>NC_134206.1:346260781-352028281 GCF_965140235.1 Caretta caretta
AAGCAACATTATCCACTGAAACGTCATACAAATATTGATTTCCTCATAAAGAGCTTACTCGGATGCCCTGAGAGTGTCAATACGCAACATTAAAATTTCACAGGTTCTTGACCAAGGTGACTTTCCCTAAGTAAGAATGATCTACACATCAAGCCAGCCCACTGATCCTGCCATGTGGCAGATGTGTGGGCTTTCAGGAACCCATCCCTCTGCTGGATCAACAGAAAAGCACCCTTCATCCATATTATCCTCTGTTACACATGAAGGGAAACTGAGGTACATAGAGCTTAAATGATTAGCCCAAGGTCCCAGTAAATCAGCAGAAGAAACAGGAAAAGAACCCAGAAACCTAGATACCATGGTGATGGGCACTTTGCAAATACAATAGGCAGTTCCCTGACACTGGTGCACTGCATTAGCCAACAGCCACATTCTCTCTTAGGGCCCGATCTAACAACAACTGAAGCCAATGGTATTTTTTTCTATTGACTTCAATGGGAGTTGCATCAGGCCCTTAATCCCTCATGACTTTGTGATTGCAGAGAATTTCCTCTGCATCGCATCTCAGGACGCAGATGGGTTAAAGTGAATGTAAGTCACATCAAGCCTGATTGTGAAGAGCCCTTGGCTGTAGAAAACAAAGCACTGAGTGTCTATTGGCTGCACATCTCTGTTTCCTTTCCTGCAACCCTTTTGCATTTTGCTTCTACTCATCCATATGCCCTAATGCCCTGAACTCTCAGAATCAAGCCCAGCAGCATTAGTGGGATAAATAAAACCAGGGCTGGTCTCTGCCGGGGTCCCAAGTGCTAGTCATGCTCCAGAGTCTGTCTTTTTCAGTGTGGTTTCGTGGTTAGAGCACAGGACAGGGTCAGGACTTCTGGCTTCCCTGTTCTCAGCTTAATCTCTTAATGCCTCAGTTTCCCCATCTGTTAGACAGTATAATAGCAATAAAGGCGCTGTGCTATCTAAGTGCAGAGTGTCATCATTATTCCCTTTCCTCTCCAATCCTCCTCCTCTCTCAGGAATGTCATGGGGGAATAAAAAATCATGAGATGCTCTGAAAACCTGAGAGAGACCTCCCCCCTCCGCCCGACTGAGGCTAGGAATACAATGCTAATGTTATTGTCTCAACCACTCCATTATCCAAATAGCCCCCTCACGAGTTTCCTGGTGCATTTGCAGGCACATTAGTATAATGGGGCTGGTAAACAGCTGCTGCCTTCCACCCCAGATGCACATCAGCAGTGGAAAAAGCAATGATGATCCCTGTCTATCTCATAGGGCTCTCACTAATTTTAGGGAAGCTTGAGCACACCAGGGTTGCAGAATCAGGTCTATATGGTGTAAAACCCTTTGAGATTCTATGTAAGCGTGCATAGATATATGTGACAGGCATGTATTTTGGCACACATTTGTCCACCATATTAGAAACAAAGACACCTTATACTGTCTAGTTTATCATTTATAAACCATAAGGTTTCTGCTCAAAACACTGGGACCAATTCTCTATCGTGGCCCCCTTGCACTCAATTTCTGGCATACATCTGGCAGACTCAGAGAAGCTGGGAATTTCCTTAACATAGGGAAACACCAAGGATCGTACAATATGCAGATCAGCTCTGTGCTTCCCTCCACCATGCATTCAGCCCTCCTTCGCCCTCCCCCTCCTCCACCCCGCATACGGGGTCTGGCTGGACCATTGCTACACCTCCGCTATTTCCAGGGACTGGAAGGAGCCCTCGGAGTCATAGATTCCAAGGCCAGAAAGAACCATTGTGATCACGTCTGACCTCCTGCATAGCACAGGCCAGAGAACATCCCTGAAAAAATTCCTTTTGAACTACATATATCTTTCTTTAAAAATTGCCAGTGACCCTTGGAAAATTGTTCCAACGTTAATCACCCTCATTGTTAAATGTTTATGCATTATTGCCAGTCTGAATTTGTCTAGCTTCAACTTCCAGCCACTGGATCTTGTTATACTTTTGTCTGCTAGTCTGAAGAGCCCATGATTAAATATTTGTTCCCCATGTAGGTACTTACAGACCATAATCAAGTCACTTCTTAACCTTCTCTTTGTTAAGCTAAATAGATTGACCTCCTTGAGTTTACCACCACATGGCATGTTTTCTAATAATTCATTCTCATGGCTCTTCTCTGAACCCTCTCCAATTTACCAACAGCTTTCTTGAGACAGCTGGGTAAAAGGTAGAGCAGCCCTAAGGGAGCTCTGACTTACACCAGGTAGAAGAAGCAGAGAAGTGCAAAGGTGCCATAAAGCTTTTGCTCCCTGCACCAAGCAGGCCTCAGCTGGAGCTGTGGATTGAGAAGATTATAATTCCTCATGTTTAATATTAAGCCTGGGGTAAATTTGAACCAGATAAGACAGATTGTTTTTTTCTGGGGTAGCATGGGTAGGTAGAAATAAATGGCAAACAAAAAATTCATCTCACTGAGGTATGTGACAAATTTCCAGGCATCTGATCTAGGCCCAAAACAAATACCAATTTTTCAAGAGAATCTCATCTACCCAATAAAAAAATTGCCTATTGCTTCTGTAGGACTCAGGGGGGGAATTGGAGATGAGCCCCCTCCCCATCAAATAATCTCCCCCATTTTTGCTTTTGAGAAAAACAGACCAAAACCTGCAGTTTTTCACCTTGTGCGCAATTTCCCTCCCCCTCTCTCAATACCTGCATCTATGAACTTTCATTGTTGGAGGTGGGGGGGAGTCAGAATTAAAAGACTCAAAAATCTTGCTGCATCTAGAAAGAATAACCCCCCTAAATCCTTCAGAACAGGTTCCCATTGGGGTGGAAGAGTCGGTGAATCCGGATGGTTATCTGCTATATGTGAATTTTATGCCACAATTAGTAGTAAGTGGATTGATTGTCTGTTTAAAAAAGAAATACAGTATGATGAAGAAAAGGGAAGGCCGTCTGGCCTGTGTGGGAATGGGGAGAACCTGTAATAACCTGTCCACGCAAAAACCTGTCCATTCAACTGGGCTTCTCCTGTGCTACTTGCTCCTATTGCCTGACTCTGGTCTGCTGGTAACCTGACCCTGCCTGCCTCCCGACACCTCTCAGTCTGCCCCCAGCATATCTCAGATTCTAACCTCCTGGCATCTGACCCGGCCTGGATTCCAACTCCTGCTCTGACCACTATGTCAAACCGCCCACATCCTGGCCGTGGCAGCCTCTTGAGTCCCTAGATCCTAGATCCCTAACCCCTCCATCGGATAGGAATGCTGGCAGTGTTCACGTGGCCACCTTAAACTTGCAGAAACAATATCATGTGACTTAGGTGACCAATCACATTCTGCGTTTAGTCAAAGCAAGCACAGTAGTTCACAGACATTCCATGGGCTGAATTTCACATCACAGGGGGTTTCACATCAGGGGGTCAAACAACTACGAATAACCACGAGGCTTGTGCAAATCAAAGCCTGCGGATAAGATGTTACCAGAAAACAAAAGCTAAGTCAATTTGCTAGATGGGAAATAAATAATTAGCTGGGAATAACAAGTAGGAGTGAAATGCACCTCTGTGCAAAGCGCCATTCAAGTATTCAAAATAGGGCTGAAGTGCCTTGGATTTCTCAAAGTGGAGGAGTATGCCCGCTGCGAGGGACTAGCCGGAGGCATGGACAGATGTCTCAATCATTCACCAGTCTCGGCTTTCATTTAGAAAAAGAATCCTCGAACTGTTAGGACGGCGAAGAGAACCTTCAAAATGTGATGGACGCCTGCTTGAATTTGCGGTGAGCCTGAAACAACAGCTTTGAGGTGCAAACTGCCTCAATCATTTCAGTGGGTGCTCACTGAGATGCTAATAATGATACTTGAGATGTGCACACTGTTACTTGTTTGTCTCATGGCTCACAGACGCATGTAAGAAAGGACAGGAGGGATCGTATTAAGAAAATTTACACCAGTGTGGGACATGTCCCATCCGCCCCGAGGGGAGAGGGGTGGGCACTAAGGACCAGCCAAGGGTGAAGTGTGTGGAAAAGGGTAGGTCTTTGTTAACACATGGCAGAGCTACATGGGGGAGTGACTGGATTTATTTTCCTGAAGGTGAGAGCTCAGCTTTCCAGCTGTTGAATTGCAAGAAAGGCAGACAGGCCCTTAGCTCCCATACAAGTCTCTTCCTGAGTATTTCTGTGCAACAGTCGTGCCCCCAACTGCTACCCTGCCCAAGATGCCCAGGCTGCTGTCAAACAAGGGGATTAACATCAGATGGGCCCCAGCGCAAGAAAATTCTAGAAGTGTCTCTGTTTACCGCCAGCCCGTCTTGGGGACTGGTGTTTCCAATCAATTAGACACGTCACTGGAGGATTTCTCTGCTAATTATTTGAGTTTATTATTTCTGAAGCCAGGTTACACTCAGAATTCCAGAGGTCAAATGGGGTCACGCAGCCAATCAGTTCCACATTTTCCTAAGCGAAAAGGCCCAGCGTAATCAGTCACTGCCAAGTGGTTCATAATGACCAACCCACTAGTTAATGGCCCGAGGCGAAAGCCTTAGGGGCAGTTAATGCTCTTAGAGAGCAGGAGAGAGACAGGCTGAAACTAAAGGCAAATGGCCACTTTGGAAGATATTACAGGACCAACAATGGAAAGGAGACAGCAGCCCCTCCTCAGCCGTCTGTAGATGGGTTTGCTTCTTATGCCAAACGGCTGGCAGGTCAGGGACCCAACCTAGGCTGTTGCTTTGCTTCGCCCAACTGCTTCAAGCCAGGAGTCCTGGGCTCATTTCCTTGGGGGAGGGGGAAACAAGCAACCTTCTTTGGAAGGGCTCTTCCACTGGAGCCTGATACAACTGGAACATGCCTGTGGAGTTTGATGGCTCGGGATCCAAACAGTAAAAGGTGTTGCATTTCCAAAGCGCTGCACTAGGAATGCCCCATTCACACTCCTGCAAAGTGAATTAGTAGCATCCCCATTTTAAAGATGGGGCAAATGCAGGCCAGAGAGAAAAAGTGACTTCCCAAGATCACACAGCACAAGGACAGGAACTCAGCAACCCACTGGGCCATACACAAACTGTGAGCTCTGCCCTCCACCTCTCCCCCCACACATGGATTTAATGCTGGCAAAAGGGGTCGGCTTGAGGGCCTGTTTCTACAGGCCAGGGCAGCACACGGCATGCTTCCCCATGCTGTGGCCCAGCAATGGGTCACACCTCTGCCCTGAAGAAACCACTGTAGAAGGGAAAGTAACTCAGCCTTGACGGCACCCTGTAGAGGCTGCCAAGCAGGGGGCAAGCAAACCCAATCTCATTTTGCATTGCCCACCAAACGGCCATGAGAATGTTGGGTCCCTACTGATTTGGACTAGTGACCTATAGGTGGAAACCACCACTCCCGTACCAAGTCCACTGAGAAGCCCATCTCTTGTACTGCATGTATATCCTCAACATGTAGGCAGTGCAGCCTGATTGCTTTGCTCTTCCCTCTTGGGTTATTCCTATTTTAGGACTGAGGAAACCCCAGAGCCCACAACAATCCAACCCAGTCATTGCACACAATAAAGACTAAAGGATTGCATCTTTGCAGGGGCGCCGAGGGTTCAATGTTCAGTGTCCCACCCCAAGGTCAGCGTGCAGTTTTCAAGAGGGGTTACGGCAACTGTAAAACTAACCTCGGGGAGCTGATTGTTTATTCTCTCTCGAGGGCTTCCGGAGCAGATGGCTCCACCTCAAAGCCAAAAGAGGGTTTCTCTAACTGCCAGCCCTGTACATGCCACCCAGGAGATGACACTCACATCGGCGTCTTTCACCCTCAACGGGTACAAAGGCTTTGTACCTGGAACTCAGCTGTGACGTGTGGAGGCAGAATAGAAACCAGCTGGCTCTCCCATAGCTATGTAAAGTTATGATGGCATATATCACATTGGTAGATGTGCAGGTAAATGAACCTCTGATAGTGTATAAGTAGGGATGTATAAGTAGGGGCATTGCCAGCAGACCGAGGGACGTGATCGTTCCCCTCTATTCGACATTGGTGAGGCCTCCAATTCATCTCCAGCAATAATTACTATAAGACAGAAAATAAAACAATGAAAGGAGAGGTACATAGCAATATTATTAAACTGGGAAGTTGTGTTTACATTACACACAAGAGTGGCCAGACACCTTCGCTCACAGAATGACCTTTCTTTTAGATGATGAGAAGAACAAAAAACAAGAAAGAACAAACGTAAAGTGTGCATGAGAGAGAGCAGTGCGTCTCTCTCTTCAGACAGTCTGCACTAAGCTCTGACAACAAAATGGCTACTGAACTTTGTATGTGTGAAGGAAGCTTAGAAATTTAAAGGTGCAGTGTATAGATACTAAAAGGCATCTGACTTTGTTAACGTCATGCAGCACAGCAGAACTGGTATGATGAAATTCTCAGAGACAGCAATTGTTTTCTTCTACGATAGCAAGGTTCAATAAGCACCAACAGAAGCAGCTTCCAAACCCCATTGAAAATGGGAAGGATGTGGGACCCAAGCTGTGCACTCTCACCCACCCAACTCCACAAATGATCTGGGGCTCTGATTCAGGAAGCACTTAAGCACAGGTTTAACTTTAAATATCTACTCAACTACAATTGTGTCGAAATACCTAAAGCCCCATCCTTGTGGGCACTGGTGCTCTATCCTCCAGGATTGAGTGGAATAGCAAAAGGGGGGAAGGGGGTGATTAACAAATGATGGTTTGAAGTGACCTGAAAACATAAGGCACTTGAGAGGAGGAGACGTGACTGTCAGAGCAATTGGTGGAGACAGATGTTTCATGGAGTCCAGGATTAGAGAGCTGCCAGGCTCCTCATGTAATCACCGGCTTCTTAGATTCCCTCTTTTCTCCTCTCCCAGCTCTATTCCAGGGTTGGGGGGAGGGGGAGATGGAGATTTTCAGATTTGCCACTAAATTCCTTGAGATTAGAAGGAGGTGGCTTTCTGAGCTGCACTTAATACGCTGACCTCTTCCCAACTGCAACCACAAACAGCCAATCTGCCTCCGGTTCGAGCCATGGGAAATCCATGAATGGGAAAAGAGGAGGAGGAGAAGAATTAAAAACAGGCACTTTGGTTCTAATTCCAAGGCTCCTTTCGGGGTCCCAAGGTGGTTCAGACATTTCACAAAATGTGCTGGGTGTTTTCACATAGGCCATCCCACTGCAGAGCAAACCCATGGCCCATCTTGCCAAGTATCCTGTCTCTGTCAATACCAGAGAATTTGTAACGCACCTGATCAGGCAACACTATGCCACGGAGGAAATGTCTGCTTAACTTTCCAACTGGGGATCAGTTCATGCCCTGAAACGTGAGGCTCAACAGCCCTTATTTCCATCCCAGTGAATGGCACCATCAATTCTATTCTTCTTCATCTGCATGTCTAGTTCTTTTCTTGAATCTCAGTAACATCCTGCAGCAGGGAGTTCCACTGATCCATTAGACATTGCTCTTAGGAAATATTACCTTTCTCCCAGATTAAATCTGTCAGCTTTTAATTTCATTGTGTGCCTTCTCTTCCTTGCATTATGGAGAAAAGTTGCCTCTGAGCAGCATAAGGAGGAACTATCTTGGAGCTGCAAGAATTCTTTGGAGCCCAAGAGCTGAAGGCTTAAATTCAGCATTGGCAGGGGGGTTAAGGAAACTAACAGCCAGATGAGACTCGAATAGCACCACAGCTGGTAGTCTTAAAGCTTTGGTTATAGACCTAATGCAGCACACTTAGGAGAGTAAACAACTACAGTATTGTCATGTGGCCACTCTGAGTGAATAGGAATCTTTTAAAGGTAACGACTGTACCAAGTGCTATATCACCTTGAAATAGTCACATCCGAATGGCACAGCAGCACCCCAAAGGCTGCTGCTTTCCACTGCGGCACACAGAGAGGAAGGATGGTCAACTTGTTAGGTCACAAGTCTGAGACTCCCTAATTCAATTCCCTGCTTTGCCACAGACTTCCTGTGTGTGCCATGGGCACGTCTCTTAGTCTCCTTGTGCCTCAGTTCCCCCTCTGTACAATGGGGCTCTGTAGATAAACACATTAAAGATTGTGAGGTGCTCAGATACTATGACAATAGGAGCCCCATATAAATACCTTAGATAGAATCCAGTGGCAAAGTTCTAAACCTTGTATCATTCTTGTTGTTCTTCTCTGGACTCTCTCCAATTGGTCTACATCTTTCTTAAAGTGTAGCACTCAGACCTGGACACAGTACTCCAGCTGAGGCCTCACCAGTGCCAAGCAGAGTGGGACACTTACCTCCCGTGTCTTCCTGACAACATTCCTGTTAATACACCCCAGAATATTAGCCTCTTTTGCAACTGCATCACACTGTTGACGCATATTCAATTTTGCCATCTGCTATAACCTCCAGATCCTTTTCAGCAGTCCTGCCCAGCTGTTCCCCATTTTTGATTGTTGTGCATTTGATTTTTAATTCCTAAGTGTATCGGTTTCCACTTATCTTTACTGAATTTCATCTTGTTGATTTCAGATCAGTTCTCCAACTTGTCAAGGTCATTTTGAATTCTAATTTTTTCCTTTGAAGTGCCTGCAACCCCTCCCATCTTGGTGTCATCTGCAAATTTTATAAGCATACTCTCCACTCCATTGTTCAAGTCACTAGTGAAAATTTTGAACAGCACCAGACCCAGGACTGACCCCTCCAGGACCTCACAGAATACGCCCTCCCAGTCTGACAGAGAACCATTGATAACTACTCTGAGCACAGTCTCTAAAACAATTATGCACCCACCTTATATGAATTTCATCCAGACCACATTTCTGTAATTTGCTTATGAGAATGTCATCTGGGTCTGTGTCAAAAGCCTTACTAAAATGAAGATATATCCTGTCTACAGCTTGCCCCTATCCACAAGGCCAGTAACCCTACCAAAGAAGGCAGAAGCAGATGAAGGTCTCCTGGAGCCCTGGGCCAGAGCAAGTGGGGGGGCCAGGCTCCTGAACCATGGCTCCAGCCCACCCCTTCTGCCCACAGTCCCTCCCCCATTCCGCACCTTCTGCCTGTGATCATGCCCCCATTCCACCCCTTCTGCCTGCAGCCCCACCTATGGCCCCACCCCATTCTGTCTCTTCCCCTGCGGACCCACCCTTGTTCCACCCATTTCACCCCTTCCCCTGAGGCCCTGCTCCTGTTTCGCTTATGGTCCCACCTCATTCTGCCCCCAGCCCACTGCGGCCCCACCCCTGTTGGCTCCTCTCTCGCCCTCCCTCCCAGTACGGCCCCAAGACCAAAGAAGCTCTGTTCCCCTGCCATAGTCCCAGGGCCACAAGGGTAGTGAGAGCTCCTCCAGTCCCAGGGGTTGCAGCAGGGGGTCTGGGCCCCGCAGTGGGTTTCTGCTGCAGCACCCTTTTTCCGGGGCCCCCTCAATTGCTTAGGGCCCATTGGCTAATCCACCACTGAAAGAAGGAAATTAGGAAAGTTTGGCATGATTTGTTTTTGACGAATCCGTGCTGGCTGTTCCTTACAACCCTATTATTCTCTAGGTGATTAAAAACGGATTAATAATTTGTTCCACTATCTTTCTAGGTATCAAAGTTATGCTGATGGTCTATAATACCCTGGATATTCTTTGTTCCCCTTTTTAAAGATAGGTGCTATGTTTACCCTTCTCCACTTCTCTGGGAGCTCACCCATGTTTCATGAGTTCTCAAAGATAATCACTAGGAATTCAGTGATTGCCTTAGCTACTTCCTTATGTACCCTAGGATGAATTTCATTAAGCCCTGCAGACTTGAATACATCTAACTTATCTAAATATTCTTTAACCTGTTCTTTCCCTATTCTGGCTTCTGTTCCTTCTCCCCTTGTTGTTAATATTAATTGTGTTAAGTATCTAGTCACAATTTACCTTTTTGATGAATACTGATTCAAAATAAGCATTAAACACCTCAGCCTTCTTGATGTCATCAGTTATTAGCTCTCCTTCCCTGCTAAACAGAGGAGCCACAATTTTCCTTGTCTTTCTCTAGCTCCTAATGTATTTATAAAAGCTCTTCTGATTGCCTTTTATGTCTCTTGCTAGGCATAACTCATTTTGTGTCTGAACAGATGGCAGAAAGGGGAAAGAAGTGGAGATGGATCACCTACATCCCCTCATACAACAGGAGTTCCTTGATGGTCCATTGCTGTTCTGTAGACCTCAGTTCTATTAAGACCATCATGATTTTTAACCGCTCCTTGCACATTATCTATGTAGCTATCTGGCCCTCAATCCTGTACAACATGAGAATCTCCTAATCATTAATGGAGTTCATTTCCCCATCTGTGAGCTAAGGGACTGTCCTTTTGCCCACTTTACAGACAGGGAACTGAAACACAGAGAGACTTGCCCAAGGTCACACAAGAAGTTTGTGATACAACTAGAAATGAAACCCAGATCTCCTGAGGCCCTGTCTGGTCTTCTAACCACAAGACCAGCCTTCCTTCCAATACACCATGTCTGATAATACCAGATCCATGAATAAATGGAGAACTTCAATCCATCCCCTTTCCCCAGCACCAAATTTGCTTGAAAAAGCATTCCCATGGCAACAAAGAGCTACATCCACGCATAAAAAGGCTACAGATGAGGCCACCAAACACAACGATGAAATTCCAAACACAAATGCTGCCCGGCAGGACTGAGCAGACAAATACTGCACACCAGCCACTGGAATCTCTTCTCCTCCTTTGAATGGGACATTCTGTGCATCTCAACTCCCTCTCCCTGCTGCCCATGGCACCCTTACTCAGCCCCATCCAGGCTCCTAAATGGAGCAGGCAGCACAGCCCAGGGAACACTGAAGCACTGGCTGCTCCTTCGATGTCTGCATGCTGGCAACAGAAGAGCTAACACAGGGCTAAATTATGACTGTTTGCCATCATATGCATTGTGCTGATAAAGAAATTATTTCAAGAGAGTCAGCAGCTCAATATGCTGCCGTTTTGCCTTTGGGCCAGAGAGCTTTTATCATACTTGGCCAAGAAATACAGGCAGGCTTGATCTACACACGCCTAGTGCCTTTCCCCTTTCCAGCTTAGCACTAGGCCAGTGTGGTGCTGACTCTGTCATTTCTTTGAGGGGATCCACCTGATCTTATTGAACAGGTACTTAACGAGGCAAAGGGGAGGGCAGGGGAAGACTGAGAGTTAGCACTTAACGAATCGCTAAGCATTATGCCTGGGACTGGTAGGGACAGAAGAAAAGAGAGAGAACACAAATCACACCAAATCTTTGTTGAAAACTGGGACCAAACTCAAACCATTCCCAGGTACTGAAAATCTTCACGGAACTTTCACCTCCTACCCCCTGGTCTATTGTTTCTGGCCTGGGATGGGAGCAGGTGTACCCAATTACAGAAAGATCTCTCCCTCCTTTGGATAATGACAGGTTTCAGAGTAACAGCCGTATTAGTCTGTATTCGCAAAAAGAAAAGGAGTACTTGTGGCACCTTAGAGACTAACCAATTTATTTGAGCATGAGCTTTCGTGAGCTACAGCTCACTTCATCAGCTTGCATCCGATGAAGTGAGCTGTAGCTCACGAAAGCTCATGCTCAAATAAATTGGTTAGTCTCTAAGGTTCCACAAGTACTCCTTTTCTTTTTCCCTCCTTTGGATTTTTTGTGATATTTGATTTTTTTTTTCTTAAAACATCAGCTCCCAGAGTCATGGGATAATAGGAGAATCTCAGCTTTCATTTTTAAAGCAAGTACATTTCTAGGCCTCATGGCTGTGGAGAACTGGGAAATGTGACCCGAGTGTAATCGAAGGGCACAGAGACCGGAATGCAAATAAAAAGAAATCCAGTTTAAAAAAAAAATCTTATAATTTTTAAGCCAATCTTGTTATTTTCAGGCACTGACTCGTGATTTTGGAACACCTGGGATTAGCCATACTATTGAGGACACATATATGCAATAACTCACACATTTCAAACTTTCCATTTGTTGGCATCATTTCGTCTGTGAGAAACGGTGGGAATTGCAGCCTATGATGTAGATGGTTTGCAATGTTTCATGTGACTGAATAGTCCAATCCGAGATTTGCATGATCTTTGGCAGTTATTGCAAATGTCTGTATCTTGGCTGGGGGCTGCTTGCTTCCTATGGGCTCTTTTCTCTTCAAGCTGTAGGAGCCAGCTTCTCTCATGGAGTTTGATACCCTGATGGAGACGATGGCGTCACTTGTTATGATCACTTGCCAAGACTTCCCATTGGTCAGGATCAATTCCAAATTCCTTCATATCTCGCTTGCATGTGTCTTTCTAGTGAAGCTTGGGAAGTCCTGTTGCTCTTGTTCCCGGTGATAGCTCCCCGAAGACCATGTCCTTGGGTATGCATCCATCTTCCAGCCTACTCAGATGGCCCAGCCACCGCAGTCGTCTTTGCTTGATCAGGGCTGTCACACTTGGCAAATTTTCCCTTTGAAGAACTTCTGCATTGGTGACTTTATCCTGCCATTTGGTGTTAAGTATGCGGCGTAAACAGCATAGGTGGAAACTGTTTAACTTTTTCTCCTGAGGAGCATAAGTTGTCCATGTTTCCCCACCATACATGAGAGTGGTGAAGAGGCAGGCATGGTACACTAGCATTTTGGTCTTGATGGTCAGCTTTGAGTTGTTCCATGCTCTTTTAGTTAGTCTGCTAAAGGTGGTGGCAGCCTTTCCAATGAGAACATTTAGTTCTTCTTCCAGTGAGAGGTTGGTGGTCACTGTAGAACTTAAACAGCTGAATGTCTGGACTACTTTTAGCTGGTTTGCATTTAAGGTAATTGAAGGATCTTGTGGATCCCCCTGTCCTAATACAATCATTTTCTTGATGCTGATGGTGACAGCAAATGCCTGACAGGCACTTGCAAGGCAGTCCATAAGTTCTTATAATAGATTTTCATCCTTGCTTCACTCCGCTTTTCATCTCCAAGCTGTCTGAAGTGGACCCGTCAAACTGGACAGTTGCTCTCATGTTGTTATGGAATGAACATATAAGATTTAACAGAGTTGGTGGGCATCTTATCTTTTCTAGTATTGCAAATAGACCTGCTCTGCTGACTGTGTCCCATGCTTTGGTTAGGTCCACAAAGGTGATGTACACTGGTTGGTTTGGCTCTCTACACGTGCCTTGGAGTTGACGTAGAGAAAATATCATGTCTATAATTAATCTTCCAGCCCTGAATCTGCACTGTGATTCATTAATTAATGAACAAACTCATTGGCTATAGACTGTTGCAGATCAACACCTCAGTTAACTCAAGTGTGGGGACATTGTACCATCAGAAGTTACTCAATCAATCACCACCTCATCCTCTACAGCTAATTTACATGCAGCTATTATATTGATTGTAATGACTCAGTGGTATTAATACATCTCATGAGGCAGGTAAGTATCAACCTTCCCTATTTTGCTGATTGGGAAGCAGACACCAAGAGGTTCAAGATACCGAAGTTGGTCCAATGAAAGATATTACCTCACCCACCTTGTCTCTCTCATACCCTGGGACCAACATGGCTCCAACAACATGGCACACTTTTAATAAATCTGTTTTCAGACACAGCATCCTTTCAGTAGGACCACCTCAGTGGTTTTGTTAAATTCCTTTTAAAACATATTTTATATGAGTAGCTCATACTGCTGTGCCAATATTTAGAAGATCCTAGGCCAATACATCAGCCCTGGTGCAGCCCATCCACCTACCTCCCACCCGCACATTCCTGTCTGCAACCATTTTAGCTTCAGCTTTGCAGCTGCTGCTGATCAAACAGAGGTTACCCACCAGTAATCAGAGTTCTTCGGGATGACCACTTCAGAGTCCCACTCTTGACATGTTCCATCCTAAGAGTGGGGATGTGCAAAGGCTGTTTCAAAGAACAACAGCCTGTCACAAGTGAGCTGCTCCCGGAGCAATGCATTAGAGTAATGTCATCCCAATAGTGCATGAGACAAAGTGAAATTTCAAGAGTGAAATTGACTCAAATGCACCAAGTAAACAAATTTTTAAAAATACAGGGAGGAAAAAGACAGGTTTCAGAGCAGCAGCCGTGTTAGTCTGTATCTGCAAAAAGAAAAGGAGTACTTGTGGCACCTTAGAGACTAACCAATTTGTCTGAGCATAAGCTTTCATGAGCTACATCCGATGAAGTGAGCTGTAGCTCAGGCAAGCTGTCAAGGTTCCTTCCTCACTCTGAACTCTCAGGTACAGATGTGGGGACCTGCATGAAAACCCCCTAAGCTTATTTTTACCACCTTAGGTTAAAACTTCCCCAAGGTACAAACTATTTTACTTTTTGCCCTTGTACTTTATTGCTGCCACCACCAAGCGTCTAACAGATATATAACCAGGAAAGAGCCCGCTTGGAAACATCTTTCCCCCCCAAAATCCTCCCCAAATCCTACACCCCCTTTCCTGGGGAAGGCTTGATAAAAATCCTCACCAGTTTGCATAGGTGAACACAGACCCAAACCCTTGATCTTAAGAACAATGAAAAAGCAATCAGGTTCTTAAAAGAAGAATTTTAATTGAAGAAAAAAAATAAAAGAATCACCTCTGTAAAATCAGGATGGTAAATACCTTTCAGGGTAATCAGATTCAAAACATAGAGAATCCCTCTAAGCAAAACCTTAAGTTACAAAAAGACACAAAAACAGGAATATACATTCCATTCAGCACAGCTATTTTATCAGCCATTTAAACAAAACAGAATCTAACGCATATCTAACTAGATTACTTACTAAGTTCTAAGACTCCATTCCTTTTCTGTTCCTGGCAAAAGCATCACACAGACAGAGAAAGCCTTTGTTTCTCCCCCGCTCCAGCTTTGAAAATATCTTGTCCCCTCATTGGTCATTTTGGTCAGGTGCCAGTGAGGTTATCAGAGTAATAGCCATGTTAGTCTGTAACAAAGCCTGTTGCCAACTGTGCCCACATATCTATTCAGGGGACACCATCACAGGGCCTAATAACATCAGCCACACTATCAGAGGCTCGTTCACCTGCACATCTGCCAATGTGATATATGCCATCATGTGCCAGCAATGCCCCCTGCCATGTACATTGGTCAAACTGGACAGTCTCTACGTAAAAGAATAAATGGACACAAACCAGATGTCATGAATTATAACATTCATAAACCAGTTGGAGAACACTTCAATCTCTCTGGTCATGCGCTTACAGACATGAAAGTTGCGATATTACAACAGAAAAACTTCAAATCCAGAGTCCAGGGAGAGACTGCTGAATTGGAATTCATTTGCAAATTGGATACAATTAACTTAGGCTTGAATAGAGACTGGGAGTGGCTAAGTCATTATGCAAGATAACCTATTTCCCCTTGTTTTCCTAGCCACCCCCCCTTCCTCAGACATTCTTGTTAAACCCTGGATTTGTGCTGGAAATGGCCCACCTTGATTATCATACACATTGTAAGGAGAGTGATCACTTTAGATAAGCTATTATCAACAGGAGAGTGGGTTTGTGTGCGGGGGGGGAGGGGGAGAAAACCTGGATTTGTGCTGGAAATGGCCCACCTTGATTATCATACACATTGTAAGGAGAGTGATCACTTTACATAAGCTATTACCAGCAGGAGAGTGGGGTGGGGGGAGAAAAAACCTTTTGTAGTGATAAACACCCATTTTTTCATGATTTGTGTGTATAAAAACAAACATCTTCTGTATTTTCCACAGTATGCATCCAATGAAGTGAGCTGTAGCTCACGAAAGCTTATGCTCAAATAAATTGGTTAGTCTCTAAGGTGCCACAAGTACTCCTTTTCTTTTTAGTGAGGTTATCCTAGCTTCTTAACCCTTTACAGGTGAAAGGGTTTTTCCTCTGGCCAGGTGGGATTTTAAAGGTGTTTACCCTTCCCTTTATATTTATGACACAAGCTTAAATAAATTTGTTAGTCTCTAAGGTGCCTCAAGTACTCCTTTTCTTTTTTTAGGGGGGAAAAACACCCTCTCCATTTGTTATATAGAGGTTACTTTTGGCAACAGTAAGTACAACGTTCTCAGAATGCAGTATTTGCCAACCATTACTGTTCAAAAATCATGAATCAGCACCCTTCCCCAAATCATGAGACTGATTCAAAAATCATGAGCTTTGAACATTAATAAGTGTTGGGTTTTTGTTATTGGTCTTCTGGGTTTTGAACCCTGAGGGTTCATGTTTCCCAGCCCTTCTGTGTGAACTTGACGGCTAGAAATATAATTTCTATTTAAAAAGAAAGCTGAGATTATCATGTAATCACATGACTCCAGGAGCTTGGGACTTTATGAAACAATACCAAATATCGTGACACTCACAAGAGTCGGCAACACGGATATGGCAATATGATTTTCGGCTTCAGAGTCTCCTTTCAAATAACATGCCTGAGCTCACAGTGTGACCACCCAGAGTAGAATCCAAGAGTTCCTGGCTCCCAGTCCTGGGCTGAGACTGCTAGATCACAACATCACCTGAACACTTCTGCTTCAAGGAGGTGTGGAGACATCCTCAGCAAGCAGATCAGCACTGAGGTGTTTCACAGAAAAGGGCAGAATGGAGGTGTGGGGGGGTGGGAGGTTGCCTCAAGTAAACCCTACAGTACCAAGATAAGAAGTGGGCAGTGAAAAGGAGAGGAAATGAGAGATTGGATATAGGCAGGGATAGAGCTAAAGGGACGATGAGGCATTTGGACTAGGGTCCCGATCTTGCAGACAGCTACTCCATGCAGACAGCCCCCTATAAAGCTCCCTGTAAGTCAATAGGGCTCTGAGCAGGGGTCCACCCATGGGGAGCAGCTCATAGGATCAGGGCCTTAATGCAGAAGGAGAAAGGAAGGCAGTGAAGGGGCTTGAGGAAGAGAGGTGAACTGGCTGGAAGTGGGAGAAGAAGGGGGAGAGGTGTAAGAGGTTCTGTGAGCCTGATTCCCCACTGCTTTGTATGGCTCCCATTCTGGTCTGAAAGCACTTTACGCCCACGTTGCACAGGCATAAATGACTGCACAAGGCAGTGCAGAATCAGGCCATGTGGGTGTAAGTCTCTGTATGTGTATATGTGAAAGAAAGACTGACTTTCATGTACCGAAATTCCAATCACCGCGGGGGAATGTCTCCACACACTGAAATTGCTGATAAAAACCTGCCAAACTGATGGGGGACTTGGAGAGGGGGGAAGTGTCATCAAGACAGATAAGTGAGGAAATAACACCTTTGAGCAGTAGCTTTCCTGTCAGCACCTCACAACGCCTCCCATTCACAGAGAAGCAGCCACCCCGATCGTAAGTCACTCGGTGCCCTTTGTGAATCCTTAGACTAAATGGCAGATTCCATGATAAATCATGACAGATCCTCCATACACACCAATCCTACCCACTACAGGGACAGGCACTTGAAACATATGTTTTCACTGCTTTATTATACAGCTGCACCTTGGCGAAATAATGGAGTCTTTGCATCTCTCCTTGATCTTTTGGTTACAAATCAATCTCTCTCTCTCTATCACTCTCTCCCTATATATATATTGATATTTATATAGAGTGGAGCCCTTCTGCTGCATCCCGTTCCTCAGCACACAGGTGCATCCGACCGTGCTGACAAGTACGCGTTGTCACGTCTGAGCATACAGAGTTGCTGCGTGAAAGGAACATGCTGGCACTGGTCACAGAAGGCAGGCTTGGAGCCACGCCCGCTCTTTACTTTGAATCTAGGCAGCACATGGCACTGTTGCCATTTAGCCACCTACCTTCCCGCACCCACAAAAAACCCAACTGCACACTGAAAACAAAGACAATTATGGGCTGTGATAGCACATGAGCATACTGGTGGGGCCTTCTTGGAGGACTGTCTAACAGAGCAAGGGGCTGGGAAACAGGACTCTCGGGGCTAGTTTATATTGAGTATTTATACAAGTGCAGCTACGCTGCTCTGAGCCCCGGAGAATGGGGCAGCACGTCTCCATGGGGGGCTGCAGCAGAGTAGCTACCTTGGGACAAGTATCTCCCTTAGGTCCCATGCCCAGCTCGGCCCCTGGCACTGGCAGGAGGTGGGAGGATACCATGACTAACTTCTATTTTGTTTTCTAAAGCTTTGCGGTTCGCCTTTAACCCCAGAATTACATGTCAGCCAGCAAAGCTAGAATCTCCCACAAGCTGAGGGACAGGCTCTTCTCAACGACTGGCTCTCGTTTACCATCTCTCGGTAGATCCTGAGCTGTTTTCAGCTCCAAAATAATAAGATCCTGTTTTTAAAGGATTTTTCATCCTAAAGGATCTCAAAGTATTTTATATGGAGAGGAATCACTTCACCCACTCGTGATCTGCAGCTGCCCTTGAAATATAAGGGCTGAGCACCATGGCCCCGATCTTGCAAAGCACTTAACTTGAAGCACTGGAGTAGTCCCAGTGGCTATTTGTGTGCTGAAAGTTAAACATGTGTCTAAGTGCGGTACTGGATCAGGGCCTTACAGCATACAGCAACACTGTGCAACAGTTCAGGACAGGCCGGGAAGAGGAATACTACCCCCAACTACAGCCGCCAGGGGATGTGGGGAGGCAGGAAGTAATGACCTGAGTGGGAACCTAGCCCTGCCATTGGAGCTCGCACGCATGCTCTCACGCAATGCCAGGGAATATTTAGGACTGGAGCTGAGTTTATACAGCCAGCCATGAGCTGAGCATCCAACCCCTGACCAGGCTTGGAAATGGCAGCCTACGTTGTTGGGCCCGTTTTGCCCCTTACTCTCAAAGAGAAATCTCACCTCCGGTTCTGCACAGGCCTGAAGACGCCAGGAGCACTTTGTGGGCACAATCCAGGCAGTTTACATGCAGCACAATTAACAGTATCCTGGGAATCTCTATGACAGACAAGTACCCACCGCAGCCACAGGAATTGCTCTCAGTCTCCCCTCGCCTTTCTCTCCGCCCAGCCCTTGCAATGCTAATTCATTTCAGCACCTGAAGTGCAAGATATCATGAGCATATAGGGAACATCCTTACTGTCGTGGTAGTCATGCTGTCCCCAGCATGGCTGGCTGCCCTACAGATAGCATCAGGGACAGGCACCGGCTTATGTTGCTTTGAATGTTTCACCAAATCAGATCACATGTAAAATAAAAACACCCTTTTGCTCTGTTGGCTACCCCCGATAGCTTGGCCACCCTCAGTGTTGTAAGATAGGGACAGTGGTTTGATACAGTTGTGGGCCAGGACTCCTGGGTTCTATTCCCAGCCCTACCACCACCTTGTGTCCCTACACAGGCCACTTCACCTTCAGTTTAGCTATGGGTCTGGCAATACTGTCATGAGCTGGGTAGCACAGCTGGACAACATTTCAGCAACATTATCTTCGACATTTCAAAGTTTGACAAAAAATGAGAAAAAATATTGATGAGACTGGCAACCCATGTGATACATCGTTAAACGACTACAACCCATAGTCAATGGGGACCACATTCTGAAAGAAATCTTTCCCAAACTCCCTCTTCTGGCCTTCCAACAACCCCACACCCTCCCCAAGCTCATCATCAGAAGCAAGCTCCCCAGAGATCATGACCCACCAACTCAAAGTGATACCAGACCCTGCCAGAACAACAGATGCGAAACCTGTACACATATCTCCACTGCGACAATGATCAATAACCCCCCACAACACACCTTTCAACATCCATGGCTATTACACATGGCTACACATGGCTATTACAACATGTGATGTACCTCATTCAGTAGAGTAAACGCCCCAATAACAACTATGTGGGTGAAGCCAGGCAATCAATATGCTCTCAAATAAACTCACACAGAAAAATGATAAAAGACAAGAACGCTGTATCATCTGTGGGCGAACACATTTCATAAAGTGATCATTCTGTATCTGACCTCTCAGTCCTCATCCGCCAAGAAACCTTGATCAACACCTTCAAAATATGACCCTGGGAGCTTAAATTCATAACTTTGCTAGACACTAAAAATCATGGACTTAATAATGATACTAGATTTATGGCTTATTGCAACAATCTGTAACCCACTAACCTTCCCTTTCTGTCCTAAGACTGCAGAGGTGTTAACAGGCCGCTATACCTTGAATAAAAAGAAAAGGAGGACTTGTGGCACCCTAGAGACTAACAAATTTATTTGAGCATAAGCTTTCGTGAGCTACAGCTCACTACAACTTTTGTAGTTGGCTAGCAGTTTCTCCTCCCTTGGTGTTCACACCTCAACTGCTAGAAGAGGGACTCATCCTCCCTCATTGAACTAACCTCATTATCCCTAGCCTGATTCTTGCTTGCATATTTATACCTGCCTCTGGGAATTTCCACTATATGCATCCGACGAAGTGGGTATTCACCTACAAAACTTACGCTCCAGTAGGTCTGTTAGTCTAAAAGGTGCCACAGGACTCTTTGCCGCTTTTACAGATCCAGACTAACACGGCTACCTCTCTGATACTTATGCTAAACAATCTATTCAAGGTTGTATTTATCTGTGACCCTTTGAGTGCCTTTCCCAGACTTGACGAAAAGCTCTGTGTAGCTTGAAAGCTTGTCTCTCACCTTGTTTTCTCATATCCTGGCACCAACATGGCTACAACAACACCGCAAATATTGACAACATTTATTTATATTTTATAATTATTTTATAATTACGCCGGACCCTCGCCAGAGCGTGGGATTTGGGATCCACGCGCAGGAGCACGTTAATGCGGGGACCGCGTTATAGCGGGGACCGCGTTAAAATGAATTCCAATTAATGTAATTAAATTTGGGATCCATGGCCGCAACCACGTTAGATGCGAATTCGCCCTGTACGGACACACGTTCTAGCGAGGGTCCGATGTGTATGGTAAAAATGAGAAAGTCGGCAATTTTCCAGTAACAGTGCGCTGTGACACTTCTGTATTTTTATGTCTGATTTGGTAAGCAAGTAGTTTTTAAGTGAGGTGAAACTTGGGGGTACGCAAGACAAATCAGACTCCTGAAAGGGGTACAGTCGTCTGGAAAGGTTGAGAACCACTGTATTACAGCACCAGTTATGGTGGCTTGGCTGTTTAACTCAAGCAGTAGCAGCTCAGAAGGTCTCTGGTTCAGTCCCTAGTCTCTAAGGTGCCACAGGGACTCCTCATTGTTTTTGCTGATACAGACTAACACGGCTCCCGCTCTGAAACCAGTCCCTAGTTTGTAGGGCAAGATAGGGACTCCCACATAAAGAGGACTTGCTTGTGAGGAAAGTGGATGTCAGGCTGCTAAGGACGGGGGAGAGAAAGAGAGAGCTGGAAGTACCAGAGGAAGGAAGGTCTACTCTACTCCCTCCAGGAGGCTGTTGGCTATTGGTGCACGCACAGTGACCCTGGGTAGGGTGAGGGCTAAGGGAGGCTTTCAAAGCACATGCTGTGTCTGACTCCTGAGTGGCTGGGAGTAGGAATTGGGCAGGAGGAGAGACTGAAAAGGAATTCCGCTCAGTGGAAAGCATGAGCAAAGCACGTCCTACCCAAAGGGACCTGCATCCCCCAGGTGACTGGCAGTGGACTAGGGAGCCCTACAGGCAGCTGATTTACCAGCTGGTTGTCACTGTTACGATCTGAGGGCTGCTGAGTGGCCTCCATGAAATGAGTCAGTGGCTCCCAGAATGCAGGCAACCATATCCCCACTGGCACCAATTGGCACCCTTACTGGCAGTCTCCGGTCCAACGAAGAGCCATCTAGTGGCAAGCAGGGCATGAGCGTTCCTTTATCACACAAATGACCAATGATACATTTTCCCTCTCTCGTGACGTCCAGATGGTGATCTCAAAGCACTTTACAAGCCTGCACAACTCCACTGATTGCGATTGGTTAAGTCCCTGTCCTAAACTATCAGCGCATTAGAAAACTTCATAGAACCTCCCCGCCCACAAAACCTCATAACGCACAATGAACTTCAAGAGCTCTGGGAAATTAGCATTGTGCCCAGGCACCCAACATAACCCCCTAGAACTCTCAACAACTCTCAATACACCGCAGCAGCCCTGCCATCTCCCACACCCAGCAAGGCAAGCCCCCTCCATAGGCCTGGATGGTAAGGTGGCTGGAAGCAGCAATCTCCCCCTGGATGACAAATTGACCCCTTCCTGACGTCTGGTTTTATTGGTACTTTAAATAACAACACAGCATAAACTTCAGCGTAAACTTTCACCTCCAGCGTGGCTGGTTCTGAGATTTCCCCCACCGGACCTCTTTGCCCCAGACTCTAGTTCCCTCTGCCCAGTAGAGGTTCCAACTCCTCTTATATTCTGGATGGAGCCAAAAGAATGTACCTGCTAGTAGAATTCAGTGCTGCTCCTGCACCCTTCAGTGGCGGCCCACTATAAATATCAGTTCAACCATTTCTAGCCCAACATATCACAAGATGCTCCCTGAAGCCTCAGCATCTCTTTAGTGGTTGCACTTGCTGCTTCAGACATTCGGCTGCCAGTCAGCCAGCCACAGAATAAAGGCTTTCAAAGCATCCCAAACAACCTGGGAGGCTTACCTGCTTCTCAGACATGATGTACAGGTGCTCGTGATCCACTGAAAAGGCCATATCTCGTAATATGGGGCCGGTGTCCACCACCTGCACGATCTCATACTCCAGGGCACTACTGGTGGGGCCATCTACGCGGATCTGCAAAGCAAGGACAAATTGGGAAAGAGAACATGAGTGTCTTCCCTTCCTGGCACAGGGTTTGCAAGCCAATCAGTGGGCTATGAATTAGTAGCTCACTCCACCATGGAAACATAGACCGCAGCTGCCATCACAGCCCACACATTGCAAGTCTTGTTCCTTGCATCCTCAGCCAAAGGCTAATCCTAGGAGCCAACCCTTGTCCAGGACATCCTGGAGGGATGGACACTTTATGTAACAATCTATGAGGATTGTCCTAGGTTCATTTCACCCACACACAAGGTTCACAGCTGTGGAGCTTGCATGGAGGAGCAGAGGTAAAGGTAAAATGATGCTTTAGTAAGTTTCCTATTGGGTTAGAGGTGGAACATCTCCATGTGAACTGATATTTCTCCTTTAGCCAGCAGGTGGCACCACAGGAAATTGCAGACATTGGGTTTCATGGGATAATTTATCCACACATACCATGTGCCTCCATCCTAAACACCACCCAGGCCCCAAAGTGAGGGTACTGAACACGAAAGGCAAGGACAGGGTTGCCCATGGACTACTTCCCCATGATGTAGTCCCCACTGGTAAATGAGGCACTGAAATAAGACCCTGTAACACCACAGGGCTGTCATTTCAACTGCACATTTTGATTCAGGTCCAGATGCAAACCCGCACCTGCTTAGATACTCCTCCAGCAAAGACACACACACAGCCCACAGCCCTCTCCCAATATGCACACACCGATGCCTAATACATACACACACACACACACGTTCCCCACACACACACTCCCGCAACATAGGATCACAGTCAGAACCATGCACACGACAGTGCTCCCGCCCACCCAAAGCCCAGTAAGTGCTTATCCAAACTGGAGAGGAGCTGGGACTGCACAGACCATGGGCTCCCAGCCACAAGGTTTAGCTCCAGGGCACTCTCTATTTGGATGGGCTTGTCTTGTATGCCTAGGTGCCCATGTTGGGCCCATCACCATAGCATCAGTGACGGATGCTGAACTGCCAGTGTCTTAAAAGGCTGAACGGAGACATAGCGACACAAGTCTTAACACAATGAGACAGCATCCCAACCCAAGCATTATGATCTGACAGTTTTATCTGGAGGGCGCGGGAAGTTTTAAAAGTGGCCATCATAGGATGTGGGCACCCCACCTGGGTGAGCCTGGATGTGTGGGGCTGGATATTCAAGACCAAACCTCCCAAGTATCAAAACCACAGTGACCCTGTAATAACAGCAGTTTCTTAACCAATCTGCTCTGTGTGTCCAGTGTCAGAGCTGTTGGTTTCAGTCACTTCAAGATGTTTGCTCTACAGACCCAAAAGAACGATGGGAGGGTGACCTGCCCTCCTTTCCTCCTGCTGCATCATCAACGTATGATGGTCCTCTGGACAAACCCAGGGGTTGCCCAGGTCTCATCAAGGCCATGTCCTGCAAACCCTTTGTTACTGCTGATGATGCCTGGGAAGGAAAGAACTCCAAAGGAGTTTGCAGGACTGTCAGGTTAGAAAAGGTGTTCAGATGCCATTGTTATTACTGTCAACATTTATATGGCCGTAGCACCTAAAGGCCAACTAGGTGATGCCCCATTGCACTGCACAAACATATTGAAATCGACAGCCCTGCCCCTGAAGAGCTTTCAGTCTGAAAGGGGGTGAGACACTCAAGCGGGTGAGACAAAAAAGTGGGTCAGGAGGGGGCAACAAAAACAAGAGGAGGCATACAATTCACTCACAGCAAGGGGTCCCACGCAAAAAGGTAGACAGATGCTTAGAAAGGCAGGCAGCTTTTTCCTTGCCACTGAGCACATTTGATATAGAAATTACCCACCACAGACATGGCATCCTCTGATGCTAGTCTCCTCTCAGAGTAGAATCACTCATGATCTACGGAGGTCACTGATTTTAGGAACATTGGAATTGCTATAATGGATCAAACCCACAGTCCATCTACTTCAGTCTTCTATCTCTGACATGGGCCAAGCAGATGCTTCTGAGGAAGGTGCAACAAACCCCACAGTAGGCAGGTGTGGGGTAATCTGCCCGCCACCCCCAAGAAAGTCTTAAACCCTGAAGCAGGAGGTTTTAGATCCCTCCCAACATAACATTAATTATGATAACTCTGCATAGTCTTCAGAGGAACAGCCGTGTTAGTCTGTATTCGCAAAAAGAAAAGGAGTACTTGTGGCACCTTAGAGACTAACCAATTTATTTGAGCATGAGCTTTCGTGAGCTACAACTCACTTCATCGGATGCACACTGTGGAAACTGCAGCAGACTTTATATACACACAGAGAATATGAAACAATACCTCCTCCTACCCCACTGTCCTGCTGGTAATAGCTTATCTAAAGTGATCAACAGGTGGGCCATTTCCAGCACAAATCCAGGTTTTCTCACCCTCCACCCCCCCACACAAATTCACTCTCCTGCTGGTGCTAGCCCATCCAAAGTGACAACTCTTTACATAATCAAGTCGGGCTATTTCCTGCATAGATCCAGGTTTTCTCACATCCCCCCCACCCCCATACACACACAAACTCACTCTCCTGCTGGTAATAGCTCATCTAAACTGACCACTCTCCAAGTTTAAATCCAAGTTAAACCAGAACATCTGGGGGGGGGGGGGGGGGTAGGAAAAAACAAGAGGAAACAGGCTACCTTGCATAATGACTTAGCCACTCCCAGTCTCTATTTAAGCCTAAATTAATAGTATCCAATTTGCAAATGAATTCCAATTCAGCAGTTTCTCGCTGGAGTCTGGATTTGAAGTTTTTTTGTTTTAAGATAGCAACCTTCATGTCTGTGATTGCGTGACCAGAGAGATTGAAGTGTTCTCCGACTGGTTTATGAATGTTATAATTCTTGACATCTGATTTGTGTCCATTTATTCTTTTACGTAGAGACTGTCCAGTTTGACCAATGTACATGGCAGAGGGACATTGCTGGCACATGATGACATATATCACATTGGTGATATACAACGCACATTTTCCGTCTCAAGGAATATTTCCAAAATACCTCTGAACAACATACTAATCCACAGAGGTCTCCCTGCCAACACTACAGAAAGAGGGATTCTAGATGGACTCCTCCTGAAGGTCGAAACAGCAGACTGGACTTCTACATAGAGTGCTTCCGCCGACGTGCACGGGCTGAAATTGTGGAAAAGCAGCATCACTTGCCCCATAACCTCAGCCATGCGGAACGCAATGCCATCCACAGCCTCAGAAACAACTCTGACATCATAATCAAAAAGGCTGACAAAGGAGGTGCTGTTGTCATCATGAATAGGTCGGAATATGAACAAGAGGCTGCTCGGCAGCTCTCCAACACCACTTTCTACAAGCCATTACCCTATGATCCCACTGAGGGTTACCAAAAGCAACTACAGCATTTGCTCAAGAAACTTCCTGAAAAAGCACAAGATCAAATCCGCACAGACACACCCCTGGAACCCCGACCTGGGATATTCTATCTACTACCCAAGATCCATAAACCTGGAAATCCTGGGCGCCCCATCATCTCAGGCATTGGCACCCTGACAGCAGGATTGTCTGGCTATGTAGACTCCCTCCTCAGGCCCTACGCTACCAGCACCCCCAGCTACCTTCGAGACACCACTGACTTCCTGAGGAAACTTCAATCCATCGGTGATCTTCCTGATAACACCATCCTGGCTACTATGGATGTAGAAGCCCTCTACACCAACATTCCACACAAAGATGGACTACAAGCCGTCAAGAACACTATCCCCGATAATGTCACGGCTAACCTGGTGGCTGAACTTTGTGACTTTGTCCTTACCCATAACTATTTCACATTTGGGGACAATGTATACCTTCAGATCAGCGGCACTGCTATGGGTACCCGCATGGCCCCACAGTATGCCAACATTTTTATGGCTGATTTAGAACAACGCTTCCTCAGCTCTCGTCCCCTAAAGCCCCTACTCTACTTGCGCTATATTGATGACATCTTCATCATCTGGACCCATGGAAAAGAAGCCCTTGAGGAATTCCACCATGATTTCAACAATTTCCATCCCACCACCAACCTCAGCCTGGTCCAGTCCACACAAGAGATCCACTTCCTGGACACTACAGTGCTAATAAACAATGGTCACATAAACACCACCCTATACCGGAAACCTACTGACCGCTATTCCTACCTGCATGCCTCCAGCTTTCACCCTGACCACACCACACGATCCATCGTCTACAGCCAAGCTCTGCGATACAACCGCATTTGCTCCAACCCCTCAGACAGAGACAAACACCTACAAGATCTCTGTCAAGCTTTCTTACAACTACAATACCCACCTGCAGAAGTAAAGAAACAGATTGATAGAGCCAGAAGAGTTCCCAGAAGTTACCTACTACAGGACAGGCCTAACAAAGAAAATAACAGAACGCCACTAGCCGTCACCTTCAGCCCCCAACTAAAACCCCTCCAACGCATTATTAAGGATCTACAACCTATCCTAAAGGATGACCCAACACTCTCACAAGTCTTGGGAGACAGGCCAGTCCTTGCCTACAGACAGCCCCGCAACCTGAAGCAAATACTCACCAACAACCACATACCACACAACAGAACCACTAACCCAGGAACTTATCCTTGCAACAAAGCCCGTTGCCAATTGTGCCCACATATCTATTCAGGGGACACCATCACAGGGCCTAATAACATCAGCCACACTATCAGAGGCTCGTTCACCTGCACATCCACCAATGTGATATATGCCATCATGTGCCAGCAATGCCCCTCTGCCATGTACATTGGTCAAACTGGACAGTCTCTACGTAAAAGAATAAATGGACACAAATCAGATGTCAAGAATTATAACATTCATAAACCAGTCGGAGAACACTTCAATCTCTCTGGTCACGCAATCACAGACATGAAGGTCGCTATCTTAAAACAAAAAAACTTCAAATCCAGACTCCAGCGAGAAACTGCTGAATTGGAATTCATTTGCAAATTGGATACTATTAATTTAGGCTTAAATAGAGACTGGGAGTGGCTAAGTCATTATGCAAGGTAGCCTGTTTCCTCTTGTTTTTTCCTACCCCCCCCCCCCCAGATGTTCTGGTTTAACTTGGATTTAAACTTGGAGAGTGGTCAGTTTAGATGAGCTATTACCAGCAGGAGAGTGAGTTTGTGTGTGTATGGGGGTGGGGGGGATGTGAGAAAACCTGGATCTATGCAGGAAATAGCCCGACTTGATTATGTAAAGAGTTGTCACTTTGGATGGGCTAGCACCAGCAGGAGAGTGAATTTGTGTGGGGGGGTGGAGGGTGAGAAAACCTGGATTTGTGCTGGAAATGGCCCACCTGTTGATCACTTTAGATAAGCTATTACCAGCAGGACAGTGGGGTAGGAGGAGGTATTGTTTCATATTCTCTGTGTGTATATAAAGTCTGCTGCAGTTTCCACAGTGTGCATCCGATGAAGTGAGCTGTAGCTCACGAAAGCTCATGCTCAAATAAATTGGTTAGTCTCTAAGGTGCCACAAGTACTCCTTTTCTTTCTGCATAGTCTTGCTATCCAGATAAATGTCCGATCCTTCTTTGAATAGTATTAGTTTATTCTTGGCCTCAATGGCACCCTGTGGCATTGAGTTCCACAGTCTAATTCCTCATTGTGTGAAAAAGGCATTTCCTTTTATGTTTCGAATTTGGTGCCCTTTGATTTCACAGAACCTTCCATTCTCCAGTAACCAAAAGCTATGGGACCTTTCACCAGCCAAACCATCAAAGGGTTGGCAAGCCTGAAAGCCCCGGCCACTGCTTCTCCCCTGCACGGTGACTCATTAGAAGTATTGGGCTCTTCCTGGAAGAAGGGAAGGCAAAGCCCAATGTGAATATGATAGTTGATGAATGAACAACTGCTTGGTGTTTTGCGCTCATGTTCTCAATTTGCTGCTGACTAAAGCAGGCCTAGGGCTACCAGGACTTAATGATCCAGGTCAGTCACTTTCCAGCTCCCAGGCTCTCTCTCAACTGAGTACAGAACAGGCCTTCTTCCCCTCTTCCTGCTTTCTCCTCTCACCCCAGAGGAAACAACAGGACACTGGCTCTTGACAATACTGAGAAACCAACCAGTTCCCTTCCCTTACACACAGTCTGTGAGCTTGTTTTTTTTAACTCAATCTTTCAGCCAGGAAAATCAATCACTGAGTCATTCTGTATAATAGGTGGGAATGGATTAGGGCCCTGCTGTGCCTGAGAGAAAGGCACAAGGAGGAGAGACAGACACAGAGAGGAGTCAGGAACGAGAGGACATGAACAGAGAGCAGAGATGGTCGAGCCATACAAACTGATCTCAGTCCTCACCAATCCCAAAGAATTCTTAGCCCCATTTGACAGATGGAGAAACTGAGGCACAGAGTGGTTAATAGGCTTTCCCAAGATGACATAGCAAGTCAGGAGGGCATAGCAGTCAGAAGTGCCTGGATCCCAGCCCTGTTCTCCACCCACCAGATCACACTCTGCCTTTAGGGAGAGCGAGAGAGTAGCACTAACCATTGAGCAGACTGGAAGAGGCTCAAGAATTTGCAGCCACTTGGTCACCTTGATGGATCTGGTGACAGAGTCACTCTCAATAACTCCCACAGGTGGTGGTCAGATCACAGACTCCTGCACTGAATACCATCTACTCCTTCTGTTCTTTATTATCGTCTGGGACCAGGGGTTCTCACAACACATTTTTTGCTGGCCTCAGAGTGCAGCCACCAACTCTTGCTGGTGGCCGCTCTGAAAATTCTTCCAAACTCGAGCCCTGCCACCCCCGGGGCTGAAGCCCAAGCCCTGCCGCCCCCACGACGGTGGGTCGGGAACTCACCAGCCACCTGCAGAGTCCCAGTTTCCTCCAGTGCCATGCACACTGGCCCCCCGTGTCTCCAAAGGCACTGCCCAGAGCCCCCGAGGAGGCTGTGTGGTGCAGGGCACCAATCCCTGCCAGCAGCATCAGCAAGCACCAAGGCAGCACATCCAGGAGCAACAGCTGGGTGATGCAGGGAGGGGCCACTGCTTTCCTGCCCTTCCCTCTGCCCCCCCCAAATCTCTGCCCAAGAGGCTGTCACGGCTCAGAAATGACCACAGCCCAAAACGTGGCAAGAGCTTCCCAAAGGGCAGACTCACCAGGAAAGACCTGTTCTGCCAGCTAGTCCAGCCTGCACCCAGGGCAGGATTGTTCCCTACCGTGCATTCCCCCGGCCCAGGGCTCTGTCCAGCCCACTTTCAAACAGCCCAACTGATAGAGCCCTCCACCTCTTCCCTTAGGAGACTATTCCTCAGCTCAGTCAATATCCCTGTCAGGAAGCACTCCCCGGTGCTGTTCCTGTCACTCAGCTTCATCCTCAAGCTCCAACTTCTACTCGCTTGCGTAATCCTAAATAACCTCTTCCCCCTCCCTGGTGTTTCCATCCTTCTGACACTCGCAGCTGGTTCAGAGCTCCCCGTCTTGATTGCTGGCCAGGCTAAACAAATTAGGAAACCCTATCAAGCAGCTACTTTGGTCATTGGTTTCCATCACTCTTAGCTGCCACTGGGGTCAGGTGTGTGCGCTGAGAGGTAAGCCAGCAATTACCACCTCCAGGCTCAGCCAGAGCCCTCATCCTGCATTGGGCCCCATTAGAGAAGAAGCACACATAGTCGGAAGAGGCAGGCGGAGGAGTTACCAATCTGTGCAGGCACGGTGCATGGTCCCCAGGGAGCCTCCCCTGTATGTATGGTGCAGGTAAACAATTGCAGTGGCCTTGTACCGGGAAAGCAGCAAGCAGCGATACTAGGGGAGAAGCAAGAATGGGATTTCACAGCCATTGCTAACCTACTTGGCTGCAAAGCCATTATTCTGCAGCAGTAGGGGGAGGAAGGGAGGCAACAACCTTGTTCTACACACTCATTTGTACACACACAAGCTAAGGCACAGAAACCAAACTGTCCCTAAAGTTCAGCACAAAAGAAGTTCAAGGAAGAAAATTCTGGAGGGAGGTTAGTACATCAGATCCACTTTTCTCTGGCTATGTGAGTTGGTAATTGCGTACGTGTAGCCCACTGATGACTGTGTTACACAGCCTTGCCTGTGCGAGTCTGTTACGGGCCGGCTCTCTGCCAAGGAGCCTGGCATTTTGTCTCTAGTTGCAGAGAGAGACTCATGCTTTAAGCTCCAGAGTGCCCTGGTCTAATCCATTCTGCGTTGGCCACCATGGCAGCTGTTGAGTCCTTCTTCTCTCCCCAATGTTAAGAAGAGGGGGTAACCATGATGGATTCCAAATAGCCACGATTATGAACTATGTACACATATGCAAGATCTAGCTACCTATGTCCACTGCTGCTCTGGCTGGCCTCTGACGGCTTCTGCAATAGATGAAAGGGAAGCCTGTTAGCAGGTTCCCAAATTCCTTAAAGGGATGTTACACAACTACACACTACAGCAGTCACTCCATTTACCCTTCCCTCTCATTTCTGAGCATAAAACTCGCCTGGCTGGTTTCACCCTCTGTTTAGAGGCAGTGTCATTTCCTGATTTTCAGGCCCCAGCCCAGCACCGCCATGGTGAGGTTTTCAGCAAAGGGAATATGTGAAGGGAAAATAAAGAAGGAGCTCATCAAAATGGAAAACAATCATCACAAGGAGATTTCTGTTCAGCGCGGGGCCTACGGCAACCTCCCTCTGCTGTTCTGGGAGTGAAACCCCATTTGGGATTAGCTACCTGAGCCTGACTGTGGGCTGACGGCTTTGGCCTCCTGCACAGGGAAGCATCAGATGTAAGGGCCGAAACCACTGTGCCGGAGTGATACCAAGAGTGCTTGAAGGAGACTGGCCTGCGTCCAACTCTGCTACAGGCCTCCCGCTGCCAGAACCATCACTCTGTGAGCTCGCTGGGAACAAACAAAGGTCTGATAGGCCCCCTTCAGATCTGCACAGAAAACTGGATCCAAGGCCCAAGATTTGTGTTAGAGATCAACCTCCCTGCACCCCCAGAGCTGTAGTGGGTGTGAGGTTGAGGGAGGCATGGATCATTGATCCACTTCAAACCCCACCCCCATACACTGACTGATCCAAGGGGTCTCTGCTCACCCCTATGCTTAGGCTTAAAGAGAAAAGAGGATTTGCCATGAGGACTCCCCATGGCTTTGGCCCAGCAGAGCGGCTGCTGGGGGAACCAGTAGCTGACAAGGATTAAAGAGAGATCAAACTGCGAGTTGTCCATTGTATAGCAGGTGGTGTAGAGAGAGCCCTATGGGCGAAGGCTGTAAACCCAACTGCCACCCCGATTTATACAAGTGCTGGGGATGTACCCATACATCGACAGGCACCATCTTCAGAGAGTTCTAATGAATGCTGAACCCAAATGGAACTCCCCTGCATATAAACCCACACACGCCACCCAACACACACAAACCTCGTACATACCCAGACACGCACACAGAATCTTTATACACAGTTCAGTCATGCTCACCTCTACACTCAGCAAATACCCCCAGACCTAATATGTGCACTCCTATACCCAGTGGATACCCACGCTCGCAGACCAGCAATCAGAGTCGATGCACGCTCGCCAGTGATCAGTGTGCACATCCAGTACACACTCACCTCTACACGTGGTTTACAAATACACCCGGTACACACACACCACCCCATTACAAACTCCTCCTACTCCAACAACTGTATAAGCACACGTTCACATGCTCAGCATGTACACAAACCCATCTACCTCCAGTACACTGCAGTAATCCCTACTTCCACTGCATGCCACACCTGATGTACACACACACAGAGCCATCCACCCAACATGTTCCACCAGGCCATTCCACCCACCCCACACTAAGCCAATCTGGCAATTGTAAAGGGCCCTGCCACAATGACATTAATTCCGCTCCTTGGAAGACTATAGTCCTTGGGTTTTATTCAGCGAGGTGAGTTGCTATTAAAACATCAGCATGACGCTTCACAAAGGTCAGTTAGTGGGGGACCCAGCCTGGCAGCTGGCTGTTTGTTTGTTTGAACATTATCTGGGTCTGGCTATTTATTTGCAGCCATTGAAGTAGCAGACAATAAATATCCTCTCCCAGTAGCAAACAGATGCTTGCACTGTTCTGGCTAGTGTGGGCCTCAAAACGATCTCCTTAATGAGCAAACAATGCTATTAATCTTTAAAGATGCAGGCTCCCCCTCTCCACCGCTCACAGCCTCGGCCACAGCCAGCCCTGAAGGAGTTCTTGCGAGACACCCAGGAGATCAGGAAGCTGAAAGAAGGAAAGAGCTTCCTTCATTACATTGGCACTCAGTAGCTTTATCTGAGCCGCTCCAGCTGGCGTGGGGTCCGTGGCTGGGAGATGCTTCACTGGGATCTGCTGGGGTGAATGGGTGGCCAGCTGGTGCCTAGGAGCTGGTCTCCCCTAGGACAGCAGGGGCTGACTCAGGGGTTCGAGATTACTTGGCTGAGATAGCTGGGGATGTGAAGTGGGTCGACAAGGAAGAAATGGGTGTAACCCCAGAGGACCGGCAGGTACTAGGAGGGAGGAGATAGGAAGAGAACGCTGATGAAACACAACTCATGCTAGTGGTAAAAAGCACTAGTAAAGCACAAACACTTGCATTTTGCACTGTGATAAACAGCCTTCTGCTATTGGATCCGATATAACACCAGGCTCTTGCATAGCACTTTCCAGCCACCAATCTCAAAGTGCTTTACAATGAAGGGCAGTATCATTATCCCCATTGTACAGGTGGGGAAACTGCATCACAGAGAGACGAACTGACTTGCTCAAAGTCACACCGCAGGCCAGTGCTGAGAACAGAACCCAGGTCTGCAGAGTCCCAGGCGAGTGCTCTGTGCATTAGGACACATGATTTTTTCAGGACAGAGGGGAAGGGGGTGGCCATTTGCAGAAAAATAGCATCCTCGTCACTTTGTCCATCGATTCTGCCTGCGTTTTCTTCCCCGAAAGCCATCTCCCTTTGCTTGGGACATCACAGCCAGTTTCCCTGCATAACTTGATCCAGCCATTCTTTAAATCATGTTTGTAACACACTTTGAACTCCACTCAGCTCCACTGAAGCCCAGGGGAGTTTACTTACAGTGCTGCAGGCTGGGGATGTGCGGCTCGATTCCACTATAACACAAACGGCATGGGGAGAAACACTAACTGAACAGGAAGTAAGGGGGGAGTGGAGCATGGCTCCAACCCATAATACACTGAGTAACCCAGTTAACGCCTTTACAACAGGGCCTTTGGTGGGAGTACTACGATGTTGTTGTTATTCCACTGGCTGAATAGGCAGCCGACTAAGATCCTGGCTGAATGAGGGTCATTTTAAAAACAATCAGGGGCAGAGGAATGTAGAGAGTCATGGCTGGATCAGCAAAGTTGCCCCCAAACAGCACGTTGCCCAACACCCTCCGGGCAGCGTCAACAGGCCTTTAGCTGATGAAGTTAAAGGAAATTCGTCCACCGCCCAAACGCTTCCAGGCCAGCACTCCAGCAGCTTCCACTCAGGTAGCACTAACGCTTGATTTTGGCCATGAAATTGCCCAGTTTCCCAGGGGGGATGCCTCAGTGACTGGAATGAGGATTATGGGGCTGTATTTCAAAGCTGGCAGCCCGCAGGTCACCGGAATCAGCACAAGCAGCCTCCACTGGCTGCACAGGGAAAACCAGAAACTGAACGGCAACAGCCACGTTTGAAAGAAAAAGACAATTAAAAGGAGCGTGGGAAAGAGCAACCCTTATCTGACTGCCAGCTCCCAATGTGCCCACCCCCCCCGTTACCTCCAGTAATTCAGAGTAGCCCCCTGCCCTCTCACTGCACCTTTCACACGTGGGTCTCTCAACGCCCTTTACAGGCACGAATGGGTTAAGTTTCACAGCGCCCCTCCAAGGCTGCCAACGGTGGCAACTGAGGCAGAGAGAGGTCAGATGACGCATCCAAAGCTACTCGGAATTAGTGGATGGAGGCCAAGATATAGTGATCCTGGGGGCCTCGCATTTTGGGGCGCCCTGGGTGAGACACCTTAAAGGAGCCTGGGTTTCCGACAGGACCTTCTGAAAATTGGGCGGCTTTCGGATGTCCCAAGTTGGGCCTACCATAAACTGAGCCACCCGCGTCTCTTTCGAAAGCTGTGGCCAGAGCCCAGTACAGCTGACAACTTGCTCAGCTCTAGGCCATACTCCCCCTCGTCCCCTATTTCTTATTGAAAACATCGTCATTTCCCGCGATTGGATTACAGGTTTGAAAGCTCCATTTCCTAAAGGTCCACGTAGCCTTGGAGCTCGGCACATTAATTCCGATCACACTGAGTGGCGCCCAGCTGCAGCGTTACGGCTGCACCGGGGCCTCTCTAATACCTTATTGCTTTTCCAATATCAGTTCCTCCCTGTTTTATGAACCTAATGTCTCCCAGCAGACTCCAGCACCGCTGGCTACTATTCCTGGTGTGGGGAGGGGGTTGAGAGACAGCAGACGGCGTATGATCTAATGGCAGGATGTTATTATGATGATCTATTTCTGCTGTTCCATTGATTTTGGTTACATGATGTAGCTCTATCGATCTTGGCAAAGGGGGAGCAGGCTGGCAACACACCATCTTTTCCCCATTTTCCCTCTGTCTCGGCGCACACTCACTGGCCAAACAAGCTGCTCTAATTTGTCTAATGCCCATTAACAGTTGATCAATTTATAATAAAATTTTGCACTTTTATAGGCCTTTTTACCCACAGATCTAAAAGTCCTCTCCAAGTGCTACTGAGTGAAGGGACAAGTCTCCCTCCCCAAATCAGGTGAGCGTTGTTAGCCCCTTTTTCCAGGTGGGGAAACTGAGGCACGGTGCGGTTCAGTGACTTGCCAAAAATCAGTGAAAAAGTCAAGAATGGCACCCAGATCTCCTGGTTCATAACTTTATCTCTAAACCATGAAGCCAACCTGCCCTTTCTAGTTCTGTCCGAGACTGTTGATCTGACTGATACCCAGAGACCTACGGGTGAGAGCTCAGGGTTCACCTGACAATCCACCACTACACTTGGTCTTGTCAGAATTTTGCATAGCAAGTTGGGCATTCTTTCCTTTCCACACCCAGGGGTGTTAAAGCCATTCCAGACACTTCTGTTTCAGTGATAGCTGCCACTCACACCAGGGGCGAGGCAAACCAGTCCAGGCAGAGTCAAAATCAACCCAAAACCATCTCCCCCAATAAATATTGACCCCAAACCTTCACTTCAAACTTCCTGGCAGCCTTAAGCCCTCACCTGAGACTGGGATTGACCCTGAACCTTCACCCCAACTGGAACTGACCCCAAAACTTTTCCCCCCACTCACAAATGCCCACACCTCTGCAAAGGCTCGCACAACCACATACACACCTGAAAATGAATCTGCAAACACATACACACATCCTGCAGACTCCACAGTGCCCACACATCCAAAGACCAACTCCACCACACCTCCTTGAGAGAGACGGACCCACCCGCCCCAGGGGCATCCTGATGTTGCCTGCTGTACAGTCAGTAGCTGTGGAGGCGAGGCTCCAGGCTTATGCATTTCGCCTGCACGGACTAAACTTTATGGTCAATGTGATCAAATAATTTTAACAAATCATTCACAGCAACGTTACCAGAGCCCGGGGGGTGAACTCCTCCCGGGGCATTTTCTGTGCAGCAAAACATCGGTTTTCAAAGAAAAGGATTCCCTAAAACACCCCCTGCTAATCCGTCTAAACAACATGAATTCCACTTTAATCCCACCGCATGCAATCAGCTGGGCTCTAACGGCATGCCTGAGAACTCCACAACTGGCAGGATTGGGGAGTCTCATCCTTGCACGGAGTCACCCACTGACCTCGGGGTAAATCAGCCAGCTGGGCTGAAAAATTAGGTCAAAGCGAGACCTGCCTGAAGACTGGGTCTGAGCTGTGCCTTGATAGTGACACCAGCTCCAAAGGAGCTGACAGTTCCTCCCCACTTAGGAGAACCCGTTGGAACCAGGAAATACAAACCATCTATTTGTATTTCCTATGTCCAGGAGGGCTCCACATGGCAGCCTCATGCTTGTATTTCATGGTGTGGTGTTGCAAGAGGAAGGGTCTTGTGAGTAACATCCATTAGAGAGGCTCTCTGCAGAGAGACAGAACTTTGCATCAATAGACCGACAGACATATAGATATAGAAACATACTCCCTGCCCCAAAGAGTAAATCTAAATTAGACAAACATAAGTACTTGGGGCAAGGATGGTCTTTCTGTTCTGTGTTTGTACAGCCCCCAGCACAATGGAGTTCTGGTCCATGACTGGGGCTTCTACCACAACACAGATAGTAATGACACCAAGGAAGCTATTAGCACTGGGAAGAGAACCCAGATGTCATGCCTCCCAGGCCACTATGCTAACCACTGGACCATGCTACCTGCCCGAGAGAGAGATGAGTGGGACAGCTTTCTTCCTGTCTCCCTATCTGAGTGAGACATCGTGTCAGGTGTGCATGACATTAACATTCACCAGCCAATTGACAGATGACATAATTTTTGAAAGTGTGGTGTACACACACTCCCATGGCACTGACTGATTGATAAATTAGACACTTATGAGCCATGTGCTAATCAATGCAAATCATTAGTTTGTAACAACACAAGGCAAGCTCGGCAGGGCTCATTTTTCAAGGTAATGGCCTGCCAAGCAATCAGTGTTCAGCAATAAGCCATGCCAGGGTGTCATTAGCAGGCTACTGGTACATACCTAAGCCGTGAGGCGGAGGCCCGGTGGTCTCCAAGCCCTACCCTGAGAAGTGGACTGTGCCACTGTTTTTTTACAAAGGCAGCGAAACGTTCCTAGCTCTGAAAGTACGTTTCCTCTGATTTCCTGTGTACTACACCTTTGCATTTCTTTGCTCCTCCTGGTGTGCAGAGACAGCAGCCTGTTTGCACTCAGATTCTGGACACATGTTGCAGAGGAGTCACACACACTGCACGCTCTCCCCGGAGGCTTTACTTTTGTTCTTTCTTGGGTTTTCTCCCCTTACTAGAAAATAAAAGTAACTTTCAGCTGAAAGGTCACGTTTTGCCCTTTGTCTATGGAGATGTAACAGGGAGAACCCAAGGACCAAGCCTGTGAGGCCACCCTGAAAAGTTACCATTGACTTCACCAGCAATTTCAAAGCGGATAGCAGGGTCTGGCCCACATTTTGCCAAATGTAGAGACCTTTCAAACATCATGGGCTCTAGATCTAGATCCAGACTCATGGCTCCGCCCCTTGCCCCTGAGTGCTAGCCAATGTAGCTGATCTGGCACTGTGCGGGGAATCACTCTGTTCCCGGAAAAAGAACAGGAGTACTTGTGGCACCTTAGAGACTAACCAATTTATTTGAGCATAAGCTTTCATGAGCTACAAGGCATGCATCCGATGAAGTGAGCTATAGCTCACAAAAGCTTATGCTCAAATAAATTGGTTAGTCTCTGAGGTGCCACAAGTCCTCCTGTTCTTTTTGCAGATACAGACTAACATGGCTGCTACTCTGAAACCTGTTCCAGGAAAGGGGCCAGAGTATATGACTTCCCTGCCAGAGCGAGGGGAGGAATGAGGAGCAATGCCAGCTACACTCAGCCCCTGACTCGGACTGGATTGCTAGACGCCGCTTGAGCCCTCTGCGTCTCTCTAGCACTATGCTACTTTTGCATGAACCATGACATTTCAGCACCAGGACAGCACCTGTGTGTCTTGGTTTTAAAGGGGTTCCTTTCCCTGTGTCACTATGCCAGATAAAATAGTGCCTCGAGGAAGGAAAGCAATACAGACTACGAGGAGGCACAAATCCATTTGGGAATGCAAACAGGTGGCAGCAAACACTACGGGAGACATTGAGCTAATAACATGGGCTCCATTACCCTGACCATGTAGAAAGAGGCTGTCAGATGCAGGAGCAGGCACTGGCCTGTGAATCATAGAATCATAGAATAACAGAGTTGGAAGGGACCTCTGGAGGCCATCTAGTCCAACCCCCTGTCCAGAGCAGGACGAATCCCAACTAAATCATCCCAGCCAGGGCTCTGTCAAGCCTGACCTTAAAAACTTCTAAGGAAGGGGATTCCACCACCTCCCTAGGTAACTCATTCCAGTGTTTCACCACCCTCCTAGTGAAAAAGTTTTTCCTAATATCCAACCTAAACCTCCCCCACTGCAACTTGAGACCATTAATCCTTGTCCTGTCAACTAAATGGCCCCCTCAAGGATTGAACTCACAACCTTGGGTTTAGCAGGCCAATGCTCAAACCACTGAGCTATCCCTCCCCTTCCCTGTGCTGGACAAGGATGTGCCATATGGGTTTGGTCCAAACTGAACCCCAACATCTAACCCCTCTAAGGATTGCCCATTCTTGGTGTAACACACCAGACAAGTGTGTCTTTGTCCCTCTCTAGTGGCAGATCCACGTAAGAGGTTTTATAAGTTCGCGGCTGCCAACAAGCGAACAGATTTGATCCTTGGCTCATGCAGTAAGGAGGTGCCAAGTTCAATCCCCACTGGTAACTGCAAGATCCACTGGCAGAGCCTTTGCTGGTTTGCAAAGAGTTGTCCCCTTGTGCAATGGAACATCCCAAAAGAGTATTCCACTGACAGTGTCATGGGAGTTTAACTTTATGATTATGGAGCTCTGTTAGCACTTAGGAGCTTCCCAGCTGCCAGGATGCTGCACGCTTCAGGCAACTCCAAACTTACCAATGACAGAACTCGGTTCCTCCTTCTCCAAAAAGCACAGGATCCTGTCACTTGAGCTAAAGAGTCCCCAGTAGCCTATGACACACAGTTGAGCCCTTCTGATTCCATCCAGTAGAGGGCAGCAGTTCATATGCACACTAGCAGGTTCCCTGCAGTATCAATGGCTGCTCCCAACCTGATCTCGTTCCAGGTCCTTTGGTCTCACTCAAGCTGGCAGAATTTCATTAGTATACAACAAACATTTGCGGGAGGGGACAGCTTGTTTAAAGCCATTCATCACATGGTTGACTCCCATTCTGGTTCTCTGTACAGAGCGAGCAAACAGATGCTTTCAGTCGGAATGATTTTTAGTTCAGATTAATGGAACAGCACAACTGAAAAGCCCAAAAGTGAAGCCTGTGTGAGAGCGTGCAGCGTGGGTGTGTGGGTGTGTAAACGTCTCCTGTGTAACAGTCTGCACAGCACTTGACATAAAAAATGGCTGCCCGTTGCTGCAGAGCACTTAGGGACAGACAGACTGCTGAGTTGTTACAGTGACATGCTGCTAGGGCAGGGAAGGAGTTTTTAACACAAGACAGAGCAGCAGAGGGAAAGCAGATTGGCCAGCTGCAGAGGTGCCTCTAGAGGGCGACGGACCAAGAATTACCAACACCAAGAGCTCAACAATCAGAAGCCAAAGCACAAGAAGGCCCACCCAAGATTTGTCTGAAGCTGGAAAATTCATACAAAATTCATTCCCTGAGCTGGTGTCACTGCAAGCATCAACAAACAGGAAACGTATATACAAGAATCATGGCCAGTGTCGTGGGGAGGGATGGTCCCAAGCTGCTGCTGGCCAATCAGAACATGATGTTCCCCACAAGCAAGCTCGCTGAGGTTCTTTGGCTTGGTGTACTTGCCATGGGGAGGGTTATCTGCTGTCCTGTTCCATGGGCTCTGCCTCCCGGACAGGACAGGGGCCTTCAGGGTCACGGCCTAGCTCCTTCTTTATAAACGCTTGTTCATGGAGCTGGAGGCCAGAGATTCCTCCTGGAGATGAGATCATCCATCCCACCATGCCTGGAATGCAGTGACCCCAAGAGCCGGGAAGCCCTGCAGGGGTGCGCCGAGCAGCATCACAAAGAGCCCTTTGACTGATACACAAACCAACGGAAATCAAACTGCATGTGCTCTGAGCTGTCCACCATTCTGCACTGAAAGGAAATCAGCTGACTTCTGGCAATCGCAGATACTGCACACACGTACTGCACCCACTCAGGCGCAGGTGCCCCCCACACACACGCACACCAGCCCAGATGCACCCTCCCACACACACTGAGGCCCTGACAAAGACACACACACAACCGTGGGAGTACAGCCAGACATGCACAATTATACTGGGCACAGTCACCCAAACACACACTGACACGGGGGCACAGGAACTAGTGGGCTGCACACCCACGTATCCACGCAATCAGTGGGAGCCAGGGGCGTGCACACACCCCCACACACTAGAGGAAAGGAACATCACACGCACCATGGGGAACAGGGAGGAACACACCCCTACTGTGTGCACCCAAACTCAGCAGAGTGAGCACAGACTTGCATTGGGGTTTGCACACACACACACACACACACACACACACACAGACCTGGGCAGCAGCAGGTGGCAGGCAACATTAAGTATTGCAGAAGAAACACTGCCCCTCAGATTCAGGTCCTGGCAGGTGAAAAGCACACACTAGGTACCCTTTACAAAGCGACAGCTCCATGTTAAGCCCTCTGCTGCACTAAGCATTTGGGATCTTAAACTGTGTTTCAAAGTAGGATGTTTTCCAAGCAGACTTTGGCTCCTTTCAGAACTCCTGTGGCAGGCACTGGGGGCTGATTCGCCGTCAGCCTGAAGCCATTCACGCGGGGTGTAAAACACCACCCCCAATGCCAGATGACCACACAGGGTGCAGGTCACGACGCATCAGAGGGACATGGGACAGCGTGCTTGGCTTTCCCGTGTGCTCTGGGAGCTTACGCTTAAGGGGTACAGAGCAGTGGCTTGGGAACTGGGGCCTGTGAGGGGGAAAGCAGCCCCAACCCCCCACTTTTAATGAACTAGGAAAGTGGGAGACACGAAAGACAGGCACTCCCAGGTAATCACACAGTCCTTACCCCTCAGCCACCACTTCCTCTGGGGCTGAGGCCAGGAGGGTCAATGCAATGAGATGCCCCAACTCTCTAGGCCCCAGTCACCAGCCCTATTGCCAGGGTTGTGCTCTGCAAAGGTTAGCGTAATTCAATTTCCGAGTCCCTTCGCTCCTGGGCTCCTCAACACCAAGGTGACTTATTAAGAAGTTAATATCACATAAAAACCATCTCTGGAAGCCTTTCTAACCTTCATCATCTATGTTTATCTACAGCCAAAAAAAAAAACAGAGAGAGAGAGAGAGAGAGAAGTTATCTTCCAATTTTGCCACAGATAAAAGGAAAGTGCTGTCTGGGGACAAAGCTCCACATTTGCCCTTTCTCCCCTTTCATGTGAGCAGCCCAGGAAATTGATCCAGAGCTGAAATGGTAAAGCAGGTCTGTTCCCTTCCCTTCCGCTCTCATACACTGATCCCCCACAGGTGTCTCTCCTTTCTCCCCGATCCCCCGCTGAAAGCCTACTCGCTCGTCAGCCAATCCCCAGCAAGGGCCACCTCTCCCATCAGCCAGCCCAATGGGAGACTTCCTCTCCTGTTGATCAATCCTTTCCATTGGCCAATCTCTCACTTTTTCGCTCTTTAGCCACCCAAGCCCAGCTGAATAGGTTGGGGCGCCTATTAAGAACAGGGCACCGTGGTGCTGGAGAGTGAGTATACGTGTTCTTTCATGGTGGGGGGAGAACAGAGCTGTAAGTTGCCCCCTCTCTCCAGTCACTCTGCCAGGGAGAGGGATCTGCAGCTCTACCACCCCCTCAGAAAAGATCTCACCCACCCCTCCTTTGCAGCTCCTCCCATCTCTGGTGTACAGAGCGCCCATTGTCCTGGTATCCCACGCCAGCGCTAGGCTGCGTCACAGGGGCCCTGAACTGCACTTCGTGCACTGCAAAAGCCCTTCTCATCCAAGGATCCCAAAGCATTCGACAGCCACTGCTGATGGCAATCACAGGATTTCATTTTGAACCTGAAAGAGTTTCCTCAACATTTTTTTGGTGGGCTCTCGTTTGAGGTGCCCACCCATGCAGATGTGCAGCTCCTGGCCTGGGCTAATCTCCCTCTCCAGCAGGAAGCAGTTCTCAGCCTGATCTCCCTTGCTTGCAGAGGAAGCCAAAGGGGTGTTAATACATGTATCAGTTCCTTCCCCTGCCTGGCCCTGAACCAGCACTGCTGACATTTCACAGCCACCTGCAGAGAGACAAGAGTAATGCATGGCCCCCACAGCGACTCCAAGGGGGGGCCACACTCACTCCATTTTCACTCATGTTCTTAGACTAAACAAATCTATTTGGTGCAATTGCTCTTTTGAATTCTCTGTACTGGATACCACCCCCCATACATACACAGCCCCTATTTCCAATCAAGTCTGTGCTTCACCATCAAGGGTTCCCTCATGGTTGGAGTAAGGTACTGGGAGGAGACATAGGTTATAATCCTGGGCCTATTACTCACTTACTCGTGGTGCCTCAGTTTCCCCTTTAAGAAAATGTGAAGAAGAAGAAGAATACTCTCACAAATCTGGGCTGTACCACCTATAGACTGCATGGTTTTCACTTTACTGCACACTCGGGACACTTGAAACTTCATGGAGACAATGGGGCTAGAACTCAGACTCTCGTGATCCAAAACCACAAGCCCCTGCCCCTTAAGCTAAAGGAGAACCTCCATTAGCTGTCAGCATGATAGAGCCGATGACACAATATCAAACAGTTTTGATGCCATGCAATGGAAATTAATGGTATACGCCCATAAACTCACACATCAGTTCATTGGTCACCTACCATACAGGGCCGTTGAGGGGCCTAATCCATGTGTATTTGGGATCCTCAGATAAAAGGAACTATATAGACCAAATAATTATGGCCAGTAATAATATCAGGATAATGTGCAGTAATTTCTTGCCCTCTTAACACAGTTTCTGCTCGATTCTTCAGAATTTTGGTCCCTTCTTGTTAATTACATTTTCTGAGCCAGTGATTGAATTATCCAGTAACATCGGCCTAACTGTGATCAAAATTAATCAAAACAAAGGCTGGAGTGTGCATTATTTGTTAAGATAAAGGATTTGACTCTAGAGGTTTTGATCCAATTAAATGGAAGATTAAATTAATCAACCACTGGAGTAAGTGAAAGACCCTCATATGTGTAAAAAACACTTTGTAATAATGCAACAAAAGCTTCTGGCTAGAACGTTCAGGGGCAAGCGTTTCAAAAACAGACATGTTCCCAACTTCATGCAGAAGACCTATTAGAGATTATGGGAGTGAAGGCCCTTGCCCTGTAGAGGGAGCAGGCCCCATGTAGGCACTTAAAGGATTAGCAGGTCTTCTGTGAAAGGTCCTGAAAGAGACGTCCAGCATGAAGAGCAAGGCGCAAGACACCATTAAGAGAGAAGTAAGAGAGTGAGAGGAATTAAAGTGGAGAGTGGTGACAATCTATTGCACCAGGATGAAGGCAGGGAGACTCCTGGGAAAGGAGGATAGCTAACCGACCAGGGACAGGTTTAGACAGGGCTGGGGCTGGGAAGCTGATCAGTGAATCAGATGCTTGACTGAGCAGTAATTGAGTCATCCGTGAAGCTGGGTTGACCCCATCAAAGATGGAGCTAGAGGGGGGGTTGGGAGTTCCAATATGTTTCGGACCACTTCGCTGGTTCAATACCCTCTCCCCCTAAAGTAGTGCGGGCGTGTTATTCCATGGAAGCAGCGGGCCTGTCTAAGGAAAGGCTGTGTTCTCTGTGGTCCTCATGGGCTGTCTCTAGGCAAGCGGTGTTGGGATCTGTGTGGTGCATAGCCATCACACAGCACAGAGGAGATCTAACAAGAATCGTCTCCTCTCAGCCACGTAACTCGATCCAAGCACTGCATTTCACCATGTCCAGTGGGCCCCTTACAAGCCCTGCATCAGGCTGCAAGCCACCTCAATGCAGCACATTCCAGCGTTCGATCCAAGCGAGAGCGGGCCACGCAGCTGATCAAACCAAAGAATCTGGCCTGGGAACTGGAGTGAAACTCCAGGAGCTAGAACATCCAAGCTATTTCCCCCATCCCCTTGTGCACTTCTAAATACATATATAAAGTCAAATTGTTTCTAGAGCTAGCCTTGCAATGTTGCCGCTACCAGCAAGGGAAACTCACCCCTAGGGGGGCGCCAGTTTGCAGTAAAGCCAGCCAGCAGGCAATGTAGCTTTTCTAAGAACAAAGAGCACGAGTGGGCAGAATAAGGCCCGTGGGCAGCCGCCTCTGGAGCTTTGCAGCACCTCCCACAGTGACCATCAAGAATCCCAAGGGTCTGAATGGGTCAGGAGGTTGGTGCTTGGCTATTAATTCCCTTTGGCTGGTTCAAATCTGCCCCCAACTTGAGGGTGACCAAAAATAGTTACAGCCTTGTAGCAAGACACTTTGTGTCATGAGCTGGATAGTTCTCAGCCTGCTTCTTAATTGGTCTGGTGTCTATGGCACAGAAACCACAATCACAGCTGGAAGCCTGATCGACAGTACCCTCCGTGACCCAGGGAGGCACTCCTTCCCAATCAGGGAGAGAGGTGCATTGGAACAGTAAGCTGGGGAAGCTTGCTTCGCCACAACCCTGCTCTCTGGGCCTCAGGTCCCCAGGGATGTCCAACCAGCACCTTTCCCCATGTTCTAAGCAGTGGTTCTCACCCTTTCCTGACTACTGTAACCCCTTCAGAAGTCTGATTTGTCTTGCATATCCCCAAGTTTCACCTCACTTAAAAACTACTTGCTTACCAAATCAGACATAAAAATACAAAAGTGACCCAGCACACTATTGCTGACAAATTGCCGACTTTCTCATTTTTACCATACAATTATAAATTAATTGGAATATAAATATTGTACTTATACGTTTTAGTGTATAGTATATAGAGCAGTACAGACAAATCATTGTCCGTATGAAATTTTGGTTTGCACTGACTTCACTAGTGTTTTTTATGTAGCCTGTTGTAAAACCAGGCAAATATCTAGATGAGCTGATGTTCCCCTGGAAGACCTCTGCGTACTCCCAGGGGAATGTGTGCCCCTGCTTGAGAACCACTGATCTAAAGCAGTGGTTTTAGAACTTTTTAGGCTGTGTACCCCTTTCCAAATAATGTAGACTACCATGTACCCCCATCTGAGACAGGGTCAGAATATACCAATGATTAGATTGCCAGTCTTACTAAATAAAATGCACTGTCCACCGTTACAATATTTTTCTCACATACCCCCTGACGAGAGCTCACGTACCCCTAGAGGTACGTGTACCACAGTTTGAAAACCACTGATCTAAAGCATTTAAGAACAGATGGCGCGTGTGACAGGCTCAGGGTTAACTGTGGAACATGGGATGCAGCCTCTTCTCTGTGCTGCCTACCTCATCCCTCACCTTCCAGCCCAGGGCCTCACGGGAGGGTTGGAGAGAGAAAGAGCATGTCATTCGCGGGAGAAGAGCGATCGCTTTCCTTTGGGAACCTGAAGTAACCCAGTCAATGAAACTCTATCCAAAGTGGTTTTGACATAAGGTCACAGAGCGAGACAAGGCAAGGTCGGGAGTTCAGCATCAATACAACAAGTGCCAGTCACTACACAAAAGGCCGGGGGATCAAATATACCTATCAAGTGCTGCCTGGGAGGGAGCATGTTGAGACACGTAATTGCAGCCACTTTCATCCCCGTGGATTTTCGTATCGACCCCTTCGGTTCACATGGCTCTCCTTCACCGCGGCTCTGGCTGGGCTGCTCCTTTTGGTACTCCTGATGGGCACTGCTGTCACAGGAAAAAAGTGACACCTTCCAGAGAGGGAGGGGTCGGTCTTCTGGATGACCCCTGACTCTGTTGTGGGGTGGGGAATTCCAAGACCATCCAAGAGGTTCCTTCACCTGTAACCAGCTCTCCTGTCGGCTGCCAGTGGCTTATTGGATCCTCCACTCCTCCAGCCTCTGACACCAGTTCAGGCGCCACTAGCTAACGCAGTCTGCGGACCTCCTCAAGCCCCTTCCTCCCCCATCCTCCCTCCCCACAGGGGCTCCAGAAAGGCCCATCCATGCTCTGACCCAATGGAGAACAGAAGTAACTGGGAGACAGGGGATGTGAGGGGTCGGATTCTTCTCTCACTTACATTGGGCTAATGGCCAGTGGCAGCTCATCAGCCTGGGCAAGTGAGGCCCAGCCTAATCAAAGAATTCAGAAGCGAATTCCCAAAAGCTACCCTTTTAGTATATGTACAGATTTTTAAGGACAGTTAAGCATGTCCACATTAAATAAATAACGTAACTCCACAAGAAGCACCTGTGATCGGATTTAAATCTGCCCCATTACTCACACATTCTCCGTAGTGGAATGCAATGCTAGACACGGTAGTGCTTCAGGTGAGGCACAAATGGTGGGGCAGGTAATGGTGCCTCAGGAAGCTGCCTTGGTACTACCCTCAGGAGTCACTTTATGAGGGTGTTGTTGGGATAACCAGGGCACGGAGAGACTGGGGCAGAACTGCGGTAGTTAAGGCTGGTTCTCACAGTGGGGCTGCAGGGAGCCGCCGCCCAACACTGACACAGCGGGGCTGCACGGGGCTTCTTGCACAGCTGAGGGACCCAAGACACCAGGCGCAAGGTGTGTGGGAGGCTGCAATCATCCTAGTTGGTGGAGCAGAGACCCTCCCTGCAGCGAAGACTGCAAGGAGGAGAACAAGTCCCCAGCCGCAGGGGAGGCCACCCCTCTGCTAAACGGTTCCTGCCCAAGGATGGCTCCCACAATCCTGGCTGGTGGTTAAGGGAGGGAGCGGGGCCATGACAGTGGAGCTGCTGAGGGTTCCCGGCAGGGCCACGGTCCCCTGACACCCGCTCCCTGCAAAGGCAAGATGCAGTGGGGAGGCTATGCCCCTGGCAGGGCAGAGCAGAGACTCCTGGCCAGGACTGCAAGGAGGAGGACGTATATTGGAAATTTGTGAGACTTTGTGATATGTGCCTCACCTGTCCAAAAAGCCACCAGCTGCTACTGCTAACAGCACTAGCTTCAGTGGAGTTACTCCTGACACCATCATATGGCGCGGCTTCCACAGAGTTACGCCCAGTTTACATGAGAATAAGAGAGCTGGCCTCAGTGGAATTACTTCAGATTTGCACCAAGGTAGCAGCACTGACGCTAGAGGAGTTATTCCAGATTGACACCAACATTTCTGGGGGTTCAAAATTGAGTCAACTTGAAGAAATGGAAACCAAATGCAGTAACCTCACGTACGAGATCTTTAAATTACCCCAGAGGATATTTCATAGAGTACTAGGGAAGATATATTTGCAATTGACCAGAGCTTACACTTCCCGTCTCCAGGTCTCCCTAGCAAAAGGGAAGGGAAAGGAGCCCTTTTAGTTTAATAACCAATTCTGACCAAGCTTAGCCCAGGTTTCCTTGGTGGGTAGAGGAGAGTGGTATGATGGCAAAAGTAGGAAGGTGGCTACAGGTGCTCAGATACCGTGGTGATGGGCACAGTATAGGAACCTGACGAGAACGGAATATTGGGAGTTTGCGTTCTGCAGTCTATTATATTTGGCCACTTGTATTTTGAGTGACACTTGGCAATGGACAGCAGGCCTGGGCATTATTATTAGCTGATGCTTCTCTGTGCAGCAGATGGCGCAGTTGCAACAGGTGACCAGCTGCAGCTCACTTCCCTTCCCCCCACAACTTCCAAATGGTGGCTTTCTGGGGTCCTGAATGAAATGTAGAGTCACTTATTAAATGCAGGCAAGCACCAAATCTGTCAGCACTGTGTCGGCCTGGCACTCCTTTGGGCAAGCCTTGTGAAGCTCTGCCTTGGGGGAATGTGCAAGAGGCCCAGAGAAGATGCGGGATCAGATCTTGAGCTCAGATACACAGGACCAGCTTATTCCACACTGACACCAGTGTCAATGAAAACAGAAACTAGCTGTGCAAAAGAGTGAGGAAAATTCAACCCCAACGGTGAGGATAACCATCAGTTTCACAGTCACCCCCGGGGACTGATAGCACCCCCATCCTTTGACACCAGAGATGCATGGGAAGCAAAACCCGAGATCAAAAACTTCTGGGACATTGAGAGCATCAAGATACTTATCACAGGCTGAGCCCTGCAGCTCTCCCAGGGACATTTAAAGAGGAACTAGACCGAGGACTGGAGGATAATGGCCCATGGGGAACAATCATGCCTTGGTGGCAAGATGCGGGGGATTTTTCACCATCCCTAATTCTCATAATGTTCTCCAAGGCTGACTTAGCCTGGCATCAGTGCCAATCAAGGCAGAGGGGCCAGATCCCAACCAGCTGCTCCAGGACAGAAGCATCTCTTTGCAGCAGGTCCCTAACTTCATCCTGCCTTGTCTTGCAATAAGGCGTCTCTGCACCCTTCTGGGCCCCGAGATCTGCTGTGCAGCAAGCTACCTCATTAGCTGTAACAGATTGGCTCCTCTCATCAATGCTGCAATGTTTCCCCCTGGACTAATATTTCTGTCCAGAAGTGACAGTGGAAGACACCACTAAGCCTTTATTTTCTGGACTCCAGACTATCTTTGAAGTCTTGGCTTTGCAGTTTAAAGGGACACGTTCCTCCCTTTAGGGCAATTGGCTGCTTTTTCTCCCATCCTCAAAGCCTGAAATGAAAACTTATTTCTCTGCCAATTTTGTCCTTGGCCGATTCCCTCCCACCCCCTTGTGTTTCTGAATGGAGCCGAAATTAACATGGCTCTTTTTTTGTCTCGGTTTTGTTTTACTCCCTTGGAGGAGGAAGAGACAGATGATTAGAAAAAGGAGAAACTTGTGTTTGCACACAGATCTCTTGGCAGCCGGGGAAAAGGAAATACAGTGGAGGAAATATTAGTCTGTGCGCATGTATCTTGGCAAGGATGGGAAATGAAATACAAGAGGGGGGTAGATTAGGATCGTGAGAGTGGTAATGAGATTTTTTTTAACATACATAACATTTTCCCAGGTTGGGAGCTGCACCTCTCTGATTGGCCCATTGCCAGATGGTGCCAATAGGTGATGGCAGCAAACAGAGTGCCATCCACCCTGCTGCCAACTTTATTCATTCACTAGCATTAAAACCTCCAGCTGGAAGACGTTTTGGGGACCATTTTTGCGTTACAAAAGGCATAGTTCTATGGAAACAAATTTTTGACCCCAGATTTGCTGAATAGCTTTGCTAAGAATGTTACCAGCACAAGAGGATGCAGTTACTTACAGCAGTCACAGGGTGGCGGCATAAATATGGAAGCAATCCACTGTGGGCCTATTAACATGCTGAAATGTACCGTTATGCTGAAAGGCATGCTTGCTGTGAAGTCCTTGGGCTTTCCATCCCTGACCAGGGCTTTGGAATAACCAAAGAACCGCCTGCGCCCAGAGAATCCTCCCCAGGTTTTACACTGAGCCCGTGACAAGCTGGGACAGGACTTTGGGAGTTTACTGAAAGCTGTGTGAATACTCACGCAGTGAACAAGATGATCAATAAAGCACCTAGCTATGTTTCTCCTTAATGAGCCCCAGCACCTTGATCTAAGGCGCTCCAGGGCAGCTGGGGCACCACACCTGCCTTTGAAGTGCTTCCGTTATTGCTGAGGCGGGATGTACAATGAAGAGCAACAGGGGAACTCTGGAAGATCTAGAGAAGCATCCATGACTCTGACCCTCTTGTACAACCATCGGTATGCACCCTGGGGCAGACACCAGGCCTCTCTTGGTGTTTGTAAAAAGCCATGACTAGAGTGCCCACCCCTCTCGCATGGTTTAGTGACCTGAGTGCACAACAAAGTCAAATCCCAATCCTACACCCTCCATACCTTGGGCAGGTCACTTCCCATTCTCTGCCTTGGTTTCCCCCTCTGTAAATGCCTCCCTACACCTCTCCCAAGGGTCTTGTGAGGCTCAGTTAGTGAATGTCTGCATCACGCTCTGAAAATGAAATCTATGTAGGAAGTGTTCACTGGAGGAGTCTGGAATGGCCTGAGGGAACAGGCACCCACATAGAATTTCCCACACGGCCTGGTGACAGTTGAACTGTAAACACTGGAAGAACAGCCCCTTCCCTTGGACTCCAGCTTTCATTGTACTTACACCCCTCTTACAGCAGTTCATGTCTGTTGACCTCAGAGTCATTACTGCTCACTGACACCAGCGTGAGATCAGAATCAGGTCCTTCCTAGCTAAGTGCTTCCACTTCTACCCCACCTAAAAGCAGGGTAGACGGGGATGCACGGAATTGAAGGGTGGGTGGGAAAGATGAACCAAACCTTTCCAAAGAGGGCGGGTGACTGAGATTGATCAGGGTGCAGTTCCATTCTAGTCTCTCTAGCTCTTATCCCACCCTCAGCACTGAAGTATCTCAGCACCTTCCAGTTATCCTGCAATAAGTGACATGACTATCATCTGTCACATGTGAGTCACTCCTCCTATGCCTCACTCCAGGGGGAGAATTGTGCACGGAGACGAGCAGTTTGTCTTAGTAGGCTTTTGGTTATGGTTACAATAGCTACACTCTTGTGTGTTTCTATTACAGAAGCAGATCAGAGAAATGCACCTGGCACTCAGAGCGGAAAGTGGGGAGGTTTGTGATGGTCCTTAGTTCCTAAGGGAGTTTGTTCCACAGTCTTGGACCAACCCCTGAGCAAGTTCTGTCTCCTGCACAAACAAGCTTTGCCCTGATGGTAGAGTTCCATTAGGTCAGAGGAGTGAAGTTGTTGACCATGGTGTTCACCCTGGAGCCTTCAGTTCTTTTAGATACCTGGGCCCGAGCCATTGAACATCTTGAAGAAAAGGACTGAAACCTTGAACTTGACTCAGTATTCTATGGGAAGCCAGTACAGGGAGCGGACAACAAGAGTGATGTGTTTGCAGTAGCCTGTAATGCTGAGGAAATGCATTGCAGCACTGGGGTTTTCCAAGGGCTGATGGCTTCATACCCACGTATGTCGCATTGCAAAAGTCCAACTGGGAGGTTACAGAGGCGTGAATTACTGAGGCCAGGTCACTGTCCACCAGGATGGGCTGGAGTCTTCTAGCCAACCAGAGATGGTAGAAAGCAGTACTCATGGATGCCGTTATGTGAGAACTTAGAATCAGTGAGGAATCCAGGAATGTCAAACTTCAGATGGAACTGACCGATTGTGGGTGTGAAACTTCAACCAAAAGAGAATGCACCATAGCTGCAAACTCTTCAAAATGCTTCCCACTGCCCACCAGCATCACCTCTATCTTGCATGGGTTCAGCTTCCACCAGCTGTTCTTCATCCATGAGTCGAAACTGTCCAGCCCAACTTGGCAGTAGTGGTGTGGTTGTATGTGGTGAAGGACAGGTAGAGTGATGTGTCATCTGCATTTTGCTGGCACTTGAGTCCATGGCATCTTACTAGTTCACCTTGTGGCTGTTTGAGTTTTGAACAGACATGGGGGTCTGTTTTTAATTTGTCTAGATCAATTCACTTATCCATAGGGCCCCATGACCCATGCTCCTGGTCCATAGCATGCTCCTGGTCCATAGCATGGACATTTTCTTTGCTGGTGCCCTAGAGAAGCTAATGGGAGCTGGACAGAATGGAAATCCTGGGGAGATGGGCTGCTGGGCAGAGCAACAGGTGCATTAACACCTGTGAATCATCACTGGAGGAGTCCTGAAGGATCTTAGATTCTAATCATGCCTGAGCTCTTCACTCCATGACCTTCGGCTGCCCAGTCAATACAGAGTAGAAAGCAGGAGGTTAGACGCTGTGTGGGAGCTGGGCAGGAAGTGAGATGTGAAAAAGGCCTATAAGGATTGCCCTTCTGTATCTCATGCAGAGTTGTCACCAACAATCTCCAGTGCTCTGTCCAAAATGCTTTAAAATTAGTTCAGTAATGGCGCTCTCATCCTTTCCCTTCAGAGGCCATAGTATATCACCCCACTAAAGAATTTTTTTCTGATTTTCAGCCTACAATTCCCTCTGAACATCCCCACCCCGTTGCTTCTAGCTCTATGTCCATGGATCACCCTCCACAATTCCCCTCCCTCCTTGGTGTTTGCACCCTCTGAATGCTTGTAGTTAACGAGTTAAGAAAGTAGTTAGGAAAGCCAAGTTAAGAAGTTAACTAGTTAAGAAATAGTTAAGAAAGCCAAGGAAAGTGTGGGCCCCTTACTGAATGAGGGAGGCAACCTAGTGACAGAGGATGTGGAAAAAGCTAATGTACCCAATGCTTTTTTTGCCTCTGTCTTCACTAACAAGGTCAGCTCCCAGACTCCTGCGCTGGGCATCACAACATGGGGGGTAGATGGCCAGCCCTCTGTGGAGAAAGAGGTGGTTAGGGACTATTTAGAAAAGCTGGACGTGCACAAGTCCATGGGGCCGGACGAGTTGCATCCGAGAGTGCTAAAGGAATTGGCGGCTGTGATTGCAGAGCCATTGGCCATTATCTTTGAAAACTCGTGGCGAATGGGGGAAGTCCCAGATGACTGGAAAAAGGCTAATGTAGTGCCAATCTTTAAAAAAGGGAAGGAGGATCCTGGGAACTACAGGCCAGTCAGCCTCACCTCAGTCCCCGGAAAAATCATGGAGCAGGTCCTCAAAGAATCAATCCTGAAGCACTTACATGAGAGGAAAGTGATCAGGAACAGTCAGCATGGATTCACCAAGGGAAGGTCATGCCTGACTAATCTAATTGCCTTCTATGATGAGATTACTGATTCTGTGGATGAAGGGAAAGCAGTGGATGTATTGTTTCTTGACTTTAGCAAAGCTTTTGACACCGTTTCCCACAGTATTCTTGTCAGCAAGTTAAAGAAGTATGGGCTGGATGAATGCACTATAAGGTGGGTAGAAAGTTGGCTAGATTGTCAGGCTCAATGGGTAGTGATCAATGGCTCCATGTCTAGTTGGCAGCCGGTGTCAAGTGGAGTGCCCCAGGGGTCGGTCCTGGGCCCGCTTTTGTTCAATATCTTCATAAATGATCTGGAGGATGGTATGCATTGCACCCTCAGCAAATTTGCGGATGATACTAAACTAGGAGGAGTGGTAGATACGCTGGAGGGCAGGGATAGAATACAGAGGGACCTAGACAAATTGGAGGATTGGGCCAAAGAAATCTGATGAGGTATCAATAAGGATAAGTGCAGGGTCCTGCACTTAGGACGGAAGAACCCAATGCACAGCTACAGACTAGGGACCGAATGGCTAGGCAGCAGTTCTGCAGAAAAGGACCTAGGGGTGACAGTGGACGAGAAGCTGGATATGAGTCAGCAGTGTGCCCTTGCTGCCAAGAAGGCCAATGGCATTTTGGGATGTATAAGTAGGGGCATAGCGAGCACACCGAGGGACGTGATCGTTCCCCTCTATTCGACATTGGTGAGGCCGCATCTGGAGTACTGTGTCCAGTTTTGGGCCCCACACTACAAGAAGGATGTGGATAAATTGGAGAGAGTCCAGCGAAGGGCAACAAAAATGATTAGGAGTCTGGAACACATGACTTATGAGGAGAGGCTGAGGGAACTGGGATTGTTTAGTCTGCAGAAGAGAAGAATGAGGGGGGATTTGATAGCTGCTTTCAACTACCTGAGAGGTGATTCCAGAGAGGATGGTTCTAGACTATTCTCAGTGGTAGAAGAGGACAGGACAAGGAGTAATGGTCTCAAGTTGCAGTGGGGGAGGTTTAGGTTGGATATTAGGAAAATCTTTTTCACTAGGAGAGTGGTGAAACACTGGAATGCGTTACCTAGGGAGGTGGTAGAATCTCCTTCCTCAGAAGTTTTTAAGGTCAGGCTTGACAAAGCCCTGGCTGGGATGATTTAATTGGGGATCGGTCCTGCTTTGAGCAGGGCGTTGGACTAGATGACCTCCTGAGGTCCCTTCCAACCCTGATAGTCTATGATTCTATGATCCTGTAATTAAAGATTGTCCCTGAATGGAGATGCTCAAGGCAGCTGAATTAAGGTTTCTAACTCATCTCCAGTCCACTGAGTTGCCAACCCCAACACAGGACGCATTGTATTCTTTTAATCTCTCCTCAGAAGGCAATTGCTCCAGCTTGTTCATCATTCTTGTGGCTTACCTCCTACCCTGGTCTGTTGTCAGTTGAGATTCGGGGGATTCATACGTGTGATAGTATGCAAAATAAGTCATTTTTTTCTCTGGAGATCCACCTAGGGTGCGGATCTTAACATGCAGGGTTTAAGTATATTCAAAATGACCCAAATGACCATGGAAATTCAGAGAAGAGTTTAGTTTGATGTAATATACAGATTCCATGGTGATGAGCATCAAATGGAGGGGAGAGGTTGAACAGACAGACAGACAATCTAAGCCCTCAGTCTGTACGTTACAGCTTGTGTAATTTAGCTCCTGTAGCTTACATGAGCTCATAACTTACAATAACTCAGGTTCCCATGCACACATTTACTGATGTGTAACTTACACCCCTCTGCAGCTGGCCCCGGATTTCCAAGGTTCTGTGTAGCTGGGATTTGCATCCTAACTCCTCTGGCTCAGCCTCCACTACCCCCACACATTCCAAGTGAGCTGATCCTGATGGGACACTTCAGAGTTGCTGGCAAAGGCAAAGCATGCCAGGCAGCGGGTCGCCTCCCAACATCTGCTCAGCATATTTCCCATCCCCTACACCTCGGCTGGGATGTTTGTACAAACGTGTGTATTTGCTGTGTCAACACACATGAGAGAGCAAATACATTAAAAGGAAAAGGAAACAGACTGGGAGCAACAGCCTCTCCAAACCTCACTCCGCTTTGACTCTTCTGCATCACAGGGGTGTTCTCCAATGACCCCACTTCGCTATGTCGAGGAAAGCTCTGCACATACCGTACCCCAGAGCCAATCCCTGCCCAGTGGACCACTGGGGTTGGGTCTTTGTGGCCAGAAGTTTGAAGGGAGGAGACTTTAAGTAGGACACCTGCATATGGACCGTGTATATAAGTAACCTTGAAATACAAGTCTCCTTGGTGCAGTGGGTTAAGGCACTGGTTTTCATCTTCGCAGGCCTGAGTTTAAATTAGGAATTGCAACTCCGCTCAAGAGAGGCTTGAGAGCAGAGCAAGGGATGCTGCAATTCAGGGCATGGGAGCTGGAGGGGAGGCAGCAAATGCTGCAGGTCAGTACAGAGGTGCAGTGGCAGAGCTATATGAATTAGCAGAGGGGAATGCCGGTCAGGACTGGGGAGGGGGACAATGGCGGAGCTGGAAAGGGGTCATCCCAGTCCTGCGTTAGCAGGGCTGATTTCCGATGGGGATTGAAATGAAATATATTTTCCCTATTTCAAATCCTTCTAGTCCTGACCATCTAAAACACTAGTCTGCATGGCTTGGTATACAGGATTATTTTAACGGCATCCTAACTACATCAAATCATCCATCCAAACTTGGCGAGATCTGTCCCCAGAGGAGAGACATGTTTGTGTAATAGGATCCAATATTTACCAGACATCCAGTGAGCCAAATAGGGCATTTCAGGGGCCGTTCAGAGCAACATTTGTATGTTGTAGAAGGAGACAACAGCGCCGAGACGTACAGAAGACCTTTAAGGCAAACAGTTCCTCCGAGCACTTCACAAACTGGATCCAGCTGTTTGCAATATTTGTTCACTTCCCCTTTAGTCTGGCTCACAAGTGTGTGTGTGTGTGTGTGTAGACAAAATAGACAGAGTTTTTTCTACTTCAGATTTCAGTAGACAAATCTGAAGCCAGCTACCATGTCCCAGCTGTCACTATGTCTCCTGGAGTAGAACTCAGATGTTCCTGCTTCAAAAGCAGAGACACTTACCACTCATCCTAAAGAATCTCCATTAGCTGGGCCTTAACACACAGGAAAGAGCTGTTTCCTTATATCCAGTAGAGGGCAGCCATACAAATGCACATTAGAGCGTGCCGTTTGAACATACAATCATGGATAAAAAGAAACTGTGTTAAAAGCATTAGGGTTGCAAAGTCAAACACTCAGAAGTTGGGAAATGCCAGAATTAAGGCTGCCTGTGAAACCTTAATTCAGCTGCCTTGAGCATCTCCATTCAGGGACAATCTTTAATTACAGGATCATAGAATCACAGACTATCAGGGTTGGAAGGGACCTCAGGAGGTCATCTAGTCCAACCCCCTGCTCAAAGCAAGACCGATCCCCGCCTAAATCACATACTATTTTTGCCCCTCAGGAATCGCCCTTACCCTTCATCCCAGCTGCCTGTCTGAACAGCACCGGTGACACAAATTGGCACCTGCGCCTCCACCCATCCAAGTCCAGCCAGGCGGCCAGCACAGCAACAGCAGCGGCCAGGGCGATCCACGGCACACCCGCCACCAACAGGCAGAACCAGGCCTGCATGGGGAACGGGGTGACCCGAAAGCGCAGCCTGTTTGTAAGGCAGTTAACACCGAGCAGCCCCAAAATTCCCACCTCACTCCAGCTGGAGCGAGCGCTTGTCAGCAAAAAGCCTGGCGTTCCCAGAGAGAAACGGCCTCGCGGAGAAAACAGTACAGCAGCAGAAGAGGAGCTTAAAAAAAAATCAATGTAAAATTATTTGACTGACACTTCAAAGGGAGCAAGTAGAAAGGGCTGCCAGGCGCGCTGCATACAGACTCTCCCATTGCTATGCTCTGTGTGCAGGGGGACCTGCACACCGGGGAGCGTCCTGCCACGGCACCGAAATCCCATTTCCCTTTCAGGCCCGCACCCCACAGCTCTGCCACGCTTGCTAATTAGCCAACGGCGCACTTACCAGGGCCGTCTGTCCCGAAGGCACTCGGGCCACTCAGCACAGGCATTGGCACCGACTCCGTGGGTGCTCTGGGGCTGGAGCACCCATGGGGAAAAAATGGTGGGTGCTGAGCACCCAGTGGCAGCCCCCCACAACCCGATCCGTGCCTCCCCCTTCCCCCAGCGCCTCCTGTCCGCCCCTCCTCCTCCCTCCCGGCAGCTGTTCCAGGGCATGCAGGAGGCACTGGGGGGGGAGGGCAAGGACCGGGGGCAGGAAGAGGTGGGGGCGGAGTCTTGGGGGAAGGAGTGGAGAGGGGGCGGGGCCCAGGGCAGAGCAGGGGTCGAGCATCCCCTGGGAACCAAAAAAGTCTGTGCCTATGGCATGGGGGTCCGGATGGCTCAGGTTGCCAGGAATGGGAGAAGGATCCTTCACCTAACGGGGAGCAGGTGGGTAGGACCCAGCCCAGGGGGTCACTGCCCATCTGTTGGCTCTTTGGGGATTCCCAGTCCAAACTCTAGGCTACTAGGGAGAGATTCATACCTTCCCCAGTGCAGGGATGCAGCATCTGCCTCTCTCGTCCTAGAGCTGCTGAAGGCCTGTTCAGCCCCGAGGGCTACCCTAGCTTTGCTGTGGCCCAGTGGGCCTTGTGGTAGCTGCAGAATAGCATAGGAATCCCCCCAGAGCCCCCACTGCATGGAGAAGCAGGCAGGGGCCGGAGCCAGCTCTGCATCTGCTTCATCTGGGGTATTCCTCTGGGCCACAAGCAAGCAGGCCACAGAGCTGGGGAAGGGCTAACTCAGGTTAGCTGTACTTAAGTTACTCCTCTCGAGCTAGCCCAGCTCAACCTAGAGCAGGCCAGGCACCCCGTGCTATCGCACCTGAGACGCAGCACCTGCCCAGGCGCCACTGCTCTCGCTTGCGGGTACCTGTAGCACTTCCCGGGAGGGGAGCAGGACCCCCAGGTTCTTGGGGCTGCGGTAGGCTGAGAAGCTCTCGGATTCTTCCCCAGTTAATTGTGGGAGAACTTGTCTGCCCCTTCTAGGCACCCGGCGGGGAGAACTGGGGGAAGGCATCGTCGGAGGAGGAGGACTCGCAGCACTTGCGGGGCGCTAGGCTGCACCCACACTACAGCGTGGTAAAGGTAGCGGCTGACCAGTTGTGCTCACTCAAGTTTTAGCCTCTGCCCCCCGACGGGCCCACTAGCTAGAGTTAAAAGCACCACTGTACTCAAGGTCAAGGGGTTTGGGAGTGGGTGGGACCTGAGTTATAATCCGAGTTAGCTTGGCAGTGAAGACCAGCCCCTAGAGTTTACATCATGCAAAACATCACCACGAAGGCACTGATTGACCTCCTCCGCTTAGCGTGGACTAGAGTCAAAGGAGCCATAGAAACTGAATCCCTTCCCCCAAGTACACATCCTACAGGGGGGGGCCTGCCAGCCAGTGTGGAAATACCTTGTGGGAGGGGGCAGCATGGGGAAAGCCTGCACTGCTGTTCCTTGGGTAACATGCTTAGAGCTCAGAGCCTCCTGCCCCCTCCCAAAAACAGACCCTCTGTTTGAAGCTAGAGGAGACTCTCCACTGGCAGTTAACAACAGAGGGCCTATGACACACAGCTGAGCCCTTCTGATCACATCCAGTAGCAACGTATATAATTTCCCATTCATTGCACTATAAAGGGTTTCCCTCTCATATTGTGGGGGCAGAGAGAGAAAACTAAAAAGGTGGAGAGAGTATGGACCAAACAGCGAGTGGTGTCTGGATTCTTTGTTTTCCATGGTGATGCAGGCTAATAATTGTATTTACCCAGTCCCTGGTTCCACAAGTCTCCGCATCATGGACTGGCGGCTTGAGCCCATTCCACCCCCGTGATGGACTCTGACAAGTCAAGTTGCTTGTTAATAACTGTACAATTTACCTAACAAATTTGGACCTTGTAGTACAGCTTCATTAATGTGTTTAATTTATTGTTACATTTCCTTCAGGTTAATGGTTTGAGAGTCCGTCAGACTTTAATCTCTGCTGTTATTATAAAGTGCTTGTTTCTCGTTAAAATGGAAAATGGAGTCAACTGAGGAGATTTACTTGTGATAAACTGGCCAGAATAAATCTCTCGCCTTTGTGCGCCGGGGTGGGGGGGTGCGGGGAGAATGAATGCCAGCCGGGTGGGGGGGTGCGGGGAGAATGAATGCCAGCCGGGGTGGGGGGGTGCGGGGAGAATGAATGCCAGCCGTTTAAAATGCTAAAGAGACACTTCAGCAAAGCTCCAGGGCCTGTTGTAGATTAATGAAGCCTCTGCACCTTTCCTGTTGATCGGTCGGAAAGCTCTATAAGGACCTGCACCGATTTCCCTTGAGGCCAATGAAAAGACTCCCACTGATGTCCCTGGGAGCAAACCCTGGCCCTAAGAGTAGCATGACGCACATGGAAGCCAGGTGGAAGAGACAGGCCTGTGTGCCTGGGATGGCTGAGAGGGAGGTAACCCCCTGCTAAGCAGGCAGTCACACTTCAGAGCATGTAATCTACAAAGACATGTGGGGTGCTTCACTCAAAGTGCCAGAGCTTGCAGAAAGGATCCAAAGGCGGGGGTGGAGTCCAGGGGATTGGAGGACAGTCAGATGACTCCACAAAGCACAATCACTGCTCCATGGATTGAAGCACCTTAGATGTGCTAGTGGGGAAATTGGTTTGATTTCCTGGTTGGAGAGTGGACAGCTGCTGCAGGTTTGAGGGTTTAAGGGATCTCAGCATTGGGTATTTTCAAAGTGGGGACCCAAGATCACACTTGGCAAAGGGGGGGGGGGGATCCAGCAGAGTTGTTACAGTTGTGGGGGGTGTAGGCATCACAGCCCAGGGGCGAGGGTTAACCAGACAAGTTATCCAGCAACTAGCGCTGGAAAAGAACAATTTTTCATGAAAAATTTTGAGGCCTTCAGAGTTTGTTTCTGTTCAGCACAAAACTCAGACCTCCCAGGGTTTTTCTCAAAAAAACACATGAAACTGATAGCTGAATAGCTGCTAGCCCCATGGCTACGGAACTCCCCTAAGAGCCCCAGATTCAATAGCTGCTAGCCCCGTGGCTACAGCACTCCCCTGAGAGCCCCAGATTCAATAGCTGCTAGCCCCGTGGCTACAGCACTCCCCTGAGAGCCCCAGATTCAATAGCTGCTAGCCCCATGGCTACAGCACTCCCCTGAGAGCCCCAGATTCAATAGCTGCTAGCCCCATGGCTACAGCACTCCCCTGAGAGCCCCAGATTTAATAGCTGCTAGCCCCGTGGCTAGGGCACTCCCCTGAGAGCCCCAGATTCAATAGCTGCTAGCCCCGTGGCTAGGACACTCCCCTGAGAGTCGCAGATTCAATAGCTGCTAGCCCCATGGCTACAGCACTCCCCTGAGAGCCCCAGAGTCAATAGCTGCTAGCCCCATGGCTACGGCATTCACCTGAGAGCCCCAGATTCAATAGCTGCTAGCCCCATGGCTACGGCACTCCCCTGAGAGCTCCAGATTCAATAGCTGCTAGCCCCATGGCTACGGCACTCCCCTGAGAGCCCCAGATTCAATAGCTGCTAGCCCTGTGGCTAGGGCACTCACCTGAGAGCTCCAGATTCAAATCCCTGCTCTGCCTGATTTGGAGCAGGGACGTGAACGTGGGTTTCCCCCATGCCCTAACCACTCAGCGATAGGGCCAATCTTGGGGGGGGGGGTCTCTTCCCCCATCCCCATATCCTGGACCTGAGAAATCTCCCTGACGAAAGATGTGTCAAAATCAAAACATTTAGTCAAAAAATTCCTGACCAGTTCTCCTAGCAACCACGTCACCAGAATGATAGCTCTCTGCAGGTCCTCTACACAATTCCAAATTAGGAACCAGAGAGACTGAGCTTTGTGATTGGGAACGTATCATAGCGGATCCATACAGATGGCAGGCATTTAAAACTGCAGGGCCGGCTTCAGAATGCTGCACTAGGCTGGCCCTGCACAGAGCCCCTTATCCCCCAAGAAATCACTCACACAAGCTGGTTTGCGGTAACTAGCTTGCACCATTTGTCTCTGCAGGAGGCACAGCACCGTGCATTTCTCTACAGGACAGGCCCTATTCAGCCAGCGGTCAGGAGAGCAGCCCCATTCATCTCTTTGACAGGGAGCTAGAGGGAACACACCTTGCATGGGTGTGGCAGGTGACTCCATGGCAGCTCAGCCCCAGGGCCTGTCAGAAAGAAGAAACTGCCCCAGCAAGTATCATGCAGTGCTGAGTATTTATCTGCAGATGCAGCATCCGTTGCACGTAAATTGCAGCCCAAAGGCATGAGGCAGTGCCTTCCATTGAAAGACAAGTGGAGGGAGGGGGAGACCAGAGGGATGGGGGTTACTTAAAGCATGAGAAAGTGGCAAGAGACTGTAGCTACCCAGCTGTAGCCAGCAGGCATTGGCAGTAATCCTACCCTACCACCCTTCTCAAAGCAGATCTCAGCACACCCGCTCTATGGAGAGCTCTTTCTAGCCACTTGAACATTGCACCACTTTCTTAGGGACTTGGGACTCGCCATATGTGGATTCAACCAACATCTAGACAGAGCAGCCACAAGGAGACGTGGATAAGGCCACAGGGATGCTGAGAGGATGGTACTGCAGGCTGGGTCCCACCAGGGTGAATGAGTCCCAGGCTGGGTCACACCAGGGTGAATGAGTTGGGTGATCTCATTCCAGTACCTTTGTCCACAGCAGAAAGCCGACCACAAAAGATAGCATAAGCTCAGGATTGAGGGGCATTAACAGATCTGTCCGGAACCACTGGACTAAGGCCCCAAAATATTTAAGTACATGCTTAACTTTAAGCATGTACATATGTCCAAAAGAAGTCACTGAGACTTAATCACATGCATCAGTGCTTTGCTGAAAAGAGGCATTGAGTAGCAAGGCTGGTGCAGTTAGCAAAGCTGGTACTGGCCTCGAGTAGCAGGGAGTGCTGGGGGACAGGAGCGAAGTGCAGTGACAGAGTTGGCGTTCATTCAGAACTGGCATAGTGGAGCGTAGTGAAGGTGAAGATTAAGGGGAGAATGGATCCCAGGGCTGAAAGAGTGGATCAGGATGTCTGTGTGTGAGAAGCTTGCCCGGAGCCTGCCCTCACTAAGCCGCTAGCCAGCAATGCAAACCACCTCAAGCCTAATCTGTCAAAGTTCCCCTGGATGAAATGTAAGGTTTTAAGGACAGAAGCATGTAGTATTGGAGGTTGAATCCCGCTGGGAGACGGGTCAAGGAAATCTGTGTAATGCTCTGTGCATAGCACAGCCAAGATCCTTGCTATGTGACGGGCCTCAACCCAAAGGCTCCTGGAGCAGAGAACCTGAATATTTATGAGTGTATGACAAAGAGCAGGAGACCTACAAGACACAGGTTTCAACTTGGCAAAAAAAGGGGAAAATCACTACTTGAGCCATCTGATTGAGGAGAAAAAATAACATCACAGCCAGGAAAGTGTAAGGCCCTTTACCTAGCTCTCCGTTCCCAAGAAGGAATGCTGACACGTGAATGGTACCCCCCACACAAACGCAGAACCGTCCTTTCCCAGCAAGGCAGCTGCTGGTTTCAATCACGTGCCACTGTCCTGTAGACATCTCCTCACTCCATATATGCTCAAGGAGAGACCTCCCCACACACACATTATCTTAGTCCCTGCACCCAGACATTTCCATTTGCAGGAGGCACTTGATTAGATTTGAGATCCTAGGGTTCAGAATCCTTAGAGAAATAACTCAGGTGGAATCCCATAATCCGGGAACACCTCCACGAAATGCCCTAGAGATGGTGGGGAGGTGCTACATCATGCTAGTGAAATACCCACCATCAAATCTAACCCACAGGAGCCATAAGACACCACTGCTCTTCAGTCTCTGATTAACCGCGGCCCCCTGTGCAGTGCAAGACACCCAGGATGCCGAGTGGTGTGGTGGCCCGCTGCGAAGCCACAACAGACTCTGACATAGATGTGCCAAGAGGCGTGGGGCGAAAGAGCACAGATGAACTGGCTTCCAGTTCCATGGCTGCTGTTGAGCACTGGACCCAGGGGTAGGATGTTAGCCAGTCACTCACTCTGGGCAGATGAGTGCTCCCAGCACCATTCTACATGTCTACACCGCGTAAAAAGGGTAATAGAGGTGACACCCCAGGCCCCACTTGTTCCAGGTTCTAATAAGAAAAGCTCATCTTTAGGTTGGTCTATGCTGCCTCTAACCAGCTTCTGCCACATGGGCATGTTACGTCTCAAAAGCTCACAGCCCAGTGGCTCAAACAGGCTTAACCCAGCCGTAGAGTCCCCACTCCGGGGGCTACATTTCCAGCATGCCCAGCTACCTTGCATGTCATCTCAGCTGAGGTTCAAACCTCATGATGCACAGCAGCCAGAAGGGTGCCCCGTTCCTTGTCAGAGTCCAGCATGCCCAGCTACCTTGCATGTCATCTCAGCTGAGGTTCAAACCTCATGATGCACAGCAGCCAGAAGGGTGCCCCGTTCCTTGTCAGAGTCAGGCAGAGGCCTGCTAAGCGCCTCCCTGTGCTAGTGGACTTCCCCATTCTGTGCGACACTGACAATGTCCTTTGGGAGGTTCTAGGGGAGACCATGCCCCAGAAAGCTGGGAACTCACATAGGAAGCTGGCTCCATCAGCGGAGGTGCTGCTGTGATCGAGGCCATGCTGGTATTTCTTCTGAAGGATTTTGGTTTGCTTTTATTTCACCATTCGAGACAGCCTCATGGCCCTGGAAAACCCCCATTAAAGAGGAAGGTTAACAGGGTCAACCAGGCACTGGATCCCCCTTCCCTTGTCGGGTTTCAACGAGGAAGGAGACACAGGATTCAAAGAGGAGAGTTTAGCCCCGGGCGGAAAGTTGTCAATGTGTCAGGCAGAAGTCTGCTACACCCTCTCCCTTTGCCTTGCATGGAGAGCTATTTTAAGTTACATTTGCGGCTGCCTTTTTGATATCCTTCGCAGGGCTGCTCCATGACATCAGCTCAAACTGCAAGCCAGCAGAAACCCTGGAGCACAGCACCCCTGGAGCGAGGGATGAGATTGGATCGCAAGGATCACTGCCCATGAGGGTACACCCACCTGATCCTAGTGGAAAATCCCTGCTCATAAAGGTGTGAATCCACCCCAAAAGGCCCCTAAAAGTATGCCCTAGAGGCAAGCGGCGGATGGAAAGGGTCTTTGGGCAGGCTGCTGCACTATTAGTAGCAGACACAGTCGGTGTGCTTCCTCCCCAGTACAGATCCCCAACTAGTAAATGGACATAGATCATCTAGCTGGTAAATGACCAATGTTTTTGCCTGACTGGGCACAATGACCAAGACAGACGGGGATGCTTTTAACATCCCAAGCACCCTGGGCAAGTCTGCATCCACCTTAGTGAAAGGTTCTCCCGGAGCCCAGACCAGAGAATCACATGTGTATGCAGGTGGCACATAAGACTTTCTTGGCTAGCTAGGTGTATGGTGTGCAACTAGAGTGGAAAGCCTGGGCCTTGAACGTCTGACAGTACTGAGTAGTCTTCTCCATGGGTGAAACAGGTACAAAGTCTGTGGTTTAAATTCCAGCAGCATCAAGGAAAACCACTCCTTTCACATTGCAAGTGGCAGACGGTGCTTCCAGGGAAGTCTAGCTTATGCACATCTCCTACTACCTCTGCTGAAGAACAGGGAAGGGGAAGAGAGACCCACCTAACAGCTCTGTGCCAATGGACCAGAGTTTCAAGAATCAAGCACGCATTATGTCTAGATACTTTAGGGATGGGCCAGAGCTGCTACAAATACCACTGATGGCATCAATTGTTCTCAGTTAGCGGGTCCCAGCCGAAAAGACGGCCTGCCAGCAGTTGGCTGCAGAGGATGATGGTTGTTAGCTGGCTCACATTCCTGGTCTCCAGTCTTCCGGGGAAGTGGACATCTCACTTCCATGGAACCAGGCACTCTCTGATGCCAGGAGCAATCCTTGAACAGCTGTGCCAATGTGCTCACCTCCTTTGATGCTCCTGTTCTGAATTGCATTAGAGGACAATGGGGTCATATGATGTAAAATGTTTGAGAATCCCTGGAGTAAGCAAAAGAGGCCAGCCAGTGGTGATGTATCGGTGGGCGCATTAGATCCACTCTGGCATGCAGCTACAATTTGGCAGACACAATAAACCCAGCACCGGGAACGCTCTCCTACCAAGATGGGGCTTGTGCTGGCTTCAAGAGAGAAATGCACATGCGAGAGTTCAAATAAAGACCTAAAGGGAGGTGAGAATGGGAGAGATAGATGATGGAGAGCAGAGTGCTAGGAGCCACGTTATAGGGAAGGAGGGCCTGGTAAATCTAGGGCACCGTGATGTTAAGGAGACAATATTGGTTACTGTGTTACTGAGGCTGTGTCACTTTCTATCAGGAACGCTCCATATTTCAATTTGATTGTCTGACATGCGGTATAAATAATCCCATTGTTTCCTGACTGTAGACTGCGCTACCTAATGTCAGCTTGCTCCCATGTTCCTTATAATTAATAAAAACTAAAAGACTGCTGTACTTAGAGCCCACCGCCAAATGGGAAAGGGTTGTGCTCTCACCAAGCTCCAAAAAGTCCCCAGTGATATTTCCAGGGTTATTAGTGTTCCGAAATGTCAGCACCGCACTCCTATTTACCCATCAGCAGGCATCTCGTGGACAGCTATGCTGGTGTCAGGACCCTGCCGCAGATAAAGGAATTAAACTCCAAAGAGGCACCCGGGAGGGAGCGTGGGTAATCGGGCTGAGTCAAAGCCCTGGGACTCCCAGAGAAAACGGCTGGTTGCGCTCCTAAATATCACTCTACCATGGAACGGCTCCTGTGTAAATATCCACCCCCGTGCTGCCCCTCTCTCAGAAAGGTCAGATGTACAAATACAAAGAGAAGCAGAGGAGGGAAAGTAAGGCAATAAAGAACAGATTGTTACAAATACTTGGCCACTCAGAGGCTCCATGGTTGTCACTTTGCTTCACACCATAGACCACTCGGAACTTCATAGTGACAGTGAAGAGGGACTGGTGCTATCCATGGAGGATAGGTCCATCAACGGCTATTAGCTAGGATGGTCAGGGATGCAACGCCATGCACTGAGTGTCCCAAGCCTCCGTTTGCCAGAACTGGGAATGGATGACAGGGGATGGATCACTGGACAATCACCTGTTCTGTTCATTCCCTCTGAAGCACCTGGCATTGGCCACTGTCGGAAGACAGGATACTGGGCTAGATGGACTATTGGTCTGGCCCAGTATGGCCGTTCTTATGTTCTTATGCTATTCCTTCTCCACAAGCACAGGCCCCTACCACTTGAGCTAAAGGTGAATCTCCATACATGGTCTGGGGACTATGACACACAGGTGAGCCATTCTGATTCCACCCTGTGGAGGGCAGTGGTGAGCTCACTGATGAACTGGCTAGAGTGTATCTACTCACATGTAATCATGGTGGCTGTGACAGATTTCAAAACAAGAGATCCTCTGTCTGAAATAAGGTGGGGCTGAGTCCTTGAAGGTCTGTCCTCACATTGCAATGTAGCACCACGATCCAATATCAATGCATTATGCCATGACACAGTGACATTGCAAAACCACTTGGGAAAAACTTTTAAATTCTGCACAAATCAGGATGCCACCATTAGCATCAAGGTAGGTGGCACCTTGGATGGTGAGGGGGCTTCAGCCATAATTCCAACCCTGTCAACATCCTTCTTAGGAAGCCATTGAAATCTCTTCAAGAGACAGAAGATGCCTTTTTGCCAGTCACCTGGCAGTGCGATAGCAGAGCAGAACTTAACCACACTGTGGAATCTCCCACCTAGTAGCCAGATTCTGCAACCTGTTCGGTACGGCTGCTGAGACCCCAGTCTGGTCACTCCTGTTCTGCTTTAATGGGTGAGTCAGAAGAGGGTTTTCCCCTTGGGCAGACCCACAGGGAGAAGTCATGCTGCGTTTATCTATGTTGAAACTTATTCTTCCCTCTCTTACAGCAGCAAAACAATTGGACTAATAGTCACCCATCAAATCTGAAAGGAAGATGAGAGAGGCATGGTCAGAGCACATCACTAGGATCTCTTAGCTGCACTCCTGGCTCTCATCTGAGTCACCTGTAAAGCTAGGACAAGAAGTTACTAATTTATTCCCCTCTCCAACAGCTGATGCTGTGGGGGAGCTGGGGACTTTTCAACTTTGTTGCAGAGTCCTTCATGCTAGAGGCGGACGGGTGTGGTATGACACTCACAGGAACTTGGTGTCACTCGTGGTTCTGGTGGAGTGGGGGGACAGGGTTAGGATCATCTTGGTGCCCCTGCCTCCCTCCTTCCCCAGCTGCAGTTCTGGAGGAGCTGGGGGTTTTGGGGTGGAACACAAGAGCTGTATGACAGTGCACGACTTTAGGAACTGGGAAGGAAGAGCACCACCATGTCCAATTACAAGCAACTGGGGGAAGGAAGAGGAAAGAAGGGATTTTAAGAACGCATTTACTCATGATGGGCTCTGATCAAACCCTTACTGCTCCCAAAGTGCCAGAGGATCTAGCGACCCAGTGAGGTCAGGACATCCATTTCTTGTCTCTTCCAAAAGACAACTGGTTTAACTTTTGAGGCTGATTTCTGCCCCTATCATCTTTGAGGTGCAGATAATAAGGGAAACCAGGATTTCCCATGGTTAGAGACTCTCCCTCAAGGATGCAGGAGCTTGATTCCCCCAGAACGTCTGTGCTTCTTTGTAGCTAGCTGTGTGACTCAGGCATTGTGAGTGGCCGTGATGAGAAAGCCTCTCTTTTCCTCTCCATGCTGCTTACCTGTAACAGTGTGGCGGGCCCCAGCAAGGTCTGCAACAGAAAGGAACAGACACCACAGGCAGAGGCTGGAATAGAGTGAGCCACGTGATCTCTAGATCTACTTAGAAGAGGGTAGAATAAGAAGTGCTCACATCTCTGAGAGAGAGGTCCATCCATGGAGGACCGAATGCTCGTTTGCGGGCTTAGTGCAAAGGCGCTCGCTTTTGGATTACACAGGCAGAGGCATCTCACGTCATAGTGAACGAAGGCCATTGCCATGTGATAGCTGTTCTGGGGCCTGGTAACTGGACTGAGTGAGTGGCTCCAGTCCAGGTCCCAGTTGTTCACCTCACAGAAACCACCAGCACTAATTGGCCTCCTTGCTGGCAGTCATAAGAAGTAACAAGGAGCAAATGGGCCATGTTGAAGCATGCTAAGGGAACACCTGCCATTGCCGCTGTGCTTGTGGGGACTGCTGGCTCCTATCCATCTGGCTCCCTTCAGCTTCACTGGGAGCTGTGGGTATTCAATACCCCTGAAATGTGGCCACTTTACTAATTGGTTTTAAGTGCCTGGCATTAGATGGCCCAAAATGGCATCTCAAGTACACTGTGGCTTCTGCCTACCTGCACCAACGAATCTTGTTTAACAAGCAAGATGAAGGGAAGAGGGGCTTACAGTGAAGTTCAGTGGAGCTGAGGTCTCCATCTGTAGATTTACCAGAACTCTCCACGTGCTGAGGACCAATTTTGTGATAAAACTGCAAATTGAAAGGCAGAAAGAAAACAATGGGTGGATTTCAATACACCCTGTGTGCACATTCCTGTGGAACTCCCTGTCCCAGGACAGATCTGGTCATGTGCCATGGCTGGACTTTTAAAAATGGCTGGATAATTGTATGATTGATAGCGCCATCCGTAGCAGTGTGTGCTAAGGTGATGGAACTCAAAGTCTCATTCTTTACAATCTGAGTTGATCATTGCAGGAGTCAGTAAGTAATTACACACTTGCTCACTCCTCATACAATATTGTACAATTGCCCAGGTCCCTTCTTAAGTTATTTGTATTTCCTTCTTCTCTAGCATCAGAGTTTTGGCTACTGCTGGAGCAGGGGTGAGCAAACTACGGCCCGTGGGCTGCATCCGGCCCGCCAGCCGTTTTAATCCGGCCCTCAAGCTCCTGCTGGGGAGCGGGGTCTGGGGCTTGCCCCACTCGGGTGCTACAGCCAGGAAGCAGGGTCGGGGCCGCTCTGCGTGCCTGGAAGTAGCGGCTTGCCCTGCTCCGGTGCTCCAGCTAGGAGTCACGGCCAATGGGAGCTACAGGGGCAGTGCCTGTGGACAGGGCAGCGCACAGCAGAGCCACTTGGCCATGCCTCTGCATAGGAATCGGAGGGAGGGAGATGCCGCTGCTCCTGGGAGCCGCTTGAAGTAAGCACCGCCCAAAGCCTGCACCCTTGAGCCACCCCCCGTGCCCCAAACCCCTGCCCCATCCCTGATCCCCCTCCCGCCCTCCGAACCTCTCGGTCCCAGCCCAGAGCACCCTCCTGCACCCCAAACCCCTCATCCTCAGCCTCACCCCAGAGCCTGCACCCCCAGCTGGAGCCCTCACACCCCCCGCTGCATTTCTTCTCCCTGCCCCAGCCCAGAACCCCCTCCTGCACCCTGAACTCCTCATTTCTGGCCCCACCCCTGAGCCCACACCCCCAGCCAAAGCCATGACCCCCTCCCGTACCCCAGCCCCAATTTCAGGAGCATTCATGGCCCACCATACAATTTCTATACTCAGACGTGGCCCTCGGGTCAAAAAGTTTGCCCACCCCTGTGCTGGAGGCAGGAAATCAGAGCTGATGGACCAGTGGACTACATTGATACAGCAGAAAGAGGGATATAGGTCTTGATGGACCAATGGGGTGATCCCATACAGCAGGGAGCAGTATAGCCAACCTAATGAACCAGTGGTTTCTTCAAATATATCAGGAAACAGAATACTCAATTGAATGGATCAAGGGGCTTATCTACTATGGTGACTTCTATGGTCTAGGTTCCTTATCAGCAGGGTGCATACAGAGACAACTGAACACCAGTATTCATTGTCCCACGGTAATCCACAGTACCAGGGGAAGGAAAAAGGGGTCCTCTGTGCACCCAGCACCACTGCAATCACCAAGATGGCCCTGTAGCAAGCTCACCCTGGGGAGAGCCAGCTCTGCTTATTCCCCTAATACCTGCTGGGGATGGAGCTGCATGCGGAAGGCCGCTTGCTGCTCCTACGCTCTGTGCATGCTTTGCTTTCATGAACTCACGCACCTGTCCCCACTCCTGAATGCCCCAGAGGGGGCGGGACACGCTGCCTGTCAGAATGATACGAGCGGCCGTGAAATTTAAGTGCCTGCCATTGCGCCTTTGGTGCTAGAGCATTAAGATATAAAAGGGCTGCCACCGAAATGATCCATGTCCACCCATATCTGATGCAGCAGATGGTGGCGGCTCTGCAGGAGTCCCAGGCATCTGGGAACGGCCGGGCCTTACTGTAACACCTCCTGTCCTGCAACCCACGGGCCCAGCATGGGAAAACAAGAGCTACAGCTTTCTGTCCCATTCATCTCCCAGCAGCTGAGAGAAGCGAGGAGGCAGCTACATGATGTTTGCAGACACGCAGAGGCAATGGACTCCAGTGCCTGGAGCAATGGTGTGGAGAAGCGAGAGGGAACGCACCACACACACATGTGCCTCACCCGTAGGCGCCCCAAGATGTCAGCATTAATAAGCCTGCCTGGAAAGCCAATGCCAGCTAGAGAGAGCCGATCGGGGACTAGGTGGGGCAGGTGGGCCTGGCTGGGATACTGGCAGGCAGGTGGATGGGACTGCAGTCTATTTACTAAGCAAAGAAGAGAAATAAAGGAATAATAAGCAAGCAACCCAGCAATACCATTCTCTGTTTGGGTGTCTCCCCGATCTACCACGCCCCCACCCCCCAAACACACACACACACTCACAGCTCTGCCAGTGCACCCTAGGCCTGACCGGTAGCACCCCCTTAGGGTCGCCAAACCTCCAGGATTGTCCTGAAGTCTCCAGGAATTAAAAATTAATCTTTAATTAAAGTTTATGTCATGTGATGAAACCTCCAGGCATACGTCCAACCAAAATTGGCAACCCTGCCTTCTATTCCAGTCCTGGGCATCTGCCTCACAGAGACTGCTAGCCTTTTGCCAGGTTGTGTGATGGACTTACAACAGAGATGAGGCCACTACGCTGACTTTTGCCGGTGACCTAACAAACAGCGTTTGAACCCCATGTGTGCTTGGGCCTTCCTTCCTTCCTGAGTGCCCTAGCCTTCTATTGGCCATCAGGGCTGCTACTGAGCTGAGCCAGGCTGGCAAGGATAGTAGTGGAGTGTTTCCCCATAGGCAGCAGGAGGAGGGAGAAGCTGCACCAGGAGCAGCAATCGCTCCTCCACATGGTAATGAGCAGCTTTGTTCTGCATCACCTAACTGTATAATAGCAGCATGAATTAATATGACCACAAATTAATAGCGTAGAAGAGCAATCAGAGCAGAGTGAGATACATCCTAATGTGCTCACTTTGAAAGGGTCGGGAAGAGGAATGCTGGAGACACTCCGCTGGTCATGGGCCTCTGAACCCTGCCAATTGGGCCATGCTGCCACCACTAACATGCCTCACCTTTTGCCAAGGAGAAGTGACTTCTCTTTGCCAAGGATAAAAGAGGCCTGCATGCCCTCTTGGCATCTCATACCCTTTTAAGATGCACAGGGACACATTTCTTGGGTGTGTTAGGAAGACAGTTCAGGAAGGAGACTTTTGCATTTGTCATTTCCCAAGGTGGGACCGCTCTCCTGGCTGTTTCTGCTGAAATCCAGTTCTTATGTAATCAAGTGGGACCTCTATCTGCCTGTCTCTGTAGCATCATTCATTCTGTTAGGGCTGAGCAATCCATCTGTTCAGATGTAAATACCTAATAATCCCGAAGAAACCACAATACTTAATGTATAAAGATGTATAAAGAAAAGGAGAGTTTCATTAGAAGAATCGCTTTATTGACTTCTGAAATGCAGCTGTCTCTGGGGTGGAACACATGACAGCTGTTTAACAGCTCTCAACAACTTTGCACGGCAAGTTATGGCCAGGGATACTGTATCCAACCAAAATTTCAGGTGGAGTTTAGGAAGGGAACACATATTTAACCCAGTCGAAATTTGGTCAGGACAACAGAGTTAATATCACTGCTTTTGCACTAAAAAAAACCCCAAAATGTTCTGGGATCATTGAGGACTACTAATGGTCAGAACCTTAGTTATGAGTCAGCACATCTAGGATCCCAGTGCCCCCTTACACTCTGCTGGGGTATGGGAGTTGGTGCTGACTCAGGGGAAAGCCTTCTGAATCACTAACACCACTTCCTGAAGCACTTTGCAGGTCTCCTCTGCAAATAATGACCAGGCTAAACCTTGTTTAGTTATTAAGAGCAGACAACATCACAGCCCACGGGGGATTCCCTACAGATCAGAGCAACCTCCTGCATGCTGCTTAGACATGCAACCTGCACAAAGAGAGCAAGATTGGCTTTACAGGGGAAGAAGGCAAAGAGACGAGCGCATTTAAACCCCCGACACCCTGGGCTTGGAGCAGGAGGATTCTATAAGAAACACAAACTGCCAACTCTTCTTTACTCGCATTTCGCAATGTGACATTCATTTGACAATTAATGTTCAAACTGATATTGGCTCGCCCCGCCTCTCCAAACTTCTGCCCCTGCTCCCGGTCGGAATCCAGCACTTCCCTGGAATTCACGATGAAGTGAAGGCAGCCCAGTGAGATTGCAACAGCACCTTGCAGCCAGGGGGAAAGCAGATGAAGAGACAGAGAGAGAGCACCTTGAAAATGTGGTACCCCCCCAGGATTATCATGGATGGGAATACTGCCAGGTTGGGGAGCTGCAGGTGAAGAGGCTGCACTCCGGATGCCCATTTGCAGTGCGCAAAAACAACTTGATTGAACCTGTTAACTTACAGACAATGCTCATAGTCTTAGGTTCCAGTCGGTGGTGCTCTATTAATCAATTAGCATATTTTACACACACACACATATATACACACACACATACACTGACGTAGCTTGCTCAGCACTCTTGTAACAGCCACCTCTTCCTCCCACTACTTCCTCGGAAGCTGTCTAGGCAACTCACTCATGGAATCCCTGAACATCCTTTGATTGCACATGGACAAAGCTGTTTTAGGCCACCATCAGGGTTGGGGGGCACGGGGGTTGTTTTCTGCAGTGGGCCAAATAAGTCACATCCCCACATTTCCCTTATTTCTATACAACCACGATCAACACAGGGAACCAAAAACATTCCTTCAAGAGAAACTTTGATGGCAGGGCAAACAACAACTAAGAACACGGTATGTGATGCAGCAGATGGCATTCTTCCCTCTGAGTCAGTACTGAACCAATGCCCCAGCATGGTGCTAGGGGGCGGTGTGCTACAGGTACCATCTTTCAGAGGCACAAACGAACATGTGCTGATTGTCGGTGGGACTGGATTGTGCTCACACCCCAGTGTAAACCAGCAGCAATTCCAGATGAGTCACGCTGGTGTCAGCAAAGGATCAGGCCTATGACCTCCAAAGACCTCCTGGCAGTTTTCCCCAAGGGCAGTGGGTCCCAGCTAAACCCCATCCGTGATAGCACTGTTTGTGTCTTGGTCTCTTCCATTTCAGTCTGCAGAGGGTTCTCATCCCTTCATTTCACTAGGAATCTCAAGGTTCCAGTCTAAAACCTCAGAGCAAAGCTCAGCCAAAACCACCTGGTTTAGATACAGAATCCTAAATAGGCCCCAACTTCACTTGAAAGAGGAGAAAAATCTACGTGGCAGGGATCAGACCCAGATCCATATGGCCCCACAGCTCAGGAGGTTCTGATCCAGGATCCAGCCTGGACCCATCTCTGCTGGAAAAGTTCATGATTAGGGCCCTACCAAATTCACGGCCATGAAAAATGCATCACGGACCGTGAAATCGGTCTCCCCCACCCGTGAAATTTGGTCTATACTATATAGATTTCATGGGGGAGACCAGTGTTTCTCAAATTGGGGGTCCTGACCCAAAAGAGAGTTGCAGGGAGGTCACAAGGTTATGTTAGTGGGGTTGCGGTATTCTCACCCTTACTTCTGGCTTTTGGTGAGGCACCCAGCTCTGAAGGCAGTGCCCCGCCAGCAGCAGCACAGAAGTAAGGGTAGCAGAACCGCAACACCCCCTACAATAACCTTGTGACCCCCACACAACTCCTTTTTGGGTCAGGACCCCTACAATTACAACACGGTGAAATTTCCAATTTAAATAGCTGAAATCATGAAATTTACAATATTATTAAAATCGGATGTCTGTGAAATTGACCAAAATGGACTGTGGATTTGGTAGAGCCCTGTTCATGACTCTTCAGCAAAACTAGGCTAAGTTTCAAGTTTGCATCAAAATAGGAAACAAAAAAATGCCAGCTGCGTTGGTAAAGCACCCCCATGTATCTCCAACAAGGACACTGGCCTGATCGCGGAAGGCCCCGGGGGAGAACTTTAAGAGTGGAGGGTGGTAGCTAGGACTGAGCTAGGGGAAAGGTTTCAGAGTAACAGCCGTGTTAGTCTGTATTCGCAAAAAGAAAAGGAGTACTTGTGGCACCTTAGAGACTAACCAATTTATTTGAGCATAAGCTTTCGTGAGCTACAGCTCACTTCATCGGATGCATACTGTGGAAACTGCAGAAGACATTATATACACAGAGACCATGAAACAATACCTCCTCCCACCCCACTCTCCTGCTGGTAATAGCTTATCTAAAGTGATCACTCTCCTTACAATGTGTATGATAATGAAGTTGGGCCATTTCCAGCACAAATGGCCCACCTTGATTATCATACACATTATAGGGAGAGTGGTCACTTTGGATGAACTATTACCAGCAGGAGAGTGAGTTTGTGTGTGTATGGGGGTGGGGGGTGAGAAAACCTGGATTTGTGCTGGAAATGGCCCACCTTGATTATCATGCACATTGTAGGGAGAGTGGTCACTTTGGATAAGCTATTGCCAGCAAGAGAGTGAGTTTGTGTGTGTGGTTGTTTTTTTTTGGGGGGGGGGGAAAACAACCACAGCCGTATGGAGTGGAAATCTATCAGCTGCATGAAAAAACTTGTACAGATACAGACAGACATCATCTTCCTTTCCAAATGCAAACAGATGGACATCGTACCAAAAGGACTGAAGGTAAAAAATCCATTACAATCTACATACCACACAGACTATGCTGACAGCTTGTGCCACACGCTCTCAAAGAAACTGCAGAATCACCTGATCAACATCCTCTACAGCAAACAGGGAAAGATTAAGAATGAGCTCTCAAAAATGGATACTCTCATAAAAAACCAACTTTCCACACAAACTTCCTCGTGGCTGGACTTTACTAAAACTAGACAAGCCATTTACAAGACACACTTTGCTTCTCTACAAAAGAAAAAGGACACTAAACTTTCTAAACTACTACATGCCACAAGGGGCCACAGCAATGGTTCCCTCAACCCACCCAGCAATATTGTTAACCTATCAAACTATACTCTCAGCCCAGCAGAAGCAGCTGTCCTATCTCGGGGCCTCTCCTTCTGCCCCTCCACCCCCACAAACATGATACAGTTCTGTGGTGACCTAGAATCCTATTTTCGACGTCTCCGACTCAAGGAATATTTCCAACATACCTCTGAACAACATACAAATCCACAGAGGCCTCCCTACCAACACTACAAAAAGAAGGATTCTAGGTGGACTCCTCTTGAAGGTCGAAACAGCAGACTGAACTTCTACATAGAGTGCTTCCGCCGACGTGCATGGGCTGAAATTGTGGAAAAGCAGCACCACTTGCCCCATAACCTCAGCCGTGCGGAACGCAATGCCATCCACAGCCTCAGAAACAACTCTGACATCATAATCAAAAAGGCTGCAAAGGAGGTGCTGTTGTCATCATGAATAGGTCGGAATATGAACAAGAGGCTGCTCGGCAGCTCTCCAACACCACTTTCTACAAGCCATTACCCTATGATCCCACTGAGGGTTACCAAAAGCAACTACAGCATTTGCTCAAGAAACTTCCTGAAAAAGCACAAGAACAAATCCGCACAGACACACCCCTGGAGCCCCGACCTGGGATATTCTATCTACTACCCAAGATCCATAAACCTGGAAATCCTGGGCGCCCCATCATCTCAGGCATTGGCACCCTGACAGCAGGATTGTCTGGCTATGTAGACTCCCTCCTCAGGCCCTATGCTACCAGCACTCCCAGCTACCTTCAAGACACCACTAACTTCCTGAGGAAACTACAATCCATCGGTGATCTTCCTGATAACACCATCCTGGCCACTATGGATGTAGAAGCCCTCTACACCAACATTCCACACAAAGATGGACTACAAGCCGTCAAGAACACTATCCCCGATAATGTCACAGCTAACCTGGTGGCTGAACTTTGTGACTTTGTCCTTACCCATAACTATTTTACATTTGGGGACAATGTATACCTTCAGATCAGCGGCACTGCTATGGGTACCCGCATGGCCCCACAGTATGCCAACATTTTTATGGCTGAATTAGAACAACGCTTCCTCAGCTCTCGTTCCCTAACGCCCCTACTCTACTTGTGCTATACTGATGACATCTTCATCATCTGGACCCATGGAAAAGAAGCCGTTGAGGAATTCCACCATGATTTCAACAATTTCCATCCCACCATCAACCTCAGCCTGGTCCAGTCCACACAAGAGATCCAGTTCCTGGACACTACAGTGCTAATAAACAATGGTCACATAAACACCACCCTATACCGGAAACCTATTGACCGCTATTCCTACCTACATGCCTCCAGCTTTCACCCTGACCACACCACACGATCCATCGTCTACAGCCAAGCTCTGCGATACAACCGCATTTGCTCCAACCCCTCAGACAGAGACAAACACCTACAGGATCTCTATCAAGCATTCTTACAACTACAATACCCACCTGCGGAAGTGAAGAAACAGATTGATAGAGCCAGAAGAGTTCCCAGAAGTCACCTACTACAGGACAGGCCCAACAAAGAAAATAACAGAATGCCACTAGCCGTCACCTTCAGCCCCCAACTAAAACCCCTCCAACGCATTATTAACGATCTACAACCTATCCTGAAGGATGACCCAACACTCTCACAAATCTTGGGAGACAGGCCAGTCCTTGCCTACAGACAGCCCCCCAACCTGAAGCAAATACTCACCAACAACCACATACCACACAACAGAACCACTAACCCAGGAACCTATCCTTGCAACAAAGCCCGTTGCCAACTGTGCCCACATATCTATTCAGGGGACACCATCACAGGGCCTAATAATATCAGCCACACTATCAGAGGCTCGTTCACCTGCACATCCACCAATGTGATATATGCCATCATGTGCCAGCAATGCCCCTCTGCCATGTACATTGGTCAAACTGGACAGTCTCTACGTAAAAGAATAAATGGACACAAATCAGATGTCAAGAATTATAACATTCATAAACCAGCCGGAGAACACTTCAATCTCTCTGGTCACGCAATCACAGACATGAAGGTCGCTATCTTAAAACAAAAAAACTTCAAATCCAGACTCCAGCTAGAAACTGCTGAATTGGAATTCATTTGCAAATTGGATACTATTAATTTAGGCTTAAATAGAGACTGGGAGTGGCTAAGTCAGTATGCAAGGTAGCCTATTTCCCCTTGTTTTTTCCTCCCCCCAGACGTTCTGGTTAAACTTGGATTTATGCTGGAAATGGCCCACCTTGATTATCATACACATTGTAAGGAGAGGTTTCAGAGGAACAGCCGTGTTAGTCTGTATTCGCAAAAAGAAAAGGAGTACTTGTGGCACCTTAGAGACTAACCAATTTATTTGAGCATGAGCTTTAGCTCACGAAAGCTCATGCTCAAATAAATTGGTTAGTCTCTAAGGTGCCACAAGTACTCCTTTTCTTATTGTAAGGAGAGTGGTCAGTTTGGATGAGCTATTACCAGCAGGAGAGTGAGTTTGTGTGTGTATGGGGGTGGGGGGTGAGAAAACCTGGATTTGTGCTGGAAATGACCCACCTTGATTATCATGCACATTGTAGGGAGAGTGGTCACTTTGGATGGGCTATTACCAGCAGGAGAGTGAGTTTGGGGGGGGGAGCGCGGAGGGTGAGAAAACCTGGATTTGTGCTGGAAATGGCCCAACTTCATTATCATACACATTGTAAGGAGAAAGAAAAGGAGTACTTGTGGCACCTTAGAGACTAACCAATTTATTTGAGCATGAGCTTAAGTGAGCTGTGGCTCACGAAAGCTCATGCTCAAATAAATTGGTTAGTCTCTAAGGTGCCACAAGTACTCCTTTTCTTTTTGCGAATACAGACTAACACGGCTGTTCCTCTGAAACCTGTCATTGTAAGGAGAGTGATCACTTTAGATAAGTTTCAGAGGAACAGCCGTGTTAGTCTGTATTCGCAAAAAGAAAAGGAGTACTTGTGGCACCTTAGAGACTAACCAATTTATTTGAGCATGAGCTTTCGTGAGCTACAGCTCACTTCATCAGATGTTTACCGTGGAAACAACAGCAGACTTTATATACACACAGAGAATATGAAACTTTAGATAAGCTATTACCAGCAGGAGAGTGGGGTGGGAGGAGGTATTGTTTCATGGTCTCTGTGTATATAATGTCTTCTGCAGTTTCCACAGCATGCATCCGATGAAGTGAGCTGTAGCTCACGAAAGCTTATGCTCAAATAAATTGGTTAGCTAGGGGAAAGGAATTGCTTCACAACATCTCCTTATCCTAACCTTGAGCAGTAGCAACTATGGACGTTAGCCACATGTCGGTAACCTGTTGTGAGAGTGGGTGTGAATGGCAGGCCAGGAGGGTGTGGAAGGGCAGGGGAGGCAGAGAGGACGCGAGTACAAGGCAAAGCTGGCCAATACCACTCACATGCAACCAAACTTCTCGACAGGAAGAGGAAACTCCCCTCCTCCCCGGCCCCCACCTGCAAGATTCAACTGAAAAACAACCTGAGTGCCCCCACCTGTTGGGGCTTGAAAGCTTGCATGGAGCTAACCCTCTGTGGCACTGAATGATCTTTACAGGGAGAAAAGGAGGGGATATTGCTCACCTTCACCCCCTCCTGTAAATCTGCTTATGGATCAAAAGACCTGGCTCACAAAGGTAACAAGGAAAAACATGTTCTGGTGAAATTGCCTTCTGCTCCCCATGTGTTTAATACCAGCTCAGCCTCTGTTTCTTTGAATGCAGTTTAATTAGCTTCATTAGCAGTACAAAGAAGGATGCTAATGGGTTTGTTTTGTTCTGAAGGATGGATATTTCCCTCCCTGGGTGTTTACAGGTCAGGGAGTACCCACTGGCTGCCACTGCACCTAGTCTGCTGAGAGCAAGCCAGCTATGCCCTAAGGCACTGCAAGGAATCCCACACTCCTGGCTCTCTGGGAGAAGTGAAAGTGCCGGGTTTCCTGGTTCAAGGAGAGCCAGGAAGCCAGCTACCTAATCTAAAGCTGTGCACATCTGCTCTCCCTTGTTGGGACCTCCTTGGGACCTCCTTCTTCCAGCTCTGTTCCCCCCCACTCCTGGGAAATAAACATAGAACATAAGCCAACAAAAGCTGCCTCTCGCCCTCCACTTGTATCCTGTAATAACACACCATAAAATTAACTAAATTCCACTGCTGTGTAATATGCAGCATAAAAGCTGCAGCAATATGACTGCAGGGCACAGTGGCATTAATATTTCCATCAGCTCCCCTTCACTCAGTGCCAGGGTTTTCACTTAAAACCTCCCCAGTCAAATAAAACCCCCCACACAAGCAAAGGGGAATGGAAATACTCAAACCATTCTCCCCATCAGGTCCCCCACTCACAGAAACCCCAGCAGACCCACACATAAATGTACTTCAGCAGGTCCGCATGTAAACTCCAGTGTGCAGAATTATACTTGATATGTGTACACAGTTACAAACGTGCATGCACAGATCCAAACCAGTCTCCCCATCAGGCATCCATAGACACTCCAGGGTGCAGAGCCACACAAACACACATAAATAACGAGGAGTCCTTGTGGCACCTTAGCGACTAACACATTTCTCTAAGGTGCCACGAGGACACCTCGTTATTTTTGTTGATACAGACTGACATGGCTACCACTTTGAAACCTTTTTCAGAGTAGCAGCCGGGTTAGTCTGTATCTGCAAAAAGAAAAGGAGGACTTGTGGCACCTTAGAGACTAACCAATTTATTTGAGCATGAGCTTTCGTGAGCTACAGCTCACTTCATCGGATGCATGCCAACAAACCTGTCACCTGTCACAAATACACATAGGCAGGCACCCACATACACCCCATTTTGCACTTACACTCGACATGCATGCGTGTAAACACACAAATGTGCATGGACAGACCCGCACCTTTAATGCTCCAGGCACCCACATATACCCCAGCATGAAGTCACAGCCACTCTCACACAAACCCAAACCCAAACCCAAAGTGTAAGCACATCCCAATATCCTGATGTATATAGGCGTGCCTACCTTAATGTGTGTACACCTATACCCCGAATGCATACTTGTGCCCAATGTGCATGTGCATTCCCATGCTTTGATGCCATCCTGTGTACGCACACATTCACATACACACACCAACAGACCCAAATGTGTGCAATCTGATACAATTACTGACTCTAATTAGCCGTACAGTAGTAGGCAGATTTGCTGGTGTTCCCTGAAGTTTGCTCCATCACTGCAAGCAACTAAGCACTTACAGTCATCTCCCATTACAATGACAACACATCTTAATTGCACTCACTCAATGGTGGGTGTGAATGACTCAGAAAGAAGCTTAAGGCTTGGCTCTTTTTAAAGCAAACATTAGAGATAAGTCTTCTTGCTCAGTTCTCTGGCAGCCTCCGATTTATCCTGGATAGCTCAGTACGTTGTAAACAAACAAAACAAGTCAATGGGGATTCTTTGGCATCCACCACAAGGATCCTGCATGTAGTACACACAAAGAGCACAGATCCTGTTGCATAGCTGGAGGTGAGTGCTAGGGTCTAGGATCAGAGAGTTGAGGTCAGTGGTGATGATAGTCAGCTTCTCGAAGGCTTTGTCTAGTCAAGAAAAATTAGCCCTATTTCACTAAATTGGTTTAAATGCACTGGTAAATTACCAAATTAAACTGCACCGATTTAACTGGGGGTTATTTTAGTGCATCTACACTGGGGGTTTATAATCAATACAGTTTTATATTGATAGAGTCGTATCATCAGTATAGTTAAACCAGTGCAACTTTTCTCTTATACCCAAAGCCTTTTTAAAAGCACCACCGGATTTACCCAAAGAGCTGGCTCAGCCATACAGAGAGCAACAGATGACACAGACCTTAGCTAGACTAGGAAAACAAGTCGTTTTTAAAAATCAGCATAGCTAACATGATTTGAAGCACCACTTAGCATCTAGTGTAGATACAGCTTAACACCTTGAAACCTGTGTTAGCGGGCCATGGTCTACTCCTGAAGGGGGGACTGTGTGTGTTCATGTGCAAATAAATTGCTGGGGGCAGGAAGGCCATGCCAAAATAAAAAGCGGTTTGCATTTAGATTCTAATTCAGCAAAGCACTTAAGCACATTCTTAAAGTTAAGCCCACGCTTAGGTGTTTTGCTGAATAGGAGCCTTCACGGTGAAAGTGGTGAGGTCTCTTGCTATTCGTCTCTCTGGCAGAAGAGAGATCAATCGTCTGTGTCCAGCCTATGCAAAGGTTCTGTCTCCTACCCTCATAAGCCTCCCCCGAGTGGTTGTTAGTTTCATAGTTACAGTGGCAGGAGAGATCAGGGCGGCAAAGGGAGAGGTGATCCTGCTGGTAACCAGGGCCAGTCCCATACAGGGCTTTGAATACCAAGACTGAGACTTGGAACTGGACTCGACATTGCACGGGGAGCCAGTGCAGACAGCAGGTCACCGTGGTATTGTGGTCCCACACATGCCTTGCAGCATGAAGTCCAATGGGTAGGTTAAAGCTCTGGACCCCGAAACCACATCAGAAAGAGCACACAGTGTCCCAACTCCAGCAGAAGGAACGGAGAAGACAAGACAGCCCAAGGCAGTGCCAAAAAGTGTGCTCCAGCCTTCCAGCTGACTTGCTGGGAATGGCCAAAAGCCCAGAAGATGCTTCAGGACGGTTTTCTGAAGGCAGGCTGAAGAATCAGTACAGCAAAAAGGAAACCTGGACAGCCTGCCACCCTCCCTAATCATGGGAAAGATGTTTCTACACAAGGCTGAAAGGCCCAGTGCAGAGCAGCACACAATGCAAGCTTTGTCCTCACTTAACATCTCGGCTCCAGCCCCTCCCTGCCTTAGTGATCTGATCTTGGGTATCTTGGGGTGCCTGCTAGGGAACTGTTGCGGGTGGGCCTCTGGGAGGGCTAAACTGGACACTGGACAAGCAGCAGAATGGGCTATAAGTGCCAACATACACCTGGTAACTACTGGACATAATTATCCACAGATAAACATCTGAGCATGTGGGTCAAATCCTGCTCTTAGTAACGACGGTGTAAATCCACAGCAACTCCATTGACCACGGTGCCATTTATCAGGCCTGAGTCCAAACTCATTACTATTTATTTATATTGCAGTAGCACTGAGACGGGCCAGTCATGAGTGCTAGGCACTCTACAAACACGGGGGGGATAGGGGGGAGGACAGTCCCTGCCCCTAAAGCGCTTACAATCCAAACCAGTTATACTCCTGTGTAATACCATTGACTCCAGTGGAGTATCTCCTGATTAATAAGGCTGTGACATCAAAATTAGAGCTCTGTGCATAATTTTTTTTTTTTTATTCTGTGGCTGAACTGAAAAGAAAAAAACAAATTGTTATGAATTGGTCTGAAAATTTTTCTGAAAACCAAAAAAGTTGAATTTTTTAAAATTTTGGATCAAACTAAATGTATGATTTGAGCCAAAACAAAATGGTTTGTTTCATTTTCACCGTTTAAAAACATTTTTAAAAACAATAACAATTTTAAATGAAAAGTTTTTTTTGAATCAAGAAGTCAAAACATTTTAACTTTTTCAAAAACTTTGGTTTTGTCAAAAAAAAAAAATGATGAATTTGACACGAATTTCTGAAATGTTTTTCTCAACCCAAATCTGCATTTCGCTCTGAAAAACAGTTTTGTCTAAAAAATTTCACCCAGCTCTACCCAGAATCAAGACTAATGAATGCATTATCTCAGTGAAATGACTCTAGATTTCCAGAGAGTAAAACTTGGCTCATTGATTTCAGAGGAGTTATTCCTGATTGACACTGGTGTCAGGGGAGAATCAGGCCTAATAAATAGCAATGAAGTCAGTGGCGTTACTGTAGATTTATACTGGCATAACTGCAGCATTAGGCCCACAGATTTATGGGAATTCTAGATAGAGAAGTCAGATTGGATCTAACCCAGCTCCCTGCCAGTTCAGGACCATTTCGTACGATACATTCTCCAGTTTAGTTGTGAACGACCCACTGAAATCAACTGCACTGAATCTGTTCCATAGCAATGGCCTGGGTTCAGCAAGCTTCTCCTTTACCAGCGGTCTGATTACAGGGATGCTTCTGTATTTTGGTGCCCATACTTCTTCCATTCTCTCTTCAAAACCCTTTTCCTGCCTGCATAATGGCATTTTTTAATTTTAGCTGTACCCACCATCCTGATGCCACTATGGGAGCAGTGAGGAGATAGGGCTGTTTGTTTCCCCAGGCAGCTAACCTAGAAGAGCCCCCACCCCCTCACCCTTGGTCTGCAGGCGAACCCACCACCTCTGACTTTCCGACAGCTGGTCTCAGTATGTCTGACTCTCACACAGCACCAGCTGCCGTGCATCGTCTTGCGTGCTGAACTGTAAGGCAGCCTGCCAGCTCTCACCAGTATTGGCATGTTATCAGCTCCAGTTTGCCATGTAGCCACTTTGCAAACAGGAGACCCCCCTGGGGCCTGGCCTACTCTGGCAAAGTTCAGATCTACAATTCTCTACCGATGATCGCAAGCGTGGAAGCACATTGTAAAGCTGGAATATTAAAGAGGGTTTGATTCCCCACTGATGCTGAACAGCCTGCCCACCCTCAGAACCAACAGGAGTCAGGGTGAGTAGAGGACCTCGTGCCCTCCAAAGCATCACTGTGTCTCCAACCCTGCCTGCAACCAGGACATGATCCCGCAAGGTGCTGAGTGCTCTGATCTCCCAGGGAAGTCAAGGCAGGCTTCCAGATGGGGAAATTATTGGACAGATGCTTGCAAAGGATTAGGATCCAGTCGCTCAGAGTGGTGCCTACACTGACAGAGACATGGCCAGAGGAGAAAGTAAACTGAAAAAGTATCTCCAGTAAGTGGATTATGTGAACATCATCATCCAACATGAAACTCCCCTTGCCATCCACTCCTGGCTTGGATGGTACGCAATATTACAGGAGTTTGTGCACCTGCTGCAGCAGCAGCTCTGCAATGAGATTAACATGCCTGCTGACAAAGAAAGGAAACTTTGGGAAACAATCTGCAGTCCTGCTTTTTTCAATTCCCCAGCTCTGGTAGGAAGGGCTATCTTTTGATCCATCTTAGGGCTTTCTATAGCGCCCACCTCTGTGGCAGCTAAGTGCTTGTCAGGTAAATTAGAACTGCATAGCCAGTCTCCAATGGAATTCTGCACTTCCTCCTTCCCCTGGCTAAGGACATTACATTCCTGTTTGTTTTGGGATGAGATATAAAATGGATATCCTGTCTAGCTATGGTAATTAAAGATACCATGGAACTTTGGCAAGCGCCGAGGTGTTCATTCCAACGTACTGGACAAATTCAAGCACAGGCAATTACATTCAGCCACTCTATTATTCTTATTCTTAATACTAAATAAATAATAATGCGTACTGTAGTTGCATCAGGATCCCCAGTCATGGACCAGAACTCCATTGTGCTAGGTGCTGTACAAACACAGAACAAAAAGACAGTCCCTGCCCAAACCTGCTCACAGATCCAATAGTCTTTTTCATTCCTGTCCTAAATTGATGTATAATGTTACTGTGTGCTGTTGGCCCTCTGCCACATTCCACCGCAGACATGGCTGCCCTTCAGTGGCAAACGAAGTCATGTATAATTTGGACACTAATTGGTCACACTGAGAAAGCATTTTGAGATCCTTTGGGATAGATGGGGTTATATGAAAACTAGACATTATTAAGGTATCATATCCCCCTCTGGCTGGGACATTACTTTTGGTTGCTGTAAAGATGACTGTGATGTCACAAGCAGATGGTTATGGCGTCAGGTGGGGGGGGGAGGATAAACTGCAGAAGCAGATGGACACAAGATACAAAGATCCTTTTCATGCAAAATGTCCCTGGTAATATATTTTTTAATGACAGAGAAAGAACTAAAGAAAACATCTGATGTGTGAGCAGAATGGTCTCTAAGTTGAATATTTTCCAAATTTGCTGTGAAGCAACAGGAGCTTTTTAAGCAATTAAGTTTTCATTTAACCCCTTTAGAACCTAATCTTGCATTCCCTTTGCACTCTTGTCCCCTAACATACAAACACACTTGAAATCTCTCTCTCTGACTTTATTTGTAGAAATTCAATGGAGTTTATCTGTTTCCCCAGGACTTAATATAGCCAAGTATCTTACAGGGTGACCATATGTTCCGTTTTGGATGGGACAGTCCCTATTTCAAGGCCTGTCCCAGCCATCCTGACTGTTTTGGCAAAAGTGGCCACTTCTCCCATTTGCTTTTGCCAACTGATCAAGTTGGCAAGAACAAACGAGATAAATGCCCACTTTTGTTAAAAAAAACGGGGTGCAGTGCAGAGGAACGTGCAGGGGCGAGCGGAAATGCCAGCCCTGTGCAGGGGGGAGGTTGGACTGCGGGGGGGGGGGGGGGAGGGAGGGGAGGATTCCAGTGCATGGGGGGCCAGCAGGGTTCCAGTGACAGCCTCAAGCTGGGGGGGAGTGAGTTGGCAGAGTTCCAGCAACCGGCCACAGCCTAAAGTGGGGGGCAGCAGGGTTCGAGTGACCAGTGACAGTCTGGGAGGATGCCTCGGGCGAGCAGCTGGGGCCAGCCCCATGTGGGGGCTCAGGTGAACGGCTGGGGCCAGCCCTGTGGGGGTGAGGGGGCTGGGGCCAGCCCTGCACGGTGTCCCGTTTTCCCTTTGGGAAATATGATCACCCTACTTTTTATAGTGACTTTCATCCCCAAAGATCCCAAAGTGTTTTATAGTCTATAGCTATAAACATGAGCAAGAGAGAGAGAGAGTCTGATTACGCTCTCACACCAGTCTTAGTGAGATATTCCTGATTTACACTAGTGTAAGTGAAAGGAAAAGCAGGCCTATATAGATGTACTTCATCCACTGATGAAATGCAGCCATCTCTGGGATGGAATCCAACAGTTTGTAAAGCATCCAAAACCCACTGACATTCATTGGAGATTTAAGTGAACAACAAACACAAGATGGAGTCCTTGGAGCAGTAAGGATGCAGTCCGGGCAGGTCAGTGCACTTTGTATCATGCACACCCCCATCACAGTAGTACCATTAAGGCCATGTCTACACTAGGAAAGAAGGTGCATTTTTTAACATGTATTAGCTAATACATGTTAACTAACATCTGTTAAAAATACACTTTGTTTCCTAGTGAAGACAAGGCCTAAATAATGGACACAATATCATCATCTAAACCAGAGCAGGTCCTAAACACCAAGTGCCTCACTGGCCTGAGGAGAACTTGAAGTGGGTGCTGTAAAGAAGCACAAGGACACACATGTCCCCGGTAAAATTCAGGAGCTTCTATTCAATAAGCACAGCAGTATTCCATCGCCGAGGGGCTCTGGCAGCTCCACTCCCTCAAGGCAGCAGTAATTGAAAAACAGGGATGGAACAGCCTTTCCCTCTTGAAAGAGCCTGGCTGGAGAATAAATCGTCCCGACAATGATAAATACAGGCATTTACTTTGGGCGAGCAAGCTCAACACTCACCAGCATATTTATTGTGAAAACTGCAGCAGTACACTCTCCCCCGCGACTCCTCAGCCCCCCCTCGCGCCGAGCTCAATGCTCTAGGCTGTCTCCTCTCTTACACGGAACAGTCTCTTTTTTTACTTGTCCTTTTTTCCCTTCTCTCTCTTTCTTTGCTGTATGTAATGCACAGTGCATAGTCACTGATGCTGCCATTCACCTCTTGCCCAGGGCATCATGGCACCAGCTGCGTCAAATTAACATCCAGAGGAATCTGGAAAGTTACCCTCCATCTGCGGGCCAGGAGATGCTAAACCTTAGGCAGAGAGGAACTAAATACACCTCTACCCAAATGCTCAGCTGCACCCAGGTCTCTGCTGATCACTCGATGACAAGGCCAACAGTGTTTTTCAATTCCATTAGCTGCAGGTACCGTGTTATCTGGCTCAATGGTGGAGAGCAGAGATTGTTAAAACCAGGGAATATCTTTCATTCAAAGAGCACTTTTTATCCCAATGAATCTCAAAGCACTTTCCAAACCATGGCCTCCACGCTCCATTTCTGCCAGCAAAGGTCAGAAAGAAAGGGCAGAAGAATGCTCTGCCCGTGTGAAAGTGCCGGGGGAATTTAGAGAGGCAGAATATGATGAGTTACCCAGACAGCAATTTGGGCAGGAGACCTGGGTTAACTTGGGCCCAGGATTTTGGAAACACTGGACCATATGTATTGACCTGACAAAAAGAGAAACTGGGAGTGACCAGTATTGGGTAAATCCCAAGTCGAAATGGAACCTGCCTTTTGAGGGGAATGGCCCAAATTCAACAGCACAATTAACTTGTTAATGTAGGACTGACGCTAATAAGCACTTAACACTTTTCCTGTAACACCTCCTGCATCACCATCACTCCACTGCCATTTGTGAAATCAATATAGTATGTGGACGTCTAGCAGCACACAGCTGGTACATTCTACCCAGATGTTATCTACGACAGCCGAACAAGGGGTTAATTAAAGTTCAGTGAAGCCAGTCACCCTACAAACTACAATTGATTTAAACTGTCACCCAAACTTGCACTAGCGACTATTCTCAGCAAAGGGGTAAATTCCCTCCCAACCTCCCTGGACTGCACTGGAGATTTGCATTCAGCTGCCTGCCAGCCATGCCTTGCTCATGACAACTGCATTGTTGCCTCATGACCGTGACTGAACTGCTTGTTGCTGCAGAACTAGGGTCTAACATGTACCTTATGCACCTGCATTGTGGGGCGCCTTCATCTGGAACAGGTCCCAGGAGTGTAAGCATTCAGCATAGCAATCGGGTCTTGCCTTGCACTGTGAACTGTGCACAGGCTTCGCCTCAAGACCAGGGATTCAGGACTCCAGGATCAGAATGGTTATATTTCCCCTTCACTGACATTGTCCAGGATATCAACCTTGTCTTTCACTTAAATAGGAGATTGGCTTGAGCCTCAAAGTCCAGCTCCAGGTTGGAGATTCTGGAATGTTTGGATGCTGAGTTTTGGGTCAGCCCATTACCTCTACAAGGGCCTGTCACAGAGTTCAGATCAGCATTTAGACCTCCACAGAGCTTAAGCATTAGGCTCTGGGGGGTTGGTTTCGATCCATCTCTAGTTAAATGTCAGAACCAACATGGACCTTTAGTTCAAACTCAAACTGATCCTTGTGAGATTTAGAAAAGCCAGATAAACTTCTTTTAAAATTGTTTTTTCATACCACTGCCTTCTCCATATTCTGGGCTTCAGCTGGGGGTAGAAGCAGGAGTGCTGAGACACACCATCAGAAGTTATTATTTGACACCTATGAAAGGCAGAAGCACTGGATAGATCAACGACACTTATAGTTCTTGTGAGCTTCCCAACCCAAGGCTGTAGACCCAAGAAGTGTGGATAGGAGTTGAAATTCTGGGGTTCCTCTCAAAACTTCTTGAGGGTTGAATGCCATTACAAAAAATCTGAACATTACAAAATAAAATTGCATATCGTGTTAGGGAAAAAAGCAATTGCCGTTGTGGCCACAGAGCAGTGGGTGAATGGGCCTAATAAGCTATTTTGCGAATTTACCCAGTAAACCTGCTACAGCAGTCAGGTGAATACTGTAGGTAGGAGCTTGCATTTATGGAATCCAATCTTCCAGTCTCTCACTCTCTCTAAACTGAGAAGCAAACTTGTTGGCGGTTAGCTATTTTCGGTGCGGCTGTGGTATGGGTCCGGTATTAAAGGGAGGTGCTAAAGGATTTATTGAGGTAGCCTCTCCATTATTTCAATGTCATTTAATTAAACAGAACCAGTCTTATACTAGCCATGTTTGAAAGTGCTGTTGCTACATACAAAGGATATTAACAGCAACTTCTGCATCCATCAAAAAAAAAAAAAAAAAGTTCAGTCAGCAGTCTTGTGACATGGGTGTACTGAAAACATGTTGAGGTACGGACATTTTGTATCATTTTCCCTCCACCCCAACACACAACTTTCACCTCCCTAACATTAACCGAAGAGGTTTGGGGCTAAAATAACAAAATGTAAATTCTCCTGCAAAAATTGTCTAGAAATATTTATTCCAATGTGGCTATGCCTGTATTCAAGTCCCTCATGCATTTGATGTCTATCAAATGAGTTTACTAACAGGAATTTTCACCGATTTTAAGTATGGCCAAAGTGTCATAGGTAGTGAATTTAGTATTATTAACTACAAATGGTCACCTCAGAAATCTGATTCCAAGAGTTACCATCATCCAATCAGGGAATGAAAAAGTACTATGTAACTATCAGACCAGAGTTTTGGATAGCAAGTACTTGAGCTGAACTGCTCACAAACGAGCTACTCACAGAAACTATTCCGCAAATACCTTGAAAGAACAAATGATTTTGAGAAAATCACGATCTGGTGGAGATCTGTGTCCCATGGTACACAGCTGCCAGCTTGAGGAGTAGGATCTCCAGTGTGTCTCGCTGGACTACCCAAGCTCCATTTGAATTTACACCCTTCAAATACTTTCAGACAGCTGATTTTGCAAGCAAAGGACACCAACTAAACTGCACACATGTGGCAGGACCTTCAGCTACGAAAACATGAACCTGGCCTGGAGGACCCACTCCATTTGCGATAGCAATACTAGGGCTTGTATCCTCTGCAGACCACAGTCACTAGAGGGTGACATTCACACACACTCAAGGTGTCCTGTAATTCCAGCCAGGAGAAGGCAGTGCGTGTTCTCTCTCTCTCTCACACACTCACACACGCACATGCCATCATGTGCCAGCAATGCCCCTCTGCCATGTATATCAGCCAAACCGCACAGTCTCTACGCAAAAGAATACATGGACACAAATCAGATGTCAAGAATTGTAATATTCAAAAACCAGTAGGAGAGCACTTCACTCTCCCAGGACACTCAATAACAGACTTAAAAGTGGCCATTCTTCAACAATAAAACTTCAAAAACAGACTTCAACGAGAAACTGCAGAACTGGAATTAATTTGCAAACTTGACACCATCAAACTAGGCCTGAATAAAGACTGGGAGTGGCTGGGTCACTCCAAAAAGTAGTTTTCCCTCTGTTGATACTCACACCTTCTTGTCAACTGTTGGGAATGGGCCACATCCACCCTGATTGAATTGGCCACATCAGCACTGACTCCCCCACTTGGTAAGGCAACTCCCATCTTTTCATGTGCTGTATATTTATACCTGCCTACTGTATTTTTCACTCCATGCATCTGATGAACTGGGTTATAGCCCACGAAAGCTTATGCCCAAATAAATGTGTTAGTCTCTATGATGCCACAAGGACTCCTCGTTGTTTTTGCTGATACAGACTAACATGACTACCCTTCTGAAACTCATTACAGGGTTATTCTATCCTTCTCCCATTAACTCTCATTTGGCATATACATATACATTTTGGATTAATGGGGGTATGATTGATTTATGAGGCAAGATTATTGGAGTTTATATATAATTCCATTACTCTTACCACATAAATCAATCATACCTCCAGCCACCCAAATGCAAGATTTGGCTACCCTTTCTCACACTAAGTTGTATCTTACTCCATGAGTAGCCCCACTGACAACTTTATGGTGTTAAGATGCCGGGAACTGAATGCAATATTGTATTCTCTTATATTCTCACCTTTGCTTTAGACACATTAATGCCTTTTTGGTCCATGACGTGATGCCCCCAAATCCCAACTATTTGTGGGTTATTTTGCTGCAATATTGCCCTTTAAGCTCGTCTTCTAATTTGATGTCTATCATTGCTCACGGGTCTCTTGGAAAGTCTCCATCTTCCATTAACAAATACCATTTTTCTATTGAAAAGTCACTGTTGTAACAATTGAAAGAGCTTACAGAATCAGTGAAAAATACACGGGGAAAGAAAGGGTGTAGTAGAGGTTTTTATCAGAATCAGCACTATTTATTTTGTTCCTGGGTATTACAGATCAGAGAAAATAAACCCAGAGTAATTTCAATATCATAAGGGTTACGATGGCGCAGCCAGGGCGGGGCTGGGGGAAGGGGTGGAGTGGGGAGACCCCACCCCAACCCCCTACAGGGCTTCTCCCCGCATTCCCTTCATCTCATTCAAAAAGCCCTCCCGTTCTATAGCAGACGAAAAAGATTTTGCAGTGATGGTGCAATGGAGCCAAAGGGACTATATCAAGTGGAGGGGAAAAAACCAGCATCAAAGAGGGGATAGAAGAATAAAAGAGCTCCTTTGCTGATCCACAGCTGAGCTGGGCAAAGCTTATAAAAGATAAATAATGCTGACATTACAAAGCTATGGTCAATTCATTTTCTACTTGTCACCACTTGGGATAATTGGCCTGCACAACAAGCATGGGAAAAGCAGGTCAGCTTTTTTGCCTTATTTTTTTCTTAGAGGTACAACTTGGATTAGACTGTGTGTTATACCACAGATAAAAATAAAGAGAACGATCCAAAACCTTCAATCTTTAATCTGGAGAGGTTGCGAATGAATAGCTCAAGTGCCTGTGGATCAAGTGAGGCCTAGTTGTCTCTATGGTAACTAAACCAGTGTTAGAGTAAGGCTTTACCTGGCAGCTTTGCAGATATGGGCCAGCTTGGCTCTGTTTGAAGTGTGCTGTGTGGCTTGTAGTGATGTAGTGTTGCCAACTCTCACGATTTTATCAAGGTTCTTGCAATATTTGGTGTTTTTCATAAAGTTCCAGCTCCTGGATTCAGCTGATTACCTGGAATCTCCACTTTCATTAATTTACTTTTTAAAAGCAAGTCTTTAGCCGTCATGATTGCGGCAAAACACTTGAAAATGTGACACGAGTATACTCCAAAGACTCAATTGCAAATAAAATTACTATTTTTGCAACAGTGCCTAAGAACCCTAGTCATGGGCCAGAGCCCCATTGTGCTAGAAACTGTACAAACAGAACAAAAAGATGATCCCTGCCTTAAATATCTTACAATTTAAGTATAAAACATGAGAGAAGAGGTGGAGAGAGACAGAGAGAGGGGAGAGCACAGGAAACAATGAACTAATACTACTCTATAACTGATTATTTTTTAAAATCTATCCCTTTTTAAAAATCTCCTGATTTTTAAGCTGATCTCCTGAACTGATTTTTTGCAGTCTGACTTGTGATTTTTCTGATGCTTGGAGTTGGCTGCATGGTTGTACAGCACCTGAAATTAGAGAACCAGGGCATTCAAAGCTCTCTACGTGGAAGGGGTTTCCATTTTATCTTTCAATGAAAGATTTACAGAGGAGACCACATAGCTCTCTTACCATCACCCAGAAAAATGTCTCAATCATCAGAGAAAACTGCTGCTCATTTCACTCTCTTCATAACAAAAACATCCTTCCTTTAAGGGAAATCATCATACGATTGTGAGACACTGGTTAGAAATAGAGATGGCTTCAGCTGGAACCTGAATCCCCTCTGATTTTACAGCTTGTGGTAGTTTTGTCAAACTCAAGACCCTAAGGTCTTGCCTTTTTCAGCTGAGGGTCCAGGATGGATCCAAAGCTGCCACTGGGGCTGGGTATGTTTTCCGTGCTAAGACTGGGATGAAATATTTTCAGCCCCGACATGACAGAAATATACAAGAACAGCTGATCTTGAGAGAGTTCAGTGCTGTTTAACATGATCAAATCCAAACTGAGCCCCTGCTCTTAATCTTAACCTGCCTCCTCTACCCATCTCTGTTTAAAATGCTGTGGCCAGAGAAACATATGAAGCAGTGTCTGGATTTACTGCTAAAGTGTAGGATACTGCCTAATGGGTGCTGGAACAATTTGTATAAGGGAGGTGCTGAGAGCCATTGAACCAAACTGTAAACCCTGTATATGATGGAAACCACTTCAAGCCAGGGCACCCGCAGCAGCTGGGCTGCCTAATCCACCAGGTGCCCATTGGGAGAGAGGGGTTCAGGTGAGGTTCTTGGAGGAGGAAGGGTCAACCTGCCCTTCCTTGGGTCAAGAAAAAGGAGAGGAATTTGCTGACCTCCAGACCCTCAGTAGGGAGCACAGCGGAGGAGTCTGCCACATGCTTTGCTTTAGCCTGGCAGCAAGAGGGGCTGGAGACAGCAAGACTCTGTGAGTGTGAGTGAGAGAAAAGGGTCACCTCATCCCTTCCCATACAGAACAGCATTCCCCCTCTCCCCCACCCCCGAAAGGGCACCCCTCTTTCTCAGATGCCATGCTTTCCTCCTTTCAATTTTGGCTGACAATTCACAACATTCTCTTTTTGCTGCTATGAAATATACAATACAGTGACTTCCAGCTGAGACACACTCAGTGTGAGGGGATAGCTCCCTTCTGTAACACTTACGAGAGAAGCTGCCTACAAGCCTGAGGCAGCTGGTTTGACTATCCAGTGTAGCAGTAAGTAGCATGAGAAAGGCAAATGATGAGAATCGAGAAAGAAAGGAGAAACTATGGTAATGGATTCAGTGCTTCTCCAGGGTTTTGCCACCCACTGGTAGACAACAGTAACACTGAGTAGTTTCCTCTTGAGTTAGGTCCACTTAAAGCACATGGGCCCGATCTTCTTCTGGTGTAAATCAGTGAAGCTCCATTGACTTCAATGGAGTAATTCCAATTTACATGAGCTGAGGATCTAGCCTATGATGTTTCCAATGCCTTTGCAGTTGTGAATATACTCCTGGGCTCCTGCCACAACTCAAGAACGTGTTCTACAGAGGATGAATTGGCCAAGGCTCAACCACTATGTGCTCAAGTCATCCCATGCTACTCTGCCAGCCTGTCCTTTTGCCTCATGGGAGGAGAGTGCCTACCAGGAGATGCTCCGAGCTGTATTTAACATGTGAGCGCTGTCCTTATGTGCACATCTCCTGCTCTGGCCATGTGTCAGGCAGACCTGGAGCTGTTGATGCATTTGCAAAAGGAGAGGAGAAGACCAGCTCTTTGCAGATGGGCAGCACCCACATGCCACCAGTGGGAGTGGAAGGAGGTGAGGAAGAGAGGAGATAGACAGGGTCAGAACTGTAAGGGCCAGCTAAAGAGGGAGGAACAAAATCCAAGTCTCTCTCCCATAAGAAGCAAATTCAAAGCTCTCACTGGAACTCAGTAGCTCTTTAAAAGGAAACACACAGACAATACTATAAAATATATATGGAATAAGAGCTGAATTGAAAAATCAATTAATTCCTCAATGATCAAACTGGAAAGAAATATTTTTATTTCAAACCGAAACCAACCATGTGGTGAGAAAAACCTTATTTGACAGGAAAGTAACTTGTTAATAAATATTTCTTTTACTTGTAACCTTATGTTTCCAAATCCTTATATTGGAATCTTTACCTCGAGCTCTGTTAAATAAACTTCAGTTTTTTAAAAAAAATTCAACAAACCTGTCCAAAGGTGTTGCGCTAAGGAGAGTATTGAATTAAGTGCACTGCTTCCATGGAGGCAGAGGATTGGTATATACTACAGGTGGCTAGAAGATAGGGAAGTGGGCAATCGAGTTTAACAAAGCAGGGTGTGTAAACTGCTAAGCTGCAAAGGGAAAGAGCAGGGCTCACAAAGCCTGGAGCAGAGCACTCTGCGTTGCCAGCAGCCAGTGGCTGGGAGACTTTCCCCTCATAGGGGACAGACAGATGTCTCTCTTGCTATAAGCCCAGACACCTGAAAAGTGTCACAGTACTACTCTGGCAGGTTGATTTCCCACTACTGGCAGCTGTTTGAAGTTGCTCAGGAGTTTGGAATGTTAGTGTGGATTCATGGATGATAGGCATTCAAAGTGTATGATAAATTCATTGCTCACAAATATATGAGCTATACTATATATGTATATATATATATATAAGGCTATATGTATATATATATTCTCTCTCGAACACATGCCCCTAGCTAGATACTCCAATCAAAGGGACAAAGCACTAGGGTTCTGGGTGAAGAACATGCCAACTTTGCAAAAAGAAAAGGAGTACTTGTGGCACCTTAGAGACTAACCAATTTATTTGAGCATAAGCTTTCGTGAGCTACAGCTCACTTCATCGTGAGCTGTAGCTCACGAAAGCTCATGCTCAAATAAATTGGTTAGTCTCTAAGGTGCCACAAGTACTCCTTTTCTTTTTGCAAATACAGACTAACACGGCTGTTACTCTGAAACATGCCAACTTTGTAGCTCTTTGTCAGCATGCAATTACTCATGCATTACACTGAGCTTTTGTTTTCCTCCAGCAAGCCACCTTCCCCCACACCCCGCTCTCAAATGCATAATTTCAGGGTTACACTCCCTCCTCGCCTTCTGCCCCCTTCCCCATTGGCCAGATGAATTTGCCAGAACAATCCAGCCCTTCCAAAGCAGCCGCTCAAAGCAGGCAGCTGGAGACCTCGGGGTAATTGATTGGACATGGAACATTACTGGTCTGCAAACATGGCTGCACAGAGAAAGTGGACACTTTGCGAGTCTGAGCACACATGAAGATGATTATTTTAATAAACTCCCATTAACTGATCAGTCTGCTGCAAGGAAGACCAGGGTGGAGGGTGCACCAGCCAGCAAGAAGTCATTGTGTCACCCCCCACAAAGAACATACACAAACAAGAAGTCCCAATGACACAGACTGAGTTTGGGACCATATTTACACAGCATCAGTTTTCAGGCATTGGACCAAATTCTTCTCTGGCATAAACCCATCTGAAGGCAAGGGAGTAACCCCTGGGATTAACTGGCCTACTGGGGAAGACATATTCACTTCAGTTCAGACTACAAGGCAGTATCATGCCAGCTGGGGCCCCAGCCTTCATGACTCAATGGGGATTAATCTCAAAAACTGGCTAGATGCTTTCAAATATTTTACCTGAAGTAACTTACTGTTTTTACTCAAGAAATAACAGTAACAACCTGCATTTCAGACGGTCTTTTACATTTCTACAGAGACTTTTATCTCAAAGTTGTTTAGCAAGTATGGTAATCAAAATGACTTCTCCTCCACTGCTGAAATGCAGCCACCTCTGGCCTGGAATGCAGCAGCTGTTGAACAACGCAGAGCAATGCTACTCAATAGTTTAGGACAGAAAATGAAGAATATTTTATCCAGTTCGAAGTTGGAATCTCTGCCCCTCTCTTGCCCCTGCAACATAGTGCTGGCCAAGAAGAACCCTGCTCCAGGATACAAATGATATTGCATCCTTATATATACGTATATATTCCTATCCTGGTCACATTACATCTGCCAAACTCAATGAATGGAAAAGGGTTAGATTTCTATCCAAAAGTCTAACTTTTGGTTAGCATGATCAGCCGTGGTCTCAACATACCTGCATCTTAACCGTTGTCAAATTTTTAGTGGCATCATGGCAAATAAGTGTTTTATAGAGAGATATGAATGAGGATAATGCATTGATTTTGTAACGTTTATAGGAGCTTCTCCAAAGCATGCAGGGCAGTGTGGGAGAAAACACAAAAGGTGATGTTTGAAAATTTAACAAATGGGCCATGGAAACTGGCATCGTGGGCCAATTGGAGGCTGGAGTCTACCTTTCAATACTGAATGAAAGATGATAGGTACTGTGGGGATAGGCTGAACATGAAGACAAGTAGGTTAAGTTTCATGAGATCTTGAAGGAGGAGCCAGCAGAAGGATGCAAAGAAGGGGTCAAAAAAGGATGCAAAAAGTGATGGGCTAGGAGAATGATCTTTACAGCAGAATTCTCAATGGATATGAGCAAAGCAAGTTTGCATTTCTAAAGGCCAGAGAAAAGGCCGTTGCAGTTAGGGTGAGCAGATGAAACGGAGAAAATATAGGGACACATGGGGGAAGCAAAAAAAAAAGCGGCCAGAGCAGCCAAAGCTGCAATATCGGGACAAATGGCATCCCAAACATACATTGGTCGGGACGCAGGACAAAGAACTAAAAATCGGGACAGTTCCGATTTTATCGGGATATCTGGTCACCCTAGTTGCAGTAATCAAGACACAGAATGGTGACAGCCAGGAGGAGAGTTTTAGCTGTATAGATGGATAGAAAAGGCCGTATTTTAGTGATGTTACACAGCCTGGAGGTGATGCAGAGCAGCGGACATAGCCTAGAGAGGTGTCCGAAATCCGAATCAAGGATGATGCCCAGGTTATAGACCTGACTGGAGGCAGCATGGTGGTGGTGTCCACGGTGATCACAAAAGGAGGTGGTGGAGAGAGCTGGAGGTGCAGGAATGGGAAGGGGGATTAAGAACCCTCTTTTATCCATGTTGAGCTTGCGCTGATGACTAGGCATCCACAAGGACATGTCAGAGAGAGACTCAGACAGTCTGTCTGTCTGTAGCAGCACGGTGGGAACCCGAAGCTGGGAAGCCTTTACCACTACCATCAAAACAAGCAACAGCAGAGAAGGGACAACCTGCAGATGTATTTCTTTTTCCCTCCATGCTTTAAAAAATCTTCACTGGCTAAAAAGGAAAGAAAGCATGTACAGATCAGTTAGAAAATAAAATGGGGCCAATTCCCTCATATTAAGCCTGTTATTGGGCTCAGAATCAAATTAAACTACAGGGCTTTTCACTAGCAGAGTGCTATTTTAAGGCTTATTAGACTATATTAGGATTGGCATAAATTTCCACTGACATAATATAGGCCTTTAATTGGATTTAAGGGCGAGGAGGCTGCATTAAACTAAAATCAGCCCTCGCAGGGGGAAATTTGGTATTCTCCTCACAGATCCTCTGCTTTCCCTTGGCACGAATCCCAAGCAGTCAACCAGACTGGGTAACCCATTCAGAACCAGATGTAATTGCTTATACTCCTCTAAATGAGACAGATAAGCAATCTGGCTGCCAAAACTATAACACACACACCATTGCTCATTAGCAAAAGATGCACTGCTCTGGCCGGTGCTCCAGTTCGCATGCGAATCTGGAGAAAATGGCATTTCCTTGGAAGCAAACCAAGTACTGGAGGAGAATTTGTGTTAAGTATTCACTTGTGGAAGGTTACAATCAAAGAGTCTCAAAGCCAATGCCTCAACCTTCAGAGGCCTGGTAGTACTAGAGCTATGGCTAATAATAAAAATATAAGCCCTCATCTGCTTGTCATGTGGTTTGGGGGGCTTCTGTATTACCTGACTCCTTCAACCATCTTCTGACTCAAAATGTACAAATCTCAGGAGACTCAGAGGTCAGGAGTTCTGCTCAGAGAAGCACCCTATCGGCTGGAACAATAGCCAAACAATCTCGTCACCCCAAGGGCTTTGGCAATATGGATCCAACTGCAGACAGCTGCGTTAGCATAGCATGCATGATGTGCCGTCCAGTCAAACACAGCCACATTTAGGCTGGGAAGTCACAAGATCATAATCTTAGGTGGACTTCAGTGCTTCCTGCTTCCCAGAGAACAAAAAATATTCCTTTGCATTGTTTTGGCATTTTTCCAGTCCCAAAATGAGCATGAGCGATATTTAGACTGAGAAAATAGCTTAGCACAAAGATGCCCGCACACTGAAAAACAACACTAAAAAAATAAGTGAACCAAACATTGTGTGTCTCAATAAAAGTTCGGCTCAACACAGGCTAGGATGGGGTGATCACTCATCCTGTCTTTTATGGGATTTATTTTATCTGGCACCTAAGGTCCCACCACTGGCTTCCAGTAATAAGGAGCTATTAAGAGGTGTTTGGTCTCTACTCAAGCAACAGTCATGAAGATGATCATTCCCTGTGATACAAAGGTATGGTTTTGTACCAGGCATACAAGACCATGGACTGGTGTCCCCTTAGTAGTAAGTTTTGTCCCATATTTGTCATACACGTGCAATTTTGGCCATTCCAGGTTAGAACACGTCACTGGGTGCTGGAGGGAGCCTGAAGAACCTGGCCTCTCCCTTGGTATGCTAATGGTGTTTCAGACAGAATAGTCCTAAGAAGTGACTCCACATGGCATACCTCTGCTCCCAAATCACTCTGACTCTACTTCTAGTTCCATGCCTCGGGGCACAGAACCCCAAAATAGGATGATCTAACGCTCCTCCTCTTCAGCCCAGCTCCTCTTGAAGTCTGTTGACCACAGTGCATCTCTTCACCTCTAAACTTCTCCCATCCTGCCCATATCGCCCAGCCACACATGGGCATCATTAATGGAACACTGAGAAAGCAATGAATTTGCAGCAGCCCCCACTACCCCCAGCGGCAAGTTCAAAGGATGCTGCTGTATGGCGTTTAATGGTTCCGGGAAAGTGGCTCATAGCAGGAATATTGCTGCAGTATTTCAAGAGTGTGTGTGTGTGTGTGTGTGCACGCATGTGAGTGAGATCTGATGTGTCGCGGTTCTGCAGCTGCTTCTTATTAGCTCAAGCACTGAGCTGCTGGGGATGGTGATTTTTCTTTCAGTGAGACAAACTTTGTTCCTTCTGTATCGATTGCTTCAAGATGTAGTTGAGAAGTGCAGACATACTGAACAGGGCGGATAGATCCAAGGAGGCAAAATGCTCTAGTAAACTCCATGGTATCCTAGGCTATGTTCCTACAGACACATCCCAAGTGGGTGAAATGGGGATGGCCTGGCTACAAGTTGGGGAAAAGCTACTGAATTCAACCCCATCGAAGTATTTTGGTAGCTCCCATCACTGTAGGGATGGCACAAATGCCAACGCAACAGTCAGAAGGTGTTAACACAGGCTAGGCAAACCAGTATGGCTACAACAAGAAGTGATGTGAATCTTCACCCAGAACTTAACTGAATACAAAACAAATTGGCTAACATTAATGCACAGCTAAATGGGGACACCAACAGGGAGAGAAGACCAACAAAGCAGTTAGGCAGAGGCAAGAAGCATTTGTGAGTCTCAGGAGATCTACTGGTTTTATGGACTGCAAGTCAAATCTCTGTATACAAACACAGAAATACAGACATATATGTTTCAGAGGAACAGCCGTGTTAGTCTGTATTCGCAAAAAGAAAAGGAGTACTTGTGGCACCTTAGAGACTAACCAATTTATTTGAGCATGAGCTTTCGTGAGCTCACGAAAGCTCATGCTCAAATAAATTGGTTAGTCTCTAAGGTGCCACAAGTACTCCTAGACATATATGTGTACACAGACTCAGGTCCAGCTCTTCAGCTGGCATAAATCAGTGCCACTCCATTGACATCAATGGAATAACATTGATTTACACCAGCCAAGGCCTACAGTGTACAGAATATAGAACAAGTGACATTATGGCTGTAAATCTTGTTGAATAGTCCAAGTTCATCTGTTTTCACTAGTTCTAGGAATTTCTCTTTTCTCCGGTGCCAGCTGAGACAGGGGAGCTTGTACTGAACTTAGAGGATGCTGCGAAAGTTTCCCTGACAACTGCAGCCACACAGATGAGAGATCTTAGAACATCCAACTGATGGGCCTGGGTTTGCTTTTTTTTAAGTCATCCACGTACCAAGAAGCAACTGTTCTAGCAGACACATCTTTACTGAAAGCAATAATCACAAAGCTGCTGTTATATCTCCTCCTGCCTTAGCCACGGATGGTTCACCAGCTATGTGAGGTAGCATGAGAAGGAAACATGCTTGATGATAAAAATAAAGATTCAGCCTGAATATTCACATAGAACTTGAACCAAGCCTAAGCAGAACCTTTGGGGGGAGCAGGGGATTTACTTTAAACTCCCCACATGGCCCTACACATTCTGGTGCCAGATGGGATTCAAATGCTAAAATATTGCCCTTGTAATATTTCTGAATCAGCCACAGGCAGGAAATATCTATAGAGAGGGATTTTCCACACTCTAAAGTTGGGCCACACGTTCAGACTTTTGGTTGCTTAACCAAACTACATTTCCTAAATGTTCAGGCTTTGCCCATCACTAGGTAGTTCCAGCTGAGTTAGGATGGCTCCGATCCTGCTAGAAGCCTAAACCAACAAGGAGCATATCTTGTGACATGGGAACACCAACAATTGTCTTTACAGATACCCTCAAAATGTACTGTTTCGCCTCTTTGGCCTTTGAATATTATTGCCCATCTAACATTAATACCCTTCTGGGCACCATTTTTGTACCAGCTGATTTTGTCCTAGGAGTTATTAAAAGGAATAAAGGATTGAATTCATCAAAAGAGAAATGTAGGCTCGGTGTGGGTTTCCTGATGGCGATATCTATTAGTCTGTGGAATGGTCTCTCAACAGAGGCAGACCCATTGCTTGAGACAGCTAAAGTTAGACTGGACAAAGCACTTGGGAATCTATTAGGGGGCACTATCTTGCCCCAGCCCTTGGAGAATGGACAAGATCTCATAATACTTTTCTGTCTTGGATTTCTCTCCTCCTCTGATTACTCTGTGTTTATATCATTTGCATTTGAATTTGCTTTTATCAAGCCCTGATGCCGAAATGTGTAAGCAGGCAATTCAGGATCTGCCGTGTTTATGTACCTGTAAACTAGGTTTTTAGCAGTTTAATTAGTAATATTAATAATGTCACCTAAGTTTAATTATACCAATTATAACACAGTAAATATTGCTTACTGGATTACAAGTAGCCATAATAAAACATGAACTTTCATGCTCGGTCAAATTTTCAAAACATATTATTTTAAAAAAATGAAAAGGCAGTTTCACTTTCATATACTGGTGGCTCTTTTGATCTCAAAGAGGGATAATTATTACAAATAAATATTTGCAAGTGGGAGATTTTCCCATATGATGCATCATCTCCTCTCCCTCGCTTTGCTTTTACAAGTTGAGATTGAGTTGCCCATTTCAGCCAAGTGGAAAATGTCTTTGTGATGTCACTGACAGGTGATAAGCTGTTCTCATTCACAGATGAAGAAGGGGAGGAAGAGAAAGAGGGAGTCACACTGTAAGAGAGAAAGGCTAGACTTACGCCCTGCTGTTTACAAACTGTCTGGCTCCTCTGAGGAATGGCAGCTTCATAGGAGTACAAGAAAGACCTATTTGGTCAGATAAGATAGGACTTCCATAAGTGCGCTGCGCTGGCCTAACTGGTCCCATTAAAACTGGTAGATGGAAACAGATTTAGGCGAATCAGTGCTATTGAAAATCCCACCACTAGTCCATCGCCTTCTGCTTGTGCAGCATCATTCTATGCAACGCCCTACATCTAGGGGAGTGACATGTTGGGTGGGGTTGTCTGGACCTGCCCACCATGGTCATGCACGATCTCTGATTTTCATCAGAACAATTTCCTTTTCATTAGCTCTGGTAAAAAGGTCCCAAATGGACATCTATGGAGCCTGACGCCCTTTCTTATTCCACATAACAATACAGGTCCGATATGGGCAAGTTTTCTCTATATTGCTTGGCCAATGAAACCCCAACTTAGAAGAGCCACTTCTAAGGGCAAAAGGGCACGTCAGACACCATTGGCCATTCAATCTCTGGGCTCTCTGCTGAGACTATCCAGACCACCACCTCCTCCATGTCACTTCACTACTTCCCTCCACCTCAGCTCTTCAGAGTCTCTCACACTATTGTGTGCATCTGATGACATTCTGATGGCTGCTCAGTGGCCAATATGAAACAAATTGGTGGATCTCAGCCCATTTCTTAGAGGGAAGGTGCCTAAATCAAAAAAGCCATCATCCCAATCGGCTCCCTGGTGGCTGTGTCAGCAAACTAGTCAAGGAACTATCCTTTCGACACCTCTTTTACACATCTTCTTTCTGTTTATTTTTCTCTGCATTACTGGGTATTCTGATTTTGCCTGTGCAAAGGTGCAGATGGAGTGAGGAATCAGAGTGTAAGGAAGAATAGGGAGAGAATGTGTCTCTATCCACAGCTTCACAACATAATTTACAAGAAGGGGCAACTTATAATAAATAACCCAAAGCTCCTGGGAACAGTGACCTAATCAAGATGTATAATTGCATGTCTTATCTAAATGAAAGCATCATTTCAGAAATGGTAATGTGCATCACCGTGGATTCAATTGCTATAGAGTTCAGCACTGAAGGGTAATTATAATGTTTAACAAATATATTCCCTTCGGGGGCCTGCAGTTAAAGATACCATGTTGCTTCTTCCTACTGCTACCTCCTAGTAAATTACCAAACATTCCAAAATATCTCCCTGCTCGCAGGCTTCTCATGGACTTTCCGAGTTGGAACTCTGTTGCTCTTTACAGTCCAGAGCACTGCTCTCTGAAATGGTCTTCAGGAAGCCAAGAGATGCCGATCACATGCAGTGCTTACAAATATGTGAGAAATAAGCTAAGCAAGAGGGTAGAAATTAGAAATGGAAAAGATCATTAGGTCAAGTCCAGCTCCCTGCTAGACTAGCATGGTTCCTTACAGTGTGTGCTATAGTGTTTTTCCCAGTCTAGTTTTAAATAAATCCAAAGACAATGTTCCATATATTAATAGATCTCACAGTCTGGAACATGATTCTTAAAATTCCCCTTTCTTAATTTCATCCCATCCCTCCCTCTTAGTTATATCTACCGGAATAATTCCCATCCCTCCATGGTGTGTATGCCCTTCAGATACGTGTCGACTGTTACCATGAACACTTGATTTATTATGGATATAGCGTTATGATGCATAATTGCATGCATCATGACACCTCTATACTGCCCATAGCACAGATGCCTCCATCACAACTGGCCCCCTGGTGGACAGTCACAGCAGAGAGGACCAACAAGGGGACCCCATAGTGTCTACTGTGGTGATGTTGTGGACATTTGTCCACTAGGAACTGGACTGAGACCATAAAACTACAGAATATAAGAACACAGCACTGGAAGGGACCTTCTGGGTCATTGAGTCCAGTCCCTACTATTGCAGGCAACCTTGCCATAAATTTATCAAGCTCCATCTTAAAACCAGTTAGGTGTCTTGCCTCAACCACTCCTATGGGGAGGCTATTCCACAACCTTACTCCTTTAATGGTAATAAACCTTCCAATTTCCAGCCTACATTTATTCATGGATACTTTATACCCATTTGTTCCTGTCCCACCATTGTTCTTTAGCTTGAATAGCTCTTCTCCCTCCATGGTGTTTACTCCCCTGCCCCGGTACGTATTTATAGAGAGCAATCATAACCCCTCCCAGCCTTCATTTTGCTAGTCTAAACAAACCAGGCTCTTAGTCTCCTCTCATAAGATCAGCTCTCCATTCCCTTGATCATCCTCATAGCCCTTCTTTGCACCTGCTCCAGTTTGAAAGCACATGTGCCACCCGCCAGTAGCAATTTCAGGTCACTGCTGGGCAAGGTGAGCTTGGAAAGGTGAAAGGAACTGTACCCTGGTGACAATACTTTGAGTCATCCAGACTCCAAACCCACTTCCTAGTTTTTAAAGTTCATCCCACTCAGAGTGGAGACCATCATGCCCCATTCCTCCACTGGGAATCCCTAATAAAAGATCTTGCAAACACTCTGCCCCAGTCACCCTCAGCTCACCCCAGTACTCGCATGTCAAGAACTACAACAAATCACAGTAGCTCATGATACTGCGGCAGGGCCATGGTCTCACTGTAATGGGAAAAGAGATCAACTCAGGTCACTGCTGTAAGTACCTGACGTGCTTTCAGGGAGAATTTTTATTCTGATTTATTTATTTATTGCTAGGAATGATGGATGGATTCAACAGGGAAGACAATCTAGTTTAGAGACAGACCTGTCATCTGCAAAATAGCTGATCCCACTTTGGGTTATTTGCTTGAAAAACAAAATTGAGCCAGCCCTGTATTCCGAGAATCTTTTAAAATCAACATTAACAAAAAGAAAAGAAGAGGGGGAGAGAGATAGAGAGGGGGATTCGGTTAAATGAATCACTCCTGTGTTGTCTCCAACACCCTGATTAAAGTCATAGTAAAGAAGCCTGAACACAATTTTGTTTGTTGCAGTCTTTTCTAATGCGTTCTATTATATCTAAAGTTTTATTTTGTCCTCTTTTGATCTGTGAAAGTAAAGCAGCAATGGAGGGGAGGGGGAGCCCAGAGAAATTGACACAAATCTTGTTTTCTTCCTTTCTCTTTGCCCACATCAATAACTCAATTGGATCAGAAGTGAAGTGAAGCAGAAATGAACCTCATGTGATTGCCAAATGAAAAGCAGAGGGTATATTGGAAAAGCAATATTGCCAATAAAGTTAAATTACTGGACAGACAGCCTTCCCCTCCCCAACATTAGAATCAGAATGTTTTGAAGATTGGTATAAACTTTATCTGCTTGTAATAACTACACAATGTAACCTTCTGCCCCTTTAAGGAGCCCTGTAGCTTCACCTATTGGAGAGGAACCAACAGCTGCTGTAGGACAGTAAAGAGAGTTAAGCAGAATAGGAGGCTGTGTGGTTTCTAGGAGAGAGGGCATAGTACTGGCAATCAGGGCACCTGGGTTATATTCCCAGCTCTGCCACTGACTGGCTATATGATCTTGGTCAAGTCACTTAGCCCTCTGTCCCCGTTTCCCTATCTGCAAAGCGGGGATAATGATATTTGCCCTTCTTTGTTAAGTCCTTTGCAATCAACATATGATAAGTGCTCAGTATTGTGTGCAGAAATTTCAAACATGCACAGCATTGGCCTAACTCCCACCGAAGTCAGTGATCAAACTTCCACTCCTTTCAATGGGAGCTGCATTGCGAGCTTTCGAAAACTCCGCCCTACGTTCTCAGCAGATTCCAGAGACGGCTGGCAGGCGGCTCAGGGCCTTTTCATGGAGCTTGTTCTGTACAAAGCTTGGATGTCTGTTTGAACTCTAAAGGCTCTGTAGGGGAAGGAGGCCTGTACGAGCTTGGTTGGACCAGGTTATCACATGAACAGGTATAATGTAAGGGCAGGACAGAAACTGATGAGCGGAAGCAGAGTGCAGGGGATCCTGATCTTGCCTTGCAGAGACGCTGTTGCCATCTGTTTCAGCCGGAAACCAGAAGTAAGGCCTCAGGAAGGAAACACCTTATGAGCATAAGGAGAAGCCCATATAGCATAAGACCCATTCATTCTCCACCCAGGCCCCATCCCTTTTTCACCAAGTGCACTTTGAGGAAGGGAGTAGGTGGATGGGAAACACAAGGCTCATTGCAGAGGACTATACCTTGCATTTAATGCTATCATTAATCATTATCACCCAGATATCCTCCACGCATACATTAGATCACAACCATACTATGCTCTCTGCAGCATCAAGGTCTAAACAGGGAATTCGCAAGCCAATTACACATTTGTCTTTGCATGATCCAAGGTCTCACACACTGGCCAGGCACCTTGGAGGAGCTGGGCATCCTCTTCTTTTCCTTTGCTAGCGAGCCATAGCATAGATTAGCTTGACCAAAGGCTGCCCCAGCCACACTCACGCAGGCCTACAGTTTGCAAAATGGTGATATTATGCACGTTGTGTGGCTGGGGCCCGTGGACTGTTTGGGCTTGGAATCAAAAGCACTGGAGTGAAGGGGAAAAAAGGCTTATTAAGCAGTGATTTTTCACTTATGGAAGGTGTGCCATCAGATGCTGCCTGGGCAATGAGTCTGTGTGTGGGTTGAGGGTATGGGAGGACGGCAGCAGGAGGAATTCATTAGCATTTTGGTTGTTACATATTTATGTTCAGAAACAAACACGTGGAGCAAACAGAGGACACACTGGGGAGCGCTGCTAAGTGAGCTGTAGCTCATGAAAGCTTATGCTCAAATAAATTGGTTAGTCTCTAAGGTGCCACAAGTCCTCCTGTTCTTTTTGTGAATACAGACTAACACAGCTGCTACTCCAAAAAACTCACCGACATTCCCAGGTGTTCAGATTTGCTGGTAGCCTACTAAAGGCCCCCAGTTGACCAAGGCACACCAGGCCAAGGAATCAGAAGAAAGGAAAAATTATTCAGATTCTATAACCTTTCCTAAGGTCAGTTCCAGTCCGAAGCCACTAAATAGGTTTGTTTGACTGATGTCGGGGAAGGGGAGCAGTTTACACTGACAGTGCTTCCTATTGGACAGGTTCACAGTGAAAAGCCTCCGAGGCAGGGCTGTTCCTGAGAGAGATGCAGAAGGAGCCAGAAAGCTAAAGCCAAAAGCTATGAAGGTTTCTCAGGTTAAGTTCCTAGTAGAGAAGAAACCAATCTGCCTTGAAGGCCGTAACAGCCTTTCAGTAGAACAGGGGGACCCACAATCTATCTAGTTTTAAAATGGAGCTTGATAAATTCATGAACAGGATTACAGGACGTGGCTGTTTACGATAACAGTGGACAGGACTTGATAACCCAGGAGTTCCTTCCAGTCCCCTGTTCTATGCAAAAAGGGATGTAAACAACAAACGTGTGAAAGTTAACACCATGCTTTTCAACATCAAAGTGCTTCATATGAACATAAAGGTCTTTATTATATCTATGAGAGCTCCTTAACCGGGCTGGTTCAGGCCTGATTGCCAGAGACGTGTGCTCCTGAAGGCACCAAGCTCTCCAAAGGATCAGGGCCCTATCTCCTTTCTGCATTGGCCCCCGCCACTCCAGCGATGGACATGCACCCTACTCAATATATTTCATGCAGTGATCTAAGTGTTCTGCACGGGTCGGTCAGTACCACAGTTCTCATTTTATACACGGCATAACTTGTCCATGTAACTTTGTGACAGAGGCAGGAACAGAACCCAGGATTCATTACACCAGCCCTGTATCCTACACCTCGGACTATGCTATATCCCCAATCAAAGCCTTCCTATCCTGGCCTTCTTGAGGTTTAGAGTCCAAATTTTGCAGACGCTCTAAGATAAGAGGGGAAACAGTCTCATTAGGTGGGGTTGGTTTTGTTTGTTTGTTTGTTTGTTTGTACTACTGATGCCCCTTTCAACTCTCATCTTCCCTTCAGGCACAATCAGTAGCACAGGCTCAGGGCCGTCCATAGCTATTCTGGGGCCCTACCCAGCCCCCCACCCGGGGGGGCAGGGCTTGCGGGGGGCCCAGGCCTCTGTGGGGGGGTGTGGCTGGCTTGGGGAACAGGGGGGGAACTGCCTCCCAGCACTCACCGGCAGCATGGCTGGGGCCGGACCGCTGCACTTCCCACCCCGCCAGTGAGTGCAGGCCCGGTCCTGCTGCACTCCTCAGGGGAGTGGGGGCAGGGCTGGGGCAGAGCAGTGGCGGGAAGAGGCGGGGCTGGGGTGGGGAGGGGGCGGGGTGGGAAGAGGCGGGGCATGGCGGGGGCAGAGCAGTGGTGGGAAGAGGCGGGGCTGGGGCGGGGAAGGGGGGGTGGGAAGAGGCGAGGCTGGGGCGGGGAAGGGGCGGGGTGGGAAAAGGCGGGGCATGGCGGGGGCAGAGCAGTGGTGGGAAGAGGCGGGGCTGGGGCGGAGAAGGGGCAGGGTGGGAAGAGGCGGGGCTGGGGCGGGGAAGGGGGGGTGGGAAGAGGCGGGGCGGGGGCAGAGCAGTGGCGGGAAGAGGCGGGGCTGGGGTGGGGAAGGGGCGGGGTGGGAAGAGGCGGGGCAGGGCGGGGGCAGAGCAGTGGCGGGAAGAGGCGGGGCTGGGGCGGGGAAGGAGCAGGGTGGGAAGAGGCGGGGCGGAGCAGGGGCTTTGGGAAAGGGGTGGAGAGGGGGTGGGGCTAGGGCAGAGCAGGGGTGGGAAGAGGCGGGGTGCGGCGGAGCAGGGACGGGGGCCATGGGAAAGAGGCAGAGCAGGGGCTGGAGCAGCACGCAGCTGCGCAGGGTATAAGGAAATGTGGTGCCCCAAATTTCCTGGTGCCCTACGCAGCTGCATACTTTGCATATGGGTAAGGATGGCCCTGCACAGGCTGAACCCACAGGCTGTTCAATAAGCCATTACTTTGATTACAATTGCCTCTAAATCACTAATGTGCAAGAAACATAATTAAATACCTTGCTTATTTAGCAAACAGGCTTTTCTTGGCGAAAACAGCCCATGACTCCCCAAGATGGATGAAAGAAAGTTTCCCCGACTTCAAGGAGGGCAAAAGGCAAGTGAAACCAGCACAGTTTGATGTCTTCTATTCCTGAGTCATCATCTCAATAGGACGTCCCTAGGCATCTGGCTAATTGCTCATTGACTCTGGCAATGGAGAAATCCAGAGGAGAAGAGAAAGGGGTTATAGGCACCAAATAAATGACTGTATTGACAAAAAAAAATAGCTACACAAACTGAAGAGCCAACGCACCATAGCTGCCTTGAAACCATTGCTTTGAGCCTAAAGCTCATCAAGGAAATTGAACTTTTATATAATGTTCTCAGACTGAGGAATCTGATATCTAATTCATCCAGTACAGCCTGCTGGGACTGTCCTTGAAATAGGTACTGACGTGCCACAGTAACGTGGTAAAAAGCTAAGAGATTCTTCACTCGAGGAAATGGAGAGCTTGATACTTCTTAGCAAGTCCTGGTGCTGGCTTCACCTTCCAGAATATTATCTGGAAATGCACAGGGACTTCCCAGTTTCCGTCTCAAGTGGGTTGCATACAGCTCCTTGATAATGTACATTCCTCAGGGGTATAATCAGAGAGAGAGGCTGGGGGGGTGGGGAAAGGGTAACATGGATTGGAAAGCCAATGAGAAGATTTGGAATGCTACTCTTTGAGGGATTCAAGGAGGGTCAATAAAGACTGGGGCAACCAACTGCACAATGAAATGAGTTTTTTGGCTACTTCTGGAGTTATGCATGATAAAAAAATAAGAGTAGGATCAAAAAATCTCAACCATCAGGGCACCACCAGTTCACCATGGCAGAGATCGAGAAGGAATTCTTACTGCACATCTGACAAGGTGCATTATGGAGATTTTCCACTTTCATCTGAAGCTTCAGACAAGGCTGATGCCAGTCTAGATAGACTAGTGGGATCTGATCCACTATGATAAATTCTAGGTTCCTACTGAGTCAGGACCATCTGTTAGAGTCAGTGGGCATACCCCACATGAGCAATTCTGTGAGAGGAGTGGACACTTACAGACTTTGGTCTCTCTTACAAGTTGGTCTAGCATACACTGTCTCAGTGGGAGCATGTACACATTTGCCCTATCCTGGTTGGAATGCTTTGAGTCTAATGTCTGGTGTCTGCAGCCAATGAAGGAGATAAAACCTAATGCGTCTATAGCTAATAGAGAATAGCTCCTTCAACTCTTGATAGACCCAGTCTCAGTTAGGGTCTCTAGCCACTGCCACAATATAAATAATAAAAATAAGATGCATTTAGAACAGAAAAGCCTAAGTAAGTTCCATTTCCCCCCAAAAGTGTGAACTCCATGTTGTTCCATGTGTGAACTCATGGATAAGTTCCATTTCCCCCCAAAAGTGTGAACTCCATGTTGTTGCCGTACTGTGCAGAACAACCGATGAGCTTAAGGTCTACACACCAAGTGAATTCTTAGAAACCAGGTGGAGCTTACTTGGCAGAACCCAGCAAGGAAGAAAATGCAGAATGAGTTCAAGCCAAAAACACAAGGGCCATCAATACCTCAGGAAGAACACGACTATTTCTCTTTCTTCTCTTTTTTCTTTTCTCTTGAAACACAGTTCATATTACCCTTCAGATGCTCAGAACTGCATCAGCAATCTTTGATGTCATTCAGCTAACTTAAAAAGTCTTCTGGGCCTTCTTTAAAAATAAAAGATTTTAGACGGTTTTGTTATTAATTGCTTTGGCTTCTTAACAGTTGCATTAAATATCTAGGCATCCACATGGAATTGCGGGGGAGGGGACAAACCACAGTAGCATAAAGGAAAGGAAACTGGGGAAATGTGAAACTTTCATGTGAGATAAGACACTCGTAACACTGGGTATAATATCCCCCTGCAGACAGGGGGGCTCCTGGTTTTAATAAAATCTCATTTTTCTTAAATTTTCCCATGTGGTTGATGTATTATATGAGGAGTTTAATGTAGGCAGGATAGGATCTAAACTCAGGTGGTCTGGACCCTTCGGAACAGCTGGGGTGCATTGTTGAGCCACAGATTGGGGAATATAAATAGTGCCAGAAAGTACTCTTTTTCCTTCCAGAATCAGAAAATAAACTACAGTGTCTGATAACTGATACAGCCGCCAGCCCAATCAAAGAAAGACATGACTCCAGTACTGCATCAGTTTTTGGGAGGGAAGGGGGAAATCAACACTTGCTTTTCTTTAAAGTAACAAAAATAAAATAAAATAAAATAAAATAAAATAGATGTTCCAAGATGGTAAGACTTGCTATTTTTTCCCCAAGGGCATCTGCCTTTGAAAGCCACCATAAGGGTTCTCAAACTGGGGGCCGTGACCCCTCAGGGGTTCATGAGATTACTACATGGGGGTTGTGAGCTGCCAGCCTCCACCCCAAAGCCCCACTTTGCCTCCAGCATTTATAATAGTGTTAAATATATTTTAAAAGTGTTTTTAATTTATAAGGGGGGGGGTCGCACTCAGAGGCTTGCTGCGTGAAAGGGGCCACCAATACAAAAGTGTGTGAACCATCCATGCAGAACTCCTTGAGGTGCCCCTTAGGACAGGGACATTGTATTCATTAGGAGCACTGATCCCAATGCATTCATTTTTCTTGTCACATACAATCCCATAAGTGGACTTCACTTACAGTTCTGTGGGTGATCCACTGTCATTTAGCATCAGTCAACCGCCTCTTCAGAAAGAAACAATAGTGGCATGGGTTGAATTTCAATACAGAAACGTTCTCTACAATAGCTCCAGTCAAGAGGGGGCATTTCTTTTTTAATTAAAAGTTAGGTACCAAAATGTAAGCTTCAGAAATGCACTAATGAAGTAGCACTTCCGTGGCTGCTGTAGCATGGAAGGAAATTCTTTGCTCTGCTTTTAACCACGCGGACTAGCTAATTCATTGCTTCAAATGCAACGTTGTTTTTGCCTACCTAATTCCTCCACCTATTTCAAGGGCTACCTAGCAGGAGGCACTAGGCTGCTGCTGAAGACAGGAAATTACAAGGGGTCAATGGTCTAATGCAGGCAGTTAAATGTCGGGTGATGGTACGTCCCATTTTGGATGGAACAGTCCCTTTTTAAAGCTCTGTCCCAGCCGCCCCGGCTTTTTTTGGCAAAAGTGGGCATTTCTCTCGTTTGCTCTTACTCCGCACGGGAGCGGGAGGGGGAGGCAGGCTCGGGTAAGCAGCAATGCTAGCCCCACGTGGGGAGAAGGAACAGGGCTTGGGCCAGCCCCGAGCAGTGTCCCGTTTTCCCTTTGGGAAACATGGTCACCCTGGTTAAATGGTACATAACAGATATATGAAGCCCAGCTGGGCACTAGTTTAACAATGTTCTGCCACGGCTATTGGCCCCTACACATGGATCTCACAGCAAGGTATAACCAAGATTAGTTGACATAATGCTGAACATGGCTTGCTCCAGCCTGCACTGACCAGTCAGGCATGGTCAGCATTGTTTCCGCTAATCTGACGCCTTACAATCATGGTTCAAGCCAATATGATTTCCTGGTTGAAGAGGAACTCATTTAGGGCTTAGTCCTGCTTTCCTGGGGTCAATGGGAGTTTGTAGTGTGTGAGGGCTACAGGATCAGGTCCATAGTATTGATAAAAAATAGTGTCCAGACGGATTTAACTAGAAGACAAAGGAGGTTATTTGGTGTGGCCAAAAAGAAGAATGTGAAACATTCGGCACTTCTCTAGTACTCTTCCTCCGAGGATCCCAAAGCATTTGACAAACATGAGTGAATTTAGCCTCAGCCCGCAATGCAAGTAAAGCATTATTAGCCTGATTCTCCAGATGGGTAAGATGAGGCACAGGAGCAGTAATGACACACCCAAGGTCACAGAGCTAGTTATTGGCAGAGCCAGGGGTAGGACTCGGGAGTCCTGACTCCTAGTTTTGTGCTTGAGCTAATATTTGTATTGCAGTAGCACATAGAGGCTTCCTTTGTGCGGGGCTCAGTACAAACATATAGGCTATGGCTACACTGCAGAGCTTACAACTGCACGCTGGTGTAGACACTCTAAGCCAATGGGTGAGAGCTCTGCCGTCAACTTAATTACTCCAGCCCCCGTGAGCGGTGGTAGCTACGTTGGCAGGAGAAGCTCTCCCACCAACATAGTGGTGTCCACACCAGTGCTTAGATCGGTGTAACTTATGTCTTATTTACACCCTTGAATGAGCCCTTATTCAAGCCTCCGAGCAACATGCCGACATAAGCTGCAGCATGTACATAGCCATAGAGAACAAAACTTTAAAATCAAACTATACAAGACAGACAAAGGGTGGGATTATTAACCCCATTTTACAGATAGGGAACTGATGCACAGAGAGATTAAAGGTCCCAATTGTGGATGCTTTGCTCTTGTGGAGACATTTGCATCAGTGCACAATGCCACCATTCTGACTTGGACCCCATTTTGTGCTGGTGTAGCTCATAATCAATGGGGCCCTGAGGGACTTGCCCAACATCACAAAGTAGTTTATAGCAGAGCTGGGAGTTGAACCTAGATCTCCTGAGTCTCAGCCCAAGACTATTGCCTTTCCTTAAGAATTAGAAACACTCCCTCCCTAATCCAAACTGATTAAAGATCTGCTTCCTTTCCATTCCTCTGATTTTAAAACGACCCACGCAACCTTATCAGACAAAGAAAACAAAAAACAACAACCCTTTTTCCATTTCTGAGATTGATAGAGACCATGGGTATCCCTATGCCACAGTATCCCATCAATTAAGCTGCTGAATCAACTCATTCAGACTCTGTTCTGGTTTCAAAATACCTTTGGAAAAAAGAAAGGCTTTTTGTAATGAACACCTTTCCAAACTGAAGTGAAAATGGAGATTTTAACCAAAAGGCTTTCAGCAAGACGCAAACTCATAAAGAGCAAAAATTGCAGCTGTTAAGACTTAAACCAAGGAGGCAATTCCTTTTGAGATACAATGTTCCAAGGGTCTTGATCAATCTCAGATAACACTGAACCCCAGGAGGAAAAATTAGCAACAACTGGTCAACTGATCTCCCAATCTCGTGGAGGAGTAAAGACTAATCTCCTTTAATCTAATTCAATGGACTCCATTTAACATTTCCTGCCCTTTCAGACTTCATAGGGGAATAGCCAGGGATGACATGAACTCTCTTCCTCTTTGATTCTGCAGTTGTTCAAGCAGAACTTGCAACTGCAAAAAGCTTAATGAGTTGCCATCTAGCTCCTTTTCATTCATCACCATCCAAGACATCATCCAACCTAAAGCGAACCCCTTGTAAATAGCATTCTGATCAGCAAAAGCTTGCTTTCCCCTGTCACACCATACTGCAGCCTGATCCATGCCTTCCTTACTGAGAGCTAATCACATCACTTGCTTTGAGAGGGAAGTGTGGAATACAGCCTGCAGCAGTATTTGTTTAAAAAGTAACTCATCCTGCCTGTGTGTGTTCGCTCTTCATCAAAACCTCACTTCCCGCTTTCATGAATTTTGAAACAGATTTTTTATTTCCTCCTCCTTTTGCTCCCCCTCTCTCGGGGATTCCTGGCGGGGGAATGGAAGGCTCCATTTCCTGCTGCACCCAGGTCGTCCCTGGGTAAAAGCTCTGGGCTCAATTCCCTATTACCCTGTACCTTGTGTCCTCGTTGTCTCGTGTACAAAGTGATTGTAAAATGGTACCAGTTCATGATGGTAGCATAACAAGCCCCCACCATGGGTTGTCACTGGGGATTGAACACATGATCTTCAGCACTGAGGGAATGTCTATTCTTTGAGTTGGGGGTGTAATGCCTAGTTTGAGGAGAAATACCCATGTTAGCTCTGATTGAGCGAGCATGCTAAAAATAGAATGTCATCACGGTGATATGAGCAGCACGAGAGGCTAGCTACTATAGGTGCCAACCCTCCAGGATTGGCCTGGAGTCTCCAGGAATTAAAGATTCATCTTTAATTAAAGATTATGTCATGCAATGAAACCTCCAGGGATATGTCACCCAGGGTTTTGGGTTCAATCCTTGAGGGGGCAATTTAGGGATCTGGGGCAAAAATTGGGGGATTGGTCCAGCTTTGAGTAGGGGGTTGGACTAGATGACCTCCTGAGGTCCCTTCCAACCCTGATATTCTATGATTCTATGATTCTATGACCAACCAAAATTGGGAATCCTAGTAGCTACCCTAGGCCTTGGATGGGTATGTACTCTGGGCCCTCTTGCTGCGGCTACACTCTTTTTCGCATGCTAGCTCAATCAGAGCTAGGGCAGGTATGTCTTCTCTAGCTGGAAATCACACCCTTAGCTCAAAATGTAGAAATACCCTAAAAGCAGAGGCCTTTACCAGTATATCTACAGGAGTAACTCCAGGAGTGGCTCGTGGGCACTTATCCTTTTATGTGGATCAGCCACTATTTTTTTTTTTCGGGTTGGGGCGGGAGGGAAAGACAGGAAACAGAAATCAGACCAGTGGATTGCAGCAGCATTTTTACACCCACTTTGCAGAGGTGTAAATGGTGCAAAATAAAATAACCAGGCCCTGTGTTTGTTAAAAAAAAAAAAGGACTTTCCCTCATTCACACCGCTGGTTTACTTTTCCCACTTCGTTCTGCTTGGGCAGTGAAATAAGACTAGTCAAATTCCACAGTTCCGCTGCCTTGTCTCACTATGCTGTTGGGCCTGGTTTTCTAGGCCCGCAGAGGAAATGTTTAATTCAAATAGGAAAAAAAAACTAAAACAAGGAAAATAATTTTTTTTCATTTTACTTTTTTTAAAACCATGACAACACTTTTAAACTTACATTTTTTACCTTAAAAGTATTTGACAGCACCAAGATCACATTTCCATGATGCATCGAACCATCATTAGAAGAATTGTTATGCGTTAAAATTAGGGAAATTTTATTTTTCTCTTTAAAATGATGTATGTCATAAATTACTCTGTAAGGCTCCCTCATCACAGAGAATTAGCCCAACCTCACCCCTTTGTTTCAATCTGATCCCCTTTCCCTGTTTATTGATTTCCACAGTATTCATCCGATGAAGTGAGCTGTAGCTCACGAAAGCTCATGCTCAAATAAATTGGTTAGTCTCTAAGGTGCCACAAGTACTCCTTTTCTTTTTGTGAATACAGACTAAGACGGCTGTTACTCTGAAACCAGCAAGATCCAAGTCTCTTTTCTGATGGATATCTATTACTGAGCCTTGCAGCCATATAGAACAGAGCTTTTGAAACTCACTTCAGTTCCACATGCCGAGTGGGCAACATGGATTTAATTTGAAGGCTCCTGGAATCAATAATAGCCTTTCACTTGACCGTACTTTATCCTTGTTGATAGCTGATACCTGTTGTCAAAACTACTAGAAGGCATCCCTTGTGATTTGCTATGCCATCCATGCAGTGTTTAAAGAAAGCGATTATCCATTATATTTCTGAGCACCTTTAAAATCCATTATATTATCTCACTACAAATAAATTGGAAATCTTCCATGTGGAGAAATGGCCAAGCAGCTGCAGGCATGTAGTTTTCTCTTCCATCGTTAGCCATTTACTGTCCCAGATCTGCATCTTTACAATATGTATATATTCCATTTTATACATGGCAGCTATCTTAACTAAACTAGGTACTTTCATGGATGTCAGCAGGATTTATGCATAGGTAGCTAGGGCATTAACTGGCCCTAAGTACCCTTCTGTTCCCAAGAAAAGGTAGCTGTCCATAATTATTGTAACGTTTTGCACTTGCATAGCAGCTTTCACTGGCAGATCTCAAAGGGATTCACAAACAGACAAAGAAGTACAATCATTAGAGGGGACACCAAAGGAGAGAACGGAGTGAGTTGCCCAAGGTCACATGAATCAGTGGGCAGTCATGGAACCCAGAAGTCCTGATTCCCAGATCACACTCCATTTGATCGGGTAATTCAGTAAGACAGCTACTGTCATTACAACATCTATTTTCATACGATGCCCATTGTCAGTGTTTGGGAAGTGTACGATCAAGTGGACACAATATTTCCTAACGACTGAGGGTACATACTCTCTGTTCCCGTTACAATCACTGGGCCCAGAAATAGAACTGGAAGAGTCTTGACTATCTATATTCAGTAGACGACCTGGACAGTAATTCATTCTTGCCTTGCGCTTCAACAGATTTCCAATAAGTGTGAATTCCAGCTTGTTTTCTCTATCATTCTGTGGTTTTGTTGAAATCAGAAAATACCAAGTTTTATTTTAAATAAAGCTTTTCTGACCTCTACAGAAGGGCTGGGAATCTAATTTCAGTTTGGGCAAAAGCTCAGGCTGTTATTTCTCAGCCTGTAGCGTGGCTCCATTCAGAAAAAAATGAGAAAATGAAGTGGAAAAACAAATTGCTTTCGCCCTGATTCCCCATGCCATTCCCTGCTGCTGACTGACTGGAACAGCTCTCTAGCTGAAGGACCCTTAGAGGAGCAGCAGCTCCAGGTTGGGTCATACACAAAAGCACATTCCAACACCACAGCAGCAGCAGGATGGCACTGAGTAGCCAATCAGCCACAGCACAGAACTTTCAAAATTCCATTAACTAATGAGCACATGTAGAGTAAAGGGAATGTACAGTCTCCTACCTACAATTCTCACCTAGAGCCAGAACTGGTACTTCTTTTTATCCAAAATGAATGGGTCCATCTCAATTAAACCATGTGACAAGACTGGCTTTGAACCATGAACTTTCAGGCCATTACTCTGAGCAACTGGAAGCCACTATTTTTTTCTGGTTGGGACTCGCCCAAATCTGACTAACTCATAAACCCCTCAGATCAGCCCTCCCCCACAAGTGCGCCTGCTCCCCTGATCCTCGGGTGTTTCATGTAATTTGCCTCCTGCTCAATCATTCTCATGCACACTTTAATTGTTCTCGTACATGATCAGTATGCTAATCGGAATCTAGATAACCTCTACACGCTACTTTACATGCTGGTTCACGCTTTCCCTCATTTTAACTGGAGCCATTTTTAATTCCAGTTAGGAAATTGATTATTCACACTTCTATTTGCCTTCTTTAAAAGGAAAGCACAAGAGGCAAGAGAAGAATTGTAAATGGCTGGATTAAAAACAGAAATGGAAATCTGATCCTCCCCTCCCCCCACACACACTCAAGTCACATTCCTGATCAATACTCGGGGCCACTTGCAGAGAAGGTGCCATGGCCAGTCCGTTTGGGCACAAGGAACATGAGTCTTACTCTAGCAGGAGGGCTGAAAAAAAGATCAGGAGGAGAATGAAAAATAAATCTAAATCCAGGGCCAATATCAAGACAAACTAGAGCCCCCCTATGCTAAAACCTTGAAAATCTTGGCCCCCTCCTTGTTTCTGACTTGCAGAGCCCATACCTCATCCATCTCCCCCTCTGACATGTTGTGGAAGACAAGGCCCCTTAGCTCATCTAGTGCGTTTTAATGTTTATGAAAAAGAGGGGCTGATAGAATTAGTTTAAGCATGGCACATGCAGGTCGGTGTCAGGTCCTTTACCCTCCCAGGTGTGCTAATCACGCACTTTAACTGTGACTCTAACCCAGGGCTACCACATACGCCCTGAAGGAACCTCACTGCTAACCATACTTGCAAAATCTCAGGGTTTTGGTCAGGATTTCTCATGCCCTCGAAACTGCCTCTAAGAGTCAGAAATTTCAGCAGTGCTATGGGGAGGTTGCCACCAGTGTCACGTTACCGCAACCATCAAGGTGATGCTGGGTAGAGCAGGGGGGAAATAGCTCTTGGAAGGTGTGGACGGTAAATAGAAGGAACGTTCCAGAGCTCCTCTCTTCCCCCCGACACCAGCTGTTCTGTTAGCAATGGATGAGCCCTGTATAGGCAGACCCACTTTGCTCCTTCTCCTGAGGACACAGCCCTTGAGGCAGTCACAGCAGCAGAAAACAGATCGCTCAGCAATGGGCACGGCGCGCAGCATTGGTGCTGTTATTGCAAGGTGTAGCAAGCCACAGGAATAGGGAGGTTCTGGAAAAGCCGGAATCCCACCCGTTTTGACTCTCATGAAAGTGAAAGATTGTGAAGAGCAGTCGCTAGAGAGACAGAGAGAGGAATCCAGAACTAGCAAGACAAGATTCCTCCACACTCAGCTTTGGAAAAGCACCTCGATGCTGACCGGCCACATGGTATTGCATGCCCTAGAGCAGTGGCTCTCAAACTTTTTTACTGGTGACCCCTTTCACACAGCAAGCCTCTGACTGCGACCCCCCCTTTATACATTAAAAACACTTTTAATATATTTAACACCGTTATAAATGCTGGAGGCAAAGCAGGGTTTGGGGTGGAGGTTGACAGCTCGCGACCCCCCATGTAATAACCTCGCGACCTGCTGAGGGGTCCTGACCCCCAGTATGAGAACCCCTGCCCTAGAGAGACCACAGTGACATGTCAAGTTTACGCCACCCCTTTCATCTCAATGCATTTTACAAACATAAACTAAGCCTCACAACACTGTGGTAAGGCAGGTACCATCATAAGGATGGGGAACCTGAAGGCCCAGAGAGGTGAAGTGACTTGCCCAAGGCCACATCAGCAACTTGGGTGCTAGAGCTGGTCAAAAAACGGGACATGGGGGGGGTTGACAATCATGTCGATTTTCAGCAGAAATTTAAAACCTGAAATATTCCAATTTGGAAATGCTGCCATGGTGGCTCACTGGAGTTGTAGTCCACATGCCTCAAGCTCCTACTTTCCTCTACAGGCAGGGTTCTCTGGTCAGACCACGTTTCCCACGATTTAGCACGGTCTCCGCTTCTTGGTGAGAGGAAGTGGTGCTTCATGGTCGTCTCTGGCCAAGGTGCATCATGGGAGATACAGTTCACTCTGCAGCCCCGTCCAGGAAGGAGAATGGGGACATGAGACAACTCACATGAGTCACCATGGCGGCATTTACAAACTGAAATATTTCTGTCTGCACTTATTCGTTTTTCAATGAAAAATCAATGTTCCCTTTAGTAGGCAGACACTCCTCATGAAGAATTCCATTCCCAATTTGCCATCAAAAAGCAGGTTTGACAGAAAAATTCCAAGCAGCTCTAAAAGGGACCTGGAAGAGAACCCAGAATTACAGTCCCATGCTCAAACCACTAGACAACACTAGCTCTTACCTACAGACTTGGCAAACAGGTCAAATCGAACTGTAGGGGTCGTGAAGTGATGTGGTCAAATATCCATCAGGGCCTAGGGAGACGCTACCAAATGCATTTTTTTTCTTTTGACCCACCTGAGAGCCAGAAGCAGAGCCGGCTGCTAGAAGTTAAAAGCCATAGCAGTGCATTAGCTCAATATCCAGCTATCTAATCTTTGACCGTGCATGCTCCAATGGAGAAAACAGCAGCAGTAGAGGCCAGAAGCAGAGATGTGCTGTGCATAATGCATGCATCAGGCAAACATGCTGAGCCTGGCAGAGACAGGTAGAGAGTTTATTTAGATTTGGTCTCTTCTTTTCCAGTTGAATACATAGAGAGTCTCAATTAGCATTCGTAAAATGTCTGGCGTCGCTGAGCTGGAACCATGTTTCTAATCTGATCAGCCATTAGGAACCAGGCAGTGCTCACAGCTTCCCAAACACCTTCACTTCTCCATTAAACAAAAACAAAGCATCACCGTCAGAGCTTCTCTGAGGCTGCTGGATGTGGATTTTCCAAGGTGCATCCAGAAGCACAGCCATGCATCATTAGAGCTGCCCTCGCTTGAGTTTCCACAGGACAGTCCCAATTCTTTTAAACCTAATTCTTCGAACAAACAAGACAGGAATCAAACAATTTCCTCTAGAAGCTCTCAAGGAACAGCAGAACGGGGGCTTATTCTCCACTGCCTTGTCCCTTTTGTCCTCACTTGCCCCGGTGCCAAATAGGACCAAACCAGAACAGCAGTCTTTTACCTCCACTTGGTATAGGTGTAATTGACTAGACATGGGGCAAAGTGGTGGAGAATCATCTCCATCCTCCTTTAGCAATGCTCTGCAAATGGAAACATTCTAGGAATACAAACACATCTTCTCACATCCAGGGCATAAATCAACTGACTTGAATGGAGCTACTCCTGATTTACACCAATGACAGCAGAATCAGATCAGTTTGCTTCCTGAACAATGACATCTGCTCCAGAACCACTCTCTAAATAACAACTTTTGGAAACTCTCTAAATAACACCTGTAAAAAGCACTGACTACATCTACTCTGAGGATGCGCTATAAATAATGTTACACAGCGGGTTGGGTGAAAGCTCATTGTAGCTGGTGGGTGTGACAGCTGCCCTTCATTCAGGACAGATGTAAGAAACAGTTAAGCTCCTTAATCCATCAATATAGCAAAAACAATAGAAGCAACTTCCCAAAACACAGGCCACATGCAAAGTCAGTCAAGAATCTGAGCTATGTGGGGGAGGGATTTCGCTGGGAGGCTGAATGCAAACTCAGGGGGCTGGAGCTGAATGTGTCCTGGAAGAAAACCAGCAAAAAAACCAAAAAAACCAACAACCTACAACCACAGAAGTACACAGAGAAGGCAGCAAGGAAGCCTCAGAGACAGCCAGAGAAGCACTTATAGTATGACCCTGAGAAAAAGTTGAGCATGTGCGCTCTTGGCCAGAGTGCTGGCTGGAAAGAGGCTTAGAAATGCAAGCAAAATTTTCTGTCCTCTGTTTGATTCCTACTGAGTTGAGAGAAACAAGTCTTTGTAAATTCTTTGCACAAACAGGATTGCATCAAAGAAATACCTGACTCCATCATCAATTTCTCCTTCTAATGGAAACAACCTGCAAGACCCTGAATATTGGATAACAACTTGGTTCACAAGAGGTAACAATAACATCTCTAGAATGAGCTCTATAACTGAAACTCTAGAAATGACACCATGTGCTCCACAAATGACCAGTCCACGATGGCGTCTCCGCTAGACAAGACCCGTAAAGAATACCCGTCTTAGTTGCACCGTATAAAATAGTCAAGAACACACGCTTCATTATAACAGCTACACTAAATGAAACTTTAGGCTTTGCTCCCATACACACGAGGGAATTCTCTCCCTGGCATTTTTTAATCTTTTTTTCCCCCGCTGAGATCAATGCTCTTAATATAAAAGAAATTCCTTTCTGGTTACACTGGAGCAGGGGACACTGTGGAAATGTCTGCAGCCCTGAACAGGAAACCTCAATTCATTTTCCTCCAACACAGATTTCTTTTTAACTCCCTTTGTAAAACCAGTGTAGAAATACCTATTACCCTCTCACTCCAGAAACCTCAGAGCCGCAGGAGTCACGGGAAAGTTAGTTAACTAAACCATCGCAAAATTCAACAGGGTCTCGTTCAGAAGGGGAAAACAAGAAGGGACTATATAGCCAGCCAGACAGTGGAAGGGGTGGGCTATGACAGGGTAAGCTGCAATGGCTCAGATGGGACAGATGGAGTCCATCCCACTCCATTGTTTAATAACAAGTGACTATAGCACTGGTGAAAGGTGCCAGATTGACGGCTGCATGCAAAGGGAAATGGGAGGTGGTCGCTCGCTCACTCTCCATTCATCTACCTGTTGCCATTTAATAAAAACAAAGATATGTCGTCAAAGAAACGTAATTGCTTTTTAATGAGGAAAATGATAAATCAATGGACTTTAAGTGAATCCAGACAACGATGGGGCACAATCTTCCCTTCAGCCTGAACAGTCTCTCCATTCCCCCTCTATTGTATCCAATGTCAGCTGTGGCAACCATCTTCCTTACTCCACTCAGACACCAGATCTGTAACCAGGCATAGCCTCCCTTACTGTCTTCTGATATAATTGGCTCTGACTCCCCCTGCCCCCCAGTTTGTAGCAACCACAGTGTAACTGGTGTTTTATCAACACCCTCATACACTCCTGTGCAGCAATTCTACTTACAGTGTCCTGCAATCATTAGAGAGGGAAGAGTTCTCTCTTTACGCTTGCCGTGCTGGCCATTCTCCCTCTCTCTTTCCCCCTGCACTTCCTTCCTGTGCTTCTATTGTACTTTTGCAGTTAACGGGCTAATTAGCTCCATAGCTCTCCCCAGCCCAGGCTGATCTGGTACTTAGCTAACCCTCGTCTCAATCCGGCCCTCTCCAGGGGAATAAATTAGATTTACAATGACCAAGGAGCTGGTTCAGCAGCTGATGCTCAGCGCTCTGTCATAAGACCATCTAACTGGAACATACCATCTTAGGAGCTCAGTTTGCTTGATGCCATTTTTATAACCCTGGTTTGAAATGGTCTGAAGGTAAATCTCACATCCACTGCAAGGCTTTCAATGGTGAGCTAGGGAACGGACTGTGGATGAACTGTGGGAAACCAGAGACTTAGGCAGGACAGGTTTTGCATGGCACCACCAAAAGAGACACAGGATGTATAAAGCACTATGGAGAGGGGCTATAGGAGAAGCCAGGCCTTCTTTTGCCAATATGGACCTTTCAGTGAGCAGTACATAGACTTTTCAATGCTCTTTGAGAACAGCTTCCCTGAGCCTAATCTAAAACCCAGTGAAGTCATTGGGAGTCTATCCATTAGCTTTAAAGGGCTGTGGCTCAGCTCCATAATACAGTTCTCTTCCCAACCGTGGCAGGCAATTGCAATTCGTTGAAACAAACCCTCCCATCCAGGTGATATCTACCATGCCCAGGGATTCTCCAGACCTTCATTTCTTTGAAAAGAGTCATAGATTCCAAGGCCAGAAGCAACCACTGTGATCATGTAGTCTGACCTCATGCCCCAGAACTTCCCCAAAAAATTCCTAGAGCAATCTTTTAGAAAAACATCCAATTTTGATTTAAAGGATGTCAGCGATGGAGAATCCATCATGACCCTTGGTAATTTTTTCCAATGGTTAATTACCCTCACTGTTAAAAATGTATGCCTTATTTCCAATCTGAATTTGTCTAGTTTAACTTCCAGCGATGAGCTCCTTGAGTTTATCACTACAAGGGACGTTTTCTAATCCTTTAATCATTCTCATGGTTCTTCTCTGAACCCTCTCTAATTTATCAATGTCCTTCTTGAAATGTGGACACCAGAAGTGGACACAGTATTCCAGCAGTGGTCACACCACTGCCAAATACAGAGATAGAATGTCCTCTCTACTCCTACTTGAAATTCCCCTGTTTATACATCCAAGATTCACATTAGTCCTTTTGGCCACTGAATTTGCAATGGGAACTAACCTGATTACTCACCAAGACCACCAAGTCCTATTCAGAGTCACTGACTCCCAGGCTGAAGTCCCCATCCCTCCAAAAATTTAACATAAGTACGGCCTACATTCTTTGTTCCTAGATGTACACATTTTACATTTAGCCGTATTAAAACCCACATACTATTTATGTGCCCAATTTACCAAACTAGCGCTACTCGATCTGATAATTCATGGGTTTGGTAGTATTCTTGAAATCTGTATGCGTGATGCCACTAACCCCACCCAATGTATACCTGCTCGTAGTTCATCGGCATGGGAAGAGTCGCTCCACCATAGTTACTATGATAATGTTGAGTAGTAAGAGTGCTATAGGCCCATATTCCTCTTCTGATCCTTTCCCGTGCCTTCTACATCACAGAAATAGCAGAATGGCTGGTTGAATGACATCCTGACCAAGACCTGTCAAGTGGACTTAATCCTAGTGAAAGGTGCCAGGAAGACAGATTCAGAGGAGGAGCAGGAGGAGGAGGCCCTGATTAAGTACAGAACGGGGTCAGCAAGGGCAGTAGCACCCTGGTCCATCAATGTGCTCTACTCCTGACCTCTACAGCTGAGAGTGGAGTTTTGACTATGCCCTGTGATGGGTATACAAGCCCCATACTGCTGAGGGAAGAGTTGAGAAGCAGCTCTGGGCCCAGAAAGCCATGCCCAGACACCCCTTCTGGGCGTGCTCACAGTGGAGGATGAGCTCAAAAGGGAGCAGCTCATCTCAGTATAGGTGGATCAAGCAGGAGAGCAGCTGTTTGGTGCAGGCTCCTGCCTAGAAGCTGCCAGGGCCCCAGATAGCCAGGCCCAGGCCCCACTGCCAAGCCGCTGCAGGCCTTTCAGCTACGGAGGACAGCAACAATGAGCCCCAATTAAGAGAGGAAGACCCTCCAGACCGCGACCAGGGAGGACTCCGGGGGGACTCAGAAACAAATCAGTGGCAACCACTGGGGGACGGAAGCCAGGGTAGGAAGTGGCCCCAGGAGCAGGCCAGGGGGCGTCAGTTCCTAGGCCACATATTTTGAATTATTGTTTCACTGGGCCCTGGTTTGGAACCTGGTGTTGGCTGTAGTCTCTTGCCACGGGGTGATACAGCCATAGACTCTCCCAGCTGGACGACGTAGCCAGGCATGGACACTAAATCCCTCCCCACCCAGACAGGCCCCATTCAGCACTTGGCATTAGGTAGGATCCACTATGCAGGGAAAGGATTTGCACAAGGGGAAATGCACCCTGACACAAGTAGCATCAAGATTTAAGGGACCAAATTCGACCCTGGTTAAAGTGGATGCAGTTCTGTTGGCATCAATGGTGTTAAGACTGTAAGTGGTATAACTACTGGTCTTCCCTAATTTCCTCACAGAGCCTATCAAGTTCAAAGTGCTACCATTTGCTTGTAAGTCCAGAGCTCCCCTCCCATCACTGTTTGTGGGATGTTTGTTCTTTCCAACAAAGAAAGATGCTCTGTTCCCCAGCCAATGAGCTCCATTAATGTCTGAGCTCTGATGAAAGGAACAGCACTTGAAACCAATCCGGATGGCTTGTGCCCTGTTTCTAATTAGCACATCATCTGTTTGCTTCTAAAAACAGCCATGTGCATGTGTGCCTGGAAGGCGAGCTACTTGCGAAAGTGCCTCACTCTCCAAACAGCCGGGAATGGGACCTGCGGGGCCACATGGCTAAGCACAGAGAGCTTGGACAGAGCAACCGGACATGCTGCACTTTTTACAACTAACAGGGAGGCTTCTCCCAACCAGCAGAATACAGATAGGAACTTGTCGCTGTAGAGAAGGAGGGAACTCAGTAAGGCGGCTCCAAACATATGTGCAGACCACGCACCAAACATGAAGCAATTGAGGGCCAAAATGCAGGTGACCTCTTTCACCCCAAGGTTACAGCTTTTCACCCATTTCCATCCCTGGAGATTCTCATGAAAACCAGAAGGACCAACATACAATAGGTGCCGACTCTATGGGTGCTCCGGGGCTGGAGCACCCACGGGGAAAAATTGGTGGGTGCTGTGCACCCACCAGCAGCTCCCTGCCCCACCCCAGCTCACCTCCACTCTGCCTCTGCCTCCTCCCCTGAGCACGCCATGTCCTTGCTTCTTCCCCTAGCTCCCAGCACTTGCCACCGTCAAATAGCTGTTTCGTGGCGGCAAGTGCTGGGAGGGAGGAGGGAGGAGGGGGAACGCGGCGCGATCCGGGAAGAGGCGGGGCCAGGGCGGGGATTTGGGGAAGGAGTCCAATAGGTGCAGGGAGGGGGCGGAGTTGGGGCAGGGACTTTGGGAAAGGGGTTGGAATGGGGGCACAGCAGGGGCGGGGGGCAAGCACCCACTGGCGCCAGGAAAATTTGGCGCCTACCATGGTCACACTCTCAACATTTCCAACCCAATTCTGAAGACTGAAGATTTTGAGACTGGTTTTGCATAACTTTCCCAGCGTAACCTCTGGACCATTTAATTATGGAGCCTTTAATTTGCTCTCTTATCATTGGCCGCCGATTAAAATGGGCTTCTCTGTTGAGACACTTTCTGTAATGTTGCAGCACAGTCTTCTCTTTCAAAGGGGTCATTTCTGATCCCCCTAATCAGGTTTTAGCCCTTAAAACTAAGCCGCCCCTCCACAAACTGGTCTAATTTCAGGCACGCAGATTTGGAGATCGTTTCTGACAATTTGTCCCAGGAAAGTTGGACTGGGTTTCAGTGCTTGGGTCATGGCCAGTGTTGATTGCAATCCAATGAGTGGTGAGGTTGGGGTTCTGGCCAGCCACCATAGACACAAAGTCAGCAAAATGAGAGATCTGTGAAAGAACCTGGCCATGAGAAGCACACATAGAAGAATAGAGACACACAAATAGATCTAAATTCAGTGGGACTTTGCTTTGGTATCAGGAACACTAAATCTGAAAATTGGTGATGTCAAGACACTCAACGGCCACCTCTCTCTGTCTATGACTCTGACATGATCAACACTACCCTTTCTCCCCAGCACACACACAAGACAGCAGGCACCACAGGGGGTTGTCAATCACTCTCCACGCACCATGCTTATTGGCTGGTTCACATCTGGGACACAGTAATTCCATGTTTAAAAAAGTTTAGTTCTTCCAGCAAAGGATGAATTTAAACAAAACATCCCTGAAATCCTGCGGTGAGAAGGAAGCGTGTGTCTGGAAAAATGCCTAAGGGAGAGGAATGCTAGGGTTCAGTGTGATAGAGGGCATTCAAGGCAAAGCAATGGAAAGTATTCCCCCTATATCTGTGCTGTTTAGCCCCCTCAGTGCCCAGCTTCTCCTCTCCTTGGGTCCTGCAGCAAAAGCAAAATGCTATGAGTTTCTATGTCATGAAGAATCCACAGTAATCAGTCTCATATGTGACTCCACCATGCAAGCCAACAGGATGAAGGCTCGGGGCTGAGAGAGAAGCAAAAGTCATATATAAAAGGATAGACAAGGCTGTGCTGTGAAATTCAGAGACAGATTATGAACTCCTCAAAAGTCTGGATCCAGGAATTTGATCTGGGCCCATAACAGAGAGAGGAAGCAGGAGTTTGAATCCACATTTGAACTTTCCCAAGGTTGGGATGGAATTTGGATCCAGGGTTCTGGTTCAGGCCAATTCTAGCAGGAAGGGCTGGCAGAAAAGTATAGATCTGAATCCAGGTTTGGATTCCAAAGTTCAGGGCCATTTGGCATCAGGATCTGTTACATACAGAGAGACCAGGTATGAAATGTAGGTTTAGATCCATATTCTGATTCTGAATTCCCCCCAGATCCAAGGGGATGCAAGCCCAGATTTTTTTCGGCCCATTGTAGGGGATCAGGGCCACCCAGATAATTCAGATCCATGCCTGGGCTCAGATTCCACTCCATTCACTGCACAGAGTTTGGATTTGTTTGGCCTTGGGGCTTTCATTCAAGCTCACCTCTATTTAAAACCCAGACAAGAAATAGGGAAGGCAGGACAAGGATCAAGATGGAAGACAAGGGAGGGGTAAATCCATTCCTGTCTTCACTGAGGTATGTTTGAAACATTCCCTCTTCCCTAGTGTAAAATGTCCCTCATGCGTAAGGGAGAGAGATTGGGTGGGGAGAATCAAGCCATAACAGATGTTGCATCATTCCCTCTATTGCCCCAAGATGGCCACACTATTGCACTATCACAATGCATCAGGTTCTTGTGAGTTTTGGGATTTCAATAGCAAGTGCCTGACATATTTTAAACACATGATCCAACTCAAAGAGACAGTGGTGCTCCCTGATGCAAAGCCTTCTTTCTGAGCACAGCCTGTCTCGGAGGAAGGGAAGATTTCTCTGAAGCTTTGCCCAGCCAATCTCCAGCTTGCTCTAAACCTCTAGAGATATATAGCTTAACTCGGTCCAGATGGCATTGGAAGACACAAGGCTCCAGCAAGTAGCATCCTGCTAAAGCAAGGACATCTTTACCAAGGGCTGGCCAAAACCAGATTCTGACTGAAATTGGAACTGACCTGAAATTCAAACTGAGCCCCGATTGGAAGGCTCAAGTTTGAAAATGATCCTTTGGCTTGCTTTTCCTTTCCACAGTATCTCTTCACCTCCCAGTTCTAGCCAGAAACATGACTGCTTGAATACCCTGAGAAAGGCTGCTCTTGTGCTAGATCTGGCCACTGGAGGTACCTGAGATATCACAGGAAAGCCTCTATTCAGCCACGGCTCATCCAACCTGCCTTCAAAAGACTCAAGCAGTTTGGGTAGTTCTGAGGAATGTGAGCTTTGGGGTTTCTCTGAACCTGCTGAGGTTTGTCCATCATGATTTATTAGCACGTTAAAAAGAATTCCCTTCCACAAAACTAAAACGGAAAGCTTCTCCCTCTCGTAGGCATGGCACATTCTCATAGGCTGAAGACATCATCCTTCTCACATCTAAACATCTAATCTAAGCTTTTAGAAATCTGACCGTAAGTGTCCTGTGCAGCCAATTCGGAAGGGTTCAAGTGACCAGCTATTGTCATGTCTCACACCCAGAAGCTGGCAGGAGCTAAGCTCACTTATGAGTGCAGTAGAACTGAACAAGATCCAAATCAACCAAATCTTTACCTCTTCCCTAATTCCGGGTCCCCACCAAGCTGTGAGATGAAAGATGGTAAAATATAGCAATCAGCTAAACCCTGAGCATGTGGGCAAGACTCACCAGCCAGACACCCAGGAAAGAATTTTCTGCAGTAACTAGATCCCACCCCATCTGACATCCCATCACAGGCCATTGGGCATATGTACCACTAATCGTCAAAGATCAATTAATTGCCAAAATTAGGCTATCCCATCATACCATCCCCTCCATAAACTTATCAAGCTTAGTCTTGAAGCCAGATACGTCTTTTGCCTCCACTGCTCCCCTTGGAAGGCTGTTCCAGAACTTCACTCCTCTGATCGTTAGAAACCTTTGTCTAATTTCACGTCTAAACTTCCTCATGGCCAGTTTATATCCATTTGTTCTTGTGTCTACGTTGGTACTGAGCTTAAATAATTCCTCTCCCTCCCTGGTATTTATCCCTCTGATATATTTATAGAGAGCAATCATATCTCCCCTCAGCCTTCTTTTGGTTAGGCTAAACAAGCCAAGCTCCTTGAGTCTCCTTTCATAAGACAGGTTTTCCATTTCTCGGATGATCCTAGTAGCCCTTCTCTGTACCTGTTCCAGTTTGAATTCATCCTTCTTACACATGGGAGACCAGAACTGAACACAGTATTCCAGGTGAGGTCTCACCAGTGCCTTGTATAACGGTACTGACACCTCCTTATCTCTACTGGAAATACCTCTCCTGATGCATCCCAAGACCGCATTAGCTTTTTTCACGGCCATATAGTCATCCTGTGATCAACCAATACTCCGAGGTCCTTCTCCTCCTCTGTTACTTCCAAGTGATGCGTCCCCAGTTTATAACAAAAATTCTTGTTATTAATCCCTAAATGCATGACCTTGCACTTTTCACTATTAAATTTCATCCTATTACTATTACTCCAGTTAACAAGGTCATCCAGATCCTCCTGTATGATATCCCGGTCTCTCTCTAAATTGGCAATACCTCCCAGCTTTGTGTCATCCGCAAACTGAGTATTAATATCTGTGCTTCGCGGGGCCCTGTGAAATCAGCAGCTTGGCTCTCCATTCTCTAACAAGGGTGATCCCACACTGCACAGGGATTGCAAGCCAAGGGACGTGGGCAGGATTACGCATGGAGGAGAGATTAAGCAAGACTTGAGCTGTCTGGCTCAATGAAGGGGAAACCTGATAGTGGTATTCAAAACAATGGAAGATTGCATTCAGACAGGGCAGCTTCTCCCCGTACACCTACAGCTGGGCGAATTCCTTACAGAGAACAACATATTCATTGGATTTGGTCCTTTTTCTTTTGCTCACTAATTGTCCATCATCAGCTCAAGATTTCCATGTGGTGGTATTCTCCTCAGAATCCTTTGATGAATGGCTGATGTGCACCCTGGGGGTGAACTGTTCATTCAGAGGCTGTTCTCATAGGGTAGGTCTACCCTACAATTAAAAATCCACAGCTGGCCTGTGCCAGCTGACTCAGGCTTGAGGAGCTCGGGCTAAGGGGCTGTTTAATTGCACTATAGATGTTCGGGTTTAGGCTGGAGCCCGGGCTCTAGGACCCTGTGATGTGGGAGGGTCCCAGAACTCGGGCTACTTCCCTAGTCCAGACACCACAATCAAATAGCCCTTTCACCCATACCTTGCGAGCCTGAGTCAGCTGGCAGGGGCCAGCCGTGGGTGTCTAACCGCAGTGTAGACATATCCAAAGCGAGACAAAGGTAGGTTCAGGCAGTGGGCTGGCAGTTAGGAGATCTGGGTTCTATTCCCAGCTCTGTTCCAGATTCCCTCTGTGACCCTGAGCACATTACTTAGATAGAGACTTTTTCAGAGCTAACTAGGGGGTTTAACAACCTCATTTCCCTGGCAATGAATGAAAACATGCCTAAATATCCTAGTTGGCTTTGAATCTTACTCTCCCTGTGCCTGACTTCCCCATTTATAAACTGGGGACTATGATACTTCCTGTCTTCCTCCCACCCATTGTCTTGTCTAGTGGGCAGCTTTTCGAGGCGACTCAGTAGCACCGTGGACCTTATCTCAGTTAGAGCCTACAAATGCTCCTGTAATATGCATAATTAATAGTAATATTTGCAATTCAAGCTGTTTTGATTGGACGCATAGGTCATGTGTGATAATTCTGCTCCTTGACTGGATGAACGTAACTCTTCGAAGCAAGCAAACAGGACTGTGAAACATGCTTTCTGAGAAAATTCATTTTAAATGTGCTGTTATGATTAACTGTCCTACACGCAAAATCATTTGCTAGAACATCTACACAGAGCAAACGCAACAGCAGCATGAACACAGGAGTAGCATGTTCATTCGGATGGATTTTTTGCATGAGTCACAGAGCTCTACACACATGTCATAGATTACTAGGCCAGAAGGGATATTTTCCAGCCCTTTAATCATTCTTGTGGCTCTTCGCTGAAAACTCTGCAATGTATCAACATCCTTCTTGAACTGTGGACACCAGAACAGAACTGGACCCTCTATTTTAGTAGCAGTTGAAATGGAGAAGGCCTATCAGTTAACGTGGTCCTTCCCCCAAGGGCCAGTGCTAGACTGGTTATTACAAAATAACTTGCAGGAATTCAGTGTATACATCAGGGGCCTCCAAAGCTTGAGAACCAATAAGCGCCACAGAACTTGTTTACCAGATGGCCAAAGCTCACACTTAATTCACATGTATATTCATATACATTTATGTTTCAAAACTAAACTATGGAACTTGTTGATACTTGTGTCTTCCATGAGATACGAATAGAAATGGTATGCTGGAAGAGATCTATGAGGATAAAACCTTGTCCTGAAGTGCAACAGTGTCCTCTTCATCCTATAGCTACCAGAACAGGGTTGCCATACACTGCATTTCAGTGCTCCTAGCACAGCATTTGGCTCTCCTGCTATAATTTAGTTATTCCTGGAATTAGCCAATCACAGCTAGCGTCAGGAAGGGCTGTCCTCACCTCTCTGAAATGAGTTTACGTCGTTGGCTTAGATGCATTATGGGAGGTTCTTGCATTCCTCTGAAGCATCATCCAACAGTTATTGCCAGAAGAGAGGATACTACATCAGAAGAACCACGGGTTTGATGTCATCTAAAAAGATTAAGTACCCAGGTTCACCTCCTGTCTGCACCCTCAGTGAGGGGATCCATTGCTGTTAACCATGTAGGGTGGTTGGAGGACCATCGGTGTCAAAACTGATGAGGTTTCCTTGACCAGGTGGAATTCTGGTTTTACAAAGCCACAAAAAACTGAAGAGTAATATGATGTAAACACAGATCAATTCAGGGTTTTATTTGATAAGGACACATTTCTCTCTCGCTTCCTGTCTCTCTCTTCTCCACCTCCCCACTCCCTACAAATTCAGTGAGGAAAACACTGGCACCAAGATAAGTAAAGTGGATTTTAAGAGGCAGTGTTTAGCATAAAGATCCCTCTGATGGGAGTAATTTGGATTCTGATGTTCTTCTGGATTGTTTGCTGAATTATGCAGTAGCGGCTTCTGTTACTCTAAAGAGCACCACAGTCATGGGGCTTCAGCTAAACCTTCAGGAACGGAGATAGTTGGGATCAGTTTGGAAACTGAGATTTGTCTTTGATGGTGGTTAGTGAGAGAAAGAGGGAAAGGGGAAATGTTTAGAGACCTACAAATTAAGGAGGGGAGAATTGGTTCAAGGAAATAGAAGAACCTGCCAGATTAGTGAACCAGTCTGCATGGAGGGTTTTGGATAAGCTTGATGCTTCCCAGGGCAAGGTCCCTTCTGCTCCTCATAGGTCCCACCATCCACAAAGCCCACGGCAGAGTGCTAGAAAGCATGGCAGCTCTCTGCTGGGCCAGCACAGTTATATGCTGTGGCGTTTCCCCAATTAAGATGTAACCCGGAAGGCACACAGATGCCTCTGATCAACTTAAGAAGCTAGTAACCAGCCCCCAAGAAGACTGCCAGAACCGCCAAGACTCCACTATGGAGCTGAATTGATATCTGCTAGGGCAAGGATGCAGGGATGGCAAACACTGGGCTGAATCAAGAATAGATGTGGGGACAAGGAAAGAAAGGAACTAGCAGGGAGAGGGAACAAGGATTCCTGGGTCCAGGCCAGAATGTTGATGGCCCTCAGAGGTGCAGGAGCTGAGGGCGGGGAGAGGGAACGGGAGAGTGAAAAGGGTGGCTGGAGGGAGAGGAGGAGAAATTAGGACGAAGTGAACATGAGGAAAGAAAGGGATGTGGCGAGGGTTGCGGCAAGAGCGGGCAGGATTCAGGGCCCATGCGGGGGTTGCAGGAAGGAGCATGCAATCTGCAGCGGGTGGAGGAGAGTGCGGGGAGGTGAGTTTACAAAGTTTAGTTACACTTCAGACCAGCATCCAACCTTTTGGGGATGATCAGAACTGACCCGCCAGACTGCCTAAGGCTCATCCGCACAGGAACTCCAGAAACTCTTCTTACTCCCGCCCTGGCTGCGCTTGGTTTAACCGGTGAGGCGCCCTCTTCCCACCCTGCTCATCCCGGCCTCCTAAGCGCAATCGGAAACCGCTCTTGCGCTGAGCTTCCACCCTGTGGCCAGCGCCCACGACACTGGGCAGCAGCACAGACACCGGGACCCTGCCGTTGGCTAGCATGAAGGACAAGCTTTCCAAATACCATTACCAGAAGGATCTCATTCAAACGCAGGCTGGTTTGGAGGGCCATAGGACTGAAATGCTGCCCGAGGGATAAAAGAGGGAGCCAAGCTTGTAGGACACTGAGCAAAGACAAAGGCACCAAGAATGGCACGAAATGGTCTCAGCTGGTCTCAGCTCCTGTTTACTGTGGCTGGATCTGTTATTAGTTAGTGAGAATTATAAAAAGTTCCTGTAAATACACCCGAAGTGCACATGCTCAAGAGGCCAATATTTTCATCAAGGGGCTCTGACAGCGTGAGTTCCACTGTCATTATCCTTACTGTGACCAAGGGGGGAGACACTCGTAATAAAAGCATCACCTTTGTAGCATGCAGCTGGATGCGGTTCCTGTGGGTGCTTCCTTAGGAGAGCATATGGGACTGTGCAAGACACACACGCACTTGGGAAGAACGGAAGAGCAGTGGGTGTGGGTCTGCGGGAAAGGAGACGTATGCATGTTTAGGAGCACGTGTGTATGCATCCCAGACAAATTCTGCATGTGCATTTGAGAATGCCTGTGTGCATGCCAGGGATAGATGGGGAGTGTTTAGGAAGACAGGTGAGTGCATCTGTGTAGAAGTGAGAGGGATGCAGGGTCAGCGTGTGTGTTTAGGGGGATATATGTGTATATGTCTGCATATGTATGTCAAATACATAGGAAGAAAGTGCATGTGGCTTGTTATCTGGGAGCAGAACAAGCACATGTGCATGCATGTGAGAGAGACAGACAAGGAAAACACATGCTTATGTGCATGCATGCTTAGGTGTACATATATGTGTATGTATGCAAAAGCACTCATGTTATTTAGGTGTCCATGTATGAATGCATGCGTGCAAATGTGTGAAACGGACAGGGAGAATAGCATAGACGTGAAACAGCGTGAGTACCGTCAACCAGACAAACCCGCTTGCGTTGGACACTTAGCTGACCCCGAGTGGAAGTCATGGCCACAAAGCTCAGAACATGTTCAGCTCTGAAGAAGCCACAGCTCTGCAGATTGATAGAAACACTAGCCTGTAATTTGCTCCTTCCAGGAAAATGAATCCATCAGTATGAGTCGCTCCTTCAAGACTGGAGAGAGAAATTGCACAGTGTTCCTGGGGGAGGGGAACGGTATACTTATAAATCAATCCAGCAAAACATTTAGTGCTCATAAACCTAAATTGCTCCAACTGTCCAGCATCTTCATCCTTGCCAGTCCATACAACTCAACATACACAATGGTAACTAAGAACAGATGCCGTGAAACTATTGCAAACAGATGCAGACATAATGAATGTGTAGGGGTTGGGGCAACTGGGCATAGAAAGATAAGCAGGTGTCAGCATTGCATCACCTATGTCACCATCCATCATGCTGTCAGGCTGAGGCAGACTTCCTCCAGATGGCATCTAATCCGGCAGTGCGGAATGCCAGCGCAACAAAAGGAACCTGCGTCAGTGAACATAAGCACGGTGCCAGCCTGTTGGTCTGAAATGGACAGATGTGGGGCGGGGGGAAAGCTGCTGCTTCACTGCCATTGGGGAGAGTCTGTCCCCCTCTCTCTGGAACTCAGTGTGGAAGCATCCTGGCTATTACTGAATGGAGAGAGATGCAGCCACGTGAGACAGGATAAACCGGTCACGTGTAGGATGATACGGAACTTCCATAGCCTGAAGTGACTCAGGTAATATAACTGCATAATGCCAATTGCAGTGCAGGAGGGTTTAAATTATGATCATTTGGGGGTGAAGCTAAAAAAATGAAGGAGCAAATGTTTTGTTTTTCCTGGAACTGCAGCCTGTGGCTTGTTGAAAGAAAAAAGAGAAACTTCCCGACCTCAGAGCTGCACTACATTCGAGAAAGAAAAGGAGTACTTGTGGCACCTTAGAGACTAACCAATTTATTTGAGCATGAGCTTTTGTGAGCTACAGCTCACTTCATCGGATGCATGCTCATGCTCAAATAAATTGGTTAGTCTCTAAGGTGCCACAAGTACTCCTTTTCTTTTTGCGAATACAGACTAACACGGCTGTTACTCTGAAACACTACATTCGAGGTGCGTTCAGATGTAGAGGAGAAGGATAGCTGCAGGGAGCCAGATGCTACTCCCTGATTCAAAGCTATCCTGCCCTAGCGTATGGTAAGCCAGGAGGGATCCTGCTCTAACTTATGCTGTTGGCACTGTGGGAGTAAGGCTTTATCTAGCTGCCATTATTATCACCAGTGGCGGAGTGGTGCTAACTGTGGGGAAGTTTTAAGACAAGATTCCTGCCATAGGCGAGGCCAAGGAGGGTTAGCCTTGTGTCTCCACAGCTGCAGGGGCTGAAGCCGAAGGAGTCACCGGAGGTTCATTAAAGTCACTGACTCTGTGACCTCCATGACTAAATCGTATCCTTAGTTAAGAATAAAACACTGTGAAGAATATTATTATAGAGAATGACTCCTGCTGTATGGAATCAGAAGTACTCTGCTGAGAGTCAGACAACCAATACTGCTAACAGCTAAAGAAGACTCTCACTTAGCTCAGCTTGTGTTTTGGAGTAATGGATCTCAGTTCTACCCCCTTCCCGATGGACACAGTGTGCAGCTTAAAGACAACTGGACAGTGCCTAAGTTGCCCCACCTTTGTTACATGAACTTCCCCATTTCAGATCATTAGATAGAAGGTGCTCTCGAAGTGCAAAGAATGATGATGCTGAGGGTGTTCTGGGTGTTTATTGCTAATGCACTGAACACAGGCTATTCAAATTCACTACAAAGTACATTAAAAACACCCAACATGGATCAGAAGGAAGATGGTAAAATCTATGAGTAAGTTTTTCCTTATTTGGAGGTCTCTCAACCAGATTCACCTCTGACATCCACCACTGCCAATCCAGAGAAAGTCTGTGCGGTGCCTCTAGGTTTACCCTGGTGGCAGAGTGATGAGAATCCATCCCTGTCTCTTTAACATAGGCTGACCTCAGAAGCTGTAAACCCAAGGGAACAGGGCATGTGGATGTGCACTGAGTGTGCAGGCAAAGCCCGGGGACCTACAGGGGAGTTCACGAAGAGCTGCCATGGCTTTCAACTTGCTAATTGAACTAACTGAACTTCTGCAATTTGCCAGAGTTAACCCTGCGCTCGCTCACTGCGGGATGCGGAAACCTTGCTGCAGATTTATTTTCATAGCAACAGCTCTGCTCTTGTGCCTGCTTCCCCCTAGCAAAGGAGAGAGAAAATGTGGCTCTCCCAGCTCAAATAAATTGGTTAGTCTCTCAGGTGCCACAAGTCCTCCTTTTCTTTTTGCGAATACAGACTAACACGGCTGCTCCTCTGAAACCAGATCTCTCAGTGTCTCTCCTTGATTGCTGCATTTCCTCCCAGTGTCAGCACATGTGTTCTTAATGACACACGTGAAGGGTCATTAAAAGCCATTCACAGGGAACTACAGTCAGGTAAGGAAGGACTGTAGCCCTGCTACTTCCAGAGAGAAGTGGAGAGAAAGCCACTATTTCCCTCTGGCAGGAAGGTTAGAACGCTTCTGAATAATTTCAGCACCCCCCCAAATAAAGCGGAGGAGATATCTGAGGAACAGGCCTGGCTTCTTCTTTCCTTTGAGGTGCCCACTCCAAAACATTAAAGTGATGCCCCTCTGGGAATCGCATGCTAAATTTTAACAAGGTTCATAGAGATATTTAAGCCAAGGGCGAGTTGTGTCTAATGCAACGGGGACCTCCAATTTCGATGGCCTTTCATTTCCTTTTAATGTTAATTGGATTAGAATTTCAATTGGTTTTGATGTATATTTTGGCACGTGCGAGATAGAGATTTCATAAATATCAGCCGCACTAATGGGAGAGTAAATGGAAAAAGAGGAGGAGGGAGAAGCAGAGATGGTTGAAACAGGGCAGAGATTTGGCCTTCGACTGCTTCCTTAGGCTTGGCAAGAACTGTAGGGTTCCCTTGCAGCCTCGAACTTCGCACAAGGTGTAGGGGTCCACGCTCTTTATTGAAAAACACCATCAACAAGAGAAGACAAAAAGGCATCGAGCTGTAAATGGACCATGGTAGAGTTCAGGGAAATGCTTCCATTCCAAACCATCCCATTTTCCTTGCACTTATTACCTATGGGGAAACTTGAACTCGAGCATAGAGGTTAGAATGGGCCCGACTCCTCTTGCATACGGCAAGGTTATCTCCAATGAGCTCACGGGCGCCACTCCTGATTTACACCAGTTTCTGAGAGGAGAATCAGGCCATTTATATGAATTTCCAACACATAAATTAGTCTCTCGGTTGTCAAGATTCAAACCCTCTGGCCAAATAGTGGGCTATCTCTGCAGCTGGGGTAAATCGGTGCAACTACAGCAATTGCAGGAGAGCGCGGCTAGTTGCACCAACTGAGCATCTGGCCCAGCTGGCAAAGCTCTGGCAGTGACAATGGAGACTGTCCCCACTAACAGGCCTTAACCCTCTTCAAGAGGGATCTCTTTTAGGGTGGGAGGTTAGTTCAGTTTCCATGTCCCATTCTGTCCTTGCCCTCTCTGCTGAGCCTGCCCACGAGGTGGCCGTCAGAGACTGATTTCCAAAGACTGCACACAAAGGATCACAGAATACTAGCCCTCCAGTAGGGTGAAAGGCTGGCTTTCTGATTAAAAGCATAGATGTGTTCCATTCCCAGTTTTGGCACAAGCTTCCTGGCTGGCCTTGGGTATGTCACGTTGCCTCTCTGTGCCTCGGTTTCCACATCCATAAAAAGGGGATAATTACCGACTTCACAGGTTTGTTGGGGAGAATTAATTCATTAATGTTTGTGAGGTGTTGGTGGCTATGGTGACTGAGCCATAAGGATGCCTATGAATAAATTATAAGTGAGCTGAAAAAGACCCACTGATTATTGAGTCCTCTTTCCCTTCCCAGAACCAGAATATAGCCCCCGATACAGAACACGGCAGACACAAAACTCATACCTAGCTGTCATGCTGTACATTAAACAGGAAGTGATGGTGGCAGAAGAGGATCGGCATATTGGATATACTCGAGTGGTCTCCCTTGCACCTACGACATACTTTACTCCCTTCACCCCCAGATGACTTTAAATGGCTTAACCCTGGGCTAAGGCTAAGCATGTGGTCTCTCAGCCTGCTTCTGGGAAAGGCAGGAAGTAAAATTCCTGCCCATGCAGCACTGCCCCCAGCAGGCTCCATAGGATGCTGGCACCCAATTTCCCAGCAAACAAAACGGTCAAATGTATGTGACTCCCCCCACCCACACTCTCCTGCTGGTAATAGCTCACCTTACCTGATCACTCTCGTTACAGTGTGTATGCTAACACCCATTGTTTCATGTTCTCTGTGTATATAAAATCTCCCCACTGTATTTTCCACTGAATGCATCCGATGAAGTGAGCTGTAGCTCACGAAAGCTTATGCTCAAATAAATTTGTTAGTCTCTAAGGTGCCACAAGTACTCCTTTTCTTTTTGCGGATACAGACTAACACAGCTGCTACTCTGAAACCTGTCAAGAGTATGCGTAACCCACACACCTCCTGGGTGTGGTGCTCTGTCCCATCTAGTGGCACCGAGATCACTTAGAGAGAGAGAGAGAGTTAAATGAGCCTGCTCTACAGCCTTAACTACTAGCCAGTTGGCTTTTAGCTCATGCGGTAGAGGCTCATGCACTAAGCTCCAGAGATCCCCAGTTCGATCCTGCCCGCTGACGACCAGGATTCTGTCGGCATTATATATGCAAGAGTGCTCTGGGACCCAAAGACCAGATACAACCAGTGGGGCATAAAGAACACAGAGCTGAAAGTGTCAAAGCAAAGAACACGGAACATAAGAACAGCCATACTGGGTCAGATCAAAGGTCCATATAGCCCAGTATCATGTCTTCTGACAGTGGCCAATAAAATATCGCGTGGACAAGTACTAGTTTATCCATTTTCTCACTTGCTCTCTCTCTTGACACTTGTCCCCTCTTGCCCTGGCCCCTGACCCAGCTGGCCCAAAAGGAGACCCTGTAACTGCTTGAAACCAACTGTGATGACCTGGACTTGCAGTAGGTCAGAGCATGACTGCGTCTGTTGTAGCCATCTCGATCCCCGGATATTAGAGAGACCAGGTGAGTGAGGTAATATCTTTTATTGGACCAACTTCTGCTGGTGAGGGAGACAAGCTTTCAAGCCACACAGAGCTCTTCTTAGGTATTACTTAGATTCAGTGAAGCTGTCCCAGCACCGAATTTGGCCATGTGCATTCCCTGGTTCTCCATAATGACACAAAGGATTCCTGCGTCTCTGGAAGTCCATTCTTTCCTGCAAATTTGCCAGGGAACTACATTCCCCAGCAGCATTGCCTAGCAGTGAAATCATGGGACTAGGGATTCCAGAGTTCAATTCCCTCAGCTCGGGTACCAATTTGCTGGGTACACTTGGTCATGTCACTTAACCACTTTGTGCCTCAGTTTACACTTCTGTGAAATGGGAAAATACCCCTACCTCTCCTCAGATTCCATGGAAAAGACAAAACAACAAATGGAGCCGGACATGTTAGAAAATGTCATCAAAGGAAGACGGGTCAGGTGGTTAAGACAAGGACACCATATGGAAGATGGGAGACATGCTAAGCAAGCATTTAAGTGGGTACCCGAGGGACGAGAGACGAAGCGTGGAAGGCCAATGAAGAAGTGGCAGAAGACAGTGAGAGAGGATCTCGGATGTGCTGGCATCACCTAGGATGAAGTACTATAGCTCGTGAGCGACCGTAATCAATGGGGGAACTGGACTGCTTGACAAGTCAGCAGCATAGGATGAACTGCTAGCCTCAGGAGGATACTGGTAGGCTTGCTTTGCAGTCCCTGAATGAACAGCACTATAGAAGGGCCTAGGATTATTACTACTACGTTAACTGGCTGCACTGAATGAAGGAAAATAATTTGCATAAAGAAGGCTTTTTAAATGCACATCTGTGTAGTCATCCATCAATAAATTTCTCGTCACCATGGTGTCTACACTGAGCTACATCACCACCAAATGGATAGAAAGATTTTTTTTAAATTGCTTCTATTTATTATAAAACTTTAATTAGCTTTAAAGAGTGACTGTCGTGCTGTCTGACACTTTAAAGTGTTCTGTACCGTAGGAGACGTAAAACATGAATCACTGCACTTGTTTTTCATCTTCCCTGTTGCCACATTTGCTAATTACTTAATTTCCCTGTGTCGGAAGCGGGGCTTTTGCTCCCCCCCCCCCATGTACTTCTGCAGTGAAGTCGGGGCACAGACAGGCAGCCACAGAGGGCTAGCCATTTAGATGGCGGTAAGGGGAAACCTCAGTTCTGCTCCCTTTTCTGTTCTTCTGGTGTAGTTAGGCAAGGCATCCAGCGATCTGATGTTAAGGCTAGAAGCGAGCACCATGACCATGCAGTCTGACTGCCTGCATAACACAGGCCTTTGAATGTCACCCAGTGAATCCGACATCAAGCCCAGTCCCATGTAACTGACCTAGAGCACATTTTTCAGGCAGGCAGTCTGGTTTGCCATGCCTCCGTTTCCCCCCTCTTTAAAATGGGCGTGATAATACAGCGAGTTCCGTGAAATGATACCTACCCCTATGGCTAGTCAAACTCCAGTCCCATGAGAGTTCAACAGCACACCGCTCTCCAGTGTCCTGGTACCAAGGGCAGGAAAATAGGAGTCCCTTTGGTGGCCATTTTTAACAGGTTTTACTGTCCTCACACTCCCGGGGTGGAGCGAGAGATAATTAATGACTGGATGGACTGTGTTTTGATATCTTTGGATGTAAGCAGCCAGTGGCCCTTTGTAACATTGACCTGTGCTGTGTCACTGGTGCAAACTGGCTGCTTCCTTCCATCCCACCTGGATAGACGACATTGCACAAGCCAAGAAAGAGGAACAGAAGTTAGTAGCCATCATGGAGGGGTCCAGCCTTGCTGAACAGCTGATCTGTTCCAGGCTACCTTAAAGCTGCTTTCATTTTAGGAGAGGAAAAAAAGAAGGCATCCTGGATGCTTCCAGAGACCAAATAATAATAATGTCTGAATAATTTTATAGCACTTACTTCCTAATCTTCAGAAGACATCCCACAGTTCTTGGCAAGATCCCTCTTCTGAAACAGAAGCTAGTCGCTAGCTCCATGCCAGCTCAGCGTTTAGCATGAGGAGATTTAAAGGTGAATGTTGATATTATTTAGAATAAAAATGAGAAGACAACCCCCGCTGGCAATTATTAGTGATTGTGCAGTGACCCTGAAACACCGCAGTCCCGCACTTCCCAGGGTAGGAGCACTTGCATTAGGAACGAGCACTCTTCGAGATGGCTCGTGGTGCTCTGTTCCCAGGGGCAGGGATGCTGAAGGTGGCAGAAGAGTGAGCTAAAATAAGCCTGGCACCTGGGTGCTACCGAACAGATTGCCCGGTACATTGCAACGAGCCAATCTTAGAATCTGTTTCCATCTCAGGCCAGCGGTGGCAGAGCACACGATCCATTCTCAGCTATCCTGCCGCCGTCATCCCCCACCAACCCCAACTCCAGCCTGTGTCTGCCTCCTCTCCATCCCTAGATCAGGGCAGCTGGCCCACTGCACTGCAGTCAATGGTCTCCTCCTGTACAATGCGCACCTTGTTGAAAGCACAGAGTATTCATTCAGCTCCATAGCACCGAGCCGAGTGCAGGTGGCTCTGAGGGCATGGAGCACCCCACATAAGTGCACAGAGCCCAGGCCGTATGCCATCTTCCCAACACAGCTGAGTTCAAGAGGACACTTCACACAGCAGATGTTGTACTAAAGGAAATGGCTTCTCTCGAAAGAGCAGAGAGATGTGACTTGATGGCTGGGGGAGAATCGCCCCCTCCTCTATATCGCTTTCCTTCCTGAATGCTGATTTCCCTTAGCGATAGGGTCTTCCACTAACACTAATACCTCCTTCTCAAAAGTTGGTGTGGGACAAGGCAGCACGCTTCCAAGCCCCTCCACCACAGTGCAGGGGAGGATGCATCAGGCCACAGGCACATGCTAGAGCCTCCAAGATGAATCATGAGCGGTGCAACTAAGACGAACAAGACACACGTACAAATCACCTGGGACTAGATCCTGAGCTCAGTGTAAATCTGAAATGGCTCCACTAGAGTCAATGGGTTCCCGCAGGTTTATTCTGCTGTAGCTGAGATCAGAATCTGGCCTGAAATCTTTATTTGATGTAACCTCCTTCCCAGACTGTCTGGTGTCATCACTCTCTGCATTAGACCTTATTTGGACTGTGAGAGCTGCAGGGCAGGGACTTGCCTCCATATATTTCTTTACAGCAGATCTATGGTACTGTGGAAGCATTCAGTACTAGCAGTTCCTTGCCACTGGCCTCCGTACCAGGCTGATCTTAACTGCCCCAGGTAACCTCCCTGCTCAACCAAAAAGCAACAGCTCAGACTCTCTGGTCCAGATCCTGCACTCAGTTAAATGGGATCAGTGACTTCAAGGGGACTGGACCCAAGTTGTTGAGAACAGAATTTGGCCACGCTAGGGATGAAGAAAAGGTTTATTTGTAACTACAGCACCAGGGTGTGTTCAAGTAAAACACCAGGATGTAACACGACACAGAGAGAGAACGCACAGGTGTAACACGACACAGAGAGAGAACGCACAGGTGTAACACGACACAGAGAGAGAACGCACAGGTGTACACAGGCTTATCCCCATCTCTACCAGGAGAATGCACAGGCCAGAATTAAGACCTCTTCAGAAACCATTTAAAAGAAAGACAGTTCAGCAAATCGCAGACCTGCCAATGGAACATCCCTCAGCATAGGCCACTAACAGGGGTTGAACCAGAGGCCTTCCACGCAAAGTACAGGCTGCTGCCTCTTGAGCTGAAGGAGTAACTCGAAGATGGCAGCAACAGTAGGCTCTCCCTGTCTATATGGAGCAGTCACTAGAGGGGCACGCAGCGCACTTGGCTGATGCACACACCAGCAGTCCTAGCTGCACCTTCCTAGCTAAGCTGGTGACTACCCCGGTTTCTCTTCCACAATGTTCAGAAACAGAAAGTCCTCCTAGTGGGGTGTCCCCAGGGGCTCTCAAGGTGCCATTGCTGGTTCTGCTGTTACCTTTCCATGCTAAGCTCAAGAGACCAGCTCATATGCATTTATATGGAAGACTGAGCTCGAAGCCGAGGAATGTTCGGGAGGTGCTATTTTGCCATGAGTGCTCTACCCAGCACACGCGGCAGGGCGGCGTCAGTAATGCACGAGACGCTGCTGCACCTTCATTACAGCAGGGGCATGGGAGACGCCATCCACCTTTCTAGGTCAGAGCCCTGTCTGTGGCCGCGGCAAAGACCCCATGCAGCAAACAAAAAAATTCCTCACAAAGCAGAAATGTATGAAAATCAAGACCAGCTGATCCCTCTCCCCAGTCTCCTGCAGCAGCTGTCTTCCCGTCCCAGGGTGCACTCTCCTTCACCCGGTCACTATTACCGTCTTTTACTGCGTTAGCTGTGTCTTACCTCGGGGCTGCTGCTAGGAGATACTGAGCACCTCTCTGTGCGATGCCAGGCCCCCTACACACCCCCTGATTTCACACTCATCTAGAAGGAAGGGTGCTCAGCCCCACACAGTCCCTTCTACCATTGTACCACTACAATGTAAGCGCTTCGGGATAGAATCAACCTTTTTGTGCCCAAAGCACCACTCCCGCCAATGGTACTGCAAAATAATACCATGCCTGTGCAATGCTACAGGGTGGAAGGGACTGTTCGGGGTGATATCCTGACCCACACAGGCCATCAGCTTATGATCCAAGCCTGGGATCATGTCAACTGAGCTTGCACAGATGCTAACGTTATTCTTGTTCATAGGAATATCTAATCCCTATTTTTTTAATAAAAAAAATCCTACTTAAAACTATTTGCCTCAATGACTATTTGTCTGAGGCTTTAGTTAGAGCAGCTAATGGGGCAGTCACATGAGTAGACTAATAGATCCCACAAGGCACATCGGGTTGTGAAGAGTATAAAGCCAACAGAACCTGTATAGGGAGAGAGGGAGATCAGAAATCTACCGCAAAGCAAGAGGAGCATATATACAGAAGAGGCTGCTGCAAAGACATGGGCATTCCCAGCTCCTTGGAACTGTTGATTGAAACACACAGAAGAGATTGGATAAATAAGACAGATCGAACCATTACAGGTCTGTGAAGGGTTCAATAGATGGGAGGATTGGTTAGGATGGCCCAGGGGTAAGAATAACTTAGGGGCCATGACCCCTGGGGCATCACAACTACCCTGCCCTTCCCATATTGCTAAATGGGAGTGGGGAGCCAGCTAGATTCCGGTTACATGGGAAGCAGGATCCAGTATGGAAAAGGCTGAGAACCACTGGGTATCTACGTTTTGGGGTGCTTCTCCCAACCTTCTGATGCTTCCCCCGCCATGCAGCAAACTGTCTGTTGGTCATTTACAGGCATAGCCTCCTCTTCTGTGAGCCACAGTGTGTGATTCTTTGGTCCTCAGCACTAAGCCGGGCTGCTTGTCAGGTCAGAATCCCTGAAACAATAGTGGGAAGTGGAGTTCAAGCAGCACAGAGGCGACGTGTGACTGATTCTTCCCCCAGATATGTAAACATGCCAGATCCTGGCACACAAGTGAAAACTTCATTCAGGAAACATAATGGAGGCTGCACAGCTCGGCGCGGATGCCAGAAGGTGAGGGCTGTCATCAGACGCCTTTGAAAACTCTTGCGCTGGCTCCGTCTGAGCTCCTTTCACATAATCTAGCTTTTCCAAAGGAACAGCTTTCATGGCTGAACCTGGCCAGCGTGGGCGTGGGTTTCCAGCCAGCCATGATCGCTTTCACTCCTGGGACTTGCTGCAGCCTGATAGTCAGAGTGGTCTGCTACTAAGCTAGAAGGCTCAGTCAGACCCCAGAGACATCGGCGGGGCTCTCTCTGCAGCAGGAAGGAGGAAAGAACCTGCTAATGAACTGGGTACAAATACCCATGTTGGCATGTGCTCTCTGCTTACCACTCTCAGGCCACCCAGCCTTCCCGGACGACCCCAGACTCCACTCGGCCAATTGAAACCTTCCTGCATGAACCCAACTGTTTAGAGAAGAAACAGTAAGACAAGTATGGCCTAGATAGAAGACCTAATCCAGCCTCAGCATGGGGGTGGGGTGGATTAGACCACCTCTCGAGGTCCCTTCCAGCCTCACATTTCTATGATTCTATGGGGAAGGGGTTACTGAGCCTTTCACTTTGAGGTGAATGGTGCAAATCCAGATCAGGTCAGTAAAGGCCCAAAGTGATTGCCTTTCAATGGCTGTTCAGTAGCCTACATGAAGTCAGCTGGTCATTGCCAGACTGGTTCCCAAAGAACAAGTATCCATGCCATCTAGTTGTTTAGGGGGGAGCAGTTACCTGAGTCAAGCTTGAAACGGTCCAGGAGATGAGGTATAGATGCTGGCATCATCTGTCAGCCCCATAAAAGACCCACTGCTAAATAAGAGTATCCTAATGCTTAGCTTTCCATGGCACACAGGATTCATAAAACCGAAAATAAATGCCATCAGATTAGACCCCCAGCTGTAACTAATTGTTCAATCGAGCATCCATCCAGCTCGTTTCTCTGCCTCTCATCTGGGTGGAGAAAAAAAATAACATAGGAAGAGGGGAGGGAAACGTCAGGACACAGGACAATATTAGAGTTCTGTTATACGAACAACAGCATGGGCCAGCTGACTGAGCCAGGGACTCTGGCGCTGCCTGATTCTAATCCTGGCTCTTCCCTAACTTCCTACGAAGACATGAGCAAGTCATTTACATGATCAGTGCTCCAGTTTCGCTGTCTGGAAAACAGGGATGACGCCACATTACCTCACGTGCATTATGAGAGTTAGCCAATGTTTTCCCAGTGCTTTGTAGATATGGGGCTTTATTCTCCTCCCACTGGTGTAAATCAGGAGTAATTTAAATGGAATTACACCAGTATAAGTGGTATCAGAATCTGGCCCATAAAGTGCTACCCACTAGAATAATGCTTTGCACTTATTACTATAATATTCTTCTGGGGCCAGCAGCATCTCTTTCAGTGTAGATTAATGGACAGAAATAAAAAAAAACCAATATGTTGATTTCTCAGGACACACTGCTTGCTTTTTATCCATGCTGGAAAGAAGCCCAGATCTAACAGAAACCCACAGACACCCTCTCCCCTAGTGACTTCTTAGCTGATCCTTAATGAACTAGGGAAGAGTACAGTATCCACTGCAACCGATGAGACAGCACGCTGCCCGACAGTCCCTGTACAAAGCAGATTGATGCTCTTTGGTATGCTATGTGTGGCTGCAAAAATTAACCAACACATGAGTCCCAGACAGTCTCAAATAGAGCACCCCTGGAGGGATAATTCCCTTCATTGTTATTTAGAGAGAGAGAGAGATGGGCCTGATTCCAAACCACAGGCCCAGTATTCCTGAATCTGGAAAGGATTGGGGGATAGAGGAGATTAGAAATCCATGCCCAGTTTTGCATCCTCTAATGGAAAGATCAGATTGAAACATCTCGAAAATCTAGAGCACTTGAAATTTGGGCTCAGATCCAAATTTCACTGACCATGCACATCTCCATAAGCAGGCAGAGAGCTGTACAACAGGTTTACTACACCTAATAGCTCACTGCACTGAAGAGCTTGCAGCCTACGCAGCAAGAACACTTACACAATTGAATTGAACAACAGAAGAAACACTGAAGCATTAACACAGGTGAAATCTAGTTGCATGGAATCTCCTTTGAGTTTTTTGGAGACGGGAAGGGCAGTTTGAAAACTCCAGCTACTCCCCATCTCTGGAGCTGTACAGCGTGGTCCAAGTTCGACCATTTATAGTTAGGTTTCCTGGTCTTTATTCTTATTTAGGGTGTTTATCTTTACTGCTTGTGAATTTGCAATGTGATATGGCAACAACTAAGCCCAATGTCATTCTAGGCCAGGTATGTAATAGCTGTCCATGAGAGAACCGTAAAGAGAACCATTGCTCTTTACACAGCTCTGTGTGAGACTGACCCTGGATAACTTGTCCTGGACACCACCATGTTACTAGAAGGATTATTGAACAGATGGATAAAGTTCTGGGAAGGGCAACAAAAATGGATCAGGGGGCTGGAGGGATTGATTTCTGAGCAAAGAGCTAAACTTGAATAGCTTGGCTAAGTGATAGAATAAGGGCAGGCAGGAGAGCAACAAGATGGCAGGATGCATGTTAGAATGCTGCAGACAGATGGTGAGTACATTCTACTGATTCACTGAGGCACGTGTGGCTTGGTAGCTCCACCAGGATATAGGAGAGTTAGGCATAGCCCTCTGGATGGAAGAAAGTAGGGGTAGAGAGAGGGAGGGCCTGCTGGAAACTCCAGAAGCGGTCAAGGTTTGAGGAGAAAGCTTAGGCTGAATTTAAGTTCCATAATTACCTGAAAAAATCAGCTCTAACTCGCAATGAGATGGTGGTGATCTGGTCAGACTGCACTCCAAGACATACTGGCTGTTGATCAGACTACCAAGGGAAGTGGTGGAAACCCCATGACTGCGGACAGTTCACTCTAGACTGCACAAAGTTAGTAAATGCGCAATAGGGAACAATCCGGCGTTGCCAGGGAGATGAACAAGATGTGCCCATATAGGCCTTTTCCAGCCCCATGATTAAATGACGGTAGATAACGGGGCAGCATTCAGAAGGCCCAGATCAACTCTAAGCCCGCTGCTCTCCACCCCTGAAACAGAGGAGCCAGGCAAAGAAAAGATTTTCGTCCCATTTTCTCAGTCAGCCATTTCTGAAAACAGCAAATGCAGAATTGTTTTGCTTACGCTCAAAAATTTATACAGTGTCAGATCTACAGGGGATTTGAGATTCAACGATTTCTTTTTAACTCAGATATGGTAATTTTTATTGGACTTGGTATGAAGTCTGTGTGCCTCAAAGCAGCAAGGAATTCATCATTTGGAGTCTAGTTTTTGTCAAGATTTCTGGGACGGTTTTACAGCAGAAGTTAAAAGCCGGAAATTAGGATGTCTGGGTTCTGTCCCCTACTCTGCTGTGGGTGACCTTGGACAAGTCACTTCATCTCTCCTGCCTGTGTTATCTCTCTGTAAAAAAGGGAGTCATAAAACTGCCCAACCTCTCAGGGATGATGAGGCTAAATTAATTAGCCTTCAGAAACAAGGTGTTAGAGAAGTGCTAAGCATTATTGTGTATTGTTCCCAGGTATACATCTTCCCTGCTGGAATGAAAATTCCTCACCTTTTCACTGCCCCAAAACTCCAGTGGTAGGAAAAGCCAAACCCCATTGTCTTCTCAAACCCCATGTTATGTCCCCAGACCCTTCCACTAATCAGCAGGGAGCCTTATTGATGTGCTTGTTGTAACAGCAAAATTAACTGCTGGGGTGATTTTACCAGAACAACCAGTCAATCCCATTTTCTATTATTAGGCATGTATGTATTATGTTCATTGATCCCACGCACTACATTTCCTCAGGGGTTACCAATACTTTAGACACACAGGCAAAAATCCATGGAACAAAGAATACTCAAAGCACCCGATTCCTAGAGGCCTCCAGGGTCTGTGTTTTCTTTAGTTTACAAAGACACATCAATACAGCTCCTTAATTTCATTTAATGATTCCTCTTGCATACCATGTATGTTCCTCTCAGACGGACTTGAGGGAGTGTTCCATGGCAGATTTGGAGATATTCAGCTCTACTCATTAGCTACACCTTGTATTATGTGAGCAAGATGGTCAGGCTTTAAGACCAGTATGAAAACATACCTAATTTCTTTGGTTTTCACAGGAATAAAACATTGGTATTGAGGCCTCTTGTGGATGTAACATGCAATGTGCAATTCCAAAGGGTTCCCATTATAACTCTGCTTTAATTAATGTCCTAATACAAAAGAAGATCCAATAAACATACCGATTAGCTAAGCAAAAATGGACCAAGATTTTAAAACACAAAACAAACAATGAATAGGTAAATGGCATCTAAATGAACTGAAGGTAGATGAGGAGAACTGATAGATACCAGGTAGAGGGATGGTAGATCATAGGCAGACACAGGAAATGGAGAGACCCAGGAAATGGATAGGTAATAGCTAGATACAATAGATCAATGATGGATAGGTACAGTGCAGGGATGATAAACAGGCACTCACAATAAATAGACAGATACAGCAAATGATAGATACCAGTCAGATACAGGAGATGGGTGCAACAGACGGATGACACAGGTAGGGACACTGGTTGGAAAACGAACAGTCACAGCAACACCGCCACTTTTGTTGCATATTGTGCTATTTGATCTCTCAGTCTGAGGGCACTTTGCTAAAAGGGGATGATCATGCCTACTCACCTTTGTAGAGGGAGAAAATGTGTGACAGATGAAGTGACTCCCCCAAGATCTCACAGACATCAATGCCAGAGCCAGGACTGGAACCCAACTCTCCTAGCCCCACATTTAAACTACTGGAACCAAAGCTGTTCTGTAGACAGAGGATAAAGAGGCAGCTAATTTTGATCTGCCTATGACCTATCAGCTACATGTTGGGCCAAATTCTGCTTTCGGTCACGCAAGTGTAAATCCAGAGCAACTCCAGTCACTTCATTGAAGCTACTCCAGATTTACACCAGAATATATTACATCAAAATCTGGCCCACCATATCTAGTACCTATCTCCTGTACTGAATCAGACTGAGTTATAGCAGATATAAGCAACAAGCAGAGACAGTGGCAAAACAAAGTCGACAGACAATAGGCAGAAACAGTAGTTAAATGATGGCTAATGGGCAGCTGAGAGAGTAAATGGACAGATGCAGTGGAGAGATGAATAGAATAGATAAGCAGGCATCAGACCCCACTCTGAACAATTACAGTCTGCTTCGTACATTCTAATCTCCTGCAAGGTTTCTCTCCAATAATTCCAGTTAAATTAGTTATTATCCCATTTGTGTTAGTCCCTGGAATTATTTTCGTGGCGTGGATCAAAGAAGCATAGTAGGTTTTAATGTGGCGTGCAGTCTAAAAAAGCCAGTGTATTACAAAGCACTCCCCACTCTAATGCATTCAAGTCTCGTGCTGGAAACTGGATCTTTAACTTCTAATTAGCACATCGTGGGATCTGTCCAAACAACCCTGCCATGTCTATCCTTGCAAACACAAACAGATGAGCTCCCCCGGGGACACTCAGCCAGCTCAATGCCTACAAGGGGATAGCCTGTGCTGGAGGTTGGAGCACAATCACACTCTATAAAGTATGTACAGGGAGCAAGAGAGGCTAGATATAGCTTTGAAATTGGAATCCAATCTTTATATCCCACATTACCCCTTGCCACCCGACCACTAGCACTCCCACCCCACCAAATAAGAGAGAGACTTCATTACACATTTAATTTAAAGCACCATCAGTGATTAGAATATTTTATGGACTGATCACTTGCTAAATGTTCTGTTTTAAATCAAAGCTGCTCATAGTGAAACATATGCAATAGAAAAGGGACAGCTCTCCTTGTGTTTCAGAAACATGCAAGTGCTCAGACATAATAGTGATGGGAACCATCAATAGGAATAAGTGAGATAGATAAAGACAGACTCTGGGTGCTGGGTTCAGATCCTTCACACCCCATGGCAGAGAGAGCAGGGAAGGCTGTGGAGGAAGCATGCTCAGCCTCTAAAATGAATGAATCTTCCCCCTGAAGAGGGCTCCTAAGCAACATTAATGAACTTCAGAGGGAGCTGCAGCCAGCATTGTCTTGTCTAGGGCCTTTCCATGGGCAATAAAGTAAAAAATGGGGGAGTCCTGGCAGAAATCTGTCTACCCCCAAAATATGGGTGAAGAGAATTCTCTACCAGAACAATAGCCATTGAGCCTACAAACTTCACCACCCGCTCCTGTTCCTAACCTCTCTCCAGTATGCTCAAGGTCCCTAGCTTAGCTGTGATGTCCCTTCTCGTTGTCAAACAAGAGTCAGGCTAGAAACCCACAGTTAGGACCGGTAGTCCTGACACAGCCATGCCTACAACCAGTTGAAAGGCCACAGACAGAGGAATGCTCTCTACACCGCCAGTACAGTGTTACCATCTTCTGATGGTTACTGATAGTTACCATCTTCCCAATTTGGCATATGTGGGTTTCAGAGATCCTGCCCCTGGTAGCAAAGAGCACATTGTGGGTAGGAGATACACAGGCAAACCAATGAGGATCAAAGGAAAACTCACTCAAGTTTGTGAGCATGATGTAAGCCAGGCACAAAATATGGGTGAAATTCAAAAAGGTTTGGTTCATATCCCTATCCCGCTATCCCATCCACTCAACAAACTGATTATGTCTACCACAGAGAACCCCATGAGGGCCCTCCCTGAGACCCAAGGAGCCCCCCTGGGGCTTTGTTAAATGCATGTAATGCATTAACACTCTTTTGTACTCATCTAGCATTCTTCATCCGAGGATCCAAAAGCGCATTAGAAACATTAACAAACTGATCCTCGTACCAGGTGACATGAGTCTCATCCAATGTTCCCTCTAATTTTTTACATCCATGTGCGGAATGAATTCTGTTATGTGTACCAATATGGAGGTGATATGTGGCGGGGGTGGAGCAGAGGGGTTCAGAGTGTGGGAAGGGACTCAGGGCTGGGGCAGAGGGTTGGGGAGCAGAGGGGTGAGGGCTCCTGCTGGGGGTGCGGGCTCAGGGGTGGGCCGGGGATGATGGGTTTGGGGTGCAGGAGGGGGCTCAGGGCTAGGGCAGAGGGTTGGGGTACGAGGAGGGTGAGGGTGAGGGCTCTGGCTGGGGGTATAGGCTATGGGGTGGGGCCAGGGATGAGGAGTTTGGGATGCAAGCTGCCCCGGGGCTGTGGCAGAGAGAGAGGACTGCCCCCCTGCTCTCTCTCGCCATGGCAGCTCCGGGGCCAGGGGAGAGTCATCTCTCCCCGCTGTGTGCCTGCGTGGCCCTTCATAGCCTACTGAGCAGCCACACACAGGGAAGTTAGGTCTCATCTACAGATTACAGATGGAGAAACTGAGGCCCAAGAGCAGTCACACCCCACTGGCAGACCTCGGAACAGAACGCAGGCATCCTGTGCCACCCAGCCTTTGCCTTTGATCACTCAGTCTTTGACAGCACACAGGCACGTATCTCAATAGATAAAGTTTATTTCTGTTACTGAGGCCCATCCAAGAAGCAGCCTATTAACCCTCCTTCCCCGTGCTAAACCTCTGGTTCACGTGATATGCAGGGACCAACGCAGGCAAAACGATCAGCAGTACGTTCATGAGTATCAGTGACATAAAGGAAACCAAAGGAAGCAGCAGCGAGCAAATGGCAGTCAGTAGCGTCAACTGCTGGTGACAGATGGGGTGATTCATCCATTGCATCAAACCCCCTGACAACCACAACAGGCAGAATGCTACGCACTTGGAGAGAGAGGGATTGTAGGTAGGGCTGCAGTTTAATGAAACTCTGGATGGGGTGGTGTGAATCCCGGTGTGCCCACCTTGCCACTAAAGCTAAACTGCTAAAAACAGCAGTGTAGACATTCCCACTCAGTCTCTGAGACACACACCCCTCGACTGGGAGTTTGGGATTGGAATGACCATACCAATTCTTAGCAGAACTGGGCAGCTTGGATGGAGATCTGCCTGGGTTTGGATCAAAGCCAGCTGAAACCACTAAGTACTGACTGTATGGTTACCACCTTGTTCTGTAACTCAGCACAGGCTGTTGCAGAGCATTCATGATTCTCACCAACCTAGCCGGAGTTTGGGGTTTGTGACTGTAAATTTAACGTAGAGACGGGCCCAAACTGGGACCGAGGCTCATATCAGAGCTGGAATCTCTCTCTCCGATGCGGTGAAGCCAACCATGCTGAAGTTTGGATTCTGATCTGATTTCAAGCCTGTTCCTGCAGAGCTGGGGTTTTCTACCTGTTCCACCAGTCTAGACTTTTATACCATCCTCACCATACCTTGGTGTCTCTTGGTTCCTTCAGAAAGTCAGACACAGCCCTAGTCAGGACTCCTGCATCTATTCCCTGGCTTGCTGTATGACCGTAGGCAAGTCATGTTGGCTCTGTGCCTCAGTTTCCCTCATCTGTAAAATGAGGGCTGGTTACAAATTTTCCATTGAAACTTTTTTCCAGTGAAAAATTGGGGCTTCTACGAAACAAACATTTCCTAAAATCTCAATTGTATCAAAAAAGCCAAGACTTTTGGGGGAAGGAGGTGGGGATGAAAAGCCACAATTTTGCGTAGGAAAAAAAATGCCCTATTTTCGAACCAGCTGTGATGATGACACTTTTCTGCCTCTAGTCATTGAGCTTCTGAGGTTACATTTACCGCTGTCTTACGCTCTTTGGGGTCCCCGCATGTGAGATGAAATAGCAGAGCAAATATTTTCTAAACTGCCATGAGTCAGGGCTTGTGTCAATAGGATTCTGGTGTAAGTCTCAGACCGAGGTGCAGTGGGAGGAAGTTTCACTCTCTAAAGCATTTTGGAAGTGGGGTACAGTTTGTGGGAAAGGTACCCGACAAAGTAATGTCTCCTTTTTGAGTTACTTCCACACCCAACCCCAGGGATTCCCCAAGGGCACATGCTAGTGCATGAGAAAGCCGGGACTGGGTTCCAATATCCTATTTTGTTAGCATGAGCATTGCATGTTCTCTGCATGTGTTTAGAAACCTCTCCTGCACATGCAGCTCACTCGCCTTGGCCTGTATAAGCCCCTGTTGCCACCACAAGGGGCCTCAGCCAAGTTCACAGCAGAGGCTCACTCTGGCCTGTCAGCAGCAACAAAGTACTGCTGAGCTGAGATTTAGCTGAAACAGCCATTTAGACACACAAGCTCCCATCAGCCAGCAGCAATGATGGGGCATGCATCAAACCACGAGTGACCCCAGCTTCAGAGGTCAGTGCACTTAAGAGACAGGCTAAAGAGGCTCCTGACACTCCACCTGCCCCGACCTTTTACCTTGCTGGGGCTGGCCTTGGTTACAGATTAATTGAGGTGGCAGCCGGGTCTCCAGCTTGGCTTCCATTAAACAGATTGTCATATCTCTTTATGGCCCACGCTTTGCCCTGGAGAAACAGACAGCAAACAATGCAGGGGGCAAAGAGTCTCACTTATGGGCATCATTGCACTGACAAGTACACACACACACACACACACACACAGAGTGATCTATGGCGATGCTAATTAAGAGTAAAAAATGCTGAATAATTACTGGGATATGAGTAGCAGCTATTTAGGGCCTGACCAAAACCTACTTAAGGCAATGGAAAGACTCGTATTGACTTCAGTACACTTTGGATTAGGCCCTTAGTCCCCAAAATTGGGATGCTTCTCAAAAGGGAAGTTAGACCTAGCATTTAGGGTTTGTTATGATGTAAGAAGAATGGGGGAGGCTGGTAGCAACTTGATAAATAATTCTTGTCTGTCTTTTTTATTGTTATTTCATTTCAAACAGGATGGGAGAAGGGTTGGATTTAAACAGACCCTTGCATATGAACTAGGGTTTCTTTAATGTTAGACATTGGTTTGAACTGCAAAGCCAGCTCTTAACCGGCCGCCATACTTAAGGAAAACGTAATGTGAATCTTCATGTGAATTGTCTGACCCAAGTCCCCCTCTGCTCCTTACTGATCTTGGATAGAAATCATACCCTTATTAAAGTTTAAAATATGATCAACACCAGTTTTCCATTCATTCTTTTCCTCCAATAAATTGCACAGAATATTGGCCCCAATTCTGCCCTCATTAAAGTCGATGGGATTTAACCTTTGCCTTCAATGAGAGCAGCATAAGGCCCAATATATTACTCTACAAACATTTGCTTCCTTTCGGAAGCACGGAGTTGATTCTCCTTTGACTTACACTTGACCGCTGAAGAGCTCCAGTAACTGCAGTAGAGTTGCTCCTGATTTACAGCAGTATACGCAAGGAGGCAATCACGCCCCAGGTTTCCAACACACACGTTCCAAGACGGAACAATAATGAAGATGACACGGCCTTCCTCTGTGTTTGAGAAAGCGTTTGTGAGATGAGACGGCCCTAATTTCCCACGGAGATCGAACAGAAATCTGAGTGTTGGTTTCGACATGTTTATAAAGAACCTATAATGACCGTATACAAACAGAATATTGTCCATGTTGCTGTAATTATGGCAAAGCACAGCACTGTCCTCTTGTAAAGAGCCGCACTGCCTCCTTCAGCTTGTAAATGGCTCAGAGATACACAGGCTAGCTTACCACTTGAAAAGCTGCACAGGAAGGAAAAGAGAAGCTGAAAGGTCTTGATAGTATCTCGGAGCCCTTTATACTTTTTATGAAAAATAGAGCTCAGATCTCTGATCATTCTTCTGGAAACATTTAACGATATGAGCCATTCTTCTCTGCAAGAGGGCACAAGGAGACACACATAATCTGGCACCTGCACAGCAGTGGTGTAGCTAGGACAGGAAAACTGGGTGGGCCCCAGCTTTTGGGTGGGCGGGCAATGATGGGGGGGCGAGGGGAGAGGATGAGGGGAAGGGGCCCGCCTCTCCCCCACGCCTGAGTGCCAGAGACAGATTATGGTTTTCTGGGGCCCTGGGCCAGGACAAGTGGGGGCCCCTCCCCACCCCTTCCTTCTGCATTTCCCTCTTGCCCCCGCCACATGCTCCTGCTAGGAAGCGGGGGGGGGGGGGGAAGGGTGCAGGGATTTGCCCTGCTCTACCGTCAGGTGGGTGGGCAGAGCGGGGCAAGCCCCACGCCCCAACCCCGGTCCCCAGCAGGAGCACGGGGCAGGCAGAGCAGGTCAGGGCACAGGGCTCCCATTTTTCCAGGGCCCCCAAGTGGGCATGGCCCCGTTGGCCCAGTGGCTAATCCGCCACTGGCTCTGACCTGCCCCCACAAGGCACACCCCCAACTGGGACCAGAGATCGGGGCACAGTGCGTGGTGTCAGCAGGAGAGAGACGCGGCCAGACAGCGAGCCAAGGTCCAGGAGCCCCAGCCTGTGGATTCAGGGAGTCCGGCCCCAATTTGGATGGGCCTGGATGCTAAATGAGTTGACCATGGGCCACTCAGGCCCACCCGTGGCTATACCCCTGCTGAATAGATGGACTGTGAATTTGATCATTGTTGCTGTAAGTGCAAAAGAGGGGGAGTATTAGCACCGCAGATGCAGTTGGTCAACCCAAAGAGGAAAGGAAGGAGCCTCTTCTGTATGCAAATTGAAAGCAGAGCTGCATGAGAACCAAAATTTCTGGTTCACAGGAAATTCTTCAATTTTGATATTTGTTTTTGTTATGAAATGTCCAATTTCCTGATTTCCCATTAATGAAATTTTCAAAAAAAAATTGTTTTGGGTCAAAACATTTCCTTTTGATAAAACTGAAATTTTTGTTTAGATTTTGACTTAACATTTATCTCCTTTATATAATAGAAAATAAATTTTGAAATAAAAATTATCTCAAGACAGAAAGTTGAACTGTTCTGTTCAAAAAATGTCAACATTACCTAAACACTTTTCAAATCCTTTTTCTAATCAAAATTTTGTCAAAATCGACAGTCGCGTGGAAAGTTTTGATTCAGATGAAATGGTATTTTCCAATGGAAAAATGGTTTATTGGAGAATTTTCGAGCAGCTCTATTTGAAAATGTGAAGCCTCTTTTCAGTGTACTGTATCTTAAAATTTTTAAGAACTCTCCTGCAGACACAGCAGGTGGGATTTTCAAGAGTCTAAGTGATTTAGGAGCACACATCCCATTGGCTTTTAATTTAATTAATTTTAATTTAATTAACTTTGAATTAACTTTTAATGGGATGTGTTCACCTACGTCACATAGCTGCTTTTGAAAAATTCCACCCAGCAGCCATTTTGTTCTCCGAGCTGCTTCAGCCTATGAGACACAGAACACACACACTGTGCTCTCATTCATAGAGGCTTACGTATTGTTCTCCCCACCACCACCACCTTTAAATCTAAAGTAAGTCATCTGGGACTGAAAGTGCATGCCTGGGTGTATAACCATGCCCCTTTTGCAGTGGGTAGCAGACAACAGGGAAGAGAAGCTCACACCACATCCCGCAAAACTGCTCCAGGCACACACACCCAACACCTCAGTGCTTATCTGTAATAAACCTCCAGGGTCTGATGCTGGATGCAATGCCCCCCTACCCACCTCCTAATACACAGTCATGCTGTGTTAAAGCTCAGTGATCCCAATGAATGAAGTTAGTTATGGACCATCACTTGTGCTATGCATAGAAGTTTTATAATATAGCTGAATGACTCAAAGTTTGCTCTCACCGGTATGGATCATCCTAGTAATTAAAGAGTTAAAGGATGAATTTGCCATTGCAAGGTAAATCATTCGTAACCAGGCAGACTTAAATGGGGGAGGGGAAAAAATAATCAGAACCTCTCTACTCAAGGAGCATGGGAAAAGAGAGAGGGGAAGGGTGAACTCAGCTACAGAAAAGGGATTAGCCTCCTTGCAGTGCACTGTGTAGCCGCACAAGGTGATTGGGAAGCATGCTTCTGAAAGCCTGATCTGCGGCATATTTACCCTCACAAATCAATTCAATGCTCTTGCTCTCATGGCCTCAACGAGAGAATAACATGCTTTTCCCAGAGGATGCAACAGTCTATTTGCTACGCTGAATTACTACAAAATTCTCCCCCCCCCCCTACACACACTTGCCAATTTACCCATCACAATCTACTAAAACCTGACCACTCTGTAAGAGTCCCCGTCAGAAGAGAGGGCAGGGGCAGATTTCCACTCTGTGCTGAGCTGGAAGCCCTGCTTTAGCACTTTGCAATGCATTATCCATGGAGATAAACTCCTTGGGCTAAATCCAGAGAGGGGCTGAGTGCCAGCTGGGCCTGCTGCTATCAGAGGCTTTGCTGCTGCTTTGCAGCTGCTCGGCAGGCTCACAGCATCCCTCGGCATTCGGCCAAAGAGTTTTTCCAACCACAAGAGAATGTGAATGGGGAAAAGAAGGCAAGTGGGATGCGGGGAGAGGGTAGGGGCAGGCAGCAGGGAGCACTGTCGTTATTGTGGGGAGAGCGAAGGGAACATTGAACTCTAAGAGCACCACTTCCTGAAACTTTCCGACACCCACTGCCTGGGAACACAGGGAAATCCTGCCTGTTACCACCTCCCTGCCCACTGCTGACATCCCCACCCCAAGAAAAAGAGAGCTCCTCCCAGTGCCACGCTTGCCAGCCAGAGCACCTGGGTCATTTGCAAACCCACAGCAAAGCAGCAGGTCCATGACAGCAATGGGAACAGAGATGCCACCATTTCCGAGTTTTGCAAAGCTGGCAGGGCGCAAAGCGCAAACCCTCCCTCTCGCCACAGGAGATTCCCTTCCAATCAGGACTGATGTACACTGGAGGGATCAGGATGGGAAACCCTCGTGGACCTGTTCTCTGATTTCTTGCGATCTACTGTTTCAAAGTAATAGCTTCTCTTATGCTGTCTGCAGAGACCAAGAAATCAATGGTCCAGAATGGTTAGCCAGAGTCTAGAGCTTTACCCTTCTTTTCAAAAGGGGCTGTAAATATGAACGAATCCCCCAAAGACCCTGTGAGACATGGAGGTATGTAACAGCATCTTCATGTTACAGAAGGGGAAACTGAGGCACAGAGCGAGGCAGCAATTTTCCCATTGCCATCTGTTAAGTACAGGTTTTTTTCCCCATTGTGGTGTATTGAAGACTGCATTGGAATGGTGAGCCATCACTTTCAGAGCAGGCTTATTTCCTGGTCCTGCTTGCAGGATAAGAGGCTCTGGAGGGAAGCATGCAATCAGAGTCAATTTGGTAAGAGCCAGCTTAAAGCAAAGGGGGAAGTTAGGGAGCAGCCTGTCTCCTCTCTCTCTGCTTATGTGTATTTGTGTGTTATCATTCTGAGTTCTAAGAAATAAAATAGTGTTATGTTGCAACTACCTTCCAACAAGAGTAGTTATGTTTTTATCTGACTTCTCTCTGTGTACACCCTGAACATAACGCCCAACTCCGTGCTCAGTCTTCCAGACCAGGTTTCACTCCTGCCCCCAAGGTAAGAAAACTGCCATCCCTAGGCATGGCGAAGGAAGCTGCTGAGTTCCCAGCAAAGCACTGGAGTCACAAGAACCAGAATGGAACACACCATTTAGCTCATTGTCCCCTGCTGACCAGAGGGGATATCCTCCTCCTACTTCCCAGAGGAGCTGGAAAGGCTAATGAAAGTCCGTACCAAGCTCCCAAGGCCGGAGCCTCATGCTAATGCTAATGATTACTACTCCCAGAGGAATACTGGGCTCCTATATAGGAAAAAGTATTCTTCAGACAAAGTTTGCATTTGTTCAGCTCCCCCCAATCAGTCGCTCCCTTTCCTTAGCGTTAGGGCTGCGTGAGCTGTAACAACACAAACGCCGACTGTACACAGACAAAGCCATTATTTGTATCAGGGGGATGCCTGGATTGAATCCTTGGATTGCATAGCTCTTTACATCCTCTACATCAGGGGTTTGCATTGGTATGGCTGGACCAGGAGTTCACTGGGCAGAGAGGATGGTCTAGTGGATAGGGTACTGGGCAGGTTTCTGGGCACTCGTGCGGCTGTACCAGGGGCTGGCCATCAATAGGTGAAATCTCCAATGTGCACAAGACTTAACAGGGCCTTGTGGGAGTATCCAACTCAACCCCCTTCACTTGCCGATCTCGCTGCTCTCAGCCCAGACACATCGAACCCTTGGAGCTGGGATTTTAAAGCCCGGCTGGGAACTCCACCACTTTGGTGTTAAAAAAAAGCCTGGTTGAAAACCCCTTTTCCAGGGGGCTCTTCAACTCCAGAGAAAGAAGCGGCTCAAATTCTTTGCTGTGGAGTCTCACAAGAGGGGGAAGAGAGAACCCACTAGAAAGGATTGCATGGCCAAATCTAGCCTACCCCAGCAATGGACCTTTCTTCCCACAAGTGGAATTGATCTGCATAGGAATCATTAAACAGAGCTGACTTGGAGGAATCCAAACCTTTTGCAATTACCATATTAGCACCTCTTAGCTCAACCTGTGAGGAGCTCCCTGTCTGCATCTGACCTGTCATTTTGCATTCCCTTTCAGGAGCTGCACCTCGATGCTCCCTCCCCCTCCTCCTGCTTTAATGGAGATTATTCGTGGTGCCTTTCCAGTTAAAGAATAGCCAGTGGGCCATAAACCATGATCAGCATAAGCACTGCTGGCAGAGGAACAGGAGGCATGCCACATTGGACTAAATATCCTTCAAGAGTAGAATCTCGCCTCTGGTAGTGGCCTCAGGCTTAATCTTTTGGGAAACCCAAACAATAAATCCACCAGAACATAACGTACTTGGCCAAATGTGCGGTGCTGTGGGTACGAAGAGGAAAGGGTGTTGTGAGTAAATTCATTCATCATTTAAAGGGGGGGAGGTTCCTCTCCTTCAAAGAAGGTGCTAGAGAAAGAAATATTCTTACTATTAACTACCTAGAGAAGGATGGGCTTATGGTTAAGGCACCAGTCCATAGTTCAGAAGATATAGGTTTGGTTCCTGGTTCTACCACAAACCTCCTCTTCTGATGCTGGGAAAGTTACTTACTCTCTTGCTAGGCCTCAGTTTCCCCTTCTGTAAAATGGGGATTATACTACTCCCTTTGTTTGTGTTCTCCATTTGGAGGGTAGGCTTTTCAGGGCAAGGACTGTCTATCACTCTGTGTTTGCACAGTGCCTAGCACAATGGGGACCTAATTACAGCTGCGGCTGTTCGCTACTACAGCATAGCAGGCGGTAATACTTGCTGGTTCTGCATGGCCCAGTGGCTTGAATTAAGGAGGTGAAAGAACGTGGTTTAAATAAGAAAGGTCGGAAGTAATGGAAGAATCTAACGAGCTTCCCCCTGTTGGGTTGGTGGGATAACTTACAGTGTCTGGAGGGGAATAACAAAAATGACAACTTCTTATTTAAGAGTTCTTCATTCTGCTCAGCTTAATTCAAACTACATGAGCAATTTGGAACAGGATAGATCAGGTTTCCCCAGAACTCCACCCACACATGATATAGAGTGACAGCACTTATGGCCAATCAAACAAGATGATAATCATCCCATCCCTAATTTATCAGTAGATCTCAAAGCACTTTACAAAGGAGGTGGGTATCATTAGCCCCATTCTACAGATAGTGAAACTGAGGCCGAGAGAGATGAAGTGACTTGACCAAGATCACCAGTAGTAGAGATGGGAAATAGAAAACAGGTCTCCTGAGTACAAGTCCAATGCTTTATCCACTAGGCTACACCACCTCTCTATTACAGCATCATAACCCTCACTGATTCATATTCTGAGGGAGGGACAATGACCTAGCAAATATTGAGAGCAGGCTGTCTCTCCAAATTAACCCTTTCAGGCGTTTTAAATACTGAATACATGTTAATACTGTGGGAAAGAACTAAAATAAATTAGCTTCTTCTAAACTCAAAACTCCCTGCAGCTAATCTGTGATCTCTGAGAATCGCACTAAGCAGGACTGCCTGAATTTTAAAATAATCTTAAACTGCTCAAGACAATAATATCTAAAAAAAAACACCCAGACACACACTAATGAAAACCCAAACAAACCATATTTTAAAAAGAAAAACAATCTTCCCCATCCAAAAAAATCTGCTTTTGGCAAATCATTGGGTGTTTTAACTCAGAGATGTGAAATCTTGTGGAAAAAACACATTGTTATTAGTTCAGCTATAGTGCAGGCCAAGTTATTTTTAATATAATAAAAGGACGAGATTACACGGTGCTGATAACTATCTGATGACATGTTGAGGTTTAGCAGATGGATTAATTTCTTTTTACATTATGTTGTTAGCACCACTAAAGAGCTTGTCACATACTTTAAATACAGTGGCGACTGCTGAGGAAAACTAAGCCTCCACTGGTTTTCTGAGAGGATATTCTCTGCAGGGTACAATGGATGTTACCGTGCAGTTCCAAGGAAATAGAATAGCCTTAGCTGGAATTGTTTGAATTTTTGAGCTTTGAATCTGAGAGGAAGGATGATCTAGTGGTTAGGCTGCTAGCTTAGAACTCAAGAGACCTGCGTTTAATTATGAGTTCTGCCATACACTTCGTATGAGACGTCGGGCAAGTCACTTATTTTCTCTGTGCCTCAGTTCCCCCTCTGTAAAATGAGGTTAATAATACAGAGGGATAGTGAGAAAAAATACATTAAAGACTAGGAAGTGCTCAGATACTACCGTATCAGGGATGAGTAAGTTCTATAGCTATCTCTTGCTCCAAATTGTGCTGTTAAATAAAACGTCGTGTTCCACCCCACAGGCGGGCCAAGAGTGAGAAGCATTATTGACATTTTGGCAACTTCTGCATTGAACTTTGCTTCACTTACATTTGATGCCCTCTGTAATTTGCTTTTCATGACCATTCCTGCAAGCAGTGATTTGCTCATATGAATGTTTGCAGAAAGCAACAGTCAAGCCTGTGAGTTGAGATTTGACTAATAACTAAGCTAAATGGGTTGCATGAGAAAACAAAATTTGTTCTGAGCTGGAGCTAAGATAAGTGTCTTCCAATTAGGGAACAGAATACCATGTGACTGAGTTGACCAATCACACAACTTAAATATTGAATGGAAAGTGCCAGATATTCAAGGAAATGCAAACAGTGATGAGCAGGGATCCTAGTTTTCTATGATAAAAAAACAGTCAGGAAGATAACCCTGGTTACCTGAATTCCTGGCTGATGAACTATACTATTTGCTGGGCCACATTGCGTCCCAGTTAGTGAGCAATCCACACATTAACATCTGTTCATAAAAAGCCATTTGTTGACCAGTTCTTTTCCCCGCTACCCAGAACACACAGGTTCACAGACAAATTCTTACACTGAAGTAGTATGACATTGATTTGCTGCTTCAGTGAGTGATCAGTCCCCTGAAACAGGGCTAAATGCAAGGGCACACCCACATTCAGGTGCTCGCCTTATATACACTGTTACTAAGTTATTCATTATATATTGTATAAACTCTTTTCTGCATACCACTAAGATTAGTTTGCTGACCAAGTTGTTCACCTGTCTTTCCTTGACAGACAAGCAGGCATCTTTTCAAATGTCCCAAAACCTAAAATATTACCTATATATTAATAAACCTAAAATATTCTACATATTACATCCTACACCATCCAAACAATTCAAAACAGGGAACAAATCCATAAACACGGCCAGGTGTTCATGGACAATTCAAACACTGGGGAAACTGGCTAAATCTTCTGGGGGTACAAAAATCAGTCACTGCAAATTGTTGACCCAGCACTAGTGGCTGCACTTCATTGGCGGGTGAACTGTATTTTTCACTGCATTGGCGGGTGAACTGTATTTTTCACTGCATTGGCAGGTGAACTGTAAAGGCCTTTGGATGCAAGGCATGAAATGTTGATCTAAGATATCACAACAGTCATTATCCTTCAAAAATTCCTTCTGTCCTACAGGGTAAATTCTGTTTGATAACATGAAGTTCCTGATTAAAAAAAAGAAAAGAAAAGAAAAATCCCTTCTACAGGAATGGAGGGCTTTCACAGGAACAGGACTGAATAATAGTGGTGATTATAAAGCATTATGCCTCCCATGCGCAAGACAATCAGGTTTCAGGATACCTGATGTTTTGAAGAACTCCTATTACCACTGGCTGATGAGAAGGCGTAGGGCCATGTAGAATAACGCATACCATTGGCATGAACACAGGTAACTATGTTTTGTGAAAACTAAATAATTTGTGGCTTTGCTTCAAAAATATTTTCACACGTTCACTTTCCAAGAAAGCGCATGGGAACTTCTGCATCCTGACAAAGAACCATGATCAGTAGTCTGTGTGTGTGAAAAGTATCAAAGACAAAGAGATGTAACTGCTGTGACCCTTATAGTGGGACATTCTATTGTAGTGACGGTGGTGGTTCTGGGGTTTTAGAAGAAATCCAACCCCACATCAGGATTGAAGAGGAATTGAGTGACCATAGTTTGAAACCTATTGCCTAAGGTGGGACCAAATACTTATGAACTGCCACAATGGAACAGGCCAATTGGCCTTCTGGGCTGGTATCCTATCTCCCAGCAACCAGTGCCAAATACTTCACAGGAAGACAAACTCCCAGCACACCCATAATGTACGTAATTGTGATATAATACACGTCTCGGGGAAATGTCTTCCTGTCCCCAGCTAGTGATCAGTTTATGCCCAGGAACCAATGCATTGTTCCTCCTAGTTGCCAATTGGAATAAGTGGAACATTACCAAATGGTATGTCCTTTAAGGTTTCTTCACACGTGTGCTGCTCTGACGTGTGCTGCTCTGCTCTCTCGCTCGCTCTCTCTCTCTCTCACACACACACACACACACACACACACACACACCCCTTCCTCCCTCAGCAGACACAGCGCCACAAATACCTCAGCTCTCTTGATCTGTGAAAACAATTTTAAGTGGTCTCTGTTGTTTTGTACATACAGAAAATTGAATGAAATCTATCTAACACACTGTGCAAGCCTGTGTTAAAGCTACATACCTATCTGTCCCTGTTTTCCAATAGGGTTATTATGCCTGGGACATGTGTAGCTAAGGAACCCAGAGGACTCTACTCTCAGAATAATAAACAAATAAATTGGTTGCCCTCTAACATACCTCCCCTTTTCCCTAGCTGACTGAAAAGCTAACCCAGCCTTCCACCGGCTGGAATAAGAGTGTGTCAAGGCTCAGCTGAAATAAGCAGCAAAGCAGGAAAGCGGGAGAAAAAGACTACCTGAAAGAATATCTGATGATTCCTACATGGGATGTTTAGACCCTCTACAGATTCTTAGGTCATATAGAGTCTGTGGAGGGTCTTATTCAGTGAAATAGCCTCCCAGCATGGAAGAGGTGGAAACCCCGTCATGTTAGCCACACAAAACCAGACTAGACAGAACACAAATGTACTGCAGGGAACAATCCCACACTGGCTGAGAGGAGAAGAACTACTCTGGGTGCCATAATAGGACTTCTCGATCTCTGACCACATTCCCTAGTTTCCAGTGCTGAGATTCTATGCTGTACCTCTAGGGGGCTGAGCCCTGGGGAGAGGGCTGGGGGCAAACATGGCTTTGAGCCAATTTTGTGCCCTGGGGTTTCTGGGCTGCTCCTGAGGCCAGTGCAGCCGCAAGAGTAAATTGGAGCAGCCAGACACTTCTCTAATATACACCAGCCGCCCGGGGCTACTCCAAGCCCAGAGAAGACAGAATCCCCTTCTGTGCTTTGACATCGCCCATGCACATCCTGGCTGCTCCCTCAGCATGCAGTCTCTAGCAGGGCTTAAAGGAGGGACAATACAAGCCTGTTGACTGTGGCCCCAGGCAATACCTGCACTGGGAGAAATTCTCCTCCAGCTCCTTGTTGGCTCTTTATGGCTTCAGTAGGCCACCATAGCAGTGGATAGAGACTGGGGCAGAATCCCTCTCTAGATTTCTATCTGCTGCTCTTGGGTATTCAGCCTCAGCTAATCTCTTAGAAGTGCAGCATCTGATGAAGAATTAAAGCCTGGGAGACACCTTCAGCCCACGTCAGGCTCGAAGAACAGGAGCTAAGTCGATGCATCAGATGCTATATCAACAGAAATTGGCTGACACTGCTGCTCCCAATCCGAACGGCTCAAGCAATGGCATTATTATGTAGTGAAGCATGTAGCTGGCGTTCTATAGTCCCTGGGTCATTGCTTGAGTACTTGGGCTTCCCCCTCGGGCAGCCCTGGTTAAAGGTGTACGTGCTTTTTATTTCTTTATCTCTAGCCAATAACCAAGTGCCAGCTGAGGCAAGGTGGACATCTAGCGAGCTAGTCAGATAACATCACTAATCCTGGGAGCGGGGAGAGAGATGCAAAGTCAGGGCCTGTTGAGGATAACAGGCCACAAAGCCTTGTGTATGCCACTGCAGCTCCCTTATTCGTCTATCTCCATATTCCTTGTGCACTCAGTGGGGCCTGCCCCGGCCTCTTTACTTGCTCCTCTCTATTCGCTGTTTCCAGAAAGATATTGGGAGGAAGAGGCTAAGGGATCATCCTTGAAAAAATGACAAGCACCAACCTTCCCGCTTCAGATGAGAAATGGTTCTCATTTTTGTGAGAGCAACGGGTTCAGTGAAGGTCAACTGTAGTAACACTAAGGAAAAGCCACGGGACTATATGTCATTAACTTTCACAGTACGCCCTCTCTCCTTCCCAGGCGGGTCCTGGGTTCCGGGAGAAAGCTGAGGAGGGACACACCGAACCGGCTTTCTAAGTCAGCAGAAGAATTGTATAAAAGAGAGCACTCTTGCACCATTCTCGTCTCAGGTTGGAGTGGAGGTCTCATAGGCTTTTTCTTTTTTTTAAACAGACACACACACTACATACCCACCCACTTTGTAAATACAGGAACAGCGACACACAGCCATATAAACAAACATACACCAACATGTGTCGCAACACATATCCATATACGTGCACCACCTAAACATACACATTCCTATACACACGCATTCCCATTCACACACAAACAATATGGAGTCACAACAACACTCATCCGTATGCAACCTGCCCACACCCCATATACACACACCTCCTAAAGACATACAAACAACACAGTTGGAGCAACACATTCAAATACACTCAAAAATAGCCCTTATAATAAAAACACAAATACACAATGCACACTGTCAACACAACACAAAACATCCTCACATATTCCAGGATGCAGACACCACACAAACTTACACAACACACATGCGCCTTTCAAAACAGTCTTGGGGTCCCAAGCATTAGGAGAGAAATTAGGTGAGAAATCCAAAGCATGCCCTGAATACAGTCACTGGTGTCTTGTCTGGCTATGCAATCACACAGGTACCTGCCAGTGATGAATGCAGCCCAAACCTGGGCAGAACTGAAGTCATTTTGCTGCAGATATTTAGTAGTTTCAGACAAGCCCAGCAAGAGCATATTGTCCTGTCACCTTGGGTTGTACACATAAGAATGGAGGTAGTTTTATTATAATGATGATTCTGGATCAGAGTTAATTGGACTAGCTGGAATTGTTTGCTTCCGCTGCAATTCTGCAACGCAATCCCCTGTTAGAAACTGTCTTCTAACTGAGTCAAGCCAATGCTTGACCTGTCACTGGGAAAAAGCGGATGCTTTGCTGCTGCTGGACTTTTGCTGCTTCCTCCTGACAGGCTCTCAGGATAAAGGCTGGATCTGTGTGGGGGTGAGAGGAGACAGCAGGTAACTCTACCCTGTTCATACACTTAGGTCTACACTACCACTTATGTTGGTATAACTTATGTCGCTCAGGGGGGTGAATAAGTGCTGGAGTGGACAGAGCTGTGGGGGCAGGAGAACTTCTCCCACTGACATAGCTGTCACTGCTCACTGAGGGAGGATTAATTAAGTCAATGGGAGAGTGTCTCCCATCGGCTTAGGGCAACGAGATTAGAGAGCTCACAGCAGCGTGGCTGCATTGGAGCATGTACATTGGGACTGTAAAAGTGGCTTTTGAATGGCAGTCTTTCCTGAAAAGTGGGGGGAGGGGGAGAGAGAAAATGAGGACGGCTCTCAAAATGATCCATCACAACAAGGTCCAATCCACCCCTAGGGCTCCAGACCACGTGAGGGCTTTAGCTGATCTCAGTCGCTCACAGGGAGCACACATGGGGATTTTCTCAACCTTTCATGTGGAAGTTGGATTGATATCTATTATGCATGCCCCCTCCAGTCCCTACCCCAAGGGAGTCCCTACCCCTTAACTTTACACCCCACCCCCTTCCAGGTTACATTCTCCATTCCTCTTCAACCTCCATTGGTCCAGTTTCTCCTCCACACACTTTGACACACACCTTCTCCCACACTCCCAATGATCTCACCCTCTGATCTTCACGCTGTAAGCACCATGCTGCCAGCCAAGAACCAGGAGGTGTCACCTTCCCCATCACTGCTGCTTCTTGACCTCCCTGGAAAATCTGCCATTGAGTAACACGATGCATCACTTCCTCTCTCCCTGGCACTAAGCGCCCTGCTACCCCAGCACTCTCCCAGCCCCTGCTGACCCACTGAGTAAGTAATCCAGGTTCCTGATTTGCTTTGGCTACTTTTACCATTCACTTGTCATCATAAGTACAAGGCAGTTAATGGCCACTGGAGTCTAAATCCCAACGGAAAAAGCAAGTGTAGTACGGTGGTGTCATAAATATAAAGGGAAGGGTAAACCCCTTTGAAATCCCTCCTGGCCAGGGGAAAGCTCCTCTCACCTGTAAAGGGTTAAGAAGCTAAAGGTAACCTCGCTGGCACCTGACCAAAATGACCAATGAGGAGACAAGATACTTTCAAAAGCTGGGAGGAGGGAGAGAAACAAAGGGTCTGTGTGGCTGTCTATATTCTGTCTTTGTTGGGGATAGACCAGGAATGGAGTCTTAGAACTTTTAGTAAGTCATCTAGCTAGGTACGTGTTAGATTATGATTTCTTTAAATGGCTGAGAAAAGAACTGTGCTGAATAGAATAACTATTTCTGTCTGTGTATCTTTTTTGTAACTTAAGGTTTTGCCTAGAGGGGTTCTGTATGTTTTTGAATCTAATTACCTGTAAGGTATCTACCATCCTGATTTCTTTATTTCTATTTACTTCTATTTTTAATAAAAGTCTTCTTGTAAGAAAACTGAATGCTTTTTCATTGTTCTCAGATCCAAGGGTTTGGGTCTGTGGTCACCTATGCAAATTGGTGAGGCTTTTTATCCAACATTTCCCAGGAAAGGGGGGGTGCAAGTGTTGGGAGGATTGTTCATTGTTCTTAAGATCCAAGGGTCTGGGTCTGTAGTCACCTAGGCAAATTGGTGAGGCTTTTTACCAAACCTTGTCCAGGAAGTGGGGTGCAAGGTTTTGGGAAGTATTTTGGGGGGAAAGACGCGTCCAAACAGCTCTTCCCCAGTAACCAGTATTAGTTTGGTGGTGGTAGCGGCCAATCCAAGGACAAAGGGTGGAATATTTTGTACCTTGGGGAAGTTTTGACCTAAGCTGGTAAAGATAAGCTTAGGAGGTTTTTCATGCAGGTCCCCACATCTGTACCCTAGCGTTCAGAGTGGGGAAGGAACCTTGACAGGTGGCTAATTGTTATAGGGACTGAACCAATGGCAAGATTCCCCTTGACTCCAATAGGCTTTGGATCAGGCCCGTAGATCATATCTCCTTCTTGTGGTTGCCCTGAATCAAGCATAACAGCTTGCTACTTACTCCTTTAGCTCAGGCAGTAGGAACACGTGCCTTATGTTGGGACGGTGCCAAATTGTTATGAATTTTTGTGATTGATATGAATGAATGTGGTGCACATGAGTTTGGTATGGCTTGGTACATCTGAATTTACTAGAGGATTATGGGGGCAGGATTCTCTTAGTGTCAGGTAGTTGATATGGAAATTTACAGAGAGTGCTGAAATTGCACTTGAATGGTTAATTGAGACTCCATCTGTGTGTGTGTTTCAACTTGAACCTCTGGAAACTTACCAGCCGATGACCAGCTCACCAAGTAAAACATGCAATCAGCGGGCTTGGTACAGGCTGACCCGGATCAAAATGACTCTTTCGGGATGGCACCACACTAAGAGCTCAAGTGAATGATTGATAAGAGGGTAAACGTCACCTGATCTTTGGTCTCTGTCTGCTTTGCAGTCTTTTCTAAAATACTAATTAGGAAAAACCAGTAACAGAACGCCCACAGGGCATATTTCTGGGACATGTCACTCCTTTGAGAACAAAAGGTATAAATGCTAAGCAGAGATAGTTAGTTAACATCTGAAGAGGTTTGTGGTGCAGTAAGACAGAGAGTCTCAGAGTAGCCAAGGCCCTGCTACGAGGGACTTTTGAACCAGAAGGCCTCGGGGTAACCAAAACCCTGCTTCGGGGGACATTTGACAGACCATGTATCTGAGAGGGGAAGAAAAGAAGTCTCCACCTCGGACTGGTAGCTATATCTGCTTTGTTTGCCAATCAGGATACTGTGTAAGGCCAACATAGTTATTGAGGGTTTATGCTTGGGGGAATTGAGGCTTATTAGGAAGACGTATTGTATAACCTTTTACTGCTTGTGTAATTCTTTCTCCAATAAACTGCTGTGCGTTGAGCAAATTGAATCCGAATTTTCACTGGTACCGGTAACAATCTGCCCAGCTGTGGGCCATTAAAGATCCATTTCAACACCTTATGTGCTACAGGTCCCAGGTGTGATCTTCTGCAGCCAGATTACTGCAGCCAGTAACACACAGACAGTTCAAGCCACATATAGGCTAGTACTTCACCCACAGGAGCAACATCTATTAGATTTTCTATGGACTAATTTAAAAACAGGCCTAGCAGTCTCCTCAACTGCCACGTAAGCTCCTATTCCACATTCACACGGCACTAGAAGACTTCTGAATTGAATGTGATGGGTTTCAATATGAAACCTCATTGCTATGAAGAGACAAACTGCCAAGCCATCCCCTACGAAACTCCCTGCCAGCCTACACTGAGATGATGTCCATGTCTAAAGCAATCCCTGACCTGACCAAGTAAGTTGTTCCACTGGGAAGTCTTCAGCTCCCTTTTTTGTCAGTCACCTTATGATGATATAATCTGGGAGGATTGGAGCTGATTTCCAGCCAGGCTCAGCTGGCATCTCCTGCCTTTGCTGGCTGGGACTGAGGCTGTGATGGCTGCTGCTGCTGCTTTCCCAAACAGCAGATTCACAGCAAACCTAACAGGAATACAATCTCAGGTCTGCCAGATGAAACACCCTTCACAGCTGCAACTGTATGGAGTAGTTGGCTCTTTTCACTTTGATGTATTGAGCAGTGTTGCTGTGTGCTGTTTAACATCTGCCATCTTCCATACCAGAAGGAGCTGCAGTTTATCACTAGTACCTTCTTATCCATTGCACCCCATTTCACCCATTTATAGCCCAAGTGTGAAATCCTGGCCCCACTGAAATCAGTTGCAAAACTCCCAGTGGCTTCAATGAAGCCAGGATTTCACCTCAAGACATTGAGGCGCAAGGTGCATGAAGCATGAATAGAGTTCCACCACCCTGCCCCTGTGACTATCGTATCTATCCAGGTATGGCCCACCATCCCATCAACGTCTGACTGCCTACAGTAAAACCCTACGTATAGCGAAGCTGAATGAAAATCCTGAATGGCCCCAAAGCACCGCAATGTGCCAAGCCTATCCCCAATTACAGACAATGCCCTCCTAACGTGTTTGAACAAAAATTACTCTACTATAAAAGGGATTCTACTGTATCCTTTTAATAATGACAATCAAAGGGTGGGCAGCAGGTCGGAGACCCTTCTCCACTGAGTGTCTCTGGGCATGGATCTGTGACCCCCCAAAGGAATAGTGGTTTGGTTTACTGGAAGTTCTCTTTTCATTTTACTTCAAATAAGTGACCAGGGAGATGAATCACGCACCTTCTGCGAACACTAAATCTTCCAGAGAGAAAATATTTATCGAGTCTCAAGCTGCCAGCCTTGGCCCCATCAGTGCCTCTGGCTTTCAGGAAATGTTTCTGGCTGATGAGAAAAAAAATTAAATGAAATGCCAGACAGACATCAGGGGATAAAGAAGGGATTTTGAATCCATGAACAGAACATCCCTTATGAAAAATCCCATGGAATTGAATTGGGGTGAGACCAACAAGTAACAGACATTTATTAGGAGAGTATAGAAATGACTAATTACCAGGCAGAGAATGAGCTCCTGTGCATAATTTTTTTGGAACATTCCTATAGCATTCCATAGCAGGGGACAGAAGTCTCTTATTCAAATCTAGAAGATGGTTCAAGTAAAGCCTAGAGAGAAATTATTTGCTTTTAATTCTACAAGGCTTTCCCATAAGGGATCAGCAGGAATCAGTCACCTAAAGGCTAACATGGAGATGGAAAAGCTTTGGCAGACTTGGAATACACTGGGTTCACCTCATGCATCAGGTCATGGCGAAGTCTCATCTCATTATATCTCACTGACACTAACTCAGAGTGTAGTGTTCAAGGCAGGGACAAGTTATCTTCGGTATTGTCCATACCCGTACTACCTCTGCTGTATATTTCTATGCTGCCTTTCATCACGAGGGAGCAGCATTTTCAAACTACAGGGATCATTTCCCATGCAGCCCTCTCTGGGGTGGAATGAAGTTGTTGTACAGCTCCTCACAGGAACACTATACAACAACGGAGAGGGGCCGAGCTGAGGAATATGGAATTGGATCCTGATCCAAATCTGAACTTTCCAAAAGTTGGGAGGGGTTGGGAACTGGGTTTCTAGTTCAGGCACATGTCTCATAGGAACTCTTCAAGGCAGAGACCATCTTCCTCTTGCTGTACCGTACCAAGCTCTCTTTCTGCACTCAGCAGATATGCTGGGACTGTCAGAGAAGCCTAAGGGAGCTAGGCACCAAACTTCCAATGAATTTGAAAGGTGGGAAGAGTGTGCCGAATGCATCCGAAGCTGGAGACCATCTCCAGCCCCTTGCCTACTGCCACAGCAATGGCATTACCCCCACATGAAAGCAGACTAACCGTCCTGCAATCCAGATGCAGGACAGTTCTGTGCAGTGAGATCAGAACAGGGCCCTTTGAACAGTTAATCAAAGCAATGGGTGAGTTTTAGACCATCCTTGCTGTAATCCCAGGAAGCATTTGATTTATAATAATCTTCAAGCAAGTGTCTTTGTGGGCCCTTTAAGGATACGTCTACACAGGATTGTGGCGTGAGCAGGAGCAAGCCTCCCAGTTGCCAGTTTTCGTTGGACGTTTTCCTGGAGGTTTCATCACATGACATAATCTTTAACTAAAGATTAATCTTTAATTCCTGGAGACTCCAAGACAATCCTGGAGGTTTGGCAACCCTACTCCCAGACCAGATTGACATATTTAGGATCGTGGGGCTTGTGCGAGTGCCCTAAAACCAGCTGTATAGACAGCACACTGATGTTGCAGCTCAGGTTGGCGCTCAGGCTCTGAAGCCCACCCGGCTCCCTAGGCTTCAGAGCCGAAGCTGCAACTTCAAAGCACCGTCTATACAACTAGTTTTAGAGCGGTAGAGCGAGCGCCACTAGCCAGAGTCTGTAGATCTGGGTTGAGCGGCTTGCTACAAAACGCTGTGTAGACATTCCCAAAGAGAGAGCTACCATACCCATAGCTGGCTCCCCTAAGGAGTGCATAGGGGAAAAGCAGAGCACAGCAGCCGTCTGACTGCCGGGCACCGCTCCAGTTGGAGGACTGACACCTGAGGCTAACTCTGGGCTCTGTTGAAGTCCGTGGGAGTTTCATCATTGACTTCAATGGGGCCAGGATTTCATCCTGACCTCCAATGCCTGGGAACTCAGAGGTGAAGATGGCTGGTGACCGCTTGGAAGAGCAAGTGGAAAGGACCACATGAATGATAAGACTGAGCAATAGAAGTCCTTTCTTGTGACCCATACACAAGTGAGTCTGTTGGGGAGGAAGGCAATTTGCTCAGGACAGCCCTTCCTAACTGATCTATGTGGCAGCCTTAAATTAAATGTAGCTAAAGGAAAGGGTAGTATTTGAAAGGAAGACTATTTTGGAGTAAACATGAATGCCAATAAATATCTTTCCAAAGCAACACTCCACCACACGCGCGCACACACACATATGTCTCAGGGTTCCTGTGGCATAGATGCTGCAGACATTTGCGTGGAAGAACGGCTTCCACCCAACATACAGGGCTATGGTCTCGCCTCTGAGAGCTCGCACAAGAAAGACCTGATCCAAAGCCCATCAAAATCAGTGTTTTCAATTGATTTCAGCGGGGTCTGGACCAGTTCCTAATATAATAATGCTCCCATTCGTGTCATTGTGTGCATGGAAGGGAGCGGTGGCAACGCAAATGTCATGAGATGCTGACTCAACTGTATAGTTTCTCTGATCACTTCCCCCCGATCCCAAATGGCACTTAACTCTCCTGGGATGGGGGTGTATGGGAAAGGAGGGGAGAGGCCAGAAGGAAGGAGTAAAGCCATGAGGAAGGAGCAAAGACATGATCCAGCAGTCACTACCTGACAGCACTCCAGCAGCAAAGCTGTTTGGATGTGATGGGACAGAGGCTGAATAAATCAATCCAAAAACAAAAGAGAGGATTATGGGAAGGGACATGAGTTTAAAAGGCTTCTCAGCAAATGACAGGAGATTTCAGACAGGCAAAAATCAGCGGGTAGGCATATGTTGCCTTGGTGCATGGAGAGGCAGGCTGGTACCAGGACCCGAGCCTCCACCCAGCCCCCAATCCAAACCAGATTGCCTTCGCAAAGGGTTATGCGACACACAGGCCTCATCCTTATCTCACTGCATCTGCCAGACCCCCACATAGGCCCCTCATTTCCTAGCTGCCAACCCTATTCTCATTTTCACCAAATGGGCCGCTTTTACACTCTTTGCTTCAAACTGGCCCCCATCTTTTATCTCCCAGATTCCAAAACAGCACCCCTTACTCTGTGACTCCTCCCTCCCAATTCCATCTCCTAGCAACCAACTTCCCCCCTCCACACACACATACTTCCTTTTCCAGCAGCCTCCCCTCCATTGCCCTGCCCCCAAAAGAGATGCCATTTCTCTGTGACACCTCCCCCTTCCAACATCCATCTTCTGATCTCCAGCAGCCCCCCCTTTCTTCTCCACCACGGCTCCCTTCCCCCACCACCTGGTAAGCAGAGATGCCACTGCACCACAGCTTAAATTATTAACACACAAACTTGGACATTGGCATTAATATTTCATTCACAGTTTAGATGCCTGATCACAGCCACTGGACTGAAAGACTTTCAGGAAATGAAAACTCACAAGCCGTCCGAACGATCCCGTCCTAGAGGAGCCCTGCATTCACCTGGCAGCTCTCCTTGCAGGGATATTAAAGGGTCTCAGGGCCCCTGGGATGTGGGGGTTTCATAGAGAACCTGATGTAATTGCCAGAATTCCCCAATTGCTGCAGTACTGCAGCAGGGAAATTCCACCCTCTGGTACCAGGGGGAGGGCTCAGCTGGTAGAGATGCTAGTAATTGTTCTAATTGCCTCCACACTGATGAACAAGCCAGCGCACCAAAGAAAGGGGATAGTGCATGTGGCAGGGGCCTCTTGACTCACGGTAATATATAATCATTTGAAGGTGAGGTGCTTCCATCAGCTCCATGGTGGTGGATCCAAGACAAGCCGTAGCATGGAAATAGATTCTCCAGGGCTGATGTGGTTCCGAAAGCAACTCGGAAGATGCTCACAATAACATCATTGCCAATTTCTCTAGCGCCTTTAACCCTGAAGAATCCCAAAGCACCTTACAGGAGTTGCATCACTCTTCACTGACATGCAGACCCAACTGGGCTAAGGACTGGCAGCTGTTTATGCTGCTCATGGCAACCATGAAACGGTTTGTAACCTCCCAGAATGGTCAGGAGAGGGGAATCAGCACTCTTAGAAAATGCATGAGCACTCAGCTGAGTTCGAGTCTGCTCAGGCTTCTGAAAAAATCTAGGCTGAGATGTTTCAGAGCAGTCTACGGGATTCCACTGGTGGAGGTGGAGTCTGAAGGGAGGAGTCACAGGGCATGTCTACACTTACCTCCGGAGCGATAGATCCAGCGGGGGTCAATTTATCATGTCTACTGAAGATGTGATAAATAGACTGCCGAGCGCTCTCCCATCGACTCCGGTACTCCACTGGAGCGAGAAGCATAGGCGGAGTCGATGAGGGAGCGTCAGCAGTGAAGATACTGTGGTAAGTAGATCTAAGTACGTCAACTTCAGCTACGTTATTCACGTAGCTGGAGCTGCGTAACTTAGATCGACCCTGCCCTCCCGCTTACCCCAAGTGTAGACCAGGCCACAGAGAAAAGGGGCCATTTGTGGAAGATGCATGTCTAAAACTCCTTTGAAAAATCTCAACCCTAGCCCACACGATGGCATGCTCAGTCGTCTTCCATAGGTATGACAATAGTCTGCATCACACCCGCATCATTTCATCTTGTTTGCACACACTTCACTCAATACCTCTTTCCTTGCACAACCGTTTAAGGCAGGAAGTAGAGCTGCTTCCCAAGACATTTAAGGAGCCTGAATGTGTTCCCTCAGATTGGAATTTGGACAGGACTCTGAGATTAATACCCCAGTACACCAGGAAAACAAATGTTGATGATCATAAGGCGTCAGGGTCTACATTTTAAACAGCACTCATTCTGGGGCATGAACGCAATACAGAACTGACGCAGAGGGAAGAGTGCCGAGTGCCTCCTACCAGATAACCACAGCTTCTTGCAGCACCTGGCCCTTCCTTTGAGTTCTCTCATCCAAAGTCTGACCTGGTCTAGCGCTGCTTAGCTTGAGAATCAAGGCAAATTGACTACTTAAGCTCCCCTCAGTGCAGGTAAGGGCTGTGCTTCAAGCACAACTGTTCAGCTGAGGACCAAACAAATCCCTTACCCAACTTCACCGAAGCATTTCCAATGGGCAGGGAGACCTCAGAGATGTCTCTGAAGAAGGGAGGCTTTTCATGCAAAAATCAGCAATTTTCCTGTGAATCTCATTTAAGGCGCAAGAGATTAACAATTCACTCTGATTCTTTATGGATCCTCAGCCGTCGCTTACTGCAGACCAGGATTCTGCCAGCCATGTCCAGTTATGTGTTTTTATCAATTGTTATTGACGTTTTTCAATTATCTTCGTGACACTTCTTAAAATATATTTGTATATGAAAGGCGCTCAGTAAAGTTCTGTTCCACTTCATCTCATGCTGCGGTTCTCTCATGACTGATGGGCCAGTCCTTTCGAGCATAGCCTCAGAGAGGAGCAGAAGAGACAAGAGCCCCCCTTTCATTCCTGCATTCTACAGGGCTACTCCCTATTGCCCTGACTCAGCAAAGCAATTCATTCTATTTTATATAGATTCTTATACTATGCTAACCACTTTAGCATTTGACAGGTTTCAGAGTAACAGCCGTGTTAGTCTGTATTCGCAAAAAGAAAAGGAGTACTTGTGGCACCTTAGAGACTAACCAATTTATTTGAGCATGAGCAAGCTCATGCTCAAATAAATTGGTTAGTCTCTAAGGTGCCACAAGTACTCCTTTTCTTTTAGCATTTGAGTGTCTTCTAATAGTGCATTAAGCAATGTGACTAACATCTGTTAAGATTGGAGAACTCAAGTTCATCCCTATTCAGCAAAACACTAGTGCTTTACTTACCTCTTCTTAAATCTCTGCACCCATGGCCCTTTTACCAGCACCTTTGGGACACTATTCCAACACCCATTTACTCTTACTCTTAAGGATTTTCCCCTAACATCTAGCCAAACTTTTCTTTCCTTAGCTCCCATCCATTGCTTCTTGTCCTACCTGCCTCTAGCTACTATGACTAAACCCCCTTTAGTCATTTACAGTTTTACACATGTATTTCAGAATGCCTGTTACCCTTATATCTGGAATCTCTCCTGTACGTTTATCCTTCTACAAGGAAAAACCCCCAGAGGAAAATGAACTCTTTCCCTCCAAGTATTAGCATTACATTGTCGGTAATAATTAAACACATAATAAGTGTTTGTAGTATTGCATTTAGGATTTTATAGTGCCTTCCTTCCAAGGATCCCAAAGGGACTTTTATTTATAGATCTTTGTGAATTAAGGATCCGTAGCAGGTATGGAAGAATTATGCCTGTTTTACTGATGGAGAAACTGAGGCAGAGAAGTCCTTATCATCTGCCTGTCTGTCTTAAGGTTTTTCACTGATACCTATCATTGTAGTCTCTGAGCATGCTCTATGTAACAGAGTCTGGCAATAGTAAAGTCCCTAGTGGACTCATTGCTTATTTGTATTGCAGTAGTGCCCAGAGACCCCATTCCTGGATCAGATTCAGGACCCCAGTGTGCTATGCTATGTACAGCGCTGCAAAAAGAATTGACAGTCCAAGTATGCGGCAGCAGGTGGAGTACAAAGTAACAGCGAGATAATGGCAATTGGTGGAATAAGCAGAGGTCACAGCACACCAGCTGTCTATCCTTTGTCAAGTGCAAGGAAGGGATACAAGCCAGATCTCCTTACCTTTCAGGATTGGGCTCTAACCACTAGACCATGCTTTCTCTTCATGGATTTTAGAGATGATGCTCATGTTCCCCTCAACACCTCATATTCCTAGCCTCCAGCGTAAAGGTTGCTCCCTCACTCTGAGTGTTTTATCTGCCAGGCCTAGTATTATGTTGGATGCCATTTCTGTGTATTCCCTCTAGCTTGCCTGTCTCTGTTGGACCCCAGTGCAGAACTGGGGCGAAAGCAGGCCCATAAAATCCAGCAAGCTGAAGAGCCGCATACGAAGAAAAATTACACTTCTGCCCTGGAGCCTAAGCCAGCCATAGATCAGAGTGGAGCCATCCAATTAGACTCCCATTCAACAGATGGACTCAACGTGGGCACGTGTCAGATGTTAGCGCTGCTAAGGTATGGACAGGGCTCTGGCAGTCTCCCATCCCTGGCTAATCCTGCTAGGAGCCATGCTTAGCCAGAAACCACTCCTTTTGCCTCTTTTACAGAAACAGCCACGGCCACCACGAAGCTGCCTTATCATTATGTTTTAATTGTTCATCAGGAAACCAGCGAGGAAGGAAAGAGCAGGTTAAAAGACTACGTTGATGTCAGTGATTCTGATACTACCCCTCTCCCACCCTCCCTGTCTCTCACTTCCCTTTCCCCTTCTGTGTATTTAGGGATTTACAGATCTTGGCATATCACTTATTGGTATCAGACTCCAGTTTAGAGGCTCCAGGGTGTGGTATGTACCCTTACAGTGGGAAATAAGCCAGTCTTCGGGATCCACCCCTCTGGTACATGTGTAGGAATTACACATCCCTCTGAATAACCCACCATGTCAGAATTTCTCCTGACAAACAGCCACAGAGGGCTTTTCATCCAGCAGCCCTGCTGGATTTTTATAGAAGTCAGTTGCACTGTACAGTTGCAATTGGTCTATAACACCCTGCATGTGGCCTCCACTCCTGTAGCTCTGAAAGGCTGGATACAATGCAGAATTCACACTCTGTCTGTCAGATAGATTTGACTGAGGGAGAACGGGAGAATTTACACACATAACTCCCATTAGCATTAATGGAAATTTCAGGTGTTAAAAAAAATCCTCTGGAGAAGTAAAAGCAGACTAAGTGCTGAGTGTAGGCCCTGCCTTAAGATAATAAACAAACAGATACAATAATAATAGCATTGTCTCATATTTATACTTTTTTTTTCTTTTTTTACCAACTAGTCACTTAACTCACTGCTGAAATGCAGTCACCTTTGGGGTAGAACACAGCAGCTTGATGACAAACGGTTAGCACAGGATTTGAGGGAATGGACTGCATCCAATTGAAAATGCCAGTGCAGGAGGGGAACTAAAGTAGGCAAAAAGTAACTCAAATTTGGCCAGGACGCCCAGGCTCATGCCCCCACATGCTCAGAGCTACACACCAGGGCTAATACGCCTGCTGTCAGTGCTCAGAGACCCAATTGGCAGGTACTTTAGAAATATCAGAGGTCCATAGATTAGACAGATGCCTTTGGAATGCTAATGATTATAAGCAGTCAAGACCTTGACTTTCCTCCTCACCCAAAATACAGCAGCAGAGTACACCCAAGTACCATGTTGGGACACTGAGTCAGTCCCAACTCAGAAGGCAGACCAATGCCTGTTGAATTACCTGCTGCCTCTGGATTTACCTCAGAAGACTCTCATGCAGATACCAGTCGTGCCTGAGTCCAGTTAGCTAAGATACCAGATGAGAGCAGAAAAACAAGGGGCCTGGTTGTCATTTACACAGAGGCCACCTTTCACCACCCTACCAATGTAAAATGGCCCTTAGCATGGTGTCAATATAATTCACTTCCATTGGAAAGCCCCTTTACACTGTGAGAGTGGAGTAAGGTAGCCTCAATGCCAATAAGAGTCAGATTCAAGATGATGTGATGCATAGAGGCAGAAAGGAATTACCTACCCAAACTCAATGTCTCTCTCCCCATCTATGTACCCTGGGAACTCCACATTCAATGACCCCGAATTTGGACCAACCCCCAGACATTGATGAGGAACAGCTATTTCCCAGGCAATCTGAGTCACCATGTGGATTTTCCATCACTTAGGAAAACCCCAACTAATTTGGATTGGTCTCTTCTGGAGAATGTCACTGTAGTCTCTGTCCGTTCTGCTCAGCTGGCCTTGACAAGATAATTTGTTTCCTTTTGAGAAACTGGCTCTTGGTAGAATTCAGATGACCCTTTCAGGGCCCTTTATCCTCCCAGGTACTCCCCACATCCCAAGCATATCTCAGCGGGGAGGAGAAGGACAGGAGAAGGCACACTTTTGGTTCAAGTGGGACATGGTCATTGTGAAAGGTAGCATAGGAAGCTGCTACCAGCCCAAGCCTTAACTGTTATTCTCCAAGTCCCTGTCTGATGAAAAATAATTCGAATAAATAAATTACTTTTGTTTCCAGAAAATCTATAAAACCTCCCCCCATCAGGTACTGCCAGAAATAGTAATGCTCTATGGTCACATATTACTTCCTCGCCACCTTGCTAGGAGACATATCATAATCCTCATTTTACAGAAGGGAAAATGGAAACACAGATGTGGATGTGACCTACTTGTCCAGGGTCACACAGAGAGTCTACGGCAGAGCCTTGAGTAGATCCTATGTCTCCTGGTTTCCAGGCATGTCCCCCTTCCCCAACTGTCTCACACACATCTTTCCACTACCTTTACTTATAGACGCTCTACCCCCTTGGAGACCTGATCCAAAGCTGATTAAAGTCAATGGAAGAACTCCCATCAACTTTGGATCAGGCCCTAAAGCAGAGAGGTAAGCACGAGACCTACTTGAAAGTAAGGAGAAAGGCTTACATCTAACATAGTGATGGGATAACTGTACTTGCCTCCCCCTTGCAGGGATGTCCTGTAGACTAATGGAAGTGTGTGCAGTGCTTTGAAGATAGAAACCACTCTACAAGTGCTGAGATGGACATATCTGTCTGCAGTGGGCTTTTGGGGAGCCACAAACAGCACAGTGTCAGCCAGCCAGAGAAGCAGGACTAAGTGGGAACAGAAGATGGAGGAAGCGATGTGGAAGGGCAGTTGGCAGCAGCTAACTGTGGCACCCTGAGAAAGCAAGAAGCGCTAATGAACAATGTCAAGAGCCAAAGCAAAAAGCAGCAAGTCTCAGAGTGACACGTTTGGGGGCGATATGTTTTTTAAGAAGCTGTCCACCTCCGCTGGCTTGATCGGAGAGTTTTAATTAGCAGCACTTATAGTGCCATTAAATACAGAGAGCAAGACACATTCACTGTCCAGGCAAGAGTATCGGGCAGCAGAACATGCTGAGGAAAAGGGGAACGGAAGGGAAAAAAGGCCTGGGCTCATTTGGTAGTCTCTCTCTCTCTATCCTTTTCTCCCCAGAACAATCAAATAATAAAGAAAGTCTCTAACACGCTGCAGCATATATTTTCTGTTTATTCACCTGCCATGTGACTGCAATTGTATTATTACAATTCAAATAGGCCAATATCAGAGAGCAGCCTCTCTCCGGCACCAGATGAGGTGGAGGCAAAAGATACATGTTTTTAACCTCTTTGGTGCTCTTGTCAGGAGGTCTGGTGCACAGGAAGGGAAACAGTGCTCATACTGTCCCACATTAAGCATATGCTTAAATTTCATTGAGGTCAGTAACAAAGAACGGGACAAACTATATAGAGGTGTAGAAATCAGTCACCGCCTATCCAGCAAGCTTTAAAGAACCCCCTCCTAACATAGTATCCGGGAGCCACTAGGGGGGATGAATGCAGCCAGGGAAAGCATGCAGCCTCTGTGCTGGAATGCCCTGCAGCAGTGCCCTGCATATCTCAGCCATTTCTGGAGTGTCCATCACTGTAGCATTTAGGCACAGAAGCTATTGATGGGATGATAAAGTGACGGGATTGTGGGGGGGCAGAGGGGGGGAATCATATGCTGCAAAACGAGAGTTGATCTTACCCTCTCCCACTTCAGTACTCTCCTTCCTATCTGGGGATCTCAAGCTATGTTACACGGACCGATGAATTAAACCTCAACATCCCTGTGAGCTAGGGAGGTATCACTGTCCCCATTTGACACATGGGGAAACTGAGGCACCTCTACGTTATGTGACCTGCCCACAGTCACAAAGGGAAGAGCCAGGAAGAGTAAGCAGATTATCTGGCTTCCAGACCCCTGATCATGCCTCCCCTACTGTTTGTATTGAATGCCTACAAAACAACGTGTACTGCACTTAAATACCCTGATGACAGGCCTCAGAGGTGAGCTCACCATGGGGAATCCTAGATGACAAAGTGCTGTAAAACCCTATCACAACTACCTCCTGAAAAATTCTACCTCCAGCCACAGTAACTCCTGGCTATAAGGTGTTAACTGCACTGTGTTACAAGCACCAAATAAAAGGGTGATGGATTTATAGGTAGTCATAGGACTCCCAACTCCGGTCTGCAAGCCTGTTCTCCTAGAGGTAGCTCAAGACACATTCCACAGAGTCAGGCTCCTAGCCCAAGAGCTGTGCCAGCAGGAGGTGGGGAGGGAAATGGCTTGCATGGTGAGCAGTATGGCCCAAGGTGGTGGTAGTTAGCACCTCTGCTGTACTGCAGAGGAATATAATTTTCCATGTAATCCTTGGCTCTCAAATGCAGTGAGTGCCAGACGCTCACAATTAGCTTGAAAAAAATGTCTCTGAGACACATCCGGTCAGAAACGGCTGGCTGGATATTTTGTGGGTTTGATTTAGGAGCTGATTTTTTTATAATAGCTAATTAGGTAGATTTCTCGAGCAGTAATTTCAAATCTGCTAATTATCCCATCAGCTGAATAAGAAAAAGAAAATCTCTCCCTCCTTGTTACCCAGGCACTAGTGAAAAATATTAAAGATTGACAAGCTGCCAGTCACAAAATGAACCCTAGGAATTAACTCCACGGTGGGCTCTTAATTCAATTGTCTCTACTCTCCAGATGCTTCATGAGCGACCTGCAGGCAAGTGGTCTTTCCATCCAGCTCTGCTTGAAACTGATGCCTCAAAATGACACATTTACATTAAGAATAATACTGACTATAACAGTTGTTATTTGTCTCCCTGCTTTGGGGCTAAATATGATCTAGAGCAGGGGTCCCAATGGGGGGCATTATGGGAGGTTTAGGCCTTCCCTTGCAGCATTGGCCATGGCTGGAGAGAGACTACCAGACCACTGGCATATTTAATCTGAGCTGCTGTATTTGATTTAGGATACCCAACCAGCTGTCTCATTGGACAATTCCAACAGAGCAGAATCCTGAAGTCAGACAAGATGCATCACTGCTCTGGCTTGGCAATTCATATATTCTTACATATACAGGGCATCCTAGTCCTAAGAGATCTGTCACATGGTGCCAGTGCTCGACCTCTTGGAAACCCAGAAGTTGCTCTCCGACACTCTCCTGTGCAGCAGGTGATGCTGGCCAGCCATCCTGAATTGCATAGGACAGACTGGTTAAAGTCAAACATAGCCATCAAAATTTAGGCTGTCCGGTAACCCTGGCTCTGGTCTGTTTGGAAGGAAGTTCTGAGCCTTCTGTTTAAATTAAATTGGTCACTCATTGTATGATTTACACCAGGGGTGGCCAACCTGTGGCTCCAGAGCCATATGTGGCTCTTCAGAAGTTAATATATAGTTAAAATATGTATAATATATATATAGCTCCTTGTATAGGCACTGACTCTGGGGCTGGAGCTACAGGCGCCAACTTTCCAGTGTGCTGGGGGATGCTCACTGCTCAACCCCTGGCTCTGCCACAGGCCTTGCCCCAACACTACCCCTTCCCGCCCCTTCCCCTGAGCCTGCTGTGCCCTTGCTCCTTCTCCTCCGAACCTCCTCTGGAGTACTGTGTCCAGTTTTGGGCCCCGCACTACAAGAAGGATGTGGATAAATTGGAGAGAGTCCAGCGAAGGGCAACAAAAATGATTAGGGGTCTGGAACACATGAGTTATGAGGAGAGGCTGAGGGAGCTGGGATTGTTTAGTCTGCAGAAGAGAAGAATGAGGGGGGATTTGATAGCTGCTTTCAACTACCTGAAAGGGGGTTCCAAAGAGGATGGCTCTAGACTGTTCTCAATGGTAGCAGATGACAGAACGAGGAGTAATGGTCTCAAGTTGCAGTGGGGGAGGTTTAGATTGGATATTAGGAAAAACTTTTTCACTAAGAGGGTGGTGAAACACTGGAATGCGTTACCTAGGGAGGTGGTAGAATCTCCTTCCTTAGAGGTTTTTAAGGTCAGGCTTGACAAAGCCCTGGCTGGGATGATTTAACTGGGAATTGGTCCTGCTTTGAGCAGGGGGTTGGACTAGATGACCTTCTGGGGTCCCTTCCAACCCTGATATTGTATGATTCTATGATTCCTGCACACCACAAAACAGCTGATCGGGAGGTGCAGGGAGGGAGGGGGAGGCGCTGATCAGCGGAGCTGCCGATGGGTGGGAGGCGCTGGGAGCCGGGGGCAGGGAGCTGATGGGGGGCTGCTGACGTATTACTGTGGCTCTTTGGCAACGTACATTGCTAAATTCTGGCTCCTTCTCAGGCTAAGGTGGACCACCCCTGGTTTATACAGTGGCCGAATTGAGGATTAACCTTTTGGAGACTGTGCTTCCATAGCTCTTTACTTATTAAAAGCACCACAGAAACATTAACTAAATCCTCAGAACACCACCGTACGTACCACTGTCCTATTCTACAGACTGCGGTATTTAGGCAGACAAGGTAAGAAAACATTTTCAAAAATAGCCACTCATTTTCAATGCCTTGATTTTTGGCTGCCCAAGTCAAGAGGCCTAAAGCTGGATTTCCGGAAGTGCTGAGCACTCATAACTTCATGTGAAGTTAGTGGAAGTTACTGGGTACTCAGTACCTCTGAAAGTCAGTCCATTTATTTAGGTGCCTAAATATGAACTTAGGAGCCCAACTTTAGGCCCCCATTTTAGGAAATGTTTGGTCTTTATCCACACAGTACAGCAGTACTGGAATGCAGCCACTTCTGGTGTAGAGGTAGGCAGACAGCGTACACTCAGCATGCTGTACAACAAGGGTGAGAGGAGAAATACTTGGTAAAGAAGATGAGGTTAAACCTCATCTCTTAAATTCATAGATTTTAAGGCCAGAAGGGACCTGTAGATCATCTAATTTCTCCTCCATTGTATTCTCCCAGAGCAGACAGGACTCCAGTTTTTAAAGTCTCATCTGCAAGACTTATACACAAGCACGGTCATGGAAGGATAAGTTGGTCCTGCTGCATTTTGAACCTGTGGCTGCAAAGCATGTAGTAGTTGCAAGCCTGAAGCTTAGCGCACTAAAGCCATCTCCCTCTGGCTAAGGGCTACCATGTCTTATCATCTGATTTGAGCATTCTGAAGGACTGAACACCTCCTACACAGTTAGGAGGCGAAGGTCAAGTCATGTATCACTGAAAAAGGAATTTCCTTTAGATCTGCAGTTAGTTCCTTGATGACCTCATTTCACGAGATATTAATAATCACACAGATACAAGAGCGGCAAAGCATACCATTTGTGGCAGATTTCTCAGACTCTTTCCCAAGGACAAACTCATTCACTGCTAAAAATCAGCATATTTGCCCAATTCCCCAAATATAATGCATTAAAACACATAACAAATGCTTCTAAAAAAAGAAAAATCTCTACCCAATATTTGTGTGGTTTAAAAAGCAAAGTGTAGATCCCCAGTTACAAATACTAGCATGATTCAGGTAAGATAATATGAAGCAATGTCCCATATTGGAATCTGATCAGAATAGTGGGGCTAATATCGGTACTCTGGAGTAAACTACCCCTGAATCTTTAATTACCAGAAGTAGAGTCATGGTCTCGGTTTTATATCTCATTGGAAAGATGGCACCCCAGAGCTCTTAACATCACACTGCTGCTGTACTGACTCAGAGGAAAAATCTACTGACTCATCAACGCCTCTGTTCCTACAACACCTGTGTGTTCCTTGGGATTTCCCTTTCGTGCAGCTCATCTCTGCATAGCTTATGAAGTAGGAGAAGATCACAGTGCAAGGTGATATGGCTGCAGGCCAGCAATGGCTTTATCACCTAAGTAACTGAACAGGAATAGTTTTGTCTGTACCTGTGAAGAATCTAAAACCAAAAATAAGTCAGGCGTCACAGTCCAAAAGTAAAAAAAGAAAAGAAAAGGGTTCTATTTACTTCCTTCCATACTAAAGAGACCACCCCCAAACACTCCCTGTGGAGGAGACAGGCTTCAGAGTAGCAGCCGTGTTAGTCTGTATCCGCAAAAAGAAAAGGAGGACTTGTGGCACCTTAGAGACTAACAAATTTATTAGAGCATAAGCTTCCGTGAGTCCGATGAAGTGGGCTGTAGCTCACGAAAGCTTATGCTCTAATAAATTTGTTAGTCTCTAAGGTGCCACAAGTCCTCCTTTTCTTTTTCCTGTGGAGACAGCGACCCAGAAGGCCTACAGCAGCAGCTACTCCCAGACAGCCTGAGACATGGAAACCTGCTTCACTAGCAGAGGGAATTCTACACAGGCCATTAGGGCTAGCCTGGAAAGCAACCTTTCCCCTCCACCAGCAGATATGGACAGAGGTGGATCTGTCTCACATTTCCCCGAAGGGATGAGTCTCTCAAGCTGTCCAGGTGAACTCAGAGTTGAGAGGACATCATCTAACTGCTCCCAAGTTCTATGACAAACGAGCCAACCTTCCACTCCTAACAGTAGAAGCCAATAAATTCGGAGCATGGCCTCTGGTGGCCCATCTATTTGTTTAAAATCAACACAGGATACTCATTAGAGCAGATCAGAAGACAAAACCAGCTTTGGTTGCTATGCCATCTGCAGACCACAATGAGGCTGCGTCTGTATGTCTGCAGAATGTAAAGCGTTAAGATTCCAAAGGCCCCACTCTTACTTTCCACTGTTAACAGGAAAAGAAATTAAGAAACTGAACAAAAAAAGATGGGGGGCGGGCTGGGGGGGGGAACAACAGGGCTGATTCAAGGAAGCCTGTTTCTGTTGTAACCTGTCCATTAAAAAGCTGGGCTGGAGTGTAATTCAGCCTCCTTCATTAGCGTCTATACCCCATTCAGCACATTTTCAAACTGAGGAGACAGCACTAATAAAACGTGCATGACCCAGAAGACTTCCTGCAAAGCCCGTGGTCAGTTGGAGCTGGGACTTTATGGAGCAGCCTGGCAAGGTGAGAGTGGGAGGAGGCTGGTTGGGGACTAGAGTCTTAGGGTTTGTTTGTTTTTTTAAATACTCTATTAACCCGCAGGCTGGAAAAAATAATAAGAAATAAATATAGACCCATTAAGCTACTTAGAAGAAAACTCACTGCACCTCTGTCTCACTGACAGCTGCCAGTTTTCTGCCAGTTGCACTAGCCTGGGAAAGAAAGGGAGGAGGAAGAAACAGAAGAAAAACAACTGTGTGAAACACTGAAATAACAAGAGCTGATCTGATTGTATTTCCCGGCAGCTAGTCCTTGACGTGTGTTTAGAGGGAGGGGGTGAGTGTAATGCAAACATGTAATAAAAGTAAGGCAAATATATAGCAGAAAAAGGGAGGGGGAATTGCAGGAAAATGGGAATGGAAGGATTTTTCTTCAGTGTGAGAGAGATGTGCTGGAAGCCAATGTTTGTAAACGCTAAGTAAATCAGAATTCATTTTAGGCCATCTCGACTCCCTTCACCCCCTCCCTGCAGGTAGGCTTTTCCAAAGCTTGCCAGTGTTTTGATGTTGAAATTGATAGCTATTTCCTGATAAAAGTTGGTGATGAAAAGCCCTTGATGTAGCCCTGCATAATGGTGTGTTCCCATTCAGCACCCATGACACAGCGTTAGATTTTTCACAGATTATCCCTATGAAATGTGGCCTTCTGAGAGAACATCACTAACATAACAGAACATGGGCCAATGGAACATCCAGGATGTATTCTTATGGGATGGTGTCTTCTGACAGAACCTTCAAGGCAAATGTACAATGTACAATTAGAGGGAGTTCAGAGACGGGTGATGAGAATGATCAAGGGCCTGCAGAAACTCTCCTATGAAGAGGGATTGAAAAGGTGGGGATTAGTTACTGTAGAAAGGAAGCGAACCAGAAACAACATCTTAAAAGAATATAACGAATGAATGGTATCAAGAAAGTAGTTCGGGAGCTTCTGTTCTCCCTGCCTGATAAAAACACAAGAACAAGGGGACAGTAAATGAAATTAAAAATTGGGAAATAGCAAACTGATACAAGGAAATATTTTTTCACACAGTGTTTATTAGGCTGTGGAACTCACTGCCACAGGAAATCATTGAGCCCAAGAATTTGGTAAGATTCAAAAAGGGATTGGACATTTCTATGGATAAGAATATTCAGAGTTAGAATAGTTAATAGTAACATATTTTGGAAGAGAAATTAAGCCTCATGCTTCAGGGTTTAAACTAATCTCTATTATGGATTAGGAGACCTAATGTGGGGGAGGGGCAGATTATCTCACATCTGCCTAATGCAGGGTTTCTTGCACCTTCCTTTAAAACACCTGGTGCCTGGCACAGTCAGAAACAGGTATTGGGCTAAATGGGCCTGATCCACTACGCCGGTTCCTATGTTCCTGTGTTATGTGTGCCTATGGAACATCCATGATGTAGCTCTATAGGACAAGGTCTGCTGATAGCACATCCATGACACAGTATAACATGTCCCAATGGACCCTTCATGACACAGCACTATGTGACGATATATGCTAACAGGACACCTCCATGGTAGCACTAAGCCATTCTGCATGCCAACAGAATGTAGTCATTTTGTAATTCTACCTGACAACATACCCTTGGGACACCTGTATCATAGTGCTACCTGATGCCCTACAGAGCATTCATGCCATGGCTCTACATGCCATTACGTTATGGTCTCCGCACCCCCAGACAAGCATTAACACATCAACCTCAAGATGCCTGCTTCCCAAGAAACAAAATTACTGCTGTCAGATTTCATGGGCTGGCTCATTTCACAGAAATAGAGGACTTGCCAAACCAGAAGAGAACAATGGTCCATCTCTGTCTCTGGAGACAGTGACCCATATAGGGGGAAACAAAAAACCTGTCGTAGCTATACAGTATTGCACTGAGGGAGAAGTGATGGTGTGCGGGCAGATTTTCTTCCTGACTCCAGTTTGGGATCAGTTAATGCCTTCGAACATGAAATCCTTTGTAATTCCCACTTTAGCGAGCGTAGTAGCTGATGGTTTTTCTTATTCATATTGGATGTGGCCTCCTTTGCTAGGTAAGTACTGTAGGAGGCAAGGGGAAGGGGAGAGCTGTGCCAACAGGTTGGCAGTGTCCACTGCCAGTGAAGCTTGCTCCAGGAAGAGCCTTTCCATTTCCAGTACTCCAGACTGGCATGGAAGCAGTTCACAGCTGTGATTAACCTCTCCCCTAGCCTGTCACCTAGGAGTCTCATGCTCTGCCTACCCCCTCCTTTGCTTCAGGGCCTGGGCTGCCTTATTTCTTATATGGGATGGGAGGAGCTTTGGGTGGAAACGTGTTGTCATGCTATCACATGGCATTTTGCTACCCCTTAGGTTTGCTGGCTCCAAATTCTCATCCACTTCCAAGCCGCTCCATCTAACCATTGTGCATTAGATCCCGCAGAGGGATAGCTACCTGAAGGGGAGCATGGCTGTAGCACATGAAACCTCAGGCCCCTGTGGAAGACAGACTCAAAACATACAGTCAGCAGCTTCTAGCTCTTGGATTCTCCCCAGCCCTGCAGCTGCTGCTCACATTGCTAAGGCAGCCTGGCCCATGCTATACCACTGTACAAGAGCTCCCATGCACAAGCTGACAAAAATTCCTCCTGTGGAATCCCTCTGTGAACCTATCGCACGCGAACACAAGAGAGCAACAGGATACAACCAGGGATGGGAAGAGAATCCAAACCCTCCACCTTTCCTCCTGCACCGTTCGTTTGCTAACATCCGTCTCTCCCTCCATCAGCTGTCACAGTTCTTCCCTCCTCTCATTTCATCCTCCCACATCCTATTCTGGTTGATCCCCTCCTGTCTCCCGCTTCCTCACCCTCTGCTTTCCATCTCTTGTCCCTTCTCCCCCATTCTGTTTTAATTGGCTTCTCCAGATCACCCTATTTCCTGGCCTCTGAACCTTCCGCCAGAGCCGAATGGCCTGTGACTTCCCCTCGCCTCCGGATCTAAACCCTGTCATTGCTAACCTGCTACAGAAGTCAGCAGAATGAGAAGCGTGGGGGAGGAGAGAGAGGAACGTACTAGCCACAACTCCTCAGCCAGCCTCAGTCTGCAGGATTCAATTCCCAGCCCGACCACTGACCTACTGGGTGACTGTGGACAAATCACTTCTTCTCTCTCTGCGTCGTTTCTCCACGGGGGGTAATATTGTCTTTCCCCACCCTTTGCCTTGTCTATTTACATTCTAATCTCTTAAGGGAAGGAACCGTCTGTCACTACGTGTCTGGCTCCTATCACAATGGCAGGATGATTTTGGTCAGCTGCTACCTTCATACAATCAGAAGAGACTTATCTCCCACAGAACCCCAATTCCAGACTGAGCTGTGGTGCTGAAGGGGCCATCAAGCCCAGGGAGTCTGAGTAGATGAGAGACATCTTAGCATGAAGTCTCTGGGTCTTCATCTGGGGTCCTATGGTGTCAGTGCTTGCTCCCCGGGCTCTGTATTGAGTTCACTGACAGCTGTTTGCCAACGGAAAGCAAGCTGCCCTGGCTCGGACTCCTTGTGCAAGTTGCCTGCTCTTATGCTGCTGTTTTCCATTGATAAGCCATCTGGAGATCAGCATTTACAACTAATTCATTTATGAGGCAAGGAGGCTTATAGGGAGCTGTGTGTAGGGGGCATCTCTGCAGGCACAGTGCTACGCATGGGATTGTCTTCTGGTTGAGCACCTCGCTTATTGCAATTCAGTGTAGGCAGGAGGCTGGGGAGGGCAGGTAGGCGAAGCAAAAAGGGGCACTAGTTTTGGGTCTCTCTTTATGGACAGTCTCAGCAGAGAGGGCAGGCACTGAATGGGCCCTAGAGAGGTTGGACCCTCTTTTTCCTAGAGGTGGTGGCTCTGGGTCAGATTTGAGGCATGTCTGCAGTGTGGGGAAAGCTTCCGCTGTTGTTGTCTGTGCTGTACATGGGCTGTGGATACACAGGTGTCAGTCCCTGGAGCCATCCCTCCTGCACCTTTCCCCTGCGCTAACTTCGCTTGAATGCGAAAAGGGGATAGCCCCAGGTTGGGGAGTAGGCTTCATCTCATGTTAAATTATATTCTTTGCCATTAACCTCTTGCTTGTATATAGCTGCCCCTTTACATAGCCAATATTTGGGGCCTTCTTGGGTTGTTTCAACTAGGAAGAGAAATTGATGATACACGTCAGGTATTTCTTTGGTGCTGTCCTATTTATTTGCAAAGGATGGACACACAGTCCAGCTTCCCTGGAAACAAGAGGAACAAAAAGGAGGCAGTTCTCTTGTTCAGAAATCCAAGTCTGCCTCTCCTGCAAGTCCTGGGCCCCCAGAAAACTCTCTTTCAGCTTCCTCCCATGGCCACATTCCCCACAGCTTCTCTTGCTCTCTCCTGGCTTTTTCCTTGTGCTTTGCCTCTTTCTGTTTGCTTTCTCTCTCTCTCACAGCCAGACACACATTAATGCAGGGTCTGAGGCATTACTCTGTTGCGATCTGTTCATAGGGAAACCACTTAGTCTACATGGCTTAGCTTCTGCTCAGACCTTGCCATGCCGGCCAGTACTTTGGGTGATGGCTTCTATAGTTTCAGCTCTCACTACACAAAGAGACACTTAATTTCTCCTTCTGTTTAGCCTGAATGCAGGGTGCTTAGTACACCCATCAGCTCTAACCAGGTCTGTGACCTGAGGGGCAGCTATTAACATCTTCCAGCATAACAATATATACATAAGTCCTTTGTAGTATGTGGCCTGTCTATCTTGGAGACCTCCTCTCTCCTATTCTTGTACCCTGGCAGTTGAGATCAGGATGGGGTGCGAAGGCAGTCCCTAGATATGTTCATCTGGAGTCAGGGCCTGCGTAGCAGAGAGCTCTGGATCACACCCCTCCATGAGCTGGTGCCGGAGTTTTGTGTAGCCTTTCAGGAAGCACTGACAAGCTTGTTTGTCCAGGCTTCTTCTAAGCGGGTTGGGCTGAGTGGGGAGCGTCTCAGTTTGTGCGATTGGGCAATTATTGACACTAGCTCAGCTGGAATCGTATGCCTCTAGCCACTGATTCTCCTCTCATCTGATCTGGTTTTGTAATGGGGTCACTCCAGTGACTTCAGTGGGGTTATTGTTGACCACTGGCATCCCTAGAGATTAGGGATATAGTAAGTGAAATTTCAGAGGCAGAAACAGGAGGATCAAATTGCTGCGCAGGCCTGAGATAACCAGAGCACTGGTTTTGGGGGGACAGTTCTATTTCAGCCTCCTACGTGCCTCCCTTCCCCTCTCCGTTGCGATCGGTTAATGCCAACGCCCCACCCCTTTGCGACTCCGAGCTCTTCTTCCTTCTCAAGCGCCTGGATCCATGGTGCAAATCGTCTAGCTGGCCTGGCCCAGACTGGCAGCTGTCAGATGTTCCACATTTTCTAGAGCAGACTTGTCAGGCAGCTGTTTCCGGAGTCTATCCTTCTCCCCTCCTTATATCTGGGTAGAAACATATTTTGACAGGCCAGTGATGCAGAAAATAACTTTCTGCTACCGAACTGCTGCATCCCTTGACCCCAATTAGAATGCGGTGTATGTAAAAGTGTCAGCTCCCAGCTTTCTCTCTCCCTCTGATCTTCCTAACCAAAATACTCATTGTCCAAGCCATGCCTGAGCAGTTCAGGGTGCGAAAAAATTGCCGAGGTGTCTAAACATAGGTATGGCCAGACTGGATCAGCCCAGCGGTCCATCTGATTCTGTCTCTAACAGTGGCCAGCATGAGCTGCTTCAGAACAAGATAATACAGGATACCTTGCAGCCAGTACTTCTGGGATAACCTGCCCCAAGGAAAGCTTTTCCTCCTGACCCCTTCAGTTAGAGGTTGGCCTGGGGCCTGAAGCATGAGGGTTTACATCCATTCCAAAAAAAATTGGAGGGGGGGTTCTGTATGCCTGAGGCCATTGAAAATGGGCTAAGGCGCCAGTCACTGAGGCCAAATTCACCATGGAATGTTCCAGTGCGACTCCAGGCTATTCGCAGGACTGACTTAGCTTTCCCTTTGTCCTCAGTGTTCATGTCCCTGCCTCTCACCTGGCTGTTATCAGGTCCATTGTTAGCTGCCTTCATGAAGACTGGCATGGTCATGCTATCTTCCTGTCTCCTTGCATGTTAGAGCCAATGTGAGCTGGTGAGCGCTGCCCATGGTGTAACAGGCCAGATGGCATGAACAAGGATAGGGAGGGTGTTGCTGGTGTTTTGGGACGGTGGAGTGCTCTTCTACTTGGTGAAGGTGCAGTGTAACTAGCTAGTTAAATCTGTAAGAGATCAGACGGGTGTAAGGGTCAGGGATGGTTGGAGAGACCACTGGATCTCAATATGCCTTACATCCATTCGAACTTGTGGACCTCAGCACTGTGGTTCGGACCCATCTCAACTAACAATAAACCTGCACTGGTTACTTGTGTCTGCCCAAACTTCTCGGGGGGCTCTAAAACATATCTCACTAGGATTTGTCAGTACCATGGCAGCTGCTGTCAGTCAGGTGGAGACACCAGAAGATGCCATGCACGTTAGGATCTTCATACATGTTAAGCATCCCATGCCCTGCCTACTTTTCATAGGCATGAGAGAGCCCATGGAACTTTGTGTAAGAGTGCTGGCTTGTCTTGGTACCCCTAGCCAAAAGCCTCTTGGTGTTGTGCTGCCATCATCTCTTCCGAGATGGCTGCATGTTGGTGGTGCTGTTTATTTCTCATTCCAAAGCACTTGAGATGAAAGCCGCTATTATAGCGTCTTGCAGGAGCAAAGGTTCCTCCTAATGATAGCTCTGCATCCTGAAATTAAACAGCAAGCATGGAGGTACTGCAAGAATTCTGTACAACCTTCCGAAACCATGCCAGGAGACCGTATCCCCTGAATTCTTGCACTGGGAGTAAATTCAGCACAAACACAAGGAGAGCAAAGAGAATATAGCAGGGGATAAGGAGTCTAATAGACAGCCCCTAACACATGCATCCCATTTAAGACCATTCTGACTTCCCAGCTCCTGGTTCCCCAGGACCACATTTAATTGTTGAGGATGACCCCGGTCGTGTCTTTCTTTCTTCCCATGAGGCCATTGCCTGTGTTTTTAGGATTCTCCAGCATGCGTTGTGCTCTTTGGATACTGATGCTGAATTCCTCCTTCATTATCTTTCCCTCTGACATCCCCTCTGGCCCTATTAGGCAGACATTGGGTTGAAGATGGAATATCCTTCTGCTCTTGGATGGAGTGGCTCCTTGGAAAAAGTCATTTCTCTGCTGCCCTGGGGTGACCTTCCTCGGTACCACAGAAAGCGGACTGTAATAAGGCTGGTCACCGTGACTTCCTCCGTAACGTAACTGTACAAGGATGGTCCTTCCCAGAGGCCCTTGTGCCTTTGTCTTCCTCATGAGCTGGTTTACCAATAAATACTATTCTGTAAATAGGTCCAAATTCCGGAATGGTCCCCCCCCCCCCCCCACGGTTATGTCCTGCAGTGAGGGAGGATACATGTGTAGAGAAGATCGTAATGAATCCAGCCTCCCAGTCAGCAAAGGATCGCCCCTTCAGCGCATGCCCCAGTCCCAAGCAATAAGGTGCCTTCCCCACTTCCTTTGGGAGACTAGGCTGCGGACTGATGGCTCTCACTGCTCGGAAATTTATTCTGGGATTCAGCCTTTGTTACCTTCTGCTAAACTTTATCCCATATGTCCTAATGCCACCCTAAGCAATGTCTCGCCTTCCCTGGGCATCATTATTGACAGAGGAAAAACTTCCAGTGGGGAGTTTTGTCTGCCTGACTGATTTCTGTGTAGCTATGGTACTTATCTGGCTCCCTTTACCACAATTCCTGAGTACGCCAGGATCATTAATGTATTTGTCCTCCCAACACCTTTGTGATGGAGGTATTATCCCTATTTTACAGAGGGGAACTGAGGCACAGACCCCAAGTGTCACCCAGGAGGTCTGGGGTGGAGCAGCAAATTGACCCTCTGTCTTCTGAATAGGGCTGGCTGGGAAACAACAATTCCGTTTTGCAAAAAATGTCAAGGTTTGGAAATTTGTTTTCCTTCTGCATCAAAATGACGAGGAGACCTTTTCAGTTTGTGGGGGCAAAAATGAGACACTTGCTCACCCCAGACTGGCACTAGCCTGGTGATTATGGCACTCAGGTGGGATGTAGGAGATACAGACTTAAGTACACTGCTGATTTGGACATCCCCAGTGAATACACTAGCAACTGGGTAATACAGTCAGTCTCTCTTATAGGCTCATTAAATAGTTAATTATAAAAACAAAGTGGAACAGCTCCAAAAGGAGAGATGGCAAGAAAGCCTGGGGGCTAGAGTACTTGCTTGGGAGCTTGCTTGCTCCAAATCAGGGTTATGTTTCTGTGAAACATTTTGGTTCCGATGAAATAGTATTTTTTAATGGCTTCAAATTAGTTGCTTCGAAAGTATTTCCACCAGCTCTACTTCCAAGTCCTGGGCTAGCGCCCAAACCACTGGATTATCCAGGCTCTTGCTGATCCCTTGTTGTTTAGATCCTTCAAATAATCTTTTCTTTCCTTTTCTCTTTCTCTCTCCACCTCCATCCCCCTTTCATTTGTTCTGCTGGCAACAAACCCCCCAGCTCTGTCTGTCTGGAATTTCAGAGGCACGGGTGAAGAATGGAGGCCTCTGAACCAACCCTTTGAGATATCAGAAGCTGCCTTCTTGCAGCTCAGCAGGGCCAGGCTGGGGAACAGCGGTGAGGGATTGGAAGGAAGGTGAAGGAAGGGAGGGAGGGAAAGGACCCTGCATGATCTTAGCAGAAAGTTGATGCATTCAGAACGGAGAGTAAAAACCAGTGTATTTCTAAGGGGAATTCTCCCAGCACATTGCCTGGGCACGTGAGGTCTGAAAGGGAGCAGAACCACAGTAGTCCTTATGCAATGCAGATCGCTCACTCCTCAGCAGCAGCAGCATGGAGGAGGCTCTGTGGAAAACTATGGTGGGGAGCAAAGGCATGGCCAGTGGGTCAGCAAACTGGTCAGGACCATCACGGCACCTTTATTTTAAGTAGCTGAAGACACAGTGATCCAGGCAGAGCCCAACGGACAGGGTCTGTGTGGGTGACCAGGATTGTACCTTCTAATCGTGGCAATCGTTGCCAGGATAGAAATTTTAAACAAACAGTTCTTCCTTCTGTTTTATTGTTTTGGGGTAAGACTTTCTGGTATCGGAGTTCCGTACAGCCTGGGATCTGAGAAGGTCTTTAATGTGAATGAAGTGGGTAATGTGCGAGCGACGGGCGGCAGCGGCCTAACAGTGATTGAGCTATGGTGACCTCAAGCGAAAGAGATTTTTGTCTCTTCACATGGAACAAGTAGCAGCTAAAGATCTCTTTAATTATTTGTGTCATGAAAACATGCTCAGTAGGACAAAATGCAGACTGCTTGTGAAGCCCTCTGAACCAGATCAGATATATCCTTTGCTTCCCCTGCTTCCTGTGGAGAGGGACTGGTGATTTCTCCTCTCTTCCTGTGGGAGCTGCCTGGGGTCACTGTGAGGGGTGCACAAGTGGTGGGATGGGCCAGCAAAAGGGAAGCCCCTTAGTCACAAAAATTGCTGCAGTGATTGCCTGCTACGCAGCATTACCGGGGAATAGAAAGTTACTCTGGAAGACAAATATGTCCACAAAATTCCACACCCGCAGCGCACCAGGAGGAATGGCTGGAGCCCACTCAAAACTTATAGAAAATGGTAATTTTTTCAAAAAAAAAAGTCATTTTTTGCTGAAAATTGGTTTATTTAAAGTTTATAATCTCCAAAATATCAGCTTTAAACTGAAAAATTTCAGTTGACAAAAACTTGAAATTTCTAAGAAAATTTTTGACTAAAATGAAAAAAAAAGTCATTTTAGTTAAAAAAAATAATAATTTCATGGGGTGGGTGGGGAATAATTTTCCGACTAGCTCTACAAATGACAAAACAACCAATTAAGAGAAGTTTATCATCAAAACATGAAGCTGCTGCAATAAACACTGCAGGATTGTCTCATATGCCTGAATTTAAACTCCTGATGCAAATGTTACACAAAGTTTGTTAAGAGTTACTCAAACATACTCAAACACTGGGTAAATTTTGTAATTTGATTCCAAAATCTTTAAATCTTCCCCTCTCAGGTATATTTTTTAATCAGGGATTTGAAATGGGCATTGCCCAGGTCCCTAGGATGGGCCTGGCCTCTTAGAATGTTGTTTTGTCCCTTAAAACATTGGCTGTAATAATTATTTAGTACTTAGAGAATCTCAAAGTGTTTTACAAAGGTGGTTCAATGTTGTTCTCCCCATTATACAGATGGGGACACTGAGCACAGCAAAATTAAGTTATTTGCTCAAGGTCAAACAGTTCCAGAGGCAGAGCTGGTGAAAGAACCCAGGTGTCCTAACTCATGGGAGGCTGCTTCTGCAACTAGTCCCTGCTACTTTCCCTTCCATGACGTAAAGTTTAGAGGCCTCGAAATCTTTATGGTTCTAGGGCCCCATCCTCGTCTAATCTGGCCCTGGGTTACCCCCCAGGTTTATGGACACACATAAAAGGCTTAGTAATAAGCAGAAGCTGACGACAAGTATCCTGCCCTCATGGTGGGATCAGCTAATAGGAAGTGAGTGCTGAGGAAGTGAGATTTTCCACTGTATGCATCCGATGAAGTGAGCTGTAGCTCATGAAAGCTTATGCTCTAATAAATTTGTTAGTCTCTAAGGTGCCACAAGTACTCCTTTTCTTTTTACAGATACAGACTATCACGGCTGCTACTCTGAAACCTGAGGTTGAATGGCTTCTAACTGGCTATGTTGCTGCTTGATATCCTGGTGCAAAGTTGTGGGGAGGCAGTTAGGCTGCTATTTTCCAGAATAATTGTCTGCTGACCAGTAGCCATCACAACAGTAAATAAATAGTGGGTGATTAAGGTAAACATTAGTTGGTGTTTTCGTCTTGTTGAGGTCATCCTGCAGCTTCAAACAACGCAGCATTTCCACCTCCCTGGATCATTAGATATTGAAAAGACTTACTGCTGTAGGCCACATCTAGCCCAGCCTCCTTCACTCCCTGCTCACTGAAGATTTGCTTTGTAGTATTGTCCAGTTCTTCATGACTCCAGTGCTGGGCCTCCTAATGCTTCGTTTGGGAGACCCTCCCACAGCCTGATAGATCTGGCTCATGAAATTATTCCTCAGACTCATCGTAGTTCTTATCAGTCTGTCATTTTTTCAACTCATTGGGCTAATAGTTTTTCGATTACAAAAGCTGTCTGTCTATGCCCTTTCACTCTAGTATCCCCAAGGGAACTTCCTTTCTCCTGCACGTGCAGAGGGTTGGACTACAAGATTTTACGAGTCTTTTTTCTTCCTTTCTAACTTGTTGAATTTCAAGGGCAATTCACCTCCTCTGAACTCCAATGGTATTTGAAAGAGAACTGGATTTAATGTAGCGAGCAACCAGGACATCACTGTTCCCAAACCCTACTGGTTCTGAAGCCCTCATTGTAAAGTTCAGGATGGCTCCTGGCTAGAGGGATACTGGCTTATTCTCTGTTACGGATATGGGTGCCTTTTGAGTGGCATGGAATGCTGAAAGGATACGGACAGCCCCAATCCCTGGGAGATCTGGGGTTTCTCAAACGTCCAGCAGGGTTTACCACGGTGTGGGAGAGACAGGACAGGGGTGCTGAGGAGAGAGACATGGAACATAGAGAAAGAACAAGAGGGATCATCTTCTCTTGGCCTCGAGCACATGGAAAAGGGCACAGGTTCCTCTGCCTGTGGTGTTCCCATCCGGCTCTGACGGGATGAAATTCACCCCCTGTGCAGAGAGCCAGCAGAACGCTTAGTAAGCCCCACCAGTTTAAAACCTGAAAAGTCATCTAGCCCATCCCCTTGTGGGCTAAGGTGGTGCATAAACCATGCACTGGCTTTGTGCACAGTGGGGTCAATATCACCCTTTTGCGTCATTATTATATGTTTTGTTTTCTGACCAGCATTCCCAGTCTCCTCTCCGTAGAAGCCCTAACCAGCCAAGCAGCAGGATGTCAGAGGGGGACGTTAGCGCTCATTGCTGATCAAGCAATAATGAAATTAATAGCCTCTTAAAGCTCTTACATTAACAATGGAGTCAGCATGTCAGTGGGTATTTACAATATAAGTTGCACAAATGTCATTTTGGTACACTGAGCAGTTCATATTCGCAATGCTCTGCCACGTCACTAAAATCCATCAGCTATTCGGAAGAGAAACACACACACAGGATATAGTAGCATTAAAGGCGCAGGACTGGGTTTTCCAAAGGTTGTCTGGGGGGTACAGTAGCTGTCAAAGGGGCTTGTGTTCATGCACGGGGGTGCACCTGGATCCCCCCCGGGAAAACTAAGCCAGATCTTGCATCTGAAGTCAGCAAAGGGAAAATGTGGTGGAGGGTTTGCACTAGATCATCCATTCCATTCCATCCCCCAGCTACAGCCAGTGCCGCTGACTTTGGATGCGTCCCTTGCTCTCCCTGTGCCTTGGTTTACCCCCTTTGCAAAACAGGGGTGCTAATCTCTACCTTGCAGGCTGGTTGCAAGAACTCAACAATGCGTATTTGTATAGATCTGTGAAATCCTTGAATTTGAGGTTCTATCCAAGTACAGAATATTGTGGCATCTTTAAGTATATTGGTTTGTTTTGATGTCAGACAGATAACTCCTCCCAAGCTTTCCTTTGTCCAGGATGGGAGGTGAGGACCCAAAATCCAGCACTTGGAGGATTCATTGCCTACATCTCCAAGCGCTATTTTAAGGTTTGGTATATGTTAGGAATGCATATGCCCACCAGACTCCTATCGGGTAGGAAGAACTGAAGTCAGTGAAGTTACACCAGTGATTTATTTGAAATTGCCCCCTGGCTCTCTCCCCACCCTCCCCAGCACTATAAGATTTCAAGGCAAACCATATAAGGAGTAGGGAGGCATGGGGCCTACATAAACTAATACAGGTGTTTGTGCTTCTGCAAACTCTCAAGGCCTAGCAGAAGAACTGATGAGCCATAGCATTTTGGAGAGGAATCTTAAAGGGTTGAAATCAACGAGAAGTGTCACTCAAGTGGCCCAACAATGCTGGGAAATCAATGCTGAATTCTAAATGAAGAGCGTGCAGGGAAAATGATACCATTTGTTTGCAATTCTAATACAATGAATCAACAGATCGCTTGCAAAATGCTCCTAATGAAAATGCGCATAATAGATGTGCAGAACCAAGAGGGAGAGAGAACAAGGTGTACGTGCTGGTGGGGAGCAGGTGAATCCAAAAGAGTATTTCACTACGGAATTTTGAAAGCATCCTGATCCCTGCAGCACGGGTCTGTCATCCACGAAGGCCAAAGAGCTTGGCAAGAGAGGACATAAAACTCAGCCAAGAGAGGTGTCAAGAAGGAACCACATATTGTGGATGGTCAACTGGTTTGGAAACATAACAACCGGTGAGCCTAGAACCTAACCCATATAGGAACATCTGTATGTCCTGAACATCTCAGCTAAAGGGAAGGGTGGCCAGTCCTCAAAAAGCCCCAACACCCTCCCTCTATTCCCCTACAATTCTTACCCACTGGCAAAGCTTCTTGGTGAGAAGCCTGTGTTAGCTCCTTACAGCACTGGGGTTTCCTCTTTAAGGGGTCTTCCAGGACAACCTGCTCCTTTCTATATAAAGGATGGGTGACTGGCCAGTTTGCTCCTTCCAGACAGTGGGATCCGGAAACCTCAGTGCCGAGTCTCGTTTGAGCTGTCCTGTTAAACTTTAATAGACAGCCCTGAGTGCTTTGCAGGAGCATGGTGAAGGGGGATCCTGCATTCCTGCAAGATTAGTGGTCCCTTGCCATGCATTCAAGGCCTGGTCTGAGGCCTGCAGAAGTCAATGAGCCTCTGACTGGCACCATTAAGTGCTGGAGGAAGAGCTGCATATAAGGGTATGTCTACACTGAATCTAAACACCCGTGGTTGGCCAGTGCCAGCTGACCTGGGCTCACAGGGCTCAGGCTACGGGGCTGTAAAATTATGACATTTGGGCTTGGGTGGGAGCCTGAGTCTTGGGACCCCATGAGAGGCGGAGGGTCCCAGAGCCTGGGCTCCAGCCCAAACCGAGACATCTACCCCCCAGTTTTACAGCTCTGCAGCCCGAGCCCCACAAGCCCAGTTCAGCTGACGCAGGCCAGTCACGGGTGTTTAAATGCAGTGTAGACATTCCCTAAGTTTCTTCACCAGAAGGAGGGCTCAGGGTGATTCAGGCCCATGGGCTGGGGAGTAAGGGGGAACAGAAAGAAACCCTGACATCCTCCCCACCAATTAGTTCTGTCAGTGAATAGCGGGGTGGTATAATTCCCATATTGCTGGATCATTTATTTCTGGTTCGGGCTGGGGCAAACACAGCTTATGGCCCCATTCCCAATGGAGCAGAGCAATTAATGGTGTTATACAACAGCAGGTGATGTGGTAGGACCAGGGGAATTTGAATGGAGTTTAATGAGCGAGATGATCCAAGGGGCTGTCTATGATTAACATTCTTTCTGAGAAGAGTGTTATAGACACAGAGCTATGGCCATTGGTGTGAGCTGGCTTAGAGCTCCTGGGTGCTTCCTGAGCTGGCTTATCCCTCTGGCTTCCTACCCACCAGGCCCTGGCAGCAGAGGCTGATCCTAAATTGCAGAAGTTTAAAAATTCAAGGGTGCAACAAGGAGCTTTTAGGCCCACATTATATGTCCACAGTTTGATGCATCCTGGAGCTGTTGGCTGCATGAATCCCAGACTCCTAATGGAATTGGCATGGAACACATGGTGTTCACCCATTCTTTCCCACTCCAGTCTACGTTTTCTAAATCCGTGCCAGGAGGGTGCTGCAGAAGTTCCCAGGGAAGCAGAGTGGCTGAGAAGCTTTGGAGACAGTGTTTCCCTAATTCTACGAAAGTTCCTCGATTGGTATTAGAAGAAAGAGACTCTCTTGGATTCTTTACCTTTATCACGTGACAGCCAGCTGTGTTTTCTCTCTGTGAAACTCCCGGTGATGTCTGGATTCCATCCAAGACTTTTACAATTGGTTCGGACAAAAAAAAAAAAAACCCCAAACAGTGATAGATGTGCCAGGCAAGTCATTCCCATAGTCATCGCCAGCTTTCCCAGCCAATCACCAGCAGGCAGGGCAGAATCCAGATTTCATGGGACATGCTGGCATTAAAATCCCCAGGCCTGAATTTACATGCTGCTCCCCTTGGCACTGGCCAGCTCCATGCAGCTGTGTCAGGAAATGGAGAGTACACAACAGTTAAACACCCGCGGCTGGCCCGTGTCCGTTGGGCTTACAGAACTTGGGCTGTGGAGCTGTCAAATTGACGTGTAGATGCTCAGGCTGGAGTCTGAGCTCTGGGACCCCAAGGGGGGAGGGTACCAGTCTGGATTCCAGCCTGAGCCTGACCGTCTACCCTGCAATGTTTAGCCCTGCGAGCCTGAGTCTGCTGACCCAGGCCAGATGCAACCAAGCCACGGGTCTTTTATTCCAGTTTAGGTGTACCTAGAGTTCCCTGACCCCTCTCCTCCCACCTCACCTAACTGCCTGTCAGAGCAAAGCTGGTGTGGGCTGGGTTAGAATTCCTTCAGTGGTCTTACTTGTATTTACAATGGCAGTTTCTCATTTTTCTCCCTTCTTCTCTATCCCTCTTCTCCACCCCACCCCATTCTTTCAACCTGTCCCATTTTTCTTTCTCTCCCTATTGTGTTTCTCATATTCACAAAGGCCAAAATGTGTATTTCCAGCCTAGGTGACTTCGTTCAGATTGAGACCAACAGAGTCCATGAAATAGGATCTGAGCGCAGTAATTGGCTCAGTAACCTTCTGCTTCTTCTCACCCAAAGCAGCTCCTTCACCTGTAGTGGAAAGGGAGAAACTCCTGGATTTAAAGAAAAGAGAAGGATATCCCCTTTCAGTCAGGTATGTGAACCATACCCTTTGGCCTGAGGATTTGCTCCGATTCCAGACACTGGAGGCCAGATAGCTGTGTACCCGCACTGTGTGAGCCTCTCCTATAGACAGGCAAAGATGCTATTGCACGGACAGAACTAACTGGTTCCAAGCAGAGGTAAGCCCCATTGATGGAAATAGCAACTTTGCCTGTCCATATTGGGAATTGCAGTACTGCATCTACACAGTGATACTGGAACAAATCCGCCATGGCCTAGCCAGAGTTATAATTAATGACAAATTTTGGAAGGGATTGTAAAGATTTTTGTGCTTCAGGGATTAAGCCAACCTTTAACTATTAGAGATCAGAATGAGATCTATATGGGGGTAGATTATCCTGCATCTGTTACTATATGTTTCTTATTCCTTCCTCTGAAACATCTGCTACTAGCCACTGTCAGAGACAGGACTTTGGGCTAGATTGACCTTGGATCCGATGCAGTCTGGAAATTCTTATGTTCCTATGATCTTTGTCTCCTCCACACTTTTTGAGAATATGCTGCATCCTCTCATGGTCCCTAGCCCACGAGAGAGTGTTGGCTTTGTGGGGTGGGTGGGATTGTGAACCAACCATCACTGGGCTCAGTACAGGGTAACTGGGTGGGGAGTTTAGTGGCCTGTGATGCGCAGAAGACTAGATGATCTGGTGGTCCCTTCTGACCTTGAACTCTCTGATTCCATAATAACAGACTGAATTGAATCAGGAGCCCCAGACTTCCTGAAATGTATCCCCATCCCAACTCTGGGAGATGGAAGACAGTGAGAGCTTGGATTGAGCTTTTGCTGTCTGGACAGAGGGAATGGTTGGATCTCAGAGATATGATGGAGGAAGAAGTGAGAGGATTTGGAAATACCCAGGATGTGAGGCAGCTAGAGAGAGAGGGAGGAGCTGAAGAAGACTCCAAAGTTACAGGCCTGAGGGATGCAGAGAAAGATGATGACAGGGAATGGGGGACCTCACACAACACCCCCATTTGAATCGAGGCTTCCAGTGGTAAAAAACTAGCATATCACCAACCTGCTGAGTCAGCTCCCTGTTAGGTCATGCAGCAAGTCAATAATATCCTTTCAGAGTCCTTCTTACTGATAGTCACAAAGTTTCCTTGGGAGACATCGTATCTGATAACTAAATTATTGGTGACGTTCAAGATTAAAATCAGATGCTGTACAAACCGTGGCTGGTGAATGGCTCGGAGAGGGGACGAATTGACCCAAAAGATTTTGAGGTTGGTGAAAGTTTGGATGAAGCTGTCTCTGCTTCCCAGTAATGTTTTTATTTCTCTCTGGACTTTGCGGCTTTAGCTGGGACTACAGGAGAAATAAGCAATTCTTTGCACACAGGCCTTGCAAGGGATTTTAATGAATTGGGCCTTGATCCTCCACCGCTACCATCTATTAATCCGACGACATAACAGGAGCTTTCCTGTTGACTGGGATGGATTCAGGAGCAAGTGCTCGGTCTGCCTCACAACCTTGCGAGGTTGGGGAATATCATCTCTCTCCATTTTCCAGTTGGGGTACACAGAAGTTAAGGGATTTGCCCAAGGTCACACAGAGTCCATGGCAGAGTTGGTAGACTCCTTGGGGCTGGGACCATCGTTTTGTTTGGTGCTTGTACAGCGCCTAGCACAATGAGGTCCTGCTCCATCACCAGGGCGCACAGGCACTACATTGGTCCAAATAATACGTAACACCACCACAAATGGAACCCAGGAGTCTCACCTACCCCAGCCCGCTGTTCTGAACAAAGACCGTTCTCCCTTCTGTAATATATCAATATGCCACCAGAAAAGGCTGGTCTTGTGGCATTCCCAGCCCAGTTCTGCAAACCCAGGAGGTTCAGGGGCCAGATCCTCAGCTGGTATAAATCCATGTGGTTCCATGGAGCTCACTAGAGCCATACTGATTTACACCAACTGAGGATCTGGCCCAAAGTTTGGCTGAGCACCTGAGCTCAGCTGCTTGAACTTTACATTCTGAAGGGATGATCACCTCCCACTTCTCCTCTGCTCAGACTCAGAAGAGAAAATCTCAGGGGAGAAGGTTAAGGTACGCGCTCCAGCTGCTCCCAGTGGGGAGTGAAGATGGCCTTGGAGAGGCTGCCAGTGTCCCTTGGACTGCAGGGCGGATGGAGGCCCTGCCACCTCTCCTGGAGTGGAATGCAAGGGATGTTTTGGCAGGGAGATGTTCTTTTGTTTATAGCAAAATACTTCAGACAAGAGCTGGTCTTTCCCTAGATTTGGGCGCAAAGGTCTGCAGACCCCTGGACGTGTTGTGGTCCTATGGTGCACAGGAGGGAGTGTGCTGAAAGCAGTAATGTATCCCCTGTCATGGCTCACAGCTTAATGGGAACTCCCTCCTTGCTGCCACAAAGGGGTGGGGTAGTTGTGGGCAGAAGCATGGCTGATGAGTCTGCTCCCAGCTGAGACTTAGGGTCATGGAGAGATTCTGCAGCTTGCAGGGATGAATGGAGAGGATCTTGTGTCCTCCAGTTCCCAGAGAACACCCCTAGTGTGTAACCCAGATCCCTGGGGAAGGATTTGCCCCAGAGCGATGATTGTTTTGGGTGAGGAGAATCCCTTCTATACAAGAGCTTTTGTGCTGTGCATTATTCATTTGGCTGAACATTTCTATCTGCAATACAGTCAGAGATTTTTCCACATAGGGTTTGTATCTGGATCCCACTGACAGAAGCTTCTAATGCCATAAATCCTCCTTTGCCAGCACTCCACATGTCACCTGTGCTCTTCCCATCCCGCCCTCTGGGTTGTGTCTAGAAGAGGGTATTTCACCTCCAGAGATAAACATGATGATTTTTTCATGAGTGTGGAAAAGCCAATAACTCATAAGCCTGCCTGGGGCCTAGCAATCGCTCGAAGGTCCTTTGCCCAAACAAGAGACGGATAATCACCCTTCATGGGTGAGATATCTGATTTATTCCACTGAGATTCATTGGAGGTGTTTCTTAAAGCAAAACTCTGTAAACATTCGTCAGCCACTGAGGGGGAAAGGGAATGGTGTGGGAAGGAAGAGAGAATTACTTACTGTGCTCTCCTTGAATTGTTATTATATTAAACTTGTGTTCTACGGGTGTAAGTATTTTCCGAAGCAGTTGAAGATCTTGCCTCTGGACAGCGAAATTACTATCCTCTGCCACAGTAAAAATTACCTGTCAGACTCCTTTAGGCAATTTCAGGCTGGTTAGCTCAGAGACAGCTTAGCAAGCTGAAGACTGCATGAGGTGGGAGGGGAGTAGCGGGAGCATTTACTTTATTTATTTATTTTCCGGGCTGGTCGTCACATGTCATAATGTTATTTCCTGTGTCTCGTTGAGCTTGCGTGGTTCGACAGGCCCATGTTAATGTGATGGGGCTGGAGACAGCTATTTCGTTTCTTTTTTTTTTAAAGGATGGTTCTCATTTAGTAATAATGGCTGTCAATGCTAGCTGATTTTATTTGTGTGGATGGCCAGGATAAGTGATGATTCATATGTGTGATGATTCAGAAGAAGAATGCTAGTCATTAATGATGTCCCACTAACTGATATTTTGGGATATTATGTGTTTGAAAATCCCACCCAGCTTTACAATCATTCTTGCTTTGGGTTGAATTGCAAACGGATGGTGGAAGGGATGGTGGAAGATGCTCTCAGATGTGAGCAGAGATGGGAGCAATTCTACCTGTCGCTCTGATGATGGAGACTCACTGTCATGGCAGGGGAAACGGACTCTTCCTCAAATCATTAATTAATAACAGTGGAACCATGACAGACGTTTGTGCAGAGCCTTTCTTCCAAAGACCCCTTAGTGCTTGACAAACCTATTGCAAACAACGGACCTGCTGCAAACCTTTTCTCACGTGAGCCATTCTTACACAGGCGAGGTGCCCCATTGAGTTCAGTGGGACTCCTGGCCAGAGTGAAGGTCTGTGGGATTGCCTCCTTTGTACACCTGCATCATTCATCTACCACTGAAATGGGGTGAAATGCCACAGTTGCTATAAGAGCGTGGCAGCATCACCACACAACAGGTAAGGACAGGAAGCGAAGAGGGAACCTAGTAAAGCAAAAGGCAAGAAATGTGGCATTTTCCTCTCTCTTTGTAGGGCCTTTGCGGTTTCAGCCCTCCCTTTCTGGCCCCTCCTCACCTCCCCGCTGCCCTTCCCCTAGCCATGCCTGGGATATCAGGACTGCTTCTTAACTTAGTATTTATAGTGGCACACCCCTGGGCACAGACCTAAACAAAGACTCCAAAGTCAGAAGCTTGGAGAGGGGAGGAGTTTGGAATCAGGTGGAAAGTTTTGTCTATAAAACTATAATTTAGATATATTTTTCTCTCTTGGCACTTTCATCCATTTCACTGGAATGCGTTACCTAGGGAGGTGGTAGAATCTCCTTCTTTAGAAGTTTTTAAGGTCAGGCTTGACAAAGTCCTGGCTGGGATGATTTAATTGGGGATTGGTCCTGCTTTGAGCAGGGGGTTGGACTAGATGACCTCCTGAGGTCCCTTCCAACCCTGATATTCTATGATTCTATGATCCCTTTGGGGTTGTTTTTCTCAATCTGGACAGCAGCATCTTACTGGGGAGGAGTAATAGCAGGAGTCCATGAAAAGACAATAGCCTTGTCCTGTAAACCCATAATATATTGGGCAAGCCTGTTGTCCCACAAAACTTATTGAGGAATTAATCAGGGCAGCTGCAGAGAGGCACAGATAATGCCTGCTATGCTCTAACCTAACACGCTTCGTCTCTCTTGCTCAGCAGCTGCCCAAGTTCAAACTAGACCTCCATTCACCACCTTGGCAGGCCAGCTTACCTAGAGTAGGACCCAAAGCCCAATGTCAGGATCTCCCGATTCTCTGCCACCTCAGTGTAGTCTAGTGTAGTGTTGCCCCGTAGGCACACACTGCAGGCAGATTCGCAGTTGTGTCTATAAGACCTGCTGTTTCCTGCTTTTGATTCCACTGGTTCAGCTGCCCTCTGGCGATAATGGCAGAGATAGTGAGACAGGGTGCAGGCAACTGCTGATCTCTGAACCACTACAAAGGCCAAGCATGCTCAGAATAGATCTAAGGGGGCACAGTGGTTAAAACCATGGGTTCACTCATCCTTGTGCTAAACCTCCCACCGGTGAAGTTGCAGTGTTGGGCGATTTTAAGAAGTAGCTAGTGCAGAGAAGGCTGCAGAGATATGCACAACGTGCCCCCCACGCCTGGAGTTCTGCACCGCAAGCCTTCCTGCAGCTACTGTCACCTCGAGAACCTCACTGCAAAAATCCTCCTTGCTTCTTGGGCATTCAGCCCTGCCTGTCCTGGGGTTGATCTGTGGGAGCACAGACCAGGGTAGACTTTATTGGCAAATGCTGCCACTGATTAAAACAGGCTTGAGCTTGGAGCGACTGTCTGGAGGAAGGGTTGCCATGGAAACAGACTCTTGATGTTGTCCAGGTTTTGAAACCCCTTCTTTTCCTCTTCACTCTTCTTTGCTTCTTTTTTGTCACTGTCAGTTTTTGTTTAATATTTGCTCATTTTAGATGGTGCTTTGCCGACAGCTCCTTGAGTGCAGGAAGGCATCCAAGGATCTTCGAAGTGCAATTCGGATGGTTCAAACAGACTCACGCCCGCCCCATGCTCCCCACCAATGGCTCTAGAAAGCCCTATGGCATAGTGAGCAAGGTGTATGCAGTAGCTGTTTAGACCACTAATAGGGTGGAGTCTGAATAGGGAAGACACCTGCGGGGAATTAAGATCAAAGGGTGCTGGTGGACAAATTGCTATGATTAGTGGCAAGATGTGAGGAGCTTCTTTCCCTAGACACCTGAGCAGATTCTTTTCAGCCTTCTGTTGTAGAAGGAAAGGGATGGAGTAACACTGAACAGCCTTCACATCAACGGGAGACATTGAGCCTGCGGGCAGCATGGGTCCCGGTCAGTTTCCCCACATCAAATCAAATTGCTGCTGCGTTCATTGTGTGAACTGGGAATGGCCACGATGGTGGGCAGCCGTTTTTGGAATCATGGGAAATTAAGCTGGTGCCATAAGGAATGTCTCTGAAGAGAGACAAAATGGAACATCCCCCACCCCATCCCACCTTGGAACAGGGGCTCTCATTCTGCTCAAGTGCATAAAAAAAGCCAGCAAGATGGTTTACCACCATTGATAGTTTAAAGAGCCATGGTTGAAAGCTTTGAAGAGCCTTTTACTAGAGACCTTTTGCCCACATTTCAGGCATTTGCTGTTGAGTCTTTACCTGCCTCTTATTTCATTAATCACAGACACTTTCATGAACACAGGTTTCAGAGTAGCAGCCGTGTTAGTCTGTATTCGCAAAAAGAAAAGGAGGACTTGTGGCACCTTGGAGACTAACAAAATTTATTTGAGCATAAGCTTTCGTGAGCTACAGCTCACTTCATCGGAGGCTCTCTTGCTTAAGTATTTCATCTGCTCTTGCTTCTCATCTCTCCCTTTGAAGTCCTGGCTTCCCCCTGTTCCCAACCCAAATGTTCCTAGTTTTCTGCATAATGACCACATTTGGAATGGGATGATTTTGCATGTGCAAATTATTAATTACATTATGGTAGCATCTAGAGGGCCCAACTGGAATGAAGAGCCCTAAAGTAGTGCACATATACTTATTCCCTGCCCCAAAGATCTTACAATCTAAACCTACAAGTGTGGGGGAAAGAGCGGATTATTATCCCCATTTTAGAGATGTAAAATTGAGGCACAAAGAGATTAAATGACTTGCCCAACATCACAAAGAGAGTCTGTGGCAGAGGTGGCAATTGAGCTTCTGTTTTCTGAGTTCTAGCCTTAGCCCTTAACCATAAGACCATCCTTTTTTCTGATGAATTGTGATGTGTAGTCTCTCTCCTTCTCTTCTCTCTGCATTTCTGGTGTGCCCATCACTGCAGTAATTAAGTACCAAATGTACTGGTTAAATAGAAAATGTCCACTCCTGCCCCATGTGCATCTCATCTATTCTAGAGTTATCCTGTCTAATCTCTCTAAAATAATGGTGCTTTTTTTTTTTTTTTTTTGCATCCAAGGATCCAAGCACTTTACAAAGGTGAGTACTATTATCCACATATTGTGGATGGAGCACAGAGTAAACCAGTAGCAGAGCTGGGAATGGGACCTTGAAGCTCATCTGCACATACACACAGTATGTATGGTTTCAGATAGGACTTTAAGTTTGAAAATTAGGCTACTGCAATGCTGATGTAGTGCCTGGTTTTATTGTATTTTAATAGGGAGCTGGTAACAGGTCACTGAGGGTAAGAGAAGGCCCAGAAGTCTTTCTGAAGGAGCGTCCCAATCTGTGTTGTGAGGAAAGGGGAGCAGCAGTGGTTTTTTTCAGAAGGAGCAAAATACACCTAGATCATGAAGAACTTGGTAATGGTAAAACTGCTGAGGTCAGGAAGTTAAGGAAGAAAGGGGGAAATCATACTAAGCAGCTGTGATAGATTGAATCAGGATAAAAGAGTTTTCATAGCAAGAGCAGATATCAAAGATCACTGGTAATGCTAGTACTCATGGGTGATGTTTAATTTCTCTGTCCGTTAGGAGATGCATAGAGCCAAACAAGCAAGTTCTTGAGCTTCAAGATGCTTCTCTCTTTTTGGAAATCAAAACCAAATGACAAATCAGCCTTGATAGGTAGGGTTAGGAAGATGGAGGGAAGTCAGAGCATGTTTGGAGTCAAGGAGAAGACTGGTTTGTGGCTTACTGAGGAGGTGCCTGGTCAGCATAAGGTCACAGGCTTAGTTAGGGCTTCTGGGCTCTGCATTCCCAGTATAACACCCTAATAATTGGTGTGTCACATGCTCCTCAAGTGGTAAGTCTCGTGGAAGATAGCTGCTACTTCTAAAGAAGTTATTCCAATAACTCAAATGGTAGTGGGCTGTGGTACTGAATGTCTCTGGCTCAAATCCTGCTGATCACTTGTATAGGGGTCATTCTATCTGCTCTTCCGCTGACTTGTGTGATCTTAAGATCACTGCAGGTCTTCTGTCCTCACTTTACTGATTCATATTCATTTGTAGATCCATAGATTTTTAAGGCTTTGAGATTCTCCAGTGAAAAGTGCAGTAGAAGTACACAGGATTGTTTTCTCTCTTGAGCCATACAAACAACTCACCAGGTTTGTGCTGTGTATGCTGGGGGCTGGTATCTTTAGTGCAAGAGGCCACAGTGACATACCTACTCCGTGGGTTTTGGGAGTTGAAATTAACCAGATGATCATTTGTCTCGGAGGGTTAACAAACCCATTCATAGCAGGGTTTACTCAGACCATTTTCCACCAGGATGGAGAGACCAGAAGCCAAGTGGTCTCTGACTTTATTGTGCAGACATGAACTAACTTTCATTTAGATAGCACCTTCCGTCACAAACAATTCCAGAACACTTTGTAGCCATCACTGCATCCTCATTGTAAAGCAGCCACTGCAGGGGTGGAACATGGCAGCTGTTTAATAGCAGTCAAGAACACTACACAAGAATCACAGATATGGGAGGGGTGGAGAATCATCTGATAGCAGAGTTCATCTTTAAACCAGTTCCCATTGTGCTGTAACAGTGACCCAAATATCACTGTGTAATCAACATCTGAATACTGACACCTTACATTTCTATATAGTCTGTTTCATTCCCACAGGTTCAAAAGCACTACATTGAAAAGAATTGCCTGTCCCATCACTTGGAATGCAGCACAAATCAGTGGTTATGGGTGGAGTGTTCTTCCCTTTCCCTTTTACTCTTGTGCAGTATTCCTGAGTGTTATTAAACAGCTGCTGTGTTCCACTCCTGTGGTGGCTGCTTTACAACAATGGATGCAGTGATGGCTACAAATTATTTTGGGATTGTTTGTGATGGAAGGTGCTATATAAATGTAAGCAATTATCAAAGAAGCTTTAACTGCTTTTCAGTTGAGAATTTGGGGGTGCTGAAAATGGATGATACATAAATGCACCGAAATCTGAACAGAGGCAAGTGTGATGGGTCCTTCACTAAAAGCCACTTTGGACAACCTCATTAGAAGGGACCCTCCTTGGGTGAAGGTCTTTATGGCAGATGTTTTAGGAGAGGGTGGCAGAAAGGAAAAAAGAAAACTGGTCTATATTTGCAATTGCAGCCTGTACATTAACAGAATTTGTAATGAAATGGGGAAAGAGAGAGAGAGAGTATGTGTGTAATGCTGCCTCTAAAGGACGGACTAAAAACAGCACACTTATGTGCTATATGCCCTATACTGCTTAAAGTAGGAAGATTCCACTTTAGCTTAAATGGCGGGGCCCTCAGCTTCCGGTACTGGAGAATCTGAGTTTGATCTCTGCTGTCGCTCTCTAGTTCCAAATGGCAACTGTTTTCAGGAGAGTGACAACCATGAAGTCCTAGGTGGACACAGATTTGTTGCAGCATGAAGGGTTGCTATCAAATCCTTGACAGCCACTTGCTGGCTGCCTGCCTGATATCCTGCTGCTGGCACATGGAAGCCATCGGTTGGCCAGGAACTATTGCATAAGCCTCACTGGGGACCTCGATAGTGGATTAGTTCTTTGAACATCTTCCTTATTGCTACAGCTAGGGCTGAGGTGTAAATATGACCCACTGGGTAATGCTGAATCTGAAACCTCTACCAGCCCTTGATATTGGATGGAGGAAATGACTGATTCCACCTTCCTCTAGCCCTGTAAAGCACTGGTCTTCTGGGAAAATCCCTTCTCATGCCAGCCAAGGAGCTTGCAAAGCTCAGCCACAGCAAGGACACCCTTCAGGTAGGCAAGTTAAGGCAAAGAAGAGTGTGATTATGTCCCCTGCTTATCCCCTCCCCTTTCACTGCTCTTGGGCAGAACTCAGCCTGTGAAATGCTTTGGATTCAATGGCCTGTAATTATGTAATTCCTCCTCGTTATCTTTTCTAATTGTTCTCAGTGTTGTTTCCTAAACTGATTGGAAACAATAGCAGACTGGGATGAAGTGGGAGGCAGATGGGAGCATGGCAGGCTGCCAGCATGGTGCCAGGCTCCCAGCAGGGTATGTGTGGGAGGAATACACTGCTGTGGAGAGATGAATGCTGAAATCTGAACAGAGGATGTAACTGAGTCCCGCCAGGGAGGGGATAGCTCATTCAGCTATGTGTATGTGATCTGTATTTACAGTGCTTCATCATTCAAGAAATTTCACCCCCACTTCTCCTCCCCGAGAGGCTCACTGTTTTCCTCCTCTCCAGCGCTCTGATGACGTAGGTTGAACCCTCGTGGGGGGTTTCGCCCCAGCACCAGGAGAGAGCCTGGTCCTGTCCCCCTGGTATTGGGTTGTTTGTTTGCTCGCCTGGAAGAGGTTGGCTCATTAGCTTTTGGGGGATGTCTATGAGCAGTTAGAGGGGGCATTTAGCATTTGTGGGACACCTTGTGGGTTTTTTTTTAATTAACTGTGGGAGGGGGGGCAATGGGGAGGGGTACTGCTGCAGAGATGGCAGTTTTGGCTCTGTGCTTTTGCAGGTCACTCGCTTTCCAGGCGGCTGCTGGTACTGAGTTGTTCCATTTTTCTATGTGTGCGAGAGTTTATGATGATCTAGTGCCAGCCTGGAGACAGTTTAGTCAAGCATGTGCCTCCCCCAATTTAAAGTGCCTCAAGGAGGAGCCCATGCTAGGTGGAAAGGAAAGAGTTTGAAATGAAAGACTGCCAATATCGCCAGTTAGAAAGTCTGGGGAGGGCTAGAAAAGCCCAGCTGGGTTTTCTTCAAGGAGGGAGGGAGGGAGGGGGAGAGAGAGAGAGAGAGAGAGAGAGAGAGAGAGTGTGTGTGTGTGTGTGTGTGTTTTTTTCATCCATATCTCATAGTCTGTGGAACCAAGTAATTATGGCTTTCTGACATGGCATGTGACTATGACTTTTCCATTAACAGGGTGGTTGTGTTGTGTTATGATGTCATGTACCCTGCAAGAACTTCACAGGACAATCCTCATTTCCACCTCAGGCCTAGGTTACAAGAAGTGAGACAAACGTGTGAAAATTAGGACTGATTTGCCAATATCGGGACAGGCTGCAGCCTTAGGTCAGGCAGCAGCTAATTTCTGTGTAGTAAAATTGCTTGGCTTGGAGGTGGCTTTTGGCTGATCTCTGAGTTCCAGGGTTCATTCGCTCTCATTATGCTGTTAGATTAGGGTTGCCAACATTCTACTTGCACAAAACCAAACACCCTTGCCCCGCCTCTTCTCCGAGGCCCCACCCCCCGCTCACTCCATCCCCCCCTCCCTCTCCCCTCCCTCACTCACTCATTTTCACCGAGCTGGCTCAGGGGGCTGGGGTGTGGGAGAGGGTGAGGGCTCCAGAGTGGGGCCAGGGATTTGGGGTGGAGGAGGGGGCTCCAGTCAGAGGGGTGGAGCCGAGGGCTTCAGAGTATGGAAGGGGGCTCTGGGCTGAGGGAGGGGGTTGGGGTGTGGGAGGAGGTACAGGCTCTGGGCTGGGGGTGCAGATTCTGGGGTGGGGCTAGAAATTAGCAGTTCAGGATGTGGGAGGGGGCTCCAGACTGGGGCAGGGGGAGATGGGGGGGGTGAGGGCTCTGGGGTGGGGCTGGCATGTAGGAGGGTGCTCTGGGCTGGGACCGAGGGGTTCAGAGGGCAGGAGGAAGATCAGGGCTGGGACCCTGGGTTGGGCTGCGGGAGGGGGGCAGGCTCTGGGCAGCACTTACCTCAAGCAGCTCCCAGAAGCAGCTGGCATATCCTTCCTCCGGCTCCTATGCAGAGGCGTGGCCAGACAGCTCTGCACACTCACCTGTCTGGAGGTGCCACCCCTGCAGCTCCCATTGGCTGCGGTTCCCAGCCAATGGGAGCTGCCGGTTCGGTGCTTGGGGCGGGGGCAGTGTGCAGATCCTCCTGGCTGCCCCTACGTGTAGGAGCCAGAGGGAGGACATGCCGGCTGCTTCCTGGGAGCCACACTGCGCGGCACCACCAACCAAACAGCCAACAGCCCGGTCAGCAGTGCTGACCAGAGCCACCAGGATCCCTTTTCGACCAGGTGTTCTGGGTGAAAACCGGACACCTCGTCAACCTATGTTAGATTTGTGTCTAGCCTCGGCCTTGAATGTCTGCAGTCACACAACTTGTCAGCCCAGTCATCGGCTGATGGGGGCTGGATGTGGGGAGAAAGGGGGAATTTCTAACAACAGGCACTTGCCTTTCCCCTTCCTCCACGTCCAGCTTCATTTTGCTTTTTCATTACCATTTAGTTAGGTGCGAACAGTCGGTCTCTCACATCACCATCTCAGCATGCTGAGAATCTCTGCGCCCTGTTGGCATCTCTCTGGACCATATGGAGTGACGAAGGAGAAGAAAAGTGATTCCCTAGCCCTGGATTTGAGGTGATCACTCCTGCTGCAGACTGAGGCTGGCTGATGAGTTGTGGCTAATAGGACCCCAGATGAAGACCCAGAGACTTCATGCTAACATGTCTCTCACCTACTCAGACTCTCTGGGCTTGACGGCCCCTTCAGCACCACAGCACAGTCTGGAATTGGGGTTCTATGGGAGATAAGTCTCTTCTGATTGTATGAAGGTAGCAGCTGACCAAAATCATCCAACCATTGTGATAGGAGCCAGACAAGCAGTGACAGATGGTCCCTGCCTGAAGAGATTAGAATGTAAATAGACAAGGCAAAGAGTGGGGAAAGACAATATTACCCCCGTGGAGAAACAGGCAGAGAGAGATGAAGTGATTTGTCCACAGTCACCCAGTAGGTCAGCGGCCGGGCTGGGAATTGAATGCTGCAGACTGAGGCTGGCTGAGGAGTTGTGGCTAGTACGTTCCTCTCTCTCCTCCCCCACACTTCTCATTCTGCTGATTTCTGTAGCAGGTTAGCAATGACAGGGTTTAGATCCGGAGGCGAGGGGAAGTCACAGGCCATTCGGCTCTGGCGGAAGGTTCAGAGGCCAGGAAACTAGGATGATCTGGAGAAGCCAATTAAAACAGAATGGGGGAGAAGGGACAAGAGATAGAAAGCAGAGGGTGAGGAAGCGGGAGACAGGAGGGGATCAACCAGAATGGGATGCAGGAGGATGAAATGAGAGGAGGGAAGAACTGTGACAGCTGATGGAGGGAGAGACGGATGTTAGCAAACGGATGGTATAGGGGGAAAGGTGGAGGGTTTGGATTCTCTTCTCATCCCTGGTTGTATACTGTTGCTCTCTGCATGCGATAGATGCTCTCCTGAGCCTCACTCCAGTGCCTATGGCTACATTTACACTCCAATAGAAGTCCAAAGGCACAGCACAGCCACCGCTGGCCTGGGTAAGCTGACTCAGGCTTGTGGGGCTTAGGCTGTGAGGCTAAAAATTTCAGTGTAGACATTCAAGCTCAGGCTGGAGCCTGGGCTGTGAAACTCTGCAGGGGGGTTGGGTGTCAATTGACCTGGGCTCTGAGACTCAGTGCCAGGGGTACTGCCATACAGACATACCCTTAAATCACAAAATCACCTGGCTGCCTGGTGGAGGTAGAAGAGAAAGACAGATTTCATGCCCATCCTTCCTAAGAAAACACATACACAGAGCAGATACTTACCACCCCTCCAAACACACCTTCCCTGACACCAAAAAGACTGATCCCCTGAAACATGCACTTAAAAAAACACTTATTTGGTGGAGTGGGGCAATTTCCCTTAGCAGCATGAAGCCACTGTGGCGCAGCATGGTCAGTTTGCAGGTGGAGTTTAGCTCTCCAAGATTTTGATTTCGACATCCAACACATCTCAGGAGCTTCTAACAAAGTGGTTGATGCACTCTCCCATGAAAGTTTCCCAGAATCAACTCGATAAAATTGTCCTTGAGATGTGGAAAATATTTTTAGTCCTTATACAGTTAGTAGTATATTTAATATATGTGTCTTATTAACTCTGTTTTCTCCTAGAGTTCCAGGAAGAAATCACAGCCAGTGTTGCACCCTATATGTGATTTCGGGGGGGCGTGTCATAAAAATAAAGAGAAGAGTACCCACCTGTCTGCATACAGTGCTCTAAAATCCCTCCTGGCCAGAGGCAAAACCCTTTCACCTGTAAAGGGTAAAGAAGCTAAGGTAACCTTGCTGGCACCTGACCAAAATGACCAATGAGGAGACAAGATACTTTCAAATCTGGGGGCGTGGGGACACAAACGGTTCTGTCTGTCTATGTGATGCTTTTGCCGGGAACAGATCAGAAATGCAAACCTTCCAACTCCTGTTAAGTTAGTAAGTAATCTAGCTAGAAAATGCATTAGATTTTCTTTTGTTTAATGCCTTGTAAAATAAGCTGTGCTGGAGGGAAGGTATATTCCTCTTTTTGTGTCTTTTTGTAATTTAAGGATTTGCCTAGAGGGATTCTCTGTGTTTTGAATCTGATTACCCTGCAAGGTATTTATCATCCTGATTTTACAGAGGTTATTCTTTTACCTTTTCTTTAATTAAAATTCTTCTTTTAAGAACCTGATTGATTTTTCATTGTTCTTAATATCCAAGGGTTTGGGTCTGTGTTCACCTGTACCAACTGGTGAGGATTATTATCAAGCCCTCCCCAAGAAAGTGGGTCTAGGGCTTGCGGGGGATATTTTGGGGGAAAACGTCTCCAAGTAATCTCTTTCCCTGTTCTTTGTTTAAAACGCTTGGTGGTGGCAGCATACTGTTCAAAGACAAGGCAAAGTTTGTACCTTGGGGAAGTTTTTAACCTAAGCTGGTAAGAATAAACATAGGGGGTCTTTCATGTGGGTCCCCACATCTGTACCCTAGAGTTCAGAGTGGGGAAGGAACCTTGACATGGTGGCAGAGCAGTGGGATCATTTTGAACCAGAAGCACAGCAGGATCTTAAAAGGTTTTGTAAAAGGTGATTGCAGCTGTTGATTCTGTCTCTCTGCCTGGGGACAGAGCAGCAGGCATAACAAAATGATTTTTCTGTCGGCTGAGAACAGCTATCAGAGACAAAAGGTATCAGGTTACAGCACAGCAAAATTTTACAAGTCAGGTTTTTTTTTTTTATTTTCTTTCTAACTCTCGGGTGTAAAGTTAGTTAAAACAGAGAGGTTAGGATGACAGAATGCAATGTTCAACAGAAGCTAGAATTAGCCAGATTTGAGGCTGAGGAAAGACACAAGGAACATGAAAGATGGGTAGAACTCAGACCAATGGAAATGGAGGCAAAAGAAAAAGAAATGGAGGAGAGGGAAAAAGAGAGGAAGCATGAACTGGAGATAGAGAAGGCAAAGGCTCAGCAGAATATACCGGATAACCCTAACAATCCTGCCCCAACAATCCACAAATGGGAGCGACTATGTCCACAGTATGATGAATCCAGTGATATTTTGCTGAATATTTTCTCACCTTTGAGAGACTGTGCACACTCCATCAAATTCCTGAAGCTCACAAGATGACCACATTGGTCGCAAAATGTACTGGAAGAGCTCTGGACATATTCAATAAGATGCCTATTGAGGAGGCTTCTGACTATAATAAATTCAAGGATTTGGTTTTAAAGCAATTTCAAGTTACACCTGAAACTTACAGAGTAAAATTTCGAATCCTTAAGAGAGGGCCTGGACTAAGTAATGTAGCTTATGTAAACCAAATGACAGATCTGTTTGATAAATGGCTCAACGGATGGGCTGTAACTAACTTTGGAGGAATGCAGGATTTGATGATACAGGAGCAATTCCTGAATATGTCCAAGAATGATATAAAACAGTGTTTATGGGATAAGAAAATGGACTCAGCAGGAAGTCTTGCTTCTTATGCTGATCAATACAAGCAGTCCCAGACCACCAGAGAGGCGGGGCAAACCGGAACAAAATGGGTGGAGGGAGGAGAGAGAAACAACCCTGGTCGCAGTTGGAGTGGATACCAGAAGGGACACCCTTAGACCGCACCCTACTACCGGGGGCAGCCCAAGGCCCCAACTACACCACAAGGAACACTCCAGACACCTTATCATCCCGCCACACCGTTCTCCAACAACCCACCTCGCCCCAGTGACCAGTCAGCTGGGCGATGTTTTAAATGCAACGAGCTGGGGCATGTAAAGGCCAACTGCCCCAAGAACCCCAATAGACTACAGATCATTGCACCGGAATCACACCAGAGGCCCTCAGGCCCAGATGCCTCCCAGATACCCTCAGAGCGGAGGGAAACTGTGAGTGTGGGTGGGAAGAAGGTCACAGCGTGGAGGGACACCGAAGCACAAGTGTCGGCTATCCATGCTTCCTTAGTGGACCCCAATTTAATCGACCCAGAGGTCCAAGTGACAATTCAACCCCTCAAGTCAAACTCTTTTGACTTGCCTACAGCCAAGTTGCTGGTCCAGTACAAGGGCTGGTCAGGAATGTGGATTTTTGCAGTCTGTGATGATTATCCCATCCCCATGCTGTTGGTGGAAGACTTGGCCAATCATGTGAAGCTAGCCAAGAGGGTGGGAATGGTCACCCGCAGCCAGGTTAAGCAAACTGTCTCACCTAGCTCCATTCTGGAAACTTCTACCAGCACCTGGTCAGAGGTGATGGAACCAGACCCCATGCCAACATCTGCAACAGCAGTAGTGGATCCAGTCACAGAGACCCAGACAGAACCAGACCCAGAACCGGTGGCACAACCAGCACCAGAACCATTACCAGCCCTGAATCCAGTGCTTGCAACCCCAACACCAGATTCTTAGGTTCTTAAAAGAAGAATTTTAATTAAAGAAAAGGTAAAAGAATCACCTCTGTAAAATCAGGATGGTAAATACCTTACAGGGTAATCAGATTCAAAACATAGAAAATCCCTCTAGGCAAAACCTTAAGTTACAAAAAGACACAAAAAGAGGACTATACCTTCCCTCCAGCACAGCTTATTTTACAAGGCATTAAACAAAAGAAAATCTAACGCATTTTCTAGCTGGATTACTTACTAACTTAATAGGAATTGGAAGGCTTGCATTTCTGATCTGTTCCCGGCAAAAGCATCACACAGACAGACAGAACCGTTTGTGTCCCCATGCCCCCAGATTTGAAAGTATCTTGTCTCCTCATTGGTCATTTTGGTCAGGTGCCAGCAAGGTTACCTTAGCTTCTTCACCCTTTACAGGTGAAAGGGTTTTGCCTCTGGTCAGGAGGGATTTTAGAACACTGTATACAGACAGGTGGGTACCCTTCCCTTCATATTTATGACATTCGTTGACCCCCAGCCATGATCAGAAAATCCTTCATGAACTGATCCCAATGTCCATGCACTTATTCATTCTGCCTAAGCATTTCCTAAAGAGTTACAGTGCAAATTTCCAGACAAGTTGTCTGCAGAACTTTTAACTGTTGTTCTGCAATTGGTCAGCCTGTGGCTGAGGGCAGTGTTGTGTTCCCCTGTTGGTTGTTTGGTGTCTTGTTTTAAAAAAAAGTTTGTCAAACAACAAATTAAGTATTTCAGGCACGAATGTTCAGAAGTCAACTTAGGAGATTCTCTGAAATTCCCCCCCCCTCCCCACACACACACACACACAGCAGCAGCTGGGATATGGATAAACGTGAATCACAGCTAAATGCACTTGACACTTTTGATCATAGTAATATTAGTGAATAAATAGTGGGTCACACCCTAAAAAGGGCGCTGTATTGATAGTGTCCTTACACTGCACTCAGTGTAATTGTTACACTACATCAAAGTCACTTTGATACAAGTGCCGTGATTTGGCTTTTCATTATGTAACTACCATTAATTCAGATAATCAGAACCTCAATGACATGACTGCTTTACTTAGCACCCCCCGGTGCATTTAATACATATATAATACACCACAAGAATCCAGGTTTATTAACTACATCCTGTTTACAATGTATTTATTCTCAATCACTTGGTGACCTTTCTGGTTGTAGGAATTTGTGGTAATTACAGGAAGCAAAAAATGCACAACCACAATGTAACTACACTGTAATGATCAGAGTGTGTGACCTAAAAGGGGTTGTGTGTGTAAGACATTGCCTTTCTCTCCTATATATAAATATGGATAGATCTCTCTCTGTGGGTGTAATTATAGATCTATATAATTTACACACAGACACACTGTACAAGAATTTTATAATGAAGATACAGTAGTAGGTGGTGCATGGAAGCAAGGAAAACTATAAACTATATTTAAAACATGATCGTTAGGCAGAGCATTTGACACCTCAGGTATCAAGAGATACATTTGCACTGAAATAATATCATATTTGCTAATAATCCAAATGTGCATTTCCCAGAGCCTGAGCAGACGCAGCAAGCCTTCTAAAATGGCCCAGAAAACATCCCTGCCTGTCAATTAATAACAGAGAGGAGCTGGCAGTGCTCAGCCTAATAAACAAACAGCCCAAATTCTTCCAAGAGATGGCTGGGTATTAAACTGCTGACTCAGACTCCTCATAATACAGCCCAAAATGTAAAGCAGCCGTCAGAACAGCACTTCAAAAATCTCCTCTTTATTACAAGAATCAGAGAAGGTGGCAGCAGGAGCACGCGTTGTAAGTATCTCTGTTAACAAATGCCTTCATCAAATATGTCTGGTGCATGCGTATGTATGAGGTGAGCATGTGTCTCTATCAAATGTATCTGGCAGAGGCATTTAGAGGCAAGACATTCTAAATACCCAGTTGCTGCTGCTCTTTGTGAGGCCGTAACAAAAGGAGAGATTTGAAAGTGCCATTAGCGGCATGCTGAAGCGAGAATGGCTTGCAAGGCCTGGCTGTCACACGTCACTCCAATCCCAGGGCCAGCGGGGCTTTAGAGTTCATTCCTTTAATCAAACATGGGATAAAAGAGACATCTTGGCTCACTTCCAACAGCCATCTGGCCTCCGGGCTGCTAGGCTGGGATTTCCAAAGCCACCTCTGGGATTTGGGATGCCACGAACCAGGCATCTGAATCTCCTAGGCAGCTTTGAAAATTTCAGCCTTTGGTTCTTACCGTTAACCAGGCATCTCACAGACAGGCACAGCACAATGGGCTAGCACACACCCCTGTGCTGGCTGCTCTCCTCATTCGGAGTGGACAAGACCAATCGGGCCCAACTGTGTGTGCGTGTCGGGAGGAGGAGAGCGGGGTTCTGCTATGGAGCAGGACATTGTCCAATGTCTCCCCCCTCCAGCTAATAATCTGTGAACCTGCACTCCATAGTTCTCTAGGCTGCATTGTAGGACCAGGCAGAAGAACAGGCCGTGGGGTTTCATTGCAAGCTGCAGCGGCTATTTACATAAAACAGGCTCCCTCACCTGGATTCTCTTGTGAGAACATCACACTATGGCAGCCCTAGTGGTAGCCACGATTTGATTCTTGTCCAGCTCCCCTGGCCTCAGCAATGGATGGAGCATCAGGAGGGGTTTAGGATTAGATGACCAGATGGTAAAACCCCAGCACCTGTCTAGATTATAGCTTCCCATAATACTGCCACCAGAGAGCTGCAGTGGAAAGCTGCCAACCTGGACAGTGTAGCAATGCGCAAGCATGCATTGTGGCTGTGTCACACACTCCCACAGTAGGGGTATGGTTTCCTTTCTAGGCACACATACTGCTCCACGGACATACTGTGCAGGGTCACCAGGAGAATCAACATGGGTCTTTTCCATGGCATTTGCAGAGACGGACAACTTCCTCTCTTCCCAGTTCATCCTCAATCCAGGCCTCAGCTTCACCCACAAAGAAAGGTACAAACCAACCTGTGAAACTCACTGCTGCTTGATAGGACTGTGGCAAAACTAGTTTAGCACATTAAGAAAAATTACATGGATGAGTAGCATCTGCAGTTACTCTGATTGGAATAAAAATTACAATAGTTATGGCCCACCTTGATTATCACTACAAAAGATTCCCCCCACCCCTGCTCTCCTGCTGGTAATAGCTCACCTTTCCTGATCACTCTTGTTACAGTCTGTATGGTAACACCCATTGTTTCATGTTCTCTGTGTATATAAAATCTCCCCACTATATTTTCCACTGTATGCATCTGATGAAGTGAGCTGTAGCTCATGAAAGCTTATGCTCTAATAAATTTGTTAGTCTCTAAGGTGCCACAAGTCCTCCTCTTCTTTTTATTCAATCCTGTTCCTTCAGGGCTTGTGCTAATTAGCACACAGGACATACCTCCCTTGCCCCAGCTATGGAATAGATTTGCACAGTTAGGTTCCTTGTGTGGGGAGTGGGGAGAAGGGGTAGTAGTGAGGTCAGGGGTTGTGTCTTCCTCTGAAGCCTTTGGAACTGTCTGCCATCAAAGCTAGGCTAGAGGGCACTCGTCTGTCATGATATGACAATTCCTATGTACGAAATGAAGAGGCAGTTTCCAGATCATTGTCTGGCCTACTCCTGGCTCGTACTAATGTAACACACAGACAGAATATTCGATCCCTTTTTAGAGGTTAGTCCACTTGAGGATAACAGCATACTACTGCTACCAGCGTTACTCCTTTAGCTCAAGTGATAGAGGTCTGTGCTACAGCTCTGAAGGTTGACGGTTCAAACCCTGCTGATGACCCATGAAGGAGGCACCACAGAAGTATTAGTGGACAGCATGTATATATTGCCATTCCAGCCTCAGCAAGTCATAACTTCAAGCCTGCTTTATTCCGGGCTCTCAACAGAGCCTGCATGCTCCCAGCATTGCAAGCACTAGAAACCTTGCAGCTTTCCTCCTAATTTATTCATGAAGGTACAAGGGCCTTGCCAAGTTCATCCCAACTCAACTCATGCAAAAACCCAAAGCCTGGAATGTTCCAAGGAGCATTTAACTAGCAACAGGTGGCAGGGGTTCTGCTACTGCAGGCTACGATACAACTCCAGGAGGAAAAGGGGAAGAGATATCAGAGTATGAACTGAGTCCAGAGCAGGCCGGCCTGCAGCTGTTTCTTCTGTGGCTTCAGGGCCTCCCACTGGGATACAGAGAGTCAGCCAGCAGCTGAAAGGATTTGAAAAACATCCGATATAGGGAGCTGTTTGCAATTGACATTCAGTATGCACAGAGATGGATAATTAGGCTTGGAAGGATTTGATTTTTATCATTAAATGTCAGTTAACGTTGCTTTCACTGTACACACAAAAACTGACAAAAATATATTTCCATCAATGATAATGGAAATTTACAGACAGGCAAAGTAAGAAAAATGCTACCTGAGAACTTTTTGTGTTTAAGGATATTTACTTGGTATATTTTGGCCTGTGATGTTGACAATCTGTGTTTTAACAATGATAAAACTCTAACTTTTTGAATCTCAATGTCTCCTGGCATTAAATAATGATCATCAGATCTCCCCATTGTCTGACCTGCGCCCATCATTTCCCACCACTCTGAAAATTTAAATAGATAAAAAAATTAAATGCTTAAAATAAACATATATTGTCTGGCAAAATTATAAAAATGTAAGAAGCGAATGCTGCCAAGCCTTTGGATACCGTAACATGGACATATAAAATCCAAGATGATTAGCCAGCTCCCTCCCACCCCCATGCACAAGTTGTGTTGAGATGAAGATGACACGTGCAGCCTTGCAGAGAAAGTATTCACCCATTTGTCCAGTGTTTTCTGATCCCCGGTTACCACTTACACTGGTAAAACCCAGTACCACATTTTGCATCCTCCAGACCGAGAAAATGTTCACCTAGCAGAGCTGTTCTTTTTCATCAAAGAATTAGAGGATAGCTTGGGGCGGGGGTGGACTGGGAGGAGGAGGAGGAGCTGGCTTGGGGATTTTCTCCAACCTTTCTCTGGAGTCCCAGTGGGCAGCATTAGGACTTTGTCAATATCCCATCTTTAGCCCAGGTGACAGAGGAAAGGCACAGAGGCAGGGAAACAAGAGATAAAGCAGTAGCATCCAGGCCAAGCCTTATCACAGGGCTTCTCAAGCTCTTCCCTACCAGGACCCCCCAAGGACCCCACTCCCACCTAGCCAGGATCTTTCTCCCATTTAGCAATATGGGAAGGGATGGGTGGTCCTGACACTTGTTTGCAAACCTTCCCTCCCCTCCCCCACTGCCCCAGAGGGCTGCGACCCACCATCGTTTCCACTCGATTCATAGACATGCTGGATCGGAGACCGTAATACCAATAATAGCAGCAGGTCTGGTGCCTCTGGCTCAGGGTAGATCTGAAAGGGAGTTATGGGACACTCCTCAAACACAAGCACCTCAATTAATTGCAGAGAGAACCCTGCAGAGAGCATTTAGGGGCTTTGCTATGCTTGATCTCTGTCAGACTCTACCACTCAAAGGGGAAGGATTTGGGGACAGAGGGATGCGCCACTCACATAGTTCCATTCCCAGAGATAGCTGTGAGCTTCACAAGAGATCACTATGTGTTGAGGTCACCTCACGTGCAGCCCGTGTCTGAATCTAGCCATTCTGAGTTCCAGCACCACTGAACATTGTCCTGTGAGAGAGGCTAGGGGGAACTGGGAAGAAAGCAAGTAACTAACCCGACACTCCCTCCAGCTTAGAGTCCATAGACAGGCAATAGGCCTTGTGCAGGCTGTTACAAATAGCATCAATGGCTGTTGAATAAATTCAGTGCAACAAAATAAAGGTGAAAAAACATCTACAGGGTATATTTGTGTGCATGGAACTGGCTGAGTTAAATTGTTGGCCAAGTCTCTAACAAAGCATGGTCAGAGCAGGGTACTGGGTATTAAACTCATTGGGTCTAGTCTCAACTCTTCAATCATCTCAATATGGGACCTTCTGCACGTCATTTAACAGCTCCATGCCTCAGTTTCCCCAACTATAAAATGGGTATAATAATTCATACCTGGTTTTGTAACATGCTTAGAGATTCACTAATGAAAGGTCTTATAGAAGTGCAAAGTGTTTGTGCATGTGCATATGCACACCTGTGGACACGTGTGACCAGGATTGATAAATAGTGAATAAACTGAAAAGCCAAGGAATAAGTGGTATTAATTTTGCAGCTTCAAACTTATCATCTGCACTCTGCCTGCTAATCTAACTCCGTCGGGATAACTTCTAACATTCCAGCAGGTTCAACACAGCTGCCATTTAAAAGAAATGTACTTATAGTCTAAAAATATCCCAAACTCATGCCAAAAATAACTTTATACAACAACGTAATGTATCCCATAGCTCTTTTGTAGCTATAATCTTTCCCCCCTCACATCCACACATACACCTTCTATAACACATATAGAAATATTCTAATCTTGATAAAGAGGGATTTCTATGTATAGTATCAAGATGGGGTGAAATTCACCCCTGTGCAAAGGGCCAACCCAAAAATGGGCTTAAGTGGTGGATTTTATACAGGGGTGAATTTTGCCCATTTTTAGAGCACAGACCACGAGAGAACCTGAGGTATATATACCTATCTGTGCTGGTGATACAGGGCACCTATCCCCAGCCAGAAATGACAGATAGAGTCTCCTGAGAGGGCTTGAATATAGTTACAATCATATCCATTTGAGCTGCAATTGAAAATTCAGCAGCATTAATAGGTGGAATGGGCCTATGTTTAAAGCACAAGTCTAGGGGTCAGAACTTTGTGTGTCTCTTCCTGACTCTGCCATTCAATCTGTAGGTGACTTTGGGACAATCACTTAGCCTCTCTGTGCCTCAGGGCATGTCTACACTTACCACGGGAGCACTCAATCTAGCGGGGGTCGATTTATTGCGTCTAATGAAGACGCGATAAATCGACCACTGAGCGCTCTCCCGTCGACTCCAGTACTCCACCGGAGCGAGAAGCGTAGGCGGAGTCGACAGGGGAGTGCCAGCAGTCGACCTACTGCAGTGCAGACACCGCGGTAAGTAGCTCTAAGTATGTCGACTTCAGCTATGCTATTTTCATAGCTGAAGTTGCGTAACTCAGACCAACTTAGCTTGCCCCCCACCCCCAGAGTAGACCAGGCCTCAGTTTCCACAGTTGTAAAACAAGGATACTACCACCTACCAGTATCCAGGCTTAATTCATTAGAGTCTGCTAAGTGCTCAGAGGTGTTGCATCGAAACTGCTATAGGAGGGCACAGTATTATCAAAACATACTATAGATTTGGGTCGAAGGGGATGCGATGGCTATTAAGACATGGACAATGGGGCTGAAGAATGGCAGCAGAAGAGAAAACTCTGTGCTGGTAATTCTTGTTCAACCTGTCTAATACACATAATGGCACAGCGAACCCTAGAATTATGGCAGCGGCAAGAGGCCCCAGCTGAGATCCGGGCCCCATGGTGCGTGGCATAATGCATACACGTCTGTGCCCCAAACAGCTTACAGTTTAAACAGACAGCAGAGGGTGGGAGGAAAGGAGTGTTGTTCTCCCTGTTGTACAGATGGGGATCTGAGGTACAGGGGGGATTAGGTAACTTGCCCAAGGTCACACAGAGAGTCAGTGGCAGAGGAGGGAATCAATTTCAGATCTCCTGAGTCCGCAGTCCAGTGCTTTAACCACAAGAGCATCTTGCCTCTCACTTGGCCCTTCCAGTGATTGCACTAGATGGGCTAACATGAGGGGCTGCACCCAGGTACTTGGCACCCACTTCTCCTATGAAAACAGAGAGCAGGGAGGGACATGCCTGTCCCAGAGGGAGTGTCAGTCACCCTGCCCTGAAGCCCTCATCTCCAAGCCTCTGCAGCTATAGCAGTTCCCATGGGATTTTGCGTCCTTTTGCCTGCCAGAGCGTGGTGCGAGATCCCTTTGCTCTCTCTCTCTGCCTGTCTTCTCGCTCCCATTCCCCGGGGGCGAGGCACAGGGTAAAGGTGGTCAGCTGTTCATTCCCCGGCTCTGCTATGGAAATAATGGCCTTTTTACACTGGGCAACCTCCACTTTGCCCCCTCTTCGACCCCAGGAAGAGTGCATTATGGGACGAGGAGGTGAGTCAGGCTAGTGCCACCTGCTAACGCTCAGCCTTCCTTTGCCCTCCTGGAAGGTTTAATCCCTTCACCTCTAGGGAGAACGGCCTCTGTTTTATTGATATATGCATAAAATAAAATGCAGGCCGTTCTGGCAAGGGAAAGATTAATTCCATTAAAGAAGGAGGAGGGATGCAATAGAGAGAGACTTCAGGAAGGGAGAGAGGCCGGGGGGCTGCTTGTTGGGGGGTGAGGAGACAAGGCACTTGATATGATTTACTTACTGAGACAGACTGGCACGACCTGTGAAGCTTAGATCCTGATCCAGAGTCCAATGGGGTTCAGATCCAGGCTTTTGATTTGGCCCATGTGATGATGTGGGACTGTTCTCAATGTTTCCTCTGAATACTGTAGGGGTGCCTCAGTTTCCCCTATGCATTTCTGAAGTCTCTAGGTGGTGGGATAAGGGGGTGTAATTGTTGCAGAGCAAAGGGCCAGTGTACATAAATGGCCGACATTCTGTCTCCTGGCACCTGATGGCCTGGGCTCTTCCCCCGTGCCAGGTGATAGCTAAAGGGTTGGAGAACAAAGGAATCAGGTGACCTCCTGGCCCGGGAAAGGGACAAAGCCCAGTGGAGGAGGGGCTGGAGGGTGAGTCAGTTGGGGCTGGCTAGGGAAGAGGAGTGAAGTGCAGACATGATAGTCTGGCTCACTGCCCCCCAAAATGGACCCAGCTGAGGGGTCCTGTTCTCTGTACCTACAAGCTCTGTTTTAGACTGTGTTCCTGTCATCTAATAAACCTCCTTTTTACTGGCTGGCTAAGAGTTACGTCTGACTGCGAAGTTGGGGTGCAGGACCCTCTGGAGACAGTCTGCTCACAGAGAGGAGACTTCACCAGAGTCCTGACTGGCTTCGTAGGGAGCAGTTCCAGAGCATTGCCCGGGGACTCCGTGACAACCCGTTACAGAGCTAAGGAACCAGCCCTGGATCTGGACTTTCCCAAAGATCAGGAGTGTTCAGAGCTGGGAGTTTGGCTGAGTCCCATCTCTGGGTTTTCATCCCCTTACAGAATGGCTGCAGGTGGGTAGCTCAGAGGGCCGGCCAGCACTGCTGTGACTCAGACTCTGCTCCAGCAAAAATGGCCGTGCCTCTTCCGGAACCTCTCCACGGAGACTGAACACACAGGACGTAACCGCATACACTTGTGGGAAGCTCCTGCTGGAGAGGACAAGGCAGGGCTTGGGGCAGGAGGAAAAGGCAGTTCTAAGCACATCGGCTTTGCTCGCTTAGGCGCGGTGGCGTCTCTAAACTCTCAATTCCCGGTGATCCAGCGCATCTCTGAACCCTGCCCAGAGCCATTTCATCATGGTTACAGAGAACACGGCTTCAGAGAGCTCCATAACCTACCACGGTGGGATGTGGATCCGAGTAGGTCCCTATAACCTCACTTCTGCTTGCTGGTGATGCCTTAAAGCAGCAGTGAGAGCAGCTCAGGAGGTTGACCTGCAGCCAAACGGTTGGAAATCCAGCTGGAGCCGGTCTGAATTATTTGGAGCTCTGGGGGTAGCACAGTGCATGTGAGCACTGCATTTCAGCACCTTCCACTCTCAGTAGCTGGAGCCCAGAGAGGCGGAAGCGAAGCAGAACTGAACCTCACGAAGAAAAGTTCCATCCAGGTAACCGGAAGGGAACCTTCACTGAACTGTGCAAATAGCTGGCAGGGCCTTTCATTTTCACATGACGTCACTCTTCCCGGCTTCATTTTGGATCATTGACCAAAATAAGACAAACCCCCACAAAACAGGCTGTTTTTGAGTTAAATCCTGGCCTATCCAAACTCACTCCCATTTCTGCACCCCGCTTCATCCAGCCTAAAGTTGCCAACTTTGTAACATTTAAAAACCGGACACTCCAGCAGGAGTGCCGGAACCTTCCCTGCCTCTGCCTCACCTCTTCTCCCCAGGCCCCACCTCTGCCCCAAGGCCCTGCCCCCCATTCGCTCCTCTTCCCCCCACCCTCGTCGCTCGCTGCTTTTCCCCTTTCCCCCGCCACTCCCTTCTGCCTGGGTCGGAAGGGACTTGCCTGCAGAGCCAGGGCTGAGAGCTGCAGCCACCTGACGCAGGTAGGAGGCAACCCTGGCTGAATAGGGACTGGCGTGTGTGATGACCCGGTGCCTCCCCACCTCCTCTGGTCACAGTAACCAGACTTTGGGTGTCCGGTTAGTAGAACTGACCGGACACTGTCAGGTCCCTTTTTCGACCAGATTTTCTGGTCAAAAACCAGATACCTGGCCACCCTTCCTGCCCCACGTACCTGGGAAAGTTTCCCACCCAATACATGCTAATCTCCCCACAACCACACCTATTCGAGGAAGCATTCCACTACTAATGCCCACAGCCCATCATATCTTGCATTGTGTGTTTTCACTTGTGCCTTTAGAATGCTGGGATTTGTCATTTGTTTGCAACACCCACAGTGCTGCACACTGCGGGAACGATGGAAATGAGCAGTAGTTAGAATGACTCAGACTGGATGTCCCTTTACACTATACACACACTCCAGTGCAACCAGAAGTTATTGGGCTCAAGACAGGAATCACTGACTGAAATTCTGTGGCCTGTGTTACACAGATCAGACTAAACCAGTGGTTTTCAAGCGGATTTCATTTGCAGACTCCTAAAAAATTTCAAATGGAGGTGCGGACCTTTTAGGAAATCTTAGGCATAGTCTGCGGACCTCTAGGGGTCCGCGAACCACAGGCTGAAAACGAATGAACTAGACGATTACAATAGTCTCTAGAATCTATGGCCTGGTTTGCACACAATTTTTGCGTTGATATAACTATATTGGTTACGGGTGTCATTTCTTTACCAAACTATTTATATCAATACAACCCCTAGTGTAGATGCAGTTCTGCCAGAACAAAGGTGTCTCATATCAGTATGAATTATTCGCATTCCCATGTGGGAATAGCCACACCATTATAGGCCCTTTTATACCAGTCTAACTGCATCCACACTAGGGGAGTTGTTTCACTTTAATTATAGTAGTATAATTAAAACAGTACAACTTTTGCATGGAGGCAAACAAGGCCTTAGATTCAAGCTACAATGTTTGGGCTCGTTCTCGTCTGGGGTTTCAATCCACTCTGCTATACAGACCGGAACCAACTGCACAGTTCTGCTCCGGATGCAAGCTTCCCCAAACATTGGAACAGTGTGGATGTAGAAAGGGATTTGGACCCATTGTTACCAAGTCCCAGAACTCTCTGGAGAAAACCCCACTTTATCCAAACCTATCCAGGGCACGTATTGAAAGGTGTCATAAAATCAATCAATGAAATGTGATGTCACAGATGTAATTGAATGATACATATGTTCACCAGGTCTCCTCACACTTGATATCCCCGTTGACCAATGTTGAATTATAATGGAACGTACACAAATATATGAAACAGGCATAAATAACCCAAGCATACATTTTTAATTATGGAATTCTGATAACTTTCCTACTTCTAACAAAATCAAAATGAATTAAATTCAAGTAGCTGTCAGTGGCATAAAAAGCATCTCATCATTTAAATGGCAACATGAAATGTATGCCTGAATTGCAGTATGACTGGGACAGTTTGTTGTAATAATGCCGATTAACATATCTATCCATTTAATAGTTTCCAGTGCAGAGGGAGATAGCAGCTCGGGTGATATCCAAATGGAAAACAGGGTCAGAAGAAAGAAAACAATAAAATGCATCATCAAGGAAGTAGCAAGACGAAATCAAGGGGGAAATTTCACACAAATGATCAGTAAATACCTCCTGACAGCGAGCTCTATTAGACAGTAAGACATCCCCATGCTATGGGGTAGAAGCTCCATTGCTTGGGATATTCAGAAGAGACAGGATAGAGAACTAAAAAATACATGGTTGGGAACAGTCGGGCAGTAGCAGAGACAGTTGACTAGATGCAGACACCTCTTTCTTTAGGAGACACTAAGGAGGCGGAGTTCAGCTGGGATGCTGGAGTTAACGGTCCCCAGACTTAGCTGTCCAAGGGCAGATGGAAGGGAATTCTCAGTGTAGGGGTGCCCTTGGCTCTGGAGTTTGGATGGTTGACTTATAGGACATGGTGCAAGAGCCATCTTGGATACCGTAGGGATGAGCACGCTGTGCCCTGGACTAGGTGTCCCCATCTTTCAGCACTCCGTGGAGACCTCTTGCAGCTCAGCCTAGTCCTCTGTCCTTTTAGCCCAGGCGCTCCGGGATGTATGCTCACTAGTACTTTGCCCAGTCTAGTTTTAACACTGCAAGCAATTAGGTGCCCACCCTGATTGTCTATCCATCCATATCAGATATTTCCCAGGGGCCCCATCACCATGTTACCTAGGAGCCACTTTCCTTGAGCCCCTTCCTATTCTACAGCCTATATGAGTGCACCATTGAGAAATCTGTCCCTGGCTATTGCCACCAGCATTCACACCTTTGCTGTGTGAAACGCAGCAGCATTTTACATATTTGTAAATCAATGGCAAAATGGACAATGTTCCATTTTTTTAAAAAATGAGCTTCTGGGGATTTCGTGAAGAATTCAAGGCAAAGGAAAAACAGTTGCTCCTGCCTCAGAGAATATGACCTTCCACCAGTTTCACTGAGTGAGAAATTTGTTTCCTCCATGCAGTTGTAACACACGGTACAAAAATAAAGAAGAAAGTCTGAAGTCGTCACAGACTCTATTCTCAATTGCACACAGACTGGATACAGCAGCCTATGATGGAGTCATCAGGGATACCAATACATTCCCCATGGCAAGCTCATTATCTCCAGCACCAGCTCCCTCCTCAGAAACTGTCCCAGGGCCTGTAACTAGGATCCACATAAAGAATTTTCAAAGTGAAACTCTAGTCTATGCTGGAGAGACACTGTAGCTTTAACAGAGTAAGGGGGAGAGAGGAAGAGAATATGCTGCATAATATGAGAGCAATAAAATTAATGGCAAATAAATTTAGAATCAATTAAAGGAGACATTTAATCTCATAACACGTATGTTAATGGGTGGAACTTGCTGTTGCAGGAATGAGGGTCAGAGTGTCAAATACTGTTGGTGGGTTTTAATGAGGTCTGGATCATGGAACAATAACATTCAAATAAACACATACTTCAGGGTGCAAACTGATCCCTGCAAGAGGGTCAGGAAGGAATTCTTCATAGATTTGTATATTCCAAGACCAGAAGGGACCATTGTGATAATCTAGTCTGACCTCCTTTCTTCAACAGGCCAGAGAACATTCCCAGAATAATTCCTTTTGAATTAGAGAATAGCTTTTACCAAAAAAAATCCAATCTTGATTTTAAAATTGCCTCTGGTGGTGAATCAATCACCACCCTTGATAAATTGTTCCAATGGTTAATTACCCTCACGGTTAAAAATGTACACCTTATTTCCAGTATGAATTTGTCTCGCTTCAACTTCCAGCCACTGGATCTTCTTGTACCTTTCTCTGCTAGACTGAAGAGCCCATCATCAAATATTTGTTCCCATGCAGGTACTTCTAAACTGTGATCAAGTCAGCCGTTAACCTTCTCTTTGTTAAGTTAAATATATTGAACTCTTTGAGTCTATCACTATGAGGCATATTTTCTAATCCTTTAATCATTTTCATGGCTCTTCTCTGAATCCTCTCCAATTTATCAATGTCTTTCTTCAATTGTGGGCACCAGTACTGGACATACTATTCCAGGAGCAATGACACCATTGCCAAATACACAGCTTCTTCCTTTACCATGTCCAGCATTACAATTAACTAAGTGTATAATCTTGTGGTTAAGGCACTGGACTGGGTCTCAGGAGACCTAGTTCAATTCCATGCTCTGCCACAACTTCCTGTGCGACCTTGGGCAAGTCACTTAGTCTTTCTGTGCCTCTGTTCCCCATCTGTACAATGGGGATAATAGCACTACCCTACTTCACAGGGGCATTGTCAGGATAAAGCCATTAAAGACTCAGGTGACCAGAAACTATAGTAATAGAGCTATGTAAGTGCCATTGATCGGCAGCATATACAGCATCTAGCTCAATGGGGCTCTGATCTTGACTTTGGCCTCTAAACATTACTGTAACAACAAATGGCCAAGATTTTCAAAAGATCAGCACTGGGCACTTTCTAAAAATCAGACCCCTTTGAAATGTTCCAGGTTGATCACGCAAAATCCCCAATCACCCATGAAAAACGTGGCTAACAATAAAAGGGAGTGGGGCTACGTGAGAAGGGGATCACTTTCCCTTGAAGATTGAAAGAGCAACCAGAGCAGTATGCTAGACTCGACAGACCAGTCATTGCCAGTCCCTAGGTTCCTAAGAGGAGGAGAACAGATTTTCACCAAAAGATTTCAAACAGAAGTGTTTCTCTTCCCCCTCCCCCTTTGCATTAGCTTCCCTGTCATATGCAAATATTAAATTGTGGAATAAATTAGAGAGCGGTTTATTTATTTAAGTAGCATGAACTCATCTCTCTTTTTAAAAAGAAATACATTTGCAAGGTTGGGGGAGAAAGAGACACTTCAGCTTTGTTAAATACCAAACAAAAAAAGCCACTTGAAAAAATCTGCAGAGAAATGAAACATTATCTTGAGGTGTTTAAAATGCAGAGAGTAGATTTTAACTGTTCCCGAGAAGCACGACTGTTGGATAGAATGGGGGCCAAGAGGTTAAAACACAGCCATCATAACCTTTATTACTTCATTTTTGCGAAGCCATTAACCCACAGGAGGGACCACAGATGTGCCACAGCAACGGCAACTGGAGTGAAATTCAATACTCACATCAGAACCTAATTTATGATCAACCTGCCAGGAGGAGATGGGGGGGGAGGGGGGAATTGGAGAGTGGCATTTCCGCATGGCAATATTGCGAGGAGACAGAAAGCAGCACGTGTGGGGTGAGAAGACTGTGCATTAAAATGTGTTTTCCAACCCCCTACTCCCACCCCCACAACTGGAGCAGATGTGGATGGAGGCAGCGCTGCTGTTGGTAAAGGGCCTTCCCCCCTGGGTGATGTCGACTCCTAGGGGCAGGTGAACATCACACAGATCCCTGTTTAGTGCTACTGAAATATCAATAAAAATGATCTAGAGAACTCAGCTGGGATCAGGGCCTCAGCGTGCTAGGCGCTGTACAGACATATAGTGAGAGACAGTCCTGGCCCTGAAGAGCTTACAGTCTAAATAGACAGGGTGGGTGGGGAAATAGAGGCATAGAGGGGGGAAGGGATTTTCCCCACAGTTACAGAGCAAGACAGTGGTAGAGCAAGAAACAGAACCCAGGTCTCCTGAAGCCCAGTCTAGTGTCTCATCCATTATGTCAGGTTGGCTTTATTCCATCCCTGCCTGTGTCTCTTCTTCCACATTATCTCCCACATGCAGCACCTATCCAGCCCTGTTTGTCAGGCCACTCTGGGTGCCCCCCATGCCATAAGCATCATGTGACCATGTGGCATCTTCACAGCTTGAGGCAACATCACACACACACCCCACCCCCGGGATGCTGTGTTACAACCAACCATCATAATAAATTCACAGCCTTAACTGGTCTGCAGGCTAGAAGCCTGATCCAAACAAGGTGCTGAACACCTCCTGGGAGATGCTGAGCATTCTGCACTCCGCCTGACTTCACGGGGAGCGAAGGGTGGCTCATCACCATAGGCTTGTAGGACGTAGGAGAGGGCCAATGCATATTGTGACTGTCCCAGCTTTTTAACTGGCTGCATTTTCACTGGCACCCTGGGTTGCTGCGGAGGTTGTGACTTCCACAGAATCTATTTCTCTTTTAAATGCACCCTAAGAATTTTTCTTAGGGTGATCTTTTAGCAGATTAAAGCACATTTGTAATAACAAAGGGAGTCAATCATTTACAGGTGTATGCATGCTATGCTGTTGACAGGTTTTCTTGCTTTCAGAGCCATGTAAGTTTCATGCTGCTCAACGTCTCCCTAGGCAGGGCACTATTACTGAGGCTTCACATGCCATAGGCCGAGGCTGGGTGGGTTATTTTCACTGGGTGATCTCACAGCAGTCACATTAAACTCCTTAATACTCAACTCAATAACAGTACACGCATAGTGTAAGGGATGCTTAAATTGACTCCAGTCAACTGGCTCCTGGTCCTATCACACATCCAGCCTCCACAGATTAGAAGAGCTGCCCAGACATCTTGCTTTCTCAACCACGTCAATGCAAACACGAGGATCCCATTGCACAATCACCTGCAGAACCTGCCAAAGACAAGATTATAATCCCACAACCCTCTTTGGAACCAGATCAGGACCCTTACACTCAAATTCGATGCTGAGGCTCAATGGAAAGCCACATGGAGCGTTTTGACACTCAAAACAAACAGCTCATCACTGACCCTGCCAAGGAACCACTGGGTTTTGATTTTTGTCAGAAAGTCTGGTGCAGACTAAATCGCATCAGGACATCTCCTGGGAGATGCGGACAAATCCTCTTTAAATGGAAAATGAGGCAAACACCTGCATGCAACTGTAGTCACCTGGCTCAAACGATGGAACACATCATAGCTGATTGTCCCCTTCGTTCTTTGGCTGGGGCCCTAAAGGACATTCGCTACCTCACTGCTGCAGCAACGTATTAGCTATCAAATCTAGATATAAATTTGTAATCGCTGCTACCTGCCCAAGCCATACAGAAGAAGAAGAAGAACTGGAGTAAACAGAGAGTCTGTAGCAGATCAGGGAATTGAATCTAGGCCTCCTAAATCCTGGGCTGATGCCCTAACCACTGGGCCATCCAGCAAGCAGACTGAGGAGTCTGATAACCATGGAATTGAAAGCTTGTCTGCACAGTACAACTTTAATGAACACTAAGGAACCTTTTAGTGCATGCCAGCAGGGTCTACATGAGCCAGTTAGCAACACACTGATGCACTTTAGAATTCACATCCCTCTAGAATCATAGAAGATTAGAGTTGGAAGAGACCTCAGGAGGTCATCTAGTCCAATCCCCTGCTCAAAGCAGGACCAACACCAACTAAATCTAGTGGGCATTGCTACAGTGTGTAGACAAGCCCAGAAAATCAAGATGAGAGGAAGACAAAGGAATATCCAGAGGTAACAAATGGGTGACAACTCCAAGGGAGGAGCCAGTGGACAACCTAACAATGAGGAGGAAGACCTGAAATGACAGAACATCCTTAGGAGAAAAGGGCAAAGGAAGTTCAGGCAAGAAGGCAATGGACTGTCTGTCAGAAATAAAGGGGATGAGGGCAGCCTAGGCAGGTCCACAGGAAATGAGGACAAGGACATTTGAGGTGATGAGGTTGCACACTGTTCATAGGAGACAGGAGGCATGAAGAAAACCAAAAGCTACGGCACACGGAAGACAAGATAAAAGTCAAGGTGTAAGTTACCTTCAAGGAGACGTTAGGCCGTACCCTAACCCCAAAGTGAACATTTGGAGAAGTTCAATTCCTTTCCAACCCCCCTTTACTCTTCCATAATGCCCTCCCATTCTCCCCACCTGCCATTTTTCTTCCACCATGGGATGGAAGGCAGAAGAGCTGAGGGAAATGCAGGGAAAGGCTATCCTCCCAGCTCCACAGGGAGCAGGCAGCGCTGCGAGGCAAACAGACAGCAAGGTTTCCAGCACACTCCCATTGGCCGCGACGGAGCTGCACCTGCTTAGATCAAGGTTGAATTGAGTCCACAGCATTTGGATGGTTTGAAGAAGCACCCAACTAAACTAATCTTCCAGCTACTGTAATACATTCATACATAATACTTAGCATTTTGTAACCTTTCGGTCTCTAGGCATTTCTATATGGTTGGTTAGAATTATTAACCACCTCCCTTCGCGCCCCCGCCCCGCGCTTTTTAACTAATGGAGAAACTGAGTAACAGAAAAGTCTAATGACTTGCTCAGGGTCACACACTGAGTCAGTGGCAGAACCCAGAACCGGTTACTCCCATTCCAGTGTTTTCATTCCCCTCGTAAAATCAGAGATGAGCCAGAGCCAAAACCCTGGATCTGAACTTCATGGGAGTTCAAATAAGGATCCAAAGTTAGTAACTTGATCCCGTCTCTGTTTAAAATGCAGCACTGGGTTTGGAAACAGGATAATGACAACAGTCAGTCCTGGAGGAGGAAAGGGGGAGGAAGCATAAAGAATGGATTCTGTCAGGAAACAAAAACAAACAAACAATAGCTGGGCTCCCTACAGACAATTAAGCAGCAGTTAATGAAATCACCTGCTACCAACAAGACTAACAAAACAGAAAATAGAAAATAAGTCACGTCAGTGCCTGCCAGTACATCCCTGGCACCAGGAAAGGGGCCTGATGGCTGATACAAGTTTAGTGCCAGTGATATCATCTTGCTTAGAGGGGCCCGCATGCCGCAGAGCACGAAAGGGCAATGCTTCCATAACGACGTTTAAGAGGACGGTGTCTGGGATTTCCTTATCAGGGAAGAGAGCAGTACAGCAGCTTAACTGAGCTAGATCACAGGACAGGGACAGACACAGGTGGGGGAGGCTGAAAATCATGGACTTGGGGAAACAGTTCTCTCTTTTTATGTTATTAATTAACAGTGCCATATGGCGGTGTAATGAGTTTGTGGTCGTTTATGGACTTCACAATTGTCGCTGCTGCACACCACTCTGATCGCTACAGCAACAGTAAGGATAGAACTCGGATCCTCCTATTCCACAGCCCCCCGACCCTGGCTTGAGCTGAAGGGGAATCTCTGTTAGCAGTGTAAGGCAAATGACAGTCACATGAACAGTGGTGATTCCATCTAGCCGAGGGAGGTGGTGCACACGAACAGATTAGCCACTGTGTGGCAAAGTTAAAAACAGAGAAAAATAATTTATAAAATGTAGCCTTTCACTGTTTGCCCTTTGCAGCTACTTTTTGCACATCATTCACAGTATTGCCAACCCCAAACATTCAAGAATCATGAATTTGGCCTGAAAAAATTGGGCATTTGGCTTAAAAATCATGAGATTTTTTAAAACAATTTTTGGCTTCCCTTCCGGTTTTTGAACCATTAGTTTTCAAGCTTTATTCCACAACCAGGGAGCCTAGAAACTTTGTTCCCCCCTTTCAAATGAAATCTGAGATTCTGACATAATCTTATGATTCCAGGAGCTGGGGCTTTAAGAAAAACACCAAATATCATGAGACTTTCAATAAAATCTGCATGATTCACCTTAGACAGAGAAACCAGAATGGTAAATTTTAACCTTCCCATCTTTTCACACACTGGCCCAATGCTGCTTCTATTCCACATGTCCATTCAACCCTGGGGAAAGTAATTTGTTTTTGAAGGACAAGAAAACTTCCATTGGTTTGTCTACATTAGCATCACCCAGCATAACAAAGGCCAAGTGAACAGATTTTGCTGCTTCAGCCACTATATGACAATTTTACAAGGCTACCTTAAACACTATCCACAAACTTACGTTAGACTGTAAACTCTTTCAGACAAGGATCGACTCGTACTTGATATTTCTACAGCATGCGGCACAATAGGCCCTGCACCTTGATCTAGGCACTACAGTACTATAACTGAGTCCTGGTCTATAAACAGTGTTTGTTCTTTTATAACTGTGTCTGTTACAGGATGTGATTTTTTTTTTTTTTACAACGACAGTTAAAAGCAGTACAATGCTCCTAGTCTGGACACAATTAAATCCCTATAAAGGTACCTTATACCAGTATAGCTTATTTCCCTTCACAGAAAAAACTGCTCATTCCTGAAACTTTCATATTAAAGAAATGGTTACACGATTTTTTTAAAACTGTATTATGGTCATTTATTTCACAAAAGGTACTCCCAGGTGAGACCTAGTCTGATGTATCCACACCATCTAAAATGCTAAAAGATGTTGAACGAGGAGTATTAATGCAGCAAGCCTGCAAGATTCTGCAGTGCTTCATAGATCATATGTTTAGACAGAGAGAAGCGTCCACACAATACCAAAAGCACCACACACAATAATCTCACACATCACTCTGATGTGGAGTCAATGTGAAGGGATGGAAACAGCTACACAAATGACTGGGCACTCTTTTTATTTAGAATATCACCAGGTTCAGTCATCACTGGGAACCATGGTTTGAGACCATCCACTTTTTTAAGTTCTCAGCCATTTACTGCAAGCTTCCTGCAATGACTGAGATTCTAACACTGACAGCACAGTTATGCAGTCTAAGGGGCAGAGAGGAATTGCATTAGCATGCATAACCTGTACTTATTGTTCAGGTTAGTTCTGACATCAATACATTCCCCACACACCCTAAGGAGATAAATCGATCACACATGAAATCCAAAAGAAAACTGACAGAAACATGGGGAGTGGGGAAATGATCAAAGTATCTGCAATGTGCAAAACCCCAGCCACCTCATCTGATACCACTCATAATAACTAACCCCCTGATAACCCTGTTTTAATCATGTGTATTGCAAATGAGGCAAACACAGGGAGATTTGTGCACTGCCAGGTCACTGTGTTTAATTATATTTCATCAGAAAGATTCTGAAAAATTAACATGGTGAGATTTGTGCCAGCATCAGTGATAACCTTTTCCCTACAGCTGTACAATTTATTGTCAGCCATCAGTTCAAAGAAAGTTACTGGAAGTCCTGAAGCAGATTAATTCCAAAACATGTACATAGACCAGAGCAACAGGAGGTTGTGAAGCTCACAGGGTTATCATACTGACAGTATCTTGCATCTATAGCACTCTTAGGCACCAAAGATCCTTTGCAAATATAACAAAAGGGATCTACAATACAAACTATGTGGAAAATTTTCAAACATGCTTAAGTCTCTTAGAAGCTTAAACCACATTTTCAAAAGTGACAGGCTCAGGTCCTCAAAAGGTATTTAGGTGCTTAATGCACAGTGGGAGTTAGGCACCTAAGTACATTTGAGGATCCAGGCCTTAGGAACCATGGAACTTGGACTGCTTTTGAAAATTTTACCCTGTGTCTATACAATAGGCAGAGCTGGCGGCAATGTCATTAATTAAGGTTGCCTAACACTTGCCATTAATCACCCACCACTAAAATGCAGTTGTCACCTCTGGAGAGGAACACAGCTGCTATTTAACAGCGCATGGCATCACTATTTAATACACTGGTTAAATGCATGCAATTAAGAACCAGCCAAAAAGACTAGCTACCATAACAACCTGCTTCTTTTAGGTTTAGGCCAATTGATAGAGGCTTGATGTTTTGGAGCAGAAGGCCCCAGGGCTGATCCTGGACATTGACAACAGTTTCTGTATTAGAGCTGGTTGGAAAAACTTTTGATGAAGCCATATTCTGTTGGAATATGCAGTTCTGTCAGAATCGAAGAGCTTCGTGAAATTGCGTTGATTGTGCCAGAATTTTGTTTCAGAAGAAAACCAAAGTTCCAATATTTACATTCTCAGCAATTTGGGGCTTTTTTTTTTTTTATTAGTGCTGTCGATTAATTGGTTAACTCAAAAAAAATAATTGTGCTTAAAAAAATTAATGATTAATCACAATTTTAATCATACTGTTAAACAATAGAATCCCAATTGAAATTTATTAAAAATATTTGGATGTTTTCTACATTTTCAAATATATAGATTTCAGCTACAACACAGAATATAAACTGTACCATGCTCACTCTATATTACTTTTGATTACAAATATTTGCACTGTAAAAACAACAAAAGAAATAGTATTGTTCAATTCACCTCATACAAGTACTGTAGTGCAATCTCTTTGTTGTTGTAAGCGGGGAAATAGTCCCGCTATTGTGGGGAACTTTCCTGGCTTTTGCACTATCCCGGTGAAGTGGGCTAGCGAAAGGATCCGAGTCCTCGCTCCCACTTCCTTTACCCAGTGGCCTCCCTGCCCTTGAGGACTCCCCTTCCACTCTCCTGTCTGGCAGAGTCCTCGTAACCCCAACAAAACTGGGCCCAGGATTCCTGGGGGGCTCAACCCCCAACCCTGCTGTGATCACCTAGGACAGGGGCTAGGGTGTCCCCACTCCAGGGTACTCTCTCTGCACTGGGCACTTCTCTGACCCACCGACCATTACATACAAGTTAAAGCAAATGCAAGTTATTTAATCAACAATTAATTTTAAAAAGAATAAGGAAAATGGGAAAGGCTAAAGGGAACACATCAACCCGCTCTGTGGCAGGGAACCTCAAAAACAGTGTCTCTGGAATGTCAGGGCAGTTCGCAGTCTGCTCCTTGTAAGTCCCAGGCCTTCTTCTCAGGCCCTGGCTGTGCTGTAGGGATGCTGTAGGTTGGACACTTGCTCTGGTGGTGGCCACATGCTCTCAGGCTCTGAGTGGTAGGACCTTTCTTCCCAGTGTTGCTCCCGCCCTGTCAGGGTTACGATCCAAGCCTGGCCTGCAGAGCGTCTTGGCTGAGGTGTCTCCCTGTGCTGGGCCCGCTGCCCAGGGTCCCCCTCGCTCTCCCCAGCTGCCCACCGCACCCAGCTCCAGCCCCAGCTCCACCACTCTTGTCTCAGCGCTGCTGCTCTGCCTCCAGCTCCCTGGGCTGCTTCTTTGGACCCTCTGGCTCTGGCTGCTACAGCTCTGCTCCCAGGACAGGTCTGCTCTGCAGGCTGCTTCTGTGACTCTGCTCCCAGCACTGACCTGCTACCTGGGCTGCTTTTCTGGCCCCTCTGGCTCTGGTTGCTGCAGCTCTGCTCCCAGGGCAAGTCTGCTCTCTCTGGGCTGTGCCTCTGGCTTTGGGGCTGCAGCTCTGCTCCCAGGACAGGGTCTGCTCTCTCTGGGCTGCTTTTCTGGTCCCTCTGGATCTGGCACAGCTCTGCTCCCCAGCTCAGCTTGGGCCCCTGCTTTCTCCTTAGCTCGGCCCCCCTCTGTCTGACCCAGGCAAATCCAGCTCACATGGAAGACAGGACCTCCCTGGCCTCCTGACTCTCTGATTAGCCTGCCCGCCCTGTCATTCAGGCAGACCTGGAGCATTGGCCTCTCCCCATTGTTCCTGGGGACTATCAGTCTCAGGATCCTGGTTTCCCATAGTAGTACTGGGAGCAAGCCAACCAAAACATACCCACTGAATGTTAGTAAGGGGGCAACAGTCCCCTTACATTGTGAAAGTGCAACGAACAAATGTAGATTTTTTTTATTACATAACTGCACTCAATAACAAAACAATTTAAAACTTTAGCGCCTACAAGTCCATTCAGTCCTACTTCTTGTTCTACCAATCACTAAGAGAAACAAGTTTGTTTACATTTACAGGCAATAATGCTGCCCGCTTCTTGTTTACAATGTCACCTGAAAGTGAGAAAAGGCATTTGATGGCAGTTTTGTAGCCGGCTTTGCAAGGTATTTACATGCCAGATGTGCTAAACATTCATATGCCTTTTCATGCTTCGACCACCATTCCGGAGGACATGCTTCCATGTGGATGATGCTTGTTTAAAAAAATGCCTTAATTAAATTTGTGACTGTACTCCTTGCGGGAGAATTGCATGTCTCCTGCTCTGTGTTTTACCTGCATACTGCCATATATTTTGTGTTATGGTAGTCTAGGACGATGACCCAGCACATGTTGTTTGATTTAAGAACTTTTCACTGCAGATTTGACAAAATACAAAGAAGGTTCCACTGTGAGATTTCTAAAGATAGCTACAGCACTCAACCCAAGGTTTAAGAACCTGAAGTGCCTTCCAAAATCTGAGAGGGTTGAGGTGGGGAACATGCTTTTGGAAGTCTTAAAAGAGCAACACTCTGATGCGGAAACTACAGAACCCAACCCACCAAAAAAGAAAATTAATCTTCTGTTGGTGGCATCTGACTCATATGATGAAAATGGACATGCGTTGGTCCACATTGCTCTGGATCATTATCGAGCAGAATCTGTCATCAGCATGGACGCATGTCCTCTGGAATAGTGGTTGAAGCATGAAGGGACATAAGAATCTTTAGCACATCTGGCACGTAAATATCTTGCGATGCTGGCTACAACAATGCCACGCAAACTCCTGTTCTCACTTTCAGGTGACATTGTAAATAAGCAATGGGCAGCATTATCTTCTGCAAATGTAAACAAATTGTTTGTCTGAGCAATTGGCTGAACAAGAAGTAGGACTGAGTAGATTTGTAGGCTCTAAAGTTTTACACTGTTTTGTTTTTGAATGCAATTATTTTTGTACATAATTCTACATTTGTAAGTTCAACTTTCATGATAAAGAGATTATACTACAGTACTTGTATTAGGTGAATTGAAAAATACTATTTCTTTTGTTTTTTTACAGTGCAAATATTTGTAATAAAAATACATATAAAGTAAGTGCTGTACATTTTGTATTCTGTGTTGTAATTGAAATCAATATATTTGAAAATGTAGAAAACATCCAAAAATATTTAACTACATGGTATTCTATTGTTGTCTAACAGCGCGATTAATTTTTTTAAATCGCTTGACAGTCCTACTTCTTTTTTAATACACATAACTTTATGAATTACACCCATGCAGTGAGTCAGTGTGAAGCAGTGGAAACAGCCACAAGAATGACAGAGCTCTTTTTGTTTTGAATCCCACCAGGTTCAATTATCACTGGGAATTGCGGATTGTTACCATCCAATTTTTAAGTTCTCAGCCATTTTCAGTCTTTATTTTTTTTAAAAAAAATACACATGACTTTACGAATTACCCCCATGCAGCAGCATGGACTTTCAGCTACTAGTATATTATAATACAAAATAAAGTCAAAATCAAAGTGAAATATTTCAAATGACCTGAAATAAATAAATAAATAAATGTAAAAATAAAATTTTCCCTCCTGAAGAAATTTGAAATTTTCAGGTTTCACTCTTATTCAGGATAAAGCCAGAGTTCAAAAATTCAAAATCCATCATGAAACACAACTCCTATCCTCCCTACAGCTCTATTCTGTATGCATGAGGCCATAGCTCATTACAGCTATGCAGCAGAGCGTGAATATAAGCAGAATAGCTTATATCCCGGAAAAACTCCATGTGTGGCCAAAACCCAAGATAGGAACAGAATAACACAAACAACATGATGGTAGTAGTCAGGATTGTAATCTCTTTGGGGCAGGTACCTTTTTTTCTAAAACAAAATAATCAGATGTGGTTACAGCACCTAGCACAACGGGGCTCTAGTAATTGATCGAGGCCTTAAGATATTACTGTGATATTTTGGGGATTACCCATACCAGTGAAAAGAAAAGGAGTACTTGTGGCACCTTAGAGACTAACCAATTTATTTGAGCATGAGCTTTCGTGAGCTACCAGTGAGGGGTTCTATCACCGCTTGCTCTGTAACCTTGGGTGCCTTAATGCTATGTTCCTATGGCCCAGAGCCCTGACACCAGTAGCCAGCCTAAAAGCACTGAGGTCTCACCCCAGCTGCCACCAGTCTAGTTCCTCCTTGCAGGGTGACCTCCACAACCCTTCTAGTTCTGAGTCTCCCCAAATCCATCTACATAGAGTTCTTAACTACTCGACATTCGGACCTTTCCCTTCTGGTTTGTCACCCCCGAAGGAGTGAAACCTGCCGCCAGTGATCGGTTCACTTTGGCACACACACACACACACACCAGTTTACCCCAAGCAGGTCTGTTGTGCAAAGACAAAAAAAAAAGTTTTTTAATAGAAAAATTAGACTCAATGTTGAAACAGTAAGGAAAAGCAAATGCAAACAAGATACACAGAAAATAAACATAAGGACATAACCTCAGGCTTCACACGTCTCTGTTAGATAAATGCCCCTTTCTAATACATGTGGGGAAACTCCCTCCTCTTTTAGGCTATGGCTACACTACAGAGCTTAGCGCGTCTGCCTCTGCACCACTGTAGCGTAAGCCAATGGGAGAGAGCCCAAAATGCCATTGGCCTTCTTGGCAACAAGGGCACACTGCTGACTCATATCCAGCTTCTCGTCCACTGTCACCCCTAGGTCCTTTTCCGCAGAACTGCTGCCTAGCCATTCGGTCCCTAGTCTGTAGCGGTGCATTGGATTCTTCCGTCCTAAGTGCAGGACCCTGCACTTATCCTTATTGAACCTCATCAGATTTCTTTTGGCCCAATCCTCCAATTTGTCTAGGTCCTTCTGTATCCTATCCCTCCCCTCCAGCGTATCTACCACTCCTCCCAGTTTAGTATCATCCGCAAATTTGCTGAGAGTGCAATCCACACCATCCTCCAGATCATTTATGAAGATATTGAACAAAACCGGCCCCAGGACCGACCCCTGGGGCACTCCACTTGATACCGGCTGCCAACTAGACATGGAGCCATTGATCACTACCCGTTGAGCCCGACACTCTAGCCAGCTTTCTACCCACCTTATAGTGCATTCATCCAGCCCATACTACTTTAACTTGCTGACAAGAATACTGTGGGAGACCGTGTCAAAAGCTTTGCTAAAGTCAAGAAACAATACATCCACTGCTTTCCCTTCATCCACAGAACCAGTAATCTCATCATAAAAGGCAATTAGATTAGTCAGGCATGACCTTCCCTTGGTGAATCCATGCTGGCTGTTCCTGATCACTTTCCTCTCATGCAAGTGCATCAGGATTGATTCTTTGAGGACCTGCTCCATGACTTCATCGGACGCATACCGTGGAAACTGCAGCAGACTTTATATACACACAGAGATCATGAAACAATACCTCCTCCCACCCCACTGTCCTGCTGGTAATAGCTTATCTAAAGTGATCATCAAGTTGGGCCATTTCCAGCACCAATCCAGGTTTTCTCACCCTCCACCCCCCCCACCCCCCCACAAACTCACTCTCCTGCTGGTAATAGCCCATCCAAAGTGACAACTCTCTACACAATGTGCATGATAATCAAGGTGGGCCATTTCCTGCACAAATTCAGGTTCTCTCACCCCCTCAGCCCCCTCCAAAAACCACACACACAAACTCACTATCCTGCTGGTAATAGCTCATCCAAAGTGACCACTCTCCCTACAATGTGCATGATAATCAAGGTGGGCCATTTCCAGCACAAATCCAGGTTTTCTCACACCCCCCCACCCCCATACACACACAAACTCACTCTCCTGCTGACAACAGCTCATCCAAACTGACCCCTCTCCAAGTTTAAATCCAAGTTTAACCAGAACGTCGGGGGGGGAGGGGGGGGAGGAAAAAACAAGGGGAAATAGGCTACCTTGCATAATGACTTAGCCACTCCCAGTCTCTATTTAAGCCTAAATTAATAGTATCCAATTTGCACCACAGTCTGTGTCCATATCTTATGAAGACCATCAAGTTCAGAACATTACAAGCTATCCCAAAAGACCTTACTCAACATATTGTTTACACATAGGAACACTGTATACAACCAGTTGGTTCAGTTTGTTACTCTTTGGGGTTCAGACCCCCTGTTGTCCCCTGGACGGGGTCTCAAACCTGATTGTCACAATTACCATAACACATAAGATCAATACTTGACCCTCAGTGGAACGTGGCCTCAGTTTTGTAACTGAGCGATAGCATCTGCAGTCACATGGCGTCCCTTAACACCACAACAGGGCACTAGTTCAGCACCAATTCAGAGGGCAGAGCACCAGCTACTAAACCAACATCACTTCCTCCAGCACCTCCATTTCTCTTCAAGGTTTCCCATCCAAATACCAAGCCTGCCTAACCCTGCTTCACTTAGGAAATCAGATCACTCCACAACACAAGGTAGCATGGCTAACACAGCGTGGCGTCAGGGTACACACAGAGACATACATAGTAGCGACTGAGGCATGTGCTTTATTAATGATCACCCAGAAGTGATATCATCCGGGTGTGGTGAAGTCTACAGGAATACTTAGTTCGTCAACTCTTTGGGGGCAGACCATCTTTTCCTTCTGTGTTTGACCCCACTGTGCAGGGCACGGTACCTGTTCATGACTCGGGCTCCTAATACACAAAATGATGATGACTGATGTTTAAAAATCCTTAAAGTGCCATTTAGTGCAACAACGTCCTGCCACAACAGGACACAATACCCAAGCAGGACTACAATGGGGGCACTGCATTGATTAATAATCCTATTCCATCCTTGAAACTTTACACCTGCACCCTCAACAGGCAATCATAGGGTTGGGAATTTCAGCAAGCAGCAGAGAGCTGCTGTGCTTGCTTATGGTTTAATTTAAAGGGGGTTTCTGGGCCTGGGCCAAGTTCTTAAACCCAAATTTATCCTAGCTTAAAAAAAAATTGCTAGACCCTTGAGGCAGACCCTCTGGATCCTGAATGACACACATCCCCACCCAAAGTTATCACTACTAAAAGATTTCATAGAAGCCCATTTTTGTGGGGTTCATTAAAAAAAACTAATGTTTTGCGCTCCCCCTAGCGGTTCTAAACAACTATGCCAATTCCTGCAGAGCACAGGGCACACCAAACATGAAGCCAATGCAAAAAAAAAGACGCAGCATTACAAGCCGGAGTTGTTATTAAACACAAAACAAAATAAACCTACTGCATCCATTCTAATTAGAATCAAAACCCACCAGGGGGCAGAGGCTGGGCCGGGGGAGGAGAACGCCAGAGGAAAGAGATCAAATTGGTGAGGAACAAAAAGATGTTTTATCTCTGCCTGCCGCGTGGGTTTCGCGACCAATGCCAAGCTGGAAACAATATTGTTGGGTTTTTTTCCCCTAAACGTATGTGACAGCGTCCCTTTCAATAGAAGACATTAATGGTCTGTATGAGGACTTGCACAAATCAAGCGAGAGAAAAACCTATGCTCGATAGCAGAGTTTGCAAGCTGCAGGGCAGGCTGTCCTAAGGGTAGAAATGTAGTCAGTGACAGAAACAGCCCTAAAAAGGGTAAGTGGTCATAGGATTGCACTGACTCCAAATCATAAGCAGCATCAGGGAATTGGGCGCGGGGATGGGAGGGGGGAAGATTCTTCAAATTAGTTCATGCTGAAAGTCACTCGTTCTAACAAGGCGAGAGGTTTCTTTTTGCCTTTTAATTAAAAGTTATCTTATAAATCAAACCCCTCATTCCTGCACTTCAGGTGTCGGCTGAGAGAAACTCCTTTTCAATAGCCTAGGGTCCACTTGTACAACCTGCTGTCTCCGCTCAAACCCAGGTAACACGTCCAATTACATGAGCTGTGTTTCCTCTGGTTTTTACGAACAGATCTCGACTCTCTTTTTAAAAAAACCACCTTCCGTACATACATTAGTAGCTCTGCTCTTACAGACATTTGCATTTACCTAATGCTCTCTGACTAATCCACCAGCATGCTTCTGGATGCGTCTCCCCCCCATTAGAGCATCACACTCACACTCCTCTGGGTACCTTCACGCCCTCTGTATAATTCAAAAGGGGCTGTGATGTTAATAGTACATACTCCCTTTGTAATGTGCATTAGGGAGGGTTCCAGCTGAGAAAACACCTCCTACAATCTTCTGGACGAGCCAAGCAGGGGACATATAGGGACCATTCTTTTTAAATCCAGGGGGCTGGGTTTGACTGGCACAGCAAGTCCACCCTAGGGTTGCCACCTCTCCCCATGTTTCCAGGATCCTCCCAGTAATGACGGGTGATCCTACTTCTGGCACGCATGGGTTGTGGGATGGTAAATAGCCCTGAAAGAATTTTGACGACCCACAAAACGTGTCAACTTTTTACCACTTGCCATTTCATATCAGAAATGTTATGCTGAAAGGTGCTAATGGCCAGCAGCAAGTGAGTCTTAGATCCAAAAACAAACCTAGGCCTCGTTAAAGCCAACAGGTGTGTCCTGTACCCTCCTTTAGGCTCAGCGGAAGCAGCAGTCAAGCCCCTTTTTCTAGTAAAAACAGCTGCAGACGAGGGGAGGGGAATGGGAAGCACTCCAGGTACTAGGCTGCGTGGCAGGTCAGAGTGAAGCTGTGTGAACTGAGGGGTTTCCCAGGTTGCAAATGCAGGGGAGAGGCTGTGTGGGTTGGGGGCAGAAACCCCAGAGAAAGAGTTATGAGTATCATCACCCTGAGAGAACCAGAAACACAGCTTCTGGAGCACAAACCTCACCGGAGTGGCAAACAGGGGATTTTGGAGTAAAGAAATGGTCAGCTGCTGTTATTTGTTCCTTCAGGGTGTTCAGGGAAACAGGACTTTACCTACTTCAACAAAAAGAAAAAACAAAACAAAACACCAAGAATATACCTGACTCAGATCTCTGATTTCTCATCCGAACTGAAACAACCCTGCAGGGCCCCAGACTTTGGTTAACTGCTTGGGCCAAAGGAAGTCCTGCTTTGAGCAGAGGGTTGGACTAGATGACCTCCTGAGGTCCCGTCCAACCCTGATATTCTGTGATTCTAAGAGCAATAACATGCACTCCTATGGGGCTCGCCATCCAAGGATCTCAGACATCCATGGCTTAAGGCTCACCCCAGCCCTGGGAGTAGGGAAATATTACCCTCCATGTTTTGTCAAGGAGGAAATTGAAGCACAGCAAAGGGAAGTATCTTGCCCAAGATCACAGATCTGTGTTACAGCCTACAAACCTCCAGCAGGGGAAAGGGGGATTGACTCCACATCCAATGAGAGAAGCAAAGACCTGCTGGGTTTTGCCAAGCAAGAACTCACCACTTATTCAATGCTTGTTGTTAATGATGCTCAAAAAGCAATGATCCAAGGCAGTGGTTCCCAAACTGGAGTTCGTGAACCCCTGGGGGTTCGTGAAATGTTACAGGGGCGTCTCGGGGGAAAAATTCCCTAATGGTGGACAGAGCTGTCCCTAGGGACCCCAGGCAGCATGGGGCCAGCAACCCGCAGCCCCTAGACTTCCAAGGGCTAAGCAGATCAAAGCAAGCATTTCTATCACACTGAGGAGATTTAAACTTCAAGACACCTTATAAGAAATGGAAAGGGAGGGGGATGTTTTTTGCTGTTTTTAAAATTAAATAGGCAGCTAATGTTGTTTTTAAAATTATTATGACGAACAAGTTTTAACTTTTGTTGTACCGTGGGTTGTTTGCCTGGACTGCTCAAGACCTGAATGCTGGTGCAGGAGGAACTCTCTGAGTTGGCTTCTTAAATCCCTTCCTGCTGTTTCACATCTGATACTCCTTGATGACACCTAGGAACTCTGTCTTATAACAGACTTATTCAAAGTGATACAAGCTACGAAAGTGAGATCTTGGAAGAGTGTTGCTGTTTTCATAATGTAATAAAAAGACTGTAATGATAGATAATTAATGATAAATAGTGTGTAATAAGCATGTCATAAAAACAAATTTTATATTTCCAAGATCACTGCTTTTATAATTTATACTCCGGTAAAGGAGAATATCCCTGGAAATATTCATTTTTAGGAGGGGGTTTGAAAGACTTGACGTTTTCTGTGAAAGGGGTTCACAGGTTGTTAAAGTTTGGGAACTACTGATTCAAGGCCAACATATTCAAACACAGGGCACCCAAAACAGAACACATTGGCCTACGGTTAATAGCCTCACAGTGTCCCTTTCAGCAACGTCTACGTGCATCACTACCCTCTGCTGAATGGAATCAGAACTATTCAACTCTGTGTCTTAGGCCCTATACTGTTAAAAGCTATTGGAGAGTCTCCTGTAGTTCAAGTGGCAGGTGCTGGGGCATTTGGAGAGGAATTGATTCTACGTAGAACATTCCCCAAAGGTTTTCACAAGGCATCAACAGCTCATTTAAAGGAAGAATATTACAGAGTGAAGGGGAATTGTTCATGGTTCAAACACAGCACAGCTGTGTCTGCAGCTGGTAAACAGAGGAGGTCACAATATTTTGAATTTTTGATGACATTGACAATTTTGGGGAAAAACAAGAAAAAAAAATCTTTCCCCCCATGAATTACACCCCTCCCTACCCCGCCCATCAGCTCTCCTGTTCTGTGGCCAGGTATTTAGATCACAAAACCACCACCATGAATGTCACTGAATGGGATACCCTCTTGCTGAGAGTCTCAGCAAAGAAGTCAGAGAGGGATGAATGAGTTATGGAAACAAGCTACCTTCTGACAACACACATAAATACCCCAGAGGTGACTCCTCCAATGGAGGCATGAGGCAGACAAGGGGGTGGTGGGGGAACTTTTTATTGCTTCTCCCTCCCCCCAGGGAAGAGAACTTATGCAGCCAGATCCCGCTCTCAGACAAGTTTTGTTCACTTGGATGGAGGGAGTGACTCCAGATTTACACCGGTGTCATTTCAGTTCTTGAATCAGGCCCTTGGTCACCAAGGCTGTCAGTCTGAACACCACCAATCAGCTCACTCCCACCTCTAAGACTAGGCTGCCACGCTTTGACAACCACATTCAACTACAGCCTGGGCCAGAGATCAGCAACCAGATCAAAGAGAGGAAAAACACAAGGCAGGAGTGGCAGTGACATAGGAAACAGCTACCCCAGGCAAATGAGGGTGGTGGGGGGAATAATGTGGCTCATGGTGAAAGAGAGATGGATGTGCAGTGCCTTATCAGGGACTGGCTGTTATTCCAACTAGCTTCCTGATAACGTAAGAAGCTTAATCAAATATGCAAATGACAGCCTATCTGGAGACAGGGGGAAATCGAAAAATAAACCCAGAGATCGTGCATTAAACTAGCCCATGAAATAAGGAGGGGAGAAAAGAGGTTCCTTCTTTTGATAAAATTCTTTCAAAAGATTAAATTAAAGCAAAATTAATTAGGAGAATCGCACTTAACCCAACTCCCCGTAAGAGGGGTCAGCAGGCAAGAGGTAATCAAGTGAAAGACAGACCGCAAGAGGCACTAAAAGAGCTAGCCAGCCAAGGAGAAAAAATAAAAAGACTTCACCATTTTTGGCTGGGCTGTCTAGCGGGGTGCTAGATGGAGAGTTGACAAGCTATAGAGCCCCACTTTGACATCACTGGGAAGCTGGAGGGGCAGATGAAGAAATAAGCTGATTACTTAATATCCATCAAGTAACAAATGAGAAGGATTGTTGGGTCGGGGGAGACAGCAATGCAGAGACCATTGGTGCCTCAGTTCTTCTTTGGTCCCACTGCACCATGGTATCCTGTGATGTAACCGTGGGAGGGTAGTGCATGGTTATCTACAGTAGGAGGTTCACACACCACAAGGAGCAGCCTGTCCAGCCCAACAGCTGGCATACCCCATGGCGCCTACAGCATAGCGCGTCCTGCAGCACATAGAACCTCACCTGCCCAAAGAACCCTGAAGCATCATAGAATCATAGAATATCAGGGTTGGAAGGGACCCCAGAAGGTCATCTAGTCCAACCCCCTGCTCGAAGCAGGACCAATTCCCAGTTAAATCATCCCAGCCAGGGCTTTGTCAAGCCTGACCTTAAAAACCTCTAAGGAAGGAGATTCTACCACCTCCCTAGGTAACGCATTCCAGTGTTTCACCACCCTCTTAGTGAAAAAGTTTTTCCTAATATCCAATCTAAACCTCCCCCACTGCAACTTGAGACCATTACTCCTCGTTCTGTCATCTGCTACCATTGAGAACAGTCTAGAGCCATCCTCTTTGGAACCCCCTTTCAGGTAGTTGAAAGCAGCTATCAAATCCCCCCTCATTCTTCTCTTCTGCAGGCTAAACAATCCCAGCTCCCTCAGCCTCTCCTCATAAGTCATGTGTTCCAGACCCCTAATCATTTTTGTTGCCCTTTGCTGGACTCTCTCCAATTTATCCACATCCTTCTTGTAGTGTGGGGCCCAAAACTGGACACAGTACTCCAGATGAGGCCTCACCAATTTCGAATAGAGGGGAACGATCACGTCCCTCGATCTGCTCGCTATGCCCCTACTTATACATCCCAAAATGCCATTGGCCTTCTTGGCTGCCTAGCCATTCGGTCCCTAGTCTGTAGCTGTGCATTGGGTTCTTCCGTCCTAAGTGCAGGACCCTGCACTTATCCTTATTGAACCTCATCAGATTTCTTTTGGCCCAATCCTCCAATTTGTCTAGGTCCTTCTGTATCCTATCCCTCCCCTCCAGCGTATCTACCACTCCTCCCAGTTTAGTATCATCCGCAAATTTGCTGAGAGTGCAATCCACACCATCCTCCAGATCATTTATGAAGATATTGAACAAAACCGGCCCCAGGACCGACCCTTGGGGCACTCCACTTGATACCGGCTGCCAACTAGACATGGAGCCATTGATAACTACCCGTTGAGCCCGACAATCTAGCCAGCTTTCTACCCACCTTGTAGTGCATTCTTCCAGCCCATACTTCCTTAACTTGCTGACAAGAATACTGTGGGAGACCGTGTCAAAAGCTTTGCTAAAGTCAAGAAACAATACATCCACTGCTTTCCCTTCATCCACAGAACCAGTAATCTCATCATAAAAGGCGATTAGATTAGTCAGGCATGACCTTCCCTTGGTGAATCCATGCTGGCTGTTCCTGATCACTTTCCTCTCATGCAAGTGCTTCAGGATTGATTCTTTGAGGACCTGCTCCATGATTTTTCCAGGGACTGAGGTGAGGCTGACTGGCCTGTAGTTCGCAGGATCCTCCTCCTTCCCTTTTTTAAAGATTGGCACTACATTAGCCTTTTTCCAGTCATCCGGGACTTCCCCCGTTCGCCACGAGTTTTCAAAGATAATGGCCAATGGCTCTGCAATCACAGCCGCCAATTCCTTCAGCACTCTCGGATGCAACTCGTCCGGCCCCATGGACTTGTGCACATCCAGCTTTTCTAAATAGTCCCTAACCACCTCTATCTCCACAGAGGGCTGGCCATCTCTTCCCCATTTTGCGATGCCCAGCGCAGCAGTCTGGGAGCTGACCTTGTTAGTGAAAACAGAGGCAAAAAAAAGCATTGAGTACATTAGCTTTTTCCACATCCTCTGTCACTAGGTTGCCTCCCTCATTCAGTAAGGGGCCCACACTTTCCTTGGCTTTCTTCTTGTTGCCAACATACCTGAAGAAACCCTTCTTGTTACTCTTGACATCTCTGGCTAGCTGCAGCTCTAGGTGCGAATCATGAATCATCGCTGCAAATCATGGCATCCTTCAGTGCGTGGCCCACAGAGGTCTGTAGGGTGCAGCACCCCCCGTGGCCAGCAAGACAGCCCACCGCAGTGCATGGCTAACTGTCCTCTCCAACCTAAGACGAGCCCTCATGGCATAGCATTTCAGCTGCCTCCAAAGCAGCACAGAGCATCCTACATGGCATGGCATCCTGCCCCACCTTACCAGGAAGAGCCTGCCCCATGAGTTAGCCTTGTGACAACTTTGGCTGCTTTGGAGTTAAGTCAGTTGAGTTCAGACTGCAGTTTCCCATGGGAAAGCCCTTGGTGCGGTATCACATGGCCCCTGCTTCTCTCACAGCCAGCGGTCCCTTTGATTCTGATGTTTCTGTTGGGCTGGTGTTAAATTTTAAGTAAAAAGGCATGGGGTAGCACTGCCAATACAAATCACTTGGGGGCAGCAGCAACCAATTGCCCCTAGACTTTGAAGTACAGATTGGATCTGGGGGGTGATTATATTTTCATTTGCAAGTCTCATTGCATGGCTCCGAGACCTCATCTCCCATGACACGCCAAGGCGCTTCTGAATCAGAGCCTCAGGAGGAAAAAAACAGCAGCACGCAACGCACACAAGAGACAGAAAACAAGTCAAGAAAGTGCTCAGTAAATACAACCTCTCAGCACCTTGATGGCTGGATGGTTTAATAGCCAGGGGGTCTTCAAGGGAGCCAGATGATGCTCTTTGCCAGAACAAGCAAATAGCTTCTTTCAAATCCGGTTCTTGCTGGGAACTGTAAATTCTTTGCAATGGATGGAAAGGAGTTTTTCTGCTGTACTAGGCACCAAAAGGAACCTTGAGAGCTTTGCAGTATGTTGCACGAACAGGATCTAGTTGGAAGGGCCAGGGTTCTAAGCAGCGCAGTGATGTAAATGATCGTGTTGTGTTACACGCTGGGTGGGAGTGGTAACTTGCACTGACGGCACTCAGCAGATGTCCAAAACAAGTGTCAGGTCTAGTTTGGTGCCAAGGACCAGCTCCAGCCCCTTGATTTGTAGATTTGATTCTGAAATGGCAAGGAACTGATTCCACAACAATTTCTGCAGCCATGGAATTGCAGGATACATAGGGCACCGACCATGGGGGAAACCCTCATCCCATGCAACCCCACCTCCACCTCAGAGGAGATTACGGATAGTAAAAAAAAAAATGGGCCCGTTCTCAGGTGCTGAAACGGAAAGAGGAAGTGGAACTGGATGCCACAGGAGTTTGGTAATGGGACACACAAGCCTTTCTATCTATTTAGGCCCTTATATTGCACCCATCACCCTGGTATCCAAGTGCCTCTCACCTTTAGATCATGCTGGAGTACATCTCATGATGTAGCAACCAAATGTCATTACCATCTGTGGCTTTTAAGTGGCTTACATGGACCAAATTAGTGGGTCTCACTCCAGTTCCCAGTAAGCAGTTGTCCATGTAAACCCCACCACTGCACTCGTGCTCTTTTGTTGTGTCAAGGACTGGATGGGCCACAGAGACTGAATCACTCTTCTGAAGCATACGGGCAATGGAGATGGAACTACATTAATCTAGAGAACCATAAACCCTTCCAGGGTCACAGATCTTTCATAATATGGCTCTACATGTCTGGAGGATGAAGAGAACTTTCAGAGATATCAATAAATAGAACAGAGAGGGATGTATCTTCCAGCTCCAGCACCAGAAGGTAGAATAATTCGCAGACTCCAGCTGATATCAGAAGCTGGGAGGAGATGACCTCTCAGCAGATGTGGGAGACTTTACACTGTTATTGTGCATTGTAGTCAAGTCCAGTCACCAAATATTTAAAAAAATAACTTTCACAAATCATACTCCCTCAAAGCAGAAGGAAGGAGAAAAGTTGGTTTCTCTGCTGACACCTTGCATGGAGCCATCAGCAACCGAGTGTCCTCCAAGGAACATCAAAACCAGCTCATCATCAGCTGCATATTCAGAAACCTAATCGCATGGATAAATAGTAAAGGATCATTGTGTTTACCTGCAATTAATGGGAACTCACCATCTCCACATGACAAACCTAGGGTTCCTTTATTTGCTCAGTTTCTTTGGACACTGATGGAATAAGGGGTGAAAAGAAAAAAAAAATTCCTCCTCCTTACACAAGTGCTTTAGTATTCTGCAGCCGTGCTGCCCAGTTACACAAACTCACACACAGCCACCACTACCACGCTCGCTCCTCTTCTGTTTTCCCATCTCTGAGAGTTATTTATCCTGGTAAAATGTTGTTGAATAAATCAATCTATTCCTCCCCCTGCACAACTATGGCGCCTGGTTACAGCACAGCCCAGTTGAGAGAGTTGGGTGGAAATCACTCCCCACAGGGTTGAGCTGCTACGGCCTTCTCCCTAGGCCAAACCTCAACCCCCCCGCCCCCCCCCCCCCACACACACACACACATAGAACCTCAACTTTGCTTTGCATGGTCATCTGCCCTTCCCTAACACAAGGGCTGGTTGATATGCAGCATGGACACAGCTTCCTTGCAGTCTATAGATTGATCTATCCACAATTCTAGGGTCCCCACAGAGTTTTAGTGATCACAGGTGATCAAGACTTTGGTTTTATCTCTCTTCCAAAGACATATAATTTATGTAAGGAATTTATAAGGCCACCATTACCATATATCTAAGCACTTCACAATCTTTAATGTACTAATCCTTACAGCACTCCTCTGTGCAAGGTAAGTATTATCCCCATTTTACAGATGGGAAACTGAAGCCCAGAGAGGCTAAGTGATTTCCCCAAGGCCACACACAGTCTGTGGCAGAGCAGGGAATTGAATCTGGGTTTCCCAAGTCTCTAACCACTGAGCCAACCCTCCTCTCAGCTCATAAATGACACCAACCTTCACCAAACATTTCAATTAATATTTCCAGTTTCTAATACGTGCTTGTGCCGTGGGGAATTTTCCCTCTAGACCACTTTGCTTTTTGTCCTTTTTTCTCTTCATTCTGTTTCATTCACTCTTTTTCCACTCCACTTCTAGCTTGGTTTTTCCCTTTTTTTTCCTCCTTCATTGTTGTCTTGGTTACATGGCCAGACTCTCAATACACAGCTAGTTTTCATTCAAATGATGTGTTCTTGTAAAGCACAATATTTTACTTCAGTTGTATGTCACTGGAAAATTCCTTTGATGGAATGTATAACAAATGTATAATATTTGTACATCAACCAACTAATATTGCTTTATGACTGAGTAGTTTGCAGGGCTTCCACAAATTGCACATCTTGAGAACCTGAGATACAATATGTATCGTTTATATAAAAATAAACACACACACACACAAAAACAGTACATTCTTAACTGCAGAGAAACAGGGTTCTCCAAAACGGTCTGCTACTTACTTGCAGCAAACCTTTCAGTATCAAGAAGTAAATAGATTCTGTACCTTTAAGGCAAACAAGTGCATAATAACTCCATCCCTTGTGCAATATTGCTTACACAATCTGGCTGACCCAGAAATGGATCACCAGGTGTTACCCTGCAGGTAACATTACACCAGCTGTCTGGAGGGGGAGGGGGAGGAGGAGCAGTGAAATACCATCGTCGCTAGGACCCATTCGGAGACAGGCACTGGGAAACCCTTGGCCTTGGTCCATAGGGGACCATAAGTTCATCTGAGCCTACACAGGTTATTTCAGAGACTGATTTGCCCATAGGAGGTATTTCTCTAACCCCAAATCAAACACTATGCTGATTGGATGGGTTAGCAGCGGCAGCATCAATGGGGAGAGCTGGAACCGAGAGCATGGCCACTCCTCTTCTCCTGCTATGGAACAAGACCTCCAACGTGACGAGACCAAACCAAATGTGAAGCCCCAAAAAGCTCAAGATGGCTTGGCAGATGCCAGTTTGTCCCAGGAGAAAAACCAAGGCTCTTGAGCAGAACTAGTGGCAAGGACATGCGCCTGCAATGCGAGGGAGCAATGTCTGAGCATCAGACCGGCCCTTTAAATTTCCCAGGATGTGTGGGATTTGGAAGGGGAGGGAGGCTGGTGTTCTAAGCTCAGAGCCGTTGCTCACAGGCCATCCTTCTAGGCTGAACGGGAGTCACAGAAGCAGCATTGCTGGGAGTCAGATCCTGTTCTCCTAGCAAGAGGGATGATGGAATGAGAGAGATTTCTGCAGGGAATGGATACCCCAGATTTGCTGGGCCAAAACAAATACAAAGACAGAAGCATTTCCTGGGCTAATGCAGCTTTCCACACGCTGCATAGGGAAAGCTGCCTCTCAAAAAGACACTTCGTTGGCTGACTGCTGATCCCAGCCCCTGTGCTCCTGCACTGCTCTCACGTCCATTCCCTGTTAGCTACAGTCTGCAGAACATTATTCACATTTAGTAAACATGGAACAAAAGGCAGCTCTCAAAGTTTCCTGTCAGCAGCTCAGCTTCCCTCCTCTGATTCTTTACCCTAAAAGGATGCCCCTGGTCTCCACCACACACTGTAAAAATAAAAGCCTTCCCAGCCCGTATGCCCGGGTTTTCTATGCTCCCAACAGAAAGAGATCAGTTCCTAGATTCTGTAAAATGACCTGCAAAGGAGGGGGAAAAGGTGAGAGCTTGTGCCTTATTTTGCATCTTATGATACATAAAGAAGGTATGAAAGTGTTGGGGGTGCAGTCTAATTTTTTTTTAAACATTTTTAATTCAGATCTCATCTCCCCTATTTTTTCCTAGCAGACACTATAAGCTGTTGGAGAATTAGCTGGGTTACAATGACATCACGGATAACAGGGAAGTGAAAAGTAATTAAATGGTGGAGGGGAAAATGATTTTTACTCAAATGGTTTACAAACGACTTAGCTTGTTTTGGTTGAGCCCATTTCACACATGTCTGAACACACAGCGGCAAGAAGAAAAATACTCTTATTCGACAGCCCTACCCCCTTTAATTAAGGACTGAAACAGTTCCCAATGAACATATCTTGGTCCTCCAGGGCAGACCTCCACATGAACAGGGAAGGCAGGACCAGACTTGACATGCCTGATATTTCTAAGATAAAAAGCAAGCAAAAGATACCTGTGAGCAAGTGACTTCCCTCACCCCGCTCCATACACAGTCCACACAAGTTATAACAGGTCACCAGTTAACCCCCCCACCACACACACACACACACACACACACAAACACCCCGCCTCCCCACCACACACACACACACACACGCACACACTCTCTCTCTCTCTCTCGGGGTTTACTTTTATTCACAAGGGGAATTCAAAATGACACACAAAATCCAGCCCAAGTCTTCTTCCCAAGATTGGCAGCTTCCAAGGCTCCTCCATGAGGACTGCTCAGTACACATCCTAGTTCTCCACTCTAGAGAGCCACTCCCACACCTCATTATTCTGATGTGGTAACGATACACATCACTTTGCAGCAGGAACATCCTCTGGCTCCATTATTCAGACAAACACTGCCAGCCTGTTGCTGCATCATATAGGGCTCTAAAGGGGGCACAGAGCCCATTTTTAGCATTGGAAGGTTACCTTTAATGGCTCTTAGTAGCTTAAGAATAAAACACCTGCCAAAACCACTGGTAAAAGTCTTTCCGTCTTGGCTTTAGCTTCAGAAGACAAACACAAGTGCCCCAGACAATAAATGACAGCAGCTGTTACAATCAAAGCTACAGCTAAGCCATGGACATATACAGTTCATTTGGAGGGTGTCTAGTAACTTTGAGAGGGACTTAAGCCCAGATTCCATAAAGAGAGTATTTATTTATATGGAGTCAACCATGGTTACCCAGTAAACACAATGCTTATTACCTTTCAAACACAGCTCTTCTTTCATAGAAATCCCTCTCCCTTTGCATAAACACACACTCAGCCTTACCCAGATAAAGCATCCACTAACTTCTGTGCTAGGTTTGTGGTAAAAGCATGTCTGGTCACATCGCTCTGAAGGAACATCTCCAAAGCATGAGTCATATTTCTTAATAACCCATAGCACCAGTAAGTTCTTCCTCCACAGCACCCACAGACACCCTGTGATCAGCCATTTAATTAGACAGTCTCAGCTGAGAAAGTTTGTACTTGGATCTACGCTATACCAAAGTCTGAAGGTGGCTAGACCCATGGCCACCATCTTCTGGAAGGTGCAACATTAGGAGAAGACTTGTCCCCTCAGTCACGTCAGCCTAATCCCTCAGAGCTAAAGTGCAATCTTGCACCAACCGATACAATTCAACTCACATAACAGGTAACCATGCACCAGGCCTATAAAACGCTTCCCACTCATCTCGACGCAGCCAGTCTCCATAGCAACTAGCAGCACTGACTTAGGAAGGCCACGCTGGGCCAGGCCTACCTTTTTCATCTTGCCACTCTTGGTGCCCACGAATGCCAGTGAGTGGTTCTTGTACACATAGGCGATCACAGATGTCATCCTGTCCCCATCCTCGGTGAAGATGGGGAGTCCTCGCACCATCTCCGATACTCCCAGAGGGGCATTCATATCCAGGCCACAGAAATTGTCATCAATTGTTAACAGCTGTGAACAGAAGGGGGCGGGGGGGAGAGAGAGCATAAGGCCACGGAACCCAGTTTAAATAATACAGGAGTACCTAAGGGGCCCCAGCCAAGATCAGGGCCCCATACCAGATGCTGTACACACACACACACATTCACACACACACTCTAAAGAGAGAGTCCCTGGCCCATAGATCTTACAATCTAAAGAGACAAGACGGACAAATAGCTAGGGATGCTGCAATGGGGGGCGGGGAGGCCCTGGCCCTCCCTCTTTTGAAAATGGACAACCTGGTCTGTTAACTTTTCGCTACAGACCCCACCCCTGGCCAGGCCGGCAGGTGGAGCCCAGCCAAGGAGCCCGGCAGCTTTGGGGAGCCATGGACCATCCAACTGCCTGGGGTGGGGGAGCCCCAAGAGCAGCTCCAGCCTTTGTCCCCACCCCCCAGGCTCCCCACCTAGGGCAGGTGGAGATACCTCGGCTCCCCACAGCTGCCTGCACAGCTCTTACCATGGCTGGGCTATGGCTCTGAGTTAGGGCCACCCGGGGGGGGGGCCGGCGGCGGCGGCAAGTGGGGCAATTTGCCCCAGGCCCCAGCTCCCGGAGGGGCCCCCATAAGAGTTTTCGGGGGCACGTCCTTCAGTGCTGCCGAACACACCCAGAGTGAAGGACCCGCCGCTCCACCGCCGCTTGTTCCGCTCCATGTCTTCAGTGAAGTGCCCCGAAGATCTGGAGCGGAAGGACCCCCCGCCGCCGAAGACCGCAGGCCCCCTGAATCCTCTGGGCAGCCCTGCTCTGAGGTTCCACCCCCAACCGGAGCCAGGTCGGGATAAGAGCCACAAGGACAGCTGTGGAGAACCTCAGACCCTCCACCTGGCCTGGGCGGGGGCCCCAGGAGTGGGGACCCCAGGGGCGGGGACACAGGCTGCTCTTGGACCCCTCCCCTACTCTGAGCAGGTAGAGGGTCATGGCTACACAGCCCAGCTTTAGCTTCCGGCTTGCCAAGGGGTGGGGGGCCCTTCCCCCTCCCCCACTTTTGGGAAGGTAAATAGCCCACTCTTACACAGCAAGTCAGTGGTAGGGTCATGCATAAAACCCAGGCCCTCCTGAATCCTAGTCCAGTCCCCTACCCACTGGACCACATCACCTCATCCTTTTGCCTATTAGTTTATCATTCATGGCCTAACAACCAAGCCCATGGTCTGTTAAGAATCTCAGCTTAAACATTCCCAGTTTGTGTCAGAAATGCACATAAATCACAAGGGACTCATTTCCCAGACCTGAAGAAGGGCTCTGTGTGGCTCGGAAGCCTGTCTCTCTCACCAACATAAGCTGTTCCACTAAAAGATATTACCTCACCCACCTTGTCTCTCTAAGGGAATCAGAGTCAGGACTCCTGGGTTCTATTCCTGCTCCCCCAAATCACACAATGTGACCTTGGTCAAGTCAGCTAACCTCTCTGGGTCTCAGTTTCCCCTCTGTAAAATGGAGGTCACTAACACCTACCTGCCTCAGAGGGGGATTTTGAGGAGGATTAACTCATTAAATGTCTGTAAAGGACTTTGGGTCCATGGAGGACAAGTTCTGTAACTGGAGCTCTGTAGTGGCTCTCTCTTTCTTTCCAAGTGCTGAAGACATCTGTAAAGCCCTAACAACCTGAAAAACTGCCCCTTCCCACTTATACACCTTCACAGCCACTATGATCTTCTGGGCTGCTACTGTCTCTTTCTGGACCTGAACGCCTCAGGATTGGCAGCAGAGGACTTCATATTTGGAACTCGGTCCACGAGAGCCCAAAGTGGACAGCCATCAGAACGTGGTGGAAGCTGTGAATGCATTTGGTTTAGCATATGGTTAGGCTTCTTTGATGGTGCTTCCTAGAACATCAATAGGCAATGTATACGCTGCAGCAGATGGCATTGGCAGAGGCATCTCTTCTACCCTAGCTCTAGGCAACGCGGTTTGGTGAGGAGGGCATTGGACTGGATGTTAGGAGACCCTACCCTGTTAACAGAGGTCCTCTCCTTTAGCTCTATGTGCTTTTGCAGTTCTATCAGTGCTGGTGTTGCAACATTCCAGTTGATCACGGAGCACTAGGTGGTGACAAGGAAGCAGCCCTAGATGGCCAGAGTGTGGTGTATAATAGCACATTTGCCAAGGCAATCGGTTCTATGGACCTGATCCATCAAAGCACTTAAGCATGTGCTTAAATGCTTTGCTGGATTGAGGCCTATAAGTGTTAATTAAATAAGTGTGCAGAATGTCTATCTAATTTTCTTAGATCAATAATAAATGATTATGAGCATTACTGTTATATTTGCTTTATATTTGCTCATATCTTCCTTGACACATGGCTAGAAATTACTGCTCTTGCTTGAGTTCCCTAGCAATAAAAGCCTGAAGTTGATCAGGTTTGTCCTCACCTGGCAATTACAGGGAATAATTGCAGATGGTTTTATTGAACAGGAGAGTAATGTGTCTTTAAAATAGTTAGAAACATACAAAGCCCCCCCCCCCCAAAGCATTTAAAGAGATATTAGAAAAGAACAGCAAGACCTGAGCTCTAGCCTATTAGAATCATTAATCTCTGGGAACTGCACCTTCGGAGTTAAAACATCAACTCAGAGAGCAACCCTGGATCAAATCTTAGGACTCCATGAGTCACATCTTGGGTGCTACTAGTTTACAAGCTGGTAGAATCTGGTCTTTGGAGTTTGGCCATATATCCTTTATACTAAGCATAAAAGGTATATGGCCAAACTCCAAAGACCAGATTCATCCTTTGTGTAACCTAATTGTACACAGTGATTACCCTGTAGAACTCAATGAAGCTAGATACCATTGGGACCAAGACCCTAGTAGTATTTGAACAAAGTTTGAATATTTATATGGACAGGGCCGGCCCACAACATTTTGGCACCTGAGGCGGGGAGCTCAAATGACGCCACCATGTCCCTTTGCTAGGGCCAAAACTTTGAAAGGTCTCAATTCTGCCTTCTTCCTATTCTACTCCTTTCATGGTACTGCTTTGCTACCTACCCCAATAGAGGAGAACTAACAACTTAAAATGCCCTGTTCAAAAATGTTAAGTAACACTTAACTTTCAAATGCCTGAACAGCAAATGTAACTTTTCTTGTCTGCAGAGCAAACACTGGCATTTTTATCTGTTTGTGTTAGGATATAGATATTCAGGCCTGTCTGTAAAGGCCTATACTCTAAGGATTTAGGTGTATTCTTATCACTTGGCTAGTGATAGAGGTATAAAAGAAAGAATCAAAATCACTGTCTGCTGGTGTAAGGGCCTTCTCTTACTTAGGCTAAGGCCTTTGGCTAAGCAGCAGAGGCAGCCTTAAGCTGGGAAGCAAAGAGTCACATCCTCACATTCCAAACTAGTCACACTGAAATAAGGTGCTATTCGGCTGTTAGGAATACAATCCTGTCCTGATAGTTCCTATCACCTCCAGAGAAAGGGAAGTGCCTAGAAAATGTAAAAGGAAACTTAGTTTGATAGCATCCTGTCTGGCAAGAACTCACTTATCAATAGCTGGGATGTGAAATCCTCACTTCTGTATTGTCTTGTCATTATAGTTCCCACTTTGCTGTTGTTTGTCTGTATAATCTCTGTCTGGTTCTGTGATTGTTCCTGTCTGCTGTATAATTAATTTTGCTGGGTGTAAACTAATTAAGGTGGTGGGATATAATTGGTTACATAATCATGTTACAATATGTTAGGATTGGTTAGTTAAATTTCAGGAAAATGATTGGTTAAGGTATAGCTAAGCAGAACTCAAGTTTTACTATATAATCTGTAGTCAATGAGGAAGTGACTGGGTGTGGGTGGGGGTGGGCATGTGGGTGTGTGAGATGGGAACAGGGAATGGGGGTAAGAAAATTGGAATCATGTTTTGCTAAAGGGGGAAATGGGAATGGGAGTAAGGAAGTTGGAATCATGTTTGGCTAAGGGTAGGAATGGGAACAGGGACACAGGTGTAAGGCTCTGTGGTGTCAGAGCTGGGAAGGAGGATACTAAGGAAGGAAACTGGAATCATGCTTGCTGGAAGTTCACCCCAATAAACATCGAATTGTTTGCACCTTTGGACTTCGGGTATTGTTGCTCTCTGTTCATGTGAGAAGGACCAGGGAAGTAAGTGGGTGAAGGAATAAGCCCTCTAACAGTTTGAATAATCAAAGTGGTGCTTTCCGGGCCTTCTTGGTTGCAAAGATTTGAATTGCTTCCTGAAGGTCCACAATCTGGGCCTGCTCTTGCTCTACTGAGATGGTTGCAAGGCTGACCAGCCTCTCCTGTGTCATTGTGGAGCGTAGATGTGTTTTTATTAAATTCAGCTTGGAGAAGCTGCGTTCTCCACTGGCAACTGTTACAGGAAGTGTTAGAAGTATGCGCAGAGCAACAAAAGCATTTGGAAAGAGGGTGGTCATCTTATTTGTGCACATATTTTCCACAACAGCCTTTGGAGTTGATCCTGCTGAAATGTATCTTGAAAGGGCTTTCACTTCATCACCTAAATCACTCGCATCAATATCGCGCATGTCATCACGTGTCAACACTGTCTCTAGTGCCCGGCATTGCTGGTGTAGTGCTTCTTCAGGTACAGTGAGGAGTTTTGGAATATCATACAACATCCCAAATATACTGCTGTGTTCCTTGAGCTCCATGAAATGTTCTTCAACTGACTGTATTGCACAATCTAGCACCTGGTTAAAGAATTCAATTTTGAATTGTTGTTTGGGGTCTCTTATGGGATTGTGCCTCGTAATCAAAATGTCTTCTTCTTCGGTGACTCTTGTATTCACAAATAGGTGGGAAAATAGCTTCAGTGTGAAGTTCCTCTGCCAATTTCTGTGCACTCTTCAGAACATTTTGAAATCCCTCAACTGACCGGTAAGTCTGTAGGTATGACTTTGCTTTGTCCAGTTGTTCCATTGCTCCAGATATATCAAGGTCAACACCTTGGAGCCTCTTGCTTACAACATTTATTTCAAACAGTATGTCATGCCACAACACTAAGCCACACAGAAATTTGAAGTTATGTATGTTTCTGGTGATTCCATTTCCCTCTGCCACTGTTCTCCCACAAACAGTTGCTGTCATAGCATTATCCTCCATAATGGCAACTATGGCATCATCTATCTTCCCCATTTGATGTTTGATAGGCTTTATCGCCTCCACTCGACTTTCCCATCGTGTGGTACTCAGTGGTTTCAGTGTCAGAGAGTTGATGCAGAGAAAAATACATAGATGCTTTGAATTACATTAAAAAATTCAGCAGCCTCACTAGAAGCTGATGCTGCATCACTGACCACCAAGTTCAATGAATGAGAACTGCATGGGACAAAAAAAAGCTCGACGGTTTAACTCTCGGATCTGTGTCTGCACTCCTCTGTTCTTTCCTCTCATGTTGGCACCATTATCGTAGCCCTGACCTCTCATGTCAGCTATCGCAATTCCTGTATCTTCCAGCTTTTTAAGAAGCACGTTTGTCATACCAGCCCCTGTAGTATCATCAATGTCAATAAATTCTAGAAAATGCTCTCATTTCAGGGACATTTTCACTAGGTTCTGTTGTTGTTACAAAACTCACCATTAAAGTCGTTTCTTCCATATGGCTGATGTCAGGTGTGCAGTCCAGAATAACAGAGTAATATCTTGCTGACTTCAGATCTGCCACAATCTTCTGTTTGACTTTTGTTGCCAGTAACTGTATGATCTTATTTTGAATTGTTTTTCCAAGGTAGTGGTGTGTGTACATTTCTTGGGTGATGACTCTTCTTAGATGCTCCTGGAGTACAGCATCAAACTCAGCCATCAGCTCCACAATTTTAAGGAAGTTTCCATTGTTTGGAACATACAGCTGATCTGAAGTTCCACGCAGTGCTAGGTTTTGGGTAGCAAGCAGTCTCACAATGGCAATGAGCCTTTTCAGAACATTTTGTCAGTAAAGAAACTCTGATGCAATCTTCTCTTGATGCTGATCATCTATGGTGGCCTTTAACCTTAGTGGCATCTCAAGCTCTTTCCACCTATGGAATGCCCTCTGGTGATTTGCTGCCTTCTCCTAGCATGCCAGATTTCTGGCCAGATTTTTCCAGTCCTTTCTTCCTGTAGAACCTAATGTGGCTGGAACATTAGACTGGAAGAGTTTGCAACAAAAACAGTATGCACCATTCTGGGGTTTTGAGTACATAAGCCATGGCCTCTCCACTTTGTCACCATTGGGGATTTCACACCAGTAAAGTGCTGGATGGAAACTTCTATTTTCATTGTCTTTGGGGAACATGAAGTTTTTCACTTGCTGTGGCCCACGCAGTACAAGGAAGTCCCTCAGGCCACTGCTCAAGTGGGTCCACAGTCCTGGATCATCTAGACTTAAGGAACTAAACTCAGCAGCAGCTGTTTCTTGCGCCTCCACCACACTCTTCTCTGATCTACACTTTTCTTCAGGAATGTGCACGGTTACATCCATTTGAGAAGGAGATATGGATGCTGCAGTAGCTGCCAGGTCACCTGCCCTCTGACAAACTGGAAGATCAGGCATCTCCTCACCACTCACATCCTCACTGGGGCCGGAAGGCTCACCGTGAACATTTGTGTCTATGTATCTCAGGAGAGCTCCTTCCTGCTTAGATAGAAAAGCTTCCTTTGCTTGCTTTCTTTTTCTGAATGCTGCCCCCGAAGGGTGTTTTCTTCTTTCACTCATGACTGCTGTTCTGTGCCAGCAATAGTGGCTCTCAACACCCAATTGAAGGGAACAAATAAGCAGGCTGGTAGCAGGGCCTGGGTGAGGGAAGATATCAGCATCTTAAGGGCCTAACTGGCTCCTACTATGTCAGTTGACTGCCTGTTCTCCGCAAGTGGGTTCAGGGAAGCAGCAGGAAACAGGAAGCTCCCTGAGAAGCTGGTGTTAATCAGTCCAGGCTCCTGGGGGTGCTAGAGAGGTCCATAAGAGGCTCCTCCTCCTCTATCTCCCTGCAGCTCCTGCTGCTTTCTGTTATTCCCTCTCACCTTTTCTCCTGCCTGCCTGTTATGTCTCTTGTGCCCTCCTTCCTCCAGCACAGCACTCCACTGTCTCTGCATGTCTAGAGCAGAGAGAATACATACATAGAGCAGACACAATTTTCTACACTCTGGGTCTTAGTGGCGCCCCCCCCCCCCCCCCACACACACACCTAGTCTGGCACCTGAGGCGGCCGCCTCAGTTCACCTCATGGTAAGGCCAGCCCTGTATATGGATGGAAACATCAACAGTTCCATTAGATAGGATAAAAAATATAAATGGGATATAAATAATCATGCTTCAGGGCATCAGCCAATTACTAACTGCACGGGGTCAGGAAGAAACAAACTATGAGTTTATTATTCAATAGCGGTCTGCTTCTGGGTTTCTCTCTGAAGCATTTGGTATTGGCCATTGTCAGAGACAGGACAGCAAGCTACATGGACTGTTGGTCTGAGGTAGAATGGCAGTTGTGATGTTCTATGATGGGTAAATTGCAACAAAATTCACTTGCAATCAGGCCCAGTGCGACCAGAACCCTTAGCGAACCTTGCAGTTAACGTGATTTGTGTTTCACATCCGTAACAAAACCAGGCCCACATTTAGCCTGACCCACTTGTCAGACAGACAGAGAAGGAAATGAAGAAGTCCCATCCTATTGGTGTGAAAAAAAAATCCCCTTTTCCTTCTCATGACTTTGAAGAAAGAAGGGGGAACCTATTTCGCCACTAAAAAGATGCATTTCATTAATGGGAACCAAGACACTTCACTCTGGATCCAGGGTATGAAACCCCACCCAAAACACCAGGGCTGGTGCGGGCAAGCACTGAGAGGCGAAGACAGGTCGGTACGTGATCCTTAGACATGAGGTCAAGGCATCCCTGGTATAACTATCTACCCGCGTACTCCATTCACCTCACTGCAGCAAACACTGACCGGTCTGGCTGAAAGAGCTTAAGGGCAGAAGGGCCCATTGTGATCATCTCTTCTGCCCTCTTGCATGATGCAGGCTGTAAAATCTCACCCAGTGATTCCTGCACTGAGCACAAGAACTGCTGGCTGAGCGAGAGTACACCTCCAGATAAATGGAGACTTAAACTCTGATCACCATGACTTATTTCCTTCTGGTTGAGACTGGACCTGGCTCCAAATGAACTTGCATTTTGCATTGAAATCAGATCGATTTCACAATTTTGTCCATTTGAGATGCAAAACAAAAGGTGAAACCCTGTTGATTTCATCCAAGCTTTTACAAGAAACACAGCCTTGTGCTCATGGGTACTTTTCAAGAGTGAAATGCCTGCTATCCTCCTCAGAAGAGACAGCTGCAGGGTCAGGGTCCCCCACAACGTTCTCTAACCCTGCCAGACCATGTCTAGTTCAGTCTCCATGGATCATTCAATCACTTTCTCTGACACAAATGCCAATAAGGCAACAATAGGGATACCTTTCGCGATGCAGGCAACTGTCCTCTAGGTCTGAAAGTGAACTGAGGCTAGCAAGTGAGACAAACCACACAGTAATGATTTTCAGCTAATATGATTCTTTCTCCAAGATCGACTGCAGAGATACAAAAAAGCCCCCTATCTATATGACCACCCAGCCCCTTGCAGTTGTTGCTCTCAGCTATAGTGTTTATATCTTATATACTGCTAAGACAGCAATATATCCGTCTCCTTTAGTCAGGAGAAACATTAAAGTAAGTTCAGATTTATGATGGGGAGGTCAGGAGCTGTGAGTACAGGTTTATTTTCAATTCCAGACACTCCTAAAGGCAATATAGAGAAGCCGGGCTAAATTCTCCAGAGCCTTCTCAGCTAGACAATTTTGTATTAACTACTTTTAAGAATGAAAACTGCAGCTAGTGCATTAATGCACCAGGAATGCCAGATGTTCCAGGATGGCTGTTGCCTGAATTAGAACATCTGAAAGATGCAAAAGGACAGACCAAGGGAACGTGAATAGGATCAGTGTTTTGCCTCCCTCTTACTCACTGTGTCAGTTCAAATCCAGCCTAGAAAATCATATTATGAGCTGCAGACAGTTGTGTGACTGAGATACAGGACTGGACACTAGGAAATTGGGGTTCAATTCCTGACTCTGACACAAATTGTGTGACCTGTGGCAAGTCACTTCATCTCTTTCGGCCTCAGTTTCCCACCTGCAAAATGGGGATAATAATAGAACCTTCCCTCTCCGGTGTATTGTGAGGACAGATTAATTTGTAAGGTGCTGTTAGAGCGATGGTCCCCAAACTTTTGAGGGCCACACACCCCACTTCCCCCTGTTCACGCCCCCCCAGCCCTCCCTGGAGCCAGGGCCAGGAGCAGGGCCATGGCTCGGGTTGGGTGAACTGGGACACAGACAGGGATAAGGGGGCTGGGCCACAGCTGGGGGTGGCTGGGCCTGGGGCCGGAGCTGCGGCCAGGGAACAAGGCTGAGGGCGGGTGGCAGGAGCATAGCCGCAGCCGGGCCATGATGGGGGCTGGCAGCCAGGCCCGTGGCTGGGTGCAGTTCCAACCTCAGCCCCGCCTCCAGTTTAGGCCCCAGTCTGGGAATGCAGCCACCGCCAGGGGCTGAGGCTGGGGATGAGGCCGGGAACAGAGACGTGGCCAGGGGCTGAGGCTGGGGACGGAGCTGCAGCCAGGCCATGGCGGGGGCTGGCAGCTGGGCCCCCAGCCAGGTGTGGAGCCACGCTGAGGCTGGGGACAGGGTCAGGTGCAGGTTCGAGAGCGGGGCTGCAGCTGTAGGTGGGGCCGGAGCAGAGCTAGAGGTGTGGCGGGACTGGGTGGTGCTCCCTCCCCAACCCCCATGGGGGCTGGCTCAGCCTCCTGCACCCCCCTAGGGACCGCTTATACCCAAGGTGCTCTCTAGATCTGAAACACTGTCACATGAAATAGCTGGCAGTTCCCCATTCAATTAACAAGGGGGCAAGATTGTTCTCTAAGCCCTAGCAGCTCCCTCTCCAGTTCAGGGCTGAGGGACATTGGCAGGACCATTGGGGAAACTCTCACTGCCTCTGTTTTCATCGTCCCCATTCTGTGGATGGATAAACAGATGACTGCAGCGTCCAGAGCTGCTGCCAATGGGACACCCTGGCCGAGCAGTACATTTGCTTAGGAAAATCAGGTGGATGTGAGAAGAATGGTTTGATTTAGTGACGGATTCTGGCAGGACCATGATATTCCCTAGATTAAATCCATTAAAAACAGCTCCAAGCTCTACTGGAAAGAATGACTTTGCTGAGCCGACTGTGGCTTGTGCCCATCTCTGCTCTCGCTAGGGATTGTCAGGGCCTCTAAGAACTTGAATCTCAGCGGACGGATTACAGTTCTGACGCACCTCTTTCCACAACCTCATCTGATCCCACAAGCAGAAGAGAGCAACTTGGCCAAGCTGGTGGATTTAAGTGCCAGATATCAGGGAGCCGGCCTGAACAGGGGCTACAGTAAACCTCAATTGTCCTTTAAACATCTGCTTTAGTTCTGTGTCTCTAAACAGCCCCAGATAAAGAACACTGCCTAATCCATATTTTGGGGGAAATCCTATGGATGGGATTAGCTATCCCCAGTTCCTCCTCGCTTTCGTTTTGGCAGCGTCTCTCTCACTAATCAAAAAACAGAGCAGCAGAAGGGCCTTTTCCCAGGGATCTCAACAGTCTGCAAAACTATCCCAGAGATTCATTGGGGATAAGGCTGTCCGCAATGGCCAGGTCTTGCTTTTGATTTACAGCTAATAGTTAGAAGTCCTCTCTTTATACAGTGGCAGGTACTTGGCTACTCACGCCAGTTATCACAGGCTTGGCTACTGCAGACTGCAGTATGCATACACACACTTAGGCTGCTCATGCTTCCAGCAAAGCCGACCCAGACAGCCAATAGGAATACAGATTCAGCATCAGAAGGCATTTGGGTCTTTGCAAGGAGATAACAAGCATCTCTTCCATCAGCTGATTTCAAGATCTTTCCAACAGGAAAGTATCAAAAAGGCTAATTTGGAGAGATATTTAAACAAACAGGACAGAAGCTCTCGGGAAATCTTTATCTTGTGTTTGCAGGGATATGGACTGCAGGGTCTAGTAGGTCTGTTCCATCTTTCGGCTAGAAAGATGGAAAAGATAGGCCACTAGCCGAAGAAAGCATAGACCACCAACCAACCATTCTCTTCAGCAGTTAACATGCAGCCAAATGACACCCAAATCCATCAGCACCCTTCAACAAAGGAACTCTGTGATACAATGGAAGTGGGACTGGAAGCCAGCATTTGGCTTTACATTATAATTACAAACTGCATTTCACTCGTGCAACCACAGCCAGGCTTACTGTGCAATTACATGTCACTACATACAAATGACAGTGCAGTTACAGTTACTTTACCAATTACTGAGCAATTGCACCCACTATGCTAAGAGGTTTTCACTTGTAATTCAGGAAGCAAAGAAGAGGAGGGGGAGGGAAAATTACTCTAATTGACTTGGGTTTGAGCAAACGTTAGGTTTTTAGGCCTGTAGTTTAAGCGTAAATTCAAGGATTGGTGGCAAACTTGCAGAGCTCTGTAGAATCCTAAGGCAGCACATACCTGCATTTATGTTACCGCTGTGCTCCCAGCACATGGCTTGTGCAAGTCTATCCTACGTACCTCACGTTGTAAAAACTGCAATTTCCTGAAGAGGCATCTGCATTTCTTATGGAGTCCAGCAGGTTTCATTCAATCTTCAGGCCTTCTGCTAATAGAGCTGGGCTGATTACTTGTTGCAAATAATCATTTGAGAGTCGCTCACAAACCCATCCTGATTTACTGACTAATCAATGTTCGTGATGTATCTGAGGGGGCATTTGGATTAACAATTTTCAGCCTATGGAGTGTTTGCAAACTCTCCACTCTTTCTCATATATGCTGTGTGATTGGTCACGAATCCCATGGTAATGGTTCCACTCCAGAAATGAACTGGGAGCCAGCACTGCAAAGCTCACAGTGAAGCAAGCAGCTGTGTTCAGCACCAGCTGAAGCCTCTGAATGGCTTTCTAGGGCAGCACATTGCAATCATCCAGTCTGGAGGCCACAAAAACCAGGATAACAGGTGCTTTCCACAGCAAGAGAGGGGCATGGTCACCTTCCAGCTAAACAGAGAGAACAGGGTACTTCCAGCCACCATTAAAAGTCAAGGAGTTGTTGAAGAACCAGAGAGATGTAACCCATAAGTATGTACCACCCAGAGATGGCTCACCTATGCCCTGCCCCCGAGATGCTTCCCCTACCAATCAGCATCACCAGCGAGATTCAGTCAACTCATTCTCAGCCATGCCCGTAGTTTGGCCAGATGCTGGGAAAGCAGACTGGCTGCATTGTCTGAGCCTGATGAGAGATGCGGACCTGAGTTGGAGGCTCCAGAAGGTTTTCTTAGTGGACAAGGCATCCACATTCCAAAACCCAAACACCACTATTGCAGAGTGGCCGAGGATCTGGGGCCAACTTTTCAGTGGGCAGGCCTTCCTTTGGAGGGTACAATTTGCACCCACAAAAGGATAGATGCGGGAACTAGGGGTGCAGCCGCACCCCCTGGCTTGAAGTGGTTTCCATCATGTACGGGGTTTACAGTTTGGTTCAATGGCTCTCAGCACCCCCACTCTGCACATTGTTCTAGCACCCCTCCACAAAAAAGAGGCTGGCCTTGCAAGCCCAAGTCTTGGACGGTAACACATCAAGCTACCCAATCACAGGTGCAAATCAGGCCATCAGAATGCAACTACGAAGACTTGTGCCTGCAGTTCCTTTGTGGGCAGGAAATCTGCCCACAAACCAGAAGGCCAGATGGCATCCGCAGACTAGCTAAAAACATATCCTGAATGTGCAAGGAACCTGAATTCCCCATTCCTTCCTCCCCACTCCCGAAGTAACCCCTGCCACCCAGGGTTTGAGAAGCATATGGCTGTGGTGTGGTGAGGAACAACGGTTTCCAGGGTGCTCAGCCTAGTAATTTCCATGAGCTCTGAAGTTCACTGACATTTTTTCTTACTGAAAGAGATTACTGACCGGAGAGACACTACCTTTGAAGCCGCCAAGGTCTATTGAGTAAATATGCATTTAGGCATCTTTTAAAAAGTGAAGTATTGATCAGCTAAGCTGCAGCAGGTCTCCTGTAAGACCATATCCCAGCAGCAAAGCTGTGTATTTTTTATATATATGATAGACAGTGGCACTTCACTTCCTTTAGTGCTGCTACAATCAAGAGTGTGGGGCTGTAGCTCCATCCTGGAGAAGAAAAGTTTCTTGCCAAAAGGAACTTGTAAGGCACTCAGATATTACAGTGATGCAGGCAGGATAAGACCCAGAATGGAATGGAATAGAACAGAACAGAATGTGTGGGATCCTGTTGTTATTTATATTATGGTAGTATCACCCAGGGCAGGGGTAGGCAACCTATGGCACATGTGCCAAAGACGGCACGCGAGCAGATTGTCAGTGGCACTCACACTGCCTGGGTGCTGGCCACCTGTCCGGGGGTCTCTGCATTTTAATTTAATTTTAAATGAAGCTTCTTAAACATTTTAAAAACCTTATTTACTTTACACACAATAACAGTTTCGTTATATAGTAAAGACTTATAGAAAGAGACCTTCTAAAAACATTAAAATGTATGACTGGCACGCAAAACCTTAAATTACACTGAATAAATGAAGACTCGGCACACCACTTCTGAAAGGTTGGTGACCCCTGAGCTAGGGGCCCATCTCATGGATCCGAGCTCCATTGTGCTAGGTGCTGTACAAACACAGAACAAAAAAAAAAAAACAACAGCCCTGCACAAAGGAGTTTACAACCCAAGGCTCTGTCCACATTTGAGACCTTATAGCAGCTGATTCAGCTGCGCTGCTGTAAGATCTCTTGTGTAGCTGCTCTATGCCCACAGGGGAGAGCTCGCCCGTCGACATAATTAAACCTCAATGAGCGGCCGTAGCTATGTCAGCAGGAGAAGCTCTCCTGCCGACATAGCCCTGTGCACATTACCACTTATGCTGGCAAAATTTGTGTCGCCCAGGGGTGTGTTTATTTTCACATCCCTGAGCCACATAGGTTTTGCTGACATCAGTGGCAGTATAAACATGGCCTCAGTTTCTCTCTCCCCCCTCCCCTTCTAGTGTCTCCCTGGCAAGGCTTTATATATATATATATATATTTTTTATACACACACCACTTTGGGATCATTCAGGACATAAGCAGCTACATAAACGTAAGATGTTTTCTTTTACAAAATATGAACAGTGAAGTGATCATTATTTGGATGAGATTTTCAGTTAGGCCTGGTGGGGGTGGGGAAAGACCCCTACAATGGCCTATTTATGACTGATTATTCTCAAACACACACCAGCAGTCTAGGCGTTAAACCTGGCGAGATGCTGAATGTTTCCTGACAGCTGCTGCGCACCCTTTACTCCCCTTGCAGGAAATGGCAAATGCAAGCCCTCAGCACCTGTCAGGATTAAGTCCAAATGCCTCCCCAAAGCCAGAACCGGGAGATCTTCTCCACTGAATAACAATTACTATAATTATTATTTTGTTATACAGACAAAATTATAATTTGGGCTGCAAAGTGCTATGCATGACAACTGGACTATAGAAATTAAACAACAACACTACTTTGCATTCATATAAACACCTTCACCCAATGATCTCAGAGCTGTTAAAAAACATTAATTAAGCCTCACAACAGTGCTGGGAAGTTAGCTTAAGGACTGCTATGAACAATGTGTATGTGCTCTTGCCTTTTAACTGATACAAGCAAAACAGCTCAGCTGTGTGTCAAAGGCCCTATATTTCTAACAGGTAACAGAGAATCCCCTTTAGTTCAAGTACTGTGTTTTTGGGACAGGAAGAACTGAGTTCTCTCTGGCCTTAGCATCCAACTGAAGATGAATTTAAAGAACCCTAGTTATCACTCTAAAAACAACAAGGAAAACTCCCCTTTACTACCTCTGTCTCTCCAGAGACCAGTACTTGAGACACTCAGAGCGTTCCAGTCAGTGCAGTATAAATTCACTCAAGCCATTAAGCCCAAACTCCTACCGCATCTGAAAGCGGGACTGTACTGTGGAAAGCCACGGCAACTCGTTTTAAGCAGTAATGCCATAACGATTACATGCTTGTGTTTCCTGGCTCAGGCTCTTGACCAGTAGTCCTGATCCACCGGCAAGTGATGGGTCATTCCCTCATTAGTAGGAATACATTTCATTAGTCCCTTCTGCTCTCTCTCGGACTCCCCCGCTTTCTCTCCATACCCGAGTGTGCGTCTGGATAATGTCACTTGTGTGCAGGATAAATCAGCTGAACAAATCCTATTATATTTTGGAATACTGACAGCAACATGGTAATGACATTGAAACAGGGAAAATATTGTGTTGCTCCTACTGATCTCATGTCACCCACATGGCCATGCCAACTTCATTACTGTACTAAAATGGCAGAGGTCTCGGCTTCTCTCACCAGAGCCACCATTTTTGGGATGCACACGGACACATCCATATTATAGATGGTCTGTCTAGCCCCTCCCATCTTTAAAGCGTTACGAATACACGTACCTCCACAGTATCTGTACCGCTGTGGGAGACAGGTCACTGACTCGTTAACAGTACCTAGATTTAAACAGCAGGGGGCTGGTGAAACGAGAAAGAAACTGGGCGATGCAGATGGCACTGCTATATAAATTGTGCACACAACAGGAGGTGGGAGTAGAACTTTTGTTTTTTCAGCTCCAGACAGCACAGCTGTCTAACGCTGGAACCAAAGGAAAACTTCTGGTGATGGGGGGGATTAGATCCCTTTATGCTCACTGGCTGGCTAGCCATGGACTCTGATGCCACTCACACACAAGCCAGTATGTTATATAGCATGTGCCTGGTGAAGGTCATCCAGACTTGTTACATCTCATAGACTGACATATCAAGAGTCTCGTTCTTTAGCAAAACCTGCAAGGCTGCACTCTTTATTCTTGGCATTTGTCTAAGTTAGGGAGAGGTAGCCCGTGGGAAGGGAGACTGGCCAGGTGGCTCATGCACTACATTAAGACACTCCATAGTTCTGGGTTCAACCCCCAGCTGTACCACAAGCTTCCTGTGTGATGCTGGGTAAGTTACTTAGCCTCTCTGCACCTCAGTTCCCCAACTGTAAAATGGGACCAATGATTCTGATTTGTCTATTTACAGTGTAAACTCTTTGGGATAGATACGGTCTCTTACCATGTGCACCAAGTACAGCAGGGGCTCCAGGTTCTCCTTCAATAGTAATAACGATGAGTGAGTTGCTGTGCTGCTTTGGGGAGATTTGCTTTCGAGGAAGTCCTGTGCTGGGTGCAATCTCATAGGACGCACCAGAAGCATTGAAACATAATGTAAATGTTTTTTTAAGGACATTGCCAGAAGTTTCGCGCACTAGCTGGTTCTTTAAATGTTAGAGTCCAAATCCGGCCCTGACTTACACCCTACAGAACTCCACTGGAGTCAGGGAAGTGACGGGGGCATAAGTCAGTGCACGACAAGGCCCAGAGGGCAAAGCTAAATTCAAATGTACCCTTGACCTCAACAGAAGGGATATTGTGCAGCTCCGGGCCCGGGACCAGTGGTGCTTTAAATAGCATCAGGCTTGTGGGGATAGCCCGAGGTCCTTTGCTTCTGGTTCTTGTAGAACTCTTGGATTCTGCCGCTTTTTTTAAAAAGCGGTTACGTAACTATCCCCTTGGGCTGGCAAACTTGCAAGGTAACAGCACAGTGAGGCAACGTGAGGTCAGGCCTGGTAAGTAGCTGTTCACCTGGCATGTACACAAGTGCAAGGCCGTCATATGGAGCCCACAGAAGACCTTAGGCTAGGCCACGTGCAATAGAGCCGCTGAGTCCCTGGCAGCCAAAGCAGCTAAAATCAGCTCCTGAACACCAAATCTAATCTGTTGTGAGACATACGGCAAAGAGCAGCAGCTGAGACAAACTCTGCAAAGCTCTTCTCCACTCAGGCAGCCAGGGCGGGGCTGCCACTTAGCACACCTGCAAGAGACCCTGCCCCGGGGGGTGGCGAGCACATCACACCACATGCAGCGTGAGCGCGGCCCGCAGAGTGGGCGGCGATGTGGGGGAGGGAGCTAAGAGACCCTGCATGAAACATCCCAGACACAACAGTACTCGTCAGCAGCCTCGGGCCCCATTCCACCTTCAATGGGCATTCTGTGTGAGCAGGGTCAACAAGCAAGCAAGAAGCCAAAAGCGAACAGCACAGAGCACAGGGTAATGGCAGCCAGCCATTTAAAGGGACAGAAATCTTATATATTTTTAAAAGGAGGTTGGTCTGCAGCTTTATTAATTATTATTATTATTATTTTTTAAAAGAAATTTTGGGGGGGAGAAAGGAGGGGAGAGGACAGGACCGGAAGGAATTTGCTTCCAAGGATATTTGTTTTGCAATGTTACAGGCAGCCAAACTGAACTAGTGGAGGATTATTATTGGCATTACCATCATGTGTACTCTCTGTAACAAGAACTACTTTCTGCTTGGATCATACTTGATGCCTCTAATAAATAACACGTATAGGTCATTAGGCCCTGATTCAGCAATGCACTGAAGCATGTGCTTTGACTTGAGTCGGTGCATACGTGCTTTGCTGCAGCATGGCCTTATAAAAGCACTTTTCAGCCATGACTCTCAAAGCTCTTTACAGGGCAGTTATGAAGTAAAAACTTTGCAAATGAGATGTCATCTTCGTATGGGCGTGTCCATGCAAATACCAAACTTCAGCCTTTGAGCATGCCCAGTGTGAACTGGATGAATAATGTGTGAATAATGCACCAGGCATTATTTCTGGGCCTGTTACCTTTCAACCTGCTGTACAGGGTAAATCTTTGAGTCCTTGTCTTGCCAATAACTTTAGAGGAGGAAATGAGGAGGGAGCTATAAGTGAACCACTCTTTGGCAAATTTTTAAATATAAATGTTATTAAACCCCCATTAGACTCTTTGCCATTCCTGATTGCAGATCTCCCCGGTCTGAGGGTGGAAACAGAAACTTTCAACTTTGGAAACAGCCTCTGCTTACGTTTGCTTTACTGAGGGTTTATAGATTCATAGATTCCAAGGACAAAATGGTCCATTGTGATCATCTAGTCTGACCTCCTATATAACACGGGCCATAGAACTGCCCCAAAACAATTCTTAGAAAAGATCTTTTAGAAAAACATCCAATCTTGACTTTAAAATGGTAAGTGACGGAGTATCCACTACGACCTTTGGTAAATGATGCCAATGGTTAACTACACTCACAGTTAAAAATGTATGCTGTATTTCCAGTCTGAATTGGTCTAGTTTCAACATCCAGCCATTGGATCATGTTATAGCTCTCTATGCTATATCGAAGAGACCATTATTAAATATTTGTTACCCAGATAGATATAGACAAATAACATCACCCTTTAACTGTCTCTTTGTGAAGCTAAATACAGTGAGCTCCTTGAGTCTATCACTAAAAGGCAGGTTTTCTAACCCTTTAATCATTCTCGTGGCTCTTCTTTGAACCCTCTGAACAGCCTTCTTGAACTGTTGACACCAAAACTGGACAGAGTGTTCCAGCAGTGGTCACACCAGTGACCAATATAAAGGTAAAATAACCTCTCTACTCCTGCTCGAGAGTCCCCTGTTGGTAATCTATGTGGATTTAGGAAAACTGAAAAGGGTAAGAACCATAAGTGATGGAATGAAACGGAAGGAACATTTAAAGCAGGATAGGAGAAATACTTCCCAACAGTGGGATCATGGAAGAGTATGGCTATAGCTACATAACTATGTCCCTGGTCACAGCCTCAGCAGGCACTGAACCTGAGACCTCTGGATTTAAAACACATAATAAGCCTCTTCAGGTTGAGGTAAAAGAGCAGCTTTATTAGTTCAGAAACACCGATGGCCTCAAATTGGTACACATAGCCTGTCCACTAGAGAGAGACAAAGAGCCCCAGCATGCTAGTGCAGGTTACATCTGCACTGGGGGAATTTACCAAAAATATTCCCACTGGTGAGCGCAGTTACATGAATTAGTCCCATGGAAGCTGATAGGCTATTGCTATCAGGAACTACTCAGAGTGAGAAAGTGCTCAACTCATATCAACAGGAGTGCAAAGATCATACCTGCAAAAATGTAGAGGCCAGAACCCCTTACTGAACTTCTCCTAAACTGATGTCAGAGAAAAACACAGTTCTCACTCTCAGGTTGGGTGCAGCAAATCAGATACACGTTATTACCTCAAGCAATTGGACAGAGGGAGAGAGTGCACTGGGACACAGGGTTTCCCCCACCTGGGCAGGTCTCTCCCAGATAAACAATTTGAGCAAGTATTTATACCTTTATTACAGACAATAAGCAGCAACAACTGCACATTGTTTATACATATTCCTTCATGGTATCTTATTTTTCTTACCATTTCTCTTAGTCTGCATTCTATTCTTATCGAATACAAGGTCACAACAGCCTCTTTCACAGTTGTTTTCCACTTGCTTCGCACTATCCCTGCTTCTACAAATCTTGCGTTATTAAAGCGAGGGTTCGCCTGACTCCTACTCATTTCAGAGGCCTGCATCCAAATTCCCTTTATCTACTTCCACACTGATCCAGTTGTCATCCTTGCATGATCCTTGCATACAGTGATGGTATGGGAATGCCACAAAACCACATGCATCGGAGGTCCCACCTCCTTAATTCGAAAGCAACGGTCCATCCATTTTTCAAAGAGAAATGGATATTTTCCTGTGCACTGAATAAAAGTTTTAGCTGTACAATAATCCACCACCATTCCTCTACTGTTCCTGGAGACTGAATAGGGGAAAGGTAAGGTGAGAGGCTACACAAGGCTTTGGTGCTACTTTTCTCTTAGCCTCTGGAAATGCTGGCACTTCCTACCACACCTCCACCCATCTCTACAGAGGATTCTATTTTGCAGACAGAACACTCTGGCTGGGGATTCCTGGGAACAACTGACTAGTAAGTGGCAGTGTTGTCCAGTAGCCAGCACACGGGACAGATTCAGGAGACCAGAGTTCTATTCTCAGCTGCACATTGACCTACCCCATGATCTTGGGCAAATTGTGTTTCTCTCAGTTTCAATTTCTCCATCTGTAAAAGGGGGATAATGATACTTTCCTTCCCCGGTAAAGCACACTGAAATCTTTGGATGAAAAATGAGGTGGAAGAACTTGGTATTATTATTGCTAGGACAGGTGTTTGTTCTCCCAACAAAAGCAGAAATCCAAATTGATAACCCATTGGGGAGGGGCGGGGGGAAGAGATGAATAGTAACACCCTAAAATTCCCAGCCACTTCCTCATCACAGTTGCAGGGCACATGGATCTTCAGGACAAGAGCAAGCATAGAACTCAATTGGCTCCTATATTAAGAACATAAGAACAGCCATATTAGGTCAGACCAAAGGTCCATCTAGCCCAGTATCCTGTCTTCCGACAATGGCCAACACCAGGTGCTTCAGAGGGAATGAACAGAACAGGTCATCATCAAGTGATCCGTCCCCTGTCGCCCATTCCCAGCTTCTGACAAACAGAGGCTGAGGACACCATCCCTGACCAACCTGGCTAATAGCCATTGATGGACCTATCCTCCATGAATTTATCTAGTTATTTTTTGAACCCTGTTATAGCCTTGGCCTTCACAACATCCTCTGGCCAAGAGTTCCACAGGTTGACTGTGCATTGTGTGAGGAAGTACTTCCTTTTGTTTGTTTTAAGTCTACTGCCTATTGATTTCATTTGGTGACCCCAAGTTCTGGTGTTATGCATATGAGTACAGACCCCCTACTGCTTGAGCTAGAAGAGCCTCTGCCTGTAGCTGCTAGCCATAGATGATCTATGACACACCACGAAGCAGTTTTGGTTCTCACCCACAGGATAGCGGTGCACCCATCAGTCACCATGTTACAACATTTTGCACTTACACAGCATGTTCTGGCCTCGTCATCATCAGTGCAGCGAGGGTACTAGTGATTTGCCCAAGCTCACATAAAAAGGGTAATAGGAGAGTTGGGAATATACCCAGGAGTCCTGACTCCCATTCCCCTGCTGAAACTACTTGGCAACTCTGCCTCCCTGTGACTCACACTTTGGACCCTCAAAATAAGAGGCTATCCGAGCACTTCTTTAGCTGTCCTCCCAGCCAAGCCGCTCATCAGGGAATAACTCTGAAGCCTCCCCAGGTATGTGCCCCAAAGCCCAACTATACTACAGTGTTGGGAAACGATTGCCCAACCCTTTGAGAGCTCCTGAGCTCAGAAAGGTTTTTTTTCCTAGCAACAGGGCTGCCACAAAAAACAAGAAGAGATTGACTACAGTAATTTAGACAGTCAAACTCCATTTCCTGCCAAAAGACAAACGAAAATACACCCGCAAGGCAGCAGTCAGGTGGTGGCTGGGGGCTGGCGCTTGATTATCTTGGACAGATATTTCACTAGAGTATCCTGGCAGCAGCGGCTAAGGTGACACCTTTTCATTTAAGGCACTCGGCTTTGTTACGCTGCAGTTCATCAAGCGGGCGCTTGTGAAAAATAAGAATCCAATCAGACAGATGAAAAGACCTGGCTGCCAGGATGAGCGGCTGAGCTTCCTCCTTCGCTCTCTAGAATAGCGAGGGTCAGCGGAGAAAACCTTCCGTATCACCACCCGAGACACTGTGGCTGGGATTCAATCCCCACCCAACACCCAGTCAGGTCATCTGCTTTCTTCCCCTGGGGTCTCCAAAGCAAGTGCTATGACACACCAGTGCTATCTTCTGGGAGACACCTGCTGCAAGCCCATCCAGCTCCAGTGTTTCAGGATAGCAGACCACCGGGCTGTTCCCAGAAGCAATGGGCCATAGAAGGCTCCACTGGGCAGTGAAGATGGTCTGCAGACTGGACTCTAACTAGCACCCTGCTCTGGGAAGTACCCTCCCTTTGGGGAGGCTCACTAAAAGAATCCCTGCAGAAAACTGATCCTTGGGAGCAATAATGTGAATGGGCTTCAGCCAGTGGGAGAGAAGGAAAGACAACTAAACGGGCAGGTGAGAGCGATCCTGAAGGGCATCCCCTAAAATAAGTTGAGGATTTTTAATATAGATAAAAGCAAAACCACAGAGTAGCCCAAGGTGCCTGCATTTCCCAGGTGGGAAAAGGCACCAGGCTTTTAAGTCTTGTGAAGGATAGTCCAGCAGTTAGGGCATAAGTCTGGGACTCAGGATTCCTGGGTTGAATTCTCTCCTCTACACAGGCTGCCTATGTGACCTTGGGCAAGTCACTTAGTCTCTCTGTGCCCATCTGTAAAACAGGGATAAATAGCACTGGGGACTTGGCAGGATAAATACTTTTAAAGATTGGAGGGGCTCAAATACGACAGCAATGGGGGTCCTATAAGTAATTGAGATGGAGAGATAAACAATGCACCTGAAACCTGTGGAAATCCATTATGCCCAAACCAGGGGCGACGGAACAAGGGGGCTTGAGGCCATGGCCACTTGTAAAAGTGGAATGGCTATGCCCTCCTCCCCCTTTTTACCAGCTGTAAAGGCAAGCAATGGGGGGATGGAACGGGGAGGAGCGAGCGGGGGACAGAGTCTTGGGGGGGGAAGAGGCGGCACGGGAGGGGGCCTCGGGGGAAGAGGCAGTGCGAGGGCAGGGGGAAGCAGTGTGAGGGTGGGATCTTGGGGAGAAGGGGCTGTGCAGGGATGGGGGCTATGGTTTGGGCTCCTGTGGGCCCTCCACACACATTTTTAGGGTGCTTCCGCTGCTCCTGGCCCAAACACTCACCATGTGTCCATTATTACGTTGGATTATCCGAACATGAGCAATTATAGTCACAGACTTGTATGCGTCCTATAGTTTCTATCAGAGAAGAAGAGATTCTTCTTAACTTCCTATCCTAAACTCCTTAGTAGTAGCACTGGGCTCTCACTCTCTCTCTCTCTCCCCAGCCCCCATAGGTATATAATTAAATTTCATTAAACTTTTTGAAAGTTTAAAGTTGTTTCCATATCACACAGTTTAAAAAGCAGACCTATTTATGGTGTTTTTAAAAAAATGCTTTTTTCCCCCAAAAAAAATTGTTATAGAAACAGCTACTGAAATGGTAGGAGCTCCAACCTCCTACCACACTTCGCTATAAATGGAAAATTTCAATAATCATTTCGATAAACATTTGGATTTAAAAAGTGACAAAAAAAATTGTGAAGAATGAAACATTTCAAAAAAAGAGAGACAAGGTCGGGGGGGGAATATCTTTTTTTGGACCAACTGATGTTGGTGAAAGAGACAAAGCTTTGGGGCTACACAGAGCTCTTCTTCAGCTCTGGGAAAGGGACTGAGAATGTCATCGCTCAGTACAAGGGTGTAACAGATCAGGAGTTGACACATTTCCCAAGAGACTGTTCAAGGTGAAGTGGGCAGTTAACACGCCTACAGTGGTAGGGCAAAGGAGGGTTATCAGAGTGGGTTACAGATAGTGATCAGTGATGTGATTGCTAAGCGTTGTGGGATCAAATGTATTATTCAAACGTAAGCTATTCTTATCCCATATGTACACAGTGCTGAAGGAATAGGGGGACGCTGCAGCATTACCTGGAACCATTCATCACCCAAGTGAATAATGCCTGTTTGAAAAGCCACTGAGTAGTCATAAAAAATGACCAATTTTCCCTGATTTATGCTGCAGATTAGTAACTACTGCCTTCTGCCCTTAAGAGGGAAGGAACGTGCGCTATTTTTCATTCATCCATTTGTCTACTGTTCTTCAGGAGATGCACTGTCCTACGGATGGCGGTTCCACAACCACCCACTCCCAAGAGAAGGAGGCGGGTGGTGGTGGTCGGGGACTCCCTCCTCAGTGGGACTGAGTCATTTATCTGCCACCCTGACCAGGAAAACCAAGAAGTCTGCTGCTTGCCAGGAGCTAGGATTCACGATGTGACGGAGAGAATGCAGAGACTCATCAAGCTCTCAGATCGCTACCCCTTCCTGCTTCTCCACATGGGCACCAATGATACTGCCAAGAATGACCTTGAGCGGATCACTGCAGACTACGTGGCTCTGGGAAGAAGGATAAAAGAATTTGAGGCACAAGTGGTGTTCTCGTCCATCCTCCCCGTGGAAGGAAAAGGCCTGGGTAGAGACCATCGAATCGTGGAAGTCAAACAAATGGCTATGCAGGTGGTGTCGGAGAGAAGGATTTGGATTCTTTGACCATGGGATGGTGTTCCAAGAAGGAGGAGTGCTGGGCAGAGATGGGCTCCACACTAATGAAAAGAGGGAAGAGCATCATCGCAAGCAGGCTGGCTAACCTAGTGAGGAGGGCTTTAAACTAGGTTCACCGGGGAAGGAGACCAAAGCCCTAAGGACGTGGGATACCGGGAGGAAACACGAGCAGGAGCACGCGAGAGGGGAGGGCTCCTGCCTCATACTGAGAAAGAGGGACAATCAGCGACTTATCTCAAGTGCCTATACACAAATGCACGAAGCCTGGGAAACAAGCAGGGAGAACTGGAAGTCCTGGCACAGTCAAGGAATTATGATGTGATTGGAATAACGGAGACTTGGTGGGATAACTCACATGACTGGAGTACTGTCATGGATGGTTATAAACTGTTCAGGAAGGACAGGCAGGGCAGAAAAGGTGGGGGAGTTGCATTGTATGTAAGAGAGCAGTAGGACTGCTCAGAGCTCTGGTATGAAACTGCAGAAAAACCTGAGAGTCTCTGGATTAAGTTTAGAAGTGTGAGCAACAAGGGTGATGTCGTGGTGGGAGTCTGCAATGACCACTGGACCAGGGGGATGAGGTGGACGTGGCTTTCTTCCAGCAACTACAGGAAGTTACTAGATCGCAGGCCCTGGTTCTCATGGGAGACTTCAATCACCCTGATATCTGCTGGGAGAGCAATACAGCGGTGCACAGACAATCTAGGAAGTTTTTGGAAAGTGTAGGGGACAATTTCCTGGTGCAAGTGCTGGAGGAACCAACTAGGGGCAGAGCTCTTCTCGACCTGCTGCTCACAAACCGGGAAGAATTAGTAGGGGAAGCAAAAGTGGATGGGAACCTGGGAGGCAGTGACCATGAGATGGTCGAGTTCAGGATCCTGACACAAGGAATAAAGGAAAGCAGCAGAATACGGACCCTGGACTTCAGAAGAGCAGACTTTGACTCCCTCAGGGAACTGATGGACAGGATCCCCTGGGAGAACAACATGAGGGGGAAAGGAGTCCAGGAGAGCTGGCTGTATTTTAAAGAATCCTTATTGAGGTTACAGGGACAAACCATCCCGATGTGTAGAAAGAATAGTAAATATGGCAGGCCACCAGCTTGGCTTAACAGTGAAATCCTTGCTGATCTTAAACACAAAAAAGAAGCTTAGAAGAAGTGGAAGATTGGACAAATTACCAGGGAAGAGTATAAAAATATTGCTCGGGCATGCAGGAGTGAAATCAAGAAGGCCAAATCACACCTGGAGTTGCAGCTAGCAAGAGATGTTAAGAGTAACAAGAAGGGTTTCTTCAGGTATGTTAGCAACAAGAAGAAAGTCAAGGAAAGTGTGGGCCCCTTACTGAATGATGGAAACAACCTAGTGACAGAGGATGTGGAAAAAGCTAAATGTACTCAATGCTTTTTTTGCCTCTGTGTTCACGAACAAGGTCAGCTCCCAGACTACTGCACTGGGCAGCACAGCATGGGGAGGAGGTGACCAGCCCTCTGTGGAGAAAGAAGTGGTTCAGGACTATTTAGAAAAGCTGGAAGAGCACAAGTCCATGGGGCCAGATGCACTGTATCCGAGAGTGCTAAAGGAGTTGGCGGATGTGATTGCAGAGCCATTGGCCATTATCTTTGAAAACTCATGGCAATCGGGGGAGGTCCCGGACGACTGGAAAAAGGCTAATATAGTGCCCATCTTTAAAAAAGGGAAGAAGGAGGATCCTGGGAACTACAGGCCAGTCAGCCTCATCTCAGTCCCTGGAAAAATCATGGAGCAGGTTCTCAAGGAATCAATTCTGAAGCACTTAGAGGAGAGGAAAGTGATCAGGAACACTCAGCATGGATTCACCAAGGACAAGTCATTGTCCTTGACTAATCTAATTGCCTTTTATAAAGAGATAACTGGCTCTGTGGATGAGGGGAAAGCAGTTGACGTGTTGTTCCTAGTCTTTAGCAAAGCTTTTGACACTGTCTCCCACAGTATTCTTGCCAGCAAGTTAAAGAAGTATGGGCTGGATGAATGGACTATAAGGTGGATAGAAAGCTGGCTAGATTGTCAGGCTCAACGGGTAGTGATCAATGGCTCCATGTCTAGTTGGCAGCCAGTATCAAGTGAAGTGCCCCAAGAGTCGGTCCTGGGGCCAGTTTTGTTCAATATCTTCATTAATGATCTGGAGGATGGTGTGGATTGCACCCTCAGCAAGTCTGCAGATGACACTAAACTGGGAGGCGAGGTAGATAAGCTGGAGGGTAGGGATAGGATACAGAGGGCCCTAGACAAATTAGAGGATTGTGCCAAAAGAAATCTGATGAGGTTCAAGAAGGAGAAGTGCAGAGTCCTGCACTGAGGACGGAAGAATCCCATGCACCGCTACAGACTAGGGACCGAATGGCTAGGCAGCAGTTCTGCAGAAAAGGACCTAGGGGTTACAGTGGACGAGAAGCTGGATATGAGTCAACAGTGTGCCCTTGTTGCCAAGAAAGCCAATGGCATTTTGGGATGTATACGTAGGGGCATTGCGAGCAGATCGAGGGACGTGATCGTTCCCCTCTATTCGACATTGGTGAGGCCTCATCTGGAGTACTGTGTCCAGTTTTGGGCCCCACACTAAAAGAAGGATGTGGAAAAATTGGAAAACGTCCAGCGGAGGGCAACAAAAATGATTAGGGGACTGGAACACATGAGTTATGAGGAGAGGCTAAGGGAACTGGGATTGTTTAGTCTGCAGAAGATAAGAATGAGGGGGGATTTGATAGCTGCTTTCAACTATCTGAAAGGGGGTTCCAAAGAGGATGGTTCTAGACTGTTCTCAGTGGTAACAGATGACAGAACGAGGAATAATGGTCTCAAGTTGCAGTGGGGAAGGTCTAGGTTGGATATTAGGAACAACTTTTTCACAAGGAGGGTGGTGAAGCACTGGAATGCGTTACCTAGGGAGGTGGTGGAATCTCCTTCCTTAGAAGTTTTTAAGGTCAGGCTTGACAAAGCCCTGGCTGGGATGATTTAATTGGGGATTGGTCCTGCTTTGAGCAGGGGGTTGGACTAGATGACCTCCTGAGGTCCATTCCAACCCTGATATTCTATGATTCTATGATTCATTCTTCCCTTTCTGAAAACTTTACTTGGTGGCTAAGTTTGTGCTGCCCAAAACCCCTGCTCTTGGTTAGTTTACTCCCCTTTACACATACACTCTCTCTCTCTCACACACACACACACACACACACGCGCTCAGATTTTGTAAGCAATGGCGCCTAGTACTTTGCCTCAATTCACTCTGCAAGCCAGGCCAGCCCAAGCCTTAGAGCCAGGAGCTGGAGAGAGACTCAGACCCAGCCTCTTCTACCCAAGAGATGAGCATGAGACTCGGTGCACTCAGGCCAGCTGAGTCACCAACTCAAAGCTCATTTCACTTGATGCCAGCAGTCACAGCTGCCGCTCTGGCTCAGCAGCAAGGCCTTCTGACTGGCTTGAGCAGTCAAGTACAGCACACTCCTCCCAGTCTCCTCTGTAATTATTTGTGTGCATGCTGCAGTCCATTAGTGCCGCGTGTCGGGATGGCTCGCAGATAAGATTCTACAAACTTGGTCGTGGCCATGAACAAACATTGCACGGGGAAGAAAACGGAAGCAGCCACAAACGGGGAGGGGGACTCGGATTTTCTGTTAACTGCTTGCTGCCCTATTAGAAAAACATGAGGCCAGAGTAGCCATACCCTGCACTCCAGCTCACGGCAAGCTATCTACAGCGTGGGGGGCTATTGCTGTAGAGTTTAGGAATGAACTCTTTGTTTACTACAGAATAGCAAAAAAATCAGGACCTATGTTTGACCACATCTCTTAAAAGCCCAAGCAGGTCCTCCTAATCTCGGTCAGTCTCACTGTAACACTCCCAGAGCTTCTCACCACTCACCCCGTCGGCCAGCCTAGGCCTTTGGCCAGGCTGAGGATTTCAGTTTCTGATGGCGAGGCAGCAGGGTAGCTCGCCACCCTTCAATTCCCATTGTGCTGACAGGCAAAGCCACTCTGCGGATACATTTACACCTGCAACCATGCAGCCGTGCCAGTGGATGGCTGACAAGGGCTGTAACGGGGGCAAATCACCCATGGAGAGAAGGCCCTAGTGAGACGTCTATCCCAGACATCTCAGCAGCCACCTCCACTTATTGAAAGGCTACACTTTCCAGGCTGAGGGGGTGGGTTCTGCCAGCTGTATTTAAGTTGAGGAGTTAGTACCTTTCCCAGGGGCGGCCAACTGAAATCAACAGAGCAAAGTGCTTCTCAACTTAAGGGTTCAGAATCTAATACTCTTCCGAATCGTGCCTTTCATTCGGGGCTCTCTATGCACTTTCTCACGCTGGGGATGGCTCATCTCCACTGTACAGATGTAGAGACTGAGCACAATAATGCTTTGGCAGCTTTCCCCGCCTGGGTCACACAGCAAAGCTGGGAAAGGAACAGAGTCCCAGTCCCCTGCTCCGACCACTAGGCCATGCTCCAACTCTTTGCTCACATTCTCCTATGCAATTTAATAGTTGTTTTCATCAAGATTTCATTATAGGGACCACAGAGAGCTAACAGTCCCTTTCATGGCTTATCAACGCCACTGAAATGATGGGGTTGGCGCGATTCCGTGTTCTGTCTCAGAGTTCTGCAGTGAGTCGTGCTGGGAGTTTGGTAGTAAGTCTACAGGCAGCAGATACCCCTATGTGGGGAGCTTTAGTGGCCCAACCAAGTAACCCCAGCAGAAAGTACTCCGCTTCAACCTAAAAACAGCTCTTTGAAACTGCAGCGCTCCAGGGGCGCTGTACCTCTGGGCTTGATCCTTCTCCCACTGGAGTCAATGGGAGGGTTGCTTTTGGCTCCAATGGGCAGAAGGAATCCGACTCAAAGAGACAGCCCAATTCTCATTTACACCAAGGCCTCTTTCTACCAGGCGCAGAGATGGAATTTTTGCCCACTTTCAGGCCCCCCTTTACGCTGCCAGTGGCCTAAGCCAATAGGGAAATCACCCACAGAAACTAAGTCAGACTAAACTTCTCTGCCATTGAACCAAATGGCTAATGGCCCGGATGAAAGCGGAGTGGATACTGTGCGAATCAAAGAGGAGGCATTCCAAGTCTGCCATTTGACTGGGGGTGGGGGAGCGTTCCACAGTGCTTAGTTTGTAATGAAAGAGCCGCCAGGGCTCAAGCACTTATTTTACATTCATAACTGATCCAGCAAGCCCAGAGGTGCCGGGACTATGAACTGCCTGCCAAGCCTAGAGGTGCCAGGGCTCAGCAGTGCAAGCCCACGCACAAATTAAGTGCTCACTTTCCAGCTCCGCCATTCGACTGGGGGCCAGGGGAAGCACTCTGTGTTTTCCATTCTCGATTTGCTCAGACTTGAGCTTGCCTCTCACTTGATGGAGCTAATTAAGACGGAAAAACCAAAGCACGGCGCTCTGTTACATGCAGCCCAGATGCAGCACACGCTGTACTGCTGATTTCGGTACAGCATATCAAAGGCTGCAATACACTGCCTGGGTTGAGGCAGACCCCAACAAGCGTAGCCTGCACCATCAGGCAACGCAAGGATGCTTTGGCTTATTTGCAGAATAAACCCAAGCACCTTGCGCCCCCCACCCTGAATCTTCCCCTTGAATCTTGAGGCATATAGCACTGATCTTCAAGCTATTCCCTTATTGTTTTTTGGTGCACAAACATTGTAGAACTGGCTCTGCATGGGGAATTGGGGACTTCCGTGGGTTAATGGCCTATGTTACAGACCCCTAAAAAAATAATAATAATAATCAAGCCATATCGTAGCAAATCTCATTGTGCAAATTAGTTTAGACTCTGTCTCAAATTAGGGTGACCAGACAGCAAGTGTGAAAAATCGGGATAGGGCATGGTGGGTAATAGGAGCCTATATAAGAAAAAGACCCCAAAATCAGGACATCTGATCACCCTACCTCAAATTAAGATTTTGGGGGTAAAATTCCACCCATAAGCAGAGGTGCCACCTTAAGGGTTTCAGTGGTGTATAGAATTTGTGCTGGTCTTCTGGATGGAGGTGGAATTTCATCCCTAATTAATTATTTTGTAGAACAACAACTAAAGTAAATAGGCTGATTCCCTCCGAATATCTCAGAGCACCTTACACTAATTCTTTAACAATCACAACACTCCTGTGAGGTAAGAAAGCATTATGCTCCCCAATTCACAGATGGGGAAACTGAGGCACAAAGTGGTCACATGGTGAGTTGGTAGCAGAGCCTGGCATGGAACCCAGCAGTCCCAGCTCCTAGTTTTCTGGTCTACTCAGTAGGCCACACTGTCCTGGTACAAACAGCCACATGAAGTAGCTCAGTGTGGCTGGTTAAACACGTGACTTACCGCGCTGCTACAGGGAATGTCCTTGACTTTGAGCCAGGCCAGATCTAAGGTCCCCTCTCCCCTGTAGCAGGACTGAAGCCTTTCTTTGATGCGGTCATTGATCTTTTTCAGGATGAAGATGCACAGAGCAGACTCATCCAAGGACTTCATTTTCCTCTTCTGCCCCTTGGAGAAGACTGTGAAGAGGATATCGTCATCTGGGCTGGCACCCAAGGACCTGGCCAAGATGGCACCTGCCTTGGATAAATAGGCTGCTTGGAGAAGCCGGTACTCCACCCCGTTCTTCTCGCAGCCAATGGGCACCTCAACATAGGAGTTGAAGGCTGTGTCCTCCTTGCAGAGCCGGACCAGCTTGGAGGTGTAGACCTGCTCCTTGGTGGTGGAGCCAGGCGGGGAGATCATCTCAGGCTGCAGGGTCAGAAAGTAGACAAAGTTGCCACTGCTGAAGCCGTAGATGTAGTAGATGTCGAAGTCAGGGATGATAGTGAACGTGTCTGAGGGGATCTTGATCATGGAGGCCACAAACTCGTCATGAAAGACATAAGCAAACATCCCATCCGCCTCGGAGTTCTTGGTGAGCTTCCTGCTGGAGATGGTGGGGAAGTACTCGGGCTTGCCGTCCACGGCCGTGGCGATGAACAGCTTGTCATCCATGTTGCTGTAAGAAACAATGACTCCAAAAACAGAGCCACTCTCGTTTACCCCAGAGAGATAATGCTCCTTCTTATGGAAGGGCTCTCCCAGCTTGAAGAGGTCCTCCAGCCTCAACAGCTTGCAGATCCCCTGGTAAAGGCTCCCACAGGCGATCAACCTGTTCTCCTTGTAGTCTATCAGGAGCATCTTGTTGATATTGTTAGTGAGAGTCAAGGGTTCATTGCAAGTCTGAACTATCCTGGGAGGATAGCACTTTGGGTTATCTTCATCTGGACCAGTCTGGTGGGTCACCAGAACTTTTAGGTCATTGGAGAGTTTGTAGATCCTGTTGACAGCCCCCAAGTAAATGTGCCCAGTTTTTTCATCAACCACCAGGTGGTTAAAAGTCCCCTCTGCCTGCTCTCTGGGGAAAGTGGCAAAGGGCCTCTTTGGATGAGGTGGCTGTTGCCTAGCAAGGGATGGCATCATGGTAGATAGGAGCAGGTGGGAAATCAGGCAAGTCCATATCCACATGGCTGCCGACATAGTTAGAAAGTTTTGTATTCCCAAGGGAGTGAGGATGCGGAGCGGCAAGCGTTTTCAAAGTCCCTTAGCGGATTTTGTCCTGCAAGCAAAGGGAGAGGAAAACAAAAGTATATTACTATGGAGTATTTTCCCCCCCACTTCCTCCTTCAAAACCATGCCATCCTCAGAGAATATTTAATTGCTAATCACCCCTTTCTCATCTCTGATCTCTCTGTATAAAACCAGCACAAAGGAACCCTCCTGGAAAGAAAAGACTGGGAGAAATCTCATGCCAGATTAATAACCAGCCACACACCATAACACAATAGAGAAATGCATTGGAAGCAAACAATGTAAAAGGGTTAATGGCCACAGATATTGACCAGTATTTGCATTACAAAACCCTGGCTTTGACGGGGTCCCATTGTGCTAGGCACTATACAGGGATATAGTTCCAGTACCTGAGTTTACAGTCCAAACAGACAAGACAGAATGAGTTATGATCCCCTTTTTACGGACGGGAAACTTGAGTAGAAGAGAGATTCAGTGACTTACCCAAGGAATGGGTGACAGAGATAGGAATTAAACCCAGATCTTCTGTAGCCAAGCTCAGTGCCTTAACCACCCTTTCTCTCTGACAGAGTTAGTGTCCCTCCCTCCCTCTTCTCCTGGTGCTGTTCCACTTAGTATAAATTGAATATTCATAGGACCAGAGGGGAGAGAGCCAGAAAGAGACACTGACTGTATAGCCTGGTGGTTTGGGCCCTGACCTAGGACACGGGACACCTAGGTTTAGGTCCTTGCTAAATCAGATAGGGCAGGAACTTTTCTTCTGCATCAGAATGAAACCAAAATTTTGAAACCTTGAAATCTTTCATGAAAGAAAACTGTTTTCTGTTTGGCCCCAGTGGGAACCCAACCCTTTCCGTTTCACCCCTTTGAGCTGCAGTTTTTAGTGCAGCCAAAGAGGATACATATACTGGCACTCAGTGTCCTTCTAGCCTGTTTACACTATGCACGTAAAGGGGTTTCCCAACACCATTGTCCCGCAACACTGTAAACGCTGAATGGTGCTTTAACTGTGTAGGTTTAAAGAGACCGCTGTAAATTGCCATAGGTTTTAAACACACAGTTAAGTTCCCCTCTTTGCCCGGAGACAGAACCCTGTTTTAGCCACATTTGGAGACAGCTCCGTTGTTACTGGGTTCCCTGGCATAGCTGCATTTGTCTCGTAGCCGGGACCTGTGAAACTGCACCTCCTTCTCTTCATAGCTGCTTATTTAACAAAAACCAGTTCAGCTCCTTTGAGTCCTGCAGAGCCCATACAGCTACTGGAGAGTGATCTGGATTCCATTCTGGCTCACGCATCACATGCAGACCTTTCAACTAAGCGCTGAGTGCAAAAGCCTTATTACGGACAACCATTAGAGCAGGCTCCGAATCAAAGACAGTCACAAACCACACACCCCTGAACATTAGGCTGGTCAAAGCCTGGGTCTGACTTCCACAAAATGCCCCTTCTCTCTTTATAAGGACCAGAAGCAAAACTCCTTTTGAACCCGTCTCAAAGGGCAAGGCTCTGCCACCCCTACTCATGCTGAGTTATTCCACTGATATAAATGGTGTTAATTTTGAAATAAGGGTGGTGAGACCTGGTGCTAAGGATTGCAAGTGGCAAGGTGAACACAGCAGGATTTCCAGATCCCAGAGAGTTGAAGGTGGCTAAGGCAATTAGAACCACTGGGCTAGATTAACACCTAGTCTGAATCCACTAACATCAATGGAGCTACAAAGATTTACATCACCTGAGGGTCTAGCCCAGTGGTTCCCAAACTAGGGGCACCGTTTGTTCAGGGAAAGCCCCTAAGGGGGGCTGCAGGAAGCGGCGGCCAGCACGTCCCTCGGCCTGCACCGCTTCCCACAGCTCCCATTGGCCAAAAGCGGCGAACGGTGGCCACTGGGAGCTGCGATCGGCAGAACCTGTGGACGCTGCAGATAAACAAACCGGCCCAACCCGCCGGGAGCTTTCCCTGAACTAGCGGCGCCCCTAGTTTGGGAACCACTGGGCTAGCCCATCTTCTTGTGACTTGTAAGCTGATCAGATCTGACCAGGAAGCCACACGGAAGGAATAAATCTGGCATCACACAGTCACTTTTCAGAGTATTTACGCAATTCGGATCTAAGCAAAAATCTCACAACAGCTAAGAGCTCAGGACAGTTGTACTTCTTCCCCCGCCCCCAGGTTTAATTTCCCAGCTGCTGCATTTGACACATCCTGGGCAGAGGTCATGCTGAGTTTACTTAAGGCATGTTTACTTTGTCCTTCTGGTCTAACAAATATTTTTTAAAATCAAGTTTACGTAAAGTTCAAGAGATTCCCTCTCTCTCTCTCTCTCTCATCAGTGAGAAACAGTTCTCTCTGCAGCCGACCAGTCATGCAGGTCTGTAAGCAGGGCTTTTAATAATCTTTATGATGATGGATAGAGTAGCGATGGGAAAAGTTGTCCCTGTGCAGCGATACCTCTTCAGCTCCTGGCTCAAGGGTGGACTCTTTCAAAGGAGAAAGCTGGACCCAGTGTTCTGAAATGTCACCCGGTGCCCCCGAAAACTAGGTCTGGTCACTTATGAATTACAATCTGTGTTTCTAATGGCTGCCTAGACACCGGGGTAATTGGAGCACTAGAAATACATAAGGAGAAAAGATTCTTTTAAGGGAAGTTTTTATTTTTTTCCCCCCTCTCTCAGCCCTGCAAAGTCAGAACAGCTACAGGATAAGGAAACAGGTTCTATGGTGACTCACGTGTCAATCACCGCATTGTTAACCAAGGCCCCAGTCCTGCAGTGAGGTCTACCTATACAGAACTCATTGGTGGGTCAGGGAACTAAGGTCCAAACGCAAAGGAAAATTCATCCCATCGTAGCAGCTAGACAAGCCGACTGAAAATAACTTGGCTACACAGGGGTTATGGAGAACACACGCCAGCCTGTAGAATCTTGGGGGCATAAGCCAGAAAGAACCCAGCTTGACTTTCAGATGCCACAAATACTTGTTACAGAGTATAAAGTGCACTGCAAAATAGCGAGACTCATGGGGGAAAGTCTTCACATACAGGGAGAAGTCTGACAAGTATCTGCCCTTCCAATCACTGAACAAGCCCCTGGCCTGAGATGTTGATCATCTAAACAGATTGGGGGGGGGAGCGGGGAGGGAGAAACACTGGCAGACTGGCCTGGGGGAGGTTCTGCCTTAGAGGTTTGGTTGATTTCTTTATTGCAGTGTGAGGGGCAGGCAAGGCTTAGTGATTTGAGAGATTCATAAAAGAAAGGAATGTTGACAAGGGTGAACTTCTGATGTACTGAGACAGAGGGAGTGCTAGGCACAGGGACACAATGGCTGAAAGCACTCAGGAGATATAGGTTCTATTCCTGACTCTGCCATTGAGCTGCTCTGTGACCTTGGGAACATCCCTTTACCACTCTGTTTCTCCTCCCACCTTTTGTCTTGTCCCCTTATACTCTTAGTTCTTCCGGGCATAGACTGTCTGTTACCATGTGTATCTACAGCATCAAGCACAATGGGGAACGAATCTCTGTTGGAGCCTCTGTGTGCTACAGTCATTGTTTGGGTTTATTAAAAAAAAAAGTCTGTTTGTCACAGCATAGGACAGAGACACGGATGCCTGTAATTAGTTATTTACTGAGCAGAGAGTGGGCAGCGTTCCTGCTACATCTTAGGCACCAGAGAGAAAGAGAGAGAGTTGTGCATCTCAAAATGCTTATCACCCACATGGGGGGATGGTGAAATTACAGCCATTGGGAAGACAGAAACAATACAATGCAGTAAGAATACCCAGCTTGTCACTCTGCAGGGCCTGAACGAGACTGATTAGAAAACACATAAACATGGAAACAAAAGATAAGAAGGGAGCAGAAAATGAGATCTGGCATTCAGGCTTTGATCTATTTCAGCAGTTCTCAAACTGTGGATCGGGACCCCCAAGTGGGTCACAACCCCATTTTAATAGGGTTATCAGGGCTGGCTTAGACTTGCTAGGGCCCAGGCCTGAAGCCCAAGCCGCACCGCCTGGGGCTGAATCCGAAGCCCAAGGGCTTCAGCCCTGGGCGGTGGGGCTCAGGTTACAGGCCCCCCTGCCCTTGGGCTTCAGCTTTGCTCCCCCACCCCACCGAGGGCAGTGGGGCTCGGCCAGGTTCAAGCTTTGGTCCTCCCTTCTAGGGTCATTTTTGTTGTCGGAAGGGGGTCATGGTGCAATGAAGTTTGAGAACCCCCTGATCTATTTGCTTACTGGGAAAAACAAAAAAACAAAAAACCCAAAGCCCAAGTCAGCCTCATGCAGAGATCTACAGTGCAGCCTGCACTTAAGGATTTGCCTAAGCATGAAGGTGTGGCCTGTGGCGACTTCATGTCCCAGCATGCAATGCTCTATCTTGATCCAAGTTGACGGTCAAGATAGATTAGTGCATGCTGGGATCTGTAGTCCACATTGAAAAAAATATGCAAATTACAGGCACCGTATCTGAAGTTACTGATTGCGCCTCAGCTCAGACACGGAGATGCAGTATTGAGTTTGATCACATCTGCGCTGCCTGGGTATCCACATAGCACTGAACAATACCCCCAAAGCTCTGTCCCAGCATGCACCGGGCTCAATGGAAAAATCAGAGAGGAGTTCTTTGTGCTTCTTCACCCCCAAGGGATTTTGGAGCAACTGGGGTGAGGCAGATTGCCCTCTTCCATGAAAACTCTCCATGGTGCCCCTTGCAGAGGCTCTTCGGCAGCATCCCCTCAGGGCAGGGACAGCTGCCTGTACATGCTGCTCTGCCGGACTGACCTACCACTGCGTGCCCCACCCACACCAGAGCAAAGAGGACACTGCGAGACCTAATGAGGCATCCAGCAGCACTAACAGCTCACAGTATTTCCTGGATGACACCACTGGACGGAGCAGCCAGTCCCTCTGCCACACACTCTAGGCCCACGTGGTCCTGATCCTGCATAACCTCCATGAGCTCCATGGGGTGCCAGAGAAGGGAGGAAAGGAAGCTATCACTCTCCCTTTCTGTACCCCAAAGGGGAGCTGCGCCAGAGCAGAGGTTACATGGTGCATCAAAATGAAGCTTGGGAACCTAGGAATTGCCAGATTGGCCCAGACCCAAGATCCATCTAGTGCAGTGTCTTATCTCCATCAAAGACCAGTACCTGCTGCTTCGGAGGAAGGTGGATGAACCCCACAGTAGCAGAAGCAGGACAATCTGCCCCCCATGTTCAGTCTCATCCTGGTTAGAGGATACCATTAGGCCCCTCCTCGGGAACCTCTACTGGGAGATCCCAAAGACAGGACAGCATGCAGCCCCCTGGGAAGAGGTCAGCGCATCCCATGGTGAGGGCAAAGTTTAGATGCAGTAGGGTTACCTGCAACTCATGTGATGTTTGAACTACAACACAAGGATTGCATGGCATGTTAAGATCATCCTCAAAACGCAGCAAGTTTCAATGGGGAAAAATGAAACAAGCTCCCTTTTGTCCAAGGAAGGAGAGGGTGGATTCGAAAGCAGATAGTACACAGTGGGGGCGAGGGGTTGGCATGTGAATCTGGAGCAGTGCGCACAGGCTGGGGTGAGTGCCAAGCCAAAGCAGGGAGAGAATTCAGGTTTGGATTCGGATTCAGAAGCACCAAGGTCACACAAAAGACTGAACTCGCTTCACAAGCTGCAGAGGGGCCCAGATTGAAAGCAGTCCATGCTGGAGACCGACCGTGATTCACCCTGACCGCTACTGTAAACCCTGCCGCGAATCTCTTCCCCACCACAGCTGGATCATCCCCCTGGGGTAAACACAGGAGATTAAACATTCCTCCTTTTGTAACACGCACCCGCTTCTGTTATGAACAGGTGGAAAACAGATGAGATCAACGGATCTTGATTATAGTCCCATCCAACTACAGAGATTGTGAAAGATCAGCTGAGAGATTTGGGCCCCTTGGGGGCTGATCCTCTGCCAGAACAATCACTGATGACATTCCAGCTGCACTGGGCCAAGACAGACCCCTTTGGGTTCGGGATCAGCTAGGTGCCAAAATCAAAGGACAAGTTTGAATCTAGGATATGAATGAAACACCATCCCCCAAACATAGGGGTTAAGGGGTTTCTCATCCAACAACTCCAGCCCCCAAACTGGGCTCAAATGAGAGAGAGAGTGAGTCAGGTCTCAGGTTGTGACACAGCCTGACCAGAGTTATCCAGCGAGTTCTCTTCAAGCCTGTGCCCAGTTCTGCTAGGAGATGCCTGCCGTATGGGTTTAGCAGTTAATGAAACCCAGCACTAATCTGGCAGTGCATTCCACTGTTTACTTTTGCTCCACTCATGCACAGCTATTCATTTCCCGGGACACAGGAGGCCGGACACGTATGCTGACTAGGCAGGCTCCCAGCAACACAGTCACTGTGAAGCAATTCAGCACCAAGTGCAGCTACACAATCCCTTTAATCTCAGCTAAACATTTTCCTGGCTTCTTTTAATAAACCCTGATTACCATGGACAGAGGCTTTTCTTTGGAAACTTGCATAGAGCAAGAACTCATACAAGGACATTGTCAACAACTCCCCAACAAAGACCGGCTTCTAACTTCAGCTAACTCCTTTCTCCCTGAATTTGCAGTCTGTTTGTTGCCTGATGGAAATTGAAGGCAGTTCTCTCTTTGAGGGGACCCCACTTTACAGCATCTTTTCTCGTGAGCCTGTGGCAAAAAGCACATCCCAGCAAAACCTGCAGCTTGTCCTAAATAGAGAGCTTAACTTCTGCAGTGGGTTACTCCCAAGGCATTTAAAGCACCAGCTATGCACCACGGCATTCATGGATCACAAAGGCTATTCTGTTTGGGTTCTTGGACGGTGCCCATCACCTCGGAATCTGAGCCCTCTCCAGAGTTCATCACGGAGGGATGCAATTACCGTCGGTCATGTGTGCTCCTTTCCTTCTCCAAAGGGGAAAAATTGTATGCAGACTTTATTTGTATTTTTCATTTATGAATGATGCGCTCTGGATTTCTATCAGCAGAGGGAGGTCACAGCAGCGCACTTCATGCTTGGAAGGGAAAGCTGTCAGGTTTGGAGTGGTCCTGTGACCCTCAGGGAATTTTCTCCACAAAGACTACAGCAAAAAAATACAATACCTACGGTGTCTTACCAGTAAGGATGGAAACTGTGGCGACCAGAGAAGGATGGTCTAGTGCAGCAGTTCAACGCGCGGGCCACATGCGGCCCAATTAGCACACAGCTGCAGCCTAGCTGCGTGCTAAAGGCCGCAGGGCCTGTGTGGCTGGGCTCTGGGACCGCCCAAGCTGCCGTTCCCTTCTCTTCCCCGTGTGGCAGGGTCCAGGGCGCCAACCCTGTGCTGCCTTGCCACACAGCGGGGTCCAGAGCTGCCCTGCCGCCCAGCCCTGCAGTGGAGTCTGCTCCTGGCTCCACTCTGTGGAGGGGCTGTGGGCGGAGGTGGGCACTGGACATAGGGATCTGGGAGGCGGGTTGGGGGGGCCTCATATGTAGTCCACAACAATAAATAGGTTGAGAACCACTGGTCTAGTGGTTCAGGCACTAACCCACAACTGGGAAGACCTAGGTTCAATTCCTTGCTCTGCTACATACTTCCTCTATGACCTTGGGCAAGTCACTCTGACTGTACCTCACTTCCCTACCTCGCAGGGGTGTTGGGAGGATAGATGCATTGAAGACTGTCAGGTGCTCAGATATCACACTAACGTGGGCCGCATAGATACCTCAAATAGACAGAATAGCCTTGCACCACCAGAGCAGGTTGACTACCTTGGTGGCTTGTTCGCCGTAACTTTCGGAAGGCACCTTTTTGGAAACAAGATCAGTTGCAGAGATGAGCAGCAGCGTGGTGATTAGGGGACAGAGCGGCAAGCTGGAGTCTACTCCAGGCTCTACCACTGACTCACTATGAGCCATTGGGCAAATCACCTCCTATCTCAGGATCTCCCTTCCATGAAGTGGCGAGATAGTTGGCTGCAGTAGCGAGATAGTTGGCTGCAGTACCTCATAAGGCTGTTGTTAGGCTTCACTAGTTCGCGAATACACGGTTCTTAGAGATCCTCACTGGGAAGGCAGGAAGGAGAGAGATTAATAAGCGTATTATGGTCATGCCTAAGGTCCCAGATCAAGATGGGGGCCTTGTACAAACAGATCATCACAATCCTTGCCCCAAAGAAATGACAGTCCAAAGGCCTGTCTATATGAACAGTTAGATTTACATGCCAGGTTGCTGCAGACTGTCTTGCACTATCCCTGCCGCGCACTAATTGTCCTTGTTGACCCTGCTGCTACGCACAAAAAGTTCTCTAGAGGACTTTGATCTACACCACTTTCAAACAGGAGTAGATCAAAGCGTGCCAGGGAACTTTTAGTGCACGGCGGCAGGGCCCACATGGACAGTTAGTACATGGCAGGCTTTCACAGGATTTCCATCCCAACCAAAGAGGTTCAGATAAGCAGCCAAACCCAGCAACCTTAGCCTTTCGGAGCACTGAACAGCACTTCCTAGACACCACTACTCTCCCAGCAATAGTATAAGGGGACTGTTGCCCCCTTACTAACATTCAGTGGGGGTGTCTGGGTTGGCTAGCTCCCAGTAGTAAAAGGGGAAGGGTCTATGGGAAATCAGGACGCTGAGACTGACAGCCCCCCAGGAACAATGGGGCGAGACCAATGCTCCAGGTCAGCCTGAATGACAGGGCGGGCAGGCTAATCAGGGAGTCAGTAGGCCAGGGGGGGTCCCATCCTCGGTGTGAGCTGGAATTGCCTGGATCAGACAGAGTGGGGCCGAGCTAAGGAGAGAGCAGGGGCCCAGGCTGAGCTAGGGAACAGAGCCAGGCCAGCAGATGGGGCCAAAAAAGCAGCCCAGGGAGAGCAGATCCTGTGCTGGGAGCAGAGCCACAGCCACAGAGCCAGCGGGGCCAGAGAAGCAGCCCAGGGGGCTGGAGGCAGAGCAGCAGCATCAGTGCTGAGGCGGAGTGGAGCCGGAGCCGGGTGTGGTGAGCAACTGGGGCCAGCCAAGGGGAAACCCTGGGCAGATACACCCCTAGCCAAGGGTCCTTGCAGGCCAGACTGGGAGGGGGATCTTAACCCGACGGGGAGCTGATGCTGGGAAGAAGGGTCCCACCACCCAAAGCCCGGAGGTGTGTGGCCACCTCCAGAGCAAGTGTCCAACCTGCAGCATCCCTGCAGCACAGCCAGGGCCGGAGAAGGAGGCCTGAAACCTACAAGGAACAGACTGAACTGCCCTGACTTTCCAGAGACCCTGTTTGTGATGTTCCCTGCCACAGAGCGGGGTGATGTGTTTCCTTTAACCCTTTCCCATTTTTCCTTACTCTTTTTTTAATTAATTGTTAATTAAATAACTTGCATTTGCTTTAACTTGTATGTATTAATCAGTGGGTCAGGGAAGTGCCCAGTGCAGAGAGAGTACCCCGGAGTGGGGACACCCTAGCCCCTGTCCTAGGTGACCACAGCAAGGTTGGGGGTCGAGCCCCCCAGGAATCTTGGGCCCAGACTTGTTGGGGTTACAAGGACTCTGCCAAACAGGAAAGTAAAAGAAAAGTCCTCAAGGGCAGGAAGGCCTCTGGGTAAAGAAAGTAAAAGCAAAAACTCAAATCTTTTCACTAGCCCACCTCACCAGGGTAGTGCAAAAGCCAGAAAAGTTCCCTACAATAGCGGAACCATTCCCCCACTTACAATAGCAAGGAAGCAGAAGGTGAGGATCTGACTCAGAAAACCTACAGCCTCCCCATGACTCAGCAAGCAGCTCTTTTCATGCTGGCTCAGGCTGGTAGACAAGGTTGCCGTTGCAGTCTAGTGCCGGTGGGCGGATGTTTTCCCCCTTTGTAATTTTAGTAAGATCAGGAAGTCACGAGTCTCTAGCAGAAGTCTATACTCATGTAATCAGCGAGTGTGCCAAACCCCATAACACACAAACCATATTTCAGCTGCCTGCCTGAAATCCTGGCAGCGAGAAACCAAGTAAGTTTGTAACCAAGTAAATAAGTCCATAACCACAGAGACTGTGGTCATCGGCTATTCCATTCCATGCAGCCACAAGAGGAACTCAGATCATATAAAGAAAAGGAGGACTTGTGGCACCTTAGAGACTAACCAATTTATTTACTCAATGAAACAAGTCCCTACTGCCTCAGCGATTGGAGAAACCCCACGAGCTGTGGTAGCCTTGGGCCTTCTGTCTAGAGTGGGGAAAACTGCGTGCAACAAAATCAGGGGAGCCTTCCCTGCCTTCCAGGTCTCGGGTTTCACTGCGGATTCAGAAAGCAGAGAAGGCGAGGCCAGAGAATGCTGGCCCAGGTCAGAATTGAATATGTACTTGGAGATCTCCTGATCTAATCCCATTTTGTTCACGAAACCACCTCCCCACTCAGCACCCCTGACCACCTCTGCTCAGGAGATGCCTGCTCCCCGATTACCGCCGACGTGCAGGGGAACTAGTGACGGAGATGCACGGGCAGAGGCAAAAGGCTGCAGAGTAGCAGCAGCACTGGGGTGCACGGATAGAGCTGAGTTTAGGGCCAAGGATGGGTGTAATCAGGGGCACTAGCAGAGCCAGGAAGAGCTGGGTTAACTCAGCACTAGAATAGCAGGCAGGGTGGAAGGTCACCCACAGCACAACTAGCCAATCCATTTTTACCACTATAGAGTATAGAGGCTCCAACTGAGATCAGGATCCAATTAGGGCACAGACTGTTTCTCACTCTATATCCATCTATACAGTACCTAACACCGAGAACTTACTGTGTTAAATAGACAAAAAACAGACAACCGGTGGGAGAATTATTATCCCCATTTTATAGATGGGAACTGAGGCAGAGAGACTAAGTGACTCGACCAAGGTAACACAGGGAAGTCTGTGGCAGAGGAGAGAAGCTGAACCCACATCTCCGGAGCCCTAGTCCAGTGCATTAACTATCAGACCAAAGCCCAACTTAGAGAGGGTTTCCAGTTATCTCTGAAGCATCAGTTATTGGGCATTGGTGATCTGACAGGACTAATGGCCTGATCTGATACCACAGATTCACTGGCCCCACGTTTCTATATAAAGCAAAAGAGCCATGGAGGAAAGACTGTTATGTTATAAAGAAGAGGTGATTGAACTATCCCAAGTCTTCACCCAGAACTTGAACTCAGCATACAAAGATTAGCATGAAAAAGTCAAAATTCTCCTCTTCTGAATGTAGGGGAATGCCAAGGACATCTCCGATAACACTTGGTGGTAACGACAGGTGCTGGAACAAGGGGTGCTAAGCGTGCTGCTGCACCCCTTGGCTTGAAGTGGTTTCCATTATATTCAGGGTTTACAGGTTGGTTCAATGGTCTCTCAGCACCCCCACTACAAAAATTGTTCCAGCACCCCTGGTGGTAACGATTGGTAAATGCTGACTTTTTAAATGGTGGACACTACGTCTGAGATTAGAAAAAGTTTAGCATCTCCTTGTGCTTGCTTTATTTTCACAGCATTGCCTAGTTCTGACCAGGATTGGGACCCGGAATGCAAAAATGTTGCCAGATACACTGTTGTGTGATATTTCCATCACTACTGGATGCACCATACATTTCATGGTAAGTCACATACTATTATTTTTGTCAGCCTGCTTTCTCTGCCCCAATCCACTTGTTCATCTCATCCACCTGCCCAGCTTGTCGTTTAGACTGTAAGCTCTTTGGAGAAGAGACTGTCGTTTTCCGTGTTTGTACAGCACCTAGCGCAATGGAGCTCTGACCTGTTGGGTCAAGGCACTATTACAGGTTAAATGAAAAGCTGCTCCAAACTCCAGCCCAATTTGGCTGCTCTACTAGAACTGCGCAGGAAGGGGCTCTCCTACTGAATGAAATTATGGCTCAGAAAAGATATACTTAAAAACAAATAGTACAATGCCACTAAACAAAATAATTCTTGCCAAATTATAGCAAAGTTGACCCTCATCTGAGCTCCTGGGATAAAGTCCCAGAGAGCAGGATATCAGAGGCCAAAGCAAACAAGAGATGGCACGTTTCAAGGACCTTTCCTCAGGGCGGGTTTGATAAAAAAAAACAAAAAACAAAAACGCTTTTCAGATTTTCCCTTCAGTTGGGTTTTGTCACAATTAACCTCAAAGGCAGTGCAGCTGTCACCCAAGTTGCAGGAGAAATGAGGTGAGTAAAGTGTAATGGAGAGTGCTGTACTTGTGCTGGCAGAGGCTTCCTGCTAGGAAGCAATTCGGAGCCAGGCAGTGGCAAGGGTGATTGACTCTAAGTGGTCTTCTGATAGCCATAATAAGCCTATTTGGGCAGCTCAGATAAGCAGGGACTCAACTGTTGTTTTACTCTGTTCACGGGTATTTAGGGGGAGAAGGCTGATGTGGCTCAATACGTTTAATGTCCAACACCACGCTATCGTTACCCCATTTCACAGAAGGGAGGAAGGCAGGTAGAGGCCCCAGGACACGACCAGTGTAGCAGCAGGGTCTCCCCAAACAAGTTGCTACAATCTTATTAAAAGTTCGCTTCTCCGACAAACCATTAAGTCATCAAGCCAAAGGTAAAAAAGAACAAACCCAGCTACAGCACAGGGTCTGAATGCCAGTGGGCAGTTATTCTTACTGGCCTGGACAGCACTTTCACTGAGGTTACAGACCTGGGTCCTATGTTCTGGTCTCAGGATACTAATGGAATAGACATCAGGGATGTAGGTAGGATTAAATATGAACAAGAGACAATACTTTCTATACTGATACAGACAAGCTAATGAGAGATTATAGATCGATAGTGTGTGTGATCAATTTATATATTATGTGCACACATACTGCATATTTACAGTATAATAGAGAGAACCTATCTATATATATTTCTGTGCAGATCAATACAATTCATGTGAACACTGTGATGCAGGAACTTTCAGGGGTGTTATAAGTGGCACAAGTAGCAACGCCTATATTTAAGGTTGCCTAACATTTTCCATTATTAGACCCTGTTTTCAGTAGCGCATAACTTTGCCAAATTTTAACCATTCGGGCTGCAATTTTTCATGTTGGGCATCTGCCTCCAGAGCTGAATTTATGGAGGGAGAGCTTTACTAAAAACAGTTCAGACATTTCAGAGGACAAAATTAGAGGAAAATGCATCAGTTGTAAGATTTAAAAAAAAAACAAAAACAAACACGTTTCTATGAGAAGCTCTAGCACCTCCATGCTTTGGATCCAGGACCAAAATTTGGCAGGGGGTCACTCTGGTATCAGACATGTGCCTTTTGCCCTCCCTGTGAAAATCTGTCCAATTGACCAAGTTACTGTTTGAATACACTCAGTAGAAGCTTGTTAGAGTTTGGCAGATAAATTCTTTGAAGAATACATATGCACTGAGCATGCTCTCTCCCCTCAAAGCTCTGATACGCTGACCGGACTGTGCGTGCGCCATCTCCAACAGAGCAAGTGAGCATGCTCCGGTGCAGGGTTTCAGAGACAGAGCAGGACTTTCCCTACAATTGCTCTTCCCAACAGCCAGGGACCATAGTAGCACTGACAGACAGTCTCTCCTCTGCTCTTAACATGCCCCCTGCTGGTGCCTGGACCACAGCATGGAGAAGGTTAATTAGCCCGACTGGAATATAGAGGGATGAGAGGACAGGGGAATTTCCAGTTAGCCTTTCAAAGGACTTAGGAATTTACATACAAAACAATACAGTAAGAGAAAGTTAAAAGGGGGGGAGGGGTAATGTGATTATGGAGTTAAAGACTATACCATAATGCGTGTGCACACACAACACAGCTGAATTAAAGTTGCACAGACAGACAATCTTAACCCTGGTATGTCCTAACCTTTCTTTGAGTGTTTGAGGTTGGAACTTGAATGTACAGACACACAGAGTTATATATATCCTGTATGCATAAAACACCCTCCCCAACCTTGTTTGTAAGGCCAGTACCCTGTCCTCCTTCAAACCTCTATTCAAGACCAACTTTTCCTGCAATGCCTACAAGAAACTGCCAACTGAGAATAGCCAAAAACAGGACAAGGCGGGATGGCTGATATTTGGGTGGGGGAGTTAGATTTTGAAACCACATAAATGATTTGAAACCATCAGGCTGTGCGGAGCCAGCCTACATTTGTGTGTTATTGTTAGCCTTGCTCCCCAGTGTTGGTTATACCTACTTGTTGCATCTTGTGTTGATTTAGACTCTAGTTTCTTGTCTCTTCCTAGGTGTTCATGCAGCACCCAGCACAATGGGGTTCTGAGCCTGATGGCACATTTGGACTCTCCCCCAGTTAAACTAATACATTTGTGTGTGTGACAGTAACACCTGGAGGACCCAGCAGATAACGCCTCCTTGCTAAGCAGGGTACAAACAGTTAACGAGAGACAGCCCCTGCCTCCCAGATCTCACAATCTAAATAGGACAAAAAGGGGCAAAGTGACTTGTCCAAGGTTCTAGGACAGGTTGTGGCCAAGCAGGGAGCAGCATTACTGATTGCCAGCACAGTGCCCAATCCACAAGACTGCTCTCCCAGCTGTGCACTTTATACGCACGCTCTCTCAACACAGATCTCCCGCCTGTGCAGGTCCACATATTATAATCGCCTTCCCTGCGTGTTTTATAAATATGCTCATTCTGATGGCTCCTGGGGTTATAAATTCACATAAAAAACACCTTACTCCGCCCACCCCATAACTACTTTGCCAACGCCAGCAGAATAGGCACATTACACATTCGAGATCCATTGTTGAGAGCACTTTAAATAGTTCAGTGGTCACTGCATTCAATTTAGAGTTTGAATAGATGCTGCCAAGGCATCCTGCAGTGATAAGGTGCCAAGAGGCCTGAGGCTCACGCGGCAGCTCCACCAGGGGTTGCTTCGTCCGACTGTTCTGCCACTAAAGCTTTCTTGGATTTAAATGCGCCCTTCCGCACACAAGCAAACATTTAAATGAGCTGCTGTCAGGACGGCCTTCACAATGCCACGCTCCAGGCAGCTTGTTGCGCTGCCAAGCACATCTGTAGAGAGTGGATTCTCCCTCCTTTCATAGATATCCTCTCCGGTTAGATCCTCAGACATCAACAGGAGCTGCAGGGGCTCAGAGCATCTCAGAATCTGGTCCTTTGTTTGCACATCCAGACGTTTGGTGCTATCAACAATCATTCTACAGCAGCCGCAACTAGGGCGAAGTAATTGCTTAGCTACTCACAGAGCCTTGTTAGTGAAGATCTATAGCTGCAAAGGATTAGCTTTGCAAAGGGGATGGGTATAACACAGACAAGCCAAAACCAGGACCACTAATCCAGGCCCCTTCAGATTTCAGGTGAAAGGGAGGGTTATGGGTTTGAATCTCAGGATCCAAGATAATAAATTACTTCAGATCTGGATCAGAACAAAGTTGCTTATTTTCCCATTCTTGTTCAGGTGCAACCAAAATGTCACCACCGAACACAAACTGGATCCAGAGCCAAACACCATCTGCTATTTCCATCTCTGCTTTACCCACAGCCTGAAGGGCAGTTGTGCATGAAGTGAGGGGTATTTCGAAGTGGGGGATGTTAGAATTGTGTCTCCTCATCCACAGAATCAGGGGTGCAGGAACAATTTGTATAGTGGGGGGTGCTGAGAGTCATTGAACCAAACTGCAAATCCTGTATATGATGGAAACCACTTCAAGCCAGGGAGCGTGGCACCACCCCTAGCTCCAGCGCCTATGCATAGAATCCTAGAAATTAGAGATGGGATCCCAGATACCCTGGTGATGGGCACATTAGAAAGGTCATCAGAGGGATGGACAGAGAGAAAACTACTAGGTCATCTATTCCATGTGCACCATTGTTCCTCGCAGTATACTTAGTGCAGAATTACTCTTTGCAGTGTCCCATCACTTCTGTCTCTCACTTTCCCCATCTTTGCAAAGTGGGGATAGTAGACACTTCCTCACCTACCTCACAGGAGTGTGGGATTCTGTAGCTACTGCTTGGAAAGTGATTTGAAGATGCAGAGCATTGTATAATTGCCAAATGCTGTAATAAGCCAGCTAGATCGATAGATCGATAGACAGACAGCTATAGAGTGTGCGCGTACAAATACTTGTACCACTGCCCTCTGCGGGATGCAATCAGAACTGATTAACCTTTAATCATAAGCTCCCTACTGCTGACAGAGATCCTCCTTTAGCTCAGTCCATAGAGTGCCTTTGTTTAGGGGCAGGAGAATTCAAGTTCGATTCCTGCCATTGCTGTGAAGTTCTGAGGAGCCAGGATATGCAGCTTAGTGACAGCTGGGGAGTCTTAGGTGGCTGCGGATGGATTAGAGTATTATCCGGCAAACACCAGGACTGGGAGGACATCTGAAAGCAGCTCTGCAGTTTGCTCTAGTTTCAAAAGTTAACCCCTATAAGACTCATGCTTAGGCTGCAAGGTGTTGGGGCTGAAAATCCAGTACCTGTTCCTGAAGGCAGGACTGTTTAATTGACTACAGCACTGGCTGGAAAGGTGCTGCGACACCAGGGGCAGTTTCATGGAGAACATCTCCCCGTAAGTGCCGCTTCCTTACTAGTTTTAAAAAATAAACTTAATCAGCAAAACAAATGTAAAGCTAGAAATAGAACCATGGAGTCCTCTGCAGAGCAACCCGGGGTCCTGCTGCCTTGCTCCTCACTATCAGAAAGATATAGACTAGTGGTACATAATTAGACTGAATGGCAGCTGTCATACAGACCATATCATTGGCTCATCCAATCCCACATCCCAGCTCCTACCATGCTGTACGCCCAAACTCAGATCTCGCCCTTGCTCCAAAAGCACATGCCCCTACTGCTCAAGCAAAGGGAGACTCCCCATTAGCTGTCTGCGTACAGGGGCTATGGTGCACACAGTTACGCATTTAACTGTGATGATCTGGGATCAAAACCATAAAATACATGGGTTCAAGAGTTTCTGTGTAGTACACTGGGTGAACAGTAAGAGGACAATTCTCCATTGGTGCATAATGTTGATCATGCCACCCCTGCCCTCGCCCCACCAAACGAGCTCTCTTCAGCTAGAAAAGTTCTCTTATTCGGTAGAGAAAGTTCCCTCTCTTACTGGCTCCAGGAAACAAAGTAACACTCCACTGACGGTTTGTTTGGTCTGGCCTGTGCAGAAGAGCAAATGCTGCTGCAGCTGAAAACTAGGACATCAGAATGGAGTCTCTCTACACAGCACCAAGAAATCAAAAATAATCCCTTCCTCTCCCCCATACTCTGCATCCACACTTCCAGCATACCGCACCCCCAAAGGGACTTGAAAAGTAAAGCAGAGGCGGCCTACGTGATCTGGATTTATTATGGAAATTCATCTCTTCTGATGAATCTGCACTCGCTTGATCATCCTGCCTTCCACGACCCACATGTTGCATAGCTGGATCCTGACAAGGGGAAGGAAACCGAACTGAGAAAAGAAATACAAGGCAGCAATGGCCAAGGTGCCCGAAAGGGAGTTGGGATTTTGGATGTCTCCTTAAAGGGGCTTGCTTTGCAGACAGTGCTGAGCGCCCGCCCGCCCTCTGAAAATCAGGCCCCCAAAATGATTACTTGCTTTTGAAAATCTTAGGCAATAGCTGTGGCAGGGCAGGATTTGCCAGTGGAAGCCATGTTGGTGAACACTTGTGACAGGAACAGTTCAAAGATAGCAGAGGTGATAGAGAGCGCCTGAGTTTAGTTGGTACATCAACTACTTTTAGTCCCCACATCTGCCAGGTGTGTGCGTGTTAACACAAGGGGGGGGGGGGTGTTTGTACAGCACAATCCTGATTGGTGCCTTTGAGCAATGCCACAACGCAACTAAAGAACGGGCAAGGGCCTTGGCGCTAGATTTGTCTTTACACAGCAGCTGAGAGGGGCAATTCCCAGCATGGGTAGATGGACACATGCTCTCTCTGTTTCAGCCAGAGCCTAAAAATAGCAGCATGGCCATGGCAGCATGAACTAACCATTCCAGTACAATTCTGCCCGACCCCCTCCGTACTTACTCGTGCTGCTACCACAGACGTGCTGGCGGTTTTCAGGGCTAGCTCGAGCAGAGATAAAGCCTATCTGCCTACCTGCACTGGGAGTTACACCTCCCAGTGGCTTCACAGCCCTTCCAGAGCACCAGTGCAAGGGGGGAGAGTAGCTTGACTGGTGTTAACCCTTTGCTCCCCGGAGAGCAGATTCAGGGTAAGGGCTATAAACTGGCTGCTTGGGGCTTTTGGAAAGGTCAGAACCAGGGCCATGGAGCTGGATTGAACTCCAGGCTAGAGGAGTTCTCTGCTACTTGTTACAGGCCTTCTCCTCAGAGATAAACCCCCCGCGGACTGCCTCCATCCTGACTTTCTGCTCACTTGTCCCCCAGCCATCTTACAAGAGCTGGCACACAGCCTGAATCCAGGGGAATTACTTTACATAACATAAAAGAACAATTTCTCTGTAATCCTGGAAGTCCAAATGCAGCAAAGTGGATGGCACAGGGTTTGGGAGAAGGTGAGGGACCCTTAGTCAATCGCCTCCAGAGTATCTGTGCTACAAAAGGCAGATTAGGAACCCAAGAATGAGTCAAACGGCTTAAGGAATTGACCTCTAAAGAGACAACAAGCTCTGAGCACAGAGCAATACTTCCTACAGTTTCAAATACGCTCTCTCAACACCGAGCTCCTGAGTGGGTGGATTTTTCCATGCTTACGAATATGCGGTTGTTGCAATAACCTTCTGCATTAGCCACAGCAACACCCAGACCCTGGGAAGAGGCTAATTCCGGGTGGTATAGTAAGACATCCAATAAGACTGCACAGGAGAGAACAAGACAGAGGCACACAAAGCAGGGTCTGGAGACTTTTTGTCTATTGTAATACGGAACCTTTTGAGCCACCTGTATCACAAAAGAAATGGGGTGAGGGCCCCAAATAAAGCTGCAGCTTGGAAAAGCTTTTTATTCCAGCTTTAAATTGCATTAGTTTCTAAGGAACTTCTTCCTTGTGGGCCCAGTTGCATGCTAGACCCCCGTGCCAGTGAAAAAAAGCAGGTGTAGCATGCCCTCTTGCATGCCAGCTCATGGTACTCACCTATGTAGCAGCATGGAGTCGGGGAGAGAGCAGCCTCTGGCCTCGTTTACACTTAAAACGTAAGTCAATATAGTTCCTGCTCAGGAGAGTGAAAAAATCCACCCCGCTACACTCCCTGACCCCTGGCATAGTCTCAGCTAGGTTGAGGGAAGAATTCTTCCATCAGCCTAGCTACGGTCACTTGGAGAGGTGGGGTTACTACAGAAAACCCTTCCATTGCTGTAGTCTGTGTCAATACCACGGGGCGACAGCCGTAGCTGGTGCGCCATGGGGCGGATACTCCCACTCAGGTGGGAGGGGAGCGTGTGGGGATCTTGGCTAAACCCATCCAAAACACAAGCCAGCTAGAGCAGGGCAAATAACCTGCCTGAGGTCTAAAGCTGGCATGGCTTACTTCCCCTGCCCAGAGCACGTTGGAAGAAATGGGGAGATGAATGGATCACAACGTAGGTCAACACAACTAACTGCTGCCGCTAATTTAGGGGCTTCTGGCAAAGCTGAGACCTAAAGATTTTCCTCAGACACAAGAGGGTGGGAGGGAGAGGAGCAGGAAACTCCTGGTACCAGTTCCCCTCACACCTCAGATCCCCTGCGAGACACTGTCATTCAAAGGACACCCATCTCAGGGGTATCACCCTCTAAATGACACGGCTGCAAAGGAGCCAGGGCAGATACTGGGAAGGGTGTGAAATGAAGAGCTAGGATCCCTTCCTCCAAAGCTTGGGTCAGGACAGGTCAGGCTCTTTATCCTAAATTAAAAAAAAATAAAAGGGGACCCAAACAGATACAGATATATGCCAACTGTACACACACACACACGTGTGCACGAATTCATCTCGCAAGATGAATCAAAGGCTGAGGGCTGCCTGGTGTCAGCCATGGAGATGTGCCAATGACAGCAATTCTTGACAGCCCTTAATAACACCACTTACAGAAGCTGGCCCAGGAGGGGCTTGGTGGGGGGGAGATGTAGGATTCTATTAGAGGCTAGTTCTTAATCTCAGCATCTATGCAAAAATGGGTAATCAAGCGCTGATGGCTACATAATTGCAGTCCACGCTTTGGACCTGTTATTCTCACAGCCAATAGAGGGCATAACAGGGAAAGCAAACAAGGCTTTCTAAATTGGGGAGGGTCCCATTGCTTAAAGGGTTTTTGGGAAATCAAGAAGCGCTGTTTTCTGGATGTTATAGACTTAAAACATCACACGCAAATCAGAGTACACTTTACATCCCCCTATGCTGAGCTCTAACACACTTTGTACTCTCTTGCAGCGTCTCTGTTTTTAACTCTTCCTTTGTATCGAGACTGGTCCGGGAGGCAAAGTCACCTACCACTCAGTGGCAGATGGGGATAGGGGGGAAACATGCCTAGTGCCAGAGCAGGGGAGTGGGAATCAGTGTTCCTAGATTCTGTTCCCGGCTCTGCAGTTGACTCAAGATGTGACCCTGAGCAAGCCACTTAACACTCTGTGCCATCTATAACAATAATCCCTACCCACGCCTGGAAATGCTGTGAGGCTCACTTACTGGGTGTAGAGTGTTGCGAGCACCTCCCATGAAAGGCACTGTAGAAGTGCCGTGTGTTAGGATTATTTACTTCAAGCTCAGAAAGTACCGATTTCAAATACCACCACCTGGAGTGGCTGAAAAATCATGCATGCAAAGTACAGAGACTGTGCACTGAAGAGGAAATGGAAATTGACTTGATAGATGCTTCCCCCTTCTAATGGAGAATACTTACCTAATTATGCCTGCTTGCTATTTCCGTTTCCTGATCTCTTGGAGAAATTATGTATACAGAACTTGTCTTAAAGTTGCTATTTTCCTTCAGATTCATCCCTTTGAGCCACTTGTCCAGTGAAATAGAGCAAAGGAGACAATTCCCTTGGTCGGGAGGGAAATAGATTTGGTTTTTGACATGCATTCTCTTAGCTTTTCTTTCTGCTGCATGAAATTTGTTTCCCTCCTCCCCCGCCCCCACTTTCCAATCAAGGCTGCTCCGAGTCTCTCTCCTTGTCTCCATGTTGACTAGATGTTATTAAAATGTTATGACACTGCCCCACTGTAATAAAGCTCCACTCAAAGATGTTGCTACACAGGTGGCTGAAAAGCCACCATGGCTAAGATGAGATGCTGCTGGAATTGGTAAATGAATGCAGAATTCAGGACAAGCAGTCTACAGGTGTAAAGATATAGGATTACGGCAGGAGACAACACGGTGCTCAGCTGTGATTTGAAGAGTTACTTTAAAGGTGACACAGTCTTGGCAGGTAGGACCCAAACTATGAACTATATCTTTATTATACCAGGTTGCAAAATTCATGGCATTCTTTAGATGACTTTTCTTCAAGCAACGAATCGGCCACATAGAGCAACAAACCAGGGTGCATCCCTCGATCCTCTTGGGCAGTCTGACAACACCAAGCCACCACGCATGCAGCCCAGGAGTTATAAGTGACCCCAGGGTAATAAGCGAACATGAGCACAGCCACGGAAGAGCAACCCTACAACAACAAACCAATGAGATGGAGAAAAGGCATTCTCCCCAAGGAAACCCATTCCACTCTCCATCATGCAAGATATATTATAAAGGAGACTGGATAGGTATTTTTGAGGACTTCATATGCGGTTTACATGTATATATATATATGTAAACCCCATATGAAGTCATCCAAAATACCTATCCAGTCTTCTTTTTATATGCGATATCACCCCTGGATATAGTCAGCTCTCTCCAATAACCCACACTAGACTCTGTCCTTCCCCTGTCACACTGGGTACAATTCTGCCTTTGGATGCACTCAGACTGCCATCAAGTCAGGAGATCACAGCTAAGGGCCCATTCTGCAAGACACTCTGTGCCTTTTGATGAGGTCTGAGCACCATCAGCTCCCTTTAACTTCAGTGGAACATGAGGGGTCTCAGCACCTCTCAGGATCAGGCCCTAGCTCAGCGAGACACCTCAGTAAGATTTTGCCACTAATGAGGCCCGGGAACCCCACTGTAGTCAAACACCCCCCCTGCTGTTTTGATTCCCAAATCCAAAGGAGCCCACTTTCTCACCCCAAACTCAGATGCTGCTAAAACCTCCTAGGGAACCTGATCTTGCCAGATTTTCATCAGTTGAATGGAGTGCTCATGAAAACAGTCCAAACTCCAGCCTCCAACCTATATCCTCCCTCCTCGGATCAGAACCAGAGGCCTACTCCAGACCCAGACCCTGCTTCCTTGGCCCATCTCTTAAGGGCAACAAAAATCTCAGCTTTAGCAGAAAGGGAAACATAAAATCAAGGGCAGGAAATTCACCTGACGAAACAGCAGCAGTGCTGATGCCTGGAAAACTAAGGGCCTTTTCCCTGCTGCATGTTACTTATTGACTGATTTGAGAGAAAGGGCATGGGGGGGCTTTAAAGAACATTAACAGAGACACCCCCCCAGTCCTTTAAGAGATGCCTCCACACTCTGTATGGCTGGAAAGAACAAGTCTAAATCAGAGCCGTACCATGCAGGTGAACTGAGTGTTACTGTCTCACAAGGAGACACGACCACAGAGGGCATGGCAGCACTGGGTAGCCCGCTCAGAGCCATGCAGGCGGGAAGATTTGCCGACGTCAGGTTGGGCCCTACTATCGGCTAACGCTTTTTGTGTCGCACCAATCCCAGGCCCGGCTCAGTAACAACTCAGAGTGACTGCTGTAAAACCAACCCACCCCCCTGCCCACAAACACTGCGAACAATCAAATGCACCCGGGTGCAGGGAAAGCCCCTTCTCAGGTCTCTCCATTAGCTTTGGGAAACGAGGGTCAGTCTGATCCACCTCCATTACAAATGGCAGTCAGTTCAGGTCACATGGTGAACCAGCTCTTTCAGCTGCATCTCAGTGAAGGGATTTTCATCCTGGTTCATATCATTGGTCCATCTAAATCCAGTCGGCTGCCCTCTGCTGCACTAAACCATTAGTCCATCCAATCTTGTATCCCACCTCCTGCCATACCAGTCTCGATCACTGGTCCATCAGTGCTGGCATCCTGCCTCCACATGACAGCTATTAACATATGCTTCCGAGAGGCAAAAATAAATCCTACGCTGCCCCTGGCCAGTTGTGAAATGTTGCAAAGGAAGGGGTAGAAAAACCCTCTATCAACAGGACAGGCCTTAAAACTCGAGATCAGCATGTTTTTTTCGTAGCCTGCATAACTGCACAAGGCACCAATAGCCGTATCACGTTCAGCACCTCTAAGTCCCCCTTCAAGACACAGAAGGCATTGCTCTCGCACCAAGGAAGCCTTGTGCTGGAACTTTTCCAGCAGGCTCCTTCAGGGCAAGAGCAGGATGAGGAGCAAAGCCGGTTCCTCCGCACATGGACTCCGCCGCGGCAGTGAACCAAAAGGGGAGCAATCGCTCCCGTGGCCCCTGTCCTGGCACAGTAGCCATTGCCCCTTTCTGCAGAGAGAATCATGAGTCAGACTCCTCCCCCCACCCACGCCTGGCTCCTTGACAGCATGTGGAATCTCAGGAGGCCTTCGGTGAGACTATGGGAGATTTCCAAGAGGAACAAAGGACAGTTAGCTCCCCAGTTCCACTGAAAATCCATACACCCCTTTGTGCCTTTAAAAATCTGCCTTTCCTTTTCTGGCCCCACTGACTCACTCATCTCAGGTGCCTTGGGGTGCTTCTGCACCAGCATCGCCCCTTCTCGAGCTGCCAGCTAACGGGGCATGAAAGGCAATTAGAGAGGATTTGCCCGACTGATCTCCTAGCTTATTTTTTCCTCATAAGGGCGCTAATGCAGCTTTGCCCAGAAGTCAGTAGCAATGATTGATGAGATTTCCTCATTTCCTGGGCTTTGATAAGCCCATCAAAGAGGCGTAAAAGCGGCAACGGCTCCTGCTGCAGAAGTGAAGTTTTGTGAAGTGCTCTGCATAAGTCCTAGCGAAGGTAGGTATGAAGGGAAGATAGGACGGCAGCGTTGATGCACACACGGCACCTCTGAGTAGCAATGGGGCATAACCCCAGTCGTAGAGGGCCACCAAGGTCTGTGTGACACAGCAACTCCTGTGGTCTAACACATCTGTAGCTAGATGTAAGAAACACGATAGGCACCAGCTAAGCCACAAACCCATGGAAGCGTAGGGGATAGAACCCAGGGGTCCTGCTTCAAAACGCACTGCCACTGAACTGTAACGTTCAGCTGTGCCTTGCTGTTTTCTCACGCGCATCGCCACTAGGGGCAACCGTGACCTCCAAATCCATTGCCCACGAATGGAGGCGATCAAGTATTAGCCCCAGCCATCAGGACGCCAGGATCACAGAGGATTTGACTGACTCCAGACTGGCCCCATCACATGACCATGCCGATAGCAGAGGTCAAATCCAGGACTTTCCTGCTTCCAATGCTCAGCTGCCATTAGAGGGCGACAAACCCTGGAGCAGGTCTGGTTCCATCCAGCAGAGGTCAGTGGCATGTGCACACATTCTAGGACCTGTCCCTGAAGCCAGCAATTCCCCCCATGACTTCCATAGGAGCTACCAGTGCTCGGCCCCTCTCAGGATCAGGACCTTAGACAATCCACCACACAGCATCAATCAATCCACCACACAGCATCAATCAATCTTGGATGGTAGTGGTTCCAAGAGTGACACCAGAGCACCTGCCACTGAGCATGGATTCCCAGGGCTCCCACATGATGTCTGGCAGTATCACTGGTGGGCAGATGGAGGAGTGACTCAAGAACACCTATGCACATATGACAGAGAGTAGAATTTGATCCCATTAATGGACAGTAGACAGGCGGTAATGACATCTTGTTTCATATATAAGCATTCACACACATCACATGACATCAGATCCATTGCACTGGGCTGCGTCCTGCCCCATTAAACCGTCTCACAGTGAAAGTAGATGTTACATCAGGAGACTTCTCATGAGGTGGAACATCTCCTCAATTAGCAGATATGGAGCCCCCAATTGTCATGGGTAATTAGCAAGTAGGATCAGTGCAGCAATTACCCACAGAGAGCCCCACACAGCAGGAATTTCAATCCCTGCCTATTACAGCAGGAACAGAAGTCAAGCTTTCCTACACCATCCTGCATCTGAGCCTAGACCCCTGGGCTCGTACAGGGGAGAGAGAAATAACCAGGAGTAGAATGAGCAAGATAGGAGACTGCATTTACCAGGCACTCATCACAGGTCCTGTGAATATGGTATTTGTGATGGATGGACAGACATATTATTACAGGATTTAATGCAAACACCTCGCCCCAAATGGTGACACACGATTACTAGTTTGGAAATGACTAGGCTAATTATAATGAAATGCTTCACTCAAATCCCTCTCTAAAGGGCATATCTGATGAAGGAACAAATTTGTGATGGGCACATACTGTAGGATTTGCTGAACTGGATCAGACCCCTTAGCCATCCAAGTGCAGTTTCCTGTGTCCTGCAGTGGATAATGCCCAGTGCTGCAGAGGAAGGTAGCATACACACACACTGGATCTGGGCAACTGAGCAATGATGCCTGCAGAAGATGTGGTTGGGGAAGGATCAAGCCACAGTGTCGGGTTCTTTAAATCCCAGTTCTGTGTTTAAAGATGAACTGAAACACCTTTCAATAACAATGCTAACTTATGTGTTTCTATAGCAACTCATCACCATAGCATCTAAGCACTGCACAAAATAAGGCTCAATCCTGACTTCCTTGAGGCTCGGCAAGGATCCACCCATGCTGATCTGATTGCAGGGTCAGGGTCTATGTGGCAATTGTCCAGGCTGGAATCTGCTCTTCAGCTTCCAGGAAACTCAGATGGTGGTTGTTTATTGGTTTCCTCGACCTGGTTGTACCTTTAGCAAATAGGTAGGTGCAAGAAGCTGCTGCCAACTTGGTCAGGGCTTTGGTTAAGTCTAATCTTCTCCTGTTGCTTGTCTTGCAGGCAGCTGACCTGTCTACGCACAGAGAGGTCCAGTGCCTTGCCCTAGATCACACACTGTAACAGAGCTGGGACTCAAACCCAGATCAAGACCCAGTCCAGTGCCTTAAATCACAAGGCCATCCTCCTTCCACCACTAAGTCCCATAGACTGCAGATGCACACACTTCATTGTAGGCTCTTTGCGGCATAGTCCCCGAAGAACGCAACCATCTCAGTAGGTCTATAGGGAGGATTAAATGCAAGAGTGGGTTCTCACTGAAAGTCTCCGCAAAGTTCTGTGTGAAGGAGGGATTTGAAAGGGGAAAGGGTGGACAAGGAGAGGGAGGAGTTCCAGCCACTAAGGGTGGATTGGAAGATGGTGCAAAGAGAAGATGCAACTGCTGGGTGCCTGGAGGCTTTGGCAGGGGAAGGTGGACAAGTGCGAATTTATGATCCCTTTGTGCAGCATCTCAAAGTGCAAACACGCAGCAGACAATAATTGTGGTGCTAGTATAAATTGAAGGAAGGAAGCTCACAAGCGAGGCATTTAAAACTGATAAAGAGCCGCAGATACATATCAACGAGCACTTACAGGAATGCACTGGGCTAAGAGAGACAGCTCTGCGAGGGCACAGGACACAGAGTCCTGAACATGCAAAGGTACAAAACCAGCCCCAGCCCTCGCATCCTCCAGCTGACAATGCAGCCTGCAGTCCAGCCATGCAGAGATAATCAGAACAGGGCAGCGCTCCAAGTGGAAGAGCTCATGCAGTGCAGAAAGCCAGGTCTGAGAAGCAACACTCACAGGAAACATGGCAAGATGGCACTATGAGCAACAGTCACTAATCAGTCCTTCAACCAAGATGTTCTCATCCCTTCTTCTATTTTCCTTCCAGTTTAATTTCACTTCTCTCCATCTCGGTCACTTTCATTCTTGCGTTCAAAGAAAACACAGAAAAACCCTTTTGTGGTTGTACATCAACAGGGAGTTGCGGGACCTAAGTCTTGATTCTCCTACCAACTCACTCAAAGGATTTAGGCTAGTTGCTTCACCACCACCCCAGTGCCTCAGTTTCCCACCTGTGAAACAGGGGTGACAAGGCTTACTCATCTCAAAGGAGAGATGTCAGCCTGAATTCATTACAGCTGATAAAGCATTTTGAGATACATGTGCCTATTTAAAGCGTTATGATTTTATTATACATACAGATCTTCAGCTATACACAGGGAAAGAACATAAATCTTTCCACTCTAAGAAAACGGACCTCAACCACTTCACCTAAAGGGGATTCTTGAGCCTTCTGTCTCCAGGATCCCAAACACTAGAGGGCCAAAATCAACATATGCTTGGAGCAGGTCTATTTTCTACCCAGCAGAGGGCAGTACTGCATTGTCGTGTCTGTGCTCTGCAATGAATACGTGACCCCACTGTTCAGTAAGTGTTTGTGTCGCCCTCTAGTGGCTGGTCCACCAATGATATGAACTTACCACAGCTACCAGAATCAGCCTTCAGCTCAAGTGGTAGAAGCTCATGGTCTTCGTACTCTAAATCCTGTGTTCAGCTCCCAATGAGAACTGATGGTATTCGCCCACCGCGCCATACACCCAGGAAGAAACATAGGATCAAATGAGGAACAGAGAACTGACTGCAAAGGAACAGATGTTCACTGACATGCAAGGAAAATCCAAGTGTAGTGGAAGGGGGAAGGCAGTTTCCCTCAGAGTCCCATGTAAAGGGGTGGGAGAATATTATTAAAACAAAGAATTCAAAGATAAGACCATACAAAAAAGAAAACACCCCCCTCCCTCCCGCAAGTAATAACAATTAGAGTTGGTCTTAGGGGTTTCTATCCCTTGGGGGAGGGAGGGAAGGAGGCCAAAAAACTTGAAAGCTAAACATTTTTCAGCCAACCCCCCCCCCCCCAAATTCATTAAAAACAAACATTTCCTAGGGAAGTTTCCATTTCAATGGAAAAGCCATTTTCCGCGTCGAAGAAAATTTGAAGGGAAATTTTAGACCAGCTCCCACAGCTATACATCTATTCATTTTGAAAACTGCCAGGTTTACAGCCTCTGTTCTCTCTCTGCACAGTCTTGATGAGAGAGCTTTCTCCCCTGCACCTCCTTTAATCTAGAGCAACCTTCCTGACCCTCTCCATATACTCCCATTCAAAATCTCTTTCTCTCCACCTCGACATACGTCTCGTAAACAGAGGAAATAGAAATGAATTAGCAATGGGCAAACAGGGAGTATGCACCTAAGCCTTTAGAGAAGTTCAGATAAGATGAGTTCCAGATCTGAATCCCCCCCAGTTTCATCCATCTCACTTAGGAAGTATAATTATGACTTCATTAGCAATGTTTACATAGGATTGTAGTACCAAAATTTACAGATGGGGAAACTGAGGCACAGAGAGGCTAAATGACTTGCCCAGCGAGTCAGTGACAGAGTCAGAATCTCCTTCCCATACATTATGTACAAAGATGATATAAAAATAAAACAAAGCTGTATTGTGCATCAAGTGCTCGCTATTCCATTGAGAGCCTCTTGCAACTGGATACACCACTTTAGTCTCCTAACTGAGTTTTCTTTCTAATGCAACGTTATGGACAAATCCCTAGTCAAAAAAACACCACACACTGTTGACGATCAAATATGCTGTAACCAAGAAAAACAGAAACACAAGCACAGAATTTTCACCCCATTCCCACCATCCCAGTGTAACCATCTTCCCTTCAAAAAATAAATAAATAAATAAAATATCAAGCAAACAGTCTATAGAAGAAATGAAGTGGCAATTTCCCAGGTCGGCTGGGGATCAATATGTGGGCTTGTCATCATTTTTATTTCAAAGGGGCTGCTCTCCTTTCTCAGAAGTCCAGACTGACAGAACTCCAGTGCTTGACTTATGATTACTTCATCTCATCAGGATATTTTTAATTTAAATCTCACTGCTATTGGATATGGAATCAGCCAGGATTTGATTTACTGTTAATTCATTGCGCCGATTCCTATAATTCTAAATTCAGTCACCAAACAGTTTAATGCTGACGGAATCACCAGCGCGGTTCTTTATGAATGGGCGTCCGGGGAATTTTGTTAGTAAGTGCATGTTAGCAACTGTTATTCACTTCAGAAGGGGGGGGGGAATCTATACACACAATTCTTGGTTCAGGTATCGCGCTTTCAGAGATTGAGAAACATACCGTGCCACTTAATGATTTAAGAGCAAAACAGCCCTAGGATTATAAACTATGTTCCCCCCCCCCCCATCTTTCCTCTCCTATATGGTATTTCACACTCAAATGGAATCAAAAGCCGGTTCAGAGAGTGGTTCATTTTGCAAAACATTTACATGCATTTAATGCTGCGTTCGCTTGGAGAGTTCATCTAGTATCAAGATTTATTTCCCAGGTCCTTATACATCACAGGCAATGAGGACAGGGGGGGAAAGTGTGTGAGAATAGATCATGCAGATGCGTTTAATGGAAACGGATTCCATATTATCTGCACTAGATCCACACATTCACCCTGTCAAAAGGACAAGGTAGAGCTCTAATGCCAGTCACCTCGTATTAATTGATGGCTCAGAGTCTTGGTGTGGAAACCTGGACAGGCCACTTGCACACAAACAGAAACAGCTGGAAGGGAAGTCAGAAATCAGACATTGCAGCCAGGAGAGACAAGGGCTGGCTACAGAGGCACTTGCTTCCAGATCACCAGTTCAAATCCAGCCCGAGTTAGTAGCAGCTGCAATTTAGTACCTCTGCAAACAATTCAACGAGTCTCCATTCATTTCCTAGTGGGACACGGGTCCTGAGAACAAAATCCACGATTAAGATCAACACTAGGTGGCAGCCTCAGCAGCGAGGTCAAGGACAAAATGACCTGTTAATTCCCAGAGCAGGTTTGCCTGCAGGGTAGGGATGTAGTCTAGTCTAGTCTAGGGGAAGGAGGCAAGGGAGTGTGGAGGGAAGCTTGCACTGTTCCTGTTCTCTGGATTTCAGTCTGCCCTCCAGGAACATCAATCAAGCACCTTCCACCATTAAATTCACCCAAGCACTTAAGGGGGGAAAAAAACTAGCAGTGTTCTGCTTCGGGCCTCCATCCCAGAGCAACCCTGCTTAAGGTCTCTAAAGTGCTTCTCATCACCAATAGTGTCCAAGCCTGTGGGAGCATTGGGAGACTCTCCCTGGATGTCTTTGCTGACATGGGATCACTAGCAAGCTGTGGGAAGAAGATCTTTAAACCTCGAGTGCCCTTTCAAAAGTTTGCGGCCCCTGGGGGGCTTTATACGAAGGGTGTGAACAAGCATGTCTGCATTATGGCACCATAGTCACGTAGACAGACACTACAATAGGCTTTCATCATCACAGTAATACTTAGCATTTCTGTAGTGCCCGCATGCTTTAGAATCCATACACCCCACCCTGTTGGAAAGACAAGTACCCCAAATTTAAAGAGGGGAAACTGAGGCACGGGGGGGGCTGACTCAGCCAAAGTGGCCCAGCATGTCAGTGGCAGGTCTGGAACAATTACACACACTTCCTGACAACCCAGCCCCATGCTTAACTACCAGGCCAGGCTTTCCTCATTTTAAGGCAATCCGATGCCACTTGAATTTCAACGAGTTTGAGTTGTCTTTTTTTCCCCAAATGGGATTTTGCAAGTATTTTGTCCTGAACATGCCCGCTGTCATGGTGGTTAAAGGACAGGGACTGGGAGTCAGAAGAGCTGGATCTTGATACAGACTCACGGCTTAACCTTGGGCTAGCTATTAGGGTCCAAGCTAACTTCTATTACAGTTGGTGGAAAGACCCCTTTGAGTTGACAGGAGTTGGGCTGAACCAATCACCTCCCTGTGCCTCAGTTTCCCTATCTGTAGAATGAGGATCATCATGCTTTTTCAAGGGCTCCAAGATCTCTGAAAGACAAGCACCACATGAGCACTAAGTTTTCTTCTCTTGAGCAGCTTGTGGGAAAAGCAGAGAGAAACCCCAAACTCACATGAGCGAATGCGCTTGAAACATAACTGCCCAGGCATAGGGCGCCCTCCTCATCCAATACCCAGCACCGTGACAGCACGGCACTTTGTGCACACAGACTAATTCATTGCTCAAGCCTCCTGGCTGGGGGTGGGTGGGGGGGAAGCCTCTGTGACTGTTGTTGGGAGGAGTTACAATCTACTTGGAAAACAATACAAGAAAGAAAAAGCCCTTTAAAAAATACAGAAAGGAAGAAGCTGGGATTGGACCTTTACCCGGTTCTTGCTACTGACAGCATCACCATTAGCAACCTGCTCAGTCAGTAACACACCCTTTGAGGAGTTCAGGATGACAACCCCACCCAAGACTACACTTGCAAGCAAAAAGATGGTCTAATGCAGGGATGGCCAAACTGCAGCTTGCAAGCCACATGCGGCTGTTTTACAGTTAAAGTGCAGCTCACGGAGCACCCCTCCCGTCCCTCCCACAACCAGACTGGAGGTGGGGGGGAAACTCGGGGCTTCTGCCCTGCAGCAGTGTGGTGAGGTTTGGGGCTTCTGCCTAGCAGGGAGGGGGGTCTTGGGCCTTCTGCCCCACAGGAGGCACCTGCTGGGGCTGAAGCCCCCAAGCCCCGCCAGGCGCACCCTGGCTCTCGAACTTCTGCAGATTGTTGTATGCGACTCTGAGAGTCAGTAAGTTTGGCCACTCCTCTAGTAGATAAGATCCTAGAATGGGACTTGAGAGACCCAGGTTCAAATCCCAGCACAGCCACAGACTCTTTATGACCTTGGGAGTGTCACCTGATCTATCCTGGACCTCTGTTCCCCCATATATAAAAAGGGGATAATAAATCCTTTCTTCCCAGAGTGCAGAGACAATAAAATCCATTAATGATTGTCAGGGGCTCAGATGCAACAGTGTTGAGGGCGATGTAAATACTTAGACAAGATGATAAAGTAAGGCTCTGTCTCTTTAAGATATCAGAATAGGATGGTGTTGAAATGCTAATCCGGGAAGCATGGGTTGACCCCAGAACTAAAAAGGCTCCCCCGTTCATACTGTCACCACAGGCATCAGTGGCGTGCTAGCTCATAAACACAGTGAGCCTCAGATTTCGCTTTTCAATTTTCCTTCCAAACAGGAAATGAATTCCAAATAAGCGTTAACCCCAACTAAGCCTTAACTCCAGTAATACTTCCGACTCACACGCCTTTCCTCAGAGTGCTTTAAAACATTAATTAACCCTTGCAACACCCGCTGGGAAATAAGTAGACATTATTATACCCATTTACAGATGGGGAAACTGAGGTACAGAAAGGCAAAGTGGCTCAGTAAGGCCAGAGTGGGAGGCAGTGGCCACAACAGAACTCCAGACACCAGGCTCTCAGTTCAGCTGGTGGATGTGAAATTAGAGGACTAACGATCCAGCCCAACAAAGCCAGAGACTTCAAAATTCAGGTCCTTAACTCAACTGTGAGCCATTTAAAAAAAATTAACCTATCATGACTCAGTGGCAAAGGTTCACTTGGGAGCCTCTTCCTCAGTGCTGGTGCACCTGGCTCACTTCGGTTTGCCTCAGAGCTTGCTAAGCCTCTCAGAGCAAACCAAACCCAGCGCCAAACACTCTAGGCACACAAAGGGGACTGGAGGTAGTTTGACTGGGGAAGGTGTGAGTCTTTTCTTTCCCAAGGGAGAAACTCTGTCTAGGGACGGATTTTCTACAGCCCTCATCACCATAGTACCCAAGAGCTGGATTGCATGTTCAATGGACTCAACTGTCTTTCGTGCCTGGAAGGCAGATACAATTATCCAGCAAAAACTCTCAAACAGCACCAGGATTTATCATGAGGAAGCATTTTTAAATGCTCATCTTCGATATAAGCCACATGTAAATCATGCGGCTGTCATGAAGTTTGCATCCCATTGATTTCTCCGACTGCCACAAATTTAAGACAGGACTCAATGGCAGATTCTTGTGAAAGGCGGGGGCTGCTTTTTTTTTTTTTAAATGAGATCTCACTAAAAGGAGACACTTATTCCCACATTGAATATAGTCAGACTGGGAAGAAAAATCTTATCCTTTAGAGTTTTGTGGGGTTTTTGGTATGTTTCAATCTGAACATGTAAGAACAGACATCGCTACATAGAGCACATCTGTTGCTCTGTTTAAAGCCCAAGTCTTATAAAGAGCATGCTTAATAAGAGCTCCCAAATAAAAAAAACTAGACAATTAAAATAATAACCTAAATGCTTCTCTGAGCCCTGAAGCCTTCAGACTGTGGCTGAAGGCAGGACGGGGCGGGGGGGGGGGGGGGGGAGTGAGGGCAGAGGGAGGGAAGAGAGAGAGAAAGCACCTAATCTCACACTGAGAGGCACACACTGTAATTAAAATCACAAAAAAGGCAAAGGCAAGCAACCCCATGCTCCACTGGTTCTCTGCATTCACAGATTTAAGTAGCTTTTATAAACACCCGGGTGAAACTGAGGACAGATAAAGAGAATAAGTTAACATGCTTTATGCCTTCTAAAATATTTGGGGAGTGCTGGTGCAGGCACAAGATAAGGCCTTCGACGGGTAGAAGGTATTGAGTTGGCTGTAAAATTCCCTGGAACCTTTTCCATGGTTTCCCTGGAATGATAGCAAGCTCTAGCAGTCACAGCTGTGCACCTGCCATACAGATACAGACAGACACACACACAGAGGACTACCTGTGCAGCAGTTCACGCCCATCCATCGCCTAGCTAACTTGAGTAACAAATCACATGTTCCTTGTGGTAGAGGGAAGCCATGGGAATCCGGTAAACTACACCCAGCTTTTTGCATTGATGCTAATTAATGCCTGACTGTTGTACTAGAAACCAGTTTAGTGCAGACTCCTGGTTGAAGTTTATATTTAAAAAAAATACAGACACATATTTTGCATAACCACCTCTTCATATGAATAAAGATGACATTTATAGGAGAGAGTGTTTCTTCCCCCCCCCCCCAGCCCCAAGGCAATAACTTTATAAAATCCTAGAAGAGAAGTGGGTGACGGTATATGGGGAGGTTTCTCTCTCTCTCTCTCTTTATATATACACATATTATAAAGCTAAACAAATAATATTCAAACTGATGAGGCTTTGGAAGCCTGGGTTTATCTGGGAGGACCTCATCTGCTGCTGGAGTGTTATATTTCTATCAAAACCATGTGGCACTCAGTGTTTAGATCACTTTTCCCTGTCTACATAATTTAGGGGCATATGTTGGATAAATGAGGAGCATCAATATTCAGGTTTCAGTTGCAGTACACAGAGGCACAAAGAGATTTTTCAGGACTAACTGTGCAGGCTAGATTTAGATTTCCTAAAAAACCTCCCCAACTCCCTGTGGAAAAGAAACTGTTTTCTCTTTCCCTAGATACTGCCAGTCGGAGGTGGGTGGTTTTTCCCTCCGTTTTTCCCCCTCAATCAAGCAAAGGGGCTCTCGCTCTCTCTCTATCACACACACGCGCTCTTAGGAACCTAGAATTCTCCCAGGGAAACAGGGTCTGCTACCAACCTTGTCAAGTGAAGAAAAAGTTTGAAAATACAGTATATGGGAACTAAGGGAGGGAGAGATCACAATGGTTTGCCCGGGCAAAGCATCTTCTGTCAGATCGGATGGCTTTTGCTTTACAATGGATACACACACACTCTCTCTCTCTCTCCACGCTTTACTCTCAGTTCAACAGCCCCAATAACAAAGTCCGTGAAGCCTGATTGATTTCACGTTACATGTTTTCCTATGTACACATACAGAGGAATACACCTATCTAGAGAGAAAGACACCTCAACTTTTGGGCCCACAGAAACTCCAATATAAAGTCTCACCCAGACCATGTTCTCTCATCTCTTTAGCATTTTCCACACAGGTGGCAGGGTGGTTGGTTTTTTAAGAGAAGGCATCGTCTGCCTCTATTTCTGACAGGCAAACCAAAATAACTTGAGTCTCTGGCTCTCACAGGGGAATCTGCTAAGGAAACTTTATCACCCCTGCGTTGATTTTGCAGTGGAGGCTGGAGGGGAAGGGGAAAGGGAGAGGGAAAACTACTGCAGCAGCTGGAATATGTCTGTTTCTTACAGAAAAGTTCAGCAAACGGGGAGCTTATGAAATTAGGAGCGGGGGGAGGGAGCCGAGACTGGGTGGTGGGCTAGGATCTGGCAACCCCCATCCCTTTCCAAGGGCCGATCTGGGAGGAACGCTCCCAAAGCCCATCCTGGCAGCCTCCTGTCCCACTAGCGGCTGCCAGTTGTGGGGGGCGGGCTCCCCCTTTCCCGCGGCTGAGCATCTGAGCTCCCGGGAAAGCTGCGGGCAGGCAGAAGGGGGAAAATCAAGAGGCGATGGCAAGCAAATACACACACCCCACCCCACGCCCGCCACCTCACTGAAACTTGCCTGCTAACAAGTCGCTGGCTCTGGCTTTTCAAAGGGCGCAGGCAGGCAGATGCTGACGATACTAGATCGACATCTGGATCTAGGGACCAGCATCCGCTCCTCGCGCACGAATCGCCCCTGCAGCAGCCCCTCGGTCCCTCTCCGGAGTCGTGGTTCGTGTTAAGAAGCCGATCTGGAGTGAATCTCGGCATCCATCCGGATTTCATTTACCCCCCTCCCCTCACACACCCACCCACACCCACCCTTTGGGGAGGGGGTTCAGGAATCCCTCCCCTTTGGTTAATAGCATCAGGGATTCCCCCCACCCCGCCAACCGCCCAGGTGTGGCGGGGGAGGCAGGTCTCTGCCCCTACGCGCCCCCCCCCCCAGGCTAGAGAAGATCGGGGACGCTGGCTGGCTCCTTACCTGGGAAAGCTGCTTCCCCCCCCTTTCTCCCCCCCCTCCCCCGGTCTTCAGTGCGGGCGCCGCATTGGCACTGCGGATGGTGTCTCCGTGAACGTGTCTCCGATCCCCAATACTCCGCGGCTCCGGCGCCCAGAGCCCGGCTCCGCGCCGCGCAGCCCTTTCCTCCGGCGTCCAAGACGAAATGCACCGCCAGCCCCCCCCCCCCCTCCGCCCCCAAATCGCCCCCCCCCCGGATCAGCAAGGGGGGGGGGGCTGGCGCTGAGCGCGCGGGCTGGGCTGCAGTCCGGAGCGGCCCCGCGCCGCCCTGTCCCCCGGCGCTGGAGGAGGCGACCCGGGGCTTCTTCACTCAGCCATGCCCGGCTCCCCTCTCGGCTCCGCGGCTGCCCCCGCTGCTCTGTGCCCGCCTGGGAGGGCGCACACTGCGGCTGTCTCGCCAGCCCTTGCTCCCGCTGGCGCTGGCTCGCTCTCCAATGGTGGCTGGGGGGCGGCTCAGTCTTAGACACACACACACGAGCTCCCCCCACCCCCCACCGCAGCCCAAACAGCCAAGGCCGATCCTGTAGCAACGTGGTGGGTGGGGGCACCCAAAATAAAAAAAACAAACAAAAAAAAAACCCTCCCCGTTCCCGGTTTGCAGCGCTCCTCCTGGCCACTTGCTCCTGCGTCCGGGCCGCCCAAAAAAGGCGCGTCTGGGGGGGGGGGCGCCCCGGGCTCGCTTCCCTCCACCCCTCCCTCGGCAGCTTTGCTCAAAGTTTGCTGGAGATCGGCTGCCACCAAACTCTCTGCGGCTTGCGGCTGCCTCCCGCGCGCGGCGGCTGGTGCACGGAGGCGCTGCCGAGCCTGCAACTCCGGCTGCCTTGATTTTACCCCCCCCCCACTAGTGACACCTAGGATCTCCAACCTGATTGGGCTAATTGTGAAATTTCATTGCCCCGGGGGTGAGGGTGGGGGGGGAAGAGACATAAAGGCTCAAGGCAGCGAACACACACGCTGCTTTTGCCCCCCCCCCCCCGCCACCCCGCCTTGTGCGCTCTTCTGCACATGGGCGATGATCAGAGACGTGCAGCGAGGGGCTGGGGAAAGCCCAGGCGACCAATCTCGCAGCCTAGAGAGGCTCTCTCTCCCTCTGCCGCCTGCTTCTTCATTTCCCTGCTGGCAGCCATGCAAAAGGGGGAAAGCTAATAGTTATTTTATCCGTCCGTATTAATCAATCGTTGCTTGGCTTCGGCTCCTCTCCCCGCCCCACCCCCCGGCACTGCTTTCCGGCTCAGCCACGTGAGACTTAAATCCACCCACCCACGTTTCCTCCTCTTGCCAGGTAAAGGGCTAGCCCTGTGCAACTCAAGCCGGCACAAACCTTGCATGCAGCAGAGGAGGGGAAAACGGGGAGCGTTGCTTTTAAGGTATTCTTCTCAGCCAGAGCAACAGGTCTGTCTCTCAGGTCAGTCTAAGATCAATATAACAGGTGCCATGGCGATGGACGCTTTGCAAATGTCCAAGGCAGAGAGGGAAGAAGTAGAGCACTACAAATACAGGGCTGTGCATTTACGGGGTGTCATGGGCAGCATCCAGCCGCGGGAAATCTCGGTTCCAATCCTGCAGCTGCAGGACTTGGCCGGGTTTGTGCAGAACTCCGCCCAGTGCTCCCCCACTTCCTACCTGGTAGCTCTGAGCTCTCCCAGAATACAAAAAATAGGTTTTTGGTGAACCCTTGGGAACCAGGACTGGCTCTCAGTCTGTGTGATATACAGCACCTAGCACAATGCAGTCCTGCTCAGGGCCTCTAGGTGCTGCCACGATACAAACAGACTATTGAAAATTTGATATTTGTAGTTTGCCTTTAAAGGTGCACAATAAAACACTGAGCAGAAATCTTCCCCCCCCCCCCCCCCCCCAACACCACCCCTATGTTTTCCTGAAACAAGTTTTATCTCCCTAGGGTATGTGTATTCCTGGGTGTTGACTGAGCCCTGGTTTACATTTCCTGATGGATGGGGATTCAAAGCTTTTTTTTTTTTTTTTTTTTTTTTAAGGTGGTGCATAAAGTGTATTTGTTATTCTTTATCTCTTGTGTCTTGCAAGGAATCATTTGTTTTCATTCAGAGAAATAAATGCCCTGTGAAGCCTGATGAGTAATAACACAGCAAAATGACATGGGAAGAACAAGGACACAAATCTGCAAGAAACAATGGCAGGTGAATAACCTCTGCAGCTCACTGCTATTGTGAATAGTACAGTATTATTTAGTGCCCATTCTTACTTGCACTTCCATTTAATAATACATATGAAAATCGGTGGGAAATTCAGTTCTGCCTTTAAAACTCAGCTATCTGTAAAACAGATTATGTAGATTCACTGATTTTTTTTAAAAAGCTGAGGATGTGGAAGAATCAATGTGATTCTTTCTATTTCTTGAAACAATGGCTCAAGTCAATATATTGCTCATATCTCTGGATTCCATAAGGGTGAGTGACAAACGAGACTTTATTTATAGGCTCTTTCATGCACAAGGCTGTGGGGGTAGAGAGGGGTTAAGACTGGATAACCCCCATGGCCTCTTCTGACCCTATGAATAGCTGCAGTAAAAGGCTCCAGGACATATTACCCAGATCTGGAGATTTATTTATTTATTTTCACCATTGACTTTCATGACAGCAGGCTCCAACCAGTACTGTGTAGATGCAAAGAATCTCCTCCTGAGAGTTGCTGAGCACCCACAACTTTCACAGGAGTGGCAAATAGCACCAATCAGAATCAAGGCCTCAGTTTACATTAGGGTGGAGAGAACTTAATGGATCAGAGAGGTTTCCGTGTGATCTACCTGCAATGCCCGATTTCCCCCTTGCTCCCTGTTCAAAAACATCCTGTTTAGCATCCCTTTGCTAATAATGTCCTAGATTTTGATGCAGTTGACACACTGCCCATTTAAACGGTTGGAGATTTCTTCCCTGATGGTGACAGGGTGTCTAGCTCACCCCCCCTGACGCCACACCCCTTTTCATGTTGTCCCTTGTTATCTAAGCACATACCGGGAGCATTTATGACAACATCCAAGGCTTCTGAGCAGGAAAAAAAAAAAACACCACACACATTTTTCCTTTTAAGTCTCAATTGTCCTTAACTACAGCATATAGAAGCCAATTTAAAAAGAATAAAAGAGGGTGGAAGGAACCCTCACAAGTTGTTCTCCCTCTACCATTTTACAGGTCTGTAAACCAACCTATTTAAGTTGATGAAAGCCAGATATTCTTGCTCAATAAATCAGCTGATGCAGCAGCAGGATTTTTTAGCTTGGTCTGAATCAGTTAAAAACCTAAATTATAGCGCCACCTGCAGGGGGCTAGAAATTTCAGCAGCTCTGGAAATCACAGGCCACAGTGAGGAGTGTATAAAATAAAATAAAAAAAAATTAAAAACTACAGGCGAGAGAGCAGGGTGGGGGTTTTCCTGACCATGTGTAATTGCACCCAGACACATTCTAGGGCATGCATGTGCTCTAGGACTGGGATAATGCCACTTCTACAGCTTCCTTACGGCCCTCATTTCGCCTAGTCTCTCAGAAGGCTGCCCCGGGCCTGGGTTAGCCTAGCATGACACCTCATATTGCTCCAGCAGCCTGCAGAAGCCCCCTCCGTCAAAAGCAGTTAATTTAATTTTCTGTACACTAAATGCCACAGTGAAACGATGATAGTAACTCAAGCTGGTGACATAGCTCTGCTCAGCTCACAGAAGGCCACCCGCTTCAGAGTCCTGATCTCCCCCCACCAGATGTTTGAAGCTTCAACAACTTCACCAGCTCGGCCGACACCCAAAACAAAATTGGCCTCCTTTGTCAGATGCAAAAAGGTGACAGCTCGATAGAGGAGGCCATCGGGCTATCGGAGTGTAAATGTTTCGTTACCATTGGTTTTAAAGCCGGTCCAGTGCTTAGCATGGTCATTCCTTACACTCCTGGGACAAATGGAACCCAACTGCCACTCTGGATTGGCCGAGACTAGAAGAGCCCCAACAAGCCAAGTGCACAGAATACATGCCCTTGGTTGTTGCCAGGAAAAAGGAGGTGGGGAGCATATGTGAAAAGCAAGGAGTCTTGTCCCTTAATCTTTGCTTGAGAGATTTAAAATTAGATTAACCTGATAGGCCTTTTCCAGTGCTACCTTCTAGGGATCTACAGTCTTGTCCCTAATACCAGCTGGGGGGTGGTGTTTTTTCCCCCCTCAGCTCCACACAATTCAGAAAGCTGCTAGTTTGTTCTGCAGTTTTATCAGCCTCCAGTATGGGCACACAAAAGGGGGGGGGTAATAAAGAAAAAAAAAAAAAGAACGGCTGGAAAGGGAACACAAACAGCGGGCATTGAAGAGGAGGGTGGAGAAGGGGAGCAGGGGAACGTGGGAAGAACAGGATTCTGTCAGCAATGTAGTCAAGTGCCTGCTTCCAGAGGAGACTCTAGATACAAATTCTCAAGTGAGAGGGAAGGAGAGAGAGCCCCAAAGAGTATCTGGAAAGCACCTGTGTATTCATTTTTACCATATGGGGTCCAAAAAGCACACACACACACAGCCATATGCTCTTGCTGCTAGGATACAACTAGGATGCAGTGGGACATGATAGAAGTGGGTCATCTGAGCAAAGATGAGCTTGGCCCAGCAATCCAGCAGGAGGAAGAATGCCTGGGTTCCATTCCCTTGTCTGCCACTGACTGGCTACATGACCTCAAGCAAGTCACTTAACTCCACTGTGCCACAGTTTTTCCCCCTTCTGCCAAATTCTCCCTCTGCGAGGCAGCAGATGAGTTGTGCATGGCTTAACATTTGCCGATATGTATATGAAACACCAGGCTGGAAATCCATTTCCACAGCGAGATGCACTGGTCAATCAGTTCCCATTAAAATGCTTCCCTTCTGGGCACTGCCAAGCAGCTGGACTATTAGTGTACTAGATGTGTTGCCTACCAGAGTTGTTTTCAATCAGTTTTTGCAGGTGCCTAGGAGTAGTTTCAATCAGTTTTTGCAGGTGCCTAGGAGTAGTTTCTCATTGTCCCCATGAGAAAATTGGGCAACAGGAGCTAGGGGGATGGTCAGAAATCAGATCATTAGTGATCAGAGACCCAATAGCTTAGCTAATCCTCCCCCTTCCTCCCCTCTGCAGTTCAGGACTCTTCCCTACAGTATATATTCTGCTGCCTTATCCAGTCTATTTTTAAACTCAAGCAATGGGGGTTTCCACCACCTCCTTTGGAAGACTGTTCTCCAGTCAAACAGCTCACTGGCAGAAAGTTGTCCCCAATTATTCAGCCTGATTCTCCCCACCTCATCTCTTAGTTTCTACTCCCTTGGGTCTAGAGACACTTTCAGGCTTTTCAGTCTCCCATTCCTCTGCCCCAGCCCACCCACCCTGCCCCCACGACACGCCAATCTGTCTCTTCTCTAGAGAGACCATATGGGCAAGATCATCTCTTTTATTGGACCAACTGATGTTGGTGAAATACAACTGAAAGATACTAAGCCAGTCCAATAAAATTTATTACCTCACCCACCTTGTCTCTCTAATATCCTGGGACCAACACAGGGAAGGTGGTGATGTGGCTCTCAACCACAAGGTGAGCGGCTCTGGATCTTCTTTCTCCCCGCTTGTCCCACATGGTGGGTTGAGGAGGAGGATCTGGTCTTGTTTCTTCCCAGAGGGGATCAGCAGACAAGACACTCACTCCCATTCTGCTAGCTCTGCCTAGCCCCAGGGTATGCTACCAACGTCATGCTGGACACTCAGTGACAAAGCCCTTCACCTCATCTTGTGGACACTTCCCAACCATCGAGGCTCCTCTTCCTCTCCCTTTGGGTCCCTGAAAAGCTGCCTGTCCTTTGAACCCCACTGAACTATTCCTCTTCCCCCCTTCTAGTCACACCCTGGCTCTCATGCATCCAAACAGCAAAGGGGCAGCCGGAGGAAGGATGGGTGAAATGAGGTCCAGGGGACCAGTGAGGACAATGATAAGGAGTGCATAAAGCACAGCCTGGTGCTGTTGAATTAAGAGGACATGAGAGAGGAGATGTTTCAGACTGCAGGAGACAGGCCAAGGGGCCACGATACAAAAGCAGGCTGGTGGAATGATAAAATACAAGGAGGACAAATTCATTGCTTTTTCATTATGGAGAACAATACAAGTGGGAAGAACAATCAATATCAAGCAAGGGAGGTGGGAGAATACTGCAGGGAGATAAGGGCCTGGGATGTTCAGCATGGAGGGGTGAGGCAGAGTAACTGATACAGAGCTAGAGAGCCATGCTGTACACTCAGAAGGCATTGAGGTGATGCAGTGGAGAGCAATGCAGACTGGAAAGCAGAGGGGCCTGAAAACAAGAGTGAATGAGGAGGATACAGGGAAAAGGCAAAAATGGGAAACTCCAGAGAGGAAAACTAAAGAGGTTGGTAAATAGAATGATGGACTCTGGCAGAATCTGCCCTGGAATTGGACGGGGGTAGGACTAGGAGGGATGTAGGAAAATATTTATCTGGAAGGAGACTGGGCACTGTGAAGAAAGGATAGTGCAGTGGTTAGAGCACTACCCTGGGCTCGTCACTGCTATGATTGCAGCCAACATAGACATATCCTAGCTAGCTTGGGTAGCTATTGCAGCAAAGCTGTGGCAGCCTGGACTAAACACCCAAGTACATACCCTGCCTCTCTGGTGGGCTGATAGACAGCTCTGTATCACTCCCTCCTGATCCTGGGGGTTCTGACTCATGATTTTGGTAACAGTAGGTGGTACAACATGCCCTGGAAAGAGAGGAGTGTGATTTCATAGGGGGCGAGTTACAAGAAGACAAAGAACGCCCTATGTTTGCATACCATCCTCATCACCATGGCATCAGAGTAAAAGGACAGAAGAAGGAACAGAAAGAGAGAGAAAAGAAAGGGGTTAGTGAAGACAGAGGAACAGGAAGGGGAAGTGAACTCCATTTCCCTGATGAACAATAGAACTTGTTAAAGAATCAATGGACAGTCCCCACTGTAGCCTTTATTTACAGTGGGAAGAATGCTGTTAAGTCCCTTTATGTCACCGTCCTTTAAAGTTGCCCATTTTCAAAGGGAATAGCCTCTTTATCTCACTGTAGCGGATCTTAGTCGATCAATCCTGCGCATTACTCAGTGCTTACAAATAAAAAGCAAGTGGGCATGTATGCTCGGCCCTCCAGTTCAAGCAGGACAGATGTTGTGCACACTAGGACAGCCCTGCTTTGTATAGGTGTAGGACCTACACTAGAGGTGTCACTGGTTTAGTTTTTAGTTACTCAGCACCAGGAGGGTTATTCTGCTATGAAAATGGACCATTTGGGGAGTGAATTTGTAAGGTCTTTGATCCCTTTGCAGTACTGGGCCTTCCCTGTAAGAGTTGGTGTCACATCCTCTAGAGCAGGGAGTTGAACTCCTTACGCTTCTTGGTGCGTAGAAATGGTCAGAGCAGAGCAGTGATTGGTCTAGTCCATGGTCCTGTCTCAGCCCATGGCCAGGACTAGACACTTAAGAGGAAGGTGCAAGACACCCCATAGTTGACATTTATAGAGGAAGTCTCCTTATCAGCCCATGCAGTTAGTGGTTAGCATATAACCTGGAACCTTATTTTATTCAAGTGGATATAGTTATCCATATAAAATGCTTACTCCTTTTTTGAGCCCTGCTAAGATCTTTGCCTCAACACTTTCTGGCAGCAAGCCTATGATGACCAGATAGCAAATGTGAAAAATCGGGACAGGATGTGGGGGGTAATAGGTGCCTATATAAGCAAAAGCACCAAATATCAGGACTGTCCCTATAAAAATCGGGACATCTGGTCACCATAAGAAAGCCACACAAGCTAATTAGGTTGTATTAAAAAAAACAAAAAAAAAGGTATTTCCTTTAATCAGTTTTAAATTGGTCACCTTCCAGGTTGATTGGAAGATTCCTTGATCTTGTACTTTGAGGACAAGAAAGTAGGAATGTTTATGCTCGGTTTACCTTCTCTAGACTATTCATTATATTGTATACCTTCCTTGGATCCCGCCTTATTTACGCCCCCTCTAAACAGTCAGATTTCCCCCTCAGGCTCACCTCATAGGGAAGTCTCTCCATGCCTCTGATCATTGTCACTACCCATTTCTATTTAAACTGTTTGGATTATAAACTCTTGGGGGCGGGGACTGTCTCTTACTAGGCGATTGGTTCACATTGTGCTGTCTGCTGTACAAATCTCAATTTCAGTCTCTCTAGAGGCTACCATAAGACAGATAAATAATGCTGTCCCTTTAAACTCCATTAATGTCTCACCTCAGAACTTGACAGCAGCCCCACCCCCCACCCCCACCCCTTTAACTGCTTTTATACAAGTTCCCGATGAAGGAATAAACCTGCCAAAGGAATAAAAGCTGCAAAAGGAATAAGCTTGCTGTGAATGTTGTAGCCCTTTATATCTATGAAGCCCCACTGAAGCCCCTCTCAAATGAATAGAGAGATAATGTTAATGGAATTATGCATTGTGTCTGATCAGGGACTGCCACTGAAAGATAAATGCCAAGGCAAAGCTGAGGCATTTAATCAAAAATAAACCACCTCACCATTTTTCTTCTTCCAAAGAAGCAAACCATGGTCCTGTCACTGCATATTATTTTGCTGGCATTATCTCTTATTTCCAAATAATTCAATTTAACAGGGAGGGGGGAGGTGGAAATGTGAAATCAAATTAATTAGAGTGACCCAACAAACTTGTGTTTGCACTGGAAGATTTAACATGGCAGGAAATCTAGTAGGAGACAAATTGCATTTGAATTAATTTAAGGGAGATAATTTGGGGCATATCAAGTTTATTTAGGATCAATTTTAATAAGCAAAAATAAAGTGAAGCAGTGGGTGATCCAATCAGCCAATCAAAAGCCAATTCTAATAGAGGTTTATACAGTAGACTGACAGTTACTTAGGGAAAGCTCCATTTTTGTATGGCTGAGACAATGAAAAGGGGTCTCATTTCAACCAGCTGAACCTATTAGTTATGAATAAATTCTCTGATGAATTTGGCCCTTTTCCCCATTTGCAGGTAGCAAGAGCCCTTAGCACATTTTGAGGGTCTGAGGTAAAATTCACTTTGGTGTGGGCAGCCAGCAGAAGGCCCCATGGAGCACTTTAGCCATCAAAATGGCACACAGCCATGTTGTATGGTCTAGTACATTGGGTACCAGACTGGGTTCTGCCATGAACTCACTGGAACACCTTGGGCAAGTCACTTTCCCTTTGGGCTAATGTAATATAGCCCCATCTGTGTGCTAGGTATACTACAGAGAGGAATGGAAACAGGGTCCTTGCCCCCTAACTCCCCCCCAAAAAAAGATTACAATCTAAATATCTTGGGTTTTAACACAATTTTGTACCTTTTTATCTTTAAGCCTTGGAGTTGGTGGTGTAGATTGGGTCAGGTCCTCAGCTGCTGTAATGCAGCCTTGTTCCACTGGAGACACAATGGGCCAGATCACGTGGGTATAAATGTATTTATTGAGCCAATAGCAGGGGGTGGAAGACAGTCCCTACCATTCACCGAGGACATTCACTCATGACCTGAATGCATTATACATTCCTAGACCAGGGACAGGTTTAAAACTGGAGTTTCACTACACTTAGTATCCAAAAAAACAAACAAACACACACATACACCACAAACACACCACACACCCAGCTTGTGCTAACTCCCCTGCTGCTGAGATTTTCCAGAGCACACCAAACTCTGCTGCTGCAGCCACTCCCTGCTCCTCTTAAATCCCCTCAGCAGGCCTTCAACCTTTAAAGATACAAGACCCAGGTAAGTATAATCCTGGCATTCCCATAGGAATGATACACATACAGGTACCATACTCTACCATGTGGGACAAGAAGGAATTAGACTCTTTTGCAATTGGGGGGGGGGGGGGGGGGAGGGGAGGAGGAGGAGAGGAGATGAAGGATATTGTCTCCAGGGGATAAGTGAAAGTCACTAGTTTTTAGTGATCCAAGGGAGACAAGACTTTTAGAGTACTTGTGGCACCTTAGAGACTAACCAATTTATTTGAGCATAAGCTTTCGTGAGCTACAGCTCACTTCTTAAGCTCAAATAAATTGGTTAGTTTCTAAGGTGACACAAGTCCTCCTTTTCTTTTTGCAAATACAGACTAACACGGCTGTTACTCTGAAGACTTTTAGAGTATTCAGGTTTTGGCTTTAAACTCCACACCAAAAGGCTCCTCATCGTCAGCGTGGGCTCTCCTTGATGTACACTGAAATGCCAAAGTAAAAATTCACCTAAGCAGCGCTAACATTATTGTAATGATTGATTATTAAATAATCATAATAAATCAGGGAGCCATTATGGTAGGCACTATAAACAAGTGATCACATCTCTTATCTGCTGGAACGTTTTCCCGGGGTGGGGGGAGGGAGCATGGTATTAACCCATGAATGGTAGGGCCAGTTTGGAAAGTCAGGGCTTCAAGCAACCACTTCTTTCACTGGTCTGACCTTCCAAATGTGAGGATGTACAAGAAAAAAAAATCTGGCACCGTAAGAGATATTACATCCAAAAGCAAGGAGGAAAGTCTGTGCCTGATGCTGGGAGAGAAAGAAGAGACATGGCACCGTGCTACAGAGCCACCAAATCAGGAACAGACAGGGGTCAGCCTCCAAACACAGCATGTAACCCTATTCTGGGTGGGTGATATTCCTGCCCCGAGAGAGACCTGCAGAGTCTGCTTCTTCCTCACCATCAGAAGAGACCAGGACGCATCACGGAACCCATGGTCCGACCAGGAGCCTGGCCTATGCAGGAGAATGAGGCACCCGAGCCACCACTCCCATGAAGCAAATGAGAAAAGAAATATTTTGAATTCCAATATTTCACCAAAAACTCAACATTTTCCAACCAGCTCTCGTGGCTTACTCCCCTGCCCATACAGGAATGAGCTATGCCAGTAGAGCCATCTTTATACTGGTATAACTGCATCCACTCTTGATGGTTGGTACCACTTGGAATAGTTGAACCGGTATAGTTTGCGTGAAGACAGAACCTCACCCTTTAGCTTATCCTGCCAACAAATTGAATTGAGAGCAGTCCCAGCGCCACTTACTCACCCCAACCGGCACTTTAGGGTCGTCACTAATGCATCCCCTGAATACTGGGCATTCCAGTACTTCCAGGAATGGCATGGGCCCACCTCCACTGGCATGGGCCCACACGCACAGTGCATACAAAGTCACATTGCACCACTTTGAAGATCAGACCCCCCTACCCCCCGCAGTAGCACAGTGTGAACTTCAAAATGGCTGCAGCCTCCCTGCCATGCGTGATACCACACAAAACCACATCTGGTTTATATCACTCCGGACAGAGAGCAAACCAGACAAAAGCAGGACTGTCCAGCTTAAAACCAAATGAAGGGCCTGCCTACGGCGTGTCATCACTGCTCATCCTGTTGGAGAACAGAAGAACTGTTCACTGTCCCTCTTAGGAAGCATGGTTGTTACTGCCCATGGTTTGTTGTCCCCTGTCAATGAGCGTGCAATTGGAAACGATACATGCCGAGCCATAAAAGATTATGAAGATTTAAAGGCCTCCCAGTGATTTATGCCTCTGTAATTAAGGGCTTTTAAATTTTAAATTAAAAGTTATGCGAGTTGTCTTTCCCTCTGAAAAATGCATTTATGGTTGGCTGCTTGGGTGAACTGAATAGCATTAAGCCCCACAGAGTCCGCTAGCCCTGTGATCACAGCGCTTCCTCAAGCATAGGTAGTGGGGTGGGACAGAGGAGGAGAAATAAATGCCAACTTTTTACTGCAGCTTTAAGATCATGCAATAATAAGTCACCTAATTTCACCTAGAGGCTTGAATAGGCTCTGTGTCCTAGCCACTTTCTTGAGAAACTCTGTAAGACTCTTCAAGGGGTACTGCCAAAAGAGGACAACAAACTGTGACCCAAATCTTTTTGCACTTTGAGAGAAAGTTATTCAGACAGCAGGAAGTCTAGGGTAGAGTGCAGAACAGTGATGTGGAATCATTGCTGCAAAGCCAGTAGATCCAGTTATTGGGGAACGCCCTCAGCATGCGAGTCTTCCCCAGATGGCGCAGAGCTGGGGTATCAGGGTAACAGATTCCCAGGCCAGATGGAACCATTGTGATCTGGTCTGACCACTTGTAGAGCACAGGCTAGAGAACTTACCCACAATAATGCCTCGACCGCCTAGAGCGCATCTTTCAGAAAAACATCCACTCTTGATTTTAAAGTTGTCAGTTATAGAGAATCCACCATGACTCTTGGTTAACAGTGCCCATGGTCAATTACTCTCACCATTAGAAAATGGAGGCCTTATTTCCAGTCTGAATCCATCTAGCTTCAACTTCCAGCCACTGGATTGTATCATACCTGTCTCGGCTAGACTGAAAGGCTCGTTTTTTTAATTATGTCCCCCCCACTAGATACATAGAAACTAATCACACCACCCCTTAATTTCTGTGGCTCTTCTCTGAACCCCCTCCAATTTAGCAACATCCTTCTGAGTTGTAGGCACCAGAACAGGACACAGTAGTCTAACAATGGTTGGACCATTGCCAAAATGTAGGAGTAGAGAGGTTATTTTTCCTCTTTGAGATTCCCTTGTTTATGCATCCCAGGATCACCTTAGCTCTTTTGGCCACAACATCACACCGGGAGCTCATATTCAGCTGATTATCCACCATGAACCCCAAGTCTTTTTCAGAGTTACTGCTTCCCAGGATAGAGGCCCCCATCCTGTAAGTATGGCCGACGTTCTTTGCCCCTCAGTGTACACTTATGGGTTTGTACATTTATATACTCTAAGCCACCTTCTCACAGCTGCTCTCTGGCTCTCCTTGACTCCTGAGAAGGTCCCTGTGGGGTCCTGTGGCAGCTGAGAGGCCTCATCTCCACAACAAAGCAGTGCTGGTTTAGTTAACTCAGTTCTTGCGCGTGTCCACCTTTGTTTCAGTTTAGCAGTGCCTATCAAGCGAGATCAAGGTGATTGCTTACCAAAAGTAAGCTCAGTCAGTAATGGCACTCAAATCAAAATGCAAGCTTCCACACAAGGGGGATTGTATCAAATTAACTAATCCAATACAGCTTTCTCCTGTAGACTAGGCCCGAGTTACAGCAGCCTGGAAGTCACTGGCTGGGCAGGCCTCCAAGCCAGCTCCAAAATCCCAGGAGCTATAAAACTGATAAAGTCACACTGATCTTCCTACCTCAGTTCCTGTCCAGAGCAGAACCAAAACAAATCAAATCCATTGCCTGGTGACTATATTAAAGCATTCTGGGATGGAGGCTCAGATAACACAGTTTAAACAAATTTGCCAAGTGGGTTCTAATGAATATAAAGGGACAGGACTTAGGCCAGCTGAGTGACCTTGAGCACATCACTTCATCTCGCTGTTCCTCATTTCCCCCCCCCCCCCATCTGTAAATTGGGGATTATGAGACCAACCTTTTTTGCAAAGCATTTTGAGGTCTACAGATGAAAAAACACTAGTATTAATTATTGAGGCTGCTAGACAGACAGACTCTGTGGGTCTCTCTAGCTCCCAGATTAACTGAATAGCCTGTGCTGTATTGTGTCACCATTCAAGGTGTCTTAAAGACCTGAGCTGGACTCCAGAGTCACAGAAAGGACTGGTTTCAGAGTAACAGCCGTGTTAGTCTGTATTCGCAAAAAGAAAAGGAGGACTTGTGGCACCTTAGAGACTAACCAATTTATTTGAGCATAAGCTTTCGTGAGCTACAGGACTGCTGATCTCAGTTCTGCATTTAAGTGGTACTGCAAACTTTGGAGGCTGTAAAGGAGTCGACTCACCTTTAGGCATTACCACGCTCTGGCTGACCTAGCACCCCCTGCCAATGGTCACTCTAGCCCAGTGATGGTTTCTTCATCAGGTAACTCAGACCTCCAAGCAGGTCACAATCTTCAGTCCACCCCTTCCCAGAGCTCCTTCCTACCTCAAGGCTTCTTGCTTTCCTTCTGGGTCTCCCAGTTTTTACCCCTCATTTAGCCACGGTCTCTCCCTGCCTAGCAAACTTTCCTCGATGTCTCTGCTTGGTTAGAGTCCCTCCCTGCTCTGAGCATCCATCCAACTCTTTCCCCAGCTGCACCATAATAGCCCATAAGCCTGGCTCTTTATGGGGAATTGACAGATTCCCTTCAGGTGGGGCTTATTCTGTAATCAGGTTGGCTTAGCCCCAGGTTCTCCAGCCTTATTGGAAATCCGGGGGCAAGCCACCCTGTTACTAGGTTCTTCTTCTGTTTTGGCTTGGGCAAAAAGCCAGGTTTCAGGCAGCTGCCTGCTTCCTTATTTTAGTCCCCTGGTCACAGTTTTAAAATTGGATGTCCCTCATAAAGTAATGGGGCAAACTCAGAACCTCTTTGATTTCTATTTACAAACCCAAAGGGGACTTGTTTTCCAGTTCAAGTTCAGAGGCAGCTGAAATCCCACGAGAACAGCAAATCTCACGGTATTTCCAGGAGGGAGGAGGTCACAGGGGAAACAGCTTGAAAAGAGCTTGATGTCTTATGAAACCTCACCAAACTACTCTGTGGGGTGCGGGGAGATAGGTGATTAAAACCATAATGAGAGAGCAATTAAGAGGCATAGGGCAAGAGAGAAAGGGGACGTCCGAGGTGAGGTTGGAGAGGAGATGGAACTGATGATGCAGAGAGATACAGGGAGGCTGTTCCAGACAACAGCAGCAGAGGAGAAGGCCCAAGCATAGACAGGATGAAGGAACAAAGAGGGGGCTTGATTCAAGATGAGCAAAAAAATAGGTGTGAAGAGTGAAAGTGATTTGCAAAGTCGGATGGAGTAAATATAACCCACTGGCTCAGTGTGTGTTGTGTGTCCCTCTTGTCAGAGGGAAACACAATTCTCTCTCTTCAGGTTGGGTACAGGTTCAGATACACTTTATTACCTCAAGCAATTGCACAGAGGCAGAAAGTGCACTAGGACACAGGGTTTCCCCCACCTGGGCAGGTCTCTCTAAAGAGAAACAATCAGAGCAAGCATTTATACCTTTATTACAGACAATAATGAGCAACAGCTGCATATTGTTTATACATATTCCTTCATGATATCTTATTTTTCTCATCAATTTCTCTTATAGTCGACATTCTATTCTTATCTAATACAAGGTCACAACAGCCTCTCTCACAGTTCTTTTCCCACTCGCTTCGCAGTATCCCTGCTTCTACAAATCTCGCATTATTAAAGCTAGAGTTAGCCTGACTTCTGCTCATTTCAGAGGCCTGCATCCAAATTCCCTTTATCTACTTCCACACTCTCTAGTGGCTGGACTAAATAAAATAAAATAAGAGCCTACTCTTGCTACCAACTTTTAGTGCCTAGGCCTAAGGTCCCAGGTTCGATACCAGCTGATGAGCTGCAGTGGGGAAGAGATGTGATTGCATAAATCCACTGAGCGCTCAAACACTACCCAAATATCCTGACTGTCAGTCCAGCAGAATACCTCAAGCGACAGGGAGTGATTCTGATCCCAACCCAGTGTTACACTACCCTAATTCCATTGGCTTCGATGGAGTTACTTTTGATCTAGTGCAGGTAAGACCAGCGTTATACCCACTGTACCTATGTACTTTCGGCTCTGATATTTAGAAACCGGGATGGTGTGGCTGGCTGAACACAGTAACTAGGCTGCTAGGCCCCAGCCCTGCCATGAGTTTTGCACGGGCAAACTGCTGCACATGCACAGATCAGAGCATTGGCCAGTATTTGGTTATAGTTATGAGGTCCCAAAGACAGGGCATTAGGCTGGGAGTCAGTACAACCCAGTTTCTGGTCTCAACTCTGCCACTGACCTGCTGTGTGACCCTGGGCAAGTCCCTCCATCTCTCTGTTTCCCCTCCCACTCATTATCTGTCTTGTCTACTTAGCTGAATAGCTCTTTGTGTCAGCGGCTGTCTCTCACTATGGGACCCTAATCTTGATTGTGACCCCTAGAGCTACTGTAATACAAATAATAATTTCCATCCCATCTATTTTTTATGTGCTACTGATCTATATTAAACAGTTGGTGATTAGTACATTTATGCTGCAATAAATCTAGATGTTTGTTTTTCGTGATAAGCATGGCTTTTAACTTTATGTACGGGAGAGTGTTTTAATTATAAAATCAATACTTTTTTTAAAGACTTTCCAACTTAGGAATGCTGCGCTGTGCAACGTTCATGACTGTGTGCAGCGAGCACTCTCCTCTGACTCTTCGTTTGTGCAGTACATAAACCCCATCTATAAGAGATCAGCAGACTTTTTTTAACTCAAGAAACTATTCATTCCTTATTATCTTGGCTGAGTCTCTCTTCCCCATTGAGTCCTCATTCCTGCCAGCTGATCCACATGGGTTGACCCCTGCACCTCTGGAACCCCACTGACTTCAATAGAAGTCACTGCTGTTGAAAGGCCATAAGAAGTATGGTCTAGTGGGTAGAGCACGGGACTAGGAATCCTGAGACCCAGGTTCAATTCCCAGCCCTAATAGGGACTTCTTGTGTGGCCTTGGATAAGTCACTTAGTCTCTCTGTATTCCATGCTCCATCAGTAATATGGAGAGAATATTTCATGGGGAAGGATAAAATCCATAAAGGACTATGACATGCTCAGATACTGTGGTAATGAGGGCTGTATAAGTAGCTAGATTTATAGGAGGAATAATTTCATGGAGCTTTCTTATAGCGCATCACGAGCTATCAAAGCACTTCATAGCCTTTATTGTATTTATCCTCACAACACCCCATATAAGGTAGGGAAGAGCTAATATCTCCATTGTACAGATGGGAAACTGAAGCACAGAGAAACAAAGTGACTTGACCAAGGTCACACAGGAAATCTTTGGTAGGGCATGTGATACAGAGGCTCCTTTGAAAAGGGTCCCGATCTTTGCAAACAACTTTGGTCTCAGACCTGACAAACTTACGACACCAAACACATGTCTTGCAGGATAGTTATCCATAAAAAGTAGCAAGTAAGGTATCTCCAGAAAGCTCGTAACTTGTAAAGAGTCATAATCCTTGCAAGATGTACATATGGGCAATATTGAAGGAATAATATAACTATACTGACAGTATGCTTTATGGACTTGAAGTAAAAGTTAGGGCTTGTCTACACTTGAAATTCTACTGTGGGACAGTTGCTGCTCCTGCAGCAACCCTTCAGTGTAGACACTCACTACAGCGACAGGAGGGATTTTCCCATCAGCACAGTTAATCCACCTCCCCGAGAGGCAGTAGCTAAATTGATGGGAGATTTCACGGGGGCTTAAGTCTGCTTAACTAGGGGCAGATCTACACTACAAATTTGCAGCTGCACCACTGTAGCGCGTCTGGTGAAGACGCTCTAAGCCAATTGGAGAGAGCTCTCCCGTCGGCTTAATAACTCCACCTCCATGAGAGACGGTAGCTATGTAGGCAGCTAGGTGACGGTGGGCAAAGCTCTCCTGCCAACATGGCGCTGTCTACATGCAGGGAGGGTTACGGTTGGTATAACGACGTCCCTTGCTCAGGGGTGTGGATTTTTCACACCTCAGTGTGACACAGCGGGCTTGACGTAACTTTTGAGTGTAAACTTGGCTTTAGTCACTTGGAAATAATGTGTGTCAGTGGTGGGCCATTCAAGCAGGAGAGATTTGTCACCCCGCCCTGTTTAGCCAGTGATGCAGGCAAGGCTCAATTGTCTAGCCTTGCCCCATCCCAAGACTTACAAAGGAAAAAATATCAGACAACTGTAAATAGTCAAAACCTCTCAGAAGTTAAAAAAAAAAAAAAAAGGAACATGAATAAAGACAAAAGACTGTCTCAGAATAACAGAGAAAGGCATGAGGTGTCCTTTCACTGAGGAGACACCTTGGGAAGCAGAAATGTTCTAATGAAAAAATGGATCCTGGTTTCTGTGAATCCAGCCAGCTCTGCAACAGACTGAATTTTGGGTGGGAACACTACTTTATTAGATAGGAAAGGTAACTATGGATAAGTGTGGACTCAGGTTCACATTTTATGATTTTGTTTTGTGGTGTAACCGTTTGTTTCCACTACTCTCTCTCAGGTTTAGTTAGCTCTCCATTCTTTCTTAAATACACCTACTTTTGTTTTATTGTAATTGCTCACAGGTGCGGTGCAGTTTACAAGAGCGGTGGTTTAAGGTAAAACTAGTAAACCGAGTCACACTGCTGCTTTGGGGGCCGAGCAACTGGGATTTTTGTGGATAACCAGTGTCAGGAGCTGGATATCACAGGGGAGCGATTCAAAGGGACTCAGGTGCTCCTATTGTTAACCTGCAAGGCAAAGACAGGGCTGGTATAGGAGAGTGTTTGATGGGCTAACAGGCTCCCAGAATTAGGGAGCTGACACCCAGTTAAGCACATGCAAATCTCCCTCATGCTGGAGGCAGAGGATCACGAGATGACCAACAATCCTGGTTGCCCTGAGGGTGGTCATAGAATAGGGAACTGAACCTGAGTCTCCCAAGTCCTAGCCTAGTGCCCTAACCACAGGACAATCCTTCCTCGCTACGAGGGCTGTCTCACAGAATCAAGGCCTTGAAGGCCTGGCAGTGGTATGAGCCATCAAAAAGTTTGGACCCCTACTCTAGAGTAAAGCTGTTTCTCCAAACCTTTGAGCTCAATTTTCTCCTGGTATAAATCCATTGGGCCAGAGCTCTGCAGTTGGTGTGTCCATTGTAGTCAGTGGAGCGATGATGATTTACACCACCTGAAGTGCTGTCCCATTGACCTCAGTAGAGTTAGAGCTGCATAAAGGAGGGGAGAATCAGTCCTCTCAGGCCTACGGAGTCAGGAGACAGATATCAAGAGAACAGCCTCTCTCACGGTACTTTGGCATTTCCGCTTCTAGCCAGGCCTTGAAAAGATGAAGGAAATGATTTAAACGAATCTGGAACTTCCCAAAAGATCTGGTTTGAACTCTGGAGCAAGGTAGGGGCTGTGGTAAATTATGTATTTGTCCATGGCCATACTGGATCAAACCACTGGTCCCACGATGGATGCTCCCATTTGCCCTATACAGACACATAATCTTACAAAGCTTTTGGCCTTGGTGGGAATGTGCCCTCTCCTCAGGAATAAGAGGGCGAAAACATAACAGGAGCTAAGAGCACTTACCAGCTAGAGGAGATGAAGATACAACAGTTACAAAATGGCTGCTTTAAAACCGTAGCTGCCTTGTGCTGCTCAATTTAAAGTGTCAGCCCCCTTTAAAGCATGCTGGGAAAAAGTTCCTACAAGGCAGCAACCTTATTTTAGGAAGAATGAGTAGGGATTAGGCAGTTTTCAAGAAAGGTGTTGTGTGTTTCGTCGTTACATTGTCGTGTCAGTTTATCCTGTGGCAGAGAGTTCCATGGGTTAATTCTGTAAAACAAAGTGGCAGGGCAGGATTGTTGGTCATCTTATGAGGTATTTAGTAGTTTAACTGATTGGTAAAAGCTTATCTAGGGAGTTAAAGGGTATTGCTGAATTACCGCTTCCAATGAAAGTTAAGACCTTGGCCCTAAGTATTTTTATTTGGATTTATTAAGCAGCATTAGGGGTCTCAGTGAAAAGTAATACATGGTCCTTGTCCCAAGGATCTTATGTTCTAAATGAGATAGACAATGTCAATGTGGTTCATACACATAATGAACTGGGTGACCAAATGAAAATCTGTTCTCAAGGCACTGTGTATGTGTAGGGAGTTCAGACAGGGACTGCCATGAGAGGGGTTAAATCCTCATTTTCCCACTTGTGAGGGGTTTTTCCTTCACAGTATTTTGTTCAAATCAATAGGGGCAGCATTGTCTAATGGTTAAAGCAAGGGATGGGGAGTCAGGAGACCTGGCTGCTCCTTTGCTAATGACGCTGTTTGTGACTTTTGGTAAATCACTTATTATTATTTAATGTTGGTATCGGCAGCAAGAGGCCCAACCCAAGATTAGATCCCCATTGTGTGAAGTGTTGCAAATACATACAATATAAGACACGCTCTCCTAGTTTAAAAGACAGCGAGTGGGCAAACATAAGTACTATTATCCTTGTTTTACAGATGGCAAGCTCAGGCATGGTAACCTCAAACTACGAGATTCAGTTTCCCATTAAAGGTCACACAAGGAGTTTATGCCAGAGCCAGGAATTGAACCTATGTCTTTTGAGTCCCAGTCCAGTGCCTTAATCACCGTATCAGTGTTCCTCCTTATTTAGGCCTTGTGCCTATTGAAATCAATGACACAATTCCGATTAACTTCAGTGGGAGTGGGAATGGGCCTTTAACCTCACCGTGCCTCAGTTTCTGCCTCTGCGAAATGGGCATGATTCTACCTTCACATAGTCCATGAAGATCCTCCCATCATGAGCAAAGCTGCACATCAGTGCAAAATGGGATTACCGTCGCCGTTGCTGCCTGCCACTGCCGAGGGACCCAGTCCAGGCAATGAAAGCCAACGAATCGATTCATTTCAGCCAGTCTGCTGAGAGGAAGATAGAAACCTCCTATGGAGGCAGGAGCTGTGACCACTCATGTAAACACAAGTTAATCAACAACTTGCATTAACTAAGTATAATCAGGTGATGACCCCAATTTCTTTTATTCCAGGGTATATTTCTTCAGCAGCAGCTCACATCAGCATTTACAACTTATTTCTTTGCCACTTATATCTCATTAGCATCCACATTCAGAACAAGTACAGGCAGTGGTAATTACAGCGGCCAGCCATGCAGGAAGTGAGGAGCTCGTTCACTCTGTCGGGTGTGGCTTTTTGGGGTACGCCTGCACTGCAAGAAAAGACCCACAGCCGGGGCTGCTGGAACAATTTGTACAGTGGGGGAAGGGAGGGGCTTAGAGCCCTTAAACCAAACTGTAAAGCCTGTGTATGATGGAAACCGCTTCAAGCCGCCAGTGCCCCTACTTCCGGCACCTATCCCCACAGCACAGCTGTGGCTGGCCCAGGTCAGCTGACTCGGGCTCGGACTGCAGCGTGGATGCTCAGGCTCAGGCTGGGCTCTGAAACCCCATGCGGGGCGCGGATCTCAGAGCCGGGGCTCCAGCCCAAGCCTGAGCATTTACTCTGCAATGTTTAGCCCCGCATCCTGCGCCCCGCGAGCCCAAGGCAACGGACCCGGGCTCTGAGACTCAGAGCTGCGGGTTTTCTATTGCCGTGTAGACGTAACCTTAGGTGCTGCTGGAGTTCAGGATGGAGCAGCTGTGGCTCTTCCTGCGGACAAATCGGTTGTGGGACTCATACAGATGCTTTCTGAGTCAGGGGTGCTCCCCTTCCTTCCCAAGAGTGGAACCTGACAGCCCAACGCACTCCGTAGAGTCCTGGCATAGCAAGAGTGGAAGCATTAGTATTACGTGTATTACGTGCATTACACACAGGCCCCAACCATGATCAAAGCCCTGCTGTGCTAGGTCCCATATATACACATTGCAAGGGACAGTCCCTGCCCCAAAAAACTTCCACTCTAAACGGACGAGAGACAAAGGGCAGGAGAAAGCTACTTTGGGATCCTTCTATGGCCCCCTGTCACCGCCGCATCTGAACACCTCACAATCTATAATGTACTTATCCTCACACAACAGGTGGGGAACTGAGGCGCAGGTAATCTAAGGCTTTGTCTACACTAGAAAGTTGTGCTGCTTTAAGGGTTCCTTTATAGAGATAGCAGGTCAGCGTTCCCTAGTGTGGACTCAGTTATACCAGTATACAGGTGTGTTACACCGGCAGAGTTTATTCCTATATGGGCAGAGGAATAAGTTATTCTGCTATAAATTACCTTTGTAACATTCACACCAGAGGGTGTGCTATTACAACTATTTCACAATAAACAAAACAGTTATAACCGTTCGAAATGTGTGGATAGACCAGGCCAAATCTGTGTGCATAAGGTCATGCAGGAAGGCTACAGCAGAGTTGGGAAATGAACCCTGAGCTTCTGGAATGCAGTCTAGGGGTTTAACCACAACACCTCCTCTTATCTGACATCAACATGTAGCCATCACATCATCCAACACTGCCTTGAAGTTGCCCTGTGGTGTAATGAACATAATTCTACGCCACAGTACTGGACAGGGAGCAAAGAAGAGTACACAATCCAATTGAAATTATAAGGAGAATTTAGAAATGCAGAATGTAATCGATTTTCAGAAAGTAGAATATGGACACAGGCACTAAAAGAACCCTAATCCATTGTGTAAAGTGCAATTGGACCTTTAAGGGCCAAGTATAGTGAGAAATTTAATATCACAAGTCACTGTGAAAACCCCCAGTGGATTATGATTTCATTAGCGCATTCAAACATGTCAGCTGCAGAAGCATGCCAGGGATTGTGCAATTCAAAAGAGCCAAACACTGGCTCCGGGAACAATTTTTTTTCTTCTCTGAGATGAGCTCATTTTAATAGTTGCAATTACTTCTAATCTAGTTACCTTAATACAATTTAATACAACTGGGTAAAATAGCCTTCTTTTATATATACCGCTTATATAGCCACAATAGCACCAAACAGACTGCAGAGCACCACAGGGAATTAATTCCAGCCCGGGAAGACCTGAGCCAACAAGCTCCACTCACTCAGTTTATAAGGTCACTGGAATCCCTCAGTGGGAATGACTTCCTTGTAAATGACTGCAGCCCAGCTATTAATGTGTGTCAAATCCCAGATCTTACAGGTGGTAACCTTATCCGGTGAAGAGGCTGCCTGCAGATATTCTGTTCCCCTAGTCACAAGGAGACTTGATTTAGTTACAGGGAGAAGACAAGCAGTGTAGGCTAGTGATCCAAGCACAGGCCTGGCAGCCAGGAATTTAGCTAGTATGTTGATTGGCACCAGTAGACACTAGCTAGAGCTTCTGATTTATACTACAGGCTTGCTGTGTGGACTTGGGTAAGACATTTCTAGTGCTGTAATCCGCCTACCTATGGAATACCTAGATACTTATGAGTGGTGTAGCTAAGAAGCAGTGTGGTCCAGAGCACTGGGCTAAAATCCAAAGACTTCTGAGTTCTAATCCTGCTTCTGGACGTGCTGTGTGAGTGACCTTGATCAAGTCCCTTAAACCCAATCTACGCTAGAAAATTAGTGCTTAATTATGTCACTCGGGTGTAACAAATCCATACCCCTGAGCAGCATAGTTAAACTGACTCCTGGGCAATCCCTACAGGCTGGAGAAGGAATCTTTGGTCAATTTGCTTTGAAATTATAGGGGTGGAACCCCCAAAGTAGCAGGATGCATCTGTTGATTTTAATCTTTTTTACTTGTGCTTGAAGAGGTAGTGAGACAACCAATGGAGGGAGAGTGGCTATCTGCTTCTCATCCCCTTCCAAAGTGATGCAGAGAGGACCCTGCGGAGCACTCTGTTTATATGCACGGGGAGGTCCTGGGAATCCTCCGTAGATACCTTGATGAAACTTTCCTGCAGGTAGTCTGCAATCCTCTGCCAGAGATTTCTGGGGAGGGCTGCCTTACTTCTTCCGCCGTGGTAGGACACTTTCCCAAGCCAGGCAGCAACTACTTCAGCGGGAAGCACGGCAGCCCACAGGCTAGCAGCATATGGTCCTGGGCAGCACCCCGATACCTGCAGGAGCTGTTCTCTTTCAGCCTCCGTTACCTTCAGGAGTGAGATATCGGCTAAAATCACCGCCATCTGGGGAAAACGATGCCAGTATTCAGTTCAGTTGCACTATTCACATATACTTATACCCGTGAGCTATCCCGCCCCAGGGCCATACTTACCATGGCTGCTGTATAAATCCCAAGGAGAAGTGAGAATGTAGTGCTTACAACTTGTGTGGATCAAGGGAAGTTCAGTATCCTAAGTTTCGATTTATCTCACGAAGACACTGACAATGGTACTTCTGTGTATTGTATCTTCAGCAGCAGCAAATAGGGCCTTGAGGGTCTCGCCACTCGCCACAGTGGTGGAGTGTCTAATTCAGATAAGGAGAAGGAAGGGGGCTCTGGATGACATGTTCCAAGAGACCCTACCAGCCTCTGCGGCTTCACACAACGAGCACAGGGTTTGGAGTATCACCCTTGCAGGCAACATGGACAGGGATGGCCTGGAGAGGAGAAAGGCACAGGAGAAGGTCAGGGATGTGCAATAGGAGATCCTTGCACTTCTCAGGGAGCAAACAGACGTGCTGCAGATGCTGATGGACCTGCAGGTTCAACAAGCCTATGCTCACCTCCCTCTGCAGAGAGAACTGCATCCTGGGACCTCCCTATGCCCCCTGCCAACATCTTGCATGGCATCAGGGGCCGCTGCTCTGCCCCTACCGCTCCATCCCTTAAAGTCATTCACAGCCGCACATGCACTGACCTGTGAGAGACACCGTGGGTGTCTATGTATCTGGAATGGAAATGACTGTTCTTTCCCCTTCATAAGTTCTTTTCCCTTAATTTATTAAGTTTTATGAAGTTATAAATGTTTTTCTATTTGCATTGTTATAGAATAAAACTCTGGTTTTGGAAACATAATTAACCTTTATGAGTTCCCACCCTAAGCTGGGTGGTGCTGACATCATTCATGGACAGTATTAATAGGTGCATTGACAGGGCTGTATTACTACAGACACAGCATTTGCCCGAGAGTTTATACAGGAATGCAGATGATCAAGGACAGGTAGAGCAAACTACAGGAACACACGCGACTTTGGCTCACTATTAAACTGGTCTTTTGAAACCTCCTTGAGCCTGGCTGCTCAAAGTCAGTGGGACAGCCAATCCACCTCCGCCTTCCACCCCAGCAGAGACTTTTCCCCCTTTGCTTCACAGGTAATATGCAGGACACAGCAGGCAGCTATAACCATTGGAATTTTTTTTCACTGAGATCTAATCTCGTGGGTAGACAGTGCCAGCAACCCTTCCAAAGCACCAGCAAACTACCAAAGGCACATTCAGCTGTCATCTGCACCTTCTCCGCCTGTAATTGAAGCATTCCTTGGTGCTATGAAGGTGGCCAGTGTATGGCTTCTTGAGCCATGAGGGCAAGGAGTAATCCACTGGTTGGGAAAGAATGTCCCTGCTTGCAGCTTTCTGAACAGTCCGGTGTTCTTAAAGATGTGCGCGTCATGCACCTTCCCTGACCAACCCACACTGATGTTGGTCAAGCATCCCTGATGATCAACCAGTGCTTGCAATACCCCAGAAAAGCAGCCCTTTCTGTTGTTGTATTCTGTGGCAAGGTGGTCTGGTGCCAAAACGGGGATATGTGTGCCATCTGTCACCCTACCACAGTTTGGGAACCCCACTGCTGCAAAACCATCCACTACGTCCTGCACATTGCCCGGAGTCACAGTCTTTTGAAGCAAGAGGCGGTTAATGGCCCTGCACACATGCATCACAGCAACCTCCACGGTGGATTTCCCAACTGCAAACTGATCGGTAGCAATCGCACGTTGCAAGTTTCCACAATGCAATCACCACTTGCTTCTCCACTGTGAGTGTAGATTTCACTTTGGTGTCACTGCGCTGGAGGGCTGGGGTGAGCCCCGCATACAGGTCCAGGAATGTGGCCTGGCGCATCTGAACTTTCTGCAGCCACTGCTCTTCGTCCCAACCTGCGCGAAAATGCGATCCCACAAGTCAGTGCTTGTTTCTCAGGCCCAGAACGGGTGTGCCACCGACAACCTTGAATTGTTTCTTTCTATGTCCCACAGCAATCTAGTTTCCAAGGAATCGCCATGTTCCCCACGGCTCCTCTTGTGTCTCTACAAAAACTGCAGGATCAGGTGACCCAGGCTCCCAGCGCTCTTCACAACAGCACAGAGCTGTGCAAGATCCATGCTTCTGTCACAGATGGCGCACAGAGAGGAGGGACACACGGGTTTGTGTGGGTGATTTTGAAAAGAGGTGTGAAATATTATGGGGGCAGCTGAAATTATGGGATGGAGAACATTGCCTTATGGGAATCTGAAGCCATGCTCCCAGTCACCTCTGAATGACTCTTTTTGGCCCCATCAGGCATTGCAAAACCTTCCCAAAACACCTTGCACTCAGGGCCGGATTTACACCTTACCCTAGGCAGAGCATCTTCAGCACCCTCCCCCCCCCCCCCCCGCCGCCTCCAGCTAAAACAAAAAGAAATATAAATACAGCCTCCCCAGGCACCAGACCCTCTGCCACACATGGCACTCTCAGCCGGGGCGCAGCCCACCCGCCCCAGATGAGGCGCAAGGAGGGGCCTGTGCCTCTCCCCACAGCGAGCAGTCCCCAGGTGTCTTCCATCCCTTCTGCAGCCTGGCACAGCAGCCGTGCTCTGGCTCTGCCCATGTAAGTGAATGGGGCGCCCGCCACATCCCTTCCGGGCACGGGGCAGAGGCAGCGGGTGGCCGAGATTGGGAAGGGGCTGAGACACTCCCAATAGCTGCCCCTCCCAGCCACGACTCACAGCACCCCCAGGCGGGCTGACTCGGATGCTCAACCTGCTGCAGCCCCACATACTGGGCAGCCACCAACCCACGCCAGGAGTCTGGCTGCCCATGGGGGAAGCTGTATGTATTATCTTTTAATCCACTTTTAACTTTTAGGTGCCCCTAGAACGCCAGCGCCCCTAGGCACGTGCCTACTATGCCTAATTAGAAATCCGTCCCTGCCTGCGCTACATGGTGGCGAGCTGCACATGGTACACTGCTCTCTGCATTGATACAAGCACTCCTAGCGAGGACACGCACCACCGACACAAGGATTGTAGTGTGGACACACCCAAGTGATGTTATAACTGCAGCAGCTGAACCCCGACATAACTTAAATTGCCATAATTCTGTATCATAGACATGGCCTTAGTCTCCTCAGCTCTAAAGTAGGGATGATAATGCTTAGGATTGTTAGCTCCCAGGACAGTTGTTAGGGTTAAGGAATGCCTGTAAAGAACTGGTATTTCAACCTCATCATGTCTCAGTTTTCCCCATCTGTAAAATGGGGGTACTACCTCACAGGGACGATAAGCAATATAACACTATATCCAAGGATGGGATTTACACAATCGCAATGGATATAATTTAAAGCGAAAAGATCAAAACAAGGACAAAAACTCAGCAACGTAAGTGGCAGGAGCAATGGGGGTGGGGGGTGAGGGAAGGGTGCACTAAAGATGGTATTGCCTTAAGTTTGGGAAGAGCTGTATTACTTGAGATTGCCAGAGGTGTTTAATTCAGGGTCTCTAGAGAAGGAGCAATAAAATCATTATTGCACCCCTCATATTCTGGTTGCACAGAGAGCCAGCGCGGGGGCTAGGCACCCCTTAGCTATTCAGGGATTTTGCAACAAATAGTTTTCTTCATCGGAAAATGCCAGTTCATCAAAACTGTTTGCGAAAAAAAGGTCACTTTTGACAAATTTCCTGTTGAAAAAAAAAATAAGTTCAGTAAATTGAAACTCCCCATTGGGACATTTTTGAAACAAAAAAGTTCCATTTATTGGTTCAAAATGACATTTCATTTAGCAGTGTAAGTTAATTTCTAGTAAAAAAAAAAAAATTGACCAGAAGGTCAAAATCGCCATGATATATTCCAAATCATAGAATCATAGAATATAAGGGTTGGAAGGGACCCCAGAAGGTCATCTAGTCCAACCCCCTGCTCGAAGCAGGACCAAATCCCAGTTAAATCATCAATGATTTGACCTGATTCTTTACCAGATTTTGGGTCACATTGTTGAGATTTTGACATTTTGTCCTGGTTCGGGGCAGGAACGTTCTTCAAAAGCTCAAAAACTCTCCCTGGATGGGAAAGCCATTTCCCACTGTCATGGTCTCTTAGTGTTGCCTTTCGAGGGGCCCCAGTTTCTCCTGGCTAACCCTCCTTAGCTCACATTCAATCAGGTCAATTCCTGGACCTTCCCCTCTAATTAAGACTAGCAGCCCTCAATTTTATGGCTTGCAATCTGCCTAAGTCCCTTGGTTACTTTCTTGGAGACAGCTTGGTGCAGGGCTGTCACCCCTTTCCTGTCCCACATCTTTCTGTCTTCTTTTCCTTTGCTGTACTCTGCTTTATAGCAATCCTTGTTTCCTCTATTGGCCACAGCTGTGGGTGCCTGTCTCCATGACTGGCAGCTCTGGCAGCTATGTAGGGGGCGGGGGGGTGATCAAGCGGCTTACTTGTAAACAGGAGAGGTTCTTCTCCCCTCTTTGTCTATGCTCAGAATGGGGTTTGTAGACCTCGTTACACCTACCCAGCCCTAGAATTGCAGGTGCCTTGCACCTCTTAGGCAAATGCCACTGTAATCATTAGCCAATAAGTGATCCAGGACAGGGGGGTTGCCCTATCTCTCTGCTGTCCATAAGGCACTCTGAATACCCGCAGCCCTATATAAATAATAGCAATAGCCTGGCTTCCCTGGGACTGCAGGTTCTCTCCCCTGGTAGAGTCAATTTATCCTTTGAAGACAGAGACATTAAATACCATGCAGTTCACAGCACGGGGGCTTTGGGGCAAAATGCTCAAATGTCAAGCTCCTGTTTGCTCTGCGGGGTTGTTAAAGATCCAACAGGATGTTTTCACACCCCCGTGTCCTAGGCCAAAAATGTCCCCTTCTTTCTAGTGGTGTGTGTTGTCTGGTTGTTCTCCACCACCCCAGAGCTATCTGCATTGCAGTGATTCAGGATAAATCTAGTTTAGGATTCTATTTGGGGTAAAAGGAACTGGGATCAATGTACAAATATTATTCCTTTAGTATTTTGTCTCCCCTTTTTACTTCCCTCCTCCACTCCTGTCTCATTCCCTTCGGCAGAAGGGTCCCCTAGAAAAGGGCCAGTTGAGAACAGAACAGCAAGTTCAGGAGACACTAGCAGGTCACAGCCGCTCCAGGAGACCACCGAGGAGCCTTGCCTTTGAGGGAGAGTTCTGTGGACGGGAAGCCAGCGATCTCTTCTCTGTAATAACCACGCGAAGCGGGATTTGGGTCTTATCAGCACACGGCCTAGGGCTCGTAACTCAACTCTGCCACTCGCCTGCGATGCAATCTCCCCCTTATCTCCTGCTGAGGAATTCCATATCTCCAGTGCAGTTAGGATGCCTTCCCCCTGGAGAGATGCTACTTAGAGATTTGCCAAATGAACAGATCCATGCAGTGCGACCAGATAGCATCTGTGAAAAATCAGGACAGGGGGGCGGAGGGTAATAAGCTTCTATATAAGAAAAAGCCTCAAATATCGGGACTGTCCCTATAAAATTGGGACATCTGGTCACCCTAGATCCATGTGATAAGGCTTCTGCCACACAGAGACCTTCCGAACACGGATCATTAGAAGGGCTTATCTCTGCGGAAGAAAGGTGCTCCACCCTGGCCTCTTTGCAGCACTTCTTCCCTTCTCATCAGCATACAGGACTAGATGTGCCATCGCTGCGGCACGTCAGACATGCTCCTGGCCCCAGACAGCTTACAGTCCAAGAAGATTTTAGCTCTGGTGCCCTTTTCCAACTGCTAGGTGAACAGCTATTACTTCAAAATCCTGCCTTTCAGTCTTACCTAAAATTTCCCCCTTGCAGTTTCTGCTGAATACAAAACCATCCTTCACTCCCTACCCTAAACTGCCGTGTTCCTGCCCAGAGCTGGCTGCATTTTGGTAGTGGGTGAAGCATTCCCTCTTGTATACTGTGTATATTGCAGTTTGGGATCCCTGGGGATTAAAGTTGCTGTATAAATATAAGATTGTATTAGAACGGAAATCCACAGTAATTGCAAACAACAGGCATGCTTTGAATTCTCCCTCCATCTCTTAAGACTCCTAATCCCCTTTATAAGCGATATGAAAACGCATCTGTTCTTATCCAAGGAAAAGAAAATGCTGACAGAAGCCATTCAGCAGAGATTCTCTGTGGTTATTCATTGTCTCCGAAGTACAGTGTCCCTGACCTTTAGAATAGATACATGGGGATGAAGCAGCCGAGCTAAATCAGATAGGATGCTCTGGATACTTTCATATGGGGGCACAGAAAAGAAGGATGGTTTTGTGATTAAAGCATTGGACTGTGATGCAAAAAACTCTAGGTTGAATTCCTGCCTCTGCTACATCATTCCTGCATGCCCATGGGCAAGTCACTTTATCTGGATGTCAACTCCCCATTTGTTATACGGGGATAAAAATATTTCTTTTGTCTATGGACAGTAAACAGCGGGGAAATATAGACAGCGGGAAATCAGGCTGTTTGCACATGCCAGGAATGCTCGCTGCAGTTGCAGAGTCCCTTAAATAGTTCTCTTAATAAAGGTCCAGTTTAGCTTTAAAACATGGAGTCTTCTCGTGTTATTACCCAGTACGTGTCCATGAAAGAGAAATGGCTGGGAACTCGCTCTGTAAAGGGGGTGAAATGGACATGGATCACCCGCACTGACTCAGATAAAGAGAAAGGAGACTGTGCACCACAATTTCCGATTGCCTTCTCCTCCCCTTCCATTTAGCTGTTGTCTCTCTGTACGAACATCGGAGGTGACATAAGCGACAGCTTCCCCACTGTGAGGTCAAGGTCACCCCCAAGTCCCATGAACAGCACCCTCTCAACAGCTGCAGCAGGGCACAGTCTAATAATGGTGCCTGGCTGAGAACCTTGACTCCCCAGGGGAAACATTTTTGATTTTGCCAAACTTTTTTGATTTTCTGTCCGGAAAATTTTGGTTTGTTAAAATGAGCTCAAACATTTTATTTCGAGTCAGTTCAACATTAAACCGCATTGGCCTATGCTGTGGTGGTGCCTCATGGGAATTGTAGTTTAGGTGTTTTAGGCTCCCATTCTCGCCCATGGGCTGGGCTCCTCGGCTAGACTGCCTCGCCCATGATGCCCGACGGTCTCCCCTCTGCCTAAGCCGCGTGGTGCATCATGGGAGTCTCAGGGCCGTGGTGCCTCACTGTCAAATGCAGGTGCTGCGGTGGGGTGCGGGGCATAGCTGGGTCTCTCAGATAGCCAGACGACTTACAGCTTTGAAGAAAAGGAGCAAGCTCTGCTCTGACTGGGATTTGCCAACACGACACGAATACAAATAATAATAATGCTGTTATTCCACTGTGACACGTGCCCTTTTGGGTTTGATTGTTGCTTACGGCCCGGGGAAGCGGTGTGTGTGGCTATGCGCCCATCTCCGGGATCTGATCGCGTACAAGCCACTTGAGCCCTCTCTCTCCTGGTTACCATGATACTGTGATTGTTACCTGTTGTCTCTCTCTGTCTCCCCAGTGCCTGTTGGTAGATTGGGTAAGCAAACTGATGGATGGATTGGACCCTGCATACATACTTCGGGTTTATAAAGCAACATTTTCTGTCCGATTCGGCACACCTGAATCATTGTTACTGCTGATAAGCACAGAGCATAGAACAGCAGGGCACTATTGCAGCAGAGCCACTATTGAAGTCCATGCACACCTGCAGCAAGCACCCATTCACAGCATTTGAAACACAGCAAGCTGACAAATGTACTCAGTTACAGCAAAGCAGCTGCAAGGAGAAACGGAATGACCATGCGCTTTGCCATTCAAGGTTCAGCAGAGGCCCACACAGCGATTGCAAAGTGGAGAGGTTGTTGTCAGCCTTTCAAGGGGAGTTACCTCCCCGCTGTTCGAAGGCTGAGGCCCAGATAATCCAATTTCACGTCCAGCCTTTAGAGTGTTATTGGATCTTCCTGGAATTGATGAATGCTGGCGCTCCGGAAGGGGGGGGACAGCGGGAAATAGCCAGCGGCAGAGGTCTCTTGTCTTTTGTTACAGGGCAGGTGAGCCTTTAGCAGTGGTTGCAATTAAAACTCTCCTCCTTGAAGGTACCACCCTGTATCTGTGACCATTGTGTGTTTTAAACAGAGCTATTGAATTCAGTCAGGAGTGCTGCAGGAAACTAAGTAGTGTTATATAGCCTAGGCTACCAGTTACTTCCCCATCCCTTTGTTGAACTAATTTCAGCATGTTATAATGACTTGTCTGTCTGTAACACCTTCCCGAAGCGATACATGGGGAATGATTCAGTGCAAAGCAGCCATCGCTGGGGTGGAACATAGCCGCTGTTTCGCAGCATAGAACAATGCTACACAACAGTGTAGGGTGGGAAATAGAGTAGAATCAAATTACAGCTGCAGCTGGATTTAGGAAGGCAGAATGTAATGACTGAATTTGGAATTTGACCAGGACACTGGCGTTATTATCCCTGCTCTCACAGAAAGCGCCGGGAGACTCTCCAATGAGCACATGTAGTTGGAGGCTGGTTTCAGGATGGGTCTTCCAGCACCATAGTGCCCCAGGGCACCATGCACAGGCATTGGATTCAGTAGAGTGCCCTCCACTGACATACCAATGCTCCTTCCTTCAGCACCCTGGAGGAGCTGATCAGACAATGCCAGTGCTAGCCCATAGGGGACCCCAGCAGGTATATCTCCCCCCTGCCAATACTAAACCAGACAAGTTCTTATAATAAAAAGTGGGCCCTTGAGCTGCTCGGGGCCCCAAGCTATTGCTTAGTTTGCTAATACCTAGCACCGGCTCTGTGGCCAGACCTGGCCCTGCTTTGACCTTTGACCTTGTTGGGGCCAGATTCCAGTGTGACCACTCCTGTTGTCAGCCTGAGATTTAACTCACCCCCACACTAAATCAGCCTTGGGTGAAACGCAGGGATTTCACCACTAAAATTAAGGAAAAAATGCTCCACGGCTGCTAAGGTGCCCCCACCTCAGGAATGCCCCTAACAAGAGTCATAACACCCAGGGTTATAAAGTGGAGACACCCAGGCACTGGGAAGTTTAGGGAGGAAACAAAAAGTCCCCAAGAATTGGTGAAATAGATAAGATAAGCTCTGACCAGTGAATTTCTGCTGACCATCTGCGCAAAGAAGGTCATAAATAAGTTACAGTTTGGGAATGAGAGATAAAATGTAAAAAGAGTTGAGCAGGGTGGAGAAAACATAGGTGCCAGTGCGTGACTGGTTAAATTATGTTACCTCGGGGGACTGAATAATGTGATAGGTTTAGTTAGTTAAAGGAGGTAGCTAGTTTTACCTATATAATGTAACAGAAAACAACGCCCTTCAGGAACCATCTCCGGACTGGAATTTAACATCAAGCTGCTAGAACTCTGACCTCTCTGCATGACCATGATGTGCAAAGGCATCACTGGACCCCCCAGACGAGAGCATCTGGGCTGGCCATCGGGTGAATTTTGTCTGTATATTACAAGTGGCGAGCATAAGAAATTTCCTTGGTATATGTCTTCTGTGTGTGTTGCTAATCAATACATGTTTAGAGTGCAGCTGTGGAAGGCTCTCTCACTGGGAAAAGGTTCCGCAGACCCGTAAAGCCCTAAGCCCCGAGGGAAAGGGCAGGTACGTAAATTGACCTGGTTTCTTCCTGAGCCCCGTGGATAAGAATAGGTGCCTTACACCTTGAGCCCTTGGAAGGAAAAGGTGGGGGGTGCTTAAATTGATTGCGTCACGTCTTGAGCCCTCGGTAGGGTATAGGCAGGGTGCCCTAGATTTTTCGCAGGTAACATATAGGACCACTTAGAGCACTGGAGCTGGTTTGTTTATGTGGCATGGTAGGACTGGTTTTAGTGCCACCCAGTGTGACATCACGACCCCTTATAGCCCAGCGACCAGACGTTGGGGCTGGCTCCAGTACTGCATGGGGCCAGTTCCAGATGGGTCAGTTTCAGCTGGTCAGATCCAACCCAAAACCTAGAATCCAAATACTACTAAATTTGGGGAAAGTTTGGATCCTGCTCCATATTTGCTTCTGGCTCCTTTCTCTATAACACCCTATAAATCAAATCAACCTCCTAGAGCTGGATGCTTCTAATCTTTGAGAACAGCCTGATGCAGATCCAGCTCAGAGCTATGCCCCTTGGGCCCTGGTCTAGCTTTAGCATCATGTTGGGGCTGTTTTTGGCCTGCGATGGGGACAACATCAGTGCTGGGGCTTTATAAACTCCTGTTCCAGCCTGATTTGGAAGCACAAGGTTGAAGGCCAAATGCCTCCATTTTCTGAGCTGTGCCAACTATAACTTTCCAGCCATACACGCCAGAGGGAATTTTTGCACTTACTTAGAAATGGTTTGTTTTATTCTTCTGCCTAATTAAGCTCTGAACCCTCCAGCTACAGCCTTGTAATGACACAGGTCAGCATCTCAGTCAGACACCCAGACCGTTCTATGGACTCGCTCTGAATGACTCTCTAAACCTGACATCTGCCCAAGGGGCTCCTGGAGCAGCGGTTGAAAAGCAATCCCTGTGCACTCCAGTGGGCCGTGGGTTCTGCTGTCCGGTCCAAAGGAGAACAGGATCTCAGCGGCAGACAGGACTCTGACACGGATAAGCTGAGCAGCTAAGTGCTCTTTGGCGGGGGTAGGAGAGAGGGAAGTAATTTTTCCTCACACTAGCTTTGAGTGTAGAGCGTGCACGCAGGGGTGACATTTGTGAGGTGACAGTAAATAGAAACATCCTGATGATCACTTTAGATAAGCTATTACCAGCAGGAGAGAGGGGTGGGAGGAGGTATTGTTTCATGGTCTCTGTGTATATAATGTCTTCTGCAGTTTCCACAGTATGCATCCGGTGAAGTGAGCTGTAGCTCACGAAAGCTCATGCTCAAATAAATTGGTTAGTCTCTAAGGTGCCACAAGTCCTCCTTTTCTTTTTGAGAAACATCGTGTGCGAGCCAGTTCCGTCTCAAGCTGTTGTAGTAGAGGTTGCATACGAGCGAGCCCGCCTCCCCTTCCTCTCTCTGATCCCCTTTGCTGATGCACTGGGACTGACCTGATTGAAACCACCCCAGAGGCTGGCTTCTCCTCCAGGCTATCTCTTCTCAGAGCCTGCAGCAGCCTGACGAACCAGGGAGATGGAACAAAGCAATGCTGGGTGCGTGGGGGTGTGGGCCAGGTCCCTGAGGCTAATTCTGTCATGAGCACAGTGTGAAAGGTCCCTAGGCCATCTCAAACCTCAGCTTCAGAAAAGCTCGGGGGGGCTCCCACCATCAGGTCACAACCAGGAAACAATTGAGAATGTCACCATGCAGTACCAAGCTGCTAGGGCGAGGCTGCCTTGCCCAGTGGTTCTGAACCTACGGCTCGTGGACTGACAGGTGTCAGGGAAACACAACCACCCTGCCCTTCCGATATGGCTAAATGGGATCCTGGCTAGGCGGGAGTGGGGTCCTTACATGGAAAAGGGAGTCCCATACAACTGTAACCCTGCTTGCTGGGAGTGGCAGTCAAGCCCGGCTCCAGTGGTGGCTAGAGATTGATGAGCCTGCTACAGCCTTGGCTAAGAGAGATGCATCTTGCAGCTCATGCATTTAGCTCCAGAAATCCCAGGTTTGATCTCCACTGCCAATGCCCGTGTGTGGGTTAGGGTTACAAGTGGTGGCCCATAGGGGGATTTGAGGCAAGTCAGTTGGGATGCACTTCCCTGCCCAGAGGGCATATGTAACCCCACGCTTGCTCGGAGTGGCACTCTGTGCCCCTTGAGTGGTGGTTAGGCCCCCTAGAGATTGGTGAGCCTGCTAAGAGAGATGTATCTTTTAGCTCATGCATTGAACTTCAGAGCTCCCAAGCTGCCTGTGTGGGTTGGCATTACATGGAAAACATGGTGAACCACCAACGTAGTCTTTAGTGGAGGACTCAGGACTCCTGGGTTCTATTGTTTGCTCCTTCGCTGACTCTCTTTATTATGGTCAATTTAACCTCTCTGCGCCTCAGTTCCACTTTTGAAAATCAGTGGTTGTCACAACAGGGGGTGCTGAATGCTTTTGAACACCTGGGGCAGGATCCTCAAGGTATTTATGCACATCATTCCTGTGGAAATCAAAACCCTAAATACCTGTGAGGCTCTGGGTCCTGGCCCTTAGGTAGGATCCTAAGCAGGAGCTGAGTTCTTTGGAGAATCCAGCCCCAACTGGAGGTGCTGAGTACTTGGAAATCTGGTCCTGAGCTCTTCTGAAAATCTTTCCCCAGGTTCTGCAGGGCATGGAACATGACTTATTTGGAGAGGCCTGGCACATACTAAATAGAATAATAATCATAATGTTTGTAAAGCACTGTAAGATTCATGGATGAATAGGAGAGCTATATAGATGCCAAACATTGCTCTCCGTTCTTCCCTGCAGCCGGCAAGTCTGAAGCCAGCTGCATCGCTTGTAAAGCAGAAGGGAGCAGCACAAGATGTATATACACACACGCTTTTTTTGTATGTGAGTGTCAAGATCAGAGTGTCAGGTATAAAATGCTGCCAGAGCCTGGTAGGCAAAAATTGACAAGGGAATCCAGTGTTATCTGGAACTGTTCTCTCCAGAGAGGTTGAAAATCTTTGATAGGTTCACTCCAGGGGGAAATAACTTTGGTGGATAAGAGGCGTTGATGTGTGTGAAGCAAAAGGAAATCCATGTGCATTCCACAGCAGCAGCAGGGTTTGAAACTGACATGTATTCTTCCCCCTCTCCCACCCCACTCCCTGTTTATTTTATTTTCCCTTCTTTCAAAGCAGCCCTGGGTCTCCCCGCTACTAGAAGTGTTAAAAACAACCAAGTCACACCAGTGCCCCACAGCATGTGTGTGTGTGCGGGGCGGGGGGGGGCAGCAAAAAGGGGGAAGATGGGGAGGGAAGGAGAATGTCAATAGGCAGATCTGAAAAGCAAACCGAGGAAATGACTGTGAGCTTGTCTACACTTGAAACACCATGTAGACACTACCTACACCGACCGCAGGGGTTCTCTCATTGGCATAGTTAATCCACACACAGCCCCGAGAGGCGGTAGCGTGTCCGCGGAGTTCTTCTGTTGACCTAGTGCTGTCTTCATGGGGTCTTAGCTCGGCTTTACTGCACAGCTGAGGGTGTGGATTTTTCACACAGCTGAGCAACGAAGTTCTGCCAACCTAGTTTTCTAGTGTAGACCAGGCCTATGTTGGGGGGTGGGGGATGGGGTGTAAAGTCTCCCATGGTGCAGAGAAAACAGCTTTCATGAATTCTCCCAGTTTGGAGAGGAGGGATGGAAAAAATGTAAAACTTAAACTGAATCCTGGTTTTCTTTTTCTGATTAAACTCCCAAGCAATGGCCCAGTCAATGAGGGGCAGATTCTTTGCTGCATCACCCCTGGAGAGCCACAGCACACCCCAGCTTCTGTGCTGCTGTGGAGCCAAAACAGCCCCCAACACAAGTCAGAGCAGCACCAGGGACTGGTCTCCCTAATGGCAGCCTCCTACAGAATCCCTGTAATGCCCAGCACTGTGGGCAAGCACTCTTCCACTCCTGGTCAATCAGGGGCACACACTATGCTGGGCCTGCAAGGGTTGGGGAGAGTGCAGGGCTGCTTATATAACCCACTGGTGAGTGTGTGTTACAGGTCCCCCCGCTGTGCCCACCCACAGAGGCTTTGAGCTGTTACACGCCCCACTATAGGAGGGTGTCTCTTCAGCTCAAGCTGTGGCAGTTTATGTATTTAGCTTTGGAGGTCCCTGCTTCAGTCCCTGGTGTATCACCCAAGGAGGTGGCCATCACGCCTATAGTGGTCCTCCACTGTGTTGGGGGAATTCTTATTTGACCAGCTGCAGCTGCTTCAAGTCACCTCTGTACGCTGCAGGGAAAGGGTCAGGATTGTGAAGAGCCCCATTCTTACACCAGGATTAACTCTATTGCAATCAGCAGTGCTCCACCAGTTTGATATAGGGCTGAAGCAGGAGCGAAGCAATCAGGCACCTGCCATTCCAGTCAGCACCCTGTTAAGCCTAGCCCAGGACCTACATAACAGCTTGCAAACAGGTGGGTGTAAATCAGAGCTTCTGAAGTTGTCAGCATGCCCGCCTCTCTGCAAAGACATAGCCGTCAGCCCATTGTTCATCCGAAATTGACACAGGGCCAGAAGCACTAGGCACGAGTGCACGACCAGCCACCACAAAGGGATGTCACGAAGATAGTCATGGCAAGTCTGCAGGGACTGCAGGTTTATGTGCTTCCTTCTGGAGGAAGACTGATGGGATGTGTGCGTCGCTTATTTGTACCTGTTGGAACCATTATCAGCCTTGTATGCAGCAGGTTGTTTTCATCCATCATAGCCCTGCATGTAGTTTTAAGGGTGAAGGCATTTGGTTAAAGTTTTGGGGGAACAATAAACCAGCGCATATAAATTAGATGCTAATATGTGACTGAGGCAACCACCAATGATACAAGAGGCTGTGTTCAACTCCACATCACCGACACATGTACGCCATTTTCTGTCCCAAACTGCTGCATAATATTCTGCTGGAGTGAATACCAGTGCCAGCACTGAGATCTGGACAACATTTGTCTCTGCTGTCCAGGAGGTTCCTACCAGCTTCTGGATCAAGGCACCGGGGGAAGTGATCTTTTTTTTACTTCAAGTGTTCTAGATGAGGCTGATGTGCTAGACTATGGTCCAGCTTGACGCTTAAGTAAGTGACGACTGGCTGCAAAGGGAGTGGACGATCCTCGACACGGACTGTAAGGGGTTGATTGTCCTGGCAATTGTTCACTTGGAAGGTTGTGGCCACTGTCTTAGACTCACTGAATGTAGGTCTCCACTCATGAAAGTAAGTAGCCAGAGCTCCAGACTGTGACCCTTCACTATCATGTAGCTCATTACCCGCATCAGCAAGAGAGATCTCATCTGCCTACTTGTCGGCCTTAATTGTTGGTAGGTCCTAAGAATATATGTTGAAAAAGAGTCTGGTATGGAGATGCCTAAGCTGGCTGACTGTCTGCAGCTTGCAAGATGACGCTCCGATTCGTTATCATTTCCATGATAAACCGCCCCAGGGGCTTACAGGGAATAATAGTCTGCAGCAATTTGGCGATCAGCCCCCCCCATGCCAGCCGACACGTCCACCAGAATGATGCCAACTTCCCTGCCCTTCTCAAAAGCATCGTCAATGTTTTGTGTTGGGCAAATAAGTCACTCTTGGGTACACCCTCCACATCTGAAGCCAGCCCGGACAAAGGGCAGAGGTGGTTCAATAATCTCATTGATGTGCACCAGAATCAATCACTCCCTAAGCTTGTATGTAACACAGGCCTGAGGCAAGAGCGATGGATTGACAGCTCTTAGAATCTTCCAGTGGTTCTTCTGGCTTCGACTTTTGCCCCACACCAGATTTTGGGGATGCAGTTGTCCTGGCAACGTTGAGGAGGAATCGAAGCAGCCAGCTTTTGGGCCTAGGTGAAAAAGAAACGCTACATGGATACAGTCCACACCTGGAGTGTTTCCCGTTCCCGTAGGCTATCTGGCCTGGTCCAGTTCTTTGTCTGAAAAAGAAATGCCCAGGAAGTGGTGAAAAATCAAATTATATCTGCAGCAGGACACAGTGTCCTCACCTGAGAGATGCGCACCTTAGAAATACCTCTAATAAAGTAACAGCAGCAATGCGACATGAGACTTTGGGACAAGCCGTGAAACCAGCTGCCAGATCCACCATTAGACCGGCACGGCAGGCCTTCTGATTTTTAGATGGGCAGCACGAATTGCCTCCAGGCACGCTGTGCAGTGTTACAGCACGGTTGCTAGCGGGAAGACCACCACCGAAAGGGACGGCAGAGGGGGCAGCTTCAGCATCTGAATCCATCGGCCAGGAGCCACTGGTGATCCATCGGTGATCCATCGGTCACCATTTAACAGCAGGTCTCCTTGCTGCAGCCAATGCGTTTAACTCTAAGGGCCTGGCTGTACAGCACAGCCTCACACTCCGCGGCCCTGGGATAGGAGAGAGCCGCAATGCTCTCTACATGGTTTGCTATCCAGCTACGCCTCGTCTATTAAAAGCATTTAATAATAAGGTAGCTCAGTGCTGATGAAAGCTGCCAGTTCACTGAAGGCACCAGTCTCTCTATTTAGCTGCAAAACAGGTGCGCCATTGAAATCGGCCCTTATATCTCCACTCACCAGTGAGCTTTAACCCTGCTCTAGTAGGCTCACACCGAGGAGAGATCAGTGTCCATGACTCATTTCCCTCCCCACCTCCGCTGGGACGGCCAACAGGAGGAACAACCAGCTACACTGGGTGGGGTTCTCTGCCTCAGGCAGGAGGTCAGACTAGATCAGCAGTGCTCAGACTGTGGGTCAGGACCCCAAAGTGGGTCATAACCCTGTTTTAATGGGGTCACCAGGGCTAGTGTTAGACTTGCTGGGGCCCAAGGGTTTCCACCCTGGGCGGCGAGACTAGGGCTTTGGCTTTGGCCCAGGGCGGTGGGGCTCAGGCAAGCTCAGGCTTCAGTCCCCTGCCCTCCTGGGGTCGTGTCGTAATTTTTGTTGTCAGAAGGGGGTTGCAGTGCAGTGAAGTTTGAGAACCCCTGGATGATGATCAAACCTGCCCCTTCCTATCCTAACTTCTATGAATCCATGAATGTGGTTTTTGTGACATGGCCACCGGTCTCCTAGAAACTCCTTCTCCCATCCCCTTCTCAAAACTCATTCTGATGTTCAGTTCTCCAGCCCTGATCTCCTTTCTGGGTTATCGGCTCCTAGCCTCTTACTTTATTGTTCAGTATTATTATCTATTGTGACAAAGTTCCTTCTCTGCTTTGGTGGGTCCTGTGCTTATTGGAGGATTTTCTCACCTCAGAAGTTCACGGCAGCCCTCAGTTTGGCCGTTTTCGTGGCTCAAATCTGCCGTTCACTCAGTTAGCCTCATCGTTGGCCAGCATCGGAGAAAGGAAGAAGAACAATCCCCGCAGTCTCTGCTGATCCACCTATTGGATCGGGGAACAGGCCAGAGACCTTCCCCTCTGGTGGAACCCACAGTCCAGGTCAACTCCTCTGGTATCAAGTAGGGAGTTGGGGGAATGGAGGGATGGGGGAAACCCGGGCCTGCCCTCTACTCCGGGTTCCAGCCCAGGGCCCTGTGGATTGCAGCTGTCTACAGTGGCTCCTGTAAGAGCTGTGTGACAGCTACAACTCCCTGGGCTACTTCCCCATGGCCTCCTCCCAACACCTTCTTTATTCTCACCGCAGGACCTTCCTCCTGATGTCTGATAATGCTTGTACTTCTCAGTCTTCCAGTAGTTCGCCTTCTCACTCTCAGCTTCTTGTGCCTCTTGCTCCCAGCTCCTCGCACGCACACCACAAACTGAAGTGAGCTCCTTTTTAAACCCAGGGGCCCTGATTAGCCTGCCTGTCTTAATTGATTCCAGAAAGTTCCTGATTGTTCTGGAACCTTCCCTGTTACCTTACCCAGGGAAAAAGGGACCTACTTAATCTGGGGATAATATATTTGCCTTCTATCACTCTCCTGTAACCATCTGGCCCGACCCTGTCACACTATATTGTGGACCTAACAGAGATTACGGCTCCATTGTGCTAGGCACTGTACAAGTACATGGTAAGAGAAAGCATACACCCTGAACAGATTAATTAAAGCTCAACCTTCTTGGGAAAAATGCTGTTCTCCCACAAGGTGTTGATCTTTGGCTTCCCTCACCGTGTGTTGTCATCCTTTATTGTGATGTCTGTCCGATTCAGACTGTAAAATCCTCGGAGACCTTTTCTTCTTGCATGTCTCTAACAAAGCATGCCAGAAAGAGAGGTGGTCCCTGCTCTAACTCAGCTACAGAGAAACATCTGAACCTACAACACCTTTGGAACTAGGACAATTGACACCAGTTGAGTATCTGCTCCCAGATCAATGTTTTTCCTCATTTTTGTGGCTCTCCTTCCTGCAGTCCATCAATACTCCCCTAATTGCTACTCCTATACTGGAAGTGCACGCAGCGGAAAAGGGTGTGGTGGAAGAGAAATATGGGGCAGAATGGGGGAGTCAAGTGGAGAAAGAAGTCCTTCTCTGAACTTGAGTCAGAGATTCCAGTTTGATTTGGTTCATGGCCTGGATGAAGATTAGAGCCAGCTCTTCTGCTTTGTGAATGTGGTCAGAATCATTGGTTTAAATGGCAATGAAAATGCTATGTCACTACTTGTACATGATCACTCTTCTGGGGTGAGCTCACTGCAGCCTGTCGTCCTAGCAGTAAAGCATCCCTCCCAGAGACATGTGCTACTGGAAATCAAGGATGCCTCAGGTCTAGTTCCTATGACTTGTTGTGTAATCTGGGGCTAGTCACTTAGACTGTCTGCCTCAGTTTCCCCATTTGTAATAACTTCCCTGCTTCAGAGTGTTATTTAAAGGCTCAATTAGTTAATGGTCATAAAGTGCTTTGAAGATGAATATGGAAAAGTAGCTTGAGTTCTACAGATGACCCACAAAGGAAAAGAAAGGACTAGAAGGATTATAACATCACAAGTGATGACAACTGAATAACAGAGAGGGAAACCGAATTAGTGAGGCTTTTAAAAACTTTTATTTTATTTTTGTTAGCTCCTGCTCAACTCAAACCCCTGAGAAACACATGGGAGAAAGGGAGGTTTTGTTAAAGATGCACCATAAAGAAGCATAAAAGAGCAAAACCCTCAGTTTGTTTTCCTTTGCAGGTCACCTTTAATGATGGAGAAGCTAACGTCTCTCTCTCTAACTTTTTCTGCTCTGTGGTATGCTCATTCACACATGACTGCCAGCTCCGCTTCCTTCAATCTATTCCCTAATACGCGGGAGCGGCATTACTGAACGTCTTGAATATACTCAGCACTTAAGGTTTCATTGAGATTTGTGCATGGTCGCTCCAAAGACGCCTTGTCACCGTCACCTCTGTTGTTTGCAGAGCCGAGTGCCTGCAATACCTGCGTCAGGGCCGAGCACAGTGCCAATCCCCTCAGCCATCAGCAAATCCAATTTTATGGACATGGCTAAACTTGTGTGATGTGCGGTGGATTAATTCCGGGAGAGCATTGCTTTTGTGATGCTGTAATTCAAGCTGTTTTCATAAGCCAGCGAGAGTGGCACTTGGACATTTTCATATCACGGGGTCAGGCAACAGTTGGCCACGCTGGGACGGATAGGCCAGGAGTTTGCTTGGCCAAAGGTCAACACCACTCTTACAGTGCAGCATCAGATTGGTCAAAGGTTCTAAACAGGCAGCCCAGACGGGTTCATTTGATTTCACAGGTGTGAATAGGTCAAAAGGCGACTAGAGATGCCAAGGATTGTGTGTTTGTATTGCCAATTTGCAATGCCGTCCGTGACTTATTTGCTGGGTGTATGTATAGATCGTGTCACGGTTCCCTCCCCACTCTGAACTCTAGGATACAGATGTGGGGACCTGAATGAAAGACCCCCTACGCTTATTTCTACCAGCTTAGGTTAAAAACTTCCCCAAGGCACAAATCCTTCCTTGTCCTTGGATGGGTACTGCTTCTGCCACCAAGTGAGTTAGACAAAAATTCAGGAAAAGGACCACTCCTGTTTCCCTAAAATATCCACCCAAGCCCCTTCACCCCCTTTCCTGGGAAGGCTTGAGAATAATCTACCAACCAAATAGGTAAACCAAATTTTTAAAAAACAGAACTTTATTATAAAGAAAAAAAAATACAAGAAGCACCTCTGTAAAATCAGGATGGAAGGTAACTTTACAGGGTAATCAGATTCAAAACACAGAGGATTCCCCTCTAGGTAAAACTTTAAAGTTACAAAAAAACAGGGATAAACCTCCCTCTTAGCACAGCTAAAATTCACAAGCTAAAAACAAAAGATAATCTAAGGCGCCTTGCCTGATTTACTTACTCTTTTTGCAATATTGAGACTCATTTTAGGATGATTTTAGGAGAAGGAGTTTTCTGACCTGATGCCAGGGCCAGCTCTAAGTACCAGCAAAACAAGCAGGTGCCTGGGGCGGCACATTTCTAGGGGGCAGCATGCTGGCTTCCCCAGAGAACACACTCAAAAAAAGAGCCCAAACAAAGCCTCCCCCCGGCCGATTTGAAAGTATCTTCTTTCCCCATTGGTCCTTTTGGTCAGGTTCCAAACAGGTTATTTGAGCTTCTTAACCCCTTACAGGTAAGGAGGAATTCTAGGCTACCCTTAGCTATATGGTTATGACAGATGGGTTTATAATTAAAAATCACACTCTCCTCCTGAGCCAAGATGCAGCAGAAATGACTAACCCTTAAACGTACTTGTGGCGATCTATCCCCACACTGATCCAGCCCCTCCTGTGTCCCTCTCTGCTCATGGTTTATGTGCATCTGCCTCCCTATCACTTCCTTAAGCCACATGCCTGCAGTGACTTTGCTTCATCCCCACTGCACTGCAGCTGCTCGCCCCTCTATATTACTGCATGCAGCATGAGTCCAAAGCACTTCTTGGTCTGCTAGGGTTGGGATTCCCCGGATGGGGGGGAGAATTCTAACCAGCAGATAATGGGTGACTTCTGGGGGACAATTCTCCTGCAAAAGGGTTTGTGGGTGGGTGTGGAAATCCTCTCCATTAAAACGAAAGCCAGAAAACCCTTCACCTGGGGAACTAATGACTGTAATAGTGCGTTTAATAATAACAACTAATACAGAGCATGCTCTTGGAGGTGCTTCTGGTATTGGAGGCTCATTTACGGAGTAGCTTCTCCCGTTGGTGTAGTTAATCCACCTGTGTGAGAGGCGGTAGCTACGTCGAGGGGCGTGCCGTCTACACCAGGGTTAGGTTGGTAGAACTATGTCACTCAGGGGTGTGGCTTTCTCACATCCCTGAGCAACGTGGTTATACCGATGTAGGTACAGTGTAGACCTGACCTTAGGTACTCTCCACTGAGCTATTGGAGCATGCTGAAAAATGATGTCACAGATCTGCTGCCATGGAGGCCGCCGGGGTATGTCTACACAACAAAGAAAAACCTGCCGGCTCCAGCTCGCGGGGCTTGGGCTGCAGGGCTGTTCCAGGGCCGTGCAGACTTCTGGGCTGGGGCTGAAGCCTGGGCTCTGGGACCCTCCCATCTCACAGGGTCCTACAGCAGCAGTGGCAGAAGGTCCTTAAAAGCGTGGGGGACAACCAGAGCCTGAACCGTGGCCCCACCCTCCTGCAGCACCCCTTCCCCTGAGGCCCCACCCCCACACTGCTTCATTTCCCCAAGCCCCCCCACCCTCGCGCTGCCCCTCCCCTCGAGGCCCGCGCCCCACCACCCCTTCTTCCCAAGGCCCCACCCTGCACCACCCCTCCCCCCAAGGGCCCGCCACGGCACCACCCCTTCTCCCCGAGGCCCTGCCCTTGCACTGCCCCTTCCCCTGAGGCCCTGCTCCCACACCACCTCTTTGCTCCAAGAACCTGCCCCCCACTTGCTCCTGTCCTCCTCCTCCCCCTGTCGCTCACACTTATGGTTGATAAAAAAGTTTTTAAAAGTGGGGGACCATGGCCTCTTCCCCACCCCCCGTTTCAGCACCCCTGTCCTAGAGCCCAGGCTCTAGGGCCTGAGCCCAGAAGTCTTCACTGGAAGCAGGCTTGGGAGTTTACTGGATAAACCAAACCCTTTGCACCTGCCGATCTCAAAGCACTTTACAAAGGTGGGTGAGCAATGTTAGCTCCATGTGCCAGATGGGGAGAGCAACACACAAACAGGTGAAGTGACTTACCCTAGGTCACGCTGTGAGTCCGTGACACAGTCAGGAATAGAGTCGAAGGGTGAAATCTTGGCCCCTTTGAAGTCAACAGCAAAACTACTATGGATTTCTATGGGGCCAGCATTTCAGCGTAGGTTCCCTAACTCTCAGCACTCTGCTCAGTTCACAGGTGCACCTAACGTACTGAGCAATCCTTATATTTATATTTGGGCTGCCAGCTGTAATGTGCCGAACTTCCCGCACTGTTACTCCAATTAACAACCTCGCCCTGTGTCTGCTGGGAAGCCCCGGAGTTTTACAAGCCAGGCCAGAACACTGGGAAACAGGAAAAGGTGGGAGCTTACAGGGGGTCTGATGTGGTTCTCAGTGCAGTTCCCAATGCAGGGCTCAATTCACGGGGAGCAAGTGGGGGATAGAAAGAGAGTGAAGGAGACAGTGAGAAGGAGCGAGAAACAGCACCAGAGACCAGGCAGCAAGCACACATCTGCTGAGCTCCTCTTGCCCCTCCCAACACCTACCCCATACATGTTCCCTTGTCTTTCCATAGCACCATGGATGCAGCCAGCTATCCTCCAATGCACTCACCCTCGCCTGCCTGCCTAGCATTGTGTTTGTACCAGAGTGGTTATCAGGATGGCTCTGGCTCTCAGATAAATGGAGGAACCTTTTATGAACCACTGTCTGTGGCATTGTGGCCCGAATTAGACCACTAACAAAACTGCCTGGTGTCACACGGCATATTATTTGCTGCATAAAATAGCTTCAAAATATTAGAGACCTGGATAATTGTTACAGTGCTTAAATTACACTGGAATGTGAGATCAGGGTATGATCAGGTTGTTATCCAAGGCCACAGAAATCAAGCCGCGGAGAGTTAAAGCTCCCTGGGCAACCGTAACTCTGACCTGGTCTGTAGAGTCATTATGGTAGGATGTAGGGTCTCTCATTACATGATCATATAACACTGGGCTGTGGGAGCCTTAACTCTGCATTTCCCAGCTCCTGGGGGCTTAAATCACAACCTTAGTGTTCCATTGAAACAGTTCTTTTCCCCCTGTTCCCAATGACATTATCTTGGAGTGAAAAGGGAAATCAGAAACCAGGGGAAACTTGGTTATTTCTAGGCTCAGTTCATAAATTAAGGCCCCTCTTACACCATTCTGGCTGTTTAACAGGATGTTAAAATGGAGGTAATATAATGTAAAACCGCTTTCTGCTGCCAGAGTAGTGTAGGGAGACCTTCATTAGATCAGAATCGGGGCTAATGCATTTAAAAAGGGGCAAAAATAAACCCATCAAAGGCTCTCTCTTAGATCTCTGTTAGTACAGCACCTGGCACAATGGAATCCCGGTCCAGGACTGGGGCTCCTAGGTGCTATGGGGAGACAGAAAATAAATAATTATACTAATTGTTGTTCCAGACGCAGCAAAGACACATTTCAAAATGCGCAAATACAGTAACTTTGCCCCTTCATTCAAGCTCCCTCCTCCACCAAGCACCCTCTCTCTCCTCCTTCAAACCCACGTCTCCCAGGAATGCTTCCCAATGTGGTCACCTCCCTCCATTCACCCTCTCCTTTACTCCTGCCTTATGTCTGGTGTTTGCCTTGTCTAGCCTAGACTCCGTTCCTTCTCTTATTGAAAACAATAAGGGTCTGTCTGCACTGCTTTGTAAACCTGGGTCTGTGGGACCCAGGCTTGTGGATTCGGTGTGTTCAAGGCCATGCCTGAGCATCTACACTCTATTGTAAACCTGGGTTTACAGTTTTTGGACTCGGGTCTCAAAACCACGCTGATGCATCCATACTGCACTACACAGGCCTTCTGACTCAGGTCTGAGGCAGGCCTGAGCTGCATCCTCACTGCAAAATGACAGGGCTAGAGTCTCAGCAGGACTTGGGATCAGACACACACACCCTGTCCCCCAGGCGGGTTCTAGGAGCCAGGTCCTGAGGGCTTGCTGACCTGAGTGAGACTGATTTGTGTGTGGACGGTAGGGGGGCTTGGACTCAAACCCGAGCCTAGATTTACAATGCAGTGTAGACATATCCCCAGAGCTCTGCCATAATCTGAATGAGAGCAAACTCAAGACCCTAGAAAAAGCTTTTGGTGCACGGAATGTGCAAAGTGCTGTGCAACGATACACTTATTACTATTATTTATGTTGTGTATTGTGGTAGTGCCTAGAGACCCCAACCCACTGGGGGTCCCTTTGTGCTAGGCACTGCACGTACATATGGTAAAAGGACAGTCCCTGCCCAGAAGAGCTGACAGTCTGAAGACCTGACCTAACAGGTGAGTGAAATGGACAAGCAGGCAGTGGGAAGGGCGGAGAAGGGAATAAAAATGCTGGGGTGTTATAGCATGGACTAGCTGATGGCACAATTCATAGATGCTAGCCAGGATCAGTAATTGCAACCTGCCAGCTGATGGATATTATTATTAGGAATTAAAGATTTCTGTTTGGGCAGAAATTCCTTCTCTACTTTGACCTGCACAGCTTGGCGCTGATCCAAAGCTGACTGAAGTCACTGGAAAAGTTCTCATTGAGCTGAAGGGACTTTGGATCAGGCCCTTTGAGCAGCTAGAAATACTGTTGCATGTGGACAACTGGTGCATTAGCACTGGGAAGAAATGCAAAGATAGAGTTAATATTTTGGTCAGACATGCAAGGGCTGAAAAACAAATAAAGCAGGGAAATAAGTGGGGACAAATGTACAATCCGTACTAGGTGTTTGCAAAAGCGGCACCCATTGGCCAATGTTCTTTTTCCTCATTATAACTCATTTGCAGATCAAACTCAGGAATTATCTCCAGGGACGTTTTCGGATGTAAATAGATGACTAGGCATGTTCTTATCATTTTTTCCGTCCCTAGTATTTATGCTTTATATTGTTTCCCGGGCACACTTCAATCAGATCATCTCGAAACTCCCAGTCAGATCAGGAGTGTTTTGACTGAAATGAAGATTAAACATTATTTGGGGATGATTCACAGCCACTAGCAACAAGATCAGCAAGAACTTTGGGGGCCTCTGGGGTGGAAAGTGCTGTATAAATGTATGGCATTTTTTATTTCTCATCTTATCACAGCACAATTGTTCACATCCTCTTTGTAGCATCCTTCTGTCTACTTAAACGCCAGTGTCTTAGACCCTCAACCACACAGCCAGATTCCGCTCTCAGTTATATCAGTTAAACAATGGAGTCATTCCCTGTGTAGCTGAGTCCCTGACACCCTCCCACTCTCTCCAGGCCCGTTATCATCCAGGTTGTTCTTCCCAAATCTGAATTGAAATCCCTGGACCAAACATACCCAGACTTTGAAAAACTTTATATCTGGATTCAAACTTCGCAATCCAGCCCTTTATCTCTAGGATATGTATCTTTTTTCTATGGGTTACATCATACCACTGATTTGCTGGCATTGATTTCAATGGCGTCTTCTGCTTAAAAGGAACGAGATGACAGGGGCCTCCCGTATGGTGCCCAAAACTGTACGTGCTGTCCAGGATTTTCCAAAAGTGACCTGTGATCTTGGACACCCAATTCAAGACATCTTAAAGGGAGCTGAATTCCTGCGAACTGGTGCTCAGCACTTTCAGAAAATCAGGCCCTACCTGTTTTTGAAACTCCCATCATCAAAATATCTGAACACTGCATGATCTTCAGTGTATTTATCCTCACAGCATCCCTGGGAGGTAGGGCAGGGCTGTTCTCTCATTGTATAAATGAAGAAGTGAGGCACAGAAAGAGACTGTGACTTGCCCAAGGTCACACACGAAGTCTGTGGCAGAGCAGGAAATTGAAACCAGGTCTCTCAAGCCCTAGTCTAGGGCTCTAACCACTGGGCAATCCTGCCACTGTCAAGATGCCCTACATGTTTCTAGTTGGGCTCCTGAAGTAACTGGTCTTTAGACAATCCTGCAGTACTGCCGACCCCAAACATTCAAAAATCATGACTACGGCCCTCAAAAATCATAATTCTGCTGGGTTTGGAGCCTCAAGGTTTCACATTTTCAAACTCTTCTCCAAAACTGTGACGTCTAGTAACTTACTTACTATTTTAAATGAAAGACAAGACTGTCAAGTAATATCCTGATTCCAGAAGCTGGGGATTTAAGAAAAACACATGATAGTCAGAAACACTGATCTTGTGCCACTATTCCAAGCAAAGTCTAACCAGCGTGTGTAAAGTAGGAAGAACCCTTCTGGCTCTCATATTTACACAACCCCTGTACTCCCCTTCCCTGCAACTACTGGACATTTTACAAGGCCAACAGTGATCATATGGGCCGTGCTGAGTGTATTATACTTGGCCTTCTTAGCCATATGTATTCAAGCAGGTGCCTGTGCCTCTCTGGGCTTATGAATTCTTCCTTCCCTAGTCGATATGTGCAGGTTGGTAGAAGATGAGGGAAAAGGGGAGTTAATTTCCAGGGCTATTCAGGCATTAATTTGATGTCTCAGTCCTGGCACACAGTGCAGGTGTGGACACTGTTTTGTTTGCTGCTGAGCGTGGGTGGTGCATATAAGAGGTTTGGGGAGGCTAAGCCACCCCCAGAAACGCTGGCCATGCAGGAGGGCAAATGCCGTGGATGCGTGGGCACCTCCTTTTGGAGGCGTGCCAGCCTGCTGCCTTTGGAGCACCAGAAGTGAAGCTCCTAGAAGTGGGATTGCACCAGCGTCCAGACTGTGGAACACCCATACTCCGCCCCAAGGACCTGCCTCCACTTGGCCTCTTCCTCCAAGGCTCCGCCCTCGCTCCGTCTCTTCCCCGTAGCCCCCCGACCATGGAGAGGAGCAAGCAGCAGGCAAGTGGCAGACAGGCGGGGGGTGGGTGGGTGGGTGGGGACTCAGGGGGAGAGGCAGAGAGGTGCATGCGGGAGGGGCGCAGAAAGAGTCAGAGTGGAGGCAGGGCCTTTGGGGGGCAGGGCCACAGTCTGGGCACAAGTGGCTCCCCCGCGTCTAGGGAGCTTCCGGCACTCACGTGTAAGCCTCCCCAAATGGAAGACTCTCGCGCTGCCTATGTGGCGGAGATTGATGGTCACTTGGTGGATAGTCCAGAGGGGAGCTAAACCTGCTAAAGGGAAGGGACTGTTTGGGAAGCCATACTGCCAAAGGAAAGATGTCTTCCTTGTGTGGTGTAACTGCATCTCCTGCATCCAGCCAAGACATTCAGGGATGGAGAAGCTGCTTTGCAGCACCTCTGGGTGATGGGTTGGTATTTTCTCCATTCTGCGGCTGAGAAACAGAGAAAGGAGCTGACTTTTCCAAAGCCATCTTGCTGGCTTGGTTAAATTAGGTATTTGAAAAATATTAATATCGTGTCTCCAGGGTGGATAAGAATCAATGATTTAAAAAAAAAAAATCAGATTTCTTTTTATTTAAATCGGATTTTTTTAATGCTTTTTGAGGGACAAAAACCTAGCTATAGTTTTAATTAAGATACATTATAGCTCAAAGATATCTTATCATGGAATAGGGATTATAAATTCTAATTCTATAGTATGAGACAATATATTCACGTAATGTTTAAGAAAAGTTTTGTAAATGAGTTCCAATAGTTCATGGATAGGGACCCAATTTTATGGGGTTCCAGGGGCTTCTGTATAGATTATTTAGATTAATCTTTCTATCTAACCAATGGGACTCAGTGCTCAGTCTAGAAGATACCATCAGAGATGCTTAGTTTTGCAGTTCTCAAACTGTGGATTTGTGTCTCCAGAGGTAACATGCTTGTTAACAGCAAAAGTGTTTTTAAATAAACAAATAATATATAGAGGTGAGAAATAACAGACCTCAACTCTATTGTCCCTCTGCAAATTTGTGTACACAGAGTCAATACCTTACCTCTCTCTAAAGGTGTGAAGTTTCAAAAAGTTCAATGAATAGAAGATTGCTGGGAGTGGAATAGATCTGGACTAGGAGAAGAAGTCTGGAGATAAATGTGAGAAGCGAGGGACATTGCTTGTTTTGTTAAAATATTATATGTTTGCTGTTGAAGAAAAAAATCCAGAATACAAAACCTTGTTGTTTTAGCTAAATAAAACAATTTAAATGTCTATCTGGTGATGTTCTCCTCCTAATACAGCATGGCAAGAAAATCCTCCAAATATTAATGATTAACCTGTTGAATTGGAGATAGTTCACCTCCCAATGATTTCATAAATATCTGCTTCAATTACCTTTGGTAAATGAAATAACCAAACAATCATTCATTTTCCGATATAGTTGTAAAACTAATCTGAAAAGTTTTCAAAATAAAGCACTGTTTAAAAATGTATAGTGTGTACCTTCTAAAAATGACACCTACATCTGTCACTGAGTTGTGAAGAATATGTATTAAGGTTATAACAACCAACAAGAATGTACTTTTATGTAGAAAACCATGATTAAATCGAGTCTTCCTGACTAGTGATTTAAATCAGGATTTAAATCAAATCCACCCTGCGTGTCTCAGAAGAGTTTGCTATTCCTGACTTCCTGCCCCACACAGTTGTACAGAGTTGTTGGGTGCCATTTAAGAACTGCAATATTTTACCCTAGTGTTGGATAAAATGAGCCCTGGTATATTGTATACATAGAGGATTGATTCTGATTTCATGCTGGTGTAAATCAAGGGAAATTCCACTGAAATCAACAGTTACCCAAAGGTAAAGTGAGTGAAAATGGGAGGAGAATCAGGCCTGTGGTTTGTAATGAGCCGATGAAAGCCACCTGTGCGGTGTGGCCAAAACTTGTGATTTTATAGCCAGTCTTACAATATTTTGCAGTTTTTCTTAAAACACCAGTACCCAGAGTCAGGGGATTACATGAGAATCCCACCACTCCTTAAAAAAGAAGGTGCAATTCTAGGCCTGGTGCTTGTGGAGAAAAGTTGGACAACGTGAACCCTAAAGGCTGGGAACCCTGGAGGCAAATAGAAAGAACCCAGATTTTATTACTTCTTTTAGAAAATGTCATGATCTTTGAACCCTTGGGGATGGGCTGCCACAGAGATAGTAACGGCTCGATCTCCTCGCTTGGCCAGCCGACGTTCTCAAAAGCTTCTTCCAAGCTTCCAAGCATTCACAGCCATTGGCAACAAGATCAGCCAGAACTTTGCGGGCCTCTAGGGTGGAAAGTGCTGTATAAACGCATGGCATTTTTTATTTCTGGTCTTATCACTGCTAACATCCCAACCTCGTCTCCACTCAGCTTGACAGAGGCTGCTTTTCAATTCAGCTTTAGACAGACCTTCTTTGAGCCATTTCTTCAGCAAAGCTGAATGCTCTAGAAATGGGTTTCCTTCTCCAACACGAGATTCCACTCTCCTTTAGACCTCTCAGCTGTTGTGCAGGCTGGTGCGGAGCCTCAAGACAGGCTTTATTTTCTTCTTTCCAATGCAGCTTCCAGGGCTGCAGAGACTCAGCAGGTGACTCTCACTTTTGCCAGGCAGTCTGCATCCAACATTTCCTGCCTCTCTGACATCAGGGCATTGAACGGCCTGGAAAGTACATCTCAAGTAAGTGGAGTGCATTAGTTTCCACTAATGGAACATTTGTTATCCTGCTCTTTTCAGCACTGGTGCCAGTGAAATGAACGGTCTCCAACCACTATAATTCCTTCATGGGGGATTTAAAATAAAAAAAGCAGCACCAGCAGCTTTCGCAGCCACATTGTTGACTTGTGGTTTGGGGGGATGAACAAGAGGTGAGTCTTTGACTGATATTAAAGATCACAGATGAAATCTGAACAACCGGAGATGTGCACTGCCGATGAAAAATTAGCCTCCAACTTCTAGCAGATGACCAACATGGTCCAAGGCGCAAGGGAGTGGGGTGTAGTCTAAGTCCAACTGACCAGTGTGGGTACGCTTCACACATGTTGTAATTAGAGCTGGGCGGGAAATGCTCTTCTGGTCTGTCACAGGGTGGCTGGCCCCTGTAACTGAAGTAGGTCCAGCACCCCTGTGCCAGAACAAGGCACAAATGTCCCAGTTGAGGAGGTGGGCCTTCCTGCACCTGGGGCAATAGGCGGTCGGAGAGACCCAGCGAAAGGGAACTGGCTGAGAGAGCTGTTGGAACCAGGAGCAGCAGGATTGCCAGGGTTCCCTGGGAGGGCAGGCAGTGTGGCCTGAAATGTAAAGGGTGAGCGGAGGAACTGGTTTGTTTGTTTAAACCTGCCTAAAAGAACCTGTGGGTTGGCAGAGAGTCCTCAACAAGCTGGGGGGAAGCCCAGCCTTGTTACACCATCTTGCAAATATTTTCGAAAGTCTGAATATTTTTCTTCCCATCTCGAGTTGGGACAGAAAGTTAGAATCTTGAAACTATTCACTAAGTGGAAAACTCATTTTGGGGGGGGAAGGGGGAGCGGGGAAATGTTTTGTTTCAGTAATTGCAAAATGCTTCATTTTGACTTTGACCTTTTTCACATAAACCACTTTTTAGTCTAAATTTTGAAACAAAATGTAATTTTGAATGAAAACCCGGATTTCGTGGTTGCTGTTTAGAACATATCAACATTAAACATGGGGACAATTCCTCACCTATTTTTCCGGTTACTTTTTCAGATCAGGAAATTTGTCCAACCCAGTCCTGTATTGCAAACAATTTCGGTTGCAATGGACCCGGAGCAGCTCTAGCTATAACGTCCACCCTGACATCTGCAAAGTGCTTTCCATTTCCATACGGAGATTAGTGAACTGGAGCAGCAGCGGCTGATTGCTCCATTACAGAGCCTTGTCTCCTTTAATGGTTTGATAAAAGGAGGGTGACAGGAAGATAAATAGAGATAATACTTTAGGCGTCTTACACTAGAACCATTATCATTAACGGCATTAATTAGCTTATAATACACTGTATAGAAACATCAAACACAACCATTCTAAGGGGAAGTAACCTGATAATTGTCAGTAACATGATAGCGTAGCTTTAGCACGTAGTGAGCATTCAAGATGGCTCGCCCTGCACCACAGCCTTTCAGGGTAGAATTCCCCTGGCCGCATCGCAAACAATATCACAAATGTTAGCCACGTCATTACAAAAAACCATCATTACGGGATGGGCCTCGCTAGACAGGGGCTTCGTAATGGACAGTATAGGCACACTGCCTCCCCTCCCAGGGAACCCTGGCAATCCTGCTGCTCCTGGTTCCAACACCTTTCTAATCCTCTCTCAGCCAGTTCCCTTTCACTGGGTCTCGCCGACCGCCTATTGCCCCAGGTGCAGGAAGGCCCTCCTCCTCAACTGGGACATTTGTGCCTTGTTCTGGCACAGGGGTGCTGGACCTACTTCAGTTACAGGGGCCAGCCACCCTGTGACAGACCAGAAGAGCATTTCCCACCCAGCTCTAATTACAACATGTGTGAAGCGTACCCACACTGGTCAGTTGGACTTAGACTACACCCCACTCCCTTGCGCCTTGGACCATGTTGGTCATCTGCTAGAAGTTGGAGGCTAACTTTTCATCGGCAGTGCACATCTCCGGTTGTTCAGATTTCATCTGTGATCTTTAATATCAGTCAAAGACTCACCTCTTGTTCAATTGTTAGTTTCTAAGGTGCCACAAGTACTCCTTTTCTTTTTGCGAATACAGACTAACACGGCTGCTACTCTGACACCTGTATAGCCTTTAATGTTCAAGTCGCTGGCTCCAACCCTGGCCAGGTTGGGAGAGACTAAAGCTTGTTCGCATTTGGAGGATGAAATGAATTACGTTGGTATGTTGCAGTCCAGATTCTGCTTATCTCAGGTACTTATATGGCTCCCATTGCTGTCATGTCTGAGCATCCCACTGTATTTATCCTCACAACTCTTCTAGGAGGTAGAACAGCGCTATATCCCTCTTTTACGGGACTGAGGGACACAGACACTATGTGACTTGCCTAAGGCCACATAGGAAGTTTGTGGCAGAACAAATAATCAAATGCCACACTCCCAACTCCACGCTCATGCCAAACCGCCGGATCACCCTTCCCTTGGGGCAACTGTCAGTAACACAGAAGCCACAGCGCCAGTGAGCACTCTCCATGCCAGCAGCCGCACAACGGCCAAAGAGTGACCACACCATGAAATCGTGCTGTAGTGGGCCACCAAAGCTCATTTGCTGGGGGTGTGGTGGAGGTGAAAGAGACACGTGCACTGCTGATCCCAGTGCTATCGCTTCTCTGCATAGCTGTGGAGGAATTCAGGCTCCTGGGCTGGGAATCCAGCTTTACAGTAACAGAATTTTCTTAAAAGAACCAAACCCCCAAAATTCCAATCATTAAATGGATATTTAGAGTGAAGTTAGTCAAAAAAAAAAAACCCTGGAGATTTTTGGGAAAATTCATAATGTCTAATAAAGTAATCAGTTACAGATTTTGGGATTTTTTTGACCTGCGCCAAAGGTGGTCAAAACCAATAGGCTATTTTTGCAAAATGTGTGTGTGAAAATGTCAGTCTGTTTTATTGTTGTTGTTGACATTTTTCAACCCCCCACCCCGCTTACAAAAAACAAATTCCTCAAAATTTCAAGTTTGGAATGAGCCCCATCAGCTGTAGTCCAGAGACGTGCTCACCCAACCCACTTTTAAACCACACAAATCTGTGGCCACAAACAGATCGTCCATGGTCATCAGCAAAACTGCACCCACGTCACTTGAGGATTATAGAGAGACAAGGTGGGTGAGAGAGACAAGCTTTCACGGAGCTCTTCTTCAGGTCTGCCTGAGGATTAAAGAAGTTTGGCTGATACCTTGTGAGCAGCAAAAGAATTCCCATGAGATCTCCATTAACATTCCCTCTTTTTGCAGAAGATCAGAAGTTAGAAATTGAGACAGTCCAGTCCTGAGCAGGTGAGATTCCATCCAGCAGTGAGCAGCGGTGCACACTAGTCAGTCTATTACAACACCCACTTCCCAACTCCTGTATTTTCATACTGTTCCCATACGACGAAACCAAGCCGGACCACGACAGGTAGAAGCTACTGCCACTGAAGCTGCAGTGTTCTTCCTGGGAGTCCATGTCACAAAGCAGTGATGCTCTTGGCAAGATGGTTTAGGCCCAGATCTTCAAAAGTATTTAGGCACCTAACTCCCATTGACTGGGAGAGGTGACTAAATATCTTTGAAAGTCTGGGCCTTAGTCTTTACCCATGGGTAAGTTAGACATTTGCAAGACATCATCACTCCAGGAAGAGCTGGTGCCTTCCACTGCTGTAAGCAGCCTGGCCAGGAGGGAAGCCCCTACTCATGAGAGACCCGGCTTCCATCCTTTACCCTGTGAGCCAGTAGGGTTGGGAGGCCGGTGGGCATATCACATTCACTCCCCAGGACACACTATGCAGCCCCTGAAGCAGCTCAGCTATGAGGTGCATTGAATGGGCTCCAAAAAGGCATGTTCTCCAGTCCTTCTGATCCAAGGAAGGTCACTGCAATCAGAAATTTGGGGATGGTTTTGTAACAAAGCAGGAGTCATCTTTTGAGGTTGAAAAATAAAACAAAGCGGACAGCAGAGAGACTGACAGCTGGAGCCTGCTAGATCTATTGCTATTGACCATGAGCTTGTTTAAGGGGGAAGTTATTGGCTATGGTATTATCTCAGCTAAGAGAGAAAAGGAAACATCAATACTGGAATTGTAAAACAATAATAATAATAAAAAAACCCACAGCGCTGCTGTGAAATAATGGGACTGCAATGACTAGCGAGACAGACATATAGATGGGGTGAGATTATTGCAATGGCTCTCAGAGGTATTGGGAATGAGCAGCTACATTCCATGGTGAAAAATTATAATGAGCCAAATTTGTCGGCTTGCTGATTGCATATATTGGTTGTCTGGATAGCCAGGCTGAACTGGGTTTCCATGTGCCTTACAGCAAACGTCCAGAGGAAGGAGATCATGGGGATTTTATTATTCTTTGCTTACATGTGGTACATGAGTTTATTGGAAATGTCTCACATTTCGGATCAAAGGGACTGCAGATGGATTTGCTGCTCTCACTCTATGTTATCCTGTCTACATGGTCCCAGGGCAACAGTTAAATAATAATAAGAATGATGTCCATTTCTTACATGATGGTTCACAATCTTTAATGTATTTACCCTTGCAACACCCCTGAGAGGTAGGGAAGCATTAGTATCACTAGTTTCGAGATGGGAAACTGAGGCACCGAGAGGCTGAGTGACATGCCCAGGGTCACACAGGAAGTCCATAGCAAAACAGGGAATAGAATCCAGGTGTCCTATGTTCTAGGCCAGTGCTCTAACCTTTCTGCTCTGCTTGCACAAAAAGAAAAGGAAGCTAGGGTGTTTGAGCCTTGCTGTATTGAATCGGACGTACATTTTCTCCAGGCTTAGGAGACATGACTTACGTGTGTGTCTGTCATTGTATGTGGTTCAGAGAACAGGGGTCAGCTGGGCATGCAGGATGGTTATAAACGCAAGGAAAGCAGCTGTCTCTCTGCATCATTGGGAACCTGGGTTTATTTCCCCCGGGGACTACTTGTTCCATTTTATTTATGATCTTTAATGGCAATACCCCAAATGGAGACTGCTCCACAGCTGGGACTAGCTCCCAGAAGAGGGACTGTCCCAGGAGTGATCTTCAGCAGCATCAACTTCCCCACCCACCCCCCGGCCAAGACTGAAGCCAGGCACTATCTTCATTAGACACCCTGAAGGAATCCCTGGGTGTGTAATCAGTCTGGGCATCTTGGCTCTGTCCCAGGAGATGTAAGGCAATCCTGAGCACAGGCTGCTGGCCTGTCTCCCCAGCCCAGGAAGGAGTAATGCCACACCCAAACCACTGTTCAGGCCCTTCCTTCAAATACAGAACTCGCAGAGTAACACGAGCACCACTATGCCCCTGACTGAGGCAGGCTGCAGGGGGCCCAGGGGCCTTTCCCCTTCGTCCCTCCCCCTGCTCTGGAGCCAGCCACAAAAGCCCACCTCCCTCCTGCGGTTTTCCCTCTTCATTTGAGCCCTTTCAGCCCTCCATAGGAATCACCTGGCCCCTTCCCAGTTGGGCCTAATAATGGACTAGAGCTACCTGGCCATTTAAGGGGCAGGCCACCCAGTGACAAGTCCTGGGGCTGCTTTTGAAGCAGGGGTGGACTAAGATGACTCTTGATGCTGTTCCACCAAAACTTTACACTCAGCTACATGGCTTCCAGCGGCAGCCGGTCCACAGGACTGGCATCCAGGATCATCTCCCCCTCTCCACACGTGAGCCCTCTGCTGGTAGCAGCCAACACCAATAAGCTGCTTGTGCTGCCTTCTACTCAGTGAAGGCTTGATCCAAACACCCATTAAAGTCAACAGATGCCCACCGACCATCCAGATAAAAGGATGGTCTCGTATTTAAATGGGGACTCAGGAGACCTGGGTTCAACTCTCAGCTCTGCCCTAAGCTGTCTGGGTAAGTCACTTCCTCTGTGTCTGTTTCCCATCTGCAAAATGGGGCTAGTGGTTTCCTACCTTACGGAGCGGCTGGGAGGATAAATCCATTGAGCGCTATGAGGTGCTCAGATACTGCAGCGAGGAGGCTGCAGATGTACCGAGCTAGGCCTAGTCCTGGGTCCCCACCGTGTCCTCAGCCCTATCGAACACGGTCCTGGATCCCAAGGGACTTGCTTGGATGCTCAGCTGCTTTGCAGACTGGATGGTCCATCGTCCCCCACTGTTTGGGCTGCAATGCTGGGCCCGTGTCGCTGCTGTGGGGTAGGGGGAAGGGACGGCACCCTTCTGGAAAACAATAGCCATCCCTGCACTGCTCCAAGCAGATAGACTGCTCCCTCCTAGTTCTGCCGGGAGGGGATGCACACCACTCCCAAAGGACCAGGCAGGCGAGCATGTGGATGGCTGGGAGCAGAGAGGGGCACAGGGGTATTTTCTCCCTGTGTGTCTAGAAGCACAGTTCCCCGCCCCCAACAGCTCCTCTGGGCCAGTTCCGCTCTCCCGCGCCTAGTGCAGCAGAGTGCAACTGCCATGACTGAGCTCGGTTTTAGGGGCCTTTAAAATTTTGTCTTCTATTTACTGAAATGGAGGCTGCTACCATTTCCTCCCCCCCCCCCCCCCCGCCCGACCCAGTGAGGCTCATAAAAATTAAGTGACAGGAAAAAAAAGAACCCACTGCCACCAATGAAATATCCCTCCCTAAAGCCTCCTGGAGGTCTCCTGTGGTACAGCCTGATGAGGCAAAGCATAGATCACCTCCTTCCCCTTGCAGAGAGAGAGCTCTCTTCAGAGATGCACAGAGAGGGCCTAATTCGGATCTCGCTTGCAGCTGCAATGTTCTCCCCCTGCAGGCCTGGCTGCAATTTTTTCTCTCTGGTCTTCCAGAGCTTGTCAGTTTCAGAAGCAGGATTCCCCTCCCCCCACATACACACACTTTTTCTTCCCAAAATAGGGAGAGAAAACAAGAGCCCGCCCCCACTTCCTTTACAGAGCATGGCAGGAGAGGATCGGTGCGCTGTAATTATGCACAGACTTCTCCAGGTACAAAGCCCCCAGACAAGATGAGTCACCATCTGTCAGATGGAAACACCAGCTAAGTGCCACCTGGCTTCTCAAAGGGACGGGAACTGTTTAACATTGAGCCAGCTTCCCACCCAGTGTAAACCAGCATAGCTTCATTGTTCATTCGCAGATGACACTAAGCTGGGGGGAGAGGTAGATACGCTGGAGGGTAGGGATAGGATACAGAGGGACCTAGACAAATTGGAGGATTGGGCCAAAAGAAATCTGATGAGGTTCAACAAGGACAAGTGCAGAGTCCTGCACTTAGGACGGAAGAATCCCATGCACTGTTACAGACTAGGGACCGAATGGCTAGGCAGCAGTTCTGCAGAAAAGGACCTGGGGATTACAGTGGACGAGAAGCTGGATATGAGTCAGCAGTGTGCCCTTGTTGCCAAGAAGGCCAACGGCATTTTGGGCTGCATTAGTAGGAGCATTGCCAGCAGATCGAGGGACGTGATTATTCCCCTCTATTCAGCACTGGTGAGGCCACACCTGGAGTATTGTATCCAGTTTTGGTCCCCCCACTACAGAAAGGATGTGGACAAATTGAAGAGAGTCCAGCAGAGGGCAAAGCAAATGATTAGGGGGCTAGGGCACATGATTTACGAGGAACTGGGCTTATTTAGTCTGCGGAAGAGAAGACTGAGGGGGGATTTGATAGCTGCTTTCGACTACCTGAAGGGGGGTTTCAAAGAGGATGGAGCTCGGCTGTTCTCAGTGGTGGCAGATGATAGAACAAGGAGCAATGGTCTCAAGTTGCAGTGGGGGAGGTCTAGGTTGGATATTAGGAAAAACTATTTCAGTAGGAGGGTGGTGAAGCACTGGAATGGGTTACCTAGGTAACCCAAATCCTTAGAGGTTTTTAAGGCCCAGCTTGCCAAAGCCCTGGCTGGGATGATTTAGTGGGTATTGGTCCTAATTTGAGCAGGGGATTGGACTAGATGACCTCCTGAGGTCTCTTCCAACCCTATGATTCTATGATTCATTGACTTCACCTATTTTTTAAGGCCAGCAAGGACCATTATGATCACCAATCTGAGCACCTGTAAAGAGCCACAGGATCAGAGGAGGAGATGTGGGATTCCTGCATTCACACTTGCTTGTAAATTCTTAGCTAAGCAACAGCTATTTGTCTATCTAGGCATTTATACACCCCATCGTCATAGTATCTAGGTACCCCACACTCATTAAGGGACTTATTCCCACCACATCCTTGTAGGATTATTTTTTTACACCTGGGGAATGGAGGCACAGACTGATAAAGCGACTTGCCCAAGGTTACCCAAGAAGTCTGTGGCAGGGTGAAAAATTGAACCCAGGTGTCCTGGGTCACAGTCCAATTATTTAACTACAAGCCTACAGTTCTCAATTAAAGTGGTGGTGGGAAAGCGTGGTGGGGAATGTTTGTAATAAAGGAACAACCAAGTACTAGGTCTATTCAGTGAACGTATTTGAGTAGGAGTCAGTTAAAGGCTGCTTCACAGTAATTGTATCACACATTCACGTTTATCTTGCAATAAAACATTTGAGTTTTCTTTATGCTCCGCCAAGGCAATTAATTCCTGCTGGAAAACAGGGCAAACTCACAGAACGGTTGTACGACAGAAACAAGCAGAGAAAAAAAATCCCTCAGATGGGAACCTCGCATGGGAACCTAGGGACCCCTTGTCCTCCCTTATTAGCCCCCCCAAAGGCAGAGCTGCTGTAAATCTTCTGGTCCCAATGACAAATGAATGCCAAGGGAACCAGCTGTGCACCTCCCAGGAGCTGTCCATTCTGAGATGGCTTAGGTGGCCAAGAGTACTACTTCGTTATTAAGCCAGAGGTCTCCAATCTGTGGCCCGGAGCGACATGTGGCCCAGGACACTATAAAGCATGGCCCTTGAGGGTGGCTATGTTAAGAAGGACATGTGTATTTGATGAGGGAGTGGAAACGTGCTCCCTGAACCTGCAAACCTTTAAACCGGTGTGTTTGATTCAGCCCCATGGCTACAGAAAGGCAGACATGGGCACCTCCTGCAGCTCCACACTGAGCTGAGAGTGCTCTGAGCTGCTGTCTCTCCCCTGCTACAGCTGCTCTACAGCATCGGGCAAGCTGTTGCGTCATAGAGGAGGGAAGAGAGTAGCTCTGGCTTCTCCATTGCCTGCTTCCCTGGTGTGTGGTGGGAGCCCCTTGGAGAGAACAGGAGCTATGCCTGAGCTAAGGGGAATAGTTACAGTGTTGACTGTGGCTCTTTGACCTTTCTGAAAGAGTTTGTGCAACCACCCATCTGGAGAGGTTGGACGCCCCTGCGAAGCTGGTGCAGATGGGGGCTTGCAGGCACGGTCCCAGCCCCGAGGAGTTTGCAACTCAAACAGTGGTAGATAAATAAAATCATAGAAATACAAATGGGCCATAGTGGAAGGCAGCAGACAACATGGGGAAGCTATTGCTCCCTGGCACTTGTTTTCCAAATGTAATTGGCCCCGCTGGGGCCGACAAAAGGCTGAGAAGGTTTGAAGGTTCAAAAGGGTTTGAAGCTGAGGGTCGTCCTTCAGCACTATTAACACCAGCCTCTGTAATGTGGTCATTCTAAAGGATTATGTTCTTTGTAGTAGCAGGCTCACAAACCACTTGTGTGGCACAACCATTAGCAGGGGGACAAAGAGTCACTTTCCTACTGTGTGTTACGCACCACCCTGACCTGGAGAAGCTCATCTCTACTCACCGAGGTCTACCAAAGTTGAAGCCCCCTGCAGGGTGTCACGTATGTAATCAACCCCACCCTTGTGCTGAGTGGGGGGTTTGAACCCTGGTCCTTGCAACCGCTCTACTTATTCATGTATGAAGCTCGTTCCGCTTTGGATTGAGACTACTGGGAACTGGAAATAGCTACCCAGAGGGCAATGCAACACCTCCCACCCGCTGGCCTGCCGCGATACCTCAACCCTCCCCAGTAGCGACAGAAGGGAGGTCAGGCCAAGGTTTTCACCAATGACTCACAATTCTGGGTGCCTCCTTTTACAGGTGCCCAACCTTTGAGTCACCTTAAAGGGGCCAAGTTTCAGAAGGTACTCAGTACCCACCCTCTCAAAGTCAAGCCCTTTAAGAGTGTCCCAAATACAGAGGCACCCAAAATCACCAGTCCTCTTAGCCTCCATGGTCCATTCAGTACTTGGGGTCTCTGAAGAGACTGCCAACTAAAGAGCCCAATCATTCTTTGTACTTGTACGGCGACCTCGCCTGGGGATCTCAGAGCACATTACAGAACAGGATTGAATCAAGATTCACACGCCCTGGTAGTGAAATAGGTCAGTGTTATTCTCCCAGTTTTCAGATGGGGAGGACAATGCATAGCACAGAGAGGAGACGCGACTTATTCGGTGTCTCAAAGAGCGTCTGCCATAGAGCTGTGAATAGAGCACAGATCTCCAGACTCCCACTCCTGGGCTGCAACCACACAGACCATCCTTCCTCTCCCGTACTAGGTGGGAAGCGGACAGGGCTTCACTAGGACCTGAACTTTGAGCCACCAACCCATTCCACAGAGGCCAAGGAGCAGCCCTTGGATGTTAATGACTTTGAGTTATTCTCAGATGGGCTGCAGCGGCTGATTGTTTTCTAACCACGGTGGTTGCACTGTCCCCTTGTCATCCTCCTCCCCTAGTTCACAATATCCATCCGTTGTCTATCATCCTATGTTGACAGTAAGTTCCCTGGGCAGGGAGTGTCATTTGTATCTGGATAGTGCCTAACACCATGGGGCCCTGGTTCCCAGCTGACCACAGCGCTGGGCTGGATCCATTCCTAGGCCCCTGGGGAGTCCACCCCCAAATATGTTCTAAATGTTTTTTTCCTTTCACCATTTTCTGTTGGAGCTATGATTTTTCTTGCTTTGGAACACACAAGTTCAGCCCCCCCCCCCGGTTTTTAGATATATAATAGCAACTAAAGAAAACTAAAGAAAGAAAATCACTTATTTTCCCCTGTTAATAAGACATATATATTTTGCTTCCTTCCTCCGCCCGCCATCCCTCTCAGTTCTTTCTCTGATTCCAGGCTCGGTTGCCGTGCACTCCACAGGAACATCTCCTCTGTGTTTGCCATCTCTGCAGGAGATGTTATTGCCTCTTGGATTCAATGCATCTCTTTTCCTTTCCACCCTCCTTTCCTGCCATTTCCCACTCAGAGCACAGCTGATTCTACAAACTAATGTCAAGCCACACACCTTAGAGCTCACTCTCCCCACGCAGGGATACTCAGCAAACATTCACCCTCCCAGGGTCCCAGACCCTGGGCTCCAGCCCCGGCCTGAATGTCTGCACCGTGATTTTTCAGCCCTGCAAGCCTGAGTCAGCTGGCCTGGGGTCAGCTGCAGGTTTTTTATCCCCATGACGTCATACGCGTTGTCCATCTGTGCTGTAGTTCCCCACCTGTACACTGAAGAGGACACGCCTTTGAGGATGATGGGGTTCATGAACTGTAGGTGTAGGGGGGTTGGTTTTTATCAAGCAGCTCTCCATGGCACCTGGGGCACCCCAGCTGAGGCTTATTTCTCCCATTGCTGGGTCTGCGGAACTCTAGAAGGGGTCACAGGAGAGTAAAGCCTGTTTGATGAGCCTAGGAACTCAGATGGGTGGGACTGGAGTCCAGTGGCCAATGAGAGAGAGAGAGAGACCATTCTCTCGTTGGCTGCTAGAGTTGTTCATTGGATGAGTGCCCACTGTTTTGGGGCTAGATATTTGTAAGCCCTCGCTGGGCAGATCTGTCCTTGCCAATGTGCGGGTGAGTGTGTCAGAGCAACAGAAAGTGCAGAAGCGGGAGAGAGACGGCTCCAGCTCAGGGATTTCGTGCCTATACAAAAGCAGAGAAGACAACGAGGCCGAGGAAGAGAAGAGCCAGGCCCAGTGGAGCAGCAGCTGCCACCAGGAAATAGGAGCTCATGTCCTCTTCGTCCACTGAGCCCATATGAAGGTTCTTGTTTGCAGGCTGCCAGGCGTTTACATTGCTGCCTGCGGAGGCCGTAACAGGAGCCTTCAACGTGGCCTGCCGTGAAAACGCTGCGGAATAAACACCCTCGCCCGTTGAGCCCTGCGTTTCTCATTATGCCACTCGTGCCTCCCTCCATCGCACGGTGCGGCAGATTGCCAGGAGCAGGGTGCCTGTCAGACGGTGGGGTTTCCCTCTCCCTCTCCCGGTCTCTTTGGTGCAATGCAGTATTTTCTGCTCTAGCTGCTTAACTCAATGGAACCTTGCAAGTGTTAAAGAAAACAAGGGGTTTGATCTTGCAAATCTCTCCGTACGTGGATGCTCAGCTCGGAGAGGATTTGGAGGGGTGGGCCTGGGAAGAGGGTAGTGAAGAGGAGCCGGGTATAGGACAGTTTCTAGGCTGTGCTGTTAATAAGAACAGGAGTGGCTAGAGATCAGAGGAGCAGCAAAAAGTTTAAAGATTCAGAGCCAAACTTTCCCGAAGTTTAAAGCCAAGGTTCTGCCCCACGGCCATTCCTAGCAGTGACCCAAGTTCTCACACCCATGCCCTTTCCCGCAGTGACCACATGAACTCAGTGGGGTTTTCCCTGACCATGCCCCCTCTGACCCTCCGCATAACGATAATGGGAAAACACACCACTCCTGTACATCACACCCGGCGTGTCTAGGGCTGAGCTAAAGGATCTAGATAAAATCACACTCCTCCCCTACACCTCACTCCTGCCCTCTCACCCCCAGCTCCAATTCAAAGCTTTTTGGAAGTCAAGGAAAGTTCAGTGAACTCCTCTTACTACCCTCTCTTTAGTCCATGGTTGTTCATTTCCTTGCTGCCTCTGCCCATCGCTGCGCCAAGACCAGGACTTGGAGAGCCCAGATCCCATAGGAAGCACCATTCCAGGCTGACCTGCAGCAGGAAGAACTGGAATTCTCATGCTCCAGGCTGTTTGCTTGGGATTGCCAGTCAGTCTCTGCAGACCCAAGATACTCAGCTACGTACGGGAAATGTGGACGGTCGACTCGCAGACTGTGAACCACTTGGCGCTCATCTATTTCTATGATTATTGTTTCTATTCCAGTAGCATCTAGGGACCCTGACTGAGATCCAGGGTCCCATTGTGTTAGGACTGGGCCTAAACTTAGACTCTGATGCAGCCGTAAGCCATCTCTCTGTGGGCTGTACAATCGCTTTGTGTGTGCACATGTTAAGGGGATGTATTTAGGGAGTATCCTTAAAGTCCCACAGTCCAGTCCCCTGCACCTTCCCAGAGAAAACAACAAGGTCTTTGCAACATCACATTAAATAACAGTATTGTGTCCTCCTTTGCCACCCATCCTGAAGAAGCAGAAGCTGGTTTACATCTCCTTCCCCTAGTCAACCTGGCTCGGTGATGAATTTAAGGGAGGGTGAGCTCTCCATAGCAGCAAACTGTGGCTTATCCCCAAATAGACACGCTTTCTGGAAGTGCCCCCGCTCCCCCTTGCTCTGAGGAGCTAACAAAAAATATATCTATGTTCCAGACTGCACAAGGCTCCTGCTTCTCACCCCTCTCGCTGTCCATTGTAATGAGAACACGGCAGTGCTGCTCCTTCCCCGGCTGCCGGGGCGCTTGTTTGAAGCAGTTTTGAGTCAATTGAATGAAAAGGAATCAATGAGTGGATATTGCAGTTTATGGATGGCTGAGTCAATCCCACAGGCAGTGATTAGAGGCCCACAGTCTCTTTTATGCCCACAGCAAGAAAATGACTTAAATTTGTTCCACTTTCGCTCCGAACAGGAGCCGAATTTGTAGTGGGCTGGGCTGTCAATTATGCCGTCTTTTAATCTTCATCTGGAGGAAACACAACAGTGAAGATTTCTTTTTTCTTTTTTTTTTTTTGTAAAAGGGGGCTGCCATTTAAGACAGGTTTATTTGGCTCTGCCCCCCTTCTTTAAGCAGAGGACCAAAGGAAAGGCATTTAGGGAAGTCAAGAAAATACACAAGAGCAAATTCCTTGCCCTCCCTGCCCCTTGGCACTTAAATCAGTGGTGCACCCAGACACACATCATTTGTGCAAGAAAGCGTGTTAACGCAAGACTAGCAGCTCACGGTGGAGGATAATTTCCCTTGCTTTCTTCATTGCCCCTTGCTGACACCACCAACGGGCTAAAGCGAATCTTTGCCACCCCTAAATTTGTTTACAATCTCACATATGCCCCAGCAAGAGAGCTTCAACTCCAGAATGTGGTGAAGGCGCTGGACTGGGACCTGGGGTCCGTCTCTGGCTTTGCTAGTGATTTCCTGAGTGACCCTGGATAAGTCACTTACGGGCAGGTTTTTAGAAGTGCTGATTGCCTGCTGCTCCCACAAACTTTGCTGGAATTTGTGGGCACTCTGATCCTTTGAAAATCAGGCCATTAAGTTTTCCAGCTATAAGATGGGACAGTAATGCTTCCTTTCTCCCCTCCTTTGTCTGATTGAACCCCACAGCCTTTCCTAGTTGTAGTCCCACCAGGATATTGATGCATGCAAGGCAAGAAATAACCTTTTATCCTGAAGGGCTAACAAGCTAGACAAAGGGTAGGAAGGGAAACGGGCACATAGACAGAAAGTGACCTGCACAAGGTCAGACTGCCGGTCAGTAGCAGAGGCAGGAATAGAACCCAGCACCTAATCCAATGTCCTACCCACTGGACCACACTGCCCTGCCATTGTTCTACCCACAAAGGGAGACCTTAAATCTTCAGTCTCACTCCCTCTTGTTTTATCAGCGCTACATTCAGGCTTTGAGGGGGGTTTTTTTGTTTTTTGTTTTAAATGGAGAAAAGATGCAGTAAAGTTAAAATGCATTTGTCAACCTATACTCCTTACAGATGTATTTTCCTGTCTCCTGGGAGAATGGCTACCATGGCATCAAAAGATGAATTCATCACATCTAGTTTCCTCCTTTTTAAACTGACAGAAGCCTGTCATTTCAGAGTATTTCGTAGAAATTACAAAAGCGTTCAGCGCATCAGCTGTTGAATCCAGATGAGGACTTAAAAGGATACAAAAAATAAACCCTCTCTGAGGCTCTATGTGCATAGAAAAGGCCTTTTGGACGTGATCTTTACTTTCCTTTGGGTTCCTACCTGTTCAGTTTGTGCTGCAGTGTTTGTGCCATTTTACTATAACTTGAACAGTGATGGAGTCAGATTTCCAAGACACAAATACAATATGACATTGGCTAGACTGGGACCTTTCATATTAACAAGAACATGAGAATGGCCATACTGGGTCAGATCAAAGGTCCATCTAGCTCAGAATCCTGTCTTCTGGCAGTGGCCAATGCTGGGTGCTTCAGAGGGAAAAGAGCTGTATCTTATATGTGTTTCAGAGTTAAATGCAAGGCCACATACATTTAAGCTGCAGGGTGGTCTAATGGACAGTGCACCAAACTAGGCTGCAAAAAGCCTCTGTTCTAGTCCCACCTCTGACTCTATCATCTTGGGTAAATCATTTCACCTCTGTTCCCCCTCCCAGTCTTTGTCTATTTGAACTGTTAGCTCCAGGGACCATATCTCACTATGTGTATGTACAGCACCTTGCACAATGGGCCCCTGGATCTCAGTTGAGTCCTCTAGAATATATTCTAATGCAGATAACATTAATGAGCTACATAAAGCAGTGGTGCAAAAACAGTATATGGGGAATGTATTAAAATATTCAGTCATAAGGCCAGCAATGGCAGGATAAACAATGGAAAAAAGATAATGTATGTTTTCGCAAAAAGAAAAGGAGTACTTGTGGCACCTTAGAGACTAACCAATTTATTTGAGCATGAGCTTTCGTGAGCTACAGCTCACTTCATCGGATGCATACCGTGGAAACTGCAGCAGACTTTATATATACACAGAGAATATGAAACAATACCTCCTCCCACCCCACTGTCCTGCTGGTAATAGCTTATCTAAAGTGATCAACAGGTGGGCCATTTCCAGCACAAATCCAGGTTTTCTCACCCTCCACCCCCCCACACAAATTCACTCTCCTGCTGGTGCTAGCCCATCCAAAGTGACAACTCTTTACATAATCAAGTCGGGCTATTTCCTGCACAAATCCAGGTTTTCTCACATCCCCCCCACCCCCAAACACACACAAACTTACTCTCCTGCTGGTAATAGCTCATCCAAACTGACCGCTCTCCAAGTTTAAATCCAAGTTAAACCAGAACATCTGGGGGGCGGGGGGGTAGGAAAAAACAAGAGGAAACAGGCTACCTTGCATAATGACTTAGCCACTCCCAGTCTCTATTTAAGCCTAAATTAATAGTATCCAATTTGCAAATGAATTCCAATTCAGCAGTTTCTCGCTGGAGTCTGGATTTGAAGTTTTTTTGTTTTAAGATAGCGACCTTCATGTCTGTGATTGCGTGACCAGAGAGATTGAAGTGTTCTCCGACTGGTTTATGAATGTTATAATTCTTGACATCTGATTTGTGTCCATTTATTCTTTTACGTAGAGACTGTCCAGTTTGACCAATGTACATGGCAGAGGGGCATTGCTGGCACATGATGGCATATATCACATTGGTGGATGTGCAGGTGAACGAGCCTCTGATAGTGTGGCTGATGTTATTAGGCCCTGTGATGGTGTCCCCTGAATAGATATGTGGGCACAATTGGCAACGGGCTTTGTTGCAAGGATAAGTTCCTGGGTTAGTGGTTCTGTTGTGTGGTATGTGGTTGTTGGTGAGTATTTGCTTCAGGTTGCGGGGCTGTCTGTAGGCAAGGACTGGCCTGTCTCCCAAGACTTGTGAGAGTGTTGGGTCATCCTTTAGGATAGGTTGTAGATCCTTAATAATGCGTTGGAGGGGTTTTAGTTGGGGGCTGAAGGTGACGGCTAGTGGCGTTCTGTTATTTTCTTTGTTAGGCCTGTCCTGTAGTAGGTAACTTCTGGGAACTCTTCTGGCTCTATCAATCTGTTTCTTTACTTCTGCAGGTGGGTTCCAGCAGGACAGTGGGGTGGGAGGAGGTATTGTTTCATATTCTCTGTGTATATATAAAGTCTGCTGCAGTTTCCACAGTATGCATCCGATGAAGTGAGCTGTAGCTCACGAAAGCTCATGCTCAAATAAATTGGTTAGTCTCTAAGGTGCCACAAGTACTCCTTTTCTTTTTGCGAATTTACAGACTAACACGGCTGTTACTCTGAAACCTGTCATTATGCAAGGCACTGCATTTAGCCGTATGGAGTGGAAATCTATCAACTGCATGAAAAAACTTGTACAGATACAGACAGACATCATCTTCCTTTCCAAATGCAAACAGATGGACATCGTACCAAAAGGACTGAAGGTAAAAAATCCATTACAATCTACATACCACACAGACTATGCTGACAGCTTGTGCCACACGCTCTCAAAGAAACTGCGGAATCACCTGATCAACATCCTGTACAGCAAACAGGGAAAGATTAAGAATGAGCTCTCAAAAATGGATACTCTCATAAAAAACCAACCTTCCACACAAACTTCCTCGTGGCTGGATTTTACTAAAACTAGACAAGCCATTTACAATGCACACTTTGCTTCTCTACAAAAGAAAAAGGACCCTAAACTTTCTAAACTACTACATGCTACAAGGGGCCACAGCAATGGTTCCCTCAACCCACCTAGCAATATTGTTAACCTATCCAACTATACTCTCAGCCCAGCAGAAGCAGCTGTTCTATCTCGGGGCCTCTCCTTCTGCCCCTCCACCCCCACGAACATGATACAGTTCTGTGGTGACCTAGAATCCTATTTTCGACGTCTCTGACTCAAGGAATATTTCCAAAATACCTCTGAACAACATACTAATCCACAGAGGTCTCCCTACCAACACTACAGAAAGAGGGATTCTAGATGGACTCCTCCTGAAGGTCGAAACAGCAGACTGGACTTCTACATAGAGTGCTTCCGCCGACGTGCACGGGCTGAAATTGTGGAAAAGCAGCATCACTTGCCCCATAACCTCAGCCATGCGGAACGCAATGCCATCCACAGCCTCAGAAACAACTCTGACATCATAATCAAAAAGGCTGACAAAGGAGGTGCTGTTGTCATCATGAATAGGTCGGAATATGAACAAGAGGCTGCTCGGCAGCTCTCCAACACGAGTTTCTACAAGCCATTACCCTATGATCTCACTGAGAGTTACCAAAAGCAACTACAGCATTTGCTCAAGAAACTTCCTGAAAAAGCACAAGATCAAATCCGCACAGACACACCCCTGGAACCCCGACCTGGGATATTCTATCTACTACCCAAGATCCATAAACCTGGAAATCCTGGGCGCCCCATCATCTCAGGCATTGGCACCCTGACAGCAGGATTGTCTGGCTATGTAGACTCCCTCCTCAGGCCCTATGCTACCAGCACTCCCAGCTACCTTCAAGACACCACTAACTTCCTGAGGAAACTACAATCCATCGGTGATCTTCCTGATAACACCATCCTGGCCACTATGGATGTAGAAGCCCTCTACACCAACATTCCACACAAAGATGGACTACAAGCCGTCAAGAACACTATCCCCGATAATGTCACGGCTAACCTGGTGGCTGAACTTTGTGACTTTGTCCTTACCCATAACTATTTCACATTTGGGGACAATGTATACCTTCAGATCAGCGGCACTGCTATGGGTACCCGCATGGCCCCACAGTATGCCAACATTTTTATGGCTGATTTAGAACAACGCTTCCTCAGCTCTCGTCCCTTAAAGCCCCTACTCTACTTGCGCTATATTGATGACATCTTCATCATCTGGACCCATGGAAAAGAAGCCCTTGAGGAATTCCACCATGATTTCAACAATTTCCATCCCACCACCAACCTCAGCCTGGTCCAGTCCACACAAGAGATCCACTTCCTGGACACTACAGTGCTAATAAACAATGGTCACATAAACACCACCCTATACCGAAAACCTACTGACCGCTATTCCTACCTGCATGCCTCCAGCTTTCACCCTGACCACACCACACGATCCATCGTCTACAGCCAAGCTCTGTGATACAACCGCATTTGCTCCAACCCCTCAGACAGAGACAAACACCTACAAGATCTCTGTCAAGCTTTCTTACAACTACAATACCCACCTGCAGAAGTAAAGAAACAGATTGATAGAGCCAGAAGAGTTCCCAGAAGTTACCTACTACAGGACAGGCCTAACAAAGAAAATAACAGAACGCCACTAGCGGTCACCTTCAGCCCCCAACTAAAACCCCTCCAACGCATTATTAAGGATCTACAACCTATCCTAAAGGATGACCCAACACTCTCACAAGTCTTGGGAGACAGGCCAGTCCTTGCCTACAGACAGCCCCGCAACCTGAAGCAAATACTCACCAACAACCACATACCACACAACAGAACCACTAACCCAGGAACTTATCCTTGCAACAAAGCCCGTTGCCAATTGTGCCCACATATCTATTCAGGGGACACCATCACAGGGCCTAATAACATCAGCCACACTATCAGAGGCTCGTTCACCTGCACATCCACCAATGTGATATATGCCATCATGTGCCAGCAATGCCCCTCTGCCATGTACATTGGTCAAACTGGACAGTCTCTACGTAAAAGAATAAATGGACACAAATCAGATGTCAAGAATTATAACATTCATAAACCAGTCGGAGAACACTTCAATCTCTCTGGTCACGCAATCACAGACATGAAGGTCGCTATCTTAAAACAAAAAAACTTCAAATCCAGACTCCAGCGAGAAACTGCTGAATTGGAATTCATTTGCAAATTGGATACTATTAATTTAGGCTTAAATAGAGACTGGGAGTGGCTAAGTCATTATGCAAGGTAGCCTGTTTCCTCTTGTTTTTTCCTACCCCCCCCCCCCCGATGTTCTGGTTTAACTTGGATTTAAACTTGGAGAGCGGTCAGTTTGGATGAGCTATTACCAGCAGGAGAGTAAGTTTGTGTGTGTTTGGGGGTGGGGGGGATGTGAGAAAACCTGGATTTGTGCAGGAAATAGCCCGACTTGATTATGTAAAGAGTTGTCACTTTGGATGGGCTAGCACCAGCAGGAGAGTGAATTTGTGTGGGGGGGTGGAGGGTGAGAAAACCTGGATTTGTGCTGGAAATGGCCCACCTGATGATCACTTTAGATAAGCTATTACCAGCAGGACAGTGGGGTGGGAGGAGGTATTGTTTCATATTCTCTGTGTATATATAAAGTCTGCTGCAGTTTCCACGGTATGCATCCGATGAAGTGAGCTGTAGCTCACAAAAGCTCATGCTCAAATAAATTGGTTAGTCTCTAAGGTGCCACAAGTACTCCTTTTCTTTTTGCGAATTTACAGACTAACACAGCTGTTACTCTGAAATGTATGTTTTATCGTCAAAGACAGGTGGAGACTGAAGAAACAGTGCTGTTCCAGACAGCAGGCGCTGCAGAGGAGAAGGCTCTCACACCAAGTGTGCATGGGAGGGAGAGAAGACACTGGTGCCTAGAGGAATGGAGGGAGCAGAGTTGGGAGAAGAGAAAGACGAGATCCATTAGGTAGGCTAGAACAAGCCCAAGAAGAGGCCAGAGTCTCTCTCATTACAGAGAAATTCTATTGACCTTAGTGGAATTACTCAGAATTACACTGGTGTAACTGAGATCAGAACACAATATGAGCCGGTTAGAGCACTGGGCTGGGGTTCAGGAGAGATAGGGTCAGCTTCTGACCTTGCTACGCTCTTCCTGTGTGAACTTGACCAGTCACTTATGGTCAGATTTTCAAAAGAATTCAGCTTTACAGCTGGTTGGGAAATGATGATTGATTGATTTTGATGCCCATGAAAAACCTTGAGACTTTGTCAAAAGCCCCAAGACTCAAAATGAAAACCCTAGTTTTTTGTCAAAACCAATTTTTTTCATAACAAATTTCACTTTCAGCCAACCCCCATTTTTCAATTAAAAAAAAAAATTCCATCCAAAAAATTCTAACAAGCTGTGCACTGCTCCCCTTTAATCCAAGTAGAGGCCAGATTTGCAAAAGTTCTCAGCATGCAGCAGCTCCCATTGTTCCCAAGCTTCAGAAAGTTTTACCTTGTTTGTACCATGGTTGCACTGGAAGATGCTGGAAACTCTGGCCCTTGATCCTTTCCTGAGCAGCAAGGAGCCGGGACCCATCTTAACTGGGTCCTGGCCATATCACTGAAGTAGGGGGCTTCCATGGCTGAAGAGCAGCTAACAGAATAGCCCAACATTGCATCTTCTGCCACAGGCACATAAGCCAGGGAAGTGGGGGTGGCCTGCAGGCTGCTGTGTTCAAATATTCTCAGCTGCGTAAAGGGTGGCTGTTGGTCACTCTAGCTTATCAGACCCAGCCAGGTCCAGAATCTGGGGTGTAACCCTTCCCCCTGAGCTCAGCTCAGCCATCGGCCTGGATCAGGATGCAGATATCTGTGCTCTTAGACTTTGGCTGATGGAAGCCTACATTTGCTTTCGGGAACAGCTGCTGGTTTTTAAGAAAGCTTTCTGGCTTCTCCTTTTTGCCCTTGATCCGACTTTTCAGTTATAGATCGTGGCTAGTACAATTCATAATGTTTTGCTGGGCAGGAAACCTTGCCAAGCAAGTCTCCTATCTGCTCGGTCTAGCTCTGTGCTAACTGCTGCATTACACAGCTGCACATGGGGAAAATGACAGAGAAAGACCACCCACAGTCAAGCCCAGATTTTCAAAAGAGATCAGCACGTTGGGTGCTGAGCTCCTTTGAAAATCTGGCCCCTGTGACTTGCCCAACATTACACAGGGAGTCTATTGCAGAACTAGAGGCTAAACCCTGATTTCCTGATCCCCAGTCCAATGCTTTAGCCACAAGAACCACCCTTCTTCTCAGCAATGGAGCTGGAATTATGTGTATATATTTTAATGATCTTCCTGGTTCAGCACTGCAGTGAGGGCTGGTCAGAATATTTTTGTCATAATCCTTTCTCAGCTGAAAAATTAGTTTTTCAGGTAGATGAAGTGTTTTCACAACAAGTGCTACTTTCCATGGAAAATTTCAAAATTTTTGTTAAAACACACTCAATACCCCAAGAACCCAAAATATTTCAGTTCGGATCTGCTGCTGTAGTGCCTGTGAGCTGTAGTTCAATTACCTTATGTCCCCATTCTCCACTATGGGCTGGGCTCCTAGGCCAGAATACATCTCCCATGATGCACTATGGTCAGGGACTCCTATGATGCACCAGCTCCCTTCTTCAAGAGGGGAGCCTGTGATGCATAATGGGAGATGTAGTCCATTCAGGGAGCCTGACCCTTTCGAGGAAAACAGGAACGTGAGGTACCTGACTTACAACTCCTTGGACACTATGGTGGCATTTCCGAATCAAAATTTTCAGTTTTCAGATGAATTTTTGTTTTGAGGCCAAAATGTTTTGGTTTCCAGTCAAAATTTTTCAGCATTCAAATTTTTCAATTGGAAAAAATAAAATCACTTTTTTTCTATGGAATCCCCCATTTTTCAGCCAGCTCTATCTGAAGTGTCTTTTAAAAAAAACAGAACTCCCAATTCTGTCTCTCATACTGTCATTTAATTTCAGTACTTGTGAAGGATATTGACTTGAGAGCACTACAAAGAAAGAAAAAACCAGTCATGTCTCCTATGCACAGAACAGGGCACTGAGTGGGCCACAACGGTAAAATTTACCCCATTACCACCTTATCAGTCCTTCCACTCTCTGTTGAGACAGATAAGATAAGAGTACTAGCTCTGACTTGGACCTGTCTAATCGTAGCCCATTTCACATAGGCCACCCAACAGCTGTCAAACGGCGAGAACCTTCAGTTGGCCTGATCTGGATTTCTTTCAAAGCCGGTGACCTGAAGGCAAAAGCTTTCTGTATCCTGTTACTAATGAGATCAAAAGAACCTGTATGACTCACTGAAATAACAATATCAGAGGATACAGAACTACATTCACAGTATTTGAAGGTGTAAGACCTGAAGAAGAGCTCTGTGTAGCTCGAAAGCTCGTCTCTCTCACCAACAGAAGCTGGTCCAATAAAAGATATTACCTCCCCCGCCTTGTCTCTCTAATAGCCTGGGACCAACATGGCTACAACAACTGCAAACAAGGATGAATAGGGATAATGAAGGAAGGCCAAGGGTGTGTTACTGAGTGGAACTGAGCAAAGGAAAATTTAAGCTCGATCTCTGACATTTCCTGGCAGCGAGACTGTAGATTATTCTCCCATGGGAAGAGGTGGAAACCCCATTCACTTTAATCATTTAAAGTCAGGCTGGCCAAAGCACTCAGGAGTGCACTGTGGGGAACAATCCTGCACTGGCCAGAGTGGGATGAGATGATCTAATAGGTCTTTCCCATCTCTAGTTACTATCATTCAGTCCCCTGAGGCATCCATTTTCTTCAGTGCAATTGCTCACTTCCTGGTCTGCTGCTGATTCGCCTTGCTAATCAGCGGAACAATGGCTCTCTCATTAGTTTTCATACTTACCACTCAGATATGTCTTTCATTATAGAGCAGAATCTTACTACAATTACTGATAAAGGAGAGAGCAATTAGGAGCTTTGTCTGAAGTCCCACCGTATGGGCTGCAGGGTGCCCCATATTATATTTACTATGACATGCAGATTGTTAGCTTATCAAAGTGGGCAGAGCAAAGAACAATGGAAGCAACCAGGAACACAGGCCAGTCCTCCGAACGGAGTAACTCGGGCTCCCATTCGGGGGCATACAGGATCAAAGCACAATCCTACACTCTCAAGGAAAGGGACAAGAAGGTCCTACCAGGTCTTCTCCAACGATGCCTACTCACAGACCCTATAACAGTGGGTGTTAATATCACTCTCAGCCCCAGAAGGGCAGCCAGGCTTCATGACATACCTCCCTGACCCAAAGTCTCTCTTCCTAAGCCATAACTTCTGGTTACTCTCATGGTTCGTGTTACCTTCCTATGGCCCTGTCTGCAATGGGTAGCAGCATGCTTAAGTATCTTACTCTGATCACAGCCGAGACACATCACTCTAAAATGTCTGGGAGACAGCTGAACTCATATGCTACAGTCATAAGACCAGCCAGACTGGATCAGACCAGTGGTCCATCTAGCCCGGTATCCTGTCTTCCAACAGCAGCTGGTGCCAAATGCTTCAGAGGGAATGAACAGAACAGGGCAATTATCGAGTGATCCATCCCCTCACGTCCAGTCCCATCAGCTGGCAGTCAAAGGCTTTTCTGGCTGTCAGAGGCCTGGTCTTAATGAGACTGTGTGTTCCTAGGGGGGTAATTGAAATTATTAGGGATGAGAGAATGTGCTGTGCCAGATTTAGAACACACTGGAACTCAGAAGATGATCTCCATACTTTTGGAGTTTGTCCCCCATTTGGCTCTGGCAAAATGCAAGTTCTCCTTGGCTCTTCGTATTATACCCTGGTCATCTGAGAAGCAGTGCAAGGACTTCCAAGCCAGAATCTTTGTTTGCACGGCCCAGGTTTCCAGCCAGTTAGAAACACCAAGTTGAAAATTATTCTCTCTCTGGATGAAAAAGTGCCATGCAAGTGCTAAGTGAAACACACGTGTTAAGTAACTAGCAGCCAGACTCCTGTTTCAGGGGAGAGATATAGTACTCCAGAGTGGGGTTTGCATCTTATTCAAATGATCAAGCACTCTGCACTCCTGCACAAGGCCCCAATACAGGGGCACAGTGCTGGAGATGTGGGGAAAGGATGTTAAGTATCTGTGCAGGGGTCTGTTGTGTAGCCCAGTGCCCAGCATGGCCACATGCAGTGGCTCCTTCAGAGTAGAGAAGGTTGGAGCAGCCTTCTACATGCACATGTGGGTGTCAAAAAGACTAGTAGCAGCCGCTCTGTGGACAAGAAGAAAAGGAGTACTTGTGGCACCTTAGAGACTAACCAATTTATTTGAGCATGAGCTTTCGTGAGCTACAGCTCACTTCATCGGATGCATCCGATGAAGTGAGCTGTAGCTCACGAAAGCTCATGCTCAAATAAATTGGTTAGTCTCTAAGGTGCCACAAGTACTCCTTTTCTTTTTGTGAATACAGACTAACACGGCTGTTACTCTGAAATCTGTGGACAAGGGTTCCCCAGCCGAGTTACTCAGGATGGCGATGGAATGCGTGCCGAAGCAATTTAAGGGCTGAAGAGAATACTGACATCAGGGTAGGCTTGTCACTTCCTGTCCTCAAAACAAGTGGCAGTAGGTTCAAGGTTATGATCTGGAGAAGAATGTGAATGTTCAGAGGCGCCTCTCAAACACTGAGATCTGAAAATCTGGGGGCTCCTGGATCATATGAGAAGTCTGCTCCTCCCTGCCTCTGCTCAGGCAGGAAATCCCATGACAACAGATATATTTTTACACTTCTGGTCCCAGCACCAAGGAGTTCAGAGGCAACGTGAACCTAAGGGGGCAAAACTAAAAAGGACAAACATTCAATCACTTAAAAAAAAAACACCCTTGAACAACTTAGTTTTGGAGCAGGTCTTGTTCTGTCCAAAACCCTTGCCCACCCCTAGTAAAGAGGGGAATTTTGAGTCAGCTTTGGTAATGGAGTCTAGCTTCCATCCAATACATAGATTCATAAAGTTAGAGATGGGAGAGAGCAAAGGTAGGCCTTGATCCAGACACTCCCCTTCCCAATACCTTGGGAAATTTCTGATCTGAATCAGACCTGCACTCTTTCTTTGCAATGGAAGAAGCCAAAGTGCCATATCCAAACTCACTCCTCAATATTGGAATTCACCCATCTGAATTTTGTTCCTTCTAGGTCACCCATTCCACACACACACCCCGTTTCTCCCAGTGGCTGATGCAGGATTGCCCCATTCCCTGCACTATATTCCCCAGTGTTTTACCTCGTGTATGTTTCAGGAGACTGGAAACAAACTTCCTCCTTCTTAGCCTGTATTACGGTACAAAGAAAAGAGCCTGCCTTAAGATGCAAACCAGCAACGGCCTCCCTAGTCAGACAACTATCGAACTGCCATACCAGCATTTTTTTACAGCAGTTTAAAACACCATCAAGGCGACATCAAACCGCCTTTTACATCTAAACCAAAATGGTTATGGAATGGAGCCTAGAGTGAAATGCTAAATTGGATCCTATCAAATCAGCATCAGCCCGCACAGCCTAAGTGGTAATGAATGGCTCCTAACAATGGAGTTCACCATTATAAAGTAATGACAAAAGATACATAACCATTGAGGTCTCCAGGAGTACAAGCAGCAGCCACCCATCGCCTGCCCCCCTTCACGTTGTCTGTTGCCTGCTGATGGGCTCGTATTAAGGTAAAGCTTTGGGGTGGGGGTGGGGAGGTCAACTGCTGCTAGATTCTCCTCTCTTTAACTGACAAAGTGTTTCAGGATTCATTTAAGATAAATTATTCAGTCTAAACAGCGATGTAATAAATCTTCAGTGGGAAACAATAGATGGCTCTCCCCTTGGACACACAGAGGCTACAAAACTAGTCTCCTGCTAAGCAATAGTTATGTCCCACCACAGCTGCTGATGGGCCAATTTACAAAGGTATTGTTTGTTTCCTTACATGTTAGGTCACCTTGTATTGCTCCAGGAAGGGCTGCCGTTTGGCAACCCGTCATTGCATGTGTAGTCCAGTAGCCATGAAAAATATATAAGAGATACCTCACACTTTCCTGTTTTGTAAGTAACTTGATGCTAGTTTCTATACGATATACCCGGAGCCTCAGCAATGGCACAGAATAAGTTATTTTAAAACATATGGGAAAGACCTATTCGGTCAAGGGCTACCCTGAGACAGCAGAGGGTTATTCCATACAATATACTGCTGAGCGTTTTGTCCAGAGTTAACACATCCCAAGTAGCTGGTCTTTCATCACTCCTCTTTGGAGATTCTGGCCTTGTCATTCCTGGACGGTTCCAACTAGGGGGAGAAAGGCAGCACTGCTGAGAATGCGATTAGGCCCTTATGAAACGTTGCACCAGTCTGGAAACATCGGCCCAATCTGTGGAGTTCTGGACTCTATCCCCATACACAGTAACGGATCTGAGCTGGTTCATCCAATTTCTCTGATCAGTGTGTGCCAGGCATGTAACATGGCTCCAGGAAATTCTAGCGGAGGACACAGCTTCCTAAGGGGAGCAGCTTGCACAAATGTTATAACACTTGTAAAAAAAGAAAAAAAAATATCCCCATGCACACTGGTCAGAGGAATTGTGCTACAGCCCAGCGTCAAAAGACAGCACGGTCCCAACCACAAAGTGGAAGTGGCTGGCCCAGATCCTCACCTGCTGGGAATCAGTGCAGCTCCAGGCACTGTGCAGATTTACACTGGCTAGGGACCTGGCCCACCCATGTTTAAATCCTCCGTCACATTGCACGCCCACTCCCTCCTCTTCTGCCATCTGCCAGGCACTCCGTGCCCTGGGCCAAGATTCATTGCTGACTGTTCTTGCTTCACAAGCCTTTCCCATCCAAAATATGCCCAAGTGCTTCTGCAGATTCCAACTGTTCCTCTCAGCCAGGGATGTGGCCAAGTTCTCAGGCGTGCTGTCATTTCCCTGCTCCCATGCCAGCCAATAACAGCTTTGGTCTCTCCTACCTTTCAGGATCACCTGGAAAATCTCTGACCTACTCATTCCAGTCCTCCTCCTCTGCACAGCACCTGCGGTGCTGTCACCCAAGAATAATTTACAGCGTAGAAGTTGGAGGGTTATGTGCACTCAAGACATAGTCAGGGTCTTCCTCGCTTTCCTTTGTGGCAGCATGGTCCTTCGGGAACCCGTGGTGCTCACTCCTAATGGATGCTGCATTAGCTAATCCAGTGATTCAATTAGTTCGAAATGCTCTCTGATGGCACAGGCTGACCTTCCTCCTCCTCAGTTTATTGGGCTCCTGGAGACAATGAAGCTGCTTTTTAAGGGAGGGTCCACTAGAAGAGGCAGCTCATCTTTTGCTTTGTTACTGCTACACAGTGGCTATGTTTGCTCAGGGTTTCTCTGGATGGATCATTAGCACCGATTCTAAGATGGAAACTCTCCCACTGTCACCCCTCATCATTTCTGCTGTCCTTCAGTGGGTGACAGTTACTCCCCGAGTCAATCCAGGACCGACAACACTGTGTTAGAGGGCACATTGCTGGAAGAGCCATCTTTTAGCTGAAGCACAAAACAGAGGTCTTGCTCACCTGATGTCATTCAATATCCCCCTGGTACATATAAAGTAGGGTGTTAGTTCTGGCCAAATTCCAATCTGAGCAATTATAGTATATTCTGCCTATATGAAAAATTCATCTTATAGTTGGAATTGGATAGGATGCATCTCTTCACTTCCTATCCTGAGCTCCTGTGCTCTGGGGTAGCTGCATTTCAGTTGTGAAGTGATGCCATGTGTGTCGCCCAGGTGTGCACCCGTGTGTCATTTACGCATAGTGCAACAAATCCCTGGCCTTTTAGGAACTTCACCATTGTCACTCTGCTGCATATCTTGGCATGACATGGTGAAAGCAACAGAAATACTCCTGCTTGACAAGCACAGCAGAGCTAAAAGACTCTCTCCATTAGCTATTAGCGGTAAGGAGTTTATGACACACACACAGCTGAGCAGTACTGATCCCATTCAGCAGAGGGCAGTGGTGCACATACACAGCAACCAGCTCATTACAAACATGCCTACATACAAAACCAGCTGTGCTTCTTCCAAGGTGAAAGGCAATAAGATCAATGTAAGACTGCTGTTATTCAGTCTGCATAACTTATTTAAGAATAGTATGCAAACTATAATGCTTTCTTACAAACATCAGAATGTGAGGAAAGACAGACAAAATGGCCTGGGGATAAACTCGATGCATTCTGGTTGGGAGAATGCAAAGCCCATTGTATTTTCATATTTTAGGGGTAAGCATGCACAACCTGCTCATGGCTTTGTTCCTGGCCTGAGGGGTTGTTATATGATCTCCTCAGCCCATGGAAATAATGAAGAGTATCTTAGGCACATATTCTGTGCCTGTGTAAAATGATGCTACACAGAACGTGCAAGAATGACATATGTAATAGCTGATGTGGTCAAAACTCATTGGGTATTTTGTTAACGTCAATGAGACTTGTGTGCTCAACTCCCTAGGTCTGTTTTGAAAACCTCAACCCTTGTGCATTGTTATTTACTTACTGGCCTGGTTTTCAGAAGCGCTGAGCACCCACAACTCCCACTGAAGCCTCTGGGAGCTGGGAACACCACTGAAAATCAGTCCACATATCTATCTCAATATATATATGGCAGAGGTCTCCAAACTGTGGGGCGCATCCCCTGGGGAGGCGCAGAAGAACATTTGAGGGGGTGCAGTGCGGCATGGGCTAGCCCGCACTGGGGGCAGCGCGGGAGCACCCCCAGCTCTGCTCAGGGCCACAGCCCCAGCCTTGGCCCCTGCTACGACTTCCGCTCCCGGCCCCAGCTCCAGTCCCCAGCCTTGGCCCCCGGCTGTGGTTCCATTCGCAGCCGCAGCTCTGCCCCCAGCTGCAGCCCCAGCCTCGGCCCCTTTACCTCTGTCCATTCCCCCCGCCCTCAGGAGCTGTGGCCCCAGTCCCAGCCCCTGCTCGGGGCAAGCACAGACAAGGCTAAGGGGGAGGCACGGCCGTGAAAAGTTTCAGGACCACTGATATATGGCTTGTTTGTATGTAAATATGAGAGGGGAGTTGTGTAGCGGGGTAAATACGCAGACATGGAAGTGCTAGGCCAGAGCAAGGAGAGCGTACATGTAAGGAGGAACTTTCAAACAGACACATCAGCCTGCAATTCAAACATAACGCCAAACAAATTGGCTTAGTGTACAAGAGCGCTAGATGGGTCAAGGATGACGAGAGGAAATTAGAAATGAGGAAATGGAGTCACACTGGAAGACGAAATAAGCAAAGTCGGCCAACACTGCTTAGCTGCGTGTTATGGCAACATCACAACCACAGGGGAGGATGGTTTTGCTCCCCATGTGTCCTAACCTGGAAGAGTCATGAGTGTGAGTTAGCAGTGATGGAGGTTCGAGCTCCACTGCTGCAGAGCTCTCGCTGTTCAGCGCGAATGCCCGGAGCCTGTCTGTGCTCAGTGCTCTCCTCTCATGGCTGATGGCAACTGTGGGGTTAAGGCAGCTCCTATCCAGAGCTGCAGCAAGCTGTTTGCCAGAGGCTTGAAGTCTGGCAAACAAGCAGGCCCTTCTTGGCTCCCTGGAAACAGTTTGCTAACTCTGTTCAACTCAGGGTGAGAAGCACCACTAAGCTGCTGACATGTGTGGAGCAGATTCAGAGGTTTTATTTTAACTGTTAGCATGTAGGGGGCAAATCCCGAAGTCCTTACTTGGGCAAAACCTCCCAGTGTTCGGCCTGATACGTCCCTCCCCACGCAGCTGGTCCACTGAGACGAGCATCTGCTTCATCTACTAGCTAGAGAAGCTAGCTCAAGCTTTTAGAACTGGAAGCATGGGCCACGGGTGAACATGCCCTATGGGGGAGGCTAGGCCCCGGCCCTTCGCCCTCTTCCTGAGGCCCCACCCCTTCTACTTCCCCTCCCCTGCCAGAGCCCGGTGAGCACACACCCCAGGCTGCTAGCCCCCTAGCGCGCTGGGCAGGCGGCGTGGCCGGAGCACACCCAGCTCCAGAGTTAGGCGGGTGGGCGGCCAGAGCGTCCCCAGCCCAGGGTGCTGGGCAGGCAGCACTGTCCCGGCGCCGGGAGGACAGGCAGAGCGGCACAACGTGGCTCCAACCCAGGGGTCTCGTGTGCACCACAGCTCCCAGCCTGCCTGCCACAGCCTCTTGGCCACAGAAGGGAGCAGCAGACAGGAGGAGGCCTGGGGGTTGTGGAGCATGTGCGGGGCAATGCAGGCTGTTTGGGGAGGCACAGTCTTCCCCTGCCTATGATACCCACCACCCCTGACTGGAAGTGCCCAGTTCCATCCACAGTTGCATCCCGCAATGGCAGTCATTACAGAAGGGCTGCCGGATTTGGGCCTCCCTCCATCGTTATTCGTGGACATTTTCCTTCAGCACAAGCAGTCAAGCTGCTTCTGTCAGACCCGAGGGTCTCACAAGCCCCAGCCAGGACCGGAGGAAGAGACCCAGTGAGACAGCCGCCATCTTGGCCAATGCATCAGGGATTGAACCAGGCACCCTCTACAGCCAAAAGCATAAAGCTGCTACAGATGGGGCTAAAGAGTCAAACTGCCCTCAACGGAGCTGTAAGAGACTCATATCCTCTGTGGATTGGGTCCTGGGGACTAGGGTGACCAGATGTCCCAATTTTATAGGGACAGTCCTGATTTTGGGGTCTTTTTCTTATATGGGCTCCTATTACCCCCCACCCCCTGTCCTGATTTTTCACACTTGCTGTCTGGTCACCCTACCGGGGATGAGCCAAAATACCCACATCAGTGGGTTACACTAACACATTTACAGCTGGTAAATTATCTCCCCCCTGAGGATTTTTCAGTGATGGGATATGGAGCCTCACACCTCCAGGCATCTGGTTCAGATCCAGGCAAGATATAACTAGAGCCCCCAGATCACCAGATAGTGGCTGCTCCGTGAAATAAGTGGGTGGTTTCAGTCCAGGAAGGTGCTCATGTCACAAGAGAAGCCACCACCCCACAGCAGGTACTAGCCTGGCAGACTCAGCAGAAAGGCCAAGAGTGAACAGGGCACAGAGAAGAGCAACTTTGTCACAAAGGGAGTCCCTGCTTGGGGAAATTAGAGGAGTCAATGACCATGCTGTATCTGTTCTGGGACTGAATAGTGGACTGGGTTTCAGTCTCCAGGGCTGCCTCTACCAGCACAAAATCCTTGCAGAAGAAGAGAAAAAAATATTGGAATATTTATCCAGCTAGGGAAACAGTTATACTGCAACAAATCCATGGCTCACAAATGCAACCATTCTGCACTCTGTGGCTACTCAGAACTTCATGGGGGCATCAGAGATGGAACTCAGACACAAAAGCACAGCCCCTCTTACTTGAACTAAAGGAGAATCACCATCAAAAGTGTACACTATAGGGCATAAGCTACACAGTTGAGCAGTTCTGATTCTGTCCAGCAGATGGCAGTGTGGTATCCATATGCACTAGCGACTTGATTACAATGCCTTATATACCATTCATTACATTCCTTCACTGCAATTATTTGGATCAGAATTTTTCCTTCATCTTCAGCTTGTCCTCCTGCACACAGTGAATTCAAAGCTGCATTTATAAAGTATGAAACTGGTTACAATGTCACAAAGTCAGCATTGTCACAAGAGTTTGCAGAACCCCAGCCAGACAAGGAAGCTCTTTTTTCATTTGATAAAAGCACTCAAGTCTGGAGAGCATTTATATAAAACCTGTTCAGGAAATCCCCAGGATCGGGCAGCAGGAAGGAGAGGTCAGTTGTTATGGAGAAAAACCTTCTCTTAAATCATGCAGCTATACCAGAGAGAGGTTCAGAAGAGGACTGGAAGGAGCCAGCAAACAGAGCTGTAAACAGAGGAGTTTGAGGGGGAGTTTGTATTGCGGTGCTTGTTTGGGGTTTGTTTTTGCTGTGGGTGCTGCTGTTTTGGTTTGGATTGTGTTTCCCAGACTAACAGGACTTAGGTGGGAAGGCTATGACAGATACAGAGGCAGCAGTGTGAGTGACCCATGTAGTGGAAGACACAATGAAGATGACTGGATGTGGAAGCTGCTATATGTACATGATCCTGGAGAGGGTACCTGGAAAGAGTTTTGTCTGCATGAAGTGCCGTCTGATAGAGCTGATGGAAGAAAAGATCCGAGGATTGGAGATGCAGGTGGAAAGTCTGGTTGAGTTTAGACGGGGGTTCGAGCAGATTATGGAGCAAAGACATGAGGCAGCTGAAGGGAAAAGCTCAGACTTGCAGATGGAAGCAGGACTGAAGAACTCTGAGGGGAGACTGCTGGGTGAGGCAAGTGGTCAGTGGAAGCATGTGACTAAGAGAACCAGGCAGAGGAAAAGATGGACTAGTGAAGGAGAATTAGAGCTTAAGAACAAGTTTGCAGAGCTGGAAAATGAAGAAGGGACTCAGCAGGTGGTCACTGAAGGTGGAAGGGCAAGGAAGAAGAGAAGAGCGGCTAGTCCTATAGGAAAAGGGGTAGAGTCAATGGAGACTACACCAAATATGAGCCCCTAGAGGATACAGGATGGTTGAAGAGGATTACAAGGGAGAATAGGAATGGAAAGAACTTGCAGCCAGAGGGAACAGGGGATAGACTGGAGAATCGCACCATCACCAGGAAAAGGCAGGTCTACGTGATCGGGGACTCCTTACTGAGAAGGATAGACAGGCCTGTAAGCAGAGCTGATCCAGAGAATAGAAGGGTGTGCTGTCGTCCAGGTGCTAAGATATGGGATGTGGACCTCAGGTTGAAGTGGATCCTAAAGGGAGTGGGAAAGAATCCACTGATCATCCTTCATGTGGGAACAAATGATACTGGTAGATTCTCACTGGAACGTATCAAGGGAGACTATGCCAGACTGGGGAAGACGCTTAAGGAAATCGAGGCTCAGGGGATCTTCAGTGGAATTCTGCCTGTTCCTAGAGAAGGGCAACAAAGGTGTGACAAGATTATGACTATCAACAGATGGCTCAGGCAGTGGTGCTATAAGGAGGGCTTTGGGATGTATGGCCACTGGGAGGCATTCATGGACAGAGGACAGTTCTCTCGGGATGGACTTCATCTGAGTAGGGAAAGAAATAGACTTCTAGGATGGAGGCTGGCACAACTGATTAAGAGAGCTTTAAACCAGGAATTTGGGGGAGATGGTTGGGAGATGTCCAGGTAATCTCCATGCTGGATTTTAGCATTGAGAGGGAAGAAAACAAAGTAAGAAAGGATACAGCCGTGGGTAGCAGAATGTATATAAGGAGGAAGGGCAGTGTGGGTACCAGTCTAATAGGTTACACTTGCTGTAGAATATCTGTGCCTAATCGGGTATAGAATGTGAGCGAGGCCAAATAGCAAAAATTAAGATGTTTGTACACCAGTGCGAGGGGCCTAAGTAACAAAATGGAGGAACTAGAGCTACTGGTGCAGGAAGTGAAACCAGATATTCTAGGGATAACAGAAACGTGGTGGAATAGTAGTCATGACTGGACCACAGGTATTGAAGGGTATGTGCTGTTTAGGAAAGACAGAAATAAAGGTAAAGGTGGTGGAGTAGCATTGTCTATCAGTGATGAGGTAGAATGTAAAGAAATAAGAAGTGATGGAATGGATAAGACAGAGTCCGTCAGGGCAAAAATCACATTGGGGAAGAAAACTATTAGAGCCTCCCCTGGGATAGTGCTGGGGTGTGCTATAGACCGCCAGGATCCGATTTGGATATGGATAGAGCCCTCTTTAATGTTTTTAATGAAGTAAATACGAATGGAAACTGTGTGATCATGGTAGACTTTAACTTCCCGGATATAGACTGGAGGACGAGTGCTAGTAATAATAATAGGACTCAGATTTTCCTAGATCAAGTAGTTGCTGAACCGACTAGAGGGGATGCCATTTTAGATTTCGTTTTGGTGAGTAGTGAGGACCTCATAGAAGAAATGGTTGTAGGGGACAATCTTGGTTCAAGTGATCATGAGCTAATTCAGTTCAAACTGAACGGAAGGATTAACAAAAATAAGTCTGCGACTAGGGTTTTTGATTTCAAAAGGGCTGACTTTCAAAAATTAAGGAAATTAGTTAGGGAAGTGGATTGGACTGAAGAACTTGTGGATCTAAAGGCAGAGGAAGCCTGGGATTACTTCAAGTCAAAGCTGCAGAAGCTATCGGAAGCCTGCATCCCAATAAAGGGGGAAAATTTCATCGGCAGGAGTTGTAGACCCAGCTGGATGAGCAAGCATCTCAGAGAGGTGATTAAGAAAAAGCAGAAAGCAACAGGGAGTGGAAGATGGGAGGGATCAGCAAGGAAAGCTACCTTATTGGGATCAGAACATGTAGGGATAAAGTGAGAGAGGCTAAAAGTCAAGTAGAGTTGGACCTTGCAAAGGGAATTAAAACCAATAGTAAAAGGTTCTATAGCCATATAAATAAGAAGAAAACAAAGAAAGAAGAAGAAGTGGGACTGCTAAACACTGAGGATGGAGTGGAGGTCAAGGATAATCTAGGCATGGCCCAATATCTAAAAAAATACTTTGCCTCAGTCTTTAATAAGGCTAATGAGGGGATAATGGTAGCATGACAAATGGGAATGAGGATATGGACGTAGATATTACCACATCTGAGGCAGAAGCGAAACTTGAACAGCTTAATGGGACTAAATCGGGGGGCCCAGATAATCTTCATCCAAGAATATTAAAGGAATTGGCACAAGAAATTGCAAGCCCATTAGCAAGAATTTTTAACGACTCTGTAAACTCGGGGGTTGTACCATATGATTGGAGAATTGCTAACATAGTTTCTATTTTTAAGAAAGGGGAATAAAGTGATCCGGGTAACTACAGGCCTGTTAGCTTGACATCTGTAGTATGCAAGGTCTTGGAAAAAATTTTGAAGGAGAAAGTAGTTAAGGACATTGAGGTCAATGGTAAATGGGGAAAAATACAACATGGTTTTACAAAAGGTAGATCGTGCCAAACCAACCTGATCTCCTTCTTTGAGAAAGTAACAGATTTTTTAGACAAAGGAAACGCAGTGGATCTAATTTACCTAGATTTCAGTAAGGCGTCTGATATCGTGCCACATGGGGAATTATTAGTTAAATTGGAAAAGATGGGGATCAATATGAAAATTGAAAGGTGCATAAGGAATTGGTTAAAGGGGAGACTACAGTGGGTCCTATTGAAAGGTGAACTGTCAGGCTGGAGGGAGGTTACCAGTGGAGTTCCTCAGGGATCGGTTTTGGGACCAATCTTATTTAATCTTTTTATTACTGACCTTGGAACAAAAAGTGGGAGTGTGCTAATAAAGTTTGCAGATGATACAAAGGTGGGAGGTATTGCCAATTTAGAGAAGGACTGGGAAATCATACAGGAAGATTTGGTTTACAAGGTCATCTGGAGTAATAGTAATAGGATGAAATTTAATAGTGAGAAGTGTAAGGTCATGCATTTAGGGATTAATAACAAGAATTTTAGTTATAAGCTGGGCACGCATCAATTAGAAGTAACGGAGGAGGAGAAGGACCTTGGAGTATTGGTTGACCACAGGATGACTATGCCCTGGTCTACACTAGGACTTTAGGTCGAATTTAGCAGCGTTAAATCGATTTAAACCTGCACCCGTCCACACAATGAAGCCCTTTATTTCGACTTAAAGGGCTCTTAAAATCGATTTCCTTACTCCACCCCTGACAAGTGGATTAGCGCTTAAATCGACGTTGCCGGCTCGAATTTGGGGTACTGTGGACACAATTCGATGGTATTGGCCTCCGGGAGCTATCCCAGAGTGCTCCATTATGACCGCTCTGGACAGCACTCTCAACTCAGATGCACTGGCCAGGTAGACAGGAAAAGAACCGCGAACTTTTGAATCTCATTTCCTGTTTGGCCAGCGTGGCAAGCTGCAGGTGACCATGCAGAGCTCATCAGCACAGGTGACCATGATGGAGTCCCAAAATCGCAAAAGAGCTCCAGCATGGACCGAACGGGAGGTACGGGATCTGATCGCTGTTTGGGGAGAGGAATCCGTGCTATCAGAACTCCGTTCCAGTTTTCGAAATGCCAAAACCTTTCTGAAAATCTCCCAGGGCATGAAGGACAGAGGCCATAACAGGGACCCGAAGCAGTGCCGCGTGAAACTGAAGGAGCTGAGGCAAGCCTACCAGAAAACCAGAGAGGCGAACAGCCACTCTGGGTCAGAGCCCCAAACACGCCGCTTCTATGATGAGCTGCATGCCATTTTAGGGGGTTCAGCCACCACTACCCCAGCCGTGTTGTTTGACTCCTTCAATGGAGATGGAGGCAATACGGAAGTAGGTTTTGGGGACGAAGAAGATGATGATGAGGAGGTTGTAGATAGCTCACAGCAAGCAAGCGGAGAAACCGGTTTTCCCGACAGCCAGGAACTGTTTCTCACCCTAGACCTGGAGCCAGTACCCCCCGAACCCACCCAAGGCTGCCTCCTGGACTCAGCAGGCGGAGAAGGGACCTCTGGTGAGTGTACCTTTTAAAATGCTATACATGGTTTAAAAGCAAGCATGTGAAAGGATTACTTTGCCCTGGCATTTGCGGTTCTGCCTTTGCAAAAGGTTTCTGGGGAGGGCAGCCTTATTTCGTCCTTCATGGTAGGACACTTTACCACTCCAGGCCAGTAACACGTACTCGGGAATCACTGTAGAACAAAGCATTGCAGTGTATGTTTGCTGGCATTCAACCAAAATCCGTTCACGCGGTGGGAGGAGGCAAAATGCGACCTTGTAACGAAAGCACATGTGCTATGTATGTAATGTTAACAGCAAGGTTTACCCTGAAAGAGTGTAGCGACTGTTTTATAAAATGTGTCTTTTTAAATACCGCTGTCCCTTTTTTTTTCTCCACCAGCTGCATGTGTTTCAATGATCACAGGATCTTCTTCTTCCCAGAGGCTAGTGAAGCTTAGAAAGAAAAAAAAACGCACTCGCGATGAAATGTTCTCCGAGCTCATGCTGTCCTCCCACACTGACAGAGCAATGACGAATGCGTGGAGGCAAATAATGTCAGAGTGCAGGAAAGCACAAAATGACCGGGAGGAGAGGTGGAGGGCTGAAGAGAGTAAGTGGCGGGCTGAAGAGAGTAAGTGGCGGGCTGAAGACAGGGCTGAAGCTCAAAGGTGGCGGCAGCGTGATGAGAGGAGGCAGGATTCAATGCTGAGGCTGCTGCAGGACCAAACCAGTATGCTCCAGTGTATGGTTGAGCTGCAGCAAAGGCAGCTGGAGCACAGACTGCCACTACAGCCCCTGTGTAACCAACCGCCCTCCTCCCCAAGTTCCATAGCCTCCACACCCAGACGCCCAAGAATGCGGTGGGGGGGCCTCCGGCCAACCAGCCACTCCACCACAGAGGATTGCCCCAAAAAAAGAAGGCTGTCATTCAATAAATTTTAAAGTTGTAAACTTTTAAAGTGCTGTGCTTAAAGTGCTGTGCGGCATTTTCCTTCCCTCCTCCACCACCCCTCCTGGGATACCTTGGTAGTCATCCCCCTATTTGTGTGATGAATGAATAACGAATGCATGACTGTGAAGCAGCAATGACTTTATTGGCTCTGCAAGCAATGATTAAAGGGAGGAGGGGAGGGTGGTTAGCTTACAGGGAAGTAGAGTGAACCAAGGGGCGGGGGGGTTCATCAAGGAGAAACAAACAGAACTTTCACACCGTAGCCTGGCCAGTCATGAAACTGGTTTTCAAAGCTTCTCTGATGCGTACCGCGCCCTCCTGTGCTCTTCTAACCGCCCTGGTGTCTGGCTGCGCGTAACCAGCAGCCAGGCGATTTGCCTCAACCTCCCACCCCGCCATAAACGTCTCCCCCTTACTCTCACAGATATTGTGGAGCACACAGCAAGCAGTAATAACAGTGGGAATATTGGTTTCGCTGAGGTCTAAGCGAGTCAGTAAACTGCGCCAGCGCGCCTTTAAACGTCCAAATGCACATTCTACCACCATTCTGCACTTGCTCAGCCTGTAGTTGAACAGCTCCTGACCACTGTCCAGGCTGCCTGTGTATGGCTTCATGAGCCATGGCATTAAGGGGTAGGCTGGGTCCCCAAGGATACATATAGGCATTTCAACATCCCCAACAGTTATTTTCTGGTCTGGGAATAAAGTCCCTTCCTGCAGCTTTTGAAACAGACCAGAGTTCCTGAAGATGCGAGCATCATGCACCTTTCCCGGCCATCCCACGTTGATGTTGGTGAAACGTCCCTTGTGATCCACCAGAGCTTGCAGCACTATCGAAAAGTACCCCTTGCGGTTTATGTACTCGGCGGCTTGGTGCTCCGGTGCCAATATAGGGATATGGGTTCCGTCTATAGCCCCACCACAGTTAGGGAATCCCATTGCAGCAAAGCCATCCACTATGACCTGCACATTTCCCAGGGTCACTACCCTTGATATCAGCAGATCTTTGATTGCGTGGGCTACTTGCATCACAGCAGCCCCCACAGTAGATTTGCCCACTCCAAATTGATTCCCAACTGACCGGTAGCTGTCTGGCGTTGCAAGCTTCCACAGGGCTATCGCCACTCGCTTCTCAACTGTGAGGGCTGCTCTCATCTTGGTATTCATGCGCTTCAGGGCAGGGGAAAGCAAGTCACAAAGTTCCATGAAAGTGCCCCTACGCATGCGAAAGTTTCGCAGCCACTGGGAATCGTCCCAGACCTGCAACACTATGCGGTCCCACCAGTCTGTGCTTGTTTCCCGAGCCCAGAATCGGCGTTCCACAGCATGAACCTGCCCCATTAGCACCATGATGCATGCATTGTCAGGGCCCATGCTTTCAGAGAAATCTGTGTCCATGTCCTGATCACTCACGGGACCGCGCTGACGTCGCCTCCTCGCCCGGTATCGCGTTGCCATGTTCTGGTGCTGCATATACTGCTGAATAATGCGTGTGGTGGTTAATGTGCTCCTAATTGCCAAAGTGAGCTGAGCGGGCTCCATGCTTGCCGTGGTATGGCGTCTGCACAGGTAACTCAGGAAAAAAGGCGCGAAATGATTGTCTGCCCTTGCTTTCACGGGGGGGGGAGGGAGGGAACGGGGGGCTGACGATATGTACCCAGAACCACCCGCGACAATGTTTTAGCCCCATCAGGCATTGGGATCTCAACCCAGAATTCCAATGGGCAGCGGAGACTGCGGGAACTGTGGGATAGCTACCCACAGTGCAACGCTCCGGAAGTCGACGCTTGCCTCGGTACTGTGGAAGCGCTCCGCCGAGTTAATGCACTTAATGCACTTTAGAGCATTTTCTGTGGGGACACACACACTCGAATATATAAAACCGATTTCTAAAAAACCGACTTCTATAAATTCGACTTAATTTCGTAGTGTAGACATACCCTATGAGCGGCCAATGTGATATGGCCGTGAAAAAAGCTAATGCGGTCTTGGGATGCATCAGGCGAGGTATTTCCAGTAGAGATAAGGAGGTGTTAGTACCGTTCTACAAGGCACTGGTGAGACCTCACCTGGAATACTGTGTGCAGTTCTGGTCTCCCATGTTTAAGAAGGATGAATTCAAACTGGAACAGGTACAGAGAAGGGCTACTAGGATGATCCGAGGAATGGAAAACCTGTCTTATGAAAGGAGACTCAAGGAGCTTGGCTTGTTTAGCCTAACCAAAAGAAGGCTGAGGGGAGATATGATTGCTCTCCATAAATATATCAGAGGGATAAATACCAGGGAGGGAGAGGAATTATTTAAGCTCAGTACCAATGTGGACACACAAACAAATGGATATAAACTGGCCTTCGGGAAGTTTAGACTTGAAATTAGACAAAGGTTTCTAACCATCAGAGGAGTGAAGTTCTGGAACAGCCTTCCAAGGGAAGCAGTGGGGGGAAAAGACCTATCTGGCTTCATGATTAAACTTGATCAGTTTATGTAGGAGGTTGTATGACGGGATAACATGATTTTGGCAATTAATTGATCTTTAACTATTCAAGGTAAATATGCCCAATGGCCTGTGATGGGATATTAGATGGGGTGGGATCTGAGTTACTACAGATAAGTCTTTCCTGGGTATCTGGCCGGTTAATCTTGCCCACATGATCAGGGTTCAGCTGATCGCCATATTTGGGGTCGGGAAGGAATTTTCCTCCAGGGCAGATTAGAAGAGGCCCTGGGGGGGTTTCGCCTTCCTCTGTAGCATGGGGCACGGGTCACTTGCTGGAGGATTCTCTGCACCTTGAAGTCTTTAAACCATGATTTGAGGACTTCAATAGCTCAGGCATAGGTGAGAGGTTTATTGCAGGAGTGTGTGGGTGAGATTCTGTGGCCTGCATTGTGCAGGAGGTCAGACTAGATGATCATAATGGTCCCTTCCGACCTTAATATCTATGAATCTATGATCTCATCAAAAGGAAACAACAATATTACTACAGTGAACTGGCTAGTGAGAATATGCACCAGCTTCATTTAGTGGATGGAATCAGAACTGCTCAGCTGAGTTTCATAGACCCTGTACTACAAATAGCTAATGGAGATTCTCCTTTAGCTCAAGTGGCAGAGCTTTTGGAGCCTGCGGTTTGCAGTTCTATCCCTGCTGTCACAATGCAGTTCTAATTAGCCATGGTGTGCTGCGTAGAGACAAGCATGACCTAAGTTCTTTGGGATAGAGTCTGTCTTGTACAGTGCTGGATACACTGTTGGTGCTGAAATGTTCACAGTTCCTAGGTGGCCATATATTTGTCCAAATACTTAACATCTATAAGTCTCCTTTCCAAGTATTAATGAAATTAGTTCTCGCAGCAACCCTGTCTGTGAGGGAGGGAAGAATTATTTATAAATACCAATTTTATTGAGACCCAAAGGGGTTAAGTGACTTGCTCAAGGCTACACATGGAGTCAGTGTCAAAGCTAGGATTAGAACGCATGAATCTTGTGATCCAGTGACACCGGTCGGTTGGTCAAGCTGAGTTAGTCACCTCCCCCACCCCATTGCTACAGTCCCTCTCTCTCAATTCAAATTGAGTGAGGCCCTGAAGAGAGAAATCCTTAAAGGAAGAAAGTCAGTTCTCATCCTTGCTACAAAGCATGATTCCCACACTTGGAAGGTCTACGCAAAGCAGGACCATGCAAAGAAAACCAGCCCTTCCTGGGGGTGCAGGATCTATAAGGATACATGTTATAATTTTCCATTGCTGGAAAGGGACCCTTTGTTTCTGAGATTCCTTTAGCTGCTGATCAATGTCACGACTTCCCCTCAAGTCAAACCAAACCTCAGGCCTCGCTTTCCTCCTGCTAATGGCAGCCTTTCTTCCACCCCGATACAAAACAGGATCCCAGGGGTGCTGCCAACAGAACGACTCCTTTAGTGAAGGGCCCAAGGTCTAAGTCCAGGATCCAAGCTCGGTCTCCCGCTGACAAACCACAGCTGTGAATTCTTCCAAGCTGATCAACGGGATGGAGAGGCCACTCGAGGAGCGATGACAGACCAGACTTCCCCTGGAATGGGAAGAAGAGAGGACCTCACACCGGTCCTCCATCTCACCCTCAGCAGAGTCAGCCCATTTAGAACGAGGCAGCGCAACTCATTGAATTCCCCTGTCATTTTTTCAGAGCAGGGGAACGAAAAAACTGTTGATCGTTAGCAACTGCAACGAACAGAAGGAGCCAAAGGACAAAGTTTGCAATATATCCATCGAAGCACCTAGTAGATCGGCCAGGCCGTCTCCCCTTGGCCAGTGCAGGATTGCTCTCTATGGTACATTTTAAAATATCTTGTTCTTTTTATCACAGTAGCACCAAGATCAGGTGCTAGGCAATGTACAGAGACATGGCAAGGGACAGCCCCGGCCTGAGGAGCTGACAAGACAAAGGGTGGGAGGGGAAACAGAAGAAGAAAGAGGTGGAGGGACTAGCCCACAGCAGTTCACTTGCAAGACTAGAACTTGGGTTTCCTGTATCCCCAGCCAGAGCCTGAGCCACTAGACTGATTTTAAAGGTGCATATTTCACTAGGACACTAATGCGTTAGCATGCTGGGACAGGCTAACTAGTCTAGTTTTAAATATCCCAGGTGCTGGAGTGCCCATCACTTCCCTTGGGAGACTATTTCACATCCTCAGAACATCTCATGGTCAGGAAGTTTCCCCAGATGTTCAGCTTTAAACATTATACCTCTCAGTTCCCTCCTATTTACACTCCCATGTATCTTACTAAACAATTTCTCTCCCTCCTTGCTGTCTACAACCTTCAAATCTCTCCCGACTGTGATCATGTATCCCCTGCCCTTAGTCACTGCCTAGCCATGCTTGACAGAGTTAGCTCTTTTAATCTTTCCCTGTACGTCAAATCCCTCCAGATCCTTGATTGTTTTTGCTGCTCTTCTCTGAGCTCCCTCCAGTTTGTCAATATCTTGCTGGCAGTGTGGTGCCCAGGATGAAATGCAATATTCCAGATGTGGTTTCATCCACAGAGAGTGTAACAGCCACAGAGAGTGTAACAGATACCTCCCTGCTTCCTAAATTAATAGTCGCTAGCAGCCCCTTCCACCCTAGAGGATCCCCCAATTACAGCCACCTCTTGCAGATCACAAATACCACCTGGCACAGTGCCTCAGGGGTTGGGGAGGAGGAGTGAATTGAAGGCAAACACAATGGGATCTTTGCGTGTCTCACCTCACAAGCCACGGGCTGCCTAGAGCAAAGAAAATGGAGGCCAGCGCAGGGGGAGAGGTTTAATGCTCTTTTATCAGCAGAGCGGTAGCAGGTCCCCCCGCTCATGAACTCTACCACTGCAGGCCTCGTGTTACACCAGTACGGTGACCATAAAGGGACACACCATTCTATTCCTCCCTCCAATGCTTTATAAAGCCCACAAGAGATGAAAAACAGATCCACATGTTCCCCACTCCTGGCATTCCTCAGTGTCATGAGAAACACCATCACTGTTATGTTCCCTGCACAAAGTCCACAGCACAGCAATTGCTTGGGCCTGATTCAACCTTAGAGCCCCTTAAACGCCTCCTGACCTCAGCCAGAGTCTTGAGCATGCGACAGATGCAGGATCAGGTCCCTACACCCACACGGGAAGGGTCGCGGGCTGAGCTGATCCTGACGAACGCGCAGGTCTATGGAGCGGAAGCATTTCACACAGCTGGATGCGTTCATGTCACAAGGGTGTTAAATGTTGTAACCTGGGTCCAGGCAATGGAGATCCGCCTCTTACCAGCGCTTCCATGCATCACTCTTACAACGGCCTCTCTGTGCTTGGCATGAGGGGAAGGCCACGAATGGCTGGGAGCTGGACATCTTTGGTTTGCCTGTCATAAAAGAGAAATAATCAAGGTGAGCTGCCATTTAATCCTTATTTGTGAGTCACACGGTATCTGCGCAGGAATGTAAATCCCGCCCCTTCCCGAGAAGACAGGCATGGCACGAGAAAGCCCCCCCGTGCGCTCCCACTCCTCAGCATCAGCTCCTCCTAAACTACCCCTTGGCGCTGAGGTGCAGAGAGCTTGAGACAGCGACCTTGGTATGGGTCCTGCCATCCTGCCCTTACTCCTAGGGCAGCAAAACGGCACCAGTTCCCCAGGAGCTACAGAACTGTCCACATGCCCCAGCGCGGAGCTCAGCGCAGACAGATTAGATTGGCTAGACAGGCTCAGAGTCCGCCAGAGCTGCAGTGGATGGAGCAGAGCATGCCCCAGATTACTGAAAAAAAAAAAAAAAAGGGAGTAATCGGTTATCCACTGGCGCTGGGGGAGGGCAGCATGATCTAGGAGCCAGGAAATCTGAGCTCTGCCACTGGGTCTGTTGTGTGAGCTTGGGCAAGTTTCTTCCCCCCTTCGCCCGTCTTGTCTGTTTAGACTGTAAGCTTTTCAGGATAGAGACAGTCTCTCCCTACGTGTAACTAAGGCCCTTTGTTTTCAGATTTTACTGAACAATGCCCAGGTTTTACAAAAGCTATTATGCGGGTTTTACTGATTTTTCACCTGAATTTTGGACCAGTTACACAAAAATACTATGTTAAGAAAACCGAATACATGACATTAGGTAGCGTACACATGATGCTGTCTGTTAAAGTAAGGCGTGTAGTGGTAGATGCACGTGAACGTACTATTAATGTACAGTTCATGAAATAAACCACAGCATTAAATTGCTTTCATTTTTAATAATCTTACTTTTTGCTACTGATTACTTCCACAGTCCCCAGGATTTACACAAAACTGTGATGTTAATTTTTTTGCACCAATTTTCACCCGTTTTTTAAATTATATAATAAACATTGATAAATTCCCACGACATTTTAAGCAAATTAAAAGCCAAAAATGAAGGGCCTTGTGTATAATCCACCGGTGAGTGTGTCACAGGGCCCCTCTGTAATGAGTTGTTACTTCCACCACCCATAGAGGCTTGGCTCTTTAGGTCAATCAGTAGCAGCTCATAGTTTCAGCTCTAGAAGTCACTGGGGTTCAATTGCTGGCATGTCAGCCAAGAAGGCAGGCATCATATATATACAGCACCTACCACAATGAGGTCCAAATCTCAACTGGGGTTTCTAGGCACAAACCACAATACCCCTACTACTAATAATCTGAACAGATGTGATCGAAATTCCACCTGCTTGATGGCAAACCTCCTTCGGATGGAGCTGCCTTGTTGCAAAGCAACAGTGACACCAATCTGTAATAAGACAACCCTTTTTAGGGGAGGGGCAGTTGCGTTGTCTTGTCTGCCCCTTCATAGTGGAAGCTCACTGGGGCACGGACTGTATTTCCCTGTTGGGCTAAGCACTCCAGCCATGGCAATAACACTTGATCTTTGCAGAGCGGGTGAGCAGAGGAATCTCATAAAGATCTATATTTGGACTGGTACCCTCCAATGTTTTTATTAATGATTCAGACATGGTAGATCATTAAATTTGCAGACGATAATAAAATAAGGGCAGTGGTTAAGACTCAGAAGGATGTAAATGTTTCACAAGATAATCTTGATAGATCAGGTGAATAGGCTCAGAGGTGGAATATGAAATTTAATGTGTCTAAGTGTAAAGCGATGCAGTTGGGTAGGAATAATCTCCAAGCTAAGTGCACATTAAATGGCACTGAAATAGCCATAGAGAGCAATATGAGCTGGGCATATTGACAGACCCAGCATTTACATTCTCAGTCCATTGTGAAGCAGCAGTAAATATATAATGTTTCAGGGTCAGCCCTGTCCACTGAAGCCAATAGAAGAAGCACTGAAACAAAGTTGCTTCTCCAGCACACTGTCTTGCGGCTAGATAGACAGAAGCAGCAACTCTGCCTCAGTTTCCCCTGCTGTTCTTTAGCCTACTTTAGTCATCAATGTGACCTTAACCTCTGGCCAGACCACTTTATAGAATCCAACCCCTCCCAGGGCCTCAAAATCCAATCAAAATATGAAAACAACCAAACCTTCAACCCAACCGGCTACCTCTTCCTCCCAGGCCCCACTCAACCAGTACAGTCTGTCCCCATGCCTCCCCCCAGGCTTCTGTGCCTCCAATAACCCCACTGGCTGAAGGTTGGTAGGGTCTTCCCCTCACTCAGGGGTTCAGGCAGGACTCCTGCTTCCAGTCAAGCTCCAGCTCACACTGGGAGTAGCTGGTCTGCTTCCTCACCTTCTTTCAGGCTGCTTCCCAGAGAAGGGACCAAGACTGGGCCTTGCTTCTCCATTTCCCACTGCATTCACCCAGCTCTTTATGGAAAGCCCCAGCTCCCCCCAAGCTAGGTCTGGTAAGGGAGTTGTGCCATCTCATCTCCAGCCGATAAGGATCAGCTGGGGTGAGGAGGGATCGATAATCTGTCATGGGCTGAACCCTTAAAGGGCCACCCAGCCTGTATCAGTCACCCATAGAAACGAGGGCACAGCCAGGCTCCATTAAGGACAACATGATTGTTAATTGGACACTCCTGGGTCTCTGCTCTTAATGATTCTAAACATGTTCACAGACAGAGCTGACAATCCCGCCTTCACTTCAGGTTGCCTGACACTTCCCATTATAATGATCCTGCTCTCTGTTATAACTTTGCCAAACTTTAACCTTTTGGGCTGAAATTTCCCACCCTGGGCATCTGCCTCAGGCTGAATTTTTGGGAACGTTTCAGCAAAAACAGTGCAGCTGTTTCCAAGAACAAGATTAGGGAGAAATACATTGTTTTGCCTCCACAAACATACAACTCTTGTGTTAGATGCTCTAGTGCTTTGGAACAGGGACTTGACATGTGACTGGAGGGTTGCCCAAGTGTCACGGATGTGGCTTTTGCTGTTCCTGTGAAAATCTGGCCACGTTCTAAGCCTCCAAAAAACCGCATTTCGCACAGGCTCAGTACAGACTTGCTAGATTTTGGCAGCTAAAATTCTTCAAAGATTCTGTCCGTACTGAGCATGCTCCATCCCAGGGCTTCAGGGGCTGAGCAGGACTTTTCTTGCACTTGCTTCTCCTGATTGCAGGGAGCCAATGTGGCACCCAGCACAGGAACTGTGAAGAGAGAGCCTCCCTGTTTTGTGTTCTCAGTGCTGGTGCACAGGCAGCAAAGAAGAAGAGGAAAGAGTCTGACTCCAATGCCTAGTGATGAAGAATGGGACAGAGATGGGAGAGAGAGGTAAGTGGAGATAGAAGCAGAGTGGAGCCAGGGGTGGGTGGATAGGAGCAGAATTGTTGTGAGTGTATAGCAGCAGGTGCCAGGATGAGGGAGAAGTGTATAGGAGCAGAAAAGGGCATTGACAGGCTGGGGACACAGGGAAAACAGTCTATAACCACTAGAGCACACTCCCCTCCAGAACCTAGAATTGAACCCAGGATTCCTGAGTCTCATCATTCCTCTGCTGTCACCAAAGAGCTGGGAGGCCTGTTGGCAACGGGTGTGGCTCCTCCCCACTCCTCCAGTGCTGGTCCACCCAGAGGATGACAACCTATTATTGCTATCATTAGCTCAAGTGGCAGAGGCCTGTGTGGTGGAACTAAAGAGCTGAACTCTGCTGATGACCCATCACATGACTGAACATCTGGGGGGTGTTTTTCAGTTTATTTTGTTCTTTAAATTTAGTAAATTACACTTAAAAGAACCTGCAATAAAAGAACACGAAGGCTGAAAAGTCAAACACTCAACCGTTACGAAACGCCACAATTCAGGTTGTCCTAAATTTGGACCACCCAAGATCAGCATCATTGTGCAAAGTGCTGTACAAACCCAGTAAGAGAGTCCCTGCCCCAAAGAGAAATGAAGTGGCTTGTCCAAGGTCACACAGCAAATTAGTGGCAGGGCTGGGAATAGAACTGCTCTTGGGGACAGGGATGTGTCTTTCTTGTGCACAGCTGGGGTCCTGACCTGGGTTGGAGCCTCTTGGTGCTACTGTAGTACAAATAATAAATAACAATACCATGGAATGAGTACCTTGTAGGGCCTTATGTGTGAGGGGTGACAGACAAGACAGTGATTTTTCAGTCTTGGCAGCCCATGATTATGTAGCATGACTGAAGTGTTTACAGTGCAGGTCTGCTCTAAAAAGGGCCTGTGTAAAAACAGCACCTTCTGACTGAACAGACCCTGCTCCTGGTGTGTGTTCAGACAGGGGGCTGTTGATTAGAGTGACAGAAGTAAGTCTGGCAAAGAGTCCTGTGGCACCTTATAGACTAACAGATGTATTGGAGCATAAGCTTTCATGGGTGAATACCCACTTCGTCAGATGCAAAAAGTAAGTCTGTAATGCTTTTTCCGCCTGCTTGCTCGTGCAGGGCTCACACAGCTAACTGAACCAGAACTAGATTCTGCATCTTGCAGCGGGCCATCAGAACTGTTTATTCAGTGCCAACCGGTTAATAAGTAGTAATAATACCTACGTCTTGTATAGCGCTTTTCATCTGAGCACTGCTCAAGGGAGATCAGTGTCCTCATTTTGCATATGGGGAAACTGAGACACAGAGCTGCGACGTGACCTGCCCAAGCTCACCCAACAGGCTAGTGGCCAACCTGGGAATCAAACCAGGTCTCCTGAGTCCCAGTCCAATGCTCTACTGCTAGAACATACTGCTGGCAATGAGATTGCCTGAGGGCATAATTTGAAGACAGTGGTTTTGCACAGATGTCAAACTAAGTTCTTAACTTGGGCTGCTGAGTTGTTATTACTGGTGATGTATGAGAAGGAAAGGACCCATTCTGGCAGGAAAAAACTTTTCTTCTGCCCTGATCCCTTTTGCCATGGAAATCACTGAGAAATTAGTGCAATTCCCACAGTCACTTGTCACACTAGATCTGCTCTTTAATCTATGGCTCAGTATGATTTTAACCAGGATGGTCTATTTGAGGAGGAGCAGTAGTGGTGTAAATCTAACTAGTGAAGAGGCCAAGGATGGGGAAATTGAGATGGTATTATTCTACAGTCAGCAGTAGTTCTCAAACTTGAGTAACCCAAGGACCCCCATTTTGATTTAAAATTTTTCTGCGGACCCCCAAGCCACCCTGCTTAGCTGTAGGCCCCGCCCCCACTCCATCCCTTGCGCCAAGGTCCCATCCCTGCCCCACCCACCTCTTCCCACCCCCACTCCACCCCTGCCCCTCCTCTTCCCCACCTCTTTCCACCCCTTCCTCCTCCTCCCAGTTCCTCCAGCACGCCAGGGAACAGCTGTTCCACAGCATGCAGGAGGTGCTGGGAGGGAGGAGGAGGAGTTGAGAGAGGGAGGAGCTGATCAGCAGGGCCCACAGACCCCCCTGGAGTACCTCAGGGACCCCCAGGGGTCTGCGGACCTCAGTTTGAGAAACAGTGTTCTACAGAAACAGCAGATGGCTTGGATTTCCAAGGAAAAGGCTTAGGTAGCAGGCCTAAGCAAAAAGTAGATCCTGAGTGGGGAGCAATACGACAACATAGGCCTAGGAAGAGCAGACTGTCCTTTTGGGAATCAGCGAGAGCACTGTATGCTGATGGGATGCTTTCCCCCCCTCTTTTTTCATGCTCACAGACTGGACAGGGTTTGTTGGTTTGTTTTTAGCAAGGGAGTGGTTTTGCCCTCCTGGGACCATGCCATCTCCTCCAGAATAAGAAAGGAAAAACTAGAGGAGTTAAGAGCACAGCTGGAAGAGAGGCAGCAAGAGGGCTATGCAGCCAGCAGCCACCAGTTGCAAAATGGCCACTTGAGAGCTGCAATTGTCTAGCTGTGCCAAATGTAAAGGTCTAGCCTCCTTCAAAGGCCCATTACATATCGACCCTGCAGGAGGGAGAGTCAGCCCCGAACCGGGAGCCAGTCACAGAGGAAGGTGTGGTGGAGGGGGAAGGTAGAGGCTGCTTCTGTATCTTCCTTTGACACTATGGCCAAGATTCTCAAAAGTGACTAGTAATTTTGGAGGCCTCAGTGCTGGGGGTCCCAATATAAGATGCTTTGGAGGGGCCTGGTTTTCAGGAAGTGTTGATCACTCACCTTCTAAAAATCAGTCTCCTTCAAAGTTGCCCCCCAAATCAGGCTCCTCAAGTTGCCCCCCAAATCGCTAGCCACTTTTGAAAACCTTGGCTAATCAGTTTACCCAAAAAGCCCATTTTAAAACAGGAACATTTCAGACATGTTCAGCCAAGTGCTGATTTCATCTACATCGTGGAAATCCCAAGAAATTCCACCAACTTCAGTGGAGTTGCTTGGATTTTTGCCAATGTCCCTGAAATCAGAATTTGACCCATGTGGTAGAGAGATGGCAGAGTTATCCTCAGATTGACCCATGGCTCATGTCTGGTTCTAACTTCTACTGCAGTAGCGCTGATTCCAGAAAAACAGAATCAGCAGGGGACTGAGATGGAGACATGTCGGGACAGAAAGGCTTTCAGGAAAGGAGATAGCTTTTTGTCATATGGCCTTTGAGACTGAGGGATGAGAGAGACAGTGCAGCAGTTAAACGTTTAAGACTGCCTTGTGTCTTCTTTTACAAATGGAATGATGTGGAGAGTTACAAACGGAAGGAGCTTTTAATCTGTGAACACGCTACAAATTGAACCTCGTTATGTTGGAGACTTTGTGTGTTAAAAATGAGAATAATTTTACCTAATGAGAAGCTCTTAATAGGTGATGTTTTTGCTAAATTATCATATTAACCACAAGATAATTAACAAGCATTTCCTTAATGTGGGGCTATACTCACAAAATCACAAAATGAATCTTATCGTCTATAAACCATCAAGCCAGAATAAAAACAGGCTTTTTAATCATGATGACAGGCTTCCTGAAGGAAAAGTGCAGGGTTCCTGGATCATTTTAGTTATTGGGAACTAGTTTGAAAATAGATTATCTAACTAATCTGATGCCTTTGGTCTCATGGCAACCCAAAGCGTTTTATCAACTATATTTACGTATAGGAATTGATTAATCTGTCACTGAAACATGGCAGATGTTTAATGGCACATAGAGACACTACACAAGAACTTAGGAAGTGATGACTAATATACACTGACTAGCATACATATATATTAGGCTGATAATAACTACACATATCTTAAACATTGAAGTAAACACGTTATGCATTAATACAGCAGCTATATAGCTGAAATTGGCCTATACCTTTACTATAATCCTGAACATTTATGCTAAGTATCCCATAACACCTTGCATTAGCTGTAGTAAGCCGTAGCTCAAATAAATAGGAAACCAGCCAATGACAGTTTATCTAACAACAGGAAAGGAGTTGCCCACACAAGCCTAGGAAGTCCCTTCATCCCCCTTAATACCTGAGATGTATGTACTCAAAAAGATATGGATGCATCATAACCTGGAACGCACACCATGGTACCAGAACAGGGCAAAAGCTAACTAACGAAATGATGTATACGGTATCCTTTTCTGGTAAACAAACAGGGTTTAAAAGAATGGCTTCGGGGCATAGCTTTGGGGTCCCACCTTCTTCTTAAGGTGAATGTAACATCGCTGCAAGGAACTGCTCTTCAGAAACTGGTATCATATACAACATTTTTTGTACCATATTAATAAAACAGACTAAAAGTGGTTATTTGGATTTATATATAGTATTTTATATACTATATATAGTATATAAAATATACTTATATATATATTTATATATATATATATATAAATAAATAAATTTATTTATTTTATTTATATATTTATATATATAAAATATAATATTTATATACTATATATAGGATTATATATAGAGACTAACCAATTTATTTGAGCATAAGCTTTCATGAGCTACAGCATGAAGTGAGCTGTAGCTCACGAAAGCTTATGCTCAAATAAATTGGTTAGTCTCTAAGGTGCCACAAGTACTCCTTTTCTTTTTCCACTTGAGACAAACTTCACCTGTTTCAGATCCAGCTGCTACCTTATTCCAATCAAATGCTGGGGTAGAGAGAAGTGCGTCTCTGATGTAGGTTTCTGGTTATGGCCCCGTTCTGCCTAGTACAGTGATTCCTCTCCTGTGTAATAGTGCTGTTGTTGGTAGTGATTTTTGAGATGTCCCAGCTCTCTCTTGATGATGGTCCTTGAGCCACTGAATTAATTTCAGTCTGTTCTTAAAGTCCTATTAGTTCATCAATATACCTTTTAAATTAATCTTCCCCTTTATGTGTCCAGGGAAGGTCAGGAGGGGAAGGATTTTGCCATAGAAGAAAGGTGGCTGGGGCCAGCTGAGCAAAGTTTAAGCCACCTCTCTGCACTCGCTGTCAGAAATTCACTGACACCTGCAGGCTGCGTTCACTCAGAATGACACAGCTGCAGCTTTCTTCTCGGCATCCGACTGCTCCAACGCCTCACCGCTCAGTCCAGGGGCTCCATTCCAGATGGCCCAGGTCAGGGAAAGTTTTGCACTGATAGCAAAGTCAGGCCGCAAGCAAGGAACAAAGATATTAAAAGCAGCAAACACTCCAAGAGGGAAAGAACAAAATAAAGGCAAAAGCTGCAGGACTGGATGTCTCTGGGGCCTGGGAATAGGATACAGAGTCCTTCACTAATCCGTTGCCACTATGCTACTCATCATGAGCGATCACAACTTCATAATGCAGCTGGAGAGTGGCAAAAGAACTCTGATCTTCCCTCTCCTAAGCTAAAGTCATCTACTACTTGGGTTAAAGAGAATAACTCCTCACTCTTAACAATATAGGGCCAATGATGTACCTGCAGTTCAGTAGTTCTTGGTCCAGCCAGTAGAGGGCAGCAGTAAGCATACATATTACCATACCCTGCTTGGGTCTGAACGACTGAGCAGACGTCATCAGCATCGGAGATGCAGTTTGAAACCAGTGGGTGGTTCACGCTCTGACATTCACACCTATGCAGAGAGCCTGCACCAGGATCATGCAGTGCTTAGATTGGGATTGTCTAAGGAACCGAAGGGAATTGCTCCCAGCTCCCATCTGGTGCCTAACTCCCTTAGACTCCTTCACCAATCCCAGCCTGAAGTCCTGCTTGAATTAGTGCTGCATAGACCTTTGCACAAGGATGAATTTCAGCTGCAGGGCAGGGTCCGTAAGGGAAGGCACGTTCGTTCTGGAATGGGAAGGAGAGCTTGCCCTGCTGCAGTTCATGCTGTAGCGGTTCTGAGGACTGAATGGCGGAGCTCATTCTCCCAGGCTGTCAGTCCAGCTCCTTCCACCAGCATGAAGATGTTTAAAGAAAATGTAAAAGAAAAGTGGATAAAAGAAAAACATTGCAAGGACCCTGGCTTGCACGCTGTTTCCAAATCTCTATATCCAAGAGCACTAGGCAGATGGCTGTGATATACGCTGGCATGAAATATGTATGGACAGGATCATAAGGAATCTTTTGACATAACACCTCAAAACAAATTTCCATTCCTTCCCGCCGTGACTTCACCTCTTCTCACCCCAACTTTCATCCTTGGCAGCTGGCCCAATTTCTTCTGCAGCTGCTGTCAGCTCTTCAAAGACGGAGGTGAAGCAACTTCATCTGAAGTGTTTGGGGAGGGAGCTTCAGAATCTCCTCTGCAGAGGGCAGAGACAAAATCTCAGTGCCAGCAAAAACTAAAGAGCTTTAATGCTCTATGTGCTTCAGCCTAAACAGAAAAACACCTGAAAACTATGAAGGAGACCCACATGCAGAGAGAGGCACCTTCAGGGATAATCACAGAATCATAGAACTGGAAGGGACCTCGAGAGGTCATCTAGTCCAGTCCCCTGCACTCAAGGCAGGACTAAGTGTTCTTAAAATCCTATTAGTTCAGGTGTTTGTCCAACCTGCTCTTAAAAATCCCCAATGATGAAGATTCCACAACCTCCCAAGGCAATTTATTCCATCGCTTAACCACTCTGACAGTTAGGAAGTTTTTCCTAATGTCCAACCTAAACCGCTCTTGCTGCAATTTAAGCCCATTGCTTTTTGTCCTATCCTCAGAGATTAAGAAGAACAATTCTTCTCCCTCCTCCTTGTAACAACCTCTTATGTGCTTGAAAACTATTATCATGTCCCCTCTCAGTCTTCTCTTCTCCAGACTAAACAAACCCAATTTTTTCAATCTTCCCTCATAGGTCATGTTTTCTAGACCTTTATTCATTTTTGTTGCTTTTCTCTGGACTTTCTCCAATTTGTCCACATCTTTCCTGAAATGGGGTACCCAGAACTGGACACAATACTGCAGTTGAGGCCTAATCAGTGCGGAGTAGAGCGGAAGAATTACTTCTCATGTCTTGCTTATAATACTCCTGCGAATACATCCTAGAATGATGTTTGCTTTTTTTGCAACAGTGTTACACTGTTGACTCATAGTTATCTTGTGATCCACTATGACCCCCAGATCCCTTTATGCAGGACTGCTTCCTAGGCAGTCATTTCCCATTTTTATGTGTGCAGCTGATTGTTCCTTCCTAAGTGGAGTACTTTGCATTTGTCCTTATTGAATTTCATCCTATTTACTTCAGACAATTTCTCCAGTTTGTCCAGATCCTTTTTAATTTTAATCCTATCCTCCAAAGCACTCGCAACCCCTTTCAGCTTGATATCGTCTGCAAACTTTATAAGTGTACTCTCTATGCCATTATCTAAATCATTGATGACAATATTGGACAGAACTGGATCCAGAACTGATCTCCGTGGGACCCCACTCATTATGCCCTTCCAGCATGACTGTGAACCACTGATAACTACTCACTGGGAATGATTTTCCAACCAGTTATGCACCCACCTTATATTAGCTGTATCTAGGTTGTATTTCCCTTGTTTGTTTATGAGAAGGTCATGCGAGACAGTATCAAAAGCCTTACTAAAGTCAAGACATACCACATCTACTGCTTCCCCCCATCCACAAGGCTTGTTACTCTGTCACAGAAAGCTATCAGGTTGGTTTGACATGATTTGTTCTTGACAAATCCATGCTGGCTGTTACTTATCACCTTATTATCGTCTAGGTGTTTGCAAATTGATTTCTTAATTATTTGCTCCATTATCTTTCTGGGTACAGAAGTTAAGCTGACTGGTCTATAATTCCCCGGGTTGTCTTTATTTCCCTTTTTATAGATGGGGACTATATTTGCCCTTTTCCAGTCTTCTGAAATGTCTCCCGTCTTCCATAATTTTTCAAAGATAATTGCTAATGGCTCAGATATCTCCTCAGTCAGCTCCTTGAGTATTCTAGGATGCATTTCCTCAGGCCCTGGTGATTTGAAGACATCTAACTTGTCTAAGTAATTTTTGACTTGTACTTTCCCTATTTTAGACTCTGATCCTACCTCATGCTGAGCCGTAGCAAGGAGCAGGATAGTCATGGAAAAGAAACATCTCAGGGCATAGACCGGGATACCACGGAAGGGGTGGTTCTCTTCCAAGCTCTACCCATTGCCCAAGCTCCACCCCCAACCTTGTCCCGGCCCCTTTCCCTCCCTGAATGGTCATATCCTATGCTGCCCCTCCTCTGTTTCCACCCCATCTCTCTCTACGGGGGGGGGGATGAAGTGAGGAGAGAGAGGCAATGGAGGGAAGGAAGGAGAGAGGGAGTGGCCAGTGTCACCACACTGGGTGAAGAGGGAAAATGGCAGCCAGCTCAGAGAAGTGGGTATCAGACATACACTCATGAGTAGCCTCAATTTGAGCTCTGTTTTTTGCATACAGGAATGCAGAAACTGGTTAGGAGAAAATAAGAACCAACATGAACCTTTGCCCAGAACTCAACCCCAATTTTGAAAAAATTCCATTAACTCCCCGTTCTCCCAATTCATTTTAATTTTTTGCTGGACCTCTGTGCTCTTGGATTATGGTCAGTCAGTGGAAGCGCCAATAAACACCACTCTGGCAGATACAACTTTAACCCCATACTGCAAATGTCTTTGGGGAAGGGGACAGCAAGGAGCCCATTTCTGTGTGATATGCACTAAGAAGCTTCAAAAATCCAGAGAGCTTTCTCTCTTTGACTAGTGAAAACTGACTGCTCCAAGATTTGTGGGAAAGGAAATCATGTTGGAATTTAATCCTGCTTTGTGTATGTGCACGCACATATAAATCCTTTGTAAATAATAAATAAAGGAGTGGGAGGGATGATCTCAATTCTTGCCTCCACAAAGCATTGGAAATTTGCAGCATCCTTCCTAATTACCACTCCATTTCCAATGTGTTTGGCCACAGAAACTGCTGACTTGAATTGTGCAGCATCTCTTTCTCATTCTCTCTTTCCCTCTTACTGAGCCACTTTATTGGATCACATAGCTCAGAAGCACGATTTGAAGTTTCAAAAGGAACACTGCAGTGAATAAGATAATCAACACCAACCAATTGGCCGCTGCTACTCTCAGCGGAATTCACACCCCTCGAGCCAGCCAAATGAAGCAGAGTCCGGCTAATGCCTTTGGGTCAAGCTTTGAAATACCTAACGTGGGATGTATGGCAGAAGAGCGGGTAGGGAGGGTTATCCTGTCTCATGCAATCTTGCCTAAGTGTCTTTACATCAAGGGAGGACTTGTTAGGAGTAATGTTGGGTGCCAAGTGCCAAAAGCAATAATCGCCAGCACTGCGGTGATTTGGCCCACTTAAGACGCTGTATTTGTATGGATGAGGAGGCCATATTTAACAAAGACACACCAACCACGTGGGAAAGAGCCTCTTTTGTCACTTGGTGTAGGCGGGTTAGAGCAGGGTGACTCCAGAGACCTGGGTTCTGGTCCCAGCCCTGCTGCTATGAACCCCCGGCTCAGACAGGCTAAGGCAGGGGTGGGCCACATCTGGGTACGGAAATTGTATGGCGGGGCCATGAATGCTCATGAAATTGGGGGTTGGGGTGTAGGAGGGCGCTCCGGGCTGGGGCAGGGGGTTGGGATGTGGGAGGGGCATGGGATGAGGGATTTGGGGTGCAGGAGGGGGCTGCAGGCTGGGGGTGGAGCAGAGGGGTTTGGAGAATGGGAGGGGGCTCCAGGCTGAGGCAGGGGGTTGGGTGTGGGGGGGGGTATGGGCTCTGGACTGGGGGTGCAGGTTTCAGGGTGGGGCCAGAAATGAGGTGTTCAGGGTGCAGGAAGGGGCTCTGGGCTGGGGCTGAGGTGTTTGAAGTGCGGGAGGGGGCTCTGGGCTGGGGCACAGAGGAGGGGTGAGGGCTCTGGCTGGGGGTGCGAGCTCTGGGGTGTGGCTTGGGATGAGGGGTTTGGGGTCCAGGAGGGTGCTCTGGGCTGGGACTGAGGGTTTGGAGGGCAGGAGAGGGATCAGGTCTGGGGCACGGGGTTGGGGCGTGGGAGGAAGCTCAGGGTACAGGCCCTGAGCGCTTACCTCAAGCAGCTCCTGGAAGCAGCGGCATGTCCCCCCTCTGGCTCCTATGCAGAGGTGTGCAGCGCCAGCCAGGCTGCTCTGCACGCTGCCCCATCCACAGGCACCACCCCTGCAGCTCCCATTGGCTGTGGTTCCTGGACAATGGGAGCTGCAGAGCTGGCAATTGGGGTGGGGTCAGCCTAGGAGCCGGAAGAGGGACATGCCGCTGCTTCTGGTAGCCACACGGAGCAGGGCAAGCCCTGGACCCTACTCCCCAGCTGGGATTAAAGGGCTGGATTAAAAGGTTTGATGGGCCAGATGTGGCCCATGGGCCATAGTTTGCCCATCCCTGTACTAAATAATTCCTTCCCTGAAGAGCTTGTAGTCTAGACAAGACAGACCAAGGATTGGAGGGGAAACAGAGGGACAGAGACCTGGCCCAGTATCCTGCCTTTATTGCTGCAGCTGGCAGAATAGCATGGACTGTCTACGATCTGTCTATTGTACATACACAACCACCATCACCATAGTATCTGAGCACCTTGCAATCAAAAATGTACTTATCACAATGACCCGTGTTACTGAGGAGGAATGAACAATAATAGTACTGCCCTGTTGGGGAACTGAGGCACAGAGAGGCAAGTGACTGGCCCAGTGTCCCACAGGGAGTCTGTGTCAGAGCAGAGAATTGAACCTGTCTCTCCAAGTCCCACGTTAATCCCCTAATCACTGGACCATCCTCCTGCTCTGAAATGCTAAACTCTGCAAGGACTGACTATTTTTTTGCTTGGTAAAAGTTTTCATGTCCCAATCCCATTGGTCTCTAAATGATACGGTATTAAAAAAATAGTTACCCAGTGTCATAGGTGAACAGAGGGCAGCCTATGGAGTAGTGACAAAGTATCCGGTATTGATATTTGAAATTTGGGCTTCCAAACTGGTCACTATGTTTTCACATAGACTCAATAACACTTTGGCGAAGGCCCTGATTCAGTAAAGCACTTAAGCGTGTGCTTAATTTTAAGCACATGCATAAATCATATTGACATCTATGGGATTTAAGCATATGTTTAAGTGACTTGCTACATAGAGATAGGTTTTCTAGTCTATTTTATATAGGTTCTCACCACCATAGTATGTGAGTGCCTGCTTCAGCAGCGAATGAATCTGCTCTCAACTCCTCTATTACTCATTGGCATGTGACTAATGTATGCTATGCAATACATGGGAGGGTGGATGGGGTGACCCTCAGCCCTGGTTGATCCAATATCCGTATTGGACCAAATGGCTCAGTCCATCTCAACAGCTTGGTCAATTCACAGATCATGGACTCAGACAGACATGGTCCAGTAAAAACAAGCCCCTAGCTTTTGTGAAATATTTATCCTTTCCCATTCCAGTATCTAACTAGGTCTGATTATAACAGGTGTCACCTCGATTATAAATAAACATACTTGACATTTTTAACATGTAAAACAGGTACAGTCACCTGTCACATTGTGTAAACAAATCAATCCATCCAGTGGCGACACGTGGGAGGCACACAAAGGGTCAAGTGACCCTCCAGCAGAGTCAAGTGCCCCCAGCAGCCGGCTGGGGTGGGGAGAGGAAGGGATGGGGCCAGAGCCAGAAGCGAAGAGGCAGGGCCAGAGCCTTTCCTCTTCCAGCCACGTGGCCTGGGATGCTGCCCGCTGCAGCTGACTGGGAGAGCGCCTGGCTGCGGCAGCAGCAGGCTGCCCCCCACCCCGGCTCAGCTTCTGGAGACGGTGGCCAAGCGAGCCGGAGATCCCCCAGCCCCTCTGGCATGCTCAGAGTCGGTTCCTGTCCCCAGAAGCTGCCACCGCTCTCTGTCCAGGCTCAGCTTCTGGGGACAGGAACCGACTCTGAGCATGCCAGGGAGGGCGGAGGGGCTCCGACTCGCTCAGTTGCTGTCCCAGAAGCCAAACCCAGGCGGGAGGCAGCCCACTGCCGCCGCAGCCAGGCACTCTCCCAGGCAGCTATCCATCCATCTATCCATCCATCCATCCATCCAATATCTTTGGAACTCCCCATTCTCTGCAACATAAAGAATCTTTTTCTCCCACTCTCACACACATATCTATATTCCTTCACTGTGGCGCTCCAAGGGGAGCAATCACTCTCTCTTTATAATGATCTCCCGTTGTGAGCCGTGATAGGCAATGTAATAATACTTTTTATTGGGTCAATAGATCAGTTAGGAAACAGAAGCTATTCCTTTCTTCAGGTGATGGCCAAGAAGTGACCTATGTGAGTCGGGATGCCTGTATATTATAGCTGTTATGCTGGCCCAAGAGGAGGTATGGTATACTTACCTCACTTAGTTTGCTCTCTATTCTTTATTGCATTTCCTGTATTGTAAACAGCCCTCATAAAACATCTTTCTGAAGGGCTCTCCACTGAGTAGTAAATATTGTCCCTGTTCCACCAGCTTAGATAGACATCAATCAGCTGCAGGCAGCCTCCTGGGATTGTCATTTGTATCATTCAAGGATAGGCTTTGGACAGCCAGGTGATAGCAGCAAGATTGCAGAATTTCTGCTAGGAAGTAACCCTCCTAAAGATTACCCCAGGAGCGTGGGGTAAACCACTGTGACTTAGTAAATAGGAAGGTTTCATCTCCGATTCTCAGCAGGGTTTCTTTAAACTATCCATGAAAAAAAAAAGGTGTCTCTGAAATCAGACATCTGGCTGGCCCGGGTGTAAGAGCTACAATGTTTCAAGGTGTTTTGGGCTCTCACACCCATGGACATCAGGACCTAACTTAATTGCACCTCAAGCCACAGACCACCAAAGTCAACAGGGGCTTCTCCATTGACTTCACAGGACATAGGACTGGAAGGGACCTCCTGCGTCATAAAATCCAGTCTCCTGCTATCACAGGCAACCACATCATACAAGCATGTTCCTAAATCTATCTAGCTCCATCTTAAAACTAGTTAGGTTTCTTGCCTCACTCCTCCGATGGTTAAAAACCTAATTTCCAGCCTCAATTTAGTTATGGCTAGTTTATACCCATTTGTTCTTGTGCCAGTGTAACGCCAACAGATGCAGGTCGTCAGCAGGTGGGATCGAACCTGGGACCTCTGGAGTTAAATGCATGAACCTCTACTGCATGAGCTAAAAGCCATATGGCTGGTAGCTAAGGCTGTAGAGCAGACTCATTAATCTCTAAGTTGTCTCAGTGCCACTAGATGGGACAGAACACCGGAGGTGTGTGGGTTACACCAGCATTGTCCTTCAGTTTAAATAGCTTTTAACCCTTCCTTGTGTTTACCCCCTGGATGTATTTATAGAAAGCAATCATATCCCCGCTCAACCTTCGTTTTCCTAGGCTAAAACGAGCCACGCTCTTTTAATCTCCTCTCGTAAAATAGGCCCTCCAGTCTCCTGATCATTCTAGTTGCCACCTATTCCAGTTTGAATTCATCTTTCTTGAACATGGGTGACCAGAATTGCATCCAGTATTCCAGATGAGGTCTTCACAGTGCCTGGTATAATGGCACTGATACTTCCCGATCTCCACTAGAAATAGCTCACCTGATACCTCCTAGGATTGCATTTGCCTTTTTCAGAGCTGCAGCACATTGGTGGCGCATAGTCATCTTGTGATTGAGTAAGCTGTGGATCAGGCTCCTGATAAAGTAGGTACCAAGGGGAGTGGCTGGCATTTTTCATTCCAGTTCCTTCTGCCAGGTAATCATAGGAAATCTCCTCCACACCTCCGCTCCAACAGCTGGTGCCCTTCTAGGCAGATGAATGAGTTCTCCGGTGTGAATCCTCAGCACCTTTTCTGGGCTGATTTTGGTCAGAACTAGAAGTGGCAGAGGGATACTTCACAGCAATTTTTCCTTCCTCCGGGTAGTACTTTGCAGTTGTCTTTACTGAATTTCATCCTGTTGATTTCAGACCAATTCTCCAATTTGTCAAGGTCACTTTGAATTCTAATCCTGTCCTCCAAAGGGCTAGCAATCCCTCCCAGCTTGGTGTCATCCACAAACTTAATAGGCATACTTTCCGCTGTATTATCCAAGTCATTAATGAAAGTATTGAACAGTACCAAACCCAGGACAGACCCCCTACAAGGCTGTGATAGATATGTCCCCTCCCTCCATGAACCATTGATAACCACTCTTTGAGTGTGATCTTTCAACCAGTTATGCACCCACTTTTCAGTCATTTCATCTAGACCATATTTCCCTAGTTTGCTTTTGAAAATATCATGTGGGACTGTGTCAAAAGCCTTACTAAAATCAAGATATATCATGTCTACAGCTTCCCCCCATCCACTAAGGCAGTAACCCCATCAAAGAAGGAAATTAAGTTGGTTTGGCGTGATTTGTTCTTGACAAATCCATGCTGTCATTATGTGTCCTAGCTGTTCTGATTTTGTCCCTACACGATTTTGTCTTCCTCCTTCACCCAAATTGCCTTCAATCTTCAGATTTGCAGCTAATTCCTCCCTGTTGGTCAGAATCAAGTCTGAAATGGCTCTCCCCGCTCCTCCCCCGGCGACTTCCTCCACCTTCTGAAACAAGAAGTTGTCCCCAAGACACTTCAAGAACTTTCTGGGCATTTTGTGGTTTTTTGTATTATTTTTTCCTCCGTGCTCATTCACATCTGTCATTTAGCCTTATCCAGTATGAGGCTTTGAACCTGACCAAGTGAATAAATTCTTGATGTACAATGCAACATGTCCTCCCTCTTCCCCGTCTGTCCTTCCTGAACAAGCTACACCCTCTACACCAATATTCCCGTCATGAGATTTATCCCACCAAGTCTCTGTGATGCCAATGAAGTCACACTTTAACATATGGACCAAATGGCTTCTTTTTGTTTATTCCCCTGACTCCTTGTGCTTGTGTATAGCCATTTAAAATGTTGAGCAGATTCTCCCACTGTTTTCCCTCTTGTTGCTCCTATGACCCTGTTGTAAATTTCCATATTCTCCCTTTCCCTCCCTCAAGCATTTAGCCCTCTTTTAAAGGTCTCCTTTTTTAATACCTACCTGTGGCCTTTTGTCACCTGCCACCGTTGAAGCTAGTTTAATGCTCTCCTCACTAGATTGGTGAGTTGATGTGAAAAGATGCTGTTCCCCTCCTTCTTGAGGTGGACCCCATCTCTCCCCAGAGTAACTGCATGTGAAGATAACCATTTAATTGTGAAAAGAAAAGGAGTACCTGTGGCACCTTAGAGACTAACCAATTTATTTGAGCATGAGCTTTCGTGAGCTACAGCTCACTTCATCGGATGCATATTGTGGAATTGTGACCATTATGGGATCAACTTTTGGCTGCTCACCTTTGGCAGAGTCCTAAGCAAGTCATCCATTTAGTAGAGCCAGCATAGAGTAAAGAGGATGGGAGTGCTTTGGCTGTTGTTTAAACTGCATATGACGGACATCAAAAGGTTTTCAGTGAGAGTTGCATTTTAACTGCATTAGCTGCCAACTCCGTCAGGTGAGCCCTGTGGACTATGATTGATTGATGCATAGCAATTCCCTTCACCTTACAGTTACCTATCTATAATAAGGGATGGCTATCAGAGGCACCTGAAGATAACCTATAACAGCAGCAGACATGTTGGCAATAGCAACACATCCAGGCTTCGGAGTGAATTAAACCTGAGAACTCAGAAGCTAAATCCTCTCCAGTTGGACAGGAGACAAGAGAATTCAGGCTGGATAATGTATTCACAGGCTGTCCTTCGCAATTTGGCTTCCAGCCTGGTGACCGATAATAGGTGCCATCTCAGAAGCAAATGCAACACATGCTTCCACCGGTAGCTCTCATTGATGGCGCGGCTGGCTTCTTGGCCAGCTGGACAGGACTCTGGTTGCAATGTATCCCAAAGCAAGCTCAGCTGTTTACACTTTGATTCCAAGCCCAGTAAAATCCAGGCAAAAGATTTGGCCTAGGGATTACCGCTTGGTCATGGCTGCTCGGGGACAGGCAATCAATGCCAAATTCAGATTTGTTTAAAACAGAGTTCAAAGCCTCGTACTGGATAAGGCTAAATGACAGACGTGAATGAGCACGGAGAAGGGTGTCAAAAGTTTCTGCAAGAGTGATTAGGTAATATTTGTAGCCAAAGGATGGTCTGGTGGATAAAACACAGGTCCTGGTACTTGAGGATCTGGGCTTTGTGACCCTGCAGTGAGTCCTTCATCCTCTTTATCTGTATAATGGGGATAATATGTACCTACCTCACAGGGCAGTGAGAGGCTTAATTCATTAGCATTTTTACTGTGCTTTGAAGTCCTCTAATGGAAGGAGCTATGCACTCTTGAGGTATAATACTTACAGCATAAGTAAGTCAACATATGGACCAATAGGCTGTTGTTATAGGTTATTGTCAGGTGCCTCTAATAGCCATAAGTCCAGGGCTGAAATTCTCACCTCCTTTCCAGCCAGGTTAAAGGGCCAAAGCAGAGTAAAGGGGCCCCCCAAAGGCCCCATTTCTGGCAGGAAGAGCATCCCCCGGTGCAGGCACTGCAGAAAAAAGTCATGATATAGAGGCATGGCTGGGGGTGGTGCCAGTGGAAAGAAGGTGGAAGGCCACAGCATGCAGCAAAGGTCCTGGGCGGTGCTGCACCCAATCGGGCAAACTAGGGAAACTGGACTTCTACATAGAGTGCTTCCGCCGACGCGCACGGGCTGAAATTGTGGAAAAGCAGCATCACTTACCCCATAACCTCAGCCGTGCGGAACGCAATGCGCCGACGCGCACGGGCTGAAATTGTGGAAAAGCAGCATCACTTACCCCATAACCTCAGCCGTGCGGAACGCAATGCCATCCACAGCCTCAGAAATAACTCTGACATCATAATCAAAAAGGCTGACAAAGGAGGTGCTGTTGTCATCATGAATAGGTTGGAATATGAACAAGAGGCTGCTCGGCAGCTCTCCAACACAAGTTTCTACAAGCCATTACCCTCTGATCCCACTGAGAGTTACCAAAAGCAACTACAGCATTTGCTCAAGAAACTTCCTGAAAAAGCACAAGATCAAATCCGCACAGACACACCCCTGGAACTCCGACCTGGGATATTCTATCTACTACCCAAGATCCATAAACCTGGAAATCCTGGGCGCCCCATCATCTCAGGCATTGGCACCCTGACAGCAGGATTGTCTGGCTATGTAGACTCCCTCCTCAGGCCCTACGCTGCCAGCACTCCCAGCTACCTTCGAGACACCACTGACTTCCTGAGGAAACTTCAATCCATCGGTGATCTTCCTGATAACACCATCCTGGCCACTATGGATGTAGAAGCCCTCTACACCAACATTCCACACAAAGATGGACTACAAGCCGTCAAGAACACTATCCCCGATAATGTCACGGCTAACCTGGTGGCTGAACTTTGTGACTTTGTCCTTACCCATAACTATTTTACATATGGGGACAATGTATACTTTCAGATCAGCGGCACTGCTATGGGTACCCGCATGGCCCCACAGTATGCCAACATTTTTATGGCTGATTTAGAACAACGCTTCCTCAGCTCTCATCCCCTAAAGCCCCTATTCTACTTGCGCTATATTGATGACATCTTCATCATCTGGACCCATGGAAAAGAAGCCCTTGAGGAATTCCACCATGATTTCAACAACTTCCATCCCACCATCAACCTCAGCCTGGTCCAGTCCACACAAGAGATCCACTTCCTGGACACTACAGTGCTAATAAACAATGGTCACATAAACACCACCCTATACCGGAAACCTACTGACCACTATTCCTACCTACATGCCTCCAGCTTTCACCCTGACCACACCACACGATCCATCGTCTACAGCCAAGCTTTGCGATACAACCGCATTTGCTCCAACCCCTCAGACAGAGACAAACACCTACAAGATCTCTATCAAGCATTCTTACAACTACAGTACCCACCTGCGGAAGTGAAGAAACAGATTGATAGAGCCAGAAGAGTTCCCAGAAGTTACCTACTACAGGACAGGCCTAACAAAGAAAATAACAGAACGCCACTAGCGGTCACCTTCAGCCCCCAACTAAAACCCCTCCAACGCATTATTAAGGATCTACAACCTATTCTAAAGGATGACTCAACACTTTCACAAATCTTGGGAGACAGGCCAGTCCTTGCCTACAGACAGCCCCGCAACCTGAAGCAAATACTCACCAACAACCACATACCACACAACAGAACCACTAACCCAGGAACTTATCCTTGCAACAAAGCCTGTTGCCAACTGTGCCCACATATCTATTCAGGGGACACCATCACAGGGCCTAATAACATCAGCCACACTATCAGAGGCTCGTTCACCTGCACATCCACCAATGTGATATATGCCATCATGTGCCAGCAATGCCCCTCTGCCATGTACATTGGTCAAACTGGACAGTCTCTACGTAAAAGAATAAATGGACACAAATCAGATGTCAAGAATTATAACATTCATAAACCAGTCGGAGAACACTTCAATCTCTCTGGTCACGCAATCACAGACATGAAGGTCGCTATCTTAAAACAAAAAAACTTCAAATCCAGACTCCAGCGAGAAACTGCTGAATTGGAATTCATTTGCAAATTGGATACTATTAATTTAGGCTTAAATAGAGACTGGGAGTGGCTAAGTCATTATGCAAGGTAGCCTATTTCCCCTTGTTTTTTCCTACCCCCCGCCCACCCCCAGATGTTCTGGTTAAACTTGGATTTAAACTTGGAGAGTGGTCAGTTTGGATGAGCTGTTGCCAGCAGGAGAGTGAGTTTGTGTGTGTGTGTGTGTCCCCGGGAAAAAAAAAAGGGGGGGGGGAGGGGGAGGGAGGGGGAGGGAGAAAGCCTGGATTTGTGCTGGACATGGCCCACCTCGATTACTATGCACATTGTAGGGAGAGTGGTCACTTTGGATGAGCTATTACCAGCAGGAGAGTGAGTTTGTGTGTGTATGGGGGTGGGGGGATGAGAAAACCTGGATTTGTGCTGGAAATGCCCCACCTTGATTATCATGCACATTGTAAGGAGAGTGGAAATGGCCCACCTTGATTATCATGCACATTGCAGAGAGAGTGGTCACTTTGGATGAGCTATTACCAGCAGGATAGTGAGTTTGTGTGTGTGTTTTTTGGAGGGGGGTGAGAGAACCTGGATTTGTGCAGGAAATGGCCCACCTTGATTATCACATTGTGTAGAGAGTTGTCACTTTGGATGGGCTATTACCAGCAGGAGAGTGAGTTTGTGTGGGGGGGGGGGGGGGTAGAGGGTGAGAAAACCTGGATTTGTGCTGGAAATGGCCCAACTTGATGATCACTTTAGATAAGCTATTACCAGCAGGACAGTGGGGTGGGAGGAGGTATTGTTTTATGATCTCTGTGTGTATATAAAGTCTGCTGCAGTTTCCACGGTATGCATCCGATGAAGTGAGCTGTAGCTCACGAAAGCTCATGCTCAAATAAATTGGTTAGTCTCTAAGGTGCCACAAGTACTCCTTTTCTTTTTGCTATCACTTCAGCTTCACAATGTTATTGTAGCTACGTGGATCCCAGTATATTAGAGAGACAGGGTGGGTAAGGGCACGTCTTTTATTGGACCCACTTCTGTTGGTGAGAGATCAGTTACAACATGGGCACTTGGACACTTTTATCCTTATTACTATTTGTATTCCCAAGAGGCGCGAGCTAAGGTCATGGTTCCATTGTGCTAGGCACTGCACAAACTAATAAGAGACCGTCCGTGCCTCAAGGAACTCACAGTCTACATGTGAAAGACAGCCAGAGGGTGGGAGAGACAGAGTATTCATTATCCCTGTTTTACAGATGGGGAAGTGAGACTAACAGGGCACAGACTCACAACAGCAGCACCTCCTGCTGGTTGGTTTGGGAATTAGCTCTTTCAGCAGTGCGCCTTCGCTACTGGTGTTTCACCCACCGTTATTCTCTCAGTCTCCACCATCCTCACAGTCGGACCCATGTCACTTCCAGACCTTGGCATCTGCTTCTGGACACTGCCCTCCAGCTGTGCCCGCTCCGCTGGCTCTCCCCCGCTTCCGGGGGACCGGCAGCTTCTGGTTCTACCACTTGCCTCAGTGGCTCATTGCAGTCCTCAGTCTTGCCCCTTCCTCCCAGGGCAAACTGCAGTCTGCCTTAGCCACTCTCATCACTGGCAAGTGAGGGGGGGAAAGGGGAAGTCAGGCCCACGCACTACTCTAGGCCCTGACCCAGGGACCCTCTAGCGGCAGCCACTTAGTGCCCTCCTCCAACTCTCCTTTACTGCCTACTTCTCTGGGCCACTTCCCCATAGCCCCAGCACCTTCTCTGCCCCTTTGTGTCAGGGCCCTAGTCTGGGAGTCATCAGCTCAGAGCCCCTGCCGCGCCTTCTAAGAGCCCGTTCTTCTCCCTTTGCCCTCCAGGGAGAGACTCTGCTCCTTGCTACCCTGCAGCCTTCTTATAGGGCCCAGCATGGCCCTGATTGGCTGCTTTCAAGCTTCCATTTGATTGGTTTCCAATAAGCCCTTCCAGGATTGGCTGGGGCTCTTTGTAGCCTCTCTGGCTTGCTCTAACCCCTTCCATGTTAGAGTGGGGCAGCTGCCCCGCTACAGAGACAGAGAGACTAATCAGCTTGCCCAAGGTCACACACAGAGTCTGTGGCAGAGCTGAGAGTAGAATCCATAATTCCCAGTCTAACAAGAGCTATCTTCCTCTCATCTGCCCTGATTTCCTTGTCTTCTGAGCAAATGAAGCAGCATAAACACTGTACATGCAAACAACAACAAAAATAACCTAGGTCCACTAGCCTTGTATTAATAGCTGCGTTCATCTTAGCTTATGAACTCTGATGCATTAGAACTCTCCAGCCAAAGGGTATCAGCCCTAGCAGTGAGGCACTTCACTGGCACTTTTTTGCCCAGGCTTGTGTTTCATTACAGTTGGCAGGAAAGCCCCTGCTGGTTTTATTCAGCCGATCCTGTTGCACTTTACTTAGCTGCAAACATTGCTGGGGTTTTTTTTTGGTAACCTAGTTTCCACTCTAAAATTACAGAGCTTGTTTCTCCAGGGACGAGGAGAGCGATGCCCTGGTGAGCTGGCTCATTCCACTCAGCACACTCGCCTCCCCACGCCGTTACCATTTGCCCAGGGGATGGGTGCAGGTGGAAGGGATGCAAAGAAGAATGCATTAGTTATTTGCTGCACCTCCCTGTTCTCTTGCTGCTCCTGATTTTTTCTCTTGAGGGCATGATTAACAGCAGGGCCTGGTGATTCCACTGGAGTGAAAAACAGTGGCATACTCTGCTCTGTTAAGGCAGCTGTAACTCAGCTAATCTCTACCAGTTCTACCCTTCTGGCTCCATGTGTTTCTTTTTCCCTCAAGCAACTCATCATTGCCCTGCTGTGACCTGCCTGACCCCATCTGTACTCTGAAACTGACTTTGATGCTCAGCAGCCGCCCAGATTCCTGGTCTGTATATACAAGCATCTTGGTGCCCATGTGTTGACATCTGACTCGGCACCTGTTCCCAGCAGACTTGATGGGTTTGTCTATTTGCCTTGCTGCCTGGAGTGACGGGATCCAACACTGAGGAAAGGTATGTGGTACTCTGTGCTGCTTAGTTCAGAGCAGATCTTTCCTGGAGTTCAGAGCCAGGAGTTTGGTCCGGCTTATTACAGGAATAAAAGACCTGCTATGAAGTTTGGACCAGGAAACTGAACCGCAGCTCATGGATCTTTCAGTCCAGGTTCAGTCACCAGGGAGATGGTCCTGTCCTGCTGTCTCCCTGGGCCAGAGACTCCCAGAGGTGCAGCATCCTTCCCCCTCCATGGGGCATTTTATCTGCCTGGCAGGGGGCCTGCTGCAAGCACCAGGGAGCTGCTCCTGTGCCAGTCCCCCCCCAGCATTTTCCACACTCTGTCTGCTTTGTGTACCAGCCACTCCCCCATGGCTCTCACTGCACCTCCTTGTGCATCAGGGCATCCACTCGCCTCCTCCCTCCCTTTCCCCCACGGGCAGCCTTTCCCTGTCCTTGTTCCCACCACCTCTCTTCAGTTCCCACCAGCACTGCCTGCTCCTCTTCCCCCTCCACCCCAATCTCTTCCCTCCTCCCACCAGCACAGATCCTGATGCCACATCCACACCTGACTCTGCCTCACCTCTGGCAATGTTTGTTAGGATAGAGATATTCAGGCCTGTCTGTAAAGGCCTAGACTCGAAGAATTTAGGTGTATTCTTATCACTTAGCTAGTTATAGAGGTATAAAAGAAATAATCAAAATCACTGTCTGCCGGTGTAAGGTCCTTCCCTTACTGTGACAGTCTGAGGCCCTGTTCTTAGGTAAGGCCTTTGGCTAAGCAGCAGAGGAAGCCGTAAGCCGCGAAGCAAACGGTCAAATCCTCACATTCCAAACTAGTCACATTGAAATAAGGTGCTGTAGGGCTGTTAGGAATACAATCCTGTCCTGATAATGCCTATTGCCTCCAGAGAAAGGGAAGTGCCTAGAAAATGTAAAAGGAAACTTAGTTTGATAGCATCCTGTCTGGCAAGAACTCACTTATCAATAGCTGAGATGTGAAATCCTCATTTCTGTGTTTGTTCTATCATTGTAGTCCCCATTTCCCCATTGTTTGTCTGTATAATCTCTGTCTGGTTCTGTGATTGTTTCTGTCAGCTGTATAATTAATTTTGCTGGATGTAAACTAATTAAGGTGGTGGGATATAATTGGTTAAATAATTATGTTACAATATGTTAGGATTGGTTAGTTAAATTTCAGTAAAATGATTGGTTAAGGTATAGCTAAGCGGAACTCAAATTTTACTAAATAATCTGCAGTCAATCAGGAAGTGAGGGGGGGAATGGGAACGGGGAATGGGGGTGGGGGAATTGGAATCATGTTTTGATAAGGGGGGGAAATGGTAACAGGGACACAGGTATGGCTCTGTGGTGTCAGAGCTGGGAAAGGGGACATTAAGGAAGGAAACTGGAATCATGCTTGCTGGAAGTTCACCCCAATAAACATCAAATTGTTTGCACCTTTGGATTTCAGGTATTGTTGTTCTCTGTTCATGTGAGAAGGACCAGGGAAGTAAGCGGGTGAAGGAATAAGCCCCCTAACAATGTTTACCCCAGTCCTGGCCCTCCCTCCATCCTTCTCTCTGGCTGTGGTAAATGCAATCTTGCCCCACTCATATCTATTCACAATGCTGCTGTAAACTTCATTATCTTAGCCCAGTGGTCCCCAAAACTTTTATATCGTGCCCCCTCTTACCTGTAATGTAATCTGTTTGTGCTAGCCGGGGCCGGGAGCTGGGGCTGGGAGCAGGGCCAGGGCTGAAAGCCAGGAGTGGGAACCGCAGTTGGGAGCAGAGCCAGAGCCTGGAGCTGGGCCACAGTCGGGGGCAGAGGCCGAGCTAGGCCATGGTCAGGGGCTAAAGCTGGGACCTCGGCTGGGGGTGGGGCTGGGGTCAAAGTTGGAATGGAGCTGGAGGCAGAGAGGGGTTGCTTGGCTCTCCCTCCCTGCCCCCCATGGGAGCTGGCCCAGGCCCCACTGCACCCTCCTGAATGTCCCTCTGTGCCCTCTAAGGGGGCACGCCCCACAGTTTGGAGACCACTGTCCTAGCCTGTCACTTTGACCATGTCCATGGGGCCGGACGAGTTGCATCCGAGAGTGCTGAAGGAATTGGCGGCTGTGATTGCAGAGCCATTGGCCATTATCTTTGAAAACTCGTGGCGAACAGGGGAAGTACCGGATGACTGGAAAAAGGCTAATGTAGTGCCAATCTTTAAAAAAGGGAAGAAGGAGGATCCTGGGAACTACAGGCCAGTCAGCCTCACCTCAGTCCCTGGAAAAATCATGGAGCAGGTCCTCAAAGAATCAATCCTGAAGCACTTGCATGAGAGGAAAGTGATCAGGAACAGTCAGCATGGATTCACCAAGGGAAGGTCATGCCTGACTAATCTAATCGCCTTTTATGATGAGATTACTGGTTCTGTGGATGAAGGGAAAGCAGTGGATGTATTGTTTCTTGACTTTAGCAAAGCTTTTGACACGGTCTCCCACAGTATTCTTGTCAGCAAGTTAAGGAAGTATGGGCTGGAAGAATGCATTATAAGGTGGGTAGAAAGCTGGCTAGATTGTCGGGCTCAACGGGTAGTTATCAATGGCTCCATGTCTAGTTGGCAGCCGGTATCAAGTGGAGTGCCCCAAGGGTCGGTCCTGGGGCCGGTTTTGTTCAATATCTTCATAAATGATCTGGAGGATGGTGTGGATTGCACTCTCAGCAAATTTGCGGATGATACTAAACTGGGAGGAGTGGTAGATACGCTGGAGGGGAGGGATAGGATACAGAAGGACCTAGACAAATTGGAGGATTGGGCCAAAAGAAATCTGATGAGGTTCAATAAGGATAAGTGCAGGGTCCTGCACTTAGGACGGAAGAACCCAATGCACAGCTACAGACTAGGGACCGAATGGCTAGGCAGCAGTTCTGCGGAAAAGGACCTAGGGGTGACAGTGGACGAGAAGCTGGATATGAGTCAGCAGTGTGCCCTTGTTGCCAAGAAGGCCAATGGCATTTTGGGATGTATAAGTAGGGGCATAGCGAGCAGATCGAGGGACGTGATCGTTCCCCTCTATTCGACATTGGTGAGGCCTCATCTAGAGTACTGTGTCCAGTTTTGGGCCCCACACTTCAAGAAGGAAGTGGATAAATTGGAGAGAGTCCAGCGAAGGGCAACAAAAATGATTAGGGGTCTGGAACACATGACTTATGAGGAGAGGCTGAGGGAGCTGGGATTGTTTAGCCTGCAGAAGAGAAGAATGAGGGGGGATTTGATAGCTGCTTTCAACTACCTGAAAGGGGGTTCCAAAGAGGATGGCTCTAGACTGTTCTCAATGGTAGCAGATGACAGAACGAAGAGTAATGGTCTCAAGCTGCAGTGGGGGAGGTTTAGATTGGATATTAGGAAAAACTTTTTCACTAAGAGGGTGGTGAAACACTGGAATGCGTTACCTAGGGAGGTGGTAGAATCTCCTTCCTTAGAGGTTTTTAAGGTCAGGCTTGACAAAGCCCTGGCTGGGATGATTTAACTGGGAATTGGCCCTGCTTCGAGCAGGGGGTTGGACTAGATGACCTTCTGGGGTCCCTTCCAACCCTTATATTCTATGATTCTATGATTCTATGTCACATCCTCCCTTTGCATCCCTCCACTGCTTCCCTCCTTCTCTGTTGCATCAAACATAAGTTGCTTATTTTCACTTTCCAGGCATTTCTTGGCCTATCCCCCACCCCCGACCTATCATCTCTCGTTCCCTGTCAAGACACCGACTCTCTCCTCCAGTCAGCCCATGATGCCAGCCTCCATCACCCATTTTCAAACAAGCCCCTTGGTGGTTTCTCCCATGTTGTCCCTCCCAATAAACAACCACAAAGCTACCTCATTGTCCTTCAAAACCCTCCTCAAAGCCTTCTGTAGGATGGTTAGACTGCTGGGGAGCCGAGACCACCGCCTGTCATGCCGACCAATATTGTCTCGGTGTTTCCTTCTGCTTCCCCTTTGGTCTGTTTGTGTCCCTCTGTTGTCTTATGTTTTATACTTAGGGGAAGGGACTCTCTGATCTGTGTCTGTACAGCACCTAACATAATGGGGTCCTGGTCCAGGCCTAGGGCTGCTAGGTACCACAGTAATAGAAAAAGTAAATAATAATAATAACAATGTACTGTCCAGTATAATACTGAAAAGTCCAGCTGGGATGTTACCGTTTAATCTGATCATGGCAGAGCAGCAATAGTGGGGTCAGGGGTCCTCAAACTAAGTCAAGAACCCCAGGGATCTTCCTGGGGAGTCAGGCATTTCCAGCCAAACCTTTGCAGATTCTCCTTGAGGCCAGACCTGGTTTGGGTGCCAATATTCTCCACCTGGAAGTGAAAAAGAGAGACAGCCACTATTTAAAAATCAAACAAATAAACGATATTTCGCAGCTATGGAGCTCTCCGTGACCCTCACAACAGCCAACTGAACAGGGCTGGAAATGGGTCTGAACTAAAACCCTGGCTGTAAACAACCTCCGAGCTGGGGTCCTGAATTCAGGGCTGAGCTCTCCAGCCAGCTGCTGTCTCCACCACAGGCCAAACCAAACCTTACCCCTAAATGCTAATCTGCCCTCCCCACTGGGTTCTACTTTCTGAGCAGAGGGAAAGCTTGATGCTCTGCTCCAGGTTTAATCTTCTCTGAGGGCAGCTGCTCCAAGGGAAGCATTGTCTATTTCACTGCAGCAGTCAGAGCTGAAGAACGACTCCACTGAATGACACAGAACCAGAGCATCTGGGTTACAGCCCTTGTTAAGCCTGGAAACTAGCCTTCAAAGCTTTAGTAAAAGTGCATTTCCAATAAAAAAACAAGAACAACGAACCTCTGCCCCCAACGGGTATTGTTGTTCTATTGCAGTCAGCATGCCCAGGACAGTAATATTAACATAAGGACGTCCATACTGGGTCAGACCAAAGGTCCATCTAACCCAATATCCTGTCTTCTGACAGTGGCCAATGCCAGGTGCCCCAGAGGGAATGGACAGAACAGGTAATCATCAAGTGATCCATCCCTTGTCACCCATTCCCAGCTTCTGGCAATCAGAGGCTAGGGACAACATCCCTGGCCATTCTGGCTAATAGTCATTGATGGACCGATCCTCCATGAACTTATCTAGTTCTTTTTAGTCTTGGTCTCCACAACATCCTGTGGCAAAGAGTTCCAGAGGTTGCCTGTGTGAAGAAATACTTCCTTTTGTTTGTTTTAATTGTGTCTCCTGGAAAATCACAAAGCTAAATCTCCCTCTGAAAAGAAAATATATGTATAGATTCACGACTTACAAGTGAAGACCCTTCTAACTGAACCAGAGGCCCAAAAACTGGAGCAGGACTGGGAGGGAGCAGCTAATTCTAGTTAGAGCTGGTCAGGAAACGGTTTTCCCATCCCATGAAACTTTGTGAGATTTCAGAAATGTTCCTATTCTGCATCAGGATGGGACTGAAATGCTTTGATGGTTTTTGTGAAAAAGCAGAGCTCCACCACCGCAAACTAGCCAAGAGCCTGCTGCGTAGGGCCTTCACCCGGCACTTTCTGCTCTGCCTGATTGAGACCACAGCCCTGAATCTGAGGCTATGTTTGCACTTAAACTGCCACAGCGGCAGAGCTGCAGCTGTGCCGCTGTAGTGGTTCAGTGTAGACACTCACTGCAGTGATGGGAGAGGTTTTCCCCTGGCTGTCGTTAATCCCCCTCCCTCAGAGGCAGTAGCTAGGTCAACAGAAGAATCCTTCCATTGACCTATCTGTGTCTACACCAGGCATTAACTCTGTTGCTCAGAGTTGTGGATTTTTCACACACCTGTGCGCCGGAGCTGGGCCAGCCTAACTCTTAGCATAGACCTGGCCTGAGTCTCCCAAGTGTGAAGTGTCCTGACCACTGGACTATAGCCAGTTTCCCTGTGGCCCAATGAATATTTAATGATTTATACAACATAAAACCACTCCAACAGAAGAGACTGAGAGAGACGTACTCCAGCGTAGCCTGGTGGTTAAGGCACTCACCTCGCATCTGGGAAACCCAGTCCAAGTCCCTGCTCTGAATTTGGCAATGCAGACACTTGAATCGGAGTCTTCACCATCAGAGGGGAGTGCCCAGAGGTGGTGGTGGTGTTTGTTTGTTCATTCGTTCTCTCTCCCTCTCTCCATCTCCCTCTCCCACCTGAGGAACCTTTCTCAACAAAGCTTTCATCAAACCTGGTATGGGCCCGGGAAAAGTTTCAGTTTTGACCAACTGGCATTTTCCAGTGAAAAATCATTTAATTGAAAAATTCCCGACCATCTCTATTTCTAGTCCTTACAACTCTGGCATTAAAGGAGTTATGTGATGGACACACAAAAGATTGATTCCCCAGGTCATTGAGCAAAAACCAGCCCCCGCCCGCCTCCCAGAAGCTTTGTGATGGCAAATGTCACACTAAATGATTGTAACCTTTGCTGGTCTGTATTGGCCAAACAAAGAGGAACCTGGGTACTTCCATAACTTTTTGGCAGGACTAATGGAAATCAGCAGACCCTTGCTGGGTTCTTCAACAAAAGTCTTGACCCCATATCAGTCAAATCTTCTCCATACTGCACAGACCTTCAAGCAACAGGCTAGCGGTATTATCATAGCTATTAGATCTGTGTCTGATAGATATATGGATACTTAAACGTCCTATTGCCCATGACAACAGCTTTTTTTTTAACCTCTCACTCTACCTATTGGAGGATAAATTACTTTATAATAGCCCATCCTAGCTCAATTTGTCCATGAGGCCACAGCGGGGATGATCTCGGTATCAGACCATGCGAATGTCAATCTAAAGCTCTCCCTGCTGGAGGCTGAGACATCTAGACAGGCATGGAGACTTTGCACCTCACAGACGTCACCTCTGTGGCATTCATCAATGATGAGCCGGAGACCTTTCACAGCCCCATCAACTGCAGTATTATTGGAAGCAGCAAAAGTTTCCATCAGGGCAGGATTAGAGTGCCTTCGTCAGCAAAAAAAAAAAAAAGTCCTTGTAACAAAAAAACAGAAACCTTCACTGAAAAACTTAAAAATGTAGATCAAGACTATGCCAAAGAAACCACCCCTGACAAACAAAAATGTCCTGGTACAAATGAGATACGAATTAAACAGACTCAGACACAAAAGGCAGAATTTACTATGTTTCACCTTAAACATGATTACCAGGAGCCAGGGGAGAGAGAGGGCAGGCAAACTCCTTGCTTATAAACTGAAATCAAAATCTAGTAGAGGCAAAATACCCTTAGTATGCAATGCCCAAAGGAAGACGTACATGACACAGAAAGACATTAATACCCATTTCCAGTTCTTTTATTTGGAATTATCCAAAGCAGATCCCCCAGCCACTACGGCAGCCTTGAACCAATTCCCGGATGGAGCTTTGTTGCCATGCATCGCAAAAGCCTGGGAGGAGCTCGACAAGACACTCTGCTCAGCCTCCAGGAAACAGACCTAATTGTGAAAGAAGTGGAAGATGGTAAATCCCTGGGCAGCAATGGATTTCCTATGGAGTGTTATAAAAAAGGAAAAACCGGATCAAATATTCCACTGATCTGTTTAAAAGAGTGGTTCCCTACTTTCACAGTGCAAAAGGCAATTCAACCCATTATACCCAACCCAGGGAAAGATCCTGCTAACTGCACAGGTTACAGACCCATTTCACTGATACATTGTGAGGTGAAGATTCTTGCCAAAGCCCTTGCTTGTACACTGGCACACGTTATTATTCTAATTATATATGTAGCTCAGGTCAGGTGTATTAAATCTAGGTATGGGTCAGTATGGCTGCTCCTCCTCCAACTCCAGGCCCCCTAGCATTTGGGGGGTGCCACAGGTGATGCCTTAGTTTCCCCTCGCCTGGTACGGACAATTCTGAAGACACCCTTCTGTGAGCTAAAGAGCAGCCCTTTCAGAGGGTCCCATTTATTAACAACAAAGATTAACAGGATCATAAGCAAGACCCTTGTTCAGGCGCTTCCTTGGAAATCCACTGGCAGGGTCAGTCCAACTAACCTCTTAGTCCTTTAACCATTGGCACTCCAGACCAAGCCCTTCATCTGGAGCCAGGGCTTTCAGGCTGCTCCTGCTCCCTTCCCTTGGAGAGCGACCTCCAGTTGTCTCTTTAGGATACTCCTATTCCTTTCACCTGGGGGACAGTCTCTCTCTCTCTCTCTCTCTCTCTGGAGCCCTTCCAGTTCCTACCCCTGGTCTACTCCTGTTGCCTCCCTGGGAACACTCTCCCCCCAGGGTTATCGTCTCCCCTGCAAGCCCCTTCTCATCAGAGGCACATATTTCCTGCGAATACTTCCCCCAGCTGAGCTCAGGCAGCTTTGTTACAGGGCACGGTGTTCTTCTACTTGTTGGCCATTGAACACCTGTCTCAGGCAACCAATTACTCGCATGTGGGTCTTCAGAGGACTGTCATGGACAGGCGAGGCCCTGACTCCCCTTAGAGGGCCAGTTGCCCCATGACAACCTCCGGTAACTCACTGATAAAACCACAATACTACAGCACTCAGAGGTAGCATTATAGCTTAATGCTGAAAAAGCCTTTGACAGGGTTGCTTGGGATGATCTCTTTGGGGTCCTTGAGAGAATGAGATTTGGTGATCACTTTATCAACTGGATTAAATTGCTCTATAGAATCCTAGAATCATAGGACTGGAAGGGACCTCGAGAGATCATCTAGTCCAGTCCCCTGCACTCATGGCAGCACTAAGTATTATCTAGATCATTCCTGAACAGGTGTTTGTCAAACCTGCTCTTTAAAATCTCCAGTGACGGAGATTCCACAACCTCCCTAGGCAATTTATTCCAGTGCTTAACCACTCTGACAGTTAGGAAGCTTTTCCTAATGTCCAACCTTAACCTCCCTTGCTGCAATTTAAGCCCATTGCTTCTTGTCCTATCCTCAGAGATTAAGAAGAACAATTATTTTCCCTCGTCCTTGTAACAACCTCTTATGTGCTTGAAAACTATTATCATGTCCCCTCTCAGTCTTCTCTTTTCCGACTAAAACGCAGTTTTTTCAATCTTCCCTCATAGGTCATGTTTTCTAGACCTTTAATCATTTTTGTTGCTCTTCTCCGGACTTTCTCCAATTTGTCCACATCTTTCCTGAAATGTGGCACCCAGAATTGGACACAATACTGCAGTTGAGGTCTAATCAATGCGGAGTAGAGCGGAAAAATTACTTCTCATGTCTTGCTTACAATACTCCTGCGAATACATCCCAGAATGATGTCCAGAATGATATGCTAACTCCTCCTTTCATCTTATCGCATGTAATTATATTTCAGATCTTTTCTCATTACAGAGAGGCCTGTGTGCATTACAGAGCCAAGGTTGGCCAATCTCTCCACTGCTCTTTAGCATATTGCAAGAACTGTCGTATGTACAATCTGGGGCTGTGCAGATAGAACAGCTACTCAAAATGATTCTATGGAGCAAAAAATGATATTGTGTGCAGATGGTGTGCTGGTCCTACTCTCTAACCCACAAAGGTAGGTGCCCAAATTATTAGAACTCACCAGCAGTTTCAGGCACTTGGCCAGCTATAAGATTAAACACAAGTCAGAGGCATTAGGACTAACGAAATACACACACCAGGCCTTGCTTAGTCAGTGGGATTTCCAATGGCATTAACATATCTCGAAATTCTAGTCCCCAGCAATTTATAACAAATGACTAAAATCAACTTTGCCCTGATTATCACTCAAATCACTAATCACCTAGATAATTGGGATCCATCTCTTTAGCTCCATGGTGATTATTAGTCACAGACCGGAGTACTGGACCACAGAGTGGTGATGTGATTTGCCCAAGGTCACAAAGCAAGTCAATGTCAGAGATGGCATTAGAATCCTGGCTCTCTGGCCTGTGCTCAGACTGCACCTTTCTCTCTACGGGCTGATCCAATGGACAATAAATAGAGCCAACACATAATGTATTGGTTTTAATTATGGCTGAACATATGGCCTTAAACATCTGGAGGACCAGTTCAGGTGACTGAAAATGGGATCTCTGTTGCCAGTTCGAATCCCACTCAACTCAGGTGTTTCTGAATGGGACCTAGAGCCTGCACCTATAGGTCATGAGTTCAACTCCCACCCAGATTGGAAGTGACCAGACATTGGTACCAGCCGATGGCTGTTTGATCACCCTATGACTCTCCATAAACTCCACCTTCGTAGCCGGCTCTAGCAGGAGGCAGTCGCACTCAAGAGACTCATATACAACTTGGCCAGCGAGACTGAGTCAACCTCTCCGCCCAAAAGCTCTTTCCAGGACAGGAAAGAAGCACACAGGCAGGGCAGTGTGAGGGAAGGCCAGTGTGATAGGGCCCAGTTCTCCTGCTCCCCAAGCCTGTCTGTTAATTACATGATCATCCTCCCCCTCCCTACAAGCGAACCAGAGCTGACAAAGCCATGTAAGGGGAAGAGCGTCATATGGCCCCATATCCTGCTCTCCATTACGTCTGCATGCCCTCACTGGTTTCAATATGGATGTACCAGGGAGCAGAGCTGCGTCCAGGTACAGTTACTACCCATCAGCAGGCGAGTTTGTTTTCTTGCAGGGAACCATTGATAGGAGTCAATTCTTGAGCTTATGCGCTCATGCACTTGAGCTGAAAATGTAATGACAAATGAAACATTGCTTTCCTGCGTGCCTGCCTTCTGTCAAGGGCACGTCTACACGGCAGCATGGTGCCCAGCCATCCCAGCACAGGACTGTCCCATCCCAGCATTCAAAACTGCCCCCTCCGCTTCCCTTAGGAATCTGGAGGCTGATTCGTTTTGCACTATGCAAGCAAACAGGCAGCGTGCCTCAAAAAGAGCTCAGCTAGCAACAGAGGAGCCCACGGGTGGAGTGGTGGTGGGAGGGAATTAGAGAGCTGCCTGGAGGCTTGCAATGAGTCAGGCGTCTGCAAACCAAAGCTAGTTTCGCAAATACAAAACAACCCCAGCCTGTGCAACCAGAGCTTCAGCCGGGCAGTCAGAGAGCATAGCAGCAGCCGTCACGGTGGTATGAATGCAATTTATAACACTGGTGTATTGACATGATATCGGGAAATACTGCATCAGTAGGACTCTCCCGTCCATCACCGACCAGCACCACAGGCTGCTTGCTCAGGGACCAGGCTGGGGGAGGAAAGGGAGTCACCTGTGACGGCTTGAAATATCCTCCTGGCTCAGCGGAGAAAAGTCTGCTAACTCAGGACTGGAGAGTGCCTAATTCCAGATTTACAGAGAGCGGGACTGCATCCAGGTGGGGAGGGCACTAGGATTATTTTGCCTTAGCCATACAAATAGACCTCTGAGAGTCAACGAGACTACTGACATGAAAAAGGGCCATAGGACTGAGCCCTGCCAGAAGATTTGATTGCAGCGTTTTAGTTTATGAAGGGAGTAAACAGTGAAAACAAGCCATCACAGGATGAAATTTAGAACAAAACAAAGGAAATACCAGTGCAGAACACAGCCCAATCAAATGCCGTATTCTTCCTCCTGTTGGAGCAGTTTCTGACAGATCAGTGAAAGATGAAAAGAACAACAACCAACCAACTCCATTTTGCATCCCCCTAAGCGTGCAATGCTGGGCATAGGTGGAAAAGTCCGTCCTGACCCCTGCAATTGGTTGATGCCCTGAAGCAGGAGTACTGATTACCCTGCTCTTATAATGAATTAACGAATCAATATTAACCCCCCTGCCCCCCCCACAAGTGCATAGACATGTGTACAAAGGTGATTTTCAAAAATGCCCATACGTGGATGGCTGCTGACTTAGCTGAGCTGCTTGCCCGTGAAGATGCACTGCTGGACATTTGGAAGGCAGGTGGCTGGAATTGGCATTACTGTCTGTGAGTTGGCTTGCAAATAAAAGAATCTCAAGGGGGCCATTGAGCAGCTGCTGGAACCAGGGAACTACTTGAGCTTCACCAATGCCAAAAAGGCACAATCGTGTCCCTGTCTCCTCTGTTGTGATAAATATTGACCAACTAGGACTTGACAGCTGTTACTAAGGGCTTGTCTTCACTACGGCTCTACATCGCCGCAGCTGCATCAATGCAGCTGTGCTGATGTAGTGCTTCTGATGAAGACATGCTATGCCAACGGGACAGGAGAGCACTCTCCTGTCAACAGAATTACTCCACCTCAACAAGAGGAGAAGCTATGTCGGTGGGATAAGCTGTGTAGACACTGCTTTAAGTGGATGTAACTTACATCAGTCAGGGGCGTGTTTTTTAACACCCCTGAGTGACATAAGTTACATCCACTTAAGCTGTAGTGTGGACAAGCCCTATGATACATGACATGGCCAATCAGAAAGTCTTGGTGAAAGCAGGAAGAGACTCAAAAGCTCAGGCCCCTTAGCCTTGAGCAAAACGGGAGGCTGTGTGAGCTTCTTAGCAGGATAGGGCCTATGACCCACAGCTGGCCAGTTCTGAGTTCATCCAGCAGAACGAAGTGGTGTAAAGAAGCATGACCCATTGCATTATAATAGTCTGGCTGAAAAATTAAGGTTGCCATTGAAAGACTGGGCAGAGAAGATTCATGTCAACTCATCACAGTGAAAGCTGTATTTTAGTACCATTAGCTCCGTGGAGAGAATAGCATCTTCTGTATAAAAATGATCCTCTTGACATAACCTGCCCCCCCATCACACCGCAACCCCAAGAAACCTTGAAAACTGTCATTCTTAACATTGAAAAGAAAGATTGTAGCCTAAAAAGAAAAACAACACTACTGAATTATTTTACCTTTTTTTTTAATGCGAGAATCTCAAATAAACAAAGCACCAAATAGATGATTCCTTATTGTTGTTATTATTTGTATTACTGCAGTGTGTAGGAGCCACAGTCAGACACCATGACCCTATTTTACTAGGCACTGTGCACACAGAAAACAAAAAGATGGTCTTGTCCCGCACGGTAAGTGTCGTGTATGAAGCTATGGAAGTGGGCTCCCTTTATGGACCGTGCGTAGCAAGGAGCTGATGCTTTTGGCTCCGAAGGTGAAGTGTTTGAACCCCGCCGACAGCCCGAGCAGGGTTGGTTATATTTGCACTTTGACTGTAAGTTCTTTGGAGCAGGGGCCGTTGTTTTTAGTTTTGCCTTTCCCACCATTGGCAGTTAACCTAAAATAAGCTCAATATTTATCATCAAGCTTCCCAGGCAGCAGGAAGGATTGAGAGGAGAGACATTTCAAAATGATCATTATAACAAGTGGCTTCCCCCTGGTAACTCAGCTCTGAGAAGGTTGAACTCAGACCAGAGATTTGGGCTTTCTTAGCTCTGTCTGTGTTTATTCCCTGCTAAGCAGAAAAACCAATTCCCCCCTCCCCACCCTCAAGTTATCATCTAAACACTCTGGCTTAACATCCCCTATATCAAAGGACACTACCATGACTTGAGTGACACATGTACAAATATTGACTCTTAGCTCTAAGATGTTGCTGATTCCATACTCAGCCAAGGCCTCTATCGTTTCAGTGCATCGTATAATTCAATTTCCTGGAAAGTGCTGTTGTCATGTAACACAATGCAGTGCTGTTTCTTGGCAGGTGCTTCTGAGAGACCACAGTGACCAGGCTCTGCCTCACTGTGACCAGGAAGAGATGGCATGTTGGCCTGTCATGGTGGAGTTACATCTTAGTTCCTCTAAACAAGGAGGGCCAAGGAGGGTGGAGTATTCCCCTTTATGGATTCTTTCCTCCTTCCCATGTACATTTAGTGCTGAAGTTCTCTCTCCACAGACCAGCCCCGATAGCTTCCCTACATCACACGCCTGACTTGGAGGAAACACCTCTTGGTGGCTAATGCAGTCCTTGGTTTCTGCTAAGGATGCCAATGAGAGGGACAATTAGGGCTTGTCTACATGAATAGCGTAGCTGAAGTTGATGTACTTAGAACTACTTACCGCTGTGTCTTCACTGCAGTAAATCAACAGCTGACGCTCTTCCATTGACTCCGCTTGTGCTCCTTGTTCTGGTGGAGTTCCGGAGTTGATGGGAGAGTGCTCAGCAGTTGATTTATTGTGTCTAGACTAGACACAATAAATCAAATCCCATTGGATCGATTGCTGCCCGCCGATCTGGCAGGTAGTGTAGACAAGCCCTTTGTGCCAGTTGACATGGACCATTGTCCACTAGGAACAAGAGTAACACCGATATATTGCACTTCAGCCATGGTATGGTCACCAGATGATGCTGTTTGGTCAGAACTGACCTGGGCTAGAATTGAACCTGTGACTGAGAGGTGTGAAGTTGCCCTGAGCCATCGCACTTTGGCTGCATGCACGCGCGAACACACACACACGGTTCAGAAAGGCCATGCGCTCCATTGCTACTCAGCCTCAGGAAGGACATACAGCTATTGTACATGCACCTCTTCACCTCCATTGAAGGGAGGCAGGGAAATCTTACCAAGGGTTGGAGGAGCCAAGCCGGTTGAGTTTGGGAAGATAGTCAGGAAACTAGTTCATTTACTGTGTGGAGGGAACACAATGAAGTTGATTTGATGTTGTGTTGTCAACTCCACTGACTGCCCCTGCATCTGCTTTAAAATTGGCTCTCCATCTTGGTATCCTGATATGAGTAGAAGAAGCAGGTGCATCAATAAACTGCCATGGTGGCTTGCCATGGCTTGCTCTTTGCTACACCTACAGCTGGCATGTCTGCCTGTGTCACTGGTATGGCAGCCAGTGGTACCTGGCAAGGTCTATGGATACATGTATCTGAGGGAGAACCTGAAGACTCAAGCAATGAATCCTGTTTCATATGCCATAGAGGCACCCAATCACTTCTCGGTTGAGCTCTCCACCTAGGTACATCCTGGAGCTGCACTAGCTGAGCTGGCCCTGAGTTTGTATCTGTGACATTATCTGATTAAAATATGACCATGTAGATCATTGTTGCTACTACTGTTATATAATTGCAACAAATCTTGTACAAAATGTATCAAGTAAGGTGTCTATGGAAAGGTTATGATTTGCTGAATATGTTTATGTTATTTGTATGCATGTATCATTTTTGTATTTGAAGTTATGAGTATTGGCTGTATACCTGGAATTCAAATGTTTGCTCCTGGGGTAACACCCACAAGGTATTTAGCCTGCACACCTTGAAGGGACTTTCAAATTAAGTGAGTCATCAAGGAACGCTTAACTCACAGTGGACCATGGGAGATGCCTATCTACACTTAATGGACTTTCCTGCTATGACTAAGCAAAGTCATGCATGGACATGTGACTTGCCCATGTGACTCCAAACTCCATCTTTTACTGTAAATTTCCACTAGCTGTGCTGAGGGCTTTGTTTGAAACAATAGATTTCTCTCCACATGACAGAAGCTATAAAAGACACTGGAAACACCTCCATTTTGCCTCTTTCCTGCTCAAGCCTGTTTCCTGCTCAAACCTCTGGACTATTGACTTATACTAATGGGAGCATTCTAACCAAAGGACTGAGGACTTTCCAATTATTTGGAAGCAACCAGAGACTTAAGACAGCAGTTCATTTCATCACTGCTACAAGCCTGAACCAAGAATTTTGCAATTATTTTATGTATTTGATTCCTTTCACCAATTTTAACTCTCACCTTTCTTTCTTTCTTTTTTAAAAAAATAAACCTTTTAGATTTTAGATACTAAAGGATTGGCAACAGCATGCTTATTGGGTAAGATCTGAGTTATATATTGACCTGGGTGTGTCTTTTGGGATCAGAAGAACCTTTATCTGATGAAATTGGTTTGAAAGAACCACTCATCTTTAAGTCTAGTGTTTTTGGTGGTGATACAAGGACTGGAATACCTAAGGAAACTGCTTTTCTGACTTCTTGTTAGCCAGTATGGTGAAACAGAAGTTTACTTTTGTTGCTGGTTTGATATATCTCATGGGAGAATAACCACCAGTTTTGGGGTGTGTCTGTCCTATTTTTCGGCAGTTTGTCCAGTATTTGGTATTCTCAGCTGTAACCCCCTGAGGCACAGTTACAATATCACTGGATTGTTCAGACTTCCAGTAACCCTAGCCTTCCAAATAGCGCAGGGGGACTGGGTGGCTCAAGGATTAGTAATGGAAACCCAGCATTTCTAGACACATTGGTAGTGGCCAAGGACTCAAAAAGTAACAGCAAAAAAGTGTTTAAGTACATCAGAAGCAGGAAGCCTGTCAAACAATCAGTGGGGCCATTGGGCAATCAAGGTGCTAAAGGAGCGCTCAAGGAAGATAAGGCCATTGTGGAGAAGCTAAATGAATTCTGTGCATTTGTCTTTACTGCCGGACGATGTGGGGGAGATTCCCACACTTGAGCCATCATTTTTAGGGGACAAATCTGAGGAACTGTCCCAGGTGAGGTGTCAGTCGAGGAGATTTTGGAACAAATTGATAAATTAAACAGTAATAAGTCACCAGGACCAGATGGTATTCACCCAAGAGTTCTGAAAGAACTCAAATATGAAATTGCAGAACTACTAAGTGTGGCATGTAACCTATCGTTTAAATCAGCCTCTCTTCCAGATGGCTGGAGGATAGCTAATGTGATGCCAATTTTTAAAAAAGGCTCCAGAGGCAACCCTGGCAATTACAGGCTGATAAGCCTAACTTCAGTACCAGGCAAATCAGTTGAGACTATAGTAAAGAACAGAATTATCAGACACACAGATGAACACAAGTTGTTGGAGAAGAGTGAACATGGCTTTTGTAAAGGAAAATCATGCCTCACCAATCTATAAGAATTTTTTGAGGGGGGTCAACAAGCATGTGGATAAGAGTGATCCAGTGGATATAGTGTACTTGGACTTTCAGAAAGCCTTTGATAAGGTCCCTAACCAAAAGCTCTTAAGCAAAGTAAGCTGTCATGGGATGAGAGGGAAGGTCCTCTCATGGATCAGTAATTCGCTAAAAGACAGGAAACAAAGGGTAGGAATAATTGGTCAGTTTTCAGAATGGAGAGAGAGAAATAGTGGTGTCCCCCAGGGATCTACACTGAGACAAATGCTGTTGAACATATTCATAAATGATCCGGAAAATGGGGTAAACAGTGAGATGGCAAAATTTGCAGACGATACAAAATTACTCAAGATAGTTAAGTCCAAAGCTGACTGTAAAGAGCTACAAAGGGATCTCACTAAACTGGGTGACTGGGCAACATGAAATGGCAGATGAAATTTCATGTTGATAAATGCAAAGTAATGCACATTGGAAAACATAATCCCAACTATACATACAAAATGATGGGATCTGTTACCATTCAGGAAAGAGATCTTGGAATCATTGTGGATACTTCTCTAAAAACATCAGCTCAATGTGCAGCAGCAGTTAAAAAAGGTCTTTTACGTTAAGAACCATTATTAGGAAAGGGATAGAATAAGACAGAATCATCAAGAAAGGGATAGATAATAAGACAGAAAATATCATAATGCCACTATATAAATCCATGATATGCCCACACCTTGAATACTGCACGCAATTTTGGTCACCTCACCTCAAAAAAAGATATATTCGAATTGGAAAAGGTACAGACAAGGGCAACAAAATGATTAGGGGTATGGAACAGCTTCCGTATGAGGAGAGATTAAAAAGACTGGAACTTTTCAGGTTGGAAAAGAGACAACTAAAAGAGGATATGATAGAGGTCTATAAAATCATGACTGGTGTGGAGAAAGTGTTATGTACTTCTCATAACACATGAACGAGGGTTCACCCAATGAAATTAACGGGCAGCAGGTTTAAAACAAAGAAAAGTACATCTTCACACAACACACAATCAACCTGTGAAACTCATTGCTGGGGATGGTGTAAAAGACAAAACTACAACGGGGTTCAAAAAATAATTAGGTAAGTTCATGGAGGATAGGTCTATCAATGACTATTAGCCAAGATTGTCAGAGATGCAACCCCAGGCTCTGGGTGGCCCTAGGCTCTGTTTGCCAGAAGCTGGGAATGAGCTACAGGGGATGGATCACTTGATGATTACCTGTTCTGTTCATTCCTTCTGAAGCACCTGGCATTGGCCACTGTCTGGAGACAGGACACTGGGCTAGATGGACCATTGATCTCACCCAGTATGGTCGTTCTTATGTTCTAACATCACAGCATCCAACAGCTGCTTGCTGCTCTAGGCTCTCACAGTCCATTTTTCTAATGGACCAGCGTCTGCATCCAAGAAAAGCTCTACCAGAGTCAGCAAAGTCTGGCCCCAATCTCAACAGGGAACCCAAGAAACCAGTGGGCCTGTTGGCACAACTAAGCGGTCCTTCCAGCCTGGACAGCAGAGGGACACATTGGGCAGGGCAATTAGGGAAGCCTGCTCTGCTTGGTCTGCACCCATTTTGGGGAGGAGGGTGTGAAGGGGGGGCCCAGAGGGGTCGTGGTGCCCAGCACCTGTCACCAACACTAACATGGCAACTATAAGAGTGGCGAGATGGCTCTCTCTCTGTACCTGCGCAGTGAAGAACACCCATACAGCAGGTGAAAATTCCCCCAAGGTAGGGAGTTAAGTGGGAGGCACCGACGGGTGGCCCAGCGGTGAATTTTACCCAGCTTACCTGGTGTGTGATGTTGTGTCGTCCAGTCAGCAGGACTTTCTGTCCCCGTTCTTGAAGCCGCCGGTGAAGCATTTCCAATCACTGCTTTGGACCCACTGCTGCTTGGCAGGATCCCTGCCATGAGGCTGAAAAGCAGCGGCCAAGTCAAAATGAAGACAAAGCACCTGGAGCTGTTGACGGATGACCGGCAGAGCCGCCGTCAGATTGGCCTCTCATACAATACACAAACAGAGACACAAATCAATGCAAAGTGTTTAAACCCCAGGAAAAAAAATCAACACATCTATCACACTTAGTCATGGGCCCCTTTTAGACCAGACACTAGCAGCAGTTTGACATCGGGGCAGGGCTTCGTTAAACCTATCCAGACCTTAGGGACACCAATATCATGAGGCCCCCACCCGCACTTGGAGAGGCAGGGTGTTTGCACTGTCCTTCCAGAGAGGCAGTAGCATGTATTTTATGTACTCACCTGGCCTCCATTTCCTTAGTATCTGAGTGTGCCACAGAGGCCAGCTTTACAGGCAACTCCTGTCTCAGACCTGAAAAACTCACTGCAGCTAATACCCCACTTTCATGGTACTGAGCCATAAAGGGTAGCATGTGAGGTCTCTGCTGAAATCTGGGAACTTACTGATACTGCTAATCATTGCAAGCTGTGTTCATGGGTGATATTTAAGAAATAATGTAACTATATTGAAAATTATGCCCTTATGGGTCTTCGAGTGAAATTCAGTCACCAGGGAATCATGTGTCTGAGTAATGGCCCATTCAAGCAGGCAGGACTTGTCACCCCTCCCTTTCTAGCTGATGATGTATGTATGGCTCAACTTTCTACTGTTGCAACATCCCAGAAAAACCAATGGAAAATCACCAGTTACACTGTAAACATCAAACCCACTTGGAAGTGCAGAGGAACAATATGACAGTAAGGGCATCATCCCAGCTGTGAATCAACACAAAACACTAATTCAATGTAGCTCCGGGTGGAGAAAGATACTCTGCATCCATTCACTGAGGTGGTACCTTGAGGAGCAGGGGCGCTTCATGAAAGATTGGGTTCTGGCTCCTTGGGGCCAGCCAACGCTGCAGAAGTCTGAACTCTTGGGTGAGACTCTAGTTTATTAGCTAGGAAAGGCCACTATTAATAGCTTTTGGCCCTCGTTTGCATTTTATGGTTTTGTTTTGTACGTCGCCATTTGTTTCCAACACGCACAATTGACTCTGTTTGAATCTGGAGTCTCTCTTTTTGGGGACACTTTTGAACGGATACAGGGGTTGGGGGTGCATCTCTTGTAAACTGGCCGAGCTGGCGTAGCCCAGAGGTGAGTGCATGAGTGGCTGACAGGCTGGTTCTGTTAGGGAGCTAGCACCCAGCTGACGTGCCACTGAGTGGCAAGAGGCATGGCAGCCCTTTCACAGCTATTGCTTCAGGCTGTCTGCAGACTCAGGCAGTCACCATTGTATCGATCCCACCCATTGGTCCCTCTAAGCTGTGCGCTTGTGTATGCGCACACAGATCCGAAACCCCGCGCACACAGCGAAACACCGCGCGCATATTTGTCCTGTGTCCCTATATTGGGGACCGCTCACCATCACCGCCAAAGTCCCGGGGCTGGCGTGGCGGCTCTTCCTGGGGCAGAGGCGGAGGGGGTCTAGGCACAGAGGCAGAGGGGAGTCTCGCTGTGCTGCACTGGCCAATCAGAGCTGCGGGAGTGGGGCTTGCAGGCTCCGGCAGCGGGCAGAGAGCCCTCCGCCCTGCCCCACCCCGACCCGACCCAATCCTAGGAGCCAGATGGACCTGCTGGCTCTTAGGGTCTCTGCGCACTGCCGGCACCTGCAAGCCCCACTCCAAAAAGAAAAGGAGGACTTGTGGCACCTTAGAGACTAACCAATTTATTTGAGCATAAGCTTTCGTGAGCTACAGCTCACTTCATCGGATGCATACCGTGGAAAGTGTAGAAGATCTTTTTATACACACAAAGCATGAAAAAATACCTCCCCCCACCCCACTCTCCTGCTGGTAATAGCATCTCTACATTGTAAGGAGAGTGATCACTTTAGATAAGCTATTACCAGCAGGAGAGTGGGGTGGGGGAGGTATTTTTTCATGCTTTGTGTGTATAAAAAGATCTTCTACACTTTCCACAGTATGCATCCGATGAAGTGAGCTGTAGCTCACGAAAGCTCATGCTCAGATAAATTGGTTAGTCTCTAAGGTGCCACAAGTACTCCTTTTCTTTTTGCGAATACAGACTAACCCGGCTGCTACTCTGAAGCCCCACTCCGCGACTTTGGCAGCTCCCATTGGTACTTGTGGTGGGCACAGCACATGGAGAGTCTGGAGACACCCCCCCCGCTCACCGCTCTGACTCTAGGAGCCAGAGACCTCCCAGCAGGGCTGGTGAGTGCGGCCAGGGAAGCAGGCGGGGTGTAATGGCGTGAGTGTCTGGGAGGTCTGTGGCGGGGTGCTAGGCTGTGAGGGTGTGGAGGGTGCCGGGCAGTGGGGGAGGTTTGTGTGTTTTGGGGTGCTAGGCAGTGGGGGGCCTGTTGGGGGGGTGCTGGGCAGTGGGGGAGATCTGTGTGTGTCAGGGCACTGGGCAGTGGGAGGTCTGTGTGGGGCATTGTGTGGTTGTGGTGGTGGGGCTGTGGGGAAGGGCACTGGGAGAGAGGGAGGAGAAATCTGTGTGTATTGGGAAACTAGAAAGTGGGGGGTTCTGTGTGGGGTGCTGGGCAGCTGTGGTGGGGCTGTGGGCAGGGGGGCGCTGGGCAGGGGTGGTGGTGTGCACAGCACTGTGCATTTGTGGTGGAAATGTGAGGGGTTGTGGGGGGCTCTGGGCATAGTGGGTTCAGGGAGTGCAGGGCAGGGAAGCTGTGTGGCTCTCTTCGATCTGGCCACCCTATTTAGGTTATTTTAGCAGGCTTTGACATTTCGACCAATAAGGAAATTAAAATGCAGGTGTAATTACATATCTTATTCTTGGCTGATAATCATTTATTGATATTTTTTCAGAAAATTTTAAATTTAAAACAGACAAACTCTTGTTTTTCTTTTTTCACTTACGATGTCTCTATCTGAAAACCCATATAAATTGACACAAATTGCAAATTAAAACTTTTGAAATGTATATGCATTTTACTCGCTTGGGCACATTTGCCTCATGGTGCACAAATTTGAACTCTGCTTCAAAAATTTTCACAGAAGAAATTTTTGGCGCACACGGCCTGTCAAAAATTAGAGGGAACATTGATCACACCTGGGTCCTGGCTTCAACCTTTTCTTCACAACCCAAGATTGCCAGAAATGTTCTTTAAAAAAAGAAAGGTGTGCTTTGACTCCAGTGCGATCACATGACTCAAGGCCCTGATTTAGAACGGGGCCACTGGAGCCCCTGAATGGCCCAGGGAACTGGGATCTCCCGCCTCTAGGTTTGAATCTGGCCCACCAGAGTGGCTGCAAGTCACGCCGATATGACTGAGATGAGCTTCCCTGGTGCTCAGCTGCCTTCCTAGGGGACAGGTCCCAACATAACAGTGTTCCTCCCCCGTCACAGGAAGGTATCGTTCATAGACATCTCAGCCTCGAGGCTATGGACTTAACTGGCCACCGAGACCTAGCTACTCTTTCACCACATAGGCTGGTCCCAACAAGCCCAGAGTCGGGGCACATTGGTAGGGCAGGGAAGTCAGCAATCCCATCCACGATTTAGGGAGACCCTGTGTGGTAACCAGGCAGCATGGGCTGGGAGAGGAGCTGGGAAGCCAGAGAGAGCCACAGCAGCGTCCTGTCCGTGTCCAGCAACCTTAGTGAAGAATTTCCTTTATATTCAGTATAACCCATCCTGTCCCTTCTGTGCCATGAGACAATTGTGACAGGCAGTCCTCTAGTTTCAGAGGGATCCCCTCAGGCTCTGCCCACCTCCTAGAGGACAATTTGCACAAGGATTGTTTCTGGGACCCCTGCCAGCCTGCGGGCTGCAGAGACAAAGCTCCTATGCAGAGTGGCACAGCTCTGAGCCTGCCTGCTGGCCTGTGCTGGAGGAAGATGCACCCGGAAGCTTGACCGACATGTCAGATAGGCCCTGTGAGGCTGCGGCCAGGGATCCTGTGGCTAGAGAGACAGCCTGGGGCAGAGAAGGGGGCTATTCTCCTCTTCAGCCACATGGGGAGTAAGTAGGGTTGCCAGGTGTCCAGTTTTCGACCGGAACACCTGGTCAAAAAGGGACCCTGGCGGGTCTGGTCAGCACCACTGACCAGGCTGTTAAAAGTCCAGTTGGCATGGGGCTGGCAGGCTCCCTACTCAGCTCTGCACAGCTCCTGGGAAGTGACATGTCCCTCCAGCTCCTAGGTAGGCCAGCTCCACAGTTCCCATTGGCCGGGAACCGTAGCCAATGGGAGCTGCGGGGGCGGCACCTGCGGACAGGGGCAGCATGCAGTGTCACCTGGCCACGTCTACGTCTAGGACCCAGAGGCACATGTTGCCACTTCCCAGGAGCCACCTGAGGTAAGCACAGCCTGGAATCTGCCCCCACTCCCAAGCCCCTGCCCCAGCCCTGAGCCCCCTCCCGCACCCAAACTCCGTCCCGGAACCCGCACCCCACACCCCAACCCCCTGTCCCAGCCCTGAGCCCCCTCCCGCACCCAAACTCCCTCCCGGAACCCGCACCCCACACCTCAACCCCCCTGTCCCAGCCCAGAGCCCCCTCCTGCGTCCCAAACCCTTCATCCCTGGCCCCACCCCAGAGCCCGCACCCCCAGCCAGAGCCCTCACCCCATCCCACAACCCAACTCCCAGCTCAGTGAAAATGAGTGAGTGAGTGAGTGAGGGCGGGGGAGAGTGAGGGGCGGAGGGATGGGGGATAGAGTGAGCGGGGTCGGGGTCTTGAAGAAGGGGCAAGACAGGGGCAGGGCCTCAGGGAAGGCACAGGGGGCAAGGGTGTTTGGTTTTCTGCGATTAGAAAGTTGGCAGCCCGAGACTGTCTTGTCAGCTATACAAGCGTAACCCACACACCTCCTGGGTGTGCGGTTCTGTCCCATCTAGTGGCACCGAGACCACTTAGAGAGAGAGTTAAATGAGTCTGCTCTACAGCCTTAGCTAACAGCCAGTTGGCTTTTAGTTCATGCAGTAGAGGCTCATGCACTAAGCTCCAGAGGTCCCCGGTTCGATCCCGCCTGCCGACGCCCGGGGTTTATCAGTGTTACACAAGCCCATCGTAAGAACCAGCCCATGCTTTTACAATCTGAACAACCTAGATGGACAAACAGTGAGAGAAAGGAGGTGCAGATGGCGAGCTGATTCACAGAGCTACTAAGTGACTTGCCCAAGGTCACACAGTGAGCATAGGACACAGCTGGGAACTAAACTCACCTGTCCCATCCCAGCACCTTAATCACCAGCCCACCCTTCCTCTCAACCAGGATGAAACTCCTGTGGCTCACTCCAAGCCCTGTGCTCACTTGCCCCAGGGTGGGAGCCCCTCAAATGAAGAGGCACAATCTGCAAGTGGCAACGAGGGGAGAATATGGGAGCTTCTCCCATTCAAGTCATTGTATGTTCCACTCATGCAGCAAAGATAAGAGAGGATGCTGCAAAAGCCACTGGCTGCCCGCTGCCCGAGGTCTGCCACTTATTCCGTTCAAGGGGATTCTGAGATATGAATCAGTCTGTTGCTGTGGCAGCTGACAAGTGTGTATCTCAGCCAGGAATGGGTTGTCTTCCCCTCCCCCCAGTCTCTCCTCTGTTAGACGGTGAAGAACACATCATCGATTCACCTTCAACTGGAAACAAGTGCAAGGGCCTGGACCCGTAGCTATCAACTGATTTCAAAGGCAGCAGCATCCCCTTCCTTTTACCGGGAAGGTGTCAGAGAGAGTGGCGGAGAATAGAAATGGGAGGATGGGCTGCCTTTCACTCATCTATCCAGGGCATTTGGAGACCCATCGATTTATCCATAGCACTTATACAACACTTTGCAGCTTCAAAGCACTGTGCAGTAACCAATTAACTCTCCCCATACTCTGGGAGGTACGGGGAACTGAGGCATAGAGAGGTTAAGGGATTTGCCCACGGGCAGAGGAGGAGGCGGCATGGAAGGAATGTCTTGTGCTCCAAGCACCAGACTGCCCAGGAAGGAGTTGTGGGGTCTATTCCTGATGTGATACATAGTTAGGCCTGATCTACACTTAAAATTTAGGCCGACCTAACTACATCACTCAGGGGTGTGAAAAATTCGTCCCCCGAAAGGGGTGATTAAGCCGACCTAATCCATGCTCTAGACACCAGATGGACGAATTCTTCTGTTAACCTAGCTACCGCCTCTCAAGGGGGTGGATTTACTACAGCGATAGAAGAATCCCTTCTGTTGCTGTAGCTAGTGTCTACATTGCAGAGGCAAAGCTTGCTGTGTGAGCACGGGCAAGTCACTCCAGTTCATAGAATATCAAGGTTGGAAGGAACCTCAGGAGGTCATCTAGACCAACCCCCTGCTCAAAGCAGGACCAATCCCCAATTTCTGCCCCAGATCCCTAAATGGCCCCCTCAAGGCTTAAACTCACAACCCTTCCAACCCTGATATTCTATGATTCTATAATATGATTATATTAAGAAGTTCAGGCCACGCTTTCCATATTATAAAGTTGTATTTTCAGCTGAGCTTCTAGCGATGACTGCAAACCAATCAACTTTTCATACAGGCATCAGTTTAAAATATGGCCTTAAATCAGACAGTTAATGAAGGAGGAACATTTTTACACAATATCTTCATCCAAAAATGGATCCCAAAGTGTTTTTATTAACTGATCAATAAAGCTATGGGCCAAATCCCACTTGCCTTAGCCCCTTCAAACTAAGTGGGACTGCTTATTTTACATAAGTAAAGTAAACTAGATTTGTCTGGAACCACTTCAGAAAAAATTCAGCCACCTCTGGGGTGGAACTCAGCAGCTGTTTAACAGCGCACAGCAATGCTGCACAATAGTTTTAGGAGCAAAGTGAAAGAACACTTTATCCAGCTGAACTTTCAGGGGGAATTTAAATATGCAGAATGTCACTTAAATTCTACATCATTTAGATGTAAACACACACACGCTCACACAGCACTCTATTTGAGCTCATCTGGTAAAACCCAGGGTCTGTTTTACATAGAAATGTTTGGGTCTGATGAGGAAAGAAATGAAACGTGCAGCCCAGCAACCCTGAAGTTTATACATGCAAATCTCACTATGATTAACAGATGTGTTACCTAAATAGGCCTAGAGATGTTTAGCTTCTTCCTTTGACAGTTTGGTGACAAAAACCGTTGCTGTATCAACAGAATTCTGCCTGGAATAAACATGAGGGTAAATGACAGGTAATCTAGGATGGAGCGCGAGGAGGCTGAGACAAACCACTGGATAGCTCTGCACAAAGCTGGTTTATTGAGCTGCACAAACTGAGACCCAGAATGAGATTAACACACTATAGTTCTGTCTGGTCCACTTACCTTAATGGATTAAGGGCCTGATTCAAAGCCCACTGAAGTCAATGGAAAGACCTCTATTGACTTCAATGGCTTTTGAGTCAAGCACCTGTAAAGAGAAGGCATGGACAACATTAATCATAGAATATCAGGGTTGGAAGGGACCTCAGGAGGTCATCTAGTCCAACCCCCTGCTCAAAGCAGGACCAATCCCCAATTTTTGCCCCAGATCCCTAAGTGGCCCCCTCAAGGATTGAACTCACAACCCTGAGTTTAGCAGGCCAATGCTCAAATCACTGAGCTATCCCTCCCCCCTGTATGCAGCCAATGAAGTGAGCTGTAGCTCACGAAAGCTTATGCTCTAATAAATTTGTTAGTCTCTAAGGTGCTACAAGTACTCCTTTTCTTTTTACGGATACAGACTAACACGGCTGCTACTCTGAAACCTGTTATAGTCTTGGCATTCACAACATCCTATGGCAAGGAGTTCCACAGGTTGACTGTGTGTTGTGTGAAAAAATACTTCCTTTTGTTTGTTTTAAACCTGCTGCCTATAATTTCATTGGGTGACCCCTAGTTCTTGTGTTATGAGAAGGAGTAAATAACACTTCCTTATTTACTTTCTCCACAGCAGTCATGATTTTATAGACCTTTATCATATCCCCCCTTAGTTGTCTCTTTTCCAAGATGAAAAGTCCCAGTCTTATTAACCTCTCCCCATATGGCAGCTGTTCCATACCTCTAATCATTTTTGTTGCCTTTTGCAATTCCAATATACCTTAATTGAGATGGGGCGATCACATCCAGACACAGTATTTAAGATGTGGGCGTATCCTGGATTTATATAGAGGCAATATGATATTTTCTACCTTATTATCTATCCCTTTCTTAATGATTCCCAACATTCTGTTCACTTTTAGAATGCTGCTGCACACTGAGTGGATGTTTTCAGCGAACTACCCACAATGATTCCAAGATCTCTTTCTTGAGTAGCTAATTTAGACCCCATCATTGTATATGTATAGTTGGGATTATGTTTTCCAATGTGCATTACTTTGCATGTATCAACACTGAATTTCATCTTCGCAGTCTGCCTGGGACTTAACTATCTTGAGTAGTTTTGTATCATCTGCAAATTTTGCCAAATTTTCCAGATCATTTATGAACACGTTGAATAGGACTGGGGGACACCGCTATTTACCTCTCTCCATTCTGAAAATTGACCATTTATTCCTACCCTTTGTTTCCTACCTTTTAACTGGTTACCGATCCATAAGAGGATCTTGTCTCTTATCCCATGACAGCTTACTTTGCTTAAAAGCCTTTGGTGAGGAACCTTGCCAAAGGCTTTCTGAAAATCTAAGTACACTATATCCACTGACTCACCCTTGTCCACATGCTTGTTGACCCCCTCAAAGAATTCTAGTAGATTGGTGAGGCATGATTTCCCTTTACAAAAACCGTGTTGATTCTTCACCAACAAATTAAGCTCCTCTATGTATCTGACAATTTTGTTCTTTATGATAGTTTGAACCAGTTTGCCCAGTACTGAAGTCAGATTTACTGGCCTATAATTGCCGGGATCACCTCTGGAGACCTTTTAAAAAAATTGGTGTCGCATTAGCTATCCTCCAGTCATTTGGTACAGAAGCTGATTGAAATGATCGGTTACAAACTACAATTAGTAGTTCTGCAATTTCACATTTGGGTTCCTTCAGAACTCTTGGGTGGATACCATCTGGTCCTGGTGACTTATTGCTGTTTAGTTTATCAATTTGTTCCAAAACCTCCTCTAATGACACTAGACCCAGCGTGGGGACATGGCTGGTCGACAGGGCATTAAGCACCAGACCCAGAGGGGAGGATGTGGCTGGGCAAGAGGGCGTTATGTGCCAGACCCAGGGTGGGGGGGAGACGTGGCTGGGCAAGAGGGCGTTATGCGCTAGACCCAGAGGGGAACATGGCCTGAGAGGAGGCCAGAACCGAAGGTGATGAACAGGTTCCGGGACGGAGTCCAAACCCATGCATGAGAAGTGCCCCCCCAGCAGTGTCAGAGCAGCATGACCAGGTCCAGAAAGAAGACACTGGGCTAGTAAATTGGTTTTAACTGTAAGGTTTATTGCACGTTGGAGACTGCTGTATTGAACTTTACCCAAGCCATCTCCTCATGGGGCTTACACTGTGAAGAGTTCTTTAATCCCCAAAGAAGGGGCTTTGGTGTAATTAACTTGTGTATATGTTTAAGTGAAGTGCAGCAATCATTGGTTACAAAGGTAACAACTGAGTTAGGAGGATCTTGGAGTAGAGGCACCTTCACCCCTGCCCAGAGTTGCCCTCAAAGGGAGTGAGGTAAACACCCAGGAACCCGTGGGCTCAGTCCTCCCTGTGATGCGAGTCCTCTTCACACGGTGCCAGGAGGGAAAGTCAAGGTGGGCAGGCACCTGGGTGAAGTGAATCACCGTGGGGAATTCGATTCTCTCTTCATGGCATTCAGCCAGGGTACTGCGCACATTAAGAAACTCCCTTACTACAATGGGACAAATGCCCAGTTTCTCCATGGTCTGTGAATGCAAGGGGAGTGAGCGCTTACCAGGGTGTCTATGCATGACGGGGGAGGCAAGTGCCTACTAGGAGACGGTGTGCGCTACAGGGAGCCAAGTGTCTACTGAGGTGTCTGCTAGTGCTAGGGGGCCAAGTGTGTATCTTGCACACCAGGGGTGGGGAGGAAGAGCATATGGTGGAAGGATGTGTGCACATGCCAAGGGGGCTAAGCTTGTGCTAGGGGACTGAATGTGTACTGGGGCAGGCAGGTGCTGCGGTTGGGGGGAACGTGCACCGGGGTTTGTGCGCTGAGGGAAGGAGCTGAGCAGGTACCAGGGTGTGTGCATTGTGGGAAGGGGGCCGAACATGTACTGGGGTGTGTGCGCATGTGAAGGGAGGCAAACGTGTACGGGGGTTTGTGTGCACATGAGGGGGGAGCAAACATGCACAAGGGAGTATGTGCGCATGAAAAAGGGCAAACAAGTATGAGGGGGCTGCGTGCACGTGAGGTAACCAAGCATGTACTGGGGTAGGGTATGTGATAGGTGGGGCCAAGCATGTACCCTGGTGTGCACGAGCATTAAGGGAGGCCAAGTTCATACTGGGATGTGTGCGCACATGAGGGGGAGTGAGCGCGTACCAGGATGCGCGCACATGAGGGGGTCCGAACGCATACTGGGATGTGTGTACACAAGGGGGAGCGAGCGCGTACCAGGATGTGGTATGGGACTACTTAGAAAAGCTGGACATGCACAAGTCCATGGGGCCGGATGCGTTGCATCCGAGAGTGCTAAAGGAGTTGGTGGATGTGATTGCAGAGCAATTGGCCATTATCTTTGAAAACTCATGGCAATCAGGGGAGGTCCCAGACGACTGGAAAAAGGCTAATGTAGTGCCCATCTTTAAAAAAGGGAAGCAGGAGGATCCTGGGAACTACAAGCCAGTCAGCCTCATCTCAGTCCCTGGAAAAATCATGGAGCAGGTCCTCAAGGAATCAATTCCGAAGCACTTGGAGGAGAGGAACGTGATCAGGAACAGTCAGCATGGATTCACCAAGGGCAAGTCATGCCTGACTAATCTAATTGCCTTTTATGACGAGATAACTGGCTCTGTGGATGAAGGGAAAGCAATGGACTTGTTGTTCCTTGACTTTAGCAAAGCTTTTGACACGGTCTCCCACAGTATTCTTGCCAGCAAGTTAAAGAAGTATGGGCTGGATGAATGGACTATAAGGTGGATAGAAAGCTGGCTAGATTGTCGGGCTCAATGGGTAGTGATCAATGGCTCCATGTCTAGTTGGCAGCCGGTATCAAGTGGAGTGCCCCAGGGGTCGGTCCTGGGGCCGGTTTTGTTCAATATCAATAAATGATCTGGAGGATGGTGTGGATTGCACCCTCAGCAAGTTTGCAAATGACACTAAACTGGGAGGAGTGGTAGATATGCTGCAGGGTAGGGATAGGATACAGAGGGACCTAGACAAATTGGAGGATTGGGCCAAAAGAAATCTGATGAGGTTCAACAAGGACAAGTGCAGAGTCCTGCACTTAGGACGGAAGAATCTCATGCACCACTACAGACTAGGGACCGAATGGCTCGGCAGCAGTTCTGCAGAAAAGGACCTAGGGGTTACAGTGGACGAGAAATTCGATATGAGTCAACAGTGTGCCAAGAAGGCCAATGGCATTTTGGGATGTATAAGTAGGGGCATTGCCAGCAGATCGAGGGACGTGATCGTTCCCCTCTATTCGACATTGGTGAGGCCTCATCTAGAGTACGGTGTCCAGTTTTGGGCCCCACACTACAAGAAAGATGTGGATAAATTAAAAAGCGTCCAGCAGAGGGCAACAAAAATGATTAGGGGACTGGAACACATGACTTATGAGGAGGGGCTGAGGGAACTGGGATTGTTTAGTGTGCGGAAGAGAAGAATGAGGGGGGATTTGATAGCTGCTTTCAACTACCTGAAAGGGGGTTCCAAAGAGGATGGAGCTTGGCTGTTCTCAGTGGTAGCTGATGACAGAACAAGGAGCAATGGTCTCAAATTGCAGTGGGGGAGGTTTAGGTTGGATATTAGGAAAAACTTTTTCACTAGGAGGGTGGTGAAACACTGGAATGCGTTACCTAGGGAGGTGGTGGAATCTCCTTCCTTAGAGGTACCAGGATGTGCGCTCACGAGGGGGAGCGAGCGTGTACCGGGATGTGTGCACACGAGGGGGAGTGAGCGTGTACCAGGATGATGTGGGAAACCGTCTGGCTCCCCCATCCCCTCTCACTGTTCAAGCTGGCCAGTCAGGAGTGGAGGAGAGGAAGCTCGGAGAGCTTTTGGATGTGCTGCTTGTTACCATGGAAACGCCTTCCTCAGTAGCCAGGCTGGCCGGGTGTCTGTCTGTCTAGCTCTGTCAGGCTGGCTGCATGGGGAGCTGGGAGGGAAAGGGGACGGGGGGCCAGGAAGGCAGGGATGGTGATGGGCAGAATGGCTTCTGTTCACTGGGCTCCCACCTCAGGCAGGCCAGGGCGATGTGCCGACGCCTCCTTGCAGGAGGGCCAGGGTGATCAGATGTCCCGTTCTTATGGGAACAGTCCTGGTTTTGGGGACTTTTTCCGATATAGGCGCCTATTACCCCCCACCCCGTCCCGTTTTTTCACAGTTGCTATCTGCTCACCCTAAGGAGCGCTCTAGTGTGGGCAGCGAGCGACTCTCTGCCCACCCCAATCGGCCCCGGCTCAGCTTCCTCCGAATGTTCGGGAGACGCTAACACAGGATCCGTGCGAGCGCAGTGGCCAATGGCACCGTGTCTAACAAGGACATCCAGTGGTGTCAGAGAGGAGACAGTTTACAAGGCCCTCTGGCTTCAGGGCATCAGCCAGCCACCCACGAAGGGATGGGGTGAGGAAGGCCCCTCCGCTCTGGTCAGGTTATTCCGCAGCTGTCTGTTCTGCGGCTGGAGAATAGATTCTGTCTGGTAAGTCCCATGGCTTAGCTCAGCCAGAGAACGTGGGCTAAGGCAGAGAGCTCCGTGGGAGCAGCGTTTAATACTGCTGCCGAGCCAAGGAGCGAGTGACTATCTGGATTCCATTAGGAGCCAGCTCCAGTTCTGGTGCCCCTCCCCCCCATTCCTGCTTCGGGCCCCTCGAATGATGACCACCTCATGAGATCAGCCACCCTGTCCAGACTTTCACCTCTCCAATCTGCAGCTGAACCAGACCCCTTCCAAGCCGGGCTCACACCCAAAACAAAGGGGACGGGTTCAGACCTGGGGCTTCAGATCCAATCTTCCCCCCAAATGCAAAGGTGGGGTGGGAGCCCCCAACCTGGGGTTCCAGTTCAGACCCACCCTGTGCTATTACTGTATCGCCCCTTTCACAATCCAAGCTCTACAATAAGGCCTGACTGCTGGCCCCACTAACGGTCATGGGTGCTTCATCACCAACTTCCCTGGGACAAGGATTTAGACCTAAGGCCTTCAATGGCGAAGAGGACAACGAACAGCGCCTCTGCAAGGAGTCAAATCACAGCCAAAGAGCCCAGTCCTGCGATGTGCTGGGCACTGTCTATCAAGCACTGCCACGGCTTCCATTGCAGGACCTGGTCAGCCTGGTGCAAGGTTGGACTCTCAATGATACTCAATGATGGGCACCAATGATACTGCCAAGAACGACCTTGAGCGGATCACTGCGGACTACGTGGCTCTGGGAAGAAGGATAAAGGAGTTTGAGGAGCAAGTGGTGTTCTCGTCCATCCTCCCCGTGGAAGGAAAAGGCCTGGGTAGAGACCGTCGAATCGTGGAAGTCAACGAATGGCTACGCAGGTGGTGTCGGAGAGAAGGCTTTGGATTCTTTGACCATGGGATGGTGTTCCAAGAAGGAGGAGTGCTAGGCAGAGACGGGCTCCACCTAACAAAGAGAGGGAAGAGCATCTTCGCAAGCAGGCTGGCTAACCTAGTGAGGAGGGCTTTAAACTAGGTTCACCGGAGAAAGGAGAGCAAAGCCCTGAGGTAAGTGGGGAAGTGGGATACCGGGAGGAGGAGCGCGTGAGAGGGGAGGGCTCCTGCCTCATACTGAGAAAGAGGAGCGATCAGCAGGTTACCTCAAGTGCCTACATACAAATGCACGAAGCCTGGGAAACAAGCGGGAGAACTGGAAGTCCTGGCACAGTCAAGGAACTATGATGTGCTTGGAATAACGGAGACTTTGTGGGATAACTCACATGACTGGAGTACTGTCATGGATGGATATAAGCTGTTCAGGAAGGACAGGCAGGGCAGAAAAGGTGGGGGAGTTGCATTGTATGTAAGAGAGCAGTATACTGCTCAGAGCACAAGTATGAAACTGCAGAAAAACCTGAGAGTCTCTGGATTAAATTTAGAAGTGTGAGCAACAAGGGTGAGGTCATGGTGGGAGTCTGCTATAGACCACCGGACCAGGGGGATGAAGTGGACGAGGCTTTCTTCCGGCAACTCACAGAAGTTACTAGATCACAGGCCCTAGTTCTCATGGGAGACTTCAATCACCCTGATATCTGCTGGGAGAGCAATACAGCGGTGCACAGACAATCCAGGAAGTTTTTGGAAAATGTAGGGGACAATTTCCTGGTGCAAGTGCTGGAGGAACCAACTAGGGGCAGAGCTCTTCTCGACCTGCTGCTCACAAACCGGGAAGAATGAGTAGGGGAAGCAAAAGTGGATGGGAACCTGGGAGGCAGTGACCATGAAATGGTCGAGTTCAGGATCCTAACACAAGGAAGAAAGGAGAGCAGCAGAATACAGACCTTGGATTTCAGAAAAGCAGGGAACTGATGGGCAAGATCCCCTGGGAGAATAACATGAGGAGGAAAGGAGTCCAGGAGAGCTGGCTGTATTTTAAAGAATCCTTATTGAGGTTACAGGGACAAACCATCCCGATGTGTAGAAAGAATAGTAAATATGGCAGGCGACCACCTTGGCTTAACAGTGAAATTCTTGCTGCTCGTAAATACAAAAAAAAAGCTTACAAGAAGTGGAAGATTGGACAAATGACCAGGGATGAGTATAAAAATATTGCTCGGGCTTGCAGGAGTGAAATCAGGAAGGCCAAATCACACCTGGAGTTGCAGCTAGCAAGAGATGTTAAGAGTAACAAGAAGGGTTTCTTCAGGTATATTAGCAACAAGAAGAAAGTCAAGGAAAGTGTGGGCCCCTTACTGAATGAGGGAGGCAACCTAGTGACAGAGGATGTGGAAAAAGCGAATGTACTCAATGCTTTTTTTGCCTCGGTCTTCATGAACAAGGTCAGCTCCCAGACTACTGCACTGGGCAGCACAGCATGGGGAGGAGGTGACCAGCCCTCTGTGGAGAAAGAAGTGGTTCAGGACTACTTAGAAAAGCTGGACATGCACAAGTCCATGGGGCCGGATGCGTTGCATCCGAGAGTGCTAAAGGAGTTGGTGGATGTGATTGCAGAGCCATTGGCCATTATCTTTGAAAACTCATGGCGATCGGGGGAGGTCCCAGATGACTGGAAAAAGGCTAATGTAGTGCCCATCTTTAAAAAAGGGAAGCAGGAGGATCCTGGGAACTACAGGCCAGTCAGCCTCATCTTAGTCCCTGGAAAAATCATGGAGCAGGTCCTCAAGGAATCAATTCTGAAGCACTTAGAGGAAAGGAAAGTGATCAGGAACAGTCAGCACGGATTCACCAAGGGCAAGTCATGCCTGACTAATCTAATTGCCTTCTATGACGAGATAACTGGCTCTGTGGATGAAGGAAAAGCAATGGACTTGTTGTTCCTTGACTTCAGCAAAGCTTTTGACACGGTCTCCCACAGTATTCTTGTCAGCAAGTTAAAGAAGTATGGGCTGGATGAATGGACTTTAAGGTGGATAGAAAGCTGGCTAGATTGTCGGGCTCAATGGGTAGTGATCAATGGCTCCATGTCTAGTTGGCAGCCGGTATCAAGTGGAGTGCCCCAGGGGTCGGTCCTGGGGCCGGTTTATTCAATATCTTCATAAATGATCTGGAGGATAGTGTGGATTGCACCCTCAGCAAGTTTGCAGATGATACTAAACTGGGAGGAGTGGTAGATATGCTGGAGGGTAGGGATAGGATACAGAGGGACCTAGACAAATTGGAGGATTGGGCCAAAAGAAATCTGATGAGATTCAACAAGGACAAGTGCAGAGTCCTGCACTTAGGACAGAAGAATCCCATGCACCGCTACAGACTAGGGACCGAATGGCTCGGCAGCAGTTCTGCAGAAAAGGACCTAGGGGTTACAGTGGACGAGAAGTTGGAGATGAGTCAACAGTGTGCCCTTGTTGCCAAGAAGGCCAATGGCATTTTGGGATGTATAAGTAGGGGCATTGCCAGCAGATCGAGGGACGTGATCGTTCCCCTCTATTCGACATTGGTGAGGCCTCATCTGGAGTACTGTGTCCAGTTTTGGGCCCCACACTACAAGAAGGATGTGGAAAAATTGGAAACAGTCCAGCGGAGAGCAACAAAAATTATTAGGGGACTGGAATACATGACTTATGAGGAGAGGCTGAGGGAACTGGGGATGTTTAGTCTTCAGAAGAGAAGAATGAGGGGGGATTTGATAGCTGCTTTCAACTACCTGAAAGGGGGTTCCAAAGAGGATGGCTCTAGTCTGTTCTCAGTGGTAGCAGATGACAGAACGAGGAGTAATGGTCTCCAGTTGCAGTGGGGGAGATTTAGGTTGGATATTAGGAAAAACTTTTTCACTAGGAGGGTGGTGAAACACTGGAATGTGTTACTAGGGAGGAATCTCCTTCCTTAGAAGTTTTTAAGGTCAGGCTTGAGAAAGCCCTGGCTGGGATGATTTAGTCGGGGATCGGTCTTGCTTTGAGCAGGGGGTGGACTAGATGACCTCCTGAGGTCCCTTCCAACCCTGATATTCTATGATTCTGTGAGCTCGCTTCCCAAGTAGGGTGACCAGCAAGTGTGAACAATCAGGACAGCGGATGGGTGCCTGTATAAGACAAAGCCCTGACTATCGGGGCCGTCCCTATAAAGGCAGGACATCTGGTTACCCTATTCCTGAGTGAGATCATTCTCCCTTGGAACCACTTTAGAAAATGCCTGCAGCTGACTGATGAAATATGCTCAGCCTTTCTCGGCCTAGATGGAGGCCAAAATTCTCATTGCTAAAGGACTGACCTTTCCCACCCCCAAAACACTGCGGCACCATAGGGCTTGTGCAGGGGGTTGTGCATCTGAGTGGTGTGGGGCATGGAACTCAGCCCCTTTATATACAACATACTCCAATAAAGCCCTTCAGTGCTAAATAAATGGCATATATTCTCCTATAGGAAGAAATTCACCCACAGGCAGCAAATACCTTAAGTCTCACCTACTAGGGTTATGGCCAACGCATAGGCTTTGTGCTGGCTTTCTGCACACCGGGTGAATTTCACCCATTATGATCACATTCACTACTGCTCTTTTCCATGCATTTTATTTATTTATTTTGAGGAGTATTTATTTATTGTGGGTGGCTTCTGTATTTTACTAAACTGCAAGAAAATATGCAAACAGCAAATGATCAAAACAATCTCTGTATCTGAGTGCACACCAGCCAGATGGAGATAATTAATGAAGCTGCTTAGCAAGACTAGCCATTGTTTAGCTTTTCTGAATGCAGGTGGTTTCCAGACACATCAGTAATGAATCCAATAAACAATCCCTGGAGGTGTAAGAAGTTCTAGGGCTCACTCCCGCCCCCTTACAAAGAACTGAATGAAACTTTTTTTTGATGTGTGGTTAGTATTTGCTGCTGGACTTTCACAGCACTAGAAATTGTTGATTCTTTGTTACTGGCTTCCCCAGATTTAATGCGTCCCTTTTCCCTCTCCCCCAGTCGAGATTTCTTTGTTTCATGTAGCGGACTCCATGCTTGCACAGGAGGAGTACTGCTTGTCAAGGGTACCGGGGGTGGGGGTGGGGGTAGTGTTTTCAGGTTTTTGGGTGGGGACTTGAGCCAAAGTTATTGAAGGAAACCCTAGATAACTAAACACAGCTCTCATTGCTGCCAACACCACCTAGCAGAAGGATTACACATGACCTGCTTTTCTGAGGGAGATTTCCTCTCTCTCCTAGGGCTGCATGGTTCCTGGGTGCGTTTCTCCATCCATGGCATAGTCTGTTTGCCTATGACAAAGCCCTTCGTTTGGGATTCTCTGTATGATGGTTATTATAGGAGGCTTAATTTCTTTTAGCACTATGGAGCGAATGCCTGTTGGCTCCATGGCCTTGCAATTTGTTAGGGGCATACCAAAGTAGTTAGAGATGGGTACAAATCAAAGGTACCACAAAAATAGCCAGTGGAATTACGTGTTTAGAATCAGTGCTGGGAGCTGCTGAATCATTTGGTCTCTCTCTCTCTCTTTCTTTCTTACACACACACAAACATGGCAGGCTCCCATACTTAGTATTTGATCCAATTCTCTCCTGAATAAATCTAGGCTCTGATTCAGCAAAGCTCTGAAGGATGTGCTGATGCATCTTGCTACCTTTCCCTACACCAAAACAAAACAAGCATACTTTCACTCCACAGTGGCTTATTTTGAAGATGAAGGAAAACAGCAAAAAAGAAAGAACAAAAGGAAAGTTTCCAGGAGAGAGCACAGTATGGGTGTGTCTCTTTTTTAACAGGCTGCAGCAACACTGAGAACAAACTCTGCTGAACTCAGAGTCCTTAGAAATTTTAACGTACAATATGCAGACATACCATACATATCCTCCTCTGTTATTCTCTCACCTGCACTGGCTGGAAAGGGTCAAAAGTAGGGCTGTCGATTCATCGCAGTTAACTCACGTGATTAACTAAAAAAAATTAATCACGATTAAAATTTTTATTGTGATTAATTGCTGTTTTAATCACACTGTTAAACAGTAGAATACCAACTGAAATTTATTAAATATTTTTGGATGTTTTTCTACATTTTCAAATATATCAATTTCAATTACAACACAGAATACAAAGTGCTCACTTTATATTATTTTTATTACAAATATTTGCATTGTAAAAATGCTAAACAAAAGAAATAATATTTTTCAGTTCACCTCATACAAGTACTGTAGTGCAATCTCTTTCTCATGAAAGTGCAACTTAGAAATGTAGGGGGTTGTTTTGTTACATAACTGCACTCAAAAATAAAACAATGTAAAAGTTTAGAGCCTACAAGTCCACTCAGTCCCACTTCTTGTTCAACCAATCGCTAAGAGAAATAAGTTTGTTTACATTTACGGGAGCTAATGCTGCCCGCTTCTTGATTACAATGTCACCTGAAAATGACAACAGGCATTCGCACGGCACTGTTGTAGCCGGAGTAGCAAGATATTTACATGCCAGATGCGCTAAAGATTCATATGTCCCTTCATGCTTCAGCCACTGTTCCAGAGGACATGATTCCACGCTGATGATGCGTTTTAAAATAAAATTTGTGACTGAACTCCTTGGGGGGAGACCTGTATGTCTCCTGCTCTGTTTTACCCGTATGCTGCCATATATTTCTCGTTATAGCAGTCTCGGATGATGACCCGGCACATGTTGTTCATTTTAAGAACACTTTCACTGCAGATTTGACAAAATGCAAAGAAGACAGCTACAGTGACTCAACCCAAGGTTTAAGAATCTGAAGTGCCTTCCAAAATCTGAGAGGGACGAGATGTAGATCATTCTTTCAGAAGTCTTAAAAGAGCAACACTCTGATGCAGAAACTACAGAACCCGAACCACCTTCTGCTGGTGGCATCTGACGCAGATGATGAAAATGAACATGCATCGGTCTGCTCTGCTTTGGATTGTTATCAAGCAGAACCCATCATCAGCATGCACGCCTGGAATGGTGGCTGAAGCATGAAGGGACATATGAATCTTTAGTGCATCTGATACAAATATCTTGTGACACCGGCTACAAAAGTGCCATGCAAACTCCTGTTCTCACTTTCAGGTGACATTGTAAATAAGCAATGGGCAGCATTATCTTCTGCAAAAGTAAACAAACTTGTTTGTCTGGCTGAACAAGAAGTAGGACTGATTGGACTTGTAGGCTCTGAAGTTTTACATTATTTTATCTGTGAATGCAGGTTTTTTTGGTACATAATTCTACATTTGTAAGTTTAACTTTCACGAGAAAGAGATTGCACTACAGTACTTGTATGAGGTGAATTGAAAAATACCATTTCTTTTGTTTTTTACAGTGCAAATATTTATAATAAAAAATAAATATAAAATGAGCAGTGAACACTGTGTGTTCTTTATTGCAATTGAAATCAATATAATTGAAAGTGCAGAAAACATCCAAAATATTTAAATAAATGGTATTCTATTGCTGTTTAACAGCGCGATTAATCACGCAATTAATTTTTTTAATCACGTGATTAATCATGATTAATTTTTTTAATGGCTTGACAGCCCCAGTCAAAATGACTCTGGAAGACACTAGCATCCTGCATGTACCACCAAGCAGGCATTTCCCCAGCCTCCATCAGCTGCAACAAGCTTTCAAACCAAACAGAGCAATAGGAGCTTTTAAAAATGATCATACAGACCCAAAGGCTTGGCACTGAGCGTCCACTTCCACAGCTGTAATGACAGCATGTTCACATGTACCCAGGTACATTTCTGAGACACAAGTCTAAAATGGACTTTACAATGTACATTTATACTAAGCACCAGATTTCTTTTCTGGGGTTTTTTTCCCCTCAGTGGTTCATTTTATTTGGCTTGTTTTTCGGCAAGACGTTTCCTAGACGGAGAGACAATGCTGCCGTCATTCGCGTTTTTATTTCGACAATTACTGAGGCCATTGATGGCGCTATGGCAATTTACTCCAACTGAGCATCTGTCCCATTTTACTTAACGTGGACTGATGGCCTTGGTTTGGAAAGATCTTTGAGGTGGTGTGATAGTGTGCTGGGCTGGGACTCCTGAGCCAGCCCTCTGTCACGCCAGCTCCAATCAAGGGAGGTAAATTGGAGCTGGCTAGAAAAACCTGGGTCTGATTGGCAAAGAAGAAACAGCGGATTAGCCTGGGGCTGCGTAAAAGCCTCAGGGGAAGGAAGCCAGGGGGGCAGACAGAAAGGGGGGAAGCCAGAGAGTGGAAGCTCTTTTCTCCTGGCTGCAAAGACTGAGACACCCTTAAGGCTGAAACCCTCAAACTGTATATGGTGAGAAGGTGGCGGGCTTGCACGCTGTAAATAAACTGCACAAGTGATTGCTGAACCTGAGGGTCTCTGGAGCAGAGCAGAGGCAGGACCAAGGCCCTACTATGCCCTGTTACATTGTCACTGGATCACATTTTTTAATGTTTCTTTTTATTTTTTTAAACCTGGCACAGTGGATCAGGCACTGGGTTGGGACTCAGGAGATATGAGTTCTAGTGATGCTGCCATTGACCCACAGGATGACCTTGCTTCCTCTTCCCATGCCTCCATTTCCCCATCTGTAGAATGGGTCTAGTACTGACCTCCTTTTTAAAGTTTATGAGCTCTATGGATGAGAAGCGCTAGATAAGGGTTGGTTTCAGAGTAGCAGCCGTGTTAGTCTGTATTTGCAAAAAGAAAAGGAGGACTTGTGGCACCTTAGAGACTAACCAATTTATTTGAGTATAAGCTTTCGTGAGCTACAGCTCACTTCATCGGATGCATCCGATGAAGTGAGCTGTAGCTCACAAAAGCTTACGCTCAAATAAATTGGTTAGTCTCTAAGGTGCCACAAGTACTCCTTTTATTTTTAGATAAGGGTTGGGTAAGGTCCTATTTTATATTAAGGTTCCATCTATAAACAGTTTTAAAGGGGTTAATAAATGATTAGTAGATGTTTTAATACATAGTCAGTCAATTGTTGGAGTCCAGCAGGGTACGTATAATCCTCTATTCGGACCTAGAGGTCTGAAGAGGAACATTTTATCAACTGAAATAAACAGAATGGCGGGCAGTGTTGCCTAATGGTTAGAACATGGAAAAAGGACTGAAAAGACCTACATTCAAAGCCTGGTTTTGTCTGTGACTTGTTATGACCTTGGGTGAGCCTCTTTACTGCTTCTGTGCTTTGGTTTCCCTATCCATAGGATGGGGCCATTACTACTTATCCACCTCCTGGCTGGGGGGAGGATCAGTCAGTTAAGGTCTCCCATTGACTTCAGTGTGGTTGGGGCCACAGACACACACAGACCTCTCTGTAGAGCATTAGTACGGTAGTGGGTTGATTGATTTGGCCTGCCCTCAAAATCCTTTGCACTAGCTGGACTGATGCACACTTCCAAAGATCCTTGGTCTCAGTACCAAGGAGTGGCCCTTTGTTTTTTACAGAGGTAGTATGTGTGGAATCAGAGTCCCCTTGCCGTGCTGCTGTAACTCTGCTGACTTCAATAATTACACCCAGGAAAAACTGGTCCCCAGACATTCAGCATGACTGTGCTTCAAGATTCTTGTTGCAATCACAAGAGGATCCCGACGTGGTGGCATCATATTCTCCACCCGCCAAGGAAAGGAGAGAGGGAGAGAAGTGGGGTTGGAGGGAGCAGAGAGCCAAGGGGCAGGGAGGTGTTGCATTCGCTCCTATTCTCCAGGCCCGACACGTTTTCCTGCTTGAAAATGAGGTGTCGGCATGGCACGTCCCCATCGGGTCCTGCCCAGTCCCACTTTGATTTCAGACAGCAGCAGGCAGTCATTAACATTATTAATACAGCTGGCCCCAGCTATGTATCCAAGCAAGACTAATTACTATTTACCCAGTTGCTCTTCTTGTCTCTCTGCCCTTTGCCATGTCCTTCTTCCCCTCAGCTCTCGGTTGCCACTTTGCACAAATGTTCCCACCTCAGAGCAAGGCAGACAAAACAGCAGCAGAATTCTGCCCCATGACCCACTTAATGTGACTTGCCCAGGTTATTAGCAAAGGCCAAATACCCCAAATCCTTCCTCGAATGATCAAGAAAAACAACATTTAATCGGATAAGAACCACTGTCCCATTAAAAACTAACTGAACAGCTGAGTGATAAGGTTCACGTTCATCTTCTAAAGCTGGTATTAAGTTCTCCTTAAACAACTAATCACTATCAGTGTGGTCAAGGCACGGGGCTGGAAACCAGGACTCCTATGCTCTCTTCTCCCTGACTCACTGTGGGACCTCGGGCAACTCACACAGGGCCCAGTCCTGCTGCCCCTGAAGTACATCACACAATGCCCAGCACCTGCAGCGGGAGCAGGTTTTCATGGAATCTTTGCCTCAGTTTCCCCACTCTATGATATGAGGACGACAGTACTGACCCACGGCAGACAGGGGTTGTGAGGCTCAGCATGCTGCTGTGTGTCAAGTGTTTGAGAACCTGGGAGGGCAGGTGCTTTAGATCCATTAAGAATTACTATGGCCTAGGGCAGGGTCAGCCAAAGGACAAGTGAAAAGTCACTGAGGCTTTGAGGTGCTCTGCCCCACTCAGGCTCAGCTTCCAGTTCATGTCTGAGACGGCCCTGTGCTCCACTCATTCTGTGGCTTAGCCAGCACTTCAGTCTGCAGTAAACTCAGCTCGTTCCACCTGCCAGATCCTTACCTCTATCCAAAGGAGGATGGAACCAAATGGAAACAGCATCTCTGACATCTCTGCAGTCCCATTCTGCTCCCACCAGAGCGAATGGCCAAACCTGTGCCGACCTCAGTGGCTACTGGCAGGGGTCCCCTAGACAGGCGCAGGAGAGGGGCAAGGGTAGCAGTGCCATCCACCATCAGCGGTCCGTTAGCTGATGGCAGTGCACTCACTCCTGCTTCTCTTGCGCGTGCCTGTTAATCAGGAGCTGTCTGCACCTGAATATTCATGGCAACATTTCAGGGCACTGCCCTGCAAACACCACGTGAAACACACATGTACAACTGCCAAGTCCCATCTGCTGAGCCGCTGGAGTGAGGGACCTAAAGGGTCCAAACATTGTGTGTGTGGGTCTGTCTGTCTCCGTGGCTGATTTTACCCTTAAGAAAAACCAGGGAAATCTGACCCAAAAGACATTTTACACCCCAGCACCTGGTGCAGATCACTAATGGCCTCCCATTCTGCCTACAGGGCAGAATCTCGCTTCCAGGAAAGGCTGTTCTGGGGCTCAGCCTGGGAAAGCCAGGAGCACATTGCAGTCGCACTCCAGGGTTTGTAGGTCTCTTTGGGTACATCTACTGTGCAAAAAACCACCTCGGGCAGCCAGTCTCAGATCTTGGGTCATCGGACGCAGGCTCACGCTATGGGGATAAACATAGCAGTGTCGACATTCCTGCTCAGGCTGGAGCTGGGCTCTGAAACCTGCTGAGCGGGGTGGATCTCAGAGCCCGAGCTCCAGCTCAACTGGGACCGTCTACACTTCTATTTTTAGCCCATAGCAAGAGCCCCCTGAGCCTGAGTCAGTTGACCCTGGCTCTGAGATTCACTGCTGCAGGGTGTTTTTGTTTTTGCAGTGCAGACGCACCCTCTCTTACCCCTGGAAGGGAAGGATCTCCTCCCTTTACGAAAATACACCTTCCCATCCCTTACTCTATCCCCCATATGCCACCACGCAAAACATGTCTGGCAAAGATCAGTGTGCAGCTAAAAGGCAAAAGAGCCATATGCAAGGCTGATAGTAACACACACCGCCTGAGACACAAATGCTGCCTTGGCCGACATCCACTTGCAAGGCAAACACCTTCATGGAACAGAGAACAACTCAAGGAACAGAATTTACCAGCACCGTCGGCCCTAACTGGCAAATTTCTTGGTACCATCTTCCCAGCACCAGAGACCAAGAGTTGAATGGGCCATGGAGAGTACACCCCTGCCCCCCCAGCCTAAAGGTGGGTCCCTCCTGGTCAAGGCGGCGGAAGCTTGCACTGCTATTGCCCAGGTTCTATAAATAACCCAACCATTTGAATCTTCAGACCTGCCCATTTAAATACCTTTAACCATCACTAAATTCATTTCAGAATAAAGACGGGAAAGAGGCATGGTTTGGTTATTGTACACGTTCACACAATGTGTAATTACCTTGTGGAACTCATTGCCACTGGATGTCCTTAGCAAGATTCACAGAGGGACTGGATGTTCACCTGGATTGCTATTGTAACTTTGGCTATTCTCGTTAATACTTTTTTTTAAAAAAAGTCTGAAAGTGGATAAACCCTCCTCATGCTTCAGGGCTTAAATCAGTCTTTGAGTATTAGGGGATAAGAGGAGACTTCCCTGGGGTAAATTATCCCCCATCTGCCTGCTGCAGGGGTTCTTGCGTCTTCCTCTGAAGCAGCTGGCATTGGCCACTGTCAGAGACAGCCTTCTGGATTAAATGGACCTTGGTCTGATCTGGTCTGGCAATTCTTACGTAAACTGTAGTTTCAAATGAGCCATGTGCGTGGTGCTGTACATTCCAATTGTTGATTCTAAATCTGCTAACCCACATGTGCAGGGGTCATACACTGGGGAAAACTTAGCTCGGTCTCCCCATTTGGGGAAAACAATCCAGGGATGAGCCTCTCCATACTCCAGCTCAGGGCTTTGTAATAACCAAAGAGACACTGTGTCCCCACAAACCGTGCTGGGGAATCTCCGAAGCAGCACAGTCATGATCAATGAAACTGATTGTTTCATACCCCACTACTGCGTCTCCGTCTTTTGAGTCCTGTGAGCGTAGCTCCTGGGGTAATAGGCCCAAAGAGAACAGCACACAATAGTGTTATTACTCCAGGAGGTTGGTACTGGAGTCTTCCCCCCACCCCACTAGTCCCTCTACCATCCATAACATCACGGCCATTAGAGTTTTAGCTATAGAATCATACTGGAGTATCTCATACATTCCCACTGAGCTCAGACAGGTTACAACGGTGGCAGAACCATACACACTCATCTCTTTACACTGCCATTGAAATGAGAGCCGTTGAGTCTCAGTGACCACGGAGAGCATCTCTTAGTATCGGTCCATGAATTTGGAACATGCCCCTAACTGTCGTGTCACACACGTCCACGATGACCTGGGTGACGTGGGGTTATAGCAGCAGAGCTGAAGGATCTCAGATGCTCCCAGAGAGATTGTGCTGGGTCTTCCAAATACAAAGAGCAAGGCATGTATGGTACAGACAAGGTGGCCTATTTCAAACTGAAACAAGAAGGAAAGAAAGAACAAAAGTAAAGTCTCCACAAGAGAGAAAGCAGAGCGCTTATGTCTTACTCTATAAAATCTTCCCTCTAGAATCCCCTTCCCTCTGCAAAGGACCCATCCCCAGCCTAGTAGGGAAGCTAGTGTGTGTACTAGGCACATCCACTGGTGTGGTATAGAGATGCCGTCGTCACAGTTATTTATGCCACTGGCACTAGTATTCTACCTCCATGATCTAGCATAAAACCCTGGAAGTACCATCTCAGATGAGCAAAGATTCTAGGAACAGACTATGAGAGATGGCAGGACCATGAATTCCAATAGCCCCACCACATTCCCAGTGCTTTTTAAAGAGCTGGAAGGAATATAAAGAGACGCCTGATTTCCTTCCCTTTCCTGCATGGCGTCTAGCGGCAAAGCAAAGGGCATGAAATGAAAGCAGTTTAGGGAGAATTTTGCTGGTGATATTTCATGCTGCCCTAAGTCTATTCTTTCCTACTGAGTGTTCCCAGCTTGAATATTGAGCAAGCCCAGCTTCAAACCACACATGGAGGTGATGAATTGCTGCTGAATGCAGGCTGAAGTTTTGAGCCAACAATTATCTTTCTCTCAAGACTTTTGTCTCACCAGGATCTAAGGAACAAAATACATTTGAATTGTTCTTCTGCACAGCAAGTGGAATCTTTAAACGAATCGGGGCTCTGGATAACTCATTACTGGGGGTGAAATGCCTGGTGATGTGTTGGTTTTTGTGCAAGCATGTTATGGGCGAGGAATTAACTTCACTGTGTTGTGAGAAGGATCTGTTCTGAAACTATTAACGACTTGAGCAAAATCCCAGGACCGGCTTCTCATTACAACCCCCGCTAGGAAAATGAGGAAACAGAGAAGGCCCTTGTCATGGGAATCCACCTCCTGTGGGAATCTCGGGATCGAAAAGAAAGGATTCCCTTCAGGGAAAGTGGGTTTTGATCCCACCCATGAAAAAGAAGGTGTATCTAGCCACTTAAATTGCCCTGTCAGCAGCTTTTGTTCAGGGGTGGGGATGTTTAGCCTGCAGAAGAGAAGAATGAGGGGGGATTTGATAGCTGCTTTCAACTACCTAAAAGGGGGTTCCAAAGAGGATGGCTCTAGACTGTTCTCAATTGTAGCAGATGACAGAACGAGGAGTAATGGTCTCAAGTTGCAGTGGGGGAGGTTTAGATTGGATATTAGGAAAAACTTTTTCACTAAGAGGGTGGTGAAACACTGGAATGCGTTACCTAGGGAGGTGGTAGAATCTCCTTCCTTAGAGGTTTTTAAGGTCAGGCTTGACAAAGCCCTGGCTGGGATGATTTAACTGGGAATTGGTCCTGCTTTGAGCAGGGGGTTGGACTAGATGACCTTCTGGGGTCCCTTCCAACCCTGATATTCTATGATTCTATGATTCTATGTCTTAAGGACCAGGGCCAAAGGTGATCAGCGATTTTGGGGGCTGAACTTCACACACTTTAAAGGGACCTGAATTTCATAGGGTCAGCGCTCACCACTTTCTGCATCAGGTCCTTTTAAGGTGTCAAGTTGAGCATCCAGAAATTGAGCCCCCTTTCCCCCCTTTTGGAAAAGGTTGGCCTGGGTTTGCCTGACACATTAATTTTCCATAAAGATTGACTTGGTCTTTCTGTCTCTCTCACATACGTAACTGGCCCCCAATTCCATTGTATCTGAGCACGTCACCGCCTTTAATGCAACACAACACCCTGTAAGGTAGCGAAGTGCGTTCGTCCCTATTTGTCAGACGAAGGCATATGGAAACCAAGCGACTTGCCTAAGGCCACACAGGAAGTCAGTGGTACAGCTGGGAATTGAATCCTAGGCGAGCACCCTAATCTCTGAGACATCCTTCCTCCTTTCAAGGTAGATACCCACATTGAAAACTGCATGGAATTACATGTAGGAGGTTGTGGCTCTTGCAGGTAAGACCCTGAAACCAGGGACTGCTCCGCATGGAGATTAAAGACTCCCTTGCACTTCCCACAAGAGGAAGAGTTTGTTCTGAGATGCTTGGCCAGAATTACCCCTTCCTTGTGTTCCAGTGATTGCTGTTTTCCAACCCAAAAGCAATGCAATTTCTCCAGGAGGGAAGTGTTTCCTGTATGTATGGAGTTTGCAGACAGGCACAGATCCCCCAGCCAGATATTGTTATTAAGTGAAAAGTTACACTGGGTATAAATCAGGGGGAGTTTGATACTCAGGATCTGCAGAGCTCCTCCGGTCTGCTGCTGTAATGCTGCTAAACTCTGCAGGAGGGGAGCTGGAGAGATCCTTAACTCCATCCGCAGTTTGGATGACACTGGATGTTAAGGGCCTGATCGGAAGCCCAGAGAAGTCAATGGAAAGACTATGGAACTCCCTTCTAGAGGAAATGAGAATGACCAGACCTCATGTCTCCAGAACAAAATACAAGACTCACTTGTTCAGCCTCCCCTCCCCACACCCATACCCACTCACCCACCCACACAGCAGAGAAGAGTGTCATATGGGAAGAAGGGAGATATCTAGCCCCCTTGTTGGACCTTTTCCAAGAGTGTACTACCCCTTTAAGGGTAGGCTGGCGCCTATGCCTTGGAGAGCCTGGGGTGTAATCAAGGAGGCCCTGCCCTCACCCTAGTGTTGGGCTATTTAAACGGGAACCAGAAGCTAAGGAGAGGGGGGAGTAGAAACTATACAGGCTCCAGTGGCTGCTGCCTTCCCAATTGGGAGCACATATTTAGTCACAGATGCACTGGACCTCACTCCCTCTTAAAGGGGCCAGTCACTGTGTGACAGGTGCTGTGTCGTGTTAGCTCTATCCTAGGGAGGTGTTCAGGTACTACAATGATGAGGGCCTGATGTGATCCTAGATGGATGGATTCGATAGACAGGGAAGAGAGTTAACATCATCCCTAATTGCTCCATCTAGCAATGATCCCACTCTTCACACCTCTAGCGCCCTTCATGCCGGGATCGCAAAGCACTTTAAAACATAACGATTTCTGCAACACCCCAATTATCCTCAACATATGGTGCGGAAACTGAGGCACGGAGCAGTTAAGTGATTTACTCAAGCTCACGCAGTAAATCAGTGGTAGCACAGGAAACAGAACCCATGTGCCCCAATTCTTAGTCTGCTCCTCTGCCCATGCTCCCTTCCAAAGCCCACCGCTCGCAATCTGACATGTCAGCTACAGCTAAAGGGGCCTGAGCAGCAGGAATTGACTCCTCCAGGGCTGGTCCCTGGATCACTCTGTAATAGGTGCTGCACAGAAATAAGATGGCTCAAAGAGATTTCATGGAACAGGGGAGGATATCATCGCACAGCTCGGAGACTCTCACCCTCCTTGGTTAACCAAGGCTCAGCGTCACAGATTTATTGCGGTCTCTGGTTTCCTGGCAGCGGCAGCAACCAGAGTTGTTCTAAAACCGAGCAATATTACAGTGACATCAGATTAAAGAGCTTCCATTTCAAAAAACCAGAGGAGACTTAATAGTGATTAGTAACGATGCAGCCACTTGCTGGATTACAGGCTCCCTGATGGATGTGCTTCCCATTCAAGGAAAATACACTGAGCAGTTAGTGAATGATGTCGCTAGACTCTGTGCCCTAAACCCAGCGCACTTAGGATGATATGCAGATCCCAGCACACCCAGATCTTACAGTAACATTAGCAGCAGCCACACAGCCTGCATCCTAAAAGCTCAAAGTGGATTCACAACTGTCTGCTGTGTTACTGGAAGCTACTTAACATGCTGGTGTCATCCTGGCTCTTTCTCCCCGGCCCTCCTTTGCAGCTTCCCTCCCAGCCTGTAAAAACAAACCCACACAGGCATGTTTGCTGCAGTGTTTCCTAGATGCTTCCTTATTGTTCCTATGAGGCCCCAAACCGTGACCCGAGAACGGGAGGTGTGCAGAGACCGGGAGCTTTCCTACCCACCCAATGTGCAACAGTGATTGCCAGCTAAACCAATGAACGCGCCACTCTCTGCACCTCAGGTCACGTGCCCCTGTCCCGGGGTGGCCAAGCCCAAACATTCCAAAACACGAGACTGCTTCAAAATCTGAGATTACAAGTAAACGGGGGGGCTCTTTTTCTTTGCCTTCTGGACTTTGAGCGTTCAGATTTAAACTCAGGTCACATTTCCAAGTTTTTTCTCTGCAGTCATGCGGGCTAGAAATGTACTTGTTTCTCTGTAATGAAAGCTGAGATTCTCCTGCAATCATCTCACACCAAGAGCCAGGGCTTGAAGTGAAACAACAAATATAATGAGACCTCACAATAAAAGAGTGAGAGTTGGGAACTCTGCAATTGTTATCAACGCCCAGGCTCCTCACCCCCACAACTAGCTTCCTTGCAAGTTGCAAGCTATACTGTTTAAAGAGGGCCGTGGCAGAATATCGTTTTTTTTAAAAAAGAAATAACTTTAGAAGGCATTCAAGCTGACAATGGCCCCTTTAAAAATAACCCACCATTGAAAAAATACAAGTAAAGAAAACAACTTGAAATGAGGAATGGGGCAGAGAAGGGGCGAATTAGTATTGGCAGCCTGGCTAGAGAAGGACGTAGGGCAGTAAGGACTCGCCATGCATCTGGTCTCCTCAGCTTCCATCCTGAAATACACCTCCAACCAGCCCCTCAACGGAGCTGTCTATGCCTCCCCTTCATCCAGCCCCCTGGCCATGTCTTTCTTATGGGCCAGCAGGCTTAGAAGACTGGGACTCCCTGGTGTAACTTACTGGTCAGCGGGAGGCTGGTAGATGGGGAGCCAGGGACTGTGACAATACCACCTAGCTCTAACATAGCACTTTTCCCTCAGTAGATCTCAAAGGGCTCTGCATTAGCTGCATAGCGGGGGATGTGACTTGCCCAAGGTCACCCAGCAGACCAGTGGGAAAGCAGGGAATTGAAGTGGTCTTTACCCGCTGGGGTGGGGGAGGGGGTGTAGGTTGGGCTGGCTGTGAGCTCTGGGGAAGAAAGGACTGGGGAGATCAGCTCTACAGAACAGACCACGCTGGGAGAGGAGCAGGGCAGGCACTTATGCTGTTGTGCCACACACCACCATTCAACAGGGAGCAATTCCCATCTGCTGGGTGACTGGCAAACAAGTGTGGCTTTGCACTGGAGCTGTGCAGAAAACGTATGGCTGCAGGATTGCCAACCCCAAACGCTCAACAATCATGAGTCAGGCTCACCAAAAGTCATGAGATTATGTAAACATAATAGATGTGGGGTTCTTTGTATTTGCCTTCTGTTTTTTCAGCCTTTAGGGTGCACCGGGGTCACATTTTGAAGCTTTCTCCACAGCCACAAGGGCTAGAAACTTACTTTTTCTTTAAGAATGAAGGCTGAAATCATTACAGAGCCACATGACTCCAGGAGCTGGGGCTTTAAGGAAAACCGTAAATATCATGAGCCTCCTGACAAAATCATGAAAGTTGACAACGCTGCGTCTGTGCTGCTGTCTTAGGCCCTGATCCCACAGAAATGCCTGCATTTGAGTAGCTCCACGGAAGTCAATGGGATTACTCACGTGCATAAAGCCAAGCATGTGCATAAGGAGTCACAGTATCCAGGCTGTGAATGCTCGACATTCAGCTCGGATCCTTGCCCAGTGCCATGTGAATTAAGGGATTTCCTCTCTGCTCAGCTTAAATCTCAGTGCAGCCCTATAATACTAAAATAAGGGCAGTAATAAACCCCAAACCTTGGACCCCCTCGAATCCGCCAGTATTCATGCTGAATTCCCAACCATTCCTGATCAACAACCCGACTGGGACTGAACTCTAAAAGCAGTAGTTACCCCGAGGCATCCCGGGGCTATTAGTCTGTAAAGCCTTCATAATTTAGGATCAAGCCACCCCAGGGACCGCGTGCTGCCCTAGCACCCGTCCCAGCGATTAGGGTCAGGGTGGCATGTACGGCGGTGTGGCTGGGAGGCCAGGCTCTGGGACTCTGGCTCTAATATGTGTTGGTTTTACTGCTAGGTGCCCAGGGGTTTCTGGGCATGAGGAGCCCCCAAGAAGCAACGTTTCAGTAACAAGAAAAGGAGGACTCGTGGCACCTTAGAGACTAACCAATTTATCTGAGCATAAGCTTTCGTGAGCTACAGCTCACTTCATCAACAGTCATTTCTCCTATGAATTGTGCCTTCCTTGGGAATCTTGCATGCCACAGCCACGAGTGGAAGGGAAAGGGTTAAACCGGCCAGAGGCTGCTTTTCAAAGCCCTTTGCTCCCTTCAGCACAATGGCTGTGTGTTCTTGCCTTCCCCAACAGTCCCTGGCCTGAGAGAGAATCCAACTAATTACCTTTCATTACCCAAACTAATTACCTCCTTAATTACCTGGCATCTTTGTTGGTGTAGAGCAGACAGTTCCAGGCCAGGGCTCCATGCTCACTGGGGCGCTGCCTGGCTGGGGGGAAGAGGTAAGTGGGAAAGCGGGATACCGGGAGGAAGCACAGGCAGGAACGTCTGTGAGGGGAGGGCTCCTGCCTCATACTGAGAATGAGGGGTGATCAGCAGGTTATCTCAAGTGCTTATATACGAATGCACAAAGCCTTGGAAACAACCAGAGAGAACTGGAGGTCCTGGTGATGTCAAGGAATTATGACGTGATTGGAATAACAGAGACTTGGTGGGATAACTTACATGACTGGAGTACTGTCATGGATGGTTATAAACTGTTCAGGAAGGACAGGCAGGGCAGAAAAGGTGGGGGAGTTGCATTGTATGTAAGAGAGCAGTAGGACTGCTCAGAGCTCCGGTACAAAACTGCAGAAAAACCTGAGTGTCTCTGGATTAAGTTTAGAAGTGTGAGCAACAAGAGTGATGTCATGGTGGGAGTCTGCTATAGACCACCGGACCAGGGGGATGAGGTGGATGAGGCTTTCTTCCGGCAGCTCGCAGAAGCTACTAGATCGCACGCCCTGGTTCTCATGGGTGACTTTAATTTTCCCGATATCTGCTGGGAGAGCAATACAGCAGTGCACAGACAATCCAGGAAGTTTTTGGAAAGCGTAGGGGACAATTTCCTGGTGCAAGTGCTAGAGGAGCCAACTGGGGGGGAGCTTTTCTTGACCTGCTGCTCACAAACAGGGAAGAATTAGTGGGGGAAGCAAAAGTGGACAGGAATCTGGGAGGCAGTGACCATGAGTTGGTTGAGTTCAGGATCCTGACACAGGGAAGAAAGGTAAGCAGCAGGATACGGACCCTGGACTTCAGGAAAGCAGACTTCGACTCCCTCAGGGAACGGATGGGTAGGATCCCCTGGGGGACTAACATGAAGGGGAAAGGAGTCCAGGAGAGCTGGCTGTATTTCAAAGAATCCCTGTTGAGGTTACAGGAACAAACCATCCGGATGTGTCGAAAGAATAGTAAATATGGCAGGTGACCAGCTTGGCTTAACGGTGAAATCCTAGCGGATCTTAAACATAAAAAAGAAGCTTACAAGAAGTGGAAGGTTGGACATATGACCAGGGAAGAGTATAAAAATATTGCTCGGGCATGTAGGAATGAAATCAGGAGAGCCAAATCGCACCTGGAGCTGCAGCTAGCGAGAGATGTCAAGAGTAACAAGAAGGGTTTCTTCAGGTATGTTGGCAACAAGAAGAAAGCCAAGGAAAGTGTGGGCCCCTTAATGAATGAGGGAGGCAACCTAGTGACGGAGGATGTGGAAAAAGCTAATGTACTCAATGCTTTTTTTGCCTCTGTCTTCACGAACAAGGTCAGCTCCCAGACTGCTGCGCTGGGCATCACAACATGGGGAATAGATGGCCAGCCCTCTGTGGAGAAAGAGGTGGTTAGGGACTATTTAGAAAAGCTGGACATGCACAAGTCCACGGGGCCGGACGAGTTGCATCCGAGAGTGCTAAAGGAATTGGTGGCTATGATTGCAGAGCCATTGGCCATTATCTTTGAAAACTCGTGGCTAACAGGGGAAGTCCCGGATGACTGGAAAAAGGCTAATGTAGTGCCAATCTTTAAAAAAGGGAAGCAGGAGGATCCTGGGAACTACAGGCCAGTCAGCCTCATCTCAGTCCCTAGAAAAATCATGGAGCAGGTCCTCAAAGAATCAATCCTGAAGCACTTACATGAGAGGAAAGTGATCAGGAACAGTCAGCATGGATTCACCAAGGGAAGGTCATGCCTGACTAATCTAATCGCCTTCTTCGATGAGATTACTGGTTCTGTGGATGAAGGGAAAGCAGTGGATGTATTGTTTCTTGACTTTAGCAAAGCTTTTGACACCGTCTCCCACAGCAAGTTAAAGAATTATGGGCTGGATGAATGCACTATAAGGTGGGTAGAAAGTTGGCTAGACTGTCGGGCTCAACGGGTAGTGATCAATGGCTCCATGTCTAGTTGGCAGCCGGTATTAAGTGGAGTGCCCCAGGGGTCGGTCCTGGGGCCGGTTTTGTTCAATATCTTCATAAATGATCTGGAGGATGGTGTGGATTGCACTCTCAGCAAATTTGCGGATGATACTAAACTAGGAGGAGTGGTAGATACGCTGGAGGGCAGGGATAGGATACAGAGGGACCTAGACAAATTGGAGGATTGAGCCAAAAGAAATCTGATGAGGTTCAATAAGGATAAGTGCAGGGTCCTGCACTTAGGACGGAAGAACCCAATGCACAGCTACAGACCAGGGACCGAATGGCTAGGCAGCAGTTCTGCGGAAAAGAACCTAGGGGTGACAGTGGACGAGAAGCTGGATATGAGTCAGCAGTGTGCCCTTGTTGCCAAGAAGGCCAATGGCATTTTGGGATGTATAAGTAGGGGCATTGCCAGCAGATCGAGGGACGTGATCGTTCCCCTCTATTCGACATTGGTGAGGCCTCATCTGGAGTACTGTGTCCAGTTTTGGGCCCCACACTTCAAGAAGGATGTGGATAAATTGGAGAGAGTCCAGCGAAGGGCAACAAAAATGATTAGGGGTCTGGAACACATGACTTATGAGGAGAGGCTGAGGGAACTGGGATTGTTTAGTCTGCAGAAGAGAAGAATGAGGGGGGATTTGATAGCTGCTTTCAACTACCTGAGAGGTGGTTCCAGAGAGGATGGATCTAGACTATTCTCAGTGGTACCGGATGACAGGACAAGGAGTAATGGTCTCAAGTTGCAGTGGGGGAGGTTTAGGTTGGATTTTAGGAAAAACTTTTTCACTAAGAGGGTGGTGAAACACTGGAATGCGTTACCTAGGGAGGTGGTAGAATCTCCTTCCTTAGAAGTTTTTAAGGTCAGGCTTGACAAAGCCCTGGCTGGGATGATTTAATTGGGGATTGGTCCTGCTTTGAGCAGGGGGTTGGACTAGATGACCTCCTGAGGTCCCTTCCAACCCTGATATTCTATGATTCTATGAAGAGGAAGCCCCACTTGACAGTGACCACGATCCCTGCCACCGCTGGCTGTCCATGCTCCCCAAGCTGGTCTCCTCCCTCCCAGTGCAGGCCGGTGCCTGAGCTCCCCGGCGGGTTCCGAACAGAACTAGGCTTCTCACAGGAAGCACCAAAACGGGCTCTTTGCCCTTTATGGCTTCACTGTGAGGCACAAAGCCCGGGTGCCACGAAAGCCCTTTCGCCGTATGCACTTTTCAGGACAGGAATCTCCATCCCTAACGATGCCACAGAGCGACATCCATCTTCAAGCCAGCAGGGACCCGGTTCACTCACGGCACCCTTCCATGGGGCCATCTGCAGCAACACTGCTGGCTGACAATGGCTGGAGAGGACACGCACGCTTAGAATAAAGAAACTGGCAGATCTATGCACCCGCACGCTTCTATCGTTGTCACCCGCCCTACTGCAACCCCATTTGTTTGCTGTGCCCAAAGCTTGCCTCTTGTCTTAACCTAGCCTGTATGTTCTTCTAGGCAAGGATTGTTGTTTCTTAGTATGTATGCGTACTGCACCTGGCTGGCACCAGTCACAGCCCTGATCCAGTTCCCCCTGCTGGACACTCACCAGGTTGTGGTGTCTGGATCCCGACATGCTGCACCTGGGCGTGTTAAAGCTTTCTGCAGGCTCTGCCTCTGGCTTGAGGTGCACTCTCAGGATCAGATTTCTAGAACACCCATTCTGAAAGTTTAGCCTCCACAGTCCAGTTACCTATGCCCTGAGGCTAATGCTGGCTCCCCCAGACTCCCCAGTTGTTTAAGCATGCCATTCCCCAGAGCTTCATCCTTGGGGGCATTCTGGTTTACAGTTCACCTCTTCAGGGACACGGGATAGTTGAAGCAAACAGATGCAGGCTTCGCAAAAGGTTTCTATTCCAGTTACTCTTTATCTTAGGTAGCACAAAAGATATACAGATCTAGGCAAAACACCTGCACGCCAGTCCTTGCCTCAGTTTTCCATCACTCAAGTGGCTCTTTGGGCTAGACTTTTTTCAGGGTTCAAGGTGCCCTCTGATGGCCCGCACTTTTACATCTCCTTGCTTCTCTGACACACAGCGTCTCTCCGTGACGTCCGCAGTCAGTTTCCTCCAGCCTTGGCTGGTCCTGAAGTCAAAAAGCACCTCTCTGCAATGAAAGCATGGCCTTCTGTCCTTCTCTCCTGCTCCAAGCTGCCTTTGTGCGACTGACTGACCCAGTCTCTGTGTTTTTAAAGGGCTGTGTCAACAACTCCTCTCTTCATTACTATTATTTTTATTGATTTGTACTATCGTATTCCTAATCGTCCCATTCATGGACCAGGACCTTTGTATTAGGCACTGTACAAACACAGAACATAGCCAGTCCCTGCCCCCAGAAGCTTACAACAGGTAACCGCCTCTGGAGAGAAGTTGGAAAAAACTGGTTTTTCTAGGTACCGTTACTCCTTTGTTTTGCTCAGGCCTCATCTATTCAGGTGCTGATTGTCCTTAATGACTGGCCTATTTATAGACAGAATTGCAGGCGCCACTCCCCTATCTCCCTCGCACAAGGCATATGAGACAAGAACAAGTATAACCATAAGGGCTTAAACATGCAGAGTTCAGAATCTCAAACAAAATTCATACACTAGACACCGAGTCCCCAGATGGTCACAAGATCTTGGGGCACTACTTTATATAATCATTAGGCTTTCCCTCAGGAGGAAATGGGCAATATATTTGGAGGGCCTGAAAATAGGGATGATGCTTGAGGCTGTAATCTGAATGGTCACTCTCTCCCTGACCAGCTGAGTGGGGAAAGGTGATGTTGACTCCAATCAGCAAGCCAAGTTCAAGGAAAACATTTGCTAATTGCAAATTCACTGGCCAAAATTCAGAATTCCACTGTCATTTACCGACTGATAAAGAAGGCATCTAACTTTACATCGCATGCAGATTCAGGGCTATCACACCCATCTCTTGGCCAATTAGCATTTATGTTGGAGAGGGTAAGAGAACGGGACTGATCCACAGATTTCCAGTTGTCTTACAGGTGAACTGCAGCATGAGAGGCAGGGTGGTCCAGTGGCTAGGATACCTGGGTTCTTTTCCTGGCTCTGCAATTGATGTTCTGCATGACCACGGGGGAGTGGCTTTACTTCTCTGTTTTTCATCCCACCCACGATCTGCCCTGTCTACTTAGCAAAGTTTTTGGGGCTCAAATTAACTCTTACCACGTGCCTATACAATGCCTAATGCAACAAGACCCTGATCTTGACGAGGGGCCTTTAGGTGCTAATGGACTACAAAGAAAGCTATACACAGTAAATCACATTAAAAAAATTGGTTCTGTTCTGTACTCTACAAAGTATGTATCCTAATCCGCAACCACACCACGCCTCAGCTGGAGAAAGGGATATACGCTTCAGGCTACTGCCTTGAGGGATATTCCTGTTCAACACCTCCAAAGACCTTGCCCTGGTCCTTCAGCAGAGGAGGACATGGACCAATATTCCCGTTATTTCAAATGCGGGTGGGGGACTGCAAGGAGATGTAAAACCCTTTCCCCTTCCTGTCGAGAGAGTCTGAGTCAGTATTTTCATATCATGCTAATAAATGCTAATTGGGTCAGAGAAAGGAGCAATAATCCTGCAGCCTGCCTGAGCAGCATAGCTAGGAAGTGTCACAAAATGCCAGTAAGGCTGTACTTTGCCAGCTAGCAGATTTCACAATGGCAGATAGTTTCCTTGAGCTTCGCAGCTTGACAGTACTGCAGAGAAATGGGTTTCATCCTTGGCTGTCAGCACCAGGCACCTGTCTGCCATGCCCCTGGCTTTTCCCTCATTTATAGATTTGACAGCAAAGGTGTAAGGCAAATGGGGCAGCCTTTCAAACTTGACATACAGGCAGCATAGCAAGACAGAAATAAGAAGGAAGTACTAAAACCAAGACCTTGTTACTAGGAGGCCTCTCCTCAGGTAGAAGACTTCAGTTCCAGAGATGACATTTAGCTGCACCAGATGGAGTCCCATCTGGATCTCCCCACTCCCCAAGAACTCCCAAAAAGGGCAGATCTAAATACAGCAAAGCAATGGCCTTCTGAGCCCTGGAGCTGACCCCATCACTCCTCTAACTGCATATAAAAGCTAATATGCAAGTGTCTTTCTTATTTTAACTGAATGCAGGGCTACCTTCAAAGGTGAAAGTGGCATCTCGGCAAGGTTATGTAATCACACACACACTCAAGGCTCTCCAGAGGAAAAGTACCAAGAGGTAGGGGCTGAGGAAAGAAAGCCTAGTGTTTTAAGGAGTTCTGTACTGGGAAAGCGTTTGAATCCCGGGGCAGGACTGGTTACTCTACCACTGTTCAGCTGGATGAGTTACTGGTTTGTTAAGCAGAAACAAAGAAAAAAGAAAGATCATAATGATGGGATTAGCCCATCACCATTGCTCTTTCTACTTCCAGTCTCACCATACCTGGCTAAAACCTTGGGCAAAACTGTCCTCTTAGACCACTGAGGAAAGCTAGCTAGAAGGCCAGTGAGGATATAGATTTTTTGGTATTATTAAAAGGCCCCAACTAAGATCAGGGCTCCATTGTGCTGGGAACTGTGCACAAAGAGAGTCAGGGACAGGCCCCTGCCCCAAAGACCTTACAATAGAAGTCGACAAAAGAGCCAAAGAAAACTACTAGCACCCATTTTGCTGCTGGGGAACTGAGGCACAGAGAGACTAAGGGTAAACATTTTCACAAGCATATAAGTGATTTAGGAGCCTGAGTCCAAGTTAAAGTGAACAGGACTTAGGAGCCCAAGCCACTTAGGCTTAAATTTTCACGAAGTGACTTGTTCAAGGCCACACAGGGAGTCTGTGACAGAACTAAACATTAAATCCAGTCTCCTTAGTCCAGGTCCAGAATCTTAACTACAAGATCAACCTTTTATTATAAGCCGAGCAACTCCCATATGGTTGCATTCTAAGGAGCCATTTTCTTTCACTTACACAGTTTCCACTTTTTACCTTTGGCAGATTTTTTCTGTCTGGGAGAGAATAATTGTGGGAAGTTTAAGCTAAAATGATCCAGGTTTTTTCAAGAAAGAAGAACTTCCCCCCCTCTCTCACACACGCTTTTCCTGTTCTAAAAACAATTTTAATTTTTAAAAGCTTGGGCAGCGGTAGATGGTAGAATATTGAAAGGTGGCAGAGAGGAAGTCTTTAGATGTGTGGTCTTTTTTGGTGGCCTGATGCAAATTGGTTCGTATTAAAGTGGTTGGAAAATTACAAACATTGGCAATTATAATGTGATCGCTTAATTGCCTGCCAATGGTTTGGCTATTACTGCACACATATGTACAGCTTCGAAATTTCATAGTCCTCCTCTTTGATTAGCGAGGATGTCCTGGGGTGGAGGCATAGTGTGAACTGGACTCCAGATGAGTCCTATGATAAGCATATGGAAACTGGTAGGGATTGCAAGCCCTACAGAGATGTACCTAGAATGAGGACACGGCTCCTGCCAATCATTGCGCATGCTGAACTGCAGAGAGTGCTGGACTACTGACTAGCGGATACCCCAATATGGTGGTTTTTATGATTCAAAACACCTAAGAAATTCATGCAAAAGCATACATTCAAATATCAGTACAACAGCAATGGAGCACTTGAGGAAGGTTGGTCCTGTTAACTGGGGGCTAGCTGGGTTCAATTCCCAGCTTTACCACAGATTTCCTGGGTAACTATGTGGAAGTAACCTACTCTGTGCCGCAAATTCCCCGATGTGTACAGCGGGGACAGTAGTGCTCCCTTACCTCACGAGTGTGATGGGGATAGCGACACTGAAGATTGTGAGACGCTCAGATCCAGTGATGATGGGGGCCAGATAAGCATCTGGATTGAATAGAAAGGAAGTGATGTAGTTAAGGCTGCCTGAGCAAAATGGGACCTTAGACTCCTAGATTTGAAAGTCTGAAGGGACCATCATGGTTGTCTAGTCTGACCTCCTGTACGTGGCAGGCCACAGAACCTCACCCACCACTCCGGTAGCAGACCCCTAACCTCGGGCTGAGTTACTGAAGTCCTCAGATCATGGTTTAAAAAGACTTCAAGTTACAGAGAATCCACCCTTTAGTCTAGTTTAACCCTGCAAGTGACCCGTGCCCCATGCTGCAGAGGAAGGTGAAAAACTCTCAGAGTCTTTGCTAATCTAACCCAGGACAATATTCCTTCCTGACATCAAATATGGCAACCAGACCTCGAGCATGTAGGCAAGACCCACCAGCCAGACACCTGGGAAAGAATTGCACATGCCCATCCCACTGTAGGTGTGTGTGCCCAGTGTGACACCCCTAAGTAGGGTATTAGCCCACGCAACCAGGTTGCATGCAGCTTCTGCAGACTTTCTGGCTCTGGTGCTTATCTGAGACATTTGTAAGGCAGCAACTTGCTCATCAGTCCATACATTTGGCTCCCACTATGCCCTCTCTCAACAGTCCAGAGATGATGCCACATTTGGTCATGTGGTCCTAAAATCCTTGTTAAGAACAGCCATGCTGGGTCAGACCAAAGGTCCATCCAGCCCAGTATCCTGTCTTCCAACAGTGGCCAATGCCAGGTGCCCCAGAGGGAATGAACAGAACAGGTAATCAAGTGATCCATCCCCTGTTGCTCATTCCAGCTTCTGGCAAACAGACGCCAGAGACACCCCAGTGGTGCAAGTAGAATTCATTTCTTACTGGTACGCTGTACTCATGGGAGGGACACAAAGGGGGGGCACCAGCTAAAGGAGGGCACGTGACTTCCCCACGTGACTCCTCCTCACCTGCCTCCAGCCCAGGGCCCCCATGCTTTCCCTATCCCCTCCCCATGATCCCTATCAAAGTCTTATTCAGTAAGACGGAACTAATGGAGGCTGGGGATGTCTCCACCCTTTAGACCATTTTGCAGCAGAGCAAGGTAGCAAGAGCACTTCTACTAACCCAATGGGTACTGCTGAGGGAAAATATCTCCAACAACAGTGCACTGGGAGCACATATACATACCTACGGGGAATGGCCACGTGCAATCACCCAAAGAATAGGTACAACTTTTGTCTAGAAAGTGTCAATCTAAAGAGACATGGAAAGGGGACTTCCAAAATCCGCTTGAGTAATGGCAGATGATCTATAGCCTCCTGAAAAAACTTAGAAGGAGGGGCTAGCACTGCCTGCCTTCTTGGCAGAATAACTCAAAGTTCCCACAGTCTAAGGTTAATTTGAATGACTGGGTATAGGGAGGAAGAGACATAGAACTTAACTCTATCCTGTTACACTCCCATAAATCCTGGGTAATTCCAGTGATATCTATGGCTTTATTCTGGGGTTCCAGCAAACTCTGGCCCACAGACTGGACCAAACATCCTTTAAAAGTTCAAGTCATGTTCTAGAAAATCAGTTGCCCCAAAACCCAAGTACCAAATGTTAGCGACCCTGCTGCTGACACTATAGAAGATGTTTCAAAGAGCAGAACACCTCAAACCCCTGAACGCAGCTGGAAAAAGCAAGCAAGTTCGGGTGCCACTGGTCATGGCTGTCAGAATGGGAAATTAATAAACAGCTGGCAATAGAAATTAGATAGTTTAGAGGTGGCCCATCGCTGCCTAGCTAACTGTGTTCTGTGGTGTTCAGGAGCTCACTTGGGAAGTTGGGAGGAAGTTTGTTAATAGAGAAGTTTTTTCGGGGGAGGGATAGCTCAGTGGTTTGAGCATTGGCCTGCTAAACCCAGGGTTGTGAGTTCAATCCTTGAGGGGGCCATTTGGGATCTGGGGCAAAAATTGGGGATTGGTCCTGCTTTGAGCAGGGGGTTGGACTAGATGACCTCCTGAGGTCCCTTCCAATTCTGTGTATTCTAAGAAGAGAGACCTTTTCCCCCAGCATCTCTCTTTCTCTGATTTTACAGAATCATTTGGCCTCAAAAATGTCAGTCCTTCCTCAGTGCTGCATTTTGCTGCCAATTCAAAGACTGGCAAGGAAAAATCTGCCAACTTCTTGGGTCTCGGTTATAAATGAGAACATTATAAAGGAGAATTTGTGAGTTAGTTCATTTGTAAACACTACAGCAAGTCACTGTGTAAATATGTCGCTTGTGTTCCTATTATTTCTCTCAAGCAGTTTACCTGGCATCCCACACTGCATGCCAGGATTTTCCTCTCCTTAAGTTACCACAGTTCCTTCACACTTAAAAAAGCCCAGCTTCTTTTTATACTATTTAAAAAACAACCACCACCCAACCCTTTAATTAATCTAATCACAAAGCATCTTGATAATTAGGGTAGGAGAGTCACTGAAAACGTTGTGAATACAAATCAGATCTGCAGGTGCACTTGCATGGCAGGATACAGTTCTATTGCAGCCAATTAGGGAATGAGAACAAGTAAATAAATAACAGAGGGTTCCAGATATGTTGCTCATTTGAAACTTTTATCATCATGCAAAAATTTTTTTAAAAAATTGCTCTACAGGCTGTAGTAGCCATTCACATAAAAATACAATTTGAAATCAATGAAAGTACTACCAGGTTTGGCCCTGTTCATGTTACTCAGAGAGCAGGAATTGGTTTGATAGAGGGTCTTTCATATTCAAGATAATCTCAACGTATTTTTCAAAATAAGGAGTTAGATGCAGATGGTGCAGGGGCAAATCAATCAGCAGTGTGCTGTCAAATGGATCAGCTGTCATGCGCACAGCATTGGATGGAACACCAAGGTAATCCCCTACTCTTCAAAAATGAGCAAGGAACCTTCTACCTGCCTCCAAGGCAGGTTTAAAGTTTTGTCTGGAGGAGGGTCTCTCTCTTGCAGGGCAGCGTCTTCCTAGCCCAGAACTACAGCATTAGCAGTAGAAGACAGTGTAGTCTAGTATTTGAAGAAACCTAATCCTGACATTGGCTTGCTGGGTTATGAGACAAATCCATGTTCCATAGTATTCTAACCTGTAAAATGGGGAAATCTAACACCTGTGCAAAGTGCTCTGTAATCCCTGGGTGAAAGTTATTACCTATGGGTATCATTATTGACCCCAGTTCTGGTGTGGGCATGGAACGCACAATTCTATGCGTTAGGAGTATGAGCAACACCAGCTGCAACTGATACAAACCACAATTGGGACATTAGCTGACTATGAACAGAGGAAAGAAGCAGACCAGATTGAAACATCAATTCTGTTCACAAAATATATTTATTGTTGATACAGAGTGAGACATAATTTTCAATACTTGATGACAGTTGGTAGCATAACATGATCATAGGTTCCTGACAGAATGTAATTAAAGGCCATTTTACACCTTGCACTCCTTAAGTATTGGAGTGTTAACATGATTCCAGCAGAGGGCATGGCGAGGGAAAGGGGGACTTTTTGGTTACATAATCTTAGTAATAAGTTAGGCAAACATTCCTTCAATTGCATATAGAAAGGAAAAGTTCTTAACAACCAGCATTCAACACAGGCCCTATAGTATGTAGTAGCAATTGGCCAGTTCACATAGTGTCACCCTCCCCTGGGACACTAAGCATTACGTGCCCCTGGATTTGACTGCATGGAGTTACTGAGCAGATTCTACAATGAAATAGAAGCGTTTGGAGACAATTTCCCCTCCTCTAAGGTCAATGGGAGATATTTTTTCTTTACGTTTTTTCAATCACCAATAAGCGAGTTTTATGACGACTGAACAGCACCCTCGGATGTCTCATTTCTGATGTAATAAGATACAGGTCTTAGCTTTTCAAACGGCCACGCTGATTGAACTGTGATGGCTGCTGCTCTTGAAATGGCTCTTCCCGTTCTTCTCTTTCTTGGTCTGCTCTGTAAATGGGCTGTCATCTTCTTGGAGAAAATGCCCTGCTGCTGGAATTAGAGTTGATGGCTTTTTGCTTGATTTGGACGTCGCCTTACCCTCCTCTACCAAGCATGCTCTGCTAAGAAAAGGGGAGGGAAAAGCACAGATTTCAACATTTAAAGCTACACTGGATGCTCTCTTAAATGTCAGCAACAACTACACACTGTTTGCAGGTTACCCATATTCAAGGGAAGATGTTGTAAAGCAAAAGTGTCAGCATATATGTAACCACAGTAAAAAGTTAGGGGACCAGGAAACAGAATGCATCAGTGCTGTAGACTCAATGAGCAGGACACCAAAAGTACACCGAAAAGCTGGAGGAAAAATTCCTTTTATCCTTCCTAACAGTATTGCCTATGGCTGCTAGCCATTTTAGGCCCCTTTAAAAAAAATCTGCCCTTACAATAAGGAAAAACTCATCCCCAAGGTCAGTAGGTTAATCCTATTCCTAGGGTCTTAGGATACCACCTTCCATCACATTTTAAAAATATCCCCCTCTATCCCCCGCAATTTCCTGGTGTCTGTGAGCCAGGATCAAACTAGCCTGGCTAGCTTTGAACATGTCACACTGACCACGTGCTCCACTGATCATTTTCCAGGCACCATCAGGCCACGCAGATGTAACAGCGTTGAAGTTTCATATTGTGTGGCTACCCCAACTCCATTATCAAGAGTTCACAAGCTGCACTGATGTTCCTTCTAGCCCCACATCAGATATCTGTCAAACTCCACCAGCATACCCTGCATCTGGAAGTAACTCCACTTCAGTAACTTCTCCCTTAAAGTCGTCCCCGTTAACTTTGCTACATTGCTGATCAATTAGGGAACGTGCTTGTTTAAAGTTGTGCAATGCTTCCTTATAATGTTGTTTGGCAGCCGCCTGCTTTGCCCACTGCTTGCAGGAAGAGCAGCCCGTTGGAGCGAGCTGGGGAGGGGCTTGGCGCCAGGGTGGGCCGGCAGCCCCCCATCAGCCCCTGCTCCCCTAAGATCCCTGTGTGGCAGCTGCCCAGCAGGCTATCGATTACTGGGCAGTTCAGGTGTCCCTCCCACCACTGCCCTGTGCTGCTCCTGCCCTCTGCCTTGGAGCTGCTCCCGGGGGCCTCCTGCTTGCTGGGGGGAGGGGGTGTTAGGGGTAGGGGAAAGAGGGTGTCCCCCCTCCCCCTGCTCCTGCACCCCATCTCCACAGAGCACAGTGCAGGGGGGGGGGCGGGGAATGGGACATGACAGGGCTCAGGACAGAGGGAGCTTGCTGGCAGCAGCTGCTGTCTCAGCTTGCTGATCTGCTTAAAAAGGCAATGTACTTAGAGTGCGGTCAGCGTACTTAAAGGGGCAATGTGCATTTTTCTCACACACAGGGTGGCTCTGTCTCCCATGCTGTCTCCCCTCCCTCCATTCATGATGCCTTGTAGAGTGTGAGTCTGCATTAACAACGTGTTAACCCTTGAGGGCTCAGCCGAGTTCTAATTCATCATTTAGCAGTAAGCCATTCCCTGGGAAATATCCCACCCTCTTATTCCACCACCTCAACCAAGCTTCACAATCATCATTTTGTGTGTGTGTGTGTGTGTGTGTGTGTATAATTTTTGTCTGGTGAAAAAAATTTCCCCAGAACCTAACCCCCCTCCCACCCCCATTTACATTAATTCTTATGGGGAAATTGGATTAATTTAACATCGTTTCGCTTAAAGTAGCATTTTTCAGGAACATAACTACAGTGTTAAGCGAGGAGTTACTGTACTGTATCAGGCAATGGGATCCACCATGGATATAGAGACCCGGATGGCTATGTTCCTAGGCTCGCTGAGGATTTCCTATTGCTATGGCCTGTGGGAGAGGAGGTTGGTGGAAACAAAAACATGTAGAGGTTCCAAGAGGTAAGGGAGGATAGGTACCTGGCTCAGTAAAGAGCATACCACTAAGTGGGAGTTGGTACTAGACTGGCCAGTGGCATGGTAAAAGCATGGTGGAAGCTGGTGGGCTTGGAGGTTAACCAGAAGGAATCTGTTGCTCCTAGTCCTTGGTGTCCAAAAAAGGTAGCAGTGGTAGGTGCGGGACTGTGAATCTTTAGGCCTAATTGAGGTCTGAGCCCCAAATGCAGGCCTTGAAAAGTTACATGGTCTGGTATGACAGGGGAAAAGCCAGGCTACCATCAGTTGGCAATTACTTTAGTAGTTTATGGTGGGACAAGGCAGAGTTTCCAGCTCACCAGTGGTGATTCGGGAGTCGAGAGCCCAGGAATTTAGAGATCAGGAGAGAGGTGGTTAACGAATGGGGGCTGTTCTCAAAGTGTGCATGTGTGTAGCAAAATAAAGGGAAAAGCTGTAGGTTGTCATTTAGAACTTTAACCACACTCACATGATACATTTATTATAGCTCAGAAAATAACCTGCAAAGAGCAGTTCGGGTGTAAGGAAAAGATTGCACTGAGGAGCAGTTCCTGGGTGGATCATTGCACCACAAGCGTATGTGTGAAACAAAGAGAACTGCCCCAATGATCACAAATATTGATCAAAACCCAGATTAAATAAATGAGGAGAAAGTAAGACAGGTGAGTTTTATATTCCTTAGTTGCTATTAGAAACAAAGCAAAGTAAAACTTTTATTAGTTAACAAAATATATAATCTAAATCTTTACAGCATCACCTAAGAGTTTTTTGCAGAACTGACAAAGGCTATTTTAGCGAGAAGGCTTCACTGCAGTGGTTGTATGAAAACTTGCATGTAACTGCTGTTGGTCTGAATATTAACATTGCATAAATTTAACACTGCATAAATTAACATAGGAAAATCTTAAAGGATCTGGGGAAAAGCTCTGCAAGTCACAATCATAAAATTATTTCTTTTGCTTAGGATCCTGCTAACACTGAAATCCTGAAGGTGAGGAAAGAAATTGCAGGTATTGGCCCATCCACAGATTTTTGCCTGCAGCATTTCATCTCCACCCAGAAGGATGTGCTCTACGGCACCAAGAAGGTGGGATTGGTTGAGTGGGGGGTACTTTCTCCTGCTCAGCAATAAACAGCAGGGGCCCGCATAAACTAGGAACAAAACCTCAGAGGCTGAAAACTGTGGGCCGTCTCCTTTTGTTAAAATGATCTTAACAGATTGTGCAAATATAGTGGATCCGTTATCGCCGTGAACGAGGTTTCAGCCTGATTTTTGAATTATAGCTCAGTCATTGTCATGTATGCTGCCCCGTTCGCTCTTCTGGTTGGTTGCGAATGGCAGCACCGTGCTTTGCCAAGTCTTTACAGTATCAACTTAAATTCTGTAACTAGTATCACTGACGTTAAAGAATGAGAGAGTTGTTAGATCCTTTTGTCCACTTCCAGTCAGTGCAGGGCCATTCCCATTTATTTTATATGTGGCCAATCTTGTTCCGAGTATAACAAAGCAGTGGGGCTTCCACTATTTCCTTTGGAAGGCTGCTCTCTTCAAATCGCCCACTTGTCATTTTTGTTGCTCTTAACTCTCTCCTCTTAGCCAATATCCTTCTGGCAATGTACCTAGAGCTCAATGGAATGCTCCAGGTTTGTGGCACCATTGTGAGCGGAGGGACTATCACCAGCCTGCTCTGTGATGTGATTCTCATGTCTCATATGCTGCCCATTATCACCCCTATTTCAGTACCAATGTGGACACAAGAACAAATGGATATAAACTGGCCATCAGGAAGCTTAGACTTGAAATTAGACGAAGGTTTCTTACCATCAGAGGAGTGAAGTTTTGGAACAGCCTTCCAATGGAAGCAATGGGGGCAAAAGACGTATCTGGCTTGATAAGTTTATGGAAGAGATGATATGATGGGACAGATCTTCAACTATTAATGGTAGATATGCCCAATGGCCTGTGATGGGATGTTATATGGGGTGGGATCTGAGTTACTACAGAGAATTCTTTCCTGGGTGTCTGGCTGGTAAGTCTTGCCCACATGCTCAGAGTCAAGCTGATCGCCACATTTGGGATCGGGAAGGAATTTTCCTCCAAGCCAGACTGGCAGAGGCCCTGGGGGTTTTTTGCCTTCCTCTGCAGTGTGGGGCACGGGTCACTTGTTGGAGGATTCTCTGCACCTCAAAGTCTTTAAACCACGATTTGATGACTTCAATATTTCAGACATAGATGAGGGGTTTGTTACAGGAGTGGGTGGGTGAGATTCTGTGGTCTGCGTTGTGCAGGAGGTCAGACTAGAAGATCATAATGGTCCCTTCTGACCTTAAAGTCTATGATTCTATTTCAGTATTACTGCTTACCTAGTTTCTCTCCCTCCAGCCAGAGCATCTGCAATCAAATTATTCTCCCCAAAAGCAGCAGCAGTTTTGTTAACTGCTGCCTATGTTTCTAATTTCTGTAAATTCTCTATGGGTCGTAACAGTTAGTCTCATTTTAATACCATGTGCTAATTTCACCAGTTTGCCGTTTCTTCTCACTCTTCCGAGTCATTAATGAAGGTGTCAAAGGAGAATGGTCCAAACAGTACTCCCTAAGGCACGTACCTCTTCCCCACTTAATAAACTGCCTTTTATTGCTACCTTTCGTTAAAGTCTTTTAACCAGTTTTCACTCCACTTCTGTTTTCCCAGCCATGCTAAATTTAAAGAATTTTTCAATTCAGATTTTGTAGGCAGTGTCAAGCGCTTCACTAAAATCCAAATATATCACATTTATTGCAGGGCTTGGTCAAATATGGCTTTATTCTGGTTACGAAGCACTATTAAGGTCCACTCTCTGCTACAAATTGGAATCATGATTGTAACTAGGCTGGGGGACAATGTTTTGTAACCAGGCTTTCTGGCAGTGATGTATTTGTAGTGTACGCTAGGCTAAGGCTTGATACCATATTTCAAAGTATTTTCAAACACAGCCTAACGTGGCTGTAGAAACTGCCTAGCACAGCTACAATTGTACACCTGTACTCAGAACCTGTGCTGTACAGATGGTGTCGGGGTGTAGTATGGATGAGACTACAACTCGAAAATGAGGACCGACTGGTAGCAATGGGGGAGTCTGTAGCATAGGCAGGGTTCAGGGGGCTTTCCCAATGTCTCATCTATATCTGCTCTGCATAGACTAATAACAGGGTGATAGAAATGCTGGTAGACAGTCTAGATTAATGCTCCCATTGTTACTATCACTGGTAGTACTGCAACAGTGAAAGAAATTTTAAAAATATGCTGCTGAGGACTCTGCCATAGCGTCTACCCTTAATGATAGTAATAAGTATCCTTCTCCCCCACTATTACAATAGTATGAACAATACACTTCTATTTATTAGACCAGCTTCCTAGGACTTCAGGTAAAGATTTACACATTTGAAGTCAAGATGTCAAACTCCTTAGTATTAGCAGCTCTCCGGGCTTTTCTCAGAAGGGGAGAAAAGACAAGATTGAGACATAAGATTACAGTCAGGGAGAGAAATGAAGAGCATATTGAAGAAAGGGTGAAGTGATTATAAGCATGATAGGCAAGAAAGAGGAGTCAATAAATGCAATTTATGAAAAGCGCAGAGAATTCTCTGCCTGAGCATAAGTGCCCAGCTTCCCCACCTGGACACTGGATTAGTTAATTGGTTTTTAATATCTTGGTCTCGTCCCCCTAACAAGTTTTTTCCCCCTTTTGTTTTGCTTCTGGTAGCCAACACTAGTTAACATTTTGCTTCCTGAATCCTCTTTCTATTTATCCCCCTTAGCACACATTTTCATTTGTTAATCTTTGCTGTATATTACTATAATATTTAACACGGATTTCATAGTAATTGTACAATTTTTGTAATAAGTAGGTAAAAAATCATTCTATTTACAGCTGTACACATGAAGGATGAGAACTGCTGATCATTATGACAATGCAATTGTTGTTTCTGGCTGCAAATATTTCCGTCATAGAACGCTTCCCTGAGTCAGGTATATTAAGGTAGTAACTTGAATGAATCACCATTCTTGGAGCATGTATGAATGAGACTGAGAAATGGGCTTTAAAAAACCCCCCATTCTTGTGCAGGAAACATTTGCAACCACTCAAGAGGTTTGGCAAAAAATGGACACTTATTGCCTCCCACCCCCTTCTTCTCACCCTGCATCACAAGAGGATATGAGCATCTCCCAAACATGAATGAATTCATCCCTGTGAACACCCCTGTGAGGAAGGGAAGCATTGTTCATTGTTTATATTAGTTTACAACAGGTTTATACATGATTTAGAGATGTTAAAAATGTTAACAGAAGGTATTATAGATGATTATAAGCACATCAGTAGAAGGTATTATATATGGTTATAAGCAATCTAGAACTATTGATTAACCATTGACTAAAAGAACTACTAACACCCGTACCTATAAACATCCACAACAACATGCCGGAGAGGAAGATGCTTAGTTCAGATTTCAAAGCAGAAAGGCACTGCATGCCAGTAAGTGAAAATGTGGAAAAATTAAATATATGCAGATTAGCAGGGTCTGGCTGGTATGCACCCTAAAGGGTAAAGGGAATTTAGCTAAAGCATTTACTGAACTCCAGGCAGTTATCTCTGAAGAGACCCAGAGAATTAAGGAGGTTCCAGAAGGCTGGAGAAAAAGCAAACCCTTTCCGGCTGGTGAGTGCCCCACTGGAAAAAATGCAGTCACACTTTTCGTGCTCAAGGGAGTGCAAGGAATGTAGTTGTGGTCAATGCCTGCATGGCGGTCCAAAGCTTCTTGCATTTCCTGACACCTTATGTGCCTGAGCAGGGCTCAGTCATAATCTGCCCCAAAATAATAAATAAAATGGCTTTAGGTTTGGCAAAGGAAAAAGACTGGGTATCATAAAAAATTTCATTAGCAGTGAGATCCGTTAGACTGTGGAATATCAAGGGACGTGTGGGAGCACAATTGCTTAGGGCATTTATAACTGGATAGGAAGATGCTCAAGAGAACACACTGGAGGGAACAGCCCTGCATTCCTAGAGGAAATAGAAAAGGTGACCTAATTGGTCCTTTCCATTTCAGATCTTTATACTAACTGTATACTACAGTGAATCACGTTTGGTTGGGACTACTCATTCACCATAAGAAATTAACCACCAAATGAAGTGGGGAGCTTCTCTAAAAACGTAAAAAATTCCATAACTTGGATCCCTCCCCACACAGTGCAAACATACTGCAGCTGTTCGGGTGGAGGCCTTTCTTCCAGCGTTGCTAATCCACCAGGGAGTCCTATTTCAAAAGGAATACACTAACTACATGGACAAAGGATTACAAGGATGGAAAGAGAGAAGTTTATTAAGCGTTGCCAATCTCAGATGGTACGGGTTGTTTTAGCACCGCAACACAACGGTGACTATTTGGCTGGATTGAGATTCCACAGCAGCAGACCATTAGCATATTAATACCAATAAAGACAGCTGTAGTACAAATAAAGCTGCACTGACCCAGAGTTACTGTCAAAAGGCTGAAGTGAATGGATATGGTGAAACTCTTGCTAGTATTCACTACAGGTGTAACGAACTATAATAAAGGAAACAAGGCTACATTATCAGTATCAGAAGAGTTTGCTAAAACACTGGAGCAGGAGCGCTGATGTTTTCCTTTCAACTACTGGAGTTCACCAACATTAAAAATTGAGATCAATGGTCTTATTTAAGCACTTGCTTTTATACATATAAAGCAGTGGGGTGTGTGCATTGCTCCCATTGATTTCTTCAAAGACAGAGAAATTCACAGATTCTAAGGCCAGAAGGGACCACTGTGAACATTCAGTCTGACCTTCTGTATAACACAGGCCATAGATAACTCCTGTCTGAACCACACATATAGCTTTTAGATTAGACCAATATCCACCCTTGATTTAAAAATTGCCAATGATGGAAAATCTACCACAACTGTGGTAAATTGTTCTAAAGGTTAATTACTCTCACAGTTAAAAATGTACACCTTCCTTCTAGTCTGAATTTGTTGAGCTTCAACTTCTAGCCACTGACCTTTGTTATACCATTGTTTGCTAAACTGAAGAGCCCATCGTCAAATATTTGTTCCCTGAGTAGGTCCTTACAGACAGCAATCAAGTCACTCTTTAACTTTCTCTTTGTTAAGCTAGATAGATTGAGCTCCTGGAGTCTATCACTGCAAGACATGCTTTCTAATCCTGTAATCATTCTTGTGGCTCTTCTTTTAACACCTCCCTCCCCCCAACATTCTTCTTCAATTGTGGATACCAGAACTGGACCGTATTCCAATAGCTGTCGCTCCAAGGCCAAATACAGAGGTAATAGAACCTTCCTATTCCTACTCAATATTCTCATTCATGCATCCAAGGATTGCATTAGCCCTTTGGCCACAGTGAGAGACTGAGAGCTCAAGTTCAGCTGATTACCCACCACGACCCCCAGGTCTTTTTCAGTCACTGCTTCCCAGGATACAGTCCCCTGGAAGTAAGACCTAAGTTCTTTGTTCCTAAATGTACAACTTTACATTAGCCATATTTAAAATGCATATTGTTTGCTTGTGCCCAGCTTACCAAGAGATCTTCATCATTCTGTATCAGTGACCTGTCCTCTGAGCATGGAATACGTCCCTTGGTACTTACATTGGAGAAGGCCCCAAACCAAGACCCCAGAACTGAACCATCATGAAATATTGTTATGTTCAAAGAACTGAACCCAAGCTTAGAGGCTTGAGTTTATCTCTAATTTAAACATATACTGTGCTCATTTCTAGCCTCTTTCTCCTATGCTGCGCTAATATGTCAATACAACTAAGTGTGGTGAGTCAGCGAGTAGTACCCAAGTGCTTCAGTTACTAGTATAGCTGCAGGTTTGGTTGCTTGTTAAATAAAATACCCAACTGCCACACTATTATGATGTGTATACATCAAAGACCCCTAAAAACTACACCGTGCAGTTACAAGCCAGATACAAAAAAGGAATGTTAAATCACTGGCTTTTGAAAGGAGTCACAGACTTTTAAACAAATCTATTATATTTTGCAACTATTCATTTAAAAAATCCGTCAGACATAAGTGGCTAATCAAACTTTTATAGAACATCGGAAGTTTACACTATATGGTAAAATTATAATGCTAGCAAATTAGGCTGCAAAAGGATAGGATAAGCAGGTTACAATGCCACAGTCTGGGAGTTGGTTGTACATCAAAAATCAAAACTTCCTACAATCTGACTGGTTTGCTGGCCAGTTTAAGACATGCGTTAACTTGTTACTGAAATGGGTGATGTTATGGGTTGGAATTTTATGACAAAAATACCACTCAGATGAATCCGTTTATCTTGCAGCTAAAATCGTAGGTACGAGGAAACATTTGCTAACTGTAATGTCTATTACACTGTGGAACAGTCTCCCAAGGGAAGTTATGGAAACACTTTTGCTTGAGTAATTTAAAATTGGACTCTACAAAGCACATGAAAACATACTATTAGGAACAATCCTGCATTGGCAGGTGAAAAGGATTAACAAGATGATCCAACAGTTTTTTCCATTTTATTTCCATAGGCCATTCAGTAGCTGCATTCTTCTACCCACCTGTTTGGCATGATTGACACAATGAAGGTATTGGCTGGCTAGTGCAGAGCAGCTGAGGGTCTCATGTGAGTTTTGCTGATAACATTGGAGAATCTTACTCTGCAGATCAGCACAAATTGGATGAGACTCATATCGCCTGGGGAAAGAAAAACAGAACAACATTTTACAGTTTCCGACTGAGAAAGATTTCATGAGGGCTTTATCCAGCCGTTTTGTTAAAAGTAAACCAAATAGTAAAAGTGAAGGAAAATTTTGTAGAGTTAGGAAGGAAAGCTGCTTCCAGACTATACTGTGCTTTTACCTGAATAACATAAAATACAAGTGCAAAAGGGAGCTATAAACTATTAGGACCAGAGACCAGCTACATCTTCTAGATCCAACATTCAGTTCTAGTTTTTAGAGACACTAACACCCAATTTACTTCACCTGCGCATAGGTCTCTAATTAAAAGGCCCCAAAGCTACTAAACAGGCCTGGTTTCACCTACAATAAGAATAAGTTACAGAAAGAACCACAAGGTAAGTCAAGCCTCACCAATGCATCTCTCTGTGACATCTTAATACTTCTGCTGGTCATGTTGTGCCTGTGTGCATAGGACAGGCAAGGAATGCTATCTTCTTGGACCTGGCCCACAGAGCACATAAAGGACCCACTATTGCCACCAGATGAGGGAGATGACCTTTTGCTCAAATGATATCCTGTTATTTTTAGAGCTCAAGGCTCCAAGTTCTAAGCCCAATTCCCTGGTATGTATGTGATTTAAATAAGAATTTTGTCTGTTTTCTTCACTATATGGGATTCGTGACACTTGCATCAACCTCTCTTGTTAACGCAATGTAGCCATTATCTTCAATGGGAGCTGTGGGAATTGAACACATCTCAGGACCAGTCTTTTAAAATGTAAGCTGTTTTGGGCAAGTATCTTGTCATCTTGCCCTTATCCATGAAGTGCTATCCATGCCCTATAGCGCTGCAGAATCAATAAATAATTCCTGAGCTCTAAGCACGGCTCAGACACAGACACCCTCTGTAAACCTGTGCAGGTCAAACTGTCACTATTTCCCCATCTGTAAAATGGGGGTGGAATGCATGCCTACCTCAAAGCTAAGAATGTTTGCAAGGTGCTTTCAAGATGAAAAGTGCCAAGTATTATTAGACTGACTGGCGACCTGGGTGTGTTAATTGTAAAAAAAAGGCATTTCTATGGCATTCATCACTACAGCATAAAGCCAAATGATGTTTTTTTAAACCCAGTAGTAAAATGCTTTTTTATGGACTATAAATAAACACAGCTTTAAACATCATATGATTCTTCTACTTTGAAGACTAATATTCATTTTATGTGCATATATAGCATACTTAACTCGTCTTCCAGTTAGTTCTTCAAGGAACCTGAAACTGGCTGCTCAAATATACATTCCACAATACATTATTTTCAGCTCAATAAGGTTAAAAAAAAAAAGACTCATCAAGCCAGAGTATCCTCAGATGAACATTTGGCTCCTTATTTGCTGTTTGGCCTAGGCAGCTCTATATTGTACTAGAGTATGAAAGTAAACTGCAATGCACAATACTGTTCCTTAGGGACATTTGCTTCTTGGCAGCCTCTCAAGATGTAGTACCAAAAAAAAAAAAAAAAAAAGGTTAAATCTCCTTGATTTTACAGTATATGCCCATATAAAACATCTCTCTCTTATACTCTCTTCATCCAGTACCTTACATCTCCATGAAACACCTAAAACAGAATTTAAATCCAGTCCCATTACATGCTTACATTCTTTATGATCTGAAAATTCAAACTTTGTGGATTCTTATGGATGACGATTTTCCCTTAATCCTGTCTCTGCTGATACTAGCAAGCGTTTTAGAGGCTATTGTATCAGAATGTATGACCACAGAATGTTGTACACTGACTGATTAGAATGAGGTCTTTGGCTGTATCAATATCAAATAAAATGTGAGGGGAAGCACAGCATATGCTCTTTGCAGACTTATGACTCACCACTCTGATGATTCTGTTTCTACCAAGATTCATAGATTCCAAGGCTAAAACCAATGCTCATTTTACCTGACTGAAAGCCTACTCTGGACTGATAATCGAATCAGTTAACAGAAAATAAAGACATACATACACATGCATTGACCTAACCCTGCCTTAATTCACAAATGACTTTAAAAGTCTGCCATGTATTGTGTCCCATATAAATTGGGAGGTTGGGGGAAGGAAGGAAGAAAATGATTCTTTATATTTTCATTATGTAAATTTGTCTAAACACTATTTCAATAGTTTTAGGCCACAGACAAGCTTTTGTTTGTTTTTTTGAGTCATGCTATTAGCAACACAGTTCAAAGCCCATAAATTATTTTTTATTTGAAATGTGTCCAGGTATACTTTTATGCTGCTGTCAGTACTACAGCACTTCAGAGCCTTTGATTTTCTGTCTGTTAGTCACTTGTTTTCATAATGTTTTTAAAAAAGGACCTGCATCCACTGCCAAGCTCCTCAGACATTCGAACCTGGTATTTATGGGAGCTCAATGCGAACAGGTGCAGTTCCTTGAGTAGACCATGGCCATTTGCTTGGATTAGTCTGCTCAGGAAGAACACTGGATCTGTACTGATCTGCTATGCTTGTTATGCTACCCTAATGCACTGTTTTCACTTTTGAGAAACGTCTAAATGAGATACTATCTAACATTAGGTGGCCATAAAACACAAACTGTGGTACCTTCCATTTGGAAAGAGATTCCAAGATGCTTCCAATGTGCATACTGGTAAGTCTGCCATACAGTTACCAACTGATTTCTGAAGAGGAATGCACTCTCTCCTTATGATGTACAGAACTGCTGTTAAGTGGGCATCACAGAAAGCAAATGGCAAGACAACTCCTTGGAAGGGAAACTAAGTATCTACCTATAAGGGAAGATTTTCTAAGGTTTTATAAAAGAGGTTAAGGGCCTGGTGGGTTTGACTGAAGAGGAAAGGTTAAAAGAGTTAAATGATGAAAATACTAATGAAGTGATACCTGCAATGTATCTTCATTAAGCAATTAATGTATGTATTTCAGGGTTGTTTTTTGTTATTGTTTTTTTACAGCGGTCATCACCATTGTGGCTTAAGAGACCACCACATAATATCCACCCTAATCTACTGTTGATAAATATGTCCTGCCTCTGTTAGACCACCCTGTTCAGAAAAAGAGTTTTATGATTCTTAGCCACTCATGATTTACTGTATCTAGGGGGTGTGAAGGCACTAAGGAAGGAGAGGAAGTGTTTAGGGTAGTCCAAGGAGATATAATGAGAAACAAAGGTGTTAAATTAAGAAAAGGTAAATTTAAGATGACCATCAGGAGAAACACATCCTGACAGTGAGATCTATTATACTGTAGAACAATTATCCACAGGAAGTGCTGGAATCTTCATCACTTGGGACAGTCACAATGAGACCAGACAAAACAACAGAAAAAATATAATGTAAAGAACAGTCTCTTGCCTGGTAAGGGGATGAGCTGGATAGCTTGATAAGTCTTTCCCACCTCTAACAGATGCGATTCCATGACCACTTTAAGAAAATAACACATCCAAGAGATTTAAATAGAAAGTTGCTGGTTTTCATGGCAAAAATCAAAATGAGAAACAGGCTGATCTAGGCAGTCCATTATATGGAACAACTGCAAGAATTTGTTTTTGAACTTATTACTGTATTACTTCTTGATCTGCTTTTGCTTTCCTAGCTGCCCCTTAAGCACCTGACATGCTAAGAGAATGCTTCTGTGTATGAGAGTACGCCTTAAAGGATGCCATTCACCCACCCTTTCAATAAAGCTGATGTAATGGAAGTTGGTAAAGATAATAAAATGAAAACAAAAAAGAGAATAAGAGGTTGTTGTTTTTTAAATTCACATTCTATGCTATGGGATGAAGAAAATATTTAATGAAAGGGACTTTTCTTTCTATCTATCTATCTATCTATCTATATAGCTACCTATCTAGTCTTTCTCAAAGAACTTAGTTCATTATAGTCCCAGGGGCTCCAAGAAAGGAACCCTTTAGAATGTTCAAACAAAATGTCAACCAAAGAGGAAATCTGAAGCCAGCATGGTAAGCTACACAGTGTTGTAATAAAATGGGCATCCTGAATGGAAGAATTTGAATGACTGATGAGTTTCCAACTGTGCAGGTAACTGGTATGATCCCATAGGATGAGGAATCAGACAATTGTCAGAAGAATGTAAGAGCACACATTGAAACATACAGGATACACAGATTTCTCAGGTCATGGAGTTGCTCTTTAGCTTTAGGCCTCTCAACAATAAGGCACATATTTATGTGTGTATATATATACAGACAGACAGACAGACACACACACACACGCACACTTATCAGGAAGTGAAACATGTAGTTTCCAGTTGAAACTGCAGGGAATTTAGAGGGACATGAATCCAGTTAACAAAACTGGATTTTTGCCCAGAAGACTTGATTTATCACCATCTCTCATAAAAGAAGTGCCATTGGATCTTAATGGACAGAGGTGGCCAGAGCCTCAGTTTTATTCCTCATTCAAATGCTGGCACCTTCCAACAACACTTATTATCATTATTATTATTTGTATTACTCTACTGCCTAGGAATCCTTGTCAAGGCCCAGGACCCCATTGTGCTAAGTGCGGTACAAACAGAACAAAAAGATGCTCCCTGCCCCAAAGAGTTTATAATCTAAGTATAAGGCAAGAGACAAGAGATGGATACTGACAGATGGGGGAGTACACGGACACAATGAGACAATATTGGTCAGCATGACAGGGAGTGGAGTGGTCTCCACACACCAATAGCTTTACTGTTATCAATTTTTTGCAAGCATCATGTAAAAGATATTTGAAGGTGGATAATGAGGTGACTTTTCAGATGCTGACAGAAAGCGTGAGGGGAAACTCAGAGGAAAGCACGATGGTGCTTGTTAGAAAATTTAAGATGAGGGTAGGGCTGATGGTGGCTGGCATCATGGGCCAAAAGAAGGCGGGAAATGACATCTCGATAGCGAATAAGAGATGATAGGGATAGGGTGGGGATAGGCCATGAAGGGCTTGAAAGTGAGGACAAGGAGGAGGAATTCTATAGTATACCTATGGCCTGTGTAAATTGCATTTTTATTATTAATTATTATTATTATTATAATGCTTTTAAAATTCACAGCAGCATCACAGGTGTTTGAATTTAATGGGATACGCATGGTGCTGAGTTATCCCTCCCACCCCTAACTGATTTTTCCACTATCAAGGAGGACGAAGCAGGCATCCTAGCTTTCACCTAAATGCTGAGGCAGTGCCTGCTTGTGGGGAGTTAGCGGGCCGGTCCCACCTCAGTGGGGATAGGGAAGGCTGCAGGAGGTCTCACTACATGGCGCCACCCATCTACCCCACCCTGGCCAAGGACAGAGATTGGAGCTCGGCTTACTTCTTATTCAGCTCCAGCCTCGGTCCCTGCTGCTTCTGCTTCCTGGCCAGCTGGGTGGGGCCCCCTCAGGCACCTGCTCATGCTCCAAGTGGTAGATCCTGGTTTCAGTACCTCACCAGCCAGCACTTTGGTTCCAGATCACCGTGGGCCAGGCTGGGGTTCCAGATCACCGTGCACTGTTAGCCCTACCTCCATCTCCCTGCTAGCAGGGCAGGAAACTAGCACCATCATGAGCTGCTGAAGTGGCCCAATACCATGATTTTTCCAACAGCAGGGAGGTAGAAGCAGATGTCTCTGCTTTTGCCTCCCCGCTGTTGGAAAAATAACAGCATTGGGCTTAATTTAATAATTTCTGTGCAACCCTTGAAATCGTGATTTTCATAGGGCCTTAGTTATAACCTTATCTTGACAGATAAAGGAGGACTGATCACAGAACAAAAAATTAGTGGTGGTACTAGGTACAAGTCATCATAACTTGATCACATTTGTTATGTGCAAGCAGAACCTGAAGCCCAAACTAGGAATGCATATACGTGGTGATTTAAAAGGCCAGTTTCACAAAGCGGACAACAATTATAAGCCAAACCAGGTGAGAGAGAGAATTTCAACAGAAACATCTGAATGATAGTTGGGAACTGTTTAAGCAAATTTTACTAGATGCCCCAAAAGCCACAATAAAGAAGGCCACAATGATTAAAAAACTGTCTTAGAGGGGAAATGAAGGAAGTTATAAAAAAAAAAAAAAAAAAAAACCAACATAAATGGAAGAAAGGGGAAGTTGATAGTAATGACTATAAACCAGAAGCTAAGAATTTGTAGAAAACTGATAAAGGAAGTAAAAGGACACAAGGACAAAAGAAAATCCAGGGCCGTCCTTACCCATACACAAACCATGCAGCTGCGTAGGGCAGTGCCCTGCACAGCTGCATGCTGCTCCAGCCCCTGCTCCGGCTCTTCCCCAGGCCCCCGACCCTGCTCTGACCCAGCCCCGCCTCTTCCCTGCCCCAGCCTCCCCTGAAGATTGCAGTCAGGCCTGACCCTGCACTCACGGCATGGTAAGCAGAGCAGCCTGGGGACCCAGGCCTCCACAGGTGGGGAGGTGGGGGCTGGCCACTTCCTGCGGGAAGTGGAGTGATCCAGCCCCAGCCTGCTCCACTCCCTTGGCTCCTACGCTTGGGGGGGGAGGGGGGACCCACCCCCCAACACTCGCCAGTGGTGCGGCTGGGAGCCAGGGGAGCGGAGCAGGCTGGGGCCGGGTCACTTCACTTCCCATAGGAAGTGGCCAGCTCCTGTCCCCCACGGAGGCCTGGAGACAGCCCCCCCCTCCCCCTGCGGAGGCCTGGGGGGGCTGTGTAGGACACCAGAATAGCTAGGGATGACCCTGGCAAAATCTATCAAGAGTTCTTATTATCCTGAACTATATTAGGGACAAAAAATTCCTCAGAATGGCATTGATACAATACTAGATGGAAATGGTAGAACTAGCCATAATAATGCAGAAAAGGAAGAAGCGTTCAATAACATTTCTGTTCTGTATTTGGGAAAAAAAACATGTAGTCAGATCATATGATGATCATGCCATCTTCCATTCCAATAGTAACTCAGGATGAAGTTAAACTGCAGATACTGAAGGTAGACATTTTTAAATCAGGAGATCCAGATGACTTGCAGCCAAGAGTTTTAAAAGAGTTGGACAAGGACAATTAATGTTCATTTTTCAATGACTCTTGGAACACTGGGAAAATTCCAAAAGTCTGGAAGAAAGCTAATGTTGTGCCAATATGTAAAATGGGTAAACAAGTCGACCTGGGTAATTATAGATCTATCAGCCTGACTTTGGCACTGGGCAGAATAACTGAAAGGCTGATAAGGAACTCAGTTAAAGAATTAGAAGAGATTAATATAATTAATGTCAATCAATATGGATTTATGGAAAATAGGTCCTGTCAAATTGGAAATCTTTTTCTGATGAGATTACAAATTTAGTTGATAAAGGTAAGAGCATTGATGTAATAAACTTCTGTAAGGCATTTGACTAGGTATGCCTGAAATTTTGATTAAAAACAGAATACAAAATTTACATGCACACATTAAATAGATTAAAAACTGACTAACTGACAAGTCTCAAAATCTAATTGTAAATGGAGAATCATCATGGAGCAGATATATTTCTAGTGGCGTCCCACAGGGATCAGTTCTTGCCCTTCTGCTATATAACATTTTCATCAATAATCTGGAAAAAATTTGCAGATGACATAAAGATTGTAAGCGTGATACATAATGAAGAGGTCAGGACGATGACACAGAGTGATCCGGATCACTTGATAAACTGGGCACAAACAATGTGTGTTATAAATACTGTCAAATGTAAAGCCTAGCAACAAAGAATTTAGGCCATACTTACAGGATTAGGGACTCCATCCTGGGCAGCAGTGACTGTGAAAATGACTTGGGAGTCACGGTGGATAATCAGCTAAACATGAGCTCCCAGTGTCATGTTCTTGCCAAAAGGGCTAACGAATTTCTTGGATGCATAAAGAGGGGAATATCAAGTGAGTGGGGAGATTATATTACCTCTGTATTTGGCCCTGCTGCAACTACTACTAGAATATTGTCCAGTTCTGGTGTCCACAATTCAAGAAGAATGTTGGTACATTGGAGAGGGTTGACAGAAGAGTCATAAGAACGATTAAAGGATTGGAAAACATGCCTTATAATGACAGACACAAGGATCTCAATCCAATAAGCTTAACAAAGGCCAGACCTACAATAAAAAATTAGGTGAACCCAATTATGTCACTCAGGGGTGTAAAAAAATCCTCACTCCTGAATGACGCAGTTAACTCCGGGTGTAGACAGCACCAGGTCAATGGGCCTACCACTGCCTCCCAGGAGATGGCTTAACTACAGCAACGGGAGAATATGTCAACCTTCTCTTTCACTGTTTCTTCACTAGAAATGCTGCAGAGGCACATCCGCAGCATTGAAGCTATGCCGCTTTGCCATTTCTAGTGAAGACACAGCCAAAGAGAAGGTTAACGGGTGACCTGATCACAGGCTGTAAGTACCTACATGGGTAATTGGGCTATTTGATAATGAGCACTTCGATCTAGCAGACAAACAGCACAACATGATCCAATGGCTAAAAGTTGAAACTAGTCAAATTCAGACTGGAAAGAGAGCGTGTGTTTTTAACAGTGAGCACTTAGCGACTGGAACAATTTACCAAGGATTGTGTTGGATTCTCTATCAATGGCAAGCAAGACTGGATGTTTTTCTAAAAGATACTCTCTGGTTCAAACAAGAATTAATTCAGGGAAATCCTATGGCCTGTGTTACACAGGAGATCAGACTAGATGATGACTATGGTCCCTTCTGGCCTAATAACCTGTGAATCTACATTTGATGCAATAGGGATAGCCTGTGGGGGATGCAAAGAATGGGGTGATATGGTGAAACGACTGGCTAGGAAAAACATCTTTTCCACAGCATTCTGAATGAACCTGAGTAGGGTAAGACTGCATTTGTCAAGGCCAGCAAAAAGGATGTTGCCTTTATCAAGATGCAAGATGATGAAAACCAGCATGACAGTTTTAGCTGTGAGAATGCATAGGAAAGGCTGTGTCTTAGACATGATATGCAGAAATAATCAGCAAGGTATAGACAATGTCTGGATGTGAGGATCTACACAGAGGTCTGAGTTGAAGATGATACACATGTTATGGGCCTGAGTGATAGGCAAAAAGATCACTGTGGACAATACCACAAAACAATATAATGTTCGCTGCTTTAGTAAGGACTTATGTGAAAGGAGCGCTTTCTACCAAATCACGTCCTAGAACCATGTGAGGGTTTCTGTTCAAAGTGGTAAATAATAATCAGAAAACAAAGGGGAGAGTAACAAGAAGGCACATGATACTAAAGATATGTTTTGCACAGTTATTTTTAGTTTCAGAATTCATTTTCCCCTATGATAAATTATTCAAGACTACCTTCCCACATTCAACACATCACAAGTCATGTGTGGATTATGAAATATGCAAAACACAAATCAAACAATAATGTTCTTTTAAAATATTTTGGCATTACTGCAGTGTAACCAAAATCTACAATGGATATTTCTAAATGGTCCACAATCAAACCCCCATCCACCTACAATCCAGCTGATTACAACGTGGAAAAAAACACCACCTGAAGACTAAGTGCTCTACAGTTTGATTCTTGTTTGATTTACACTTGACTTTTTTGAGACTTTTTTATTGAGACTTTTTTGGTAGATGAAAATGAAAGTGGAACTGTTCCAAGAAAAAACTATAATTAAAATGGTGAAAGTAGACAGGATTAATTTCTCTTCCATCATGATTCAGAATATGGAATAAATGAGGAAACGCTGTACTAACGACTTCTGCACTGTGACCTTGAAAACAACTCACTCTGCCCACCGTCAAATGACTCAACCATTTATATTACTAGCAATCAGTTACTAGTGTTAATTTCTATAATAGTAAGCTAAAAGAATCTAAAAACGAACACGTATGGTGTATTACAGCAGACTAAATTCAGCATTGACAAACTGCATATGAAAATTTCATAAGCGCCTCGACTTCTCCCTCCTTCCAAGGAAAAGTAAAATCTACTTCATACATTTTGACCTATGAAATTTATAAAGGAGGATAGAGAACATTCAGTTGTCTCTTGAAGGCAATGTTAAATCTTCAGCTATTTCCAGGATGTTAACACAAGCTTTGTACACTGCCCAAAAAGTCGCGTTTAACAAACATGACTGGCAGAAGGCTCTATTGACCATTTTATATGTCTTCTTTGCCCTTTCTCAGCTGGTAAAATACCACTGTCTGGCAGGCTTTTCCTGTACTTTTTAGTATGATCTATGAGACATATATAAATGGAAACCATCCCCAGCAATGCAACACTATATTTACTGAATAAGGGAGTAGCATTAAGATTAATGGGAAAGAATTAAGACCCCAATGCAACAAAGCATGTAAGAACATGCATAACTTTAAACACTAAGTAGTGCCATTAACTTTAATGAGATTACTCATGTGCTTAAAGTTATAAACATGCTTAAGTACTTTTTGGATGGGGGCTTAAAATTAGTCTTAAGGATCAGGAAAGATTTCTTAACAGTAGGACCCTGTTAGGTTGAGGAACCATCTCCCAAGGGAAGTAGTAGAAACCCTATTACTTGGGACATTCAAAACTAGACTGGACAAACCATTAGTAAATGTGCTGCAGGAAATAACCCTGACCTAGAGCCTTCAAAATGACAGAAGTAATGTGATTTAGAGAAGTTAAAAGCACTTGTACAGCATGTCACCACACGCACAGTACATGACTCCTGTTGACTTTGATAGGCAGATTTAGACCCAATAAATTTGTTTCAACCTGTGCTGAGTTTCTGTTCTTCCAAAACATTATTCCTTTAAAAAAAACTTTAAAAATGCAAAGTATGCCATTACAATATATTATATAAATGCACAGAGGTCACAGTCACACAGTTGCTGTGGGAACCACAATTTTGGCATCCTGACTTGCAAGTGTTTACATTTTCAGCCATGATACTACAGGAACAATTTGCTTTGACTATTAAGATATTTTTACTATATATTTCAGGATAAACAGTGTTTTGATACAACAGTGATGGGCATTTTAGAAATTCTAAGACAGGTAGAAAAATATACTCCCTTAGTGTCAAAAATATAAATCAGTAAACCAGAATTTATTCAAAGAAACTCTAGATGGTGTGGGGGTGCATGCACCTGCATACTTGCCTTCTGTACAATTTGAGAATGGTAAACATTTCCTGGTCTTGTGATGGGAAGAGTTTCTGTGCAAGTCAGGAGAATGGTAATGACAAACAGCCAGCTATACATCTGCTGTACCACAGGGCAGAGAAATATAGAGTAACTCTCCCATGAGGGTGCATCTAGTCACTCTGGTATGCACAGAAACACACACATTTATATCACATATGTGGTTATATAATCATCATATAAACACATATTTCAAATACCATAGCATGAAATCAAAATGATAAAAATTAACTTTAAACTATACTTGTGGCGTTAGCTCTTTGCCTAAATCTTTCTAACTAGAGAGAATTGTTAAGGCTCCCTGGGAACTGGCATTGATACTTTGGCTGACATTCCTGAAAGAGGCGACTAGTCTGCTTCTTATGACCACCTCTTTTCCAGGACTGGTACATGTAATGTAAAATAAACAAGTTCCATAAAGAATATACTCAGCCACTGCATCATTGACTTTTGCAGACGAAAGTCAACCTGCAAGGCCCTGAAATCTGCTATGCAATGCTGAACTACCATACAGTAGTCAAAAGAAGAAAAAGAACAGAGGGAGACAAAAGCAAGGACCAAAAAACCCCAATGAGTAGCATAAACCAAAGGTATGATCGTGTAGGGATGCTGAAAGGTTTTATTGCCAATTGTTTCAGAAAAGCTGAATGATTCTCTTCTGGCTCTGTAAAACTCACAAGAAACATGGTCACCCCAAACTCATAGCAATAAAAATTTTATAGCAGCACACACTAATACAGAATCTTGCTTTCATTTTATATATATGTATGTGCTTGGCATAATTCATTTTTTAAAAGAATTCTGACAGATATCAATGTTTCTTTTTAAGCTTTTTAGACTTTTATCTATTTAATTTTTTACAGTTGCGGGTAGTTATTGGGGGCAGACAATTATTTAATGACTGTAGATGTTGAGATTCAAAAAGTTAAAGCTTTATGAATGCTGTATAATTATCTGCAGCTCCAGCTCCGCTAATGCCGGAATTGGCTATTTTAGCGGCGCTGTAAATATGTGCTTTATGCAGCATTCTTTACCTACAATGCATTTTATACACATTAAGGTGGGACTTTCTTACTTTGCCTATCTGTAAATTTTGATTATTTCGACGGAAATATTTTTTCATCAGTTTGTGTGTGTATACAGTGACGCAATTTACAGATATTTATTGATAAATTTAATCCTTCCAAGCCTAAATATATGCAATATTCCGATGTATAAACACACTCTTCCTGAACATCAAAGGTCTCTGTAAAATCTACATCACTCTCTATAAAATACCCTGAGGCATACAGCACTATGTTCTGGCACATTAGCCCCTAAATATTATTCTCTTGTGTAATATAAGTTTAACTATTTTTTTTATGGGGAGAGCCAGGAATTAGTGCACAGTCTGAAAGTCTGTCACTGATCACAAAAGAAAGAAATGCTACGGGCAAGAGGTACAGTATAGAGAAAGCAACAAAAGATTTAACTGCTGCTGAAACAGGTTACAATTATTTAAGGGAACTGAAGTTTCCATTCTTCTTAAAAGATGATGTGACAGTAAGATTACTGTATATCCAGATGTATGGATTACAGAAAGCATGTCTTGGATTCACAGTGATGAGCTGCATTTGTTATATGCACCTCTTGAGATCTCTCATTAGGCTGTGTTAACAAGTCATCCTGTCTTTAGGAACTGACCACAGTGTTCAAGTTAACTTGTGATGAGCTAAATTAAATAGCATTGTGTTGGCAAACAAAACCAAAAAAATCAAGAGGCATAAATCACCCCTGCAAGTATTTTTGATAAGGGGATGCTAGATCTGGTTGGAATATTGCTTATCTTTTAACCCTCTCTTACTGTATATTGGAGAAATTTAAAAGAAACTTCCTGAACATCTGTTAGACCTGCCTAACATAGTTATATGGGGAAACGTGCTTCTCACCATGAATACATTCTGAATTGTATTTAGAGTAAATTAAGTATTCAGAATAATATAAGATTTTCATGTTAACTTAATATTCCCTTCACCGCCTAGTGGTAAACACCTTCCTGAAACTCAGACATGATGTCTGACACTAACAATATATACAGCAGTGTTCTTCAACCTTTTTGGACTCAGGACCTACTTGTAAACCTTGATGGTCTGTCACAACCCAGTGCAAAAAACATCTGGCTTACTAAATATTTTTTACTCATTAAATGTAATATACACATTATCATAATAAGTAAGTACTAAATAAGCACATCAGGTGTACCATAGCAGCAGCTCCAGAGGATGTTGTGAAGGCCAAGACTATAAGAGGGTTCAAAAAGAACTCTATAAGTTCACTGAGGTCCATCAATGGCTATTTACAAAAGTATCTTCAAATTTAATTGTAATTATGACAACCTGCGGTAAGGCCTAAACTTATCATGATCTATTAACATCATTTAAATTAAATACAAAATAATATTAAACAGTACATGTTACTGCTGACATTTTAAATAAAAGTCAAAGAACTGAACTGGCGGAAGTTACTGGCTAACCAGCTGGAACCAGAGATTGTTGAAATGTTAAACCAGCTTTGACAGCGGTAGCTTCTTCTGTGGATGCAGAGAATATTTTCTTCATTTCACTTTATTCAACTAGTTCAATTTAATGACTAGTTCATTCAAAGTTAAACTAACTGGGAGTTGATAAAGCAGGAAAGCGTCTCTTCCTCTTACAATCTATGACGAAGAATTAGATGTGAGAAGTTTCAGAGTAACAGCCGTGTTAGTCTGTATTCACAAAAAGAAAAGGAGTACTTGTGGCACCTTAGAGACTAACCAATTTGAGCATGAGCTTTCGTGAGCTACAGCTCATGCTCAAATAAATTGGTTAGTCTCTAAGGTGCCACAAGTACTCCTTTTCTAGATGTGAGAAGTATTTATTAGTTCTAAAATCTTGAAGGACATGGTGACCGGCAACAATCGCTTCAATTCACTAAATACTGATTCTACTGCATTTAATAAATCAGTTAGTTTTAAATACAAAACATGTTTTGATAAACTTTTTTTAATGCATCCAGCACATTTAAGGTAGTTTTTATTTAACTAAATTTTTTTTAAATGCTGGTTTTTCACATTTTTCATAGAATTCCAATTTCCATCCAAATAGAGCTTAACACAAAACATAAGTAAAACATAATAATCTAGTACATTAGAAAGACATCAGTCACCATTTTCTATTAATCTGAATAAATTTATTAAAGGAATTATATATCTTAAACACACATGCGTAGAGATACAGTGCACTGCCTGGACTAGCAAAAGTAGTAACAAATTTAGTGTAAAGACTGTTGTTAGTTGCAAGTCAACATGTTTTAATGGTTACCAACTCTTGAGAATCCACTTTTCTTTTCGAAAATAACTGCAAAGTACCAATGCAAAACAAGATTTAAATCAATCTTGTACAATCTATGATTCATTATGGAGGCAACTGTTGATCCAAGAGAAGCAAGATGATTCCTGTGGTCAGCTGCAGGTGGAAGTTTTTTGGTGCTCTTGGGCGCTGTGGTTACTTAGATGTCTAAGTGAAGCACAGGGTCTGAGATGACCCCCCAAAGGAGTGACCAATCTAAAAATCTGAGGGTGATTACTTTGATGGTGAGGATTGTAACAGAGGAGGTGAGATTTCAAAGCACTTTTCCCTTCTTCCAGTATCACTTCCATCAAGTATCAATAGGCAATTTCTAAACTATTCCTTTTATGTCTCCTTATTGATCGAGCCACCAGCAGGAAAGCTGCCCCTTTTAAAGGGGTGAAGTAGTGTACCTTTTTCACCACTGGTTGTGTAAAACAGTCAGAGAACACCAAGCAAAGCTACAGCCTATTATCCACTCACATAGTAAGATGGTTCTATTGTAAACTGCACTCTGCACTGACTGAAAGCACCCATCAGTGATACCGAGAGCTCAAAGAGACAATAATGAACATTACTGTAGTTAGTTATTGTTTGGTCTACTTACAGCCCCATTTTATAATGCCTCAGCCATCAGAGCTATTTTATGTGATGTCTTTTTCATGCATCAACTTTTTTATATATCAAAGCAAAAGCCAACACTAGGCAGTTTCTCCTGCAGCCTGTTTGATAATAAATGTTAACACTGAACCCTGGCTGTTATCAATCTTCATAAATGTGTCCATGATATGGCAAGCCTGTTCCACATTACAATGAGCCTGCCCCTAATGCATGCACAGGAATGACCCAACGGCTTAATGGGTCTTCTAAATGGCTTGAAAAAGGGACCAATTTTACTGGGGAAGGAAGTTTCAAACAAAATTTGTTTTTCCTTTCCTTAAGTATATATGACAAAAGATTTCACTTTACCTTTGGTCTATCCCTGTCTTGTTTGAGAAATGGTTATAACCTACTTTAATACTAATTCGCAAACATACAATAGAGACCCCAGGGAAACTGCATGTAGTATTCAGGCCTTTCTAATAAGAGAAACTTGTTATGAGGATTTAATTAGCTCCTTTTGGCAGATATCTACATGACTGAGAATGTTTTGTCTCCAAGTACAAGAAACAAATTTTGACAGAGATGACTAACTCACTTTTGAAAGTGTACAACCTATTAAATAACTCTCAATGGCTATGTGGGGCAAGAACCTCATTTATATGTAAGTAATATTTGGGAAGTAGTTGGAAACACTAATAGGGCAAGCTGTTACTCGAGGTTATTGAGCAAAAAACCCCATGTGTATGGGGGGGTGGGGTGGGGGGGCCCTTGTATGGTCTTGACAGCGTCTGTATTTTAAATTCCACAGGGTCTAAGGATAAGAATAATCTTACTTGCCTAAATGCTCTATGGTTTGTATGGTCCTGGATACATTAAGACTGCCTCTCTCTTTGTGCTATAGAGTGGCTGTAGATATCACCTAAGACAGTCATGTTAAGAGCCTAAAAACTATTCATAGATTCTAAGGCCAGAAGGGGCCAAACTATGATCATCTAGTCTCACCTGCACAACACAGGCCACAGGACTTTCCTGAAATAATTCCTGTTTAAAATGATGGAGCATGGTAACAGACCTTTACAGTGATGAGTCCTCAGGTGTGGAACTCACTTCCCCTGACTGTCCATCAGAGCCTTATCTGTGGACCAAACAGATGGCTACTTGCAAAGACTTTTTACATGGGGGAAAATGTGAGGGGTCTGACATTTTTTTTGCTTGAGGAAAGAAGAACCACTGAGCTGGAATCTTACTGGAATTGACTCAATCTGTAAATAATTGTTTATTGTTTTCACAGTATCTGCTGATTACCATATTTATATGAAGAGTAATAAATATACTAAATACAACTATTATACTGCATCAGGAACAATCTTATGGGGGGAATGGGAAGGAAGGAAGGATACATACATTGAAGCAAAGGAAGTACATTTCACTGTTCAATGTGAGCAGAGAAAGACGCATTGCAAAACAGTGCGGACAACGGGCAATCTACCTCACACAGTTGCATCAATGCACTTCAAACCAGACCTGCAACACCTCATAATCCTGGACTTTCTTTCCGTAGTGTATGCTACACAATGCAGCACTTTCTAAAGTATATTGTCTAACTTGATACATCATTGACAAAACAGTCCATCTCTTCAAGGTTAATGGCCAAGGACACAGCACTCAAGTGGTCTCCTTAAAGATGCACACGTTAAACTTCACTTCAGTTCAATAATTTTCTTCGGGTTGTAAGCCTTGGATTAGTACATATTTTGACTCTGTACTGCAGTAAGAGGGATGGGGAGGAAGAGAAGCATGTGAGAGGGTGAAGGAGCTTACATGGTTTTACATTGAAAGCTTTCTAGTTTCAGCTACAGATCCTTCCTGGTGAACATAGCATTTGCCCTTACAAATATACTGCTCTAGAAACAGGTATGGGTCAAATTTCTGTCACAGAACAATTTTCAGCACTCATCTCTTCAGTGCTGGAAGCTGGGGTTCTGTTGTTAATATTTCCAGTCAACTATCACTACATATATTTGAATGGTCACCACTGTTAGTCAGAATTCAATTTACTACAACTCAAACAAAACTTCTGAGGAAATTTCTGCTGAAAAATTAATGAGATGGCTTTTGTGTGTTCAGAAATTAGGCATGTATTTTAAAAATGGCAAATACTGTGGCTAGATTTAAAAATGGGTTAGGACATTTTATGACCAACAACAGCATTTGTAATTACATGTTAAAATAAGAGTTGTTGAAACACACACTTCACGGCTGCAGCAGTAATCACTAGATGAGTCAGAATGGATGTGAACATCAACAAGATCAGAAATAATTCAGTATGGCACATGCAGATAACTAGAAATAATGGGATAAAATTAAACGGGAAATACAGACTGAACACCAGGAAAAACTTCCTAAAAGCAACATGCATTAAGCTGTTAAATAGTCTGCTGAGACAAATGAATAAAGCTGAGGAGTTTTATAAAAGAGAGGTTACTTATTTTGGGTAAATGGAGTTCTTCTAGATGTGTGATCCCTATCTGTATTCTATGTGGGTATGCATGCACTCCACACACTTGAGACTGGAAGATTCTTGCTAAAGTAGTGTCCATTTGTAAGTGCCTGCACACTTTCTCTCCTCAAGCTCCAAGCGGAGGGCATAAGGGACAGTGTGAACCGATTGCCTCTCCCATTCTTTCTCTACCGTGAAACCAAGTGTGATCTGAAGCAGAGGGGCAGGAGGGCGGGTAGTGGAATACACAAAGAGACCACACACCTCACAGAACTCTGATTATGGAAGGTAGGTAACCTCTCTTTCTTCTTCAAGGGCTGATCCCCATGTGTATTCCACTGAAGGCGACTGACAAGCAATTCTCATGAAAGAGGTGGATGCAAGGACCCTTGCGGTATTGAGGATTGAAAGATCACAGACCCAAAAGAATGCATGAGCTGAGAAAGTGTGCACCAGGGCATAGTGTCTTGTGAAGGAATGAATGGGACTCCATGTGGCTGCTTTGCATACGTCCACAAGAGGTACTCCTCCAAGCGCAGCTACTTAGGCAGCCTTTGCTCTGGTGGAGGGGGCCCTCACTCCATGTGGCAGAGGAGTCTGACAGCTGGCAAAAGAGGAAGATACACTCCGAAATCCAACTAGACAGTTGGTGACGAGATTACCAGCTCTTTCACGCATTCTGCAAGGGCAAGAAAGAGTCTGCGTGACTTCCTAGAGGGTTTTGTTCCTTGAAGACAGAGTGCCAACGATCAATGCACATCGAAGGAATGGAGTCTCTGTTCCTCCTGTGTGGTATGAGGCTTCCAAAAAAAAAAAAAAATACAGGTACATTTATGGACTGATTTTTGTGGAAATCAGAGACTACTTTGGGGACAATTTTAGGGTGGAATCATAAGAAAACCTCATCATCATGGAATACTGTACACAGTGGGTTGGCCATTAGGCCCTCAATTCAATGATGGCTACCAGGAAGGTAACTTTCATAACTAAATGGGATAACAAGCATGTTGCTAGTGGTTCAAAAGGTGGTTTAGTTAGTGTCAAAAGGACCACGTTAAGGTCCCAAGCTGGAACATCCGTTACTGGATGTGTGAAGATGAAAACAGTTGTTAATCAGAGAGTGGCAGACACTGATTGCTGCTACATGACCCTGTAGCGGGGTGGTTACCCACTCTGGCCCTGACAGGGCTGAGGCCAGCCCGGGGAGAGGGCTGGGGCTGTGGGGAAAAGCCCAGGCTGATTAAGGGAGCAGCCGCAGCTGTGGCCAGCTCTATCAGGCCCATCTGGCCCCTATAAAAGGCTGTGAGCCAGGAGCCCAGTCAGTCTGCCTCTGCCTGGAGAGGGAGAAGGGCTTGGCTGCAAGGTGCTGAGCAGGACACCTAGGTGGAATCTCCTTCCTTAGAAGTTTTTAAGGTCAGGCTTGACAAAGCCCTGGCTGGGATGATTTAGTTGGGGATTGGTCCTGCTTTGAGCAGGGGGTTGGACTAGATGACCTCCTGAGGTCCCTTCCAATCCTGATATTCTATGATTCTATGATTAGAGCAGGGCTAGAAAAGGGCCAGAGGAGCTGGGCGCTCCGGCCTCGAAAGCCTCAGGCTGTAGGCCTTACTACAGGCTGAATACATGCAGGGTTCCAGAGGGGCAGCCCAAGGGTAAGCGGAGGCAGGAGGTCCAAAACCCCCTTGCCGGTGATGAGTGGCGTATACACTGCAGTCTGCCCCCGATATAAGGCGCTAAGTGGGGACTGGCAGTAGCTCAGACTGAGGTGAGGTGGGGTTAGAGGGTGGGGTTTCCCCGGGTCAGGAGACCCAGAACCCGAGAGTGTGGGGGTACTGCCCGGGGGCAGCACCCCAGAGAAAGGGGCACCGGGTCCTGGGAGGGACACAGGGGCCGGCGGTAAGGCAGATCACCGGCCTGCAGAGGGCGCTCCAGGGCTGCACAAACTAATTCCCAACGACTACCAGCAGGAGGTGCCGCAGGGGTGAACTGAACCTTTACAGACCCCAAAGTGAGCGAAGGGAAAGATCAAAGGATTTCAAGGTAAGCAGATGGTCTAAGATGGTAAGGACAGTTGAAGAAGAATGGGGAACCAAAATTGTTGTGGCCACCTGGGAGTGATGAGAATGATCACCATTGTGTCCTGCTGGATCTTTCTGAGAACCCGAGCTAAGAGTAGGATGGGAGGAAAGGCATACATCAGACTTCCTGACCATGAGATTGAGGGCATCTCTTCTGGAGTTTGCTCCCTGAAGAAGTTTATTGTTCACTTCTTGTTATCCCAAATATGTCCAGAGATGGGGGTCCTCACTGTTGGAATATGTTGCTTACCATTGAGCTGTGAATCTCCCATTAATGATCTGTTGAGAAATGACAGCTGAGATGTTGTGGCTCACAGGGAAGTGTACTGCTGATAGTGTAATAAGATGACACATATACCAATTTCACAGCTGAACTACATATACACAAGGGGATGTAGATCTTGCTTCCCCCGCTCCTTGATACAGAATAAAATTGTAATATTGTCCGTCACCTGGACATAATGGGACTGCATAAATGGTAGGAATCTTTTGCAGGCCTCCTGAACTGCTCTCAAGACCAGAAGATTTATCTGCATTCTTGATACATGAGAGCCATGTACCTGGGCTTGTGCGTTTGTCTAGATGCACTCCCCAACCTAACAGAGAAGCATCCATGATTGAGGCCCTCTGAGGAGGTGGGGAGAGTCTTGCACCAAACTGGAGAGTCTTGCACCAAACTGGAGAGTCCCATGACCTATGAGGATTTGTAACTAACTTGTCCACACTCTACTTGCTTGGCGCACAAACTGTGCAAAGCCACGCTTGCAGCCATTAGACGCCATGTGTCTGTTCGCCTATTCGACATTGGTGAGGTGTTGGTGGTGTCCAGTTTTGGGCCCCACACTACAAGAAGGATGTGGATAAATTAGAGAGAGTCCAGCGAAGGGCAACAAAAATGATTAGGGGTCTGGAACACATGACGTATGAGGAGAGGCTGAGGGAACTGGGATTGTTTAGTCTGCAGAAGAGAAGAATGAGGGGGGATTTGATAGCTGCTTTCAACTACCTGAGAGGTGGTTCCAGAGAGGATGGTTCTAGATTATTCTCAGTGGTGGAAGAGGACAGGACAAGGAGTAATGGTCTCAAGTTGCAGTGGGGGAGGTTTAGGTTGGATATTAGGAAAAACTTTTTCACTAGGAGGGTGGTGAAACACTGGAATGCGTTGCCTAGGGAGGTGGTGAAATCTCCTTCCTTAGAAGTTTTTAAGGTCAGGCTTGACAAAGCCCTGGCTGGGATGATTTAATTGGGGATTGGTCCTGCTTTTGAGCAGGGGGTTGGACTAGATGACCTCCTGAGGTCCCTTCCAACCCTGATATTCTATGATTCTATGTGCAGGAGGATGAGGTATGTCTGAACTGATGTTTGTGGTCTCTGTCTGAGCTGATTAATCAGAATGTTCATGGACTGGAACCTCCTCCATAGGAAGGTAAGCTCTATCTCACAGTCTGTGTTGGAGCAAAGGTGGACTTTTCTACATTTATGTAGATTTCTAGTGCTGTTAGGAGAGTAAGGATGAAGTTAATGACATTACTTCCCAACGAGACCTGTCGGTCAGAAGCCAGTCATCCAGGTATGGAAAGACTACTGAATTGAGACGAGATTCTTGATGCTAGAGTGACCATTCTGAATCTGAACTTCTGCATAAAGATATTGAGGTGGTGGTGGTCTAAGATGGGTCTCCATCCTCTGTTTTCTTGGGGAAACATTTGGATTGGAATCCTTTTCCCCAGTGCTGAGGTGATACATGCTCTATCACCCCTTGTTAAAGTGGTATTCTTTTGTGAAAGTGGTCCCTGAAAGGGGATAGGGAAGGGTGTTTGTGGAGGGGGAGGGGATAAGAACTCTATGGTGTATCCAAAATGAATGACACCAAGGACTCATCAGTTTGTTAAAATTGTTTACCATCAAAGGAAAATGTGGGCTAGCCAGCCACCAAATCAATCTTGGAGGAGGGAGAACATGGTCTCCAGGTCAGTTCACAGCTCTGGGAGGTCCCATCAAAAGTACTTCTTGCCTGGTGGTTGAGGATGGAAAGAGGACTATTCTGCGTGGACCTTTGCAACCTGTCTCTTTCATGGTGTTTCATACCCTCTTTGATGGAAGAATGGTTGAGCTTGTGGTCTAGGTTTATATGGCTGCTTGCTGTATTTTCTCCTGGCAGCTGTGTGTAAATAGAGACTGGAGGGTTGCCCATGAGTCTTAACGAGCGTAAGGATTTGTCAGTCTTTTTGCTGAATAAGTTGTCCCCTTCAAAAGGCAGGACCTCCACGATTGCCTGTTCTTCTCTGGGGAACCCTGAGGAGTGAAGCCAGGATTCCCACTGCATCATAATAGCAGTTGCCATTGATGGTGATGCTGAAGAAGGAATATGATATATCCAACAGGACTGCCGGATCCAGTTCTACTACTTCTTCCATGGGTTCCAGAAGGAGCTCGGGCTGGTCTCTGGGAGGAGAGGAATAATGACTCCCTACAGGACCATACTAACTCTGTGTAATGTATATACAGTTTCCATGGTCCCCAATACGGCTAATGGGAAGGGTCCATCATGGGCTGTGGTGGTCCCCAAAGTACCGATGGTCGCAGGGAGGTTATACTGCTCTACAGTGTGGTGGAGGAACCCAAGAGGTACTAGATTTTGCATCTGGCCTAATCTCCCTGGGTGGTGGCTATGAGGGTCTTTCCTTAATGCTGGAAGTTTCTGATGATAACGTAGGGTCCAATTCTAATGGTGGTGCCCTTGGTACCATCAATATCTTGCTGGTAGATGAGAGCGGCAAAGAGTCTTTCTCTTCATAGTAATCCTGCACCAATAGTATCAAAATCTCTCTGGTGAGGAACAGTTCTGAAAGGAAGGGAGAATATGGATCAGACTGGACCATACCCTCAGTTGCAATATACCTCTCCCCAGATAGGAGGGGTGAAGGCTTTTGTCTCCCCATACCAACAGAGCTGGTATAGGAAGTCCATTGGAAGATTTATCTTCTGAGTGCAAGTGTGACAGTATCATTAGTGCTCACTTTTTGAGCAATTTCTTTGCTGGTTCTGCTGGTAGCAGAAGTCTGGGCTTGCGGTGCTTTTTTTTTTTTTTTTTTGCTTGATACTGCTGGTGAGGTGATAGCTGCTGGTACCGGCACCAAAGTGATCTTAGTCTTCCGAGCCTGAGAATCATGCCTTGGGTCTTTGGGTCTAGCACATTATGATTCAGTTGACTTAGAGTTAATCTTTTTAGAAAAGGATTTGAAGGGGGATTTATCTCTAGAATGCAGACAGTGCCTCTCTTGAGTAGAAGTGATGGTACTAGAGGGCACGCTTCTCAATAACTCTGCCCCATGCACAGGGGTCAGACTGAGGTCTCATCTCTTGCTCCACAAGGTATTATCTGAGTGTCAACTCTCATGCTTGATGGGGCCAGCATGTAAAGGAGCAGCAAATTCTGGACTTGCCAGAAATGTGGGCCTCTCCCAAGCAGTACAAGCACATCTGGTTGTTGCTACTGACGGGAAGGTCTTGGGCAGAAGACGAAGTCCTTGAATCCTGGTATTTTGGGTACAGCTCTATGTCCATGTCAGGAAAAAGGAAGGGGAGGGACACCAAAAGAAGAAAAAATGGACTAACTAATTACACTAAAAGGACAAACTATCTAGTAAGAAATATTTTTTAAACTGTTTGCAGTTAAGTCGAAGGAAGAGTTCTGAGGACACTGGAGTGTTCTGTCTCAGACCACGTGGCGGTAAGAAGGAACTGGAGAGGCCGTCAGGCTGCATTGTCCCTTATACACTCAATTTTGAGCACAAGGAAAGAAAGCAGAACAATGGACACTACTAGCAGGCATCTTCCAGTCCCTTGTACATGGAGAGCATATGTACCCTCAGTGGAACAGAAACAGGGACCAGCTAGTGAAGAACTAAAATAAAACAGTAGTAACAGTACTGCGGGGAATAAGCCTGCAATGGCAGGGAGATGAGCTGGAAGAACTAATAGTTCTTTTCCACATCTACTATAGTTATCCCCTTCCTCCAAAAAATATGATATGGTGCAGTTGGCTTTGTATATTAAGAACGGTTTTCTTTTGAAGCATTAGATATAGATCTTTGCCAGAAATAATTTGGATTTTGGACTTGATGGACCTAGACCCAACCTGCTATGGCAAGGCAAATGTAATAGTCTGTGTGTGTGCATGCAGGCATGCACTCATGCAAGTAGCCAGGGTCTGGCAACCTGGAATGTACTGAACACTGACTGGTAAAACTAAATTTAAGAGGATGTCTACAATTGAAACTCACTGTCAAATTCAAGATGGAAAGAATAAGACATGTTAAGAGAGATAACATTCATAACTGGTTACACACTGCCTTGGATTTATTACATGTTTTTGAGCAAGGTTTCTGGATCTAATCATAAGGGAATAAATATGGTGTGCCTGACTTTGTTTAAAAAAAAAAGAGAGAGAAGTTTAAGTTTACATCAGATTAGCGGTGCTGTCATGCTGCTCCCCTGCTCAAAGCAGCGTGGGCAGCATAGCACACCAGCAATATTCAGTTCCAACAGAGAAGACATAACCAAAAGAAGAAGTGGTGTGTGGGACAGGGAAACAATACATTACTGCATGATCTGTATCACACTGCATGTTAGGAACATAGGAACTGCCATACCAGATCAAACTCTAGTTTCATCTAGTTCAATAGCCACAGCAACCAGTACCAGATGCTTCAGAGAAAACAACAGGCAGATATGGAGTAATCTGCAGTAGGCAGATATGGAGTACTTTTCCCCCCATGTTAGGTCTCATTTTATCTGTAAGAGTTAGAGATTGCCTTAAGCCTAGAAGCACAAGATTTAATATCCCTTTCAAAAATTTGTAATAATGACAACTCTGGATAGAGAGGGAGAACAGAAGTTCACTATCTGCTTTCTCTAGAGCATTCATTATTTTATGTACTTTTATCATGTCCCCTCTTATTTGTCTCCTTTCTAAGGTAAACAATCCCAGTTTTCTCAATCTCTCTTCAGTTGATGAATAGGAAAGGATGAAAAGCAGCAAATGTTAATTGACAACATTAGTATTCTGTATACTAAGCAGGAACAAAGATGGCTAGAATAACTCACACGCACCCGCGACAAGCAGCAGCAGAACGTAAGGTTCAGGGACTATTCTGATAACATCCCTTGAAATGTAATACAATCACAACACTAGGTTTACTTTTGAGAGAACGTGAGCTAGTGATCTGAACAAGAAATGGGACCCACCAATTCCTGTACTCTAGTTGCAAGTCTGATACAGACCCTCCCTCTGTGGTCTCAGGCAAGTCACTTAACCCCTAGTGCATCTGTGTTCCCTTGTGCTGGGCACTGTTTGTTAAGCACCTTTAACAGAAGGAGTACAATATAAATTCGAAGCATTATCATCAGGGCTTCACATATTTCATAGACCCCTAGGGTTAGAAGGGACCACAATGGTTATCTAGTCTAACCCCCTGCCAAGATGCAGATTTGTTGTGTCTAAACCATCCAAGTCAGATGGCCATCCAGACTCCTTTTAAAAACCTCCTGTGAAGGAGCTTCCATGACCTCCATAGGCAGTCTGTTCCATTGTCCTATGGTTCTGACAATTAGGAAATTTTTTCCTGATATATTATTTAAATCTGCTATGCTGTAATTTGAACCCACTGCCTCTTGTCCTGCCCTATGTGGCAAAAGAGAACAACTTTTCTCCATCTTTTTTTATGGCAGCCTTTAAAGTATTTGAAGGCTGCAATCATGTTTCTCCCCCGACCCCAATTTTCTCATTTTCCAAACTAAACATACCCGGTTCCTTCAGCCTTTGCTCATCTGGCTTGCATTCCATCCCTTTAAGCCTCTTTCTCACTCACTTCTGGATCCTCTCCAGATTTTCTACATCCTTTCTATACATTGGTGACCAAAACCGGACATAGTACTCCAGCTGAGGCCTAACCATCGCCAAGTAGAGCAGTACTATCACCTCCCATGATTTACATGCAATGCCACTATTAATGAAACCTCAAATTGTATTTGCAAAAAGAAAAGGAGTACTTGTGACACCTTAGAGACTAACCAATTTATTTGAGCTGTATTTAAGTGAGCTGTAGCTCACGAAAGCTTATGCTCAAATAAATTGGTTAGTCTCTAAGGTGCCACAAGTACTCCTTTTCTTTTTGCAAATACAGACTAACACGGCTGTTACTCTGAAATTGTATTTGCTTTTTTTGCAATAGCATAGCACTGATAACTGTTGTTAAGGTTGTCATCCACCACCACTCCCAGACCCTTCTGAGCAGTGCTGCTGCCAAGCAAGTTAGCCCCCATTCTGTATTTGTGCATTTGGTTTTTCCTCCCTAAGTATAGCACCTTAAATTTGTCTTTGTTGAATTTCATTTTGTAGTCTATAGCCCAGATGATCCCTTCTAATTTTTTACGCTATCTTGCAAATCTGATCAGTGTGCTCTCTATTCCTACATCCAGGTCATTAATAAAGATGTTAAATATATCACTGGACCCAAAACAGATCCCTGTGGAACTCCACTTAAGACCCCCTTCCAATCTGACATCATTCCATTAATAGCTACTCTTTGTTTTCAGTTGTTTAATTATGTATCCACTTAATGGTAGTTCTGCTGAGCCTGCATTTCTCCAGTTTACTTATCAGAATGTCATGTGGGACTGTGTCAAAAGCCTTGCTAAAGTCCAGGTATATAATGTCCGCTTCATTCCCCCATCCACCAAACCAGCTATACCCTGTCCTCCAGAATATTCGCAAACTGAACTTTTTTATAATTTTTAAATTTTTCTCTGGTAGCTTCCCAGGGATCAAGGTCAGGCTGACTGGTCTATAGTTCCCCAGCCCCTCCTTTCCCCCCTTTTTAAAAATGGGCACTACGTTAGCCCTCCTCCAGTCTTCCAGCACCTCTACTGTCATGCATGGGTTTGCAAATATTATCGCCAGTGATTCTACGGCTCCATTATTCACCTCTTCCCAACTGCTCGTTGAAGAATTTTGTTGCATTTAACCAATGAACAAGTGAACTGAGTGTTCACTGACAGTGCTGTCTTCCTGAGTCTGCAGACAGAATGAAATAACAGCTCAGACGTGAATTTTCCTGTTCATTTCAATGGGTTGTTAATACTGAAATCTAAAGATGACGATCCCAAACTACTTCCCCACACCTCCACAGGTGCTAAAAGTCCCAACAGTTTCCAGGCCAGTTGCTAATCCCTCCAGCATCACCCCCACCCTCCAGCTACCTACAAGGCAGTTGTATTGTCAGTACAAACATCTGCAACATACTTAAAAATGAAAATGTGGGGACAACATAAACTAACTTGAATTTAGTTTCAAAATTAATAACACGAGGACTATTGTTCTGGTTGTATTATACATTTTCCTAATTTAAAAATTTAAATGAAGCTGCCACAGAATTTTCAGTCTGCTGCCCCAGAGTGTCTTGCTGAAGAATCTAGGGCTAGATTGCCAAAGAGTATTCAGCACTTGGTTATTAACTAAGGTCCATCAGTGGGTTTCCTATGGCACTTTGAATTCCAGAGTCCATTGTGTTTCCATATGGACACACAAAGGTGCACTGCACTTAAAAATGAACCTATGCTCAGAAAAGTAGCTGCTTAAAATGACACGTTCCCCTCCCCTTGGGTAACTTCGAATCACATCAGGTTCCTACAGTGAAAAAACAATTCCTCACTCCAATTAATCCTACAGAACTCACACAGTTAAGGGAGATTCTATTTTGAGCTAGATTCTATTTTGCTTCATGCATCATCAACATAACTACCAGATGCTAAATTCTACCTAGTGAATCTTTATGACTGGTGATGATGGAACAGGCAGAAAGAACTCAGCTTGATTTGCAGGTCACATATGGAACTTGTAATGCTGGTAATTAAAAAAAAAAAAAAACAACCCAAACCCCAAACAAAATCCCCCCTACCAAAACAAGAAAATCTAAACAACTTTTGACTTATGACCTAGTTCAATTTGAACTAGAAGCCAGTGAGGGAACCTAAATACTACATGGATCCTCACAATACTATTTTTTACAAAATCCATTTTCTGAATATAACAGCACTTTGTAATAAAGTGAGTATTTGGTGTTAGCCGTTTCCAAACTGTTTAATGCACACTTCTGTTTGACAACGGTGATTGCACTTAGCTGGATTCTATACAGAGTGACTGCAGTCTATTTTCTTCACTCATTTTGCAGCTCAAGTATTAGATCAACACTACTGCAAAAAAAGAAAAGAACTGGTTAATTACGACTAGCAGCAAATGAGCTATAATGGAGGTGTTATGAATGTAAATCAGTGACGCCTGATGCAGCAACAGCAGCATCTGTGCATGCAGCTTGCAAAGTAATGAGATTGTGATGATGTACTGGCATCCTGCTTTGATCACTTCATCTTGTTCAAGAGCTCTGCTGGGAAAACAAAGGTTAGTGGACTGACCTCCCTTCCTGCAGCTTGCACATGCACAAATAATATTAGCAATTGATCAAGGACTGATTTCTTTCCAACCCCTTTTCAGAACGGATGGTTTCATAGTTGGAGGCCATGGGTAAACAGATAGCACAAACTCCTACAATATGAAGTGTCATGTTCTAACATGTTGAGGTAATTGGCAATTCATTCTTCACCCTGTAACCAGAAACAGGTGTATGCTACTTTAAAAAAAAACATACCATCAACTGTGCAAAATGTGTTCCCTCTCATGCAAACAGGTTTGCTGGTACGTGCTCAAATGCGGGGGCAGTGAGATTTGTAGATTTTCAATCTACAGATGGCTCAGATGCAATAAAAAAAGAATTTGTAAATCTTAGCAACACAAGATTAAAGAAACAGAACAAATGCATCAAAAAAGACTGCATTTTTTAGCCTCCCTTTGTTTTAATACTGTAATTGGGAAAGAGTTAACTTGTGTTTATGTTAATTCCCAACAAAGCATGTTTAACACATTTAAACAAGAGGCTTTAGTCTTGAAAGGGATTGTGAAGCCAGATGCATCACTGCCGAGTTTATTTGCCAGCTACACTAAGAACCAGCAGTTCATACTGGTTGTGGGTCACTCAAGAAACTGCAGCCAGCAGCAAGAGCAGCCCTTAATGAGCACATCTATCAATTTTCAGGGGACTTGGTTGATTACCATTACACAAAAATAAGTACCATGCCAATTTAACTGTTGGCTACTGAAGCGTGAAGGAAGTGTTTCACTCACTTGATTTCATAAGGAAGTCTATAAAATTACTTAACGTGTCCATGTGAGGAGATATCGGAGGCTGGAGGCATTTTAACACAAGTGTGTGTCCATCCACGTTAACGTGTGATGATGGGAAAAGATTCAAGCTGCACTAGTACATTATCTAAATAGATGTCTTCTTCCTATGCTCATTTTGAAGGGTTATTCCATCAAATTACCTTCCAGAAAAATCTGTATTTTTCCTATTTTAATGAAATCATTAAGTTAATGTCAACAAAAAGAAGTTTCTAACTACTGACTTGTTCAAGTCTTAAAGAAAAGCTTTTTTAAAATCTCACATGCAAATGCCAAGCTAAGTGAAAAACTGGTGATTACTTGAGGGGAGCATTTTTAATTTACCTAAGGTTTATACAAGGGGAAGGAGAAAAAGACATACAAGACATGGCTTAGTTCTCTTAATGAACAGGTTTATTATAGTACTGGTTTAAAAAATGAATAAATAGGTGAGTAGACCTACCATAAACCCACTGAAACCTTATTTGTTGGTCTACAGACATAGTTCTCAACACTCAAGTTATATTTGTTGAGCATCTCAACAAAATACTTAACATTTACATGCAAACTAACATGATTCTGTGCTTAAATTACAGCACATGAAGAAATCACAGATTCTTTTCTAAAATCCTCCGCTTCCACTTCATTCAGAATGAATCTACTTCTACCTAAAATGTACATAATTAATATTTCATACAGCTTTGTTGGGTATTCTACATTCCTAATGGATTGTATTGATCAGAGCAAGAAAGTTGAATGTCTATACTGCTGTAGAAGAAACTAAAATTGTCATAGATGAAGTGATCATTGTTTCATAGGTTTAATATGTTGAGTGGAGCTTCTACAAAGCAGAGGCAACAAATAATGTTTCGGACTCAGACATGTTGAAACTCTGTTCAAATTGTGTCCCTATAGACATCATACACAGACTACATAATACCACTTAAACTCAGGTCTACCATGCTGACCAATATTGTATCATTGTTTCGTTGTTTACCAGGGCCTGCCGGAGGGTTTTGATGCCGTAGGCGAACTATGACTTTGGCATCCCCACCGCCTCCCCCCTGCACATTCAATGTAGAGAAAAATGAGACGTCTAGAATGAACTTTTAAATTATTTACTTGGCATTGGAAATGAACAATGTAAACATAAAAATAGATTTTTTTTTACACTTTTCATTAATACTAACACAATTATTCTGTATAAAAAAATTACCTTCCGTCTAATTTGGCACCCCTTAAAGCCTGGCGCCCTTGGTGACCGCCTAGTTTGCCTATATGGTCGGGCCAGCGCTGTTGCAGACATGCCATCTGTCAGCATCCATCTGCTGTCTCTTGGCTTTTACTTAAATTGCAAGCTCTTTGCAGCAGTGACTGTCTTTTTGTTCTGTGTTTGTACAGTGCCTGGCAAACTGGGATCCAGTGCATGACTAGGGCTCTTAAGCACTACAGTAAGGCAAACAACAACAACACTGTGCATTCCCTCTAGCATAACTTGTTATCCAAACAACAAGAGTCCCTCATTCATGATGTGTAGGTTGTGCTATAAATCGTGCCATGTTCCCCCCTAAGGTTCCCACTGGGGTTGAACATGATTTCAGTATGGAATTATTTTCAGAACACTGAAATCCAGAATTTAATTGCAACTTTTAGTCCTGAGGGAATTCTGCACCAAAACATTAAAAATTGTGCATATTTTATTTGTCAAAGTAACATAATATAATCAGACCATTTTCAAATATTTTGGTAATTTATTACAAAATACTTGTCAGCAAGTATGTCTGTAATAATACAGACAACAAAAAAAGATTCAGGAACTGTTTTTTGACAAATAGATTCCTTAGTAGGCATATTAGCACGTCCATATGGCTCCACAGCGAGGGACAGAGTCTTGCATGCATACACACCCAGCCCTGCCCCCGTGATCCAGGTGTAGGGCAGGCAGGCTCAACCCAGCAGGATACAAGTGTGCAGGGGCTTATTGTAGGGAGATCCAGGTGTGGGGTGAGAGGGTTCTGTGTGGGGCAGTCTGGGTGCTGGTGGCTCAGTAGCGGGTCTGGGGGCAGGGGGGAATCTGGATGCATGGGGGCTCATTGGGGAGTTCTGCGGGGTGGTCCAGGTGAAGGTGGTAGACTCAGCAGGGGTGGTCTGGGTGTGGGGGAGATGGGGCTCGGCAGGGGAGTCTAGGTGCAGGGTGCTCAGCAGCAGGGGTTTGGGTGCTGGAGAAGTGGGGCTTTCAGGGGGGGGTCTGGGTGCAGCTGGTTGGGACTCAGTGCAGTGGGGGTCCAGGTGCAGGAGGCTTGGCGGGGTTGGTCTGGGTGCGGAGATGGGTTTCCAAATGCCGGGGGTGAGGCTCAGCGGGAGGGGAGGGGGGTCTGGGTGTGTGTGGGGTCTGGATGCATGGGGGTTGGGCAGATTGGGGGACAGCTCCTCATACAGTGACCTCTCCCGCCATGGCTGGGGAGCAGTAGAGGTAGGAAGTGGGAGGTGGTGGGGGTGCGGACCTTCCTGCAGCTGAAGGAGGTTCCAGGGGATGGGTCTGACCTCGCCCTGGGAGCAGCCCATGCAGGGAAAGAGGAAGTGCTGTCCCCACCCAGCTCAGCTGGGACTAGCAGCTGGAGCCCAGCACAGGGTAGGAACCACCGGCTGTGGTGTCCCCAGCCCTGCCTCCCGATGCAGTGATTTACATCTCCCCCGGCTGCTCCCGAGCCCGAAACAGACATGTGTTCCTCCCTCCACCCCCGACCACTGCTTGGGAGGGGTGCAGGAATCAGTTTTTCTGCAGAGAAAGAATAAAATCTGTGGGGGACATTAATTCTCCACTTGCGCAGTGATGCCGAATTCCCTCAGGAGTAAACTTTGCCACTAACTTATTGAATAACCTGGAGTGAGTCCAACCTCTGTGCCTCAGTGTTGGAAAATTAAATGTCATGTAAAAATAATGTAAAATGTGCATGCTACAATTTACCCTTAGACATACTGTGAGGATTACTTAATATTTGCACGGCACTTACACATGTGGGGTTTTAAGAATAGTATTGTCTAATATTTTACCAGGGGCAAGTAAAAATAAAATCACTGAGTGCTAATACAGCACTAATAAGTTCCGTGCTACCTTTATAAGAGGAAGAAGCTAGTTACCTCAATTTTTTTTTTTAGATTCCAATGACCTCTGCCAAGCAGGGCTTCTAAAGAAGTCAGTGGGAGTTCAGCTCAGTGAAGGGCTGCAGAATCTGGCCCACTGTTTCCAAATATGTTTCAGTTTTCAGTTATTCAAAGACACTATGTGGTATTTTTGCTGGGATTCAGTAAATACTACATATTATTTTAAAAGTGAATTAATGCTCATGAAAGGTGAAAGCATGGAAGATTGAAGCTATTTATCCATAAAATTATTTATCCTAAATAACAGGCAACAGCGCAAGCTATCTAGGTTTTGCGATGAGCTCCCCATCTATGGAGTCTATAAGTTCATCAAGAAGACTACTGAATTCATCTTCATAAAACCCTTGTAAAACCCATTTTTCAGATGGGGACGCTGAGGTACAGGATTGTCAAGGTTCCTCCCCCACTCTGAACTCTAGGGTACAGATGTGGGGACCTGCATGAAAAACCTCCTAAAGCTTATCTTTACCAGCTTAGGTCAAAACTTCCCCAAGGTACAAAATATTCCACCCGTTGTCCTTGGACTGGCCGCTACCACCACCAAACTAATACTGGTTACTGGGGAAGAGCTGTTTGGACGCGTCTTTCCCCCCAGAATACTTCCCAAAACCTTGCACCCCACTTCCTGGACAAGGTTTGGTAAAAAGCCTCACCAATTTGCCTAGGTGACTACAGACCCAGACCCTTGGATCTTAAGAACAATGAACAATCCTCCCAACACTTGCACCCCCCCTTTCCTGGGAAATGTTGGATAAAAAGCCTCACCAATTTGCATAGGTGACCACAGACCCAAACCCTTGGATCTGAGAACAATGAAAAAGCATTCAGTTTTTTACAAGAAGACTTTTAATAAAAAATAGAAGTAAATAGAAATAAAGAAATCCCCCCTGTAAAATCAGGATGGTAGATATCTTACAGGGTAATTAGATTCAAAAACATAGAGAACCCCTCTAGGCAAAACCTTAAGTTACAAAAAAGATACATAGACAGAAATAGTTATTCTATTCAGCACAATTCTTTTCTCAGCCATTTAAAGAAATCATAATCTAACACATACCTAGCTAGATTACTTACTAAAAGTTCTAAGACTCCATTCCTGGTCTATCCCCGGCAAAGACCCAGCATACAGACAGACCCAGACCCTTTGTTTCTCTCCCTCCTCCCAGCTTTTGAAAGTATCTTGTCTCCTCATTGGTCATTTTGGTCAGGTGCCAGCGAGGTTACCTTTAGCTTCTTAACCCTTTACAGGTGAGAGGAGCTTTCCCCTGGCCAGGAGGGATTTCAAAGGGGTTTACCCTTCCCTTTATATTTATGACAAGGATGATTAAGTGACTCACCCAAGATTACACTGGTGATAGAGCAGGGAACTAAACCCAGATCTCCTCAGACCCTGTCCAGTGCTTCAACCACAAGACCATCCTTTCTCTCTGCACTGCACTTTTAAAGTACAGAAAGTTAATACCATTGCTTTAGGATCGGGCAATAATATTTCAAGGTCTGTTTTTTTCCTTGTTCATTTAGACAAAGGACAAGTTGACAATAACCTCTTCCTAAACTTTTACTGTAGTACTTTCTTTAGGTCAACAAGTTAAGTAAAGATGATTCAATAAATTGAGCGTATCTCCTTCCTGACGTATGTACAATTGACCATAAATGATCAAAAGCAATCTGTGCTCCTAAATTCACTTTCCAGACAGGGACCTGAAAGTGTTTTACAAACATGAATAAATTAAATTTCACAGCACACTAGTTGCCAATTGGAGGAATACCTCATTATTATCCTCTGCCACGCCCTCTGGTTCTCCCATCCAATTCTGGATCCAAAGTTCTAAGCTTCAAGGCCCTGAACAGGCAGATGCCTGGCTATCATATATATATATCATGTCTCCCATCAGAGCTGTGGAAGTTATCTAGGATCAGGTGAAACTATCAGGTCCCACATAGAAAGAATATTTAGAGGAAGGTTCTAAACTAGCCACTACAGTAAACTCACTGTGAAAAGAGATCAGAATAAGCTGAGAGGTCTTACTAAAAACATTGTGCATTCCCCCTAGCATAAAGTTAGATCAATCACAAGAGCCAACTCTTCACAGAGGCAATCCCCACAACTGTAGGGCTCAACAACATACAGGCAACCTCACAGTGAGCGGAGAAAAACAAACAAAATCCACCAGTAACATCCATCAGTAGGCCAAACTGAGTGGTACATAGAGGCCTCTATGGCCACATCTACCCTACACACCACTGGGGGCAGCATATAGTGTATGTATAGCTACATGCTGCAGTGAAAGCAACACACCCTTTTCCCCTGCTGGAATCTTTCCCTGAAGCAGGGGAAGGGTTTAGCAGCAGAGAGTTGGTGGAGCCTTTCCCTGCTGCACCCCCAGCTGCCGGAGTCTTTCCCTGCTGCGGGGAAGGGCTCCAGCAATGGAGAGCTGCCCGAGCCTTTCCCCATTGTGGAAGTCGTTCCCTGAGATGAAGAGAGGCTCCACAGTGGGGAGCTGCCCAAGCCTTTCCTTGCCACCTCCCCCCTGCAAGCGCCATTCCCCGCTTGGGGAGTCTTTTAATGAGACAGGAAAAGGCTCCAGAAGCAGGGAGGCAGAGGGACACTGTAAAAAATAGCAGCGTAGACAGGGAGGCACTGCTTAGGCAAATAGAGAGAAAGTGTAGGGAATGGACTCTCGGACATACCCACCCCCTTCAGGTATGCCTTTACTCTACTTGTCTGAGATACTGCTATTTAGATCTGTGCTGGGGGCTATGAGGTTATGCTCTCTATATGCCACTGAAAAAAACTGTGCAATGTACACATACCTATGGCTAAAAACTATCTGTGTACCTTCATTTTATACTGGTGTCTAGATGTCGGAGTGTTTGGCACTATAAACAGAGACAGAAAAACAGTGTTACAAAACAGGAGGCCCAGAATTTGGCTCCCTCAAAGGCATTGGGAGTTTTGGAGCACTGAAGTGACATTCTTCGTTCCTGGAAAGAGGCTTACCTTTGTTTTGCTCTGCAGCAACACCACCTGGACAGTCCACAACAGCGTGACCTAATTCCCAGAGGCCACCTGGATTTCATCACTACCTCACAGCTTGCATTTCCTGGCAAAGTCCCCCAACGACTATGGAAAAGTTCTCTCCAAAACAGCAGCAGTACTAGCAAGGTAGTTTTGTGGCATGGGTCGAAATGGAACCGGTGAGGGGCAATGATACAGTTTGTAAAAATGCACTAATGCACAGCTGTTAAAGCTGAAATCCACCAAATGAAGTAAAAAACCCACAGAGGTGAAGGTAATAACATTTATTTTAGGTAGAATTTGGCCTCTACAATTATTTTATCCCTAACTGAATAATCAAGATGTTACTTGGCTCTGAAGACCATGGGGGAATAAAATGTCACCACTACAGCTGCCAAATTTCCTGCTACCAGCCCTCCAAATTAAAGGAAAAACCCATACAGATGCAAAATGTAATTAGTCAGTAAAAGCCCAAATCCTCACCAAAAGCCCTGCTCATCCTGTAATATTGCATTCTTTTCTTCTTGTGTATACTTCTAATTATGAGGGAGACATCTTCATAATATAATAATTCTGGTTATAATGTAACTGCTGGTAACATAACTCCTACATTAGAAAAGGCAGCATGCTCTAGTAATGTTGTTTTAATATAATTTGTGTACTGCAGGAACTGACTGAACCTGATCATTTAGAATTTGATCAATGTGAATTAGTGTCTTAGAGAGATAAACCATTTGATGATTTAGAATTTGATCAATGTGAATCAGGGCCTTAAAGAGATAAAACATTTATCATGCACATTTGGAATATCACACTAATTCATGCAGCACTGAAGTAGATAATAAGCAGGCATCAATAAATAGTGCAGACAAAATACAGAGGATATATGAGTTCTCTGATACAAGTCTATATAGGGTATTTAGTCTTCTCCCTTTAATGAAAGAATTGTGCATAAAGCCCACTGAAGCCACAAATGACATAATTTCAAGGACTGAAGGGAGGAAGGTAAGGAAAATGCAAGAAAGATAGGTAGATAGTTATTTCAAACTCTAGAAATAAATTTTAATTTAAAAGTTGAAACAGAATTCTAAGCTATCTGGATGAAACTTCCTAAAATTCGAGACGTTTAAAATGATTAGTGGAGCAGCTTCGTAACAATACCACAATTAGTGCTATTAATCTCACACTTTCAACTTGAAATCGTACTAACATGCAGCACATTGGTTTACACATTTAACAGAATTATAAATTTAGCAGTTCAACCTTATTTAATTCTTCTTTTACAGCCAATTAAACAAGCTCTTTAAACATTATTGCTTGAAACCCTGTCCTCCATTCTCACATTCAATTACACTGACACAAGAAGCGGCTGGTGATACCAAAAGAGCATCATCTTTAGATTTCACTAAATCATTCATAATTTATGTATCAAACCCCACACCAAAGACAGTGTTAAAATAGCATTCATTTAGTTTAACCCCACAAGAGCATGGAAATTTACAGTTTTAAAAAGAGACTTTTACATGAAGGAAAATGTGAAATATGGGGTAATAAAATCCATTTGCATCCCAAGTGTCCCTCACTATTTTTGCTAATTATGAAACATATCTGAATTTATAAATGTACTTCCAAATACCTTTTCTTCTAGTCTTTTCTGCCTCTATATAGCAATGAACCATATCTGGAACCACTAATCAGGCTACCCCAACAAACGCTGGCATCTTAGCTTACATCCACACTACAACGTAGGTTGGTATAAGTCAGTGGTTCTCAAACTGTGGGTCGGGACCCCTAAGTCATTTTAATGGGGTCACCAGGGCTGGCTTAGACTTGCTGGGGCCAAAGCCTGGGCCCCACCACCCGGGGCTTCAGCCCTGGGCATCGGGGCTCAGGTTACAGGTCCCCTGCCTTGGACTGAAGCCCTTGGGCTTCAGCTTTGGTTCACCCCACCCGGGGCGGTAAGGCTCAAGCTTGGCCCTCCCAACCCAGGGGGTGGGGTTCAAGTGGGGTCAGGCTTCGGTCCTCTCTCCTAAAATCTCCTGTTGGCTTAGAGTGTCTGCATTAGCAGCATAGCTGCACCACTGTAAGCTCTGCAGTGTAGCCATAGCGTTGGATAAAACAGGATTGGGATACAAACCTCCCCTTTTTAAAAAACACCCTTGTATTTGGCCCTCTGTATTTATTATTAGCATGGATTTCAAGGAGACTACTCTCATGCTTAAAATTAAGGATATAATTTTGTCAAGAGATAGAGTCACCCTGCCCCCTCACCCCAGACCTTGTGTCCTTCACATCCCTGGTGTCCTCCACATAAAGTGCCATAGCCTTTATGTGGAGGACACCATCAGCCTATTGGCTATTCTGGGGTGAATCAATCTTTCTAGTTTTTTTGCTAAAATTTTCAAGAGGTCTTGGTATCATCCCAGTGGGTAACAGGGAACGTTTTAATGTTCAATGACAAGAAAGCCATTTCTCACCCAGGTCTATTTTTAGAGACTGTTGACAAAGTGTATTTGAGTACAACTATCAGAAACTGCTGACAAGACGGATGAGTTTGCCAAGGTGCACTTGGGGACTTGGTCATCTATGGATGACCGTAAACAGGAAACAACTGGCTTCAAAAGTGTTTACGGGAGACAAGGAAGGTGAGATAATATCTTTGACTGGTCAAAATTACTTCACCCATCTTGTCTCCCTCATATCCTGGGACCAACATGGCTACAATAACACTGCAAACAACAATGAAAGATATAGTCTGAGGGTATATCTGCACTGCAGTTAGACACCCACGATTGGCCCACACCAGCTGACAAGGGCTCACAGAGCTCAGGCTAAAGGGCTGTTTAATTGTGGTGTAGACTTTCAGACTTGGGCTTCAATCCAAACTCTGGGACCCTCCCACCTCACAGGGTCCTCGAGTCTGTGTTCCAGCCCAGGCCTGAATGTCTACACCATAATTAAACAGCCCCTTAGCCTGAGTCAGCTGACACAGGTCAGCTGCAGTTTTTTAACTGCATTGTAGACATACCCTAAGGATCTAATCCACGAATCATGGGACTGGAAGGGACCTCAAGAGGTCATCTAGTCCAGTCCCCTGCACCCATTGCAGGACTAAGTATTATCTAGACCAGGGGTCTCAAACACGCAGCCCGCGGGCCGAATGCGGCCCGTGGGGTTATTTTCTGCGGCCCGCCAGCTCCCCGCGGCCCCCCCAGCATTTACCTAGAGTGGCTCCGGCCTGGCACGCACCGGGGGCAGGGCAGGCTCCCTCCCTGGCTGCCTGCCCTTCCCCCGCACAGCTCCGGGAAGTGGCCGGAACCTGCGGGGGGGGGGAGGGCACAGGGGTCTGTGTGTTCCCCCATTCCTGGCCAATGGGAGCCTCAGGGGAGGTACCTGGAGGAGCGGCCAGCACAACACACAGACCCCTGTTCCCTTCCCCCCCCGCTCGCTTCTCGGAGTGGCACGCGGGCAGGGCAGGCAGACAGGGAGCCTGCCCTGCCCTGCCCCCAGTGTGCGCCGGGCCGGACCCGCCCCCTGAACCTCTCCTGCACCCCAACCCCCTGCCCTGAGCCCCTTGCCGCACTTCTCCTGTACCCCAACCCCCTGCCACACCCCACACCCCTGCTCTGAGCCCCCTGCACCCCAATCTCCTGCCCCGAGCCCCCTGATGCACCCCGGCCCCCTCCTGCACCCCAACCCCCTGCCCTGAGCCCCCTGCACTCCCTGGAGGCAAGGAGGGGGCAGAGTTGGGGTGGGAATTTCAGGGAAGGGGTTGGAATGGGGCAGGGAAGGGGTGGGAAGAGGCAGGGCCTCACAGAACGGGTGGAGTGGGGGCAGAGCCAGGGCAGCGCAGGTTGGGGGTGGTCAGTGGTGCAGCCCTCGGGCAAATGTACTAGTCCTCATGTTGCCCTTGTGGTCATTTGAGTTTGAAACCCCTGATCTAGACCATTCCTGACAGGTGTTTGTCTAACCTGCTCTTAAAAATCTCCAATGACTGAGATTCCACAACCTCCCTAGGCAATTTATTCCAGTGCTTAACCACCCTGACAGTTAGGAAGTTTTTCCTAATGTCCAACCTAAACCTCCCTTGCTGCCATTTAAGCCCATTGCTTCTTGTCCTATCCTCAGAGGTTAAGAAGAACAATTCTCCCTCCTCCTTTTAACAACCTTTTATGTACTTGAAAACTGTTACCGTGTCCTCTCAGTCTACTCTTCTCCAGACTAGACAAACCCAATTTTTTCGATCCTAGATATAACATCAGTTCACCTGTTATGCTTCCTTACTTGCACATGCAGGCCAAACTTCCCTGAAATTATTTTCCTTCAATGGTCATTCATGTCTCTGTTGACAATCAGAAGAAGGAAGTCTCAACAAGTCTGAGGATTTCACAATCCCATTCCCCATATCCCCTTTGCACAACTATTTTTCTGGTTAAAGGAGGACTGAACGGAATGCTTTTCACAACTGGTTTTTAAACTTCCCAGATGATTTTATGTTGTGTGATGTTAGGTACTACACCTAGAACCCTGCTGTTTAGGCCAGGCCTGTAAACATCTGGAAGAGCCAGGCAGTACTTGACTGATTTTGGAAATTGCTGGGGGCTGGAACACGGCAGGCCTCCCAACTCTGCAAACGAAGTCACTGGACATAAGTCACAATAGCTACTACCACCTACCAACTATTCCCTTATTTCATATCTAGTAACATGGATCAGCATTCATGATGCGCTCTCCATCAGTACCTGGCCTGGGCCAAAAAAGCTAATGATCCAGCCAGCGGACCAAATTCGGTAATGAATCCTGGTCATGTGCCATGTTGTGCATACACTATGAAAAATATATTTTTTTTTAATTAAAGAAAGGAAGGAGGGTGCTAATTAGATGTTTCAAATTCAATGACGTTGATAAAATTAATTAGCCCCATAGATGGAAAGGGAGGGAAGGAACAACTGAATGATCAATAGCAACCAAACCATCTTCTCACTCCTACTTGCAGTTCCTCCAGATCAAGGTTGAAGCACAGTGTCATTGTGTAGTTCAATCAATACTTGTTCGATGGTCAGAAATGTTCAGTCCATAAGGCTGCAAACCTGGTACCTTTAACCAGCACTAAATTAACATAACACTAAACTAAAAAGAGATTCTCAAATAATATGTAAGTGAATACACAATGAAATGGCAAACAGATCCAACCACTGAAACATGTAGTAATTTTATATTAAGGTTGTTAAAGACTTTTATCATTTTATTAAGCTACTATAAACCAGACGTAGTCGGGGGCAGGGTATCAGAGCTCTACATAGGCTTCCACACCTCCACCCAAAATATGGCCACAATTCCATAATTTTTGTCTACAGTATCTATTGGTAGATGGTGAGAGTAAAGGGTTGTAAAAGGTTATTTTCATACTCATACAAAAATGATGAATGGCACTTTCTGCTTAATGGAAGAATTGGCAGAAACTGAAAGTCCAAAGCTAAGGGTCAGAGTCTCTTTGGTCCATCAATTACTGCATCTTCATTTAACCATCCTCAGGTCTAATAATAATTCAACCTGACCTTCGCTATTACAGGCAAAGTTAAATCACTGATTTAAATACCTTTTATGCTAAACAAGAATGGGATGACTACTACTGAAATGCAAGGTTGGCACCCAAGTTCTGGTATTACATTAACGAAGATGCATGTTTAAGGAGTAGAGTTTTTCAAAGCATTCTTAAATAGAATCAGGTGTAAATAAATTAATATACTACTAACTGTGCTGTCAATTTCTATGCAATCAAGGTACATAATACAATATGGGCTGGCTACCAGATTTCACCAAAATTCTTTCATTTCAATAACCAGTCCTGCAAAAATATATTTCATTTGCCACCTTCCAAGCACAGGCTGCTAGGTCAGGTGGAGAAATTTTTGCCTATTTTAATATGAACACAACTTCATCATATTCACATACTCAAAAGTATCGGGGGGAGGGAGGGGGAGCCTTACTTGAACCTAGCTTCCACTTCTTTGACAGCTTGTTGGTATTGCTCCGTGGTTACTTTGTAGAACTGTGCACTCTGAAAAGAGAGGAGAAAGTGAAAACGTTATGACCTAACGAATATTTATAGTGGTGAAAACATTCCTGGCACTCTACAGAACGTATAAAGAACCCAGGTCCCTGCACTGAACATCTTACAGTATAATCCTGACAAACAAAAGGTGGGATAACTGTTAAAGTACAAGACGAAGCAGAAGCATTATTGGTGAGCAGTTCACTGCAGAGCTAGAATGGAAAGTTTCTTATCCAGAGAAAATATTCTATATAGAAAAATGTTTCCATCCCGACTTGGGATGACACGTCAAAATTTCAAAAACGGTCACAAACCAAAAATGCAAAAAAATTTAGTTCGGGTCAAAATGTCTCATTTCAGTTTTGACTTTACGGTAGTTTAAATTTCTAAACAAAAGCCTCTTTCAAGTTGTAAAACTGGAAATTTTTATTTAGAAAATGTTGAAACAAAATTTATTAACAATTTAGCAACTTCCTCAATTTTTTCCATGTTAAAAAATTAGTAGAAACTGACTCTTTCCCCGAAAAAGTTTCAGTTTCAACAAATCTGCATTTTCTGATGAAAAAGCTTTTAGTCAAAAAATTCTGAACCAGTGCTAGTTCTTTGTATAGTAGGAAGGCTGCATAAAAAACTGGTTTTAAGGAAGAACTGGAAGGAGGAGGATGACTGGAACATAAATCAGGAGGCTGTTGCCATCATTGAGGGAGTCAATTTTTACATGATTGGATAATCCATAAATGGAATCCTTATTGTTGTGTGTGTATGTATTTACACTTGTGTACACTCAGACTTTATGTGGAGGCGATATTCATGTCATAAATTGCAGTTATGTTATAAATTAACCACTCATCCTCTGACTGTCCAACTGGCTCTTTGCTCACCAGTTCATTTCTTTCTAACTTATTCTAATAGTCCAAACTTTGAGTAACTTCCAACAGCTGCTATTTTATCTTTTTAAAATCAAGCTTCCTTTGTTAGATAGTTTTTCCCTTTCACCAACAAGTGATATGGGGCGGTTGCTGACCTGTAACTTTAGGTTCTTTGAGATGTTTGGTCCTTAGCTGTATTCCATTGTGGGTTATGCATGCACACCATGTGCCCAGTCTCAGAGAATTTAAAAGTAGGGCCTGTTGGTTGGCACATGAGCTCTAGTTCATCTCTTGCCTGGGATCAAGGGGATAAAGGGCAGAGTGGACCGACTGACCCTCCAGTTTCTTCTCTACCACAAATCAGATAGGATCTGAAGCGGAGGGGAACGAGGGTGGATAGTGGAATACAGATAGGGACCACGCATCTCAAACCTCCCCTTTTTCTTTGAGCGATGGTCCCTATTGTATTCCACTGTGGGTGACTGACAAGCAGTACCTATGTAGGATGAGAGTGCAAAGATGTAGATGGTAGAGCTGAGTGGAGGACTGCCATCCCAAATGAAGTATCAGCAGAGGAGTCCTGCACCAGAGCATAATGTCTCGCAAAGATGTGAACAGAGCTCCACGTGGCTGCTTTACAGATGCCAAGGAGGAGTACCTTCTGAAGTGATGCCACAGTTGTTGCTTGTGCTCTGGTAGAATAAGCTCTTACCCCAGGGGAAGGTTCAATAGCTGATAGAATAGAATGCAGCCAGAGATCCATTTGGAGGCTCTTTGGTTGGAAATGGCATGCCCCCTGATTCTTTCTACTGTAGTGATGAATAGTCTCTGAGATTTCCTGATTGGTTTTGTTCTTTGCAGGTAAAAGGCCAAGTCCTGCCAAACATAAGGGAGTGGAAACTTAATTCCTCTGTGGAAGCGTGCGGTTTTGGGAAGAACACAATAAGTAAATCGACTGGTTAAGGTGAAATTCGGAAACTACTTTAGGAATGAATTTAGGGTACAGATGCAAATAAAACTTTTCCTTTTGGAACACAGTATAAAGGAGGCTCTGCCAACATTACTCCAAGCGCACCAATCCTTCTAGGTGAGCTGACGGCTACAAGGAAAGTGACCTTCATGGAAAGGAGAGACATGGAGCAAGAGGCTAAAAATTCAATGGAGGGCCTTGTGAGTACTGAGAGAACAATGTTTAAGTCACACTGGAGAGTAGGCTTCTGAAAAGATGGAAAGATTCTGATTAGGTCTTTCCAGAATCTACTGGACAATGGATGTGCAAAGTCCACGTAGGCCTGAGAAGGTGTATATCATGCACTGATTGCCACCAAGTTGACTTGCAAGGAGCTGATGGATGAGTCTGATGTCTTCAAAGAGAGGATACAGTCCAAGAAGAGAGGAATATGTGCAGTTTCTGGGATAACGTCCCTTTGACATGCCCAAGAAGAGAAGCGCTTCCACTTAGCTAGGTAACACCTTATAGTAGAATCCGTTCTACTACTAGAAAGGATGACTTTCATGGCTGTGGAGCATGAACATTCTAAGGACGATGCCCATCCAAATATCAAGCCCAGAGGTGGAGCGTACACAGAGCGGGGTATTTGATCTTGCCATTCCACTGGCTCAGGAAACATTGGGAGGATGGTTGATGGTTGGGAAGACATGTGTAGGAGGTTGGGAAACCAAAACTGTCTAGGCCAAAAGGGATGATCAGATCTGTCCTGCTGGATTCTGCATAGAACTTGTAGCAGGAGCACCAGAGAAGGGAAGACATAGTTGAACTGGTCCAAGCAAGGAAGAAGCAGAGGGTCACCCTGGGAGTGGTAACCTAGGGCTCCTCTGAAGCAATATATGGTGCAGCTCCTGTTTGCTTGAGAAGCAGTCAGGTCTCTGGTTGGGGTTCCACATAGATTGAAAATATTGCGCAATACCATGTCATGGAGCTCCCACTCATGTTTGATTGAAAAATATCTGCTGAGGGAGTCTGCAAGCATATTTTGCTTCCTCAGAAGGTAAGCTGTTGATAGGGTGGTTCTATTGTTGATACACCAGTTCCAGAGACTGACTGTTTCTGCACATAGGGAGATGGATCTCACTCCTCCCTGCTTGTTGATATAAAAGACAGTCATAACATTGTTAGACATTATAATGACATGGAGAATGTGGATAAATGGAAGAAAAGACCTGAATGCTTTCCGGACTAGTCATAACTCCAGGATCTTAATGTGCATCATGGACTCTTGAGATGTTCAGGTACCTTATGATGTGTGCCTGTTCACGTGGGCTCCCCAAACTAACAGAGATACACCTGTAATAATGGTCCTGTGTGGAAAAGAAGGGAGAAAGGGGACACCCATGCATACCTGCCGAGGAGTTGTCCACCGTTACAGGGAAGACAATACTTTGGCCAGAACTGTTACCGGTTCGTGGAAGAGTGGTTTGGAGAGTATACCAATGCAGCACCATTTGAAGGCAACGAAGGTGGAGTCTTGCGAACGGGGTAACATAGGTACCCAAGGCCAAAACAGCTTTACAATCCTGCAGTCAATGCCACCGATACATCCTCTAGCTCTATGGCTATTGCCATCGTCCTGTGCAGGGAATCGTGGTTCCTTAGGGAGGTCCAGAATGCCAATAAGGACCTTCCCTTCGATGAATCACACTTCCCTTCAGTCAGAAGATGGATAAATCCCTGCATACCCTGAAGGACTCCAGAGCTACCTTCCACTCACTGGAGATACACAGGCCTGCCCATAAGAGGAAGTTTTAACGCCCATTGTTCAGACCTAAGAATATGGCTAAGTAGTTTTTCCATCAGAGGCCCTATGAACTACCACGCAAGAGACAGAGGGTTCAAAAGTCCCGCTTTCCTTCACCCTCTGCAACAGGCTCTACATCTCAGTCTCTGAATCAACATTATTTTTCACGGGAGCTTGAGAGTCACGAAAGACTAAGGCTATCTCTACACTAGTGAGCTTACAGCAGCATAGCTGCACCAATGTAGCTGAGTCGCTGTAAGATATCTAGTGTAGCTGCTCTAAGCCAATGGGAGAGAGCTCTCCCATCAACATAATTAATCCACCCCTAACTGGTGGATTACTCTCCTGCTGGTGAGTGGGGTGGGAGGAGGTATTTTTTCATGCTTTGTGTGTATATAAGATCTTCAAACCTTTCCACAGTATGCATCCGATGAAGTGAGCGGTAGCTCACGAAAGCTTATGCTCAAATAAATTGGTTAGTCTCTAAGGTGCCACAAGTACTCCTTTTCTTTTTACTCCCATTTGAAATACTGGTACATAGTCAATATTCATAACTTCATATCCAATGATAGCACATGTAATCCAATGATCAACAGATCAAGGCTTTTAGAAGGATACCTTACAAGGCATACTTTGTACAAAACATGTCATAATTACATCACCATGGTAAATATGGGGGTGTCAATGTGTTGCTTTGGGGTACAGAGTGTCACAATTAGCTCACCCATCTTGTCTCTCCAGAAATGTATTTCCATCTTCCCTTAATTCTGGAATGCCTCTCCCCCTGACTCCACCAATCACCCTGTCATAAATATAAAGGGAAGGGTAAACCCCTTTGAAACCCCTCCTGGCCAGGGGAAAGCTCCTCTCACCTGTAAAGGGTTAAGAAGCTAAAGGTAACCTCGCTGGCACCTGACCAAAATGACCAATGAGGAGACAAGATACTTTCAAAAGCTGGGAGGAGGGAGAGAAACAAAGGGTCTGGGTCTGTCTGTATGCTGGGTCTTTGCCGGGGATAGACCAGGAATGGAGTCTTAGAACTTTTAGTAAGTAATCTAGCTAGGTATGTGTTAGATTATGATTTCTTTAAATGGCTGAGAAAAGAATTGTGCTGAATAGAATAACTATTTCTGTCTGTGTGTCTTTTTTGTAACTTAAGGTTTTGCCTAGAGGGGTTCTCTATGTTTTTGAATCTAATTACCCTGTAAGATATCTACCATCCTGATTTTACAGGGGGGATTTCTTTATTTCTATTTACTTCTATTTTTTATTAAAAGTCTTCTTGTAAAAAACTGAATGCTTTTTCATTGTTCTCAGATCCAAGGATTTGGGTCTGTGGTCACCTATGCAAATTGGTGACGCTTTTTACCAAACCTTGTCCAGGAAGTGGGGTGCAAGGTTTTGGGAAGTATTTTGGGGGGAAGGACGCGTCCAAACAGCTCTTCCCCAGTAACCAGTATTAGTTTGGTGGTGGTAGCGGCCAGTCCAAGGACAACGGGTGGAATATTTTGTACCTTGGGGAAGTTTTGACCTAAGCTGGTAAAGATAAGCTTAGGAGGTTTTTCATGCAGGTCCCCACATCTGTACCCTAGAGTTCAGAGTGGGGGAGGAACCTTGACACACCCACTTTCAAAATGCAAGACAGGCAAGATTCAACCCATGGGCAGTAAAAGCTTTTCTAGACCCGAAAATGTTGGAGCTTCACAGTGGGATGTACAATATTCTAAGACAATTGACTAACAAGTTGTGACATTTTATGTCTAGATAATGTACTTTTTTGTAATTTTCAAGAGGTTTTTATGGCTTGATCTGAGCTCATCTGAACTCCATGTCAGCAGACTTGGACTTAGGGTATATCAGCTGAGGCACTTGGCTTCATAATAGGAAGAATAAAAAATGAAGTCAGTCATACAAAACTGTTCAAAACTTCTCTAAAATAGTTTTTCTGTAACATGTGGGTCATATACAGAGCACTTGATGTGGTGTGGTACAATGGGTTTGTTGGCACTTACTAGACCTGATTTAGGGCATTGAAACTCTTGAGTAATGTGGCATCACAAAAATCATGCCATTATGCCAATGAAATCTTTATTCCACATCATACTATCACATATTCTATTTTTTTTTTACATATACACTTTTAAAACTTGAGTTTAATTGTTTACACAGTGTTACAATTCAAGGTTAATTACTATGGCATCCATAAAACATTTAATCTATTTAGATGGCCACAACACAGTCTATGGAAACTATCATTCTAGATTTTCATGCCCCTCTGCCATGTACATTGGTCAAACTGGACAGTCTCTACGTAAAAGAATAAATGGACACAAATCAGATGTCAAGAATTATAACATTCATAAACCAGTCGGAGAACACTTCAATCCCTCTGGTCACGCAATTACAGACATGAAGGTTGCTATCTTACAACAAAAAAACTTCAAATCCAGACTCCAGCGAGAAACTGCTGAATTGGAATTCATTTGCAAATTGGATACTATTAATTTAGGCTTAAATAGAGACTGGGAGTGGCTAAGTCATTATGCAAGGTAACCTATTTCCCCTTGTTTTTTCCTACCCCCCCCCCCCGACGTTCTGGTTAAACTTGGATTTATGCTGGAAATGGCCCACCTTGATTATTAGACACATTGTAAGGAGAGTGGTCAGTTTGGATGAGCTATTACCAGCAGGAGAGTGAGTTCGTGTGTTTTGGGGGAGTGGGGGGTGAGAAAACCTGGATTTGTGCTGGAAACGGCCCACCTTGATTTTCATACACATTGTAAGGAGAGTGATCACTTTAGATAAGCTATTACCAGCAGGAGAGTGGGGTGGGAGGAGGTATTGTTTCATGGTCTCTGTGTATATAATGTCTTCTGCAGTTTCCACAGTATGCATCCGATGAAGTGAGCTGTAGCTCACGAAAGCTTATGCTCACATAAATTGGTTAGTCTCTAAGGTGCCACAAGTACTCCTTTTCTTTTTGCAAATACAGACTAACACGGCTGTTACTCTGAAACCTGTAACAAGAACAGTTTACGAAAATGCACTGTAAAGGCCTTAGCCTTGATCTTGAGGGATCATCCTTTTGTGAATGCAAAAGCGGATTTGGTCTTCATGATCAGTTGGTCACAAGAGCTTTCCTGACCAAGTGTTATCTCTCCAAATGACGTTAAAAGAAAAGCCACAAAGCGGGTTACTGTATTGGAGACTGATCTGAAACCACAAACTTATTTCAGGAGTACTTGTGGCACCTTAGAGACTAACCAATTTATTTGAGCATAAGCTTTCGTGAGCTACAGCTCACTTCATCGGATGCATACTGGTTAGTCTCTAAGGTGCCACAAGTACTCCTTTTCTTTTTGCGAATACAGACTAACACGGCTGTTACTCTGAAACTTATTTCACTTAGTACTAAAAGAGCGACTCTTTCTGGAAAGGTAAAAAGATAGACATTTCATACTCTGAGCCACTGTGTCTTCTAAAGGTTTTCCTAATAAATTACAAACTAACTTGAGCTCTTCAAAAATCAAAAGAAAAGAATACTAAGCTCAGAAGAAGGGTGAAATTAAATTTCAAGTCAAAACATCACCACAAATTATAACAAATTGTGCAACACATACCACAGCCAAAAGCACATAAACCGATCACAGAGGGGCATGGTGGTCTACTGCACTCCTGCTTCTCTGATCTGGACCTAATAATTCATTTGTATGGGAATTGAGGTTTCATGCACATGACTGGAGGTAGCGTATTTTTTAATAAATCAGTAAGAAAATGAAAACGGAATAGTCTTCACACCAGTGACCTCTTTACATTTAAGCAATCTTGTCTGCCCAATGACAGTCGAAGCCAGGTTTCTTGGATGTAGATAAAATCAATAGGTATGTGATTAGACAGTGCACTGACTATAGTGTGAGCATGGACAGGTCACTATTTGAAATGATGAATAGCCCTCTATCAACCTATAGTCCCTTACGATGCTAACATTTACTATAATCTTATTTGGGCTGCAATTTATCTTTCTCGTGCCTGATCAATAAAGATGAACACAACAGTTGTAAAGATCGATTGTAATTTTTTATAATTTTCAAGCATGAAGGTGCATTTTTGACACACAGACAACATTCCAAGTGTACTTGTTCTATCTTTTTAATTGCCGTTTGAGTGATCAAATAAGCTGCTACTAAGAAGATATTTGTCATCTTAGATTGAGTATATCATGTGTTTCTGTGTAATACCTTCCCTTCAGAATTCACTCAGGATTTTCTTTCATGTATATAATTGTTTACAATCCAGAGATGCAGTCATTTTAAAAAAATCCTCCCCACTTCTTAGAATAATTTCACCAGTAGCCAGTGCTGAGAATACTGACTAGAAATGATGCTTGCTATAACATGCTGTCAATTAGAAATTACATTACTGCATTGTCTACTAATGGACTAGCAGAGTAACGGTTGAATTAATAATAGCTTTTATTTCCTCTACTGTTCATGTGGAATAGCCCCTCAATACACCGATAAATACACATCAATGTTGCACGTCTACTGTACATGCACACACACACATGCTATACTATAATTATTTATTACATACCGAAAAAACATATTAAAAGAACAAGTCAAGCACTCAAAAATTAGGAAATACCAGAATTAAGGTGTCAAGGTTCTTTCCCCACTCTGAACTCTAGGGTAAAGATGTGGGGACCTGCATGAAAGACCCCCTAAGCTTATTCTTACCAGCTTAAGTTAAAAACTTCCAAGGTACAAACTTGCCCTTGAACAGGATGCTGCCACCACCAAGCGTTTTAAACAAAGAACAGGGAAAGAGACCACTTGGAGACATCTTCCCCCAAAATATTCCCCCCCAAGCCCTACATCTCCTTTCCTGGGGAAGGCTTGATAATAATCCTCACCAATTGGTAGAGGTGAACACAGACCCAAACCCTTGGATCTTAAGAACAATGAAAAAATCAATCAATCAGGTTCTTAAAAGAAGAATTTTAATTAAAGAAAAGGTAAAAGAATCATCTCTGTAAAATCAGGATGGCAAATACCTTACAGGTTAATCAGATTCAAAACGTAGAGAATCCCTCTAGGCAAAACCTTAAGTTACAAAAAAACAACACAGGAAAACACATTCCCTCCAGCACAGCTTTTTTTACAAGCCATTAAACAAAAGAAAATCTAACGCATTTTCTAGTTAGATTACTTACTAACTTTACAGGACTTGTAAGGCTTACATTCCTACTCTGTTCCCGGCAAAACCATCACACAGACAGACCAAACCCTTTGTTCCCCCCCGCTCCAGATTTGAAAGAATCTTGTCCTCTCATAGGCCATTTTGGGTCAGGTACCAGCGGGGTTTCCTTAGCTTCTGAACCCTTTACAGGTGAAAGAATTTTGCCTCTGGCCAGGAGGGATTTTATAGCACTGTATACAGAAAGGTGGTTACCCTTCCCTTTATATTTATGACATAAGGTTACCTGTGCAACCTTAATTCTTCCCCGTTGTGCATATGCATTATGATACAGTCTTTAATTACATGATCACATACTTTCTCCATACAACCCCTGCTTCAATCAGTGCACGCCTGTACTCACTGAATGGGTAGCTAGTCAATATTTCTTTTTATCCTCATTGCTCAATATGTGGCCCCAGGCATTGTTGAGTGCACACCATCCAAACTCTGCACTGAATGCAGAATAATTAATTGCCTCATGGATTTTTCTACGATGCCCTCACCATAGTATCTTAAATGTGAAGTTAAACTGGGAGGTGGTATTATTATACTCATTTTACACATTGTGAACTGGTGCAACCACTACTGAAATGCTGTGACCAGTCCTGGTGCCCACAATTAAAGAAGGATGTTGATAAATTGGAAAGGGTTCAGAGAAGAGCCACGAGACTGATTAAAGGATGAGAAAACACTCCTTATAGTGATTGATTCAAAGAGCTCACTCTATTTAGCATAATAAATAGAAGGTTAAGAGGTGACTTGATTACAGTCTTAAGTATTTACATGGGGAACAAATACTTAGTAACGGACTCTCCAATTTAGCAGAGAAAGGCATAATACAAGCCAATGGCTAGAAGTTGAAGCTAGACAAGTTCAGACTGGAAAAAGGGCTAAATTTTTAACAGTGAGGGTAACTAACCATTGGAACAATTTACCAAAGGTCACGGTGGATTCCCCATAACTGACAATTTTAAAATCAAGATTGATGTTTTTCTAAAAGATATTGTCTATGAATTACTTTGGGGGAAGGTCTATGTTACACAGGAAGTCAGACTGATAATCACAATGGGCCCTTGTGAAACTATGATTTAAAGGACTTCACAATACCTTTTTCTATTGCAGTTTGAAGAGCAAATGAGCAAAGGTAGTAAACTGTTTTATCAACTACCTTGGTAAATAAATGAAACAATGATTTTCTGTTTAATTTTGGCACCTAAAAATGTTTCCCTGAATCAGAGAGGTGAATTGTGGCAGATAGTATAATGTTAGATAAAGGGGAGGCTACAGAAACAAGTATGCTGTGTGAGAGGAACGGGGATGGCTACCAAAACTAATATACTGCATGAGAAGAATGGAGGTAACTGAGGAATTGACTAAAGTATTACTGTATTCAACTGAGGCTAGCCCCAGCAGGTGTGAAAGCATTAGGCACACAATGAAATCACCACAGCTTCATTATGCACATTAAAGGCAGACCTCACCACTGTGAGTCAACCAGGGGAATTCCCTGTGTATTGCAGTAGTGCTTTGATGTGGCTCTGTCCACAGCACTGCAGAGGGGTATTACCCTGGGGAAGGGCTAGCACAGACATTTTTGAAAGAGATACATTGACCCAAATACCTGCTTAACAAATATGCAGGAGGTAATAGCCCACACTGTGAACTCCAGTTGCAGAGCAAAAATAACAAGGATTCCTTGTGGCACCTTAGAGACTAACAAATTTATCTGGGCATAAGCTTTCGTGAGTTAGAACCCACTTCACCAGATGCATGGAGTGAAAATACAGGAGCAGATATAAAGACATGAAAGGATGGGGGTTGCTTTACCAAGCGTGAGGTCAGTCTAACGAGATAAATCAGTATCCACTGGAACTTCATGGCCATGGGGAGGATATACCTTGATTTTAGAAAGACTTTTGACACACTTCCAGAGGATATTCTCGTACACAAGCTAGGGAACTGTAGGCTAGATGAAATGACTATAAAATGGATGCACAAGTAGTTGAAAAACCATACTCAAAGAGCAGACATCAGTGGGTAACAATCAAACTCGAAGGACTTATCTAGTGGAGTCCTGCAGGCGTCTGTCCTTGGTCTGGTTCCAGTGAGGTTAATCAATCACTGGAACAATTTGCGAATGGTTGGATTCTCCATTAAGCTTGGATAATTTTTATTTACAGGATATGCTCTATTTCAAAGACATTCTTTTGGCCTGTGTTATACAGGAGGTCAAACAAAACAATCACAATGGTACCTTCTGGAGTTGGAATCTATGCAACACAGTGAACCAACAGAAGTTAGGATGTAACCAAGTCCAGATGACTGTGTAGTGGTGTTGGGAATGCATTTCATTTAGTACTCTTTTTTGTACCCTTTGTTATACATTTCTTTGAAAAGGTGTACTAAAATTAATTGGATCTTATGGAAGAAGTGCATTTTCAAGAGGAAACCAATGGGGAATGTTGATTTTGGTTGTGGAGGGGGTCCTGGATAGAAGGGGACTTAATCTACTATGTAAAATTAGGAACATTTTAAACTAAAATATTCAGGATGGAACAGAGACAAATAATAACTAACAATAATGGGATAAACTGAATAAAGGAAAATGTAATCTGAATACTAGGAAACACATTTTAATTCTGTCAGACTCTGGAATAATCTTCCTCCAACAGAAGCAGTGGAAGCCACATGTTATGCAGAAATAGGGGAAGAATTCTCTTTGCTGGTAGCAATGCTTTTCAAGTTTTGTATTAGAAAACAAGTTCCTACAGAAGCTTACAAGTTCAGTTGTTTCATCTGTATGTGGAACCTCAAAGCACAAGTGCATTTTTTACCTATACTGAAAATCTTTTCAGAACGTTTTCAGCAAGTTTGAAGCTCTAAAAGTTATTCGGTCATCCAAGCTGACAAAGGTTATCAACAGAATCAAGAGAATGTGAGAACCCTTGTTAAATTTCACTAAAGGAGCAGTACCAACATAACCTATTTCATACCAGAACTCCTTTTTGCTTTTGAAGTTTTTCTTTATGTGCCTTTAACTTTTAAAACCTGAACAAATTCAGTAGGAAGGTATATTCCACATAATCTATTTAAAGATTTTTACTTAATAGTTATGTTGTTTTTAGTTTATTTGACAAAGAAAGGGATATGGTCCTTTTATACAAGACTAAAATCTGACTTTTATTACAAGTTAGTGGCATGAAAGATAAAAACAAATTGCTTAATTTTCGGAGGGGCTAAGCACCTGCAGCACCCACTGAAGGATACAGGAACTCTGAATGCTTGGCACTTTTGAAAATCAGGCCAGAAATGTAAAATTAAAAGCTCCTCCCACCCGAAAGGCTTAAAGCGATCACGATCAGAAACAAATTCACTCAACAATAGCTACAACGACCCTCCACAATTCCTTCCATAACAACTTTCTGAAGGTTATTTCCATCTCTATGCCTAATGCGACCAAAACACACATTTGCATCCATTGAGTTCCGACACATCAGAGTCTGCTTCTCTCTTAATTGATTTTAACTGTGTCATTGGAAAACCAGATGTACAAATTATACTACAAGCAAATTTGTATGTTGTTTAATATATTATATTTATTCTGCCTTGAATACTATTGAAGTGTTGCATGAAGGAAGTTATCAGTTTGCAAGTCCATAAGATCAGTGCCCTTGTCAAAGTGCTTTATACTAGATTCCAGTCATTTATGATCTCCCTCATTGGGTCTGATTGCGTATATTTTTTCCATCCTATAGATGAAGACTGCCAAAGAGCAGATCTGATTTCCAACACCAAATGTTCAGTATAGTGATACATCTCCTAAGTTTGTGAAAGAGAGCGTATCAGATCAGCAAGTGAAGCAAAGCAGACAATTCAGATATGACCTTTTCATCTGAGCTTCCAAGCTCAACTTTTAGGCACACTTGGCTAACATAACTATTAATATCTCTAAAACCTCTCCCAAGATACACTTCACTTCTCTTTCTTACTAGAACACTGATCTCTAATTGGTTAACACTCAGAGCTGCCAAAGAACATGAAAACTTTTACTAAAAGGACAAAACTATTCAACATTCTTACTGCTATTCACCTTACCATCGAATCTGTATGTAATTGTAGCATATTCTCTAATACAAATGTTCTCAATCTTACAGACATACGCTCAGATGCACAACTATATTTAAACATCCTATTGATGACAGTATGCCTAATCAAAACCAATCCTGTCTACAACTTTTCTTCCAAGTCTCACCATGTTTTCAATATTACATGTTACAAATTACATTCTCACTAAGGAACCATATTGTTATTTCTCAGTACTCTAAAGGGCCCTGTCATCGCACACGACTTCAGAACACTGAGGAACCTTAACTGGCAAGTGAGAAGTCGGCACCATTCTCACATCTGTACTGCTCACAATCTAATGCCAACTGTATGTATGCAGTTACTATAATGGCATTTATAAATGGATGTCTGATATTTAAATTATGTACCAGCTTTCATCCCAAAGGATCCCAGTGCATTTTATAAACTTACACTCAAACTGAATATAAAGGAATTATTTATTTTACCACTGAAAGAAAACCACCTCTGGAGTAAAATGTGTTAGCTGATTAATATCCAGCAACACTTCCAAATGGTTTAGGTCAAACAGTAAATAACTCACTACAGTGGAAATTCAGTGAAGCAGAATATCATTATCAAAGTAAGGATTTGGCCAGGACTCTGGTGGTTCACACACCAAATCTGCCCTGTGATTTTTAATGACCATCATTGGTCAGAACTTCTGTTTCATATCCTATCTACAAAAGAGCAGTACAGAGTTCCCGAGGACTATGCTGAGGTAGTGATTCAATATTTATTCAGCAGAAGAGTGCTACCTCCTGAATCACCAATGCTGCACTTCTGCAATACTTAGATGCTCCTTGAAGATCTCAAGATACCCACCTGCACAAGCTTCTCTCAGCTTATGATACCTGACAGGATCACAGAACAATCTTACTATAGCTATTTCTAAAAGCACTTATCGCCTCATGGTATTTAAGGCAGTGAAATTACATCACTTAGGATGGAATAATTTCCTGAACTGTTAAGAGTAAAGAAACATTGACAAGATGGGACAGGAGTCCTATGTACAGAGAAATACACTATTCCTGGTATTTAAGTTTAGACCCCATGCACACACACTAGGAAGAGGACCCTCTAATTAAAACCATAAGATATTTATTAATTTTAATATATCTTGAGCACCTGTGCAAACTACATCTGCTAAATGTCATTAAATGTATGGCAGGACAAATTTTTTCACCTGAATAGTAAATTTGCTAAAAAAATATGCAGTTCTGGGGCAACTGAGATTATTGACAAATTCCGATCAAATCTGGCAAGCAGATTCAGCTGAATAAGAAAAATGAGGGAATTTTTTTTTAATGTCCAGTTTTGCATCGAATCTTCATTTCAACTGAAGCATCACTTTGAAATGTCATTTCAAAATATCATTTCAAAACTGTTTTGTTTCAAAATGTCATTTAGAAATGATATTCAAAATGTTTTGTTCGGCCCAAAAGACATTTTTCAGTCACACCTCAGTGAGGGGGGGAAAAATAAATGAAAAAATCAGTTTTGGTACAAAATTAACTGAATTTTTTTCTCCCCTGATTTTTCAATTCAGCCCTCAAACTGAAAATATTTCTTGCTCAGCTCTAATTAAATGCAGTATTCTTTGCAACCATGTTTTCTATACATTTGTGGCAGTTTTTGGTATCTGCCCTCCATCCAGTTTCCTTTGGGAGTACCAACAGCAAGAAGAACTCAACATTTCTTTTTGTCAGTATCTATGCCTTCCTGTTAATGCTCACCACCTCAAAGAGCCCATACTTTCTTCTTCGAAGACTCCTTGTGTTATTGAAAACAATTAACCACTTAAACTTCTTCCTTTCATTCTCCATCTTACTTCTCTCCTCTTTCTTTTACAAAAAATTCCTCGTCATATTTATGTCAACTCACAATTCTTTGGTTTTCACTGTATTTCCTGATTATTCTCCTTCCAACATTGTTTTCTCCTTCAAGCCTTTACTGTTACAATATCTTGCCAAACAGCCTTCTTGTTTATTCAACTGTTGGTTGTAGGTGTTTCCTAACACTCTGCTGTCTTCTGTATACACTTCTCCCAACCATAGTTTTAGCCTTACCACTCTAAATTCTTTTTTCCCAGTCAAACTAATCATTGCTACCCCTACAGATCAGAGAGAGCATTCTATCTGTGCAGAATCTATATTCTTCAGAGATCCACAATGTACTACCTACCAGTCTGCACCAATTTTTAGCCACCTCTTTAGTTTGCAATCTGCTGCTATTTACAGAGTCCCAAGCATAGTACCAGTGCATTTCTGTGAAAACTAAAACGCCTTCAAACATCCTTTTCTTAAGGCTGCTTCATAGTTTTTCAGGCCTGGTTCACAGGACCCAAGAATCTGCTTCTATGCTGCTCATTCCAGCATGAACCAGGTCTACTGATCCCTCAGTTCTTGCTTGGGAGTTGTCCACCACGATTGGTCTCCTACTGTGGCACCAAGGAGGAGATATGAACTAACCACATTTTAGATTGTAATCTATTTGGGACAGGGACTGTCATTATTATATGTGTGTACCATACCGTAATGTAATAACCTATAATAATGGGGTCTATCTAGTTATGGTCTTTAGGTGCATCCACAATATAAATGTTGAACAGTAATTCTGGGGAGAACTATACACAGTAGAATACACTTTTCCTAAATATCAAGTTTCCTGCCACAACAACCCTACTTAATTCTCCTTCCCCCATTAGGAGTAATGGATCTGCCCCTCCGTATTACTATACCATGCTCATTACCATAGTACCATAGTATATGGATGGATCTATACATGGACTTTTAAATTTTGATTCTTGCACTTCACTGCATGTACCCAGCTGGCTTTACCCTATACTCGTAAGTATTTAGAATGTGCTTCACACTTTCAGTGCTTCCCCCCCTTGTTTTACTGCACAGTAACACTGGCCTCATCTGTATTAAACACCTGAAATTCTCATGCCCTAGACATGGTCACTTGTCTTTCAAATCTATAGTGGTAAAACACTAATTTCACAGTTATGAGATTTAGCAAATGTCTTTCAAGATGTAATTCACTGTAAAATTACTTCAAGTTACAATAATTATTTGCAACACTGCCTACTGCCATATTTATTTTTAAATTCTCCTGGGTGCTGTGTAAAGTGACTAGTCTAGTTCTCAGAATCAGCACTTTTGATCTTATAGTGCTCAATCCTGTGGATGAATTCACTAAGAAAGCATCACATTTGTGGTATTTGCGAATTGCAGCTTTCCACTTTATTCTACCATCCACCTCATACTATCCCTAAAGCCTGCACCAAAAGAGAAGCAAAACAATATCAGTCAGTAAACTGTTATTCTATTTACCATTAGCAAAATGGCAGTTTAAAATTTTACAAAGGTTGCGGCAAACACACATATATTGTTTAAGACTGACATCTTTAATATAAAAGTACACTTCTTGTAAGGGTCCATTAAGGAGTCCTTCAATTTTATATATCAACACCTACAATTTCCTCTCGATTTATGGTAACAGCTCAGTGAAAAAAATGCATAAACCTAATTCAACTTCCCAATAAAGGAAGGAAAGAAGAGAAATTTCCTCAACTTCCGTTTTTCCCAGAAAGGTCTTCCTAGTTTCTTTTCTCTGTCCAAACAAAGGCTCCACTAATTAGGTGGGTGGCCCTTCACTCTCTCGTGTGCGGCCACCCTGAATGGAGCTCGTGGACCACAGTTTGAAAACCACTGCTCTAAATGACTCATGTAGAGTTTTACGTTAGTTATTGCCAAATGCTACCACATTAGACTTTTTAGATTGTAAGCTATTTGGGGCAATGAATGTCTGTTTTATGTTTTGAGCAGTGTTGTGTACAGTTAGTACTAAACAAGTCAACAGCAAACAACAAAAACTTGGATGTGAGTAGAATACCTGGTTTAGTAGGTGATGTTAGGTACTAAAAATGCTGCAATACCAAGAAAAGAGAGCGTGTGTAATGGGCCGAATATCTGCCTTATGTCTGAATTCTCTTGTTTGTGTCTATTTCTTAATGTCTTCAACATGAGTGTGTAATAGTGCATATAAATAAATAAGCTCTTGTGTATATATGATCTACAGTAATGTATGGGGTTAAACTCTCAGATATGGGGGGAAAATAAAGATTTCAAACATGTCAGCAGAGTATCTACTCATTTCAAAGGCATGATTATCTTCCCATATTTCAAAGGAAAAGCCTTTTGAAAGATCTGGCGCAGAAATATGCATGTGAACAGAAGCATATTGTAAAGTTTAAGCTTTCAGGTACAATGGTTCTCAGTTACAAGGCATGAGATGCTAGAATACTTGATTCTCTGTGGTACATTCAACAAAGCAGAATACACCACCAGCCTGGCATTATCACCTCTGTCCAGCCTCCAATCTGATGGTTAATGAAAACTTTTGTTTGATTGTGGCATATAGCCCTTCCAAAACTGTACCAAGCTCCGCTCAACTTCTGGGTTGGACCTTATTCATACTGCACAGATAAACGGATTTAGAAGCCAAAAAACTCTGAAATGGTTAGGTCCAATATAAAAAGTAAAGCCAGTTACCAATCTCTTCTTTTTTGTAAGGAGTGGGGGATCCAGGAATTTAACCAAATACAGGGCTGATGTGTATCAAAGGGGCTCTGATCTTGTCAAGGCAGCATCTGACCAGCAACTATGGGGTTTTTCCACCTAGCCCTTTATTTCCTCTTACCTCCTGCACCTCTATAACATTCCTCTTTTGCTGTTAAAACCAATTAGTAGCTCTGCACTGGTCAGCAGGGATTGCTCATAAGTAATGCAGCAGTCCTACTGAACCCTCCTCAGAGGCAACCCTACTGAAGCCAGCAGTTAGCCTCTGTGCAGAATCTAAACATGCACTTCACAATGAACATCATATGACATATGGTACCTCTTTTCCCACTGCCTCCTTTGTCAGCTGTCTAATGTAGGACCAAATCCTGAGGTCTTGGTCTTGATTCATTCCTTACTCTGGCAAAACACTCACTGAAGAGATGATGCAGTCATTAGATTGTTAACTCTTCAGGGCAGGGACCCCTTATAGACTGTAAAAATTACACCTAAAAATATGGGGAAGACCTATACGCCTAAAACAAGAATAAAAATTGATGCTCCACGCTGTGTAATCATCTAGGGAGTGAACTGCATCCCTTTATGAAAAATTGCTTTAATGAACAGCACAAAAGAAATGTAAGTGCAGTTGTTATAATCTGGAACTCATGTGAATTAAATTCTTGAGCTATGCTTTCCCCATACACACATTCACACAAATGGTGATCCACCAAAAACTTGTGTGCCTGAATCAGAGCTTATTGCTCAGTGAACCTCAAACAGCATTACAAAATCCATCAGCTGCCACATGTAAATGACCCTTTCCCAGGGCTCAGCTTCAGCAGTTCTCCTTTGCTGGAGAGAGCCCCCTATTCAATTGAAGGCCAAGTTATTAAGAAATCGTTTGTCGTCGTAGATTGGATTGATCGTTTGTTTCCTGAATTCCTTTTCCTATCATTTACTCATTATACGCCTCCTCCTGATGGGAGAGGACATTTATTTGCTTCTGCATTTATTGTGCTGGCAAACAGAAACATTCTGTAGCATTTCCTGGGGGTTCTCTCATTTATCTATTGGATAAGAGACTGAAGTTTTCTAAGGGCAGAAAAATTAAAATATCACTCAGGCTGACAGCAATGAAAATGAGGGTCTGTTTGTATAGGAAGGCTGTTTCTGAGCTTTAGGTTTACAAGGCTATTTACTAAAGAGGGTTGCAACATTTCATATAGCTACCACTTCTTGTATAATAAAAAAAATTCCTGGCTGTTTCCTAGCTGGATACGCGGATACTCTGAACAGAAGTGCTGAAATATGCCATGTTCTAATGCATATCAGAAAATGATATTGGTACCTGTTTAAAATGGAAAATACACTTAAAATTATGTAATTTTCTGTTTTAAGGTACATGCCTACCATCCATTGCACAATGGAGCAGCGTGTTCCCGTGATTAGGAACAGGAACTGGGTGTCACGAGTTCTCGGCTGTGTTTCATAATGTCACTGACTCTGTGACCTCAGTCAAGTCATTTAATTTTTTGGTGGCTCAGATTCCCCACTTAGCAAATAAAGTTTATATTTGCCAGCCTCTCAGGAGTCAGATGGGCTGTATGTAAATCACTTGGAGACTTTATGATGAAAGGAGTTACTGAATTTTACCTTTATACAATCAGTAAGCATTTTAAAAAGTCTCCTAAAATTTCAGTATGTTGCCTGTAATGTGATGCACTTGAAAGAGTAAGGTAGGATTTTCCTCAGTTGTTACTTTCCAAAGGTAAATTCAGGCAAGTTACCCAATCTCACATATTTTTAAGTAAAATATTTAATGGCATGATTTCATATAATCATTTTTATTGTTTATATTACTGTTTGTGCCTAGAGGATCAGCACCCAGTTGAACTAGGCACTGTACAAACACACAGGAAGACACAATTCCTTAGATTTTACAATCTAATTTAAAACCGAATTAAACACTTGGAAGTAAGAAGCAAACAAAGAGATTGGGAGAGAGACAGACAAGGATAACAGACAAAGGAGGATGTAGTTACAGATTAGCTGCATACATATATAAAAAACTTCTCATGTCCCATATAACACAGGAACCTGTTTGTTAACGTTAATAGCATGTTTACTTGTTTTGGTCAATACAACCTCTTAAAAATTCCCTAATTACATATTTTAGTTTAGCTCTAGAAAAAGGAGGGGACATCAATCCTACAGGATGGAATTACTTTCTCTCTCACACCTTTCAGAATCAGATTCTACTTGCCAGTAAATTCCAGTTTTAAAGCAAGCAAGGGGCAAAGCTGGCAGGACTAGTTCCTATTCTTCCTGACTTTGCAGGTGGGAATCAGAAGAAAAATGAGTGGAATCCAGAGGAACTGTCACTATAAGCTTTTTTACAGCAAGAATTGTTCCCATATCCTCAGTCCAACCCCAAGATTTCCGAGTAGTTTCATATAATCTATATATTCATTCCTAGTAATAATTTGCACTGATGTACATCAGAGGATCACAAAGTGCTTTACAAGTATCAAGAGTCAGGTTATTCTTATGAGGTAGATTGTTTACATGAGAAAAATCCTGACTCATGGCGACTGACTATTATTGGACAACCAACAAGTTTCTATCATTAAACCTCCTAAGAGGTTAATAACACTGAAGTCCAGAACAACATTAAGCATATTGCATATATCCATGCTTCTCAAACCACGATCTGTAGAGCCTTCCCTGGAGGTTTGCAGAAGGAAACATTAAAAATCAAGCAGGGAGGGACTAGAGCGCTGGGAGTGCAGATGGATTCATGGGGGGTCTCTCTTTTACAAAGTTGTCTGTAGAGTGAAGTAGTCATAGAACCTCAGGACAATATATAAATAGTTGTTTTCTGATTGGCTGCAATGAGCCCAATGAAAGTTAATATTCCCCTCCTTCTTGGTCAGTAAATCTTGCATTCACTTACAAAGTCAACAAGGGCCTGATTTTCAGAGGTTCTAAGCACCCAGGACTCCAACAGAAGTCAACGCTTAGCACCTCTGAAATCTACACTCAAGTCTCCTTATTGGAAGTTTGTAGATACAAATGAGTAAACTACAGTTGCTTGTCCAAAATCGTACTGCAATTCAGTAGCAGAGCCAAACCTGCTAGTCCTGACTCCTACTCCTTTGATCTAATCAGATAAAATAAATTCCTTCATGATTGTGATAACAGTGTTTCAGTCTTCTCTCTTCTAGATGTCTTATTTACTAGATACACTGTATTCGGACAAAAATCACTATCTTTGAAACAATCCCTCTAAAAACTTACTTTTAAAAGTTCATTCAAATTGGCTTGGATAGAAACCATGACACATCCACTGAACACTGGCTGCAAGACTATAAAGAAAGTGTAATGATAAAGGGAAATGTAAACGGCACTAACTCACACTACACTCAAGTAGGAGATGTTGAACATCAATGAGGGCTCAGAAACAATACAAATTCACCAAGTGAGATCAGAATTAGAACAAGAAATAAAATAGTCATTCTACCTGGAAAAAGTCAAGCCAAGATGTCTGAGAGAAAATAATTTAACATGCAAAAGTTTAACAGGAAGAAGGCACTTTGAAAGAGCAAGTGAGTGTCTAAAGATTGGAAGGAGACTTAAGGATGAATTCCGGACAGCATGTTAGGTATGAACTTCAATATATTATGGCAGAAAAAGAGTGAAAGCTTTGGATTGCATTTGAAGAGGAATCACATCACAGTATAGGGAGGTGGTAATCATCTATACAGCACAGGGAAATTGGATGCATTCAGTTCAGGACACGAACACAAGACAAAGATATAAAGCAAGAGGGACTAAGAAAAATTCTGTAAAAGTGATAAAAGCGGTAGACGAATAGATTTATGGAGGAAGATTAAAAGAACAACCTCTAAGAACACCAATACTTTTCCTTATATATTTCCAGATGGTTCACACAGTATCCAAACATCAGGTATTAGTATGTTTAAGACAAATGAAGCACTGAAATGTGGTATAAGTTATTGCTACTTAACACACAGTATTCTGGTATTAATGATTTTTATACAAATTAAAGAAAACAAAGCACAAGACAGATAGTTCCATATTTTGCTTTGCATTTGAAGTGTAGATATAATAATTTTCACAGCCAAAAAAAAAATCAATTTCTTTTGCATATCTTGGGAATCTGGAAAAATGGATCGTACAAACAGCCTCTATAAAACATGGCTATTCCTGGTGCTACTATATCTTTTCATAGAAACACAGTTTATGATAAAGAAAAATGTCCTGAAACATTATTGTATTTTTGTCTCATGTAGTTTATATGTAGAAAAGGAAAAAATTCTCTATTGAAAGAAATGTTTCTCTACACACTAATGTCTATTATTCAGTGTAGTGCATCTGCTTTTTTTTTTTTTTTTTGTTATTAAGTGACATTTCAGGACTGCTATTGATTTGATGCAAGAAAATGAAAGATGGGAACGAAAAGTATTTTTTTAAACAAGAAAAATGTCATGGAATATAAAGGCAAGGCTGACTTGTGATGGTTGTTGGAAAATACACAATTTTTTTTAAAGTTAATTTAGTGGAAGGCCGTAATAGAAGATGAGTGGAAAAAAAAATCAGTTTAAAAAACAATTGTTTAGAACTATAATGAGGCTCAGCCAGATATGGAGCTATTGCACTAAAGCAATACTATAGTCAAAAGGCTACAGTTCAGTCTCTGCCTTTTGTCAATCAGGTTGAGGTTAGAGATATTTTAACTGATAGCAAGATTCCTGATCTTAATATGCCAAGCAAAGAGCTCTCTCAACAACAGGGTAATCCCAAAAATATAATGTAATCTAAAGAGAAGAATTTTCTGGCATTTGCGACATGATACTGGATCTCAAGTTGAGTTGACAGCTTTATTATGTGAAACTGCAACAACATTACATTCTGGTCAGTACTAAACAGGGTATTGCTATGAACAGTATAGAATCACAAAGCATTGCAAAATTATGATGAACTCCCAGTTTTATCTTTCTGGTGCTGAGTCTGAGCTAAAGCATAGAAAACACGGTTACTCACTTTCTCGTAACTGTTATTCTTAGAGATGTGTTGTTCATGTCCAATCAGGTGTGTGCTCGCAAATGTGCACAGTAACCAGAAGATTTTTCCCCTAGCAGCAACCGTAGGGTCAGCCTGGGCACCCCCTGGAGTTGCACCTTCATGGTGCCCAATACAAAGCCCTGCTGACTCCACACTGCCTCAGTTCCTTCTTGCCGGCTACTCCAACAGAGGGGTAGGAGGGTGGGTATTGGAATGGACATGAACAACACATCTCAAAGAACAACCGTTATGAGAAGGTGAGTACCCGTTTTTTCTTCTTCAATTGCTTGTTCATGTGAATTCCAATCAGGTGATTCACAAGCCCAAGAACAGGAGGCGCGGTCGGAGTCATCCACTGATTGGAGCACTGCTCATCTGAAGGCCGCATCGTCTCTGGCCTGCTGAGAAATCGAGGAACGCTGTTGATGAAGTCTGCGCCCTGGTGGGGTGCCAGTAAACAGGGGTGCGGGAACCCCCGCCAGGTTGTACCATTCCCGGATGCAGGATGTGATCCATGACTAAATGCATTGTGACGACAAGCACAGGCCTTTCATTCTGTCTGCCGCTGCCACGAACAGCTGGGTCGATTTTCTGAACGGCTTCGTTCTCTCAATTGTAAAAGGCTAGTGCCCTGTGGACATCTAGTGAACGGAGTCTCTGCTCCTTGCCGCTAGGATGAAGCTTAGGGTAGAACACCGGGAGAAAGATGTCCTGGTTAATGTGAAACTGTGACACAACCTTTGGGAGGAAAGCAGGAGGCAGCCTGAGCTGCAACTTGTGCTTATAAAACATGGCATAAGGGGGCTCTAAGTTTAGGGCCCTGAGTTCAGACACCCTCCCAGCCGAGGTTATCACCATCAGGAATGCCACCTTGAAAGAAAGGTAGAGCAGGGAGCATGACGCCACAGACTCAAAAGGTGGTCCCATGAGTCTAGTAAGGACCAGGTTGAGGTCCCAGATCAGGACAGGCTGACAGATGTTAGGGTATAGCCTACTGAGCCCTTTTAAGAACTGGCTGACCATTGGCTGACCATTGGGTTAGTAGTTAGAGCGGCCCTCCTCACCCGGGTGAAAGGCCGAGATGACAGCTAAGTGCACCCTTATTGAAGATAACAAAAGCCCCTGCTGCTTCAGATGGAGGAGGCAGTCCAGAATAAGTGGCACGGATGCTAGTGTTGGGGATGAATGGTGTTGCGCCGATCAGACTGAAAATTTCTTTCACTTAACGTATGTGGCTCTCATAGACGGTTTTCTGCTGCCAAGGAGGACCTGTCTAATGTGGTCTGAACAGGAAATCTCCATTGGGTTCAACCATGGAGCTTCCATGCTGTGAGGTGAAGCGACTCGAGGTTCGGGTGTTGAAGACAACTGTGATCTTGTGTCAGAAGGTCTGGGAAGAGAGGCAGGGTGATTGGGGCTTCCACGGACATGTCTAGGAGAGATGTGTACTAGTACTGATGGGGCCAGGCTGGTGCTATCAATATGACTTGAGCTCATTCCCTCCGGATCTTGAGTACCACCTTGTGAATGAGCGGTATGGGCGGAAAGGCGTATTGGAGACCTTGCACCTGTGCTCCTCATGAACCTCCTCCACTGCCCCTAAAGATAGGAGCGATTGCACCTCCTGGATAAGGAGCTGCTTGTGAGAAGGGTCCCTGAAGAGGGACGGGGAAGGGGGGGGTGGAAGAGTGGGAGGGCACAGAACTTGACGGAGTATCCCCTCTCTACCATGCGGAGGAGCCATCAGTCCGAGGTAATACAGGACCATGCATGGTAGAAAGGGAATAGTGGGGACGAGAAGGTAAGGCGGGATGGATCCAGTCTTTGGTGTGGTATACCATCCTCAACCGTGCCTTCAAAAGACCAGTTTGTGTCCTGAAGACAGCCTGAGTTATCCCGAGCCCTGGCCAGAGGTTTGGCGCAGCCTTCTCCTGCCGTTCCGATTCCTCCTTTTGGACCCGTCTTGGAAGTTCTGCTGACCAAACCACTGCTGGGGCTGAGGATGGACTTGTCTCTGCTGAGTTGAAGGAGTATAGAGGCCCAGGGACCTGAGGGTGGCTCTGGAATCTTTAAGGCTGTTTAGCCTTTTGTCATCTTCTCTGCGAAGAGAGTCTCACCTTCAAAGGGCAGGTCTTGGATGGTTTGCTGTACCTCACAGGGGAGGCCAGAAACCTGGAGGCATGAGCCCCTTCTCATGGCCACTCCAGTAGCCATAACTCTGGTTGCTGCATCTGCCCCGTCAAGTGCCGCCTCAAGGGACACTCTGGAGATCAGTCTCCCTTCGTCAACCAAAGCCGAAAATTTGGCGTGGAAGTCCGAGGGGAGCAACTCCGTAAATTTAGCCATCGCCGAGCAGGCATTGTAGGAGTACCTGCTGATGATGGCCTGCTGGTTAGATACTCGGAGTTGCAGTCCCCCCGTGAAGCAGACTTTTCGCCCAAAAATGTCTAATTTTTTGGCATTCCTATTCTTCGACGAAGGGCCTTGAAATCCTTGCCTCTCCCGCTGGTTAGCAGCATCCACCACCAGAGAATCAGGCAGAGGGTGGTAATAGATCTGTTCATAGCCCTTGGAGGGCACAAGTACTGGCGCTCATTGTGCTTAGTCGTAGGTGGCAGTGAGGCCGGGGTCTGCCAAAGGGTCTTGGTTATGTCCATGATTGTCTTTATCAGTGGTAAAGCGATACGGGCAGGGCCGGAGGGAGCCAGGATGTCCACCATAGGGTCCTCATCATCCACAACTTCCTCTGCCTTAATGCCCAGAACCTGGGTGACCCGTCACAGCAGCTGCTGCAACACCCTGGAGTCTTCCAGAGCTGGGGCTACTGAAGTGCCTGCTAGGGCCTCATCTGGTGAGGAGGAGGAGGAGACCACCAGGGGAGGGAGTGGCTCCCTACCATCCCCACTCAAGCTATCTCTTGACCCTGTGGAAACTGCAGTAGGTTGGCCTGGTCCCGGTGCTGTGAAAGGCGCAGGTGTTGATGCCAGTGTCGGTTCCCACACCAGCGCCGGTGCCTGGTGCAGCATGTGCGCCAGGGTTCCTGTAGGTGTTGTTGCAGCCAGTGCCGATGGTGCTGTAGCTGCAATCGGGGCCGCTGAAGCCTCCGGTGCTGAAGTGGCCGATGTCAGTGCTGGTATTAATGACTGAGGCATTGGCTCCAGTGCCAACTGTGGCAGAACGAACGTCATGGACACCACTGATCCTGCACCCGAGTAGAACCCCTGGCTCCGACCCTGGGCTTGATGGAAAGCCCACGGAGTCCAAAAGGGCGACTGAGGTGGATTTTGCCATTGAGGGGCCACTGCATCGGGTGGGACCACCTACGGTGAGGAGGATCTTCTGCTCCTGCTATAGTCAGAGCGGTACAAGTCTGACTCCGACTCTGACTCCGAGTAGGAGGACCAGGGTGGAGTTGCTCCTCTCGAGGTAGAGCATCAGGAAGCAGAGTGCTGAGGTGAGGGGGATCGGCGTGTCATCATCGCTGACTTTCCCTTTGACTGCACGGGATGCTGGGATGGAACCTGCGGTACCGGGACACTCCCTTGTCTCGGCGGCAAGAACAGCGCCATGAGCCTCAATAGGTTCTGCACCACCTCGAAAGCCTCTGGGGTGGACGGGAGCGGTAGATGCTCCGATGGGTGCAGTGAGCGAGATGGGCCCATACTCGACTGCCTCGCTTGGGCAGGAGTCAATGTGGCCCCACTCTGAGTCTCCGAGCCATGGCATGACTGAGGTGCCACTGGTGGCTGGTCCCTGGGTCTTGCTGAGGGAGAATGGCCTCTCTCCGACCTCTTTTTATTCTGTTCCGGCAATTGGGACTGGTGCCGAAGGCTGGAATGTCCCCAAGAGGCTCCATGACGGTGCCAAGCTTCCTTGCCAGTATCTTTCTTCAGCACTGGATCCTTCAAAGACGGTGCTGGAGCACTTCGCCTCAAAGACGACATGCCAGAAGCAGGATTCCTGGTGCCTGGGTCTGACTGATGTCGGAGAGCAGTCTCCATAAGAAGAATTTTGAGACGCTGCTCTGTCTCCCTAATGGTTCTCAGTTGGAACTCCCGACAGATCTTGCAGCGGTCTTTCTGGTGACCCTCACCCAGGCACCGTAAGCAGATGTGGGCGTCACTTTTTGGCAAGCGCATCGCGCAAATCTGGCAAGTCGTAAAGCCTGGGATCGCGGCAGGCCCCGATAACAAATGGGGGTGGAGAGGAACCCCCATAGCTGAAACTTATAAAGAACTACTGAATTATACTAACTATTGGAAACTAACTATGTAGAGCGAATAAAGCACTGCTAATCCACTTGCCGAAGCAAGAGAAGAGCAAGGGGAAAAGTTTCAGCTATCGTCACTGGCGGTAAGAAGGAACTGAGGGGGTGTAGGGTCGGCAGGGCTCGATATTGGATGCCATGAAGGTGCAACTCCACCCTATGGTTGCTGCTAGGGGAAAATTCTTCTGGCTACTGTGCACGTGCACACACCTGACTGGAATGGACATGAACAAACACTCGAAGAAGAATGAATAGTTTGAAAGCCCAAGCTCACAGGTGGGAATTTGGCAATCTGGATCTAATTTTAGATCGGCTTCTATTCTCATCTCTGCCACAGAATTGCTGTGCAAACTAGGCCAAGTCACATTATTTCTCTCTGCCTCAATTTCCCCAACTGCAAAATGGGAGGGCAACATCACCAACCTCACAGAGATGCTATGAGTTTTAATTCATTGTCTACACAATATATTAAGATTTTCAAATGGACATCACACTATGTTTTCTTAGTTATATGTGAAGGAGTTCTGCAAGCAAATACATAGGCTTTTGTTTTTTTCAGCCCCTGTCATTGTCTATAGACAGGAGGATACAGACGCAGTATCTAGGCTGGCATATAGTGATGCCGGAGAAATTTAATTAAGTTTTATAACTAGCCTGCTCTGTGGATGATATTAATGTAATCACATCTCCCTTTCCTTACTCCACTAGCAACACTTAGGACTTTGGTTTATACAGGAAATAGCGTTCTTGGAAACATTTTAAATGAAATTCAAAATGTCAGGCAAATTTTGCTGCACTTTTCCCACCCCAGCCCCTTGGCTCTTGCCTGGAACCTGGGAGAGAGGGAGAACAGATTCCATTATGGACAACACTTTGCAGGTCTGACATACATTTTCAGCACATGAAGGCTTTATCTTGACAAGGGTTCAAAAGGTGTGTTGTTACCTCATGACAGCTAACCACCTTCCAAAATCCAAAATCCTAGCCCATGCTAAGATGGTTGAGTTAAAGCCTAGTCTTGTACCTCCTAGGCTTTAGCTCAATCAGCTTACCAGGTCCTAAAATGTATCTCGCCTTGCCTTGCATCTTGCTAGAGTTTTGGAAAGCACGAGTTAGATCGAGACAGCTGATGTAACCTAATATCCCATTTTTAAATCTTAGCCAAGATATGGACAGATACTATGACAAGAGGCACTGTGACTTGTGAATCAGGATGGAATCAATGGCATGGCATGGAGTTATGGGGCACTCTGGTGCTGGAGGGGTCGCCTTTCAAATGAGATATGTACACCTAAGTCTTGACCTCTTGCAATCACTAAAGATCCCAACCTCAGCTGTTGCGTAGGGATCAGTGTACTGATTACTTATTATTCACATAGTGTTTGCAAAATGTCAAGAGTGCTAAGCAGTTTTATTAGTGCTGTTGTGTACTGTTATAGTTAGTGGTTTAGAATATGTTAAAACCAGCCCAGGCACAAAAATCTATTTGCCCATCACTTAGCATTATGACTGACAGTATCAAAAAACTTACTGATATTTTACTTGTTCAGCAAGGAACTTATTCACCCTGGTCAACCAAACAAGTAGAACTTTGCCAGTTAGCCAAGTTACACCCCAGAGGTAAATTAATTAATTCTCAAGAACATTCAGAGACTTAATGTTTACAAAGCTCTCAGTTCCTCACATAAAATGTATTACATACAACTGCATGTTATCATCATCTAAACTCATTTTCCACTCTGATGGATCCAACCCAAAGTCTCCACACATTTTATTGATATCATTGTCATTTGATTCTGAAAGCCATCAATGAATGAAGTCCAAACTTGTACAGAGAAAATGCGTTTGCTGTACTAACTGCAGCTCTTAAACACAGGACAAAAGGAGTTGAATCCTTTCCCAGTTATAAAATTCTTGCTGATACACTAATGCAATATCTTCAAGAAAAGGAACAGGGTGATAGCTTATTTATTTTTTAAATTAAACATGCTTACACTACTCCCAATATATTGTAGAGAACATAAAGGTTTGAATTGATTTACATTGCTTTGTTATAAAACTTTTTGATTCTCTTATTATCTACACCTTGCAAGCTGCAGCTGAGTTGTTGAGTCTCAGAAAGGGTAAACAAAATACCGGAAAATATGAACAAACGTGAAACCTATATTGTTTGCATCTTAGTACTTATGTTCATTACAAACTCAAAAAAAGGCAAGACTTGGCTCTGAAGCTGAACTGTATATTATCTTCTTTTCAGAGCCCTGGGGCTATCATTGCAAAGCACAGTGGTCCATTCTAAGCCCTGAATAGAGAAAAGGAAGAGATCATTAAATTATAATTTCCCTGCACAATTGGTATGAGCATTTCCTACCAACCGGATTAATTTGAACGCAAGATCCCAGAATAAAGCTGCTCAGCAGAAAGGATGGCAGTTTAATGTCTAGTAAATTTGATTTCTCTGAAAACCCTGACACATCATAATAGTGAAATCCTATTTACTGTAGCAAACAGGATGGATTATACTATTTAATACCTGGTATAGTGTGTGCCATCAGCTCACAGCTTTGTGCTCATCTTACCTTAAGGTTAATACTCCTTGAAAGCCTAAACGGTAAATAGAATTCCCAAATTAAGTGCCGATCCGATGATTTGTAAATCCTTCCTCAAAATTTAAGTCGCGAAAAAAATAAAATGGATTCAGGTAAGACTATCATTTTTCCAGAACTTATGTCTAAATTCTTAGGCTCTGATCTGACAATAAGCTTTGCACAAAAAGAGCCTCTGCATCCATAAGAACTCCACTGAAATCCATAGAGGTCTGCCAACAGAATTCACTGTAGGATCCGGACCTCAGACTTTAAGCTATTTGAGACAGGGATTTTGTCTATCTCTGAGATTGTACAGCACCTACCATGATGTAGGGGGCCTCTGAGGGCTACTATAATATAAACAATAAATACTAACAACATCTAGCTCTTTTAAAATACGTACACGTACTCTGTACACTGCCCAGTGAAGATATTTTTAGGAAATCAGAAGCATAGGAACTTATTGCCTTGACTGAGCCAAAGCCTGACCAATATTAGGGCTTATTTCTTACTCATTCATATGAGACTGATAGAAGTTAAATAATTTTGTGATATATTAGCTTATTAAAAACTCCTTCATTCTTACTCCCACAAATAGGGGCATGATTCCCATCAGGATAGAGCTGAACACTAAATGACAACTGAATGTAAGTTGTTTCACTTCCTATAAACTGTATTACTTATATAGTACCATAGATCTGCATGGCACTGCTAAGGTGAAGAGAGACAACCAGCATTTCTCATGGATTTAAAAATACTCTAAAGCAGCAGCAACTGGATCAAGGAATGGTGGAGAACAAGACACACTATGAACAAAATTAGTACAAATTATTATTTTTGTTGGCCTCCAGATAACACAGTGATGAGCACATTAGAAATGCAAAGACAGATGAGATCTTGAGACAATGTAAAGTTAGACCAATGACAGAATGACTCATATGGCTGATCAGGACAACGGCAAATACAAGAGGGGGACATAATTCTTGGTGTGTGTTAGAAAAAGAGGTCTTGGAAGCCTGCAGAGCTTCACAGACAGAAAGTAGTAAAACCTCATCTCATCAATTCTTACACTGCAATTTTAAGGAAAAGTCAACATATTGTATATGTGAACGTTTAGGGTACTATAGAATGTAGAGTGGTTCTATCAAGAGATATTGTTCTATGGGCCTTTTTTTAAATCTAATTTTCTGTTAATTTTTCATTTAACTTACAAGAACCATAAACAGACAATGAAAAATATCTACAACTGCATTACAGCTTCTATTCCAATTGCTACAAATAAAGGTACCAGGTCCTGTTTCCATCAGCATAAAAAAAAAAAGTGACCCAAAAACCTTATATCTGTATCCTACAACTACATATGTACCAATCCTCAGTGGTCTGTTCTGATCAGAATGTGTGTAAGGAGCAATGTCCATATATCTCTTGGGTATATACAAAGTAGAATATGCCCCTTTTAGGGCTGATGAATTAATTTCTCTCTGAAAGTCTAATCTGGGAACTCTTAAATAATGAGTTTATAGCCTAACCAGATATACTGTATCTGAAGGTTATTTTTTAACTTCTTTGTTAAACTATTCCATCTTGCTTAGCTGCTGTGGAGTATGCAATAACTCTTAGTTTATGTGTCATCTTTGACCTAGAAACACTAGCAGCTGTTGGGGGAAATCACTGTTTTTTGGAAAGTACCAAAGGATTTTTAGCACATAAACCAAATTTATGAACAGCTATTGCCCCTGAGAATTGAACTGTTTATGTTTTAGTCCCACAGCTGTCACTGGTGCACAGTTACTTTGTCCTGCATTAATCCCCTGAAAAGGTTGACACATCTTCACTCCAGTCACTGAAACATTTTATAAGTGACATACTTCATCTGGCAGTGAATATGTATAATAATTTCTCTCCATAAGGAGCACATTGTGCTGACACTAATCTGTTCTGTTGTCATCTCCCTTTATTATCAATGTCCACACTGTTTTTTCAGCAGCACAGAAGAACAAAGCTGTGAAGCTTCTAATTGAAAAAAAGCTAACTAATCAAAAGGCCAATTAATCATACAGATGAGCTCTGACACTTAGTGATGCAATAGACACAAATACCACCTATTAGTAACCAAGGTGTTGTTAAAATGTGCTTATCTGATGTAAGAGTGATCTTAAAATTTAATTAGCATGCTTCACCACAGATGACAAGACTAATAATACAAATTTCTTCATATTGACATTTTATTTCTCCAAGTTCCCATCTTTTTATTCCACTCTTATCTTCTCTCTGTTCTACAGCACACACCATTATCTGTGTGCAGACTTCCACTGAAATCAATGAGAGTTTAGAAATAAACTACATGCTACACTACTCTATTAATTTGCACATTATAGCTCCCTTTTAAGCCCACCTCCACCATTCTCTACAACATTGAGACTCCAACGGCCTCTCCATTCCTTCCTTGGTTACTTTCACTTCTATTCAGATCACGGTGCTCAAAAATTATCAGCATTGTTTTGTCTAACAAATGACCCGGAGGTGGGGGGAGACATCCAGGTAAAAAATATCTCAAAACTTGGATGCAGTTCAGATCTTGACCTGACCTTTGCACGTAGCCCCTGTTCTTCTTCCAGTCCTGCACACCCCAAATCTGTTCAGAAGATAAACCAGACTTTGAGGATAGGGCTCATCTCATTTCAGCACCTATGGAACATTCACTGCATTGGAACCTACATGCCTCAGACTTGATTTACAAACAAACAAAATAATCACCTTGCCAAAACAGTGGTTCTTTAATATATCAATACAAAAGGCAGAATGAAGAAATTAGCTTTATAACATGCCATGAAAAGCTCCCAACTCTGACAGATAGAGGGCACACACTCCATGGCTGAGAACTCTCAACTGAGAATATCCTGCTCTCATTCTGAGGAATTCAATTTCAAGAGGAGAAACCAAGATAGAACCATAGAACATTAGGGTTGGAAGAGATCTCAGGAGGCCATCTAGTCCAATCCCCTGCTCAAAGCAGGACCAACCCCAACTAAATCATCCCAGCCAGGGCTTTGTCAAGCCTGACCTTAAAAACCTCTAAGGATGGAGATTCCACCACGTCCCTAGGGAACCCATTCCAGTGCTTCACCATCCTCCTAGTGAAACAGTGTTTCCAAATATCCAACCTAGACCTCCCCCACTGCAACCTGAGACCATTGCTTCTTGTTCTGTCATCTGCCACCACTGAGAACAGCCTAGCTCAGGGGTCAGCAACCTTTCAGAAGTGGTGTGCTGAGTCTTCATTTATTCACTCTAATTTAAGGTTTTGCGTGCCAGTAATACATTTTAACGTTTTTAGAAGGCCTCTCTAAGTCTTTATTATGTAACTAAACTATTGTTGTATTAAAGTAAACAAGGTTTTTAAAAATGTTTAAGAAGCTTAATTTAAAATTAAAATGCAGATCTTATCAGTTTAGTGCAGTGGTTCTTAACCAGGGGTACACACATCCCCTGGGGGTGCGAGATGCCCTTTCTGGGGGTGCGAGACATGCGAGATTTTTTTAGAAGGTAAATAATCAAAAACGCAAATTAAGCACAAGCACATAAGTACAACTACTTTGTTTCATCAAACCTATGTATTTATTAACATTATATATTTTTAAGGATTACTGTAATATACAAAGTTTTTACGTTTTCAAGTTTTTAAGCTAATTGTAGTGTAATTTTTGATAAGGGGTGCGAGAACATATTTTGAGAACTCCAGACCGTCAGTGGGCTGAGCGGGGCCAGGTGTAGTATATTAAATTGCCCCCATAGGAATGTGCTACTTACAGCGTACTACTTACGGCTGCCAGTCCTGGTGCTTTGAGCGGCATGGTACAGGGACGGGGAACAGGGGTGGTTGGATAGGCGTGGGAGTCCCAGGGGTCCTGTCAGGGGTTGGGGGTGTGGATAGGGATCAGGGCAGTCAGGGGACAGGGGGGCTTGGATGGGGGGTGGGGTCCTAGGGGGTGGTCAGGAGACAAGGAATGGAGGGGTTGGATGGGTGCAGGGGTTCTGAGGGGGGCAGTCAAGGGGCGAGGGGGTGGGGGAGTTTGGATGGGTGTGGGGGTTCTGAGGGGGGCAGTCAAGGGGCGAGGGGGTGGGGGAGGTTGGATGGGTGCGGGGGTTCTGAGGGGGGCAGTCAAGGGGCGAGGGGGTGGGGGAGGTTGGATGGGTGTGGGGGTTCTGAGGGGGGCAGTCAAGGGGCGAGGGGGTGGGGGAGGTTGGATGGGTGCGGGGGTTCTGAGGGGGGCAGTCAAGGGGCGAGGGGGTGGGGGAGGTTGGATGGGTGCGGGGGTTCTGAGGGGGGCAGTCAAGGGGCGAGGGGGTGGGGGAGGTTGGATGGGTGCGGGGGTTCTGAGGGGGGCAGTCAAGGGGCGAGGGGGTGGGGGAGGTTGGATGGGTGTGGGGGTTCTGAGGGGGGCAGTCAAGGGGCGAGGGGGTGGGGGAGGTTGGATGGGTGTGGGGGTTCTGAGGGGGGCAGTCAAGGGGCGAGGGGGTGGGGGAGGTTGGATGGGTGCGGGGGTTCTGAGGGGGGCAGTCAAGGGGCGAGGGGGTGGGGGAGGTTGGATGGGTGTGGGGGTTCTGAGGGGGGCAGTCAAGGGGCGAGGGGGTGGGGGAGGTTGGATGGGTGTGGGGGTTCTGAGGGGGGCAGTCAAGGGGCGAGGGGGTGGGGGAGGTTGGATGGGTCGGGGGTTATGAGGGGGGAAGTGCGCTGGCTGTTTGGGGAGGCACAGCCTTCCCCAAAACAGTAGGAATGTGCTACTTACGGTATACTACTTACGGGCTGCCAGTCCTGGTGCTCCGCAATTAGCACATTCCTACAGGGAGAAATTTAATACACTACACCAGTGGACAGAACCCCAGACTGGCAGCAGGCTGAGCTGCTCAGCCAGCCGCTGGTCTGGGGTTCCGTCTGCCGGCTCCTGCCTGCCGGGGTCCCAGCCGTCGGCCCCGCTCAGCCCGCTACTGGCCTGGGGTTCCATTCACCCAGGCTGGCAGCGGCCAGGACCCCAGCTGGCAGGAGCATGCCAGTAAAAATCAGCATTCATGCCGCAGGTTGCCAACCCCTGGCCTAGCTCCACCTCTTTGGAACCCCCCCCTTCAGGTAATTGAAGGCTGCTATCAAATCCCCCCTCACTCTTCTCTTCTGCAGACTAAATATCCCCAGTTCCCTCAGCAGAGGGAAGATGCAGCAGAGATCCTGTGTCCCTTGACACATGGGAAGGAGTCGTTCATTACAAATCTTCAGCATTGCACAAAAAGCTGGCACTAAAATCAGTACTGTTTGTTATCTCAGTTATATATGCAACAGTACACATTCAACACAGGTATGCTAGATCTCAATTCCACTGAGCTATTCTACTCTGGCCCCTTTTCTCAAGTCTTCTCTGCCACTTTAGCTCTGTATCTGCTCTGAATAAACAAAAAGTCACTGAAGGATAAAATGCATTTTACTGTATGTATATGATGTAACTAAAAATATAAAATGACTGTTTATTGATTATCCTTTGTCATGCCTCCTGGAAACCCCCAACTATTACACAGAGCCATAAGAGACATCCTGCTACCAACAAGCCCAAACCAAACTGACAAAAAAGCTTCCCTAGTATTCCTCCGTAAGGTCAAGCAAATGCTTGGCCGAAAAAGTAAGCCTTGCAACATGCGCCACAATCTACAAGATTCTAGTTTTGGTAGAGCACCAGAAAGAAGAAGTTCAACAGCTGAGGAGTCTCAGCTGAGAATGCATTGAGACTCCATGTCTCAATGGTCCAGCTAATGTGTCATCTTAGTGGCAATTTAAAATAAATTGGTATCTGGTCATTTCAAAATATATTTCATTGCCAAAATAATAAGAACTTCATCTGTCTTGTTTGCAAAAAGTAGCTCAAACCATAAAAACACTACATCCCATCTATCCACTAACTAAAACGCTCATTGTAGCCAATTATATACACTGACAATTTGTGCAATATGCTGTCCTCTCTAATCCATTACAAAGTTTTTAGTCGCCTGAATGACACATCACGAAAGCTCATGCTCAAATAAATTGGTTAGTCTCTAAGGTGCCACAAGTACTCCTTTTCTTTGTACATCTGTATATGTGAATAAATATAAATTACAGTAATATCTTAACCATATTAAGACTTATCAAAAAACAAGAAAACTCAAAGTTAAGGCTGGCATATTATTCCTAGATTATAAAGCCAGAAGGAATCACTGTAATCAAGTCTGACCTTTTGTATAATGCAGGCCCTAGGACTTACTCCAAATAATTCCTGTTTGACCTAGGATATCTTTTAGAAAAAGAGCCAATCTGGACTCAAAAAATGCCAAAACCCCAAGTTGTTTCGATGGTTAATTATACTCACTGTTAAAAATGTACATCTTGTTTCCAGTTTCAATTTCTCCTGCTTCAACTTCAGGCAATTCATTTTGTTATACCCTGTTTGCTAGACTGAAGAGCCCATTATCAAATATTTATTCCCTATATACATACCTATAGACTGTAATCTAGTCATCCCTTAACCTTCCTTAAGTCTATCACTATATAAGGCATGTTTTCCAATCCTTTAATCATTCTCATGACTCTTATCTGAATCCTCTCCAATTTATCAATATTTTTATTGAATTGTGGACACCAGAACTGAACACAGTATTCCAGCAGTGGTCACGCTGTGCTGAATATAGAGATAACACCACCTCTTCCACTCATATTCGATATTCCTGTTTATGCATCCAAGGATTACACTAGCCTTTTGGCCACAGCGTCACACTAGAAGCTCATGCTCAGCTGATTATCCAGAGGGCCTTTAATCCATGTAGTTTCTTGGATGAAAAATGCAAAGCTATGCAAATTGAAAGTTGTTCCAAATTTTGGGACATGCCTTAAATGATGCCAAAAAGGCGAGAAGCGTGATTTGTTACAAAATGTCATTATGTAAGATGCAAACATTAATAGCAATACATCTTTCTGAAATATTTACTCCATTAAAAAGAATGCATTTCATTACACTTCCACTATCGTTAAGCCATCTGGATTGTTCCAACAGTTTGCAGTGTAGTTTCAAATTCTTTTGAGGTAAATTTGCTAGTGCCTTCTAAACATGTCAAATTACTCTAACAATAAAGATGAATCTTTCCCTGCATATCTTGGTGGTTTGGCTAAGAGCAATGATCTCTGTCTAACCAAAGATGTGATTGTGGGTTTTTTATTTTTTATTTATTTTTATTTATTTATATATTTGGAGGAGGAGGGGAAGGGGAAGATAATTACGTTTGAAAGTTGTAATTTCACTCAAAATCTTGAGAATGTTGGGCAATGTCCAATGAAACAAAACCAGTTCACCTACACTGGCTCTTCATCCTGTATGCCCTTTATTGCTGGAAAAGTAACCTCTTGTGAAGATAAAAAACAGTGTGTGAGTAAATATTGTGAGAAATGAAAACTCATCTTAATCATAGAATCATAGAATATCAGGGTTGTAAGGGACCTCAAGAGGTCATCTAGTCCAACCCCCTGCTCAAAGCAGGACCAATCTCCAATTTTTGCCCCAGATCTCTAAATGGCCCCCTCAAGGATTGAACTCACAACCCTGGGTTTAGCAGGCCAATGCTCAAACCACTGAGTTATCCCTCCCCCCCAATATGACAATTATATTAATGACAATATTAGTCACTAAGGAATCAAAAAATGATTCTCAAAATAACAACCTCTATCTTCAGTCTTCACTTGTCCTTCTCAAACAGAAAGAGACAAAAACCAATTAATTCCATCATTTTAATTCTGGCTTATGAAATTCTTCCTGTTGATCTTTAAGCTTAAACAGAAACCACAAAGTTGGTCACGGAAATTAACAAAACTCTTAATTAAACAAGAAAAATGGTCTCACCCTCTCTTCCAGTCGAGCTAGCTGCTCTTTGTAGTATGCATCGTGCTTCTTCAGTTCTCTGTCTTTCTCTTCCAGCTGCTTGGCCTAAAAAAAGAAATGCAAACATAAAACTGGATCAAGAAAAAGCAGCGCTTGCAGAGGAAAAAGTCTAGTATAAATTGTATCAGTAAGTAGTATACAGCAATTGAAGACTGGAGCCTAATAGTTTTTGCCAAAACAGTATTCAGTATTAATAAGAAGAGGATTGCTGCATTGAAAATGTAAATGTAATTGTCTACTGTATCATTATTATTATTTGCTCAACAGCTGTATTTGGAAATGTCACAAAGGCGCACAAAGCATACTACTCTGAAATTAACTCTTTACTGGAAGGTTAACTTCATGGACAACTATTGCATTTAAGAAAACTTTCCATTAATTCCAGACAAAAGCCATGTGTACTCAGAATGATAGCATGTTAAAAGTCCAAAAATAAAATGGAGATTTTGGTGTGTACATGGCCATGGACCCCACACCAACACACACATTTGCATGTGATTTTAAAAATGTCTTTAAAATGATCAGTTCTGCATTGGGCCCCGATCCAATATAGCACTTAAGCATTTGCTTAACTTTAAGCTCTTTATTAGTCCCATTGACTTCAATGAGACCGCTCAGATGCTTAAACGCTTCATTGGATCAGACCTTAAAGCACAGTGTGCCTATTGCTCCATTGTCCTGTTAGGGTACCATTAAAAACAACGAAAGATCAAGGCCCTAACGTTGACACACCCTCAAAATACATTCATGGGAAAACTTCTAACGATTCACAAACAAAACTAGATTTTGAACGCAAACCTGTGTTTAAAGAAGTAAGAAATATTGCCATTAAAGAATCATGTTTTGTACAATTCCCACCCCCACCACACACACACTTTCTAATAGAGTAGGCTTGAACTGAACAACATATAATGACTTACAACACTGATATATAAAATGAACTGTTAGCTATATTTTAATGATTTGTAACTATGGGTAGTGAATGAGTACCAATAAGGTAATGCTACGGCCAAGGCCTTGTTGGCATAAGCACAGTTCTTTTACGTAGAATCGATGGCTTGTTTAAAATCACGTTCTTGCTGACAGAACAAAAGGTAACATGTTGTGCTGAAAGATGTAAGTGAGAGATACGCAAACATGTAATGAAAAAAACTCCTCTTTTTCTGGGACAACCCTAGGTAGGGGCAGAGGTGACATAAAATGAAATGACCCAGAAACTGCAAAAACAAGCAGAAACCAAAAGTTGAGTAACTGAAGCTTACACATCCAGAATATATGGGTTACCTAAAACACAAAGCATTGATGTGCTAAAAGGCTATTGGATAGAGATGAAATAATCAGTAATGTGGACATGTATAAAAGACGTAAGTGAACATGGTCCCAAACTGAAGATGCATCGGACCAGAAACTGAAGAACAGGACTGAAGGACCAGACCAAGGGATCAGAGAAGGTGATGTCTATCACAGAAAGTGGAAGAACTTCCCGGTGCCACAGAATGTGGTAACTTGGACCCATTTACCAATTCGGATTTGTCTGTTATTATTTGTCTGGCATAAATGTAAGTGACAATAATTCTGTCTGATATTGTATACAGAAAGGAGAAAACTGATTAAGTCTAAATGGGGTGGACTTTTGACTAAGTTTCCCTACTTTTAACCCACCAGTCCCTTTTTCACCTCTCTGGAAACTACCACCGTTGCTGGAGCGGCAGCTGCTGAATAATTTGCAAAGCTTTTACTGTTGTGTGAGCTGCTTCCTGGTTTACTTTCAGTTAATGGACTTCTGTCCTTTTAATATTATGACTTGAGCGCTCACGAAAGGTGCTGGATTTTCAGCACTGGTGAGTGAGGTGGTATTTTATTGCTTTTTGCTTATAGTAGGATATGTAGAATCAATGTGACTCACTAAGGACAGTTTTAAAATATTTAGATACTGTGCACACAAATATCACATATAAGAACACTTTTAGAGGGGAATGTTTGTCAGGTGATAGGTAACAGGATGTAGAACATTTCACCTCTAGGATATTGGTAAAAATTCATCCCAGGCACATGATAATCAAATAGTCATTGCCCACTGAGGGCCATTCAGTGGCCTACCTAAAATGAGTTATTGATCTCTACTGAGTGCCTTTCAGCCAAGCACCAACATCACAGAACCCACCACAACTAACACCCATGATGGTAGCATCAGCTGGAATGCCAAGGAGACTGGAAATTGAGTTACCTTCTCTCTCCTCGAGGCAGCATCTTTAAATCACATTGCCAGAGCCACACCAGGAAACTTACAAACTCCACTCTCCATATTGTACTTTTTTTGTGGACACAGGACTTATTCTGCTCATCAAGCCCAGGGAATTCTTTTTTGGTATTCAGCATGTACCATGTTTTTAGGCAAATAGTCTTTCAATGTATAAAATATGCACTCTGCATCCCTCGTTTTGTTCCGTGTTTCTACTTACCTTTATTTCTATCTCCTGAAGCATGTAAAGTTAAAAACAAATAAAGTCATGAATTCAGTGCATGAATGGAGGACATAAAGAATACAAAGAGACCACTGTGTGGGTAATGTGTCAGAAATCCAAGGCACATCAGAAAGCTACAGGAAAAATCATATTAATCACATTTATGCAGCCTTGCAAAAATCTGCTCACCCAGGACAACTCATTTTATTTTCCACTGCAATCATCATAGTAAAGGGCAAGCTATTACATTTGTGCCTGAGCTGGTAAATTTTTATGACAATTTTGTAGGGCTGCATGTATGGTCTAAGAATCAAGATGGTAAATTGGAAACACTTACATGTCATTACACTATTATGGTGTGAAGGAATCCACTGTATTACTAAAATACAATGTTAATTACATCTGAAATATGCTTCCAAGAAATAAAAGATTCTGAAAATGCCAGAATCATCAAAAATTGAAATATTTGTTTTTTTTTTAAATCAAGTGCCTATCAAGATCACCAAAATACATTTACATTTCAATACTACAATGTGGGAATATCATCACACAAGAACCTTTCTGTGAGGGGGCAATTAAGAAATTACAGCATCAGCATAATAGGCACTGGCTACAAAAACTTTATCAGCTCCTCTCTCTATAAAAATCATTTAACCTCACAGATTCCAAATGCATTATCATCTTAGCTGTCCTGTGCAACTTCATTCCACGTGTGACAATACCTACCATGATCCCTGAAATACCTGAAAGCTAACAAACAAAAGGAATACCTAAGTACAGTTAAGTAGCAGAGTAATAAAGAAAATGTAATGAATATTCCATTATGACTATTCCAAATACTCACAGTAATTTAATAAGCTTTAGGTCTTAGAATTCAATACTATAAATACATCACCTGATCCTACTGATGAGACAAAGTCACCCAATGAAACGGTCTTTGAAAAGTCAACAGACTGTAAAAAATGTCATAATGCAATTCACCTTCCACATGTCCAAAGATTCACAACTTTAGGAAATTTAAGAGTAAAACACAAAAAAGTCAAATATGAATAGTAATGACTGGGGAGACCACAAAGCACCTAATCACAAACTCTTTCTCCTCAACTAGTTCAACAGCTCAATTAAAACCAATTCCCTGTTCTTCACTGAAAGAAACCAATAGTAGCAAAGACTCTTCCCAGGAATGAAAACAGGAAGTGGTAGAATGAGAAATATACAGAAGACCATCAAACTTGAAAAAGCAGACTTAAACCCTACCTGTTCCATACTAAAAACGGATCAAGCTGTGGGACATGGTTAAAACTTGATAACGCCCAAGGATTTATCTATACAAACACTTAGTTTTCAGCAAGCGAGGAGGCGAATCTACCTTGCACTAGCCTGCCATGCATGAAATGTCTATGCGTACCCTGCTGCCGTACACTAAAAGTTCCCAAGTGTGCTTTGATCTACCCCATTTTTAAACGGGAGAATTTCAAAGGGCATGAGGGAACTCATAGGGCACAGCAGTAGAGTTCATACAGACATTTAATGCATGGCAGGCTTTTGCATGGTAGATTGACAATCCAGCTTTCTGTGAACTAAGTGTTTGTATAGACAAGTCCTAACTCAGTTAACATGGTTATATCCTGTCTGTGCACAAAACTAAGCAAAGTTATAACTGTCCCTAATTTGTGCAACAGCTTTGGACTTTGCCAGGCTGCAACATGGTTTCATATCATGTACAACCCAAGAGCAAAGAATGTTTTATTCACGCTGGGAGACTACCATTTTGTAGCCTAGTTCCTCTTTCTCAACTTGGCAGTCTCTAAAGTATGGAGAGAAGTTAAGAACCTATCCATAAAAATGTGTATCATGCTAGCTATAACCATTTTAAGCACCATTTTACTTTCCATACATGTTATTGCCAGCATGGTTTTCCCATCCAATAATTCACAAGGACATGGACAACGCTAGCCAAAACAATGTTATAAACAGACCTTTAAATAGTTAAAATCATAATTTAACATGATTTGTAATTGTGTTAGAAACGGACCACTTATTACAAAAGTGTAGGATTGTGAGTGTGAGTGAGTGAGACAGACTTTTATCTGTATTTGAAACTATCTATGAAGAAAGGACTGTAGATAAGGTAAAGGTGGATCAAGATAAAGAGTCAAAAGTTCTGTCAACGATGGCCAGGAAATGGTCATATTTCTAGTAAATGGTGCTTAAAACAGGGTTTCTGCTCAAACCTGAAAAAATGGCAACTTTCAACACTATTTTGAAAAGGAAAAGGTGTATTTGGAAGTAATGTGCTTCACCCATAAGGAACTCTTGTCAAGGAGTTCTGCTTTTTGCGCCTGCCCGTGGGATCATTTAAGATACTGAGAGTATGCAGCACTATCCTACTACACAAGTCAATGGCAGAAATTAAAGAAAGTGAATATTTAATAGGTCACAGAATCTATGGAATATGTAAAAATCAAGGAACCATTGAACATTCACATTTACAGAGCAACCTTGGATGCAACTCCTTGTAGAACTAAAATTCTTCTTTTCTTTGGTAGGCTTAGAACCTACTAACCTGCACAGAGTATGTCAGTTTTTAGCTAGGAATTTCACGTGCATGTTACAACTACAACAGCTGTTCCCTTTGTACTGAGATCTCAGCACTGCAGCCCACTATCTTAGTGCCTGTAATCTATGCTAACTGTAGTAAAACAGCATTACACTTGTTGTTCTGGACGCAATTAGTTTTACGACAGTCCCAGTCAAGCTGCTATAGAACATGATCAGGCATACGCATATATCATATCAGAGAAACCGTATGTGCTGCTACTAAAGCAGAAATCACTTTCGTTTGCTTGAAATGTGCCAATTTATCAGGACTCAAAAAACAGAAATGACCAGATATCATTAAAATATATATATTAGGAATGTTTTTATCTGGCTGCTAGTTGAGTTCTTCTCCAAATTGAGAAAGAGCCAGGACCATAAATGTAGGATTTCCACCACACCTAAGACACTGACATTTGAACAGTCCACTGTTATCAGATGTTCTGGCTGCGTGCGTGTTCTTTGTGCTTGCCGCACTGGCTTTGGCCAGATAGCCCATACAGCAAGCTCTGATTAAACTGCCCAATAAGATCACCAGACTTGGTTTAGTAGCAAAGGTGCCCAGCCAAGTTTATTGCTGACGAAGCACAGTGCTAATGCTGCGGCTCAAAGGTTACAGGTACATTAAAACATGTATGCTGTGACAACAGACGCAGCTTAGTCAGTGGCGGGACTTTCCACTGCCCGCTTGGCTGGACAAAGACGCTTTCTCTGAGATACATTTTTATGCATCAATACAAACAAATTACATATTACCCCTTTCATGTAGTTAGATGCCACTCTCTGACGTGGCTAACCCCCCCCCCCCACCACCATTACCTTGTACCTAATGGTTTGATTAAAACATTTTCATTCATTATGCTGTCATCTTGATCTTATCTTTAGAATGGGTCAGTATGTTTTTGTTATCTTTGGGGAATGTGCTGGTATTGAGGTGTTTTGGTACCACCTTTTTGGAACATGTTTGTGTATATATTTGTGTATAAATAGCCTAGCACTATTTAGGAATGTGTGTTTCTGCAATATTAGCCCTGTTTTTGCCAAATTTTGTAGGCAGGGCTTGCCTTTTGCGCATAACTTTACTTTGATTTATATTAGCAAGTTTGACCATTACTTTAGTTTAGGCCTCATACCAGGTCTCTGATAAAAGGGCTTATGTCTTAGGCTCTCTTCCTATTACAGCCACTAACACATCCTGCTGAGCAGTTATTTTCGTCTGTGCACTGACAACATGGAGCTGACAACATGGAGGTAGCACCTTTTGGAGAACTTTTACTTGCGCTTTCATTCCTGCATCAGGAAACGGGCAGAGCTTCCGCCAGACACTGGTGGGCATTCTGGTGGCATTTTCTGACCTACCAAAGGCACCTGACAGAGCTTATGGTGGAGCAGAGAGAGAAGGAAGAGGACGATGACAAACTGGCTGATGTTCCTCATGATACTCGTTACAACTGCTGATGCCCCCTGTATAGACCAGCACTTCTGGAACATCAAGCACAGACTGTAGGTCCTTGCAGACCTGGGATGAAGCAGCAATGGGTTCAGAACTTTTGCATGACAAACATTACATTTCTGGAGCTTTGTGAGCAGCTTGCTCTGACCCTCCAGCATAAAGACCCATGCATAAAGGCAGCTATCCGGGTGAAAAAGTAAGTTGCTATAGCCATCTGGAAGTTGGCTACCCCAGACTGCTATTGGTCTGTTGCCAGTCACTTTTGTGTTGGAAAGTTGACTGTGGGTAAAGTGGTGGCAGAGGTTTCTGAGGCAATCAGGCATGTGGTTTACCCCAAGATGGCGGGCATAAAAGATATTCCTGAAGTAACTGCTAACTTTGAGAGAATGGGGTTTCCAGTCTGCACTGGGGCCACTGATGGGGCTGTGTGCCTATTTTGCCCTCCTCAAGGAGCACATGATTACATAAACCACAAATGGTACTTACTGTTATGCAAGCCCTCATGGACCATAGAGAGCAATTTATTAATGTCAAAATGGGTTGCACTGTAAAAGTTCATGATGACAGGGTTTTTCACTGATCAGGAGTCCATGAATACAGACAGGCTGGGACACTATTCCCACCAAATGACACTATCATAAAAGGAGTTGCTGTCCTCACCGTTATTCTGGGGGACGCCACATACCACTTTTTGCCTTGGCTTGTAAAACCATCCCCTAATTTCAGAAGCCCTGGTAAAAGATAGTTTAATTACACTCAGCAGGTATAAAATGTTGTTGAATGTACTTTTGACAGCTCGAAATCCTGTTGGAGATATTGCGGTTTGCTGTGCTCTTCACCACCTTTGCGAAGCCAGAGACGAGCCATTTCCCCCTAAAGGGACCTTTAGCAGCGAGGGGCCACTGAATTGGTACCCTCAGCTAGGAAGTGCAGTTACCACAGCTGGAGCTGGATGCACCTGGGCAACAGAAGGCAGAGGTGCTTTGTGCTCCCACATTATGGGCTTCTCTGGCCCAACGGAAGAGGGGAAGTAGTACCTTTATGAATGTGCTCTGGACAAATTTGGCACAAAATGTTTTTGTTACAGCACCCCTTCCCCCACATACGTACACACAGTTCACTGTTTCCAGGCAGCTCATTACACTGTTGAGTGGTCACAAAGCAGCGTACTTACAGGCACAGCAATCTAAGGGTATTCTTAAGAAACAGGAATGCACTAGCAAAAATCTGTGCCTTTGCCTTCCAAGTGAATTTTACTGCATTTTAATGTTTGCATTTCCCAATTCACTATTTTGAACTCCACATGGGGGTGGGAGGAAAGCCAAGCAGCTGATGGTATACAATCCACCACTTGCTGGGGCTTCTAATATCTCTCCCATTCCTATTTTAATAAACAGTAGAATGGAGCCAGAAACTACCAGGCTCAGGGCAGCCTCTGTTCCTTCTGTGTCTGCTCCAGGCTCTGCAATGGGCTGTTCCTTGAAGGGGGGGGCATCAAACAGCTCCTATGAATACACCCCCAAGATATGCTGCTGCTGCTCCTGCTGCAAAGCCTCCAATGGGACCGGTTACAGCAAAAGAATGACTTTACTGTCCTCAGTAGGCACCTGCTGCTGGCTCCCATCAGTGCCCATGTTGGATTCTGGGGCCAGCAGAGTGCCATCCCAGCTGACCAGGTCATCATGCACCACCACTGGCTCTCTGGTTGGCACAGTGCCCAGCACCCAGTCAAAATCCTCATAAAACGGGCATGATTGTGGCAAGTTGCCTGATATGCGATTCTGGTTCCTGGTTTTTCCGTACTCAGTCTTGACCACTTAATTCTCTCCCTGCACTGGTCACCGGTCTGGTAAATTTGCAAAGCGGCCAGCTTCTTCGCTATTTGCTGGCATGCATGGTCATTCCTGGTACTCTTAATAAGTTCACTATTTTGCTGACCTTGCACAAGAGATTTTTGCCAGATTTTGACTTTGCTCCCATGACCATGAAGTAGCACCGTCTGCAAAAAGACTTCTTCAGTTCAGTCTCCATAGCAAACACAGAAAGCTCTCTGATGATATGTTTGCAGCTCAGTTTTCTGAAGAGAACGGAAGGATTAAATGCTGACTCACCAAGCTGTTCCACTACAGCAAGGAGGGTTGCCTTCATTTCCCTGGAGTTGACTGGAGATTCTTGGGATAGAGAGGACAAAGGAAGTTGTCCCATGGGATTGCGCGATACGGCTGGTGGACTCCCAGGACCCAAGTCGGCAGGGGTGGAGGAACTACATCTACATTACAAAAAAATAGGGCTTGACTCCTGGGTCCTGGCTTGAATCCTCCACCCCCACAGGGTCCTAAGACCCTAGGTCTGAGCCCTGTCCAAGAGATGTGTGTAGATAGAAGGGTGGTTTGGGCTCAGTCCTGTGCCTGAGTCCTGGCTTGATTACACTGCAGTGTAATCATTCCCTGAGAGTACACAATGACACTAATAGCCAATCCTGGTACTCTTACTCTATTAGTGGTAGTATAAAAACAATGCACCTCTATGGGAATGAGCAGTCTCGATAAAAACAGTTCGTTTCCTGAACTGTGAAAGAAACTGGTAGTTTTGCCAGCCCTGTAAATAATTCAGTTAAAAAGTATCCACCAAGTGACCTATGCTATTTGTATTTATGGAATAAGACAAAGCAAGCAAAATTTAAAATCACTGCAACATTTACAAAGCAAACTGCATAAGCATGCCCATTGTAGGAGAATTCACTGCTCAAATATAAACTTGCAAAGTAATATTGTATTTATGGGGATGTAGAACATGATCTCAGTGAATATCAATTAGCCGTAACAAAATAATTAACAGTAGCCATGTATTCAATTAACTGAATGTTGCACTTTAGTTGTAAATGAGAAATTATACAAGGTTCATTGCTTCTTTACAAAGTAGCTCTAATAAACAAAGTGTTCACCTAGGTGCTGTTTAGAAAATAACCTCAGAAGGTCACCTTCGAAAAGTAGCCTACAGTCTCCCCTATTAAAAACCTAAATTATGTTAAATGTTACCAGTCATGGGAATCACCATTGCTCAGACCAAGTTCAAATGTTAAGCTAGGTTTCATTTTCAAAAGCAGCAGCTGGGTTCACGTGGTCTGGATTTGAATGCTAACAGCCAAGGAAGAAGGATATCTGCAAAAAAACAACCACCCCCCCACAATACATCGTCTCCTTCACGCAACATCAGGTGATAGAAGTACAAGTGTTTCAGCAGAAGAAAGAAAAATAGTTTTATATGTATAAAGAAATCAGGGCCGGCTCTAGGTTTTTTGCTACCCCAAGCAAAAAATTTGTTGCCCCAAGCTCCGAGAGCACCACTGCCCAAGCAGAAAAAGAAAAAAAGGACGGCTGGAACGCCGCCCTTGGAATTGTGCCGCCCCAAGCATGTGCTTGCTTTGCTGGTGCCCAGAGCCAGCCCTGACAGAAACTCACTTACCAAGAGACAATTGCGCTCTTTCCAAGCTACACACAATACAATACAAACCACCACTGAAAATGCAGCCATCTCTAAGATACAGAATGGCAGCCACGCAAACAGCCAAAGTAAAGAACAACAAAAGAGGGTTCAGGAACAAATTCATAATCTTTAGTTAGTTAACTGACTACTTGTGTGCAGTGTTTGAGCTGTATATCGTCTATCATTTTGCTATCCATTGCAGCAGAAAAAACATGATCATTTAGTTTAATTTAGCAGGGTATGTTTAAAAGCAGATTTAAAAATAAGCTCTGGAAATACTGGAAAATTCCCTGTTCACCACTGCCCATTGGCTCTGAGCTCCAAATTCATTAACAGCTACAGAGTTTTCAGAAGAAAACTTGTCTGAGATCTCCATAGTTAGTCTTCTTCTACTGGAGAAGAATAGACTGCTTCAAAATAAGAGTTTTGAATTTACTATGCACCATGCGTCAATTTAGAAGAGTTCCAATACTTCATCTACTGCTTTCTAAGGGCTTGTCTACACTGGCAAGTTTCTGCGCAGTTAAGCAACATTTTGCGCTCAAACTGCAGACGAGCACACACTGCCAAGCCACTTTGAGCACAGAAACTGCTCAGCTGCAGCGCTGCAAAAAAGCCACCTCGACGAGAGGCTCCAGCACTCTATTGCCAGTGTAGACACTTGATTACTTTCTGTGATGTAACTGGCCTCCGGAGCTGTCCCATAGTGCTGCAAGTGACCGCTCTGCTGATGGTTTTGAACTCGGCTGCACTGGGTGTGCCCCTCCCCTTTCAAAGCACCATTTCTGACAGCCCTAGCAAACTGTGCTGATCTGGTGCGGGACACAAAGCAAACCATTAATGTGGAATGCTGGTGCTTTTGAACACAGAGGCAGGTGTGTGTGTGTGCGCAGAGAGCCCAGGGAGGGAGACAGGAGCTGATGTCGGGGTTTCCCCCTCCCCCAGTACTGGTTGCTTCCTGCCACTGTCTGAACTTACAAGACACCATGCTGACACACACTCTGTTCCCAAAAACACTCTGTCTCTCTCCCTGCTCCATACACACACACACCCTTCAGTTGAAAAACAGCTAGCAATGTAACAGGATGCCCATGGAACAATGGGATTAGGAAACCTGCATCATATGATGCTGTGCCTGCCCCATGAGGCATTGCAAACCCTTCCCAAAGCACCCTGTGGCCAGCTGCACCGTGGGATAGCTACCACAATGCACTGCTGTCTTTGCAAGAGCTGCTAATGTGGATGTGCTCCAGTGTCACAAGGAGCATAGTGTGGACACGCAACAGCACTGTAATTCCAGCGTTTTAATAAAAGTGGTATAATTTGTAGTGCAGAAACTTGCCAGTGTAGACTTACCCAGCGATGAGCTGCCAGAAGCTGAAGAACCAGTTCCTCCAGACACTCTGGGTTTTCGGCGGCACGTCCTTCAGTCGCTCCAGGACCCGCCACTGAAGTGCCGCCGAAGGTTTGGAGTGCCGCCGGGTAAGTAAAAATTCACAGGGAACCCTCCCCAGCTGACGGCTCAGGCAGGACGGTCCCACGGGCAGCATGTGGCCCGCGAGCCGGAGTTTGCCCAACCCTTTAACAACTGGTTCTAAACCGGCTTCAACATTTAACAACCGGTTCATGCAAACCGGTGCGAAGCGGCTCCAGCTCACCACTGGACATACCCTAAGCCTGTTCCACGTAATTCCCTCTTTCTGGGGAGGAGGAAGGAAGGAATAGCTGGACAAAGGATAGACTTTGCTAAATGATCTCCAAGGCTAAGAGACTGACAACTGATATAGAGGGCTTGTAAATAAAATAAAGAGCTGTCTGTCAGATTGACTTGACAGGACTAAAGAAACTTTGCCAGACAAAATGTTAAGTACAGAGATGAGGGCTTTTTTGCCACTGAATAAAGGGAAATGTCACACAAAGTATCCACAGGCCTTTAGGCAGGCCAGCCTACTTAGAAGGGAAGGTTAATGTAATAAAGGGCAAAAGAGAGCAGCTGCTAGAGCACCGGTCCTCTGCAGCCCCGGGAGTATGAAGACCTCGCAGAAAAATTGCTGGCGGGGTTGCTTGAACACAATGTGCTAATGTTACAAGAGAATAGATCTCAAATGCCACAAAAATAGATTTGTCTTTCATGATGTACTCAATGGGGGTTTTATGCATGTAGGATGAGAAAGATTAATTGCTGGTACAAGCTATCATGATCACCACTCATCTTTCACTCATTGAACTGACTTCCAAAAAAGTTCAAGTCTCACTTTTAATAATTATGGCCAAGGACAGGGGTGGGCAAACTTTTTGGGCTGAGGGCCACACTGGGGATGCAAAACTGTATGGAGGGCCGGATAGGGAAGGCTGTGCCTCCCCAAACAGTCTGCTCCCGCCCTCTATCCACCCCCACCCACTTCCTGCCCCTTAACTGCCCCCCTCAGAACCCCCAACCCATCCGCTCCTTGTCCCCTGACCACCCCCTCCCAGCACCCTCTGCCCCTAACCGTCCCCCCAGGACCCCACCCCCATCTAACCCCTCCTGCTCCTTGTCCCCTGACTGCCCCGACCCCTATCCACACCCCTGCCTGCTGACAGACCCCCCAGACTCCCACGCCCTATCCAACCCCCCCTGTTCCCCGACCACCCCCTCTCCCTGCAAACCTCTGCCCCATCCAACCACCCCCTGTCCCCTGACTGCCCCCCAGGACTCCCTACCCAACCTCTTGCGCTGCCATACATATGAAATGGTGCCCTTCTCTGCTTTTCTTAAATCAGTTCAAAATTGATGCTCGTTATGATGATAAAGGTATCTGAGGGGCATTCAGCCTATGCTGAATTAAACTGGGTGTTCTCAGTCCAGTTTTCAGTAACTGTCCATGTAGCAAAGTTATAACAAAGAAAATTGTTATCTTTACAGCATGGGCGGTCAACAACTGAATGATCCATGGAGAATGAAGCATCCTCTTGCCCCTAGAAGGGGCACTTCTCCCTAGGTCAGCACTGAAACACAATGGCAGCTCAGAATGAGGAAAACTTTATTGCCACTGTCTGTTCTGTAGCTGTTAACAGGATAAACAGCAGATGGCGCCGCCAAGGCTTTCACTCTAGCACCTTTCACTCTTACCTCAGAAATCAAATAGGATGGCATCTTTCACCAGACCTTATTTTGTATGAAAAGAATTAGTGTTTGATTTGTTTTGCTTTGTAAACAGAAGCTCAAGAAGTGTCATCCACTATAAGTGAAAATAAGCATTAAAATAATTCTCATTGACATTATACTAACATGAGCTGCAATAACCCAACAGCTCCATCAAACACACTTCAACCTCAATCACATTCAAAACCTCACAAAACTTATTCAACCCTGTATTTATTAAAAGTGTGTAAGCCTCAAAGATTATGCTGTTTTTCCAACTGTACATATATTGGTTGTTTCATTAAATAATTAAACATATTTGAAACCAGAATAATTTACTTCAAACAGGAGTTGCCATATTAGAGCTGGCTGCTGCACCTTCCCCCTTGGAATCTAATTTCTAACAAAGGCTTAAAGGCTGGATAGAGAAGAATGGTGGTAAGAAAATTTTTTTCCTTCTCAGCTACACAAGTTACTCTCTCGTGCCTGAGATGAGCATTTGTAATTTCTTCATCTTTTGCTTTGCTTTTGAGTTCAGGGAGAATAAGGACATTTCAAAGAAACTAACTTTTTTTTAACATCAGTCTTGTCCATGAAGGATGTTTGGAATATACCAGACTTACTCTTTTCAGGTAATAAAGATGAGGCACTAACAGAGACTGAGGTGTCAAAAGTAGTAGCACTGGACCAATTGACAAATTAAAAGAGTAACAAGTCATGCCAACGCCAGATGAGAGAACATCCAAGAGTTTTAGAAACTTTGGAGTGAAGTGGCTGAGTTGCTAACAAATTTATGCAATCAGCTATTCTAGGGAGGCCAGGGAATGTTTTTTAAAAGAAGAACTGACGTAAGCCTGGAAATTACCGTTAAGATAGTAATTTCTAAAATAAAGTAATTTACCTTAATTTTAGTTCAGTGTCAAATAAGTTGGTTGAAACAGTAATTACGGAGAGTTTTATAAACAGCTAGATGAACATGAAAGGACCAATCCAATCTACTACAATTCTTTGACTGTGGAAACAAAATAGTGGTGAAAGGTAAAACAGCTGACAATCAGACTTTCAAAAAGCCTTTGACACAGTCCCTTCCAAAAGGTCTGAAAACTAAATACTCATGGGATGAGATGAAAATTACTGTCTTGCATCAGAATCTGTCTAAAAGACAGAAAGCTATAAGAAACATGGTCAATTTTCCGTACTACAAAAAGTTTACAGAGTGGGTGCACAAAGTTCCATATTACAACCAGTGTTGTTTATCAATAATCTAAAAGAGGGGACCCCGTGAGATGGCAACATTTGGAGATAACAATTTGTATGTTAGTCAAGACCAGATTAAACAGTGAGGAACTTCAGAGGGACCTAATAAAGTTACAGTGAATGGGCAGACTGATCGCTGATAAAATTCAATGTTGATAAACACAAGATGATGCATATTGGAAGAAATAACTGCTCTACTCATGTTGATTGTTTGATTGTAAACTAACCAACCATCAAGAAAAAATGACTATGCATTGCTGCAGACAGCTCAATAAGAAGTCCTGCTCCGTAAGAACAACACAACACAAGAATGGCCATATTGGGTCAGACGAAAGGTCCATCTAGCCCAGTATCCGGTCTTCCGACAGCGGCAAATGCCAGGTGCATGTGTAGCAGTGGTCAAAAAACACAAGCAAAACATTAAAATGACTATGTAACAGAACAGAATAATACAGAAAATATTACATTGATTGCTGTAAATCAATTATATGTCTTCACCTAGAGCACTGTATTCAATTCTGGTCACCCCAGATATAGCAGAAATAGGAGGTTCAGAGACGTACTGAAAAATAATTGGAGATATGGAAAGACTTCCATATGAAGAAAGATTGGAAATATTTAGTTTAGAGAGAACACGACATGGTAGAGGTATACAAAATAATTAGTTGTACAGAGAAGATAAATTAGGCGCTCCTATATTTACTCCTTCTCATAATGCGAGAGAAAGGGAATATTCAGTGAACAGTGAAATTAAAAAACAACAAATCCGAAACTAGTTAAATGCATAATTAACCTGTAGAATTCATTGCCACAAAGTATCATGGCCAATTGTTTAGTAGGATTCAAAAGACGATGTTCTCACAACCATTATATATTAGATAAAATAGTTAGGTTTTTGTATTGTATTGTTTGGTTTGGTAGAAAGGACATACACCTCATGCTTTAGAGAACATTAATAAAAATACCTACCTCATAAACTACCAGGAATTAGGAAGAAACTTTCTATATGGACTGCCTAAGGTAGTCTGTGACTGTCTGTGACTCCATGGTAAGACTGTTACAGTGATCCGGGAGTTTGCATTTGTTACTGAATTGGTGAAATCGTACCAGTAGCTTAGGGTGTCTAACCTGCTTTTTGGACAGCCTGACCTGAGGTTGGTATTCACATCGTGAACCACTCCAGACAGCGTGACAGGGAGTGAAATAAGAGAAGGTACATCAGTTCTATGCTCTGAGTTTGTGGGAACAATGCTATGGATCTCCACCCTCTCCCTGCCACAAAAAAAAAAAAAAAAAAAAAGGCAGAACAGTCATAAATGCAACTGACATTTCTACACGGACAGTTTATCAGCCCTAATAAATGTATATTGTGGTGTATATATTGAGTCCTTAATTTCCTCTCTAAACACTGAACTAACCATGTGTAAGCCAAATATTCCCACACCTGTCTTTTTGCACTCCGCCAAAGCCCTATAAAATACATGAGATACATGAGTGTGGTGCTTTATATCATGCAAACTCAAGGCGGCTGTTTTAGACCTGAAAACTCTTTTCCAACCTTCATAGGCAATTAGTTTAAACCCCAAACATAAGGTTTCATTGCCCATGTAATACTGTTTTAGCTTCCATAGGTGTAAATGTTAATAATAGTTGAAATTATCCACAATATATTTCACCATTATTCGTCATTTATTATTTGTATTGCTCAGAGGCTCCAATCATGACTGTCGTTCCATTCTGCCAGGTGCACAGGAAGACAGCCTTTACTGTGTATGAGATACCATGACCTGATGGTGCATTAAGCATGGGGTTAATACTTGTAGGTATGTTCTGATGACTGATGTTTGTACAGCATTTTGAAAATGTAAAGTCCTATATAAATGTGCCACGGGGGCTGGCCCTGTAAGGGAAATCAGGGACCAACCTACCTGTGACAAGCTCTTTTCTTGAGGCAGACCAAGTAAACCTAGACCATTCCTGAGAGGTGTTTGTACAACCTGTTCTTAAAAACCTTCAATGACAAGGATTCCACAACCTCCCTTGGAAGCCTATTCCAGTGCTTCATTACCCTTACACTAAGGAAGTTTTTCCTAATATCTAACCTAAATGTTTCTTCCTACAGATCATGACAATTATTTCCCATCCTATCTCCAAGTAGACATGGAGATCAGTTGATCTCTTTATAATAGCCCCTAACATATCAAAAAACTGTCATGAGGTCTCTCCGCAGTCATCATTTTTCAAGACTAAATAGGCCCAGTTTTTTAACTTTCCTCATAGGTAGAGCCCTACAAATTTCACAGTCCACTTTGGTAAATTTCACAGTCATATGATTTTTAAAATCTTAAATTTCATGGTTTCAGATATTTAAATCTGAAATTTCAACACAGTGTTGTAACTAAGGGGATCCCATCCCAAAAAGGGGTTGGGGGGGGGGGGAGGGGTTGCAAGGCTATTGTAGGGGGCCAGCGGTATTGCCTTACTTCTGCGCTGCTGGCAGCCATGTTGAGCGTGAGCTGACAGCCAAAAATCCTCAAGGAGATGACAGAGAGACAGGCCAATATTTGGACTGAAGGAGATGTCTCTGGATTAGAGAGGCAGATCTGTGAGTCATCTGCACAAGGACAGTAGCTGAATTTGTGTATGAGGATGAGATTATCCAGAGATAAGGTGTAGAGGGAGAAAACAAGTGGGCCCTCATAGAAGGCTGGAGGGCAAATGAGGAGGATCCTTCACAGGATACTCTGAAGGAGTGATTGGAGTGGTAGAAGGAGAACCAAGAAAGGACAGAGTCATGGAAGCCAAGGGAGTAAAAAGTTTGAAGAGGAGGAGCAAGGTTGACTGTGTCGAAAGTGGCTGTCATGTCAGTACTCCATTCTCATTCTGCTTAATTCTGACATTTGGTTATTGTCATGTAAGACTGAAACTATGTCCTGGACCCACTCCCACTGTGGCTAAATATTGCAGAAACTTCCAAATGGAATGATCTTGCTTATTACCAATATATTATCAGGATTGCAGCGAAAAGTACATAAAGAGATACATAAAATGGTCACACTATGTTTATTTTTAAGAGTTCCTTCTATGAGTACCCATTCAACAGTCCAGGCATCCCTCCGAGACTTAACATACACCAGTTATAATGAATCACTAAAATTCAGTGCCAGGTATCCATATAATCATAAGTCATTCCCAACCACAACTCCATTTTGCCACAATTCAATTTACATACCCCCATCCCACCTTCATTCTGTCCCTTCCCAGCAATGTTCTTACACACAGGGGGGAGAAAAGAGACACACAAAAAGCCTACATATCAATGTTTCCCAGATCCATAGAGAAGAGGTTCGTGGATCCCCAAAATGCTATGTAAGTCAAATGATTAAGCCTCAAAGTCATAAAGCTTCAGTGTACTTCACGGAAGGTAGAGTATCCCCACCTCCAAAATTACCATGTAGAGCGTCTGATTAAATTGAGATTAAGTCATGAGTAAGTTGGAATATGAACAAGAGGCTGCTAGGCAGCTCTCTAACTCCACATTCTAGAGGCCATTTTCCTCTGATCCCACTGAGGATTACCAAAAGAAACTACACCATCTGTTCAAGGAACTCCCTGAAAAAGCAGAGGAACAGATCTGTGCAGACACATGCCTAGAACCCCAACCAGGGGTATTCTATCTGCCTCCCAAGAGCCATAAACCTGGAAATCCTGGACGCCCAATCATCTCAGGCATTGGCACCTTGACAGCAGGATTGTCTGGCTATGTGGACTCTCTCCTCAGGCCCTACGCTACCAGCACTCCCAGCTATCTTCGAGACACCACTGACTTCCTGAGGAAACTACAATCCATTGGTGATCTTCCAGAAAACACCCTCCTAGCCACTATGGATGTAGAAGCCCTCTACACCAACATTCCACACAAAGATGGACTACAAGCCGTCAGGAACACTATCCCCGATAATGTTACGGCAAACCTGGTGGCTGAACTTTGTGACTTTGTCCTCACCCATAACTATTTCACGTTTGGGGACAATATATACCTTCAAGTTAGCAGCACTGCTATGGGTACCCACATAGCCCCATAGTATGCTAACATTTTTATGGCTGACTTAGAACAACGCTTCCTTAGCTCTCGTCCCCTAACACCCCTACTCGCGCTACACTGATGACATCTTCATCATCAGGACCCATGGAAAAGAAGCCCTGGAGGAACTCCACCATGATTTCAACAATTTCCATCCCACCATCAACCTCAGCCTGGTCCAGTCCACACAAGCATTCCATTTCCTGGACACTACTGTGCTAATAAGTGATGGTCACATAAACACCACCCTATACCGGAAACCTACTGACCGCTATACTTACGTACATGCCTCCAGCTTCCATCCAGGACACACCACACAATCCATTGTCTACAGCCAACCTCTAAGATACAACCGCATTTGCTCCAATCCCTCAAACAGAGACAAACACCTACAAGATCTCTATCAAGCATTCTTAAAACTACAATACCCACCTGCTGAAGTGAAAAAACAGATTGACAGAGCCAGAAGAGTACCCAGAAGTCACCGACTACAGGACAGTCCCCAACGAAGAAAACAACAGAACGCCACTAGCTGTCACCTTCAGCCCCCAACTAAAAACTCTCCAGTGCATCATCAAAGACTTACAACCTATCCTGAAAAATGATCCCTCACTCTCACAGATCTTGGGAGACAGACCAGTCCTCGCTTACGGACAGCCCCCCAACCTGAAGCAAATACTCGCCAGCAACCACACACCACATAAGAAAAACTTGTGCTGGAAATGGCCCAACTTGATGATCACTTTAGATAAGCTATTACCAGAAGGAGAGTGGGGTGGGAGGAGGTATTGTTTTATGGTTTCTGTGTATATAATGTCTTCTGCAGTTTCCACAGTATGCATCTGATGAAGTGAGCTGTAGCTCACGAAAGCTCATGCTCAAATAAATTGGTTAGTCTCTAAGGTGCCACAAGTACTCCTTTTCTTTTTGCAAATACAGACTAACACGGCTGTTACTCTGAAACAAGAAAAACACTAACTCAGGAACCTATCCTTGCAACAAAGCCTGATGCCAACTCTGTCCACATATTTATTCAAGTGACACCATCACAGGACCTAATCACGTTAGCCATGCTCCTTCACCTGCACATCTACCAATGTGATATGTGCCATCATGTGCCAGCAATGCCCCTCTGACATGTACATTGGCCAAACGGGACAGTCTCTACGCAAAAGAATAAATGGACACAAATCTGACATCAGGAATCATACTGTTCAAAAACCAGTAGGAGAACACTTCAACCTCTCTGGCCACTCAGTAAAAGATTTAAGGGTGGCAATTTTGCAACCAAAAAGCTTCAAAAACAGACTCCAGTGAGAAACTGCTGAGCTTGAATTAATATGCAAACTAGATACCATTAACTTGGGTTTGAATAGAGACTGGGAGTGGCTGGGTCATTACACATATTGAATCTATTTCCCTAAAGTTAAGTATCCTCACACCTTCTTGTCAACTGTCCAAATGGGCCATGTTGATTATCACTACAAAAGTTTTTTTCTCCTGCTGATAGTAGCTCATCTTAACTAATTATCCTCTCCCAGTTTGTATGGTACCTTCGTGTGTGTGTGTGTGTGTGTGTGTGTGTGTGTGTGTGTGTGTGTGTGTGTGTGTGTGTGTGTGTGTGTGTGTGTGTGTGTGTGTGTGTGTGTGCGTGCGCTTACTATATGTTCCATTCTATGCATCTGATGAAGTGGGCTGTAGCCCACGAAATCTTGTGCTCTAATAAATTTGTTAATCTCTAAGGTGCCACAAGTACTCCTGTTCTTTTTTTGGTCCGATTACTGTAACTGCTCCAAAAATAAGGCAAAATATGGTGCACAAAGAACTGAATTACAGTCTGAACTTCCTTGCTTTAATGTTTTTGAATCATAGCATTTCTCTTAGCTAATTTTTATGTTTTAGAATACAAAATTGGGTTTAGTTTTCCACTGTACCCATGTAATAAGCAAACTGATAATGACGAAAATATTTTTGGTTCAGCCAACTTAGATTAAATCCCGCAAACCTAGTTTTATTGTTTTTCCTTGTAGAGAAATCATATTACAATACTGAACTTAAAAAAGTATAATTTTTTATCCCTAGTTGTTCTGGACTATTTTTTTTACATAAAATATTTTTTAAAAGCACTGTTTGGTTTGAGATTAATCCTGAAATATTTCATTGTGAATATTCTGCAGCTACAGATGTATGAATAGATCACTGCTGTGGAGACTCACAAAGCCTGTAGATATAAAACTCCTCTCTATTTTTTATTTATAAATAGAGAAATCCATCACAAAGCACTCAGCATGCAATAATATCCAGCCATCTGAGTGCCACATGCTTTGAGAGAGATCTAAGACAGCAACAAATTAAACTAGATCCTATTACTTTAAGGTCCAGGACTGAAAAGAGCTGCTGAACACTGGTGGTGAACCTGTGTCACTTTGATCTCTATTGTAACAGAAAAGCAAAATGACATGTTCAAATGAAAATCATTTATAATGGATGAAGGCAGGCCTGCACTCTCCTTGGACCACATATGTTTAGGAGTAGTCAAAAAGGGGGGAAAAAATAAATCAAATCAGCACCCCTCTTAACCCCCCAAAAAAGAAAAAAGTACACAAAACAATTATTACATATTTTGAATCCATGGTAAAAAAATAGCTGGCAATAACAGGTCATTTCTTATCTAATTTAGCAGCTCTATAAATTGATTCTAATTGTAAGTACACAGTGCCCTGGTAATGCAAATACGAAGTACTGGGGAGGCAAATAATGGTTCAGAACAGGGAACTTGGTGCTTTTCACCACTCTATTACTACCAATTTACAGTGTGAACCTGGGCAACTCAGTTCTCAGTGCTTTAGTTTCCACATCTAGGAATAGAGAAAATGATCCCTGTCTGCATTCATAAAAGTGTTTTAACATCCTGCAATGAAAGGTGCTATAAAGTGCAAAGCTACAATACAGAGCCTTCCACTGTACATCCCTATGGCTCTCCTCGTATATTTTGGACTTCATGCTACCTTTCAGAGTTTTTATGGTGGTAAATTGTTACTGAGAACAACATATGATCTGTGTTCCAAGCAGTAAGATCTTGGCGGGGCTTGTCATTAAAACCCCCAACGTAAATTTAGGAAGTATTATTCAAAATAGAGTGTTTTTCAATAAGTTTTCTTCAAGGTTAAAGTTATAATAATCACTATTGTAAAAGAGCAAAAGAAAATATTTTCAAGCTTCCTTTTGAATAATTACTAACCTAGAAATAATTCATTCTTGTCACCCATATTTTTGTCCATTTCCTCAACATCTCAAGTCCACATAACTCTGCTTATACACCACTCTTGGATACATCAGCACATTTCTGGGAACAGGGATACCTTTGTAAGGCTGCCTGGCTCACCAGCCAAAGAATACCACCATTTTTCTTCATAAATCATAGGAATATTTTAAAAACTACAGATTGGCCAGAGTCAAAAACTTCAAATTGCAAATGAGACTCTTAAATTTCAGTATATAACAGATTTGTCTGCATGACCATGCAGAACCTTTGTTAGCCCAATTTTATCTTCTTGGTTATTTCATTCAGCAACAGTTAAGAGAGGACTATGTAGATAGTTAAGCTGCCCCAGTTTTATTGGGCTTAAAAATCAGGGCCTACAATTTGAAACTGACTAGCAATGTTGGGTTTCCAACTTAAGACACTTTAAAGATGTCTAATTTTCAGAAAGTGCTGAGCACCCATCTTCAGAAAGTCAGGCCTCTTTCAACTTCTCATGGACACTAACAGTTGAGGCACTTAAAACACTAGTCAACAGTGAAAATTTAGGTTCAGATCATCTCCCATATCTAACCTTGATTTAAGCATGTGTTCATCTAGTTTGAGAGTCATGGGAATGGTGTACAGATCTCCTCATTGCCCTCCCAAATCCCCAACACAGCTGATAAAGTTCCTCCTCTTTGAAGAGGCCCTGGAGTTACCTACATTCAAGTCACCAATTCAACTGTGGCTGACATCTAATGTGGCCGACTACGTTTCAGAAAGAACTCAAGATTTCATGGCTTCCATGACAACATAAGATTATTCCAGGCAGGAACTAGTAACTTACTGAGCTGGTTACACTCAAATCTTGTTTTGGGGCTGCTATTTTAAACCTTCATCATGGACAAGCCACTACTTTCTGATGTGGGGGCAATCAAATCAAGATAAAAGACTTATTTTACTGTCCACACTTGGAAGTGAAAATAACCAGATCAGTTTCATCAGCAGAGCAATAGATTGCACCAGTCAATAGACAACAAGTGATGGTAAATTAAGACATATTTTGTCCACAGATGTTGATATAGGGGCTCCCAAATGCACTTTTCCTAGGCTTTATCATCAGAGCTCACCCTTGCATACTGAGAGACAGATAGAAATGAAGTGGAAGGGAAAATAAGTAGAACACCAGTAGATAAAGTCACATTTTAATTCTAATTGCGGCATAAAGTGATCTCATGACAACTGCACACAAACAAAAAAGTGGTTTCTTGCTTCTACCATAATGTCACCAAGCTTTGATCAGTGAGCATGTTCCAGCCAATAAACAGTAATTCACCAAAGACTTCATTCAGGGGCATTTTACAATGTAAGCAGTTTTCACTTTACTTGGTAGACAAAATTTTGATATCCATGAACGGCAGAACTGGTCCTGGAAGGAACAATCACACATGTTCTCTGCTTGAATCTAGCCTAAATTCACTCACTGATGTTCTAGAGGTACTAAGGGAGGTTTAGCCACCCCCTGCAAAATGGGTCCCATGTTTATCCTAGCTGATAAAATCCAGTGAAGAAACAGTGAAGCAATTATTGAAGAAGATGGGCAATGTTTACATTTAGGAAGGCCTGGTGCCAGCATCTCTTAAGGAAACCTACAACTGCTCATGATCAAGAAATCATCTATGGACAGATTTCCTTGGCCCTGATTGGTTTGGACACTTGGTATAGTATAGATTCCACTAATTTAAATGAATGATCTCCTAATAGCAATAAACTAGAAATAAGTGTCCATGATGACTTCTCTCAGCTACTTTTGATGTCATTGAACACAATATTGCAGATCTAGTGAAGATCAATGGTTCATTCTTGAGTAGCCTCATTCCTTTCTTGTTCAGAGGACCTAGCAGGTAGCACTGGATGATTGTTTACCGGCCATAAGGGTTATCATGTGGCTTACCCCATATCAAACAGAAGGTGTGTGAAGCCACTGAGGGAGATATTTTGAGAAAGAGGAAACGTTCGATTTGTCCAACATTGGCCCTAAGTTACTATACTTTTATAAGTGTATGCAACCCTGCACTCCTTGACATAGGGCCACTGTCTTGTGTCTCATCCCTAAGTTTGAAGAAGGTAGTTACCCTTCCTGGACATTCAGCCCTCAACCTCAAATTAGTTTTTATCTGCAACACAAAATGTGTTATCAGTGGGCCAGATCAAAAATATATATTTTAATATTTAAATGCACATTAACAGCCACAAACATGAATTTAAAAAAAAATAAAACCAACACATTTTTATATACACAGCACTGCCCAACTAGACATACATATCTCAGACTCAGTCAACTCTCAAAACGGCTGCTCCATGTAAGTTTCTTCTCTCCCTCAACCCCTTTCCTTGTGTTCGGCACTTGTCCATAAACTTCAAAGATAAAGAAAGAGGGATCATCTTCAAAGATTACCCAGAGCACTGGATGGGCACTTTTTTTTAAAAAAAAATCAAAATAAATGCTGCCCATGCCAGGAGAGCAGTTGAATCTCCAAAGACACACAGTAATTTATGCGCACAGGATTGAGCCCACTACATTTGAATGCCTTCTCCTCTGCACTGTCAGTTAGCAGTGCCTTTTATTGTTTAAACACCACTCCTTTCTTTTCAAATTCAAGCTATTCTCATTCCTTATCCTTTTCACTCTTCTTGGACTACACAGGGCCTGAACTCCGAAGTAAAAAGTCTACTAAAGAGAATGATGGCCGAAATATCTATATTTTGCGAGTATATATTATACTATAGCTAAACACATGGGTTTTTCCGCTATGGGGAGCTAACAGCTGCAAGACTTCTACTTTAAACTTCTTTTTTTCCTTTACACATATCTATAGGAAATTTAAAAAAACTAGCAGTAGACGCAGTTTTGATTTGTTTTCCACAATGCTTCTCTCTTTCACCCCTGCTGATTCCCCATCTCATATCCTCTAAAATTAGGTATTAGCACCAGCATTTTCTGACAAATTATAGAAACAATGAATATTTAAAATTAAAGTACTGATGCAGTTGTACTGCAATGAACTGCGACATAGGAGATTTCAAGCAGATAGGAGCTGGGAATGCTGCTAAGGCAAACACCAAACAGAACCCCTAAGGGATATGGGATGGAGCCAGATAGGGAGATGAGATGAGACAAGTAATGGAATATGAAGCCTTCCATCTCTAAATGGACAGTTCAAATCCAGCCCACGTCAATCATGATCAAAAAAGTTAGAATCTGACAGGTGCTTCGCCTAAATGAAAGCAATATTTCAGCTCCGGTGCTGCTCCTCATGAAAAGGAGTCCACATCGCTACTACATCTAGCATTAACGAGCAACTTAGGTGGCAATCCCAGTAGAGATGCTAAGAAAAGAACAGAGCTTTTGGTTTTAAAAATGGCTAATTAGGACTTGATACTGAGGTGCTAAGCATCTCCTGGAGAATGCAGAGCCCTTGAATGTTCTCTGAAAGGAATGGACATAAAGAGTGTTCAATACCTTGGTGTCAAACCCTCAGTGACAACAGACTGCCCACCTGCATAGCAACATTTAAAAGGATATTCTGTACATGAAGATTACATTAATAAATCCACCATTTGTTTCAACAGTGGCCATTCATTTCAATACTTTACCATACATAATTTGAGTGGCAGCCTTTTTTTTAATATTACTATTTATCAAATATCCACCTTTTACAGCTTATTTTTACATGGGATGTTACAATCAGCCCTCAGCATTTTTATCTAGCCACAGAGCAAACCACTGTAAAAGTAACTTAGCATTTAAGAATGCAGCACAAAAAGAACTTTACGAATGGATTTTACATAACTAATACACTTTAATTCACCTTGTTGAGGAAGAGTCAACATGGCTTTAGTAAAGGGAAATCATGCCTCACCAATCTACTAGAATTCTTTGAGGGGGTCAACAAGCATGTGGACCAAGGGGATCCAGTGGATATAGTGTACTTAGATTTTCAGAAATCCTTTCACAAGGTTCCTCACCAAAGGCTTTTAAGCAAAGTAAATTGTCCTGGGATAAGAGACAAGATCCTCTCATGGATCGGTAATGAACAAAGGGTAGGTATAAATGGTCAGTTTTCAGAATGGAGAGAGGTAAATAGTGGTGTCTCCCAGGGGTCTGTTCTGGGACCAGTACTGTTCAACATATTTATAAATGATCTGGAAATAGGGATAAACAGGTGGCAAAATGTGCAGATGGTACAAAACTACTCAAGATAGTTAAGACCAAAGCTGACTGCAAAGAGTTACAAAGGGATCTCACAAAACTGGGTGACTGGGCAACAAAATGGCAGGTGAAACTTAATGTTGATAAATGCAAAGTAATGCACGTTTGAAAGCATAATCCCAACTATACATATAAAACAATGGAGTCTAAATTAGCTGTTACCACTCAAGAAAGAGATCTTGGGAGTCACTGTGGATAGTTCTCTGAAAAAAATCCACTCAGTGTGCAGCGGCAGTCAAAAAAGCGAACAGAATGCCGGGAATAATTAAGAAAGGGATAGATAATAGGACAGAAAATATCATGTTGCCCCTATATAAATCCATGGTATGCCCACATCTTGAATACTGCATGCAGATGTGGTTGCCCCATCTCAAAAAGATATATTGGAATTGGAAAAGGTTCAGAAAAGGGCAACAAAAATTATTAGGGGTATGGAACGGCTTCCATATGAGGTAAGATTAATAAGACTGGGACTTTTCAGCTTGGAAAAGAGATGGCTAAGGGGAGATATGATTGAGGTCTAAAAGATCATGACTGGTGTGGAGAAAGTAGATAAGGAAGTGTTGTTTACTACTTCTCATAACACAAGAACGAGGGGTCACCAAATGAAATTAATAGGTAGCAGGTTTAAAACAAATAAAAGGAAGTATTTCTTCACACAATGCACAGTCAACTTGTGGAACTCCTTGCCAGAGGATGTTCTGAAGGCCAAGACCATAACAGGGTTCAAAAAAGAACTAGATAAATTCATGGAGGATAGGTCCATCAATGGCTATTAGCTAGGATGGGTAGGAATGGTGTCCTAACCTCTGTTTGCCAGAAGCTGGGAATGAGCGACAGGGGATGGATCACTTGATGATTACCTGTTCTGTTCATTCCCTCTGGGGCACCTGGCACTGGCCACTGTCAGAAGACAGGATACTAGGCTAGATGGACCTTTGGTCTCACCCCGTAGGGCCGTTCTTATGGTAAAGAACAATTTGTAGTTTTTACTAGTAAGTATAAATAGACTATATATATTAAAGATGTTGTAAAATGAGAAACCCACACAATTACACTCACTAAACACTTTAAACCACTTTCCTTATTTCTAAAAATAAGGTTCCCACTGTGCAGAAGGCATTGTAAAAAACAGAACTGTTTTCCATTGCATTATGGAATCAAGAAAACTGCCAAGAAGTTACTGAATGCATCCGATGAAGTGAGCTGTAGCTCACGAAAGCTTATGCTCAAATAAATTTGTTTGTCTCTAAGGTGCCACAAGTACTCCTTTTCTTTTCACCTTGTACAGTAACGAGGGTTCTTCGAGAAGTGTGTCTTTCTGGGTGCTCTAATGTAGGTGTGTCTGTGTCCCTACGCTGCTGATTAGAGAATTTCGGTTGCAGTGTCCATAGGGCCTGCACACATGTTGTCTCTCCTAATGCAGTGCCACAAGGCTAGCCATCGTGCACAGGCTAACCGCCCTCAGTTCCTTCTCTACCGAGTCTCATAGCAAGAATGCCAACGTAGAGGGAGGGCGGTTAGTGGAGCACCCATAGGGACACACATCTCAAAGAACCATCATTACTGCACAAGGTGAGTAACTTCTTCTCCACCGTTGGTGACTCCTAAGCAGTACCCCCTTTGGAGGGCTGGAACGTTAGAGTTGGGTTAGCCACAGATCTAAGTGCTGTGGAGCCAAAGATGGCATCAGAGATAGAGTCTCCAGTGATTGAATAATGTTCTGCAAACGTGTGGACTGATGCCCACGTCGCTGCTCTGAAGATCTCTGAGATGGAGACATTCTTAAAGAAGGTGCCAGATGAGGAGATTGACCTTGTGGAATGCATACAGATCGAATCCAGAGGGTCATGTTACGAATTTGGTAACACTGTCTGATGCAATTCGAAACCCACTTGGAGAATCTTTGGGCTGATATCGCTGAGTCCTTAGATCTTTCAGCCGTAGAGTGGAATTGTCGAAAGGACTTCCTGAAGGCCTTTGTCCTACTGAGGTAGAATGCAAGGACTCTCCTGATGTTGAGGGCATGCAGTATGGCCTCCCTATTGTCTCGGTGAGACCTGTGGTAGAGGGCAGGAAGGTAAATACACTGATTCTTGTGAAATGAGCTCACTTCAGGGATGAACCTTGGATGCAGCCTAAGTGTAAGCTTATCAGGGAAGAACACTGTCATGGGGGATGCGCCATCAGAGTGGTTATTTCCCCTATTCTTCGAGCCAAGGTAATTACAAACAGAAAAACCATTTCCACCTTTAGGTATGCAAGCGAACAGGTGGCCATAGGTTTGAAGGGGGGCCTTGTCAAACCTTTCAGCACTAGGTTTAGGTCCCACAATGGGGTAGGAAGTCAAGGTTGAGGGAAGAGGTTTGTTATTCCCTTAGGAACCTGTAGTAGTCGCACGCAATAGTACGGAGTACCTTTCTATGGGTTGATGAAATGCTGTAATAGCTGCTAGGTGGACCCTGAGAGAGCTCAGGGATAACCTTGATTGTTTTAAGGGTAAGGCATATTCCAGAATATGTGGAAGAGCTGCTGACACTGGAGAGAGTTGATGGGACGTGCACCAGATCTGAAACCTGGACCATTTCTGCAAGTAACTGCGCCATGTGGAGGACTTTCTACTGTGCAGTAGAACCCCTTGTAGTTCCTTTGAGCATGATCTCTCTTGGTGCTAGAGCCATGTAGAAGCATGCCTTGAGGCAGAGGATCCCCAAGCTGGGATGTATAGTATGCCGCTTGTCCTGAATGAGAAGGTATGGAGTGACTGGAAGGAAGATTGGTGGATACATTGCGAGCTGCACCAGGTAAGGGTACAAGGTCTGTCTCAGACACGTGGGAGCAATCAGAATTATGTGAGCTCCGTCCCTCTTTATTTTTAGCGGGACCTTCAGCAGAAGGGGAAACAGAGGGAGGAGTAAAGATGGTCCATGTCCCATGGGAAGAGGAGGGCATCACCCAGAGAATGCTGTCCAATCCCCACCCTGAAACAATATCATGGACACTTCTTGTTCTGATAGAATGGCAAACAGATCTTTGGATGGTGTTCCCCATGTGAACAAGTTGTGAAGTACTGATGGGTGCATCTCCCATTCGTGGTCGTGTGAGAATGTGCAATTGAGCTTGTCCACTATTGCATTTTGCGTGCCTGGGAGGTAAGCTGTGGACAAGGTGACGTTGTGAGAAATACACCAGTTCCATAGTTTCATTGCCTCCATGCAGAGGGAGAGTGATCTGGCTCTCTCTGATGGTTGATATAATAAATGCAGGCTATGCTGTTCATTAGGATCTTTTCCATTAGGATCAATCCTGTTATCAGTGAGAGGAAATGGGCGCAGGGGTTCCTAACCACTCTCAACTTGAGAAGATTGATATGCCAGGATCTCTCTGCACGTGACCATTTGCCTTGTATTGTGAGACCATTTAAATGCACACCCCATCCTATGAGGGATACTTCGGTGGTAAGAAGCAACGAAGATGGTGACTGGGGAAAAGGGGATCCAATTGCATGCATTGGCTAGGTTCTTTCACTAGTCCAATGAGTTCTTGATCCTGGTGGGTAGTGACAGGGATTTGTTCAGACTGTCCCTCTTTGGTCTGTAAACCAAGCTCAACCACAGCTGTAGGCATCGCATGTGAAGTCTGGCGTGCAGAATCACCACCGTTCCAGCTGCCATATGACCCAGGAGCCGGAGGCAGATTCTGGCTGGCACTTGAGTGCTGCACTGAGCTGTGTCTAGGTGATACCAGGGATAGAAACCAGTCTTGAGGTAGGAAGGCTTTGGTCTATAGCACATCTAAGTCAGCCACTATGAATTCTAGGCATTGCACTGCTGTGAGGATCAACTTTTGGGAACTGATCTGTAAGCCCAGTTCTGTGAACAAGCGTATTGTGTCCTCGGTGGCTCGACAAGCCTCTTGAAGCGACCAGGCTCTGCGAAGACAATCGTCCAGGTAATGGTAGATCATTTCCCTTGTGATTGCAGATGGGCGGCTACCACTGAGAGAACTTTGGAAGATACTCTCGGGGCCGAGAGTCCAAATGAGAGGACCCTGTACTGGTAGTGGTTGTGACCCAGAGTGAACCGGAGGAAACATCTGTGAGCCAGGAGTATTGAAATGTGAAAGCAGGCATCTTGTAGGTCAAGGCCCGAAAACCAGTCTTTCTGTTCCAGTGACAGAATGACCATCGATAAGGTAAAAAAAAAAACAGGAGTACTTGTGGCACCTTAGAGACTAACAAATTTATTAGAGCATAAGCTTTCGTGGGCTACAGCCCACTTCATTGGATGCATAGAATGGAACATAGTAAGGAGAGAGAGAGAGAGAGATACACACACACATACATATATTCAGAGAAGGTGGAGGTTGCCATACAAACTGTGAGAGGATAATTAATTAAGATGAGCTATTATCAGCAGGAGAAAAAAACTTTTGTAGTGATAATCAACATGGCCCATTTGGACAGTTGACAAGAAGGCGTGAGGATACTTAACATAGGGAAATAGATTCAATATGTGTAATGACCCAGCCACTCCCAGTCTCTATTCAAACCCAAGTTAATGGTATCTAGTTTGCATATTAATTCAAGCTCAGCAGTTTCTCATTGGAGTCTGTTTTTGAAGCTTTTTGGTTGCAAAATTGCCACCCTTAAATCTTTTACTGAGTGGCCAGAGAGGCTGAAGTATTCTCCTACCGGTTTCTTAATGTTATGATTTCTGATGTCAGATTTATTCTTTTGCGTAGAGATTGTCCGGTTTGGCCAATGTACTTAACATTGGAGGGGCATAAGAACATAAGAACGGCCATACTGAGTCAGACCAAAGGTCCATCTAGCCTAGTATCCTGTCTTCTGACAACTGCCAGTGCCAGGTGCCCCAGAGGGAATGAACAGAACAGGTAATCATCAAGAGATCCATCCCCTGTCGCTCATTCCCAGCTTCTGGCAAACAGACGCTAGGGACACCATTCCCACCCATCCTAGCTAATAGCCATTGATGGACCTATCCTCCATGAATTTATTTAGTTCTTTTTTGAACGCTGTTATAGTCTTGGCCTTCACAACATCCTCTGGCAAGCAGTTCCACAGGTTAACTGTACGTTGTGTGAAAAAATACTTCCTTTTGTTTATTTTAAACCTGCTGCCTATTAATTTCATTTGGTGACCACTAGTTCGTATGTCATGAGGAGTAAATAACACTTCCTTATTTACTTTCTCCACACCAGTCATGATTTTATAGACCTCTATCATATCGCCCCTCAATCATCTCTTCTCCTAACTCAAAAGTCCGTGTCTTAGTAATCTCTCCTCATATGGCAGCTGTTCTATAACCCTAATCATTTTTGTTGAGGCACAGTATGATTGTGGGGAAATACTCCCTGGTTGACCATGGCTCAGTGCCGTAATCTCGGTACCAAGGGGCAGAGAATCAGGAGCTTCCAACATAGCCAGGTGACCAGCTTGATGGAATTCTGCCCGTACCGAGCATCCCAGCATCGGTGGCAGTGCTGGGGGAGATGGAGACCTTTCCCGTACTAATCTCTCTGGTGCCAGATTGGTCAATGTCGCTGGTGGTACTGATGTCAGCTCACGTACTGGGACAGTCTTAGGGCATATGCCCTCACATCTCTGTACCGAAGATTCAGTGCCCATGCCCAAAGGGCACAACCTCAGTGCCAGTGGTGCCAAGGATACTGAGTGAGATCACTTTCGGCTATTGCTGGGCTTGCTGAGGGGACTTCCCGCTCTCATTTTTGACTTGTGAGAAGAGTCTCTGGACCATCCTACTATCCTTTGAAATCAAAGGTTGAGGGAAAGACTCATGCCCGCCAGAGGACTGGGGTCAGAGGACCGCCTCCATTATGTTTTTCAGGCAGAGCGCTCTGTCCCTGCAGGATCTCAGTCAGAGCTGCTGGCAGATAGAACACTTCTGTTGGACTGGCCCTCACCGAGACAACGAATGCACTAGGAATGCTTGTCCGTGATCAGGATTGCCTCGCTGCAAGTGAGGCACTTCTTGAAGCCCATAGAGTCGGACGTACCCTTGTCCAGAGGGGTCCCCCCACCACCAGAGGTCGACACAAGAATAAAGTCTCTCTAATATCCTGGGACTGACACAGCTACAACAACATTGCATACAGCTGAAAGTTAGAAATAGCACAATATCTTTAAGTTTTTCCTTGTAACTCAAAGTATCTTCATATAACACTACAAGTACTCCTTAATGCTTAAGAAACTGATTTTCCTAAAGAACCTTTGTGTATGTGGCAAGGTATAGTGGGGGGGTTAATTTTGAATTTTAAATTATCTAACCTTGTAGATGAGATGCAGACTTTGCAACCAACACAATCTTTCCATCAATCAAACCCAACCAGGTTTTACTGGCAGCCCTTGAGGCCAATTAGGAAACTGAAAAAGCAACCTACTGCTACCAGGTTATATTTTTGCCAATTAGAAAACTTCTTGGGTGCTCTGTGCCAATGAATCTTAGATCTCCAGGTCAAGCAAGAAGGGAAAAGCCCCTGACATCTGTGGAAATAAAGAGGAAACAGAGGACTGAAGGAAGCAGAATAGAGTCAAAAACAGTCTAAATCAAAATGTATAGTACTGTTACCTTTAACAAAATGAGACATTTTTCCGTAAGGACAATAAAAAGAGTGTGTGAATTTTACCCTCCAAGAAAGAAGCTTCCTCTCAATGGTTTCAGCAATGTATTAGTTCTAACATATCAGCAGAGAACATACTACTTCAGCCTGTGACCTCATCAAGTTCAACCCCTGATTCTGTTTAGCTTGTGGGAGACCTCCAGGAAAACTCAGAATTGCTGCCAGAAAGAATCATGGTGACTCAGTAGGTAGCTGTCTTCACTCTGCATCGGGGCTGAAATACTGTCCAGCATGGTGTTAGATGGCACTGTGCATTGCATTGCTTTTCCAGAATGACTCTTTGGAGTCATTAAAGTTCCACATAAAACTGTAGCTATATTATAGTTGTTAAATTCAAAATCCTGACCATGTTCCTATTCAAGTAGCTAACACTCTCCTTACTTAATTTCCTCCTGAACTTTCATACTGAATACTTTCGTCTTTAGCTTTCTGTCTTGTACAGCACGAAACACACTCTCAGTACTTATTAAATCAATAGAAAAACTACTACTTTATTCACATCCAGTATTTAACTCTTCTGTAACATTACTAAGCGTGTAAATTGCTACCACGTTCCACCTCTGGAGATGAATTTCGTTGATGACAGCAATGAGAAATACAGGTAATTTTATATTTATCTTACAAAAGCTCTTTGAAAGCCCTCTAGATAAGAGTCATTATATGAAAGCTTAAAAAAAGGTATTTATAACTATCAATTTGAACATATATATATATAGACCTTATTTTCAAACTGCTTTAATCAATCCTCACAAATCCCCTTGGCAATGGTGTTCAGGAAGTATCAATCCCATTGTACAGAAAGGAAAGAAGGGAGGAAGAGACAGACTGTAGCAACTCCTTTCATATATTTATTCATCCTGACCTTGTTTTCTAATTAACCAAACAATGTGAAAGCAAATGTGATTTGCTGGTCTTATTGTTTTCAGTTGTTTGAAAGATGACACATTAAACCCAGGGTTTGTCTATATGGTGAAGTAGCGCACACTACAGGGGTGTGATTTCTAAAGCACACTAAATGTGTTGCATATTATGGACCCGGCTGGTGCACACCAAAGTTTCCCTAGTACATTTTAAGTACAGAGTACTGTTCAAGCACTACATTTAAATGCAGTAGGGAACCTTTAATGCGCACCAGCTTGGTCTACATGGACCAATAAATGAAGAACACATTAGTTCGTTTTAGAAATCATACCCCCGTAGTGAGCACCACCCAACCTTGTAGACAAGACCCCAGTATTCTGAGGTTAAGGATATCAAAAGAGTCTTATGGAATTATAAAAAGAAAAGGAGTACTTGTGGCACCTTAGAGACTAACCAATTTATTTGAGCATGAGCTTTCGTGAGCTACAGCTCACTTCATCAGATGAGCTCATGCTCAAATAAATTGGTTAGTCTCTAAGGTGCCAAAAGTACTCCTTTTCTTTTTGCGAATACAGACTAACACGGCTGTTCCTCTGAAACCTGTCATTATGGAATTATGTAGTCTGTATCTGAATACTGGCAAAAAACCAACAACGATAAACCAAGTAATAAAGTGAACTGCCACAATGGGACCAGGTTCAGCCAGGGCAAATGCAGTTTTCTCCTTTCATCCATCCAATGCCCTGAACAACAGTGATGAAAAGTAGTTCAGATTCCATTCCTACTCAGCTCTGGGTCTTTACTAAGAACAGACCCCCAGCTGTACCCAACTGTGTCAAATTATGTGCAGTGTTTTTGTGTTTTTTGTGATTTAGGCTCCTGGGGGTTTATTAATCTATTTGCATCATAAACCTGTTGGTTAAGAAAGAAAAAACTAGAGATGCCCTAAAGGCATCAACTCAGTTCTGCCAGCAGATGTTTAAGTATTACACATTATGCAAAAATGGACAAAAAGTTTCTTATCTGTATTAAGCAGAGACATTTTAAAAAAGCAAAGCACAAATAAAATTTCTTATTGTATGTTGAAATATGCTGAAACTAATTTTGATGTAGACTTATGTATTAGTAGAAAACTCCACTTTTTAGCCCTAGACCAAAACACATACTAGAAGCTACTGTACTACTGCTTTCTCTTCAGCTAACAGTTTATGTCAGACTAAACACAGTTTGGTATCCATTGTCAAGAAAACTGGAGTTGTTCAGGCATAGCTGCAGTTACTGATGTTATTTGTTTGGAAGCCTTGTGATTTAGTGAAATCACTAGCAATTGTTTAGCAAGTAATTAAACTATAAAGCCGAGACCTGTGATTTTCAGTCTTTTGAAAGCAATAATCATCAAAATTCCAAGAATCATTTAAATGATTCCCATCTAAGTATGCTGGCTACATTTCTGCTGTTGTCACTCATCCAGTTACATAGTTTATATGGTTACATTACTGGCTTTATCCAAATTATACATTTTCTCTCCAATTTTACTGAACATGCACTATAAATGTCCATGTTTTAACAGATCTGGATCACAAGCTTTTAATCACATGAAATGGACATGTGATTTGTGCATTTATGCTCATTCACACTGGCCATGACTTTCATTTACATAATAATAAAAACAATCCTAGTTTAAAAGGTTAAGAAGTTCCAAAAAACTGGACTATTGTTCTCAAAACCTTTTTCAAACCTAAGAATGCATTATATTTATTTCACAATTCCCCTAAGTGCCTTAAAATTACACACAATTTAAACCATGATTCACATACCATACTTTGACTTCATGCAATTCTTTTCTTCATCTCAATTATGTCTTAATATTATGGGGGCTGAAATGCATTAAATAAATCATATTTCACAGACTCCGAGTAAAATAATAATACTTGCATGCATTTTTGAAGAAATTGGCCTGCACTATAAATGTAGTTATAATGTCATTACCTTATTTTCCATATTGACTAAAATATTACACAGCAGAGACTGCTTCAAGCTACGGATGGTAGCTTTTAGCAAACCTTATGTTTATTCTGCTGCTGGTAATTAGCTGTTTTAGTTAATATAATTCAGCATTTACAAACAGCAATTTATCCAATATATAAACTCGTTCCTGTAATTAGCAAAACATTGTTATTGATTAAGATTTAATATGGTGGTTTCTGTTTCTGCAGTGTACTATATAAAACGAACGATCATTAATTTGTCAGAGGACAGTTCCTAATCAGAGGACTATACTTGCACCATACAGTTTGAACTTAATTTTTTATAAAGTCTGTATTCCTAAAATCCAGAATTAAATATAAATATGGAAAATGTGGAGGAGATGCTTTAGTGAAAGGGCAATGACAGTGAAAAATAAATCCAATGGATGTGTAATACTTTAGAAGAAAATTAAATATCCAGTCTTTCCATTTAAATCCAGAACATTTTGATTATTGTTTGGGTGTTAAATTAACTGGTATCTGTAATGCTTTACTATCAACACCCATTAATGCATATTCGAAATATGATGAGTTTTATGGGGACCGAGTAGGGAAGGTTGTGCTAGGATTTTTCAAATCCAGCGGTTAACATACCAAAAGGGAAGGTTTTGAAACAACAACATTCAGAACAGTAAGAAAGTATCAATGCTGTTTAAATATAATAAATACTATATATTTATGAATAATCTCTAGGTGTCCCTAGCCTCTGTTTGCCAGAAGCGGGGAAATGAGCGACAGGGGATGGATCGCTTGATGATTACCTATTCTGTTCATTCCCTCTGGGGCACCTGGCATTGGCCACTGTCAGAAGACAGTATACTGGGCTAGATGGACCCTTGGTCTGACCCAGTTTGGCCATTCTTATATTCTTCCTGAGCAACCTGAAGGATTTAATAAGCTATATTACGCACACCCACACACCCCAGCAGCACTGAAATACAACTATCTGAGGGATGGAGGAAGGTCTGATGGCACAGCACACTGCACAACAGTGGGGAGAAAGTTGATGGTATTCAATGTAGCCACTGAAGAAAGATGAAAGGCTGAGTAACGCAGTTAAACTCTTTGGTGGTAAGGACCATATCTTTACTTTTTATTCGGTAAAGACCTTCTCACACTTTTAGAGATTGTGTTAATAAGTAAAATAGGTTTACTGTAGCTAATAGCAATAACATTGAGAAATTGAATTTTAGAATACAACCATTGCACAAATAAATGTAACGATTCTGACACATTCTAAGTCGCCCATGTATTTAACTATTTACAATGGAATAACTAGCTTCAAGGAACCAGTAAACCAATATTTTTTTTGAAAAATCTCTTATAATTTCATCCACTTAGATTTATACAATGAACTTGGGACTTCAAGAACCACAGATCTCCACTTTAAAGAAACAAAGAGTCAGGAAAACCATTACATTCATTAAAATGTGCCTAAAATAACTAGTTTATCCACTTTGCTATAAAACAGAGCAAGCTTGAGCATAAATTATTTATGATGTGGTACAGTTTAATGGAGTATAAAAGGGATTTCTCTTCTCACTATTAGTACAAGTTGTGATTTTTTTTGTATGGTCCATTCCACACTCAGCAGTATATTCTATCCATTTAGAATTATGACAGATGCAACAATTTTCTATATCATTCTATCAACTACGATCTTGAGAAAATTAGTTACGGTACCTGTAAATGTTATTCTCTTAAGTTGACATAGTAGTATCCTGCAGTGAACTACTCTGTGGAATTGTGTGGCCTTCAAACATACTGCAGAATGATGGCAAACCCTTCTGAAATTTGAGGAACATCCCAACACAACTTGGATAGCAGCAGTTAGTCATGATTTTGGGGATAAAGATCACATCAAGATAATCCACTTCAATTTCCCCTGGGATCAGGATCACTAACTGCCTAACCCAGTGTTTCTCAAATGCGGCCACCATAGCCTCATGTGGCCACCAGGGGATTTTTCTGCAGCCAGAACAGCCTCCAGGGCAGAGATGGGGGGCAAAGCAGCAGCCCCTCCCTACAGCATCCAACTGTTGCTCCTGAATGCACTACATTGGTGTTTGCTGGCGCCACCAGCAGGGAATCAGTGCCATGCACCACACAACCTCTTGGAGGGTCCAGGAAGCACATCGGCAGATACATGGGGCTGGGGTGTGTGCTCAGCAGGGGAGGAACCTTCAACTCCGCAGGCAGCCGATGAGTTCCCGACCTACGTTCCCAGGGACAGAGGGGCTTCAGGAGTGGGCTTCAGTTCACTGAGGCTCTGGGGGCAGGCTTCAGGCTTCAGCGACCCTACCTCCCTGACTCCCCATCCTCACCCCCCAGTCGTGGGGTTCTGGCAGCGGGCTCTGGCCTTCAGCCCTCCCCGGCTCCAGCTCTGGACTTCAGCCCCAGGACGGTGGGACTCCGGCTTAGAAAAATTGTCAGAGCGGCCACCAGCAACAGTTGGTGGGCATACTCTGAGGCCACCAAAAAATTTCTTATGAGAACCCCATATCCGATGGAACACACTACAATCACAAGGAATAGATGAGTGGGTAGAAATTTATGCAGAATGCTTGCCCCCAGGCAAGACCTGCCCCTACTTTAGATATCGCTGCATAGAACCAGTAGCTCTTCTAGAACACAAAACTACAGAAAATATTATGTTCCATGAAGGAACAAGAAACCAGTGTTAAATTGATAATTTCCCTCAATACCCCACAAATGATAGGGAAAAACTAAGAAACCCTTCAAAGGATAAGTCTGCATTTTATATATTATTTATATAAAAATCAAGCATTCTATTAAAAAAGAAAAAAAATAACAGACAAGAAGGAATAGTCCACTGAACAAATATGATTGAGAGGGACAAAACAGACATCTCATATCAGAACACACACATTCTAGGAATAGTCTGGATAGTTTTGATTCTTTTCCTAATATACTATCTAACTTATAGTGGGTGGCGTGGGTGCAAACACACACCACTGAGTCATTTGGACATTACATTGTCTTGTGGCTCTGCATTTTAGCTGCTGATCTAGGGTTACAGTCATTTGCAATAATGTATTCTGTAGTATACTTTTTTCAGTACCTATGTGAAACACACTGATATTGCTACCCTGTCCAAAGATCTGCCTTCCATCAACCAATAATTTACAGGTAAATCTAAACATCATTTCAAGTTTGCTACAACAGAAAAACTATCTGAACATAAAAAGATCTATTCTGTGAAGGAGATGTTTAAATATGATCTTGAAGTCCAGAAATAAGATGGGTGAACTTGAATGCCTGGTATTAAATGACAATATTGATATAACAGGCACCACAGACATTTGGTAGAACAACAATAATCAATGGGACACAGTAATACCAGGACACAAAATATACAGGATTGATAGAGCAGATCATGTTGGTTGGGGAGTGGTATTATATGTGAATGGAAGCACAGAATTCCACAAGAATTGAAGGAAGTATTCATCTAATTGCTAGACACACTCCTTTCTCTCCCAAATCTTTCTCCCCAAAGCTAAGCAGCACAGATCACAGCTGGAAGTGCAAGTAGGGAGCCTCACATACTGGAAAACCAATATTTTAAGTTTCTCAGGAACAATATTCCTGCAGACACTACATCTAATTCAGCAGCCATCCAGATTTGGTCCTCACTGCATTCAATACTCACGGAAGAGTTGAAACAATAGTAAAAATTGGATCGAGTATCTTTTTGTCCACCTTCTTCATTGCTGGGGAGATTTGACGGTTAGGACACCTCCCATGCCAACGTCTGCTGATTAGTGAAACCTCCAAAATCTGTACCAATTAGACTACTCTGGCCCCCAGTATCACTTAACGTTGAATGTTTTGTCAATAAAATGGGGGGGGTCAGGGGAAACAGGGTGGATCAACGATTTTTTAAAAATAAAAATTTGATTTTTTATTTAAACTAAATTAAGGTTTATTTTTTAAATAAATGTATTTAAATTAAATTTTTAATTGACAACTTATGTTAAGGCCTAAACATTTTACAATATATTAAAATTAAACACAAATAGCATTTGAATATATATTTGCTTCCAAGTTTTAAAGAAAGTCAAAACCACTGAACCGGTGGAACTCACTGGCTAAGCACCTGGAACCAGAGAGTTTGGTTGAAGTTCTAAGCCACCTTTTGACAGCAGCAGGCTTTTCAGCAAGTATAAAGAGAATATTTTCTTCAGTTCAGTTTATTCAAATGTTTTAGTTCAACGACTAGTTCATTCAAAGTTACGAAACCGCTTGGGAGTTGAAAAAAGCAGAAAAGTTTGTTTTCGTCTTCCAATTTCTGAATAAAACTAAGAAGATGAGATGTACTACTTCTAAAATCTTGAAGGATAGGTCAGTCAAAAACAATGAGTTCAGGTCACTAATTAAAGATAATACTTCCTTTGTTTAATAAATGTTTTAAATACAAAACATGTTTTGTTAAACTTTTTGATAACTCCTTTCCTGGCGTATCAAGCAGACTGCAGGTAGCTTTATTTAACTAATTAAAAAAAAAAAATCAAAAAGGTGGTTTTGTGCATGTTTAATTTTTGAATGTGAATTTCCATCCAAATAGAACCTGCAACAAATCACAAGTAAAAATTTAATCATCTAATAAATAAATGCATCCTTCACCATTTTCTAACATAACATAAAAAAATGTCAAAATTAAGAATCTGAATAACTGTATGTTAAGCTATATAATTGTTCAAATAAATGTATATGGTATAGGCAGCAGGTTTAAAAACAAACAAAAGGAAGTACTTCTTCACACAATGCACCATCAACCTCAACCTTGTTGCCAGGGGATGTTGTGAAGGCGAAAACTATCAGTGGGTTCAAAACAAGAATGAGACAAGTTCATGGAGGCTTGTCCATTAGGCTATGTCCATCAATCGCTGTTAGCCAAAATGGTCAGGGATGCAACGTTATGCTGTGTGTGTCCTTCGCCCCTGACTGCCAGAAGCTGAGAGTGGACAACAGGGGATGGATCATTCAATGATTGCCTGTTCTGTTCATTCATTCTGAAGCATCTGGCATTGGCTACTGTCAGAAGACAGGACACTGGGCTAGATGGACCATTGGTCTGACCCAGTATGGCCATTCTTATGTATCCTTCCAGTTAGCAAAAACAGAAGTACCAAGTTTAATACACTGCTATATTTAGTTCCAAAGGAACTTTTTTTAAGTTGTTACCAACCAGTCAGAATCAACCTTTCTTTATGAAAATAAAAAGTGCAAATGCAAAACACAATTAAAATTAATTATTTAACTCAAGCTTTCCAGCTTGCTGATTTAAATCAATCCACCCTGGGGGAAAACAGACCCAAAGAAGAAATCCTCTTGATTTCATTGACCTCAGAAAAGTAGTAGGAATCTAGGATCTCCCTCAAAGCTTTTCAATATATTTCCTGTTTCTGAAAGTCTTCTTTTCAGTTCTTCCTCAAAATGGGATCCACAGACCAATGTAAGCATGAGGTAGAAGAGTTAAAGATGTTGCACTTCACATCAAATTCCTCAAACACCTAAATAAGACTTGTGCCTTAAATACAGTCTGAAAAATTGGTTGAGGAGAACATAATAAAAGAATGATAATGTAATACAGACCACCTCAGAATCAAACACAAGATAATACAATGACATTCTAAATCAATAGTGTTGTATGATCAAAACAATCTCACTGGCTGATCAGGTCTTGAAGGCACAGCTACTGAAAGTGGCCTTTTCCATATTAACACTGTCACAGGCATCATATACATTACACCCATGAGCAAGGAGTATAAAGGGATAAAATGGGAAAAAAATATTCCCTCTTCAAAAGATTATCCTCAAACACAAAGAGGTGAAGAGAAGGTTCTTTATTTTGATAGAAATGTATAGAGAACAGACACCACTGTTACAACATATGATACTAAAGTATGAGTTGACGCACTACCAGACTATTGTCAGGGGGAAAATTTTTGATCTGCTGTACAAAATTTAAATAGAAAAAATTACATGTAGTTTCATTACAGACAGCTGATAACTTAATATTTCTTTCCATTTTTAACATATGCAGACCTAGCTGAATGAAGAACCAACATTACTTAACAGCCCATGCCCATATTTAGAACTGTTATAAAACTGGATTGACACACTGCAAATGAAACTGTTACAAGTTACTTTGGCTGCAAAGAACACCTACCAAAACCAGAAATAACATAACTGCTTTTTTTAAATCTTGAAATAAATTACACCTCGCTAAAAAAGTCAAGAACATAGAAAAGTAAAATGGAGCTTGCAAACAGACATGAAATACATGGAAGGCAAAACTGATATTCAAACAGACCTAAATCCACAAGCAGAACTGCTTTAAATTAACCAGAATCATGCTTGTTTATACTAGTACTGACTCCAGACAACAATTTTCATTTTCTTAAAAGGAGAATTTTAAATTATCTCACACACAAATAAGAATAGTCTGCACAAGATGGAACAAAATATTAATATTAAAAATTCTGGCTATTTAAATTATATCTTCAACATAAATATATACAGAAGCCTATAAATGTTGTATTAACCTTAACATTGCACTGTTAGGAGTTTAGGACTCAAGACTCAGAAAATGCCAATGTTAAGGATGCATGCACGGCCTCAGCTCTGCCGTTTTGTTTGTTACAAAAACATTATTTTATTTAGATGTCAGCAATGAATAACCATAGGTTTTTTTCCATCCCAAGTTCTAAGCACTCTTGTCATCAGTTAAGAACACATTACACAACCATTACAAGCCTAAAGACCAACAAACCCATCCTTCTGTGCACTTAAAACCACCAGGCAGTAAAATAAAACCAAATATAACCAAAATTTCTCCTGCTTCAAATCTGCAAAGGAAACCCCATCCTCAGATCCTTCAGGCCTCCCCAAATGTCTGCTTAAGAAAGTGAATTCTTGCAGCACACCCTCAAGATCAATACTACCACCTCTAGTGCACTCCACAGCCTAGCTTCATCAATCCAGTGAAAATAATTCAGTCCATGTCACCTCAGTACCATTCTTAACTGCCTCACATACCCATTGAATAAGAGCAATGACAGCACAGAACTTTTCAGTAACCCACAAAATATTGTTCATAGTGAAAAAGTAATTGCCCAGTATTACTCTCCAAGATCTCTCCAAAAGAAGGGAAAAAAAGCCCAATCCACTCCCAGTATGGGCTTTGTATGTGTACAAACATCTCCCTCAAGGCCACCTCATGATAGATCTAAATATATGATCATGGGCCTCTGATAATTAACTATGTCCAGGAGAATCAAAAAGTGCAACAATTGCACTATCTTTGATCTACTACAGTTGAAATTCCAATTTGCAAGAGTCAAGGAAGTCAGATATCCATATATTTTCTTAGAGTATTTTTATCCCCACACCCTTTTTCGTAATCTTAATCAAGAATGGAAGATTAGATATCAGTCAATAGTTTACTAGATTGCCAGCATCGATAGATGTTAAACTATGTGATACTAGAGATATGCTAAAGATACATTTAAGAATCTCAAACAAAGGACCCAGAACTTTGCTTGTGGTCTTCAGCAACCAGGAAATATAAGGATCCAAAGTACATATTGGGACAAGGCCGTTCCAACACAAACTGAGCTTACTCAGTGGTTCTCAAGGGGGGGGGGGGTGTCGGGGGGGGCGCACGAGCAGGTTTCAGAGGGTCTGCCAAAATAAACCATAGAGCATGGCCATTGTGAGACTCACTGGCACCCAGGTTAGAAAGCCCAAGCCCAGCCGTCCAGAGTTGAAGCCAAAGCCCAAGCAATTTAGCCTCACGGGGTCCCCTGTGGCACAGGGCTCCAGGCAACTGCCCTGCTTCCTAGCCCCTTAATACCAGCCCTGACTGGATATGCAGGAAAACAGCTGTTGTGGCACAGGTGGGCCGTGGAATTTTTACGGGGAGGGGCTCAGAAAGAAAAAGGTTGAGAACCCCTGGCTTCCATGACTGGCTGAAATTCAAGCAGAAAGGACATACCACTGGGCCCTTCCAGATATTGCCCTGCCTCCACAGATGCAATCATAATCTACTATTTCTCAAATATATAAATAATTGTCTATAACCCTGGAAAGAATTTAATAGTGTTTTTCATTCCTTTATGTTTAACCTAATTTTTATTTTCATAATGACCTAGTATGTCTTTATTTGACTGACTTTTACAGAAAATTCTCTTCCTAGGTATGTATTTTAATAATTTTGTCAGTGTCCTTGCAGAGCTCAGGATAGAAACAAGAGAAAAGCTCTCATCCTGAACATGTCAGGAGCCTGATGTAATACAAATGTTATGCGCCCGAAATAGATAGGTTATCATACATTTGTCAGTACAGCTCAGATTTTCAGAGATAAAATTACATGTGGAGCTGGTAGCTATGCCTATAGTTAAGGTTGCCTAACCACTTGTTTTCAGTTACTTATAACAACTTTAACAAACATTTATCGTTCAGACAAATGTCACACGCTAGGTGTTTGTTTCAGCCTCAACCCCTCTCCTCTGAAATGTTTCAGCTAAAAACAGTTTAACCATTTCCAAGAAAAACGGTTAGGAAAAGGTATGTTGGTTTTGACCATCTTAAAAAAATATTACTATTTCACTAAAAGCTCTAGCATTCACATGCTTTGGAGCAGGGACTTGAGATTTGGCAAGACAGGGATGTGTGTCACCCCGGTATCAAAGATGTGTCTTTTGCTGTCCTCATTAAAAACAGCCTAAAATTAGCCACATTATAAGCCTCCAAAAATTACAGGTTTCAGAGTAGCAGCCGTGTTAGTCTGTATTCGCAAAAAGAAAAGGAGTACTTGTGGCACCTTAGATGCATCCGATGAAGTGAGCTGTAGCTCACGAAAGCTTATGCTCAAATAAATTTGTTAGTCTCTCAGGTGCCACAAGTACTCCTTTTCTTTTTGCAAAAAAATTACAGTTCATACACTCAGAGGATTTTAGCATTTGGTAGCTAAATCCTCCAAAGAAGCATCTCCACACTCTCACAGCTCCTAAGTATGCCCACTGAATGACTGGGCAAGCACCATCTCAGTACTGCAAGAAGTAAGTAGGATTTTTTTCCTCAAACTGCTCTTCTCAGCAGCAGGGGGCAGGGTGGTGCCAAGCACCAGAAGTGCAAGCAGGGAGACGGTCTTGCCTATGCTTACATACCCCCAGGGCTAGCACCCAGGAAGCACAGAAGGAAAAAGAGGCAACTTGACTTGAATGCAGGGAGAGAAACTGTGGAGACAGAACCTGACAGAAATGTGGGATGAATAGGAACAGAGGGGTCAGAACCAGAAGCAGAATAATGCTGGAAGGACTGGACAGAAGCAGAGGGATACAAAGGCTGGTAATTGTGGCCAGTCAGTTTGGCCTTATTATCCCAAAAGCAATGCCTGTAATTAGTTTCTTGTTTTGAAGATCCACTAATCCGTTAGCATGGTGAGAAACGCATTGTCTTTTTTTTTTTTTTTTAAGATGGTTAATTCAAATCACGTTTGTAAAACAATATTTCACAACTTCTCATTTTCCTAATCATCATGCAGATAAACAGTGGGGATCATGACATTAGGATAAGTAAGTAGCTTATGATTTTGCTTGGAGAGAGAAACTCTTGCTGTTTTTCACGCCGCCCCCTCCCTTAGGGTTACGCAATAGTAATAAATGAGAAAGTCCAGAGTACTTTATGATAGATAGTTAATGGTCCTGTGCCTGAGCCAACAGGCCTCTTTCCACAGCATCTGTTACAATTCAGAGTCATTAGCATACCTTTAATGGTTTCTTTTCAAAATAATTTCTACTAGAGCATATAGAATACATCAAGGGGGGAAATATCTGACATTGAAAAGGGAATTCCAAACAGAGGCAAATGTTCTTGCCCATGTAAAACTTAGGACTAAAATACATCTTTTCAGTATACATAGAGGATATATGAATACACTGTGGGCTATTATTTTCCCCACTTTAAAGTTGATTTTTGAAGCCAATTTTTGGCCTCCAGCAAGTTTTTTTTATGCTTCCGATATCCCAGTGATGAGCCTTTTCCAGTGTTATTGCATTGCCCTTTTTGTATTTAGAGCACAGATACTAGTCTAACATCTTAACAAAGGAAACAGAAATGTATACAACACAGAGCGTGGTCAAGTTATTTGTACTGTGAAAGGCTGAACTGAAGGGCTGCCAACAGAATTTTAAAAATTAAGTCACAATGGTGGACCTCATGATGATAGCTGAGAGTGTCTGGTGTTTTGGTGTAAGTGAAGAAAGACTTCCCTAGGTTATAAATCAGACTTTCTTTTAATGCTTTTCAAGGCTGGGAAAGAGGAGATTGAGGGTAGGAAGGAGGAAAGTGTTATTTCTACATTTAAATACTGGGGAAGTACTCATAGTATGGTGATGGGGATCATACAAGTACCTAGATAAATAGATCAGTAAAGCCTGGCGTGGTTTTTGCTTTCCTATACTGTAACTAAATTGATATTTTGAATTTCTCTTCCTCCCCTATCATCCACCCACTTGGAACAAGAACACATACACAAAAAAATCACAGCTATTTCTTACAGAAGTTTGTGAAGGTGGGAGCTAGAACAAGATAGGTTCATCATATCACTTTCTCTGAATACATTAGCCACAAGTGACCTGTGGAATTAAAGAAAAGGTAGGTAAGATTTTCATGCTAGTTTGGTGTGCACTAAAAGTCTACTTTTAGTATTTACTTTAGCTCATTTGACCTTATGGAAAAACAGAGGGAAGAGTGCTAAAGGGAAAGCCCATGTATTCACCTTCAGCAGGATTTATTCCTAGCCTGATAGATTAATTTCCTGTTGGTTGAATAAAAATTCTTGTACTCCAGCTGGTGCATTGGAGGCTGCTGGAAATGGGATTCGTCAGACTGCCTTTCCTAGAAGACAGACTGCCACTTCCTGCAGTAGTAGCTGCAGCTTTCCAGTGGCCTTTAAGGACAGCATCAATGCAGTAGTGTTGAAATAATTATGGCATGACAAGAGACTGAAATTTGAAGAATTATCTTATTTTCGGCAGTTAGTTAATTTTTAGTAAGAAGCCTGGTCCTCTTTTCTCTCTATTCCCATTCTTCTGTTACTACCATTCACTATCTCTTTTCTAAAATTTTAGACTGAAAGCTTTTCAGGGCAGTGGTTAGGTCATTCTATTTGCCAGAGGCACCTAAAGCACATTTCGGGACACTATATAAGCAAATACATGATTATAGTAATCATATTATTATTTAATTAGGTATAATCAAACTGTTGCTAACTTTCTGTTAACATCTGTTTAACTCAAACTTCTGACATACACTCGGGGGAAATGCTGTATTTGTGAAAGATACAACTCCACCTACTTTTCAAACTCAGAGCTGTTAAACTGCCCATTCCTGTCCTCTAAATAGTCTTCCAGCAAAAATAAGACTAAGCAAAAATAAGCAAAAATTGGAGGATTGGGCCAAAAGAAATCTGATGAGGATAAGTGCAGGGTCCTGCACTTAGGACGGAAGAACCCAATGCACAGCTACAGACTAGGGACCAAATGGCTAGGCAGCAGTTCTGCGGAAAAGGACCTAGGGGTGACAGTGGAAGAGAAGCTGGATATGAGTCAGCAGTGTGCCCTTGTTGCCAAGAAGGCCAATGGCATTTTGGGATGTATAAGTAGGGGCATAGCGAGCAGATCGAGGGACGTGATCGTTCCCCTCTATTCGACATTGGTGAGGCCTCATCTGGAGTACTGTGTCCTGTTTTGGGCCCCACACTTCAAGAAGGATGTGGATAAATTGGAGAGAGTCCAGCGAAGGGCAACAAAAATGATTAGGGGTCTGGAACACATGAGTTATGAGGAGAGGCTGAGGGAGCTGGGATTGTTTAGCCTGCAGAAGAGAAGAATGAGGGGGGATTTGATAGCTGCTTTCAACTACCTGAAAGGGGGTTCCAAAGAGGATGGCTCTAGACTGTTCTCAATGGTAGCAGATGACAGAACGAGGAGTAATGGTCTCAAGTTGCAGTGGGGGAGGTTTAGATTGGATATTAGGAAAAACTTTTTCACTAAGAGGGTGGTGAAACACTGGAATGCGTTACCTAGGGAGGTGGTAGAATCTCCTTCCTTAGAGGTTTTTAAGGTCAGGCTTGACAAAGCCCTGGCTGGGATGATTAACTGGGAATTGGTCCTGCTTCGAGCAGGGGGTTGGACTAGATGACCTTCTGGGGTCCCTTCCAACCCTGATATTCTATGAAGACAACCAAGACCTTATATTTATAGTGGAAAAAGGGAATACATTTTAAAATCCCCAAACATTTGTTACATGTAAATTTAAAAATTGCAACAATGGTATTTCTTTGTAGGTCACCATTAAGTTCCCCCATACATTGTCTGAAACCTCTCTGTCTCAGCTAGAACCATGAGCAACCCAATTTTATAACTAAATATTAAATAAGCTATCCTGTGTAAAAAAGCAAAGACAAACCACATTAAAAAAAAAAAAAGAACTCAACCCAAGAGATAGACAATACTGATGCTTAAACTGTAGTTAATACAGAAAACAGCATCACTGTGGGAATACAGAACATTTTTCCATCTCATTTTACCCTATTATAAATATTAAATACTAAAAAAAGATTTCACATTTAATTTAATACAGTTTCTCTCTTTCATACACACAAACCTCCAACTTTACATTTAATTGCCGTAGCACCAAATATCAGCCTTCAAAAGTATTTAAAGAAATCTCTTTAATCAACATCATTTTATGAATAGGTAGGCTGGATGGAAAGTTCTTCATTAGTGTGTTCACGCTGAACGTCAGCCAAGTCAGTTCAATATCATACTGCATTCAGGATAGCAGCATCTGTGACACAATCCACCTCCAATCCAGACTTATGATGCAGAATAAGCATTCATTGAAGAAGAAGAAAATCCAAAAAATTTCTTCATTGTTCATCAAAAATTGTTTTGTGGATTAACTAATTTTCCAAAAATACTATAGATATGAAATCAGGGAGCGTTGGTGTTCCTCAGTGAAACAGCAAATAGTTCAGAGGTGTGAACTGCCCTATTCACCATTTGTCTTCCAAGAGTTACTGTTCCCTGATGAGGACTATGACATGTTTATGGAAATATGCTTATGAGTGTAAATATAATGTAACTAGAATATGCTTTATGCAAAAGGTCTCTTGTAAGGTATCATTACAAAGCTTCTGATCTAGTGTGTTCATCCTATTTGTATGAATGTATCACTCTTGTATCTAAAATTAGAAATATGAAGCATTACTCTGAGGTTCTATTTTAATTATGCAAAGTGTGGGCCATTAATGGTGACTTAGGATCTTGATGGCTCCCATTAACTAGAACAATTGTTTGTAAATGGCTCTGTTTACTTATAAACCTTCATAGAATCATAGGTTGGAAGGGACCTCAGGAGGTCATCTAGTCCAACCCCCTGCTCAAAGCAGGACCAATCCCCAACTAAATGTTCCTTCCTGTGTTCCTGTGAGTCAGATCGGAAAGAATGGAGACTTGGGGTCTCATAGGACATGTGACCATGTCACCTGGTACTGGAATCCATCTTAAACCTGGTGCTTTTCCATTTAGGAGGAGGGGGGGTGGGGACCCAGAGAGACAAAGGATTCCCGCCTTGTGCCAAAGCTATAAAAGGGGGTGGAACAGAACAAAGGGGGCTGCATTCATGAGAAAATCCCTAGTTACCATCTGAGCTGCAACTAACAAGAACTATACCGGGGAAAGGATTGGGCCCAGACTAAGAAGGAGTCTAGTCTGTGAAAGAAGCTTATTGGAACAATTCTGAGGGTGAGATTTACCTGTATTCAGTTTCTTAAATGTACTAGGCTTAGACTTGCGTGTTTTGTTTTATTCTTCTTGGTAACTTACTTCGTTCTGTCTGTTATCACTTGAAACCTCTTAAATCCTACTTTTTATACTTAATAAAATCACTTTTGTTTATTAATTAACTCAGTAAGTGATTAATACCTGGGGGAGCAAACAGCTGTGCATATCTCTCTATTAGTGTTATAGAGGGCAGACAAGGTTTAGAGTTTACCCTGTATAAGCTTTATAAAGAGTAAAATGGATTTATTGGGGGTTTGGATCCCATTAGGAACTGGGTGTCTGAGTGCTGGAGGTAGGTGACCTGCCGAGCAGTTTTTAGTTGAAGTCTGCAGCTTTGGTGGGTGCAGAGCAGACCTGGGTCTGTGATGCAGTAGGCTAGCGTGTCTGGCTCAACAAGTCAGGCTTCTGGAGTCCCAAGCTGGCAGTGGAAAACAGGCTCAGAGGTAATTCCAGCACATCAGGTGACAGCTTCAAGCAGGTCTCTGTGACTGAACCCATCACAATGACAATGTAAATGTAAACTACTTAACTACTAACTGTTTTAAAAACATCCCAGTCATGTGCTTATCTAGAGTCTTGATGGTTGATGTCATGAATTACTGAGGTAGGGGAACTAGGATTTCAAACCTCTCCCCAAAAATGCGGTCACCCCTTAACTGCCAACCAAGAACTAAGCGGCAACTCATGCCGTTTTGAAAGGCCCAAAACTTCCACCACCTTCTGGGTGCAAAAATCCCAGTTATTTCCCATCCACACCTTCCTGAGTGCAAAAAGGCACAAGTGTCCATTCCAGTTTCCCTACCACTCCTAATAACTTCTACTGTGCAACTACGTACTGTCTATATAAAATCTGCAGCACATGGAAAATATGGGTAGAGTAAAATAAACTGAACATACCACAATAAACTACAAGGAATGATGTATTTATGACATTTTTGTATTCAATAAGATCCTCCATTTCTTAGTTTACTTGAAGCCGCAGCAGAATTCAGACGTGGGATATTACAATAAAAAGGGCGCTTACTGCACAATGTAGGTCTACCTTGCTGCAGAGTAGGAAGAGTCCTGACTACAACTAACATTCCAAAGGTGCGTTGAACGAATGTCATAAATCTGCTGATATCATGGTCACTTATATGGCTGCCCATAACTTTTGGGCTTGGCTACACTTGCGAGTTAGAGTGCATTAAAGGAGCCCCGGGCGCACTAGCTCACTACCCGTCCACACTGGCAAGGCACACAGAGCGCTTTGACTCCACAGCTAGAGCGCTCCTGGTACTCCACCTCGGCGAGTGGAATAATGTTTGGTGCGCCCCCGCTGGAGCACTGTGGTGCCAGTGTGGACGCCCTGGTCTCTTAGTGCGCTCTGATCGACCTCCAGAAGTGTCCCAAAATGCCTGTTCTAGCCACTCTGGTCATCACTTTGAACTCTACTGCCCTGCCCTCAGGCGACAATGACAATGTAAATGTAAACTACTTAACTACTAACTGTTTTAAAAACATCCCAGTCATGTGCTTATCTAGAGTCTTGATGGTTGATGTCATGAATTACTGAGGTAGGGGAACTAGGATTTCAAACCTCTCCCCAAAAATGCGGTCACCCCTTAACTGCCAACCAAGAACTAAGCGGCAACTCATGCCGTTTTGAAAGGCCCAAAACTTCCACCACCTTCTGGGTGCAAAAATCCCAGACCTGCCGTCAGACCTGCCCTTTAAATTCTCTGGGAATTTTGAAAATCCCCTTCCTGTTTGCTCAGCCAGGCGTGGAGTGCTCTCAGCGAATCTTTCCAGGTGACCATGCCTCCACGTGCCAGGCAATCCCCAGTATGGAGCAATGGCGAGGTGCTGGACCTCATCAGTGTTTGTGGGGAAGAAGTTGTCCAGTCCCAGCTGCGCTCCAGCCATAGGAATTACGATACTTTCGGGCAGATATCAAGGGACATGATGGAAAGGGACCATGACCGGGACACACTGTAGTGCAGGATTAAAGTGAAGAAGCTGCGGAATGCCTACTGCAAAGCCCGTCAGGCAAACAGCCACTCCTGTGCTGCCCCTGCGACCTGCCATTTCTACAAAGAGCTGGATGCGATACTTGGGGGTGACCCCACCTCCATTCTGAGGACCACCATGGACACTTCAGAGCCCAGTGCAACAAGGCAGGAGGAGGAGCAAAGCAGGACCGAGGGTGCTGAGGCAGGGGAAGACACCCCGGAATCCCTAGATGCATGCAGCCAGGAGCTGTTCTCAAGCCAAGAGAAAGGTAGCCAGTTGTGGTGGCGGGTGCTTGGGGAAGGACAAACATTAGGAGGTTCCCAATAAGCGGCTTTTATTTCGGGAAGGAAGTTATTCGGTGCAGGCTCTTGGGGCGAAGAGGGTTAGGGCTGCATGCATGCATAGATGCGGAATAGGGTGTTGATGTGCTCTCTCACATCGCGGTAATCGGCCTCAGTGATCTCTTCAAAGGTCTCATGCAGAACTTGGGCAATGCGCTTGTGCAGGTTTCTCAGGAGAGCCACTGTGGTCCTTGTCCCAGTAAGGCTAACTTGTCTGCGCCACTGTGCCATGAGCGGCAGGAAGAACATTGCTGCACACAGGAAAGCTGCATATGGGCCAGGGCAGAAGCCGCATTGCAGTAGAAGACCCTCCCCCCTTGCTTCCCAGGTCACCCTCAGCAGCGAGATCTCTTCCAGGACAAACTCCTGTGGAAAATGGGGGGACAGTGTTCAGTATAGGGGCCCCCGCCGATGTTGTCTCTCACCAAGGCACAGAAACCCAGAGGACAGTACAGCCATGAAACAATCAGTCACGCTTGACCCTGAGCTTACTCACCATTTTGGGGCTCCCATAGGTTATGTATGCTCGCTATGGGACGGGCAACTTATGCTATTGTGTAGACTGTGCTTGCCCTTAAGTACGGGGGAATCATTGCTCTGTCTGGTGTGAACAATGCTGCCTCTGTTAAGTGTTGCATTTTGCTTTTACAGATGCAACCTTGAGATCTCAGCCGCCCGTGTTATCACCAGCAGAAAGACTCCAAAGAATCAGAAAAAGGCCACACAGAAGCAAGGAAGACATGTTGCATGAAGTAATGCAGCATTCAAGTAATGAAAATCACAAAGTGCAGGAGTGGCAGGACAGTGAAAGGAGGATCCGCCAGCAGAATGAGGAGCGCCGGCACCAAAGTGTGGTGCTCCAGCAGCAAACCATGGATTGGCTCATAAGCATAATAGTCTCTATCCAGGCACTTGTAGCCATGCAGGTGGAGCACTACAGCGCCCGCCCCTCCCTGCAGCCCTTGTCCCAAAATTCTTTCCCTTGTGTCCCCATGTCACCTCCAACCGCCACCAGCTGCCTCCAACACTTATAGCCTTCACCACCCAACCCTGAAAACTACGACCCTTACAAACTGCACTCAACCCCCATCACCATAAAGTATAGCCATCCTGAAGTGCAGCACTCACTGCACAGCACTCCAAACAGGAAGTTATGATAACAGAACATATGCAAATCTGTGATTGTACCGTTCCCCACCCCACCCCCTTGCCCTTTCTGTTCCCAAACAGTTGTGTTTCTTTTCAATAAATGAATTTTCTTTTCGATAAGTGGATATTTTAGCTGTGAAAACATTCTTTATTATTGCATAAAGTAAAAGATACCTTAGCCCAGGAAAGCAACAGGCACTGCAAGTCAGCATAGCAAACACAGACACCTAACAACATTGGAATCACGGCACTTCACTCCCATGCAGGGCACCAGACATTACTGGTGGCTTTCAGCCTCAAACTGCTCCCTCAAGGCATCCCTAACCCTTGCAGCCCCGCGTTAGCCCCTCTAATAGCCCTGCTCTCTGGCTGTTCAAATTCAGCCTCCAGGTGTTGAACCTCCAAGGTCCATGCCTGAGTGAATCTTTCACCCTTCCCTTCACAAATGTTATGGAGGGTACAGCACGTGGATATAACCGTGGGGATGTTGTCATCGGCCAGGTCCAGCTTCCCATACAGACAGTGCCAGCGGCCCTTTAAACGGCCAAAAACACACTCTACAATCTTTCTGCAACAACTCAGCCTGCTGTTGAACTGCTCCTTGCTGCTGTCAAGGCTCCCTGTGTAGGGTTTCATGAGCCACAGCATTAAAGGGTAAGTGGGGTCTCCAAGGATCACAATGCGCATTTCGACTTCCCCTAGGGTGATCTTCTGGTCTGGGAAGAAAGTCCCGACTTGCAGCTTCCTGAACAGGCCCGTGTTCCGAAAGATGAGTGCGTCACGCACCTTCCTGGACCAGCATGTGTTGATGTCAATGAAATGCCCATGGTGATCCACAAGTGTATGGACAACCACAGAGAAATACCCCTTCTGATTAACATACTCAGAGGCTAGGTGGGCTGGTGCCGGAATTGGAATATGTGCCCCATCTATCGCCCCTCCGCAGTTAGGGAAACCCATTTGTGCAAAGCCATCCACAATGTCATGCGCGTTACTCAGAGTTACGGTTCTTCTGCGCCGGATGCAATTAATAGCCCTGCAAACTTGCATCAACACAATTCCAACGGTCGACTTTCCCACTCCAAACTGGTTAGCGACCGATCGGTAGCTGTCTGGAGTTGCCAGCTTTCAGATTGCAATAGCCACCCGCCTCTCCACCAGCAGAGCGTGTCCTTGCGCAGCAGGGCGGAGGCGAGCTCATCACACAGTCCCATGAAAGTGGCTTTTCTCATCCGAAAGATCTGCAGCCACTGCTCGTCATACCAATCTTGCATGACGATGTGATCCCACCACTCAGTGCTTGTTTCCCTAGTCCAAAAGCAGCATTCCACGGTGGTGAGCATGTCCATGAATGCCACAAGCAAACTCGTGTTATATGCGTTACTCAAGTTGATATCATAGTCGGAGCCCTCACTGTCACTTTGGATCATAAGGAATAACTCAACTGCCAAACGTGACATGCTGGCGAGACTTGTCAGCATACTCCTCAGCAGTTCAGGCTCCATTCAAGCAGACCGAAAAGGAAGACAGAGCACGCAGTACAAAAAACGTTGAAAGATGGCGCCAAATGTGGATGGAAGCACATGGATTGCTGGGATACGAATCGATGCATCACGGGGCCCTGGGACAAGACCCAGAATGCCCCCCCCCCCGATCCCTTCCCACAAGCCACAGAGCCAGAATAGGAAGAGATGCTCTGTGGGATAGCTGCCCACAATGCACCGCTCCCAATGCTGCTGCAAGTGCCACAAATGTGGCCACGCCAGTGCACTTGCAGCTGTCAGTGTGGACAGACTGCAGCGCTTTTCCTACTGCGCTCTCTGAAGGTGGATTTAACTCAAAGTACTCTACATCTGCAAGTGTAGCCATGCCCTTTATGTTACACAACCAGCTGGAAATCTTTGTTCCAATTTTGTTCAGTTTATAATGTAGGCACATACTCCCAGCTAGTGTACCAATCCAAATCTCCACCCTGGACCATGAAAAATTATTTTAGGACTGTTTAGAATTAATTATTTCATTTCTTGCTCAATTATTTGTTAGCTAACTCAGAACTGTTTTAACTTCTTGCAGAGCAAATTAATCTTTTTTCTCATATCTTGTATTTCAACCCAAGAAAAAAATATAACCGATGTATTCTGGGAGAAAAATATGTCAAGCCAAGACAGTAACCTATTCTAATAAACACATATATTACAAAATCAGAATGCAAGTCCTAAGACTTGGCAAGATATTTTGTCAAAATTGAGGGGACTTTATTTCTTACATTTAAAGATTTCTGTCAGGGGAACGTGTTTTAATCCACTACGCGCATTTGTACCATGTCATTTATAAGGACAAAACCTGACAACTTTTTGATTTGACTTTTGTTGTGTCACACAACTGGCAGGGTATACACACTCCAAAGGCCCAGAAGTAATCAAGCGGGGGAGATGGGGAGAGAATATGTATATACATGAACTGTGCTGAAAACTAAGGGAGAATGTTATTTAAAACTTGTTCCTTTATGATGTCTGGGGGCAGAAAAGGATCTAGACTCTTTCTAATGTATTGAGTCCCTCAAGAAAAGTGATGGCACTCATTTGAAGAGACGGCACAGTACATCTATTAGCGATTCCATAAAAAAAGAGTAGCAGCAAGAACAAATCAGTTCATGTATGAGGGAAGCAAAAGGAGAGTATTAAGCTTCGAATTAAAAATTAACTCAATTTGAATTCAACAGAAAGAACAAATGGATGGAATAGCAAGGTTTGTTAAGTGCTACATGAGCTGAACGCTGGGATAAAACCTTGCTTAATTTTATCTCATAGTATCTTGGGCCTAACTACTATTGAAAAATTAAGAACAGAAGACAAAACTCTCCTTAAACGTTGCTTGGAGTAAAATCAGAGTCAACTCAAGAGCCAAACAATTTTTAAATAATGATAATGAATATATTTTTAGGTCCTACACCTGCCCCCGAAGACACCTGACAATTATAGTGATTTTACAACTCCATTTATTTTCTTTTCCTATCCATGGATTTTTTGAATAGCAACAAACACAGGAAAATACTATGCAGAGGAAACAATTAAACCAACTATACACAAAGTGCTGTTAAATGCACAAAATACATAAACTGGAAAAACAAAAATTATTTTTATTGCTTCATACAGAAGAATGTTCCATTGCCTGAATGAATGTTGTAGTTGACAAACTGGAGATAAGAAAGGGAAGCAGCTCACTCATCTTAGTTCAAAGGCACCCTAAGGGAGGGTTTCAGAGTTGAAATAAAACAACCATTTTATGAATGAATCTGATGAAGTGAGCTGTAGCTCACGAAAGCTCATGCTCAAATAAATTGGTTAGTCTCTAAGGTGCCACAAGTACTCCTTTTCTTTTTGCGAATACAGACTAACACGGCTGTTCCTCTGAAACCTGTCATTTAACTAGTAAACAGCTCAAATGACAAATCATAGTGGGATTACAACCTGGAGCAGGAAATGTAGCCTCATCTACAGGCCATTTTAAATTATCTTTACTATTTAACTTTCTCAGGAAAAATAAATTGCCTACCACTGTTAATAATGTAATTTTACACATACATGTGTTTTAAACATTTCTTCAAGGCACTGACACATACCATGCCCAGGTGAGAAAAGCATTTGTTATCTAATATATGGGTAGTGAAGCGGGATAGACACCCGCTCCTGCCCTGAGGGGCTTACAACAGCCCGGGAGAGGGCTGGGGCTGAGGCAAGCAGCCCAGGCTGAGAAGGGAAGTAGGCTCAGCGGGGGCCATGCCCCAATTAGGGCTCAGCTGGCCTTATAAGTAGGCAGTGAGCCAGGAGCTGACACACTCTCTCTAGCCTTTGGAGAGGGAGGGACCTGGCTGTAGGGAGCAAAGAGTACCTAAATTGGAGCAGGGCTGGGGAAAGGCCTGGGGAGCTCTGGCCTGGAAAATCCCAGGCTGCGGCCTAATAGAAGGCCATACAGGTACTGGGGTTGCAAAGGGGGCCTCAGGAGGTATTTAAATGGGATGAGGAGGGACATTGTGGACCTGTTCAAAAAAGGACGTTCTATATACAGGAGCAGCACAGAAACAGCTGTGGGAGAAACAGACAAATGGAGTGCAGGGGAACATATTAAGACACATGTCTGGGTAAGTGGGGAGGAAGAGGAGGAATTCTCTAAAGATTGGAAGGCAATGACTAGGACCCTGCCGAATTCACAACCATGAAAAACATCCCAGACTGTGAAATCCGGTCTCCACCCGTGAAATCTTAGTCTTTTCTATGCTTTTACCGTATACTATACAGATTTCACAGGGGAGACCAGTGTTTTTCAAACTGGGGGCCCTGACCCAATAGGGAGTTGCGGAGAGGGGGTGTGTGTGTGTGTGTGGGAGGGGGGTTGCAAGATTATTTGTGGGGGGTAGGGGGTTCGTCATCGCAGTGTTGCCACCCTTACTTCTGCACTGCCTGCAGAGCTGGGTGGCCAGAGAACGGCGGCTGTTGAGGAGGCACCCAGCTCTGATTGCAGCACCCCTCGAGCAGCAGCTCAGAAGTAAGGGTGGCAATACTATACCATGCCACTCTTTCTTCTGCCCTGCGGTCTTCAGAGCTGGGCAGCCAGAAAGTGGCAGCTGCTGACCGAGGGCCCAGCTCTGCAGGAAGCAGCACAAAAGTAAGGGTGGCAATACCATTCCATGCCATCCTTACCTCTGCACTGCTGCTGGTGGTGGTGGCGCTGCCTTCAGAGCTGGGCGGCCAAAAAGCAACAGCTGCTGGCTGGGAGCCTATCTCTGAAGGCAGAGCCGCTGCCAGCAGCACTGCAGAAGAAAGGGTAGCAGTTCTGCAACCCCCTACAATAATCTTGTGACCCCCCAACTCCTTTTTGGGTCAGGACCCCTACAATTATAACGCTGTGAAATTTCAGATTTAAATAGTTGAAATCATGAAATTTATGATTTTTAAAATCCTATAACCGTGAAAGTGGCAGGGCCCTAGCAATGACAGACTGAAGCTTGAACTTGATGGTTCTAGACTATTCTCAGTGGTAGAAGAGGACAGGACAAGGAGTAATGGTCTCAAGTTGCAGTGGGGGAGGTTTAGGTTGGATATTAAGAAAAACTTTTTCACTAGGAGGGTGGTGAAACACTGGAATGCGTTGCCTAGGGAGGTGGTGGAATCTCCTTCCTTAGACGTTTTTAAGGTCAGGCTTGACAAAGCCCTGGCTGGGATGATTTAATTGGGGATTGGTCCTGCTTTGAGCAGGGGGTTGGACTAGATGACCTCCTGAGGTCCCTTCCAATCCGGATATTCTATGATTCTATGATGGTGTAGAGAAGGGGGAGACAGAAGAGGGATTCAAAGGGAGAAGGATCACATGGTCAGATAGACAAACAAAGAATGTGTGACCCTAGTATCTGCATTTTTGTACGCACTGCAGAGGGGTTAGATGGGTGTCATCGAAGCCAGTGAGGAAGTGGTTACAGTAATCAAAATGGAAGCTGAGGCTCTAGACAAGTAGTAATAGCATGAGTAGTAGCAACTGAGTGACAGAAGAGTTTTGATCTTTAAAATGTTGTCAAGGAAGAAGGGATAATATGAGGTTACAGACTGAACGTGAGGAAGGAGTTAATGATATAAAAGGGGAAAATATTCACCAGTAGTTCTGATGAAAAGAGATCTTCAGGTAAACAGGATTCTCGTTCCTGACTCCACAGTGTACTCCAACTGTTGCTTTCATGCTGAATAAGCAAAAAGCTAGGGGTGAAAATCCTGTTGGAAACAGTATCGTTAGAGAAGTGATACCACTAAGTCTTCTACTGTATTTTGGTTTTTCAGATCGATATGGCATGAGATAGAGGCTCATCTTCTAGTTATCGGTGTGTTGAGAGCACTGCTAAGTGAAAGGCCTTAAACTCTAAGAGAGCTGATTATTTTCCTTGGCAATTTTAGAAGGGAGAATATTATTACTATATAGAGTAGGGTACAGTATGTTTGGGAATGAGTCACGAGTACCACCGCCCAATGGTACTCCATAGTAAAACATTTGAGATGCTTCCTTTTAGGAGCAGCAAGCAATATGATTCCAGGTTCATGACAGCCCTCTCTCATTTGAAAGCCAGTCTATGATAACTATCCATAATAGCACCTTCTCCTCTGGAACCCTCAACACTTCATATACTCTCCTGGGGCTAGCCAGAGGAATTTACCACATCCTCAGCATTCATTCCAGACTTCCCACTTTTCCCGGCAATCTGTCAGTCTCTTCTTAAACAAACAAACAAACAATACCACCCCATACACAGCATGTCGTGATAGTCTTACTAGGAGATATTCTAGGTTATGAGAATACTGGTAATAGTGCACATATGAATACCATGTCTTCCATAAAAGGAATGGATGTGTCTTTTTTGACAAATCCTCTCTCCTTTTGGAGGTGCTCTGAGTATCTCTTCATGGTATATGCTGACAACCAATGAAACTGTGGTCACAAATGGGAATGGGACACTTGAGTGAATGTAACAGTGACAGAGTTATGGTGAATGTTCCCCACCAAGCCACTGGACAGAGACCCTAAACAGAACAGCTATCACAAGGGTGTGGGGTGACAACACAAAACCACTGTAACTAATATTGCCCTGTATTGTTTCCAAACTTTATCTAATTTTCCACTCTGAACACTGGTAAGAACCTTTGCTTGTAAGTTGTAAGTAATCATAAATTATTGTCACTGATCATATTCTAAAAAAAAAAAAAAATAGCTTCGCCCTGTCTACCATAAGTAATCACATTCTGCTTCAGGCTATGTAGCTTACTTCAAATTATTTCAGAATCATCCAAAAAGACACATTTTTCTATTAAAATGATGAATGGGATAAATGAAGTATGTAATAAATACTCGTTTGTAAAAAGACTTCTGTTCTCTTGAGGACAAACACCTTACCTCACCGGGTATATCTGCCCCCGGGTATTTTCTAGTGACATCGTCCCTCTAAAATATGGTTAGTATAGGACTGTTAGGAAAGAGCAAGGATAGTCAGAATATAATCTCTTTATGGAAAACAGGGAACCTCCTTTTAGTAAAGCTAAAAATTGAGGACAGGTACAACAGGCCACTAAAGCATAGAAAGTATATACAATGACTTGGAGAAATCACCCAAGGATGAAGGGGAGAACATCTGAAAAGTCAAGCCACACAAGAGGAAGACGTAAATAAAATGTATTCATTTGTGACAAATGGGTCAAATTCATTCCTAATGTAACTCCACCAATCTCAGTGATGATAAATCAAGGGAAGTGTTTGGTCTATTGATTTCAGTGTTCAGAATAAAAAGGGAAGTATTTTATATCTCATATGTGATTTTGCTCGGCAAAAATATCCAATAAACTGATTAGTGCACTCACTTAAATGGCAAAAAATATTTTTAACAGAAGAATGTTTTCTACCATATAGATTTTTTTTAAATAAAGAGAAAAATTATTAGAGTCTTTTAGCGTAAAAACATTTATAAAATGTAAACAAAGATTTAATTAAGTAACTCTTGTTCCCATTTTAACATTGAGACAATGGATAAGGGCAACTTTTAAAATATATAAAAGTGTGGATGAAGAGCCATAATGATGATCAACTTTTAATGTTATGGTTAAAGCAAATGGACAGAACAATATTTCTCTACTCTTCAACAGGAAATGAGACTATAATGTCACTGGCAGCTCAGTAATACTGTTTTCCAACATGTAAGGTCTTAATGACAGCTCATTTCAGCCCAGGTAGTGAAGCAAATATGTTAACGGTAAATGCCAGGTCATTATAAGGAAATGGAAATATGCACTTTGGTTATCTATAGATTTTTTTCCTCCATGCTCTCCCTATCTCACCCTGACACTCATGATTCAAGTGATGGAATGTCAATAAGCTATTTATGGCAAAGTTGCCACATGTAAAACCACACAACAAGAGGAAGCCCATTTGATCTGTACACAATTTTGAGATGAAGAAAAAGTTTTTAAAACACAGGCTTCCAAAAATAAAAGTTTTCATAGGATGAGAAGTCTGCCACCAAGAACGCTACTTTAGAATTCAAAGAGCATCCCAAACCACTGCACTGGGACCTCAGCTACAGAAGCACTTGCCAGGAAAAACACCACCAATGCCAAAATTAAGTCTGTTGAGATTAAAATCGAAGATAGACAATTAAGTCTTTCCTCAGGAACACCACCCATGGGGAATGGACAAGGGAACGACAAGATAAAAACAAAACAGGAGGGTATGACAGATAACTATTTTTTGGATATTTTATCCTTCATTTTGTTCGGTATTTAGATCTCCAGAGAGAAAGACCATAAGACACTTAGTACAGAATTAATTATATAATTGTATATCCTTACAACCCTATCACAACAGTAAGTGGACCCTACAGACTAATGCATGCACTTCCTTAGTATGATTCTGACATAGGGAATCTATTTTGCACATTGGTGAAAACAATCCCAACACAGTTTTCACACAGTGAGGCTACATTAGCACTTTCCGCAGTAAAATTTTTGTCACTCAGGGGTGTGAAAACTACCAGCCCCCGCCCCCGGCCGACATAAATTAGACTGACAGAAGTGTCTGTGGACAGCGCTATGTCAGCAGGAGAGCGTCTCCTGCCAACAGTTACCGCTTCTCATTGGAGGTGGTTTAATTATGCCAACGGGAGAGCTTTCTACTATCAGCATAGAGTGGCTACACAGGAGACCTTACAGCAGCATGAATTGGTATAGATGGGGGTATGACTAAGGATTACTAAGGAACACAGCTGCACACTAAGCAGTATTGCCAACTCTCACGATTTTGTCATGCACCTCATGATAATTCCTGTTTGACTTAAAGCACAAGGTCCTGGAGTCAAGTGGATATTTGATGACTTCAGCCTTCATTCTTAAAGAAAAAGTAAGTTTCTAGCCCTTGTGGCTGTGAAGAAAGCTTCAAAATGTGACCCTAATGCACCCTAAAGGCTCAAAAAGCAGAAGGCAATTAAAAAGAATACCAAATCTATTATTTTTACATAATCTTATGATTTTAATGAGCCTGATTCATGACTTTTGAACATTTGCAATAATTAGCAATACGGCACTAAGGAAAGATAGGGTTTAGGCAATATCTGAATGGCTTTTAATGCCGACCACTGGAGTTTGGAAGAGACTGCCAAAGGAATCGACAGCAACTAGATTTAGCACTTGCACAGCACTTTTCAAATGTGAGCAAGATTAATCAAATCCTGTGAGGTAGGTAAGTACTGTCCTTGTTTTACAGATGGCCCACACAGCCACCACGTGTTGGAGGAAGGGCAAAAAAAGCTTTCACTGAAGCAGCAGCTGCCAAGCAGTGAGTGAGGAGCAGCATGGAGCAACCCAGCCAGGACCTCCCCGCCCCCGATTGACACAGTTTGGACCCAGGTCTAAACAGAAGATCCCGCTCTTCTCCACAGAAGAAGTATCTTTACCTCATGCATTTGTAACGCCGACCCACACAGGGGTGTCAGCAGCAGGGATCAAACTTGGGACCTCTGAAACTAAATGCATGAGCTTCTACCTTATAAGCTAAATGACACATCTGTTAGCCAAGGCTGTACCAGGCTCATCAATCTCCAGCTGGCCTAGCCACCATGTGAGGGAAACAAAGCGCCACTCCCAGGAAGCAGGGGTTACATATTTAAGGTCTCCTCCATTCACATGTAGAGCCCTACCAAATTCACAGTCCATTTTGATCAATTTCACGGTCAGAGAGTTTTAAATTGGTCAATTTAACATTTTCAGATGCTTACATCTAAAATTTCACGCTGTTGTAATGGCTGGGGTCCCGACCCAAAAAGGGGTCGTGAGCAGGAGGGACTGCAAAGCTGATGGAGGGGTGTCCCAGGATTGCCACCCTCACTTCTGCGCTGCCTTCAGAGCTGGGCTCTGAAGGCAACAGCCACAGAGCTTCCCGTAGCCAGGGCAGATTCCAGGAGGTGGAGGAGTGTCTGATCTCCCCCATGCTGCTGGGAGCCTTCAGAGCTGGCAGTAGCCACGGAGCTTCCTGCAGCTGCGGGAGGTACCCAGAGATGAGTCTCAGCTCCCCCCAAGAGCAGCTGTGCAAGGGAAGAGGAAGTCCCATTCCTCCCCAGCCTGGTGGACTAGCAGCTGGAGCCCAGTGAACGGTAGGAGCCCCCAGCTGGGTGCCCCCTGCTCTGCCCCTCCAATAGCTAGATTTCACAGGGGAGATCTGATTTCACAGTCCCTGTTTTTCACAGCCATTCATTTGGTAGGACTCTGGTCATATGGACTGGGAAGGTACTAAGGAAGAAATACTTCATTAGTAACAAATCAGAACCAAAGGAGCACCAGGGCCTTCTAAGGACTCAGAATTTCAGTGATGTTATAAGCTCATTTCATATTTGCACCTAGAACCAGCCACAGAATCATAGAATATCAGGGTTGGAAGGGACCTCAGGAGGTCATCTAGTCTAACCCCCTGCTCAAAGCAGGACCGATCCCCAATTAAATCATCCCAGCCAGGGCTTTGTCAAGCCTGACCTTAAAAACTTTTAAGGAAGGAGATTCCACCACCTCCCTAGGTAACGCATTCCAGTGTTTCACCACCCTCCTAGTGAAAACGTTTTTCTAACATCCAACCTAAAACTTCCCCACTGCAACTTGAGACCATTACATCTCATTCTGTCATCTGCTACCACTGAGAACATAGATCCAATAGATGGATCCAATAGATCCATCCTCTTTGGAACCCCCTTTTAGGTAGTTGAAAGCAGCTATCAAATCCCCCCTCATTCTTCTCTTCCACAGACTAAACAATCCCATTTCCCTCAGCCTCTCCTCATAAGTCATGTGTTCCAGTCCCCTCATGATTTCTGTTGCCCTCTGCTGGACGTTTTCCAATTTTTCCACATCCTTCTTATAGCGTGGGGTCCAAAACTGGACACAGTACTCCAGATGAGGCCTCACCAATGTCGAATAGAGCCACTGGGGTCAAAACACTCTTCTAGCCCCAAGAACACCCGAGGAAACAAGAGGAGACTTCTCTTCCCTGCCCTGCCCCCTCACACCTTTCTGCCCCCACCAATGGGGGAAAAATCCCAAAGCGGAGGGGAATTTGGGGAAGAGGAGAGGTAAGGTCCTGGATGTTGGAGGAAGACATGTTAAGAACAAAGTTAGCAATGCTGGAGGGTGGCACTAATGTTAATGATAGAGCACAGGTTTAAATAGGGGACTTTCAAAAGATAAATTTTTTAAAAAAGTTTTCTAACTGCCCACAAAGCAAGTCTGAGTAACCACATGAGCCTACGTTGCCATGAATTTATTACCATCTTCCTCTTCCTCCCTTCTCTCCAATTGTTTGTTGTAGTCATCTGTTGCATCTTGTATTAATTAGACTGTAAGCTCTTCAAGGCAGGGTTTAATGTTTTCCCATATGCTTGTATAGTACCCAGCACAACTGACCCCTATCAGCGGAGGAGACCTTAGGTGCTACCACAGTACAGAATATTAAAACAGCTGAGGAAGAGAGGTTAACTGACCAAAAATAACAGATTTAGCACTCAGAAATCCCTTTTCTGTGGAAGTATAAACTGTATAAGTCCACTGAATGCATCCGATGAAGTGAGCTGTAGCTCACGAAAGCTTATGCTCAAATAGATTTGTTAGTCTCTAAGGTGCCACAAGTACTCCTTTTCTTTTTAAATTATCATTTAAAAATGGATACATTATTTAACATTGTGACACAAGGACTTCTTCAATGCCAAGCATCAGATGGCAAGGAGTATATAGAGATACAAGGATTAATTGGGTTCACCAAAACAATGTCACATAAGGTCGCTAATGAAAACCTATGTCACACTGATCAGCGTAATCATTGTGAGATGTTTGTATAGAAAATATGTGACGAATTATATACATAGAGAGAGAGCGCATTTTACTCAGATTGTAAATGGACGTTCATTGTGAACAATACAATACTCAATTTGCATATGACTAACCAGAGTGAGATAAGCATTTGTCCCCTCCACCCAGTATATAGATTACCTTTTGGTGACCTCTCTTAACTCAAAAAGAAAAGGAGTACTTATGGCACCTTAGAGACTAACCAATTTATTTGAGCTTAAGCTTTCTTGAGCTACAGTTCACTTCATCGGATGCATACTGTGGAAAATACAGAAGATGTTTTTATACACACAAACCATGAAAAAAATGGGTGTTTATCACTACAAAAGGTTTTCTCTCCCCCCACCCCACTCTCCTGCTGGTAATAGCTTATATAAAGTGATCACTCTCCTTACAATGTGTATGATAATCAAGGTGGGCCATTTCCAGCACAAATCCAGGGTTTAACAAGAACGTCTGAGGAAGGGGGGATGAGGGGTAGGAAAAAACAAGGGGAAATAGGTTACCTTGCATAATGACTTAGCCACTCCCAGTCTCTATTCAAGCCTAAGTTAATTGTATCCAATTTGCGAATTTATTTGAGCATAAGCTTTCATGAGCTACAGCTCACTTCATTGGATGCAGTCTCTAAGGTGCCACAAGTACTCCTTTTCTTTTTGCGGATACAGACTAACACGGCTGCTACTCTGAAACCTCTCTTAAGTCACAGAGCAAGAGACGATAATTTTGTGTGCACACACACACACAAAATTATCGTCTCTTGCTCCGTGACTTAAGACAGGTCACCAAATGGTAATCCACATACTCCTGGCTTGGGGGGGGGAAGAGGGGACAAATGCTTATCTCACCCTGGTTGGTCATATGCAAATTGAGTATTGTATCATTCAGAATGAATGTCCATTTACGATCTGAGTAAAATGCTAATAGATGGGGCGAGAGCTGGAGGGAAAAACAAAAACTGCAGGAATTATCCTGTTAGGAGTAAGATAATGAACTTTTGAAACTATATTTAGGAGTACAGATGAACCCCCTAGGTACTCCTTCAATCTGTGAGGAAAAGATGTCAGTGGGCTTAATCTTATGAGAAGGGGTCTCAACCAAAATGGTTGAAAATGCTGGGGAAAGAACTTGATTTCCTCTATCATAACCATAACATTTATGTTTTCTTTACACTATTAAAACAATTAAGGATCAGCAATGGACATTCATTTTTACAGCACTGTAGGCATGTGCAATGCTTTACAAATAATAACATGAAAAGAGTTGAACCATGGATCTTACACTCCAGATCAAGTTAAAGAAAAGATAAAAAGGTTAGAGTTAGAGTTAAACTACTTGTATAACGTCAGAGGTTTTTGTGTGACTTTGCAGCAGACACATAAATATGGCCCCTGCCTTAAAGAGATTAGAATTTAATTTGAATGAACGATAATACCAACATTTAAATATGAGGTGTGAGAGACAGAGCCAAGAGAGTAAACTGACCAGCAGCAGACAAAGAAAGTAGTGGCTTTTAAAAAAAATTTAAAGGACAGTGAGTGTTACTTGGTACCTGAGAACACAGCAGGTTGCCCATAGCCACACATTTAGACAGTTTACATTTATTTAGATTAACTGTTATGTTATGTTATATAGATTAATTAGATTATCGGGAACTAAAACAGATCCATAGCCGCTTTGTTTCTTAATAAAGTTTGAAAAATGGCAAAGTTGACACCTGACAGTATTTAGGTAAATGAATGAATTACAACAGTAACAACAACAATTTAGCACTAACGAAGCACTTTTCACTCAAAGGTCTCTCAACATGTTTCAAAAATTTACAGATTGAAAAATTAAGGTGCAGAAAAGTTTACCTGACTTGCCCAAATCACATAGCAAGCCACTGGCAGAGAATTCAGAAAGCTGACTTCTGTTCGACAAGCACAAAATCTGTGCCACACCCAATTGGATAGGCTGCCTCTACATGCAAGGCATGCTGTTGTACACACCATAGGACCATCCCAAATTCCAGGCAATAGGTGCCCTCACCACCATAAGGCAGTGAGATTCTCTGAATGAAGGTCCACATGAAAAAAGATTGCATAGGATTTTTAAACATTACATCATTCCATTCCCTCCCTCCCTAACAAATGACACATGCATCTTCCTCTGCAGCTGCATCTCCGCTTGAAACAAATCCTCACCCTCCAGCCAGTAAGTACAAAATTAATCAACAATGAGTTCTTGGTTGTTTCACCAGGCAGATGTGGCTGATGCATTCTAGGCTAAGTGAAACCTAACAATGAAAAGTGACATTTCTGCAAAATAAGCTGTTTTTTAAATTTGTGATAAGAAAAGCCTCAGTGTTCAGAATTTTCAGAGAAAATAGGCCTTTTTCCACATGCAGGTATCAGGTTTTGTTTTATTTTTGGCAGGTCGGAAAGGTGATGTCTCTCTCTCTCTCAACACGATGAATAAATTAATTACAGAACCAAATAAGTTAAGAAAAGCCTGTTAAGCCCATGCAAAACACCCTCCAAAGCTTTGTTCAGCTAGGATAACAAAAATCTCTTGGTCTAGGCAAGGTTGCACAGACAATCTACTCCAACTGGCAATCCGTGTTACATGGGTTGAACAAGAATGTGTGTATTTTAGCTGCACTTTAAGGTTCTCAAAAACATGCTGACCATCTTTTTATGGTTCTCAGAAAGGGAAAGTCTCCAGGGTTATGCATGTACCTATTTCTACTCACATGAGCAGTCCCATTGATTTCAATGAGAATGCTCATATGAGTGAAGTTAACCAAATGCATAATGGTTTGTAAGATAGAGCCTTAGATTTTTTTCAGCTTGCAAACACCCATTTGTTCATTGCTTATACTCAAATTTATTTATTTTTTTTTTTAAGCAAAATGGTGCTTTCAAGCCTCAAAGAATGGTCATGGGGACTTCTCCCTGAGCACTACAAAGGCAACCGCAGCGATTGATGTGGGAAGCTACAAATCCGCCATACATTTGAAATGGACAGCAATCTAAGGTGTCAGTTTTCAGAGAAAAACAGCCGGCTATATTTCACAACTTGGTTGTCAGAGAGGTTTTATATATCAGCTCTCATGAAATACAGCTCTTCAGTACATACTTTTTCAATAAGCTGGTATTGAAGTTTGGGGCATAACCATAAAAAAAAAATCACACACACGTATATAAACATGCTATTTTGGTCTCCAGTATAAATAAGCTGGAGGAGAAAAAAAAAGAAAAAATTGTATCTTAGAACAGAGGTGCCGTCTCTCTGAGTTTCCTGGGGTTGCTTGACCCCCCACTCCACCACAGGCACTTCCCCCACTCCACCCCTTCCCCCCAACCCCTCCTCTTCCTGCTCCAACCCCTCCCCCAGCGCGCCCCTCCTGCACGCCACATAACAGCTCATTGTGGCAGGGGGGAGGCACTGGGAGGGAGAGGGAGGAGCTCACTGGCAGGGCCACCAGCGGGCAGGGGGCACTGGGGGAGCAGCCAGTGGGCGCTGAGCACCCACTATTTTTTTCCGATGGGTGCTTCAGCCCCGGAGCACCCACGGAGTCGGCGCCTATGTCTTTGGAAAATTCTTAAAATCAGTCAATGTTTAACCAACCACACTGTTAATGTACCTTTATTAATACACATTTATATATAAATGTTTGTGATAAAGTATTCAGTAATTTAATATCACATTATCTAACCAGATCTCCGAACACTTAAATACTGAAAATGAACCAGGCTAGCATCTTAGTTATTTAAATGCTCTCCTCACATAAAAGTTTTCTCCCAAAAAGCGACATACTTGTGACACTAAAAAGGACCTGTCAGTTTTAAAGCAGCTGCTCTTTTAAGGACTGTGATATTAACAGGGCAAAGAGAAGAAATCTTCTGATAATAATCATATTTGCTAAAGAGGAAAAGCACTACGGGGGGATAGAAACATTCTACTTCCTATATTTTACAAAAGAGTTTGCCAAAAGCATAAAAATTTTAGGACACTGACATTTGTTTTTAAACCTTCACATTTACATAAAAAAACTTATTGCACTTACAAAATGCTGTGTCTTCAGGCGTTCCTCTTCTGCCGCAGCTCTCTCTCTAAGAATGGCTCTAGTCAAATGCTCATTTGAAGCAGACCGCTCCCGCTCCAGAACTTTGCCAATTTCATCACGTACATACTTTTGATCTTGTTTCAACCTACATTGAAAAAAGGGTAAAAGAATTTAGAATGGATATACATTGTCAAATAGCTTGAATGGACAAACACATTATCATCATCAAAAGAGTACAGTACTTATGACAATGTTAAATGATTACTGGCTTTTAGAGCTCACTGAATATCCAATATCAATGCCAGAAATCTGTATATTGCAATTTTGAGACAATCAAAAATATAAACCTTCTGGCATTCATAGTGGATATGCACTGATTTATTTTATATACATTTATATACATACACACACACTAAAATAAATATATATACACACACATATAATAAATATATATAAAAACACACACATACATATATATATACACACACACACACACACCCCTAACAATATCAATAACCCCCGACATCTATCAGTATCAACATCTCTCAATATATATTGAGATAAATAAATTCAGCATCCCAACACTGTACCCAAATCTTAACAGCATTACCTCTGAAATTAAGCAAAATAAGGAATAAAACTAATTAAAATCTCATGCATAAACAATACACAATATACAGATTTTTTTAAACGAATTCTTGTTCGAGAATACTCAGCTCTATTCCTTTCTCTGGCACTGATACACTTTGTTACTTTTGGGCAGGTCACACCTACTCAGTGCATCCATTTATTCATCTGCAAAAAGGGTGTAACAGCTATGTTGACATGCTTAACATCTGGAAAAAGACTTAAGAGCATCAGATGAAAGGCGCTATTTAAGTGCAAAGTATTATTATTTCCTGAATTTGTGTTTTCAGAACTTAATCATGCATTATATTAGTCCCAGGGAATTCTCAACATGAATAGAATATAATGTCACAAGCTATAAAATTAATGGAAATCTTTACAACAATATTTTTATGAAAATGCATGTATACGTTACACGTATATGCAAACACATTTTAAAACAGTTTAGTCAATAAAAACACCTGCTTTACATATATATTCTCATACCAAACACAAAAGTAAATATCTACCAGTTCATCACCGGTAATGGAATATCAAATACTGTTTTTTAAATAGGCATCTGAAAAACAGTGAAGGAGATGAGGCTTCAGAATTTCCACTGAATGTATGTGTTACCAAGGGAGCTGCAGAGAACAAATCATACCGCCACTTTCTGAAAAGTGTCAGAAAGTCACTGAGGTCACTTTCTGAAAGGCACCAGCATTACAGTACATTAAACATTTTCCTTGGGGAAAACTTTAAGAGGGGTGGGGGATGATGGGGAAGAAGACAGAGCGTGTGTCATTTTTGTGCTCAGACACAAACCTCTGAAAGACATCAACCAACTGGGAGTTTTTATAAAGTTTATTAAGCAGCATCTTCAATTACTCCAGCAAAAAGATTACGCAGACATGGACCAAATTCCATTAAGTGATTTCCCAAGGTCCCCCAAATTAATCCAGCAGCATCAATGTATTTAATCTATCGCACAATCAATGATGCAGACAAAACACAGGCCAGTTTTCCTTTAGATTACAAAACTATTGTATCACACAAAGAGAAGAAGTGTCAAAATAGAAGTCTCAATAATTCCTTTTTTCTGAAATAAAAGCAGCATTTAGACTTTTCAGAGATTAAAGATTCCCTCCTCCCCCCCCACAACCCAATCACCTATTTTGTATTCTACTCTCTGTAGTTAAAGACTTGATTCCTCTTTTTATACATTACACTACTGGTAGTATATTTCACATATTTAATTATTGTATTTAGAGAAGCTGCTATTTGCTTGACTTTTTTTTTTTTAAAAAAAGCTTGGGCTTTTTAGCTCATATTCATGTCTCCTCATTTTTGTATTTGGCATTAGGCAGAATTATGCACCTTGATGTTGTCTCCACAATCTCTTTTCCAAAGAGTCAGTTTCCCTAAACCTTATAAATAATAAATTCTTAACTCCTAGATAAGTTGTTTGATGGCTTAACTGAATTGCTGTTACGTTCAACTTCCCTGCTAGCTATACTACAATGAGAATGGAAAAGTTCCTTACCTTTTAGGAGGAGTCAGTGTGTTCCTGTTGTCCTTGAGGAATGTTTTTGAACCATCCTTGATATTGGGATGTTCTGCTATCACTCTTCAGGAATGTGTTTGTGTGAGTACTCCGTGCCTAGCACTTCTTAGAAATGTGTGTTTCTGCAACATCAGCCCTGTTCTTGCCAGATTCTCTGAACTTGCAAGTAGGCAGAGCCAGAGGTTTGCTCACAGTTGACTTTTGATAACTTTGCTTTATATCAGCAAAGCTCAGGCTTCATACCAAGGCCTCTTATACAAGGACTTCTCAGGGTATCTTCCTACTATAGATACAAAACTATTCAAGATAGTTTAAGTCCCAAGCAGACTGCGAAGAGCTGCAAAAGGATCTTACAAAACTGGATCACTGGGCAACAAAATGGCAGATGCAATTCAATGTTGATAAATGCAAAGTAATGCACATTGGAAAGCATAATCCCAACTATACATATAAAATGATGGGGTCTAAATTAGCTGTTACCACTCAAGAAAGAGATCTTGGAGTTATTGTGGATAGTTCTCTGAAAACATCCATTCAATGTGCGGCGGCAGTCAAAAAAGCGAACAGAATGCTGGGGATCATTAAGAAAGGGACAGATAATAAAACAGAAAATATCATATTGCCTCTGTATAAATCCATGGTACACCCACATCTTGAATACTGTGTGCAGATGTGGTCACCTCATCTCGAAAAAGATGTATTGGAATTGGAAAAGGTTCAGAAAAGGGCAACAAAAATGATTAGGGGTAGGGAACAGCTGCCATATGAGGAGAGATGAATAAGACTGGGACTTTTCAGCTTGGAAACATGACGACTGAGGGGGGATATGATAGAGATCTATAAAATCATGGCTGGTGTGGAGAAAGTAAATAAAGAAGTGTTATTTACTCCTCATAACCCAAGAACTAGGGGGTCACCAAATGAAAATAATAGGCAGCGGTTTTAAAACAAATAAAAGGAAGCATTTCTTCATACAATGCACAGTCAACTTGTGGAACTCCTTGCCAGAGGATGTTGTGAAGGCCAAGACCATAACAGGGTTCAAAAAAGAACTAGATAAATTCATGGAGGATAGGTCCATCAATGGCTATTAGCCAGGATGGGTAGGAATGGTGTCCCTAGCCTCTGTCTGCCAGAAGCTGGGAATAAGTGACAGGGGATGGATCACTTGATGATTAGCTCTTCTGTTCATTCCCTATGGGGCACCTGGCATTGTCCACTGTCGGAAGACAGGATACGGGGCTAGATGGACCTGTGGTCTGACCCAGTATGGTCGTTCTTATATTCTCCAAGAAAGGAGTAAGAGAAGCGAGGGCACCATCTGAACTTCATTCTTCGGATGAATTCACCTTTCTCAGGGCTTGGCTACGCTTGCGAGTTAGAGTGCATTAAAGGAGCTCCGGGCATCCTAACTCATGACGCGTTCCCAATGGCAAGACACGTAGAGCGCCCAGACTCTGCGGTTGGAGTGCTCCTGGTAATCCACCTCCACGAGAAGCATAACACTTACTGCGCACCGGCTGGAGCGCTGCAGGACCAGTGTGGATGCCCTAGTCTATTAAGACAGGTTTCAGAGTAGCAGCCGTGTTAGTCTCTATCCGCAAAAAGAAAAGGAGGACTTGTGGCACTTTAGAGACTAACAAATATATTTGAGCATAAGCTTTCGTTGGCTACAGCCCACTTCATTGGATGCATGCAGTGGAAAATACAGTGGGGAGATTTTATACACACAGAGAACATGAAACAATGGGTGTTACCATACACACTGTAACGAGAGTGATCAGGTAGGGTGAGCTATTACCAGCAGGAGGGGAAGGGGGGAAACAAACACACCCTTTTGTAATGATAACCAAGGTGGGCCATTTCCAGCAGTTGACAAGAACGTGTGAGGAACAGTGGGGGGTGGGGGGAATAAACATGGGGAAATAGTTTTACCTTGTGTAATGACGCATCCACTCCCAGTCTTTATTCAAGCCTAATGTAATGGTGTCCAGTTTGCAAATTAATTCCAATTCAGCAGTCTCTCGTTGGAGTCTGCTTTTGAAGGTTTTTTTGTTGAAGAATTGTGACTTTTAGGTCTGTAATCGAGTGACCAGAGAGACTGAAGTGTTCTCCGACTGGTTTTTGAATGTTATAATTCTCAACGTCTGATTTGTGAATCACTGCTCTGTCTGATGTGAACAATGCTGCCTCTGTTAAGCGTTGCATTTTGCCTTTACAGATGCAACCTTGAGACCCCAGCCATCCTTGTTATCAATGGCCGAAAGACTCCAAAGAATCAGGAAGCGTACTCAAAAAAGCAAAGAGGACATGCTGCATGAAGTGATTCAGCAGTCCATTAATGAAAATCAAAAATTGCGGGAATGGCGGGAGAGTGAAAGGAGGGTCTGCCAGCAGAGTAACGGATAGCCGGCACCAAACCACGGAGCAGCTGCTAAGCATCATGGAGCACCAAGCAGACTCAATACGGCACTCGTAGCAATGCAGGCGGAGCACTTCCATGCCTGCCCCAGCCCCACAGCCCTTGTCCCAAAACTCTTTCCCTTGTGCCCCCATGTCAGCGCCAACCCACTTTCCTCACCATCCGCGTTCTTATCACCACCAACTGCCTCCAACACCTATGGCTTCACCACCCAGCCCTGCAAACTACGACCCTTACACACTGCACTCAACCCCATCACCATGCATTTTAGCCAGCCTAAATTGCAGTACTCATTGCACGGCACTCCAGACAGGAAGGATGAGTATATGACATACGCATATCTGTGACTGTCCTGTTCCCCACCCCACCCACTTCGCTCGTCCCACATAGCACAGACGTGTCATGCCCTTCCTGTTTCCCAAGCAGTTGTGTTTCTTTTCAATAAGTGAATTTTTTAGCTTTAAAAACATTTTTATTATTGCATAAAGTAAAAGATACCTTAGATAAGGAAAGCAACAGGCACTGCAAGTCAGCATAGCAAACACAGACACCTAACAACATTGGAATCACTGCACTTCACTCCCATGCAGGGCACCAGACATTACTGGTGGCTTTCAGCCTCAAACTGCTCCCTCAAGGCATCCCTAACCCTTGCAGCCCCGCGTTGGGCCCCTCTAATAGCCCTGCTCTCTGGCTGTTCAAATTCAGCCTCCAGGTGTTGAACCTCCAAGGTCCATGCCTGAGTGAATCTTTCACCCTTCCCTTCACAAATGTTATGGAGGGTACAGCACGTGGATATAACCGTGGGGATGTTGTCATCGGCCAGGTCCAGCTTCCCATACAGACAGTGCCAGCGGCCCTTTAAATGGCCAAAAACATACTCCACAATCATTCTACACCAACTCAGCCTGCTGTTGAACTGCTCCTTGCTGCTGTCAAGGCTCCCTGTGTAGGGTTTCATGAGCCACAGCATTAAAGGGTAAGTGGGGTCTCCAAGGATCACAATGCGCATTTCGACTTCCCCTAGGGTGATCTTCTGGTCTGGGAAGAAAGTCCCGACTTGCAGCTTCCTGAACAGGCCTGTGTTCCGAAAGATGAGTGCGTCATGTACCTTTCTGGACCAGCACGCGTTGATGTCAATGAAATGCCCATGGTGATCCACAAGTGTATGGACAACCACAGAGAAATACCCCTTCTGATTAACATACTCAGAGGCTAGGTGGGCTGGTGCCAGAATTGGAATATGTGCCCCATCTATCCCCCCTCCGCAGTTAGGGAAACCCATTTGTACAAAGCCATCCACTATGTCATGCACATTACCCAGAGTCACAGTAATCCTCTTCAACCCATCCTGTATCCTCTAGGGGCTCATATTTGGTGTAGTCTCCATTGACTCTTCCTCTTTTCCTATAGGACTAGCCGCTCTTCTCTTCTTCCTTGCCCTTCCACCTTCAGTGACTACCTGCTGAGTCCCTTCTTCATTTTCCAACTCTATAAACCTATTCTTGAGCTCTATTTCTCCTTCACTAGCCCATCTTTTCCTCTGCCTGGTTCTCTTAGTCACATGCTTCCACTGACCACTTGCCTCACCCAGCAGTCTCCCCTCAGAATTCCTCAGTCCTGCTTCCATCTGCAAGTCTGAGCTTTTCCCTTCAGATATCTCATGTCTTTGCTCCACAATCTGCTCGAACCTTTTTAAACTCAACCAGACTTTCCATCTGCATCTCCAAACCTCGGATCTTTTCCTCTATCAGTTCTATCAGAGGGCATTTCATGCAGACAATACTCTTACCGGGTACCCCCTCCAGGATCACGTACATACATACAGCAGCTTCCATATCCAGTCATCCTCATTGTGTCTTCCACTACATGGGTCACTCCCACCGCTGCCTCTGTATCTGTCACAGCCTTCCCACCTAAATCCTGTTAATCTGGGAAACACAAACCACACCAAAACACCACCACCCACAGCAAAAACAAACCCCAAACAAGCACCACAAGACAAACTCTCCTTACAAACTCCCACTGAAACTCCCCTGTTTACAGCTCTGTTTGTTGGCTCCTGTGCCGCTACAGCTGTCTCTGCCAGGGCCTGACTGGCTGGCTACCTCTATAGGACCCCTAGTCAGAGAAGCCCCGCCCCCTAATCAGGGCTCAGCTTCTCTCCCAGTACAAAGCGCCTGCAAGCCTCTCCACATACAAATAATACAAATACAAAACCAAATACAAATACCTTCTCCTCCAACAGAACTCCCACGTTACTCGAGTCAATAGCAAAGTCGGAGCCCTCACTGTCAATTTGGATCACAAGGAATAACTCGACTGCCAAACGTGACATGCTGGCGAGACTCGTCAGCATACTCCTCAGCAGTTCGGGATCCATTCCCACAGACCGAAAGGGAAGACAGAGTGCGCACTACAAAAACCATTGAAAGATGGTGCCAAATGTGGACGGAAGCACAGGGATGGCGAAGATGCGAACCGATGCATCACGGGGCATTGGCACAGGACTCAGAATGCCCCACGCCCCCCCAGCCCCCTTCCCACAAGCCACAGAGCCAAAATGGGAAGAGGTGCTCTGTGGGATAGTTGTCCACAATGCACCACTCCCAATGCCGCTGCAAGTGCTGCAAATGTGGCCACGCCAGTCCACTTGCAGCTGACAGTGTGAACACACTGCAACGCTTTCCCTGCTGTGCTCTCCGAGGGCTGGTTTAACCCACACCGCTCTACATCTGCAAGTGTAGCCATGCCCTTAGAAATACAATGAAGGAGAGGCCCCAGATTTCTTCAGGACCAGAAAGTATCAGGTATAAAGACCTTTTTCCCTCTGTTGGTAAGGAATTTCCTCTGTCGCTCTCCATTTTAGAGGAGACCATAGCTTATGAAGTAACATGGTCTCGTGAAAAGGGTCCTAAAAAGGGATGGGAAGGGTGGGTAGGGAAAGGGAAAGGAAATGAATTGGATAACATATTCCTCCTTTACCATGCTGAGTACCACCTTGTCTGAAGTGATGTCTTCCCAAGTGCAGTAAAAGTGGAATAGGTATGATCCTAAGTGAAGAGATATTGGTGGCATGCTGTCCCCAGTCAAAGTCAAAACTGCTTCAATGTAGCAGTTATTTGGTGAGAAACACTTGCTGCCATGGAAGACAGCTCTTGGCCTTGAAAAGATCTTGATCTCCTCCTAGGGGCATACTGAGACCTCTGGTGGAATGAGGATCGTGACTATAGTTTAGGTTTAAAATGTTTCCTTTTTGTAGCAGGAGTATAGACTTCCAGTGAATGAAGTGCTGCATGAGAGTCTACATTTCCTTTGGTCTTTCTCTTGCTCCTAGTATATTTAAAGAAACTCTTCTTTCCTTTTTTGTAGCTTCCTAGGTATACCTCATTTTGTGCTTTAGCCTTTCTGATTTTGTCCTTACAGGCTTACACTATTCTTTTGCATTTCTTCTTAGAAATCTGTCCATATTTCCATTTTCTGAAGTATTTCTCTCTTATTTTCAGGTCATTAAAGAGCTTGTAATGGGGCCATATTGCCTTCTTACTCTTCTTCCTCTCTTTTCTTCACATCAGTATAATTTGCAGTTTTGCCCTTGAGAAACTGCCAGCTCTCCTGAACTTATTTATCCCTTAGATTTTCTTCCTACAGCACCTTACCTATCAGATCTCTGAGTTTGTTAAAGTCTGCTTGTTTGAAGTCCGTTAGCCTTTTTCTGCTGCTCTCGCTCCTTCCTTTCCTTAGTATCATGAAATTTATCAAGTCATGATCGCTTTCATCCAAACTGCCTTCAACCTTCAGATTCACAACCAATTCCTTCATGTGAGTCAGAATCAAGCCTAAAATGCCTAGCTCTTGGTTACTTCCTCCACTTTCTGAAACAAAAGGTTGTCAAAGTCCCTGCAGCGCTTGTTCTTGTTGTTGTTTTTGGCAGGGGTGGAGGGGGATATTTCTGTTATTTGTTCTAGAAATGCCTCATCATCATCTTCTCAATGATTCAGTGGTTTATATTAGACCCCCTACTATGAACTGCCTGGTTTTTTTCCCTTTTATCTTTATCCAGAGACTTTCAACTGGTCTACTTCTCATGTCCTTTTTGACTCAGAACAAGTGTATATATAAAGAACTGGTGGAATTTAGAAGCTCATCTTTATGGACATGTCATGGGCTCAGTGATGAAATCCAAGGAAAGACTTCTGTGCCATCGTCTGTTCTCCATCGTCTGTACAGATGGCTAGTAGTATTATAATGCCTCTCTCTCCTACTGACAGACAGAAGTGTAGAGGTACTCAGAAGCATCAGATTCATATAGCTGATAAGAGCACAGGCTTGGGAGTCAAGAGACTTTGATTCTACTCTTGGCTCTGTTAGTATTTAATTTTGTGACTGAGTCACTCTCTCTGCCTTTGACCTAGTAGCAACATCAGTATATCTAGCCATGCCCACGTGACTAGAATTAGTTAGCTTCACTGTTCTTATTGAAAAAATTATTCAGGACTTAAAATTCAAAATAAAGGCTGCTTGGGAAATATTTATACTGATTTATTTGTGCTGCAGCTTTTGTAAGAAAACAGTGAACTATTTCATAATCGAATGTGTTACATAACTGTCAGGAAGATATGCTTGATATTCATTCTACATTCTCTCTCTTTTTGTCTTAATTTGTATTAACATGCCTCATTCTGCAAAATTCTTTGTCCATCTTTGGTGTTATGTCCCCTCTGAGGTACAGCCTGGCTTAACAATGACTGTTTACCTCCTATCCTTTCGCTGTAAAAAAGTGAACCCCTTCAAGCCCCCCTAATCTTTTTGTTGTCCAGTGTGTCCATATCTTTCCGACACTGAGCAGCCCAGAACCGAACACAATATTTCAGGAACAGTAACTCCACAGCTAAGTCTATACCATATACCTGCTCCATGATAAGCAATCCTAAACCACAATAGCTCTATTTGCTCCCATATTGTAGTGCAAATAATTATCTAATTTGCTGTTTTATATCAACTCCAGCTCTATTTAAATTATGATATACTGAAATTTCTAATAACTGATATTGGCTAAAAGAAACTAACAAGAGCTGGTAAGAAAACAGTAACTGCCCCAACCCTAGTTCATATGATTTAAAATACTTCTCACCATGAGTACTTGAAAATGTTCTTTTTGAAATACTTGTTGGAGTTGACCATGATTTGGGGGCAATGGCAGCATCAAGTTTTATTTACCAAAAAAATTAAATCTCTCTCAACTTATTTAAATTCACCAGAGTTTTAAGCAAAGTAGTATGCTTTTAATGTAAACTTCACTTATTTGTATTATGTAATTGGGTGGCTTGTAGAAGCTTAATGAAACAAATACAAGTCAGCTCTGTCCTAAGATTTCAAACACTTGCTTGCATCAACTTACAGTAGTTTATTTCCTTGACATCATGAACTCATTTTATTGGCATACAGTACAAACTTTACCTGAATGAGAGCAAACACTCACTAAATCTTCAATGATTACTTATATTACTAACTATTCTAAAGCAAAAAATCCAGACGTGTGATTTATATTCAGATACACAGTTACGGATCACACTTTGTCAGTTCAGTCTAATAATCAAAGAACTCTATATAAACAGACATTGCACAATGAAAATTTTAATTACACTAAAATGGAGGGCTCAGTCTAATACCTTATATTAGACGTTGCAACAGAAAAGGGGGGAAAAAAACAAGCAACTAAAATCTTGCACTGCTCATTTATACCCTGGAAGAAATAATTTAGAAGTCTGAGGGAATGCTGAATCGGCAGTCAAGACTGCTTGCTATACATTTTTAAAAAGAAAAGTTGATAGTTGGTAACTCAGCAAAGTAATTAGATTATACAATATTGACCAACTCAACATGTACTGCTTTCCAGTCACATTACCTCATTAAGTAAAACAAAAAGCACATAAGTATCCTGTGACATCACCCCTGTAAGTGGCTGAAAGTAAATGTTAAGTACTAAAGGGAATTCTTGTGGATTTAGATTTAGAACCAACCGCTTTAACATTTTATGTTCTCGTTATTGTATGGCATAAAATTACACGTACAAGGTTTGTACTCCAATACAAAGAACGCCTCCTCCTGTGTTTCTACAGCACCTTCCCACCTGAAGATCTCAAAGCTCTTCACAGCAACTATGGCAGTATTACACTATTGTCCACATTTTACCGATTAGGAGACTGAGACATACAGAGACCTACCAAGGTCACCTAGCAAGTCTCTGGCACAGCTAGAAGTCTACATCAGATGTCATGTCATCCATGTGTCAACTGCCAGATATCTGTCTGTCTCCACTCCATTAAATCAAACATGCAGCAACAACAGCCATTTCGCCCCTCCTAACCCGCCCCAAAGCATTGTCAAACCTATTTTAGTAAAATGACCAGCGGAAAAAAAACACCACACAATGTGGAAGTAAAGCAAAGGGATAAATTTTCTAAGAAGGCAGTGAGGTTTTAGCCATGTAATTCCCACTGAAGTCAAGCCAGATCGCACAATGCTTGCAACTTCCTTGCTTTTGCTAGCAAAAAGCTGAACATTAAGAACAGGAAAAGTTATGCATGCTTACCCGAAATTTCCCTTTGTCTGAAATTCACTACAACGATACTCTAACCTACTTGCTGTTTGGTGACCGAACAAGATCCATCAATCATTGGCTGCAGCAAAATGTTGCACCTTCTTAAGTTCCTTCCAGTTGAGAAAACTTACAGGAAAAAGGCAAAATTGCTCCTACTGCAGAGCATGGTAAATTTCACCTAATGACAACAGATCCAAATTGTTGGATGTTAATTCCATTTCTATTCTGAAGGATCTTTTTGTCTCCAGGGTGGGCCAGATCTGTGGACCTTATAACTTGAAGAAAGGAAGTTTTCAGGTAAGCACAGGTAAGTTTTATTCTTCTTCTTCATGCTAAGTTCCACAGACACATTACAATAGATGTGCCTAGCAGTGTGCCCCCAGAGTGGGAAGCAGGCTCACCCAAAACATGGTAAGATACATAAAATCTCTTCCGTCTTCCCCTGGGCACTAAGGCATATAGAAGACTTCTGTCAAAAGAAAGGAAATAGCGTTGGCTAAGACTGGATGACCCATATGCCGAATGTGGTGAATTTATGCATTACAGAACTCAATACAGGAGACATGATTACTCGTGCCCTGAAACAGTCAGTGCTCCTAAGGACCCGATTTTGGTGTTTAACCAAAGAAGGAATATTTCTTTAATTTACGTAGGGAATAAATGCTATGACAGTTGTGAGGACTACCTATCTGAATTCAGAATATAATAATGGGTCTTCTTAGAAAAAGCTCCTAACTTCAAATAAAAAAAAATCATCTGATTGAAAATCAGAGCCTATGGGAGGCCTGTCCTAATGGACAGGAAATGTGATACCCACTGAAGGAATTCAGTCTCAGCAGTGCTGACAGGAACAGAAAAGGGTTCCATGGTTGGGCTCTATTACCTTGCAGGGTTGGAATAAAGGTCGATACCCTAAAGAAGCATCTAATGTCAGGATTTGTACATTTCCTTTTCTTGAACATGCTAAGAACATTATCCTATTGACCCTTTTACTAGGACACATTTATACACTCACAATAAAAAAAACCTGGAGGAACACAAGGCTATGTTTCATTGGTTTCCAATGGCAGTTAAATTATGGGCTTCACACGAGCCAGTACATTTATTTTATTTGTTGCCTTCTCTCTTTTGGGATCCAGGACAGCAATAATCACTTCTTCCAAATATTTATATTAAACCTGACTGGTTCCCAATGGAGGACTGGTTCTGTAACACACAGACCTCCTCTCTGAGATAGAGACATTCAAAGATCCAATGTTAGGTTAAATCAGGCCTGAAAGCACAGCCAGAAAGATATAAAAAGTTTCACTACCACACTCTTGTTCTTATCTTTTGTATTGTCCTGAGGAGCAACGAAAAATGTTGGAAAACATAGCAAGGACTTTTCCCAATTTGGGAGAGGTCATTCACCACTTAATTTCCTGGGTCCTGACAAGGGGCTGCAGGACACTTAATTTACCCTTTCCAGATGCAAAGAGTTCGATTCCCAGCCCACCAAATTGACTTACAATAAGAGAGATATTTCTGGGTATAGGAGCCAGTCTGCTAGTCTGACTTCTGCCAGGTAAAACTTGGTGTACATCTCCCACTTCCTTGATGGACAATGTGATACCCACATTGTTATTTGCTTCTGAAACATGGCCAACGCTAGAAACTCACAACTGGAAGCTTAAGACACTCCATCAGAGATACGCATGGAGAATACTTGCAGTCCACTGACGGGATAAAGTAACTTAATACTGATGTGTTACAAAGGACTGACCAACAGACTATAGAGATAATGATTGGATAAAGACGGCTGAAGTGGACTGGGCATTTTGTACAGATGTAAAAAAAACCCCACATTCCTAGACAAGTCCTTGACTGGATACTACTTGGTGGAAGACAGAAAAGAGGACAACGAATGATGTAAGAAATCTGTTGAGAAAAATGTTGTCATGAGGTACCTACGATGGAGCAAGAAATGTGGCACTAGCCAGAGGTGGAAAGAGAAGGTTACTCACACTATACAGTAACTGAGGTTCTTCAAGATGTGTTCCCCTATGGGTGCTCCACTATAGGTGTGGCAGCACCCCCTGCACCTCAGATTGGAGATCTTCATCAGCAGTGCCCGTCGGACCACACATTCACACCTCCCCCCTCTCAAGTTGTGAGTGGGATGTATACATAGCGCTGTGGGTTCTGACCACCCCCAGTTCCTTCTCTGCTGCAGAGCATATGTTTAGGGCTCAAAGCAGAAGGGAGAAGAGTGGGTAGTAGAGCCCCCACAAGGAAACACATCTCAAAGAACCTCAGTTACTGCACAGAGTGAGTAATCTTTTCTTCTGAGCGATGTCCCTATGGGTGCCCGACAGGGTGGATAAAAATCAATGATTTTTTTTAAATCAAAATAATTGGATTTTTTTTTTAATTTAAATCGGATTTTTTGATAAAAATGCTTTTTGAGGAAAAAAACTATCTAAAGATAGTTTTAATTAAGATACATTATAGCTCAGAGATATCTCATCATGGAATAGGTATTATAAATTCTAATTCTATAGTATGAGACAATATATTCATGTAATGTTTAAGAAAAAAGTTTTGTAAATGAGTTCCAATAGTTCATGCATTAGGGACCCAATACTTATGGGGTTCCAGGGGCTTCGGTATAGATTATTTAGGTTAATCTTTCTACCTACCCAATGGGGCTCAGTCTAGAAGATACCATCAGAGATGCTTAGTTTTGCAGTTCTCAAACTGTAGATTTGTCTCTCCAGTGGTATCATGCTTGTTAAGAGCAAAAATGTTTTAAATAAGTAAATAAATAAATAAATATATAGAGGTGAGAAATAACAGACCTCAACCCTGTTGTCCCTCTGCAAATTTGTGTACACAGAGTCAATCCCTTACCTCTCTCTAAAAGTGCAAAGTTTCAAAAAGTTCAATGAATAGAAGACAGTCGGGGGCGGAATAGATCTGGACAAGGAGAAGAAGTCTGGAGATAAATGTGAGAAGGGAGGGACAGGCAGTAGAAACAAAAGTTTCTGTTTGAGCAGCATATTCCAGAAGTCTTAAGGTCTTTCTGAGTGTAGCCTTCACTGATTTGAGATCTCCCATACTATTCTCTCATTAGAAGGGAAAACCTATAATGGCAGCAGGCTGTAAAAGAGAGCCAGTTTGGGAATATTTTAATGAAGTTCCTCTACCTCTGGGTAAGACAGGCATGCGTGAAAAATGCAAACAGTGCAACAAAGAAAGGCAAGGCCTGGTTGCCAGGATGAAACAACATAATGAGGAGTGTTTCTTCTCAGGAGGAAGCTGCATTAAAGATGATGAAAGGAACATGTCTGAACATGCAGGATCTTCAGGCTGGTAAACTTTTTTATTTCATACTTCTCTCTTTAGGACTGCCTGTCTTCCTTCTGGACTATTCTTGAATTTTCATGTTTGAGCAAAAAATATAGTTGTTACTCTATGGTACTATCATTTTAGATGCAGTTGTGATAAAAAAAATACACAGCTGAAATAGGCGGATCTTCCTTTTACAATTTCACCTTTAAAGTAGTACTGAGTGTCAGTGAATGCAATGAGCAAAACTAAATGAGCAGTATGGTAATAATAACTAAATAACTGCATTGACTTATTTTGTTTCGGAGAAGCCATCCTCAACATACAGGATTCTGAAGACTATCCACCTTCAAGATCACCATCATTTTCTATCGTTTCAGAGTTATCCGCCAATTATGTATGTCACATAGCCACAGTATAGCACCTGTAGCAAAAAGAAAAAAAAAACATCTCCCTCATCCAGAAACAACCATAGATAAATTTGTGATAAGAACCAGCACATTACAAAAAGAGGCAATTGATGAAAAAATTGCCCGGTTTGTTTATGCAACAAACTCTCCTTTCCGTATGACTGAGAACCCACACTTCATTAACATGGTTCAGTCATTAAGACCAGAATACAGTCCACCCAATAGAGCAGATGTCGCAGGCAAACTGCTGGATAAAGTGTATGAAAGAGAAATTGAGCAATGTGCAAAAGGTCTAGAGGGTAAAATTGTTAACCTGAGTCTTGATGGGTGGAGCAATGTCCACAATGATCCTGTTGTATGTGCTTCTGTGACAACAGAAGAAGGGAACGTCTTCCTTACGGAAACAATTGATACATCAGGAAACACACACACAGCAGAATACTTACAAGAAGTAGCAGTAAAAGCTATAACTGAAAAAAATTCAAATGTTTAGTACGCAGCTTGGTCACAGACAATGCTGTGTATCTAGGTCCCTCTGTATCCTATCCCTACCCTCCAGCATATCTACCTCTCCTCCCAGTTTAGTGTCATCTGCAAACTTGCTGAAGGTGCAATCCATACCATCCTCCAGATCATTTATGAAGATACTGAACAAAACTGGCCTGAGGACCGACCCTTGGGGCACTCCACTTGATACCGGCTGCCAACTAGACATGGAGCCATTGATTATTACCTGTTGAGCCTGACAATCTAGCCAACTTTCTATGCACCTTATAGTCCATTCATCCAGCCCATACTTCTTTAACTTACTGGTAAGAATACTGTCCTCCTGTATCTTGCAAAGTATTCAGAATAGAAGGGAAAGAAAGGGAAGGTATAAAGGAGCAGTGCATCCCATGTTATCAGGAATGCGTCTCCCAGAGATCTGTGTTCCAGTCCCACTCTGAAACAGAATTGAGAGCAGCTGGCATTGTGTAGTGTGGCAAAGAAATCTATGGTGGGGCATCCGCATCGATTGAAGATGGGCTGAAGTGCTCACATATCCAGTTCCCATATGTGATCAAGGGAGAATCTCATGCTCAATGCATCCGCGATGGTGTTCTGGCATCCAGGAAAGTATGCTGCTGAAATGGTAATAGTGTGTTGAATACACCAGTTCCACAGTTTGAGTGCCTCTGAGCATAAGGAGTGGGACCTTGCTCCACCCTACCTGTTGATGTAATACATGCAGGCGAGATTGTCATGACTCTGATGGAGTCATGGAGCACGCATAGGAACATCACTCCAAGGAGAGCATTGGGTTGCCTCATGTGTCACAAGGCATGAGAGTACCTAATAAAAACTAATAAATAATAATAATTGGTTGGCAGTTCACATAGCGAGGAAAATCTCCTACACTTAAGAAAATCTCTTTGGGGTAAGATTGATATTATTATGAAAACCCCATCAGACACATTGACTGTTGTAATCAGACCTAATCTGCTCTCTCTGGAAGGAGCACGGCTTCAAGATCTCAATGAATCATTGTGTTCCAAGTCGGTAGATGCTGTGCTCTCCTTTTCTGGTATCCATTTCCTGGACTAAATCAGGAAGCTTCATTTAAAAAAGAATCTGATTTATCTGCATTCACCAGTTGCGGGAGCAGACAATATACAAGTGAAGCTAGATCTCTGCCAATGGATAAGATAGAATGAGATGCAGATGGGATGCCCAGAATTAGTGGATAGCTATCATATCCACTAATTCTGGACCTTTGAAGCATGTGCATATATGATATCAGTTGTCTCAACAGGCTGCAATAAGAAACCGTTTTTTGTGTCTGACACTCCTGTTGTTGTTAAACATTACCATCACCTTCATATTCTGCTACCATTCTTCCAAGAGGACACCTTTGCCGAATACTATTCAACCATAGCTCAGGCCTCTGGTTGACTTCCCTGGCACCATGCGTCTGTCCTGAATCTAAGATGCTGGATCACTGAGTGGTAAGGAAGGGCCATTACAGAGGTGGCAGCAGGAAGAGGGAGCCAGCCCTGAAGGCCCCTTACTGCACACCGTGGCATTGCAGCATTATACTGCATCCAGTGCCCTCCATTTCCAACCTGTGACCTATAATACTGATGGACAGCACTATGTGGTAATTCCATACATATATTTCTTGTAATTAGACTTCATTTTTAATGTCACTGCTCCAAATTTGTGGTTTACTCTTCACGTAGGACACTATACGAACGTCTATCCCAGTTTTTCAAAATGAATCTATGATCCAAAGTGAGCCTCAGCAGCAGGATAAAGTTGAAAAGAAGCTACAAGTTTTTAGCATGCATATTAACCCACTTATCTTAAATTTAAAAACATTATTAGATCAAAAAGACACATATTATTAAAAATCAGCTATGACATGCACAAGGTAGAATAAGCCTTGAATGACTGATCCGTGACGCGGCTCTTGAAATATTGGATTTCCACACTTGAATAAAATTTCATTTAAAGCTTTGTTTATATTACAAGGTGTATTGGTTTGAATTGCGTTAATTATGTATTGTTATGCAGTTAGTTGAGACAGTATAAATCACATATTAATGCCTTCACAACTGCTTCATGTATTAATTTGGCAGATGTGTTGCCTTAATAATAACAATTATCAAAGCAGCAAGTGGGAGACCTGTTGACCAATATATCTGGGCTAAAATGTGTGTGTATATCACATTATCAATACACATTATTCACACTACCTATAGTAATTTGCATTAAGCATACAATATCTATATAACTGCTAGAAATACATATGCAATATAATGTTATGTGGCCTGAATTGGCCTATGTCTTTCTATAATCTTATTCACTTATGCTAATACTTTGCAAAGCTGAAGTAAGCTTTGGCATTAGAAAATAGAAAACTTGTGAAAGGCAAAATACATTAATGTTTTGCCCTGGTACAAGCTGGAGAGGTACCTTCAAGGACCATTACCTGGAATGCTAGCATACAAAACAGACAAGAAAGGTACAGAAAAACAAGTTAAGGAACTGGTACGAACCAGTGGGTCGGACTTTAGTGAAATATAAAGAGTTTTATTATTCGTAAAGCCTCCTATAAATACTAATAGCTGAAATGTGTCACTTTGGAAGCAAATCTTCTGGTAAGGTGAATTCAACAATGCTGCACAAGATGGCTTCCTGGAAATTGGTACTGTATTGAATTTTATTTCCTGTATTATATTTGTATAAATCTCTTATTTGCTCTCTTGCATATATTTCTTAATAAACCAATCAATTGTGTATGCAATTTACCAACAAGGGTCAAGGCAACCCCACCTTTGCCTGGGCTATGAGGGGTAAACTGTAGTCTGCCCACAGAGCTGGCAGTCAAGCTTCCCAAAGATACATTTAATTGGTGGGGGGAGAGCGAGGAAAGTGGGACTGGAAGAGATTCAGACCTTTAATTTTGCCTTTTATCAGCCTAACTCTCTTCAAGAAGCCTGCAGAGGCACTAGTCACTGCAAACCCCTCAGAAGGAGAAGAAGAGTGGAGGGTGACAATTTCCTCAAAAACCAAACACAGCTCTGGGACACTAGCTGGAAACTACACAGTGTGTGTTGAACTGAACTGTCAGTCTAAAAATATGAAATGAAGTTTAGAGACACAAGGTGGGTTAGATACCTTGTGTCTCTAATATCCTGGGATAGACACAGCTACCACCACGCTGCAAGAAAAAAAGTTTGGCATTTTCCTCAGAAAAGCTCAGTAGTAGCAAGAAAAAGTTAACCATGACAGGATTTGAACATAGGATTCCATTTGATATTTCATGTCCGAGGCTTAGACCAGTAAGCCATCTCTTCCCCTTTATGAAACATTTTGTTTGGATCTAAAAAAATTCAAGAAATCTTTTATCAGGTCAGTGTGTTCAGTTTGGTACATTGGAAAATGTCTGTTCAGTTCTCATTCAAAAGTGTTCTCATTGTCTTGGATTTCCCAAGCAGGCAGGGACTAAAAGGACTGTTGAAGCAATGCACTCTACCCTGGTACAGTTCGGCTCTCCATAAGCTCTTGAGCATCCTTTCAGCAGATTCAAGAACTGCACTGATCTGTTGTGAAAGATCAATATCCAGGTCTTTTGGACAGCTCAGCCAAACAAAACGGATAGGGGAAGCAAAGAATTATCACCCCTACCAGAGAGACCCTCCCCATCAAATAGATCTGTCTTAAGATATGAATACAGAATGATTGGTGGGCAAGGTGCTTTCTGCAGTCCCCTGCCCTGAATTGTTTAAATGGTAAACTATTTGTTCCCACACACTACCCATAAGCAACTGTGAAGGATAATCAAAGGTTAAAAAAAAATTGAACATAGAATCATAGAATATCAGGGTTGGAAGGAACCTCAGGAGGTCATTTAGTCCAACCCCCTTCTCAAAGCAGGACCAATCCCCAACTAAATCATGTGGATGGTATTCTAAATTTTTACTTAAAAATGTAAAGACTAAGAGTATTAGTGAACAGGATTCACTGACTGTGCTTTCTAAGCACATTACAACATTACCAGATCTGTTTCTGTCATGAGCTGGAGAGAGAAATGCTGTTAATTATACAATATTAGCCTCTGACATAGCACTGAAATCCTGCACAGCATGAACCATGTTAGCTAAACTAACAAAATGAATAATTTAACTTAGTCAGAAAGGATTCACTCTACTACCTTCACTGTTTATCTCAGAATATCAATTTCTGACACTCCTGAAATTACAGTTGTAGGTGATGAAGATTAGCACTATTCACGACTCTAGAAAAATATAATCCAGGGACAGCAGTAAAATTACTAAAAGGTTCAGAGATCATTATAATAGCAAGAGTTTGTACCCCCACCAGCCGCAATTACCACACTGAAATCCTTTATTATAATCTAATTTAGAACTCAAAATTTATAATTGGAAACAATGTAATATTAAAAAACAAATGGGAAATTTTTCTAGAATTTGAAACAGGTATTACATCGAGTGACAGATTAAACATTTTCTTTTTAAGTCACTTTTGAGGGAAATAATTGTATAACTCCAAGACTGCAGTAGACTGCTATGAAGGGAGCGAGCAAGTTGATGAGTTCACAGTGATCCAGAATAAACCCTTGCCAATACATCAAAAGTTTGAACTCTGTCCCTTTTCGTCACATTATCTACCAAAGCTTACATATTTCCTGGTTTATAGGCCACTAGTAGGAAAGCCATTGTCTTCCTCCCTCTGTGGAGGGCAGAAATCTGAAGATGCAAGTTGATCCTAGGAATCTAAAAGTATTCCCCGGGGTAGAGGAATGATACCACAGCACAACCTCCATGTAACAAAGAATATTTAGGGATATTACAGGACACTTTTTCATTTTGTTATGATGTGCAGGAGGCATTTTGTTGAAAATGAATATTCATTCCATCCAGCTTTCTTCATCTTTCACTGTATTTTACCAGCAGGTTTCTGTGGTATTTCCTCAATTCAGACTGCTTACACCCTCCAAAAACTCTAGTGGAACATGTTTATTGGGCAAACTGTCATTTTTTGCTTAGTTTGACATGAGCAAGTTTGTTAATGTATTTTGACAGACTTGCATAACATCCTAAAATGTTTTGAACAATGCAGTTTAGACCATGATGCAATATTAATGAGTGAATAATGTTCCTGAATACTGGGTTTAATATTTAATAAGTCTGAGTGCAGGCTGGATGTGCTGCAGAAAGATGTGGCTGGAAATCACTGCAGCTGTCAACGACCAGAAAAGAGGCTACAGACTCCAAGACAAACCTTTAACCTAAACTTAAGCTGGGGTCTGAGAAGTATGAAATTGATGTTTCTTCAACTACACTTCTAGTAACTGATCATTATTCATCTGACTGAAAAGTTTATCCAGTGCCCTTCATTAAAACTTAAATTATCTAAGTTCTCCTGTCTGCACAGACAAAAAATATGCAGGGTGAGGGAAGAGACACAGCATCTCAGGATTTACAACTGAATCAATCTGAAAGGGATTGCAAGGATGGTTGCTTACTGAAAGTCACATAGAATGTGACAATGCATTTAACATGGCACATGGAAGACTATACTAGAACCCAACAATGAATTAATCTCAAGTAACTCTATTACTTTAAAATGATTTCTTATCATGTTTGTGCCTTTAAAAAAAAATAATCAGAAAGCCCCCTAACTGTACTTCTATGTAAATTATTGGATTCACACACGGCTTTGTATGCTACGGGTAAAAACACCAGTCTATTTTTGCTGCTTTTCTGTTGACAATGCTAACAGTAATTGCTTTCTTCAAAAATCTCTGCCTGATTTCACTTCTAAACCCAGTATTAGAAAGTACGCAAGTGTTCACAGAAACTGTCAGCCTTCACTGCATTTTAAAGTGATAAACTTGAAAATCATATGCACCTGAAATTTTTGTAGCGACTATAGTTACAAGTAATACTTGTTGATATGTGACAAACTGCAAAAAAAAAATCTTTTTTTTCTTCCAGTTTTGTTTGACAGTCAGCTTCTCTCTTCTCCCTATTGAGTAGTAGTCCCCTTACTCCCTTGCTGAAATTTTTTTATAATCAACAGAACACAAAACCTAAAGAAAACCACTTTTCTTTAAATAGGCATGATTTAAAAAAAAATAGGACAAAACTATTTAAAAGACGTTTTACTAAAAAAAATTTTTTTAAATCAAGTCCATTAAAAAAAAATCCAACTGACAATGTCCTTTTAAAATATCCTGCATCTTTTGATTGTACATTTCATAAAATTTTTTCAGATTCGTGGTTATATTAAGTACCACTTCAGTAACTCTATGGAATACATTTCAAAGGCTTGTGTGTCATTTCAGCCATGTGACTTTCACTGAAGTCACTGGGATTGGCATGGCCACAAGTCTATGCAATGCTTCAAACATTTACCCCCAAAGATGTCTATTCACCTGTCATTATACATGTACAGCATATTTAGTGCCCTACCAAATTCATGGATGTGAAAAACGCATCATGGACCATGAAATCTGGTATCTCTGTGAAATCTGGTTGGGTTCGGGGGAAGGGGGGTGTCGCAGCACCATCGCCACCATCAGCGCAGAAGTAAAGGTGGCATGTTGGGGAGGCGGGGTGATCACTTTTGAGAGGGGGGTAGGGCAAGCCTTATGGGTGGGGGACTACCCAGGGCAATGCAGTGAGGGGGTGCTGTGGTCACTCCACACACACAAAAGCCAACCCAAGGCCTCTTTAACCCCCAAGCACTAGGGAGGGGCAGGGTTGGGGGTGCCCCAGAGCTGGGTCAGACCCACCTCCAGCGGTGGCACAGAAGTAAGGGTGGCAATACCATACCATGCCACCCTAACCTCTACGCTGCTGCTGGTGGCAGGACTGCCTTCAGAGCTTGGCACTCGGCCAGCAGCTGTCATTCTCCTGCCGTCCATCTCTGAAGGCAGCGTCGCCACCAGCAGCAACACAGAAGTAAAGGTGGCTATATTATGATCCCCCTACAATAGCCTTCGACCCCCACATGATCCCCTTTTGGGTCAGGACCCCCACAGCTACAAAACTGATTTTTCAGATTTAAATACCTGAAACCATGAAATTTAAGATTTTTTAAATCCTATGACAGTGAAATTTACCAAAATGGACCATGAATTTGGTAGGGCCCTAAACGTATTATATATATCAAGTAAGAAATAGGCAGTTATATACATGGAGAGGAGACTCCAAAACATTTCCATTTCCCTCCACCTCGTATCCTTATCACTTCTGGAAAAAGTTCAGAGAACAAAAGCAGTGCGCCAAGCCCTTGGAATATTTTACAAAGAAAGTAGATTTTTCTCAAAAGTTATATTGTAACCTCAGCTATATGCACACACACACACATATTCTGGAGGCACTATACTGGCTCTGTACTTGAAGTTCCTTTATTCACATTTAAAGCAAGGTTTCATTTTATTTTTCATAAGATTATCATCACAAAACTTGCAATATTACCTCTTTGAGGAACAAGGAATTTATTTGTAAAGTCAAGGAAAAATTAAATATTAGTTCATCAGTTTAAAATGTTTTAAAGTGATCCACTTTGGTAGCCTACCAAATAAGTGGCTGAATTTTGGAGACTTGAAAACTGATTTAGGGGACAATTTTACCTGGATCTAAGGCCCAGGCAACTTTAAGTTACATAATTTGAAAATAACCATCATTATTCATAAAGACTTCAATTTATGCCATAGAGTCCTGCGGATAGTGAATTATTTGTCAATAAATGGCAAAGGATATTTTTAGACTATATAACTTTTGATGTCTAAAAGCTTCACAGGAGTGAAACTGACATTCTCCTGTTTTGCAGAACTCAACCCCATAGCTGCTTGTCGTCTGAGAGTCTTAGCAGCAGAGCTCCACTCATGTGGACCTCCACTCCTACAAACACCAAAGGCACAGCAGAGGAGCATCTCTTCTATACCCTCCAGCCAGGTAAAGGGGATTTAGATCAACAGGGAAATCCTGTCATCACTATATTTATCCATTACATCTTACACTGTTGAAGTATAAATATAAATTTGTGTATGTGTGGATATGATCCAGTTCAACCATAAATTATGGGACTTGATGCAGGTATTCTTGGGAAAAGTCTGTTACACAGTAGGTCAAACTAAATTACTGTAATTCTCCCTCCTTGACTTCAGTCTCTGAAACCGCCAACATCTTCCATCACCTAAAACACAATTGTGCATCTCCTGCTGCCTTGACTTATTTATTTTCCCTGCTCTGAAGAGCAAGGAATAGGATATGTGTAAAGAGAGTGCCAGTTATAAATGTTATTAAAATTATACACAGATTTATAAAAAAAAATTCCTTTTTTGGCTCAACTGTCAATAGTTCATAGAATCATAGAATATCAGAGTTGGAAGGGACCTCTGGAGGTCATCTAGTCCAACCCCCTGTCCAGAGCAGGACCAATCCCCAACTAAATCATCCCAGCCATGGCTTTGTCAAGCCTGACCTTAAAAACTTCTAAGGAAGGGGATTCCACCACCTCCCTAGGTAACGCATTCCAGTGTTTCATCACCTTCCTAGTGAAAAAGATTTTCCTAATATCCAACCTAAACCTCCCCCACTGCAACTTGAGACCATTACTCCTTGTCCTGTCATCTGCTATCACTGAGAATAGTCTAGATCCATCCTCTTTGGATCCACCTTTCAGGTAGTTAAAAGCAGCTATCAAATCCCCCCTCATTCTTCTCTTCCATAGGCTAAACAATCCTCTCCTCATAAGTCATGTGTTCCAGACCTCTAATCATTTTTGTTGCCCTTCGCTGGACTCTCTCCAATTTTTCCACATCCTTCTTGTAGTGTGGGGCCCAAAACTGGACACAGTACTCCAGATGTCGAATAGAGGGGAACGATCACATCCCTCAATCTGCTGGTAATGCCCCTACTTATACACCCCAAAATGCCATTGGCCTTCTTGGCAACAAGGGCACACTGTTGACTGAAAACCAAGAGAAAGCCTTGTTGACTTAATCATTATTTGTTTCCACTAGTATCTACATTATGCTACACACTGTATAAATATCCTCTGAGACGGTCTGGTGATAGGCAGCTGTATAAAACACTAAGATAGACAGTACAAATACAAAAAACAAAACGGCTTTCACCCAAAGAGCTCAAAGCCAATAATCCATCTACTATGTTAACTGTCTGCAGCTCTCAAAATTATCAATAAAAATGTCACAGACTGTGCTTGCTAATTCATGCTGCAATCTGGACACAGGCTCCTGACAATTTGACTACTACCTATTCTGTACAGAGTTCATCTTTTTTACGCAACTATGGTGCAACAGGATGCCTTGTTTCTAAGAGATGCAAACCGAAATCATTCACACATGAAACAGCATTGCAAAAAATACAGGAGAGTTTAACCAGTTTAATTTATGATTTTATGCCACAGGCATGAAGGATCTAACTCAGGACAGTAAAGCTGCTTTAGATAGTTTATGTATGTGTTTAGTTTTGAGATCTTTTTTCCCCATCTTTGTATAACTTGCAATGAAATTGCTTCCCGATTATACCTTTCCTACTCAATGGTATGATGCCCTGGTCAGAAGTCACATTTGCTTTTCTTGCCAGCTGGTAACCAATTTTTTATGTCTACTTTCTCAAGCTTGTCTGTCACTACAAATATCCTCTGAAATGAACAGGGTTGGGGTTTTTTGGTACTGTATGTTGTATTAAATAGCAACTAAGTTCAACAAGACTTGTAGAAAAAATAATATGTGATAGCATAAATATTATATCAAGGCATACATATAAGGGGGAAGAATTAAGGTTGCACAGGCTACCTTACTTGTGCCATTTCCTAAGGTTTGAGTGTTTTACTTTGCAATCTTAATGATGTTCTTTTAACAGTTATACTTTTAAATAGAATAGTTACACTGCATAGGATAAAAAAATTGTAAACACTTGTTCTTCAAGGTTGCCAGGGATTAGGAAGAAACTTCCCCTACTAGCAGGTTATTCCAAAATTGCACTTTACAGGGTTTCTTGAATCTCTCTGAAGCACTTGATACTAGCCCGTCAGAGAGAGGACACTGGACTACTGGTACGATCCAATATGACATTTCCTATATTCCTAAATATAATTACCAGTTAGATAATGTCCCCAACTGCTTTTTAAGACAAAGGTCATTCATTCCAAAAGTTATTAAATCCTTGCTCCAAAACTCCCAAAATGAAAATTGTACTCTCAGGCACTCTCCACTGTAAGATGTGAGGGCTGTCAATCCTCTGTCATATAGCCAGCAGCACTGTAAATATATTACCGCTGTCTGCTTACACAACGCAACAAGAGATGATCAAGAACTCTCAGCCACAGCATATTAAACTACAAACATTTTTCTGATGAAACCAGATTTTTGTCCCCGTATGTGGGAAGAAGCAACTATTCTAATTTGAAAGGTAATATATCAAAGTTAGGTTTCAGAGTAGCAGCTGTGTTAGTCTGTATCCGCAAAAAGAAAAGGAGTACTTGTGGCACCTTAGAGACTAACAAATTTATTTGAGCATAAGCTTTCATGAGCTATAGCTCACTTCATCGGATGCATTCAGTGGAAAATACAGTGGGGAGATCTATATACACAGAGAACATGAAACAGTGGGTGTTACCATAAACACTAACAAGAGTGATCACTTAAGGTGAGCTATTACCAGCAGCAGAGAAAAAAAAACCTTTTGTAGCGATAATCAAGGTGGGCCATTTCCAGCAGTTGACAAGAACATCTGAGGAACAGTGGGAGGGGGGAATAAACATGGGGAAATAGTTTTACTTTGTGTAATGACCCATCCACTCCCAATCTTTATTCAAGCCTAGGTTAATTGTATCCAGTTTGCGATTCAGCAGTCTCTTGTTGGAGTCTGTTTTTGAAGTTTTTTTGTATGGTAACACCCATTGTTTCAATGTTCTCTGTGTATATAAATCTCCCCACTGTATTTTCCACTGAATGCATCCGATGAAGTGAGCTGTAGCTCACGAAAGCTTATGCTCAAATAAATTTATTAGTATATCAAAGTCAGTTACATGTCACAGCAAAAGCAGAGTTTACTTCAAAAATAAATTAAGTCTAGTTCACAATTCATACAATACCTAACATACTACCCATGTACAATGAATAAGAGAAAATGTATGCATGATTTAGAAATTAAAATACATTGCTCAAACTTTAAATGACTAAAAAAGAAAAATAAAATTCTTTATTGATACTATTTTCCAGAACTATGCCATTAAACTAGAATAAACATGTTATTAACAGAGAAGTCAATAGAAAGCTTTAAAATATACAGTACCACAAAAGGTCAAGCCTCAGTATTGATTTTAATATAACATTTTTGTGCAGCTTCCCAAAGGGTTCTTTTCTAATATTGTTTTTCATTTTTCTTTCACTTTGTACCTTGATTGGTGAATTTGTTGTTCTCCTCTGCAAAAAGCTGTCTACTACAAGAAGCTTGTCGTATACATGACATACTGCTAAGATCTGACAAACCAAGATGGAGAAGGGGTAAGCACTCAAACACATCAGAGTATCAATTAAATGGCAAAATGTATTGCAAATATATATTGAACCCCCCACTCCAAACTCGACCACAACAAAAGAATAAGTTTCAAAGTAACAGCCGTGTTAGTCTGTATTCGCAAAAAGAAAAGGAGTACCTGTGGCACCTTAGAGACTAACCAATTTATTTGAGCATAAGCTTTCATGAGCTACAGCTCACTTCATTGGATGCATACTGTGGAAAGTGTAGAAAATCTTTTTATACACACAAAGCATGAAAAAATACCTCCCCCACCCCACTCTCCTGCTGGTAATAGCTTCTAAAGTGATCACTCTCCTTACAATGTGTATGATAATCAAGTTGGGCCATTTCCAGCACAAATCCAGGTTTTCTCCCTCCCCCCCACAGAAGAGTTCCCAGAAGTCACCTACTACAGGACAGGCCTAACAAAGAAAATAACAGAACGCCACTAGCGGTCACCTTCAGCCCCCAACGCATTATTAAGGATCTACAACCTATCCTGAAGGATGACCCAACACTCTCACAAATCTTGGGAGACAGGCCAGTCCTTGCCTACAGACAGCCCCCCAACCTGAAGCAAATACTCACCAGCAACAACATACCACACAACAGAACCACTAACCCAGGAACCTATCCTTGCAACAAAGCCCGTTGCCAACTGTGCCCACATATCTATTCAGAGGACACCATCACAGGGCCTAATAACATCAGCCACACTATCAGAGGCTCGTTCACCTGCACATCCACCAATGTGATATATGCCATCATGTGCCAGCAATGCCCCTCTGCCATGTACATTGGTCAAACTGGACAGTCTCTACGTAAAAGAATAAATGGACACAAATCAGATGTCAAGAATTATAACATTCATAAACCAGTCGGAGAACACTTCAATCTCTCTGGTCACGCGATTACAGACATGAAAGTTGCGATATTACAACAAAAAACTTCAAATCCAGACTCCAGTGAGAGACTGTTGAATTGGAATTCATTTGCAAATTGGATACAATTAACTTAGGCTTGAATAGAGACTGGGAGTGGCTAAGTCATTATGCAAGGTAACCTATATCCCCTTGTTTTTTCCTATCCCCTCCCCCTCCCCCCCCAGACGTTCTTGTTAAACCCTGGATTTGTGCTAGAAATGGCCCACCTTGATTATCATACACATTGTAAGGAGAGTGATCACTTTAGATAAGCTATTACCAGCAGGAGAGTGGGGTGGGGGGAGGTATTTTTTCATGCTTTGTGTGTATAAAAAGATCTTCTACACTTTCCACAGTATGCATCCGATGAAGTGAGCTGTAGCTCACGAAAGCTTATGCTCAAATAAATTGGTTAGTCTCTAAGGTGCCACAAGTACTCCTTTTCTTTTAAAAAAGAATAAGAAGCTAATGGCTCCATTCTGATCATGTACCACAGAGACCCACCTTCAGGGTGTACATTTTTTCAAAATTAATTTAGAGTTTTCAATGATTTTCCTTAACAAATGGATGAGGAGGTTTAGAAATATGTCAGACAGAGGCTGCAGTAAGTTATTAAGAACGGACCTCCTGGGTCAGACCAAAGGCCCATCTATCCCAATATCCTGTCTTCCGACAGTTACCAGTGCCAGGTGACCCAGAGGGAATGAACAGAACAGGTAATCATCAAGTGAGCCATCCCTTGTCGTTCATTCCCAGCTTCTGGCAAACAGAGGCTAGGGACAACATTCCTGCCCATCCTGGCTAATAGCCATAGATGGACCTATCCTCCATGAATTTATCTAGTTCTTTTTTGAACCTTGTTATGGTCATTGCCAACTTTCTAATTAGGGTTGCCGACTTTCTAATCGCATAAAACTGAACACCCCGCCCCTGCCCCCACCCCTTCTCCGAGGCCCTGCCCCCTGCTCGCTCCATCCCCCATCCCTTGGTCACTCACTCTCCCCCACCCTCACTCACTTTCACCGGGCTGGAGCAGGGGGTTGGGGTGTGGGATGGGGGGAGGGCTCCAGCTGGGGGTGTGGGCTCTGGGTTGGGGCTGGGGATGAGAGGTTTGGGGTGCAGGAGGGGGCTCCAGGCTGGGGCCGAGGGGTTTGGAGTGCGGGAGGGGGTGCGGGGTTTGGGAGGCAGGGAGTTGGAATGTGAGGGAGTTGCAGGGTACAGGCTCTGGGAGGGAGTTTGCGAGAAGGGACTCCGGACTAAGGCAGGGGGTTGGGATGCGGGAGAGAATGCGGGGTCCCGATGGCACTTACCGTGGCTACCAGGAAGCAGTCGCTATGTCCCTGCGGCCCCTAGGCACCTGAGCAGTGAGGGAGGCTCCATGTGCTGCCCTCGTGCCTGCAGGTGCTGCCCCCGCTGCTCCCATTGGTCACAGTTCCCAGTCAATGGGAGCTGGGGAGCCAGCACTCAGGGGGCAGGCAGCGCGCGGAGCCTCCCTGCCCACCCATGCGCCTAGGGAGCCGCGTGGAACCGGGCAGGTAGGAAGCCTGCCTTAGCTTTGGGCCCCTACTGTGCTGATTTTTAATGGCCCGGTCGGCAGTGCCGACCAGAGCCACCAGTGTCCCTTTTTGACTAGGCATTCTGGTCAAAAACCCAACACCTGGCAACCCTGTAAGTTATCCAACTAATGACACACAAAATGCCATGCTATTTGGGGCCCTATAAAACAAACTTGAGCAATTCATTAACAAGGAATGTCTGAAGAGAAATTGACTGTATTCACTAAAAACATTTGTCAGGTGAACCTCGTATAACAAAGTTTATAAGACTAGATGGTTCAAATGTGACAGAGGTTAGTAGTTACTGAAAGTTATTACCACCTGATGGTTGTTTGGTGACCTATGATAAAATGAACAGATATCATCATCACTAAAAAAAAGTCACAATTAGCAACCCCGGCAGTCCCAACAGACTCAAGCAACTTTGGTGTGTGGCTGAGCAAGAATGACTGAATGAGATTGCAAAACAAACTAGAGGCTTGTATACATAAACAGAGTTGCATTGGTTTGACTAAAGGTGCAATTTAAAACTGACTTTGTTAAGTCAGTGCAAGACTTTGAGACCACTTATTTTGGCTTAATTTAAGTCAATTAAGAAAAGGCTTAAATTGAAGAGAAATAAGCCACTCGAACAGAAATAAGAGTTTCTACAAAGGGGTTTAAAAACCAATTTAAGTTAACTTCTGCATATTGCTGAATTTTTATAACAGAAAATATTAAGCAACAGCTTTCCATATAATTAATACTTTTTATTTTCTTGTTTATGTATAAAAATCAGCCATTTCAGGTCTTGGAATAGAGTGCCCAGCAAGTCTCAGAGCAGAGTTACTACTGCTGAGCGACTGAACAACATAGGAGCATATTTCTTATCTGTTTTGGGATTTTTTAGAGGGAGGAAAAGATTTAAAGACAGTGATTTTTGAATGTCTCAAGAACTGAGTGCTTGACTTGTGGATGATATTTTTAACACCCAGGACAATACAAACTTGACTAGAGCAAATCTACAGCAGCTCTGATTTTCAAGCTTCCAAGTGCATGACAGTGTCTTGACTGATTAACTTGCTTTAAAGGGTCTCCTTTAAAAAAGGACACAATAAAATAGCCTTTAGTTGTACAAGGCCTTTCTCTGTGCTTTCTGTCATCACTTTATAAGCTCCATAAAAAAAAAAAAAAAAGGGGTGGGGGGCGCAGAAGAGAAATCAGGCGTGCAGAAAAAGGTCATTGCCAGCATCCCTCCAAGACAGTTACACATCAGCAAACTACACAGATACACATCATCTGAAGCTTTTACAAAGCTATCCACGTAAATGCACACATATGTCATCGTTGACAAGGAAATAAAAAGTTACAACAGTGTACATTTTACCTAATTAGGGAGTACAAGTCCTGAGCTGGCATTAGGATTTGTAGAATCCTCTTCCCCTCAATTTGTCCTTTTCTCATAAAAATCCCATCTCTCCCAGGATACAAAATATAAAGCAACATATAGGAATGACAGAGTAGGTCATGCTGGTGGGGGAGTGGCTCTATACGTGAAAGAAAGCATGGAGTCAAATATAATAAAAATCCTAAATGAATCGAACTGTACCATAGAATCTCAATGGATGGAAATTCCATGTTAAATGATAAGCGTATAGCAGTAGGAATACACTACGAGCCACCTGACCAGGAGGATGATGCTGATTATGAAATGCTCAGTGAGATTAGAGGCTACAAAAACAGAAAACTCAATAATAATGTAGGATTTCAACTATCCCCATACAGACTGGGTACATGTCACCTCAGGACGGGATGCAGAAGTAAAGTTTCTACACACAATTAATGACTGCTTCTTGAAGCAGCTAGTCCCGGAACTCACAAAGTGAGAGGCAACTCTGGATTTAATCCTAAATGAAGCACAGGGTCTGGTCCAAGCGGTGAATATAGTTGGACTTCTGGGTAATAGCAACCATAATATAAATAAATGTAACATGGGGGGGGGGGGGAGGGGTGCAGTGGAGAGAGTACCAAAGAAGCCCACCATAGCCGCATTTAACTTCAGAAAGGGGGACTACAGAAATATGAGGAAGCTAGTAAAACAGAAATTAAAAGGAACAGCAAAGGAACAGTCACAAGAGTGAAATGTCTGCAAGCCGCATAGAAACTTTAAACACACGCACACACAGAGTAAGAGAGGCTCAAATTAAATGCATACCCTAAATGGAAGAAAAAGAAAGAAAAAAAAAAAAAAAGTAAGAGCAACAAAAAAATGCCACCATGGCTAAACAGAGTAAAGGAGGAGATTAGAGGCAAAAAGGCAATCTTTAAAAATGGGAAGTCAAATTCTAGTGAGGAAAACAGAAAGGAGCATAGAAAGTATAAGTAGGCAGGCCAAAAAAGAATTTGAACAATTAGCAAAAGACACAAAAACTAACAGCAAAAAAAATGTTAAGTACATCAGAAGCAGGAAGCCTGCCAATCAACCAACCAGCGGGGCCACTCAATGAAGACAAAGCTGTTGCAGAAAAGCTAAATGAATTATTTGCATCGGTCTTCATGGGAGAAGATTTAGAGATTCCCACACCTGTGGAACTCATTGCCAGGGGATATTGTAAAGGCCAAAACTATAACCGATTAAAAAAAGAATTAGATAAGTTAATGGAAGCTAGATCCATCAATGGCTATTAGTCAAGATGGTCAGGGATGCAACCCCATACTCTGGATGTCCATAAGCCTCTGACTGGGCATGGATCACTTGAGAATTGCTCTGTTCTGTTCATTCCCTTTGAAGCATCTGGTGTTCGTCACTCATGGAAGACAGGATACTGAGCTACATGGACCACTGATCTGACCAAGTATGGATGTTCTCATGTTCCTCTTCTGTTCCTCTCATGTGATTGGGAGGAACAAGCCCTACTAGCCAGTTCTCACAACAGACTAGCAGAGAATATACTTGACTTCAATGGCGCTATGCTAATTTACATCAGCTGAGAACACTGTCCACGATCCTCACTCTGATCACTATGGTTACGATTAGTACACATAGCTGCTAGCAGAGGGCGCATCCATGCACGAAGACAGCCCACAGTCCCAGCCAACAAGATGCCAAAATTCAGATCAATACAAGCTCTCATGGAACAATTTACATAGTGGTCTTTACATAGTGTAAATTTACATAGTGACTACTATTTCATGGATATATTGTTTCCTCCATTTCCCCATTCACCAACTCAGAAAAGCAGACAGACAAAGCATTAGCCTTTTAGTAAAATCCTAGCTTCAGACAATTAGTACTGGTTTTGTTTTGGGAGAAGAGAGAAACCGACAGCAGAAAAAGGGAAAATATTTAATTAACAAAAAAAATAAAGTTCCTTACCAGTGAAACCGAGAACCCAAGAGTCACTAAGAAATCCAGAGAGGATGGATAAGTTATCAATTTATTTTTTCATTATAAAAACAACCACTTCTTACAGGCACAGCAGAAGCAGTGCTCTTTCAGTAGGAAACTGAATGAGAGAAAGGTGTCTCAGGATACAGTGGTGTGTCCCATCCATAAGTATACCAGAGACACATACAATTAAAATGTTAACGTTCGTCATGAATGTTTTGCCAAATCACATATGAAATACATGGACATACACACATGTAGAACAGAAATAATCAAACAAAATGCACAAATAAAATTTAGTTAAACTGAACTATTTCCAAGATCAATAAGGTTGTTTGAAAGGCAAAGAAATTTCAAATACTTGGAAGCAATAGTTATTACTGTTTGTCTTTTACAATAAGTCTCTTCTTTCACTCATCCTCCTTGTTTCTCAATGAACTGTCAGATTTATTTAACTGACTGACAACAAGCAAACCTCAGCTACAAGTTCATCAATATCATAATAAAAATTTTAACTTATTCTCCCCTTTTGATTTCCTTTTATACACTTTCTTCTGTATCTGCCTTTTAGATTGCAAACTCTTGGAGGCAACTGGATCTGTGTCTTACACAGCACCAAGCACACTGATGAACAAATAATTCTACTTCCAAGGGCAGAATGTCAAGATATCTACCATATTGGAATTGGAATTGCTGTGCAGGTTGCATATTAAACCTGCACCTCCTTCAATGTTCACCAACTTGGGGGAGGAGAGGAGTTTGCAACAGTATTTAGGCCACGGACCTGTAAATCAAATTCTAGGGTTCTGACACGAACTTTCTGTATGCCCTGGAGCAAGTCAGTTAACTCTTCTGTGCCTCAATTTTCCCATCTCTAAAGTTCAGAATGTTTACTCTTCTACCTCTCAGGTGTGCCTTGAAGCATATTAAATATTTGCATATGCTCCAAAATACCCAGATGAAAGGCACAATCTGAGCAACTATCACAGTTATTATGTAGTTAGTCACCCACCACTGTTAACAAGGATAGTTCCAAATACCACCTACTGGCAGTAGATAGCAAGCCTGAGTAATAGCATAAGCCAGAAAACTGTGAAAGTAGAAGAACACTGGAGGGTTGGAAAATCTGAGACTTCATAATACATAAAGTTTGTTTCTTGGCAACAAACCCATCTAGATTAATATCATTTCTCTCTATTGCGGATATGAATTTTGTTACTTCGTGATCTCTAGTGCTAGCTTAATGCTGTCACTCTCTCCCAAAGGCATGCACACTGCTCCACTGAGTTGTGGAGATTTCTCAGCAGAACTCAATGGAGCAGGTGCATCTTGCTGACCAGAAACAGATTCTCATCTCTGAAGTTCATGAGCCATGGCACCATCTGGCACAATGCACGCCATTTCTGTGCCACCAAGACAAATATTTCCAATTATATGAAAATCTTTTACTGGCACATCAACAGCAAGTTCAAACTACCATCATTACCGATATGAACATATAGATATAGCTAACAACTGAACATCAGAATAGTGACACAAGCCAAGTTAGAAATGCAAGGTCTATCTATCATCCTCCCACCCACATTGAGGGGGAATCTGGAGGACTGCCCTCACCATCACAAGCACTGAAAATTTTATTCATGTGTTTTATACAATTTTGTATCTTGACAAAGAATTAAATCACTAACATCACCTCCACACTTGCTTCTGTACCAGATACTGTTCACACATTTTAACCAACTTGGAAAAACAGTGTGTGTAAACAATCATTTCCTGATTTTTACTGTTGTAAAACTGCATCTTCCCATGCCTCTTACCCGACTCTTTTCGGTCATCTTTTACAGAATTATGTATATTTGAGGCTGTAAGCTACTCTGGGCAAAGACCTACGCTTTTTCATTGCTTGTGAAGTTTCATGCACTCAATCTAAATAATTAACATGCAAAGGTTCTAACAGATGCTTAATTTTTGTTTTTTGAAGAGATGTACAGCTCTTTACACTAATTTTTATTCTTAGTTTTCAGTACATCAAGTCTAATTTGCTTCTAATATCTATATCAGGAATGTAGTTACTGATATGAAATGGTGAAGAGACTATGTGAACGCTCTGCTTTATTATTTTCTGTCTTTATCCTTTTCTCAATGTGCTTCTGTTATATTTAATGAAAAATACCGGAGCCCTGCTGTGACAAATTTAACACCTGTAAATTCCCATGACTGTAACCAAAGACTGTGTAGCTCAGTAGATGTGCCTGCACAATATTTCAAAGATAGTAAATACAAACTCCGCTGAAGCTGAACTACAGTCACAGTATCACTTCTCTTAAAAAACAAACAAAAAAAACCTTATATGAAAAGCATTTCTAATGTGGAAAAACAAAAGGTAAAAACAAATAATTCAGCTATTTAAAACAAGTGCCCATAATTAATGCTAACTCAGTCCCTCACTGGAGTATCTAATGCCATACTTTGCAGGATCTTAAGGTTCTATGATTGAACAAGACATGGCTAACGTGTACCGTTTCCCCAAATCATTCTGAGTGTTGTCTTCATTTAAAAAGGTGTACTGAGGAACAGTCTATGTAGAGCTAGCACATTAATCCAATTTGTTAGCATGGGTGGCTGAATTTCTAGTATAACATCTGTACAGATGCTTCATTACAACATTGTTAAGAAAAGTCAGAGGACAGTCTGGTGAAAAGTGTAGAGGTAATGGAAACATAGGATGAAATTCTGGGTCCACTGAAGTTAGTGGCAGAACTCCCACTGAGTTCAGTAGGTTCAGAATATCACCTCATAGTGTTAATTCTTTTAGTTACAAGTGTTCTTGAGATAATCGTGGGTTGCTCTGAAGACTGATAATTGTGTGACATAGTTCATCTTCAAAATCCCAACAACTTGCACCTTTTGGAAAATAACAAAAAACCTAGGGGAGAGAGAATCCAAATCAACTCTGGGGGAATTGTGATCTCATGGAAAATCTCTGATTTCTATTAGCCTCTCATATTGCTCAGGATTTAACTTGACTTGTTCTCAGAGAAACAGATGATGGGATTCAGCATCATATCCAGTCACCCAAACACACATGTGCAAAGGTATCAAAGCCACAGATCTGTATTTTACAAATATACAAACACACTTTTTAAATTAAAGTCTTGGAAATGTATGCTATGAGAGCACTGACAAAAATACAGCGTTCAGCTCTGTGGAAAATGTTAGGAAATGTTTGTTCAAAAGTCAGCAGTTGGAGGAGGACCTTTGGAGGAGTGAGCATGGAGAATTACCAGCAGGAGGTAGTCTGGTCTGGGCTTGCTGAAGTTGACAAGAAACATCTCTCCAGAATCCAGAGACTGGCCCATCAGGAATGACAGAGGTCCTGGCTGCCAACAGAGTAGCGGGGACACCAAATTAGAGTACATTGGAGTGGTTTATGAAAAAGAAGCCTGAAATGGGGTATGAAATAAGCTTTTCTAGGGCTTGAAAAGGTCAGTGGGCACTGCCAGATGATTAGCCCTGAAGTGGACTCCTAGGTTTTAATTTTATGTAATAAATTACAAATTTTGTTAATTCTTCCTCGAGTGAAGGTATGGTGAAAAGTGATTTCTGCAGCAGGCTTCAAAGAACACCCACTGTCCCTATCAGGGGATCCCTGTACTTGAGGACAGGGTCCTCATAACAAAGAAGCAGAAAGAGGGGGAGTTCCAAAGTAAAATTTCGAAGTGAGAAGTTTAGTGGTGGCAGCAGGTAACCAATGCCAAGGTCACAGGAAACCTGAGGTCATGAGAAGCCCAATCCTGCAAATCCTTAAACACATGCTCACATATGTGAGGAGTCCATTTGAACTCAATGTGTAAAGTTAAACATGGACATAATTAATTTCAACTTCAATTTTATTTTTAATTGAAAGTGATGTAAAACTTATTAGATGTTGTTTTTCCACTTTTAACTAATAATGAATGTGAAGTACTCCTCAAAAACCAAAACTAGAAGAGAATATTTAAAAAGTTGCATTTGTATAACGAAGAACAGAGTCTAGAAGCCACAAGTACTTCTGTGTAATCAAGTCATTTCTTTCCTTTGCACTTCGATCTTTGAAGACAGCAGAAGACATCCTATAATGAGATCAGGAAGTAGCCATATACAGTGAACACATGCACTTAGATAATCAGCACATTCCTTTTTTATTAGATATCTCAGCTCAAACAATTACACCTTTCAGATGCTTCAAAGCATCTTTATGTTTAATAGCATTTTTACTATGAGAATAAGGTTGAAGAAAGACTTTTTTTGAAAGAGGAATAAAAACACAGCTATGTTTCACATGCTATTGTGTGTAAAAAGCTATAAAGCTAATTTAGAGACATGAAAGCATAAACTCGATGTACATTCTGATACAGTCCAGCTTTAAGTGCTTTTATAAAGAAAAGGTAGCAATGAAAAAGTAGTATGTTTTCAAATTAAATTGCTTACAAAAGAAATAAAAATCCAAGCACAGCTAAGTTTTTAATAATAGAATGTGGTATCATTTAACTTCACTAATGTAAAGAACTGGGGTGAAAGATGTAAAAGCTATTTTTTGATGCATGAGCATTCTGACAGGCACACACCTCTCTACAAATTTCATCAAAAAAGATATTCGATGTGCTGACTGGCTTTTCTAGATAAAAGCTGTGAAAAAGATGTCAAAGGCTAGGGGTCAGAACTGGTGACATTTTTCTCTCTGACAAACGGATTGAGGGAGCAGGTGAGACGTTAATCACAACTGTATATTTTTTTACTACTCACATGTATACCATTAGGTTCCTGCCAAATTGGCCTAGAACAGTCATGGTAGATACCCCCATAGCATTTTGTTATTCAGGGAAGACTACCAACTTACTTTCTAATGCACAGCTCCAGATGTACAAGCCTTGACATATGCACAATGTAAATCACTCCCCAGGAAATTTCAACAACACTTTTGTTGCATTTTTCTTCTAATAGGTGCTAATGCATGTGTAGGGAAACATAATTAACCTAAGCTTCAAGATCTTATCTACATTTTTGCATTTGAATTAAAAAAAAAAGGATACCATCAAAAGTATTCCTTCCCCATCGATGTTTATAACCATCTGGAAGGCTGAAAACCATTTTAAGCATTACATGGTAAGTGGGTTTGCTATGATATGTTCTGGACATGTTGGGCTACTAGTGTTTAAAAGTGAATCGTTTGCTTCAGCACTCTAACTCAATTTTAATGAAGAATTACATGGACTCTGCAAAAAGGTAGTGGTGGGCTGGGGAGGGGCCTTAGCAGACTGGTGTGGGAAGTTCCAGAGAAGGAAGAGAGGGGTCAACATTTTGCTTCTACTAAAAAGTATGGATCATGACTCAGAACACTGCTGAGTCGGATCAAAAAGGGATCCTGGCAGCTCCAGCCAGCACCACTGACTGGGCCATTGACTGTCCGTTTGGGGGTGCTGTGCAGCATGACTGGCAGGCTCCCTCTTAGCCTCTGCACCGCGCGGCTCCCGGGAAGCAGCTGGTATGTTTGTCCCCGCTCCAGCTCCTACACCTACCTAGGGCAGGGGTGTGGAACGTAGAACCCACGGGCAGGATTCAGCCCCAGGGTTCATTTCATCCAGCCCACGGTGCCCCCCCGCAGGGCTGGAGCTGTGAGCTCAGGCTCACCCCATTGTGGGGGGAACCCCCTGAGCTTCCGTGCCCCCCCCAGCGGGTAAGTGGCCCACGATTGATTTTTTTCTGTGGGTCAATGGCCCGTGACAGAAAAAAGGTTCCCCACCTGAGCCCACTCCCCCAGCCGGAGCCCTCACTCCCTCCCCCGTGCCCCAACCCCCCTGCCCCAGCCCTGATCCCCCTACCACCCTCCAAACCCCTCACTCCCAGCCTGGAGCACCCTCCTGCACCCCAAACCTTCATCCCTAGCCCCACATCCCCAGCCAGAGCCCTCACCCTCTCCACACATCCCAAACCCCTGCCCCAGCCCAGAGCCCTCAGCCCTCTCCCACACCCTGAACCTCTCATTTCTGAGACCACCCCGGAACCCACACCCCCAGCCCAGAGCCTATACCTCCTCCCACACCCCAACTCCCTTCCTCAGCCCGGAGCCCCCTCCCATACTCCAACCCCTCAGCTCTGCCCCCGAGCCCGGAGCCACCTCCCATACCCCAAACCCCTCAACTCTAGCCCCACCCCAGAGCCCGCACCCCAAGCCAGAGCCCTCATCCCCGGTGAAACTGAGCGAGCGACAGCGGGGCCTCAGAGAAGGGGCAGGGCAAAGGTGTTCAATTTTGAGCAGAAAGTTGGCAACCCTATTGCTGAGACATCCTTTGCACCCCTGCTCCCTATATAGATTACTATACTCTTCCCAGCATGAATAAAGTACGTGGGCTAAACATTGGTTGCATATGGAACCTAAACAACATAAAGCCATTCACAGAAGGACCTATAGAGCAGCTTCTGTAGCGTTCAGCAGAGCCTGATCTAGAGTGGAACACTTGCAACCCCATAGCTTTACATTAGCCAGAGTAATTCTAGCATATTCATAAAATGCAAATATCAACTAGAATGTAACCCACAGTATCTGATCAAGACCTCACATCAAGATCAGTGTGAAAAAATTTGCACCTCTTAAGACTACAAGACAACTTTAAAAAAAAAAAAATGAACACTGCTGAAAAAATTTTAAATAACTTTGGCACACTGCATAGAAACAAAAAAGGAAGAAAAAAAAACCTGATGCTTCTTTCTTACTTAAGATTATTATGTACAAGATTCAAAGACTACTGCCAAGAGCTGAGTTTTCTTATCATAGACTCTTCAAACCTCACCTCATTTTAAGACAAGAGAAGTGTATAAGTAGAGGCATTGCGATCAGATTGAGAGACTGATCGTTCCCCTCTATTCGACATCGGTGAGGCCTCATCTGGAGTACTGTGTCCAGTTTTGGGCCCCACACTACAAGAAGGATGTGGAGAAATTGGAGAGAGTCCAGCGAAGGGCAACAAAAATGATTAGGGGCCTGGAACACTTGACTTATGAGGAGAAGCTGAGGGAACTGGGATTGTTTAGTCTATGGAAGAGAAGAATGAGGGGGGATTTGATAGCTGCTTTTAACTACCTGAAAGGTGGATCCAAAGAGGATGGATCTAGACTATTCTCATTGATAGCAGATGACAGGTCAAGGAGTAATGGTCTCAAATTGCAGTGGGGGAGATTTAGGTTGGATATTAGGAAAAACTTGTTCACTAGGAGGGTGGTGAAACACTGGAATGCGTTACCTAGGGAGGTGGTGGAATCCCCTTCCTTAGAAGTTTTTAAAGGTCAGGCTTGACAAAGCCCTGGCTGGGATGATTTAGTTGGGATTGGTCCTGCTCTGGGCAGGGGGTTGGACTAGATGGCCTCCAGCGGTCCCTTCCAACTCTGTTATTCTATGGTTCTAAGAGAGATCTTATCACCTATAGTATTTTTCTTACATTGACAAAAAAATTCTTTATCACTAGCTAAATTCAGGCATGACTGTCAGCAATGATCTTTGCAAAACATGAAATCAGATGTTGAAAAGAAGGTCTGACAAAGCCAATCTGCTTTTTACCAAGGCAGGGCAAATGAAAATTGAATCACGGATATCCACCAATGAAAAAGTCTCAAGTCATAAAATAAATAATAGAACCACAAAATAAAAATTGCCACATGGTAAAAATGTTTACAAATTGCAATAAATTAATCCTAAATGGAAGTACTAATCAAAATTTCTAAATTAAATTAAAAATAGCTGCAATATTTCAAAGAGAAGAGATTTTACCCTAACATATTGATTGGCTTTACTGCTTAATCAAAGGGGACTGATTAGGTTTTAGAGCGTTTGTATTCTAGTATCCAATTATATACTCCGTCAACCTAATCCAATTAAATAATGTAGTGCTGTACAGGAAACAATTGAAATATATGCAGACAATTTTAGTAGTACTCATGAAATTATGATTTAAGAAATCTACCATAATGAGCCTTTCTCCCCACTCAAAAGGGAAAGGACAGTACCTGGTTTATGATTTTTGTTCCATATGTTTGAAAATATATACGATGCACCCAGAACATGAAAGAATTAGTTAACTTGAGTATGTGTCACTAATGACAGAACAGACATTCTTCAAAATCTGGTTAGTAATTCAAATATTTTTAAAATAATTGCTAATGGATTATTGTACACTATTTAAAATACGTCCTAACAATTTCAGGATCCAAGGCCTCATAACCTCTTTTCCCTGTGAACCATTAAACAGCCACTCATAGTAAATAACATTTGTGAGGAACAGATAATAAAAATTAAAAGGACACAAAGAAATCATGAAGCAGCTTCTTTCCATTGAGCTGTTAGTACAGCACTTTGCATCTTTAAAGCGCTATGCGAGCACTAAGTATTAAAGCAGTTCCACAACTGAACAACACACAGAAACATTGGACAAGAAACTAACACTTTTCCTGATGTCAAAATTTACTCTTGTTCAAGTAGAAGAGTTCTAAAGCTGTGTCTACACTAAAGAGGCTTGGTCTACATTTAAAAAAAAATTAGGTAGACCTAGCTATGTCACTCAGAGCTGTGAAAAAATTCACACCCTAAGCTCCATAATTAGATCGACCTAACCCCTGGTGTAGACGTGGCTAGGCTGATAGAAGAATTCTTCCATTGACCTGACTACTGCAGGAGACATGGATTAACTGCAACGATGAAAAAACCCCTTCCATCAGCATAGGAAGCTTCTGCACTATGGCACTACATCGGCACAGCTATATCACTGTTGCTCTGCCACTGTAGCAGCTGTAATGTAGACATGCCCAGAGGCTATACCAGCACAGCTATGCAAGCATAACCCCATAGCGCAGATGCAGCCTACACCAACGGAAGGGGTTTTCCCTCAGTGTAGGGATACCACCTCCCTGACTCATGGTAACTATGTTGATAGATTTCAGAGTAACAGCCGTGTTAGTCTGTATTCGCAAAAAGAAAAGGAGTACTTGTGGCACCTTAGAGACTAACCAATTTATTTGAGCACAAAAGCTTATGCTCAAATAAATTGGTTAGTCTCTAAGGTGCCACAAGTCCTCCTTTTCTTTTTATGTTGATAGAAGTATTCTTCCGTCGGCTTAGCTGCATCTATACTGGGGGTTAGGTCAGCATAACTGTGGTGGTCAGGAGTGTGTTTTTTCCACGCCCCAAACAGACGTACCTATGTCAACCTAATTTAAGTGTAGGCCAAACCTAAATAGCACACCTCTGCATTTTTCTTAGAGTTACTTCCATGCAGCAAAGTGTTTTCTAGGACTACAGATTTAGTTTAAAAAGTGAAGAAACTGGCCTGACAAGGCAAGTCAGGCTTGTGATGTCAAAGCAATTTAGATCAAAATTTAATATGAGCAGTTAATTTGTTTTAACAATGCTTAACACCAAAACGTACAATATAAGTAAAAGGACTGCTAAGAGTTTCTACTGATGGCACTGTAGTTCAATATTTACATTAAACAGATCTTAATCCTCCTCAGTTACTGTAACCTATCAAAAGCATTACATAAATTTAAAAAATATAGTTACAGCTGATTACAAACAAACCTTTTTTGAGATTCAGTCTCCCTCCTGGCTTGTTCCAATGTCAATTCTTCAGCTACTCTTTTCTTTAGTTCTTCTTCATTAACTACAATTAGCAAAAAAAAAAAAAAAAATTAACTTTAAACTTGACAATTTAAAAATATGTTGGAGGAACACAGTATTATGTCCAATTACAGAAGCAAGCAAAATTTTGCAAACAGTTTTTTATTTTCTTCATTTCTCTATTCAGCAATGTATGCATTTTCCTCAAGTTGTCTTCATTACAAATTTTCAATTAACACACTCCCACCAAAAAAAAGTTATGTCATGTCATAAGAGACACACACACCCCCCCCACACAAATCTTCCTGTAACTTTGAACCTCTAACACCTTAGCATCAACAAGTAAACTGAGTTAGGAGGGAAACAAGTTCCAGTAAGAAGGATGCTCTTCTGGTAGCTCCTTTTGTTTAAGGGAACTATCTCAAGTGCCTCCTCTAATATCTACTGTGGCAAGGAGAAAGAATCGTATATTCGGATCCCAAAGCACTTAAGACATTAAGGTTAAAGCCAACACCCTGACCTCCACCCAGGAACTTAACAGAAATCAGTACAGTTTCCAGAGTGCTGCCTCACACATCACTCAAATGGCCTGCTGCATTTTCATTACCCCGGGACTAAATGGTCCCAAATGGATAAGGGAAGCAGGTTCACATCAGAGAAAGATTTGCACACTTCTAGATAGGCCCAAACTGAAAAAAAAAAAAAAAAAATCATCTTCGCCACAGGCTACTATTTGATCTTCCAAAAATCAGTCATGAACCTACTAAAAGTCCAAGACTGTACAGTCTGAGTCAAAAATAGCAGACTCATCCCCCCCATCTCTTAACCAGGGCTAGAAAGCTCACCCATGCCAGCTACTCCGGTTGCTTTCATCAAATCATTATCACTGCTTTGGTTTTATCTGCATTTGGCCTAATTTGGTCTCAAATTCTCATTCTATCCTCGGAGTAGTGTAGTTACACCAACCTAATTCTCTGCCGATGCAACCGCACTGAAGCAGCATTTCAGATGTAGACCTGCCCTTATGCTTGGTCTACACTACAAATTTATGTCTGTATAACTGTGTCGCTAATGATAATCAGCACAAATCCAGGGTATAACAAGAACGTCTGAAGGGGGCCCCCTCAGAGAAAACCTGGATTTGTGCTAGAAATGGCCCACCTTGATTATCATACACATTGTAAGGAGAGTGATCACTTTAGATAAGCTATTACCAGCAGGAGAGTGGGGTGGGGGGAGGTATTTTTTCATGCTGTGTGTGTATAAAAAGATCTTCTACACTTTCCACAGTATGCATCCGATGAAGTGAGCTGTGGCTCATGAAAGCTTATGCTCAAATAAATTGGTTAGTCTCTAAGGTGCCACAAGTACTCCTTTTCTTTTTACTTCTTTCCAGATACTCCCCTAGTGCTAAGGAGACAGGGTGGGGTGTCTGACCATCATTAAGGACCATCAACTCATTTTGCAGCTCTCCCTTCATTCTGTCAGGGCATGCCAGAAAGAGGAACTATGGATTCAGAGGAGACGTCATGAACCGGATGACTGCAGACCAACAGAGGGGTCTTGGAACCCTGAAAGGTCATGAACCCCAAAGAATGCTCAGAACTCATGTGAACCTTAGGCATTTAGGGATCTGGGGCAAAAAAAAATTGTCCCTTCTTGCCCTGATATTCTATGATTCACAAGTAATGGTATACAGATGCTCACTGTTTTACCTAGATCTGTGTATCTCATGCTGTCTACAGCAGAGAATTATTGTTCTAGAAATCCTTCTGCAAGGCCTGTGTCTGTTTACTTCAACTATCACATGTCCCTGGAAGGGTAAACTATAAACCTGAGTGCCTACAAAGGTGGAACTTTGAGGAAGGAAGTGCTTAAGTTTCTGGGGATCAACACTCAACTTGGGAGCCTAGGACATTTAGATCACAAGGTGCGATTTCCAGGAGAGGAGTGTAACAGATAATTCAATAAGATCTACCAAAGATATTGTAGAAAATTGCCTTAAGTTTAAATATCTTTGGAATCAACTTTATTATAAATGCAAAGTTTATGTATAATGGTGGGATTGCATGTAACTTCTCTAGGGAGGAGACATGGCCAATGTAAACCCTGAGAAATGTTATGAGCTTCAAAGGACTATTTTAAATGATATTCTACACATGAAGGAACTTTTGGGACAAACAAGTTAAGTGGGGGAGGAGGCAAATGCAAATTCCCACCTCTGGACCCAACCTTTTAAAGCTACATACTAAGGAGAGAACCACTGTTTAACTAACTACCTATTCACAGATCAAAGTCCCAAATAGTATAAAGGAAAGACTAACCTCTGCATAGGGGTTCTTGTTCTGAACAAAAGGCATGATGAACTTGTAACCACAGAAAAACCCTTGTGAGAGATTTGAAGGACTGAGCACTACCAGATCTCTTTTTGGAGCTGGGGTGATCTTTGGTAAGCTTATTAGCATGTGTATAGGTTCTTTAATTGTTCTACTATGTTTTCTCTGTAATGCTATCACCTTAGAAAGACCTGTGTTGTACATTCTAGCTGTGGGCAATTACACTGTTTGTAAGTTCTGAGGCAAAAGCAGCATACGCAGGCAGCAGTGCAACCTGGAAAAACCTCAGACAGGAGTGAGAAACATGTAGGTCTCTGCCCAAGAGAGGTGACACCTGGGAACTGGAAGCCGAGAAGTGGGTGCCCTTGCTGGACGAGAGAAGCCAGAGCCAGTGACTGAAACCTTCCCACACAAAGCACAGTCTCTAGCTCCAACATCTCTGGCACGCTTTCTGTGCACAGTCTGTCTGGTACTTCTTGTCACAGTTCAGGACAACAGCACCTGTATTCCCTCTCCATAGTCCAGCAAGGGCACCCACTTCTAGGCTTCCAGCTCCCAGCCATCAACTCTTTTGGGAGGAGAGCTGTGAGTTTCCCTCCTGACCACTGTTTTTCCAGGCTGCATGGTTCCCTGCCTACACTGCTTTGTTTGCTCCTCAGAGATTGTAAACAGCGTAAATGCCCACAGTTATAAGGTACTACACAGCCATAATACAAGGACTGCAAAAAACTTTTTATGTGAATCAATCTGAATATATTTAACTTAACTTTGAAAAGATATTTCAATATTTCACATCTCTAATTCAACTCTTGGCAACATACACACGTATACAGAATAACAATTAAACTGCTCACCAGAATCAGTTTCCTGAAGTTTATTGTTCTTGTGTAAGAAAAAAGTAAAAAGAAGTCTAATGAAGCATGGAACTGTCTTTTAAAGTATAATAAATAAGATTTAGCTATCAGCTAATACAGACATGACACATTTAACCTGATCAATTACATATTGATCAGCCAAATATTAACAGGGAATAAAAAAAAAAAGAGTGGTAGATCACTGAATAAGATTCTGTTATATAGGTGGAATGCTTCATATCTCAGTGAAGATTATAATTTCAAGAGGAGGAGGACTTGGTATGAGGAAAAACAGCCTCAAAATTTCATTTGTCAGGAAAACAAAGAATCTGAAAGAAACTGCATCTGTTAGAACAGGTTCTGGGTTAGAGCAAAAAGACTTTTCACATCTAATGGTAATTTCTGCTCAGACCATACGATATTCAAAACAGACAACTGGTAAAAAAAAAAAAAAAAAAACTACCAGAGAACTGGTAGATAAGTCTGGTCAAACAAGTGTCATCTAAGGAAGGTAAAAACAGAGCCATTACCAAAAATTAAATAAATAAGGTATAACAAAATGGCACAACAACAAAAGAGAAAATTAAAGACAGACCCCACATTTTATTCCTATAACAAATCTTGAAATGTTTGCATCTCACAGATATTATACAATTCCATAAAGAACTGGTGAATGGTACCTCAGTGTATATACACCGTCAAAACTAAAGCAAAGTGGTTTTGCACCATAGCTCAAAAAAATATACAACTCCAGAACCCATCTATGACCCCAACCACACCAGTCTTCAGAATGTGCGGTGAATTTAAAATACTCATGGATTGACCAGCCCAGAAGACAGAGAGAAACATCACCCAGACTCCCAATAGCGTCAGCACATCCTCTCCCAAAACTCCAGTTCTGTGGATGCTCTGGGTTCACAATTTAACTCTTACAGGGCAAGTGACAGGTGAAGCAACAGACATATAGATAGACTTTGCCTAGGATTTTAAACACCATTACTCTTTAGATAGCATGAAAAATACACAGATCAAGACAGAACAACATGCACCTTTATATGCAGTTTCCCATCTCAGTTTCCTCACCATTCTGGACAATTTTTTGGTTTTAGGGAAGAGTATTGTGAGGACTCTTGGGGGAGGGATAGCGAAGTGATTTGAGCATTGGCCTGCTAAACTCAGGGTTGTGAGTTCAATCCTTGAGGGGGCCAAAAACTGGGGATTGGTCCTGCTTTGAGCAGAGGGTTGGACTAGATGATCTCCTGAAGTCCCTTACAACCCTGATATTCTATGACTCCAGGCTCATCATCCTGCATCTGACTTCTCACCAGAATCATATTGTCTGTCTTCCTCTGTTCTAAGTAAGCTTCCTTCCTTTCACCTTATGGTCCTGCAGTAAATCAGGACCCCGCCCCCTGAAAGCATGGCGCTCTCTCCTGCCCAAGCTTCCTGTGCATCTGTGAGAGACCCTCAAGTTTGAGTGCGCATCCCACCAACAGTCCCAGATTTCTTTCTTCTGCTGCTGGGGCCGTTACAGGCAGTAGAGCACTGTAGCTATGCCACTGTAGCACCATAGCTTAGGCACACCTTACAGCAACAGAAGGAGTTTTTCCATTGTTTTAGTAACCCCACACCCCTGAGTGAAGATAGCTAGGTCAATCTAACTGGGTCTACAACAGGGTGTAGCTGCAGTGCTTAGGCGTGTAGCACTATAGCTATGTCAACCCAAGCTTTAAGTGTAGACCAGGCCTAAAGATTTTCATTTCTCCAGCCTCCGAGAGCTTGCCTACACTTATCACACTGCAGTGGTGCAGCTGCACTTAGTGAAGATGCGACCTATGCCGACAGGAGACTGTCAGCAACCGAGAGGCAGCAGATATGTTGACAGGAGAAGCCCTCCCATCAACACAGTAGTAATGTCTACATGGGGGGTTAGGTCCGTATAACTATATCGCTCTGGGGGGTGGATTTTCCACAGCCCTGAGCGACAGTTATACAGACATAAATTTGTAGTGTAGACCAAGCATAAGGGCAGGTCTACATCTGAAATGCTGCTTCAGTGCGGTTGCATCGGCAGAGAATTAGTTTGGTGTAACTACACTGCTCCGAGGATAAAATCGTGGTACTAACATGAGGTTTCTAAGCCATCACTTTGTTCACAAGGATTGTAGGTTACATCCTCTTTCCCATCCTTTGTTTTCTATATTGAAAGTATCAGTTCTTCAGGACAGGAGCTGCATCATACTATACATTTGTACAATGCCTAGTAAAATGAGGCTCAATTGTGGCAGGAGCCTCTAGTCCCACCATAATACAAACAAGTAAATAAATAAAGGATGCAATTGCAGCAGCAACTGTGGAAGTTTTAATCAGAAAAAGTTCAGTGCAAATGCAGCTGTGAGATAATTGAAGGGTCTGCTGAACTACCTGTGAGTAATGGAAGCAGTTACACAGGGTAAGGACACTACAGACACACAAACCAATGCCTTTGCATCAACCTTTGCCTCAGAAGATGGAGAGTTACCTAACCCAGATCTATTACTTTCAGGTAAAAAGTGGAAGCATAGTCAGTCAGAGACGAAGATGTCAAAGAGAGGAGACATTTGAATCAATTAAAAAGCAAATAGTCATACATCTCTGAAGGAATTTAAGAATGAAGCGCCAAAGTTGCAAACAAAATTATACACTAATTAAAATCAATTACTATACTGGCGGCTTAGAGGGTACCAAATGTTTTACTTAAAAAAAGCAGCAGGGGAAACCCTGAGTTATTATAGCCAAACAACTTTACTTTGGTACCGAGTAAGTTAGCTGAAAAGATCGTTACAAATAGAACTATTAAACAACTGTAAATGAAAATTATTAAAATCTAATATTATTCTTTGACAATATATCAACAAAATAGTGAAAGAAAGATAACCTTTGACAAAGTTATTCACAAGAGGCTGTTAAGAAAACTAAACAGTCACGATGTGACAGCTAAAGTACTATCATAGATTAAGAACTAGTTAAGACAGAAAACAAAGCAAAAGAAAGTAGCATAGAAAAGAAAGCAATCAGTGAGGTGGCAACATCTGCAGATGACTACCCTAAATCACACATGGAGACTACAGAAGACTGTGAGGAACTTAAAAGGGAACTTAGCAGGTGGACACACTGGTAGAAGAAATTCAATTTGGATGAAAAGGTAGTGCACAGTTGAAGGAATAATTTGAATTATTCATGCATGTTGTTGGTTTCTACATCAACTACAGCCATGCAGGAAATATTTGGGTGTCCTGGGCAGTTCAAAGAAAACGTCTGTTTGATGTTCTGAGATGGTCAAAAAGGAAACAACAAAATGTTAGGAGGAAAGGGAATAGAAAATAATGCCAGAACAACAAAAATTAGTAATACTCCCCAGCCCAACTTGAATACCATGTCCATTTCAGCCATTCTATCTCAAAATAGATACAGCAAAGAATGGGTCTTTCTAAAAGATCTATCACCTCATCCAGAATTTACAGATTTGATAAAGGAATCACTTAGAGTTCTATGGCCCACATTATGCATTAGGTCAGATTAGATCAGCATAATAGTTGCTTCTGACCTTAAAAAAAAACCAATTAATACATGACACAAGGGGTCTAAAAATGAGACGAGTGAAAAAAGTGAAAATGATTTATTGACAGAAAAGACAGGTATATAAGATAATGAGTAATATGGAGAAGGAAAATCAACAACTTTTACTTACCCTCCCATAATTCAGAGATAAGGGGACAATGAAGAAGCTGGAGGGCAACACATTTAAAATTGAAAAAAAGAGAGTGTTCTTTGTGGGGGTTTTAATACAAAATAGGCGAAGAAATAGAACCGCCTCAGTTATGCTTTATGGAATAAAAAAAAGTAATAGTTAGGAGTATAACTTAGGGCATAAGAAAACCACTGCCAAATGTTAGAAAGAAATTCTCCCTCTGGACATACTGTTCCAGAATTCGCAAAAAGAAAAGGAGTACTTGCGGCACCTTAGAGACTAACACATTTATTTGAGCATAAGCTTTCGTGAGCTACAGCTCACTTCATCGGATGCATTCAGTGGAAAATACAGTGGGGAGATTTATATACACAGAGAACATGAAACAGTGGGTGTTACCATAAACACTAACGACAGTGATCACTTAAGGTGAGCTGTTACCAGCAGGAGAGCGGGGGGGCGGGGGGAAGAGGGAGAGAGACCCTTTTGTAGTGACAATCAAGGTGGGCCATTTCCAGCAGTTGACAAGAACGTCTGAGGAACAGTGGGGGGTAGAGGGGGGGAATAGTTTTACTTTGTGTAATGACCCATCCACTCCCAGTCTCTATTCAAGCCTAAGTTAATTGTATCCAGTTTGCAAATTAATTCCAATTCAGCAGTCTCTCATTGGAGTCTGTTTTTGAAGTTTTTCTGTTGAAGAATCGAAACTTTTAGGTCTGTAATCGAGTCACCAAAGAGACTGAAGTGTTCTCCAACTGGTTTTTGAATGTTATAATTTTTGACGTCTAATTTGCAAACTGGATACAATTAACTTAGGCTTGAATGGAGACAGGGAGTGGATGGATCATTACACAAAGTAAAACTATTTCCCCATGTTTATCCCCCCCCCTCTACCCCCCACTGTTCCTCAGACGTTCTTGCCAACTGCTGGAAATGGCCCACCTTGATTATCACTACAAAAGGTTCCCTCCGCCCCGTAATAGCTCACCTTAAGTGATCACTCTGGTTACAGTGTGTATGGTAACACCCACGGTTTCATGTTCTCTGTGTATATAAATCTCCCCGCTGTATTCTTCACTGAATGCATCCGATGAAGTAAGCTGTAGCTCACAAAAGCTTATGCTCAAATAAATTTGTTAGTCTCTAAGGTACCACAAGTCCTCCTGTTCTTTTTGCGAATACAGACTAACATGGCTGATACTCTGAAACCTGTTCCAGAATTGTCTACTGCAAGTACCCTGCACTTATTTCTGAAGCATCTAGTACTATTAGAAACAGAATACTGGGATATACAGGTCACTGGTATGATCCTGTATGGAAATTTCCTATGTGCCTGTATACACTAAACACTTACATTACCATCAAGTATGGGACCATGCTCTTTAAGGCGGTCTCCAAAACTATCATCTGTCTCACTATCTGCCAAGGCAACTACAGCCCTATAGACATTCAAGTTAATGAAGATGTCAGAAAGAAAATTCTTAACTGCATGCTAATAATCATAAATATTGAATCAGAAAGCACAGTGTTACAAACAACTTGGCGACTTGGAACATTAATAACATTAACCTAAGGCTTTATTGTGTATTTTATTGTGCCTTCAGAATTAAACTGACTTTTCCCTCACCTTCCAATCTGAGATACAATATGCAAATAACTTCACTTTTATTGTTTGCCACTTTATAAGCACTCCAATTTGGACCACAGTTAAGTTCCACACATTATATGACAGGCATACAAGTTGAAAACCAATGAAAACAAGAACCTTGAAACTTTCATTCTTCTTTTTTTAATCTAGCCAACTGTATAAATTGTATGCAGTGCAAGTAGATTATTAGTTTCCACCTGACCAGAAAAAATTACATGATACATGGACTGAAACACAAAGTACTCTGAGCTATTAGGTTTTGAAGCAAGACAATAGGCAGTTTGCCACGGGATAAAAAGTCAACATGCAGACACAAAGAAAACTATAGGATATAGTTAAAACAAAAAAATCTCAAACGAAATTGCTTTTCCAAAGGGGATTAACGAGATGCCTAATATGTCTTCTCTATGTCTGATACACTGGAATCCCTAATAAGTTAAATAAACACTAGCTTGATTTTATAATTAATGAACATCTTGTGTTTAAGGCACTAAACTGGGATTCAGGAGATCTGGATTCAGTTCCTGGCTCCACCAGAGACTTCTTGTGCTATCTTGGGCAAGCTACCTAATCGCTCTGTGCCACAATCCACCACCTGTAAAATACTGAGGAGTTGCAAGGATAAATTCATGAAATGATTGTGAGGTGCTCAGACACTACAGTAAGAGTGCATAAAAGTACCTATATAGAGTACATAGTTGGGCATTCATATTCCTTACTTCGATTGTAAACTCTTTGCTTCAGGGACTATCTTTGTGTTGCGCAGTGCCTACCACAATGGGGTCCATGAATTCCTAGACACTATAATAATACAAATAATAAAAACCACCACGTATGTTAGTCAGAAACTATGGGAAGGTCCAAAATATTAGTGCTTTACAAAAAAAAGTGTTACGGCAATCTTTTGAATAATGAATACTGTATTTAAAAGGAATGAACCCATCCGTGTTTTTTAATAAAAAAAAATCTCCAACACCACCAGTTTGGGGAATGGTATTAGAAACAGGTGGGAGAGACAGAATTTTTCATGTCCAGGTTTAAATCCCAAGCAGGAGAGCAGAAACATAATCATTACCACCTGATGACTTTTTATAACCTGATTTTAATAGTGGCCTATTAAAAATGGGTTGGAGGTCTAAAGGCTGCTCTCAGCTGACTAATGTCCACAACATAAAAGCCACCACCAAAATGGCACCTTTCTTCACAGTCTCAAGAGTTGTCTATAAATGACTAGTCTTGGAGACTGAATTCCTCTCACCCTTGAAATAGGTTCCTCCAGGTCAGACTGAAGCACACTGGTAACTCAGGGAAAGCTCACACTACTGTTGCCCACACGCTGCACATGTTCTATGGATACACAGGGAGAGTATGTTTTTAAGAGATTAAAAGTCACTAATGTCATCAAGTAAGTTTTACACCAGTCTCCTGAAAGTATAGCTAAAGTAAAGTGTGCCACTGCACATTTATCAAAAATAATTAGACTGCTGCTTAAAAACAAAAGCATTACAAGCCAGGAGACCTCGGTGACCCAAGACACTGTCAGACACTGGCTGGAAGAGCAGAACAAAAAAACCCCAACCAACCAAAATTACTTGTTATGCTGGTCTTTGGTGGCTGTCAACTACTCCCTCGTTCTTGATCTGTTACCCTAGACTGTAAATTAGCAGGGGAGGGGCCTTGCCTAACATATATGAAGTGCCAATCATTCTGGTGGTGCCATAAAAATAATCTTACACTCTTCCAATGGATTTTTTGGCTTCAGGACTTACTGCCCAACAATGAGAACAAGAGAACACAAGAGCTGTTATGCAGGTTGGGAAATGGAGGTGCAATGTATCTGTTATGAAGTATAGCTTGTCTTTTCTTTCTACAAAATGATTTTTAAATAGTCCAGTAGTAGCCAAACAATGTTGTATATAGTCTACAAAACAACAAATTGTCAAAACCAGTCTCTCACTCCATGGAACAGTCATGAACCATCCTTCCACTCCATCAACACTAAATGAAGCACTGGCAATAGGCATCCACCTTAAAAACCAAAATATGCTTTTCTCTTTTGAAAGAGACAGGAATCCCTGAGCGGCCCTCAGGAAGTTTAATGATGTGTGTACAAGGAGAAAAAGCAGGAAGATAATCATCCGCAGGGAAGGCATACCAGAATCACTTTGACTGACCTTATTATATACTTTCTGAATTTCTGTATTTAAGAGCAACAGATTAAATCACCAGAGTACAGCCCTGAAGAATGCTATTCCTAAGTGGATTTATTTTTTTAAGGGCAAATGCTACCCTCAGATACATGCCGCAAACAGCTCATATTTAGTCAGGGAGCTAAATTCACCGCTAGTATAGCAGTGGCAATTCCCATGGACTTCACTGGAGTTACAACCACTTACACCAGTAGTGTTTCTGGTACAGAAGCTGGGCATGCCTCCGAGGGCAGAATTTGGTCTTAAGTGTTTAGTATTGGAACAAAACATTAAGAGATTAGCTAGGGTAATTAACACAAAAACCAAATACAATTTTAAGCAAGTACAGTTCCAAAAATACAAGAGTTAAGGTTCTGAATGCAGTATTAACTACATCATGCTGCACATCTTGCGTATTTTATGGCACATATTTTACAATATAAAAATATTAAACTCGAAAAAAAACAACAAAAGATATTACCTGCACCAGATGGAATGTAGCCAAGTCAACATTATGGTTGGAAACTTAGATTTTTCAAATTTTATGACTTTTGTGACTTTAGTTGTGAAACCCTAATATTGAATAAATATTGATTTTTTTTTTTGCATTTATTTTCCTTGGTTTTGTTTTTACTTGCCTGTACTTAACATTTGCATTTAATGGGCTTCATTAGTTTCTGACATTCAGACCTCAGTAAGCTCTTGCTGTTACTACCAGCTCACCTGTGATTGCTTCCTGCAAAGCTAGGCTAAAAGAGTCACACATCAGTTTACACAGATGTACATATAAAATGGAAAAAACACAGAATTTTTTTTTTAAATGAAACCTTAAGGCAAAAATTTTGCTCTGGATCCTTCAATCCACAGGTGGAGAACGGGAGAGTAAGACGGCAGAGTGATAATGACCAAGTAGAGTTATCCTGCCCTGCACTAAGCAGTGCTCAACTGTGATTTGAAAAAGCAGTAATTACTCCTGGGGGAATTCTGCACCACTGTGCAGTGCAGAATTTTGCAGAAATTAATGTGCATGCAGCATTTCCTTTGCCCCACAGAAATGGGCTGCAGTGCTGCTGGCTGCCACTAGGGGGTGCTGGAGCCAGCAGAGTCCAGATCACACATAGAAGACACAGCCAGGGCATGGGGGGAGGGGGGGGTGGCGGGGAGGCAGCTAGAGCGTTCCCTGCAGCTGCAGTTCCCAGCATGCCCTGAGGGAAGGAGACAGTGAAACGCAGGAATCTCCATACAACCTGGAACTGAGCATCAGGCTGTTTCTCCCTCTGGGTACTTGGGGGTGGGCGCGCATGGATGCCCGGGCTGGGGGGGGCCACAGCTGTGCTCGCGGGGGAAGTGGTTGGGTGTCTGGGCTAGGAGGGCCCTGCAGCTGGACTCCTGGGGGAGGCGGGAGAGTGTGGGTATCTGGGTGGGGGGTGGAGAGGGGGCCCGCAGCTGTACTCTGTGAGGTAGCGGGTTCAGATGTATTGGGGGGGGGCACAGCTGGGCTCTAGAGGGGGGAGGGGTTGTGGGTATCTGGTCCCCCGGCAGGGGGAGAGGGGAGCAGAGAAACAGAAACTGGGTTGTCATAGGGGTTTCTTTAACTTTCTACTCCTGGGGGAATTTTGGTGTGTCTGTACTGGTACAGATATACTTGCTGATAGGTATTTTGAAATAAATTACCAAAATAATTGAAACTGGCGTGATTATGTAGTGTTATTTTGACAAATAAAATTTGCAGAATTTTAAAATATTGTGCAAAAAAAAATTTTTTTTTTGCACAGAATTCCCCCAGGAGTATGTCTGTGCTGCAGTGTTTGTTGCCAGAACCACACAATCATGTACAGCTTTAATCTCTCCACTAATGCAAACTTCTATTCACACCCTCATGTCTGCCCAAAACCCAGCTGACCCCTCCATAGTTCAAACTCCCTCTTTCCGCTCATTGTCATCCCCAAGTGCCTGTGGATGTGGAACCTGAAAAAGTTCATCTCAAAGGAAAACTTCAATGAGACTTTTAAATGCTCCCTCTATTAAAATTAGTGACCACTTAATCACAAATTACAGAAAATTCACCTGCCCCAAAACTGTAAGCATGTTGAATTCCAAGATTAATAGTTAAAATGTGGATCAGCAGGATTCAGCACTGCTTTAATTACAAATCTCAACACAGCCTAGAGTGCCTTCATGATACTTTATAAAGTACCTGTCACAAAGAGCTTAGCATAAAAGCACAAATGGATACAATTCAGAACACAAGTCGCACGGGATCTTTATTGCTGGAATGTTTCTCAGAACAGGAAGGTTTCGTAAGTTGTAAGAAATTTAGTTAGATATGGAATGCTGATGCTAGCCCAAAATGGAAAGGTGTTCTCAGTGCCAATCTTCTGTTGGGATTTTCTTGAAAAAAGAAAGCATTATTTCTATAACAGACTATGCCAAATGCACTCATAAGACAAGGTCTCTGTTCCAGGAAGCTTATAATATAAGCTAAACAAAACACAGATAAGGGTTGCAAGGAACAGATTACTAGAGGTGGTCAAAATATTTCTGACAAATGAAAAATGTGCCCAAAAACGCACTTCATGAGAGAAAACAGTGAATTGTCATTATGAATGAAGTGCCTCTATGAATGACAATGAATAGTTATTGGGCTAGAGAGAGAAAAGGACTCTATAACCGAGTACTTAGGATACTCACGTAGGCTGCGGGAGACCCAAGTCCAAGTCCATGCTCCAATTATTTATACAAAGTGAAATAGTTTGAACTAGAAAGAGAGAGGGACCCACACAAGAATATCCCATAGCCCGGTGTTTGAGCTTTTTTCTGAGAGGTGGCAGACCTGTGTTCAAATCCTTTCTCCACATCCAGCAGAAGGCCCTGACCACTGGGTTAAAGTTCTACCGTCAACACTACCTCCTTCTCCAGACATTTTGTGAATCAAAAAATCAGTTTCATGTTGAATGATACCTGCTTCCCAATTCACTAAAATTTTTCTCAATTTTTAGATTGTTTGACCCAAAATGATATTTTCTACCCTTTTTTTTTTCAAACTGCATACAACCTCAAAAAAAAAAAAAATCAATTTCACCAACTCTAATTGTAATAAAAAAGCACGAAATAACTGTTTTTCAAAACACGTGTATGTTTAAAGCAACCTGTAATTTCCTTGCAATTAATGGCTTCAGTGAAGAAGTGGCCAATTTATGTAAATATGGATCTAATTTTTGTTTTTTCAAATATATTTAGGCGCTTCATTTCCTTCCAGAAATATCACTGCCTGTCTGAAGTTTTATTAGACCGGTTAAAATTGCTTTCAGTGTCATTATAAAGTTGTAAACCCTTTAAACTGAACCCTCTTAATCTATCCTCTTCATTCGTCTTTGTCAAGGAGACACAGAATACTTTATTTCGGCACCTATTTAACCATATGTCAATTTGCTGTCAGGAAAAAAGCAAAACACACTTGTCTATGAATGGGAAGAAATACTCACTTTCACTGTGCTAGGCCATCCTGGACAGTATTTCTCTTTAGATTTAAATCAACAGCAACCGTGACTTGTTGTGCTGAAAGTATATTTTAGAATATTTTGTACGGCTTTTTTTGTTTAAAAAACAGGGGGTAGGAGTGTTGGGATCTTAATTTAATATTAAAGAAATAATCACATTGTAAATCATGATGTGAAAGATTTACAGCGCTGCTTTCAATAGGATAAAGTATACAGTGTTGTGTCAAGACCATCTAAATTTTTTCTGCTTCTGATCTCAGAGATTCATAAATGTATTGTAAAGTTATTTGATCTCATGGTATGGAGAACTTACTGGGATCCATTTTAATTTCTCTGAACCTTGCTGAAGTCATGACTAATAATGAATGGAGGGAAAAATATGGCATTTAAAAGAACTCCTAATACCTATTGTCTTCATTTCAAGAATTCAGCATGTGTAGATATACTGTCCGAATATATTTTGATGCTGTAGGACTCCTAACCAGGAACATATATTTTGTTAACAGACAGCAAATAATAAGATAGATGATAAACACTGAAAGGTTGCAAAGCTCAAAGAAAAAAACAAGAGGGGTTTACACACATGGGACATGCCTCAGAAAAAACATTGGATTAAATCAGTTACATTATGTGGAAGATGTGATGGTGAATTTAAGTAAATCTCTAATGCGGGAAAGGGCATTGAGAACTTCAGGTTATTTTTTGTATAAATAGATCCTCCTAAGGTATGCTCTCAAAATATCAAACAGCCCTGAAGTGCTATAAGTTAGCGTCAGGTGAAGTTTTACAGAAAAAAATTGGTACCAATACAGTTGGATAACTAGAAGTGTTTCAAAGCAGGATGAATTATAGAGAACTGACAAGATGGAACAATCAAAGCACAAAGTGAATGCACTGAGCGATGCACCATGGATCAGCCAGACTGCGCATTATGTATTTTTATTCCATGGTACCTGAGAATTGAGCAAAGTTCAAAGAAAGACAGGAAAACAGCATTACAACTAGAAAGTGGTTAGCTTACAGTATTTAGTTAAAAGGAAAGACTTCATCACTGAAGCTGCAGAAAAGATCATTGCCAGTTCTGTTTATTAATTGATCTTAGTGCTAAGTAAGATCAACAAAAATCATAGCATTAAGAAAAGGAACAAAAAAAAATCTTAATCATTTGTCTTCAGCTGCGAGGTGTAACAATTTAAAGCTTTGGAGAAGGGTGGCTAAGAACTCAGAAGTAGTTTATATAGTGCAAACAAAAGCTATGACCAATTTTTCTTCTTCAATCAAAACCACAAATTTTATATTCATCATCATCATGTTCCCATTACGCCTCTGGCGTTTAGGGCAGCAACAAAGTTCCTCCACTCCTGTCTGTTTCTGGCAAGTCTTTCAATGGTTCCCCAGCTGTGCCCCACATTTTTCAGCTTGGCTTCCACAGCTCTTCGTCATGTTGTTTTCGGGCAGCCTCGTTTTCGCTTGCCTTCAGGTGTCTATCTTACTGGTGATGGAATCAGTTTCCATCCGAAGCACCTGGCCAATCCACCTCCAACGCCTCCTGGTAATGATGGTGCTCATATCCTCTTGGCTGCACTGTGTTAATAGATCTTGGTTTGAGATTGTTCTGGGCCAAAAGGTAGAGAGGATTTTTCTGAGGCAGGTTGTATGGAATGAAGATAGTTTGGACATGTCATATTTTCTCATTTCCCAGTGTTGGGGACACTGGGGCATGGCCACTAGGTAACTCGAGGGGATGGAAGACCACGAGTGTCGATGAAGCCCCCTCGCACTAGGCCCAGGTGTCCTTGGCCCCCCCTCCTACCTGGAGGCACTCGCAGCAGCTCTGCGTACTAGGCCCAAGTGTCCTTGGCCCCCCCGCCTGGAGGCACACACAGCAGTTATGCTGAGAATCTGCAACAGTATGTTGCAGAGTCAGACTGCCTGAAACTAAGCAAGGCCAAACAGGGGAGATATGGAAGAACAATGCTGAATAAAGCAGCTTTATGTATAGTTTAACAAATGATACAGAGAATCAGGGAACTAGCTGGGAACTGAATTGGCTGACTATATGGATACTTGGGGCAGCTTGCTATTGGATAAGTATGCTGGGAAAAAGGATGTATAAAAGCCTGTGTAACTTCCTGCTCTGTTGTGCAGGATTTGAGATTTTATTCTCCCTGTACCTTTTTGCAGCTGCAAATAAACTTTTCTGCTTCTCCACTCCGTTGTGATTATTGGGTGTAGCACACCGGGTAACGAACCAACTCAAGCTGTTGTTCAGCCTCTCGGCACTGGGTGCCGGCAACACCAGCATTCTGCACTATAAAATAATGCTGAAAGTACGCCGCTCTGATATGTTATGTTTATATATATTTTATGTTCATAAAAGGGTATTTTATGTGCTTCCGTAGATTTTTTAGAAACATGCAAACTCACCAGAACAAGAAAACTTCAAATTAAGTACACCACTATTGATAACTTAACTCTCTGTAACAACATATCTCCCACTGTTTAGAGCATTGCAGAATTACTCTGACAGTCTATTAGCTGAACTTAATTTTGGTGTGATAATTTCCTTTATAGCTTTCAAGTTCCATCTGCAAAAATGTAGTTTACATACTAGATTTCACCTTATCATTATCATCATCAACCCTTTCACAGGCTGCTTCCCATCAGACTGAGGGCTTTTCCACCCTTGAAACGTTACAGCAGCACAGCTGCACTGCTGTAGCACTTCAGCGTACATACATACTACCTACGCTGACCAGAAAACCCCTCCCATCAACACAGTTAATCCACCTCCCAGAGAGGATATAGCTAGGTCAACGGAAGAATTCTTCTGTCGACCTAGCGTTGTCCACGCAGGGACTTAGGTCAATTTAACTACGTTGCTCAAGGGTGTGGATTTCTCCAAAGTGATATAGTTAAGCCAACTTAATTTTCTAGTGTAAACCAGGCCTAAGTGTTTTCTTTTTTTCAGTCATGGTAAAACCATAGGGTTTTCAGGTTTAGGTTTCATTCTTTCTGTCTTTGATCACAAGGAATACATTTCACTGGTTAAGTTTGAGGCTTTTCTGAAAAGCCATTTTACCCTGGCCACTGCGACAAAGGTCATGTCTACACTGAAGATTTTAAAGAACTCTCTCAGTGTTGATCTCACACCAGTCCACCTGCATTAGCGACACTGGAAGTAATACCAAAAGCCAATCACAGGCACATTTGTCACTTTGCTGGCTCACCCAGCTCTCAGCAGAATTAGATGACCCCATGGTAAAGATGCCTGCAGCAAATTTGGACTAGTGTTCCTACCATTATTAAGACCAATGGGTCTGCACTTCTGCCAGACCAAAGCTGGAAAAATTCCCTAAAATTCTCAACACACACACAGTCTAAGTAGCTGTTTCTGTGCTTCTAAACCACTTTGGTTAGTTCTGAGTACATGTGAAAAGGGGAACAAGAATCTGGATTTTTCTCTATTTATTCTGAAAGAATTTAAGTCTTTTAAACCAGAAGTGATCACAGTTGCAAATAAAGCAAAGTAAATGAAGCACAGCTTTGTAGAACATACAGGAAAGAAAATGAAAACTTAAGACTCCTTCGGAATGATTTTTAGCATTTTATTATAAAAGTGACCAGAATTTGATAAAATTTGATTATATGAAGGTGAAATCAAATCTTTTAGAAATGGATATTTCCCATAACCCTACTGTCCTAGAATCGGACAAATTCATAACTGAATGAAAAGCAACTGACTTAAGCATAATTCAGGTAAAGTGAGGGGACATTGGTAGAAATGAAGAAGCATTCTGAATAACTGACAAGAGACATGGCTTTGTTCTATTGAGGGTATCTGTCTCTAACATTTTAGATTGAATAAGACCACAAGACTGCATAAAAAGAAAGGATGGTCTTGTGGTTAAGGAATATGATGGGGAATCAGGAGATGTAGGTTTATTCCTGCATCGGTTACATATTTTTTCTGTGACCTTAGGCAAGTCTCTTCAATACTATGCCTCAGTTCCCTCATCCGTCAAATGACAGTAATACTCAATTATCTCTCAGGGCTGTTGTAGGGCTAAATTTAACATTTGTAAGTCATCTTGTAACATTTTAAGCCTACTGGTTTTTGTTTGTTTTTTATTATTATTTGCACTGTATATGCACCCAGGTTTGATGGAAACGTTCATATATAATGGCTGTCTTTTAAAGAACCTTATTGAGGTTACAGGGACAAATCACCCCGATGCGTAGAAAAAATAGTAAATATGGCAGGCGACCAGCTTGGCTTCACAGTGAAATCCTTGCTGATCTTAAACACAAAGAAGAAGTGGAAGATTGGACAAATGACCAGGGAAGAGTATAAAAATATTGCTCAGGCATGCAGGAGTGAAATCAGGAAGGCCAAATCACACTTGGAGTTGCAGCTAGCAAGAGATGTTAAGAGTAACAAGAAGGGTTTCTTCAGGTATGTTAGCAACAAGAAGAAAGTCAAGGAAAGTGTGGGCCCCTTACTGAATGAGGGAGGCAACCTAGTGACAGAGGATATGGAAAAAGCTAATGTACTCAATGCTTTTTTTGCCTCGGTCTTCACGAACAAGGTCAGCTCCCAGACTACTGGACTGGGCAGCACAGCATGGGGAGGAGGTGACCAGCCCTCTGTGGAGAAAGAAGTGGTTCAGGACTATTTAGAAAAGCTGGAAGAGCACAAGTCCATGGGGCCGGATGCACTGCATCCGAGAGTCCTAAAGGAGTTGGCGGATGTGATTGCAGAGCCATGGGCCATTATCTTTGAAAACTCATGGCGATCAGGGGAGGTCCCAGACGACTGGAAAAAGGCTAATATAGTGCCCATCTTTAAACAAGGGAAGGAGGAGGATTCGGGGAACTACAGGTCAGTCAGCCTCACCTCAGTCCCTGGAAAAGTCATGGAGCAGGTCCTCAAGGAATCAATTCTGAAGCACTTAGAGGAGAGGAAAGTGATCAGGAACAGTCAACATGGATTCACCAAAGGCAAGTCATGCCCGACTAACCCAATTGCCTTCTATGACGAGACAACTGGTTCTGTGGATGAGGGGAAAGCAGTGGACATGTTGTTCCTTGACTTTAGCAAAGCTTTCGACACGGTCTCCCACAGTATTCTCGCCAGCAAGTTAAAGTAGTATGGGCTGGATGAATGGACTATAAAGTGGATAGAAAGCTGGCTAGATCGTCGGGCTCAACAGGTAGTAATCAATGTCTCCATGTCTAGTTGGCAGCCGGTATCAAGCGGCGCGCCCCAAGAGTCGGTCCTGGGGCCGGTTTTGTTCAATATCTTCATTAATGATCTGGAGGATGGCGTGGACTGAACCCTCAGCAAATTTGCAGATGACACTAAACTGGTAGGAGCAGTAGATACGCTGGAGGGTAGAGATAGGATATAGAGGGACCTAGACAAATTGGAGGATTGGGCCAAAAGAAATCTGATGAGGTTCAACAAGGACAAGTTCAGAATCCTGAACTTAGGACGGAAGAATCCCATGCACCACTACAGACTAGGGACCAAATGGCTAGGCAGTAGTTCTGCAAAAAGGACCTAGGGGTTACAGTGATGAGAAGCTGGAGATGAGTCAACAGTGTGCCCTTGTTGTCAAGAAGGCCAATGGCATTTTGGGATGTATAAGTAGGGGCACTGCCAGCAGATCGAGGGATGTGATCGTTCCCCTCTATTCGACATTGGTGAGGCCTCATCTGGAGTACTGTGTCCAGTTTTGGGCCCCACACTACAAGAAGGATGTGGAAAAATTGGAAAGCGTCCAACGGAGGGCAACAAAAATGATTAGGGGACTGGAACACATGACTTATGAGGAGAGGCTGGGGGAACTGGGATTGTTTAGTCTGCAGAAGAGAAGAATGAGGGGGGATTTGATAGCTGCTTTCAACTACCTGAAAGGGGGTTCCAAAGAGGATGGATCTAGACTGTTCTCAGTGGTAGCAGATAACAGAACAAGGAGTAATGGTCTCCAGTTGCAGTGGGGGAGGTTTAGGTTGGATATTAGGAAAAACTTTTTCACCACTGGAATGGGTTACCTCGGGAGGTGGTGGAATCTCTTTCCTTTGAGGTTTTTGAGGTCAGGCATGACAAAGCCCTGGCTGGGATGATTTATTTGGGGATTGGTCCTGCTTTGAGCAGGGGGTTGGACTGGATGACCTCCTGAGGTCCCTTACAACTCTGATATTCTATGATTCTATTAAAACAATTATAATCACCCACTTAATAGAAAAACAATAGGAATCTCAATTTAAATTTTCAAAACAAATCTGATTTCTCTCTTCCATTGAAAATTTTATATTGATAACACAAGGGATCTTAAAGTCACTTACCGTGCATTCTACCAAGAGCAGACATTGAAAGATCCCAAATGGCATCAATTTGAATGTTCTATCAGGGTGAGGGCAAGGCAAATAAACAGAATGGAAAGATAGAGATAACACTTGCTGCATCATATAGCAAATATCAATCTTTAACAACATGGTGACATTTAGCCTTTTCTACTACTGCTTACAATTTTTTCCAGCATGATATTTATTCACAGCTCCAAATGCTGAAAGAATCTCTCTATTCTCGGAAATCACACTATTAAAAAAATGCTTTTTTTAAGCAGTAAACAGTACATAAAGACCTAGTTTTTATTCCTCATCAGTAAAGGCTGTTGGAAGTGTTTCGCAAACAGATTAGTGTATTACTTTCATCACTACATCTTTCAAAGCTGTAAGCATAATTTATACAAAAAGATCTTTGCTTGATGATTGGAATTATATACAATAGTAATAAAGATATGAAAAATTCTGCTTTCTCCATTTAAAGTAGTCTGACAACCTTACCTCCAGGTTTTCATGGACTAACATGTCGCCAACAATAAATGGTTATTGTGTCTATTCTATTTCATTTTGTATAAAAAGGTGTGTGAGTATCAGGGGTCTGCTTCAATGGAAAAACTGATCAAGTGCAGCAGTCTCTATATCAAACAATATAAAATTTTGAATACCTATACGTGGGAATTGAAACTCAGCAGCAGCCATCAAAACAGTCACTTTATACATAACTTTTAATAAAGACTTGTGATGACAAATGGCAGAGATCTTTCTAACAGATATTCTGGTTCTCTCAAGTCTAATCCCTATTTTATTATTCAGCTTTATAGGGAAAGATTTGTACAGAATTGTTTTCTTTACAACAATATGAAGCATACTCTCACATGTAGTTGACTCAGCTTGGATGCAAATTGCAACACGCCATCTTCCCTTCATTTGTAACTCCATTCAATTAACAGAAATAATTGAAACCCAAATAGAAATTGAGAGATATGAACCATTAAAATATATATGTAACTAATTGGTCACTTGTGTGTCCAAGCTTTACAGTCCAGTTCAGGGATGAAAATTCTTGGCATACAAACATGGATTCTTTTTTGATGTTCTATTTAAACAGCAGGGACTGTATTTTGTATCTTACAAAGGGGTTGTAGCCATGTTGGTCCCAGGATATTACACAGACAAGGTGGGTGAGATAAAATATTTGTTATTGGGACAACTTCTGTTGATAAAAGAGACACACTTTTGAAGTACACAGAGGTCTTTCTTCAGGTCTGTGTAGGTTCGTGTGGCTCAAAAGCTTGTCTCTTTCAACAGAATTTGGTCCAATAAAAGATATTACCTCAAAACCTTGTCTTTCTATTCTGTGTCTTAAGTATAGCAGCAGCAACATATACTGAAACAACCTACACTTATTATACAGAAGATAATCTAAAAAAAAAGTTTACACAAAAAAAGTGACCAAATGTTTACTTTATGTAATACCAGTAACAGAAGACGAAGTCTGGTTGAAATGTCGGCATTAGATATTTCGAATGTGCTTATCACTTAAGTATTCTAGACGCCATGGACACATGTGCCTGTAGGTTAGGCACAAATAATAGGTTTTTTAGAGGAAAGGGAGAGAAGTGGAAGGAAATCACAAAAACAATATGAATACAAATGTCTTAATTTCAGTGAAAACACTTTTGTATTTAAGTACCACCTAAAGTGTTTGAAACACAAATCATAGCATTGTGTTTGTGCCTGCTAATCAGAAACTGAACCTAACTACAAACAACATTAACTTTACCTGTATTTTCAGCATTCAGCCAAATGAAATAAAAATTATTTTAATGGTGAAAAATAAATTAGATGTTAAATAGATTATTAAATCTGTAAGAATTTTACATATATCTATAGTAACAGGTAATAAGATTTTAAAAATAAACTTTAAAATGACTATGATGCCCTTTAAAGGGACATAGTATTCACAAGAACTCTACTGCTGCTAAGCGACCTGCATGCTTATAACATTACAAAATAAGAAAAACATGCCACTATAAAGGGATGCAGCAGGTAATCTTACTGCTGCAGAGAGCAGAGCTAGTTTCATTTTAGTAACAAGCTAGATCTAGTACTGCCAGAAAGTAGCACATTGACCCTGCATGAAAGAGCCTCACAAAGGCAGTATTTCTCAATCCTAGCAGGGGGACTCGGGGCTACAATACAAGGTCCAGAAAATTTCATAGATTATAAAACTAGAAGGGACAAATGGTCAAATGATAATCCCAAGGACAAAGAACAGGCAGAAATAACAATGTAGTGATCTACACTGCCATACTAAATATGAGTTCAATTCCAATCTGTTGTTCTCCAAACCACTGCCCTGGAATGTAGTGAAAAGAGCATACTCCACTCCTAAATTAGGAGAATACAGATCAGAAGGACCTTGTGTCACTGGCTCCACATTCAGGGACCACTCCAGAAGTCTGACACAGCACTGAAAGGAAGCTCTTCAACCAGAGTGTTAGTTGGCAACAACAAAACACTTAACTGAAGCAGGAGGTTGCAAAGAAGAGGAGACTCAAAACTCCAGCAAGGACACAGAACATCCTCCTCCTCTCCAATAGTCATTTTTAACTTGGCTTTTTAAAGCGACACTGTCAAATGCAATGTAGAATTTTTTAAAATGTCTTCGAAGTTGAGACATCCCTATCCCTTGGGCTCACTCCCTTGCCAATATTTGCAGGTTTATTATAATTTTCCAACTTTTTGGAATCCCACACACACAGTCTCTCCCTCTTCCCCTATTGCTGAATGACATTTCTACCAAACAGTGGAAAGTGATTCAGTGACTGAAAAGGAGAAGCAGTAGAAGTGACTCTACACAAAATACTGTCAATTCCATAAGGCTAAACTGGAAAAAAAGAAGAATTATTTCCCCCCTCTAATCTTTCCATTACAAGTAACACTTAAAAGTGCTGTAACAATAGATTAAGTTATTCGGAGAGGTATGCAATTTTTAACTTCTGAAGGTGTTTCCAAGTTTTAGTGACATTTCTGAACAAAACGTCAAAGATCTTAAATACATGCAAGCCACTTTCAGGAAATAAGATCAATTTACAGTATTAGTAGATATATTTTTTCCTAGCTCCAAGGGGACAATAAGCAGTAAGTGGTTGCCTCCTGTTTAACTAATAAACAGCTCTCAGAGAGCTTTTGTGGAAGAAGACTATACAGTACACTTAACCTGTCTGATCTGACAGCTGATGAAGAGCTTTAGGAACACTTGGCTCCAGCCTGCACCTGCAGGTGGAAGATAATAAAACAAACCCTTTCTTTTCATGCTGATATGACAAACAGCAGATCCATAGCTCTAAAATGTTCTTTAATATTACATTAAAGATCTTTTAAGCTGCACATAAGTCATCACCGATAGAAAACAAGCACCTCCTGTTACAGCCAGGAGGCATCATTACTTTAGCAGGATGAATGGGGCTCTGTATAGGTATGTCCTTAAGAATCTGCCATATAAAATGTACTTTTTCTTTAATATTGTGAAAAAAATGAGAACCTGCAAAATTCAAAAGGTTTTCCCTCTTCACCTGACTGAAGAATAAAGACTTGGTTTAAAATCAAAAGTGAACTGAGTTACACGTACTGAACTCTCCTGGCACACTCCAGTACATTTTAATTTCGGTGACAGGCCATGTCAATTACATGTAACTCAGATAAGCATGTTCTTGATACCATATAGTACAATCTCTAATTAAACAAAGGATTCAGTAGTTTTGACATGCTAAGCTGCTTGTCAAAATTTTTGATGCTGCTTAACTCAAAGCTAAAGAAACCCACTTTAAAAAGGCAGCTATTGTGTTTTTTTGTTTTGTTTTTTTTAAGAGAGAGAAAGCACGTGATCTCACACACACACACACACACCCCCACCAGATAACTCTCAGGACTTGTATTCTAAATGGCATATTCCTTTACGCTCCTAAGACTAATTACCAAAAAGGAGAAACCTCGCCTGTAATACTAGCATTACACCATAAAATCACATTTGTTGAGCCCCGTGCAATGGCTGCCTGCCACCTTACCACCTCAAACTGTTAAAAAAGGCTCCCCATCCAATCTCTGTCTCCCCTATGCCTTCCCCAGCTCCTTGTCCAGGTCTCACTGCCCAACCAGTTCCAAGTTTCCCCCTCACAGCCAGGCTCCTCATCAGATCTCCCCACACCACATTGGTTCCCAGTTGCATTCCCAGACAGTCCCAGTCTGCTCCAAATCCTGTCTCAGGCTCCCAAGCACCCCTACACGCACCATGTTCCAGTCCATCTCTCCCCACCAGCTTCCAGTCTCAGTTCTCACCCCCGGGCTCCTTGCTCCCATCTATCTCCCAGCCCAGTTCGTCTCCCCTCTGCATTCAAATCAGGCAGCTTACTCCCCTATGCTGCCCTGCCATAGTAAAAGGATCACTAAGAACACAGAGGCAGGCTACCTGCTATCAGTTCTGGTACTCAGATCCAGCATGGTCCCCAGTCACTCAGAGTTGAGACTGCACGGAAACACGTGCTCACCCCCAGGGTTGAGCATGCCCAGTATAGATACATTTCCTAAAGATTCTAACTGTGAAGGTTAGCAGATCTCTACTAAGGGATATTTCAAAGGGTTACAAGGGTTACAACTTGGTCAAATTTGGACAGATATTCACGAGGACAGCAAAAGGCACATCTTCAACATAAAAGTCAGCTTCCCTGCCCCCACCGCCACATTTCGAGTCCCTGCTCTAAAGAACAAGGGTGCTCAAGATTTTTTAAATAAAAGTCCCACCAAAAATTTTTTTACATGGACAAAACATATTTTCCCCTAGCCTCATGCTCTGAAACAGCTGAACCATTTTGTATAAAGAACACACCACTTAACACACATACCCAGCATGGAGAATTGTAGTGGGAAGTGGTGGACAACCTTAATAATAGGCACCTGTGACGGGGTGTACCAGTCCTTTTGAGAGGCCTTGCAGTCCTACCACACCCTGCCCTAGGAAAGGAGCATTGAAAGTGGGTCCTCCAGGCCTGCCTAGAAAGACTGCACGGAAGTAGCCAATGAGAGTGTAGCAGGCTCAGTTAAAAGGAGCTGGAGGGCCTGAACAGGTCAGTGGATGGCTGGGATCAGAAAGCTGTGAAAGTGCACAGGTAAAGAGGCTTGAGAGAGACCCTGGTCAAGAAGGGACCAGACTGTGAAGCTCTCCAGGCAGAAAGGCCTAGGAGAGAGAACCCTAACTAAAAGGGGGCAGAGACTGTTACAAGCTCTCCAAGCAAAGAGGCCTGAGAGAAGATCCTGAGGAATCAAGACAGAGGCTGAGAAACTCTCCAAGCAAGGTGACCTGAGAGAGACCCTGCTCAAACAGAGAGCCCAAGAAGGTGATGGGACTGAGTGAGAAGCAGCCCAAGGAACACAGCAGCAACTATTAAAGGGAAGCAGCACATGGCTGCTGTTTATAGGGTCCCTGGGGTGGGATCCAGAGCAGTGGGCGGTCTTGGGTTCCCCCGCTGGCTGCTGAGGAAATGGCCTAAGGCCCAAGAAGGTGATAAGACTCGGTACTAAAAGCCCAAGAAAGGGTCTAGAATTTAAACAGGCCCAGAGATGGGGCTGAAGACCCCAGAGAGGGCCAACCACTTTTTGGATTTTGTTACCCGAGAAGGGGTTTGTTCATGCATATTAATTGAGAGACTTAGCCAGAGGGCTTAGCCACTGAAGACCCACCTAACAAGGGCAAAAGCCGACAGGAGGCGCCAGGAAAAAGAAAAAGTGCAGGATTGCACCCGGCCAACAGGAAGCGTTCAAGAGAGATGAGTGCACCTCATCACAACAGTACAATAAGCCATGCCCATAACACATATCATTCCGTTCTTAAACCCATCGCTACACACTACTGTTTTGTCTGGCAGAATGTTCTATGATCTAAATCATGCATGACTGGAAATACCTCTTCTTCTCTAGCTTAAAAATATCATTCCACATTTTTAGTTGAGAACAACTAAAACACCACAGCTCTGAGAGCCTAAACAGCCGAAACATAAGCCAGGTGCCAGCAGCTTTTTATTTTTGGTTTCCCATTAGTTAGTTATTGCCAGGGGGAGGGTGTTTTTTGAGCACAAAATCCATATTGTTTGTGAAGAGGATCACTAACTGCAGGTGCTACCCAATAGTCAGCAAAGGCATAGCAGGTTATCTTTTTCCTGGCACTTTCCCTGTTGGCAGCAACTCTGGACCTGAAGTGGTCTGTCCTTTCTGTAACTCAGCACTCTGGCCAGATCATGTTTTCTGTATGCTGTTTTCAAGGTACATAGCATCCAGCAATTGGGGAGTCCTCTGGGTTATGCAAGGGGGCTTTGGTTCTGCCCCTCTAGTCTGAGGTCTTGGGATCTTGACTCTTCTGTCCTTAGGGTTTTTCTCTCCGTATCAGGGGTCTGCTTCTGTTTTTGGCACTCCCTAGATGTTGGTAAGGGAATCCAAGCCCACCCTCTCCACTGGATTCTGATCCAGGGACCGCGGTAAGCAGCTAAGTCCTGCATCACCAAATGCTCAACTGCTGCCTCCACGGATCACTTCCTACCAGATCCCTGTTTCCCAATGGGCAAAGCAGCTGGAATCAAAGATAAAGTCTCAGACCTTCTGAGACTCACATCTCCCTTCCCTTGGAGTCCAACACATCTCAGGAACTCGTTCTCAGGAGTTCAGAGTGCAAGTCAGTTCACCTCCACTGTCTTCTGCCCTCCTACGCTGGGCTGGTCTCCCTTTGAGATCCTCCTCCAAGCCATGCTTGCTTTGCAGGTGTGGCAGAGTGGGGCTGCCTGGGCCCAAGGCAGCTGCTTAACCCCTTCTTTACCAGTGCTGTGTTTGTATAGCCCATCATACTGTGTAACAAAAAACAGATCTGCTCTTCCTAACCTGTACACAGTTTCTTAGCAACCAGATAACGTGTTGCATATAGTATCTTCATAATTGCTGTAAAAACATTTTTGCTATATCTGCATTGCTAAATTACTGAGGAAAAAAAGACTTACAGCAAATATCTGCATTCAGTAAAACCTAATAGAGCGCTTAGAGCTTGGGGTAGGTTAGCATGAAATTTAATTTGGCAAATCCACCTGAGACCAGGGAAGCACATAATATGCTGTACATTTGGAATGGCCTGTTTTACAGTACATATAGAAACAAAAATGGTACTTCTAAATGAATGCCTATTAAAGGAGAAAACACTGCCTGTGCACAAAAAGTTACCAGAGAGAAAGACAGAGAACTGACCACTAAAAGCAGAACTACTAGACCTACTTTAATCAAATAAATGTTAAACACACTGCTGTGGTAAACAGAAACAAACCAAGTTTCTCCTATCTATTTTTTCCTCCTTTTAGTTTTGTCTTGAGTCTCAAAAATATCCATTGGTTTTCCAAGATGTGAGCCATAAAACCGGTAAAATGATAATTAGACACAAACTTTCCAACTCACTGCTTGAGAATGTTCACGTTGCACTCTTCCACTATGCCTACCTGCTCTGATCTTGATAATTTCAAGACTACGCAAGTTAAGAAGAAATCCAGCTCTCCGAACAGCAGAATTGCTGTGAATTTCAAAACAATTTTTTCTACCCTGGGTGGGGAAGAGATCCAGCTATGCTGCGAGCCAGGACCAGCTTGAAACTCTGCCAAACTCTTGCCAGTCCCACCAGCCAAGCACAGCCAAGCTCATGAAGGAAAAGGAACCTCGGTAAGTGTGTGCATGTATTTTCCCTTACGAAGTTTAACTGTAAAGATAGCACGCAGCCCATCCCTAAGTTAAGACACAGGTATCAACTTTTCACTGTTTTACTCATAAAAGAAGATATAGGAGTACAACAAGCATTCTCCTGTAAGGTAGGGAAGGAACGCATGTGGAGCAGTTTGTTTATGTACACAGTAATGTCCCTTGTATCATAGTAAGGGCCCTGGAATCCTGAGAGATCTCAATAAAATTTTTATGTAGATACTCTGCAATACTCTTCCAAAGGATGTATGCCTTATTTTTCCTCCATGGTAGGACACCTTCCCATGCCACTCTCCACTGAGTTTGTCTGGAACCATTACAGTAAACAGGCTAGTGGCACATGGGTCCAGGCAGTTTTGGGATGCCAGTGGCAGCTGTGCCTTTGTTACCCTCAGTGAGATATCAGCTAAAATCACCACCACCTGTGGAAAACAGTACCAGTATTCAGTGCCATTGCCCTATACTTGAACCCATGGAAATAGGGCCCGAAGTGTTGTTATTTCATGCAACCTAAAATCTTAATGCCCTCCTCCTTCCCTCCCCCATGCCCTTCTGGCCCATATCCATCATGGCCAAGACTTAAGAGAAGTGCTGTGCAGAGGTACTCCAAAGCTGAAGTGTCAATAAACATATCTTTAAAAAAATTGGAATAAGGGGAGGGAGTTTTTAAATTAATCTTTCACTGCCCATTACAGCTGTAAATCCAACAATACATCTGTCTGTTTTATCTGTAGCTACTGCCGTTGCAGCCTTGAGGAGGGCCCCTTCCATACCAGCAGAGTGCCTGACCTTGAGAAGGAGGACAAAGGAGATGGCTAAGAAGGATATGTTTAGTGAGATCCTGCAAGCAGTGTTGCATCAGATCAGAAACTCAGGACTTAGTGGGCCAACATGGCAGATGGCATGCAGAGGAATAGAGAAGACAGGAAAAAAATGGAGAGACACCAGGCATCCCAACAGGAAAAGGAAAGGAAGGTGCATGACAACAGCTCCCACTATAGATTTTCCAACCCCAAAATTATTTCCCACTGACCAGTAGCAATCCCATGCTGCAAGCTACCAGAGTGCATTTGCCACTTGCTTCTTAACTGTCAATGTAGTTCTCATTCTAGTGTCCTTGAGCTGGAAAGGCTGGAGTGAGCTTGGCACACAGATCCAGATATAGAATTTTCAGATGCAAAAGACAACATTCATCATCCCAACCCAACATTACAATGCTATCTCACCAATCAGTGCTTGTTTTTTAGGCTCAAAAGCAGTGCTCCACCGTCTGCAGCTACTCCACGAACGCCACCCATGAATTGTTTTTCGCTATGTCCCTTAACAATCTGTCCTCCCAGCTACAGAACTTTGGATTTAACTGTAAATCCACTAAAGATTCCATAGCTGAGAACATGTCAAAGCACACAACTGAACTTCTGGTGTACAGTAGGAGTGTCCACACAACGAGTTACTGTGTGGTGAGCTAGTGCGCTGTAGATTCACATCCTGCCTTGCTGTTCTAACTGTGTAGGCAACCCAATAGTTCACCTACTAATAGCCAAACTAAACAGTGCATTTCCATCTGCCCCAAAGAATGCATCAACAAGATGGCAGAAAGTTTAAGAACAGCCAATAATTATTTACTGATCTGCAAGTAGATTTATCAGGTTATACTAAAATACACACTAAAACAGTTTTAATAACACAAATTAATAGGTCTATATCCTCTACTGTGGAGGATAGGGCATTATATTACACTTTCAGGGGATTGGGTGAAAACACTTAATAAATTCAATCTCTGATTACCATAAACAAAACAAAAAACAAAAAACAATTTGACTTTTTGCTTCTAATTTTTTATTCTGTTTTGCACTGAAATATACACCCCACCAAGGTGGTTTGTGACAGTCCACTCAATTAAGAGGTCTCTCTCATTTCCTATGCATACCACTGTCCTCCATATACTTTTGGCATCTAGGGACATGAGTGCCAGGTTAAAAATTATAGTGACAAAATGAAGAATTTGACAACTTTAGCAGGCTACTGGGTTAGAAGACATTTCATCATCTAATTATAAAATTTTACGCTGATACTGAAATGCTTTGGGTGAAAGGTTCAAACTACACACCACTGAAAACAGAGCCAAATCTGAGAAAGAACGTGGCACCAACTGCCATAAACATGCTGCAAGACAGCAGGGGTATGACTATTTTAGTCAAGGATGCTAGGACAAATCCCTACTCAACTAAACTGCCTTGTGATCTTTAGCATGTGATGACTGTAATGACTTCTAATCTCTATCTGATCAGCCAGCCATTCAATGCACTTTAGCAAATCTTTTCAAGAGAGTGTAAATTAAGTTTGCTGTCACCAAACAACCAAAAATTTTTATTAAAAGTGTACCTTTTCCAAGATTAAGAGCGGCCTTGCCTGGATCCTTTTTATAAAAGTGACACCGTCCAAGCGTGGCCATGTTAGACTCTATTTTCATGTACAGACCAAACTTTTCTGTTACTTTAAAATGGTCATCACACGGTAAATGAAAAGGAACAATTATTTTCAGAGTGCAAGACTAGCAAAGGGTGAGAGACTTTACTTGCAGAGGAGCTCTTGATTAACCCAAATGGGCACTAACTTGGCAAATTCTAGTTGCATTCTTCCATGCTGTTTTACAAATCGTAAACTCAAAACTAAACAAAGTACAAGCCACACAGAATAGCTCCTATATTTTCCCTGAAGCTCCCCGATCCAATTGCTGATGAGCACCACCCAGTAGTCTTTCTATCCTCAGTAATAGGACCTTTCCTCTGAAGGTGCTGAAGTGTTTAAATGAAGACTAGATGTCTTCCTAAAGACGTGTTGTAGTTTAAACAGAAGTTATAGGTTTGATGCACAAATTCCAGAGTAAGATTCTTTGGCTAGCGTTATGCAGAATATCAGACTAGATGATTATAATGGTCACTTCTGTACTCAAAAACTATTCCATAGTTTCAGTTGCATCTAGTTAGCTCCCAATGAGGAGTGTCTCCATGAGTTGCCTCCAAATTCTGAATGTAAATTAACCCTTGAAACCCTAGACCATTGTCTATCTTGACAGGGCTTATTTATAGAGACACCTCTGGGGTGGGGTGTTTCAGGTGTTTGAGGGCTCCTACAGGGACAACAAAAGAGCTGTACACCCGCTCACATAGCAACACACATAATTTAGGGTACCATTTCCAAATGAAAGGACCTGGTCATGTTTTTCTACTTTTGTTGAACATTCTAAGTCTGACTTACCGTATATACTCGGTCATAAGCCAAATATTTTTGGTAAAAAAATGACGCATCAAAGAGCGGGGGTAGGCTTATAAACGGGTCTACACCAAAATTTGATTATTTTAAACTCTATGAAATCATTGAATTGAATATCTAATATATTGTCGTTTTGTTTACCGGGAGCATCTGCAGGCATGGAGCCCCTCAGTTCCCTGTGGCCGCAGTTTGCCGTTCCCAGCCAATGGGAGCTGAGGGAAGTGGCGCCAGTTCCCCACAGCTCCCATTGGCTAGGAATGACAAACCACGGCCACGGGAAGCTGAGGGGCTCCGTGCCTGCGAACGCTCCAGGTAAGCAAAATGCTCCGACCCACCAGCGGCTTACCCTGACGGGCCAGGAGTCAACATTTGCCAACCCCTGAAATATAGGGTCAGCTTACGGAAGGGTCATACAGTTTTTACCATTTTTACTTATCCATCTTGGGAGGGCGGGGTCGAATTATAAACGAACCGGCTTATGATCGAGAATATACGGTAGTTTGTTAGCTGGGGGGGGATAGAGGCTGTTTTATTACTCGTTTGTACAGAGGGGCTTTGATGCTTAACTGATTTTTGTAGGTGCTACTTTAATACAAATAATGAATAACCAATATTATTAGGAACAAAAACAGAAGAGAAAAAAAAGCCTTCAAAACTCAGGAAGAATCTGTTCCCACAAGGGAAGGAACGTTGGCCAGGCATTAGAGCTTTTTTTCCCCTCCTTGTAATCAGGATTGTTGCTTTGGGGTTGTTTTTTCAAAATAGAATATTAACTTTAGAGTAATCCAGTAAAGCTAAAATGAATTAAATCATTCTCTTTGTCTATTATGACTGAGTTTCAGATATAATACACACACAGAAAAAGCACTTAAATAGGGATATCAAATTACTTTTCATCAATATTGCCCTAGGAATTATAGATATACTTTAAAAAGATTTCACACTTGTTACATATTTTCAGTACATTTAATGTTGCTCAGAAGACTGAAAATGACTCAAGCAACCTATTATGGTTTAAGATATAGTATTCAAACTTCAGATTTCATTATAGTTGTACAGAAAAAAAAAATTCCCAATTGAGGTCAACAATCATTGGCAAGCAAGACATTCTTGCAAGTGATGTAACCTGTTACTCCTCAGCCTGCAGCTTCAGAAAACTCTACTCAATTTTTCCTACTTAAAGTTTTTGACCATTGTGAAAAGAATTAAAACAAGACATCCCAAGATAAAGGGTGCAGTCCATATGATGTGAGGTTCTTAACACAGAGATTGACTTTCAAACAAGGGATGTAAGAAAAATCTTGCAAGTCACTGCTTTATCTTATCATCCAAACACGGATGAGGACAAATTAGGTCTGGCTATAGTATAAACAGGTCCACCAGCATTAATGCATCAAAAGAACTCAAGTCTGTAGTTCTTTCCTGAAAACACTCAAGGAAAAGTATACATTACCACATCTCTCATACCTCTCTAGCATTATTTAATCCTCTTAAATACAAGTCATTTTTTAACAACAAAAGTAAGCTATAACCCCTGCTGTACATTCTAGCAGAAATAGTCACTTCATCTAAATGTATGGCGGCTGTTTTTAAAGTTGAAAGTATATATAAGAAAGATAGTATGAGTTTCCCTAAGCTTGCAAAGGGTCAAACTGAATTTGAAGCCTTTGGAGTTCAATAAAAAGAACTGTATTGATTCCCCCAGCCTACCATACAGAGAGAAGACAAATAAAGCGTACAGTTTATGCACACTAAGATTAGACCTCTGGAATCCCTGGCTGCCAGTCCTGTGCACAGATTACCCATTCCAAATTTCCCTTTTTCACAGTTGCCGAAACATGAGACTCCCATTCTCAACACTTGTTTCATTTTATTTTCTAGAACTGCCCACAGTGATAATAGTGAGCAACAGCAATGAACATTATTACTGTTTTACAGGGCATTTTAGCACTGTGGTGGGATATATCACAATGAGATTATCTCAAAGGTAAGGGTATGATTTCAGTCAAAAGATACAAAGTGCAGCCTCTGGAGTGGCCCTTTTTATAACAGTAACATAGCACACAACGTCACAAGAACTACATTCGTTTAACTAAACTGGACAGTAGTGGGGCTGAGGCACGGCACCAGAGCCCTACTCCAAATCCCACTGAAGTCTATGGAAAAGTCAACTGGACTACACCCTGGAGTGAGGAGATCTGGTTTCCACTCCTTTCTCTACTGCTGATTGGTGTGCGATACGAGGCATGTCACCTTGCCTCTCCATGTCAAAGTTTCCCATTCTGTAAACTGGGGATAGCTCCTTACCAGGTGTGTTGTGATGCTTAATATTTGTAACACTCTCAAAAACAGTAGATGAAAGATGATACATTCACCTCATTGAAACTTTGCCTCAAGACCCATTTCTACCACAGTGTCTGTGATAAACTGGCAACTGAGAGCAACTAAGCAAATGGCTATTAGGGAATACTGATATTAATATTTCTGGTATATTTTAAAAAAATAGTTTTACTTGAAACCTGCTCATTGTCACATAATCATATGCTCCTATCACTGTTATTCTTGTCCTCTCCCCTCCACATATTTGTTGCATCTTGTCTTAATTCAGATTGCAAGGTCTTTGGCACAAAGGCCATTTTCAGTATGTATTTGTATGGGGTTTGGCACAACGGTGCCTTGATCCTAACTGGGGCTTCTGGGCACGAGCAAAATACAAATAAATAATAATCCAGGTAATCTTTAGTACGAGCTACAATTATCCTTATTTTCATCAAGACAAAGAAAACAGATAAAGTATCCATCTTAAGGCATATTCTGTATATCTCTAATAAAACAATGCGAATACTTGATTTTGATAACAACAAAAAAGCCCAAAACAAGTAGGAAAAAAAAATCATCATCAGAACCTGAGAGCTACTTCCTAAACTAACATTTTATTTTCTTTCCCTAAATAGATATTCAATATAATTTAGAAAAAATTTAACCAGAGATGTTTTTCCTTTTAGGAAATTCCATACAATTAGATACCTGGCTTCCTTTTAATGAATTTTTAGAGAAGATACATTCATCAATAGCAAGAAAATACATCACACTCCAATCACAGAAAAGAAAAAATAAGACAAATTTGAGAGTATTTAAGTGTTCTGACTAGATTGTTTTCCTTATCTGTTTTGTGTGTGTTTAATAAAGCATTTTAAAACATTTAGTGAACAATAAGCAAAACTAAGTCCATCATTATCACTTAGCTTGGAGAGAGGGGGTTATTGTCAATGTCAGGCAGAGAAAGAGTATCAAACAGGGTAACTTAAAAATTACAATATTCTAAAAACTCTCATTTTTACAAAGTAATCAGCAGGCACATTAACCTACAGAGTCATCTCTACAAAATGGTAACAAGTTTATCACAGTAATTTGAAAACTTCATCATACTCTACTTCTCCCCAAATTCTCAGAAAGTATGGCCATACCTGCAGTACCTCCAAGCAAGCCATGATCACCAGATGCTGATCGTCGCTGAAACTGCGGCCTTGCAGTGGACGAAGAAGACTCCTTCATACGATCAATGACACTCTCAGACAGCTGGAAAAAACATAAATCCCAGCAAGATAAAACAGGTCGCCAAAAAAACCCCAAACAAAACCACGGAATAAAAACCAAACATCTAAAATTTTATCAAAGATTTTGAATTAGCTTTGCAAAGCAATAGGTCTTCCACCCCTACTCCTTTCTTTCTTCCTCTCCAGACAAAGCCTGGAGGTATTTTTGAAGATGGGCAGGGGGAATGAGGGCATTTGGGGCTTGCTATAGAATATGAACAGAAAGCAGCAGGGTGGGGAGTAAATTGGTCTGGGGAAATAAAATAAAAAATGGAAGCAGCATAGGAAATGTAACAAGTTCTGTACTGTTTAATTTTCTTAATTATTTGGATCCTAATCAAGGATCATATTTTGTGTTTACATAACACATAGCCCAAAGGAGCCTTGACCTGACTGGGGTCTCTAGACACTACCACAATACTAATAACAACAGCAGCAAGTGTAATCTTCAGCTAAATCCACTCTAACATCAGCATAACACAGAATTCCCACATTTGTTAATAGTTTCAATGAATATGAATTGACGTGAGAACAAGAAATGAATGCACAGATTCAAGCATAGTCTGTAATAAGCCTGTAATGAGTTGAGCCCAGGGAAATACTTGACAGTAATATTAGTAAAATGGGTGGTAATATGAAATATTTATAATGTTCCAATTTACAGCTGTATCTTGTTTCCCCAATGCACCTTTTTAGGAAAAAGTAGTAAAACTTTATTATTTACTTCTTGGTCAGATTCTCCTGTGAAAAAACAGGTTCCGGCTAATTAAAATCTAGTTTTAACTTTATCAAAATACAAAACCAATTACATAACTAATAAAACCTTGTCTAAAAATATTTTATTGGTATAAATTCTTTATTTGATCAAAGACTTAGCAGGGAGATTCAATTTACACTTGAAGGTTTAAAATTATTCCATCCTCCTTATTTGCAAGGCTTAGTCAACCTCAACCCAGATATGGTTCTGACCTTCTATCATATGCTTAAATTTTATTCATGTGAGTATTACCACTGAAGCTGGGGATATTTGTAGGAGCAGGATTTTATATTTGTACTATAAGAATTAATGTATGATTTGATCATCCTGCCAGCTACCCTTTTTGAATAGCAGAAAGGAATGACCCTCTGGGGCACTGGTAAAAATGCATCTGCCAATGTTAAGGCAGGGACAGATCATAACAATCCTTATGACTGATTATGGTCACCCTTTTGTTTTAGGATAAGTTATAATGTCCACTATGGTTTCCTATATGTATTATAAATTAGGCACTCTAGTTAAATATACATTTATTTGTTTTAAGGTTTAGTAAGTAAGAAACAGGATCTTGTATTGCGTCTATTTTAAGGAGATTAGAGGAATGTTGAAGGTCCGGGCCAAAATGTGAACTGTTTTGATTACAAGATTTAGTAAGGTTTTATTTACAATGCCTTTCTTGCTCAACATAAAAACCGCTGTACACCTTTGAAGGTCTCTGTAAAAGACTGTTTCTGTGAATGAGGAGTACATGCATCAGGAAAAGATAAGGTGTGAAGGCCATTGTTAAAGTCAGATGGTCAAGAGAGGAGGAGTGAAGAAACTTAACTATACCAGAGAACCATCAACGTGCATCCATAATGAAGGAAGGGCAAATTGACGACCCTGAGGTGGAGGCTGGCACCTCTAAAGACAAGACAATTGATTAAATCGAAACCAGGACAGGATGACCCTCTCAGAGGTGTTCTGGAATGTTAACATCAAAAGATAACACCAATTAGGAGTAACCGGTCACAAACTGACACAGCAAGATCCATAGACTTCAACAGAGAAAAAAAAGACTATAAGAACAGGGTAGCTGGCCATGGCACTTTGGGTTCATCTTGCCACAACTCCAGGAGCATCGGATTGCGACCAACAGAGCCCGGCTCCTCTGTGCGACCGATCTGGCTGGCAACTAGACTGGTCCAGACTCTGGACTGGTAACTATAAACATCAACCGGCTAACTTAGAGGTGGGCAAACTACGGATCGCAGGACCCTCCTTCCCTGGGAGGCTCTCCCCTAGCCCCTCCCGCCACAGCCTCAGCATGCCATACTGCCGGTGTAGTGTATTAAACTGCTCCGCGTAGGAATGTGCTGCTGGTAGCCGTTACGGAGAGCAATTTACTATACTACACTGGCAACGCTCTGGGTGGTGCCGCTGTAGCGCTGCCAGCCACCAGTGCTCTGTGCTGTGCGGTAAAGGGGCAGGGACTATGGGGGGGTTAGATAGAGGGCAGGGAAGTTCGGGTGGTGGTCAGGAGTGTGGAGGGGGTCGGGGCAGCCAGAAGGCGGTGAGGGGGGGGGTTGAATAGGGGCAGAGGTCCCAGGGGGCTAGTCAGGAAGGAGGAGGAGTTGGATGGGGCAGTGGGGGGAAGTCAGGGGCAGGGGTTCCGGGGGCAGTCAGGGGACAGGGAGCAGGGGTGGATGGGGCGGGGGGGGGCCATCAGGGAACAGGAGGGGGTTGGATGGGGCAGGAGTCTCGGAGGGGAGAAGGCCATCAGGGGACGAGAAGCAAGTGGGGAGGGGAATAGGGGGCAGGGGCACAGCCTCCCCTAACCAGCCCTCCACACAATTTCCAAAACCCGATGTGGCCCTCGGGCCAAAAATTTTCCCACCCCTGTGCTAACTGCTGTATTCGCAATAAATGCGGCATATTGCCCTTTTCCCTAAAAAAGATCCTGTGTGACTCTTATACACGTAACATATTCACTAGAGTAATGCTAAGCATTTGCAATATTGGGGCATAACAGACATAGCAAGTAACAAGAAGATTCTAAAACTGCTTGATTGACAGACAGATATAAATACAATATGAACTGCATTTGTCCTTGTCTTCCTTGTCTACCACATCTGAACCCACACTGGTTAATTCCCAATACTTTAAAACCAAGTTTACTCTGCCAAATGTTCTATCCATTCCCCTACATCAGTGCAGTCACACTGACAGTAACAACTTTAAACCACACTGCGGTATTTAAAATACCATGAGTTTTGGGTGAAGAAGAAATACAAGGCTTTTCTGTACATTGAACTGCAGCGTCTGAGACTACCAGATAACCAGGGGAGGGGCAATGCCCATGTACACCACCAGGTATCCCTGTCTGTTCTGGAGCATTCTCCCATGTGAATGTCAGAAAAGGGCAACCACACAACAAGAACCCTACAGTGCCTTGTCTGGTTAAACTTTAATCTTCTGATGCAGGGAACAAGGCACTTCAAACCCTAACAGTGTCACAGAAAAACCTGTGCGTGTGTGTTGACCAGTGACAGAATGAAAAGAGAGCGAGAGAAAGAGGTAGGACATGTGGAAAGGGTGAGAGGAAAACAAGAGGAAGTCGAGGAGTGGGCGCAGGCTCTTCCAGCTCAGCCTCCCTCCTCTTCGCGTCCTCCTGTGAGTTTTCCTAATGAATCCTGACGACGACGAGATCCCAGCGGCCTATTCACGGGAACGCTTCGCTGCCGCGCTCTTCCTAAGCGTCCGACAACGCACCCGGCCTCCACGATGAGGGGCCTCCCGCGAACTCCAAGGTGGAGGGTCGGGAGGAGAGGAGGGGTCTCGGTGGCTGGGCCAGGGGCTCAGAAACAGGGGGGGGGCGGCAGGAATGCGACAGGGCCAGGCGAGAAGCGGCTGCAGGAGGGGAGGAGAAGACGGGGAGTGGGGCCGCAGAGAGGACGGGGGTCCTGGGGAGGTGGGCGGCGGGGGAGAGCAGAGAGGCAGGCGCAGGAAGAGCGGGACAGGAGGAGGTCTCAGGGGCCGTGGGGGTGGAAGGAAGCTGAGCGGGTCCCCGGCTTGAGGCCGAAGGGGAACGGCGGAGGGAGGAGGCAGCTGCCGGGGGTGGGGGCCGATGGTCGGGGCGCCTGCAGTGGCTGGGGGAGCGTCCCCCGGGTCCCCGGCCCCGCTCTCACCCGCACGCCCTTCACCACCGTGATATTCTCGTTCTCATCCGCCTCGAAGGTGACGCGCCGGGCGCTGCTCCCGCCGCCGCCCATCGCGGCTCCAGGCTGCTAGGCCACAGCCGGGGACAGCACCAAGGAGACTCGCGCTCCCCTCCGCCAGCTCACCCCGCCACAACACCGCCCACCATTGGCCGGCCGCCGGACAAGCCCCGCCTCCCACCGATAGAAGCCCCCTTCCCATTGGCTACTACGCGGTAACCATGGAAATCGCCCGGGAAAGGCAAAGGGTCCGGAAACTTTTTCTACGGAAAACTTCCAGCGGGCGGGCCCTACAAGTCCCGGAATGCACAGCGCCACGAGTGCCCGGCGAAAAGGGCGAGAGGGACGCAGTGCAGGCTGGGTAGAGTAGTCCGCCAGCGTCTCCATTGAGCGAACCAGTCTCCCGTTGCATGCTGGGAGCTATCCGTTTCTTGGCGTCTGGGAAATGTAGTTCTCGTGAGTCGATGGAGGGGCACAGAGGTCGGGTTGCCAGGTGCCTGGTTTTCGATGGGAACACTCAGTCGAAACGGGCCCGGTGGCTGGGCTGTTAAAAGTCCGGTTGGCAGCACGGACGCAGCGGGGCCGGCACGTCCCTCCGGCTCAGAGGCGGCTACGGGGGCTCTGTGCGCTGCCCCCCGGCCCGAGCACCGGCTCCGCAGCTCCCATTGGCCGGGAACTGCAGCCAATGGGAGTTGCGGAGGCGGTGCCCGCAAGCAGAGGCAGTGCACAGAACCGGAGGGGCATGCCGGCTGCTTCCCGGCAGCCGTCTGAGGGAAACGCTGCCTAGAGCCTGCACCCCTCATCCCCTCCTGCACCCCAACCCCCTGTCCCAACTCGCAACCCCCTCCTGCACCCAAACTCCTTCCCAAAGTCTGCAGCCCAAGCCCCCTCCCGCACCCTGAGCCCCTCATTTCTGGCCCCACCCTAGAGCCCACACCCCCAGCCTGAGCCCTCACCCCCCTCCCGCACCCCAACCCCCTGCCCCAGCCCGGTGAAAATGAGCGAGGGTGGGGGAGGGCAAGCGATGGAGGGAGGGGGGATGGAGTGAGCAGGGGCAGGGTCTCAGAGAAAGGGGGTGCAGGGGCAGGGCAAGGACGTTTGGGTTTCTGCGATTAGAAAGTTGGCAACCCTAGCACAGGGTGTCCTGAAACTGCCCTCTCCTCCTAACTCTATTTCCCTGTGTGCATCCACTTTGATACCATGTTTAATTACGTCACCCCACACTATTTCTCAAATAGTCTATATATAAGGCCCTTCGTTTTTGTTTTTTACTGAAAATTTCCCAGGTTTTACAAAAGCTATTACTTGGTTTTTACCAATTTTAACCTGAATTTTGGACACAGCTTGGTAACCTGGCCAGACCTTAGGGGGACCCCACAGACCCAGCTCCCTGCTGCTGAAGGAGAGATGGGAGCTTGGTAACCGAGCCGCTGTCTCTCCTAGAGTGGGCCCAGAAATAGAAGAAGGGAGGAGATGGTGCTCTCACTTCTTTACTTTTTTCTATTTGTTGCTTTTTTCCTGTCCTCCCGTTCCCCAATATTAACCCCAATGTTTATCCAGTAAACTATACGTTTTTGTAATATACATAGATAAATTCCTGAGAAATTTTAAACAAAATAAAAACCAAAATCGAAGGGCCTTGTCTATACAGTAAGATTCCAGGATTGTCACTGTCTGCGTGTCGCTCTGTGCATCAATGAAAACAGCTACAAACATGGCTGAGAGCTCTTTTTGTTCAGAATATCACCAGGTTCAATCACCACTGGGATTTGTGGTTTGTTACAGTCCAGTTTTTTAAGTTTCCAGTCATTTTCGGCTTTTTTACATTTTACAGATTACAGCCATACAGGTGCACGGGTTCTCACATAGTACAACATAAGATTCTGCCATTCTTATGACAGCCCTAGATGCACATTATTTATTATTTGTATTACCACAGCACCTAGGAGCTCTAATCATGGGCTAGGCACTGCCCAAATGCAGAACAAAAAGACGGTCCCCAGCACTAAAGAGCTTAAGTCTATAAAAGACAAGAAATAGGTGGATACAAACAGATGGGGGTGTACAAGGAAACAATGTGGCACTGTTCCCTCTAAGCTGTGCACGTGTGAGCACGCACACAGATCCTAAACCCTGCGCACACGGCGAAACACCGCGAGCACAAAAATTTGAACAGAAGGACAACACTTTGCACAGACATTTTTTGCACACATGGCCTGTCAAAAATTTGCACAGAAGACATTTTTTGCGCACACAGCCTGTCAAAAATTAGAGGGAACATTGGTGGCAATGTTGGTTAACTTGCTAGACAGTGGTATCATCTACACATGGTGTGTTGTCTTGTAATATTGTTTACCTTAATTTAGTTCAGTGGTTACCTTAATTTAGTTCTCTACCTTTCCCATACAGCACCCCCCCCCCTTAAAACATTTCAGGATCATGCCTCTTATAGCTTCAGGATCACTCCTGCCATCTAGCCATAAAGAAAGAGAGGTGATCATTACTCCCTGGACTTCTTTTGGACATTACTCTTCTGGACTTGCTGGAGTTCACAACCTCCAGGTGGAGAACCCATGTTCTATTTTCACTGTCCTGATGGTCCAGTACCTTTATTGACATACACTTTAGATATGTGATCTTCTTTGTAAGAGACTCATTTCAAGAATAGAATCAGTAGCCAATAGTGTACAATAACTTTCCTTTCCAGTCTGCAGCATAACCTTCCTTTGGCCCAGCGATATTAGGGATATTCATACTGGTGTAATTTGCTATACCAGTGTAAAACGGGTGGCTTTCCTTGATTTTAAACAGGAGAGAAGTGTATTTTGAAGAGGGAGTTGAAAGAAAAGATGGAGTATGTGGTACTGAGAATGACCTCAGGTTCCACTGTATTGTATTATAGATGCCAGGGATATAAGGACAGTCATGAGGCAGGAGGCAAGCTATATTGTACACACAGCTTGTCTCCAGGAAAATATACTCTTTTTAGCTCATTCTCCCACTATCCCTATTTGTTTGTTTCATCCACCCAGAGCCAAGATTTGGAGCAGAGACTGTTTTTTTACTGGATGTTTGTACACCATCCAGAACAATGAGACCCCAATCTTTCTACTGGGTCCTCTTGACACTACTGTAATACATATAATAATAATAACAACAACAGTGATTTGGGGGTATCTTACATATTTTTTGACCCTTTGGAGATCTCCTCAAATTCTGCCCTTCACAGCCAGGTTCATGAAAGGACCTCATATTTATACTGAAGCAGCACTGAACCCCACCCCCCTGCAGGAAATCTGCCCCAAAGTGTTTTCTTTTTATCAAAATGGATTATTTAAACTTATGTCAACTGGGTCATTTCATTTCTTTGAAGAGATGTAAACATCATGTTGCTTGCCTCAACAGAACTGCTCATGTGTCCTTGATATATTTTCAAGCAATTTTTATTTGGATGTAAAGTGTCTGTCAGCCAACATTTCAGCAATATCCGCCTTCCTTGGGGTTTAAGATATTGCTGAAGCATTGGCTGATAGCCACTTTACTATCAAATAAATATTGCTTGAAAATATATCAAGGACATATGAGCAGTTTTCTTGAGGTATGCAACATGATGTTTATGCCTGCTTTTATGGATGTTAAACCAGTTTCTCTGAAGGGGCATTTCGCATATTATACATTCAGCACCCTGGGTAATTGTATACATTTTGGAAGGAGTGGATGGACTATATCATCTATGTATCTATATGGTATTTGAGCACCTGCTAACCAGACGTTTGTTTGACAATTTCTTTACCTCACCAGAAATGTCTTTTCAGAGTCAAATTGTATTTACTCAGTCACCTGTGTAACAATGATGGCAATTTCCTCTTCCAAACCAGGATAATCTCCTGAAATATGTTTTGTCCTCTGTTTGAAGAGTTCTTTATGCGACATATCTTAGAAAACATTCATGATTTGGTGTATTGAAGGTTCTAGGTTGAAAAGTTCATTGTGTTTCAACAGGAGCTATTCCTTACCAAGAATTTGTATGCCCTCAATTTTTTTCTTTACTATTTGGGATCACTGAATGCAATGGTACATAGTCATAGATTTCAGAAAAGCAAATTTTGAGTAATTAAGGTCCAGAATTTTTCCTATGGAAAAATCTAGGGAGACAGGGAAGATGGAGGAAACTTACCTCTCAGAATTTCTTCCGATCATTCTGATGAGAGGACAAGGTTCACCACTTGTGGAATGGGCAGGAGTGTGGTCCCCCAGAATCCAGGGATCCCCCAAGATAGGTGCAAGACAGAACTATCTGCATGGAGGAAGGATTCCCCTCTGGGCTATACAACACATTTTGTGGGGCTTCCAGGGCCAATGATGGGTGAAGGAAGCTCTGTGAAAAAGGCTGCAGCATTTACAGACCATGAATTATCCATAAAAAATGTGAGGCAAATGAACTCAGAAACTGTACCATGTCCACAGACAATCTGCAAACACATAAAAGGCTAGAGTTATTGAATAAATTATCTACTAGAATGATTTCCTTAGTCCTAATATGTAGTATACCCATTTTAAAGATGGGGAATTGATGCACAATAAGGTGAAGTCACTTGCTGGCTCAGGAGCTGAGGAACTCCCCACCAGTTTATATTAATTGAGCTCTGATTGAAAGAGAGTTGGCAGAGGAGGCCAATTAACTGAGTGGAGAATACAACTGAGGGTCTCATTGGATGAAAGTATCCCCAGTATAGGACTATATAGGACTATATAGGCAAACAGGAAGGTAGATGTATGCAGAACTGGCATTTGCTGCACCCTTCCCCAGAAGTAAGTAGGGAAGTCGGCTATTGATTATAAATATAATATCTAATAAGGCATTGTGGTGGCTGTGGTCAGTTACTGAGTCTGGAAAGTACTTTCAGGGGACCACCCTGCGATACTTGTCCAAGGTCACTCATCAAGTCAGTGGTAGATCCAGGAATAGAACCCAAGTCTCCTGACTCCCAAGTCTCTTCTCCAGCTATTAGATAGTACCTTCCCCCAGTCCCAAAAAAGACGACTAACACAGAGCATTGTAACAAATACAGTCTTAACAATGAGCAGAAACCCATAGGCTCCTACCAATTTCTGGTTGAACTGTACCCATTTTTGAGGTGCATTAGCAGAAAGTCAGTGTCAAACTTATAAACTTCCAATATATCAAGTGTATCTTAAATGGCTGTGTGGTAGTTTAATTAGCTTAATTATCGCATTCCCTTCTTGTGATGCTGTATGTTAAGTTCCCATGCAGCATGCTTTTATAGCCAGATTAAGAAATGCTGCCACTCTTCTGCCTTAGTATGGGAATCATTCTTGACTGGATGTATTCCTTTGAGTTAGGATTAGTTCTCAAACCACATAATATACAAATGATATATTTGTATATATATTTTCCTTATATATTCCTGATATATTTTCCTTCCCCATGGAAGGAAAAGGTCTGGGTAGAGACCGTCGAATCGTGGAAGTCAACAAATGGCTACACAGGTGGTGTCGGAGAGAAGGCTTTGGATTCTTTGACCATGGGATGGTGTTCCAAGAAGAAAAGGAGTACTTGTGGCACCTTAGAGACTAACCAATTTATTTGAGCATGAGCTGTAGCTCACGAAAGCTCATGCTCAGATAAATTGGTTAGTCTCTAAGATGCCACAAGTACTCCTTTTCTTTTTGCGAATACAGACTAACACGGCTGTTACTCTGAAACCTGTTCCAAGAAGGAGTGCTAGGCAGAGACGGGCTCCACCTAACGAAGAGAGGGAAGAACATCTTCGCAAGCAGGCTGGCTAACCTAGTGAGGAGGGCTTTAAACTAGGTTCACTGGGGGAAGGAGACCAAAGCCCTGAGGTAAGTGGGGAAGTGGCATACCAGGAGGAAGCAGGAGCGCACGAGAGGGCAGGGCTCCTGCCTCATACTGAGAAAGAGGAACGATCAGCGAGTTATCTCAAGTGCCTATACACAAATGCAAGAAGCCTGGGAAACAAGCAGGGAGAACTGGAAGTCCTGACACAGTCAAGGAATTATGATGTGATTGGAAGAACAGAGACTTGGTGGGATAACTCACATGACTGGAGTACTGTCATGGATGGATATAAACTGTTCAGGAAGGACAGGCAGGCAGAAAAGGTGGGGGAGTTGCACTGTATGTAAGGGAGCAGTATGACTGCTCAGAGCTCAAGTATGAAACTGCAGAAAAACCTGAGAGTCTCTGGATTAAGTTTAGAAGTGTGAGCAACAAGGGTGATGTCATGGTGGGAGTCTGCTATAGACCACCGGACCAGGGGGATGAAGTGGACGAGGCTTTCTTCCAGCAACTCACGGAAGTTACTAGATTGCAGGCCCTGGTTCTCATGGGAGACTTCAATCACCCTGATATCTGCAATACAGTGGTGCACAGATAATCCAAGAAGTTTTTGGAAACTGTAGGGGACAATTTCCTGGTGCAAGTGCTGGAGGAACCAACTAGGGGCAGAGCTCTTCTTGACCTGCTGCTCACAAACCAGGAAGAATTAGTGGGGGAAGCTAAAGTGGATGGGAACCTGGGAGCCAGTGACCATGAGATGGTTGAGTTCAGGACCTGACACAGGGAAGAAAGGAGAGCAGCAGAATACGGACCCTGGACTTCAGAAAAGCAGACTTTGACTCCCTCAGGGAACTGATGGGCAGAATCCTCTGGGAGAATAACATGAGGGGGAAAGGAGTCCAGGAGAGCTGGCTGTATTTATAAAGAATCTTTATTGAGGTTACAGGGACAAACCATCCTGATGTGTAGAAAGAATAGTAAATATGGCAGGCCACCAGCTTGGTTTAATAGTGAAATCCTTGCTGATCTTGAACACAAAAAAGAAGCTTACGAGAAGTGGAAGATTGGACAAATGACCAGGGAAGAGTATAAAAATATTGCTCGCGGATGCAGGAGTGAAATCAGGAAGGCCAAATCACACCTGGAGTTGCAGCTAGCAAGAGATGTTAAGAGTAACAAGAAGGGTTTCTTCAGGTATGTTAGCAACAAGAAGAAAGTCAAGAAAAGTGTGGGCCCCTTACTGAATGATGGAGGCAACCTAGTGACAGAGGATGTGGAAAAAGCTAATGTACTCAATGCTTTTTTTGCCTTGGTCTTCGTGAACAAGGTCAGCTCCCAGACTACTGCACTGGGCAGCACAGCATGGGGAGGAGGTGACCAGCCCTCTGTGGAGAAAGAAGTGGTTCAGGACTATTTAGAAAAGCTGGACGAGCACAAGTCCATGGGGCCAGATGCGCTGCATCTGAGAGTCCTAAAGGAGTTGGTGGATGTGATTGCAGAGCCATTGGCCATTATCTTTGAAAACTCATGGCGATCGAGGGAAGTCCCGGACGACTGGAAAAAGGCTAATGTAGTGCCCATCTTTAAAAAAGGGAAGAAGGAGAATCCTGGGAACTACAGGCCAGTCAGCCTCACCTCAGTCCCTGGAAAAATCATGGAGCAGGTCCTCAAGGAATCAATTCTGAAGCACTTAGAGGAGAGGAAAGTGATCGGGAACAGTCAGCATGGATTCACCAAGGGCAACTCATGCCTGATTAATCTAATTGCCTTCTATGACGAGATAACTGGCTCTGTGGATGAGGGGAAAGTGGTGGACGTGTTGTTCCTTGACTTTAGCAAAGCTTTTGACACAGTCTCCCACAGTATTCTTGCCAGCAAGTTAAAGAAGTATGGTCTGGATGAATGCACTATAAGGTGGATAGAAAGTTGGCTAGAGTGTCGGGCTCAACGGGTAGTGATCAATGTCTCCATGTCTAGTTGGCAGCCAGTATCAAGTGGAGTGCTGCAAGGGTCGGTCCTAAATGATCTGGAGGATGGTGTGGATTGCACCCTCAGCAAGTTTGCAGATGACACTAAACTGGGAGGAGAGGTAGATACGCTGGAGGGTAGCGATAAGATACAGAGGGACCTGGACAAATTAGAGGATTGGGCCAAAAGAAATCTGATGAGGTTCAACAAGGACAAATGCAGAGTCCTGCACTTAGGACGGAAGAACCCAATGCACAGCTACAGACTAGGGACCGAATGGCTCGGCTGCAGTTCTGCAGAAAAGGACCTAGGAGTTACAGTGGACGAGAAGCTGGATATGAGTCAACAGTGTGCCAAGAAGGCCAATGGCATTTTGGGATGTATACATAGGGGCATTGCCAGCAGATCGAGGGATGTGATCATTCCCCTCTATTCAACATTGGTGAGGCCTTATCTGGAGTACTGTGTCCAGTTTTGGGCCCCACACTACAAGAAGGATGTGGAAAAATTGGAAAATGTCCAGCGGAGGGCAACAAAAATCATTAGGGGACTGGAACACATGACTTATGAGGAGAGCCTGAGGGAACTGGATTGTTTAGTCTGCGGAAGAGAAGAATGGGGGGGGATTTGATAGCTGCTTTCAACTACCTGAAAGGGGGTTCCAAAGAGGATGGATCTAGACTGTTCTCCATGGTAGCAGATGACAGAACAAGGAGTAATGGTCTCAAGTTGCAGTGGGGGAGGTTTAGGTTGGATATTAGGAAAAACTTTTTCACTAGGAGGGTGGTGAAACACTGGAATGTGTTATCTAGGGAGGTGGTGGAATCTCCTTCCTTAGATATTTTTAAGGTCAGGCTTGACAAAGCCCTGGCTGGGACGATTTAGTTGGGGATTGGTCCTGCTTTGAGCAGGGGGTTGGACTAGATGACCTCCTGAGGTCCCTTCCAACCCTGATATTCTATGATTCTATGATAGGTTATAACCTGAATCCAGAGAATGGTGAAGGCCAGCATTACCAGCCATTTACAAACAAATAAATCCTAATGAGCCCAGAAACAAGTTTTCATTAAATGTCAAACTACAGTTTCAAGATTTTAAGAAAAGCCATGAAAATACATGATAGGTGAGGTGACATATAAAGGCTCATTACACTTCCACTGAGTGTCAAGTTTCATTCTTCTACAAAGGATCATCCTGTCTGGTCTTTGTTGCTGCAGTGAGCATGTTGCATTTTAGCGCTATAAAGATCTGCAGTTAACCCTTTGTACAGATGTACTCCTGCAGGACATGTTCAGCATGAAAAGATTACTGCAGCCTCAGTGTTTCTTGCTAGTAAGTGTAATGCCGACTCACGCAGAGATGTTGGCAGTAAGGTTCAAACCCGGGACCTCTTGAGCTAAATGCAGGCACCTCTACTGCATAAGCTAAATAATACATTTCTCTTAGCCAATGTTGTGGCAGGCTCATCAATCTCTGGACGGCCTTGCCACCACTAAAGGGGGACAGAGTGCCACTCCAAGCAAGCAGGGGGTTACATACTCACCCTGGGTAAGCAAATGAATTCCCTCGCTTCAGAGACTTTGAATTGCCTAAAATCCCGTATGGGCCACCACCTGTAACTTTAGCACCCTTGTGGCCACGATGGAGTCTGCTCTGCAGGCAGCTCCGGCCAAGAAAAGGCACATGCAGAATGCAGCAGGGAAACTCCCTTCTATCCCAGGGACACTTATTCCACACTCCCTGGAGTAAATACACACACACACACACACACACTACAATGAATATAGGAAATGAAATATTTATTAGCAGAGGAATTCCTGGTCATCTTTGGCGCCAGTGAACTTTCGACAACAAACCCCTCCAGTGCTGCCTTCTTGCTGCTCTCTGCAAACCCACACAGAGCAATAACCTCCCCACTTAGCTAGCTACAGCCTCCCTCCTTATTCCCCATGAAACGTCACAAGCCCCCAGTACTCACAGCCTATACAGCTCTGCACAACAGTGATATTGGTCCAGCTCTGGTTTGTTCTTCTCAGGTGATTCCTCTCGAGCATAGTGCTCCTCCTCGCTTCTGTCCTAAGGCATCCCCGGTCAGCCACTCTGCCCCCCCAAGTTTCAGGCAGGTTCTCGGTTGCTTCACTTTGTGAGGGCCTGCTCACTGTAGTCCTTTTGTCTGGAACAACAGTTGCACACACCCTGTCACTTCCCCTCTCTCCACACCCCTAGAACAAGCAAGCCTTCCTCTTCCTGGAACCATCAGCACTTCCTCTGCCTCAGGACAAGGTTTTAAAGGGGCCATGCTCTCTAAACCTCAATGGGGTTACAGTAGCAATAACCAACAATGGCAAGGTAATCGCTGCAAGTTCTCCAGATCTAGGTGAGATATGACATGCCTCCATCCCACTGATAGCAAACCTAAGGAGCATCCCTGCACTCAGGCTGTGCCAATTAGGTGTACCTGCAGAGTTGGCTCTGCCTGGAGAATTGGGAGCTTAAAAAGGTGGAGCTGGCACCAAAGCAAGGAGGGAAAGTTTGCCCAAGAAGAGAGGCTGCTACAGACTCCTGTATCCAAAGGAGACCAGCCTAAGGCAGTGATCAGACCTCCCTTTTCCCTCCCCGTCTTTGTTTAAGGCACATAGACACAGCAGCCCTGAGAGGGTTTCTGGGGACATCTGCTCTCTGTCATTGCCCTGTAACTAGATCTGAGGAGCAGCGCCAGGGACTTGAGATAAACTCAGAAGGGCCTTGGGAGTGAGCTCATCTCTCGTGGGGAACAGTGAGTTTGCCCAGGGTTCCAGAGGCGACCCAGGGGCAAGAGACAAAGAGACAATGACTGAGCCCAGGCAGAGAGCTGGCCGACTACAAGTGGTGGGGAATGCAGACATGATGCCTGACACAGCTGGCCTGTCAGAACCTTGACCCAGAGCAGGTTAGGGACTCCCATCTGATGAAGACCACTAATTTAGATTACCTGGATATTAGCAAAGAGACACATGAGCAGTGCTTGAGGGCAGAAACCTGACCCAAAGAGGCATGCACCCAGGTGGTGGGACATCATTTAAAAGAGCTTTGCCGGCAGTGAGGTAGGGGAGTATTGATCTTCCTGTCCTGAGCGTAAATAAGTGGCAGCTAAGAATGTCCCAAAGGCTCCTTTGGTCTCAATGCCCTTAGTGGAAACCATATTTGAGAGACTAGGAATGGACATGCGGTTGGCTTTAGAGAAGAGATCATCAGGAAACCAGTAAATACTTGTAGTGGTGGACGATGCCACTCACTACTCTGAAGTGCTCAGTTAAGGCAACAGTGATCGCTCCCAAGCTTGTGAGAGTCTTTGCCCGGGAAGGTTTCCCACAGGATATATTGACTGACCAGGGCTCCAGCTTCACCTCGCAGGTGATGCGTGAGCGATGTTCCCTCCTTCAAATCAAGGCTTGAGGACATCAGTGTACCGTCCACAAATAGATGGCCTGGTGGAAAAATATAACAAGATGTCAAAAGATGTTGAAACGATTTGTCAGGATTGAATCTTGGTGCTGGGACCAGTTCCTCCCACCGCTTCTATCTGCCATGTGAAAGGTACCCTAAGCCTCCACAGGTTTCTCGCCCTTTGAACTGCTCTACAGATGCCAGCTCTGGGGATTCTTGAATGTGTTGCAAAAGGGCTGGGAGGATCAAGATGCAAACATGCTCAGGATGACCCAATACATCATTCGACTACAGGAACATCTCAAGAAAATGAGCACTTTCACAAAGGAGGACCTCGTCCAGGCTCAACAGAGGCAAGAATAGGGATATAATCAAGGGGCACACTTACAAACCTTCCACCCCAGAAACAGGGTGTTGCTCCTGTTACCATCCTCTGAGCCAAAATGAATGGCCCGTTGGCAGGGCCCATTCAAAGTGCTGAGACAAACAGGCCCAGTTGTTTATGAGATCAAGCTCCCCAGCAAGGGGACAGAGACAAATGTCTAGTCAATTTTCTCAAGCCGTGAAAGACACAGGAAGTCCTGATAGAACCTTGGCCAGGGAGTCCTGAACTAGGACCCGAGGTAGCTGCTAGCCCAGAGTCTGAACTCATACCATTAAATGAGGCCTTGCACCAGAACAGAAAACCCAGTTGGTACAAAATGATCCAAGACTTTGATAAGATGTTTTCTACAAGCCTAGTGAGAACACACATAATACACCATCATTTGGAGACCACGCTGGGACAAGTGTTTAGAGAGAATCCTTGACCCTTGCCCAAGAGGATATGGGACACATTCTTAGTAGAGGAGCAGACAATGCTGAGTATGGGGGTCATTGAGGAATCGAAGAGTGACTGGAGGAACCCTATTGCCCTGGTCCCCCAAGCAGATGGCACAGTCCGAGTCTATATTGACTTTTGTAAGGTCAGTTCCCTCACAAAGTTTGACAGTTACCCAGTGCTGCAAGTGGATGAGCTGTTAGAATGGTTGGGCTCAGCACAATATCTCAGCACGGTGGATCTTACAAAAGGCTATTAAGAGATCCTCCTGTCTCCATCCTCTCAGGAGAAAACTTCCTTTGGCCATTTCCACTTTAAAACCATGTCATCTGGCCTGCAAAGGGCCACAGTCACTTCCCAGCACCCAATTAATCAAATATCTCCACCCCACCGGCAATATGCCACGGCTTACCTTGGCAACATTGTAATTTATAGACATACCTGGAAAGCCCATGTTTGTCACCAAAGAGCAATATTGACTTTCCTACAAGAGACCAGCCTCACTGGTAACCCTGCCAAGTGTAAGTTGGCCATGACAGAAGTGACTTATTTAAGATAGCAGATAGGAGGAGGTCTAATGAAACTACTGATACATAAAGTCCATGCATTAAACTGCTGCCCTACACAAGAGAGCAGAAGACAGATGTGCCCCTTCTGGGACCTGGCAGGATATTATCGCCGGTTCGTCCCCAACTGTGCATCAATTGACCTGCTAAAGGGCAAAGAAACCAAAAGGGTCAGGTGGGACGACCAGTGGGATGAAAATTTTAACAACCTGAAGGCGCAGCTGAGATGGGCCTCTGTCCTCGCCAACTTTTGTCACTCAGGGGTGTGAAGAAAACACCTCCCTGAATGAGAAAAGTTTTAAGGATGAAAAGCACCAGTATGGACAGCGCTTCATTGGTGGGAGCCACTCTTCCGTCGATGAAGCTACCGCCCGTCCTCAGGGGCTGGTTTTATAAGAGCAGCTACACTACGTACTTTACAACGGTGCGGCTGCAGCGGCACAGCTGCGCTGTTGTAAGGTGCACGGTGTAGACATAGCCTAAATTAGTTTGTAGATGCTAAGTCCCTTTCATGTCTTAATTGCCTTTACTTTATGTATACAAATGTGTTCAGTTAACCTGATCAAAGATGTGAGACGCTGCAGGAAACTGGTAATAGTACCTATGTTGTCTTCAGCTTATCTATCCCTGTTATAATGAATGACCGGCAGTTTCCTAACGTAAATCGGTGTAAGTAGATTACTCGTGTGCACACAGGAAATAGAATGTTAACTTCAGAGTGATGGGTCAGTGTATAGTCACATGCTGCGCTCAGAACACTTGATAGTCTGTCCACATCCGATGAAGTGAGCTGTAGCTCACGAAAGCTCATGCTCAAATAAATTGGTTAGTCTCTAAGGTGCCACAAGTACTCCTTTTCTTTTTGCGAATACAGACTAACACGGCTGTTACTCTGAAACCAGCTATAAAAGAGAAACCTCAGGCCTGATCCTGCCATCTCTAGTCTGCTGAACTTTAAACTGTTACTTGGAATACCCTGGAAAGTGCATGGAAAGATGCTAACAGATTATACAGCTAAGATGCCATTTGGAATATACCCTTTGGAATGATTCCAGAGAGACTTTGTGCAAACCAGCAAACGCCCCATAAATACTACAGATATGATCTAAGGCCTTGCAATCATTTGTAATGTATATGATCTTTTAACCATTCAATAACTCTCTTTTATTAATAAATCTTTAGTTAGTTTACTAAGGATTGGCCGACAGCATGATAGTTGAATAAGATCTGAAATATATATTGACCTGGGGATACGTGTCTGATCCTTTAGGATTGGCAGAACCTCATGTATGGTGAATCGGTTTTTCAATAACCTCTCATCATATAAGACCAGTTTGTCTGGATAGGAACCAAAGACTGGAATGCCTAAAGGGGACTGGGTTTGACTTCTTGTTAACCAGTGTGGTGCTGCTACAGAAGCTCTTTTGTTACTGGTTTGGTAACTCTAATGATAGAATAACTCACCAGTGTTATTCATCCGATGCAGTGAGCTGTAGCTCACGAAAGCTCATGCTCAAATAAATTGGTTAGTCTCTAAAGTGCCACAAGTCCTCCTTTTTCTTTCACCAGTGTTTGGGGTATGCCTGCCCTGTTTCTTGTGGTCTGCCCTGAGTGCGATATCCTCAGTCCAATCTTGGCACCAGTCACAGTGGCTACACACTGTGAAAGACTCAAACCCCAGGATTATGTGCTGTTGTCTGGCACTCCAGGCCTATGGCTTCTGGATGCAGCACTGAACTGGAAAGGAGCATGCAAATGCAGATTTTTTTTCCCTGAGAGATTGGGACTGGATAGATGCCTGAACAAGAAACCTTTCTGTCTTAGGGGACGGGGGAAGTACGTGATAGGACACACCCCCATCCCACTGACAGCAAGCCTAATAAGCGTCCCTGCACTCAGGCAGTGTCAGGTGCACCTGCAGAGCACACATTTCCTGGAAAATGGGCACTTAAAAAGGTGAAGCTGGCCACAGAAGCAGGGGGGAAAGTTTGCTCAAGAAGAGAGTGTGCTAGAGACTTCTAGGTAGCCTTGTAGCCAGTGGATCCCAGCCCAAAGTAGTGACTAGTCTTCCCTTCCCTCCACCCATTGTTTATGGCAGACAGACACTGCAGCCTTGAGAGGGGTTCTGGATGTCTGCTCTCCGTCAGGGCTCTGTAGCTGGACCTGAGGAGCAGCGCCAGGGATTGGAGATAATTAGACTCAGAAAGGACCCCAGGAGTGAGTGCATCTCCTGCAGGGAGCAATGAGCTTGCCCAGGGATGTGGACCCAGGGGCAAGAGACATAAAGAGATGATGATCAAGTCCAGGTTGAAAGCCGGCCCACTGCACTTGGGCACCCTCTTTCACTGCTGCAAATAGATCTAGACATGGACAATGCTCGTTTGCCATGCAGTGAAACTAAGAGCTGAGTACTGCACCTCCAGTATACATGGCCAAATCCTGCTCCCATTGAAATCAGGGACACAAGTCTTAGAGACTTTAATAAGAGCAGGGGTACGCCCTTGATCCTTGAAAGGCAAAATTCTGCTCTCTGTTACGCACCGGAGGCCAACTCATATTCTGCCCTCCCAATAGGCATATGCTTCTCATAGACATCAGCAGGAGTTCCACACACAAAGGGAGCAGAATATCAGAGTCAGGTGCCATCTTGCAGAGGCGAAAGCAGAATTTTGCCCTTAGTGAGGAAAAAGAAAAGAAAAAGGCTTTGCAAAGCATCTGGTAAGGCCTGACTGCCTTCCACCTAGTGATCAACCTCCTTTGGGTTGTGTAAGCTTTGCAAACCTAAAATAAAGGCCTGATTTTGCAAGGTGCTGAGCATCCTCCACTCCCATTGCCTTTCCTGGCAGCTGTAGACATCTTGGGATCAGTGCCTAAAATCACTACCCTTTGCTCTTCATGCTCTTCATGTTTTGTTCCTGTTACTTTAAGGCCAGCACCAGCTGGGATTTTTCAGCATGGCCTACAGCCGTCCTGCCAGTAGCAGTTAGCAGCTGGTATCACTGAGATAGCCACGTATAGAAAGCTGTGTAAGTCACATCTGCTTGGTTTGCTTTCATGAATCTTCATGGTTAATGACCTGATTCTGTGAGTAAAGACGAATAATTCTCATCTTTGCTGAGCAGTAAAGGGCAAATTCGTCTCATCCCATTGCTGCAACAGGACATCATGCAGTGAGCATGGAGGCCTGGCCACCCATCCAAAGCATGCTGTGAAATTCTGAAGACCAAACTTCACTGTTGGCTGGTTGGCCATTTACTATCTGGAGGAGGCGAAAGCATCCTGCGATCTACCAGCTCTCTGCAGAACACCACTGGTCATTGGCCCATAGTTTCAGAACCCTGGGGATACAGCCTTGTTCTCTGTTTCCTGTACTAGATATTATACAGATGCAGCATTTTACCCCGAAGCTTTTCAGTGATGTCTAGTGTAATTCCAATATATCACTTAGCTATATACAGAAAGTAGTTGCAAGGCTTAATTAGTTAATGCATGTAACGTGCTTTGGGATCCTCAGAGGGGAGGTGTTATGGATTTCAAAGCTCAATATATTAATATTATGTCATATTATTATATGATTATTTATGTTGATACATTTTTATCAGTTTGGCATGGTGCACATCAGCACTAAGTACGGCTGCAGAATTTGCAGCCAGCCAGCCTGTCATTTCCAAGACCAGACTTGATTTATGGTCTCATTTCCTGTTTTTCCTCCCACTGCTCACAGACCTTTTCTTTCCTCTCCGTGGTCCATTTATTAAATGTAGAGTTGGAAACACAATTAGAATTTACTCAAGTCTGTAATATCTGACTACTAAATCTTCAGAAGAGTAAAAATTCTTCCCAACTTCCATCTTATCCGCGTTGCCTGTTGAACTGATTAACTCAGCTTTATTTATTGACTGAGTAAAAAAAAAAATTGTCCAACTCCAAGCAATAACTATGTGAATAATTCTGAAATGCCTCAGCATTGCTAAAAGACCACAAACCCAAAAGCACAGGAAAAAATGCCTTCTTGGCATCCCATAAGTACTGATGTATGAAGCTGAAAACCTGGAGTGTCGTGGTGTTAAGCACGGATACAGCAGGTGGAAAAGATAAGGTTCAAAACAGAGGGGGAAAGCTATTAGCTGTGGATTATGGGAAGGTCCCTTCCTTAGTCAGTGCCAGCAGAAACTAGATACTGATTTAATTTGAGTCTGTTTCCTCTGCTAAGTGTCACTTTGGGATTCTAATTTGAAAATATCAACATGTATAAAAAATCATTGTATTTAAGCAAGAATTCAACCTTGTTTTTCAGAGGTGCCATTCATGCATCATTTTGTGAAGCAAAAACAAAGGCAGTGGCCAAAAACAAAGACATAGCTCCAAAACAGCTGAACTAAAATTGTGGGGGAGGCCCATGTTTCTTGTAGACTTTTTGTACACAGCTCACCTTCAGCAAATGGATGCTAAAGCAACAGTCAGGCCAAATACAGTCAAAAGGTAGGTTTTCTGCAGAAACCTAAACCCAATAACATTTCTATTATATTTATGTCATACATTTTTAACTAATAAAGGAATTCCCTGTGGTGCTTCCAACTATACATTGCAGCATTACGCTAGTGCATGAGAACTAGAGAGTGAAAATGACTGAAGACCAATTATAAATAAAAGTGACATTGACCAATTGATTTTCATTGTCCAACATCTCCAGATACTGGTGTGATAAGTGTACTAGTAAAACACATGGGGGGGGGGGCAGATTCTTATCTCTTACCCTTGCAATTCGTTTGACTTCAGCAGAGTTACTCCTGAATTGCCCTGGTATAGGGCGAGATCGTAATTAGTCCAAGGGAGTTGTCTTGTCAGTAGCTAAAAACTGCATTATACATTTCTGGGGGAAGGATTCTATTCCATCCATAGACTATGTTAATGCCTGTTTACCATAGGAAAAAGCTGTTTATAGAGTAATTCTCTATATGAAGGTCCTTACACCAAGCCCATCACCGTGGTATCTGAGTGCTGAGATTTCCATAAGACTTGTGATACAATATAGAAGCCCTGCTTGGCATTCTAACTATCCAGGGACCCAGTCTTTGATGCGCTGGGGAGAAGGGTGGAGAGCATGTTGTGTTTTTCTAAATGCTTTGACTATTTTGAATGCTACATTTTGTTAACAAAAACTTTTTCAGTATGTATTAAAAAAGACAGGCAGCTAAAAGAGCTGGGCAAACTATTCTTAGCAGAGAGTTTATTCAATAGATTTAGCCCTATTTTTCCTTTTGGGGTGATCTTCACCACTGTGCAGAATGCCATCTGAATGAATTACCTACAGCCAGATCATGATAGTAACAGATTTGTTTGTTGTTTGCAGTTGTTCCATGGGCAATTCTGTGCGTACATGATGACTTGGGAAATTTCGTCCGTATAAAACTGATGAATCCTGGTTGATTTTATGAAATTTAAGAACATAAGAATGGCCATACCGGGTTAGACCAAAGGTTCATCTAGCCCAGTATCCTGTCTTCTGACAGTGGCCAATGCCAGGCGCCCCAGAGGGAATGAATAGAACTGGTAATCATCAAGTGATCCATCCTCTGTCACCCATTCCCAGCTTCTGGCAAACAGAGGCCAGGGCAGGGATCGGCAACGTTTGGCACGCAGCCCGTCCAGGAAATCCGCTGGCAGGCCAGGACAGTTTGTTTACCTGCAGCGTCCACAGGTTCGGCCGATCGCAGCTCCCACTGGCCGTGGTTTGCCTTTCCAGGCCAATGGGGGCTGCAGGAAGCGGCGTGGGCCAAGGGATGTGCTGGCCGCCGCTTCCCAGAGCCCCTATTGGCCTGGAACGGCGAACCACGGCCAGTGGAAGCTGCGATCAGCCGAACCTGCGGATGCTGCAGGTAAACAAACCGTCCTGGCCTGTCAGCAGATTTCTCTGATGGGCAACGTGCCAAAGGTTGCCGATCCCTGGGGTAGGGACACCATACCTACCCATCCTGGCTCATAGCCATTGATGGACCTATCCTCCATAAACTTATCTAGTTTTTTTAATCCTGTTACAGTCTTGGCCTTCACAACATCCTCTGGCAAGGAGTTCCACAGGTTGACTGTGTGTTGTATGAAAAAATACTTCCTTTTGTTTGTTTTAAATCTGCTGCCTATTAATTTCATTTGTTGACCCCTAGTTCTTGTGTTATGAGAAGGAGTAAATAACACTTCCTTATTTACTTTCTCCTCACCAGTCATGATTTTACAGACCTCTATCACTTCCCCTTTAGTCGTCTCTTTTCCAAGCTGAAAAGTCCCAGTTTTAGTCATCTCTCCTCATATGGAAGCCGTTCCATGCCCTGTTCTGTTGCCCTTTTCTGAGCCTTTTCCAATTCCAGTATATCTTCTTTGAGATGGGGTGACCACATCTGCACGCAGTATTCAAGATGTGGGTGTACCCTGGATTTATATCGAGTCAGTATGATATTATCTGTCTTATTATCTATCCCTTTCTTAATGATTCCCAACATTCTGTTCGCTTTTTTGACTGCTGCTGCACATCGAGTGGATGTTTTCAGAGGAACATGTATAATTGAATGCCTCAATGTATATTGATTCAGCCACATGCTAGTGGAGTTTGTGGCACATATCTGGCAGCTCTGGGCTAGGGAGGTATGACAGGAACAACTAAGAATCATTAACCTGAATAGTCTTCCATTCAGGTAGACACACCCTAGGACAGGGTAGTCAATAGGCAGACTGAGGGCCAAATCCAGACCGCCATCTGCTTTTGAATGGACCCTGAAATCATTTTATTTACTTATTATTATTTTTTATTCTTATTATTTTCTTTGGAGTCTGGACCTTGATTATACCTTACCCAAGAAATTTGGACCTTGACAATAAATAATTGACTGCCCCTGCCCTAGGACAAGGAGACAGCGATAGCATACGCTGTCTCCCCAGGTTGTCTGCAAAGAGTGGGTATGGAGCAATGGAAAATCCCCAGCAGAAAAGAATGAACAAAGAAACAAGGTGTTAGAAGTGTCTGTTAAAATGAGGCATGCTCACTGAGCTAAGGTGGAATCTTTTGACCGCTGGGCCTGAAAAAGCAAAGAGAAGACACCACAACCAGGAATGGAAAACTGAGCTAGAGGAGCGAGATCCAGGAAAGGCAACCTAGGATGCCTCAAGGCACCGACCAAAATCCAAGGAATGCTCAAAAGTGGGGTGGTCTCTGAGGGAGAGAACTGCATGCACGTTTATGATTTTTCAATAGCCCTGCATATCCCTAGTGCTGAGTAAAGTGTGATTGGTTTACACTGCAGTCTGTATCTTACTTGCTTCAACTGTCAAGTGTCCCTGAAAGGCAAAACTACAGACAAAGGTACCCAGGAGTAAGGAGCTCTTGGGAGGATATGCTAGTATGACTGGGGTATCTTGGAGGGTAAGCACTGGTCATGGGAGTCCAAGATAGCTGGACCACAGGGTCTCATTTCCTAGAAGTGATAATAGAGCCAGAGACTGTGTCTGGAACCTCCCCAGGCCAGCTCAGAGCACATAGATCCAGCACAGGCATGCAGACACAGTTGTCTGGTGAGCATCCAGGAGAGGGGGCTCAGCAAGGACTGTGATAACACACTTTTTAGACTATGGGTTGCTTCCATACTACTACCAGCACTCCCAGCTACCTTCGAGACACCACGGACTTCCTGAGGAAACTACAGTCCATCGGTGATCTTCCTGATAACACCATCCTGGCCACTATGGATGTAGAAGCCCTCTACACCAACATTCCACACAAAGATGGACTACAAGCCGTCAAGAACACTATCCCCGATAATGTCACGGCTAACCTGGTGGCTGAACTTTGTGACTTTGTCCTTACCCATAACTATTTTACATTTGGGGACAATGTATACCTTCAGATCAGCGGCACTGCTACGAGTACCCGCATGGCCCCACAGTATGCCAACATTTTTATGGCTGATTTAGAACAACGCTTCCTCAGCTCTCGTCCCCTAACGCCCCTACTCTACTTGCGCTATATTGATGACATCTTCATCATCTGGACCCATGGAAAAGAAGCCTTTGAGGAATTCCACCATGATTTCAACAATTTCCATCCCACCATCAACCTCAGCCTGGTCCAGTCCACACAAGAGATCCACTTCCTGGACACTACAGTGCTAATAAACAATGGTCACATAAACACCACCCTATACCGGAAACCTACTGACCGCTATTCCTACCTACATGCCTCCAGCTTTCACCCTGACCACACCACACGATCCATCGTCTACAGCTAAGCTCTGCGATACAACCGCATTTGCTCCAACCCCTCAGACAGAGACAAACACCTACAAGATCTCTATCAAGCATTCTTACAACTACAGTACCCACCTGCGGAAGTGAAGAAACAGATTGATAGAGCCAGAAGAGTTCCCAGAAGTCACCTACTACAGGACAGGCCTAACAAAGAAAATAACAGAACGCCACTAGCGGTCACCTTCAGCCCCCCAACTAAAACACCTCCAACGCATTACTAACGATCTACAACCTATCCTGAAGGATGACCCAACGCTCTCACAAATCTTGGGAGACAGGCCAGTCCTTGCCTACAGACAGCCCCCCAACCTGAAGCAAATACTCACCAACAACCACATACCACACAACAGAACCACTAACCCAGGAAACTATCCTTGCAACAAAGCCCGTTGCCAACTGTGCCCACATATCTATTCAGGGGACACCATCACAGGGCCTAATAACATCAGCCACACTATCAGAGGCTCGTTCACCTGCACATCCGCCAATGTGATATATGCCATCATGTGCCAGCAATGCCCCTCTGCCATGTACATTGGTCAAACTGGACAGTCTCTACGTAAAAGAATAAATGGACACAAATCAGATGTCAAGAATTATAACATTCATAAACCAGTCGGAGAACACTTCAATCTCTCTGGTCACTCGATCTCAGACCTAAAGGTCGCAATATTAAAACAAAAAAACTTCAAATCCAGACTCCAGCGAGAAACTGCTGAATTGGAATTCATTTGCAAATTGAATAGAGACTGGGAGTGGCTAAGTCATTATGCAAGGTAGCCTATTTCCCCTTGTTTTTTCCTCCCCCGACATTCTGGTTAAACTTGGATTTATGCTGGAAATGGCCCTTGATTATCATACACATTGTAGGGAGAGTGGTCACTTTGGATGAGCTATTACCAGCAGGAGAGTGAGTTTGTGTGTGTATGGAGGTGGGAGAGTGAGAAAACCTGGATTTGTGCTGGAAATGGCCCACCTTGATTATCATGCACATTGTAGGGAGAGTAGTCACTTTGGATAAGCTATTACCAGCAGGAGAGTGAGTTTGTGTGTGTGGTTTTTGGAGGGGGGGTGGGGGGGTGAGAAAACCTGGATTTGTGCTGGGAATGGCCCACCTTGATTTTCATACACATTGTAAGGAGAGTGGTCACTTTGGATGAGCTATTACCAGCAGGAGAGTGAGTTTGTGTGTGTGGTTTTTGGAGGGGGGGTGGGGGGGTGAGAAAACCTGGATTTGTGCTGGGAATGGCCCAACTTGATTATCATACACATTGTAAGGAGAGTGATCACTTTAGATAAGCTATTACCAGCAGGAGCGTGGGATGGGAGGAGGTATTGTTTCATGGTCTCTGTGTATATAATGTCTTCTGCAGTTTCCACAGTATGCATCCGATGAAGTGAGCTGTAGCTCACGAAAGCTTATGCTCAAATAAATTGGTTAGTCTCTAAGGTGCCACAAGTACTCCTTTTCTTTTTCCATACTACTGGCTCTAAGGATTCATTCTTTGCACTGTGTGGTTGATTGTGTGACCAGATAGTAAGTATAAAAATCAGGACTGGGGTTGGGGGGGCAATTGGCACCTCTGTAAGACAAAATAAAATCGGGGCATCTGGTCACCCTATTAGTTGGTCACCTCAGTCACATGGTATTGTTTCTTTTCCCTGATTCAATGATCTATGATTTATAAGCAGGATAATTTCCTTTCTTGTTTGCAAGGTATCTGAACATTTGTGATTATTCAACAAATCTACCCTGTGAATAGAATAAAAAGTGTTTGAAAAGGGCCACAAGTGTTTAACACAGTGGTTCTCAACCCACTGGCTGCTTGCGGCCCAATCAGCACACAGCCATGGTCCATGTGACATCCTCAGGGCAATACAGGTAGTATATATATTGTGTGGATGCAACCCACATAACACAGAGAACTGCATATGCAGCTCACAATGGTAAATAGATTGAGAACCACTGGTTTAACACATTAGCAAAGCATGTGTCATGTTGCCTGTAGTGGCAGGTGCTCTAGGTGATAAGAGCCTACTACTGCTACCACTAATGGAATTACTCCTCTAACTCAAGTGGCGGAGGTCCTTAGGACAGTGTAGAAGGAGCACCATTGCCTTCTGAGCACCCCCTTGTGGCTGAGTGTGGCTCTGCTGTGGCCTGCCTCAGTTTTCCCTCCTGAATGAGGTAATAATGAGGTCACTTACACAAACCAGTCAAGGAGAAGCCAAACACTATACTTGCTTCTCTGAGTGCTTGCGTATGTCCATTCCACAGTAGGTGTGCGCGCCGCCCATGCACAGTTGTCAGAGAACTTTTTTCCCTCAGCAGTACCCATCACGGTGGCTCAGGCACCCTCTGTTGTCACCCACCACTGCGTGGAGATATAAGAGAGTGGAGCCACGTCCAATATCCCTCAGTCCTTTTTACCGCCAGCGATGGTTGTTAGAGTGCTTCCAGACTTCTTGTGGCAAGTACTTCCCTCACTCCTTGTATATACCCTGTTCTTCTTGGATGTTATTTAGTAAGGTAAAGGGTAATTTAGTTAAATTTTAAAATTAGGTTTTCGTCTTTCTGATCAAATTCAAGATTCAGGACCGGGACTGGAACAATGCCTCACTCTCCAGGGTTAAAGTCCTGCTGGTCGTGCGATAAGCTGATGCTGGTCAGTGAAACGCACCCCACCTGCCTGAAACGCTTGGGAGAATCCCACATTAGTGTCACCTTTGTAAAGGATTCAGGCCTCGCTCAAAGAAAGATTGAGTGGCCTGGCTCAAGTGTTTGCTTATGGAGACAGCACTTTGCCCTCCCACCCCCCGCATCAGTGCCATCGCTTCCGGTACACACTCCAAGTACTATAGCTTCAGAACGGAGCAACCCACCAGACATGGCTACGGCTTCTCGATCTTTTTCACTGCTGCTGAAGATGAGGCTCAGTACCTTGGTCGAGTTCAATGGTACCAAAGACAGCTACAGGCAAAGTCTCTAGAAGAGGGTCTGAGGAGAGGCACTCCCTAGAACATTTATCAACCAAAAAGAAGATCATTGCTGTCGGAAGTTGTGCCAGGTCTGTTGAGGCCAACCCCTGAAAAATCCTCGCATCATGGGCAGGAATCATTACCTCTACCAACCATTCTACCAACATCAGGAGCATGCAGTACCGTTACCTCCCATGCTTTTTCACAAGCTGGTGCAGTCAAGAGGCAAACCAACAATGATATCCCCGCTACCTCCATCACTGGGCTCTGACTACCTAACCCCAGTTCTGAATGGCTCTGCTCTTCCGTTGTCAGGGGACTCAGAGTCTTCTTAGTCAGACTTGGAGGTGTGCTCTTCAGGGAGCATACCCTGCCCTGGGTCATGCAGCAGTCACAGCACTGGTCTCCTTCTAAGAGCCCAGATAAAACTTAAAAGTCCCAAGACAAAAGTCTCTAGGTTCCAACTAGCTCCTTCTGCTCTACGGCCTCAGGCTTCTCTGATACCTGGAGAGCTCTACCATCATTCCCCTGCTTGTTCAGGGTCTCTCTCAGGCCTCCCTGCCTTCCATTTACTTAGTGAGTTAATTATTCCCAGGTGGACGTGGCTTGGCTCATTCCCTTTAGTGTAACCTGGGTATCTAACTCCCCTAAAGGGCCAGCCCTGTGACAGGCAGCGCTGCAGATCAGGATTCAAACCATGCTGACAACCTCCGTGTGAGGTGGTTACAAAAGTGGCAACTGAGCCAGGTCTTGAACTCCCATGAGTCGCAGATGCTTGGGATAAGTTTCAGAGGGGAAGAGTGTATGTCACATCCCCCTTTAATAGCTGGTCCACTAGCGGCTAATAGCTTACTTCTGCTACAAGCTAATGGAATTACTCCGTTGGCTTACACAGAGGACTGTGCTGAAGTAGTTAGGTTCAGTCCCTACTGAAAACCTACACGGTGAGAGGAGCCATTACAAGAATACTTCTACAGTGAATGCTCTGATTAGTATGGATTCATGATGCTTTCCATGAAAAGTCCCATGAGCAAAATGTCACTCTTCCAGCGGTGGGTGAACAAGCAAATGAAAAGAGATGTGGATAGCAATGAAGTGAGTCTGCAGATTTAATTGTAATATCTGAACACATTTCTTTCTGTATTGACAACCACCCTCCAATAGGTGAGGAGATAGACAGCTACAGACATAGATGGCTAGATTGGGGGAGGGGAGCCTACAGTTTATAAAGAGTGAAAAGTAAATTCAATTTTATTTTATTATTCAGTTTTAATAATCTAAAGTGCTATTACTAACTTGGGGCAGTAAACCCTTTCTATTTCCGTGCTTTTTTAGAGTCTGACACTGTCCCTTTAATGCAGATAAAGGTCTGCCTTAAAGTACCCTGGCAATTACAGGCCAGTAAACCTAACTTCAGTACCAGACAAATTGGTTGAAACTATTGTGAAGAACAGAATTATCGGACACATAGATGAACACACTATGGTGGAGAAGAGTCAACATGGCTCTTGTAAAGAGAAATCAGGCCTCACCAATCTATTAGAATTCTTTGAGCGAGTCAACAAACATGTGGACAACAGGGATCCAGTGGATATAGTGTACTTGAACTTTCAGAAAGCTTTTGACAAGATTACCATTCAAGAAAGAGATCTTGGAGTCATCGTGGATAGTTTACAGAAAACATCCACTCAATGTACAGCAGCAGTAAAAAAAGCTAACAGTAATGTTAGGAATCATTAGGAAAGGGATAGATAACAGAAAATAACATAATTCCACTATGTAAATCCATGATATGCCCATGGCTTGAAAACTGCATGTTGTTCTGGTCGCCCCATCTCAAAAAAAGATATATTAGAACTGGAAAAATACAGGGGAGGGTAACAAAAATTATTAGCAGTATGGAACATCTTCCGTATGAGGAGAAATTAAAAAGACTGGAATTGCTCATATTAGAAAAGAGATAACTAAGGGGTGGTATGATAGAGGTCTATACAATCATCAGTAGTGTGGAGAAAGTGAATAGGGAAGTGTTATTTACCCCTTCACACAACATAAGAAGCAGAGGTCAGCCAAATGAAATTAATAGGCTGCAAGTTTAAAACAAACATGAAGAAGTACTTCATCACACAACGCACGGTCAACCTGTGGAACTCATTGCCAGGGAATGTTGCGAAGGCCAAAATGATAACTGGGTTAAAAAGAATTAGATAAGTTCATGGAGGATAGGTCCATCAATGGCTATGAACTGAGATGGTGATGAACGCAACCCCACGCTCTGGTGTTCCTAAGCATTTGACTGCCAGAACTGGGAGTTGACGGCTGGGGATAGATGACTGGATAATTACCCTGTTCTGTTCATTCCATCTGAAGCATCTGTCACTGACCATTATCAGAAGACAGGATACTGGGCTATATTGACCATTGGTCTGACCCAGTATAGTCGTTCTTATGTCTTAAGGGACCGGCAAAAATGAGTTGCCTATTGAAGGCTGTTTATAACTAAGAGTCAAAGAGGTTGTACTGTAGCCCACACGGAGATACAAGGGGGGATTCTCGTGGTCATTTAAAATAGAGGGTTGGTGACTGGAGGTCATCCTCTGAATGGCTTCACTGCACTTGCATTAGTAAATACAACACTGGCTAAGGCTGCAGCACACAGCAGAGTTCCAGTTGCTTCAGCACAAAAGCAGAGGAATTGAGTATTTAACATCAATATCAGCAGAACTGTTTCATGACCTTCAACGGGACCCGGCCCCCTACTGTGTTATTCATCAGCAAAACTTGGCTGGGCTGGGGAATCATTTCAGACACACTCAAACGCCTCCTGCGGAGAGCATCAAGGGCTTGGGGACTTAACAGTGATGAGCCTCACACCGCCCATGCCTGAGTCAGAAGGGCTGGAAGCTGCGCTCTCAGAAGCTGCTTTTGATCAGAAACACGTTCTGTGCTGTCCGAAGACAGATCCACTTGAAACAGTTTCAGTTCATATTCTGACCCATCTTCCCCCTGGGTCACTCGACCCCAGCCACCCGAAATAAAACAAGAACCTTCCTTTGGCTGACATGTGTCATTCCTCTCTGGAAACCCCTCCTCTGGCTCTGTATAAACACAGGGTAGCTGTGGCTGCTCATCAGGACTGGGAGCCACTTGTTTAGAGGGCTACGGGTGGGCTCACACCAAGGAGCCTGCAAGTCCCTGACTGCAGTACCAAGGAGCCCTGTCCCAACCTGGGGTTGCTCAGGGCAGCGCAGAAAAGGCCACCGAGTATCCCCCCCAGCCCCCAGCTGCTCCACTGTCAGCACCTGCACAGTCCTGAAAGACAGGGCAAGATTATGCTAATGAATTTGCAGCATCTCCAGGACCCCCCCATGCCCCCCCCAAGTCTTACCCTCTGCCTCCCTGGTCAGAGACTACCATGCAATAGTTTCTACAGTGCAGCGTGAGGAGAAGACAGAGCTTTGCTACAGAATGTGCCAGGGGGGTTCTGGGGACTTTTTGCTCAAAGTCTAGCATCATGCTTATAAATCATTAATTGTCTAGTTTTTCCTGTTGTGTTTTGAGGGGCCTTATTGAGTTTTAGGACCTTGGTATTCAATTCTCGCCCAACTGTGGGACAGCCTTCCTAAACTGTATTTATTAAGCCACCACTCTCCCCTCAGTCAAACCTCTCAACTCACTTCTGCTGGGAAGCCCACACCAAGTGAACTAGCTAGAATATTAATTAGAAAACTTGGTCCTCAACTCTATTGGGGAAAAATAAAATCAATAGTTCTGTGTTCTGAAACTGCCTGAGGCAGGAGAGATTTCATTCTTCAAGAGTCCTTAATTTCATGCACCCATAACAAAAATGGATTTAGCAGCAGAATTGTTTCTAAAGAGAATATTTCTCACACTTTTCCCCTAAGAGACCAATGAACCTGCATTTCTTCCATCTCATTGCAGTAGCTTTAAACAAGGCTCATCAGAAAACAGTTGGAGAAATACTCCTGTTTGCCATCTAGGGTATTTTACATGCACTCATGTTTATTTTACCAGTCGTTTAGAATGCAGCAGGTAGACTTTGAAAAACCGTCTCTTCAGCTATCTGGGATACAAATAGACTGTAATAAATAAAGATGGGCGTAGCGAGTAGGAGGAGAGAGGTGATTTTACGTCCACACACAGCACCGGTGACACCAATAATGGAATACTGTGTCCAATTCTGGTGTCTACATTATGGAAAGAATGTTGAAAAACTGTAGAGGTGCAGAGAAGAGTCATAAAAATGATTTGAGGGGTGGAAAAAAGGCTGCTCGATCTGGTTAGTTTATCGAAAAGAAGACTGAGAGATGACTTGATTATGATGTATAAGTACCTTCACAGAGAGCCCATACTGGTTACTAGAATCTAGCAGAGAAAAGCAGAACAAGAATCAATGGCGGAAGTTGAAGCCAGATGAATTCAAGTTGGAAATAAGGCACACATTTTTAACAGGGTGATTAACAATGGAACAAACTACTGAGGGAAACCGTGGATTCCCCATCTCTTAATATCTTCAGATCAAGTCCGGATTCCTTTCTGAAAGATACGCTTTAGTCAGGGCCGGCCTTAGGGAAAATGGTGCCCTGGGAAAACTTGTATTTGGTCACCCTTTTTTTGAAAGAAAAGGAGTACTTGTGGCACCTTAGAGACTAACCAATTTATTTGAGCGGTTTCAGAGGAACAGCCGTTTATTTGAGCATGAGCTTTCGTGAGCTATAGCTCACTTCATCGGATGCATACCGTGGAAACTGCAGCCTCCCACCCCACTGTCCTGCTGGTAATAGCTTATCTAAAGTGATCATCAGGTGGGCCATTTCCAGCACATTTCTTTGAAAGAAACCCAAACTGTACTGCAAGAGATATCACTGCCTAAAGACTGACAGATGGTTCAACACTGCACCTGAAGTGGCTCACTGGACCCAGCAGGTCCTCCCTTGAGGAGAGCCAGGGACTATCAATCAGTGAGCATGGAGAGTGTGACAGTGGTGGGCAATTCCAGCTGACCCCTGGCTCCTGGCAAGGGGAATATTTAATTTGGGATCACACAAGGAGCTCAGCAATGCGTGCTGGCCTGAAGCAGCAGCAGGGGCAGCAGAGCAGAGTGGGCAGGTGGGATTCCAGCCCCTCTGCGGGGGCAGGAGCAGCAGCAGCCAGGCGGAGGCAGAGGCAGAGGGAGTGGGGCTGCCCTTGCTGGGAGAATTGAGGCCTGGTGCAGGGCTCCTCAGCCACGACTGCCCCTTTCTGTAGCAGCCCACAGCTCCTGCCTGGATGTGCTGCCATGGCTCCCTCCCCATGCATGGAGCATGTGTTAAAGTTACGGAGGCCCTCCAGAGACACGCCTTGCTGCCATGGGAGGGAGAAGGGGCAGCTTGCCTGGATCTTGGGCTCATTGGGGGCTTGGGCTCACTACGGGCTTTTCTCAGAGAGGGGGTGCATTTAACACCCTCTTGACCACATCACCCACCCATGAGGCCAGCCCTGTGCATAACCTCTGCTGAGGCAGATACATGGGTATCCCTAAACACCTGACACAATGGGTATGTGGGGGCCCAGCCACTTGCGAGAATGGGTGGCTATGTACGGGGTGGGAGGCTGGTGTCTGCAAGAACAGATAAGTGGGAGTCCATCTTCTGGGATGAGCACAAGGGGGATAGAGTGTCACCTGCAGGGATGGGTTTACTGGGGTCTATAGTGTATCACAGGACAGGTGTGTGGGGTTCCTGGTGCTTGCTAGGGCAGGTTTCGTTAATAATTCCATGTGTATGTTTTCTCTCTGAAAGCCCACCTCAGTACTACTAGATGGCCAGCAAAAGGCACTGTCATTGGATCATAAAAATTGCTGTACCAGGACAGTCCAAACAAAGCCTCTAGAACCTGTTATTTTGTCACCAACAGAGGTCAGCGCTGGGTGCTTCAAAGGAATAAGACAACTGTTTGTGCTATTTAATACCCGGGACAGGAATTCCTTCCTGACCAATTGACAACCCCGGAAATGAGAATCTGGAGCCCACTGTAGTTTTATCCTAACAGCTGTCAAAATGCTTGACACAGCACGTGCCCCAGGGGTTGCCAACATAAAAGGGGGAAAGACCAGGTTTCTGGGAGGTAAAATACGCTCAATATCTGCTCAGGCAAGGGCTGTGTGACAAATTTGGAATTTGAGTCTCTTCTATCCAGTGATTTTCATGGGGATTACTGCAGATGCTGTTATAAAGCTGGGAGTGATGGTGCAGTATCAGATCCACCCCTCCCAAAGAAGGTGACTGGGAGCCCAGCAGGGCATCCTGAGATTGGCTGCATTGGCCTAGACTGCTCCACTCCCCCAGCTTCTCCTTTCACATTCCTCTTCTCCCTGCTGCAGGCCCGGGGAGCCCGTTAGGAATCATTTGGCTGTGAAGCTGGTGTGCTGCCACGGGCGACACTGAGCCAGGTTCCCCCACTCCTTCTCTGTCCCCTTTTCCTGCCCCCCTTCTGGTCACTCCTGTCACTGACTTGGTGCTGGAGCACGGAGTGTCTGAGCTCCTCTGCCCAGTCCCCCTCCAGCGGCATCAGTGACTCGCCCTGACACTCAGTACCTGGGGGCTCAGCGTGAGACGCTCCTTCAGCTTCTGCCACAGCTGAACTCGCTGCCGCACCCAGGGTGGCTAGTGGTGCCTGGAGCACAGCCTGCAACTCACGGTGGGCTCTGCGTTGTTGCACGGGCGCTGCATCTTGCCAGAACCCCGGCCATCCTGCAGCCCTCTGGCCACTCCTGGCTCGCTCCTCTCGGCGCCTCTGAGGCATGGAGGGGGCACGGCACTCCACACTGTCCCTCACTGCTCTAGGTGCCCTCCTGCCCCCCCGCTGCGCACACCGCTGCGGTGTGCCTGGCACCTCCCTGACCATGGCACCCTGGGCAGTCGCCCAACCCTAAGGCCAGCCCAGTCAAACACAAGCTATTGGGCTCAATGTGGGGGTAACTGAGTGAAATGCTATGGCCTGTTATATACAGGAGGTCAGGATAGATGATCTAATGGTCACTTCTGAACTTAAAAAAAATATCTATGAATCTGTGACCATCTCGGCCATCATAGTTGTCAACTGCACTGTACGCTATGGCCACTTGGAATTTCGCTGTGGGCAAGGAGACTGAATTTATGTCCTACTGCTCCAAAAGCCAGGACAGCTATTATGGGAGTGGCTATGCGAATACGATGATATAATTTTAGCTCTAAGCTACTGTCTGTGTTAAACCTCGCAGCAGGCGCAATCTGAAATAGCTGTTTCCAGAAATCCACACAGGCTCAGACTGAGCTGCTTGCTCATGCAGCTGGCAAAGGTGCTTTCACTGCAACCAGCCCGCTTCACAAATATTTAAGTATTACAGTATCAGAGCCAAGGACAATTACCGCTAGCTGTCAGCAGTATAGGTGCAGTGACACACAGCTGAACCATTTCTATTCTACCCAGCAGAGGGCTGTGATGCTCACACATTGGCCAGTTCACTACCATCCTTTTCTGGTAACCGAGTACAGAAGAATTTAGGAATTAAACAGGCTTGGGACAGTTCCTTTGCTTTGACTCAGTTTATTTTAGGTTCAGAGAGGTCCATTTTACACTAGCTACTCACGTTGCTTTCCTGGACCAATGGATCTACTCACATGCTTAAAGTTAGGCACATACTTAAGTACCTTGCTAAATCAGGACCCTGGTAATATACAATAAACCATACTGCGAATGAGTAATTCTGCACTGTGCGGAAGCTGTGGCCGTGCAGTGGGGAACTCTTGATCATGTCTTTTGTTTTGGCAGATGTTTAGCCCCATTTTGGGAGCACGTTCGTCTCTAATGCACCATTCTGGCACACTGCAGGGTCTCAAGTTTGTGCTGATTGTGCATTAGCTCCTCTCGGTATAATTCCTTCAGATTTGTCTGTTTCCATTCTAAAAAAGAGACTGCTTGCATGCGCAAAAAAGAAAAAAGAAAAAAGAAAAAGTACTGTATTACTCGCCTATGGGAAGTTCAAGGATTGTGGAGTCCTCTGTGAAATAGCAAATTGATTAACTGCATGTGACTAGAACAGATTATTTACTCAGTAAAAGACTAGCACAAGGACTTTTATCTTATTTAGAGTCCCGGTTGTTAATCTGTTTGATTTGCCAGTTTGTAAATAGCAGGCTAATACAATTTTGAAATATTAAACCTGGGCCATGATGGCACCTGATGGAATATAAAGGGCAGCAAGTGCTCACACAAATAACAAGGCAATAGCTGAGCAGAGTTTTCTTTATCTATTCAGTTTAGATGAGGAATATAAAAAAGGAAACCAAATGTGGGAGGGAGAAGCTAACCTGGCCTGCTCCCCACGAAAGCTTCAGGTTACACCCTGTAAAGTCCTGGTTCTCGTAATCTGTATAGTGTTTTCATCCATAGCTCTCAAAGCAGTTGACAAAGATAAGTATAATTATCCCCATTTTATAGATGGAAAAACTGAGGCACAGACTGTGGAAGTGACTTGTCTGATGTCACACAGTGTATCAGTGACCAAACTGGGAAAAAGAACCCAGGACTCCTGACTTCCAAGTCTGTGTTCTGTACTCTAGACCAGTGTTTTTCAACCTTTTTGAGACCAGGGACCGGTTTGCTGCCTTCCTAAACTGTGTCAGGGAGACCTCAGTGACTGGTGCCGGTCCACGAACCGGTCGTTGAGAAACACTGCTCTAAACCACTGCTTCTCCCATGCTACCTTCTTCCCTGCACTTTAGTACACACAAGACGAGACTAAGTAATAAAAATTATACTGTGATGAAGTCAGTCCACCGGATCCTCAATATTTTTCTAGAAGTAGGTAACTTACATGTTAATTACACACAAAAACAATATTAAAAGAACATGATTAAGGTTGTAAAGTCAAGCATGCTAAAGCTAGGAAATGCCAGAATTAAAGTTACCCATACAAGCTTAATTCGGCCCCCTTGTGCATGTGCATTATGATAGTGTCTTTAACTACACGATCACATACTTTTTTGACAAGACTGCTGACTCATTCAGTGCACAGGATGGTGGGTGTTCAATGAGCAGCTATTTAATGTGTGGCCCAATGCCTTATTGACGGCACAATATTCAAACCCTGCTCTGAAGACAGAATTATTAATTTCCTCACAGGCTACCTAATTTTCAACTGCTTTACTTTGCAACCTTAATAATATTCTTTTAACAAAGTTCTTTGTGTGTAATTTCCTGGGCCTTTTAAAAAGGAAAATGAAAGAAACAAATTTCATCCCGTGATATCCTATTGACACCTACATGGGTCATCATCAGGGCTGAAACTTTTAGATCCACCACACACGGGCTTTTTCCACTTAAGCTAAAGGAGTAACTGATAGCAGTAGTAGGTTGTCAACCTATACATGAACCAGAACCAGAGGGGGATGAGAACCAAACATTTTGCCAGTGGGTTTCACACGTATTTGCGGATAGCAGAGGAGTGGTGAGACTTGGGAATACTGGGTTCCATTCCATGCTCTCAAGGGGAGTGTGTTCTAGTGGACACAGACTCTTCTGCCCATTGTCCCCCAAGCACAACTACTTCTGCCCCATCTCCTCCAACGTGTCCCTTTCCCAGTCCTCTGACTTCTCCTCCCCAGCTTCCTGTTCCAGTCCCATTATCACCTAGCTAGTCCTCGTCTCCAGGTTTCTCATTCCAGTCCCAGTGTCCTTGCCCAGAAAGTCCTAGTCTCACCTCTCTGGACTTCCAGTCCGAGTCTCCTCCCAACTCCTAGTCCCAGTCTCCTTGCCCAGCCAGTCCCCATTCCCCTTCCTGATTCCTCATGTGTTCTATCTCTCCCCCTGCATCTTGGCCTCCAATGCCCTCATCCCATCAGCATTCCCCATTCCCACTGGTTCCCAGTCCTAACCTCCTTATCCAATGTCAGTGTCCCCCAGTTCAGCTCCTGGTTCCAGTCTCGGTGTGCAGATAGTGCTGGTTCTGCCCCCGCACCCTGGCTCCTCCTCAGATCTGTCTCCCCTTCCTCCTCACTTCCTTCCTTCCGCTCCACCGGGCCAACCCCTGGGGTTAAATAGGAGGCTTGGCCAATCAGAGGGCTGTAGAGTACCATCACTCTGGATTTTTTGGGCAGCACTTCCTATGGCACCTAGTCTCCATAGTGGTCCCTGGGTGCGCACCTATCTGGCCTCCTGATAGCACTGTGGGACCATCAGCTATTTTAGGCTCAACGAGACCTGGGTTCTAGTCCACAGGTCCTTGCTGTTGAAGCCTGCTTGTTTCTAATCTGAAGTCTGATCCATAAACTGCTGGAGGGTAGTCCTGACAGAGGCCTATTCCGAGGGGTATCATGTGTCAGACCTTCTAGGCCTTGCCTTCGAACAGCAGGCAAAGAAAACCTAGCTTGGAGGCCTTATCCTAGGCTTTTATTCAGGCAGATCATTCAAAATGATTGATCCAGCCAACCCAGGCTTGGCTATCCCCAGTATAAGCTCTGGGCATGAAGATGGGTTGCTGCTGCATCTCTCCACCTGCCTTGCCCTCTCTATTTCTGCTCTCGTTGCTCAGGGAAACACGTAGGTCACCAAAATTATTCATTTCTGCCCACCAAAGAGCCTTCGCACCTATGGTACCTGCCCCTTAAACCCTGCCAGCCAAATTGGCCATTTGGAATCCCACCACTCCCACCAGTGTCATTATTGCAGTGCTGGAGTACACCAAACTCCTGTGGTGACAGGAGCATGCCAGGTGTACCACAACTCAGAGACGAGCTCTATGGGTGCCCCACCAGCTAGGCCTTGTAGGTGCTAGCCCTGGTGGGTCCCAGTAACCACTCTGATACATGGAGGGGGGAAAGCGTATTTTATTAGGGCTGGTAGGAACTGGAAAGGTGCAGATACCCTAGGTGCAGAGGCTTAAACAGTTACAGTTCAAAATGAACAATGGTTTTTGGTTGGGTCTCTGAGCCATCCAATCGATAGTCAGGGCTCTTCAAGGCTAGTGCCTGGGGTTCCCTCTCCAGCTTAGGCTCTGTTCAGGCAAATAAGGACTTGTAGGTTTCTGGGCCAGGCTCAGTTACTGTCTCTCACTGGGTCCCCTCTGCACTGGTTTCCTGCCCAGCACTGCTACTCCCCATAAGTCCCACACAGACTTGCACTCAGCTTTGACATCCTGCACTCACAGCCTGTTCCATAACATGGCTCTGCATACAGCTCCTGGGGAATCCCCTCTGTATACAGCTTCTCTCCAGCTCCTGCTACCCATGTGGATGCCACTTGGCAGACAGAGCCCAGCCACTTCCTGGTTCGGGATCTTTCCTCTTGCCTGGCCAGGGAAAAGGGAAATACAGTAGGGAGGGGCTGATGGAAGTCATAACCCCTGCTTAGCAGATCCATCACAGGAAAATGGGGAAGGAAGAGCAAATAATTAATAATTCACTTACTACAAAAAGGCAGCTATCTTATGCAAACCTCCCTTCGGAAGGTCTGCTGTGGGTAGAAGAGTGTATGTCATCGCAAATGTGTAGCCCCCGTCCACGGATTGTAATTAAAAGTGGAACTCAGCCCTCTTAACCAAATGAGTTTGACATCCCTCGCATATTCATAAATGTATTAAACAAGCTTATTGTCCCACTGACAGTTAGTTTGGAAAAGTCATAGTAAAACAGGGAGGTAGCAGAAGATAGAAGAAAATCAAATCTAATCCCAATCTTCAAAAAAAAAAGGAAAGGAAGGTGATCCTGTCAGACTTACAGGATGATCATTAACTTCCACACCCAATGAAATAATGAAACATATACTACAAGAAAAATACATGTTCAACATATATATTCTCTAGACTCCAGAGGATAATGGAAAAATTAAATTAAGGGGAAAGTTGCCTGAATGTGGATGGAGTAATCACTGCAGGATTGGACCATAATTATAAAACTCCTATTTGAGGTTGTTAAGTATTATTTTTCTCATTTTGCATGTGTGTAAACTGAGGCACTGATATGCACACATGACTTGCTTGAGGCCACATAAGATTAAATCTCAGGAAAAACTTCCTAACCGTAAAAACAGTCAGGCAATGGAACAGACTGCCTCGAGAGGTTGTGGAAGCTTCTTCACTGGAGATTTTCAAAAGGAGGCTGGATGGCCACATCATGGATGGTTTAGACACAACAAATCCTGCATCTTGGAAGGGGGTTAGACTAGATGTCCCTTGTGGTCCCTTCTAACCCTGGGGTTCTATGATTCTAACAGAACACAGCCATAGTTGGCTGTCAGCCCCATGCTGCAGCTACTAGGCCCCATTCCCTCCCTAATAAAATTAATATGTTTGAAGCATCGTCACCCAGTAGTAACTTCTGTATTATTCCTAATGACCAGGTGAATGTCTTCTCATGGGTCCAATTCCTGTAGTAATATTTATACTTTATACCCAGTCCTTAACCAGGCAAAGCTTCTGCTGACTTCAGTGGGAGTTTTGCCTGAGTAAGGACTGAGGACATCAGAACTTGGCTCGATATTTCATAGCAGACGAGGCAGTAAACATTAGTCATTGTGGCAAACTGATTTGTATTCCATATGGCATTTTCAATGGCTTCTGGAAGACTCACAGGTGAAATAATAATCACAGACAAAGTATCTTTTTTTAAAAAATGTGTTTTTTCTCTCTATGCATCACTTCAAGGGATTTTAATTAAGTCCATGCCTGATTATGCTGGATATGACTTTGGCAGCCAAATTATAGTTTGTAGAGTTTTGTCGCAGTGCATGATTGTTCTCGGGGCAAAAACATTTCTACATCTATTCAGTACTGTGTGCTTCTAAAATATGTGACAGAGATGTGTTTAATTCCACACGTATAGTCAGGTGATGAGAGTCCCATTTTCTTTTTCTTAGTAATATATATGTGGAGGAACTTGACTTGGCTTGAGCCAGTGCCATTAACCCCTTATTTTCCTGAGCACAAAATACGTACAGCTCTCCCAGGGCACCTCAACCCAAACTAGAGCGAGGAATTAGGCTCAGAGTTGACATAGAGCCAGTCTCATGAGATCTCAGGCCTAAGATGGTGGAAATCTCAGGAGAGTTGCTGTTCTTAGGAGATTCCATCATCTGGGGGGGCATCTGAACTGAATCTAGAAAAATAATCCCCCCCTGGTTTTGCATTCAATCCAGAGCCAAGGACACTGGTGGATTTGGTCCTGGAGATTTGAATCTGAGTACCCTTAAAATTTAGAGGGTGGGGAAGAAGATAAATCTGAGGTTAATTTCAGGCTTCAATCCAATCCCCAGGTGTCATAAATATAAAGGGAAGGGTAACAACCATCCTGTTTACAGTGCTATAAAATCCCTCCTGGCCAGAGGCACAAAATCCTTTTACCTGTAAAGGGTTAAGAAGCTCAGGTAACTTGGCTGGCACCTGACCAAAAGGACCAATAAGGGGACAAGATACTTTCAAATCTGGGGGGGCGGGGGGAAGGTTTTAGTCTGTCTATTCTGTGTGATTGCTGGACACAGATCAAGGAAGCAAGCAATCCAACTCCATTAGAATCAGTAAGTACAAGCAAGGGAATGCGTAAGCTTATTTTTGTTTTGGCTTGTGATTTTCTCTGTGCTGAGAGGAAGGTGTATTCCTGGTTTTCTTTTTGTAATATTAAAGTTTGGCCCAGAGGGAAATCCTCTGTGTTTTTGAATCTTTTGTTATCCTGTAAAGTTATTTTCCATCCTGATTTTACAGAGATGATTTTTACCTTTTTTTTTTAAATAAAATCCTTCTTTTAAGAACCTGACTGATTTCTCTATTCTCCTAAGACCCAGGTGTTTGGGTCTGTGATCACTTTGTAACCAGTTGGTTAGGATATTATTCTCAAGCCTCTCCGGGAAAGGGGGTATAAGGGCTTCGGGGGATATTTTGGGGGAATAGGAACTCCTAGTGGTCCTTTCCCTGATTCTTTGTTAAATCACTTGGTGGTGACAAAGAATTTGTGCTTTGGGGAAGTTTTAACCTACGCTGGTAGAAATAAGCTTAGGGGGTCTTTCATGCGTGTCCCCACATCTGTACCCTAGAGTTCAGAGTGGGGAGTGAACCCTGACACCAGGCCTCACTTGTAAGGCCACTGCTTGCTGAAGTGAGATTTTTTTGTGGAGATTTTGTAAACACAAATGGGAAGGAGAATAAGATCCATTTATTATACTCACTTGTAATCATCAGGATGTGACTTGGTTTGTGCAGTCAAAAAGCCTGTTCCTATCTCACTGTACCACCAAACCAGCACCAGGGGCTGATCCTCATTTCACTCACATCAGTGTAAACCAGGAGTAACTCTGCTGAAGTCAGTGGAGAGACCCCCGTGAAAAACTGGTGTGAGAGGAGCATGAGGTGCCATGACTTACATTTTTGCTTGGTAGGATCAATGGTAATTTAAGTCAAAGACTACCTTTGTCCATTCTTTTCAGCATCTCTAGAAACCACAGCTTACAATTCTGCATCTGCTTCAGGTTGTACCTGTAAGCATGTTGTAACTGGGTGTGTAGACCTCACACAGGGCATAGCACAGAACAGCTATGTCAGACTCCTGCTGAGACTGCAGAAAAACCTGACCATGGGAGAATGTGGCTGGGTTAATGAACGAATCAGGTCCTGAGAGGCAGCTCAGGCTAAAGGCAAAGGGCCCCCAGGGGGAAAGCTGCATTTCTATAGCGCTTGCTCTTCAAGAATCTCATGGTGCTTTGAAAATGTGAAGGCCAAGATTTTCAAAAGGTTCTGGAGACAAAATAGCCTGCTTTGGTATATTTGCCCTCTCAAGATGTTTTCAGAAAGGGCACAAGACAGGCACAAGTTCCTTTGCAATCCCGGAATGTCTTTCCAAGGGGCAGCTCCGTATAGGGTGCTATCCACATAAGGCAGGTGTCAATAATGTTGCATGGAATATCAAGTTTTCTATAAGTAATTGCTTCTCCCCCCTGGACAGATATCACCAATGAGCTCCCCACAATGCTTCTGAGTGTATTTGTATTCTTGCTCCTGCCACTTCGGACCCCATCTGTATAGGAGCCATTTACACTATTTTTGCCAGTGTGTGAGACTTTATATTTGCTCAGGTTGCATTCACTTGTTGGAAGGAGGGACCATATCCCACATCCCACTCTGCTTTTTACTGTCCTGTTGCTGTCCCTTTCATTATGGCAGCAGGACTCATACTATTTCATTCCTGGTCTCCCCAACTCTTTTTACGCAGTCGGACCACTTTCATAATAGAATAAAATAAATAATAACTCCTTCCACTATAGGAGGCAACTTTTGTGCCTAGATCCTACAGTGATGAATGCTACAGAAAACCCTCTTAACAAAGATGGGATCCAGGGGAAAGAGGTCACCAAAACAGACTACAGGCCTTATTCTCCACTTTTATCTTATGTAGGCATTTACAACAGTACAAGGCAGTATACTCCAATGGGTAGAGCATTGTACTGGGTCCTGGGCGACTGGGATTTGTTCTACTCCTGGCTCTGCTGAATAACCCTGGGCAAGTCACTTTGCTTCTCATTGCCTCTTTTCCCCTTTCTGACTTTGATTTGTCTTGCCTAGTTAGAATGTAAGATGTTTGAAGCTGAAACGATCTTTTACTGCGTGTCTGTAAAGCACCTAGCACAGTGGGGGCCTGATCTGACCTTTAGGTGCACTTGAAATACAACTAATAATAATAGCGCGCAAAGTGTTACCAGATCACAATCCTGCACACAGGGAAGAGTCTTTTGTACCTCTTCTGCACTCATTTTGCATAAGTGAAAACGAAGGGGCCAGGCAGTGAAGATTCAAGCCCCAAGTCTTTCGAGCCAGCACACAGCTATGCTGAGCATACCCAGAGCTTTCTCTCTTGTCTGTGAAATTCAGCTCGTGGCACAACCCTATCTGCTAAAACAATTCAATATTAACAAGATAAATTAGCACTATTAAATATTTAACTGTAGGGAAAAAAAGCTGTTTGAAAACATAAAATATCTACTGTGTAAATCTAAATTGTAGAGAATGGCAATGTTACATTAACAGAGATGATCCGGTGCTTTAATATCTTATTTTAGGCTATTTCCCCTTTGGAGAACATGCAGCACAATTGCCACATCAATTTATGAACACATTCCCATGCCCACATTTGTTTGCTCTCTATTGTTTTCTTTGACTTTTATGGCACCTTGGGTGTGTCATTGCTAGAGAATAAGTGATTTTTAATCTTCTAGCTGTGGAATTCTGCCACCTTTTTCCATTCAGCGCTCATCTCTTCGTGTTTTATTTTTGGCCCGCAGAATTTTAGAATGTCATGAAATGTATGCAACAGACACAGCTGCAAAACTGATGGTGAGTCCGACTAACATCATGGCCACAGTTATTAATAATTAACTTAAAATTATCTAGTGCCTGTCACCTCTAAAGGATTACAAGATGCTTTGCAAACTTATATATACAACGTCTGAAACGCAGCCAGCTCTGGAGCAGAGGATGAGAGCCAGTTAGCACATAAAAGAATACTTGCCAGTGTGCAGATTGTGCAGAAACTTTGCTCTCAGTAACTTCCTTATGGAAATGATCATAATAATATTAATTGATAATAATTTACCCTTTTGGGGCTTTCATCAGAATCCCATTTAAGACAGTGGAATGACTCCCATCAACTTCAGTAGGTATCGTACGAGGCTCACATAAATTAAAAGGCGAAAAGAACTTTAAAAGAAGAAATATTATGGAGGAGAATTCATAGATTATGAAACCAGAAGGGCTCATTGTGATCATCTAGTCTAACTTCCTGTATAACACAAGCCATTGAACTTCTTTGAATTAATTCCTGTTTGAACTAAAGCAGCTCCTTTCGGAAAAACATCCAGCCTTGATTTTAAAATGTCCGGCAATGGAGAATCCACCACAACCCTGGGTAAATTATTCCAGTGGTTAATTACCCTCATGATTAAAAATGTAGTCTGAATTTGTCCAGCTTCAACTTCCAGCCACTGGATCTTGTTATACTTTTGTCTGCTAGTTTGAAGACCTTTCAGTTATCAAATTTTTGTTCCCCATGTAGGTACTTATATAGTTTGATCAAGTCACCCCTTAACCTTTTCTTTGTTAAGCTAAACATTTAGAACTCCTTAAGCTTTTAACCTATAAGGCCTATTTTCTAATCTTTTAATAATTCTTGTGGCTCTTCTCTGAACCCTCTCCAAGGTATCAACATCCTTCTTGAGTTGTGGACATTAGAAGAGGACATAGCATTCCAGTAGCAGTCACACCAGTGTCAAAAACAGAGGTAATACGATCTCCCTGCTCCTACTGATTTAGTTGAGGTTGGTCCTGCTTTGAGCAAGGGGGTTGGACTAGATGACCTCCTGAGGTCTCTTTCAACCCTAATCTTCTATGATTCTATGTTACTCAATATTTTCCTGTTTATACGTCCAAGCATGGCTTTAGCCCTTTCAGTCAAAGTATCACACTGAGAGCTCAGGTTCAGTTGAGCCCCACAAATTTTTGACAGTCACTCCTTCCCAAGATGGAGTCCCCCATCCCGTAAGTATGACCTACAGTCTATATTCCTAGATGCATGACTTTACATTTGGCCATATTAAAGCACATGCTGTCTGCTTGTGTAACACCAAGAGACTCCGGTCATCGGGGGGGGGGGGGGAGGGAGGATCGAATCTGGGACCCCTGAAACTTGGTGCATGACCCTCTACTGCATGAGCTAAAAGCCACATGGCCCTTAGCTAAAGCTGTAACAGACTCATTTATCTCTAAGTGGTCTCGGTGCCACTAGAGGGGACAGAGCACCACACCCAGGAGGTGTGCGGGTTACACTTGCTACCAGTTTACCAAGCAATCCAGATCACTCTGTATCAGTGACCCGTCCTCTTCATTATGTTCCACTCCCCCAATTTTTGTGTCACCTGCAAATTTTATTAGTGATGATTTTATGTTCTTTTCTGATTGTTGATAAAAATGTTAAATAGCATCAGGCCAAGACCCAATCCTAGAAACATACCCACTGGAGGGTTATTCTCTATTTGCAATTACATTTTGAGACCAGTCAGTTAACAAATTTTTAATCCATTTAATATGTGCCACATTCTTTTGTATTTCTCTAGTTTCTGCTCATTGTAATATAGGTAGATTGCTGCCTATGGTTAAGATTACACCAGGATTGCTACTTTAAACGGTTACTATCAGCGGCTTATAACTCAACATTTTTACTTTTTGGAGTGAAATTGTCCCTAAAGTTCATTTTCATCCCAGGAACAATATTTGAGATTTTTGGGTTTGGGGAAAAAAAGATTCCCATTGTATCTAGATGGAGGTAGATGATCTAGATGCAACCACCACTGAAATGCAGCCAGCTCTGAGATCAAATACAGCAGCTGGTTAACTTCGCATATCAGCACCACTGAATAACAGCGGAGGGCAGGAAGCGGAGATGAATAGGGCAGCTAACTAACTGCAGGGGGAATTTTAGATAGAGATTATATGAGTTGGAATTTGGCCAGGTCACCAGTGTTAACATCCTTACTGTTGTGAAAATGCCGTGGGATCTTTAATGGCTATAAGTGGAAAGGAGCTTGTCTTTCACATCTCATCTGATAGAAGGAGAGTGGGGAATTAGTTTACTCTCTCTAACACTGGGCTCCAGTACTGCCAAAGTCACAAAGGATATTTCTTTTCAGCCAGATGCTGACTGCTCGCAGGAAGCTGAGAAATGCCAGTTTTAATTAAAAGCTTTATTTTCAAATACAATTCAGAGATTATAAGAGTGAAAAGAGCCTCTCCACTGGGAACCCTCAGCATGCTGCCCTGTGCAAAATGAACATAATGGAAAGACAAGACATAGTGTCCTTTTGCATCAGCTGGGGTTAACCATGATACAGGTATATAAATCCAGCCTCTAAAGCCCCTACACAGTGCTTGGAGGGCTGTGAGCTTCCAGGAGTTGCCACTGACACTGCTGATAGGGGAAGAGGAGCCAAAGTGAGGCTCAAGGACTTCCTTTCCCCACTATGGTTGACTTATGGGGAAGAAATGGAGACAGAGAAGGGGGAGGGGAGGAGACTCCTGGGAAGGAAAGGACCAAAGGGCAAACAAACACTTGCTCATCCTCCTGTGATGGAACTGCTAAGCAGAGGACTACAACTCCCATCAGCCTCCTCCCCACTGCATTTCCCCTTACCTGGCCTGGTAAGTGGAAGGGTTCTGAAAAAATCATGGAGCAGGTCCTCAAGGAATCAATTCTGAAGTACTTAGAGGAGAGGAAAGTGATCAGGAACAGTCAGCATGGATTCACCAAGGGCAAGTCATGCCTGACTAACCTAATTGCCTTCTATGACAAGATAACTGGCTCTGTGGATGAGGGGAAAGCAGTGGACATGTTATTCCTTGACTTTAGCAAAGCTTTTGATACGGTCTCCCACAATATTCTTGCCAGCAAGTTAAATTATGGGCTGGATGAATGGACTATAAGGTGGACAGAAAGCTGGCTAGATCATCGAGTTCAACGGGTAGTGATCAATGGCTCCATGTCTAGTTGGCAGCCAGTATCAAGCGGAGTGCCCCAACGGTCAGTCATGGGGCCGGTTTTGTTCAATATCTTCATTAATGATCTGGAGGATGGCGTGGTTTGCAGATGACACTAAACTGGGAGGAGTGGCAGATATGCTGGAGGGTAGGGACAGGATACAGAGGGCCCTAGACAAATTAGAGGATTGGGCCAAAAGAAATCTGATGAGGTTCAGCAAGGACAAGTGCAGAGTCCTGCACTTAGGATGGAAGAATCCCATTCACTGCTACAGACTAGGGACCGAATGGCTTGGCAGCAGTTCTGCAGAAAATGACCTAGGGGGTCACAGTGGACAAGAAGCTGGATATGAGTCAACAGTGTGCTCTTGTTGCCAAGAAGGCTAACGGCATTTTGGGATGTATAAGTAGGGGCATTGCCAGCAGATCGAGGAACATGATCGTTCCCTTCTATTCGGCATTGGTGGGGCCTCATCTGGAGTACTGTGTCCAGCTTTGGGTCCCACACTACAAGAAGAATGTGGAAAAACTGGGAAGAGTCCAGCGAAGGACAACAAAAATTATTAGGGGGCTGGAGCACATGATTTATGAGGAGAGGCTGAGGGAACTGGAATTATTTAGTCTGCAGAAGAGACGAATGAGGGGGGATTCGATAGCAGCCTTCAGCTACCTGAAGGGGGTTCCAAAGAGGATGGATCTAGATTTTTCTCAGTGGTAGCAGATGACAGAACAAGGAGTAATGGTCTCAAGTTGCAGTGGGGGAGGTTTAGGTTGGATATTAGGAAAAACTTTCACTGGGAGGGTGGGGAAGCACTGGAATGGGTTACCTAGAGAGTTGGTGGAATCTGCTTCCTTAGAGGTTTTTAAGGTCAGGCTTGACAAAGCCCTGACTGGGATGATTTAGTTGGGGATTGGTCCTGCTTTGAGTGGGGGGTTGGACTAGATGACCTCCTGACATCCCTTCCAACCCTGATATTCTATGATGATTCTATGAACTAGGAAGTGGCCAGGATTATCAGCTGCATGGTGAGCCAGGAGCTGCATGATGGAGAAACCTGCAGGAACCGTGCACAGAGCCTCTTGAGGAGTGCTACAGCTGGGTGCAGGTCAGTGTGCAGCTTATGGGGGAGCAGCAGTAGCTAAGCAAAGAGCTAGTACAGAGGGGCCTCAGTGAGAGACACACCACTAACTGATTCTGGCCTGGAAACCTGCAAACTCCTATTTGCTAGAATAGAGACTGGCGAGGCCACCCCAGGCACTAGGTCCAAAGAGTCTGAATGCTCAACTAGACTGCCCCAAGGGCCGAAACAAGAACCACTATGGCTCACCTTGAACTGTAACTGTTTGCGATCTGTACCTAAGGTATCTGCAACCTTTCCCTTTCCTGCCACCTCCAGTGAAACACACTTTCCCTTGGCCATGTGGCTGAGTGATTATTGGGACCCACCAGGGCTAGTGCCTACAAGGCGTAGCCGTTGAAACACTTGCAATGCTTGCAGTCATGGTACTCCTGGCACACAACTGGCGTCCTTGGGGTTTGATGTACTCAGCAATGAGTCCTAATAATGATGCTCCACTTCCTCATTTGCTTTTTGAGATTCACCTTCTACAGTAACATTTTCACATCATTTGCAGTGACATTAACCAAATACACAGCGTTGAGGTTCCATTTACTCTGCACTCTGTGTTGTTCTGAGTAATGGCCTAGCTCTTACTGGAGATCCTGGTGCAATGCTGCAGCTCTCAGTGGAGCTACACCTGCCTATCCCAGGTATGATGTGACCCCGCTGCCTAAAGCTAACTAGCTTTAAACAAACAGGATAGGCTTTTGTCTGGCTATAGACAAACCCATCCATTCTTCATGGGTACCAAACGGGCCTGTCAGACTCTTCCCTGGTTGCCTTCTGATCTCATGATAGGGCCTTCACCTCCCAGATTGCTTCATTACCACTCACCTTCTGCAATGCAACAGAGTTAACCAGGGAGTTAGTTCTCTGCCTTTCTAGGGCTAATACGGGATTTCTGTGTGCTTTCACTCACAGATATATATCTTGTGTGGTACTGCTGCTGAGATGGGGCCTATGCCTTCGGTAACACCTATGTCCCTCCCATAGCACTGGTACAGGGTTTTGTTTAAGGCTGCTTGTATCTTGGCCAACACATCAGGGACTGAACAATGGATATCCAAAGTTAAAAGCATGAGTTGCTACAGCTTGTACTAAAGAATCAAGGCTCCTTAGCTGCGTCTGCAACAGACTCCATAACCTCTGCAGACCAGGCACTGAGAGGGACCTGTAACATACCAGGGCGTTACGTTGGCAGTTAGTTAAACATGTCCAGTGTGTGTTACTCCCTGTTTCTGATTGGGGGCATGTGTGTCAGATTCTGACCTTAGTTATAATAGTGGGAATCTGGAGTAACTCTGTCAATGGAGATACTTATGATTCTACTCTGGTGTGACTGAGAGCAGACTCAGGCCCCGGCTGTACAGCATTACACAATTTTCCTACTCCTTCCCTCTGCCACACCTAGTTTTCTTCCACCTTCTGAGCCCCACTGCTGTAGTAGTGTATCAAATTCTGTACAAATATTTAAGTGTAATAAGATAGATTCCATGAATTGATTTTCCCCAGAGGTCAGGTCAATAAGATTGTATGAGCAGCGAATATACAGTGATTGCCATTAAAAAGAGCCAGCTGTAGTAGATTAATTAAAGATATGCAGTATAGAAACATCCACATAGCTGCAGCTTTTCTCAGCTCTCATGAGCTATTAGCTGAATGTCCTGCAACATTAGAAGTCTCACTGCCAACCTAACAATGTACAAATTTCTTTTGAAGCAATCACAGCAATGCTAGAGTTTTTGAGAATCCAAAGGGTACTTTTCCCTTTCTATTACACAGAGAAATTGCAGTGTGAAGTAAATAAACGTTTGAAAAAAACCAAAACTGACCTAGCTAATATTTATTGAAGTCTAACAATGGATTGAAAATTTTCATCTGCTTTTTGTTTCCTCTAGATATCCAGCTTTTAGAAATAAACAATGGACTGTCCTTTCTGGGTAATTTTGAAACTAAAATATAATGTAGCATATATGTGAAATAATATGTTCCTATTAAAATGGTCTAGTGATTAGAACAGGGGCTCGGCGTGAGGACCGCTGGGTTCTATTCCCAGCTCTAGGAATGAGTGTGATCTATTGGTTAGAACATGGGGCTAGGAACCAGTAATTCCTGCTCAAAAAAGAAGAGAGACAGATGTAGACTATTGATCCCTTAGTGACTGAACTGATGTTTCCTAATTCACAAATAAGACACCTAGTTACTACAGTGATAGACTCAGTGGTAGTGTTTAGACAGATATACAGATATACAGGAGCTGTTATAAGAAAAGGAGGATTTGTGGCACCTTAGAGACTAACCAATTTATTTGAGCATAAGCTTTCGTGAGCTACAGCTCACTTCATCGGATGCAACCGGATGGAGCTATTATGTAGCACTCTAATATTGTGTGCAGATTTTGCCCTTATTTACATTCTGTCATTCTGATGGACTGAATTCTGTAATCAGCTACACTGGTGTAAATCTGGAGTAATTCCTTTGACTTCAGTGGATTTAGACCAGTGTAACTGAGAGCAGAATCTGGCTCATTGACTATAGTGGCTCTGCCTAGGAGATATGTGAAAGCAGAATGTGGGTCCCTTGCCTCTAACTCGCCTTTTAAATATAAAAATGGAAGATTTGTAAGGATATGGGGAACAGATTCTGATCACACTTACACCAGTGTACACAGAGTGAAATAAATGGACTTGATCCAAAGTTACCCTAGGGTCACCTACAGCAGAAACTGGTCCCATTGTGAACTGCACTTTAGTGCTCAATGTGGGAGCTCGGTGGGATAGTGATCTCAGAATTCTGGAAACAGATTTTTGAGACAGAATGGTTACTCCGACAGAGTAATTACAAGGATAATTAAGGAACAATGCAACACTTTGCACAGCCCTAGGGCAAATGCTACCACATGGTTACCACAGAACAATGTGGTTTTGCCATAAAATAAAGGCACTGCTAATTAATTGCAACAAATATTTGCTGTATTAAATTTAATGAGGTGCGTGTGTGGGTGTGTGTCTATGTGTAACACACTACAAAGCCAAGGATATTATGATTCCACTAAGGAACTGGTAGTGAAAGCGAATGTAAGAGGGGAAAAGCTGATGTGGTGACAGATGAAGAATTATCTACAACTGCTCCATGTTAGCCTTTGTTGTTCATATACAGGAATATGTCCAAAGAGAGGCACATGCTTTTCTGTGGGAGGTTAGTGGGGTTTTAAGGAACCCACTGGACTTTGAGGGATGAGATGATAAGTGGTTGTATAAGCTGGCCTCGTAACAATGGCTAGAGATGGGTAGGGGCTCATTTAATGCTGAGGCTATACTGAAGTTCCTGGAGATGGTCCTGATTTCCAAGGGTCTCACCTGTTCTGCAGACCCAGCTCACAGGACAATTTTTAATGTAGCTGTAACAGGCTGGTCTCTGCCCCTTTAAGGGCCCAAGGCTTGGGACCAGCTAGCCCTGATCATTAATCAGATGCAGTGGGGGAGGGGCAGGAGTTGGGCTGTCAATAAGGAAGAAAAGGCAGGAGCAACAGGAAGTTCCCTGGAGAGGCTGGTAGAGTCCCCGGGAAAGGGAGACAGCTCTGGGTGGGGGGAAAGCTCTGGGTGGCAGCACGCAGCCAAAAAAGCAAAGAAGAATTCTGCAGAACCCAAGAGTAGGGGCATAAAGCTTGCAGAAGGAGTACCCTGGAAGGAGGCTGAACTTATGGATTGTTATGTTTAATAAGGATATGGTGGGACCATTCTTGAAAGCCTGCACAGAACAGGGGCCTTGGTAGTGGCAGAAGATCCCCTTTATGATTTCTAGGCTGTTGCATACTGGCAGGTTTATCTGAGGAATTTATCTTTATGCTTGAAAGGGCTATGCTTGTCTTAATAAGTGAGCCTGAAGAGGTGTTATTGAAATGAGGAGTTTGTGAAGTCCCTTTTCAAGAGCCTGAGGAAGGGGAAACTGAGCTAGAGCACCCCAGTGTTGGGTCTTGCTGCCGGGGGGGGGGGGCAGTGCCACAAGATGGAGGGTCATGTGACAGTCTCGTAGAATGATTTATGGGTACCTACACCACTTTCTGCTAACGTAACATCTTCCCATCCCAATGCTGTGTCTAGTGCTAGTTAGAAAATGACATGTTTTCTATACAAAATATTTTAAAATGTTCCTTTTGTCTGAAATTTCACTGATTTTCAGTGGGTTTTTGATTAACTAAAATGAAACAAACATTTTGGCTTTCAAACAACTGAAAAATGTTAGTGGTTTTGGATTCTCCCAACCTCCCTTTTTTCCCTCTCTGGAAAAGGGGGGGAAATCCATACCTGAACATATTTCTTTTGTCAAAAAACTGAAAAATCTTTACAAAATCAAACATTTTGTTCTGCTAAAGTACTTTATTTGATTGAAAAGACTTTATTCAGAGAAAACAAATGTTTCAGCAACTAAGGGAAGATACAACAGAGTCTATAAAATAAAGACTGGTGTGGAGAAAGTGAACAGGGAAGTGTTATTTACCCTTTCACATAACACAAAATTTTCCATATCCCTGAGTGACGTAGTTCTACTGACTTAAATTGGTAGTGTAGACCAACCCGAACATCCCAAACCAAAGTTGGCAAACAGGAATGTGTGCTCTGCTTAATTTGCATTCAATCAGTAAACAGAGTCATCAAGCAGGAATGGAAACAAAGAAAGCTCAAGCAGATGAGAAAAAGCCAGCAGGGAACATCCTTCCACATAGACTCTTTGTCTCCAAGTGCCCAGCTGGAAAAAATTTTCAAGAGGGGGACTGAAACTATAAAAAGGAGGGACAAACACCCCAAGGGACACCTCTCTCTCTCTCCCTGCCCATTGCATTCACTCCACCTGAAGAGAAAAAGGAAGCAGTCATTGGACTCTGGGAGAAGAGTCCTGACTTACAGTGTTTGGTCATTAAGACTGCTGAAAGCATGTGATGAGAAACTTTGCTTGAATCTAATATAGTTTAAGTTAGGCATTAGTACATCTTATCTTTATTTTCCTTGTAACCATTTCTGACTTTTATGCCTCATTATTTGTACTCTCTTAAAATCTATCTGGTTGTAGTTAATAAACTTGTTTTCCTGTTTTATCTAATCCAGTGTGTTTAAATGGAAGTGTCTGAATAACTATTTGATATAATAAGATGGCATATTATTCTCTTTAAGGAATAACAGATTTAAAATATTTGAACTTTCTAGGAGAGAACTGGGCAGTACAGGACATACATTTCCAGGGAAATCTGAGACTGGGGGTGTGTTTGGGTCACCCTGCAGCATAACCAAGGCTGGTGAGATCCAGAGTGTAGCCCAAGTGTGGCTGGCAGGCTGTGGTTCCACACAGACATTCAGGGGATAACTTGCATGCTTGTTGGCTGTTTGTGAGGAGCCCAGGTGGAAGTGGCTTCAGCAAGGCATTGTAAGGCAGCCAAGGCTGCAGGGCAGGGGTGATACAGCCCCCCACTGGTCTAGACTGTACCCTTATATGTCACAGCAACTATTCCCAGCTCTAGGAATGAGTGTGATCTATTGGTTAGAACACGGGGCTAGAAACCTGTAAATCTATCATCTCCAGTGATCCAGTGGATACAGTGTACTTGGGCTTTCAGAATAGATTGGTGAGGGATGATTTCCCTTTACAAAACAGACTGATAGTTGATATAAAGTACTTGGACTTTCAAAATAGAAAGTGAGGCATGATTTCCCTTTACAAAAGCCGTGTTGACTCTTCCCCAACATATTGTGTTATCCATGTGTCTGATAATTTTGTTCTTTTCTATAGTTTCAACCAGTTTGCCTGGTACTGAAGTTAAACTTAATAGTGTGTAATTGCCAGGTCCACTTCTGGAGCCTTTGTTAAAAATCAGCATTACATTAGCTGCCCTCCAGTCATCTGGAACAGAGCCTGATTTAAGTGGTAGGTTACATGTGATAGTTAGTACTTCTGTAGTTTCATATTTGAGTTCCTTCAGAACTCTTGGGTGAACCCCATCTGGTCCTGGTGACTTTTACTGTTTAATTTATCAATTAAGTTACTTACCTACATCCCTTAGCATGCTAGCTTACTCACCCTCTCCTCATTTTTAAACCTGTACTTCTGGGGTTTAGGTGTGGACAGTAGGGGTATTATGGCACAACCACACGTGTGGGTATGTGAACAGTCGCTAGCGTAGATGTACCCAGCAAAGGTTGTTTTGGTTATCGTACTTTTCTAATACGATTAGAGAAGTTGCTCTCAGTGGTATACCATGAGCAGCTGGAGTGCATTTGAAGTGTCAGCACTCTTCTGCTGCTATTAAGCCAGCACAGCAGGTGTATCCTACATGGACGGGCCTGAAACATTCTGCAGAACAGCAGGTGCCTCCTACACGGACATAACTGAAACATTCAGTAGCAAACAAGCAGTTAAGGGACATAGAAAAAAACAGTGATGTGATAAACTAGGTGAAATAATTCATGGCGGTCAACAAACTTCATTTCTACTGGACGCCTCTTCTTTTTGACTAGCCTGCCTAATACTATTATACTGCTAGCAAACTCACTAGTATTCTGCTATATACACCAGTATTAGATAGTATATTTAGTATACTCATTAGATAAATAACCACTAAAATGGGTGTTCTGTCTAAAAAGCAGTGTGTGTGTGTGTGTGTTCCCTGTGAGATTTAAATGATCCAGTGTTATTACAAAGTGCTCTGAGTCATAACTTTGAATGTTAGACCCCATTATGACCTAGGCTGATGTGATACAACATAACAGTCTGTGTCACCTCAGTGCTACATGCCAGGAATGCAAAGCAATATATGAATGCACTGAGCCACATCAAGAAATAAAATAAAATAAAACCCTTCTCTAGGCTGATGCATTCTTCTCTTTCTAGCTGCAGCGGAAGGATAATTCATTTAAGCAGAATTAGGTGGGCATTTCCAGAACTGATGTAATCAGTTGCTAAATACCATGTCATGATACTTGCATTTGTTTTCAAAACCCAGGCTACAAACACATAATCACTTTTGAGAGGAAAAGACAAATGGAGAGTTCCATAGCTGGAGCTTCACATTGTATCTAGAAAGAAAAGGAGTACTTGTGGCACCTTAGAGACTAACCAATTTATTTGAGCATGAGCTTTCGTGAGCTACAGCTCACTTCATCAGATGTTTACCGTGGAAACTGCAGCAGACTTACTTTCCACGGTAAACATCTGATGAAGTGAGCTGTAGCTCACGAAAGCTCATGCTCAAATAAATTGGTTAGTCTCTAAGGTGCCACAAGTACTCCTTTTCTTTTTGCGAATACAGACTAACACGGCTGTTCCTCTGAAATTGTATCTAGAAGTTGAGGTTTGCACTGAATGCACCATGACGTGCTCACTACAGGCAGATTTGTCTGTGGCCCCTGTTTCTCCAGTGTACAATGTGAATCGCATCCCTGACTTACAGTATGAAATGTATTTCATTTGCAAGTCTCTTGTGACAGGGAAGACATGAAAGACTGGGGGAAACACTTTTGTTTCATACCAAGCGGTTGGGTTCCATTTTATACTGATTCAAGGGCCTGGTTTCTGGAAGTGCATAGAATGGGGAGTAAGGCTGCTGCACACCAGCATAGTGTGAGTGAAACTGTGCAGGGGGACAAGTTGAGAGCTAGGCTCAGTTCTGCATGCTAAGGTGTGGGAAGTACTTGTCTACTCTGGGATTTCAGCCAGTAGTGTTGTTGAAGCAGTAGTGTTTATAGCAATTAGTACGTTGCAGTTAGGAAATGCAGACAATTGAAAAAGGAAGCTAAAGGTATCAAAAAAATATAAATACTTTTTTTTAATTGAGCACCAGTACGGTTGAGAACAATAACATGGAATTCTTTAAATATAGCAAGAACAAACAAAATCTTTACAATGGTATAGACTTGACACTAGATAAGGATAGTAAAATTGTCAGTCATGATTCAGAAAAGTCAGAAGTATTTAATAAATATTTCTGGTCTAAATTTGGAAAGAAGCAGGATGATATGTTCATATTTTATACTGATAAAGCAATATTTTCTATTCCAACAGTGCTGTAACTATGTAAGATGTTAAATAGCAACTATTTAAGTTAACTATTTTTAAGTCGGCAGGACTGGATAACTTGCATCCAAAAGTATTAGAAGAATTGGTCAAGAAGCAATGTGAACCATTAATGTTTATTTTTAACAAATTTTGGAACACTGGAGAAATTCCAGAAGATTAGAAAAAAAAGTTAAAGTTGCACCAAGATTTTAAAAGGGTAAAGGGCATGATCACAGTTAACCTGTGGAACTCATAGGCAGGTGACGTTGTGAAGGCCAAAACTATAACTGGGTTCAAAAAAGAATAAGAGCTTCACGGAGGATAGGTTCATCAGTGGTTATTAGCTAAGATGGTCAGGGATGCAACCACATGCTCTGGGTGCCAGATGCCAAGACTGGACATCAGGAGATGAATCACTCAGTAACTGCCTGGTTCTGTTCATTCCCTCTGAAACATCTGGCACCAGACACTGTCAGAAGACAGGATACGGGGCCAGACGGACAATTGGTCTGATGCAGTATGTCCGTTCTAATGTTCTTAATAATTGCTGTTCCCTCTTCTGCCAGGGTGGAGGTTCCTGGCAGCGGGAGGAACTGATCTGTTCTGCTTTATAGGTAAGAGAATTCCAGGGGCCCTAAGAATGTAGGTACAACTGGCTCCCTGCAGAGCCCAGTGATGGCTGCCTGTGAGCCAGCACTCCTTGTGCTTTGTGGGAAAAGGGAACATCTGGAGGAGCTGCCACTCTGCATTCCCCCACATTCCAGAGAGGTGCACCACATCTGGGGCTAGCAGTGCCTCTGTAACCTCTCAATGGCCTCGACTGAAAGATCATCCCAGCAAGCTCTCTATATACTCTGGTTGGGCAGCGGGTACAGCACTGGTCCCACACCCTGTCCAAAAAGCTAGCTTTCTGGCATGCATGTAAAGAGAAAGCCTTGCTGCATGTTGGCTTCCAGCTGGAAAGATTACTGCTGGCCCATGCTGCATTTAGCAGCTAGTGTGGCTGGAATGGAGACACAAAGGGAAAGTCTCCCACCCACAAAATGGCATCATGCAGATTGCGATTAGGCGCCGACAGCAGCAACCAGTGGTGCAAGCATCCCGTGCTGCCGCTATCACTGCAAAGGGCTAAATTGCTCTGATTTAACTGAAGTTCCCCAGTATATCTGACTAAAAAAATACATGATTATAACTGCTCCTTTGTGTGTCTTTCCATGCTCATTTGAAAGAGGTATGGCAGCTCATAAAGCACAGCAACATCCCTTAAGCCCAGAGGGTTTAATGAAGAATTAACGCGATTGTAACAGCATAGCTGAAATAACAGGAAGGAAATTGAATTATTCCTCTCATATTAAATGCATATATTCTTGAACATTTCTGCCATTATAACTTTGCTAACCCATGGTGTGAAATACAGTCTGTTTTCACATGGGTGCATTAAACAAAGATGCGGGCTACAGTACAACAGATTTGAAGGGAATGGCAAGGCATCAGGATGAAAAAGCACCCCTGACATAGGGTTATATCAGTTCTAAATTGTCTCACAGCTGTTTCTAGCTCCATTAGATGGAAGACTGAGTAATTTATAGAAGTCATTTTTAACAATTTGATTGTTGGTATCTATCTGCTGAATTGATTGGTTGGGGAGACAGATCTTTATTTTTAAAATAGCAATAACATCCTTTGCAAATTGCTGCTCAATTTATCCATGATGCAAACAGTGCTAGTCAGCATCCATCAATTTATATTGGGAAAATATGCTGTTATTTCTTAATTATCGGTCTAATTGTGGGAAGAGCAGAGCATGAGATAAGCTGGGCTGGACAACAAACTACAGCAGCTAGGACGCTGTCTCTTTCCCTGCTGAAAGGCATGCAGCTCTCATTGAGACAAATGGGACTTCATATGTACGCAAAGGAGACGTTTGCTTGAAGTTTGCTATTCACCACAGCTTAACCTTATGTGGAATAAAGAGACCAATCTTTCCTCCATTGAAGTCAATGGGAATATGATCAGTTCATGCCAACCATCAAATTGTTACAGATGAGAGATTACTTCCATAAATTACCCAGTATTAAGTGTAATGGTGTTGGAAACAGTCATCATGAACAATGACTTGTCCCCAAACCAGACAGGCTCTTCTGACCAAAACATAGGAGTTGCCATACTGGGTCGGATCAGCAGACCATCTTGTTCAGTATCCTATTTGACAGTGGCCAGTACCAGCCGCTTCCGAGACAGAAACCCGGCAGCGAGCAGTTATAGGATAACCTGTCCTCCAGGATAAGTTTGCTCCTGACCCCCAAGAATCAGATGTTGTTTCAGGCCCAGGAGCATGAGGGTGTATGTTCCTTTTAAGTTCATTTTTTAAAAAATTATTATTATACCTCTGGATATTTTCATTTTCCATATATGTGTACAATCCTGTAAAGGTCTTGGCCCCAATGATATATTCTGGCAATGAGGTCCACCAGCTAGCTGTGCATTGTGTAAAAAAGTACTTTCATTTTCCTGTTGTGAATTTGCTACCTTTCAGTTTCATTAAATATCCCTTGTTGCCATATTATGAGAGGATGAACAGGAGATTCCAGTCTGCCTTCTCTATAACTATTTGTTATTCATTATATTTTTATCAAGTTCTATCTTTCCATCTAGTATGAAGAACCCTTTTCTTCCTCCCAATCCCAGTCCCAAACGGAGTGTGGTTCAAGATGTTGTTGCTGGGTTCCCAGTGCACTGTGGTACAAGATATAGGTGGTAGAGTAATGGCCACCCTGGACATGTGTTATATGCCAGCTCAGGAGCCAGAAACCCTTAATACCAACCCTTAGTGTTGGTCCTGCTTTGAGCAGGGGGTTGGACTAGATGACCTCCTGAGGTCTCTTCCAACCCTAATCTTCTATGATTCTATGATTAATAGTTACCAGTTGGAAGCCAGGTAAATCTTGAGGACCTGATTCATCCAACTATGAATGTCCTCCAGACTGCGGCTTTAGAACTTCATGTAGTTAAGATGTTTCTGAGATTCAGGTTTCAGTTTTGTGTTTGACCTTTTCCCTTCTCTACGATTTCCTCAGATCCCAGAGAAAAAAGATACGGACAACAGCATAGTAAGATAAGTCACAGTGTGGTTCGTTAAGTGACAAAGAGTAATAAAACAACAGGAATCATACCATTCTAGAATTTCTTTCCCCTGGCTTTATTCAAACATACAGACAATCTCGGTCAAACTGAATGAGTACAGCGATAACACTGCTGTCATTCCTTCAGTTGTCTATTCATACCCACTTGCCTGGGCAAGTAGGTGTGTCTGTTACCAAAGTGAAAAGTTACAAATGGCAGTCTAGGGGGGATGGCTATAAAGTTCCAGAGATCGTATGTCTAGCTGTGCTTCATCAAACATCATTACGAGCATCCAGGGCCAGAGTCTCAGCTGGTGCAAATTGACTTCCATGGAGCTACACCAGTGCCTTAAGAATCCTTCCCTGTCCAGCAGTCTGGTTTGCAAGCCCATGACTTCCTTTACATTTCTTAGCAACTGTCTTCTTCCTGACATTGTCCATGGCTTAGGAGGAACTTTGACTCCCTTGGGGAGTTGCAAAGTTCAGGACTTTGCCAACTCCAAAGACAAGTTCCCACATTTTGGACAATCTGAACAGTCCCAACTCTTTGGAAAGCTTCAAAGTTAAATTCCTACAGCCAAATCCTGGAGTCAATATTCAGTTTTTGTTGACTTCAATGGAAATTTTGCTTGAGTAATAACCACGTAAGAACTGGGTAAAGGCTTTGGGATTTAGCATATGAGGGAGGTCCCTTGTAATCAGTGAGTATATAATGTGGGGGAGATATGTAAAGGCACAAAGGGCTATTAGGCACCTAATCCCCTCTGAACTTCAGTAGGAACTTATTACCTATCTCCCATTTGTGCAGTTGAAAAAAAATCTCTCCCACATGCCTAACTCTGAAGCAAGAGTGGCATCACTAAAACAATGGTGAATCTTTCCCCACTCACTATGACGAGTGAGTTAATACTAAGCATCTCTTAAATCTGAACTCCAAATGTAGTTGTTGTAGTAGCCAGGCAAGGTACTAACAAACTTCAACAGGACTTTATTTTTTAAAGGGAAACCTCCTTTTCCAAGCTGCTGCTGCACCCTCAGTAGCTCTCCCTCAGCCTCTTCAACTCCTCACCCCTCCTTCCTGTTTCCTGTCCTTTCAGACTCCCAACAGCCCGTGCTCCCAATTCTAATAATTAGAAGCAACATCTAAACACCACATTCCCTCCTCTCTTAAGAAACTCTCCCAATTACAATAAACATTGTTGTTCTAACCACAGGAACAAATAGGAAACAAGGCACTATACTGTTGACAGAATTATTACACTAAAAACACTATAGATACAACATAACAGTCTCTAGTCCAGACAGGTGGTTGTCTGGGTCTGACAGACCATCTCTCAAGCCCCGGTTCCAGTGCAATGTCTTGTAGTGTTGATACTACGGTGAAGTTATCCAATGCAGATTGGGTGTTGGCATAATCTCATCTTGGTGCATAGGCAGGTGCAAGATAAGAAGCATTCCATACCTGCTCATCAGAAAGTCGATAGGTGTAAGACTCCTTCTTCTCTATGATTTTTTAGGGGCTGTGAATTTATGGTCCCCTTTGCGTAAAATTCTAGGTTTTCATAGTCTAACGAAGGAACCACTCTGAAATTTTGGTTCCTTAGCACCGCGCTACTTGCCTGTGAAAGGCTTATACTTTGCTTGCTTCTGTTCAACTGTTTTTCTCACATCATCCTCGGTTGGGGCCTCAGGTTGTGCCTTTAACAATCCAGCAATGTTCAGTTTAGTACCCATGCAGTAACTCTGTGGGTGATCTTTGCGTTGTGGCATTTCATGTATCCCGGTATGCTTGCAAGAAAGCAGTAGTGAAGGTTATCCACAATCGCCCTTCCAGTTTAGCCGTTTGCAAACTCTTTCAAACTTCTGTTAAATCCTTTGATTTCCCCATTGGCTTGAGGGTAGTATAGGGATTATCTTCTGTGTAAAATGTTCCTCTCTGCTAGAAAAGTTTCAAACTTCAGGAAAGTAAATTGACTACCATTATCTGAAACCGGTTCTTTGGAGTTACCTTCTGTCATAAATATAAAGGGAAGGGTGAACACCTTTAAATCCCCCCTGGCCAGAGGAAAAACCCTTTCACCTGTAAAGAATTAAGAAGCTAAAATAACCTCGCTGGCACCTGACCAAAATGACCAATGAGGAGACAAGATACTTTCAAAGCTGGAAGGGGAGGGGGGAACAAAGGGTCCTGTCTGTGTGATGCTTTTGCCGGGACCAGAGCAGGAATGCAGGTCAGAACTCCTGTAAAGAGTTAATAAGCAATCTGGTTAGATATGCGTTAGATTCTGTTTTGTTTAAATGGCTGATAAAGTAAGTTGTGCTGAATGGGATATATATTCCTGTTTTTGTGTCTTTTTGTAACTTAAGGTTTTGCCTAGAGGGATTCTCTATATTTTGAATCTGATTACCCTGTAAGGTATTTACCATCCTGATTTTACAGAGGTGATTCTTTTACTTTTTCTTTAATTAAAGTTCTTCTTTTAAGAACCTGATTGCTTTTTCATTGTTCTTAAGATCCAAGGGTTTGGGTCTGTGTTCCCCTATGCAAACTGGTGAGGATTTTTATCAAGACCTTCCCCAGGAAAGGGAGCGTAGTGCTTGGGGGAATATTTTCGGGGGGAAGACGTTTCCAAGTGGGCACTTCCCCTGTTCTTTGTGTAACACTTTGGTGGTGGCAGCGTTTAACCTAAACTGATAAGAATAAGCTTAGGGGGTCTTTCATGCAGGTCCCCACATCTGTACCCTAGAGTTCAGAGTGGGGAGGGAAACTTGACACCTTCCCTGCTAAAAACTGAAGAGAGGAACTTAATTACTGTAGCAGAAGAGACTTGCGAAGTAAATGTTACCTCAGGCCATTTACTGAAATAGTCTATTAAGGTGATGGCATAACGACAGTCAATTGGAGCAGTATCAAAGGGTCCTACAATGTCAGTCGCCACTTTTTCCCATGCAGATTCAGGAAGAGGAAGAGGCTGTAATGGAGGGGTACATGTCAGTGCTTCAGTTTGAGAGTCCATCCCTGGCCACCAGTACAGATCCCATAGTCATTGGTTGGTTCTGACAATTCCTTGATGAGTATTGTGTGCCAGGTGCATGAGTTTTGACTGTAATTCTTCTGGCACAAGTAGCCGGTGTGTACCTCATAGCACACAGTCATTGAGCTAAGAAAGTTCATTCCAAACTCTAAAATAAGGCAGCAAAACCGGGTCAAGGTTTTTAGGGTTACTGGGCCATCTCTTTGTCAGAAATTCCCGAAGTTTTTGTTGAATTGGACACGCTGAACAAGCAGCTTGAAATTGTTCTCTTGTAACTGCAGTAAGAGTGCTTGTAATAAGCGCAGCTACTACATCCTCATCCTCCGGTGGACCATCTGGTGAAGGCAAAGGCAGGCAAGAAAGGCAATCAGCTACCCGTTTTTGGTTTCCAAGCTTATATTCCAGTTCATAATTGAAAGAGTAGTCTTGCAGACCATCTAGCAATAAGATATCCTGCTCTTCCCAGTCCTTTCGTGGTGAGAAACATTGTCAAAGAGTTGTGGTCTGTGTGCAACTTGAACGTGCGGGCCCACAGGTAAGTTCTCCATTTTTCAGTAGTCCAGACACAAGCAAGTGTATCTTTTTTTTACTCTCAGCATTACTTAGTGTCCTTGAGGCAAATGCAACAGTTCTCTGTGTTGTCCTCATGAAGTTGTGTGAGGACAGCCCCAAGTCCATAATCAGAAGCATCAGTAGTTACAATTGTGGGCAATGCAGGACTGAATAGTGAAAGTACTGGACTACGTACAATCAAGTCTTTCGCCGTTTCGAAACTAGCTTGTGCATCTGTTGTCCACACTAAGGTTGAACTTCCCTGTAGTAATTCTCATAATGGTTCAATGACAAAAGCATAGTTGGGAATGAATTTTGCATACCAGGAGGTAAGACCCAAGAAGGAACGTAAGGTTTGCAAATCTGTTGGAGAAGGAGAATTTGAAATTGCCAGGATATGAGCCGGATCAGGTTTTAGTCCAGCCTGTGAAATTGTATGCCCCAGAAAGGAGAGTTCAGTTTGTCTAAATTTGCATTTGGACCTATTGAGCTTGAGGCCTGCTTTGCTGATGCAGTTTAGTACATACTGCAGGTTACTGTCATGCTCCTCCAAAGTATTTCCAAACACGATATCATCCAAATAGCACTGGGGCTGATGCGAGACGATATGGAACACGTTTAAAACAGAATAGTCCCTCATGCGTAATAAATACTGTGAGGTCTCTGCTATCTTCATGCAACATAACCTGGTGCTATGCGCTTTGTCAATCACAATAGCTTTATTTGGCTCCCTTAAATCCACACAAAGGCTAATGCCTCCACCCTTCTTCTGCGTCACTACTATAGGTGAAACCCATTCTGAGGAGTTAATCTCTTCAATAATGTCCTCTTGAACAAGTTTTGTAAGTTCCTCTGAAACAGCTTCCCTGACTGAAAATGGTAAGCGCCGTAATTTCTGTCGTATAGGCATCACATTATGCAGAAACCCACAAGCACAGCCGACTTTCTCCTCAACCTGGTGTTGGGTTCCAGCTGAAACTGGTGTGTGTACCACAAGAATGCTTTGCTGAGGAAGATCAATTCGTCCATTAACTACCCTGAGATTTAAAGCAGCCAATAAATCTCTGCCAAAGATAGGAGTGCCTTTGTGGACAATGTAGAACTCTGCAGTTACACAGCAATCCCCAAAAGTAACTATTGCTGGCAGGCAGCCACATACTGAAATATGGTTTTTCAAATAGCACACCAAATGAAGCTTGGGTTCAGTAAGAGGCACATCTTTAAAGTAATGCAAATAGATGGAATCAGGTAGCATAGATACGGCTGCGCCAGTGTCCAACATTAGCTGAATAGAATGTGATTTGCCTGAGAGTATGGCGGAAACGTTTACAGTGCACTTTATTTGTTCTGGAATATGTGCAGTAGTGATTTTGTCCACGCTCAGCACAGTAACATCTGGTATTGCAACTGCATGCACCTGTTGATTGAACTGGCTGCTGCGACATACTTAGCAAAATGCCCAGTCTTTTTGCAATGATTGCACTGAGCTACTTTTGCCAGACATCCTATGTAGCTTGCAAGGTGTTGTGGGGATCCACAGCGAAAACATGCTTTTACTGTATTTTGAATTTGCTGATTTGGTGGTTTTTCATTAGTTTTCCTCTTGTAATTGTTTGTTTGTCTGCAAAGATAGTGAACTTTTCTGCAAAGGAGTCACAGCCTGGACTGTGCCTCCTGTATCCATGCTCATTATTTTGGCTTCAGCTGTAGCTGACTCAATCTGGGTAGCAATGGTTATTGCTTTTTCTAGTGTAAGTTGTGGTTCTAGAAGTAAACGTTCTCTTACACGAAGCATGGTTGATTTCTCCAAGAGCTGGTCTCTAATCATCTCATCTGCCATATTCCCAAAGTTACAAGTTACAATCAGACTCCTCAGGGAAGCAATATACTGCATTATAGTCTCCCCTGGTTTCTGCTCACGCTGGCGAAATCTGTAGCGATTAGCGACTATGTTCACTTTTGGTCCAACAAGTTCTTTAATGCAGTGAGTGCAGTCTCATATTTATCATCGACAAGGGGAAAAGTGTAAAATATACGCTGCCCTTCTGCTCCAAGGCAGTGGATTAGCAGAGCACGCTTTCTTACTTCAGAAATCTCTGTAGCACTGATTGCAAGCAGATAAGTCACAAACATATGGATCCAGGCAGTAAAAGCAATTGGAGGCTCACCTGGGCTTTGTAGAAAGGGTGAAGGTGGGTTCAGAGGCAGAAGATCCATCCTCATCACCAAAATGTTGTAGTAGCCAGGCAAGGTACTAACAAACTTCAACAGGACTTTATTTTTTAAAGTGGAAACCTCTTTTCCAAGCTGCTGCTGCATCCTCAGTAGCTCTCCCTCAGCCTCTTCAACTCCTTACCCCTCCTTCCTGTTTCCTGTCCTTTCAGACTCCCAACAGCCCGTGCTCCCAATTCTAATAATTACAAGCAACATCTAAACACCACAGTAGTGTAAATGTGAGCTTATTTAATTCTGTTCTATAGTGGTACTTATCTTGAACTCACCACTGCAGTAGCTGAGTGCCTTCCAGGTGTGCATTAAGTGATGTGAGTTACATCTGGCACATGTGGTTTGTTCTCTCTCATCCCCTCCTCAATGGTTAATTGTGTGCACAGTAGAGTGTTTTGGTTGGTTTTATTAGGTGGGTTTTTTTTTTTTGAGGGGGTTTGTGATGAGGTGTAAATCACAAGAGCTGAATTAGGCCAAGTGGGCCCAATCATCCAACTAAGCTGCAAATGGGAGAGATTTTGACTGTGTGGAGGGAGCTAATTGGAAGGAAGCTCACCTGTGAGGAACAGGCAGGGCTTCTATAGAGCCAGGAATCTGAAAATAGTGTAGGGAAGCAGCTGGGAGGAAGCCTGCAGTCCCTAGAAGAAGTACAGTAGGAAGGAGTCCAGGGGTAAGAGCAGTAAGGTTGGTGTAGATGCCGACCTTAACAGTTCACTACAGGGCCCTGGACTGGAACCCAGAGTAGCTGGTGGGCCTGGGTTCCCCTACCAGCCACTGCAGAGTGGTATGGCTAAGGGCAGCGGATACGAGGACTGCAGGAGTTGCTGCTGGAGTGCCATAGACAGGGCAGCGGGCATGAGGACTGCCTGATGCTGCTTGAGGAGAAAGACCTCAAAAAACCACACCAAAAGAGAAAACCATTGGGTGACCTGGCCAGAGGGCTGAGTCCCAAAGAGGAAGCAGCAGCTCCTGGAGTGAAAGACGGACTGCAGACAGAGAGAGATGGAGTGCAACCTCAGGAAGGGGTGTCGACCTGGCAGAGCTAATCCCCAGAACTGGCAGGAGGAGGCGCTCTCCAGCGGTGAGTAGAGCATTCCGTCACAGGGGTCGCTCTCATTTATTTGTATGTACATCGCATGTACATATGTAAAAAAAATCTAACTTTCCTTCCAAATCACAAAGATGTCAATATGCCCAAGCAGATTTGCTACTTTCCTTCTGAGTGATAACATTATCTGCCTGAATATGTATATGGTGTTAGCTCCATTGGGATTTGTCAATACAACTCAGAAACAGCCTCCATTCAAATCCACAGCTTGTAAGTGACTCTCAAACCTGATTTATTAAAAACACTTATTTTCAAGAGCACCAGATTTCTGATTAATTTCCAGCACCATGGGTTATTTAATGCTGTAGGTTACATTGTCATTTTTGATTTTCCACAGAGTGCCTGATAGATAGAAGCTATCGTGAGCCTGTTTTTTGAGTGCATTGTTCTGTTACATAACAATAAAATTCTTATTGATGAAATGGCAGTGTCTCTTTTATATAAGGTAAAGTCATCATATCAACTCTGGGGACCGTGGGCCAAACAAATACACAAATGAAGGGAGGATTATTAAATTATGCCACGAAAGCTTAACATTGCAGAGGAGATACCATTGCCAGTGTAACAGCTACATTTAGTTGGTGTAATGTAACCCAGCGATTCATGACTCTGATATTAATTAATCAATGTTAGATGCTCATTTTATTTTTTTATGCTACTGCTGAATGTTACAAAATTGAGTGTCTTGTGCAGAGGGCATAAATCAATTGTAAATTAAATTAGCCTTTCGTTAGGAAGTTTTTTTCTTTTCTCTTCTACTGATAGCTATCCCCTGAAGTGGATTTATAAAGCACAGGTGGTAGAGATGGGAAGGAACCTGCTACTCTAATTCTTTTGGTTCATGTCTTTGCCAGTGCAAGATTGTAGCTCGTACAGCACAATCACCTGTGCACATTTGAGAGCAAAGCTCCCTGCCCCTTGCTGTTCCCACTGCAGTGAGAAATTGTGAGTAAGGGGAGTGAAAATTGCATTGTACGGTAGCAGTGAGATCTTCAAGCATGAAAAACAGAACTGACAGTGTCTCTATGCTCCTGTCAAAGTAACCTCACAACTCTGTGGGCTGCGCCACTGATTTAACTCATCAAACTGCAGATCTAAAGGTCAGACAAGTTTGAAGTGGAGCTATCGTCTGGAGGAAGAGGTCTCTCACATTCACTCACAGAGCACTGATGCTTTTAATAGTAGAGGAAGTAGCCTATGAATATAAATAGGCACCTTCACAAGTCATTCAACTAATGGCATTATGTGAGTTGAAGTAAATATTCTTCTGCTCTCCTCCTGGCAGGGAAATATATAATACAGCCATTTTCAAAAATTTGGGATTGAATTTAGCGCTGATAGAGATTAAAGGATTGACAGTCCGAGAGCCCAAAGCCGTAGGCAAAGAACAGCTGCAGAACACACTTATCTCACCCCAGTTACGGGTTTTGACCCAGACCCAGAAAGACCACTTCTAGGGTAAAATTCTGTTCCCATTGAGTACAATAGAGTTGCACCAATGTAAATTAGAGCAAAATATAGCCATCCATCTCCATTCAGATAGATGCTCCTTTCTGCTTCCCTTTTGTTTCTCCACAAAGGGATCACCATTATAATTTGATTGCTAAACTTAAAGACAGGGGCCCTGATATCGAGGTCTGTTGTGGCCCCTTTACATCAACCTAGTTTCTGCAGACCTTGCCATCATACCCTTCAACTAGGGTATCAGGAAAACTGATCCTTCCTAAGACAGTCCCAAAGTCAGTGCCACAGAGCAGCTTATCCAGGAAGGGCTGTTGGAAGGAGTTAATGCTCAGAGGTCTTCTGTGCTGACTGCTGCAGTGGCTTTGCCCTTAGAGCACTGAAATCACAAATCCAAGGTTATTCCCAAAGGCAGCTCTTCCACTCCATGGAGCTGCCACTTTAAGAAATTTGACTTGACTGAGGAGCCAGTGGAGACAATTGCTAGATCGTCATCAGCTATCCCTCAATGCGAGGATGATGTCTGCTGGGGGAAAAGTCATTGATGAGACTTAAGATGGCTGAGGAGTCCAATTTGTGCTTTACAGGTGTTTCTATCTGTGTGACAGGTGGCTGCTTGGAGAGACCACAACTGCTGATGAGGATGCTGTACCCTTTCCTTCCTCCTCTGCCGGGTCTCAGCCTCTCGAGCATGGCGATTCTCTTCAGAACGAACCCAGGCTTGATGTGTGATGCAACGCCATTGCAGTCTATTCCCAGCCAGCTCTTCTCAGTTCGGAGCATCAATGCCTCCCTACTTAAGATATACTTTCAGGGTGTCCTGGTAGTATTTCCTCTGTCCCCTGCAGGTCCTCTTACCGTGACTTGCTTCGGAAGACAAGTATCAGCCATTCCACACAAGGGTCAGCCCAGCCAAGTTGATGTTTCATAATCTTTGCCTCAATGCTGCTGCTGTTAGCTGCAGAGAGAATGCTGCCCTTGATACGACAGTCTTCCCATCTGATACAGAGAATCTTCCTAAGGCAGCACTGTTGGTACCACTCCAGATGCTTAAGATGGCTTAGGTACGTCACCCATGTCTTGCACCCATAAAGAAGACTGGGGCTGACCACTGCATTGTAGACCAGGATCTTAGTTTCCATCTGCAGATCTCTGTCAATAAAGACATGACAGAGCAACTTTCCAAAGGATGTGCTGGCACAACAGAGCCGATGTGCAATCTCCGCATCAAGATTGGCTGTATGGGAGAGGCAGCTGCCAACATACGGGAAAAGCTCAACACTTTCCAGGGGCTCACCACTGGTGACAATTTGTAGAAGAACCCCTGGGAAGTGTTGAGTTTTTCCCTTACCTTGGCAGCAACTTGTCACTGGGGCAGGCTGGTGGAGCATCTTAGTCTTCCCAGTGTTGAGGCTGCAATAGGTGCCTGAGAATAGATCTAGGGTGGGTGATCAAATCAGCCTTGGTGTGTCTGAGGATAGCACAGTTGACAGCATACTGAAGGTCAATAACAACAGTCCTGGTGACTTTATGTTTAGAATAAAGACGGCGCAGATTGAAGAGCTGGCCGTCCATGAGATACTCAATCCCAATTCCAAAAAAAAGGCAATCATGAGTAAGAATCAAGATTACATCAAGATAGATAGAAAAAAGGGTTGGGGCAATAACACAGCCCTGCTTACCACCAGTACGGATGGTGAACGGGTCCATCTCCAACCCATTACAGAGGACGGTGGCAGTCATTCCATCATGAAATAGCCTGAGAACATGAATGTACTTCAATGGACAACCAAACCTAGACAGCACCTTCCATAATGCTTCACAATTGAGGGAATCAAAGGCCTTAGGTCAATAAATGCCACAAACAAAGGCTGGTGTTGTTCTCTACACCTCTCTTGGATCTGTTGTGCAACAAAAATCATGTTAGTGGTGCCCCGAGACAGTCTGAAACCACACTGAGTTCTGGAGGGACGGCTTCAGAAAAGGGAGGAGACGGTTCAAAAGGGTGTGAGCAAGGATCTTCTCAGAAATGGAGAGGAGTGCAACAGCTCGGTAATTCCCACACATTGAGTTGTCCCATTCCTTTAAAATGGTCACAATATTGGCATTTTTTAGGTTGGGTGGAATTTAGATATAGAATCATAGAAATGTAGGACTGTAAGGGACCTTGATAGATCTTCTAGTCCAGTTTTCTGCACTGAGGCAGGACCAAGTATTATCTAGACAATCCCTGACAGGTGTTTGTCTAACCTGTTCTTAAAAACCTCCAATGATGGTTATTCCACAACCTCCCTAGGTAATTTATTCCAGAGATTAATTACCCTTACAGTTAGGAAGTTTTTCCTAATGTTCAACCTAAACCTCCCTTGCTGAAATTTAAGCCCATTATTTCTTGTCCTGTCCTCAGTGGTTAAGAAGAACAATTTATCAGCCTCCTCCTTGTAACAACCTTTTATGTACTTGAAGATTGTTATCATGTCCCCTCTCAGTCTTCTCTCCTCCAGACTAAACAAACTCTTTCAATCTTTCCTTGTAGGTCATGTTTTCTAGACCTTTAATCATTTTTGTTGCTCTCCTCTGGAATTTCTCCAATATGTCCACATCTTTTCCAGAGTGTGGTGCTCAGAACTGGACACAATACTCTAGTTGAGGCCTTATTAGTGCTGAGTAGAGTGGAAGAATTACTTCTCATGTCTTGCTTACAACAGTCCTGCTAACAACAGTCCTGCTAATGAATCCCAGAATGATGTTTGCTTTCTCTACAATAGTGTTACATTGTTGACTCATATTTAGTTAGTGATCCCCTATTGCCCCTAGATCCTTTTCTGCAGTACTCCTTCCTACGCAGTCATTTCCCAATTTTTATTTGTACTATTCATAGAATCATAGAATAACAGAGTTGGAAGGGACCTCTGGAGGCCATCTAGTCCAACCCCCTGCCCAGAGCAGGACCAATCCCAACTAAATCATCCCAGCCAGGGCTTTGTCAAGCCTGACCTTAAAACTTCTAAGGAAGGGGATTCCACCACCTCCCTAGGTAACGCATTCCAGTGTTTCACCACCCTCCTAGTGAAAAATTTTTTCCTAATATCCAACCTAAACCTCCCCCACTGCAACTTGAGACCATTACTCCTTGTCCTGTCATCTGCTATCACTGAGAATAGTCTAGATCCATCCTCTTTGGATCCACCTTTCAGGTAGTTAAAAGCAGCTATCAAATTCCCCCTCATTCTTCTCTTCTATAGACTAAACAATCCCAGTTCCTTCAGCCTCTCCTCATAACTCATGTGTTCCAGTCCCCTAATCATTTTGGTTGCCCTTCGCTGGACTCTCTCCAATTTTTCCACATCCTTCTTGTAGTGTGGGGCCCAAAACTGGACACAGCACTCCAGATGAGGCCTCACCAATGTTGAATAGAGGGGAACGATCACATCCCTCAATCTGCTGGCAATGCCCCTACTTATACACCCCAAAATGCCATTAGCCTTCTTGGCAACAAGGGCACACTGTCGACTCATATCCAGCTTCTCGTCCACTGTCACCCCTAGGTCCTTCTTAATTGATTGTTCCTTCTTAAGTGTAGTACTTTGCATTTGTCCTTTTTGAATTTCATCCTATTTATTTCAAACCATTTCTCAAGCTTGTCAAGATCACTTTGAATTCTAATCCTGTCCTCCCAAGCACTTGCAACCCCTCCCAACTTGGCATCACCTGCAGACTTTATAAGTGTACTTTCTATATCATTATCCAAATCATTTATGAAGATATTGAATAGAACCACCCCCAGGACAGATCCCTGTGGGACCCTGCTTGATATACCCTACCAGCTTGATTGTGAACCATTGATAACTACTCTCTAAGTATGGTTTTCCAGCCACTTGTGCACCCACTTTATAGTAGGTTCATCTAGGCTATTCTTCTCTAGTTTGTTTATGAGACGATCATGTGAGACACATGAGTAAAGCCTGATTTAAGTCGAGATACATCAGATCAGCTGTTTCCTCCTACCCACAGGGGTTGTTACCCTGTCAAAGAAGGATATTAGGTTGGTTTGACAAGATTTGTTCCTGACAAACCCATGCTGATTGTTACTTATCACCTTATGGGTGATTTGTCCATGTGTGAGGGGGCTGTTGATTCCTTACTGAGACTTAGTGGGTTTTTGGTGGGCCATCTCCCAATCCCAGGAGAAAGGGAAAGGACTGAAGAAGAGTCAGGATCCTAAGGCTGACAGTCCCCGGAGCCAAAGGAGTGAGGCCAGCGCTTGGAGTCAGCCAGATTGACAGGGCAGGCAGGCCAACAAGGGAGTCAAGAACCCAGTGGGCCCATCCTCTGTGTGAGCTGGGGCTACCAGGGGCAAAGTAGAACAGATCCAAACAGGGTGCAGCAGCTGGGGAGAGAGCAGTACGCCAGAGCAGCAGGCAGAGGCAGAGCTGAGCTGGAGCAGCCCAGAGCAGGAAAGCTGAAGCAGCGCAGACCAGCCATGCTGACAGGGAGCCAGGGCCAATTTTCAGGGGGAGCCACAGGGCAAGAGCCGGGAAAGCAGATGGCTGCCATGCCACAAGCAACCCTGAAGCCAAGCACTGTGAGCGGCTAGCGGGAGCCCTGAACAACAAGGGCACAGCAGAGGGAGAGAGATCACCAGACAAGAGACCTTGAAAGCTGGACTCATGGGGGGCATGCAACCCCAACAGGAAGGCTGATACTAGGGAGAAGGGTCCTGCCACCGAGAGCCTGAGGGTGTGTAGCTGCCACCAGAGCAGTGTCCGACCCACTGTATCACTGCAGCGCAGCCAGGCTCTGGGAGGCCTGGGACACGTGAGGAACACACAGTGACCTTTCCTTACGTCCCAGAGACTGCTGTTTATGGTGTCCCTTTGTCAATAGCGTGCGGTTCCTTGTTCCTTTAACCTTTTCTCCCTTATATTTTTACAGTTGCTATTTTAAAAATTGTATTTGGTTCAAACTCAGTGTAGTGGTCACTGGGCCAGGGAAGTGGCCGGGGTGGAGAGAGTACCCCCTAGAACCTATCCTAAGTGAGCCACAACAAGACTGGAGATTAAGCCCCCCAGGAATCCTGGGCCCAGCCTTATTGGGATTACAAGGACTCTTCCACTCTCCCATGTGGCAGAGTTGTTGTCGAGGTCAGGCAGGGATTCAGGTAAAGGGAGTTGGGGTGGGAACTCACAACCTTTTGCTATCCGCTTCCACAGGGATAGTATAGAAGCCAGAAAAGTTCCCCACAACAGCAGGACCGTTCCCCCTCTTATACATGGAAAAGTAGGTCAGAGTTAAGCCCACTTCCCTTCCATACTTCTCTGGGAAAATTGACTCCACGTTTGCTTTGTTCTCCACTTACGCCCCTGTTGATTGGGTGTACCAGGCCTTCGGTACCTCATTGCCTTGGTATATCCCACTCCAGGCCCCACAATCCCACTCCCCTGTATGCTCCCTGGGGAACACAGCTCCCTATATACCCCATACTCTCCTACCTTGCTCAGCTTTTAAATGTTGATCCATATCGTTGATAGGTATCAGCTTTATCAACATTGGTACATGTAAAAGCTGAATGTGGTAGCTGAGTGTGGAGCTGAATTATGTGGGGGAAGCATGTTGAAGAGGGGAATTGTGTGGGGGCATAGGAGGATATGGCTGTTTAGACAGGGAAAATATGGGGTGGGGCGTGGGGCGAGCAGGGCTGCATACAACAGGGAGCAAGCGGGAAAATATGCATGTGTGGGGAGGAGTTGAGAGGGGATTCATTGGTGGAGATAGAAGTAGGGTGGATTTCCCCCCGACAAACTTCCTACTGTCTATCAGAATGGTATAAGTTGTGAAGCTCATTCACTGAAGGAGAAAACAGTCCCAACCTCTGAGGTAAAATGGTTGCCACACTTGTCTTTCATGCTGGCATTCTATCTGGCAAAGAATCAGTGTTCACAGCTCCCTCTGGCCTCCTAAGGCCACTGTGTGGGCAGCTTAACAGGTGTCTGAGAGTAACAGAAAAGGAGTAAGAATAAAGAAAGGGCTGTACCTGAGCCAGGGAACTGCTAGATTCAGGTCTTTTCCGACCAGGCCTGCCCCTCATGAAGCAGCCTTTCAATGCTCTGATAGTATCCTTTTTGGTCCATCAATAAAACCCTAGTTATTTGATCGTCTGAATCCAATCAGATCCTGATTTCCCCAGAGAATCTTGCTCAGAGTGCAAGAAAGAAAAAAGGGGGGGAAAAGCCAGCCATTTTCTCTTTAATGAGTTCATTTGCTGATGTACAAATGCTCAAATTCACTATTAATGTTAAATTAGGTGGTTAAATTAGCTAATTATGTAAAATATGAACAGAACACTCCATATGTAATAGGGAGATTTGGCAGAGAAGGGCTACTCAGCTATAGTGGTCAAGAAATCACATCCCAGGCCAAATGAATTAAGAATGTTGGAAATGCTTATCTCACTTGGATATTGGCCTAAATCCAGTATTCTGCCTACTGAAGTGGCTGGTCCCTGATGCTTTGAAGGAAGATGGATTATAAAATAAATTGTCTGAAATTTTCAAACTATGTTTAGACATCTAGGAAAATGACTTACTGCGACCAAGTTAACATGGTCCAATGGAGTGGGCACTTGGGAGACCTGGTTTCTATACATGGTAACTCTCTGGCAGAGGCAGGTAACAATGGACTAGTCACTTCAACTCTTTGTGCTTCTGTTTCCCCTTTAGCTGTGTGTTCTATTTAAATTGTTAGCTCTTTCGGGCAGACACTGTCTCTCATAGAATAATAGAATATCAGGGTTGGAAGGGACCTCAGGAGGTCATCTAGTCCAACCTTCCATACCTCACTATGTTTGTACCGTGCCTAGCACAATGGGTTTCCCCATCGCAGTTCGGGTCTCTAGATACTGCAAGTGGCAGAACCAGGTTTTGCAGCCGGGGGGATGATGGGTCATTGGTGGTGAGTGAGTCCATCCCACACTCGCCCAGCAGTGGCAGCTCCTGTCCTGTGAGGCTGGGCCCAGCTCCCCATTCTGAGTGTTGAAACCTGGCTCATGGTCGCAGCACCACATGAGCCCATGCGCCATGTGGCAACGCCTGGAGTGGGGAGCCAGGCCCAGCTCTGGGGTACAGGAGCTGTCACTGCTGAGTGAGCGTAGGTGGGGTCACTCTCCAGCTCAGTGTGAAAGGTGCCACACATACAGCTAAATGCCACAAGAGGGTGCAGTTGCCCCCCCCACCCCGTCCAGGGGTGGAGCTAATTGGCGCTACTCTCGTACATTTAAAAATAAATTAAGCATTTACAGTCCCCACTGAAATCATACATATTTAACTTTAGTGTCCCAAGTTTGAAAAGTATGGATAAATGTGAATCATCTGAAAATTAAGTACATGGAGGAAAGGTCTTTCCTGAGCCTGATGCCTTATCTCTTTATGCCTTGACGTGTGAAACAGGCAGACAGTGCTGAGTATAACGCAGAGCAGTGCTTATGGCTGATGCACATATGGGCAGATTTATCCAAAGGTAATTCCTGGTTACGCCAAAGTTGAATTTAACCCATATCTTTCTGTGCCTCACATTCAAGCGTGATGCAGAACTTTGTCTAACAGGCTTTTGTTGACATTTTAGCATAACTGTACACATTCACTGGTCTGTTAAAGCCATCAGATCTCATTAAAAGCCAATATTGATCCTGCATTGTGCTACCTTGCCCTGGATCTGAGTCTAGTATTCCCCTGCTGAAGCACCCTGTTGAGCAAACATATATGTCATGACCTTTGATTATGGAACTGGCAGATGTCTAACAGATCTGAATAAGCTTCCGAGTATGTGTAACAAGGTGTACCAGACCTTTGTGGCCCCCTGCTGGAGGTCCCAAGGTCATACCACACCCCGCCCCAGGAAAGGAGCTGCAAAGGTGGGTCCTCCAGGCCTGCCTAGAGAGGCTGCATAGAAGCAGCCAATCAGTGCTCAGCAGGCTTAGATAAAAGGAGTTGCAGGAGCTGAGCAGGTCAGTTCCTGACTATATTAGAGGAGCAAGAGAGGGGGCTCCTTGCTAGTCACAGGAGCTCGAGAGAGAATCAGAAGATGGGTTCTGGTGGTACTGGCATTCAGCGAGCAGGAAGAGGATGTGAGAACTTCAGCCCTGAGGAAAGAGTGAAGAGAAAGGGGCTACAGTGGAAAAGGCCCAGGGAGTAGCAGCAGCAAAATTGCTATGTAGCTGCTGTTTATAGGATCCATGGGTTGGGACCTGCAGTAGTGGGTGGGCCCTGGTTTTCCCACTGGGAAAGTGGCCTAAGCCCTGGGAAGAAGACAAGTCTTGTTTAGAAGCCTGCTTGTTACAAAGATGGGGCTGAAGACCTTTGTGAAGGCTGACAGTTTGTTGAACTCTTTGCTACTGGGGAAGGGGTTCATCCATTTTTTACTATGTGCCTTGACTTGAGGGTGGAGCCTGCCTAGCAAGGTCAACAACCTAGAGGGGATGCCAGGAGTGGGGAAAAAAGATTTCAGCATCACATTCAGCTACTAAGAGGCACTTAGGAGGTGAGTGCCCCCTGTCACAGTATGCCAGAATGGTCTAACAAAGGATCCTTTAGGAGGTTTTAAGCCCCCTTACACTACAATCTAATTTAATGAGAGCAATGAGTAAAAATCTATGATTAGGTAGCTCATGCAAAGAACGCTGTGAAATGCTGAAGGCTAGCACCAGAGGTGACAAACCCAAATGCACCTTTTCTCTTTCTGTGATGGAGACAATAGATCTCTCCATACAACATGGCAGGAAAGGGGTTAAGAGGGAGCCACAGAGAAATAGGAAATAGTCCAGCTGGACCTGGTCAGGGTATTAAATGATTTCTCTCTCGGGAGGAAGTGGCTCCTATCAGGGAAAAAGACTATTTACTATGCAGCAGAGCTTAGCCTTGCAATGAAATGAAGGAGTCAACAAAGGCTGATTCAGAAAGACTCTCTGCAGGAGTGGAGTCACCTCCTGGTAATAGGCTGTACATATTTGCAGGACAGCTGGAGCAAGTTGTATCCCAAAGGTTTTGTTGGACTCTGGGCTCTAGGTACAACCAGATCCCTGTATGAGGCAATTTATTGCGCCAGCCAGGAGCTAGCTGGAATGGTGCTATGGCTGGAGTGCCTAGAGTCATAGAAAGGCAGGGCTGGAAGGGACTGCGATAAGTCATCAAGTCCTGTGTTGCGGCAGGCCCAAGTAAATTTAGACCATCCCGGCTAGGTACTTGTCCAACCTGTCCTTAAAAACCTCCCGAGATGGGGATTCCACAACCTCCCTTGGAAGCCTGTTCCAGAACTTAACTACCCTTAGAGTTAGAAAGTTTTTCTAATATTTAACCTATCTCTCCCTTGGTGCAGATTAAGCCTATTCTACTTGTCCTACCTCCAGAACGATTGATCATGGTCCTCTTTATAACAGCCCTTAACATATTTGAAGACTGTTGTCCGGTCCCACCTCAGTCTTCATTTCTCAACCATGCCCCGTTTTTTTAACCTTTCCTTGTACGTCAGGTCTTCTAAACCTTTTATCATTTTTGTTGCTTCCCTCTGGATTCCAATTTGTCCATCTCTCCTAAAAGGTGGCACCCAGAACTGGACACAGTACTCCAGCTGAGGCCTCGCTAGTGTTGAATAGAGTGTGACGATTATCTCCTGGGTCTTACATATGACAGTCCTGTTAATACAGCCCAGAATATTAGCCTTTTTTGCAACTGCATCCCAGACTCTCATGCAGTTTGTGACTCACTATAACCCCAGATCCTTTTCATCAGTACTACCACCTAGTCAGTAATTCCCTAGGCATATTTAAACTATATCCCTGCATTAAAACAGTTGGAAGAGCAGAAGAATGCAGTGACATCCTAATAGCAGATGTGGAGAAGCAACCTACTTAGTCCCATTGGGATAGGACTGGGACTGTTTTGACAGTGGATAAGCTGGGTAGCTGGAATTCATTACAGACTGTAGCACCTACCAGCCCTGACCCTGTTGGGCTAGGCATGGTACAAACAGAACAAAAAGACAATTTCTGCCCTGAAGGGTTTACATTCTGCATCCTTAAATTAAGGGATCCACCTGGACTTGCTGAGGTTGTTTGTGCATGAGAATCAACTGGACCTGCCACACCCAAGAACAGCTGTACAAAGGCTATGGGAGTTCACATCATGCTATGTGCTAGGGAAGGAGGAATTCAGACCTCTGGTTGACACAGTGTAAGCTCTCTGAGGTTACTAAAAGTCGGTCACGATAAGCCAGATTTGGATCCTTTTGGGGCTTGCTGGATATTATAGGAAAATAGTATCCGTGTTTGCCACATTAGCGCCTCCTCCCCTACTGACCTCGTCAAGATAACAGTCCCCAATAAGGTATGGTATTTGAATTCAGAAGCAGGGACTTTTTTTGAGAGAGAGAGTGGGTGAGACCAAGCAGAAAAGTCTAAATCCTGCATTATTATTATGTTGTAGCGGGTAAGAGTCCCAGTCCTGGACCAGGACTGATCTGTGCTAAGTCCAGGTGACAGAATAAAAAGTGGACCTTGCCCTAAACTGCTCATAATCTAAATAAGAAAGGTATAAACCCTGCAGTATTTGGGGAGCAGCTTGGTCTTGGTTCTCTGTTCCCAGTCAAGGGGAGTTGTGGGAAGCAGCAGCCAGCCTGTGGGCTGCAGGTTGCCCACCACTCCTTTAATGGCTAGGATGAGCTTGGGGTGGATGGTAGAGAATTCATGGAGATGTGGCATGTCATCAAGGTATATGGAGCAACTGACCATTTTGGCCTTTAAAGTGCAACCTTGTGACCATGCAGACCCTGAATAGGTTAGTCTATCAACCCGTCTGGCCTCCCTCAGGGTAGTATGAGTGCCTGTCTCACAGATAACGAATGCTCGCAGAGAGATCTGTGGGGTGGCGATATAGATTACCTTCTCTGCTACTCCTACAAAAATAGGCTTGAGCTCTGAAGACCCCTAGAGTCCTCAGTGGAGATCAGCACCTGATTGCACTAGGTGCAGCACAGACACACAGTAAGGACAATTCCTGCCCTAAAGAACTAAACAGACAAGCGAGACAAAAGGGTGGGAGGGGAAACTGAGGTGAAGTTTCTTGCCCAAAGTCACACAGGCAGTCAGTAGCAGAGCGAGGATAGAACCCAGCTATCTCAAGTCCTTCTCTAGCCCTCATAGAATCATAGACTATCAGGGTTGGAAGGGACCTCAGCAGGTCATCTAGTCCAACCCCCTGCTCAAAGCAGGACCAATCCCCAATTAAATCATCCCAGCCAGGGCTTTGTCAAGCCTGACCTTAAAAACTTCTAAGGAAGGAGATTCCACCACCTCCCTAGGCAACGCATTCCAGTGTTTCACCACCCTCTTAGTGAAAAAGTTTTTCCTAATATCCAACCTAAACCTCCCCCACTGCAACTTGAGACCATTACTCCTTGTCCTGTCCCCTTCCACCACTAAGAATAGTCTAGAACCATCCTCTCTGGAACCACCTCTCAGGTAGTTGAAAGCAGCTATCAAATCCCCCCTCATTCTTCTCTTCTGCAGACTAAACAATCCCAGTTCCCTCAGCCTCTCCTCATAAGTCATGTGTTCCAGACCCCTAATAATTTTTGTTGCCCTTCGCTGGACTCTCTCTAATTTATCCACATCCTTCTTGTAGTGTGGGGCCCAAAACTGGACACAGTACTCCAGATGAGGCCTCATCAATGTCGAATAGAGGGGGACGATCACGTCCCTCGATCCGCTTGCTATGCCCCTACTTATACATCCCAAAATGCCATTGGCCTTCTTGGCAACAAGGGCACACTGCTGGCTCATATCCAGCTTCTCGTCCACTGTCACCCCTAGGTCCTTTTCCGCAGAACTGCTGCCTAGCCATTCGGTCCCTAGTCTGTAGCTGTGCATTGGGTTCTTCCATCCTAAGTGCAGGACCCTGCACTTATCCTTATTGAACCTCATCAGATTTCTTTTGGCCCAATCCTCCAATTTGTCTAGGTCCCTCTGTATCCTATCCCTGCCCTCCAGCGTATCTACCACTCCTCCCAGTTTAGTATCATCCGCAAATTTGCTGAGAGTGCAATCCACACCATCCTCCAGATCATTTATGAAGATATTGATCAAAACCGGCCCCAGGACCGACCCCTGGGGCACTCCACTTGACACCGGCTGCCAACTAGACATGGAGACATTGATCACTACCCGTTGAGCCCGACAATCTAGCCAACTTTCTACCCACCTTATAGTGCATTCATCCAGCCCATACTACTTTAACTTGCTAACAAGAATACTGTGGGAGACCATGTCAAAAGCTTTGCTAAAGTCAAGAAACAATACATCCACTGCTTTCCCTTCATCCACAGAACCAGTAATCTCATCATAGAAGGCGATTAGATTAGTCAGGCATGACCTTCCCTTGGTGAATCCATGCTGACTGTTCCTGATCACTTTCCTCTCATGTAAGTGCTTCAGGATTGATTCTTTGAGGACCTGCTCCATGATTTTTCCAGGGACTGAGGTGAGGCTGACTGGCCTGTAGTTCCCAGGATCCTCCTTCTTCCCTTTTTTAAAGATTGGCACTACATTAGCCTTTTTCCAGTCATCTGGGACTTCCCCCGTTCGCCACGAATTTTCAAAGATAATGGCCAATGGCTCTGCAATCACAGCCGCCAATTCCTTCAGCACTCTCGGATGCAACTCGTCCAGCCCCATGGACTTGTGCACGTCATCCATGGGACCATGCTACGCGTGTAGGCTGACTTTTGCTCATGTTGAGACACAGTACGCCTCTAGCCCACCAGTTCTCAGGGTGTGGCCTGTGGGCTGCTTGTGGCCCAATCAGCACCCAGCTGCAGCCCATGTGACATCCTCAGGGCCATTCATGTAGTATATATATTGTGTGGATGCAGCCTACATACTACATAGAGCTGCACATACAGCCCACAATGGTAAATTGGTTGAGAATAGGGTGACCAGACAGCAAGTGTGAAAAATCAGGACGGGGGTGAGGGGGTAATAGGCGCCTATAGAAGAAAAAGCCCCAAATATCAGGACTGTCTGTATAAAATAGGGACATCTAGTCACCCTAGTTGAGAACCACTGCTCTAGCCCCTCAGAAGGCAGCTAGGAGAAGCCCAGGACACTTTGCATGTAGGTTCTATTGGTTTTAACAAAGCTTGCACAGTTTCACCAGTTTGGTGTTAAGGTGAAGACAAGAAAACCCAGCAGTCACCACGCACCCTAGGAGGTAAGTGCATCTTAGAAAGATTAAATCAAATCAGGGTTTTCAGTCCTTTGAAGGTGAAGGAAAAAAAATAGGGCAACTATTTTGGTGTAAACCATCAGGCTGGGCTCAGAGAACCGGGAGTGGGGAGACAGTAACATAGATGGAGATTTGCTTGTGCACTTTGTGGACGCTGTTGTTGCTGCTGCTGGGGCTGATACTGAGGTACTGTCAGAGTGACACATCCAGTGTATGTGGAGAAAGAATATTCACATTTAGTAAAGCCCATCACAACTTTGAAGGCTCAGGAAAGATGTCTTAGCAAGACAGCGATGTAATAAGTACAAGAAACATATTTCTGAAGACAGGTCCTTAGCTAAACTGCGTGCACCAGGAGAATCTTTCTGCTGAAATCCTTCATTACTTGATTTTAATTTTTGTTATTTCATTTCCAGCTCTGTAAAAACTGAGCAATTATGGTCTTCGATTACCTCTTGGCACCAACCCTATGAATGAATGGCCTTTATGCCGATTGCTTTTTGAACTGTTGGAGAGAAAAGATGAGCTGGGTCACCTCTATGAATAGGCTTGGGTCTAGGGGCTTGTATTTTCTGGCAAGTATCATCATTTGGTTTTTGGGATGAGTCCAATGAAGCAGATGGGAGGACTCTATGCCTGACTTCAGGCTTGGTCAATGGCAAAGCTTCCACTCACTTCAGTGGTGCAGGATCAGGCCTTGCAAAGAGTCCTTTCTGTTGTACTCCTGGGTCCGTGTCCTGAAGCAGGGTGTGCATTAGAGCCAGTCTCCAAGCGACCTAACAAGTGCAGCTGGCTAATAGTAAGCTGACTGGCTACACTGTCTGATTGGTGGAAAGAGTCAGCAGACCAACTCAAGCCCAGCAGCAATTTGGTGGCTGCTCAAAGCATTTGCCCATGGAGGTGATCACTCCTGTGCCTGCTTTTTCCCAGCCCTATTCCTGCCTTGGTCCCAGCCTTGCCTCAAGCCATGTAACTCAGCTCTGACTCCAGGTTATCAATTCCTGCTCTAACTACTAGGTCTGATTGCCCACATCCTGGACAGTTAGTTGCTCTGGTATCCTCTTCTTTCACCACCTCTTTACACCAAAAGTTTTAAATTACCGGGATCTAAATCTGAGCTGATGTTTTGGATCACCCTTTCCAGGTTGCTTGCTCTTTCTCTTACCTTCCCAGCAAACGTCCTTGCTTTTAAGCCCCAGTACCAGCGTCAGTGATATAGGGCTAAGTGGTTGGGTCAATGACTGTCTACACTGACTTTAAAGTTATTGAGCCAATATGTTTTGGATCAACAAACAGGGCTAACAGGTCAACCATCCCAGCCTTGTAAATTGATAAATTTTTCAACAGACTATATTAGAGTCAAGGGGATTGATTGACCTGCTCTCTGGATTCTTGGTGTAAACAAACAGCTGACTGCAACCATCTGGCCAGCACTGGGCTCTTGTGATTCATTACTGTCAACAGGGCCAGATCTATGCCAGCATCCCTCTTGAATGGGCAGCCAGGGCAGGAGGCATGAAGGATCTGATATTAGAGACCACCTTCACTACATGATAGTGACCAGGATCTAGTATTTCCTTCTAACATGAAGCTTTATCTTCTGGGTTCCCTTCATGTTTGACCCTTCACACTGGGTCTGGCCAGACAAGATGCTCTAGGGAAACTTTATTATTAGGGCTGTCAATTATTGCCTATTAACTCAGGTGAGTAACTCAAATCAATTTAAAAAGATAATTGCAATTAATCATTCTGTTAAACAATAGAATACCAACTGAAATTAAATATTTTTCTACATTTTCAAATATATCTATTACAATTACAACAGAATACAAAGTGTACAGTGCTCACTTTATATTTTATTGCAAATATTTGCACTGTAAATAGTATGAGATGAATTGAAAAATACAAGTATTGTACTACAATCTCTTTATCATGAAAGTGCAACTTACAAATATAATAGCTTCTTTGGTTATATAACTGCACTCAAAACCAAAACAATGTAAAAAATTTTACAAGTACACTCAGTCCTACTTCTTGTTCAGCCAATTACTAAGAGAAACAAGTTTGTTTACATTTATGGGCGATAATGTTGCCCACTTCTTAATGCCACCTGAAAGTGAGAACAGGCATTTGCCAGGCATGGTCGTAGCTGGTGTCACATGATATTTACAAGCCAGATACGCTAAACATTCATATGCCTCTTCATGCTTTGGCCATCGTTCCAGAGGACATGCTTCCATGCTGATGCTAGTTTAAAAAAACCAGAATGCGTTAATTAAATTTGTGACTGAACACTTTGGGGGAGAATTCTGCTTTCTGCCATATATTTAATGTTATATAAGTCTTGATGATCCAGCACATGTTGTTCATTAAGAATACTTTAACTGCAAGTTTGACAAGAAACAAAGAAGTTAGCAACAGCACTTGACCCAAGATTTAAGAATCTGAAGTGTCTTCCAAAATGAGAGGGAAGAGGTGTGGAGCATGCTTTCAGAAGATTAAAAGAGCAACATGCTGATGTGGAAGCTACAGAATCCAAACCACCAAAAAAGAAAATCAGCCTTCTGCTGGGGGCATGCGACTCAGATGATGAAAATGAACATGCATCGGTCTGCTCTGCTTTGGATAGTTATCAAGCAGAAGCCATCAGCATAGAAGCTTGTCCTCTGGAATGGTGACTGAAGCATGGAGACATGAATCTTTAGAGCCTCTGGCATATAAATATCTTGCGATGCCAGCTACAACAGTGCTATGCAAACACCTGTTCTGACTTCCAGGTGACATTGTAAACAAGCAAGCAGCATTATCTTCTGCTAATGTAAACAAACTTGTTTCTCTTAGCAATTGGCTGAACAAGTAGGACTGAGTGTACCTGTAGGCTCTAAAGTTTTTACCTTGCTTTATTTTTGAAGGCAGGGGGGTTTTGTACATAATTCTACATTTGTAAGTTCAACTTTTATGTTGAAGAGATTGCACTACAGCATTTGTATTAGGTGAATTGAAAAATACTATTTACAGTGCAAATATTTGTAATAAAAAATAAATGATAAAGTGAGCACTGTACACTTTTGTATTGTGTTGTAGTTGAAATCAATTTGAAAATGTAGAAAACATGTGAAAATATTTAAAGGGTGTTTAACAGCACGATTTTTTTTGTTTTTACACTGCTTGACAACCCTATTTATTATCCATTAGCCTCTTGCTTCAGCATCCAAAATGGCTGGTCTGCAGATGTTTCAGTGATGCAAACCAGCTGGTGCTGGACAACTTAAGCTTCTTCCACACCCTAGGAATACCTTGGGGACAGCCATTTGAGGAGAGCTTGATAGGATTCCCTTCAAAACTCATCCACACTGCTTCTGCTTACTGGCAACCATAGAGCACCAGGACTATGGATGAAGCTCACCAGTCACTTCCCAAGTGAAACCTGGTCTCCAAAGCCAAGAGTGTAAACCTCAAGTGAGCTGTAGCTCATGAAAGCTTATGCTCAAATAAACTGGTTAGTCTCTAAGGTGCCACAAGTACTCCTTTTCTTTTTGTGAATACAGACTAACACAGCTGCTACTCTGAAACCTGTCATTTTCTTGAGAAACCCTGACTCTACAGCCTGCCCTCCTTCCCTGGGGATTGACAGACCCTAATCCTGCTTCCATTGGTATTTGGCCAGTAACTTGAATAGAAGCCAGCTCAGGCCCTGAGCTAACAAATGAACTGATGTCTCCTGTACAGCACTGCACAATTCACCCACTAGGTCACACAGACAGCAATAGTAAGAGGCAGTTCCAAAGGGGGTTGCTTGACATCAGCTTATTGCTACTAAAAAGCAGGAAAGAAATATGAAGTTTCACTGCCTTAATATTTACTAGCTCCTGAGAGCATGTGTGTGAGTTCAGTGGAACTAGGCTGGTTTACATTTTCTGAAAATCTGTCCCCTGATCACATGTATGTCACTTTAAGCATTCTGTCTGTTCTGGCTTTACACTGTGCACTCCTCAAGGCAGGACAGTGCCTGGATTGGTTATTGCTGATGTCAACATATTTGTATGATCATTCTTGCACCAGGAAAGTGTAGGGGACAATTTCCTGGTGCAAGTGCTAGAGGAGACAACTGGGGGGAGCTTTTCTTGACCTGCTGCTCACAAACCGGGAAGAATTAGTGGGGGAAGCAAAAGTGGATGGGAATCTGGAAGTCAGTGACCATGAGTTGGTTGAGTTCAGGATCCCGACACAGGGAAGAAAGGTAAGCAGCAGGATACGGACCCTAGACTTCAGGAAAGCAGACTTCAACTCCCTCAGGAAACAGATGGGTAGGATCCCCTGGGGGACTAACATGAAGGGGAAAGGAGTCCAGGAGAGCTGGCTGTATTTCAAGGAATCCCTGTTGAGGTTACAGGGACAAACCATCCCGATGAGTCAAAAGTATAGTAAATACGGCAGGTGACCAGCTTGGCTTAACGGTGAAATCCTAGCGGATCTTAAACATAAAAAAGAAGCTTACAAGAAGTGGAAGGTTGGACATATGACCAGGGAAGAGTATAAAAATATTGCTTGGGCATGTAGGAATGAAATCAGGAGGGCCAAATCGCACCTGGAGCTGCAGCTAGCAAGAGATGTCAAGAGTAAAAAGAAGGGTTTCTTCAGGTATGTTGGCAACAAGAAGAAAGCCAAGGAAAGCGTGGGCCCTTTACTGAATGAGGGAGGCAACCTAGTGACAGAGGATGTGGAAAAAGCTAATGTACTCAATGCCTTTTTTGCCTCTGTCTTCACGAACAAGGTCAGCTCCCAGACTGCTGCGCTGGGCATCAAAACATGGGGATTAGATGGCCAGCCCTCTGTGGAGAAAGAGGTGGTTAGGGACTATTTGGAAAAGCTGGACGTGCACAAGTCCATGGGGCTGGACAAGTTGCATCCAAGAGTGCTAAAGGAATTGGCGGCTGTGATTGCAGAGCCATTGGCCATTATCTTTGAAAACTCGTGGCGAACGGGGGAAGTCCCGGATGACTGGAAAAAGGCTAATGTAGTGCCAATCTAAAAAAGGGAAGAAGGAGGATCCTGGGAACTACAGGCCAGTCAGCCTCACCTCAGTCCCTGGAAAAATCATGGAGCAGGTCCTCAAAGAATCAATCCTGAAGCACTTGCATGAGAGGAAAGTGATCAGGAACAGCCAGCATGGATTCACCAAGGGAAGGTCATGCCTGACTAATCTAATCGCCTTCTATGATGAGATTACTGATTCTGTGGATGAAGGGAAAGCAGTGGATGTATTGTTTCTTGACTTTAGCAAAGCTTTTGACATGGTCTCCCACAGTATTCTTGTCAGCAAGTTAAAGTAGTATGGGCTGGATGAATGCACTATAAGGTGGGTAGAAAGTTGGCTAGATTGTCAGGCTCAACGGGTAGTGATCAATGGCTCCATATCTAGTTGGCAGTCGGTGTCAAGTGGAGTGCCCCAGGGGTCGGTCCTGGGGCCGGTTTTGTTCAATATCTTCATAAATGATCTGGAGGATGGTGTGGATTGCACTCTCGTCCCCCTCTATTAGACATTGGTGAGGCCTCATCTGGAGTACTGTGTCCAGTTTTGGGCCCCACACTACAAGAAGGATGTGGATAAATTGGAGAGAGTCCAGCGAAGGACAACAAAAATTAGGGGTCTGGAACACATGACTTATGAGGAGAGGCTGAGGGAACTGGGATTGTTTAGTCTGCAGAAGAGAAGAATGAGGGGGGGATTTGATAGCTGCTTTCAACTACCTGAGAGGTGGTTCCAGAGAGGATGGTTCTAGACTATTCTCAGTGGTGGAAGGGGACAGGACAAGGAGTAATGGTCTCAAGTTGCAGTGGGGGAGGTTTAGCTTGAATATTAGGGAAAACTTTTTCACTAGGAGGGTGGTGAAACACTGGAATGCATTACCTAGGGAGGTGGTGGAATCTCCTTCCTTAGAAGTTTTTAAGGTCAGGCTTGACAAAGCCCTGGCTGGGATGATTTAATTGGGGATTGGTCCTGCTTTGAGCAGGGGGTTGGACTAGATGACCTTCTGAGGTCCCTTCCAACCCTGATATTCTATGATTCTTTTATTTGATCTCAAAAGTACCCCATATCACCCCCTAAAAATAGACTAATTTAATTGCCAGATTAGTCCTTCAAAGGATTCTGACCTCCATGTGCATTTGTTTTCTAGTACATCTGACAATGGATTGTGCCATCCGTGCAGCAATGTCTATTTAGAATGTAGCTATCCATTTGTTTATCTTTGTGATGGTGTTTCTAATAAATGGTTCAAATTTTCCTATAGAATTGGAATGAAATAAAAGAAAGAGGAAATGAAAATAAAGGAGAGATCCCTAAGATGAAACGAGCTAAGATTTCAAAAGTGGCTGTTGGCTAAATTCTGCTCAGAGTTATGCTGGGGTTTAGTGAAATCTGCTTGAAGCTGGTAGACATGCATAAGACTTCAAATATTTAATTGGCCCCCCATAACCATGGGGTCTCAATCTCCAGTGTAAGGCTGGGAAGTACTATAACCCCATCTTACAGATGGGGAACTGAGGTCCAGTTCCTCAGGGTTATTTAGGTGTCTAATTCCCATGGACTTGCCCAGCATCACATAGGAAGCTTGTGACAGAGCAGAGAATTGAATCCAGGTCTCCCAAGTCTCAAGCTAGTCCCCTAAACACTGAACCAGCCTTCTTGTTGGATGTGGGCAGAACCATCATAAACATGTCTGACAGTGAACCCTAGACCAGTACCAGTAAGACCTACTGGCACAAATGTTGACAGCAATCATTTCAATTTCACCAGATTTAAGAGGTGTGAATGGTAGATTCAGATTCTACTAGTTCTTACAGCCGAGGAATGAGACCAGAAGTGCTTGTGCACAGGTACAAAATGCTCCTGGACATCCTAGCCATATTTCACAAACATGACCACAGTGTGAATGTTGCCTGAGTAAGGATTAGAGGAAGCTTCTGATAAGAAACTCAGAGGCTATAATAGGCTTGTTCCATCATGTCCCACTGGCTTTTAGGTCAGCCCAGCCGACCACCCAGAAAGGGATTACACTTCAGATGAAAAAGGATTTTTTTTTTAAACCGCAAAGGAAGTAGCAATTTTCCAAAGGTCCCAAAATTTACTGAGCTTGTATTGCCTGCAGTCAGCTGCTGAGGATGTGATTTAGTGATCTCAAGGAAATGTTTGTTACCTAAGGCTACATACTTATTGCTTTTTCTGTTGGCAAATAAAAGTCGGTTTTATTATACCCATTCCAGTTCCCCTTCCCCTCCCCAAGAAAGCTACAGTGCCAACATGCTGCTCACTGTTCTGCAGCTATTGATTGTTTTTTGTTTGTGTGCTTGAATTTATGGCATATTACTGGCTTGTCTAATCCACTGCTTGCCTGCATGCACTGTTGTGGCCTGTGCCAGCCTGGTTGCTGGAAAAGTGTGCCAGCTAAACCTTGCTATGTAGCCATGTTTGTAGGAATCGGAAGTAGTTTCTGCAGCAAGCTGCTCTCCTTTTCTATCTGTCTGGTATCTGTCACTGGACTGCTGACCTTCAGGAGCACCCATGAGTGGATAGATGGGCTGTTACACTGGTAGCTCCTGAGGAGCCTAATGGCCTTTTGTACACACCCTTGCTATTTTGCACAAGATCAGAATAGCAAGTGCTGCAATACTGGGCCTGATCAAGTGCTCTCTGAAGAGAACGAGAAGACTCTTCATTCTAATTAGCACCACAGACCCTTCTGAGAGTGGTTGTCCTCAGATATTGCTAGTTGGGACTAGCAAGAGTAGGACTCTCACAAGAAAGATCATAATAGTTAGAATCCAGATGTGCAGATTTAAGAGGTTTGGATAAAATCTGGGAAAGCATCAGAACTTGTAGCACAGCAAGAGCTAATAGCTGGAGGTTGAAGCAAGGCAAATTCATACTTGAGAGGAGATCATTTATCAGTGAGGGTAATTAATTACAGGAACAATTAACCAAGGGATGTGGTAGATTCTCCATCTGCAGTCTTTAAATCAAGAATGGACAGCTTTCTAAAAAAGCCTTCTAGATATCCACAATTGGTCTTGAAGCAGGAATTACTGGGGGAGATTCTCTGGCCTAAGTTATACAGGAGGTCAGGCTTGATAATCATAATGGTCCTTTCTGGACTTGGAATCTATGAACTCAACCTGAACTCCAGACTTTGAGGTTCACCCTCCACTACAATTATTAGTTATATTATATTAGTTATTGTGCTTAATTATTTCATTGTTTATTTGCACTACAGAAACACCAGTGTTGTAAGTCCTCCAGGAAGTGTGGCATCTCTGTACATTCTCACTGCAGTCATTTGCTTTTTCCTCTGAGCCATATAGAAAAACAAATGCAAACAGGACAGGTTTAGTTACAGGCTACAGCTAGAGAATAGCCGGAAGTGTGTTACTTCATTGGTATAGATGGTCTCCATTCTTAATAAAGTGTTTAACACTGGTCTTGTCAATAAGATACTGCAACATGCAGGGGCCAATTGAGAACAGGACCCCATTGTGCTAGGCACTGAAGAAATAGAATAAGAGGCAGAAGTGCTTACAGTCTAAATAAACGAGATAAATAAGTGGGGGAAGAAAGGGATAGCACAGACAGGGAACAGAGTGATGGTTTGCAAGCATCATGTTAGTGCCATTTAAAAGAATCTTTGGGGTTTAGTTAGAGGAATTAGTTAAACAGAAAGGGGAGGGGAGCACAAAGTGCAGTGGTAGCCAGGCTCAAGTGGAGAGAGAGGGGGATGAGAGGTGGCTGGAGCAAGCCACCAATCAGCACCAGGGAGAGAATGGCCACCATGGAACCTGTCTGATGACATCAGCATCTGACAGTTCCTTCTCCAGCTTCTGTGCCTGCTATACTGGGTTAAGTTTCCCTGGCCCAGCAGCTGGCTGCTCCCTGGAGCTTTTCTTCCCCAAACCCAGATGGGTTTGGGGAGGGAAGATGCTGCATAGGTTGCAATGCTCTCTGGTGGGAAGTTGTGGGGGTCACTGACTGAACCTTCACTGCCAAACAGTCTTTTTTTTACCAGAGATGGTAAGAGCTTTTGCTTGATTTTTATCACTCAATATCATTTTATGGATGTACAGGTTACATTTTGGGTTTTGCTCTGTGTTTAATGTTGCTTTACCAGCCTTGAATTGGTATTTGCAAGCACTTTGCCACATCATTTGCAGATCATGAAGTTTCACCTCCACTCGTGAAAGTTCCTATGCCCTACTGATAGTTTTATAACTTCTACATCAGGCTGAGAAGGATGCTACCCTGCAGGAAGTATGTGGGGAGGACTGTTTGTGTCTTCTTGCTTGGGTGGCAGACCCACAGCAGCATCAGTGGTTATGCTCTCTCTCCACCCCTGGAACGAATCAACACTAGCCTCAAGTCCATTTCAAGCCTTTGCATCAGGGTACAACTTACTGAGTAAGCGCAAAACTTTTGAGTACTATCAAAAGTAAAGAAGTTTCCTGCCCACTACCTAACCCCTGCAGGATTACTCAGACTTTAAGGTCAGAAGGGACCATTATGATCATCTAGTCTGACCTCCTGCACAATGCAGGCCACAGAATCTCACCTACCCACTCCTGCAATAAACCTCATCTATGTCTGAGCTATTGAAGTCCTCAAATCATGGTTTCAAGACTTCAAGGTGCAGAGAATCCTCCAGCAAGTGACCCATGCTGCAGAGGAAGGTGAAAAACCACCAGGGCCTCTGCTAATCTGCCCTGGAGGAAAATTCCTTCCCAACCCCAAATATGGCGATCAGCTGAACCCTGAGCATGTGGGCAAGATTCACCAGCCAGATACCCAGGAAAGAATTCTCTGTAGTAACTCAGATCCCACCCCATCTAACATCTCATCACAGGCCATTGGGCCTATTTACCATGAATAGTCAACAATCAACTAATTGCCAAAATCATGTTATCCCATCATAACATCTCCTCCATAAGCTTATCAAGCTTAATCTTAACCAGATAAGTCTTTTGCCTCCACTGCTTCCCTTGGAAGGCTGTTCCAGAACTTCACTCCTCTGATGGTTAGAAGCCTTTGTCTAATTTCAAGTCTAAGTGTCCTGATGGCCAATTTATATCCATTTGTTCTTGTGTCCACATTGGTACTGAGCTTAAATAAATTCCTCTCCCTCCCTGGTATTTATCCCTCTGATATATTTATAGAGAGCAATCATATCTCCCCTCAGCCTTCTTTTGGTTAGGCTAAAGAAGCCAAGTTCTTCGAGTCTCCTTTCATAAGACAGTTTTCCATTCCTCGGATCATCCTGGTAGCCTCTCTGTACCTGTTCCAGTTTGAACTCATCCTTCTTACACATGAGAGACCAGAACTGCACAGTGTTCCAGATGAGGTCTCACCAGTGCCATGTATAACGGTACTAACACCTCCTTATCTCTACAGGAAATACCTCGCCTGATGCATCCCAAGACCACATTCCATAGGTGCCTTGAGTCCCAGGCAGATAGACAAGTTTCTCTGCTCCTTCTCCTTCCTCGCCTGCTCCCTACAGGATTACACTCCCCAGGCTTAGAAGCCACAGGTAAACAAAAGGTTTTCACCCAACCTAGGTACTCCTATAGGAGCCTACCTGCTCCCTACAGCTCTCCTTCAACTGAACTATTTGCTGGCTTTTATGAGGACCACAGGGCTAGAGTCACAAAGGAATTTAGGCACTGCAACACTGAACTCCCAGCACCCTTCCCCCTAATGGGGTTATCAGCCCTGAGCTAGGCACCCAGGCTCCTTTTGCATTATGTGGGGAGTATTAGGCATCTCAGTACTGTTGTGAAACTAGCCCCAGGTGATCTTCAAGCATCACCTGGTAACTGACCTCACAGCATTAGCTAGGAGGCAGCCGATTACTCACAGTTGGAGCTGGACCCAACTCCCCTTAAGGGCCAGCCATCCTATGACACATGCTGGGTATTGTATGGCCACAGGATGGTCAGAGATAATGCTACTCCCCAAGTTCCAATTTTGGCACTGTTTGCTTAGTGGTCTTGGGCAAACCTTGGGATCCACCAAGGGACTTGGGTGTTGCAACACTGAGCGTTAATGTGCCTAGAAAAAAAATCACAGGAACAAGACTGCACTCCACAAAGCTCAGTTATGTGCCTAGGCAATGAACAGGGAGAGACAGGCACCTAAGAATGTGAGCCACAAATGTTAGCATGCTAGAGCTGCCTAACATGGCCAGTGGAAGATGCTGACAAGATGTGCTAAGCCCCACCCCTCTCTCCAAGATAGGCACCTAAACCCATGCTGCAGGGAGGGGCCTGTGTCAGTTTAATCATTCATGAAAGGGAACCCCATGTCCTGAGTCAGGTGGCTTAGGAACCTGAGCTGCTTTGAAGGAATGAGTTAGGGACCACTCAATTTACACAGAAGGGCTGGAGGAGGAGCCCACCTTATAACTTTTAGCTCAGTGGTTAGAGCACTTACAGGGGATGTGGGCCTCTCCCAGTGCGCTCTGAGAGGTCTCTCAGTTTGTCCCTCCTCCAGACTAGAGCAGTGCCCCAGGGCTCCTTCCCTGGAGGTAATGTCTTCATCCTCTCAGGGCCTTTCTGGCCCCAATTCTTCAGCTAGGCTACTACAGTTCAGCTCCCCTTCTGGGGTGCCTCCAAGTCCAGGCCACTTTCACAGCAGCTGGTGGGTACCTAGGCCCACCCTATACTCCAGGTCCCAACCCAGGGACCCTATAGATAGCAGCTATCCATCTCCCTTTAAATAAACTGCATTGCTGCTCTAATTCCCTGGGCCACTTCCCCATAGCTCCAGCACATTCTTCGCCATTACCTCAGGGCCTTGTCCTGGTGGAGTCCTAGCAGCCAACCCAGAATACCATCCACTCTCCTCTAGCTCAAGCAAGGAATTAAGCTCAGTCTGGCCCTTCAGCTCTTCTTATACTGACCTACTAGGCCCTGATTGGCTGCTTCCCACACAGCCACTCTAGGCAGCTTGGAGGACTTCTCTACTGCCCTTTTCTGGGGTGGGGTGTGGCAGGGCCACAAGGCCTCCAGCAGGGGGCCTAAGGGCCTAGTCCACCCCATCAGAGTGGTGTACACCATTTAAGCCAGAAGGAGCAAGAGGAAGGAAGTTATTTGTACAATTGGGTGAATTCCAGGTTGCCTGCTACACTGGACCCTACCTTCTTGCCTGATTCCTGAGCCCTGTTTCCTGACCTGTTCCAGGTTCCTACTTTCTTGCCTAGATCCTGATCCCCACCCTTGGCCTCCAACTCTGGCCCTTGGCTTGACTCCTGACCCTGTTCCGACTGCTAGGTCTGATGACCCTGATCATGACATTGGGTCTCCTACCTCCTAGGTAGATGTCCAAACTACTGGACTACAGTGTCATTCTGACTTTCATGCATTCTCTCTCTCTGGCCCAATGAAAATTCCACTGGAGTTTAATACTTTAAATAGTTACTGGGCTAGAGAGAGAAAGAGAGAATGTCCCTGATCCAGGGGGAAGGGTTTGGGCCTGGAAGCCAAAGTGCACAGATGCTAGGGAAGTAGCAAAAAGACTTCAGCTTGGTAGGGCTCAGAGAGATCCGCCAAGGCAAGGAAGAGCTGCTGCGAGCAGACTTTGGGAAGAAGAAAAGAGCACCCCAACTAGGAAAGGCTGGGAGTGGCCTGCTCAAAGCAGGGAATTGAGCTGAACTTTGTAGACTTTATTGTGGGACTTTGAATTTTCTTTTGAACTTCATAAGACCGTAATGAGTGGTGTTTAGACAGAAAGAAGCCAGTGTGTGGCATTTATTGAGGAGCCCTGAAGGCGGAAAACTCAGGCATAATTGCCCTGCTTTCTACCCCTGGCCCTGATAGGGCACTGAAGATGTAGCTGAACTGACCCTGTAACATGCATATTAACTTATTAAGATTTAAGAGTCAGAGTCTAGGCATAGATTCCAGTGCTGGGGAATGGGCACTCCCCATCGTGACCATTGGCATTTGCAATGAATGTGCAGATTGCTGTGTAGGTTAAAGCCACTCCTTGCTGCATTAACTCCTTCTGTGTGGCTTTTGACTTACATGGACAAGGAAGGAGTGAGCAGCTACAAGGATGGTGCCAAAGGCAATAAGGCCACCCTGCTGGTGCTGTCTCCAGAGGGAGTCTGAAAGGACCACAGAGGGGCAGGTCCTCAAATATCCTGAGGATGAGTGGGCTGGGGGCCAGGATACCCCATGATTCCTTTGCTTCCACATAATTAAATAATCAGCCCCTTGCTCCTTCCATGCCACTGGCAGTATACAGGGACCATAAAGGAAATGGGGGCGTGGAGAACATCTGGCACAGAATTGGCCTCTTGAAAATAACTCCTGCTCAGGGGGCCTCTGTGCCTGGCGGAGAACAGGTGTAAGGGCTCTAAACTGTCCCTACTTCCAGCTGTGAGTGCAGGGGATGCAGCAGGGGTATGTTGTGCATATGGCCAGGGTACTCTGCGTCAGGGGGTCTCAACCTTTTTGTTTCTGACGTCCCCCCAGTATGCTATAAAAACTCCATGGCCCACCTGTGCCGCCACAACTGGGTTTCGGCATATAAAAGCCAGGGCCAGTGTTAGGGGGTAGAAAGCAGGGCAATTGCCTGGGGCCCCACGCCACAGTGGGCCCCACAAAACTAAGTTGCTCAGGCTTTAACTTCAGCCCCAGGTGGCAGAGCTCAGGGCCCAGGGCTTCAGCTCTGCACCGCGGGGCTTTGGCTTTCTGCCCTGGGCTCCAGTGAATCTAACGCTGGCCCTGCTTGGTGGACCCCCTGAAACCTGCTCATGGCTCCCCAGGGGGCCCCGGACCCCTGACTGAGAACTGCTGCTCTGCATTACGGCTATTCTCTGCTTCCCTTGACTCATAGACTTGTACAGGAATTGGAGTGGAAGTTAGAGCCGTCTTGTGGCTATTCTAATTTATGGGGGCAGGAGCTATAGAGGGCTCCTCCACAACTCCAGAATACAGACAGTACAAATGTGGATTAAAGTCACTTTAGCTCCTACATCATACGTCCCTGTCCCAAGTTCAGGAATGAATTAACTGAGAATCAAGCCCCATCAATCTGGTGCACTTTTTTTTTTTTTAATAACTTATCCCAACACAGAATTTAACTCCTAAAAATAAGCTAGGTTTTTTTAAGTACCTCTCAGGAGTAACTGTGAAATCTTTCAAGCTGTGGTTCTTGTGTGACTATTTATAAACAAAGGAAAATAAGTTCTTCCCCATTGCATAAATGGTTTGTGTGTGTCTCAATGCAAAAATGCAGTACAATAAAAGTATCAATCACATGTCGTGGATGACAATATTTCTGGCATGCAGCAGATTGTGGAAAACCTTCTAAGAGTCATTGCTGAGTTTCTGAGATGTCTTTTTAAAAACCTACAAAATAGTCATTCTTCAAATGTATTGAATTTCAAATTGCATCCAAATTCGTCTCAGTTCTTTTCCTTCCCTCTCCCTCTCTCCCCTCCACCACTGCCCCCGCCCCAGCCGCCATGGTACGACTGCACCACTTCTTTCCCTGGAAATACATGAGCAGATTTGAGACATTGGGATTTTTAGTTATATTGGGCCAAGTGTTGTGTTTTTGCTGCTACTAAAAGGTGCTGGTTACATAAAAAGAATAAAGAAAAGATATCCATGGTTATATTCAATAGGATGAAAAAATGAGAAGGGATATAAAACCAGTTGGTCAGATCCATAAGCACAAAGGACAGGAACGGAGCTCTGGGTCATCGAATTCAATCCTCTGCTATTGCGGGCACCTCAATAGAATCCTCTTCATAAACTGATTAAGTGCTATTTTAAGCCCGTTAGGTTTCTTGCTCCCACTCCTTCTTTTGGGAGGCTGACTCCTTAGATGCTTAGAAACCTCCTTCTAATTTTCAGGCAAAATTTACTCGTGGCTAGTTTACACCTCTTGTCCTTGTGCAGACATTGTTCTTTAGCTTAAAGAGCTCTTCTCCCTCCCTGGTGTTTACCCCTTGGATGTATTTAGAGAGCAATCCTACCCCTTTCAGCCTGCATTTTGGTAATATGGCAACAGTGTGTTCCTATCAAATGCATCATTTAAAAGAAATTTTCCTGTTAAAAATAAATAAAGTGAAGGAGAAAAAAACTCCAAAGAATCTTCTTTCACAGTTTCCACCAGGAAAACAGCCCATCTTTCCTCAGAGATTTCCAGTTGCTTCTAAGGGAAAATACCTCACACTTCTGATCTGATTTTCTGCAGGGATTGCAGTATCCAGGCTTGGTTGCTTTGATAGCTGAAATGCAGCCGTACTTTTCCACTTAACTTAATCTCCATTACTATTTTTTTCTGGGGAAGTGACACACAATGTGCCTGGGGAAATGTTGGAAGGAAAAGAACAATAAGAAAATATGTTTGAATCATATCTCGGTCTTGATTCCCAGTGTAAAAAGAGGTGACTTTTTCATCTGCCCCATAGATTGCTTAGTTCTTATTCACAAACAGGTTTCAGAGGAACAGCCGTGTTAGTCTGTATTCGCAAAAAGAAAAGGAGTACTTGTGGCACCTTAGAGACTAACCAATTTATTTGAGCATGAGCTTTCGTGAGCTACAGCTCACTTCATCAGATGTTTACCGTGGAAACTGCAGCAGACTTTATATACACACAGAGAATATGAAACAATACCTCCTCCCACCCCACTGTCCTGCTGGTAATAGCTTATCACAAACAGAAACACAATGGCTTGAAGGCAGCTATGAGCTGGGAAACAATACTGGTTGTTGTCATACAGGAAATCAGATTAAAAACAAAAGATCTTTCACACAGACATAAATAATTCTGTGAAAGACAAAGTCATTCAAACACAACTTATCATGGGGCCAAATCCTGATTTCCTTATAAGTCTTAATTTAGTTCTTACTCAGGCAGACTTGTAAGGACTTGTGTTAAAACTGAGTGAAGACATCAGGATTTTACTCATTCGGAGGAGCAGAAAGCATGGGACTGGATTTTCTGGTCTCTCACCCATTGTATGCAGTGTAACGCAACTGATGTCTGTGGAGTTGCTCTTGATTGGAAAACATGCCTCATAGTGATGAGAAAACCTGGATTTGTGCTGGAAATGGCCCACCTTGATTATCATACACATTGTAAAGAGAGGTTTCAGAGGAACAGCCGTGTTAGTCTGTATTTGCAAAAAGAAAAGGAGTACTTGTGGCACCTTAGAGACTAACCAATTTATTTGAGCATGAGCTTTCGTGAGCTACAGCTCACTTTGGATGGGCTATTACCAGCAGGAGAGTGAGTTGGGGGGGGGGGGGCAGAGGGTGAGAAAACCTGGATTTGTGCTGGAAATGGCCCAACTTGATTATCATACACATTGTAAGGAGAGTGATCACTTTAGATAAGCTATTACCAGCAGGAGGGTGGGGTGGGAGAAGGTATTGTTTCATGGTCTCTGTGTATATAATGTCTTCTGCAGTTTCCACAGTATGCATCTGATGAAGTGAGCTGTAGCTCACAAAAGCTTATGCTCAAATAAATTGGTTAGTCTCTAAAGTGCCACAAGTACTCCTTTTCTTTTTGCTCATAGTGATTGAATCACCTGGAATGGCTGCATGAGAGCAGCCTAGGGTGCTGCTTCTCATTCCTGGGGTGGGGGGGAGGAATGTGGGGAGGGCAGGACATACTGTTTCTATAATGATCCCAGTGCCTGTTCACTCAGGGAGCAAGGAAGTTTGGGTCCTCCTGTGGCATGATGGAAAAAGATCAAGCTTCAGGAGGGACATATATTGTTGTGTGACTGGAGGCGCAGGGCTTGATTCTGGGCTATGTTCAGATGGGGGGGGGGGGCTGCAGGGAGCCATTTGCAGCTCCCTGATACAGGGCTGCCTGATTCCAGAACAACTTAGGGCTGCATTGATGTAGCTCTGCCATACACAATTGTGGGTCCCTTGTGGCTGGCTGGAGGATCAGACAGAGCAGAGCGGTGCTTCATCTTGCTCCCTCTCCTTGTCCTGCCAAGGCCGATCTCTGGAACTCCCTCTCCTTCTCTTTAATGTGTTATACCAATAAAATAAAACCCAGCAGGATCTTATTAAAGGGAAAAAGGCAAAATACCACATTTATTGTGAATACAGAAAGAATCATAGTAAGCAGTTAGTTATAACATTCCATTCAATCTCATATTTATTCACACATTCATTCATACAAACACACACACACACACACACACACAGAGGTTCTGCAAGGTTGTTATCATAGTTACCAGCCTTAGAGTTGCTCATGCCAAGCCACTGGCCAGGTGGCCTGGACATGAGGAGGGAGCAGGGCCTTGTCAGATGCTCATCTGATGCTCCTGGAAGTTGGTTTGCAGAATCAGACCCCCAAAAGTTCTCACTTTCTAGAGTCTATTTTTATAGGAATTTATTCCTAGGCCAGTCTGTGGGAATTGCTTCATCATGCTGTTGCTGAATCAATCAGCAGATAGCACATTCCTGACGGCTCCGTGCTGCTAGATGTTATCTTGTTCTTTGGTTCTCCCATTCTTGAGGCTGTTGGGCGGATTCCAGTCTGCCCTCCGGGGGGTCCTCTGGTTATTTCCACTTGATGCCTTCTTCGGCCGATGGACACTGGATTCTTAGGCTGGCACCTCCCTGATCATTCAGTTATTATCCACATCAAGCATCCATCCACATACATCCTCTATCTCTGTTTTAATCACAATTGTTAATACAAAAAAGGGCGGGGAGTCTCCGTGTGCTGTTTCTGTTGTTACAGAGTATTGCTTTGAGTCTCTCTCTGTGTGAATTGCTTTGAGAACAGACTCTGTCTTAGAATGTACTAACGCAATTAGCAGCTTGCAAGTTTCACACGTAGAGGGAGAGAAACAGTACCAAAACCCAAGAGATCTCTTAATTAGTAATACCCTGGAATTTAAACTATGGGGAATCAAACTCATTTGTGATTTTAATACAGAACTTCTTTAATATGGTCCAACAAATGATGGGGGGATGGGACAGGAGGTAGCAAGGGTGCCTATGCCAGCAGATTGTTTCCCTGTCCAGGGGGAATTCTTCAGTGACTATTTAAGGCCACTTTGTGCCACTTATTATTTATTATTATGGTAACATCTGGGTGCCCTATCAGGGACCAGGACCCTGTTGTGCTAGGCCTGTACAAACACAGCACAAAAAGACAGTTCCCCCCACAAAGAGCTCACAGTCTAAAGTGGACTGGAGAATCAGGCCCTTAGGGTGTAAGGCTGCTCCTGGAGGGGAGAGAACCGTGTGGTGCAGGTGCTCAGTGTGTGTAGTGTTGTGTATTGCGGACATAGCACAAATCCTGGATTATAAACACGGACATGTGCAGACCCTTGGAGCCATGACAGCGGACTGACTCTGCATTGCATAGACAAAGGAGAAAAAAATAGTAACCACACTCTATAAAAATCAGATTCAACATATACAACTGCTTAAGCAACTATAAGGGCAAATTCACATTAACAGATTCAGCACTCTGCTCAATACATTCAAATACATCACATCTATCCCACTTGCCCCCCAATGAAATGGGTACACAACTTCAGAAGTGTTTGTGGTCCAGTTACAAGTCAAGTCCTTCCGGTGGCTTGCGTTTTCTTTCTGGATAGTGTCTGCCAAGATTTTGAACACTTCCCTGAGCAAGGGGTGTGTCTGCAGCAATGTCTGATTTAGATGTTCCCTCAGAAGATGCTGGTTGTTCAGCACAGCTGCTTTCTGGTCTGATGTTATTGGCTGTTGCATCAAGCTGGGGCACAAATGCACAAGCTGAATGCACTAACAATTGCTGGAAGCCATGTACTGGGTCCCCAATAATCACGTACCAGCACGGTTTGACCCACTTGTAGCTGATGAGGTGCACTGATCTCTCTCACCGTAGCTTGACTTATTTGACAATTTCTGACTTGTAAATGTAGATCTGGCTTTAACAAATCCAAATGTGACCTGAGATTTCGGCCCATAAACAGCATTGCAGGTGTTTGGTTCGTCATGGCATGTATCGCATTTTGATATGCTAACCAAGTGTGATAGCTTCTGCTGTAACAACTTCTCTCCTCTGTCATGGATTGTAGGGCTTGTTTAAAAGTTTGTACAAAGCTTTCAACCAAGCCAATTGTGGATGGATGATATGGTGCTGAGGTAATTGTCACGGAGTCACAGGTCCAATGCTCCGGAACAATTCTGTATGAAGCCAGACAGGACTCTGGGGCAGAGTCATTCTCCTCAGGGCACGCTGCCCCGGGCAATAAGCCTCTTCGGCTATGGCCTTCCTGGGTCTGACCTCAGAGCATTCAGCATCCCTGTTCTCACTGTGCATCTCCCTCAGTGGGTCCACCTGGACGGGACCCCTGGGGAAGCCAGAGGGGTCCTGCACCCTAACTCCATAGTCAGCAGTGACTCTCAACCAGCGTGTAAAACAGAAAGTTTATTAGTCGACAGGAACACAGCGTAGAACAGAGCTTGTTAGAACAGAAAAGAGGACCAATCAGCAAAGTCCAACTTGGGGGGACCCAGGGCCTGGTGCCCCCTGGGCGCTCCCTCCGACCCGCAACAGGAGACTGACTCACTTCCAGCATCATGACCTCTGACACCTCGGTGCCCCCCCTCCTTTGTCTTGCTTCCTGGGCAAAGTGTCACCTGGTCACATCCCCCTTCTGGTTCTCAGGTTTTAAAGGGCATGAGCCATCGCTTATGTGCAGGCAGCTGGAGCAGACTCACCTGCCCCTGAGGTTCTCAGCAAAAGTCACACACCCTGATTCCCCTTATTATTAAGCGTTGGCATAATACACAGGGAAACGGAAGTACACACAGTATTCATGCAAAACAGTAAGACTCTTACAGGCTCACGTACAGCATAACAAGGGGAAAAACCCCACTTTGTCACAGTTAATATGTAGAATACATTTTTCCTCACGAATCACTGAAACTCTTCTGAGGACCATTGTCACTCACAATTTGCTCTGGCAGTGCAGGTTTTGCAAACAAACGTCAAAGTTTTTCTACTCTCTGTGCGGCTATGGTGGTTCTTGTGCAAAAAAATTCTGGCCATCTGGAGTGTGCATCCACATCATTCCTAAAAATGGTCCGGCAAAAATCAACATGCAGATGTTGCCAGGGAGCTGATGGCCATTTCCAGAGGTGTAATGGTGCTGGCTTAGGCATGCGCTGTACCTGTTGGCATCCCGAACATTGCTTAGCAAGCTGCTCTATTTGTTGGTCAATGTCTAGCTATCATACAAAACTTCTGGCAAGTGCCTTCATTTTTACTGCCCCTAGGTGACCTATGTGGAGCTCTTCTAATATTTTTGTGTGCAGTTTACCAGGTATAATAACACAAATTCTTCACATGATACACCTTTGATGTATGGGAAGCACCTCTGCATGTGTAAAAGGGTGCCAGATTAGGGCTGTCAGTATATTCCCAGCCCTTCAAAGTGGCTGCATAATCCTGAACTAGTGTGGGATCCCTCTTGGTTTCTTGCTCAAACGACAAGCCACTGGGGCACACTCAATTTGAAACAAATTGACAAATTCGATAGATTCTGTCTCTGTTACAGGTGGTCCTTCAAGTGGCATGAGCAGGTAGGAGAACCCATCTGCATTTGTATGTGCTTTTGTTATTTTGAACTCAGTGTCATAGATGTAACCAGGTAAGAAGAGAGTCTAGTATTGCCTACGTGTTGCCCTTGTCACAGATACTTCCTCAGATGAAGGATTGCTACTAGGGGTTGGTGGTCTGTGACAATGGTGAATTTTCTCCCATATAGATACTAGCTGAATTTCTTCACACCCCATACCACACTTAAAGCTTCCTTATCTATTTGTGCATAATTATGATCTGCCACCGTGAGAGATCTTGAGGCAAATGCTGTAGGTGTCCCACTGCCATCTGGCGTTGTGTGCAATATAACTGCCCCAGTTCCATATGAGAAGGCATCATATCCTAAAGGGTGGGTTCAAGTGTGTGTAAATACACTGTCTGATGTGATCAATTATTTAGCTTCCAGGAAAGGTTTTTACACTCACGTGACCAAACCCACTTTTGACCAGTCTGCACTAAACAGTTTAGCAGATGCAGTTCAGTTTCTAGGTTTGGTACAAACAGTCATAGTATTTGATAAATCCCAGAAATGATCTAAGTTGTGACACATCCTTTGGCAGTGGAGCTTCCAGGACTACTTTAGTCTTCTCCTGAGATTTATGTAGGCCCTGCACATCAATAATGTGACCACAATAAGCTATCTGACTCCTTGAAAAATTCACATTCTATCCAATTAGCTCGTAACCCATATATTCTAGACATTTTATGTTCTTCATCACCACTGGTCACAATGATGTCATCCAAATAACACTGTGTTCTCAGGATAGCTTGCAAAACTTGGTCCATTGCCTGTTGCCATATAGCAGGAGCTGAAGCAATACCAAACACTAGCCTGTTGTACTGGTACAGACCTCTTTGAGTGTTGATTGTGAAGTATGCCTTAAGATTCTTCTTCAGCTTCCATCTGTAGGTACGCCTATGACAAATTAGTTTTCCCGAATCATGGTCCTTGTTAGGATATAGATATTCAGGCCTGTCTATAAAGGCCTATACTTTAAGAATTTAGGTGTATTCTTATCACTTGGCTAGTTAGAGGTATAAAAGAAAGAATCAAAATCACTGTCTGCCAGTGTAAGGGCCTTTTCTTACTGTGACAGTCTGAGGCCCTGTGCTTAGGCTAAGGCCTTTGGCTAAGCAGCAGAGGCAGCCATAAGCTGGGAAGCGACAGGTCACATCCTCACATTCCAAACTAGTCACATTGAAAGAAGGTGCTATTGGGCTGTTAGGAATACAATCCTGTCCTGAATACAATCCTGTCCTGATAATGCCTATCACCTCCAGAGAAAGGGAGTGCCTAGAGAATGTAAAAGGAAACAGCATCCTGTCTGGCAAGAACTCACTTATCAATACTGGGATGTGAAATCCTCACTCCTGTATTGTTTTGTCATTATAGTTCCCACTTTGTTATTGTTTGTCTGTATAATCTCTGTCTGGTTCTGTGATTGTTTCTGTCTGCTGTATAATTAATTTTGCTGGGTGTAATCTAATTAAGGTGGTGGGATATAATTGGTTAGCTGATCATGTTACAATATGTTAGGATTGGTTAGTTAAATTTTAGTAGAATGATTGGTTAAGGTATAGCTAAGAATATTACTATATAAATTAGGGACAAACAGGAAGTAAGTTGGGATTCGAAAATAAGGAAAAAGGAACTTGTATTTAGCTTGCTGGAAGTTCACCCCAATAAACATCGAATTGTTTGCACCTTCGGACTTCGGGTATTGTTGCTCTCTGTTCATGCGAGAAGAACCAGGGAAGTGGGAGAGTGAAGGAATAAGCTCTCTAACAGTCCTCCTGCCAGTGTAACAAAAATATCTTCAGTTTGAGGCAGGGTGTATTTTTCAACTTTCAGTACAGAGTTTATGGTGACCTTAAAATTGCCACATACCCTTACCGCACCATGTTGGTTTTTTTCCACAGTTGGAATGATAGGAGTTCCCGACTTGCTGCAGGCCACTTTTGAAACTATGCCCTCCCTTTCCAAACATTCCAATTCAGCATCTAGCGTTGAGTGGATGGATACTGCAAGGGAAAGATCAACCTCTGTGGAACTTGGGCTCTGCCTTGTCATCTAGGATTATTTTAGCCTTCATGTGTTTTAGAGTTATAGATATTAGATATTTTTAGGTCAGAAGGGACCATTATGATCATCTAGTCTGACCTTCTACACAACGCAGGCCACAGAATTTCACCCACCACTCCTGCAAAAAACCTCTCACCTATGTCTGTGCTACTGAAGTCCCCAAATCGTGGTTTAAAGACTTCAAGGAGCAGAGAATCCTCCAGCAAGTGACCTGTGACCCATGCTACAGAGGAAGGCAAAAAACCTCCAGGGCCTCTTCCAATCTGCCCTGGAGGAAAATTCCTTCCCGACCCCAAATATGGCGATCAGCTAAACCCTGAGCATAATGGGCAAGATTCATCAGCCAGATACTACAGGAAATTTTTTCCTGGGTAACTCAGATCCCACCCCATCTAATATCCCATCACAGGCCATTGGGCCTATTTACCATGAATATTTAATTACCAAAACCATGTTATCCTATGCCCTCCTTGAATACTCCCAATGTCTGACTTAGTATCCCTCCCCTTTAGTGGAGTCTCCTTTTGACTGTTTTAGTGGAGTCTGCTGAAATTGACTGCAGCATCTCCATAGATTTCCAATCCAGAGGAACCTTATGTAACCATTCACGACCCCACTGGCCCGGTTCCCACTTTCTCAATGACATGTAAGTCACTCCAATTGGCACTATTTTTTCTCCCATATAAGTTTTTAGTAACATTGGTGTCTCCCTCATTTTGGTATTTTTAACAGTTTTATCATATTCTGAACATGAGATAAGAGACACTGCAGAGCCTGTGTCCAATTCCATTTTAAGCAATATTGCCACCACCCAGATTGCTGAGTTGTCACTTTTGCTCACACTATATATATCCAGGCTGGCTACTCCACTTTCAAAGTCTGTGTCACTACTGCCTCTGTCTACAGAGTGTACAATTGATATTCCTTTTTCTGTACTCTGATTTGGTCTCTTCCTTATTTATCTTAATGTGACAAACTGCTTGGATATAACCTTTTTATTACAGATTCTGCAATATGCATCTTTAAATCAGCAATCAGAAACAGCATGGAACCCTTTTCCACACCAAAAACGTGTCTGTTTGCCTGCTGAGTGGATTGACTCTTGCATTGGGTTACAGATAATTTTTGCAGTCCGACTTCTGTTTTCGTGCCATTATGCAATTTTATTGCATCTCTAGCTGCAGTTTCCATTGCTACTCCAGTTTCTACTGCACATTTAAAGGCAAGATTTTCCTCAGTTAAGAGCCTCTTCTGTATGCTTTCAGTAAGCAGTCCCCACTCAAATGTCTCTTAGGATCTCGTTAAACCCATCCTTAAAAGTACAGAATTCTGATAATCTTAAAATTGTGTGGCAAAGGAGGAAATAGATTCACCTTCAACCTGATTCCACTTATGAAACCTGAACCTTTCTGCTAGGATCAGGGGTTTGGGTGACAAGTACTCTTGAACAATTTGCACCATCTCTTTAAAGGTTTTGCTGACTGGCTTCTCTGGGACGATCAGATCGTGTGCGAACTGTATGTTTTCCCTCCCATCACACACAGTAATGCTGCTACATGTTTTTCTGGCGGAATCTCATTTACTTCAAAATACAGCTCCAGTCTCTATAAATGTGGGCCAGTGCTGAAGTCCTCAATTTTTCCAATATAGCCTGCTACTTTACCTCGCCGCTGTTAGTTTAGTTGTTCAGAGTATTCATAGTGGTAGCGGTCTTCTCTTCCCACCGGGACTGCAAGCAAGCTTACGGATTGTTTTGCTAGTCTGATGCCTAGATCAATGGTCTCCAAACTGGGGTGCGCGCACCCCAGGGGGTGCGCAAGATGATCCCGGGGGGGGGGGCGGCAACAGGAGCACCGCCGGATGGCGTTCTGCCATTTTTTTTCTTCGGCGGCAGCTCTACACATCCACTGCTGGTGTTCCCCTCCGGCGGCCCGCCTGCGGTAAATCTTCCAGTCTTCTTCCGTTGGCAGGCCGCCTGCGACTGGTCTTCTGGTCTTCACCCTGGGGGTGCGCGAGCCAAAAAGTTTGGAGACCACTGGCCTAGACGGTTCTTGACATCCCAGCCTGGTTGCCAATTGCTGTGTGTAGTGAACATAGCACAAATCCCGGATTACAATCACAGCCATGTGCAGACAGTTGGAGCCATGATGGCTGGCTGACTCTGTATTGCATATAGGAAGAAGAAAAACAACAAAGTAACCACACTATATAACAGGAGATTCAACATGATCAATTGCTTAAGAAACTACAACTGCAAATTCACATAAACAGATTCAGCACTCTGCTCAATACATTCAAATACAACACATATAGCAAGAACTGGTTCTTACAACTCTTCCTCCTCATTGCATCATGTATTACTAAAGCTAAGATTTTGTCATGGATATTTTTAGTAAAAGTCACAGAGAGGTCATGGGCAAAAACGAAAAATTCACAGAGGCCATGACCTGTCTGTGACTTTTACTAAAAATATCTGTGACAAAATGGAGATCTGCAGGTCCTCACACTGCCTGAAGCGGGGCAGCTGTGCAGAGGCTAGGAGCCACTTTCATCAGCTGGGGGCTGCGGGGTACCCTTGCTGCCTGCAGCTCCAGGGGTCCCCTCCTGGCTGCGAGGGCCAAGAGCTTTCGGGTATCCCTGTCGCCCACAGCTCTGGAGGCCTATGGCAGCCAGGAGCTCAGGGGTTCACCCACAGCAGCCGGGAGCTCGGGGGTTTCCCCGCCGCCTGTAGCTCCAGGAGTCCCTGCCACCCACAGCGGCCAGGAGCTCAGGGGTTCCCCACTGCCTGAGGTGGCTGGGAGCTTCGGGGGCCGCAAGAGGCGGCAGGGGTACCCTGAAGCTCCCTGCCCCGTGGGTAGCGGGAGACCCTGCAGCTCCCGACCACCGCAGGCTGAAGTCACGGAGGTCAATGGAAGTTACGGATTCCCTGATTTCTGTGACCTCCATGACAAAATTGCCTTACGTATTACTAATGAAACAGGTCCTGAACTCAGGTTCCCTCTATATCAGTGTTTCTCAAATGGTAGGTCCCAACCCAATTAAGGGTCATGTGAAGGGTCTAAAGGGGTCACTTGTGCCCTGGAGGTGCTCACTCCTACCCTCACATTCTCATTTCTCTTGGTCAGCAGGCAGAGGCATGGGGAGCAGGATCTGGACAGCAGCAGTCCTGAAGAAGCGCCACAGGGGCACACATGGTGTAGGGACAGGCTGCTGACTGTCTGCTCACTGGCTCCAGCTGCTTCCTCCACACTGCTGTTGCTGCTTGGATCCCACTCCCAGTTCCCCTCAGCAGCAGGTAGCAACTTGGGGAACAGGATCTGGACAGCAGCAGCGTGAAGGAAGCGACCGGAGTCAGTGAGCACACAATCACCAATCTGGTAGTGATCATGGCGCACCTGCACGGAGAGAGGGGCAGGGCTGGGAGAGTGAGAGCAAGGAGGTTGGGGGAACTGAGCAGTGATGTGGGGGACAAAGTGGATTGCAAATGCAGTAAGGCTGTGGGATCTAGCAATTACTGTAAAGGACTGAAAGCCAAGAAAGTTACAACTCTTGGAAAAGTTCACTGTTGTATTGATGAAGTTCCTCCTGAATAAGGTGACTGTTGTAGACATCAGGAATCAAGAGGCAGGACCTATTGATTTCAGCCCCACTGTAATCTCTGCAATGTGTGTGTGCAGCATAGTCAATATGAATCACCAATTAACAAAACCCAACATTGGCAAAAAGTCAATTTGAAAAACTCCCTCCAGCCAGCATATAAAAACTGATTCAAAACACCATCTTCAAGCAAAGGCATGAGTAAATCTGCCCAGAAAGTCAATAAAGCTGAGTTTTCCCAGATCAGATAGGAAGCAAGTTCTAGAGCTGAGGGCTTATTTGCAAGGAGAAATTGACCAGAATAGCTATTGCACAGTAAGATATATATAATGTTTGTAGGTTTCTGGGACAAGGAAGGTTCTGCCACCCTGGAGGCACAGAAGAGGCCTCCATGTCAATGCTAAGTGTGTGTGGGATATCTATTTCCACCCTGTGACTGGCAGCTCTGTGGACCGTTTTTATCATCTGCATTGTTAATGTTGGGGGCAGAGTTAGTTGTTTTTCCTCTTTGTCCATGTGGTCAGGATTCAGCATCCATCTGGCTCTGGATCATTTTGAGCAGCACAGCCCCACTCTGCATCAGAGCTGGCTCATGGGTGGCGAACCTAGTAATCAGAGTCAGAGTCCAGAATCATGAGACAGGAGGCAAATGTCAGCTGCATGAGGATACTGGGAAGTCAGAAACAGAAGATAAGCTGGAGATCAGAACCACAAGGTGGGAACCAGTGTCAGGCTGGGTCAGGATACGAGGGGGTCAGAGGCAGGAGACAAACTGGAGATCGGGAACCACAAGTCAGATGCTAGGAAATCAAGCCAGATCAGGATGCCACAAAATCAAGCTGGGGTAGCAGCAGGATGGAGAACAGATATTCCAGCAGTTTCCTATTCTTGCTGCTGGCTTAAGTAGGGCCAGCAGGCCAATCAGCTGCTCTGGACTCTGATAATCAGACCTTGGGGCGCATGAGCCTCTCACTCACTTTGTGGGTCCCAGGTAAGCTATTGTTAGCATTTTGCCAGGTGGAAGATTAGAGCATGGCTTCTCCCAGAAGCCTTACAGGCTCAGGTTTGAGACCCATTAGTTGTGATGATCTGCTTGTAACAGGCAGATACAAATTTAGCACCAGTTGATACTGTGGAATGCACCAGGCCCCAGTTAACACAGAGCTCATCTGGAAACTGATGAATTAAGCAAAGAGATCAAAATCTCAATAGGTGATAATTCTATGATGATATCAGCATTTATCATTCAATAGTAAAATCATATCTGTCATGATGACCAGCTTGTGATTTTGTTACATAGTCTGACATCACAGTAAGCTAAAATAGAGACCTGTAGGAAAATTATTTTTTCCCCTGAAATATTTTAATGAAAATGACAATTCTCTTGTTTGTGATTAAATGTTTCAAGTTTTATGTAGATGATACAAAACTACTCAAGATAACTAAGTTCCAAGCAGACTGCAAAGAGCTACAAAAGGATTTCACAAAACTGGGTGACCGGGCAACAAAACTACTCAAGATAACTAAGTTCCAAGCAGACTGCAAAGAGCTACAAAAGAATTTCACAAAACTGGGTGACCAGGCAACAAAATGGCAGATAAAAACAACGAGGAGTCCAGTGGCACCTTAAAGACTAACAGATTTATTGGGTAAAAAACCCACTTCTTCAGATGCAGATGCTGATAAAATGGCAGATGAAATTAAATGTTGATAAATGCAAAGTAATACACATTGGAAAACATAATCCCAACTATACATATAAAATGATGGGGTCTAAATTAGCTGTTACCACTCAAGAAAGAGATCTTGGAATCTTGGGATCTTGGGATAGTTCTCTGAAAACATCCACTCAATGTGCAGCAGCAGTCAAAAAAGCGAACAGAATGTTGGGAATCATTAAGAAAGGGATAGATAATAAAACAGAAAATATCATATTGCCTCTATATAAATCCATGGTATGCCCACATCTTGAATACTGTATGCAGATGTGGTTGCCTCATCTCAGAGAAGATATATTGGAATTGGAAAAGGTTCAGAAAAGGGCAACAAAAATTATTAGGAGTATGGAAAGGCTTCCATATGCGGAGCAATTAATAAGCCTGGGACTTTTCAGCTTGGAAAAGAGATGACTAAAGGGGGATATGATAGAGGTCTATAAAATCATAGCTGGTGTGGAGAAAGTAAATAAGGAAGTGTTATTTACTCCTTGTCATAACACAAGAACTAGGGGTCACCAAATGAAATTAATAGGCAGCAGGTTTAAAACAAACAAAAGGAAGTATTTCTTCACACAATGCACAGTCAATCTGTGGAATGTCTTGCCAGAGGATGTTGTGGAGGCCAAGGCTATAACAGGGTTCAAAAAAGAAATAGAAAAGATCATGGAGGATAGGTCCATCAATGGCTATTAGCCAGGATAGGCAGGGATGGTGTCCCTGGCCTCTGTTTGCCAGAAGTTGGGAATGGGCGACAGAGGATGGATCACTTGATGATGACCTGTTCTGTTCATTCCCTCTGGGGTACCTGGCATTGGCCACTTTTGGAGGACAGGATACTGGGCTAGATGGACAGTTGGTCTGACCCAGTATGGCTGTTTTTATGCTCTTATGTTTATCTGAAAACCCCCAAACAATTTTTTTTAAAATGTTGGCAACCGAAAACAAAAAATTGTTTGCTTTTGGGGTTTTTGATGATAGCCTGAAAAATATTAACAAACATCAACATTTACTCCAAAACTTACCATTTTGTCAAAAAAGTCACTTGGCATAAAAAAACAGGTGTTGCTGGGAAGTTTTCTCCCAGCTCTATCAAGATATCAGCATGCTATGACACAGCTCCAAGACATCATGTTGCAATGCTATTGGGTGGCACTAAAGCGTCATCCAGTTACAATGCCGCACCACGTTCAGTCAAAGTGTTATCACGCCATGTAGAAAACTCAACCGGTTACAACACCACACCATAATGTTGCTTTATCAGGCCGCAGCAGCGAAACCACACGGCATTATGATGTGGCATCGTGCTATTGCTTCATTATGCAATGCCAAAACCTCATCCCTTTCCAGTGTCATGTCATTGAGCCAAAGCATCATTGTGTGGCATGTAACCCTCATCTCACGTGACGTAACAGCATTGCATCAGAACCATGAAATCATGATGCTGTGTTGCCTGGTGAGGCCTTTATGCTCCTCTCTCCCTTCAATCCTCTATTTTTTTAAAATCTTGGTAGAGTCCAAGACCAAACTAAAAATGAATAGCAATAATAATACATTTGATCGTGAGCTGCCTGGAGCAGGGACTATCTTTCTTCAGTGTTTGGGAAAGTGCCCACCTACCATGTAGAATCAGAGTCATTGGACTGGAAGGGACCTCCAGAGGTCTTCTAGTCCAGTCCCCTGCCCTCAAGGAAGGACTAAGTCTTATCTAGACCATCCCTGACAGGGTGTTTCTCTAACCTGCTCTTAAAAATCCCCAAGGATGGAGATTCCACAACCTCCCTAGGCAGTTTATCCCGGTGCTTAACCCCCGACAGTTAGGGAGTTTTTCCTAATGTCCAACCTAAACCGGCCCTTGCTGCCATTTAAATTTACATAAAAAGAAGTATGGGCTGGATGGATGCATTACAAGGTGGGTAGAAAGTTGGCTAGATTGTCGGGCTCAACGGGTAGTGATCAATGGCTCCATGTCTAGTTGGCAGCCGGTATCTAGCGGAGTGCCCCAAGGCTTGGTCCTGGGGCCGGTTTTGTTCAATATCTTCATAAATGATCTGGAGGATGGTGTGGATTGCACTCTCAGCAAGTTTACGGATGACACTAAACTGGGAGGAGTGGTAGATACGCTGGAAGGTAGGGATAGGATACAGAGGGACCTAGACAAATTGGAGGATTGGGCCAAAAGAAATCTGATGAGGTTCAACAAGGACAAGTGCAGAGTCCTGCACTTAGGACAGAAGAATCCAATGCACCGCTACAGACTAGGGACCGAATGGCTAGGAAGCAGTTCTATAGAGAAGGACCTAGGGGTGACAGTGGACGAGAAGCTGGATATGAGTCAGCAGTGTGCCCTTGTTGCCAAGAAGGCCAATGGGGAGTATAAGGCCAATGGGGTGTATTTTGGGGTGTAGAAGTAGGGGCATTGCCAGCAGATCGAGGGACGTGATCGTTCTCCTCTATTTGACATTGATGAGGCCTCATCTGGAGTACTGTGTCCAGTTTTGGGCCCCACACTACAAGAAGGATGTGGAGAAATTGGAGAGAGTCCAGAGAAGGGCAACAAAAATTATTAGGGGACTGGAACACATGACTTATGAGGAGAGGCTGAGGGAACTGGGATTGTTTAGTCTACGGAAGAGAAGAATGAGGGGGGATTTGATAGCTGTTTTTAACTACCTGAAAGGTGGATCCAAAGAGGATGGCTCTAGACTGTTCTCAGTGGTAGCAGATGACAGGACAAGGAGTAATGGTCTCAAGTTGCAGTGGGGGAGGTTTAGGTTGGATATTAGGAAAAACTTTGCACTAGGAGGGTGGTGAAACACTGGAATGCGTTACCTAGGGAGGTGGTGGAATCTCCTTCCTTAGAAGTTTTTAAGGTCAGGCTTGACAAAGCCCTGGCTGGGATGATTTTCTCCATGTTCTCTCCACAGGTACTGTTGCGGAGAGTGGACCAGATGATACGTCTGGGGGGAGAAAGCAGAAGGAGACTCCGCTGGTTGGAAGGCATGAGATGCGCTGTCCTGAGATGGGGGGTTCCACGACCACCACTCCCAAGAGATGGAGGCGGGTGGTGGTGGTCGGGGACTCTCTCCTCCGGGGGACTGAGTCATCTATCTGCCGCCCTGACCGGGAAAACCGAGAAGTCTGCTGCTTGCCGGGGGCTAAGATTCGCGATGTGACGGAGAGACTGCCGAGACTCATCAAGCCCTCTGATCGCTACCCCTTCCTGCTTCTCCACGTGGGCACCAATGATACTGCCAAGAATGACCTTGAGCGGATCACTGCAGACTACGTGTCTCTGGGAAGAAGGATAAAGGAGTTTGAGGCGCAGGTGGTGTTCTCGTCCATCCTCCCCGTGGAAGGAAAAGGCCTGGGTAGGGACCGCCGAATAGTGGAAGTCAACGAATGGCTACGCAGGTGGTGTCGGAGAGAAGGCTTTGGATTCTTTGACCATGGGATGGTGTTCCATGAAGGAGGAGTGCTGGGCAGAGACGGGCTCCACCTTACGGAGAGAGGGAAGAGCATCTTTGCGAGCAGGCTAGCTAACCTAGTGAGGAGGGCTTTAAACTAGGTTCACTGGGGGAAGGAGACCAAAGCCCTGAGGTAAGTGGGAAAGCGGGATACCGGGAGGAAGCACAGGCAGGAATGTCTGTGAGGGGAGGGCTCCTGCCTCATACTGAGAATGAGGGGCGATCAGCAGATTATCTCAAGTGCTTATATACGAATGCACAAAGCCTTGGAAACAAGCAGGGAGAACTGGAGGTCCTGGTGATGTCAAGGAATTATGACGTGATTGGAATAACAGAGACTTGGTGGGATAACTCACATGACTGGAGTACTGTCATGGATGGTTATAAACTGTTCAGGAAGGACAGGCAGGGCAGAAAAGGTGGGGGAGTAGCACTGTATGTAAGGGAGCAGTATGACTGCTCAGAGCTCCGGTATGATACTGCAGAAAAACCTGAGTGTCTCTGGATTAAGTTTAGAAGTGTGAGCAACAGGAGTGATGTAGTGGTGGGAGTCTGCTATAGACCACCGGACCAGGGGGATGAGGTGGATGAGGCTTTCTTCCAGCAGCTCGCAGAAGCTACTAGATCGCATGCCCTGGTTCTCATGGGTGACTTTAATTTTCCTGATATCTGCTGGGAGAGCAGTACAGTGGTGCATAGACAATCCAGGAAGTTTTTGGAAAGCGTAGGGGACAATTTCCTGGTGCAAGTGCTAGAGGAGCCAACTAGGGGGGGAGCTTTTCTTTACCTGCTGCTCACAAACCAGGAAGAATTAGTGGGGGAAGCAAAAGTGGATGGGAATCTGGGAGGCAGTGACCATGAGTTGGTTGAGTTCAGGATCCTGACACAGGGAAGAAAGGTAAGCAGCAGGATACGGACCCTGGACTTCAGAAAAGCAGACTTCGACTCCCTCAGGGAACGGATGGGTAGGATCCCCTGGGGGACTAACATGAAGGGGAAAGGAGTCCAGGAGAGCTGGCTGTATTTCAAGGAATCCCTGTTGAGGTTACAGGGACAAACCATCCCGATGTGTCGAAAGAATAGTAAATATGGCAGGCGACCAGCTTGGCTTAACGGTGAAATCCTAGCGGATCTTAAGCATAAAAAAGAAGCTTACAAGAAGTGGAAGGTTGGACATATGACCAGGGAAGAGTATAAAAATATTGCTCGGGCATGTAGGAATGAAATTAGGAGGGCCAAATCGCACCTGGAGCTGCAGCTAGCGAGAGATGTTAAGAGTAACAAGAAGGGTTTCTTCAGGTATGTTGGCAACAAGAAGAAAGCCAAGGAAAGTGTGGGCCCCTTAATGAATGAGGGAGGCAACCTAGTGACGGAGGATGTGGAAAAAGCTAATGTACTCAATTATTTTTTTGCCTCTGTCTTCATGAACAAGGTCAGCTCCCAGACTGCTGTGCTGGGCATCACAACATGGGGAATAGATGGCCAGCCCTCTGTGGAGAAAGAGGTGGTTAGGGACTATTTAGAAAAACTGGATGTGCACAAGTCCATGGGGCCAGATGAGTTGCATCCGAGAGTGCTAAAGGAACTGGTGCCTGTGATTGCAGAGCCATTGGCCATTATCTTTGAAAACTCGTGGCGAACGGGGGAAGTCCCGGATGACTGGAAAAAGGCTAATGTAGTGCCAATCTTTAAAAAAGGGAAGAAGGAGGATCCTGGGAACTACAGGCCAGTCAGCCTCACCTCAGTCCCTGGAAAAATCATGGAGCAGGTCCTCAAAGAATCAATCCTGAAGCACTTACATGAGAGGAAAGTGATCAGGAACAGTCAGCATGGATTCACCAAGGGAAGGTCATGCCTGACTAATCTAATCGCCTTCTATGATGAGATTACTGGTTCTGTGGATGAAGGGAAAGCAGTGGATGTATTGTTTCTTGACTTTAGCAAAGCTTTTGACACGGTCTCCCACAGTATTCTTGTCAGCAAGTTAAGGAAGTATGGGCTGGATGAATGCACCATAAGGTGGGTAGAAAGTTGGCTAGATTGTCGAGCTCAACGGGTAGTGATCAATGGCTCCATATCTAGTTGGCAGCCGGTGTCAAGTGGAGTGCCCCAGGGGTCGGTCCTGGGGCCGGTTTTGATCAATATCTTCATAAATGATCTGGAGGATGGTGTGGATTGCACTCTCAGCAAATTTGCGGATGATACTAAACTGGGAGGAGTGGTAGATACACTGGAGGGCAGGGATAGGATACAGAGGGACCTAGACAAATTGGAGGATTGGGCCAAAAGAAATCTGATGAGGTTCAATAAGGATAAGTGCAGGGTCCTGCACTTAGGACGGAAGAACCCAATGCACAGCTACAGACTAGGGACCGAATGGCTAGGCAGCAGTTTTGCGGAAAAGGACCTAGGGGTGACAGTGGACGAGAAGCTGGATATGAGCCAGCAGTGTGCCCTTGTTGCCAAGAAGGCCAATGGCATTTTGGGATGTATAAGTAGGGGCATAGCGAGCAGATCGAGGGACGTGATCGTCCCGCTGTATTCGACATTGGTGAGGTCTCATCTGGAGTACTGTGTCCAGTTTTGGGCCCCACACTACAAGAAGGATGTGGATAAATTGGAGAGAGTCCAGCGAAGGGCAACAAAAATGATTAGGGGTCTGGAACACATGACTTATGAGGAGAGGCTGAGGGAACTGGGATTGTTTAGTCTGCAGAAGAGAAGAATGAGGGGGGATTTGATAGCTGCTTTCAACTACGTGAGAGGTAGTTCCAGAGAGGATGGTTCTAGACTGTTCTCAATGGTAGCAGATGACAGAACGAGGAGTAATGGTCTCAAGTTGCAGTGGGGGAGGTTCAGGTTGGATATTAGGAAAAACTTTTTCACTGGGAGGGTGGTGAAACACTGGAATGCGTTGCCTAGGGAGGTGGTGGAATCTCCTTCCTTAGACGTTTTTAAGGTCAGGCTTGACAAAGCCCTGGCTGGGATGATTTAATTGGGTATGGGTCCTGCTTTTGAGCAGGGGGTTGGACTAGATGACCTCCTGAGGTCCCTTCCAACCCTGATATTCTATGATTCTATGATTTAGTTGGGATTGGTCCTGCTCTGGGCAGGCGGTTAGACGAGATGGCCTCCAGAGGACCCTTCCAACTCTTATGCTTATGCTCAAATAAATTGGCTAATCTCTGAGGTGTCACAAGTCCTCCTTTTCTTTTTGCGAATACAGACTAACACGGCTGCTACTCTGAAACCTTCCAACTCTGTTATTCTATGAGTCTATGATTCTAAAACAATACATAATAATAACAATTGGGTGACGCTGGGAATACTGAGGCTATTGAATCGGGCACGTCAGACTGGCTCCAAGCCCCTCCCACTAACCTCTTCCAAGGCTAGAACATTTTATGCCCAGTTCGCCCAGATCAACTCCGTTTCATCGACCAGCTACCTGATCCTGGGCCGCAGGAAACAGAACGCTGTGGAAACTACAACTCCCAGCGTGCCCAGGGCCCGCCCCACACGTGGCATAGACGCTCGACAGCCCATATCCCGCCTCCTCTCGGCCCTTATTGGAGTGTTCAGTCCCAGTCGCTCCACTCCCTCGATTCCGATTGGTCGACCTGCAGCCAGCCAGGGGGCGCGACCCTGTGTATGGGGGTGGGCTCAAGATGGCGGGAGAGGCGCCTGGGAGATACAGGAGCACCATGAGCAAGAGCAAGGACCCCTCGGGCCTGCTCATCTCTGTGATCAGGTACGGGGGCTCGCAGGCCCCCCCCCCCGCCGCCGCCGCCGAGGATGGGGGCGGCACGTCCCTTCCAGGCCCCTCTCAGCAGGGCTCGCTGGGCCACGCTTCCCCTCAGGCCCCCGGGGGAGCCGCCGTTGGGGTGGCCCCCGCCCCCCGGGGCCCGGCCCCCGCCCCCCGGGGCCCGGCCCCCGCCCCCCGGGGCCCGGCCCCCGCCCCCCGGGGCCCGGCCCCCGCCGTTGCAGCAGGGACCCTCTCCAGCAGCGGGGTGCCCACGGCCACGAGAGGCGCCGCTTGTCAGAGCTGAGGGCGCCTGTGGTGCCGTGACTCCAGTGGACCCCCCCCCACCCCCGGATTTCAGGGACCCCTGCACAGCAGCAGGAGGCCCCCATTTCTCGGGGGTGTGTGTGGGGGGGAGACGGCTTAGCCTCGGGGGGATCTCAGGCTGTAGCTGCAGGGGACCCCAGGCTCTCAGAAGCCGCTCACGCCACTGGGCGCCAGCGTGCCCTGCGGCCGGGGGGTACCCCCCTAGTTATCAGAGGTGCTTGTCTGACACAGCGGCCTTTGTGGGCATTGGGGGGGTGGCGTGTGTTGCCCACGTAATCACAACAGCCCTGTTAAGTCCCAACGGCTCTGACAGAAACAGTGAGAGCTAGAGACCGGGCAAACCCAGCAGGGCACCCCCCTTAATTTTTAGGAAGCCCTTCATTGGGAGTAAGGGCATCCATGTGCTCTGTGGAAGCTGTAATGTCTAATAGGTCCTACCCCCTTTCCCTATGCATTTCCTTGGCTGACTTGATTGAAAAAAAGAGGACCTAAGGATCTTGTGACCACAGCAGACTCTTTCTCACATGCCCCTTGTGCCCTATTCTGGGCAACAGGACTTAGTCAGGACCATTCTCGTGATGTCCTGGAAGGACTGGGAACCTCTGTATCAGTGTTTGCTGGAGCACCCTGCATGCACAGCGGCCTTTGAGCTGATTAGACAAAGGCTGGTCAGAAAGCACCGGGAAGTGTACATGCAGTCTCATATCCTGTTATAAACCACAGCAATTGAAAAGTTGCTGCCTTCCAGGGATTGTATTGTATTGCCTTGCAGGGGATGAAAAGGAGAAACTGCAAGCATGTCAAATCATATTGTGACTCTGCTGTTTTTTGGCTGCACTCACTCCTACAACCCCTCCTCTCTATGTCAGAGGATGATCCAGCTACTGTGCCTGAAGCTGTCTGATCCTCCTCACTCCACTCCACTAGTTTCCCTCTGTCTCTTTAAAAAATACTTTTAAAATCACATCCTTTTTATGCTGCTTATAACCAGTGAGTTGGCAGCCACTTTCCCTCACTGGTGTTTACTAATGCCAACTTCTCACATACTGATGCTTACTAATATCATTATTTGCTGTCCCCACACACACACATCATATTGTAACTACTGTGCATTATGGGATGGTTGCACTAATAATGCATTATAAAATTCAGTGGCTTTGTATCATCTACCTGGAATAAACTATAAAAATAATTTGCATTTACACAGCATTTCTTATTTAAGGATCTTGTGCCCTATACAAATGGTAATGACTGGAAAACAATCTGGTTTTCTTTAGTGTCCCGCAGGCGTAGGTCAGTGATTGGACACTAGATGCAGAGGACTCTGAGTTACGACAGAAATTTTTTCCCAGATGTCTGGTTGGGGGATCTTGCCCATGTGCTCAGGGTCTAATTGATCACCCTATTTGGGATTGGGGAGGAATTTTCCTCTGGATCAGATTGACAGAGATCCTGGGAAGTTTTCATCTTCCTCTGCAGTATGGATAGGTCACTTGCTAGTTTGAACTAGATTAAATGGTGTATTCTCTGTAACTTCAAGTCTTTAAGATTTGAGGATTTCAGTAAGTCAATGAGAGGCTATGGGTAAGTCTGTCACGAATGTCATGGATTCTGTGATATTATGAGAGTGCTGCGACTGCCTCAAAATTCAAATAATTCAGTCCCGGGTGATAGGATTTGGTCTTCAGCTCTGGGTGGCGGGGCTCAGGCTTCGGTTAAAGTCAGAGCCTTGCCACCCGTAACTTAGGTTCATGGGGCCCCTTGGGGTGTGGGGTCCTGGGCAATTGCCCTGCTTGCTGTGTACATTTTGATTTTATTTTTTATTGCTTGCGCACTGGCCATGAAATAAAAGTACACATCCCAAAATCTTAGCCTTATGGGCAGGAGTAGGTGGGTGAGGTTGTGTGGTCTGCAGTGTGCAGGTCAAGACTAGATGATCATGATGGTTCCTTCTGGCCTAAAACTCTATGGGTATGTCTACACTGCAGTTAGACGCCTGTGGTTGGGCTGTTTCAGCTGACTCGGGCTAAGGGGCTGTTTAATTGTAGTATAGATGTTCAGTTTTGAGCTGTAGCCTGATCTCTGGGATCTTTCCATCTTGCAGGGTCCTAGAACTTGTGCTCCAGTCCTAGCCTGAATATTTACACTGCAATTAAACAGCCTCTTAGCCTGAGCCCTGTGAGCCTGAGTCAGTTGGCACAGGCCACGAATAGGTTTTTAATTGCAGTGTAACCATACAAAAAGTGTGTATGAGACCACACAGAATTCCAGAAAGATAGCAACCCTTAGTGGACAGTTGTTTAGATCACATCTAAGGCATGTTGTATAATCTTTCAAGCATCCCAGATGTGTAACACTAGTTTTTAGAGTGTATGATGGTAACAAAATAAGAGGCACAAATAATAGTAAATACAGTGAGATGAAATGAGGTGGTTTTCTTCAACACACCTGAAGTTTTCTGTGTCCTTGATTTAAATTTACCACCCAAAAATACATTAAATTATTGAAAGCCAAAGAAATTAATAACCTAAGTGCATTTTGTTGCAGTAGATGACCAAGTTGTAGAGTCCCGTTACAAAATAACTGCAAGAATTCATTTGGGGGAAGATGAAATGTCTAAGCAAAAACTAACTCTCTGTGTGTGTGTGTGACATGTTTATAGTGGGAAAAACAAAAGGGGCCCTAACATAAAATTCATATTGTGAAGTAATTCTTTACCATAGTTTATTAATGACAGCTTCAAAAAGTTTAATAATGTAAATGTGACTACCTTTTACTACTTAAGTTGTTTTTAGTGTCACTGAGTGTGGATAGTGAAATTGGATGAATCATGTTTATTTTCTGTTCCTGTTAAGTTTCACTTTATGGTTCTCAAACCCAATGCTCTTGGTTTGAGATTCCAGCATAGCAGGGAAGATTTAAATCTTAAAATTTCCACAGTTTTTAAAAACTGAAAACCATGTCTGTTTATTTTAGATGTTGTCACATCTCTTATCCCCCTTTTTAACCATACTTAAATTTGGAATCCTTTAGGTTTATAGTGAAATATCTAATATTGTTATATGTTTATGTTTTACCTGTCTAGGAACTTTCATTATGGTAACAGTGCCTCTATAAAAAGAAAAGTAGTACTTGTGGCACCTTAGAGACTAACCAGTTTATTTGAGCATAAGCTTTCGTGAGCTACAGCTCACTTGCATCCGATGAAGTGAGCTGTAGCTCACGAAAGCTTATGCTCAAATAAATTGGTTAGTCTCTAAGGTGCCACAAGTACTCCTTTTCTTTTTGCGAATACAGACTGACACGGCTGCTACTCTGAAAAGTGCCTCTGTAGATAGTTTAGGCCCAAACTTTCAATTTAACATTTAGATAAAATACTGCGTGAAAATATTAAAACGTTCTAGTGAGTCATGACATTTAAGAAATAAAAAATCAATGGAAGCTGTTCTTGTTTTGAATCTAAACATTCGCTGCAGTGTTTGCAATCCAGACATCATAATGAACTAGTTCATGGGAATCTGAACGTAAAACTGATTAGCAGTGAAAGGAAAACTGATCCATTAATAACTTCATTTTCTAGTTGAGTGCAAAATGTAAATGGCATAAATAGTGGAAAGGAAGTTATATTATTAAAATTCATTCTCTATGATCTTTTATTAGTAATTAAGATAAAGATGAATGTGCTGAACATCTAATGACATTTCCATGCTGGTTGTTTGGCATATCTTGAAAAATACAAGTAATTTTATATATATAATTATTGTTATATTTGAAGTAAAACTGAAGGAACCGCATTTGAGCTCAGATGAGAGCCAACTGAGATGATGTCAAGGAGTGTTTGCTACATGGGAAAGATACATGGCTGTTAGGGAAAGCCATATAATTTTGAGCTTGCAGTAAGATATTGCCAACTATAATAAGCAAAACGTAGTTATTTTTTGGTGTAACTCCATTCGTGTCCAGTCTTTTATTTGCTAATCTCGTAAGGCTGTTGTAAAGCTTAAAGGGACATCATCAACTTGAAATTTAGTTTGTTTAAAATAAAAAACTTAAAATAATTTAATCTCTACTAAACCTGCGTCCAAGTTCTCATGCCAATTTTTCTGATTTTATAGTCATGGTTTCCTGTTTGTTTAAATGTGAAAGACCCACACAAAAAGCAGGGATAACTTGATGAATTTCTTTGAAACAGTGAACTGGATCAGGATCTAGATAAGTAAGAAATCTTCTTAAAAGAACGTTTCCAGAAAACCAGTCTATTTCCAATGCAATGGGCTATGTATCAGAAAAAGTGAAACTGACTATACATAAAATGCTGTAAAACACAAAGAACTGTAAATGAACAGGGAAATAGAGAACATTTGAGAACCCAGTCTTTCATTTACAGTACTCTTAGGTGTTATTTGTAACAATAGTAGGTATGCTTTCAGAAAAAAATATCTTTTTCAAGTTGACAGTGTCCATTAAATTTTTGTTTGCAAAATGCTTTGAGATTTGGATACCCTTACTCTTGTTGAGTAGCCCATTACTTATTGAGTATGATTGATATTGAATATTGTGCCATCTAATGTGATATTAGTGCCAGGAGCCTAGGAATTGGAACTTTTGGATTTTATTTCTAATTTGATGATTTCTTACTCAATGTGAATAAGAGCATCAGAGCCAGATTCTCAGCTAGTGTAAATTGTCAGACCTCTATTGACTTGAGTTGATCTATAACAATTTACACAAGTTGAGAGGATAATTTAGTGTAGTAGCATCTGCTTCATCAGGATATCTTGGGGCACTGCCTGTCATTGGCCCTCTGAGTTTTCTAAAGGTGGTCTTGTAAGGGTCCTAAGATCTACTTAGACTGTGCCAGGGTCAAAAGCTCTGTCCCTGCAGGGTTTAGAAACTCTAGAATGACCTCAGTCTCTGGGTCATTTAGAAACACCACAGTATCTTGGGATGCAGATAATCAGGAAATTGAGGGATAGTCCATAGAAAGGATTAGCTTGTGTCTCAATAAAGTAGTACTGTGTTACTGTCCCCAGTTAGTGGCAATCCTTCCCATTGCATTGGGAATAGACTGGTTTTCTGGACACTTTCTTTTTAAGAAGATTTTTCATTTATCTAGGTCCTGATCCAGATCATTGTACAGTACCACGTTTGCTCACAATAACATACAAAGTAGGCAGAGTGGAGGAGATTATCTAATGCAGGGCTTGAAAACTTTGCTGTACACCTGCGAGGAGCAGGGAGATAAAGTGGGATTGTACTAAAGCACTGTTTCTGTGACCTGCTGTGAAGCACCCATTTTTTATGTTGGCCGTGTCTGCTAGGTAGCTATTAAATTCAGGAGGAAGAGTCATTAAGTGGTTAGAGCAGCCGACTGCTACTTAGGCTCATATTGTGAGAGCTGAGCAAGGTTCTATTATTAGTGGCTCTGCCACTGACTTGCTGTGTGGTCTTGGGTGGGTTCCATCACCTCACTGTGCCTCCATTTTCCTATATGAAAAACTGGGATATTGCATCACAGACCACACAGTACACCCATAACATGTGGTATAAATAACTAGACAGAGTGTTGTACTTAATAAATATTTGTCAAGTACACGGATGATAGGTACTAGAGATAGGTGCACTATTGCATCTGGATGTTCCCCCTCTCTGCTGCTGCTGCTGCTGCTCTCTTCCCCTCTGGCTGCTTATAGGGGGATCTCCATTCTATCTTTCCCCTTTGCCCTCGTGGGTGCTGGAAGCAGCACCATTAGCAGTCTTTCTTATTCTCATCCCATTTCCCTCCTGCCTTGTCAGAACAGCAGAATAAAACTGAAATGATGGCAGGGCAGGGACTGTGTTTTTAATATTGGGCCTTGCATTGTGATGTTTAGAGTAGGACACTGGAAGTCAGGTCTCTTAGGGCAGGTCCACGCGACCTAAGTTACACATCTCCAGCTACGTGAATAACTTAGCTGGAGTCAACGTACCTTAGGTTGACTTATTGCGGTATCTACACCGCTCTGGGTTGACGGTAGAAACTCTCCTGTCGACTTACCTTACGCGTCTCATTCTGTTGGAGTACCGGAGTTGACGGGAGAGAGATCGGCGGTTGATTTAGCGGGTCTTCACTAGACCTGCTAAATCGACCCCTGGTGGATCGATCGCTGCAGCGTCCATCCACGGTAAGCATAGGCAAGCCCTGAGATTCTGTTCTCGGCACCACTATTGATTTTCTGTGTATTCTGAAGCAAAATGCTTATCCTCTCTGTGCGTGGTTTACCCATTGGTAAATTGTGCATAATAATCATAGAAATGTAGGACTGTAAGGGACCTCAACAGGTCATCTAGTCCAGTCCCCTGCGCTGAGGAAGGACCAAGTATTATCTAGACCATCCCTGACAGGTGTTTGTCTAATCTGTTCTTAAAAACCTCCTGTAATGGAGGTAATTTGTTCCAGTGTTTAACTACCCTTACAATTAGGTAGTTTTTCCTAACATCCAAATTAAATCTCCCTTGCTGCAATTTAAGCCCGGTACTTCTTGTCCTGTCCTCAGTGTTAAGGAGAATAATTTATCACACTCCTCTTTGTAACAACCTTTTTTGTACTTGAAGACTGTTGTCATGTTCCCACTCAGTCTTCTCCAGACTAAACAAACCCATTTTTTTGTTCAGTCTTTCCTCTTAGGTCATGTTTTCTAGACCAGTGGCTCTCAACCTTTCCAGACGACTATATCCCTTTTAGGAATCTGATTTGTCTTGCATACCCCCAAGTTTCACCTTACTTAAAATCTACTTGCTTACAAAATCACACATAAAAATACAAAAGTGTCACAGTACACTATTACTGAAAATTGCTTACTTTCTCATTTTTACCATATAGTTATAAAATAAATCAATTGGAATATAAATATTGTACTTTTCAGTGTATAGTATATAGATCAGTATAAACAAGTAATTGTCTGTATGAAATTTTAGTTTGTACTGGCTTTGCTAGTGCTTTTTATGTAGCTTATTGTAAAACTAGGCAAATAGCTAGGTGAGCTGATGTATCCTCTGGAAGAACTCTGTGTACCCCTAGGGGTATGCATACCACTGGTTGAGAACCACTGTTTTAGACTTTTAATCATTTTGTTGCTCTCCTCTGGACTTTCTCCAATTCGTGCACATCTTTCCCATACTGTGGCACCCAGAACTGGGCACAGTACTCCAACTGAGGCCTTATTAGTGCTGAGTAGAGTGGAAGAATTACTACTTGTGTCTTGCTTATCACACTTTTGCTAACACATCCCAGATTGATGGTCATATATTTTGCAACAGTATTACATTGTTGACTCATATTTGGTTTGTGATCCACTATAAACCTTTTCTGTGGTACTTCTTCCTAGGAAATCGTTCCTTCTTAAGAGCAGTACTTTGCATTTGTCCTCATTGTGTTTCATCCTGTTTAATTCAAGTAAATTTACTTAAACTTAATTTCTCAAGTTTGTCAAAATCATTTTGAATTCTAATCCTGTCCTCCAAAGTGCTTGCGACTCCTTCCAGTTTTGTATCATCTGCAAACTTTATAAAGGTACTCTTTATGCCATTATTTAAATCAGTTTTAAAGATATTGACTAGAACTGAATCCAGGACAAATCCCTGTGGTACCCCACTCAATATAGCCTTCCAGTCTAATTGTGAACCATTGATAACTACTCTCTTGAGTACAGTTTTCCAGCTAGTTGTGCACCCACTTTATAGTAGGTTCATCTAGGCTATTTTTCCCTAGTTTGCTTATGAGAAGATCACGTGAGACAGTATCAAAAACCTTACTAAAGTCAAGATATATCATGTTCACTGCTGCCCCCCATCCATAAGGCTTGTTATCCTGTCAAAGAAGAATATTAGGTTGGTTTGACATGATTTGTTCCTGACAAATCCATGTTGCCTGTTACTTATTACCTTATGTTCTTCTAGGTGCTTACAAATTGATTATTTGCTCCATTATCTTTCTGGGTACTGAAGTTAAGCTGACTGGTCTGTAATTCCATGGGTTTTCCTTATTCCCCTTTTTATAGAAAGGTACTATATTTGCGCTTTTCCCATTCTCTAGTATCCTGTCCTCCATGACTTCTCAAAGATAATTGCTAATGGCTCAGAGATCTCTTCAGCCACCTCCTTAAGTATTCTAGGATGTATTTCATCAGGCCCTGCCGACTTGAAGAGATCAAACTTGTCTAAGTAATTCTTAACTTGTTGTTTTCCTATTTTAGCCTCAGATCCTACCCCATTTAGTCTGGTAGTTGTCCAATCATTGTTAATTTTTTATGGTGAAAACTGAAACAAAAAAGGCATTTACTACTTTGGCCATTGCTGCGTTTTCAGTTGTTGTCTTTCCCTTCTCATTGAGTAATGGGCCTATCCTGTCCTTGGTTTTCCTTTTGTTCCTTACATATTTATAAAATGCTTTCTTGTTATCCTTTATATCCCTAGCTAGTTTAATCTTGTTTTGTGCCTTGACCTTTCTAATTTTATTGCTACATGCTTGTGTTGTTTTTTATATTTATCCTTTGTAATTTAACTTAGTTTCCGCTTTTTGTACGACTCTTTTTTGAGTTTCAGGTAACTGAAGATCTGGCTGAGCCAGAGTATCCTCTTACCATACTTTCTATCTTTCCTACACATTGGTAAAGTTTGCTCTTGAGCCCTTAATGCCTTTCTAAAAACCCACCAACTCTCTAGAACTCTTTTTTTTCCCCTTAGACTTGCTTCCTACGGGATCTTACCTTCCAATTCTCTGACTTTGCTAACATCCATCTTCTTTAAGTCCGTTGTCTTTATTCTGCTGTTTTCCCCCATACCATTCCTTAGAATCATGAACTCTCATTTCATGATCACTTTCACCGAAGCTACCTTCCACTTTCAGATTCTCAACTAGATCCTTCCTATTTTACACTGCTTTTGTATTTTTTAAACATGTTGTGAAGTGCTTTGAGATCTTCCAATGAAAGATACTGTGAAAGTGCAAAATATTATTGTTGGAGGCCAAGAGCCAGCTGTTACAGAGGTCTAATGTTAGTCCCATCTGCCTTCATACTGTTTCTTTAAAATGTAATGAATTGGATTGAGAAAATTCTGATCAACTGATGCAAGACAATTTGGGGAATATTTTCTTATCTTGCAGAGGACAAACACATGTATTTATATTGATTTTTCCTAACCTTTTGTTTTGTCTGTAGTTCGTTGAGGCAGCTTTTGTACTATGAAACAAGCAAGCTGGCATTTAGCAAATGCTATTTTTTGAGAGATCTTGTCAGAATTTTAGTGGGTGAATGTCTGCCTTTTATTTATTGTAAGACGTTTTTCTTTCCAATTAAAGGCTGCTATTTTTAAGAAGTGGCCTTTAATAGCTGGTTTAATTGGAAAAACAATCTTTGGTTGTGACTTGATAAGACTTTATTGTAGTCTAGGTGCAAAGCTTCACAGAGGCATACGTACGTACAAACACACATCTGGATGTAAGGAGAACTGAGGGCGCAAGTGGAGATATAGCATGTTACCAACTTTGTTTCTAAAATGTGTGCTTCTATAGATGTAAATCTGAAAGCATAGTATTCTCACACATGTAATTCCTTTTCTCTCTCTATATATAAAATAAATACTCATTGGTCAGTACTTTTATTCTTTTCAAAGTGAACTTTGCTGAATTCATTCTTACTAATGACCTGGCATTTGATCTTCTCTTTCTGTTTAAGAGCATAAAGCTGATGTCCCAATTCATGATTTATTGCAAGGAAGTCCAATATATAGCTGTTGCACTCAGAGTAGCATGCTGGAACTCCCACATTCACCACTGTAAGCTCAACACCTGGAGGAACATCTGGAAGACAAAGACTTTGAACTGGGGAAGGGTGGTCCCAGGCTGGAAGGTAATCCCAGCCTGTGTATTGAGGAACTGTAACCTGTTTGTACCATCTCTTAGGGTGAGAACTGCTTGATTCAAATCCTGCTTAGTTTGTAGACTTAAACTGCAAATTTATCTTTGTTTCTTAAGTAACCAACTCTGATCTCTGTGCCTGCTACTTAGAATCACTTAAAATATGTCTTTCTGTAGTTAATAAATCTTTTTTATATTTTTCCTAAAACAGTGGGTTTTGAAGTGCTTGGGAAATCTCAGCTCAGGTTAACAAGGGCTTTTGCATGTCCACTACCATTTTGTCAGAGTGGCGAACTACTTAATGAACTTGCACTGCCCAAGGGACCCTTGAGCAGCATAAGACAATATAGTCCTGGGGTCCAAGGCTGGGGAGCTGGAGGGAATTGGCTGGAGTCTTTCTGTAGTGGGTTCATGAGTGGCTGGGAAATCATTTGTGTAACACAGTTGGATGTGTCCCTGCCTGTGGTAGTCTGTGTAAGTGCAGTACTTGTCAGAGGTTTTCACCTTGACATCACCATCACAGTGTGAGAGGCAACGCAGGTTGGCGTGGGACAGAGAACTCAATGGTCCCACAGTCCAGGTTGCACCCTAGGGACACCATCACAATAGCTATTATTCTCATTTCTTGTATCACAGTTAGGATATAACTGTCACAAGAAGTATAGCCCAATAATTCTGATCTGTATATGCTGCAACATTTTGTAAATCTATTTCTATCACAAGCAGTGTTCTAAAACATTTTTAAAAAGACCCTTTCTCCAAGTGTTAAAACCAGCAGCCTGAAAGTTCACAGGATAAAAATATTTATCTCTGTATATAATCTGTGAACTGAATTGTAAATAATAATTTAGACTTTCTGTATAGCCCTCCCTGCTGAAGGGATGCCAAAGCAATTTTATAGACTGTATACATAGATTGATCCTATACGAATCTGAACTAAAATGCGGCACTTACTCCTCATGAATCATTCACACTACACAGAAGCTTAGGACAGTGAGTGTGAAATGATACCTTGTCCAGCTGAACCTCCAAGGAATTTTGTTTGTAATACTTTGGCAGAATGCAGTATTCAGAATTGGGGATCTGGCCACAATACTGGGATTAACAGCCGTACTCTTAAAAAGAAAAGGAGTACTTGTGGCACCTTAGAGACTAACCAATTTATTTGAGCATAAGCTTTCGTGAACAACAGCTCACTTCATCGGATACATACTTACTCTTGCAAAACAATCAAGCAAAAAACACAGTGGATTTTTTTCATGACAAGTGGTCAGGAGGGCAATGGTTTTGCATCTTCAGAAGAGACTATCTCCCAGCAGTACTGTGCCCCCTCTGCAGTGCTGAAGCTTTGGTTCAATCCTGGCACAAAAAGAAGCAAGCTAACTACTGAATCACCAGCACTACTTCCTACAGCACATAGTTAGACCTTGGACAGCTCCCACCCAAATACTGACTTTGACCAACCCTGGTTAGCTATGTGATCTGATGGAAATGAAGCAGTAGGTGGTATAACAAGCTTATAAATGCTGCTTCTGTTTTCATCTTTCAGATCTCTGATCTGAGTAGGATTGTACAGCTTTATTTTAATGGCTGTGAAAAATACTGGTGAGAAGATTCTGTCACTGATGGAAAATGCGGTTGCTTAATGAGCTTAACTTTTTCTTGTGTCTGAATCCATATGAAGTCTATTTGTGCTTGTTTTGGGATCTCTGATTTGTTTAAAATTAGTAACTAGTTCCCTCTGAAGAGACTGAGATTGTTCTGTTCTATATAGGTTCTTATGCTAGCTTCATCACCAGAGTATCTGTGTGCCTTTCAGTTATGTATTAAGCAGTGTGACTAACATCTCTCATATGTAGTTCATTCTCGCTCTTATCCTCTCCCCATGGGTGTGCAGTGCAGTGTTTTGTTTTTGGTAGGGTTTTGTTTTTGTTTAAATGTACACACTGCTTGAGACATCTCATGATGTTGAATTCTTGCTGCTAATGTAAGCTCCGATAACTGGCGTCAAGTCTGTCTGCTTCAGAATGTAGTATACAGATATCTTCTGCTTTTTGCTAAATCAACCAGCCACTGGTCAAGCTGACCTCTGCTGTCACAAATACGGGAGACACAAAGCTTTGGAGATGCTCATTTAAGGGTCTGGAGACTATTTGGCTCTTAAGCACTCAACTGAAGCCAAATTGCACAGATCTGCTAAGCTGATTCGGCTCTCAATGATCAAAGGTTCACCGTCGTTTCCTGTTGGAAATGTTTAAACCTGTGTACAAGAAACAACCAAGATTAATAGAATCCAAAGAGATCGGAGAGAAACTTTTTTCTAAATTCTAGTTTATTTTGTATAGTTAACAGCGCTTTGATTAGAGTCACTTTCTCTGTTTCTCTTTTATAGTCAGTGAGTTAGTTCCCCTGATTCTTCAAGGTTCTAAGCACCCTCAGTTCCCATTGATAGGGGTGTTGGTGCTCATGGTATTATGCAATGGTTCTCAGACTTATTTGACTGGGCCCTCCTTCTTTGTGTCTGTAGCCGTTCTCAGGCCCCTTCCCCCACAAGTACGTATACTGCCACCCAGCTCTGAAGGCAGAGTGGAGAGCAGCGGCTGCTGGCCGGGCGTCCAGCTCTGAAGGCAGAACAGTGACAGCAGCAGTGCAGAAGTAAGGGAGGCAATGTGAAAAGTGATGACATATCACTTTTCACAGCAGACTTATTGCACCATTGCCACCCTTACGGCTGCTGCCACCCTGGGGCTGACAGTGGGAGCCCCGCCTCCTCCGGGTGAGGGATTGGGAGCGGAGGGGAAGGAGAGCCTGAGCCCAGGCTGCCTCTTGGTGAAGGATTGTGGGTGGGAGGAGGAAGGAGAGCCTGGGTGGAGGGGCTCTGGCTATCATCTTTATCTCTGCTTCCTGGGTGCGCATGACCCTTCTGCATGAGCCCCAGCCATCCGGGGCTGATAGCCAGCACTCTTAAAAAAACCCAAAACCACACAGCTCTCACCTCCCTTGACACATTCCTGTGCCTGCCTTGGGAGGCCCGCCCCATAGTTTGAGAACTGCTGGTATAATGGAACGATATTCTGCTGGGAGAAGATCTTTTATAGTTCCATAGTCAATTTACTGTTTCCTGATATTGATACCCCCTGCTCCTCATGCCTATTAACTTGTACAGTGCTGATTTTAGTTACCTTCCTGCCAGCATCTCATTGTCTCCCAAAGGTGTATGTTTTATCTCTTAAACATTTTAACTTGTAATTTTCTCTTGCTTTTCATCTTAAACATTCATGTCACTGAATCCACAATTTAATGGGAGCAATCAGTTAACCTGTGGAAATAATGAGAAAACATTTAGCTTGTTGCTGCTCTGTTAAACATCTTTTGGATTTTTTTGTTCCTTGTGTATCCTAGGTTATCTGTTCTTTCTTTAAAGAAGAAGTTTTTATGTAATTGTTTCAATGGGATTCTGTGGTAATTTCAGAACATATATTATCAGTTTGTGTTTTGAGGTTAAGTACTGCTGGAAGCTGTAGATCAGTCCATCTGGGATTTATCTTTAAGGCAAAAATTTTCAATTATAAAATTCAAATAAGTCCTTTAGTTTCATGAAGCTTCGGAAATGTATGACAGTGTATATAGCAGGCAGAAAATATAACACTGTTGATCCCAGGGTGCCTCACAAAATTGTGCCCTATTGAAATTCAGTTGCTTGTAGGGTGTAGCCTACTGGCACACAAAACACTGCACCGGAGTGGTGGGGAGGGAATTGCTAGCTAGATGTACCAGGCAAACTTCTTTCCTTATTGGATCTTTAATGTCCACACAAAGAAGCCTGATTTTGTTTTTAAGGCTTTATCTGAAAGACCCCTAGGACTACATTCTGATGTCTGTTCTCACAATGAGTTGGACTTTACTGTGAGAGTAGTCCCCTCCAGTGGTATTAATTGTGGAGTATGGTGCTACTCAACATGGATAAAGGATCCGCAGTTAACTTGCATGGTCTTTGTTTTGCTCTGTCTGGGCCTGATCCTGAGAATTGCATACCATTGTGGGTTCTAGACACAAGAATCTAATCCTGGGAGGTATTATGTTGTCCCTTCGAGGGTATTTACTTACAGTTAGTATCGTTATTAAAGGACATCGTCACTAATTCATGGTTTTTATGACGATTGTCCACTTATCCCTGAAGCACCTCTTTGCTGTCTCCCATAGTGTCCCTCATGCATGGGAATAAATCCCAGTCAAAATGTGTAAAGCCAGTGCCTTATTTTCTTCAGGATCCTCCTTAAAACTTTGCCCCTTTGGTAATGCAAACAGCAGTCTGCAACCTTGCAAGGTTGAGCGTGTGGCCTGTTGTGATTACTGCCCTAAGTGGCTAAGAATTGTGCACATCCTGTTGTTTGGTTACTCTGTCTCCCCTGTTCTCCACCTAACCCCCTTGTCTATCTGTTATGACTCATCCACCCGTTCTTGTAAGATCTTTGTGGTAGGAACTGTCATTTTCTATAGGTTTGTACAGTGCCTAGCACAGTGAGGCCCCCTGCTTGGTTGGCTTTTAGAGGGCTTCTGCCATATAAATGTTTAATAGTGATGATAATGGTTTAAATTGAAATGATAACTCCTGTGACTGGTCTGTGACTTTAGACATCAAAAAGAGATGAATAGTTAGAGGTAAAATAATAATACTAATAATTAATAATAGGGTTTCTTTTCAGTCTGCTTTTATTATATACTGAAGTCTCGTTGGAGCTTTGCAGACATTTCCTGCACAGAGGAGACAGACTGTTCCAAGTATCCACAGTGCACCAGTTCAGAGATTTTGTTGCTGGTAGCAACCGCTTCCTTCATTTCACTCCAGATGTTTTCTGTTGGCCTCAAATCAGGTGCCTGTGTTGTCCAGTGCAACACATTGATTTTGTTTATCTTCTAGAGGACTGTATACATTCTTATATGCACTTTGGGTGGTTGTTCTGGTGCAAAATAAAACTATCTTGTAAGTTTCCTTCCAGATAGGTTATTTTGATGCTTCACTGTTCATTTTATTGTTCTCAGTGTGCTGAAAGTGTACACGACACTTTATGAAACATAAAAAAGAAAAGGTCTCCATCCTAAATAATATTGACACTTAGCACTGAGTGCTTTTTATCTGTACATTTTGAAGGTGGGCAGTAAGCATTATTATCCCAACTTTACAGCTAGGATAACTTGGGCACTTACATGTTTAAGGCCTAAACTAACTTTGATGGAAGTGGATGGTATCTACCTGTATCCTTTTAAAGCCCTGGCTTGCCCACGGCTAGAGTGTAGTTATATAAGTCCAGCTACACTGTAGCTTCTATGGTGTTTTAACTTGGACAGTCACATTGTAGCTGGGTCTCCTGACTGTTTTATAGCCATGTCTTGGAGAAAGCTAAGCCAAACCATTTTGAGTACTGAAGTAGAATGAGGACTTGACTCTACAATGTAGTGTCAAAATTAGAAATTGGGAGACTTAGCAAGGTATACAGTAGTACAGCAAAGAGCAATATGGAAACGGATGGCAGAGAAGCCTAAAGAACAATGTGGAGTGGAGTACTGTTGAGATCAGAGCTCTGTTTTCTTCATGCTCCTCAGTGATCCAATGCTCCGTTCCCTTTATTTCCAACTAATTCAGGGGGTAATATACCCCGAATCATTTCATAGATCTTTGTCTCCCTGATCAGCTGAAAACCATATGAATGTTTTACTTTTTCTATTTTTATTTTCCTATGTATGTTTGCAAACTTTTGAGGATTACTAAATTCAGGTGTCTAATTACATAATTTCTTTACAGTTTTAATTACTGCTAAGTAATGTTCCTGTTCTTTAATTCCAGGAATTTACAGCAATATGGGGGACTGCTTAGTATACAAAATTAGTCAATTAAAGTGGCAATTTTTCACTTCCATAAACTGCCAACACAGAAAAGTTGCTCAGAAAAGTTGTAGTAATACTGTTTTACTTCCTCAATATTTACAGCATCATCCATCTGGGAAACTCAAAGCCACTTACAAATATTGAATGAATTAAGCCTCCCAAATATTTAGGAATGTATTCTCTCTCTCTCTCTCTCTCTCTCTCTCTCTTTTACAAATGTATAAACTGAGATACAGATAAGTAACTTGCCCAAGGTAGCACGGGCGGTTTTAGTTGGAGCTGTAACTTCCAGCTTTCTAACTGTGCACTTAAATTCTCAATCTTAAATGTTACATTAACATTATTTTCTCCCATTGAATATCCTATATCTACTCTTGCAGCTACAGAGAGAGGAGCCCAAGTTGCACTAGGATCAATAGGGCTCCACCAAGTGTGGAGGAGGATTTAGGGAGCCCATTAAGGGAGTCCGCCTCCTCTGTGTACTACAAGGGACGTTCTGCACGTTCCAGCCCAATAGGATTTGTGCAGTGTGCCATGGAGATGGAGTTGATGGATCCACCTGTAACATGCTTTGGGACGGGGAGAGGATTCATTCTCCTTTTGTGTCAAACTCACTTACCCAGGCTTTGTGTGGGGTGCGGGTGAAGATCTAGCCCTAATGAATACTGAGCAAAAACACTTAGTATATCTTTTTCATGCAATTTTTTGGCATATCGATGTGCCCATGAAAAAGGAATGGGAGGAAGCTTTTGGAAGTTCTCAGATACTGCAGGATGGGTGTCTTGGAAATTATATGTGTATAATATATTCAGTTTTATGGATGCAGTCTCTCTCTTTCCCTCCATCCTCTTGATTCTTCGTTTTAAGGCTCAGCAGCACCTATAGCCAGCAGGTGCTTTTGTGGCACAGCAGCATTATGAAAGCCAGCAATGTGGATGTTGTAAACTTTTTGAGCAGTTTGTGTGAGCACAAAGTGGGGATGATTCTTAGGAACCTTAAATCTTGCTTTAGTCTTTCTGAGTAACACCTATTGTGGTCTGTAGTGTCCCTTTTTTTCACGAACGTTTTGGTAGCTCTGGTGATAACGCCTACCCAAAGACAGGATCTCAGTTGAAGCTGAGAGTAGCAATTTGCCAGGGCCAGTGTATTTCCAAGTACTTTTTCTAGCTGATCATCTCTTAATATCTTTTTCTACTGCAGTAGTTATCTATTATGCTGCTGCATCACATGACAAATGAGTCTGTTTTCTCTTGCTGTTGAATAATAAGAGAAGCATTCAGTGTCATTTCTATCATGGCTGTGAATAGGTATTTATTGGCTTCTGAAGGAATTATGGGTTGTGTGGTGTCCTTGTTTTTAATATCTGCTAACAGTGTGTTTTGGTCCTTCACAGCACAAATAGAAAGAGATGGTCCCAGCCCTGAAGAATTTACAACCTGGTTTTCGATATAGTGCTACATGCTGCAGATGCAAATGTTAAGGAAGGGTTGGGGCAGGGCAGGACAAGGGTTTCATCTTGCAGTTACTCAATATAGTCATGTGCCTTCTTCCATTGCGGGTGATGATTATTCAATAACAGATGCAAATGGAAAAAGCTATAACTTTGCAGTTGGACAATAATGTGAATATAATTAGTGCAATCTGATTGCACAGTTTACTCTTTAGCTGTCACTAAGGTAAATCCATTAATAAATTATATTAAATGAAAGAGAGAACCTCCCCATAGCTCTTATCTGGTGTGTTCCATTTTCAAAGCACTGTATGGAGGAGGGATAGCTCCATGGTTTGAGCATTGGCCTGCTAAACCCAGGGTTGTGAGTTCAATCCTTGAGGGGGCCATTTAGGGATCTGGGGCAAAAACTGGGGATTGGCCCTGCTTTGCAGGGGGTTGGACTAGATGACCTCCTGAGGTCCCTTCCAACCCTGATATTCTATGATTGTAAATATCAACCATCATAGTACCATAGAAATATAGGGCTGGCAGGAACTTTGAGTGGTCATCAAGTACAGGCCCCTGCGCTGTGGCAGGACCAAGTAAACCTAGACCATCCCTGACATCTTTGTCCAACCTTGTATTTAAAAACCTCCAATGATGGGGATTCCACAACCCAACTTGGAAGCCTATTCCAGAGCTTGATTACCCTTATAGTTAGAAAGTTTTTCCTAATGTCTAATCTAAATCTCCCTTGCTGCAGATTAAGCCCATTTCTTCTTGTCCTACTTTCAGTAGATATGGACGACAGTTGATCACAGTCCTCTTTATAAAGAGCCCTTAATGTATTTGAAGACTGTTATCAGGTCCCCCCTTAGTTGTCTTTTCTCAAGACTAAACTTCCCCAGTTTTTTTAAGCTTTCCTGATAAGTCAGGTTTTCTAAACCCTTCATCATTTTTGTTGCTGTCCTGTGGACTCTATCCAGTTTGTCCATCTTTCCCAAAGTGTGGCACCCAGAACTGGACATAGCACTACAGCTGAGGCCACCAGTGCTGAGTAGAGTGGGACAATTCTCTCCTCTGTCCTAAGTAAGACACTCCTGTTAGTATACCGTAGCGTGATATTATCCTTTTCCCAGTTGCATCACATTGTTGACTTGTATTCAAATTGTGATCCACTGTAACCCCCGATCCTTTTCTGCAGTATTGCTATCTAGCCACTTATTTCCCATTTTGTAATTGTGCATTTGATTTTTCCTTCCAAAGTGAAGTACTTTGCACTTGTCTTTTTTGAATTGCATCTTGTTGAATTCTGACCAATTCTCCAGTTTGTCAAGGTTGTTTTGAATACTAAACCTGTCCTCTAAAATGCTTGCAACCCCTCCCAGCTTGGTGTCATCTGCAAATTTTATAAGTATACTCTCCACTCCATTATCCAAGTCATGAATGAAAATATTGACTAGTATTGGACCTATGACTGACACTGTGTGACCCCACTAGCTACACCTTCCCAGTTTGTCAACGAATCATTGATAAATTACTCTTTGAATACAGTCTTTCAACCAGTTGTAGGTAACAGTATTCTCTATATTAAAGCTGGGAAGAATGAGGTACAGAAGTTATGTGATTTGCCCAAGGCCACTTAGTGAGTCAATGGCAGAGACTGGTTTAAAGTGCAGATGTCTTTCATCCCTTCGCTCTTAAGGCCTGTTGCAGTGGCCTTGAAGTCAGTTGGAAAAATCTCCTTGACTCAAGTGGTGTTTTGGACCAGGTCCTAAATGTCGCTTTGGCCATTTTGGGGTAAAAACTAACCAGTTTGGAGGGATCCTACAGTAATGATCCTTCTAAAAATGCCTAGAAGTGTCCTAGGTTGGAAAAATGGATATGAGATAAAATGCCTCCTCCTGTATGAGCTATTGACTTCTTGGAGGTGCCTACACCCTCATCTCCCAATGGATTGAACCGTTGTTCAGTTGTTAAGTATACTGTGAGTGTCTCAGGAAAGCTTGACTTCACTAAAGTAGGTAGGTGCAGATAGAGAGAAATACACTCTGAGTCTAATCATGCCAAGCTACTCTGACATTGTAAAGTGACCTTAAACTGTTAGACTAGAGCAGTGTAATGGGGTCCAAGCTTAGCTGAGAATTCAGAACAAAATCGTTGTTTTCACTTTGGTTCCTCTGCAAAGACAGATAATTGGGTTAAACTAGAATACAGCACATGCAATGAAAGCTTCTAGCAATATAAAATTTGCCATAATGGAGACAATATTACATCAAGTCTTGTATTCTGCCTATCAGAGACCAATATCTGTTATTCTGCAGAAAGCAAAAAACTCTCACAACGCACCTGTCTAATGCTATAATGCTCTTGGGCAATGCCGTATATGTTGTAAGGAGTTTGATTCTGACCCCAGGACTATTAGCTTATTCAGCCTCATGAGTTGTGGTTTTTTTTTTTTTTTTTTTTAAAGGAAAATTTAAGAATTTAAATGAAGTTGTTTGGAAAGGACTCGACTAAGCTCTGTAACTTGGTTAAAGGAATTTTTTCGTCTCCACTATGTGGCGAAGGGAAATGGTGCCAGTAGTTCTTCAGCGGAGCTGTTTGGAAAATGAAATTTCTGTCTGACAGAATATTCTAATACTTGTAGATTTGTTTTCATTTTGAAACAGGATAAAAAGTTAAAATATCAAATATTTTCTTAGAATAAAGTTTTGAAAAATTTCAATTCAGAATAATTGAAATGAAAATGTTGACATTTTAAAAATTATGGAATACCATTGTTCATTCAAAATGAAATGTTTGTTTTTAATTGTCCTATAAAAATCAGAACATGTCATCAAAATCAACATTTTCCTCCGAAAAGTTTTGATTTTGATACATCTCCATATTTTTTTCAGGAAACATTTGTGGTAGAAAATTTTTGACCGAGTGTCATCTTCAGCATTCATTGGTAAGAGAGAACTTTTGAGAAAATGTAGGCTTTGTGCCTAACTCTGAAAATGATCAAATTAGGGTTGGCTTCTGATTTCTTCTGGTAACTTCCTATAATTGGAAATTCTCCTCTAGAACACTTTAACTATTAGGATCACGACCTTGAAATTTACATGAAATATCATAGTCTGAACACATCAGAACCTTCCTATCAGTGTGCAGTAAGTATTGTTAATGTGTTCTTGGGCTCAGTGGTTGGCTTCTCTGTGTTGGATGAGCTGGAGTTTCAATGGGGCCTGTTCCTTCACCCCAGGCTGAGTGTGGTGCAGTGGTCTAACCTGGAGGTATGAGAGCATGGATCACTGCCTTGCTCATCTCAGAGGAATGGGTGCAGTTTCCTGGCTAGTTGGAAATATTGTCATTTACTGTCTGTGTGGAGCAGTGATGAATCCAATAAAATCCTAAGACTCTGAGATGTATTACTTTGACAATTCAAGGGCAGAGACTTATATTTTGTGATCTTAGCTAAGGCACTGAACTAGGTTAGACTCTGCATTCACTTCCTGGCCGTGACCTTGGGTCAAGTACTTAATCTCGGTATACCTCTGTTTCCTCACCTGTAATATGGGGATTGTAACACATCCTTTCTCCTGCCATTTATTATTTTGTTTATTTAGACTGTAAACTCTTTGGGACTTGAACTATCTTACTATGTGTTTGTACAGCACATCGCACAATGGGGCCCTGTTCTCAGAGCTTCTAGGTGCTACAAATTATGATACAAATAAGAACAAGTTAAGTTGAGAGCATTGTGAACTGTTTGCGGTCTGTTTATAAACAGAAAAATGTCAAAATGAGTTGAATAAATTATTTGTGCGAATGGTGACAACAGTACTTGTTGAAAAGGATAAATTTAGATGGACATCGCCGTACTGCATTCTGATGGCATAGTAGCCTGTGGTATCTCAGACCTCACTAAGACTTCTGTAGTCTAATCATTACTCATTAACTCTTTTAACGTACTGCATGGCTTCTGAGAGCAGCATTGGTCCAGTTTTGATCTGTACCTCTCCTGTAGGATGCAGGCACTTTGTATTTTGCTGTGCAAATGTCTAGTGGTTTTAGCAAGCTACTTACTTTTCTCATGGTAGGCAGTTTAACTCTGTTATGAGGTCAAAAACACCTGGTCTGTATTTCAGGTCAATATTTTTTTTTAAAAGAAGGATGAATGTGAAGGGAATTATTATTTTTTTTTTTTAAATCTGTTAAACTGGGAGCTTGCTGTAGCATGTAAAATGGGATGTAAGTGTGTCCTCTAGCACCACAGTGGTGGTGATTTAATTTTATGGAAGAGTCTGTGGCACTGCTGTTATACATTATTAACATTGTAGACAGAGAGGTAAAAATCAAAGAATTATATGAGCTAAAGATGGAAGAGGAGCTGTGAGGTCACCTACTCCATCTCCCTGTGAACGTAATATTTTTTTGAATGATTTTTATTGTGTGAAGGGAAGCTAAAAGAACAAGCATGAAATAAGAAAAAGAATCAAAGGTAAGTAGACTATAAAGCAAAAGTTGTCATATCATACAAGATTTAAATTACAACCCTTTATAGTCAAGGGCGTTGAGAGGTGTGGCCAACTTGGCTCAGTATCAGAGACCCCATATCCTGTTTGAGTGCTCCTCTCATCTATAACATAGGTTAGAGAGAATTGACGAGCAATGTCTTTCAATCTCACACTGAAGCACAGTACAATGATTCCCAAAAAGGGTGGGATATAAGGACCTGTCTCATGATAGGAAGGAAAGTACTCCCTTCATCATCACTCAGCAGTTCTCCATAAATATAACTTGTATTCTTCCCCATAAACTATCAATAGAGTACGTTTAAAAACCAAACAAACCAACCCTTGAGCCTTACTGCCTCTATTTATTTTGCATAGAATGGATGAAAATTTTACCCTTTAATCTTATGGGCAAATAAAGTGTGTCTCCTATAACTTGAATGCTTAACACACATTATTAACCTTTATCTAAGGTACTTATATGCCCCCCATTACCATAGTATCTCAGAGCCTCACAGTCTTTAATATATTTATTATCACAGTAGCCCTGTGAGGTAGGGAAGTGCTATTATCTTCACTTTATAGATGGGTAGCTGAGACACAAAGAGGTTAAGAGACTTTGGGGTGACTAGATGTCCAGATTTTATGGGGACAGTCCCGATTTTTGGGTCTTTATCTTATATAGGCTCCTATCTCCCCCCCCCCCCCCCATTTTTCAGATTTGCTGTCTGGTCACCCTAAGTGACTTGCCCAAGGTCACGCAGCATGTCTGTGGCAAAACAGAGACTCCAGCCCAGGTCTCCCATGTCCTAGGCTGGTGCCCTACCCACTGGGCCGTCATCCCTCTCAACTTCTCCTTGACTTTTTGTGTTAATAGCATCTAGGAAGCACTGCTGTACTGTTTTTTAGCAGTGTTATTCACCAAATCTTTATAGTCTTCTGCATAGTGAACGACAACCTTATTTCCAATGGCTTCCCTATTCTGTAAAAAAAACCTTGCTGTGGCCAGTTTGAGAAGTGAGCCTTTCTGGGAGTAGTAAAATAATGTAAGGGTGGTGGTGGTGGGGTTTATAGGCACTCTCAATCAATCATTCATTTATATCTACACAAAACCTTGCCCACTGAGTTCCGCAAAACATCCTGTTTAAAAAAGAAAGCAGAATGAAGCAAATAGTGCTCCGAAGCGGGAGAAGGTGCTCTTTTACAGCCTTTCCATTCATGGGATCTCAGCTGATCCATTTGCATTCTTCAGTCAAGGAGAGGGTCCCTTTCACCATCTGCAGCTAGGCACTATTTTGAAACAAATTCTGCTGATAGGAGTGAGAACACTACAAAATAAACGGGGTTTATGGGGTATAATAATTCTGTTAGACCCTTTGTTGTTACTATTGAAAGAGGTATGGAATGAGTAGCAGTTTTTGAAAGCGCGTATATCCTGGCAGTGGCTATTTTGCAGGGGTTAGTTCTTCAGCTTACTGCTCTGCTATGTGGTTTTCCTAGAATATACCATGTATGTAGGATTTGTTTCTGCTGCTCTCCTCAGAGGAAGGCAGCAGGATAAAAGCTGTATAATTGCAACCTCTTTTTTTTTTCTTGCCAAGTCCTTGGTAGTCTAGAATACTATCTCTTGGTTTATAGATACCCTTGCTGTAGTCTTGGGACAGTTACATCACTTGAGGTGTTTTTTAAAAAGGAGTGAGGGCGCAACTGCTGTTTGCTTTCTCTGAAGGGAAGGGGTAAGGGGATGGAAGCTTTGGCCCTATCTTTGCTGGCAGTAACTTTCTTTTAGGGATAGGGAGAGCGTTGCCTGTATATATTTTTAGTGCTTTGTCCAGGTTTGTTTTAGATAACTCAAACGGTATGGTTTCTACCACTTTCCTTAAGAGACTATTTCACAATCCAATACTGGTTTTAGTTTTTGTCTAGACTTCATTGTTTTAACAAGTCCAAAGTGAAAGCCAAATTGTACAGTAGTATAGAGCAGTGATTTTTTCCCTTCAAACCACTTGACCTGCTGCTCTGAAATATCTGAGTAGCCCTGGCAAGGAATTGATGAGCACTTTCACTCCTAGAACTTGGTTATTTGCATTCTACTTTTAGAGATGAGAGTGAAGGCCGTTCTGGAGTTGTATGCTGTGTCTTAAAAGGTGTAAGCCTCTCTCATCACATGTGTACAAAGGTCCCTATGTAAGATACTTCCAGATTTTCAATTCTGTAGAGTCTCAGGCTTAAATTTTCAAAAGCAGTTAGTGATTTTGGATACCTCAATTTTTGTATGCACAATCTCAGACACCTTTTAAAGAGAGTCATTTTCAGAGGGTGGGCACACAGCACTTTCTGAAAGTCAAGTCTTTTTCAGGAGTCTAAAGTTGGACACTCAAACTCACTAGTGCGTTTAGAATTTCAGGCCTACGTCCTTGTCATATCCTCTGCAATTAAAATCGTTCAAAATTTAGTCGTGTTTATAGTCCTCACATGCCACAGTATGAGAATCTTTATAGATAACTTCCACTAAACCCATAGAATTTGTATGAAGTGTGCCTGCAGTTCCTTCTGGTTGTGAAGATACACCCAGTCTGTCAGTTGATATCTCACTAATAGGGTAGTTTAACTCTCTCCAGCGAAACCAAAAATTCTAGCTCTTCTAGGGTAACAAAAAGTGACACAGGAATCTAAATGAAAATTCAAACCCTTCTCTTTCTGGGTCACAGCCCTCCCTCAGGGGTCTGTTCAATATTCATCCCTCTCCAGGTATAACAAATGTTACCCTAAATGCCAAAATTTTTACAAACAAATGTTATAGTTATGATCTGTTAAAATCTGGCTATTGATAGTGATTATACAAAGCCATGTCCTGATTATCTTGCTGGGCCTTTTTGGTAATGTCATATCTGTGCACCAATTCCCCAATTCTTTTTGTCAAAAGAAAATCCCTACGACTTCTATGTAAAATGCGTGGGAGAACATAGAACAAAGAATTGGGGGCTGGGGGGAGGGGAGACTTTTCTCTCTCACCCCAGTTCCATTCCGTTTCACCAACCTGACTGGTGACCAGGTAATGGATTAATGATTGATTAGTGGCAATGAGTCAAAATTATTGTTATATTTAAAAAAAAAAATTAAACTATCCAGATGAGAATATCGCTAAACTGTGTGAGTGCCCAGCTATATACATTTGTCCTTTCTCATCCCATTTCCTGCCTATAGTTTGTTACCCGTACTTACTTGTGTGACATCTGTAAGTTCTTTTGGGCCAGGACTGTGTGTTTTTATGCATGTTCTGTGGTGCACCTGGTACACTTCTGGGCTCAGTAGTAATAACAATTTGTAATAAATAATTGCAATACTACCTACCTGAGCTACCTGAAAAAATTAATAAAGCTCAGTAAATTATAATAACTAGCGGATGAGAGAGAAAAACATACTTAAAAATAAGACACTTAGAAGCAAGGAAGATAATAAAGGAAACTAAAAGATCTGTGTCTCATGCAAACAACTGTTATTGCTGGGTCTCAACTGAACTTTATACAAACATGTTTACCAGAGGTACTCTCCAGTCAATGGCATTTGAAGACTAACATAGTGGCTGCTTTCCAGCCAATGGTGTACTTTAGATTTAAGAGTTCCTGTGCTGGTAAATCGCTTCTAAACATTGCCATTGTTTTGACCTTGTTGTTAGGACTCTCTCCACCAGTGATGATGTCGAGGACAGAGAGACTGAGAAGGGCCGTCTGGAAGAAGCTTATGAGAAGTGTGACCGGGACTTGGATGAGCTTATTGTTCAGCACTACACGGAACTCACCACAGCTATCCGCACCTACCAGAGCATCACGGAGCGAATCACCAACTCACGCAACAAGATCAAGCAGGTGAAAGGGCAGGCAGCACTATGTTTGGCATCTCTCTCTCTCTCTCTTCCCCCCCCCCCCCACCTCTGCACCCACCATAAAAGGCTGCATGTGTTCAAATTTGTTTCTGCATTACATATCTACCTTTGCCCTGGTTTCTGTCCCTATTGTGATGATATAAAATTGAAGTATCAAGGTTTTCATTCAACCCTTACTTCTTCGAGAGCTGTCCCTGTGGGTGCTCCACTCTAGGTGTTGGTGCATCCCTGCGCCTTCACTCGGAGATCTTTACAGCAGTACTCGTACCGGTCGCACACGTGCAGAGCTTGCCCTCCCCCGCTCTGAGTGCACCTTAATAGTACGCGTACGCGACCGGTCCCCTCAGTTCCTTCTCTACCGTCCCCGGGCTGAGGCGGAGCTCAGCAGACTCGTTAGAAAACTTTTTCTCCCTTGTTACTCTTACCCTTTTGGATATTAGTTTGTTACCAATAGTGCTAGTTATTAGTGTTACCGGTAGTGTGTTAGTTTTGCTTAAAAATAAAAAAATCCATAGTTTCTGTGAGCGCAGCCGCTTCCGACATGCCTGGCTCCCCAGCGCTGCTCTAATTGTAAGGATGTCATCCCTCTGTCTGATGGCCATTCAAAATGCATAAAATGTTTGGGGGAGTCCCACATCCCCCAAAAATGTGCCCACTGCAGCCAACTTAAGTCTAGGGCACGAAAGGACAGGGAGTTGAGGCTAAAGCTGCTCCTGCTGCAAAAATCCTTAGGGTCAGCTTCAGACCCAGGCTCTGGATCCGGCTCTGCTCCACATCACAGCCCCCCCACCTCTAACAAAATGAAGAAAACTTTAAAAAAAACATCACTTTCTGTCACCCGCAAAGCGAACTTCGCGGGAGAAGGCTTCTCCCAGCAGGTCTTCCGCCTCCCTCCCAGTGCTCCCTCGGCTGAGCAGTTTTGACGCGCCAGGCTCCTCCGGCGCCGCGCAAAACCCGGCTGCGGCAGTAGCACAAAGCTCCGGTGCCGAGGCTTAGGCTTCCAGTTGCCTGCCTCTCAGATGGCACCTTTTGGCACCACGGTGGAAGCGGTGCCGACACATGCGGACATGCCTGACCCCTCGCAGGCTATCACCACTCTCCTGGCACCGGCACCCGCTGAGCTGGCCAGCAGCTAAATGACTTTAAAGACACCAGTGCAGAGTAACTTTTTGTCGCAGCAGATTCCTCTCGCACCGCCCTCACCGCACAGAGGAGCTTCAGCACTCCAATTTACGCAGTCAAGTGACCTGCTTGTGTCACCCATTCTGCAGTCACCCTTACTGAATGCCTACTTTTCACCAAATGCTCAGCCAGGGTCCGAACAGCCTTCCTCCAGTGAGGAGGAAGCTGGTCTCCAGGAGGATTTTTCACCATATGAAATCTCTCATCCTCAGACCCCAATTAATAGAAGTCATAGAAACATCACCTTGTCCTACTCTCAGGATCCTGTCCCGTGGTGTGTAAACCCGTGGATGGCACCACCTATGCCTTTCCCACCACAATGGCAATATTGGGCCCCGTCGGCATCCTATCCTCGAGACCACACTCGCTATGCCACCTCAACCGGGCCCAACATCGGCCCAGCTCCACAAGCTTACGAACCTGCCACTGATGCCAGTCACCAGACGGCATCATCACAAGTGCAGAATCAGGCACGACCTGTCTCTATCCCAGTAGACCCAGTTGTTACGCCTGACGAAGCCCTGCTTCCTATTTCCCCTGTCGTCTTAAGATGACTTTTCAAAATTTCAAGACCTTTTGAAAAGAGTGGCCAGTGAATTAAGAATTAATCTGGAGGAGGTTCCTGAACAGCAGCATGAGTTAATGGACATCCTGCAACCTTCTTCTTCTTCCAGGATTGCATTGCCAATCAATCCAGCCCTTCTGGAACCTGCCAAAGCCATCTGGCAGACTCCTGCTGGAAGCTTACCTACCTGCAAACGAGCGGTCTGCAAGTACTTCATCCCTTCCAAGGGCTCTGAATTTCTTTTCACCCATCCAGCACCTAATTCGCTGGTAGTTGATGCAGTCAACCAAAAGAACAAGCACCAGTATCCCCGCTCCACCCCAGCTGATAAAGACAGTAAAGTGTTTAGATCTGCTTGGATGTAAAGTATACGCATCTTCCACCCTACAATTTTGAATTGCTAATTATACGGCCGTTCTGGCAAAATATGATCACAAAAATTACAACAAATTCATGGACTTTATTGAGGACATTCCAGAAGCAAAGAAACCGCAATTCACTGCTTTAGCTCTGAGGGACAAATCGTATCACGTACCACTCTTCAAGCGGCCCTCGACGCGGCCAATACTGCAGCAAGATCCACCACTACAGCAGTAGTCATGCGCTGAGGGTCGTGGCTCTCTTCTTCTTTTCCTCGAGAGGTCCAGACTACTATTGAAGACCTTCCATTCGATGGTGACAAACTCTTTGCCTCTACAACGAACGACGTCCTTCGCTCTATGAAGGATTCAAGGGCAACTCTCCAGTCCTTAGGAATACAAACCCCTATGATCAGAAGGCGACAATATAGATACCAACCCTACCACCGTCCACGCTACCCCACATGTACTCAGCACTTCCAGAGATCACACGACCAACAACAGCAACAACGCCAGAGACCCAGATACCAGCGTTGCCGCCCCCATTCCACATCAGTGTCTCAACCCCCTCCAACTAACAAGCAGATTTGAAGCCTTGGTCGAGCGTTTAGAAAACAATGTTCCTACTTCAGCGCTTTACACCCTCGTTCCTACTTTTGGACACCCCCTATGACCATTCTTCCATCAATGGCACAACTTTACCACTGACAAGTGGGTTTTAGAGGTTATCACACTTGGCTATTCCATCCCCTTCCTATCTGTGCCTCCTACCCACCCACTCTCCCCGACCCTCTTCAGGGACCCCTCTCACGAGCAACCACTCTTACAAGAAGTACAACATCTCCTTCTGTTGGGAGCAGTGGAACTTGTGCTCAAAAGACACAGAGGGAAGGAGTTTTACTCCCATTATTTCTTAACAGAAAAGAAAACCGGGGATGGCGACTGATACCTGACCTCAGGCGGCTCAACAATTTTATCAAGAAGCAAGAGTTCAAAGTGGTAACCCTTGCCACCATAATCCCAGCGCTGGAGCAGGGCGATTGCTTTTCAGTCCTCGACCTACAGGACACCTATTTTCATGTGACAATACATCCAGCCCACAGACGCTTACTTCATTTCACCCTCGGCTCGACACATTTTCAATACAGGGTACTACCCTTTCGCCTATCCACTGCCCCCTGTGTTTTTTCCAAGCTCCTGGCCATAGTTACTGCTCACCTCAGGAAGCAAGGAGTCATAATATTTCCTTACCCTAGATGACTGCCTCCTCAAAGCCTTAACACTTTGATTCACACAACTCACCCGTCGATTGTTTCCTATCCCTTGGCCTACCAATAGACAATGACAAATCCACTTTAATTCCTACCCAGCACCTGGAGTTCATCCGAGCACACCTCGATTCCCAGATGGGAATAGCATCTCTCCCATCCGATCGCTTCAACACCATAAAGCAGTTGGCAACAAAACTTCGCAACAGTCCTCAAGTTACCGCTCGAGATGTTTACAACTACTAGGTCATGTGGCCTCTTTCACTTTCGTGGTCCAAAATGCACGACTCTACATGAGGTGCTTCCAAGCTTGGTTGGCCACGGTGTACAGACCCAATGTGCATGCCCTAAACAAACCCCTATCCATACCTTTCCGAGTCAAAGACAGTCTCCTATGGTGGACAGTTCCCTCCAACCTCTGCTCTGGAGTCCCCTTTCTCCAGGAAGCTCCATCCATCTTAATGACTACCGATGCATCCCTCACAGGGTAGGGTGCTCAAGTGTTACATCACACAACTCAGGGGCTGTGGTCTCCATCGGAAACCTCCCTGCACATAAACATCCTGGAACTTTGAGTGATAAGCAATGCCTGCCGTCACTTCCTCCCGATAATCCGTAACCAACATGTACGGATAATGACAGACCACATCGCCTGCATGTTCTATGTAAACAGGCAGGGAGGAGCTTGCTTTCATTTGCTTTGCACAGAAGCTATGAAACTCTGGAACTCGTGCCTTGTGAACAATATCCGGATATCAGCCGCCTACTTTCCCGGGGCTATGTATACCACGGCGGACGAATTAAGCAGATACTTTCCTTGGGACCATGAATGGGAGATAAACGAAATGATCATCACCAACATATTCCGCATTTGGGGCTACCCAGCCATAGACCGCTTTGCAACTGCGAAAAACACAAAATGTCCCGAATTTTGCTCCAGAGCAGGACTGGGGAAGCACTCCTGGGAGATGCATTTATGATTCCGTGGCACCGGAACTTACTCTGTGCTTTTCCCCCAATCCCGATTCTCCACAGAGTTCTGACAAAAATACAAACAGATCATGCCAAAGTGATCCTGATTGCCCCAGCATGGCCCAGACAACCGTGGTTCCCATTCCTCACCAGGATGTCAACTCAACCACCAATCTTGTTGCCTCTCATTCCGAACTTCCTCTCGCAGCAACACGGCCGATTTCTCCACTCCCACCTGTCCATGCTTCACCTCAAAGCTTGGTTCCTACATGGTTCTCCCAAAATGAACTAGCATGCTCTGACGAAGTCCAAAGAGTGCTCCTACATAGCAGAACACAATCTACTCGCACCACCTGTCTCCAGAAGTGGAAGTGATTTACACAGTGGTGCTCAACTAAACAACTGCCTCCTATGTCTGCAACAATATACTCTTATACTCGACTACCTGTTGGACCTCAAACAATCTGGCCTTTCTTTTAGCTCCATCAAAGTCCACCTAGCTGCTATTAGAACCTTCCATGATAAAATTGACAGTACCTGTGTGTTTGCTCATCTGATCACTAAATGTTTTCTCAAAGGACTTCAATCCCTATACCCAGACGTTAGACCCCCTACTCCTCCGTGGGACCTTCACTTAGTGTTATCTTGCTTAACTCAACAACCATTTGAACCTCTAGCCGCTTGCTCCCTCTTGCGCCTTTTTATGAAAACAGCATTCCTAGTGGCAATCACTTCTGCCAGATAGGCAGGAGAAATAGCAGCTCTCATGGCAGACCCACCGTATACCCTGTTTTTTAAGGACAGTTACCCTTCGATTACACCCCAAATTTATTCCAAAGGTCCATTCGTCATTCCATATCAATGAACTGATACACCTGCCGACCTTCTTTCCTAAACCACATGCGAACTCGTTTGAATCCACAATGCATACTCTAGATGTATGCAGGGCTTTGTCCTTCTATTTGGATAGAACCAAGCCCTTTAGAAATTCTTCTAGACTCTTTGTTGTCTTCACGGAGCCATCCAGAGGGACACCTGTTTCCACCCAGAGACTTTCAAAATGGATTTCTGACTGTATCCGATTCCGTTATCAGATATGGAAAGTTATGCCTCCAGCAGACATCAGAACCCACTCCACTAGATCGATGGCTACCTCCGTGGCTTTTCTACGCAAAGTTCCCCTGACTGACATCTGTAAAGCAGCCACTTGGTCTTCTGAACACACTTTTGTTAAGCACTATGCCCTTACTCAGGGCCCCTTCTCGGATACACGATTAGGCAGAGCTGTTTTAGCTACTGCATTTCTACCCAATCTGAAGTCCCTACCTCCTTGAGATACACTGCTTTTAAGTCACCTGGAGTGGAGCACCCACAGGGACAGCTCTCTAAGAAGAAGAGGAGGATACTCACCCTGTGCAGTAACAGACGTTCTTCGAGATGAGTGTCCCTGTGGGTGCTCCACTACTCACCGTCCTCCCCTCTACTTTGTAGTTGGGGTGGCCTCCGTTGTAGAGAAGGAACTAAGGGGACCGGTCGCGCACGCGTACTATTAAGGCACACTCAGAGCGGGGGGGCAAGCGCTGTGCGTGCATGACCGGTACGAATACTTCTGTAAAAATCTCCGAGCGAAGGCGCAGGGACACACCAACACCTAGAGTGGAGCACCCACAGGGACACTCATCTCGAAGAACGTCAGTTACTGCACAGGGTGAGTAACCTCCTCTTCTCTTGTCCTGTCTCCCTTCTACTTGATGATACCTTGTGCTGAACCAAATATTGAATGGAGAAGATGCCATTACCTGCCAGCTTTGAAACCACCATCAGAGTTATTTAAATAGGTCAGATTCTCAGCTAGTGTAAGCCAGTGAGGACCTGGTCTGATTTGTTACTTGACCAGCAGTAGATCACCCAAATCTACACAGCTAAAACCTCTCCATCTAGTCTATTCAGATTCTTATGTTGTGCCCATCAGGATGGTCTCTGATCACCTGCCACCTAGGTCATCTCAGTGACTCATCAGATGTCCACTGACCCATTAAATATGAATTTTAAGGTTATTTGCATAATCAGCTCTTGAGCTGTGCCTCCTGGTGGTCCTATATTTTGATATAGTTTCCTAACATTTATTAACCATATGTTTCCTAACATTTATTACTGCTCTTGTAAATAACAGTGGCACTCCTAGCACTGGTGAAGGCTTACTCTTTGCTGTTCTCTACCTCCAGTTCTGATTATTATCCCAGTTGGTGAATTCGCCACTCTCCCAGGCCTTGTTTTACTTTCTCTATGGATTGCTGTACTTAAGCCTTGAAAACCAGGTACATAAATTGTTCCATTGTCTGACTAGCGCTGTGGAGATCATGACTGGAAACCTTTCAGAGCAATGCTCCAGAAGCAGTAAGCTATGACCCTTCTGAGGCAGCACACTGACCATTCTGGTTTTTCAAATTCATTTAGCATTTTCAAAGCAAATGAGACCTCTCTGATCCCTTCCAGGGATAAGAGTTCATTCGAAGGATTTATGTACAAAGCCTGACTCTGTGAAGGCCCAGATCAATAATCTTAAACTTGAAATAAACTATAGCCTGTTTTCACCCAATATGCTAAGCTTTGCAGAGGTCAAAAACAATCCTATAGGGACAATGACATTCCCATCTAAACTAATCACTATGGGGGGAGGGGGGTGAAGGACCTTTGGATATTTGTTTTCTGATTAGCTTTAGTCAACATGTATTAAAATAACTTTGCCCTAATCTCATGCGAGGCACCATATATGATGCTAGACTCTGTGCCATCAGTCTAAATTATGCTGTCAAGCTTTCCATTTTGATGTTCCTCTCCTTTGTTATAGGTGGATGTTCATATTGCAACAAACTTGGACAGAAACATTTGTGCAAAAGCAAAATGCTTTGTCTGTGTTTAGTAGTCTGGATATCTGTTTGTGAAACAGCTATTTTCCTCAGCTCATATTTGTCCAGGAACCGAATCTTGTGGGAATGTGTCAGGGCCTGATTCTGATCTCATTTTATGCCCATATAACGCCATTGACTTAAAAGGCATTACGGGGTCATGACAGAGGAAAATACATCTTCAGGTGTTCACTCTATCTTCTTTCATATCTCTCCTCCTGCCTAGCAGCATTTTTGAGATTAGCATTGGTATCTGCCTCTTAGTTTAACAGGGAAAAATGAACAACTTGTCAAGGCAGAGCCGCTCTTTGGATCACTAGTCTATTTTGTACTCTGACAAGGACATCAAGTTTCAAACGTTTCATTCATTTCCGTGGACCTTTTGGTCTTTCTTAAAGTGACCACCATTTTGTATAAGGCACCGACAAGGCCACTAAGGCTAAGATGATACTGTCTAGTTTAAGGGCTTGTCTCCACTACCCGCTGGATTGGCAGGCAGCGATCGATACAGCGGGGGGTTGATTTATCGCGTCTCATGTAGATGCGATAAATAGACTGCTGAGCGCTCTCCTGTCGACTTCGGTACTCCACCAGAACGAGGAGCGCAAACAGAGTCGACGGGAGAGCGTCAGCTGTCTACTTACCACAGTGAAGACACCGCGGTAAGTAGATCCAAGTACGTTGACTTCAGCTATGCTATTCACGTAGCTGAAGTTGTGTATCTTAGATCGACCCCACATGGTAGTGTAGACAAGATCTAAGATATGCAACAGGACCTGTGCCCAGCAATTGCTGTGTATGGCATTCAGTTTTTCTCTGCTGTTGTGACAAGTTATGGAGCACGCAATTGTTGAGGTTTTCCCAGTGTTCGAAGATATTTCAAGGAGAGTCTGTTGGGTCCTGAGCCATCTAGAACCTTATTTTTGAAGCTGGGCTTTAATGTGTATACTTCAGAGCATGGTGCTGTTGTGTATTAATTGACTCTATTAGGAGTTGTCTTTCTTTTGGTCCATCTGTATGTTTCAGGAGGTCTCTTCACTTCATCCAAAGGAGGATAGAAGGGAAAGAGGTGCAGCTGAAGCATTGTTGTAGGTTCTTAAAGACTCTATAACTTGAAAATAAATCCAAGGGCCTCTCTGCATTTTTAATTCAGTGATGTTAGTGAGAGTTCTGGCTAAGAAGGGGTTAGGCCCTAAATATTCATGGTTTATCACTGAAACCAGATAACTGGTGTAAATGCTGTGTGAGAAGTGGTGTTAATTGCTTACTGATTTTAAGGCACTTAAATGATCATCCATTTATGGCATACAAGAAAAATTGGGTTGTACTGACCTTATCCCAGGAATTGAGGAATGCGATAGAAAAGCAAGAAGTTCTTTGACAGTCTGCAAGAGATGGCTTGAGATTTCAAAACAAAGTGAATGGCAGGCAGTGCACTGTTTTTTCTTAGTGTTATAGTGTCATGATGTGTAATGTAGATGCTGAGCTGAAGTTTATCCTACTTACAATCCATTTTGACATTCTTTCAGACATTTTGTTAGATAAACTCCATCTCTTGCTAACAAATTTGGTGTCACCTGATGTGACCAGGGTCCCAGGGGGGCCACGCTGAGATTGCTCAATCAGGGCAAACTGCAAAGAATGGGGCAGACAATCCCCAAAACTGGAGGTTATTTCTAATATTTAGATTTACCAATCCAGCAACAAAACAGCTTTTACAATATCTTACTGATTACTCAGAAGCCAGAAATACAGTTCCCTTAAAGCAACCCAGCCTTGGGCTCCCACCCACACAGCCAAGTCAAATACTTGGAGGATTACTGAAAATCTTATTCATCATATAAAAAGTTCTACCAATCCCAAAGGGTTGGACACATTACCCATCAACTTAATGAGTACTTCAGATCTTACCCAATTGACGTACAGCCAATTCTTATTAATGAAACTAAAATTTATTAAAAAAGAAAAGAGTGCGTGCGTATGGGTTAAAAGATCATTATGCCTGCAGATATAAATAAAGTTCTTAGGTCAGTTCATGGTAGAGATGGTGAGCTTCAGAGTTGCAAAAAGTTCTTTCAGAATTAGTTCCTTCGGTCATAGTTCAATGTCCAATATCAGGGAGACCCAGTCTGGAGCTGGGGACTTAGTCTTGCGACTCAAACTTCCCCTGGTGAAGCTTAAGCAGATCTGAGATAACAGGTCAGGGCCCAAGAGTTCTTTTCATAGATCCCCAGCAGCCTCTTGCCAGCAGGCATTCCTTGGGTACAGCATTGTGGCTTTGAAGTAGAAACACCTATTTCCTATGTATACACGGGTAACTAGTTGCATTCATCAGCATAAGGTAGTTATCCGTTAAGCAGTTCATAGACAGTTTACTACAAACTTCAAAGAGAAATATAGACAATGAAATTATTACACTCTAGTCTCATCTAAATGTTAATATTCCCCTTTGATCTCTGAATCAAGGATATAGTAACTGACAGGAACCATCTGTTTACATGGTTAACATCTAACAAGATATAAGTAAACACATACAATCTGTATTACCTCTAATTCTCTAACAGTACAGGTTCACATTTCAAACCTCTAGTCTATGGCTATGTTAGCTGTTTATAAGGAATAGTCCTAATTACCATCTATATACTTTTCTAATATGTCTTTAAAAATTGAATTTGGGTCATTTAGCCCGCTAGTTGCTTGACTCTTTCGGGTTTAATGTCACACCTGAGCTACTGGTTAACAGGGATCCTCCTGTATAGTCCGCTTTCATAAAATGGAGAAACAATAACTAGAAAAGAGGAGGAGGGAGAGATGCCACAAGAATGTAATAGGCAGACAAAAAATGTTTACAGAGGAACAAAATAGTAGCTATTTATTTACTTACACTAAACAATTGGCTTCCTGTTTCATGCCTAAATGCTGAATAAATGTTGGAAACAGCTGCAAGTAACTCTTTAGTCCTGGTGTTAAGATGAACATGTGTGGAATCCCATTAAGGCTACTCCAGTAAATAATGCACTAATAGCACAAAACTTGAATTAAGCCCCAGCACCTAGCTTCACTTCATTTCCCCTGTGGTTGCTCTCATTATTTAGGGTGATTATATGATTCGTCTGTGCTAGAGAGGAATAATAGGCTGGTTTTTAAAAAAATGTGTATTTGATTATTGCAAGTTGAAACTCATGTTAAAATGAGTGAGTTAGGGGAAGTGCTGACCATATGGCAGGCTCCAAGAGAAAGGGCATTAGACTGACCTCATCTTCAACCTGTTGCCTTGTAGGTGAAGGAAAATCTCCTGTCATGCAAGATGCTGCTGCACTGCAAACGGGATGAGCTGCGCAAGTTGTGGATAGAAGGAATTGAGCACAAACACGTCTTGAATTTGCTAGATGAGATTGAGAACATCAAGCAAGTGCCCCAGAAGCTGGAACAGTGCATGGCCAGCAAGCACTACCTCAATGCAACTGACATGCTGGTAAGATGGGATACCTAACATTGATGGTCATCTGTATATTAGAGTCAGCTAATGTGGCTCTCTAGGTAAATAGATCTTTCTCTGTGTGTCCACTGCTTGCTCTTCTCCTGCACTGTTCTCTTTTACCCTGTTATGTCACTCAGTTTGTGCTTGATCTTCAGCTTGCCAACCTCTTTGACTTCTTTGCTGCCCTCAGCCTTTTCTGACGTGGACTCTGGGTCTCCAATAGCTCTTCCTCCCCTTGTCTCTTGTCCATGGTTTTTTGAAGCCTCCTCCTTCTTTGCACTTCATTGACTCCTTTCCTTTCTTCTGTCACTGTGCTCCTTGCCTCTTGCCGTGCTGGGTTTCCTACTGCATTCATGGCCTTGGTTCTTATTCTCACTGATGACTTCCTCCACTGTAAGATCCTTCTCTTAGCTCCATCTATTTCCTTTCCCTTCCATCTCCTCTCTGACTGGCTCTGGTGCTATCACCCTGATCATCTCTCCTCTACCTTTCACTCTTATAGAATCATAGGACTGGAAGAGACCTCAAGAGGTCATCTAGTCCAGTCCCCTGCACTCCTAGCAGGACTAAGTATTATCTAGACCATCCTTGACAGGTGTTTGTCTAACCTGCTCTTAAAAATCTCCAATGACGGAGATTCTACAACCTCCCAAGGCAATTTATTCCAGTGCTTAACCACCCTGACAGCTAGGAAGTTTTTCCGAATGTCCAACCTAAACCTCCCTTGCTGCCATTTAAGCCCATTGCTTCTTGTTTTATCCTCGGAGGTTAACAAGAACAATTTTTCTCCCTCCTCCTAGCAACAACCTTTTATGTACTTGAAAACTGTTATCCTGTCCCCTCTGTCTTCTCTTCTCCAGACTAATTCTTCTTTCCAGACGAATCCTCTTCTTCTAACTACCTTCCCAGTCATCTGCCTCCACCTCCTTCTCTGCTGAGAACTCGCCAGTTTTTTTTAGGAAAAAAAGAAAATTGACTCTTGCCAGCAAAAATTTTCCTCCTCCCTCTCCCATTCTCTCTCTCTCTCTCATTTCCCTTTCTCCAACTGGCAGACCCCTGCTTTCTCATTCACCACGGAGGAGGAGAGGCTTCTTGCTTCACAACTCAAGTCTCTCTTTTACTGTTTCCCTCTAATTCCTTGATCTGTGCCCTTGCTCCCATTTCCTTCCACCTGCTCTCATTCTCTGCTCTTTCTCTAAGCCTCTTATTGAAGTGCTCTTTCTCCTTGGGCTCATTTCCATCTGCTTTACAAGCACACCTTTCATCCTCAGTCATGAGGAAGCCTCTCCTCACCTACACCCTCTTCTCCAATTTCTGTCCTATTTCTCTCCCTTCCTGTGTCCAAAAACTTCAGGCGTGGTGCCTAGACTTCATGACCAAATCTAGATTCCACCCCCTGCCAAAACTACCCTTTCTTTACCAATGACACTAGTAACCTTCTGCACGGGGTGGGAGTTTTCTCTATTTATGACAGGTTTCAGGGTAACAGCCGTGTTAGTCTGTATTCGCAAAAAGAAAAGGAGGTGCCACAAGTACTCCTTTTCTTTTTGCGAATACAGACTAACACGGATGTTACTCTGAAACCTGTCATTATGCAAGGCACTGCATTTAGCTGTATGGAGTGGAAATCTATCAACTGCTCAAATAAATTGGTTAGTCTCTAAGGTGCCACAAGTACTCCTTTTCTTTTTTCTCTGTTTATGTTCTTCTTGATTCCTCCACAGAATTATGTTTCTTGAAATCTCCTTCACCTCCCTCATCAACTCTTATCCTTCCTGTCTCTCAGGATCACAACTTTAGTGTTACCTTTGACTCTTCTCTTTCCCGCCTTGTAATCCATCACTTCTCAAATTCCTGTTGCTTCTTCCTCTTCATTATTGCCTGTCCTTTCTTCATTTTTCCCCACTGCCAAAACTCACTCTTGATTTCATTTTTTCGGGTCCCTCTTCTCTATACTGTCCAAAACACGTGTCTCTAAAGTTGTCTTCCTTTCTCACTTCTCGTAAAATCTCTTTTCAGGCTTCCTGTTACTCTTGGCCTCAAACTTAAGCTCCTCATGTTGGCCTTTAATGACATACATAATCCTGCTTCCGTGTACAGCTCCATTTTGTTGTCCCCTTCCTTCCTTTCTGACTCATTACACTCCTTCCAATCGTTTCCTGGCTGTTTTTCTTCAACTCGTACTCTTGCCTTTCTTGCCTTCGTGCCTCCTTTCATGCCACCCTCTACATCTTGTCTGCCAGTGGTCTTCTCTGTCCTCCCTCCTTAAAAAAGCTTTTCTTCCTGGAACCCTTTTTCAGCCTTGTTCTCCTCATCCTTCTTCCCCTTATTTCAGTGGTTCCCAAACTTTAACAGCCCGCGAACCCCTTTCACTAAATTGTGAAATCTCGTGAACCTCCCCCTAATAATTTAATATTTCTAGGGATTTAAGTTTAGATTTCCTCTGCTCTCTGCACTCCGTGGGGCTTCTGCTGCTGGACCCCGTTGACTGCCCCGGTCCACTGAGCTTGGGCTGCAGGCCCCGCTGACCGCCAGGACTCGGGCTGCCAGCCCCAACTGCCCATCCCTGCTCTCCCTGGGGCTTGGGCTGCCGGCTCCCTCACTGATGGGGGCAGGGCTCAGGCTGCCAGCCCCAACTGCCCTGCAACCGGGTCCCACCTGCTGCCTCCAATGCCCGGGGTCCTCTGGCTGCCAGAAGTGAAATTTTTCTGGCGAACTCCCTGCAACGTTCTGCGAACCCCAGTTTGGGAACCACTGCCTTATTTGAACTATTGTCCTGTCTCTTGTCTACCTTATTGTAAGTTGTTTGGGGCAGGTCATGAATCTGTTTTGTAAAGCACTATGGAAATTTCTGGTACGATATAAAATATTAAGTCAAGCCTGTTCTAATTCTTGGAAGGCATTAATAGAGCCATGACAAGAAGAGCAGGGATGGCTAGGATTTACTTAGATTTTGAGGTATTTTTAGTCAAAGTCCTTGATGGAGGAAATATGTTATCTGGAGTGAGAGGTATTCTCTTGTGTTTAAAAAAAAAAGCAAACAGGTTAAGAAGTGGAATAAACAGGCAATGTTCAGTGAAGAAAGAGTTAATGATTGCTATCTTGTGGATTAGTATTAGGACAGTTTAAATTCATTACTGTTAACCTATTGGTTTTTCCCATTTCTGTTACATTTGACCTAGTTAAACCTGTTAAAGAGCTAGTTTGTTGGTCTTCAAAGAATGGTTGCATGGAGGGCCATACCCTGACTTTGTGATCGTGGTGTTCTTCCAGAGAAGAATAGTCCCATTTCCAGCCTGTGCTGAGTTCTGATTTTATTGCTCTAGGAAATGAAAGAAAAACGTTCGTCTGCGAAGTGCTTTGCAAATATTGAGTAATCCTTTGACTCCTCAGTTGGTTTCATAGATGAGAAAACAAAGGCACACACAGCTGAGGCTTGCACAAGGTCGTAAGGGAAGTGAGTGTTGGTGCCTGCTCTTTGTGCTCAGGCTGCTCGACAGAACCATGCTGGTTCTTCGGCAGGGTTATCTGTTGTGCCTCATCAAGGTGCATTGCTGTAAGGGGTTACCATTTAACTTTTAAACCAAGCAACGCAGGGAAAGCTGCAATTAAACCTGTATTAATCCCTCCATCAGTTCTTTCAATTCCCATTTCAATACAAGTGCAGCTATAGCATGTAAACACAATAACTTATCTGCATCCTGACTGTTTTAATAGACAAAAATTGGTGAGGGCTCATTGGCTTTTGCTATCTTCTTTTAATTCTTCCTGTTTGTCAATGTGATGTTATAATCATGTGCTGGCTGCAGGATAATACCTTTCTCTCATTATATGATCTGAATAGTGTATAAAATAATTATTAAACTGTCAGGAATGCAGAATGTTTATAGATGTGCTTGTCCTTTTGTTTCCCTCCTCAAGGTAAACGGCTGCTGTTGGTTTATAAAAAGCCTAAAGTGATCTGACAAGGCGCTTGTATCCCTTGCATTGAAATTGGAGAGCTGATTAATATTGTTGCCTGTAGCTTTGTGATATGTACAGTCTAAATTAGACCTTTGCAGCCTTTGTGTTGGGTTGATGCAAGCACATTAATGGCATAATTTCTGGTTGCTGCATCATATTTCTTCAGTCTGTTCTTTGTATTCCACTCACATTAATTGAAGTAATTTTGCCACTGAAGCGTATTTCAAACCCTGCATTTAAATTGAAATTTTAATTCCCTTATTGTTTGGAAAAGATGGCTGAAGATGGCTTGTTACAGGTTTCATTATCACTCAGAACTCTCCAGCTGCTGGTTCTAATGTACAACGACTGATTAAATCTGGGAAGAATTATTAATATAAAAATGGCAGCTTTTTCCCAATAGTATGAGCAGGCTCATGTTTGTATGAAGTTAGATATTTTTTTTAAAAGTGGATTTTTTTATCCAACTGTTTACATCGGTCTAAAATTGCACAGATGAGCTTTGAACATCACTTATGCAACTTCTATGATATAGCATCCCCCAAAAATTCATTGTAGAATTGCAGTTAAGTACTGCAAGCTAAGCCAGAGAGGAGATTTGGGGGCTCTGTACTAATTGCTAGTCACATATTCCACAAGTAAAATAACTTGTTTGAAACCTCCTTCTGAGTGTGAAGATTTGAATAAGTTTTTTTTTTTTTTTTTTAAAAGTGGTGAACGTTCACAGCTCCCACTGAAGTGCCATTTGAGGGCCTTAATTATTTTGGTCTCCTGTTTTTGTGCACATTTGTAGGAATTAATAGCTGTATAATTGGAGAAAGGATACATATATTAAGTATAAATAACCATTACTAGCAGCACCATTTACTCTTGGATAGTAATTGGGCTTATGTCCACTAGGATTGACATAATATGCACTTGAGGTGGTCTGATACTGCCTCCAGTAGAGGGCAGTGTGTCACATAGTATATTGTAGACTGATACCCAGGAGGGTGGGAGAAAACACTGGGACGAGCCAGGTATTAGGAGGAGTAGAAAGGCACTGGGACTTGAACAGTGAGCCTGGAGGGAAAGGCTGTGATACTAGCTGACAAGGTGACTGCAACAAGGAGCGAGGGTGACGGGGTGTGAACGTGAGAGAGACAGGACTGGGACAGGAACAGTCTGGAGAGAACAACACAGTAAAAGAGGCAGTGAGAGGCAAAAAGGCTTTGCTTACAAATTGCAATTCAAATCCTACTGAGGAAAATAGGAGCATAAATTATGGCAAATCAAGAGTAAAACTCAAGTCAGCCTATGGAACTCATTGCCAGGGGATGTTGCGAAGGCCAAAACTATAACAAGGTTCAAAAAAGATTGAGAAAAGTTCATTGAGGACAGGTCCATCAATGGCTACTAGCCAAGATTCTCAGGGATGCAACCCCATGCTCTGGGTGTCCCTAAACCTCTGACTGCCAGAAGATAGGACTGGATGACAGTGGCTGGATTACTCAGCAGTTGCCCTGTTCTGTTCATTCCCTCTGAAGCACCTGGCATTGACCACTTTCAGAAAACAGGATAGATACTAGGCTACATGGACCGTTAATTTGACCCAGTATGGCCATTCTTATGTTTGTTTGGGGGAAGCAGGTGCAGAAGTGTCTGACTAATAGAGCACATTCCCCTTTAGAGCTTGGAAGAGAGCCCAAGATTCCTGAATTGACCATTCCTCTGCTGCCAGCAAATATCTGTGAAACAGAGTGGCAAAGTGTGCAGCTCATCCTCTTCTAATGCTGGTCCATATAGAGGATAACAGCCTATTATTGCTATCAGTTATTCTGTTAGCGCAAGTGGCCGAGGTCTGTGCGGTGGCTCTAAAGGTTCCAGCCCTGCTGATGTGGATGTCAATGTGATGCCACATGATGGAATTTGTTTTTTCAGTTTTTTTAAACCTAAGAAATTACATGCTAAGGAAGAAGAAACAGTATGTGTTCATGTCACTAAACACTGTATCAATGTTAAAGCCACAAGGGGACCAAATTAAGGATGCAGGGGCAACCTTGAGTCTGGCATTTTGTAAGTTCTTAGTGCCTGACTTGGCAGCCTTACTATCCTTTTAACAGATTTTTTTTGTGTTAAATATATATATAGGTAACTTTTATATTGAGGCAACTCATTTAATCCACAGGGATCCCAAAACACGTGATGAATTTACACACACACACACTCCCCCCAGCACTAGAGCACAGCTACCGCTATGGTGGAATGTACCAGCTGTTTAACAAAGCACATTAATGTTACGTAATTAGGTTAATAGCAAGGATGGATTTCTTTTCACATCTTGCTTTACTGTGAATACTGTAAACCACACCAGCGTGCTCTCTGGGAGTTTGTTTTATTATTCTATCTCCTTGTATGGCTTCTATCACTAGTGTCTCAATGCCTCACGATCATAAATTAATTGATCTTTATAGCCCCTTAGGGAAAGTGGGGAAAACTATTTATCTCTGCTTTTCAGATGAGACAGAGAGAGGCTAAGTGACTTGCCCCAGGTCACAAAGAGAGTCTGCAGCAGAGTGGGGAACTGAACTCAGATCTTCTAGGTCTCTGTTGAGTACTTAAACCATGAGACCCTCTTTTCTTCTATCTGTTCTGTGGAAGTTTTACCCGAGGAGATAATCTAATTTCCCACCCACAACTTTATCTTCCCATCGCATTGGGTCCGGGAGTTTGTCGACCTTCATAGCTTTTTGCGATGTTTTATTCTTCAAATATTAAGTGCTCCTATTTAGGTTTCCTTGTGCCAGCGAGAGAAGTATGTAGCTCTCCCTTTCTGCATTTTAAGGTGAATAATAGCTTCCAAGATTTCCCTTGAGAGTTAGACCTATTTCTTGAAGCCAGGTCGCATTGTTGCCAACTTGCTAAAAGGGGCCACAGCAATGGTTCCCTCAACCCACCCAGCAATATTGTTAACCTATCCAACTATACTCTCAGCCCAGCAGAAGCAGCTGTCTTATCTCGGGGCCTCTCCTTCTGCCCCTCCACCCCCACAAACATGATACAGTTCTGTGGTGACCTAGAATCCTATTTTCGACGTCTCTGACTCAAGGAATATTTCCAACATACCTCTGAACAACATACTAATCCACAGAGGCCTCCCTACCAACATTACAAAAAGAAGGATTCTAGGTGGACTCCTCCTGAAGGTCGAAACAGCAGACTGGACTTCTACATAGAGTGCTTCCGCCGACGTGCATGGGTTGAAATTGTGGAAAAGCAGCATCACTTGCCCCATAACCTCAGCCATGCGGAACACAATGCCATCCACAGCCTCAGAAACAACTCTGACATCATAATCAAAAAGGCTGACAAAGGAGGTGCTGTTGTCATCATGAATAGATCGGAATATGAACAAGAGGCTGCTTGGCAGCTCTCCAACAACACTTTCTACAAGCCATTACCCTCTGATCCCACTGAGAGTTACCAAAAGCAACTACAGCATTTGCTCAAGATACTTCCTGAAAAAGCACAAGATGAAATCCGCACAGACGCACCCCTGGAACCCCGACCTGGGATATTCTATCTACTACCCAAGATCCATAAACCTGGAAATCCTGGGCGCCCCATCATCTCAGGCATTGGCACCCTGACAGCAGGATTGTCTGGCTATGTAGACTCCCTCCTCAGGCCCTACGCTACCAGCACTCCCAGCTACCTTCGAGACACCACTGACTTCCTGAGGAAACTTCAATCCATCGGTGATCTTCCTGATAACACCATCCTGGCCCCTATGGATATAGAAGCCCTCTACACCAACATTCCACACAAAGATGGACTACAAGCCGTCAAGAACACTATCCCCGATAATGTCACGGCTAACCTGGTGGCTGAACTTTGTGACTTTGTCCTTACCCATAACTATTTTACATTTGGAGACAATGTATACCTTCAGATCAGCAGCACTGCTACGGGTACCCGCATGGCCCCACAGTATGCCAACATTTTTATGGCTGATTTAGAACAACGCTTCCTCAGCTCTCGTCCCCTAACGCCCCTACTCTACTTGCGCTATATTGATGACATCTTCATCATCTGGACCCATGGAAAAGAAGCCCTTGAGGAATTCCACCATGATTTCAACAATTTCCATCCCACCATCAACCTCAGCCTGGTCCAGTCCACACAAGAGATCCACTTCCTGGACACTACAGTGCTAATAAACGATGGTCACATAAACACCACCCTATACCGGAAACCTACTGACCGCTATTCCTACCTACATGCCTCCAGCTTTCACCCTGACCACACCACACGATCCATCGTCTACAGCCAAGCTCTGTGATACAACCGCATTTGCTCCAACCCCTCAGACAGAGACAAACACCTACAAGATCTCTATCAAGCATTCTTACAACTACAGTACCCACCTGCGGAAGTGAAGAAACAGATTGATAGAGCCAGAAGAGTTCCCAGAAGTCACCTACTACAGGACAGGCCTAACAAAGAAAATAACAGAACGCCACTAGCCGTCACCTTCAGCCCCCAACTAAAACCCCTCCAACGCATTATTAACGATCTGCAACCTATCCTGAAGGATGACCCAACACTCTCACAAATCTTGGGAGACAGGCCAGTCCTTGCCTACAGACAGCCCCCCAACCTGAAGCAAATACTCACCAACAACCACGTACCACACAACAGCACCACTAACCCAGGAACCTATCCTTGCAACAAAGCCCGTTGCCAACTGTGCCCACATATCTATTCAGGGGCCTAATAACATCAGCCACACTGTCAGAGGCTCATTCACCTGCACATCCACCAATGTGATATATGCCATCATGTGCCAGCAATGCCCCTCTGCCATGTACATTGGTCAAACTGGACAGTCTCTAGGTAAAAGAATAAATGGACACAAATCAGATGTCAAGAATTATAACATTCATAAATCAGTCGGAGAACACTTCAATCTCTCTGGTCACGCAATTACAGACATGAAGGTCTCTATCTTACAACAAAAAAACTTCAAATCCAGACTCCAGTGAGAAACTGCTGAATTGGAATTCATTTGCAAATTGGATACTATTAATTCAGGCTTAAATAGAGACTGGGAGTGGCTAAGTCATTATGCAAGGTAGCCTATTTCCCCTTGTTTTTTCCTTCTCCCCCCCCCCCCCCCCCCGACGTTCTGGTTAAACTTGGATTTATGTTGGTAATGGCCCACCTTGATTATCATACACATTGTAAGGAGAGTGGTCAGTTTGGATGAGATATTGCCAGCAGGAGAGTGAGTTTGTGTGTGTGGTTTTTGGAAAGGGGTGGGTGGGTGAGAAAACCTGGATTTGTGCTGGAAATGGCCCACCTTGATTATCATACACATTGTAAGGAGAGTGATCACTTTAGATAAGCTATTACCAGCAGGAGAGTGGGGTGGGAGGAGCTATTGTTTCGTGGTCTCTGTGTATATAATATCTTCTGCAGTTTCCACAGTATGCATCTGATGAAGTGAGCTGTAGCTCACAAAAGCTTATGCTCAAATAAATTGGTTAGTCTCTAAGGTGCCACAAGTACTCCTTTTCTTTTTGCGAATACAGACTAACACGGCTGTTACTCTGAAACTTCAGTTTAGTTTCTAGAATTGAGCTTGTGAAGATTACTGCTCGTTATTGCATTCGATTAAAAGCATTCAGCCTAAGATCGATCATTCAGAATAGAAGCCTAGTTTGCGGTAAACTTAGGTCATTTTCGATTGTGCCGATGCATGTTGAGTTCACTGTCTGCCTCTGTATTGCGTGATCTCTGAATCCTAGCTCTCTAGAATCTGTCCGATCTTCTTGCGTAATTTATTATTTATTTATTGAGCATGTCACTTTGCTTAGTGCTTTGCAACACAACTGCTGCCCTAAGGAGCTTACAAGCTAAACTAGACAAAGCAGCTCCGATACCCAGAAAACTGCACAATGCAGATTCTTCGTTTTGTTGTTATAGATTGCATCCCAGCACTGAGGCTTTGAGGCCAAAGTAAATTTTTGAAGTGGGACTTGTCTGATGAGAACGTGGTCAGTTCCTCAGAAGTGGGAGCCTTGTTTATAGACACATGAAAAAAAGTGAAGAGATGAGTGTAAAGTCAATGAAATAATCAGTCATGACACAGGCTTGGGATGGAGGAACAGGAGGAGTAGGAAGGAGGGATATAGAGGGGAGAAGGGAGGAATGAAGGGTTGCAGAAGCTTGTATGTGAGTTCAAGTTCCTCATTCTTGACATGGAAGGTGATGGGGAGACAGTCAAGGGTTTTAAATAATTGAGATTTTTTCTGGGGAGAAGAGGAGAAAATTGTTCTGCTATTTTTCCACTCCCAGGGTGGAGGTGCACTACTTGGTTGCCATTTAGCCATCTCCTACCTTTCCCTGTATCTCACATTAGTAGCATACGCTGGCACTGATGGTGGGAAGTAGAAGTCTTATTGGGAGGGATGAGCTGGAGTACCGATGAGAAGCGCAGTTAGGAAAGTAACAAATACTTTTCTCATGGATTGCATTTTCTAAATGGACATCCAACTTAATTCTTAATTACTGAGGGACAATCTCTTTTGCTTTTCACAGCCAAATCTCTGTACAACTTTTCATGACTGATGTACCCAAGTATTCAGATTCTAATATCTAAACTGTATTGTTAAATCTATTCACCTAAATTTGGGTTATTGCTGATAATGTATTCTATATATCATATGACTTTTAAAAAACTAACTTTGTATTTGTGGATAATCTAAGCACTATACCCAGATGTATAGACAGTCTTTTTCCCAACCAGTGTATTACAGTAACTCCCCACTTAACGTCCTCTCGATTAACGTTTCGATCTTACGTTCCTGCTCCATTACAGAACATGCTCGTTTAAAGTTGTGCAACACTCCGCTATAACATCGTTTGGCTGCTTGCTTTATCCATGGCTGGCAGCCCCCCATCAGCTCCCTTACCCTGCTCCCCCAAGCGCTTCCGACCCGCTGGTGGACCCCGCGGATTAGCGCCTTCCCCCTGCTCCCCACGGAAACAGCTGGTTTGCGGCGTGCAGGAGGAACGGGGGAGGAGCAAGGACGCGGCGTGCAGGCTCCCCCTTCCCTCCCCTGCCTCCTGCCTGTGGCAATCGGCTGGTTTGCGGTGTTCAGGAGGGAGGGGAAGCCTGCGCGCTGTGTCCTCACTCCTTCCCCCTGCCTCCTGAATGTCAGCAATCAGGTGGTTGGCGTGGGCAGGAGGCGGGGACGGAGGGGGGAGGAGTGAGGATGTGGCATGCGGAGTAAAGGGGGAGGAGGGAGAGAAGAGGCGGGTTAAGGATGGGGGCTTGGGGGAAGGGGTGGACTGGGCAAGCCAAGGGTTGAGCCCCCCCCCGCCCCCAGCAAAGTCAGTGCCTGTGCTTGAAGAACAGCAAGAGTAGCAGGGGGACAATCCACCCTCTTCCACTCTCTGACTCCACCACCTCAACCAAGCTTCATACTCGGCAGTGATGATTGTAGTATTAAATTGTTTCTTTAAATTTGTTTGAAACTTATACCTGTATTAAATTGCTTGTTTAAAATGTATATAATGCCTTTTGTCTGGCAAAAAAAAAGTTCCCTGGAACCTAACCACCCCTATTTACATTAATTCTTATGAGGAAACTGGATTCGCTTAACATCGTTTCGCTTAAAGTCGCATTTTTCAGGAACATAACTACAACGTTAAGTGAGGAGTTACTGTATATAATTTTTTTTTAACATTAGCTTTAATAACATTTTTAAATCTGTTCCAACACAATGTTGGATATCTGTAATCCTAGATGGAAATTGAAGCAAGTATGTTGCATCTTCCTGCTAGTACGTGGTTGCTCAGGGTAATCGTAAACTGTCAATCTAGAAATCCTTTGTCGTAAACAAACATTTGTTGGTATTAATATCGTACATAATTAAAATTTGAAAAAAATTCAACTATTTGTTACTATTTATATGCTTTGTTCACTATCTGCATTTCTCTCATCTCGGGCAATGAAAATCGGAAAGGGCAGTTTTTCATTGGTTTCATCAGTTTTGCTTTCTGCATTTTCCTGCTGCAGTGTTTTGCTTTCAAACACTTCAGCAGAATTTGTTTGTTTAAAACAAATGTTTTCAATGGAGTTTAAAAAAAATAGTCTGGTCCTAGCTCTTATAGAGGCATATTTTTACAAAATTTAGACCTTGGGCTATATTTAAACACTGTCTCCTTTAAATAACTCAATCAATAGTACTTCCAACATTTTTCTCCGGAGGCTGTTCCATGGTCTAACATATCTCACCATTGGGAAGTTACCTTGATTAAATAGCCAGAATTCTGTTTAAAAAAGGAAAATGTGAAATTTACATTCCAGTGGATTTTATCTCCTTTCGGTGGACACATTGATGTAAGCATTAAGACAAACAAACAAACAAAATACCTTTTGACTCTGTTAAAACAACTCATTCATGATCATTTTACTCATTGGCATAACTGATAATTTTTGTCATTGGTGATAGCAGTAGGATTTGACTGGGGAGAGAAAGGAAACAGGTCCTTTATTTATTTTTATTATATGTAATGTTTGGTGAGAGCATGTTCTAGTGATTAGCATATGAGTATGAGAGCATATGAGTATGAGAGCACTTGCATGAGAGGAAAGTGATCAGGAACAGCCAGCATGGATTCACCAAGGGAAGGTCATGCCTGACTAATCTAATCGCCTTTTATGATGAGATTACTGGTTCTGTGGATGAAGGGAAAGCAGTGGATGTATTGTTTCTTGACTTTAGCAAAGCTTTTGACACGGTCTCCCACAGTATTCTTGTCAGCAAGTTAAGGAAGTATGGGCTGGAAGAATGCACTATAAGGTGGGTAGAAAGTTGGCTAGATTGTCGGGCTCAACGGGTAGTGATCAATGGCTCCATATCTAGTTGGCAGCCGGTATCAAGTGGAGTACCCCAAGGGTCGGTCCTGGGGCCGGTTTTGTTCAATATCTTCATAAATGATCTGGAGGATGGTGTGGATTGCACTTTCAGCAAATTTGCGGATGATACTAAACTGGGAGGAGTGGTAGATACGCTGGAGGGGAGGGATAGGATACAGAAGGACCTAGACAAATTGGAGGATTGGGCCAAAAGAAATCTGATGAGGTTCAATAAGGATAAGTGCAGGGTCCTGCACTTAGGACGGAAGAACCCAATGCACAGCTACAGACTAGGGGCCGAATGGCTAGGCAGCAGTTCTGCGGAAAAGGACCTAGGGGTGACAGTGGACGAGAAGCTGGATATGAGCCAGCAGTGTGCCCTTGTTGCCAAGAAGGCCAATGGCATTTTGGGATGTATAAGTAGGGGCATAGCGAGCAGATCGAGGGACGTGATCGTTCCCCTCTATTCGACATTGGTGAGGCCTCATCTGGAGTACTGTGTCCAGTTTTGGGCCCCACACTTCAAGAAGGATGTGGATAAATTGGAGAGAGTCCAGCGAAGGGCAACAAAAATGATTAGGGGACTGGAACACATGAGTTATGAGGAGAGGCTGAGGGAGCTGGGATTGTTTAGCCTGCAGAAGAGAAGAATGAGGGGGGATTTGATAGCTGCTTTCAACTACCTGAAAGGGGGTTCCAAAGAGGATGGCTCTAGACTGTTCTCAATGGTAGCAGATGACAGAACGAGGAGTAATGGTCTCAAGTTGCAGTGGGGGAGGTTTAGATTGGATATTAGGAAAAACTTTTTCACAAAGAGGGTGGTGAAACACTGGAATGCGTTACCTAGGGAGGTGGTAGAATCTCCTTCCTTAGAGGTTTTTAAGGTCAGGCTTGACAAAGCCCTGGCTGGGATGATTTAGCTGGGAATTGGTCCTGCTTTGAGCAGGGGGTTGGACTAGATGACCTTCTGGGGTCCCTTCCAACCCTGATATTCTATGATTCTAATGAGTTCTTATTCTTATTTATTATGTTGTATTACCATCGTTTCTAGGAGCTCTAGTGATGGAATTAGAACCTCACTGGGCCAGGTGCTGTAAAAACACAGAACAAAAAGACAGTCCCCTCCCGAAGGAGCTTATCATTGAAGTATACTTTTAGCCCTGGCTCTGCTGCTGGTTTACCAGGCAAGCCACTTAAAATGCTGTGCCTCAGTTACCCTATATGTTAAATGGGTATATTACTCTAAGATATTATTTGTATTATTTGTTTACCTCAAAGGGGCATGGTAAGACTTCACTTATTACGTTTGGGAGGGTGCTTTAAGTTCCTTATAAAAGGCATTTGTGCTAAGTAGTAAGTGTTAGAACTGAGCTGGAAAGAAGTTCTGTTTTTGTATTTTTTCTCGAATTCAATTTTCTGATCTTGTTTCAGTTTTTTTTTAATTTGCTATGATAGATTTAAAGATAGTTGAAAGTAGAAATTCATAAGTGGAGTGTTTCTTTCCCTTTGTAACATCTTATCATTTCTTCCCTTAATGTACTATCGATAACTTCCTCTCATTCCTTTTGTCCTGTGAAATCCATTATCTGAGGGAGTCTGTTGCATTAAACTGTTAGTGCCTAATATTGCCTCATTTGCATTGACACATGCTTGACCTCAGCCCCTCCACTCTCTTAGTTAATGCACCAATAGGCACTGATATCTCTCTGGAGTATTATCATTTGGCTGTTAGCTCAACTAATAACAACCATTCTTTTAAGCTGATGAAGGTTTATTAAATAAAAAACATACAGTAATGAAGGTGGAATGGAGGTAGCTAGCATCCTGTTTTTACTGGTGAGAGTCTGCTGAGTCTATACGATAGTTACTGGATTTTCCATGGAAGTGGGGACACCAGTACAGTTGTGATCAATTGTTTGGTTTAGAAACAAGCATTTCTGGACATTTAATTTGATCTCCACTGATTACAATGTAGACACAGTAATAAAAATAATAACCGGCCTTGTCTGTCTAATGATACATCACCTCTTGGATGTGCCATCCAAACAGCAAATAGCGTTGTGGTTTACATTTCCATGCTTTCACACGTGGGATTTGTACCGTAGCTTAGAGATCTTTAAGCTAGAAACTTCAGTTGAATAAGGAAAAATGTAGTGATGGCTTGCCTTTCAATTGATTTAAAAAAAAAAAAAAAAAAGTTAAACTTCTAGCCAGCACCATCCATTATATAATTGAATAAAAATCCTTTATTTTGCCAGTAGAATCTTTGGTAGTTTTTTATTAAGCTGACTTATCAAGGTTGTTTTGTAACATTATTAACCACTTTAATTTCTCTTATAATGCAGCTGTAGTAATGTTTTTGCAGTAATCACTGCTTCTTCAGTTATTTCTCTTTAATTCTGAATCTCACAATCATAGTTTTTTCCCTAGTAAATAATGGAACACTATTAAGAGAGAGAAATCACTCAAGATCTCGAGGATAGTGGAAAAACATAAAGCATACGTCTTTCCAGACAAACTTGATTGCATATTAAAAATAGAACTGCAGAGTTAGTGGATGAAGGGAAAGGAGACACACTGTTATCTGGTTTACCGTAGTACATAGGAGCCGCAGTCATGGGCCAGGACTCCATTGTGCTATGCACTGTACAAACACAGAACAAAAAGACAGTCCCTGTCCCAAAGAGCTTATTGTCTAAGTAACAGACAGGTAGATGGGGGAATACAAGGAAACAATATTAGTCAACGTGATAAGCCATGGTCCCAGCAAACCAGCAGCCTAACTGTTGTCACGTCTTTTGGAGGCATCATGGCACTTGAGGGTTTTAGGGAGGGATTTGAAGGAGGATAAAGTGTTAGTTTTGTGTATGTTTATAGGGCGCTCCTCCCAAGCATGAGGGGCGGTATGGAAAAAAGCACCAAGGTGCTTGTTTGAAAACGTGGAAAGTGGGTGATAGAGGCTGGCATTATTGGCCCATTGGAGGTGAGAGTCAGCATTTCAATACTGAATGAGAGATGATAGGTAGGATAGGCCATGAAGAGCCTTGGAAGTGAAGACAAACAGCTTGTGTTTGATGCAGTAGAGAAGAGGGACCCAAGTATAATATATTTGGATTTTAGTAAAACATTTAGTACAACTGGGATGAATTTGGCCTAGTGTGACTCCACTGAAATCAATCCAGTTACCAGTGGATAAACTTGGCACAATGTTGCATGTAATCTTGTTCTCAAAAAGGCTTGGATAGAAACACTGTCACATAGAATGCAATGGTTTTGCCAAACTGCCCATAAACAAAGGCTTATGTAAAATGTTCCCATTTGGGGAGGAAGCTGTGGTTACCTCTAGAGATAGGTGTTAATTCTTGTCTTACAGAATGTCTTCATTTACTATAAATGGCAGGTTAGTGAAATTTGGAAGCAATACTAAATTGAAAGAAGTTGAAAATGCCATTGACAACAGAGAAACAGGACAAAGAAGGAGCTACAGAGATTAGAAACACAGACTGAAAATATCAGGGAATCAACTTGAAACACTGCAAGCTGATAGACATGGGCGAAAATTGTTCTTTGTAATGCAATAATAACATGAGGTCCCATGTGTGATCGGTGCCCCATTGTGTAGTTACTGTACAGACAGGTAGGAGACCATCTCTGCTCCGAAGATCGTACAATCTACAAAGCACACTCAAACTCTGTTTAGTGACAGTTAAGGTTGAATCAAGACCTAAGTTCCTGCTAAGCTGCATGGCCGTGCAGCAGCCTATTATGCGCTGCGCAGATCATTGTGGCTGCGGCAGGGACAGATGCCTCCCCACCATCCCTGGACCTGCCGTGGCAGAGGGAGGCATCCCTCCCCAGCCTCTCCCGTCCCGCACTGTACTGTGTTTATAGTGACACCAAGCCCATGCTCAGCAGGGGCCCTGCCAGCCTGGCATGACACTCCACTTCACTTGTCCTGCGGCCAAGTAGCCGCAGCGCTGGCTCCTTTTCTCTCCGACCCCTCCCCCGCTTCTAGGTCCACCAGCCCAGGGCTTCTCCCCCCTCCGCCCAATCACTCCTCTCAGCCGGCTGGCTAAGAGTTCCTTTCTCCGCCTCCATCACCGGTAGGCAGCAGCCGCTGGCTGCCTGCCAGTGATGGTGGAGGGTGGTGTGTGGAAAGGAGCCCACAGCCACTGCCTCTCCTCTGGGCTGACAGTGAGAGATGGTCTGCTGCTTCGGGTTCCCCCAGGGAGCCCGAAGCTGCAGACCGTCACTGGTGGCCCAGACTGCAGCTGGGGGAGAGACGACCTGCCCTGGCCCGGGGAAGAGGCACCCCAACCCAGCCCTGGCCAGGGAGAGGTGCCTGTCCCGCATCCCCAGCCATAGAGTTGCCGCAGCAGGACGAGGCGCCCCTCCACCACAGCCCAGGTGCTGTTGTGGGGAGTCCTCTCTCCCCACTGTAGCCCCGGGGCAGCCTGCACTCCAAATCCCTCATCCCCAGCCACACCCCCAGCTGGAGCCCTCACCCCCAGCTGGAGCCCTCACTCCGCTGCACCGCACCCTCTGCCCCAGTCCTGAGCTCCCTCCTACACTCCAAACCCCTCGGCCCCACCCCCGCCACATGAATTTTGTGATGTACACCAATATGGAGGTGATGTGTCAAACAACAAAATTCATTCCGCATACGTGTGCGAAAATTAGAGGGAATGCTAATCAGGACACAGCCCATGAAATGTAAACCAGAAAAGCACGGGAATAACAAATTAAGGGAAAAGTCATACAGTCCTTGCTACTTTCACAGTGCCTGCAACAGTGTTGGCAGCACACTCCATAAGGCTTTCGTGTCCACCTCCAACAGTCTCTGAAAAGCCTTATGGATCCCCCCTTCCTGAAACTGGTACTCCAGTGCAAAACATTAACATTACATTGAGACACACTTGTATCAATAGGTTGGTACATCTGACTGTCACACATTCCCTACATTTGGGAAGTTATTCTTCATTAATGTTGTGGAGGTTGCCATTAAGATTTTGTGCTAGAGTACAAGTGAAGAGGGAGGTAATAGTTCTACAGAGCAGGAACGCAGTGGTTTCTCTCTCTGTCTCTGGGAATCAGCCTCTTGATTCTTTCAGTCCCAGTCACTTCATGACAGAAAGTCATTGTTGAATAGGAAGAAGTTCAGTAGGAACTAAAATGATCTGGGGCGGCTGGTAGGATTGCAGAAAGATTTGAACGAGCTAAATTTGTCTAGCTGGGGTAAGAGACAGCTTCTGAGGGACACAGACCTTAACATGTTTGTAAAATTAAGGTGGAAAAGCAGTTAGAGTAGGACATGGGAGGTGCCCATGCTAGTGCTAACAGGCAAATGCAAAAGGGAAAATTTAAGTTGAATATTAAGCAAAATAACCTGCTGGCGAGATCTTAGTAGTCTCCCAAGGGAAGAGACCATCATTAGCACCATCATTTGGGACATTTTAAAACTAGAAGTATTATAACAATAAACACAGTCCTGCATTAGTAGGGAGATTGACTGTGTGATCTGCTAGTTCTCTTTGATCTCTAACTTCTCTGATGTTATGAAACTGGTTGGCCCCGTTAACCAAAGAGTTGACTCACCCCTTAATTCTCAGGAGATAAACAATGGAGTGTAATGGCCTTTTTAGATGACTCCTTAAAAACTGAGCTGCCCACCGTCCTCATTTTTCTTAACCACTGTGCACCTTCCTTCCCACTTTTGTGTGGTGTGATTGGTCATTGCTTGTTTCTGCAGGGGTGGCTGCATTTCAGTGCTGCTGTCTGAATATAAAGCTCTCTGGAAGCCTTTGATAAAAGGTGCTGTATAAATTCAAAGTATTATTTACTCATTAATTTGCAAGCATGTTCGTAATATATCTGCCTTGTTTCCCTTTTCCATCAAACTTCTGTTCTAACGTTGTCTGCTTGAATCAGGATGAAGGTATTTCTCCCTTCTCCTGCATGCCTGAGCATTGCCTCCTGTCGTAGGTTAATGTTCCAGTTACTATTAGTCTTTAGTCTTGATTCATTCCTTATCCTTTTTGTTTGTGTGTGGCAATTCCTATTAGTTTTTCTCTCAGGATGATTTTAGCCATTTCTGAAATATTCTCTTAGGTAAGATCTTCATTAGCACTGAATCTTTTATAACTTTTCATTTCTGCTCTTAACTTGTTAATGTTACAGGGTCAGTTTTGAACCGTTGGAAAAATTTCTTTTGAGACCAGCATGCAATACATTTCTGGTTTTTCTCACCCCACCAGAATTGACCCACCGATGGGCTGCGTGCGGGGTGTCTGCTGATTTTCACCTCATAGGATGAGAAATAGGCTACAAAACCCAGCAGGAGTGAGTGAGGGAGAAAGATGCTTGTTTCCTCTTGCTTTTACTGTTACCCTGTTCTGTGTCTGTCCCAACCCTGAGCAGCCCCAAATTTCTCCTCTCTCTTGCTTCGCAACCTCCCACAGTGTTCCTTTCTGAGGTAAAATCTATTCCATTTCAGAGCTGATCATAGAATCATAGACTATCAGGGTTGGAAGGGACCTCAGGAGGTCATCTCGTCCAACCCTCTGCTCAAAGCAGGACCAATCCCCAATTAAATCATCCCAGCCAGGGCTTTGTCAAGCCTGACCTTAAAAACTTCTAAGGAAGGAGATTCTACCACCTCCCTCGGTAACGCATTCCAGTGTTTCACCACGCTCCTAGTGAAAAAGTTTTTCCTAATATCCAATCTAAACCTCCCCCACTGCAACTTGAGACCATTACTCCTTGTCCTGTCCTCTTCACTGTGATCGCTGATTGCTGAGGGGATAGATGAAGCAGCAGCCAGGCACACATCAGTGAATTTTACTTACCTCAACCTCCCTCTCCTCAGCCCATCCTCCACTCAGCATCATGCCATGTCTCTAATCCCGCAATTCTTTTTCCGTGAATTTTACTCGCAACATGTCATTTTTGGGTCCCCCCGCCAGGTAGGAAAAGCTTGAGAATCACTTATCTGATATGGGGCTACTCACACACTTAAAGTTATTGCATATGCTTATGTGCTTTGTTGAATCAGGGTCCTAATCATTAAGCTGTTCTCCACATTTTCCCTTTTTTGTCTGATCACAAAATTCTCAGTAGTAAGAGACTATCTGTGCTCATCCACCTTTTCTTGCTGACAGTGGCAAACGTTATAGGTCAGACCCCCCACTGTTGTAAGTCAGGTCTAAATTGATTTCAGTGGAGCTGTGCCAATTTGAATCTGGCCACACACGTTTAAACCATCTCTTAGTCATTTTACTTTCCTGTCTCCCACAAAATTGAATTTCTTGTTTGTTTGTTTTTTAAATCAATTCTCTCCCTTTTAAATGTCAGCATTGTCTTTATTCATACAACTGGGCAGTTAAAACCTTCTAGGTTGCTGATATTTATTTGCCATGTTGTCCAGAAAGTTCAGCTGTCTTTTTCCTTTGTCATGTATTGTGTGTGGCTTGTTTTTTTTTCTCTTGTGAGCTATCACATTTTTATGCTTTCCATTATCTTTTCAATACCCCTTTCCTCCATATTTTTTCATCCAGCAATTGCTTTTTGTGTTCATGTACCAAGGGGCCTCTGAACTGTGAATATATTTGGGACACAAGTCTAAACTCAGTGTTCATTCCCTACTCCCATTCTTACCATCCATTATTTGTATTTCTTCTTGCCGAAAGAAGCATCTAAGGAACAGTCCCCAAGCCCAAATTCTTATAAACCTCTAGGAACTGTGACCTCTCTGTTCATCCATCATGTAAGATGGAAAACTAATATTTTGTTCCTTATAACAGTGGTATTCAAACTTTTTAGGCTGTGTACCCTTTTCCAAATAATATAGTCTACTGTTTGCCAGAAGCTGGGAATGGCCGACAGGGGATGGCTCACTTGGTGATTACCTGTTCTGTTCATTCCCTCTGGGACACCTGGCATTGGCCACTGTTGAAAGACAGGATACTTGGCTAGATGGACCTTTGGTCTGACCTAGTATGGTTGTTCAGTGGGGGAGGTTTAGATTGGATATTAGGAAAAACTTTTTCACTAAGAGGGTGGTGAAACACTGGAATGCGTTACCTAGGGAGGTGGTAGAATCTCCTTCCTTAGAGGTTTTTAAGGTCAGGCTTGACAAAGCCCTGGCTGGGATGATTTAACTGGGAATTGGTCCTGCTTCGAGCAGGGGGTTGGACTAGATGACCTTCAGGGGTCCCTTCCAACCCTGATATTCTATGATTCTATGATTCTTATGTTCTACTGCGTACTCCCATCTGAGATAGGCAGAGGTGATGCGTTGCGGAGGGGAGGGGAGGGAGAGATTAGCACGCAGAGTCATGTGCCCCCCCCACCGCCTCTCCCAGATTTCTGCCTTCCATTTAGAAACAGCTTCTAGAGTGGGGGACGTGGAGGAACATTTGTGGGGGCGAAGTGGTGATGCCAGGCAGCTTGGGCCAGCTCCATATGGCGGAGCTTGGGGAGGGAGTGCCACCTTCACCCCCTGACTCACCTCAGCGGGCCATGGAGCTTGTCTGAGTGGAGGGGGTGCAACCAAAAATTTTAACTCAGATGGGAAGCTCGGCTCAAAGTTTGAATTTTTCTGCCATTACAGGGCATACCCCAGTTTGAAAACCACTGCTTTATAACATTTCTCCTCCCCAACTCTCATCTCTTAACTCTGTTCCCAAGTGTGAAATTTTCTGAGAAATATGTTTTCTTAAGAGAGCATTAAAGGTAGATTTAGAGCTGGTTAGAAAACTTAGATTGAAATGAAATTTTGGAGAAAAAAAAATTGGTCACATGACATGTTTTCCAGCCATATTGCTAGCGCTCCCATTTCCTTTGATGAAGAGCAGTATGTAGGGACTAAGTATTAATAGTATCCTTAATGCGGGATTTGAGTCACTGTGGTGATAAGGAGGAGGTTAGAAAAAACAAAGCTTGAGGGGAGGGGAATCTAATGTCTGTTCTTTACTGACACTAGAGCTGGAAGAAAGTAAGTCCTGTCATCTTACAGACCAGCTGTGCTGCTCCTAAATGGAAACAATCCCATGATATCCCGCGCTCATGGCTTCCCCTCTCCTGAATAGAGCGCTGAATTCCTTGGATCATTCATGGGATAAATTTAGTACTCCACAAAAGCACACTATTTTCGCCATTGGCAACATGAATGCAGAATTTTGAATAAAGTATTTTATAGTGTACTCAGACAGAAGATTTGATAAGTCTTTCAAAATGCTTTTATAATATTCTGGTTGCTTTTGTAATGCCAACATTTACTCAGTAACCTCAATTGTATCCTCTTCTAAGTGTATGGGTATACAGTGGTGGTGGTGGTGTGTCTCAGAGACTATTTTTTGTAAATATTGATGGCTATTGTTTTTTATTGCTATTTCATAAAGCACCTATCTGAAAGAATACCAAAGTCCTTTATCTACATAATACAGACACATTCCTTCACCCTCCTCTGAAAACCAGATACCTAAGAGGTGGGACATGGCAACACACAGAAAAGCTACACCAACATTTTAAGAGAAGAAGTGAAGAATAACAACCAATTCTGAAACTGCAGAGGCAATTTAGATCTGTACACTTTGAGTTTGAACTTGATCACTGAACTCGCTAGGAATAATGCCTCCCCTCTGCCCCCATTTTCCTTAAAGGATGTTTCTGGCCAAGACGTCAGTTTTATGTTTCCTCTGAAAGAAGACTGTAAGACGTTCCTGTTCCTGAATTTGAAAAAATCCAAAACTCTCTCACATTTAACACTTGAAACTTTAGAACAAAAATTGAAGTGCTATTTAGATTGTAAATACGTTGGGGGCGGAGATAAGAACATCTGAGCCATGCTGGCTCAGACCAATGGTCCATCTAGCCCAGTATCTTGTCTTCTGACAGTGGCTAATTCCAGGTGCTTCAGAGGGAACGAACAGAACAGGCAATCATCGAGTGATCCAGCTTCTGTTGTCCGGTCCCAGCTTCTGGTCGTCAAAGGTTTAGGAACACCTAGAGCATGGGGTTGCATCCCTGACCATCTTGGCTAATAGCAATTTCATGGAGGACATGTCCATCAATGATCTAATTCTTTTTCGAACCCAGTTATACTTTTGGCTTTCACAGCCTCGCATGGCAAAAAGTTCTACAGGTTGATTGTGCATTGTGTGAAGAAGTACTTCCTTTTGTTTGTTTTAAACCTGCTGCCTATTAATTACATTGGGTGACTCCTAGTTCTTTGTGTTATGTGAAGAGGTAAATAATACTTCCTTATTCACTTTCTCCACACCTTTTGTGATTTTATAGGTCTTTATCATATCTCCCCTTAGTCTTCTCTTTTCCAAGCTGAAAGTCCCATTCTTTTTAATCTCTCCTTATATGGAAGCTGTTCCATACCATTAACCATTTTTGTTGCTCTTCTCTGTACTTTTTCCAATTCTAATCTATCTTTTTTGAGAAGGCATGATTAGAACTGCACACAGTATTCAAAGTGTGGGCATACCATGGATTTATATAGTGGCATTAGGGTATTTTCTGTCTTATTATCTATCCCTTTCCTGTACATTTAGCAGATGTTTTGAGAGAACTATCCACAATGACTCCAAGATCTCTTTCTGCAGTGGTAATAACTAATTCAGATTGCATCATTTTGTATGTATAGTTGGGATTATGTTTTCTAATGTGCATTACTTTACATTTGTCAAAATCTGCCATTTTGTTGCCCAGTCACCCAGTTTTGAGAGACCCCTTTGTAACTCTTCTCAGTCTGGACTTTGGACTTCACTATCTTGAGTAATTTTGTATCATCTTCAAATTTTGCCCCTTCACTGTTTACCCCTTTTTCCAGATCATTTATGAATCATCTGGTCCTAGTACAGATCCTTGGGGAACCCCACTATTTGCCTCTCTCCATTCTGAAAACTGATAATTTATTTCTACTCTTTGTTTCCCATCTTTTAACCAGCTACTGATCCATGAGAGAACCATCATTCTTATCCCATGACTCCTTGGTTTGCTTAAGAGCCTTTGGTGAGGGATCTTGTCAAAGGCTTTCTGATAGTCCAGATACTCTACATCCACTGGATCGTGCTTGTCCACATGTTTGTTGACCCCCCACACCCAAGGAATTCTAAAAGATTGGTGAGCCCTGATTTCCTTTTACAAAAGCTGTGTTGACTCTTTTCCAACAAAGTCTGTTCATATGTGTGTCTGATAATTCTGAAAGATAGTCTCTTTGTTCTCTGTTTATACAGCACGTAGCACAGGGTGGGGTCCTGGTTCGTGTCTAGGACTCCTAGGTGCTACTGCAATGCAAATAAATAATACTTGTTTCAGGCTAGCACAATGCCAGCATCACAAATTAAAGTATACTACCGATTATCTGAATAGACTGAGGGACATTTATCAAAACTCCCAATTAGTCAAATAAAATTATTGAAAGGGCAGGAGCCATTCAGCAGCAAGGTGGCCTCCCCTGTGGCCAGGGGTGGCGGCTCCTCCTCGCTGTCCCTGTGCTCTGCCCTGTACACTCACTCCCATGACAGTGGGGCTACAGAGGGCTCCTTGTATTGCCATAGTGCTGGTGACACCCAATCCAGGCAGGTGCTGAGTGCAGAGCAGAGGACCCCCTGGCCAGGACTCTGATCTTCTAGACCAGGACTGCAGCCTTCCCTTGCATCTTGTGCTTACAGGGATCTGGTGTCATCAACCCTGTGGCAGTGCATGGAAACCTTTGCGGCTCTGCTTTCCGCTCCTGCTCGCTCATGCCAGTGACAGCAGAGCTGGAGCAGGCTCCCTGCACTGCTGTAGGCACCATTCAGTAGCAGGGTGGCCTCCCCCAAGGCCAGAGATTTCTCCTCCTCCTCCTCCTTGCAGTTCTGGCCAGAGGTCTTTGCTTTATTATTTGAACCTCTGTTATCGGAATCCCTTCCTTGTTTCCCAGTGTGAGATACATGGGGGACAAGAAAGGGATTCAGATAATGCGGAAGTTTGGATAATAGGGTTTTGGATACATGGGAGTGTATTGCTAATATCCGTTAGCAAAATGGTTCCTCTCCCCCTTCCCCCTCCCCCTGGTTTCTAAAATAGGTAGATTTTTTTAAATCCCTGATTTTGAAATATATGTCACAGTTTATTCTGAAAAAGCGGCAAAGAGTCCTGTGGCACCTTATAGACTAACAGACGTATTGGAGCATAAGCTTTTGTGGGTGAATGAAATATAGGTCACAGATTATTCCTGGATAGGAGGATGCCTTGCAAAATGGTTAGTCTTCTTCTAACCAGAAGCCCAGGCAACACTTTGGCCTGGGTTTGTTCTCTTTGCTGTCAACAGAGAGCATCAGCATCAGGAGTTTATATTAAAAAATATAACTTGAAGATCCAGAAAGTTCAACTGGGTTGGCACCTGGATAGATGTGTTGGGCTCCATTGATTCCTGTGGCAAGATCCACTATGCTTCCTTGCTGGAAGATCGCACCAATCATAAACCAGTGGAGATGTGTGTATTAGCTTTAAGGGGATGGGGGGTGAGGGGGAAAGGGGGCGATCCAACAACAACAAAATATTTCTAACTTACATGGAAAAGAGGAAGACTATATTCAGATCTAGTCATGATTCTGACATTAAAGATAATTGGCCCTAATCTGCAAGGGATCAAAAGAACTTGCAATACGTTTTTATTAGGAAAGTTGTGCTTATATATTAAAAATAATTTTTTTAGACAAAGGCCGAAACATAGAAAGTTGAGTCCCGCGCTGTCCGTTTAACCCTTGTGAGCTTGGTAAGTATTGTAACCATTCTACGAATGGGATAATATAAAATACAAGTAGTATAAGTATCATGCCCACGGTCACTCAATGAGTCAGTGATACTTCAGGGAATAAAATTCTAGTATCCTCATAGATTCACAGGTTATAACGCCAGAAGGGACCATTGTGATGATCTAATCTGACCTCCTGCATAGCACAGGCCATAGGACTTCTCTGTATTAACTTCTGGTTGAAGTAGCGCATATCTTTTAGGAAGACATCCAATGTTGATTTAAAAATGTCCAGTGATAGAGTATCCCGCACAACCCTTGGTAACTTGTTCCAGTGGGTATTTACCCTCACTGTTTTAAAAAAAAACCCTGCACCTTATTTCTAGTCTGGATTTGTCTAGCTTCAACTTTCAGACATTGGATTTTGTTATACCTTTGTCTGCTAGAGTGGAGAGCCCTCTATTATCACATATTTGTTCCCCACTCAGGTATGTGTAGGTTGAGCAAGTCATCCTATAACCTTCTCTTTATTAAGCTGTATAGATCGAGACCCTTGAGTCTCTCACTATAAAGACACGTTTTCCAATTCTTTAATTATTCTCATGGCCCTTCTCTGAATCTCTCCAACATATCAATGTCCTTCTTGAGTTATGGACACAAGAACTGGACACAGTAGTTCAGTAGCAGTTGGACCAATGTCAAATACAGAGGTAATAGAACCTCTCTACTACTCAACGTTTCCTGTTTACACATCCAAGGATTGCATTACCACAGCATTGCCCTGGGGGCTCACGTTCAGCTTTTATCCATCACATCCCCCTTGTCTCTTTCAGAGTCACTGCTTCCCATGATAGTCCCCATCCTGTAAGTATGGCCTACATTCTTTGTTCCTACATGTATGACTTCACATTTGGCCATATTAAAACGCTATTCAGTGTGCCCAGCTCACCAGAATGTCTGGATTGCCTGGTATCAGCGACCTGGCCTCTTCTTTATTTACTACTCCCTCCAATCTTTGGATCCTCTGCAAACTTTATTAATAATTATTTTGTTTTCTTCCAGGTCATTGGTAAGATTATTAAATAGCATAGGGCCAAGAACCAATACTGGAGGGTCCCCACCAGGAAAAAAAACATCTGCTTGATGATTCCCCGTTTATAATTATATTTTTAGAACTGTTAGCCAGCCACTTTTTAATCTGTTGAATGTGTTCTGTATTGATTTTGCATTGGTCTAGTTTCTTACTCACTCCCAGTCCAGTGTTCTAATCATGTTTGATGGGCATGCCAGAACAGAATCCAGCTTGCTCTTCTGTAACTTCATTGGCTTTGAAGTACTAACAGGGGTAAATGCTGCTTTATGTGAGTAAAGAAAAAGGGATTTGATTTTGCAGCCACACAAGAAGATAGGCTTAAGAAGATGCTGTTTTTTACATAGGGTTTATTTCAACTCCCAGTGAAGTCAGTACGAATCTTTACATTGGCATCAGTGGAGCTGAATCAGACCCGTATTTCATTTTTCTCACCAAAACGGTTCTTTAAATAAAAGCTTTCCCCTTTAGCCTCTTGTGTCTTGGCAATCAACAGTAAATAGGGGTTTACTGAAGTGTGGCAGTGGCTAGGTAAAAGGCTCAAAGCCTGCATAACATTGATCGTTGGCTGTGTTGTTTACCTCTAGAATTCAATCACTGTGAAAGTGGCGTTATCAGGGGCATCACTCTCCAGCATGTCTAACTGCAAATATGAAGTGTCACAAACGCCATTTCCGAAAAAAAATTGCTGTAGTTTTTGCCAAAGAAGAAACGTAAATGTATATGGAAGTTTTTTTTATTCATACAATAAATGATTGACTATTCTATTTGTTTTCCTAAAGCTTTGCTTGAGACTTTTATGTTGATATAATAGTTTAGTTTTGTGCATGGCCTTTTTTTTTAAGCTCGAGAAGAAAAAGAAGAAAAGAGCCCAGCGATGTGAGTGAGAAGTAGAATGTCCGCTTTCAAAATGCCTACTTCTTCTTTCCTCGCTGCATCCCACTCCCTTCCCATTTCACAATCCTTTTCCCAGCTCTGTTTGTTGATTTAGGTCCTCCTGAATTTGTTCCTGATGTGGTGAAATGCTGAGTGTTTGCTGGGCAGTACCTAATACCCCCAGCTTTCATTGAAGTCCTGGGATGTTAAGGACTCAGCACCTCAAAGGATCAAGCTCTTTGGGCAGACACAGTCAACGCACACCATTACCCGCCCTCCCTTCTATCAAAATATGTCTACCTCTTGTTCTCAATGCCTTTTACCTGCAGGGCTGCAGCCACTTCCCTAGCACAGATCAGCAGAAGAGGGAGTCCCATCCAGTCCCTCCTGGCCAAGGGGTGATGTCAGTTGATAAAAGTGGAGGATTCTTAGCTGATTCTTTCCCTTAAGAATAGAAATTTAGTATTTAATTTTTTTTGATGTTGCATGCATTGTCATAGTACCTAGGCACTATATAGAGGTCGACAGTAATACAGACATAAGTTCTACTAAACAGGCCAGGCAGAATAGAATATTACAAACTACAATCATGCACTGATAAAGTCCCCTAACCTCTGGCTGCAGAAACCAAGAATTGGGAAACTACCTGGCTAAGGAGATATGCCTTACGCTGTGCTCCAATGGGCATCAGACCTCCGTTCTCATCCACGAGAGGGAGCAAATTTCACAGGTCTGGACTTCTTGCGGAAGAAGAGAAGTCCAGTTTCTTCTTATAAATTTCTCTATTAATGTAAAAGACTGCAATGGCTGAAGCTGCTTCAGGGCAATTTTGGATTTTGGGGTAAGTAAAGCAGGACATAGTTGGCCCATGAACTGTGTGTATCTGTTAATATTTATTAAGGGATCAGACCTTAGCTTGGCTGCCTGCTTACTAAATCTCCTTGCTTTTCATTTTTAATATCTAACTGACAGGTGTACTGTTAATTTAAATTCTATGTTGTAAGCAAATGTCTTCACTTATTTTACTAACAGCATCTTAGATTATTAAAAGAGAGATTTTAAAAATTCAGTCCCCTTCCATTTATGCTGTTTTATATTTGCATGTCTTTCAGCTTGGATGATGAAAATCTATGGAATAAGTTTCACTTTTGTTGATAGTCACTTTCAGGTTTTTAGTTCTGTGATGTTTAGATTTCAAACATTACAAAGGCGATGGTATATCTCTGAATTCAAAACAACTGCAGAAACATTTCTATTGGTCATAGATTTTATAAAAGCTTGGCTTTACAAAATGTCAATGCTGGGCCAAATGTAAATTGACAGTGTCCCTTTAATCTACTAGTTTGTCATTCCGAGAGGTTTGTGGTCAAATTCATTTTTAGGGCACAACTGAAAATTAGCTAGGGATCTCATTCTAGCGCACAGCAGGTGTTAGCTGGTCACTCTTGAAATGCATTGGCAGAGTTTTGTGGGAGAGGCTTGCCTGGTGCCTACCTATGTTATGCCAGCTCAAGCCACTGCCTGTCACTGTATTAAAGTCTCAAAATGAGGGAAAACATTTTTTCATGCTAAAATTGTGTATGTATTAAACCAAAAAGATTAACCTCCTAGAAGATCTTGATAACTCAGAGTACTGTCCCCAGTTCTCACCAGACACTGCCTGTGATTCCCATGTAAATCAGACTTGGTTGGTTTAACAGTTCGAATAGGAGACTCTGAGATTCAGGACTTCTGGGTTCCATTTTCTGCTGTGCTACTGAGTCATTACCTTGCGTAAGTGAACTAAAATCTTCATGTCTTTCCTCTATCTGTAAAATGGGAACAGTGTGACTGCTCTTTGAAGTTTTGGGAGGTTTAATTGTGTAAGGATGTGAGACTATCAGTTTGGCTGGAGTCACTATTAAGAGAGGAGGAAGCAGACTTAAGACCAACTATTCCAGCAAGAACTTTCAAAGCCTTATTACTTGCTAAACCTATTTCAGGAAGCACTGTGCTCTGGTTTTGTTTAACAATGTTCAGAATAGATTCTCTTTCACGCAAACGTCTGATGAGACGTTTGAAGGTGCTCGTGACAGTGATTTTGTTTATATCTATGTCAGTTTTACAAGTCTACTTGTTTTTTAAGAACAAAATTAAAAATATATCTCTCTTATTTTGAATTTGTGTCTGCTTTAAACAACCTTCCGGACAGCACTCACTGCGGTGTTGATATGTACCAGAAAGAACAGAGATCGTTTCTCTTTGACCAAAGGAAAAATGGGCATTGAGGAAGATTTAGGATTAGGAGAGTGGAGCCCACATTTAATATTTAATAAAATTTAGTAACATGATAAATTGTCATATTTCTTGAATTTTCTTTCCAGGTATCAGCAGTGGACTCTTTAGAGGGTCCTCTTCTTCAGGTGGAAGGACTGAGTGATCTGAGGCTAGAGCTTCACAGTAAGAAGATGAACATGCACTTAGTCCTAATAGATGAATTGCACCGTCATCTGTACATCAAATCTACTAACCGTGTGGGACAACGGAACAAGGAGAAAGGGAAAATAAGGTTGGTTTCAGGTAGTGTTAACTCAGCACTTGGGGGTGGGAGGGTGGAGGAACCACTTTCTCCCTTGGTGAGCAGAAGACTTTCCAGAGAGAGTGCTATCATCTTCTGCAAAATCTAACCTCTCATTGGGGTGAATATTTCTAGCTCCACTGGTTGAAAATAAAACCTTCCGATGATGGTCCCTTCTGACTTAAAGTCTATGAGTCTGTTCTGCCTTCTTGAGCCTGCAGACAGACTGCTCCACTGCCGATCCTCAGACATTCCCAAGCTGCAGCCCAGTGAGGACAGACCAGAGTGTTGTCAGTTTTCACTGCTCCTGTTTGTAACCCTGTGGGTAGTAATGACATTGGCAGTCAGGGTAGTTTCACTCTGCTACGTGTTTAGGAATGCTATAAGTAGCAACAGAGGCAGGCAGCTAGAGTCGTTCAGTAGGGAGGAGAACACAAAAATAGAGATTGTGGAGGGGTAGATTAGTAGATATTCCCCATCCCTATGCAGTGTTCAGGAGGCTCTGATGGGGTGGTAAGGGTAAGAACAGCGAGAGAGAGAGCATGCTTTCCTCCTCACTTCCAGCAGTCTGAGGGGGATAGAAAACTTCAAACTAATCATACAGCTTCTAGCCGGAGGTCATGAAATTTGAGGTTTTTAGCAGAGTCTACAGACAGCAACTTGAGTGAGGTAACAGGTTGGTGCTTTGCACCTGGGTGTTGCTTCTGATCATTGGGATACCTCATTGACTTTTGTCCTGTGGCTCTTATTTGTCTGATCAGTGTTTCTATTTCAGTCCCTGTGTATGAGGAGGGTGGGTGGGAAGAGATGGATGAGAAAAGCTAGAAAAAAGAAGTAAAGTGGGAGAGGGTATTCTTCTGAATGAGAGAGTGAGAAAATAGAGTGTAGGGAAGCAAATAGGGAGGTAAGAGGGAATACAATGAAAACAACAGAGAAAAGATGCATAATGATTTATGTTGGAAAGAAAAAAGAGTAGTGTAGCGAAGCAAGGAAGGGTAAGAAGGGGTAATCAAAATAGAGGGGGCGTAGTCAGTTACATTAAACAAATTATAAAACAGAAAGTTGATTGAAGTTGAAATTTCTAAGCAGAAGGCTTGTTAATGAGTCATCATAGTCTCTTGCTCACTCACCCCATTAATTAAAAACAAACACAAAGCTTGCTGCCCCCATATACACACTTGCTGATAAACGACAATCCTGTGTTCCTGCTGCAGGGACACTTATCTCTTTCCTGCTCTCTTTTCTTACATTTAACACGCACCTTCCTGTCGTACCTCATCGCTGTTTATACTGTAAGCTGTTTGGGGCAGGGACAATCTGTCATCTGATGATAGAAAATCACCTAGCAAAGTTGGGTCTGATCCTGATTGAGGGCACAGGATACTACTGCAATATAAATAATTGAATGTTGTTGTTAATTTCACTACAATGACTTGCACAACTTTTTAATTCCTTTGAATTGGGGGTGGTGTGGATTTTGGAGGAGGTTTTCACACAGGCAGCTAGGCCTTGAGTTAGTGCGTGTCGAGAAAGTGTTTCAACCCCGAAGGTAATGTAGCAACCTCATTATTCTTTGCTTTTCTTAACGTGATTTCTTGCTCGTGTTTCCCCTGCCTCATTCAGCCTCTTGCCTTTCCTTATGTGGCTGGGCAGCTTGACACACTCTTGACAGATAAATGTTAATTTATTGCAGAAAGTAGTAAAGTACCTTTCTTTTTAGGTAATAGGCCTCATGGAAGAGGTGAATGTGTGTGTGTTGAGCTGCAATTTTGAAGAGGGGAGAGGGGGGTAGGATGTTGTGGAGTGGGCTGGGAGGAGATTTCCATGCTGCTTAGAAGAAGGCATGGAAGTGGACTTTATCCCTTATAGTAACGGCGCTAGTTGCCTCATTGGATGGTTAGGCTTCCAGATCGTAATCAACTATTTAATGCCTATTGACCATAATTTTGGCATGAATTCATTTTGTCAGTGCTGGAAGAAGATCCTTTACAATAACCAAGAAACTCCCTTGGTAAAACAATACATCAAAAGTCTTGAGGTGTCTGAAGAATGCACTTGAGAGCAGGGGGAATTTTTTGAAGCAAAATCCAATTTGTTTAGGTCCTGATAGTGCAGCTACAGCCGCATAGGCAGGTACTGATACATATTAAATCAGTGAGACTTTGTTGGGGGCGGGGGGCTGTCTTTGTGGATCTAGTTGTGGGATCGGGGCCCTGGTTTCCTCTTATGCTTATCTTTTTAAATGAGCTTGCAATAGTAGTGTCTCTTCTGTCTCATTGTTTCCTTGCGCTCTCCCTTTCTGTTTGTATCCAGCTGTTTTCTCCTGTCTTATACTTAGATTGTAAGCTTCTCAGGGCTGGGATTGTCCATGTTAATGTTTTTATAGTACCTAGCACAATAGGATCGTGGTCTATGATTGGGGTCCCTCGGTGCTACAATAGTATGTTAATGTATTTGAAGCTGTTGGTTTGCTTTTTTCCCCCTGCCCAGTTCACTTGTGAAGGATGCCTCTCCCATACCTCTTATTGACGTGACCAACTTGCCTACACATTGGAAGTTCCTTGACGCCACCCAGTTCAGCACTCCCGGGAGCTCTAGTGGTGAGTATGAATACCTGCATGTTTCATTTATAGATCTCTAAGTGCAATTGTAAAGGCCGGTAAATATCGTTATCTCCATGTGTGATGGGGTGCTTACCCCACACAGTCATAAAAGGAGTTAACCAGGCCCTGCCCCAAAAGGAGCAATGGAGGTGAGTCCTGTGAACAGTGCAGAGAGGCTGCAGGGAGCACAGCCAATCAGGGAGGAGTTGCAGGGAACAACCAATCAGGACCCGGTACGCTCAAATAAAAGGGAGCTGCAGGGCAGGGTTGGGCTGTTGCTGCTGGGAGCCCAGGGAGTAAGAACTGCGTCCCTGGAGGGCTGAGAGAACTGTAAGCACCTTGGACAGAGCAGTGGCTGGCTCCTGGTCCTGAGCAACTCTGAGTGCCCTGAGGTGAGGGTGAAGAAGGTGCTGGGGCCATGGAGAAGGGGGCCTGGGAAGTGGCCCAGGGTAGTAGAGCGGCACTGACTGAGGTTACAGAGGAGCAGCAGGAAGCTGGTATTTACAGGGTCCCTGGGTTGGGGTCCAGAGTAGTGGGGCAGGCCTGGGGAGGTGGCTGAACTGTTAGACAGGTACACTTCTGCCCCGCCTCCCGGAAGGGGAAATACAGATGAGAATCGAAAAGAGGACGCTGCGGTTCTAGGAGCTGAGAGAGGAGCCGTAGGATGGAGCAGAGACAGAGTGACAGTGGACAGACCGCAAATGTGGGTGTTGGCCTTGAGCTAATCCCCAGTACAACCAGGAGGAGGCGCCAGTTTGGCAATGAGGGCTGCACCCTGTGACACCATTTCACAGATGAGGGACACTGAAGCACAGAGATGTCAAGTGACTTGCCCAAGGTCATAGAGAGAGTTGGTGGCAGAAGCAGGAATAGAGTGCAGTCTGCTAACTCCCATTCAGATATCCAGTACTAACATGGTTTAGCAGGTTTCTTCCTGACTAGTCATCCATTTATCTATTTTTTTCGTTCTCTGCTCAAATTAATTATATTTCATTCTATTTGCTGCTCCTGGTGTTGATTGTCTTTTTGATATACATACTTCTGGCCAGGAGGGAGACTTGTAGTTAATTCCTTTTGGGTCCAGACATCTCCTTACCTTATTTAATAGAGGATGGTAGGTACACAAGACAGTGCAAATTTATTTTTCTGGATTAGAGCTAAAAAACCAGAACGTTTCTCCTAAAAGCCCTTGTGGAAACTTATCTGCAGAGAAACCTCTGCCTATATGCATCATAGGTTTTCAGCGTTTGTTTCTCTATTTTTATTGTTGCTAGGGAAATTTTCATAATATATTTTGCACTTCCTTAGCAGTGAAAGTACTGGACGAAGGGTGAATTAAGTCTCCCAACAGCTCAGTGAGTTGTCGGCAGGGTTGTCCTTATTTTGCAGAGGAGTATGCTGAGCTTAGAAAGAGGTGAAGTGCACACCTCTCAGTGTGCTGCCCAGCTAAATGAGTGATGCAATATGGAGCACCCTTTCTTCATGGTGCATAAAACAGCTCCACTTTACACAAACTACAAAGGGAATTAAAAGTTAATAAGCAGGTTAAGAACCTTCCTTTTTCTTTTTTGTCGAATTTTGTCCTTCTCCCATTGCCTTTAGTTTTTTTCCTTTGATTCCTTTTTTCTTGTTTCTTATCTCTCCTTTATTTTCTGTTCCTCTTTCTCCTCACATTTGTCTCATGGCCCCTTTGTTTAACTTGATGGGCTTTCATTTCTCCTACATAGTACATTTCTTCAGTGCTGGTTGTTTGCTATAGAGACCGGCTCTTCATAGAGAGAATGAGTGTGTCTGTATTGCTGTTTAGGAGGGGGAAGTGGGAAGAGCTTTCATTAGTGGCATCTGAGCACCAGTTGATGGATTTTTCTCCCCCACAATCTCTTGCTGAGGTCTCTCCATAGAATCTATGACTTGGTGGCTTCAATGCTGGAATATAGGAGCCACCCAAAAGTAATGGAAAATCTGGTCATTCCTGAATTTTCTGTCATTGTTGAAAGGACTGGTTCAGTGACTTGCCCAAGGTCACATGACAAGTAAGTGGAAGATGTGGGAAAATGTACCCTTATGTAAACACTAGCCTGTACTCTCTTCAGTACCTATTTGTGTAGTTCATCTGCTTCTGCTGCGTATTCCCCACCTGAAATCCTAGTCTTCTGTCTGTGCAATAACAATGACTGTAGTTGTTGTGGAGCTGATGGTGATGTCCCAGAGGATTCTGACTTCAACGGGGAATAAGCAGAAGGAGAAGATGGATCTATTTAATAAACATTAAAACCATCTCTGTGTGAATATGCTCAGCAAGAATAAGATCAAGTGAGAAAAATATCAGGTATATCAGCAAAACAGCTTCTAAATAATACTAAGCCCTTCTAATTCTTCTCACCTTCAGAGCATTGCGTAAACTAAGTGATGCCCATCGCATCTTGTGCAGGAGATAAGCACTCATTACTGTACAAGATTGGCCAGCAGATCATGCCAAATCCTATCAAATGCAGACCTGGCCACAGTGATGAATGCATTTTAATGTCTGAGGCTGGACTACCATAATTCTTCTTGTTTAGGAAGGAAGTGCATTTCCTGATGAGGTGCCAGCTTGTTCAGAATACCTGGCTGCTCACCAACAGCCCCTAAGACTACTTGACCTCAGTATGCCACTTTCTTTATTGGCTCCACATTAACCGGAGAGTGTCCAGTTCAAGGTCACTGTCCTGACTTTCTAATATTCAATTCCTGTGTGGAATTGGCCATGTGTCCCTGCGACACCATGCTTCCCACTAGAATTGATCCCCACAACAGCTGCATTGTATGGGAGCAATGACTGTGTCAACCAACAAGGGCAGGTTCATGACTGTGAGAGACAGAACTTTCTCAGGGACCAGATCAAGAGTATGGAATTCTCTGCGGGAAGAAATAAGAATGACCGATACTTTCCCCACACTTGGAGCCAAGAGTAAAATCCTCCTCTTTGCCCAGGCTTTCCCAAATATTATTATTATTATTTATTATTTATTTGTATTATCCTAGCACCTAGGAGCTCCATTCATTGATCACGACCTCACTGTGCTAGGTACTGTACAACAGAATCAAAAAATATTCCTTGCCCCAAAGAGATTACACTCGAAGTATGAAATGAGACACAACAGATGGATACAGCAGACGGGAGAGTACAAGGAAATAATGAGATCGTGTTGGTCAGTATGTTAGGCAGTGGTCTCGGCACACCAGCAGCCTAACCGTTGTTAAGGTTTTGTAGGCCTTATGGCAAAGGAGAGTTTTCGGGGGCAGATTTGAAGGAGGATAATATTTACAGGTAGCTCCTGCTAAGCGGAAAGGGGGAGAAAGCACAAAGGTGTTTGTTTGAAAATGTAACAAGTGGGCACTGGAGACTGGCCTCATGGGCTAATCAGAGACAGGAGTCGACTGATCCTGAGTGAGAGATGATAGGTGAGGTAGGGATAGGCCATGATGGGTCTTGAATGTGAAGTCAGCAGCTTATGTTTGATGTGATAGAGAAGAGGGAACCGGTAAAGAGATACAAAGAGAGGGGTGATACGGTCGAAGGACAGGATTTGTCAAGGCCAGGGAAAAGGGATGTCACAGTAATTGAAATATGAGATGATGAGAGCCTGGATGCGAGTTTTAGCTGTGTGGACGGGTAGGAAAGGCTGTATCTTAGAGAAGTTATGTAGAAAGGATCTGCAAGACTTAGACATAGCCTGGATATAAAGATCTAGAGAGAGGTCTGAGTCGACACCCAGGTTATGGCTTGCATGACAGGATGACAGTGTTGTCCACAGTGATTGAGAAAGGTGGTAGTGGGGAGGGTTTGGGGAGGAAGATTGAGCTCTGTTATCGCGATGTTGAGCTTGAACTGATGGCGAGATGTCCATGAAAAGAAATCAGAGCGAGGCTGGGAAGATGCTGTTTTTCAGGCAGCAAGTAGGGAGTTACAGAGCTCGTTCGCCAAGGTTGCTAGAAAGGTAAAGAAGACCCCTTTAAAAATGAAGGGGGTTAAGTGGGCAGCGGCTGAAGGTGAGTCTCTTACAGAGTCTCCCTGAGGGCATGAGGCAGCAGCAGTCTGTCTTCATGAGGGCACTTTATAGAATTCCAGTAAGAAACAAGCTGGAAGCCTTTGTCTTTCTGCTGTACTGTGGAATGATATTATGTGATTAGAGATATGTAAATCTTACAGCAAATGGGGTGAATAATGTAATCAAATGACACACTCACCCCAAATGTAAGAATAAATAAATTCCTCAATAGGAATAATACAGTAATTTCTAAAATTAAGTCAGTCACTGGCTGTATACCCTGATTGAGCAAGGTACTTTAAGGACGTGTAGTCCTGTTGAGCTTAATAGTGGTCCTTGTGTGCTTAAAGTTAGGCATGTGTTTAAAATATCTTGCTGAATAAGGGCCTTAAAAATGCAATTTTGCCTTGAAAAGTGAGTGAAAAATGTCATAGTCGGTTTTCCTGTTTATTGGCTATCAATTACTTCTAATTTAAAGCTGCTCAGTTAAGTTAAACGGTGTGTGTTTTACTTGTCAGCGTTGCAGTCTCACCATGAGATCTAAGTCAAGCATGATTCTTTCCTAATGCATTATCATTGGTACTAAAGATTCAACAGACTAAATGATCCTCACAATTACATTTGGATTGCCCCAAATGCCTTTGTTACAGCTACACAAATGCAAGGGAGGGCTTACTTTGAAGGCAGTGAGGTTCCACACTCCACAGGTGCAGCTGGGAAGACAGTGTGGCTTGCAGAACTTCTTTTTCCCCCTTCATGAAGGTAATTTATAGATTACAAGGCCAGAAGGGACCATTGTGGTTGTCTAGTTTGACCTCCTGTATAGTACAGGTTTGTAGAACTTCCTCAAAATAATTCCTAGAGTAGATCTTTTAGAAAAACATCCAGTCTTTATTTAAAAATTGTCACTGACCAAGAATCCACCATAACCCCTAGTAAATAGTTCCAATGGTTAATTACTTTCACTGTTAAATGTACTCCTTTATTTCCATGATGCATAAACGGGGGAAAAAAATCCACTCTGATTTTCAGATCCAAGGATGAGTTTGCAGAGTTGGGACGTATAAAAAGAAACCCTTCATTTTACTTTATATTTTCTCAGTTTACAGGTAATCGTGATACAAGAAACATGGAAGCCCATGTTGCCAGTTTTATAGTCCTTGTTAGTACCGAACCGTACTTTAAACTGACAGCACCAGCTGATTGTTCATATCAGGCTGGCAGCTTGAGTTTTGAAGCATGTAATGTTTTCACACTTTTTTGTGTGTAATTAGTATTTTTTGTGTGAGAGAAGTCAAAAGATCCAAATACCTGAAACCAGTGGGCCCGCTTCTGTAATATAAGCAATATAATTTCATCCAGTTTCTCCTTTATTGAGCCCAAAAACTTGTTTGACTAAAGCTTATCTTCCAGAAAGGCATTCAGTCTTGATTTGAAGACTTCAAGTTCTCACACCAGTGCAAATGAGGAGTAACTTCACTGAAATGAATGGAGTTAAATTGGCATAAGTCATCTCCGAATCAGTGCTTATAATGCCATGTTGAGGAGGGCAACCTTCTCAGATCAAAATGCTTGTTTCCCAAAGCTAGAAAAGTCGTGGAATTGTGGGTAGAACTGTGTGAAAACCATTGCTTTAGAAAGGCTGACGTCCTCCTGGCATTTTTTCCATGGTATTGATCCCTCATATGTTTTGATACTGGAGTGAGAAGGGAGGCAGGTTAGAAAATGACTGAAGCTTGTATAAAATCATTTCTTTATGATTACCACATGGGCCAAAATAGAAATTGAACAATGGAAATTATGCAGGTGAAGGCTTTCCAAGTAATCTCAAATTAGGCCTTTGGGGCCCTATGAACTTGCATTCTTTTTGTCAAAAAGGGTTAAAGGAAGAGGGATATAATCTGGAAAGACATAATGTATGGAAAGTAGTACATAAAATTTTACTAGCTGCCCATAAAAGCATGCATCTAAGCAAATATACCATAATAAATATCAGCAAAATTTGACTAGTCATAGGAATGAAAAACAAGACCCAAGAGTCTGTTCCTTAGCTACTCTATGTGGAGGAGTTATCAGCAGTGGTTTTGCTGGGGATTGGATTGGATTTGGGTGAGTAAAGTGCCTCTTATAGCAATTTCCTTGTTGAGAGGTGGTGGAATCATACAAATTAGGTGCCATCTATTAGGACAGATATTTTTATAGAAGATCGTCAGACTGGACATTCACCAGGGATATTGCTACCTGAATAAGTGTGGGAGGTATTTAATTATAGTATAAATGATTCAACTTTCTGTTGCTTTAAATCAAACATCTTTTTTGATAAGCGGATAATTGTGCATTTTCATGTTTGTTTCCTATGATGTAGATTTATGAAAATGACTTCCCGTTTTACTGAAGAACATAAGAACAGCCATACTGGCCCAGTATCCTGCCTCTGAAAGTGTCCAGTGCCAGACGCTTCAGAGGCCATGGACAGAACAGGGCAATTTTGAGTGATCTATCTCCTGTTGTCTTGTCCAAGCTTTCTGACAGTTGGAGATATAGGGACATCTGGGACATGGCATTGTGCTACTGATCATCTTGGCTAATAGCCATTGATGGACCTATTCTCCATGAACTTATTGAGTTCCACATGTTGACTGTGCATTGCGTGAAAAAGTACGTCCTTATGTTTGTTTTTGAACTTGTTACCTGTTAATTTCATAGGGTGACCCCCTAATTCTTGTGTTATGTGAAGGTGTAAATAATGCTTTTCACTTTATCCACACCATTATGATTTCATAGATCTCTATCATATCCCCTTCAGTCGTCTGTTTTCCAAGCTGAACAGACCCAGTCTTTTTAATCTCTCCTCATATGGAAGCTGTTCCATGCCCTTAATAATTTGTGTTGGCCTTCTCTGCACTTTTTGCAGTTCTAATCTATCTTTTTTGAGATGGGGTGACTAGAACTACACGTAGTATTCAAGTTATGGGCGTACCATAAATTTATATAGTGGCATTATATTTTCGGTTTTGTTATTTATCCCTTTCCTAATGGTTCCTGACATTCTGTTTACTTTTTTGACTGCCATTGCATATCGAGTGAATATTTTCAGAGAACTATGCACAATGACTCCAAGATCTTTCTTGAGTGATAACAGCAAATTTAGATTGCATCATTTTGTATGTATAGTTGCAATGATGTTTTCTAATGTGTATAATTTTGCACTTAACATTACACTTCATTGCCATTTTGTTGCCCAGTCACCTATTTTTGTGAGATCCCTTTGTAACTCTTTGCATTCAGCTTTGGACTTAATTGTCTTGAGTAATTTTGTGTCATTTGCAAATTTTGCCAACTCACAGTAAACCCCCTTTTCTAGATCATTTACTGGTCCCAGTAGAGATCCTTGGGGGACCCCGCTATTTACCTTTCTCCACTGTGAAAACTGACAGTTTATTCCTGCCCTTCATTTCCTATCTTTTAACCATGAGAGGATTTTCCCTCTTATCCCATGACTGCTTAGTTTGCTTAAGAGCTTTTGATGAGGGACCTTGTCACAGGCTTTTTGAAAGTCCAAGTACACTTATAAAAGCTGTGTTGACTCTTCTCCAACATGTCATATTCATCTATGTGTCTGATAATTCTGTTCTTTACTGTAGTTTCAATTATTTTGCCTGGTTCTGAAGTTAGGTTTACTGGCCTGTAATTGCCAGGATCGCCTCTGTAGCCTTTTAAAAAAATTGACATTACATTATGCGATAGACCCAGGCCAGTTGGGTACAGCAGAGTAGGAGAAGGCAGATATACTGGCTATTGGATAAGCAGTTTTCTGTTCCCTGACTGACCAGAGCAGGGGCTGCTCCAGGCTAGGGTGGACACATGACTCCAATTATCCTGCCAAGAGTCAGGTGAGGTCGTTAAGCTAATGTGAACACCTGACTCTAATTAAGGCCCCTCGGATGCTATAAAAAGGCTCACTCCAGTCAGGCCGAGGAGAGCCAGGGAGCCAGAGGAGATGAAGTGTGGCTGAAGGGCTGGGTAATGAAGACACTCTCAAGCCACTGGAAGGGAGTCCTAAGGTAAGGATGAAGAAGGTGTTGAGAGAGAAGCGGGAGAGCTGTGGGGAAGTGGCCCAGGGAAATGTAGCAACTCTAGCGATGAAAGGTTGGCTGCCAACAGCTGCTGCCATTAGGGTACCTGGGCTGGAACCCAGAGTAGAGGGTGGGCCCGGGTTTCCCCCAACCCACCACTACAGAAACACCTCCTGGGAGGGGAAGACTAGTCTCCTGTCCTGACAGGGTCCTAACTGTTCAGGAATAAGCCCTTAGGGACAACAGAGACTGTGGGGGGAGTCCTTCCTGGGTTATGATGAAAATGGCTCAGTAGGCTGAGACCCTTGCCTCTAGAGGGAGAAGGGCTACGTAGAGAGTCACAGTGAGCCTCTGAGTCTAGCGTAATCCGCCAGGAAGCGCAGGACCCACTGAGACAAAGTCGGAGCTCTGCCACAATTAGCTACCATCTATTCTCTAGTACAGAGGCTCACTTAAGTGGTAGGTTACATACCACAGCTAATAGTTCTGTAGTTTTGTATATGAGTTCCTTCAGACCTCTTGGGTGAATACCATCTGGTCCTGGTGACTTATTACTGTCTAATTTATCAATGTATTCCAAAACCTCCTCTGTTGACACCTCATTATGGAACAATTCCTCAGATATGTCACCTAAAAAGAACGGCTCAAGTGGTGGGAGTCTCCCTCACATCCTCTGCAGTGAGGACAGATGTACAGAATTCATTGAGCTTCTTTGTAATGGCCTTATCTTTCTTGAGTGCTCCTTTAACACCTCGTTTGTCTAGTGGCCCCACTGTCTGCTTGGAAAGCTTCTTGCTTCTGATGTGTATACAGTTTTTTGATGTTAGTTTTTGTGTCCTTAGCTAATTGCCCTTCAAATTCTTTACTGGACTGCCTTATTATACTTTTACACTTGACTTGCCAGAGTTTATGCTCCTTTTTATTTTCCTCAGTAGGATTTTACTTCCAATTTTTAAAAAATGCTTTTTTGCATCTAACCACCTCTTTTACTCTGCTGTTTAGCCACGGTGGCATTTTTTTTGTGTGTCCTCTTATTTTTTATATGGGGGTATTATTTAAATTGAGCCTCTGTTATGGTGCTTTTAAGTAGTCTCCATGCAGTTCGCAAGTGTTTCACCCTTGTGACTACTGTTCCTTTTAATTTCCATTTAACTAGCTTCCCCATATTTGTGTAGCTCCTCTTTTTGAAGTTAAATGCTATTGTGGTGAATTTCTTTGGCATTTCCCCCCTTCAGGAATGTTAAATTTAAGTATATTATGGTCATGACTACTGAGAGGTTTAGCTATATTCGCCTCTTGGATCTGACCCTGTGCTCCATTTAGGACTAGATCAAGAATTGCCTCTCCCCTGGTGGATTCCAGAACAAGGTGCTTCAAGAAGCAGTCATTTGTGATGCCTAAAAATTTTATCTCTGCGTCTCTTCGTGACATGACATATACCCAGTCAGTATCACGAGAGTTGAAATCCCCCATTATTGTTGTGTTTTCTAGCACTATAGTCTCTCTAATCTCTCTGGGCATTTTCAGTCACTGTCCCCATCCTGTCAGAGGGTCAGTAATACACTCTGATTGCTATACTCTTATTTTCAATCATGGAATTTCTATATGTAGAGATTCTATGGTAAAGTTTATTTTATTTGACTCTTTGCTTTCTTTTACATATTGTGCCACTCCCATGCCATCACAACCCGTTCTCATTCCTGTATGTTTTGTACTCTGGTACTATCATGTCTCATTGATTATCCTCATTCCACCACGTTTCCGTAATACCTGTATATCACTATTCTCATTTAATGCAGGCATTCCAGTTCACCCATCTTAGACTTACAGCATTTGTATATATGCTTTTGTAGAGGTAAGGCAAAGACACTGTTCTTCTTCCGAGAGCTTCTGACCTCATGTAATTCTTGGACTGAATTGCATTGTCATATGATAATAGCTTGGTAATTCACTCTAGATTCCTGGATAGTGTTTTGGACATCTGAAGAAGACCATCCCCCCCAAGCCCATACCAAGTTACACACTGGGCTCAAATCTTTGGGACAGGCCTCTAGAATTTTCAGTCAGTGCTGTGTAGATGTCCTTGCACTGTATACGTGTCCAGTAAAGTTAGGAGTTATTAATACAGAGTTTCTGCAACAAGGTTCCGTCCATGGTGAGGCTCTCTGGCTGTGTTGATTACATATTTTAAACATAGCTCCTGTTAAACTGGTTTCTAAGAAAGTTTGGTTGTCCAGTCTGGATGGAGCCAAACCATCGGGAAAACAGTTCTAGCCTACGCAATTCAACTGATTGCCAAACCATGTTAGAAACTGCTTGGCCAAAGAAACGAGTTTAGCTGAAACCCCATGAGGGGTAAGTGAGGTTCATCCAGCAAATCCTTACTTACCTGAGGAGTCCTTGCGCATGCTAATAGTTGCTTTGGTTTGTATGGGGCTACTCATGTGAGTAAGTATTTGCAGGATCAGGCCCTAAGTTATTAACCACCTTAGCTGCAGTTATGTTTAAACAGTTCCGATATACCTATGAGGCCAGTATAGAAAGGCCTAATGAAATAAACCTCTACTGAGGTTGCTCAACTGCTGAAATAGGGAGGGAAGGATGCTAATTCTAATGGAAATTGGTTCGTTCAAAACCTTGGTCCACACAACATGTCCTTTTCACTTGGCAAACAGTTTCTGAAAAAACCTAATTATCGCTAACATCTCTTAATGAGCAGTGTGAGTTTCATTTGTGCCGCTTCACAGTCATTTTATTTTGGGAATACGACAAAAATGACTTTGATAAAACTGGATTTTTTTTCTATTTCCTTCGCTGACCCACAAAAGGAGACTGAAATCTAACTAACAGACACAAAAATGACTTAGCAAGTAAATAATCACTTCAATGTATTACAGTGCTTTTATTATTTTGTATGTTTTTTTCATGTCTTCTCTACCTTCTCTAAGTGCTAATGCAATAAGGAAAATGATCTTACTTGTCTTCAAAAATTCCTTACTGATATACTCTAGTTATAAACCTACAGACCTAGGTAGGTATAAAATGTATTCTAACTGTGTTGAGATTCTGACTTGATATTAATGAGTGGCATTGTTAGTGTGCATCGTTAGGCCAAGAGAAAATACTGGTCAAGACACTCCATTCTGCAAGACAATCTGAACTGGGATATATATCTGCACCTGCATGGAGCCCTTCTGTCTGTGCCGAGTAGTTTGCAAGATTGGAGCCTTCGGCCTACATTTTCATATGTGTCTCTTGCCCAATTTGACACTTTTAAGGTTGTCTGATTTCTGTGCCAAAGCTTTGTGTTCAAATGACCCATTGCTGACGTTGAATGACAGAAGAGGGTATGATAAGGGAGAAAGAGGAGTGGTCATAATAGAGAGAGAAGTAACATCAGTTGTATCTTGGGCTGTGATCTAGTCAGGTCCCACGGGACCAACCTAATCTTTCTTTGAGAAGATAGCTGATTTTTTTAGACAAAGGAAATGGAGTAGATCTAATCTACCTAGATTTCAGTAAGGCATTTGATACAGTTCCACATGAGAAGTTATTAATTAAATTGGAGAAGATGGGGATTAATATGAGATTTCAAAGGTAGATAAGGAACTGGTTGAAGAGGAGACTGTAACATGTCATACTGAATCGCTGGAGGGAGGTAGTGGAGTTCCTCAGGGATGGGTCTTGGGACCAATATTGTTTAACATTTTCATTAATAACCTTGGCACAAAAAGTGGTAGTGTGCTAAAAAAGTTTGCAGATGGCACAATGTTGGGAGGTAGTGCCAATATGGAGGAGGACCACAATATCATACAAGAAGATCTGGATGACCTTGAAAACTGGAGTAATACAAATAGGATGAAAGTTAATAGAGCAAAATGCAAGGTCATGCACTTAGGGACTAGCAGCAAGAATTTTTGCTATAAACTGGGGGCTTATCAGTTGAAAGAGACAGAGGGAGGAGAAAGAGCTGGGGGTATTGGTTGATCACAGGATGACTATGAGTTTCCCACTTGATGCGACCGTGAAAAAGACTGATGCAATTCCCCATCCCTGAGGTGGCTGTATTACACTAATGGATAATTCTCTCCGAAGAACTCATTTCTGCTGTGATGCCCACAAGTTGACTTAATCATAACAAAAAAACTCCTTTCAATTTTATTTTTTTAACTTATTATTTAAAACGTTGCCTCTTTCTGCAATTCTTTGTGTCCTGTCTTTTTACATAGCTTGTGCCCCAAGGAGCATACAGTCTCATGTCTGGGTCTTGTACACCTCTGGTGCTTAACAAATAATGAGTATAACTAATGAAATAGGTGAACTATATGTACAGTGAAAAGGTGTACTTGTGGCACCTTAGAGACTAACAAATTTATTTGAGCATAAGCTTTTGTGAGCATCTGTAGCTCACGAAAGCTTATGCTCAAATAAATTTGTTAGTCTCTAAGGTGCCACAAGTACTCCTTTTCTTTTTGCGAATACAGAGTAACACGGCTGCTGCTCTGAAACCTGTCTATATGTACAGTATGTGGTACACAAAATGCTTGGCTCTTGGGATGAAAAGTGCTAAGAAAATATGAGCTCTGAACTGAAATGTGTGCACCAATTGTAATATCCTAATAGCTTTGTGATTTAAGTGCATTGTAAATATCTCCTGTGTTCTCACTACCTGCTTGCTAAAAATATCCATGGTGCTTTGCTAAAGTTACCCCCAAAACTTGCACAAATAACACACTGTAGCTGTGGGAGGTTTTTGTAAAGAGAATTTAAATTGGCACTGGTTGGTTCTGATTGACATAAAAACTCAAGTTATTCTTCTGTCTTGACATTCTGTCATCTAATAGGGTCTACTCTCAGTGTGTGTGCAATGCTCAGAGTGGAAATGAATAGGTGAGCAAACTCCTGTAGCACAACGGGGCTGGGCTGAGCTGACGGGACAGAGTCTGAGGTTATGCCAGGGGAAGAGTGTAATCTCTGCTGAGCAGATCAGTCAGATCTATAATTAAAAGGATACCATCAGGGTAATATGTGTGCAAGTCAGCTGGCACTGAAATAAATTTTAACTAACCTATTAAAAATGATGCAAAATAAATAGTAACATGACAACAAAGCGCATAGGAAAATGTAACAATTACATCTGCACTTTCTGGGAGGAGATGGTGTGCAGGGCAATTTTGAACTTTTGTGGGCCTGGTGATGAGCTGTCTCCAGAAGGTGCTTGAGGTTTGTAACTTGCACCTGCTCCAAGTGTGCCTTTCTAAATGGCCTGACTGAAGTAGATTTGAACAAGTTTCAAGCAAGATTTGTTAGTCTTGCCCTACTTCGGTGGGCAGAAGTCATGTCATGGTCCACAGCAATAGGAATATGGGAGCGTTGGTCAGAGACTTTGTTAAAGGGATTAGATTAATACATTCCCCTCTCCTGGAGGAGATAACATAAACTCAGAAGTACCCCTCTAACATTTTGATGAATTATGGAGCTTGTATCTGGGTGGTGGTTAAACAAAGTGTAAATATAACGAGTGGCTTTGCCTAGGACTTTATATGATGTGACAATGTACACTATAGAAAATATTTATAGTTACGTTGCCTTTTACTTTCACATTGGCTTTTCAGTCTTTGTTACTCAGGTTGTAAAGCAGTAAGCAACTTTTTTCACTTCTTAAATTCAGGAAGAAGATGTCCAAAATTTTACTTTTCCTATTGCAATAGTTACTGAGGCGGAAGAAGCATAGGAAGGGCCAGAGCTGAGATGTCAGTGAGGAGGCACCTGTTTGGAACATTCTTTTCCGAGAACTCTTGTTTTGACATCTTTGTTCTGATATTTAGGCAAGCCTGTTGATGGACCTTCTGTTTCAGGTGGTGTTACCTCCATAGCTAGCTCTAGAGCTCTGTGTTCCTTGTGACATGCGTTTCTCTTGTTTGTGAAATCCATTTTGAAGTTTTCTGGTGGTTTATATAAACTTTCTTTACATTCTTGGATGATTCTAGAAGCATATTTTTAAATCAGTCCATTATAGAGCAGTATAAGTTACTGGAGTAATTTGTTGTCCAGCAGTCAGAGCTTGGTTCAACACCATCAGGATGAAACAGTTATTTGTCTCTAATCTCTGTGTCAGTAACCATTATGAGGTTGGAATCTCTTTATCTGTATACTTCTGAGCTGTGTGTCTGTATACTTCTGTTAACAATCCATGTGGCCATACAGTTCTTTCTTTACAACACATTTTGGTTGGACTTGCCTTGAAGACTTTCACTTCACGTTGGCTTTTCAGTGTATCAATTAGGTGTTTCACCCAGTCTTTAGCATAGGCTCCCTTTTGTTACTGTTCATTATCTGTAAATTAAGAAATGTTGATTAATGAGCATACTTAAAACAAAAACACATTACCCTGAGATTTTGTGGTCATGGTCTCCTAGCAACAGAACTTCATGTCAAGATACTCCATGTTATTTCAAGGGGACTGTATCCAGAGTACCCTTAATTCTCCATCTAGTTTTTCAAACCTAATCCTTTTTCTCTTTTAGACAATTTACTAAAAGGCTCTTATTAAAGAGTGTGATTAATATCTTCAGTCTCTTGACAGCAGTAATAAAATAGAATAGGATAACATCAAACCATCATTCCATACTTTATTGTAAACTAGAATGCAAAGAGGAAAAGAAAAAGTCCTTTCCTACAAATTCTTCAGGAGTTTGTTCTTGCTAAAATAATTGGTTCTCACAATAAAAAATTCTCTTTTGTGAAACATGGAAAATAGCTAGGTTGGGGGTTCAAGCCTATAATTGCATTGATATGTATAGCACTAAAATGATTATTAATAAAGCTCATATTTTATGAATGTCTTAATCACACTAGAGTTCAATATACCGCAGAACTTGCAGGTAACTTATTCCTCCCTGTGTATAACCTCTGACTTTGAATCAGTCTACTTTGCAGGCTGCTATGTTTTGTGTATAGTGAAGAAATTGAGTTGTTTTGTGTTTCAGCGTTTATTCCTGCAGTAGTCCATGATAGGCAGAGTTCTGCTTCGACAAGCCAATTGGAACATTACATTTGCTTGGTGTTGATCTTACTTTGAGTGGTCTAAACAATTGTTTGTGGTGGTGGTGTGATTTCAGTGCGAGAAGTGAGTGTGCTGGAGATTAAAGAAGATATGGAGCTGGATCCGGAGGAGAACAGTACTGTCTTCATGGGGATCCTCATCAAAGGGCTGGCCAAACTGAAAAAAATCCCTGAGACCGTGAAGGCTATCAAGGATCGTCTGGAACAGGAGCTCAAGCAGATTGTCAAGAGGTCCACAACGCAAGTGGCGGACAGTGGCTACCAGAAAGGAGAGAGCCTTTCCCAGGAAAACCAGCCCAGGTAGGCACATTTCAAATGCTGAGGTATGGAGTATTGGCATAAGCTGTGGGCTGAGGCCATCACCCTCAGGAGCACCAGCAGCCCTTTGGCTACAGCAGTAGTCTCAAAATTTTAAACATGTGCCCCAGTGACTTGGGAAACTAAGTCCCATTTAGCTTTTTGCAGGATCAGGTAATAATTTTTTTAATTGTGTTAATGTACCCAGAGGTCTGGGCACTGGGCACATGGTTTTATAAAAGTTGATATGAATGAATGATCATCAGCAGCTGATGAGCTCCTAAGACACATGGGTTTTGTTTCCATGCAGACCTCCCAAGAATATAAAAAATGATGGAGGAATCATCCTCCGATAAGGGCAGAGGGAGAATTGTTAATAAACAGAATGATATGCAATGTTTTCCATAAGGCATCTCCTGTTTTTAAAAGGTGAATTTAAAATCTTTAGAAAAACAAATGAAATAAAATGTAAGAGTCCCCAATTAACAGAAATCACATGTAGACAGTTGGGAAACGCAGCCAACCTAGACAAATTAGCTACGTTTTTAATTGAGTAAGTGACAACTCCTGTCTTAAAAGCCAAAGGTTCTTTTTTTCCCCCACAAGAGCCAAATTCTGTAAAAAGTTAAAGATGTGTAGAGTATGCCTCTCAACACTGTTTAAATGTTGTTAAGGTTTTTAATGATGGTAGGTTCTTCATCTCAGGACTTGGCGGGTATAATATGTTTTAGTTCATCTTAAAGCTAGAATCGGATATGAATACCCTTTGGTGTCTTTCATATCCGAGCTCATTGTCTGTCTTCAGCTACTGTACGTAGAAGATATCCATAAAAATGATTACTACTAACAAATAAAATGACTAATAAAGATGACTAAAAAAGATGAAAAGCCCAAAGGATCTGAATCTATAATTAAACTTCTTATGGGCAGCTTGCAGTAACCAGATGTGCACATAACTTGTATTGTCTGTTTTTCCAAGACTGGGTGCTGACTGTTGAAAGACTGACTGGTATTCTTTCCCTTTGAAAAGTGTCATGTCCCCTTCTGCTTGGGCTGGAGGCCAGGAAGTCTGTGTTTGGAAATTCTAGAGTAATTCCTTTAGGAACTTCTCATCAAAATGATTTAAATTCTGTCATTCCATGAGAAAAAGTTACACTTCTGGAGCACAGCCCTAGAGTTTCCTAATTTGACAGTGCCCCAGTTTGGATTATGAAAAGGTGTGGTACTTTAATCTCACTGTTGAATATTTTATTTTTCTGCCTATCATTAGCCTAGCCTAGTAAACTCTATAACTTCCATACTGTTCTGAAATATTAATTCACAATGCGTTTACAGAATACACAATTTTTAAAAGCCGTTTATATACTACTACATACAGATAAATTTTTTTTGGGGGGGAATGCATTTTCTCTGTAATTGACCATGATATACCTCAATCTCACCCTACCCTGCGTTCACCTCCGCTGGAGATAAGCAGGTTGAGGGCACCATTAACCACTAGAGGGAAGTAGGAGGTTTACTCTGCTTAAGCAGTTGTAGAAATTATCAAAACTGTAGACTGCAATGTAGTTGTGTAGAACTACTGTGGAATCTCCACATAGTTGGAACTGATCTTGGCTTTTCTGTAGCTAGTCTCTCTTCCAACCTTTATCACTACCACTGGTGTTTAGAACAGTACCTGGGTTCTTTAATATTTCTAGCAGTTTGTGCATTCCCTTGAACAATTACTTTGTGGAGAAAAGGTTCTGATTTTATCTCCTTCGTGAGCAGTTCATTAGATTGTAAATAGTATCTACAGAAATCTCTGACCTGGCTATGAAGGACAAGGTATAGTGAAAGAGTAAAACTATTGTATTAGTTTTAGTTTGAGAAGACTGGTAACATTACTACTGATAGACAAAGATATTGGGCCAGATCCTCTGGCTGTGTAAATTGTCATCGCTCCAGTGTCTTCAACTGAGCTATGAGGTTTTACATCGATTGAAGATCCGACTCACTGAGCAGGCATAATAACTATCTCATTACCAAACCCATGCAGCTTTTCCTTTCAGAGGTCTTAGGAAATTTCCTTACTTGTTTTTACCAACTCTTGTTGCTGAGGCTTGAACAGCAAAAACAAAACAAAACATCGAACTCCAAATTACCCTGAACTAAGCAAAGGACGTTATCACTGGTAAAGTGCATGCATTATCATTGGTGACCTCATGTAAGTGTCAGCAGTCACTTCCTATGGACTCATTCTCTTTTATTGCCCAGACAATAGGAGTTGCCTCAGGGCATGTGTCACTTTCTGTCGACATGTTTATGTATTTCTTGGTGAGTGGATGCTGAGAACTTGAACTGACAAACTGCCCGAGCAGCCCTTTGTCATTGCAGATATTTGTTCTGCTCAGGTCACTTGCTCCAAAAAGACCCTCCCCCACAACTTATGCCTTTGGAGTGAACTATTTTTGTGATGCTTTATGTTGTCTCTTTAACCCGCACTGCATTAATTTTCAGTCACCTTGTCTCAAAATGGCCTAAGAGATTTAGAAAAGGTCCAGAAAAAGGGCAATTAAACATGATTAGAAGCTTCAGGGGACTTGACTACAAGGAGAACTGGAAAGGATGGGAACTGTTTAAATGGGAGAAGGACGTATGGTAGTTCATTAGCTAAAATGATGACTGTCACAGAGAGTGCCAGTTGGGAGCTTCCAATCAACCCATGCCATAATGTGAGAATATGAAGGCACTTGTAATTAAGAAAAAATATAAATACCTTTTTGTTCAATGCATAATATCATTGAGTGCCAACAGGGTGAACAGTTTTAAATTCTGCAAACAAGTTGACTTAATCCCTTTTTATTACAAACACATCTCTCATTTATATTTTCTTATATCTGACGTCTGTCTAACCTATTTAATCCAGACTTGCAAAATTGTGCTTGCTTGGGGCAAACAACTTTTTTCTTTTTTCTATGGGTGACTAAATTATTATTTGGCTTCATTGTTGCCATGGTAATGGCAGGTGAATCGATTTTGTGCCTGGGCTGATAAATTTTCACAATTATGTATGTTTAATTATGAAGGTGCCCATCGGCTTCAAATTAAGGTTGCCTTCAGTTTTCCGCGCAAAGCAGGGTATAAGTCCTTTCAATATGAAAATGCCAAACCCTCGCAAATTCTGCCTCCATGTCATATTTGGCACCCTGGTTCTCTGGCTTCCACCCTTACCAGTTCCTCACCCTTGCTGCCTTTTTGCCTCCTCACTTGCGCCTGCTAAAGTGAGCCCCTATCTTTTGTACCTAATAAGGTCTATCAAACTGAGGCTCAGCTCTCCCAAGCCTTAGGTTGTCTATCTGATGGAGAAGCTGCCTATCAGAAATATCAGAGGGGAGCCGTGTTAATCTGTATGCACAAAAACAACGAGGAGTCCGGTGGCACCGTACTCCTTGTTGTTTTTATCAGAAATAGAAGCTCTGTTTTCAGGATGGATAAAGTAGATGCTTTTTTAAAAAATTGGATTTTAGAAATTGGATTTTAAAATTAAAATTAAATAAAGCTCACTTTTGAAACATAAACCTATTTAAATTTGAAATTATGACAACTTATATTAAGGCCTAAAATTACTAAAATCTCTTAAAGTCATTTAAATTAAATAGAAATATATTCAAGATGTACTTATTTCCTGCCGAAGTTTTAAAGAAAGTCAGGCCACCAAAATGGTTGGAAGTCGCTGGCCAAGCACCAGGAACCAGAGTTGGTTGAAGTGCTAAACCAGCTTTTGACAGCACTAGCCTCTTCTGCATATGCAGAGAGAATATTTTCTTCAGTTTATTCAGTTCTTGACTAGTTCATTCAAAATTGAGAAACTGACTGGGAGTTGAAAAAAAGCTGGCAAGCTTGTTTTCCTCTTCCTACCTCTGAGTAAATAACGGGTGGGAGGAGATGACACCTATTAGTTCTAAAATTTTGAAGGACAGGGTGACCAGAAACAACCAGTTCAATTCACTAATTGCTGTTACTACGTCCTTTGGTTAATAAAGCAGTTAATTTTAAATGTAAAACATTTTAATTTAGGTTAGATATTAGGAAAAACTTTCGAACTATAAGGGTATATAAGCTCTGGAATAGGTTTCCAAGGGAGGTTGTGGAATCCCCATCATTGGAGGTTTTTAAAAACAGGTTGAACAAACACCTGTCAGGGATGGTCTAGGTTTATTTGGTCCTGCCACTGTATAGGGGGTTGGACTTAATGACTTCTTGCGGTCTCTTGCAACCCAACATTTTGTGTTTGATAAACTTACTGTTTTCTTATGTATCCAGAATAATTAAGGTTATTTTTATTAGTAAAATAACACCATCTTAAAATGCTGTTTTTGTGCATTTTTAATTAAATCCCAATTTCCATTCAAATGTAGCTTGACACAAATTACAAGTAAAAAATTAATCATCTAGTAAATGAGAAATGCATCATTCTCCATTGTCTAACATAAATTGTACAAATTAGGAATCAAAATCTTAAGCTATATATATATATATATATATATATGTGTGCGTGTGCCTAAAATATATGTTAAGAAATCTAATTGATTAAATAAATGTGTATAGAGAGAGTGTGTCTTCCTGGTTTGCAGAAAAAAGAACCAAATAGTGTAAAAACTATATTTAGTTGCAAATCAAGATGTTTTAGTGGTTAGCAACCAGTAAGAATCTGATTCTATGATTTCCCCCCAAAAAAGATTCTTATTGGTTGCTTTATGCATAAATAAACTATAAATAACTAACAAATAAATAAATAATGTGCAGATGTTATTTAGACTAAAGCCTTCTTTCCACTGCCTTCTCCTCCTCATCCATATCCCAGGGGTTGAACGTTGATGCTTTCCCCTGGTAAACACATACAACACACACGTGCAAAGACCTATTGTAGCAGAAGAGGGCTACTCTCCTCCACAACTTGTATTCCAAAGCTATTTAAGGTACTGTTGCTAACTTGAAAAACAGTGGAAGTTCCCATACAAACAACTTTATTGAAAGTTAAGATTGCTCAAATACATGCAGTCAGTTAACGTAAGGCAACATATACAACTACACATGCCTTACCACCCAAATATCCTAGTTCCCAAATGCGCATACAGACTCCTGGCTTCTATAACAAACACCTTGTTCAGTATACACCCATCTTCAAAAGCAGTATTTCTGTTCTACATCATCCCCAGGCTGTCACTTTTACCTGCTACTAATTTGTAGGCATTTCCTAACATTAAAGGTGAAGGGAAAAGCTCCTGGTACCACAAAATGGAATGCCTTGCAGTACAGGATTTTATATTTTGTTTCATATGAGAGAGACTAGAGCTGCACATTTCAGATCTGGGTCCAGATTTGAACTTTTCTGGTATTTATAAAGGTGTTTGGGTCCGGGATGTGGTACAGATCAGGGCAACAATGAAGTTCAGTTCAGGATCCAAGCTTTCTAAAGGTCAGAGTTTTTAATCAGGCACTTTGTTTCAGCCCATCTCTATTTTTAGTATAATGTACAGACAAGCCATAGACCTGTTGTACTGTGCTTCTCTACCTTCCTAGACTTGTCATAGAATCATAGAATATCAGGGTTGGAAGAGACCTCAGGAGGTCATCTAGTCCAACCCCCTGCTCAAAGCAGGACCAAGCCCCAACTAAATCATCCCAGCCAGGGCTTTGTCAAGCCTGACCTTAAAAATATCTAAGGAAGGAGATTCCACCAACCCCCTAGGTAACGCATTCCAGTGCTTCACCACCCTCCTAGTGAAAAAGTTTTTCCTAATATCCAACCTAAACCTCCCCCACTGCAACTTGAGACCATTACTCCTTGTTTTGTCATCTCCTACCACTGAGAACAGTCTAAAGCCATCCTCTTTGGAACTCCCTTTCAGGTAGTTGAAAGCAGCTATCAAATCCCCCCTCATTCTTCTCTTGCGCAGACTAAACAATCCCAGTTCCCTCAGCCTCTCCTCATAAGTCAAGTGTTCCAGTCCCCTAATGATTTTTGTTGCCCTCCGCTGGACTCTTTCCAATTTTTCCACATCCTTCTTGTAGTGTGGGGCCCAAAACTGGACACAGTACTCCAGATGAGGCCTCACCAGTGTTGAATAAAGGGGAACGATCACGTCCCTCGATCTGCTGGCAATGCCCCTACATATACATCCCAAAATGCCATTGGCTTTCTTGGCAACAAGGGCACACTGTTGACTCATATCCAACTTCTCGTCCACTGTAACCCCTAGGTCCTTTTCTGCAGAACTGCTCCCGAGCCATTCGGTCCCTAGTCCGTAGCGGTGCATGGGATTCTTCCGTCCTAAGTGCAGGACTCTGCACTTGTCCTTGTTGAACCTCATCAGATTTCTTTTGGCCCAATCCTCCAATTTGTCTAGGTCCCTCTGTATCCTATCCCTACCTTCCAGCATATCTACCTCTCTTCCAAGTTTAGTGTCATCTGCAAACTTGCTGAAGGTGCAATCCACACCATCCTCCAGATCATTTATGAAGATATTGAACAAAACCGGCCCCAGGACCGACCCTTGGGGCCCTCCACTTGATACCAGCTGCCAACTAGACATGGAGCCATTGATCACTACCCGTTGAGCCCGACAATCTAGCCAGCTTTCTGTCCACCTTATAGTCCATTCATCCAGCCCATACTTCTTTAACTTGCTGGCAAGAATACTGTGGGAGACCATGTCAAAAGCTTTGCTAAAGTCAAGGAACAACACGTCCACTGCTTTCCCCTCATCCACAGAGCCAGTTATCTCGTCATAGAAGGCAATTAGATTAGTCAGGCATGACTTGTCCTTGGTGAATCCATGCTGACTTCCTGATCACTTTCCTCTCCTCTAAGTGCTTCGGAATTGATTCCTTGTGGACTTGCTCCATGATTTTTCCAGGGACTGAGGTGAGGCTGACTGGCCTGTAGTTCCCAGGATCCTCCTTCTTCCCTTTTTTAAAGATGGGCACTACATTAGCCTTTTTCCAGTCGTCTGGGACTTTCCTCGATAGCCATGAGTTTTCAAAGATAATGGCCAGTGGCTCTGCAATCACATCCGCCAACTCCTTTAGCACTCTCGGATGCAGCACATCCAGCCCCATGGACTTGTGCACGTCCAGCTTTTCTAAATAGTCCTGAACCACTTCTTTCTCCACAGAGGGCTGGTCACTTCCTCCCCATGCTGTGCTGCCCAGTGCAGCAGTCTGGGAGCTGACCTTGTTTGTGAAGACCGAGGCAAAAAAAGCATTGAGTACATTAGCTTTTTCCACATCCTCTGTCACTAGGTTGCCTCCCTCATTCAGTAAGGGGCCCACACTTTCCTTGACTTTCTTCTTGTTGCTAACATACCTGAAGAAACCCTTCTTGTTACTCTTAACATCTCTTGCTAGCTGCAACTCCAAGTGTGATTTGGCCTTCCTGATTTCACTCCTGCATGCCCGAGAAATATTTTTATACTCTTCCCTGGTCATTTGTCCAATCTTCCACTTCTTGTAAGCCTCTTTTTTGTGTTTAAGATCAGCAAGGATTTCACTGTTAAGCCAAGCTGGTCGCCTGCCATATTTACTATTCTTTCTGCACATCGGGATGGTTTGTCCCTGTAACCTCAATGAGGATTTTTTAAAATACAGCCAGCTCTCCTGGACTCCTTTTCCCCTCGTGTTATTCTCCCAGGGGATCCTGTCCATCAGTTCCCTGAGGGAGTCAAAGTCTGCTTTTCTGAAGTCCAGGGTCCATATTCTGCTGCTCTCCTTTCTTCCCTGTGTCAGGATCTTGAACTCGGCTATCTCATGGTCACTGCCTCCCAGGTTCCCATCCACTTTTGCTTACTAATTCTTCCTGGTTTGTGAGCAGCAGGTCAAGAAGAGCTCTTCCCCTAGTTGGTTCCTCCAGCACTTGTACCAGGAAATTGTCCCCTACACGTTCCAAAAACTTCCTGGATTGTCTGTGCACCGCTGTATTGCTCTCCCAGCAGATATCAGGGTGATTGAAGTCTCCCATGAGAACCAGGGCCTGTGATCTAGTAACTTCTGTGAGTTGCCTGAAGAAAGCCTCATCCACCTCACCCCCCTGGTCTGGTGGTCTATAGCAGACTCCCACCACGACATCACCCTTGTTGCTCGCACTTCTAAACTTAATCCAGAGACACTCAGGTTTTTCTGCAGTTTAATACTTGAGCTGTGAGCAGTCATACTGCTCCCTTACATACAGTGCAACTCCCCCACCTTTTCTGCCCTTCCTGTCCTTCCTGAACAGTTTATATCCATCCATGACAGTACTCCAGTCATGTGAGTTATCCCACCAAGTCTCTGTTATTCCAATCACATCAGTGTGATTGTCCTTTCAGTGTAATCAAAAAGCTTTTCTCCTTAACCATGAGCTTTGTGTTTGACACTGGTAATGTGTATTAGCTGCATACCCCATCTGAGAACTCTGGCAGTTGCCCATGTGGTACTTAAATTAGAGGGATACATTTGAAGGATTACGTTCTATAGTGAGCTATCTGGAATAGACATTTCTGTTGGTAATGTCCTGCTTTTACCTTTTGTGTCTGTGCTGTAAGGTCAAGAGAATGTTTTTGTCCAAGATGGCTAAGTGACATATGTGAGGGGACCACTATCTTTGGGCCTGGGGGTGTTTGTATAACTTCATAACAGCAACAAACTTAATTGACATTTTCTTCTAAATAATATCAGTTGTGGTAAGTCATTGTCTTGTCACACAATAGTTACAGGCTTTTGCAATGGCACATTAATTACAATAATTGGGCAGTAAAGAAGCCACAGGGAACAGCTAATGTGCTGTACACCTAGATGAGGGTCTAGCTATAACACCTTATGTGTAATAATAAAATTTTGATGATTGACACAGCTGATAAGCCCTGATACTTCTGGTTTCTGATCTTTCATGTAGGTTTTTAAATTCTTTCATACTGTTCATCCCATAATCCAAAATGTCACGAAACCGTTGAATACCATATTATTTTGAGTCTGTGTGTGTAAGTAAATGAGACTTACCTTCTCTCTCAATTTAAGAGAGGGGAAGAAAACAGATAAGCCCCTGCCTCCCACTATGTCTATCTAAGGTACTTGTAGGGCCTTCATTACTATGTTATCAGAATGCTTTATGGTCTTCAATGCATTTGTCCTTCCTTCTAGTTTACTTCTGGAACTGCTTGAACTTCTCTTTGACAAATTCAATGCTGTAGCGGCTGCTCACTCTGTGGTGCTGGGACATCTTCGGCAGACCGTGGCCTTTCCATCCAGCCTGTATGATGGTGATGTCAAATTGTATGACATGGCAGATGTGTGGGTGAAGATCCAGGATGTCTTGCAGGTAAGGATCTCTCAAACAGTCATGCACTCAGTTTAGACCAGCAATTTTTGCTGACAATTTGCCAGAAAATTCATTCCTATAGAGGCTCAAGAAGCATACATGCTGGAATTTGTCTTTATTGTTGGGTAAGTGTCCGTGTTGCTATAATGGACTGCTGGGTCCCAAAGCACATAAACCCCAGCAATCAACGTCTGTTTTGGCTTCATCTTTATGGTACGTGAAGAGGTGATACAAGTTACCTGCCAAGTTACCAAATGATGTTATCAAAAGCTTTCAAACAGTAACATTTAACTCAGTGTTGTTACCTTATCACATTTTCCTGTCACATAGAGTGTCACAACTGAAACCACCTGTCTCCTTTTGTCAGCATGCCTTCATTGCAGTCAGCTGAGACACTCAGGCTGGAGCTGCTGCCTGCATATTTTCTCTGAAGACTCTTCAACTTTTGTTCTAAATTGTGGTATACTCTGCTGTAAAGGATTATAGAAAGTTCCATGTTTTATTTCATAGACTATCAGGGTTGGAAGGGACCTCAGGAGGTCATCTAGTCCAACCCCCTGCTCAAAGCATTTTCTTTGTTGTTCAGTTTAACTGCACAGTGGTGTGTGATAACTGTCTCTACATATATAGGTATGGATAACTGCATACACCATGTGTGACTTATTAAGTAGTTTTGACTGGCTTACCAGCTCTTTGCCAATTAATCTCTTTTCCCCGGGCCTCTTTCTAGCCCTCTAGGCATCTTCAAACAGGCTCTTTATAAAGAATCAGTTTGACCCACACACGTTTCTTTCTCTCCCGATGTGAATTTTAACCCTCCTTCCCTTTGTTATTATACCTGCCCAAACCTCAGGATAGATAATATTCAGCCCCAGGCTAGTGACCGTCACAAATTTTAAAAACCTTGTGCAATTAGAGCTGACTGGAACAGGTTAGTGGCAATGGTTAAGCTTGTGGATGGCAATAGAGTGCCTAGTTCATGCTCTGGCTATGCTATCTTGGCCCTTGAGGGCCAAAAAACCTTTAAGAGCTTTGGCAGTTCTGCCAGTCTCACTCTAGGGAACAGAGGCCCAGGAGTGAGAATCTTGCACAATGTTATTGCCGGAGAAGCAGAAATACAAGGCAAGTAATTTTCCCTTATCGGCAAGAGTTGGTGATGGTTGCATCCCTCATAAATGGTGAACTATAAAATTGAGAAAACCTTTATACTCTCCCCAACCGAGTGTGTCTCCTCCGTGACAGAAGAATCAAGTGAGAGAGCTTTAAACTTTGTTATTGGGACTGTTTCTTGTCATCTACCACCTGTGATGCTTAGTTGCTATAAGCCTGACTGTTCAGAGCTCAGAGGGAGCCATAACACCCTCCAGAAATGACCTAAAATAGCTTTTCTGCACATAAAAATGACAGCAATTCAAACTCCATAATCTTGTGCCCATCTGGGGCTGGAAATAAGTGCTGGATAGTCATGGGAAGCTGGGAGTCTTCCCTATTTCTGTTTGTAGAGAGCTCCTATTTATTGCACTGCAGGGTCACAAGCATTGGTGGCTAGGTGCATGGGATGGGGGGAGGCCCTCACTCCAGTGGGTGTGTGGGAGGAGCCTCTTTTATGAGGCCCCACTCTCCAGTGTGTGTGTGTGGAGTGGGGGAGGTCACTGTCTTTATCTCAGCCTCCTATGGAGGGGAGGCCCCTAAGGTGGGGTTAGAAAGCGAGTCCTCCCCATACTCAGCAGCAGTTCCTGCCCCGCAGGGCCGGGCCCGGATCCCCTCCCTGGCCCGTTGGCTTTTGCTGCTCACAGCTGAAGGGCTTGACTCTGCACTTTTCAAGCAGGCAAGACTCATGTTGTCTTCAAAGGGACTCTTCTGCTATTAGAGTAGGATGAGAGATGATGGTTTAAAACCCCTTTTAAGATATATATCATTTAGTTTATTTTAAGTATCTGGCGTATCAGTTCTCATTTGTAAAGTTTTGAACAACATGGTGAGGTCTGGAAAACTTTCTTTCATCCCTGCTAAAAAAACTGAAAAGTTTCTTTCCTCTGGGCACATCATACACGAGGCCATTCTTAACAACTTCTTGGAGCTCAGGTCAAACATTAGTCAGAGCTGCTTGGCAGTGGTGTCCTTGACATTCATTTTAGTTGTCACTGTTTTTAATTTAATGCCAAACGAAACCAGGTAAAATGTGGCATATAAAAAGAGTAGGAGATAAGATGGTTTGTTTGGTGGTGGTGGGGAAGATGGGGGTGGGAAGGATAAATAACTCCCTGTGATCTAGCCTCCCAGTTGGCCTTGTGGTAGTTTGTGTGCAGAGCCTGAAGATAGCTGGTTAGAGGCAGGGAGCCTAGTCCCCTGAGGGGACTACAAGTTTCAGGCAGTGTTGACTGGGTTGTGCACACGGGGTGGCCTGGAGCGGAGCAGAATTGGCAGGCTGAGAAAGTGCAGTGGTTATTTCTGACATGCTGGAGCATAGCGATGTCCTGTATTTCATCTGCTGGAGCAACACTCTAGACTGCTCCTGAAGCTCTATGCCCCAGCGGCAGAGATAGACATGGGGGGAGGGGGAGTTAGGCCCCCTCCCCCAAGCCACCTGCTGTTTATGTTCATAAGATAGTGGACTTTAAAGTTGACACTTTTAGGTATAGAAAACCTTTACTGGCCTATAACTAAATTGTGTCCATTCTGGTTCTTGAACAGCAATAATTTAAGGACTGAAATTCCACATTTTTGTGAGGAAGAAGAGGAAACATTTCTTTGGCAGATTGTTTTTAAAAAAATCAGTGTTTGTTTCAATGTGTTCAGGGGTTAGGAAGGATGGAAGAAATTGTGAGAAGATGGATTAGTGGCAGAAGTGAAGTCAGGTGATGCAGTCAAAGATGAATGAAATATATTAATGCTTATGCAGTGTGTCCCATGCCTCTACAATTTTTCACACGGATAACATGTCCTCTAATAGTGTGTGTGCATGTGTAATATATTATGAAGTAGCTGTTTTTCTAGCAGCATGCATACATACATACATTTGTGTATATATGTAGGGGGTGGAGAGGCACCCTTGTGAAAAATGTAAGACGGTATTAATTTTTTTCTATCAGCTCAAATGACCTGACTTATTTTTCCTGTAGATGTCTGAATGCTTCCCAGTAATATTCACTGTTAGTGCTCGATTCTGTTGTAACCCATGTGCCTAATAGGGAGATATCTCTTTAAGAGACCTATTGGTGGGAGGCAGGAGTGAGTTGTGTCTGAGTCATTGTTGCTAGGCAGATTTAGCACCCCACATCCAGAAGCTTCTGGAATTGGGTGTGGTAGTTTTGGGTATGCTCCGATAGGTTCCCTGTTACTGGCGTCACACTCCATGAGGGCAAGCGGTCAGGGTAGCTGCTTTGCAGGGGGCCATGTGCCCTGGGTGAGTTGGGAGAAGCTGAGCCCAGGAGCAGAAAGCAGGCTGTCGTCCCTAACTCTGAAGCATTTTGCAGCAGTTTTTTTTATATCTATATACTTAATGGAGTGATGGGTTAATCAGTTAGCTGGCTGGCTAACAGTGATTTCAGCAGAGGAAGAGTCTGCATGGATTCCAACTGAAGATTTCTACAAGCAAGTGGAGGGAAGATGATGTTGTTTTAGACTCAGCAGACTGTATAGATTTGGTGATCAAAGACTGAGACTTAGGTGAACTGAACCTAAGTTTTTGGGAATTCTCTGTTACTTCTCACTGTGGTTCTGTGGGGACTAAACTGTTCAGATTTTAATTTTTCTTTATTTATGTTTACATATGACTGTGAAGATAATGCCTGTGGATTATAAAATACCATATTATGCTGTAAAAATTAGATAATTATTTATCATAAAATTTTATAAAGTTGTTTAATTAAATTCATTTTTTAGTTCCTTTTGGGACTTGAATGTGGGGAGTTTGAGCCTGTGCAATCCTTGCTGAAAATCCTTAGTAGAGACTGAACTCTGGGTCTCCAGCTACTTTTCTATGGGAGTTGGGGTTTTTTTTTAGGCACTGGAGAAGAGCAACGAAGTGTACTCTAGTCTAGCCCACCCAAAGGTTACACTATTATGTTACTCCTGGGGGCATTCTGTGCGGAATAAAATAAAAATCCTGAGCACAATATTTTAAAATTCAACAAGATTCTGCAATTTTTATTTGTCAAAATAACACTAAGTTATCACTCTAGTTCCAATTATTTTGGTAATTTATTTCAAAATACCTGTCAGCAAGTATGTCTGTAAAAATACAGACACACACAAAAATTCTCCCAGGAGTAGAGATTTAAAGAAACCTCTATGACAACCCAGTTCCTGTTTCTCTGCCCCATTTCCCTCCAGAGCCCAGCCGGGGGGCCAGACACCCACAACCCCTCCCTCCCCCAGAGCCCAGATACCCCTCACCCCGACAGCCAAGCTGCAGTCCCCCAACCCCCCCCCCCCGCCCAGATACCCACACCCTCTGGCCCTTCAGAGTAACACCAGCATTTAGTTAGATCCTGCTGAAATATCACCTGTCTGATATGCCAGTCATCTTGTCAGCTGTGTGCTATCAGGGTGTGCAATGCCATGCTGCACTAGAAAACCAAGAAACATCACGACTCTACATCTTTTGAATTGGAGAGTGCCTGTTGGGTCAGGTATCCTGCCTCCAGGTAAAGTCTTTACCAGATTTCTTCTTTTTGTGATATTGATAACTCTCCATTTGCATTGCCTTCCATCCAAGGTTCTCAATGTCCAGGACCTGTGGATCCCCCTCTTAGGCTGGGGGGGCATCCGTTAGCAGTGGATGGGCTTCGCCCGCCTGCTTCCCGGATCCCAATAGGATCCAAGGTTCTCAAGATGCATTACAAACATCAAAAAGAAGAGGAGTACTTGTGGCACCTTGGCGACTAACAAATTTATTAGAGCATAAGCTTTCGTGAGCTACAGCCTACCTACTTCATCGGATGCATAGAATGGAACATATGCATCCGATGAAGTGGGTTGTAGCCCACGAAAGCTTATGCTTTAATAAATGTGTTAGTCTCTAAGCTGCCACATGTACTCTTGTTCTTTTTGTGGATACAGACTAACATGGTTGCTACTCTGATACAAACATCAAGTAGTTTAGTTGGCAAAACCTGCATGAAATATTTTATAGGTGGGGAAACTGAGATGCAGAGAGATGAAGTGATTGGCCAAACGCACAAAAGAAGTCTTTCAAAACAGAATCCATACCTACTGTCTGCCAGTCCTGTGTCTTTAAGAAAAAGACAATCCTTCTGCACTTTAATCTGTTGTATTATTTCATAGCTGGGGATCGCAGAAAAGTTAAATTGTAAAAAGTGTGCTCCCTCCAGTATGTACATATCTTTTTCCGATACTTGCCTGTAGTCATCCTGTTATACATAGGAGGGAAGTATGGGTTAGTGATTAGTGCAGGAGATTGGGGATAGGGGAAGACATCTTCATTGCTGAGTTACTCCAGAGTTAGACTAGTGATTGGCACCCAAGTTTGAGTGCCTGTGTGTGAGGAGCCACACTGCAAAATCATACCCGAGTTACTGATTCCTCACATGTCCGTTAATGGCACTCTGTGCTTCAGTAAGCTGAGAGCCACTGATTCTTTCCCAGTGAATTCTGGGAGAACCTTTCTGTCTTTCTGGGCACACAGAGGGAATTGTGGGAATGTATTGGAAGACAGTCAGCACTCAGATGACTTAGCCTGCATCCTCCTCTCTGTGAGGTGGATGGGTTACCAGCATGAATTAAAGCAGCACCTGAGCTTTAACCTATGCCCCCATCTTGTTATACCAATAAAATAAAAACCAGCAGGATCTTAAAGGGGAAAAGGCAGAATGCCACATTTATTGTGACTACAGAAAGAATCATAGTAAACAGTTAGTTATAGCTATAATACATACACAGGTTCTGCAAGGTTGTTATCATAATTACCAGCCTTAGAGTTGCTCATGTCAACCACTGGCCAGGTGGCCTGGACACGAGGAGGGAGCAGGGCCTTGTCAGATGCTCATCTGATGTTCCTGGAAGTTGGTTTGCAGAATTAGACCCAAAAGTTCTCAGTTTCTAGAGTCCATTTTTATAGGAATTTATTCCTACGCCAGTCTATGGGAATTGCTTCATCATGCTGTTGCTGAATCAATCAGCAGATGGCACATTCCTGACGGCTCCGTGCTGCCAGATGTTATCTTGTTCTTCCGTTCTCCCATCCTTGAGGCTGTTGGGTGGATTCCAGTCTGCCCTCCGGGGGTCCTCTGGTTGTTTCCACTTGACGCCTTCTTCGGCCGATGGACACTGGATTCTTAGGCTGGCACCTCCCTGATCATTCATTTATTATCCACACCAAGCATCCATCCACATACATCCTCTATCTCTATTTTAATCACAATTGTTAACAAAGCGAGATAAATACAACAAAAGGATGGGGAGTCTCTGTGTGCTGTTTCTGTTGTTACAAAGTATTGCTTTGAGAACAGACTCTGTCTTAGGATGTACTAACACAATTAGCAGCCAAAAACCAAGAGACCTCCCTCTTAATTAGTAATACCCTGGAATTTAAGCTATGGGGAATCAAACTCATTTGTGATTTTAATACAGAACTTCTTTAATATGTTCCAACAATCTGGGCTAATTTGTCCAGATGGAAAGCACCACTAAACTTTCATGAGGATTTTGTGTGTGGACAGGAGTGGAGTTTGAGTCAATACTGAAGTAAGAGCCCAAGTTAACTGTGCAGTGGAAGAATACTTTGATACTTAACTCCTGGTTCTATTTCTGACTCTTCCATTAACTGTGTGTCTTTGGACATGTTACCTAACCAGCCTCTGCCTATGTTTCCCCATCTGTAAAATGAGGATAATATTTCATAAGAATGGCCATACTGGGTCAGACCAAAGGTCCATCTAGCCCAGTAGCCTGTCTTCCGACAGTGGCCAATACCAGGTGCTTCAGAAGGAATGAACAGGACAGGTAATCATCAAATGATCCATCTCCTTCAAAAGGGTATTGTGTGACATGATTATTTAAGTACATTAAGATCTTTGGATGAAAAGCAGTAGAGAAGTATAGTGTATTTAATATCTATTTCCATAAACTCCATATGAAATGTAGATGGCGTATATGCAATCCATATATACAGGTTCTCTTTACAGAAACTAATGACATTGTCGTTTCCTCCAATGCTGAAAGAATGTCCATGATTTGGCTCTTTCTGTTTCTCTTCATATGGCCTTAAGTGCACTGAACTGATGCTTTTGAAATTCTGAATGATTAGTCTCATTAACAGTATTCTTTCATTTAATGGAGAGGATCCCCGATAATGTCACGGCAAACCTGGTGGCTGAACTTTGTGACTTTGTCCTCACCCATAACTATTTCACATTTGGGGACAATGTATACCTTCAAATCAGCAGCACTGTTATGGGTACCTGCATAGCCCCACAGTATGCCAACATTTTTATGGCTGACTTAGAACAACGCTTCCTCAGCTCTCATCCCCTAGTGCCCCCACTCTACTTGCGCTACATTGATGACGACATCATCATCTGGACCCATGGAAAAGAAGCCCTTGAGGAATTCCACCATGATTTCAACAATGTCCATCCCACCATCCAGGACCAGTCCACACAAGAGATCCACTTCCTGGACACTATGGTGTTAATAAGCGATGGTCACATAAACACCACCCTATACTGGAAACCTACTGACCGCTATTCCTACCTACATGCCTCCAGCTTTCACCCTGACCACACCACACGATCCATCGTCTACAGCCAAGCTCTGCGATACAACCGCATTTGCTCCAACCCCTCAGACAGAGACAAACACCTACAAGATCTCTATCAAGCGTTCTTACAACTACAGTACCCACCTGCTGAAGTGAAGAAACAGATTGACAGAGCCAGAAGAGTACCCAGAAGTTACCTGCTACAGGACAGGCCCAACAAAGAAAATAACAGAACGCCAGTAGCCGTCACCTTCAGCCCCCAACTAAAACCTCTCCAATGCATCATCAAGGATCTACAACCTATCCTGAAGAACGACCCATCACTCTCACAGATCTTGGGAGACAGGCCAGTCCTCGCTTACAGACAGCTCCCCAACCTGAAGCAAATACTCACCAGCATCCCCACGCCACGCAACAGAACCACTAACCCAGGAATCTGTCCTTGCAACAAAGCCCGTTACCAACTGTGTCCACGTATCTATTCAGGGGACACCATCATAGGGCCTAATAACATCAGCCACACTATCAGAGGCTCGTTCACCTGCACATCTACCAATGTGATATATGCCGTCATGTGCCAGCAATGCTCCTCTGCCATGTACATTGGTCAAACTGGACAGTCTCTACGTAAAAGAATAAATGGACACAAATCAGACATCAAGAATTATAACATTCAAAAACGAGTCGGAGAACACTTCAATCTCTTTGGTCACTCGATTACAGAGCTAAAAGTGGCAATTCTTCAACAAAAAAAACTTCAAAAACAGACTCCAATGAGAGACTGCTGAATTGGAGTTAATTTGCAAACTGGATACAATTAACTTAGGCTTGAATAAAGACTGAGAGTGGATGTGTCATTACACAAAGTAAAACTATTTCCCCTTGTTTGTTTCCCCTCCTACTGTTCTTGTAAAGTGCTGGAAATGGCCCACCTTGATGATCACTACAAAAGGTTCCCCCCCTCCCCCGCTCTCCTGCTGGTAATAGCTCACCTTTCCTGATCACTCTTGTTACAATGTGTATGGTAAGACCCATTGTTTCATGTTCTCTGTGTATATAAAATCTCCCCACTATATTTTTCCACTGTATGCATCCGATGAAGTGAGCTGTAGCCCACGAAAGCTTATGCTCTAATAAATGTGTTAGTCTCTAAGGTGCCACAAGTCCTCCTCTTCTTTTTACGGATACAGACTAACACGGCTACTACTCTGAAACCTGGAGGATGGTGTTTGTGAATGTGGATTGTCTGCTGCTCTTGAAAAATGCAACTTCAGCCAGACTAGCTGTACAAGGAAGGAAGATACTCTCAAAGCTGTTAATCTTTTAAAGTCAGACTAGATCTATAGACTTCCCATTTTATTTTTGTTTCCTGTTTTTTATCCAAAAAGAAACTTATTTGCATTTTACATAATTTCTTAAAAAACAGCCTGGTGTGGAAAACGTAATGATTACCCTAGTTTGGGTGTGTTGTGTTTTTCTTTGGAAGTATGTAGGATCTAGACCATAAGATATTTAAGTTATCTTATGACTTTAAGATATATACTTGGAAGACAGCTCAAGAGCTAAGTGGATAACATAGACAGGATTGGTTTCAGAGTAGCAGCCATGTTAGTCTGTATTCGCAAAAAGAAAAGGAGTACTTGTGGCACCTTAGAGACTAACCAGTTTATTTGAGCATAAGTTTTCGTGAGCTACAGCTCACTTCATCGGATGCATACAGTGGAAAAATATCCGATGAAGTGAGCTGTAGCTCACGAAAACTTATGCTCAAATAAATTGGTTAGTCTCTAAGGTGCCACAAGTACTCCTTTTCTTTTTGTAGACAAGATTATTCTCACTCCAAGAGGTGCTCTCTTCAAGTTGGACTGAGCCATGTTGGCAGGGTGGTATGGCAGAAGTTTGCATGGCTGTTCTCATGTTATAGCTTTTCTGTGGATAGAGTTATTTTAGCCCTGGGATGTCAATCTACTGTTTCACAAGCTCTAACATTCACTTAAAGTTCAAAGAGATAAAAGCATCTGAAAAAATTAATTGGTTTCTATGTAGTGTGCAATCAACCACTTGAGTTCACTGACACAGGGGCTCACTGAGGCTTACAGTTCAGCTGATTTAAAAAGAGGATTAGGTCATTTTAGGGGCATGAACAACATTTGCTGCTATGTGAGCAGGAACAAAAATATATACACCCCTCCTGCAATGTAAAGTTTTAAGATTCAGTGAAGGCTAATGCTTATGGGGTTCAGGTGGATTTTTCTTCTATTTTATAATCTTGATCAATTAACAAGATGTATCACTGAAGATTTTCTAGGTTCATGTCTACATACTTCAGTGATTGTGGTGCCTTAGAGCCTAACCATCCAATGCGCATCCGATGAAGTGAGCTGTAGCTCACGAAAGCTTATGATCAAATAAATTGGTTGGTCTCTAAGGTGCCACAAGTACTCTTTTTCTTTTTGCGAATACAGACTAACATGGCTGTTACTCTGAATACTTCAGTGATTGGCATCCTAGGAGTACAGTACCTTCGAGTTTTCTTCTCTCTCAAATAATCAAGTAAGATGATAACTGAACTAGATGGACCAGTTATCTAGATGCATATAACCTGTTGGAGTGCAACTGTAGTACCTTGACTATGATACAATACCTCGCAAGCTGAACAAATTGGGCCTGATCAGTATTTGGATGGGAGACTTCCAGGGAAAATCTAGAAGATAGAGTAAGAAGTACTAGCAGATCAACAGGTGGTGGTAGTATTTATTTGGATTCTCTTCTGCTCAATAGTACTAAAAATTCCACAGTATGGTGTTTGGGGTGCATTTTGCTTCTACTGGTGCCCTGTTTTTCAGAATTATAATACAAAAATCCTGGCCATGTTTGATCATTAAATATTGCCTGGCACTCTTTATAAGGGTACGGGTGCTAATCCTTGGGCCCTGGGAAAATTTCAGTGTGTTATAACACTCTGCCAGATAGAATTCTCCTTGCAGTTTTAGTTATATGTTGTTCTTCACTTTCTGTTCTAAACTGTGGAGCAGCTTAGAAACACCTGCCAGGGATCATAGAATATCAGGATTGGAAGGGGCCTCAGGAGGTCATCTAGTCCAATCCCCTGCTCAAAGCAGGACCAATCCCCCATTTTTGCCCCAAATCCCTAAATGGCCCCCTTAAGGATTGAACTCACAACCCTAGGTTTAGCAGGCCAATGCTCAAACCACTGAGCTATCCCTTCCCCTGATAGCTCTATGTTAACTTGGTTGATCTATGTTAACTTGGTTTTGCCTTAAGATTGTTTTTTATCTGCACTGTGCTTATAAAAAGAAAAAAGGGAAACAAAAACCATCATTTTACCTCAGTTTTGGCAGCACCTCAGTGGCAAGTGATTGATGCTTATAGATTAAAATCCAAATTCTGCCTTGGATGCAAGTAGCAGGTGTAATGGGATACCTCGATGAGACTTGCTACAGACTCAGATTGCAGAATTTTGGCTTCCAGTTTGTAAAGCACTCTAGATGTCTTTCAGGTGAAAGGGACTATATAAATCTAAAATCAGTATAAAACTCCTTTATACTTGTTGAGAACCGTGCTAATATCAGTGATGTTGGTGCACAATCTAAGCATTAAACAAAAAACTCATTAATTTTAAGCTCCGTTAGAGATGCAAGGAAAAAAAACATGTTTGCCAAATGGAAAAGGGCTAAATTGGTAGAAGAAAAATTTTAATTTCAAGCTTCAAAAGAGTACAACAATTAATGGGAGCATTTAAAAAAAAAAAGAGAACTACTTGATGGGTATCCTTTTAAAATTAATGCAAAAAATAAGGAAAGAAGAGAGAGAAACCCCCCAGTAATAAAAAATTGCCATAATTAGAAAAAAAAATTACAGTGAGGCCTAGTGGCTGCAGGTAAGATTAGAGCCCCATTGTGCTAGGCCCCGTATAGACCCATGGTAAGAGACAATCCCTGCCCTGAAGATTTTACGGTCTCAAAAGCAAAGATAGACAAAAGGTGGGAGGGGAAACAGAGGCACAGAGAGGTGAACTTACTTGTCCAGGGTCACATAGGCAAGAGCAGAGACTAAAATCAGTGTTTCCTGACAGGGCCATCTCTACCCATACACAAAGTACGCAGCTGCGTAGGGCACCAGGAAATTTGGGGCACGACATTTCCAGGTGCCCAATGTAGCTGCTCCAGCCCCTGCCCTGCCTCTTCCTCATGGTCCCTGCCCCTGTCCCAAGGCCCCCACCCCCACTCCCCTGAGGACTGCAGCAGGGCTGGCCCTGCACTCACCGGCGGCGGGAAGTACAGCGGCCTGGCCCTAGCTGCGCCGCCAGTGAGCGCTGGGGGGTGGTTCCCCTCTCCCCCCAAGCCAGCTCCCCTCACCCGCTCTGTGGAGGCCTGGCCCCCTCCCCCTGCGAGGGGGGGGGAGTGGCTGTGTAGGGCCCCAGAATAGCTAGGGACTGCCCTGTTTCCTGAATCCCAATCCAGCTCCCTACTCAGTGGACCACAACATTTTGTAGTAACAGATGGCTTCTAAGAGCAGGTGGACCAAATTTTCTTTTGTAGCTGTTGTTCAGAATGCATCATCTTGAAGTTTCTCCCAACAATTTTAAGATTATGAAGCATCTGTTTCCCATTAGTGCTTTTGAGGAGCAGACTGAAGTGTTTTTCCCAGTGAGATTGTGAAGTGGTTAGTGCACTTTAAATCAAGTTTGCATTTCAAACTGCCAACACTACTATTTTTGTTCTGAATAAGTGGTGTATACAAATGTATAAAAAGAAAGGGTGGTAAGCCTGAAAATCACTTCCGAGCTCTTGTCTTCTGGAACGATTACTCAGTGGGAGACTATAGAAGAGATTAAACAGTATCTGCAATTAAGTGGAAAAAATCCCTGCCTTAAACTGATTCCCCAAACTCTTGAAAGTCCCATCAGTTAGGTTCATTGTTTGCTATTCTGATTCTTATCAGCATCCTCTGCTCTTCACCTTTGCAACCAGATCAGCCAACTAGAATTAGGCGAGACTGTGAGTAGTTCATCAGCAATGTGGGCAAGGTTTATACTGGCATAAAACCACACTTTTTTTTTTTTTTGATGTGCTGAGCTTATTCACACTGCCTTTGTGTGAGCAGCTTTAGAGGCAGTGAGACATACACTTACCAGCATCATAAAAAGTACTATGGATGAGAAAAGACCAGATGCTCATCATGTCCACACTGCAAGAGATCTAATCTTTCAGCAGTGCATGTGTGATTCATGCAGTAAACTCCTACTAATGATAGAGAGCTGCTGATACCCCAGGGAAAAGTCTGAAAACTATTGTATTTCAAAACCTTTCTGCTGCCATGTTGTACATTTTTTTGTATTTTTCCATTGTTATTTAGTATGCCTGACATTTACATGACAATAGGATAGGGACTTTCTTTTCTGTGTTCACCTGCTCCTGGTGTTTATTCCTGACCCAAAATCCTAATCCTCTGTATTTCTTTGACACTGCATGTTTCTTCAGGAACCATGTGTGAAGTTGGAAACTACAGGGCTACATTGCTTAAAAGCCTTTTAAAAATTCCCTTCTACCAAGAATTCTTGTTCTCCTTACTTGTACCCTGTCCTGACCTGATCATATTTGCAGGAGAATTATTAGAAACCGTAGATCCTGGACTAGGTTCTCTGTTAGGATTGCTTTGTATTGCCAGAACAGCACAAAGCAGCTGTAGTGTACCCATGAATTGAACTTTGTACCTTTTTTCTTTTCAATAAAATGATACATCTTTGAATTTAGTGTTGGTGAAAGGTGCTGGCCTGACAGCCTTAGAGATTGAAGACATCTTTGTATAGGTTGGGTAGCAGAAATTCAAGGCTTTTTCTCCTTCATTCCATTGGTGTGCTTCAACTGTCACCTAGAAGGGATCACCTCTACCAGGAGAAGAGGGAGTCCAGTCTACACGGCTTAGTCACTTATTGACTGCTTTTGCGAGCCTGCCATTTGTGGAGGAAGATTTTGGTACGTGGACACCTGAAACTGGAATGGAGCTCACCAATTCACTTCGCACAAGCCAGCTAACAACTTGAAGATATTGTTTTTATGCAAATCGCCTTCACTAATAAAGAATGAGAGAGAAGAAATATGTAGACAGTAGGGGAGAGAAGCTAAACATCCCAACCAAGATGTTTAAAGGAAGTTTTCATGAGCAGATTATTAGCTTATGTATCATGGGAATTAGCCATGCCAAGCCCCTTCGCATTGATAACCCAATCTGTGTCCACATTATCTTGCTTTCTCATTATAATATTTGTATCATGCTGTTCATTTTCAAAATGTTTTATAGTCACCATCTAATTCTAACAACTCTCCAAGGAGTTGGATCTTATCTTCATTTTACAGATGGGGAAACTTAGTGAGCTTCAGACCAAAATTTTCAGACATGTCCACTCCTTTTAGGTGTCTGGTTTTTTCGGTGCTCATTTTGAGATACCCAGAGCTAGTTGTCTGGGATGAGGAGTATCTTCAGCTTCCATTGACTTAGAAGTGTTTAAAAGATGGAATTGGCCTATTTGGTGCTTCTTAGTAACCTCATCCACGTATTTTATTCTTTGTTCCAAGTGGTTTCACCTATGCTAGAAGTTCTCAGACTTTTATATAATTTAGACCATATCTTAACTGAGAGAAAGCGTTATGGGCACCTTCCCCCCCCACTAATCCTGAGGGAATTCTGCACCAAAAAAAAATAAAATTTCTGTGCACAATATTTTAAATTTGTGCAAATTTCATTTATCAATAAATGTGGAGGCTACAGCGTGGCAGTGGGGAGCACAGGCCAGTGGCTGCATGGAGGTGGGAGATGGCCCTGAAGCCTTCCCCCTCCCTGCACCCCCAAGACATGGACTCGGGTGTGAGGCTGCACCTGACCCTGACACAGTGCAAGGGCCGGGCCTTCCCCAGAAACATCCCGGGGCTCTGCCCCTCTGCGCCATGGGCACCAAGTGTTGGGCAGGCAGGCTCAGCCCAGCAGGATCCAAGTGTGGAGGGGCTAAGTGTGGGGGGATCTAGGTGTAGCGTGAGAGAGTTCTGTGTGGGGCAATCTGGGTGTGGGTGGCTCAGTTGGGGGGTCTGGTTGTAAAGGGGATTTGGATGCATGGCTCATTGGTGGGTTCTGGGTGCAAGGGCAATGGGACTGTGCCAGGAGGTCCAGGGGAAGGTGGCTGGGGCTCAGTGGGGTGGGTCTAGGTGCAGGAGTGGTGGTCTGGTTGCATGGAGGTGGGGCTTGGCAGGAGGGTAGTCTGGGTGCAGGGGTGGGTGTCTGTTGGGGCCCAGATGCAGGGGGATGGGTCTCGGTGGGGTGGGGATTTAGGTGTGGGGGGCTCGGTGGAGGGTTCTGGGTGCGAGGGGTGAGGCCCGGTAGGTGGGGTCTGGGTATGAGGGGGTCCAGCTATGAGGGGATCCAGATGCACAGGGATTGGGTGGACTGAAGAGCAGCTCCCCTCACAGTGACCCCACCCCCATCCTGACTGAGGAGTGATGGGGGCAAGAAGTGCGTGGCAGGGAGATTTGGAGCTTCCTGCAGCTGGGGGAAGGGATCCTGGGGGTTCCTGGCCTCTCCATGCAGGGTAAGTGTGCTCCTACCTCATCCCCAGCTCAGCCGGGACTAGGAGGGTAGGAGCCACTGATGGGGGGCAGGGGAGGGCCAGATGCAGGGGAGGGGGGGCTTGGTGGGAGCAGCCTGGTGCGACAGGGTGGGGCTTGGTGGAGTGGGGTTCAGGTGCAGGGGGCTAAGTGGGGGGGTTCTGGGTACAAGGAGGCTCGGGCTGGCGGCGGTCTGTGGGTATGGAGTGGGGTCCGGATGTACAGAGGTTGAGCGGACAGGGGAGTGGGTCTGACCTGGCCTTGGCCTGGGCGTCCCTAGCCTCCTACCCCCCCCGCAGTGATTTACTTTTCTGCCGGCTATTCTGGGTGCCTGAAAGGCCATGCCTGCACTGCTGGGGAGGGGCATGTGACTCCTCTTGCAGCTTCCCTCTCAGAAAGTCATTTTTCTGCAGGGAAGCAAAGAAATCTGCAGGGAACGTGAATTCTGCTCCTTTGCAGTGGCACAGAATTCCCCCAGGAATACACCTCATATGTAATTATGCAGATCACCTCCCCTCCCATTCAAAATCACACAACATTCCTGTGTCAGCTACAGCAAGTAGGAGTAGTATATCGAGAATATTTAATATACTTTTAGCTGTTTCAATGTGGAAATGAGGAAAACCAGAACCATCTGACTAGCCAGCTGTTTGTTGACCACGACCAAATACCCAGTATACCTCTGGTGATCCACAGACTCCAGTTGAAGAACCTTTGTCTTACACACTTTTATTCTAGCTGCCCAAACCCTAGTCTTTAGATGGAAGCAGTGCTGCTCTCCATGCAGTGGTTGAGAATATGTTGACACTAGCCTTGTAAACCTGTTTTTATTAGTTTATAACTCATTCGTAAAAAAACTAAAAAAACCCATGCTTTGGGCTCAAGTTTGGCAAATAAGACCTCAGCATGGGAGAAATTGATATATAACCAATTAAAATTGCTCTCTTCATTTTATAAAATCAATATAAATATAGGGAGGCAAAAGACATTAAACCTGGTTATACAGCAAGAGATATGAAAAATAGAGAGCTTAGTTCACAACAGCATTTTATATGTTTAAGAAAATATTATACTGAAATGGACTTGTCTCTGTCAGTAACTGCGTGGACTTATTGAACAATTACTGACTGAGGAAATATCTGTTAGCTATTATCTTCAAAAACTCGTGGAAGACTGGAGAAGTTTCAGAGGACTGGCAGAGGGCCAATATAGTACCAATCTATAAAAAGGGGAATAAAGGCAACAGCCCAGTCAGCTTAACTTGGTACCTAGAAAAATGAAGGAGCAAATAAGCAATGAATTTGCAAACAAAAAAAGAAGATAATAAGGTGATAAGTAACAGTCAACATGGATTTGTCAAGAAGACATCGTGTCAAACCAACCTAATACATTTCTTTGATAGTGTAACAAGCCTTGTGGATAGTGGGGAAGCGGTAGTTGTGATGTATGTTGAATTTAGTAAGGCTTTTGATACTGCCCTGCATGACCTTCTCATAAACAAACTAGAGAAATACAACCTAGATAGAGCTATTATAGGGTGGGTGCATAACTGGTGTTGGAAAACTTTTCCCAGAGAGTAGTTATCAGTAAGGCTAAGATTTAGTCACTGGTATTTTTTGTAAAAGTCATGGAGAGGTAACGGGCGATAAATAAAAAATTGGCGGCCTGTGATCTGTCCATGACTTTTACTAAAAATACTCATGACTAAATCTCTACTTCTGGGGTCCTGCTGCTCCGAGCCCCTGCTTGGGAGAGCCTTGCTCCAGTGCTGGAAGTTGACTTCCCCCTAGCTGCTGCTCCTGGGGGCTGCGCTCTGGACATCCTCCAGGCGCCCCTGGGACCGCTGCTGCTCGGGTGCTCCCTGGAGCGAGCCACACCAGCCACTGTCCCAGTGCCAGCTGCTTGGGGCCACCTGTGCAGCCACCAGGACCACTGCTCAGGTGCTCTCTGGGGACGCCTGAACAGCGGCTGGTGCAGCTAGCCCTGGGGACTGCCGGAGCAGCTGGCCCCAGGTTGCTCCAGCAGTGGAAATCCGTGACTTCCGTGATCTCCATGAAAGAATCACAGCCTTTGTTATCAGTGGTTCACAGTCAAGCTGGAAGGGTATATCGAGTGGCATCCCACAGGGATCGGTCCTGGGTCTGCTTGTGTTCAGTATCTTCATAAATGATATAGATAATGGCATAAAGAGTACACACATAAAGTTTGTGGATGATACCAAGCTGGGAGGCGTTGCAAGTTCTTTGGAGGATAGGATTAAAATTCAAAGTAATCTGGACAAACTGCAGAAATTGTCTGAAATAAATAGGATGAAATTCAATAAGGACAAAGGCAAAGTACTCCACTTAGGAAGGAAAAACAATTGCACACACATGAAATAGGAAATGACTGCCTAGGAAGGAGTAGTGCAAAAAATGGATCTCAGGGTTATAGTGGATCGCAAGCTAAATATGAGTCAACAGTGTAACACTATTGCAAAAAGAGCAATCATTATTCTGGGATATATTAGCCGGAGTGTCGTAAGCAAGACACAGAAGTAATTATTCCTCTCTACTCTGCACTGATAAGGCCTCAACTGCAGTATTGTGTCCAGTTCTGGGTGCCACATTGCAGGAAAGATTTGAACAAATTGGAGAAAGTTCAGAGGAGAGCAAGGAAAATGATTAAAGGTCTACAAAACATGACCTATGAGGAAAGATTGAAAAAACTGCGTTTGTTTAGTCTAGAGAAGAGAAGACTGAGGGGGGACATAACGGTTTTCAAGTATATAAAAGGTTGTTACAAGGAGGAGGATGAAAAATTGTTTTCATTAACCTCTGAGGATAGGACAAGACTCAATGGGCTTAAATTGCAGCAAGGGAGGTTTAGATTGGACATTAGGAAAAACTTCCTTACTGTCAGGGTAGTTCAGCACTGGAACAAATTGCCTTGGGAGGTTGTGGAATGTATGTAATAGGAGGTTTTTAAGAACAGGTTAGACAAACACCTGTCAGGAATGGTTTAGTTATCATGCAGTCGTGCCTTGACTGCAGCAGACTGGATTAGATGACCTATTGAGGTCCCTTCCAGTCCTACATGTCTATGATTCTATGATACTGTATGCTTAGGGCTTAATTTCCAGAGGTGTAGAGCACCCATAGCACACCTATTGATGAAGATATTTCGCATCTCTGAACATCAGGCATTTAGTTCTTAATTATGCATTTTCTGGCACTCTGATTTGTATGATGATTGAACAGTTATTTCTCAGTAACCATATAGTACGCAAATTCCTGTATTCTGGTTGGCCAATGACCATTAGCTAATCAAAGTGCAGGTTGGGATTTACATAAATCCTGAATAACTATACAGTGATTATTTGAGCCCCTCTGCCCTGATTGACGGCAGTGTTCAGAACTTCCAACTCGTATGCAAACAACAAACATAGTGGCTGAGGTAATGTCTTTTATTGGATCAACTTCTGTTGGTGAGAGATGCAGGCTTTTGTGCTTACAAAGAGCTTTTCTTCACACCTGAAGAAGAGCTCTAGACAAGCTTGAAAGCTTGTCTCTCCCACCAGTGGAATTTGGTCCAGTAAAATATATTACCTCATCCACTTTGTCTCTCTAACATGATTTTACAAGTAGCGATCAGGTAAACCAGACTGCACAGTACATTCACAAGAGGGTTAGAGCACTGAACTTGTGCGAGCAGGAAAAGAGAAGAAATGAAATCAGAACTGCTTAGCTACAGTGTAAACTATTTAATTGATGGGCCTGATTCCCTGCTGCCTTGTACCTTGAGGGCTACTCCTGTGAAAAGTGGGTGTGAAATTATACCATTCTTTGCGGATGTATAAGTGACAACACAAGGGTGGGTGGCAGCTGAGAATTAGGCCTGGTAAATTCAATGCCATATGCCTAGGGGACAGTTGTCACTGAGTTATAGTCTGATCTGATGAAGTGAGCTGTAGCTCACGAAAGCTCATGCTCAAATAAATTGGTTAGTCTCTAAGGTGCCACAAGTACTCCTTTTCTTTTTGCGAATAGAGACTAACACGGCTGTTCCTCTGAAACCTGTACTGAAATGTGCACTCTGTCCTCTTGCTCTTCTGCTCTGGCTACTGGAGTATTGGCAACCCCAAGTATTGAAAAATCATTTGTCAGGCTTTTGAAATCATGAGATTTTAAAAATAAATGCTGGGGGGTTGTTTTTTTATTTGCCTTCTGGTTTCGGAGTCTGTAGGTTTTATGTCTTCAAGCTTTCCGCCACAACCAGGAGCACTAGAAACTTACCATTTAGAAAAAATGAAAGATGTGATTCTCAAAATAATCACCCAGTTCTGGGCTGGCGCTTTAAGAGAAATGCCCAACATGGCAAGAAATGACAATACCGTCTCTCTCGTCTCTCTGCTCTTTTGCTACTCCCCTCAGAACTCTTACTGCCTTAAAATCAGTCCTTAAAATCAGATTTAGTTTCTTACCAGCAATCTTTCCACACCTTCCCTTAACGTTTACTATTGTCCCGGGTGCCTTAGCATTGTTTGTGTTGGAGTGTAATCTTTTCAGAGCAGCAGATGGCACTCTCTCTGGTTTATGTAGCATCATCTGCTTTATGCCACTGCATAAAAGAGGAACATACTGCTGATCTGTTTTGAACTTGATTAGCTTGTGAGATATGACAAGATCACACTTCAGTGTGGCATTATTACTAGTTTATGCTGCCATATTTGACAGAGAATCTCTGTTGTATATCTCAGTGAATAAACTTACTCTGAGTTTCCTATTTCTTAAAATTCAGATATAGGTAACAGTAATGGCAGCCATCTGTAGAATGGAAGGCAGCTGGTGGTCTGTATAAATGGCCTTTGTTCCCTGTCTTGTTCTTGGAATATCAAATATAGCTCCTTGAACGTTGCAGTATTTGACTGGATGTATGTGTTAATAGCAGCTGTATTTAGCTTAGAATCAGCACGTTACTTACCCTCTTTTGGTAAATGACTGGAAAAGACATTAACTGTGTCCACACTAGAGAAGAGAAGGAACTATGGAAACACATTTGCATCCGAGGAAAGGGGTGATGAGGGAATTAGTTAATTAAATGTGGCCTGTATACAGTCATTTTACTCTTGGTATGCAATGTAATTAAATGCCTTGTAAAGCTCCTTGGGATCCTTGGTTACTGGAAAAGGACTGCAGGAACGTGAGTTATTGTTGATGTATTGAGCAACCATCAGTGAGACAGAGTTGTAGAAAAAAAAGGAGTATGAATCAACAATGTGGTATTCTTTCCAGTGGTAATAGAAACTAACCTGGGCTCTTTAGCCTCTAGTATAGCTCGGCTGGAAGAACTTGAAAAATAAAAGAATAAAATGAGAAATGGATGACATTTACTTTTCGTTTCAGAATACCATGACTATGTGGTTCTGATAATTGTATTTGCTTTGGGTTCCCTTTTTCTCCAGTTGAATTCTGTACCCCATGTTTGCATGTTTTTAACATACATTTGGACTTAGTTTTACTGGTCACCTCTTACCATAATCACTATGGAACAGTTCTTTATTTCCAATGTCTTTTTGATTTGTTTGGTGTAGGTTATTATGAACCATCCTATAGAGTTCTATCGCAGGGAGATGAACTCTTTTGGAAAGTCCAGCCTAAGGGAGTTTGGTGCCCAAATCCCATGATTAGTCAATGGAATTTGGGCACCTCCCTCCCTTTGATGCCTTTGAAAATCCCAACCTTAATTCTCTGTTAAACTTGATAACATGTCTTAAAAGATCAGAGAAGACTATAGAAAAATAGCATTGTACAGAAATCTGTAGGGCCTTTTCATAAATAGGGTGTTACTTGTCTGGCTTGGTTGCAAGGAACCTCTCTCCTTCTGAGAGACCCCCTTTGGAAAGGATTTTTCGCCTACCTGGCCTCATTGAGCAGGTGTAGGTAGGGGTTCTGGTTTCTTTGCTTTCCCACAGCTGACCTAAGACCTTGAGCGCAACTCTGGGGCCAAGAGGCAGCAAGAAAGTATTGAATGTACTACTCTGCAGGGTCATTCCACCTGCATGAGGGCTAATCTTGACTCTAATTTCCCTTTCTAGCCTTAAACTATCAGGAGTTGCTGTATATGAAAAGTAGAATAATCCAAATCAGATAAACCTCCCAGTAGGTCAGTAAATAGATAAATCACTGTTCTCTCTTAAGCATATTATTCGAAGTCTTTCCCTGTTGCTCACATATGACTGTGACAAAACCTAGCAGATTTACAGATGATTACCTAGGACACAATAAAAAGATGATCTCACTTTATTACAATGATTTGTTGCTGTATTTCTTTGCAGTTTAATCAGAATGTCACATGTCTGATACTCTTAGAAAAATTGCATATCCCAACCACATTAGCTGCCAACATGATAAATAATGGTGCGCTTTGAATTGTTCCTCCTTGCTAACCTCTCTGGATAATTTACCTTAATTTGAGTGATGCCTGTCCTTCAAAATCCAAAAAGAAAAGGAGTACTTGTGGCACCTTAGAGACTAACCAATTTATTTGAGCATGAGCTTTCTGATGAAAGTGATCTTCATCTGATGAAGTGAGCTGTAGCTCACGAAAGCTCATGCTCAAATAAATTGGTTAGTCTCTAAGGTGCCACAAGTACTCCTTTTCTTTTTGCGAATACAGACTAACACGGCTGTTCCTCTGAAACCTTCAAAATCCAGGTTGTCTACTAGTGGAAACAGCAGAACATACCCTAACAATCTGAGGCTACCTTTTTGTAGTTGACACTGTTATGCACACCATGGCCACCTGGAAGGTAACAACAACGATGATGGTAGAACTCCTACTCCAAAATGCATTTAAGCTAAGGGAGAACCTCTGCTGGCTGTTAGTAGAATAAGAATTAATGACACACTTTTGAGAAGTTATGATTCCATCCAGCAGGGAGCAGTAGTACATGCTTGCGCACACACAAGCCTGTTCATTACAACACCATCTGCATACACAAGGGTTTTGTGAGGGTAAGTATATTAAAGATTGTAAGTGCTCAGATATAATGGTGATGGTCCATATAAGTGCCTTAGATAGATACTGTTGAATGGGCTGAGACACACTGAGAGTTATACAGACAGACATCATCTTCCTTTAATTATGTGTGTATATAAAGTCTGCTGCAGTTTCCACGGTATACATCTGATGAAGTGAGCTGTAGCTCACGAAAGCTCATGCTCAAATAAATTGGTTAGTCTCTAAGGTGCTACAAGTACTCCTTTTCTTTTTGCGAATACAGACTAACACGGCTGTTACTCTGAAAACTGAGAGTTCTGAAGACAAATCCTCTTTTTTTTTTAATCCACAAGATTGCTACAGAAATTACCATCTTTTAGTGTATTAAAAAAAAACCCCAGCTACTAACTTTTCAAAATTGAAGCAGTGATCAATCCATTTCCAGGACACGTTTCAGTAGAATTCCTTTGTGATTAACATTATACAGACAATTGGAGAGCTGGCACCTAAGTATAGTTATTCAAGCAACCTGGCAGTAGCTTTTCATCTCCCTGTCTTCTCACTCTTTGAATTTCGCAAAGGAATAAGCACACTAAAAACCATTTTTGATCAGCACATTAAGTTCTGCAAATACATTCCTTCCTTTGGCTGTGGTTTTTAGTTATCCTTACAGATGGTTAGGCCAAAGCACTGGCAATCAGCAGACCTTATTACCTGGACATTGACAGTAATTCTGATACAGTTTTGGAGTTGAGGAAGTGGTTTTGGAGGACGTGGTGCCCAGCGTGAGTTGAAATGGCTGTATATCAGATAAGTAGTTAGGCTCAGCACCTTGCTAGAACAAGAATCACGGTTCACTTGTGCTAATGATAATTTGTATTTGTCATTCATTGAAAGCTCTAAAAGCATTTGGGAAATATGAATAAAGCCTCCGTGCCCCTGTGACTCAAGTATTATAGTACCGATGATATCATTGGGTAAATTGAGGTTTAAAGAAGTGGTGGTTTGCAGAAGGTCACGCAGTGGCTTACAAGTCAAATTCTGCCTGTCTTGCAGCCTGTGTGATCACTTTGAATTCAGTGGGATTTCAAAGGGTACAAGACAGGTTACAGTTTGGCTCTTCAGTTCCCTTTCCAAACAATTAGACCACAGTGATTCTTATAATATGACGTTCTGTGCTTTACTATTAAGAGTTTTCCCAGAGATTTTTGTTAAGGAAAGAAGAAATCCTCTTCGCTACACGTGCTTCAAATTTGTTACTCTGTACATATGTTCCCACACTTGTTATATAATACAATATTTCCTAAAAACTAAACCGATATTATCCGAGTCTTTGCAATGCCAGGATAAATGTATTCTGTTCTCAAACAACAACAAACGGAGAATGATTTCTTAGTTCTTACAATCCATCTAAATGTGTATTCATAGAACTGTAGAAATGTAGGGCTGGTAAGGACCTCCAATGGTCCTCAGATGCAGCTCCCTGTGCTAAGGCAGAACCAAGTAAACTTGATCAGCCTTGGCTTTATCTAGTAAATAAACAAAACTACAAACTGAGTTTAACATATTAGATATGTAGGATATGAATTAGCAAATTCTCACCCTGAGCGATAAACAGGCTGACAGATTCTTAAGGCGCAAGCTGCCTATGCTTTGCAGCTTGGGTTTCCCTGGTTTTCATATACAGGCTTGAAATCCCTTTAGCTCGGGACCATCACTTCTCCCAGTTCAGTCTTTGTTCCTCAGGTATTACCAGGTGTGTTATTTTAGGGGGAGAGAGGTCACCAGATAATATCACACCCTGCCTTATATAGCGTTTGAATATGACGGGAACCCTTTGTTTCAAAGCTTGGTTCCCATACCAGTCTGTGGGAAAAATACTGACATCCCAGGATGGAGTCTAGCATCATGTGATCTGATCACATGTCCTTGTAGAGTCATAGCAGCCATTGCTCAAGGCTGTTTGGTGTGTTCTAAGGAAGGCTCATCATCAGGTGGGAGATAAGCTTCTCCAAAGGCCTATTGTTTTTTCCTAATGGCCCATTTCCTTGAATAGGCCCTTCCCTGCTCACTATCTAGTGGGCATTACCCAGATGTAACTAGATTTGAAATAGATACATAGACAATATTCATAACTTCAGATACAAGCGGCATTAATGATCCTCTGAATTTCTATTTCTTTTATCCCAAAGTGATGTATAAAATTAACATATGTGGATCACATTAACCATCTCTGAATTGCAACTGTCTCAGGAGTGTAGTTCGGTACCTGTTTAATAGAGCAGAGTAGCATTGTGCAATAGTTTAGCACTGGAAGTGAAGAATGCAATAGACCATGTTTTTTAATACAGAGTTAATTTAGGGAGAAAAATTATAACTCAAATTGGGATTTGGGTGGGACACTGGTATACACTCTTCTATTCTTTTTCTTTTTTTAAAAGCACCCAGACATCTTTAATGAGTACAAGTAGACAGAACCTCAGTTTTTCATCTGATCCGAAGGACACTTATGCAGTGGATCAAATTGCCCCTGGATTGTTCTTGTGCATCCGTATGCGTGTTTGTCAGGGAAGGTGAGGTGATGGGGTGGATGGTCCTAAGAAGTGACAGAGTCAGTGATTCCTATTGCAAATTTATTTATGCACCATAAATTGTTTCTTAAAATTTACCAACTTTAGTTTTTTAATGGGAACTTCAGTTCTCTTTGTGTGTTTTCTTAAAGTATGTATTTCATTAGCTCAGTTTAGATAATCAAAGGTTTCCACTCTTTATTGATTTTTATAGTGGCTAGTGTAATTTAGTGCCCTGCTTCCTTCTTGTTATGGCTATGCGAGTAGATGTCTCAACACGTTCTTCTGGACATTGCTTACTGATTATAAAATTATTGCAGATGGAAACAGAAAGGTGTTGTTTAAAATCTGACAAATGTACACTTGCTAGAGTCATGTTTGCTAGTGTGGAGGGTTAACTTTACAGCGCAGACTCAACTGCAGCCAACAAAAACTGTGTAATGTTTTTTAAAGCTTAGAACAACCTGTGGCATGTTCCATCCACTACTGGCTGATTATTTTCATGATGTATTTTTGGTGCTGTACATAATTACCCTACCAGGTCAAGGCAGAGAGGTAATTTTATACAAATGTAGGTTTAATTCTGGTTCTGAATGGAATACAAAGCCTTCCAATCAAGGGGAGATGAGAGCTGGAATGGTTTAAAGAACACAATGCATAATATTCACTCTCCTGCATCTGAAGGATCTTTTTACATGTGGCATAGCACTGTAATGCATCTTTCTCACCATTTTATTTGAGGGCTTCCCCCCCCCCCCCCCCAAAGCCTCAAGTCTGTTAATCCCACCATACTCATTATCCTCCTGCATCCATGCATTCCTTTGCTGAAATTCTCAATCTCTTCATGACATCTTTGGCTAAGATATAGGGAAGATAACCTGCTTTGAATCTGCTTTTAAAAATTTCCCAAGCTGTGTGAGCACAGAATGGAGATGATTTGGTGATTTCCCTTTCATGAAACTTGTAGGGAGCTGTGCTTCGTAGATTTAATCACTGTTTTGATGGGACACTGTCTTTTGCCATTTGAGCTGCAGTGGTACGAGGGCCGGATTTCCCATTCGGCACAGTAGGCACGTGCTCAGGGGTGACGACGTTCTCAGGGTGCCTAAAAATTCAAATTTTGCTGCTCCTGGGTCCAGAAGGGGGGTGGGCGCCACTGCGGGAGAGATGGCCCCACGCAGTCCTGCTGGAGTGTAATGCTCCTCGCTCAGCCCAGCAGACAGTGTCACCTCCCACTGGGACTGGTGAGTGTGGCTGGGGGCAGGGCTCAGGAGAATGGGTCTCTGGGAGGGGCAGCTTGCAGGGGGGGAGTGGGAGGGTGCTGGGTAGTTGGGGCTTTGTGGGGGGCTCTGGGGAGTGGACAAGGTCTGTGTGTGTTGGGGGGGTTCTGGGTAGTGAGAGGGGTCTGTGGGCAGAGGGGTGCTGGGCGGAGGGGTGCCTAAAAGTGGCGGAGTACCCCTACCGTCCATGGTGGTTAGGAGCTCTGAGCTGCTGCAGGAGGTGGGAGTACCCCGCAACTCCCAGGCAGTGGGGGCGGGGGCTCCAAGCTGCCGTGGTTGGCGGGGGGACCCTGCAGCTCCCTGTTGCCACAGGTGCCGGAGTGGGGAGAGGAGAGGGCTCCAAACCCCCCTGCACCTAGGTGTGCCCAAGGTTTAAATCCGGCCCTGAGTGGTACAATGAAGATATTTACATCAACACATTTTGTGGGGTTGCTTCTTTTATACTTTGATGCCATATTCAATCTCTGAAGTGCAAAGCCTGGTGTGGAGAAAGTGTCTTAGTGATGGAGAAGTACTGAAGGACGGATCAGCTTAGAGTGAATGCCATCGCTCCCTCCCAGGATGCACTGGGCCATAATCCAATTTGTAATTGCCTTCATCCAACTGACTGAGGGCTATAAAGATAAAACAATATCATTCTGAGTAGCAGTACCGTGGTCAGATCTTGATTCTGCCAACATTTATGCACATACCTAATTTGATTCGCATGAGCAAGCCCGTTACAGCCAATAGGACTGTTTATCAGAGTATAATTAAACATGTGCCACAAGTGTGTGTAGAAGGAGGCCTGACTTTCCTTGTTTAGTGTCCTTAATAATTCAGAACAGATTGCCATAAAATAATGGCTAAGTAAACCCCTGCTTACTTTTAACAGTGAACTATTAGCGGTGCAGTAATTAACAGGACAAAGTCAATCCGTTTGGACCGAATGTGTATTTTATAAATTAAAGATTTTAGTCCTCTTGAACAGAATTTATTTTTGTGATTAATTTTCTTTTAAGGGATCCTGTTGCTCCCAGGTGATTGTGCCTGTGCATTGTTGAGCCTTTGGTGCGAGAAGTACTCCCCCTTCACATTTATCTTAGCCCGCCCCTACTCACTTTTTAAAAGCATTGCAAATCTTCCCTATACTTAGCCTCCTATTCATGACCTTCCCAGCTCACTTTGCCCCTCCAGCCTTGAATTTTCACCAGCTTGGTTTATTTCATTTATTTGACTTTAAGTGGGTGGCCTTTTAATTGAATGGTTTTGTAGAACTTTGTTTTATAGCCCCCAAAGATGCGAGGGGGCACTTAATAAGTAGTTTTTGGTATTCCTTATAATTAAATCCTCTTATTTCTTTTATTTTTTTGTCAATTTGTTTAGTGACAAACAACTTGCTCGTTAGTTGGCTTTAAAACTTGTCTCTCTTTATATGGAAATTATGTGAATTGCCCATTATTCCAAGGCAGTGTTTACTATTTTTGTTCTTTTCTCATCTGAGGATGAGAATGGGAGGGATAGCTCAGTGGTCTGAGCATTGGCCTGCTAAACTCAGGTCCAATCCTTGAGGGGGCCAGTTAGGGATCTGGGGCAAAAATTGGGGATCGGTCCTGCGTTGAGCAGGGGGTTGGACTAGATGACCTCTTGAAGTCCCTTCCAACCCTGATATTCTATGAGGAGGCAGTGTTGCCTGCTGGATAAAGCAACAGACTGGGACTCTGGAGTCCTGCCTTCATTTCCCGTCTCTGCCATTGGTTTGTTTAGTGAACTTGGGCAAGGTACTTCACATCCATTTACCTCAGTTTCCCCGCCTGTAAAATGAAGATAATTATACTGATCTTCTTTATAAAGTGCTTTGAGATCTGTGGATGAAAAGTGCTATATAAGAGCTAGGTATTGTTATTATTTATTGTTAAATTATTTACATATTAATAACTGCTTTCTGTTTATATATTATTAATTTATTATTAATTTAGCTTTCTCGTCTCTGTTTTTGGGGTTCCTGTCTGGTAAATGCCCTTTCCGCTTCCTTTATTTACTGAGACACACTGGTGGATGAAACAAACAACTGTTTTATTCTGAAGTCCAATACCATAAGGCACCTCCTTGATGCAGGCTCTGTGTAATTATTTCTTTCTTGTCTTATTGATTAACTTATTCGCTCCCTCCCCCTGCAACCCAAAATGGTAATCTCTTAAGGATTTCGAACTCCATTCCTTCTTTGTCTGCTCCATTACGGTCTAGAAAAATTGCTATTGATTCCTGTGTTGATTCTTTCCTCATCTGAACAGTGGCGTTAAGAATCCAAAAGCAGTTTGATCAGCCAAGGTCTTTTGCTTCCTTAGCTTTAGTTGTAGCTGCTAAGCAACACAACCTTTTGTGTTATCAAACCATTACAAAACTGGTATGTTTTTGTTTGCTGAGACATCACAATACTGATAAGTTCAATGTGTTCAAGTTGGCAGGGTCTGATGACATTCATTATAGGGTGCTTAAGGAACTAGTTGAAGCAATCTTGGAAGAGTTAGCAGTTATCTTTTAAGAACTCCAGAGGACTGGAGAAGGACAACCATCCTTATCTTTAAAAAGGGGAACAAAGAGGACCTGGGGAATGACAGACCTATCCTCCTAACTTCAATACCTGGAAAGATGCCTGGAACAAATTATTAAGCACTCAATTTGTAAGCACCTAGAGGATAATAGAATGATAAGCAATAGCCAGCATGGATTTGTCAAGAACAAATCATGCCAAACCAACCTAATTTCCTTCTTTGACAGGATTGCTGGCCTAATGGATAGAAGGGAAACAGTAGATCACAGAATCATAGAACTGGAAAGGACCTCCAGAGGTCATCTAGTCCAGTCCCCTGCACTTGTGGCAGGACTAAATATTATCTAGACCTGTGGTCACTGACCGGTCAATCGCGATTGACTGGTCGATCCTAGAGGATCTCCCAATCGATCGCGATCTCCGGTGGTGCAGTGGGGCTGCTACTAAGGCAGGCACCCTGCCTGCCCACGCTGCTCCTGGAAGTGGCCAGCATGGCCCCGCGGCCCTGGGGTTGGGGGCAGGCGTTTCCCTCCACACACTGCTCCTGCCTGCAAGCACCTCCCCCCTTCATTCCCCGCAGCTCCCATTGGCCGGGAATGGGGAGCTGTGGCCAGTGAGCGTCCACCCAGTAAAACCAGCCTCTCCGTGTTCGAAGGTTTGAGAGAAAGGCAGGTATTTTGATGTACGCTTGATATTTATATGGAGTATTGAGCTATAAATTTGTGACTGAGAGATGAGAGACTAAGTCATGAAATATGATTATTGCTGAACAAAGTAAGAGAAAGAGTGAGGTGAAGATGAAGGACTAATTATAAAAGTACGGCGGATGTTGGTTGAGGTTGGATGTATGAACCTCAGGAACCTAGGAGAGGAAGATATGAACTTCTGAAAATAGGAGGAAAATTGTATAGTTTAAATTTATAATACACTTTTGTGGGTGAGGTGTAACCAACTTCAGTGATAAGTTTAGCTAGAATTTGAATAATGATAGATAGCAATGATGCAAGAGAACGATTTACAAACTAAAGTATTGACATGTAGGGCAGCAGCCAAACGTCGACATCAAGGGCCTGGGGGCATATCTATAACCAGTTCTATTCATACATGTATTTCAGTGTTCAGATAGGTCTTGATCCTGCAGTGTGCTGAGCACTTTGGCCCTGATCCAGAAAAGCTTTTAAGCACAAGTTCAGTGGGACTGCTCGCTTACTTAAAATTATGGGCATGCTTTGCTGTCTGGAGGCCAGAATGCTTAGCACCTTATAGCACGAAGGCCATATTTCTTCAATAAACTAGAAAAGTAGAGTTTTTAGAATGTGATTCAGACTTCTTTCCATGTGCTCTCCTGGGAAGTAAACCAAACAGAATATGTAAGGTTCAGGATGGCTCAGAGGCTTATCTTTGTCAGTTCTCAATGTCTGGACTATGTTGCTTGTGAACAAAGTTGTATATTTGCATTGCCGTTTGGGGGCTTATATGGAATAATTTTTGGATTTCAGTTTAGTCCCTAGTCTTCATCTCAATACCACAGTCTTGAATGACAGACTTGTTGGCATTCTCAACTGTGATTAAACGGGTGATCCCTCTAGATGTGAAGGTTCAGGCACGTTTGTGATATTATACGTGTAATGTCAATGCTGTACTGTTTGTGTGGATAGCTGTCTTAATTCTGGAGGGCTCTCAGTTTCACCTGAATTCTTTAGCACATAATTAAGATGGGATAATGATTTTAATACCATCAGTTTTTAATTTTTAAAAAGCATTTATGCCTATTCTAATGTAGTGGAACCATTTAACAACCATTTTCCAGTATTATATTTGTCCAAAGTATGTTTTTTGTACAACTATTGTTATTTATTAATAGAGTAGCACCTAGAGGCTCCAACCAAGACTTAGCCCCACTGTACTAGGCACTGTACAAATATGTATGGAGCAAATTTGCTCCAGAATGTAAGTAACAATTAAAGAAGACACAAGACATGGTCTTTCTAACAAAGCTAAGACAAGACGACAGCACAACCTAAGAGATCAGGGAACAACGTGCAGGATACCTTTTCTGTTTATTTTTTAAAAAGGCGGGGGAGAACATAAGGGTTTAAGAAAAGAGCAAAAACAATAATTGTTAGAGCTTATTCCTTCACTCTCCCACTTCCCTGGTCCTTCTCGCATTAACAGAGAGCAACAATGCCCGAAGTCCGAAGGTGCAAACAATTTGATGTTTATTGGGGTGAACTTCCAGCAAGCTTAAATCCAAGTTCCTTTTTCCTTATTTTCGAATCCCAACTTACTTCCTGTTTGCCCCTAATTTATATAGTAATATTCTTAGCTATACCTTAACCAGTCATTCTACTGAAATTTACCTAACCAATCCTAACATATTGTAACATATTGCATCCAATGAAGTGAGCTGTAGCTCACGAAAGCTTATGTTCTAATAAATTTGTTAGTCTCTAAGGTGCCACAAGTACTCCTTTTCTTTTTACAGTTACAGACTAACATGGTTGCTACTCTGAAACCTGTCATATTGTAACATGATTCGCTAACCAGTTATATTCCACCACCTTAATTAGTTTACACTCAGCAAAACTAATTATACAGCAGACAGAAACAATCACAGAACCAGACAGAGACCATGCAAATAAACAATAGCAACATGGGAACTATAATGACAAAACAATACAGAAGTGAGGATTTCACAAGTACATCTATAAAGACATAAGAGTTTCCCAGCTGTGTCTATTGATAAGTGAGTTCTTACCAGGCAGAAAACTATCAAACTAAATTTCCTTTTACATCTTCTAGGCTCTTCCCTTTCTCTGGAGGTGATAGATCGGATCACCTTGCTAACAGCCCCCTGTTGACTAGTTTAGAATGTGAGGATGTGACCATACCCTTCCCAGCTTATGGCTGCTTAGCCAAAGTCATTGGCCTAAGAACAGGGCCTCAGACTGTCACAGTGAGAGAAGGCCCTTACACAGATTCTTTCTTGTATACCTCTATTAGTAGCTAAATGATAAACATATACCTAAATTCTTAAAGTATAGGCCTTTAAAGGCAGGCCTGAATATCTGTATCCTAACAATAATGAGCCCTTTCCTGCCAATATAGTTGAAATATACATCTTAAGAAAGATAGTGGTGCATTACAGAGAAAATGATGTACAAAATATTTTCTTATATGTCTTTACAAATGAAGGTATGCCTAAAATAGAGAATAAAAGTCTGTTCATAGAGCTGCATATTGTGTGGGTATCACAATGATAGTGTGTGTAACAAGGAATAATTTCTTTTCAATATGAAAGTGACATGGAGTTGGAAATGGATATCATTTATTATTAAAAATAAAAATTTTCCTTCTGAGAGCAAACAAGAATGAATAAATCAATTATAAACAAAAACATTTCTGGAGAGAGTGAGTGCATGGAACTGTAAAAAATTAAAAAGTTAAATAAAAATAAGCCTCCAATCAAGAGTAAAAACTACACGGCAGAATATAAACACAAGAAGTTTGAAAGCAAAATAGGTGAACTAGAAGGCATTGCAGAGGATGACAACTTTGTTATGATAGATATTATGGAAACATAGTGGAATGAAAGAAAAGGAGTACTTGTGGCACCTTAGAGACTCACCAATTTATTTGAGCATAAGCTTTCGTGAGCTACAGCTCACTTCATCGGATGCATACTGTGGAAACTGCAGAAGACATTATATACACAGAGACCATGAAACAATACCTCCTCCCACCCAACTCTCCTGCTGGTAATAGCTTATCTAAAGTGATCACTCTCCTTACAATGTGTATGATAATCAAGGTGGGCCATTTCCAGCACAAATCCAGGTTTTCTCACCCTCCGCCGCGCCCCCCCCCCCCCAAACTCACTCTCCTGCTGGTAATAGCTCATCCAAACTGACCACTCTCCTTACAATGTGTATGATGATCACATTTGGGGGGGGGGGTGAGAAAACCTGGATTTGTGCTGGAAATGGCCCACCTTGATTATCATACACGTTGTAAGGAGAGTGATCACTTTAGATAAGCTATTACCAGCAGGAGAGTGGGGTGGGAGGAGGTATTGTTTCATGGTCTCTGTGTATATAATGTCTTCTGCAGTTTCCACAGTATGCATCCAATGAAGTGAGCAGTAGCTCACGAAAGCTTATGCTCAAATAAATTGGTTAGTCTCTAAGGTGCCACAAGTACTCCTTTTCTTTTTGCGAATACAGACTAACACGGCTGTTACTCTGAAACCTGTCATAGTGGAATGAGAAATGCTAATGGGATAGCTACTCAAGCTATACAGGAAAGACAGTCTAGGTTGAAGAGGTGGAGAAGTAATGTTGTATCAAAAGTATTCTATAGATTCTAGTGAAATAAAAACTATGAGTGGAGAGGACCACACAGTTGAATTTATATGGATGCGAATCACAAACTCCTGAGAATGTAACATATAAGTAGGAATGAACTATCAGCCCCTGGATCAAGAAAAGGAAATTGAGTACCCACAGTGTTGAGAGAAATTCAGAGCAGCAGCAAAATCTAACAAAATGATGACAATGGGTGATTTCAACTACTAGTGTAGAAACTGGTCAAATGGAACAGCAGGAAGAGGTTGAGAAAAACAATTTCTGTAAGTGATTGCTTCTTGGAACAGATAGATCTAGAGCTCACAAGAGGAGTAGCTGTTCTTGACAGTGCCCTGGTCTACACTGGGGTGGGGAGGGGGAATTGATCTAAGTTACGCAACTTCACATACGTGAATAACGTAGCTGAAGTCGACTTATTTAGATCGACTTACCGTGGTGTCTTCACCATGGTGAGTCGACTGCTGACGCTCCCCCGTCGACTCTGCCTGTGTCTCTCGCGGCGTTGGAGTACAGGAGTTGATGGGAGAGCACTCGGGGATTGATTTATCGCATCTAGACAAGATAAATCGATCCCCGCTGGATCCATCTCTGCCCGCCGATCCGGTGGGTAGTGAAGACATACCCTTAGTCTTAGATAACACATAGTGGCTCAGCTACTGTCACTTCATGAACTAGCACCTAAGGGCAAGTCTACACTGCAGCCTAAGTTGATACAATTTATATAGTTCAGTAGCGTGAAAAAGCCTCCCCCCGAACGACACAAGTTTTGCATTGTTCACACTGGCACTATGTCGGCAGGAGATGTTCTCCCGCCGACATAGATTTGGCTTCTCGACAAGGTGGAATAATTCTGCTAATGGGAGAGTGCACTCCTGTCGACAGTGCGTCTTCGCCAGATGCACTACAGTGGTACAGCTGCATTGGTACATCTGTGCTGATGTAGTGCTTAAATGTCGACTTGCCCTAAGTAATGGTGACCCCGGTGTAATTAGGCTTACCATTCAAAGGGCAGGAAGAGTACCAAAAAGAGACATTGGTGGTTAACGTCAGAAAAAGAGACTTCAGTAAAATGAGAAGGTTAGTCAAGAAGTCCCCGAAGTTAAAAGTAAAGGAAGTAAAATCCTTAGTGTAAAAAAAAAAAAAAAAAAGGCGTCAAAGGCATTTTTACCTCTGAAGAAAACGGAAACCAGGAAGAACACCAGTTTGGCTAAGTGTCACTGTTTGAGATACAAAGTTGGTAAATTAATATCTTTTTATTTGGCCAGCTTCTGCTGGTGAGAGAGACAAGCTCTGAAGCCACACAGAATTCTTCTTCAACTCTGGGAAAGGTGCTCTGAGAGATTGTCTACACTACAGGTTAGTTCGATATAATTTACATTGCTCACAGGTGTGAATAATCCACACCCTTTAGCGACGTAAATTATACCGACCTAAGTGCCAGAGCTCTCTCCTGTTGGCTTAGAGCAACTCCACCACAAGTGCTACAGTGGTACTGCTGTGCCGCAGTAAGTGCTGTAGTGTTGATGTAGCCTGAGTGTCACAGCTAAATGCAAGGTGGAACAGATGGTTTAGCATAAGTCGTTAGCACATATTGTAAGGGACCATTCAATGTAGAAACTGGATTTATGGCTTATTATGAAAATCTGTAACCCACTAACACCTTCTTATCCCCTTACACCACCAATGACCAAAGGGTGGATTAAAGAAGTGATTTTATTGCAAAATGAAAGAAAGCTTTAGAATTCATAACTAGAAATATCCTGGAGAATGTGGACACCTGGACAGATCTTGGGTCTTTAAATATATTGTTCAGTACGTTTTCCCAACTCTAGTATTGTGTTCAGATCTGCTAATGTGAGGGAGATGGACAAAACCCATGATATACTCTGCCTGAAACAGCAGTAATTCTTATTTAAAATAAGAAAATAAGACAAATGGGATAGTATTTGTTTAAATGCTCCTTTATCTGCTTTTGCTTCTACTTGGAAAGATTTTCATTGGAAAATATGCATTAGCTATTTCGTCACTGCCTTCCTCCTCTCCATACCACAAATGAAGATTGAAGAGTGAACAGTTTTGGAGTTGAAGAACCACACAGAATTTGTTGAAGAAAGCTACAGTGAAAACCAATAATGGAAGACCTGCACTCTTGTTGATTTAAAACATTTTCAGCTGTTCAGTTTAAGATATTAAGTCCTTATACAAGGTTTAATGCAAACACTGTTAAAAACCCATCTTAAGTAAGGATAGATTGTTTCTGGGAAAGAAAGATCATCTTGGTTTTCTTATTTCTAGATCATTGATGTTAAACTGTACAGTAGAACCTCAGAGTTATGAACACCTTGGGAATGGAGGTTGTTCGTAAATCTGAAATGTTTGTAACTCTGAACAAAACGGTATAGTTCTTTCAAAAGTTTACATCTGAACATTGACTTAATAAACTTTACTATGCAGAAGACAAAACTTGCTTTTAACCGTCTTAATTTAAATGAAATAAGCACAGAAACAATTTTGTTACCTTGTCAAATTTTTTTTAAAAGTTCCCTCTATTTTTTAGTAGTTTGCGTTTAACACAGTACTGTACTGTATTTGCTTTTGTTATTGTTTTCTCATCTGCCTGATTGCATACTTCTGGTTCCAAAAGAGGTGTGTGGTTGACTGGTCAGTTCGTAACTCTGGTGTTCGAAACTCTGAGGTTCTACTGTATTTTAATCAGGAGAAGAACATTGAAAGGGACATAATAGACTTAGACTATCAAAAATATATTCCAGATTTTAGTTTTAGGAAGTTGTGGAATACAAGGCAAGCAGGCATGTTGGATTTCTTGTAACTTTTTGGTAAATAGCAGAAAACCAAGAAGCAGACTCTACATACTGTAGTCATAGGAACATAAAAATTGCCGTACTGGATCAGACCAGTCCAGTTTCTAGTCATCAGCAAATTGCCAGTATCAAACTTCAGTTGAAAGTGCAAGAAACCCAGGGAGTTATGCAATAACTTTCTTCAGGGTAAATTTCTTTCTAACCTTCAGTATTTAGAGTTTGGTTTATGCCAGGAAGTGTAGGATTATATAGCCCTTCCGAAAGTTTTTGAGTGGTAGCCGTGTTAGTCTGGATCAGCAAAAACAACGAGGAGTCCTTGTGGCACCTTAGAGACTAATAAATTTATTTGGGCATAAGCTTTCTTGGGCTAAAACGCACTTCATCAGATGCATGGAGTGAAAAATACAATAAGCAGTGTGTATATACAGCACATGAAAAGATGGGAATTGCCTTATCAAGTCGGGGGTCAGTGCTCACGAGACCAATTCAGTCAAGGTGGATGTGGCCTATTCTCAACAATTGACAAGAAGGGGTGAATATCAAAAGGGGGGAAATTACTTTTGTAGTGCTAACGAGGCCAATGCAATCAAAGTGAACGTCGGCCATTTCCAACAGTTGATAAGAAGGTGTGAATATCAGTAGAGGGAAAATTACTTTTTGTAGTGACCCATCCACTTCCAGTCCTTATTCAGGCCTAATTTGATGGTGTCCAGTTTGCAAATTAATTCCGGTTCTGCAGTTTCTCGTTTAATTTTTGTTGAAGAATGGCCACTTTTAAGTCTGTTGTTGAGTGTCCAGGGAGATTGAAATATTCTCTTACTGGTTTTTGAATGTTACAATTCTTGATGTCTGATTAGTGTCCATTTATTCTTTTGCGTAGAGACTGTCCGGTTTGGCCAACGTACATGGCAGAGGGGCATTGTTGGCACATGAGGGCATATATCACATTAGTAGATGTGCAGGTGAATGAGCCTCTGATGGTGTGGCTGATGTGGTTGGGTCCTATGATGGTGTCCCTTGAATAGATATGTGGACAGAGTTGGCAACGGGGTTTGTTGCAGGGATTGGTTCCTGGGTTAGTGATTTTGTTGTGTGGTGTGTAGTTGCTGGTGAGCATTTGCTTCAGGTTGGGGGCTGTCTGTAAGTGACGACTGGCCTGTCTCCCAAGGTCTGTGAGAGTGAGGGATCATCCTTCAGGATAGGTTGTAGATCCTTGATGATGCACTGGAGAGGTTTTAGTTGGGGGCTGTATGTTATGGCCAGTGGTGTTCTGTTACTTTCTTTGTTGGGCCTGTTCTGTAGCAGGTGACTTCTGGGTACCCTTCTGGCTTTGTCAATCTGTTTCTTCACTTGCAAGTGGATATTGTAGTTGTAAGAATGCTTGATAGAGATCTTGTAGGTGTTTGTCTCTGTCTGGGGGATAGGAGCAAATGCAGTTGTATCTTAGAGCTTGGCTGTAGACAATGGATCATGTGATGTGGTCTGGATGAAAGCTGGAGGCATGTAGGTAAGTGCAGCAGTCAGTAGGTTTCTGATATAGGGTGCTGTTTATGTGACCATCACTTATTTGTACTGTAGTGTCCAGGAAGTGGATCTCTTGTGTGGACTGGTTCAGGCTGAGGTTGATGTTGGGGTGGAAATTGTTGAAATCCTGGTGGAATTCCTCAACCGACTCCTTCCCATGGGTCCAGATGATGAAGATGTCCTCAATGTAGCACAAATAGAGTTGGGTCTCTTGGGGACAAGAGCGGAGGAAGCGTTGTTCTCAGTCAGCCATAAAAATGTTGTCATACGCTGCCACCTTAATTGAATTGGCTTCGTTAGCACTGACTCCCCCCACTTGGTAAGGCAACTCCCATCTTTTCATGTGTTGTGTGTATATATATGGGAGCTTACTGTATTTTTCACTCCATGCATCTGATGAAGTGGGTTTTAGCCCATGAAAGCCTATGTCCAAATAAATTTGTTAGTCTCTAAGGTGCTACAAGGACTCCTCGTTGTTTCTTCTGAAAGTTGTAATTTTAAATATTCTTTAAACTTTGGATATTCTTGTTAGCTATAAAAAATATCTATTTCTGCTGGGAATCCCACTAAACTTTTGGCTTCAGTTATGTCTTAGGACCATGCGTGCCATATGCTAACCATGCACTGAATGAATAAAAGATCTTGTTGCCCTATCCCTGACTTCCTCTGGACCCCTCTACACCATTCCATTCAGAGCCTTTCTGGAGATCTGCTGTGACACGCATAGGGTGCGTTCTGCCCCCAGCCCGCTCCCTTTTTCTCCCCCTTATCCTCCACACACCGTGCCACTGATGGTGCAAAGGGCCTTACTCAGGACCTTCCAACCAGGGAGAACTTAATGAAAAATTATTGATTTTGGGTGACTTATACTTCCACAGCAGCAGGTAATGTAAACCACTGGGGACTACAATTCTGCTACCTCGAACTGGGTCTCCAGATTCACATCCATCAATCTGCAGGGCTGTCTGGACATTGAAGTCTTGCCACTTTACTCTAAAATCTAAATCTTGTATGTTGGGACTTTGGAGAGTTAAAACCAACAAAATTAAACGTGAAATTTTAAGTGTGAAAAGGTGGAACCAGATACTTCTTGGAAAGCAACAGGTGTGAGGTTTCATAAAGAAGGTGATGGGTGCTTTTGGGATTTTGAAGTGGCATTTGGCTTGAGCTCAGAAGGGACTACTGGTAGGGTTTCCACCTCTAAGGTACAAAAACCAGGACATTTGGGATGCTTCTGAGCCATAAACCTGGACAGCTGGCCGTGCGTACTGAGCACCCCAACAGATTTCCCAGGACAGCTACTTCCAAAACAGGGAAGTTGCTGGGAAAATCTTGACAGGTGGCAACCTGAACTGCTGGTTGGAGGGATTTCAGAGCTGAAATCAAGTTTGTCTGAAGCTGGGGAAAAGCAGTGAGTGCTCTTGGAAGCCTTCTCTATTGGCCTTTGTTGACAATGGTGAAAAGAAGATAGACAGACACAGCTATTTACTCCTAGAAGCTTTCACCCTGATCATTCTAGCAGGCTACAAGAGTCTTACCTGCCTCTTGATTGTGAGTTATTTACTCTCTGACTGATGCATTTAGAACTTTTGAAAATAAAAGTATATTATTCCTCCACTTATGACTGATAGGATCAGGGGGATAAAAGCTGCAGACTAATGGAAGTGAAAAAAGAATCACTTGGGAACTGCTGGTTCCTTCTTGACAGTGATTTGTATGTCTATAGATTAGATTATTAAAGCACACATGCTGCTTGGTTGTATTTTAAATGTGCCTGTTGGCTTTTCTTTGGCTTTGTGGTAACCCCCACTCTCCTAGCATTCTGAGCATTATTTAAAAAACCCAAAACAAACCAGTTTTCTATCACTGTGCTTGGTTTGACCAAAGGTCCTCCCCATACAGTTATACAGATGCCCTCCTCACTTTTATTTGAGGGGTTCACATTCCTCTTTTCCACCTATGAACTCTGCCTACACGTTGGAGGTCAGGATAGTGTTTATCTAGTCTGCAGATAGTCACCTTTGAGAGTAACAATAGCAACAGAGTGCCTTGGACTAGCCAGCTTGCAGTGAGCAGCTGTCGTGGTCCTGCTCTCTTCCCTTCCATGGGATGCACCTGTTCTAATTTATATTGCAGTAACACCAAAAGGCCCCAGTCAAGATCAGCGGCCTTTTGTGCTACGTGTTATACAAACACAGTGAGAAACAGTCCCTGCCCCATCAGTCTACACAGATGAAACAAAGGGTGGTTTGGGAAACAGATGCAGAAGCAGGTGGAGGTCACACAGCAGATCACCAACTGAGTAGGTCTCTTGCCCTGTCTATTAGCCCACACTCTCTGTGCCTTTTCTGTCCACTGCATGTACAAGTGACCAATTTGAGTCATTTGTTCTCGTGCCATGTTGCATGGCAAAGCTGCCAAACCACCTAGCAAACCCTTCTCATTTTTCTTAGTGCCATGGATTCTGTTGACATGTATAGAATGTGATGTTCCTTTAAAGTAATTTACACGTTTTGCTGCTTGAAGTCTGTGCTCGTCAAAAGAGAGAAAACCATTTAAATAGCTACATTTGATCCACTGAAGATAAATCGCTGTCACACATCAATAAATAGGTAACTCTCATGGCTGCCAACAGTATTAGATTGCAAAGACAATAAATTTACAGACTCCCTTGTGAGTCACAAATGTCTTAAAAAACTCACAAGTAATTATCTGAAACAGACAAGTTAATGCAGATTTGCTATCTCTTCATTTTCCCATCAGTTCTCATCACCCTTGTCTATGGTTGTAATCCAGTCCATATTTTATTTTTTAAGTAATATATGTATAAATTAAATGTACCATCACATAACTAAACACAGAGTACTGTGTATCTTCAATAGCATTGTTGAACTACATTTGTTTGTCAGGTACAGTTGTGCTATGAAAGATGGGCTTACAGATTGGACCTTGAGAATGTTTAGAAGAAGTGTAAATAGAAGCATTAAATGGTAGGTAGCCTTCTGGAGACTGAGGTTGAGGCTGCTTCTCTTTGACAGCCCTGTATTTTTTAAGTGGTGTTACGGGAAGCAAAACACAGTTGTTTCACTTAATACCTTAGTAATTGGAAGAATTATGTAGCACTTTGGATAAATGAACTCACCCTTTGTCTCTGAAGTTCAGAAACACAGCGGAAAGAGAGATCCCTGGAATACAATCCTCTACAGGGTAGAATGCAAAATATGGTATCAGGATGACACTGCAATTTTTTATTCTTGCATCTGGTTCCAGTATACCGTGAGATTTAATGACACTACAAATACCCAGACACGTTTTTGTGGCCTTTTAGTTGTTGGGTTGCAGAACTGTGTACTACGGTGGATTTCATTCATCTGTCAAAGCAATATTCATGCTTAAAAATAAGCTAGTGATGCTTTTATTTCTAAACTTTGTTGGCAGTCTTTTTAGAAACTCCATGCTACTGTTGGGAAAATGTAGCCTGCTTGAGTGCTATGCATGCTAGACTGGGATCTTATTGTATGATGATTCCAAAACTCATTTGAGAAAACAAGAGTGGTGGTTATGGGTCTACCTGAATAAAATTTCTCAAAAATAATTTGAGTCTCAGCTGAGCTCGGCAGAGTATCCATCATTGAGTTGTGTGCTCACCATATGATCTCAGAACTCTGACTGAGAGTTACACAGTAGTTCAGTCTGTACCCATGGTGAAGTGCATTACTGCAGTGTGCAGAGGGTCACCTTCCTGCCAGTGAAGTCATTTGGAAATTGTGGGTGGTGTTTTGAGTTCGCATTTGGCATTCGTTAGCATCCCACAGAGCAGTGGTGGTTAGCAAGAAATGGTTGGTAGGTAGGAACGGATGACTGGCACGGGCTCCCTGGATCTAGGCAAAGGCTGGACATGGCTGGCCTTGCTGTTCGTCTTGCAAACTCCTTGCTAGATCTCTGCATGTGGTTTTGATGCTGTTTCGTGTCTTGTGTCGCTAGATGAATCCAGTCAGGGATTTAGAGAAGCAGAACTGGGGGGTCTCATAAAGGAAACTGCCTGTCTCCCGAACTGGTGGAGGTACAGATATGACAATCCTCAGCCTTTGCAAATGGTTAAATCTGAAATTTTATGCTTAGCAGAGACTGCTATTGACTTTTTCTCTGACCAAAGAGCTGCAAAACAAACTAAATGATTTTAGAAGGCTTCCCCTTGCCCCTTCAGTTGCGTTCTTAGTTGCATTCTAGTACATAATTAGTATTTCTAGCTGCTGTTCACAAGATAAGAGAAAATCTACCCCAGGAGTGGATGCTTTCCTCTCCCCAATTAAGAATTCTATTCAGTCTTCCTGGTGCATCTGTTCAAAGAACAGAGTGAGAAATCTCTTCAAGGTCACACACCTCCTTGAAACCAACACTGTGTTTTTCTTAATCCCATTACAAGGTCCCCAGTATCATTAGATGCAAGTGTTACTGTTTAGCTTTCATTTGATAAGCTGATGAAAGGGGGAGAAAAAGACTCCCTGATGCAGAAAGACAGTCAAGCAACTACTGTAATGGAGCATGTTTGGAAACATAATAATCCGCTTAACGTTGGCATTTTGGTGGCCCACTACTGGACCTTTCATAGTACAGCATAAAAGAGAGAAGGGATAGAGAGCCTAAAGGGTACTTTAAAAGGAAGAAATGGCTAGTACACTAGAGCTTTGAACAATTTCAAACTTTGATTATTTTTCCCCCACACCTGAAAATGTGAATCTTCTCTTTGCTGTGAGCTCCCCCCTCTGGCATCAGTGTCTTATTAATATCTTGTAAGACGAGCAAGCTTCTCAAAAACAGGTTTCTTACTAGCATTAGTTCAGAGGTGCATTTTGGTAAACGGTGGGGTTCCTAGCTTTGTCTCGAAAGCTAGGGAAATCAGAATGCTGCTTACAATCTCTGCAGTGATTCTAAACCTCTGTTCATGTAACAACAGGAAGATTAGAAAACCACATTCATTGTGAGTTTGAGTGAGAATTTCTCTTGAGCTCAGCAGCGTTCAAAGATATTGATGACCTTATAGGCAGTGCCTGAAAGAGTGGCTGTTGTATTGTGTCAAAGGTGAAAGTGCCATCGCGTCAGCCTCTTGGGCTGACTAGACTTGCTCCTACAGAAGTCCAGGTCTGCCATCCTTGGTATTAGTAAGGTTATAGATGAAACCTCTCACTTTTGACCTTGCATGGCTGTTTTCTGAGAGGTGTGTTTTGTCTGCTAGGGGTTTTGCCTTTGGGCCACAACTTAATATCCAGATGTGTTCAGATCTTTAAGTTTAAGCTAATACGGCTACGAATAACAACCCATAGCTGGTGAATCAAGAGAAAATGTGGTGTTCATGTGTGTGGCATTTGTTTAAATAGAGTTGTTTTGGCACTCCATCACATTACAAAGAGGCAGCCTCTGAAAATCATAAGACCTTATTTTTCTCCAGCTAATTCTGACAAACATAGCTAGGTACAGTATACAAACTTACTCTGTCTAGGGTTGGGTTTTTTTTTTTGTTATTTTTTTATTGGGCCTTCATAATCATTCTCTTGTTTGGTCTGTCTAGCAGACTTTTAACATAAAGCAACAGTGATAATCTTTATCAATAACTGTCATAAATGTAAAGGGAAGGGTAAACCCCTTTAAAATCCCTCCTGGCCAGAGGAAAAATCCTCTCACCTGTAAAGGGTTAAGAAGCTAAAGGTAACCTCGCTGGCACCTGACCAAAATGACCAATGAGGAGACAAGATACTTTCAAAAGCTGGGAGGAGGGAGAGGAACAAAGGGTCTGTGTCTGTTGGTATGCTGCTTTGCCGGGGATAGAACAGGAATGGAGTCTTAGAACTTTTAGTAAGTAATCTAGCTAGGTATGCGTTAGATTATGATTTCTTTAAATGGCTGAGAAAAGAATTGTGCTGAATAGAATGACTATTTCTGTCTGTGTGTCTTTTTTGTAACTTAAGGTTTTGCCTAGAGGGATTCTCTGTGTTTTGAATCTAATTACCCTGTAAGGTACCTACCATCCTGATTTTACAGGGGTGATTCCTTTACTCCTATTTACTTCTATTTCTATTAAAAGTCGTCTTGTAAGAAAACCGAATGCTTTTTCATTGTTCTCAGATCCAAGGGTTTGGGTCTGTGGTCACCTCTGCAAATTGGTGATGATTTTTACCAAACCTTTCCCAGGAAGTGGGGTGCAAGGGTTGGGAGGATTTTGGGGGGAAAGACGTGTCCAAACTGTGTTTCCCAGTAAACACAGTTAGAGTTTGGTGGTGGCAGTGGTTATTCCAAGGACAAAGGATAAAATTAATTTGTACCTTGGGGAAGTTTTAACCTAAGCTGGTAAAAGTAAGCTTAGGAGGTTTTCATGCAGGTCCCCACATCTGTACCCTAGAGTTCAGAGTGGGGGAGGAACCTTGACAATAACAAATCAACTTTCCTATTTTTTCAACCACTTTTCATCCTCCAAATTCCTGTCCCTGTTTAGTGAGTGCTTCCTTTGGTAGTGTCCCCTTTTGTGACTGGCTGTGGGGTGGAACAGTTTTTTCCCGTTCCTGCCATTTTGAGGTCACTGGGAAGAAGTGCTGTAATTGGCCTAAACAGAGATGGAGTGGTCTGAATCTGAATAGGATTGGTGCTCAGCACCACTGACGTTTGTCCTTCCATGCTTCGTCCACTCCCTTACCGTTAATCCTACTTGATGTTACACCTAAAATACGATGGCAAATTCTTCAGAGCAGCATCCTCAGTATCTTCTGTTTGCACTGTAAAGTATGCAGCACACTGTTGGTTGCTGTAAATATAGTAAATACTATCAGTTTCTGATGCTGCATGTGCTTTACAGTTGTTTTCTTACTTGAGTCTACTTTTCTGTCATATACAACGTTGCCAGGGTGTGTTGACAGCTGCTAAAGATGTAACACAGTTTATTGGCACTTTAGTTTTTCATGCTGAAGGTCCTCTGTTCAGTGTCCACCTGGTGATTGTATTGTCTGCAGCCAAAATTCATTGCGAAGTGGCATTGCAGATCGGACTTGAACTCTTGCAGAGCTCAGATACTTCTTACTATGTAATACACTGACAAAGTCCTTGTGATCGTAAGCCAGCAACTACACAGCCTGCTATTTAACTATAAAGTGCATGGACTGATAACACAATTAATACAAGCCTCAGGATAAATTCAATACAGAAGGTGAAATCAATGGTAAAAATCCGACCAACTTCAGTGAGGCCAGGATTTCACCTATAAACTTCTGCTCTCTGCGTTAGCTAGCAGGTTGTATATATGTTTAATAATGAGTTTGTAATGTATGTACGTGCATTGTATGGATCATTGGCAATACCAGAAGAGTGAGGGGTCATGGAGACTGTACTGCCCTCTGAGGTAGTTCAAGGTTAAAATTCAGGAGCAGTGTGTGAAATTTGCCTTGTTGCTCCCAGTGAGCCTGTCCTGTGGCTAAACACAGGGCTTCATGCTGCCATTTTAGCACCAGTCAGAAGTACTAAGTTCACCCCAAAAGAAGTTTTTATACTTGTGACTCAGATGGTAATTGATGAGCTATATGCTCAGGGAGCATAAAATCCTCGTGAGTCAGATTTATGAGGGCCTTCAAGTTTCTTTGTCAGAACAGCACTGTTGTTAACAGGGATAGTGAATTACAGGGGAAGCACTGGTATGTTGGAAAACATCTTGTCATATTATTTCTGAACTGGAATATCAGTGTGCCTCTAAGACACTCTCTTCTGTGACACTTGGGGGCAGTGGCTTGGCAGGGATTAAATCCTTAGAAAAAAACAAAGAAGTTTCTGGGATATGCAGGTGGTAGCAGAAAAGAATCCCAAGGCTTCCTCCCCCTTCTTGCTGTAGGAATATTGCACATTTTTTAGTCAAGTGCCTGATTAAATTTGACATTTGAAAATAGAACTTCATGCAGAAATAAGTACTGTACTTCTCAGCATTTAATTAAGATGTTTAGTTCCTGTCAAGTCTGATAGTTTCTTTTTCCTGTTAAGGGCAATACGTCTTCAACTTCTGAAATTTCAGAAACCTGTACTTAACCTTTAATCGTCATTCCATTTACATAGAAATCTGATTAACAACTTTTAAAGTTCAGGAGCTGGGAGTAAATGCAATTAAACCCGTTTTGGAGTCTGTTATTAAGAGCTGGCATTTAATGAAAACTGAGGGCATACTACTGTTACTGTCTCCACCATAGCAGGATGTCTTAAGCAATTAGTTAGAAACATGAAATACATGAAGTGTACTACATTACCTGTGAGTTAACACAGTTGGTATTTAAACAGCATGCTGTCTTCTTCCCTTTGCTGCTGCTGTATTGAATGTGCCGGTTTCTGGATAGTAAAGCAGTTCTCATAGCATTTTGGTTGAGCTGTCGCACTGGTCATTTTGTTGTACATACTAAAGCTGTGCATTTCTTCATTAACTTAGTCTCACTCTGAAAAGTGGCTGTATGGAAAATATCTCAACCAGAATCAACAGATGAGCTTTTCTACTGTATTCATTGATGTATGAGCTGACTTGAGTTGACCAAATATGCATTGCTGACTAGTTTTTACTCCTGTAAACACTGTGGAACAAGTGCATCTTTGGGAGACTTGTCTGGATTCTTTTTTGGCTGGGGTGACCTGACATCCTGATATTAGAGGCTTTGTCTTGTATATGCAACTATACCCCCCGCCTCGAAAAAAAGTGTTCCAATTGTTCACACTTGCTATCTGGTCACCCTATTTTTGGCTCACATATCATTGAAAGAAATGTTAACTGATGATGATGACAGGGCCAAATTCTACACTCAGCTGCCCGTCCAGCCCCATTGTACACCTGTTCACTTTTTTTTAATACTACTTGAATAAGGGGGAGTTCAATCAACTCGAAAGGCAACATGTTTAAACTCATTACAAATATACTTGCTTACACAACACTTAATGACCTCCTGCTTTTGTGCCTCTCTGGTGAAGCCTATTGCTTCTTGCACCTTTTGTGGACATACTCAGCTGGTCACCTGCATTCTTACATATGTTAGTGGGCTGTATATATTGTACAAATACTTACTAGTCGCAACAGAGAGACTGAGGATCAATGGGCAACGATGGATTGGGCAGCGATCGATCCAGCGGAGGGGATGACGTCTAGTCTAGTCTAGTATGACGTCTAGTTTAGTCTTGACGCTATAATTTGGCCGCCGAGTGCTGTCCCATCAACTCCGGTACTCCACTGGAGCGAGAGGTGCAGGCGGAGTTGACGGAGGAGTGTCAGCTGTTGACTCACCTGCAGTGAGGACACCGCGGTGAGTAGATCTAAGTACATCGACTTCAGCTACGTTATTTACATAGTTGAAGTTGTGTATCTTAGATCGATGCTACGTTATTTACATAGCTGAAGTTGTGTAACTTAGATCGATCCCCTGCTCCCAGTGTAGACCAGGCCTAAGGATTGAAAGGCTAAATTGAATGTAGCCAATAAGCAAACAGAAGAATTACAGTTGTTACTAGGCATATGCCAATTTACGTGCCAAAGGAGATGGATGAGTTCTTCCCCTGCCCTTGGTACTAACAATGAGGGGTAAATTTTCAAAGCAGTGACCAGTTTTTTATTTGTGTGATTTCCATTGATTTTAATGGGAGCTGCACAGCTGAAACCTGATGCATTGCTATGAAAATGTACCCCATTAAGTTTTGCTTATATCTCAAGAAAATGGAAAAAGAAAAGGAGTACTTGTGGCACCTTAGAGACTAACAAATTTATTTGAGCATAAGCTTTCGTGAGCTACAGCTCGCTTCATCGGATGCATTCAGTGGAAAATACAGTGGGGAGATTTTTATACATAGAGAACATGAAACAATGCCATACACTCTGTAACGAGAGTGATCAGGTAAGGTGAGCTATTACCAGCAGGAGAGTGTGTGTGTGTGTGGGGGTGAACCTTTTGTAGTACAAATTTATTTGAGCATAAGCTTTCGTGAGCTACAGCTCACTTCATCGGAAAAGTTCCGCCTTCCCCCCCACTCTCCTGCTGATAATAGCTCACATTACCTGATCACTCTCGTTACAGTGTGTATGGTAACACCCATTGTTTCATGTTCTCTGTGTATATAAATCTTCCCACTGTATTTTCCACTGAATGCGTCCGATGAAGCGAGCTGTAGCTCACGAAAGCTTATGCTCAAATAAATTTGTTAGTCTCTAAGGTGCCACAAGTCCTTCCTTTCTTTTTGCGGATACAGACTAGCACGACTGCTACTCGGAAACCTGTCAAGAAAATGGATATCCCTGATGGATTTTTTTTCTCTTTGTTTTGTTTTGTGTTAAGCTTCTGACCCTGGTGGCAAAAAGCTGCCCGTCATACTGGATAATTTCTATTAAAATAATCTTTATTTAAAGAACAACTGATGTGTAAGGGGAAAATTCAAACTCACTGTTTGTTTTCTGTCCTAATTTTCAAATTCACTCTTGGCAGTTGAAAGAAATTTGCCAGCAATCTGTTTTTATTTTGCATGAAAGCAGCAGAACTGCTGGGAAAGAAGAGGGAGAGAGGAGGGGCAGAGGGGAGAGAGACGCCTGCACATGCATGCACATGTGGCCCTGCTAAGAGAAGAACCAGTCTTCACATTTTGGGGAGGACATCTAAATAACCTGCTACATCACCGCTGTACTGTGAAGGGAATGGTAATGCCTGAAGTGGTCTACTGTGTACTCTTGTAAATCAAGTGCATATTAAAAATGTAACTTCCCTGTTGCAGAACTACTCACCCATGACTTGGGAAAGGGGTCACCCTGTTCAAGTCATTGTGCAGCCCCTGCTGTTACTCCTTTTGGCTAACAGCTTCCAGAAGCTGATTCACCAGGCTTACCTGGTGTGGCAGCTCTCAGCACCTCACCCTTTGGCTCTGCTTATCTTGTGTGTTGCAGATGTAGGTTAAGATGAAAACTCTAATAGCTGGCATTTCACAGGTGCATAAAGGTGGGGAGAGAGGGCATAAGGAGCCTCTTGTCTTATGCCTTTCTGCCAGCAGTAGAACACAGACTGTCTCTGTCCCCTTGCAGCCCTCAGTGACAGGGAGAATCAGAGAGGGAAATCCTGGCTCTGTGGCAAATGAAAGTTTCGCCACTGCTTTCACAGGAAACAGAAGGATACCTAGAATCTGTAAAATCAGACAGACCCTCAACAAGGTGTTGATGATTAATTAGCTAAAGTTTGTACAGAACATTCAATATGTAAATTGCTATATAGTGTCATGTATGTTTGTTTATTATTTCAGCCAGAGTTCCTTTCTTGGTTGAAGGTTGAGCTCCCTTGGTCCTTCTTGAAATTCGGAGCTTAACATGTGGCCTATTAAGTGTCTTAAGGTGGTGATACACAGACTGAGACTTGGGAGCTGCAAGTGGCTCTTTAATGTGTCTCCTGCAGCTCTTTGCAGCACATGATATTAAAAGATGGTGTGATATAATTATTAACCAATCAGGATGCTTTTCTTATATTATTAACCACTTGTAGAACACATGGTCAGTTATTTTGCCGTGAGAATTATTTGTGTATATGTGTGTGTGTATATATATATATTAGGCTGTTGAATAATTGCAGTTAACTCACGCAATTAACTCAAAAAATTAATTACGATTAAAAAAATTAATCGCGATTAATCGTACTGTTAAACAATAGCATACCAATTGAAATTAATTAAATATTGTGGATGTTTTTCTACGTTTTCATATATGTTGTATTCTGTGTTGTAACTGAAATCAAAGTGTTTTTTATTACAAATATTTGCACTATAAAGTCATAAACAAAAGAGATAATATTTTACAATTCACCTCATTCAGGTACTGTAGTGCAATCTCTTGGTAGTGAAAGAGCAACTTACAAATGTAGATGTTTTTTTGTTACATAACTGGACTCAAAAATAAAACAATATAAAATTTTAGAGCCTACAAGTCCACTCAGTCCTTCTTCTTGGTCAGCCAATCGCTAAGACAAACAAGTTCGTTTACATTTACAGGAGATAATGCTCCCCTCTTCTTATTTACAATGTTACCAGAAAGTGGGAAGAGACATTTGCATGACACTTTTATAGCCGGCATTGCAATGTATTTACGTGCCAGATATGCTAAACATTTGTATGCCCCTGCATGCTTTGGCCACCATATGTATGGAAACAATGAACTCACACTGGTGTGGTTATTTTGGGTAACGTTGATCGCTAATTTGGCTCTTGAATCACTGTGGTCTTAGTATCACTGGTCTAAAGACTTCTCCTTTTGCTCTGCTAATAAATATGGAACCTCGTTACTTTGTAAAATATTCTCAGATACATAGTACATCCCTTCACAAAGTACAGTAAAACCAAATATGGTTCTGTATGTTGTGTGTACGAAAAGGTCCATGCAATTGTTCTTGGCAGCTGCAGAAAGAACTCACAACCACATCAGACTTTTGAAATAAAAGAATTCCAGTTTTAAACCTTCCAGAGCTGGCTAAGAAGGTGTATGATTCAGTACCTAATAAAACTGCCTTGAAAGAGTTGAGTTTAAAATACTTTTGGGGTTAATTTCCCCCCCCCCCCCACTGAGATATGGAAACATTCACAGGTCTATGCTAATGGCTGTGCTAATTGAACAACTGGAATTGATAATGAATGCAGTAGAGTTGGCAGGCGTTCTGTTTCTTCAATGGTTTTGTTTTTTATTTAAAAAACTTTAGTCCTTGTATGATGATAGACCTGGATAGTGCACTGAGAAAATTGAGTTTTTTTACTGTCTTGTTGTAGTTAATTTCATGCGGCGCATCAGGATTATATGGAACAGGTTGTATCGCGCTAAACAGTCTTCACTGCACCTTATAGTCTGTAAAAAGAAAAGGGGGACTTGTGGCATCTTAGAGACCAACCAATTTATTTGAGCATAAGCTTTCGTGAGCTACCCACTCTCCTGTTGGTAATAGCTTTAGGTTTGGGGCGGGGGGAGGGAGAGAAGAAAACCTGGATTTGTGCTGGAAATGGCCCACCTTGATTATCATACACATTGTAAGGAGAGTGATCACTTTAGATAAGCTATTACCAGCAGGAGAATGGTGTGGGGGGAGAGAAAACCTTTTGTAGTGATAAACACCCATTTTTTCATGGTCTGTGTGTATAAAAACATCTTCTGTATTTTCCACAGTATGCATCCGATGAAGTGAGCTGTAGCTCACGAAAGCTTATGCTCAGATAAATTGGTTAGTCTCTAAGGTGCCACAAGTACTCCTTTTCTTTTTGCGAATACAGACTAACACGGCTGTTACTCTGAAACCTTATAGACTGTGTTTATTCTCGGACTTACTGTGTTTGCCTTGTCCTATCTATTTCTGTTTAAGTCTCAGTCCTTTGTGTATTTAGCCTCTGTTCTGTTGAATTTTTCATCCAGTATGGTTTGTGCAGAAAGCCGGGTTTTAAAACACAGTCAAAGAGTTTTCTTTTGACACTTTACAGGATTTGTGGGTGACAGTGGTGTTTGACTACTGAAATGCAGATAGTACAGGTTTGATACAGTTAATTAGCCCATGGCTGTATGTACTATTGGCTCAAAACATCTCTCACCAAAATTCTCATACAGGCTTTCATATCACCTCACCTTACCTTGGCTACTCCTTCTTTTGAGGGCCTCACAAAGTCCCAGCTTTCCAGTTTGTGAATAATGCTGCTGGCCATCTTCCTGCATTTACAGAGACGGGCCCAATATCATACTAAAATACCCCATTCACTTGAGGATCTGTTTTGCCATTGCCTTCCTTGTTGTTAAAACCTTCCATGGACTTGCTTCAGCAGTCTTCACAGACAGCGTGTCCTCTCTAGTCTGCTCCCTTTGCTTTGCTTTCACCAGCCAACTCTCTGCACTTTGATACAGTTTTGCATCTGTGGGTGCCAGGGCTCCATCTGTAAACTGGCATCTAGAAAGTGCTCTCGACTGACCTTTGCTGATTGCAAATGTGAACATAAAACTTGCTTTCTCTTTGCTTGTAGCCTCAGCTTCTTGTTCTCTCTCATTAATTCTGGAATTAAAATTTAACTCTCCAAAATATTTTCAGATGTCTAGTAGGAAAGATTCTGCCCAAAGTAAAGTTAGCAACATGTAAGTACTGGCTGCAATAATAAATAACCTAAATGGACTGGTGCCATCCGTCATGTTGAAAGGCAATGATAAGTTGAGAGTAAATCTTGTTCCTAATGCCAACTCCAAGTAGTGTGGTGCTGGAGATCTTCACAGGGCTGCGAAGAGGAGAATTCCACCACTTGTGCTTCCATTTTACCACCATTAACCATTTCCTTAAAAACCAGATCATCAGGTAATGGGCCAGATTATCAGGTAATGGGCCAGATCATCAGGTAATGTAAATCAGTATAGCTGCATCCAGTGCAGTGGAACTTTCGTGTCATATTCTGGTCTAACCAGACCAGTGAGGCTTTGTGTCGCTTGCCTGCCTTGTAGCCCAAAGTGCTTCAAAGGGTTCTGCTGCTGTGGTTCTCTTGTCTGGACGCTCCCAGACACCATATAAACACTGTTGTATTATATTGAGTTTTTTGATTGATGGTTCAGCAACTGTTAATCAAATGTTATAGCAACAAATCCTGAAATCCTTACTTTGTCCTGTGGTGAAACTCCTGTTCACTTTGGTAGGCAGAACAATGTGGTTTTATTGATTTTAAAGTTTAAGCTGACTGTGGTTTTTATAAGTACATGCCAGGCTAATAATTTTTGACACTGAAATATGGAGTTTATTAAGGTCTTGCATTGTGAGGATTGCAGAGGGTGCAGAACTGTTGGAGATGTTGGGGTGGAAGAGATGCAGAAAATGTTGAGATGGATGAAGACAAGCTGAGAAGTATGTAGGGTACAATTGGCCTATGGAACTAATACAGCAGGATGTTATTGAGGCAAATAACTGAGTAAGTTTTTTTTTTTAAAGATGTTTTCATACATGTAAATAAGATCTGCTTTGTTAAAAATTAAAAGGGCTTCAGCTGATCCCCTGCAGGGGGCAGGAAGTACTTTCCCTCGTTGTGCTGTGTTTCAGAGTAACAGCCGTGTTAGTCTGTATTCGCAAAAAGAAAAGGAGTACTTGTGGCACCTTAGAGACTAACCAATTTATTTGAGCAAAAGCTTTCGTGAGCTACAGCTCACTTCATCGGATGCATACTGTAGAAACTGCAGAAGACATTATATACATAGAGACCATGAAACAATACCTCCTCCCACCCCACTCTCCTGCTGGTAATAGCTTATCTAGAGTGATCATTCTCCTTACAATGTGTATGATAATCAAGTTGGGCCATTTCCAGCACAAATTTTCTCACCAGGTTTTCTCACCCTCCGCTCCCCCCCCCCCCCCACAAACTCACTCTCCTGCTGGTAATAGCCCACCCAAAGTGACCACTCTCTTTACAATGACAGGTTTCAGAGGAACAGCCGTGTTAGTCTGTATTCGCAAAAAGAAAAGGAGTACTTGTGGCACCTTAGAGACTAACCAATTTATTTGAGCATGAGCTTTCGTGAGCTACAGCTCACTTCATCAGATGTTTACCGTGGAAACTGCAGCAGACTTTATATACACACAGAGAATATGAAACAATACCTCCTCCCACCCCACTGTCCTGCTGGTAATAGCTTATCTAAAGTGATCAACAGGTGGGCCATTTCCAGCACAAATCCAGGTTTTCTCACCCTCCACCCCCCACACAAATTCACTCTCCTGCTGGTGCTAGCCCATCCAAAGTGACAACTCTTTGCATAATCAAGTCGGGCTATTTCCTGCATAGATCAAGGTTTTCTCACATCCCCCCCACCCCCATACACACACAAACTCACTCTCCTGCTGGTAATAGCTCATCTAAACTGACCACTCTCCAAGTTTAAATCCAAGTTAAACCAGAACATCTGGGGGGGGTGGGTAGGAAAAAACAAGAAGAAACAGGCTACCTTGCATAATGTGTATGATGATCAAGGTGGGCCATTTCCAGCACAAATCCAGGTTTTCTCACCCCCCCACCCCCTTTTTCCAAAAACCACACACACAAACTCACTCTCCTGCTGGTAATAGTTCATCCAAAGAGACCACTCTCCCTACAATGTGCATGATAATCAAGGTGGGCCATTTCCAGCACAAATCCAGGTTTTCTCACCCCCCCACCCCCCAAACACAAACTCACTCTCCTGCTGGTAATAGCTCATCCAAACTGACCACTCTCCTTACAATGTGTATGATAATCAAGGTGGGCCATTTCCAGCATAAGTCCAAGTTTAACCAGAACGTCGGGGCGGGGGGGGGGGGTAGGAAAAAACAAGGGGAAATAGGCTACCTTGCATAATGACTTAGCCACTCCCAGTCTCTATTTAAGACTAAATTAATAGTATCCAATTTGCAAATGAATTCCAATTCAGCAGTTTCTCGCTGGAGTCTGGATTTGAAGTTTTGTTGTTTTAAGATAGCGACCTTCATGTCTGTGATTGCGTGACCAGAGAGATTGAAGTGTTCTCCGACTGGTTTATGAATGTTATAATTCTTGACATCTGATTTGTGTCCATTTATTCTTTTACGTAGAGACTGTCCAGTTTGACCAATGTACATGGCAGAGGGGCATTGCTGGCACATGATGGCATATATCACATTGGTGGATGTGCAGGTGAACGAGCCTCTGATAGTGTGGCTGATGTTATTAGGCCCTGTGATGGTGTCCTCTGAATAGATATGTGGGCACAGTTGGCAACGGGCTTTGTTGCAAGTATAGGTTCCTGGGTTAGTGGTTCTGTTGTGTGGTATGTTGTTGCTGGTGAGTATTTGCTTCAGGTTGGGGGGCTGTCTGTAGGCAAGGACTGGCCTGTGTCCCAAGATTTGTGAGAGTGTTGGGTCATCCTTCAGGATAGGTTGTAGATCCTTAATAATGCGTTGGAGGGGTTTTAGTTGGGGGCTGAAGGTGACGGCTAGTGGTGTTCTGTTATTTTCTTTGTTAGGCCTGTCCTGTAGTAGGTGACTTCTGGGAACTCTTCTGGCTCTATCAATCTGTTTCTTCACTTCCGCAGGTGGGTATTGTAGTTGTAAAAATGCTTGATAGAGCTCTTGTAGGTGTTTGTCTCTGTCTGAGGGGTTGGAGCAAATGTGGTTGTATCGCAGAGCTTGGCTGTAGACGATGGATCGTGTGGTGTGGTCAGGGTGAAAGCTGGAGGCATGTAGGTAGGAATAGCGGTCAGTAGGTTTCCGGTATAGGGTGGTGTTTATGTGTCCATTGTTTATTAGCACTGTAGTGTCCAGGAAGTGGATCTCTTATGTGGACTGGACCAGGCTGAGGTTGATGTTGGGATGGAAATTGTTGAAATCATGGTGGAATTCCTCAAGGGCTTCTTTTCCATGGGTCCAGATGATGAAGATGTCATCAATATAGCGCAAGTAGAGGAGGGGCGTTAGGGGACGAGAGCTGAGGAAGCGTTGTTCTAAATCAGCCATAAAAATGTTGGCATACTGTGGGGCCATGCGGGTACCCATAGCAGTGCTGCTGATCTGAAGGTATACATTGTCCCCAAATGTAAAATAGTTATGGGTAAGGACTAAGTCACAAAGTTCAGCCACCAGGTTAGCCGTGACATTATCGGGGATAGTGTTCTTGACGGCTTGTAGTCCATCTTTGTGTGGAATGTTGGTGTAGAGGGCTTCTACATCCATAGTGGCCAGGATGGTGTTATCTGGAAGATCACCGATGGATTGTAGTTTCCTCAGGAAGTCCGTGATGTCTCGAAGGTAGCTGGGAGTGCTGGTAGTGTAGGGCCTGAGGAGGGAGTCAGCATAGCCAGACAATCCTGCTGTCAGGGTGCCAATGCCTGAGATGATGGGGTGCCCAGGATTTCCAGGTTTATGGATCTTAGGTAGTAGATAGAATATCCCAGGTCGGGGTTCCAGGGGTGTGTCTGTGCAGATTTGATCTTGTGCTTTTTCAGGAAGTTTCTTGAGCAAATGGTGTAGTTGCTTTTGGTAACTCTCAGTGGGATCAGAGGGTAATGGCTTGTAGAAAGTGGTGTTGGAGAGCTGCCGAGTAGCCTCTTGTTCATATTCCGACCTATTCATGATGACAACAGCACCTCCTTTGCAGCCTTTTTGATTATGATGTCAGAGTTGTTTCTGAGGCTGTGGATGGCATTGTGTTCTGCACGGCTGAGGTTATGGGGCAAGTGATGCTGCTTTTTTTTTTTTTTTTTTTTTTTTTTTTTTGAAACTGCTGAATTGGAATTCATTTGCAAATTGGATACTATTAATTTAGGCTTAAACAGAGACTGGGAGTGGCTAAGTCATTATGTAAGGTAGCCTATTTCCCCTTGTTTTTTCCTACCCCCCCCACCCCGCCCAGACATTCTGGTTAAACTTGGATTTATGCTGGAAATGGCCCACCTTGATTATCATACACATTGTAGGGAGAGTGGTCAGTTTGGATGAGCTATTACCAGCAGGAGAGTGAGTTTGTGTTTTGGGGCGGGGGGGGGGGGGGGGGAAGAAAACCTGGATTTGTGCTGGAAATGGCCCACCTTGATTTTCATACACATTGTAAGGAGAGTGGTCACTTTGGATAAACTATTACCAGCAGGAGAGTGAGTTTGTGTGTGTGGTTTTTGGAAAAAGGGGGTGGGGGGGTGAGAGAACCTGGATTTGTGCTGGAAATGGCCCACCTTGATTATCATACACATTGTAAAGCGAGTGGTCACTTTGGATGGGCTATTACCAGCAGTAGAGTGAGTTTGTGGGGGGGGAGGGGGGCGGAGGGTGAGAAAACCTGGATTTGTGCTGGAAATGGCCCAACTAGATCATCATACACATTGTAAGGAGAGTGATCACTTTAGATAAGCTATTACCAGCAGGAGAGTGGGGTGGGAGGAGGTATTGTTTCATGGTCTCTGTGTATATAATGTCTTCTGCAGTTTCCACAGTATGCATCCGATGAAGTGAGCTGTAGCTCACGAAAGCTTATGATCACATAAATTGGTTAGTCTCTAAGGTGCCACAAGTACTCCTTTTCTCATTGTGCTGTGTTTTACAGTTGGTCAGTTGTACTGAAAGATAATGTTTTTTCTCTTAAGAACTTGGTCTCACTGCTGGAGTCAGGACACTGGACCACATGGAGCAGTGGTCTGATCCAGTGTGGTTTCTCCTATGTGCATATTGGTATAGTTTATCTGTTTTTCAATGTCCATAGATAGTGAGAGCCAGCCCTTCATCTTATCTTATCTATCTTTAGGTTCTGGTGACATCACAACCACCCATGTTATTTCCCCTTTTGGTTTGTGGTTGTCTTCAAACCCCTCTTATGACTGTATAACCATATTGCCATACATTTTGGTGTTTTTTTGATGATGATCTTGTAGCAAGACCAGTTCTTTGTGGTTCTAGTTTAACTCTTTACTGACATCTTGTAATCCTTGAGTAAAATACTGCATTATTCACTTCAGATATCCTGCTCATGTTAGCTCTAGATTTAGGATAGTTTCAAAATCATGGGGCCCATTATGAGTACGTTCTGTCCATGAACTAGGAAAATTGCCAAGCTTTTTTCCTGGAAAAGATTTTATATGACCTTTTGTTATTTTTAAGGTTATGGATTCAAGTAAACAAAGCAAATACCTAACCAGAGAATACAGAGCAGCACTGGTACATTACTGGGGAAAAAAACCCCACAATAACCTGAGTGTAGTAATTAGTTTTTATATGGCAAGAATCATGCTTGTATTTTAAAACCTTCTCTCAGATGAAGTTTTAATTGAGATATTTTAGGAATTGAAATCAAGTTACCTTTATTTAATTGTGTTGTATCTTTTTAGAGCAATTCTCAATTGTTCCTAATTAGTGGCATGATATCTTTTGCCTAGATATTATTTCCTAGATACTATTTCTTAGTAATTTGTTTAAAAATAGACAGCACAGTCCTGATGTATTCCTCTCATTACACTCAACACTTTGATTGGGTTTGGCTGGCTCATAATAGAATGGAATGTGGAATGTGTTATCAATAGCTCCAAGATGCTTAAAGCTTCTCAAGTATATTCAGGGAGTTTAATTTCTTGACAAAAGTAAATTTGTTTTGTGTTTGTTTTCTTAAACTACATTAGCTTCCTTTATCTCTCCAGAGCCAACACAGCTAAAAGTGAATGAGCTGGAGTGTAATCCTGTTTCTGCATAATGAACAGAATTAGTAGTTCCTGGGCCAATCAGTTAGTTCTTTGCTGCTCCACTGAAGGTGTTGGGGTTGCACAGATTTTACTGAGGGTGTTGTTTGCCCTTTAGAACTTCCATCATTGATGATGGTCTAGAAGAAAACTCGGCTCGATTGAGAGATCCTAAATTGAGCATGGAGGGCTGGTAGCAAGGGAGGAGAAATCCATATTCTTATTTAAATAGAAAGTACATTTGGTCTGGTAATCACTGAGAGACAGCCATGCCATATTTTTTCAAAAATAGGACCCTCATTTTAAGCTGTATGCAACAATCCATGGTTTCCAACTCCCAGAGAAATGTACCAACCGCTGGACCATCCTTCCTCTTTCTCTAATTCAAGTACTTTACAGGCTCTGCTGGGAAAGCCTGAGGCTTCACAGCAAATAAGTGGCATAGTCAGGTTGAAAATTCAGAGGTTCTTTGCTACTAGACAGGCTTGTGTCCACACTCTCCTCTTGTATTTGTGTCCATCACTGTAATATCTAAGTATGTACACTTTTGCTCAGTCCACTAGACCATAAGGCCTCCCTCCCTCTAATCAGCTAGAATTCAGGTGATGATTCAACTGTTTGAATTAACAGCACTTTTTAATCTCTCCTGTTAAATATATCCATTTAAATATTCCAAGTGTGTGGTACATATATTTAAAGGGATACGATGATGTAGTTTATGCCCTAAATTTCAGTTAAAAAAAAAAAGAAAAAGAAAAAGAAACATGTCTTACAAAAACCAATCTGAAAATAAATAATTTAATCATGCACTGTATTTCAGTAGAATTGGTATTTTGTGTTTTGGGGGGAAGTAGTGTGGATTTCTTTGTGGTACAGAAAATTCAAACACAGCGGCACTGAGCTGGTGCAGTAGAACCAAACATTGGAAATAATAAACAGAAGGGGAATAAAGTGTCTAATTCCTTCATTTTTAATTATCTTAAAGCCTTGTCTACACTGTGACATTTTGTAACCCCTCCTCCATCATTGCTGAACAAGTTCAGCTTCAGAGGTGTCAGCAATGTTGGGAGGCCTTGTCTAGATAGGCTGCAGCTAGTGTTTTAAGCACCGTGATATGGAACCTTAATGGTAGGTATTGATAGGTCTTTAAACACCAGCTGCCAAGCTACAATAAAGTTCTCAATGTTGTTAACATCAGTGGAGTTGTACCAGTGCTGACTGCATCTGAAAAATTTTGCAAAATTTCTGGAATGTAGACAGTACTTTTATGGTGGTCTTAAATTAGGCGAGTGATTTAGGAGCTACGCTTCATTGAAAATCAATTGGACTTAGGCTTGCAAGTCACTTAGGCACTTTTGAAAATTTTACCAATTGTCATTTTTTTAGTTTAGCAGTGTCCTGTTAAGACACTTAGGATTTGTGAATAAACTTGCATCGCTGTTCTATTTCAAATGTTGCATTCGTCTTCTCCCTGCTCTCAGATGCTGCTGACAGAATACTTGGATATGAAGAACACTCGGACTGCTTCAGAGCCATCAGCCCAGCTTAGCTATGCCAGCTCTGGCAGAGAATTTGCTGCTTTCTTTGCAAAGAAGAAACCTCAAAGGCCTAAAAACCCTCTGTTCAAGTAAGTGTTGTTATGATGCCAGAATAGTACCTGGCATTGAGGTTGTCTCTGGAGCATCAAGTATTGTGCACTAATAACGTTTTCAGACACTTCAGATGGAAATGAACTACCAAAGCTGGAGCTTTTCTGTCATCCGAGAGCTGTACACTGTTCCTTCTTCACTGTTTATATTACGGTAGTGTCCAAAGGCTTCACTTAGGAATGGGGCCCCTTTGTGCTAGGAGTTGTACAACATGTAGTAAGACATCATGCCTGCCCTGATGTGCTTACAGTCGAAGTAAAGACGAAAAACACACAAGCAAGAGCAGAAATTGAAGGGCTGCATAGAGAAAAGGAGAACAGGACAAACAAGATCATTGTGTAAAGACTAGGCGTTTAATCATACCACATTTTAAAGGAAAAATTTGGAGTGAAATTAGAGTTGATAGTGTGGAGTAGAATGAAGCAGATGGGAGGGGAATGTAGGAATAAGAGTGAGGCGGAGTGGGAGTTGGACGTGAGAGAGGAAGAAAATATGGGGAAGCAATTTGACTGCCAGGGAGAGGGAGGCTGGTAGGGTCTGGGGAGTAATGCAGATAGGAGAAGAAGATTGACCTTGTCGTTAAGGCACTGAGTCAGGAGGGGACTTGTGTTTGATTCCCTTCTCTGCCACCAGTTTCCTGCACTAGTCTCTAACTTCTCCGGGCCTCATTTCCCCAGCTGTAAAATGGGGATCTTAATACTTCGTTTCTCTCTCCCCTCCCCCCACTTTGTCTGCCTTGTCTATTTAGACTAAGCCCGGATTGTCTTTCATTATGTATCTGTATGGGGCTTAACATAAAGGGGACCCAATCTCAGCTGAGGCCTTTGGGCTCTGTTGTAGTACAGATACATAATAATAATGAGGAGGAACTTCAGGGAGCAGAGAAGGAAAATGTGAAGTCCAAATTTAACAAATCCAGTCAATCTGTTACTCTGAGGAAACTGGAAGGAAATTAATGTGAGCATAGGCCTGTCCTGCTGGAGTTGGAGGTGGGGTCCTCCTGGCTAGGTTGGCTCAGCATGTGGAAATGGGAAGAATGCAGGAACTTGGCATCCCTGGATGGCTTGCCCTAACTTTGTCAGTGGGATGGGCTAGGAGAAGATATGTCCTGCATTAACACTCTCCTGCACTGCTGAAGCAGCTGTCTGGGGGGAAGGGAGGTATTGGGTGCTGGGCCTCTTTCCAGCCCTCCCTAAAGCTTCTCCTGCTTTCTTTAATCATTAAGAACCAGTCAGTGGCCTCCTTATTCTTTTTTTTTCTTTTCTCCAAACCTTAACTATAGCAGACCCAGTTTTTATTGTCTGTGTTCTGGTAGGGCCTAAAGGGCCAGTGAGAAATCAGGGCTCCGTGTGCAAGGCACAGTGCGCGTGCGCACACACACAGATCCCAGCCCCAGATCACTAAACATACTCCCCTGGTATCAGAGGCTTTCACTTTTTCCAAAGAGTTGGACGAACACCTGGCCCAGCCATGACTGATCCAATAGGTGGCTTTAGATCCACATCCCCAACATTTCTCTCCCCAGATTCTCTCTCTACTCCTGTCTACTCTGCCAGAACTCCCCTTTGGATTTAATTCCATTTCTAAGATGACTTGCAGATGTGCTTCAGAGCGCCACAGGGCTGCTCTCCTTTCTCCATTACTTCGCACGCAAATTCTGCAGCATTATCAGCCCCTCTCAGTCTGAGGAGAGAGGAGGATGAATTAATCTGCTCTGTTTCACCCACAGTACTCTGTACTCCTTTCTATCAGTTGAAAATGAAGTTAAGGATAATTGGTTAACATGATGGTGCCTAACTTCATAAGAATAGCCATCTTTTACCACTCAGGCTCCAGTCACTAAGTCACTGCTAGCACCTTAGTGACAGTGACGCTTATCAGGATCTCTCATTCTGTTATCTGTCTTCTGTCAGCTGTCACTACGTGTCTATGGAAATCTCTCTGTTGAAATGGAATTTTTCTGTCCGCCGAGGGATGCACCTGTTTGATAAAGTCATATTCTTGTCGTCTATTCCATCTTCAGTTTTTTTCTCTCCAGACAGAGAGGCTCTCTTCCTTGTATTTCCATCCCCTGCTTCCAATTTAGAGAAGCCATCCACTTGTCATAAAAATCTCTGCGTTTAGAGTCCTCACTTTGGAAATCACTTGAACAGGCGATGGAGCCTTGCTCTCATAGATGGATAGAGCTGTATGATGTGTGAGCAGTTTGTATAGCTCCTTGGAAGCTAATTTTGTAGATAACTGGGTAGAGGGAATGTGATCTAGCTACACCAGTAGAAATCAGAACTTCTGGGTTCTGTTCCTGAGATTCTGAGACTGACTTGGTGTCATTTGGACAAGTCATTTAATTGTTCTGTGCCTCAAAATTTCCCCATCTCTGAAGTGAGTGTAATACCCATATAACAGGGCTGTTGCGTAGCTTACCTGATGAATGCTTGTAAAGAACTTTGAGATCTTCAGATGAAAGGCCCTATGTTAATTCAAATTATAATGTATACTATAACAGGCCCCAGTCAGTCATGGCTCCATACACAGTGTCCATACTGTGAAGAGCTGGCAATCTGAACAATCAAAAATGATACCCATAGTGTGTGGGAAAGGGATGGGTGTACAAGCAAGGTGGCAATGGGTCCACAACATGTTAAGCTTATGTTTTGGGGTTTTTAACACATTTGATTATATAATTGTTTTATTTATATTATAAAAGCATAGTTTTAGAGACTTTTATCTTGGAATCACTTGCGATTGAAGTGGAGGAAAGGAAAGGATTGCATGAGTAAGAGTGCGAAGTGGAAACTGGAGGCAGGGAGCAGAGGGGAAAGGATAGAGAGGAGGGGTGGTGAGAAGTCAAGTAAGGCAGGGGGAGCGTAAAGTTGGATAGCGGTAGGAGAGGGATGTGCTGTAGGAGGCCCAACAACAAATGACAATTCAGCAACTGAGAGGAAAAATCCAGTCTCCAGGTCTCAGAGCTGAGTGAATGATAATGCTAGGAGGCTGATAAAGCTTGCTACTGTCGTGCCCCATCAGAGACGTCTTCCGGGCCTGGAGCCTGGGTGGGTCTCTCTGCATCTGGTGGGAGGCTGGAAGGCTCTTTCACTTCCTGTCCCCCAAGCTCTATCTAGTGGGGGCTGCTTTGAGGAAAGACTTGAAATGGAGATTTCCATAGTTAGCTCCCTATGGGCACCTCTTGGCTGCTGCTGAAGCAACACAATAATAAATAATTGAATAGTTTGTTACTCCTAGTTTTCCAGGGGAGTATTGAGTTTTAATCACTGGCTGCAGCGCTTCCCGGTTAGGAGCTGAGGTGTGTGCTTAGTGTGTGGGTTTGGTTTTGTGGAATCCACCTGTTTGCTGGGTCTTCTCTGTTTGGAAAGCGCCTAGCTGTCAGAGCTAATGGAATTAAGTAACAAATAATTTCTCATTTAATCTAACACAGTATCTCAATCTTTGTGGCTACAGAAAAGGCACCATGAGTTGTGTGACTGACTGCATGCTTTTTATTGCAGGTTTGAGTCGTCCTCCCATGCTATTAGCATGAGTGCCTATTTGCGTGAGCAGAGAAGGGAGCTCTACAGCAGGAGTGGAGAACTTCAAGGTGGGAAGCTTGATAGCTCATTAGTTTGGTTGATTGCTTTGCCAAGTATCTGCAGACCCTGCCTGGATGGCTCAGAACTGTTAGCTCCTCTCTAACAAACCATATGTAGGCCATAGTCAAGGCCATGTTTACACTAGCGCTTATGTCTACAAAACTTGTCGCTCAGGAGTGTGAAAACACCCCCCCCAAGTGGCATAAATTTAGGCGGCATAAGCCCCCGTGTGCACAGCGCTATGTTGATGCTCTCCTACTGAAATAGCTACTGCTGCTCGTGAAGGTGGTTTTTTGATGTCGACTGGAGAGCTCTTTCCCATCGGCACGATGCGGCTGCATGAGCGCTCTTACAGCGGCACGGCTGTATCGGTAAAGCTGTGCTGCTGCAAGCTTGTAAGTGTAGATGTGGCCTAAGACTCTGTAAACTTGGCCAGCTCATATCCTCTATTTATTTGCTCTAGGTAGGAAGGCAAACACTTCTATATTTTCTTTTTTCCCTTTCTAACTGCACATACTGTAGGTGTGAGTTTAAAAGGACACACATAAAACAATGACTTAAAAGAGAAAAGATCTCACTCTAAATGATGCTTTTGGAAGATTGAAACTGATGTTTGTTTCCTTACCTGAAATTTATTTTCACACTGGAACATGCACGTGTGCCCTGGCTGGGTCATCTGCAGGGACTGAACTCTGCATCTGAAAGCATGAGCCTTTACTGCTTGAGCTGAAGGACCGTTCTTTTGCCGATGAGGCAGTTACAGGCACACAAGTCTCTTTACCTGATCCAACCACTAGAGGGGGGACAAAGAACCACAATGTGTTAATGTGGGTTACATGTTTTTTTAAAAGGTAGATTTGGAACGCTGAGCTGTTGCCATTAGTTTGTTGTTCGTGAGAGATGGGGTGTGTATGCAACAATATATATATATATACACACACACACACAAAATGTGTGTGTATATAGTGTGTGTGTATATGTGTGTGTATATATATATGTAGCATCTTTCCTCTGAACATTGAACAACTGTAAATTTCTCTTCCTGACAGCTTTATCCATAAGGGATGACTTTTTTTCAGCAGCAGGGGAGAGTGGGACATTAGGTAAAATCTTCTGAAAAATCTTCATAGTAATATGTATAAGAAAGACCAGAGTGGTTCTATAATCTGATCCAGTCTCTTACAGCATGCATATTGCCCTAATGCAAGTTGACTATGGGATCTCTGTTGAAGTCATTGTTGTCCAGATAGCAGCGATGGGCAGAGGCAGAATTGTACCCTGAAATCCTATTCACAAGAATATTGGGGTGATTTTAACAGACTCTAGATATTTACAGCTGAGGTATCAGGTGATTTGTAGTTCCAGTTCCCTCCCCAGTGACTTACATCCATCCTCCAGCCGGAAGTTGACCCTACAACAACTTGAGAGTAAACTCTTATGTAGAGTGTTCTTTTGGATGGTTATGCTATATCTAGCTTAGCTGATGTTACAGAATATATCCATATAGCAAGGCTTGGATGCTCTGTTGATGGCTCTCTGGAAAACCCTAAATTAGGTAGACAGATACCTAAATTGACACTTGACCTTCACTATGGTCTGACAGTTTGTAAGAATAAGATAGAGGTGAAAATGTCTATCTTTGAGGTGTGATATAATGGTCTAAGCACATTACGAGGTGTTCAGTTTACTTCTCTTCATCTTAGAGGCTAAAATTGTCAGCTGTAGAAACCTGCCACATGTATTTATGTGCTGTGAGAAACACGTTTGTGGACATGTGGTTAGTGGCTGTGCAAAGAAGTTTAGAAAGATAAGGCAAGTAAAGCACTGTCCTATTATAGGGAATTGGGGAAGCTCAAAGGGTGGGGTTTCATTTTGTTATTACACCCACGCAGTTCTAATATCAAATCTAAAAAAATCCTGTTTTTAAAATTTTGTAGTAGTAATAATTCTAACAAGCTCTACCGTGCTGCATCTAAAGTACAGTACGCACAACCCTCACCTTTCTCGTCATAAATTATCAGATTTTTCCATACCAAATGGCTGTGGGATTTAATTACTGACTGCACCAACGCCACCCATTGCATCCCGGAAATCAGATGGAGCAGCACGATCGAAATCCAAGAGTGGGAATTCCTGACGGGAGTTACATGCTTAAAGTTGTGAGAGGAGCTGCCACTGCTTCCTTTCAGTTTAGGTATCTTCCTCGGTGCTTTCAGGCCTGCTGGGATTGTCCTAATTGCAACCCTCCAATATAACCACCATGTCATCTCAGGACCTGGCTAGTTTTCTATTTAGCCTTTAGAAAAGAGGGGGTGAGAAAACAATATTAACCCATCCCACGTACATTCCCTCTTCCAGATCTGCTACGGCTGAGAGGTTGTGGTGATAGTGGTTTTTCATATATACTTATGCTGTTACTTTGAATTGATGGTTTATTTTATATAGCTCTGTTTATTGATGTGATAGTGCTATACAAACATTGATGAGGCATGTTCCCTGCCCTGAAGAGTTCTCTACCCATGGCCCTCATCCTTCAAGGTTTGGAGCCTAAATGAGGCCTGGCCTACTTTAGAAAATTAGGTCGGAATAACTACGTTGCTCTGGCATGTGAAAAACAGAAGAATTCTTCCGTTGACCTAGCTACCGCCTGTTGGGGAGGTGGATTATCTATGTCAATGGGAGGGGTTCTCCTGTCAGCATAAGTAGTTTCTACACTGAGTGCTACAAATGTGCTGTTTTAAGTGTAGACATGCCTGAGATAAGACAAGTCATGGGACAACAGTTCAAGAGAAGGGAGAGTATGAAGATTTCTGAAGAGAAGAACTGAGTTTTAAGGAAGCATTAGAAGTAGAAAAGAAAGAGAGCTTAAGTGAGATGATGAGGGAGACTGTTCCAGGCATAGGGGTGGGATGTTAGGAGTGGGAAGAAAGGAGGGGGAATCACAGGACTTAACAAGCAAGAAAGAAGTCATAGATGTAGGTGGAGACAAGATTATGCATCCCTTTGTGTATGAGTATGAAAAGCTTGACTATGATGCAATAGGAGATGAGCAATCAGTGCAGGGAGTCGACAGGGAGGATAGATTAGGTGAATTTAGTAAGAAATCATCACTATTGAGCCAGAGGGGAAAGTTCCCTGTTAATTTTTTTTCTGTGTTAAAAATCTCTCCGCCTCTCTTTCCATTGTAAAGTGCAGTTGTTCCCTTTCAGCTAGCCCATTTATCTGCCTGATCCCTGGATCACAGCCAGATCTGCATTTCCATTTATCCCTTAAAATATAATTGAATTGTTCAGTCAGGTTAGTGGAAGGCTGACTTGCAACACCATGCTCCTCTGAACACCGCGAGTTGCTCTTCTCAACAGCCTTATCCATGGGGATGACTTTTTCAGCAGCAGCAGGGAGAGGGTGGAATACTAGGGAAAAAATCTGCTGAAAAGATGTTCAAAGTAACACATAAAAGAAAAACTTGAAGTTCATTTCATGCCAACTTTTTGAAATAGGATTTTAATTTCAGTTGCCTTAAAATCCACAACGATCAGGCTGACGCTTGGTCGTTAAGTGGTGCCATTTGGTCTGAAATATTGCAGTGCATATGGCATGCATTATCACCCACTATTGGAAGAGACCTGCTGCAAGAAGGTTAGGGATGGAAGCATTAATTCTTGAGGGTCTAATCCCAGTGAAGTCAATGGAAGAAGAATCAAGCCCTAGTTTTCTTTGCTTTTGTTTAAGCTGGATGCCTCACATTGTTTGCAAGAGAAGTTACATCAATTCACAGTCATTTAATAAAATGGAAAACATAGTATTCCTTCCTCTGAGTTAGTACAGAACCCGTGTCCCAGCGTGGTGGTGATGGGCTGTAATGTTTCCGGAAGGTTCTATCTTTTGTATGAAACATAAAACATGGTCCTGACCACTTATGGGCATTTGAATTCCTATGTATCTGCTGCTGCAGCTGCTGCAAATGCAGGGTTGTTAACTATCTTGGTCAGATTCTAATGTTACACTTTCCTTCTTAAAAAGAAAATGAGTACTTGTGGCACCTTAGAGACTAACCAATTTATTTGAGCATAAGCTTTCGTGAGCTACAGCTAACTTCATTGGATGCATACTGTGGAAACTGCAGAAGACATTATATACACAGAGACCATGAAACAATACCTCCTCCCACCCCACTCTCCTGCTGGTAATAGCTTATCTAGAGTGATCACTCTCCTTACAATGTGTATGATAATCAAGTTGGGCCATTCCCAGCACAAATCCAGGTTTTCTCACCCTCCGCCCCCCTCCCCCCCCACACACAAACTCACTCTCCTGCTGGTAATAGCCCATCCAAAGTGACCACTCTCTTTCCAATGTGTATGATAATCAAGGTGGGCCATTTCCAGCACAAATCCAGGTATATATATGCCATCATGTGCCAGCAATGCCCCTCTGCCATGTACATTGGTCAAACTGGACAGTCTCTACGTAAAAGAATAAATGGACACAAATCAGATGTCAAGAATTATAACATTCATAAACCAGTCGGAGAACACTTCAATCTCTCTGGTCACGCAACTACAGACATGAAGGTCGCTATCTTAAAACAACAAAACTTCAAATCCAGACTCCAGCGAGAAACTGCTGAATTGGAATTCATTTGCAAATTGGATACTATTAATTTAGGCTTAAATAGAGACTGGGAGTGGCTAAGTCATTATGCAAGGTAGCCTATTTCCCCTTGTTTTTTCACCCTACCCCCCCCCCCCCGACGTTCTGGTTAAACTTGGATTTATGCTGGAAATGGCCCACCTTGATTATCATGAACATTGTAGGGAGAGTGGTCACTTTGGATGAACTATTACCAGCAGGAGAGTGAGTTTGTGTTTTTTGGGGCGGGAGTGGGTGAGAAAACCTGGATTTGTGCTGGAAATGGCCCACCTTGATTATCATGCACATTGTAGGGAGAGTGGTCACTTTGGATGGGCTATTACCAGCAGGAGAGTGAGGGTGGGGGTGGGGGTGGGGCGGAGGGTGAGAAAACCTGCATTTGTGCTGGAAATGGCCCAATTTGATTATCATACACATTGTAAGGAGGGTGATCTCTCTAGATAAGCTATTACCAGCAGGAGAGTGGGGTGGGAGGAGGTATTGTTTCATGGTCTCTGTGTATATAATGTCTTCTGCAGTTTCCACAGTATGTATCCGATGAAGTGAGCTGTAGCTCACGAAAGCTTATGCTCAAATAAATTGGTTAGTCTCTAAGGTGCCACAAGTACTCCTTTTCTTTTTGCAAATACAGACTAACACGGCTGTTATTCTGAAACTTTCCTTCTTACATTTCTCCTGCAGTTTCAGTTGGATTGGTTATTCCTCTTTACTGATAGCCTTAGGTAGGTAGTATTTTGCTGTGCATTGTGAAAAAGCTGCTGCATTTCACCTCAGAGGTGACTGCATGTCATTGGTCAATGAAGTGATTTCTATGTATAAGCTATATTTCATTTTGCTTTTAGAGTGCTTTGGAAATGTAATCCCTTGGGATGCAAAGTGTTGGTGGCGTTGGGGCAACGGTTGCTAGGCCAGCATGTTCGTCAGCTGCCATGTGCTTTTTGTTCTCATTGTACTGGGTGAGATTTGGACATGGAGGACATAACTTTTCCATTCAGAGGAGAAAGTTATTGTGAAATACATACATTGTTATACCATTTGTGGTAGTCAGATCACCATTTTGGGGAAGTTCTTACACATCATTTGGTCTTGCTGGATAGACAGGCTATAGTTCAGCTCAGAGCTATCTGAAGTTTAAGGGTTGGCATAATTTAAGAAGATGGTTAAAACAGTTCAGTTCCATCATAACTGCACGTTTGAACTGTATTGGGGGATCTGGATTACCAAGCTGTAACTGCAACAAAAAAGGTGGTATTTGCAGTGTAGATGGGACTTAAAAGAGAATATAGAACCTTAAAGATGGGTCATCATCTTTGCATTCCATTCTTTTGTTTTTTAGTTGAAACCATTCTGGACAGTACCATTGCCTGTCTGTTTTTTATTTGTATTATGGTAATGCCTTACGCCACCAGCCTAGAGCTGGCCTTCGTTGTTCTAGGCTGGTGGATACGTACATGTGGAGACAGTCCCTGCCCCGAAGAGTTTACAGTCTGTTGTTTTTCATGTTTCTCTAGCTGTCATCAGCGACAGCTGGACAGTGCGGAATGTATTGGGCTGTGCATGGCAAAAGACAAATGATGATTGACGTGATTAAACTCTGTGTGTATGTAGCTGGAATGGAAGAGAGGCAGTAGGGGGAATTTTGGAGCTACCTTGCTAACTGGTTCAAAGCACACAAGTACAAAATACACGGGAAAAACAGTGGCAGCCAAAAATTAAAACTCAGTGGGTTATATCCTTTTTGTCATATGCGTCTGAGGAAGGAGTCTAACCTAAGCTGCTGATCTTTCTTACCAATAGCTATTCCTGCGTTCGCTGGATTCAGAACACCTGAGGTAGAAAGGCCATAGAGCATCTTATCAGCAGGCAGATACCATAATGATGTTTGTTTTGCTAATAATTTCTAGCACAGTATCATTTTGTTGAAGGTGCCATTGGTCATGGACTCTTAAATACATCAAGTGTTATATCAGGTCCCTGTCGCTGCAGGTAGTTGTGTAGTTGTTTGGAGTGTTTGTAGAAGCTGTGGCCTCAGTTCAGTTTATCAGCAGAACTGGTAAGGGAATTTTTATGTGCTGTGAAAATCCTGAAGAGCCTTAAGGGGACTGATCAGTCTGGAAAATAGCATCCAGTCCCTCTCAGTTAGCTGTGCTAGGGCGGGCCCTAGCAGTTCATATCAAGGTCAACTTCGCTGGTGTTGTGCATCTGGGGTTTTGATTTTTAAGAATGAACTGTTAAGAGCTGCTGAACAGTTAATGGCATCTGCAGCTGCTCAGCACCTCTGAGAAGTTTGGAGGATCTGAGGATCTGAGAAGTTTGGAGGATCTGAGGATCGCAAAGCATTTAAAGATCAGTATGTTATTCTTATTTTATAGTTGGGCAAGCTGAAGCACAGAGTGAGTAGTCCAAGGAGTGTACAGACTGAGTAGCAAAATTAGGGTCAGAACTATGGAGTCCTCACTTTTGAGTTCCTTGTTGTTCAGAACAGTAGTGCATGCTGACTAGGTGTCAGTATACATTAGCCCACCGTTGATATACTTGCTGGACTGATATTCTCATCAGATGGTGTCTCTCTGAAATTTCAGCCTGTAATAATGTGCAGTGTATAATGATCAAAATGTTCTAGTTTCTCTATTATTCCCTAGAGTGTAAGTTCCTTGGAGAATGGCTGTCCTCCTTCAGTGTTTGGGAAGCCTAGAGCAGGGGTTTTCAAACTTCATTGCACTGTGACCCCATTCTAACAACAAAAGTTACTACATGACCCCAGGAAGGGGGACCAGAGTCTGAGCCTGCCTGAGCCCCCACACCTGAGGCTGTTGGTGGGGGGGGGGGCAGCAAAGCCCAAGGGCTTCAGCCCCAGGTGGGGGTGAGGGGGCTGTCACCTGAGCCCCACAACCCAGTGCTGAAGCCCTCAGGCTGGGCTGGGCGGTGGGGCTTGGGCTGTGGCTTCAGCCCCAGGTGCCAGCAAGTCTAACGCCAGTCCTGGCGACCCCATTAAAATGGATCCCAACCTACAGTTTGAAAACCGTTGGCCTAGATTTATCTGTCTACGGTAATTATATGGTCCCCATCACCATAGTATCTGAACTCCTCACAAGCTTTCGCGGGTAGAAAAACACTTCTTCAGATGCATGGAGTGAAAATTACAGATGCAGGCATTATATAATGACACATGAAGAGAAGGGAGTTACCTCACAAGTGGAGAACCAGTGTTGACAGGGCCAATTCGATGAGAGTGGATGTAGTCCACTCCCAATAATAGATGAGGAGGTGTCAATTCCAGGAGAGGCAAAGCTGCTTTTGTAATGAGCCAGCCACTCCCAGTCCCTATTCAAGCCCAAATTAATGGTTTTAATTTTTGTTTATTGCCCATGACCTGTCCATGACTTTTACTAAAAATACCCATTACTAAATCTTAGCCTTAATTATCAGTAACCTTATGAACATAAGGAAACTAAGGTCTTAGTTTGAATCAGAGGCAGAATTAGAACTGAAGACTTCCACGGATCAGTTCTGGGTCCAGTTCTGTTCAATATCTTCATCAATTTTTTAGATAATGGCATAGACAGTACACTTATAAAGTTTGTGCATAATACCAAGCTGGGAGGGGTTGTAAGTGCTTTGGAGGATAGGATTGAAATTAAAAATGATCTGGACAAACCTCAGCATGTTTGCCCAATCCCTTGTAATATTTGCAGGTCATAGAATCATAGAAGATTAGGGTTGGAAGAGACCTCAGGAGGTCATCTAGTCTAACCCCCTGCTCAAAGTAGGACCAACCCCAGTTAAACCGTCACAGCCAGGGCTTTGTCAAGCTTTGTCAAGCTGGGCCTTAAAAAACCTCTAAGGAAGGAGATTCCACCACCTCCCTCCGTAACCCATTCCAGTGCTTCACCACCCTCCTTCTGAAATAGTGTTTCCTAATATCCAACCTAGACCTCTCCCACTGCAACTTGAGACCATTTCTCCTTGTTCTGTCATCTGACAGTCAAGCTCCATCCTCTTTGCAATTCCCCTTCAGGTAGTTGAAGGCTACTATGAATTTCCCCCCCAACCTCCCTTTCTCTTCTGCAGACTAAATAATCCCAGTTCCCTCAGCCTCTCCTCGAAAGTTATTTGCCTCAGCCCCCTAATCATTTTCGTTGCCCTCCGCTGGACTCTCTCCAATTTGTCCATGTCCTTTCTGTAGTGGAGGACCCAAAACTGGATGCAATACTCCAGATGTGGCCTCACCAGTCCCTCACCAGCAGGTCTCACCTGCTGAATAGAGGGAAATAATCACTTCCCTCGATCTGCTGGCAATGCTCCTACTAATGCAGCTCAATATGCCATTAGCCTGTTGGCAACAAGGGCACACTGTTGACTCATATCCAACTTCTCGTCTACTGTAATCCCCAGGTCCTTTTCTGCAGGACTGCGGCTTAGCCAGATGGTCCTGTAGCAGGTGCATGGGATTCTTCTGTCCTGAGTGCAGGACTCTGCATTTGTCCTTGTTTAACCTCATCAGATTTTTTTTTTTTTAGCCCAATCCTCCAATTTGTCTAGGTCAGTGCTACTCAAAGTGGTGGTCCGCGGACTGGTGCCGGTCCGCGAGCCATCGGCTGCCAGCCTGTGTGCACATTGGAAAAAAAAATTGCCGGTCCCCCACATCAGATAGCTTGAGAAGCACTGGTCTAGGTTACTCTGAACCCTATCCCTACCCTGTATCTGCCTGTCCCCCCAGTTGAGTGTCATCCGCGAACTTGCTGAGGGTGCAATCCATCCCATCATCCAGATCATTAATGAAGGTGTTGAACAAAACCGGCCCCAGGACTGGCCCCTGGACCGGCACCTGAGGCACTCCGTTTGATACTGGTTGCCAACTAGACATTGAGCCGTTGATCACTAACCATTGAGATACTCATGCAAATGATTTTTGGTGGGGCTAATAAAGCCCATTTTTTAATTCAATTTACGGAAGTCAAATGATTCAATGTTGAAGTTGCCACAAGACAGTAACTGGCCAGATTGTGAGGTAGTATGTTCAAACTATATTTGTATATTACTTTGTCTCAGCCGTTTGCCAAAGATCAAGTGTAGCATCTGTTTTAATAGCTAAATAACCTTTTACAATAGGGATGTATCCATCCCTTGAAGTACGGAGGATCTGAAGGTTGTCTTCATGTAGGTCTGTGGTCTGGTTGAGTTACTTATTGCTGTGGCAGGGTCATGAACTTTTAGAATTTTCTGACTCTTGTGCATTTAAGATCTCAACCATAGCATACTTTGTACCCCATAAGTGGATCAGAAGTAGAGCTGCAAGAATGTGAGCTCATATAAGGAGTGTATGGATAAGTTTTACCATCAGGGAGCAGCGCCTGGAAACTGAGATGTCATTTTATAAATATGTTTATAAATGAGTCTCGAGGGTTCCCAGAGCCTCGGATGGATGCTCTTTGGTGGAGTTTTAAAATTTCAGTGTCAATAAATCAATACGCTTATTATGGTTTGGACCTGGGTGGAATGTTCACTATTGGTCAAGTGGTAAATCATAGAATATCAGGGTTGGAAGGGACCTCAGGAGGTCATCTAGTCCAACCCCCTGCTCAAAGCAGGACCAATCCCCAACTAAATCATCCCAGCCATGGCTTTGTTAAGCCTGACCTTAAAAACTTCTAAGGAAGGAGATTCCACCACCTCCCTAGGTAACCCATTCCAGTGCTTTACCATCCTCCTAGTGAAAAAGTTTTTCCTAATATCCAACCTAAACCTCCCCCACTGCAACTTGAGACCATTACTCCTCATTCTGTCATCTGCTACCACTGAGAACAGTCTAGATCCATCCTCTTTGGAACCCCCTTTCAGGTAGTTGAAAGCAGCTATCAAATCCCCCCTCATTCTTCTCTTCCGTAGACTAAACAATCCCAGTTCCCTCAGCCTCTCCTCATAAGTCATGTGTTCCAGTCCCCTAATGATTTTTGTTGCCCTCCGCTGGACGCTTTCCAGTTTTTCCACATCTTTCTTGTAGTGTGGGGCTGAAAACTGGACACAGTACTCCAGATGAGGCCTCACCAATGTCGAATAGAAGGGAATGATCACGTCTCTCGATCTGCTGGCAATGCCCCTACTTATACATCCCAAAATGCCATTGGCCTTCTTGGCAACAAGGGCACACTGTTGACTCATCTCCAGCTTCTCGTTCACTAACCCTTAGGTCCTTTTCTGCAGGACTGCTGTCTAACCATTCGGTCCCTAGTCTGTAGCGGTGCATGGGATTCTTCCGTCCTAGTGGAATAAATACAAGTGGAATATGCCAAGCATAAACATGATTCTGGTTTGCACTGTAAAACTGGTATTATTCCTGTTAAACCTCAGCCATTGTGTGCCATTGGTTAGGCTTGTTCTGCAGTTGGAAATTCCTTACCTTTTTTTTTTTGGTTTTGTTGTTGTTGTAATTAATGAAATCAAAGCAAACTGCTACTAATTAAGATTTTTCTTTCCTCGTTGAGAGCTGAAGAAACAGTGACGGCGGCAGCAGCAGCAAATGGTATCTCAGACTGACAAGTGGTAAATTAAAACTTATACATTAGGCCAGGCCCGGAAAAATGCAGTTATGTGTAGGTGCCTTGTTCCATTTGAATTAACCAAAGGGCTGTCTGAGGAGGCCAGCTGTGTTCTCTGATGACAAAAACGAATCTTGACATTTTGGATAATGAAAATTCAGTTCAGCACCTCTTAGAGATGCATATGATAATATGTTGTCAGTCAGATGCTTGCAGGGGAGGCGGAATTCTTATCTTATTACAAGAGAGAGTGTGACAAGTGGACAGTCCCAGTTAAAAATATACCCCCACAAAGGAGAGACTGTGGGAGGGAGTCTGAGGTGTAGAAACTCAGTTGCGTTAAGAAGGGGAAAAGTATTTGACGTGGTGAACTCTCTTTCTGGTGGCTGCCTTTGTCTCCCCAGGATGCAAAGTATCACGGTTTTATCTGAGGGTGTAGGGAGGTGGGGGGCAGAGAATCACTTTTTTGTGATTTGACAGTATTAATGCAATCATCCAGTTCAGACCTTGTAAACCACTTATTATTTCCTCTGCGTGTGTTTTTTCTAGTTTAGTGGATTAGCTGCACTGTCTCTTCAAAGGCTATCCAATCAAAAAGGGGTTATTAAAACCAGGGTGCTTTATGACTGAGAATTAATTAGAGCAGCATTTTCATGCAAAACATCCAATTTTTTGATTAGCAATGGAGCAGGGCCGCAATTAACACTTTAGGAAGCTTACATTTCCAGCATTTTGATTCTCAGGAAATGAGATTATCAAACCAGGGTTAGACACTTGACAGCAAAAGGGGGATTATGTGTAAGAAAATAATTTGTTTCTTGATTTTGCTTCTGAGATTGCCATTAAGGAAGCACTGAATTCAGAGGGAGTTAAGAAAGGGGGGAGGGGTGGGAGGAAAGAAATGGACGCAGGAGAGGTCCCTGTGCTTCATTAGTGTCCCGCGTGCTATGCAAAGTGCCTTCTTCGTCTCTTTTAGTTACAACACATTTTACATTTGAAACACAGCAACAGGTTTTTATTGCACTGTTGTTATTATACAGCCTTTTCTAATAGATTTCTGGGATTCTTCCGCAGTTGTTAAATATTCAAAATATTTATATCCTTGGGGAGGAGAAAAAGATCCTTTCAGTAGACACACAGCTTTGTCTGTGTTGCTTTAAGTCGATGTGTGCTGGTTTATTTCCTAAACCATTTTCTGATCTGCTGTTGGTATCTGAGGACATAGATTGAAGCTTATTAAAGGCTGACCTTTGCCAGGAATATGTGTCTATGATAAGAAGCAAAGCATCTTCGCCACTGTTGTAAAATGCTGAGCGTTTCCATCTCTAGTTTAATTGTTCTCCCTGTTCAGGGAGACACAAGGTAATGAAAGTCAGACTTCGGGCTGTGGAATCTTTTCATTCCTCAGTTTGTGTCTCCATCTTACGAAAGGCTAAAAAGAAACGGATCTCGTTTGAAGGCTGATCAATCGCTGCTTGTTATTAAGTGCTCCAAAGCTGTGATTTAATGTCTTACCTCAGGGGAAAGAATTAGGGGGCACCTGTCCTGCCAGTCTAGTTATATTTTAAAATGGCCATTTAACTCCAGTTTAATCTTTTGATATTTTTTAAAATTTATATTTGGATGAAATTGTTGCTCATGAAAGTAATTAGCTAACAGTGACAGTCAGAATGCGAAAAGGCCCAATATAAGCTGCCCCCACATATCACCTCTGCCTGGGCATCCCCATCTTGAGTTGCAATGCCCATTAGCTTGCAGCAACCATTTGTCTTCCAGTGTTGGTCCCCACACAATTCTCCTTAGTTTTGACCTGCTAGTTCACCTCTCCTCCTCACCGCTGCTTTGCTAATGCATTCTAATTCTGACCTGCAACATCCTCTGCTATTCTGTTTCTGGATTTCCATAACGCTCTTGCTAAATAAGGTTCCTCGGTCTTGAATTTCAGCTTCTCCTGCTGTTCAGGTCCTTGGCCCACCATACAGCTCTGCAGGTATACCTCATTTCTGAACTGCATTGCCTCTGCTATTCCAAGTCAAGTCAAAGGATGTCGGCCATTTGATGGGGACAGACTAAAATACCAGGAGTGCTGCGCACTGAAAAAAGTCCTGTCAGTAGAGGAGCTTGCTGAATTAAGATCGAAACCCAAAGGTTCCGAAAAAGAGGTTCATGAGCCCCCCCCCCCCCCCCCCCGAGTCAGCTGGTCACATGCTGCTTCATTCTTTTCCCTGTATGAAGGAGAATGTTGAAGGAATGTTCAAATGACAAAACCTTCAATGGATGAACATTTATAAAGAATCACTTCTGAAGCTCTAGGTGACACTAGTACTACTGGGTGGTAAGCCTCTGCGATTGTGAGTTTGTGCCTTTGCAGGGTTTGTGTTGGCATGGTATAGCTGTCTGAAGCAGTTTTTTTCACATTTGCATTCCTTCTAACTGTTATCAGGCGGGTCTAGTGAAGAACGGTGATGTCGTATGGTGAAATAGAAAATATGTTGAGAGATGATGTGTTACTCTGCAGTGCAGATTAGTAAGAGAAATAGGAGGGTAGTTGGCAGATAGAAAATACATCTGCTGCTGATAATGCCCTGCTCTGCCTCTGTTGTAGGGCTTTTAGTTATTTATGGCCTACTTTTTGGAGGTGCTGAGTAGCTTCAGCTTTCATTGAAGTTCATGAGATGTGCAAGTCCTGGACACCTTTGCCATCAGGTCACTTGGGTCTTCATCCTCTTTTGGGTCTAATTGGACACTGAGGAGTCTAAGTGAACGTTAGTTGTGCATCTTGGTACCTCTGACTTAGAACAGCTGTAAAAGGCATGAGGTGAAAGTAAATACATTTCAGTAATATGTCTCCCCCAAAATCTGTGAAGATTTTCCCTCCAAATATACATGCATCCCTTATGCAGCAACCAATGCAGAGGCCTGGGTGGCTAGAGTTTATCATGTGGGGGACCTGTCAAATAGTGTTCAGCCATTGGTTTTGCAGCTCTCAGATAGTTGTTTGGTATGTGTCTTTCTCCCCCAACCCTCCCGCTGCTGAACCAGAATGGAACATGTAAATGTTGTTTTTCTTTATTGAAGGAAAATGATGACCTTTCCTCAGCGCAGCCTGCAAGCGTGGCAATATTTCTGACAGTCAATCATGGGATTCCTCTTACTGCAATTTGAAAAAGCATCTTGGTCTTTTTAGCTTCATAAAGTTTCCTTTTTCTTCATTAACCTTTTGGACTTCCACTCTCTCCTCTGAAGTATGTGTGTGTTTTTTTTGTATGGTGTGTGATAGAGAAATGTTTCATGTACTGTGGCTTGCAACAGCTGGGTGTTTAAGAACATGATTCATTGACCCAACCTGGCCCTTCATGCCCTAGGCTGACATGCAGTATTGTGTGTCAGTCTCCTCTAATACCCCCTCCATCTGTGAAGGAATATCCATTGCTACATGACTCAGCATGGACTGCAGTCCAATCTTGAGTTAAGAAAAAGAACTGCTTCTTGTAGCTTGTTAAGTTGATGGTACAAAATTTGTCTTCCAACCTTGGTTTATTCAGTACTGTGTTATAGTCGTCCCCCATACTATGCAATCTGGACCCTATTCCTGAGTCTCAGTTGTCATTAGAGAACCATTCCCTGCAAAGTCTTCTCTGTACCATTTGAGGAACGTTACTATATTGTGCCCTCATTATCATTTGGATACAAATTATTGCACGCCTTTGGGTACCTCTGTCTTCTCTTGCTGCAAATGTCTCCTTGTTGGCCTTCGTGACAAAAATAGTTTGCACTTCTATAGTACCTTCATCTGGAGATTTCTAAGTGCTTTAATTAAGTCTCACAACACCCCTATGAGGTAGGTTAAAGTGAAGGATGCATAAGGGATTATTTCATCCATCACAGAAAAGCATCCATGTCAAGTGGAGTGCAGCAGCTGTTAAACAGTGCACAGCAATGCGTACGTCAGTTCAGGAAGTGAAGTGAAGAATATACTATTCAACTGAAATGGCAATGGGAACGTAGGTAGACTGAATGTAATTACCTGAGTTGGAATTTGCCCAGGACATTGGGGCTAATAACCTTCCTCTTGCAGAAAGCACAGTGGGATCTTTAATGACCACATAGGGTCAAGTCTTCTGATTTATGTCTCATCTAAAAGACTTCCAGCAAAAGGATTCAACTCCTTCTAAAAGCTGCATCTTGAATTATTGCTTTACTTTAAAAGTTCAATTCATTCTCAAGTCACTATGTTAGCATGAAATATCTGCTTGCATAGTCTTTAAATCTGGATTGTGAATTAGTTCAGAGCTCTGGGGCATCTTATTTGCTTGAGTTATTATATATGGTGCTGCTGCCCACACTTTGCTTTTCAGTGGTTTTGGATATCTTGTTGAACTCTGTCTTGCATCACAAGTAATGGATGCAGTCAAGAAGTTTCTGTCACAAGTTCTCACTTGTAAGATCAGGAACTTTCTGTCTTTCTCGCTACCCCAGTTATATAACAAAACACTAAAGACATTATTGTTTGGTATAGCGTTTATTTCGCTTCTAGATAGTGTTTATCATTTTCTAAGTTGTTTGGTTCTAGTTGTACAGGTTGAGCAGATGTCACTAAGAGAGTTAAGGTTTATGTTTCCTTTCTTCGTTTTGGAATTGAACCCCAAAAGCATTGCATAGAATTTGATTTGTTATAATCTACTCAGAAAACAAAAATATTTTGCTACCAGTGGACAAATGGCCCCACTTGGATGAAGGTGAGTTTGTAGCTAAAGTGACAGTGTTTGATTTTAAAGGAAAATAGATTTATATTGCCACATATTTCTAGGTACTATTCTGAAATTCAAAAAAAATCCTTCCTTTTAAAAATAATTTGTCCTCTGGACTACTCTAATTTCCACAAATGGACTATTTGAACTAACAAGAGCAATGGAGAGTGTGAACAGGTACTGTATGAACTTCCTCCAGCCACAGCTTTACCACTGCCCTGCAGTCCTCATTTAAACGGCAACCACCCTGAACCCCCCTAGTGGGACTTTTCTTAGAAGGGACCAGATGTATTGTTAATTGTAGCTTTGGAGCTACAGGAAGTTCTATGTCTGACGATGACCAGTCTTTCTGGTTTTCTCAGAAAAGGAGCATTCTTTACGTGAATGAATGGAGCAGACACCTCTGGAACTGTTAATCTATATAAGAAGTTTCCAGGAATGTCACTCAGTGTGTCACGCTGAAGCCTGGAATGTCTTTTTAGTCTTTGTGAAGCAATGGAAGCAGTTGCGAACATAGTTGGAAGCTCTTTTTGTTCAGAATATCACTGGGCTTTGTGGTTTGTGTAACTGTCCAATTTTTAAATTCTCAACCATTTTGACTTACAAATTACATCCGTGCAGTGTACAGCTACAGTAAGGCACATATCTATGGCCTGCCAAGAGTCCTTAAACCGTTGTGATATCAGAGGTGACTCACCCAGTAATCCCCTTATTCTACAGCCAATTTGCATGCAATAGTTTCATAGGTTGTGAGAGAGAGACTGTACAGATAGATGGTGGATCACTTGGCCCAGCCACCACATCAGTGTGCCCTGCTGTCATCTACACAAATCAACACAAATCTCCCAAAACAACCAGCACACACAATAACCCCAAACGTCACTCTGAAGCCTCAAAAATCTGTTGAGCCTGCGTGAAGCGACGGAAACAGCTGCAGGCATGGTTGAGAACTCTTTTTTTTGGAATATCACCTGGACCAGTCATTATTGGGATTCGTGGTGTATTACCGGAAAGTTTTTAAGTTCTTGGTCATTATTGGCTTTTTTTACACACATGACTTTATAAATTATACCTGTGTGAGATCACAGGCTTTCAGCTACTAGTAGAATACTAAAATCCTTTAATCTCTGGGTTAAAGCCTCCAGTGGGCAATGCCAGCCATTCCTTTGCCTTGGAGGTTAACAATAGCAGCACCTCAGTCCCTGAGTCCCTTTGAAGTGCTTCCCTGTCGTGTCTAGGTCCCTTATCCACTGAACACTCACAGTAGGTCGGTTGTCCCCAAAGGAGCAGTGCGTGTGTGATTCTAATTTAACCCACTAGTTACAAGCAAGAAATCATTTCCACCTAATGGTTTTTCTGTATCCCACAAGAAATAAGTTGTTGGTCTTAGCCCAGTTCCTAGCAGTGAGTCACTTTTATCACAAAAAGCAGCAGCACTGTTGGCTTTCTTATTGGCAATCTCAGCAAAAAGGTCAAGGATTGAACTGGCCCGTGGAGACTGAGCTGCCCTCTTGCTCCCTCAGATAGTACTTCTGTGGCCAACTCGGGGCGCGCCATAACAGAACCCAGATAGTATTGTGTGTGGGGTTCACCAGAAATACTTAGAAAACCAGAAGTATAGACACAGAGTAAGTTCTCTTTGGTACTGTCCTGTGTTGTACCTGCTCAGTGGATAAAGAGAGGTGTTTAGAGTTAAGCCTCATCATTCCAATGCCTTTCACCACTGCTGAATTCGCATTAAAAAAAGAAATAAAGGACATGAAACCATTGTCATGATCTCTAAGGTGAATTTTTAAAAAAATGCACCAGTAGCAGCTGTGTTAGTATTTGCATTTTTTTTCTCTTCTTGCTTTGACTATCTGACCTTTTTTTTTTTTTACTGAAGAGTTTTATCTGATAATGTCGGAATGAAAAGTTACATTGACAGAGTGGTGGGAAGCTGGATGGAGCCCTGCTTTCAGTTAGGGTTAAAGCCATCTAGGTGAGTGTGAATTAACATTTCCCTTGTCTTGTAAAAGGTCGTCCTTTAATTGAGATTCAATGCATTTAGTCCAAAACCTAGGTTCTAGGAGACCTCTGTTCACAAAGAGGGCACAATTGGCAGCATAATCTCATCAGAGGCTTAGGTTATATAATAATAAATCATTGAATTCAAAGCTAAGGTGACTGCTACAGAGCATAAAACAAGATAGATGCTTGAAAGACTTGCATGGCTTGTTGTTTGAATTAGTAACTCAGACTTGGAGGATTTGTAGGTGTCCAGGGTTGATCTTGATAAGGAAAAACAGGTGTGGGAACAGAATTCTTACTTCATTACAGGATTTTAAAAAACATTCTGATTTGGCTTTGTTAGTTGTTGTTCATTCCAGCCAGTGTGTGAATTTGAGGTGTAATGTATTGTATAGCTGTATGCATATGATATTTGGGAATTTACATTACAGCTTTATTTTATGTAACATCTTTCATGTACACTTAATCCCCAAAACAATTTACGGAGTTAAATGTTACACTGAAAAGTTAATTTATTTCCCCCTCTGGTATTAAGAGGTGATGATAAGCAAGAAAAGTTTTTTATGTTGTGCTATGAAGATTCAGAGGATAAAATTGTCAAAAGTGTGTAAGGCCCCCATTTTTAAAGGTGTTTAGGCATTGCTGTGCTCAGCATTGCAATGCCTAACTGATTTAGGAGTCCATGTCTTGTCTTCAAAAAGGATTTAGGCACTTACGAGCCAAAATCCCTAAATCCCTTTAAAAATATGGACCTAGGTGACTTAAGTGCTTCAGTATAATTGAAAATCAAACTGATTTAGGCTCTTAAGAAAATATTCCAAATACAATATTATTGAAATAGTCTCTCAAATGAGATCTTAAATGAAAAGGGAATGGATAAGGTCGATAGATGCAAAAAGTCTGTTCTGGGTACAGGAACTTAAGGGGAGAAGCACCCTCAAGTGGGCAATGCCAGCCATTCCTTTGCCTTGGAGGTTAACAATAGCAGCACCTCAGTCCCTGAGTCCCTTTGAAGTGCTTCCCTGTCGTGTCTAGCTCCCTTACCCACTGAACACTCACCGAAACGCTAGGTCGGTTGTCCCCAAAGGAGCAGTGCACACACTAGTGTGTATGATTCAGCTCAGGATCAGAACTTTGCTTAATGTCACAGCACATATTTATAGTGGAAACATTACATTTATTATCAAAGATTCAAGTGACAGTGAGTAAGAATATTGGAAACAAATGGTTACATATAAAATAAAACCATAACACGCTTTCTAGAACTTAAACTTAACAGGGTAACTTCCTATCTAAAGAAGTTTTATCTCACCCAATGTCTTCTGCAGCTTTTCAAAAAGGTTGGCTGAGGTCCCATTTTCATGAATGTAAACACACTGCCCATTTACGTCCTAGGTGCAAGATAAGGGGTTGTCTGCTTTGCCTTCTGCTTGTACTCCCCAAAGTTCATTATCCAAACTCAGAGACCGTATAACCACCTGTGTGTTGCTTCCCTATTGAATTCACACTTCCTCATCGTCTTCATACATAAATGGTATCCATTGTGTTAGCCTACAATTAATTTACGTCTGACAGAAAGATGAATAAACATCTCTACTCTGTCAGAAAAACTTTTTTCACCTCTGCAGGTGACTAATACAGATGCGAAGAACATGTTTTTAGTATATTTACATAACTCCTTACACGCTATCTGTACACACATTTCACATCAATATTAATAACCAGAGTGTCCCTGACTTTCATTTAAGACCTCACATGACATTCTTTGATGAACTGGAACGTACATACCAGAATCAGGATGTTCCTGTATCTCCCTTGCCAGCTGACATTAAGGAGTTCTTAGGTCACAACCATCTCCTTCAGCCCCAGTACTGACTCCCTGCATCATCTTCTGGGATGGTACCTGTTCGTCCTCAATGCATGTTGCAAGTGGCTAGGAAGCTGTTCATGCATCCTCCAGAACCATTCCCCCTGTGCTGGGTCTACATCACAGTCATCAAGGTCCCCCTTCTGGTATTGCACCACCCTGGCTCTCAGGATATTCTGATTCCTTGTCAGACTCCGAGGTAGATTTGCAGATATCTTGGTACTGAGAGTCCAGAGCTTCCTCCTGCACCTGGTTCCATACTCACTGGCTGGGTTTTGAGAGAACTGCATGCTTGGGGCAGACTTGCGTGGGGCCTGATAGGGGCATTGTGGGGACTGGTGTACTATCGGATATTTCCAGCACCCAGATCTACTTGCAGTCCTTTGAGATCCTGGTGGAGATGAAACAAACAATTGAGGACCACCTTTTTGAAGGGTGTGCCTTGTTCTCATCCAGGACAGATGAGGCTTTGCACATGTAAAACTCAAGTGGTGTCAAAATCATTGGGCCCTTACAAAATATCGTGCTCAGAACAAGCTTAGTGAGCAATCTTACCCGTTCTGGCAAGCTGGACCAGTCCTAGAAGAGGCAAAAGTTACATAGCAGGAAGAAGACTACACCCTCTCTTTCCTCACTCTCTTCTTCCCAGCAGTCAAAGGCCTTGGAGCAATCATTTTGACTCTCAGGTTGAGGACAGTGTACTGCCCAACCTGGATCTCATTGTCCATTCGCCTTTCCAGGACAGGTTATCCCATTTCCTACATGCCTGGCTATCCCACTGGGATATACCCTCCAGTTCATTTCCCTCCCCTGCTCCCACCTCCTTACAGGTTGCCTGCTCCTCTGTGCTGATCCATCCTGGCCACAGTAGATGCTTGACGTTTGTTGTATGAGATGATAATTGATAATTACCAGTTCAGTGTTGTTGTCGTGTCGTCCCCCCCCCCCCCCCCCCCCGTCCCCCCCCGATCTATCGTTAGCTCTGAGAATATTTACCAAGTGCTTGGCAGTAGTGGCCGCATACCTATGCAAAAGAGACGTCCTCAGGTATCCTTACCTGGATGCCTGGTTAGTCCAAGGTCATTCTAGTCATCACATGTAGGTTGCTGTGCAGCAAATCCTGTGTATGTTCAGTGCCCTAGGCCTGAAATTAAACAAAGAAAAGTTGACATTAGTGCCTGTGCAGAGGGCAGAGTTCATCGGTGCAGTCCTGGATTTGACCTCAGCCAGGGCTTCTCTGCCTCTTGACAGATTTCACACTATATGGGACCTTTCTGCATCCCTCAAGGACCATCCATGCACCCCTGTGAGGACTTGTCTCATGCTCTTAGGGCTGGACCTCAGAGCTTTGCAGGTATGTCTAATGCCAGTCTATGAGCCCCAGATTCATCATCTAGACAAGCTAGTGTGCCTCCCAGACAGAGTGCTGTTGTCTTTGACCTGGCTGAAGAGCCAAGACAAGCTGTGCAGAGGTGGCAGTGTCTTTCCCAGCAATGACTTCGGTAATGGACATGTCAACCATGGGAGGTGGGTGGGGTACACATCTGGATGACCTTCAGTCTTAATGTTTGTGGATTGCCTACGAGGCCAGATTGAAGATAAATATTTTTGAACTGCACACAACGTTCCAGGCATATCAGTACTTTGTACCACACATTCAGGGCAAGACCATCTTGGTGCTTACCAATAGCACTGCAGTGGTTTTCTATGTGAACGAGCAGAGAACAGCCAGAACAGAGCCTCTGCCAGGACACAGTCAAGCTGTAGAACCTGCATATTCGGACAGCAGTCACTCTCAGAATGTCACACCTGTGGGGGGTTCCGAGTGGCCTGCTGGATCCTCTGAACCCTTGGTTCTCAAGCAGGGGTACACATACCCCCGAGAGTACGCAGAGGTCTTCCAGGGGGTACATCAATTCATCTAGATATTTGCCTAATTTTACAACAGGCTACATAAAAAGCACTAGCAAAATTGGTACAAAGTAAAATTTCATGCAAACAATGACTGGTTTATACTGCTCTATATGTTATACACTGAAGTATAAGTACAATATTTATATTCCAATCGATTTATTTTATAATTATATGGTAAAAATGAGAAAGTCAGCCCTTTTTCAGTAATAGTGTGCTGTGACACTTTTGTATTTTTATGTCTGATTTTGTAAGCAAGTTTTTAAGTGAGGTGAAACTTGTTGGTATGCAAGACCAATAGACTCATGAAAGGGGTACAGTAGTCTGGAAAGGTTAAGAGCCACTGCTTTGAACAGATGCTTCAGTTTGGACCATGAATAGTCCCACAATGTTTCATGTAGGGGACGTTCTGTCCCTGGGCCTGTTTATGGCTCGACAGAACAGTAAGTGTCCACTGTTCTGCTGCTGAGTGGGTCAGAGCGCAGGATTGATATCAGACACTTTTCTGTTTTGATAGTGTAGAGAGCTCCTCTACATGTATCTTCCAGTACCCCTGATTCCCAGGATCATGCTCATGCTCGAGCAAGAACATGGCAGAATGATCCTTATTGCTTCAGCCTGGCTGAGACAGATGTGGTATTCAGACCTCTGCAAACTGTCCACTGGAGAATCTCTGCTGTTACCAGTAACCAGAGACCTCCTGACATAAAGCCAAAGCCAGGTGCTGGACCCGAACCCACAAGTGCTGCACTTCACGGCATGATTCCTTTGTGGCTGCTACACAAGAGGCATGTTGTTCAGCGGCAGTCCATAATGTGCTCCGTAATAGCAGGAGACGCCTTTCACAGGAGCTACTTACATGAGTAAGTGGAAATATTTCTCCGTCTGGTCAGTCTCCCCTAATGTGTTCCCAACGTGGGCTAATATTCAGATGATCCTGGATTATCTGTTTTACTTCAAGAGTCAGGTCTTGCCATTGGCTGTATCAGGGTGCATCTGGTGGCCATCTCAGTGTTTCACCCTCCAATTGAGAGTAAGTCTGTTTTTACACACACTATCACATTCAGGTTACTAATAGGTCTGGACAGATTATTTCCACCAGTCAGAGACCCAGTGCCTTCCTGGGATTTGAATCTCATGTTGTCTGCACTTATGGACCCTTTTTTTGAAATGTTAGCATTGTGCTCATTTTTACACTTGTCAGCAGAGGTAGCCTTCTTGGTGGCCACCACCTCCAGCAGGAGTGTAGGTGAACTGAGTGTATTGGTCATGGATCCCCGTACACTGTTTTCTACAAGCACAAGGTGCAGCTGCGACCTCACCCCAAGTTTCTTTCAAAAGGGGTTTCTGATTTCCATCTGAATCATTCTATCTACCTGCTATTTTTCTTCCTGCAAACCCATATGCATAGTGATGAGCAATGACTCCACACCCTAGACATTCATCAAGCATTGGCTTTTTACCTCAATAGGACAAAGCCCTTGAGGGTTTCTTCCCAGCTCTTTGTCTTGTATGCGTAATGTCTGAGGTCTCAGCCAGTCGCTACTCGGGCTCTCGAAATGGATCACAAGCTGCATTACAGTATGTTATGCTGCTAAAGGAGTGACACCACCTCCTAAACTCACGGCATGCTTGCCCAGAGCACGTTCGATCTGAACAGTGTTTGTTGCATGTGTCCCAATTATGGACATCTGCAGAACGGAGACATGGTCGTCCGTTCATACTCTTACCAGACACTATGAGCTGTCTGTGCAGTCAAAGGAAGATGCAAATATAGACAAGGCGGTCCTACAGTCCCTCTTCCGATGAGACTCTGAGTCCCAGCAGTAATTAATTGGGACATTACAGTGTAATGGGCATATATAAACACGTGAAGAAAGAAAAATGGTTACTTACTTTTTGTAAATGTTGTTCTTTGAGTTGTGTTGCATGTGTCATTACACGACCCACCCTCCTTCCACAGTGTATCGGTGTGTATCATAGGTTTCCAGTTCAAAAGAATTTGAGTCTGGGGTGGGGCAACTCCACCCTCTCTGCCATCTTCACGGAGCACCAGGAGCTCATCGATGAGAGGGGCTGCCCTGACAGGTCCCGCTAGGGAAAACTCTCTGGCACCGGTGCACAAGTCGCATGCATGCACACCTACAGTGTAATGGACATATGCAGTACACTTTGATGAATAGTTACAAAAAGGTACGTAACCATTTTTCCTTACTGTTGGACTTAAGAGGCCATCTCTAGGGCTGACAGGGATATTCAGGCCTTGGCTTCACTAGTGAGACTGCTAACATGGTCACCAGATAGTACTGATAGGATTGGTTTATTTTTGTTGTAATTTAGACATTTACAAACTGGGAACTGCACTGAAATGACCCCAAAGTCATTTCACTCAAGCCATCAAATGGTAAATGACTTGCAATCACTATCAACTGAGAGAAAGCTCAACAGACAGTCTAGTGTTGGAAAGCTCTACGTCCCATTACCAATCCCCTGAGCCATCTAGTCACCGCTGTGAAATCTGTCATGGCACCAGATGTTTCTGTGAGTTTTCTCCATCATAAACCCCTTTTATAACTCAGCTTGTGGCAATTTACTCCAAGTTAGTTGGAAAAACCACACTACATTTGTTTCCTCTAAGTAATGGGTACAGTTTAAGTACTTTTTGAAGATCTCATTAGTGTTTTCAAATTTCAGTCTAATTACTTGACAGTATAATAACAAAGACTTGATGTGCTGTAACTGGATTCTCTTAAATAATATAAAAAATATTGTAAGTGATTACGGGCTTGGATTTCTTCCCGTGTTCCTCTCTGGGATTTTTAATTGCAGTGATTGTGTAGTTGTGTTTGACTTAATTGTCATCATCAGCTACTGGATAAAGTCCCCTGCGTAAGTGCTGTGTATTCATTGCACCTCAGTGGCGTCTAGAGATGTGTGAATAAATTTAACAAATGTCACTTTCTTTGTGTGTTTAATGAATATATAAATGCTTTCAAATGGCCTCTTCCCGAGACTATAACTATATATTTCTCTTTTAATGGCAGATGTGCTGATAATACATGGAAAAGCTGTAATTTAGATAATAATTGGTTTATAGTGTACTTGCCGCCTTTCCTGCAGCTGGATGAGAGATGGCCATTTTAAATAACCCCAGGTTAAGTAAGTAATAAGTAACGCATGATCAGGTGTGTGTAACACATGACCAGGTGTGTGCTTATGGGATATCTCTATGCCTGGGGTGAGTCATGTGGAATAAGAACTATTGCTTTTTTACCCAATAGTGAGATGGGAGAATTTTTTCATTATCTTAATTTTTAAAGTGAATTGTTACATAATTTTTTTAACATTATATTTTTTATTATGTAAAGCCAGTAACTACACCAAGGTTAAGCAAGCTTTAAAATAACACGGTACAGAGCAAATTGTATCACATAGTTTGTATGACTTGTGGAGAAGGAAGGAAGCTATTACAATTGTATTTTAATTTAATTAGCTATTACAGTCTAATACACTGAAAAATGGACGTTCCTTTGTACACCCAGTGATATTTGATGTTTAATTTATTTGGGCCACATATGGCTAATGCGTTTCTCATTATCTGGCTGTTATCTGGTTGAGTCACAAAATAAATAATAATGCTTTGAATGAACATAGTGTTGTTTACATCCATAGATCTCAAATCACTTTATAAAGTTGAGTGAGCATTATTATGTCCATGTTACATGTAGGAAAACTGAGGCACAAAAGTGACTTACTGGCAGCCATGCAGCAAAGTAATTGCCAAAGCCAAGAACAGAACCCAGATCCGATGATTTCCCAGCTTGGTGCTCTCTTGTTGGTCACCTGTTACTCTATCCTATTCTTGATCATACCTAGCACTTGCTATCTTCCAGACATTAGTTACATACAGTGGGATTTCAGAAACTTAATCATAGGTGATTAAAATTGAGTTTATAATGGGAAGTGTCTTGAAAGCCTAACTGGTAGACATTTCAATGGAGAGTGAATTTGTGTGGGGAGGTGGAGGGTGAGAAAACCTGGATTTGTGCTGGAAATGGCCCACCTGATGATCACTTTAGATAAGCTATTACCAGCAGGACAGTGGGGTGGGGGGAGGTATTGTTTCATATTCTCTGTGTATATATAAAGTCTGCTGCAGTTTCCACGGTATACATCTGATGAAGTGAGCTCACGAAAGCTCATGCTCAAATAAATTGGTTAGTCTCTAAGGTGCTACAAGTACTCCTTTTCTTTTTGCGAATACAGACTAACACGGCTGTTACTCTGAAATTTGTAATACTAGTTAACTCTGTGTTTCTGAATTTTTCTGAAATTTAGACTTTTAAAAATAAAATTCCAATGTTCCCAATTTCAAATATATGTCCCAGTCTATTCAGAGATTCAGGATTTACATGCAATAAGAAAACTTTCTAATGGTGAGATCTGTTAGTATGCTGGGAAAAACCCTTTTCTTAGACATTTAAAACTAAACTTGTTGCACTAAGCATTATCAAATATACTATAAGGAAGAACCTTATGTTAGCAGAGGAATAGACTAAATCAGATCTTTTCTATCTCTGACTTTCAGTGATTAACTTGTAACTAGAGAACTGTGCCATATAAGTTTTTAAAAAGAAATCAGCAGTGACTTGCTGGATTGTCCCCCTCTGATTAACACTCCGGTATTTCTAAATGTGCCCTTTAACTGAGTATCTAGGTTCTATCATGTTTCTTGCCACCTTTGACTTTCTAATTCTGTTGCTTGGAACAGGAGGGTCTATTAGTGTAAATACATCTATTATGTGTGCACACACAGAGGGGACATTTCCAAACAAACATCTGACAATTCTGGTTGTGTTAACATACATCTGTTAGTACTAATTGATGACTGCAATGGTGTGTTGAGTATTCCACACGTCAAAAACCTGCAGGCCTTTCTTGACTTTGTAAGGTCCTGAGGTGAGCTGAAGAAAGTCAAATGTTTACTTAGAGTTGTGATAAGTGGAGACACTGTGATGGAATACCTAGTGGCATTGGTCTCACAGAGATGTCGGGCTGTAATCATTAGTTTCAGTGGAGCAATCAGTTTAACATTATACTAAACAAACTAGATAAAGCACTTGTCATTGGCATTATGCTACGTCTCGGATTATATAGTCTTATTACTATTTTTTTCTCTTAGCGGCTGTTTGGAATATAGAATATTGGGGTAAGGATAAAAGGAAAGGATGGTTTTTATTGACATTATTTATAGCATCCTTTTTTCAGCAACTGTCTTCGGGGCAGGGACCTTGTCTGACTTTGTGGTTTTGTTAAGTGCCGTATATTCTCTCTTACTAGTAATCATCACTCACTCAATCCTCTTTCAGTGCCTGAATTTTTCAAAGTGGAATTATTATAACAAGTTACAGTGTCCTGACTAGTTCAATCAACAGATATTCTATCCTCCTATCAGCAGATGGAAATGGGGGTGGGGTGGGAGGTGGAAAAAACCTTGCGACATCAGACACACTATAAATAATGCTGTGCCAGCTGAGCATCCTAGTTCTATCTTGTCTCCCACCAGATGGGAAGAATTTTTTTTGTCTGCTAAGCTATTTTGTTTGGTTTGTTTCCCCAGCTACCTTCCTGTTAAAGAAGCCACTTGGGAATACATAGAGTTTCCATAAAAACACTTGGAAGCTGATCTAAGTAATATACATATGTTATGTATCAAATGTTCTGGCTTGATGAACCATTCCACCATTCTTTGCTCCTCCTACATCCTTCATGACAGATAGCCTTTTTGTCCTACAGTGGTAATTGACAGGCAGAAGGACCATTAGAGAAGCTGAAAGTGTCTGTCCCTAAATGTCTCTCTAATGGTTACATTCCAGAATAATTTCACTTCTGTTTTGCCTGCAGAATACAAGAGGAGCTAGTCATCTCCCTTAATTTGTCAGAGGAAAACAGGTTTGGAAGTCAAGTGTCTGAGAACAATGAAATAAAGCCATGTGGGGGCTCTTAGTAGGTGGGGTGGGTGCTGCCTACCATGTTCTGAACTGAGTATGCTATGATTTTTATGCATTTCTGTAAGCTGGAATGCACCTTTATGTGACCATTACACTTACACAGTTTCAGATGCAACCAGCCGACAATGGAAGAAAGAGGAGAATAAACACTCTGTACCTCCACTTTGCTGAATAGAGGCCACAAGACTGATATGTGCAGAAGTGGTGAATTTAAGGAAGGAGGAAAATATAGGCTTTCCTCCTCAAGCTGTCAAAGGACAAATGCCCTACTTAGCAAGGACATGATCACCGCTTCTTGTCTCTTCCTTGCTGCTGCTTTTCCTCTGTGGAAATCTCAGAGGAGTCCTCCCTCACAAACCTTACTGCTGAGGATATGGGTTCAACACTAAAAATTATGTTAGAATCTGGGCTTCAGTTACTATGCAGAGTGTAGAAAGGATTTACTCATATAGTGTAGAGAGACTACCCATTTCCTGTCCTAAAAAGCCTTGAAAAAAAGACAGAAATGCCATCTGAGCTTCACCACTTATGCAGAATATCTGGTATACCCAGGACCTTTTGTAGTCCTTTCCACCTGTGCAAAGTGAATGTAGAATTGAATCACACAGATTTGGTAGGTTTCAGAGTAGCAGCTGTGTTAGTCTGTATCCGCTAAAAGAAAAGGAGGACTTGTGGTACCTTAGAGACTAACAAATTTATTTGAGCATAAGCTTTCGTCAGCTACAGTTCACTTCATCAGATGCATTCAGTGGAAGATACAGTGGGGAGATTTATATACACAGAGAACATGAAACAATGGGTGTTTGAAGTGAGCTGTAGCTCATGAAAGCTTATGCTCAAATAAATTGGTTAGTCTCTAAGGTGCCACAAGTACTCCTTTTCTTTTTACAGATTTGGTAGCGTTCCATGCTCACATTGCATTGGTGGAAATGACTGCACATGGTTAATTGGGCCCCCATCCTCATGGCTTACACTGTATGCCATACTGAGAGATTAATGGGATTTAGGGGGCACAGTACTTTCATGGATCTACTGCCACTATGGCTGGCTCTAATTATTTAATTTTATTTCTTGCAAGCATTTAACAAGGTAAAATAATTTATGATTAATGTAGCACCGCATGCAAGTATGTGAAGTTTGCAACAAATAGGAGACATGGTCCCTGCCTTGGAGAATTTACAATCTGGATATGATCTCAGAACCATTGTATCGCTTTGGCAGGGATGTTTCTGTGCCTAATCCTGAAGATAGAGAAATTGAAGCCGAGGCTTAGAAAGAAATTTGAATTCTGCCCCCTGGGTTTAGGTACTGATTTGTCAAATACTTTTAGCCAGAGCTCATCTTAGTTTGTGTGAAACAACTAGATATGTTTCAGAGTGGTAGCCATGTTAGTCTGTATCAGCAAAAACAACGAGGAGTCTTTGTGACACCTTAGAGAATAACAAATTTATTTGGGCATTAGCTTTCGTGTTCTAGCCTACGAAAGCTTATGCCCAAATAAATTTCTTAGTCTCTAAGGTGCCACAAGGATGCCTCGTTGTTTTAACTAGATATGTGTGAATGGCTTAAAAGGAAAATTCTTCAGAAAACAAGGAAACGTTTGGAAGCTCTAGCTCCAAACTTCATTTTGAGAGGCATTCTCGGTTCATAGGGCCAAAGGAGGCCATTCTCTAGTGGCCTGACTTCTCAATCCCAGGAAAAGTCTGTAAGGAAAGAGATCTCAATTTTAGTGCCTCTAATTTGGCTAAGGTGCACTTTATGGGTTTTCAGTTACTGGCAAAGGTTGCCTTGCTTCATCTTCCGGTGACAGCCTATTTAATATCATAAGGTCCCATTTCCCAAACGGGCTAAGAAATAATTGGCCTCTAGGCATTACTTGTGAGCAAGGATATCCGCTGAAAAGTTAGGAATTAAATTCAAAAAGGTAGTAACTCCCAAATCATATTGCAGACAGTGTCCTGTGACGTATAGGAGGTCAGACTAGATGATCTGGTGGTCCCTTCTGGCCTGAAACTTATTGACTAAATAATTTTTTCCTCAATGCAGTAAATGAAAATCCTTAGGATTATTTTTTCTGGATTGTTCTGGTATGTCATGAGACCAGGGAGTTTGTGACTTTGTGTATTGGACCATCTGTCTGCTAGTCATTCCTCTGATAATAGAAAGCCATTCAGTTTATACTGATGGAGCAAAACTGCAGAAACACTATTCATTATTCTGTTATTCCTATTTGTTATTTCCACCACTTCTCTTTGCTGGGTATGGTATCTCCTGAATTAGTCTAACCAAGTATCAGCTGTGTCTGATGTACTGTAGAGAATCATCATAACTGAGTAGTGCCGTGTGATTGAATTAAAGGTAGGGAAAGAAGATTGAAACCTTTTTCCATTTGAATATGAAGCTGATGCAAATGGCAGAAGATAAGCAAATTGTAATACGTTTTGATGAAAATGTGTGGAGTTGGAATGATAGGGTTTGATTGTCTATATTGGAAGTTAATGATGCGGTTGTGGTGAAGCAGTATGGAGGGATGAAGACAGTGGATATAATATGGTGAAATTAAACAGGCTAATTTCCGTCCTTGATGCAAGACTGCATTATTTTGAGCTATGAGTGCAGATTATTACATGGTTAGATAATGGGTTTAACCCTCTAGATGCTTTCTGATTGTGCATAAAGACACCAACCAAAGGAAGGAAAAACTTGAGCTTTATTGTTTTTTCCCTTCATTCCCATGAATATAAAAATTCTTCATCAGAAAGTAGCCATGTCCAGTGAGTTCAGTGTAATGCAGATGGCAAGTCTCATGTCTTATGAAAGTGCTTTGGGATCTCTAATGGTCCCATAAAATAGATATAATTTGTATATTTCATCTGAAATATTTACATAAAAAGTTTCCATACATGTTAGGATATAGATATTCAGGTCTGTCTGTAAAGGCCTGTACTTTAAGAATTTAAGTGTATTCTTATCACTTGGCTAGTTAGAGGTATAAAAGAAAGAATCAAAATCATTGTCTGCCAGTGTAAGGTCCTTCTCTTACTGTGACAGTCTGAGGCCCTGTTCTTAGGCTAAGGCCTTTGGCTAAGCGACAGAGGCAGCCATAAGCTGGGAAGCGACCCGTCACATCCTCACATTCCAAAGTAGTCACATTGAAAGAAGGTGCTATTGGGCAGTTAGGAATACAATCCTGTCCTGATAGTGCCTATCACCTCCAGAGAAAGAGAAGTGCCTAGAAGATGTAAAAGGAAATTGAGGTTGATAGTTTTCTGTCTGGTAAGAACTCACTTATCAATAGACACAGCTGGGAAACTCTTATGTCTTTATAGATGTAGTTGTGAAATCCTCACTTTTGTATTGTTTTGTCATTATAGTTCCCACTTTGCTAGTGTTTATTGGCATGGTCTCTGTCTGGTTCTGTGATTGTTTCTGTCTGCTGTATAATTAATTTTGCTGGGTGTAAACTAATTAAGGTGGTGGAATATAACTGGTTAGCTAATCATGTTACAATATGTTAGGATTGGTTAGTTAAATTTCAGTAGAATGATTGGTTAAGGTATAGCTAAGAATATTACTATATAAATTAGGGACAAACAGGAAGTAAGTTGGGATTCGAAAATAAGGAAAAAGGAACTTGTATTTAAGCTTGCTGGAAGTTCACCCCAATAAACATTGAATTGTTTGCACCTTCGGACTTCGGGCATTGTTGCTCTCTGTTCATGCGAGAAGGACCAGGGAAGTGGGAGAGTGAAGGAATAAGCTCTCTAACAATACAGTTTACTGTAAGTTTGATTTTAAGCTGCCCCTCAGTATGGTCTAGTTTTGGCAGGTCCAGTTTTGTACCTGCTTTTTATGTCTGTGCATGAATGTGTGTGCACACATGCAAGTGCTACCAATTAATTGGAGGCAGAAATATTGGCGCATTCTGAAACCCAAGGAAGTCAATGGAAAGAATCCCATTTTCTCTTTGGCTTTGGACCCTTAGACAGCTAGGTACCGTATTCTGAACAAATCAGGTATCTCTACGTCAACTGAAAGGATTTGCACCTACATTTAATTGCTGGCATAATTTGAACCTCTAGACCAGGAGTGGCCAAACTTATTGACCTTCCGAGCCATATACGACAATCTTCAGAAGTTTGAGAGCTGGGGCGCACCTGCCAGGGTTCAGAGCTTCAGCCTCTTGGAGAGGTGGGTCTAGAGGCTTCAGCCCCATGGTAGGTGGCTTGGGGCTTCAGCGGGGCATGCGCATGCTTGGGGCTTCATGCGTGGCCGGAGATTGGGAGCGGGTCTGGGCTGGGAGTAGGGCCACTGCCAGGTCATGGTCGGGGCGAGCAGCTGGGTGCAGGGCCGAGGCAGAGCTCCGGGCAGAGCAGGCCTGGTTGATGCTCCCTCCACGTTCCTGTGGGAACTGGCCAAAGCCCCGCCACACTCCCCTGAATGTTCCTTCACGCCCCCCTTGTGAGGGAATCCCACAGTTTGGGGACCACTGATCTAGTATGTAATGTGACACCATATTGGTAGAACTATCTGCATTTTTTATGCCAGTGATACCCAGAGAGGAAGCTGGAAGTGCTCTCAGTTACATTTTTCTAACACCATTATTTTGCAATTATGCCCTCAGTGACACTGGCCCAACCCAGGAGGAAAAAAATCTATTCTCAGATTTGCACAGGTGTAACTGATTGGAAATTAGCAAAGAATTCTTTTGATGCCAAAAGGGAATAGAATCCATCTCATTGTCTCTTACTTGTATTGGCTCTGAATGGCAAACAGGAGTCAAAAATGGTAAACACTTTTCTGTATGCCTGCATGACAAGAATAAGAATCCCCACAAGGAGGGGGCCTGTTGGGTAAATGGTGTATTTTTACATAGTCACATTTCAGAGTTGGGATCCCACTTTAAAATTTTTTTTCCCATTTGGTTTGCATCAGCCAGTCACGTGCAGGGGAACGGTATTGGATTAGAAAGTCACCTTTTTCTTTGGAGACCTTGGCAAATAGGAAGTCATATTCTTATCAGCTTGAATCTGTGCATTGTTGACTATTGAGAAAAGCGAATCCATAATTGATACTTCTCATTAGTGTGGTATAGCTGTTTTAACCTTAGGTAACAGAAAACCTAACTACATTGTATTTAAAGATATTTATGCTGTAAGCTGTGTGTGTGTGTGTGTTTTTCATTAGGATCTGGGTTGAGTTTTCCCCCTTAGCTATGGGTCTGGCGCATCTTGATTTCTGAATGTTCTTGACTGCAGCTTCTCTTGTGGTCCTAGACAGATAATTTAATGGTATGTTGTTCAAATACTATATTAATTTCTTTATTTTCCGAAGACTGGTACAGGCATGTTATGTTCATAAATATGTCAAGGCTATTCCTTTTGCTGTGCAACTCCTGTTGCCGTGAATAAAAATTAAGGGTATTATAATGAATCCAATCTTACTATTTTTATTGGGTGGAGACCATTCTCTTACTAATAACTGATAGCTTACCACCTGAGCATACTTGGGCCTCATTTGGACAGGATATAATCTTTGTATACATGAAAAATAATAATGCTTTGAACAAATAAAAAAAATGGATAACACTGAATGGAGAAAGAAAACATTAATTCTAGGCTATATAAAGACATGTTTTTCCTAACACAATTGAATATATGAAATAAGCAGCTGGGAAGAATCTCTTACAACACAATCACAGTGCCATACATAATGAGTTTTTGTTTTTTTTTAAATAATGGTTGATTGTTAAGACTGCTGCTAGGAAAGAGAAAAGCTACCTCTACTAACACCAAGAAAGGCTTTTTGGTATCAAGGATTTAAAATCCCATCCTAGAAGTTTCTCATTTGACTAAATCTAGAGTTTTACTTTCTCTTTGCTGATGCCAAGAGCAGAAAATGCCTCTTAGATGAAGGCCGTTATGTAAAATTGCTTTTGAAAAAGTAAGACCTCTCTCTGGTGTTTAATTTACTCCCTAATGTTTAGATTCACCTAATGCCAACAAGTAACTGTGCTGAAGCTGCATGCTGCCATTATCACTGCTTAACCTTTGTTAACTCCTTGGCGATGTGGTTTTTGCCATTGCCGACTTTGGGATGCCAGCCAGAAGAGTTGGTCTCTTGAGCTCAGTCAGTCAGAGCAGATGGACAAACAGAGGAAAAATATTAAGCATAAAAACAGATAAAACAAATACCAGAGCTAAAGAAAATAAATGAATTTTAAAAGGACATGATAATATAGGACAAAATTTGATTTTTTAAAAAAATACTTGTAATCTCATAGAGGATGTTCTGTGGATTAATTTTTTTTTATCATGTACTCCCTGGCGGAGAGATTTTTGTGAGGCCTACAGAAAAACAGCACTTAGCTCTTATGCTGCCTATGCTAGCTCCACATGCTAGCTAATTAGCATGCAGTTTTCCCTGTAGATTTTGCGTGTTCTTGCTCTTGGTGCCTGAAAAAGAAACAAAGGAAATGGAACTATTGGTATCAGCTGCATTTGAAACCATGGTGTCAGGGGGAATATATTTTTTCCAAAAGAAAAAAGAACAAACGCCATTAAGAAATAAAATTGATTTTCAATCATCTAATAGTTTATCAGTTGGTGCCAAAATTTTTCAAGACTTCAGGTTAAATTTTCAAAAGTGATTGAGGAGCTCATTAGAGACACAAGGTGGGTGAGGTAATATCTTTTATTGGACAAACTTTTGAGCTTACATAGAGCTGTGTGACTAAGGGCTTGTCTACATGGGAACATCCAGGGAAATTAATCTGAATTAATGAAAGGTTATTAACGAATTTGATGTGGATTAGTTAAATTGTATTAAACCCCTGTGTGAACACCCTTAATCAGAATTAAAGTGACCTTAATTTTGTTTATCTTAATTCACTTCCAAAGTATATTAAACTAAACTGAATTAAGGACACTTTAATTCTGAATAACATGTCCATACAGGGATTTAATTTATTTTAGCTAATCCACTTCAAATTCACACTTTAGTTAATTTGGATTAATTTTCCTGGATGCCCCCATGTAGGCCAACACTTAGTCTCCTAAGTGTCTATCACTTTTTAAAATGGGATGTAGGCAGCTAAGAGTTTATCTGCGCTGCCCCACTGTTCACACTATGGGGATGTGAATAGCCGTGCGAACCAAAGTGCTCCACTGCAACTCCCCCCATTGCAGGCACAATCTAAAAAGTTCCTGATTTACATTAATGTAGCCCTCTTCAAACAACACTACATTAATGTGAACTCGGAACCCTTTACTATGAGCCTGCAGTGTACACACCTGGGAGTTACAGAGTAGCACTTAGGTGCACGCTGCTTTTCACAACCCTGTAGTCCAAAATGTGTACCCTATGTCACTTTGGTGCTGTAGAAAACTTTACCCTTCAGCCCCAAATGGCAGAAATCTCACTAGACCAGATGTTTTTTATGACATTTTTGTTATCGATAAAGGTTACAAAGGGAGCACAGATGCTTGGGTACCTCAGTTCTGTATGCAGTACAAAAGCCTAGGTGTATGAACTGAATGGAAAAGAGGGAAGATCTGATGTGGAACCAAAATGGCCGGGAGAGGTTCAGTTCGGAGATTCATATCCTGCCTCTGAAATTCAGAGGGGTCTGGAATTGAGTTTTTGGTTTTAACCCATCTCTCTGTGATAAGGGGTTTGTTGTTCAAAGACACAAACGGCAGTAAGGTGTACTCACCTCCCACTCATTTCAGTGGGAGTTGGGCACTGAACTGTCCTTTGTCCCTTTGGAACATCTCCCCCTAAATGCTTACACTGCCATGTGCAAAGGATGGCAGTGGAGACTGCAAAACGGAGCTGAGAGTTAAAGGCAGTGGAGACTGCAAAACGGAGCTGAGAGTTAAAGAGGGGTAAAAATAAAAGCGGAGAGTGAATAGTCTTTAAGCTGAGTTTCTGATGAATGCCACTTTATTCAAATAGATGAGGATACAGGGTTTATTCAGGGAGACAGGACGGAGCTGTATGAGGTACTGAGGGATGTTTAATTTGCAGGAGAGGTATAGTATGCAGCATTGTGCGGGCTTTGCTGTAGTTCTGGTTGAAGAGGCACTGTCATTACAAGCTCCTATTTTCAAGAGTTTATAACTTCCAAAAATTGTCCTCGTGGAATGAAACTGTTCATGCTTCTTAGCTCGTAGATAAATTTGGTTGTTAAAAGTTTGCTTGAATTCCTGTCAGCTGCTTTTGAGCTAGCTGAGTGGGGTTGTTTTCACAGTATAGGAAATGTGGATGGGGTTGGGAACTGGGTAGATATTTTACGTTACTTTAATCCCTATTTTAGACATTTCTTTACTAACCAGACATGGACTTTGCCCCTTCGTGAGATGCCTTTGACCTATTGAGACAAATTTGGTCTTGAAAGTCTGAGTCGTGTTTCTGAAAGTCATTCACAGCACAAGTGCTGGACGTGATGTACTCGCAAACATTTAACATAGCCAGCTGTGGAACTGCATATTTATGTCTGGGCATGACTGTATCCGGAGCTCTTCACAGCTGGATTTGTTTCCGTCATTATATGTTATGATCTGATCCTGCTCCCACTGAAGTCAGTGACAAAGCTTCAGGGGTGGAGGATCAGATGCTTATCTTCCAAGTAGATCAGATGCTTATCTTTCAAGGAGAAAAAAAGACTTCAAATATATTAATCAACTAAATAAGGGATACCTCTGGGGTGCCAAGAGGGGACTTCAGCAAAGGGAGTGCAGGAGAACTGAGCAAGAGCTCCATTAGTTGCCAACCCAGCCCCCCAAGAATGCTATTATCAGAGCTCCCTCTGGCCTCCCTCTCTCCAGTACACAGTGCCTCTCAGCGAACCCTTTCTGTCTGCAATATACTGCTCGCTGTACCACCAGTTCTGCCTGGTAGCCCCAGCAGAATTCTCCTGGCAGCTGCCTATCTGCTTTGGAAGTGAGGTTGCTTTTCAGATACCCCTTTTCATTGGATGTGCTCTTCCCTTCCTGTCACCAATTAAGGCGGTGGGCACCACCAGAATTTATGCTAACAGGCAGCCAGGCAATTACTGTTGTGGCTCGCCCCCCTGCTGACCACCTAGGGCCTTAGCCTACTGGGATTGTTAAGCAGAATACCCTATTGAAATCAGATGGGGGTTCTTCTGAAAAAAAACAAACAAACAATAGCATAATATGGCTCATAGCTAGCAGTGCCCAGTAGGGTTAGGGCTTCTCTTTAGACAAATGGGGCCCTTTGGAGGCCCAAAGTGGCATAAATTTATATTTTACTTTTTTAAAAAATAAACCAAGACTGACACGTTGCTTCCCAATGGCAAGATGGTCTCTCAGTTGTCTTTTAAAGTCTCAACAATAATGTCAGATTAATATAAGTTTATAGATGATGCACAGAGAATGTGTTTTTACTTCTAAGTTTCTGTCACAGTGTTCACCAAGGAGTAGGGTAGAAAGATGCAGGAACACAGAGATTAGGTTTTCAAATTGAGAAAGGAGAAAAAAAAAAAAAGTAGAAATCAGGCTTGCCCAGAATCAGAAATTAGGGGGTCAGGAAATGGAGACAGCTGGAGACATCAAGGTCCGCTCGTATCCATCCTAAAGTTCTGAAGGAAGTGGCCCAGGATGTGAAAAGGACCTTGAACAGATTGATTCAAAACTTCTTTGCTAGAACTAACAAATGCTAATGAGGGCATTAGGGAATATCCAGTAAAGTACGGCTTTACAAACTGAGCATAAGCAGTACAGTAGATGTTGCTTTGCAGGAAATAATGAACAGTGACAGAATACGGGTACACCCAGAAGTTGTTTATAGTGATACCTCTTTGAATGTTATAGTTAAGAAATCCTCAGCATTTCCATGATTTGTTTTCTAGTTTATACACACGTTTATTCAGTTTGGTATGTCCAAGTTTTTCTTTCTGATCACTTGTCATGACTTCTAGGAGAAAAAAAGACTTCAAATATATTAATCAACTAAATAAGCATGACTTAACAATGATGAAAAATATTTCCACGACCCCCTCCATCCTTTCAGCCACACCCTCAGCAGAATCTGAATAAATACCTAAACCTTGCAACATATCTTGATGTTCAATAAATCCCAGCTCTGGATGACCCTCTGCTGTCTCACCTTCACAGAACATGAATGAGCTGAGACATCTCAGTCTATCTCTAGTACTGGATAAGAGCATAAATAGAGAGGTTTCAGAGGAACAGCCGTGTTAGTCTGTATTCGCAAAAAGAAAAGGAGTACTTGTGGCACCTTAGAGACTAACCAATTTATTTGAGCATGAGCTTTCGTGAGCTACAGCTCACTTCATCGGATGCATACCGTGGAAACTGCAGCAGACTTTATATATACACAGAGAATATGAAACAATACCTTCTCCCACCCCACTGTCCTGCTGGTAATAGCTTATCTAAAGTGATCAACAGGTGGGCCATTTCCAGCACAAATCCAGGTTTTCTTACCCTCCACCCCCCCACACAAATTCACTCTCCTGCTGGTTTTAGCCCATCCAAAGTGATGTGAGAAAACCTGGATTTATGCAGGAAATAGCCCGACTTGATTATGTAAAGAGTTGTCACTTTGGATGGGCTAGCACCAGCAAGAGAGTGAATTTGTGTGGGGGGCTGGAGGGTGAGCAAACCTGGATTTGTGCTGGAAATGGCCCACCTGTTGATCACTTTAGATAAGCTATTACCAGCAGGACAGTGGGGTGGGAGGAGGTATTGTTTCATATTCTCTGTGTATATATAAAATCTGCTGCAGTTTCCACGGTATGCATCTGATGAAGTGAGCTGTAGCTCACGAAAGCTCATGCTCAAATAAATTGGTTAGTCTCTAAGGTGCCACAAGTACTCCTTTTCTTTTTGTAAATAGAGAGGTTGTCTCTCGAAATTGTGAGCACTTTATTTATTTATTTTTACTCTTAGCATGATTATAGCAGGAGTTTTCAGTTACAGGCATTAAAAAAAATAAAAATTCTTCCACATCTCTAGAGATTCCTTTTTGGAGCCATATCTCCTTTTGGACTGCTGCCCCTCTGAAAGTGGAATTCTTCCAGCTTTCCTTGACTTTATCTCAGCTCTCAGAATATTTTTTCTTTTTCGTATCTTAGAAAACATCTTTCATCTTTGCTTTAAGTAGTCAAAAACAAGAATTAATCAAATCATCTATCTTGGGACTTGCCCTGATTTGGGGTGTTCCTTTGGAAGTGCTAGCAACATTGCGTTTTAAAGCTTCTTATCTAGCAGGGCTCTAAGTATGGACCCTCATGTGGAAATTGGAAGGCATAGATAGAGGTTCTCACCTATTAAATCTTTTCTCCAAAAAGAGGTCTGTCATCCCTCCACCTATTTTTTTTATTTGTTTGACCATTGACATGCTCTGCCTAAGATTTTCAAATGTGGCTAGTAATTCATTGACTCAGTTTTTGAAACACCTTAAGGATTGAAGATCAGCATTTTCTGAAAATCAGGCCCTCCACTAATAGGCGTCTCAAGTGGACACCCCAAAACCTAACATGCTGAAATTCACTAGTTACTTTAAATAATGTTGGCCTCTGTCTTTCAGTTTCTTTGTAAATACAGGACCAACTGTACATTCAGCAGAAAATGGGCACTAATAGAACGTGGCTAAAAGGATGATCTGTGCCATGTTATTCCAGAGATGTCCTCTGCTTTCTTAGCACAGCTGCTGTGATTAGGTTAGTGTTGTCACAGATTAAATCAGCTATGGAAAATTATTTCCCTGGTGAGACAAAGCCACCTCAGCTGTTTTCCAGGTCTTTATGAAAAATCAGAGTATGAATAATAGGGATTTTTGGTTTTGGACCGGGCTAGTAAATATTTCTAGATTCTAACAGAACTGTGACCATATGTGTTTGCTTGGACTTTTCTTAATGTTTACATGTGGTTTTCTGGACACTTCTGGTCCATTTGTATTGGCAGGTTTTCTGAGGGGATTGCCATCTGGTATTTTCAGCATTGCTATATATCACCTGTCCACAGGGCTAAAGTGACTTTGCTCCTTGTCTCCTTTCTGAAATGAGTTCATTAATTAAAAAAATTAACAGAGGAGGAAAACAATACTTTACTATGCATACTTAGGATACCCTGGATCTGCCATTTACACTACTGCGAGAGACAGGAAGTGCAACTCACCATCAATGAGAGAGTGAAGCTGACTCTAGAGAAAGTCCTTTAACATGCACAAAGTAAAGAAACTGGTGGGAGGGGAAGAGAGAAATAATGCTTTTTCTTCTGATCTTTCATTTATAATCATCCTCACTGTTACTTGAACAGTACTGTGATTTCAATTTGACTGTGTCCTTTTAAAGGAAGAGCCTTCGTCTCCTGCTTCTCTACCTTACCTGATGGGTCGTCTTACCCAGTTGATGATCTTGACAAGTTCTCAGCTGGATGATCAATGAAAATCACATTGTTTTCTCTAGTATGTTGTTTTAGCACATCACGAATGCTCAAGTACATACAATGCAATGACTGGAACTTTTTTTGCCATCTTTATTGTAGGCAGTCATTGAGGTGGGCTGCAGAACATTATGCAGGAAGTCCAAACATCAGAAAATGGGACATTTGGCTTTTTTTAGTGACCATTTATATATGTATCTCATTTTCCTTTGTAAATTCTTGATGTGAAAGGCCTGTACTCCCATCTGTTAGCTGACCCAGAAGCAGTGCAATTCTTTAATGTAATCACAAGACAGTCTCTTTAGATGTCTCTCATTCTAAGCCCATAGCTTCAGGATCATTTACAGCACTGGTTTTCAACCTTTTTTCATTTGCGGACTTGTAAAAAATTTCATATGGAGGTGCGGATCCCTTTGAAAATCCTATACATAGTCTGTGGACCGCCAGGGGTCCGCGGACCACAGGTTGAAACCCACAGATTTACAGCAACTAAATGTATAGGTTGTATAGAATTGCTATTCTGAACACCAGGGAACTCTTTCAGAGGGAAGAGGTTATGCACTCCCTCCCCAGCATTTAAATGATCAGTGGACACGTTTTGCTTAGCAAATCCTAAATAATGCATTTCCTTACCCCCTAGTGTTCTCACACCTTAACTGAAAATCACTTGCTGGCTTGCAGCCCTACCTCTCCTTTGAATACTGTGGACCCCACATTTCATACAAACGGGCGCCTTTTCATACATCCTTCTCTTTTTTGTTCTTGATATAGGATGCACTCAGATATCTACTTTGCATTGTGATGGTCTTTGCACTTATATAAAGGCTTTCACCCAAGAGTAACAAAGTGTTTCACAAAGATGAGTTGTGTTAGCCCCACTTTTGCTATCTGTAAAAGAGGAATAAGTGTTTAGGCCAGGAAGATTATGGCAGACCTGGGAAAAGTACCCTGATGACCTCACTTCTAGTGCCCCACTACTAATTGCTATATATGCAGTCATCTTTTTTCAGGGGTGGGGGAAGGTGTGTGTGTGGAAATGGACTATGTCTGGTATGCTTCCTTCTGAGTATTCTTCTCAAAAAATCAAGATTTCCAGAAGTAGGCACTAATTCCATCCACCTTTGAATATTTAGGGATTCTGTCCTCACTGCATGCTTTGTAAAGAACGTGGATGCGGGTTGCAGAGTATATCTCCAGTGTTTTGTCAAAGGAGTCTCAATTTTTTTTTACCTTTTCCAAGGGTTTGGTGGTTCAACACTGAATCTCTAGTTGTACACTTTTGTTTCTTACAGCCAGGCTTCCATTTTATTTTCTTGTCATTTGGAATAACAGGTATAGAGCCATCACTCATGGTCTGTTCTGCATCAGTTCTCCTGTCAGGTAGGATTTGTGCAGCAGAGTCAAGTATTTGAGCCTACTCGGGTATCAAAAGTTATACCACTTTCACAGTCTGTTACATCTCAAACCAGGAGTGTTAGAAATAAGTGCTGTATGCCAATGGATACTTGGTAACTGCTTTTCATTGGCATCCAGTATTCAATGCCTAAATGCTACAATGATGGGTGCACTACAAATACTAAAAAAATTCATTTATAACCCTAGTGAGTCACATAAAATTGGCCCATAAATTCACATCTCTCTAATTTACCATATTGACTCTTTTCACCCCACATCCATTTTAGCTTGTTTTAGTAGCTGCCATTTCAAGAACTACTAGAGCTTGGAAATCAGTGATTTATACCATCTGAAAGCAGCTGGGGATTCCAGTTTTCAAATATTATAAAGCATTAACCTCTGACACTAGAGGTTTGTGATATATTAGCTGTTACAATCATGCTAGAATTGAAGAATGTAGGAGGAAGAAAGGGAAGTAGGATGGTAATTAGAGTGATTGTATTTTACAATTTAGGTGTCAACTGGTTTTCAAAGGGCAAAGTTCTGTGAGGTTTTACAAAGCTAATAGTCAATAAAAACAACTACTTAAAAAATTATTTCAGTAAGTTCCCCATAAGAACCCAAAGTTGCAGCTCACTGGCTTCGATGCTGTTGTGATGTGCATGCTCTTGAGATGCTTCTGCATGCCCTTTCATATAGAAGAGATCTGTAGAATTTACTTGGGATGAAACCAAGACAGTTCTATATAATAAGGCTTAATGAAAATTACTCTAAAAATCTATGGAATTTGAGAGAATGAACTCCTTTCTACAGAATTTTTAAAGTAGGATGTTGTAGAAGAATGCAATCTCTATTGGGGTGGAAAGGCTGGTCTAGTAGGTAGGGCCCAGGACTGGGAATCAAGAGACCTGGGTTTAGTTCCCAGCTCAGCCACAATCTTCCTGTGGGACCTCAGGCAAGTCACTTCATGTACCCTGTGCTTCTGTTCCCCTTTTGTGAAATGGGGATAGTACTTCCATACCACACATCAAAATTAATTAACGATTGCGAGATATTAATATGGTAGAGCGCCGAGGGCCATATAAGTACCTAGAAGGGGCTTGTCTACATAGCGCTACAGTCCAGACTGCAGGGGTATGATTTGTAGAGCATTTTCTACAAAAAGTGCCCCAATTAAACTCTGACATCAATTTCCATGCATTGCACTTTAGTGGGATTCCACAGCAGCTGCCCCTTACAGAGAAGTCCTATAGAATACAGGAACAATCTTTCTCCACAATTTTTAATACAACCCACAGAATATGATGTCTGTCTGTCTATGAGCTTGTCTAAACCCCAGTGCTGCAGTCCGGACTACGGGGGTGTGATTTGTAGAGCACTCTAAAGTGTTGCACTCTTGCTGCCCCATGTAGACCCTGCTGGCATGAACTGAAAGGTGCCTAGTTCACGTTGATGTTGTCATGTTTCAAACAGTATTATGCTAATATGAACGAGGTACCTTTTAGTTCGCACCTGTAGGGTCTACATGAGGCAGTTAAAGTGCAACACTTCAGAGTGGTCTACAAATCACACCCTCGTAGTCTGGACTGCAGCACTGTTTAGACAAGCTCATAGATAGATAGACATTATATTCTGTGGGTTGTATTAAAAATTGTGGAGAAAGATTGTTCCTGAATTCTATAGGACTTCTCTGTAACGGACAGCTGCTGTGGAATCCCACTGAAGTGCAATGCATGGAAATTGATGTCAGAGTTTAATTGGAGCACTTTTTGGTAAGATTGTAGTGAAGATAAAAATCTTTGTATGAATGAGAGCAAATGACAAAGAGAAGGTACAGAGCCTATAGGAGGGAAAGTGAGTTACAAATTATTTCAATATTTTGTCTTTTTGTTACAACAGCTGAAATATTTTTCCAAACCTTTATAATGTACTGAAGCATTCCATCCGTTAGCCAGCCTTCTAAAGACAATCTTCCTTCTTCAAGCCGTGTTCAACGGTATTTGTGACAATGCCACATGGAGTAGGCAAGGTCCTCAGAGCAAATGGAAGGCTGGCTGGCTCCATTTTTGGAGGAACAAGTTTATCTGTGTAGATTCTTATATGGTACTCATCCCCAGGGAGGCTGAGTACCCAAGTTTAAAATCTGCGGTGTTGACTGTCCCATACTGTTCAAACAATTCATTATAGAACCTGAAAATTATTTCATTTGTTAAAAAACAAAACAAAAAACCCACCCTGAACGAAGATGCCTTTGCTTGCTTGCTTCCATGTTGTGTAAGCATATGTGTGTTTATATCTTTGAGACTTTCTAGTCTTATATTTTGAGGCCATCATTGCATCAGGACTGCTAAGGAAGAATCTGAGAAGAGCAAGCACAAGTCTAATTATTTTGTTCACTAGAGGCAATAATTGACTTGTTCAGAAGTAATGAGATCATTCAGATGTAAATTCGTTTTTGAGAGGGAATTTTAATAACGGATAGTGTAGGAAATTGTGTTATAAATGAAATAATATTTTGTTTATAAAAGGAACCAGTAATGTGACTACAGAAGGTTAAGGCCATTTCAGCTAATTCACAGCTGGAAAATAATTCTGGGAGACTGTGTTTGACTGATGCATAAATAGTATGCATTCTGGGATGTTAGTGTGAGGTTTTAACGAGGGAATTATCATATTAATACAGATCTTACATGTCCCTGAAACTGCACTAAGGGTACTTCTACACTGCAAAAGAAACTCCTACAGCAGCGAGTCTCAGAGCCTAGGTCAACTGACTTGGGCTCACACTGCAGGGCTAAAAATAGTAGTGTAGATGTTGCCACTTGGGCCGGAGCTGCGGGAGGTCTCCGAACCCGGTCTCCAGCCTGAGCGGGAATGTCTCTGATGCTATTTTTAGCCCTTTAGCGCAATCCTGGGTCACTTGATCTAGGCTCTGAGACTAGCTGCTGGGATTAATTGATTTATGTTTGCGGTGTCGCCATATCCTGAGACTACAGGTGATAGTTTTTGGGCATGTAAAGTTTTAGGTTTTGATGCAAGGGTAACCCATTTTACTGCTGTATTTTATGACAATGGAATTCCCCTCGCTGTGGGTAACACAGAAGATAAATATGCAGATGCCCATACCCTGAGTTGCTCCAGTCTGGAATAAAGACACCAAAATGTAATAAAGCCACTCAGACTAAGAAAAAAATCTTTGTTTATAGGAAAACAATTTGAGGGTTAATTAAGATTCTTTATCAATCTAAACACAATCTTATCATTACAGCAATACTATTATTTTTGTTTGCATAGTATTTACTGTATCAAACATACAGTTTTCTTCAGTACCAAAAGATACACCGGCCACAAATTTTATGCATTTAAAACATGCACCATGGTTTTGGCACTGTCGTCACTACGTCGTCGTCCTGAGCTGAACAAACACCAAGTGCCCAGTTCTTTGCATAGGCCGATATCCTTCTTGTGGTTATCTTCTTCCTGCAAGAAGTAAAAGCAGGCCTGTAATTGTCGGCCCTCAGAGCAGAGGTCTTCACCTCCTCTCCAGTATGGCTACCTCCCTCTGGGTCTGGTTGAATTAATTGACTGAAGAGTTTTGAGCAGTAGCTCCCTGCCTCGCCCACATAAAATATACATCACAAACACACAATACAGTACCATATTCTTAAACATCTAACAACAACAGTTCCTTACAGGGAATCTCTAACTAAGTTTGCCTCTAACACATACCTGTAATAAGTAAAAACAGGCCTGTTAGCATCAGCTCAGGGCAGAGATCTTCACCTCCCTTCCAGTACGGTTGTTTCCCTCTCGGTCTGGCTAACTGAAGAGTTTGGTTCCCTCCCCCTGCTTTTTTTCCCCCCACTTGGGAATGGAATTGGACTTCACCCTTGGAGATGCCATGCTCAGAATGCTCCAAGTGTTTGTGATTTTTTTCTTTTTCCCTACTAGTCCCAGACTAGCTGAAGTCAGTAGACAGCTCCTTCGCTCTTATGATGAAAAAACCTGACTACTACTGTTTAAAGGAGCAGCGACAGAAACATGGGTTATGCAACCATAACTTCATCGATTTGCTAAATTTGGGGTCCTACTCAGGCCCACCTGTAAACAGAGTCCAGTTGTTGACTGATATGTGAATTCTGAGGAAATAATATTTAATGTTCTTCTTTAAGTGCTGGTCGTTATGTGTATGCCATGTGCTCCGTGCACCCAGAGCTGGAGAATTTTAAAAGCAGTGTCCATTGGTCTGGATGTACACCCTTGATGAGCTCATGCCTCCGACTGAGGGGATAAAGGGCAGGTTGGCTGACCTGTTCCTTCTCACCACTGCATGGAACCTCTTGTGTCCAAAGTTTCAGCTTTATTCTTTTATCTGTGAACATATATTATACATCTGTAAATAGTTTTAGAAATTTTTAGAGGTTAAAGTTCTTTATCTAATGGTTTTACTATTTTATGGTTAGTTAGACTCCCTGACCTGGGGAACCCCATGCCTCCCCCCATATCCCGTTTTGGGTACTGGACTATGCCCAGGACTCCAGGCTTCAAAATTTGTGCTTCCTGCCTGCACTCCTTCTTGGGCAGCGATGACCACCAATATTCCTTGTGCTGCCTTGAGGAAGCCCCCATTGTGGCAAGGTGCAATATCTGATGTTCATTCTCTAGTTATGCCTGAGAAGGGCAGGAACTTTGTCTTAGGAATCACCTAATGGAAAAGGCCATGATGCCACAACTGAACCCAGGCTGGGAGACCCCACCCTTTACACTGACCTTACTCAGCAAGGAGTTCATCTCTTACCACGAGGTCTGACTCCGGAGCGAGGGAGCTTATCCTCACAGATCCCTCATTTAGGTCTTGCTGAGAGAGCTGGGAGCATTCTCATAAGCATGAGATTAAATCCTTCTCCAAATTCACTTCAAAGAAGTTGGATTCAGCCCTGTCTAAACCGAGCAAGTCTCTAAGCTCAGCCCAAGAGAATTTAGCAGTCCTAAATCTCAGGAGAATGATGAGAAAGCCCACAAGTTTAGGACTCCATTGCCACCGGACTGTGATTTGGAGGGCATGATGCCTCTAGAACCACCCAAGTACAAGTTCCGGGTCTGTTGGCACCTACAAAGAGCAATCAACACTGGCTATCCGTGGTACCAGCTTTGTCTTCCATGGCTGTGGCACAGATGGTCTCTACTGCAGCTCCATCAATTCATACAAACAGGACCCCACACACCCTGGGAAGAGCCAAGATCTATGCTCCTTCTTTACTCTCCCAGATCCAGTGTCTCCTGCTCCATTGGGTCCCTCCCTCTCGAGAGTGGTCCCGACTCCACCGGGAGAGCCGACTTTTGGGAAGAGTCTGCCTCCCATTCCATCATTGGGTTTTAACTTCCCTCCAGCGGCACCATCAGTACCGCCACTGGATCTGGAATCGGCTTTCTTTTTCTTGGAAGATTTTGTTATTTCCTCCTCTAAGACATGCCTTCTCGGAGAGGAGGTCTGGACCCACTTGGGACCAGCCTCCACCTCACCACCTGCCTCAGAGCCATTGGTACACCAAGCCATTAGGACCTCTGCAACCTCCATTCAATCCATCCTGTTGGCCATACTGGAGGCCATGGGGGACACACACCATCCCGCAGAGTTGGTCTGGTCTGCTAGGGAGTCCTCCCATCCCCTCTCTCCAAGAGGACAACTCGAGATGCTTCCTGATCCTGTTGAGGAGGAGGAATACATGCTGGATCCAGTGGTTCTGCGAAAACCAGTGAGATTGCCACGTTTGTCCACAGAGGAGTTAGTGGCTCCAGTGTCTTCCTTCCCTCTCCCTTCCTTCAACTCTTCCCCCCCCCCCCCCCACCCCCGGATGACTAGAAGGAGTTCCAAGAACTCCTCCTCAGAATTGCTGGTGAGCTGTAAATTCCTCTTGAGGAAATTCGGAATCCTCAACATAAGCTCCTGGACGTCCTCCAGTTCCATTTGAATAGTGCTCCCTGTTAACAAAGCTGTCCTGGACCAGCTAGAGCGGTCTGGTATACCCCAGTGATCTGAACCCCTACTCCTAAGAGGGCAGAGGAATGCTACTATGTCCTAGCCAAAGGGGTAGAATTTCTGTTCTCTCATCCTGCCCCTAACTCTTTAGTGGTCAAGGACTCCATGAGAGATCTAGGCAACAACACAGTTATCCTGACTGTTAAGGAGGGCAAGCATCTAGACTTAGTGGGAAGTAAGGTCTTTTCTTCTTTTAGCCTTTTGTTCGGGATAGCCAACTACCAATCACTAATGGATGAGTATGATTTCCTGAATTATTCAAAATGTGTGGACTTTGCTGACAGGATTCTCAGCAGGACAGAGCTCATTCTAGGCTCTCATAGAAGAAGACAAGATGGTTGCCAGGACAGCTCTTCAATCAACAGTAGATGCAGTGGATACATCTTTGAGGAATATGGCTACTCGCATTGTAATATGCAGGGAATTGTTGCTTCATGCTTCAGAGTTTCCCAAGGAGGTTCAGAACACTATTGAAGAAGACCTGCCCTTTGATAAGAATAATCTGGTAACCAGAAGATGGATGAGTCTTTGCATACCGTGAAGGATTCCAGGGCCACCTTTTTTTCCTTGGGTATGTATGCTCCTGCCCCCAAAAGAAAATTTCGTAAGCAGCCATACAAGCCTAAACCAGTGGCTCAACAATTCTACCACAAGAAACCTTATCAGCCACTCCATAAGAGGAAGAGGGTTCGAAAGCCCTACTTCCCTGCACCTTCCACAGCATGTTCTTTGTCCCAATCCTGAACCTCGGCTAAGCATTATTTTTGATGGAAGATCAGGAGCTGCAAACCACCAAGTCCAGCATCTGCCAATACCCATGCACCTTTTGGGGATTGTCTGGCACTCTTTTTCAACACCTGGTGTGCAATAACAGACAGATGAGTGCTGAACATCATCTGTTCTGGCTATATGATAGAGTTTACATCTGTACCCCCTCTAAACCCCTCTTCCTCACCCTCTTTCGGAGTCCCTTTGGAACTGTGGTCCTTTGTTCTGCTTTGCCATCTGCACCCTCACACCCACCTCCTACTTGAGTACTGCTTGTCAGTCACCCACAATGGAATACACATCGGGACCAGCATTCGAAGAAGAGAAAATTACTTACAGTAACTGGAGGTTGTTTTAGGTTGTGGTCTGAGGCGCCGACTCCATGGGTGCTCCGGGGCTGGAGCACCCACTCGGAAAAAATGGTGGGTGCTGAGCACCTACTGGCAGCCTCCATCAGCTCTTTCCACCCCAGTACCTCCTGCCTGCTGGCGGGCCCCGCAGATAAGTGCTTCCCCCTCCCTCCCTGCACCTCCCACCCACCACAATCAGCTGTCTCATGGCGTGCAGGAGGCTTTGGGAGGGAGGGTAGCGAGGGCACGGCATTCTGGGGGGAGGGGGCGGAATAGGCTGGGAAGAGGCAGGGGCAAGGGTGGAGTGGGAGTGGGGCGGGGCTTAGGGCAGAGTTGGGGGTCGAGCACCGCCCCTGACCGGCACTTCGGAAAGTTGGTGCCTGTGTGTGTGGTCCTGATATGTATTCCACAAACCACCCTCCTTCCTCTCTGCTTTGGATCATCTTTGCGTTTGTGATGGACAAGGAACTGAATAGGTGGTTGGTCTGCTCTGCCCTTTATCTCCTCAGTCAGAGGCACAAGTGAGCACGGGTGCATGTGTAGACTAATGGACAGTGGAATTCAGATAGGGTCCCCATATCTCAAAGAACCTCCAGTTACTATAAGGTAAGTAACTTTCTCTTGCTTGTGACATCTTTCAGATGCTTTCAAAAATGCACCACTGTGTCCTCCCTCTAGTGTTTAAACAGATGATTGGTGAATCCAAAAGTTTCTTGACTTTAATTTCAGAAACTGTCACTCTGAACACTAAATGATATCCATTATTTAGAGGGGAGACAAGGAGCCAGAATTTCTGGGCTCTGTTCCTCGTTCTGTCACTGGCTTGCCTTGCGACTTTTTGCAAGTCACTTAGGTTAACATTCCCCAACTTGGACACCTACATCCAGTGAAGTCACTGGGCGCTATCAAGCCTCAGTACCTCTGAAAAGCAAATAACTTATTAGGTGCCCAAATTTAGACTTCCAAGTTTCAACTTTAACTTAAACTCCTTTGTGCTTTAATATACACACTTGCAAAATAGCAGCATGTGTTGTGAGGCTTAATTAATTTTTGAGACCCTCAAATGAAAGACCCTGTTTTCTTAATGATGGCCACGGTAGGGTCACAGAGCTTTTGAGTCTGGGAGCTATATCTTTTTTCCTTTGGGTGGGTGAATTTTAGAGTAGAATTAATGGCTGCTGGCTCGTACCAGGCACAGTAGAAATAAGAATGTTACAGCACCTGGCGCTGCTGTAAGGACCAACCTAGGGGCACCTCTGGGAAGTGTTGGGAGGTTGGAAGCATGCTGGCTTGAGAAGGTGGAAGGAGGAGGATTGATGGATTTGAAGGGCAGAAGGCATATGGAAGGCGTTGAGTTTTGGTGGAGAGAAGAGGAATGGGAAGTATGAAACTGGTGGATTTTGGTTCTGGGAAGGGAAGTATGGGGATGATGAGACTTTTGGAGGGACTAGGATTTTTCTCTGGGAATGTCCTGTATTATTGACTGGAGTTGACCGTTCTTCAGGGAGCCCCTTGTTGTTAGCATTTTGACAGGACATCACTGGTTTCGCCCCACTCTGTCTTTTAAATTGTGTCTCGTGTGTTCAGTGCGTCATACAGGGGGACCCTGATTCTAGCTGGAGCCCCTGCAATCTGCCACAATATAATAAATAAAAATGAATAAGCCTTAACCTTTAAACTAGTCTTTGATTACTGCACTGATATATTGTGGGGGTGCAGGATTTCTAGGAAAGTTGTGTAGAAGTTTATAGTGTTCTGTGTGATTATAATAAAAGAGGAGGAGGAAGAGAGGGAGAGAAGAATATAATTGGTTTCCTTTGCACTTTGCTGATAAACACGTTGCTCTTGTCTCCTTTTAGCTTCAGAAGTGTTTGTTGTGCTGCAAGTTGTGTTCCAAGCTCCTGTTTTGTCCTGTGCTGAAGAACCTTGGTTAATTTTAATCAAGCCTGAACTGTCATTCTGGTTCATCAGTGTCACATTAGCATCATTCCCGTTCATCCATGTCTTAGCAGCAAATCTGAAATTGCTGATTATTAAAGTGGATGGAAATCACAGCTCTGTGTGTGGCCAAATAGCTACTCATCAGTTGGGTTTTTGACGGCGGCTGATAGTTTAATGCAGGCCTTAATCAAGGGCTTCCAAGTATTTTCTTTGCTGGTTTTAAACTTCAAAGTATTGAATTACATTAACACATACACAGACACCCTGCCTATGTTATTTTAACATTAAGCACCTGCTTTAAACATATCTGAGCAGGGACATTCTAAAACCAGTTGGTTGCTTCCTTTTTGTTAGGCTGTGCTAAGGAGACAAAGTATCACTGGCACCTAAGAAGAATGGAGAGATTAAGGAAGGGATGGCAGGAGCTAGCTGCCCTGAGGACATACCTCGTGACTTGGATAGGTATATACTCAGGGTGGCTAGGCCCTCCTGCTGTTTGCACCAGCATGCCTGTGCTCTGTTCTTAGCACACTAGCTCAATCAGAGTTAGAGTGAATATGTCTTCTTGACCTGGAATTTGCACTCCAGCTCCAAGTGGAGACATTCCCACAGAGCGGCTCAGCTTACTCAGCACAAAAAAAGTGGGATGTGGCCCCAGAAATCCTAGTGGCTAAGGTGAATACATCACCAGTGAGGACACTAACTCAGGTATAACTTTGCAGTGTTGCTGCTGACAGGTAGGCAAGGCTAGGGTGGTTACTTATGGCTTGTCTACACTACCAGCCAGATTGACAGGCAGCGATTGATCCAGCGGGGGTCGATTTATTGTGTCTAGTATAGGTGCGATAAATTGACAGCTGATCGCTCTGTCGACTCAGGTACTCCATCTCAAGGAGAAGCGCAAGGTGAAGACACCGCGGTAAGTAGAGCTAAGGACGTTGACTTCAGCTACGTTATTCACATAACTGAAGTTGCATAACTGAGATTGATTCCGCCCCGTAGTGTAGACCAGCCCTTAGATTTGGGTTCCAACCTGAGTTAACCCTGCGATAAAGACAGGGCCGTCCTTAGGATTTATGGGGCCCTATGCAGTATTATTAAACTGGTGTGCCATGCCCGACGGCAGGCCCGGCTCACATGTGTATTTTAGATAAGGGTGGTCTTTTGAAGGTTTCATTTAAAAAACTATATGTCTGAAGATCTAAGCATTTAAGGCTAAAGATGAATAATCAGACTGTGCATCTAAAAATCAATGCAAGGATTTTTTAGAGATGTGATTTCATAATCTTCAGCAACACACTAATGAAATATTTTTAAAGCATATTTTAAATGAAGGTCCTGTAGACCAGCATGTTCTGAGTAAATATTACAGTAATGCACAACTGTTTTTGTCAGTAAATTCAGAAACTGAGGGTATATACCTGGGGTTTGGCAAATGCCTGTTAAATGGCTTCCTTACCCTTGAATGGCTCTTTAACAGTTTCAGTGTAGTGCTAATAGGTCTGGCAGACTGGAGGCTTTTTCACTTCTAAGTACTAGATCCCCTCTGGAGGAAGACTCACCAGGCTGCAAAGCCAGCTGTGTTGGGAGCCTGCAGGAAGGGTCAGAACAGAAATAGGAAGAGGGTGAAGGGTGGACACTAAGACCCAGGGCTGCCCCACGCAACCCAGTATGCTGCATATGCCTAAGGATGGCCCTGGATAAAGACATTCCACAGAGGTGAATGACAAAAGAAAATGTAACCTGGCCAAGCAGTAGTTTGTTTAAAGCAAAAAAAAAATAACCTTCCCTGATCCAGAAGCTTTCTCCCTAGCTATAGTAGATGTTTTTTGTAGCAGAAAGGAAATCGGGATTTGTCTGATTTTGGACCAAGTGAGTGAACGTTTTCCGGGGTGAGGGGGCCCTCATAGGAATTCCGCAAGGAGAGCTTCCCTTCCTGCTGTAATATGGGGGCGTCAGCTCAAGTGCCTCTGCTTCTGTGCCAGACAATGGAACCTTTTTTCTTTCTTTTTTATTGAATAGCTTTAAAACTTAGGGTTCAGAGTACCCCACACTAGCCATGTTGAATTGATTTCAGTTTTGCTCTCTGTCCACACTGGCACTGCCCTAAACCGTTTTAATGGCTGAAAGTTCTGGGTATCTTTTCCACAATTCCTGCCTCAGCTCCCAGAAGCAGTGCGTTCTGGAAGATTTTTGCAAGGTCTGCAGTACATTGTGGGACAGGAAGAGGAGCACTAGTTTAACCATTTTGGCTTGTCTTGATCCAGACTGTTCCTAGACTTAGAGATAGACTTCATTGGCATGACAAGCTATAAAATGTTGCCAAAGTAGAGAAAAAGAGAAAGCCCTAAGATGTCTGTCAGTGGTATGCATGACTCTCGCAAGGTAGAGTTATGCTAAACCCATTCTGATGAGCCATTTAACCTGTAACCAGTTAGTTATTAAGGATGCTGAAAGGTACTTATAACCAGTTATTAGAGTAAACCGTTTGTGTACCATTTAGGGGTTTTTGTTTGTGGATACAAAGTGTTCTACAAACATTGATGGGGCATTGTCTGTTTTAACATTAGGATAGACCATGTCTCTAGGTTTTGTTGTTTGCCCTCATGTGACTGGCCCGTTTTAAAAGGATCCAAAGTAGGGCTGTCAGTTAGTCGCAGTTAACTGACATGATTAACTTAAAAAAATTAATCACGATTAAAAAAATTAATCACGATTAATCATGGTTTTAATTGCACTGTTAAACAATAGAATACCAATTGAAATTTATTAAATATTTTGGATGTTTTTCTACATTTTCATATAGTATTCTGTGTTGTAATTGAAATCCAAGTGCATATTTTTATTACAAATATTTGCACTGTAAAAATGATAAACAAAAAAATAGTATTTTTCAGTTCACCTCATACAAATACTGCAGTGCAATCTCTTTGTCGTGACAGTGCAACTTACACATGTAGATTTTTTTTTGGTACATAATTGCACTCAAAAACAAAACAATGTAAAACTTCAGTGCCTCCAAGTCCACTCAGTCCTAATTCTTGTTCAGCCAGTTGCTAAGACAAACAAGTGTGTTTACATTTACGGGAGATAATGCTGCCCACTTCTTAATTACAAAGTCACCAGAAATTGAGAACAGGCATTTGCATGGCACTTTTGTAGCAAGGTATTTACGTGGCAGATATGCTAAACATTCATAGGCCCCTTCATGCTTCGGCCACCATTCCAGAGGACATGCTTCCATGCTGATGATGCTCGTTTTGGGGGGTGAGAGGAAGCATTAATTAAATTTGTGACTGAACTCCTTGCGGGAGATCCTGTATGTCCCCTGTTCTATTTTACCTGCATTCTCTCATACATTTCATGTTATAGCAGTCTCAGATGATGACCCAGCACATGTTGTTCATTTTAAGAACACTTCCACTGCAGATCTGACAAAACGCAAAGAAGGTACCAATGTGAATTTTCTAAAGATAGCTACAGCACTCGACCCAAGGTTTAAGAATCTGAAGTGACTTCTAAAATCTGAGAGGGATGAGGTGTGGAGCATGCTTTCAGATGTCTTAAAAGAGCAACACTCCAATGCAGAAACTACAGAACCCGAACCACCAAAAAAGAAAATCAACCTTCTGCTGGGGGCATCTGACTCAGATGATGAAAATGAACATGCATCAATCCGCTCTGCTTTGGATTGTTATCGAGCGGAACCCATCCTCAGCATGGCTGCATATCCCCTGGAATGGTGGTTGAAGCATGAAGGGACATATGAATCTTTAGTGCATCTGGCACGTAAATACCTTGCGATGCCAGCTCCAACAGTGCCATGAGAATGCCTGTTCTCACTTTCAGGTGACATTGTAAACAAGAAAAGGAGTACTTGTGGCACCTTAGAGACTAACCAATTTATTTGAGCATGAGCTTTCGTGAGCTACAGCTCACTTCATCAGATGCATGTTTCCACGGTATGCATCTGATGAAGTGAGCTGTAGCTCACGAAAGCTCATGCTCAAATAAATTGGTTAGTCTCTAAGGTGCCACAAGTACTCCTTTTCTTTTTGCGAATACAGACTAACACGGCTGTTACTCTGAAACCTGTCATTGTAAACAAGAAGCGGGCAGCATTATCTTCTGCATATGTAAACAAACTTGTTTGAGCGATTGGCTGAACAAGAAGTAGGACCGAGTGGACTTGCAGGCTCTAAAATTTTACTTTGTTTTATTTTTAAATGCAGGTTTTTTAGTACATAATTCTACATTTGCAAGTTCAACACTTATGATAAAGAGATTACACTACAGTACTTGTATTAGATGAATTGAAAAATACTATTTCTTTTGTGTTTATACAGTGCAAATACTTGTAATAAAAATAAATATAAAGTGAGCACTGTACACTTTGTATTCTGTGTTGTAATTGAAATGAGTATATTTGAAAATGTAGAAGACATCCAAAAATATTTCAATAAATGGTATTCTGTTGTTGTTTAACAGTGCGGTTAATCGTGATTAACTTTTTTAATTGCTTGACAGCCCTAATCCAAACTGATTTAAAATGGGTTTTGTAACCAATTCTTAATAAATCCAAGTCACAGTCTTCTTTGGCCATGGCAAGTTTCTCTGAGTAAGTCAAGAAGTTAAAACGCTGAAATTTACAGTACTGTTGATGGAATCCATATTCTTTAAGGCCCAGTACAAAGCTGTTGAAGTCAATGGAAAAGCTCATAGGGGGTAGTGGCTCAGACCCTTATAGAGCTACTGGGAGCTGCTACAATTGGAAGCCTTGTTTCACAGCCTGGCCCAGCCCTGCTTTATGGATGGACATCGGTCTATTGTGATTAGATCCAACCTCTGAATCCTACATTCGTCCAAGCCCACTGGATCTTGGTAGTGACTGGTCATGATGCCTACTGCTGGGTCTCTCACGCACTCCCAAGGTGCAGATCTCATACCTGACATCCTTCTTGGGAACTGGGACCCCACAGTCTGACCACCTAGGTCTCAGAGCCAATGTCACAATCTTCTCAAGCCCCAGTTGCTTACACACATGTCACCCCCGCCCCAAGTCCACTTGACTGTGGAAACTCTGGTTTACTAGTTACATCCTTCGGGGACAATGTGACAGTAAAAGCAAGACACGCATGCTTTACTGTTAAAAATCACAAGAGTATAATCTTTGGGTTCTCTCAAATCCTTAGGCTAGTTAGCACTTCTGGATCTGGTCATTATCACTTGCTTAGAGCAGCACCCCTTTTCAAATTGGCTTTATCCCCTGTTTCCCCATGTGCTGCAAGCTGGGGGGAGGCCTAGGTTTCAGTCCCCCATCCGTGACACTCTCCTCCCAGTCAGCTTCTGTGTAGAGACATTCAAAGTCAATGGCCTTGTTAGTGAAAATCCCATTATTCTACTATGGAAGAGTTGTTCACCAATGATGGCTCTTGATTGCTCTGTTGGAGTGTCTCATAGTCTGTCCATTAGGTGTCAGATGTTTGCTACAAAATGGCTGCTCTAATCCACAGTGCTTTAGAAGAATACTAGGTACTGAATGGAATGGATGTGTAACAAATGCTGAGATTAATGCAGAAAGTTCATCCACGCCTTATGTAAAGTTATTCAGAAAAAGAGATGGAAATATTTGGGAAGTGTTAAAGACGATGCTAGAATATTGCCCAGGCAGATGTGCCATTGGGTAGCTGGAAAAAGAAAAGGGGCCGACCAAAAGAATCTCTCAGTCAACCACTAGTCAAAGAACTTAACCTATAGAACTTAACAACACAGAGGACATGCAAAGAGCGGTCCAGGATTCACAAGGATGCCAGTGCCTTGTTTGTGCCCTAAGTGACCTCTGATGGTGCAGGAGGGATTTGGGTTCAGAACCCACCATGAAAGTTGGAATCATAAATGATATTCACAAAATTAAATGGAATTCATAATTTGACACAGATGTATCCCCAAACTGTCTCACCGTGATCTGAGGTGAGAGGCTTATCTTTGTCTCAAAGTTATAAAGAAATTAATGGTGCTCAACAGATGTAAAGACAGCCCTGAGCTGCAAAATTTAGATCTGGAGCTAACTCAGGGTTTGGTTAGGCCAGTTTCTAAACAGAACCGTGAGTCTACCAGTTGTGGTAAGCGTGTGATTAATTTAAACAGAGGTATAGAAGAAGTGTTACTATCATACCAAAGCACAAATGGGCTATTTAAGAACAGAGGCACCACACACCTCTAGCTTTGTCTTTTCTTGCTTTTTTTGGCATATATTTAGCCCTTCTATGCTGCTGCGAGGAATTGTGTGTGAATGTAAATTACTACCAACATTTATTTTTTTAAATCATGCTGAAGTACAGGCTGCTTCTTTATGCATAAAATAGCTACCTCATTCTCTCTTCTGTCTAAATCTGTCTTTGAAGCCATAGTTCTCATTTATGTAGCACTTGGCTTACTTGAGGAGTGGAGTGTCTGTACTTTACTCCCCCTGTTTGCCAGCTGTAACACAGATTTAAAAAAATTGATTGAAAGTGATTGAAATGTGGGATTTTGCATATTAAATGCGCACATGGTGATGGAATGTTGTTTTCATCCTATTTATCAATGAGTCATTACTGGAAATTTCCCAACACCACAGTATAGGGAGCATGGAAATGATGACACCATTAAAAACGATTGCACTATTCAACTGATTACACACCATCACATCTCTGCTCCCTCTGAAAACTATTAAAAGAACATTACGTTTCTGAGAACTGCTTCACTTTCATAATCTATTTATTTAATTGCTATGTTGAAGTTTTATTCATTGCCCAAAATCCTCAAGCCTTTTTTAATGCAGTTCAGCCTATAAAAGCATATAAAAGTTAGCTATTCTTTTCCATATTCTCCGTACACTCATTTTTGTCATTTCTCCTGTATTCAACTGGTTCACTCTCTGAGAAGATCTGTTGTGTTGTATATGATACTTCCCGGGAGTACCCAGGATCGCCACCAGCTGCCTTTAGCATGAGGAAGTCTTGTCTGTGCCTGCTGTGGATCAGCTTACTGAAACCACCAGCCTTTGGCAACACAAGCACTGCCTTCCATTAGCATTAGACTCAGTATGTAAATATGCCTCCATTGTAGAGTTGGTAGTACTTTGTTTACATGTAGCCAGAAAGAGAGACATTTCTTACTTCCTATCTGGTGGAACCATTCTAAGGCATGTCACCTTACATGCTTTAAGAACATAATTTTTGTACAGATTCATAACTCCTTAAATATCACCTGTGCATACATCTTGCAATGATTAAGGGGACCACCATGACACAGGCTTTCATTAGAGACCTTACAGGACACTCTTTGGTGGACTACAATGTAAATACCAGACCCAGGGGATCCCTGTAACCCTTGTGCTTCCCTTATGCCCTCTGCCAGATGGCATCAAGAACTCCCCTGGTCACATTGTACTAATTATTTTTGTTCAGCTTTGAACTTTGCATGTTAGTAGTAATAATTTATCAATAAATAGTGGCTCCTTTTAGAGGATCTTGAAGCACTCTACAAACATTTAACTAATTGGTCATTGCAGCACTACTGTGACAGAAGTAAGTAGTGTTATGCCCATTTTAAAGATGGGTAACTGAAGCAAAGAATGGTTACTTGACTTTCCTAAGTTCACACTATACCAAATCCTCCTCTGGTGTATATTTGTATAATTCCATTGATTTTGGAGTTATGCTGAGTATCTTGTCCAAAACACATGGCAGAAACAAGACTGCATTTCACTGGTAGTTAACATGAATCCTTCAGAGTGTTTGTCAGTTAAATTTGTAAAGCTCTTTGGGCTAATAATGCTTAGCCTTACATCTACAAATGTTAAGTAATTCTTCAGGATGAAAGTTTCTGTATAAGAACAACGTTATCATTATTTTATTATTGAATAAGTGGACCGTAAATCATTTTGAATGATAACTTACCTACAAAAGAGACATCATGGTCCAGTTATCAGGGCATTAGACTTGGACTCCGGATGCCTGGATTCTGTTCCCAGCTTTGCCAAGGACTTAACTATGTAACCTAGTGCAAGTCATTTCATCTTTGTCAGTTTCTTAACTCATTCTTTGTTTCTCCCTTGTGTTTAGATTTTAAGCTCTTCAAGGCCCTTCCTATGAGTACCTAACACAGTGTGGCCCTGGTATTGTTGGGGCATCTAGGTGCTATTCAATAATACAATAGTTGCATGGCAAAAGTCAGAAGCTATGGTTTCAGTTTCTTCCTCACCCCTGCCTTCCTGTTATAAGTGGTGGTGACTGGAAAAGTTACTGGGTCCAAAATAACTTGTTCCAGGATTCTCTAGTGTGTCTGTGTTCAGATGGGAATGTGTGACGATACTGACCCTTCAATTCATTTTAGGATGTGAAGTGATTTCTTAAATCTTGGGAGTTAGAATCATAGAATATCAGGGTTGGAAGGGACCTCAGGAGGTCATCTAGTCCAACCCCCTGCTCAAAGCAGGACCAAGCCCCAACTAAATCATCCCAGCCAGGGCTTTGTCAAGCCTGACCTTAAAAACTTCTAAGGAAGGAGATTCCACCACCTCCCTAGGTAACGCATTCCAGTGTTTCACCACCCTCCTAGTGAAAAAGTTTTTCCTAGTATCCAACCTAAACCTCCCCCACTGCAACTTGAGACCATTACTCCTTGTCCTGTCCTCTTCTACCACTGAGAACTGTTCAGATCCATCCTCTTTGGAACCCCCTTTCAGATAGTTGAAAGCAGCTATCAAATCCCCCCTCATTCTTCTCTTGCGCAGACTAAACAATCCCAGTTCTGTCAGCCTCTCCTCATAAGTCATGTGTTCTAGTCCCCTAATGATTTTTGTTGCCCTCCACTGGACGTTTTCCAATTTTTCCACATCCTTCTTGTAGTGTGGGGCCCAAAACTGGATACAGTACTCCAGATGAGGCCTCACCAGTGTCGAATAGAGGGGAACGATCACGTCCCTTGATCTGCTGGCAGTGCCCCTACTTATACATCCCAAAATGCCATTGGCCTTCTTGGCAACAAAGGCACACTGTTGACTCATATCCAGCTTCTCGTCCACTGTCACCCCTAGGTCCTTTTCCGCAGAACTGCTGCCGAGCCATTCGGTCCCTAGTCTGTAGTGGTGCATTGGATTCTTCCGTCCTAAGTGCAGGACTCTGCACTTGTCCTTGTTGAACCTCATCAGATTTCTTTTGGCCCAGTCCTACAATTTGTTTAGGTCCCTCTGTATCCTATCCCTACCCTCCAGCGTATCTACCTCTCCTCCCGGTTTAGTGTCATCTGCAAACTTGCTGAGGGTGCAATCCACACCATCCTCCAGATCATTTATGAAGATATTGAACAAAACCGGCCCCAGGACCGACCCCTGGGGCACTCCACTTGATACCGGCTGCCAACTAGACATGGAGCCATTGATCACTACCCGTTGAGCCCGACAATCTAGCCAGCTTTCTGTCCACCTTATAGTGCATTCATCCAGCCCATACTTCTTTAACTTGCTGGCAAGAATACTGTGGGAGACCGTGTCAAAAGCTTTGCTAAAGTCAAGGAACAACACGTCCACTGTTTTCCCTTTGTCCACAGAGCCAGTTATCTCGTCATAGAAGGCAATTAGATTAGTCAGGCATGACTTGCCCTTGGTGAATCCATGCTGACTGTTCCTGATCACTTTCCTCTCCTCTAAGTGCTTCGGAATTGATTCCTTGAGGACCTGCTCCATGACTTTTCCAGGGACTGAGGTGAGGCTGACTGACCTGTAGTTCCCAGGATCCTCCTCCTTCCCTTTTTTAAAGATGGGCACTACGTTAGCCTTTTTCCAGTCGTCCGGGACTTCCCCCGATCGCCATGAGTTTTCAAAGATAATGGCCAATGGTTCTGCAATCACATCCGCCAGCTCTTTTAGCACTCTCGGCTGCAACGCATCTGGCCCCATGGACTTGTGCATGTCCAGCTTTTCTAAATAGACCCGAACCACTTCTTTCTCCACAGAGGGCTGGTCACTTCCTCCCCATGCTGTGCTGCCCAGTGCAGTAGTCTGGGAGCTGACCTTGTTTGTGAAGACAGAGGCAAAAAAAGCATTGAGTACATTAGCTTTTTCCACATCCTCTGTCACTAGGTTGCCTCCCTCATTCAGTAAGGGGCCCACACTTTCCTTGACTTTCTTCTTGTTGCTAACATACCTGAAGAAACCCTTCTTGTTACTCTTAACATCTCTTGCTAGCTGCAACTCCAAGTGTGATTTGGCCTTCCTGATTTCACTCCTGCATGCCCGAGCAATATTTTTATACTCTTCCCTGGTCATTTGTCCAATCTTCCACTTCTTGTAAGCTTCTTTTTTTGTATTTAAGATCAGCAAGGATTTCACTGTTAAGCCAAGCTGGTCGCCTGCCATATTTACTATTCTTTCTACACATTTACTTTTCTTTCTACACTATTCTTTCTTTACTATCTTTTCTACAGTTCTGGAAAGCCTGTGTGTATTATCTCTGTCTCTTCATTTTGTCGTCTTTTACCCCAGCTACTGTAATCCTTTTAACACACAGTTAAATTGATTTTCTGTAAAATACTTCTTGGCCCAATGACCTTTTTTAGTGATTTACTCCATATGCTCATTACCCCTTTCTGTGAAGGTGATTTTGCTAAACTCTCCTTGATTTTAATACCTTGATTTTTGAGCATATGTCCTTTCATTTTTTCTTTTTTACCATTAGCAGGAATTTCTGAATACATCTCCTTGTGACAAATTAAATTAGGTCACAACTCAGCGTCCCATCCATATAAATTCTTTGGCTTTGCTTTTTAACTTAGATGTTTGAACCTTGGCACTGTCTTTTGTTGTTGTTGTTCTCTCAGTGTGTTAGCACCAGGACAAAATTAATAAGCACTTGAGACATCACTGAATGGAAGGTCAGGTTGAACCAAGTTCTTGAAATGGAAATTAGAGCATCATCTTTTCTTTACATTCCCTTTCTTAAACAACAGGATATTGATCCAGTGGGCTGTTCTGTTATCTTCCTAGTTTGTTTTTCTGGAGGAGCATGCTTTAGTTACCTTTACATTTAACGTGATGAAAGAAGATGGAGATCAGGTTTAAGTTATTATGAAGCTAAGTCTTCCCCTTCTTTCTGTACTTTCTTATTCTGACTTATACGACTGATAAAAGTCAGGGGATCTGAGGCTGAGCTTTGTGTGAAAGTTTTTGAGCTGTGAAAAAGGTTCTTGTTTAATATCTATTTAAGATTAAAGCAAGATGCACAAAAAAGCGTAGATGTGTTACATCTTAATAAGTGAATTTAGTTCCTCTTTTGGTTTTCCATGTGCTGTATTATGGGGCAATAAAACTCTGTTTGGACAGAGTCTTTCATACAAGTAATATCTGAAACCCCTTACGTAGTTAAATACTACTGTAAATTGGAAATTGAGAGCCTCAGGGGAGAGAGCTATTATTATTATTTGTACTACAGTATTGCCTAGAGACCCCAGTCAGAGGTCAGGGCCAAATTGTGCTAGACACTGACCAAATATTTCGTAAAAATACCCCTGAGAATTGGTATCAAGGTTAACAACAAGACACAAGAGATGAATAAGAGAAACAACTGCTGCCCATTGCACTTCTCCTAGCCTTCTAGTTCCAGCCTCCTTTCTGTCCCTTTATACAGTCTTGCGTTTTGATATGGGCATCCACTCTTCTGCAGCTTCTGCTGACCAGTACTGGCTCATTGTTTCCTTATACTCCCCCAAGATGGGCTATCTATGGGTATATCTATACTACTCATTGGATCGGCGGGCAGCAATTGATCCAGTGGGGGTCGATTCATCGCGTCTAGTCTAGAAGCAATCAATCGACCCCCTGAGCGCTCTCCCGTCGACTCCTGTACTCCAGCACCGCGAGAGGCGCAGACAGTCGATGGGGGGAGAGGCAGCAGTCAACTCACCGTAGTGAAGACACCGCGATGAGTACGTCTAAGTATGTCGACTTCAGCTATGTTATTCACGTATCTAAAGTTGCATAACTTAGATCGACCCGCCTCCCCACCCACCCCCCGCCCCTGAAGTGTAGACCAGGCCTTTATGTTCTCTCATCTCATACATTTTAGATTATATGCTCCTTACAGTATGGACCACCTTTTTGTTTGTTTGTACAGCGCCTAGCACAAGGGGGTTGTCAAGGTTCCTCCCCCACTCTGAACTCTAGGGTACAGATGTGGGGACCTGCATGAAAAACCTCCTAAGCTTATCTTTACCAGCTTAGGTCAAAACTTCCCCAAGGTACAAAATATTACACCCGTTATCCTTGGACTGGCCGCTACCACCACCAAACTAATACTGGTTACTGGGGAAGAGCTGTTTGGACGCGTCTTTCCCCCCAAAATACTTCCCAAAACCTTGCACCCCACTTCCTGGACAAGGTTTGGTAAAAAGCCTCACCAATTTGCCTAGGTGACTACAGACCCAGACCCTTGGATCTTAAGAACAATGAACAATCCTCCCAACACTTGCACCCCCCCTTTCCTGGGAAATGTTGGATAAAAAGCCTCACCAATTTGCATAGGTGACCACAGACCCAAACCCTTGGATCTGAGAACAATGAAAAAGCATTCAGTTTTTTACAAGAAGACTTTTAATAAAAAATAGAAGTAAACAGAAATAAAGAAATCCCCCCTGTAAAATCAGGATGGTAGATATCTTACAGGGTAATTAGATTCAAAAACATAGAGAACCCCTCTAGGCAAAACCTTAAGCTACAAAAAAGATACACAGACAGAAATAGTTATTCTATTCAGCACAATTCTTTTCTCAGCCATTTAAAGAAATCATAATCTAACACATACCTAGCTAGATTACTTACTAAAAGTTCTAAGACTCCATTCCTGTTCTGTCCCTGGCAAGAGCAGCATACAGACAGACCCAGACCCTTTGTTTCTCTCCCTCCTCCCAGCTTTTGAAAGTATCTTGTCTCCTCATTGGTCATTTTGGTCAGGTGCCAGCGAGGTTATCTTTAGCTTCTTAACCCTTTACAGGTGAGAGGAGCTTTCCCCTGGCCAGGAGGGATTTCAAAGGGGTTTACCCTTCCCTTTATATTTATGACAGGGGTCCTGGTCCATGACTTGGGCTCCTAGGAGCTATGGAAAAACAAATAATAAATGATGTCTGGAATAGTTTTCATCTCTCCTCCTCACTCTCTCTCCTTTTTCCAGATCTTTCTCCTTTGGCTATGCCTCTTAATAATTATAGATCAGATATGCTGTGTGTGTGTATTTGGGATGTTGGGGTGCTGTGTGTGTGGTATCTATTTATTTATAATACATAACATAAAAACATTTGATTTTAAATAGCATTTGAACTGACTGCTATGCACAAATGGAATCATGCTCCTGTAATATAGCCCTCTATTGTCTAATGATTTCCTCTGTAGAATGTATATGGATACCCAAGACTGGCTTATTTTTGATTACTGCTTTTTCCCAGCAGTATAACTGATAGCTTGCTGTGGTGTGTCCAAGAATGAGCTTTGAAATACATATTTTAAAATGATCTGATCAGGCATTGCGTTGATTCCCAGAACTGGAAATGGGTTACAGAGCCTTTCAGCCCCACATCAGTGATTCAGATTTGGTACTTGTCCTTAGTGACCAAAGTTACCATCTGATGGCTCTGTGGTATATGTGAAATGAAATGATGGTCCCGGTTTTCAGTAAGCAAATATTCACATCACAGAATCCATTGTCACAATTGGCACCATCTTCGTACAGTTATTGTCACTGTCAGCAGAGGCCCCAGTCTGAATGCGTAATAATGGAAGCACTGCTGCATGGCTGTTATGTTATTTCTGCCCAAGATTGAGGCCTAAGCGGAGAGCTTTGAGTTATGCATTTTATTACCATGATAAAGGTGAGCTGAAGCCCAAGTCTCCTCACACGCTTACTCTCCATTATCCCTCACCCCTTCTTTATACCTTTACACTTGTCCATAAAGCTGGTGCACTGGAGGTGGAGGTGTGGTGTTGAGACTTCGTACGTGCAGTGTGTAGGGCTATGCCTATTGCTTACCGTAGCTTTCTGAGCCTACGTGTGCCCTTTATTTATGTTGTAGTGCTACTGTTTTACACACCCTGCTGTGTACCATGCAAGAACTCGCTTGAGCAAGAACTTAATCTGTCTCCGTCTTCTTTTTATCCCTCATAAAAAGGGGATAACGATACATACTACTTCATAGCGTAGTTCTGAAGTTCAATAACTGTTTCTCAAGTGTGCTGAAATGAAGAATGGGTCCAATCTGGCAAGCGCTTGTTAGTGGAAGTGGTTCTTACTGACATATGTAGTTCCATTGAGTTCAGTGGGACAGCACGCTGCAGGAAGCCCTGTGTCCACTGGGCCATGTATAGTTCTTCAGGGTGCTGTATCAGTGATTACTAAACTGGTATGCTTTGGCTCTTTTGTTATCTGTCCAGCTCTGAAACTTTCACACTGCAGGAGGAGAGTGGAAGTTGGCTCCCGAGCATTTGACGACCTACATTGTACAGTATTTTAAATGTCTTATAGCACGTGAGTGCTAGGACTAAAATTTAAGTGGTTGAGGTCAGACAGAGGGAATTAATACAGTGAGACAGCCAGTTGTTCTGAAATCACATCCAAGAATTTTGTCATATGCTGATATCGAGCCAAAGCATATGGATCTCCATATGGTGACTCTTTCTAGTTTTATACCACCTGTAGTCAAGCTGATTTTCAATCACTGAATTCGCTTGAGAGGTAAAGCAAAATAAATATGGTAATGAAAATAAGATGGCAGTGTTAAAGTGCTGAAGTTTTATGTGAGTTATCATTATTACAATAATTACTAGAAGAAGAAAAAACAAGTTTATTTAATGAGCACATTAGTAATATACAAATGAGTGTTTCTAACACCGTGTTAGCAGTGGTGGGGTGGGTTCTGTGCACTTCTTTGTCTCTGAAGAGAGGGAAACTCATTTTTGTTTTGACTGAGTTTCCATGAGAAGATGGAGTTAACTCATTTCAGGTATCTTTAGCAGTAATATCAGTGATAATCCATTTAAATGTCTTCGTGATTCAGGAATAATGATATTGTGGATGACATCCTGCATTTTGATTGAATAAAAAGAAAAGCAATAAAGCTGCTCAGATTCTAGCTCCATGCTATTTGCAGTAGCTTTATACCATTAAGGGAGCCTTGATTTAAAAAATGAGGAGAAAATGCAGTTTTTTTTAAATGTAATTTTTCATTCCCTTTTTTTCCTTCGAGCTGCATGGGCTGTGTTGTTGCTTTGTGTGGCACGCAGTCATTTCGCTACGTCACATGTTATTTGTGGGAGAGGGTTTTGAAAGGTAAGTGCCAAGGCAGAGAGGATGTTCTGAGTAGCTGGGTAGTGTGGAGATGCACGCACACAGTGCGCTCTGCTGCGTTCCATTTGCCCAAGTGATGGTCTAGCTCCCGCTGGCAGAAAAGCCACCCAAAAGCGGGGGGGTGTCACAGAAAAACTCCTACAATGCCTACTCTGCTAGCCAGAGGTTTTCCAAATGTCAGTAAGAAATGGCTGGTGAGGATGCGGTAGCCAGAGCACCTGGAGGATTTGCTGGTTCAATGCATCCCTCAAACAGTCTCTGCCAGCAGGGCTCCTACAGTGGACACCACTTCCTGTCATGCTGACTGATATCATCTCCCCCATCTGTCTGTCTCCATCTGTAGTCTCTTGTTTTATATTTGTCTTAGATGGTAAATTCTTTAGGGCAAGGGTCATCATTTTGTTCTGTGTTTTGTACCGTGCCTAGTGCAATGGGATCCTGGTCCATGACTGGCGCTCAGAGGCTCTATGGTAATAAAAATAATAATCAAGTAAAGCTGCCATCTGCTGTGCCCTAAGGGTGAATCCCCTCAAGTGTGCAGCCTTCCCCATTGGTGTGTGGGGAGCTGTTAGTGGCAGGGGGTGTGAATCAAGTCCGTTAGTCATGGTGTGTCCAAAGATCTCCTCCCTGAGCTAACAGCATGATGGTATGGGGATAGCATACCCATGTATTTTCTTCAGAGTGACTTTTGAAGCACTCCTTGTGGCTCCCATTCGACAGCTTGCCTGATGGATGTTGATGATGATGTTGTCTTGCAGTGTGGAAGACTGTAGTTCCATACAGCCTTTAGGAACACAACTTGCTGTCAGTACACTCTTAAGGGGGGGAGGGGCTATTGCAGGGCACACTCACTAAATTCCACCTGCCCAATCTCACCCTGCAGAAGAGCTCTTTGTAGATCAGAAGCTTCTCTCTTTCACCAACAGAAGTTGGTCCAATAACATATATTTCCGCACCCACCTTGTCTCTCCAATCTTACCTGGGCAGGTGGAATGTCGTTCGCTTTTCATTATTGCTAAACATGTGGGTAGGTTTTGCATCTGGGTTGGTAAATTGTCATGACCTCTTCGTAAGGATTGTGCTGATGGGAAGTCAGTAGAGCAGCATCGCAAGAAACTACAGAGCCAGAGGCTAGATCTGTGGGGTTCTGGAGTTGGATTTGCTGCTGCTTTGGTGTGTGTGTTGTAGGGAAAGGGAGGGGAAACAAACCTGCTGATAAGAATATTCAGAGGCCACTCCACAGAGGGAAACCTTGCGGAACTTTCCTTGTCCCCTGGGTGTCTGGTTGTGGTTTCCTGGTGTTAGAGCTTATCTGGGCCACAGTGAGTAGGTGAAAGCTATTGCTATTAGAACTGTATCCTATTCCTTCCCACCACTTCCTTCCCAATGTCTTTATTCCTTGTAAGCATTAGAGCAGGGATTGGCAACCTTTGGCACGCAGCCCGGCAGGGTAAGCTCTGGGCTAGTTAGATTCCCTTACTTTGTTGAGGGACATATTTTAATAAGCACTAGATTCAATTGAAAGACGGAGCAAATTGGTGCATTTCAAAGAGAGAATTTACTGAAAATTCCAAATGCTCGTGATGAAAGTGAACACGGCATCTCTGAAAAAAAAAAAAAAAATACTGACTGAAGTGATTTTGCACAAACTCTATGCTTGTCTGCAGCTGCCCAGAGTTAAGTCATTAAAATACAACCAGCTACCTGTACTCTTTAACTTGCCACCAGATATGTTCTTAATAGATTGTTGTAGCTTTAATGAAATCCAGCCTCGCTGAATCACTAAACTTGCTTTCTCTTGGAAGGCTCTTTATTGGGACCTGACAGATCACTTCTCCAGTGCTTCCAGACGTCCTGGCTCTCTAATTCTTCTTCATAACGAGTTTTGTGCTGCATGATAAAATATTCATGTTAAAATAGGTTCTAAACTAATTATCTGCAGCCAGCAGTTGCCAGTGCAGTCATTTGCTGTTAGCTTGGCTCAAGTTAATGGCTTGTATTTCAGTACAAATAGTCCCTCCTGGCTGTTTCCTGTCGTTGATTCTTATCCTAAATGGAATTTCCATTCATATCTAGACTTAATTCTTCTTACTTTCACAGATGCTTTTTCTTCCTGCTTTTTGCACCCTGTTTTTAAAGATCAGGAGATGTTATGTATTTTTTTCATGCAGTAGTAGCTGCAACCTCATATTCCTCTGAAACAATAATCCAATAGGTCCTGTCTTTGTGTACAGTGAGCCTACATTTCAAGTCTTTTTTTTTTAAGTGGCCAGGTATTCTTAGCAAGAATAGAAAGTGGCCGTTCTATGGAAAGTGATCTTTCTGTTTTAGCACTGAAGTTATATAAAGAAAAGAGGGGAAGGTGGCCTGTGTTTAAAAAAAAAAAGAAAAGAAAAAGAAAAATTACTTTAATAATTTGATCTGTCTTGGTTTTGGATAAAAAGTTGTTAGCTGAAGTCTTTCTGACACAGTTAAAAAATGTAAATCCACCCATTCTAAGTCTTAGCAGTGTACTTAACAGACAAATGTGATGTAAGAGAATTGAATAAAAGTGTGTTGGATATCATAAGGTTATTAACATCTTTATTTTTCCTTGTTGCATGTGGGAGAGGACATAAAAACTTTACCCCACCCCCAAAATGATTTATAAAGATTTCCTCTTGACTTTAAAGCAACAATATTACATCTCATATAAACTATATTTTTCCTAATAATATCTTATGCCCCAGTTCTGCAAAAACTGATGCATATCAATAAGCTAATTGAAGTAATTAGGACTAGCTACATGCCCAGTGTTTAAGTACATGCTTACTTGTTTGCAGGATATGGGTATAAGATTATTTAAAATGGAATGAATTTAGAAATTTCGTTTTTGCCATTCAGGCTCTTTGTTTATATTTTTGGGGTAAGTCCTATGGCCTGTGTTATACAGGAGATTAATAATCAGACTAGATTATTACAATAATTCCTTCTGGGCTTGGAATCAATGAGTATTTCAGACCCTTTGCATTGAAAAAATGGTCTCGTCAATTTCACTCTTGTTTCTGTTCCATTTCAGTTTCTGGTTTGCATACTCTAGGGGCACTGGGGTTCCCGATTCTAAGGGAAACTTTAAATCCAAATGAAACTGTTGTCATTTGAAATTTTTATAGGTGTAATTACAGCAATTCTATCAAGGTTTTGTACAAGTGGTTGGTTTTTTTTATCTATGTTTGGGGCATAAAGAATGTAACACACATCCTTTTAAATCAGGGCTCCTCAAACTGTGATCTAAGGCTTTCAGATAGACTGTGAAGCCGTCTCTTGATTCTCAAAGTTCAGCTGTGTGTGTGTGTGATTTCCTGGCCTCCTATGGAATCCATCCCAAGCCTTTGTAGAAAGCTGTCCTCCTTAAATGGCCTCTCCACATTCTGCTGCTAGGCACTTAAATATCATGGTGATGGACATGGTATAAGAACTTGATTAGAATAGAATTGGTTTGCTCCTTTGGGAAGAGTCAAGCAGGCTTCATTTCAGGTCAGTTGGGAAACAAAACAAAAATTCCGTGTTAATAGTCATCTCTGTTGTGATGCCTACAAAACTCATCTGTTGATAATGGGTAGGCGGGTGGTCAGATATGCCTACTATTTACTGTGCAAAACCTGCATATTTCACTGTTACCTCATACTACCTAGCCCCATTTGTTTGTTGCATCTTGATTGTAAACTATGTAGGATAGGAGGCTGTTGTTAATTTCATATTTCTACAGAGCCTAGCACAATAGGGCCTTAATCCTAGAGTGCAGCATTTAGATGCTAATTGAATACAAATAATGAAAACAAAGAAAGAAAGTAAAGTAATTTGCTCAGCCTAACAGCAGTCAGGAGTAGCTATTCTGTCAGTTTAAGGTCTTGAGTAGATTATTGTGCAAATCAGGAACAAAGTTGCTTTTTCATATGGTTGGTCTTTGGCCCAAACGTCAGTTTCATAGTTGTCCCACAAATAAAAAGGAAAATCCTGTTAGGACCGTACAAATAATTTTTTCCAGTTTAATGATTTTCAGATCTCAAGCATGTTTTTGTGGCGAATAAAAGTAATCATGTGAAAATAAAATGTACAATGTAAATTTCCCATACCAGGAGAATGGTGGGTGGACTATTAGGGAGAGGTTTGGGGAGCAGAGAGAAGCTTTCTTTCTGTATTGAATACTGTGAAGCTCTCAAAGCTACATGGAGTTTTAAATCACGTGGACAACAGTACATTTTTTCACTATCTTGTTTTATTGTAGCTGACGTTTGGCAACATGAAAATACTGTCGCGGTGTCAATGGGATTAAGGAGTATATACTCTCGTAAAGGGAAGTTGATCTCAGAGCAGTTGAGGGATTGGGATAGTTTTGTAGTGTGTAATCTGTTCCACATTTTATTCTACTCTTCTCCTTTATATCATTCTCCTCACCATAGTATCTGAGCATCTTGCAAAAGTGCTTTTAAGGGTATCTCTACACTAGGAGCTGTGGAAGTGGTTCCCGGTTCACACAGGCATCCTTGCGCTAGCTCACATCTGAGCTAGCATGCTAAAAATAATAGTGTCGTTACAGTAGCATGCACAGTGGTAGTGATAGCAGGAGCTACTCTCCCTACATACACACCCAGGCCTGCTGACCAGGAGCGGGATGGGGGAAGCAATTGCCCAGGGGCCTGGGCAATTCAGAAGGGCCTGGGGGCCCCTGGCTGCTGCCGTTGCTGTGGTAGCCACGGCTGGGAGCTCCAGGCCCTTTCAAATTGCCTGGGCAGGCTGCAGGGCTCCTGGGCACGCGCGGGGTTGTACTGGTGGTGGCGAAGGCCAGCGGGCGGGCATGTGGAAGCCCTGGAAGAGCTGGCAGCAGCTTGCTGGACACCAGCCAGCACAGGCGCAGCACGGCCCAAATATCAGGCAGACCATGTCCCCCTCTTTCCATACGCCTGCAGTGCAAGATACCCACTACATGACTCACCCCACTATATACGACCTTTCCCTTGCTAATGTGGGACCCTCCTCTCTAACCTCCCTGATGAGCCTTTCTCTGGAGCTGGAGCACTGTCTCCCTGGTTCAGAAGTGTCCCAGGCAGGATCACACAAGACGGCCACAATGTGATTTTTGGGTCCACTTCTGCAAACTTTGTCCGCCTGTGAGCCCTCCTGCTCTCTCTTGGTGGTTTAACTTTCCTCCTTTGGTCACTGCTGGCATCCTGGCTGTTGTTTGGGGGAGGGAGGCCAGAAAGCAGGAAGGACGTTCCCAATTTCCTTAAACCAACACTTGCGAGCAGGAAGCTTTTACAGATCTCCCCAGGAGGAGCAAGACTTGTAAAGGTAAGCAAACTGAATTTCCTCTTGTGTGAGTCAAGGGGGAGCATAGGAGAGGTCCGATGCTCATTTGTTCTCAGCACTGCCTCCCACTCTGTGCACAGGTCTAACGATTCATGGGAATGGATGAACTCCTGGGAAGCAACGTAGTCATCCTCTGACTCCTTGGGAATTCTTGAGCTGAGCAGCAGCACCCCAAAAGTTGTCTTAGCTGAAAATGACCTGCGTTTGTGGGGTAGGAGGACAGGGTGATTGGGTACAAGGAACGTTTCTGCTTCATCAATCACCGGTACTGATTTATGCCAGATTTTGAAGGCAGTGGTGGTGGCTGGGGTGGGCAGCTGCCCGGGTAGCGCCAAAGCCTCCCTCTGGAGCAAGAAGGCAGCCCGAGCCCATGAGCAGAGGGGCGACAAGGCCGGGGGCAGACAACAGGCTTGGGGGAGGAAGGGGAAGAGAGATCACCCCCCCCGCCCACCCAGCAGCTGGGAGGGTCGCTGAAAAGTGAAAAGCAATGCAAATGATTAGCCTCCAAAGGGAGGTGACCTGCATCCAACGTTTTCCCTCTGCATGGCCAGCCTTTTCCCCCCCTGCTGTTTCAGGCAAACCTCCCCAAGCCCCTTATACGCACCGCCCATGCGGTTCATTTCCCCCCCCTCTTTTCCCCTGAAGGAGAGGAACGTGTTCTGTTAAACACCTGCAAAGTGAAGCAGTCATTAGAGGAAGGAGAGAGACCAAGTTTTCCTGAAGGACCCCTCCCTCCATTTCGGAAAAAAGAAAAGGAGTACTTGTGGCACCTTAGAGACTAACCAATTTATCTGAGCATGAGCTTTCGTGAGCTACAGCTCACTTCATCGGATGCATCTGAGTGATTTCTAGCATCTCTTTACAAAGGGGTTTGAAGGAATATAAAGGGAAGTTTTACATTCTCATTCAGCAGTATCGGGCACTCCCGTTTCATAAGAATGCTGTTAGTGTGCTCTCTCTCAATGTATTGCTAAACTGACCCTTCCTACTGCTGCGTAAAAATGCCAGTTGTTCTCAGACTGGTGGAAAATGGAGATTCCATATGATGATTGCTCCAGTTCATTGATCACTGTTGCTTTTGTTGTTTACAGCTATTCAGATTAGTATTCTGTTCTCATTACCCTGCTGCTCTAGAAAAATGATTCTTACCCTTGCACAGGAATGAAAGCTCTTGTCTTACCAGGTGATAAACAGATATGTAAAAACAAATCAATAGTGTCCATATTCAGTTTTTGCTTCGAGAGATATTTTTAATGGAGACTGTAGGGATGGAGATAGAAGAAGCTCTAAATTGGAATAATGCACCTTTATTATAGACTTTTGGCCCCATTTTCCGAGGTGTTGGACACCCGCAAATCCAGCTGAAGTTAATGGTGGCTACATGTGCTCAGCACATCTGAAAATCAAGCAGCAGGAGCTGCAGCATCTCTCACAGTGTTCAGCAGCACCATCTCATCACAATGAACGGGAAACAGAGCACACAGGAGCTGTTGGTCAGCAATCTTCCCCAAAAGTTTGTAGTCTTCACACAGCCTTGAGAAGCATGCCATAGTGCATTCCGTCCAATCAGCCATATCATAAGAATAGCCATACTGGGTCAGACCAAAGGTCCATCCAGCCCAGTATCCTGTCTACCGACAGTGGCCAATGCCAAGTGTCCCAGAGGGAGTGAACCTAACAGGTAATGATCAAGTGATTTCTCTCCTGCCATCCATCTCCACCCTCTGACAAACAGAGGCTAGGGACACCATTCCTTACTAATAGCCATTCAAGGACTTAACTTCCATGAATTTATCCAGTTTTCTTTTAAACCCTGTTATAGTCCTAGCCTTCACAATCTCCTCAGGCAAGGAGTTCCATAGGTTGACTGTGCGCTGAGTGAAGAAGAATTTCCTTTTATTTGTTTTAAACCTGCTACCCATTAATTTCATTTGGTGGCCCCTAGTTCTTACATTATAGGAACAAGTAAATAACTTTTCCTTATTCACTTTCTCCACACCACTCATGATTTTATAGACCTCTGTCATATCCCCGCTTAGTCTCCTATTTTCCAAGCTGAAAATTCCTAGCCTCTTTAATCTCTCCTCATATGGGACCTGTTCCAAACCCCTAATCATTTTAGTTGCCCTTTTCTGAACCTTTGCTAATGCCAGTATATCTTTTCTGAGATGAGGGGACCACATCTGTATGCAATATTCAAGATGTGGGTGTACCATGGATTTATATAAGGGCAATAAGATATTCTCTGTCTTACTCTCTATCCCTTTTTTAATGATTCCTAACATCCTGTTTGCTTTTTTGACTGCTGCTGCACGCTGCGTGGACGTCTTCAGAGAACTATCCACGATGACTCCAAGATCTTTCTCCTGATTAGTTGTAGCTAAATTAAGCCCCCATTGTATTTTATGTATAGTTGGGGTTATTTTTTCCAGTGTGCATTACTTTACATTTATCCACATTAAATTTCAATTGCCATTTTGTTGCCCACTCACTTAGTTTTGTGAGATCTTTTTGAAGTTTTTCACAGTCTGCTTTGGTCTTAACTATCTTGAGCAGGTTAGTATCATCTGCAAACTTTGCCACCTCACTGTTTACCCTTCCTCCAGATCATTTATGAATAAGTTGAATAGGATTGGTCCTAGGACTGACCCTTGGGGAACACCACTAGTTACCCCTCTCCATTCTGAAAATTTACCATTTATTCCTACCCTTTGTTCCCTGTCTTTTAACCAGTTCTCAATCCATGAAAGGATCTTCCCTCTTATCCCATGACAATTTAATTTAAGTAACATTGTACATAACATCGTTGAGCCAACACTAGCTGCAGGTGCCATATGGCGCTAGTTCCTGAAAACCTTGCTTTGGCAATCTCCCTCGCTGATCCAACCAACATGTCTCATAAACTCAAGCTTCCTTTGTTTTAATGTCTTGATGATACCAAGTATCACTGCAGTATTCAGATACCCACATGTTTCAAGCACTTCAATTTTCTGCACTTTAGTATTCTGAAATCTGAATTGCTTTCCCTTATTTGTTTTCCTGGGAAAATCCGTCACCAGTGTCATAGCATTAACTTTCTCCGGTCGTTTTCCCTCATGAGTTGTCAACAAATCAAACAAAAACTAGTTATGGACTAGTTTATAAATCCTGTTTGTGTGGTGGAGATGGGCTAATGCAATGGGGAATTTAGTGTAAAAACTTGTTACAAAATCTGTGGCCTTTTGAATACTTTTTGTCTTCCACCCCTGACGTAAGGGGGGATATGATAGAGGTCTATAAAATCATGACGGGTTTGGAGAAAGTAAATAAGGAAGTGTTATTAACTCCTCAGAACACAAGAACTAAGGGTCACCAAATGAAATTAATAGGCAGCAGGTTTAAAACAAACAAGAGGAAGTATTTCTTCATATTTCTGTGGAACTGTTTGCCAGAGGATGTTGTGAAGACTATAACAGGGTTCCGAGAGGAACTAGACAAATTCATGGTGGACAGGTCCATCAATAGCTATTAGCCAAGATAGGCCGGGATGGTGTCCCTAGCCTCTGTTTGCCAGAAGCTGGGAAAGGGTGACATGGGATGGATCACATGATGATTACCTCTTCTTTTCATTCCTCTGAACCACTTGGCATTGGCCATTGTTAGAAGACAGGATACTGGGCTAGACGGGTCTTTGGTCTGACCCAGTATTGCCGTTCTTATGATGTTGATAGTAAGATCTCGCACCACTCTTTAAAAATTACTTTTAGAGTTTCAATTCTGATGAAGCAAACCCTTTCAGGCTTCAAGAATGTAACATAATTAACATCCTGTAAATTCCTCAGTATCTACAGCACACATGCATCCTTTGAAGGAACAATAGTATTGATGGAATTTATGAACGATTTTTAATAGCAAAATGTATTATTTTTGAAACCTCATAATAGCATCTTAGTCTTCAAGATCTCTAATTAAAATAATCTAGCACACTGCTACACAATTCGTCATGTGCAGCGGTTTCTGTATAGGAGAGGCCCAGGATGGAAATGGTGTATTTTTATAATTTGGGATTGAGGTGTGTTAGCACATTTGTGAGTGAAGTTGGCACTGCTACTATGTTTTGTTCAGACCAGAGTTGTTCATCGGTTGCTTTCACAAGCATTAAATGTACTTACTTTTATATATTTACGTTTTTAGAAAAGCCCATTTTAACATGCTATGACTTCTAATGTACATGAAGGCTCAGTAATGTAAAAAGTTAAAGGAAAATTTATCCTCCTTAAAACTCAGGGTTTCACCTACTTCTGTTTTTGGATTGCTTGTGGTTTCTGCATAGCACTGACTAGCCCCACACTAGAGTGGTAATGTTGTTTAGTGGGCTAGGCATGGGGTTGGTAGTCATGAATGCCTGAATGTTAATTTTGCTCTACAACTGGCTCTCTGTTTGCCATTAGACAAGCCACTTAACTTTTTTTGTCCCATCATGCATTGATTTGTGAAGGAGTGTGAGCATTAACGATGACCAGCAATACCTCACTGGATCATTGTGACGAATGATTAGTTAATGGGTGTACAGTGCTGTGAAAACGTAAAGTGCTCTCTACTGAAGTTTCACTTATTTGTTACTGATGGAGCGCTTTATAACACTGGAAAGGTATTGGGTTTACTTAGAGCACTTCTAGATGTTCTTTCTAAAAGGCAGTAATGAGAATTGAGCTCAGACTCTGATACTGAACTGACAGGCACATTCTGAGCTAGGCAAGGAAGACAGAAAAGAATCTGTAGAAAGGTTTCAGAGTAGCAGCTGTGTTAGTCTGTATCCGCAAAAAGACAAGGAGTACTTGTGGCACCTTAGAGACTAACAAATTTATTTGAGCATAAGCTTTTGTGAGCTACAGCTCACTTCATCGGATGCATTCAGTGGAAAATCTGTAGAAAGTACAGCTATAGCGATGGTTTGTTGTTTTGGGTGGAATGGCTAATGTATCATGAGTCTCTGATGTCACACTGGCCTGACTACTCAGGGACTCCAAAAGAAAAAGGAGCCTAACATGCCATTATTAATCTTCATGCCTCTTAATAAGAACTTTTAACTTTCATTTTCTGAGCCATCAACTTTTTGCTTTGAAAGCCCTGGTGGCACCACCAAATATGTTCCTAATTAGTTTTAATAATAGGAAGACTTATTAGTGATGTGTGTTGGTCTGCTGGGAGAGACCATGACTGAGATTGATACCAGGGAAGACAATGAAATCAATTTTGGCATTTCAGTGGAATTTCTCTGTAAGACAGGAGCTGAAGAGGGGAAGTGGAGTACAGTCAGTGGTCAGCAGTGAATAGGTTAAATGTGAAGTTTGATCTGCTTGGTTTTAGATTGAGTGGGTAGAGACTGGGAGTGAGGGTTGGAGGGACTCTTAGTGGCATACATAACTAAAAGGAGCTCTATTAACCTTTTTTTATGTTTTAGAGAGCCCGAAAGAAAAGTAGGCTTTGTGTACCAAGGCTTGAGAGTTTTTAAGAAAGTGGGTCAATCTGGTTAAATTGTGAATGAGTATTCTCCTGTGAACATCTGTAAACTGTTGAGTTTAATTGGATTGCAGCTGGTGTTGATTGTAGATTTCTGGGGATTTTTTTTTCTTCATTTACTTTATATCTCATTTCCTCTTTCCTACTGTTTCCTGGTGCAGTTTGTTTTTTCTGGTGTGTTTTAAAAAAAATTAAAGAACCCTAAATAGAAGTGGGTTTATCTGTTCAGCCTTTTTTCCCTGCAAACACCTGTTTACAGATGAGTGTAATTGGGCGACACCTGATGCTGAGTATGTATGGGAAGAGTAGATGGTGTTTATGGACTGACTTATTGGGTTTTACGTTGTGACATTCTCTTCTTTCAGATGCTTTGATGTCTTTTAGAAACAGGTTAGCAAACAGTGTTTGAGGCTTCTTAATGCAGGGTCTATTCTGAACAATAACTAGTGAAAAGGGCAAATTCCTATTCAGCCTATTTTGTTTCTTTTGTGCATTGGGAGTCAGAACAGCTGAATGCAATGACAATTGCTTTTTACTCCCGTTAGTCCCGCAGAGCCAACACAGCTGAGAGGTGACTTGAATTCCGCTCCTTCTTGTGCTTCTGCAGCAGAATTGTTCCAGTCAGCTTCTCACCTATACATTAAAATTTCCCCTGTGCGATTGCAGGCAGAATTGGAAGGCATTGTGGTTGTACAGGTAAAGAGCCTAATTTGGCCTTCAGAAGATGTACTACTCGAATGGATGCACAAGAAAGTAATAATGTAACTTGGTTTTCAGAAGCCAGAGTGAGGATTGCATGGTTACTGTTAACTAGCCATCTTTATTTACATTTGATGATGAAATTGGAGTACAACAAACATGGAATCCCCAAAGCTATTTTTATAGAGTTACTTTTCAGGGTAGAAAAGCACTTTAACAACATACTTTAACCCAACTAGCACTTTTCTTTTGTTGCTTTTTTTTAAGTCACGTACCTCTTATCAGATGTGTTGCACAAATTGTACAGATCCTGGTTTGTGACCCTATGGAATCAGGCCCTTAAAACTATGAGAGAGGTGTATAGAAAATCATATCATACAGCAGAACCCAAGTACACAAGATATCTTTACAAATATGTATCTGAGCTTTTGGGAAAGTGCATGACGTGTTACTATTTGCCAAACTCCATACAATTATAAAAAGTCCCTAAGCATTCCAGGGGTTTGTGTACAGGTGCCTACTAATTGCTGGCTCTGCCAGGGACCAAGATTTTTCAGTTGTTTCTCCTCCTCTGGATGTGGTCTCAGACAGGTAGATGCAGGCTGGAAAGAAGCTGTAGGTATCTTAATGGATAAATGCATTTGGTGTAGTAAAAGTGGGTCTGTCCAGTGTGCTGCAAGATTGCTGGCTTAAAGAGCTGGCCATGGTACTACCCAACATTCAGGTGGGATGGAAGGGTCATAGTTGAGAAGATGTCCAGAACACACTGTGGATGCCTCTGGATGTAGTACATAGGAGGGAGAATTTAAGAAATGATTACCATAATCCTAGTATAATCCATAGTTGGTATGGCTATTTGTCCATCGCTATGAAGTGAGCTGTAGCTCACGAAAGCTTATGCTCAAATAAACTGGTTAGTCTCTAAGGTGCCACAAGTACTCCTTTTCTTTTTGCGAATACAGACTAACACGGCTGTTACTCTGAAACCTGTCATTATGCAAGGCACTGCATTTAGCCGTATGGAGTGGAAATCTATCAACTGCATGAAAAAACTTGTACAGATACAGACAGACATCATCTTCCTTTCCAAATGCAAACAGATGGACATCGTACCAAAAGGACTTAAGGTAAAAAATCCATTAAAATCTACATACCACACAGACTATGCTGACAGCTTGTGCCACACGCTCTCAAAGAAACTGCGGAATCACCTGATCAACATCCTCTACAGCAAACAGGGAAAGATTAAGAATGAGCTCTCAAAAATGGATACTCTCATAAAAAACCAGCCTTCCACACAAACTTCCTCGTGGCTGGACTTTACTAAAACTAGACAAACCATTTACAAGACACACTTTGCTTCTCTACAAAAGAAAAAGGACACTAAACTTTCTAAACTACTACATGCCACAAGGGGCCACAGCAATGGTTCCCTCAACCCACCCAGCAATATTGTTAACCTATCCAACTATACTCTCAGCCCAGCAGAAGCAGCTGTCCTATCTCGGGGCCTCTCCTTCTGCCCCTCCACCCCCACAAACATGATACAGTTCTGTGGTGACCTAGAATCCTATTTTCGACGTCTCCAACTCAAGGAATATTTCCAACATACCTCTGAACAACATACTAATCCACAGAGACCTCCCTACCAACACTACAAAAAGAAGGATTCTAGGTGGACTCCTCCTGAAGGTCGAAACAGCAGACTGGACTTCTACATAGAGTGCTTCTGCCGACGTGCACGGGCTGAAATTGTGGAAAAGCAGCATCACTTGCCCCATAACCTCAGCCGTGCAGAACACAATGCCATCCACAGCCTCAGAAACAATTCTGACATCATAATCAAAAAGGCTGACAAAGGAGGTGCTGTTGTCATCATGAATAGGTTGGAATATGAACAAGAGGCTGCTCGGCAGCTCTCCAACACCACTTTTTACAAGCCATTACCCTCTGATCACACTGAGAGTTACCAAAAGAAACTACAGCATTTGCTCAAGAAACTCCCTGAAAAAGCACAAGATCAAATCCGCACAGACACACCCCTGGAACCCCGACCTGGGATATTCTATCTACTACCCAAGATCCATAAACCTGGAAATCCTGGGCGCCCCATCATCTCAGGCATTGGCACCCTGACAGCAGGATTGTCTGGCTATGTAGACTACCTCCTCAGGCCCTACGCTACCAGCACTCCCAGCTACCTTCGAGACACCACTGACTTCCTGAGGAAACTACAATCCATCGGTGATCTTCCTGATAACGCCATCCTGGCCACTATGGATGTAGAAGCCCTCTACACCAACATTCCACACAAAGATGGACTACAAGCCGTCAAGAACACTATCCCCGATAATGTCACGGCTAACCTGGTGGCTGAACTTTGTGACTTTGTCCTTACCCATAACTATTTCACATTTGGGGACAATGTATACCTTCAGATCAGCGGCACTGCTGTGGGTACCCGCATGGCCCCACACTATGCCAACATTTTTATGGCTGACTTAGAACAACGCTTCCTCAGCTCTCGTCCCCTAACACCCGTACTCTACTTGCGCTATATTGATGACATCTTCATCATCTGGACCCATGGAAAAGAAGCCCTTGAGGAATTCCACCATGATTTCAACAATTTCCATCCCACCATCAACCTCAGCCTGGTCCAGTCCACACAAGAGATCCACTTCCTGGATGCTACAGTGCTAATAAACGATGGTCACATAAATACCACCCTATACCGGAAACCTACTGACCGCTATTCCTACCTACATGCCTCCAGCTTTCACCCTGACCACACCACACGATCCGCTGTCTACAGCCAAGCTCTGCGATACAACCGCATTTGCTCCAACCCCTCAGACAGAGACAAACACCTACAAGAGCTCTATCAAGCATTCTTACAACTACAATACCCACCTGCGGAAGTGAAGAAACAGATTGATAGAGCCAGAAGAGTTCCCAGAAGTCTCCTACTACAGGACAGGCCTAACAAAGAAAATAACAGAACGCCACTAGCCGTCACCTTCAGCCCCCAATTAAAACCCCTCCAACGCATTATTAACGATCTGCAACCTATCCTGAAGGATGACCCAACACTCTCACAAACCTTGGGAGACAGGCCAGTCCTTGCCTACAGACAGCCCCCCAACCTGAAGCAAATACTCACCAGCAACCACATACCACACAACAGAACCTCTAACCCAGGAACCTATCCTTGCAACAAAGCCCGTTGCCAACTGTGCCCACATATCTATTCAGGGGACACCATCCCAGGGCCTAATAACATCAGCCACACTATCATAGGCTCGTTCACCTGCACATCCACCAATATGATATATGCCATCATGTGCCAGCAATGCCCCTCTGCCATGTACATTGGTCAAACTGGACAGTCTCTACGTAAAAGAATAAATGGACACAAATCAGATGTCAAGAATTATAACATTCATAAACCAGTCGGAGAACACTTCAATCTCTCTGGTCACGCGATTACAGACATGAAAGTTGTGATATTACAACAAAAAAACTTCAAATCCAGACTCCAGCGAGAAACTGCTGAATTGGAATTCATTTGCAAATTGGATACTATTAATTTAGGCTTGAATAGAGACTGGGAGTGGCGAAGTCATTATGCAAGTTAACCTATTTCCCCTTGTCTTTTCCTCACCCCCCCCCCCCCCAGACGTTCTTGTTAAACCCTGGATTTGTGCTGGAAATGGCCCACCTTGATTATCATACACATTGTAGGAAGAGTGATCACTTTAGATAAGCTATTACCAGCAGGAGAGTGGGGTGGGAGGAGGTATTTTTTCATGCTTTGTGTGTATATAAAAAGATCTTCTACACTTTCCACAGTATGCATCCGATGAAGTGAGCTGTAGCTCACAAAAGCTTATGCTCAAATAAATTGGTTAGTCTCTTAGGTGCCACAAGTACTCCTTTTCTTTTTGTCCATTGCTAGTGGCTATAACCCTTAGAGAGTTTGGAGTTTGCTACTGCCTCTTAGTTAATGGGCCTAATCATTTAGTGTATGCAGTAGAGGCTTGAATTTTTAGCTCCAGAGGTTCTGGGTTCATTCCTTGCAGCCGACCCTGCTAAAGAAGCCGACCCTGTTATGCTAGTTTAATTTGTAATTAGGAAGACAAAGTGAGCTGAATTTCAGATTTTCATATTTTACAAGTATGAGAGACATTATGTGGAAACAAAAGGAGCTGAAAAGCAGCTGTGGAGAAAATGAGAAATGTTAAGATTAAATTAGTGTTTGCCCTTCTTATAGTCTGTGTATCCTTTTAACAGAAAAATAAAATATAAAATGCCAAAATGGATGAAACAGCTGATGCAGATGCACTCACTAGTATAGAAAAAACCTATAAAGTTTAAGGTTAAAATGAAAGAGTGGGAAGATTGTGGAATGAAGTCAAGACAGAATAAAAATGATGCAGAAAAAAGGAATGGTGGAGAAAGGAAAAAAAAGATTGTACAATACGTTTGAACATATACAAACATTTTTAGTAACAAACCAGGAGGAGACAATGTCAGTGAAGGAATAAATACAGGCTTTCAGAGACTAGGCTAATAGAGCTAGACATAGATTAAAAAAATCATCATATGAATGATTTGGCTCAGGGTACACAAAGGAAGATGATGGAACAGTTGCCAGAAACAGAGAGAGACGTTTCCTAACGGTGGAAGAAGAAACTATTTGAACTCAGGGCCATGCCAAAACAGGTGATCAAAACCCATAAATGACTGGAGTCTGACAAAGCTCAAACTGGACCCTGTCCAGAATTCTGAAGCGGGGAAAGAGAGCCGGGGAAGGAGAGCAGTGCCTGGAGATGACAGAGAAGATAACCTAACACTTGTGTGTAGTAAATAAGGATTCTTGGTTTTGTTTCAAATCAAAAGCAGTTGATAAAACAGCAATCCTATTTTTTAAGCAGGTAAACACTGATAGAAATAAAAAATGGCAATGGCAATGTTCCTTTAAAGCGTGTTTTATACCTTTCCTTTGCTTTCTGTTCATACTATCCACTGCTACTCTTTTTATGTTCATATTTGCTGCTGTTCATTCTTTGGTCATGCAGGGCAGGAGTGTGGGAATTGCTAGAGCAGGGGTTCTCAAACTTCATTGCACCACGATCCCACTTCTGACAACAAAAATTACTACATAACCCCATAAGGGGGACCAAAGCCTGAGCCTGCCCAAGCCCCGCTGACCCGGGTAGGAGGGCTGAAGGCCGAGCCCCACTGCCCTGGGTGGAGGGGCCAAGCCCAAGCCTGAGGGCTTCAGCCCGCAGCGGGGGGCCTGTACCCTGAACCCTGCCACCCAGGGCTGAAGCCCTCGAGGTTGAGCTTTGGCCCCGGGCAGTGGGACTCAGTCTTTGACCCCAAAAGGCGGGGCTCGGGCCTCAGCAAGTCTAATACCAGCCCTGGTGACCCCATTAAAACAGGGTCTTGACCCACTTAGGAGTCTCAACCCACAGTTGGAGAACTGCTGTGCTAGAAGAAGTGGTCTGTGCGCACGAAGACGCTAGATTGCCAGAAGGCAATGGACTAATACCGTACATTGTGGTTCAATGGTGAACGTCGTTGCCACTGTGTTGTGGCAAAACAGTCGATTTAAGCTCACAATTGTATAACCACAATTAAAATAAACTCGTAGGAACAAATTTTCAAAGACGTGAAAAAGCAACAAACTACTTACAAATAAACACCTAAAATTAATGAGAACCAGAAACTGAAAACTGGGAGATGGTTTCACTTTAGCATGGGGAACAATACTGGTGAAAACTCCCATTGACTTCAGTGGGCCTTGGATCAGGCCTGTGGAAAGTAAAGGTTGAACAAAAGCAGCATTTTTCACCAAAGTGTGTGAGGGGTGGTAAATGGTGTCCATGATTTGCTAGAAGTTTATTATTGCTTCTGAAGGTAGTATCCTACAAAAAAGACTCTTTTGTAAGCTCATATGAGTATGGTATATGGGATGAGCTACTTGAGCAGTTAAAAAACTAGCTTGGATATTAAAATTAATGTGCCCGATTTGTTCATTTCATATTGCAATGACCTGGAAAAGTGATATACAGTTATATGATCAAATTTGCTGATAATTAGGGCCTTACCAAATTCACAGTCCCTTTTGGTCAATTTCACAGTCATAAGATTTAAAAAATTGTAAATTTCATTATTCCAGCTATTTAAATGTGAAATTTCACAGTGTTGTAATTGTAGGGGGTCCTGACCCAAAAAAGGAGTTGTGGGGGGGTTGCAAGGTTATTGTCGGGGGGTTGCGGTACGGCTACCCTTACTTCTGCGCGGCTGCTGGCGGTGGTGCTGCCTACAGAGCTGGCAGCTGGAGAGCGGCGGCTGCTGGCCGGGAGCCCAGCTCTGAACCCAGAGCTGCCACCAGCAGCAGCACAGAAGTAAGGATGGTCTGGTCTGGTGTTGCCACCCTTATGTCTGTGCTGCTGCCTGAAGAGCTGGGCCCTCAGTCCGCTCTCTGGCCGACCAGCTCTGAAGGCAGCAGGACAGCAGTAGGGGTGGCATGGTACGGTATTGCCACCCTTACTGCTGCTGGCGGGGTGCTGCCTTCAGAGCTGGGCGCCTGGCCAACAGCCGCCGCTCTCCGGCCACCAGCTGCTGCTCTCCAGCCACCCAGCTCCGAAGGCAGTGTAGAAGTAAGGGTGGCAAAACCGTGACCCCACTAAAAACCATGCAGTCCCCCCTGCAAGTCCCTTTTGGGACAGGACCCCCAATGTGAGAAATGCTTGTAGTCTCCCCCATGAAATCTCTATAGTATAGGTTAAAAGCACACAAAAGACCAGATTTCACAGTGGGAGACCAGACTTCACGGTCCATGACACGTTTTTCATGGCCTTGAATTTGGTAGGGCCCTACTGATAATCCAAAACTGGGTGAACCCATATAAGGGAGAATTCAAGGCCACAAGAACCTCACAATGGCTTGGATGAAGTAGGACAGGAACACCTAAAATACAGCCTGAAGGTGAAATTCAGGTCATGATTGTTGCCCTGTAGTTTGTGGCGTGTTATATGTAAGGGTACAGCCTATGGAGCCGAAAAGCTAGATTTTGATCCTCAAGCTGGTTTAAGTTTGTGACTCGGTTCAAGTCAATTTCTCTCATGCATATTTGTCCAGATGCAGCCCTTCTCATTATCAGGTTGGACAAAGGGGGCAGGGTTTCTTTAGACTGTTGAGCGCTTGTCAGATGCCTACTGAACATGTGCAGAAATGGTTTTTCAATTGCTAACAGCCTCATTAAAATCAGGTTTCAGAGTAGCAGCTGTGTTAGTCTGTATCCGCAAAAGGAAAAGGAGGACTTGTGGCACCTTAGAGACTAACAAATTTATTTGAGCATAAGCTTTCGTGAGCTAATGAGTCACATTATTTGTTCCTGTATTTTTGCTGTGACCCTATAAGTTGCATTGATGGGCTAAATTCTGATTGCTAGCTCAGTGGCGTAAAACTAGTGTAATTCAATTTAAATCCTTTATTTACTCCACATTTATAAAAACGGCAACTCCAGTCAGAATCTGTTCCCCTGTTACTCAAAGTGGGTGTAGAAGTAGGGCTATATTTTTGGAAAAGAGGAGAGCTCACCAAAGTATACAAAATTCTGCAGGGAACAGAGGGTAGATAATACATGACTATGTAATCTAACATTAAATGCAAGACCAGTGGGGTATGATCTTCTTTAAACAGATTTAAAACACAATTTCTTTAACCAGAGAACAGTTAATACATGTATTTAAACTGCTGAAAGCAGCAGAAGCAGCAACTGGTATACTTTTAAAAGACTAGCTGAATAAGTGCTATGTGTACAGGGGAAAAATATTGCAGGGCAGAACTGTGTTAACTCAAAGGAAGAGACAGATTTTAGATGAGCTTTTTGGCCTGGCTTTGTCCTAAAGTTTCCTCTGTTCCAATTGGATGAAAAGATGATCCTCTTAGTCTTAACGACCATCGCTTTCAGGAATTGTAAAATTACCAGATCTCATTAATGCAGGGCTCTATCATTCATCAAAGCTCTTCTTATGCATCATGCTGGCTTCTTTTCTTTCCACCTCTTAATCTTTCTCTCATTATAACTATGTGTCTGCCCTTTGGACCTAGCTGCTTCCAAGAAGTTGACACCTGCAGAGATATTATTTGGCAAAGATTTGTTAACTCTTTCACAATTGGAATGGTATGCTGAGCCTTCAGTGGAGGACAAAAAAAATCTGTTGACAGCTGCTGTGTAGAATGAGCGCTGCTGTAAATATCATAGCAACAAAGACCAATGAAGGGATGGCACACTAATGAAAAGTAATTATTTGTATAACTGTCCATTGTGTACTCTTGATAAATTATTAGTGTAGTTTCCTGCATGTACAGCTGCGCATCAACATTTCTTTTGCAAAGCTCCACTTCGGCGGCTCTCTTCTGATCGAATAAATTTTTCAGATGTGTCTCATGTATTTGGATAATTCAGGAAAAAAAAGATTTAAAAATAAGACCAACTTTCCATGGATTGTAGCCCTCAAAGAGGGAACATATCTTCGACATGTTCACAAAATCTAGTACTCAAAATGATACTAATAGTTGTATAGCTCCTTTCATCTAAAGAACTAAAGCACTTCGCAAACACTCATTTTACAGAAGCACTGCAGCGATCAAGTATTTTAGCCAAATGAATACTGTTTATAAAGACAGGTTTCAGAGGAACAGCCGTGTTAGTCTGTATTCGCAAAAAGAAAAGGAGTACTTGTGGCACCTTAGAGACTAACCAATTTATTTGAGCATGAGCTTTCGTGAGCTACAGCTCACTTCAAAAGTGAGCTGTAGCTCACGAAAGCTCATGCTCAAATAAATTGGTTAGTCTCTAAGGTGCCACAAGTACTCCTTTACTGTTTATAAAGGAATTGTCAAGAGTTTTTTAGAAATACCTGTCACTGGTCCAGTGTCTTTGTTCATTGATTGGGGCTCTTATCTCTCTCAGTGGGGGATGCCAATTTAATGATGTATTTTCCTGTTTTAAACCCAGTTTCAGGAGCATATTAGGGCTGAGAAAACCCATGTCCCATTGCAAGTAAGAATTTGAAAGTTGTTTTAAGTTGATTCTGTAAATATATATATTTTTAAGTTGGCTGATTTGTGAGGTGTCCTACTTCCTCTTAAAGTAACCAAGTCATTTTTTATATGTAGTGTTTCAGAGTAACAGCCGTGTTAGTCTGTATTCGCAAAAAGAAAAGGAGTACTTGTGGCACCTTAGAGACTAACCAATTTATTTGAGCATAAGCTTTCGTGAGCTACAGCTCACTTCATCGGATGCATACTGTGGAAACTGCAGAAGACATTATATATACAGAGACCATTTTTTTCTCACCCTGGATTTGTGCTGGAAATGGCCCACTTTGATTATCATACACATTGTAAAGAGAGTGGTCACTTTGGATGGGCTATTACCAGCAGGAGAGTGAGTTTGTGTGTGGGGGGATAGGGGGGTGAGAAAACCTGGATTTGTGCTGGGAATGGCCCAACTTGATTATCATACACATTGTAAGGAGAGTGATCACTCTGGATAAGCTATTACCAGCAGGAGCGTGGGATGGGAGGAGGTATTGTTTCATGGTCTCTGTGTATATAATGTCTTCTGCAGTTTCCACAGTATGCATCCAATGAAGTGAGCTGTAGCTCACGAAAGCTTATGCTCAAATAAATTGGTTAGTCTCTAAGGTGCCACAAGTACTCCTTTTCTTTTTATATGTAGTTTATTTTAAAATAACTTTAAAATTTGCATTTGGCATTTGATTTAGTACTGCACTACATTCTTCTTTTTAAAAAATTGCACTATACTCCATCAATAGAGCACATGTTAAATGGATCAAGGACTGGCCAACTGACAGTCTTAAAAAGTAGTTGTCCAGGGGAATTATAGAATCATAGAAACCCCCTGCACTTATGTAGGATCAAGTATACCAAGACCTTTGCTGTCAGGTGTTTGTCTAACCTGTTTTAAACAACCTCCAATGATGGGGGATTCCACAACCTCCCTTGGAAGCCTATTCCTGTGCTTAACATCCCCATTTGATGACATAAGGATAGTAGTTGTTGTTGAGGGTTCCACAAGGATTGATACTAGCCCTGATGCTATTCATTGTTTGATCAATGATCTAGAAGTAAATATAGAATTGCTGCAGATGATACAAAGACTGGCAGAATGGTGAAATGATGTTAGGATAGTCAGTCATACAGGGTGATCTGGATCACTTGGTAAGCAGGGCCCATTCAAACGAAAGTGGGTTTTAATACAGCCAACTGCAAAGCCATGCATCTAGGAAGAAGGAATTTAGGTCTCACCGACAGAATGAAGAATTGTATCCTAGAAAGAAGTGACTCTGAAGCGTAAATTCAGGGTCTGCATTTTAAAGAGAATGTTGAAAAAATTGAAGAGGTGCAGAGGAGAGCCACAATATGATTGTAGGACTGGAGAAAATGTCTTTCACTGAGATATAAGAGCCTTCAGAGGAGAAAATACTGGATGGTAAAGGACTCTTTCATCTATTGGAGAAAAGCATAACAAGAACCAATGGCTGGAAGTTGAAACCAGACAAATTCAAATTAGAAATTAGGCACAGACTTCTAACGGTGACCGTGATTAACTATTGGAACAAACTACCAAGGGAAATAGTAGATTCTCCATATCTTGATGTCTTAAAATCAAGATTGGATGCCATTTTGGAATATATGCTTTAATCAAACGCAAATTATTGGGCTCAATCCAAGGGTAACTGTGTGAAATGTAATGGCCTCTGGTATAGAGAAGGTTAGACTAGATGATCTGCTATGTTTTCTGGTCTTAAACATAATATATTTCCATTAGGAGATTCATTTTTCAGTCATAATCTGCTTCACATATTGTCAACATGGCATCTCCATGTCCTGTTAATGATTTTTTTTATTATTATTATATGTCAGCCAGTTGAAAATAACGGTCTTGTAATTGATTGGCATATCACTTCTGTTGCATTGCAACTCAGAGCAGTGGGACAAAATTTAGGAGTGAATTCCCTCTTCCTCCTCCCTTTTCATTTTTTCCTCTAGAAGACTTCCAGGTCCTCTACAGTCCCAACATTTGCTTGAGTTTGTCAACATAACACAGTGATAGGTGGGAGAGAGGGAAATGACTGTTCAGCCACACACTGAGGGTTAGACTTCAAAAGTGCATAAGGCAGTTAAGTACCCAGTTTTTACTGAAAGTTAATAGGAATTAAGTACCTAACTCCCTTTTGGTACTTCTGATAATGCCAGGCAGAGTCTTTGTAAACTCAGGCCAAGTTCTTGTCCCCGATCCCTGAAATGGCTATTTAGCTCTACAATTTAATTCAGTGGAGTTTGACTACATTCTTATGTTGCAGAAAGCAGAGCAGTTCCTTAGGCACATGCTTGATCGTATATAAATGAAAATAATTCCTTTTCTTGCCCTCAGCACAAAATGGCATGCATCATGGGGAATTCAAAAGATTTTGGATGACTGACACTCGTTAACTGCTATTCACCTGCTTAGGTGGACCAGTCCTATCTCTCATAACGGCAATCTGCTTTCATGTTTCTTAGCCTGATTTCTCTTGGCAGCCAAACTGGATGTGGTTGACAGATTATGTCTGAAAAGACTTTGGTAATTGCTCGATCTGTTCAGCGACTATGTCAATGACAGATGGTCACACTGAATGTTTAAAATGTTCAGGACTTCTGGATGCTCCTTAAGCTTATGAGCAGCAAGCTTTGCCTACATTTCTGCTATCTATTAGCAAAAAAATTAAAATATTCCCGTGCATTGCTGTTTTCCCCCCCAAGTCTTCAGGCATGTTCCATGTGGATCTGTGTTTTCCTGATACATTCTCCTTTTTTTTTAAGTAGAGAAAGTCTCAAGATGTTACTGCAGACTGGCATAAGTAAGTGCCAGCTGCTCTTCCAGACTCGTTAATGAATTTATTTTTGCCTGAGAACTGCACATATGGCCCAGAGTGGAAATATTGGGGTCTGTAATTGTTACGAGGGCTGGCAGATTTCATTTTAGAAGAAATAAATATATTTTTAATCTGTGTCAGGGGTTTCTTAACTTTTTCACAGCATTGACCATATCTTAATGGGGAGATTGTGTCATGGATCAGCTCCCCTCCAATTCATAGTCACATAACATCCATGTGGCAATGGGAGCAATTGCGTACATGGAGAAATAATGTTAGGAAAGTAGCTAATTCATTTGTAGCTGTTTTAAATACAATGCAATTAACAGTTGTAAACAAGGGGAGCCAGCACCCTCTGACCTGCTATTCTTCTATGGAGCATCAGTTGTCTACAAATCATGGACTGAGAACTGCTATCCTACAACATATGGCTTGGGAATATAGTTGTATACAGTAGCATATAATATTTCATGTAATGTATGTCTTCCTCTCAGGTTGAAATACTCATTTGGATATACTTATTTATTACTCTTCTTTTTTAAATTTTTGCTTATAGGTGCTTTCAGTCATTTAAGTTATTCTTAAACTTGACCACTGCCTAGGGAACAGAAATGGGCTAAAGCTATTTAGGATCCTCTTTCTTCTCTCAGGTAACTTGATGACACAAATTAGGAAGAAAGATACAAGTTTTCTTGAATTTTAATAGGCCTTCTAAGATTTTCTTCCCCCATCTATTTCTAACCACATTATAATATGGTTAGCTCCATACACTGTGACCAGATTGTCAAGGTGATACCAGGTTCTAGCATAGTTCCTTTGCTGCACAGGAGGGAATGCCAATCAATCCGTGTAACAAGCCAGGCCTCCTGCACCCACCTCAGGTTTCTTTGCATAGTGCTATATGTTAATTTCCAGCTACTTGATGACGTTAGGTCAACCATACCATGTGTCAGACCTACCTGTGCCACCAGTGTGTGGTAAGTTGATTTAAAATGACGGTTACTTGCTGTTGCAAGCCCTAGCGATCACCTAAGCACACCATTCTGTGGGATAGCTGTATTCTTGTGTTAGCTACATGTCTGGAATAGAAGAGAAGTGAATATGTACCTGGTCTGATTTTGTGATGACCTTCCAAGGGATGTGAAGTGAGGAGACTGTCTGTCTCAGGTGGGGTACAGTTAGCCCAAGTCAGGACACTGTTGTGGTTATGCAGTGTAGTGGGCATAGACAGGGCACAATGCAGGACATGCAACTATGTCAGGTGAGCGTGTCAAAGACTACGTCGGCACTTTGAGCTGGGGATCTGAGTCCCACTTTTTCTAGCTCTTAGTGAGTTAGTGCCCTAAAAATAATAGTGTGGCTGTGATTGCATGGGCTCTGCTGAGTGGTGGCATGGGCTAGCCACCCTGATTACGTACCCACGGCGTCCAGGCGGGTTGGTACTCGGTGCAGCGAGCCTGTGCCGCCGCTTGCTGCTGCCTGCTGCTGGGTCTACACTACGATTTTTAGGGCACCAGCTCAAGGAGAGCTATCATGAAGTATGTCTGCTTGAGCTTGGACTCGGACCCCCAGTTCCAAGTGTAGACATAGCCAGAGTGTGATTCAGTTTACCGTACTTTCCTCTGTAGTGTAGGTGGGCCCCAAGCACGAGAGGGATTGTAGCCTGATCTGGTAAACATTCCCTCGCTCCCTGTTCTTGTTGTCTTCTGATGACTTTTGCTGTTTTGAGAGTCTTATGGCGCCATTGCTTTGAGTCAGTCACATGGGTTCCTTGATGTATTTGGTGCTACCTTTGCCTTTCCTCATTTATTGAAACTGCCAGTCTCTGTATTTATTTTTGTAATAGCTCAATATGAAAAAATCAGGGAAAGAGAAAGAAACTGAGCTTTTGTATGTCTCCTGACTGCCTTCTTTGGGTTAGATTTAATTTACAGTATATTGAGGATTCAATTTTCAAACTTGGACACCTAAGTTAGGTCCTCCAGTTCCATAGTTAGATGTTCAAACTGGCACCTATTTTAAGCACCTCATTGCTAATTTGGGCATCCAAATCTAGAATTGATCACCCTAATTTAGGTGCCCGAGTACAAAGATGAGGCTCCTCAAGTATTTCTTTGGTGTTAGTTTCTATTCTGCATAGGTTCTTACACCATGCTTTTCACCATAGTATCAGACTACCTTCCAGTAATGAATTAAGCAATGTGACTAATATCAGGCATGTGGTGGTGTCATCCTCTCCCCAGACTTCTAGGTTTTTCGGGGTGGGAGTGGGGGGTTGTTCTTTAAAATATACCTGTTGCTATGTATTTATGTTAGAGAAGGTTTTCAGTCCTGTCTCCTTTATTGCACAGTTAAAAATTAAACATTTTTATTGGAGCTCCTCTTTAACATACTGAATATATCGGTTTTAGAGTTACAACCGTGAGCTGTAGTTCACGAAAGCTTATGCTCAAATAAATTGGTTAGTCTCTAAGGTGCCACAAGTACTCCTTTTCTTTTTGAATATATGGGAAGGTTGTATTCCCATCACTTTGTGCTCAGTCTTAAGCCAGAGTCGTACTGTACGTTCTAATAGCAGAGCCAAGGATAATATGAACCCTCAGGGAAAGTGAACTGACATTTAAAAATACTTTTGAGTAACTTCTGAATGAATAAGTGTTTCAGGTGTTGAAGCCAGCACCTGCTCGGTGTGTTCTATCTAAAGCTGCTATTAAAGAGCCGATCAGGAAAGCTAAGCCAGTTGTGATAATGCTCACTAGGAAATAGCTGCATTTGCCAGCATCAGCTTTAGATATAGACATTGGCAAGCTGGCACAAATATTCAAGGAGTATTGGCCCATTTCCATGCTATCCTTTTTAATGATCTTTGTATTGCAGAAGATTTTCAAATTCTACAAATTTGAACATTGTGCGGTACCTCTGTGGTTTGATTGCCACAGGTTTTCCTGGTAGTCTCTCTCTTTTCCAAAAGTAGCTTCTCCAGGTTCTTGGATCTGCCAGTGGTGGGGCTGTTGGGCATTGCCCTAAAGCAGCCCTCAGAACAAAGGACACTTTGCCTTTTGGTCCAGTATGTTCTGGATATTTGTTCCATATGGTAACTGAGGTGAGAGGAACCAACTTCTCTACATATTTATTTTTGAAAGTTTTCCCCTTTCTGCACACAACAATCTGAATAAAAATAAGAAAAAGAGCAAAACACACCCATCTGGTCTACCTGGCAGAGCATCATAGCCCCCGTAGGAGACCTTCCAGCTCAACACAACGGGGAAGAATCCAGTAAAACTAAACCAAAGAGCAAAATTAAAACATCTCAGTCTTTTAAACTTGTGGTTCATAGAATCATAGAATATCAGGGCTGGAAGGGACCTCAGGAGGTCATCTAGTCCAACCCCTTCCGCTCAAAGCAGGACTAATCCCCAATTTTTGCCCCGATCCCTAAATGGCCCCCTCAGAGATTGAACTCACAACCCTGGGTTTAGCAGGCCAATGCTCAAACCACTGAGCTATCCATCCCCCCATCACACACAGTCCTGGCAGGTTGAGTGGGTGCATAGTAAAAATGCACCATACTCAGGAGTCATATGTAAAGTGGCTAGGAGAAAATCTAAGGCAGTATGATATGAAACTTCTGCCAGTCCTTCAGTTTGTAAGTTGTATCAGTTTAGGTTCCCTTAAACCCATTTACAATGTGTAACTTATACCCCTTTTCAGATCAGCTCTGAATGTGAGCATACTGATGTGTTCAAAAGCTTGTTTTTAAATGAGGAAGTAGTCCTTTTGACTTTCCACAGTACCAATGATTGAAAAGTGCAGTTTAATTTTTAGAGTCTGGGTATTTTTCTAAGTGGTTTCTTATGTAAGCAACTACACATTGCTATCTTGCATGCCAGATCTTCTTTCCCATCTCTCTTCCATTTGTGGCCTGTGATTCTATAATAGACTATCAGCTGATCTCAGAGAGATACTGCAAGATCTTTCAGCATTGGCAATGGATTTCAAATTTTGCCAGTAGTTAACTGGGTAGCTGTGTTACCTGATGTCCTTCACTGACCCTCACTAGTCTGTCTCATAATGTTGTTCTCGGGATATATTTTAATGACTGTCTTTTAGTCACTGGGTTTCTTGAAATTGTAGCAGTGGTCACAATAATAATATTAAAGTAACTCACTTGACATGCTTTCACTTTTGAGTCCAGCTTTTAATTAAACAGCTCATTTCAAAAGCCATTGCTAGAAAAGTTGCCAGAAGAATTGCATTAATTTGAGAATATAAGGCCAGAGTTCCCTATAGTTAGTTACAGCTGCAAATGAATGTAATATTGAATTTAATTGAGGACGTTACTGGCACTGTTGTCCATCATACAAACCAATACCTTTTTGTTGGTGCTGTAGCTTTCTTCCAGCCTGAAAGTGATGAAATCTTTAATAAATGTGAGACTGCATGGGGTCTCCTGGGCTCGTGGTAAATACCAAGCACCAAGATACTGTTGAAATTAATTTGGAAACATAAAAATGTAGCACAGAAAGAAAAATAAAATAAAATACGTAAAATAAAAATAAACCCCCTCAAAGTCATGGAAAAGGGATGACTTTGAAACTCTCTGTAATTATTGTGCCCCAAACTCTGCGTTCAAGAGTGCTTGTTAATCCGAAAAACCTCCAGGATTACATAAATAATGAAAGAGCTAAAAATGCCTTGGTTTTGTAATGTAGATGAAGGCAAGGTGTCATGTCAGGACCACATTTACATACTAGAATTATTTAGTTATCCTGTCTTGCCCTCGAAAGAAGTGAAATGATTATAAATATTCATAGGCTCAATTAAAATATTAATGGCACACTGATACTTTTGTTTTAGGTCTCCAAACACCCGTAAACAGTCTCATTTAAATATGATGAAGAGTGTAGGGGATAGCGTTTAAGGAGCAAGAATTGTCCTTTTGCATGGGGATTCACGGTTATCCTGAAGTTACAAGTAAATAAGTTATTTACTCTGTGTTTACCGAGCAGTATGCAGTAGTTTAAAAAAAAAAAAAAACTTTGTTACAATAGTTTGATACAATACTACATGTACACATGTAACTCCCACTGACAGTCATGGGTATTCGGGTAGTTTAAGAACTGCAGGATCAGGTCCCTAATCAACGAATTATTGAGGTCTACTATCTAGTCTGGGAACATGTGTAATTCCGTGGACAAGTTTATGGTAGGAAGGTAAGGGAGATGTCATTCGATTTGTAAAAATCTACCAAATCATAATTTTGGTGGTGTCATACTCCGTGGCATGGCACAGGGGAATCACTCTTCTCCTCTCCCCCCCCACCCCACCCTCCCGCCGCATGTCAAGTACAAGGTCCTCTGATTGGTGGAAATTGTGAATAAAGTATTGTCGGAAGTGGGTTGAGTTGGGTATCATTTGAAAGCCCTTTCTCCCATGAACACTATGTGTAGATATATAGATAGATGTGTAGATATATATTCAAGAAAATATTTACAAATCAAGCTCTTTTTAATTATACTTTAACACGGGGGTGCATTGCTTGCATAAAAAAGATATTCATCTTTGGTAATCCTATGGAAATTAGCCTTGACATGTAGGACTGAAAACATTTATTCATCAAAGTTATCATCAGTTTTGTCTCCATCTAGGACACAACTGCTAGACATGTTGTTCCACTGATCCTGATCCACACTGCACTTGCACATCTCTGTACAAGGCAGGCTGCTGGCCAAACATTTGCAGATTGGTGAGCATCTGGTCTTTAAAGCACATGGGGATTTGATTATCTGACAGCTTGATATGGGAGCACATGGTATTTCACACACAACTGGTGTGATCCGTCCCTCCTTCAGATCCCATCCATGCCCGACAGAGGAGGCTAGTTTTGGATGTGCTTGATCATCCTGGAGCCATACCATTGCTTGATAATTTGCCTTCTTGACAGCTGGTGTAAATGCATCCCTTGTTGGTGGCAATTTTTCCGAGCAAACTGAGCTATCAACGGGGCTAGCAGATATGATTGGCAGGATGCATACAAGGGTCATTTTCTGTGGCACCTCATGTAGTGCTGAGTTAAAGACTGACCATATTGTAATGTACCTGACTCCTGAAATGGTGTGGTATGGTAAGTCCTGGGTGTCCAAATCATTTGATGGTCCATCTTCTATCTCTTCAGCTGAAGCCATAGTCAATGATTTTTTGCCTGTGGAGTACATCCCACTTTTGCATAATAACTATGTAAGGTCAAGGTTAGTGAACACAGAATGCTTTACTATAGTCTGTTTAACTGATGCATAAATGAAAACCGGACTTCATGGTTCCAGAATTTTGGGCCATTTCCAGCACAAATCCAGGTTTTCTCCCCCACAAACCCACTCTCCTGTTGGTAATAGCTTATCTAAAATGACCACTCTCCTTACAATGTGTATGATAATGAAGGTAGGCCATTTCCAGCACAAATCCAGGGTTTAACAGGGAAGTCGGGGGGGGGGGGAGGAAAAAACAAGGGGAAATAGGTTAACTTGAATAATGATTTAGCCACTCCCAGTCTCTATTCAAGCCTAAGTTAATTGTATACAATTCGCAAATGAATTCCAATTCAACAGTTTTTTGTTGTAATATCGCAACTTTCATGTCTGTAATCGCGTGACCAGAGAGACTGAAGTGTTCTCCGACTGGTTTATGAACGTCATAATTCTTGACATCTGATTTGTGTCCATTTATTCTTTTACGTAGAGACTGTCCAGTTTGACCAATGTACATGGCAGAGGGGCATTGCTGGCACATGATGGCATATATCACATTGGTGGATGTGCAGGTGAACGAGCCTCTGATAGTGTGGCTGATGTGATTAGGCCCTGTGATGGTGTCCCCTGAATAGATATGTGGGCACAGTTGGCAACGGGCTTTGTTGCAAGGATAGGTTCCTGGGTTAGAGGTTCTGTTGTGTGGTATGTGGTTGCTGGTGAGTATTTGCTTCAGGTTGGGGGGCTGTCATAGCCGCTTGCTTTAATGAAGGAAGCAAATTCTTATTTCGGTTTCACCTGCAGAGGAAATACAGCTATGTGAGAATGAGTTGAATTCTGTTCTGCCTTCTGCATCATCCACTATATTGTCAGCGATGCTCTAGTTGCAGGCCCTTTAATATTGTCAATGCTGCATGAAGATGAAGATACGTATCTTGATTTTTGGGTTCCAGGGTGAGTTTGCAGCATTGGCAGTCAGAAAAATGGTCCTTTGGCTTCTAAAAGAAGACAGCTTGATCAGGAAGTTATTGAACAAGAAGAAATATGGAACTCCAAGATGCTATTTGTTCAGTCACTTTTAAGAATACAATATAACACTGCTTTATTACACAAATTCTAGACTTAAAATGCTCCCTTCTTCAAGTATTACTTTCATTTCAGGGAGAACTTTGAAACTATTTTTGTTAAGAACACGTGGGGAAAATAAAAAAAGATGAGTCAATTAAGTGAGCAAAACCTTTCACTACATCTCTTACACTATATAGGGATCTGATTGTAAGGGTTGACTAAAGAGGAGTCAGTTAATATCCTATATGGGCATATTGGCTGATGAACATTACTAATTAAAACATCGTTGTGGTCCCTTTTCACTGATACCTGTAATTAGCTGATATAAATTTGAATTATATATTGTCTGTACTTACCTATATGACTTATAATATTGATAAGTCTCACCACAAAACTTTGCAACCACAGCACATCATCTGGGCTCTGCCTTGTGAAATCAGGGCAGTGCCATCCTCATTAAGAAACAGCTGATCCTCCATGATCAGTCACATCACCTGCAGTTGCAGTTCCAGTACTTTCATCAGGTTTACACATTCAACTTGTTGCATGGGGGCTGCCTTGTTCATAAAAACAGGTTTATGTTCATAAAAATTATCACTGTTGCCAGTGCTGGTGGGAGTGCCACTGGGCAGGGTTTTAACCACATAGTCATCTAACTATGTTTAGAGCAAATCTAGATGACACCGTGGTTGAAATGTTGGCAGCCTCTCTATCATAGGACTCTGAGTGTTGCTATCGCTGGTGGAACTGCACCAGGGACTGCAGTGGTGGGAAGAATGAAAAGGGAAAAAGTCTCGGTCAGCTCCCAGACTGCTGCGCTGGGCAACACAGCATGGGAAGGAGGTGGCCAGCCCTCTGTGGAGAAAGAAGTGGTTAGGGACTATTTAGAAAAGCTGGACTTGCACAAGTCCATGGGGCCGGATGCGTTGCATCCGAGAGTGCTAAAGGAGTTGGCGGCTGTGATTGCAGAGCCATTGGCCATTATCTTTGAAAACTCATGGCGATCTGGGGAAGTCCCGGACGACTGGAAAAAGGCTAATGTAGTGCCTATCTTTAAAAAAGGGAAGAAGGAGGATCCTGGGAACTACAGGCCAGTCAGCCTCACTTCAGTCCCTGGAAAAATCATGGAGCAGGTCCTCAAGGAATCAATCCTGAAGCACTTAGAGGAGAGGAAAGTGATCAGGAACAGTCAGCATGAATTCACCAAGGGAAGGTCATGCCTGACTAATCTAATCGCCTTCTGTGATGAGATTACTGGTTCTGTGGATGAAGGGAAAGCAGTGGATGTATTGTTTCTTGACTTTAGCAAAGCTTTTGACACGGTCTCCCACAGTATTCTTGTCAGCAAGTTAAAGAAGTATGGGCTGGATGAATGCACTATAAGGTGGACAGAAAGCTGGCTAGATTGTGGGGCTCAACAGGTAGTGATCAATGGCTCCATGTCTAGTTGGCAGCCGGTATCAAGTGGAGTGCCCCAAGGGTCGGTCCTGGGGCCGGTTTTGTTTAATATCTTCATAAATGATCTGGAGGATGGTGTGGATTGCACTCTCAGCAAATTTGCGGATGATACTCAACTAGGAGGAGTGGTAGATATGGTGGCAGGTAGGGATAGGACACAGAGGGACCTAGACAAATTGGAGGATTGGGCCAAAAGAAATCTGATGAGGTTCAACAAGGATAAGTGCAGAGTCCTGCACTTAGGACGGAAGAATCCAATGCATCACTACAGACTAGGGACCGAATGGCTCGGCAGCAGTTCTGCGGAAAAGGACCTAGGGGTGACAGTGGATGAGAAGCTGGATATGAGTCAACAGTGTGCCCTTGTTGCCAAGAAGGCCAATGGCATTTTGGGATGTATAAGTAGGGGCATAGCCAGCAGATCGAGGGATGTGATCGTTCCCCTCTATTCGACACTGGTGAGGCCTCATCTGGAGTACTGTGTCCAGTTTTGGGCTCCACACTACAGGAAGGATGTGGAAAAATTGGAGAGAGTCCAGCGAAGGGCAACAAAAATGATTAGGGGTCTGGAACACATGAGTTATGAGGAGAGCCTGAGGGAACTGGGATTGTTTAGTCTATGGAAGAGAAGAATGAGTGGGGATTTGATAGCTGCTTTCAACTACCTGAAAGGGGGTTCCAAAGAGGATGGAGCTAAACAGTTCTCGGTGGTAGCAGATGACAGGACAAGGAGTAATGGTCTCAAATTGCAGTGGGGGAGATTTAGGTTGGATATTAGGAAAACTTTTTCACTATGAGGGTGGTGAAACACTGGAATGCATTACCTAGGGAGGTGGTGGAATCTCCTTCCTTAGAAGTTTTTAAGGTCAGGCTTGACAAAGCCCTGGCTGGGATGATTTAATTGGGGATTGGTCCTGCTTTGAGCAGGGGGTTGGACTAGATGACCTTCTGAGGTCCTTTCCAACCCTGATATTCTATGATTCTATGATTATTACTTGTTTTTCAGTACACATGGAGACCCCAAGCATAAACCGGGACCCCATTGTGTTAGGCACTGTATAAACATGGTCTAAAAAGTAGGGCTGTCAATTAATCACAGTTAACTCATGCAATTAACTAAAAAAAATTACTGTGATTAAAAAAATTAATTGTGATTAATCACACTGTTAAACAATAGAACACAAATTGAAATGTATTAAATATTTTGGATGTTTTTCTACATTTTCAAATATATTGATTTCTGTTACAACACAGAATACAAAATGTACAGTGCTCACTTTATATTATTATTTTTGATTACAAATATTTGCACTGTAAAAATGATAAAAGAAATACTAGTTTTAATTCACCTCATACAAGTACTGTAGTGCAATCTCTTTATGATGAAAGTGTAACTTAGAAATGTAGATTCTTTTTTTTGTTACATAATTGCACTCAAAAAGAAAATAATGCAAAACTTTAGAGCCTACAATTCCACTCAGTCCTACTTGTTGTTCAGCCAATTGCTAAGACAAACGAGTTTGTTTACATTTATGGGAGATAATGCTGCCTGCTTCTTATTTACAATGTCACCTGAAAGTGAGAACAGGCGTTCACATGGCACTTTTGTAGCCAGCGTTGCAAGATATATACATGCTGGAATTGCTAAACATTCATATGCCCCTTCATGCTTTGGCCAGCATTCCAGAGGACATGCTTCTATACTGATGATGCTCGTTTAAAAAAAAAAAAGCGTTAATTAAATTTGGGACTGAACTGCTTGGGGGAGAATTGTATGTCTCCTGTTCTATTTTATCCACATTCTGCCATGTATTTCATGCAATAGCAGTCTTGGATGATGACCCAGCACATGTTTGTTTTAAGAACACTTTTATAGCAGATTTGACAAAACAAGGTACCAGTGTGATATTTCTAAGGATAGCTACAGCACTCGATCCAAGGTTTAAGAATCTGAAGTGCCTTCCAAAATCTGAGAGGGATGAGGTGTGGAGCATGCTTTCAGAAGTCTTAAAAGAGCAACACTCTGATGCTCAAACTACAGAACCCAAGCCACCAAAAAAGAAAATCAACTTTCTGCTTGTGGCATCTGACTCAGATGATGAAAATGAACATGCATCGGTCCGCTCTGCTTTGGATCGTTATCAAGCAGAACCCATCATCAGCACTGACACATGTCTTCTGGCATGGTGGCTGAAGCATGAAGGGACACATGAATCTTTAGTGCATCCGGCACGTAAATATCTTGCGATGATGGCTACAACAGTGCCATGTGGAAGCCTGTTCTCACTTTCAGGTGACATTGTAAACAAGACGTGTGCAGCATTATCTCCTGTAAATTGTAACCAAACTTGTTTGTCTGAGCAATTGGCAGAAGTAGAACTGAGTGGACTTATAGGTTCTAAAGTTTTACATTGTTTTATTTTTGAATGCAGTCATATTTTGTACATAATTCTACATTTGTAAGTTCAGCTTTCATTATAAAGCGATTGCACTATGGTATTTGTATTAGGTTGTAATAAAAAATAAATATAAAATGAGCACTGTACACTTTGTATTCTGTGTAGTAATTGAAATCAATATATTTGAAAATGTAGAAAACATCCAAAAATATTTTAAAAATGGTATTCTATTATCGATTAATTTTTTAAATTGCACAATTAATCACGATAATTTTTTTTTAATTGCTTGACAGCCCTACTAAAAATATGGCGCTTGCCCCAAATCTCAATATAAGGTAAGAGACGATAGGTGGTTACAAGAGACAGACAGCAGTGCCCAGGAGAATACCATGGAACCATCCTGCTTGACAGAAATGGAAACTGTTCAGGAGGATCCAAGGGTGACAGGAGACTTTATTGCTCGTCTAGGGCAGTTGTCACAGAATTTTGCACAGATGTTAGGAAGGGAGAGGGAGAGAGAGACACTTTAAGTATGAGTGTAGAGGAGGATATGGAAGTGCCATAATACAAATTACCATTTCTGGTGACAGGAACTAGAAGAAATGTTTGCCTCTGAAGGGTTAAATGAAATTCTTGACAGCTATGACGTGAAGGCTACATAGACATTATTGCATTTATTTTGAACTTTAAAAACCAACAGTTTGATTAGCCGGAGCAGGTTTTCCCCCTGAGGGAAGACTGTGGAATGTAATTTCATTACAAAATATAGTGCTTGGACTTGAACTGAAGTAGGATTTTTTTCTTCCCTTAGGGAATTGACATTTCTGTTTCTTGACATTTCTCCCGCTGTTAGACTAGCTTCTTCGTGCTTATTTTTTCTGGTGAAATTGTAACTTTGTCTCCTCAAAGCCAGGGATGTCTTCTCCTGTAGCTAAAACTGCTAATAGTTTGAATTAGCTTACCTGGCAGCATAATAGGCAGATCATTAGACAGCAAAGATATATTGACGTATTTAAATATAGGGTACCTGAAGAGACAATGAATTATAGAAAAGGAATTAAGCGGCAGTCAGTGAAAATGGATACATTAAAATTGCCGTTAGCAAAAAGTTTTGAAAAATAAAACAACGATGGGGCTTAGGGTGAAAAATGATCATGTGCCACCTACTGTACGTTGCAAAAAGAAAAGGAGGACTCGTGGCACCTTAGAGATGAACCAGTTTATTTGAGCATGAGCTTTCGTGAGCTACAGCTCACTTCATCGGAGGCATTCAGTGGAAAATACAGTGGGGAGATTTATATACCCTACTGTACCTTAAAAGCTCTGGGTGGATGCATTTTAAATGCATCAGAAATAGAACAAAATAATGATTAGCTTGACTCCTGCAGCCCATTGTTTTAAAGATGTCACTTGTTTGCCTGCAGCTCAAATAACATTTTTGATAGGGTGTCTGGGACTTAGGCTCTCTCTGTCCTCTGCTCGATTTCTTTGCCAGCAGTCAGCCTTTGGGCTAACACATGGTGTTGCATGTCATTTGGTATCTAATACATTGGAGTATCATATACATGCGGGGGAGTGGAATTTATGATCTGCTAGGTCTTTTCCAACCATTATGATTCTGTGCAAGTCGTGTCACACTGGGTTGTAGCAGGGGGGAGACATCTTTCTTCTAGTCGTGCTTACAGGACGAAATGCTTATTTCACCCCTAACTCAGTAGCATATTGGCTAATCCAATAGTGACGATGCATGGTTCCCAACCTTTTCCAGTTTGATTCCTCTTCATAGTTCATCTGCCAAAGTGCTGGAGAGTGTTTTGCTCATAAGGTGAAGAAAGTACTTGTTCCACTCAGCAACTGACTCGCTGCTAGATGATCTTAATTGCTTTCCATGCTTACTTAGGTCCTTTAATTTTCTCCTCTGTGTGTGAGAATTGAAAAACTGAATCCCCTTCATACAGAAATTAAAAGGATATGAATAAAAATATTCAAAAACTCTTTACTCCTCTTTATCAGGTATCTGCTCTCTCAGGCAGACCAGCTTCCATTCTGCCTGAGAGAAGCTGTCTACCAGTAACTTCCAGCATCTCTGTTTTAGCCCATGTATTGGTTGTCTGTGATGCAGGAAACTGTTCAGAGCTCCAGTTTTTCCTGATAACTGTGTTGCAGCAAGCCTTTGCATTACTGAGCTGCTCTTCCCAAATAACGGAACTCCTTTGCCATGATTTGATCTGACTGCTTTCCCCAGTCTGTAATTAGCCTGAGCAGAGTATAGATTTAAGCAAGATATTATAAATAAATTCTCTATCAGATAAGGGTTCTCGTATTTTGGGGGGGATAGAAGAGATGTGTCTTCTGATTTTTCATGATGAACAGGGTTTTTCAAGGCAGCTTTTGTAAATACTTGAAACCAAAAGGTTAGGACCACAATAGATGGGGGTACCCTGAACTGAATACGCCTTTGCTGTTTGCAGATGCAGATGGGCTTAAATCCACCCTTAGAAAGAAAGGGATGGATTCTCCAGCCCTCATTTAGAGATGGCACACAGCTCTTCAGAACGTAGAGCTAGCTAATAGTGCAAGCTTCTCAATATTATTACACAAATGAGCCTTCACATTTAGAACATTTAGAAAGTTTACCTCCTAGGGGTATAAGGATAGCTTAGTTGTATGCCCATTCACTTCTTTAGCTCTCTCTATACCTTTTGATTTGTTTGCACTTGGCACCAAGTGTAATCATGGCCTTTGTGATGTAGACATCAGAACTGAGCTAAGGACATCCAAGTCTGTTCACATTAGCGACTGGCCACGACCAGCTTTAGATGTGCGTGATCAGATTCACACCAGTGATGTAGATGAATGAGGCCAGGTCTACACTACAATTTACACTGGCATAACTACATCGCTCGGGGTGTGTGAAAAATCCTCAACCCCTGAGGAATGTAGTTCTACCAACCTCTAACCCCTGATGTAGACAGCGCTATGTCGATGGGAGTGCTTCTTCTGCCAACATAGCTATTGTCTCTCACAGAAGTGGATTAACTAAGCTGATGGGAGAAGCTCTCCCCCGTCATCTTAGAGTGTTTTCCTTAAAGCACTGCAGCGGTGCAGCTGCAGCTTTTTAAATGTAGACCTCCTTGAGATTTATCACATCACTAGTCAGGGCATTGGGGGAGAACAGCAGTCTTGGGTGTTGTGGAGTAAATCTTCATAACTTGTGTTCTGTGTTTGTACAGCACCTAGCACAATGGTTGGATCTTTTAGGCATGGCTGGGCATCTTAAGTATTGCTGCAATACACTTAATAATAATAATAGATTTCAGAGTAGCAGCCGTGTTAGTCTGTATTCGCAAAAAGAAAAGGAGGACTTGTGGCACCTTAGAGACTAACAAATTTATTTGAGCATAAGCATAAGTATATAAATCTTCCCACTGTATTTTCCACTGAATGCATCCGATGAAGTAAATAAATAAATTTGTTAGTCTCTAAGATGCCACAAGTCCTCCTTTTCTTTTTGCAAATAATAATAATGTATATCCTTTTCCTTACTTTGTTTTGAGAATTAAAAGCACCTGTCATTAGCGCTCGTAAAAGTGTGAATAAAAGTTGTTCTAAAACACAGGATGAATGCTGTTCAGAGGCTCGGTTATTGGGGGTGGAGGCTGACGAGTCAGCAAGAAACCTGGGTTTAATTTTTACAGTGAAATTCAAAACTTCATTTCCCCATTTTATTGCAAGTAGATGTTTTTTATTACAATTTGACAATTATTGCTTCTGTCTACCTTTTTGATTTTTCTGACATTGAGTTCTGTGCTTTTCAGCCTTGAAATATCTGTGTAAGAGTAGAAAGAAAAAATCCTAACAGTATTCTGGAAGATGTAGGTAATAACTGTTCTATTCTTCACATAGGAGAAATCTCGTGTTTCATTGCATCCATAACATACAGAAACATATGGAAAGGTCTCTTCGTTTTTTTCCCTGGAATTTGCTAAATTAGGTCCAGCATGATTCTGACACACTGACTTTTATTAAATTGGTTTTTATTAAAGTCTGCAGGTTGTTCTTGTGCTACCAGTGGCTTTGATTAAGCACTATGGTAGGGTCATATGCTGGAATAACAGCATTTCCAAATCCCTGGCTGTGTTTGAAAGAATTGTGATTAAAGTTCTGGCTGTTTTCCCGCAGTTGCTAATGTCTGCTGAGGGTTGAATTACCATGCTTGTTATTGGTGCTTGATTTCTGTTATAGCCCCTTGCGCTTTCTTGCCAATATCAGTGGCAGTCTCTGGAGGGAAGCAGTTTTGCATTGAAATGGGAGAACTAAAAACTGTAACAAAATTAACAGAGGGGTCTAGAGTTTCTGATGTGACTAGAGAGCCAGAATGTTGGATGTTTTCTAATGTCTAATTCATCTTTGATTGAATTTCAGACAAGACAAAGCAAGGAGGATGAGGAGGTGGGGAAACCCATCTAAAAAAGATTATGGATGAACAGGTTGAGAAATGCTGTCTGACAGGTCATATTCTGAGCAATCTCATAATTTCTGCTAGAGCCAGGAATTGTTTTTGTGCATTTTGTTCGCTGGCATGGACAATCCATTTAGGGCTCCCCGTGGGAAAATCCATGTTATTAGCACAGATCTTTTTGCATATTGCTGGAAAATGAATTAATTCAAACTAGTTTCTGTACATATGAGAAGAAATGGCACACTTTTATGGTTGCAAATTTATAGAGACATCACAACGCAGACTCGCCATGTAGGATGATTTTTTTTAGCACTGCCTGACATATAGATCATGCTCCTGAGTAGTAATATTTTCATAACTTGTCAAAGAGCTGACATGTTTATCTCATTAGAAATGATTCATTCATGAAAACCTGGGAAGCAAATATACCACAGTCCCCTGGATGGTATCTTAGGCACCAGAAATCCAGTTGTATAAGGTTCCTGAATCTTCTGCTTTCTTTGTTTTACATGAAGAAGGAAGGTGCTCACATACATACATACACACACATGAATATACAGAGTGTATGTGTGTAACTTGTATTTCTATAGTACCTTCCCGCATATGACCTCAAAGCACTTTACAAACATTGATCGATTGATTGATTGATCCTCACAACAGCCCCATAAGAGAGGCAAGTAAAATAACCCCATTTTACAGATGGTCAAAGTGAGGCAGAGAATAATTGAGCCGTTTTCTCACAGTCACACAGCAAGTCTGTGTAATCAGAGAGTAATCAAAGCCTTGTTGACTCATGCCTGTGCTCCAACCACTACACATGCTTCCTTCATTTAAAAATTCTGTAAGAATTAAGTTAAGTTAAGTTATGGTAGATGAAATATGGACCTGCTTTGGTCCTGCTTTGAACAGGGGGTTGGACTAGATGACCTCGCAAGGTCTCTTCCAACCCTGATCTTCTCTGATTCTGTGACCTTCTTTTAGGGAAGATATGTGAACAATTTCCAAGAATATAAAATAACAGATAACTATATGGCTAGAAATATCTTTGTCCTTTTTTCTCTCTCTCTCTTTCTCTCCAGTTATTTTTCAGACATTCACTTTGAATGTGAAACATGTCAGGAATATAAAATTTCTAGATAGGAGCTGTTTGCCACTTAGAGAGATAAGATAGTGAAAGGATGCTGTGAAAGGAAAAAAATCTTAAACTGAAGGCAGTGTGGCATGTGGGTAAGTAATCACACTTCATTAGCACTGGCAAGTTCTCTGGTTTCAGATAAGGATTTGTACTGCACCCATGCCTTGGAACGGATTATGTCTGTAGACATTAATTTTAGGGAGACCAACAAAAATAGTAAATATGTGAGCTGACAAATACATTAATCAAAGTTCCTGCTTCTGAATTCTGAACTTAAAAAACAAAAACAAAAAAAACCCCCATGAATTTTAAACTTATTATGGAGCTGAAAGGAGACTTTACATATGCGTCTGACACTCTGATCAAATGATAAAGTGGAGTCAAACTGAACCTCAACCTTTTGTACAGCCTGTGAAAATGAAGGCACATTGCAGTTTTTCAAGGCAGATGGAGTGTGAGAAACTAATAAATCAGGTTTTGAAACATTAAAGAGCAACTTATTTGAATGCATATGGTGCTGGATCTCAGACAAGGCAGTACTGGGGAGTCTAAATAGGTTTGGGCATGGAGACATGAGCAGAACAATATGTCTGGGCATCAACTGCATGACCATATCTGAATCCATTACTTGCAATAATGTCCAGAAATTTAGTAATGGAGGATAACATTTTGTCAAAATATGCGTAGGAACCCCACGGAGTTGCAGGCAAGCGATCAGAATAAGATGTATTCAAACAAGCTATCAGCTCAAATTCTGCTAAATTTGGCTCATACATATTGTTTATAGAGCAGAAAGTTGCAAGGCTTAAGTAATAACCTTCCCTCCCCCCCCACTCCCCCCCGCCAGTATGATAACACTTTATTCTTTTACAGTGCTTTTCTTCCATAGATCTGAAATAGCTTTACAAAGGAAGGTAAGAATCATCATTCCCATTCTACAGATTGGCAAAGTAAACAGCAGAGACCTGAACTAACTTGCTGAAGTCATGCAGCAGGCTGGTGGCAGACCTGGGACTAGAATCTGGATGTATAGCTGAACAACATTAATATATTAAACGTGGGTTGCCTGAGCTGCATTGACTGCCTGTTGTACTCTGGATTGATTTTAAGGTATTGGTGTGACTCTGAACCTTAAATGGCTGGGACCGAAGTACAGAAGATGCCCTGCTGCTGTAGTTGTGGTCAGTGAAGTTGCTTGAGCTGGGGCTTCCTTGGAATAATAGAAAAGCCACAGCTGGTAGGGCACTGTCTCTTTGATTTCCTTGCCTTTGAAATCATTCCCCCGCCCCAGCTTTGGGTCTGAAACAGACCAAGTTTGTTGAACTTCAGGGCAAGCTGCAAGGTTCATCCTTGCTCCCTTGCTTTTAGGGAGAGGGGAGATTGGTGAGGTTGGGTAGGGGTGGAAGTTTCTTTTGGGAGATGGAATTTTGTGTAAATTTTGCTGCATTGGGGCGTTATGTTTTGAAGGAGGCCTGTTTGCTTATTTATATATTTTCAAGGATTATCAAGGATGCCTGGAGCTCTCTCGTAGCAGGAGTTATATATGCTGAAATAAGTAAATAAATGTAGAAGGAAATATACACGTGTGACCCATACACAATCAGTCCAGTGTTAAGATATACCTGGCGAGATAACTTCCATAGGGAGTGCTTAAAATGTAGGGTAATAAGAACAATGGTAAAGTATGAGACAGTGTTCCCTGTTAGTAGGCATATAACCAAGAGGTTATTAAGCTGATAGCAGGAACTTGTTTCTGATATCACTTATACCAGTAAAAATCAGTGCTAACTCAGTCACTGGATTTGAAGTGGTTTAAAACCATTGTCAGGTACTCAGAATCAGGCCATAGGTCTGCAAGCAAAAACTAGCTAGTGTGCTCAAAAATAATGATATCCTAAGGCAGGCAATATATCAGAGAGAGATGGATGCAGTAATTCATGCAAATAAAGCTGGAGAGATGGGGGGACAGTGTCAGGAGAGAAGTCGGGAAGCAATTGGAACATTGAATTGTGGGATTAACAAATCAAAATGAGTATTTTGGCATGAAAGTATTTACTATTTTTAACACTCATAAATAATTAATTAAAGGAGCCTCTAAACTTTACTTTGAAAGTATCGAAATAAACAAGTGGACAAAGCACTAGGAATTGTATTGCAGGAAATAGTCAGCTAGGTGATCAAAGGAAACAGTGTGAATGAACATTCTAGTCAAAGGGGTCTTGTCCATCCTTGATTTTTCACAGTGCTGGGAAACATTTCTTGCCTTTAGCAGAGAAAAAAGGGTAAGATTTTCTAAAGAGCCAAGGTGATTTAGGAGAAAAAATGCTCGTAAGTCACACAGACTTTGAAAATCTAGAGCTTTGTTATAGAGTATGTTGAAAGATCCTAGAATGAAAATGTACTTTATATGGGGGCATTTGAGGGAGGTTCAAGAACTGGTTTATTTCTAGTTATATTAGGACTAGTATTAATTTTAATATTTATTGTATTTTAAAGTAGTGCTTAGAGACTCCAGCCAGTATCAGGGCCATGTTTTGTTAGCTGGTGTACAAATGCATGGTAAGAGACAAGTCCCTGCCTTAGATTCACAAATTCTAAGGCCAGAAGGGACCACAGTGATCATCTAGCCTGACCTCCTGTGTAGGTCCGTAGAATTTCCCCAAAATAATTCCTTGTGCATATCTTTTAGAAAGACAAGCAGTCTTGATTAAAAAATGGTCAGTGATGGAGAATCCACCAAGACCTTTGGTAAATTGTTCCAATGGTTAATTACTCTCACCATTAAAAATTTACATCTTATTTCCACTCTGAATTTGTCTAGCTTCATCTTCCAGCCATTGAATCATGTTATACCTTCCTGTGTTAGAGTTTGAAGAGTTTACAATCTAAATAGACAACACAGACAAAGGGTGGGAGGAGTCAGGGTTACAGAGAGGGGAAGGCATGTCCGAGTTTACACAGCATATAATTAGTGGAGCTGGGAATAGAAACCAGATCTCCTGAATCTCAGACTAATGGATTTATCCCCTGGACCATGCTGCCTAGGGAAGGAATAAATATAAATGATAAAGCAACATGAATTTGAAGAACAGCAAATCCAGTACAACACAAAGGAGAATTTTTGGTGGATGTCCAGTTTCTGCTGATTGGAAGAGAAAAAAAAACACTCTTTCCTGCCTGTCATTACTTAAGCCTTGTAATGCTAATCTTCCCTGCAAAGGAAGACCTGCAGAGAATCACTAAAAATACTGGTACTGATAAGAGAACTAGCAGCTCCCAGAATTAGGAACGTCTAGTTTTAGTTTTGCCCCCAACATTTCAGCTTTGATAGTTTGAATTCAAATGTAGAGCATTACACCACTGAAATAAGATCAAGGGTTTCAACCTGCTCTTGTCTTGTTATGTGTTCAGATCTCACATCTACCATACAACCGGCAATCCATGCTCAGGAGATGACTGGTATTAGAATAGCTGCAGTGTTACAGGTCAGCAATTAGGAGTGTCAGTAGGCTGTAACTGGGAAACTTTGCCTCCTGACAATGATTGTTTTGCTCTTACCAGGGCTATTCATGATTAGTTTTTGTGGCTATTAAAGCCTGGAATAGGGAGAAATAATGTTAATATTAAGTGACAATCAGGTGTTGCAGTTTTCTCATCATGATACAGACAATAGCAATTGTTTTCTAAAGGTACAAAGTATAGAAATATTTTTTCTTAACTGTTAAGGGAAGACGGTCTTGTGGTTAAGGAACATGACTTAGACTCTAGATCTGTGTTCTGTTCCCACTTCTCATTCCTTTGTGACCTGGGAGAAATGAGTAATCTCTCTCTGCCTCAGTGTTCTCATACACAAAGTGCAGATGACAATAGTTGTGGGATTGTTGTGAAACTTAATTAATTTGCAAAACATTTGAGTTTATTGGATGAAGGGTGCTATAGAAGAGCTAAGCATAGGCATTATCATAATGTTTATTAATATAATATGTGTTGCTCATGTACTGTACATTAAGTGGGTGCATACACTTGTAAGTCTTTGAGGGGAGTGGCAATCCATCTTGATGAGCTGGAGAGCTGCTTCTTAAAGAACTGAGTTGCAGAGAGCCCTGAAATCATGGTACAGTGTCACAACGTTGCCTTGAGATTATGGGTCTTCACAGCATGAGCTCCTCGTGTACTGATGTAACCTGATTATGAGAATATTTCCAGGCCATGTCAGGAATTTGGTATATGATTTAGTGGCTCTTGGCTACTCCTTTTATTTAATAAAATGTCTCCTCTGCCTTTCTTCCTCTCTCCTCTTGTCTGCTGAATGGATGAGGAAGAAGTTTTCTGTCTGTACCACTCTGGCTAGTAAAAGAGGTCCCTGGGTTACTGTGGCACATAGAGACTTTCCCAGTGATCAGCCAGATAAATGCTCTTGAGACCCAAGCAGCATGGGATCGGGAGGTTGGAAGTGGACATGCCTGATGGGAGCTGCTACTTACAAAGAGAAGTGCAGAAAGGAAGAATCAGAGCACCCTGAGATTCTTGCTCTCTTAGTCATCTGCTCTTGCCTTGTGTTTGCTCATTGTGTAGCATGACATTTCAGGCTCCACTACGGAACCATGTGGTACATTAGTAACAGACTCATCTCTGACTCCCACCCATAAAGATATTCACTTCACTGATGGCACAGCATGAGGATATCATTAACTTTGAAAAAATTTCACTTCACCTCAAGTTTTTTTCCCTTGTAGCTTATTACTCAGCAGATTAAATCAGCAAGCTGGTGCTCATGAGAAAAAATGAGTGCAACAGTTGCATTTCTTGTAACAGCTGCAACACGTTTAAGGCATTCCTGGTTGCTGTAAAATGTGGCTATTGCAGTTGCCTGTCAAACTATTTTCAAGTTTAAAAAAAGCAACCAAAGATCATGCTAACATGTTGGGGGGCGGGGAGTGGGTGTTTTGTCTCTCTCTATTGTCTACCTCCTAAACTTGGTATCAGTCAGGGATTCCACTGGGAGGCCACTGGTTTCTTTGGGTATGTGTGCAAACCCGCCCACGCCCCCGCTCCCCGCAGCAAGTCTCAGAGCCCAAGTCTACCAACTCGGCTTGTGGGGCTTGTGCCATGGCACTAAAAATAACAGGGTAGATGTTCCCGATCGGGCTGGAGCTTCAGCTCTGAGACCCAGGGTGGGGATGGGTATCAGAGCCCAGGCTCCAGCCCAAGCAAGAACATCTGCTCTGTTATTTTTAGTGCTGTGGTGCATGCCTGAATCTGTGGACTCGGGCTCTGCGACTCGCTGCCTGGGTTTATTTTTCTGTGTAGACATACCCTTTGTAGGATGGATGACTGGATACCTTCTGCTGGTGTGGAGCAGCCAGGAGCGTGGGACACTGTGTTGGCACGGCGTTGCGTATAGTGTATTACAAAACAAAGACCGTCTCTGCTCTGAAGAGCTTAGTCTAAGGCCTTGTCTAAAGGGATTTCAGCCATCATTGGCCAGGCACTGCACATCTGCACCATTTGTATCTTTCCGGTAAAATATTTTAATATAAATAAAATTACTTTTCTTTGTAGTTCCCACCTACGCACAGAGCATCTATTATTATTAATTGAAAGTATAGGAGCAGAGAAGATTAAAAAGCGTATCCTTCTGCCTGAGTTCTGGTTGCGTAATGTGCTCAAGCAGATAAGACAGATTGTTTTATTCCTTGCTATGAAGTTCGTCCCAGTCAATAATATTGATTAGTGTAGGGTGACTTGACGTAACAAGAATAACACCCTTTTCTTAATTTGAGCCTGTATTTCCTAATTCATGCCTCAATAGTTCATGCTTGGATGAGTTCTTCAATAAGTCAGTTAGTGACAGACGCCACTGGAAAATGCAGAGTCAGACGTTAATGGGAGAGATGAATAATTGGCACTTTTTTTCTCCTTTCTACATTTAAATTCTGTCATATTTGTGAGGGTTTTTTTAAGTTAGCTTGAGCATAAACATTTCAATTTCATGTTTGGAGAATTGTCCTTTCTTTAATTGGAAATAGAATATATTTATGAACTGTGTATCCTTAGCTAGTTGTGTGTGTTCATTGAATCCTCTTGTTAGCACAAAAATTTTCATATGTCTTAATGTGCCCTAACTCTTCTGTTAATACTTATATACACATCTGGGGAGCTGAGTTTACTTGTCAAAGTATTCTAAGTAACTCTAAATACCCCTGGTTTATGTAGTTAATTCACTCCTCCATTTACTCAGCCACCCATTTTAATGATCTCATAAAAAAACATGCAATACAGCATACAGAAATATCTTTGACAAAGATTTTCATCATAGAAATACTGTGTAGTGGAACCTAGAGGTCAAGACTTGAAGTCCTGAAGTCTGCTCTGGGTTCTGCCCTTGACTCAGAATCACTTAACTTCCTTGTATCTCAGCCCTGGTCTAAATTACAAACTTTTAGTTGGTATAACTATTGGAAAATCCATACCCCTGAGTGACGCAGTTATAGCAACCTAACTCTTGGTGTAGACAGTGCTGTGTTGATGGGAGAGCTTCTCCTGTCGACATAGCTACTGCCTCTCGAGGAGGTGGAGTACCTATTCTGACGGGAGAAGCTCTCCAGCTGGCATAGGTGGTGTCTTCACGAAGCACTGCAGCAGGTCAGCTGCAGCGCTGGAAGTGTAGACAAGCCCTCTGTTTCCTTATGTATTTAATTGGACTTTTAACGTTTACCTACCCAATAAGGGTATTGTGGGGATCTCTTTGAATCAATATCAGGACTGCAAATTGTTCTATATCAGTGTTTCTTGACAACCAATCCGTGGACCAGCGCCAGTCCCTGAGATCTCCCTCATGCAGTTTAGGAAGGTGACAAGCCGATCTCTGGTATCAAAAAGGTTGAGAAACACTGTTCTGTATAACAGTACTGAACTGGAGGGACCATTGCTAGGGTGGAAAGGGAGTTGGCATCTCTCACCTGATTAGTCCCTTATCTCTGTACTAAGATTGTTAACACAGTGACTAAATAGATCAAGCTGTGGTAGAGCTTTTGCGTGACTTGAATACTAGGCAAAGGACTGAGGCATGTAAACTTCACTCTGAAAAGAAGATGGGAGTCATTTATTCATTGGTTCTCACCTTTCCCCCCTCATTTCAAGATTCAGTCTTCCTTCCATCTCATGGGAGATAGCTATGAAGGTCAAAGAGCACTGTAGTATTGTAGATGAGAAAGAGGCTATCAAAATAATGTGACTAGGCTCTTTATTATTTATTTTTAATTAATGGATGATTCATGTGTATTATGTGCCATTACAAGAATACCACCAAAATATCCTTACAAACATAACCCAACTGACTTAGATTGCTTAGGGCTAGATTCAGCCCAGGTTCTTAGAGCCTAACCCTTAGAAGTAAAAAAGGGGAAAAGGTTGTGTTTAAGACTCTATTATCAACCACAAAATGACCAGTGCTGAGTGACGGTGAAAATGGCCAAGATGATAGGGTAATATAATATATTGAATGATCAAAGATTCCACAGTCAGAAATTTTTGTCATTCACGTTTGAGGCAGAGTAGACTCCAGCTTGCTCTCCCATCGTTTTGTTTAGGGTCAACAGGAGTACAGTCTTGTTGCTGTCAAGAGATATGACACACAGAATGAATGGCTCTGTCAAGTAAGAAAATGCCAGTTTACCATTATTTTCTTTCTATATCTGTGCTTAAAGCCAATTGATAGTGGGATTTATCTGTGGCAGTAACTTTGGTACAGATGTAATGACACAAGACTGGTGTTTCATTTCTGATTTTAAGATCTTTAGTCCAGATTTCAGCTCTGTAAATCACACTAAGTATGTGTATACTGTACCTTCCAAGAGATGGCCTTGGATTGATTAACTGATGCAAGTGAATGTGCCAGATCAGATCTGTTTATTTCTGCTGTATCTGCAAAACACTGATTTTGCATGTACTGTACCTGGAATTTCGGCAGAGAAGTCACAAGAGTCAAACAATGTGGGAAACTGTTTGACTCTTAAAAGCCTTTATAAGAGATCTAAAAAAATCAATGGAGCTACACAAACAAAACAAAATAAAAAGGAACAATAGTTATGCTATCATAAGCTACACAATATAAAAACCAAGCTAGCTCCTAGGGAAACAAACAGCAGCAGGGTGGAAGGTCCCTACCTGCAATAATATTTTGCACTTTTATAGAGCCTTTCATGCTAGGATCAAAAGCACTTTCCAGACATTATAGTTAAGTTTCCAAATATCTCTTAAAGGTAGGTGGTGTTATCCCTGTTGACCAGAGCCTGGTTGTTAGCTCAAGCAATAGAGACACTCATTCTTTTGAGAAAGGATGGTTCAGTGGTTGGGGCACTAACCTGGGACTTGGGAGACCCGGGTTCTATTTGCTGTTTTTCCACAGACTTCCTGTGTGACCTTGGGCTAGTGACTTTAACTCGGTTCCTCATCAGTAAATGGGAGTAATAGTTTTAGGAGTGTTGTGAGGATAGAATCCATTTATAATATCTGAGCATTTCAGAACTATGATAACGGGGGCCATATAAGTATCTAAGAAAGATAGGTGGGTAAAGTGAGGCACAGGGCAGTTGATGGTTTGTTCAAGGACACACAGCAATTCAGATGCAACAATGGGAATTGAAACTGGGTCTAACTGATGCTTAATTCTGTGCTCAGTCCTCTAGGCCAACTCTCAACCCATACTGTTGCTAACAACCAGGAAGAAATACTGTCTCTTATGTTTACTAATGGTGATGTGATCCATGTCTTTATTTCATCTTTCGGTCAGAAGTAACACATTAGAAGCCCAGTTTATCCTAATAGAACAGAAGAATTGAAATATGTTCATTTAATTACAGACCTTTCATGATGCATGCTGAGGGAGGGGAGGAGCCTGAAATCATTTTAAGATGCTAATGAATTTTAGAAAGGGTACATTCAGATCTTGTAAGAAAACTCTTCTTGTGTGTTTTTGTTTTCAAGGAGGTCCTGATGATAATTTAATCGAAGGTGGTGGATCAAAGTTTGTCTGCAAACCAGGCGCAAGAAATATTACTGTCATCTTCCATCCATTACTCAGGTAAGATTTCATATATATATATCTATAAATACAAATAAATGGAGCAAGTTAAAATAATGTGCTTTCCTCAATTGTGTTTGTCTTGTGGGTTGTTTTGTTTTGAAGAGAGGAGTGGTGTTTCTGTTTCTGAGATGAAATACCATAGCAGTGATGATGTATTGATGCTCTTGCAGTAAAGTTATTCTCCTAGATAAGTTCATGAAGGATAGGTCCATCAATGGCTATTAGCCAAGATGGGCAGGGATGGTGTCCTTAGCCTCTGTTTGCCAGAAGCTGGGAATGGGCAACAGGGGATGGATCACTTGATGATTACCTGTTCTGTTCATTCCCTCTGGGGCACCTGGCATTGGTCACTGTCGGAAGATAAGATACTGAGTTAGATGGACCTCTAGTCTGATCCAGTATGGCTGTTCTTATGTTCTTCTGTAAAAAATCTTTAGGTAGCTTTACAGCAGATGTGCACTTCACCTCTTAAAGCTGGATAGCATTCCTGCTGGGCTTACTTGCTTGTTTTGACCCCTTTTGCATCAAACAATGTAATTTTTATTGATCAGGGCTGGGAAAAGTTTAATCACAGCTTGTGGCAAATTGTTGATCACTCATTGTCCGTTATGTTTAATAAAAGTCAGAGGAATATTTTCTGTGCTGCATGGTAAGTTAATTTCTCAATAAACAGGTACAACTTACGGACTGCAAATTAAGTCCCTGGTCTAGGATGCAGCATCAATTATTAAAATACATTAGAAATTCTCAGCTGAAAGCTCATCAAGGGCTGTTGGAAGTTTTGAAATATCTGAGCTGAGTTAGTTAGAAATAGGAGGCTTATTGCAGCGCTGTTCAATTTTAATCTCACCCTTTCCACCTTGTGATTAATTTTCTTTTTATCGTCAGTGCAGAATAATATGAGGTTTCTTTTACTGTGCGATAGCCTACAAACTTGTCTTGCACCTCTAGTTTTTCACATGTGATTCCCCCTTCTCATGCCTGATTTTCCCCTAGTCAGTCACAAACCAGACCTCAGAATAGCACCATCTCTTAATATTATTTATATTACTATTAAAAATCACTGATGTTAGTGTGAATTTTTGCAGCACTTTATAAACATTGGGCCTCATCATGAGAGGAACTGAAACCCCCCAATTGCCATAAAAGTTTGAGTGCTGTGGGCATTTATTATTTCTCAGTGTCAGAGTTATGAAGTAAAGCATGTTCCTTGCCCTGGAGGGCTAACACGCCGATATTTGTTTTCAATTTGTGTTCCTACCTCTAGAGAGGTGGCCATGTTTAGTGATCAGAGCTGGGAGTAAACTCCAGAGTTCTGTTCTCCTCCCTGCAGATGGCTTGCTAACTGCTTTTAAGCAAATTACATAATGTTTCTGTGCCTCGATTTCTTCAGCCATAAAACGGAGATAAAGTAATGTATCTTTGACAGGGTCACTGGCCTAGTGAATAACAGGGAAGCTGTAGATGTGATATATCTTGATTTTAGTAAGGCATTTGGCACAATCGTACATGACAGTCTCATAAACAAACTAGAATTGTGGTGTAGATGAAATTACGATAAGGTGGGTGTGTAGCTGGTTGAAAGACCATAGTCAAAGAGTAGTTATCAATGGTTTGCTGTCAAACTGGGAGGACATATCTTCAGGGGGTCAGTCCTGGGTCTGGTACTAGTCAGTATTTTCATTAATGACGTGGATAATGGAGTGGAGAGTATGCCTATAAAATTTGTAGGTGTCACCAAGCTGGGAGGATTTGCAGACACTTTGGAGGACAGGATTAGAATTCAAAATGACTGTGACAAATTGGAGAATTGTTCTGAAATCAACAAAATAAAATTCAATAAAGACACGTGCAAAGTTCAATACTTAAAAAGAAAAAATCAAGTTTGTACTACAAAATGGGGACTAACTGGCTAGGTGGTAGCACTGCTAAAAGGGATCTAGGGTTATAGTGGACCACAAATTGAATATGAGTCAACTGTGTAATACAGTTGCAAAAAAGCCTGAGATCATTCTGGAGTGTATTAACAGAAGTGTTGTATGTAAGAAGACAAAGGAGGTAATTGCCCTGCTGTGCTCTGCCCTGGTGAGGTCTAGGCTAGAGTACTGTGTCCAGTTCTGGGTGAACCAGTTTAAAAAAGAAATGTGGACATGTTAGAGAGAGTCCAGAGGAGAGCTACAAAAATTATAAAAGGTTTTTAGAAAACTTGACCTATGAGCAAAGATTAAAAACATGGGGCATGTTTAGTCTTGAGAAAAGAGTGAGGTGGGGACCTGGTTAGTCTTCAGATATGTTAAGAGCTGTTATAGAGGACAGTGATCAAATATTCTCCATGTCCATTAAAGGTAGGGCAAGAAGTAATGGGCTTAATCTGCAGCAAGGGTGATTTAGATTAGATACTGGGGAAAACTTTCTAACCATAAGGATAGTTAAGCTCTGGAATAGGCTTCCAAAGGAGATTGTGGAATTCCCCATCATTGGAGGCTTTTAAAAACAGGTTAGACAAACACCTGACTGGGAAGGTCTCTGTATACTTGGTCCTGCTTCAATGTAGGGGACTGGGCTTGATGAGCTCTCATGGTCCTTTCGAACCCTACATTTCTATGATTCTATAATAGCCTATCTTTACAAGTCTTAAAAAATAAATCCCTATATGTGTCAAGAATATATTAATTAAGATTTGTTGTGTGCTTTGAAATCCTTGGATGAAAGGGGCTACATATATTCAAATTACTACTGTATGATACTGTATGAGCCAATATCAATAAATGAATTAGATTATTTTTGTTAACAACATTTTATTTCCCCCGTCTCCTTTACATCGGAAGAAACACTGATTGCTAATTTATATGCTGTACTTTTTTCTTCTTCATTTGACAAGGAGCTTTTGCTCTTCAATTAAAATCTTTGTTTAACGAATTTACTGGCAATTAATAACTACTGTGTAAATAGCTCGAGAAAGCATGTTGCATAAAGTCATCAACCACTTTATTATGACAGAGAAAGACAACTATTATTATAATGTGCTATACAAAGTGACCACTTTACCATGGCATGTAGTTCTGGCTGTTCATCTTTAGTGACTGTGTTGGCTTGTCACAGCACTCAGATATTGCTTTATTGCTGACAGACTTTACAAGTGTGTGAGGTAAATGAAAACTTCTTTACCCCTTTTCTCTCTTCTCTCACTCCCACCTTCCCATCCCCCGCCCCAGTCAACACAGATGATGCATTTTGAATAGCAATTTTCATGACACCCTCTGGTTTCATTACCAGCTTGATGGGTAGGCAGTGGAAATAATTTGTGTCATAAAAGCCGTTACAACAAGATTTAAGACTGAAAGATCTCGGCATGCAATATGCTTGTCACACAGTGAGAAAGATGGCATTTGCAACATCTTAACTTACTTTTGTGGAGTAGCACATCAATAACTGTGTGAAGAGAAATAATAAAGTGGCACAAATTATCATTTTACTTACCCCACTCTACAGTGAGGTGAGCCTCGGGAGTAGAGAGTTGTTAGTAATGTGATTTGTTTAGCATAATGCCACTAACCATACCCATCAAGAGAATAAATAGATGTGTAGATTAGAAGACCTGGCTGTTTGGTTGTAATTAACAAGAATATCTTCCGCTACAATGAAAGCTTTCTTGCCGTAACTGCAAATGAGAGCTGCCATGACATGGACAGAACTGGTACCCAACGCTACTGTTTGTGGGATGAGGGTAGCACTGATTTTTTTAAATAAATAACAATAATAACCCCCTAGAAATAAGGCAAAATAGCAGGAGCTGAACACATTCCTGACAATGTACTGGTTTACCAGATATAACCCAGGCAGTAATTTAGCCACTGACCTTAAAACTAACTGGCCTTAATATGTCATTTTTGGATGAAAAGAGCAGAATTTGATGGACTTTTGTAAATAATGTTGACATTTGGGAGAACTCACAGCGCAAAATCTTGCAATTAGTGCGTGTTTGCCAGACCTTTGACAACACAGTATCTTATACACTCTTGTATTAAGGGCATAGCTATTATGAAGAGAATTCCTTTAGACCAGCGTATTTTTTACTTTTTTTTATTTGTTAGGGCTTGTCTACATGAACTTTTAGTTTGTTGAAAGCTGATATGCAAATCTACCCCACGCTGGGCTGCCTGTCTGCATGGCCCTTTCTGACACACATTAACAGTTCATTAATACCCTTTCGTCTAGTCCGGTTTCCAAAACACTAGATAAAAATACATTAATGAACTATTAATGTACGTCAGTGGGATCCACATGGACAGTTAGTGCGCAGCAGGGTAATTTGGGGTGGATTCACACCTTAGCTTGCTGCAAACTAATATTTTCTGTTCTTCATCTGGTTAAATTTTTACACTAACAGGAAAGTTTTAAAAATACCTCAGATACTAGCTGTTGTTTATTCAGACTCTTAATGACTGGAAACATTGAGCTGCCTCAGGATCACTGAAATTCCAGTGAATGTTCTAATGATATAACACTCCTGTCTTACGTTTTGCTAGCCGAGTGTGCTGTCACTTAATGTCCTGCTGTGTTGAATCTTGTGTGGAGTGGTCTAAACCAGAATCTTCCAGCTTTCCTGGTCCTGAGTTTGAATTAATCTCTCATTTTGTCAGGTTTCAGAGTAGCAGCCGTGTTAGTCTGTATCCGCAAAAAGAAAAGGAGTACTTGTGGCACCTTAGAGACTAACAAATTTATTTGAGCATAAGCTTTCGTGAGCTACAGGTCACTTCATCAGATGCATGCAGTGGAAAATACAGTGGGGAGATTTTATATACACAGAGAACATGAAACAATGGGTGTTACCATACACACTGTAACGAGTGTGATCAGGTGAGGTGAGCTATTACCAGCAGGAGAGAAAAAAACCCTTTTGTAGTGTTTTTACGTAAAAGAATAAATGGACACAAATCAGACGTCAAGAATTATAACGTTCAAAAACCAGTCGGAGAACACTTCAATCTCTCTGGTCACTCGATTACAGATCTAAAAGTCGCAATTCTTCAACAAAAAAACTTCAAAACCAGACTCCAACGAGAGACTGCTGAATTAGAGTTAATTTGCAAACTGGACACCATTACATTAGCCTTGAATAAAGACTGGGAGTGGATGTGTCATTACACAAAGTAAATCTATTTCCCCATGTTTATTCCACCCACCCACACACACACACACACTGTTCCTCAGACGTTCTTGTCAACTGCTGGAAATGGCCCACCTTGATTATCACTACAAAAAGTTTTTTTTCTCTCCTGCTGGTAATAGCTCACCTTATCTGATCACTCTCCTTACAGTGTGTATGTTCTCTGTGAATATAAAATCTCCCCACTGTATTTTCCACTGCATGCATCCGATGAAGTGAGCTGTAGCTCACGAAAGCTTATGCTCAAATAAATTTGTTAGTCTCTAAGGTGCCACAAGTACTCCTTTTCTCTCCATTTTGTGTTTCTATTCTGAAAAGCAGCTGTTTAAATGATAGCCTGGGGCTCCATGTTTTCTGTGTGTCTGTGATTTCCCAATAAAATATGCTCAGATTTTTTTTCTGACTTACATCTTGGGCTCTGAAAATCAAGTTGAGATCTGTCCTTTTTGCACACATGGATCAAACCTTGATCCAAAGTCCACTGAAGATTGTGGAAGTGTTTCCGTAGACTTCACTGGGCTTTGGATTATCCCCATTATCCCCAGTAATATAGGTTCTACCTGTGCACTATTATCTTGATTGGGTTTGCCCGGGTGGAAGTGACTGGAACTTAATAAAAGGCAAGGTGGGTGAGGTAAAATATTTAGTTGGGCCAACTAGTGTTAGTGAAGGAGACAAGCTTTGAGCTACACAGAGCTCTTTTTCAGGTCTGGGGTGTCTCTTTCACCCACACAAATTGGTCCAATAAAAGATTAAAAAAATATTACCTCAAATATTATTAAAAGATATTATCTTATCCACCTTTTGTCTCTCATATCCTGGGACCAACATTGCTACAACAACATTGGAACTTAATAATCAGTTCTGTTGAGGATTCACAAGAAGCAATAAAATGAAGTTTACTTTTCCGTAACTGACTCTGCAAAACTACAAAGAGTTAAAAGCAGTAAACACTTGCTTTAATCAGTGAAGTCAGCAAAATGCTTGTGAATGTGCACAGAGAGCAAATCTGTTGAGTGAGGTGCTTTTTTTATGTGGCCATTTGTCAGAATAAAACCACTCTTTAAAAATTCACTTGTTTTTTATTTTGCTTCTGAACTCTTACATACTGTTACTCCAGACACAACACTTATGATTTCAAAATGTCAAAGAGGACAAATATGTGAACTGTTTTCAAAGTGTGCCTGCCTTAGAATTCATGTGGTGTAGCAAGCCAGAAATGGGAAGGGAAATGCTATGCAGCTCTGGGATATGGTCCTAATTTCCACTAGGACAAATAAGATGCACACACCCCCTCCCCACCAGATTAATTACCAGCCCTTAATGATATACCACCCCACAAGTAATAAATGAACAATGGATTTTCAGAAGGCAAGTGGGTATTCAAAAAGAGATGATTCCTGGGAATAGATTTTTACTAGCAGGTTTTGAACATATGAAAACTAATTGCACTTACAAATTGGAAAGGAATACACATCTGATTTTCCTTAATTACATATTGTGGGAGGTGTTGAAGTATAAAAGTTAGCACAATGAGAGTCCAGCTTCTTTCTTCATCCTCCACTGATAACCAGCATCTGCTTGCATTGTTAATGTGACAGGCAGAAGGTGTTATTGGTGTGTGGACTCCCATTGGCGGAAGACAATGTGGAGGACCAAATCCAAACTCCTGTGCATTGTGGAATCTTAACAGCCTCAGTGACAAGTCTGCTCTAACATTTGCTTGGTGTTCTTCATTCTTTGTTTGTTTCAGCTGGCATTTGAAAGGCACATGGCTCTTCAGGGTAATAATCATTTTACATATGCTTTACGGAGTATGTTTATTACCAGACAATTGAAGAACAGATGTCTGCAGTCTTGAGGCTGTGTGTGTGGAAGGGGGAGATGGACGAGAAGGAGCTGGAGACATGGGGATAACATTTCAAATTGTGAAAACCCTGTTGATCCTAATGCAGTTGAACACTGTTTGGATATTAGGTATCAGGGCCTCAAGGGGGTATCTCTTTATTAATATCAGCCACACTTTATTAGGATCAGACCGCAATTAAGAGTTGTAAGATGGCACAGACAGCAAAATGCTGCTCATCAGCCTGAAAGAAGCAGTTGCTTCTTATCAAGTTTGTATCCATGTCAGGAAATGGAATGGGAAAACTAAACTGTCTTGGCACCCCAGTTTACCTGTCTGTCTGATGGGTAGTCTCTGTCAGATAAGTAGGCAGCTGCTTGAAAGGAAAAATTGCAATGTAATATCACTGATCTTCTAATCACTGCATCCAGTTGCAGAGGGTGAGTAGTTAGAGAGTTTGTCTTACATAAAGTAAAAGGGACTAACAAACAGGAAGCTGCCATCTTGATAATCTGGTCATATAGTTTGAGACACAGGAAACACAACACAACAGTTAAATACATGAATGATGGGACACCTGTCAGTTGCTGAAAGGTAAGTTTTTGTATTGTTTTGAATTTGGTGGGGGCGAGGTTAATTTAACAAATTAAACTATTAGGTCCACATTAAACTAACTCCCATAATTCTAAAATAGCAGTGTTTGTCTTACAGCAGCTTAGAAAGTTCCTGTCTCTTTCATCCATTCTATTGCTGAAACAGTGAGAAAAGCCGTGTGTGTGTCTGAGTGTGAGAGTGTGTGTGAGCGTGAGAGAGAGAGAGAGAGAGAGAACACATATAACATACTGACAGCATGTGCTTTGTCCCCCTCTAGGGGCTGGTTCTACGGGATAATGGTTTACTCTACTGCCTGTTGGAATTACTTTGTCAGCCAAGTGTTATCAGTCTGTGCTAAGGTGCTGAAGTTTGGGATTCAAATCCCATTGATAATCCATGAGGGAGTTTGTTACATATACGTAAATACTATGCATGATATATATGTAAATATACATATGTATATTTGCTTAGTAACTATTGCCTGGCAGCATTAGAAATAACCATTGCAAACTTTAATTTTTGATAGGTGTTTTATAAAATGAAGGTCATTGTTGACTTCCGTTAAAATGTAGCAATTACTAAACGCTTTGGCGACTTTGAAAATAGCAGTCTAAGGGTTTTGGATGCTATATTTCCTTAGCAGTTTTGAAAATGTCAGCTGCAAATACAGTCTGGGTGTGATTCTAAATGTATGCCTGTAAATAATTCAAATGAAAGAATCAACTTACACAACCTATAGGTACTTTACTGGTAACACTTTATATAAAAGTAATATTTATGAAGTTTTACTAATTAATGTTTTATAAAAAGCGTTTTTCAATAAATCATAAATTGTGCTATAAAATTCTGTAGAGAAGTACTATAAAATTACTTCAGTATTTCATATTTACTTACATTCCTATTATATGAAACATGCAAATGGGAAAATGAACAGGTTGGTGTATATGGTGTGTTAATATGTATGTATAATTAATTTATATTAAATATATATAATTGTCTTTGCACCATATTAAAATAATCTTGAAATAAGTTGCAAGGAAAATATATTTACATTAATAATTTAACTGTTAATGTGATTATTAAATTAAATGCACAATGTCGTATAGTTTTAGGCCTAAAACTATGGTTTTACTAAATATATATGAATAAAAATATTTTTATCTTTTTAAAATTAATACATTTTAAAAAATCCTCTGTATATTTTGTGAATCAAAGTGATATCATGCTAGTGCAGGGGAATCAGATAATGAAAATTACTCTAACTCAAAATGAAACTGACCATTCTTACTTCAGGGATCAAGCTGAATAATGTTCAGAAAACAACCAAGTAGCTTACACAGAGAAGAGAAAGTAGATTTTAAAAACTCAAATGTAATAATCTAAGATGTTGTTAGTTATACATATAAGGAATTGTTAAACATTTGCCCAAAAAAACACATCAAACCATCAGAGACCCTGTTTAAAATGTAACTATTTATCTTTCACGAATAAGAATTTTTAATGTTGTATCAAGACATATTGCTTGTAGCCATTCTATATCTTCAGAGCACTGTACAAATATTTAGCTAGTTATTCTTAACACCAATAGTACAAGGCAAGTACTGTCCAAACTTCACACATCAGGAGACTGGAAATTACTCAAGCCGCATGGTTAATCAGTGTTGGATAGGATTTAGAACATGGGAGATCTTGACTCCTGATTCCGATAATAACAATGATGTTTAATGCCCACGTCTTTATTTTGGAATCATTAATGTTTGTTCTAGAATATGGTGAATGTTTTATGCAACTTTTCTTAGACTAGGTGTTTACTTCAATTGACCTCTGGATTTCAGTAAACAAAATCTTAAGTGAGCAAGTTGATACCCACCTAGTGAATCTTTCTCCCTGTGGTTTAATGAGTATTTAGAAGACATTTAGTTGAGGTGTCCCTTGCTGTTGACATTTAGTTCTTTATTCTGTTGACAGCAGGAATGAATGCTTCTTGCAGGCACATCCTAACTCTCTCTCTTTTGACAGGCTCTCATAAAGTCTGTGTAGCTGAATTACAAAGACACATTTCAAAAAGCTTGTTGTTGTGACATTGCTAAGAAGAGGGTTAGTTCTGATTCAGGTCACTGCAAAAATGGTGTGTATGAGTGGGGGCGAGATTATTAACTTCTGCCATTTTTTAATGCTTTATGAGAGCTGACAATCTTGCTTTGTGCGTCTGATTAAAGATGACAGTTTATAAAAACCTTAAGGTAAGGCTGTTCATTTCCTCCGACAGCAAATAAAGTGCCCCAACCTCCCACACAAACACACTTGCACACCAAAAAGCTCCTAATATGTGATACATTCATCTTATATTGTCTGTCAGAGAAGGTGCTACATCAGATCTGTCAAGTTTTGAGTTTGCAAACACGCTTCGTCCATACTGTAAATCAGACAGCCTGTCATAAATTTCACATCTCTCCAGCTCCTCCTACCCCCCAGAACACAATCAGTGGAATCCTAAACAGCGTACACATTTTGACAAACATGGTTACTTGTGCAGAATGGCTGAGAGTCCTGTTCACAATTTTCAACCCTGCCTGTTGCAAATACCTGTTAGAAGTGTATGAAACCATTTTTACATGTTACTCCTATAGATTTTTTGTTAATTAATACTTAGCAATTAGTAGTTATTTTCATCTTCAAAGCTCTCTACAGGCACCAGCAAATCTTCACAGCAGCCTTGTGACGAAGGTAACTGAAATGTGCACATGAGGAAACTGAGGCATAGTATTTGAGGCTGGCCCAAGGCCACAGAAGACATCAGTGGGAAAAACATAACTAGAACTCTGCAGTTCCTGGCTTCCAGTTCTGTGATCAGACACCGGACCTTACTCTCTTGCCTCATGTGAGCATGCTGTCACCCAGCAGCTATAGTCTTTGAAAGAAATCTCTGCACACTTTCCATCCCTAAGGAGTTCTCCCAGTGCCTCTTTCCTGAAGAGGTTTTAATGTATCTGTGACTCCTTGGTTTTTCAACATTCTTTCTATGCAAAGCCTCACACATTTTCTTCCTCTTTTCACAAGGGCAAACCCACTAAAATGGGTTCTGCCAATGTGAGCATATTGTCAACAGATTCGTGTGACTTTACATAAAACAGACATCTGTGGCAAGGAAATGCTCTTACTATTAACTACACCACTCCATGCTTGGAGCTGGTTACAGTGGCGACTGGTGTGTAAAAAAATGCCTAACCTAGCTGGATAAAAGAGTTAGTTCCAGCTTTCATAACAGAACAGGATACAGGTGGTAGGCATGATTCGCAAGATGCCCAACAGTGTTTCAAAAGGAACCTGAACCTTCCCATACCAACTTGGATCAGCTGTAAGTTGTAATCACCTATTGTCACCCTTATTGGCAGTCTCAGTAAGTTAGGTTAGAGAAGTTTGAGGTGTTTGGAGACTAAACTTCCCTCGTCTATCTCCAGAGGATCATGTCTCCAAGTCAGGGCTGAGACAAATTCATGCACATTGGTGTAGTAGAAATATGCCTCCAGAATTGTACCAGAATATTGCTTTCTTATTCATTGCATGTAAACGTGACGTTTGGAATATTTTTTGCAGTAGTCTGTATGCTATTAACCAGGAAATTCAAGTTGTTTTTCCCTCTTAGTAGTCCAAACACTAGTGAAATGGGTGTTCATGTGCCTTCTGAATACTGATTATTTTTATCTTAAAGCATGTACATGACCATTAATCTACAGATCTGACAGTGGATAAAGTTTTGTTGACACACCATATAAGATGGTGGAAAGAGATTATGGAGGGAAATCAGAGATTCACTGAGTCCAATTCAGGAGTTTTGTCCGTATCTTCAAGTCACTCAATGGTCTGGACCCAGGGTACCTAAAAAGTGTCTGAAGCACCAGGATGAGAACCATGGTCATCAGCTTTGCTCTTCAGGCACAACAGAATTGTCCACCACAAACTACCTGTGCAGTAGACAGCTTTCTCAGAAGCCAGTCCAAGACCCTGGAGTGATCTCCCATGAGTACTAAGAACTGCCTCAATCCTCCTCAACTTTCACTCCAAGTGGAAGGCCTTTACTTTGTCCTTGACTTCAGTAATAAATATACAGAGCACAACAGAAAATAAAATTTAAAAAATGGACCCTCACGTAATTTTTCACTTGGGGAGAAAAGAGAGAAGGAGAGAACCAAATGTGACAAATTATAGTCATGTTCTTGCGTGCACTTCTGGAATCTGCTCAAAAAATATGATGAAGAGGGTGTTATAAGAGTCTGAATAGAATAGAGTAGATCCAAGAAAGAAAATCTACAGTGCGGTAAATGTATTAAATATTAGAATATCCTGAAGCACCTTGCTAGGGAACACATGATGTCTTCCATAAAATTCTTTCAGTTGTTGATTCAGGGACAGAAAGGGGCACAACCAGATTCTTAATGAAAGTAAAGGCAAAATATCTTCTGCTTTTTGTCCAAATTTGAAAAGGTGTAAACAATGAATAGGGATACCACTTGTATTTTCTTCTTACTGTAAACCTATAGAGATCATGGATCCGAAAAAAACAGAACACAGATTTTCATGTATTTGGAATTGCATAGTTTACAGGCATTTTTACCCTAAGAAAAGTTTAGGTAATGACTATGTCAATTCTGAGTTTTAAGTCATTTAAGTCAGGGGCTCTGAAACCTCTGTGCTCGTTTTAGCTGCATTGTTCTGAATTATTTGCACATGATTAGGAGGGTCTTGAATAGAACAGAACGAAATTCAGAATGTCCATGGTGGGGAAAATTCTGACATTTCAACATTTGATTTCATTCCAAATTGGAACAAAAAGTTGAAATTTTTTACTGAATGGAAATTAAAAAAAAGATTCAGAAATGTTGAAATGATCAAAATGAAACATTATTTCATTGTTTGTTGAAATGACCCTAAATGCTTCTTTTCCAATCACTTCAACAGTAAACTGCATTTTCCCATTGTGGTGCATTGCCTGATGGGAGTTACGTTTTGGAAGCCTGATACTCCCAGTCGCTCTTGTGGACCAGGCTCCCTGGCCAGACCGTTATATTCCCATGATATACAGTAACCCCTCACTTAACATTGTCCCGGTTAATGTTGTTTCATTGACACGTCGCTGATCAATTAGGGAACATGCTCATTTAAAGTTGCGCAATGCTCCCTTACAACGTTTGGCAGCTGCCTGCTTTGCCCACTGCTTGCAGAAAGAGCAGTCCGTTGGAGCGAGCTGGTGGGGGCTTGGAACCAGAGTGGGCCGGCAGCCTCCCTATCAGCTCCCCCAAGTTCCCTGTGGGGCGGCAGCCCAGCAGGCTATCAATTGCCAGGAAGTTCAGGTATCTTTCCCCACCACTGCCTTGTGCTGCTCCTGCCCTCTGCCTTGGAGCTGCTCCCAGGAGCTTCCTGCTTGCTGTGCAGGGGTGGGGGAGTGGGAAAGAGGGGTGCTAATGTCAGGGTGTCTCCCTCCCCCCACTCCTTCCCCCTGCTTCTGTACCCCATCTCCACAGAGCTGGGGAGGGGGGCATGACAGGGCTCAGGACGGAGGGAGCTTGCTGGCAGCAGTTGCTATCTCAACTTGCTGATCTACTTAAAAAGGCAATGTATTTACAGTGGGGTCAGCATATTTAAAGGGGCAATGCATGTGTGTCTCTCTCACACACACACACACACACACACTCTCTCTCTCTCTCTCTCTCTCTGTCTCACACACACACATGCACCACCCGGCACTTTGGAAAGTGGAGGGAGTGGTGCGCTCCAGTGGGATAGCGTGGGTTCATCATCACATTCAGTTTCTGCAGGGAGTGTTTGCAGCCACTGCCATGCGTCGATTGTGTCTCCTCCCTCCATTCGTGCTGCCTTGTAGAGTGTGAGGCTACATTAACAATGTGTTAACCCTTGAGGGCTTAGCCGAGTGCTAATTCATCGTTTAGCAGCAAGGCATTCCCTGGGAAATATTCCACCCTCTGACTCCACCACCTCAGCCAAGCTTCATAATCATCATTGCTGTGTACAGTATTAAATTGTTTGTTTAACACTTATACTCTGTGTGTGTGTACATGTATATTTATATTTATATTATATATAAAGAAAGGGGACCTGAACTAGACTAGGCAATGTGCTGATAGAGTAATGCTGTTCAGTGTTTTATTGAGCTGATTTGAAATGAAACATTCCAGGTCATTTCAACACAACAGAATAATCTGAATTGGGTCGATCTGACCCAAAACAAAATCTTTCATTTTGATTTTTCTGATGGAAAATTGAAAACTTTCTGGAAAATCAAGATTTGCCCATAGAACATTCCAACTTTCTGGAAGGTGCATTTTCTGTCTGAAATATTTTCTGACAGAAAATTTCCAACCAGCTGTTGTCTCAGTTCTGTTAAGAAATTTTAGCTATGCTATGGAAATCCCCAAGTAGCTATAATTGAATTCTGCAGAAAAGGAATGGTCCTATATTTTGATTAGTTGGGTCCCAAAGTAATGGCATACCACATACATTAGTAGTAATTAGGGCTGTAAAGTGATTAAAAGAATTAATTGCGCAATTAATTGTGCTGTTAAACAATAATAGAATACCATTTATTTAAGTATTTTTGATGTTTTCTACATTTTCAAATATATTGATTTCAATTACAATATAGAATACGAAGAGTACAGTGCTCACTTTATTTTTATTTTTGATTACAAATATTTGCACTGTAAAAAACAAAAGAAATAGTATATTTCAATTCACCTAATACAAGTACTGTAGTGCAGTCTCTTTATCATGAAAGTTGATCTTACAAAGGTAGAATTATTTACAGAAAACACCTGCATTCAGCAATAAAACAATGTAACACTTTAGAGCCTACAAGTCCAATCAGTCCTACTTTTTGTTCAGCCAATTGCTCAGACAAACAAGTTTGTTTACATTTGCAGAAGATAATGCTGCCCATTTCTTGTTTGCAATATCACCTGAAAGTGAGAACAGGGGTTTCCATGGCACTGTTTTAGCTGGTGTCGTAAGATATTTACATGCCAGATGTGCTAAAGAGTCATATGTCCCTTCATGCTTCAGCCACCATTCCAGAGGACATACATCCATGCTGATGACTGGTTCTGCTCAATAACGATCCAAAGCAGTGTGGACCGATGCATGTTCATTTTCATCATCTGAGTCAGATGCCACAAGCAGAAAGTTGATTTTCTTTTTTGGTGGCTTGGGTTCTGTAGTTTCCATATCAGAGTGTTTCTCTTTTAAGACTTCTGAAAGTATTCTCCACACCTTGTCCCTCTAAGATTTTGGAAGGCACTTCAGATTCTTAAACCTCGGGTTGAGTGCTGTTTCTATCCTTAGAAATCTCACATTTGGTACTTTGTTTTGTCAAATCTGCTGTGAAAGTGTTCTTAAAACGAATATGTGCTGGGTCATCAACCGAGACTGCTATGACATGACATGAAATACATGGCAGAATGTGAGTAAAACAGAACAGGAGACATATAATTCTCCCCCAAGCAGTTAATTCACAAATTTAATTAATACTTTTTTTTTTTTAAATGAGCATCATCAGCATGGAAGCACGTCCTCCGGAATGGTGGCCGAAGCATGAAGGGGCACATGAATGTTTAGCATATCTAGCACGTAAATATCTTGCAACGCCAGCTACAACAGTGCCATGTGAATGCCTGTTCTCACTTTCAGGTGACATTTTAATTAAGACGTGGGCAGCATTATCTCCCATAAATGTAAACAAACTTGTTTCTCTTAGTGTTTGGCTGAACAAGAAGTAGGACTGAGTGGACTTGTAGACTCTAACATTGTTTTGTTTTTGAGTGCAGTTATGTAACAAACCTACATTTGTAAGTTGCTCTTTCATGATAAAGAAATTGCACTACAGTACTTGTATGAGGTGAATTGTAAAATGCTGTTTCTTTTGTTTTTTACAGTGCAAATATTTATAATAAAAATAATATAAAGTGAGCACTGTACACTTTGTATTCTGTGTTGTAATCGAAATCGAGATATTTGAAAATGTAGAAAAGCATCCAAAAATATTTAATAAATTTCAATTGGTATTCTATTGTTTAACAGTGCGATTAATCGTAATTAATTTTTTAAATCATGATTAATTTTTTTGAGTTAATCGCATGAGTTAAGTGCGATTAATCGACAACCCTAGTCGTAATTGCATACTATTACTTAGTATTTCCATGACTCCTTTCACCTGATGTTTTCAAGCCCTTTACAGGCATCAATTAATTAAACCTCACAACACCTCACTACATGTAAACCCTGATTATCTGACATGTTGGTGGGGCATCTGAAACATTCAGATAATCAGGTGGAATTGTTTCTGTATGGATTTTGGATTCCTGGGATTTATTTAAAAATCAGATAATCTTAATTTGGATAATCTGGATTCAGGTAATTTGTTGAATATTACACTTCAGGAGACCAACTGACTTGCCCCAGGACACATACGTCAGAGTCAGGCCAGTGCTCAGAATCCAGATATTCAGTCCCCTGATTTAACCACTAGACCACAGTACTGCATAGCTTTTAGAGTTCTCTCTCTTTGACAACATAGCTTCCTTTAATTTTATATTTAGCATACAGGAGCTCTTTCACACAGGAATTTTTGTGAATATACTTCGTGACCTCCAGGAAGCTTTTCTCCCCTCCTTCAAATCACTTCTAAAGTCTCATTTTTACCCACAATCCCTCAATCAATCCTTTCATTCCCTACAGATTATTTAAAAAGTCACATTCTTTTTCCTGCATCTTTTTCAGAAGACAGGTTTCAGAGTAGCAGCCGTGTTAGTCTGTATTCGCAAAAAGAAAAGGAGTACTTGCGGCACCTTAGAGACTAACAAATTTATTTGAGCATTAAATTTGTTAGTCTCTAAGGTGCCACAAGTACTCCTTTTCTTTTTGTCAGAAGAGAGAAGGATAGTCCCATGTTTAGGGTGCTAGCCTGGGAGATGTCAGTCCTCTGTCCAAGGTTTCTTGTGCCACCTCATGGAAGTCACTTAATCTGCCTTGGGAGAATAATGGGGATAATAGAAGTTCCCTGCTTCATAGGGGTGTTGTAAGACTCAGTACGTTAAAGTCTGTGAGGTGCTCAGAAATGATGGTAATGAGTGGCCATATAAGTCTGATAGCATTTGTCCATGTTGTAAACTCTTCAGGACATGGACCTGTATTTTTTCTTTCTGTTTATAAAGCTATTCACAGAAGATTTAGTACTGCAAAAAATAAGGTATAACCCCATGGTCACTTGCACATAGATGCTGGATTTTACATTAAAATTATGCAATCCTCTGTTTTTTCCCATCTCGTAGATGTTTTTCAAATGACAACTGGCCGTATGATCCAAAGTGCCATTTGATCAATCTCAAGCTAAATTGCTATCCTGCACTTCAGCTTTTGATCTGTGGCTGGGTTCCTTCAAATAATGCAATTTTCTTGCCTCTAAATGCACCTCTGCTCTTCTTCCCACCTCTTTGCCTGATTTAAATGAATTTTAAAGCAAGGTGGCCTGGTGGGGTTATGAAAGGAAAAGGGACATCCTTGTTCTGGATTTTGATTCCTTTGAACTTAATAGTGCTCACAAAATAACAAGTTGAAGAGCATTTTCTGCCATTCCTTTTTTTTTTTTTTTTAATCCAGTGCCGAGAAGCCTGAGCTCTTATGTACTTTTTTTGTTTGTTGGTTTGTCTGGAAAGGTAGTTGAATGAAATTGATATGTTGGTTAAGGAGTTGTTGGAGCCGATATCCTTGATACGATTGCAGCAAAATCAAAATAGTGTCAAGTATTTGAGGGGAAAAAGCAGCAGGCAAATGTGATTCTTTTGCCCCTTAATTAACTATCTTTTGAAGTCAATATCTATTCTCTTCTTTAATGCAACTGAATTCTTCCATCTTGACTTTGAAAACTAAACTTTAGATGGGACAGAACATTGGGAGAGAAGAAGTCAAAGAGGAAAGCTACAGGGCTTTTAGCAGCAGATGGCTGTGAGGTTTTTGTGTTGGTATGTCCAATGGAAAATGCTCCAGTAGTTCTGAACTCACTATTACCTGAATGTTTATAATTTATATTTGGTATTTTGGTAGCAACAGTCATTTGTCTGTGATTTTCTCGCTATACTTCTGATCAACATTTGTGTGAATGAAATAAAATGCAGATGAATTCTCTGTTTTGTCCCACATCTGTATTAAAGCCTTACCAGGCAATTCTTTGAGTAGTTGTTTGTTTGTGCAAATTAAATGAACGTTTTTACCATGGATTTTCTTCCCCAATGTGTCAAGTGTTTTCTGTTTGGAAAGGTAGATCATGGTGTGTGGTTTGATGGTCAAAGAAGGCTAGTACAAAGGATCATTCATCTGGGTTGTGTTCCCAGCTCTAAAACGGATTCCCTGTGTGACTCTGGGCAGGTCACTTAATTGCTCTGTACCTCAGTTTGCCATCTATAAAATGGGATACAATGCCACCTGTTAATTTAGTATTCTAGTAGTGAAGTAACTTTTGCCTCATGTGCATGTATAATGAACCATTACTGCATCTATCTACGCACCTTGGTCATCACTGAGCGAGTGATAGAAATCTGTGTGTTTGATTCTGAAGGTCACTGCTTGAATCCCTGTGAACAACCATGGCGTGTTTAGTTACGTAGCCATGTTTTGTTGCATACTCACTCACTGTGGCTAGTGCTCATAAGCACATCCTACAATACCCGCAGACAGATTCTAGCCACTTGGAAGTGTCACAGAGAACTCATGACAGGAGTTCAATTAGGTATGAACTAGAGATCAAGGGGGCCTGGTCCTCATGGTCATGCACACGTTCTCCCATATCAACGTGTACCCAAATGCACGAAAGCCAACCACATAATCTCGTTGTTGTAAGCCTTCTTGTCCTATTTCCTTACACCACCCCATTACAGTGGTTATTGCTTACCTTATATCTGAAGTAAGATAGTGAACCCCTTTGGGGCAGGAGCTCTCTTTTGTTTGTCTCTCTAGTTTCAGGTATCCTTATGACATTACTTAATTCTGATATCCAACAGTGGTCTCTCTGCATTGTCTCTTGCGGAGGTGATTTTTTTTTCTTGTGGTAGGAATGGATTATGTAAGAGGATTGTGTGTTTGTATCTGGTCTCAGCCAAAGTAGTGATGCATATTAATACTAGAGCAGCAAATGTGTGCTTATTTGGGTGGCACCATAATGCCTCTTCCAAGGCAATAAATATAATTTAGCTCTATTGTACTGGTTCTGTCCGTATTTTCAGACATTCTTTTCAATCCAGTGGTGTGAGTCTTATACTGGCTTGTTCCAATATTCTCTTCAGTTGTAACCTATGTTAAAATGTCGCACAGGCCTCTGGGCGTGGAGCAAACTCTGAAGGCCTCCTATCAGTTTGATGATTAGCCTTTCCCCCTCCTGGAGATAGAATGGTCAAGTGGAGAGAGCACAGGATTAGTACTAATCCTGGACTTGTTGTGTGATCTTGACACATTTAATCTCTTTTGCCTTTGTTTTCCTATCTCTAAATGGGGATACTGATACTTACTCTCCTATAAATCACTTTGTGATCTGTAGAGGGATAACCCTATCTAAGTGCTAATTTATTTTAATTTTGCCTTTTTTACTTTTGTTTTATAGTCAGTTGAAAGCATATTTCCTTTCATAGACAGTGTGTAATTAGAGGAGTTTTATGTAGTTTTTCTGTTGAAGCATTCCCAGTGAATCACAGATGGTTTGAGTACCGTAGACATTTATTTTAGGGTATGGGCACCAATAAATAGTTTTGCTTCTGTGAAAAACCTGGACAATAAAATACATCCAGAATTTAATTTGTGAAATGGACCCTTTAAATTCAATTTTTCCTCTTGATAGTGGCAACTTGAGGTCTTGAAAGCTAAATAGTGCCTTCTAATGTCAGGGACTTAGACCTATTTGTATCTTCATACTGGTGTTTTGTTTTTTCGGCAGTGACTGTGAAATAAATGTTGCAAGATAGAAGAACCTAAAAGCTTTACCATTTTTATTTTTATGGAGGCTAAAGCACCAATCCTGTAATAGTTCTTAAAACTAATGGAGTGGTTGTTCCAGGGGCACTGAATGATGTGGTAATGCCTCTGAACAGAGAAGTGCATCTTTTATTAAGGTGTTGCACTGGCCGGTCTGGTTGGCTTCTCACAGGATGAAAAGGCTACAACAAACGTGTGTTATTGGTGCTATATGTCCTGTAAAAGATACTCACCATCAAACACTGTCTCTGCTGCTTTGTCGTGTTCATCATTTTAGAGATTTTTAGGAATCCCGTTATCTCTGCAGTAATCCCGGGGAAAGTGAGTATTTTAAATGAAAAAAAAAATGATTCCATATGCTAGCACTCCATAAAATGTTATAGCCCTTCTAAGATAAGGGCTCCGATCCAAGCTTCCTAGCAAATATCTGAGGCATGGTGCTTGGGATACTTGGATTGGTGCCTTTTAGTTCTGGATAAGGCAGGTAACTAGTTCAGTGGACAAGAGAGAGGTTACATTGATATAGTTATTGTGATTATAAAGGTAAATCAGAGAGTCTACAAATAACAACAAGAAGGAACAAAGATCCAAAGAACCATCAGACTTGGTTTTCTTTAAATAGGTCCCAAGAGCTTCAGGTAAAAAATCATCCTTTTGTCAGTTTGGTTTTTTTTAAATGAAAATGACTGACAGCATTCTCAGAGAGCCCTGGTTTAGTTGGGGTCCAGGCAATGGATAGATCACAGCAGAGAAGATCAAAACTCTGCTGCACAGAGTAGGAAAGTTTACATTTTCTGAACTTGTATAAAGCTGAGGGGGGAGGAAATAAGCCATCCTTGTTTCACCTTCACAAAAAATGGAGATGGGGTTCCTTCACCACTCTGCAGTCCAGAAGAACTGTTCATCTGTATTTATGAGGCACCGCCAGTTAATCATTGCAATTAGTTCATCATGGATAAATCATCCCGAGTAATACACCAGACGGTTGAGTTTAATGAAAATTGGCCTTGGAATTCACCATGAGGAGCAGATTGAGCCCTTGCCTCACATAAATCATTACTCCAAGGTGAAAATCAAATTGCTATTCAGAAGTCGCATTCTGATAGAAATGAGTTAATTACAAGGAATCTATAGATTGTTGGAGTTGCTGTACTCTGCTTTCTTTGCTACACCCTCTTTCCATGCCTCATACTACTCTGTTATCCTCTCTCCTAAATATTCTCTTTGTCTCCTCCTTCACAGCTTCTTTCATACCACCCCTTAGACTTGGAGCAGTTTCCGACTCATTGAGCGCTCCCACTTTTCTCTTTAAGTCCTCTCTTAAAATCCACTGCTTTACAAAACCTTTTCAGTATTGATTTCAGTGACGGTCTGATTATCACAATTAATCCTGGCATATTTCTAATATACATTCATTGTGTTCATGTCTAGACACCACTAGCCATTGTTTCCATGTGCTTCATCCTTGTGTTTACATGCTCTTCAGGACAGAACTTTTAATGCGCTGTTTTTAACAGTACCATGTACACTTACGGTACTCTGTTTAAAAAAGAAAAAAGACTGTTGTCCTTGGCGCTCAAATCTGTGGAGGATACTTGCAAAAAATGGGTAGTGGTTGCCAGTTTGGGGTATGGACAGAACAATGAATGGCTCATCGTCCTTCTACACTCAGTTCGATGGAGGACAGCAGCAGGTTTAACTGGTGATTGTCATTCTTAAGGATAGAACAATGCATTGTATGGTTCATTCTCATAAAGTACTATTAGGATGTCCAAGTTTCTCTTAAGATGTTTGAGTATGGTTTTTAAAATGATGTTAGTAAGAACTTTGAACTGAAAATGGTAGCTGTTGAGAAGAATGGCTAAGGCTTATAGTGGCAGATAGAGCTATGTTGATTTATTGGTGAATGTAAGACTTCACTTAAGGGCAGGATTCAGTATGACAGAGTCACCATGAAAAGGCACTTACCATGTGTTAGGTATCACAGGTAGTGTGTAGTTAAAATACACACTGGGATGTATTGTACTGTGTATGTGTACTCAGTCTCAATCTCTCTGTTTATATTTATAATATATATTTATTACAAAAATTGGCCTCCCAGTAATCCTAGACACTTGCACAGCAAGAAAAATGTGACCTCCTTCAAAAATTAAAATCAAACCAACTTGCAAGAGAATGTGAAAAAAAATACCCCATCTTTTCTCCCTATGACTTCAAATCTTCCCAAAAGCTCAGGAGAAATAGAAAGGCCATGAAGCATGCCCTGAAGGTTTGCGAATGTGAGTTATTTCAGGCTGCTATGCATGTACTTTTTGAGTTTCAGAATTGAGGGCATCTGCAGAAAACCGTCTACAGGGAGCTTTGTTCCATTTACATGTAAGGGACCTCCACCTCGATTGCTTCCGCTGATCTCAGCTGTGGTGGTCTCAGACAGGAGAGAGCTGGTTTTTCAGGTAGAATGGTCCCAAAATGTCTACCAAAATTGATGGTAGAGAGTGATAGATGGGACAGATATTCCAATTTGAATCCACCTCAACTGTTTCTACAAATGACTAAATTGATTCCTACCTAGCCATGTTGATGTAGAATTACCAGATGTGCATGTACCATCATTTCCATGGTGTGCATAATCTTGGATAGAGCTGGCGAATTTTGTTCAGTGTTTGGGTCAGATGGAGTGAATTGTTTTGGCTGAAAAAAAGAGGGAACGTCAAAACAGTTCATTCTGACATTTTCACGATGAACTGTCTAGACATTTTGCTTTGAAATGACATTTGTGAAACAAAATGTCAGTTTAAATTGACCCAAACTATGTGTTTTGGGGTGTTTTTATTTTGGTTTGGAACTCTAAAAAAAAAAAAAAAAAAACCACTAAACAAAACAAACCAGCCGCACACATTTTTGGTACTCTAAAAAAACCAAGAATTTGATTCAAAGCGAACCATTTTTTAAAATTATTTTTTCAGTTCTGCAATTGAACAGAAAAGTCAGTTGGCTCAATTCCAGGCCTGGTGCAATTTCTCGTGTACGTTTTTGCCCATCGGACCCTTGACCTCTGTTTCTGACAGCATGGATACCAGTGCCCTTCCACGTTTCTGTAACTTTGTCATGAAATGTTGAATACCCCAAATTCCTTAAAAATGTGGTATTAGTTAAATTGAATGTGATGGAGGGACACGATGCAGTTGCATGAGCACCACAGAAATCGATCACAACTGATGGCATTAACAACAGTGAGCTATCCTGTTTACGTTCTTTCCACTCTCAGTGTTGCAAACCTTGATATAAAATAAAAGCATCGTTATCTGAATTAATTGGTCTCCAGGCCCATTTGGCTGTGAGACTTATTCACATTAGTGGAACACCAAGTGTAAGATGAGTGAAGGACAGGATGCTTGGTGTCTATTCTATTTTAAATGTTGGTCTTCAATTAAAATATTTAAATATATGCAAAAAATGAGCATTTTTTCCAGAAGGGTGGCATGCGTGTATGCTCTGATGATGGGATTTGTACTGTCACAAACTAAATGAAATTTAGCTAACAAATGGCATTTTAAAAAAATGCTTGTTCATCTAATTTAACACATGTTGATAAAAGAGATAAAGATCGCCTGTGAACTAATCAAAAGTGGCAGATTTTGTTCTCTTTCTTAGTAAAGCCTCTAAAGATGACACTGTGTGTGTGTGTGTGTGTGTGTGTGTGTGTGTTTTTAAATGACTGTCTTAAACTTCTAATATTTAAGTAGATCTTTTGAAAGACATGATGTGTATATTTCAGCTGGCCTTGCAAATTTTATTTTAAACAAAATTTTAAATGTAATTATTTTTTCCCCTTCCATACAAAATCAAACTGAGATAACTGGGACTGACAGTACATTTGTATAGAACTTAATAGGTGTAAATCCTTCTCTTGTTGGAATTAGCATCAGGCACAGAGAACCTGGCTTGGGGAGAAGAGGATGTCATTGTCACTCATGGGCATGAGCTAAGACTTCCCTGTGTTTTGTGGCTGGTCCCAGCAGCTTAACACAGAAACAAGTCAAATTGTCAAAAGTCATTAGAGATTGTCACTTCACAGACCGTCACTGTTGCACCCCCTTGGAATCTCAGCGGAATGTTTTTTTCCCCTTCCCTCTTCCTTAAGTAACTAGGGCAATCTAACATTTTGTGTGGATAGATACAATTTAACCCTTGTGGAGCTTTCTGGATTTTGGATTAATGGGACGTGGAAAATCATTACTTTTCTGGTCCAGGACCCTGGATATTGAGCTTTGACATCTATATACAAGAGAGAAGAGAGAGAGAGATTACGTTTTTTGGTGATCTTTGTAGTCTGAGAGGAAGGATGGTCCAGGAGTTAGGTTGCTAGTCTGGATTTTGGGATCCCTGGGCTCAGCTGTAAACTTCCTGTGTGACTTTTGGCAAGTCATGTAGTCTCTCTTTGTGAATCCCACAACTGTGAAATGGGTATAATAGCACTTCCCTACTTCATGGGGTGGTGAGACTAAATACATGAAAGATTTGGGATGCTCAGGTGGGGGCACAGGTATCTAAAATTAAAAAAAAATTGTTTGCCACTCCCTGCCTTCAACTCCAGATTTCCTCAAGTCCCTAGGGATACAGTGTCTTATCTACCCTGGGATTTTAGCATGTTAGTTCACATACATTAAAAATACAACCTCTTTTCCCAGTGTAGACTTGGCCATAAAGCATGATAGGTCAAAACCAACAAAAGGAGAGAAGGGCCGAGATATAAGTATTCTTCTTCTTCAAGAAGGTCGTGTCATCTGATTCACTCCTTGTGGGCTGGGTCCTTCCTCAGCTAATTGGGACTGTTCCTGTGCAAAAAGAGCTCCCAGCTGCCTGCTTGGCATCCTACCCATCTGGCAGTAAATTGGTGGGAGGAGCTCTCTACAAACCTAACTAGCTGCCTCCCATCCAAATAGCAGAGTGGACCCAACTCCCAAGCAGCAAATCAGAGAGAATGTGCCTTCTTTGAGAACAGATATTGGCAGATAAAGGACAACATTTTGCTTTATCTGCAGCATACAGAAGTGGAAGCTGAGGAACACAGAATCTAAGTGACTTGCCCTAGGTCCCATATAAAGTCAGTGACAGAACTGGGGATAGACTCCAGATTGCTGGATTTATATTTCTCTGCTTTCACCACATGGTTTATCTTTTCTCCTCTGGGATGTGCAAGATGCACAATCAGATAGTCGTTACCACTGTACAAAGGAGCTAAAACTGCACAGATATTTTCTTTAGCTAATGCAGATTAGTCTTGAATTAGTTGCTTCCCTCCCCAGAAGAACACACTATGTGATCCTGATTGTGTGCCATAATCAACAGACTGGGCAGTGAGTGATCTGTTTCCCAATGTATTGCTTCACTCTGTCTTGGGAACAGGGTGAACTTTTGATCAATCAACAGATGTACAGTCTAAGGAGTGTTTATGTAACTCTGCATAGTGCTTTAGGCATGTGCTTTCCCCCACAGCAGTCATTGGAGTTCAGCTGCCCGGCTCTGACACACTGTAACAGGTTACTAATATGGCACCAAGATGCTACGGTAATAGGACAATTAGAAATGCTAATAGGTAGAACGTATACAAATAACTTTCATCTCTTCATCCTCTCTCTCTCTCTGGCTGCCTTAACAGTCACTGGTATCTTGGGGTCTGTCACCTGCCTGAATAAATCCCACAAACAAACAGTAGTCACTCTTGGGTGACATTGGGCAAGTCATGCGACCTGTAAAATGGGAATATTATTACCTCTTTCGTAACTTGCTTTGAGATCTGCTAATGAAAAATGCAGTCTAACAGCTGAGTATTCTTATTATTGCTGTTTATACCTTACTGCAACAAATGTGAAGTTATGGCATTTGTCTGTGGCTGTTCGTAAGTGGATATCTTTTCCACAGATCTATTCCCCTATTTTCTTATTAGTTTCATTTTGATTATTAATTGAGACAGACAATTTAATGTAGGAAAGAGAGAGGTGTTCAGAGGACAAGAGGGATTACTGGGATGTAAATAGGTAGGCTTCTTGTGGGACATTGTCATCACTTGTGATGAGATCATTCAGTAATTGGGTTGCTACTGGTGTCGGTTATATAGGAGCCATTTTCTTTATCAGACATTGTCATACAGTATTGTAAAGCCTAGTTTACGCTTAAGTTTTGCTGGCTTAACTCTGTCAATCAGGGGTGTGACTTCCGCCCTCCATTCCCATGCCTGACTGACATAGCTATGCTGGCAAAACACCTAGTGTAGATGTAGTTGTCTCAATTTAAAAGTCCTTGTGGCAGCACATGATAACCAGGGGCACCCTAGACTAGCTGCCAGCAACTGGCGCCCTAGGTGAACCATGCAGTCGGCGCCCCCAAACCCAAGGGCAGATCTAGGCTGAGGTTTTTGGTGAACAGAAACATTTTGCCCCTTTTTTCCTTTTAATGTTTTTTTAAGTGCTTTTTTTTTTAAACAGAGGCTTAATTATTTGGTTTGTCTGTCCGTCTGTCCAACCAATGTTTCCGAGATCAGATAAAATAGAGACGTGAAATTTTCAGAATGGATTTATACATGACAGCTAGATGATATTTCAGTCTGATTTCAAATAAAAATGTTAATTATAATTCGTATTATTACAAATCCAAAATCATCCATTACACTGTCTTGCTTAAACTGCCATTACCACCACATCCAATATAGAAAGAAATAAGAAAACTCTTCAATTAACTTTAACCTGTATTTACAAAACACTCTGAATAAAAAACACTGTGTTCTTAAAACATGACTTTTCTTGCTTTAAGTTTTGAAAATTCAATCACTAGTTCTTTTAGATCCAGTTTTCCAGCTATTTCATGCTCTATTGACATTGTGGCAAGTCCAACAAGTCTCTCTTGCACCATTGTTGAACGCAGACATGTTTTTATAAGTTTTAACTTTGAGAAGCTATGCTCCCCACTAGCTACGGAAACTGGCAAAGTTAAAAGAATGCATAGAGCTATAACAGTGTTTGGGAAACTCTGACTTTATTTTCACAAACAAATTTCAGGACGTCTTCAGGAGTGGACTGTTTCTTAAATCGTCTTGAAAAAGCCTGAAGTTCACTACACAAATGTGTAGCATCAATGTCTTTTGAATTTTCATGAGTCAATGCCAACTCCATTTTATACAAAATTCTCTTATCTGTTTTGCTGTTTTCTTTTGCAAGCTGTAGATATCGTATAGAAAGCCAAATACTGACTCTAGCTGCTGCACTCAACCGAGTGAATAGCAGTATCAAAGACTGCAAAGTAGAAATTCACTTTGAACTTCTGTTTTGGGTTCTGAATGGGTGTGTCTTGTCCTTCATACAAAAACTGCTGTTTCTTTTGCTGAATGCAAACTGGCTCTGGTTCAAATTCTGTTGGAAAGTCTATTTCTTCAGCAGGCTCAAGAAAATCTACCAGTGTTCTTTTGAACCCTTCATCGCTTCTGAATTCCTCCAGAATATTTTTAGTTTGCTGCAGTTTTTAAATAGCAGAATGTATGTTCAGGTTCTTTTCCTGCAGCTGCTTACTAGTGAGGTTAATCTCGAAAAACATATTCTACCACAAAATGAGTGAAGTCACAAATTTGAACTCGGAAGGGCCATTTGCAAGAGCTTCTGCATCTGAATGTGCCATATTGCCAGATGAGCCAGTAAAGGTAGTATCAGAAATTTCAATTAGGGCACCATAAATGTTTCCAGGTTCATAGCGAAAAGGCTTCAAAGCATCAATGCGACTCTCCCATCTTGTCTGACTAAGTGGTTTCGCAGTTAGAGAATTCACATGGCGAGTCAGAATCTCCCAACGGCGTGTTGAGCCTGAGAAAAACACATAAACACGTTGCACCAGGTCAAAGACACTGCTTGCCTCCAAACAGCATCTAGCAGCATCATTGACAACCAAATTCAGAGAATGCACACTGCAAGGAACAAAAAAAGGCCCTAGGATTGATTTCCATCATTCTCCTTTGCACACCATTGTCTTTACCCTTCATATTACTCCCATTATCATAGCCTCGGCCACGTAAGTTTTCAACAGATAATGACGTTGTTTCAAGCTCTTGTAGAATAGTTTCAGTCATAAATGCTCCAGTTGTCTCCTTCAATGGTACGAAACCCAAAAAATGTTACTTTATGAGCACTTCAACATTATCTTCATTTGAAGACTTTTCCATAGCCACAAAACAAATGATCATCGTCATTTGTTCAACGTGACTCACATCTGGTGTACAGTCCAGTATTATTGAAAAGTATTTTGCAGAATGGGCAGCTTCTACAATTTTCATTTTAATGGCATTTGCTACGATTTGAGTCACTTCATTCTGCATATTCCTAAGTAATGAACCTGTGTTGCATGATCAGTTATTTTACATAGATGCTCCTTCATGACTGGATCAAACAAAGGTAGGTATTCAACAAATTTTTAAAAGTTTCCATTACCTGGAGTGTATAATTTTTCATTTCTACCACGTCCGTGGAATGCAAAATTTTCCCCACCAAGAACTCTGACTAAAGCAATCAGATGCTCTAATATTTGTTGCCAATATTCTTCCTTTTCCTTGATCACATGTAAATTTTCTTCATCGATAAGTTTTCCTTTTTTTCAATTGTAATTCAAGTTCTTTCCAATTTTGAAAACACTCCAAATGTTCTGTACTACTTTCATGTGAAGAGAGAATTGAAGATATGTTTTTCCAGTCCTTCGAACCATTTTCAGTAAGTGATGTACCAGTTCCTTGATTTCTAAACAACTTGCAGCAAAAGCAAAACACAGAGTCCTTCGACACTGAATATTGTAACCAGTTTTGATGAATTTCTTCCCCATTAATGAGTTTCCTCTTGTAATGCTGAGCAGAGAATTTTCTTTTATTCCCATCCTTAGAGAAGGGAAATTCATGAACTTGTTCTGGTCCATGTTCCGCGAGTATTTGCCGCACATTGTCATCACATCTCGGCCATAAAGCTGGGTCCCCACGCTGTAACTTGTTTGTAACTTCCTCATCCTTTCTTCCTTCAACTTCATTTACTTAAATTTCAGTATGTGTCTCTGAAGGTGAATAAATTTTCTCCACTTCCATATCAGTCTGATGCTGTGACGTCACAAATTGAAAAAAAAATTCACTAAAATATTATTTATTTTTGCAGTAAATAAAAGATTTGACTTGGTAATAAATTCTCAGAAATGTAGAGAAATTAATTATAATTCATATTCCCTCCATACACGCGTGGGAATTGAAATAATGACATCTTTGTTGTTTTATTTCTATTTTTTTCATCTTTTTCATTTTTTTTTTCAATTTGATTTTTTCCTCGAATTTGGCACCCCATTTAACTTGGCACTGTAGGCAACCGCCTAGTTTGCCTATATGGACGGGACGCCCCTGATGATAACTCTGTTCGGGGAATGGTTAAAACTAAAAGAACGTTTTTACCAGTATAAACCGTGCCTCTGCTAGAGACGTTTGTTGGTATACCTACACCTGTAGAACTACACTGCCAAATCCTTTCAAGTGCAGACAAGACTTAAGATGTTCTCTCTTTCATCCTTCCTTCCTTCCTTCTCTATCTGTCTGAAGGCGTGTTGAGAGTCTTATATGTTTGTAAAATGTCAAGTTCCTCAGATGCAGGGTGTTGTAGAATTACCTATTTAGTATTATTAATTGTTCAGTAGACAACAGCCTGTTTTACCTATGGTTCATAAGGCATGATAGGTTTTACGGGACAAAGTAGAAGACATTTCTTTTTTCCCCTAGTGTTTTTTATTGTAATCAGTCGAAAAATGAGGGTTTTAACGCTGCTGTAATTCTCAATACCTCTGGCTATTCAAATGGCATGTTAGTTACTTCAGAATTACTTCTTAAGCACAACATTTTAGTACTCCTTCGGTTTTTGCTAATTGCTATTTTCTGATTGTTATTACTGTACTTCACTGTCTGTATATATATCTTCTCTCTCTTTCTCACTCACGCACACACACACACAGTCACTCGTAGCTCTCTTTGCTTAAGACATGCAGAGCAGATATTTGCATTCTCCCATTTCCTGTGTTTTGTAGCTCTCTGGGAGATGATTTGTAGAGTGTAAGTTGTATTTCAATTTCTAAGAACGATCAGAGGTACTATGTCAATTTTAGAAAGGTACAGGAGTGGGAAATAGTTGTTGAAGCAGAAACGGCAACAAACAAAAACTGCTGATGTTACAGATAGAGCCCTGGGCAGATACAAAAATGAGTATCCACATCCAGTACGCATCCGCAAAAATTATCTGTGGATATCCGCGGATTTGCAGGGCTCTACACCAGGGCCCCACTTAGGCTCTGAGGCACATGTGCACACCCCCACTCCCACCCCGCTGCAGCCCGGTTGGGGAGAGCTGAGCCACATGGGCAGCTGTGAGGAGCCCGCACAGAGTCGCGGACCCTCCACCTGCCCTTGGCCAGGCGAGGAGTCCAGGGGGCAAGGACACAGCTGGGGGCTGCTCTCAGCACCCCCGCACTGTGAGCAGGTGGAGGGTCTGCCGTGGCTCCCTGGCCGGGCTCCACACTGGCCGGACTGGGGGTGTGTGTGTGTAATCTGTAGAGCTGCCCAGGGCAGGTGGAGGGTCCGCTGCAGCTCCCCACAGCTGCCTGCCTGGCTTTTACTGTGGTCGGGCTGCGGCTCCAAGCTCCCCTTGCTGGAGCTGGGTTGGGAGAGCTGCACTGGCAACTGTGGGAAGCCTGGGTCCCTCCAACTGCCTTGGGCGGGAGGAGGTCTGGGGGACAGGGACAAGGGCCAGGGGCTGCTCAGGTAAAAGCCGGGCAGGCAGCTGTGGGGAGCCGCCGCAGACCCTTCACCTGCCCTGGGCACGGGCCTGAGCAACACCCCCCCCCCCCCCCAGTGTCTGTTCTCCCCCAGGCCACCTGCCCAGTGGCCCTGGCTCCCAGACCCCCTGCCCAGGGCAGGTGGAGGGACCCAGGCTACCCACAGCTGCCAGCCTGGCTCTCCCCGACCCGGCTCCGAAGTGGGGGGGCTGGCGATGGCTTGGTGCCACAGCCTGGCTACAGTAAGAGCTGGGTGGGCAGCTGTGGGGAGCCATGGCAGACCCTCCACCTGCCCTGGGTGGGGGGCCTGAGCAGCCCCCAGCCCCTGCCCCTGCCCCACAGACCTCCTGCCCAAGGCAGGCAGAGGGTCTGCGCCACAGTTCCTTACAGCTGCCCTCCCAGCTCTTACGGTCAGAGCCATGCACAGATACAAAATTTTTATCGGTTTCAGAGTAACAGCCGTGTTAGTCTGTATTCGCAAAAAGAAAAGGAGTACTTGTGGCACCTTAGGGACTAACCAATTTATTTGAGCATGAGCTTTCGTGAGCTACAGCTCACTTCATCGGATGCATACTATGGAAACTGCAGAAGACATTATATACACACAGAGACCATGAAACAATACCTCCTCCCACCCCACTGTCCTGCTGGTAATAGCGTATCTAAAGTAATCATCAAGTTGGGCCATTTCCAGCACAAATCCAGGTTTTCTCACCCTCCGCCCCGCCCCCGCCCCCCCCCCCCCCACAAACTCACTCTCCTGCTGGTAAAAAAAATTTGTATCCGCGTCCTCTCTGCTATCCGCAAAAATGGTCCACAGATATAAAGCGGACCCACTGATTTGCAGGGCTCTAGTTACGTCTGCCAATGATATGAGAACTGGCTGGTTGTGTGGATGTGTAGCATAGTCACAGCATTGTTAGAGAAAAGGTTTAAAAATATGTATAAATATAATGCAGCTTAGTTTTAAAATTGTGACTCTACTTTGATCAGTGAGAGGCAAGATTTGTTGAGGAAAAAGAAGAAAGGAAATAACCATGAGATCATGAAAATCACCTTGACCTTTGCCTGAAGATTCTTTCTTTTACTGTACATCTTTTGACATTTTTGATAACCATGTCATTACAAAAAGGGGGGGAAATTCCCACCTCGCATGACAAGCCACCTCACAGAGACCCATTTTGTCACAGGCCATTAATGTTCGTCATTACATAGCTTAACGTGGCTGCCTCTTCTCTTCACTGAACTCTACACAGATTTATCTTGGAGGGCATCCATGGGGCCGGGAGGGAAGAAATGTTGTGAAGCTCTGTGCTTAGAGGCTTCCTCTCTTGTGTAGCATGTTGAAAAAGCCAGTCGCCCAGAGGGGGCTTGTATTGAGTTGTTGGTGAGTAACACATGGCTTCAGTGTCACTTTGGTTTTAATAGGAAATGCTTGTTCTTTAGAGATGGCTGAAGCCTGGGTGCTTCAATTGAGCTCCCTGGGGCAGGAATTATGGTTAGCTCATGCTGGAGCACACTATGCAGTGGGAGGAAAAGGTTCACATGCTCTCCTAAGGCAGTTGCTTTGCAAAGCTGCATTACGGAGCTAGCAACGACGGTCAACATACTTCAGTTGGAAAACTGCTGTCTTTCCGGATTTATTGGGCTTTAATTAAAGTTACGCCTGTTCTCTGTTTGAGTACTTGTCACGTGGTAAGTAGTATACCAATATCCAGGGCAAGAAAGCATTGCCACTTCTCAAGCCCTGCTGCTGTTACTTTTTGCTATTTCTGTACAAATCTCTATCTACAATGCTGACATAAATATAAAGGGAAGGGTCAACACCTTTAAATCTCTCCTGGCCAGAGGAAAAACCCTTTCACCTGTAAAGGGTTAAGAAGCTAAGACAACCTCGCTGGCACCTGACCTGCATTCTTGCTCTGGTCCAGGCAAAAGCAAAACACACACAGAGAGAACCCTTTGTCCTTTCACCTGTAAAGCGTTTTTCCTCTGGCCAGGAGGGATTTAAAGGTGTTTACCCTTCCCTTTATATTTATAACAAATGCCCACTTATGTTGGAAGAACAGGAGGACTTGTGGCACCTGAGAGACTAACCAATTTATTTTGAGCAGAAGCTTTCGTGAGCTACAGCTCACTTCATCGGATAAAGTGAGCTGTAGCTGTGGCTCACGAAAGCTCATGCTCAAATAAATGGGTTAGTCTCTCAGGTGCCACAAGTACTCCTGTTCTTTTTGCGAAGACAGACTAACACGGCTGCTGCTCTGAAACCTGTCACTTATGTTGAGGAAGCCATGAAATCTTTAAAGGAAGTACAAGATAAAAGAGAGAACGCAAAAAGTATCTGATCTCTGATTTATATATACACCAGTAACTGTGATATCCAGATGCTGATATAATCTCTCGGTTTCACTTATAAAGCACACAGCAGAAATTCTCCAAAATACATGCACCAAGTCCTGTTGTATACCCCAAAGGGTGGAAAAGTGGCAACAATCCAGTGCTACAGCTGTTGGTGTAAGAAGTCCTACAGGCATTGTGTTGGAGGGAACAAGGTGGCACACTACACTATTCGGGCTTTGAATCTCGCTGTTAACTTGGTCTGGATTCCTATCCCACAATTCGTCATCCAGGGACCAGGAAGTGCGGGGCTACTGTCACCTAAAATCATCATGTTACAATGCTACTTGTTGCATTGCTACAAAATCAGTCCCCAGTGTCATCCGTCCTCAAAGTATTTCAAAGACAACGTCTTCTAGGGCATTGAGAAGGCAGTGATTTCTCTTCCAGGAAGAGTGTCACAGAAATGACTTTCCTTCTGCAGATCTTTGTTACGTGTTGTTTTGCCTCGTTAAATTGCCTTTGCAGTTCCCGATTAGAAAAATAACACAAACGACAAAAGAAACTACCATAAGTAGGCCTAAATCAATGCAAGATTGGAGACAGAGACTCTGGGAAAGATCCTCTCAGTTGGCTTAAATTGTCATACCTCCATTGTCTTCAGTGTTATCAAGGGAGCTGTGATAATTTACACCAAGGATCTGCTCCAGTCCATGATTACATGGAAAGAGTAGAACAGAGGGACAGCTAGGAGACCGGGCCTTTCATACCCTTTATTTCAGAGTGTATCATGGACAGGTGCTGTTCACTTGCCTCAATCCCAGTAGTTTTAGTGTTATTAGGGATACCACGGCTTGCAAGGTAAGGTATTTGACTCACCTTTCTTTCTCATACTAGCCAACGTTTTCACTGATGTGTTCCGAGTATTAGTCTAATGACTTCCAGCAGTGGAGACTTGCCAAATCGTCATGAAAATTTGCCAGACACAGAATCTGCTTGTCTATGCTTTTACACAAGGATGAACATAGTGAAAATTTTGGGACACCGAATGAGCAATTTAATTTGATTACACAAAAAACAATTAATTGCCCTAAGCAAGTATAGGTGAATAGGATTCTGCAAATCTGCTTTAATGCAGGTTTTCAAGCCCAAACTCTCATGCTTAGAGAACATTTACAATTATGTCTATATTCCTTTCTTTCTCCCCCTTTCTCTACCCTGTTGATGGGCTTCAGGTGGGTGGGTGTCCAGACTCAACTGAACCAGTAGATGGGACCAGAAACAAATGTTTCTACAGGAGTCAGTGTAAACAAGGGGATATCTTGTTATTAATTGTCTGTCATCTTCATTTGTGTTCTGTCTAAGGCAAAGCTTAGCTGACAACAGAAGCTGCACATTCCCCTTACTATGTTTATAACTATGGAACTGTGTATTTTTCAATTTTGAGAAATTTTCCCTTGCATTGCATATCAAATATAGTGACTAATCAGAAATATCTTGCCGATATGCTGGTAGGTATTAGCAAGAATGTATATTCCACCTTCTGAATTGCATATAAAGTAGAAAGCATCATCTAACTCTCTCCTTATTAAAACAAATGTTAGAAAGGACATGCCAAATTCTTTTTTTTTTTTTTTTCCCTCTGCATGGAGTCTTTCAGGGTTGTTTTTTTTAATCACTAATTTTGTCATTTAGCTCAGAATTTCCTAATATTGGCAGACACAGAAGACAAGGTAGAATGTCTGTCTCATAAGTATATGATATGCAAAATAATATCTCCTAGGTATAGTCAAAGATTCATTCAGAAGGTTCTACTGATATTGATAAACCTTAAGAAAACTTTGGTTAACCTTATATTGTGTCAGTCCCAGGATAATTTGTCATAACTTCTGAAACATGAATGGATATTTAGCTTTTACTTCAAATTTATTAATCCCATTTCCTACTCCTTCACTTCTTTTGTTGCCTGTAATTCAAGGGCAAAAAGTAAAGCATGTTTGATGAGTCAGTCTTTGTAGAGCTAGAAATAATAGACTGAAACGTTAATGATATGCAAAGGAGCCTTGAAATGAGTTTAAGAATTTGTGGAAAAAGTTAAAGATTGTTAAAAAAAAAAAAAAAAAAAGAGCTTAACAAAACAAAACTTACACTGACTTTTTAAAAAACTTTTTATTGTATGCATCATGTGATAAACTAGTTTATGGTTTTATCTAAATGTGATCTTTTGGGCAACAGGAATTGTATGATTGTAAGAACTGCAAAAGATCACTGCAATGTACATCTTTAAAGAAATGGGCATTGATCATCTGTTTTACCCTCTTTGGAGCATTGGCAGTGCCATACTAAGAAATGGGTACCCTCTATTAAATTTCACCACTGAATATGATGCATGTTCATTTTTTTTAATGATGCTTACTTTAATCTATGCAGACAGCCATGAAAACGCTTCTTACTCAGTTGCCAGCTGTCATTTCTAATGAGGCACTTGATTTTGATAGTAAAGTGTATGTGAATGTGGGGGACATATAAGAACCTAGATGGACAGAAACCTCCAAAAAGCTCTTTGCCTTTTCTTCAAAGCCAAGTGTTGACACTGGAATATTCATGGATCTTAGAAAACAAGTGCAATTACTAATATTATTGATATTGCTCAAAGCTAGCAAAGATTAAGAAAATTACTACTGTATATCAATGATTTTAGAAATGACTCTGGAATGGTTTTCCAGGGGTAGTTGTGGAAGCCCCATAGTGTAAGTCATTTAAAACCAGACAGTACAAAATACTCTTAAAATACACCACAGGAAACAGTCTTGCTTTGGCAGAGAAATAGAGTGGATGAGCCAGAAAGTCTTTTCCATCTCTAACTTCTGTGACTGCCTGAGATGTTTAGCCATTAAGTTTCTCTTGCACACTTTCCCAGCTGTCTGTCAGGGTTCTACAGGCAATGTGTTAAGTGTCAAAAAATTAAGTAGCTTCAAGCTTTAATAATCTATTCTTACAAGGTTCAGTGAACACATTTTAAGTATGACTTATTCAAGTGGGGATTGACACTTTTGACAACTGCTGGTTGTATATCACAACAGCAACAAAAAAATTGGCTTTGCAAAGATGGCATTGGCAAATCCCTCACAGCCAAAAAAATATCATCAGCTCTTTTTATTAATCTGCTTCATCCAGATGTGAATCGTTGCATTTCTATACTCAGATCCTATTAATATTCACCTCAATTTAGGTTATTAGAAATCTGATTCTAATATGTTGGGAGGGGAAAAAGGATACAGATGGGATGTTTTTAAGAGGTCTCTGATGATGAAACACGAGTGCAGTTGTTAAAGGGTTAATTAAGCATGCATTCTGAGTGGACTAACCTTCTGTCAGAAATTTCTAAAATGACCAAAATAACCCAAACTCCAAACAAATGTCCAAAGTAACATTTTAAATTCATGCAGTGCTAACGTGACCTGCATGTATTATATATTCAGCCTTACAATGAATCTCAAATACTGAGAAGATATTTAACTCATTGGACATCCTCTGTTGACAGTACATATCTTCACCCGTTGAAGGCCTCTGAACAACAAAAAATAACTCCCTTCATTTGAGATGAGACAATTCCCTAAAAGAAGGGTGAACGTAACGATCACAGCCCATTACTCTGACTGCAGTGTGTGCGTGACCATGAACCTTGAAAACACTGCTGCTTGTCCTTTTAAAGCTGACATCTCGAACCGGGTGATCTCGGATTCTAGGCTTTAAACATATGTATGTAATGCAAGTCTCTCTCCCCTAATAGGACTTCCTCACCACCCAGGATCAGACTTCAATTACTGGAATTTCTAAACACCTTTGCTGAATGCTTGGTCTTATTTTTAATAGTAATTTGTATCTTTGTGCTTTCCCACATGCCTGACTTCTCTGGTACAAAGTAGACGGCTGTGCCATACTGATGGTTTGCAATGATAAATTTCCCATTAACTTTACTTGCCGCCACACCAGAGCAACCAAGACAAAAACAAAATGATTCCAGCTAACTAATTCTAGTTGAAGAGAGTTCCAGGTCCTCCTTTCTTTAATGTCACTGCTGTCCTGTGGTGACCTGATACTGAGATGTATTGTGTTCCCCCTGACGTATGTTACAGGAAGTAGTGACCTGACCTTTTAAAAATTTTATTAACATTTATGCGTTTATTTTAGTGTGTGATGTTGAGAGAAAAATTATTTTTCATTCAAAGAGACAGAGGACTTCCTGGGGCCTGGATTGATTTTTCATTTTTGTAGTTGCATATTTAAAACCGCTTCTATCTGAAGTATCCTTATCTAATCTAGCTGTCTGTTTATCTGTCTTTGTGATATGTAAGTAGTTATAATGTGCCTGTCACAATGTTATCTATACACTAAGGGCTTGATTCATAGTCTGTTGAAATAAGTGGAAAGGCTTCCTTTCAATTCAGTGGATTTTGGTCTCGAATGATGAAATTTTGGGTTTGGGAAGAAAGTATATGAAGCAAGTAAAAAAGTCTTGACCTTCTCTTACCCCAGAGACTCCTTAGGCTGCCACCTGTTGCAACGGGGTGTTTGTGTGTGTTCGGGGGAGAGGAATGAATATCTTGTCAGCCCTATGGGTTAGGGAAGTTATTTCAGGAACTGAGTGGCAGCATTTGTAAGATGGACTCACGCTCCACACTGTACTGGACCACACTGTAGGGGTCTGGTAATCCCTGATGAGGCTCAAGAGCGACTGGAATGTTAATTTTACTTTCATTAATACAGTTCAAGAAAGGAAAAAAATCAAACAGGCAAAACTGGAGAGGGAAACTACAAGTCAAGCCTCAGAATGCTCTCCATAAAGTCCCCACATAAAGAACCTAATGCAATCAAAGATTTATCAAGTAGGTAAGGATAGCAGGGTTTCCTATGCTGCTATGCCACTCCTCCCTGTCAACTGCTTTAATGGGAAGGCCATCAGACACACTGAACATGCCACATTCCCTCATGGTAGTGGACAGAATTTTGGCTTGTTTTGCCAGCTGTCTCACCAGTTTTCCTGCCCTTTCCCAGAAGCCTCTTTGTCCCCAGCTGGTTGAACAGGGAATCTTCAATAGCGTGGGTCTCTGAACCATAGTAACCAGCAATTTGCCATGCTGACTTGACCACTTAGACACACTTCTGTACAGTGATCTGAATGACCTGGTTGTAAGTGATCACAACCCCCCAAAAATGTGTGCAATACAACCAAAGGCAAAGTAATATAACTGGGAATCAAGAGTGCAGGTTACACCTACAGGAGTGGTGGCTCTGTCTTGGAAAGCAGTGACTCGGAGGAGGACTGGCTTGATTTGACTCTTTTATGCTGGTGTAAATCACGTATAGCTAATAAGGTGGGGGAAATTGCACCAGTGTAAGACCAGTGTGAGAGCAGGATCAAGGCATTGGTGGGTATGCCCTGTGGTTATGGAACCAATTTAATTTTGAGAAACCTAAATGTTTTAGTTCATAAATCACTGAGTATCTTGAGCAAGATACTTCCTCAATGTCATTTTTTTGTTGGTTCCTCAGAGCAAAGGACTGGGAGCCAGAAACGCCAGAGCTCAAATCCCAGCTCTGCCACTGACACCATCTGTATCCTCTCTGCCTCCATTTCATCCTTTTACTAAATGAAGATTCTACCACATACCTTCTTCCGTCCCATGTCTGTCATAACAAATAATTAGGTAATGGCTGTAAAATACTTTGGTGAAGGTGAAGACTGTTGTATCATATTTATATTTCCCAACTCACAGGATCTGCCTCTTCCATCTGTCTAGCCAGTCAAATAATAACAATTTTAAAACATACACAATAATAATGATTGAAATTATTATCCTAGAAACAATACCGTCCGTTAGCGAGAACTATATCAGCCAGCTGACTTATCAAAGAGACACTGCCCCTCTGCACACATGTGCGTTGTCTTCATCGTTATGTAGCCATCTTGCTTTATTACATCCTTATTAGAATGAATGTTTTCCACATCTTTATGGAGTACCTGTTAATAGCATTTACTTGATTTAAGGAATGGCTCCAGTATATGAACACAACTCATTTCGATGAATAAATTTAGCACTTTAATGCTATTTATTTACTCCGCACTATAAAATGTAATGTAATAAATAATGGGTCCCACAGGGGTGTGGGGTAAGTCAGTGATCATCTTCTCAGTAGGCAGATGAACACAGCTCGAGTACAGAAATAATGATCAAAATTCACAGTGCTCCCTGGGATCTTATTTAAATACGTGAATCTAATAAAGAAGGAATTACAATGCTTAACAGTGTGCTTAGTGCTGAGATCTGAATGTAATGAGACTGGGTGTGGGGAATGCACAGCCACATTAGCTAAATCTGAAAACATCAAATCAGCCTCAAATCAGAGGTCTGGGCAGCTAGAACTGAGAGATCTAATGCTAGCCTGCACGTCTTCCTTCCTTGATTGCAAATGGAGGTTCAGGGCTATATATTTCCTGTATATCTTACTGTCCAAAACCTGCTGTTGAAGGCTAATTTGGGGTTTTCAAGATTTAGCTAATAGAACTGTACCCATAACTCACATAAATGAAGCCTGAGAGAGAAAGGGGAGGTGTGGTGTGTGTGTGTTTATATATATCCCATATATATTATATATAAAAATCTATGTTAAAATTTTATTAAGGTTGAAAATCAAGAAGTTAGCAAATGCCAGAGTTAAGGTTGCCTGTTCTGGCTTGCACGTCTTTTACGAATGCTGTGTTGGTCACTATTTCTCTGATCACAGGTGCCCCAAACCGAATCAGATCTGCTGGGTAGTAAGCGGTTGGTATGCTTGGGATAGCCTGATCATGTCCCAGTCTAAGATTGGGAGAATTGCAAAAATCCTCACTGACACAGCTAAGGGCAAGAGGCCCAAGACCTGAGCTGGGTGCAGTCAGAGAGACCAGAAAGGCAGCAAGCCCTGCAACTGGGACATCCTCCTTTTACAGACAGTTTTCATAGTAGATCTGCACTTGCAAGGCAAATCATTAAGAATTGCAGGCCCCCATTATATTTGGATACAGCGCACACATTGTTGCATTGTTTTAATGACTGAGAGATAGTAAGTGAAACTGGCTAGAAACCGTTCTCTGTTTTCATTCTCCAAGCTTGAGAGAAGTGCAGAAATAAATACATAAATAGTGAAAAAAGTGAAAATTTAATATTTGTAATAATCAAAGGTATCTAATTCAGTAACCCATGTAAGGGAATTTGTTTATAATAATGTCCTTTTTAACCTGTCTGTATTGCTGGTAGCATTTTTTGTGGGGAAAAAAGTACCTTTTTTCCTTCTAATTGCCAGCCCTGCAAACTCCACCTGGAATCTTTACTTCTTCTCTCCATCATCGGTTAAAAGAAAGAAAGAAAGAAAGAAAAAGATTCTGTAGGCCATCGTATGTCCTTAATTACAACCATACCAGCAATATTGTCTTAAAATATTCCCTCAGTAATGTCTTTCAGCCTTGTTCAGTGGGTTTCCTCAGGTATAGCTGATTAGTAAATAATTCAGTAACTGATGCACAAGAAGGAATAGAATCCACCTCAGTCTCCCAGAGCTGTATTGACTGTGCAGTAGTGAAACACAATTAAGATGAAGTGAGCTGTAGCTCACGAAAGCTCATGCTCAAATAAATTTGTTAGTCTCTAAGGTGCCACAAGTCCTCCTTTTTGCGGATACAGACTAACATGGCTGCTATGAAACCTGACAATTAAGACTGATATTTCAGAGAAGTGTCAGCAATAGAGCTAGCCACAAAGATGATAATGTCGTTCCCCTCCCCCTCGCTTCTCCCCCCCACCCCCACCCCCGAAAATGTTGACTTTTCGGTAAAAAATCAAAAATGTTGTCCATCAACAGATAATTTTGGTGCTGTGGTGCCTCGTGGAAATTGTAGTTTATATGCCTTCAGGCTCCCATTCTCCTTATGGGCCAAGCTTCCTGGCTAGACTACATTTCCATTGATGCCCAATGGTCTCTTCCTTTTGCTGAGTCACCATGGTGCATGATGGGAAATGTAATCCATCTGGGAAACCTGGCCCATAGAGAAGAATTGGGGGAACAAAGCACCCAAACTACAACTCCCACAAAACATCACAGCAGCATTTCCAGATTGAACATTTCAACGTTTGGGCATTTGGCTTTTCCAAAAAAAATTTTCCAAAGAATTTTTCTATGGAAAGCAGCCACTTTTTAGGGGAAAAAAATCATTTAGTCAAAAATCCTATTTTTCATCAAAAACTGTTTTGATGGAAAATTTTGCACCAGCCTAAGCATCAGATAGAATACACCCAGGGAGCAGATCTGTTGAGCAAGAAGGTGCCATTTTTATATAGACCCTTTTCCAAGTAGGGCCCACACTATAAAAAGAAATGTAATTTACATCTCACTCAGACAGTTGGAATTCCCAGTTGTCTATAGTCTGTTAAATTTCTTTTCATTTTGGCTAAATAAATCATTTCCTGCATGTGAGAATAGAGCTGTCTCTGTCCTTCTGTATATAGGAGCCATTTCACACACGCTATTCATACAGCACATGAAAGGCATCTTGCAGAAATAATTTGGGTTGGCTATTTTTAGCCGCATCAGCAAAACCACTGCAGAGGTCTCTTCGGTCCTTGCTACACATCGTTGAGTAAAAGAAGTCTCTTGCTGCTGGAGGATTATGACCAGACAGATGCGTCTGCTAAGATCAGTTTTGCTTCTTACTGGGCAATAATTTCTCTTTTATCTCTGTAGAAAGCCTCTATGATGGGTGGTATTTGGGGGGTGTCCAACTGGTGGAATCACAGGATCACCCATATTACCTCGAAGGCATGGTAGGCCTCAGTTTGTTGAGGTTGTATACTCTTCTGGGAGGTGTGGGGTGGGGTTTGAATAGCCTCCTTGGAACGAGCTATAATATGCTGATTCCAGTATTCATGGCTGCCTGCACCTGCCTCGGTCTCATTAATGGGATCACAGACTCTATCCAACCTGATTGTCTTCTAGGCATGCTGTTGGGACACACAGAGCATACTTGGTGCCTTCTCTCGGTGTCCTAGAATGTGTGCAAGGGAGGGGTTAGGTAGCAGGATCTTACTGGCTGCGCTGAAACAGAGGAGATGAAAAGGGCGTCTTATGCTGTGCCATTGCCAGCCATGTCTGTTTTTAGAGGAAGAATAAGAATAGACTTGATGGGGGAGGAACCAGTTTCTTCAATCCCTCTCCTCCTTTCCCCTAATTAGGAAGCTCATACACCTTTCATCCTACAGTCATGTATTTCTCACCCCTTTGGCCTTCTTCCTGTTTAAAAAACAAAAAGGCACTTTATTCTGGCCATTCTCAATTGCAGCATTTTGGCCACTCAGGGATGTACCATTTTTGACCATGCTGTTTCCACTACCTTAGGACTACCTTTTTGTTGAGCTTCTGCAAGGAACTGCCTCATTTGGGGCAGCAAACTGTAAAATCCAGAATACGTTCTGTGAGCTTAAAAAATGTAATATGCAGCAGCAGGAGCTGCCCCATTGCCAGGTGGGAGAAATTGGTTTTATTCCCAGGCCTTCCTGCTCAAAGGTGTAGAAGCTGGTAATACAATGAAGGTTAAAGGGTGGCATGAGGTAAAGGAGAAGTAATGTGGTGATAGTCCATTTGATTGTGCTGGCACCTGGCTAAGGTGTTGGGTAGCCTTTTGTCTCTGGGGAACTGGTTTGAAGTTGTTTCCCCAGAGTTGGAACATGTCTTATACATCAGAATTTTGTAACTTTACATACAATGTTGCCACACACGTTTTACCAGGACAATAGTATTCAGCATATTATGAGTTTTCAAGTGATACCTCAGAAGGCAACTTTGTACAAAATCCGTTATAGTTTTCTTAAAGGGTACAGACTGTCACAGTTGGTAATAGATTTTTGGAAATGAAATGAAGGAGATGAAGGAATAAATGAAACCTTTCCTTTTTAAAACTCAGTCAAGTTGCACTTCAATTACAATGTCTCTGGTAAGGAAAATATTTTGGAATGTTTGGTTATGCCAAGTAACAATGGATGAAAAGCTGAGGCTATGGCACTTTGTTTCCAAAATGTCACCAGGAGTAACTTCATATGCTTTTTAGTTTCTCTATAGCTGGTGGAGGAATGGAGTTAATGGGGTCTGAATGGCAACAAATTGGTTGCCATCAACATCTACTGACAATTTTTGTGAGATGGTGTCTGAGACATTGTAAACGCAGTGCGTGTCTTTCTCTGAATCTCAGTGGGCTTTGATGGGGTCCTACATTTGGAATAAAATATCTCCATAGAGTCTTACATAACACGGTATGAAAAGTGTTGCTAGTTGTTAATATTTCATTGGTGTCCACTCTATCTGTCCAGTATGCAGTCAAGATAGGTGTGGTAATATCTTTTATTGGACCAACTTCTGTTGGTGAGAGACAAACTCTCTGACAAACAGAAGTTGATCCAATAAAGGATATTAACTCACCCACCTTGTCTCCTTAATATCCTGGGACCAATATGGCTTCAACTACACTGCATACAGGATGCAGTCAGGTAGATGGTGGCTTTGATGCAAAACTTTCACTGTGGGGAACAGGTGGAATGTGGGAGTTCATAGGGGGCTTAATAAAGACCATCTTTACACCTCACCATTGAGAAGAAAGTAAGAGCATTTGACTGTCATTTATTTATCTATCTATACAGATATTTGACTCTGTGTGTGTGTGTGAGTGATGTAATGTACTATTTATTATAAACACCTCTAGCCCGATATAACGTGACCCGATATAACACGAATTCGGATGTAACGTGGTAAAGCACCGCTCTGGGGGGCAGGGCTGCATGCTGCGGCGGGTCAGTGTGTCTGGCTCCAACACGCTGCTTTGAGCGGTGTGTTAAGGGTGCCGGGCCGGGGCCGAGGGGTTGTATAAGGGGCAGAGGCTCTCAGGGGACAGGGAGCAGGGGGGGTTGGATGGTTCGGAGGTTCTGGGGGTGGGGCGGTCAGGGGACGGGGAACCAGGGCGTTGGATAGGGCTTGGGAGTCCCCGGGGGCCTGTCAGGGGTGGGGGTGTGGATAGGGGTCGGGGCAGTCAGGGGACAGTGAGCTGGGGGGTTGGGTAGTGGGTCTCTGGAGGGGGCGGTCAGGGGACAAGGAGCAGGAGGGCTTGGATAGGGGGTGGGGTCTTGGGAGGGGTGGTTAGAGGCGGGGGGGTCTCTGGAGGGGGTAGTTGGGGGGGTTGGATGGGTCGGGGGTTCTGAGGGGTCAGTCGGGGCGGAAAGTGACTATTAATAACAGAAATGCTTGAGGCCAAAGAAAGTTCGATATAACGCAGTTTCACCTATAACGCGGTAAGATTTTTTGGCTCCCGAGGACCGCATTATATCGGGGTAGAGATGTATATATGAAACAAAGCATGAAAAGACAAGAATATAAACCAGCCTGCAGAAGTTGAGTGGTCACTAGTTCACGTGTTCTTGGGTTAGAACGTCTATCACCTTACAAAAAGAAAAGGAGTACTTGTGGCACCTTAGAGACTAACCAATTTATGTGAGCATGAGCTTTCGTGAGCTATAGCTCACTTCATCGGATGTATACTGTGGAAAGTGTAGAAGATCTTATTATATACACATAAAGCATGAAAAAATACCTCCTGCCACCCCACTCTCCTGCTGGTAAGAGCTTATCTAAAGTGATCACTCTCCTTACAATGTGTATGATAATCAAGTTGGGCCATTTCCAGCACAAATCCAGGTTTTCTCACCCCCCCACCCCCCCCCCACACACACACACAAACTCACTCTCCTGCTGGTAATAGTTTATCTAAAGTGACCACTCTCCTTACAATGTGTATGATAATCAAGGTGGGCCATTTCCAACACAAATCCAGGTTTTCTCCCCCCCCCCCCCACCCTCCCCACAAACTCACTCTCCTGCCTGGATTTGTGTTGGAAATGGCCCACCTTGATTATCATACACATTGTAAGGAGAGTGGTCACTTTAGATAAACTATTACCAGCAGGAGAGTGAGTTTGTGTGTGGGGGGAGGGGTGAGAAAACCTGGATTTGTGCTGGAAATGGCCCAACTTGATTATCATACACATTGTAAGGAGAGTGATCACTTTAGATAAGCTATTACCAGCAGGACAGTGGGGTGGGAGGAGGTATTTTTTCATGCTTTATGTGTATATAATAAGATCTTCTACACTTTCCACAGTATGCATCCGATGAAGTGAGCTGTAGTTCACGAAAGCTTAAGCTCAAATAAATTGGTTAGTCTCTAAGGTGCCACAAGTCCTCCTTTTCTTTTTGCGAATACAGACTAACATGGCTGTTACTCTGATCACCTTACATAAATCTCCTAGAAAACCATGGAAAGTAGATTCCTTCAACATACAATTTGAAAAATGGACCTACAGCAGTTACTTTTAGGAACTTCAGAGCAATCTACAGGAATCCTGACTCTGACTTCATTTTCATGGAAAGATTCTTCCCTCACTTCCACTTTGTAAGCTCAATATAATTGAGTAAAATTCCTACCAAGCCTTGAATGGATTTCAAAGCGTATTTGTGTCACGGACCCACAAATGACCTCTAAATCCTACTGACTGTTTGCCTGAATATGTTTTATTTCCTAACCATGGAAGCATTGGATGAACTTTTCACACTTGTACATATTAAAGCATTTCACAGATTAACAAGATGAGTGGCATCATTTCTTCTTAATATATGACACCCACCTCTGTAGTATCTGGGTGTTATAAAGAAGAAAAGTATTAGAGGCTTTTATAAAAACCACTGTAATAAACTGTAATAAACAGCTGTATTGATCGACCTCAGTTTAAATGAAGACAGCTGCTCCATTTTAGTTGTTCAGGTGTTCACTAACCTATTCATTACCCATGTCTTCATACATTTAATGCCTTCATACATTTTTTACCCTTATTTTTAGGTATAGAGGCTATCATTTTGTCAATAGTCTGTTCTAAGATTTCCAAGATTTACAGGAAAAATTTGACATCCTGATATCTTTAAAGTTTAATTGGTTTTGCCAGGTGTCCTCTTGGTTCTATTATTATTCTTGTTTGTTAGTTACAATATGCCGTTAGTGGAGCGCCAGGCATTTTAGGTTTGAAATCAATCTCTGAGTATGGGCATGAGTCTTCCTCATACTTTCCGCCCCTCCCCTATTGATGATTGATGTTAACTGAATGTGCTGCCAAGCCTAGAAAAATAATGTTCATACTATTGATTTTATTTAACTTTATTTTCCAAAATAATTCTTTGAGAAATGGTAATTATAAAAAGAACCTTTCTGGGCCTGATCCAAATCTTGTTGAAGATAATGGGTGTCTGGGAGCTGAATCAGATGCTTTGGTGCCTATTTGTTATGTATAAGTAGTTCATGTGTTTAGTTCATAAGCATAGTGTTGTAATATGGCATCTAATATACATTAGGCAGATCTGTTTTTAACTGCTCAGAGCTGGAGATATCGAGCCTGTTTTACTACTGCTCTCGTATAACACCGCTTTAATTTCAGTGAAATTACACCATCATAAAACTGGAATAACACAATGGTACATCAGACTCATTGATTTGAACCATGAGGCTATTTTATCCTTGGCACAAAATATCTGACTGACTAATAGCCAAGCAGATATCATGAAGTACAGTGAAAACCCAAACAAACACAGTATGGTAAGAGGACATGTTATAGCTAGACTTCTTGGAAAGGGGAATAAGTATAGAGTTTAGCATACAGCTAAAGCTTCATCACGTTATTTCAGAATAAGGTGAGGTATGAACTGAAGTGCTATAGCTATTCCAGAATAGCTCCCGGTCTGAATGCTCTTATTCTAGTATAAGAGTGTCCACATGAAGAGCTATTCCACAATAGCTATTGTAGAATAGTTTATTCCATAATAACTATTCTTATCCATATCCCCATGTAGATATGCCGTTGGTGAAAGGCATCATGAAAGAACGTAAAGCTTGAGATTTTCAGGGGATTTAACCACACCTCTTCAATAAAGTCATAAGTCAATTAAGTGAATGAAAGGAGTGGTTAGGAGAGAATTGGGGTCCTGAATCAAAAGCTTATATGCCATGAACAATCATTCAAAAGAATTGTCTATCCCATAGAATCATAGAGTTGGAAGGGACCTCAGGAGGTCATCTAGTCCAACCCCCTGCTCAAAGCAGGACCAATTCCCAATTTTTGCCCCAAATCCCTAAATGGCCCCCTCAAGGATTGAACTCACAACCCTGGGTTTAGCAGGCCAGTGCTCAAACCACTGAGCTATCCCTCCCCCCCATTTTCCCACTGGAATACAGCCTGGCTCAATTTGTATCACTATTGCCCTGTAGGCCAACATGTTATGACTTCAGATTTCACACAGAAATTTAGGCTTAAGTGTGGATGTTTTATTACCATGGTGAGGATGCTGCATGGTAAAAGGTATTAAATAAGGGTCTCTTCTACCCTGCTCTGGTAGTTGCTGTCCAAGTGGCATTTAAAGGTTCTGGGATTCTAATGCTGGAGATAATCCCTGACCAACTTTCCCTTCATTAAAATGGATTTTGATGTGCAAAGTTGCCTTCGAGCTATTGGCTGGGTACATTAGGGCTGCCCTGTTGGCTTAATATCTTAATCGTTGTCAAGGGAACCTACGACCAGATCCTGAGGTGGTGTAAATCAGTGTAGCTCCGCGGAAGCCATTGGTATTACACCAGTTTACACCAGCTGAGGATGCGGTCTGGAGAGTACAAGAGCATGTTGAGCCAGATTCCATATTATATTAGAAAAGAGAACAAACTTTGTGTAAGAAATTTATAATCTGAGCAAGAGAAATTTGTGCCATGGCCATCTCTTCACCATGCACCACATTTTCTAAACATTTTATAGATTATAGTCACAGGAAACACCTTAATATGCCAGAAAATTGTGGGCTTGCAGGAGAGGGGATCATTTGTGTGTGTTTCATATGTGTGTTCTTTCCTTTTCACTGGAACATACTTCCCATTCTTTAAAAAGTTGGTGGTTTGGCCTTGTGAAGAAAACGGTTGTATGGGGGGAAAACAGATCAAGGAATGTTTTCAAAGTCAGCCTTTCCACCAAAACCCTTCAATCTACTGGTTCATTTTCTGAGCACTGTGACCCTCTTGAATGTCATCTGCTCTATTCCAATTCTAAAGCCTTTCTCTCTCCTCCCTCGCTCCCTTCTCTTGTGGATCTCCTCTGTTCTGTCCTCTGCCCTTTCTTCCTTTGTGATGCTTCCCTCCTCCTTCTCCTCCTGCTGCTGCCAAAGGAGTTGCATTATCTGGCTCATTCTAGCTGACACCTTTTGTTAGTGTTATCAGACAGATTAGAGTGACTAAAATCTGTGTGGGTGCTGGTGCAAATTCCTCCAGGTCAACAGGTTTGTTTCCGATGATGGCTCTCTTTGATTGCTTAGTTAGAGTGGTGATTGATCAATACCAAATTTGCAGTTTATCCCAAGTCTGAATTCTTGTGAATTTAACTAGCTGAGCACTGGTTTGCAGAGACTGTGTTTGCTTCTCTGGTTGACTCAAAGTTTGGTTGTCTTGGATATCAAGTAGATTGTCTGTCTGATTGGGCAAAACTTCTTAGTTCCTTCCTACACTAGCTGACTTTGGGAAACAACATCCACTGTTTAAAATTAGGTTTCAGAGTAGCAGCCGTGCTAGTCTGTATTCGCAAAAAGAAAAGGAGGACTAGTGGCACCTTAAGAGACTAACCAATTTATTTGAGCATAAGCTTTCGTGAGCTACAGCTCACTTCATCGGATGCATTCAGTGGAAAATACAGTGGGGAGATTTATATACACACAGAACATGAAAAAATGGGTGTTATCATACACATTGTAAGGAGAGTGATCACTTAAGATGAGCTAATACCAGCAGGAGGGGTGGGGGGAGAAAACCTTTTGTAGTGATAATCAAGGTGGGCCATTGCCAGCAGTTAACAGGAAGGTCTGAGGAGCGGTGGGGGTGGGAGGTTTTCTCCCCTCCCTCCTCCCCTCCCCCCCCCCTCCCCCCGCTCTCCTGCTGGTAATGGCTCATCTTAAGTGATCACTCTTCTTACAATGTGTGTGATAACACCCATTTTTTCACGTTCTCTGTGTATATAAATCTCCCCACTGTATTTTCCACTGAATGCATCCGATGAAGTGAGCTGTAGCTCACGAAAGCTCATGCTCAAATAAATTGGTTAGTCTCTAAGGTGCCACTAGTCCTCCTTTTCTTTTTGTTTAACATTAACTAATTTAGTGCTCATCAAGGTGAGGGAGTCCTAACACTGGCTTGAGCCAAGCATAGTGAAGTGTCAGCCTTGTGCAGCGCTGTCTGTGGAACCTTTGTCAGGACACTCATTGCTTCACTACTAATCTTAACGCTCCACTGGGTGCTGCCAATCTACCACAGACCTGTCCTGCAGTGTCTGATCCTCTCCCAGTAAGGAGACCCCACCAGGCTCTTCCTGTACATTTTAATCTAAATGTGTACTACCCCCTGCTTTTCCATTCCTGACACCATATAGTGTTCTGCCAGCGGACCTGGTTTACAATTGGCACCTATTTCAAATGACATTCCTGAACCTATTGCATTTCTTGCTAAAAATGGTGTTTGCAACACTGGGACAATGTGTGAACCCCTATGACATAAATCAGAAACCAGTTTCCATCCTACTTTCATAATGGAATAACCATCCTAAACCAACTTTAAAATGTGCAAAGGGTCCAAGGTTTAAATTTAAAATATTATTATAGTCTCACTTTTGACTGTTGAGAGCAAGATCCACAGTGGATGTAAATTGATATAGCTGCATTGAAGTCTGTAAAAACAACGAGGAGTCCTTGTGGCACCGTAGAGACTAACAAATGTATTTGGGCATAAGCTTTCGTGGGCTAAAACCCACTTCATCAGATTCATGGAGTGAAAAATACAGTAAGCAGTATAAATATTGCCATCTCCTCGCGTTGTAATATTTATACTGCTTATTGTATTTTTCACCCCATCTGATGTGGGTTTTAGCCCACGAAAGCTTATGCCCAAATAAATTTGTTAGTCTCTAAGGTGCCACAAGGACTCCTCGTTGTTTTTGCTGATACAGACTTAACATGGCTACCACTCTGAAACCTGTCACCATTGAAGTATGTGTAGCTCTGTTGGTTTACACCAACTGAGGTCCTTTATTTCACTCCTTACTTTAGCTTTACCAAAAATGCAATGGGTGCATGTGAAATACATTGTGTTATAATAGCGAATGTTTGCGAACAATGTATCCAAGTAGAACCATTTGCTTTCCCTCTAACGTGGATCCATATAATACACATAGTAGTATCTTCAGGGATCCATGCAATTTATTAATGGACCTCAACAAAGCAGAGTTGCATTAGGTCTCTGCCAGGGTTAACCTATAACAGAGGCTATTCAGAGAAAGTGGCGTGTCTGTGTGTGTGTGTGTGTGTCTGCCTAATCTATTTCATGTTTCTGTGTCTGTGTTTAATAAAATTTCAGAAACTTCTGCAAGGGAGAAATGTATCTTCTAAAGGGAAAGTGAAGAAAGAGAGAGGGAGCAACAGCAAAAGAAGCTCTCTCAGCATTTTAATTTGCGTCCCAGTGGATTAGCAATAGTAGTTGTCCTTAGCAATGACAGTGCAGAGATGGTTGCTCTAAGTAGCGCGGCAGGTTGCAGAGCCCAAAGGGCAGAGTCGAGCGGTGTTTTTAAATTAATGAAGTTACCTTTGGAGAAAGATGAAACTGTTAAAATTAAGATTTTGTTTCTTTTTCTTTTTGTTTGAGAGTGATTGAATACATCTGTTATTTTTTATTAAACACGGGATTTATATTTCTCTGTGCTGGTCTTAGTCAATTTGATCGAAAAATTATTGACTTCCCCTTTTATAGTCTTTGGTGAAGTTTGTGCAGTAGCGTCTGAGCACACATGGTTAAAGGAAAACATTTTTCTCTCAGATCTGAGTTTCTGGTCTTGACTGATCTTCTGTTCCTTTTACATGCACAGAGCTCAGGGTATGGACCAGTTCTGAAGATTTTGCTGCCCTAGGTAAACTGACAATCCTCTGCCCCTGAAGCATACCACAGTAACTCCACTGAATGCATCCGATGAAGTGAACTGTAGCTCACGAAAGTTTATGCTCAAATAAATTTGTTAGTCTCTAAGGTGCCACACGTACTCCTTTTCTCCTTGCAAACAGTTACTGCGTGTTTCACTTTCTATGAGGTGCTCTCATTCTGTTCCCTATGTTGGAAAGCAGACTACTTGAGAAGCCGAATATTGGAATCGAGACCAAGGAGAATTTTCCCAAAGTGGTTGTGTGTTTTTTTGTTTTTTTTTAATCTTGAAAAATAGTAATTTTTTTTATTTCAACTTCTGACGTCAAAGAAATTTACAACTACTGATGAATGAAGTCTCAGACATCTTGGTGAGCTAGACCAATATTATACCCATTTTACAGTTGTGTAAACTGAGGGGGAGAGAGAGAGAGAGAGAGAGAGAGAGAAAGTGATTTACCTGAAATTTCACAGTAAGTTAGTGGCAGAGACTTCTTATGTACATTATAAACTTGGAGAGGTTTTGAAAGGTTTTGAGTGAATACAGGTCTCATAGGGTGACTGGCTCCTTTAAGAGGAAACTGGGTCCAGGGCACCTATGATTGATTGCCTGCTGCCCGGTTGACCTTAGTGGAAGGGACCTGGGCCTTGTAAAGTGGGAGACAGCAGCAGGTGAAGGATGGTTACCCACTGACCTCTCTCAACTCAGGGAAATAGTGGTGGTGCTAAAGGAAGGTCTGGCAAAGGCTGCAAAGAACAGGAGACCTTCAGTAATTTTGCTAAAATACCATCACGGTTGGGTCTACTCAGCATTTTTTCCTCCAGAATACAGACATCAGTGTGGCTATTATAATCTGATGTGAATTAAGTATGTGTCTGTAAACCTGTTCAGTAGAATGATATTCAGAAGGGCTGTATTTATACACTATCATTAATCAATTATATGAACCATCATGTTCTAAAATGACTGAAAGTCAAAGTATGCAGTGTTGTAGCCGTGTCAGCCCCAGAATATTAGAGAGAGACAAGCTGGGTGAGGTAATATCTTCTATTGGACCAATACTTGTGAGAGAGACAAGCTTTCAAGCCACAAAAAGCTCTTCTTCAGGTCTGTGGAAGGTACTGAGAGTGTCATAATAGCTCATCTTAATTAATTAGCCTCTTACTCCACATTTTCATGTTCTCTGTATGTATGTGTATATATATCTTCTTACTATATGTTCCATTCTGTGCATTCGATGAAGTGAGCTGTAGCTCATGAAAGCTTATGCTCTAATAAATTTGTTAGTCTCTAAGGTGCAACAAGTACTCCTGTTCTTTTTACTGTTAAATACAAGACTGAAAATGTAGTTCAGAATACGTAGCTAGCATATTTTTGGGACCGTTCAAGATGAAGTGACCTGTTAACACCCCTGTAGTCATAGGACAAAAAAGGGGGCTAGTGTGTTACTGATAGTTGTAATGAGCTGTAAATCCAGTATCTTTATTTAGACCATGATTTTTAGTGGCTAGTAAAGTTATGAATTTAAGCCCCCAGGCACATCTTTTGAAAGTGTTGTGCAGATCTCCTTTGAGGACTGAGGACTTGCAAGTTACAGCGCAATAAAGGAGACCCAGGCGCACTAGCTCACTCCCTGTCCACACTGGCAAGGCACTCAGAGCGCTCTGACTCCGCAGCTACAGCGCTGCTGGTACTCCTCCTCGGCGAGTGGAATAAAGTTTGCTGCGCTCCCACTGGAGCGCCGTGGCGCCAATGTGAACGAGGTGTTGCTTTACTGCGCTCTGATCAGCCTCCAGAAATGTCCCACTCTTGTCATTGTTGTGAAATTGGCTGCAGGAATGTGGAAATGCCCTTTCAAAGTTCCGTTTCGGAGAAGCTGGCTGCTTATCAGCTCCGAGAAAAAGCAAACATTTACTGTTTGCTTTGAGTGAGTGAGAGAGAGGCGGGGGGTATCTGAACTTACAAGACAGCGTGCTGACACACTCTCAGCACCCCAAAAACCCACTCTCTCTCCCCCCACATACACACAACACACTCCCTGTCACACACACACACCCCCATTTGAAAAGCACATTGCAGTCACTTGCATGCTGGGATAGCTGCCCATAAGGCACCGATCCCAGTGACGCTGCAAGTGCCACAAATGTGGCCATGCCAGTGTGCTGTCAGCTGTCAGTGTGGACAGACTGCAGCGCTTTCCCTACCGCGCTCTCCGAAGGCAAGTTTAACTCACAGCACTCTCCATCTGCAAGTATAGCCATGCCCTGATAGGTCAGACATAGAGTGATGGTTTTGTGAAAAGTGTTCACCCAAAGGTGATACAGTGTCAGAGGGCCAAAGCTGCATTTTCTTCCAAGACAGGACTCTACAGGGTAGGGATTGCTGTGAGCTTTTTAATGTTGTTGCTCATGTTAATTTGTATGTGCTTCTTAAATCCAGGTCATGACTTCAAGCTCTATCTTAGTTAACAAATAAATAAAAGTAATAGCTGCCTGTCCTGTACACTGGGTTTGGCCTGTGGAGAGATGAAGTGCTACATTTTTCAGCACTGCAAATCCTTTAATCTGCCGTACCACACATACTGTGTTCACCCAACAACTTCTAATTGCATGTCTTTTGGTAAAGGCAATGGTAGTTGCTGGCACCATTTCTTTTTTCTCAATCATTGCACAAGAAAGGAGTAAAAATACTTAAAATTAAATTATAACATTTCTTCTGGTGAGATAAGAACATAGATTTGAGAAATATTATTGATCTTTATCAGCCTAACATCCTCTTTTTCAGCAGACAATCAATTTATGCAACATTACTAGCTCAATCTGTGATCTCATCTGACTTCATAGACTAGGGTAAACTGGGTCAGTACTTGGATGGAAGATTTATAGGGAAAGCATGAATGCAGTACTGAACCAAAATCCCAGTATCACAGACTTATTGCTGGAGATGTCTTTTGTCTGTAAAAGTAATATCCTAATGGCTTTGTCATAAAAAAGGCACCTTTTTATTTTTGCAAGAATGAGAGGTGTTAACCTTGATCCCCTGGTCAGATTCTACTTTGGATAATTACATCCCTAAATTGCCACTGCAGTTTGAATGAGATGAGATGAGGTTCCTCACTGCTTATTACAAACTGTTCTGTCGCATTGCTGTGTGGCTTCTAAATAGCTTCAGCATTCCAGCCCAGAGAGAGGTGCATTTACTGTTGACTGGAGTCTTTCCTATGCATGTAGTTTGTACAGTCAGTTAATAAAGTTCATACAAAGCTCTGGGATGTGTCCAGATCAAAGTCTCTTTATTCATGCAAGGTCAGTTATTGAAACACATTCTGTTTTTATTGAGATATGGTATGCCAAGAATTTTTGAAAATTATTATATTATTTTCTCTACGTGAGGGGAAGGAGAATGCCCTCACAGACAGACTGTAGCTTTTCAATGTGTCTCTACAGTTGGTTCATGGGGTAGGCCAATGGTATATATATATATTAAAAGCACCTGTCCATGATTTTCACATTATTGTCACATCTTTTCATGTATTTATACCTGCTCCTGTATTTTCCACTCCATGCATCTGATGAAGTGGGTTCTAGCCCACGAAAGCTTATGCCCAAATACATGTGTTAGTCTCTAAAGTGCCACAAGGACTCCTCATGGTTTTTGCTGACACAGACTGACACGGCTACCACTCTGAAACCTGCCCATGATTGGTTTGATTTGGGGACCCCAGCATTCCAATCAAAATGTATCCTGCAACCCATACATTTATTGGCATGGGAGGTGCATACTGAGCACTGGATTAAGGCAGTCCAGGGCCCTAGGCATAGCACAATATAGGGTCTTCATGGCACTGCCCCCACGCCATGCTCCCGCTCCTTACTTGGAGTGGCAAAGGCAGGGGTCCTCCCCATCCTCCCAGAGATTCAGGGTTAGCAGCATGGAGCCCCTTTCTCCCTGTCTGGAAATGGCAGCGGAGGTCCCCCTTGTGATGTTATTGACATAAGCTGAGACCGTATAGATCATTGTTGCAACCAAAGTCCTGTATAAAGGGGGTCAAATGAGGTGTCTAAGACAAAGTTATGGTTTGCTGGTTATAATTATACTGTCCATATGTGTGTATCATTTTTATAATTAAAGTTATGAATATTGACTCTCTACTGTCTGTATTTCAAACCTGTGCTATGCTTCTGGAGAACACTCCAGACAAGTTGGTGTCCGCTCTGCCTAGCCTGCTTGATGGCCCATTAAGGACCCTCAGCTACACAACTGACCCATTGAGAGAAGGCAGACTCGCCTTATGACTCAGCAAGGTATGCAGGGACATGCCTATGGACAGAACTCTGAGGTTTTCCCATGCCATGTGATGGACAGCTTGTCTTTGGGACAAAGAAAGAAAGACCACACAGCAAGAGAATATAAAAAGCTGCTGCAGCTCCTCCATCTGGTCTTCAATCCTGCTTCTTACCTCTTGAGGGACTTTGCTACACTGAAGCTTTGAACCAAGGACTGAAAGACCCATCCCAGCTGGGGATGTTCTCCAGAGACTGGATTTGAACCTGCAGTTTATTTGATCACTGCTGCAAGCCTGAACCAAGAACTTTGCCATCACTGTATGTCATTGATTCCATTTCCCCAGTTCTAGCTCTCATCTGTATCTTTTTCCTTTTATGAATAAACCCTTAGATTTTAGATTCTAAAGGATTGGCAACAGCGTGATTTGTGGGCAAGATCTGATTTGTATATTGACCTGGGTCTGGGGCTTGGTCCTTTAGGATCGAGAGAACCTTTTTTCTTTTACTGGGGTCTTGGTTTTCATAACCATTCGGCCCCATAACGAGTGGCCCTGGTGGTGATGCTGGCAAACTGGAGTGTCTAAGGGAATTGCTGGTGTGACTTGTGGTGAGCCAGTGGGGTAAAACCAAAGTCTTCTGTTTGGCTGGTTTGGGTTGTCTTGGTGTGCATAGAAACCCCAGCCTTGGGCTGTAACTGCCCTGCTTGAAGCAGTGTGTCCTGAATTGGCTCTCTCCGTTGGGTCCCGCCAGAACCAGCCTCGTTATACCCCTCTCCTCAGGTAAAGCAGTGGTGCTGGCAGGAGCCCTTTCTTCCACTTCTGCGGAGGTAAGGGTGGCAGCGGGGACCTCCAGTACTTCCCCCAGCAGCTGCAGTTTGTGCGTGGGGGGGCCAAGCCGACTGTGCTCGTCTCCTGCTACACACGCAGTCCTCTGCTTGGGGTGGTGTTGGTGGGGGGCCCCATAGGTCTTTGTGTTAACCCTCCATTGAGAAGCTTGGGGCAGTTTACATCTCAGGCTCCCTGCAGACTGAGGCAGGCATTGGAGCATGGGTCATACTTGGGTCCCATTTTCAAGCTTTTTCTTTGCTTTCATTAAAAAAAGATAAAAAGATTCCAGCTCTTCAAACCGCAAAGATTCTGATGTAACCACATGAGTCCAGGAGCTGGGGCCCTAAGCATGGGCCTGTACCTATATCTTACTACAAAGCAGAGGAAAAGTGAGCTTTTCTTATTGGTATCAGGTGCATGGTTTTCCCACAGCTGAAAGGATCTGTTCTGCCTGTCGGATTTTTTTTTTTTTAATCAACTGTATTTTGTTCCATTTGCATAAAGTGCTTCACATGTGGTTTTGGGCTGCCAGCAGTCTAGCTTGGTCCTTTGTACTGGCAAGAAATTGCCCAGCCTCTAAGCTCAAAAATTACTGATCATTCACTCCAATAACCAGGAGGATTTGGAGCAAGAGCGCTCTGTTGCTTATCTGCCAAAGCTTTGAACCTTCTCTCTCCTACCCCATGTGCACTGCCATCAATTGCTAAATCTATGGCCACACTCCCAATCCCATCCTTAAAACTTGAAGAATGATCTGAATTTGATTGGTGTTTAAATCTCTTTGGGTTGATCTTCTTATCCTTCACCTAAAAAGCTGTGAGTAGCTTATAGAGGCTGTGCCAATTCCCGGGACCCACGACTGGCATGATAAAGTTGCCAAGCATTGTAGGGAAGCTTCTGGCCTGCCAACCCTGCAACAACATGACAAGCATGAGTGTAGCCTCATCCAGAGTGTTCTTGAGTGCTTGGGTTGAGATCCAAGCAGTATCACAGCTCCAAAAGCAAGCGAGTACATAAGTAGCAGTCTTTGTAGGGATCTTAATGTAGCGTGAGAGCCCTCACCAAATATTTAGGACCCATTTATAAATTCTTGGAAATGAATGTTGTTGTTGTCATCATTGTTTTAGAGATCAGTCACATTTGGCCCCGTATTTTCAGATTTTCTCTATAAACTTGGGTGCCTAAATTAGCATGATTTTTCCGAAGTACTGAGCACATTTGGCTTCCAGAAAATTCATCAGGGTGCCGAAAATCAGGCCACCTCTATTTACATGTTTAAATGTAGATGTTATATGCCTATCTTTAACCAAATTTGAGCATTTTAGTCTACGTCTTTGTATATAAACCAAATACAAATAGAAAAGTTTCCATGACTTTGTTTTTAAAAATATTCTCCTGCACCATTTGCAACCCAAATTTTGCATCATGTTAATGCCTGAAAATGGGAAAGTGAAATTTACTAGACCATGACTGAAAATAAAAGTGACTGATTTATTTTTCATTGTCCAATTTGAGAGCATGGCAGGAAGTAATTAAAGTGCACAAATGGTAAGAGCAGCATTAGCATTATAAAATGTTTGAGGTCTATTTTATTTCTAACTTGCATCCGTTTGACAGACCCTTAACTATGGCACTGTCTACATGGCAAAAACCAGAATTTGCCAATTTGTTAAAGTCTCTTGCAGCTTTCTTGTGTTCTAGCATGATTCAGCCTGTTCTGTGCAGGACTAGATGACAATCGTTTTCAAAAACTGCTCTGCTCTAGATCTATGCCTGGAGTTAGGGAATTTTTTAAGCTCAATTATAATATGACTTGGCCTCATCCACAAAGGGTAGGCTGACCTGTGCTGTAATACATTTGACTTGCAACTGACAACCATTGCTAAACACTGTAGCAACGAACTATTGTTAAGGGTCTGTCAAACTGAAGATAATTTCTGGGTGTTGTGCCCAAATTCCAAGGTGATGAGGCCATTGTTAGTTACTAAATGGATGCCTTCTGGTTATGCAGTGTAGGTGTAACCATGTGGGTCCCAGGATATTAGAGAGACCAGGTGTTTGAGGTAATATCTTTTATTGGTCCAAATTCAATTGACGAGAGAAACAAGCTTTGAAACCATACAGAGCTCTTCTTCAAGTCTGAGAAAGGTGCTCCCAGCATCACAGCTAAATGCAAAGTGGAACAGATTGTTTAGCATAAGAACATATCTTGTAGCATGTGCTAAGTAATGGCTTATTACAAAAACCTACTAACCCCCTCTTTTTGTCCCGTGACTGCAGAGGTGTTAACGGGCCCCTGAGCAACATAAGTTTTGCTGGCATAAACGGTAGTGTATACATACACTGCTATGTCGGCAGGAGAGCTTCTCCTGCCAACATGTTGGGGATGGTTTAATTATGTCGACAGGAAAGCTCTCTCCTGGCGGCATAGATCGACAACTCGAGAGTTCTTACAGCAGCACCGCTGTATTGGTATAGCTATACCTCTGTAAAGTCTGTCGTGTGGACATAGCCTTAGTCTGAACTCTCAAATGTCAGGATTTTTTTTCAGTGGATTCAATTGTTTATTTGAGGGTTGGCCCTCCATTTCTTTTATATGTCAGATGAAGTTTCTCTTCACTGCTGGGGGGTAGCCAGGCTGTCTCTTCCCCACTTGTTAGCTTGATTGCTTTGTTTATTGGCTGTGTAAATGAATTTTCATTGCCTTTCACAGTCCTTTGGAATTAAATGCCCAGTGGAGAAACCACATTCCTTTGTTTAGGATGGGGTGACTCCTATGGGACTGGAAACACATTTGTGCTGCTGCTGCTGAAAAAAACCAAATCCTGACATTTGAGAGTTCTATCCTGAGATCATGAGTGAGGCTTAATTTCATGCATAAATCACAACTCCTGTGATCAGTTTGAGATCAGTGGCATGTCTGCCTCACCCACCTTGATTTTCTGGTTAAAAATTCTATTCTTAGACCTTGAATTCCTTAGCTAACGCCTTCAAATTTAAGGCAAAAGCAATCCCGAGCTGCAGCTGAGATTAACGGTTTTGTCATATAGTTACTCTCATCTCTTTAAAAAGAAAAGGAGGACTTGTGGCACCTTAGAGACTAACACATTTATTTGAGCATGAGCTTTCATGAGCTACAGCTCACTTCACAAAAGCTTATGCTCAAATAAATTGGTTACTGTCTAAGGTGCCACAAGTACTCCTTTTCTTTTTGCGAATACAGACTAACACGGCTGCTACTCTGAAACCTCTCATCTCTTTGACAATCCAGGCCATATTAAGTGTTCATTGTACCAAGGGCCTTTTCTGTGCTTGTTCTTTTTTTAATTTGAAGTAAGAAATTAAGCTTTAGGACTCACTTAACATGTGATTTGTTAGGCTTTGTACCCAGACTCCTGTCTGAAAGGTAGGATGAGTGAATTTAGAATGCTACTTAGCTAATACAGCGACAAACATCGTTCTATCAAACAGAAACAAAGAAAAGATACAACCATTGACCGTGCAGCAATTTATTTTCTGAACATCCTCTAGATTTTAGTCTACAGAACCACAGAACTGTTCCATTTCCTGTCATTCATTTTCTCTGTTTGCAATGATATTGAACTGCAGCGCCCATCTTTTCCCCCCAAAAAATAAAAATAAAACTACTGCGAAGGGCCACAGTCTGCTATCAGATGCACCAGTGTAAACCCAGATGAATTTTGCTGAATGCAGTGGAATTACTTTGATTTCCACCATTGTAACTGAGAGCCTTGTCTGGCTGAGAGAACCTTTTCCCATTCCAGGGAAACCAGATTTCTGTGTTGAGAGAAACTCTGGATGCTGCTGTGTAAGTTACACATAAAAGACAGCTGCAATGGAGCATATGGGTCATTATATTAAAGCTGGATCAAAGGCTTGTGTTTAACTGGAAGCAGATTGGGCTAGTAAAAATTCCGTATTTAGCACATAATAAGGCCAGAGGAATTCTGAATCCAGGCAGGACTCCAGAGACAGATCATGAAAACCTGTGAATCTTCATGATGAAACAGCAGCAGCTTATTTTCATGTCAACAAAATAAAAGACTGAAAAATAAATAATGCTGAATTTGCTCCTTGTAATGAAAAGGAGGACTTGTGGCACCTTAGAGACTAACCAATTTATTTGAGCATGAGCTTTCGTGAGCTACAGCTCACTTCATCGGATGCTCACGATGTAGCTCACGAAAGCTCATGCTCAAATAAATTGGTTAGTCTCTAAGGTGCCACAAGTCCTCCTTTTCTTTTTGCGAATACAGACTAACATGGCTGCTACTCTGGCTCCTTGTAATGGTGGCTGATCACCTGGATTAAATCCAGTGCAGGTATTGCTCCATAGGTAAATGCCCTTGACATACAAAATGACTTTCTGCTCACTCCGTTGCCAGCAAATCATTACCATTTTGATGATCACACCAAAACACAATGCATTCACAGCCTTCTTGAGATCCCCGAACCGCTGTTTTGGATCAGATAACAAACACGCTTTGTGATGACTCATTGCCCTCCAGAGATGTTAACCGCCATCTATAGAAGCATGAACACCGATGGTGATATATAAGAAATTTGTCCTCTCTTTCAAGGTCTTACACAACCTGGCTCTGGCTGACCTCACTTATTCCATTTTACATCATGTCACATCCTCAGCTCAAGTAGCCTTATTGCACGGTCTCTGTTTCCCACTCCTGTCGCTGTGTCTTTTTCCATGCTAATCCATCCTTGTTCACAAGTCGCCACGCTCCATATTGAGGTACCTCTTAAAGACTCCCTTCTTCTGTGATGCACACAAGCAAACCAAAAAGTCCTGAAGGCTGAGGGCGCTTAGCACCCTGGAGGATCAGCCCAGTGTCTGCCCTGTTTTTCTAAACTCTGTCCAACTAATTTGTCTCACACTTAGGGATACTTTTGACTGGGAAAGGCACTAGATAAAACCCAGTTCTGCTCTCTTATCTTCATACAAAAGAGAAACAATGATTGGCGTGCACATTAGATGGTTATTGTACTACTGGGCCCCCAAAGGGGCTTCATAAACCTTCTGCTGTCAGACTTGTGCTCAGATGGAGGAGTAAACAAAAGCTGAGCTAGTGAATGCAGCAGCAGCAAAGCAATAAAATATTGGCTTTACAGGGAGAATCACAAGAGTCCTGGGTAAGGGTATTGGACGTAAAGGGAGAGAGAGGAGAGAGAACATTCACATTGGCTTTGTAGCGTAACACACTGAGACAGTGTGTAGAGAGCAGGCACAATGCTCCTGGTTCCAGGACACCCAATGTTTTGTGACACTGAGGGGCAGCAAAGGCAATTGGCCAGGAATCGAAGTGTGGCATCCAGTAATATAGACATGCCTTTCTGTATTGATATTTTTAAAACAAAATGAATACACTTGTATTGTTCCCTTGTACTCTGACAATCTTTGAGAGATGACTTGACTCACCAGTTTCAAAAAATTGAGTTGTTGAATTTTGTCCTCCTGCAGTTACAATGAGAGGGGGGATCCTGGACCACACATTATTCTTCCCATTGTAGCTTCTTAAAATGAGCTGTGGCTGAAGTCTGTAGGGGAAGGGTATGAGAAGGGTGAGAATGGAAATAGGATTTCTGGAGTCAAATGCTGTACCAATAATAAGGATTTCTTGCCAGCTGGTCTGTCCGTCCAATCTCTCCATCCAACCTCATCTTTCTTTATTTGATTATTATGTCTGCTGGGTCATGTGTACATATATTGCTGGCATGGGGTAGTGGGTTGAGCTGTCCATCAAGGTGTTTGTTGTGCACATTGAAGGATGTGAGGATACTCAGAACATGGGAGAGTGGCGATTGGACATAGAGAGAGGGTTTGTTTTATATTGTTTTATAAATATTCTAAGCATCCATAACATGCTATAAATGTGGTATCTGAGCACCTTCCTCAGTGTAATCTCTTGAGCTTTTGAGCATTCCTTTTTAAAGTAAAAATGGCCTGCTTACTCCAGGATCCATATACATTAAAGCAGGGTTGGGATGCCTCAGGGGGTCGTGAGGTTATTACAGAGGGGGTCACGAGTTTTCAGCCTCCACCCCAAACCCCATTTTGCCTCCAGCATTTATAATGGTGTTAAATATATTCAAAAGTGTTTTTAATTTATAAGGAGGGGTTGCACTCGGGCTTCCTATGTGAAAGGGGTCACCAGTACAAAAGTTTGAGAACCACTGCGTGATTAAAGTATCTTGTTTTGCATGTGACACTCTAGGAGGGTAATGTTTTTTTTTCCTGTAAGCATTAATACAATAAAATGCAAAAGAATTAAAAGATCAATAACTCTAAGGAGATACTGGGTTACTGGGTAACTTTGAATCGTTGCTTTCATGATGGGGAGGAGCATGTGGCTGGGCATTAGTTTTCGTTTTCATACGCTAAGGGGCCGAATAGTGTTGGCTGGAGTCAGGCAAAGTCCTGGCGGGTGCGTGGTGACTTATATCACAATAGCTCTGTGTCAGCACACCTCACTTTCGGCCTGTTGCTCCTCCATGTTTGGTTCTTTTCTTACATGCATTTAAATCTGAATCCTGACCTGTAGCACACCCTGCTATTCTAGTCCTGAGTTCATGTTGCGCAGGAACAGCAGCAGTATGTAATAACTTGGGTCAGTTAGCGTGGGGCCTTCGTGATGTAGATATGGGGATGTCTACAGTGGGAATGAGCCTCCGCGCCCAGGTAGACGACTCACATTAGCAGGACTTGAGCTAGCACATTAAACATACCTGCGTGGACTTTTTGGCACTGGCGGAGGCTCGTCCTGGCCACCCCAGCTCCGATCTAGGGTGTTGGATGGTCTAAGCTCAGGTACAATGTCCACGCTGCTATTTTTAGTGTGCTAACATGACCCCCACGAGTGCAGATCTGTCTGTCCGGCCTGGGAGGCTCTCTCCAAGTTGCAGTGTAGACCAGCCCTGCATCTGCTTAGGGAGTGTGCGTTAGATAACAACTTGTGACATCAGCCAGGCATTGAATCCAGGGTTCCAAAGGGAGTGGAAACTGCTGTGCTGAGATCTTTAGACACATCAGTGTGTCACCGCTCTGAAGTTCCTTTCTTTTGTCAGCTGATTTTATAGCCTTTCCAGATTGTAACATTGTTTTTTTTTTTGTAAACAAGACTACACTGAAAACCTGGTCATGTTACAGGACGTTATCGTGTCTGTTTAAAGACACATACAGTTTTTAAATGGAGCATCCATCAGTCTATCAAAAAAAAAAAAGTGAGGGGAAAATATTAGCCATGTTGTTGATGAAACAGAATGGAGGATACAATATGCAGCAATGTGTCTATTGAACAAAAGCAGTAGAAAATGAACTTTATTATTTCTCACTCACTGGTTCTGTCGGTGATTGAGGCATTTCAGAGAACAGCCAGGAAAATAATAGGTTGCTTTCACAACGGTAGAAGTTTAACAAATGCTCGTTCATTCTTTCTACATCATTGCTGTCATTGGCGAGAGCTTTAGTCTATGATATTGATGCTTTGCTTCATTCTTATCGCTGTATTCTTTTCAGATTCAATCTGTCTTTGATGGACCACTAAACATTTCAATTTGCTACCTATAGAGTTGGATTGAAATGCTTGGGCTAAAATGAGAGGGAAATGATTTGGGGTGAGAAAGAAGGCTGAGAACTTCATGGCTTTATGTATAAGGCATTGCACACATTGAAATCCTCTGATAAGACACCGGTTTACTTGTGAATATCTCATAGCTGTTTGTGGTGCTAGGCAATTCAAGGGTGCTTATAAGTAAAAATGTTCTCAGTTGAATATTGATAAGCACCCTCTGGTTGTGTGGAACTCTGAATTCATATTAACCTGACATGCACTTTCTGTTACATGGTACTGTTTTAATGGTCATGGGGTTTGTCTAAACCTAGGTTGTACTTATTGCTCTTGAAAGAACTTTGCATACACTAACTAAAGTCTGTTATGCAGAATCACCAGGGGTGTGTTAAGGATGGAAACGCAATGGATAGGCTAATAATCAGTTGATAGTAATTAATAACATTTTGCATCTAATCTTTCAAGGGAGTAGTCTGCTTCCATTGTTCCTTCCATCTGAGGATCCCAAAGCACTTGACAAATGTTAATGAATTTTGCTTCACTACACCCCCATGAGTTTTTTTAAGGATTAGTTATTCCTGCTTTATGGATGGAGAAATGGAAGCACAAGGGTTAAATTTGCTGTAGGTCGGTGGCATAAGTGGGAATGTAAGTCATATCTCTCAACTCCTACTCTTGTTATCTAATCTACCTACTCGTGGTAAAGTGTGTAGCAATTACTTGATCACACTTTGTTTCATTATGAAATATATACAAGAAACCAAATAACTAATATCAGTCAGGTTTATTGCTAAAAGTCAATAATAGGTTAGTACAAGAAAAAAAGATTCACTACAAAGCCAGTTTCTGGGAAGTCATCTCATGCAGTGTGGTTGAATTCAGCTTACACAGAAGGCTTGCTTCCAAAGTGACACATTTCAGCTAGAAGTATTTATAGGATGATTTACAAGTTACAAAATTCATTACGTATCTCTAAAATCTAACCCATCACTTCGTACCAGTTCATTAACTTGTTGTTCTGTACCTTTTTTTTTTTTTCATAGATGTTTAGGTCAGAAGGGACCATTATGATCATCTAGTCTGACCTCCTGCACAACGCAGGCCACAGAATTTCACCCAACACTCCTACAAAAAACACCTCACACCTATATCTGTGCTATTGAAGTCCTCAAATCATAGTTTAAAGACTTCAAGGAGCAGAGAATCCTCCAGCAAGTGACCCGTGCCCCATGCTACAGAGGAAGGGGAAAAACCTCCAGGGCCTCTTCCAATCTGCCCTGGAGGAAAATTCCTTCCCGACCCCAAATATGGCGATCAGCTAAACCCTGAGCATATGGGCAAGATTCATCAGCCAGATAATACAGAAAATTCTTTCCTGGGTAACTCAGATCTCACCCCATCTAATAGCCCCCATCACAGGCCATTGGGCCTATTTACCATGAATATTTAATTACCAAAACCATGTTATCCCATCATACCATCTCCTCCATAAACTTATCGAGTTTAATCTTAAAGCCAGATAGATCTTTTGCCCCCACTGCTTCCCTTGGAAGGCTATTCCAAAACTTCACTCCTCTGATGGTTAAAAACCTTCATCTAATTTCTAGTCTAAATTTCCTAGTGGCCAGTTTATATCCATTTGTTCTTGTGTCCACATTGGTACTGAGCTTAAATAATTCCTCTCCCTCGCCGGTATTTATCCCTCTGATATATTTATAGAGAGAAATCATATCTCCCCTCAACCTTCTTTTAGTTAGGCTAAACAAGCCAAGCTCCCTGAGTCTCCTTTCATAAGACAAGTTTTCCATTCCGCGGATCATCCTAGTAGCCCTTCTCTGTACCTGTTCCATCATCCTTTGAATTCATCCTTCTTAAACATGGGAGACCAGAACTGCACACAGTATTCCAGGTGAGGTCTCACCAGTGCCTTGTATAACGGTACTAAAACCTCCTTATCCCTACTGGAAATACCTCTCCTGATGCATCTCAAGACCGCATTAGCTTTTTTCACAGCCATATCACATTGGCGGCTCATAGTCATCCTATGATCAACCAATACTCCAAGGTCCTTTTCCTCCTTCGTTACTTCTAATTGATGTGTCCCTAGCTTATAACAAAAATTCTTGTTATTAATCCCTAAATGCATGACCTTACACTTCTCACTATTAAATTTCATCCTATTACTATTACTCCAGTTTACAAGGTCATCCAGATCCTCCTGTAGGGTATCCCTGTCCTTCTCTAAATTGGCAATACCTACCAGTTTTGTATCATCTGCAAACTTTATTAACACACTCCCACCTTTTGTGCCAAGGTCAGTAATAAAAAGATTAAATAAGATTGGTCCCAGAACCGATCCTTGAGGAACTCCACTGGTAACCTCCTTCCAGCCTGACAGTTCACCTTTCAGTAGGACCCACTGTAGTCTCCCCTTTAACCAATTCCTTATTCACCTTTCAATTTTCCTACTGATCCCCATCTTTTCCAATTTAACTAATAATTCCCCATGTGGCACGGTATCAAACGCCTTACTAAAATCTAGGTAAATTAGATCCACTGCATTTCCTTTGTCTAAAAAATCTGTTACTTTCTCAAAGAAGGAGATTACCTTCCTTGTTTGTTTTGGATACTAGCATTCCAGGTATTGGTCCATGAAGGTACCTCCCCAGCTTGTACCAGAGCAGAACATTAATGTATTTTGCCTTTGACAAGTTTTCTGTTTTCTAATGCAAAAGCTGACTTCAGGCTTGCAAAGTATTATGGGATACTTAGCACAAATGAACGGAATTATAGAAAGACATACACCAGTTGAGGTTGCATAGCTGCTAGAAACATATTTATACAATTAATATGTGATTTATGTCTCAACACACTGCGCAAGCAGTAATATATAATCAACACAAATAAAACTAATACATTTTCATGCAAAGCTTTAAATGCATCTTCTGTCCAGGTGTGGGAAATCAATATTTTAAAATCCCCATCATGGATAAGGTGAGTCAAAGCTTGTTTTTGCCTTGTGCATGTTGTTGTTAATTTAAATAAGTATGTCTTTTCGGTTTAATAATATTTTAAAATTTAAGGTAAGTGGGTCAATATGCACATTAAAAACTGATAGATACTTTTTTATTTTTATGCTGTACTGGGTCTCACTTTGTGTTATGAATTTACTCTGGGAAAACTGGGGTAGGCATTGTTATAGTGTGTTCTACAGAGCTACGTACATTTGGAGTAGTGACATTACAAACGAGGTTTCTACATATACATTTCTTGTAATCAGTTACCACACAGTACTGTCCATCCATATTATAGGTCACTCTTATTGTTGATTGTCACCATCTGGTAAGATTAACTGGGTAGGAGACAGGAGTGGCTAGCTTCTCTGTCTCGTTGTACTGGTTCAAGCCGTCATGGCCACACACACATGATGTCAAAAACATCACATCAGCATACGTATCCATATCCCTTAATGGAATGGCAAGCTGTATGTAGTATCCTTTAGGTTCACATTATTGAGTGATGCACCAGTAGCTAAGGTAGATTCAGAGATTCCTTGTAGATGCTCTCTTCCAGGTAATCTACTGAATGGACAGTAGCTACTTTATTAAATATTGCTGTTAAGATTCGTATGGGTCAAGATACCTTAAAGAACCAGACATTGTGTAAGATTGTTTTGAATAACATGAGCTTCAGTTAGGATGCGGTGTCACTGACCCTAATTACGAGTTGTGCTAAAGGGGATTTGTTTGCATAATTTAACGCATTGCCAATTCACCATAGTTTTGTTATCAACGGAAGACAATTCCACCTAGCTAAATGCTCTTCATTTATAAGGTCTGGTAATTTCCCTTTTTCAGTATTTCATAATGAAATGGTTATGGCAGTTAAAACATAATTCCCAACAGCGGTACAAATCATTTCCTTACCAACATGGTTTTCCCTTGCCATCAAATTGCTTACTGCATTTAGTTCATTCATTTTTACTTGTTTGATTAAACAGCTTAGCGATGTCATGCATATTGTACACCATGTACCATTCTTCACTAACCAGGCCCTCAATACCATGATTCGTGGGTTTAGAGCAATGGTGCAAAAACTTTTCCAGTCGTGCCTCCCTTGCCATTAATTAAATCTGCTTGCCCTACCCTTCCGCCCCCCCCCACCCCTACCTCATTACTGCACAATCAAGGCTTCCTCAGCAGTGGAGCTTGGGCTGAAGGTGGAGCTGGGGGCAGAAGGGGTAGGAGCTGGGGCTAGAGGCGGAGCTGGTCAGGGGACGGAGAGGGAATGAGGGCAGAGCTGGGCTCGGGCTGGAGAGGGAATGAGGTCAGGGATGGGGGTCGGGGTGGGGCGGAGCAGGGTTGGTGGTGGAGTTGGACTGAGGGCGGAGCAGGACTGGAGGTTGAATGGGGTTGGGGGGCGGAGCTGGTCTGGAAACGGAGCGGCACTGACCTCCGGGACTGAATCATATCCTTCCTGATAAGATGCTATTATATTAATTAACAAAGAAGCATACAAGGATACATAGACTTTTACACAAAAAACGAATTTAGACATATTCCAATGAGAGAGATTTAAAACTACACGTATATGCATGAACTCACTTTGCTTAATAATGTACAGTTTAAATAACAGTTATTCCTGGCCACGCTAGTGGTTTTTATAATGTGTCTGTGGTCAATTGCATATTCAATTGTCCAGATATAGTAGGTTGAAGTGTGGCTGACCAGTCTGTTGTTTATAACACACTGTGTCTTTTCTTCTTCCAAAACCAGGAGGTTTCTTGACTGTGTGCACTGATTATTCTGGTGTCTCTAGTCCGTGGGATGCATTCTTAATCTGCTCATATTGGTTAACATGCTGCATTTTTTTATTTTCCGTTTCTCTTGTTTTTTCAGTAACCCGAATTTATACACAGATGAACTTAGTTTATTTACATGTTTTAGGGACCAAGACATTTATTACACAAGCTGTGCTTTGGTACAGCATATGTTGGAAGAATGGCCTGGTTTTTTTTACTCTTTATTTTTTTCTTTGTTAAAATACATTTTTGTTCTTTGCTCTGATTTTTCCATTCTTTAGGAAAACCCGCCCCCGACCCCAAATGTGTTTAGATGCATTTGTAGTTTTTGCATAAAGACATTCATTTTTACTTCCTTAACCTGTACATGACTAGTTTTCATAATAAATATAGTACTTGACTGCTAAGAGAAATGCTCACAGTCTTCTGTCAGAAGATGTATTGTTCTCCCCTCCTGAGCAATATCATTTACCAAGATAGATGGCAACAGAATTTTTACTCAAGCTTTTTACAGTTTTGCTTGTGGTAGCGATTCCAAATATTTAACAAAATTTTAATCATAAACTTTAATAACCAAAACTTTTTTTAAACATAGCACAGTAAAAATAGTATAAAATTGAAGTAAAATGAAGTTTAAATGCAGACTCATGCAAACTTTTTGAGGGTGATAAATTTATGACATTTGCTTGTGCATGGGAGACAAAGGTAGCAATCTGTTGAAATTTGTTTGGTTAGCTTTAACATTTTGCAATATTACTAAACATCATATATATATATATATTATATTTTTAAACATTTTGGTTATAACATACCTATTACTATATTTTCATATTTAAGAAAGGTGCAAACAAGTTTTTAAAAAAACCCTAAAACAGTTGATTTTATTAATATTACCATTGCATTAATATTGAGGTTTTTTGCCTGCAGTTTTTTCTTCAAACAAAAAGCCTTTAATAAATAAAAACAAAAAATTTTCTGCTTGCTGTTGAATTATTTATCGTGACAGCAATATTTATTTATAACATACAGGCCTTTCTGAGCTTTTCAAAATAAATTTAATTGGTATTATGAGATGATGTTTATAACCTAATCATAAAATAGTACGGTACCACTAATGTTTTTTTTTATATATTTCATTCAGGCCAGGTAACTGCTGGAAATATATATGAAATATAATTTTATCCTAATATTGTGTGCTTTACACATTAATATATGTGATGTGAATAATACATATTGATAATATGATGTGTATATATATTAGCCCAGCATATATTGGTGAACACCACCAATTCTGTGGCCACCATCGCCTGAATGGCAATCTCTCTTTCATCTCTCCTAGCCTATAAGAGAAGTAAGTTGATTAATTATAGAGGGCATGAGAGAGAGGAGGGTGTGTTGTGGGTTTGAATCTGTGTCTAAGAGATGAGGTTTGCGATTATTTCTGGATGTGGTACCTTTTAATCACGGGATCATTTTCCCTCTCCTGCCGGTCAAAGAATCCACTTCCCAGATTCTTAAAGCAGTAAGGAAATGGGATTTCCTTGTGGTCTTCATGAGAAACCTGGAAATTGAATGTGGAGAATGGAACGAATAAGAGGGGCAGAGTTACCTCTGATGCTGTAATCCTGCCACCAGACAGGCTGCCCTGCATGGGAGGCCCCTACCAAACTTACGGTTGTGAAAAATGTGTCACGGACCATGAAATCTGGTAATTGTAAGGGAGGGGCATGACTGGTGGTGCCCCACTCCAGGGGCTCCTATTGTGCGTTGGGCTCCAGCTGCTAGTCCTGGCCCAGCGGGGGAGGGACAAGACTTTCTCTTCCCCTGCAGGGGCCACTCCCCGAGCAGGGTCAGACCCACCTCTGGCAACCTCCTTCCGCTGCAGGAAGCTCTGTGGCTGCTGACTGGGAGCCCAGATTTAAAGGCAGCTGTCAGCTCCCGATCCGGGCGGGAGGCTGCGGCCCCAGCTGTCAGCTCCCGACCCGGGCGGGAGGCTGCGGCCCCAGCTGTCAGCCCCTGACCCGGGCGGGAGGCTGCGGCCCCAGCTGTCAGCCCCTGACCCGGGCGGGAGGCTGCGGCCCCAGCTGTCACTCCCGACCCGGGCGGGAGGCTGCGGCCCCAGCTGTCACTCCCGACCCGGGCGGGAGGCTGCGGCCCCAGCTGTCAGGCCCCTGACCCGGGCGGGAGGCTGCGGCCCCAGCTGTCAGCCCCTGACCCGGGCGGGAGGCTGCGGCCCCAGCTGTCAGGCCCCTGATCCAGGCGGGAGGCTGCGGCCCCAGCTGTCAGCCCCTGACCCGGGCGGGAGGCTGCGGCCCCAGCTGTCAGGCCCCTGATCCAGGCGGGAGGCTGCGGCCCCAGCTGTCAGCCCCTGACCCGGGCGGGAGGCTGCGGCCCCAGCTGTCAGGCCCCTGACCCGGGCGGGAGGCTGCGGCCCCAGCTGTCAGCCCCTGACCCGGGCGGGAGGCTGCGGCCCCAGCTGTCAGCCCCTGACCCGGGCGGGAGGCTGCGGCCCCAGCTGTCAGGCCCCGATCCGGGCGGGAGGCTGCGGCCCCAGCTGTCAGCTCCCGACCCGGGCGGGAGGCTGCGGCCCCAGCTGTCAGGCCCCGACCCGGGCGGGAGGCTGCGGCCCCAGCTGTCAGGCCCCGACCCGGGCGGGAGGCTGCGGCCCCAGCTGTCAGGCCCCGACCCGGGCGGGAGGCTGCGGCCCCAGCTGTCAGGCCCCGACCCGGGCGGGAGGCTGCGGCCCCAGCTGTCAGGCCCCGACCCGGGCGGGAGGCTGCGGCCCCAGCTGTCAGGCCCCGACCCGGGCGGGAGGCTGCGGCCCCAGCTGTCAGGCCCCGACCCGGGCGGGAGGCTGCGGCCCCAGCTGTCAGCTCCCGACCCGGGCGGGAGGCTGCGGCCCCAGCTGTCAGGCCCCGACCCGGGCGGGAGGCTGCGGCCCCAGCTGTCAGCCCCTGACCCGGGCGGGAGGCTGCGGCCCCAGCTGTCAGGCCCTGACCCGGGTGGGAGGCTGCGGCCCCAGCTGTCAGGCCCCGATCCGGGCGGGAGGCTGCGGCCCCAGCTGTCAGGCCCCGACCCGGGCGGGAGGCTGCGGCCCCAGCTGTCAGCCCCTGACCCGGGCGGGAGGCTGCGGCCCCAGCTGTCAGCCCCTGACCCGGGCGGGAGGCTGCGGCCCCAGCTGTCAGGCCCTGACCCGGGTGGGAGGCTGCGGCCCCAGCTGTCAGGCCCCGATCCGGGCGGGAGGCTGCGGCCCCAGCTGTCAGCCCCTGACCCGGGCGGGAGGCTGCGGCCCCAGCTGTCAGCCCCTGACCCGGGCGGGAGGCTGCGGCCCCAGCTGTCAGCCCCGATCCGGGCGGGAGGCTGCGGCCCCAGCTGTCAGGCCCCGACCCGGGCGGGAGGCTGCGGCCCCAGCTGTCAGCTCCCGATCCGGGCGGGAGGCTGCGGCCCCAGCTGTCAGCCCCTGACCCGGGCGGGAGGCTGCCCGGGAAACCCAGACGTTTGGTAACTTTCCTCCCCATACCAAGTAACCCTCACTTCTACGCTGCTGCTGGTGGTACTGGCTTTAGAGCTTGGTGCTTGGCCAGCAACCACTGCTGTCCTGCTGCCGAGCTCTGAAGGCCATGCCCCCGCCAGCAGCAGCGCAGAAGTAAGGGTGGCCATCCCACGAGCCCGCTATACTAACCTTGTGACCCCTGCCTCCCACATCCACTTTTTGGGTCGGGACCCCCATGGTTACAACACCATGAAATTTCAGACGTAAACATCTGAAACTGTGAAATTGACTATTTTAAAAATCCTATGACCATGAAATTGACCAAAATGGCCCATGAATTTGGTAGAGCCCTACTCATGGGGCTGCAGCGGGGAGCAGTCAGAAGACAGGAACAAGGAGGGGTGTGTGGTAGCTATGCTGGAGGTCATCCATTTCCTGGTAATGACAGCAGATATTTAATCATAGCTGCTTCACCTGGGCCACACTTGAAGGAGCATGGCTTGTCTCAGAACAACTTTCCTCTTAAGTGCATAGTGGTCCTCGTGAAGAGGAAACTGAAATCCTCTCTGTGTCCATACAACAGCACAGGAAGTAGCAGTATGGGTTTCCCAATGTGTTACCAAAATTTCTGTCCCTGGGCAGTGGTGGTGGCCTTTGGCCTTGCTGGCAGTCCCAACACAAGGGGTACCACTTAATAGTGAATAAGATGCTGCCTTGTACAATGTGTTCAAGCCATAAAACGTCCATTGAGGGTAACTGCTTTCACTCAGTACCAAGCTGGGGTGGATGCAAACCAGTGCCCCAGAGGTTAAAATCTCTGTATCTTGTCATCTATCCCATGAGACATCAGCCCTCCCAGGACTTTTAAAAATCTTAATCCATCTCTTGATAGAAGTTGCTCATAAGAATTTGGCCCATTAGCATGGTAATAATATCCATGTTACCTCTGACATGGATCATCCTGCTCTGTTTTTATTTCTATTTGGTGATACTTGCACATCCAATTAAAATATTGGGTTTGGTTTTTTGTCAGCATGTGAAATGACTGAAGTGCTGGCCCTATGAAGGGAAGGTAAATTTGTTTCTCTTTGAATTGATGTTCTCTTACATGCATTATTGTGGACCCATCAGAGGCAATTCTTTAGTCTGTCTTAGCCACATACTTCTATTTTGTCATGCCTACAGTATATGGGTTTTTAATAACTGTATGAAGATCAATAAAATAAAATCAGATCTGAATAGGTGGCTTTGAATTCAGTCTCTCAGAAGCTTCTTCAGCCTTTGTAAGTTATAGCTTTGTTGCTGATCTTTAATTAATGTAATTTGTAGTTCAAAATTTCCCCCCTTTGGTTTTTAAAATCTTCCACTCGCTCCAGCATACCTAGCTCACTAACATTGTATCTCTCAGCCTTCCATACCACTTGTCAGCCCTGGCCTCCTTTGTTTACCTTCTCACAACCTGACAGGTGTTGATGCAAGAGCCTTCTCTATGTTAACTCTCTTCATTTGTTAGTCTCGGAGAAATTGCCACCCTGGATAAGATCAATGGTCTGTCTAAACCAGTACCCAACACCAGATGCATCAGAGGAGGGTATAAGCTCCTCGTAGTAGGAAATAGGCAGGCTCCCTGTATCATTCTGCATCTCATTTCATATCTCATCAGAAAACAGTTTTCTCTTGTTGCTCCCTCTGTCTTTGTAGCTCTGGGAAGCATTTTGGGACTAGTTTGTGTGTAAACCACTGTACAAGGGAAGCTGCATTGTAGTTGCAAAAAGAAAAGGAGTACTTGTGGCACCTTAGAGACTAACCAATTTATTTGAGCATGAGCTTTCGTGAGCTACAGCTCACTTCATCAGATGCATACCGTGGAAACTGCAGCAGACTTTATATATACACAGAGAATATGAAACAATACCTCCTCCCACCCCACTGTCCTGCTGGTAATAGCTTATCTAAAGTGATCATCAGGTGGGCCATTTCCAGCACAAATCCAGGTTTTCTCACCCTCCACCCCCCCACACAAATTCACTCTCCTGCTGGTGCTAGCCCATCCAAAGTGACAACTCTTTACATAATCAAGTCGGGCTATTTCCTGCACAAATCCAGGTTTTCTCACATCCCCCCCACCCCCATACACACACAAACTCACTCTCCTGCTGGTAATAGCTCATCCAAACTGACCACTCTCCAAGTTTAATTCCAAGTTAAACCAGAACATCTGGGGGGGGGGGGTAGGAAAAAACAAGAGGAAACAGGCTACCTTGCATAATGACTTAGCCACTCCCAGTCTCTATTTAAGCCTAAATTAATAGTATCCAATCTGCAAATGAATTCCAATTCAGCAGTTTCTCGCTGGAGTCTGGATTTGAAGTTTTTTTGTTTTAAGATAGCGACCTTCATGTCTGTGATTGCGTGACCAGAGAGATTGAAGTGTTCTCCGACTGGTTTATGAATGTTATAATTCTTGACATCTGATTTGTGTCCATTTATTCTTTTACGTAGAGACTGTCCAGTTTGACCAATGTACATGGCAGAGGGGCATTGCTGGCACATGATGGCATATATCACATTGGTGGATGTGCAGGTGAACGAGCCTCTGATAGTGTGGCTGATGTTATTAGGCCCTGTGATGGTGTCCCCTGAATAGATATGTGGACACAATTGGCAACGGGCTTTGTTGCAAGGATAAGTTCCTGGGTTAGTGGTTCTGTTGTGTGGTATGTGGTTGTTGGTGAGTATTTGCTTCAGGTTGCGGGGCTGTCTGTAGGCAAGGACTGGCCTGTCTCCCAAGACTTGTGAGAGTGTTGGGTCATCCTTTAGGATAGGTTGTAGATCCTTAATAATGCGTTGGAGGGGTTTTAGTTGGGGGCTGAAGGTGACCGCTAGTGGCGTTCTGTTATTTTCTTTGTTAGGCCTGTCCTGTAGTAGGTAACTTCTGGGAACTCTTCTGGCTCTATCAATCTGTTTCTTTACTTCTGCAGGTGGGTATTGTAGTTGTAAGAAAGCTTGACAGAGATCTTGTAGGTGTTTGTCTCTCCACACAAAGATGGACTACAAGCCGTCAAGAACACTATCCCCGATAATGTCACGGCTAACCTGGTGGCTGAACTTTGTGACTTTGTCCTTACCCATAACTATTTCACATTTGGGGACAATGTATACCTTCAGATCAGTGGCACTGCTATGGGTACCCGCATGGCCCCACAGTATGCCAACATTTTTATGGCTGATTTAGAACAACGCTTCCTCAGCTCTCGTCCCCTAAAGCCCCTACTCTACTTGCGCTATATTGATGACATCTTCATCATCTGGACCCATGGAAAAGAAGCCCTTGAGGAATTCCACCATGATTTCAACAATTTCCATCCCACCACCAACCTCAGCCTGGTCCAGTCCACACAAGAGATCCACTTCCTGGACACTACAGTGCTAATAAACAATGGTCACATAAACACCACCCTATACCGGAAACCTACTGACCGCTATTCCTACCTGCATGCCTCCAGCTTTCACCCTGACCACACCACACGATCCATCGTCTACAGCCAAGCTCTGCGATACAACCGCATTTGCTCCAACCCCTCAGACAGAGACAAACACCTACAAGATCTGGGAGTGGCTAAGTCATTATGCAAGGTAGCCTGTTTCCTCTTGTTTTTTCCTTCCCCCCCCCCCCCCCAGATGTTCTGGTTTAACTTGGAATTAAACTTGGAGAGTGGTCAGTTTGGATGAGCACAAGAGATCCACTTCCTGGACACTACAGTGCTAATAAACAATGGTCACATAAACACCACCCTATACCGGAAACCTACTGACCGCTATTCCTACCTGCATGCCTCCAGCTTTCACCCTGACCACACCACACGATCCATCGTCTACAGCCAAGCTCTGCGATACAACCGCATTTGCTCCAACCCCTCAGACAGAGACAAACACCTACAAGATCTGGGAGTGGCTAAGTCATTATGCAAGGTAGCCTGTTTCCTCTTGTTTTTTCCTTCCCCCCCCCCCCCCCCCCAGATGTTCTGGTTTAACTTGGAATTAAACTTGGAGAGTGGTCAGTTTGGATGAGCTATTACCAGCAGGAGAGTGAGTTTGTGTGTGTATGGGGGTGGGGGGGATGTGAGAAAACCTGGATTTGTGCAGGAAATAGCCCGACTTGATTATGTAAAGAGTTGTCACTTTGGATGGGCTAGCACCAGCAGGAGAGTGAATTTGTGTGGGGGGTGGAGGGTGAGAAAACCTGGATTTGTGCTGGAAATGGCCCACCTGATAATCACTTTAGATAAGCTATTACCAGCAGGACAGTGGGGTGGGAGGAGGTATTGTTTCATATTCTCTGTGTATATACAAAGTCTGCTGCAGTTTCCACGGTATGCATCCGATGAAGTGAGCTGTAGCTCACGAAAGCTCATGCTCAAATAAATTGGTTAGTCTCTAAGGTGCCACAAGTACTCCTTTTCTTTTTGCGAATACAGACTAACACGGCTGTTACTCTGAAACCTGCATTGTAGTTGAGATTGTAAATTATTTGCGGCAGATTGGACTGCCGGGTTCCTCCTGTTTACCCTTTGCCTGAAAACACTCATGTTGTCTATGCTGAGGGCAAGATGATACTAGGGAGACACCCCACCCCACCCCCCAGGAGCTGGGTTACTCCTTCCAGAGCATTTCCAGCTGGCCCCAGGGAGCAGTGGACTATAGAAGATGTACATTATGGCATCATGACAAAAGAACATAGCAGACTGTCACTTGGACAAATAAATAAAATAAAAGCGGTCACCTTTTGATTCCTATTCCTTAAAATATAGTGTAGCAGAATAATGTCATCAGTCTAAAGAGAATTATGGACTTCCCTCTGAAATATTATCTATAGAATGCTTGGCTCATTTGTTATAGATCAATATTTTCCTACTTGCTAGGAACCATGCAGAAATTAGGCCTTTAATTCTGGAACCTGTTTCTCTTTGAGTTTCTTTAATAAACTCTCGTAATTTATGGACTGTATTTTACATCCTTTTCCCCTTCCTCATATCCCCCAGGGCTAGTACTCGCCAGCTATGAAGAAATGAGATATCGAGTTATTATTATTCTTGATTAAGTCAGTAAAATCCATTTGTCTTGTTAAGCAAGTAGCTCCATTTGGCATGTTGTGCAATCCCAGATTTTACAGTTGAGGGGAGAAATTAATACCCGAGACAATGATTAATTGTTTGAAAATCAGAATTGACCATCCAGTACTCCAAGTTAGCAACGCTTTCTTGTAGCTGTACTATACAGTTAGGTCTGTGCAGTGTAACCAAAATGACAGTTTTATGTGTAATTTCAAATTATTAACTGATGATTACTTTGATCATTGAAGAATATTTGTCATTTTTAGATGACAGAAGTCAATTTTTTTCCCCAAGTAGTTTCAGTGTGAAAATTAGGCAATGGGAAAAAAAGAAATTTGCTCTGAATCTAGATGATCCATTGGGTTAGCACACTAATTCGAGACCCCTAGCAGCCTAGGTTCTGATTCTCATTGAGACATGATCAATTCTCACAAAGCCACTACATAGGTTGTCATGACTGAAAGTACTGGTCCAGGTGAGACCCTGGGCTGGAAACGATGCAGATGAAAACTCAAGTGTTGTGGCAGCACTGTGTGAAAGAATCCTGCCCATAGGGCCATTTTGCACTATACCTGGCTCTAGGATCATTCCCGTTAGCATGAATTTCACCTCAGAATCACACTGAATCAGGAAAAAGAAAAGGAGTACTTGTGGCACTTAGAGACTAACACATTTATTTGAGCATAAGCTTTCGTGAGCTGCAGCTCCCTTCATCGGATGAAAGCTGTAGCTCACGAAAGCTTATGCTCAAATAAATTGGTTAGTCTCTAAGGTGCCACAAGTCCTCCTTTTCTTTTTGCGAATACAGACTAACACTGCTGTTACTCTGAAAACTGAATCAGTGTGGATCATGGATATGATGCCCACACGTCATTTCAGTGAGAAAGCACTATTCAAATGGCAAAATCTTTTAATTCAATCCTCAACTCTGAATTTCCGAGGAACAGCCATGTTAGTCTGTATTCGCAAAAAGAAAAGGAGTACTTGTGGCACCTTAGAGACTATAAATGTAGATTGTAATGTCTCTAAGGTGCCACAAGTACTCCCTTTTCTTTTTCTGAATTTCCTAACTTTCATCCCAGTAAATATTCAGTCCTAGGACTGGATTCACAACATTCCTTTTGTTGAATACCCTGTAGTTTGTCAGAGATAAGGTGGGTGAGGTAATATCTTTTATTGGACCAATTTCTGTTGGTGAGAGAGACACTTTCACGCTACACAGAGCTCTTCTTCAGGTCTGTGAAAGGTACTCAGTGTCACAACTAAATACACCAACTGAAGTTGGTCGAATAAAAGACATTTCCTCACCCACCTTGTGTCTCTAATATCCCAGGATCGACATGGCTACAACATTCCATATAACTGGTTTTTCAGGCCAATAAAAAACACATCCATCCTGCTTCCCCCCCCCCTTTAGTGCCTCTCTTGAGCTCAGCAGCAATAACCACTAAGTCCTAACTGTATTTTATTTGTTGGTAAACCAGCAGATGTTATACAGATACTTCATAATTTGGATCAGTATCCAGATTTAGAATACCCTGAAGATCAGAGATTTTGTTTAGATCCATAATAAAGATAGGGATCATTTGCAGAATTCAGGTCCAGACTTGAGTCCCAAACCCCCGTTGGTCAGGTGTCAGACTTCAGGATTTTATGGGAAAGTACAAAGCTGTTCTGCTAATTCAGCCTGACAAACAGACTAGGTGGGTCTCTTTAGCTTCAGCTTGGAAATACAGAGTATGGCCACGCTAAAAAAAAGAAAAACACCAAAAAAGACCTGTGGCAACGAGTTTCAGAGCCCAGGGTCAACTCCCATGCATGCATGGGCTTGCACACGGGACTAAAAATAGCAGGATAGACATTCCCACTTGGGCTGCAGCCCAGGCTCTGAAACCTGGTAAGTGGGGAGTGGAGGGGAACAGGATGTATGGCTGGGACCAGGAGTATTGTGAAGGAGCTTGGACTAAGCTTTAAGTTTTGTTGGTATACATTCATAGAATATCAGGGTTGGAAGAGACCTCAGGAGGTCATCTAGTCCAACCCTCTGCTCAACGCAAGACCAACCCCAACTAAATCATCCCGGCCAGGGCTTTGTCAAGTTGGGCCTTAAAAACCTTTAAGGATGGAGATTCCACCACCTCCCTAGGTAACCCATTCCAGTGCTTCACCACCCTCCTAGTGAAATAGTGTTTCCTAATATCCAACCTAGACCTCCCCCACTGCAACTTGAGACCATTACTCCTTGTTCTGTCATCTGCCACCACTGAGAACAGCCGAGCTCCATCCTCTTTGGAGCCCCCCTTCAGGTAGTTGAAGGCTGCTATCAAATTCCCTCCCCCCCTTCCCCCACGCTTCTCTTCTGCGGACTAAATAAGCTCAGCTCCCTCAGCCTCTCCTCATAAGTCATGTGCCCCAGCCCCCTGATCATTTTCGTTGTCCTCTGCTGGACTCTCTCCAATTTGTCCACATCCTTTCTGTAGTGAGGGGACCAAAACTGGACGCTAAACTCCAGGTGTGGCCTCACCAGTGCCGAATAAAGGGGAATAATCACTTCCCTTGATGTGCTGGCAACGCTCCTACCACTTTGTCTTAGGGCTTTGATAGTTCAGTGAAGAATAAAGGCAAAAACGTGACGAGGCAGCTGAGGTTTTGGGCCACGACCTAGAGTGTGTATACAAGGGATTGAGAGTCAATGCAGGACTCTGCCCGTATACATACAGTCTTCGCCTCAACAGTCCACGTTGTTTGGGTCCATTTTTACTAAATGACATGAGTCCCCTTGCATTCTGTTAGCACAGAGTATGTCTACACTGTGGTTAAAAAACCCATGGCACCAACCTCAGAGCTTGGGTCACTTGACTTGGGCTTTCAGGGCTAAAAATAGCAGTGTAGGCATTCAGGCTCAGGCTGGAGCCTCCCCCATTGTGGGATGTCAGAGCCTGAGCATCTACACTGGGGGATCTACACTGCTATTTTATAGCCCCACAGCCTGAGCCCTGCGAGCCCAAGTTAGTGGACCTGGGCCAGCCACGGCCATGCCACAGGTCTTTTATTGCAGTGTAGACGTACCCTCAGACATTCAAAACATGTGCTATAAATGTAGAGAACAGAGGTACAAAGGCTATCGTTTTAGAGAAAACTGTAGGAAACTAAAGCAGTCCCTGTTTGAGGACTCCCTGCTGCTCTGCTGTCATTTTAGGCATCTTACCTACCTCGCATGCAGAACTTTTTAAACTCTGACAAAAGTATGTCTAAGTTAAAGGGTTCCCATGAAGCTGGTAATTGAGGACAGAAACACTTAGTGCTGGAATTGAATTCAGCAGAGAACAAAATAGAGAACATCCATATTTTAAAGGTAAATAACCAGCAAAAGGAGAAACTAGATCAAAACAAGAAATGCCTTCCTGCCCCTTCCTCTTACACTTCTGTGAGTCTGTTCTGCAGGGGGATCCAATTAAAAGGCAAATGGAGGGATGGATACATGGAACTGATAATGCATTAAGGAGATTTTTCCTGTCTCAGTATTAATGGTGCAGCCTTAGGTTTGGATGCAGGCAATAAACCAGCAGCCTGGCTTGCTTTCTGCATGATGATTAAGAGAGGCAGCCTTACTTTGTACATTTATCTGCTGCTCCATCACCTTGCAATTTATGGTGTTCTCTGTGCTCACAGGAGTCTATTATATGCAGACAGACTTTACAATATAACCAAGTACAAGGCTTTTTATTTTATTTTTACCCACTGGGATTCTCAAAATGGCAGTTTAAAGGGCCGTCATCAAGGATGACGGCTCCAAAATTCAATTTAGTGTTTGTGTTTTTCTCTTAGCTCTGTTTGCCATCCTGAAAATGCTATCTGACTCTCTAAAGAGAGGGATACAATGCTGTTAAAATCCAGCATCTCTAAAGATCCCCAGCACTGCAGATTTCTGCTCCCAGGGTTGTGTTTTGGGCATATTTTCAATCAGTTAATCCAAGAGAGTCGTTCAAAGTGCCAGTGTTCGAGCAACCTCTGTGAAATAGCCCCAGCAACAACTCGAGCCTTCAATCTCCGGACCCCGCATTTGGGGAAGAAATCTGTCTCTAGTTATTGCACTTGTTGTCTCAACAGTAGCGTGTTATCAATTTATTCAGTTTATCGTACAAGGAATCCTTATCTTCCCAAACCTTGTGTCCTTTCATAATATACCATTCCATTTGGACCCCTTCCCCTTAGTTCATTAATAACATTTGCATGGTTTTGATCTCTGTGATGCCAGCAGATCAGGTGCCAGCTCATGCCAAGGTCCCCAGGTCCCAACTGAACAGTGATAAAATACATGGTTGGAAGCAGTCTGGTTCCCCGTATGTTAGTATTGCTAAAATAGGTATTGAGATTATATAAGAATCTATTTTGTATTTAGACTTTATTGAATGCTTGTGAGTTGCTGTATGCACTTATAACATCTGTATCCCATATAGCAGCGGTCCTCAAACTGTGGGGCCATGCCCTGTGAGGGTGGCATGGAAGAACGTTCATTGGGCACGCGCTGCAGCCCGGGCTAGCCCCCATGGGGGGCAGGGAGGGAGTGCCATGCTTCCAGACCCACCCCGCCATCCCCAGACTTGCTTCACTTCCAGGCACAGCTCTGTCTCCAGACTAGATCTGCACCCAGGCCCACACCACCCCAACCCCACTCTGCCCCCAGCTCTACCCCCATTCTCTCTCCACCCCCAGACCAGCACCTCCCCCATCCTCAGTTCCACCCCCAGCTACACTTTCAGCCCAGGCTTTGCTGCTGAGGAAGCCTTGTCTGTGCAGTAATGGAGGGGGGCTTGGACAGATTCAGTTAATAGTACTGCAGGGTTTGACTGGAAAAGTTTGCGCACCATCATATAGTAAGCTCTTCTCCAGCCACCCGCCCCTCCTGCTGCGTGTCCGTAGGCGGGCCAGGGAGTGTGCACCCAGCATGCGGCATCTCCTCACTGCAGATGCACAGAGTGAGTCAGGACAACAAATCAGCAGTGCGGGCATGAATTTTTTTTTTTTTAAGGGAAGTGGAAGAAGCCAAAAAGTACAAAACCCGCAACTCTATAACATTTTAAGCAACTTTTTTTAAAAAACCAAGCCCAAATCCATATCCAAAGTGGTAGGGTAATATTTAAGCATTTGTATTGTATGCATCTGTGACTGTGACACTCACCAGACAGGAGAGAGATTAAATAAAGTGTTGATCTCTAGCAGAAGGTGTTACATCCTGGTGGACACCAGATGTGCTATTGTGGAACATTAAAGAGAACAAAAGACTTGTTCTGCTCTCCTGTCCTACCCCTCACGAAGAGGAGACATGCAAGTGAATTCCTCCCATCATCTGAGTTTGCCACTCAAAGCACATTGGGTTGTGAGGAAGGGAATAAAAATCTCTGACAAAAAGGAACTGTATCTCTATGCTGCTTGGACTCTGCAGGGCAAGGTTTCCTTAACACAAGCAAGAGATCCCTGGCTTCTTAGCCTTAGGTTCCTTAGGTTTTTGTGCAATCAACTCTTAAAGCAAAGTATTTTGTTTTTGCTATTTTAGGCTGTGTCTTGGAATGGTGAGGCAATGTAGCAGCTGCTAGGAGTCAAGATATGGCCTATAGCAGTTATATAACCTATTTCTCTTGCTAGGACTGGTTTTGAGATGTCTCCCTATTTGGGAGAATTTATTATCCCTATTTAGAACAAACAAGGTATCATCTCCCACCCGCCAGAATTGAAAAAAGTTTGTATTGCTATTACACAAGGCAATTTCACCTGGTTTCTCATTTCCCACTCCAGCCTGGTGTGCATCAGCTGAGGATCTGGTCCAGTGACTTTAATGAACCTATGTTGATTTACACCACTTGGGGTTCTGGCCCAAATATACCACAACAGATCATTACTGCCGACTCATTTGCATTCCTGCCTGCAGAATTGAGCATACAATTAAAATGTCTTTTTAATATTCCATAATTTTACCTTTCCATAGAAAGGTTGTAACCAAAAGTCTCCATGGCTGTACTGTAAGGGGAGTACCATTCATTCAGACATAGTTGAGCAGAGGAGGAAATTGAGGGATCAGAGGAATTCTTGCCCCTTGGACTGTAGCAGTAGATTCTCTGTTTCAGTGAGGCACAAAGCTTGTGTTTTTAAGGGAATGATTTCCTGACTTGTCTAAATGGTCTTTATCAGTTCAGTGCATCTTCCAGGAGCACAGCCTAAAGCATCATGAGATTGATGCTGGGATAGCCAAGGATATTCTGGCTGTTGATTCACTGTAAAGTCTGGTGCAAGTACAGTAAGTGGGGCCTTCAGCCACAAACATGATCTGAATATTAATAAATAACACTGTACCTAGCAAAATTTGATAAGAAGCACTGCTGCTTCAAAACCAAATGGGTTTCTAGACAAATCCCCAGAGATTTCACTTCACTTTGATTGTCTCTTCTGCTGCCTTACAACGATACCCAGATGGCATCTGGATTAGATTCTTTTCCGGAGACAGCTTAGGTGACTTCGTTTTGCATCCTTTGACACCATTATATTATTATATTTTATATTATAAATTATATTTTAACAAATTATATTTCCAGTAGCTCCTTTATGGAACAGTACAACCCAGGAGTTGATCTTAATCTCTGAAAAACAGGTATCCTCTAATGAATCAACTTCACGTTGGCACGACTTGCCCTTGAGAATCATGGTGCCGGTGTGTGCACTGAATCCTGCAGCCTTCTGAAGGACACATTAGAGATCTCTAGAGACCAGCCGTTTTTCTCCAGGTGAAACAGCATTTCTGAAACTCAAATGGAAATCATTAAACAGTGAAAACCTATTTGCCTTACAAGAGTGGATTTCACATGAATTTGCTGTGTTCTTAGATTCATGCTGTTATACAGAATCTCTGCCATCATATTTATTGTCCAGTCACAGTGTTGTTTAGGGCCTTTACCCGGTGCCAATTGGCACGGCAAAACCTGCTAAATGGAGATAGTTTAAAACCTTTTCTCTTACAGGGAACCATGGAAGCTAGAGGTGGAAAAAGGCTTATTAGATCATCCATACACCTCTCTGCCAGTGCAGGATTGTTGTTATTTGTTATACTTATTATGGTAACACAAAGAGGTCACCACCACCACTGAGGCCTCGCTGTTTGCTAGACATTGTGCATATACAAAGTAAGAGAGAGTCCCTGCCCCCAAGAGCTTATAGTCTGAATAGGCAAGAGGGACGAGGGGTGAGAGAAGGACAGTAATATTATCTCCATTTCACAGATTGGGAACTAAGGCAGAGAGAGAGAAAGGGATTGATCCTGTACGGTGCTGAGCACTCTGGCCCTGCTTCAGCAAACTGCTTCCACATCTGTTCCCCTTTAATCATGTGATTTAGGATTGAACTCAGGAACTGAACCCCGATCTTCTGAGTCCCAGTTCTGTGCCTTAACTAGAAGCTCATCCTTGCTCTCAGTGAATTGTTCCCTACCTTATATTTCTTTAATGTTTGTCCAGCCTAGTTTTATGTCAGGAACCAGCAATTGAATGTATTCAGAAAAAAGATGCTTATTTTAAAAGGGAATAGCAGTATTGCTTAAGCCATGATTTAGGTAATTAAGTGTTCCTGTCACCAGCCAGCATTTTGATAGGGCTTGCTAATGTTGCCTTTATGGATAATAAAACTGCCGCAGTAAACAGAGATGATAACTGTTGGACTATTTAACACAACATTGTGGGGCTTTTAGAGGTCAAGGGGAAAAGGGGGAAAAAATCCATGACCTATCAAAATTTTACCAAGTGTGTTATTTAAAAATCAATGTAGAATTTTGCCACCAATCACGATGTAAAATAGCACATAATATCACTTCTCCAAATTGCCCCAAATTGTTGCATTTTAAACCAAGCCAGCTTAGTTTAAGTAATGGCTCCACACACAAACTCTGTTTCCTTGATTGGGTTATTACTATGTGAGTGTCTTAGCAAGAAAAATGAATTTTATGTCAGTCTGAGTTGCAGCTTTACATATATTATTTAAGAGCACTCTTAACCTCTCCCTAGGTCAATGATCATCTACTTGCAGATTGCTTTTATTCTTATTCCTCAGAGCATGTGATTCCTTTCTTTATGAGTATTATTTATAAGCCAAATGTTACTTTAGCATTTACATTAATGCTAATGAATTATTAAGATGTTTAGGAATTCATATGTTACCACTTTACCATATGAAAGCTGTCGAATCCTCATTGAGAGATTTATTGCAAGTTGAAGGCAGCATACTTTGGTGACCTATGTGGAATAAGTTGTTGCTTCTCATTCCATTCTCTGGCAGATGGATATTTGCATCTCAAAAATTACCACTATCCTTGTGTTTCATCTTCCCCCTTGTTGCCAATCTCAGCAGAGGAGCCAAGGACAGAATGGACCACAGGAATCACATTGCCTAGGAAAGGGCCTTTCTGGATCAGAGTTGAGACCTATTCCCAGTGCATGGTCAGTAGCTTGTAGGAGTGCTATACCTGGCCTCTGAGTAATCAAAGATCTTTCGTTTCTGGAGCTGTCAGCGTGGAGCCGTCAGCGTGGAGCCGTGCACTTGGCCCTGTTTTTTAATTTTTTGTCCCCTGTGGTTTGTTGATTTCTGAGTTTTGTGGCCCCTTCCTCACCTGAGCAGATCAACCTTTCATTGCTCTGATGGGCGTTGGCCACCAATCCCAGCTATTGAACAGGCTGACACCCTTCCCCAGCATTAAATTCACCCAGTGGTTCAGTTATTAAGGCAGCAGCCCAAATGCCACTGCTGTGACTGCATTGATAGTATGTTGCTCCCCTCCAAATTGATATAAAAGGGGATAGAAGAGCGGTATCTTTTTAGATTTCTTGCCAGTTGAGAGTCAGATCCTGTGAGGTGCTGGGTAATGGGAGTAGTAAAGAGCAGAACCCTTCTCATGAGACACTCGGCACCTCACAGAGTCTGCAGAAGTGCATCATTGTCCTGCTGGAGTTCCTAACGATAGATGCAACCATTAGGCGTTGGTGGAGGGACAAGTTTGACTTAACTCAGTGACTCCTTTCTATTTTTGATTTCTATTCTGTGTGGATAAAACACTGTGTGGATGGAACACCTTGCATTGTATTACCATCCTGTCGCAGAACGACAGAGCGCAGTACCCACGTACAACTGGAGCAAACAGTAAACTTGTGCACAGCGGCAAATAAAGGCTGTGCCATCCTTGCCCCCTTCCTGTTTTACACTGTGCATTAAGGTTCTGTTAGTGCCTCTCCTTTCAATGGTTTTTGAGGTTATCTAGCTCTGCTGTATCCCATTCTGAATCTCCTCTGAAGTGCCACTTTCCTTGTGGATCAGCGGAGCAGCCCCGAGTGAGAAGGAGCCAGAGCTAAAGTCAACACTTACAACTTTTTCATTAGGCCTTAAAACGTGACATTAAACATTTATTGCTGCACAGTTGGTGGAGGAGAATGTAGGGAAGGGGAGGTTCAGAAAATCTTTGGTTAACAACTTCCCGATCTTTCTGCAGGTACAAGTGATACTTCCACCAAATCAGTAACTTTCCTGAGGTTTGTGTGTAGAAGGGGTGTGTGTGTGTGTGTGTGTGTAAGTAAACATGCAGGACCTTGGTTAATGAATTCATTACTCAGATCATATATAAAATGCATTACGAGGGTTGGTGGGTAAAATTTTCAAAAGCACTTAAGTGACATAGGCTCTAAAGTGACTTAATCCCTTTTGAAAAAGAGGACTTAGGTTCCTTAAGCATTTGTAAAAATGTATTCAATGTCTGTGCCAAATGAAAGGTTGTAGGGTGCAAAGGAGTGGACGGGTCCCAGGGAACTGTAGATCCCACTTTGTGGATTTAATTCCAGATATTCCTGAGATTCTGCTGTTTGAGTAATTTACAGAGAGTTGTTGAATTCAGTATTTTAAATCAGATTGGAAAGAATAGTATATGATGAGGAAAAAAAGGCTATAATATTCACCATGGTTGATGTTCTCTCCTACACTGGTGTATTCTCCTACACTACTAAGTTCATCTGGAAAGGAATTTGGGGCTCCCCTAATGTAAACAGAGAAGAAGTGCCTCCCTCACTGTAAATGTCTTCATTTTGGAAAGTTACTAAAAATGTTTTTGAAAGTTTTCTTAACAGGTGCACCTGGGGTAGGTCTATGCCCTTTTATTTCTTACTGGGTGATTCCCATCATGTGGATGGGTATAAGCCACATAGTTTATTGAATGTTCAGTATTTAATAGACACTTCTATTCCAGATGAATTCTAAGCACAACAAATCCAATAAAGGGGAAAATGTATTGTGTATTCTCTGAATATTGGAACCTCACCCCCGGGGAAATACTGACCCCATCTTTTAACTGAGCCCCTGTTTTCGTCCCCACAATAATTTCAGGTTAGTACATTTAGGCACCTCCATACCTAATTGCACTGGCAAAACATGTTCATAGCTACATAAGCGGTCTAAATTGTACTTCCTGATAGCTACAAGGATAAAATTGAAGGCCTGTGTTTGAAAAGCTGGAGCTGAAAGTCTGGTAGTCAGCTGATGTTGTGAGACTGCTGCCTATCATGCCAACCGATATGGTATCATTGATTCCTTGTGCTCCCCTGCCTGTCTGCATCCACTTGTTCTGTCTCGTTCTATATTTAGGATGTAAGTTCTTTGGGGTAAAGCGGACAGTTCTGTTGTTCTCTGTTTGTATAGCGCCTAGCCATGGGATCCTGATCCATAAGTGGGGCTCCTCGGCAGTACCACAAGACTAATAATATTAAAAGTCCCCAAACCACCCCAAAGATCTTGTGCATCACACTTTGGCCACAGCCACTGACAATCAGTGCACTCCCCAGAGGGTACAAGTAGAATTGATACTCTGAAATTTCTAACTATTGCCAGTTATCCTGACCCCTAATGTTATTTTTTAAAGTATTTGTGTGTGGATTTATTTCTAGTGCTAGTTTTCAAAAAAACAAAGACAGTCTCTTTTTTGAAGGTTTACAGAAATTGATGCGACAGACTGACAGCTGCTTTGGTGACAGCTTCTTAAGTGAAAACAGTCTTGGACCATTTTTGAAACTGATTGAGTTTGTGTGAGAGACAGTAATTGATCTGATGTGTCATGCAGTTGTTAATATGTTGCTGTTTATGCCTTTGACGCTAATCATTTCCTAGGTTTTGCTGAAGGTTATTATGCAAATCTGAATCTAACCTCCAGTCCCCTTTTTATAAGCAAATGTTTGGCCTGATAGACCTAGTTCTGTAAACACCCATTTTCCTAGGGTAGACATTCTGCTCAGATGGACAGAAAATATGACATGACAATACAAGTTACTTATCGTGTATTCTCAAGGTTTTTATACAGTTGTAATCAACTCTTGACAGATCATCTCCGTAGGTCACTAGCCAGCAGACTGATGCAGCTACTACTTGTTAAATGCACAGAAGATTTGGGGTGAACAAGGAATGACAAAACCTCCTAGCCACTATAGTAGGAGGCAAAATTCAGGCCTTGTCCTTAATTGTCCTTGGTCAATTTTGGCCAGTTTCAAGATGTACTGGGTTCAGATCACCATACAATAATGTACATTGTATCTATGCTGGTGGTTTTCATTAGTGGCTAAGAAACAAGTGTAGATATGGCCTGCTGAAGAGATTGTGAGGATGATGAACTGAACTGATAGAGGTACACCCCAGCGAGATGAATGGAGGCAGTTCAGAATTCTCTGTTATTTCAGGCACTCTCTTTGCAGAGTCAGGAACACAGCACTGCATGAGTTCACATTTGGTTTCCTTCTCACCCAGAAGAGCCAGAATTTAGTTATTACTCAATATTTTTGTTTATCAGTTCTTCACCACTGACTGAGAGCAGCTTGTCAAGCCAAGTTGCCAATATTTCTACTGAAATTACTGTGATTTAATGCAGCTATTTCAAACTGTGCCAATGTATCTGCGCAATAATATGCACTCTCCAGATGCTATACATGGTTTTTGGAACAATCTCGGTTTTAACAAATGAAAAATCTGAAGACTTTAAATATTCAAGTGTGAGAATCTTTTTCTTTCGTTCGTTCGTTCGTTTCCAACAGTTGACAAGAAGGTGTGAGTAACAGTAGGGGGAAAAATAAGCATGGGGAAATACTTTTACTTTGTGTAATGACCCATCCACTCCCAGTCTTTATTCAAGCCTAATTTAATGGTGTTCAGTCAGAGAACTCTTCAGTCTCCCTGGTCACTCGATTACAGACCTAAAAGTTGCAATATTACAACAAAAAAACTTCAAAAACAGACTCCAACGAGAAACTGCTGAATTGGATTTAATTTGCAAACTGGATACCATTAAATTAGGCTTGAATAAAGACTGGGAGTGGATGGGTCTCTAAGGTGCCACAAGTACTCCTCATTCTATTTCCAGCAGAGATCCCAGGACTCTGCTAAGAGACGATTTTTGACATTGCCAGATGGCTTTGTCTCAATTAGTTCCTTCTCACTGTACATTGACACCCTGTAAGCAATCGTTTTGACTGTCTCCTTGAGGACAGCATACCAATCTCACCATTTATCCCACCTTTTGGAAGATGTCTATTGTTGTTTTACAGCACTTGGAACAAAATAACAGCAGACAAGTGGGTGCTCAGCACTGTAAAGAAGAGAGATGTTATCCAGTTCCCCCTCTCCCTTTCTCCAACCCACCTTCCCCATTCCTTTTCAGTAACCCATCTCATGAAACTGTGTTGCTTTAAGAAGTATGGTCTCTTCTGCAATAGTGAGCTATAGATGTGGTTTCTTCTTATCGCAGAAGTAAAGGAGTCTGTTCCTGTTACTTCCTAATTCATAAAAAGACTAGTGGCCTATATCCTATTTAAGACCTCAGCATGTTGAACCACTTTATCAAGAAAATCAAGTTCAAGATGGTTTCCCTTGTTTCCATTATCCCAGGACACTGGAGATTGATATATTGTCTTCATTTTGTAGGACGCATACTTCCACATGACAATACTTCCTGACCAGAGGAAATACCTTTGCTTTATATCAGGGGAGATGCACTACCAGTACACGGTGCTCCCATATGGCCTGTTGTTGGCCCCAGAGGTCTTCACAAAATGCATGGCAGTCGTAGCAGCCCACCTGTGCCACTTGGGTGTCCAAACTTTCCCTTACCTGGATGGTTGGCTAGCGTACCGAGCTGCAAGCATCCATAGCAGCTTCCTCATTATTACACAGCTGGGCCTCAAACTGAATTTAGAGAAATCAAAGTTACTGCCAATGTAGCATGTAACATTCATAGGAGCAGATCTCGACACCATAACCATGGTGGCCTATTTTCCAAAGCACAGGAGTCCCACCTTGGTCAACTTCCTGTGCAAACTCTGTGGTCATCTCAGGACATAAATGTGCAGGAACTCTGTGTTGGGCCAGGGGACATTTATGTCTACTAGGAAGAGCCAAGTGGTGCAAGTCTTTACAGACAATACCTCTACCATGTTTTCTCTCAACAGGCAGGGGGTGCAGTGTCATGGTGCAACTCAGCTATAGATAGAATCATAGAATATCAGGGTTGGAAGGGACCTCAGGAGGTCATCTCGTCCAACCCTCTGCTCAAAACAGGACCAGTCCCCAACTAAATCTTCCCAGCCAGGGCTATGAGAAACAAAGTTACCTTGAGAGCTTTTCATCTTTCAGGAGTGAGGAACACCATTGCAGATTCCCTCCGCAGGAATTTTGTAGACCACATAGAATGGTCACTCAGAAAGGACATCCTCCTCCAGATCTTCCATCAGTGGGGATACCCAGAAATAGACTTGTTGGCTACCAACCTGAACAGCAAGAGGTTTTGAACCAGGGCGGGCTGCAGTCCTGGTTCCTTAACAGGTGCATTTCTCCTCCTGTGGACCAATCCTCTCCTATGTGTTTTTCCTCCAGTCCATCTCATCCCAAGGATACTCAGGAAGCTGAAAACAAACAAAGCAACATTAATTTTAGTGGCACTAGCCCGGTTAAGACAGTACTGGTTCAGGGATCTACACCAACTTTCAATCAGGCCACTTATAACTGTTCTTATTCAGGGATCTCCTATCTCAGAACCAGGGCAGGTCTCTGCATTCCATCCTCCAATCTCTCCATCTCACCTCCACCTCACAAGTTAAATGCTTGCAAAAAAATTGTGCTCCAGAGACATCCCCGGGATCTTAGTGAGCAGCAGGAAGGATTGCAGTAGAGCCACATACATAGCAAAGCGGAAGAGATTTTCCATGCAGGCATGATCTCAGCCTTTATCACCCCATCGATCAGACATTAGCCATATCCTGGATTACTTACTGCATTTGAAGTCATTCTGGCCTTTTGGTTAGCTCTGCGAGAGTTCACCTGGCTTTCAGATCTATAGTTCGTCCATCAATAGAGGGGTTTTCTGTTTTCTCTCATTCTCTGGTATCCAGATTTCTGAAAGGTCTAGTCAATGTCTATCCACCAGTGTCTGACTCAGTACTGTCACGGGACCCTAACCTAGTTCTTTCAAGCTTGATGCTCCCTCCCAGCTTTTGAACCTCTAACAACAAACTCTGTGAAAGTTGTTTCAGAGTAGCAGCCATGTTCGTCTGTATCTGCAAAAAGAAAAGGAGGACTTGTGGCAACTTAGAGACTAACAAATTTATTTGAGCATAGGCTTTCATGAGCTACAGCTCACTTCATCGGATGCATGCAGTGGGAAATACAGTGGGGAGACTTTATATTCACAGAGAACATGAAACAATGGGTGTTACCATACACACTGTAATGAGAGTGATCAGGTAAGGAGAGCTATTACCAGCAGGAGAGAAAAAAAACCTTTTGTAGTGATAATCAAGGTGGGCCATTTCAGGCAGTTGACAAGAACGTCTGAGGAACAGTGGGGGGGGGGGGAATAAACATGGGGAAATCATTTTACTTTGTGTAATGACACATCCACTCCCAGTCTTTATTCAAGCCTAAGTTAATTATATCCAGTTTGCAAATTAATTCCAATTCAGCAGTCTCTCGTTGGAGTCTGTTTTTGAAGGTTTTTTGTTGAAGAATTTCCACTTTTAGGTCTGTAATCGAGTGACCAAAGAGATTGAAGTGTTCTCCGACTGGTTTTTGAATGTTATAATTCTTGACGTCTGATTTGTGTCCATTTATTTTTTTACGTAGAGACTGTCCAGTTTGGCCAATGTACATGGCAGAGGGGCATTGCTGGCACATGATGGCATATATCACATTGGTAGATGTGCAGGTGAACGAGCCTCTGATAGTGTGGCTGATGTGATTAGGCCCTGTGATGGTGTCCCTGAATAGATATGTGGACACAGTTGGCAACGGGCTTTGTTGCAAGGATAGGTTCCTGGGTTAGTGGTTCTGTTGTGTGGTGTGTGGTTGCTGGTGAGTATTTGCTTCAGGTTGGGGGGAGCTGTCTGTAAGCAAGGACTGGCCTGTTTCCCAGATCTGTGAGAGTGATGGGTCATCCTTCAGGATAGGTTGTAGATCCTTGATGATGTGTTGGAGAGGTTTTAGTTGGGGGCTGAAGGTGATGGCTAGTGGCGTTCTGTTATTTTCTTTGTTCGGCCTGTCCTGTAGTAGGTTGTGTTTCTTATGAAAGTTGTGTTTCTTATGGCAATTATTTCTGTAAGAAGAGTTTCGGAGCTACAACTACTACTGTACTAACTGACCATCCTTACGTTTTCTGCAATCTATGCAGCTTCAGGTGCTTTTTCTGAAACCTTGTTCTTCCAAAGCTGAAGGAAGACTTCACACTGTGGATGTCCGCGGAACTTTGGTGTTCTACCTTGACTGAACTAAGTTGTTCAGAGCCTCTCTGAGGCTCTTTGTAGCTTATGCTGAGAGACTCAATGACCAACCAGGGACAGCTCAACGTATTTCATGCTGGATTTCTAACTGTATCAAAGTTAGTTACAATCTTGTGAAAATGTGTCCTCTGCTGAAAATAATGGCTCACTCCACCATGTCTCAGTCCACTTCCTCAGCATTTTTGAGCAATGTTCCCATAACAGATAGCTGCAAAGCAGCAACACGGTCACCTGTACATATCTTTTCCAGACATTATGCCATCACTTAGGTCTCTCAGGGCAATGCCAACTTTGGCAAGTCAATATTGCCATCTCTGTTCAGATAATCTGAAGTCCCTCCACCTGTAAGGGAACCACTGCAGAGTCATCTGCTTTGGAATGTATAGATGCACAATCGCTCGAAGGAGAAATACACTCACTTACAATGATGGTTGTTCTTCGAGATGTGTCGTGCACGTATACCTTCCACGACCCTCCCACCTTCCCTGCTACTTTGGACAATAATTTCACAAGCAGTGAGAAGGAATAGAGAGGGTGATGATGGACACACCCCTTTCATGGCCTCGGTTCAACACATGAGGAGGGCAGGGGTGCATGTGCTACCTAGTGGCTGGCAAAAGTGTCCAAATTGAGGCATTGGGTGTAGGCACACCTGCAGTGGAATGCAAATGTGCACAGCGCATCGCAAAGACCAACCGTTACTGTAGGTAAGTGGGCATTTCTTCTCTCCATTATATTTAAACAAGTACTGGTATAATTTAAGTCTACGTGTGAAACTGAAACATTGAAGCTCTTCACATACAGCTGTGGGATTAACCTTTGGCATGGGCCCCAAGGTACAGAAATTTGTTCGTCTTGGTTTGACTGCAGGGCATGGTGAGGTTGAAGAGGGTCTTTGAGTCCCTGTCAAAACACTGAGGTATGATCTTATTTTCTCCATGCCCCAGCACTGAGTAATGACCTTTCACTCTCTTCCTTCTGGCCCGGGGTGACAGGATACAAGTAGTCTTTGAAGCCCATCGACTCTCTCTGATGGAATCCTTACCTATCACTCACTAATTGAGCTTCACTAGCACCTGTCCTTTCGCCTGCATCTGCCTTTGTCTTAGTCCTTTTTGGATTCATCAGCCAACTGAGCAGTGAGTGCAAAGTGTAGATCCCATGCTGTGGAAATGGGATTGCTGGCTCTTCAATGTCCCTGGACTTCCTCTGACCTGGAGTATGTTGTCTGGTTCCCTCTCCATTTCTTAAGTCATGGAGAACAAGCTGTCCGTAGACTGCCAAGAAAGAAATGAAATTTCACAGTACCAGTAAATAAGAAATCAATATGTTTGGAGATGTTAATGACTCATTTTTAATGCAAGTGTACATGAACACAGGAAAAATTAAATGTAGAGGATCATTACTTCTCTTGTTAGGACTTTAAGATTGGCAGTACATTGCTTTGTGCAACACTTCACAACCTAGAATTCTTATTGCGGCATTAGTTTAATACTTGAGGATTTTTATAATAGATTAACAACAATTTGATGTTTTTCTCTGGCTTTCTGTCACAGTGATCTTTAAGTGATTACCAGTCAAAGTCCATATGGGTCCAGAAGCACCATGCTGTTACTGATGATTTTTCTTTGCCTGGAAACCATATTTACTTCTAAATGATAAGAATACATGTTTTTAAAAAGAATATTTAAATGTTTTAAACTAATTACCAGCTCTTTGTTGAAGGGGAGTTATGGTGAAAGAAGTTGATTGTGCATTGGTGCTTTTTAACTCAATAAATCTGCTTCTTATACCCCTGTAGGTCTTCAAATAATACCTTCTGACTTCCCTGACAAAAGCAAGTGTCTGATCCTGCAAACCTTACTCATGCAAATAGTCCTTACCCATGTGAGTGTAACTGAAATTAGGGTGACTGTTTGCTTGCGTATGGGCTACGAGATAAGGATCCAAGTTCTTTAGAAAAGGGAAGAAGGAGAATCCGGGGAACTACAGACCAATCAGTCTTACCTCAGTCCCTGGAAAAATCATGGAGCAGGTCCTCAAGGAATCAATTTTTGGAGCACTTGGAAGAGAGGAAGGTGATTAGGAACAGTCAACATGGATTCACCAAGGGCAAGTTATGCCTGACCAACCCGATTGCCTTCTGTGATGACATAATTGGCTCTGTGGATATGGAGAAAGCAGTGGAAGTAATTTACCTTGACTTTAGCAAAGCTTTTGATATGGTCTCCCACAGTATTCTTGCTAGCAAGTTAAAAAAGTCTGGACTGGATGAATGGACTATAAGGTGGGTAGAAAGCTGGCTAGATTGTGGGGCTCAGTGGGTAGTGATCAATGGCTCGATGTCTAGTTGGCAGCCAGTATCAAGCTGAGTGCCCCAGGGGCCGGTCCTGGGGCCGGTTTTGTTCAACATCTTCATTAATGATCTGGATGATGGGATGGATTGTACATTCAGCAAGTTTGTGGGTGACATTAAGATGTGGGGAGAGGCAGATATGCTGGAGGGTAGGGATAGGGTCCAGAGTGACCGAGACAAATTGGAGGATTGGGCCAAAAGAAGTCTGATAAAGTTCAACAAGGACAAGTGCAGAGTCTTACACTTAGGACTGAAGAATCTCATGCACTGTACAGGCTGGGCAGCGACTCGCTAAGCGGCAGTTCTGCAGAAAAGAACCTGGGGATTACAGCGGATGAGAAGCTGGATATGAGTCAGCAGTGTGCCCTTGTTGCCAAGAAGGCTAATGGCATATTGGGCTGCATTAGTAGGAGCATTGCCAGAAGATCGAGGGAAGTGATTATTCCCCTCTGTTTCGCACTGGTGAGGCCACATCTGGAGTATTGCATCCAGTTTTGGGGCCCGCACTACAGAAAGGATGTGGACAAATTGGAGAGAGTCCAGCAGATGGCAACGCAAATGATTAGGGGGCTGGGACACATGACGTATGAGGAGAGGCTGAGGGAACTGGGCTTATTTAGTCTGCAGAAGAGAAGACTGAGGGGGGATTTGATAGCAGCCTTCAACTACCTGAAGGGGGGTTCCAAAGAGGATGGAGCTTGGCTGTTCTCAGTGGTGGCAGATGACAGAACAAGGAGCAATCATCTCAAGTTACAGTGTGGGAGATTTAGGTTACATATTAGGAAAAACTATTTCACTAGGAGGGTGGTGAAGGACTGGAATGGGTTACTTAGGGAGGTGGTGAAATCTCTATCCTCAGAGGTTTTTAAGGCCTGGCTTGAGAGTGCCCTGATTGGGATGATTTAGTTGGGGTTGGACTAGATGACCTCCTGAGGTCTCTTCCCACCCTAATCTTCTATGATTCTATGATACTCCTGCTTGACGTGCGGATGTAGCTAAGGGAAAGTGAGTTGGATTCTCTTTTGTCTTATGATCCATTACATCTGATTTCAGACTTTTTTTTTTTTTTTTTTTTTTAATTTTCTGGTAATAGTGTGAGAGGCAGAATCCAGTTGTAAGGAGAGTGATCACTTTAGACAAGCTATTACCAGCAGGAGAGTGGGGTGGGAGGAGGTATTTTTTTCATGCTTTGTGTGTATAAAAAGATCTTCTACACTTTCAACAGTATGCATCTGATGAAGTGAGCTGTAGCTCATGAAAGCTTATGCTCAAATAAATTGGTTAGTCTCTAAGGTGCCACAAGTACTCCTTTTCTTTTTGAGAATCCAGTTGGATTTTCAGATCCAACCCTTAAAGACAACAAATTTTTAATGTGATATGGGGTCCAAGGGAAGCAAGTGAAGCAGTTTAAACGAGGGGAGTGACATGGTAAGATCCAGCAAGGAAGAAAATTTTGGCTGTAACACATTCTGGATGAATTGGATGGGATAGCTATGAGACTTCTCAATGCTGAGAAGATCAGAGAAGAGAGGAAATTTCAGAAATCAAGGCAAAAGATAAGGGCATGGACAAATGATTTAGTTGTGCATCTGACAACAGTGTTACTACAGTCTACATTGTAGTTACTGCAGTGGGAATATTCCCATTTTCTTCCATGAGCTTTGGATCAGGCCCTTGTTGTGTACAGTAAATGGTGTTAAATATGGGCTGCACACCTGTGACTTAGACATAAATGTATTGCACCTCTGTTCTATCTGCCCCCTTGTGGGGAGGCCCAAAGGCCAAAACTGAGGCAAGCACCTGTGCTGAAGTGGCATTCTCTTTGGCAATGATGCTGCTCAAAAGCACAGAGCAAGAGTCCATGGCAGATTGTGAAATACAGAAAAGTGTGATTTTTGCAAAGGTGCAGCTGATTATCTGGTCACCTAATTGCATTTTGTTTTTCACTGGCTGCTCTTCTTATCAGAGCCACACAAAACTCTGCAAGTTCAGTCAATACTTGTATATTCACAGGAGGCAATCAATAGAAAAATTAAAAAAGAGAGTCAGGGTAATTAGGCTGAAGCTGCTGCTTACGAGTTTTCAATAATTACTTTAGCTTCCTTCTTTTCTTACGTCTCAAGAAAAATGGTGCATGATTGAAAGAGTGGATCTTGTTTGACTGAGGACATGTCAGAATTCTACAAAGCCAAGCAGGAAGTAAAATTAGTGCTCTTTGTTTTAGCACATAAAGGGGGCTTTACAGGATGGCAGGGAAAGAATAGGCTTGATTTGGATGGTGCCAGCTAACAGCTGTGCCATTGTTTTTTACCTGTTTGATGTCCTCTGTTTCCATACCCTGTAGTATTAGTTTCCCTGACACTAACCCAGGGACTCAAAACTCTCATTAGTGCTTTGGGGAGAGGTACTGGCTTGAGCATTTGTGGAAGTTCGGGGGAGTTTTGCTGAATCTCATAGACTAATCACTGATGCTGCACCTATGGATTTATGTTATTATTTTATATTTATATTACAGTAATGCCCAATAACGGCCAAGGCTGATTAAAGCAATGTGGGGCCGTAGCCACAACTCCACACAGGACACCTGGTGTCCCACCCATTCTTTTGGACAGTTGGTGACAAGAACCACACACAGAAGGACCATCTGCTAGTCTGGAAGTCAGCCTGCCACCTTTCCGCTCCTGTGTGCTGATCACTTCCCTTCTCCCTGGCCCATCACTCCTCCTTTTCAGGCAGGCTAAATCCATCAAAACCAAGGGAGGCCTTGGTTTCTTGCCATCCCAGCAGAGGTCTCTGCTGAGATTGCAGAGTGGTAGATGCGGGGGAGACTTGCAGCCACAGAGTCCTCTGTGAGGCACTGAAGACTTCCTTTCCTCTCGCTAGATCCTGGCGGGCCCAAAGACAGGGAGCAGTGAGCTGAGAAGGAGGCAGGCCCTGGCCAGCCTGAAAACCGACAGTGAGGGCCTCCACTGACGTCCAACCACACTGCAGAGGGTTCTCGGTGTGTGGGCCTTCCTGCTACTGCAACAGAGGGCTGACAGTATGGAGACCCCCGCTCCTGCACAGCCCTCTCCTGGGGTGGTAAGAGAAACTCCTACCCCCAGCCCTCTGGGCTGGAGGTGAGGTTGACAGCCTCCCCCACCCACAGACGGGCTTCTGTTTCAGCGGTCACTTGACAGGGCTGCCACTGTGCTACAGTGCAGCAACCAGTTAACAGCTCACAGCAACACATTACGCCACAGCTAGTAAGAGGAAGAAGAATAAGGGGCCGATTTGAAACTACAGTTGCAATTTGACTAGAACATTACTGTTAACACTCATGTATTAACCCATTAATGGTATTGAAAGAAGCAATCATAGTTCATACCCCTGACCTGACTAATTGTTTTTAACTACTGCTGCTGTATTCAAATCTGATGATCACTTGTGATAAAAATGGTGCAAGACTGGCAGATCCCACATTCTAATGCTCACCCAGCTCTCTCTCACTCTGTGTCTGTGTGTGTGTATATACGTACATGTGTAAATTCTTTCTGACAAGTAAATTCTTTCTCCCTGGCACTTCAGTTTAAGGTTCCTCTGCATTTGCAGAAGGGAATTTTGAGCATCAGCTCACTCTATAAGGTATCCTGCCTTGCATCCAGACTGGATTTACTGAACAAAAAGAGGTTATACGGTGAATGTCTTAACATGAAACCTGGGATTCTCCTGTCCGTCATTTGTTCCAGCTAAAAACGAGACCACACATTATCACGGCCTGGCCTCGATACTAGGAAGGGACCCATCAGTCCTTACCTGGTAAGACTGGTAAAGAAAGTCTACCTTAAATACATACACATATATATTCAAACACAGCAAAGACATGTTTCATTATCTTGCACTGTCTTCGCTTCCCCACAGAAATTGCAAGTCACTCTGGGGTTCACGCAAGGCTCTCGTATCCCTGAATCTCATTTTCCAAGTAGGTTGGGCTCTAAAAGCAATGCAAAGCTATTGATGGACAGACCAATACTTGAACTAATTCAAAAGGAATGCAGAGCCCTTTTCATCTTTTCTCTATGACGTTTCAAAGCCATGGAAATGCAGCCTGTCTCTCCTCTGTATGATTCATGCTGGTGGTGTGACAGCAATGGATCCCACACTTTTCCGTTTTGGCCCTGAACAGAATGTGCTCTTCTCCGTAAAGAGATCTTTACTCTAGCTTTTACAAAAAGAGAGAAAGGAAAAGAAAGAGATTGTAATATCTGAATTTATCACACTTTCTTTTACCCTCTCTCCAGAAGCTCTGCTTTTGTGTAGGAAGTGTTGGAATTAATTGAAGCGTTAGTGAAGGATGCTGGTAGATACAGCTGTAAAAGCACCAGGCCCTGCAAAGGCCCACAAAGAACAGTCAGAGTTTAGCTATTTGTGGAGGGGTTTTTTATTTTTTTTTAATATATAGAAGCTACTTGTCATTTTTCAAGATTCAAGGCAGCTTTTAAAATTGGCTCAGTGCTTTCTGGTGCTCCATTCTTGCTGAGTTGCTGTATGGTGGTGACCTAGACTTTCCAGATGATAGTCTTGTTACTCTGTGTATTCATTAGCGGTGCTTGGGTTGGGAATGGTGATTAAATCACTGAATTATAATAATAATGCATCCAAATATTAGTCCTCCTTCACCCCACTAGTGCACCAGCATAGATCATAACAGACTGAACATTGCAATGGTGGTGATTCAAGATGTTGGAGTTGTTCCAGTATGATTTGTATGGCTTTCACATACCTATATCCCTTGGTTTCTGGGATGTCATCTCCCCTGCCTTCCCACGCCCTATTTGCAACTTGATATAAGAGACGTGCTGAAACATCAGTCTTCTTTATAAGATGGAAATACTGTCATGTGCTGTCTACTAAGAGGTGCAGGGGAACTATGCAGCATGTTCTCTCCTGGCTTCAGGGCTCATAACATCAATTCCATCATTCTGGGTGGTCAAACGTGAGAGAAACCAGATCTCCCAGAAATCATTATGGAAATAATCACTAAACCCATTATATTCTAAATCACTAGTGCTGGTTTTGAACATTTAGGACCTCCCATCTAAATGGGTCAAATTCACCTCCTTGTTATCTCCAGTGACACAGGATTTCTGTTTTCAGGTCTCTATTCACATAGAACATCCTTCACATAAAAACATCCTTTTCGTTTTCTATGGCTTCTTAATTGTGGGACTGTTGTACTTCCTGGATGATTCTTTTGTGTTGGCAAAGGAATTGTCTTTGAGTTTTAAACAAATGTAGCAGTGACAGAAGCTTGTACTTTCTATAAGAGGTATGTTTAGTCTTAGCATCACCGGGGCAACAAGAGTCCTGTCTTTATGCTTGCCCTCACCAAGCCCTGAAATCTTAAGGCTTGGTTCATCTAGGAAATCTGGTTCAGGGTAGATGTAGCCTCGGGTTTTTACTCAAGAATAAATATTTCTTTTGGGTTTCTTATTGTCTGTTGTTCAAGTTGTGGCAGTCCGATTGCAACAAAGTACTGTCTTTGTGTCTTAGATGGGGTGACACTGATACTGTCCCCAGCACCTGTTTTTCTTGAGGCCACCTCCCACCATCTGTTATAGAACTGAAAAAGGCAGCGGGAGGGTTCTTATTGGGGAGAAAAAGTACATCCAGCTTATGTTACCTGTATAGTTTGAGGGCCGAATTTAGGAAATGTTCTGATAGTTGGGAACTGTTACAGATGTTCTTCCCTGACAGCATTGAAAATGGTTGCTTCTGTGGTAGATTTCATAGAATCATACCAATTAGAGATGGAGGGCAGAGAGGTGTCCTATCGTAGGTCATCTTGGCCACTCCTCTGCCAGTGTAGGCTTGTTCCCTAAATAATGTCTTACAATACTGGAGAGAGAGTGAGGTAGTAGACCATGGAGGCACTTAAGCAGACACTACAATATACCTTTTTGGAACTGATGATACTTCAATTTGCTCTTCATATTCTGAATCACTTGAAAAATTTTCCATCGTGATTTCAGTACATTCATTCCAGCTGTCATCTGGCAGACTATTGCATACACAAACAGAGGAAACCAGCTTTCTAGATTCTCAACCCCTTCGTTCCCCAGACATCTTTCTGAGTGTACAGGGTAGTATTCTGGATCCTCAGCAGTCAACTGGCAGCAAATTATTTAACAAGCTCCATTGTAGGCTTGTCCTACAGCACTTTTCCAAGTTTCTGCTGACAGTCCACTGCTGCTCTGAAATGGCCTTTCTGTGTTTCCATTGGTCCATTCAATACAATGACACCAAAGCACTAGTGGCAGAAATGAAAAAAGTGTTTCAGTCCTGGGGGGACAGCATTTGAATGGCATGCAGAAAGCTGGACACAACACAATAGTTGTCTGGGCTTTTTTAAAAGTCATGTGTGTGGGTGGCAATATTTGTCTTAAATCAAATTGTTCACCTTCTCCTAATGCTGAAAATAGATCCCAGTTCCCCTCTTTATATCAGAGATTGTTAGCTTTGGGATTGACCATAACATTTAGTGTAGTACAGTGGCTCAAGGATGTGTGATCACATCCTCCCCTAGTGGCTGAACCAGAGGGAAAGATAAAAGTCCTATTGCTATCAGATAATAGAAATTGGTTATAAATTATTGAATTAGCAGGGGAAGTTTCTTAGCCCTATCCCTGCTGGCAGCCATGGTGTCTGAACATTTGTAAGGCTTGGGTTCATAACAGGCGGGGTGCAATTATTTTTGATATAGCAGACTAGTCAATGGTGGTTTCTAACAAAACAGTTCAGATCAGATAATTCTGTATTTATTCTGCCATTAATAAAAGGATCATGCACTAGAAACACAGAACATACTACAGTCTGTGGTCTGGGAGAGAGAGAGAGAGACACGCTCTTATCTTTCTAAAGTGGTGTATAAGGTTACCAAATAAGCACAAGAAAGGGGATATCAGTGTCACACTTATTAAAGTCACATAGAATATAATGATAAATACAATCCAAACCCATCACATATCTAGATGATCATGGTTTATCAAAGTAAATACTGTAACATCTTAAATTTATTTACTGCCTTTCATGCTGAAGCATCAGCAAGTGCTCCATAAATGCATATACAAACTAGATTGAGTGTGAAACCACAGGGATATGTTTGCTAGAATGCACCTTCCTCTAAGGTGGAATCTTGCACCTGTTCAGTAATGCGTAGGTTCACTGTCAGTTTGGAGCATATATGAAGAACACTTTATACAGTTGAAATTGCAGGGGGAATTTAATTAGGTGGAGTATAATTACCTTACCTAGAATTGGGGCAGGATGCGGATTAATTCTACTATACTTCTAAAAGTGTCATAGGATTTCATAGGGGTCCTGGGCACTGTGATATAAATAATAATAATGCTTACAAGTGATCAAGGCCTCAATTTTTTCTGTCTGGTCTGTACAAATTTCAAGATAGGCACCTTGTCCCCTTCCCCAATTCTAACTTAAGTAGGATTCATTATTCATCTTTCAGGGCCTGTTTCTGGTCTAATTTTCTGTGGTGTAAACCAGGAGTAAGTCCATCAAAGACATTGGACTACAATGAGAACAGAGTGAGGCCTTGAGAACCCAATAGAGTAGGCAGTAATTTGTAAAGCTTTCACTTGAAAGTGGATAGAAGATCTTGAGTTTCTTGAGCTGTTTGGATTTCAAAGAGCCCTGTGTGGTTTTGAAATCGGAGGAAGTTGTACTGAACATAAGACTGCCATACAGTGAAGCTCTTTGGAGTTTATTTTCCTACACTTTCCCAAACATGACTCTTGTAAGTTGGTCACATGGCATATTTTTTTCAAATTGTTTGGCAGACCTCTTTAGAGACCTTCATTTCATCTGCAAATAAAACCATCAAAATGTTTTGAAGGCCAGTTCATTTTCCTTCTCACAAAGGCGCCTTTAATTGCTCCCATGAAGTAGTCTCTTGTCTTTCTCCTTCCCAATAAAGTGACATTTATTAGCATTTCTATGGTGGTTATTTGTAATTGCATTGCTGTTCCTGATGCCTGCATGTTATAATTAAATCATTTCAGATCCTAGTTACAGTGCGAAACAGCTGCATCAAATTACAGCTGAAGATGTAAGCTGAAAATATGCAGTTCCAATTAGCTAAGTATCTGGGGTGCAGTGGGGGTGAAAAAAAACAAGAAAACAAGAGGCCCAGAATAGGTTGCAGCTTCCTTTCTTCCATGCTTTGCCTGGATGCCATCTGCAAAAGTCTTTACCTAGCTGGGTGATGAGGGAGGTGTCCTGCTTTCCTTCCAGAATGATCTCCCCAGATTCCTTAGATTGGATTCCATAACACAGAAGTCTATGGTTTTGTTTATCTTTTACTCCCAATTTTCCACCATTGCTACTGTTGGAGGGAGCAGCAGTGTAGTACCACAGAGTCAACCCTGATAAAAGCAAGTCTGCATGACCTGGTGGTTAAAATGAACACTGGTGGCTTGTTTGCTCCCATCATCTGTACCAGAGAGATAGGAAGAAGAAGGATGATCCAATGGTTTGTGTGTTAGCCTGGGACTCTGGAACCTTGGGGTCTATTCCTGACTCTGCCACCGACTTCCTATTTGTCCTTGGGCGAGTCACTTAGCCATCTGTGCCTCATTCCTCTATCTGTAATATAGGGATAGTAGCACTACCCTGCCTCAAATGGAGGTTGTGAGGATAAATACATTAAGGATTGCAAGGTGCTCTGGTACTACAGTAATGGGGACCATTTAAGTATCTTCAATAGATGCCTCTTCCTGCATGAATAGTAACGGTGGGAAATTTTGAGAAGAAAAGTTTGATGTAGACAAGTCTGTGTATGTAGGATTGGAGAGGTAAGTGCGGAGATTCCATTCCAAACAGTTGTGTGTGCTGTTTACATCCCCTTCTTCACTGTTGGGCCCTCTACACACGTCACAAATAACCATGCGTGAGAACAAACTCTGTTATATAACTTGGTTTATTCTTCCCTGCATGGATATCTGGGGTAGTGCTGGAATGGTATCACTAATGCTTTAAGCTATAGTGTAGACACCGTGCTGGGGATTTTAATACATCAATGCTGTCAGGGAATAATATCACCTAGATGTGATCTCATAGGCTTGCTTTTTTTTTTCCACATTGTGGTCACTCAGCATGGGGCCATCTCCACTACACATATATCTTTGTCAGGGTGCCCCGTCACAGTATGCTGCTCCCCAGCACAGCTGAAACACATTTTAGTTTTGCAGTATAGGTGGGTCATGTGGAACTTGCAAAGTGGCTTCATGCTTGTCCTCAAAGGTCATAAAAAGGAGAGTGTTTAGGCCCTGTCTTAGGGCTGGTAATTTTTAAAATTACAGTAGAGGCATAGCAGGCAAGTCACAGAAGGTGATAGTACCGCTCTACTCAGTGCTGGGTAGGCCTCAGCTGGAGAACTGTGTCCGATTTTGGTCACCAATGTACAGAAAGGATGCGGAGAAACTGCAAAGGATCCAGAGGCAAGCGACAAAGATGAGCGAATGCAAGCCATACCACCAAAGGCTGAAAGAACTGGGCATGTTTAGTCGGGAAAAGAGGAGATTAAGGGGGGACATGATCGCAGTCTTCAATTGCTTGAAAGGCTACCAAAAAAGATGGAAAAAAGTTGTTCTCTCTTGCCACAGAGGGCCGGACAAAAGGCAATGGGTTCAAACTACAACATAACAGATTTAGATTATATCTCAGGAAAAGCTTCCTAATGGTAAGTAGGACAGTAGGACAATGGAACAGACTGCCTAGCGAGGTTATGGAAGCTCCTTCCCGCCTAGGGAGGCTGGATGGCCGTCTGTCTTGGATAGGTTAGACAGAACAAATCCTGCATCTTGGTAGGAGGTTGGACTAGATGACTCCTGTGGTCCCTTCTAACCTTCGGGTTCCATAATTCTAAAACTGAATCTGAACATGGTTATGCCTCTGCTGCAGTGCGGTGTAGCACCCGGTTACATCATGTGGGGGCATTGGATTAGTACTTTCTCAGCGGGAAAAGCACCACCGCACCATTTCCAATAAGATCCAGGTCTCCTTCATGGTCTCTCGTCCATGTAATGACCAGTATCACTGAAATTACATGCTGCAGAAACCCCACTTATTAGCACAGATTCTGGATCTTGCTATGAATGTTAGGCAAAATTTCCTGAAGATTTCCAGTGGCCCTAACAACAGCCTAGCCAGACTTTGCTTAGCTTGATCACTGATAAAGTAAGAGTACAAAGTCTAACAATGTCTAGGTACTTGTCGAATATCCATGACCCTAGTATTGGATTTAGCTACTTGATACTGTCTCTGTCCATAACTTAATTTCAATGGTGCATTTTGAAGAGCTAAACTGGTGTGTGCACATGCTCTAAGTATTGTTACTAATGTATTATTTAAAAGCTTAAACCATCCCTGTGGCTAGATGTCACGTGATCATGTCCACTGTCTTTTTAGGAAGAATCTAAACTGTGCCTTGGAAAGGCCTCTTTAACCATGTGCTTAAAGCATGTGCCTGTTTACTTATAAAAGATAAAATAAAGCAGTAAATGTATTCCCAAGCAGCCATCTTTGCATTTTCTTAAAACATATCTGTGTTAAATTGCCTGTTAGAGATTTCTTTTTGTGTGTGTGAGAGGATAAGCAAGTGTTAACATCCTGACTTAGTGTGGCTGAGGCTTGTCTTTCTTCCAATGTGTGCTGCTTTCATGGAAGGATAGTGGAATCCTGGCTTTAGATTTAGATTATGGTTGAGAGAGGATTTGACACTGAATGTAAGTCATTGAACATAATATCATTTTATAGCTGTGGTTAAGCAGCTCAGAATTTTTCTTCGATGGGAAAAGAAAAAGGGAGAAGAAAACGGTTTTAGAAAGATGAGGCTTCTCATTTCACTGTGACCTAGGCTGTGTTTGCTTTGTGATTTAGAAGTTCACAGGGGTGCCATAAAGATTCTTCAGTGTAGGCACTGCCTGAAATTGGCAGGGATGCGAATAAAGATAGATGGTCATGTCTTCCTTTCTTAATCACAGTTCAGTGTATTCTTTTTTCAGATTTCTATCCAAAAAGGCTTTTGTGAAATGGCTCCAGCTCCCTAGCCTTTTGAAACTGGAGAAGGCAAAGCCAGCCATTGGGTAGACGGGGGGGCCCCCTCACTCAGTGGGTCATCACTGTTTATATAGCGTCCAAAGCATGCCTAGTACCTTACAGAACAAAAGAGACATGCCAGAGAGTTCAAATTTGGGTTGAACACTTAAGTCTCCTCAGCACCTCAGAAAATCAAACACACTGATTGTAGGTGCCTAAATATGGAGTTAGAATCATAGAATATCAGGGTTGGAAGGGACCTCAGGAGGTCATCTAGTCCAACCCCCTGCTCAAAGCAGGACCAAGCCCCAACTAAATCATCCCAGCCAGGGCTTTGTCAAGCCTGACCTTAAAAACTTCTAAGGAAGGAGATTCCACCACCTTCCTAGGTAACGCATTCCAGTGTTTCACCACCCTCCTAGTGAAAAAGTTTTTCCTAGTATCCAACCTAAACCTCCCCCACTGCAACCTGAGACCATTACTCCTCGTTCTGTCATCTGCTACCACTGAGAACAGTCTAGATTTATCCTCTTTGGAACCCCCTTTCAGGTAGTTGAAAGCAACTATTAAATCCCCCCTCATTCTTCTCTTCCGCACACTAAACAATCCCAGTTCCCTCAGCCTCTCCTCATAAGTCATTTGTTCCAGTCCCCCAATCATTTTTGTTACCCTCTGCTGGACTCTTTCCAATTTTTCCACATCCTCCTTGTGGTGTAGTGCCCAAAACTGGACACAGTACTCCAGATGAGGCCTCACCAATGTCGAATAGAGGGGAATGATCATGTCCCTCGATCTGCTGGCAATGCCCCTACTTATACATCCCCAAATTCCATTGGCCTTCTTGGCAACAAGGGCACACTTTTGACTCATCTCCAGCTTCTCGTCCCCTGTAATCCCTAGGTCCTTTTCTGCAGAACTGCTGCTTAGCCATTCGGTCCCTAGTCTGTAGCGGTGCATGGGATTCTTCCGTCCTAAGTTCAAAACTCTGCACTTGTCCTTGTTGAACCTCATCAGATTTCTTTTGGCCCAATCCTCCAATTTGTCTAGGTCCCTCTGTATGCTATCCCTACCCTCCAGCGTATCTATCTCTCCTCCAAGTTTAGTGTCATCTGCAAACTTGCTGAGGGTGCAATCCACACCATCTTCCAGATCATTAATGAAGATATTGAACAAAACCAGCCCGAGGACCGACCCTTGGGGCACTTCACTTGATACCGGCTGCCACCTAGACATAGAGCCATTGATCACTACCCGTTGAGCCCGACAATCTAGCCAGCTTTCTATCCACCTTATAGTGCATTCATCCAGCCCATACTTCTTTAACTTGCTGGCAAGAATACCGTGGGAGACCGTGTCAAAAGCTTTGCTAAAGTCAAGGAACAAGACATCCACTGCTTTCCCTTCATCCACAGAGCCAGTTATCTCGTCATAGAAAGCAATTAGATTAGTCAGGCATGAGTTGCCCTTGGTGAATCCATGCTGACTGTTCCTGATCACTTTCCTCTCATGTAAGTGCTTCAGGATTGATTCTTTGAGGACCTGCTCCATGATTTTTCCAGGGACTGAGGTGAGGCTGACTGGCCTGTAGTTCCCAGGATCCTCCTGCTTCCCTTTTTAAAAGATTTGGACACTACTTTAGCCTTTTTCCAATCATCCAGGACCTCCCGTGATCGCCATGAGTTTTCAAAGATAACGGCCAGTGGCTCTGCAATCACATCTGCCAACTCCTTTAGCACCCTCGGATGCAACAGATCCGGCCCCATGGACTTGTGCTCGTCCAGCTTTTCTGAATAGTCCCGAACCACTTCTTTCTCCACAGAGGGCTGGTCACCTCCTCCCCATGCTGTGCTGGCCAGTGCAATAGTAGTGCCTAAACATCCAGTTTTGAACCTTTTGACCACAGTTTCTTCTTTGAGGAGCATGTAATCTAAAAATACACAAAACGTAAGGGGAGATGAGAGCGGGGGCTGGGGATTTGAGGACGAGATTCACCTCAGTGAGATTAAGTGGTAACTTTGGTTAGTTATTCACATTTCACGGACATCATGTTTCTTGTAATGCATGTAGGAGGTCGGGGTGAAATGGGGGAGGAGAAAGGGTTGGGAGCAGAGGAGATAGGAGGAGAAAGAGAAGATCCAGGGGAAGGATAGAGGCAAAAAGGGGGAGAAGCATGGAGTGATTGACTATAGGTTGGAGTGTAGTGACGTAGCACAGCAGGCAAGAGTTAAAGAAAACTGATGGAAGCAGAGGTTAGAATTCCAAAGAAGTTCAGATTTACTTGACTGCTGTTGGTAGGTCATGTGGTGACTCGCCCCTGGCTCCCTGAGGGCTGGGAGGGGTCTCTTGAAGCCAAAATGCTTTGATAGCACGCCATAAAGAATGATCCTAGCTGGATCTGGAGTCACTGGGGCTGCATGCTTCTGCCGGTACAGTGGGTAATGATGATGGGGGTAGGCCAGCCTGGCACTCACTTCTGGTACCTTGCTGGTTCCAGTGCCACTAACTGCAAGGGCCTCCAAGGAAACGTCCATAATAAGGAGCCCTGGAGAGCGCTCACAGCGGGGTCCTGGGACGCTGGCGTGCGAACTGCTGAGTGCCGTTTGCTCTTTTACTCACCACCTCTCTTCCCCCAGCCGGAGAGTTGTAGGCGCCAGCTGAATCTGTGCTCAGGCCTGGCTCCTCAGCTTTGAATGTTGGTACCATGGGATTCCCCAAATAGTCCTTGTCCTGTGCGCTACCTTGAGTTCCGATGAGTCTTCTTTTCAGAGTTGCTTGGGCTGGAAGGTTTGGAAGGGAGAGCACAAAGGCAATGTTTTCCAAGTGGAGCAATTCCATCAGAGAGTTTTTCTGAGATTGCCTGTGCTCAGAAATATTAACTCTGACGTGGTCTCATTTAGGCTTTTAAGTTCGCAGCTCGTTGAGATAAATAGGGTGAATGTGCTCATACTGTTATCTTTGCTGGTGCTGTGGTTTAATTGGTGACATGTTTCTGCAAGGCTGGGTTAATGGGGTAGCAGCGCTTGCATTTACGTTTTCATGTCTATTTGTGTCATTGAAAAGAAAGCATGCTTTTTTTTAAAAAAAAGAGTGAAAGCTTTGATTCTGTAGAATCTGGTGTCCTTCGATTACTTGGGTTCCCATTGCCCCTTCTTGCTCCCTAGACCGGGTTCCTAGGCTTTCCATACCAGTTGCTTCCCCCCATAGCTTGCCTTTCCAGTTGGAAATGTCCATCCTTGTCAAATTGTGAGAGTACCTGCCCTGTGATGAAATTCACTGAGTCTAACCTAATGTTTAAAAAAGTATACATCAACGAGTATATGTGGTATATGACACACCTGTGAAAGGTCCATTTGTAACAACAGGAGCTATACAGAAGAAGGACGGTCTTGTGGTTAAGGTGCTGGATTGGGATTCAAGAGATCTAGCTTAATTTCTCAGCTCTGACGCAGACTCCCTGTGTGTCTGTGGGCAAATGACTTAACCTGTCTGTTTCATCATATTCCCCACCTGTTACTGGGGATAATAATACGTCCATTCTTACAGTCTAAAACAGAAACACTGAGAGTTCTTTCGGGCAGGGACTGTCTATTATGATGTGCATGTGTTGCAGTGCCTAAGACAATGGGGCCACAGTCATGATTGGATTCTGCAGGCACTGCCTTCATACAAATGAACAGCAATAACTATTCCCAGGTGTTCCTGGAAATGTTGAGTCAAGATAGTGTTCTGATGAGATGATGCTTCTGTTGTGAGTTTTGTTGCTTGAGTATATTGTAATTCAGTATCCTTTTGGGACGACTTGTGCATGTACAGTCCCTCTTAAAGTCATGAGGGTTTTCTATTTCTTTTTTTAGGTACTTATATGGCCCTCATCTCCAAAGGCTGTGAGGCACTCAGATAGTACAATGTGTTTTTCCTCGAACATTCCCATGAGGTCAGTAACCTCATTTTACAAATGGGAAACTGAGGCACGGAGAGACTTAGGGCGGGTCTACATGGCAGCTGTAATTTCTAGCTTGGGTAGTCACACACTTGATCTAGTATCCAAAAATTGTGGTGTGGCCATGACAGCATGTGCTAGTCACCGAAGTATGTACCCAAAGGGTCAGGCAGAACTGAGTTCAGGCAGCTAACGTGCTGTCGCCCATGTGGCCATAGCCACGCTGCTAATTTTAGCACATCAGCACAAGCAAAGCTAGCATGTGTATGTCTGCCCAAGCTGGGAACTACACCTCCCCACTGCTGTGCAGATGTACTGTAAGTGACTTGCCCAAGGTCACATGGACTCTCTGACAAAGCAAGGCCAAATCCTAGGCTAGCAGCCTAACCACTGGACCATCCTTCCTCCTTTACATTTGTTTGTTTAAATTACTTACAGACTCGCTGATTATTTTAATAACAAAAGGAGAAACTGACTGACATAAATGTGACAATCAAAACTCGGACAACAGTTTACAAAATGAGTAGCAGCCGTTTTAGTGCTGCAGATGTTGACAAGCAAATGCTTACATTTTGACACAGTTATAGAAAATATCCTGGGGGGGGACACACCGATAGCATCTCTAGCAAAGCACAGTGCCACTGATGCCAAATTATGAGTAGACTTTCTAGAGCCCTGATTCATGCAGTTGTATGTCAATACATAAAGCAGTCAAGCTCAATCCTTCCTTTTAGCGGCAAGAGCAAAAAATTAAACGCTGCACTCAAAGGCCTCTAGGCAACACAGTAATACAAATAATAAAATAATAATAGGGAACATACTGCAAAATATTGGCTTTCAGCCTTAGGCTAAAAATGAACTGATGAAGAGAGAATTTAGTATTAATAATAAATCCATTTGGATACAGACCTTCCCTGATTACAGAGTGTCGTGCAAGAAATTAGCATTTTGTTGTTGTTGTTTACCTCTGTAATTTAGGAAGAGACCAAGAGTGAACAAAAGATGCCCCACGGCGCATTTCTGAAAGAAGTCCAACCGTTGCAAAGTTACACAGATGAATTGATTTAATTAGCCTGTGTAACATCATTTCTGCTACAGCATCTGAGACACTCATAAGAGATGATATTATGTGATGCAGTTTCTGTATTGTTTGCCTGTTTCAAGGGTGCCTATGAGTCTTCTACACAGTATATGCCATGGAAGTCCCTCCCAAAGTCGTAGTTTAATAGTTTATATGCATTCTCTGTTTCTTTAATTTTTCTGATTTTTTTTTATAGAGGGACGTGTGTTGGATGTCCATATGCATGTGAATATATCTATAAATTAGGGCTGTCAAGCGATTAAAAAAATTAATCGTGATTAATCGCACTGTTAAACAATAATAGAATACCATTTATTTAAATATTTTTGGATGTTTTCTACATTTTCAAATATATTGATTTAAATTACAACACAGAATACAAAGTGTGCAGTGCTCACTTTACATTTATTTTTATTACAAATATTTGCTCTGTAAAAAACAAAAGAATACTATATTTCAATTCACCTAATACAAATACTGTAGTGCAGTCTCTTTATCATGAAAGTTGAACTTACAAAGGTAGAATTATGTAAAAAAAATAACTGCATTCAAAAATAAAACAATGTAAAACTTTAGAACCAACAAGTCCACTTAGTCCGACTTCAGCCAATTGCTCAGACAAGCAAGTTTGGTTACAATTTGCAGGAGATAATGCTGCACACGTCTTGTTTACAATGGCACCTGAAATTGAGAGCAGGCATTCACATGGCATTGTTGTAGTCGGCGTTGCAAGATATTTATGTGCAAGATGAACTAAAGATTCGTATGTCCCTTCATGCTTCAACCACCATTCCAGAAGACATGCGTCCATGCTGATGACGGGTTCTGCTCGATAAAGATCCAAAGTAGACTGGACCGACACATGTTCATTTTCATCATCTGAGTCAGATGCCACCAGCGGAAGATTGATTTTCTTTTTTGGTGGTTTGGGTTCTGTAGTTTCCGCATCGGAGTGTTGCTCCTTTAAGACATCTGAAAGCATGCTCCACACCTTATCCCTCTCAGATTTTGGAAGACACTTCAGAGTCTTAAACCTTGGGTCCAGTGCTGTATCTATTCTTAGAAATCTCACATTGGTACCTTCTTTTGTGTTTTTCAAATCTACTGTGAAAGTGTTCTTAAAACAAACATGTACTGGGTCATCATCCGAGACTGCTATACCATGAAATACATGGCAGAATGTGGGTAAAACAGAACAGGAGACATACAGTTCTCCCCCAAGCCGTTCATTCACAAATTTAATTAAAGCATTATTTTTTTAACACACATTATCAGCATGGAAGCATGTCCTCTGGAATGGTGCCTGAAGCATGAAGGGGCATATGAATATTTAGCATACCTGGCACGTAAATACCTTGCAATGCTGGCTACAAAAGTGCCATGCGAACACCTGTTCTCACTTGCAGGTGACATTGTAAATAAGAAGCAGTCAGCAGTATCTCCCATAAATGTAAACAAACTTGTTTGTCTTAGCAATTGGCTGAACAAGAACTAGGACTGAGTGGACTTGTAAGCTCTAAAGTTTTGCATTGTTTTGTTGTTTGAGTGCAGTTATGTAACAAAAAAAATCTGCATTTATAAGTTACTGTTTCATGATAAAGAGATTGCACTATAGTACTTGTATGAGGTGAACTGAAAAATAATATTTCTTTTATCATTTTTACAGTGCAAATATTTGTAATAAAGAATAATAAAATAAAGTGAGCACTGTACACTTTATATTCTGTCTTGTAATAAAAATCAATATATTTAAAAATGTAGCAAAACATCCAAAATATTTAATAAATTTCAATTGGTATTCTATTGTTTAACAGTGCAATTAATCGTGATTAATTTTTTTAATCACAGTTAATTTTTTTGAGTTAATCGTGTGAGTTAACTGCAGTTAATCGACAGCCCTACTATAAATATATTTAATATTATGACTCGGTTATATTTTGCACTTAGAGTGAGAGTTCAACCTCTTTGTTTTGTATGAAAAATATAGTGTATCTGCTTCAATTTTTCAGCACATAATTTCTGAATTAAGCTTAAATTTCCTGAGGATTTTCAAGCAAGTTTGTTAATTAGTGTCCAGTTGAAAATTGGCCCTAAAAAATGTTCACGTTCTGAGTCTCATGATTTTTTTGAGTCCTCTTGGCTTAAAAAATACAAACTTGTAGGAAGACAAAACTGTGTATGTACGTAGAGTGTTTGCTGGTTAGGTAGTAATCTGGTTAGTTTCAAAGAAAAAATTATTAGTGTTGTTTGTCATAGCTGAATCTTTTATTCACTGCAGTTAGCTGATGGGGAACATGATTTATGTCAGCTACTTCCTGTCCCTGACATGGTTTTTGGAACCCTTTGTGAGCAGTGTAGGAGAGAAATATAACATTGCTTTTTGTCATATGCCCGCAGCTCTTTTCCCTACATCTGAAAGTGGGGGCTAAACATGGTGCACGGGAAATGGATTTTGCTGGTCCAGAGGCATTTACGGTGTGTCCAATAATTTGATCTTCAATTAAGGAGTAGCGTTTGTGTCCAAAATCAGTATCCCTTGAAATTGTTCAGAAGTGTAACAGTTTTGCAAAGAACAGGATCTTCGACTCTTTACTCTGTGGAGGATGCTGGTCTTCTTGAAACTGGTTCAAGAGCTCCACTCATGAATCAGCTGGGCAGTTTCACAGAGATCCTGTTCTTCACAAAAGCAACAGCTATTATGTCAAAAATCCTGGTCTTTGTGAAACTGTTCAGACAGTTTAGGAGCAGAGCGGCCTTGCAGTTACAGTAGATGCCCTCAGGGCTTGATCCAAAGCACACTGAAGTCAGTTTGATCTCGATGAGCTTTGGATCAGGGCCCCAGAGAGTACTGAAGATTTTAATAAGCAGAGTTAGACTTAGTATTTTGGAGATGGGTTGTGAAACAGTTTTATGGCCCCTTCCCAGCAAACAAAACCACTTTCAATCTATTATGAGTACGCTGCTACGCACAGGACCAGCACAAAGATGTTGGGGATGCTCAGTGAGATTATTATTATTTTTTTTTTTAGAAGAAAGCTCAAACTTAGACGTGTTTTCCAGTAATAGTGCATGAATTGGGATGTCCTGTAGGGTCTCCCCCGCTTCCTGCTGCAGGAGTGGAGCCCAGCTGCATATTCCTTTCAATCTTAGTAATCACTTATTTTAAAGGCTATATCAGCAAGAAAAAAGGGCTAGACATTTGCTACTTAAAAAAAAAAAGAAAAGAAAACTTTTTCTCCTTTGCAGTTCCTGAAGGCCAGATCTGCTAATAAATTCATGTGGCCCCTCCTGCCCCGAGGTAATCAGTACCAAGTTCTGTTCTAGTTGTTTGTTGAAGCAGAGATATGAAGGATTTCAGCAACCAATACGTTTACTTCCTTGGTAAGTGTATTGGTTGCTGAACCAAAAGCTCCAAATTAAATCAAGCCATTCAAAAAAACAAACAAGCCTCATCATGGCTGGGCTTTGTTTGGATTCTGTTAATTTCAGTTGGGTTACATGGGGCCTACTTTTTAGATCTTGTGTTCTCGAGATTCTTGAAATTGCTTTATAATCACCGTGTAAAACTTTGAAGTAGTAAAGAATACATTGGCAAGATCTAGTACAATTACTTTGTCATGCATCTTGTTATGTTGCCATATTTGTTTAATTAAATTCCTTGCTAATTAGAACTGTATGTACTTGCTTTAATTATTATTTGCTTAACACAATCAACAGTGTAATTCTTTTCAGTAAAGCGGCATGCTTCCTAGTTAAATTAAATTACTATTTCATGTGCTTTCTGAAAGAATAGATGTGCCATTTTTGTCAAATGGTATGTTGGGTTTTTTAGTATGACTGAAATTCAGTTTGGACTAACTGGAATTTAACATAATATTTTTAATTGGTCTTTAAGCAAGAAGAATTCCACATTCCATTTGCTACCTCAGCACAAAGATGTTTTTCTCTTTGTCAGTTAAAAAATTGGATCAGACTCCTATTCCTCACCCCATTGGATCTATTTTCAGATGCAGAAGGGAAAGTATTTTGGTTTTAATTGTTGCTTCAGAGCAACAGTTCCACACAAACAAACAAACACACACAAAAAACTCAGTGGGATTTGAGGGTTTTATCAGGTTTTCAGTGTTTTCCTATCTTTTTTGAACATGCAGTACTATAGAATATTGTAAATATTTCAAAACTTTTTCCTACCACACCCATTAGGCTCTGATTTCAATCTGTGAATGAAAATTGATAGCTAATTTAAAAAGTGAAAGGGAAGTGAGAGGAAATATCAAGATTCTTATTATGCCTATAAGGAGATTATACAAAGGCTGTAGGATTGTTTTAATCATAGATGGTATGAGGAATGGGAGGAGTCATTGGTAACTGGAGGGCGTGGAACAGCTATAGGGTGGAATAAACAAACTTTGGAGGTTGAAAGGAGGAGAGGAGATGAAGAGGTAAACCATTAAGGGATGCTTGATTCACTAGAATCAGTAACTTCTGAATGACGGTACAAGTGCTGATGATATGGTTCTGTGTAAATCTGGCAAGCTCAGTCTTCACAGCAATGAGTCTTCTAGATAATTTTTTTTCATTTTAATTGTAGTAAGTGTGTGAGCTGCTGATCAGTACTGCTAACTAGTGTTTAGTGTTCAGTGATTATCAAAGAGAAGCATATGAATTTAACTCAGTGTGCCTCACATTGAAGAAGGCAGTCAGAAGCAAGCAAGTGAATGGACTGATGTAATAGAAACATCTGTAACAGATAATTCTTCTAAAGCAAAACATAAACATTGTCAAGAGATTAAATAGCAAGATAGAAAGGATTCTTTCTTATCCAACGAGTGCAAGTAATTGGTTTCTTGGATTTTTCAAGATCAAATGTGCCATTGAATGAAACTTTGGTCTGTTGCAGTGGAAAAGCAGATTATTAATGAGTTTGACCCCACAAGTGAGACATTTTGATGTCATTGTAGTCATTGAAATGTAGCAACACTGATAATTTAAGTGTGTTTCCAAGACCTTTCAGTAGTCCTTCAGCATCAGTATCTGTTTTCCATCACCTAAAAATGGGAAAGAACAATTAGTGAGTGTGCCACAAAACTAACTGAAAGGCAAAGGCTTAAAGGGTCCAGTTCAGGAAGGCACTTAAGTAGATGCTTAAGTCCATCCATATTTAGCATCCCTATTCATTCACTGGGGTTCTGGTCCATGACTGGGACTCCCAGACGTTAATACAAATAATAATAATAATAATTCCAGCTGTAGTCCACAAAGCACTTCAATGGCATCTGCTGAAGTGCTTTGCAGAATAGGATTAATTTTCTGAATCAGGGCAAAACTTTGATAAATCTTTTATGTTAGCAAGTCACCTTCAGTGTATCAGAAAATTAACAGTGTAACGAAATGATTGATATACTTGTGCAGGTAGAGTTAAGCTCACGGGTCCACTACTGTGTGTTGCAAGAGAAGAATTAGGGGAAGGGGGGGGATATAAAAGAGCTACGAGAATCAATTCTGACATTAATGCAAGATGGTTGGTCAGGTCATAAAAAATAATCTGGTAATGTCTACGTTGAAAATCCATTCTGATTTACTGCTGTTGATTTTACACCTGAAGAGAAATACATTGGATATTGTGTCCCAAGTTACCAAAGATGTCATTCCAGAATGCAGAGAACAGTATAACAAGGACGATAGAGGTGGTTTTTGGCATTTCATTGTACAACAAAAACAAAATGAAGATGACAAGAGAACTTTTCTGGGGCAGTCCTCCTACATGTTTGGCATAAAGGTGTCTGGCACACCTTTTAAAACTCATTGAAGATGTCATAACACCTAACATGGTGGAAGTTCAAAAATTCTTCCACAACCATCATCAGTCTCTACGCTGGTTGACTGAAGCACTAAGGCGTATGCCCCCTGCTTCCTGTGACATTCAGTGGTGCACTCAAGAAAATGGTGAGCTTGATTCTCTTCTTGCACCAAGATAAATCAGGAGTAATGAAATTAGTGCTGTGACATTGGTGGGTAACGAAGAATTAGACCCACAGGGTAAATTCCTGATCCCATCAAAGTCTATGGCACAACTCCCATTGACTTCAATTAGGCTGGATTTCATGCCCAGTCTCTACATTTGAATTTAAACACTCCACTGTGTTGAGATTTGTACTAAGAAGAGTTTGGCGGAATATTTGTAGTTAACAAAGGTGTGAAAATGCTTAAAACTCAAGGAGAGTTTCACCAGTTTAGTGCCAAAAGTCTCTCTGAACATGGCAGATAATGGGGAGTAATTCGCTTCATTAAATTAGCAAGGTGATTGTATATCAGCCTTTGTTTTAATGGAAGTAAAGTTGTGATAAAAATTTACTTTTCCAGAGGAGATCGGGGGCCAAGGAGGCAGGTAAAAACCTATGTAAAATCTATACTGTCTCCTCTTTTCCTCTCTCACTTTCCAGCAGAATTACTTACAAATGTTAAGTTCTTTACCTGTTTTTTGTAGCTAAGCTTACTGGGGTATTGTCAGAACCTACCAGCTTGTTTTCAGTAATGGGATTTCTGTAAATTTCACTTTACTGGACATGCTTTCTATCTAGTTTTTAGTGTTGTAGATAGTGGAAATAAGCTCTGTATAACTCTGACTGCAACATTTAAGGGGGTTCATTCAACACAACTCAGGTTACTTAAGTATGAACACTTCAGACAGACCTGTTTATCTGAGGTACTTATAAGGTCCCCACTACCATGCTGCTGGAGAGCCTTACAATCATTTGAATGCATTTATCTTCACAACACCCCTCTGAGGTAGGATAGTTCTATTATCCACATTTTACAGATGGGAAACTGAGACATAAAGAGGCCAAGCGACTTGCCCCTTGACTCCCACACAGCAAGTCTGTGGCAGATCAGGGAATTGAACCAAGGTCCTCCAGCTCTTAGGCTAGTGCCCTAATCACTGAACCATTTTCCAAGATCACAGACCCAGTAACTAAAATGTCTCCTTGTCTTAAGTTCATGATCAGCCAAGGCATTTGAACTGTTGTGATGCTGTAACCCTGGACACCTATGAAAGGGATCTGTGTCACAAGGGTGAACATGTGACAAAGAGTAGCCCCGGGTGTCTAGGGGAGAAACTGGTGACATACGACTAACTAGAAAATGCAAATTCAGGGACTTGGACTTCAGTAATAACCTCAATGCTCTAACCCCTCTTTTGAACCCTTAAAGTTAAGTGAAGTAAGATACTCTATTTACAAATACCAATCAAAGAATAGACCAAGGGAACTTCAAGTCCTAATGATTAATGAACCATCTCAAAGATTCCTGAACAAGTAGTTTTTGAGAGATCAGCTCTTCCTTTCTATTCTGATGCTGTATCTGATTTTCATTCCATTTCTGAAATCAGTCTGCAGACCCTAAAATGCGCAGCTCAGATAAGGACACATTACGACCATCCTGTGGATCTAGGAGAGTATTGAACACTTGTGTAAAAAGAACTCATTTGGAGAGACTTTTTGTACATTTCCATAGGTCAAAGACTTCCTTCTTCCACAAGGCAAACATGCTATGTTAAAATGGTTAATTTCCAGATTAGGAGAATCACACTTTTTCCTATTCTGTACATGTTGACATATGATGTAGCCACTTATGAAGAATTAGGCAAAATCTAGATGTTTGAGGCAACCATATTAGAGAACCTTTGGATTCTGGTATTAAAATCTTCTTACCAGGATCTGATTTCTGTGCAGCTTTTGTCACATTACCACAACATACTGGAGTTATACTATTCTTCTGGTAGATTTTTCATCTGAGAAGAGGGAGCGATTGAGAGAAATCCATAGTCAGATTATTCATATTGAAAGAGTCCCAGTTTCCCATCCCAAATGTGGACATCCTCAACCCTCCTCTTGAGAGAAGATTCTTTTCTAGTCCTTTTACTAATATTCTGACCCTAGCAGTCACGTTTGGAGACTTCACAGCTTGAAGAGGTACAAGGTACCTCTATCATTGAATGCTAATCAATTCCTGTCCCATGTATTGCACTGCTTCCTCCTAACAAATCTAACTGAGACACAGAGAGATTAATTTATCCCTCGCTCTAATTAATAAAAAAGAGAGCTAAGATCTAACTGTGTGATGTAGTACTAAGAAAATAAGCCCTGTAAGTGTCATTGTTATTTAGATATAATTGTTTCATTAGATGGCTAATAGTTTTGCAGACAGCTTCCACTTTCATGTCATACTTGTGTTCCGGTCCTTCTCTAAAGCTGAGTAGTAAGAAGCCAGCAAGGAAGTGGTTTTAAATCCATCACTTGTTTGAAAAGTGAACACCAAAAGGGAGAGGGGGCTTGTGAGGAAACCAGGTTGTTTAATAAGACAACAAAATTCATTCACCAGCTTGTTTGAAAGGGGCCTTTAATATTCTGGAGCTAAATTAGGCAGCAGATCCAGCATAGGCCCCAGGCTTTGACATGTGTTTTATAATGACAGTTAATTAGATGCTGTCTGCAGCAATCATAGGCTGTCATTCCTAATACATGTCTAGTAACTTGAAGGACAGGAGAATTTCCCTCCTCCCCCAACTGAAATCAGTTGCCAAAATTAACTATGAATATATGAAGTGTTAATTTGGCAATTAATATAGCCTTTCCCTGCATGCCAGCAAGTGGGCCCCTTTTAACTCCTTTTTCTCTATGTGCTTGACATTTCAGGCTGTTTTGTGTATACTCCATGGCAAGCAGAGAGGGATATTATTTCCTCGTAGTATTTAGGAACATCACACAGCTCCTCCCAACCTCATTCTTTCTCAGGGTATGTGTTACCTGACATGGAGTCTTACGTATTATAACATTAAGAACTGTCTAGTTCCACAAATCACTTCCAGTCACATTCCACTGCTCCACCAATGCAGGACAAGGACGTTATTACCTTAGGGGATTTGGCTCAAGCCATTAGAATGGGAAGGCAATTTGGTTGTCATTTATGCAGGTGTGCATATGTATATATAAATATACCTCAGAAGTTCCTAAGTCCCAACAATTTCTTGTACTTCCTACCATACTTCAAGAAGAATGGCTGTAATTCTTCTGTTATTTGCTTAGTAGAGCCAAACGCCCTGAGGTTCTTGCCTGATCCCATCTCTCTTTTCACCTTTCCCCCCTCAAAAGACTGCCCAATGAAAGTAGACCACCTTCTTCCTACTAGAAATAAAGGGCCTGATCCTGAGAGAGCTGAACCCTCAGCTTTTAGGGGCAGGTCAAGAAGTATCTCCATCAGATGAACAGGCCTGGAGCATCAATTCAAGAGCTATGGACAAGGCTTTCCAGAGCCCCATAAGTTGGGATTTAAACAGTTTCCATTGAGACACCATGTTAGGATGTCACAACCAATGATATCCCAAGTGCAGGTCCTCAGAGTGTTGTTGCATGTGCAAGTCATAGGTCTATATTAAATTTATAACAATACTTTACATTTTACCCTGCTACACTTATTGCCCTGTTACCACCCTCCACCACAGCATTAAATTCTCTCTCTTCAGAATAAATCCAGCCTGAGTCTCGACCCTTGGTAACTTAAAACCCAACTCTGAGGCAGTCAAGAAAGCAACCCATTAAGATCTGTAAGTGCTAGGATCTTCCAGCAGCTTCTGGATTCTCTTTTACGCATTGTGGATCATGACTGCAGTAACGGTTCCTGTATGGCATGAAGAATAAGGGCAACTGCTATGATCACCATAACCAAGAACATGTCTGATTTGCCTTCATTGGATATTTGTCCTTTGGGACCTAAGAACTGGGTGCTCTTCACTGCCCCAGGTTTAGTAATGATATTTATAAATAAAGGGTAGGTTAGGGCAGGTTGAGATTTCGGACCCCAGGTTCAATTCCTTTCTGTGCCTCAGGCTTCCTGTATGACCTTGGGCAAATCACGTAGTCTCTGTGTCCCTCCGTTCCCTGTCTGTAAAATAATAGCACTTCCCTAACTCACAGGGTGTTGTGAGGATAAATACATTAAAGATTATGAGGTGCTCAAATACTAAGGTAATGGGGCCTACACACATACCTAAAATAGATTTAGAACAGATAGCTCTTTATATGTGTTAATCAATCCTCACAGCCCTTGTGTGTGGTTGTTAGATGTATTGCTCACATTTTACTGATGGGGAAGTTGACACAGAGAAGTTGTGACTTGCCACAACCACAAAGCAAGACCTGGTCAAGGTCTGGATTAGAACTCTGTTTTCGTGGGTTGCTGGCCCTATGCTTGGACGGTACCTCATGCCGGAGATTTGTTGCTGCTGATGTCATTCTTAAGGGCTGGAGTGCTCATTTAGCATAACTTCAGCCAAAGTTCTTCTGTTCTGGCTGAAGCACAAGGACAATAGGCATCAACACACTTGAATTATGAGCCATCCATATGGCGTCTTAATAAAACAGCATATGCCAGGCCTCTGTGACCATCGTGATTCAGTGGCTTATGCCAGTAGAACAGGAGGAACTATTTGCAGCCACATGATTCTGGAAGCCAAGTTGCTGGGCACCTCATTCTTCCTCTCAGCTGTTTCTACAAACAAGACCAATGTCCTACCAGATTGGCTCAGTCACAGAGAGACCTTCTGCCAGGAAGACTTATGCTAGACCCTCAAGATCTTCCTCTTCATTGTTTATCATATAGTTCAACTAATTATTGTTATATTTGCCAACCAAGCTTTTGCTTAGCTACCCATTTCCTTTAGAAATGCTGACCTTAAAAGGCAGTTCTGCTCTGAAAAGCGATTATTAAAGTATCATTGTGGGTTTCCATGTTTGGGTATCAATAACAATGTTGGATTATCTCCCATTCCAGCTAAGGACTAAGAGTCAAACTGGGTTCTTTCCTCCTTACACATCATCACCAGAAATGAAGGATTTTCAGACCAAATTATGTTCTCATTCCGTTACATCTGTGAGATCCCATTAACTTCAAATGATACCTTCAGTGGCAGTTTGGATGTTTCATTGTCCTCATTAGGTTTGCAGAGCTAAGAGAGAGTGAGCTGGAGGTGGTTTCTTCTTGTGTATCAGTAGAATAACTCTGATTCATTCTTGTCACTCATTCATTGGTTTCAGTTTTAAGCCAGGCTATAATGCTTTGCATCTCTATTGCACTTTTCATCAAAGGAATCTCAAAGCATTTTGCAGCCATTAACAAATTAAGCTTCATACTGTGAAGCAAGTTCTATTATTCCCATTTGACAGCTTGGGGAAAATAAGGCACAGAGATATGAAGTTACTTGCCTTGTTTCTTATAGGGCATAGATAGTGGGAATAGAACCCAGGAGTCCCAACTCCTAGTTCCTTGCTTTCACCACTAGACCACACACTCCCTATCATGTAGCTTTGCTCTTCGTTTATAATAGCATAACCTATATATATATTACATTTTACAAAATTAGTTCAAGGTTTTGATCTGGGTCTGGTGCCTTTGACAGCATTAATAAACTCTTCGTCTTTTACTGTGAGATAATGTGGCATGTAATGCCTTAAAATAACCCATTAGTAGACTGGGAAATACTGCATAGCACTACTGCTTTATGTCTCAGTTCATCTTGCCTGGTTGTTAAGTACATGAAAATAGGAGTTTCAAACCTATCCTCCACGTATGTTGTTTAAATCAGTATATACAGTGCAGGCTATTAATATTGTGATTGGTTTCAGAGTAGCAGCCGTGTTAGTCTGTATTCGCAAAAAGACAAGGAGTACTTGTGGCACCTTAGAGACTAACCAATTTATTTGAGCATAAGCTTTCATGAGCTACAGCTAAATGCATCCGATAGCTTATGCTCAAATAAATTTTTTTGTCTCTACGGTGCCACAAGTCCTCCTTTTCTTTTTGCGAATATTGTGATTGTAACTTTGTCTCATTGTTTTTTCTTACCGTTGAGTAATCAGCTTCAAAATCTTCCCGTCCAGCCGTGTCTGGGAGTATTGCCCGGTGTGGCAAGTGTGTCTTTAGCACTCACAATCCAAGTCAAAATCAGACTCAAGAAACTTAGAGCCTGTTGACTGCTGCCTACTGTACGAGGCGATTGTAGCACGACACACCTTCTGTGCTGATGGGTGTAACAGGTGGAATCCCTGAGCATCCATTTATATAAATGGCAGCTCAGCACAGTGGCCCTGTGGGTGGACTGGATGGTGAGACAACTAATTGCACCTCCATATGAAGCATCAGCCTTTTGATTCCTGACTGATAAATAGCAGAAACCCTATGGAGAAAAGGAGCTCAGACACCAGCAGTGCAGGAAGCACATACAGCTAGGAACTTAGTCTAGTGGACCAACCTGCAGGACATTTCGCCAAATAGTCTGGGAGTCTGGTGGCTGTCAGACGATTCTGTGCTCATTCTGGTGACTTTGAGATTATGTTCTATTTAGAAGAATAATCTAAAATTTACTAATAGGCACATAAAATCCTCTAGGGCCTGCCAGATCCTTGGCTTGTTTGAAAAGTCGGAGAATGTTACCCCTTTTCTGCCTTCAGTTGTTCTCTTCCAGGGCTTCCCTTGCCCCTCACTCTCTGTGATTCATCCTTATTACCATGAACACTGAATCTCTCTTCCTACAGTAGCATACAGGCAGCTGCTCAGTGGCTTCCTCCCCTGGTTATTTGTCTCACCTGCAGGCAACCATCCTCTGGCTCCACACATCTGCTGCTGCCTGTCGACCTGTTCAGGAGCTGCCTGAGATCAGTACCTTTGAGAGGTGAGACCACTGAGCAGCTGGGAGGGGAGTTTGCCAGCAGCGGGACATTGGGCCAGGATGGATCAGTAGGTTGACTTTCAAAACCTAAGACTATCTCAGCCAAACCAAGTAGGTAGGCAGTTACTTGAAGAGTTTGGGAGTCGCTGTCTCAAGGCAAGCAATCCTGACAGAAGCTTGCGTCTCTTATTGCATCATGTGGCCCCAAAACAATGGTGCTATAATTGCTTCATCTAATCCCGTATTAGCCTGTAATGTAGTTTCTGTCATGTCAGACTTTTTTATTTAATTTCAATAAAATGCTAACAATATTTTGCTTCTCATTCATCCTCATCCAGGCAGCTTCAGGGACTTATAAGTAGATTGTTACGGCATTAATTTCGATTTCATGGTCAGGCCCTGTTCCTCAATAGGGATGATATGATTTTGTCCCCACTGCGTCTTCAGACAAGGAATCTACAAACATCCCTATGATGTCTCCTACCGCTTTAGAAGATTTGATATAATGGAGGGATGATGAAGCCATCAAACAAATCCTATTTACACTTCCCTGCGAGTATAATTCATGCATCAGTGAGCACTCTCAATGGAAAATTACCTTTGGAGTTTAAATTTCCATTCCAAAGTTACATTACAAAGATAATTTTGTTTTCATAGGCTACAGGGTTTTGCTTTTTAGAGACCATGAAATTTATATCTAGTTGCTATTTTCATTGTACAAGCGAAAAGCTTAAATACAAAGTTTTTAATGTCCCTGTCTATAAAAACTAGATTTTTAGTGGCTTACTCATTAGCACTGACTTTCACCTTTTTTCTTTAGTTTCCCAGTGGCTCAGATGTACAGACTTTTTTAAGAAAAAAGAAACCAACTAAATACATAACTGAAAAAGCAGCCCAAAACAGATTTGATTTTAGAGACCGATCAGCAAACTCTGTGTGTCTTCTTACCACCCGTTTTATTTTAGCAAATAGTAAGATTTATGTGAGAAATCTCATGAGCACAATTTACAGCACAGAATTGCTGCAGAAATCAGTGCTTTATACTGTACACAAGGAATAGTTTTTCATACTCTCTAGGATGCAGCTGTGCCTGGATTTCATTTTAAAAATAAAAGGGGGAAGTTTGTGATTCAACATTTTATAAATAGAATTAAGATATCAGTGATGTCCATCCACTGTTACTAGTCACAGTTCTCACTGATGGGAATAGGAACTGGTGGTGAGTCCACTACATATCATGTCAGTATTGTTTTCTTAGAAACATAGTACTGTACTTGTATAGATCTTGATTCTGAAAGTTCTTGCAGTGTGCTTTGCAAGTCACTTGTGGTATTTCCATCACCAGGGCAGACTACATGCAATACAGGTGATGAAGGAGTGGGGCATGGGTGGAGAATGTATGTGTCTGAAGAGACATGGCCACGAGTGTAATCCTCCTCATGTTAGTGAGGCACTCAGCTGTCTGCTTCCCTCTTAGGTCTCTCTCCTGCTGGTAGGCAGGAGTTACTTGGCAAACACACAGCCATGTTTCATGAATGCAGGATCTGGTTCCCCTGCACCATCTCTGCTACTCAATTCTCAATTTACACAACACTCAGTGCCTGGATTGTGCAGGATCAGGCCCTTTGAGTTTCATACAGTAATCTCACAAATATTAATCCACACAATACGCTTCGGTAGGTAAATGTTGGCTATTTTACAAATAGGGAAACTGAGGCACAGAGTGGGTAAATGATTTGCTCAGGGTTACACTATGGGTCAGTGTCAGAACCAGGAATAAAACACAGGAATCTTGGATCCCAGTTCCCATTGCTCTAACCCACTAGCTGACAGTCTGTTCCTCTGTCACTTAAAACATGTTCTATACAGTGCTTCATCTATGGAGAATGAACCCAATCTTCCAAAGGAATGTCAGTTAGGGGAACTGTATCCCTCTCTGTCCATGCAAATGCTGCTCCATGTAGACGTGGGGGATTTTGGTTGGAATTCAGACTGGATCAGGCAAGGTGGGTGAGCTAATATCTTTTATTAGACCAACTTCTGCTAGTGGAAGAGACAAGCTTTTGAGCCACACAGAGCTCTTCTTCAGGTCTTTAAAAGGTTTTGTCTGAGGCTTTGTCTACACGGCACTTTCATCGGTGAAACTTTTGTCGTTCAGGGATGTGAAACCCCCTGCACCCCAAATGACAGAAGTTTTACTGACGAAAAGCGCCAGTGTGGACCGCTCTACCGCCTCTCGTTGGGGGTGGATTTATTTTGTTGGTGGGAGAGTTCTCTCCCGCTGACAAAGAGCGGCTACACTGTGCACCTCTTAGCAGCATGGCCGTAGCGCCATAGCTCTGTCGCTAAAAGGTGCCTAGTGTAGACATAGCCTGAGTGTCACAGCTAAATGCAAGGTGGAGCAGATTGTTTAGCATAAGTTGTTAGCACATATTGTAAGGGACCATTCAGAGTGGCCAATTAACACCTCTGCAGTTATAGGACAAAGAGAGGGCATTAGTGTGTTACAGCCTGTTGTAATAAGCCATAAATCCACTGTGTCTTTTCCTTCCATGATTTTTAGTGTCTAGCAGAATTATGAATTTAAGCTCCCAGGCTCATCTTTTGAAAGTGTTGTGCAGGTTTTCTTTGAGTTTGAAGACTGATAGGTCAGACATAGAGTGATGGTTTTGTGAAAAGCATTCACGCACAGGTCATAGGATGTCTCATTTGAGGGTGTCTGACTCTGACCTATCAGTCCTCACCAAAATAAGTTGGTCCAATAGAAGATATTACCTCATCCACCTTGTTTCCCCAATATCCTGGGACTGACATGGCTACAACTACATTGCATACTGGATCAGACAAAAGCCAATAAGGATTTATGTTTAATCTAGGTATCTGAGATTCCTGTCAAACCTGTCGAAAGAATCTACGTAGTATCTGGGCATCTTACACATCTTTTTAAAAAAACAAAGCACATAGGATCTCAGTTTCTTCAGTCATAATTAAATGGCTTAAACCTGATCACGATATGCATGAAATAATTTTTTCTGTGCCTTAGTTAGGAGAAGCACTGGAGATCTGGTTGCTAGGATTGGGTAGCGTTACAATACCCGAAATGGTCATCCTTTGGAACACTACAACTCCTGGAAGTCCTGGAGCAGAATCATAGAACTGTTAACTGTTTAAGCAGGAAACAATGGTAGTTTTTTTTCCCCCTTCGGTTTTGGGAGGGTTGCTGTGACCAGCACAGTGACTTTCATGTAACTTTTGAGGGAAGGCAGCATCACCCCGGCATGAACGCTGCAGCTGCCTTTGAACAGGTATAGACTTAATTTGACTGAAGCTCCACTTATCTCGAACAAGTGGATCTGACACCCTTTGAACTGTGCCAAAGTAGCACATCACATGTAGCTGGGTCTCTTATCACTGGGCTGTAATGAGAAGGAAACATTCTCAGGATGTCTTCTCTATTTTTAAATTGCTTCTTTATAGATTATTCGTGCCATTTTCTGATACTACATGTATCCTTTTGTATTTGATTTTTTTTAGTGGGAGGTGGGGTATCAGTTCCTTAGAAGGAAAAGTTCTCTTTTTACAAGAGTGCATGGGAAATTTAGTCTAGATGATATATAATGGGGCAAATTATAAATGCATAAATTCTTTAAACTCAAGAGGGCAATCTTCAAAACCATTCAGTGTTTGGCTTGCCATTGGAGTGTTCCCATTGACTTCAGGGAGAGCAGAGTTAGACCAATGCTAAGTGCTGTTGAAAATCCCACAAACGGTCAAGAGTGGCAAGATTAAGGAACTTGGATGGCTGAGGGACTTAGCTTGCTCAGATCTAGCCTTGGGTGATGGGCGACATGGGATGGATCACTTGGTGATTACCTGTTCTGTTCATTCCATCTGGGGTACCTGGCACTGGCCACTGTCGGAAGACAGGATTTTGGGCTAGATGGATCTTTGGTCTGACCCAGTATGGCCGTTCTTATGTGCTTAACCAAAAACCATTCACATTTCATGGCGGCTTAGTGGTTTAGAGAACTATTTGAAATGGTTCTTGTATTTCTCAGTCTTCCTCCCAGTGAATAATGTTTCACATCACAAAAACCGCTATCCCTGACATGTTTCAGAGTAGCAGCCATGTTAGTCTGTATTCGCAAAAAGAAAAGGAGTACTTGTGGCACCTTAGAGACTAACAAATTTATTTGAGCATAAACTTTCGTGAGCTACAGCTCACTTCATCGGACATGGCACTTGATGCTGTTTGGCCCTTTTTGGGACAGCTCCAGTAGAAAACACTGAGTATCTAATGAACCACGGAGACTGAACTAGCCTCAGGTGAGTCTGGGTCTTTTACTAAGCATGAGGGGCAGGGTTGTGAATTGCACATGATGGCTCAGATTTCTTGTTTGAGGTTCTCTCGTGTGCCTGGGACCAAGGTTGAGAAAGGTGGAAGTCGTGGGGTTGGTATGTGGTTCCTGTGGCATAACTTCATCCCAGATTCAGGTCATCTCTGTAAACACGATTGGCAGTTCTTCACAATGCTGAGTTTTAGATGACATGTGATTAACCATCCTGGAAAGTTCATGATTTAGCAGCTGCAATAACCAAAGGGAAGAATCATCTCTTCACTTTTATCATGATCATGGAGCAAGAATCTAGGAAACTCTTGTGTTGGAGTTTGCCTTTGCCTTGGATCTTTGCCATCAGCATTTGAGTTTGTTTCCTTTTTAGGTTCATTCATTGCAAGTCATCAGAGAGCTATGGTGATATGTGAGATGGTAAAGGAGAAGGTGGTGTTTAGATGCCAGGACATCTCTGCTTATGCTCAGAGTGTAGTTATGATGTTTTTGAGGATGTTCTCAAATTTAGTTGGATCCATGAGCTTACTGTGACAGGCCATGAAGGTGGAAGTGTATGGAGGGTAGTTAGTAGGTACCTCATTGTTGTTTCCCCTTGTTGGTGGATGTTTCTGGTGTCTGTTTCTTCCTGTCAGAACTGGGGTTATGTTGATTATCCAGCAATGGGGGTAAAGGTTAGCAGGATGTACCAGATGTTAGAAGATCTGGCAGCCGTCTTGGATGTTGTGTTTGGCTTGTGTTGTGGGAAAGGTCAGAGCTGGTGAAGAAGAGTTCTAGAATACTAGAAGGAAGTACGGCAAGCTGGTAGCGTTATTTATTTATTCTTTTATTGGTCCTGTGTCTTTAAATGAAGAGTGCTGTCATGCTGTGGTGGTAGACTGCATGTCTTGCAATGAGGCCACACAGGCTCCTACTTCGTGAATGACCGCTCCAGTGGTGGCAGGGGGCTGCTCCTCTTTGGTTCCTGCTGTTGAGGAAAGGTTAAGAGTGTGGTCACTTACCCAGGAGTTTGACCTTTGAAAGTCTCTGGTCCCTGGATGGCAGCTGTAACCACGCAACTGCATGCTTTGCAAGCCAGGGGGTGGAACCTGCCATGTCTGTGCCATCGCTACCCTGGGAATGAGAGTTAGGAATTAGGAATGGAACTCAGGTCTCCAGCACAGCCAGGCAGAATACTCTATGAGCAGGCGTGTGCTGCAAAGATTTTGTTTCCATCATTTGAATGAGACTCAGAAACATTATTTAAAGTTTGGCCAAGTGATGAGAAGAAAATGGTGGTGGTTCTAATGCCACAGCACTCGTTAGCTGGGGAGAATAAAGCACATAATTATTTTTGTTCTCGAAGGGGTAGAATAATGGAGTGAAGAGCATTTTGTGAGAGCGCTTTTCTTGTATGTCTTTAATCACCTTTTTCTCATTAACTTAATTTCTCCTACAATCAAATCATTAAGGTCACAGAAGGAGAATAAGATGAAAGAATAGAGCAGCTCAGGAGCTAACATAGGAAGTGGGGGTTGTTACAATTTAAATTAACTTTTTTAGGCTTCGTCCAGACACCTCTCTACCTTTTAACATGGAGTTTAATAGAATAAGAGATGAAGAAGACTTTTTGGCTAAGGTCAAGCGTCAGCGTCTATTTAATGTGTGACGTATCATCTGTTTGGTCTTCTACGTATCTACCCACTGTACTACAATCCTGAGATTAAGGGTGAGCCAACTGGATAAAATACAGCAAAATTTTCCCCTGCTGCTCATCTATACTCCAAACTCAAATCACACCAAATCTGATTTTTTTTTTTTTTTTTAGGAGCAAGTGTTTAAAAACACTGGGAAATTTTTTTGTTTATATATAATTTTGTGCCTGCATCTGCACTTGTTTCTCTGCTTTCAGCAAAGAATTGGAGGTGCCAAGATGCTGTGAAAATACCAAAATGCACATGTTTTACAGTGGCCCGATATAACACACGAACCAGGGGTCAACCAATTAAATGTATAGGCAGCAGGTTTAGAACAAGCAAACAAAAGGAAGTACTTCTTCACACAATACACACACAATCTGTGGAAATTGTTGTTGGGGCGTGGTGTGAAGGCCAAAGCTATAACAGGGTTCAAAAAAGAATTAGGTAAGTTCATGGAGGATAGGTCCATCCATGGCTATTAGCCATGATGGTTAGGGTACAACCCTATGCTTTGGGTGCCCCTAAGCCTCTGACTGCCAGATGATGTGGATGGCAGGGGATGGATCACTCAATAATTGCCCTATTCTGTTCATTCCCTTTGAAGCATCTGCATTGGCTACTGACAGAGAAAGGATACTGGGCTAGATGACCAAAGATCTGACACAGTATGGCCATTTTTAAATTCTTATGACCATAAAACAGGAAGCTCTACAAATGATACAAGAAAGCCTAGCTATCCTTACAGAGAGTGTTAAACATATGTTACATGCTGCTCTCTCTTAAACTTTGGATATAATAATATGCCAACCCTTGTGGATTCTGCCCTCCAGCACCCGGATTCTGCCCTCCAGCACCCAGATTCTGTGGTAATGGAGTCATATAAACACTGTAGGTAGAAGGGCTCAAATTCATCCTCTGTTCCTTTCCAGAAACTCGTTGTAGACCTGGTAAGAAGGCCGAATCTAACGATGCCTGAGCAGGTCCAGGGTTCATGATTACAGACCAGCCTCCATGTAGTGGTTCTCAAACATTTGCACCTGGGACCAATTCCCAAACCATCCATGAATACAAGTGACTCCAATTTACAATCTTTTAGTTAATTTTGTAAATATAATATTAATGTTATGTATTTTCCAGAAGGAGGTTGAGGAAAGAATCAACTTCACACAGTATTGTTCTCTGTTGCTTTAAGGTGATGGCATGTGTACCACATTCCATCTCCTTGACCTGTTTCCATAAGGTCTAGTGTCATACCAGTTTAATATCGCCACTAATATATTGACATCTGCTGTCATGGGAGACTATAACCTGTTCTTGTTGTAGGGTGGATGTGCTTGATGATCTGATCTGATCTGATCTTGATGGTCTTTTCCTTCTCTCACTGATGAATAGAGGGAACAAATGGGAGAAGTTGTCTAAGCAGCATCTATCAGGAAAGACTGTGGGTGTTTGGAGGAAGTTTGAAGTGTTCTGTTTGTTTTCGATGGATAATTCGCAAGGTTCTAATTCCCCTTCCCCAAGTTCCTCCTCTGCTGTTAAGTGACTGGCACATTGAATCGAAGGGTATGTCTACACTACGAAATTAGGTCGAATTTATAGAAGTCGGATTTTTAGAAATCAGCTTTATATATTCGAGTGTGTGTGTCCCCACAGAAAATGCTCTAAGTGCATTAAGTGCATTAACTCGGCGGAGTGCTTCCACAGTACCGAGGCTAGAGTCGACTTCCGGAGCGTTACACTGTGGGTTGCTATCCCACAGTTCCCGCAGTCTCCGCTGCCCATTGGAATTCTGGGTTGAGATCCCAATGCCTGATGGGGCTAAAACATTGTCGCGGGTGGTTCTGGGTACATATCGTCAGGCCCCCGTTCCCTCCCTCCCTCCATGAAAGCAAGGACAAACAATCGTTTCGCGCCTTTTTTCCTGAGTTACCTGTGCAGACGCCATACCACGGCAAGCATGGAGTCCGCTCAGCTCACTGTCACCGTATGTCTCCTGGGTGCTGGCAAACACGGTACTGCATTGCTACACAGTAGCAGCAACCCACTGCCTTGTGGCAGCAGACGGTGCAATAGGACTGGTAGCCGTCATCGTCATGTCCGAGGTGCTCCTGGTCGCCTGTGTGAGGTCGATCAGGAGTGCCTGGGCAGACATGGGCGCAGGGACTAAATTTGGAGTGACTTGATCAAGTCATTCTCTTTAGTCCTGCAGTCAGTCCTATTGAACCATCTTATGGTGAGCAGGCAGGCGATATGGATTGCTAGCAGTCCTATTGCATCATCTTCTGCCGGGCAGGCAAGAGATGAGGATGACTAGCAGTCATATTGTACCATCTTCTGCCGAGCAGCCCTGAGATGTGGATGGCATGCAGTCCTTCTGCACCGTCTGCTGCCAGCCAAAGATGTAAAAGATAGATGGAGTGGATCAAAACAAGAAATAGACCAGATTTGTTTTGTACTCATTTGCTTTCCCCCCTCCCCCATCTAGGGGACTCATTCCTCTAGGTCACACTGCAGTCACTCACAGAGAAGGTGTACAATAACTTAGGTGCACCATTTCTTATTGGAACCCTCCGTGAAGTCCTGCCTGAAATATTCCTTGATTTAAAGCCACCCCCTTTGTTGATTTTAGCTCCCTGAAGCCAACCCTGTAAGCCGTGTTGTCAGTCGCTCCTCCCTGCGTCAGAGCAACGGCAAACAATCGTGCATCTGAGTTGAGAGTGCTGTCCAGAGCAGTCACAATGGAGCACTCTGATGGGGCTAAAACATTGTCGAGGGTGGTTCTGGGTACATATTGTCAGGCTCCCGTTCCCTCCCTCCCTCCGTGAAAGCAAGGGAAGACAATCGTTTCGCGCCTTTTTTCCTGAGTTACCTGTGCAGACGCCATACCACGGCAAGCATGGAGCCCGCTCAGCTCACTGTCTCCGTATGTCTCCTGGGTGCTGGCAGACACGGTACTGCATTGCTACACAGTAGCAGCAACCCATTGCCTTGTGGCAGCAGACGGTACAATACAACTGGTAGCCGTCATCGTCATGTCCGAGGTGCTCCTGGCCACGTCGGCCAGGAGCGCCTGGGCAGACATGGGCACAGGGACTAAATTTGGAGTGACTTGACCAGGTCATTCTCTTTAGTCCTGCAGTCAGTCCTATTGAACCATTTTATGGTGAGCAGGCAGGCGATACGGATTGCTAGCAGTCGTACTGTACCATCTTCTGCCGGGCAGGCAAGAGATGAGGATGGCTTCCAGTCCTTCTGCACCATCTGCTGCCAGCCAAAGATGTAAAAGATAGATGGAGTGGATCAAAACAAGAAATAGATCCAGATTTGTTTTGTACTCATTTTCTTCCTCCTCTCCCCTGTCTAGGGGACTCATTCCTCTAGGTCACACTGCAGTCACTCACAGAGAAGGTGTAGCGCGGTAAATCTAGCCATGTATCAATCAGAGGCCAGACTAACCTCCTTGTTCCAATAAGAACAATAACTTAGGTGCACCATTTCTTATTGGAACCCTCCGTGAAGTCCTGCCTGAAATACTCCTTGATTTAAAGCCACCCCCTTTGTTGATTTTAGCTCCCTAAAGCCAACCCTGTAAGCCATGTTGTCAGTTGCCCCTCCCTGCATCAGAGCAACGGCAGACAATCGTTCTGCGCCTTTTTTCTGTGCGGACGCCATACCAAGGCAAGGATGGAGGCCACTTTGGCAATTAGAAGCACATTAAACACCACACGCATTATCCAGCAGTATATGCAGCACCAGAACCTGGCAGAGCGATACCAGGCGAGGAGGCGACGTCAGCGTGGTCCCATGAGTGATCAGGACATGGACACAGATTTCTCTGAAAGCATGGGCCCTGCCAATGCATACATCATGGTGCTAATGGGGCAGGTTCATGCTGTGGAATGCGATTCTGGGCTCGGGAAACAAGCACAGACTGGTGGGACCGCATAGTGTTGCAGGTCTGAGACGATTCCCAGTGGCTGCGAAACTTTCGCATGCATAAGTGCACTTTTATGGAACTTTGTGACTTGCTTTTTACATGACGCTCGCATCTTCAGGAACTCTGGTCTGTTTCAAAAGCTGCAGGAAGGGACTTTATTCCCAGACCAGAAAATAACTGTTGGGGATGTTGAAATGCCTATATGTATCCTTGGGGACCCAGCCTACCCCTTAATGCCATGGCTCATGAAGCCGTACACAGGCAGCCTGGACAGTAGTCAGGAGCTGTTCAACTACAGGCTGAGCAAGTGCAGAATGGTGGTAGAATGTGCATTTGGATGTTTAAAAGCGCGCTGGCGCAGTTTACTGACTCGCTTAGACCTCAGCGAAACCAATATTCCCACTGTTATTACTGCTTGCTGTGCACTCCACAATATCTGTGAGAGTAAGGGGGAGACGTTTATGGTGGGGTGGGAGGTTGAGGCAAATCGCCTGGCTGCTGGTTACACGCAGCCAGACACCAGGGTGGTTAGAAGAGCACAGGAGGGCGCGGTACGCATCAGAGAAGCTCTGAAAACCAGTTTCATGACTGACCAGGCTACGGTGTGAAAGTTCTCTTTGTTTCTCCTTGATGAAACCCCCCGCCCCTTGGTTCACTCTACTTCCCTGTAAGCTAACCACCCGCCCCTCCTCCCTTCGATCACCGCTTGCAGAGGCAATAAAGTCATTGTAGCTTCACATTCATGCATTCTTTATTCATTCATCACACAAATAGGGGGATGACTACCAAGGTAGCCCAGGAGGGGTCGTGGAGGAGGGAAGGAAAATGCCGCACAGCACTTTAAAAGTTTACAACTTTAAAATTTATTGACTGCCAGCCTTCTTTTTTTTTGGGCAATCCTCTGTGGTGGAGTGGCTGGTTGGCTGGTAGCCCCCGCACCGCGTTCTTGGGCATCTGGGTGTGGAGACTATGGAACTTGGGGAGGAGGGCGGTTGGTTACACAGGGGCTGCAGTGGCAGTCTGTGCTCCAGCTGCCTTTGCTGCAGCTCAACCATACACTGGAGCATACTGGTTTGATCCTCCAGCAGCCTCAGCATTGAATCCTGCCTCCTCTCATCACGCTGCCGCCACATTTGAGCTTCAGCCCTGTCTTCAGCCCGCCACTTACTCTCTTCAGCCCGCCACCTCTCCTCCCGGTCATTTTGTGCTTTCCTGCACTCTGGCATTATTTGCCTCCACGCATTCGTCTGTGCTCTGTCAGTGTGGGAGGACAGCATGAGCTCGGAGAACATTTCATCGCAAGTGCGTTTTTTTTTCTTTCTAATCTTCACTAGCCTCTGGGAAGGAGAAGATCCTGTGATCATTGAAACACATGCAGCTGGTGGAGAAAAAAAAAGGGACAGCGGTATTTAAAAAGACACATTTTATAAAACAGTGGCTACACTCTTTCAGGGTAAACCTTGCTGTTAACATTACATACATAGCACATGTGCTTTCGTTGCAAGGTCGCATTTTGCCTCCCCCCACCGCGTGGCTACCCCCTCAAACCTCCCCCCTCCCCATGGCTAACAGCAGGGAACATTTCTGTTCAGCCACAGGCAAACAGCCTAGCAGGAATGGGCTCCTCTGAGTGTCCCCTGAAGAAAAGCACCCTATTTCAACCAGGTGACCATGAATGATATCTCACTCTCCTGAGGATAACACAGAGAGATAAAGAACGGATGTTGTTTGAACGCCAGCAAACATACACTGCAATGCTTTGTTGTACAATGATTCCTGAGTACGTGTTACTGGCCTGGAGTGGTAAAGTGTCCTACCATGGAGGACGCAATAAGACTGCCCTCCCCAGAAACCTTTTGCAAAGGCTTTGGGAGTACATCCAGGAGAACCGCGAATGCCAGGGCAAATTAATCCTTTCACATGCTTGCTTTTAAACCATGTATAGTATTTTAAAAGGTACACTCACCGGAGGTCCCTTCTCCGCCTGCTGGGTCCAGGAGGCAGCCTTGGGTGGGTTCGGGGGTACTGGCTCCAGGTCCAGGGTGAGAAACAGTTCCTGGCTGTCGGGAAAACCGGTTTCTCTGCTTGCTTGCTGTGAGCTATCTACAACCTCATCATCATCATCTTCATCCCCAAAACCTGCTTCCGTGTTGCCTCCATCTCCATTGAAGGAGTCAAACAACACGGCTGGGGTAGTGGTGGCTGAACCCCCTAAAATGGCATGCAGTTCATCATAGAAGCGGCATGTTTGGGGCTCTGACCCGGAGCGGCCATTCGCCTCTCTGGTTTTCTGGTAGGCTTGCCTCAGCTCCTTAAGTTTCACACGGCACTGCTTCGGGTCCCTGTTACGGCCTCTGTCCTTCATGCCCTGGAAGATTTTGACAAAGGTTTTGGCATTTCAAAAACTGGAACGGAGTTCTGATAGCACAGATTCCTCTCCCCATGCAGCGATCAGATCCCGTACCTCCCATTCAGTCCATGCTGGAGCTCTTTTGTGATTCTGGGACTCCATCATGGTCACCTGTGCTGATGAGCTCTGCATGGTAACCTGCAGCTTTCCATGCTGGCCAAACAGGAAATGAGATTCAAAAGTTCGCGTTTCTTTTCCTGCCTACCTGGCCAGTGCATCTGAGTTGAGAGTGCTGTCCAGAGCGGTCACAATGGAGCACTCTGGGATAGCTCTCGGAGGCCAATACCGTTGAATTGTGTCCACGGTACCCCCAAATTCGACCCGGCAAGGCCGATTTAAGCGCTAATCCACTTGTCAGGGGTGGAGTAAGGAAATCGATTTTAAGAGCCCTTTAAGTTGAAATAAAGGGCTTCATCGTGTGGATGGGTGCAGGTTTACATCGATTTAACGCCGCTAAATTCGACCTAAAGTCCTAGTGTAGACCAGGGCTAAGAGTACCATTCCATTGCTCCTCCTTTCTAATTGCTTCCTGTTCTCTTCCTTTCTCACATGTCCCTCTTCCACATTTGCCTTTTCTTACTACCCTTGGTGACAGTTACAAGTGTCTGGGATTGTGCACTTTGCTCTTAACACAGGCCAGTCAGTAGCTATTTAATTACAGTTTATGTATCTTAATCAGTGTGTGGGTTTTTATATAGACAAAAGTTCAGTGAGTGCATATAGAATTAGCAGAATCTTCTATTTATTTTAACTGAAACATACAGCGTCTGTGTGTAGCTAGCTCTCTCTCTGTATATCTATATTTATGATTACCTATGTAAAGATAGTCGAAGGATTGAGAAGAGGAAGGCCTTAGCCATCCTTTCATCAGAAGGTTTTAATACTGAATATAAATGTTTGGGGAAAACGAGCTGTTTGGTTCCTCTTTCCATTTACCCCCTTCACTTGGTAGGGTTTATGCCAGAGCAATGTGGCATAGTTTGTGCACTCCATCTGGAGAGCTGACAGCACAGGTTGGCTATAATAATGCTTTCAGATTTCTTCTAAGTGTGTAATTAAATGACATCACTGAGTCTTAAATGCATCTGGTGTAAAAGTCAGAAGGCTAAAACATCCCATTAAAGGGAGGAAAGTGTTACTCAGTAGTAAAGGAGCTAGTCCTCCAGGAAAGCTGTTTTAAACCCACCTGAGCATGTTACATTGTAGGAAGATTAGTAGGCTGGTAAGCATGTTATGGTTAAAAATAAGCTCTTAAGGTGAAGCTGTCAGGTCAAATTTGCCCCAGTATTTAGTTTTTAAAAAGCCTTTTATAAACCTTAATAGGAATGTTTCCATAAGATCACACACACACACCCCTCTATGTGTTCATTTTAAGCAATGTGCTTGTTAATTTTTGAGCATTATCTATTACCCTGAAGTGGCCCCAAACAAATCATTACAAGTGTTTGAGAGGCAAGTGGTGAAACTGCACATAAATAAAGTTGAAACTGGCTAGTCTGTTTTCCTTACATAGGCTGAGAGATTTGTAAAAAGTAAACAGCATAAGTAGTGATAAGAAAACTAGATTTGTATAGCTCTTTCATCCTTAATCATCTATATTGGTGTCAGAAATGTAACTAAAGAAACTTGTGTTTTCAAAGTGTGTAGTGTTTTAAACCTGACAGTGTCTCCTTAAAGTGGAGAAATACATGAAACATATATTCGGTAAAAATGAAATCATGGAGTGCCAGATTAAATTAGCCCTCTCCATGGCTTCCCAGTCAAATCAACTCAATTTACATGTCAGAAGATGAATTTTCTAACTCCCCATGCCTCAGACTCCCCCTGAGATCTGAAAATCAAGTTTGGTTCTTTCTGCCTCTTCTGTTATCACCAGTAAAAGATTCTGTAGTGGGACCTTACGTAGTAAGTTGGTTGAGCAGGCATGAGACAGAATAGAATCCAACTCATTCTCCCATAACTATGTTGGATCTGATCTGCTGGACTAACGGGATAAAAGCTTGTTTTCATAAGTGAAGAAAGTATATGTAATTGTAAAACAAATAGGGAACAGATCTATGGAGCAAGAAGGTGCCATTTTTTATATGCAGGCAGTTTTCTTGCCATAACTTCATTAAAACAAAATTGCAAACCCTGAAACATTCAATATTTTATCTCATCCCCAGTTCAGCTCTTTACTGCCTATCCTCTGCTCTAATGTCTCTTATATCAAAGGCCCTTAAGACATGCCATTGAAGTCAATGGAGCATCAGGACAACACCTACAGGTTCAGCAGTACAGGATACACATTCTGCCAACATATAGCTAGTGTATTCCACAACACTTAATCATATACTTTTCCTTCCTCATCATTGCCAATTCCCAATTTGTTTCTCTTCTATAACCAGCCTTCCTCCTCCTGCCTGATTTATTAAATGAAGCCATGATCCAATTTTTGTGATGTTGCAGACATTAAATTGATCACTGTAGGAAGTGGGCTGGAGGCAGAGTAAATCTAATGGAGACTTCTTCTGTTTATACACAAATACTGTAGCTGTAATCAACAATGATGAGAAAGAGAGGCTGCAAAATCAAAGGATATTTTAATGGACTTTATGTCTTGTTAAATTGTGCTTAGTAAAGATTTACCAGGTGCTACATTTGCTTTATCCCCAGAAATAGAACAGTATGTTCTGTGCAGATGTGTTGGTGAAATTATGGTCCCTTACAAACGAAAAATTAGTATCTAACAAGATAGTAGGAAAACAAATCAGTTGATCTTATATTGTCACTGTAATTGGGCATACCAGCTTTTTAAGGCTGTTGAGGGAATCCTCCATCACTACCCCCGCCCCCCATTCCAGTTTTCTTTCTAAAATAAAACTCTGGGACGGGGGCATGGCCGTTGAGGAAGAAGAAATGGTCTCAGGAGCTTTGGGGAAATTCCAAACTGTTGGCTTTAGTTTAGGGCCTGTTTTTGAATAGTGTGGGCTGGAACTCCGTTCTCTCAGTGCTGAAGGATCAGACTGGGTATGAGGGTACCAGCCAGTACATCTCTCTGAACTGAGAGTCTTACAGTACTTGATGTTGAACTTAAAGTGCCAGTTCCTGGAGAAAAGTGATTGTGAGAACCTCATCTTTCATTTAAAAAAATAAAAAGTAAGTTTTTCTTCCTTGTGGTTATGGGGAAAAGCTTGAATATGTGTCCCAAATGAACCCTAAAGGTTAAGACACCAGAAGGCAAATAAAAATAATCCAAATGTTTTTTATTTTGTTTTTTTAACAAACACCTATTTTTTAAGCCAGTCTCATGAGTTTTTGAGACCCGGCTTATAATTCTTGAACATTTGTGGTTGGCAATACTGTGTATCTGTTGTTGTTGTTTTTAAATTGTCAGAGGGACATGATCTTGAGAAGTATAAAATCCAAGAGACCATGGAAGATGTGGACGCTTGGATAAGTGTATTCCCCACATTCTTTCCCTATGAAAATAAGGTGTCTGGTAACACTAAGTCACGTTATGAATATTATGGGGCATCACAGTTCTTCCCTGTTAGTGGGCTTCATTCCTGACTCGCAACATCCCCTCACTGTTCTGATTCTGTATATCTTCTGAGCAGAGGCAGCTCAACTGTCGAGTGGTGGTTATGATCTGGTCAGAGTGACCCACAAGGACTTCAAGATAAGATCATCCAGCTTTTTCACTCAAGACCATCATCCAGGTCTCCAGAAATGAAGAGCTAGAGGACCTCATCATCAAGTCCTCTCACCACAGCTGAATTCACCTCCGGCAGCTTCTCAGGGAATGCAATAGGCTAAAACATAACTGTGTGAAGCCACACGCCATGATTCTTTCACCTTCTCTGTCGATCATTCGCTGGTCTGATTAACTCATGTGGGAGCAAAAGGGCATGTTGAGGTTTTTCTTCAGATGAAGTAGTCTGTATTCATAAGGAACATAATACTGTGAAACTCAAAGCTCCATGCAATCAATATTTCATGGCAATGCCGCTCCAGAATTGAATTAGCTTAGAAGGCTTTCCTATATAACAAGACCTCACTTTGAGGCAACCAGTCGCTCAGCAGCCTTGCAGGGGCAGCACTCAAAGGCATTTGTTTTCAAATGTTTACATGAATCTTGTGCCTAGTGCACACTGTAAAAAATGTTCAAGCTTTCCATAGTGTAGCATACAGCTATTAACGCAGGTCCCACTACTCTTGTCACCCCCATCCCCCGGTTCTTCCAAAATGTGTCTCCCGCGAGCACCATGTCAGAACATGCCCAAAGGGCTGCCTCTTACAGGAGAGCCCACTGCTCACGATTGAACCACAGAGCCAGCAGCAGCACCTGCTGTCTGCAGGGCTGTCATGTATCAGAGCTGGTGGTGTACATCCTGGAAGACACTGGTTCAGAGGCTGTCTGCTGCATGGGTAAATTACAAGCATTTTGCTAACACAGCACTGAAATCTGATATTGCTCTGCTGCAATAAGAGCAGTCCCACCTCAGGCTCGCTCTTGTGCTAAGTCAAGCCGTGGCAGCTGCTTGTGCTGACTTATCACCACTGGAGCGGAAATGAAGACTTCTAGGAATAAGATATTCATCAGTTGTATAAATGGAGAGGAATCCAATCAACACAGTGTTTGAGAGGCACAAAGGAAAGTCTCAGATAAGGCATCCCTGAGATTGGAAATGCCCCCAAAATCACGAGTTAGGAGCGAGGCCAAGAGCTGTATAGGTCTGGAGACTGAATTGCCCACTGAGCACTAGAAGTGTTCTCGTCAGTTTATCAGCTCACAATTGAGGCGCATTGGCACAACAGTGTAGAGGAACTTGCACTGCTTCTGGCTGTACTGGGATAATAGGAGACTTCAGTTATCAGTGCTGTTAATCTGGCAGTTTTCCCCAGGCTACATCTGCTCTACGGACCTTATAGCGGCACAGCTAAGGTCTCCCGTGTAGCCGCTCTTTGCCGGCAGAAGAGAGCTCTCCTGCCAGCATAATTAAACCACCCCCAATGAGCGGCATTAGCTATGTCGGCAGGAGAGCGTCTCCTGCTGACATAGCGCTGTCCACGCCAGCACTTATGTCGGTTGGGGGCTGTTTTTTCACATACCCCTTTGGTAGTGTAGACAAAGCCATAATGGGCAAATACCTTGACATCTTTATACAGAGATGAGACTTTTAACTGCCAAGAGAATAACAATCAAACTGTCCTTTTATCGAAGGCTCTCAGGACGCCTTGGGCTAGAATTTCAAAAGTGACTAATAATTTGGGATTCCTCAATTTATGGTTTCTCGTGATGGGTATCCTACGAAGGGGTCTGATTATAGAGGGCAGGTGCTCAGCACTTTCTGAAGATAGGGCTGCTCTAAGGGGTGTCAAGCTGGGCACCCCAAAAAGTGAAGCACTCGAAATCAGCGTGCACTTTTGAAAATCTGGGCCTTTGTAAACGTATATGAATGGAGCTTATCAGCTCCCCTATGAGGTTGATAAGCAATAGTATCCCCATTTTATAGATGAGGAAACTGAAATACAGAGAGGTGAAATGATTTTGCTCAAGGAAACAAAGGAAGTCCCTGCCAGAGCTGGCATTAGACCCCACATTGTGTAACTCCAACTCTTGTGCTGTAAGCATTAGGCAAGTTGCTTCCTTTGACTGAATAGCTGGGTTCTTACAGCAGCGTTAAAAAAACCTTAAAACCAAAAACTCATTTACAGGAAGAGAGAATTGTTGGCAAAGAGCATGCATTGAAACTGCTGTAATCCCATAAATGAGCCTATTTTAGAATATACATTCTTAGATAGAAATGGGAGTAGAATGGAGAGAAACCTACCCAAAGTAATTGGGAAAAAATGTAGGGAATTTTTGAAATAGAATGTGAACAAGCTGAGCACAAATTTAAAATACAGGTGGTTACGATGACAGTATTTTATACCATGAAAATACATCAATATATCCCTAATAAAGACTGACAGCTCTACTAGTCACTGCGATTCCACTTCCACTCATTCCCTTCTTCAAACTCTGCTTCACCAAGCACAGTTTGAATTTGGGCTGAGATGTATTGTGCCATATAGAAATGCAAAATATGTACATGGTACTTTAAAGACCACAATAATATGCATAGCACTTGGGGAGTGATTTACATTTCCAAAGCACAGACTGGCAGTAAGCTGAATTCACCCCTGGTGTGCTCCAGCCTTTACAGCTGTAAGCCACAGCACATGGCCCTTGGCAGTGGACAGCCTAACTGGGGAGGATGGGTTTTCAGAAAGCTGCGACAATCTTACAGCTGCCAGTATACCCCAAAAAGAGGGTGGCGCTGGCTGGAGGAGGGGAGTAGCTGGGAATGCATTGCTTCGGCACATCCCCTGTGTATCCTCAGCTAGTGTGGTTCCTGTCTAACCACAAGCATCCACAAAAGGTGCCCCTCCCTAGGGAAACCCCAAAAGGTGAATAATGATGGAGACTGTGCCTGCCAACCCCTGGAGGAGAATCCCCCTCAAGTCACTGTGTCACAAGGGGCCTCACTGGCAAAGAGAGGGGCAGAGCATACTTCCCTGCACTGTCAGGAATGAATTCATCCCATGAACTAATGAGTTCAGAATAAAGCATCCCCGATGGATTTGGTTGCATTACATTCTCCTGCATTGCAGGTGTGCATGGAGGCGATTCTCTGGGTCCCTAAAATCTTGGTGAATGACGTAGACTATTCCAAAGTCAGCAGTGTTCAGATATCAGCCTCTGAGACTGCGCTGGCAGTGGCATCTTATGAGATGTGATGTTTATAAAGCCAAGTGATACCTGAGTGCATTGGGTGTATCTGTGCAAACTAAGGTAATTATATGGGTAATGAAACCTCATAGTTCAGAACATGAGCTGAACGTGTGCCAGGGATAAGAAAGAATTTTCCCCAAGGCGATAAAATCATCTTACGTTTATACTGTGCCTTGCATCCTGAGGCCTCCTCATGAGCTTTCCCAGTCTAAGAAATTCTAGACCCTGTATGGATGAATCTACCCACAGCTGGAAAGCAGCTGCCTCTGGGGTGGAACTCAGCACTTGTTTAGCAACACGCCCACGCAATAGTTTGAGAGCAGGAGGCAGAGAAAGATAGTGAATGTGATTGAAACTGCAAGGGGGAATTGAAGTAGGCAGATTGTAGTTCTTGAAGTTTGGAACTGGCTAAGACATGAGGGCAAACATCCTTGTGAGAAGAGACTTTCTTAATGACCTAACCCTCAGTTATATTAACTCATCTGAAACTCCATGCCTCCTGGAGCACTGCATGATTGGTTCATGGGTCATTATCATGGGAATCCTCTTTCCTCTCAAGCATCAGTTACAGTATTATCTTCTGCTGGAGGCTGAACGTGATGAACAATGTTTTGATCTGGGGCAGCTCTGATACTGTAAAGGATCTGTTTTTCTGCCTGTGTTTTTCAGAATCTGTTAAAAGAAAATTACCTTGATTAATCTTCCTTCTTATAATAAAATGAGCTCACTGGACCTTGTCTCAACACTTAAAGGAGTGACTATAGAAATAATTCTAAAACCTACTGGTTTTGCACATACCTCCTAGGGCATATGGTAAACTTTACACCATTTTTCCGTTGTGTTCGGTTCCTTAGATGAGGCACATGCTTGTGAATAGCTGCAGTCTGGAGCACAGTTGATTGCCTTCAATCACTTTGTTTTCACCTTAAAGAGCAATATCGCTTGGCCCCATTGAGCTGAGTTTCTCTGCCAGCCTAATAATGAATCTGATTAGGCTGAAATGGTACATGGCTGAACATAGGCTGGCTTGGTTTGTACTATGGTTCACACCATACGTTGTGTTTACCTTGCCTGGCATTTGTCTCTAGGACCCCTTCATTGTGTTCCTAATCACACAAAACAGCCGTGACTCAGTAGTGCCCAGCAAGAGAGCACACATGGCTACATTTACAGCCAGATCCTGTGAGGTGCTGAGCACCTCCTGTGCAGTGTTGGGTACCTGAACTCAGTGTGAGTGGGAGTTGCGGGTGCTCAGCCACTGGCAGGATGAGGAAAGTGTAAGAGGAGCCCAGTTCTTTCCATTTGTGCTTCCTGCTCTTCTGTTGCCATGATATCTTAGGTAGTGGTGGTGGTATTTTATTAATAATGATCATTTGTTTTGATGAATGGTTTTGGGGGTTTTTTTTTACACCCCTCTCCTCTTCATGTGCCCTGTGCTTCTCATAGGAAAAGAAAAGTGACTTCAGGCAGTAAAGAATTTTGGCCACTACTCACTTGGGCAAGATTTTATCTGGTCAAATTGCCCATTAAAACCCAGGTTGGTAGTGACTGAAATTTGTCACTTCCCACATCCTTTGCAAAATTAGTTGGTGATCTCCAGTCTGGTTCCTTGTGTTCAGTTGTCCACGTTGCAGAAAAATCACCCCTATTCTTGACACTAGTTGTGATCCCTTTAGCAGCAGACACCAAGAACTTAATTTGCAATGCGCACTGAACTGCCCTTTACCCCTTGGATGAAGTCGCTCTGGGTCAAGACGGAGGCATATTCGCACTGGCGAGGCTCACGTCTCTGATACATACTGTACTTTTTTGTGGCAATAAAGAAACTCCGTTCTCCAGAGCCGTCAAAATGACACCTTTCTTCTGAATTCACTTTGCGGAGTAACAGACAGTCATTACGATTGCCTGATAAATGACAATAAACCTCCAAAGGAAAGTATACTGGCTTCATAAAAGCTTATTTAACTTCCCTAATTTTGGCATGGCTCTAAGCTTATCTCTTCTGTTCTCTGTAGATGGATAGAATAGGCAGAGATAGGCATGCTGCAGAATATAGATGCTTCTTAATCAGGAAGGAATGGAATAATTTAGGAAAGATGGTACTGCAGTTAATGACCATGTTTTCTCCTCAAACCAAGACTTTAAAAGCATAATCCTCATTAAAGAGCTGTAAGTTGCCTGCTTAGAGTGGCTTAGCACACTAATGCTTACTTCCTTTTAGTGCATTTTAGTGCAATGACCCCTCTGTTTTCTGCAACTATGAGGCTGCGATTTGCTGCCTCTGGGCATTATTATTCATAATGAGAGGACAGAGTTTCTAGATCCCTTTCAACCTACCAGTTGTTATCCTTGGTGATGAGGAGAGCCTAAGAGGCGCCCAAGTCACTCCAGCATTGTCTCCATTGCTCTGACTCTTTCATCGCTGAACAAAAGGTCCTGCCTGCTGGTCTGCACAGCCAGGCACTTCTGAGTTCCGTTCCTGACTTTGTCACTGTCTCGCTGTGACCATGGACAAGTCACTGAGGACCGCACTTTTAGACATGCTGTTGCACCTGTGTATCCCATTGACTTTACTGAGCAGCTGGATGTTCAGCACTTCTGAAAATCAGATCCAATGACTTCTGTGCACCTTGGTTTCCCTATCTTTAAAAGGAGTGTCGTCATGTTTCCTTCCCAAACTAATAGGCTCGATCCCCCAGCCACAGAATTTCATCAGTCACAAACTTGACCCCCCCCCCACACACACACAAACAGCTTCCCAATAAATCAAGATTAATCAGATCCAGATTTGCATTGTGTACATTGAAACAATCTGGGTATTCCTTCCACATCACTTAGAGTTGCTTTTTTAATCGGAGTTCCTTGTAAAAGGGTTCTGTTAGGTTTATAATTCTTCTTTTTCCCTGCCCGTTCTGTGCATTTCCTTGCTTATTAGTGGAACATTCCCTGAGTCACCCATCGTACACTTTATGAAGCTTGTGTCCCCTGCATGGAGACACGGTGCAATAGTTAATCTCAGTCACGCAAGTCAAATATGGCCATTCTCCTTCCCTCCGCCCCCCCCCCCCCATACACTTGAGGAAACTACACTTTTGCAGGTATGGGAGGTGGGATTATAGCCCTGTGCAAAGGCAGAAAGATGGCCCATTGATCAGAGCACTAGCTGGGAAATTGGGAGACACTGATCTGCCACAGACTTGTTGTGTGACCAGAGGCAGGGCCTTAATCTATCTGTGCCTTAGTTCCACATCTGTAAAATGGGGATAATAATACCTCAGGTTTGTTGGGAGGATAACTACCTTAAAATGTAATTATCTAGGTGCCATTGGATGGATGGATGCATAGATTGGTCTCTGAGGCATCCACTGATGGAGTCTTAGGTTATTTTCATTTGTATCAGCCCTTTTATTTACCCTGGTGAGTTTTCGGACTAAAAACGCTTGATGTAATTGATTGGCTGCACCCTGGTTATGCGCACTGGAGGCTAATAAATCAGTTGGATGATAATGAAAGATCGTGCCATCTGTCTGCTTATTTAATGGAGTGTCAGCAACATACCAAATAGGAAGTAATTGGATTGACAGACATAAAGCCAGTTATTAGTCTGTTGTTATCTGATTGGAAAAAGCATTCGGCGGAGCACAGAACTGTAGCAAAGTTAATCTGATAATGTCTGTTGTTGCAGGCGTGAAGTCTGCCACGCCAGATTCATAGGCTTTGAAACCCCCAGCCAAATGGAGTTCTTTCTGCATCTCCATCGTCTTTAAATTCATCTTTGCATTCTTATTACAAATCATTATAATGCAATCTAATAAAACACAGTTTGCATAAAGATGGTGCCCATTTATAAAGCTGTCACCACAGCCACTCTATTAATAGAGCCATTTTAAAGATTTATAGTCAGCATGTGCTATCTTTTACAGGAGTCCATACTGAGGAGTTGTAGGATTTCAACATGCAAGAATGTGCCACCAGATTAGATTTAAAAATAATACTAAAAATAATTAATTTTTAAAAGCTCCTCTGTTCAGAAAGTAGCATGAAGTATTTGATCTTTTATGCATTTTAGATATGGTCATCAACAAATCTCATTTAATAAGGCATTCAAGGGGGGAAAGGAGGATTTACCATTCAATGGGAAACAATTACATTAATGTAGAGTGAAGGTTGCTTGGTAGTATGTCGTACACTTGCAGAATGTTGAGAGCAAAACTCTGACTTCTGAAATCCAGCAAATGATCAGATAAGGTTGTCTGTGCAGCCTTAACTTTGCCCTCTTGCAGCAGTACCCCAATATGCTTTGTTAACACACACACATGGCTTTACTCTGCCAACTCCACTGTCACTGAAATTTACAAGCTCTTCATCTCCTTTTACAACCCATCACTTTTGCCCATAGGATTCCATTCCATCTAACTCTATTATAGGAGAAACAGGGGGAAAACAAGATTGCCCACACCACCTTTCCTCTGCCCTCTTTGAGCAGTGCCTCATTATGCACATACTCACACTGGCCCTTTTGTATACCCCACTAGCTGCCAATCATCATCTTTAGGCACCTAAATACCTTTACAAATCTGGCACAAAGTGTTTTACCCACACCATTTAATTAAGCATCACAACACCTCTGTAGATCAGCCGGGGATTACTATAGATAGATTTTCAAGCTTGCTTAAATTGTAAGCTCTTTGAAGTAGAGACTACCTGCATTTTTTGTGTATTTTCTTTCTTTTACAGTGCCAAATATATTGTTGATTAGTTGAAAAATATTCTACCCATTTTATAGGCAGGAAAACTGAGGCATTGTCCCTAGTCACATAGCAACTCAGCAGCAGAACTGGCAATAGGACTCAAGAGACCTGACCCACAGTTCCCTGCTCTGACCGTTAGACTGTGCTCACACCCATTGCATCTACCTTAAGTTCTTGTAAATAAACTTACTGCAGAGCCTCTTTCAGACATGGTTAGTACATTAATTTTTTGCTTCTGCAGTCTTGGGTTTAAATTGTACCTGGAGCAGCAGTAGGTAATTTAGTTCAGCCGTCTCTTTGGATAATCACTAACATCACAAAACCACTGTGAAACTCAGGGCTGTTTGGCATGACAGGCAGGCTTTGCTCAAGAACTAGGGGCCAGCAAATGAAATTAATGGGCAGCAGGTTTAAAACAAAAAAAAAGGAAGTTCTTCTTCGCACAGCGCACAGTCAACCTGTAGAACTCCTTGCCTGAGGAGGTTGTGAAGGCTAGGACTATAACAGGTTTTGAAAGAGAACTGGATAAATTCATGGAGGTTAAGTCCATTAATGGCTATTAGCCAGGATGGGTAAGGAATGGTGTCCCTAGCCTCTGTTTGTCAGAGGGTGGAGATGGATGGCAGGAGAGAAGTCACTTGATCATTACCTGTTAGTAATTACCTAACATTACCTGTCACTTGATCACTCCCTCCGGGGCACCTGGCATTGGCCACTGTCGGCAGACAGGATACTGGGCTGACCTTTGGTCTGACCTAGTCTGGCCATTCTTATGTTCTTATTATGTTGAAGTGCAGGCTAGGATTGGAGTAGTTCTGAGTGCTGCAGGTCAGGGTTCGTGGTGCCTTGTCAGAGAGAGGTGGAGGCTTAGATTGGAATACGAGTTGCAGGGGGGTGTGATGCGGTGCAGCATTGATATCTAGTGCAGGGAGAAGCTTGCCCTGGGTGTGCTTGCTCTGCACCTTGCTTCAGTTCTCTGGATCCTCAAAGTGCATAAAAACAAAATGTCTTTCAATAGCAACTCCATGATCATAAAAAACATACAGATAATCAAAGTGAGGCATTGGGTTAAAGGCTGAATGTATTGCTCTGAGTGTTCATATTATCTTGCCCTGCATTATAGCTCTCTGCTCTCCCCATTCGCCAAGCATTGTATTTGCTGAAACAAAACCAGAGAAGCAGAGTGCTGGGCATTTTTCAGAAAACTCTTTTTACCTTGACGCGAGTAATAATACTAATTATACTCTGCTTTTCTACAGTGCCTTCCCTCTCAGGGGCTCTCAGCACTTTACAAACATCACTTAAGGCTCACAACAGCACTGCAAAGGAAGTAAATATGAATGCCATTTTACTGAAGGGGAAACTGAAGCTCAGCTAGAAGAAGTGACTCCTTCCAGATCTCCCAGAGAGTTGTTGGTAGCTGTAGGGTTTGATTAGCAAGTCTCCTGGTACCCAGCCATATGTGCTAGCTAATATTCCAGGGAACCTTTCACCTGCTTATTAAAGAGACCAGAAGGAGGAACAATGCATACAGAGAATCAGGGTACATTTCTGGGAGTAAATGTTATGTGCCCAGAATCCAGCACAATTTGTTGTATGGGGGGGTTTATAATATAAATGGCACCAGTTACAGAAGCCACCATATAAAAATCTTTTACATTGATGTAGCACTTTCATTCCAAAAGCTCCCAGACTGCACTGCGTATTAAATATGAAGTATATACTGTGTACCACAATGTAGTCAGCACTGGGTGGAGATTAATAAATAGACAGCATACTACACAGTGGTGGGAAAAGAAGAAATGTCCAAGAGCAAGACCCCATTCTTATAGAAAGTGGCACTGTGTAGTCAAAGTCCACAAGGCTCAGAGAGGACCTGAGCTATTAAGGCTTTTAAGGCCTAATCTGAAAGATGCCAAACCACCCCCTTTTTCCCGGCCAGTAAACTGCATGGAACTCAATTTATGTAACTTGGAAGGATGAAGTGCTTAGAAGGATGAATCGAAGGGAACATTTATATGGGGGGAGCGGCGTGGTACGTTGGCTTCATGTCTCATACTGTGCTAAATGTAGCAGAGCCAGAATTTTCTCTTCACACTGAAGTGCTATAAGGGAAAAGGCCTGTGTGTGTGTGTGTAGATTTATCTGATGAGATGTACTACGTGATGAATAAATAAGTGCCTCAAAAGGCCCAGCTCCCTTCACTATTTTTATGAATCATAGACTTTAAGGTCAGAAGGGACCATTATGATAGTCTAGTCTGACCTCCTGCACAACGCAGGCCACAGAATCTCACCCCCCCCCCACTCCTGTAACAAACCTCTAATCTATGTCTGAGCTATTGAAGTCCTCAAATCGTGGTTTAAAGACTTGGAGGTGCAGAGAATCCTCCAGCAAGTGACCTGTGCCCCACACTGCAGAGAAAGGCGAAAAATCCCCAGGGCCTCCGCCAATCTGCCCTGGAGGAAAATTCCTTCCCGACCCCAAATATGGTGACCAGCTAAACCCTGAGCATGTGGGCAAGACTCACCAGCCAGACACCCAGGAAAGAATTCTCTGTAGTAACTCAGATCCCACCCCATCTAACATCCCATCACAGGCCATTGTTCGTATCTACCGCTAATAGTTAAAGATCATTTAATTGCCAAAATTATGCTATCCCATGATATCATACCTTCTTCCATAAACTTATCAAGCTTAGTCTTGAAGCCAGATAGGTCTTTTGCCCCCACTGCTTCCCTTGGAAGGCTGATCCAGAACTTCACTCCTCTGATGGTTAGAAACCTTTGTCTAATTTCAAGTCTAAACTTCCTGATGGCCAGTTTATATCCATTTGTTCTTGTGTCCACATTGGTACTGAGCTTAAATAATTCTTCTCCCTCCTTGGTATTTATCCCTCTGATATATTTATAGAGCGCAATCATATTTCCCCTCAGCCTTCTTTTGGTTAGGCTAAATAAGCCAAGTTCTTTGAGTCTCCTTTCATAAGACAGGTTTTCCATTCCTCAGATCATCCTGGTAGCCCTTCTCTGTACCTGTTCCAGTTTGAATTCATCCTTCTTAAACATGGGAGACCAGAACTGCACACAGTATTCCAGGTGAGGTCTCACCAGTGCCTTGTATAACGGTACTAACACCTCCTTATCTCTACTGGAAATACCTCGCCTGATGCATCCCAAGACCGCATTCGCTTTTTTCACAGCCATATCACATTGGCGGCTCGTAGTCATCCTGTGATCATCCAATACTGCGAGGTCCTTCTCCTCCTCTGTTACTTCCAAGTGATGCGTCCCCAGTTTATAACTAAAATTCTTGTTATTAATCCCTAAATGCATGATCTTGCACTTCTCACTATTAAATTTCATCCTATTACTATTACTCCAGTTTACAAGGTCATCCAGATCTTCCTGTATGATATCCCGGTCCTTCTCTGTATCGGCAATACCTCCCAGCTTTGTGTCATCCACAAACTTTATTAGCACACTCCCACTTTTTATGCCGAGGTCAGTAATAAAAAGATTAAATAAGATTGGTCCCAAAACCAATCCCTGAGCAACTCCACTGGTAACCTCCTTCCAGCCTGACAGTTCACCTTTCATTGTGACCCATTGTAGTCTCCCCTTTAACCACCTTTCAATTTTCATATTGATCCCCATCTTTTCAAATTTAGCTAATAATTCCCCATGTGGACCATATCAAATGCCTTACTGAAATCGAGGTAAATTAGATCCACTGCGTTTCCTTTGTCTAAAAAATCTGTTATCTTCTCAAAGAAGGAGATCAGGTTGGTTTGACACGATCTACCTTTTGTAAAACCATGTTGTATTTTGTCCTAATTACCATTGACCTCAATGTCCTTAACTACTTTCTCCTTCAAAATTTTTTCCCAAACCTTGCATACTACAGATGTTAAACTAACAGGCCTGTAGTTACCCAGATCACTTTTTTTTCCTTTCTTAAAAATAGGAACTGTGTTAGCAATTCTCCAGACATATGGTACAACCCCTGAGTTTACAGATTCATTAACATTTTTTGCTAATGGGCTTGCAATTTCATATACCAATTCCTTTAATATTCTTGGATGAAGATTATCTGGGCCCCCTGGTTTAGTCCCATTAAGCTGTTCAAGTTTGGCTTCTACCTTGGATGTCGTAATATCTACCTCCATATCCTCCTTCCCATTTGTCATCCTACCATTATCCCTAAGCCCCTCATTAGCCTTATTAAACACTGAGGCAAAGTATTTGTTTAGATATTGGGCCATGCCTAGATTATCCTTAACCTCCACTCCATCCTCAGTGTTTAGTGGTCCCACTTCTTCTTTCTTTGTTTTTTTTTCTTATTTATATGGCTATAGAACCTTTTACTATTGGTTTTAATTCCTTTTGCAAGGTCCAACTCTACTTGACTTTTAGCCTTTCTCACTTTATGCCTACATATTCTGACCTCAATAAGGTAGCTTTCCTTGCTGATCCCTCCCATATTCCACTCCTTGTAGGCTTTCTGCTTTTTCTTAATCACCTCTCTGAGATGCTTGCTCATCCAGCTTGGTCTACAACTCCTGCCTATGAATTTGTTCCCCTTTCTTGGGATACAGGCTTCTGATAGTTTCTGCAACTTTGACTTGAAGTAATTCCAGGCCTCCTCCACCTTTAGATCCACAAATTCTTCAGTCCAATCCACTTCCCTAACTAATTACCTTAATCTTTTAAAGTTAGCTCTTTTGAAATCAAAAACCCTAGCAGGAGTTCAGAAAAGAATGAAGATGCTGAATGCTGGGTTAACTTTGTTTGTGGAGAATTGAGAAGTCCCCTCCTTTCCCAGTTCTGTTACTAACGCTTTGCCTTCCGATGCAAATTTCTTAAAATATACTCTGCTGGGATGATTTTAAACTTGATGCTGGGAGCCATGTCACAATTCACTGGTGTCCCTGGCTTGTTTTTGCCAGTAAAGAAGTACGTTGTATGTTGGTCATCATGAATAATCAAAAAGCCCAGTACCGGTGAATTAGAGCAATATCGTCAGTCATTTCTGAATAGTCACCCAGAGAGGCATCACAGTGGCTGTGTGACACAGAAAGAGAGGAAAAAGGAGTGCCAGCATCAGCAAGTTGTTAAGTTGCCCAGCTGGCAGTGAATCCTACGTGGTGGAGAGTAAATGTAAAGCAGGCTACACAACCCAGCCCTAGTGGTGAAATCATCGTGAATTGCTTTGGTAGAGCTTGGAAATACAGCCATTTCTCATTTTGGGTGCGTCTGCACTACTGAATTAACTGAAGTGATCCAACCCTCAGTTACTTCCCTCATGTTAGCCGGTCATGAAGGGAGAGCGGCACCACTGCAAAATAGCAGCTGAGTTATGTGGAGGCGGTTGCAATGTCCTGCAATCACATTGGCCCTGTGCTCATGTGGCGCTAAGGCTTCTGCGGACACATCCCATGGGTTATAGTTGCCACAGTTAACTGTGCCACTCTGTGAATGCTCTTGCATCGTGTGAGAGAATTTGTCTGCCCTTCTGGGGTCAGGGGCAGAAATTGTACCAACCAGGCGAATCACGACATTTAACCAGTTCTGGGTAACTGTACTCTTTGCCAGCATGGAAAGGCATGGATCCAGCTCAGAATGGTGACACAAGGGCAAGTCTCATTTTGGGGAAAGGAGGAAGAAGTGGGGCACAAGACGCAGCTGTGTATGATTTGGCGATGGCTTGGTGCCGTGAGAAAGATACAGCATACTTCCTTAAAGGGTCTGTGCAAGCTCTCCTTAAGGAGTGGAGACAGTGGGTGCGGGTTCTGATAGCAGATAAATTCCCTTATACTGAGTGGTGGCAGTGGTCTAGGTCCACAAGCACAACATGGTGGGACTACATTGTCACGTAGACCTTTACTGACCAGGAATGGGCCCAGAATTTACATAGGAGGATGGCTTTGTTCCTGGAGCTGTGTGAGGAGCTCACCTCGTCCTGCAAGGACACAGGGACGAGAGACATTGTACCAGTCCAGAAATGAATTGCTATTACGCAGTAGAAGCTGGCTATCCTGGTTTATTACAGATTTATGGCTAAACAGTTTGGTGTTGGCAAGTCAACTGTTAGTTCTGGGGTAGTGGATGTTTACCAGGCAATTATTGCTTTGATTCTTCCACCAGGTATAGGGAGAAGTAACATGGTAATAGTATCTAGCGATAGAAATGGAATAAAGTTAGACTTTGGATGCTATAAACTTCACAGGACCATATTCCACTCTCAGGTACACCAGTGGAAATAGGGAAGAACTCCTGTGAAACCAGTAGCTTTACATGGTTGTAACTGGGATCAGAATCTGGCACAGATGACCCTGGAGTTTCTCCCAAATTTCCATTGCTAGTATCTGAATAATAGAAATCAGAGACAGAAAAGAAGTGTCTGTTAGGTCATTTAAATCCATTCCTCTGCCAGCATTCTCCATGATATATTTTCCAGTGCTTTGCCCCGACGGTGACATTTATATCCTTTTCACAGCTTTCCTTACACAATAATGGTTTTCAGTTCTTCTGTCTTGCTGCTTTTGAAACAAAGCTGACTTCCTTATGGAGGGTCAGAAAACTGCTTCAGTTTACCACCTTAGGAAGAATCACCTCTGAATATCAGTTAAGTTCTGGCAGCTGCCAAACAACTCGGAGATATGCAGCAGCTTCCTGAAGCTTGCTGGTGCCCTCACAAGATATTAGAGGATAGATAATGTGTGATCTGAGTGGTAGTCAAATAACCTTTCCCAAAACTTTTTATCAGGCTGGATCTTGCTAATGTTTGCAATACGTTAATTATACTGTGCAGGCTTTGTTGTGGAAATCATTACTTCTGTAATGAGATCCACCTCCAACATGATTAAAATAAAAAGAGAGGGAGAGAGGCTTTGGAGCAATGAATCTGAACTCAACTGAATCAGAGCAGAAAGATATTTTCACTAATGCCTAAGCTTGTTAATGAAGATTTCCTGTGTTAGGAGACTGCTGAGATCCAGACCAGGTGGACCAAAAACTAATGTCTACCATAGCATAGCCCTCCTTTTTAGTGGGGTCTTTCGTCTCTTGGATGCACATGCCTACTTCCTATTAAAGTAAATGGGACTGGCTTGATTGCATAGAGATGAGAATTAGGCCCTCTGGGTTAAAACTGGAAATGGACTTTGTTGTAATGCAGTACTACTGTTAAAATGAGCTAGCCAAGTAATGAGGGGAATAGATGCCTTTGCTACATCATTTCCCCCTCTCCTATGTATCTACAATGTCTAATTCAGGGCTCAATGGGAAAGACTCTCATTGACTTCAGTGGGAGTTGGATGACGTCCTTATGAGCGGAGACCTTTTTTTGTGTCAGTAAAGTGAAGCTCATGCCTGTGGCTCTGTAGAAATAACTGGGAGAAGCCAGCTAAACCTGCGTAGCGTTACGGTTTACAGGTATGCTATGGTTTTGAGAGTATAACCCATGCTTACATAGTGTGACTTCTGTACCCCTCTAGTGACTAGTCCACATATAGACACTTATGAATCGGCTACAGCCTTTGAATTATGGAACATGGGGTCTTTAGCTTAGGCAGTAAATGCTCATACTTTTTACATCCAGAGTTCCTGGGTCCAAGGAGCCCTGGCTAATCATCCTATGCTCTAACCACTGACAATACTCCCCACTTTGATTCAATATAAGAAACAGCATTCTATCGTAGAGGCATTTCAGCTAATCTAGAAATTTGTGATCTGCAGGAATTAGCTAGTTACTAAACAATAGCTGATTCAGCACAAATTAATTGTAAAATACACCTTTTATTCTCTGTACTCATGTGGCCTCCATCACCATAATATCTCAGTACCTCACAAACATTAACAAATATATCCTCACAGTACCCCTGTGCAGATAGGAAGTCTTATTACCCCCATTTTATAGATGGGAAATGGGGGCAGAGAGAGAGAAAACTTGCCCAAGAGTCACACAGGGAGTCTGTGATAGAACAAGTAATGGAATCCAAACCGCCTGGATCCTAGTGCCTTAGTCACAAGACCATCATCCTTCCTCCCTTATACTGCTATAGGGACAAATCCTGAAGTCTTTACTCATCCAAAAAGCTTGTTGAAGCCAGTGACTGTTTTTCCTGAGTAGGGACTTCTGATTTGGTAGATTTTCAGGCTGGAAGGGACCATTACGGTAATCTATTGCCTAAAATACCCTACAGAATTCGGCCCCATCATGTTTCACTGAACATAAGTTCAATTCCAACTGGTACTGCAATGTATTACAGGAGCAAATGCTGTATATAAGCCTCTCCCATACTTCTCTATCAGGTGTATTTTAGTCTTGACTGGCAAACTTTGTTTTCCCAGCACTGAGCAGAGATTAGCCACCCAGCCAAAATGTGCACTGCTTTTGTGATATGGGCAGAAGCTGGTGACCTCAGCCAGGATTTGAAGACAGGTCTCTGCACTCTCTACTACTTTAGACCACAGAAGAGTTAACTTACATTAAATTGACACCTAGTTACTTGGATGACAGATACCTAAGATTTAGTGGTCTCCCCTTAAAGCTTGCCAGTTTTCTTAAATAACTGTTACCTCAACATTTTGCCACATTGCCTGGGTACATCCTATAGTTAGTCCAGGGAATCCTTCAGATACTGACGTCAACTTAAGTATTTATCTCAGAGGAAGCTGACAAGCTTTAAATACGACCACCATGGACAGATCTCCAGCAAGGAGTTGTGCCTACACCTTCCGTTAGCTTGTGCTCTGTCATCTAGATGAGAGCTTGGGCTTCCATTTCCTATGTACTATTCCCTTCACACAGTCTTTTCATGTAGACAGCTGGTTTATCTTTGATATGGTTAAGGTATTTATCATTAGCACCTTCCTCAGAGATATATCAGTTCAATGGTAACTGCTAATACTGTAATCAAAATAATTCCCAATGGTCTAGTTTTTCTGTGGAAATACTGTGCATTCCATCATTTTAGTATCTACTCAACTGATGGGTCTTCAATGGCAAATGATCTCTGGTGTACCCACAATGGTGGATGTTTTATATTTATTGTATTTATTATACAACGTACATATGTAATGATCAGAACCACTTGACACTTCAAGAGCCTTAATGGGATTTCACTTCAAGAGCAAAGAAAAGAATAGGAGGATGAAATGGAATGAGGATTGTGTTGAGAATTGTGTTCTATTCCAACCAGATTGTTTTGTCAACCAATTTAGTACATGAAATAGCTATTTAGGGGGATGGAAAAAAGCAAGCCAATGATTTCATTGTAAGCAGAGTGTATTATAAGCAGCTCCGTAGTACCAGTTTCATGGGATGTTGTTTAATCACTTCTCTCCCCATGCCATACTGTCCTAGCTGCAGTCAATAGGGACATTTGATCTGAGTCCTCCTAGTTATAAAGGAGAGAGGATGTCTGGCAGGATGTTCTCTGTGTAGGTTCTATAATATATTAAGTATCTGAAGGGTGTGATCACCCAGGAGGAAGAAAAAATTGTGTAAGGTGGCACAGGGGCATAACAGGATGAAATGAAGAGAAGGAAATTTAGGCTTAATATCACAGAAAACTTCCCAATAGTGAGATCTATCAAGCTTTGGAATATTTTATCAAGGGAAGTGCTGAAAACACCCACCACTTGGGATATTAAAATGTAGACAAGACAAAGTATTCAACAGTGTAACGAAGGGAACAATTCTGCACCAGCAAGGGGATTGACTGAATAACCCAGTTTGTTTTAATCATCTCTTATTTCAGTTTTTAGGGTTAAACTTCAAAATTTTATTTTGTTATTAGATAAATACGTACACAGGGCGACAGGGAAGCAGTTTAAGTGTCAACCTGTGAAGTAGAAATGAAAGTACAGAAAATCAGGGATGCAAAAATTCTACCGGCTCACCTAGTCTATCCACTATGCTGTTGTAAGATTGGTCCCTAGGGAATGTTTTCCAATGCATTGTACAGACTTGTTCTGAATAGTATGAAGCTTCCACCACTTCCTGGGGGTGCCTATTTCACAGCCTCGTACACTTCACAGTTTATTAATTCCTCCTCCTAATCAATCTAAAATTACCTTAAAGGCTGGAAAATGATTTTGGGAAAGCCATTCACAATGAAAAGCTTTTTAAACACCCCTCTTCTGCTGTGTTGCATACAGTGAATTGAACAGATTTGTGTATGTACTGTCAATTGTTCTATTTGTCTACCCTTAGATTGTGATCTTCTCCTAGCTGATGCTGTCCCTTCTTGAATGTATGAAAAGCACCTACCACATCATGGGAACTACCATACATTATTATTAATTATAATAATACAAAATAGTCTACAGTGAAATAAACATGAAATGATTCTGGAGTAGTTGAGTGGGGATTAGCTAGTATATAATAGGCAGGTTTTTCAAAAGCACCTAAGTAACTTAGGAGTACAAATCCTATTGACTTTCAATGGGACTTGTGCTCCTAAGTGATTTAGGTGCTTTTGAAAATCCAACCCAGTTGTTTGTTTTGGGGGCACTTTCGGATAATAGCTTCATTAGTTAAATCAGGGTAGGCTTAACTGAAGTTGCTGGTGTTACTGGAATTCAGTGAGGCATTTTCTATATTTTTAATTACATTTCTTTTTATTAGAGGTTTAATAACAAATGGAATAAACACCTTAGCATGAGAAGAATGATATAAGTTTCTGAATCAATCTTTTTTTTAAAACACATACAGCATAGGTAAGGCAGCCATCAAAGTTGGGAGTTAGAATGACTTAAATATTCTGAAATGATGTGCTTTTTTAAAAAATCCAAACGACTGTCATTTGCAAAAAGGCACTTCATTTTACCTAAAGTGCTTTTCTGTCTACAGGGAACACTTAATTGTAGTCACAAATCACCTCAAATGCTTTCATAGAGAGATAAAACAAGTTAAATTTGTATATTACTCTGCAAGTGCAGGTTGTGAATTGGATATGAGATGCAGATTTCTATTTTTCCTCATCTTTTCAGGATCTCCATCCCATGCAGACATTTCACAAAAATGTATATCTGATCAGTTGAATCCCACTTAGCTTCATTAGGATTTTGGACAATTAACCTGGAGTATATGCAGTGACCATGGTCCAGCATCTGATGGTGTGCTTGGTTTGCATTTTTATTTGGAGAAAGCTTTGGAGCATTTTACAGAAGAAGGAATGCAGTTATGTTAAGTAAGTGTAATTACCAAGTGTTAGGGGAATGTTCTTGATGCGCCATATGACTTATTCTCACCCATCAAGAGAATGCACCCCACAGTGCGTTAACCTTTATGTGTTTTTCTTCAATTTTCATGTGCCAGTGAGAGATGGTTTTAAATGAGGCTGTTGATAGTGTTTCTTGAATCCCTTGTAAATTGCATCTGAAGGGTTCTTTTTCTAGTAAAACAATCTAAGCAGACCATTTGAATCAAACCTCTTCCTCTGAGGCTTCATCCCTTCTTATGGTCCTGTTTGGCAGCAAAGTGTATCTAAAATCTCACTCTTCGGAGAATAAAACGAAAATAGTAACTGTTGAAATGATGTATCATTGAGCCATTTTCACCATCATGATGATTTCTTATGGGTTTTTTTATTTGGATTTATGGAAATGCATCTGATTCCAGAGGCCCATTGGCACACAGTCATGTGTGCATCACACACTTGGCTGTGCCTCATTTGAGGGTTTTAATCCAGAGTCAAAAGTTTTCAATGATTTAATTTTTAAACCGTTTTATATTTGGTGAGTTTTTCACTCAAAATGACATTTCTTATCCTCTTCTCTGGGTGGGATGACTGAGGGGGTGAGTTGAGTGAGGAGGATTTTTGGAAGGCATTCCTGTGAAGATATTTATTTAATTATGATGGTCATTCAGTCAAATGTCTCATGTCTGTTGTAAAGATCAGAAAGTGCCTAGAGTTCAGATAGATATTGTCATAAACTGAAATAAATAATAGCGTATATACACGCCTGTCTGTCTATAAAATATTATCGGTCAGGCTGGGAGCTGAGTAGGACTTTCCCTGAAATTGCAGCTCTTGGCTGTTTCAAGCTGTTCAGGTCCAGCCATCTGAACTGAGAGTGGGAAGACTCTCTTTCCTGAGCTCTCAATGGGACATACCCCTGCTGGGCCCAGGTCTGTGGGGGAAGAAGCTGCCTAAGTCAAATGGAGAAGGGTCAGAAGGAAGAATGGCACAGGGGGGACAGGGAATGTGGGCGGAGGGGTGACGGGTAGGGTTGCCAACCCCTGCCCCGCCTCTTCCCTCAAGGCCCTGGCCCCGTCGCTCTTCTTCCCTCCTCCCCTCTCTCACTGTGTTTCCATTCTTCCCCCCTCCTCCCCTCTACCTAGGGCAGGAGGGACTAGCCTGCAGAGCCAGGGCTGGGAGCTGCAGCCGCCCAATGCAGGTAGGAGGCAGCCCCGGCTGAGTAGGAGCTGGTGGGGGTGGTGACCCGGCACCTCCCTGCCCGCAGTAACCAGACTTTGCATGTCTGGTCAGGTGCCCTTTTCGACCAGACTTTTCTGTCAGAAACTCGTCACCTGGCCACCCTATTGCTGTGAGATAGACAGATCAATTAAGGACGTGGGTGAGGAGGAACAGGGATTGGCTGGGCATGGAGACTGAGGAGAAGCGGCTGGGGAGCTAGCAGGAACAGGGAGTAGGTGGGGCAAGCAGATTGGGACTAGATATGGGTGGAGACTGGGACTGGGTCAGGGAGTCCAGAAGAATGAGACCGAGGATTTGTTGGGCAAGGAGTCTGAGATTGGGGCTGGATTAGGTAAGGAGAATGGGCCTGGGACAAGCCATGGTGTGAAAGTGACCAGACTGGGTCACAAGGACAGACTGGTGGTAGTGGAGTAGCAGGGATCACATTTGGGGGCAGTGGGCAGACAAGTCTGTACCCATTAGATCACATGCCCCTCTAGAGCCTGGAAGGGAACCCAAGGATCCTGAGTCTCATCATTCTTCTGCTGTTAGCAACCATCTGTGAAATGCACTGGAAAAGTGCCCCATCCCTCGCTAGTGCTGATCCACATAGAGGATGACAACCAACTACTGCTATCTGTTATTCCATTAACTCAAGTCTCAGAGCTTGAGGTTCCAACCCTGCTGTTGAGTACACGACCTTGATTCATTCCCAGAGGGGGGCCATCCCGTTCACTGAAGGAGGGAGGAAACCTGTGAAAAAAATTGTACGTGATCATGTAATTGAAGACCATATCATAATGCATACTGGCAAGGGGGCCAAACTAATGTTGTACAAATAACCTTAATTCTGACGTTTCCTCCCTTTTGAGTGCCTGACTTAGCAACCTTAATAATGTTCTTTTAATATAGGGGGTTTTGAGTGTCATATATTTTCCATGAGATCAGTTTTTTAGTGAGATCATAAATAGTGAGGGCAGGGGAAAATCACTTATAGCATCCACCCACACTGCTTAGCTGTTCCCTTTGAGATGTATTCAGACATCCTTATTAAGTTTTTACTCAGTCTTTTCTCATGCAAAATCCCCACTTACTTTAATGGAGTCTTTTGAACCAGTGAAAATTTCAGTTTAATATAATTTAATCCTACTGTCCTTGAATATTTGCAGTGATGGTTCCTCAACCATATCCCTCAGTCATCCATTCCACTGAGTATTTGCTTTGGCTCTTGTCATAAATATAAAGGGAAGGGTAAACCCCTTTGAAATCCCTCCTGGCCAGGGGAAAGCTCCTCTCACCTGTAAAGGGTTAAGAAGCTAAAGGTAACCTCGCTGGCACCTGACCAAAATGACCAATGAGGAGACAAGATACTTTCAAAAGCTGGGAGGAGGGAGAGAAACAAAGGGTCTGTGTCTGTCTGTATGCTGGTCTTTGCCAGGGACAGAACAGGAATGGAGTCTTAGAACTTTTAGTAAGTAATCTAGCTAGGTATGTGTTAGATTATGATATCTTTAAATGGCTGAGAAAAGCATTGTGCTGAATAGAATAACTATTTCTGTCTGTGTATCTTTTTTGTAACTTAAGGTTTTGCCTAGAGGGGTTCTCTATGTTTTGGAATCTAATTACCCTGTAAGATATCTACCATCCTGATTTTACAGGGGGGATTTCTTTATTTCTATTTACTTCTATTTTTTATTAAAAGTCTTCTTGTAAAACTGAATGCTTTTTCATTGTTCTCAGATCCAAGGGTTTGGGTCTGTGGTCACCTATGCAAATTGGTGAGGCTTTTTATCCAACATTTCCCAGAAAAGGGGGGGTGCAAGTGTTGGGAGGATTGTTCATTGTTCTTAAGATCCAAGGGTCTGGGTCTGTAGTCACCTAGGCAAATTGGTGAGGCTTTTTACCAAACCTTGTCCAGGAAGTGGGGTGCAAGGTTTTGGGAAGTATTTTGGGGGGAAAGACGCGTCCAAACAGCTCTTCCCCAGTAACCAGTATTAGTTTGGTGGTGGTAGCGGCCATTCCAAGGATAACGGGTGTAATATTTTGTACCTTGGGGAAGTTTTGACCTAAGCTGGTAAAGATAAGCTTAGGAGGTTTTTCATGCAGGTCCCCACATCTGTACCCTAGAGTTCAGAGTGGGGGAGGAACCTTGACAGCTCTTAATAACTTTTCTCTAATATTTAGCTTGAACTTTCTTTCCTTAGTTTTAGACCATTGTTCTTGGAAGCTTTGCTGAGTAGTCGTTAAGTTTCACACTCCCTAAATCATCTCTGCCTGTCAGCATTCACATGCACTGTGATTACTTTACAGTTCGCATCAAGTAAAATATAAATCCCTTAAAGCACCGTGGACATGCTTCTGGTCCTTACTGAATGATAATGAGCCACTGTCACCCTATCTGTGCCAAGAAATCACATAATATTAGAACACATGGTTACCTAACCTGGTGTAGTTTCCTCATGTAGACAAGGTCTATGGTGGTTGAAGTGGGAGTCCTTAGGAGAGTTTTGGGATAGAAATTAATGCACAAGGCTGAGAGCCAAGAATTCTGCGTCTAATCCTGGGTCTGATACCAACTCTTCCTGTGGCCTTCAGCAAGTCATTTACACCCCAATCCTACAGACAGTTACGCACATGCTCAAATTGTAAACATGTGAGTAGTCCCTTTGACCTCCATGGCAGTATTCATCTGCTTAAAGCTTAGCATGCGCATATGCATTTGTGGAACAAGGCACTCTGCCTTGCTTTCCTTATCTGTAAAACAAGGATACAACTAGGGGCATCGGGAAGGTTAATTCTTATTTCTAAAATTACTTTCCAGATCAGAAATGCTCTGTAAGAAGCCCTGTATAAAGAAGGGTATCCATATAAAGAGTGATATGAACATTGCAAATAGATACTGGAACAAATATAAAGGCACAGTAGGTCACAGCTTAATCGTGACAAGCATCCGCTTGAAGACATCCGTAAATGTCGGTCCACAGAAGTTGGTGACATTGGGTGTGTTATTTCAGAGATAAGCCTCTTCTGCCTCTCTCTCGCTGCATGACTCTGCAATTTCTCTGGTGGATAACTTTATTCTCTTTATCAATCTGTGCAAACAAGGGAGTTGCCTTCCTTTGTGTTTCTTTCCTCGTGCTTTTTGCTGGGGGAAGTTGCACTGCAGCTCTGACAGTTGAGTGAATTTTCAAAGTTATCAGAGTGAATGGGTCCCCATGCAGATGGTGCCTCACCCCATATGTGTCATTTTAGACTGATGAAATCAGCAGAGTGTAAGCATTAGGGAACAAATGGTTTAAATCTGATAGAAATCATGCTGCTGAAATTGACAGGGGACACTCTATCAATCCTGCTAAGAGAAGTTACCTCATCTAGAGAACTACATGTGGAAGTAGAAAATATGGACAATTAAGAAAATCATATTGATCTGTTTGGGGGCATAGTAACTGCTAAGAAGTCACTGATAAATGCTGGAAATGTCAGAAATGCCTCCGTTCAAAAAATCCTTCCCATGCAGAGGAGGGATGGCCCAGTGGTTAAGGGACTGACTTGGGAGACTTAGGTTCAAATCCCAGCTCCACCAAAGGTTTCCTGTGTGACCTTTGTCCAATCATTTTGTCTCTCCGTGCCTCAATTCCCCTTCCCCCCGCCCCCCCCCCCGCAAAACAGAGTTAGTAGCACTTCCCTGCATCACCAGGGTGTGGTGAGCGTAAATACATTAAAGCCTGCAAGGTGCTCAGATACTGCCGTAGTGGAAACCATACAAGTACTATAGATTGATAAATCAGTTAATTGTGACTTCTGTTGTTGTTGTTCTCATCACTTCAAGAAATAAAGAAAAAAATGACTTTCACTTCAGTCATTTTGGATGTAAATCCAATAAACCATCTTTGCCTTGAGGGTGTCACTTTATTGATGTGAGAGGAGGTGGTTCCTGGAAGAAGCGGCTGACTTGGCCAAGCAAATTATGTCAGTGAAATACAGATGTGTTGATGAAGGAGATGCTGAAATTTTTTAGGAGGTGGGACATTAAGGGGGGCGGGGATATTTGGGAAAAGGTAGCATGCCTTCTGCATGCATATAAGTGAATGTGATCCAATCACTTCTCCTGGAATAAAATAATAATACATAGCACATATACAGCATTTTGCTTCCAGGGATCAATCAGTGCATTAGATGGGGCACTGTGCCCAAGTGGATAGAGCTCTGGACTGGAACACAGGAGATCTGGGTTCTATACCTGGTTCTCAGCCTGGCTGGGTGACTTTGGGCATGGCATGTCATGTCACCTGTCTGTTTCTCACTTTCCCTGTCTATAAAATGGGAACAATGATACTAAACTCCTTTGTAAAGTGCTTTGAGATCTGCTGATGAAAAGCGCCATTTAAGAGTGAGGGATTGTTATTGTTAGAAATAAAGTGGAACATCATTACCCCATTTTACAGAAAGGGAAACTGAGTCATGGATAGGTAAAATAAATGATTTGCCCAAGTTCACATGCAGGTCAGAATTTTCAAAAGTGACTAATGATTTTGGGTGCCTCCATTTTAAGTGGATTCCCAGCCCATTCTGAGGATCAGGAACCTTTAAGGTATTTCAAATTGGGTACAGTCAAGGGCATAGCGGAGGGATAAACTCAGGAGTCCTTCCTGTGTCCAGTGCACTCTGTTAGAACTCCATTGCCTCTGAATCTTACAACTCTTCCCTTCCAGCTCCCATGGTTGACCCTATGTTCTCCCACTAGCAGTATGCTTGGGACGTTACAGTGTGTAGCTCATGGTAATTGTATTGTGTGACTAAGTATGATTTCTCTTTTTATATTTTAGATTTATTCAGGAGATTGAGCACGCCCTGGGCCTTGGCCCAACCAAACAATGTCCGCTCCGGGAGTTCCTCACCATGTACATCAAGAACATCTTCCTTAATCAAGTCCTAGCAGAGATCAACAAAGAGATAGAAGGTGTCACCAAGGCATCTGACCCCCTGAAGATATTGGCGAATGCGGACACCATGAAGATGCTAGGAGTGCAACGGCCTCTTCTTCAGGTAACCAAGCTGAGCGATTCGCCAGCGTTTTTCTGTTGTCCCATGCCTGTGGCTGTATTGGCAGCAGAAGCAGTGTGCAATTTGTTTTTTAGAGAGATGTTTTGCAAACTACGCATGCCCGCCGATATTAAGTCCCCTTAATTTGGTGGCTTTTACCTATTTACTGTTTTGTACTCCCTAACTTTTGCCTTGGTGCATGGAGGGAGGAGGCAACCATACATGACACAATCTCTCCCTCGTCGTCCTTAGCTCTCTCCTTCGCAGGGACTATTACTTGACACACCTGGCTCTGATTTGAATGACTTCCTTACCTCCCCTTCGTTTTGAAACCAGCTTTCACTCCTGTGTTGCTCCCTTGCATTTTTCCTACTGTCTCCTACTGGGGATGCTTGCAAATCTTAGAACATTTCAAGCTTACTAAACAATATTTTAGACAATATATTAAGAAATTTGCCTTAAAGGTTACAATATTTAAATGGGACAAATGCTTGATTGGAACAGTTTTTTATCAGTCTCATAAGGACTAGTAGGGACTGTAGTAAACCTATTTTTTCTCCTTCGTTGGGTGATAACGAAATACTACAGAGGCCCTTTGGGAGGTCTGGTGTGATGTCTAGTGCACAGGACTGGGAGGCCAGAACTGAGTTCTAACCCTGGCTCTGATATTGACTCCTCTCATGGCCATTTTCAAGTAATTTAACTTCTCCGCCTCACTTATCCCATCTATAAAATGGACATATTATTACTTGTCCACATGACCATAGGTGCTGGAACTACGGATGCAGCGGACGCTGCCGCACCCCCTGACCTGAAGCAGTTTCCATTATATACAAGGTATACAGTTTGGTTTGATGGCTCTCAGCACCCCCACTATACAAATTGTTCCAGCACCCCTGCACATGGCAGGGGTATTTTGAGGATTGACTAATATTTGAAATGTTCTTTGAAGGTCAAAAGTGCTGTCCAAGTGCCTACATAATATGTATCACTGTCATGTATTTGCAATTTATATTTTAGTTTAGAAAAGATTAATTGTGAAAACAGTCTCTAGCAGTCTATATTTCATGTTTTGTTGTTCATACTAATGATCTTCAAGACAAATACCACCAGTCAATTGATCTAAGTACAATGGATTTGAGTTGCTGCATCTCCAACAAGTTTAGAATTTATTTAAACTATCACAAACAAATGAAAGCTAGAGTCAGGGGAACGATTTTCAAAAGTGCCTAGAGGGATTTAGGCGTGCAAGTCCCTTAGATCAGTGTTTTTCAACCACCGGTCTGTGGACCAGCGCTAGTCCACGGCAGCCTCCTTGCCAGTCCCCTAGATTTCCCTGACACAGTTTAGAAAGGGAGCAGGCAGCCTCCTGGTGGGTCCCTGAGATCTCCCTGACACAGTTTAGGAAGGCAGCAAGCCGGTCCCTGGTTCAAAAAGATTCAGAAACGTTGCCTTAGCTGCTTTGGAAACTCTCCTCCTCACATTAGAATATTTTGGGGCAGCACAACATCTCCAAACTCCTAGGTTTTTAACATGGATTTCTCTTCCCTGCAATGTGAATCTTTTACAGTCACCTGCCAGCCTCCATTTGCAAGACCAGGGGACCTAATGTATTATCAATAACATGTCCCTCATATATAATGTCACAAAATACCATTGTTCCAGCCCAAAGAGCAGCCGTGATTGTTAAATGAGCATATGGAAAATGACGGGGAGCAGGGGCACCTTTGGAGTAGCTTTTTATCTCTGGACTTCTGAATTCAGATCCTTACGTGAGCTGAAGATAACTTTGGTGAATCTCATCCTAGCTTTGGAATAGCAGAAATGTTACAGATCAGAACTGAGATGTAATAGCAGGACTGCAATAGCAGGCAAGCTGCAAGGCAGGATCATGAAGCATAAACAGAGTTGTGTGAAGAACCTTCCATTAGACTAGTAGGAGTTTTTATAGATCAGAACTAGGAAGCAGATGCAGAGCGATCTGGCTCACTTGGGAAGCTGGGTACAAGCAAACAATATGGGTTTTAATACGGCTAAATGTAAGTGTATACATAGAAGAACAAAGAACATCGACCAGACTTACACGATATGAGACTTTATCCAGGGAAGCAGCTACTCAGAAAAAGATTTGAGAGTCATGGTGGATAATCATTTGAACATGAGCTCCTACTTCAATGCTGTGGCCAAAAGGGCTAATGTGATCCTTGGATGTCTGCCTGATAGTGTTACACTCAAGGAGCTGAATCTATTCAGTTTAACATAGAGAAGGCTAAGGGGTGACTTTATTATAGTCTGTAAGTACTTACATGGGGATCATATATTTAGTAATGGGCTCTTTAATCTAGGAGAGAAAGGTATATGATCCAATGGCTGAAAATTGAAGCTAGACAAATTCAGACTGGAAATAAGTAAATTTTTAAAATTAAGAGTAATGAACCATTGGAACAATTTACCAAGTGTTGTGGTGGGTTCTCCAACACAGACAATTTTAAAATCAGGATTGGATTTTGTTCCCAAAGATCTGCTCTAGGAATGATTCTGGGGAAGTTCTATAACTTGTATTATGCAGGTCAGACTAGATGATCACAAGGGTCCCTTCTGACCTTGGAGACTTGGAATCCATGAAAAGCATTAGCAGATCTGGGTTGGCCAGAGTGTGGTATAGTTCAACAGTGAGGTGTATCTGCACTGGTGGAAGTTTTGCATGATACTTTCTCATCCTATGGATGTCTCTGGTACTAATAGTTCCTCACTTTCACAGGTTCCAAATGAAAGAGGAAATATACATGGTTGGTTTTGAACAGCGAAATCCTTTGAGACTTGACTTTCAGTCGGTAGTGGAAAATCACATTTCAAGCCTGGTCTGCTGGCTTCAGGGGCAGAAAAACTGTATTAAAACTGAAATAAAAAGATGTAATACAAGGCAGAGTGATTTAAGTTCAAGACTAGATGGCTTGAAACAGCATCACCAGTCAAGTTCATTTGAGTTGTATAGGAAAAAATGCAGATTATTGTTGTGGGCATTCCTTGAGTATCTTGCTTTTTCTCTTTCTCTTTCACATCAGTAACTTGCTTGTGAGAATTAGAATGGATAAGTTTCAGAGTAATAGCCGTGTTAGTCTGTATTCGCAAAAAGAAAAGGAGTACTTGTGGCACCTTAGAGACTAACCAATTTATTTGAGCATAAGCTTTCGGAATAAATTGGTTAGTCTCTAGAATGGATAAGAAACCCAAATCAGTCTGCCCAAGCAGATGACCTTATCAAGAGCTGATAATTCTATTTGGTCATATCAGAGTGTAGGCTTTGGATCAGGGCCATTAAAGCTGTTAACCTTCCAAATTTGTTTTGGATTCTTAGCAAGATGATACGATATATGCCTGCCTCCTCTGAAGGCATGTGAATTTGCTTAAGGTCCATTTGAGGTTGAAGAGACGGACTGGATTGTGATTTCTCATTCAGTTTCTATAATTTGTCAATCCTTAGTACCTTTATTGAGGCTTACCACAAAGGGTATGTCTACACAGTAACTAGACACAGGACCCTGCGAAGTGGGAGGGGCCCAGAGCTCGAGCTCTGGTTTGAGCCCAGAAGTCTGCACAGGAGTGAAACAGCCCCACAGCCCAAGCCCCACGAGCCCTAGTTGGCTGACGCAGGCCAGACAAGGGTGTCTAGTTGCTGTGAAGATGTATGCAAAGGGACTAGTCATGGTGGTAGTTTTATGATGTAGACACACATTCACTAGGAACTGGTTTAAGAACTATTAAGAACCATCCACTCCCTTTGCATAGTTCACCTTGAGATGTTTGAAGCAAAGACCTCCATCGTAGGGGAAAGGTTTTCTGCCATCCTAACCCATCATGTCCCTCTCAAATTAGTGATGTAATTCTACAATGATTAAGCTAAAAACATTGTAGTAGCCCATTAAAAATATTGCGCTTAACTATGAATAGGGCCTCATTAAGTACTTTTTCGCCATTATTCTATAGTCAAATGGAAGATTTTGTTAATCACTCCCCTTTTAATACTGCCAGAACAGTCATGAACAAAAAACTAAATTGTTGTCAAATATTCTGCATTAACGTTCATGCTACAGTTGTTTAAATTAGTATTAAATCAGGATGAAAACAGCTTGACAACTTCTTATATCCTGTTCCCATGCTGTCAACATCAAAAATGATAGATCTTTTCAGCAAGGTGGCCACTACCAACAATGACTTTGGAAATGCAGTTTCAAACGTGTTTCACAGTTTATGCCCAGTGAAAAGTGTTTCTTGCTGTTTGATCTTTACAACTCCTGGGCTATACAGTACAAGCCAGACTGAAATTGGCCTTTAAGGCATATGCATTTACTACCATGTATCATAGCAGCATAATTTGTCTTATATGGCAGGGCATAAAAGTTTCTGACAAAGGGCTGATTGCTGAAAATCTAGTTAAAGTCTCATTCAGAAATCTGAGTGCACAGCTGCTTCCTGGATAATGACTTGCTTGAGATAATTACCCGTTGCCTAGACTGATTATCTCGCACGCTAAGCTGAGTCACTGCCAGGATCACTTGTGACTTTCCTGAGGAAACATTACCAACAGCAATGGCACATTGTTTTCATCCTGTCAAATTACGGCATGTTAGTAAGAAGAATGATCGCAATGAGTGGCATTCAACTGTGGTGGTTGTTGCACACATTGGTTCAAAGTGGATTTCTTTATTATTAGTGTAAACAAATTATTCGTCCTTAAGGTCCACTTGCAGCAGGAATCAAAATCTATTAGGCTACAACTGTGGCTGGTCAATTTGAATTTCTTGGTGAACATAACCTTTGAGGAAGCACCTGTAATTCTAATCAATAAATTCTAATAATATTTTACAATGACATGGTGCCTCAAGAATATCAAAGTGCTTTACAAATAGTTACACCCTGTGTGGCAGGTGGCATCCATTTTTGCAGATGGGAGAACTAAGACACCAAGCGGTTGAAATATGTTCAAGGTCACATTTTGAGCAGTGGCAGAGCTGTAAATAGAATCCAGGAGTCCGGTTCCCAGTCTCCTGTTTGAACCACTAGACAAAATTCCCTCTCAATGGAGAATCTTCCTATTCACTTGAGTATTTCTTTACACGGATTCTTGCTCCCTCAACATACTGCTATGTCTTCTGGAAGCATTTATGCTCTGCATTGAGACAGATCATGTGACCACAGCATGGTCTAAATGCTATTGCTAGTTTAAGGTAAAATGTTACAATTGATTTGTTTTATTTTAAAAAAACATGTTCACACGCATATTCAGTAAAGCATAGATGGGAGAACGGATTGAGTTGACAAGTTCATAAGGATTTATGTGGACATACTGGCATGGCATGCCATCATGCTGAATTATTTTCTTTATCCCCAGTATAGAAACATTCCCCTCCCACTCTTGCCTCCCGCCCCCCATCCCCTCCCATGCCTCCATAACAGTAGTCTTAGCTTCTTCAAACCATCCCACAAATGTGCTTCAAACTTGACCAAAAGGGGACAGAAGTAGGAATGAATCTAGAGGTCAGTCTCTATTGTCCGTTCAGTCCTGACTCTCATCATGAGATTGCCAGTTAACGAAATGTCTAGAGATACTCGATTAGCTACCTAGGTTCCATCACCATCTCATTTTATTTAGGCCACCAAATGTGTATCACATGGTAATAACTTTTGGCCAATTCCAGCCCCAGAAAGATTTGAATTTATGACTCAAAGAGATTACCAATGTGTCCATCTCATTTCTAATAATTTCTAATAACAAAATCATCCAAAGCACAGGACTTAGTGGTGATAGAGGACTTCATCTACCCAGACATCTGTTGGGAAAATAATATAGTAGGGCATAGATTAGCCAACAAGTTCTTGGAATGTATTGGAAACATTTTTTTTATTTCAGAAGGTGGTGAAAGCTGCTAGGAGATAGCTGTTCTAGATTTGATTTTGACAAATAGGGAGGAACTGGTTGAGAATTTGAAAGTGGAGGGCAGCTTAGGTGAAAGTGATCATGAAATAGTAGAGTTCATGATTCTAAAGAATGGTGGGAGGGAAAACAGCACAATAAAGATAATGGATTTCAAGAATGCAGACTTTAACAAACTCACAAAGCTGGTAGGTAAGATCCCGTGGGAAGCAAGTCTACAGGGAAAAACAGTTCAAGAGAGTTGGCAGTTTTTCAAAGAGACATTATTAAGGGCACAAGAGCAAACTATCCCACTGCGTAAGAAAGATAGGTACTAATGCGGAGAGTGGACTAGATGATACGTCTGAGGGAAGGGAACAGAGGGAGATTCCGCCAATTGGAAGGCATGAGATGCACTGTCCTAGGGTTGGGGGTTCCACGACCACCGCTCCCAATAGAAGGAGGCGGGTGGTGGTGGTCGGGGACTCTCTCCTCAGGGAGACGGAGTCATCTATCTGCCGCCCCGACCAGGAAAACCGAGAAGTCTGCTGCTTGTCAGGAGCTAGGATTCACAATGTGACGGAGAGAGTGCCGAGACTCATCAAGCCCTCGGATCGCTACCCCTTCCTGCTTCTCCACGTGGGCACCAATGATACTGCCAAGAATGACCTTGAGCAGATCACTGCAGACTACGTGGCTTTGGGAAGAAGGATAAAGGAGTTTGAGGTGCAAGTGGTGTTCTTGTCCATCCTCCCCGTGGAAGGAAAAGGCCTGGGTAGAGACCGTCAAATCATGGAAGTCAACAAATGGCTACGCAGGTGGTGTCGGAGAGAAGGCTTTGGATTCTTTGACCATGGGATGGTGTTCCAAGAAGGAGGAGTGCTAGGCAGAGACGGGCTCCACCTAACCAAGAGAGGGAACAGCATCTTCGCAAGCAGGCTGGCTAACCTAGTGAGGAGGGCCTTAAACTAGATTCACTGGAGGAAGGAGACCAAAGCCCTGAGGTAAGTGGGGAAGTGGAATACCGGGAGGAAGCACGAGCAGGAGCACGTGAGAGGGGAGGGCTCCTGCCTCATACTGAGAAAGGATCAGCGAGTTATCTCAAGTGCCTATACACAAATGCAAGAAGCCTAGGAAACAAGCAGGGAGAACTGGAAGTCCTGGCACAGTCAAGGAATTATGATGTGCTTGGAATAACAGAGACTTGGTGGGATAACTCACATGGCTGGAGTACTGTCATGGATGGATATAAACTGTTCAGGAAGGACAGGCAGGGCAGAAAAGGTGGGGGAGTTGCATAGTATGTAAGAGAGCAGTAGGACTGCTCAGAGTTCTGGTATGAAGCTGCAGAAAAACCTGAGAGTCTCTGGATTAAGTTTAGAAATGTGAGCAACAAGGGTGATGTCGTGGTGGGAGTCTGCAATAGACCACCGGACCAGGGGGATGAGGTGGATGAGGCTTTCTTCCGGCAACTGACAGAAGTTACTAGATCGTAGGCCCTGGTTCTCATGGGAGACTTCAATCACCCTGATATCTGCTGGGAGAGCAATACAGCGGTGCACAGACAATCCAGGACGTTTTTGGAAAGTCTAGGGGACAATTTCCTGGTGCAAGTGCTGGAGGAACCAACTAGGGGCAGAGCTCTTCTTGTCCTGCTGCTCACAAACCGGGAAGAATTAGTAAGGGAAGCAAAAGTGGATGGGAACCAGAAAGGCAGTGAGCATGGGAAGGTCGAGTTCAAGATCCTGACACAGGGAAGAAAGGAGAGCAGCAGAATACGGACCCTGGACTTCAGAAAAGCAGACTTTGACTCCCTCAGGGAACTGATGGGCAGAATGACATGAGGGGGAAAGGAGTCCAGGAGAGCTGGCTGTATTTTAAAGAATCCTTATTGAGGTTACAGGGACAAACCATCCCGATGTGTAGAAAGAATAGTAAATATGGCAGGCAACCAGCTTGGCTTCACAGTGAAATCCTTGCTGATCTTAAACACAAAAAAGAAGCTTACAAGAAGTGAAAGATTGGACAAATGACCAGGGATGAGTATATAAATATTGCTCGGGCATGTAGGAATGAAATCAGGAAGGCTAAATCACACCTGGAGTTGCAGCTAATGAGGGATGTTAAGAGTAACAAGAAGGGTTTCTTCAGGTATGTTAGCAACAAGAAGAAAGCCAAGGAAAGTGTGGGCCCCTTACTGAATGAGGGAGGCAACCTAGTGACAGAGGATGTGGAAAAAGCTAATGTACTCAATGCTTTTTTTACCTCTGTCTTCACGAACAGGGTCAGCTCCCAGACTACTGCACTGGGCAGCACATCATGGGGAGGAGGTGACCAGCCCTCTGTGGAGAAAGAAGTGGTTTGGGACTATTTAGAAAAGCTGGACATGCACCAGTCCATGAGGCCGGATGTGCAGCATCCGAGAGTGCTAAAGGAGTTGGGCGGATGTGATTGCAGAGCCATTGGCCATTATCTTTGAAAACTCATGGCGATCGAGGGAAGTCCCGGACGACTGGAAAAAGGCTAATGTAGTGCCCATCTTTAAAAAAGGGAAGAAGGAGGATCCTGGGAACTACAGGCCAGTCAGCCTCACCTCAGTCCCTGGAAAAATCATGGAGCAGGTCCTCAAGGAGTCAATTCCGAAGCACTTAGAGGAGAGGAAAGTGATCAGGAACAGTCAGCATGGATTCACCAAGGGCAAGTCATGCCTGACTAATCTAATTGCCTTCTATGAGGAGATAACTGGCTCTGTGGATGAGGGGAAAGCAGTGGACGTGTTGTTCCTTGACTTTAGCAAAGCTTTTGACACGGTCTCCCACAGTATTCTTGCCAGCAAGTTAAAGAAGTGTGGGCTGGATGAATGGACTATAAGGTGGATAGAAAGTTGGCTAGATTGTCAGGCTCAACGGGTAGTGATCAATGGCTCTATGTCTAGTGGGCAGCCGGTATCTAGTGGAGCGCCCCAAGGGTCGGTCCTGGGGCTGGTTTTGTTCAATATCTTCATAAATGATCTGGAGGGTGGTGTGGATTGCACTCTCAGCAAGTTTGCAGATGACACTAAACTGGGAGGAGAGGTAGATACGCTGGAGGGTAGAGATAGGATACAGAGGTCCCTAGACAAATTAGAGGATTGGGCCAAAAGAAATCTGATGAGGTTCAACAAGGACAAGTGCAGAGTCCTGCACTTAGGATGGAAGAATCCCATGCACCGCTACAGACTAGGGACCGAATGGCTAAGCAGCAGTTCTGCAGAAAAGGACCTAGGGATTACAGGGGACGAGAAGCTGGATATGAGTCAACAGTGTGCCCTTGTTGCCAAGAAGGGCAATGTAATTTGGGGATGTATAAGTAGGGGCATTGCCAACAGATCGAGAGACGTGATCGTTCCCCTCTATTCGACATTGGTGAGGCCTCATTCTGGAGTACTGTGTCCAGTTTTGGGCCTCACGCTACAAGAAGGATGTGGAAAAATTGGAAAACGTCCAGCAGAGGGCAACAAAAATGTTTAGGGGACTGGAACACATGACTTATGAGGAGAGGCTGAGGGAACTGGGATTGTTTAGTGTGCGGAAGAGAAGAATGAGGGGGGATTTGATAGCTGCTTTCAACTACCTGAAAGGGGGTTCCAAAGAGGATGGCTCTACACTGTTCTCAGTGGTAGCAGATGACAGAACAAGGAATAATGGTCTCAAGTTGCAGTGGGGGAGGTTTAGGTTGAATATTAGGAAAAACTTTTTCACTAGGAGGGTGGTTAAACACTGGAATGCATTACCTAGGGAGGTGGTGGAATCTTCTTCCTTAGAAGTTTTTATGGTCAGGCTTGACAAAGCCCTGGCTGGGATGATTTAGTTGGGGCTTGGTCCTGCTTTGAGCAGGGGGTTGGACTAGATGACCTCCTGAGGTCCCTTCCAACCCTGATATCCTATGATTCTATGATAGGAAGTATGGCAAGAGACCACTCTGGCTTACCCGGGAAATCTTCAGTGATCTGAAACTCAAAAAAGCATCCTACAAAGAGTGGAAACTAGGTCAAATTACAAAGGATGAATATAACCAAATAACACAAGTATTTAGGGACAACAATAAAAAGACCAAGGCACAAAACGGGATTAAACTAGCTAGAGACATTAAGGGTAACAAGAAGACATTCTACAAATTTATTAGAAGCAAGAGGAAGACCAAGGACAGGGTAGGCAACCAGGGAGAGAAAACGTAGAAATGGCAGAAGTGCTGAATGACTTTTTTTTTTTTTCCCCACCAAAAAGGTTAGTAGCACTTGCACATCAAACATAGTGAAAGGCAGTGAAACTGAGGTAGTTCAGAGGCTAAAATAGGGAAAGAACAAGTTAAAAATTACTGAGACAAGTTAGGTGTCTTCAAGACACCAGGACCTGATGAAATACATCCTAGAATACTCAAGGAACTGACTGAGAAGATGTCTGAGCCATTTTTGATTATCTTCGAAAAGTCGTGAAAGACAGGAGAGATTCCAGAGTACTGGAAAAGGGCAAATGTAGTGCCTACCTGTAAAAAGGGAAATAAAGACAACCCGGGGAATTACGGACCAGTCAGCTTAACTTCAGTACCTGGAAAGATAATCGAGCAAATAACCAAGCAATCAATTTGCAAACACCTAGAAGATAATAAGATAAGTAACAGTCAGTGGGCCACAGAGATGTGCTGGCCACCGCTTCCCGCAGCTCCCATTGGCCAGGAACAACAACACGGCCACTGGAATCTGCGGGCAGTCGAGCCTGCAGACGATCAGTGTAAACAAACTGTTTTGCAGCCCGCCAGCGGATTACCCTAACAGGCCACAGGTTGCCCATCACTGGTCTCGATACTACTTAGTCCTGCCTTGAGTGCAGCGGACTGGACTAGATAACCTCTCAACGTCCCGTCCAGGCCTACGATTCTATGAATTCTCTAAATATTTGCTTACCCAATCTAACTGATATCCTATCATTTAAGAAGCATCTTAATTTCTTTCACATATTTATTTTATTTATTTTAATTTTCATGAAGTGCATAATTAAACCCAAGGCGCTTGTATGGAAGTGTAAAACTTACCGCCAGTGTAGCACTTGTAGCACTGTGCAGTGTTTGAAGCAGCTCTTAATGAGCAGGTAACCGCATTCTGCAACAGCGTAAGTTTCCAAATGGTATTAATATGTTGCCCCATGTAGAGGATGTTGTGGAGTCTGGATTTCTGATTTAAATTATTCCAGCACTATTCATGATAATAGTAATATAATCATACCTAGGTCTTTTATAGGGCTTTTCATCGATAGATCTCAAAGCACTGTACCAAAGAAATCAGTATCATTATCCCCACTTTACAGGTGACAACGTGAAAATGCAACTTAGCATTTGTTAAATTTGCTATCTGTAGGTTCTTTTTCTAACCCCACAGACATGATTTCTCTCTCTCTCTCTAAATCTGTGTATTTTATAGTGCACTAACCAGTTTGGTTTCTAGGTGCCTCATACTAGTACTTTAAAATGAATTGATGGCATTAAGTATGTTTGTAATTTTTTTATGGTGGCGCAATTTACGGTATCAGCCCAGATTCTCGACCTTAACTTTGCGGGTTTGAGTCGGGTCTTTATCATTAATTTAAACATAGTTTGGATCTGACTTCCTCGAGTTGGAAAAGAACAGTTTCCTTGGTTTTCGGTGTTCTGCAAACCTTGATTGGAACAGGGTCAACCTTTGCATTTTCAGGGGATGTTTTAGGGTGTTGATTGGTTGCTGTCTGTTTTGATCTTTCTGCTGCAGGACTGCTTGGTGAATAAGCAGGAGAGAGGTAATGGTTTATGACACATCTGCTGACAGGGACTGAACTTCATTAGCACTCTGTCAATCTGATCTTTCAAGAGCTGACTTTTTTGAAACATATTTGACTTTACTCGCTATCAAAGGCATCTTCAGTTTTCAGTGCTGCTTAGGATGTTCAGCAGTCAGTCAAGAAGGGGGAAATGACTGGATTCCAGACCTGAAACCAGCAGGAACGGCTGTGGTTAGGGAGTAGCAAAAGTGCTAAACCTGTGAGGTTATCCTAGGAGCTAGTATGAGCATGAAGGGAGGACTGCGTCTGGGTGAATTTTGAGGCTCTCTTGTTTCTCTGATAATTCATCTCATAACTGGAGACAGTAACCAAAGCAGAGGGAGTGTCACTCCATTTGTCACGCATCAGAGATGGCTTTGCAAAAAAAAAAAAAAAAAAAAAAGCCATCACCCTCTTCTTTGGCCTACAAATTTAGCACCTCACTGTCAGTTATAGCAGAGCAAGTCTATCAGCTGTCACTACCATCCTCTCCCCCACCCCCATTTCTGCTTTTTTAAGGTCTTTGCTTCATAGGTGCAGTCACTGAGGGGGGGGGGGTCACTGGACTGGGGGAGGGTTATATTCCAGCCTTTCTCTAGCCTGTTGATATTCCCTTCTAGAACAGCTAGAGAAACTCTACATGCATTTTCCTCTGGATCCTTCCCAGGTCTATTTATATGGTTGTACCTTTGTGGTCCTGTAGCGATTGCGTGTACACCATTATCTTTGGCTTCACTGGAAATTGGTGGGAGTTTAATATGCACAACAGCTTAAGGATGGAGACTGTGGAGCTTAATCAGTAAGGTATGAAACATTCCTGAGATGCTGAGCACCACCAGCTCCCGCTGACTTGATTGGGCCTTGACGAGGACTCAGTACATTGCAGGATTAAGCCCTTAATGAGGGCTTTGCTGCAGCAGCAGTTACAGTATACATTCTCACCACAGATTGAGCGGCTGTTTTGAGGGGCAACGCATTGAGCAATCACTAGACCAGTAAAAGCACTAAAACGTCCTCATAAGTCATTTTATTTATTTTTTCTCACATTCTGGCTTTTCTAGGAGTTGCTTTTGACATTTGGTTTATCCCCAACTTTTCATCTGCCCCAGCCTTGGACATAGGCATTGATTGATTATTTTAATTAGTAAAACAGCACAGACAGGCTGCCTTCACAGGGTAAATATTGCACTCATAAATCTTCATTTTGCCTCCTCCGCTGAGCCCACATGGTTGGTGTCAGCAATGGCTGCCGTCATCTTATGTCCATCGTAGAAGCCATTTGGCTTGGCCATGTTCATATTTATTTGAAGATTGTGCATTTTATTTGTTACCTCGTTAAATACACAAGTGCCTTGCCATTAAAGCCTTTCCGTTTGGGATGCAGAGGAAGATCGGGCCTTCTCGTTAACTGATCATCAGTGCTGGCACTGATCTTTTGAAAAGTGCATGTGGGATTTTAGTTAGAACTGTATCAATAATCCCCACCACACATATCCATCCTTCCAGCTCCCTTTTTTTCTTATATACTTTTTCATTTTTAATCTGATGTTTCGGTTTAGCTGTGACTTTTTCTTTGATGGATGTCCATATCTGCAGTGTCCAGAATGCCCTTAGCATTCACTTACAAATAACTACAAAGGCAAATGCTAATAAACTGCACTCAAACGAAACACATCATTCTGTGACCAGAAAGACTCTAGAGTTTTCTTGCTTACCCCCATTTTTGCTAGGAAAGCTTAATTGGCACTCATACTTGCGGATCTGTAGCATTTTTTGGACTTTCTGTGCACTGATTAACCCAAAGTTAATACTCTGTATCATGGCAATGCGGAAATGCTCTGTTGCCCTGGCCTCTTCCGTTTGCAGAATTAGTACGCTTTGTGACTCCCAAGCCTAATTTAGAATGTGAATCCCAAGTCCAATTTATAATGCTATATAGTGTGACATAAGAGAGACAAGGTGGGTGAAGTAATATATTTTATTGGTCCAATTTCTGTTGGTGGAAGGGACAAGTTTTCGAGCTCCACTGAGCTCTTCTTCAGGTCTGAGGAAAGTAGCCACAGTGTCTGAGGGTAAGTCTACACTGCGACGTTGTCGACAAATCTTTTGTCTTTCACGGGTACTTAAACACCCCCCCCCCCCCGCGAAAGACACAAGTTTTGCTAATGCAAATGGCAGTGTGAACGTGGCTTTGTCAGCAGGAGCGCTTGAAGTAAAGTGCCAACAAAATACCGATAGAGAGCGTTCACACACGCTGACTTTTAGCGACAAGGTTTTAATGTCTATCAGAGTTATGAAATTCCCATGCTCATCTTTTGAAGGCATTGTGCTGGTTTCCTTTGAGGACAAGGACTAAGAGGTCAGATATGGAGTGATCACATTGAGAAAAGTATTTTCTCACAGGTTATATGATATTTTTGTCTTTTATCATTTTTCTGTGTGAATTCATTAGAGAACATAGTTTCACCCACACCGTTGTTGGTGAGGTATTTGATGTACTTGATGAGATGTGTCATACATTGTGATAGGCATGAGTAGGATATGTAAATCTTAAAAAGTGTGTCGTGGAGGGTATAGATCATCATGGCAGTGGTGGTATGTCTGAAGGTTTTGCATCTGTTGTTCTGGGCAGGGTTCGTCACTGTTTTCAGTTGTTGCATCCTGGTCTGTGGGGAACTTGCTTCTGATGATTAAGTTGGTGAGGTTGGGGGGTTGTTTGAAGGCCAGAAGAGGGGGTTTGGGAAAGATTTTTTTCAGGATGTGGTTCCCATCAAGTAATTGTTTGATCATACCCTGTAAATGTTCTGTGGGGGGTGGTAGGTGAAAACTAGGGATGTGCAGTCAGCGCATTTTGTCTGCATTAAAACAGATTTTCCTGGAGTATTTGGGTGGCCCTTTCCATGATGCAATCGACTTCTCTGGTGGAGAGTTCATATTTTAAGTGTGTTTATAACTGCAAGAACTCCACAGAACGCCACTTCTAGGAGAAGCAACAAGACTAGGACCCACCACATGGACACTACATGACTCCCCGATATCATTAACCTATCAAGGCTAACTCAGAAGTATTTGTAGTCTCCAAAGGACTAAACTGCTGCCCCACCATAGAATCTGATACCATGCTAACATGTGGAGAACTAGAAGAATTCTTCCACCAACTCTGCCGCAAGGAATTTTTTCACAACAAAGACGATACCACACACAACTACCAAATCCCTATCAACAGTCATAAGCAAAAGGAATCATGTGACTGGACATCCCAATAGGACAAACCCTCACACTGGATCATTACATCGATTGCTTCAGGAAAAATATTGACTGTGAGTTCCTCAATGAACATTAGATCCACCACAATCTCTACTACCAAAAGGACAGCTAAATAGTCCCTGAAATCCAACCACCAAATAGCGATCAAACCAGCAGACAAAGGGGGTGCCATTGTCGTCCTTAATCGTAATGACTACGTCAACAAAGCCAATAGACAACTCTGAATCCCTATTAGAGAATTCAAGGAAGACCCCAATAGACAGGTCACGCATGAAATCCTTTCTCAAACTATTGCAAGAAAAACCCTACAATCTCATCCCCCACAAACCCACCACAGGACCTTCTCCCGGCTTCCCAAGATACACAAACAAGGGAACCAAGGCAGACCAATCATATCTGGCCATGGCACTCTTATGGAAGGAATATCGGGACTCATAGAAACCATCCTCAAATCACTCACCGCACAAAAGGCCAGCTTCCTCCAAGATCCTAGCAACTTCCTCCAGAAGTGCCGCAACATCAAAACTTCCTCCAGAACACTATCCTTGCCACCATGGATGTCACCTCCCTATTCACCAACATCCCTCACCATGATAGCATTGCTGTCCACCTCAAATACTTACAAGATAACGTACAGGGTTTGGAAATCCACCCTAAACACATCACCAAACTCATCCATTTCATCCTCATCCACAACATCTTCACATTTAACAACAAACACTTTGTCCAAACCTTGAGAACATCCATGCATGCTAGGATGGCTCCCCAATATGTCAGCCTCTTTATGGGCCATCTCAAGGAAGAATTTCTGGAAAAATGCGCCACAAAACCAACAATATACCTGAGATGCATGGATGATATTTTCATCGTCATGACAGACAACCTGAACAAAGATTTGCAGCACAAATTCAACAACCACACCCCTATCTATCAAACTCGCTCTAGAAAACTCCACCCGAGCATCAATTTCCTGGACACCCATGAACAGCTTCAACAATGGAACCTTACGAACGACTATATCTAAAAACCTGACCAATCACCATACGTACCTTCACAGATCCACCAACCACTCCAGACACACCAAGAAATCTGTTATCTACTGCCAGGCACTCAGATACCACAGAATTTTCTCCAAAGAGAAAGTCTGGGATACACACCAAAACACACTTAAAACTGCCTTTACTAAACAAGGACACTCCCCCCAGAGAAGTAGGTCACATCGTGGAACAGGCCACCCAAATTCCCTGGGAGAACCTACTTCAATAAAGAAAAAAATAAAACCTCTCTCAACACACTCCTAGTTGTCACCTACCACCCCACACAGGAATACATATAGGGTATCATCAAACAATTACAACCTATACTTGATGGGGGACCACATCCTGAAATAAATCTTTCCCGAACCCTCTCTTCTGGCCTTCAAACAACCCCCCAGCCTCATTAAGTTCATAGTCAAGAGTAAACTCCCCATAGTCCAGGCCATACCTACTCAAAACGGCACCAGTCCCTGCCAGAACAACAGATGCAAAACCTGCAAGACATATCTCCACTGCTACAATGAGCAAGACCCATAGGTAAGGCTACAATCTAGTCATGGGTATTTTTAGTAAAAGTCAAAGACAGGTCACGGGCAATAAACAAAAATTCACGGCCTGTGACCTGTCCATGATTTATACTGTAAATACCCCCTGACTAAATCTTGGGGGGGGGAAGTGTTGCTGAAGGGCAGTCCTGTGGGGGAGCCGCTGCTAGGGGGAGGTGAGCAGCATCCATCCCATGGGCCACGGCCCCGCTGCTTGCTGCTGCGGGCCGCCGAGCAGCAGCTGCTCCAGCTGTCCCCACGACTTTTGTTCTGGTGGTCCCCAGGGCCAGCCGCATTGACTGCTGTTCTGGCGGTCCCCGGGGCCAGCTGTCAGGTGCTGCCCAAGCAGCAGCTGGCTGCAGAGCCACTCCGGCAGCTGCCAGTGTGGCTGTCTCTGGGGCCACCTGAGCAGCTGGCCTCAGGGCCAGCTGCTCGGGAAGCCCAAGGGTTAACCACACTGGCTGCTGCAGAAGTCACGGAGGTCATGGAAAGTCACGGAATCCATAACTTCCGCGACTTCCATGACACACACAGAGCCCTACCCATAGATCCTCCACATGTCGATCACAACATATGGTGTACCTCATCCAGGGTATCAAATACTCCAACAACTATGTGGGTGAAGCCAGACAATCACTACTATCTTGAATGAACTCACAGAGAAAAATAATAAAAGGCAAAAACACTGTATCTCCCATGGGCAAACATTTTTCCCAAAACCATCGCTCCATATCTGACCTCTCAGACTTTGCCTTCAAAGGAAATCTGCACTGTGCCTTCAGAAGATGAGCTGGAGAACTTATATTCATAACTCTGCTAGTCACTAAAAACCGTGGTGTCAATAAAGACACTGATTTTATAGCTCATTCCAACAATTTGTAGCACACCTACTGCCTGCTAAGCCTTAATTGCCCTCTTCATTTTAAGTGGTCTCCTGCAGCCTGTGTGAACCCCCTTGTAGCGGGGCGGTCACCCCGCTCTGGCCCGGAAAGGGTTAAAGCCAGCCCTTGGAGAGGGCTGGGGCTGAGAGAAAAGCCTTGGCTGATTAGGGAAGCAGCCACAGCTGGCCCTTTGAAAGGGCTGTGAGCCAGGAGCAGTCAGTCTCTCTCTAGCTGTGAAGAGAGAAGGATCTGGCTGCCTGGGAGCTGAGCAGGGTACCTGAGTAGAGTAGTGCTGTGGACAGGCAAGAGGAGCTGGGGAGCTCCAACCTGGCAACTCCCCAGGCTGAGACTTCGGATAAGGCCCAAAGCAGGTACTGAGGCTATAGAGGTGTAGCCTGGGGTTAGGCAGAGGCAGCTGGTCCAAACCCCCTTTGCCAATCATGAGTGGCCATGACAGACTGCAGTCTGCCCCAGTGAGTGGGGGCTAGAGGATGACTGGCAGTAGCCACTGAGGCAAGGTGGGGATAGAGGGTTAGAGGTTCCTCTGGGTGGGGAGACCCAGAGTGTGGGGGCACTGCCAGGGATCAACACCCCAAGGTAAAGGGGCACCAGGGTCTGGGAGGAACATGGGGGCCAGCAGCAGGCCAGACACCAACCTGCAGAGGGCGCTCCAGGCTGGAAGAGCTAATTCCTGAGACAACCAGCAGTAGGCGCCGCACTGGTGAGTCATCGCCTCGCTACACCCCCTTATGTTGTAAGAATCTGTCCCAATTTATATTTTGCTCAGACACTCTGGTTACCTTCCCCAGACCTGAAGAAGAGCTTTGTGAAGCTCAAAAGCTTGTCCCTTCAACCAACAGAAGTTGGTCCAGTAAAAGATATTACCTTACCTACCTTTTCTCTCTCGTATCCTAGGAGCAACATGACTACAACAACAGTACAAACATATAGTTGTGATATACTTTTTATAAAGGACCCCAAGATACTATGCAGAGAATAAATTTTTCTACATTCCTGTTAGGCTCATTGGAAAGTCACATTTACATTAGCGTGCATTCTTTTTTCTGTGTTTTGAAGTCTGGGACCATTTCGCTCAGAAAGAATCACACTATAATTTCTAGTTTTTGAAATGTTTTTCCAATCAGAAAAGCCACTGTGTTTTAAATAATTGATGGCTAATTTATTGAATTGTCAGCATTAATCCATTCTCCTTTTGAAATGTTCAAATGCTCAAAGGAACTAATCCTTTTACAACACACTCATTTTTAATTCCATTTTTATAATTACATTATTCACAGTGGAATGTAATTGCAGATGTGTAGTAGGGGGGAAAAGAAACCGTGTGCTAGCCTTTTCGAGTTGTAAAGGACCCACCGCTAATTCCTGCGCCATCCCTCCTATTAGACATTTAATTATACCTGTTGTAAAAGCATATTTCAAAATGTGACATCTACTCTTGCAGAGAACAAAAGAGAGATTAATCTATTGTTAAATGGAAAAGGTAAAGAAGCTACTTTACATCAGGACCCGCCCTTTCCTGACAAGGTGCATTCATTGGAGCGAGGGCAGAAAGGCTGCCACCTTTTTGAAGAAGTGGATTTGTCAATTGCAGAATAGAAAACAGGAAAATAGACCCTCAAGTGCTGTGATCAGAGTATTCATTTCTGCATTATGGATTTTTTTCCCCTTTGGGGAATATAAAGGTTCTTACGAAAGTGTATAAACTTTGCTAGCAGTTTAAAGGTTAATAATGTTCTAAATTACATCCGAAACAATTCAGAGAAGGCAATAAATTTAAAGTTTCCCCTTTCGTTACTAATCTGTAAATAGACCTTTTCACTTAAAAATTACTGATTCTCTCTCACGCACAGAAGAGCCTGTCAGAATGGTAATTTTTGCAAAACGATCTGCTTTTGTGATAGAAGATATTTTCCAGTGTTGCCCCAAGTTGACGTTGTGAAATTGTCATGTATTACCATGCATGATGGGCTTGATTCTGATCATTACACGCTTGACGTAGGAATCACTGGGTGAAATGCTCTGTCCAACATTATACAAAAAGAACAGGAGTACTTGTGGCACCTTAGAGACTAACAAATTTATTAGGGCATAAGCTTTCGTGGGCTACAGCCCACTTTCACTAACATGGCTGCTACTCTGAAACCAACATTATACAGAAGGTATGAATCAGAATGGTCCCTTCTAGCTTTAAAATCTGTCAATCTCATGCTTCTATAAACCTGAAAAAATCTCACTGGAGTCAAGGGAGTTAAAGCCATGTAAAACTGATATAAAAAGATCAGAATCCTGCCCAGTGCAGTGTTCTGTTAATTTACCGTGGATTGTAGTTCCTGTAAAGGGTAGAGAGAATTAAAGCATATCCGAGTCTTAAAGACAATATCTTAGATTCTGATCTCAGTTGACCTTGAAGTCAATGGAGGTACACTGGATTTACACCAGTGCAAATGAGATGAGATCTATCCTATTAACTCTAAATAATGACTAAAGATAGTCCTTTTAAGCTTAAAGGGCGAAAAAGGATTGTATGCACAGTTGCATCAGATTCCTGTTTGTATGAATAACTTCAGCCTGAATAACTGCTTGTGTCCCATGTAATTAAAAGAAAAAACAATTTGGCATAGATTTTAATGTATCTGTTGTTGCAACCATCCTCTGCTATGTACCTTTTTGGGGGGAGGGATAGCTCAGTGGTTTGAGCGTTGGCCTGCTAAACCCAGGGGTTGTGAGTTCAATCCTTGAGGGGGCCATTTAGGGATCTGGGCCAAAAATTGGGGATTGGCCCTGCTTTGAGCAGGGGGTTGGACTAGATGACCTCCTGAGGACCCTTCCAACCGTTACATTCTATGATTCTATGAAGGAGTGAATCATAACACTTTGAGCTCACCGGACAAGCCATTTTCTAGTGATAATCAGCGGGAGTTAGCTGTCTAATTGCCCTGTTTATGCCTTTGAAAATCTCTCCTCGAATATGTGATGTGGGGAACTGTGTGAAAAAGGAAATGAGCATGACAAGCCAAAAAGCATGTCTTTGGTTTAAACAGCTGTATTTCGTGTTTGCTCCTGCTCTCTCATTTCATGTCGTACTTAAGGGAAGCAAAGTGATCTGCATCAAATTACTCCAGCAGCTTTTGGGCCCCCAAAAGTCCAACGAATCACTCTAACCAGGGATCGTATCTTTGCCCATGACTGAGCTGGCTTGCCCACTTTGTCAGCAGAGATCACTTCCTTGGGTTTGTTTCTGGAACCTTGACTGCTCGCAGAGTTCTAGTTGACTGTGATAGACAGAAATTTCTCTCTTTCATCTTCATTTGTCTTGAAGTTTGCGATCATATCTCTCAGATGTGGACAGTGCTGCAATTATTTGTGCTTGTGTGACCTTCAGCCTGGAATATTGCAATTCACTCTACATGTGCTAATCACTTGAAAGCATCAGAATTGTAGAGAATTGTGTGTATTAAGGGAGCATTTTAAGTCAATGCACCGAACTGTCTCCATGTTCTTTTCTGGGTGCATTTCAAGGGGTTGATCTCTAAAAGTTTTGAGCCCTATTGTTACTACTTGAGAAGCTACCAGTTTACTTGGGCACATTGCCAAAATATCTGAAATTAGCTGGCGCTCTTGTCATTCCCTAGAGCTGAAATCTGGGGCTTTTAGCAGGGTGTTCAGTGGAGGGACTTTGGCTCTGGGCATTAGTCTGATGACGTTAGGGAATGGTCTAAAGTCCATCCGTAAAATCTGGTGTAATGTTATCATGGTGTAAAATCTGTACAGTCAGGCTTTTGCTTGATAGATTATATTTTGAACTTTGGTGTGGTTTCTTTTAATATGTCCTTGCTATATTTGGACTGATTTTTGTAGTTTTTTCTTAAAGAATTTGTGTTCATGGGCCTAGGACATGCTCTGTGCGATGAAAGGAAATGTAGGAGTTTGCATAGAACCAGATGGCACATGCCCCAAGTTCAGGCTCCAGTGCATAAACTCAGTACGACCAAGAGGCATAAAAGAGTGAGTGATAATACTTCAAACATACATATAGTGCTTTCCATCTGAGGATCTTAAATTACTTTAGAAAGGTAGGCAAGTGTTGTTATTCCCATTTTACAGATGGGGGGATTTAAGAGACAGAATTTGAGATTACCCAAGGACATAGAGGAGGGCAGTGGGAGAGCTGGGGATAAATCCCAGGCTTCCTAATTATCGTTGCCCATTTAAACCACTCGACCACATTGCCTCTAAGAAATGTCCCTGCACAATGCAGTGTTGAACATTTATGGGCATGGTGAAGCTCTCGCACCTTCCTGGACTACAGCAATCACTATACCTTACATTTATGTCAAATCCTTCACAATAATGCCAGGGCCTCCAGTAATAAAATAATCAGCTTTTTTGGACAGTTATAACCTATAATTAGCATGACAGAGAGAGAAAGAGATGGCAGCATCCAACGTAGCAATCTGCTGTTAGATCAGGAAGGGGTTCTGCTGATAAATGGCCACATGGAATCAAACCCCCACATATTACATAGTCCAGCTGTGGGTGGATCTTAATTATCTAGCAGATACCTGAGGGTTTTTAAAAAACACACACACACACAGAAAGACACACATACACCAACAACAACACCGCACCTCTGGCAATGTTTGTACAGCTTATCATGGCAATAAAGTCTCATTTAATTGAAGTGAACTGATTATGTGTACCTATGTGTGTATTTCCTTGTCCTGGTCTTGAACCAATGACACAGACAGCCCATCTTTTTATTTCATTAGGCACTACATTCCATAGCTGGGGTGCATAGTTGCCAAGTATCCTGGCTCCCAGTGAATCAAAGTTTACAACCAGAGAAAACAAAATATCCTGCTAATTCTGACCTTAATAATTGGCCAGAAACAGAACAAAAGACAAACAGAGAACTGGCAGGTGAATGAACCACAGACGTTTAGGACCTTGAAGGAGAGGAAAAGAACTTTCAGAGCAAAATGTGATTTGACGGGGAGCCAAAGCCAAGAGTTTAAAACAGCAGTCGTATGCTCAGACAGGGGTATGTGTGTCTGGAATGATGTGAGCTACTGCATCCTGAATAAGCTCCATTCTAGATGTAGCAGGAGGAATTGCTCCTGAACATAAATAATTGAGCCTCGGAAAGACGAAAAACATTTATCAGTAGCTTCGCATTTGTTTTGCCGATCACCAGTCTCAGTCTGACAACATTTCATAGGTGATGAAAAGGAATCGGATTAATGGAACTAAAAAGGTACAAACCCCTCGATCAATCTGAGGCTAGAGTAATGCCTACATTCTATATCTGAAGATGGAATTGATGATACATTATCAAAGGGGAGGAGCATCAGGGCTGTCAATGCTGCCAGATCTGCACTGGCAGGGAGACCCTTCCAAAGCACGTATGCTATTTACCACTCAAGCTCCAACACCAGGTGATGTGGAGTAGAGCATTGTGATGGTAACTTGAGGCCCCTGGGGAATCAGAATTTCTCCCTTTTTGTCATGGCCTTGGCAGAGTTGTGTGTGTCAGATTCCTGCCTCTTCGCGTGTAAAAGAAAGCCTCCGTCCACTAGTTTGCTAAATCCCCCATCACCAGTACTCTTTACATGCTTTACTGGGCATGGCATGGAAATCTGATGGTAGACAAAGGGTGTTGCACAGAATCTTGAGCCTTGACGCCCAGGGACAGTAGAGAATCTTGACGCCCAGGGACAGTAGAGATCCAACTGAATGACTCAGATAAATAGTTTTGGTCCCTTGGTTATAAGAAATCGGTTTTATTTAAATGGGAAAGCAAATGAACAGATTCACCAGTCCCTGGGGTTTATTACAGGGTGAGGAGTAAAATTGTGTGGTAGCCTCTGGCACCGCATTAGTGGAACTGAGCCTGCCGCCGCAAGGTCCTTGTATAGACTCTCACCCAAATGCTCAGTTTCACAGTGAGGTGGGATTTGCAGTGGCAATACACTCAAAGAGCCACAATTCCAGCAAATCACCTGCCTTTCTTTCTGAACTATTTGCTCTTTCATTTATGGATGTACATGTGTGTGTTATGTTGGGGGGGGGTTAAAGCAAATTTTCTCACCATATAATTTGGCGCTGCTCCACGTTTGGGTAATGAGAGAGTTTGTTGTGCCTGTGATGAGGAAAATGATTTAAATGTTTTTTTAATAACTTAGCAGGAGCAAGTGTTGAAATTGCTGTAATGAAATAATGACAGGGGAGCCTCTCGTCCTGAACATACTGTGGCAGTGGAAAACATGGGGTTCGTTGGTTTCATTTTTGCTTCTAATTTCCACTCTCTGGGTTATTCTGTCATGCCTCTTCGTCTGCTTTGCTGTTAATAATCAAATGTAGCTTGAAGGTGCAGCCTGGCTTTAGGATGAGAGACTGAGCCCAGGGAAGTATAGTGTGGTGGTTATCTTATATTGTGATTTACATCTAAAGCAGGATGCAGTCTCTGCCTGGAAAACTTTATAGTCTAACAAGATGAAATGTAGAAAGTGTAGGGGAAAAGGGATACAAGTTACCAATGATGACTGGTCATGATTTGATGATACAATATTGATAAATCAAGGTGTTTTTTTTTTTAATTAGATATGTAGACTATCCCCATGTACGCCCATACTTGCCGTTACTGAATTGGCTAATTTCTTGTAAACATCATGGTAGGAGTAGATCTTCAAGAGGGATTTGAACATAACATCAGAACCTAAGAACAGCCATACTGGGTCAGACCAATTGTCCACCTTTTCCAGTATCCTGTCTTCCTACAATGGCTAATGCCAGTTGTGTTAGAGGGAGTGAATAGAATAGGCAGTCATCGAGTGATTCATCGACTGTCATCCACTCTCAGCTTCTTGCAGTCAGGGGCTAGGGACACTCAGAACATGGGGTTGCATCCCTGACTATCTTGGCTAATAGCCATTGATGGACCTATTCTCTACGATCTTATCTCATTCTTTTTTTAACCCTGTTATCATTTTGGCCTTCACAACATCACCTGGCAATGAGTTCCACAGATTGACTGCATTGTGTGAAGAAGTAATTCCTTTTGTTCCTGCTGCCTTTTAATTTCATTGGGTGCCGCCTGATTTCTGTGTTATGTGAAGTAGTAAATAACACTTCCTTGTTCACTTTCTCTACACCATTGACAATTTTATAGACCTCTATCATATCCCTTCTTAGTAGTCTCTTTTGTAAGATGAACAGTCCCAGTCTTTTTAATCTCTCCTCATATTGAAGCTGTTCTATGCCCTTAATAATTGTTGTCACCCTTCTCTGTACCTTTTCCAATTCTAATATATCGTTTTTGAGATGGGGTGACCAGAACTGCATGTAGTATTCAAGATATGGGAGTACCATGGAATACCATGGATTTATATTATCTACCCTTTCTTCATGGTTCCTAATATTCTGTTAGCTTTTTTTGACTTCCACTTCATATTGAGCAGATGTTTTCAGATAACTATCCACAAGGACTCCAAAATCTCTTTCCAGAATGGTAGCAGCTAATATAGTTCCCATAATTTTGTATGTATAGTTGATGTTATGTTTTCCAGTGTGAGGTACTTTTCATTTATCAACATTGAATTTTATCTGCCATTTTGCTGCTCAGTCAGCCAGTTTTATGAGATCTCTTTGGAACTATTCAAAGTCTGCCTTGGACTTGACTATTCTGAGTAATTTTGTATCATCTGCAAATTTTGCCACCTCGCTGTTTACCCCTTTTTTCCAGATCATTCATGAATAGGTTGAACAGCACTGGTCCCAGTACAGACCCTTGGGGGACATCACTATTTACCTCTCCCATTGTGAAAACTGTCTGTCTGTCCTTTGTTTCCTGTCTTTTAACTAGTTACTGATCAATTAGAGGACCTTTCTGCTTCTCCCATGACTGCTTAGTTTGCATAAGAGCAGTTGGTGAGGGACTTTGTTGAAGGCTTTCTGAAGGTCCATGTACACTATATCCACGGGACCACCCTTGTCCATGTTTGCTGACCCCCTCAAAGAATGAAGGGAGGGTAGTGACCTAGCAGACCAGGTCAGGGAGGATGGTCTATACATAAGGAGTGGGGGGTAGAAGAACATACTGAAGTGTTGTGTTGGAAATGGACAGATGGTGTCTGCAAGACTAGCATTGTTATCAGAGCAGAAGTTACATGCAGACAGACCCGGGTGGTTAAGTAGGGGAGGGAGTTGAATTATGCAGGGCCCAGAAAGCTGTGTTCTATTTCTGTGTTTGCCATTGACTCGCTTTGTCTCTTCACTTATTTGCAAAATGATATGGTAGTCGTGATCTCGCTATCATCATCATGAGGTAGTCCCTCCTTTTTGCAAAGCACTTTGAGATCCTCAGGTGAAATGTGCTCAGAAAGTGTCAAACATCCTTGTCAATAACATGGCTGAGATGAGGTGTCTTGCTCTCTTTCTTCTCCCCACATCTTTTATGCAGGGCACTTGGTGCCAGAGCAATGAACTCTAGAGACGCGGATGAGCCCTTGCAAAATCAGCAGATAGCCAGTCAAAATATTCAGCTCAGTGTAGTCAAGGAGCTGGAATCAAGTGTCTGCTTGAACGGATTAACAGCTCAGTTTCTCATGTCAGACCACGTCAGGACAATCCTGTCCTTTTTTTGGCACTGGAGTAAAGGTGCTGACTGTAATGCCTGCATAGCTAACAGAAATTAGTTAATTTCACCTGGTTTCATATATTGGTGTCTTCATACAGTTTAATGCACAAAAGCAATAAAAGGAGGATAGGAAAGCACTTGTTTTGCCCATATAATGCATGGTAGGTCTGGACATTTGTTGGATTCTGAGGGTTTTGTGGAATTATCCATAACAATTGGCTGCTGAAAATTGTGTAAGTAGGCAAATAGATATGACAGTAAAGAACAGATGAGCAAACCTCACAGAGAGACTCAAGCTGCAAAGAGAAACCCTGGGCTGTATGACAGGCTGATAAAGATCAGTGACTCCAAAGATCAGAACAGTGGATTCGGCCCTGTAATGTGATGAGCATTTTCCACATCCTTTAAGGAACTCAGGGTGCTCAACCCCATGAGAGTTGAGGGCACTTAGCAGCAACTCACAACCAGATTTGCAACAAATGGCAAGTTTGCCTCCAGTGAGAACTCTAACCCCATAAAGTAGTTCTACCTCTCTGAAGCCCTCTTGCCTTCATGCCCCAAGTTGATTGTACAGAAATTAGGCATTGGAGAGGCAACTGCTGTGTTGCTTATAGCCCAGTCTTTGCCTAGTATCGTTAACAATGGGAATACAAAGGCGGTTATAAGTGTCAATACATGCCCCGTGATTTTTTTTTTGCTTATGTTCCTGTAATTTTGCATTTTTTTGTAAATTCCCACTTACTTTTATTATAATAATAAATAACAGCAGTCATCACACAATCTCAGCCATTTTGGATCTTTGTGATTGACACCGTTCCTCACTTAGATCAATACCAACAGCTCCTTTCTCCTGGCTTGTCTCATAAATGCTTGATAAAATGTAGCCTCCAACTCCTCCTTGGTTTGTTTTCACGAACCAGGCTTTCGTGAAAGGAAAATGAAAATGGAAGTGGCATAGAAAACTGAGTACAGTAATTGCTTTTTCAATCAACTTTAGAGAGCTGCTGTAGGAAGAAAAATATCAGAGCCTTTAAATATAGATGATATTTATTTTTTCAGTTTATTGCAGCAAAATGTTTATGTATCTTTCCTGTGCTTAGTGAATGACTAAGAAGCTAGCATAAGATGATATAGGTAGGTTTGGTCAATAAAACATGTTTTTGTTTGACCCTTTTGCTGCCCTTTTCTTAGACCTTCACCTAAATGGATTGCTGCGATTTTCCTTGATTGGCTTTTATAAATGTGTTCTGTGTAAAATATGTAGCCGCTGCTAATATAGAGTGAAATCCTCAAGTCCTTATTCAGTCTTTAATCAGCTCTCACTTATTGAATTCAATGGAGGTTTGCAAGGGTACAGACTGAGAAGAGGAAAGAACTTCAAGATTTGACCTCTGTTTTAAGTGTGTACAGACAGTTTTGTGCATGACAAAGTTGGGAAATCAGGAAAAGTGTGTGTAAGTAAAAGTAACACAAAGAACAGAATTACCACCACCAAGAGCACATGAATTCTTTAAGGACAAGATCTTGGGCTCCTGCAAATATATTTCTTAATAAAGAACCAGGAAAGAGAAATACAGACTCTGTGATGTAGGGTGCTGTCACTTGAAAAGTATTGGGGATTGATGAAGTCTCTGGCCCACTGCTCATGTGCCACTGTCTTGGCTCTCCCCCCTGAAAGCACGGAATCGCAGCGGCTGCTTTAGAAGTTGTAAAGGCTTTGCATCGTATATACATACTCAAAGGCCTGGGCTACACTTGTGGGGGGGTGGGGTTCGAACTAAGATACACAACTTCAGCTACGCTAAAGTCGAAGTATCTTAGTTCGACTTACCTGGCCATCCTCATGGTGGCGAGTCAACCACAGCAGCTCCCCCGTTGACTCCGCTTACTGCTCCTGCCAAGGTGGAGTACTGGCGTCGATCCCCAAGAGATCAATCACTTCCCCCCAATCTGGCAGGTAGTGAAGACGTACCCAAAGAAGCCGTTTCAAATAAAAAGCAAATCTTGTAAAACTTCGAAAATGACAGCAGCTGCTTTGAATGTAGAACTTTTAAATTATACATTTTTTAAATTTAAAAACCAATGCTTGAGCCATTGGCGTGGGATGTTCCAGATCAAGACTGTGGCGCTTTTGCAGAATTGTGTGAAGGGCCCAGCACTGGAAGTTAGGATTGAGGTACATTGGTAAAGCTCTGTGAGAGGCTCAGAACTGGAACAGGAGATGATCTAGCCCAAGATTGAGATGCATTGGCAGATGTGTGAAGGAATTTGGCAGAATGCCTGCTGTGCTATGCTAGGCTTTCACCATGGCTATAAATAATATTTTCCTGAGCACACAAGCTCACTCTCTCTTAACGTAGGAATAATGAGATTTCCAGATCTCCCGTACGTCTTTTATGCGTAAGTCAAATGTGTGCCAGCGAAAGAAGATTAAATGTATTCTGTTTTATGGGTCTCTGTTTTAGGCAACCACAAAATTATAGTGATGGGTTGATGAATTGCAGTATTCTGACTGATTATTATTTAATGTATTTTACCAACATGTGGATAAGACTTAGATATTGGCATTAGGGAAATCCCTCTGTTTTTATCGTAGTACATAATAATAGGCTTAATTCCAGTTTGGTTCAGTACTAATAAGCACTATTTTATTTGTTTCTTTTAATTTTATAACTAACCTGTTTTTAAAAAAAAACAAACAAAAAAGTGCTTCTTCTTGGATTCATAGATTCCAAGGCCAGAAGGGACCATTGTGATCAGCTACTCTGACTTCCTTTATAACACAGGCCATAGAACTTCCCCAAAATAATTGCTAAAGCAGATTTTTTTTAGAAAACCATCCAGTCTTGATTTAAAAATTGTCCATGATGGAGAATCCACCATGACCCTCAGTAGATTTTCAACAGTTAATTATTCTCACTGTTCAAAATGTATGCCTTGTTTCCCGTCTGAATTTGTCTAGCTTCAACTTCCAGCCATTGGATTGTATTTTACCTTTCACTGCTGGATTTAAGAGCCCATTGTTAAATATTTGTTCCCCATGCAGATACTTATTGACAGTAATCAAGTTCTCACCCCGCCCTCACCCCACAACTCCCTTTGTTAAGCTCTTTGAGTCCATCACTTTGATCATTCTCATAGTTCTTCTTTGAACCCTCTCCAATTTATCAAAAACCTTCTTGAACTATTGGCACCAGAAATGGGCACAGTATTCCAGCAGCAGTCACACAAGTGCAGAAGTAACCTCTCTATCCCTACTCAAAATTCCTGTTTATGCACCCCAGGTTCACATTAGCTTTTTTGGCCACGGCGGCACACTGGCAGTTCATGTTCAGCTGGTTATCCACCATGACCCCAAAATCTTTTTTCGGAGTCACTGCTGCCCAGGATAGAGCCCTCCATCTGGTAAGTAGAACCTACATTCTTCTGTGAATCTTTGCCAAAAGCAGGTTTTGCTTTGTTGCATTCTTTGAACAAGAATAGGACACGAGGGCAGCCAAGGATCCTTGTCTCAAATAGCAGGATCCTTTATTACCAGAAGTTTTGCCATTGTCTTCAGTGGCACCAGGGTTTTACCCAAGGAATCTTCAGGTCTCAGTGAAGGATGTTCAGAAGGATTCCTGGGGAAGTGGAGACATACAGTTCAGGGCTTCAATACACTTGGCCTATTACTCTGTCTTCAATGTCTAGGAACAGACTGTCTACCAGCAAGGTCTGACCATTGGTCTGGTTAGTGCAGTATTGTGCCACACTAAATTGTCCAACAGATCCATCTCGTTTGGTATCCTTCCTCCAAGAGTGGCCAGTGAGGAAGATGATAAAATCTACAATGTTCCTGGCTAACAGTGAAAGTTCTGTGCATTCGAAGGACGCTTTATGCTGATGCCTGAAATTTGATTCCTCTATTTTCCCCTACCTGAAAACTCCACGCAGTAACGGACTGATCTCCAGTGTAATGATTTCCTCAGGCCAACTACACTGCCTGAAGTTATAGTTAGAACAAACAAAAGGAAATACAACTGCCATTCTAAATTTACCTGTTCTTTTAAAAAGAAAGATCACCTACTTTATATGTGTTCATTTACAATCAAAATAGAAGGTAAAGAGCAAAATATAAGTTTTGCTCATTTCTAAATGATGCCACTTAAAGTTCAGTGTCACTTATAATGGTGCAGCCTAGCTCAGGCTGGGCTGTTGTCTACTGAGAATCTGGGGGGGGATAACTTTCTGAAGAGATCAGCACCCATCACTGCCATTGGAATTAACAGGAGATGCAAGCACTTGGCACCTCTGAAAATCAGTACATTACATTTAGAAACCTTTCAGGTAAGTGTCCTGCTGCTTGCTCCTATTCAGTCTTTAAACTTTCAAACAATGGTTTTGAACGACAGCAGCAGCACCCAGACTGTGACAGGTGCATCCATGTGACAAAAATGCTCCTGAAAAGACCCCTGATAATTATCATCCCTCCTGGTGACATCTAAGCTCACTGGAAGTAGAGCATTTAGGAACACAGCAATTCTCATACTGTATCAGATCCGCAATCTAATATGGTATCCTGTCTCTGACCGTGGCCAGTAGCAGATACTTCAGATGAACCTCGCAGTAGCACACGTGGGATAAGATGTTTCCTCGACTCCACATTAGGTCTCATCCTGGTCTCTAATGGTTAGAGATTGACTTAATCCATGAAGCAGAAGATTTAATTTAATATCACTGCTGAAATGTTTGTTATATTTATAACAACTCTGGATATTCTTGATATCCATATACATGTCCAAACCCTTTTTGAATCTTGCTAAATTCTTGGCTTCAGTGGCTTCCTGTGACAGTAAATTCCACAATCTAACTGCATGCTGGGTTGAAAAGTATTTCTTTTTATCAGTTTTGAATTTCCCACTGTTTAATTGTATTGAATATCCCCTTATTTCTTGAGACAGGGCGGATCAGATTCACTTTCCTCATCTGTCTTCTCTGTTCCGTTCATTTTTAAGCACTTTTATCATGTTCCCTCTTATTCGACTCCTTTCTGAGGTGAACAATTCCAGTCTTTTCAGTCTCTTCATGTGAGACTTTTCTTGGGTCCTTGATCATTCTTATCACCATTCTCTGAACTCCTTCTAGTTCAGCAATATCCTTTTGATATGGCATGAAAAGTACTGCACACAGTATCCAGGTGAGGCCACACCACGTATAAAAGCAGAATAGTATTGTCATATCATTCATTATCCCATTCCTTATGCGTTCTAACATTGTTAGCTTTTTTTGACCGCAGCTGCACATTGAACAGAGATCTTCATTGAGCTATCTACAATGACACAAGTCCCTTGAGCTGATACAGTTGATTCAGAACCCTGTAAGGTGTATAAGTAGTTTATTTTTTCCCTCCACTGTACATTACTTCACATTTATCGACATTGAATTTCATTTGCCATCATGTTATCCATTCACCTGGCTTGGTTAGGTTTGTCCGAAGCTCCTCATAGTCCCCTCTAATCCTGACTAACCTAAATAATGTTGTATCATCTGCAGATTTTGCTACCTCACCCCTTTTCCAGATCATTAATAAATGTAGTAAACAACATGGGACCTAGTACAAACCTTACTGCACTTGTTATTAACTTTTGACCATGATGAAAACTGCCCATTTAATCCTACACTTTGCTTTCTGGCTCCTACCCACTTTTTTGGTCCATAACAATACTTTGCCTCTTGTTCCATGACCACTAGTAGCTTCCTGTGCAAGACTTTGTCCTAGGGCTTTGGGAGCTAAATATATTTATTTAGCAATAAGAAGAACTTGTTTTCAAAGGACTCAGACTAATTGGCAGCTACTATGCAGCTTCTGTGTCACAAAAGTGGTGCTCTCAGCAACTATAAATGGTAAACATCCACAGTTTCATCACAGGGTCTGGTGTGTTTTCGTGATTGATTCCTTCAAGACCTCAACCTCCGCTACATCCATTCTGCACCAACCTGTTCAGGCTGCACCCTCCTAGTTTTGAAGTTCTCAGTCTGAATGTGAATGGGGAGCCAGATGACAGCTGGGAAAAGGGGAACTCCAGGGTGAAGGCGGGAATCATTTGACACTGGGGTATGGATGTGTTCTCCCCAGTCTCTTCCTCCACCAGACTTTGTTTCCAGATGCTGTCATTCAGCGCCTGGTGGGCGAGGCTTTCTCAGGTGAATCTGCCTTCCCCGTGCTCTGTTATAGCCTGAGAGCAAAGAAAGGAGTGTAAGAGAGGAGGTTCAGTTTAGATCTGACCCACTCTGGTCACACCTGATAAAACTGCAAGGGAAAGGCAATTGGAGCTGGCAGAATTCAGTTCACTCCTTCCATGTAGTTGTCCACTGTTTTAGTTAGGAAACACTGCTCTGCTCTCTGGGCCTGCAAGTGAATCTCTGATCTCAGTGGACACTTGAAAATGTAAGGCCATCTTACTGTCACCATATTTCTCTTCACTGGCTTTCCCCTTCCCCCATATTGGTCTCACTCCGCAAGAAGTGAAGGAGGTAGCTTTTCTGGAAGGAGAACAATAATATTTTCCTTTTATTCAGACCCCTCCTCCCACAGTTTAGACCTCACTTTGAGCTGACCCTCTTTATAGTATGTTGAAAGATGGCTGGATGCAGCTCCTCAATGGCACAGTGAGGAAAGGGATTCACTCCTTTGGGATACCAGGCACTTCCTCCACTCTCCTCAGTGCAGAGCTTGCACCCCTAGGAGCTTCTCCTATTAGCAAGGGAGCACACTTCATGTTGATCTCTGTCCTTCAAATGACAGCACAACATGCTGCAACCGTTCTGCTTAGCCTACTAGGCCGTGTCCTTGGTGTGAAATTCCCCTTGCTGCTTCTGTAATACAGTGGGTACGTTTCAGGCTGAAAATAAATTTCACACACGCATTTTGTTTGTCATCTGTTTATTTTTGAACTCTTGGGTTTGGCAGTACTGCTGTTTGAGGAGCATCTTGTCAGACTCTGATGCATCACTGTTCCAAACCCGTTCCTGAGCAGACTTTCAAGGTCTGCATGCGCTGACTCACAAATGCCATTTCACAATGGGATCGACTCCGCATCTGATGCGAAGTATTAAAAGGAGGGTGCTGTGGTTGCAGCATAGGACGAGGAGTCAGGATTCCCATGTTTTGGTAGGTGGGTTGGTTTTCCCACAGCTCTGTCACTGACTTGCATGTTTTTGAGCAAGTCACTTACCCTTTCTGTACCTCCATTCCCCCATCTGTCAAATAGAGTTTTATCTGCCTTACAGGCACTTTGGGAGGTTTAATTCGTCAATTTGTGAAGCACTTTGAGATCCTTAGATGGAAGGTGACACAAGTGCAAAGTGATGGTGCTTTGTATGACACATCCTTGGCAACTGCTGATCCTTTTAAGCTCTTATAAGCATTTTTAAACAAACTGTTTCCTCCCTAATGTTGGTACAAACACGTTACCTTCTGTTCTGACCCAGCAACAGCACCGGACTGCTTTAAGCTTTGCTTCAACTTCAGAAATTGAGTCAACTGGCCTGCTTCATTTTGTCAACTCTCTTCCCTCATCCCAAGTGTCCCACTCCCAAAAAACACTGACCAAGCTCATTGCCTCTTCATCATCAAGGCTGCATTCCATCCAGGCCTCGTCTTTCTCTGGATAGCCGGAGTGCTCCACTCTCCAATACCCTTTTCAAAAAAGCCAAACAATTCATTGAGTTAGCATAATTGATACTCATCAATTGAATTGAGTTAAATCTGTTGCCATTGTTTTCACCTGCACATTGCTGAGAGAGGCAAATTTCTCCCCTGCTCTTGCTTCATTTTGAAGTACATGTCCCAGAGGTCGGAAGATGTTGCACCAATCTTGAGTGCCACCTGGCTCCCTGATAAGCTTTTGTTTTATGTGACTCAGTTGTTGGAGCAATCACTGCCCTTATCAGCATTGCATTGCCAGAGAGTCCTTGCAAATATGACAGCAGGCTAAAGACAAATTGTCTCCTTTCTGAGTTAATTTCTGTTTCCCAGCAGGGCTCTGGTGTGACCCTGCTGGGTTCGGAAATGCTGCTGTTTGGTTAATGGATGAATGTTTTGTGGATGAGTGTACCCGTGCTCTGCTGGTGCCAAGTTTGGCTTCCCCTGCTCTCTTGATTTGTCCCTTGCAGCCGGCATTGCTTAGACCTAAATGGATTTATTCACAGGACAATAACTTGACTTTTCATTAGCATGGGGGAAATAATGGATGAGCAAAAGACAAAACAAAATGCTTAACACGGCTGTTACTCTGAAACCTGTCATTATGCAAGGCACTGCATTTAGCCGTATGGAGTGGAAATCTATCAACTGCATGAAAAAACTTGTACAGACACAGACAGACATCATCTTCCTTTCCCAATGCAAACAGATGGACATCGTACCAAAAGGACTGAAGGTAAAAAATCCATTACAATCTACATACCACACAGACTATGCTGACAGCTTGTGCCACACGCTCTCAAAGAAACTGCAGAATCACCTGATCAACATCCTCTACAGCAAACAGGGAAAGATTAAGAATGAGCTCTCAAAAATGGATACTCTCATAAAAAACCAACTTTCCACACAAACTTCCTCGTGGCTGGACTTTACTAAAACTAGACAAGCCATTTACAAGACACACTTTGCTTCTCTACAAAAGAAAAAGGACACTAAACTTTCTAAACTACTACATGCCACAAGGGGCCACAGCAATGGTTCCCTCAACCCACCCAGCAATATTGTTAACCTATCCAACTATACTCTCAGCCCAGCAGAAGCAGCTGTCCTATCTCGGGGCCTCTCCTTCTGCCCCTCCACCCCCACAAACATGATACAGTTCTGTGGTGACCTAGAATCCTATTTTCGACGTCTCCGACTCAAGGAATATTTCCAACATACCTCTGAACAACATACTAATCCACAGAGACCTCCCTACCAACACTACAAAAAGAAGGATTCTAGGTGGACTCCTCCTGAAGGTCGAAACAGCAGACTGGACTTCTACATAGAGTGCTTCCGCTGACGTGCATGGGCTGAAATTGTGGAAAAGCAGCATCACTTGCCCCATAACCTCAGCCGTGCGGAACACAATGCCATCCACAGCCTCAGAAACAACTCTGACATCATAATCAAAAAGGCTGACAAAGGAGGTGCTGTTGTCATCATGAATAGGTCGGAATATGAACAAGAGGCTGCTCGGTAGCTCTCCAACACCACTTTCTACAAGCCATTACTGTCTGATCCCACTGAGAGTTACCAAAAGAAACTACAGCATTTGCTCAAGAAACTCCCTGGAAAAGCACAAGATGAAATCCGCACAGACACACCCCTGGAACCCCGACCTGGGATATTCTATCTACTACCCAAGATCCATAAACCTGGAAATCCTGGACGCCCCATCATCTCAGGCATTGGCACCCTGACAGCAGGATTGTCTGGCTATGCTGACTCCCTCCTCAGGCCCTACACTACCAGCACTCCCAGCTACCTTCGAGACAACACTGACTTCCTGAGGAAACTACAATCCATCGGTGATCTTCCTGATAACGCCATCCTGGCCACTATGGATGTAGAAGCCCTCTACACCAACATTCCACACAAAGATGGACTACAAGCCGTCAAGAACACTATCCCCGATAATGTCACGGCTAACCTGGTGGCTGAACTTTGTGACTTAGTCCTTACCCATAACTATTTTACATTTGGGGACAATGTATACCTTCAGATCAGCAGCACTGCTTTGGGTACCCGCATGGCCCCACAGGATGCCAACATTTTTATGGCTGACTTAGAACAACGCTTCCTCAGCTCTCGTCCCCTAACGTCCCTACTCTACTTGCGCTATATTGATGACATCTTCATCATCTGGACCCATGGAAGAGAAGCCCTTGAGGAATTCCACCATGATTTCAACAATTTCCATCCCACCATCAACCTCAGCCTGGTCCAGTCCACACAAGAGATCCACTTCCTGGACGCTACAGTGCTAATAAACGATGGTCACATAAATACCACCCTATACCGGAAACCTACTGACCACTATTGCTACCTACATGCCTCCAGCTTTCACCCTGACCACACCACACGATCCATCGTCTACAGCCAAGCTCTGCGATACAACCGCATTTGCTCCAACCCCTCAGACAGAGACAAACACCTACAAGATCTCTATCAAGCATTCTTACAACTACAATACCCACCTGCGGAAGTGAAGAAACAGATTGATAGAGCCAGAAGAGTTCCCAGAAGTCACCTACTACAGGACAGGCCTAACAAAGAAAATAACAGAATGCCACCAGCTGTCTCCTTCAGCCCCCAACTAAAACCCCTCCAACGCATTATTAGGGATCTGCAACCTATCCTGAAGGATGACCCAACACTCTCACAAATCTTGGGAGACAGGCCAGTCCTTGCCTACAGACAGCCCCCCAACCTGAAGCAAATACTCACCAGCAACCACATACCCCACAACAGAACCACTAACCCAGGAACCTATCCTTGCAACAAAGCCCGTTGACAACTGTGCCCACATATCTATTCAGGGGACACCATCACAGGGCCTAATAACATCAGCCACACTACCAGAGGCTCGTTCACCTGCACATCCACCAATGTGATATATGCCATCATGTGCCAGCAATGCCCCTCTGCCATGTACATTGGCCAAACTGGACAGTCTCTACGTAAAAGAATACATGGACACAAATCAGATGTCAAGAATTATAACATTCATAAACCAGTCGGAGAACACTTCAATCTCTTTGGTCATGCGATCTCAGACCTAAAGGTCACAATATTAAAACAAAAAAACTTCAAATCCAGACTCCAGCGAGAAACTGCTGAATTGGAATTCATTTGCAAATTGGATACAATTAACTTAGGCTTGAATAGAGACTGGGAGTGGCTAAGTCATTATGCAAGGTAACCTATTTCCCCTTGTTCCCCTCCTCCCCCCGCTCCCTGACATTTGTGTTAAACCCTGGATTTGTGCTGGAAATGGCCCACCTTGATTATCATACACATTGTAAGGAGAGTGGTCACTTTAGATAAGCTATTACCAGCAGGAGAGTGGGGTGGGAGGAGGTATTTTTTCATGCTTTGTGTGTATATAAAAAGATCTTCTACACTTTCCACAGTATGCATCCGATGAAGTGAGCTGTAGCTCACGAAAGCTTATGCTCAAATAAATTGGTTAGTCTCTAAGGTGCCACAAGTCCTCCTTTTCTTTTTGCGAATATAGACTAACACAGCTGTTACTCTGAAACCTGCATATTTTGTGCAATCCATAACTGCCTGGGAGAACTCTGAAAGATACTGGAGAGAGCCATCTGTTCTGGAAGTGGCGACTGTCAGGAAATCATAGAAGTTAGAGATGGAAAAAGATCTATTCAGCCCATCCTCCTATAAAAGCAGGATTGCCCCTGACTGCATGTGTTCCAGTGCTTTGGTCAGTCAAGTCTCAAGTATCCTGAGCAATGGAATTTCCATCATTATTAAACATGGCTTGTAATGAATTGACCCAATAGGTCTCTTCCGTCTCTGATTTCTATGAAATTTTTTCTTTGAAGAGGGTGAGGGGAAAAGACTGACCTCTTACACATGTTCAAGCAGAGCTTATGAGTATTTCTAAAACTTGGGTTTACAAGCATGCAGCCCTTGGAGTTTCTTCACTCTGGGTTATACGGTGGATAGTAACTAAACTGTAGCGTAAGAGCTGACTTCCAATCATTCTTATTCACTGCAGCGAGTTCACACGGGAACATTCATCACTAGATGGTAGACACTGTGAACTGCAATTGAACAATGGTTTGGTTTCTTTTTTTGGTTGATTTGGGCATTTTCTGAGCCGGTGGACAGATCCTGTTGTCAAAGTGGCATAGTTTGTAATTGGGGTGCTGTGTCCAAGAGTATAACCCAGTATCCATTATGCTATGGGAGGAGAGAGTGTGGTTAGAAGAGAGGACTAGAGGCTTTTGCTCTGTGGAGGGTAGGCGTGAGGTGGACGTCTCTCTGCCTGCAATGCAAGGGAGGAAGAGGAGGAGAGTAAATTGTTTGATTCCACTAAGAAGGAGGCTTGTCTGCTGTGTTCTGTGCTTGTGGCTTCGTATCCTGGCCTGTGACCCAGTCTGTCTACCCCCCTGGGCTAAGAGTTCCTGTCTGGTCTTTTATGGCAGTTCCACTACCGCTGGGATCATATATAATATCTGTCTTGACATCAGGATGGATGCCACTAAGCATTCTGGTACATCCTATCCGTCCTGTCACGAGCGGGTGGAGGAGGGGGCAGACATGAATGAAACAAAAAAGTTCCCATTACATGTCTAGTTCAGAGTTTATCTATAGTAAGAAATGTTTCTCAGTGTGTATACTTTTAGCATGCAAAACTGAGAAAAATGACCTGACTTTTAATACAAACATTTATCAACAGGTTTTCCTCCAAACCAGATTTGTTTTCTTTCTGAAGGCGTTCTCCTCCCCTCATCTCCAATTTGAATGCCGATTTGACAATAAATCTGTTTCAGCAGGGTTCATGCCCCATTTGTAGTAATTTTTCAGCAAACTTTTGAGAGATTTGAGTTTTACCAACAGTTTTAAGCTTGTGCATTCAAGTATTCACCTCTAAGGCAGGAGTATGTCTTGTATGGGATGGCACCCTGCTAATTAACACAGCAATGGCACAGCATTCCCAGAACTCGTCACCTGAGCTCTGGCCCAGAGGTGATTAAATGAGCCAGACAATGACCTGAATGCACTAGTCAGGGATCTAGGACTGATCATACACATAGTTGCTTTGTGTCAGTGGCTGATGTTGATGACAGAAAATTACAGACCATAAATGCATCACATATTTTATATGGGATGGCTCTTGTTTCTTAACACAAACACCTTGCCAGAGATCCGGCATAGTTCGTGAGTAAACCAGAGAAGGCGCTATATCCACACCTTTTCGCAGCTAGGATGGCTTATGCACGTGCATTTATCTTGATCCAGATTCTGATACCATTACTCACATTGAGAAGCACCTTATTTTGCAAATGTTCCCACAATGAGATGACTTATGGAGTGATATGCTATTCAACGTGAGTAAGGTTTGCTGAATCTGACCATTTGTATATATGTGGCAAGAGAAAATACCATTTAAACTCTGCACATACCCCATAAATCTTACAGTCTCCTAGGGAGCGGTAGTAATTACTCTAAGATCTGGTGGCTTCTTCTGTACCATTTCTCGATCATAAGAGTTATGTTCGTTGAATCAGAACAGGAGCACCATGTGGGTTATGTAACCAAGCATCACTAACTGATGCAGCTTGAATACAGGCTATGAGATAGTCCAAGCAAACTGTTGTCGACCTTTTTCACAAAATAATCCAGTAATTAAATGCAAAGAAAATCATGATCTGCTCGGTTGTTCGATGTGTAGAACACCAGACTACATGTATTGAGTAAATTCCCCTTCATATCTGTTCATCCCTAAAACCCGCACACAAGTTTTTCTCCCCTTCCATGACTTTTTGGCGGAGTGTTAGGATGTTAAAAATCCATCTGGTATGTTGTTAACCCAGGGATGGCCAAGTTGTGCTAGTATTTTTCTCTGAACCATCAGCAAGTGCAGCTGATTAGAAACAGTCACCACCAACTAGCCGTTGTCCTAGCTGCGGGAAATGCAAAAAGTCAACAAGGGGTATAAATGATAAAAAGTCTATACGAATTTTGTGTTCTGTGGCCTGGTTATGTAGGAGGTGACACTTGAATCAAAGTGATCCTTTCTGGACTTCAAATCTATGAATTAAATGCAGACAGCTTTAACACCCGAATATGTCAGAAGGCTAAGGGAATTTGGGTTGGTATTTTTTGTAATATGTTTTTTCTTTTTACGCTAAGTACTGTACAGCCCTGCTCACTACTTAGTAACCTGTCTGTTTACTTACAAACTAAATTGTGCATGGAAAGGACAGAGAAAGTATTGCTGATTACATTCAGAAGAGCTGTGTCCAGTGCTGGTCAGACCATGTTTTGTTGAAACTGAAACATTTCACAGACCTGTTGGTTTTGACATTTTCATAAGGAAGGGAGTGGGGTGGGGAAACCAACTCTCACGCTATATAGCCTCACAAGTAGGTCACTGGTCTGGGGTATGGGAGACTCAGATTCACAAACTGCTCTAAATCAAGCAGATACCCACCCACCGTGCTTCGGTCCGAAAACAGACATTTTGACACAATTCAGTTTTTGTGAAAACGTTTGCAAGGTTTTGGTTTTTGATCCAGTGCAGAACGAGAACTAATTTTGAAACCTCAAAAGTTTCAGCAAAACGGAATTGTCATCCTCCAGTCAGCTCTAGGATTGTCTTTGTTTGCGGGCACTGGGGTGTAAATGAAGATCAACATAAACATGTAGAACCCAACTGCTCCTACCTGAGGGCGACGCTCCAGGAGATGTTAGTTGTTGGTGGCCCATTAGTCATAGCTGTCAATGATAATCTCCAGGCCCTACTCTGACAGGACCAGACTGTGTGTGGCAACATGTTATAACTGGAATAATTGTAAAAAGAGATTGGCAAAAGTGTAACTGTCTGCTGAGTTATAGATCTGTATCCAGAGAATACAGCTGATGTTTGGCTTTTGAAAAGTGTATTGGGGTATCTTTATACTTGTTTTCCTTTCTCTCCTCTCAGACATTCTCATTTTAAAGAAAGACTACTGCAGATTTGCCCTGAGCTATTGTAATCGCTCTTTTGTTTCTTGCTTTTTTTTTTATAAACGAATTAAGACTTCTTGCGCAAAGCCATTTTTTGAGTGGTTGCCATTTAAAAACTATCAACATATACATCCTGTGGTGATTAAATGTACTGTGGTCTTTGTTATTTTTTAATCAAAATACAGAAAACATCACAGAAATGTCTCAATAAAAGATATGACTTCACCCACCTTGTTTCTCTAATATCCTGGGACCGACACGGCTATAACTACACTGCAGATGCCAATGCTGATATTTTGTAGGGTCTCCCACTGTAATTTGAATCCATTTTAACCATCCCAGGACCCTCTTGTATGGCTCTGCTTTATCCCCATTCCCTCAGATGGAGTCCTTCCCACATGGAAACTTCAAAACACTGAACAGTATTTGAGGCATGTTTGGGTTAATGAAGATTAAGAGGCTTGATAGACAGAAAATTGAAACACCCAGCTGTCAGGTGAAGTCTGAGTGACCTGTGCCTCTAGGGTCCATCCAGCCTTCCTCACTAGTGACTTTATCCTCACTTGTCCACCCAAGAGTATGCATTTACAAATGAGACTCTTTTTGAAATAAGATAACTGACAATCTCTCCAAACCCTGACAAATGATCTCTGTTAATTTAGGGGAGGTGGCTTCTTACTGACCTCAAAACTCAGCTGGGCTAATTTCTAGAGCTGTGTGGAACTGATAGATTCTTTTTTTGCCATTTTGTTTCAGATGATCTTTCACCCTCTGAATTTCAATTAGCTTCAGGTTGAAGCTGGATCATAGTCATTCTCTAGGCCTTTGTATTGGTGCCTGTCTGGGTGCATGCATCTCACAAGGTAGCAGCCATTTCTTTTTTGCCCCAGGCCCTGTCATGACACATTCTCATTCTGTTTTTCCAGTTTTCCACTCTTAAAAAATGAAGCACTGTGCATGCGCTAAGTAGTAGTGTCCTTGTGACTCTTGTGTGTGTGTTGTCTGTATGATTAATTGTTCAGTGTGCTCTCGTTTTTCTTGCTGTTAAACATTAGGTTGAGGGTCTTCCATTTTGTTCATTGGGCCTGGTCGTGGCTGGTCCTGTGCTTAGAGGGAGAGGGGATGCAATGAGCCTTCTCCTTCTCCATGTACATCCATGCACAAGAGCCAAGAGGAAGGATGGCCTTGTGATTAAGGCACTAGACTGGGACTCAGGGGCACTTGGGTTCAATCCCTGGCTCTGCCACAGATTCTCTTTGTGACCTGGGGCAAAGCATTTAGTCTCTCTGTGTCTTGGTTCCCCATCCATACATAGGGGATAACAGCACTGCCTTATCTCAAAGAAGTGTTCTGAGGATAAACTGTAAATACATGAGAGGAGCTCAGACACTGCATTCATGGAGCCATATAAAAATCTGAATCGACGGAGACTTTTGCACTCCCTGAGTACAAAGATAAACCCTACCCTGGCTCCATCAGGTGTTCTGGTTGTAAAGGGTACAATGAACTGACAGGGCCATCAGCCAGCTTTTGTCAAGTGCATGTGTCAAGTTTGCTGTCCCCCACCCCACCAGAGGAGTTCTGCGTCCCTCACTGGTGCCCCCCCAAAAGCAGTAAAATTGAAATTCCTGTGCACACCCCTGCCAGCAGCTGATTAAAGTGACTCAGAATAGAGCTCCTTCCAAACAGGTGTATTGAGTAGCTCCTTCCAAACAGGTGTATTGAGTGTTCACCCAAAGGTGCACTGCAAGCACATCAAGGGTTAAAACCCCAGAAGGACTGCATGCCTAGGTCTTGCCTAAAGGTCAGTGCTTCTCTCAAAGTTTAGGCAAGTCTAGCTGCCTCAGACACATCCTGCAGGGCCTGTCTGAGACCGACTGAACGACCCTTCTGCCTTCTCTGCCTCTTTGTGTCTCTCCATCAGTGTTTCTCCTCCTGAGCAGCTTCTGGGGACTCAGTGAACTGAGGTTTGCACTCCAAACACTTGCAAAATAGGCCCTAATGGATTGAAAAGTGAGGGATAAAAGTGCAAGCTATGGTTTATTATTTTCTTTTCTTTATTTTGGGTTACGGGATATTATCTAATTTGAAAGTGTAACCCCCAAGGTTGTGTCTTTATGTCTGTTTTCTATGTAACTTGTATATGTTTGTTTTCCCTTGCTGTTTCATCTTTGAATCTCTGATTTTTCTATTAAAAAAAAAATGTTTTCTTTACTTTTATTCCAAGCAGCAGGTCTCTGGTCTGCAAACTGTGTGACGTGTGCATACCAAAGCAAGCTGGTATCTGGGAGGGGAGGCTGGTTTCATGCCTTCGGGATGACGAACCAGAGGGGAGAGGTCAGAGTGTTTGGTAGATAAGTACTCAGGGAGGACGGATTTGGGGAGACTCAGGACTGGAAGGGCTGTTGGCATCACCCTGCAAAGAGTAATTAGGCTGGTGGGAGCCACTGGGAGACTTTTATGCTTACAGTCTGGCTACTAGTGTCTGGGATCTGAGCCAGAGCTGCACAGCACAAAGGTCCCCAACAGTACAGGGCAGGTAGTGAAAGAACTCTTTACTGGTCTGGGTGATCCCAAAACATCACATTGGCATTAAATCAGTTGATTTAACAGCTCATTTGGGGGGTTTAAATCTTCTGTTCTCCCTTTGGAGCATCTGGATCCTGATTGTCACACCCCTTCCTTTCTAGCTAGGGATTTGTTATTGGTTTAGTGTCCTTTTGGTCTTATGCTCCCAACCCTGAAAAAACAGACTGGCTACCTGGCTAGAGGTAGGGAGGTAGGTAGACGCTTCGCAATTAATAGCCCACCCAATGTTCTTTTTGAGGACACTTGAAGTATTTTGCCCAGGGATATATGTCATCTCGAGTCATTGTTTTGCTTCCTCTTTGTTCTTCATAACAGCCTTTTAAATTCAACTCCCGGTAGACAAAGGGAGGAATATCATCAAGCCAGTAAACTGAGGTACATGTAGTAGTTTTAAAAAATAATACAGGCTACCTCCCTCATTCTCCATTACTGAGATACCAGTATGGAAACATGTTTCAAAGAGTCTCACTCCACTCCCAGAATTTATGTTCTGCCTCTTAACATCATTAATTTCATGGGCCATATTCAATTTGTGCCATGCTGCCGTGTGGCAATGATGTTGTAAAGCAGATATTACAAAAGAGAAAGAAGCGTGCCACTCACTAGATGGAAAATAGTTTAATTGCCTTGAGTTTGTCTCTAAATTGGGAAACAGTGATGTAAAATCCTAAAAAGAGCCACTTCTGCTGATGAGAATGTTCAGCTAGGTTAAAAAGGCACGGTAGTAGCTCCTGAGCTCCCGGAGACATGAACTCTGTGTGATACAACTGAGACGTGAGGCCTTTCAATACGACCCTGCACAAATAAGTATCGATTAATAAAGGAAGAGCATGGCTTGTGCTTGCACTTTTGAGTGATATACAGTTATGCAACAGTAAAGAGGGTACATTAAGGGTAAAAGCTAATGACTTTTTTTGTGTATGTAACACAGTAAAACCAGCATGAGCCTAAAGCTATTTCATCATGTTGCTAATGTCCCTGACAATATTCACTGGGTAGGAGTGAATGAATGGAAATCCATTTAGAGGAGTAAATTAAAATACCTTAAAAAATGTCTTTAATAATAGTCAGCAGAACTCAGCAATATCATAAAAGTGCGAAATAGAAAAAGCTTATTAGGTTATCCAGTCCATTTCCCTGCAGGAGCAGCAGTGTTCCTTATACAGTTACTAAAGTATCATTCAGACTATTATTATTTATTTGTACTACTGTAGTGCCTAGGAGCCATAGCCATAGACTGGGACCCCATTGTGCTAGGTGCTGTACAAACACAGAACAAAAAGACGGTTCATGCCCCAAAGAGCTTACAATCGAAGTATAAGACAAAAGACAACTGATGGAAATAGGTATATTGACAAGGGAGTACAAGGAAACAATGCGACAGTATTGGTCAGCATGATCAACAGTGGTCTCAGCACACCAGCAGCCTAACCATTACCGAGTTTTTTGTAGGCATCACAGCAAAGGAGAGTTTTAAGGAAGGATTTGAAGGGAGATGATGAATTAGTTTTGCTGGTGTTTACAGGGAGCTTCTCCCAAATGTGAGGGGCACAATGGGACAAAGCATGAAGGGTTTTGTTTGAAAACTTACCAAGTGGGTGATGGAGGCTGGCCTCATGGGCTGATTGGCAGTAGAAGTCAACCTTGTGCTACTCCGTGAGAGACGATAAGTAAAGTGGGTTTTAGGCCATGAAGGGCCTAGGAACTGAAGAAAAGTAGTTTATGTTTGATATGACAGAAAAGAGGGACCTAATGGAAGGATGCAAAGAGAAGAGAGACATGCTCATAATGATGGCTAGGAAAATTACCCTTTCAGAATACTGTGGCTGCATGCATATGATTTAAATGTCCCAAATGATGGCCTGTCCACCACTTCCCCTGGGAGACTATTCCACAACCTAAGAACACACTGCTCTGTCAGAAAGTTTCCCCTGGCATTCAGCCTAAATTTTCCCTTTTCTAAATGTCTTATGTGCATATTTCATGTTTGCACTGTGGGAGAGAATGCAGGAAAATTACTATGAGAACCTTAACTTTGGCATTTAATTGCTGTGTGTGCGTGTTTTTTAAAGGAAAAAGATGAATTCACCAGTGTCTACTGATTTCCCTGAGTATGTTCATAGTTGCATAGCCAGAATATTAGGGAGTTATGCAGCTCTTAGTTAGCGGACCCAAGTGTGGGCTATGCAGATATTATGGGCAGGCTGTGTTTGGCACTATGTCATCCATTTGCATCTAAACTGTTTTAGACCTCTTTTCTATGTGATTTATAGCAGTCTGTTCTCAGTGTCACTAGTTTACCTTTTCTGTAGCAGTGAGTAGTCTTTTCTGATGATCCATCTTAGATAGCAATGGAGCCCAGTGGGTTTCAGAGGGAGAATACTGTCCGCTCTCCCAATGATATGGTGGGACACTTACTTCTTTTGTCCTTAGCCTTTCAAACAGTGTCTCCAGAACACTCATGTCTCAGTTCCATAGTGTTCAGGTGACCCATGGCTATAGTGCTAATGGCCATAGTCTTGTTCTGAACTGGATCAGGTGCAATTCTGCCATAGTTGAGGTAAATACGGGTGATTGAGCTCAGTCCACCTTGGTACACAAAGGGCAGGACGCTCTCCAGGAAGGCCCCTTTTCTTTGGAATGTGATCCTCTATGTTCCCCTGGGTTTAAAGTAGCCCCTGTGCCTTCCAGGCATCCTGGCAAGTCCATCTCTTTGAGCGGGTGGTTGTGGACGGCTGAGTCTGTTGAAAGTGGGATTTCTGTCTGATGGGAAAATGCAATGGAGGTTTGGAGGGATTAAACCATTTTGGTCTAGTGAATCCTGATTTGTTCAGTTGTGGTAGGGCTGGAGGAAGAAGTGTTTCTGCTGCTTTTAGTTGATTTATGTTTCATAATTCCTGTGGCATTGTGTCTTTAAATGTATATCGGGGCATCCTTTGGCATGGAGTTTGTTAGATTAAAATCAAAGTAAATTCGTAGATTTTTAGGCCAGAAGGGACCATTATGATCATCTATTCTGACCTCCTGTATAACACAGTGTAGAGCAGCGGTTCTCAAACTTTAGTAATCTGAGGACCCCCGTTTTGATTTAAAATTTTGCTGTGCTCCAAACCACACCGCTCAGTCCCAGGCCCCACCCCACTCCACCCCTTCCCCCAAGGCCCCACCTCTTCCCGCCCCCCACTCCACACCTGCCTCTACTCTTCCCCGCCTCTTTCTGCCCCCTCCCCTGATCGCCCCATCCCTCCTCTTCACCTCTTCAGCTCTACAGCTGTTCCCTGGTGTGCAGGAGGTGCTGGGGGGGGAGGGGGAGGAGTTGATCAGTGGGCCTGCAGACCCCCTAGACCTCAGTTTGAGAAACACTGGTCAAGAGAACCTCACTCAGTACTTTCTGCCTCAAGCCCATACAGCATATCTTTGAAAAAGACATTGAGTCTTGATTTAAAGATGTCAAGTGCTGGAGAATACACCACATCCCTAGGTAAGTTGTTCCAGTGGTTAATTTAATTGTCCGTGTTAACAATTTGCACCTTATTTCTAGTCTGAACTTGTTTAGCTTCAGCTTCCAGCCATTGGATTTCATTTTCTGCTAGACTGAAGCGTTTAAATAAAATAAAGACCTTTAAACTTATGCTGTAGCAACTCAGGAGGCCAAGTGGAGTTTCTCCGTATATACGGTTACATTGGCAAAGGCCTGAACAGTGGAACTGTTCTGGGAAGCTGACAACTCTGGGCAATTAGGGCTGCTTGGAGCTGATGTGAGAGTGGGGTGTTTCTCACTGTGAAGGATTAGAAATCTGTAGAGAAGATTGCTCATATCAGGACACAGCTTTATTACTCTGTGGTGGCGGAATTGGTTCCCAGGGGCGCCCATAAAGAGTCTTCACTATGTGTCAGCTTGTGATGTTCACTAAGGCTGCTGGAGAACGTACGAGTAACAAGCTGTGCATTAGATTCTTGTCCCACATGGCTGGTGAAAGTCAATGGGGAGGCTGTGAAGTTGTTGCCAGAGATGAGTGCCAGTGATGTGCTGAGAAAGGGCTAGGTGCCAGGTTTTTAAAAAGCAACAGTTGTTACACCCTTATTGAGGAAATGATTATTTAACATAAGCTGGTACCTGGAGAGACTGTCCATCTCAAATCTCTTCTTTTGGGGGAAGAATATCAAGAAGAATGTCATTCAGAAATGCCTGGAGGTATTCATGCCTCTTCAGCCTGCCTCAATCCTGATGTTTCGCCTACTTGCAGTACAGAAATGGCTTGCTTGGTATTGGTGGTCAAGCGTGTATCAATGGATGAAGATCATATATCCATGCTGAGTATGTTATCTGTCAGCATCCTTTGATACCGTTGACTCTGAAGTAGTGTTTATCCATTTATTGGATCCTAGCAGAAGAGGGGAGAGTTGATTTTTTTTCAGTCCTTCTCATTTTAGGTTGGTTGTGTAATAAAAAGCCATGTGTTTTAAATCATGTACTGTGCCTAGAACATAGGGTGGACGTATCTGTGAAAGCTAAATAAATAAATATGTGTGCATGTCAGTTTGACAAGGAGAAAGCAATTCTACTTCATGATCAGAGGTAATAGAGTAATATGCATATCTTCACAGTACATGTTCTATCTTAAAGAGCTGTACAATTTACTCTTCATCAGTATTGCAGCTTGTTGGAGCAAAAGCATGCTGGATCACTTGATACAAGGCAAACATGACAGCTAAATAATAACTTACATATGCATTCACTTAATACCAGGATATAAAATATATAGGAATGACAGAGTAGGTCACACTGGTGTGGGAGTGGCACTATATGTGAAAGAAAGCACAGAGTCAAATATAGGAAAAGTCTTAAATGAATCAAACTGTACCATAGAATCTCCGTGGATAGAAATTCCATGCTCTAATAATAAGAATATAGCAACAGGAATATAATACTGACCACTTGACCAGGATGGTGGTGATGACTGTGAAATGCTCAGTGAGATAATAGAGGGTGCAAAGGTAGAAAACTCAATAATAATGGGGGGTTTCAACTATCCCCATATTGACTGGGTACATGTCACCTCAGCAAAGGCTGCAGAGATAAAATTTCTAGACACCACTAATGACTGCCTCTTAGAGCAGCTAGTCCTGGAATTAAAAAGGAAGAGGCAATTCTTGATTTAGTCCTAAGTGGCACAAAGGATCTGGCGGAAGAGGTGAATGTATCTGAACCAGTTGGTAATGGTGATCATAAAGCAATTAAATTTAACTTCCTTGTAGGGGAGGAAATAGCTACAGTTACCCACCACTGTAACATTTAACTTCAAAAAGGGGAACTACACAAAAATGAGGAAACTAGTTAAACAGAAGTTAATAGGAACAGTCATAAGAATGAAATGCCTGCAAGCTGTGTGGAAATTTTGTAATAATGCTGTAATAGAGGCTCAAATTAAATGTTTACCCCAAATTTAAAAAAACAGTAAGAGAACCAAAAAAAATGCCACTGTGACTAAACAGCAGAGGAAAAGAGGTGGTTAGAGGCAAAAAGGCATCCTTTTAAAATTGGAAGTCAAATCCTACTGAGGATTGATAGATGGAATGGGTTCTGAGGATGGAATGGGTTATCTAGGGAGGTGGTGGAATCTTCATCCTTAGAGGCTTTTAAGGCCCGGCTTGACAAAGCCCTGGCCAGGATGATTGCATTGGGGTTGGTCCTGTTTTGAGCAGGGGGTTGGACTAGATGACCTCCTGAGGTCTTTTTCAACCCTCATCTTCTGTGATTGTATGAGGAAAATAGAAAGGAGCATAAACTCTGGCAAGTCAAGTGTGAAAGTACAATTAGGCAAGCCAAAAAGAATTTGAACAGCAACTAGCCAAAGACTCAAAAACTAACCACAAAAAACCTAAGCATGTCAGAAGCAGGAAGCCTGCTAAACAGTCAGTGGGGCCACTGGATAATTGAGATGCTAAAGGAGCACTCAAGGATGATAAGGCCATTGCAGAGAAACTAAATGAATTCCTTACATCCATCTTCACTGCAGAGGATGGGAGAGAGATTCCCACACCTGAGCCATTCTTTTTAGGTGACAAATCTGAGGAAGTGTCCCAGATTGAGGGGTCATTAGAGGAGGTTTTGGAACAAATTTATAAATTAAACAGTAATAAGTCACCAGGACCAGATGGTATTCGCCCAAGACTTCTGAAAGAACTCAAATGTGAAATTGCAGAATACTAACTGTGGTATGTAACCTATCATTTAAATCAGCCTCTATTTCAGATGACTGGAGGACAGCTAATGTTATGCTCATTTTTAGAAAGAGCTCCAGAGGCGATCCTGGCAATTACAGGCCAATAAATCTAACTTCAGTACCAGGCAAGCTGGTTGAAACTGTAGTAAAGAACAGAATTATGAGACACATTATGTTGGGGAAGAGTCAACACAGCTTTTGTGAAGAGAAATCATGCCTCATCAATCTATTAGAATTCTTTGAGGGAGGGTCAACAAGCATGATCAATTGGATATCATGTACTTGGACTTTCAGAAAGCCTTTGACAAGGACCCTCACCAAAGGCTCTTAACCAAAGTTAAGCAGTCATGGGATGAGAGGAAAGGTGTCTCATGGATCAGTTACTGATTAAAAGACAGGAAACCAAAGGTAGGAATAAATAGTCAGTTATCACAATGGAGAGAGGTTAATAGCGGTGTCCCTCGAGGATCTGTACTGGGACCAGTGATGTTCAACATATTCATAAATGTTCTGGAAAAAGGGGTAAACAGTGAGGTGCAAAATTTGTAGATGATACAAAATTACTCAAGATACTAAAGTGCAAAGCTGACTGTGAAGAGTTACAAAGAGATCTCACAAAACTGAGTGACTGGGCAAGAAAATGGCAGATTAAATTCGATGTTGTAAATGCAAAGTAATGCACATTGGAAAACATAGTCCCAGCTATACATACAAAATGATTGGGTCTGTAGCGGGGAGTGATAGCTCAGTGGTTTGAGCATTGGCCTGCTAAACCCAGGGTTGTGAGTTCAATCCTTGAGGGGGCCATTTAGGGATCTGGACCAAAAATTGGGCATTGGTCCTGCTTTGAGCAGGGGGTTGGACTAGATGACCTCCTGAGGTCCCTTCCAACCCTGATATTCTATGATTCTGTTTATTAGCTGTTACCACTCAAGAAAGAGATCTTGGAGTCCTTCTGGATAGTTCTCTGAAGACATCTGCTCAATGTGCAGTGGCAGACAAAAAAGCTAATAGAATATTGGGCACCATTAGGAAAGGGAAGGGGTAGATAATAAGACAGAAAATATAATGCCACTATATAAATCCATGGTACGCCCACATCTGAAAGACTGTATACAGTTCTGGTTACCCCATCTCACAAAAGATAGATTAGAGTTGGAAAAATTTCAAAGAAGGGCAACAAAAATTATTAGGGGTATGGAGCAGTTTCCATATGAGGAGAGAGTAAAATAACTGGGACTATTCAGTTTAGAAAAGAGACGACTAAGAGGGGCTATGTTAGCAGTCTATAAAATCATGAATAGCATGGAGAAAATGAATAGGGAAGAGTTATTTACCCCTTCACATAACACATGAATCAGGGGTCACCCAGTGAAATTAATAGGCAGCAGGTTTAAAACAAACAGAAGGAAGTACTTCTTCACACAACACATAGCCAAGCTGTGGAACCTGTTGCCAGGAAATGTTGTGAAGGCCAGAAGTATAACTGGGTTCGAAAAAGAGTTGGGTAAGTTCATGGAGGATTGGTCTATCAATGGCTATTAGCCACGAGGGTCAGGGACACAACCTCATGCTCTGTGTGTCCCTAAACCTCCAACTGCCAGAGGCTGAGAATGGATGACAGGGGATGGCTACCTCAATGGTTACCCTGTTCTGTTCATTCCTTCTGGGGCATCTGGTACTGGCCCCTGCTGCAAGACAGGATGCTGGGTTAAATGGATCATTGGTCTGAACCAATGAGGCTCCGTTTTAGAGGAGCTGAGATGTATAGAGCATCCTTATCTCCCACTTACTTCAGTGAGGAGCCAAGTGCTCAGCCCCTCACAGGATAAAGCCAATGAGAACAAAATACCACAGTAGACAGACATCACATGTACTCATGGCTAGAAAGTTCTTATATCTATTCTTGTATTTTTGATTGGAGTTCATCTATTTTTGAGTTATGGGTCAGCAAAGTTTTACACTTTCTCTGATAGAAAAAGAAGTTATTTTCCATTCACATATAATTAAAGAGAGGTGGGGTGTGACATCTCCCAGGGTGCAAATCAGACAGTAGGACAACTGTGCCCCCTTAATTTTCCAGTCTGGTGTGTACTGTGCCCTGCTTTGCTGTGTGAACTGGCACTCAGCCTAGCCTCCAGCATGCAAGTCACCCCCAGACATGTACCAAACTGCTAGGCCCAGCCTCCCTTGAATAACGTATAGGGTGACACCTGCATATTCCTAGTCCTAGCCTTGCATCCCAGAAATGTACCATCCTGACAAGTGAATATTATAATTGGATAGAGTTACATGGCATTGGTAAGACTGCTCGAACTATGGCAAAGCGAGTGGAGGTGCTTACATGTACATCTCTAGCAGGTTTTGAGAACTGTTCGCTGTTCAAGGCTCTAGGAGCACTTGATATTTACTGGATCACAAGAGCCTGTCCAGATTTTTAGCACCTTGACTGTTTTCTGCGACTGCCTCCCTTGCCCCAACACCAGAAAACCTCATCATGTGCTGGGAGAGCACCACACAGCACTATGCTTCACCCACCTGCCGAATAACAAACTGTTATTAATTGACAACAGAGTATCCAAATGGCAACTGGCAGCCTAACATTGCAGAGCATCACATGTCAGAAAACAGCGGGTTTCTAGATCCCAGGTGGCGGAGTCTGGGTTGCGATGGGGAGGAGGTTGGACAGACGCAGCTTAATGTTTCAGATTGTATGCAAAGCTGTTTGCCTAAGGTACATTTCTGGCAAAGCTCACACTGCTGTTGAAACCCTGTCAGTTTGTGTAAAGTCATAATACATTCAAGGGACTCAGGGAAAATGGGAGGGGGGCCGAGTATCTCAGAGAGAGGAAGAACAGAAATTCTCTATCTTGTGGAGACATCTGTGATCATTTTAAAAAGAGTAGCATAGGAGAGACCTGTATTTGTATCTTCTGCCCTCAGTACGCTCCTACCAGATGGAGAAATTCATTTTCCAAAACTTCACTCTTCCTGTAAATTTATCTGTAGGTATCAACTTAAAAGGAAGACTATAAGGATTCAAATAGCCTCCCTTCTTAATTACCATGCAGTGCTTTATTACTAGGAGTAACAATAAAGGTTACTTTAAAAAAATGGATTTGAACCAAAATCTAAACACCCTGAAATTCTGAGGAAGTTCAGATCCAGAATGGATCTTTGTCACTGTGGAAGGATGGTCCAGTGGTTAGGGCACCAGCCTAAGACTTGGGAGACCAGAGTTCAGTTTTCTGCTTCCCCATAGACTTCCTGTGAGACTTTGGAATTAGCCTCTCTGTGCCTCAGTTTCCCTCTGTTGCCATCTGTAAAATGGGAATGATAAAAACAATACTTCCCTACCTCATATGGGTGTTGTGAGGGTTAATATATTAAAGATTGTGAGGCACTTTGAGATCTGCTGATGGAAAGCCCTATATAAGAACCAGGTATTATTATTATATTCAAAAATAGATTGAACCAAAAATCCCAGGTCAGAACACCCTTGAACTTTCAGGAAGTGCATGTCCTGTTTCCAATTTGAAATGTTCAGCTGAGGCAGATATCTAATAATAGTACCAAGGACTTGATTCCTCTCTGCATTACTCCAGTTTTGCACTGGTGTAATGCCGTTGAAATCAGTGGAGTTATACCAGTCTAGTGTGGCAGTAATGCAGTAGTGAATCAAGCTCTGACAGTCTATAACACGCTCCATACCCTCTTCGTACTTTTGCTACAATGATGAAAATGAAAAGGAGTACTTGTGGCACCTTAGAGACTAACAAATTTATTTGAGCATAAACTTTCGTGAGCTACAGCTCACTTCATCAGATGCATGCCGATGAAGTGAGCTGTAGCTCACGAAAGCTTATGCTTAAATAAATTTGTTCGTCTCTAAGGTGCCACAAGTACTCCTTTTCTTTTTGTGGATACAGACTAACACGGCTGCTACTCTGAATGATGAAAATGTTGAGCAACCCATAAACCTCCTGTTTTCAGGCAGAGTAAGCAGCTTGCAGCCTGGAAGCAGACGAGCTTTGGACCTGTGAGCAGAGATTCTCTGTTTAAAAGACAACAGAAAAAACAAACAATGTCCCATATGCCCTGGGACTGTGTAAAAGCTTTTCATGTAAGCCTGCTCTGCCACTTAAAATGCTTGCAGTTGGCACGCGGGTGTAGCGATTTGGCAGTTACCCTAGAAGAGATTTTGAGACAATATGGGAAGAGCCAGCGCTGTAATATGGAGAACGGGTCCAGAGGGGAATGAAGGATGGATATGTTCGGTTATAGGATAGAGAGCCGAAAAAGATCTTTGGCAACTGTTCACATCCTACAGCCTTGCTAAAGAGAGGAAACTTTGCATGTGATTTTAGATTTGTCTAGCTGCAACTTCGTCTTGCACATTTGGCTAAGACCTAGTTTAGAGCTGGGCCCAAACCAAAATCCTGTGATTTAAATAGCCCCAACTTTGCTAGAGTTCAGACGGATACAGACCCAGAACCAAATTTCAACAATAGCCCTTATTGTTGTATTGCAGTGAATCAAAACCCTAGATCAAAACACCTGTGAACATTAAGGAAGTCCAGATTTGTGACTTTTCATACCCCTCTTGACCTGAAGGTAGAATCAGACTAATATCTATGTCCTCTGTTGGGAGACTATCTAGCCTGCCCTGGCAGGAGTGAATGGAATCAGTGATCTGATAGGTTTTAACTGCCAAGATTCTGAATTGTTGCCACCTCATAAGGGAGCTTATTCCTCCTTCCTACTGTCCTTTGACCAGGCCCCCTTCTCTGCATTTCACCTCCGACGCACATGAGTAACTGAAGCTGCATGGATTTGTAGGGAAGCTTGTCAGCATAATTGATTATTACATGGTGTATGCTACTGAAGACAGGTGAGGCTGCATAGAGTGGAACAAATCTGTTTGTATCATGCATTCCTGCTGGGTCAGGCCGGGGCTTCTTCCTCTGACATGTTGATTTATATGTTTGCAGCTCCTCCCTAATGAATAGTGCCCCATCATGGGTCACTGGAGCCCCCTGCTGAAAAGACCCTGTCAGTGCTGTGAAGAAGAATGAATAATGTTTTTAAAGCCTGATGTTGTGAATTTAACAGCTCTTGGGCATCAAGGGGGGAAGCTGAGAAGATGTAATTAAAAAACAAAAAAAATACATCAATAAGGAAACACTATATGTCCAGATGCCAATTTCTATGGAATTTAACCTTTAGTCTGCTGGGGCTTTGAAATACACTAGAAACCCACAACTGTGGATCAATAGTGGGAGAAATGTGGGTTGAAAACCTTTTAACCTGTCCTACTGTGCCTTTAATTGCAGCCTCACTCTGCGTAACACCTTAAAAACCTCTGCTTTTTAGCTCTAACCTTGCTTAAAAACCTTTATATTTATTTTCCTTGTAGCCGCAACAGCCTTCACTCATCTGGCACCTTCTACTGCCAAGACATCTTGAGGTGCTTTATAAATGATGGGCAATAATTTACTAATAATCTGCAACCCTCAGAATGCCAAAGTCACTTTCCCCCTCTCTGCTGCATTTTGGAGAAGATATTGCATGTGGTGACAAGATTTCTGTGTCCCTGGTTTGTTTTTGGTTTGTTTTTTCTTCTATCTACCAGCTCTAAGAAACGAAAAACCAAGAATTTGTAAATGCATGGGTGTCTGAGGGTATGTTACCAGCCATAAACTATAAAGAGGCCCCAGTTCCTGTGAAATACATTCAGGGCAGAGATTATTCTTCTGATATTCCCTAGCTCAGAGTTTACATAACTTATAATTACAGATCTAAAATCTAAAGATGATAGGAGGGTTGAGGACCCAATGTTTTGACCTATTTTTGGTCTGTCTGCAATGTCTATGCAATTTTTTCTATAGACCTGTTAAAATATTACAATATTCTGCAGTAATAATTGAAAACACTTCATCTTTCAGTAATGTGACATAGTGTTGCTGGATCAGCACTGTAGAATACTGTAGTATTTTTAGAAGGGTATATAATGTTGGGAGTTAAGTAACCCTGGAGAATCAGACAGGCACGCTATATGAATTCTTGTCCTTGTGAGTGAAGCTACAGCAGCAAGCTAATGTGTCAGGCCTGGCATTCATGGTTAAATCTGCAGTGACAAACCAGTGCAAACAATGCTCACAGTTGACCCCACAGTGCCAGATCAGTTCTCTTGAATGGTTCTATAGCAATAAACCAGTGAATGCAGCCAAGCCCTTGAGTAATGTAGATAACAAATCACTGAATATATTTATCTTTGAAGAGGGGAAATAGGTAAGCAAACAAATTTCAATTTCTGGCTTCCAAAGGAGAGGCCCCGTGCAGTGGCATGACCGGAAGCACATGAGTTCTAATCCTGGTTCTGACAATAACTTGCAGTCTGACCTTGTGCAGTTCTCTTAACCGCTCTACTTCAATTTCCCTATCCGTAAAATGAGGATGTTAATACTATTGGGCCTCTTTTATTTATATACCATTCTGGCAGTGTAAAGAGGCCATAAATTGGGGTAGGTTATACTCCCCTTAAGGCTCCTTTACACTACTGGAGGGGTATAAAGAGGCTTTAAGGTAAGCGGGAATCAGACCCCCCCCTTGAGGATTAATTAGCTTGTTTGTTAGATTAGTTTGTAAAATACTTGAAGGACTTGGCTACACTTGCAGCGGCCTGTAGGGTATGTGCAGCTACACACCACAGTAAAAGGCAGGATGTATCCACACTGCAAGGTGTAGCTGTAAGTGGCAGTGAAAGGAGGGAGCTATACGTGGCACGAGGGAGGGAGCCTTTCCCAGGTGCCAGAGCCTTTCACTGTGGCAGGGAAAAGCTCCAACAGCTGGGAGGCAGAGGGACACTACGCTGCTAAAAATAGTGGGGTAGACATGGGAGGCACAGCGTGGGCATGTGGAGAGCTATCTAGGGTTCTGGCGTGTCTGTGTTCTACTTGCCTAAGCAGTGGCTCACCAGCTGCACAGCGATTTATGCCTGTGCTAGCTGGGTGTGCAGGGTCAGAACTCTGCGCACAGCTGTATGTGTAGACCTACCTTAGAAGGAAAAACATGACGTTAGTGGTGAGTGTTGTTATTTCTTATCATGCTACGTCAGTAGGAGCTATTGGTGAGTGATTCTTAACAGGAGCTTTTTCCTCTCTTTGTTAGTCTTGAGTTTCTTTCAAAGCCTCCTTACTGTGCCATAAGAGCAATCCATTAGACCTGTGGCACAATGTTAAAATTCAGCACCATACACGGGTTTCAAGTGGGAGGAGATTAATATTGGTCCGTGCATGAATTTCCTTGTTAGTGTGTTTTTAAAAGGCTTCATTGAAGTGTCTTGCCATAAAATTACACTGTGATCATAGGCATTTAATGTTAACAGAATCAGATGGGTTAGCAGCATCCAAGCTGTAACCCTCCAATAGAACGTGCGTTGCCTTTCATTTTCTCCCCTAGAGTTATGGAAGATGTTTTGCGGTGCCAGTTAACAAATCCAGCTGTATTAACGTGGACTAATGCATTTACAGTAATCCTAGTGACAAATGCATATTTGTTAGGATTCATCCACAAAAGGTTAAAATGTTACACAAAAAATAGCCATTACATGTCCAGTGCAGTCTTTTTTCATATAGTATGTCTCCATTTTATTAAAATCAGGGTGAGTAGCAGAGGGCATCTAGAGAGACACAAGACTCAGTTCCTGCCAAATTTGTATTTTAAAACTTTACTGTGTTTTTAATGTTGGTGGAGGGGAGCTGTCAGCTGTCAGAAACCGTTGAGAACCATTGTTTGCTCTCTCTTCTAAATGTATACGCTTTGTTTTAAAATCGTTAAATTGCTTTGTGTTGTCTAAAAGTAAGAGAACAAGGGGTCATTTCACGAAACAAGTCAATGTAAATCAAATACAAAGAAAATACTTCCACACGTGATGTGTGATCAGTCTATGGAGGGCATGCAGAAGGTTAGATCCTACGGGTGGTGTACATTAGCATCACTCCATTGATGTCAGTGGTGATGCGTCAGTTCACACCAGCTAAGAATCTAATGTTGTAGCTGTTTTTTCTAAGGGGACTGGGTAATTTTATGTCATTCACTATAATAAAATCTGTAGTTATACATTATAAAATGAGGGTAATCATACTCATCCTCCAGGGCATTAGCAGATTGCCGCATGGGCCAGGAAGAAATTTTTCCCTTTATGTAAAGCATTGGATAATTACTCATATGCATTTATTTTTTCCCCCTGTCACTGAAGTATCAGACCTAGACCAAAGCCAAAAGCAAGATGCTGGATTTGCACATGGCAAATTCTATATTCAATATATCTAATCTAATTGATTTAATCTATATAATCTATTGTATATAGTTTTTATACTTCACTCATCATGATATCGGCATCTACATTGATTTTTTGCATATGTGAAAGGTCTCATATCAACAATCCTGTTTTAGTGAGATTTGGCTGGTTTATTTAAATTAACCTCTTTGCATCCCCTCTTACCATGTTCAACACCTAGAAGCTGCAGCGAATGGCACTCTGGAACTAAGATAAGTGATGACTAAGCAAAGAGCCAGTTGGTGTTACTATGATAACTGCTGCTACTGATTGGCTATCAATTGTGCAAACAGCTAGTCTGTGCTAAAATATCTGCTTATTGTTATTATCCCATCCTCCCTATCTTCAGCCATTTGTTTAATTCACCCCCACACCGCACACTACAACTTGTCATTTATATTGTAAACTCTTTGGGGCAGGGTCTGTTTTTTACTGTCTGTATGTATAATACCTAGCACAATGGGACCTGTTTGTAGTTGAGTCTCTAATAGCTTTTACAGTAGGCGCTTGTTTGCAGCAAGACCTTGTAAGAGCTACTGCTGCTTACGAGCAACATTTCCCTTGGGAATGCTTTCCCTAATGTGAATTATCGACACTCCCCATAACAGCAACCGCCTCTTAGGAGCAACGTAACAAAAGGGCACTGATAGGTTGCTACTGACATGTGTCTACTGTATAGTATAAATAATTGTAATAAAAGGTATCAGAGGCGATATAAAAAGAATGCCTGGAAAATGGTATATTTTTGTTTGGACACATCTATTGTTGAAATATAGCTAGTTATATTAGAAATTACCTTGTTTGTGTGGTTTGTTTAAAAAACTCAACTTTGGGTGTAAGAGGAGATGAAATGATGTTTGTCACCCTAGTACATTGCTAGCCAAGCACACTCCACAAAGCACGCTTAGTGCAAAGCTCCGTTTAAAGATCCCGTTGTACAGGTTAAGGAATAACCCAGGTCCTGAATGAGGGTGAGGTTTTCTGAATCTTTTTATCAGCTCACAGACAAGTAACAAAACAGAATCAATTCCTGTCACTCATAGGTAAATATGGAGGAACAGGATTATGGAGCTGGGTGCCGTTGCAGTTCTTTAATCTGAAAATCGATGCAGAGACGGAAGTTGGGCTTGTGGGGATATTGCAGAGACTGTGTTGTGGGCTTCGATGAGATTTTTGCTCTGCAAACAAAGGACTGAGTTCTAAATTAATCCCTGATGTAATTCTGTTGAAGTTAGTGGAGTTACCCCAGAGATGAATTTACCCCAATAGCCATAAAACCAAACAAGGATTGGCAAATGCTTCAGCCTCTCTTTCTCTTTTTCTGCCTGTGTGCGTAGCTCAGAAATAATCCTTCAAGCTCCCTCCTAGCCTATTATTAACTCATTTTATATATTGCAGGATTTTTGTAACACTCCATCCCCATGGTTTGTAAACAAGGAAATGAAATACCTAGGGCTATGTTACAAATGCAGGAAATCTCATTGAGTCACCTTGAGATAACTCCCCAATCCCAAAATTTGCAGCGACTCTACAGACTGCAGATATGTTGTTAGATATGCAGTGCCCCCTGCTCCTGCAGACTGTTCTTTGGTATATGACACAGAATTTTAAAGCAGTAAGCTTGCCCTTTTGTGGTTCATATTTAAGGCTATGTTTTAGTCACAGGTATTTTAGTAAAAGTCATGGACAGGTCATGGGCTGTAAACACAAATTCACAGGCCCGTGACCGGTCCATGACTTTTACTAAAAATACCTGCCATGCCTAAAACTTGGGTGGGGCGCCGCGGGTGCTGGGGGAGATGGCCCGGGAACCCCACTGGTGCTGGGGGTGGGGAGGGTTGGGTTCGGTTGGTGGGGCTGGCAGGGGCTTCCTACCCAGCTCCGCATCCCTGCAGCTCTTAGGCAGCGGAAGAGCCAGGGCAGGGGCTCCACTGCTCCTGCCACCAGCGCCCGCTGCCGCAGCTCCCATTGGCCAGGAACTGCAGCCAATGGGAATTGTGGGGGCAGGGCCTGCAGGCCCGGGCAGCGTGCGTCGCAGAGCTCCCCCAAGCCCTCCGCCACCTAGGAGCTGCAGGGCCATGCCAGTGGGAGCTGGGGAGCCCCCCACCCCAAGGTAAGTGCCCCCCATACCGCTCCACCCCCTGCCCCTAGCCCTGAGTCCCCTCCCACACACCCAAACAGCTGATGCTGCCTAGCTGGGCAGCCCCTGAGCCAGCACCAGCCGCTGCAGAAGTCACGGAGGTCAGAGAAAGTCACGGAATCCGTGACTTCCATGACAGACTCACAGCCTCATTCATATTACTTAAATATAGTGCCTATCATATCAAAAGGATCCCAAGGTACTTCTCAAACCATACCTGCCAGCAGAACATGCCTGGGGTGGAAGGTGGCTGTCCCCCAACACACAGCAATTTGTACAATGGTAGGGAGATGAATTTGGAGACAAAAACAATAGGCCAAATCTAATCTTAAAAGTTACATGAGATCTACCCATGTCAAGATGTAGTGACCAGGCTTGCTGAGTATCCACACCCCAGCTGAAGTCAGTGGGAACATGCAAGTGCTTGGCACTTCTGAAAATTAGGCCCTACAGGTTCAGTCTTGTCAATTAAAATGTATGATAGTGAGTTTATCATATAGTTTATCATACAGTTTATCAACTTTGGAAAGATTAATGGCTGAGTCATCCCTGCCAGTATTCAGGCCTCTGGCTCTAGAAAATCTAGGGATTTCAAACCTGATAATTAGACCAATATGCTACCGTTTTATACAGTTCCTGCTTTTCCTTTTATCAGTCCATTTTACATCACTCAGTAGTCCACAGTGTTCAGTAATTCAAGTCAGTGATGGGAGTTGGTGGGTTTCTGCTGTAAGGTTGGATCCACAATACAGATTGACGACATCCAGGAAATTCAAAGTCAAGGTTGTGCTTAACCCTTTACTTTTACTTCCTTTTTTTAACAACTTCAAAACCCAAGTAATAAAAGTCCATGTGAATTCTGAATGCTGCCAATGAGCACTAATTTTTATGGCAGTTTTTACGGTGTGGTCAGTTGCCTGCTAACAACTGGAATTAGCACCCTCATCTCATTTGATACAGCTCATTGAAAGGTCTTTGTATGATGATTAATTTGGGCCAGTATCAACCCAATCCGATTTAAACCAGTATCCTGGAACTGAAATGTTCTTTAACCCATTGCCAGTCAATATCATTGTGACCTTAAGACTACCCCAATGCCAGATGGCACACTGTTGCCGTGATATTTACCCAAAAGGTGGCATTGTAACACATCACTGGAAAACTAATAACTCATTTATCTTAATTTTCTTGCATGATGTATGTATGGATAACACACAAAGAACTTTACAGATGTGCTTGAAATATATGACTAAAATGTGTTTAAACCAGCCAGGCCCAGGGGAATTGATAAATGGGTTTTCTCCAGACAAAGGAAAGAGGTGAATACCTCAGACCAGGCAGGGCCAAATTCAGTGGGCTATTCATTTGTATTGGAGATTGCAGGAAGAGATAATTTGCATTGTAAAAATCACCAGAAGGGGAGGGACCAGCATGGTGTCTACAACCAGCAGGGGAAAGGAACTTTATTGAGGAATACATTTTAGAAGGCTACATTTCAAAAAGGCTTACTGGACTGTAAAGAGAGGGGGAGAGAACCCTGAAATCATCCTTCACCCGAAGAGCTAAAGGCCTAGTCAGCCATATTGGAGGAAAGACTGGTGAAAAAAGCATCTTTGAACAAAGGGCTCTAGTCTGTTAAGCTAGACTGAAGTCTTACTGAAGTATTTTTACTTTTGTTTGTTTGTAACTATTTCAATCCTTATACTTGATATCGCTTAAATCAGTGTCATTTTGTTCATAAACTTGTTTTACTTTTACCATGAACCAAATGCGTGCTTTGATTGAAATAGAGGGTGTGTTAACCCCAGTTAAGGTCATAAGCTCTTGTGTACTGTCTCTTTAAAGGAGCAGCAAAGTTGGTAAGGTTTTATAGGTGCTACAGTCAGAGGGGCTGAGCATTGCAGATGGATGTCTCTGTGGAACTCAGGAATTGGGGGGCACTGATTGTTTAATGCGAGACAAGGTTTGGACTAGGAAAGTCCTTAAGAATTTGCTGACAAGCCACATAGGTTGGTGTGTCAAGGAGCTGACACATAGTTTAGCAACAGCAAACCTCCCACTTGCTGGGGCTGAGAAGAGTAACACAATGGTTCCCCAGCAGATTGTCACACCCATCCCTTCCAGGATCTGTGGTTCTCTTGCCTGTTCCCCACATCCTCTTCCATTGGTTACATGAAAAATGTTGTGTCATCATGCCCTTTCTTTTCCAGAGTACAGTAATTGTGGAGAAGACAGTCCAGGACCTCTTGAACCTGATGCATGACCTGAGTGCTTATTCAGATCAGTTCCTCAACATGGTGTGTGTGAAGCTCCAGGACTACAAGGAAACCTGCACTACTGCCTACAGGTATAGCCTAGCCCAGGGAGCCAGACCCTCCTATACAATAAGAAGAATGAGCCCGACCTCACAAAATTGTTGGGGAGGATTAAGACGAAAGATGTGTAGGTCTGAAGTGTTGTTTTATTTCAGTATGTGCAGGATGGAGTTACTTCCTCTTGGAAAGCTTGTCTGCTTGGTTAGTGGGCGGGAGAGAAATCTGAGGTAATAGCCATCCAAGAGGCTGGGGAGACCCGGTGACTTCTCACACCCATAAGCATACTTTCCAAAAACACTGATGCAGGTGGTTGGTAGAATCAAAAGAGACACGTCCTTGTTCTTAATCAGAGAGATGGATTAATCAGGGAAAGTAGGGTGGAAAAGTGTGATCTCCATAACCGTGTGATCGCATCAGCTCTGTTATACTTGGTTACATGCAGTGAGAAAACAAGTTGAATCCTTTCATATTACAAGTTCTCAAGATACATAGGATGAGATTTTTAAAGCCAGCTGATTTCAGTGCCCAATTCCTATTCATTTTAATGAATCTGGGCATTTAAGTCCCCTAAACTGCTTTGAAATTTGTGGCTATAATATATGCACAGTATACACAGGATTTTATTTAATATTTAAAACATTTAACATTCCTATAGCACCATTTTCTCCAAAGGATCCTAAAGTGCTTTACATACAGGACTGAACTCATGCATCCTTAAAGATCTGGGGCTGAAGTCTAACAGCACCACCACATGGGAACCTAGGCTCGGAAATAAAGGATGTGCTAGTGGTTAGGGTGCTAACCTGGGACTGAGGAGACTCTGGTTTAATTCCCTGCTCTGCCACCAAATTCCTCTGTGACCTTGGGCAAGTGACTTAGTCTCCCCGTATCTCAGTTCCCTCATCTGTAAAACGGGGATAATAGCTTCACAGGGGTGTTGTGAGGATAAAAACACTAGAGACTGTGAGGTGCTCAGGTACTGTGGTAATGTGGGCCATATTAGTACCATAAAAAGTACTTTTTAAGAGCTAATTGAAGCTGGTGGTAGCAGCGAAAGTAGTAAAATCCCTTTGTGTGTTCCAACCAGTAGTGCTAAGAAATTATTTCTTATTGCCTGATTTCATTCAGAAAAGTTTCATCTGGTAATGGGCTACCTATGGGAATATTATTAACACCATATACCTACACGTGTGGTGGGTGTGTCTATATACATCTATATTATGTATTATTATTATTACAATTAATGTTCCTTCATTATGCCTGTTTCAATAAACCTTATGGAGCGAAATCAGGCAGTAGAAAGTAATTGCTTTACAGCTGTTGGTCGAATTTGATAAAGGATCTTTCTTTCTTTCTTTTGTCCTCTTTCTTTCTTTCTTTCTTACACCTGCTGAGGAGTAATTAGGACAGCACTAATTTGGACTACCATATCCTGATTACAGCAGGAGGAAAAACAGGAAGTGTTCTAGTTTTGCTGCTAGCAAATGACTGACGGAAATAGAAATCTATATACAGTTCAGATGATTCAGAAGAGCATAACAGGGACAGGAGAAATTCTGCTACCCCTGTTTTCGCGCTCGCGTGTGTGTGTGTGAGAGAGAGTAGCTTGAGATATTCCAAAGAGATGATCAAATCCATAAGGTAGCAATGCCCTCTGCTGGGAGCTCTCATGTTGCCAAAGCTCTGTGCAGTCTTGCCCTGTGAACAATGGTTTCCCCCAAGGTTTTTGAGAAGGGCAGAGGTGAACCAACAATTAGTCTTATTGGCCCCCCGCCCCCTCAAACTTTGGTAATATTTGGAAATATTAAGGCTTAATCTTCAACTGATGAAAATCAGCTCCTTTAAAGTCAGTAAAAAGAAAAGGAGTACTTGTGGCACCTTAGAGACTAACCAATTTATTTGAGCATAAGCTCAGCTACAGCTCACTTCATCGGTGGAATTCCACCTAAGGATCTGGCCCTACGAATTTACAGCGTAAATTGTAAGTGGTAGTATGCTAAGGTTTAGTCAAAGGGCTTTCTGGGAAGGAAGTTTTTGTGTGTGCATGATAGAGATGGTGGGCAGCAAATGACAGTATAAGGTAGCTACCATCTTCTTTGGAGTTCAGGGAAACCACAAATATGAACATTGCAAGTCTTACTAACTAGTATACAAAGTGAGATGCCATGCTGACAGGCTCTTTATAAGCTAGAAAGGTAAATAATAGAAGACTTGTGCAGTGGCCAGTTGGTTCGTTAGCTTGGCTTTGTGTATGTATGTTTCTAATAGGGAAAAATAATTCAAATAGCCCATATGGTCCTCTCTATTCACGTGGTGAATCTGCTGTGCTCCAGATGACCAATATCCGGAATCCTTTCAGCTTCAGCCATGTAATAGCTATTGTTTAATAGTGATGTTTTGGTGGTTTCAGAAATAGGCCCCAACCTCCAACAACTGGAGCTCAGAAGAAACTTTCCCAGGATGTATAGAATCCTAACTGTACACTGCAGCATTTCTTAACCCTTCATCTGACGAAGCGGGTATAGACCAAAATTGAACTGTATGGGAGCACTGGACTTATTCATGGCCATTCCTAACCAGAGACTTCTGATTTGGAGGAATGGACCCAGGTTTTTAGCGGTCGTATGACAAAGGTTGCATGAATCCTGAAAGTGAAACTCATTCTTTGGTAGAGGGGACTGATATAGACCATGTGAAATGTTCACATTGTGCCAGAAACTTGAAAACTGAGGCTTTTCCAGTTCCATTTCAGTTTTATTTTAATTTTCCAGTGAGGACAAGAACCTAACAAGATTCAAAAACAGCCTAGATATGTATGTAGCTATCAAGAAAACCCCATGTTGTCATAATTAAAGAGAACAAATTTTGGCAGGGTTATTAAGCCTTGTGCTTCAGGGTTTAAGTCAGTCTCTGGCAATTGGAAATCAACAAGAGCCCTAATGTGGCAAACACATTATCACATATCTGCCTGTTGTGGGGCACTGACCTCTCCCTCTAAAGTATCAGATACTGGCCACTGTCAGAGAAGGGGCATTAAACTAGCTGGACCTTGATTCTGATCCAATCTGGCAAATGCTATGTTCCTTGAACGTTTCTTAAATTTAAAATGTTCATGTTAACAAAGGTCAGTTTTCATCCTGAAAAACAGCATTTTGAAAATTCATATGTTTGGATGCAAAAACTGCCATTCACGAGTGTTTCATGGAAAGCAAAATTGGGGACCACAAAATGACCCAGAGTGAAATTTGCGAATTTTTTTTTTAATGTCGGGGTGAAATGTTACTAAAAAAACATTTGCCAGCTTCCCCTACCCTGGTATAGGTGACATAGCCAGATCAATATTATGGTCTCTTGCTGATTCGAATCAGTCTTTGCCAAAGGATTGTCGCTGGGCTGGGGGATAGCAGTAAAGAACAATATGATGTTTTAGGAACTAGAAAAGAACTAACAACATCAACATGGCTGCCCATTTTTGTTGATTCCAATCAATCCTTCCTCTTTTAGTTTCTCACCATGTTCCTCTTCCACCACAAGCGAACCTTGCTCTTTGTTGAACCAGATAGCTGACCTTAGCTTTTCTTGGTGATTTATCCTGTTAGAACTGCCAGAGTTCCTTTTCTAACTCTTTCAGGCAACTCACCCTCAGTCCCTCAGAGAGTCCACTAATTTCCTACAACCTTTTTTTTCAAAGACTGATTCCTGCTGTACCACTGAAAACACCTTGTAGCTGAGCCCATTTCTCAGATGGGGAACCAAGGCACAAAGAGACTTAGGGTATGTCTACCCTGCAATCGGGAGATGTAATTGCAACACATGTAGACACATAGCCAAGATAGCTGTGATCAAGCTAGCTCAAGTAACAACAGCAGTAAAGCCATGGGGGCCGCTCAGCTGTGTACCCAAGGTTCTAGGTGGCAGGTCTAGCCCATGCAGTCAGCTATACAGCCGCAGATTCACTACTATTGTTATTCAAACTAGTTTTGATCTAGCTAGGACCAGGAGAACAGCTTGTGTATTTCTGCACGTGCTGCAGTCACACCTCCCAGTTGCAATGTGGACGTACCGTATGTGACTCGTTCATGGTCATGCCGGAAGTCTGCAGCTGAGCAGGGAATTTATCCCAGGTCTCCAGAGTCTCAGACTGGTGTCCTGTTATTTGCTTCTTTCTCCCACTGTTTTTTTATGTATGTTTTTAGCTGGTATGTTGTCTATTTAGATATGTAAGCTTTTCAGGGAAGGGGCCTGTCTTTGGCTCATATTGAGCACACATTAATAATAGATTCTAAACTCTCACCAGTGTGAACAAATCAGAGCTTGGAAACGGTTATGAATCACCAATTCCTAGAGTTCGGAGTAGCTTCTACCTTGGTCTTGCAAAAGAAAACATCGTTCCTGGCTGCGTTTGTCATGAAATAGCTAAATCCAATTAGCCCCTCTCGCCCCCAGTTGTTTTCCTAATGAAACGGCTTGGCACCCCAGCTGTGTCCAGGGACCGTTAGTAATCACTCTGCACAACTGCTCCAAAGGGGAAACGGTGCGAGTCTGTGGCTACTACCACTGGCAGATGTTTTATGACTAAAACTCGCTGAGCTATGGAGGGGTGGGCCCTTCTCAGCGGTGCACCATCACCTGTTCAAGTGTTACACCTATTTTCCTGCCCCCTCCTGGGAGCTAGGTACAAACGGCCACACAGATGGCACTGCGTGTGGCCCATTGAGCTGAGAATTAATTAGCAGATTATGGCACTGGTGGTAATGATTAACCCCATTACCATAGCAGAGTCACTGCACAGGGTTTTTCATGGTGGGGGAGGGTATTTGTAAATAACTATTCTGGACTCTAGTAAAGCTTTTCTTAGTGTCTTATGATGTGTTATTAAAGATCTAAGTTAGACCAACATGTATACGAAGTTACCATGTAGACTGAAATCCAGATGAAAGACCGAAGAAAGGGTACTGGTAAAGGGCCATGCAGTTGATGGTAGAGGCTGGATGTCTGGTGGGTTATCAGTGCTAGTTCCGATCCTATTTAACGTCTCCACTAATGAGCGGGTAAATGGAGTAAAAACAGAATGTCAACAAAACCAGAAGGCGCACACACGAGAGTTCTATTTAAAGCGCCAGTTCTATGTGGCCCCATGAACAGGATATAATGCAAAAGTGAAGGATACATACTAATGCTTTTGAAGCCAGATAATCAAGAACAATAGGAGAAAGACTCTTGAAAGGCCATGATGCTGGAAAAGAATAAACAGACAATACGTTGGAGCTGAGCTTGCAGTTCAGTATAGCAGTGACAAAACAAAAAAGCCAATGTGATTTTGAGCAGCCGATGTCTCACCTTGTAAAGCAGACAGGTAACTGTGTCTTTCTCTGTACAATGCTGGTGAGAATGCTCCCGAAGATTGCATTCAATCCTAGGCGTCCGAAAGGAGATGATAACGGTCTATAAATAATTGAAGAGTGTGAACCGTAAGGGCAGTGAGGAATTGAGGCTGTTACAATCGATGTAACTGGGAGTAATGAGATAGAATTAAGCTGAGAAAAACTTAGACACTGTATCAGGGGTTTTTTCCCCCAGAGTTAGATTTGTTCGACTATGAAATAGACTTTCAAGGAAATAGTAGTAGTTCCATTGCTTCAGTCATTTAAATTTTGACTGGACAAAGCACTGGCTAATATAGTATCGGGAACAGGCATCCTGCATTAGCAGGGAAATGGACAGAAATGACCTCATTTGCCTTTTCTATCTCAAATGTCTAATAATAATAAGGTAATAATAAATTAATATGAAACATTGATTTCTGACTCTGTATACAATGGTACAGCATTTTTGTTCAAGACAACTTTTACCTGCATTTTTGCTTTGTTGTCAGGTTGTTTGTGGAGTGTTTTTAAATAAGGTTTTAGTTAGATTCCATTTTTACCAGTGAAAAAATGCAAAGTTCCAAATAGCAGTAGGAGGTAAAATTGATCGTCAGACACTGAGATCTTGTGCTGCTGAAAAAACAAAAGTGCTTCATTTTGTCTGTGGCAAATTAAACACGAAATATTAGGGTAGAAAAGTGAAGCTCATCTGCAAGTATATGTGACAAGCAGAAAGCGATTCGCTTTCGCAAATGGTGTGTATTTGAGAATTTCAGGTTGCCTTCTTGCTGTTGCTTGAAAGGTACAATCAGTTGATGGGTGTTAGTGGCGAGAGAAGATAATCTGTCCCATTTAGAGGTAAATCTGTGTTGTCTCATGATACCTCACTGCCATTTTCACTATATTCCTTTTAGCAGCTCATAGACACTGGTGAATTTAATTTCTTTTATCCCCATTCCGTTACCATAACATACCTTCAGTATATTTATAATAAGGGTGGCTTTTCCACACACCATAAAGCGTCTCAAAAATCACCAGTTAGTCACTAACTCCTGGTTAATGACTGAAGTATTTTAAGTTGGTGTTAGATAAGGTGGGTTTTGTGTCAAGGCCATACCAGCCATTGGCAGGTCTGAGGCAAATATCCTTAGGGTTCCCATTGCACTAACTGGAAATAAGGAACATAACAGGTATGCTTCTTTAGCACCTTCCGTCATAAGGGTCTCAAAACATTTTACAAACATTAATTAGATTCTTACTACCCCTTGGGTAGGTGGTGGTATTCTCATTTAGGCACAGTGCAGGTGTGGAATCTTGTGTTATCACAAAGGAAAAAGTGATGAGTTATGGAGGGAGCTGAGGGGAACTTGATTCAGCTTTAATCTGTAGCTCAGCATCTCAGCAGGAGGAGGATCATGGTTAAACCCACGTCTCTTAATATGTTTCCTTTTCCCTCATACCCTGCCCATTTTCTACCTACCCCATGCTCTTCAGAGTAAGAGTGAGTAAACAGGGGGGCTTGACTGCCACACACACTACCTTGCTGTTAATCTTACTGGGCCCTGCACATAGCCGCCACGTCCACAACCCTGCTGTTCATCGTGCACAGACTTCATAGATGGACAAACAGAAGCACAGAAAGGTTGGGGGACGTGCTTAAGGTCACACAGAACGTCAGTGATGGAGCCGGAACACAGCCCGTGAACCTGTGAACTCTGATTCGCACTCCACTCTTTTAACCACTAGAGCAGTGTTTCTCAGCTTCTTTCAAACTACTGACCACTTCACAAGAAGTGAGGCTCACCGATGCATGGTTCTTAATTTCCTCCACTGGGGCACTGGTGGTCAGTGGAGAACAGTTGGGAAGGTTACATGTGCTAGGTCATATGCTGCTATTCATCCCTGAGTAATTTCATGTGGGAAAAGAGGCACTAATCAGCACCTTTATATGAAATGTCCCTTCTGTCACCTGGAATTTCCAGCATGATTTTCAAGAGCATAGATATTCATTATACTACCAAAAATGTTAAACAGGAAAGCCTTTGTAATTAGAATGCAGTGTAATCTTTGATTCAGGTTTACACAAACTGTTTAGCTGATATGTCTCATATTAGATGACTCAAACAACTGGGAGTAGGTTACAGAACCATTAGTCTCCTAGCCGCTGCTTCATATATACTCCAAAAAATTGCTACCATTGGATAGCTGCCTGACAATTGGTATGAGCTTGCTGGACAGATACCCATATGGCATGAGGTCACGGCAGAGTTGGCACTAGTTAGCAATCGCAGCAGAAATTCCAAGAAGCAATGAGCCAGGGGGACTACACCACTCTCTGCCCATATTAGACAAGATTAGAGATGAGTAAAAAGAATTGGTTGAATAGTACATTTGCTGAAAATGCAGTTGGGGTCAAATTCAGTGAATAGTTTCAGTCATATAAAAAATAAGGATTTTTTTAAAAGTCGGAATGGTTTGTTTCAACATTTTCAAAAGACCCCTTTCAGCTTTTCATTTTGAAACTGTGTTTTGAAATGTAACTATATTTATTTTAAGGAAACCAAAAAAGAGTGGAAAAACCCATATCAAAACAAAAAAATGAAAAAAATTCATTTTGGGTTGACTGAAACATTTTGTTTTTGTATTTGTATGGGGGAGGGTTTTGGTAAGAAAAAAAACATCTGTTTGGGTTCAAAACTAACTGAATTTGGCGGGATTTTCCATTTCAGCCACCAAAACAATTGAGCTCTTCTCTCAGCTCTGGGTGAGCTCTTTATGTGGTGTAAATCAGTATAGCGCCATTGACTTCAAGGAATCCGAGGATCTGACCTCTATTGTCCCTTCAAAGAACATAATAGAGGGGGCAGTGTGGAGAATCTTGCACTGCGGCTGCCTGCCCGTACTGCTTCCGTCCTGTGGACAAATGGAGAGTTACACTCTCTGTTGACCTCCTCGTGGAACTATTCATTAGTATTGTACATTTTTATAATATAAAGGAGAAAGTGTCAATATCTGTGAAGCCATTACCCACACGAGAAGTAAGACATGCCCTTTTCATTGTTGGTTTCACTTAGGAGCATTGCTCAGTCAGATGAAAAGCTGGTTATCAGTGCATCCTGGGCAAAAGATGATGACATCACCAGGCTCTTGAAGTCTCTGCCCAACTGGATCAACATGGCTCAGCCCAAGCAACTCAGACCAAAGAGAGAAGAAGAGGAAGACTTTATAAGGTAACATATTGTTTAGCTGACGTTCTAATACGCTTTGAAGCTACAGTAACAACAATGGACTATAGTTATACAAATTACCTCTTTCTTTTTAAAGTTTGGCTAGTGTTTATGACCACAGAACATAAACCACTTACCCACGGGCTTAAGTCCATCCTTATTCAGCAAAGCATTTAAGCATGGACTTAAGTGCCATTTAATTCCATGAGACTTAGGCATGAGCTTAAAGTTAAGCACATGCCGAAGTGGTTTGCCGAACTGGGGTGTAACAGTACAAAGAATCCCTATGCAACTGCCTAATACTTGGTAATGATTCCTATTCTGTGGATTGCAGTCTTGAAGCAGCTCACCAGCAGGAATCTCATATTTCTTGATATGTTGCTGAGTTCCGTCGACTTGTGCTCTGCTTGCTGTGGGTGGGCAGAGAAACCTGCCCTTAGTTATCCCTTTCCTAACAGCCAGGATGGAGAGAGGAGGAAAGTGGAGATCTATGTAGATATTTTAGCTAGATTGAAACTATGCCTACTGAAGCTGCAACCACACCTTTGATTGCAGGAAGAAAAGGAGGACTTGTGGCACCTTAGAGACTAACCAATTTATTTGAGCATGAGCTTTCGTGAGCCACAGCTCACTTCATCTGAAGTGAGCTGTGGCTCACGAAAGCTCATGCTCAAATAAATTGGTTAGTCTCTAAGGTGCCACAAGTACTCCTTTTCTTTTTGCGAATACAGACTAACACGGCTGTTCCTCTGAAACCTTTGATTGCAGGTAGACACATCCCTCCATATTCCATTCCATTCTGTAATGGACTGGACCTCATTGCAGCCCCATCATCACTTGTTCTCAGCTTCCCCTTTCAGTGACCCCCAATGTCCTGTGACCATCGCCCCTTTTGTTTCTCATGAACCCAATGCTCCCTTTGTGCTGGTTCCTGTCGTGGTTCAAAGGGCTCCCAGCAGAGGTAGAATTTCACTCCTTTTCTTTTCTTCCCACCTGGCTCTCGGGAGCGGAAGATCAGCACAGGCTTGCATGCCTGCCCAGAACCCTGCGTATTCACTCACGTTGCTAGCCCGCTCCTGGTTCCATGCCACAGGGTCTTCTCCACTATTTTTAGCCACACTATCTGGGTTGCAATCACACCTCTGATTTCAATGTAAACATATCCTAAGACTCCTCCTAGCTACTAGCAAACTGGCTCGCCCCTCACCGTGCGCGGACTCTGCGGCTCCCGGGCATATGAGCCGCCTCCCCGCTCCTGCTGCCTCAGCACCCTGCAGGGGAGGGGCTGTGCACGCGGCAGCCCGGCAGTGTGTTTGCCTCCACGTGGAGCCAGCGTCTGACCGCCATGGGCATGGTCAGGGGAGTCCCAGCTGGGGGGCAGTCAGGGAGCGGGGAAGGTTTGGATGGGTCGGGAGGTCTGGGGGGCACTGTCAGGGGGCAGGGTGTGAAGAGGGGTCGGAGCAGTCAGGGTCTGGGGGGGGTTGGCTGGGTCAGGAGTTCTGGGGGGGCTGTTGGGGAGGGGGTGTGGAGAGGGGTCGGGGCAGTCAGGGGACAGGTAGGGGGTAGGGTCCTAAGGGGGCAGTTAGGGTTGGGGGAGGTCTGAGGAGGGGGCAGTCAGGGGACAAGGAACAGGGAGGCTTAGGTAGGGGGTGGAGTTCTGGGGGGCAGATAGCGGCAGGAGTCCCAGGAGGGGGCAGTCAGGGGACAAGGAGCAGGGAGGGGGGTTGGGGATTCTGAGGGGGGCAGTCGGGGTGGGAAGTGGGAGGGAGGGGATGAGGCGGGGCGAGGGCAGGGCTCTCCTCACCCTCTTTTTTGATTGTTGAAATATGGTAACCCTAGACAAGGGAGGAGCCGGGGGGCGCACGGGGGCTGGCGCCCGCATGCACCCGCTGCAGCCTGCAGGAGCCCCGGGGGGGGGGGGTGCCGGGCCGCAGCCTGGGCAGGAGGCAGGGGGGGCACGGCTGCTCCCTGCTAGTGCCGCCGCCGCCCTTGCAGGGCTGGTGCCCCCCGCGCCGCGCCGGCTCCTCCACGGCTGGGGCTCGCAGCCGCCACTGTCGGGGCGCTCTGGCTCTCCGGTGCCTCCGGAAGGCGGCTCCTCCCTGCCGAGCCGCTGCAGCTGCCCAAGCCCAGCAAAGCCAGTGAGTGGACTCGGGGCGGGGGCCGCCGGTGTGGGCTGTGCACCCTCCAGGGGAGTTCAGGGGGTGGGAAGGGGGGAACCTGATCTGGGGAGCAGTCCCTGGGCACAGCTGGCCGCTGGGGTCTATAAAGGCTCATTGGGATTTGCCCTTCAATGAACCAATGTGCAGGGAGGGGTGGGGCACAAGGTGGAAGTTTCGCTTAGGGCGCAAAATATCCTTGCACCGACCCTGCTTATGCTGAAGAAGCTAGTCATCTTTACATTTCTGGTTAGCCGCAAGCCTGTGCTTTCCCATCACTATTCATCGTTCCTTTGATTGGCATTTAGCTATAATATTGTAAGAGCAAGTGAGGCTGTTTAAAATTAATCTAATTCACCCAAATTATCTTTTTACTTATTCAGTGAATGCAAGAACGATAAAGATGATGCAGTTTAGAGAAAGGAATGATTAACAACGTAAATCGTGGGTAGTTGCGGAACTGTTTGCTCATGCTGCACTGTCATCAGTGCACTTTAAAAATCCTATTTGATATTTGGGAGTCTGGGAGAGAAAAACACGTATTGCTTGTGAAGTAAACATGCAATTCTTGTGGTTTTAGCCTTCATGAATTATCCCTCCTTTCCTACAACTAGGGTTAAAGCTGGTCTTAACATCTTTCCTTTCCTTCCACTATTTGGTTGATCTTGGTGTGGATAAGGGTTGGGGCAGTCAGGGGACAGGTAGGGGGTAGGTTCCTAAGGGGGTAGGTAGGGTGGGGGGGCAGTCAGGGGACAAGGAACAGGGAGGCTTAGGTAGGGGGTGGAGTTCTGGGGGGCAGTTGGGGCAGGAGACCCAAGAGGGGGCAGTCAGGGAACAAGGAGCAGGAAGGGGGGTTGGGAGTTCTGAGGGGGGCAGTCAGGGGGTGGGAAGTGGGAGGGAGTGGATGGGGTAGGGCTCTCTGCCCCCCCCCGTCCTCTTTTTTGATTGTTGAAATATGGTAACCCTAGGCAAGGGAGGAGCCGGGGCGGGGGGCGGCGCTGGATCATACTAATCAAAGTTAAAGTCTTACCATAAAATCCTGGCCACATTGAAATCAGTAGCAAAATTCTCATCAGCTTCAGTGGTACCCCCAAGATTTCAACCTAAATGTCAGTTCTTTTTTCTTATTTTTTAATTTTATTATCCATTGATTGAAATTTCTTCATAAGCAATGTGACTTCTAAATTTTCCTTAGGAAGCTATTCGATGTGTAATTTCTCCTGGAAGCTGGAAAATAGCATTTAATTCTTTCTCCGGTTTTTGTCCTATTTTCCCACTTAGCTGATTTCTTAACCATTACTGTGAGAGCTCAAATTCATGTGATTTTTGTTTCTGTTGTTGTTTGCACCTTGGTATCATCGATATATGAAGAGCAACTCTGGGAATAACATTCACTATCTAACTGTTCCTGCAGAACCAGGGGGAAGCAAAACATTGGTTTTATGGGTCCCACAGAAATTGAGGTGGAGGTTAATTTCTCTCTGACTCATGAGCCTGCTAGGTCCAATTGTCCGTTATCTAATCATCCAAGGTATTTTAAAGATGCATATTACCTTGCTATTTAACCGTCTTCATATATTGTTACAACAAGGTACACAGACCTTCTTCCTGAGCTAGCAGGGAAAGAGTTAAGTCTGGGAAAGGCCACAGCTGGGGTGCACTAAGGGGGGGCAGCGTCAGCTGGGAGGAAGGGGATGTCTGTCTCTCTCTCTGCCTAGGAGGGCAGCGTGGTGTGTGGTAAGAAGAGCCCTCTCCTATGAAACTCTCCATGGGATGTTAGGACTTTGTTAGCGCAGTGAGGGAGCAAGCACCGGGGAGAGGGTTGGATGGACTATTGGAGCCTGGAGAAAGAGTTGTGTGGAGGTGAATGTTTTGCTAATAAATCAGATCCCAGAGGTAGAGGTCTGATTTGAAACACCCTCCACCCAATCCCTGCTGTGTACATTTTGACTGAAAGGAAAGAAATTGAGGCATGGCCGTGCCAGGCACCCAGACTGGGGAGGGAGCAACACCCTGCCACAGTTGTACTTAAACTATTTGACAATATTCCTTTAAGTATATTAATTCAATTATGTCCTGTAGTTTTAACACTAGTCTATGGAGGATTGTGGAGGGGAGTGGGGAAGTACTGTTAGTTTTTTTTCTTTTCCTTAGGTTTCCGGTGACTCATTAGCTTAATTAGAGTGAAGAATCAAAATAGTGTCCTTCCAAAAACCTCATGCATATCTCTGTTAACACTGATTGATTCTGTTGTCTTTAACCTGCCACTATCTCTGCTGTGATTAGATGTCAAAAGTCAGGGTAGGGAGTGGGTGAATCTCCCCGTTAATATTCTTGTGTGGTTGGATAGACAAAAGAGACCTGATTGAGCATATTGTAGTAGCTTGGAACTTGGCAAGGACAGGAAGGAAAGAAAAGTCATGCCTCTCCTGATATAATTAGTTTTTGAAGCTGGGAAGGCTATTTGGCACTTGGCTGGATGTGAAATAAAATGTCCTTCTTGCTGTATAAAGGTTAGCATTTGGTTCATTACTGAATCAGGCTCGTTAGAGATAAAAACCAAAAATGTATTATTTCCAGGCTTAACTTTGAATGGAAAGAATAGAAAAGAATGTTAGATCTGACCACTGGCAAATCACAGCAAACCCCCCAGTCTTCTGTGTTGCAGCTGCTCTGTAGCACAAGGGGTGGCAAGGGTACTACATTAAAGAGGCAACGCGTATTAGGAGAGCTGTGAAAAAGAAAGCAGCGCCCGCGTTGCTCATCCCAGCATCCTGGGAGTTCACAGGGTGAAAATCATTTCACTGCAAACCTCAAGCTGAGCTTGTTTGAGGAGCTCTCCAGGATGGAGATGGTGATAGAGCAGAATGTATTTGGCTGCAGATCTCAAGTAACAAATCTGCTGGTACAATAAGGATAATTGGGTGACTTGAACTCCTCCCAGTATGGTCTTGTTTTGGTGTCAGAACTCCTAACTTTGGACCAGATTCTCAGACTGAAGTCAGTGTTGCTATGCCGATTTCCACCAGCTGAGAATCTGGCCCTTCTTACTGTGACAGTTAATTGTACTAGGATCTGATTTATAGCTTTGCACTAAATGAAAAGTGCCAGATTCTGCCATTCTTACTCTGGTCAAGTAGTGCCTTACTTCCCAAGTAGCCCTTTTCATTTCACTACAACTACTCACTGAATAAGGTACTACTCAATGTGAGTAAGGGAGAATCTGATCCTTTATGAGCCCATCTGATCGCTCTATGTATAGTTTCTATCTGAATATACTGCATAGTTACTTTGGGGAAATCTGTCCATGCGCTCAACTCCCACCATCTGTAAGAACAGAATGCTGGGGGGCGGGAGGTGTTACTGGTGTACTGGCGCATCATAGAGGGCAGAGCTGAGGTTGGATTGTGGGGATGGCATGAACCATAACTCTGTATATTATGGTTTTCAGAGGTTTGAGGTTAGCTGAACACAATGTTCCCGAAGGGCACAAGGTACCATCAGGCTAACTCTGTGTTAACAAAGATTTTGGGCATTTGGTTTGTTCTTTAAAGTATTTCTCTGCATCCCCATGTACCACAGCCCAACTCTCCCCCTCCACTGGGTCTGACTCCTTGGCAATGATTATCCAGCCCACAGAATGCACTGGCTGCATGTCAGTTACTTCACTGCCTCTGTATCATCTCCTGTCTCTCTGCTTGTCCACCACAGCCCAGTTCTCCCTCCTTAAAACCCTCCTTGTAGAGAGATGGGTGTTAGAATGGGACCTGCAGGTTGAGGAGCTGGGGAAAGAATGCAGGAACAGTCTAGAGACTAGCATGGAGTAAGTAGGGGCATTTTTCAGATGGGGTGACAGACCTGGGGGTGGGGGGAATTTGGGGACTCAACAACCCTCACTCCATATCTGACCCTCTCCTTTCTACGCCACTCTTCATTGCACTGCTTCAACACCCCACACACATTCCCCAATGTGCCAAGTGTGGTTTTACTGGTCCCAAAGGTGTTACACCACCATTGCTCTGACACTGATCCAGCATTCCCCCCATCACACCCATTGCTCTGACCGCCACATTCTCCCACTGCTGTGAGCCCCCTACTCGCACACCAGCTCCGTCCTCCTCCTTGCCTCCATGCCCCTGGTAAGCTTGGACAGGCAATGGGAGGTGGTGGGACAGTGAGGAGTGCAAATACAAGCAGGAGGCATGAGGGGGCAGGAGAGTGGAGATCCAGAGTCTCCTAATCTATATCTAGTGTATGGGGAAGGGCTCTACACACCCATCTGCAGCATAGTAGGCTCAGAGAGGTGTGAAGTCATCCATTCATCTCAATGAGATGATGTTCTCTGCTGAATGAGACCACCCCACAGAGATGAATACGGCATGAAACAATAGGTCTGCGATGTGTGAACTGCTCCACTCATCTCATTGGGTGTTCTCATCTTCCCTCCCTGAGCTGCCAAGCTTATGGGCCAGTACCATGCACTACTCATGGCTGTTCTCAGCTCTCCGTCCCAGTCTCGGTACTGTTGGGCATGGTTTGAATGGGGGACGGAAAAGTTATGAAAGCGAGCTGGTTTTTGTGGGGTAAAGCTGAAGCACCCGCTGCATCCCCCATTATACAGCTCTGACTTGTACCATTTCTCCTCTTACTCCCCAGCACTTCTTTGACTTCCCTTTTTCCCCTAGAAAAAATAGCATCAGGGGACGTACGAGCCTGGAATCCCTTCCCTACTGCTGGAGGCAGCATAGGCAAGGTGGGGGTCTCTACCCCCTAAGCCCCCTCAAACCTCTCCCTGCACTCTGCCAACTTTCACACCTCCTGCACTGCTCTAATACCCCTCCCCCACGTTCCCTAGCTCTGCACCCAGAATGTTATAAGAATATGGAAATGTTATGACCAGCACATATTAGGGCGGCTGTGTTTCAGGAACCGCTTGACCGAATGATCCTGCGACTTGCTTTCCTCTGATCACACTCAGTTCCATTGTTTGGATTGATTACATGACCGTAACTGCTTACTGGAGTATTTCATCTTCCCTCTATTTAATTAATGCTAATTTCCTGGACTCTACTTCTAAAGTAAAATCTGAGTCTGCCTGTGGTTTTCTAGAGCACTTTGAAATATCACTTTTAAACTGGACATTTCCATCTCCGGGCAAAACCTTCAACAGGAGTCCCTGCAGAATGCAGGCAGAGAGGAAGGAACATTTACCACACACATCTTCTGAAAACTGCCAATGGTGGGGCTCACATGGTCACAGTCTATCACCTTGAGGCACCCAGTTACCGTGACAGTCTGTTCATCCTTTCACTCTAAGCAGAGCCCTAGTCTTGCTTTATATGAGCATTTCATTCTTTTTGGCTTGAACTACTGATGCTCTGGAGTTCCTAATTAATCCTGAGTAACTTATTCGCTATAACACAAACACATACCCCAAAGGGGCAAGAGGTGTCATACAGTAGCTGAAATAAATCCCAAGTGGATGAGATCAGTTTGGGGATGATTAGAGCCAGAGTTTGAGCCCAGGTGTGTGCAAAACAAAAAAATTTGAACAGAGGTAATTTTTGTAAACACATATTGGAGGGGCAGTGTCTTGGAAAGGTCTTGCTCAAGAGACCCCAAATTTGGACCACTAACCCTACCCCGCACCACCATGAAGCAGAGAAAAACAATCTGAGCTATTGCGTGGATTTTAGAGCACTTAGAATAGTAGACTTTTAAACTCTCAATCTTAATTATAACAGAGCTCCTGCTCCACTATAATGATTATATACAAATATACATCTGCAATTTGTTATTACTATAGATGTTTAAAATGCTAACAATCCTGAATGTAGCCGTCTTAAATTGACTGATTTCTTAAGAGTTGTGGCGGAGGTGGATCTCAGAGTAGTGGTCGTTAATGTCTTTACCAGTGCAAGCTGAGTTAATGATGAAGATACTCAAACCTCATGCCAGCTGATTGCCAGCAAAAGATCAAGGAATAAATCTCTCCTCCTTTTTTCTCCTCTCATCCATGTGCAACATGCACACTTGGTGTTGTTTAGTTGTTGATGTTTCCTTCTTCTGAAGTAGGCATGTAGGAATGATATCAGGAGAGCCAAATCGCACCTGGAGCTGCAGCTAGCAAGAGATGTCAAGAGTAACAAGAAGGGTTTCTTCAGGTATGTTGGCAACAAGAAGAAAGCCAAGGAAAGTGTGGGCCCCTTACTGAATGAGGGAGGCAACCTAGTGACAGAGGATGTGGAAAAAGCTAATGTACTCAATGCTTTTTTTGCCTCTGTCTTCACGAACAAGGTCAGCTCCCAGACTGCTGCGCTGGGCATCACAAAATGGGGAAGAGATGGCCAGCCCTCTGTGGAGATAGAGGTGGTTAGGGACTATTTAGAAAAGCTGGACGTGCACAAGTCCATGGGGCCGGACGAGTTGCATCCGAGAGTGCTGAAGGAATTGGCGGCTGTGATTGCAGAGCCATTGGCCATTATCTTTGAAAACTCGTGGCGAACCGGGGAAGTCCCGGATGACTGGAAAAAGGCTAATGTAGTGCCAATCTTTAAAAAAGTGAAGAAGGAGGATCCTGGGAACTACAGGGCAGTCAGCCTCACCTCAGTCCCTGGAAAAATCATGGAGCAGGTGCTCAAGGAATCAATTCTGAAGCACTTAGAGGAGAGGAAAGTGTTCAGGAACAGTCAGCATGGATTCACCAAGGGCAACTCATGCCTGACTAATCTAATCGCCTTTTATGATGAGATTACTGGTTCTGTGGATGAAGGGAAAGCAGTGGATGTATTGTTTCTTGACTTTAGCAAAGCTTTTGACACGGTCTCCCACAGTATTCTTGTCAGCAAGTTAAGGAAGTATGGGCTGGATGAATGCACTATAAGGTGGGTAGAAAGCTGGCTAGATTGTCGGGCTCAACGGGTAGTGATCAATGGCTCCATGTCTAGTTGGCAGCCGGTATCAAGTGGAGTGCCCCAAGGGTCGGTCCTGGGGCTGGTTTTGTTCAATATCTTCATAAATGATCTGGAGGATGGTGTGGATTGCACTCTCAGCAAATTTGCGGATGATACTAAACTGGGAGGAGTGGTAGATACGCTGGAGGGCAGGGATAGGATACAGAAGGACCTAGACAAATTGGAGGATTGGGCCAAAAGAAATCTGATGAGGTTCAATAAGGATAAGTGCAGGGTCCTGCACTTAGGATGGAAGAATCCAATGCACAGCTACAGACTAGGGACCGAATGGCTCGGCAGCAGTTCTGCAGAAAAGGACCTAGGGGTGACAGTGGACGAGAAGCTGGATATGAGTCAGCAGTGTGCCCTTGTTGCCAAGAAGGCCAATGGCATTTTGGGATGTATAAGTAGGGGCATAGCGAGCAGATCGAGGGACATGATCGTTCCCCTCTATTCGACATTGGTGAGGCCTCATCTGGAGTACTGTGTCCAGTTTTGGGCCCCACACTACAAGAAGGATGTGGATAAATTGGAGAGAGTCCAGCGAAGGGCAACAAAAATGATTAGGGGTCTAGAACATATGACTTATGAGGAGAGGCTGAGGGAGCTGGGATTGTTTAGCCTGCAGAAGAGAAGAATGAGGGGGGATTTGATAGCTGCTTTCAACTACCTGAAAGGGGGTTCCAAAGAGGATGGCTCTGGACTGTTCTCAATGGTAGCAGATGACAGAATGAGGAGTAATGGTCTCAAGTTGCAGTGGGGGAGGTTTAGATTGGATATTAGGAAAAACTTTTTCACTAAGAGGGTGGTGAAACACTGGAATGCGTTACCTAGGGAGGTGGTAGAATCTCCTTCCTTAGAGGTTTTTAAGGTCAGGCTTGACAAAGCCCTGGTTGGGATGATTTAACTGGGAATTGGTCCTGCTTCGAGCAGGGGGTTGGACTAGATGACCTTCAGGGGTCCCTTCCAACCCTGATATTCTATGATTCTATGATTCTATTAAGTATCAGGCCCGTGCTAGGGGCAGGATGCCAGATTTAGTTGGACCAGTCCTGAACCAGAATGTCAGGAATCAAGTGACTTTCTGCCACAACCATCTGTTGTAGCACAGCGGGAGGCAGGATGGCGGACTAAATGGCCCAATGACAATTCCTATGTGCCTAAAGCGACAGCTGTACTAAAATTGGCATTTAAGGGCCCTTTTGGTGGTGCTGAAAAGTGACCTTTGTGATTACGCAGTGTGGATTCAGGACAAATCTAGGGATCTGACTTCGGGGTGGGTTAGGGATCTTTCCTCACACCATTTAGACTCATTGACTGATCCCAGACATGAAGAGCTGTGTAAGCTCAAAGGTTTGTCTCTCTGACTAACAGAAGTTTGTCCAATAAACGATATTACCTCACCCACCTTGTCTGAGCTCAGGCTGAGGCATTCCTGCTTGCTAGGCAGTGTGCGGCCTAGGTCTATCATGGCTGCAAGTTGTTACCATCTGATGGCTGTTGAGTGGCCTATGTGAAATTAGTTTGTGGATTTCTGTCCAATCCCTGTGGAAAACATCTACATCAGAAAAATCCCCTTGTTGGGAATCTCAGCATTGAGGCCTAGAACTAAATGGGCACTAGAAGATTGAGTTCCTCTTCAACTTCAGGGAACAGTCCCTCCATCTGAAGCACAGAGGTGCGACAATTTGTTTGTGCTGCACTTGATCTGTGATTGCAGAGAAGTGACTTTTGTTCCCTCTTTCTGTGGATTACATAGACTCATGATTCAACCCTCAGAGAAATGGCTGTGGCATGAGGAAATTTAACACCTGCTTTCAGATTTGTTACTCCTGCAAGATGCATCCTCCATTGAAATGAACTTAGCAACAGTCCTGGCTCTGCTAATCCTTGTTACTGTTTCACAGCATACTACAAGACATTTGCTAATACACAATGCTACATTAGGCAACATAATTGAAACTGATTAGACTGGTCCAGGAAATGAACAAAGAACATTATGTGATGCATTATTCTTCTTATTTTATTATTTTAAGAATAAATTAGTGATCCACTGTCTTATGGTCTTGTGACCCCTTAGATGTGCAGCTGTCCAGTGCTAATCTTGCTCTTCACTCTTACAGATCCCTGAGATCAAGTGAGATATTTTTTTCAAATCTCAGTGACCCTCCAATTTAGGCCAGCATTAGAGAGGGCTGAATCCTCAGTAGTGTAAAGCGGCATAGCTTTGTTGATTTTTCTCGACTGTATTGCTGTGCAGAAGTTCAGAGAAATGTCCTCACAAGTTGAATCTTTGCAACTACTTTGCAACAAACAAGACCACAAATTCTGTAAAAAGTTATTGAATTTGCTTTTATTGGTCTTGTTGCAGAGTCATGTTAGAGTGATTCCTTTGGCAGAAAACGTCCACTCTTGTTGGTCTCTGTTTTGGTGCTTGGACAATATCTTGATGATCCTCAGACAACTTTTGGAACAGGGAAGGCAACTAAAGTGAAGCAAGGGCCTTTTTTCTAAATTCTTTTTGATAAACAAGAACAATATTTTTGTAGGATTATTGGTTTTGTTTCTTTCAATTCAAGTGAAAGGCTTCTGCCTTGGTAACTTTTGTATAAAGCTTTTAAATGTAGTCTCCAAGTCTCAGCCAGAGCTAAGCTAGAAGGTTGACTTTGTGGCTAAAGCATAGAGCTCTACATCAGGAAATCAAAGTTCTATTCCGCACTTGCTGTGTGATTTTAGGCAATTTTCTATACAGCTGGTCAGCGGGGGAAGCCCAGCCTTCCTTCTAACTAGCGTGCTGAGGGAACAGGGGGGCATCTTTTTCAACACACAAAGGAAATCCTTCTTTCTCACTGGTGTACTGTATACTCTGCAAGAATTGAGGGGTATCGGGGATGCCACCAAACATAGCAATTACAAATGTATATTTACTCTGAGGCAGCTCAGTCTCATGGGTTTAACTCAGAGCTGGGATCCAGAAACTCTTGTGCTCTTACATGTGGTCTTGGGCAAGTCGCTTAACCGCTCTCTGCCACAGTTTCACCATCTGTCAGGTGGGGAAATATCTACCACAGGGGTTGTGAAGAATAATTAGTGTTTGCAGAAGTGCTGCCTAAGTGATAAATATTATTATTCTGTATTATGCTTTCCACGAGGCACCACACATACGTTCACCTCTTGTCTGGCCCCTGATATTCTGGACCACTGGCTACAAGCTCCACACAGTGCTATTAACTGAAGTTTGAATTCACTGTGATGCCTATCAGCTAAGAGCGTCTGACTCTCACTCTGAAAAACTAGACCTTCAAGAGCTGCTGCAAAGCACAGTGTGGAAAATGACAAAAGGGACCTTGTCAGAATGGTAAATTCACTCCTGAGGGAATTTTTCCTCTTCCCCTCTGTAATTTTGCCCTTGGGGGGCTAGAGAGAGGAAAAGGGGAGGGTGACACTCAAATGGCCCCTCTTGTTTGCACAGCTCCCTGGACACATTCTCCCAGTGAACTGATTCATATTCATCATTTGCTGAAGGAATAATTGAAGCTAATTCCTTGGCCATGAAAAGGGAGAGAAGCAGTAAACAAATGTAAAGCTGTTGCCAAGGGCACACAGGAGGCCTCATTCCATCGCTGTTTTGTATTGATGTGGATACTTGGCTGGTTGTCAGCCCTGCTCTGACATGGCCAGAATGCCTTAACTAGCAAAGGTGATCTTGATTTGTCATGTCTGCCCTTCGTTGGCCCTTGTTTTCCTTTCACTATGTAAGTATTAAAGTAAGAGAGAGGGAAGCCTCTTGTCGCCATCAGATCACGTATTTCCAGTCTAAGTCTATGTGTGGTTTAATTTTATTAACATCTCATCCCCTGAAAAACATACATATTGCTTCTCCGGAAGAGGAGAGAGAACCCATTCTTTCTGCTGGATATTCATTTCAGGTGGGGGGCACTGTCTTCCACTGTGTATCCCTATATGTGCAATGCTAAGAACAGGCTATGCATGTTACAGAGTATCCAATAAAACAGAACAGATCTAAAGCCAGTCCTGGTATTAGAGAAAGAATATTATAGAAATAGCGATGACACAGCAGAGGGAAACAGAATGATACTTAGACAAGCGATATTTTGTTAGTCAGATGACTTGATCAGACCAGACCTGCATTCTTTGGCAAAAAGGAGATTAAGAGTAGACCCTATTGACCCACACACAAATCTTTATGGGAAACAAGAAGGTTGCATGTTCAGTCTTAACTTTAGTATTTCCTTACTTTTAAGTGCTTAGCTGGGCAAACATAATAGTCCATTAATGTAAAGGGGGAGGAATTATAGGAGATTGCATTTAATATGTATTGTGAAACCTGCCCTAAGCAGCCACCCAAAAGACCAGCAAAAGTAAGTTGCCTCATATAGCTGGGTGTTAACTGAAGGTAAAAAAAGAAAAAAAAACCCACTCTGGGGATCCTTGGGGATACTTTAAAGTGATCTTTTAAGACAGAGTTGCTTGTTGAAGGTTATCTCCATTGCAGATTTCAGTGTGTGTGTAATGATGGAATTGTGAGCTTGGATTTCTGCTGCCAAATAGATACATTTGAGAAAACAAGTGAACATATTTGCTGTACTTTTGCTATAAATTCCTACTAAACCATTGTTGTCTTAGAATAAAAGACTGTTTCCCATACATGCCAATCATAATTAGGAGCATAATTTCATTGATAGAGATACGTTTGTTCCCACCCCGTGTTAAAAATAATAAATATGCAATAGTGTGAGATGTAGATTTTATTAACCTGAGTTTGGGATGATCGAATGATTCATGTAATGGCTATACAGGTCACCCCAAACAAGTGCCAATAAAACTTTGTTCTTTGCTTTTTGTGTTGTGGAAACTGTTTTTGGAAAGAGTTGGAGTCCTTTGGGAACAAATTACATTGTAATCACTGTTTTGGGTAATGGCAAACTAGTGTTTCGTAATCCAACATTTCGCAAACTGTGGTCTGTGAAGAACTGCACAGTTACGTTGTACTAACTCCACTCCTTATTTCCAGCTGCTAAACCAAGTTAAAAGAAGCTAAAAATAGATTAAGTATTTCCTCTTATTCCTTTGCCAGGTAAAAAAGTTGCTGTAGTTGCCATAGGAGTGTTGTTCGATTCATAGACCTAAAGGTGAAAGGGACCAGTGTGGTCATCTGCTCTGACCTCCTGTATAGTGCAGGCCATAGAACTCACCCAAAATGATTCCTAGAGCAGATCTTTTAGAAAAACATCCCATCTCGATTTAAAATTTGTCAGTGACGAAGAATCCACTGCGACCGTTGGCAAACTGTTGGTTAATCTCTCTCACCATTAAATATTCATCTAGCTTCAACTTCCTGCCATTGCCAATGGGGCAAATGATTGTCCACCTGGGAGAGGAAAAAGTGTCGATGAGACGTACCCACTATTAAGATGTGGTACACTCCAGAAGACGTAAGAACATCTGTACTACCTACCAAGGCAGAGCTGAAATGAGATATTCCCTTGCTGTTTGACAAGTTACTTAAGTATAGGAGCATACAATACAGAGGACAGTTAGGGCGCTGGCCTTGGACTCGGGAGACGTGGGTTCTATTCCCAGCTGTGCTTCAAGACACCCTGTGTGACTTTGTGCAAATCATTTAGTCTCTCTCTGCCTTGGTTGTCAATCTGTAAAACAGCTGTTCTCTACCTCACAGGGGTGTTGTGGTCATAAACATATTAACGATTGGAAGGCACTTAGATGCTAGGGTAATGGGGGCATAGAAGTACCTAAGATGGAGACAAAGATATAACATAATTTGTAACTGTCTGCCCTTATGATCAATCTTGTTGGATCTCTTTCTCTGTCAGCCATGAAAGTGTGTTGGATGGGGAGCACAGCTGGTGTGGTGAATGTAAGTACCATAATGACAACTTCCAGGAATCTATTAGCAATGCCCAGCCTTTCCATAGGAGGAGCCTGGGGGGATTTAATCAATTCCAAACAGCCATGAGACTGATTAAAATCAGTCACATGCTGTAGAGAAAAAAGGAGCCAAATTCAACCCTGGTGTATTTCCACTGAAGTCAAAGGCATCCCCTTACCTCCCAATCCTCAGCATTAGCCAACAGACCTACTTCTTCTCAGACCATACTGTCAGAGACAACAGCTCTACAGCACCACCTTGAGGGATGTAGCTTTATTTTTGTTACATTCTCAAGCAAAATCCCTGAAAGTGAAGGGTTTGGGGTTTTTTTAAAATATTTTAATTAAATGTTTAAAATTTTAAACCCTATTCAGATTTATATGTCGTTTAATAAATCAAAAATAAGTGCAGTGAAGCTACTTAAACACATCTAGTTTGAGGTACTGGCAGTGTGACTGCTTGCATGGTTTAAAAGACCACTGATGGAATTTAGAGTAGCAGCCGTGTTAGTCTGTATCCGCAAAAAGAACAGGAGGACTTGTGGCACCTTAGAGACTAACCAATTTATCAGAGCATAAGCTTTCATGTCCATTTATTCTTTTGCGTAGAGACTATCCGGTTTGGCCAATGTGCATGTACAGTCTCTACGCAAAAGAATAAATGGACACAAATTGGACATCAAGAATCATAACATTCAAAAACCGGTAGGAGAACACTTCAGCCTCTCTGGCCACTCAGTAAAAGATTTGAGGGTGGCAATTTTGCAATAGAAAAGCTTCAAAAACAGACTCAAACAAGAAACTGCTGAGCTTGAATTAATATGCAAACTGGATACCATTAACTTGGGTTTGAATAGAGACTGGGAGTGGCTGGGTCATTACACATATTGAATCTATTTCCCTAAGTTAAGTATCCTCAAACCTTCTTGTCAACTGTCTAAATGGGCCATCTTGATTATCACTACAGAAGTTTTTTTCCTTCTGCTGATAATAGCTCATCTTAATTAATTAGCCTCTTTCAGTTTGTATGGCAACTTCCACCTCCTCTGTATGTGTGTATATATATCTTCTTACTATATGTTCCATTCTATGCATGAAGTGGGCTGTAGCTCACGAAAGCTTATGCTAGAATAAATTTGTTCGTCTCTAAGGTGCCACAAGTATTCCTGTTCTTTTTACTGATGGAATTATTTTCCCGCAGCTATTCATCTATCATTCTCAGTGGCATGAGTTCTCATTGTAAGATCTAGTGGCTGAAAGTTGAAGTTGGCAACGTTCAAGCTGGGGAAAAGATTTTAACAGTGATGGTAACTAATGATCGGAACAACTTACAAAGGGCTGTAGTAAATTCACAATCACCTGGAGTCTTCAACTCAAAACTGGATGTCTCAATAAGATACAGTTTAGCTCATCCACAAGTTATTGAGTTTAGATGTAGGAAATAATGGGTGAAAATCTCTGGTTTATGTTTTATCCAGGAGGTCAGACTAGGTGATCAAGATGGTCCCTTCTGGTCTGTATGTCTCAACCTGTGTAAGTGCTTAGTGGTGGTTTTACATGCAGGTAAACTTGGCAAGATTCTTTTGGAATCTGGCATTTAGGACTTTGCTGCGCTAGTCCTCTCAAGCCCTACGGAGAAGAGCATGGCAGAGGGCTAAAATAGAGTGCAGGAGATGATTGTGACGCAAACCTGAAAGACAATGAAACCTGAAGAACAATGAAAGTAATAGGTGGCAGGTTTAAAACAAACATAAGGAAGCCCTTCTTCACACAAGGCACAGTCAACCTGTGGAATTCATTGACAGGCTACAACCTGTGGCTCTCAAAGGCCAAAAGCATAACTGGGTTCAAAAAAGAATTAGCTAAGTTCATGGAGGATAGATCCATCAATGGCTATTAGACAAGATGGTCAGGTATGCAGCCCTGGGCTCTGAGTGGCCCTAAAACTCCAACTGCCAGAAGCTGGGACAGATGACAGGGGTGGATTACTCAATAATTACCTTGCTCTGTTCATTCCTTCTGAAGCATCTGGCACTTGCCACTGTCTGAAGACAGGTTACTGGGCTAGAGAGACCATTGGTCTGACAAGTATGACCATTCTTATGTTCATATCCTCTATGTTCTTATGACCCCTGGAAGAAGTTCTTTGGAGCTTATGTACAAATCAATGTGCTACGTAAACACATTTGTCTTGATTGTCGCTTTTCACCAAATACTACATTTGTGCTAGTAAAATAATGCAAAGCCTAATTTTCAAAGCTGTTTATTTGCCTCCTTGTTCTTTTGAGCTATCAAGCTCCAGGGTACGTTTCATTTGATGTATGTGTGTATGAAAAATGATTCAGAAGTTGAAGAGACTGACTTACAAGGGAAGATTAAATGAACTAAATATGTGTAACTTGTCTAAATGCCAACTACAGGGAGACATGAAAACAGCTATACATGCATCTGAAAGGTGTATTTGCCAAGGAGGGTCTGGAGTTGTTTGGAGTGTTGCCAGGAGAAGTAACTGAGAGTAATGGGATGAAGTAGAAAGAGTGCAATCAGGCAGAATATCTAAGAAAACTCCATGAGAATGAGATGAATTGGGCAGTGGAATTGTTTTTCCCAAAATGGATAGTGTCCACAAAGCTGATAGAAGCTCCAATAAATGAGATATTTAAAACTAGAGTGGACACACTCTTAAGAGCTGAGTGTAAGGAGCAATCTTACATTGGCCAAGGGTGGATGTTCAAAATCAGTGGCTCTCGACCTTTTTGGGCTCAGAACCTATTTGTAAATATTTATGGCCTATCACGACCCAGTAAAAAGTCTGTGGGTGGAGGCTTTGTTTCGGTTGGGTCATGGACCCTGGGGAGGGAGTTTGGGTCCTGCCTGGCACTCACCCCACAGAGGTGGCTCCTGCAGCTCCTGTGCTGTGGGGCTGGCTGGGCTTGGCTCTCTGTCCTGGGTGTTGAAACCTCCAGGATTGCAGCACCTCTCAGGTTTGGTCCCACCATCCTGACTGGTCCAAATTTGTACGAGTGGAGTTGTGACCTGGCTCATGGGGTTGAAGTGCCGCTTACTCAAATTTGACCTACCTGGACTCCTGTCATCATGACAGCTGAGCCAAACCTGAGTAGCTCTGGGACCCCAGAGGTTGCAGTGCCTGGAGCAGGGAGAGGAGCCCAGCCAGCCCTGTGGGACAAGGCCCGCAGGAGCTGCCATGTAACCCTCTGAAACATTCTGGTGACCCAATTTTGGGTCCCGAACTATGGATTGGGAAACCCTGTTCTAAATGACCAAACTGGTCCTTGTCCATCTCCACTCTTGTTGACTCTGTGATATATTAACATTCCTGTTTGTGTTTGCATTTCAGGGCTGCCTTCAGCAAAGAGTCAGAAGTTCTCATTGGGAACCTGGGAGATAAACTAATCCCACAGCAGGAGATCCTGCGTGATGTCAGTGATCTGAAGGCCTTGGCCAATATGCATGAAAGCCTGGAGTGGTTAGCTGGTCGAACAAAGGCAGCCTTCTCCAACCTTCCAACAGCCCAGAGTGAGTAGCTGTCATGGGTCTCTTGATTGTATGGAAACACTGGTCTTGATGGTAAAACCTACCAATAACTGTGTCATGAAACTGGAGAGGAGAACCTCTTACAGGCTAGATCCAAGGGGTTTTAAAATCCACCTGCAGACTTAGGTTCTGCTGGGTTACAACTCATACAGCACTAGGCTGTTTTTAAGGAGCAGCCCTGGAGCATAGGGCATGTGGAGACGCATCTTCAGAGTGGTAGAACTGGAGCCAGTTGCCTTAGGCAGGCACAGTTCCTCAAAAGGCTCAAGAAGAAGCACAAGGCAAAGCATCTCCACCTTTCTACAGAGCATAGTATGTGCTTCCCTCTGCACTCTGCCAGCTCTGCTCGCTTGTGTGGGAGTAGTCCTACAGCCCCACTCCTCACAATAGTGGGGCACCAGCACCACTGGGAACACAAGCCATGGGCAATCTCTGCATGCAGAACCAACAGGTGAAGATGGCATCTTGCCCCCATCCTTCTCTTGTATATGCACACAGGGCCAGACACAATCCTGGCCACAAAATTTTAAACAACTCCTGCTAATGAGGTTCCAGAGGGTCAGATATTAGTAGTGGGCCATCGGGACACTTTTTATGTTTGAATAAAATAAAGCATAGCTAGATCATTAGGTATTTTAGAACAGTTTTATATGGATCCAGTAGAGAAATAGGAAAACTTACCTCTTTTCTATAAGATACATGACATACAATATAACAGGAAGAGAATGCTGTCTTTTCACTTTCCCAAATGCCTTCATTACCTGTTGTTTCTTCTGGTTATTCCAAAGCATGAAGGATGGGGGAAAGAACATATTTTTATGAAAGATCCACATTGGAAAGCAGTTCAAACCATTTCAGCTTCCCCAGGTTACAGTACAGGAAGCCGGGAAATTGCTCTGTATTGAGCTGAGGCTGAAAAGCCTGCTTAGGAGGAAAAATGATTGAGAGATACTCTTTTAACTAGAGACATCCTGGTTTATATATTGAAACGGCTTATTACTGTGGCTTTTGTTACATTGGCAGATGATAAATCTACTGAGCTGGCAGTGGCCCCCCTCATACTGAGATGCATTTCGGTCCAACAGATAGCTTAGAGGACTGGGAATCTAGCTTCTATTTCTGGCGGCATAACCTCTGGCAAATCATTCTACTTCCCTGCAACACTGTTCTCTGGGGATAATGATAGTACCCTCATCTGTGGAGTATTTGGAGATCTATGAATGAGGAATGCTAGGCAAATGATTGTGGTAGCTCTGATTATTAGCATTATTATTGTTATTGCCCGCAGAGATTCTTGGCCAGAGCAATTATGCAGCGGAAATACAAATTGATCTCAGCCATGATTTCCTTCTTTCTGAATGAATGAATCAGCTATAGTAAAAATACAGTTGCTATTTAAAAAATGCTGTAGGAATAATACTACACTTGCAACTTAGTCATATTTCTGTTGTTCGTACATCACTGAGCCCCCTGACACGACTGATGCTGACAGACCTGTGCCTGTAATGTTCACCATTATGCAGAGGATGACATCGTTGACCGAATAGTGTCCCCTATGTCATTTCATTGTAGCAATAACATGCTCTGCCTGGTACATCTCAGGGTGATTATTACACTTCTGGAAGTTTAAAGCCATTGAGCTATCAGCCTCATAGTATAACACTCTCCCAAGCATGCTATAATTGCCTAGAAAAGTACTGACTCTCAGGTCTTTTTCCTTACATGACTGAGGGACATTCAGCATATCAGTTAACTCAACTGGCACCCTTCCTAACCATCTCATTGTAAACAAGCCTTTGAATAGCAGAAGGACTTTATAGCAGCAGCCCTTTTTACTGTGGTTGCTTATGGAAGGAGGGTTTATTTCTTAATAAGTAACACTATAATGAATTAGCTAGTGTGTATGTTTACCAGTATTAAAACTGCTCCTGTGTGTGTCATAGAGTCTATGCTGCTAATGGCTAATGAAGATTCTCCTTTAACTCAAATGGCAGGGGTTTGTGTTCTTTTGGAGCAGTAAGGGATGAGTTCAATCCTTACTTTTGCTCTGACGTTCCAAATGGCTGTAGGGTGCAAGGCAGTGACCACTACAAAGTGGCCATTTATTTGTTGCGGGACTTTGCATTTCTTTAACTCCCTCTCATCTGAGGAGCCGAATGTGCTTTACAGTCATTATGCATCAACACCGTTGCAAAGAAGACAATGGCAGTATTAAAGCGGCTGCCACTAGGGTAGAGTGAAGCAGCTGTCTAACTGTAACGCTACACCACAGTTCAGGAAAGGAGGAGAAGGAAATTGTGAGTAGACAGTGGAATTACACAAGTGAAATGTAACCAGGACACCTGAAACAGGTTGCCTCGTGTGGACACACTGCACTTTTTCAGTTCAGTCACACCAGTGCAAGTTGCAGTGATGCAGTTGTCTGGGTTCAGATTTTCAAAACACTGAAGGGTGATGGGTAACCAGTTCTCATTAATTTTAATGGCCTTCAGGTATCCAAATACTTAACTGTAATTGAAAAAAATCTCAGCTTTAGTCTTAGCGGTGTTACTAAACGATGGAGTCTATTGACCTCATGGTCAGAAGTGAAGCCTGGTGGGATGAGACTCATAAATGGAATGTCAACACAGCCAAGTGCAATCTATACAGGAGAAATAAAAAGTGAAGAGAAGGGGCAGAGGTGATGGCATGTGTCAAAAGTATTTACAAATCTGCCAAGCTACAATGAAGAGTGTGGTGGAGAAATTCTTTTGGGGAAGGATACAAAGAATAAAGAACAAAGGAGAAATGAGACAAGGCATCTGCCTACATTCCATCAGCACAGGAGAACAAACAAACAAAAACAAATAAATAAGTAAATCCTAGGCTGACTTGGAAAGTGCTTGAAACAACTGGATACTGAACTCCTGGGGGATTACAACTACCCAGATCTGGCTGGTTTAGTGATTCACACAACACCAGTGCCATAAAACTTACCTGTGCCACAATTTATTCAATTCTAGATAGATACTTATACATCACTCAGCACCTAAATACTGCTGTCCACCATGCACAAAGGAGAATGGGGCAATAAATAAGCTAAATAAAGGTGTCTCCCATCATAAACTGTCCAAATTCAAGCTCTGGCTGATTGCCGGACAGAGTAGATGCTAGAGACAGGGGTCCTGAGCTCTGCAGTCATCAGGAAAACTGACCCAAGCCCCTAGAGTCATTCTCAATTTCAGCTTTTGTCACTTCAATTTTGAGATATTTGCAGATTTGAAACCTGCGGATTCTGTGCAAATGCAACTGACTGACTGCTCCTTGATTCTTTGTAGTAATCTGTGTGTAGAGACCTCTTCATCATTTCTGTGCCAAGTTTATAGAGTGCTGGCTACCCCTCTGTCTTAGCAGGCTGACTTTGAGCTATAGGGCAGCATGATAGTCATTGTCATCTTCTGTTTCTGAACAGGTCCATCTTCAGCCTTATTTTGTACTTTGGAATAGGTGCTATATTAAGAGCCTCTGTCACTTGAGCTACAGCAGTAATTCCAGTAGGCGGTAACAGTTGTAGGCTCTTATCCTTTCTGGACTAGCCACCAGATTGGGGCCAAACATGCTTGGCCTGAGTGTTACCTGTAAAAAGCATGATGAGAAAATGGAAGCTTTGCTGCGGTGTGACATGGGACGGGGAACTAGGAACTCTGGGCTTTTCTTCTGACTCTCCAGCTTTGGACCAGGAAATTCCCACTTGGGGAGGAATTTTCCAAAAGGGCCAAAGTGACTTAGGAGCACAAATCCTGTTGAAAGTCAATGGGACATGTTCTCAGTCACACGGGTGCTTTTGAAAATCCCACCCTTGCAAGCATTTTCCGCCTCTGTATAGCGGGGTCACCAGCATGTAGCCCCCTCTTAGCACTGCTGTGCGGATTATTTGCTTAATTTGCTCCACGTTTCCTATGTGGAGAATACTGCTGTTGCAGGGGGTCGCTCTACGCAGGACCCAAAAGGTGAGAGGAGCCTGTTTATGCTCCTGTCTGCGACACAGATACGGACAGAGTCTGCTGCCTTTCCGAAGTCCTTTTTGGCTGACCTTGGTGGCTATAGGCTGTTCAATCCCAGCTGGTTCCTCTTCCTCTCTTAAGGATAGAAAATCCTCCATTCACAGGTTTGCGCAGGGGCAGGACTTAGCAGCCCTGGGGCTCATTTCTGGTTTATGTCACATGTTCCTCAGAGCTCATGCTGCAGGGTTTCAGCCAGCCACCTGCTGCGGTAGGATGGGATTCCCCTCACTCTCCCACCCCCCCCCTTTGTATTCCGGGGTTTTGGATTTTTTAATCTCCTTCATCTAAAGCATCAGAGATGATCACGGCTAGACATGGGATACTGCACAGGGAGGGCCAGGAATCGGAAGAAGCAGTGAGCATTCTCTCTCTCAGATGCTTGGCTGGCTGGCTTTTGCTTGCATACTCAGGGTCTAACAATGTGTGTGGTTGGGAAGGATTTTTTCCTCAATCAGATTAGCAGTGAGCTTGGGGGGGTTTCACCTTCCTCTCCAGCATGTGGGTGCGGGTCACTTTCCAGGATTCGCTGGGTATAGCTTACTTAAATATTTCCCTGCCATTGTCGGGGCTTCAGGCATTGGTGCATCTCAGTCCCTCCTATTTCCTGCCTGTGTCACATTATAGTCTAGTCTCATGTGGGTATAATACTCGGTCTAATTTTAGTTGTTGGGTTTGGTGTGCGGGTGCTCAGTGGTGGTGGCAACCTCTGATGTAGAGGGAGTCAGACTAGTGATTTGGCCTTCAGTTTTCGGACTCTCTGTAGGCCACAGTTGTAATCCCCCTGAATCAACAGCCAAATCCCATTGCATTTAAAATTCAGACTGGTTACTCAAGAAAAAGAGAAGAGAAACCACTGCGAGTCAATAAAAGGACTTACCCAGGTTCTTCTTTTGAAGCAGAAATGGGAACGTGGGTTTCTGATAGTCCAGAAACTTCAGCTATCAAATTCAGTGACTGGTATTATTTATACAGCAGCAAGTATGGGCTGCATGCTTTACAGAACAAATGAGAGCCGGGCCCTGTCCCCACGTACATACAATCTCCTTTCAGATGTGATTCAACAACTGAGAGCAACAGACAACAAGGGAGAAGAGAAGAGTACGGGACAAAGGGCCACAATAATAAGATGAGACTCTGTGCATCTTGATGGTATCACTGTTTTATTTTGGTACTTGTCTTCTTACCTGCTATTATCAGTGTCTCCCTTCGTAGCTGTTTCTTGGAGCATGTCCTCCCAACACTCTGTATCCACCCATTCTTACAAGAAAGGATTGTCATTTGTGTGTGTGCGTGTGCATGATGAAGCCCAGGTTTTTGTTCTTTTCCACGGGTCCTGACCTGTGCTAATGCTTTTGGGTGAAGTTTTGGACCTATTCGAGTCAATGGCAAAACTCCCACTGAATTCAGTGGGGCCAGGGATTTCACCCTTGGTTGTATTATCAGAAGTACATTTACTGGAAAATGTCCATAATTTGTTTCTTTTAGCCCCCTCCCTCAACTCCCCACCACACAGACACATGTCCCTTCTTAGGGTGCCTTCCCCTATAGACAGCCCATAGCTTTTTTGTGTAATGAAATAGCAGATGTTACGTGAATATGAATATACAGAAAATGGGTAAAATTTTCAGGCATACATTTACAGTTGGATGAGTAAGAAAATGTGGTAGGGAACCGGGGGTGGAGGAGGTTAAGGAAGCCTTTTATGAATTCCACTAAAGAAAGAACTATATGTAGGTGACTTTTTGGTTAGACTGTCAAAAGGCCCCTTACTACAGATAAAAATTCAATAACCTTCCCCTGAGAATGTGTCACAATTATCACTCATTTAAAAACAGTCCTGCTAATAGAGTGTTTTATCATGCCAGGCAGTCTCTGCATTGTTCATTATTTAGTGTTTGCTAAGCTGATGGCACTTCCATAGCTCTCCCCTTATCTGCACTTCTTCAGAATTGGATTTTATATTTTTCAAACCAGTCAGATATGACAAAGCCATTTGCTTTTTCTCTTGTCTTTTAAGGGAACACAAACTTCTTTTTAACAATCACCATTTAAGGATTAAAGTTGGAGGAAGTGACTGAATTAGCCAAGGTAGTCAAGCAAATTTTAAATAGATTATATGTTAAATGGAAGTGGGACTTTCCTCTCTTCCTCCCTCTATTTCCCCGTCTCATTGTATGTAGATATAACATATACAATCCTCCATTCCCTCTTTAGAACACTATCCTTCGGAAGCCCTCTGAATATTATGCAGAAATGAATTATAATGCACAGTGATGAAGTTGGAAGACAAGATGTGGTAGTCTTACCTAGATGCATTATAAGACGGGTTGTGTACTGTGTGCATGTGTGAAGATGGAAGATAATGACATTAGCCTAACACCTTGGAGACACCAATTTACATTCAACTGGTTGTTTTGCATATAGTGACTTTGGACTGTTACAGTCAGCAGTTACTTATGTTGAGTTTAAAGAGACTCTGGGGACTGAGATAACATAAAGAGAGAATTGCCTTTCTTCACTAGAGAGGTACAGTTAAGTTTGTACATTTGTACAATGTACCTGTGTGTATGTAAAAATATATAGATATATAATCCTGTGTAAAACCAAGGATATACTTGGTCCATTATCATCTATCATTCTATGTGTGGTTTATATTTCTTGTCTCTGTAGAGGAAGATTTTTGAGGCTCTATTAGGGTAATACCTTGACTATTCCTCAGCTGGAAGAACAGCTTCCTAGTGATATTCTCAGGAAAGGCCACACATTGAGATCTCAATCACATTTCCCCATCCAGAGATCGTACTGCTGAAGAGATTGAAGATCCATAAAATATTCTGTTTGTCTGACTTGGAATAGTTTTGACCCAATGAACCAGGAGTAGGAATGATATTTCCACAGATACGATATGCACACTCAAGGGCTGGACTTTTTGAGACTTGGCTCATATATTGGGATGCTTCCCATCCATCACTGTTGTATGCTGCTTCCCAGTGAGTACCGAAGAGGGAAACAGCAGAACGTTCAGAAGAAAAACCTTCAGAAGGAGCTGTAAAGGAAACCCCCACAGTCTTCCTGGAATGATGAAACAGTAACAGCTCCCAGGATCCTACACAAGTTCATCAGATGCCCAAAGAGCAGATTAACCCACGAATGTTCACATTGCACTAGCTGCTGTAGAAAAGAGAAAAAGCCGCATAAAACAACTCTGCAGTGAGATGTTAACAAAGCATTTTCTAAACAAAGAATTGCTTCCAATACTTGAATAACTCCCTGTAAAGGAGATTCACTTTTGAAATGAATACTCCAGGTTCCCCCATGTTCCTTCAAAGCAGAGGTTATGTAGATCAGAGGTATGACAGGAGAGGAAGTAACAGTTTGGAAAAAACATTGAAAACAAGGGAGAAACTCAAAACAGTCTAATAATATCCCAGTGTAGCCAGAGCTCATGATTTGATCATGCATCTTGCAATAGCTGGTGCTCTTCTTGAAGCCCTGGCTCTTGGAGTCACATGATGAGATGAGAATCTTTGTTTTCATTTTTATAAACAGTCTAGTTCTTATGGGTCTGGAGAAAAGCTTGAAAATATGAGCTCTAAAGTCTAAAACACCAGAAAACAAATGAAAAACCCCCACAGTTGTCAGTTTTATTTGAAATCTCATGATCTTTAAGCCAGCCTCATTTGTTAGGGCTCATTCTTTTTGAATGTTTGGGGTTGAAAATGCTGAGATGGGAGAGAGAAAGTAAAATGTGACAACAGTTAAACAGGGCAAGAAACCTCATAAAAATGCATTTGAAAATACTTTATGGAGTTAAATAACACAAATGCAAAGAGAAATAATAAGAAAAAGAGTGATACTAGAAGAGAGCCCAGAGACTGTACAATGCTTTCAACAAAGGCTTGAAATGGGATGGAGAGTCAGTGAGGAGGAGAGAGGGGAAAGCAGCGGTAGCAAGAGCACACAGAGGGACAGAGAGGAGGCCCGTGTTTGCAGAAGAGAGAGACACAGTCAAGGAGCCTGAAGCAAGCCCATGGAGTGTTTGGTTAACAAGAATGCATATTCTGAACCGAATGATGTGAGGAGCTAGTGTATCTCTGAGAGTTTCTTAAGACGGAGGTTGGGCTTTTTCTTATGTGTAATAAGGAAGGGAGCAGCTGTGTGCACATGGTGGAGCCTGGAGAGTTGGGACTCATTGAAGACAAAGAGAAGGAGTTGGGGGATCTCATTTCCTTGTGGGTGGAGTTAACCGTGCTGCCTTTTGCATGGGAAAAAGGGAAGCCCCTGCTGCTATAATGGAGATTTAGGCTATGTCTACACTAGGAGCTAGGGGTGTGATGCCCAGCTCACGTACACACACTGATGCTAGATCTCATCTGCTAGCACACTAAAAATAGTACTATATTCCAAGGTAGCATGGGCAGTTGTGAGTGGCAGATTTGAGGAGAGCTAGCACGAATATGTCTGATCAAGCTGGGAATCACTCCCCCCTACCTTGTAGGGCAGACGTAGCCTTAGAGATGGCAGTAGTTTGATCAGTGGGAGCTGTGGGGAGAGGAGTTGGGGGGAAGGGGCAGTGGACTTGCTGGGGCAGGTACTTCCAGCAGTGCTCCAAGCTCCTATGGCAGGTGTCTACCCAAGCTGCAAACCTGCTAAGGAGTGCAGAAGTGGAGATCCTCTCTTGTTCTGGCCAGTCCAAGGAGCTTGGGAGAGCCCAGGAGCTGGGGCAGGAGGGTGTTGGGAAGAAGCAGGTTTCCAGGGGAGATTGGCAGAGAGAGAGATTTGATAACCAGGGAGCCAGACATTCAAATGGAAATTCCTAAGGTTTTCCCCACAGCCTGCTTTTAATCAGCTTCGCAGCTGATCCAGTGTCTGGAGTGGAACGCGCCAAAAGTCTGGCCCAAAACAGCTTTGAGCTCTGGAAAAGTTCTGATCCAAATCTGGGGTCAAACTTTCCAGCTCAGCATGGGCAGCCTGGTATTGCTGTAGATTGGGTTACGGAAGACTGCTGCTGAGGCCAGGCTACACTGCCTGGAGGCTTTGCCCCACCCGAAGGCTGCACCTCTCCCTGCCCAGAGGCTGCACTAGCTATGCCACTAACCACAAAAACATTTCCAAACTCCCAGCTGTCAAGAACAAACTCATTTCAGAAAGCACACTCCCTCATCTACACGCTTGCCGTTTCAGAGATGTGGTTTGTAATTGCTTATTGGAATAGGTGAACTTTGCAGTGCAGTGTTTTGTATTAGACGTGAAGCTAATTACTGTGTTTGGCCAAGCTAACCACACGTGAGATTTTAATGGAAGGTATAGCATCATGCTGTGGAAACATTCCCCCCCCCCCCCCCCCACACACACACACATACATACACAGAAGGGGCTTGCATTTGCTGAAGTATCAGCTTCTTTCCAAGAAGGGCATCACCTTGCAGCTTTTTCTCCCTCTTGGAAAAGAGGAGATTCCTTAGCCCTAGTCAGCTGGAGATGGAGGAGCATCTCCACCAAAGGATGCTGAATCCTTCCACTGACTATATCTTTCTGCCAGTGCACATGTAATTAGGGCTTGATTATGATAATTGCCTGCAGGTGAGCACAGCCTCCTCTTCTGCCTCTTATTCCTCTTGAGAAAATATTTCCCTTTTTGTTCCTGATTCCTGTCTCACCCATCTGGACAGTCTGAAGTTACACCTAATGTCATGGAACCAGCGCACCACCCTGGCTTCTGTCTACACAGCCTCATAGTTCATTGCTCTCATCCATTTTACTTTGGAATCCAGCAGATTTTCTCATAGCACTATAATACTCACCCCTGTCATGTTTTGCTCTTTTTATCAGTTGTATCCGAGTCATTTAGTCAAAGTTTTTGGAGTTTGTTTTCTGGTGATATAAAGCCGGGAGTCGATTTATTTTTTAGGTCCAAATTATGTCGGGCTTAAACTGGGATGTGAATCAGGGCAGAACTTGACCCTTATTAAAATGTAAGAGCCACTCAGCACATCCCTTGGAAACCCCTGTGTGAGGAGTTGGTGGTTCCCAGGACAGTTTGCAGTGAACAGGAATCCACATAACAAAGGTGACCATCTGATTAGGTTTGCCAGCAAGGGTGTCAGCGTCTTTACAGAGCAACCCAGGAGTGATTAGGCCATTTAGATGGACCTGTCCCTGTCCCTTTCCCCTATGTGAGGGCTCTCCAGGTCAGGTGATCTTCCTCCTACCAGAGGCAATCACTCCAGAACTGGAGGCATATTGGTAGGGCAGTATGAGGAAGATGCTGTCTCCACTTGTTATGTAGATGTGTGCAGGCTTCAGACAGCACCTTTTATGAGCACAAAATTTACTCCAAAGTAGAAATAAAATGTTAATGTACCGGAGGTTTCCCAGATACTGTACTTAGGTATTGCAGGGGTCTGTCAATGGGGCACAGTCTTATTAACACTACTTAGCAGTTTCCATCCATAGATCTCAAAGCACTATGCAAAGCTTGCGGAGTAAGGCTACTACAGTGTCTCGACTAAGCTGGACCACTTACAGCGCAGGGTGTTAGCCTTCTTTTTGCAAATTGCTATATACCTACTATTGCCTAAGCAGAGAGCTGTGACTGTTAAAGGAAAGCACCCTTCATCACTGACAAAGGGATGTCCTTAAAAAGTGACACTATAAAGCTCATTTATACCACTCTTCCAGTGTAAATGGGCACATGCTTTACACCCACTTTAGGGCACCTTGATGCTGGCAGGGTGGTGTAAAGGAACGAGCTGTAGCTCACGAAAGCTCATGCTCAAATAAATTGGTTAGTCTCTAAGGTGCCACAAGTACTCCTTTTCTTAGTATGAATGAAAATCAAGCCCGATGAGGTGTTAGAATTGATGCCTTTCTCTTTATCGTCAGCCTGCGCTGCTCTGCTGAGATGGGTCTTTATGTTTAACCCAAACGTTTCAAATTAACTGAATTAAGCTCTTAAATGTGGGTATATTTCCCCCAAGATGGAGCTTATTTTGTCCATTGCTGAACTTGTAACACATCTCACTGAATCAATTATTCACTGGGACCTTTTTTTTTTCCTTAGAGACTTTTTATTAATAGATAACTTTATTTAAAAGCCAGAATAATGAAAGACTACAAAATGTCTGTCTGACCTCCAACAGCAACAGGAGGACTTAACAAATGTCTCTGCTCCATTAGTGCAATAAATGTGGATTTTTTAACAGAAAATGCTGTAAATCTCCTCTTAATGCGAAACATCTACCATTAGCTTAAAGTGCTGAATTTTGAGTGCTTGTATTCTCTGATGAATTCCTGTTGCTTAGACATAACTTGGACTAAATGAGAGTTTTCCTTTTTAGCAACATAAGCAGTCTTGCCGTCTTCCATTATCCATTCCACTCCTCAGCTCAAGTCAGGATACTTAAAAAGTTAATGGTACACTTACTATATATACTAAAAGCTGGGTCAAAACCCCTCCTTCTCAACTTTTTATCCATTCTCGGCTTTCACAAGGCTGTCCTCTGTTTCTTCTCTTCATAACTTTTATGGCCTCACATACTCCTCCTCTTCCACTGCCCATAGGTAGGGCCCTACCAAACTCGCAGCCGTGAAAAACGCATTTCGGACTGTGAAATCTGATCTTTTCTCTACTTTTACCCAATACTGTACAGATTTCATAGGGGAGACTAACATTGCTCAAACTGGGGGTCCTGACCCAAAAGGAGGTTGCAGGGGAGGGGAGGGATTGCCAGGTTATTGTAGGAAGGCTTGTGGCATTGCCACCCTTATTTCTGCGCTGCCTTCGGAGCTGGGTGACCGGAGAGCGGCGCCTGCTGGCCAGGCACCCAGCTCTGACAGCAGCGCCCTGCCAGCAGCAGCGCAGAAGTAAGGGTGGCCATGCCAGACCATGCCACCCTTCCTTCTGCTCTGATGCCTTGGGAGCTGGGTGGCCGGAGAGTGGCAGCTGCTGGCCAAGGGCCGAGCTCTGAAGGCAGCAGTGTAGAAGTAAGGGTGGCAATACCATACCATGCCATCCTTTCTTCTGCGCTGCTCCTGGAGGCGGCTCTGCCTTCAGAGCTGGGCGCCGAGCCAGCAGCAGCCACTCCGAGCCTGCTGCCCAGCTCCCAAGGCAGCGCCACCTGCAGCAGCATAAAAGTAAGGGCGACAATACTGCAACCCCCCTACAATAACCTTGCGACACACACACCAGGTAGCCCCCGTTTGGGTCTGGACCCCTACAGTTACAACACTGTGAAATTTCAAATCTAAATTGCTGAAATCATGACATTTATTATTTTTAAAATCCTATGATCGTGAAATTGACAGAAACGGACCGTGAATTTGGTAGGGACCTACCCATAGGGGGTCCAGGTGTCCTCACTTTGGCTCCCTTCTTGCTGAGCCAGTCTTCCTTTGATTGATCACGTTCACTCACAGATTTTCAGCTACCTTATCTGCACTGATGACTCAGGGATCTACTTGTCTTCCTCCAGACAATCTCACATCTCAGCCTGTCACTCTGACATCCCTTGTTGGTTATTACACAAATAAGTTAAACTCATCGTGTCCAAACACTCTCTGAAAGCCTCTCCATGCCCTTTTCCCTCCATCACTGTTGATACCACTACCCTCCACACCATCACTCAGGTCAGTTGTTTTAAACGGGGCGTGATATAGGTGTCATGGGGAAGTGTGTTCTATCATGTAAGGTTCCCCCAAAGCAAAAGCATGATTGCTAGGAGCCCTAAGACACAAAGATTCATAGATTAGAAGGCCAGAAAGGACCATTATGATCATCTATACTGACCTCCTGCATAAACCAGGCCAAAAACTCACCCAAAATTTCCTAAAGGAGCCCCTGCAGAATTCACATGTCTCAGAAAGCTGTTGGGCAGGATTCGGACTCACAGAGCATGAGGTGTGCTCAATGGCCACAACTTGATTGCCTTGAGCCATTCACACAGTCAATGGTAGGAGCCCTAAAAGGAGGATGGTGTCAGAATGCAGACTCCTGTCAGGCCATATCTCAAGGAGGAGGGCTCAAATATTGGATACTGGTTACAGATAGTATTGCCTATAACATTAAACAGTACAAAAGGCTTCATCAAAGTGCTGTGGAATCAGAACCATAACTGTGAAACAGCCCTACAGGGCTTTGGATGCTTTCTGTCTCACTGGGCTTTGGACCAAACTGAGGGATTTAAAGGATCAAACAGGGATTTTTTTTCTAACTGCCAGCACTACAAAATTACCTGGGGATCCGAAAACCAAGCTATGGATGTGAACCTCCAACAGCAGATTTGAACTGACAGTTTGGTTGATGGGCTAGAATCCAGCTGGTTCTCCCATAACTGATTTAGCTCTGCAGGACTAAAAGCAGTGAAAACTTGTCTGTGACAGTAAAGTCAGCAGGCAATATTTGACATGCATGAAGGGAGCAGATACACTGAGTGGGAAGGAGAACAGGAGTATGTGTGGCATCTTAGAGATTAACAAATTTATTAGAGCATAAGGTTTCGTGGGCTACAGCTCGCTTCATTGGATGCATAGAATGGAACATATAGTAAGAAGATATCTATCTCTATCTCTATCTATCTATCTATATATACATACATACACACACAGAGAAGGTGGAAGTTGCCATACAAACTGTAAGAGGCTAATTAATTAAGATGAGCTATTATCAGGAGAAAGGGGGCATTTTAACACAGTCACTTATTCTGGCTGTGGCTGTTCTTTGCGGAAGAACTTTTGGCCATTGGCATCTGACTGCATAAATGTTTGGCACATGTCGTTCTATGGCATTCGTAATACAAGTGACTCATTGCTTTTCTGGACCAGTGGGAATCGGGCACCCAATCTCCAGCCAGCTGTGTTAGCCAGGTCCTGATATTCTTTTTTTGAGAGCAATCTTCCCTCCTCATTCAGTGCCCTAACGCTCTTTCTTGATACTTCTGTGCAGAAACTGCCCTTGTAGATTAGCAGATAGTGCCGTCACCCCCTTGACCATTTGCATCAAATATTTAATGGCTAGAGGATTAGAAAGTTGTTTTTCTGACCCAGATCCACAGAGCTCATGGCTTTTCTTCTTAGACAACATGTATACTGCTGTGCCACACAGTCCTGGGCATTGATCTGGTATCTTGGGGGTCAGCTTTTTAGCTTAAAGTTATGATGCTACTAATTACTCTTGTTCCAGTTTCTTTCCTCCCCCTCATCTCCTGAAGCACAGGGGATTGTCACGTAAAGAAGTGACCTAATTAACAGTGAAATCAAACAGTCTTCCCATAAAGATTCCTTGTCAGTGACCCCAGGAATGCAAGGCCAATCTTCATGGCACCAGCTTCAAGGACTGCACCATATGGGAGCCTCTTCCCCACTGATGCACTACATCCAGTTCAATCCATGCATAAGGCTCAGCTGTCCGTCGGTTACTAGTAAAATGGCTCATTCGTGTTAAAGATCAGCAGCAGCTAGTCCACCTGACCCTCCTTCATTTGGTGTTGGAAACAATTTAACTGCTGGTGTAGATGGGTCAAAACAGTTTTCAAACCCAGTTGTGGGGATCCAGGAGGACCCGTTGATAATAGCCATTGTCAGCAAAGGGTCATTTCATAGTGTTGATGCAGTAAAACTGGGTGCACACGCTTTATATTCGTGAGAATTGGGAAAACAAAAAACTGTAAACTCTGCTTTAATTCCAGTTCGTGCTGGTGGCAAAGTCGTCAGCCTATGACTTTGGGCCTGCACTGCTCCTTATAAATCTGGGGCATAATCTTTTCTGACCTAGTGAAGACCTTGTAACTCCCCCTGTTTCCTTTCCAATGGGTGGTACTTTGCCTCGTCCCATTTTGCCGCCTAGGCCTGGAATATCCTCCCTGCTTCTCTGTAGCATTCATATAGGGCTTCTGGTTTTGGATTTTAACTGATGAACACTGATGAAACACCACAATTAAAGAAAAAAGAACAACAATACCAGAAATGGTTACTTGTATCCAAGGGCTTGTCTACACAGAGCAGTAATGCTGAGTACAGGAGTGTGATTTCTAAAGCACACTAACATATTGCTCATTAATTTGTCTGTGTAGACCCTGCTGGGGTGCACTAAAGATTCCTTAGTGTGCTTTAACACAGTGCTGTCTGAAAGAGTACTACATTAAAGCTCACTAAGAGACTTCACAAAAAGATTACACATTACAATATATTCTACTTAATGAGTAATATCTATAATATATAACGATATAATGTGCATTGCTCATTACAGTATATACAAAGACAAAGCCCCAAAACACCTGGATTTTTGGACATCTATATAAAACTTGAAAATTGCTGAAAATAACCCCCTCAAAAAATGAAATTAATAAACCCCCCAAAACAGAAGCCCTACATACACCTCAGTCTCCCTCCTTCTCCAGATCATTCCTGGAAAGACTCATTACTTTCAATTTGTCATCCAACACTGATCTCCTTTCCACCATTCCTACCACCTTCATGGACATAGCTCTCTCAAACTAATTTAGTAACTTTTAAATAAATAAATCAAACTACTATGTCCAAAATCGCATACACTCTAAAGAGGAAGCAATAAATCAATAAGATGTGTATGTAACTAAAGCATCTCTTTTTATCTTCATTATCTCTTGCTGTTGTAGTCCTCATTCTTCTGGTCCCAACCCCCTTGTTTGTCATCTGTTACTGTCTTGTACCCTGCTTGGGGCCAGATCTTGCAAACAGTGCTCACTACAAAGTGTGGTCTCATTGATGGCAGTGGAGACTGCTCCCAGTAGTGAATGCTATGCTCTGTAGTAAGCATTTAGAAGATCAGGACTGGAATTGAAGTGGCATGCGGGTCCGGTACCTGTCTCTTTATGTATCGAGTGCAATTCACCGAGACAGCATACAACTGAATCTTGCTAAAATTCACATGTTCACAAATCCTTTAACTCTCTCAAAATACCCAATATTCTTACTCCACTTCTTAACGAAGATTTCATGGCAGAGATGATAGTGCTGTCAGTTGGTTAGATACTACTGAAATTTCATTAATTTTATTAAACATATAGTACGTTTACTCTGAATGCTATGAAGTACTGCTATAAACAACTAAAACTAAAGTACCCTTCGTAAACTAAATGAGCAAGGTGCATTTTATAAAGCAGTAGCCTTGGGCTTTGTTTTTCTAAATCACTTTTGTGCATTTGTTCACAAATTTTGACAACCCTCAATGGAGCCTCATCTCTGCTTCACATTGAAATCAATGACAAAACTCCTATTGAGTTCAGTGAGGGAAGGAAGGAGCTCTTCCGGGAAATCCTGGCTCTAGTAAAGTCAATGGGAGTTTTGCCATTGATTTAAATGAACCCAGGATTTCAACCCTAGTCTTTGGTGTGAATTAGCCAGGTGAAGCCTGCATCTGTTTTTGAGCTAGCCAAGCGTACACGAAGGAGGGTGTTGAACATTTAACAGGTGAAAAATGCCTCCGATAACTCAGTAGCGGCTGAATGGATTTTTTGTTAAGCTTTCCAAACCAATTCATCTCTGAGCCGAACATGAGAGAATTCAGGCCAAGAGGAAACTTTTTGGGGGGAGTGGCAGGAAATGACAGTATAAGTGACTGAAAACAGGGGAGTTAGAATGCAAAGTGCATCTTAGCCTAGGGATGCACTAGAAGAGCAAACGGGCTTGCGCAATGGGAGTCTTGCATGTCCAAACCCTAGAACTATAAAAATCCATGTACTGCAGGAGCAGATAAGGTATGGGGGGCTTTTTCCAGTGAAGAAAACCTACTCTATATGCCATTAGGTTCATTTCTGTTTAGAACAGGAATTTGTTTCTTTCCATCCTCTACCAGGAGCTCTGATTCAAAAAATGTCCAGTGAGTCTGAGGGTATCTTCTCCTTCAATGGATTGCACTACCCCAGGGCTAGGATGTTCTGCTTCTCTCTTATTCCTTCCCTCCCCTTCAAACTCCGAGGTGTGTTTTTCCCTGATAATCCCTTTCTCAAGGCAGCGTGTTTGCAGAAACTAATGGAAAACAAACCACTTTTAAAGGAATTATTGCCTTTTTAAAAGTGCTAATTTCCATGCGAAATTTATGCCTGCCAGCAGAGGCAGCCGAGGAGCACCACAGGCAGTTCTAACGAGACAATTCATTAGCCGGCGAGTGTACACACGCCATAAAGAACATTAATTCGCAAAATGGAAAACTAATAGAGTGTTTAGCTGGCTCTTTATCACCAGTGACAGTCTGCACTCTTCTCATCATTAGTGTTTACTGAACTGATGGGGGCTGCAGCCCGGCCAGCTTATCACTACTCATCTCAAATGAGTTTGCGATGCTTTTTCAGCTTGGCTGGCCTTCCTCTCTCCTCCCTTGCTTTAGTTTTAACCTGTAGTTAGAAACACAGATTTATGGGAGGAAGCTCATAGCTTCCATTGCTCTTCGCACTTTCTGTACTTCACTTCTCTTTCCCTGCACATGCCATTAGGGGCTCCGAGGATCTTCACCCCAGCGTCCCCTAGTTATCTGGAAGATCTTTCATTATGGTCATGGTCCCCTCTGGCTGAGGACTGGATGTTGTTCCTTAATTAGCTAGATGGACACTGTTGTTAATGACAGGTTTCAGAGTAGGCCAATTACATGTTCCCCATTCAAAGGCTGAACATGCTGCCTCCTTTGCCCTGTATGGACTTTGTCTGAGTATTTAATTCACTCGCAAATTGTGAGGTTTTCAAGGCACTCAGTGTTGGGCTAACTTTGCTGCCATTGAAGTCAAGGGGAGTTTTGCCATTGATTTCAGTAAGGGCTGAGTTTGACCAATGCAGAGCACTTAGAAAATCTCATCCTACACTGATCTTTTATTTGTGAGATCCGGGCCTGGCCCTTAAAATTCCTCCTCTCGTGCAGGAAAGAAGTGCCTTTTTATTTTTGCCAGACTCCATGCTCTTCACTTCATTTTTCTCTTGATAAATCTGGGTTAGTCATTCTCAGTCCCTTGTTCTTTTTGCACGCATGTGTTAAATATTCCTGGAGCCTTGCACAGACTGGAGAAGCAGAGCAACTCTTTGTCCAGAGATGATGTCTGCATTTGATGCTCACGATAGCATAGAGAGTCATCGTGCCAACTTGAACAAGGCTTGGCCTACTGTGCAGGGTGCTTAAACCAGGTGCTCAAGGTTCTGTGCAAGCTCCATACCTACAACAATTGCTGCACCAATGAGCCTAAGACCTGACCTGCAGCATCCCTGCTATTCCACACTTGGGCCCCAAATTGCTTTGGCCAATGAAACTCAAGCCTGACCCACAGCAAGAATGGTGGCTGAAATGTTCAAAAGTATGTTCCCTCTCCGCGTGTTCCTTTGAGCAACTGCACATTAAAGATCAGGCAAACGTACACATATGGAACTTTACTCACATGGGTTGTCCCAATTAAGTCAATGGGGCAACTGAACTGAGTAAAGCTACATACACGTATGAGTGTTTGCAGGGTCACGGACTAAGAAGATGAACTAAATAATCTTTCTACAGATGTCCTTACCCAGGTCCCCGGAAGTGAAAGCCAGAGCACTGACCTGCAGTGCTTAACTTTTGTCAATTGGGGGGTTTTTTTTATTGCTTTTTCAGGACAAGATGGAAACAGTGGTCAGCAGGAAGACAAGTAGTTGTAGAGTAGTCATGCCTGTGTAAAGTAGTCTCAAACCCTCAGTCTAAACACCCCTAACTATGAATGGGGGGGTGTCATAATCCAAATCTGGATTTAGCTCACAATTTCCCATATCTCTACAACAGGCTGAACAGAAAACCCACTATTAGAGCAGTGCAAATAGCTGACCAACCTGAAAAACCAAGGGGGAAAATTGTTTCAGGTCAACCTGAAATGAAAAGTTCTGGCAAAATGGAGAAGTAGGAAACCAATTGTTTTGAGTAAAATAAAACGTTTTGTTGGAACTGAAATGACGTGTTTCATTTGGCTTTTAACTTTTTTTACCCTTTAAAAGAAAATTCTAATGAAATTGACGTTTCAAATTGAAAAATTTTTGAAGTGTTTCATTTAGAAGATGTCAAAACAAAACGCTTTGATTTTTTTCAGACTTTTTTGGAGTTTTTTAATTTGAAAAAATGCAACAGGAATTTGTTAAATAGTTCAGTTGACATAAATCTGCATTTTTTTTTGGTGAAAAAAAGTTTTATCGAAAAAAATTCATCTAGCTCTAATCAATATCCAAATATCTCCTCCTAATATTGGGAGAGTCAAAATATTTTATTTAGAGATGTAGCCCTAAGATGCCAAACAGGACAATTTAGATTGAGACCATGAGTGATCTACACCTTAGAGCCTCAAATAATTGTGCTGCAGCAGAAAGCAGTCCAAGCGATTATTTTTTAAAAGTCATGGAAGACAGGAGAGATTCCAGAAGCTTGGAAAAGGGCAAATATAGTGCCAATCTATAAAAAGGGAAATAAGGACAACCCAGAGAATTACAGACCAGTTATCTCAACTTCTGTACCTGGAAAGATAATGGATCAAATAATTAAGCAATTAATTTGCAAACATCTAGAAGATAATAAGGTGATAAGTAACTGTCAGCATGAATTTGTCAAAAACAAATTGTGTCAAACCAACCTGATAGCTTTCTTTGACAGAGCAACAAGCCTTGTGGATAGGGGGGAAGTGGTAGATGTGATATATCTTGACTTTAGTAAAGCTTTTGATACTGTCTCTTATGACCTTCTCCTAAACAAACTAGGGAAATGCAACCTAGATTGAGCTACTATAAGGTGGGTGCAAAACTGGTTGGAAAACTGTTCCCAGAGAGTAATCATCTGTGGATCACATACAAAATTGGAAATGATTGTCTAGGAAGGAGTACTGCGGAAATGGATCTAAGGGTCACAGTGGACCACAAGCTACATATGAGTCAACAGTGTAACACTGTTGTAAAAAAAGCAAACATCATTCTGGGATGCAGGAGTGTTGTAAGCAAGACACGAGAAGTAATTCTTCCGCTCTACTCCGCACTGATTAGGCCTTAACTGGAGTATTGCGTCCAGTTCTAGGCGCCACATTTCAGGAAGGATGTGGACAAATTGGAGAGAGTCCAGAGAAGAGCACAAAAATGATTAAACGTCTAGAAAACATGACGTATGAGGGAAGATTGAAAAAATTGGGTTTGTTTAGTCTGGAAAAGAGAAGACTGAGAGGGGACATGATAATAGTTTTCAAGCACATAAGAGGTTGTTACAAGGAGGAGGGAGAAGAATTGTTCTTCTTAACCTCTGAGGATAGGACAAGAAGCAATGGGCTTAAATTGCAACAAGGGAGGTTTAGGTTGGATGTTAGGAAAAACTTCCTAACTGTCAGGGTGGTTAAGCACTGGAATAAATTGCCCAGGGAGGTTGTGGAGTCTCCATGATTGGAGATTTTTAAGAGCAGGTTAGACAAACACCTGTCAGGAATGGTCTAGATAATACTTAGTCCTGCCAGGAGTGCAGGGGACTGGACTAGATGACCTCTCTAGGTCCCTTCCAGTCCTATGATTCTAAGTGGACATATGGCTTGCATACAGTTGTTGTTTATTATTTCTTTAGTGCCACAAAAAGAAAAGGAGTACTTGTGGCACCTTAGAGACTAACCAATTTATTTGAGCATAAGCTTATTTATTTGTTTATTTATTTGAGCATAAGCATAAGTGCCACAAGTGTACATAGCCCTTTGCAAGAAGATAAAAAGACAAAGTCCCTGCTTCTTGGCGTTTACACTCTAAATTAGATCCAGACTGCATTGCAACAACTGCAAGAGAGCAAAGTGGAAGGAAAAATGCGTAAGCACAAGAAGAAAAGAATTGTTTGAGAGCAGTGTCCCAGCTGTTATTCCCACAGAGAGAAAATCATTTAAGTTGATAAACTTTGCATTTCTTATTGGTTATGTAGGCTTTTTAATTTTATATGTTTGGGGTTGATTCCTGACTTGTTCGGGTGAGATAGAGAATTAGATCTGAGGAACATCAGCATACTGAAAACTCCACAGAATGTGCCACTTAATAGTCCCTCCCAAAGGCCCCGTACAGGTTGAATAGAAGGGGAGACAACCTAACTTTGTGGAACTCCATATTACAGCACCTTTGGATGATGAGCTGTTGCCCTACATCCCACTCTAGGAATGCAGCGCAAGGAGAGCATCAGCATGGATGCCTGTTCTTCATCCATCCCCAGGAAGCAATCATGTACCAACATCACCCAGGGCCGTTTCTTTTCTGTACCCAGACTGACAAAGGGCTTGAAGATCTGAGGCTTAATTGAAAGAAGGATGGCGTTGCTAATTGTGATATTGTAAAAAGACATCTCTTGACTGTACTGTCGCTGGCTTCAAAACATAGAGGTCTCCTGATGTTTGCCTCCCCCTAAGAAATCTACTTGAAATAAATCCTTGATGTTGGATCTGACACATACCTATTGTACATACTTGTGTGTGCTCCACCTGTTTGCTTCGTTAGAAAGCAAACATTTGCTAGTCTGTCTGATTTCTTCCCACTCCTTACAAGGCGTTTTCTGTCAAATACCGTTTATTCTTATTTATTTTTATTACACGAGTGCCCAGAGGCCCCAAGTGAGATCAACACCGGTCCCACTGTGCTAGAAGCTACAAACACAGTGAGAGACATTCCTTGACTCAGAAAGCTCACATTCTACATAGCCATGGCATGCAAAGGAAATATTAGCACTTTTTTACAGATGGTGACTTGGAGCTCAAGAGATTCAGTGACTTGCCCAGGGTCACACAGGAAGTCTGTTGCAGAGCCACAAACTGAACCCGGGCCTCCAGAGGTCTAGTCCAAAGCAGTAACCACAAGAGTATCCTTCCTCGTGCGTTTATTTGTAGTTAGCACTTCGTAGTGATTTGTTGTTTTCATCTGACAATGAGTAAGTCTTGCTGGCCCCAGGATTGTGGAGTGAACTCCCGTAGCAGCTAAGGACCATCGTAGACCTCTAAGTGCACATTTTTTGTCCTTGCCTCCTCTAATGTAACATATAAAAAAGCTCCAAACAAAATACTGCACTACATATGCTTCACCCCTGGGGAGAGGGTAAAAGAACAATATGTGACAGACGTTAGTCACGTTGCTCCAGGGCTGGAGTACACCCGGGGAAAAATTAGTGGGTGCTCTGTACCCACTGGCAGCCAAGCTCCCCTTTGAAATGCAAACAGAAGCCATTTATTTATATAAATACATTTTATCTAATAGATGAAAACACGCATGCATGCACCCGCCAGAGTTACTTCACAGGGTTAGATTGTGCAGCAGCTAAATCAGAACCTATAATCCCAAACTGATTTGCTCCCCAATGCTGTTAAATCATTCAAATCCGCTAGTAGTCATTCTGATCAAGCAGGAAGCGGGCAGAGCGCTTGCAATGTAGATGTTGATTGGTTACATAGGTTTGTATATGAGGAACATTGCAGGTTACATTTAATGTTCCCGAGGACTTGTAATTTACATCCATCGATTTACAAGGCACAGTGTTTCAAGAGGCACCAGCATCGCTTTGAATTACAAAATGATTGAAATCATTGGTGACAACCAGCATACTGGATTTATTTTTCTTAAGTTTGGTGTAATGAAACATTTCTTCTCTTTGTTTTTCTCTCTGTTTTGGCAGCACCCGAAGCAGGCTAGGGAAAATCCTCTTGGCCAGCAGGACAACCCAACCCAGTTCAGACAAATGAAATTTGGTTACTTACTGCTTAGCAGTCACATTGCTGGACAGTATTTAAAAATCCTGGGTGATTTAGTTGAGCAGCAGGTCTGACTTTTGGCTGAATGAGAAAACTAACCATCTAGCCAAGATTCCTTGTAGGTGCCACCAAGTAGCAGAAGAAATGGATGCCTGCCCAGCCTGCTAATGCATCTCCTATTGCATTTCTGGAAGAGCACTCCTATGCACTGTCCCCAAAAGGCAGCGTGGGGTTCACCTGCCATTGGGTGACATTTACCACAGGCCCACAAGCTCATCAGCCTGTGCTCTGTAAGCTGCACTGGTTCCTTCTCCTATACCAGATCCTATTTAAAGACTCTGATCAGGACCTTTAAGGCCCTCAGTGCCCTGGGTATCTCTTACCCCACCCGCTTTCCATGAACACATTTGCTGAGGACGTACGGGATGATGGAGTTACTGGTACCTAGAGCAAGACCTGGGGGAGCAGGGGATCTGCTCAGTGGCTGGCTCTCAGCTGCTGAACTAACTATTCCACCAGTCACAAGACGAGGAAGAGGAAGGAAGGTACTTGCATTGACAAGTTGTTTGCACACCATGCTGGAGAAAATGCAAAACAGTATATCTTAAGACCCTGTTGTAATGGAAGGAGGCCAAGCTGGAATAGATTCTGCTATAGAGACCTGGATTCTGGAAGGAAGGGGATGTTCTTGTGGTTAAGGCACTAGGCTGGGGCTTAAGAAATCTTCATTCTGTGTCTTGCTCTATCATAAGCTTATTGTGCAACCTTGGGCATGTCACTTAATCTCTTTGTGATCCAGGGTCTGGATATTTTTGTGATAAAAATCTCATAATTTTACATAGCTTTTTTGCAGATTTAATCTAATTTGATTGTTTGTCTTGTATTAATGTCTTCCTCCCCTTGTGGCAAGGAAAAAAGAGACGTCTTCAGGAAGGACTGTCCAGCTGTAGAAATCCAAACCCGCCTCTCACTGCAGTGCAGTACTTGACTTAAAATGGGAGGAATCGATCTACAGTCTCTGAGAACAGCAACTACCATTTTGGGTGTCGTCTCGTCCCCCCCCCCCACCCCCCCCGGCCTTCCAACCCACCGCCCCCCCGGCCTGGTGTAATGAGCCGCCCAAATTGACTTTTCCACATTTGATTTAAATAAAGAGCAGATTGTCCCATTCCCATCTCCCCACCAGCACCAAATGTAATTCTGTCTTTACTTAAACTGCTGCAAATTAATTGAAGAGCTGTGCAGACAAAAAAAAACACTGCAAGGGAAATTAGCTGAGTCTTGTATTTCAGATGACACGGCCATCCATCTCCCTGCCCTCTAACGAGGCACTAGCAGAGCGAGCTGCAACAGGCCATTCTGGTTTCTTAGGTAGCTTGCTGCCCCACCATCACCTTCAGCTGATTAAAGGAAAATGATTCTTCCACTTATAATACCCCGGGCGCAGCTCCGTGACTCAGGGAGCAGCTGAATCCAAGAGCTTTTCCCACGGGATTTAAGGAATATTTTATTATAAATTGAATGGAAAATTGTGGGTTTTTTACCCCTTTGAAGAGAGTTGTGCATGGTCACAGGAGGGAGGGAGAGAGACTTTCTGACTAAAACTGTGATGAAATAAATAACCTCAGCCCTGATCCTGCAAGATCCAGGGAGCACCCCTCCCCCATTGAAATGAATGACAATTGAGAGTACTCAGCAGGTTACTGGGTTGGGTCCTAAATGGAAAAGCATTAACTTGTCTTTCCAAACCCTTCCTGGAATCACCTATTAACGTGCTTATACTGAGATAGGGACTTAGCAGGCCAGCTGATTAAAACTTCAAAGAGTATATTGAGCTGCATATATAAATATGCTGTATTTTGCTTGTAAAGATTAGTGGGTGGGTGTGTTATGCGCACACTTTCCAGCCTTGTCTGCATCACCGTGAGCAGATTCCATCAGGGTTACTTCCTTGTGTTTTTCCCTTTGACATTTAGGAGCTAGTTAATTACTGTCACTTGTCTTTGCTTCCTGGGCTCTGACTTTCTTTACTCACGACTGTCTCCTCGGTAAAAAGACTTCATAAATTTCATTGAGCTGAGAGGAGAGTTCATAAAGCAATCTTCCCAGAGACACCCCATTTTGATGCTGTTTCACTATGTGCACATTTTTCTTTTGCTGTCGCTTACACTAAAAGTAGATGGTTGCGTGCTTTGTGCAGTCCTTTTCGTTATGCTGTTGCTAATTTCTTTTTAATTTTGCGGCTGTCTTCTGTGTTTATCTTGATCTCTTTTACTTGCAAATGATCATTTGACGTTTTTAGCGATTTTTCATGTACTTGCTTTCTTTACAGAATACATTTTCAGGGGCTCTTTTAATTTTATGAAGAAGCTTAAGAACTAGAGTAGATTCATTTTGTGAAGGTTTTTTTTATTTTATTTTATTTTTTTGTTACATGGCAATAGAAGACTTTAAATGAATCAGTCCCCCCCGTCTTTTCACTAAGCCCTTGGTGACTCTGGCGCTCATGCCTTCTTTCCCAAGCAGTGTGTGTGTGTGATTTTTCACTAGTGGTTGGTCTACTGACGGACAAAGAAGAGCCTTTTATTGCTGCTGCCTAGGGGTGTGATTTCCCTGCTCGTGGGCGTATACTCATGGTAGCCCAATGAGAGCTAGCAGGGGTATAAATAATACTGTAGCCAAGGTAGCGCGGGCCAGGCAGCTGAGCCATGCCAAGTATATACCCACTGTGTTCAGGCGGGTTTGTACTCGCTGCCACTGCCCGCGTTACTGTGGCTACACTGCTATTTATATTCACATTGAGCTACCATGAGTATATGTATCCAAGCAGGGGAATTGCACCCCTAGGTCTTAGTGCAGACAAAGCCTACGATACTAATTGACACACTCCTCTGAAAGGTAGCATGGTTCAGTGTTCCGGGAACGAGGGGTGTGACAAATAGAAATACTTTAAGACTGTATGCCGGCCTGGCTCTGTCATGGTGGTTTCTATATGAATATCTTTGATTAAGGACTTCCCAATAGGTGGCCATCTGGAATGGGTTAGTCAGGAAAGAGATGGCTCAAGGTGGTCGCTTAATCAGCTTCTGCCTATGAGTGCTTAAGGGACAGTGCCGGCACTCTTGGCTCTGATGACTCTGGCTTGGTCCCCCAGCAGCCTACAGAGTTGGTTTTACCAGGGAGGGCCAAAGCCCACCAACACTTGTAAAAGGGGCTGGGGACAAAGAAGCCTTGCAGGATTTATAAGGACATTCTCACAGGGATGCTGGAGGGAGCCAGACTGAGAGAAACTCAGACCCAGGAGCCCTGAGGGGTGTCTGGAGAAGCTAGGCCTGGCTGGGTGGCCATTATGGGACAGTAGGTAAGATAAGATATGTGCACAAGTGATTTGTTTTAAAATCCGGTTTTTCTCACTAATGCTTCATTCCTACTATTACCTAAACATACTTTGTTTTAAGAAGGCTGTTGGTCACTATAGACTGGTCACAGGTTCCCAAAGGGAAGCAATGCAGTGCCCGAAACCCAGTCAGACCTGCAGGTGGTAAACAGGGTGACCAGACAGCAAGTGTGCAAAATTGGGACAGGGTGGGGGGTAATAGGAGCCCATATTAAAAAAAAAGCCCCAAATATCGGGACTGTACCTATAAAATCGGGACCTCTGGTTACCCTAGTGGTAAATGGTTGGCGTACATGGGATAGTGACCCCAAGTATCAGAGTGGAAGAACTGCAAGATTCCACCCCCAAGACAGGTAAGGACAAAAGGCCCAAAACCTAATGTGGGTGCTCGAGCTAGTGCATTAAATATAGCAGTGTGGCCACAGCGCCATGGGGCAGCTTGGACCAGCACCATGTGCACAATCCCACCTGTCCCCTTAGGTACATCCTTTGGCCTGAGTTACTGCACATGCCTCTGCAGCCACACTGCTATTTTTAATTGCTAGCTTGGATAAACTTACATGCACTAGCTCAAGCAGAGCTAGTGCATGTATGTCAACCCAAGTTGGGAATCACCCTCCTGGCCGCTGTGTAGATGTTCCCTGAGAGATGGACTGGCTGTAAATGTTCCCTTGTCTTCCAGGAGCAGAAACCTCCATTGTGCTGCAATATACTTGCAAGCAAATGATTTTGGTGGTTGATTAAACGCCTCATCTTTACTTTGGAGTTTAATCAATTGCAGAAACAGTTTGTTGCTTCATATACTCCAGGATCTTAGACATTATTGCTTAGCTAAACCTGTGAGAATGCGTGTGCATACGGTGGAAATAAATGACATGACATGGTTGCTAAAACACAGATGTTTGATTAAATATATTACCAACTGTTAATACGTAGACACTCTCTCTCTCTCTCACACATCTATATCAGCGCCATCACCTGGTCAGGACAGCCATGCAAATATGGACCTCCCACCGGTGTCAGAACAGATCATGCAAACGCTGAGCGAATTGGCCAAGTCCTTCCAAGAGATGGCTGACCGCTGCTTGCTGGTTCTGCATTTGGAAGTCAGGTATGGCATAGAACCTCTGAATCTAGAATGTGAACTTTTTGAGGTTAAGGCTACTATTAAAACTTTAGTAATTAGATTAGCTTCTTCTAGTAGGTGCCCTACTCTCAATGAGAGAGATGTGATCATAGATCATAAAACCTGAAGGGACCATTGTAATCATCTAGTCTGATTTCCCAAGCCATAGAACTTCTCTGAATTAATTCCTGTTTCAACTACAGTATATATTTTAGAAACACATCTGATCTTGATTTTAAAATTGTAGTGATAGAAAATCTACCACAACCCTTGGGAATTTTTTTCCAATGGTTAATAACCCTCAGTATTGAAAATATGTGCCTTATTTCCAGTCTGAATTTGTCTAGCTTCAACTTCCAGCCACTGGATCTTGTTATACCTTTGTCTGCCAGACTGAAGAGCCAATTATCAAATATTTGTTCCCCGTGTAGGTATTTATAGACTGTGATCAAGTCACCCGTTAACCTTCTCATTGTTAAACTACGTAGATTGAGCTCCTTGAGTCTATCAATATAAGGCATTTTTTCCAATCCTTTAATCGTCCTCATGGCTCTTCTCTGAAGTTGAACCCTCTCTAATTTGTCAACATCCTTCCTGAATTGTGAAACCAGAACTGGACATAGTATTCCAGTAGTGAAGACACCAGTGCTAAGTAGAGAGATAATGTAATCTCCTATTCAATATTCTGCTGGTTATATATTCAAAGATCACATTTGCCCATTTGACCACAGTGTCGTAGTGGGATCTCAAGTTTAGTTGATTATGTACCATGACCTGAAAGTCCTTCTCAGAGTCACTCCTTTGCAGGATAGGGTCCCCCATCCTATAAGTGAACCTGACAGTGTTTAGTGAATCCTCTCAAATTTCACAAGCTTAAATCTCCTGATTTCAATGGGGTTCTGTTTTGTTTAAACAGAAAAAAATTATTTTCCAGTGTCTCCTTGTGTGTTGGAAACATCACCAGGAAGAATTATTTTTCTGGGATCTTTTCCTTATGAACCTCCAAAAGAATGCTCTTTTGCGCTACTTTCTTTGAAGGCTTTTTTATGTTTATCATCTGCTGTGCTCTGGATTCCAAATGGGAAACTATTGTTTCTAACTGTTGAAAGGATAATACAATTGGAGAAGGATGAGGGCACTGCCTTGATTTTTTTTAAAGGGCTGGATAATTTTATGACATGTGGTTACAAATGCAAAGATCAAGATAATCAAATCTATGGCTTCAGGCCATCAGCTGATTGGTATGGGGGTTGGGAAGGAATTGTTCCCTTACGCACAATATGAGCCAGGTGTACTATAGCTGGTATTTGCCTTTCTCTAAGGCATCAGGTTTAAGCTCATGCCAGTGGCAGGGTATGAGATTTGATGGACCAGCAGTTTGTTCTGTTGTGACAGATTCTGGGCTATATCCTGTACCAGTGTAAACTGGTGTAACTCCATTTAAGCGATGCCAATTTATACCAGCGAAGGATCAGTCCCAGTATTTATATTTATATTACATAGTTTTTAAAAATAAATAAATTCACATCATGTACTGTCAGTAGCCTCTCAACCTACTCTCCATTCTCAGTTGGACACTGTATTGTAGGCATCTCAGAAGAACTGGGACTTGAAGGATTTTAAGGTACAGATAGTTAAGTTATTGAAATAGAACATTTTTCCAGTTTAGGTATAGTACTGGGTGACACCAAAATTAACCCTACAACTGCTGTTGTAAATGGACCAGAGCGAATGGGCTTCTCTACAAAAACCCTCTGTAGTTTTCTGTTGCACCAGGCAGCTGAGTTTTGAGTAGTGGCAAGTGTGACATGCAATTCAGGAGTTCAGGGTTTGTCTTAATAGGCGCCAGGTTTAAAACAAACAAAAGGAAGTATTTCTTCACACAACTCACAACTTGTGGAACTCTTTGCCAAGCCTATAACGGGGTTCAAAAAAGAACTAGATAAGTTCATGGAGGATAGGTCCATCAATGACTATTAGCCAGGATGGGCTGGGATGGTGTCCCTAGCCTCTGTTTGCCAGAAGCTGGGAATGGGCGACAGGGATGGATCACTTGATGATTACCTGTTTTGTTCATTCCCTCTGGGGCACCTGGCATTGGGCACTGTCGGAAGACAGGATACTGGGCTAGACGGACCTTTGGTCTGACCCAGTGTGGCCGTTCTTATGTTCGTATGTCTGAAGCAGACCATTCCCCATCTAGTCTGGCATCCTGCCTCTACTGATGGCCGCAATCTGATGCTGCAGATACACCAAGCCAGTTGTGTAATGCTCTGCATCATAGGCATGGGAAGTAGTGGTGCAGGGTGCTGCAGCACCCCTAGGTTTTGCGCCCAGCCCCGTGCCCCTGCTGCCCAGGGTCCTGGCCACCAGGCCCGCTGCTTCCTGGGTCCCGCTTGACCACCAGTCCCAGGTCCCGCTCAGCCGTGGGTCCCACTCAGGGTCCCGGCTGCCAACCCCAGCTCCAAAGGGCATGGACAGAGGTAAGGGGGGTGGGGGGAGTGCAGCTCAGCACCCCCACTTCAGAAACTCTTTCAGCGCCACACCTCTGCATGGATGAGTGGAAGGGAGAGAAGGGAAGGTGTGCTAATGACCAGTAAACACCCAGTCTCTGTGAGAGTTCCCCCCTATTAATCACACTCTGTTGTGCAACCACCTGCAGTAACACCAGAAAAAATAGCCATCACTTTGGTGGCTGTGAATAGCGGGATTCTCTGAAATTACTATGTGAGCTCCCAGAATTCATGTAATTGTCTAGCTGTATAATGCAGTGTGTTTTCATTCACAAAAATCTGTTCTTTAAACGAGCCTTCATGGCACATCTTCATGGAGGTGCATTGGAATTTATCAGCACCAGCTCCATTTCAAGGAGGGTGCAAGCGAACAACCAGGCAGGGTTTTATGCCAAAGCATCAGTTCCTTTCTGCTTTCTCCCCTCCTCAGGCTCTCTGTTCGCTTCCAGATTTTGCCAGATGCAGTCACACTACGGAGTTTGACTAGTTGGGCCTCACAGCTCTCTGGAACCATGTGGGAAAATGATCCAGGGACCACTGTAAAGCCAATGTAATTCTACTTAAGTCAGTGAATTTACTCTGGGTTTACAGCAGCATAGGTAGGATCAGAATTTGGCCCTCAAATTTGTAGCTGCTTATCTAAACCAAACCCGTTGAGATTCACAGGTCATTAACCGTTATCCCATTTAAAAATAATAATGGTGCTTTGCATTTCTTTGGTTCTGCTTGAGGATCATAAAGTGCTTTTAAAACATTTATTTAGCCTCATACCAGTTCTCAGAGGCCAGGAAATATTATTAACCCAGTTTTACAGAGGAGGCCATGGAGGCACAGAGAGACCGTATGACTTGCCCTCCTTCACCCTCAAAGTCTGGGGCAGAGCTGGGACTAAAATCCAAGTCATCTGACTCCCTGTCTTCTGCCTTAACTACAGCTCCATCCTTCCTGTTCAGGACAGAATGTAACAGAAAATATATATTTTTTTCTGTAGGTTATTTGTACCCTCCTATAGAAAGTAACAGAAGATTATTGGCTGAATGCTCAGGAGCAGTGCTTGGTGTATAGAGGTGGGCACAAGGAAGGCTTAACCACAAGCTTTCTGCCCCACCCCACCTATGGGCAACTGGAACCCTGTGCAAGTTAGAGACACCTCAGGGCTGGTCTGAATTGTACTAGTTTGTAAGGGCCCCTTTGGGGATGTTTTGGTAGTGGGGATCACCAGAGGGCAGGGCACTTCAGTCACATTCCCTCCCATCCCCACACAACACAACCCTTTCACTGGTTGGGCCAGGGAGTGATAGAATGGAGTCAGCTGGGCCAGCTCTCTGCTAGGGATTCTTCTATGCTTGACTACCTTTGTGCTTGTCTGTGAATGCAGCATGCTGAGCGGTAGATATATTGGGAAGTAAAAGTCACCAGCCCAGATTTTATGATTATTATTATTATTCACCTATTCGAACTTTAAAAGGAAAATATTCAACTGTCACTTTATACAGGGCACGCTCATAATGTCACCTCTATCAGGCAGTTTCCTTAAATAAAAGATCTACCTTCAGGAGGCCTTCCAGTGTGTTCAGCAGCGATCTCCTAGCACTGCAACCTCCTAAATATGCACTTTATAAAAATCAACCTTCCTGCTGTGCAATCAGCAATGTTTTCAGAAAACCTTAATGCCAAAGTCATACTGAGGTCAGAACAAACATGTCAGTGCTCTGAAGGGGGAAAAAAGCCTGTTTCTCTCTTTCTATTTCACTTTTGTAGCAGTCTCGGTCCCTTTTCACATTGCTAACAAAATATTGCCAATCAGTTCTATTTGGGATCAGCCAGTACACTAAAAGCAGTGTAAATTACTGAAGAACTGGGGACCTTGGACAGTTTCAGGGAAGCAGTAATGAAATAAAGAGCCTTTCTCTGCTAGGTTTCAGAGGAACAGCCGTGTTAGTCTGTATTCGCAAAAAGAAAAGGAGTACTTGTGGCACCTTAGAGACTAACCAATTTATTTGAGCATGAGCTTTCGTGAGCTACAGCTCACTTCATCAGAACTCTGCTAGGCCACTGGTTCAAAGCCAGCTTAGGTCAGTAAGGGTCAAAAGTGACGGCTATCTGGGGATTACTCAGTGATTTACATGGAATGAACTTTTGGGTCGCAGTCTAGCTCCAGAGAAGAGTTTTTACCACAGAGAAATGCCACCGGAATTGTCACCCTTGTTAGCAGTTTCAGCTGAAAGGCCGTGGCGGCTTAATGTGGCCCCTCCGAATCATGGTGGTGGTTCTGCTGCCTGTTGCTGCGTCTGCTGTGTGCGTCACAGAGGACTTGATGCAGCTCCCGTTAAAGGGGAGAGTCTCCCATTGGCCTCAGTGGCAATTGGACCACCCTGAGAGGACTTCAGGATATGCAGCTGTCCATCCAGCGTGTTTAGACCAGCAGTAAATTCATCCTGAGCACATTTTTTAAAGGAGGGAAAACTTATTTTTCTTCCCACTGGGTCTGGGTACATGAGAAAATAAAACCCGTTGTCGTTATTTTTCCCAGCCAAAGCCATGTTCAGTAAGGTTAGTATCTCATTGGGGCAAACGTTAACGTCTTACTGTGTTTCTCTCTGTAGTGACTCTCTGCCTTCTGTCTTCTAGAGTTCATTGCTTCCATTATCTGATCCCACTGGCTAAACAAGGGAATTATGCCATAGTGGCCAACGTGGAAAGTATGGATTATGACCCCCTTGTGGTGCGGCTAAATAAAGACATCAGTGCCGTTGAGGAAGCTATGAGTGCCAGCCTCCAGCAGCACAAGTTCCAGTATATCTTTGAAGGTCAGGCATTTGCCAGTGTGCTCAGTTGATGTGCTGGGAGGAAGGTGGGGGCTGGGGATATGCTCATCAGCGTTAAAACTATCTGCGGTATGGATCAGCCTGGCAATCATTGGTCTTTCTCAGCCTGAAGATGAAAACCTTCTTGTTTGGTTAAGACTGACTGCAGAATGGTTGCCATCTGCTCCGGATTGATGAGGAGACCTGTGCAGGCAGATGGCAGCCCTGCTGCCTCCATGCCACTCCTTCGTGTATATCCATAAACTGGGAGGAATGGGCTCAGACTGAATGGGGGAAATATAAAATTAAGTACATGCAGCAAGGATCTTCATCAGGAAAGCCATGTACGAGTGTTTATATATTACAAACATAGCTACTGTGGCCCGCACACCTCCTGGATGTGGTGTTCTGTCCCCTCTAGTAGCACCAAGACCACTGAGAGATTAATCAGTCTGCTCTGCATCATTAGCTAAGGGCCATGTGGCTTTTAGCTCATGCAGTAGAGGCTCATGCATTTAGCTCCAGAGGTCCCAGGTTTGATCCTGCTTGCTGACAGCCGCTGTCTGTTGGTGTTACAATATGTTATGGAGTGGTCCCTGTTAGGACCTAATACTGTTCTGTTTCTAACATTAAATTGGGAGAATTTCAGCTGCTCTAATTATTTAAACATCTTTAAGAATCTAAATCATGTTTCAGTTAATCTCATCTATATTCTGTGGCTTTAACACACCATTCTAAAGGCCTGGGTAGCCATAAGGTGCATCGTTTTATTCAACAGATTGTACAAGGTCAGGAAAAGTACTGTGAATCACATCAAGTGTCTGATATGATGTGCTGGACAGAAAAAGGGGGCGCAAAAACAGGGTTTTACAGTGCTGGTTCTCCCTAGATTCCATGCCATTTGAATCCCCTAGTAGAAGTTTTGAAGATCCGTAAAGTTCCCCAACCCCCATTTCTTCCCACCATTAATAGCTATTTGTTTAGTACACAAATCCCCTGGGCTGGACAGAGATGTTTGAAACCACACCAGTCAAAGCACTAGAATATCAAATACATATATAATGAAGGACTCTGCCAGGCACAGACCTTCACTGGCAGAAGGATGGACTACAGACTGGAACAGGTCTTTGGTATCTCTAACCTTTCTGATATTGTGGCAGGCTGTGATAACACCATCCCATGGAAAAGAGCTGTCTCGCTGTGTAAGTCCGACCGTTTGTGTTCAAAAAGAGGGAAATTCACCTCATAGCAATGGACCCTACACAAAGCCTGGTGAACCATTTGTGAGCTACTTCGGCGCATAGGGTGAAATTTCTGTCTCTCCAGAGAGCCAACTCACAGCCCGGTCACTTCTTTATCCATATTTTGACTATTTACATTGAATGTAAGCAATACATAGGCCTTGTGGTTGCTCTCTCTCAGGTGTGAATTCTCTCATTTCACGGTTTGTACAAACCTTTTTTGCTGGGGTGAATTTAACCTTAAAGTTGTTTGCCATGAGACTGTTCTGGTGTTAGAATTACTCTGGCAGCCTGCTTAAGGCAAGGAGAGAGACCTCAGTGCAATTATGCTCAGAATATGACTCTGTAAAGATAGCATCTTGTTGTTTCCTGTGCTTAGTCTCTGGAAGTGGCATATATATCCATGTTTAAAGCAAAACCAGATTTGTTTCCTAGCCACCTGCCTTGGAGGATCTCTATCTGGAGATCCCAGCGTGCTTTTTCTACTCCATGCATCCTGACCCACCGTGATGATTCTGCAATTAGACCTGACCTGAGGCTGATGGCACATGAGGCAGAATTCAGGGCAGGGCAGCTCACTCTTCTCCAGCGAAATTTGCTTTGCTGGGCTGACAGCGCATAAAAAAAAAACCAACTTGATTTTATTAGTAGATTAAGCTAATTAGTAGATATGTGGAGTAGTAGAAATGGTCAGTGACAAGATGCCATAAACACTTCTGATGTTCTATTCGAGAGGAGCTGAACAGAAATTAGCCTAGGTCTGTTTATAATCCACCAGTGCCCATTTGAAGGTCCTGAAATATCCGTGGCTATGAAAATTTCACAGATAGTGGATACTTCTGCTCCTCATGCCATTTTTTTGGTGTGTCCAATTTTTTTATGAATCAAGAACCTTTGGCGGGAAGTCACCTCAAAACACACTGAGGGTGGTGGTAAAGGCCAACTTCAGAAACACCTTAGGAACGTGAACAGCAGCATCTATTACAGATATGTTTTAAGAGTAGGCACCTGTTTAAATGGTTTGTGTGGCTGGTGACTAGAAAGCAATCTCTTGCTAAACATTTTCTTCCTCTTTGCAATTCTTTGGCTTATCTCCCCTCCCAGGCTTGGGCCACTTGATTTCCTGTATTCTCATCAATGGCGCCCAGTACTTCAAGCGCATCAGCGAATCTGGTATCAAGAAAATGTGTAGAAACATCTTCATCCTCCAGCAGAACCTGACCAACATCACCATGTCACGCGAGGCCGACCTGGACTTTGCAAGGTGTGTTGGAAACCATGCCCCTTGTTTGTTAATGCTGTGACAACAGAAGTAGCCTTAAAAGGTTAAACCATCAATTGTGTAGGTGACTGAATAAGCTGATCAATGGAGTAAAACCCTAGAACTGTTTGAAATGCCATCCACTTCTCCCTCCCACTATTCAGCAGACTCAGCAGAGAATCATTCAATGGAATGAAAGTCCCTTTGAGCTTATCTTCCACCAAATTAGTTACATTACAGTTGCTACATGCTATGAGTTTGCTGAAGGTTGATACCTGTAGTGCCCCCTTGAAAATGTACGGCTAGGTGGCAAGATCAGAGTCCCAGAATGCTCTCTCCCTTTACAGCTCTTGGTGGGGTGGGGGTAGGGGGATGCAGGAGAAAGGCAACATCCACTGTACATGTTGTTTGTCCCTATTTAACTGCTTCACTTATTGTCCTCCATGCTAGTCTCTGTGTTACTGCTCAGAAGACATTCCATTAAAATCAAAAGAACATCACGCTGCTGCTAATGCTTCTGGCAGCTCTGCAGGTGCGTTCTGGCAAGCTTGCCATAGCAAGCAGTTGTGAAAGAGACAGCTCATTGTCTTGACAAAAATATTCCCACTCGCCCAGAAAAGGTCACACATTGGGATTTAATGGGACACTTGTCCCTGAGGTGAAGAAGAATCTTGTATTCATTTGAAACCTAAGAGGGAATTTTAGGTAGGCAGACTATAGTTGCCCAAACTGGAATTTGACCATTAAACTGAGGTTAATGCCCTACTCCTGTTCAAATAGCTTGAGCTGTTTAATAACCCAGTGATAAAAATCTGTGTTTAGCATAAAGTAAAAAGTTGACCTCTCCAGAAGTCAAGAGGCAACAGGATTTGACAGGTATTCATTAAAGCTCCATAAGGCATACAGAAGGTACAATAAAGTCATATCCGTATTTTATAGATGTGAAAAGTGAGGCTGAGAGATTAAATGGCTTGCCCCGGGCCACAGAATGGAGATGGTGTCAGAGCTGGAGCTGGATCCTAAGATTTCCTGGCTCTCAGTCCTGTGCTTAGACTTATAGACCATGCCTCTCTAAAGAGAGAAAGTTTGGCTTTTCAGTCCTTTTACAATGTACCTCCAGCTCCCAGGTGCTGAGAATTCAAATAGACATTTCACAAAAAGCAGATGGAGCATGTTAACAAAAGCAAATGTTAAAACGCACACAAAGAAGTGCATTGGCTTTGCAAATGGATATAAGAACAGAACTGGTGTTTCAGATCTGTTGGCTCACTGAGGCTGGTAGTGACCATTTCAATAATAGGCAGCTGAGTACACATGAAATATTCATAAGGAAGAGTTTGGGGGGCTAGAAATCTAAAAGCACGGGTGGGTGCAAGGCAAAAAAAAATTGTCCAAGGCTAGAACAATCCACAAATAATGGCAAGTGGATTTTGTCATGATTTGGCCATCTCTCTCAGAGGCTGAATTTGGTTGAAAATCTGACTCACTCAGATTAAGGTATGACTGAGTGCTTCATTTATTTGGGCGCTCATTTGGCGTATGGTGTCATTACTGTATTAGTCTATTCCTAATAACACTGACATGGGGGAGTTCTGAATGCTGAGGCCTGAGGAGGGAGAGAGATCCATCACTAATTCTCTGAGGAATACAATTCCCAAATTCAATCATCCGTTTTAAATTATTTTTTTTAGTTGAAATGTTAAGTAAATTAGTCCAGGTTTTTGGCAGGCAGAGCAAGGCTTGAAGATGTGTTAATGGTAACTGGAATCCAAATAATGAAACGTTGACCAAGCCCCAGTGGAGGTTGGCATCCTTGGGCCATCAGCTGTTTGCAGAGGCATTTGAGGCACTAGTTGAATAGCGATGGAGTTGTGCCTTTCAATGCCACACTGTGTGTCACTTGGGAAGGGCTAGAATCGAAAATGTTAGTTCCTCCCTTAGTATAAGTTCAAGAGCATTTTTGACAGCTCAGATGGCTGTATTGTTTCTTTCTTTCTTTTGGAGCAGATTTCTGTGATATGCTACATCCCTTTGAGTTTCAAATTACTATGGAATCCAGGTACCTGGATCTCCATTATTTGAACCTCCCTTGCTAATGACATCCCTGTTCCATTGACACCTGCTGATCTGAATTTGCAATTATCCAGGCACATTTAGTGTTGGCCCAATTAGTGGTCCAGCAATCAAATCCTCCTGTAAATATAAAATATGCATAACAATACCAAAAGAGCAAATAGTAACACTGACAGTGATCCTATAGCACCTCTCATACTAGGATTTCAAAGCACTCTGCAAAGGTAGGCAAATATCATTTCCTCCATTTTATAAATGGGGAAACTGAGTCACTGAGAGGTTTTTGTCACCCACCTTGTCAGTATTAGAGCCACCCCAGAAGTCCCTGATTCCCAGTCCCATCTGCTAACTAGTAACGCTGCTGTTGGGGAAAATGACCTGTGACTGTAGGATGTGACTGAATATTCCTAACCACATTTAATCCAGTTTGTGAAACATTGCAACCCCTGTATTTCTGTAGAACCAGCCTTGAAGAAAAATAATCCATAGTTCATTCCTATTAGATGCGGGGGGAGGGGGAATTGTGACTAGTGCATATGTTACATATTTCAAATAGTTCTGTATTTCGTGACTCAATAGAGATGGAGGAAGAGCTGAATTGTTTCCAACAGAAAAAACTCAGGTGTATTCCAGCTTTCATGAGACTATTTATTGTACAAGGTCTTTGTCATTCAAATTCAGATTTGGACGGCTGATGTTTCCCTGGCTAGGTATTCAGTACTGATATTAGCTTCCTCGCTCGCCCTGTCGTTACTTGTCTGCCCATTAGAGCTTGAAGTCTAGAGTTCAATATACAGACAAATACTATTAAAAGTTAATATGCAGCTCTCTTCACATTATGTTTTAAATTTGGAACAAGACAGCTGGTTAGGCTGTAAATTTATTCTATAAATTAACACATCCGAGCTCTGGTGTGTTGTGTTTTACAGTGGAGCCTGGTGCCACCTGAGAAAGTGGAGAATGCTGGGGAACCTAGCATATTTGTGTTCTCTGAGTGTTGGTCCTTTTTTCTTCTTTACATTCCTCAAGGGTTTGTACAGAGCACTGAAGAGCATTGCTTACCCTGCCTAGTCTGGAGTGGCTCCCTTTGAAAGTTTATTAGCAACCTAAGGCAGAATAAACCTCCATAAGGAAGTGTGAGTGGGAAGCCCTTTCTTCTATGAAGCTAAAGCCATGCAGAATATTCTCACTGAAACCTGAATCCACATAATAATCACCTGATTCTGGTGAGACTTTGCAATTTCAACCACATTTATTAAAACGTTTGTGAACCTGCAGTTCACATCAGAATCCTGTGAAATTCACTGCTTTGTGGGGTTTTAATATGATGCAGGAGATTTCATTTCAAATGAGTTTTACTTGGAGGTTTTGGGTTCGCCCTCTGCTCCAAGTTACGTCAGGGAAGGGGAGAGGAACTCTGCACAAAAGCACACCAAGGGGAATGTTGGCATGTCATAGATAGCTCTATCAGCAATGGACTTAGGTATACTTGGTCTTGCCTCAGCACCTGGGGAAGGACTGGGTGACCTCTGGAGATCCCTTCCAGTCCTACATTTCTTAGATTCTATGATTCTGTGTTTCCCTGCAAAAAGTGAAACTGCCAACTTTCATACTGCTTTAGAAATAATTGTATCCAGTCACATAAGAGGAGGTGTAAATGATGCAGATAACTGACTGCAGTATTTGTGCATTTCTCTGTTTTACAAAAGCTATAAAGATCGGTTTTCTAAAGTTCATATTAATATTTTCAGGGATTTGGGCAGAGATTGCCTTTTTATTACATATGTCTAGTGTCTGGCACATTAGGGCCCTGATCGCTGATTGGAGCCTCTGGGTGCTACCAAAATACAAATGAATAATAAGGGTTTTCCTCCTACAGTAATTCTTTATTTAAAAAGGACATGTGCTGCAAAATTTAGATCTGGGACTGTATTTCAAAGGATCCAAAGTTCTGAAACTTTCAGATCCGGGGTTTCGGTTTGTGCTTTTGTAGAAATCAAAGACTAGCTGTGAAATGTGTATGTGAATTCAGGTCTGAAACGCATGTGCCCATGTGCACACGCACATCTACCAAGGTGTCCAGATCTCCATTTCTGGTTCAGACATGTCTTTAAATAAAATGTTCTTCCACTGTTAGAGGATTTAATCAATGGAAGACTTATTCTTCTGCCATCCTGCTGTTCTCTCATTCTGATGCAGAGGGTGATGGTAATACTGCCTTCTTCCAGGAAGTTAATTGAGTTGGGCGTGAGAGAGTGATTGAAAATGTTACATTTCTTAAAACAGCATGTAATTTTGACCTCTCTGGCATCAGGTGGATTGAGAGTTGCTACTGTTCGCTATTAGGTCTGAAAGGCTAGTTTGTGCTGGAAGATAATTGCAGATTAACTAGAGGGAATAAGGATATTATCAGACTTCCTTACATCAGTAGAACTCCTATGAAATGAGCAAACTGTCTTTGAATCAGATGTAATCTTGTTTCTCCAACCTGAGCCAGGAGGCCAACTGAATGGTTAATGCGCTACACAGCCATGCCTAGGGCACACGTTTGGCTTCAGATTGGTCTCTCTCTGCCCCTTCCACCTTCACACAGTTTAGCTGGTGCTGGGAGCACTAGTTAATCAGGTGCATCTGTTTTTTGCCCAGCATTGATCACTCTGGCCAGTTCATTTCCAGTATAATAGGGATTTGACAGGAGGTAATCTTTTCCTCCTCTGGAAAGGAGAGAGGCACAACACACATGGCTTACAGTGGGAGTGTAGGGATTACTCTAGGTATTTAGAGGACTCTGTGGGGTGGAAGAAGATATTAAGTTGGCATCTAAAAATAAAACTCTATGTTAAAGGAGAGTAGTAATGACTAATTGGCCAGGAGATAAACACATGCATAGCAAACCTTTTGTGGTGAAGTGAGGGAACCTTTTCTAATGTGGGGCCTAATTTACAAGAGATGAAAGGCAACGGGTCCTGCAGACTCTTGGAGATCCTGTTCCTGCTACTTTAGAAACTGGGCTCTTGGATTTAAAGGCATCTTTCTAAGAGATGTGGAGTGTATGTTTCCATTGCAGTCAAACCCAGACTGTCCTAGAGAAAGCCCAATGAAAAGGGTATCAGAACAAGCTATCAGCATTCCAGACATTGTTCACAGATTGGCGATGAATAGGCCCTTGCAGTGTAGTTCACGTGCATATAATCAGCACCATCTGTATGTACGCAAGGACCATCTTGAATTTTTATCCTTCAGGAAGGATAAAGACCTTTACTTCTGCTTCGCAGTGAAATGCAGCTGCTGTTGCTGCTCCTGTCGTTGTACGTCTCCGCAGGTGGCCATCCAGCTACTTGCTGTTTACTCATAATGATGTTCCAACATACATGTAGTTGCTGGTATATGTATATTCTAAGGGGTAATTCCTGTCCCACCACCCACTCAGCCACAGAATGTCCTGTCTGCAGTGGATTCAGAGACGAGATAACGACTGCAGTCATGTTGGCTTAGAAGTAGTGAGGACACCCTGATGGTTTGTAGGAAATCACTAATATCCCAAGAAAATTAAATGCATACTCCCAAAATCAAACCTACAAATCTCTTTTCCCAAACATCACCAGGTTAGGTTGTATTTTCCTAAGAGGCTACACTGTTGTTTTCAAGCCACTCACGCTGAGCATTAGCTGCTTTTGGCTCCCACGGAGCATTGCCCTCGGACCAAGGGAAGCTGACCACCATTCACCTTTCAAAAAGGCTCCCTTTGTCATTTGTTTGATCTGTTGTTAAATCGGGCAAAAATTGGCCCTTAACATTTTTAAAGTTGCTCTGGGCAGGCCCTGGTTAATCATTCCAGAGCATGCATTTTCTTTTAAACTGATATTGTTTCTAAAAATTGTCGTGGATAAATAGCGTCCTCAGTGACATATAGACAGAGGTGGTAGGATAGTCACACAGGATGCAGGCCTGCTTGTGTTGAAATAAGTGTCAGTGGGAGCAGGATCAGACTCAGTAATGGGATTTCTGAGAGGCTTTAATTCCTCACTGCAATGCCATTTAGGTTGCTGGGTTCCAAGAGCCCCTTTTATTCTGGGATTATTTGGTTGGAGATATTTTGTTTGGCTGTGTAGGAAGCCAGAGTCTGATCTGCATGTGGCCATCAGACCACTAGGAATTAGCAGTAACATGCTGCCATCTACTGGAGTTATCCAGTGGGAATTGGACAGCAAGAGTGCTTTAGACTGAGGTTCCTCAGAAATCTTTGTGCTGCTGAAATGTGATCCTCCCAAAGCTACTGAGTCTGGGTTTGACTGCTTTTGCTACACTGGGGTAAATATATTATTTATCTTTCTGTTTTTGTTCTTTTTCTCTTAATAAATATATAATCAAGCACATCTGATGCCTGTGAATCTAAGAGGCTGTGGAAATAGCTAGAGACAGGCATTGTTCGGGAAGCTACTCTGCAAGTTCTAACTGAACACAATTCTTAGGATGAGCTTCAATTCCGACCTGCACCCGGTGTACCATAATGTCAACCTGCAGCAATAACCCCTAGCCTGGAGCCTTACGCAACTTTGGCGGGGCTTATTCCAGACCTAGCTCTTTCCTGTGGTGGTTTTGTGATATTCGCTAGAGCTCCCCCAGACTCCCACTTCACTTGTAACTGGAACGGGATAAAAACGTGCAGGTCAAAAGGGAAATATTATCATGGCTCCTGAGTGGGGATGTGTGTTTGGGGACTTCAGTCTAACAAGAGGATGCTGCCTGAATGGGCATGCCTGGGCACCCAGTGCTATATCAGACGGTGTGCCACCAAGCCTGACCACAGGAGAGATGTAAAACCAGAGTGGGCAAACCCCTCGAAAGTATATTATAGGTAGCTGGATGTGAGCAGGGCAAGGACTGGTTGAACTAATAATCTTTTTTCCCTTTCTGATTTCTGTGATCCTAACACAATGTACAATGCACACTCAAGTCCTATTTTTTCCAGGGCCTCCCTACATGGGAGCCTCTTCTGCCATACTTAGGCAGGGGAGAGCTGGGTGGGTGACGCTAGACAGTCTGCATTGGACACAGTGGCGGGGGAGTAATGGAGCAGGGTGTGTCCGTGACCAATCCCCCATCAGGCACTGGTTGTAATATGCAACGTGGAAGAGCATTTACCATGCTGATGGGCACAGTGTAAGAACCTGAATAAGCAGAATAGCTGAAGCCTTGCCTCTGGATCAGATACAGCTGCAGTGCATTTCCTCAGTTGATGGGAGACATGCCTGCTCCTCCAGGTCGGGATTCTAGGGGTCCCTGTTCTGGCAGTGCCCTCTACCCTCCACCTCCCCAAGAACCATCACAGATTCCCAAATGTTCAGTCACTCTGCCTTGGCTAAAGTCGTTAAAAATGGGGCGGCCATATATGTTTTGATGTGTAGGAAAGTAGCTTTCAGCAGCTGACAATGAAACCGAGTGGCAGTTCAAGGGTTAAGTGCACTCTGCAAGGTGCATTCACAAGACTCCCATTTGTGGATGACCTGTTCTCATACCCAAGCAGTGGACTTGGCCATAAAGGCTTCATTCTGCCCTCAGCTATCTATAGGAGTTAAAGATGTACAGCACCTTGCAGAACTGAGCCCTACTGGAGTTACTCTGCAAAGGAACCAGAAGCAGAATCGACTGTAAGGAAAGCTCTCCCAGGCTGAAAGTCCCCTATCTGGAGCCTGGGAAAGATGTGTTATCTCCATGCTTGTGAAGTCAGACCAACGTTGTGTGCTTATGGAGCATTGCCCCAGATTTGCTTTTGCTCGTTTTAATTAAAAAGTTGTTTTATTTTTCAATTAAGAATTTGGCTTCAAAAATATTTCCTTTTCCTTTCTTTGTCTCTTGTTTTTTCCCCCTGTAGTTTTCATTGAGCTCAGATCTCAGCACAGCTTTAAATTAGCTGTAATTAGTGGTTTCACTGCATTAACCAAATATCCTAACTGCAGAGAATTAAAAACCACTCCTCCACTTGATTGCTTTTCCCATTTGTGTTGGGTAATCAGAGAATGGGCTTTCCCCCTCGTGTTTCTTTACTGGCCATCTCACATGACACAGGTGCAGTGGGGGAACTAGGGACAGTTGCTTTCATAAGAATGGCCATACTGGGTCAGACCAAAGGTCCATCTAGTCCAGTATCCTGTCTTCTGTCAGTGGCCAGTGCCAGGTGCCCCAGAGGGAATAAACAGAACAGGTGATCATCAAGTGATCCATTTGCTGCCACCCATTCCCAACTTCTGGCAAAAATAGCCAGTGATGGATCTGTGCATGTGTATGAACACACTGGAATGCATACCCCATTGGGTCATATGGTCCAATATATTATGTCCGGAGGTTCTCAGTGCTTCAGAGGAAAGGCTACAAACCAACACACATCCCTCAGTGCACGTAGCTAACTGTGCAGAACTATAGCACAGGGCAAATTTGTACCCTGCCCCAGCTGCTGATCATCTTATGCCCTATGAAATATGAAAGTTGAGGAGTGATTTTTTCACTCAGTTAATGTGACTGCAATTTATATTCTTATTCACACGATGGAGAGGTTTAAAAATACATAATTTTCTCGGGTTCCTTTAGTTGTCAAGTAACACCTACTGGTGAACAGCTGAAATGTTAGTATCTGGTGAAAGGCACTCATTACTTGCTGTGTTCAGAAAACTGCATCAGAAACTCTTACTATGTATTTGCATGCCAGTAACACTTAGAGGGCACCAATCAAAGATCAAGGCACATTGTGATACATGCTATACCGATACGTAATAAAAATCCAGTCCCTGCTCCAGAAAGCTCACAATCTAGGTTATGACAAGATGTAACAGGTGGATAAGACAACAATCAAGATGTGGGAAGACAAGATGAGAAAGCAAGCAAGTCATTGCACAGTAAATGTAGTTCTCTCAGCTCACTACCTGCGTGCCCACTGTTGGTTCATTTCAAACATGTTTGTTCCCCCTAGGACTGAAGCTATGTACACACTACAGCTTAGGTCGGTACAAGTTATGTCGCTCAGGGGTGTAAACAAGCCACCCCCCTGAGCGATGTAAGTTACACCGACCTACCCACCGATGTGAACAGAGCTATGTCAGCAGGAGAGCTTCTCCTGCAGACATAGCTCCACCACTCGCGGGGCATGGAGTAATTAATCCGACAGGAGAGCTCTCTCCTGTCGGCTTAGAGTGTACACTCGCAGCACAATAGTGGTGCAGCTGTAAACTCTGTAGTGTAGCCATAGCCTCAGTCCTGGGAAGTTTTGTTTCTGAGTTTGCATCAGATGCATCAGAAAAAATATCTCACCTGGTGCTGATTTTCCGTGTTTAGAAATTCAAAAACACCAGAAGTTCTAAAGCAAAGAATCTGACTCTTGGGGGAGGATATTTCTGATGTTTGTCCTTAAGTAATTTTTCTGAAATGTGAGCACTTGAATATAAGGGCTGGATGAAGGGGACTTAGCCACGGGTTAACAATAACGTGTAGCTTCCTTTCCTCTCTTCTTTGTTGTCTCTCCTGATTACAAGCCCCTGGAGAAAGGGGTTTTTATGCTGCTGTTATTATTGTTTTACTGTAGGTGTCCGGAGGGCATAAGGCACTTCACTGACAAACAGAACATATGTGGTTCCTGGCGCCCCAAAGAACTTACAGTTTAAGGCCCCAGTCCAACAAAGCACATAAGCAGGTGCTTCACTTTAAACACATGAGCAGTGCCAGTGAATCATTGAAATCAACGGGTCTATACTTGAGCTGGGTTGGGGCCTAACTGTACCCATGACACAGAAAGCAAAGGCAGTAAAGAGTGGAGAAGATAAGAACTAGACAGATAGAAATAAGGCAAGGAGAGTAATGTGTCGAAAGAGGGGGAGATGCTGGAACAAACTGATAAAGAGCAATAGGTCACTGGGACACAGGTAAGATCTAAGAGCTCTGAAGGGACTTGAGAATAAAGTGGGTGAGCTGAGTTAGGCTGGAGCAAATCCATCAAGCGTTTTAAAAACCAAAGGGATTCATTCTGAATTGATTCTGAGTGAAGTGGGGAGGCCAGCGGTGTTTTCTGGGGCACTTGCTAACATATCTGCATATGACTGAGATAATAGGCAGTATAATAATGTACATTCTGCAGAGCTGGTGCTTAAGGATGCCTTGAGAAGGGAGTTGCATGCAGAGGTACAAAATAGCTAAAAGCATGCTGCGATGCTTCCCGGGGGCACCAGGGCTGTGAAGCATCTCGCTACCACCTGCCTTGAGCATGAGGAAGCCTTGTTTGTGCCTGGCATGGGTCAGCTCCCCAACTCCAGTGGCCATAAGCCCTCCCCACTCGTCCTATGGAGGCCCTGCTCTCTCTCTGCAGGTTAGTGAATGGCACACTCCAGCCTCCAAGCATCTCCCTGAGCATCCAGCCCCTGGACACTTGCAATATTCACAGATTCACTGCTTCCAAAGAAACAGCACATCCAAGCTCACCAGTCCACCTCAGATCACTGCTCCACTTAACACACAGCACGTCGATATGGTGATAGCAAAATCAGGTATCCGTGTATTTAACAAAGCATAAAGATGCAAGTGGTAACAAGTAGAAACCTCAAAGACAAATGGTTACATATAAAAAAAATCATAACATGCATTCTAGAGCTTAGACTTAATTAACAAGATACTCTCATGTAATCTCATGTAATCATGTAAACTGAGAGCGAACGTGTATCCCACCAGGGAATACCTAGGGCGTGGCAAAAACAATCACAACGTACAGTGCAGGCATTGTAATGCCTCATATGAATCACTTTCTCATGTTCTGGGACAATGTCCGGCAGTTCAAGGTGCACGTATCCACAGACATAACAAGTTATGCGTAATACTCACACGAGAAGCCCGTAAACTTAGTGGACAATTTATCAAGAACTACATCTGCACACTGCCAATAAGGAACTACGAAAACCAGACCTTGTTTTTGTCAAAGATGGAACAGCCCTGGTGGTCGATGTCACCGTATGCTTTGAACACAAAGACCAAACTTTCTCTGATGCGGCGGCTGAGAAAGTCCAACACTATGCATCTCTGACAGATGAAGTCAGAAAACTAACTGAAGCCACTAAGGTCAAGTACTTCGGCTTTCCTCTCGGCACGAGAGGAAAATGGCCCAAAATCAACGAGCAAGTCCTCTCAGCCCTTGGTATGTCAGAGTACGCACAAGGAAGAGCTGCTAAACTCTTCAGCCGTAGAGCTCTCCTGTAATTCCTCGGCCTACCAACAACTCTTGTGTTTTCCACGCTGCGAGTTTTGTTTAGGTTGACTGGCTTGGATTCTTTCTGCATTCGTACCACGGGGTGGGCCCGTCTCTTATGGTGGGAGAGACTTGATTTGGTGCCAGATTGTTTGGCACAAACCTCACAAGCCCAGTCACCAGCTGGTTCCTGTGATGTCAGCCCCTTGCATTTAGGAATGTAACATAGGATGCTGTGTGCTTTAGGATCGATCTTATCACACAAAGAACATTGGAATTCAACATCCTTCCCTCCGTGGTGACGTTTAAGATGTACATGCAGAGCAGTTGGTTTCCCTACATGATCCCCGCAAAGGAGACATGCTGGGTTATCGTTGGGTAATCTCACCAGAACCTTTCCCTGCACCCTAGTCTCGCATTCTCCTTCTGTCACCGCGACAGTGGGTGTCTTGGGAGAAACACTGATGGTATTGTTTCTATCATCTGCCAGTGTTTCAGAGCCAATGTGATCTATGCCATCATGTGCCAGCAATGCCCCTCTGCCATGTACATTGGCCAAACTGGACAGGCTCTGCATAAAAGAATAAATGGACAGAAATCAGACGTCAAGAATTATAACATTCAAAAACCAGTCGGAGAACACTTCAATCTCTTTGGTCGCTCGATTACAGACCTAAAAGTGGCAATACTTCAACAAAAAAACTTCAAAAACAGACTCCAACGAGAGACTGCTGAATTGGAATTCATTTGCAAACTAGATACAATTAATTTAGGCTTGAATAAAGACTGGGAGTGGATGTGTCATTACACAAAGTAAAAATATTTTCCCATGTTTATTCCCCCCCGCCCCCCGCGCTGACATTCTTAACTGCTGGAAATGGCCCACCTTGATTATCACTACAAAAAGTCCCCCCCCCCCCCGCTATCCTGCTGGTAATAGCTCACCTTACCTGATCACTCTCGTTACAGTGTGTATGGTAACACCCATTGTTTCATGTTCTCTGTGTATATAAATCTCCCCACTGTCTTTTCCATTAAATGCATCCAATGAAGTGAGCTGTAGCTCACGAAAGCTTATGCTCAAATAAATTTGTTAGTCTCTAAGGTGCCACAAGTCCTCCTTTTCTTCTCATGTCTCGTAGAGTATTGCTCACCCAAAAGCCTTGTGCTTTACAGCCAGGCTGGCAGTGAACCTTCTTTTGTGAGACAAGCACAATATCAGTTTGCCTCTTAAGTCAAGGGATCAGTGTGTCGCTTTGCACTCCACGTTATACCAGAACAATCCTTATACATAAACAGGACACCCCCTCCCACTGGGTGTTTGTTCCTGTAGATTTCCTCTCTTGTACATTTCACTATATCTCAGCCCTCACCTGGCTCAGTATGCAAACAATGCAGGCATTGTGAGGCATGCAATACACAAGCGGCCAGCCAGGGAGATACATGGCTGAGGTATGTCACCTCCTGGCCACCTGTCTTAATTCCACGACCTTAAGAACACAATTTTTATTATAGATCCATAACTCCTTAACTGTTATCTGTACATACATTTCTCAGTGATAATGATGACCAGTGGGTTATGGGCTCTTGGTAGAGACCTCACGTGCCACCCTTCGGTGAACTGTTATGTATATTTCTTACCTAGGGCATCCCCATAAAACCCTATGCACCTCCTGTGCCCTCTGCCAGTTGGCAACAGGAGCTCCCTGGATCACACATGACCAGTGACACCCAGCGAAATGGAAAGATGACAAATTTCCAACTGAGGAAAAGGCAGTACTTTTCTTACACAGTTCATAATTAACCTGTGGGACTGACTGCCACCAGATATTAATGAGTCTACAAGTTTAGCAGAGTTGAAAAACAAAATGAGACATTATATAAGGAGCAAAAACATCCAAAGTTAAAACAGATAGAACAAGACAAGAGGGGTTGGTCCAATAAAAGATATTACCCCACCCACCTTATCTATCTCATATTCTGGGAGTGACCCAGCTACAACATTGCAAACAATAGCTAGAACTTAACACTAGCTGTCCGGACTTTAGCAAGTACTTCCCCTATGGGCAATTTAATCCATAATTGTCCTTCGTGGGGTCTTATACCTTCTTCTGAAGCAGCCAGTACTGGCCACTGATAGAGACAGGATGCTGTATTAGCTAGACTTGTGGATTGATCTGGTCTGGTAATGCCTGAACATACTGCCCCATATGTAATCATACAGTATTATAACGTTCACATATAACTATTCGAAAAGCAAGACAATCGTCTTAAAATATCAATCTAGCATCTCACTGCTGCTGCACCTTCTCTCTCTCTCTAGCCATGCTGAAGTTTTCGTATTGACTCAAAGGTTGTATTTAGATTAGCCATTTCAGTTTTTCCTGGAGGCACTTTTAATCTTTGCGCTATGACCTTTAAAGATATAGGTTTTCGTGGCCTCAGTAATGATTTTTATTGCCTGAATATGGATGTTTGGTTTCCTCCAAGTAAACAGTTGAATTCCATTTTCCTAAGCTGGAAATGGACTAAAGAAAAACGAAGGGGGGCTTCATTGACTTTCCTTACCTGGCACTCAGCATTGTGGCGGGGGGGGGGAGGGGGGGAATCAATCGGATGAACTTTTCAACAGGCAAAAAAACTGCTTTCACTCTCCCAGAGAAAATAAGGCCAAGGAAGGTGCTGAATGAATATTTATTGATTTGGTTTGGTTTTTTGGGTTTGGTTTTAGACTCGGTGCTGAAGCACTTTTATCGACTGCATTGACAGCTTCATGATATATCCTCCTAGAAATCAAATTACAAGCAAGTTCCTCATTTCTCTCTTAAGCGACCGTCTTTTCTTGATACCCGTTTTTAACAATATTTTTCAATGTGGGTGAAAAATACCAAGTAATTACTTTATGTTCCTGAGTCCTTCATTTGTATCTGGAAGTGTGGGTACGTGTCTGTCTATTTCAGTCCCTTTTTCTAACCTGCTGCACTTTGAATGTTAATTAAAAGGCAAGCATTACTTTCTTTTTAAAACTTTTGTTTTGGAATTGCTGTGTTCAGTGACTTTCCAGGGGCCATGTAAGAATACACAGCTGGTGTTTATTTACTTGTATGACGGAGGTTACTTTGAGACTAGGGTCTCAATTTGAGATTGCTGACAGTACCTCTGGAGTCCGAGAGATCATTCTCCAGTATTTGGCAAAGTCTGTCGTGTGTAGGGGTGTGGAATATCAATTGATCACACAGACCAGGTTTTGAGAGCTTGCACTCTAAAATGAGTGCACACAGGTCCTGATTTGCACCTGCAAAGTAGTATTGACATGTGCAAACCATTTGATAATACAGTCCCAAATGGTCCAGGTTTTCATAGCAGAAACATCAGGCTATTGTCTGATCAGGCAGAAAGTCTTCTGTTTAATGGGGGCTCACTGACTCTCTCTGAAAACTCTGCAGTGGTGGTTCTTGTTTTACTGCACTGGATTCAGTTAGGCCTGGGGCTTTGATGCTGTTATGGAATTGAAGGGTCACCTCTTTGCCAACCTACTCATTTTTGTACCCTTTCTCTACAACAGGTTCTCTCACTGTCTGCCACAAGCCCTCTCCATATTCCTTACTTGTTCCCCCAAACCTGGGGATCACTCCCCTGAAACAAAGGCAGAAAGGCTATTGGCTGACATTCCCCACCAGCAACGCTTTCCCCAGCACATTTACCGAGAGTCTCCAGCCCCTGCTTGGAGAATGTGAAAACACTCACGGAGTACTGAGCTGGGAATTGTTCTGCCCCAGGACTAGCTCCTGAACCGTGGCTCTTAGAAAGCTGTCGGAATAAAAGTGCTTCACGTTCCAAAGCAAGCGTCACAGGTGGAGCAACGAGACGACAAGCTAACGGTATCGTCAGCTTCTGCCAGCAGACTCAGGTTGACGTCTCCAGTGTTGGTGGGTGAGGCATGCCTCTTGGGGTACCACGCAGCGCACCCCCCAAAGGAACGGAACAGTTGGGGTGTCCCTGATGTTGTGTGTCAGGCTGTAGTTAAGCAGTGCATGTCCCATCTAGACCTCCAGGACCAATAACGTAGATGTAATAACTCTTCATGGAGGCCAGTAGGCTAGATTCAGAGGGTTAGCTTGCAGATTGCTATAAAATAGGAAATCCCAGTGACCCTGTGAACCAGTGAACTTTCTGCTCTCAGCCATAAAGATGGTTTTAAGGTTCTTTTCTTTAACTCTTCCATCAGAGAGTCTTGTCTGCCTCCATCCCAGATCCTGCAGAGCTCTCTCTACCACCCTACTGCCAAGCCTCTGAGCTTCCACAGTTCCCTGGTGGCTAAATGGCCAAGTCAGAAGCTGTTTTCAAACCTGTGGGAAGCTGGTTGATGCTGAAGCCCATCTCACATCTCTGAGGCACTGCCAGTCCAGATCCTGGGTGATCACAGGGAGGAACTGTCATAGTTGATGGCAGTGAAATGACATCTGGGAGCATGAGGTACCCAGGAAAGATTTTTGTTTATTTGTTTCTAACCCTGGGTAAGGTCCAGAAAGATGGGGGAGGGGGCCTGGGCCTGGGCCCAGGCCCAGGCCTGCCAGGTCTGGATCTCACCGTTTTTCTTAGCCCAAGACAGAATGGCAGATTTTCAGGCAGACACTCAAGAATAAGCCCCCGTTTTTGTTGTGGCATCAGAAGCAAATCAGATGCACAGCCCAGTTAAATACTGCTCGGATCATGGCAAGATGAGCTGGGAGGAAAATGCAAGCGGGAACCTAACAGCCCTCTTACATATCCTTCCTTGGATCGCCCTCTTCCAGGTGACTGGTGCCAGCACAGTGGTTTTTCCCAGCCAGTGGTGTTTTTCTGTGCTCAGCAGGACACTGAAATGTGTTGGCTCAGTGGGAGGCTTTATCCTCTGAGAAACGAGTCCAGGATGCCACCCACCTGGAATGTGAGTGAGTTTTCTCAGGCCCTGCCATATGCCATCTTGCCAGTACCTGCTAGTCAGTGACACTTTAAAATACACATAATGGTTTTATTATTTTAAGTGAATTTAATGCTGGGGAAAGGTGCTGATTGAAACGCTGGAGACCTGAGTGTGTTTATAAAGAGAACGGGTACAACATGCCTCAACCCTGACCCAGCAAGGCCACCTGTCTTCTGCAAATCTCTCTTCCATGCGGCTAAAGGATACTGAAATAATCTTGGGGCTTGTGCAACATTATGACATTTACGTCATAATGCAGGACAAATAATTAACATTGACCTAAGGTGTTCTGAATCAGTCTAAGAGTGCTACTCAACCCCTGTGGGTGACCATACAGTACAGGCCCCGGGTGAATGGTCATAGGGCCCAGTCATCCTCTTTGGAGTAACAAAGATGCATCAGGTGAAAGGATGATCCATATATCATTCCAAACCAAGGAAGTATAAACTTGCACCCTTTTGTCCCATCCTTAGGTGCCAGTCACACAGGGTGATCCATCTGAGGAAAAGACAGCTTTCCCTTCCCTCCTCTAGAAGGCCTTTTATTTATGGTTCTTGGACCCAGAGCACAACAGGCTGCCCATAATAACAAAAGGTTCAGATATGAACGATCTCGATGATCCAAAGCATAGAGATCATAGCAGTCAGTGGCAACAGCTGAAGCAGTAGGCAGACAATACAAGCATGGAAGATGAATGGACAGTAGTAATAATCCAGCTCTGTCCAGTCGTCCTGCCACAAGGAAGCTGAGCCCATAAAATGGACCCTTATGCTGTGAGCGGAGAGAAAGCAGATGATCACAGGGCTCGTGGAAGGACACAGAAACACCAGGTAGGGAAGAAAGGAGGAATATTCCGAGCCTCCCGTTTCCAAGGGTTTACGAGTAAATTTCACACATGGAGTAGTGTCCATTAGCAAAGCAAAGGTACCATCCATTTTCCGAGTTAAAGGAAATGTATTTCTCCTTTCCTCCCACCATACAGGCAGCTCTTCTGAGGGTTACCTGGAAAGGGCAGTTGCTTCTTGTTGCTTAGCTTCTGCAGCTACTACAAGGGACTGCCACTCTGTTTCCACAATGACTGGGGACTATTTCTTTTCGTGCAACTGGGAAGCTCGATGTTCTCAATTCAAGAAGCAAACAACGTGGCCAAAAAAGGGCATGTAATACTTATGCCTGAAAACATCCCTCTGGGGACCAGTAGGGCAGGGGAAGAATCAGAGAGCTGGTAGCAAAGGTTAGCACGTTATAGAGAAGTGTGAGGGAGAAACTGACAGGAACCCTGTTAGCATGGGACCTACATATTCATGTTGACTATAGAGAGATTGTCTCTGAGGTTTCGGTAGCCCTGTGGGAGGACAGTGATGTGTTTTTGTAACCTTGGATGTGACAGCAGCACCTCCAGACAGAAGCATACACAGGGCAGTACAGTGTATTTTTTTAAGTTTTCAAGGTGATTGCTATCCAGGGAGAATGTGGGGGAGGGGGAATGTATTTTGTAAAAACCAAGTTCTTCGTTAACAATAGGAACTCCAGAGGGCCAGAAAATAGCAATCAAGCAGAATCTGTAGAATTGACTCTTTGTCTGGATTGATTTTACTCACTCTTTACCTTCTAGCACTCGGAGACGCCTGCTGTCCTGGGGAGGGGTCTGCCTAGGAGTGAAGGGAGGGGAAGTGGCTGGAAAGAGGAGGACCATTTAAGCTCAGCTAGGGTGGCTTGCGCAGTGATGGGGGAAGCGTAAACATTACATCCCCTTGAGAAATGTCTGATTAGGAAGAGAGCCTGGAGAAATACAGGGATGGGAAACAAACAAGGAACTCTTCGGATTGCCTGTTACATTTCCTGTAGCACCCAAGTAATGTAACAGAGGCAGCCTTGATGCCAGATGCTGATTTCACACTGAGATAGCGCCATTGACTTAAATGGAGCTGCCCCTGGTTTACATTGGTGTAACTGGGATCAGAAGCAGGCCCCAGGACTCCAGCAAGGGAATGAACTTTCAGGGTCATCCCACTTTGAATGGGTCAAGAGACAGACTCCCCTGGAAGCTCTCTTTTCAAATGTGGGGTCCATATCTAGGCACTCAGCTGATCTATGTAGACTCATCAGTTATCTATTTTACCTCCTGAGCCGCGACTCCAAACATAGCATTTAGGAAACTTCTTTATGCGCCCATGATTGAAAATGATGCCCTCCCTGTGCTAACTCTCGCCTGCAAGGAAATTCCACTTATGCACGCAGGTGTCAGCGACCCGCAAACAAAGGTGTTAGAGGAGGGACAGGTTTTTGAAAAGAAAAATTGACACAAGACAAAAAGAATCATGGAGGGGAAAAAACCTCAGTGTGTGAAGAACAACTATCTGGACATTTGTCTACAAATTGTTTCAAAAAGTAAATATTAGATTGTCAGCCAGAAGTGTAACTCCATTGCTTTGTTTCAGGCTGCAAATGGAAGCAATTAGAAAAAATGTCCTGCTCCTTTCACTGTCGGCTGTTTCTTTCTACCACAAACCCCCATAGATAGGAGGGAAAGCACTCAAGTGCTTTAGTAGCGGATTGGTTTGCCCCGTCAGTCAGATCTCATTAGAAACTGCAATGCTTCATGCCCAGTAATCTGCTAGAATGTGGCAGATATTTGTGCTGTGTAATATGTTTGAGGGTCACCACTCATCACTTTTCTATGCCATTAAAGCACATATTTCGCAGATGTCTCTCCTTTAATTAAATTAAGGCGAGGAGATGAGCTCTTTACGGGCCAATGCGGCGGTATTATGGCGGCAGAAATAGGAAGGCACAAAAGCAGGCGGGGGCAGCCGATGTGGAGAGGTGTGAAGTACTGATGTTAGCTCCAGCGTGGGGGATAGGTGGAGCGGTGGCTGGTTCTAGACAGGTTAGGCCAGAGGAGCAGACTGCTCCAGAGAACATGTCTGGTTTGGCAGCGGCAGAAGGGCAAGTTCTGGCAGCAGGGGGAGAGAGAGGGAAGCTAAGCCAAGGCCAGAAATGGCAGAGCAGAGAGAATAGCTGCCACTAATGAGAGGGAAGTCATTTTATGTGGCGTACTGTAATCTCAGTTAGAGCAAAGGGCTGAGAGACACAGGTTCTAGTCCCAGATCTGCTGTGGACTCACGGAGCGATCTTGGGCAGGGTCTTTCTAACTCACTGTGTCTCTCTTTCACGCTGTAAAACAAGGATAATAGAACTGCAATAAATTAATATGTGGCCACCAAGGGCATCAGTTCTGTCACTGTGTTGCCCAATGAGGCTATTTGGAGCTTTATGGTAACCTCAGGGATGGAACCCAGGTCCTCTTGCTCCATAACGACAGGACTCTACCATCTGAGTTAAAGGACATTTTCCATTAGCAGTTAGCTGTATAGTGCAAGGGACACACCATAAACAATTCTGATTCCGTCTAGCAGAGAGTAGCAGCATGTGCATGTACAGTGAGTTCATTATAGTATTTTCCTACTTGATAGGTGTGATCTGTAGGCTGTAAATCCAAAGTACTATAGTTGATTATATCTTTCCTGTATCCAAAACCAAATCTGAGTTCTTTGGTGAAAGATCAAAGACTTTTATTTAGTATTTCAAATGCTAAGAGTTTTAATTCTCAGAAAAGGTTCAGCCCGCTTTTGGATGGTGAAGTGTGATTCTGAGGCATTAGAGTCGCTAAGTATGTGTTTTAATAAAAAGTGGCACATCTTGGTTTTGTTGGCTCACGTGTAAACTAGGAAACAGCTGAGTGGATTCGATGATCCCTGCAATACTGAAAGTGACTGGCTGCTGGGTACAGTACAGCACCAACCTAATGGGAGATGCAGGCCAGGCAACTCCTATGTGTCCAGTATGGATCCTCCGATGAAGCAGACATTGACAATTCTGACTAAGATGCAGGAAACATGGAGTTAAGGAGGTGAATTATTGATTCAACATAAGTATTAACATATCTGGCAGATGGAGATTGTCTGAGAAAATTTTGCAGAGTGGCATCTGCAACATGCCTGATTGGCATTCCTGAACTTTCACACATCAGATGTAGAACTTCAACACACAAACTCTGATGTGGCAATTAAATTCGTCCCATTATGATCCTGTGCTCTTTAGCCAAGAAAAAAGTGTGAATTCAGGTAGATATTTAAAACCTTAAGTCTTGGTTTTTCAGAGCAGTTTTAAAATAATTATATCGAAATTGCTGTGTTTGAACATACATGTATGATGTTGATTTATAAGAATGATATATTCTTTTCAGGAAACAATCTCCAGCATGTAATTTCTTACTCAGACATTATTGTGGGCTACAAAGCTTGCCTAGAATTGAAAAATTTTTATTGCAGATCTGAGATCAAATATATCATGGATATAAAATTCAAATGAGATATCATAGCACATAAAGGCATTACATCTGAAGCTAAAGTAAGTTCCTTGTGAGTGTATTTAAGATATGTATCAGATACAAGGTCAGGCTTGACAAAGCCCTGGTTGGGATGATTTAGTTGGGGATTGGTCCTGCTTTGAGCAGGGGGTTCAATTAGATGACCTCCTGAGGTCCCTTCCAACCCTGATATTCTATAATTCTATACAAAATTATGCCCCCCACACACACAAAAAGAGAGAGAAGAGGAAAAGAGGTGCAAATAGTGATTAAGCTGTGTGCTATCATGGAAAACAGCTCACTACTTATTGAAGGAAAGGTAGTTGTAAAAGATACCCTGGGTAATGCAATATGGTACCATGAGATTCTTTGGTTGCTTGTTCAAATCCAGCGCAGGTTGGTAAATAACTACGTTTTTACGATCTGTTCATTGTTCAGTGGCTTATGTGAATTTGGTTGGCAAGTCAGAATCCACTTCCTAGTGACCAAGTGGCCACATCACAAAAACCACCAGCAAAATTGGCATTGCATCTTAGCAAAGAGGCAAAGGATCAGGTCCACTATGGAGAGCGACCCCCGAGGTGAATGAAGAGGAAGGTTCACAAGGGGCAGTTTCAGGTGCTGATAACATGTCCTTTTCTAGAATCAGGAGTACCTTTTTCTTTCTGGAAGCTTGGAATGTGAAGCCACTCTGCATCTTCTGCTGTTGCTTCAGCTGGAAATCTGACTGGGGAATTGTGTTATGAAATAAGTAACCTGCTTCTCGAGCTCTCCATCCTGAATATATACCCACGTCCTCTTATGTTCTTCTGAGGCAGCATCATACTATACACAAAACTTATCAGATAGATGCAAACATCCATGGTTTTTCTCAAGGTTGGATCCATGAACAACCAGGCCTGGACAGTGTTCTTGTTTTCTTCATACAAGAACCCTCTAGTGTTTCATTGCTCTCTCCCTTGCTAGTAGCCTTTTAGGTGCCCCAGTCCCATCCCACCATTCATCTATCTCCAGAGAGAGGGACAGAGCACTCAATCCCCTTCTCTGCTGGTGTTAATTGTGCTTCACTGATGGGCCAGTCAATGATACTTAGGATGCTTCATTGTAGTCTTGACTTTGATAGTCCTCTGTCCCATGTCCAGCAAGCAAGAACTTGCAGACCATTCCGAAAGCCCCCAGAATCTTCAGGGCTCACACAACGTGATGATGTTGAACCTTGATGTCACCAAAAGGACATTACATCATCTTATGTGAGGCAATTGCTTTGCCCTTGAAGCAAAGAATCTAAAAAGTGATGACCCAGTGGAAGTTGCCACATGTCCAATTGGCAAAAGACCACATTCTGGTTTTGGTGTGTCACTGCCCATAAAAGTCCAGTTACCAGCATTGGCAGCCACTAAAGTAGGCAAGCCAAGAGAATTCATGAGTGAAATCAGAGCATAAGCTGGTCCTTTTCAAGAACATGGAATTTAGGCAATTGGTCAGTTATATTGAGTTTAAAAGGTTTTTGGAAGCATCAGCTCCTGACTGCTGCCAGAGCAGGATGTTGGATTAGAAGGACACAATATCTGATACAGCCTTTCCCATGTTGCCACGTATTTTGCTTTGATTATAAATGAATGACGTGATCCCATAAGATGTGCCCTTCACACACCAATAATATTAATGTCTGTTTCCATTAAACACTTGCAAATGCGCACCACTACGCCGGCCCTTGATTACAGCATCAGGCTTTTCTGTGCAGTTCTGAACCAGTTGATTATAAATATGGCAGGATTTTAGCCACAGTAATTGTCGTTCCCAAGGGGTAGCTAGAATTGTATTAGTTTTTTTGCTGACTGGAGCAGTTTTTGCAGTACTTTCCTTCGAACTGCTGACTCTCCTCTTCGGGGCTGCATTCATTTCCAAGTCTCCCCTCGTTTACACATGAGGCAGGGGGAAAAATGGCTTCATATTCTTTATAAACTGGCATACGGTTTAGGTAATATTTTACCATATGCAGTAAAAATGCAAATATGCGTGGTTTATTTGCAAATGCAGGCATTAATAACTGATATTTAAACAAGTCAGATGAGCACTTTTACTGATATATTCAAAAAGATTTTTTCCCAATCATTTGCACACTCAGAATCAATTTGAGTACAACATGTAAATTGAATTGAATTTTTTTTATATAAATTTGCACTTATCTGCTTGAACCATTAAATTTACTATTTAATATGTACTTTCCAGCTCACTTGGCTAGAATTTCATTGCTCTTTATCTGTATAAATTTAATTAGCCTTGATATCATCAGTGTATTATAGAACTAATTAAAGATTTAGATAAGTGCTGAGGGTGCTTATTTAATACCCTATAAAGTTCCATTTGGAGAGTGAGAATTTCTGTTCTTCGCTTCATTTTGCTAGTCAATGTGAAGCCACCAGGAGTGTCATAGACATTGTTTATGAGCAATCATTTAACAGGTTTGAATTGTCTTTTTTGATGCCTTAATATGGATTCAGAAGTTTAGTTTTAGGCTTCTTTAAAAAAAACTCTTAGGCAAAATTGCTTGGCCCCCAGGTTAGAGTCCTGGACTCTGGAGTCTGTCCCCAAAGGGGGAGGCTCAGGTACAGATCTGGGTGATGGGACATCAGTGCTCTATTCTCATCTCTGCCACTGTTTTTTTTTTCTTTGGACAAGTCACTTAAACTCTCTGTGTCTTAGTTCCCCCATTTGTAAAAGGAGCTCACACTACCCCCACCTCACTGGAGGGGGTTGTAAACCTTAATTCATAAAAGTTTGGTGAGCTTGATAAGTTTATGGAGGGGATGGTATGATGAGATTGGCTACAATGGCATATGGCCCATCCGCAACTGCTATTAGCAAATATCTTCAGCGGTTGGTGATGGGCCACTAGATGGGGAGGGCTCTGAGTTACTATAAAGAATTCTTTCCCAGGTGTGTGGCTGGTGGATCTTGCCCACGTGCTCAGGGTGTAACTGTTTGCCATCTTTGGGGCCAGGAAGGAATTTGCCCCCAGGTCAGACTGGCAGAGACCCTGGGGGTTTTTTCCACCCTCCTCTTCAGAGTGGGGCACAGGTCACTTGCTGATGGTGGATTCTCTGTAACTTGAAGTCTTTAACTCAAGATTTCAGGAGTTTGGTAACTCAGCCAAAGGTTAGGGGTCTATTACAGGAGTGGGTGGGTGAGGTTCTGTGGCCTGTGATTTGCAGAGGTCAGACTAGATGATCATGATGCTCCTTTCTGGCCATAAAGTCTAAAGAACCTATAACATGTTTTGATTTTCAGAGGAGTGCAAAGTAGCATTATTTTATAAATTCTCTGTTATTTCTTCCTTTCAAGTTATATTTCCTTTAACACACCATTTCACTTCTTGAAAATTTCCATCATTATTCCCCTAAATGAAATTGTTTATATACTTTATTCTTGTTTTACTTCAGGAAGGTATTGGTGATAGTATTCTTCATTTCCTGTCCTGAATTGCTACATAGTCTTGCACTGCCCTGTTACAGAGCTGCTGTCTTTCTTTCCTCTGACAAGAGGCTGCATGTCAGTAGCATGTGAAGTGATCAATTGTACGGTTGCAAAGTTCTTTTGAAATGAAGGATCATTATTAGGATCGCTATCATTGTCTGAACAGGCCCAAAAGAATGTAAATCAGATTAAGTTAAACAAAGAACATTTTAAAAGGATTATGAGGAATAGTGGGACCATGACTGGACATAGCACGTAGAGAATACAGTGTAGGAAGTGATCCTGCACATCTGGTAGAATGGACTCTGTGATGTACAGTAGTAAGTGTTCCATTTCTAATTGCTTTTATGCTCTCATGAGCTCCCAGTGGGAAAGAAGGACCAGGAACTCACCTTTGTAGGCTCCTACTTGCTTTAAAACAAACATAATTGGAAAGCATGCAAAAATCACAGTTGTCTTTGTAAAGAGTGGGAATGTCTGAGAAATACTGGATTCCATGGGCTCCCCTTTGCCCAGTGTATCAAGTTTAAAAGTCTTGCCTTTGCATTCAGGGCCCTGCACAATGCTGCTGCAGCCAACATTTTAGACCTCATCTCTCTCCTGCCCCCACTGCTCCACTAATGACACCCACCTTTAACCTGTTAGATTTCCTCTCCCACCCCTATCTCTTGTGCTCCCTACAGATAATGTCCCCACGATCCCTGTTCGCCAATCCATCACCCTCTTGTCTCCCCATTCAAATCACTTCCCAAACCTTCTTCTTCCACATGGCCAACAAGAAATGATCTAGAAACAAAAGACTGGTTCATCTAGTCCAGTCCCGTTATCACAGGCAGCCACGTCACATCCTATTCATCAACTTATCAATCGCCAACTTAAAACCAACAGTTGGTTGTTTGCCCCCTACTACTCCTATTGCGAGGCTGTTCCAGCACCTTAATCCTTAGATAGTTAGAACCCTTCTTCTAATTTCCAGCCTAAATTTATTCATGGCCAATATATATTCATTTGTTCTTGTGCCAATACTGTCCTTTAGTTTCAGGAGTTAAAGGACACATATATACATATGCTCTTACTCGTTCACTCACACGCTCTCTGAATATATAACTTACTGGCACCACCAAGATCTTGCACGTACTTACACTAAGTGACTGATTACTGCAACCTTTCGCTTTCTTCATCTTGACTGCCTATTGTTTGTTATTCTCACCTGTGGTTAACTCCTCAAGAGAGGTCATTTTACTTGCTTTGTATAGCACCCAGCATATTTGTGGGTATGGACAAAAAAAGGGGAGGATATAATGGGAAGAACACTTCCTATATTTGCTAAGCCAGCATTCAGAGCTGAATTTGTAGCTGCGGAGTCCATACCTCACTGCCTTGCGTTGTTACAGAATCGGCATCTATGTAAAAATATGAATAATAAAAGTGATGTTCCTTATTCTAAAATAACACAGCAGAAATCGGAAGGTCTTTCTCTTAAGATGAGAGCAAATCATTCTTAAGAAAATCATGATTGAATTTTGAATTCACCCGACCATCCTCTGAAAAACTTTTCTGTGTGCAGGTCCCGGGTTATCGGTTAACATTAGCATTTAAATGGAGAGACGCATTAATAGCTCTCAAAGGAGCTTGTCTCGCCATGACTGCCTTTTCAGAGAAAAAAATTTTAAGTGAGAAACCCGCTTTTTTTTCTTTCCTCCAAAAAAGAGAGTTCAAGAGACGATCATTTTTACAAAGAGGTTTTTATTTCTAATAAACGTGCTCAGAACTGCAGCGTTGTTAAATGGGTTCGGTACTGGGGATCTGGACGTTTTGTTTTGAAACCATCATTTTGAAAACACAACCCTCTTTTCTGGCCTTTGGCTTCTTTTGTTCCGTCTCTTCAGATTTGTTCTCAGCGTGTCTTCATTTGATCCCAGCGTCATGTCCGACGCGGATATCAATATCTTCCGTTTGTTGTTAGTACAGAAGGGAGTCACTTACAGCAGTAGTTCTTCATGGGCCAGATCCAAAGCCTACAGAAAGAGTCCCATTGACTTCACTGGGCATTAGATCCAGCTCCACGTGCTCTAAAGATCAAGGCATAGTGTTTATCCTCTTACCCTAAATCCTACCATAAGAATTTTAGGACACACCAGAGAATTCAGAAACTTTGGGCCCAATGCCCCAGCCCTGACAGGTGAACAGGCCTTAAATAAATGGCCCAGGGGCTTTCCATGAGATGAGTTAGGGACCACTCACACGAGCAAGGGTGGCAGGACTGAGCCTTGTGTTTTCCAAATAAGTTTCATGTCATAAAGACAAGGCTGGTTCCGCTGCCTGTATTACCAGCTGTTGAAGCGCTTCCCCCGGGTCGTCCTTTGAACCATCATTGAAGTTCTGAGATATTCCATCACTTCCCTCCCCCCGTCCCTCCCTAAGCCTCTGTATTACTGCCACCAATCTGTTGGGTGAATATAGACAGAGAGGACTGGTCCTGAGGCATCTATCACCTTCTCCGGCTTCTCCCATTCTAAAGAGCAAAAGGAAGGGAATGAATTAGTTGTTTCCTTCCTCTCCTAAGGAGGTAATTGCTTTTACTGTCACCTGACATCAGGAGTAATCCATTCTAAGAACTTGTAAAAGATGTACAGATATGAGGTCTGCCATACCAGGTCAAGCCAATGAGCCATCAAACCAGGTCCACGTCCCCAGCTGATCAGTTGTGCAAACAAGAAGGTTGAATTTCTTCCTGACCCTGCAGTGATCAACTCCCACCAGTGCTAAAGCCACGTTGCCAGTAGCTTGGAGGGACTCGCTCTGAGAATGCATCAGTCCTGCTCCTGCACTGAGAGGGACATGAGCAGAATGGGATAAAGCTGGAGCGGGGATATGCTCCTCTCCATAGTGGTTGCACACTTGGCTTACCACCTGAAGCATGAACTTTGATTGCCTGTATCTCAGCATGCGTAACTGCCACAGACTCTTCGTATTGGCTGTAACATCATCCAGTCCTTTCCAGATCTGGAGATGGTATGTGACAGTAGCTGATCACACAGTGTGAGCCTGGCTCTGATCACCACTTTTACTCTGGTGTAACAATGGAGTTCCTCTTGATTTACTGGAGTGTAAGGGAGAGCAATGTCAGACCATGTGTGAAGAACCAATTCCTTATTTGTTTTAAACGTGACCTATCTTTTGCTTTGCATGGCCCCTTCTTCTCTTACCGGGGAGGGTGCACAAAGGAGAGGCCTGATTAGTATTTTTACCCCTCAGAGTCACAAAAACCTTCCTGATTTGTTTGGGCACCAACACCCATATACAGGATTTAATGCCTTGGGCGGCAGTGCCAGAGGGCCTGGAGGACAGCCTGGCGCCCTGTGGTGTCCTTTAAATGCTGAGATTAGCCCGACTGGCATTTGCCACAGGCTCTCGATACAGGGAAGATGCTGCAACTTTACTCAGGGTGATCACAAGAGCCTTTGCAACGTCATGGGCCCTTGGCAGAGAAGACCCAGCTGAGAGCGAATCGATCCAATGATACTCAGACTGAGGCTTGGGAGCTGCAAGTGGCTCTTTAATGTGTCTCCTGCGGCTCTTTATAGCACTTGATATTAAAACACTGTGTGAATTAATTATTAACCAATCAGGATGCTTTTACTACATTATTAACCACTTGCAGAATACTTGGTCAGTCATTTTGCTGCGACAATTTAGAAAGAGAGAGAGTAAATGAAACAGTGAATTCACACTACTGTGGCTCTTCTGGCTAATGTTGATCACTAATTTGGCTCCTGAACCACTGAGGTCTGAGTATCATAGGTCTAACCTGTGTTCACACAGTTGTTATTATTTATTTGTAATAATAAGGGCCCCAGTAATGGATCGGGTCCGCATTGTGCAAGGTGATGTACAAACACAGAACAAAGAGACAGTCCCTGCTCCCAACAGGCTTACAATCACACAAATAGTCCTCACTCTCTCAAGCAGCTCCGTGACTTCAGTGGGTCTCCTCAGGTGCGAAAGATTTGTGGGATCAGGCTCCAATCTGTTCCATTCTATACAGGTTCTGATACTGCGCCTGTCTTTGTGTATCTGACTGCCTGGCAGATCTGATTTTCCATGCAGGGGTGGACCCTTGCACCCAAACACAGTCACAATGAAGCTGATTGGAGGCCAAGGGCATTAGGGGTTTTTTGCTAGGTGTGTTAATACATATTAGTATTTATTAACTTGTCTCATCAGATGGTGGAAGAGACTTCTGATAAATGTTAATTGGGTTTTTTTACTTTTTAAATGGCAAGATTAAAAAGCAAAGTATTTTGTGAAGTTCCACTGAGTGCAGAACAACTCTCCATAACCTGTCCTCCCCTTCTGACAATCAAAAGAACATTTGTAGTGGCAAGCACAAACGCATTTCTGAAAGTAAAATGAAGAGCCTAAATAAAAAATCACAGAACAAGAGATTAATTCCACTCACTCTTTCATATTTCATTATTTGATAACATCAGGAGATGAGTCCATTAGAATTGCTTTGGCAAAGGCAAACAGGAGTGTGTCTGATCAATATTTATTAATACTTTCAAAGACAAGGGAGGAAAAGTTGAGCAGACTCAGTAACGCAGTGAATAATTATTCCTACAAATCGGGCTTGGCCAAAGGCGATGCAATGCCAGAGAGGCCGAGTTTTCATTTTACCCAATTAAAAATGCATACCTTTCTTTTTCTTTGTAGGAAATTTTTAATTAAAAAAATAATCTGATTCTGAAAAGAGTGACAGGTGACTCCTGAATTGATTAGGTGCCGATTTCTACTGCAAAAGAAACTGAGGGTTTAGGACACATTACAGAGGGGAAGGGGGGAGGAGGCAATCTGCATCGTCATGGTAAAAGAATGGTGAATGCGGGGCCAGAGTTAGCACTTTTGGACAAGGTTGTGAACCTTTTCTGTTTCCCCGGTGCCAACTCAAACCTATTGATCACAGGGAGATTTAGTGAGGGTCAGCAAGATGATTTGTTAGGATGCACCCCAAAACCAGGAGCTCATATCCCAGGGCGGTCAGTGTAACATAAATGCTTCCACAGACAGACAAATAAAAGTAGGGTGACCAGATGTCCTGATTTTATAGGGACAGTCCTGATTTTTGGGTCTTTTTCTTATATAGGCTCCTATTACCCCCCACCCCGTCCTGATTTTTCACACTTGCTGTCTGGTCACCCTAAATAAAAGGGATGTGGACATCTTTGTCCAGCCTCCTGCTGAAAGAGACGTGTGACCCAGCTGCCTGTGTATAGTTTGAAACATTTCAGAAAGTTTTGAAAAGAGCAGGTGTCCAGATGAGCTGGGGCCAGGGAGAGCACCAGAAGGTTTTGTGTGTGCTTTTAGCACATTATAGCGCAGCCTAGCATTATGGCTGCCTGACATTTCCCTGGGTAAGACCCTGCTTTCGGTTGCTTATAATTTGGTTGCTTACAACTTCACCAAACTTTGGGCTGAAATTTCTCAGGCTGTGTGTCTGTCTCAGGCTGGCTTGTTTTGGAAAGTTTCAGCGGGAATGGTTCGGCCGTTTCTGAGAAAGAGATTAAGGGGAAATAAGTTGTTTTGCCCATGTTAGACAAAAATTCTGGTGACCTTTTCCTTGAGAGGCTCTACTGCCCCCATACGTTGGTGCAGGGACTTGAAATTTGGCAGGGGAGTGACTGTTATGTTAGGGATATGCCTTTTGCCATCCCTGTGAAAATCCACCTCAATCTGGCTAAATTTATAAACTTCTGAAAAATCTCAGTGTGCACGTGCTCAGTAGAAATTTGTTTGAGCTTTGCAGCTAAGTTCTCCAAAGGGGGCAGGCATTTTTTGACTTTTGAGTGCTTGACTTTACAACCTTACTGTTTTTTTAATGTAGAGGGTGAGTGGGGAAGAGGGGTGTAGGTAATACACATTGAACAAGATTTTCAAACTTACTCTAAAATTAGATTCCTACATTCATATTTAGGCACTTAAATATGTGGTCTGATTTTCCAACGTGTTTTGAGCAGCCAGCAGCTCCCAGGGAGGTTAATGGGAGCTGCTGGTTGCTCAGCACTTCAGAAAAATCAGACCATTTATTTAGGTGCCTCGATATGGATTTAGGAGCCTCACTTTAGAGAGCCATCTTTCAGATTTTACGCCTTTATCATCACAGCATCCCGTTTGCCACAGGATTTTGCAAATGGGGAATCTCAGGCAAGAAAGGTTAAGAGACTTAACTAAGGTCAAAAGAGGAAGCTGGAATAAAAATCAATAGTCCAGTGCTCCTTAGTCCCATGCTTAGCCCACTTGACCGCGAAGCTACTCGTGCTATTCAGCTCCCCTGCTTGTGACCAGAGTTCCCATTGACTGCTTAGCTGAAGAACTGGCTGAGCTGCAAGCAGCTGGCTGGGAGACAGCTTGTGGCAGCCCTGGGGCTATAAAGGGGAACATGCCCCGTTCTGTGATCTGCCACTACATCCACAAACCTGGAACTGCCCAAGGTCTGCGGAGGTTTTTGGCTCCTGTGCACCAACATGGGAGGGGAGGCAGGCAGTGGCGTAGCTAGGTGGAGCGAACAGGGGGAGCGGACATAAAGAAAGGTGTCACCCGCTTGTACTCACCGGGCGGCGCTCCGGGTCCCCAGCAGTACTGAAGGCCCTCGCCGCCGAAATACCGCCAAGGACCTGGAGCGCGTGAAGGGCCCCGCCACCAAAGTGCCGGACCGGCCGGCGAAGACCCAGAGCGCCGCCGGGTGAGTAACAATTTTAAAAGGTGCCAAAAAATTAAAAAGGCACCACTTGTGCTCAATGGGAGAGCAGCTGCTCCCCCCGCAGCTACGCTACTGGAGGCAGGATCTGACCCTAAAAGAATAGTGGATCCATTAGTATGGTTGGCTAGACGTGTTGGCTTCTTCATGGTGGGTTCCTGAGTTAAACAGTTTTGCCCCACAGTAAGGGCTTCTCAGGACTTTGTTATCCATTTTGCTATCAGCAGAGTGCTGAGGCTTTGTCATTCTGCTGGAATTATAGTACCAGCATTAGACAGGTCTATTTCAGGACATGTAGGAGACAAAGTTAGGCTTGGTCTCTCACTATTTTAGTGCAGTATTAAGCAATTTGGTCCCAAAGTTTCTTAGCTTTTCCCAGTGATGCTCTACGAACGTTCCATAAAAGATTTCAGGGCCGTGCTCTTAAAGGGGCAGTCTCAGCCTTACAAAATGCTTCTTACCTGGGGAAAATAGATGTTTTTGACCACCGTCTGAAATAGCGTTGGTTTCATTCAGCACAGTCAACATCCCAGTCAGAGTGAGTGAGACAGAGAAACAGCTGCTAAAAAGAATACAGCAATAAAATCTTAGAACATCCAATGTTGCCCCTGGACATTTTATCTTTTCGGGGGGCTCACTCCATGGAAGCTGCCATAGGGCTGCTAATATAGGCGTGACGTAACGAAGTTCAGGACGGGAACAAAATCATTCTGTATTGAAATCAGTGAGGAAAACATGGATGACTTGGATGTTCGATGGAGTAGCAGACCTGCCCAGGAGTGTGTGGCTGAAATACTATTAGGGGTTATAACGTCTCCAGACCGCAGCAACTAGAGGGCAGTAGAAGATCTCTCCTGTCTGTCTGTCTGTCTCACACCCCTCCACACACACTCTTGAACAGGTGAGTGCTCTAGATAACATAGCCAGTAAAACACTGGGATTCCTTGAGGTGAGAGGCACTATAAAAGGCATAGTTATTAAGCCTGTTCTGGGTGAAATGGGTGGATTTCATCCACTGAGGGTTATGCGGGGATCCATCCCCTGACCCAGGGCTGGAACTCACCCGAACAGCATTCCGGCACTTTTTCTGCATGGAGGACACCAGGTTGTTCTCAAAATGGTGTCCTCCACATTGTGTGACCTCTCACGCACCGTTCCCATGCTGGCGGGGGAGTTACGGTAGCCCCGGAAATAAAAGTGATCGGGGACAGTTAGGCAGATGCCAAAGGCGTCCTTGACACAAGAAAGTTTGGGAGCCACTGTTCAATATCATCACAGATTCCCTGACCCGTTTGTCCTATGTTTCTGGTGGGGATAGTGCCTTGCAGTACCAGCAACATCACAAACTCTCAGGGGATGTCTTGTGATGGCTCGGAAACTTCACCAGTGAACTGGCTCTTTGACTCTCTCTAGCTCCAGGAACTTTCTTGACGGTAACGTTAACCTGGAAACTAACCAGCTCTCTTTGTTTTTCAGTTTAACCCAGTGGAACGCTCTTAAGGAGCTTCTTTCTATTTCCATTTCCTCTGCCCTTCCCTGCACACCCCGCCTCTGACACACACACTCGGGCAGCTCACCCGAACTCCTGTCCATCACCCATCCTGTGTTGTGCTCCAAATTGGGGATGAGTTTTGTGTCACCATCATTTAGCCGTCAGAACCATCCCCCCCTCCCCCCCCCCCCGCCGGCTCAGGATGAGGATAACTTGGGAACAGACTCGAGCTACGGGAACAAATCCTTCAAGCCACAGCAGTGGATTAAGTCTTGAAGGACACAGAGACAGATAACATCTCTGCTGGACTGTAGCGAGACCAGTACAGTGTGAGAATCTAGCCAGTCACAATGTGAGCTTTGCGGCACCTGGACAAGGCCATCTGTAAAACTGATTAGTGCTCCAGTTTGTATGCTGGGTACTGTGCGCAGGCAGTGGGGTCTCTCACTTAGGCCATCCCTGGGGCCTGCACACCAAAGGACCGGAGGAATGTAATATTTAGTGCACCGCTTTCTAGTGGCTCCTCGGATTGCCATTTTAATGCATTCAAACAGCGGAGAGGAGCCGAAGGTGATAGCTTTCCTGGGTCACCCCTGGAAGCGCTTAAATTATTTACTCCACCACGTCCCATTGCCGGAGCTCACACAAACAACACCGACTTCACCTTCAGACACACTGCAGCGTTCCTGCCTTCCCTTGCTCTGCAGCTGGGAGACATACAGGGGTCATGGTGCTCATTTGAAATGAGTTCTTGTTGCAATATGCTGCATGCAAAGAGAAATAGATCTTTATCCTGAGCTTCTAAGACCCTTGTTTGTTTAGGATCCATACAAAGGAAAAAGGGTAGTTGGTTCCTAACTGGCAAAGAGAGATTTTCCATCTATCTATCCATCCATCCGTCCATCCTACACTCCCTGTGCCTGTGACACCCCCAGAGAAAAGCAGACCCAGCAGCCTGGTCTCAACACCTACCTGGGAGAGCCAGCCTTGCAGTTCCACAAGTAAAGCAGTGTACAAGGAACTTTCTCCCAGCAGGGTCTGCCCAGAATTGCAGCACCTGCCACCGCTAAAGGGACTGGGGGTTGATGGAGCCAGAGCCCTGACACCTCAACACTGGCCGGAAGGGTAGGATAGCCATGGAGGGAAGAAAATGCTGCTTCCTAAAGGGAATAACCCAACAGCACCCTAAGGCATAATGCTTCCAAAGCGCCCCCGGCCTGGGGCGCTCCAGCCCACCCCCACACTGGCCTCTCCCTTCATGGCACAGTCTGGACCTCAGACTCCTGGCAACTTCATGAGATCCTTCTTGGTAACCATTATTCTACCCATTGTACAGATGAGGCACCAAGAAGCTGTGTGTTTTCTGCAAGGCCACACAGTTATAGTGCCATGCAAAGAAACCCAGTGTCCTGACTCCTAGTCCCCTGCTCCAACCACTAGACAACACTCCCTCTTTCTAGAGAGATCACTGACGTTCCCTCATTTTACAAATAATTAAAATGAGCTTGTCATTAAATAGGTTTATTCTTAGGAGAAGAGGGGGCGGAAAAAGTAAAACCTCTCAACCAGTCTCCTACCACAAATCCAATAGAAGTACAGCAAGTGTAATCGCTTCTTTCTGATTGGCTGGAACACAGGAATAAAATCCAATCCGTAGGCCAATCAAAGCACAACCTTTCCATAATGGTCCGGTGCTTAACTGTCAGACTGTTCACCCTCAACCCCCTTGGAAAGTGACACCTTCATCACTGAAGTGACTCCTTGCTTAAATTCACAGCTTTAAAATTCATTCTTTAATTCGGTGCATTTAACACTAATTGAAACTAACGAGATCTGCAGCTTCTGTACGACCCTCATCTCGGCTTTAACTTATTCCAAGAGCCACCCAGACCCATCTGAAAGACATTTTCATTTTTTGAATTTCTTTTTCAAATGTTGGGCAATTACAATGACATTGACTGACTCTGAGTTTAGGGCCCTGCCTGTAGATCCACTCTGCTTCCTATTAGGGTTGCCAATTTTGGCTGGATGTATTCCTGGATATTTCATCACAGAAATTACTGACGAGTCCAGGCCAATCCTGGAGGGTTGACAACCCTACTTCCTATTAGCATCCATTAGTTGGGGCAAGGGCATAAGCTCTTATCATGTTAATTGAACCCCTCCAATCCCGAAGGTTTCTGCCCTTTGACCAGGTTGGACTGAGAAAGTCTAAATGAACTGCAATGTGCTGGCTGGCTTGTACTTGTCCCACTGCCCTCTAGAGACCAGATGTCTAAAGATAATATTCCTGCTGTTGCTAACTTCTAAAGAAGATTTTCCCTATAGGTTCCCATGGCACAGAGGTGTGATTTAGTTGTGGATGAATGGTGTGAGATGTGGAGGGGCGCAAGGGATGTCCTCCTCATCTGTCTATCTGTTCAGCACTGGTGGGGCCACATCTGGAGTATTGAGTCCAGTCTTGGTCCCCCCACTACAGAAGGGATGTGGACAAATTGGAGAGAGTCCAGCAGAGGGCAAAGCAAATGATTAGGGGGCACAGGAATTACGAGGAGATGCTGAGGGAACTGGGGTTATTTAGTCTGCAGAAGAGATGAGTGAGGGGGGATTTGATAGCAGCCTTCAACTACCTGAAGGGGGGTTCCAAAGAGGATGGAACTCAGCTGTTCTCAGTGGTGGCAGATGACAGAACAAGGAGCAATGGTCTCAAGTTGCTGTGGGGGAGGTCTAGGTTGGATATTAGGAAACACTATTTCACTAGGAGGGTGGTGAAGCACTGGAATGGGTTCCCTAGGGAGGTGGTGGAATCTCCATTCTTAGGGGTTTTTAAGGCCTGGCTTGACAACTCCCTGGCTGGGATGATTTAGTTGGGGTTGGTCCTGCTTTGAGCAGGGGGTTGGACTCGATGACCTCCTGAGGTCTCTTCCAACCCTAATATTCTATGATCTGTCTGTATTACCTTTTGTCTCTCGTCTTATACTTAGATTGTAAGTCTTTGGGGGCAGGAACCGTCTTTTCTGTGTTTGTACAGCACCTAGCACAGTGAGGCCCAGGTCTATGACTGGGACTCATAGGCGCTACCGTAATACCAATAATACATAAATTACAGTATACTGTAAATGGATGTATGATTCAAAAGCACCTGGGATCATGCTCATGGCTGGTTTCCTTGCTTGCTTTACAGGCAGTATTATGAGATGCTGTACAACACGGCGGATGAGCTCTTAAATGTAGTGGTGGATCAAGGAGTGAAGTACACGGAGCTGGAGTACATCTATGCCTTGAGCTTGCTGCACCGTAGCCAGACTGGCGTCGGGGACCAGACAACCCAGAACATGAGACTGCAGCGTCTGAAAGAGATCATCTGCGAGCAGGCTGCCATCAAACAGGCCACCAAGGACAAGAAAATCACTACAGTGTAATCCATGCTATCATGTCCCAGAATCAGAGCAGCATGGGCCACTTCCCCTGCTGTGCAATCTACAGTAACTATTGATAAAACACGTAGGTTATGGGTGGTATTGTACTGTACTAATAGCATGGGGACATACAGTCTGAGGTTTGGGTTTTTTTACACTTAATCATGCCAAGCTCCCCTAATGTATTATCCTGAGAGCATTTGCACTGATCTCCCTTCACCAAGAGGAAACTTACAAAGTTTAACCTAGATGAAATTTGGATAGGGGTGGGGTGGGGGGGATAGAGGTGCAAATAGATATCGGGCTGTCTCTGTTGAGCTGTTGCTGATTTGCCTTGAGTTTTAAAGGGGGCAGCCAGCTGTGGGAGGCGGGGGGACAGTGAGGGGAAGGATTCTCTCTTTGTTTGTCTGATACCGTAAATGGAAGTTCAGCTATCACTAATGGAAACAGCACCATGACCGTTAAGGGCAGATCTCGATCTAATTTGTGAAATCTTGATGGTCTTGAAGTTGTCCCAAGGTTTTGTTGATTTGAGTTCTGTTGACACTATTGCTCTTCTGTACAATGCTGTGTAGGTGCATTGATTTTTCTTTTTTCTTCACTGTTTCCACTGCAAAGAGAACTGGTTGCTAGTTTCCCGACTGATGGAACTTGGCTTTTATTTTGGATGGTGTTGAGCCAATTCATATATCATTAGAGGCAACACATTGGGTCATCAATTTCAATTTCCACAGTTCTTCTGCCTCAGAGCCATGAATCATCAGTTTCCAGAGATCATTCTGTTCCAGATAATGGTGGAAGTAGGTGGAAATTGCCAACTCAACTTTTTAACAGGCAGGGAAACTTCTTCAGACATTTAACTCTCCTTTTCGTAAATATCACTTTTGTCAGTCACCTGCTTGAAAGATACACCCCGATTCACATCACAGGTACTGTAGCAGACATGTACTCAACAGTAATGGGCAGGGAAGGAAGGAGGAGGTAGATTACGAGAGCCAACCTGTCTGAGATGAGTTTCTGGAATACCATGCTAATCTGTTGCAGCATCACTTCCATCTTTCCTTCCGCCATTCACTACTGTCACCCACACTGGAAAAGGATCCTTATTCATCATGGCTGATGGATTTCTTCCAATCTTTAATACAAAGTATGCATTGTATTCATATTTTTGAGAGGGAAATTGCTACCCATGGTTTGGTGTCATGTCCCGGGCTGTGTTCTCTTTGTCCTGCAAACCTGCTTTTGCAGCAGCTGTCTTGAAACAACTGGAAAATTAAAGGATGTTTTAAGAATCCTTAAAGATTGTTGTGGAGGTTTTTTAAATTATTGTTATAAATCTTAGTGTTTATTTTGTACTTGCTCAGCACCTGGCACCTAGGGATTGTCCAGAACTTTACAATTAGGTTAAATGACGCTTATATCACCCTTGTGTAGGAGGTATTCCCACCTTTGTACAGATGGGGAAAATGGGGACACAGAAAGGTGACAGGGAATGCTCAAGATCAGTCAGTAAAATAGAACCAGATGTAGACACCATGAACCCTGCTCTAACCACTAGATAAGTGTCTTTCTGACTTCTTAATAGCCTTAGTAGTCTGCCAAAGAAATTCAATGTCAGCTACTTCAGACAATGAGCCTGGGATGTTCCCCAGCAGATACTTTCAGACTGTGAGAGGGATGGTGAAAACCTTTGTCAACAGCCTCTAATTTTCCATCTGTCCCTTGTTAGTTTATTTTAATGATCTTTAACACAGCCGCTAGAGAAGCAATTTTGTATGTGATACAAGTTCAGTGTCAGTGGTCCACAAATAACAGGAGCCTCTTATATGTGTTCACTTGCATAAGCCCTCATAAGCATGTCACTGGAATAACTGTTACTTGGTTTCATTTTATGATTATTGTTCTAGGTGGAGCCAGTACTGCTGCCTCTAGTGAAGATTGCCTGGAACTTTAAATTATAAGACCCCATTTTCAGTTGTTTACAACGTGGTAGAAAATTTTAGTCTGAATGGTTCGAGTTTTATCCCGGGTGGCTGCCTCAGGCTCCCATATATTTGAAAGTTCAGCAAAAAGAAAAGAAAAAGGGTTCAGCTGTTTCTCAGAAAAAGATTAGGGAAAAATACATGGTTTGACCACATTAGAAGAATTCTTACAGCTGTTGAATTGAGATGATCTAGTGCCTCCCGGCCATAGAGTAGATGCTTGACCTTTCAAATCCACCCTGGTGTTAGGGATGTGCCTTTTTGTGTCCCCATGAAAAGAAAGGGCGGTCGCAAGGTTCACGCAATCAAGTGCCACACTGGAGAACTGGGTTCTGTCCCTTCCTCCGCCACGAAGTTCCTATGTGAACTTCACTCCATGAAAATTCACCCAAATGTGCCCAAGTTACAAGCCTCCAAAACCTGCAATTTCACATGCTCAGTAGCGATTTAAGAGACTAGATATTCAGTGCACAGGATGGATGAGGTCCTGGGAATGAATCAGGCTTGTCCGTAGGGCTCCTGCCTCATTTGTTGCAGAAATTGGAAGATGTGTAGTAAATGAGACAGGGAATTATGGGAAGAAAAAGGATGTTTCAAGATTAACGCAATCAAATGCCACTCTGCAGAATTAGATTCTGTCCCTGCCTCTGCCACAGAACTGGGCAAGTCACTTAAACCAAATTTTTCACAGGTGGCCACTAATTCTATGTGCCTCATTTTTGGCAGCACTCACAACTGCAAACCAGTGCTTAATTTGTGCTGGGCTTTGCCAGGGCTGAGCCCCAGCACCTCTGGGCTTGCCGCGTCAGTTATGAAAGTAAAAAAATTGCTTGAGCCCCGGTACCTCTTTCATTACAAATTAAGCAACCTTAACATTCTTCAAAGTCATTTTTCTGAATGTGATTATTTATGTAGGGTGACATTTATCCCTGTGCAGAGGGCTCAGCGCAAGGATCAATATCCCCCACACCAGCCAAAGTGCGCTGGACAAATAAGCAGAGACGGTCCCCTGCCCTTGAGGAGCTTACAGTCTAAACGGTGTCCAGTGAGCTACATCTGGGGTCCTTTCAACCAGTATAGCCAGATAAAATATGAGGTACTATCAGTCAGTGTAGGTGCTTACATAGCCCTCACCACTGTACTACCTGAGCACCTCGCAATTATCGATGGATTTTATCCCACAACACCCCTGGCAGGCCGGTATTATCCCATTTTACAGATGGGTGACTAAAGGCCAGGGGAGACTGTTACTTGCCCAAGGGCACACAAGAAGGATGTGGCTGAGATGGGAATTGAAGCCAATTGTCCTGAGTCATAGTCCAGTGCCCAACAGATCTACCCCTAACTAGGTACATTCTTTGTAGACACATTTCTTCTGTTGGAACCTCTGAAATATTCTAGTAACCCTCAGAGAGGCCAACTCCCTTCCTTCCATTTGTGTAGCCTAAGGCGTCTTTAATTTCCAATCATGACTGCATGTAATTCCTTCTCCGTGAAGGAGAGCTCTTTACTCGTCCTTGCTGTGACAACGTAACAGAACTTGAGAGCATTGATAGTGTTACCCATGTGACGGGCACAAGAAGAGACTATTCATCATTCACAGCAGGAGAGGGATGGAAAAGGACTCCTTCAGTCATGTACTGCCGGGTTCTCAGACCCTTTGATGCACCGAGGTGATGTGTGGGAAGCTTTGAGCTTGAAGTTATGGGCTGTTGTAAGCATTCGTCAGTCCATTGGGGGAGGGGAGGGCAGGCTTGATTCAAACCCGGTACAAAAGGGTTGACACATGATTATTTTCATCCTTTAAAAATTGCTTAGTAATCTGAAACTCTGCCTTGTTGTTACGATTCCAGGTTGATCTCTGTCTTGAGTCCCCATTTTCCATCCACCGAGTAGCTGTGCTGGCTGGTGCCTTGACAGATTGCATGAAATCACAGAAATTCTAAATTCGGGACTACCTTCTTCTTCCTAAATAAATCACTTAAAAGAATCTCTTCTGAACTGCAACTTGCATCGTTGCTCATGTCACCACGAGCTGTAAAATACAATTATAGCTCCAGCTCCTCTCCCTGTGCAGAAATACAATGAAATTGCTGACTCATATGGTAGAAGAGCACAACTTCAAGAACGCAAAGAGAGAAAATGTAATGGGACGTTTTCCAGCAGCATAGAAAAGTAGGATTAGAAGGGACCATGAGAGGTCACCTATTCCCACCCCCTGCGCTGGAGCAGGGTATGTGCCATGGACAATCTGATAATGCTGTGTACTTTGCTAGCCTCTTTCACCCAAGGATCTCACAGCTAGGTGGTGGTGTTGTTAATCCTCCCATAAAATCTTCCTATGGTCAGACGCCATGGTCAAACGGACGGACAGTGAGGCTAACAGTCTCGCCCCAGGCCACAGAGAAGATCAGTGGCAGAGATGGGAACCTAGGAATTCTGACTGCAAATACCCTGCTCTTGCCACTAGTTGGCACTCCACAGTACAGGCTTTCTTTCTGCATCTTAAGAAGATGCCATCGGAAATAACCACTCACTATCACTAATATAATCTTTAATTAATATTCTACATTGAGCAGCAGCCTTCGAATGCCTCACTTTTTCTTGCAGACAAGGACTATGAAACTTAGGGTTGGGGCCAAGATTTTAAAAAGCAGGAGCATGAAGTTAGGCTCCTAAACCCATGTTTAGGCTTGTTACCGGTGGCTCTACTCACCGCTGGACTAGGCTGACCACCTGTTCTGAACTGAGCGGGACAGTCCTGAAATTCAGAGTTCAAGTCCTGGTCCCGGGCTGAATGACGCCAGGACAGCATTTGTTCCAGATTCCCAACAGTGTCTGCCCGAGGCTCAGGGGCTGTGCCAGCCTCTTCCTGAGGGGGGCTGAGGTGGGCCTTAGCCCCCCACTTGCCACAAGGCCCTGCCCCTGCTGCTGTTTCCCCAAGGCTCCGCCCCCTGGCTATGCCAGTACCGGGCCATTGTAAGAGCTGCCCAGCTAGCCTGGGCCTCTGATGGGAGTCCCAGACCCTCCAACTGCCCTGAGTGATTTCCCCCCAGGGACATGGGCCGGGGGGCTGCTCTCAGGCCCCCTGACCCCTGCCCAGGGCAGGTGAAAGGTCCAGGGCTCTCTGGGCAGCTCTTATCGAGGCCTGTCTCCAGCTTCTGGCCTGGTCAAGGGGCTGGTCCTCAGGGAGCAGGAGCGGCGGGGGGCCCTTGCGGGGTCGGGCAGAGCTCCTGCATGTGGCCGGGTTTTCCCTTTTGAAAAGGTGGTCACCCTACACTGGGCAGCACCATTTCCTGGTGGTTCTGGGGACTAGCTCGGTTAGGCTGATGCCCCTTCCAGCGGTTACATCCCTTCAGTCCTTTGCAGCCCCTTCTCTCGCAGCGTCATCTTCATGACTCAGCCCTCCGGCCAGGTCACTAGTGTGGTTCCCCTTCCTGCGGGGGGTTGGAGAGTGTATCCAGGTTCCTGCTCTCCAGCAGTTTCAGTCTTCTGCTTCACTGCCCCACGGTGCCACTCCCGCAGTGGCTGGCGGGGGAGCCCGCACCCACCCTCTCCCCCGGGTTCCACCTCTACACAGCAGCCAAGGTCCATCCCCTGCACCTTGCTGCCTTTCCCTGAGCCGCTTCCATACCTCCTGGCCTTCTATGGTGACTGGATAACAAGGGTATAAAAGTGGGATGGGGGTGGGAGGTAATAGGCACCTGATAATATCTAGACGTCTTATCACCCTGTGGCCTTCCCCACTGCCCTGGGTTTGCCAATCTCTTCACTCCCTCCTCCCAGGGAGTAACTTTAGGCAGCTCATCTCTGCAGCCCCCCAAACGGACCTCCCTCTTCCCAGGGAGTGACTGGAGACTCCTTCCCTGGAGGCCTCCCCTCCCCCCCTTCCAATTTTCTGTCTTTTTCTCGAAGCCACACCTGTCCCTCACGGGTGAGCTGCTCTCTGATCAGCTGCCTCCAGCCTCACTCTCCTCCATTTGCAGCCTAATTAGCGGACTGGGCTCACCTGGCCCCATTCAGCTCTTGAAGGGCCAGTGTGGGAAGCAATCCCCATCACACGGCCCCCTCCCTGATCTTCAGAAGTGCTAAGCACCTAGCGCTCTCATTGGCTTTCACAGGCGTTCTGCATGTTCTGCTCCTTGCAACCAATCCCCGCAGTTCACATGCGCTAAGGAGGGCCCTACCAAATTCATGGTCCATTTTGGTCAATTTCACGATCATGGGATTAAAAAATCATAAATTTCATGATTTCAGCGATTTAAATCTGAAATTTCAGTGGTGTTGTTGTAGGGGTCCCGCCCCCAAAAGGAGTTGGGGGGGGGCGTTGCAAGGTTATTGGGGGAGGGGCGGGTTGCGCTACGGCTACCCTTACTTCTGTACTGCTGCTGGTGATGGCTCTGCCTGCAGAGCTTGGCAGCTGGAGAGGGGCGCCTGCTGGCCGGGAGCCCAGCTCTGAAGACCAATACCTGGTCTGGTATTGCCACCCTAACTTCTGCCCTGCTGCTGGCAGGGGTGCTGCCTTCAGAGCTGGGCGCCTGGCCAACAGCCGCCGCTCTCCGGCCACTTAGCTCTGAAGGCAGTGCAGAAGTAAGGGTGGCAACACTGTGACCCACCCCATAAAATAACCTTGGACCTCCCCTGCAACTCCCTTTTGGGTCAGGATCCCCAATTTGAGAAATGCTGGGCTCCCCTGTGAAATCTGTATAGTAGAGGGTAAAAGCACACAAAAGAGCAGATTTCATGGCGGGGAGACCAGATTTCACAGTCCATGAGGCGTTTTTCATGGCTGTGGATTTGGTAGGGCCCTAGCAATAACATTTCCACTTCAAAGACAGCAATGTTCAACCCAGCCTCTTGGGTGCTTCCCTGACAACACCTACGGAAAATGCTCTTCCAAATGCACAAAAGGTCAGTGGCACTGACCTGGGCAGTTGGCATTAACTGAGTTATTCTGACAGCAGTTTTCTGGCTGATGTGAAATATGTTAGAAATCTCAGTGGCTGGTTCCCTGTGTCACTAAACCCACCCTTCCAATGCGTGCCCTTGCTGGAGTTTGCACAAAGGTGCCAACGATTGAAAAAGCCATTGAGTCAGAAGCCTCTTAGAAATGAGCCTTCCAGGTTAGGTCTGAGTCAGATACACAGGGGGTAAGTTTGTTGTGCCAGATCTGTTCTCCTGATGAAGGGAGGATTTTAATGCTCTCATTCTCTTTTTATGAGACCACAAATAACAGCCATCTCCAGGTTATGTGACTCCGATGAATTTTGCTTTCAGAAACCTGCATTCCCTGCCACGCAACCACAAAGAAATATCAATTTATGGACAAGACCTGGAGTTTCTATTTCATCAGGCAACATGAAATGCTGCCAGGACAGCCAGTATGCAAAGAGTAATCATATATAGACATGAGCCTTTGGTGCTTAAAGGGGCAAGAAAATACACCTCCAGCTTGCAGAGAGAAATATTTTCACTGCGGCTATAAAAGTTCATGGGGAGTTTCATGATTTCCTTTTTACAGCCTCGTAATTTTGAATGGGTCTTCATTATCACATTATTTCAAAGCCAGTGCCAGACACAATACCGTAAGAGGCAGGTGAAGGGAAATAACTCACATGCCTTCCAGCCTCATGTCTTAATTGGCAGCCCTCCCCCTAGACTCTCCCTTGATTGAGTTTGAAATAAGCCAGCCTGTGTCATAGCAACGATCAAAAAATAACCCCCATGTGATGTCCCAATCTCATATGTTGCCAGACACATGATGGTGACACAGGCGCTCAGGGAAAACACTCTTTGGGAAGGCATTGCTCCACTGAAATCCTCCTGTATGGTTTTATCGGTTGCTATTTTATTCTCACAGGTCATACTTGCACATTTCCATCCAATGTGGTAAGTAGCCACGAACAGGACAAGGCTAGCCAAGAGGAAATTAGCATGCAAGATTATTATTTTTAATCTGATTCTAAACAGCTTTGGTACAGTTGGACTCTTCTTGGTCATTTACCATTTTCTGTACCAAAAAACAAAAGCACAGGTAAGTTACAAGCGTTAGCCACAGTCGCACGGCAAGTCACCCTCAGATCTGAGGCCAGATTGGGAAGGTGAAATGGGAATTCTGCATATCACCTCCCACCCATTTCAACGGACTTAACCCTCCTCCCCACAGATGAGCTTGCTTTTGTTTCAGTGACAAACTATGCAAGAGACTAAAGAGTTTGCCAGAAGCTGGGAATGAGCGACAGGGGATGGATCACTTGATGATTCCCTGTTCTGTTCATTCCCTCTGGGGCACCTGGTATTGGCCACTGTCAGAAGACCAGATACAGGGCTAGATGGACCTTTGGTCTGACCCCATATGGACGTTCTTATGAGTACCACAAGGTCTTTTCTGTGTTAATCTTCATTCCGGCCTCGGTGCTGGAAAGCACTAACCACATTCACGGTCTTCAGTGGGACTTAAGCACATGCTTACGGGTGTGTCGACACTTAAAAACACTACAGCTGCACCGCTGAGTGCTTCAGTGTAGATGCTGGAGGGCACGGATCAGCATTCACATCGTGCTCCCTGGCAGTGCCTGGCCCAAGCCGGGGAAGCTAACGATCCAACCAGCGGACCAAATTCAGTGATGAATCCTGGTTACGTGCCACCTGAGGCACATTGCGCAAACTCTAGAAGGCGAAGTGTAGACACCACCTACTCCAGTGGGAGGGATTCTCCCATCTGCATAGATAATCCACCTCCCCGAGAGGTCATAGCTGGGTCAGTGGAAGAACTCATCCATCGGCCTAGCACTGTCTACATGGGCACATATGTTGGCTCAGCAACGCCGCTCAGGAGCATGGATTTTTCACGCCCCTGACCAACATAGTTAAAATCAATCTAATTTGCCAGTGTAGACCAGGCCTAAGTGCTTTTCAGAACTGGGGCCTGAGTTTGCTGCTGGTTCTATCTCCTCCTCAGAGGAAGGGATGCCTAGGAAATAAGGGGAATGGGATTCCAGGACTCCTGAGTTCTTTTTCTGTCTCTACCACTGGACGATTTAGGGGAAATCACTTTCCGCCTCTGTGCCTCAGTTTCCCAATCTGTAAAATGTTCACCGTACTCCTCTTCTTCCCAAGGATGTGGAGAGGCTTAAACATTGTGTTCAATGCACTGAGAGAGCCTCAGGTGAAAGGTGCTGTAGAAGGGCAAAGGAGTAGTAGTTACTGGCACTCTCACTCTACAGACATCAGGTTACATTAATGCTCTATTGTCTCCGTTTAATGAGTTGCCAGACCCACCTGAGCCAAATTTTCCGGTCCAGATGCATCAAGTTAGACACCTGAGCAAAAAGATGCCTGATTTATCGGATGCGCTGCACACCCATCGCTCCCCCTGGCAGACCCAAAGGCAGAGTTCGGTGTCTAACTCGATTGTATCAGAAGAGGTTAGGGGAAAATAAGTTTCGCCCACGTTAAAAACAGCTTGCAGCCATTTCACTGAGAAGCTCTATCTCCTCCTTGCTTTGCAGCAGGGCCTTGAAACGCGTTGCCTTGGTGTCAGAGATGTGCCCACGAACATCCATCTACATTTGGTCATGTTAGATGCTTCTGGAAAAAAATGCAGTTTGCACATGCTCAGTAGCGACTCATTAGAGTTTTCTCTGAAAATTCTCTCAGCACGGGATATTTAGAGGCTGAGAATCAACACAGTGGTCCATCTGGCCCAGTAGCGTATCTCCAACAGTGGCCAGTACTAGAATTTCAGGGGTAGTGTACAGAACAGGACAGCTGAAGTGATCCACCCCTGTCTCCCCTGGCTTCTGGCAGTCAGAGGTTTAGGGTCACTCCAGCCTGGGGATGCATCCCTGACCATCTTGGCTAATAGCCATTGTCCTCCATTAATTTATTTAGTTCATCTTTGAACCTAGTTATACTTTTGGTCATCCCAACATCCAATGGCAATGAGTTCCACAGATGAATTGTGCATTGTGTGAAAAATTACTTTGTTTGTATTAAACTGGCTGCCTATTAATTTCATTCGATGATCCTGGGTTTTTGTATTGTGGGGAAGGGTAAATAACACTTCTCTATTCACTTTCTCCACACCCTTCATGATTTATAGACCTCTGTCATGTTCCCCCTTTAACCATCTCTTTGCTAAGCTGAACAGCCCTAATCATTTTAGTCTCTCCTCATTTGGAAGCCGTTCCATACCCTTGATCAATTTTGTTACCTTTTGCTGAACCTTTTGCAGTTTCACTGTATCAGTTTCGAGATGGGGAGACCAGAACTGGACACAGTACTCAAGGTGCGGGTGCACCATGGATTTATATAGCGGCATTATGATATTTTCTGTCTTATTTTCTATCCTTTTCCTCATGGTTCCTAACATTCTGTGAGCGTTTTTGATTGCTGCTTGCGCGCTGAGCTGAAGTTTTCAGAGAAACATCCATGGTAATTCCAAGGTCTCTTTCTTGAGTGGTAAGAGCTAATTTCCCTGCAATTGCTCTTCTCAGCTGCCGGGGGCGGGCCTGGGGCAGTAGGTACAGGAACTGAGATCAAGGAGACCGTCTTTCCTATATTCTCAATGCTCTCGCTGCCAGCACTCAGGAGAAGGAGAAAGCTGCCTGACTAGAATGCAAGGGGCAGGCAGAGAAAAGCTCCAGAAAGCAAATGCCTCCTCATTCCTCTGCTGCCAGATAGCTGTGAAACCCACTGGCAGTGTGGCTTGTCCACAGAGAAGGTGACAACTTGCTATCAGTTATTCCATCTGCTCACATGTCAGCTCTGTGCCATGGATCTAACACCTCTAGTCCAGCTGGTGACCCGTGTGAGGGATCAGCGTGGTTCTGTATAATAGCATGTCTGTTTTTTCACTTCATTTGTTTTGTTTTTAAATCTAGAAAATTACATAGAGTTGCACACGAATCTGTAATTCTGGCACGTCATTACTCTTGAGTGCGTGACTTCACAATCTTAATGTTCTTTTCACAGTTTTTTTGGAGTGTAATTTATATTACAGTAGCTCCTAGCGGCCCCCAGCAAGATCAGATTCTCTGTGTACATGTAACACGGAGAGACTCCCATCATCAGTGGGCGGGATCGAACCTGGGACCTCTGGAGCTAAGTGAATGAGCCTCTACTGCATGAGCTAAAAGCCACCTGGCCCCTAGCTAAGGCTGTAGCAGACTCACTAATCTCTGACTCAGTCCCACTAGAGGGAACAGAGCACCACACCCAGGAGGGGAGTGGGTTACATATACACTGTGAGAGACATAGCGAGAGACCATCCCAGCAGACATGACAAACAAGGGATGGGAGGGGCAAGAGAGGAACGAGAAATGCAGTGACTTATCCCAGGTCATGCAGCTGGTCAGTGGCAGAGCTGGGAATAAACCCCGCACCAGCGCTGTAACAGGCTCTACCCGCTCATCCAGGGGCCTTTCCAGCGTTCTGCATCCGCGCTTGAAAACATTTCCCCAGGTGTCCTACAGCTCAGTTTTTACCTTCCCACCACTGACTCGAGAATGGGCTTGGTAGTCTGGTGTCTTGTTTGATTTTCCGTTCCCACCTCTGCTGATTGGATTGGACAGAAAGAAAGAAAGAAAAAGTGATTGGGTGGCTCTTGCCAGTGTATAGTCATTAAATTTGCTTTGGGATGACCGATGTGAAATTCGGCAGCAGCAATTTATTGGGCTGTTCACTGCAGCAGTGTTCATTATCTACTCTGCTAGACTCCGGCACAACGGCAGTCAGGGAGCAAGACAGGACTGTTAGGGCCTTGGATGTCAGGGTTGGTAATTTCCTCTACTGAGTTGCACCGTGAAATACATTTGGCACAGACAAATTACTCCCTCCATTACGGCTCCGTACAAGCACAGCTTAGCTGGTCTTTCATGCCTGGGACATCGCTGTGTGTCTGATAACTAGAGATGGGCAAAAGTTGTCCTGAAAAAATTAAAAGTGGCTTGAATCTCCACCCCCAGTGCTGAACAGCTTGAGGCTTGGTTACATCTCTGTTGCTTTCTCTCCCATCTTCTGCCCACGCTGATGCAAGGTTATTTACGTGGACCAGCTGCTGCCCCAACACTTGCTAGATCTTCCAGTTTGCACCCCCTCCCATTGTCCAAACAACTGACATCATCTAATCTCAGGCACTCCGAGCCTTGCCTGATGTCAGGAAAGCACAATGCATTATGGGGTACCTCTGGCCTAGGGAAATCCTGGAACACAGGAGGTCCAAAAACAGCTGCTAGCCCAACAGAAGGCTAGCTCAGCTGTGATCCTGGATTGGATTCTGAAGCACACAGGAAGACAAGGCAAGGAAAGTATGGGCAGAGAGGAGGAAGCAAAAGCCATTGGCCCTAGTTGATCCACATAGTCTGGGAGCATAATCTCATGCTGTGGGCAATTATCATCGAATATCAGGGTTGGAAGGGACCTCAGGAGATCATCTAGTCCAACCCCCTGCTCAAAGCAGGACCAGTCCCCAATTTTTGCCCCAGATCCCTAAACGCCCCCCCCCCCCCACCCCAAGAATTGAACTCAGAAACCTGGGTTTAGCAGGCCAATGTTCAAACCACCGAGCTATCCTTCCCCCAAAGCAGTAAAAAGGTAGGGGATTCATAAAAATCTACAGAATCATAATTTCAGTGGTGCTATCCTCTGCAGGGTGGCAGGGGCTCCCAGCTCCTGGTTCTCTGGTTGGTGGAAAAGTTGATAATACAATGTTGTCAGAAATGGGTTGAGCTGGGTGTCATTTCAAAGCCCTTTCTCCCACAAACACAATGGTACCAAACATGCTGGTTACAGTGGACGAGAAGCTGGATATGAGTCAACAGTGTGCCCTTGTTGCCAAGAAGGCTAACGGCATTTTGGGATGTATAAGTAGGGGTATTGCCAGCAGATCGAGGGATGTAATCGTTCCCCTCTATTCGACTGCTCAAAGCAGGACCAGTCCCCAATTTTTGCCCCAGATCCCTAAACGCCCCCCCCCCCCCAAGAATTGAACTCAGAAACCTGGGTTTAGCAGGCCAATGTTCAAACCACCGAGCTATCCTTCCCCCAAAGCAGTAAAAAGGTAGGGGATTCATAAAAATCTACAGAATCATAATTTCAGTGGTGCTATCCTCTGCAGGGTGGCAGGGGCTCCCAGCTCCTGGTTCTCTGGTTGGTGGAAAAGTTGATAATACAATGTTGTCAGAAATGGGTCGAGCTGGGTGTCATTTCAAAGCCCTTTCTCCCACAAACACAATGGTACCAAACATGCTGGTTACAGTGGACGAGAAGCTGGATATGAGTCAACAGTGTGCCCTTGTTGCCAAGAAGGCTAACGGCATTTTGGGATGTATAAGTAGGGGTATTGCCAGCAGATCGAGGGATGTAATCGTTCCCCTCTATTCGACACTGGTGAGGCCTCATCTAGAGTACTGTGTCCAGTTTTGGGCCCCACACTACAAGAAGGATGTGGAAAAATTGGAAAGCATCCAGCAGAGGGCAACAAAAATGATTAGGGGACTGGAACACATGGCTTATGAGGAGGGGCTGAGGGAACTGGGATTATTTAGTCTGCGGAAGAGAAGAATGAGGGGGGATTTGATAGCTGCTTTCAACTACCTGAAAGGGGGTTCCAAAGAGGATGGCTCTAGACTGTTCTCAGTGGTAGCTGATGACAGAACAAGGAATAATGGTCTCAAGTTGCAGTGGGGGAGGTTTAGGTTGGATATTAGCAAAAACTTTTTCACTAGGAGGGTAGTGAAGCACTGGAATGCGTTACCTGGGGGGGGGGGGTGGAATCTCTTTCCTTTGAAGTTTTTAAGGTCAGGCTTGACAAAGCCCTGGCTGGGATGATTTAGTTGGGGCTTGGTCCTGCTTTGAGCAGGGAGTTGGACTAGATGACCTCCTGAGGTCCCTTCCAACCCTTATATTCTATGACAAACTTAGAAAAGGTATGTAGTTATTGTAGTAGAGAGAGAGCCGAGCATTGGGCCTGGTGCAAGACTCGAGTCTGGAATAGGGTTCAGAGTGTGGGAGGGGGCGCAAGCTCTGGGAGGGAGTTTGGGTGTGGGTCAGGGCTGGGGCAGAGGGTTAGAGTGCAGGAGGGGGTGAGAGGTGTGGGCTGTGGGAAGGAGTTTGGGTGCAGGAGGGAGTGAGGGATGTGGGCTCTGGGAGGAGGCTCAGGGCTGGGGCAGGGGGTTCGGGTGCAGGCTCCGGCTGGGAGGCGCTTACCTTGGGTGGCTCCCAATTGGTGGAGTAGCAGGGCTAAGGCAGGCTCCCTGGCCCCGCGCCACTCCTGGAAGCAGCTGGCACGTCCCTGCGGCCCCTGGGTAGGGAGTATGGGGGCTCCGCAGGCTGCCCGCGCCCACAAGCACTGCTCCCGCAGCTCCCATTGGCCATGGTGCGCGGAGATCCCTTGCCCTCCGCAAGGGCCGCAGGGACATGCCAGCTGCTTCCGGGAGTGGCGCAGGGCCAGGGCAGGTAGGGAGCCTGCGTTAGCCCCGCTGCACCGTCTGACTTTTAGCGGCCTAAAAATCTCCTCATTTGGCTTCAGTAGCCTCTGGGAGATAAAGCATGATTCCGGGAGACTCCCAGCAAAACCGGAGGGTTAGCAACGCTAGGCCAGAACCACAGTCAGCAAAACCAAGCTGTGCTATGACCCAAAGTCAGGCCCTGTTATAAAGCAGATGCTTGCTTACAAGTTCACTGTCTGGTATATGAACTTGACAAAGGTATGGCAAGCGTTGCTAAAACACAGGCACTACTAGGTCCTGGGTATTCATATAAACACATTCCTGGGAGATGGTACAGGAACACATTGACCCCGAGTAAGACAAGGATGGGAGGACAGACTAATGAATGGTTGTGTTTGAACCAGCAGGTGTGGGTTGGTAACTAACCACATCAGGAGTGTGATACGTAACTTGTTTCTATCAATGTATAAAACAGAAATCATAGGAGGGCTACCTCTGTCCAGCCTAGGGGGCAGCAGAAAACCTCGCTGCTGACTGAGATGGTCCGCTGATGGCGGGCGTACATGCAGTAGTATATCTGTAGCACATATGGGGCACTAGGACCGTGCTTTGTTGACAATAAACCTGGCTGAGCGCCTTCACTACCAGACTGAGTCTGTGGTCTTCCTGGATAATATTATCGAGGTCTGTTGAGCTGGCTATCTGCACAGAGCTGGGACATCCCACAGAGCGAACATACATACATGTCTACTGACAACAGAAATATATTTGAGAAAGTGTTTAAAAATTATGGGTTTTTTGATTTAATACACGGATACATTGCTTGATATTTGCTAATCCTAGGGAAGTTAGCTATATGTGTAGGACCAAAAAAATGTATTCATTAAAGTCATCATCAGTGTCACCTTCGTAGGGCACCATCGTTAGATACATTGTCACACTGATCTTCATCCATGCTGCACTCACACATCTCCATAAAACGTGGGCTGCTGGCCAAACGTCTGCAGGGTGGTGAGCATCTGGTGTTTGTACGAGCATTTGATTAGCTGAAGGATTGACTTGGGAACGCATGATATTTCACACACAAGCCTTCAACACCCATCCACGCCCAGTAGGGGAGGATACTTTGGGATGTGCGCCATCATCCCAAAGCCATCCCATTGCTTGATCATTTGCCCTCTTGGGAGCAGGTGTAAATGCACCCTTTGTTGGTGGCAATTTTTCTCCATGTGTCTGCTTCTCGGAAAACACCCACCAATGTAGCTCTGTGTTGTAACATTGGTCTTCAAATGGTAAACTCAGCATATGAATGCCTCCAGTGCATTTATGGCCTCAGCAGTGACAGTCTCAGCCATTATGAGCACCTTCAGAGCGAGCAAGGCAGAGCATCTTTGGAGGCTGAATTGAATGACTTCCAGTAAAATAATTTGGTCTTGTCAGCCAACCTTCCAGTGGTGTCACGTCCCAGTAACGTGGCGGCTTTTAACGAGTGATAGGAACACATCTCTGAGGGAAATACTGCGATTCTGTTCCCCAGCAGCAGGTACAAAAAACAGAGTCTTGAGTAGCATCTCACAGAAAGCAATAGAAGGCAGCAGCTTCATTGGTGCAAAAAAAGCATCAAGACCAAAGTAAAAACAAGGATTTTGCAATAACATAATTAATTACAAACCCAAAGTAATTTATGGAATGTATGTTATGTAACTGTGTGCGTACCGTTTGCAGATAGATGCCAGTAATTTCTGGCTGGATGCTGACAGCTTAACCAGTGTCTCATTGCAACTCTTTTGGCCTAATAAAAAAAGCTGATAACCAAGATCACTACGCCCTTCTTTTTTTGCCGATGACGGCAAAACAACTTGACGCACCCCTTCCATTTATAGTAATCTGTAACATTCAAAAACTTAATCAGGTATCATATCATGAACAGGGAAGAATTGGTGGCGAATCTGAAGGTGAAAGGCAATTTGGGTGACAATGATCATGAATCATGTATCATGATTCAAAGGAAACGAAGGAGAGAGAGCAGCAGAATACGGACAATGGACTTCAACCAAGCAGAGAACAAACTCAGAGCACTGGTAGGTAAGGACCCACAGGAAGAAAATCTAGGGGGAAAAGAGTTCAGGAGAGCTGGCAGTCCCTCAAGAAGACAATATTAAAGGCACAGCTGCAAACTATTCCGATGCAAAGGAAAGATAAGAATAGTAAGAGCTTGTCTACACTACCGCGTGGGGTCGATCTAAGATACGCAACTTCAGCTACGTGAATAGCGAAGCTGAAGTCGACATACTTAGATCTACTCACCGCGGTGTCTTCACTGCAGTAAGTCAAAAGCTGACGCTCCCCCGTCGACTCTGTTGGCACTTCTCGTTCTGGGAGTATCAGAGTCGACAGGAGAGCGCTCAGCGATCAATTTATCGTGTCTAGACTAGACGCAATAAATCGACCCCCACTGGATCGATTGTTACCCGCCGATCCGGCAGGTAGTGTAGACAAGCCCTAAGAGGCCAGTGTGGCTCCTTCCAGAGCTCTTTAATGACCTGAAAATCAAAAATCCTACAAAAAAAGTGGAAACCTGCAAAGAGGGAGAATCCCAGAGCCTGGGCTCCAGCCTGAGCCCAGATGTCTACACTACAATTTTATAGTCCCACAGCCTGAGCCCCACGAGTTGACATGGGACAGCCACAGGTGTTTTATTGCAGTAGATGTACCTTCAGCTTATGAGCAAAGGGCTCTCGGGTTGGGGTTTAAAGAGAGAAAAAGCTGTAAGATAAGGAGATGAGCCAAAGCCCTAGCCCTGCAAGCAGAGAACGCGCCATCCCGGGGAACTGCAGTCAGACTACACAGCTGCTTGCTGGCCATTGTGCTGCTGGCCCTAAGTGTACAGCAAGGTGGTTGTGCTCTCGCACAAATAATAGTGGAAGCCACAGGTGGGCCAGCACAGGCTAGGTATTCGGCATAGCAGGTATTAGACAGAGCAGCAGCAGGTCTCAAGCCCTCTGCACACCCATGCCTAACTTGCAAGGACTCAGGGTAGAAAGGGGCGGGGTATGGGCACAGAATGGGCAGGACCTGGATAAGCAGTTTTCTGCTCATGCTAATGAAGGGTTCAGCTCCAGGCTCCCCTCATTGACCTGACTCCTGCTACTGGGCAGGGTCTGGGGTTCTCCTGCGCACCCCGGCCTGCTCAGCACTTCTTTACCTTGTTTGTAGCGGTCACTCGCTGCACCCTGCCACAGCAAGGAGGCAGGGCTGTGCAGTTGCAAAGGACTATCGATGTGTCAAGGCCTCCTATCAATCTGCTCTGCCTACAGTGTCTCTCTGAGAGCTGGCTACGTTTATAATTGCTTTGTAAATCAATGTCTTTGAGAAGGTGTTTGCCTCAATGCTCGGAGTCCGAAGTGCTCTGTCCATTGCTATTTTGGAAGGTTTTCGTAGGACAATAACGATAGATTTAAATCTTCAAAGCCAGATTTTTATGCCCGGTCCTGCGTTCTGTTCCAGAGTCAGGGAGACTCGAGAATCGGTCACGCACCAGCCAGGAACGGATTGGGCCACGGAGACCGATCAGCCCCAGCGGTGCCAGCAATGAGGCTGTGTGTTTGTGGAGCAGCCTGCTGCTATGCATGGCCTCTGCGCAACTCAAGTTCCACTTAACTGGGTTTTTAGGGCTGTAGTGGTCAGAGCTGAGTATCCCCCGCTGTACCCATTCAGTGCCTAACCACAGGGCTTCCAGCACCTTCCATCAGTGCAGCATTACCTCTGCCTGCTTTCCTAAAGTTACAGGCAAAGCCCAGCACAGGCACGGACTTTCCAAAGTGCCAGGGGGTGCTCGCCCCCCTGCTCTGCCCCAGGCCCTGCTCCCACTCCACCCTTCCCCCAAGGTCCCACCCGCCCCACCTCTTCCCGCCCTCCCCCAGCGCGCTGCATCCTCGTTCCTCCCTCCTTTCCCCCCAGCCTCCTGCACGCCACGAAACAGCTGATCGCATCGGGCAGGAGGTGCTGATCCACGGGGCCCACCGGCGGGTGGGAGGCGCTGGTGGGAGGTATGGGGGGAGCTAATAGGGGGCTGCCAGTGGGTGCTGAGCACCCACCATTTTCCCCCCGTGGTTGCTCCAACCCCGGAGCACCCACGGAGTTGGCGACGACAGGCCCCACGCCGCGAGTCCCAGGGATCAAGCATTGGCTCAAACTGCTGCCCAGCTTGGCTATCACTGTGAGAGCGCAGCTTGCTTTCCGCTCTTTCTGTGGCATCTCAACGGGACAATCGCCAGCTGGCCTCCGCCTGCATCTCCTGGCCCTGCTGAGTGGCTCTGCCCCATTATACCAAAGATGAAAGAACAAACACAGCGTACGCCCCATTATCCAAATAGCAGGGGGGACATGGATTGTAGTCGGCTAAACGGGAGTTCGGATCATCCAGAGGGCAGGAGCCATTCAGCAGCAGGGTGTCCTCCCCTGTGGCTGGGGCTCATTGTCTGCCTCACATTCCTAGCCAGGAGGCTCTGCTCTGCCCCACACACTCACTCTCGTGACAGCAGGGCGGCAGAGGGCTCCCTGCACCGCTGCAGGGCTGGTGACCACTGATCCCTGCATGCGCTGGGTGCAGAGCAGAGACCCTCGGCCAGGATTCAGCTCTGCCCTGCCAGGACCACAGCCTTCCCTGCACCTCGTGCCTGCAGGGAGCAGGAGTCACCAGGCTTGTGACAGAACATGGAGCCCCTTGCAGCTCTGCTTTCTGGCCCTGCTCTGTCACCCCAGCCTAGGGGTGCCTAGGACTGGGTGGCAGCGGCGGGGGGAGGAGTAGGGGGCCTGCCCCCTTTCTCTCCACCAGGTCCTGGCCCCTGTCAGCAGGGAGCATGGTCCCCACCCCGTCAGCAGGGATCCTCCCGCAACACACTGACCCTCCTCGGGTGCGAGGAGCCCCTCACTCCACCCCCCTGGGCCACGTCCGACCGTGAGTCCTGAAGCCGGGGGTCTATTCATCGTCAGGGTCTCCAAGCTCCTGGGCGCAAGTAGATTATTGGGACTCCGACTCCTGTCGACTGGCTGTGGGCGACCGGTCCCCGGTTTGGCTCTCTGGTTCCTGCAGGCAGCCGGAGCCTCCACCCAGCGTCCTTTTCCCCTGGGGATCAGCCCAGAATGAGCTGGGCGGCTCTCCTTTATACTCGTGCAGCATTTGGAGCATGCCCAGTCTGGTCTAAGGGGCGGGACTTCTGCCGCCCATAATGTGGGATTAACCCTTTCCTACCTAGCGTGGGATAGGCATGCCCCGTCACAGCATCTCTTTTCCCAGAGTACTGTGCACCTGAAAGCTCCTCTGGCTGAAGCTCCTCCCACTTACATTTTTGTCTCAGCCAGGGATTTAATGGGAAATGCTCGTGCAAAAGTGTTTGCTAGTGTAACCCACTGGTCAGTGTGTTCTGTGTCACCCTCTGTGCATAAGCCACAAAGGCTGTGAACCTGCTGTAGCCCCAAGCGGCAGAGAAGATTGTTCTTTAGCTCAGACTGTAGCAGCTTGTGCTTATGGCAGTGGAGGTCCCCAGTGCGAATCCTGTGGATAAATTGGAGAGAGTCCAGCGAAGGGCAACAAAAATGATTCGGGGTCTAGAACACATGACTTATGAGGAGAGGCTGAGGGAGCTGGGATTGTTTAGTCTGCAGAAGAGAAGAATGAGGGGGATTTGATAGCTGCTTTCAACTACCTGAGAGGGGGTTCCAGAGAGGATGGCTCTAGACTGTTCTCAGTGGTAGCAGATGACAGAACGAGGAGTAATGGTCTCAAGTTGCAGTGGGGGAGGTTTAGATTGGATATTAGGAAAAACTTTTTCACTAAGAGGGTGGTGAAACACTGGAATGCGTTACCTAGGGAGGTGGTAGAATCTCCTTCCTTAGAGGTTTTTAAGGTCAGGCTTGACAAAGCCCTGGCTGGGATGATTTAACTGGGAATTGGTCCTGCTTCGAGCAGGGGGTTGGACTAGATGACCTTCTGGGGTCCCTTCCAACCCTGATATTCTCTGATTCTGTGTTGGCCAACTCCTGCCAGTTATTACGCTAGCTTGACTGCTGTCGTTCCAGCTGTGCTTCCTATCAAGATGGGGCATACGCGATAGGGCCCCTTGTGTCCTCAGGCTGCACCTCTGTAGCCCACGCAAGGGCTGCATCATGGGTCACGCTTTAACTCTCCCTGCTTGGCTATTGAGTGACACCCCTTCGGCCGCATGTAACCCTATCACCTGGCTGGGCTTCAGCCCTGATAATATATTGCACCCGCAATACATTGCACCCAGTTTTCTCCCTTAGTGCACAGAGAACAAGACTTCCCCTGAATGAGCTATTAATAACCATGCCTATGTCACTGCGATGCAGCTGATTAATCATTTAGAAGAGAAGCCATAAACTATAAAAGTCCCTCATTTGCATGATTACTTCTTACCCAGCTGATTTCAAAAGAAAGACACTCATTGAGCTCTCTTTAAATGCGACTAGATTATCCGGAAAGCAAAGGGAAATCCAAGGTAACTCCTCTTCCTCCCCCTCTTCTCTGGTTTGTGAAAGAGAAATACATTGGAAAGGGCAGAATTTGAATTAGGAGACAGTAAAGGGCTCACTATACAAACACCAACCCCTCTCTCCCTCGCTGGGATTCAGTTACATTTTGTTTGCTGTTCCTTGGCACAGGCCCGACCTTACCAATTTGAAATCTCACGCACGCTGCTGGCCCTGTTTAAGTTACTCACCAGAGCAATACCTCTTTCCTTCACAAGCCATGTATCTTTGGTTATCATCAACTACAAACTGCACAGAAGTGCAAAGGATCATTAGCCACGATGCAAGGGAGGTAGGGTTGTGAGAACATGAGTGAATGCATGACCCTGGGTGCATTAGAAATACGAGATTCAATCCGCTGGTGGCAGCAGCAGCCCCAGTGCAAACTTCCTCCACACTGCCCCGACCATCTGGGAGGCCCATCACTAGGGGTCACCTCCATCTCTGCATAGGGACATATTACCCCTGCCCTCGAATGGGCAAGCAGGGTGTGGCAGCCACTAGAAGTCTCTCCCCACCCTCAGCCCCCAGCACACTGCACAAAATTGGGGACTGGATGATCTTTATATCCTGATACCTGTAAGGCAGGAGGTGGGACAGTGGTCATCCCCACCAGCCTCCATCCCAGCACAGACCCAAGACCTCTGCAGACTCCAGTACTTCCATGAAGGCAGCTAAGCTCCCTTTCCTTCAGTGAATGGTGCTATCCAGCTGTGAATCCAATGGGTCTGATGGGCACGCAACACATGATCCCATTGCAACCAATGGGATTACTCAGGTAAGCCTTGCAGAATTGGGCCCTACCTCTCCAACCACGGGCGCCTGGACACCTGTCCATTAGGAGCTGGAGAGAGAAACAGTTCATTTCAGCTATGTGGTGGTAACAACCTGGGCCAGATTTGAAGCAATGTCCTAGAGGGGAGCAGGCTTCATATCCCGTTATCAGCCATACGGCCCTCTCAGCTGGCATGTCCAAATAGCAGACTTGTTGCTTTGACACAGAGACGGTTGCAGAAATCTTGACCAAGCAAGTGCACTGAACTAGGGTCGCTGCTATGCCGTGGGGAAACGAATGCAGGGTACGTGGAACGACCGACCCACTTTGTCCCACCTGGCTCAAACCAGCTCTGGCAAACGAGGACCACGGTGAATTTGAATTGGCTGAGTAGCAAGGTGGCAGGGCCCAAACACAGATGCTGGAGCTCCATTCAGCAAAAGCTCTCACTTAATGCCACGCATGTGCAAAAACGCAAAGCGTGGAATCCCGCTACCCCTTCCTGAGCCTCTGGCTGTGGGGGCCGAGTGAGTGGCAATCAGTCTTATAGTGAAATTGAAACACACTGAGATGTTAATAAAGCGCAGCGAGTGTGAGATGTTTGAAGATTATTTAAAGCTGCATAATTACTGCTTAATCCTGTGCCCCACGCCATCAAAGGCGTCTGCAGAAGTTTAAACTCCACAGCTTAATTCAGTAAACAGCACCGTTCTGATTATTCATCTCTCCTCCAGTGGATCGAGCAGCCGTCAGTGATAATGTTATCAGCTGCTATCAGCCAGCTTTTCTCTTCAACTCGCAGCACAGGGCTCCCAATCAAAGCACTTGAAAGGTTGGTGTGGGGAGGGAATCAAGTGCTGCATATTGAGTAGCCAGATTAGCGCAATGAATGAGAAGCGGGAGGCTGGGGGTGAATATCATGGGCTCTGGGGACATTTGAGTCTGGCTGGGTCAGAAAAGGTCTTGTCTGGAGCACAGGAGATGCTGGATCTGACATGTTTGGCAATCGCTGAGGGGAAGATGGAGGTGGGGTGAAACAATGGGCTTGTGATTAAGGCACTGAGCTAGCCTGCGGGATTCTGGGTTCGATTCCTGGTCCTGCCATAGCCCCCCCCGTGTCACTTGGGCCAAGTCAAAGAAGGGCCCATTGTCTCAGGCCTAAAAAAGGGGGGATACTTTTCAATCTCACAAAGGTATTAGTGTCAGGAGGGTTGTCTGCTGGGCTGGGACTATAAAAGTGCACAGTTGGATAGGAATCTGGAGCAGTTGAGGGAGAAGTATTGCATGCAAGGTTTAAATAGTTTACCTTCCAAAGCAGATAAAGTAACCAGCCCCCACCAGGTGATGTGTGGGGATAACTACCCTCCAGAATCATCTGTCAAAGCCATCTCTAGGCAGAGTCCTAATTTAAATAAGCACAAAAAACCTGGATTTGTGCAGGAAATGGCCCACCTTGATTATCATGCACATTGTGTAGAGAGTTGTCACTTTGGGTGGGCTATTACCAGCAGCAGAGTGAGTTTGTGTGTGGGGGGGTGGAGGGTGAGAAAACCTGGATTTGTGCTGGAAATGGCCCAACCTGATGATCACTTTAGATAAGCTATTACCAGCAGGACAGTGGGGTGGGAGGAGGTATTGTTCATGATCTCTGTGTGTATATAAAGTCTGCTGCAGTTTGCACGGTATGCATCCGATGAAGTGAGCTGTAGCTCACGAAAGCTCATGCTCAAATAAATTGGCTAGTCTCTAAGGTGCCACAAGTACTCCTTTTCTTTCAACAGGGGAAAAAAACTTTTGTAGTGATAATCAAGATGGCCCATTTAGACAGTTGACAAGAAGGTGTGAGGATACTTAAGGAAATAGATTCAATATGTGTAATGACCCAGCCACTTCCAGTCTCTATTCAAACCCAAGTTAATGGTATCTAGTTTGCATATTAATTCAAGCTCAGCAGTTTCTCGCTGGAGTCTGTTTTTGAAGCTTTTTTGTTGCAAAATTGCCACCCTTAAATCTTTTACTGAGTGGCCAGAGAGGTTGAAGTGTTCTCCTACCGGTTTTTGAATGTTATGATTCCTGATGTCAGATTTGTGTCCATTTATCCTTTTGCATAGAGACTGTCCGGTTTGGCCAATGTACATGTCAGAGGGGCATTGCTGGCACATGATGGCATATATCACATCGGTAGATGTGCAGGTGAACGAGCCCCTGATGGCATGGCTAATGTGATTAGGTCCTATGATGGTGTCACTTGAATAAATATGTGAACAGAGTTGGCATCGGGCTTTGTTGCAAGGCTCCTGGTTTAGTGTTTTTGTTGTGTGGTGTTTGGTTGCTGGAGAGTATTTGCTTCAGGTTGGGGGGCTGTCTGTAAGCGAAGACTGGCCTGTAACCCAAGATTCTAACCTGGTCATTGCATTCTACATACCTAAATTCCCCCTGCAATTTCAATTCCAACCTGTGTTCCTCACACCTGGACATAAACTGCTATATGCAGTTGAACTGCGATTGCCCCACCTCAGGGTGGCTGCATTTCCGGGTGTTCCCTCTTTTTGCTTATCGACAACCACATACCGGTTTGCAAAATGCTGTGAGGTTCTTCAAGATGAAAAAGGCTACAGAAATGGAACAACTGCTGTTCTACTTGTGTAAAGACCACAGGTGTAAGTTTAGTCAGTTTCATACACGGTTGTTGTGGAAGGGTTGGAACTGCATTTGAGGAGGCAATGCCACCTACCCTTTCTTTAGCAGGGGTCATGGCTCAGGGGGATTGCAATGCTTTGCGGGGGAAGAGGGAAGTATGAGGCACTGAGGCCAAGTAGTGTCTTGCAGAGCATTCAGAGATTAAAGTTTTGCAGACAAAGCACAGGCCAGGAGCTCAATTCCTAGCTCTGCCCTGACTCCCTGGGCAAGTGATTTAACCCATCTGTGCCTTGGGTCTCCCTCTGATCAGACAGGGTTAATGCCTACCTCACAGAGGTGTTCTGAGGAGAAATCCATGCATGTTTGTAACGTTCTTTGAGCCCTCTACAGGTGGGCTAGTCACTAGAGGGAGACAGAGAGCCATGCTGGGTTACGTGGGCTTAACTTGAAGCATGTGCTTAAATCCCGTTGAAGTGAAGCACACGGTGAATATGGTTTGCAGAATATGGATGGACTGCGGAATCAGGTCCTATGTGAGGAGATAGATCTCTGTCTTTGGGGCTCTGAAGGATGAAGATTTCCCATGCCGTTTCAGAGGCTATAGCTGAGCATTGCATTTTAGCAGGGGACTGTCACCAGCTTTCATACGGCCTGATTTCTGGCTCTGTCAAGGCCTCAGCTGCTGCCTGCCCATTTTCCAGGATTTTCACAGCTCCATGCAGGAGCCGTCTGTCTCGGGTCTGAAATACATACGGCTATTTGCATTCAAATTGCCAGCCGTCACGGAGAGGTGCTTTAAAGGAGTTTTGCTACTTGGGCTGAGTGAATAGGCAGCGCTCCCCACCCTGCCAAGCTGAACAGATGGGGGTTTTGTGTTCCTGAAGTTTTAATAATCCGCCCTCCTGTCTGAATCATCACAATTCCCAATGGAAGGGCAAGCGTTTTCCAGATGGTGGCAAATAAACTCTGGGAGACTTCAATGCAAGAACTCATTAGCCCAGGTTGGCTATGTGCCAAACGCAGTGGCAGCTCATGTAGACTCTTTTTGGGCCTGCCCTTCCTTTGTCATATAGTCCCACCAGATCCTCAGACCTGTCTTACAAGGACAATCTACCTATCTAGCCATTAATTTGATTACTGGTGGCCTTTGCCTCTCGGAGAACTTGCCGTCTGCCCAGCAAATCTACTACAGGTGAAACATGGCTTCTGTGCTTCCTTCCACTCCATGTTAACTGGATGGTGAAGCTTATCTGATGAGGATGATGTGGTCGCTATGTGACAGCCAGGACAGCTGAGGAGGGAGGCAGAGAATTTTTCTGGTTGGCCTCAGTGCAGCAAAAGCAGAGGGCTGAAAAAATTGCAGCGTGACCAAGTTCAGGAAAAATCTGACGTCACGACTGTGTTTTGAATAGGCTGTAACTGTGTACTCCACATACCAGGTGCTTTGGCCTTCTATGGAACACACACACGAGGTAAGTATTGTACCAGTTCCATGGGCTACCTAAGTCTTCATGGCGGTAACTATGCTGCACAGCACAGCAGCTTGGGACATTTCAGCAATAGCAAGGACAGAATTCAGATTGTCCTTCTCCAAAAACTCCGGCTCCTGCTACTCGAACTACAGAAGAATCTCCATTAGCTGCTAGCAATATAGGGCCTATGACACACTGTTTGAGCCGTTCTGATTCCATCCATTACGTTACTTCTGTGTGTATTTTCTATGCTATGTGTGGATTTAGATCTAGATCATAATATTTATTGCACCTCTGGCTTGCTAAACACAGTTGAATTAGTTTAAAGAGTAATGAGTCCTGGCATAGTTTTGCCCTCCTACCTGCTCAATGGTCTGTAGCGTGTCTGTGCCAAAAATTAGTGGCAGACTCCTTGGTAACGGAAATGGCATCATACAAGCAATTGGCTTTAAAACACGAAGCTCCAGCTCAAGGTGAATGTTTGAGCAACACAACTGGGCAAAAAGACCCTAAGCTTTCAACATGTCAATGTAATGTTATGGCAGGGGTCACCAGATGACACCGTTACACATACTCTTCCATGGCTGTTTCTTAGCATGGTAGCAATATTCAGTCTTTCAAGAAATTCTTATATGTTTGTTAGTGTTGTGAAGATGTTTTGTTGTTGGAGGGATAACTGTGGCAAGCATCAACAGTATTTGCTGTCTCCCTTAATCTCTCTAACTAGAGTCAATGTTGAGGCAGAACTGCTTCCTGGGAGCCAAGCATTGGTATTTTGGCTAAGATTCCTGAATGAGGGGATTGCTCGTGTGCTGTTTGTGACCACCTCTGTTCCAGGGCTGGTGTCTCTACTGCAAAATAAACAAGTTGCACCAAGAATATACCCAGATTCCACGTCAGTGAGTTCTCCTCCAGTGGAAAGCCGACTTGCAAGGCCCAAACATCTGCCACCTCTCAGCAGAGGGACTAAACATATTCTACATTTAGTGCAATGGTTCCCTAGCACTTGGGCTGCATTATAGCAGCCAGACAAGCATGGGGAGAAATAAGTGCAAATAGAGTGAAGGGGGAAGAATGGCTTGTGGGATTGGTAAAGGGATCTAAGTCTGTTAGTCTCCAGGTCACTGGTTAAAATCCAAACCATGCAGGTAGTGCCTGAAAGTTGTTAGCACCTGATGTCTTTTCAGTGACCAAAGTGAAATGCACTGGTGGTTTTCAGTCCAGTTCTTAATGGACAGGTGTCAACATCACAAAAGCCACCATCACAATCAGTACTTTAGCAATCTCAACAAAAAGCCAATGACTGAATGGCCTATGGAAACTCAACTGCTCTCTCATTGCTGGAGGTGATCCCTCCAAGGCTAGTTCCTGGCAAACTGATGGGACAGCATCTGGGGGAGCTTGCCTGGCTGCCACGCCCTGTGAATAAACTGAGAACTCCAGGACTGTCCATAGAAATGGGTGAGCCATTTTTAGGCAATAATTTGACATATCTTGTTTGTTTTGAGTTGCCCACAAACAGATAGCAAAATGGGTGATTTTTTTTCATGCGTTCAAATTATTCACAAATGATCCATTAATGATTAGCGTTAGCCTGGATTGGCTGATTGTTCTTATTGAGTGAAACTGATTCCCTGTGCAGAAGGTCATTGTACCACTTATATCCTGAAGGCTGCTCTAAATGCGCCCAGAACCAAACCAGCTCCAGGGCAGGAGAGAGACATTTCCTAACCCCACTCTCCTGTCCACCCATTGGCATGGTGTGCCAGGCCTGACACTAATGGTGCTAACTCCCACAATTTGATCCTGAGTATTGCAATATTGGTATTTTTCTAAAAGCCCCAGCTCCTGAATTCAGGTGAATACATGAGAAGCTCTGTCAGTTTCTCGCCCTCATGGTTGCAGATAAAACCCTGAAAATGCCATCCAAGTGAACTCTAAAAGCTCAAAGACCGGAAGGGAAAGAAAGAAAACCCCAAAATTAATTGTGGGGTTTTCCCCCTTTAAATCTCACGATTTTTACACCAATCTCATGATTATGGGGACCCCCGACTTCTGATTTATGAGCACTGGGGTTGGCAATACGGGCAGAGTCATGGGAATGACTGCAGGCCCAAAGATACTTCAGGTCCAGCACCTTGGGGCACAAAAAAGACATTTTTAAAGGCTACAATGAAATGTATTCTATGTAGACAGGTCTTTTCATTTATAAGGAAAACTACTATTGCTTGGGTTGAAAAAGTGCCCTCCGGTGGGTAATAAGAATTCTGCTTCTAGCTACAAGCATTGCACCTCACTGTCAGTTAAAACAAGTGATAGGTGGAGTAAAAAATATCTCCCCTGCCAGCTAAAAGGACTGTGTTGGGGAGGAAAATCTTATTTCCTAGCTAGATGGAGCTGGTTAAAGGGTTATAATTTATGGTCAGGGGCTATATGTAAATAAGACTTTGTTTTGTGCAATACAGTCCCCACCCAACAAACTGTTCAGTGGATTTGAGTTGGTAACAAAACCAAAAGGTGTTGGTGTGGTTTCTGGTTTAGTTTCAAGTGCTTCACCCAGCTTTGCTTACAGAGCTGCTACAGTCAATGTGCTGAGATTGCACAAGGCAGCAGAGGTCTGGGTCACAGGCCAGGATCCCATCCTGCACGGGTAGGCATGCCTGCGTAGGCTACAAATACAGGTGATTTTAGGGTTTGACATCCCACAAGGTACCACACCTAGAGACTGATGCTGTGCCCCATTGGGCAGTATGTAAGCCCGGCTTTCCAATGGTATATGGCCGGGGTGGCCAACCTGCAGCTCTGGAGCCACATGCGGCTCTTCAGAGGTTAACATGCGGCTCCTTGTCTAGGCACCGACTCCGGGGCTGGAGCTACAGGCGCCAACTTTCCAATGGGCCGGGGGGGGCTCACTGCTCAACCCCTGCTCTGCCACAGGCCCTGCCCCCAGTCCGCCCCTTCCTACCCCTCACCCTGAGCCTGCCACGCCCTCGCTCCTTCCTCTCCCTCCTGCACGCCACAAAACAGCTGCTCCGGAGGTGCGGGGAGGGAGGGGGAGGTGCTGACTGGCGGGGCTGCCGGTGGGCGGGAGGCGCTGGGAGTGGTGCGGGCGGAGCTGACGGGGGGCTGCTGACGTATTACTGTGGCTCTTTGGCAATGTACATTGGTAAATTCTGGCTCCTTCTCAGGCTCAGGTTGGCCACCCCTGGTTTATAGGTTCAGTTTCTAGATCTGGCGGCTCACAAGTTATTCTATCTTGGAATGGTCATGGTTTCAGCTAAAAAAACCCAAATAGGCCATATCCACTACCAGACAGCACATATCTCCAGCGGTCTGGTTCAGTCCAATCCTGGTAGGTAGCACCTGAGCAGTGGTAGACTCTAGCCTTTTCCCTCTTGTTTGTTCTAAGCGTATGGAGGCCTTTCCTTTGTTGCAGCTCCCAGAATGCAATTCTCAGACATATACCATCTGGAGAAAAGCTTTCACAGGGCAGCCACTATGCCCGAGGGGGCCCTGGGAGCAGGCGGAGGGTGCTTCGTGTAAGAAGAGTAAATCTCATTAAGGGTTTTCACATTTCTGACTGGTGAGATAATGAAGGAAGGTAATTTGGGGTAGCTTTATTGCAGTAGTTATAACGTTTCCCTGAAGCATAGAGATAAAAGTCAGTGAATGGTGTTCATAAGGACTTTTTTTTTTAAACCGACAGCCACAGCAATCAGAGATCCTTCTGACATTGTCATTCCTGGGTGGGGGTTCTGGGCTAGGCTGAGAAATTGAATTATAAAACCTCTTAGAATCATGAGCTTTAACTTGCAGTCTTTGCTCAGACCCAGAACCCATTCAAATGAACCGGTTAGTCCCCAACAATCAACCTTTCCATCCTGAGTGCTAGTGATCGGCCTACCTGTGTCTCCTCAGAAAAGTATGTCAACTCTGGAGGGTAAGGATAGGGTCCAGAGTGACCTAGACAAATTGGAGGATTGGGCTAAAAGAAATCTGATGAGGTTCAACAAGGACAAGTGCAGAGTCCTGCACTTAGGGCGGAAGAATCCCATGCACCGCTACAGGCTGGGGACTGACTGGCTAAGTGGCAATTCTGCAGAAAAGGACCTGGGGATTACAGTGGACGTAGAAGCTGGATATAAGTTAGCCTTGTTGCCAAGAAAGTTAACGGCATATTGGGCTGTATTAGTAGGAGCATTGCCAGCAGATCGAGGGAAATGATTATTTCCCTCTATTTCCCTCTATAGAGGCCATATCTGGAGTATTGTGTCCAGTTTTGGGCCCCCCACTACAGAAAGGATGTGGACAAATTGGAGAGAGTCCAACAAAGGGCAATGAAAATGGTCAGAGGGTTGGGGCACATGATTTATGAGGAGAGGCTGAGAGAGCTGGGCTTGTTTAGTCTGCAGAAGAGAAGAGTGAGGGGGGATTTGATAGCAGCCTTCAGCTACCTGAAGGGGGGTTCCAAAGAGGATGGAGCTCGCCTGTCATCTGCCACCACTGAGAACAGAACAAGGAGCAATGGTCTCAAGTTGCAGTGGGGGAGGTCTAGGTTGGATATTAGGAAACACTATTTCACTAGGAGGGTGGTGAAGCACTGGAATGGGTTACCTAGGGGGGGGGTGGAATTTCCATCCTTAGAGGTTTTTAAGGCCTGGCTTGACAACTCCCTGGCTGGGATGATTTAGTTGGGGTTGGTCCTGCTTTGAGCAGGGCGTTGGACTAGATGACCTCCTGAGGTCTCTTCCAACCCTAATCTTCTATGATTCTTGGAGCTGGGTTCTGGCAGGCTGCATGTTTGCGTCCTTCGCATCAAATTCCACATCACTTTTCTTTGTTGCTTGACTTCCTCCATTGACCCGTTTTTTCAATACAGTAACATAGTCAATGAAACGGAAAAGCAGCAGATTTAAAACTGATTGAAAGAAATGTCTTTTTCTTTTTTACACGATGCATAATTAACCCATGGAACTCACTGCCAGAGAATATCACTGGGGCTAAGCACTGAGCAGGTTTTCTTAGAAAGGGGTTATCTGTTTCTATGTATAATTGAAACATCCACAGATACATTAGACAGGGACATAAAAAAGGGATATAAATTCTCATGCTTCAGGGCACAAGCCAACTCGGTTATTTCATTATGGGATATCTTGCAACTTCCTCTGAAGTATTTGGTATTGGTCACTGTCGGAGACACAATATAAGAACAGCCATACTTAAGGTTGCCAACTTTCTATGACACAAAACCAAAACACAAAACCTGCCTCACCCCCTGCTCCGCTGCTGCCCCAAGGCCCTGCCCCTTCTCCGAGGCCCCACCCTCCGCTTGCTCCATTCCCCCTCCCTCCATTGCTCACTTTTCCCCACCCTCACTTTCACCAGGCTGAGGCAGGGGGTTGGGGTGTGGGAGGTGGGTAAGAGCTCCAGCTGGGGTGCGGGCTCTGGGGTGGGGCTGGGGATGAGGGATTTGGGGTGTGGGAGAGGGCTCTGGGCTGGGGCAGGAGGTTGGGGTGGGGGTGTATGGGCTCTGGGCTGGGAGTGCAGGCTCTGGGTGGGGCCAGAAATGAGGGGTTCAGAGTGGGGGAGAGGACTCCAGGCCCACCCTACAGTTGTCTCTTTTCCAAGATGAAAAGTCCCAGTCTTATTAATCTCTCCTCATACAGAAGCCATTCCATACCACTAATAATTTTTGTTGCCCTTTTCTGAACTGTTTCCAATTCCAATATCTCTTTTTGAGATGAGGCAACTGGATCTGTGCGCAGTATTCAAGATATGGGCGTTCCATGTATTTATATAGAGGCAATATGATATTTTCTGTCTTATTATCTATCCTTTTCCTAATGATTCCCAACATTCTGTTCGTTTTTCTGCCTGTCGCTGCACATTGAGTGGATGTTTTCAGAGAACTGTCCACGATGACTCCAAGATCTCTTTCTTGAGTGGTAACAGCTAATTTAGACCCCTATCATTGTATATGTGTAGTTGGGATTATGTTTTCCAATGTGCATTACTTTGCATTTATCAACACTGAATTTCATCTGCCATTTCGTTTCCCAGTCACCCAGTTTTCTGAGATCAGAGAATATCAGGGTTGGAAGGGACCTCAGGAGGTCATCTAGTCCAACCCCCCGCTCAAAGCAGGACCAATCCCCAACTAAATCATCCCAGCCAGGGCTTTGTCAAGCGTGACCTTAAAAACCTCTAAGGATGGAGATTCCACCACCTCCCTAGGTATCCCATTCCAGTGCTTCACCACTCTCCTAGTGAAAAAGTTTTTCCTAATATCCAACCTAAACCTACCTCATTGCAACTTGAGACCATTACTCCTTGTTCTGTCATCTGGTACCAAAGATCCCTTTGTAACTCTTTGCAGTCAGCTTTGGACTTAACTATCTTGAGTAGTCCTGTATCATCTGCACTTTTTGCCATCTGTTTATCCCATTTTCCAGATCATTTATAAATATGTTGAATAGTACTGGTCCCAGTACAGACCCCTGGGGGACACGGCTATTTACCTCTCTCCATTCTGAAAACTGACCATTTATTCCTACCCTTTATTTCCTATCTTTTAACCAGTTACTAAGACATGAGAGAACCTTCCTTCTTATCCCATGACAGCTTACTTTGCTTAAGAGCCTTTGGTGAGGGACTTTGTCAAAGGCTTTCTGAAAATCTAAGTACACTATATCCACTGGATCACCCTTATCCATATGTTTGTTCACCCCTCAAAGAATTCTAGTAGATTGGTGAGGCATGATTTCCCTTTACAAAAACCGTGTTGATATTGGACTGGATGGACCATTGGTCTAATCTGGTTCGGCAACTCCTCGGTTCCTTTGGAAAGGTCAGAGTGAAACAAAAAACATGTTTTTTGGCAGCTGTTGTCATTTTAAAGACATTAGTTCTCTTATAGTGTGAATATCTGTTATGTTTTCCTCACCTGAAATGTTAAAATAAACAATTCTATTATAGTAGAGGCATGAAGGCCCTAAGGAACATCAGGTGCCCATTGTGGTAGGCACTGCCACACACATAAGAGACAGTCACCGGCCTGATGAGTTTACAGACTAAATAGACAAGAGAAACGGAGGGTGGAAACAGAGGCCGGGAGATAAAGGGACTTAGTCAGAGTCATGCAGCCACGAATAGAATTCAGATCTCCTGATTTCCAGGCTAAGGCCCTGGCCACTGCATCACACTGCCTCTTGAGTAATTCTTGAAATATCCCCCTACCATCTCGAAGAATGGTGTGTTTATATTTGTACTTAGAAGAGCTTTTTTCCTGTTCCCCTAACCCCATGTCTGATCAGTTTTCACCCCCGTGATGTAGCCTGGAATCCTTAATGGACACTCCATTTTGGTGAAGACTTGCCACTATAATGTAGATTTTCAGCTCGTCTCATCAATGCTCCAGCTGCTGGGCTGTGATTCAAATGTTCGCCTTTTTGTTCCAGTATATATATAGATCCATGGGTAATGGGCACATAGTTGTAAAAAGTGTGTCAAGTTTAATGCTGATAGACAGTAAAGTCAAAGCTGATTATGGGTACAAGATTGATTTACCCCATTTCCCAGGGTAAATCACAGTGAAGGAAATTTGAAAATAAATGTATTCTACAGAAGCCACATTACTGAAAATACCCAACAAGTACAGTTTTTTCTCAAGAGATGCCTTCTCATTTTTCAAAAACGTCCAGAGAATTTTTGTTTGCAGTGTTGTTGTAGCCGTGTTGGTCCCAGGCTATTATAGAGACAAGGTGTGTGAGTAATATCTTTTATTGGACTGTCTGTTGGTGAAAGAGACAAGTTTTGAATTTCACAGAGCTCTTCAGAAGTTGGTCCAATAAGAGATATTACCTCTCCCACCTTATCACTCACGGAATTTTTGTTTATGGGATTTTTTTTCCTGTTTTGAAAGTTGTAATTTTTTTAAATGACATTTTTAGATTTCAAAATCCAAACATTTTCAGAATGAACCTTTTTTGATGGGGTTTAGAGGGAAACCATCTTGTGACTAAGCTACCCCCTTAGAATGGCCAAAGTTACCTATTCCATCCTTCATTCCTCCCCACAAAAACAATAGGTGTTAGGATAGCCTTGTGGTTAAAACCTTGAACTGGAATTCAGAGGCCTTGGGTTCACTGCCTGGCCCTCCTACAGCCTCTTGGGGTGACCATGGGCAAGTTGCTCAGATGTCATCAGTTTTGCACCCTGTACCTGTTGCCAACTCTAGTTGGGATTCTCAACTTTGTGACCTCCCAGGTGGGTAATCACAAGCCCAGGGCTGAGACCTGGGAGCTGGCAGGAAGGCTGTTTGTATAGTTTTTAAGCCAGAAAGTTCTCTTTGCCTGAGGCAGGGGTAGTCTATTGTTTCTTGTCAAGGTCCAAATTTCTTGGTCAAGGTATAGTCAAGGTCCAAACTCCAGAGAAAATAATAAAGATAAGTAAATACAAAGATTTCGGGGTCTATTCAAAACTGTCTGGTGATCCGGATTGCCCCGCGCTCCACCTATTGTTTGAGGCTCTAAGGGTTATCCCCCTGTCCAGTATGGGATGGGGAACACCGAGCACGCCGCCGGCGTGACCTCACATGCACCGTGCATGGTGGCAGGGGTGGGGTACTGCTGGTGGGGGGTCACGCCAGTGGGGGCAGGGTCACGGCGTTCCCCGAAGCACCAGAACGTCCTGTATTCTGTGGCTGCGGCAGTGCCCACCTGGTGCCCAGGGCGGGGACCCAGCCTCCCCGCCGGCTGGCTGCACAGCCGGGCCTCTCCCGCCTGGCCTGGCTCAACCCAGACTAGGGTGACCAGCGAGCACGTGTGAAAACTTGGGAGCGGGGGTGGGGGGTAATAGGAGCCCATATTAAAAAAAAAAGCCCCAAATACAGCATCAGGACTGTCCCTATAAAGCGGGACTGCTGGTCACCCTCGCCCAGACCCCAGCACGCCCCGCACAGGACGTGGCCCTGCTCGCCGCCGCACAGCGAGCGGGGGACAGTCCTACACCAGCCGGGCAGGGATGCTGGGTGGGCTCTGCTGCGAGGCTGGGGGAGCCAGGTGCCCAGGCCGGGGGGGGGGGGCGGGGGTGTAGGCAAGGTGAGCTGTGCTGAGAACTACATCGCCCAGCATGCCCCGCGTCCCAACGGCTCTCCCTCCGGGTGGGAACTACATCGCCCAGCATGCCCCGCGTCCCAACGGCTCTCCCTCCGGGTGGGAACTACATCGCCCAGCATGCCCCGCGTCCCAACGGCTCTCCCTCGCGGTGGGAACTACATCGCCCCGCATCCGCTTGCTCCCGCTTTCCCAGGAGCCCCCGCGAGCCGGCGCCCCGTTTCCTAAGCAACGGCTGGTAAACAAGATGGCGGCAACCGGGCCCCCGCCGGGGGGCAGCCGAGTCTGAAACACCAGCACATTCGCCCCCTTCCCCGTCTACCCCCGCCCCCGCTGCTCCCCATGGCCGAGCGCGGGGGCGAGGAGGACGGCACGTGGGGGCTGCCCCGCCCCCCGCCCCAGCTCCTCGGCGGGGTCCCCCTGGGACCGACGCCGCGTGGGGACGGGCCCCGCCTCGGGCAGTCGCAGCTCAGTGGCTGCGAGCCGGAGCCGGAGCCGCAGGCGAGGGAGGAGGATTCGGACTCGGACCCGCAGCCGCAGCCCATGGAGGTTCAGCTCGGTCCCCGCCCGCGGGCTGGGGGGGGCGGGGTCTGTCCCAGGAAGGCAGCGGAAAGGGTGAGGGGGCCTGGGGTTATTGAGCCTGCAGCAGAGACGCGTGAGGGCGGATTTGACAGCAGCCTTCAGCTCCCTGAAGGGGGGTCCCAAGAGGATGGATCTAGACTGTTCTCAGTGGTGGCAGATGACAGAACAAGGAGTAATGGTCTCCTGTTGCAGTGGGGGAGGTCTAGGTTGGATATTAGGAAAAACTATTTCACTAGGAGGGTGGTGAAGCACTGGAATGGGTTCCCTAGGGAGGCGGGGGAATCTCCTTCCTGAGAGGTTTTTAAGGCCCGGCTTGACAAAGCCCTGGCTGGGATGATTTAGTTGGGGTTGGCCCTGCTTTGAGCAGGGGGTTGGACTAGATCAGTGGTTCTCAAACGGTTCGTACTGGTGACCCCCTTCACATAGCAGGTCTCTGAGTGCGACCCCCTTTAAAAATTAAAAACACTTTTTTATATATTTAACACCATTATAAATGGTGGAGGTGAAGCAGGGTTTGAGGTGGAGGCTGGCACCTCTCAACCCCCCCCCCTGCAATAACTTTGCAACCCGCTGAGGGCTCCCAACCCCCAGTTTGCGAACCCCTGGACTAGATGACCTTCTGAGGTCTCTTCCAACCCTAATGTTCTATGATTCTATGACTGAGCCATTAAGGGCCGAGCTGGGCAGCACTTCCTCTGCCAGGAGGCCGCAGCCCTGTGGGATCTGCCCTGACGGTGATGGGGAAGCTCCTTCCCTTTGAGCACGCAGCCCGGCTGGGGGTATGACCCAGCTCACAGGTGTTTGGAGGGTGTGGGGACGCCCGGCCCGGGTGGACAGACTGGGGCTGTGTAGACCTTGCCGTTTGGGCTGGAGCTCAGGCTCTCATGTCTAGGCAGCGGGGTGGGAGCCGCAACTCCAAAGCCCTCTGTCTACACAGCTATTTGTAGCGGGGGCAGCTCTGCCAGCCTGCCTGAATCTGTTGACCACTGGCTGGGTGGTCTGGCAGTGCCCTCCCTTGGTGTCACTGCCAGGCAGGGCAGGGGGATCTGATCATGAATTTTCTTGTCACTCCCCCCCCTCAGTGTGTCACTGTGTCAGACAGAAGGAGGGGCATAGCTGAGGCTATTTCCCTGCCCTCCATTCCTCCCTCCCCTGTGTTGCTTCCATCAGTGGGGAACTGGTGTGTTTTCTTCTTCTGCACCCTACCGGTTACCTGCCAGAAAGGAGCAGAAAGCAGGCTGGCATGCAAATTGCTGAATTAATGCAGGAGAGCAAAGGCACCTCAGCGTAGCTGTGTGCAATGTATGTGCCCAGCCCTGACGTTCAGTACCTTCCCAGGAAGGCGTGGATTTGTTTCCTTTCATCTGTCTCTAATCTACCCATTACCAAGGCATTATCACCTCATATTTTTTAATCATGTCTTAAATATCTCTGTAGCACCATCCACTGTAGTATCTCTGTAGCTCCAATTGCTGTAGGAGGTGCTAGGATTTGCATTATTACTCTTTGATAAATTATTTATCTTTGGTCCCTAGATATGAGATCATTGTGTGGCTTTTCCAAGCTCATAGGAATTTCACAAATCATTGGCTTATTTTCTCATTAAACCTGTGCACTGGTTCACTAGTGCCATCTGTTAACCACCCCCTTTGGCAGAGGACTGGTTGTTTTCTGAAAAGGATTTCACGTTACTCAGGCAAAAAAATGTTAAGGGGCCATTGATTCTCTGGATGTGTTAGTTTTTGAGTACCCAGCTTGAGATATTTTGGGTCTGATCTGCAGAAGAACTGAGCATTCATAACCCAGTTGAAGTCTAAGGGAGATACGTGCACTCAGCGCCTCTGCAGATCAAGCCCTTTCTAAAGTTGAGAATCTGAAATGTGAGGTACAGAAAACTAAATGGCCCCTTTTGAAAATGTTGAAGTCAGCCTTTTCTATTGCCCATGTGAGAGTTCAGAGCTAGTGTACAGTATGTTCTAGTATGTTTTGAATGCTAAAGTTATATCCAATGTTTTTGTTTTTCGGAGTGTATAAAGCTGTTGCAAATGGTGCCGCAGCAGGGACATGAGGCTAGAACTAAAACCTGTGTTCTGTTCTGACTTGCATCCGATGCAATCCCAGTGACTTCAGTAGGATTGAACAGTATAGTATTTGGTTTCTTAAATCTACCTAAGAGTGTGTCTGTCCTTCTGGTGTTTTGCAGGAACATTTTGATGGGGTACTGGATGAAGATACTGTCGGTGAGGCCCTGTACAAACTGGGGCGTTCAGCCCCTGGCGCCAAGTTTGTTTACCTTAATCTGTTGCTTTCAGTGAGTACAACCAAAGAACAAACATCTTTCAGCAGAGCCATCATTGTGATCACTCATGTGATTATCTGCTCACAAGGGTCACCCTAATCTGAGCTTCACTCTTAACAGGCGATGGCCTGCGTGGCAAGATATGTCTTCTTTTTCAGGAGGCAGGCGTAATTGTTTCACCTTCTGTAGATGACACTTCTGTGCCTGTATGAGGGGACCTTTGGAAGGCTGTGACTTCACTCCTGAATCAGTCCCTCTTTGTTTTCTATTGGGAACAGCTATAGCTGTAGGTGTCAGGGATTCTCTTTATTCTGTCTCCAGGGTAACTTCCTACAGTACTCTTGTTCTGCTCAGTCAGAGCAGAGGAGGAGAAGCGGGAGGTGATAATCCCCTTGGAATACAGCCTGTAACATCACTCTGGTGGGAGGTAATTGTTGCTGTCCAAGATCCATGGGCAACCATGGAGACAAATGTATTACTGCCTTTTTGAACAGTCTCAAGGTAAAGACAGCACAGATTAAGGCAGCTGTGTGGCAATAATTGAACTTGGTGGCTAAGTTGTTACAGACAAATTGCACTACCTTAAAGAACTAAATGTAGGAGTAGGTAATTTAAAAAAAAAAATTAGCAGAGTTGAACCGAGTTAAAGATGATTCGCCACAGATTCCTCTTATATGCAGCCTGATGTGGCATTCCCTGTGGATGCAGCCATCTCTCTTGACTGCATTTTTTTTTTCTGCTTTTACTTTTTCCCCCATTTGTGTCTGGTTTTGGGCATGTGGTTACACAGCGAGTTATTAAAGCTTCTTTGCTTTTTATTTTCCCAGGGATGTAATTTAAGTGACATTAGCATTCTCTCCAGATACATTCACCTAGAGAAGTTGGAGCTTTCATACAATAAAATTAATGGTATGTAGTAAGTACTCTAGTAAACTCTTGGCTTGTAAAATCATTTAAGATGAAAAATGCAGTGTTCTGTGTAGCTTTAATATCACAAAAACCTGTCCACACATTAATGACATCACTAATCCAACTCTGTGGAGTGATACAGTAGCTGCGTCTCCTTGAGAATGATTTACTGATGGTATTCATAGAGCTGTACCAGCATATGCTAGGCAACATGAAAGTAAAGATTATTGTCCAGTTTACTATGTGGACATAAAGTGCAAACAACCATGTTAGTGCAAGGTTAAGGTGGAGATTTTACACTTGCAAACATCAGAGCACATAAAGTTATGTCTGTGATAGCTATTCCAGTCTTGGGAGTTCTCTTCGGGAAAGATTTCCAGCTGAGGTTGAAGTGTACCAAATTGCGTGCTGCTTTTATGGATGATCACAACTGGGGAGTAGGACGAGACCCACCAGACTAACAATCAGGTCTCATGTCATTTTATTCTGTGTTTGCTCAGCACCTAGCACAATGGGTCCTGGTCCATGGTTATTAATAATAATAATTAATAAGTAAGGCCTGTGCAGTAACCTGCTGCATCATGTAGCCTCTGCCTTAGTACTTATACATTTGGAGAGCTGGAGATCAGTGCACCTCTGTGACTGTAACAACCTCGCTGTGCCCATTTTACTTTTTTCCAAGTAGAGTACCAAATAGATGCCTGAACTGAATAGGGCCCTTCTCCCAAGAGATAATCACTCCTTTCTTGACCCCTTTAAGATTATGTCTTTTATGAAATAATTACTAATATCTAAATTCAGGGGGGGAAATCACATGCTCTGCTATTATGCATATACCTCTTAAAATAGGTGTGAGTGATGCTGTGTGGAAGATAGATAATTTGTGACTGATCTAAATATACATATTCAGCCTTGTATGAGACTAAAGAGCCTAAGTAACTTTTGGAAATGAGATTTAGGCTCATAAATCACTTAGGCTCTTTTGAAAATTTTATCTCTAGGTGACAAAGTTAAATTAGGATGATAGAAAACTAAACCAATTTTAAAAAATAGGGATTTGATTTAGGAATTGGGCGTTTATCTCTGTCTTGAGTTGTTCACAAAGTATCTTTTGTGTAGGAAGAGGTGCGAATACATTGAATTACTGCGTGCCAAGCCTTGCTTTGTGTCTTGCATGATTTAAAATTGATTTTTGGTTGCTAGTGGGTGTAATTACTATATTATATTATGACTCTGTAATCTATGTATTTCCCTATGTATTATTTTACTTAATTTGCCGTTTTCCCTTTGTTATAGATCTGTCTTGTGTCAGTCACATGCCTTACTTACTGGAACTTGATGCTTCCAATAATGAACTGACTACATACTTTGATTTCAAGCCACCTAAAAATCTCAAGGTAAGTTGTGAAAAATGTCCTTTGTCAGGTTTGAATTCAAAGAGGCCTTTTAAACGTAATTTAGATTCTATATTAGGCCAGGCAAAGAGATCAAACTTTCTTTGTCCCCTACACATCCATCTTATTCTGGTTGCCATTTAAAAAAAATAATTGCACCTCTCATTTGGTTTCACGTTCCTGAACCCCAAACACTATGGGAATGGCATTTTACACAGTTCGTTGTACTGGTTAAGATTTTGCCAAATGAATCAAATCTTGAATGGAATCAATTCTTACCTTTCAGACTGACTGGTACCAATTGATACTGTGAAAGATGTGTGTGAAGTATAGTCATATATTGTTCCACTTTCTCTGCTATTGTTTTGATATAGTCCACTATGGTTTACAAAGATCTGTATATTATTTTGAAACACTACCACTATGGATTCCTCTGCTTTCCCTTCCTGATCTCTAATCTTTATGCATCATTGCCAGGACCATTTAATATTGTCTGTAGGAGGAACAAAGAATAGCTAATGAAGCTTCCAAAATTTGAGTTATGTATCTAATAAAAAACCCTTTTGTTATGTCTCACCATGTATTAATATTAATGACCCTTTTATTTTGTCTACAAAACCCACCACAAATATAATGGAAAAGCCAGTTAGTTTCACAGGGGAGTGGAAAGTGCAGAAGAAAGAAAAGCAACCGTGTGTGTCCTTTTTCTCTTCAGGAGGTGGATTTCTCGTACAATCAAATACCTGAAATGCGTGATCTGTCTGCATACCAGTCACTTACTAAACTCACACTGGACCGTATCCTTTGTGGAAACCACAACAGGAGAAGGTAGTTTGTTGTTGTTTTTGTGAAGGTTGTTCATTCTGTGTAGCTGCCCATCTTTACTATGTAGCTTCACTCAACCATACAATTCTGCCTTGAAAATCAAGGTGAAATAGTTTTAAATCTAATGATGAAATTGATTTTAACTTAGTAAAACATTCATATTTATAAAGGCAGGGTGGGTGGGAGTGTTTGTGAAGATCAAATTCTCTATGCTTGTCAAGGGAAAACAAAAAACCTTCATGGCCTGAAAAGCTAAGAAAGCCGTGAATCATACTCCCCAGACATGGCAAAGATGATAAACAAATGCTCACTGCAGCACTGGGATATGAAGTGTGATCTTTGGAGTTTACTTAAACTCCTTTGTGCTCAGATGCAGGATTTCCCTAAGCTATAAGTGAGAAGCTGGGAGGGGAAGACAGGGTAAATCTCTCCAAAGTTGCCTGTTGTGTACATTTCCTCTAAAGCTCAGATACTGGCCACTATCAGGGCAGAATACTGGGCTAGATGGACCATTGGTGTGACCCAGTCTGATTGTTCTTATGATATACACCTGTTAAAGAAAGAATTTAATGTTAATATGAATAATAAATAATAATTACTTGGGCCTGTGGTATTAATTTAGATGTCATATATGGGCTAAACATGTTAACATAATCAAGTCACTGTCCAACATTAAACAGTGTTAAATAAGGTCTGTGGTTTTGTATACAGAGACCTCAGCCTGCTTAGTACCATGGCAAACACACCATTAACAATCCTTTGAACTTTAGAAGGAAAAAGAGTTAACACATTTGAAATGTTAAATATTAAATAAGGCTTTCATTTTGAATAATATCCCTTATTCCTTTTTACTGGAGAGTTTTTAAAAGAAAAAAACAACCACCTTGTTTGACAGTCTCTTAGGTAGATGATAATAGCTGTCCATTTGAGGAAGAGAGAAGTTAGTTGAGACAGACTGGAGCTGCTGCTGTTAAAGTCTGATCCTGTTTCATCCCAGGTGGCGGTTGGGATCCAGCTATAGCTAGCAAAGGTGGTGATGTCATCTGGGTCCCTCTCTCTGGCTCAGCCTGGTCAGGACATCTTTCAGGATTAGGATGAAGAAGTTCTGGGGTCCCAGGAGATGGTGGGGGTGGAACCCATGATGGTGAAGCTTGGACCTGTAGCCAATTTTTCTCCCCAAATCTCTTCCTTTAAGGACCCCAAAAGGGAGTGATAGGTGGAATAGCCCACTCCCTCTTTATTTTGTCCACCAATTAGGTCTAGTTTCCAACACACCAATTTTGGTTCACTGATTTTTGGTTGCACACTTTTCTGGTTTACCAAGCGTGATCTTAACACAGTCCTTAAGTTATATAAGGAGACTTTTTTTTATTTGGACTAATTCAATCTTTCTGTCTCTCTTTTGGTCCTTTTCCCATCAACATTTGTTATTCTGGCTTATTGTGACATTTTATAAGCTGTCATGTACTTGTTACAATTGAGCTCATAATTAGGGTAAATTTGTAGGCCCAATTATTACAATAAGCCTCAGTCATGGACCAGGACCCCCATTGTGCTAGGTGCTGGACAAAAGCCAAACAAAAAGACAGTGCCTGCCCCAAAGAACTTATAATCCAAGTACAGTATAAGACAAAAGACAATGGATGGATACTGACAGATGGGGGGAGTACAAGGAAACAGACAGTGTTAATCACCAGGATTTGAAAGGTCTCAGCACATCAATGGCTTAACAGTTGTCGGGATTTTGTTGGCGTCACAGTGAAGGAGAGTTAATGGGCAGGAAGTTCCTGCTTTTCGCATTGAAGGGGGTTCAGCATTTATGTAGATTTAATTTGATTGACTGAAAATCAACTTGGTGACAGGTGAGCTGCTTTAACTGAAAAAACTTTCTGCTGTGTAACCTCAAAAGTAGCTAAAATGGACTGATTTTCAGGTTCCCACAGAGTCCGGGAAAGTTAAGGCTATTAAATGTCAGTGTACAAGATCGTGCTTGTATATGAGGTAAGACTACACATGGTGCAAATTGTTCTCAAAAACACCTTTCAGTCTGTGAGTATGCTGCCCAGGTTGTGGGGTAGTAAACCTCATTCTGGTGGAGATCTGATAAGGATGTGTTAGATACTTAAGTTTTTCCACGGTCTGCTTTTCCAAGGCACCTGCTGTGCAGAACTGTCCTTATTCCTCCTGAAGGCTCTCCTTCTCCTACACTTTTCTAAGGCTTGGTCAAGGGTGTGACAAAAACTCCATTATAGACACAGCTGTGCTGACAGAAGCGTGCTTCTGTCCGCTTAGGTAATGGGATTCAGAGGGGAGGTGTTCCTACATGGACAGAAAACCTCCTTCTGTTGGTGCACACCACATTTACACTAGGGGGCTATACAACCATAGCCATGCCAGTAAAGGGTCTGTAGTCTAGACACGGTCTAAGCTAATGCTCTGTGTTGCTCTTTTGTATTCCCATGTAAGCTTATAAATGCTTACTGAGCCTTAGGAACCTCTTTTCTCCTGCCTTGCACATTACATCCTGAGTCTGCTCCAGGAGGAGAGGATTGCAGGCTGTATCATTTTGGTTCCTTGTCTTCTATACTCAAGTAACCCTATTACTGAAGGATGTTATTTCAGGATTCTTATTTCTCACAGGGGTGGTTAGCTCATTTGCAGGGTTTTCATGTTACATTATTGACAAGTTTCATAAGGTGTACAGGTGACATGATTCTTGTTGGAGAATGGCACTGAGATGCCATTCAAATTTCCTATTGCAAAGCAAAAATAACGTGACCAAAGAAAAGGGTCAAGGGTTGTTATCACTGATTTGAATAGGAATTAGGATTTTTCATTTGCTTTGAATGCAGTAGTTCAATATCTTTATTTGCTGGCAACAAATCAAATGAATCAATATGGGAAGAACAACTGTGTGTATGAGTGCATCAGGACCATTTGAAATTCAGAACATGAATGCAGAGTTTAAAATGCAACATGGCACCATTCCTAACTTGTGTCAAGCAAAACTCTCAGAAGACATGGCAGCCAAAACAAGCTGTTCTTATAATCTACAAATGAAACAACATTTCTTAGATATCTTACAGTGGTGAAAGTGTTTGGGATGCATTTCTTAGCAGACAGTAACTAAGCATCTCTTGCCATATTTCAGTGAGTTGTGATGCAGATGGTAAGGTCATTACAAGTTTTCCTGACAGTTGCACACACAAACTTACCTGACAGGATTATAAATTAATCTTCGTAGAGGAAATTGTCTAAAACAGAAAGGAATACAGTTTACTAAGGCAGTAATACCTGACCAACCAGTTGTAGTGGGCCATTAAGATTCTAAAATCGGTTGTTAGTGCTGACTGATCTCCTGCATCTTATTGGTGCAATCACCTTTTATTTTACGTTTGTAATCTCTTGGAACCTAATAGGCTGGTGTTCTACTTACTGGCAATCAATGAGTGAGTGGGTCCACTGTGACCAATATCAATCATGTGCCCACTGAAGTTTTGCCATAGGCTTCAATTGGAAGAGGAGCAACCCTATTTTGTCAGAAAGTCACTGTCTAACTATCAAGTGTGGTACACTTAATCCTGCCTCAGCACAGGGGGATGGACTAGATGACCTCTTGAGGTCTCTTCCAGTCCTACATTCTATTGTGGTCTGAGTGCACTTTTCAAAATACGTCAAGCAGCCTAGCATAGGCCTAAAATAGGCATAAAATGATAGCTCTACAGTAGGAAAATGATAGATCCTACTAGGTAGGAATCTAGGTTAGAATGTAGTGTTGGGGTTTAGTTATAGTTTGACACTGTTAGTGCAGATTGGGCCAACCCGTGTTAGGGGGTGTGTGGCAAAAGCTGGCCAAACCCTGTCATTCAGCACAACAACAGTCAGCCTATGGAACTCGTTGCCTGGGAATGTTGTGAAGGCCAAAAGTATAACTTGGTTCAAAAAATAATTAGAGAAGTTCATGGAGGATAGGCCCATCAGTGGCTATTAGCCAAGATGGTCAGGGATGCAACGCCATGCTCTGGGTGTCCCTAAACCTCTAATTGCCAGAAGCTGAGACTGGATCACAGGTGATGGATCACTCAATAAATTGCCCTGTTCTGTTCATTCCCTTTGAATCATCTGGCACCAGCCACTGTTGGAAGACAAGATACTGGGCTAGATGTGCCGCTGTTCTTGTGTTCTTATAACTAGATTGTATTTTCTTTCATTACCCTTGTAGGATAAATGCAGCTCCTAATTGCATTTGATTAGAATTATTGGTATGGTTCTGGCAAGGAAAAAATAACCTGATTGTTTGTCTACAGGCATCTAAGAATTGAAATGTGGTTGGTTGTGTTACAAAAAGAAGTCGCTGTCCCAGTTTTCAGACTGGTATCATTCTCTCATGTACATTAAAATGAAATATTGTTGCCCCTGTGATTGCATAAAGGCATCACTCTGAATCCTGCTTATTCTACTTTGGAGTATTGTAGCAGGGTTTCTTATTTATATTCTCTTGTTTTTAAAGTGTCTGATTCCATTTTGGTCTTATGTGATATGGTTAGTTTTGCCTTTGCTTTACTTTAAATTAAAATGACACAGTCACCACCACTTGGACACAGAATCACTACTGAGACTGTTATAACTTACTTCAAATTCAAGTAAAAATTTGAATGCCTAAATAATATCATGGATAATGTATATTATACTTATTTATTGTTATGTTTTATGGTCTATGCAGTAATGCTTTGGGGTCTTATTGTGCTAGGTGCTGCACAAGTGTATAGTAAAGTATAGTCCCTGCCTCAAAGAATTTATAATCTTGCATCTTGGATCCTGCAACTGACTTGAATCATAGAATCAAGGTTGGAAGGGACCTCAGGAGGCCATCTAGTCCAAGCCCCTGCTCAAAGAAGACTTTCCCTTGGTGAATTCATGCTGATTTGCCCATGACTTGCCCTTGGTGAATCCATGCTGACTGTTCCTGATCACTTTCCTCTCCTCTAAGTGTTTCACAATTGATTCCTTGGGGACCTGCTCCATGATTTTTCCAGGGACTGAGGTGAGTCTGACTGGCCTGTAGTTCCCCAGATCCTCCTCCTTCCCTTTTTTAAAGATAGGCACTACATTAGCCTTTTTCCAGTCATCCGGGACCTCCCCGGATCTCCATGAGTTTTCAAAGATAACGGCCGATGGCTCTGCAATCACATCTGCCAACAGCTTTAGCACCCTCGGATGCAGTGCATCCGGCCCCATGGACTTGTGCTCGTCCAGCTTTCCTAAATAGTCCTGAACCACTTCTGTCTCCACAGAGGGCTGGTCACCTCCTCCCCATGCTGTGCTGCCCAATGCAGTAGTCTGGGAGCTGAGCTGACCTTGTTCATGAAGACAGAGGCAAAACTTGACATGGGTGGAGCCCCATTGACTTCAGTGGACCTCCCAACAGGTGTAAAGAACTGCCCACATGCACGCAGTTGCAGGATTGGGGCTCGGGCTTGAGAGACAAGATGTAATTGGTGGTTGAAACAAATAAGTTACAGTGGAAGGAGGAAGACACGGCTGTTAGTAAAATGAACGTCTGTATACGAGAGAGAAACCGACCTGCTAACTTAGTTCTAAATATTGCTATGATTTTTTGCATGTGATTATTTTCCTTAAGTGCAACACTGATGCATAGATAATAATATAGAGGAGATCAAAGGGCTAGAGAAGTGCCATAGTTTGACTTATCTTAGCTTGGCACACAACAGGATCACTACAATCAATGGCCTGAAAAACTTACCTATCAAAATACTCTGTCTGGTAAGTGATGAGTTAATTTTTTTTAATAAAGGCTTTCTTTTTTAAATGGTCTAGTTCATCTCCTTAAGAAATGTATTTGTGTTAAGTAAAGGCTGGTTTCCATAGTTCTGTTTATAGTGGTTACAAGTAAACTTTGGTTAAAAGTTTGCTTTTGTACTGTATACTGTTTTAGTAATGTCCTATCTCATTTTCTCTTTGGTAACCCTTTTAGAAGATAAAAATATCAACAGTGTGTGAGCCCTAAATATAACGTTTGAAAGAATCAAAACTTTATTTTGAAAGAATCAGATGTGTATAGAAAAAATGAATTAATTAAAAAATTGAAAAGGGTGATGTTTTGAAATAGACATTCCCTTGCAAAGTTGTTTTGGTTTAGAGTAGCATGGGATCTGAGGGGTGAAAGGGAAACTGACCAGTCTACATTTATTTTCCAAGATGAGTAAAATTCAGTAAGTTAATAACATCAATTATAGAAGAAAACTTATTTTGAGGCTCTTGAAGTCAAAGTGGCAACATGGTCCAATGAATAAGTCATGGGCCTTATTTCAGGATATGTTGGTTCTGTTCCTGACTCCCACACTGTGTGGTTCGCTTACCTCAGTGTGCCTTTGTGTCTCAGTTTCCCCTTCTGTAAAATGGGGATAATACCTAGCCTTATTTGTAAAGCCCTTTGCGATTCTTTAGTGAAAAGTGCTACGTAAATGCTAAGTAGTAATAGCTGTAAGTGGTGGTAGAAACGTATATAAGAATATTTTTAAATGAGCTGAAAGTGTGCTTTTAAATCGTTGTAAAAGCACAAAGTACATTTTTCCACCTCTTCATTTTATTTTCTTTGTAATTATGATCTTTAAAATAATGTAATTGATATCTTCAAGAACTTGAATCTGAAAATACATATGTACCTGCTTAAGTTTATACACATTAATAGCAAATAAATACATTAGTGTGTCATGTAAAGCAAGTTCTTTATTTTTAAGTCCATAAAATTTTTAATTTGTTTTTTCTGTGCTAACGTACAAAATGGCACCGTAGTATAGAAAAGAATAGTTAAATCCTACATAAGTCAAATGCAGTTGTTCCTTGCACTTCTTTAACTGATTGTCTTATTTTAATATGCACTAGAATGTGTTCATTTTTAATAGTGGACAAAGTAATGAGCACTCTTGTATTTCAGGCATACCATTCTTTGCAAATCCCTCAGTGCCAGTGAATCTGGAGCTCTGGCTCTCAGTAGAAGTAGAAAAGATTGATTCAGATTGAGAAAAATCCTATATTTAAAAAAAATTAAATGAATTATGAACTGGTTGAAAACTAAATTTTCAGAAAGATCTCTTTTCTCTTTATACAGTGTAAAAAACACTTATTCATCCTTTTCTTTACGTAGCAACAGAGCAAGTCACCTAACTTCTCTGTTTCTGTTTCCCCATCTGTAAAAGGGGCTAATAATACTTATACCTAATTAGTTGTATTTGAAAATGTTTTGAAGGTGAAAACTGCTATGAAACTGCAAAGCATTATTAATATGACCACGTTCTGTATTTTTGTATTTCCATTCTACTGTGACTGCTCACATAAAGACTTCTCTTTTTTCTTTAATCAGCAAAGTAGGTAATCACATAAAAATGATGTAAATAGTGAAATTTCAATGTAGTGTTTTCTTTTACAAATTCAGGGAAGATGTAAACAGACTGTACATGGCAGAAAAAGGTTATTTTTTCCTGTTGATTCAGCTTTCTTTCCCATTCCCTCTTGAGCTCTTTAGGAAAGAAAATAGAACAGTCTCAAGTTCAGAAGAAGGAACATCAGTAACTGAAAAAACTGCTTAGATATGCCAAAGAGGCCATATTCTGCCCTTGTTTGCAAAAAATAATGAATAGTGCTGTAATGAACTGGATGCTCAGGAAGTTTACACTTTCCAAAAGAGGATTCCTCACACAAATCCCTTGGTGCACAGAAATTTGTTTGTACCATTTGCACAGCACTTTGCAACTACGACTCTTAGCTGTACCTTATTGAGCAGAAGTCTCATGAGGAAGAGGGAGGGAAGAGAGAGTGTCCTTGCTATTAATAGCCCGATCAAAGATTTAAAAGTCAGGAAAAATGTCAATGGTAGACAACCGGATCAACATTGCAATGCATTTATTTATTTATTTCTCTAGTTCCTAAATATTTATTAATAGCATTTGAACTTCCAAAATAGCTTTCAGCATACAGTGACGCTGGTGGAATGAGATACGTAGCTTTCAAGGTTATGGTTACAGATTGCATCAGTAATTGGGGCCCAAGATTAACGCACAAGCTAGCATGCTATACCATGCTAAGAGTTGATAATAGGGATGGCTGTATGATTGATGGGGCTTCAAGAAATGAAACTACCTAGAACCTATGCAGAAACATGTGATCTTCTCATCTGTTTTCTCTTGTGGAGAAAGGGGAATCAGGCCTTGTGTGGTGTACAATGAAAAGCTACTTCAGGGGCCCCCAAAAGCACTGAGTAATCCCAACTATCAGATTCTGATATGCTTCCTTACAATAATTTCAGTGGTGGTATTAATGGAGTAAGATACTACCCAAACTAGAGATTTCCTTAGGTTAACAACCCACTGAGGTGAATAAGATAAGTTGACACATCAGAGAGCTATTGTTTCAGGCTGCCTGCAGAGTCAGGAAAATAACAGTATATTGGTTTATGTACAGTTTACATTTTGATCTTTTTGCAGGCATATAGGTAACAAACATAATTTTTAAATAGATGAAAGCTTGGCTTCTGGGCACAATTCTACCGTGGTGAGGGGATTCTGTAGCCACTTCCATGGCTATGAAATTGCAGAGAAAATCAGGGCCCAGTTTATTTTACTGACACGCATCACCAACCTGCTGCTTAAGGTAGTGCACTGAAGATAAACCAGTCAAGAGGTTGCCCCGTTGGTTACTTCTTGAGTAGAATGAGAAATTATAAACTGGCATCTCAAGGTGAGGATGGGATTAATATGAGGGACAATGTTACTTTCATGCAATGCTAATGTATACAAGACCCAGGAGAAGAGAAATGGCCTGTCCTGTTCTACTAAGACTGTAAATGGTATTTAAAGTGAACACAGAAATTACCCATTTAGACAGTAGGATGTTGTTCCTTGTCAGAAACATTTTTTTCATGAAAGCTGATGAGAACTTATTATATACTTTGGATTGATTTTCAGTGCTCTAACCAGATTGAGAAGATAACCGGTTTGGAGGACCTGAAAGTCTTGCAGAACTTGGACTTGTCTAGTAATAAAATCAGCAGCTTAGAAGGTTTGGAGGAGCATGATCTACTAGAAGTGATCAACCTAGAAAATAATCAGGTAACATCCTTCATACTAATCTGAATTGTTTTTAGCTTTACCGTCTCTTTCTGAAATTCAGCTCTTCGAAGGTTCAGCCAAAAATCGCATAACGCTACAAGAAAGAAATGACTTTCACTTTACAACCCATTCTGCCACCCTTGCTTATGTTGAGTAGAACCTTACTCCCTGCTCTTGTTTAATTGCTTGGACTAATTTCTGTTTATGTGGGTAACTCTGAGGGAGCATTTAGTGCTCATGACAGCGTTCCCTAGAATGAATACCACATTGCAGGGAACGGCTGCACAGGCACTGACTCTGGGCGCTACGGGACTGGAGCACCCTTGGGAAAAAAAATAGTGGGAGCTCAGCACCCACCGGTCACCCAGATCAGCTCCGTGCCTCCCCCCCCAGCGCCTCCCACCCACCATGATCAGCTGTTCAGTGGCGTGCAGGAGGCATTGTGTGGGAAGAGGAGGAGTGGGGGATGGGAAGAGGCAAGGGGGAAGGGGTGGAGTGGGGGCGGGGCCTGGGGTGGAGTGGAGTGGGGGTCCAACACCCTCGGGGAAATCACAAAGTCAGTGCCTCTGAATGGCTGTGCTGCCTTCTTCCATCCAGCTGTGCCAGAGAACCTCTACTTATACCTTAGCTACTCCAGCATCCAACCCCAACAGATCTTGCCAATGTCCCTCAATCCTGTAACATGCAGGAGGTCAGACTGGATGATCATGATGACCTTAAAGTATGTGAGCTTCTCCTGGGCCTCTGTCATAGAATACCAGTCATGCATACTGTAAAATGGCTTTTGTTATACAGATAAATGTTCACTGGAGACTAGGGTCAGACTATCCAGCTCTTTTATATCTGTAATCTTAACAAGGATTTGAATCCTGGGCCATATAGGCAACAATTAATCCATTAACCCAGCAGATCACTGAGACACCAAGGTCTTTAATTTCAGAAATGACCCTCAGTGGATGAAGTAATATATTTTATTGGACCATTTTCTGTTGGTGAATTCAATAAAAGATACTACCTAACCCACTTTGTCTCTCTAATCCTGTAACCAACAAGGCTACAACACAGTCTACCTCGATGGATGAGTCATTCTCCTTTCAAAGCCAAGACTTTGTGGTTATGATCTGAACCCACCTGAAATTATGTATTTTAAAATGCAAATAAAAAGCAACAATAAAAACTGGAAATTGAAATATTCAGATTATTCTCCCAATTTTCAGGATACATCTACAAGCATTAACATAACCATTGTGAATTCTCTTTATAGCGTCATGTTCAGGTCAACATTTAAAAACACATCAGTGTTTAAAATCACACAAGGCAGGATGCTAACTATAGCATGGTCCATCATTAGAATTAATAATGCAGCCTCCATTGCCTCATGTAGTTTTTTGTTCTCTATAGCAGGCAAAAGCTATTAATTCTGCCTCATCAACATTTGGTTTATGTCCTCTTTTAATGAAATGTTACTGAAACTGATCAATGAATTACCACCTTTCCAATATCTCCTTCTCTAGAGTGACTTTAAGGGGATATTGCTAACATTGGTAAAATCTCAAATTTCATTTACCTGAAAATGTTGCATTAAACTATTCAGTGTTCAGTCAGTATCTTAGGTGGCTAGTGTTCTTTTTTTGACAATTTCAGAATAACAGCCGTGTTAGTCTGTATTTGCAAAAAGAAAAGGAGTACTTGTGGCACCTTAGAGACTAACCAATTTATTTGAGCATAAGCTTTCGTGAGCTACAGCTTACTTCATCGGATGAAGTGAGCTGTAGCTCACGAAAGCTTATGCTCAAATAAATTGGTTAGTCTCTAAGGTGCCACAAGTACTCCTTTTTTTTTTTTTTTTTTTGACAATGGTATTAGAGTCAATGTATTTTACTAAAAATTCCAAACCATGTTACCTACTAGTGCGGAGTTTCTCTATTATCGCGAATGATCACACTGGATTTCATCTTCTCCCACTTTCAAGGGTTGGAAGAAAGGTCTGGAACCAGTTCTGACTCTGGAACAGTCTTCCAAGTGTTTACAGCTTCTTCCATATGAATGGATTGGAGGCAGGACTTATGGTTCTTATATCCCTGAACTTTAATCCCTGAGCAAAGGGAGTAGCATTGTGATCTATGGCCCTCATTTAGATATCTTAGACAGTGGTTATGAGGGTCAAAATAGAGAATGTAGAGCTGTAAGGGCTGTTCCTTGATCTCTATGATCTTTTGCAGGTTTTGTCATATATAGCAAATAAGAAAGATTTTATGGGAAAATTTCCCTCTGAAAACAACATTAGGGTGCAGAACCAAGAAACAATAAATTATCTACTTCCAGAGGGAAAACCTCTATCTAGGGGAATAAACAGTGTCCAACAAGATAAGAAGCAGAGGGAATTCAGACTTGCTGCTTTGGCATTAGGAAGGAATTGTTGGTTTATGGGAGGCCATGTCCCATCATGTAGCTTCAAATGGAACTTTTTCAGGCACAGGTGCATTCCAGGATCCTTCAGAAGTGTCTAGTATAACAGTCATTTCTGGGAGAGAGTGACAGTACTCTAGGCAGGTTTTCTGATCAGTGGAGTCTTTTGAGTTTCCCTTTTCCATGAGGCCAAGGAGACTGAGCGTTCCTCTTATGCCAGAGGTAGATAGGACACATTGATGGGACAGTGTAGGGAAATCTTTAGCTACCACTTCATGAACTGTATACATCTAAAGGTTAAAATAACTATCCAGAGATCAGATTTCAGAGTAGCAGCCGTGTAAGTCTGTATTCGCAAAAAGAAAAGGAATACTTGTGGCACCTTAGAGACTAACCAATTTATTTGAGCATAAGCTTTCATGAGCTACAGCTCACTTCTTCGGATGCATTCAGTGGAAAATACAGTGGGGAGATTTATATACATAGAGAACATGAAACAATGGGTATTACCATACACACTGTAAACAGTGATCACTTAAGGTGAGCTATTACCAGCAGGGCGGTGGGGGGGAACCTTTTGTAGTGATAATCAAGGTGGGCCATTTCCAGCAGTTGACAAGAACGTAAGAATGGCTGACTTAGAGCAACGCTTCCTCAGCTCTCGTCCCCTAATGCCCCTACTCTACTTGCGCTACATTGATGACATCATCATCATCTGGACTCATGGAAAAGAAGCTCTTGAGGAATTCCACCATGATTTCAACAATTTCCATCCCACCATCAACCTCAGCCTGGATCAGTCCACACAAGAGATCCACTTCCTGGACACTACGGTGCTAATAAGCGATGGACACATAAACACCGCCCTATACCGGAAACCTACTGACCGCTATTCCTACCTACATGCCTCCAGCTTTCACCCAGACCACACCACACGATCCATTGTCTGCAGCCAAGCTCTGCGATACAACTGCATTTGCTCCAACCCCTCAGAGACAAACACCTACAAGATCTCTATCAAGCATTCTTACAACTACAGTACCCACCTGCTGAAGTGAAGAAACAGATTGACAGAGACAGAAGAGTACCAGAAGTCACCTACTACAGGACAGGCCCAACAAAGAAAATAACAGAATGCCACTAGCCATCACCTTCAGCTCCCAACTTAAACCTCTCCAATGCATCATTAAGGATCTACAGCCTATCCGGAAGGATGACCCATCACTCTCACAGATCTTGGGAGACAGGCCAGTCCTTGCTTACAGACAGCCCCCCAACCTGAAGCAAATACTCACCAGCAATCACACACCACACAACAGAACCACTAACCCAGGAACCTATCCTTGCAACAAAGCCCGTTGCCAGCTGTGCCCACATATCTATTCAGGGGACACCATCATAGGGCCTAATCACATCAGCCACACTATCAGAGGCTCATTCACCTGCACATCTACCAATGTGATATATGCCATCATGTGCCAGCAATGCCCCTCTGCCATGTACATTGGTCAGACTGGACAGTCTCTACATAAAAGAATAAATGACACAAATCAGACATCGAGAATTATAACATTCAAAAACCAGTCGGAGAACACTTCAATCTCTCTGGTCACTCGATTACAGACCGAAAAGTGGCAATACTTCAACAAAAAAAACAGACTCCTCCCCCCCCCCCCCCACTGTTCCTCAGACGTTCTTGTCAACTGATGGAAATGGCCCACCTTGATTATCACAACAAAAGGTTTTTTCCCACCCGCTCTCGTGCTGGTAATAGCTCACCCTAAGTGATCATTCTGGTTACAGTGTGTATGGTAACACCCATTGTTTCATATTCTCTATGTATATAAATCTCCCTACTGTATTTTCCGCTGAATGTATCCGATGAAGTGAGCTGTAGCTCACAAAAGCTTCTGCTCAAATAAATTTGTTAGTCTCTAAGGTGCCACAAGTCCTCCTTTTCTTTTGTCCAGAAATGATATTGTTCTGGGCCCTTTCAGCTGTCCTGAATTCGTGATTCAACAAAACTTGGAGCAGTAATATAACACTAGCTTGGTTAGATGCACAATATGTCTGTTTTAAAGACAAGTGTCTCATTAACTGCTCTGTAATCATAATATGGCACCTGTGTTGTTATCTCACCATAGTGGAACATTTTTCCTTTAAGTACTATTCTGTTGGAATTCTTCATTCATAGTATCAAAAGAATAGGTCTGGAAAATATAAAGCAAAAGGTACACCAATTACTACCTTTCAGCAGGTGCTTCATATTCCTGTATAAAAAGAGAAATCAGAATCCTATGATATAAAATAGGAGGATTTTTTAATGTAGCCACAATCAAAACATAGTGCCATTGTTACTGCAGAAACATGGATACTGGACTAAGTGTGCCTGTAGCACAAGCAGCGTTGCTTGCTCCAGAGATGGTGCATTTCCAGGTGAACTGACTCACCTACTTATTTTTCTTCTGGAAGATCAAGAAGCTTTTAGCATCTCAAGAAGGAATCATTAAGGGGTTGCAGAAACTAAGAAGAGGTCAGGTCGGGCAGGAGGTCCTAATATCAGGAGTTGTGACAGTTGGATGAACACTGAGTAAAGCCTGGTGTGCAAAGCTGTGTCATGCAACTTGTTTTTAATTGGTTATTTTTGAGAGTCCTTGTTCTCCATTATTCAATTTCAGAAAAGCTTGAACTGAATGAAAGCTTAAAATGTCTGAAACAGCTGGTCTGTGTTCTCTGAATCCTATATTAAGAGAGGTTTCAGAGTGGCAGCCGTGTTAGTCTGTATTAGCAAAAAGAACAAGGAGTACTTGTAGCACCTTAGAAACTAACAAATGTATTTGGGCATAAGCTTTCGTGGGCTAAAACCCACTTCATCAGATGCATGCAGTGGAAAATACAGTAGGAAGATATATATATACACACACACAGAGAACATGAAAAAATGAGGGTTGCAATACCAGAGAAGCTAAATGCATCTGTTTGAGATCCTAGCGTGCAACCCTCTAGCCACTCACTAGGCCTTCTGGGAGGGGAATCCAAACCTCTGAGTTCTGGATACCTTGGGCTGTGTTAAACTCCTGGAGCCCAAACTGAGTCAAGCCTTTCCCCAATCTCTGGTTTCCTAGGCACACTTTCAGGGTGCAGACCTTCTATCTGGCATCCCCCTTTGAATGCTGAAATCCGCTGTCTACCCTTTAGGCACAGTGGTGACCCTTCAGACTTTCCAGTGTTTAAACACACACCTCTCCCAGAACTCCACCCATAAGGTGTGATGCTTCTGGTTTGCAGTTTAGCTCTCTCAGGGGCATGCAGTAGTTGTGAAGCAATCAACACACACGCATTTGTTAAGTCTATCAACTTTATTCATTTTATATTTAATCATGTAAAACACAGGTGAGTAGAGACCAGCAGGCTACTTGTCCAATTTTAAACTGGACTGGCCTGCTTTTGTAATCTTTGTCCCTTGTCCAGTGCTGAAATGAAACCAGACAAAGTTTTGTCCAGTATCAGATGTGGGACGACATAATGAAGAGTGTGGTGTTCTGCCCATGCTGGCGTGACCTCACATACAACATGTCCCTGCCAGCATGGCTTTGCACGCAAGGCAGTGCGTTCAAAATGGCATCCCCTTGCAGCTTGACCTCGCATGTACTGTGAGTGTAAGGTTACGCTGGCAGAGGTGGGGTCATGCTAGTGGAGGTAGGCTCACACCATTCCCAGAAGCACCAGAATGTCCAGTATTCCAGGAATGTGTGAGTGGCCACCCTAAGTACAGATCACACAAACAATAAAATACTCAAGACACAATGTCCCTCGCTAGCTCATCCTTCTCTTGGGAATCCTTGGAGGATCATCTGTGTTCTCTCAGGTAGGCAGGCTCTTCTGCCCCCTTGCCTATCCTGCCCCTGCAGCAGCCTCCCTCATCTTAATCTGGTACAAAATGGCATTCAGTCCCAGTTTGTTCATTCTCCTCTGTGATTCCCTTTATAGACTCCTGCTAGGATCACTTGCTTCTTTTGTTCTGCCTTTTGGTAATTTCTCACTGCTCTCAACCTCCCTCATCTTCAGACAACTGGGGGCAGTGTCTTCTCCTCCCAGCTAGAGGAAACCCATTAGCCCAAGGTATTTGAATAGACCATCATTCAATGCACTCACCATTGTCTCTGACCTAGAAGAGACATGACACAGCCCCGCTAACTCAGAGTGGATCTATATGCCTATAAGCTTTCCATGACACAGTAGATTCATGATACAATTTAATAAAATTCACAATTCAGAAGCGGTACAGACCAAACCTGCAATTCGTCACAGCATCAGTTCAGGACTCTCTAAAAATATAAAGCACTCCTACAAAATAAAGTGAAATAAGTGGGCAAAGATACTATTTTTGAAACAGTACAGAATGATTTAAAAGATTTACATTAACTGGCTCCGACAATGACAATTTACAATCCAGTTTTTCAAAAGTGGGCATAATGGTCTTATCCGCAAAAAAAATCCATACTTGTGAATGCAACTTGTATGATTGCATAGGCAAAGGGATAATTGTGTGCACAAATGAGTACTTGCATGTGCAGATAATAGGGGTGGGGAGACTTTCTGATTAGGCGTCATTCTACACACACATCCACTGTCAGTGCATTTATTCTGAATCATTCAGTATCTTGTGTTGTTTTTCAACACAGGTAATATATAGGTAGGTGATGACATGTCTTGTTTTAATTGTCAAGTCCTGTGATTGGTCTTAGCATTCAAAAGCAGCCAATCAGGCAGGTTTTAGAGTGAGGGCCTTCACTCTGACTTTGCTGTGGACACCAAATGAAAAAAAAAGTCCTTTACAGAAAGGGAGGTTTTTTTCCTGCTTGTGACTCTAAATCTGCAGGAACTGACTGCAAGCTACAGTCTTTCAGGGCACCCTATTGCCTGGCTAGTTCCCTTCAGCCAAAAGTACTACTATCTGATAGCGGTTTGTTTAATGGCCCGTATGAAACGTGTTGGTGGTTCTTAGTGTATTTCCTAAGGGTCCAAGTACTACATAAAAAACAAAAAAAATTTGGGCACTTCAGGGTTTGGCAAGGTACTATACAAGGGTTGGAGACAGCTGTCTTTTTAAAATAACCATCCAGTCTTGCCTAAGCAAGTTACCCAAGCATTATCGAAGCTACCTGAGTTGTGTGACAAGAAGTGTGTTACTGCATGCCGTGGATATGTTACACCTTTGGTAGGTGTAGTGGGGTTTTCGTGTCCACATTTTAGTTTGGCACTAAGATGCTTTCTCCCCATAGTTATCTTATGCTATGTGGCTTTTTACTGATATCGTTTTTTTCTGTGCATAACTAGATTTCTGAACTGGGTGAGCTGGAATATCTTGAAGACCTGCCTCTGCTCAGAGTGTTCAATCTGTTAAGGAACCCAGTACAGGTAAGAAAGAGGTGAACACGTAACTGAAAATATACTTGCAGTGAATAGTTCATCCTATGTCAAAGGGTTAGAGAGATGTATGGACAGAATAGATGCTGGGCATGCCCCTCTAAAAATACGTAAAAGCGTTAGGGCCCTGATTCAATTCCCAATGAAGTTCATGGAAAGGATCCCATTAATTTCAGTGGCAGCTAGATCGAACCCTGAGTGAGCAGTCACCTTTTAAAATTGCCTCTCCTTGGAATTGCTGTAGCTTGTCAGGCCCAGGATATTAGAGAGAGAAGGCGTTTGAGGTAATATCTTTTATTGGACCAAACTCTTGGTGAGAGAGACAGGCTTTTGAGCTTACACAGAGCTCTTCTTGTGTAAGCTCAAAAGCTTCTCTCTCACCAACAGAACCCTCATCCACCTTGTCTGTCCTTGGAATGGGCATCTTTCTTTCTTTCTTTATGATAGACTTATTTCTCATTCAAGGGCCCTACAATCTTCCCTGGTTGATGAGCTAAAACAGCCCATTTATCAGTGACAGAAACCTTTAATGTGGAGTCAAATCTTAAGTACTGTCTTTGTACATCATGTATTTATAATGTGTCCTGGATGGTGCTGAAGATTAAAGATCCTAGCACCCTGCTTTGATGATTTTAGATCCTCTTTGAACTTCATAGTGATTTCCAATGTCTGGGGAAGAAATATTAAGGGCTTATCTTCTCCCTCCTGTTTTAAGATAACTGTCGATTTCTGAGGTGGCTTCCTTGAGAATAGCCTGTTGTTGCATGCAATGGAATGAACATAAAGAAATGTTGGAAATACACCACCTCTTCCTGACCTTGCAGCATTCTGCATCGTTTCAGAAAAAATCTGGACGGGTGAGGGAGGAGCAACACATTTAGAACATTATCTGTGATTATATTATGTCCTGTAAAGTTGCAGAGTTGGGTGGGGGAAGTGGAGCATAGGGACCTATGAAAAGTTGGGGAGGTGGGGAACCAAGGTCAAGGGGGTCTGTTGCATCCCTTGCCCCATAGCAAATGATGTCCCTACCCCTTTGATATCACAATAGACAAAGCTCCTGAGAGCAGAATTTTACCCCATTAAAATGCATCTGTGTGTGCGTGCATGCGTGCATATTTTTTCCAGTTAATTTACAGGGTTTTCAGTTACTTGTGAAAAATAAACAACAATTATCTTAAAACAGCTTTGCGACTGTCTTTGAATTTCAATAGTTTAACAGGACCTGACTTTTCTCAGAATTAATATGCTTCAGCAGGTTGTCAAGATGTCAGCTTCTTATTTAATTGTTAATGATTCTTTTTTATTATGTATCAGACTTATTTTTTTTAGTGATTTACAGGCATACATAGTAATTATATTTTATACTCTAACTAAAGAAAAGTTCCCATAACACTTCTTGCAAGATTAGTGGTATTAGCCATGGGTGGTTATCTAATTCCCATATGGGTAATTACTTTCTGTCCATCCATGTTCTCTGTACATTTTCAGTTGGATATGGTATTATTCTTCAGTTCCTGTTCCAAACTGTTATACAATGTTGCTTCAAGATGGTAAACAGCTCTCTGATGTCTTTCTAGAGGTGGCTGCATTTCAGTGGTGGAGGAAGTGATCGGTTTATGCAACACATTGAGATCTTTCGTGGTGAAAGACATTATACAATATTATGTTAAAATGGCCTTTGGGATATTATTTGCTATCTGAATTTAAATATTTATATATGTAAAAGTGAAAACAACTGAATGCTTCTCTTATTTCTACCAGGAGCAAACAGAATATTGGCTCTTGGTGATTTTCATGTTGCTCCGACTAACAGAGCTGGATCACAGGAAGATTAAAGTGGAAGAAAAGGTATATGGCAACTGTTGGAAACACCATATAGTTCTGGAATGGTGCTAAATAATCCTGTTTCCTTCTGGGCAAAGGTGGTAAATTCAACTAGTTTTCATAAATATTTATGTGCAGATAAAAAATTGCTTTATGTGAGGGGAAAAAATTCCCCACACTCCAGCCAGTAGGTATCAGTTCAGTTCAGTTTTGCTTTTAAGACCCTGACATCTGACGATATATCTGTTGTATTGTCAAAAGCAATTCTAGTTTATCAATATACAAATATTACATAAAGACTACATTTCTTAATGAAAAAGTAGATTCTAACAGTTAGAGAAGTCCCTAGTTAGTTGTTTAGATTCATTAGTTAATATTTGTAAAGTGCTTTGACGTAATCACCATGTTACTGCTGTTATTTTCTTAAGATATCTTATACTGCAAAGTGAACTGTCTGAAAGCTATAAAATACTGGTAATTCTTTTAGCTGTTTTTATTAGTCAGGATGTGATTTTAAAAGAGCCTTCCGCAAGAAGTAACTGGAGGGACCAGTTGGTAACCTGGCACTGTGTAGAATGTTTCACTTCTAGGGCTCCTTTTGTATTTACAGGGGAGCTGTATTTAGAAATACACGATTCCTGTGTATAAGGGACTAGAATGCATGGGCCAAACCCATATTAGAATCATCAGGATTAACAATTTGCTAGCCTAGGTTGGAGTCTTGGCCAGAAAACTTCCTTTAAAAATGGTCCTTAGCTTCTTCACTCCAGCCTTGTCACCCATATTAGAACTCTTTTCAAATATGATTCCCCAGCAAGTGTAGACAGGGTCTAGATCACTGATTTAAATCTGTCTGGGATGAAGTAGCCAAAAGGGCTACCATCTGATAGCTCTGGTTTGGTGGCCTGTATGAAATAAGTTAGTGGCTCTTAATCTATTTCCTAATGGGCTGCTGTCTACATAAAAAAATATCCACTGATCAGTAACATGATTAGAAGTTTCAGCAGAATGGACCAAGAATAGAATGGGCTCAGAGACTGACCTCACCTCTCCCTCCTAGATCAAAGCTGAAGTACATTTTCAGGACCATTTTGGGGGAAGCTTGCATTGGTGGTACCCCAGCTTTCACTTTTTGGGGGAATAAATGAAGGATTTCTGTCTCTATGACTTTCATTCTGGCATTTTTCACCAGCACTAAGAACAGAAAAAGTAATGAATAATAAAAATATAGACAAAATGAGTGTGTACTTTATGAGCTGACCCCCATCCCTTAGCCTTATCCCTCCACCCAAGAAAAGATAGAATAAATTAAGAGAGATGATGAGTTAGTTTTGGGTGCTTTCCACCTATTTAAATTTCCCAAAAAGCTTTTTTTAGTCGAGCAATCATAGACAAGCAAGATATAATGATTGCCTCTTGTAAATATGAAGCCATCATTATTCAGACTACTTTATTCAGGGTATTGCAGGTAAGAACAAGGACATCACTTTTCCCTTCCTATGCCTCTAACTCTGGAAACAGGTTGCTGCTGTGAACAAGTATGATCCTCCTCCAGAAGTAGTTGCCGCTAAAGATCACATGACCCATATTATGTACAGCATGATTCAGCCACAGAGGATCTTTGACAGGTAATCTGATCTTCAATTCACATCTGGTCCTGTAGGTGGCACTCAGGTAAAGCAGAATATGTGGTTATATTTAGTGGGACATTTGTCTGTCCCTCTTCCACCATTAAATCAGTCTAACAAAGAGTAGGCATTCTGCAGTCTGCTGTTGTCAGCCTGGAAATTAGGCATATCCTGCTTGGTTGAATTGATTATGAAATGAAGTTAGTTGCTCACCTTGAAGCTCTGAGACAGATTGCCCACAGCTCTGTTTCTTTTAAACAATCTGTTGAAGCAGATGGCCATTTGCACCATAAATGAAAGATGCAAACACTCTATCAATACCCAGTGGCAATTTAAAAATCTCGAGAGGGAGAAGAGAGCTCTAAAATTTATCTTCTTTCTACTCTATTTACTTCTTCCCTTCAAACTGTTGGCATCCCATTGTGAGCAAAATAGCTTTACTTTGCAACTCAGAGCACAATTTACACGCCCAGAGTCAAATTTTCAAGCTTGCATTTATGGAATTCTGGCCAGTTCTGCATTTGGAAGGAAAAGATGTTGACTACAGGTTAAAGCACGGAACTGGGAGTCAGATCTTGGTCCTGTTCCCTGCATTGCTGTTGTCTTGCTGTGTGACCTCTCTCTGCTTCATTTTCCATCTCTAAAATGGGACTATCTATTTCCCAGGGATGTTGGGCTCACCATCTCTTAATTCTTGAATGTTTGTAAAGTGCTTTGAAATACTCAGATGAAAGGTGCTGTAGATATGCACATTTATTATTATTAAGGTCAAGATTTAGGCACTTATCGCCACTTAAGTTCCCAAAAGCCTACTTTAGCACCTAAGCACCAATTTGGGTACCTAAACACATAACTGGGCACTCTGACTTTTAGAAGACGCTCATTGTGATTCCTACAGTTAGAATGGCTTCCTCTCTATGGACCTGATCCTGAAAGTTGCTGAGCATTGTCTCCATGGCTCTGATTGCTCTCAAGGGGCCCAGCAGCCTGCAAAAAGGCAGTTAGCATCTTGTAAGATTGGGCTGTAATTGAGTATTTCTTGACTAGCACAATTGTTTTTCCAGAAGGCATCCATGTTTGGCATCCCTTCCAACACAGACATAGGCCCAGTTCAGGTATTTCTTTATGGATATGTATGTGAGTTCAGTGCTGGAGATATACATGTCTGTAAACCTCTGTATTGAGTCAGAAGTACTGTATAAACAAACAGATAAACATATAGTCTGGCACTTAAGGTGGCAACCGATAATGTTAATTAAGCTTTGAGTGCCTGCCAGTGCTCAGCTGGAAAAGCATGCACTGCATTCATTAGTGAAATCTTCCTAATGATTTTTTTCTAATTTTCTAAATTAGAAAATGCTCCTTGTAGCCACATTTTTATAGTTCATTTGCATTAATCTCCTTAGATCACATGCAGGACATTTTTATTTACTGTATTATTAATAATTCCATTAAAAAACTATGTAAAGAACTGTAAAGTTGAATAGTTGTACACTCAACAATCAGGAAATGTCAACGTTAACATTGTGCAATGCCCTTTCTGCATAGGCAATACAATACTGTCTTTAATTATAGAACATTCTACTATTTAAATAATACAGTATAATATGTGATTTTTTTTCTACAACTTTAGATATACATGAAGGCTAAGTCACAGTATATAAGTACATGGGGAAAAGAAATTTTGTCACAGAGAGCTTTTCAGTCTAGCAAACAAAGGTATGAGTTAGGTATAAAGGCTGGAAGTTGAAGCTAGAGAAATTAAGATTAGTAATAAGGCACAATTTTTTTTTTAACAGCTAGGGTAATTAACCATTAGAACAACTTAACAAGCATTGTGGTGGATTTTCCATTACTGCAGATTTTAAAATTAAGATTGGATGTTTTTCCAAAGATATGTTCTGGCTCAACCACAGCTATTGGACTTGAAGTCCTATGGCCCGTGTTATACAGGAGATCAGACTAAATGATCACAGTGGTCACTTTGGACCTTAAAATCTATGAATCTTTGAGAACTGTGTATTACTTTGAATGCCAAAGCCCACAAGTTGCAAAATACACAGTGAATGAGCTGAGGGCACCGCACCTTACAAGATACTCCTTACAAGGTTGTGGGGGGAAAATTGTATGACTGTGTAATTAAAGACTTTATTGTAATGTGTTCTTCTGATAAAATAGTAAATATGGGGACTTTGAGGACATGTTCCTGTGGTCTAGCAACAGGAATGTATTTAAAGAAATTAGAGTTCTAAGTGTCGTCATATCAAATAATTATATATTGTATAGTTACATGATATGACCCTACTTTATAAAAGAGATGACAATAGAGAGAAATCTGCATTTTACCAGGTTGTATCAGGTACTTGTGTGTTATATGTATTTATAAGGGATATATTATAAATCTATTGAAGAAACTGATTTTATCTTTACATGCTGGGTTGGCATCATTAGTCTCATGTGACATGGCCTTGAGAGGGTAATGAGAACATCTGTACTGTGTGTAGATAAATTCTGAAATCACCAGTTATTAAACATATTTCATGGAATTCCCATATTTAAAATGGTCCCTTTTTAATAATTCACTCACTGGCTGTAATAGTTATTGCTGTCACTGGCATCTGTTGGGCTTGTTCTGTGTTGAACTGGTCCCTTCCTGACAGCAAATGGCAGAAAGGGGGAAGGCAACATGAAAACATGGAGTAACAGTGAAGGAAGGGAGAGTTTCTTGACTTGAACTGAATGCATCACAGTAGCAACTTTTTGATGTAAAAAATATAGAGAGAATATTTTGCATATTGTTATCATATTGACATTTTTAATGTCTTGGTGTATTTTGTAAAGATTATTTTTGTGGCAGTTGTGTAAATATGTCTAAAATCAGGATAAAAGCTATGTCCCTAAGGGTGCAGCACTTCGGGTGCTCATGCGCCCTGTGCCTTTGATCAGAGATTTTTGGTGGCAGTGTCCATTCAGCCCGCACATGTGTCCTACACATCCTCGTGCCCTGCACTGAAGCGTTATAGAGCTGTGTGGGCAAACCATCCTCAGTTCCTTCTCAACCACCTTCAGCCTGAGACTAAGTCTCTAGCATGTCTCCTTCTACTAATACTTTAGCATAGTTAGTTAGTTATAGTTGTAAATAGTTTATATTTGTAGATGGTTTCCCTTTGCTTTGTTTTCCCCATTTAGTCGGGTCACTTTGGACTCTATTTCTGGGGTATGCCTGGATTCCCAGTCTTTAAACATCGTCTTTCCTGTAAGGAGTCTATCCTGATTAGTGATGGACACTCTGTGTGTGTGTGTAAAGTGTTTGGGGGATACTCATATTCCCTTGAAATGTAAGATCTGTACTTTATTTCAAAGAAGATCTCATCAGAAGAGGGAGATCAAATTCAGGCTTCTCTTGATGGAGCAAGCCTTAAAACCAGCTTTGGCTCAGGGCTTTGAGAACCACCCTATATGGACTGCCCTGTATATCTCTGGATTTCAGTCTCCTGGAGCTTCTAGTAGTGAGACTGCTAATACGTCATCTACCTACAGATCCAGGTCACCAAGAGCTTTTAGGGGTAAGATTCCTGCTATCCCAGTTGCCTCAGGATCTTGGTCACCGAGGGACATAAAGGAGAAGGTGGTGACTACCTCAGCCATTTCAGGATCCCTGTCACCAAAAACCGCCATGGGGGTGTCTGCATCTGTGCCTATAGTACCAAGACTCTAGCACTCGAAGTTGATGGAAACTGATAAGAAAAGCAGGAGTGCTAAATCTCTGTGAAAGAGGCCTCGGTCACGGAAGACCACCATCCCCAAAAGGAGCACTGCTGAGGCTCCAAGTGCTTCTGGTACCATGAAGAGTTTGAGGCTGCTTCTAAGGCCACTACTAAAAAAACCACTGGTTCCAAAGATCTCCTTTGCTTCCAGTAGTCACAACCACACTAGCAAGAATTCAGCATTACCTGACCCTTCAGTACCCTTGGTACTTATGCTCTGGACTGCAACATGTGAATATGTTACTTGGGGGTGCTGATTCCTCAAGACAGATACCTACCTCATACTGACACCAACCTCTTATGTTCTTTGGTATCACAGGAGTTCAGATACTTAAGAGATCTCTGTTTCTAATGAACTGAAATATCCACTGATTACTGGTATCGTACACCTTTTGATACAGAGATCATCTGGGTCACCTGATACCCACATCTCATTGAGTCCTTCTGGTTCTCCAACTTTGATAATTCATGGAGATCAGTTATCACCTCCTTTAGAGAATGTGCATGAGGACTCTGACTCGGATTCTCAGTTTTCAGTTCAAGAGTCTCTATTTGAAGAGTGTTTATTCACCTCTGCATACTGAAAGAAGCGAGGATAAACTTCCACCACTTTCAACCAGCTGGGATGACCAATGGTAGCTATCTCTGTCTATGCCCTATGACTCTCTCCAGCAATCTTACTGGGACCCCTAGGTCCTATACTGCCAACAGTTTCTAAGGGCTCAGAGTACAAACTGCAGGGAACATAGGAAATTCCATTTCCCTGTGCCTTTGCTCCCTCCTCATCAAACAGAGTTTGTACAAGAGACCTTTGAGGAGCAGGAGGCAAGGGCTGATGAGGAGGTGAAACCTCATCCAAATATCTCCATCCCCTGATGAGGCTATGATGCCCCCTCTACCTTCATGGCAGATGAGTTTTGTCAGTTGCAGGACCTGATGAAGTGAGTTGTGGACATGCTTCAAATTCCTTTTGAGGAAGTTCAGGACTCCCATTATAAACTCCTAGATATTTTGCAAACCTCAACCTTGTTGCAAGTGGCTTTTCCAATTAACAAGGCTCTCTTTGAGCCAGCCACACTGATCTGCTAACCTCCCACCATGGCACCTCCTACATGCCAACAAAAAGTATTACCTTCCTTCCAAGGATTTGGAATTTTTATTTATACACCCCACACCAAATTCCTTAGTTGTGGATGCAGTGAATGAACATGAAAGGCAGCAGAACACCAATGCTGCTCCGAATAGTAAGGACCAGAGGCATCTTGATCTTTCTGGTCACAAGAGCTACTCCTCTGTGACATTACAGTTTAGGATAATGAATCACCAAGCACTCATGTCCAAATGGGACTTCCTGAATTATAACAAATTTAACACCTTTATTGAACATTAACCAAAAGCGCACATGAACAATTCAAAGCCATCATACAGGAAGGTCAGCTTTTAGCAAGAACATCCTTGCAGACCTGCTTGAATCCAGCTGATACCACAGCCTGTTCCATTTCCACCACCATCATGATGAGATGAGTGTCTTGGCTTCAGCTGTTGGGCTTCCCTACAAAAGTGCAGACTATTGGTTAGAACCTTCGTTTTTATGGCTGTAAGTGGTTTTGGGAGTCTACAGATGACACGCTTCATACCTTGAAGCACTAGTCTTAGATCCCTCGGGATATATATGCCTGCATATAAAAAAGTTTAGCAGGTCTCAGATGGCACAGAGATCTCACCCAGCTTATTATTCTACCTTCCATAGATCACCCAAGCCACTGGCCAAGATGCTTAGTTATGCCAGCTACTACCATAGCTGTCTCATCCCACTCATCTTTGTCACCCAGGCACAAGTTTTGATGGCTTGGTCCACAGTCTAAACCACCCTCTTAACAAGGATTTATTGCTCCACCATCCCAACCTCCTTCCCCTCTTTGGACACGGTCTATCCCAATTTCAACCTGCTTGGGAGAACGTAACATCCAACAAATGGGTTTTGGAGGCCATAACATCTGGTTACACCATCTGTCCCTCCTTCCCAATCCCAGTTTACGTCTGTCCCTCCTTCCCAACCCCCTTCCCCATCCCTTTTCAGGGACCCATCTCATGATCATTTTCTCAGGCAGGAGGTTGCCTCTCTTCTATGTCTAGGGGCTGTAGAACTGGTACCAGTACAGCACAAGTGAGAGCAGTTCTACTCCAAGTACTTTCTGGTGCACAAAAAGAATGGGGGATGGAAACCAATATTAGATCTCAGACATCTGAACAGCTGTGTGAAACATAAGAAAATCCAGCACGGGGACTCTAGCAGCTATAATTCTCTCCCCAGATTCCAGAGATTCATTTGCGACTCTTGACCTTCAAGGCATCCACTTTCATATTGTAATTCATCCTTCTCACAAGAGGTTTCTTTGTTTCATAGTCATAGAATATCAGGGTTGGAAGGGACCTCAGGAGGTCATCTAGTCCAACCCCCTGCTCAAAGCAGGACCAATCCCCAATTTTTGCCCCAGATCCCTAAATGGCCCCCTCAAGGTTTGAACTCACAACCCTGGGTTTAGCAGGCCAATGCTCAAACCACTGAGCTATCCCTTCCCCCTGTCAATGACAACCACTACTGTGTGCTGCCTGTTGTCTTCTCCTTTGCCCCAAAGATATTCCCAAAGGTTATGTCGGTCATATCTGCCCATCTTTGTCAAATAGAGATAATCATCTTCCCTTATCTCAATGATTGGGTAGTCAGAAGTCAGTCTTATCATGAGGTCCTATCGGTATTGCAAACCACAAGGTCCACAGTTTAGGCCTCCAGTTCCCTCCTGAAAAGTGTGTTTTGACTGCAGTTCAACAGAGAGATTTTCTAGATGCCATAACAGGCAAAGTTTACCTTCCTGCGGACAGCTTTATTAACCTAAAAAAAACCTTGCTGCAAGAATTCAGATAAGTCCTCAAGCTGCAGCAAGAAATTGTCTTCAGCTGTTGCTAATATGGCAGGATGTATCTTTGTAACTCAACATGCCAGATTACATCTCTGAAGTTTTCAGGGATGGCTCAGGACAATTTACATACCAAACACACACAGTCTCAACAGATAGGTCTTTGTTCCTTGGCAAGATCAATTGGTGGAATACTCTTCTAAGATATGTTTGAGGGTTCCTTTCTTTCAAGCTCCTCCAACTGTTGTTATAACATCAGACATATCCCTCTTGGGCTGGGGAGCTCCTTTTGGACCACACACCATCCAGGGCAAATGGTCCACCTAAGAGTGTCTTCTGCACATAAACATTCTGGAACTGAGAGCAGTCAGGAGGACTTGCTCCCACTTCCTCCCATTGATCAGAGCCAAATCCATCAAGATTATGACAGACAACGTGGCCTGCCTGGTCTACATCAATCATCAGGATGGGGCATGTTCCCCATCACTCTGTGCTGAATTGATGAAATTCCTGAACTGGCACATAGCCAGCTGGATATTCATCACAGCAGCTTATCTTCTGAGCATTCAGAACACCACCACCAACAACCTCAGAAGACGCTTCTTCCAGAGTTACAAATGGGAGTTGGATTCTTAGGTCCCTCCACAACATATTTCTAACCTGAGGGTGTCTAGAAGTCAATCTATGTGCCACTGCAGCCAATGCAAAATGAAACAGTTTCTGTTGGAGAGGGGGACTTGATCCCCAATCACCAAGAGAGGTCTTCCTCATCTCATGGGTGAAGTGTCTCCTTTATGCATACCTACCAATGCTGTTGCTCTTGAAAGTCCTCAGCAAGATCAAGGAGGACAAGGCCAAAGTCATTCTGATTGTACCAACTGGCCTAGACAAGTCTAGTATCCTTACTTCCTTCAACTTACCTCTCACCCACCTTGGTGGCTTCTGACCAGTCCCCGTGAGATGTCTCAGGATGTCGGTCAGACAGTTCATCCCAACCTGGATGTTCTGCAGCTCCAAGCATGGCGCCTTAATGGTTTTGTGGGTAAGAGTCTTCTTGTTCATCAGATGTACAACTGGTATTGGTAAACAGCAGGAAGCAGTCTATGAGATGCATTTACCTTCAAAAATGAAAGAGATAATCTTTAATGTACCTGTCAACAAGTTTCTCCTGCTGCTCTTTGCTTTCCATTGTCCTAGACTACCTGTTGGAATTGAAAAGATCAGGGCTTTCTATGACCTCTATCAAAATTAACTTGGAAGCTATAACTGCCTTTCATTCATCAGTAGAGGGTTTTTCAGTTTTCATTTATCCTATGTCAAGATTTCTAAGAGCTCTAATTAATCTTTTCCCCAAAATTAGAGACCCTACTCCAATCTAGGACTTGAACCTTGCCCTTAATTGCCTAATTAGAATACCATGCACCATGAGTGGTGGCTATCACTTCTGCCTGGAGGGTTAGGGAACTGGGGCCTTAATGGCAGACTCTCCAGGTACAATGTTCTCCAATGAAAAGGTCTCATTACAACCGTTTCCTAAATTTTTACCTAAAATACCTTCTGAATTTCAACAGATCCAAGGTTTCAGAGTAGCAGCCGTGTTAGTCTTTATTCGCAAAAAGAAAAGGAGTACTTGTGGCACCTTAGAGACTAACCAATTTATTTGAGCATACGCTTTCGTGAGCTACAGCTCACTTCATTGGATGCCTATGCTCAAATAAATTGGTTAGTCTCTAAGGTGCCACAAGTACTCCTTTTCTTTTAACAGATACAAGGGATCCACAATCTCCATTGCAATGATTTTCAACATGGATTTCTGGGTGTATTATTGCTCGTTATGACTTGGCTGACATTCAGCCTCCCCCTAGCATGATAGCACATTCTACAGAGTCACAGTCTACAGATTGGCTTTACTCAAAGCCGTTCCAAATGTCCCAAAGATGATGAAATCTGCAGAGCTACAACATGAATCTCTGTACATACTTTCTCTAACCTTTGTGTTCTGATTCATGCCATTAGATAGGTGCTGCAGTTCACAACACAGCTCTCTTTTCAGTACTGGACTCTGCTCTAAAGCTCCTTCCTCTGTAAGGGGATACTGCTCAGGAGTCACTTGAAGTGGAGCACCCATAGGGACACTGCTTAAGGAAGAAGGAGAAGGTTACTCACCTTATGCAATAACTGGAGTTCTTTGAGATGTGTGTCTCTGTGGATACTCTACTACCTGCCCTCCTTCCCCTCAGCTTCGGAATCTCCCTTGTGGGACTTTGCAATGAGGAAGGAACTGAGGGCCGTTCACTGTGCAGTCTTATGTAGCCTCAGTGCAGGGCATGAGGATGTGTAGGGCATGTGTGTGGGCCAAATGGGCACTGCTACCAAAAAATCTGATTAAAGATGCAGGGTCACATGTACCTGAAGTGGAGCACCCATAGGGAAAGACATCTTGAAGAACTCCAGTTACTGCACAAGGTGAGTAACCTCTTCTTCTATTGAGGGATTCTACTGGCATCCTAACCCAAGGATGTAAGGGTAGTCTAGAGCAGCGTGTCTCAACATTTTTTGACACCAGGATCTGGCTTGCTGCCTTCCTAAACTGTGTCAGGGAGATCTCAGGAACTGGTGCCTGTCCACAGACCGGTCATTGAGAAACACTGATCTAGAGAACAGGGCACTAGACTGGGATGCAGGTGACCTCAGTTCAGTTCTCAGTTTAGCCACAGAATCCCTCTGTGACCTTGGACAAGTCACTTAAATCTAATCTGTGTCTCTGTTTCTCATCTGTAAAGTGAGGATAGAACATCCCTACCTCACAGGAGTGTTGTGATGATGAAATTTATTAATGCTTTAGAGGCACAGAGAGAGTATGGTACTATATCAGTACCTAGACAGAGAGAACTGTTTTGCTGGTGTGAGCTGATGCAGGAGAGAAGCCATTACTCTGAATTATCTAATTTTTTCCTTTCACTTATGCTCAGCAGCTAACATTACTTCAGATAGATTAATCATCTACTTCTGTTGCTGTTTCCATTATACACTCTGTTTTTCGGTTATTTATAGTTAGCTATTTTAAATTATATTAGTCTGAAGTTTGGAACCTAGATGTGATCTGTTTTCTTTAAAAGAAAATGTAAATGGGTCAAGCCGTTTATTAATTTCCCAAAAAGGTGGGGTTTTTAAAAATTATTTCAGCTGGTGTTTGTTACATCAAATGACGTAATCTTAACGTCTCTGGTAAGATTTTCAAAAACAAAATGTCTAAATTTACATTCCATATGTAGGCACCTAATAAGAGGCCTCACTTTCAAAAGTGCAGAGCACCCACAAATGCCCATTGACTTTAAAGGGAGCTGCTGAATGCTCAGGACTTCTGAAAATCAAGCCACTTAATATGGATTTAGGCTAAGATTTTGTAAAAATGGGCACCTAAAGTTAGGCCTCTGTGTTTCTGCAAACACTTTGCATCCTATCCTGCAGGGTGCTTCGGTCAGTGGGAATTAAGGGTGCTTCATGCTATGCACGATTGGGCCCATAATCCTTAGTGTCTTTCATCCCATTTGTAGAGCACTTTGCAAACTATCACCTTGATCCTGCAAACCCTTCAAGTCAATGAGATTACTTTCACAAGAGTTATAAAGGTTTGCAGGATCGATCATAAATATGGTCAAGACTCAATTATCCCACCATTGAAATGTTGCCATGTCTGAGGTGGAGCTGGGCAACTCTTTAACAGTCCACAGCAACTGTAACTGCAGAGGGAATTTCAGAAAAGATGGTAAATCCAAGTTACAATCTGAGCAGGATACACCAGGTTTAACATCCTTCTTTTTGCAAAAAATGCTATGGGATTTTTTAAGGAAATATTTTGTGCTCTTTTCATGTTTAAATCATGCATAAATGCACACACTTGATTTTCCATTGCTTTCTTTGTCTATGCGGTGAATGACATGAATAGTATAGACTCATAGATTTTAAGGTCAGAAGGTAACATCATGATCATCTAGTCTGACCTCCTGAATGTTGCAGGCCACAGAACCTCACTCACCTACTCCTGTAATAGACCCCTAACCTCTGGCTGATTTACTGAAGTCCTCAAATCATGTTTTAAAGACTTCAAGTAACAGAGAAACCACCATTTACACTAGTTTAAACCTGCAAGTGAGCCATGCTCCATGCTGAAGAGGAAGGTGAAAAACTACCAGAGTCTCTGTCAATCTGATCCGGAGAAAAATTCCTTCCCGACTCCAAATATGGCAGTCGGACCCTGAGCATGTGGGCAAGACCCATCAACCAGACACTGAGAAAGAATTCTCTGTAGTAACTTGGAGCCCTCCCCATCTAGTGTCCCATCACTGGCCATTGGAGATAGTTGTTGCTAGCCTTTGCAAATCGACTACATGCCATTGAAGGTAGTCTCATCATGCCATCCCCTCCATAAATTTATCAAGCTCAGTCTTGAAGCCAGATAGGTTTCCCACTCCCCTCTCCCCCATACATTAGATTAGATCAGTTCCCTTGATGATATGCCATTCCCAAAGACCTATATGATGCCAGTACAAGTGTCCATTGTAGGAAGTGTAATAGTGCCTTGTCAAGGTTCCTCCCCCACTCTGAACTCTAGGGTATAGATGTGGGGACCTGCATGAAAACCTCCTAAGCTTACTTTTACCAGCTTAGGTTAAAACTTCCCCAAGGTACAAATTAATTTTATCCTTTGTCCTTGGAATAACCACTGCCACCACCAAACTCTAACTGGGTTTACTGGGAAACGTAGTTTGGACACGTCTTTCCCCCCAAAATCCTCCCAGCCCTTGCACCCCACTTCCTGGGAAAGGTTTGGTAAAAATCATCACCAATTTGCAGAGGTGACCACAGACCCAAACCCTTGGATCTGAGAACAATGAAAAAGCATTCAGTTTTTTTACAAGAAGACTTTTAATAGAAAGAGAAGTAAATAGGAATAAAGGAATCACCCCTGTAAAATCAGGATGGTAGGTACCTTACAGGGTAATTAGATTCAAATCATAGAGAATCCCTCTAGGCAAAACCTTAAGTTACAAAAAAGACACACAGACAGAAATAGTCATTCTATTCAGCACAATTCTTTTCTCAGCCATTTAAAGAAATCATAATCTAACGCATACCTAGCTAGATTACTTACTAAAAGTTCTAAGACTCCATTCCTGTTCTATCCCCGGCAACAGCAGCATACCAACAGACACAGACCCTTTGTTCCTCTCCCTCCTCCCAGCTTTTGAAAGTATCTTGTCTCCTCATTGGTCATTTTGGTCAGGTGCCAGCGAGGTTACCTTTAGCTTCTTAACCCTTTACAGGTGAGAGGATTTTTCCTCTGGCCAGGAGGGATTTTAAAGGGGTTTACCCTTCCCTTTATATTTATGATATGCCTTGTTTGTTTTTCCTCCTTGCAGCACTTTGCCTAGTCTTGATGCTCCCTACCCCATGTTAATATTAGTTGGACCCATGGCCTGTGGAAAGCGGGAACTTTCTCACAGGATCTGCAGACAGTTCAACAATTTCTTCAGATACAGGTAAATTTATTCTATCAGTTTAAGAGACCATCGAGTGCAGTCATGGCTCAAATTGTTGCTTTTTTTTTTTTTTTAAGTTAAATATTACAGAAGACTGTTAAATGGTCATTGCAAGGCGTTCTGTCTCCTACTAGATCTAGGCTGTCTGAGGTCATCATATAATATCTCCTTATTTTTTAATATGCTATATAAATTATCAAGATTCTTTTAAAAGTGAACTGCAAAGCAAAATCAGCACCTTTTTACTGCTCCTTTTATCTGTCTGTCCATCCATCCATTCATCTGAACTTTTCCTTTAGTTCATGTTACTGTGTCACAGTTCAGGGCAACTGCACTTGTATTTCCCCTCAGGTTCAGCAAGGGCACCTACTGTTGGCTTCCAGCTCCCCAGCTATTTTCTTTCTGGATGGAGGCCCGCATCCCTCTCCCTTTGGACCAGGGTATTCCCAGGCTGCATAGTTCCCTACCTTCACTGTGTATTTCCCAGCACAGACAGGTTGCTCAAGGACACCCCCTTACTTTCTCTTCAGAGACAACAGAGTGATTGTCAACAGATATGTTATCACACAGCACTTCCTAGGCAAGCCTACTTTAGTCTTAAGGTACAAAACATTACAGAGAAAATATACTAAAACAATAAAAAAACTTACATGCATTCCAAAAGGTTGCCAAATAACCCCAAGCCTATCATGGGTTCTGGAGGACCCAGTCCTTCAATCCCTACCCTGAGGATTGGGACCCTCCATGGACCAGGGGTCCTGTCCATTTTCTGAATCAGGAAGAAGGCCATGAGCCAGTTTAAGACCAGCCTATTTGTCCAAAAATTCTTTCCTTATCTGTCAGTCTCTGGAGAATCCAGTTGGAAATAGTGTATGTATACTTTGCCATGGGGGTGGTTTCTCTGGAGATGTTACAACCTGAGTGAATTTGCCTAATCACCCCCTGCTCTTCTCCTATTTACCTTTCCCATGGAAATACATACAGTTCCACAATAACACATACACAATTGCATTTTTAATACAATGAACTCCAAAGATGTTAAAACTAACTCTGTAAGGTTTAACTTAATTCAGTAAAGTTCATTCAGGATATTACAAGAAACTGCCAGCCTGCCACACCCCACTACAAAAGTGTTAGGGTGCATCTATACAGGGCACCTACATATTGCATCCAGAAGTGAATAGGATGCCAGTGTAATTACTGAACTATTACAATATGCTTTCTGTGACTAATGCCGACAAAGTGGGAATCCTCCATTCGTCACCAGCTGTAGAGTCTAAATTTCAAGGTAGCTGGACCAGTGTAATAATCTTTTTGTAGCTAATTCTGACAAAGCAAATGGGCCTCCTTCATTCTTCACCAGCTGTAACTTCTACCTTTCAAAGGTAGTGCTATATAGTACACATTGCAGTAATCTGTGTAGCCATGTGTTACTGGTGCTCACTTGTTGCATTTTGCCTTATTTTAAACTATAAGTTCCTCAGGGCAGGGACTATGTATGTATCTATATACATTACTATGTATATGTACAGCACCTAACACAATGGGGCCTCTGGGTACTAATGTAATAAGTCATAAGAATAGAGCCTTAAGTGCATATATAATAGTTGACAATGTAGAAGCGGAATTAGTTCTTTGGATGCCCAGCACCACAGAACCCTAGACTGAGTATCAGTGATATTATATAATAGGCACCTCCTTCAACTCAAGTCCTATAATGTGAAGATCTGCTGGGTGTTTGTAATATTTTATAATGCTAGATTAAGTCACATGACTAGCAAGTCCAAAGGACTTCTTGACAGAAAAGCTGTGATGGTTACAAGATTGGAAAAATCGTGTACAATGAGTGCTTTGAGAGACCAGCTTGGAAATTATAACTAATTGAAAACTGGCCCGAATTTTCCAAGCACTGTCTGATTTCCAAAAGCATTGTTTTTTATATGTATTATTCCTCAAAAGTTTTATGTATGAGAAAAAAGGAGAGAGAGAATTTTAACAGAGCAGAACATTGCAACTACAAAGCAAAGTTGTATTTTAATTATTCAGTGGAGATTTCAGCAATTTTATGGCTTACTGTTTTAAATTTCAAACAGTCCACTCATTAAAAATGTATTTCGTGTAAGGTATCCTGGCAGTTCAAATGTGAACATGGCCTTGCAATTAAAAAAGTTGTAATGGGTAAAAGTCTTTCAAAAAATGAAATTGGACACTGAGACCATCTGGTTTGTGCTCAGGAATGTCCTTTAAAGCTGGATATGTTTGTAATATCTTTGAGAAAATCAAGCCTTTGAAGTTAAAGTTTTATAGGGTCCATGTGCACCACACTGTTCTCATTTGCCATAGTTCACTGATAAAATAGTGGTACACACTAGTGCTGCTACAGTTAAGGATCTGTCAGCCTCTGCATTATAAACTTAATTTCTTAGTGGTTTATAACTCAGTTGTATTAAAGAAAAGAATTTATTCCACATTAAATCTAGGATCTCAGTACAGGGGAAAAAAAATCTCTCCCCTTTGACTTAGATATTTATTTATTCAGGAGTGTATTAATAGGAGGGTTGTATGTAAGACCCAGGAAGTAATTGTCCTGCTCTGCTCAGCATTGGTGAGGACTCAGCTGGAGTACTGTGTTCAGTTTTAGGCACCACTCTTTAAGAAAGATGTGGACAAACTGGAGAAAGTCCAGAGAAAATCAACAAAAATGATGAAAAGTTTAGAAAGTCTGACTCATGAGGAAAAGTTTAAAAAAACCTGGGCATGTTTAGTCTTGAGAAAAGAAGACTGAGGAGGGACCTGATAACAGTTTTTAAATATTTTAAGTGCTGTTATAAAGAGGACAGGGATCAATTGTTCTCCGTGTCCACTGAACATAGGACAAGAAGTATTGGGCTTAATTTTCAGAAAGGGAGATTTAGGTTAGATATTAGGAAAACTGTCCAAATATAAGTTAAGTAAGGAATAGGTTACCTAGGGAGGTTGTAGAATCCCCATTACTGGAGGTTTTTAAGTACAGGTTAGACAAACATCTCAGGGATGGTCAAGGTCCTGCGTCAGCGTGGGGGGGTGGACTAGTTCAGTGTTTCTCAACCCAGGGGTTATGACCCAAAAGCGGGTCGCAAGAATGTAGGAAAGGGTCGTGGCTGTCTGGAGCCATCCCATGGGCGGGCGAGAGCCCAGAGCCTTGCCACCCGGGGCTGAAGTCGCAGAGGTCACATAAAATCATGGAATCCATTACCTCTGTGACCCATTTGTAGCCTCATAAATTAGACAATCGAATGCAAAGCGAGAAGTTATGGGAGATGAGTGTTCCATGTAGAACTTTCAGTGACGAGTGTGCATTTTAATCACAAAGTGAGTCTTTAGTCAGTGAAATGGATACATTTTAAACCTGTTCTGTTGCAACTGCAAGTACAAGTGATAGCAGGAATTCATCACAGCCTAAGAAGAAAAATAATCATAGGTACGACCCTGTTTACTTAAAGCTTGGGTTTTCATTTATTGAGGACTGAAATGATGAACACAGGCCACAGTGTGTCATCTGCTTGAACTGTTAGCAAATGAAAGCCTAAAACCATCAAAGTTACATAGGCATTTCTAGACAAAGCACTCTAGCTATAAAGACAAGCCTCTTGATTTTTTTAAACAAAAAAGGAAAGATTTGGAAATGTCACAAAAAACACTTGAATGTGTATCTACTATCTGGGAGCAAGCATCGCATGCTTCTTACCTTTTTGTGCACTGCATTGTGAAATGTAAAAAAGCTCACACGGTCACTGAGAAGTTAATTTTACCTTCTGCTATTGACATGTGCACTGAATTATTGGGTGAGTCGGCTGCAAAAAAATTAAAAACAATCCCTCTCTCCAGTGATACAATACAGAGAAGAATCTGCGATATCTTAGAAGACCTCAAACTGCAAACAGCTGATAGTCTTTCAGTACACGACTGTTTACAGACTGATACAGAGTGCGATTTGATACATATCTTGCTGGTTTTTGTGAGGCACATGTGGGAAAGTGATTTTCAAGAATCATAGAATCGTAGGATGGGAAGGGACCTCGAGAGTCCAGTCCCCTACACACAAGGCAGTACTAAGTATTATCTAGACCATCCCTGACAGGTGTTTGTCTAACTCGCTCTTAAAAATCCCCAATCATGGAGATTCCACAAGCTCCCAAGGCTATTTGTTCCAGTGCCTAACCACCCTGACAGCTAGGAAGTTTTTCCTAATCACCAACCTAAGCCATTTTGCTGCAATTTAAGCCCATTGCTTCTTGTCCTATCCTCAGAGACTAAGGAGAACAATTTTTCTCCCTTTTCCTTGTAACAACCTTTTATGTACTTGAAAACTGTTATCATGTCCCTTCTCAGTCTACTCTTCTCTAGACTAAACAAACCCATTTTTTTTAGTCATCCCTTGTAGGTAATGTTTTCTAGACCGTCAAATCATTTTTGTTGCTATTCTCTGGACTTCCTCTAATTTGTCCACATCTTTCCTGAAATGTGGCGCCCAGAACTAGACATAATATTCCAGTTGAGGCCTTATCAGTGCAGAGTAGAGCAGAAGAATTACTTCTCGTGTCTTGCTTACAACACTCCTGCTAATACATCCCAGAACGATGTTTGCTTTTTTTGCAACAGTGCTACACTGTTGACTCATATTTAACTTGTCATCCACTATGACCCCCAGATCGTTTCTGCAGTACTCTTTCCTAGGCAGTCATTTCCCATTTTGTATGTGTGGAACTGATTGTTCCTTCCTAAGTGGAATATTTTGCCTTTGTCCTTTATTGAATTTCATTCTATTTACTTCAGACCATTTCTCCAGTTTGTCCAGATCATTTTGAGTTTTACATCTATCCTCTAAAGCACTTGCAACCCCTCCCAGCTTGGTATTGTCTGCAAACTTTATAAGTGTACTGTCTATGACATTATCTAAATCATGGATGAAGATATTGAACAGACCCAGACCCAGAACTGATCCCTATGGGACCCCACTTGATATGCCCTTCCAGCTTGACTTTGAACCATTCATAACTACTCTCTGGGAATGGTTTTCCAACCAGTTCTGCACCCACCTTATAGCTCCATCTAGGTTGCATTTCCCTAGTTTGTTTATGAGAAGGTCATGTGAGACAGTATCACAAACCTTACTAAAGTCAAGATATACCACATCTACTGCTTCCCCCCATCCACAAAGCTAGTTACCCTATCCAGTACTTGTTTAGTGTGGATTTGCCTACTTCTACTACTGCTGCTGATATATTTGTTGCATTGGATGATTACTTGGAGTCGGTGGGATTGAGCTGGTCGAAGTGTATTGGTGTTACAACTGATGGAGCTGCTTCAAAGACAGGGAAACATTCAGAAGTTATTCAGATAATCTTTTTGAAAGAACCCAGTGCAATGTGGAACCACTGTTTCCTGCACAGGGAGGCATTATCAGCTAAAGACATGGTACCTGAGCGTCACAAAACTCTTAAAGATGTTGTCAAAATTGTGAATTACATCAAACAATATGCCAAGAATTCATGATGCTTTCAAGTTTTCTGTCAGGAAATGGGCAGTGCACATTACATCTGCTTTACGATGCTGAGGTTCGCTGGATGTCCCATGGCAAAGTGTTGTCTCGTGAATTTGAACTTAAAAGTGAGTTGGCAGCTTTTTTTTTTTTTTTTGAAGAAAAAAAAATCTCACCTGGCAAAGCACTTCAGTAATGACACATGGCTTCCTCATGTTGCATATATGGCAGATATATTTGATTATCCAAATTATTTGAATCCATCTTCACACGGAAGAGGGCACGATCGCTTTGAGCAAACTGATAAAATTGTTGCATTAAAAAAAACTTTCTCTGGTGAACAAACATGTTTCAAATAATAGAATGGACATGTTTCGTAATGAGTGTCTAGAAACAAAAAATTGGAAAGATTCTGCTAGCCAGGAAGCACTGAAGAAAACAATCAGTAATCATTTAACTAAATTACACAAAAGATTCTGAGATTACTTTCCAGACAAAGAACTCAAGGGAAAAGAATGGATACTAATGGATACTATCCAAATGGATCTATTTGGAGTTGTGTTGGAAAATGTTAGTCTACTATGGAGGAAGAATCTCAGCTGGTCGAGTTATCTTGTGATCGCAGTCTACAGAGAAAATATACTGAAATGTGCCTTCCCCAGTTTTGGTGCAGTGCTGCTGTTGGAATATCCTGCTCTTGCTTGCCAGGCTATTATAGTCATTTTGCCTGTCAGTATAACATACTTGTGAGAAACTGAATTCTCTGCCCTGACTCAACTGAAGAACAAAAGCAGAAAGAGACTGGATGTTGAACATGACCTTTGGATTGTGCTGACTAAAATTACACCAAACTTTGATTAAACTCATCAAAGAGCATAGAATCATAGAATATCAGGGTTGGAAGGGACCTCAGGCGGTCATCTAGTCCAACCCCCTGCTCAAAGCAGGACCAATCCCCAACTAAATCATCCCAGCCAAGGCTTTGGCAAGACTGACCTAAAAAACTTCTAAGGAAGGAGATTCCACCACCTCCGAAGGTAACGCATTCCAGTGTTTCACCACCTCCTAGTGAAAAAGTTTTTCCTAATATCCAGCCTAAACCTCCCCCACTGCAACTTGAGACCATTACTCCTTGTTCTGTCATCTGCTACCACTGAGAACAATCTAGAGCCATCCTCTTTGGACCCCCCTTTCAGGTAGTTGAAAGCAGCTATCAAATCCCCTCTCATTCTTCTCTTCCGCACACTAAACAATCCAGTTCCCTCAGCCTCTCCTCATAAGTCATGTGTTCCAGTTCCCTAATCATTTTTGTTGCCCTCTGCTGGACTCTTTCCAATTTTTCCACATCCTTCTTGTAGTGTGGGGCCCAAAACTGGACACAGTACTCCAGATGAGGCCTCACCAATGTCGAATAGAGGGGAACAATCACATCCCTCGATCTGCTGGCAATGCCCCTACTTATACATCCCAAAATGCCATTGGCCTTCTTGGCAACAAGGGCACACTGTTGACTCATATCCAGCTTCTTGTCCACTGTAACCCCTAGGTCCTTTTCTGCAGAACTGCTGCCGAGCCATTCGGTCCCTAGTCTGTAGCGGTGCATGGGATTCTTTCGTCCTAAGTGCAGGACTCTGCACTTGTCCTTGTTGAACCTCATCAGATTTCTTTTGGCCCAATCCTCTAATTTGTCTAAGGCAGCAAGCTCGGGTTTCTCATTAAATGGAACCTAGGATTTATTATACTGTTGTTAATCTGTTCCTGTTGTTGATTTCTGCCTTTAACTTTGACTGTTGATCTTCTTTAACTTATTACTATTGTTGTTATTACATGTAGTGGGTAAAAAGTATTTTGGGGCCAAAATACTCATGTGTTTTCTACTTAATCTATTTATTGGGTCGGGATTGGCCACAAGTGTTTACAAATGGGTCCTGGTCCAAAAAAGGTTGAAAACCATTGGACTAGATGACCTGTCAAGATCTCTTCCAGCCCTAGATTTCTATGATCAAATTAATAAAATTACAGGGAAACAAGAGAGGCTTTACAAGATCTTCATTATCAAAACTCAAAAGAAATAAAAACAAGAAGGGCCTTGTTTTTGGAAGGGGTTTTTTATTTATATTACTGTAGCACCTAGGAGCTTTAGTCATTGACCAGGAACCCGTTGTGCTTGGTGCTGACTAGTTTATGGTATTAGGAGTCCACTGAAACACCTATGGGACAAAAAAAGAGAACGGAAAGAAATAAGCAGTTCAAAGTTAAACACAAATGGTACATCTACTCATAGGTTTTGGCATAGAAAGTAATAGACATACAAGGGTCTGATTCTCACTCACAGTAGGGTTCTTTTACACTACTCTGGCAATGTAAAAGGGCCTAAGTATAAATGAGAACCAGGCTCATAAGTATTCTATTTTTCATCAGTTACCCAATACCCATACCAAATAAAGCATGTTTGTGTCACACTTGGGAATGAAATCTGGGTTCCCAGACCTAGACAATGCTGCCCCTAAGTGTGACATGGCTTTTTTTCATTCTGTGATCTCTAGCTTGAGGCTTCAAGACCCAAAGCTCAGCAAACAAGCTGTCTGTCCAGTTTTATTTTGCAAAGCTGGTTAAAATCCATTATCAGTGTTTTAATAACACAGCCAGGCTCCATATATTTAGATGTGAATATTTTTTGCTATGTTTTGTCTGAGATGGAGCAGTCAAGAAGACAAAATATTGTCAGTGTAAGTCTATGCATAACATTTTTGTTCTGCTTGTCCTGTGGCACAAAAACACTATTAGCAAAGTACCACCTCTCAGGAATGTGACCCACTGTTAGGAGTGACTGAGGACCATATGCTGGTGCTTATGTGAAACAGAATGTGTAGGAAGGGACTGGAGCCTTTAAACTAAAATTTCTTCATATGTAGACTTAGCTATTTGGCCAGATTCATATTTGTATGACCCTCATCTCAAAAGAAAGTTCATGTGTCAGATACTTCAAATGGTTGCTCTTAAATAGAAGTGTGCATTTGAAATAGTTCCCTTACCTCCCCCTACTTCCAGCCAATCTCATTGATTCCAGCACTGATACCCTCTTATTGCTGGTTCTGGAGCTCACCACTGGTCCCTCCATCTACTTCTATTAGTTGCTCAACCTGCCTCCCACCACCCCTCCTGTATCTAAGATTCCTATATATCAGCCAGGAGTCAACAAAGCGGGGGTGGGGGGGGAGGATGAATTTATCACTTCCCTACTTATCGGTGCTGTGACAGCTTCCACTCAGACATCCTGTGTGTTTGGATTTATAGCCCAAATGTAATGTTATATTAATACAGTTTTTTTGCATTTATAGTTATTCTTTCAAATATGCAGCATTAGTGGTATGATTTTGCACCTCTTTATTGTCCTCATATTTCTTCTCTGCTTAAAATAAAATGATTTCTCGTGCTCTTCCCTCCTCCTCCTCCACTACCAGCTTCTTAAATGATTGAAAACTGGTGGTTCCTTTAACATATCGTATATCTTCCAGCCCCTGTCACACCACGAGGGCATCTTACTTCGGAGAAGACAACAGACTTGATTACTACTTCATTTCTCAGGAGGTGTTTGACAATATGTTGAACATGGTAAGAATTGGACTTGTGTCTTGGTAGGCCTAAACCTGTAGTATCAGTGAGTTCACTGGATCTCACTGAAACAAAAAGTTTCTAAAGGCCTGATTTCTGAAAAAATGAGATGTGTGCACAATTACATGACTAATATGCATGTCCAGTAAGCACAGTTTCATGTGAAAATTAGGTATTTATTTGTGCAAATGGTCAGCTAGACTGTCTCTTACTGTGTTTAGCTACAGTACCTTTTACAGTGGGGCACATAGATCAGTTGGAGTCTTTAGGTACTATTGTAATATTAATAAATAATAGGTCATTTGCATATGTGAATACCAAGTGTGTGTGTGTGTGTGTGTGTGTTGGGGGGTGGGGAGGATAGGGGTGCTAGAAAGCCAAAACGAGGCTTGTGGATAGGGTCCTACCATGTTTCTCAATGTTCTAGGAGCCCTGTGGGGAGCACAGGATTTAAAGGATAGCAGATTGACCCTGGAGACATTGTACCTGCTTCTCTTCTCTCTCTAGACAGAATGTCTCCAGCTACTGCTTCTGGTGCATATCTGTACTCCCAATGCAGTTTGGGCGCAAAAAGCCCAATTATAGTACTTTATTGGTAGATACACAAGGCCTACACATTCATAAGCCATTGAACTGATGTTTAGTGTTTACCTCTCAATGACAGTGTGGTTTAATTTCCAAAGAATATCTTTGGACACAAAGTACTGGGCACCAAAGTTTTTTTTTGCCAAGTTTCACTGTTGAAATTTATTTCCCAAGTATATGTTCCCCTTGCAGGTTTGCTTTGTGTACCCACTTTCCTCTTTGGTATCTTCTCTTTTATCCGGTGCTGCCATTCATTTTGAGGCACTGTCAAAGGAAGATGCCTCTTGCTTTAGATCTTGTGCTTCTTTGCAGGGTGAATGAATAACCAATGTAAAGTTGTAATCCATCAGCTGCTTGTTTTCAATGAGCTGATGTTTTATTATTCCCAAACAATGTACAGCCTGCACCCTTGAGGCCTGTTCTTTGCTGCTCTCTGCAAGTTGTGCACCCCAGGTGGCCTTGTTATCACTGATGATTTAGGCTTTGTGGAGCTGTATACTAATGGTAACCAAGTCTAGAACAATAATTTTTACTGTGCTTCTGTAGGAAAGCTGTTTTCATTACAATCTTTCCATTGTCATGACACATCACCATTTTAATTTCAGGGGAAATTTATTGCAACCTATAAATATAGCAGCCACTACTACGGATTAGGAAGAGATACTGTAGAATCCATTGCCAGAGAGGGACTGGCAAGCTGTGTTCATTTGGAAATAGAGGTAGGCGTTACTATTACTTAACCATTATAACGTCATCGAAAAACAAAACATGGAAACGTGTTCATTATCAATCCAAAAGAATAACATTTACCTTTGTAGTTTCTGCTCTAATTAAATAATTCTCATTATGAGAATTCCTCTCATGTGAGAGGAAGGATGATGTAGTGGTCAGGGCACTAAGGTAGGACTTGGGAGACCCAGGTTCAATTCCCTGCTCTGCTACAGACTTCCTGAGTGACCTTGGGCAGGTTACTGGGCCTAGATGCACAAAAGGAGTTAGATGTTGCTAAGCTGAGCATCAAAACCCCCAACATTTGGGAGTCTAGAAAATCGTAGAAACATACTGCGATTCACGAACCCTGAGTTAGGTGCCTAGGCTCCCCATACAATGAATGGGGAGAGATAGGGGCCTTAAAATGCTATTCACAAAAGCTAGCTTGCCAGGCAGGGAAACACCTAAGCTAGCCAGAGGAAGATGACCAGAGGGATGTGTGCTAAGTCCCTCAAGGAGATAGGTGTCTAAGATCAGGCTGCAGGGAGGTGCCATCTCTGCTAGCAAGTCACAGATGGGATACCCCTCCCTTATAACTTGTAGCCCAGTGGTTAGGGTACTCATCTGGGATGTGGGAGATGCCTGCTTCAAGTTGTCCCTCCCAGGTGGGTTTGAACTGAGATCCACCACCTCTCGGGTAACTGCTGTAACCACTGGCTATGGGATATTCTGTTATGGGGCTCCCTCATTCTCTCTTGTTGAAGCTTTTCCACTGTGAATAAATAACTAAAGAGTCATTGGAGTAGGATGAGTGGAGCCTGGGTGAGTGCTCTAACCACTGGACTATAGAGTCATTCTCATGCTTGTGCTCGCTTGCGCTCTCTGTCTCTGGCCCACTTGACTCTTTAATTATTGATCCACAGTAAGACAGCTTCAACAGGAGAGATTGAGACAGCCCCACAACAGAATACCCCATAACTCAGTGGTTAGAGCTCTCACCTGAGAGGTGGTAGATCTCAGTTCAAATCCCTTCTTCCTCTCAGGTGGAGGAAGGACTTGAACCAGGCATCTCCCAGATGAGTACTCTAAGCACTGGGATAAAAAAGTTATGCCCTCCCTGGTGGTTTTGTGTCAGTTTGCCTGAGGGGCCCAATCTGGTAGGCTGCCTCTGAGCACACCTTCTGAATCAGGCCCCGCCTGTGGTTTGGCAGCCGAACATCTTTCTTCTCCTGGTTTGTAGATTGCTCTGGGACTTGTGGGAGGCAGCAGTGCGCATGCACAGAGACAGAAACATTGGTGCCTAGCGAACTTTTTATTGCAAAAATATAGGTGCCGAGTAAATTTAGGTGCCTACAAGATTCAGTGGGAGTAGTTTATGTGCATTATTATTAATCATTTATATATTGCCAGAAATGTACAAGCCACTGTATAGCGATAGCTCTGTATCAAAGGGCCAACAATTAAATGGTCTGATCTTGCAATCTGAGTGCCTATTTTGAGGTATTAGCATATTCAACTCCCATTGACTTTAACAGGCATTGAGGATGCTCAGCTTCTCACAGGCTAGGACCCTAAATTCACAAGTGAAGACAAACTGGACATGACACAGTGGGATGTGTCTCATAAAGCTTGACTGCTTCTCAGAATAGGTGTATTACTAAATGATGGAGAAGTTAGGGCCTGTATATGAATAGGGAAGTTACTTTGTCTTTATTGGATATTATCAACAGCAATATCATGAACAGCTAGTTAAGAAATATCTCTGGTGCCAGAGTTCTAAAGCGTGTAATAATTATGCAGCAGTCTGCATTGCTGTGGCCTCTACCTGTTGATGACAAACCATAATGGTGAGTTATGCATCTGAAGCAGAAAGGCTTCAAGTTCATTATCATCTCCTAAGCCCCTAACAAAAGTGATTCATGCCTATTAAAAGAACACTTTAATTATGGTTCATGAGCTGAGGCTAAACATTTGAGCCATTTAATACCCTTTAATCTATCACCTCTGCACTGTTAGGAGGTGGGATTTGTCCCCTTTGTAATAACTATATTTCTAGTCAGTGAAGTACCTGTTGCATTCTGCAACACAGTGAGGGGAGATGTTCCAGGGCACTTTCAGGACCCATCCCTTGTTTACGCGGCCATTGGTGCATACAGTTACCCCATTTGAACATAAAATTGCAGTGGCTGCATGTGCACATTAGGTGTACAATTTAAGTTTCAATCCTATTTTTCAGATACGTCTTCAGTTTTAAGTTTCGGTTGGCCCCCACACAGACTCCATCCCCACCCCTCATTTTAGTGATGTATCATTTTTGGTTTTTGATTTGTTTTACACTAGAAGGCACATTTTGTTGCTTTTGTAGACAGAGCTTATTGCAAACACGAGGGGTTCCTTGCATCTCTCTATTCCCACCACTTTGTGGGCCACCCTCCGATTCCTTTTTATTTCAGGGGCATATGTAAGTAAGGTCAGGTCTATATGCTATATGCTTACTTCGGTATAACTAGGTCACTCAGGGGTGTGAAAAATCCACACTCCTGAGCGACACACGAAACTGACCTCAACCCAGGGATATGTTGGCTGGGTGCTGCCAATTATGATGCTGTCGGGAGAGAGTGTCTTCAGCAGACAGTACAACTGTGCAGCTGCATCAGTGCAGCTGTACCAAACCAAGCTTGTAATGTAGACCTGCCCTAAGTGTAGGTATGTAAGACCCTCATCCCGCAAATACTTTTGTACTTGAACAGTGTCATTGAAGTCAGTAGAACTGTTCTCATGCTTGAAGTTAATCATGTTCAGGTTTATAGGATTGGAGGCCTAAGGTACTCACTCAGGACTCATTTTTGCTGGTTAGGCCTAGCCGTAGATTGGATGGGATGGAGCTATATAGCTCTGTCTTCTCTCCTTTGCCTTTGGGCATTTGTATATCCCAGATGGTTGTGGGGGAAGTCAGGATGGAGCAGCCCATATGGTACCCAGAGCAGACAGCTGCAGTTTTGTCTGGCCCTTACATATTAGCCTTTCTCCCCTCACCATTATATAGCCACATATGCAGAATTTGGACTCAAACAGAGAAGCCAGTTGATCTGTGCCAAGTGCTTTAGAATCCTGTATAAATGTCACATACTGTATTTTTTATTTCTTTATGCTATTCAGGTATGTTTAGTGCGGATGTAGACTTCCCCCTTTCTCAGAATATCATGGTTTGGTACAAGAGATGCCGTCAAAAATTCAAAAGCAGTTCGCTTACCATCATAAACTACTGTGGTTTAATAAACCCTCATTCTCCAAAAGTTATCAGGCTGCTCAGCATCAGTTAGAAAGACATTCTGATTGAGAAGAAGATTCTGATGTGGTTCATTGTAAAAATGAAAGGGCCAAATTCAGTGGTGGTGAAAGTGACATGTGGGGTATAAATTGGTCAGAAAATGGTTGTAAGAAATACAGTAGTATGACTTCTGACATGCAAAATAAGGGGGGAGAAAGGATAGGGCCTAACAGGAAAAACAGTTACTAGGCAGGTATATGAAAGCAAGGTGCTTTAAATCACCAATGAACTGTAGGGTTCCTGGGAGTTGTACTCACTCACTCCAAGATGAATTCGATGCCAGATTTTGAAGACCATAGACTTAAATAACTTACCAACATTGCTAAATATGATGGTTTGTAATAAGTAAGGGGTCATCATGAACACAGCATGTCAGTAAGTAGTCACTGAGTTTCAGGAATAAAACATTATTGGGTGCTTTCTGTCTAATCTTAAAGGGTGTGCAAAGTTTGAAAAATACCTACTTTGAACCTCGATATATCCTGTTAGTACCAATGAACAAAGAAAAATATGAGGGACATCTGCGGAGGAAGGGGCTGTTTAGCAGGCCAGAGATTGAAACTGCAGTCTCCAGAGTGGACATGTATATCAAAATAAATCAGGATTTTCCAGGATACTTTGATGCAGTAATTAACACAGGTGAGTTAACCTCTTTTGTACCAAGAATCTGATTACCCAGGGTGATGGCAACGGATGCCCCCAAACGGCCATGCAGATAAAGTCATCTCTGAAACAAAAACTAGGGAAGGCAAATTGATGCTCAGAGTAGCTGGTTTGAGTCTGCCAGAAATGGAACCCAGCTAGTTCTTATCCAGAGGACATAAAGAACTGCAGATTTGTATCTTTGTCACCTCAAGATTGAATTACTGCATTATGTGCTAGCTACATCTTAAATCCATCAAGAAATTGAACCTGGTGTAGAATCAGCTGCACATTTGTTATGCAGTGTCTTTCATGAGGCTGTTCCACTGAAGTTCCGTGATCTGCCCTAAGTTCCAGATCCTCAAAGGTATTCAGATCCTTTGAGGATCTGGACCTAATTGTCTGTTGGTTTTTGAATGGAGTTCAGTGTGTTGTTTTTGTCCTGTTAATCCCTAAATGGCCTGAGGTCTGGCTGCCTTTTACCCTGTGCCATACTGCCACCGTTGAGGTCCGCAGGGGCATAAAGAGAGGAACTGCTGCAAGGGCCTTCTCTGTGAGGACCCTTCTACTTTGAAACTTGATCACCTCCTTTGGGTAAAATAATTGAATCTGTTGATCTTTCTCAGATGTTTTCTCCCTGTTGTTTAGGGAGTGAGAGAAAATCATGAGGGGAGGGTAGCAAGTAGTGGGACAGGGGATTTTTCCTAGATATTTTTTTTGACTGGCCATTGCTGCGGTGGATTTGGGTCTAGGGTTTAGATGAAATAGCTGGCCTTGTGAATTATTATAATCATATTTTTAACTATTGTTAAGGACACCTGAAGCCAGGGATAGGCAGCCTTACATTTTTAGTGTAAAACAGAAGAAATCAAAGGCAATAAATAAAATTAAATTGAGGAGAAGAACATTTAGGCTGACTTATAGGAGTTTAGAATGTAGCTGAATTTAGGAAATGCTTCTTCACAGTAGTAGGCTGTGGATTATTCTCCCAAGGGAAGTTTCTCAAGTGATGAGGTTTCACCTCATTACTTGAGGAACATTTACAGCTAGACTGGGAATACATTTACCAGAGAATGTATTGTGGAGAAGAAGCCCAAACTGGTAGGGAGATATGCTGGGTGAGCTAACAGGACATTTTCATCTCTGACTTCTGTTATAATTTCGTGCTGGTGCATGGCTGTTCTTTTGTCATACATCCTTTCCCTCCCTCCTTGAAATGTGCAACTGTTTCCTGTAGATGATTACGATGAGGCATACACCCAGCTGAGTCTCCTCATAAAGGAATATCTAGGTATGGTACAGCCTTCAGATTTGGACAGCAGTCGCGTCTTGGACGACAAAACAGTCACAGGTACTGTACATGACTTTCCAACTGTGCCAGTCAGGATCTAACACCAACTTTATTAGGAGAATGTTACTAATTACTTGTCAATTAGAAACCTTTGTGCCCTATCTGTGAGAGAGGTGGCCTCCATGATTACTGGCCTGTGAAAACTCCCCAGGCCTCCCACTGAGTAATGTGCCTCTCTGACTGCCCCTCTCCGAGGAACCGAGTCTGTGATGCTGCTCCTTCCAGTTACTTATAGTTACTTTATATGGCAACTGACTTGGGAGAACAATGTTGGGAAAAGCGCATTGTGTGACCCTAATGTTATATGGAGGCAGGTTATTCTCTAGCGGATAGATATCCACTCATCAGGGAAGGTTTTTAAGGGAGATTCACAACACAAAACATGTCTCCTTGGCTGCCATCTTTGTGCCTATCAGACTAATGAGAAAAAAGAATTGGAGCTCTGAGGCTGAACACTTACATTCCCCCTGGCCTGGTGAACAGGGATATGAATGGGGTCTCTCCAAATCAGGATCCCTCTTGCCATTGGCCAATAACCCCCATCTCCTTTTAACAATAATTCCTTATTGCCGAGTTAGCCTGGGTGATTGACACCTGGGTTAACCTAGCCTGGGTACAGCCACACGGCACAGCCACATCTGAGTTACTTTGTCCTCAGTGGTGCTGCACACTTCTATGTGTGTCGCTAGGGCTTTGGGGGCATATCCCATGATTCTTTGTGCTGCAATAAACTAAGCCTCTTTAGGAGTCTTTCCCAGTGAATTGTGGGAGAACTTGTCTATCGTTTTCGACACACGGGGGAATGGTGGGAAGGCACCGCAGGACTATCAGCACTTGAGTGATATAGCCCGCATTCTCACTGCAAAGTGGGTGGCGTACCAGCCTCAGTGAAAGTGGAACCCAGGCTCTCACCCATACCCCCAGCTGGGCCAGCTAGCTCAGGTATAAAGCACCACTAAATTCAGATGTGTGGACAGCAGGAGACTTAAGGGAGACACCTGGGCTAACTCTGTGGTGAAGACATGCTTAATGGTGAGACGTGCTTCTCCCTAATGACAAGTAAATTATTTAAGAAATCCATCCTTATTCTGGCCCTAGATTCCATTCTGTCTCCTCTGTTTGGGCTATACACTCCTGTAGTTAATGGAGCCCTCAGTGGGAATGAGGGAGGGGAGACAGAGAGTTTCTTGACAGGGAGTTGTGTAATAAGGGAGACAAGAAACTTGTTTATGATAGCTCTTTTCTCCAAGAGCTTCCACAGTTCATAGGTTACTTTAAATCCAGTGCTGAAGGAGGGTGACTGTTTTCCTAAACAGGGGAAGAGCCAATAGTCGTGACTTTCTGCATGGCTTGCAAGGCTGCAGATAAGAGAATCTGAAGAAAGCGTAAGACTGGCACCAAAGTGTTCATGACAGATAGTGTAAAATTCATCACTTTTTCAGGTCAAGTGGTTTCATATCCTGAAAGAATTAATAAATGTTGATTACTCTGTGGGGAATGAAAAGCCTCAACATGGATTGTAACATATAGATACTACCATGACAGGTCTAAAGAAACCAGTAAATTTAATCTAAATCTGGACTATCTTAATTTTCACTTCTAGAAGTGCCAGTGTTTGTCTGAGGTTAGGGAAGGCTTGTGGGGCTGACTGGATTTTGGAGAAGCAGGTTACCATGTATGCTGTATCTTGTTCTTGCAATCTTGCTGTTAGTTATTTTCTGCTAAAACACTAGGGCAGGTGTTCTCAAACTTCATTGCACCATGACCCCCTTCTGACAACAAAAATTACTCCATGACCCCAGGAAGGGGAACAGAAGCCTGGGCCTGTCTGAGCCCCACTGCCCCAGATGGTGGGGGTTCAGCCCCAGGCAGGGGGCCTGTAACCTGAGCTCCACTGCTGAGGGCTGAAGTGCTCGGGTTTAGGCTTTGGCCCTGTGTGGTGGGGGTTGGGCTTCAGCCCTGGGCCCCAGCAAGTCTAAGCCAGCCTTGGTGACCCTATTAAAATGGGGTCCCAACCCACAGTTTGAGAACCACTTCACTAGGAACTAGAACTTTCTGGCACAGGAGGGAGCGCAATGTGGAAGGATTACGGACAAAAGAGAATCTTATCTAATTATAATATGTTCTGTCTAAAGCACCTGACATTCCTTTAACAAAATCTTAATATTCTTTCACATTTTGGAATTGTCAATTTTTACTTTGTTGCTAGCCACAGAAATTCCATTAATAGTACTGGGTTTTGGTAATTTTGCTCTCCATAAAGTAACTTTTAAATTGACTATGCATCGTTAAATACACTTAGAGCTTCATTTATAGGAGTTTAAATAAATTTAAATATCTTAGTTCTGGAGAGAGTATCTCTTCTTATGGACGGTGTGAAATAATTCATTTTAAAGAATTTGCCTCAAGGTTGACTTTATTTTGGACATTTTTAGTAAGAGAGTAGAAGGGAGAAGATTGGTTCTCTGATATTATGATAGGTTGTTAATTTTTTTTTTAATGAGCTGCCATTTGAGATCTTTTGTTCATGTACAGAATAAAGACACTGGGAGAAATCAATAAGCTCTTCTTTTGAAACACTTTTTATAGAAGAAATTACCGTACTCATATGATGATAATGCTTTGCACGTACGTAGCAGCTTTCATCCAAGATGTCGGTGCTTTATAACTATTAGGTAAGCCTCACAACACTCTGGATAGGAATACATACTTCACAACATTTCACAGATGGGACATTGGTGCTGTAGCTGATTATCAGTGGTGCTGAGCACTCAGAATTCCCATTGAAGTTGGTGGGAGTGGTGGGTGCTCAGCATGTCTGTAAATCAGGCTCAGTTAATCATTTGTAGCACCTGGAATAGAACTCAGGAGCCATAACTCCCTTGTTTTAATTACTAGAAATTCCAGCATATGCATATCAGCAACTTGAGCTGGCTAGGCTGAGAGACATTTGGGGAAAGTTGGCATTTATTTATTACATAATTACAAAACCAAACATACACAAAATATGAATATGTGTGTGTAAGATTGTATGTATTTGATTGTCTCCCTCTCCTCCACCCTTCATTTATTACTCTTCTCTTTAGATTGTAGGTACTTTGAGAGAACTACTTTTGTACAGCACCTACGACAATGGAGCCTTTCTCCTGACTGGGTTTTCCAAACACTGCCATAATATAAATATTCGTAAGGGTTTTCTTTAAATTTTAAATTGATATTTAGCGGTAATTTGTTAGCTAAACTGAAGCCCAGCCTCCTTATTTGTGGCTGTAGTTTTGCACCCTCAAATTTTGCTTGAAAAAAGTGAGTTAGTTATATCTCCAGCTATCTGGTTTAGTTGCATTTCTGACTACTTGTAAATCAGGTAGAGGTGCAAGTACTTACATTTGCACCCAGAGGTGAATTGTGTGCACAAAAATTCAGGTGCAAATGATTCTGACAAAAGGAAGGGCAAGTGATTCAAATTCCCTGGCTGTGAGGTAGGTCAAACATAGTCTTTAAACAGCTTAACAGTGGTAACAATGTTTAATAGCTAGCACCTCAGGCAAATAAAATTAAGCATAACAACATGCTGTACACCATCAGTGTCCCTCAGTGGTTTCTGTTTTGAGTATTTTTGGGAGCCTACACTTCCCTAGGTATTTTGAGGATGAATTGGTTAGTATTTGTAAAGTGTTTTACAAATTACAAAAAGTGCTAAGTATTTTTATTCCATTCCCTGGCATCTATTTCTTAGAACTGAGTGTCTTATTATCTTTTTAACTTTCATTCTTACCACTTGCAAACCCAGAACAGTGTGAAAAGGTACCTGGTTATTCTGCAACTGCAGACATGGAGTTTCTTCAACAGGATTTCAACTTCTTGTAAACAGAGTTTAAATTAAGGGTTTTGTTGCAATAATAACTATACCTGTTCCCTACTAGATTCCAGCTCACTGTCTTTTGGAGATCACAAAACTTTAACCAGTGGAGGGACCATTAGAATTGCCCAGTCTTCTGACATCAATGAATTTTCGGACTCTTCAGCCAGAAACTACTCTGTTAGAATCTCAGCCAAACTTGCCGCACAAAAAACACCAGTGGTAAGGGGGAAATGCTCTAATTTTAAACATATAGAATGCTAACCTATGAGTAGGATGTTTATGCTTTGGTCTATCCCTCCAGCCCCCATATCATTTTTACTGCTGTTCTCTGAACTCCTTCCAGTTTGTCAATATTTTCCCAGAGTGGAATGCCCAGAATCAAGCGTACCAAAGGCAGCTGAAAGAAAATGTCATGAGCATCATCATCTGAGGGGGAGATGGGGTAGGGAACTGTGGGCTTAATCTTTTCACACCAGTTTTACACCAGAGTAACTTCATTGATTCTGTTGGAGTTGCTTCTGATTTATGTGGTTTAAGTTGGATGAGGATCAGTTCCTATATACTTCTACAAGAATGCATGGAAACAATCCAAATTCAGGATAAATAATGGATATGCTGCCATGAGATACAAGGAAATTGTCTAACAGGACATCAAGAGCTTTGAACCCGATTCTGCTCCCACTGAAGTCAATGACAAAACTCTCATTCACCTAAGTGGCTGCATGTTTGGCATGGTTGTCACCAGAGATTGAATTCAGACATGTTTCACTGCTGCTTTTTCTTCTTTTTTTGGCCCAGAGACTCAACAGTGTGCTTAAATTTTAAAAAAAGAAAAGGAGTACTTGTGGCACCTTAGAGACTAACCAATTTATTTGAGCATGAGCTTTCGTGAGCTACAGCTCACTTCATCGGATGCATACCGTGGAAACTGCAGCAGACTTTATATATACACAGAGAATATGAAACAATACCTCCTCCCACCCCACTGTCCTGCTGGTAATAGCTTATCTAAAGTGATCATCAGGTTGGGCCATTTCCAGCACAAATCCAGGTTTTCTCACCCTCCACCCCCCCACACAAATTCACTCTCCTGCTGGTGATAGCCCATCCAAAGTGACAACTCTTTACACAATGTGCATGATAATCAAGTTGGGCCATTTCCTGCACAAATCCAGGTTTTCCCACATCCCCCCCACCCCCATACACACACAAACTCACTCTCCTGCTGGTAATAGCTCATCCAAACTGACCACTCTCCAAGTTTAAATCCAAGTTAAACCAGAACATCTGGGGGGGGGGGGGGGGGGGGATGTTCTGGTTTAACTTGGATTTAAACTTGGAGAGTGGTCAGTTTGGATGAGCTATTACCAGCAGGAGAGTGAGTTTGTGTGTGTATGGGGGTGGGGGGGATGTGGGAAAACCTGGATTTGTGCAGGAAATGGCCCAACTTGATTATCATGCACATTGTGTAAAGAGTTGTCACTTTGGATGGGCTATCACCAGCAGGAGAGTGAATTTGTGTGGGGGGGTGGAGGGTGAGAAAACCTGGATTTGTGCTGGAAATGGCCCAACCTGATGATCACTTTAGATAAGCTATTACCAGCAGGACAGTGGGGTGGGAGGAGGTATTGTTTCATATTCTCTGTGTATATATAAAGTCTGCTGCAGTTTCCACGGTATGCATCCGATGAAGTGAGCTGTAGCTCACGAAAGCTCATGCTCAAATAAATTGGTTAGTCTCTAAGGTGCCACAAGTACTCCTTTTCTTTTTGCGAATACAGACTAACACGGCTGTTACTCTGAAACCTTAAATTTTAAACAACCTTGTGCAATCTAAGCTTCATTTTTTTTATAGGTTGTTCCCTAAAGGCAGACTTTAATTCACTCTCCTTGCAGGCTGTGGTGGAGTTGGTGCTGTCAAGCAGATATTTCTAATGATCCTTTTCAATGACAACGGCAGGGGAAAGAAAAAAACAATGGAAGCTTCAAAATATGTTCCATTCCAGGGCTATGAAGTCATAATGATGAATGATGGTTTGGGCAGGCCTGGCTTGCTGGATAGTTATTTCCACTATCTCTGTATTTATAGCAAGCTATACCTGATTCTGATGTCTAGAGTTTTGATTCTGGATGGAGCAGAGAATCAAAAAAAATCACCGCTATCCAAGACTTAAAAAAAGGCTTTCTTTAGTGGGGAGAAAGGTATGACTGTAAAATGGGCTACCCAGACAGGGAACCCTCCCATCTTTCAGACATCTTAAGCAAAATCCCATGTCTCATGCCATGTAGAGTTAAATAACTGTCATTTCATTTTATGTTTATTTCATCAGAATATATATTAGCTTAAACTGAAGGAGAAGGCTGTGTTTCTCTCACTTCAGCAGCTTTCCGCTGTCATCTGTATCACAGCGATTTATGTCTCTCTCTCTTTATTGCATCTTATATTGACACTTTACATTTTGTCAAGCCAGGGAAATAAGTATTTTATGATGAAGGTGGCTATAATTTAGCCCGGGTTTAAGTTCTTCAGTGGGCTAGAAGGCTTCCTTTATTAGTTTCCATGTTCGTTGCTGGGAATATCTGCCAAGCTATTTACTTGGCCTTCTAAGTGCCCAATATATTTGTTCATGTGTATGATGAGGTTCTGTAGGATCAACTGAAATGTCAGTCAGTAAGTGCTCCAATTTGAAACATGAGTGCAGCTCCAATAATTTTCAATATTAAAGATTGTAAATATGTCTGTTATGAATTTAAAGTAAAATCCTGTTTAATTGTTCCATTTGGAAGAAGAAATGATTCCTTTACTTTTGGCAACAAAAGCATATGGCATGACTGCTACAACTGCATTCCTTGCTTCCTATGTGTAGAATGGCAAAGTGAGAAAGAGCATAAAAAGACTAGCACTGGCAATCCAGGAGCAGGGTAAGAGGAAAGGCTTGCTGACCAGGAAAAGAACCATCATTCTCCATGGCCCTTGCAACTTGTGGGTGCAAAACACATTATACCAATGTTGCACAAGTAGAAATAATTACACGAGTTGCAAGGCAGTACAGAACCAGGCCCTGCAATCTATACAAAAATCAGAAAGAATTGCTTCTTTACAAAGTACATGATTTGTGAAACATCTGTCTGAAATCTGTGTAGGTCTGGACCTAGCTGGAGTAGCAAAAGGGAAGGAAATCACAACAATCTGTGGGTGAATAGGTTCAACAAGGCAATCTGACTCTTTCTTGTGAACCCTTTGCCATCTGGAGAGCCATTCTTGGGATGGGAGTCAGCGTCACCAGATAAATTGTGGTGTGGGGTCTTATTGTACCATTGTGATGCCAAATCAATATGTGATAATGTCACTATAAAATGACTGTTGTTTTTTTGAGCGTTTTCTTGCCTTACCCACACTGGATTTGTCTGCACTGGGAAATTATATTGTGCTGATGCAGCACATGTTAACTAACACACTGATTCTCTAGTCTGCTAAGGCTACCTTGTGCTAGGTATACAAAGAACCCTGAAAGTGGCCATAGATTTCCAGCAGAGAATTCCCTCTGTGTAGGGGAAATCTCAGCTGGTGTAGAGTTGGCACAGGTGGGGTAGCCACCAACCACTCCCTACCCTTAGAGTGAGAGGACAAGGAAAGCAGCATGTCAGGAGTATGTTGGAGCCAAATTCTACTATACTCCTTCCCAGTGTTTTCCCCAGGAATTGAAATTAAAGGGGGGTGTTTGAATTTAGGGGGGAGGGGGGAAAGGTCAGGGCCGATCAGGGGTGAGACTGTGAGGGTGAAGGTGGGCTGTATGGCACCATAGTAAAAACTGAAAAATGTTCCATGACCATTTTATTAGATTTAACTCATGTTTTAAAATCATCACACAAATGGAAGTTGGCTACTCAAGCCTTCTATGAAGCACTACATCTACATCCTTCTTGGTTTCTTGTTATAATTTTGCACAACTCCATTAATGAACTTCTTGAATGCAATGTGTGTTCATCTTTGGTGGCTTCTCGTGTGTTCAGTACTTCCATTCCTTCAATTGATATGCTCATTAGTTCATTCACATGATCAGGCAGAAGGTGACTTCTTTCAGAACACAAAATTCTATTCAATGATGAAAAAGAACGCTCAGCTGTAGCTGTTGTGACTGGGAGTAACAAGAGATGAATTCCTAGTTCTTTCATCTCAGGAAACATAGCACAAATATCGGGTTGAGCCACTAGTGATGATAAAAAAGAAGTTGAAGTCAAATCTTCATTCATCCCTCGTATGGTATTCCACTGTGTGTTCAAATTCTCTATTCTGTCCTGAGCACATGGCAGTCCCATTGCTGGTAGTGCCTCACTCCACTCAACTGTCAGTGTTTTATAGGACAGGGATCTGTAAAAGCTACATAGAGGTTGAATAGAATCTAGAAGTTGCTGTTGTACATTTTTAAGAATCAAGTCTATGCACCTTTTCAGTTGTCTTTACAAACACTTCTTGTCCTCTTCACTTAAGGATTCAGTATAAATGCCTTCATTAGTCAACTTCTGGACTGAAGTCTTTGCTTCTTCCAGTACTTTTTCAATGGTTAGGTCTCTGATTGATCCAAATGTAGCTTCTATTGCTGGACAAAGATCTACCACTGTTGTAGCAGATGCCTGGATGGCATTGTTTAATGACCCAAGTGGTTTCAACAGTGAACTTACAAGAGAGAGAATGGCAATAGTCTTCTCTGAATGTAGTAGCAAAAGTAATCCACCAGCCTCACTTCTTAGATCCATCCCATCTTGGTAGAGACTTTCCAAAGCCAGTAATAACGGCTGGAGTAATTTTAAGACAACAGCCAAGGATCGCTCATGAGAAAGACAGAGGGTGTTCCCAGGTTGGACTAACTTGAACTTCAGTCCCAGTGTATCTTCTGTATTTTCCAAGATATTCAGTCTTTTTGGACGCTTGCTGAAAAAAGAATATAATGAAGACATTAAATTTATAACTTTTTAAATGTCTTTTGAAGAGTCTGCGGCTCGTACTAGCACTAGTTGAAGTAGATGGCCTCTGCAGTGTGTATAGGAGAGATCAGGGTTACACTTTTCTCTGAACAAAGCTTGTACTTCACCATGTCTTCCAGAGAAGTCTGCAGCTCCATCAAATGCACAAGCAGCCATCTGTTTGGGGTCCAATTGACAAGCATTTAACTCTTCTAAGATGTGAGTTGTCACAGATGCAGCCGATGTGCCTTCTATAACTTGAACATCTAGAAATGCATCTACTGGCCTACCACTGACATCCAGATAACAAACACAATGACTTAATACTTGATGCCCATTTGCATCGGTGCATTCATCAGCCATGTATGCAAATTTTTTGAATGTGGTGAGAGAGTTCTTCACTTTTTCAACTGTTGAGTCTTTCACTGTTGCACCACGTGCTTCTAGCCAGTCAGTTGAGTTTCTTGCAGAAAGATAGTGAGCATTTGCTGGTCTTGTTCAAAACCAGTGTTCAACTTCAGGATGAACAAGTGACAATGCACTTAACATTGGCCTCCAGTTTGTAGTGTGTGGTATCTCTTGCTTAAATAGAAAGTATGATGCCACAGCCATGTTTGTTCGCATGAACTGTGTTGTGTCTCCAGCATTCTTAACAACCTCATGAACACTCACCGGTGTTGTCCTTGGTCAGTGGAGACTCAGATTTCAGAGCTGCTTTCACATGAGTTCACCTCCCAGGTGGGGGGCAAGAAGGCGCCTTGCTCGTTCCTCCAGCTGCTCACTGTTCGCTCTGGCCACTGTTGTTTGTTGTGCCCCCGTTCACTCCATCACTCTGTTGCCAGTAGCCCTGCGCCATCACTTCTGCTGCCACCTGCCACTGTGACCTCTGCGAGTTGGTCTCTTGAGGTTCCACCAGCCTCAGTGATTTCAGCTGAGCTCTCAGTGGGGGAACCTCACTGCTAGTGCAGGCTGGGCCGTCTCTTCCACAGAAACACTGCCCCACAGCAGGTCTGAGCACTTAGACCTGATTATCAGTAATTTTAGCTGTAGTGGTCACTTAACAAAACAAAAGACTATCTATGGAGCCTAATCAGCTCTGTCTTTAAACAGTGGAGAGGGGCAGGTCAAATAGTACTTGTGACTCAGGCAGACCATCAAGCAAAACACCCGTCCCCACCCTCTCTCTTGATGCCCTCAATCAGCACAGGCTGAGTACAGTTCTACTGCCCTTTACTCATACAATAAGAATAACAACATTTCATTCCTGCCCCCACCCCCATTCAAGTGATTTGTAACCGAACCCTAGCCAAAATCTATCATTGGGGCAGCACAGCTCTGTTTGCTGGATACCTAGGTGGATTAGGTTTGAATGTAAATACAATCTGGTCCTGCAGCCTTTCCCCCCAGCCCCCAGCTCATCACTAGCTGTCAGGGAGAGCTCATTCAGACTTTGCTTACAAATCATCATTTGAAATTATTAGGTTGGCCAACATCACCGAAATGAATGCACTGACACTGTCATAAAAAACAACAGTTGTATAAGGAAGCTAGTCTATGTTCATACTTTTCAAATCTATTCTACCTTTTCAGATACACATATTTTATCATGCACATTATGTGCTTTAAAGTGCGTATTAATATTTCAATTTCAATTCAAATTTCCAAACAATCACTAAATTGGCAACACAGCATGTAACTATTCACAAAACTAGGGGGGTGTTGGGGAAATTCATGGGGGGTGTAGGGAAATCCCTGCTCCATCCTTTGCTGGTGAAAGGAACCTTATGCAAGCAGCGTAAATTAAAGTAGGATTATTCTTGTTTTAATTTATACTGGGACTGTGAATCAGCCAGCTCCCTGCAGTCACCCCTTTCTGCTACATCCTAGCATAGCTCAGATGTAGTGAAGAATCAGGGCTTCAGTGTAAACCAGGACCGCCATGTTTAAAATCAGGCGTGACTTTAAAGACAAAAGTCCTGTCTACACTGAGTGCTGAGTGATATTTAACACCGTGTTAGTTAACGTGTTATAACACAATGTAATTTCCCAGTATAGCTAAACCTATACACTCAAGAGCCTTAGGCTATGTCTACACCACCACTTTTGTCAGCAAAACTGGTGTTGCTCAGGGGTGTGAAAAAACACCCCCCCCCCCGAGTAACATGAGTTTCACTGGCATAAGTGGTAGTGTGCACAGCACTATGCCGGTGGGAGAGCTTCTCCTGCTGACATAATTACCGCTGCTCATTGGAAGTGGTTTAACTATGTCAATGGGAGTGCTCTCCCCCATTGGCATGGAGCGGCTACACGAGAGATCTTGTAGCGGAACAGCTAGGCCGCTGTAAGGTCTGTAGTGTAAACACAGCCTTAACCAGAGACAGGAATGTCGTGGCCATTTGTTACCTTTCTGAAGGCCTGTATGTACTTGTAAGTTATTGTAATAAGTTGATCATATTTCTTGCTCAGGAAAAAGCATCTCTGCAGAGACGGCAACATGCAGCACGTCAGGCGCTGTTGGGGAAGGCTCCTAGTGCATATGCCCAACTTTTTCAAAGGTAAGGCGGGCATTTGTATTAGTCACGTCCTTTTCAGCCGAATGGAAAATGTCCATCGTGAACTCCTTCCCCGTTGTGTCTGCAAGATGAATGATCAGAAGCTCTTAAAGATCACAAGTCCCATGGGTGACTCTTCTTAAAGCCTTAAGTCGAATCCTTTAAGTCGAATCTACAGTTAAGCCCTATACATGGAGATAGTTTAAGACCATTTTGGCTCTCAAGTCAGAGGGTGGACTAACAGTGTGAGGCCAACCTGCAGTATATCTGGGACTGTGAATTTATAACACACACAATGACAAGGCTGCCTAGCTCGCAGCAGGGAGCAGTTGGGAGGGTGCGAGAAGCTGGGGCATCTGGATTCCACTTCTGGCGGGCGAGAAGCCCCAAGCTACTTCCGCTGGCTCTCTGCAAGGGGCAGCCCTCCAGGAGCCTACTGGGCAGGGTTCCCAGTAGGGAGCTGCCACCGGAGTTGAGAGACCGGGCTCTCAGCTCCCCACGCTGTCCATCTTAGGTCGGTGGATGTTCATCACCTGTGTATATTAGGTCGACTTACATTTCTAGCATAGACATACCCTTAGTCCACTGCTATTTGCTGCCTTTATTTCACTGTGCCTTGCTCATATTTTGGATTCTTTGTTTGGAGAGAAAATAAGACTTCGTTTTGGCAGAGCTGTCAGATAGGTGAAAGAAACTCCTATCACCCTCATTTGGTATTTGCAATTACCAGCCCTGAAGGGACATCTGTGCTCAGTGAAAACAAATTGGATGCAGGAGTAGACAACACTCCGTTCCATATGGTGATGCAAGAAGTGAAGACAGGAAATGCCATAAATATGAACGTTTGAGACTCAGAGTTGGACAATGAATCCTGAAATCATAGATATTAGATAGAAAAGAGAATTACAGGGTCATTTAGTCTCTTATGTCAAGTAGTGTGATTACTAGTGCAATATCCAGTCTAGTTTTAAATGTACCTTGAGATTGGCTTTTCACCTTAGAAGGCTCTTCCACAGTTTAATACATCTCCCTATCAGAAAGATTATCATGATATCTACCCTAAATTATCACTATCCAGTTTCGTCCCATTACTCCTAGTTATACGCCTTGTACCACTCAATATAACCCCTCTTCGTTTTTTTATGCATTTCAGAAAATTAGACTGTTATCATGTCTCAACTCTCTATTAGTCAACAGTTAGCCAAACTACATATAGTTACATCTTTCCTCATAAGTCTGTTCCTCTGGCCCCCTGGTAAATTTTGGTGTTGTGCTCTAAATTCCCTCCAATCTGTTAACATCTGGTAATTAGGTGCCAGAATTGATCACAATATTCCAGCTACAACAATGGGTAGCAAAGAAGGCAAAATTACCTCCTGTCTCTGGGACATGATATCTCATTGCCACTGCATATGCAGCTCAAAATTGCATTGGCCTTTTGTGGTCATTTTGTGTGACAGACCCAAGTCTCAGTAGCAGCCATGTCAGTCTGTATCCGCAAAAAGAAAAGGAGGACTTGTGGCACTTTAGAGACTAACAAATTTATTTGAGCATAAGCTTTCGTGAGCTACAGCTCACTTCATCGGATGCATGTAGTGGAAAATACAGTGGGGAGATTTATATACACACAGAACATGAAACAAGGGGTGTTATCAGACACGCTGTAACTAGAGTGATCAGGTAAGGTGAGCTGTTACCAGCAGGAGAGCCGGGGAGGGGGGGAAAAACCTTTTGTAGTGATAATCAAGGTGGGCCATTTCCAGCAGTTGACAAGAATGTCTGAGGAACAGTGGGGGGAGGGGAGGAGAAAAAACATGGGGAAATAGTTTTACTTTGTGTAATGACCCATCCACTCCCAGTCTTTATTCAAGCCTAAATTAATTGTACCCAGTTTGCAAATTAATTCCAATTCAGCAGTCTCTCGTTGGAGTCTGTTTTTGAAGTTGTTTTGTTGAAGAATTTCCACTTTTAGGTCTGTAATCGAGTGACCAAAGAGATTGAAGTGTTCTCCGACTGGTTTTTGAACGTTATAATTCTTGACATCTGATTTGTGTCCATTTATTCTTTTACGTAGAGACTGTCCAGTTTGGCCAATGTACAGGGCGGAGGGGCATTGCTGGCACATGATGGCATATATCACATTGGTAGATGTGCAGGTGAACGAGCCTCTGATAGTGTGGCTGATGTGATTAGGCCCTATTTTGGTGTCCCCTGAATAGATATGTGGACACAGTTGGCAACGGGCTTTGTTACAAGGATAGGTTCCTGGGTTAGTGGTTCTGTTGTGTGGTGTGGGGTTGCTGGTGAGTATTTGTTTCAGGTTGGGGGGCTGTCTGTAAGCAAGGACTGGCCTGTCTCCCAAGATCTGTGAAAGTGATGGGTCGTCCTTCAGGATAGGTTGTAGATCCTTGATGATGCGTTGGAGAGGTTTTAGTTGGGGGCTGACTTCCTGTTCATTGTCATCTCTAGGTTTTTTCAGCATGCTGCTTCCTAGGTTTCTCCTCTCTGTGGAGTATCTGTCCACTTATCTGTATCTGTGACTTAGATTATGTTTCCCCAGTGTGTATTTTATTTTGACTTTTTTTTGTTTCTACTTGGCTACACAAGTAAAGCACAAATCACACCTCTCTGAAATTTGATTATAAAAATTTCTCTTGACATCCATCATTTTTCTCTTGTCAGCTTTGTTCTTGTACATTATCTACTTTCATTTAAAATACAATTCAATACAAATACCCATTCAGGGAAAATGTTTCTTAATCTCAAAGTTCAGTGACTGTGGGAGGGAGCTTCTTACTGTACTCTGTTGTCAAGAAAAAGAGAATTACTGTTTACATCGAAAGCTATCCTTTTTACTGGCAGTGCAGTTGAACTGACTGAGAGAATGCTGGTCCTAGAGTTGTGCTGACATAACTGAAGATGCTAATAGACAAAAGAAAAAAATATACTCAAAAAAGCTATATTAACTCCAAGCTCCATTGAAATGGAAAGTGGAAAACCACTGTTTGCCACAATGGATGAACTTAGTAGGGAAAGAAACTTTGTTCGATTGAGGGCATTGTAAATAATTTGGAACAAAATACATTTATAGCTATAATAAAATACTTGACTGTTTTTAAAAAAAGCACAGCTGTCTAATTGGTAAATATACAGAGTATTTGCCATATAGAAATACCAGTGTTTTTATACAATGCTATAAACTACTGAATTGGATATTTTAAGATTTTGGGACATGTCCTTGACCAACATAAATCAAAAGTAGCTCAGTTTAAATCAAAGAAGTTATATTGGTTTTAAAAGTGGTTTAAAGGAAGAATCAGTTCTGTTTTTATTTATTGCAACAGCCAAAGGAATAACTACATAAATTTATATTTTTAAATTGAGATAATTTAAAATCTGACTTCCTTATTTTGTTCCCGTAGCTGTGTGCAGTTGCAACTGAGGTTATTTTGATGTTTAACTACCTGAAACACAGTATGTGGGCACAATTGGGTAGTTTGACATCTAATAATAATATCTAGTTTGTGTCAATGGTGCCTGTGCTATTAAAGGTACAAAATAAGAGGTTGGGGTGAGGTCTAACTGAAATCAGGCCCTTAGCCATTGAATAACTTGTTGATTTCCCCTGAATGCCCCCCGAGGGCCTGGATTCTGTCACATACACATGTGAGTAAAGAAGAGAAGGCATGGCCAAGAAGAGAACTGCAAAGTGTAATTGACAGTGCCACGGTCCTGGCTCCACCCCATCTCAGGGAATTCACACACTTTGCAGTCTCTGCACTGCTTTCCAGGATGGGGCTTAGTGCTAAGGAGGTATGTTCCATGCATTTTAACATAACACACTTGATACACTCTCTTCTGCCTGAATAGCTCATGGTCAGGGCATGAGTATTCCATGCAGGTGGCTGTATGAGAGATTTGCTGGCTTTCCTGTCTGATCATAAGAACATAAGAATGGCCATCCTGGATCAGACCAAAGGTCCATCTAGCCCAGTATCCTGTCTTCCAACAGTGGCCAGGTGCCCCACATTCCCACTGGACGATCGAGATGCTAAAGGAGCACTCAAGGACGATAAGGCCATTGCAGAAAAACTAAATGAATTCCTTGCATCGGTCTTCATGGTTGAGGAGGTGAGGGAGGTTTCCAAACATGAGCCATTCTTTTTAGGTGACAAATCTGAGGAACTGTCCCAGATTGAGGTGTCATTAGAGGAGGTTTCGGAACAAATTGATAAACTAAACAGTATCACCCTGAGCTCTTCCAGCTCAGCCATCCTGGTCTCCGAAGACCATACACGGTCTCTGAGGGCCAGGAGCTCCTTGCACCAAATGCACACAAATGCCACCTGCCCATAGGGCAGGTAATCATACATGCTGCATTGGGTGCAATAAACTGGGTAACCCCCACTCTGTTGCTGGACTTCGTCCTACATTCTCTTTTTACTCCTGAAGCTTGTTCCTTTGTTGTTGTTTTGTTTTTATCAGGGGGTGTGTTTGGCTTTAAGTTTCAAGAAGTTTAGGGAATGTTAAGTGCATGTGCCCCCCTCCCCTCACACTCTCCCTGGAGAATCCCCTCGCAAAACTCCCCTGTTTGCTAGCTCCCCTGGTCACTTAGGAGTGGGCTTTTTAAGGCCCTGGTCTTCCTGAGTAGCCCTGCCCCTTGTTTAAGGGTTGATGGGTACAGGATACAGGTACAACATAATGTTGCTTTGCCTCATTATTCTGTGCCCATTTGGGGGCAGAAAGGAAGAAGCAGTAACTGTGGCCCCAGGTACATGGGTGTCCTCTTCAGAGTGTCAAAGTGGATGAGGTAATTTCTTTTATTGGACCAGCTTCTGCTGTTCAGGGAGAGACAAGCTTTTGAGCTTACACAGAGCCCTTCTTCAGGTCTGGGAAATGTACTCAGAAGTACTGAAACATACTCAGAAGCTCTGTGGAAGCTCGAAAGCTCCTCTCTGTCCCTAACAGAAGTTCGTCCAATAAAAGATATTACCTCCCCCACCTAGTCTCTCTAATATCCTGGTACCAACATGGCTATGCTTCAGAGTGTGTAATTTAACTTAGCTGACATGTTTTTCTTTCTTATTCAAGCTGCGGCAGCCTGGAGCAACAGAATTTATAAACTCCTGGAATATGAATGTTTCTAATGAAACTGATGACAAAACCTTAATGACAGTCACACACTCAATTGGCAGTGTGAAAAATAAGGGATTTGGCAGGGAGGGGGAAATCCCTGTGAAGCCTTTTAAAACACGTTTCTTTCAATTGTCTGGCTGGTTGTTTTAAGTGTATCTATCAGTAGGGATTTAGCCTTTGAGAATGGGTCACTGATTCTAAATCAAAGCTTTCACTTCAGGGAGCAGAGTCCATTTTCCTGTGGCGGATGAGTCCTTAGACTGTGACCTTCGATCTTAAGTGGTGCATGATGTATCCTCTTCTCAGATTTCTGTTTGAGCTCTCCTAACCTCTGCTGTCAAGCTGCGTGTTTCAGCATTGCATATTGAGTGGAGATATTTGTTAGGAAATGTGTGTGAGTGGAGGGTTGTTTTTTGTTTCTTTGAAATGCCATGACGTTGATTTAGAAGGCTTTTGACAGTCATCAGTGGCTCTGAGAGCCAGCAATGGGATAAAGAACCCTTTTTCCTCTATGTAATTGGTTCAGGCCAATAATGACCAAAAGCCGTTACCTGCTGGCAACCATTTGGTGGCCTATGCAATAGGAAATTTTTGGTCTCACTTTAAGGGAGATTTATTTATAAGTAGGATTAATAGGATGAAACTAAGAAAGGGCAAATGAAAGACCAATGGCAGAAAAATCCTGTTTGCAGTGAAATGTGTTAGGCTGTAGAATGATTCCCCAAGGAAACTGGTGACAATCCCATCACTGAGACATTTTAAAAAATAAACAGGACAAAGCACTAGAAAACATACAATAGGAAACAGTCCTGCATTGGTAAAGGTTGGTTTCTAGTATCTGTGATTTCTATGGGACAAGGATCTACAAACCACTTCTGCAGTTGACAACATTATTGGCAATCTTAGCAGAAGAGCTGAAGAATGAGGGAACATGCTGAGTTGGGGTGTATCAGCAAGATGGCTGCTGCACCTGTACATAGGATAGATAAAGGGCATCTTTAAGAGCTGTAACTTAATTTTAAATAAAACATTTTAAGAGGGACTTCTCTTATGTTGGAAATTCAGCAGTGCTCTTTGGCACATGACTAATGTTTATATATAAAATGGAGGCAATACTGCAGTTAGCATGGGTTACATTTTGTTAGATGTTATCATGAGTGACTGTGGTAGAAGACATGAAGAAGGAACTCCAGGCCTTGTTAATAACAGACACAAGATGATGAGAAAAATAATGCTGTAGGCAAGACTTTCAAATGGGATCTGTGCTCCTAAATCACTTGAATACTTGTGAAAAGCTCACCCTTAACAGGTATAACCTCTTTTAATAGATCAAAACTATTTTTTTTCATTAAAAATAAATTTGCTTAGCTTACCACTTTGGAATCAGGAGAGCATAGATACAATACTGATTGTCGTTCCAGGAGTCTGTATTTATTGTTGTACCACACAAGTTTTATTACAATGTGGTCTACTAAGAAGAGATGGGGACTGGGAGTCTGGACTCCTGCTTTCTCTTACTGCTTCAGTTGGTGCCTTGATACGTAACCTTGGGCAAGTCACTTAGGCCAAAATTTTCAAATATGGGCACCTAAGGTTAGGCACCTATATCCATTTAGAGATCTACATTAGTGGCCTGAATTTTAAAGATGCTGTCAGAATTCCCATTAAAATCTAGGAGCTATGGGAAGTTTTGGCTTTAACGTCTGTGGCTCACTTTCCCCATCTGTAAAATTGGCATAATACTAACCCAGCTTTATAAAGCACTCTGAGATACTCTGATGAAGGACACTAGATCAGTGTGCCAAAAGTAGTGTATTAGAATACATGAATGTATGCTCTGCGTGCTTAACTTTCTTATGTCATTTCAAACATCTTGCAAGTACCCCAGCAGCGATCAGCCCACATGGATTACTGGAGCCAACATCATATACCTCTATGCTCCCAAGTGGAAGTAATGTCACCCAAGACCGGAGTCTGCTCCCTGCTAGCCCAGACACCAGGTGAGTTTAGCTGCTGGATGAACAGATTATTGCTGGACAGGTAGAAAGATAATGCCATAGCGCACAAGACTTGAAATCATTTCCCCAACTAATGCAGTTGTCTCCTCTGTTACATCAACTGCCTTGCTAAACACATGTTGCGACAATGTAAAACAGAACCTGGGGATGATATTGCATAAGTGCTATAACTTGTGTGGATGACGTAGCTGCAGACTGAAGATTTCATGAGCTTTGTTTTTAAAGGGGCATATTGGAGAAGGGAATGAAAAAAATGAAAAAGGATAGGGAGAAGAATGAAAGAGCCTGGGACTCCATGTAGAGAAACAAAACTAGAGTGATCACTATTTAAACTCATAATTTACCAACAGTTACTGCACAGTGGTATCCAGGAGATCAGTGTTTTTAAGAAGATACTGGTGGTGACTGGAATACCATTGGGCCAGGCAGGATGGTGATGGTGGTGATATCCCTGTTTACTCAAATTCTGATCTTGTGAATTGTTTCAGCATCAGCAATCCCTCCAGATCACTCTACCCAACCCTCCCACCCTGTGCTCCATTTGCCCCCTCTCTCATTGTGTCCCTGTGCCTTTGTTATAACCCCTTCTTATGCCCGGACCCTCTCTGTCAAAGATGGCAAAGAGCTAGAGGGGGGGGGGCAGCTTGATCGTTGTGCACTGAGCTCCCAGCTCCTCCTGCGACTGCCTGGGAAACCTCTGAATGATCCTTTGCTGCTGTTAGGGAGGGGAGATAGGCTTCGGTCTTCTGCTTCATTTTTAGAGAAGGGGAAACTGAGGCACAGCATGGTGAATTAATTTGCCTTTGTTTGTCCAGTGAGTCAGTGGTAAAGTCAGGATTAGAATGTATTGTTTCCTGACTGCCAGTCCCATTCTCATTCCAGACAGACCATAGTGCCTTTCCAGGGGTATTTGAAAGAGATCATTTTTTTCTCTGTCTTTTTTACCTTTCTAAAAAAGTAGTGTTAATTAGTTCTTGAAAACTTGCTGTCATAAATATAAAGGGAAGGGTAAACACCTTTAAATCCCTCCTGGCCAGAGGAAAAACCCTTTCACCTGTAAAGAGTTAAGAAGCTAAAATAACCTCGCTGGCACCTGACCAAAATGACCAATGAGGAGACAAGATACTTTCAAAGCTGGAGGGGGGGGACAAAGGGTTCTCTCTGTCTGTGTTGTTGTTTTTTGCGGGGACCAGAGCAGGAATGCAGGTCAGAACTCCTGTAAAGGGTTAATAAGCAGTCTAGTTAGATATGCATTAGATTCTGTTTTGTTTAAATGGCTGATAAAATAAGTTGTGCTGAATGGAATGTAGATTCCTGTTTTTGTGTCTTTTTGTAACTTAATGTTTTGCCTAGAGGGATTCTCTCTGATTTGAATCTGATTACCCTGTAAGGTATTTACCATCCTGATTTTACAGAGGTGATTCTTTTACCTTTTCTTTAATTAAAATTCTTCTTTTAAGACCTAATTGCTTTTTCATTGTTCTTAAGATCCAAGGGTTTGGGTCTGTGTTCACCTCTACCAATTGGTGAGGATTTTTATCAAGTCTTCCCCAGAAAAGGGGGTGTAGGGCTTGGGGGGATTTTGCGGGGGGGGAAGACGTTTCCAAGTGGGCTCTTTCACTGTTACTTTTGTTAGACGCTTGGTGGTGGCAGCAATAAGGTCCAGGGACAAAAGGTAAAATAGTTCGTACCTTGGGGAAGTTTTAACCTAAGCTGGTAAAAATAAGCGTAGGGGGTTTTTCATGCAGGTCCCCACATCTGTACCCTAGAGTTCAGAGTGGGGAAGGAACCTTGACACTTGTGTACGTAGACAGTGACTTGGTCTGATCTTGAGAGATACAAAACATCCACAATCCCCTTTAAAGGTTATGAAGCTGTTCACTTTATCCCTTGTCCTTTAGGCTGCAGAGTTCTTGCGCTTTTGTGGATAAACTTGCTGGTGAAATACACTGTACTGTTCTGTTCAAATCATAAAGAGCTCGTACATTTCCACTATATGCTGTCCAGCCAGCCACTGTAATTACAGAAGTTAATTATCACGCTGTAAAAACGTTGAAATGGTAGGCCTCTGTGGATTAGATTGTACTGTGTGCTTGTACAATATTGGAGCATGCTGAAGGGAACAGAGTGAGTGCATGAGAGAGACTCCGTGCATAATAGGTTGCCAAGGGATTATGCATCATCTGTCCACACCAGTAAAAAGAGGCAAAACCTATAACCCAAGTGAGTGTGAAGCTATGATGAGTTGTAAGAGCGTTAAAGCCCTTCACATAAGGGAATAAATGTGTCTTTCCACTCTAGCACAGTTTGGTGTTTTGACTGTAGCAATGTTTTCATTTAACGCTCTTAATAACACAGTGGGAAAACAACTCTGAGGAGAGAGAAAACAAACTGCTAATCTAATTCATTTTCTGTGCATGCATCAGGCCTACTGCAAAATAGACAGTCATGCTGTCAAATCCTTTTGCAAGGAAAAATAATGAAGGCTTGGCTGAAAGTTGTTCATAGGCATGATGGCAATGTCTTGTATAGACTCCCTCTAGCGCTTTTGTAAAACATCACTTCAGAGACTTAATGCTAAAACCTGTGGTGGGTTTTTTTGGGTTCGCGTATTGAGGTGAATTAATATTCTTTTATTTTCAATTCCATGCTTCCAACATTTGGGATGGCAGAAGCAGTAAAATGAAAAACCGCATGGGGTAAGGTCCAAATGTGAATTACTGGCCTGTGGGTGTAGCAAACAAAGCACTGTCTCCTGACCTCTGGGATTTGGGCCAGCTAATGAGTTGGAGAACTCATTAGGCAACGTCCCAAATCAGATGCGTCGTTCATCACATTCATCAGTTACTGCCCTAGTTTGAGCTGTTATGGAAACCAAACCAACTGTTATCCCTAAAAGCAGGAGGCCTGCAGGCCACTGACACTTGGTGTGGTGATGCTCAGTTCTGTAGCTGGTCTGTGAATAAAAAACAGGAATTCCATGGTTCTGCTCCAAGGGCCAGCCCAAAACACATGTCTAGTGCGTGGCTCCACAGGGACCTGCATTCTTTCAGCACACCTATTCTTCTTTTCTTCTCTACCTTGTAAGGTGAACTTCAGGGCCCAACCCTCCATCATCCCACAGAAGAAAGCCCCATAAGCCACACTTCCTAGGACTTCTGATATTCTCTGCCGGTTACTAATCTCTCCCCTCATAAATGTGCTGTGTGGGTTTCAGTCAGAGGATCCACTGATGTTCACCCAGGGGCATAAACAAGTTTGGTTGTTACTGGTCTTTTAGCCAGTGCAGAGGTGGAGCCAGATGCTTAGCTGGTGTAGATCAATGCAGCTCCATTGACTTCAATGGAGCTATGTTGATTTACACCAGCTGAGGGTCTGACCCAGAATATTAATTAATTAATGTTAATGAAAGTCCCATCACCATCATACAACATGCAATGGAAAACACTGATCTGCTGCAATGCCATGTGTTGACATGGAATTATGTATATTCGAGTTGAGAATTTGTTTTGCAGTCCAGTACAGATACATACAGTACAGTGAGCATACCTATGAGACCGCATTACAGTCCAGTGCTTTAATCTTCAATTTATTTCTTTTTGATATATTAGTTATATGCACTATGATCTCATTATTCCACTTTATTGTCCTTTTTTGAGCATGTTGTTTTCTGTGCTTTTCACTTTAACAGAGTCATGGGGTGGGGAATTTGTCTTGGTGGAAGGAAAAGAGGAGAAAAGTAATTCTGAAGAAAAGCCTAAAAAGAAAAGGAGTACTTGTGGCACCTTAGAGACTAACCAATTTATTTGAGCATAAGCTTTCGTGAGCTACAGCTCACTTCATCGGATGCATACTGTGGAAAGTGTAGAAGATCTTTTTATATACACACAAAGCATGAAAAAATACCTCCTCCCACCCCACTCTCCTGCTGGTAATAGCTTATCTAAAGTGATCGCTCTCCTTACAATGTGTATGATAATCAAGTTGGGCCATAGCCTGGCCATCCCGACCTAACTATATGCACTAATTATTTTCCCAGTGCCCCTATGGTGAGGGGTTGAAGATGTGCTAGATGATCAGAACTGATTTACAGAATGCTTGGCCAGAGATAGTGCCCGGGGGAGATATTTCAAAGGTACAAATGGCAGTTGAAAGTCCATAAGTTGACAAGCACTCAGATTCTGTGATGGCAGGGACCATATAACCTCTGCTTGCCCCCACCCAATTCACTGGAATTTGTTTTTCATGCCGAGGAACTTTTCGGGAGTCCTGTAGTATATGATTGTTTATTTTTATGACATTTATGCTGAGAAGCCCAATTAAGGATCAGGATCCTTTGTGCGCAGCCCGTATCAGACTTATCAGTAGAGCCGCTGATACAGACTTATTACAACTCACCGGGTGTAAGGGATGAGTTAACAGAAAGACATCAACGGTTTTTTCTGGTCGTTAGTTATATACCTTGTGTCCCAAATGCCCCATTATCATCCATTGCTCTTTAGGAACACAGGGTAAGACAACTCAGAATTGCCTGTTATTGCACTGGATTGTATCACATTGTGTTCAGATGTGACGTGTTCATGTATACTATATGGAGATGGACACAGGATTAAATTCCAATCTGAATGCAATTTATTTGTAGTTTCTGTTAGGAGACAGATGCAGGGCTAGGTTCTAGAATAGCAGAGCAGGGAACTGACCCTTTAGAAACTAGTATTTGCATTGGCACTGACATTTTTGAAAAATCCAAAGCTGCTGGTTATTCTTAGCCTGGATTTACAACTCCCAGTAATTGCTCTGCCACCCTGTAATGATGCCTGGTGGGTGTTATGGGGAGCTAAAATGAGATCACTGCTAGGGTTAATCACAGTGCTTCAGCAGGGCAGTACGTGGTGCTGAGCCCTCCTGGGTCCCATTGACTTCAGCGAGAGATGTGAGTGTTCAGGACTTCTCAGGATCTAATCCTGCTGGGATTGAGGTCAATGGCAGAATCCCCTTTGCTGTCCATGGGCCAGGATCAGGCCTGTAGTGAAGATCATTTCCTGGTGTTTTTTCCTGGGCTTTATGCCACTGTTGTATCTCATTATTTTGATTCTTCCCCCCTCATATTTTGAATTTCCTTATATTTTTTTATTTCAAAGGCTCTGCCAGTGCGTAACACTGTCTGCTCCTTTAACCATTCTGCCTTCTCCCCCAAAGACATTCTAATCACAATGTTATCACAAGTAATTGCACTCCACGCAGGAATCATTGGGCTAAATGCTCTGGCCTGGCTTGTGCATTAGATCATCAGAATGGTCCCTTCTGGCTTTAGAATCTACGAATCAATGTTTTCTTTCACACAATAGGCCAGAACAGCTGTTGTGTAAAGATGGACTTAATTAAATGTCTACAATGTCTACTACAGCCTCTTAAAAGTTTCCATGTGATTTCTTATTTAAAATGGGTATTTACTGGTATGAAACATCTTCTTTGGAGTAAATGTGCATCAAAGCATTTTTTTCCTTCAACAAATTCAGTGTTTGTTATAGATGCTGGATTCACATCTTTAGAGATTGAAATCTGGGTAGTCCCAGGACAAGTTACAACCCGGGCACTACCATTGTCATGCTAATCTGTGTCCAGGTTGACCTGCAGGCAAGCTGCCCATTCAGGCCTTGGCCTCTGTTGATTTCCCACAGTAGAGCCAAATGCAGAGATGGCTTTGTGCCACAGAGACCTGCCCACTGATGAGTGAAGTGAGACCACCAACTGCTTCTGTATAGGCTACCCAACAGCCAGGTTATTTATTAGTAGTATTGCAGAGGTGCTTGCTTTCTCCAACACCCATTGTGCTAGGCAATGCACATATGCATGGTCAGAGATGGTCCTTTCCCTGAGGAGTGTACACTCGAAATAGACAAGACAGAGAAGGTGTGGAAGAAAGGAGGTATTATTCATTTCATTTTACAGAAGGGGAATTGAGGCAGAAAGAGACTAAGTGACTGGCCAAAAATCACCTTGGCAGTCTGAGTCAGAGCTGGGAACTGAAACCAGATCTTCTAAATCCCAGTTCCGGGCCTTTACCACAAAACCATCCTTTGATTCTGCTGGGATGTATCATCTAGACAACGCTAAACTTTCCTTATGAGCCTCGCAGATCCTCTATTCAATAAATAGGTCTTTGTAACTTTTGTAAATTCTTCACTTTATCCCAAAATCACTCACTAAGAGACACCGTTTATTATGCTGAACATAGAATTGGCAAACAGGATCTCTTTGAGGTCTAATCCCATCTCTCCAGCTGATTCACTCTGTAGCATGAAGCTCTGCTTTTCTTCCCCTGTCTGTGATTGATTAAATACATTAAAAATTAAAGTGGGTGGTGGCAGTTTTGTGTACTACCTCCAAAGGAGTGTTGTCATGTGTGGAACAAGTGCTGTGTAACTGCTTAGTCTGATGATTTGTTTCAGGCTCCTGATTGACAATATTACTGGTGTCATTGAAGTCATGTTAAACAAACTCACAGGGTCTGGTTTCTATTACCACAAAAGAATAAATCCATTCTCACACTCAGCTCCAGAGAATCACGTGCCACTACTGGGTTATCTATAATGTCCTCGGCTGGTGCATTTTCTACAGAAAGCTTGTCTGCTCGGAGCCCAGTTCCCAATGCTCCATACTCCGAAGAGGCCAATGCAGAACATGAGGACGCTGGAGGAGTCAGCAATGGAATGGAAAGTTTGAAAGGTATGAATTGTTTTCCAAAATCTACTTTTTTGCTGAGCCTTTGTAATAAGGGCACGGTAATTATAGTGTAGGCCAGGGGTACTCAGACTGAGGCTCACAATGTGGTATCTGCGGCTCTTTGTGGTGCATGATATTAACACACTGTGTGACGTAATTATTAGCCAGTCTAAGCTATTAACCAATCAGGATGCTTTGACTATGTTATTACCCAATTGTAGTTTATAAAATAATAATACTTGATCAGCCATTTTTTGCTTTGACAGTAATATATAAACTAAATATTTCCCCTCTCATAGTGTTTAAAGAGAAATCTAAAGTACTGTAGTAAATGAAACAGTGAACTCACATGACTGTGGCTCTTTTGACTAACGATCGCTAATTTGGTTCCTGATCCACTGATATCTGAGTATCAGGGTATAAGTATATCCAGATTACAGTGCAATTACATTGTCTCAGCTTCTAATAATACCTGTCTTAAAAACACCAAAGGGTGGTAATAAATGTAGACATGTAGTTAACCTTCCACTTCTATGAATTAGGGGTAGTCACTAGGGCTGGTTGAAAATTTCCTGTTAACTGTTCTTCAACAGAAAATTAAGTTTTTAGCTAAATACATTTTGTGGAAAATTTCAACTTTTTATTGAAAAACAAAATGCAAAAAATTTCAATGCAGAAATTTTGCTGTGATGCTTCGTGGGAGTTGTAGTTTGGGTGCTTCATGCCCCCATCCTCCTCTCTGGGCTGAGTTCCCCAGCTGGACTACATCTTCCTTTTCCTTTGATCCCTATAAAATCATTTGAACTAAGGGTCACAGGCTCGGTATAGATCCGTTCTCCACTGGGAAAGTTCCAGCTGAATCACATCCAGATTTCTCAGCTGGTGGAAGTTTTGAAATAATGTCTGCTTGCTCTGTTGCTTGCGAGGGAGTGGGGTACCATAGAGGAAGACCAACGGCGGGATTATATAGTGTTGTTCAGTGAGAACAATCTTTATTTCCTTGAAATTGCTTACTAATTTGTTTGTTTGTTAATTCTTGCAGACGCTGAACTTTCTAGTGACATGCTTGAAAAAAAACCCAGCAAATCCAAGTCCAGTTCTCCTCGTGTGCCCCAGATTGCAAACCGACCAGGCTCCAACTCCAAACCCGTCCTACCTCCAATCCCATCAGGGCGGAAAAAGACAAACCCTTGATGGTCGACATCAGCTGAGGCATTGTCTTGATCATGCCCATTTCCGCAGTCTAACTTGAATACCGGTTTTGATATAATTTCCGCCCCCACACACACAAAGAAAAGTCTCTCAAAGAATATTATCTTTCTGAATCCATCTCTGATTAATTCTAAATCATTCTTCTCTTTAAAAAAGTTATTTATTTATAACTTTATTAAAAAGTACTTTCTGCTTTTCCCAGAGCTAGAAATGATTTCCCCAGATGCTCCCCCACTTGGAAATGTCATAGAATTTCCCCTGAGATCCATGTGAACAGATCTTCCAGAGATATTTTTTCTGTTTCACTGACTTAATTGAGGTGTGGAAGCTTGAAGGCCTCTGATGATGATGTTGCTTCTAGTACAAGACTGCGGAATTAGTTTTTGCTAAGAGAGATTTAATCTGATACTTAGATTTAAGTGAGGAAGGGAAACTACTTAATTCCAAGGCAACCTTTTATAGAAGCTATATCTTTAGAAATGAGAAGTTATTTTTAATATACATGTATATTTAAACAAACAACCCACAAAGGAATCATCAGAAAAAATCCTTAATTAATTTGATTTTGCTAAAATTTTAACTATTTTCTGATTATGCTGAGATCTGTTTTTGCCATATATGATAGAAATGGCATCTCAATATTAAATAAAACTCATACCTTAGCCTTTTTCATTATTCATTTATATTAATATATATTTACTTTGTTATATTTACTGAACAAATAACCTGCTCTGATAAGCTTGCACTGTGGAGCCCTATTGCTGTTTATATAACACCAGTCATCTGCATGGCACTTTGGAAATGCGAGAAGACATGATCTATGATCAGTTATACCAGAGTGGATTAAACTTTGCTTGTGGAACTGCTCTGGATTCACCCCCAATGTAACTGATCAGAATTTGGCCATGGTCTATAAAATCTAAATTAGACAGACCAAAAAAGAACAACAGATCATGGCATGTAAGGGATAAACCCAATATCCTGAACTTAATAAATATTACAAAAATACAGTGACGGCTGTAGAAGAACCCAACTTTAAGAAGCTTACTATCTCACGAGCAGCCTAAAGTATCCCCAGACGGCATCTAGCTCTGTGCCATCTCCTTTAGAAGATACATCTCTCCTAAGGAACCAGTTTTTACAGCAGGTTTTGCATGAACAGAGCCAAAACTCATCAAGCCAGATATGCAAAGGTATCATCATCAAGGCAAGTTACCAAAGGAAGCAGCATCCTTACAGATTGAGCCCACCAGGATCCTATCTTCAGCTAGGTCCTTAAGATGGGCCGGCTGGATGTTCAGCCTATGTCAGTCATTGGTGATCTTATCGCTTTTGGCAACCAAGTGATCGCTGACCATGTTGCAGCATTCCTTGGTAAATGTGCAATTGCTAAGGTGTTTAGACACCTAAAGATGCAGATAGGTGCCTAAAGAGATTTTTCAAAAATGCCTACACAAACTACACAGTTTTAGTAGTTGTTAGGTACGTTACCTGTTTAGTAGCATTTGAAAATCCCATTAGGTGTCAATCTGCATCCGTAGGTGCCTAAATACCTTTGAAAATCTGGCCCCTACTGCTATTCCTGCTCCACTGCTGACTTACACGGTAACCTGGGGCATGTCACTTAACTTCTCACGGTGTTATTTTCACTGTTTTACCAATGAGGATAATTATATCACTCTACCTCTCACTATTGCTGTTAGGCTTAATCAATTAATGTCTATAAAGTGCTCTGAGATCCTTGTTTCAGAGCTGTAGCCGTGTTAGTCTGTATCAGCAAAAAAACAAGGAGTACATGTGGCACCTTAGAGACTAACAAATTTATTTGGGCATAAGCTTTCGTGGGCTAAAACCTATTTCATTGGATGCATGCAGTGGAAAATACAGTAGGAAGATATATATATACACACAGAGAACATGAAAACAATGGGTATTGCCATACGAAATGTAACGAGACCAATTAATTAAGGTGGGCTATTATCAGCAGGAGAAAAAAACCCTTTTGTAGTGATAATCAGGATGGCCCATTTCAAACAGTTGACAAGAAGGTGTGAATAACAGTAGGGGGGAAAAATTAGCTTGAGGAAATAGTTTTTACTTTGTGTAATGACCCATCCACTCCCAGTCCTCCTTCAAGCCTAATTGAATGGTGTCCAGTTTGCAAATTAATTCCAATTCTGCAGTTTCTCGTTGGAGTCTGTTTTTTTGTTGGAGAATTGCAGCTTTTAGGTCTGAAATTGAGTGATCGTTGTGTGATAGTTACTATTATATAATGTTGTAATTAACAAAAGAGAAACATACCCTGAGAACACAGAGTTCTGTAGCATCCTTGTTTAAGTAGCTATATGCAGCATATTCTGGAAACACGGACTGTAGGTGCTGAAAGATCTCTCCTTCTCCCGCACCCCATGTCTGTGTATTTTCCCATCAGATTCCCTATGCATAGACTTCTGTCCCTATCCCAGTCTGCCACGTCACAACCTTTCCCCACATTCGGATCCCTCCTAAACACTCCAATACCCACCAAATTGTTCACTTCCATTTAAAAACAACCACTCCACCACCTCCATGTTATTCCTTCCTCTGTGCTAGCCAGGGTGACCTGATCTTCCCTGTGTCTTAGGGTCTGTCTACGCAGCAACTACACACCCGCAGCTGGCCCAGGCCGGCTGACTTGGGCTTGGGTTGCAGGGTTGTTTCATTGTTGGGTAGACTTCTGGGCTCAGGCTGCAGCCTGAACTCTGGGACCCCTCCCACCTCGTAGGGCCCTCGAGCCCAGGCTCCAGCCTGAGCCCAGAAGTCTATGGCAAAGAAATAGCCCCACTAGCCCAAGTGCTGCAAACCTGAGTCAGCTGGCACAGGCCAGCCACGGGTGTCTAGTTGCTGTGTAGGCATATTCTTAGAGGACCCAGTCCTGGAAACACTTATGCACATGTGTAACTTTAAGCACATGAGCACCTACTGACTCAATGGGTCTACTCACTTGTAAAGTTATGCACACCCTTAAGTCTTTGTAGGATCGGTGCTCTTGATTTTAATCTCTCCAGCACAGGGATTGTCGTTATTTTGGTGTGTTATCCAGTTCTGAGCACACTGGCATTACTCTTATATCCCAGTTGGCAGCAGAGAGAGGACCCTGGTCCTGCCATCAGCTCTGCATGGGCAAATCTTTGCTGGGTGAAGGCATAAGTTCGCTCACTTACATTCATATCAGCTGACTGCATTTGTGTGGAAGGAGAATTTCCAGTTTGGCATTAATTCTCTTGGGTCTGCAAACACTTATGAATATGAATAGCACTACTGAGTGCAATGACACCGCTCAAGTGTTTGCAGGCTCAGGGCCTCGGATAGTATGCGAACTCCTGAGTTTAAAAATAATAAAGAGAGATGTTGGTTTCTGCATCTTCATTCAGATTAGCTCAGAAATGTGATGGTGTTAGTTGAACAATATATTCAGTTGCACTCTCACCTCACCAACCTCCTTCATGCACGCACACACACACACACACACACTCTCCCCTGGCCTTCTCCCACACAGGCTGAGAAGCTGTGGATTCCCAGACCTTTTATGGTTACTGCAGTGCACCTGCAAACAGACTTTCCTTGTTTCTCCCCTCACAATCTTATCAGCCCTTTTGCCCACGGTTATCTTACTTTTTTTTGCTGTCTGTGTTTGTGTGCATAAGAAAACAAAATGGACTGAGAAAAAAAGGCTCTTTGTTCATTCCACACATGGTGGTTGGTGGGGGTAGAGTTTACAGTGGAGAAAAGGCAATAGAAAGGATAGTTTGGTACGGAACAACACAGGTAAGTGTTACATTACTGTGATTCATTGCTGAAACTGGTTTTCAAATACTCACAGAGATGCAGAGCCCCTCAATGGGCTTTTCTTATTGCCCTGGTATCTGGCTGTTCAAAGTTGGCTGCTAATCGATCAGCCTCAAACCCCCCCCCCCTCCCCCCCAGGAGAAAGTTTTCTCCCTTTGTTTCACAGATATTATGGAGCACACATCAGGCAGCAATAGCAATGGGGATATTGCTTTCCCGGAGGTCTAACCTAGTAAGCAAACAGCGCCAGCGACCTTTTAAACATCCTTACTACTATGCAGGCAGCTGGTGTATGGTTTCATGAGCCATGGGAGCAAGGGGTAGGCTGGGTCTCCCAAGATCACAATTGGCATGGCAACATAATCAATGGTTATTTTGCAGTTGGGACAGAAAGTCCCTGCTGGCAACTTTCTGAACAGACCTGTGTTCCTAAAGATGCGCATGTCATGCACCTTTCCCGACCATCCCACATTGACTTTGGTGAAATGTCCTCTGTGATCCACCAGCACTTACCACACTACTGAGAAGGATCCTTTTCAGTTCATATATATGCTTTGGCAAGGTGGTCTGGTGCCACAATTGGGATGTGCGTGCCATCTATTGCCCCACTACAGTTAGGGAACCCCAACATGGCAACACCATCCACTATGTCTTGCATGTTGCCCAGAGTCACTACCCTTCTTCGCAGAAGTTGATTAATGGCCCTGCAGACTTGAATCACAACAGCTTCTACGGATTTACCAACTCTGAACTGATTCCCCACTGACCAGTAACAGTCTGGCATTGCAAGCTGCCATAGAGCGATCACCACTTGTTTCTCCACTGTCAAAGCAGCCCTCATTTTAGTATTGCTGCGCTTCAGGACTGGGGAAAGTTCTGCACAAAGTTCCCGGAATGTGGCCTTCCGCATTGGAAAGTTCTGGAGCCACTGCTGATCATCCCATAGCTGCATAACGATCCGGTCCCACCAGTCAGTGCTGCTTTCCCAGGGCCAGAAACGGTGCTCAACTGATGTGCGACTGCCACTGGCAACTGATCATTGTTTTGCTCTATGGCTTGCAGCAGGGCTGCTTGTGTGACATCGCAATGTTCCGCATGGCGGCTCCTGTCTTGGCTGTAGAAATACTGCAGGATAAGGTGCAAAGTGTTTGTAATGCTCACAAGAAGAGTGCACAGCTGAGTGGGGTCCGTGCTTATCTGGCTATGGCATCTGTGCCGCTAAAAGACGTGAAAAAGCCTTGGTTTGTTTGCTGTTGATCTCAGGGAGGGAGGAAAGTGCATTATGGGAGGCTAACATCATGTTCCCATTACCACCCGTAAAAATGTTTGGTCCCATGAAGCATTGCAGCCCTACCCAACATTTTCTTTTGGCTACTTGCACTGTGGGCTAGCTACCCACAGTGCAGTGCACCGTGCATCAATGCAAGCATTACTAGTTTCAGAGTAACAGCCATGTTAGTCTGTATTCGCAAAAAGAAAAGGAGTACTTGTGGCACCTTAGAGACTAACCAATTTATTTGAGCATGAGCTTTCATGAGCTACAGCTCACTTCATCGGATGCATACTGTGGAAAGTATAGCAGATCTTTTTATACACACAAAGCATGAAAAAATACCTCCTCCCACCCCACTCTCCTGCTGGTAATAGCTTATCTAAAGTGATCACTCTCCTTACAATGTGTATGATAATCAAGTTGGGCAAAACTTGATTATCATACACATGGTAAGGAGAGGTTTCAGAGGAACAGCCGTGTTAGTCTGTATTCGCAAAAAGAAAAGGAGTACTTGTGGCACCTTAGAGACTAACCAATTTATTTGAGCATGAGCTTTCGTGAGCCACAGCTCACTTCATCAGATGTGTACCGTGGAAACTGCAGCAGACTTTATATACACACAGAGAATATGAAACAAGGAGAGTAATCCAGACTCCAACAAGAAACTGTTGAATTGGAATTCATTTGCAAATTGGATACAATTAACTTAGGCTTGAATAGAGACTGGGAATGGCTAAGTCATTATGCAAGGTAACCTATTTCCCCTTGTTTTTTCCTACCCCCCCCCCCCCCCCCCCCAGACGTTCTTGTTAAACCCTGGATTTGTGCTGGAAATGGCCCACCTTGATTATCATACACATTGTAAGGAGAGTGGTCACTTTAGATAAGCTATTACCAGCAGGAGAGTGGGTTTGGGGGGGGGGGGGTGAGAAAACCTGGATTTGTGCTGGAAATGGCCCAACTTGATTATCATACACATTGTAAGGAGAGCGATCACTTTAGATAAGCTATTACCAGCAGGAGAGTGGGGTGGGAGGAGGTATTTTTTCATGCTTTGTGTGTATATAAAAAGATCTTCTACACTTTCCACAGTATGCATCCGATGAAGTGAGCTGTAGCTCACAAAAGCTTATGCTCAAATAAATTGGTTAGTCTCAAAGGTAGCATTACTAGTGAGGACGCACACCGCCGACACAGTGAGCATGGTGTGGACACACAGGATCGGAGACTTGATGTCAACGTACATAAAGTCGACTTAACTTTGTAGTGTAGACATGGCTGAAGTCTCTGAGTTTTACAAAGGGCAGTATTACAAGCTGTTTAATTTCCCTTTTTCCCTGCAAGTAAACATTCAGCAGTCACAAGAAAGCCAGTGACCAAGAAGAAATGCTCAAGACTATGGCTTCTTGCTTTGTGAACTCAAGATTCAGCACTTCACAGATAATTTATGTGGGTTTTCACCCAACCGGCGAGATTAAGTATTAGCTTCATTTTACAGATGGGTAAAATGAGAGCTGGAGTGATTTGCCCATCTCACAGAGTGTAGAGTTGAGAATAGAACCCATAAGTCCTGGCTCCCAGTCCCCTATTCTAACCACCAGCCAGTTCTAATGCATGGGGAGAGATGGGGGGAAACTGCCTGTATTATGAGTTATGCAAAGAGAAAACTGTCATGAGGAGCATACAGCGGGTAGGCTCTCAGGTTGCAAATACTTCCAAAAATACAAAGGAAGGAAATTCGTCATGATTTTGTATGATGGTGGGCAAGGAAAAATGGCCTGAAGCTAAGGTGTGGAAAGTTTGTTAGCCATTAAGACAAGGTTCTTGTCTCCATTTGAATAGACTAGCCCCAGTTAGGTGGGTATTGATTAGCAAGCATGATGTAAGACTTAATCCCACAAAGGCCGAGACGTCAGAAAGGATCTATCACAATGGCCTTTACTGGCCCTCTGAGCTTAGAGCTGAGCTGAAACTCAGCGTAATTGTGGAGGGTAGTCTCTGAGACATTGTCTAATGTAAGGAATGGAAAGCATCCATAGGTGAAGAGCCTGACCCAGAGCCCATGGAAGTCAGTGGAAATCTTTCCATTGATTGCAATGAGTTTTGGATTAGGTCCATAAATAATAAAATAAGATCTAGACGTTATTCCCTCTTGCAAAGCTACTGGAAATTTTTGAGGGATAGAGGAAAAGCAATTTACAAATGAGCATAAAGGTGGGTAGGATCCATAGTCATCAGTGGTAGTGGAACAGTTTTTATAGTGGGAGGTGCTGAAGGCATAAAGCCTGTATTTGGGTTGTTATTACTACTTCAAACCAGGGGGTGTGGCAGCACCCCCCAGTACCCCTAGTTCCAGCACCGATAGCCATCTAGTCCAACCTGCTGCCCACTTTGTGGTGGCCAAAGGGTGGGATTTTAACTGGCCTGATTCTCCAGCACTTTACACCTTGCAGAGTCTTTTACATCTGTGCAAAGTGGGTGTAAACTGCTTCTACATAGGGGTAAATGACTGCAAGATGCAACACAGCGGAGAAGCAGGCCTTACTCATTCCAAAACATGCTAGACTCCTAGGGGAACAACAGTGTGAACTATGAAAACCCACCCAGTGGGCTCTTGGCTGGGTATAAAAGCCCAGGTATTTTCATCTCCCTTAAAAAGGCCCAGCAAATCTCAGCTAGTTACCAAAAATGTATTTTTAACACAGCTGCAGTCGTATCAGATACTAACTGCAGGGCTGTTCATTTCTACAATACGGAAAAAGAAAGCACAAAACTGGTTCCAAAAATACCTGTTTAAAGACTATAGTTGCATTCCAGGAGTGGCTAGCTAACTTCTGTTCCCTCAGGAGCTTGTCTAATTGAATGTGCTGCATAATATGCTGTTAATTTGGCAGCTGTCAAAGTGAATTATAATTTTTTTAACAGTAAATGTGGGGGGCTTTTTTGCCGCAAAGAGTATATTTCCTTGGTTACCTTTGATTCGCTTTATTCGCGGGACAGATGAGGAATGGCTGCAGACATAGCGTGGGGATGATTCTTCCCCCCTTGCTCTTCCTGTGGAGTGTTACCTTAGACCCCCGACCCTACAGCCTGACCCACACATGCTGACTTTGGGGGTTTGTGCTGCTCCGGCGTCCGCCCACACAGCTCAGGTTGCAGGATCAGGACCTTAATCTGCAAGTGGTCCTACTGAGCTCAAGGAGTAGGATAGTACTTAGTGGGAGTAAAGGTGCCGGAATTGGGCTTCTTAAGAACACTTGTATTTTAATGCCTATACTCTCATTCCCAGGTGTGATCATTTAGTCCTGCACATGGCTAATTTTACCCACACAAGTAGTCACCGTGACTCCCACGGGGTGCAGGTGGATCCTGACAGAGGATCAGGGCCCTAATCAATAATACTTAGTGCTTGACAAACAATAGCCAATTAAGGCATGAGCAGGGTCACCAGCAAATCTTACTGGTTGGCCAGATCCCACTAAATATTTCAAGCTTTTGAGCTATTTTTCCTCCTCATTAAAAAAAAAAAAAAAAAAAAAATCCCTAATGATGAGTTTCATTTTCATGCCCCAGGGTACATACATTTTTATTGTGTGTGTATTAAGTGTTCATACCTGTGAGCAAGTATGAGCATTAAAATGTGTCAGTGGGACCCCATCGGGCTTGGAGACCGGTGCTAGCAGATTCCATCGCTGGACGGGTGCCTGTGAGAGGAAACACAGTTTAGTGGCTAAGGTCCAGGTGTTGGAATCAGAAGATCTAGGCCCCGCGTCCTCATTGCATTGGGGTACCTTTTAGTTGCTTCCACAATACAAAACTGCCCCGAAGCTGGTAGGTCTGGCCATTAGACCTTGGGGAATCTTGGGTGGTACAGAGCTGGCATAGCAACCCCTTCGCTAGCCCTTCTCCTGCAGCCAATGCCAGCTGCTTGGCTTGGCCCTTTGGGATCAGAGCAGCCACCACAACTGAGAGCAGTCCTCAGGCCGATGTCAGAATAGCGTAGGATCAAGGGTTAAAGACGGATTTCCACCAAACCCTTCCTGAGGGCTCCACACCACAGCTCAGGCTCTGGGCCTCGGTTTGTATTCTCTTCTCCGCCAACCCCTTGCTGTGTGGGGCTGGGTTTCCTATGCTTCAGCTTTCCCATCTGTAAAGTGGGGATAGCTCCTGGCCTCTGAGTGCCAATCTCTTAGGTGCCTGCAGCGTGTCCGGCTAGAGAGGAGAAAAGCTTTAGTGTCTTCTTAATTCTAACAGCGGCCCTAGTTAAAGCGTTAATGCCTGCGAGGCTTCGTGCCTTGTAAAATTGGACTCTTGACACGAGCAAGGATTTTTCCTTTTGACCTGATGAGAGAGGAGTTTATTACAGCCAGGTAAACTTGACATGCTCTCTTCTGCCCTGCATGCAGGATGCCAGGTGCATGGGAAGACACACAGTCCCTAGCAGGGACGAGAGCTGCGGCAATGCTTAAGGCAAGCAAATGTGAAGCTCAGCCGGCATAACATGTGGCATGACTGGGATACTAATCAATACCCATCAGCTAGGGGAGGCTCTAATTACAGGAGATCAGGAGCAGCTAAAAAATTAGGGGGGGACCAGTCTAGTCTGTATTTCCAAACAGTCTCTGGGCATCAGAGTTCCCATGCTACAAGCAAAGGATTTCTGCCACTGCATAGATGAGCTTAATCCAATGTTCACTCACAAAAAGACATGAGGGCCATTCCTCGGCTGGTGTGAATTTAGAGGGAGCCCTCCAATTCCACAGCAGTCAATGGAGCTCCAGTTACATTAGGTGAGGGTCTGGCCATTGGATCTTAATTGCCACTGGGCTGATGGGGGGCTGCTCACGTATTACTGTGGCTCTCTGGCAATGTACACTGGTAAATTCTGGCCCCTTCTCAGGCTCAGGTGGGCCACCCCGATCTAGTCTGACCTCCTGCGTAACACAGGCCAGAGAACTTTCCCAAAATAACTCCTAGAGCAGAGCTTTTAGGAAAACACCCAATCTTGATTTAAAAACTGTCAGTGATGGAGAATCCACCGTGACCCTTGGTAAATTGTTCCAATGATGAATTACTCTGCAGTTAAAGATGTGTCTTATTTCCAGTCTGTATTTGCCTAGATTCAGCTGCCAGCCGTTGGATTACGGAGTAGGTTGCAGATAGCTCTCTGTAGAGGAGTTCGAGATGGGTGTCAGTCATGGTTCTAGTCAATCTCTTGAACCTCTGGAATCTGTAACAAACTATGAACCATTTATCGAAACATCTATTAATCAGTTATTAACCGGTCGTGAGCTACTATCAATGTAGCCTTCCTATCACATGGGCCTCTCTTTGGGGGCAATGGAGTTGCAGGAGTTTATTATACCACAGATAAGTTTGGCCCAGTGTGTCCAATCATCTCACTCCTTTTCCATAGAGGCCACCCCCTCAATTGTTCAGGTTTTACGCCCCACCCAAGCTCTGTGACTCCTTTAAGCCACTTCTCCAAAATGGCATCAGGACAGAGTCTGAGAAAGGAGCAGCAGAGACATGATTTGTCAGTCAGCTTACTTGACTATTTTTCTCATGCTGTGGTTCATTAAATCCTGTACTTGCCTTGTGCCAGCAGTCGTGACATTAGGAGCAGCCTCAGGATAAGTGGGCTCAACTTCCTATACATGTTCTATCATCTCCAAAAGCCATCCCTCACCTCAGATACCTGGCCATGGCCATTGTTTCCTAAATAATGAATCAGGTTTGCATTGGTTAATGGAATGAGAAACTAAACCCCACCAGGGAATTTCTGCCTCCTTCTACTGCATCTACTGTCTCTCATGCTTTGAAAAGCGATAGGCCTCTTAGCTCAGACAAAACAGTAACAACTAAATTACACAGTGGCATTTTACAGAGCCATTTACCAGGCCACCTGACTGTGGGAATCGCAGTTTAAGCTGCTCCGTACCATGTGATTACCAGATTAAAGACCAGGGAGAATGAAATGCTAAGCTTTGGCCTGCCAACTGCGCCCGTACCTGACAATGGCTCTGTTGATACACGTGTGGGGCTAACAGGCTATAATTGGCCATTGATGCAGCTTGAGTGACAGGTCTTAAAAATTAGCTTGGGGAAAAAGGCAACAAACTGTAAATGTTGGAGTCTCCCACCTGCAAACACAGAAGCCAGCTCTCAGATAGCAATTTTCAAGCCCCACCATTTCTTCCTCTGAGAGAGTCTTAAACCATATTTGATTTTTTCCTCCCCTTGCAAAAGAACAAGACCCCCCCCCCCGACTCGACAATTGCATTTGCACGGGCAGACCCATGCGATGCTCCAGTGACTCAGTGGGGCGCCATGTGGCTGCTTGGCTCCTCCCACACCGTCAGGCACGGACGTTTGCATGGCCCCTCACCGCCCAGCGCAAAGTGGTGGTGCTACTCGACAGGGTTTTGAGCATGAGCCTCGCCCCAATAACCAAACCAAAGACAAAAGGCTCAGGGTGCTGGGGTGGGGGGTGCTTGTGTGTGTCTCCCCTTCCCCCCCCCCAACACCCTGAATAAAGACCTCCCTATGGATTCACTACACTACAGGTTTGTCACGTCTCCAGGACCAGGGCTGCTACTCCATTCACTGGTCTATCTTGCTTGGGGAGTATTTTTGCCTTTCTGAGAAGAAGCCTCGCTCTTTCAGTTGCTGTGGCCAAAGCCCTTAAACGTACCTCCCCCTCAGTCAGCCGCCAGAGGTACTTACCGGCAGATGGCTGCCAGGCTGCTCCGCTCTAAGAGCATTTGTGTGCCGTCTGGGGATTTGCCACAACTCTGCTGCAGGAGTAAAATCCTGCCCGCTTTAGCCGGCAACAGAAAACCGCTGCTTGCCAGGCCAGGCCAGGCCTTCGCGCACGTCAGCCGGACGCCTGCCCTTTGCACCACAGCTGCACCTGCCCGCTGGAATTTCCACATTGCCGCTGGTCCGGGGGTGGGCAAACTTTTTGGCCTGAGGGCCACATCTGGGTGGGGAAATTGCACGCAGGGCCATGAATCTAGGGCAGGGGGTTGGGGTGTGGGCTGTGGGGGTGGGGGTGCAGGAAGGGGCTCAGGGCAGGAGGGGTGGTGTAGTGTGGGAGGGGGCTCAGGGCAGGGGTTTGGGGTGTGGGGTGCGGCAGGGGTGCAGAAGGGGGCACAGGGCAGGGGGTTGGGAAGCAGGAGGAGTCCGGCAGGGGGGTTGGGGTGCAGGGGGCATGTGGGGTGCAGAAGGGGATTCAGGGCAGGGGGTTGGGGTGCGGGGTGTGCTGTGCAGGAGGGGGCTCAGGGCAAGGGGTTGGGGTGCAGGAGGGGTGGTGTAGTGTGGGAGGGGGCTCAGGGCAGGGGTTTGGGGTGCGGCAGGGGTGCAGAAGGGGGCACAGGCAGGGGGTTGGGAAGCAGGAGGAGTCCGGCAGGGGGGTTGGGGTGCAGGGGGCATGTGGGGTGCAGAAGGGGATTCAGGGCAGGGGGGTTGGGGTGCGGGGTGTGCTGTGCAGGAGGGGGCTCAGGGCAAGGGGTTGGGGTGCAGGGTGCTGGAGGTGGCTCAGGGCAAGGGGGTTGGGGGTGCAAGAGCGGTGTGGTGTGCAGGAGGGGGCTCAGGGCAAGGGGTTGGGAGTGCGGCGTGCGGGAGGGGGGGCTCAGGGCAGGGGGTTGGGAGTGCGGCGTGCGGGAGGGGGGCTCAGGGCAGGGGGTTGGCGTGCAGGAGGGGTTTGGGATGTGGGGTCCGGCCTGGTGCCTCTTACCTTGAGCGGCTCCGGGGTGGCAGCAGCGTGCAGCGAGGCTAAGGCAGGCTCCCTGCCTGCCCTGGCCCTGCGTGGCTCCCAGAAGCAGCCCGCAGCACATCCCTGGGGTCGGGGTGGGGTGGGGGCGGGGAGGCAGAGGGCGCCACATGCTGCCCTTGCCTGCAGGTACCTCCCCCGAAGCTCCCATTGGCCGTGGTTCCCTGCTCCTGGCCAATGGGAGCTGGGTGGGGCCCCATGGAAGGGGTGGAGTAGGGCCGGGGTGCGGTGCGGGGGGTCGAGCACCCCCGGGACAGTGGGGAAGTCTGCGCTTAGAGACCAGCTGGTGACTGAGGGGCCGTCTGCCCTGGAGCTGGGAGGGCTAATTTCCAGCTCAAGGAGGCAGCTAAACGCCAGCTCTGATGCAGCTGGTGCGCTATTAGAAGGACTGGGGTACTAGCCGCCTGCCCCCTCAGCTAAGGGGGCGGAACCACTGAGTCCAGGCTACTCGTGATTACGGGGGACAGCAAGAGAGAAAACTGGATGCGGAGTGGGGGGCAAAGGTTGATAATGAGGGCTCCAGAGGGGGACACGGAGCAGAGAACCTCAGGCGGAGCCCCCTGCTCCTCAAAGGCATCTAAGGAGCCAGTGGACGCCGCCCAGGGGGTCCATGCCCACAGACGTGATCTGAGAAGGGAATGGATGTAGACCCCCCCATAGTTGCAGAGCATGCCCCCATCCAGCTTCCTCCTTGGAGCGATGGATGGCTGCCGTGGCCAGCGCCCCGAGGAGATTGACGAGGAGGTCCCATGAGTGCGTGGGGCCATGGATGGGGTGCGGGTAGAGCAGGAAGGGTGGGGAAAAGTGCAGCCAGAACCTAAGGAAGAGGTTCTGGAAGAGCCGGAAGAGGGGCTACAACCGGATGTACTCTTCAGGGTCTCCCTCTCTTCGCGCAGAAGGGGCAAGTGTTGAGGGAGATCATGAACCCTGCCAAGTACACACCCATGCTCATGGCTCCATGAAGGAGACACCCACTAATATCCCTGGCAGGCTGTGGGACCAGAGTGGCATACGGACTGGCCCCCAAGGGTTCCTCGCCCTCCTCAGGTGGCAGGACGGGACATGCGGCCGGGGAAGTGGATGGTACAAAGCACGAGCGTGCACAGAGGTGCAGTTTGGAGGCAGGCTGGCTGGCGTTCAGCTGGCTCCGGTTGCGCATCGTTTTCAGCCAAGGAGGCTCACGGGGCAGGCGCCCAAGGACAAGGTCTGAAGGGCCAGGGGCGAGAGGGTAGCTTCGTCCTGTAGGCCTCACTCAAGGAAGGCAAGGCTTGGATGAGTTTGGCGCTGCGTTTGGGGTGGGAATCTGAGGGTTGTCCATTGTCTTCATGGCTTTCCATCACAACTTCAGCAACCACCACCCCTCCATTAAACCGTCTCTGCAAAACTTCCACCCTGGCATCAACTTCCTGGACACCAGGATCAGCTTCAACAAGGGAACCCTACAGATCCCTAGTTCGTTGTTACTAAGCAGACGGGCTGCTGTGTTTTGCACCAGTTGGAGCTTTTCCAGGGAGCATGACTTCAGCCACTTCTGCAAAGTAGCTGAAAGGTGCTAAGTACTAGAGTTATAAGGTCAGGCGAGATGGATTGTCTCAGCATTAAACAGTCTCCTGGAGGCTTGGAATGGATACAAGGAGAAGCAGCAATTGTCAGAGTATTGCTGAGACAGTACCAGAGGCGCCGACTTACAAAAGTGCCGGGGGGGCAAGGGGGTGCTCGACCCCCAGCTCTGCCTCAGGCCCTGCCCCCACTGCACCCCTCCCCCCAAGGCCCCACCCCTGCCCTGCCTCTTTCCGCCCCATTCCACCCTCTCAGTAGGAGGCGCTGAACCTCGGGGCCTGCCCACGGGCACTGTGGGTGGGAGGGAGCTGAGCGGGGGGCTGCCGGTGGGTGCTCAGGACCCACCATCTTTTCCCTGGGGGTGCTCCAGCCGCAGAGCACCCTCTGAGTCGGCCCCTATGGACGGTGCTGTCAGACCAAAACGTGTGCACGCATGTGGCCTTCAAAAAGCCGGTTGTGCCTCTCCAGCAGTTCGGAAGCAGGTGGCAATTCTCCAGGGCAATTCTCCAGGGGTGGAAAGTGGCTTTTGATTGATCCAGCTGGTGGGGGGTTAGAAAAGCAGGACGCTGGCAACCGTTGGAAGCAAAGAACCCAGCAAGCTCCGGAGAGCTGTCGAAGGAGGAGGACACCCACTCCAATGGCAACAGTGTGTACCAGCACCTGCCATCCGCCTCTCAATCACAATGATTCCAGGCAAGCCGAGCCTGCCTCCAGCTGGCTACGGAGTCGGAGATGAAATAGGCAGAGGACCGTCTTCATTTATGTTTTGTTCCACAAATTCATAAAATCCTCCCCCTAGGGAGCCTTGCTGCAAAGATTGCACAGTTGGGGGATTTGCTATTTCCGAGGCACACGAGGAGAGACAGTGCATCAAAGTCTGAATGTTTTAAAGAGCCAAGCCAGCGAGGTAAAAGGTCTTTTCTGGCCCCACCTCTCTCGCTCCCCATGACTTTGCTCTCAAAGAGCCTGATCAAATTCCCTGCAAGTCAATGGGATTTTTCCTCCCCATTGACTTCAGTGGGCTTTCGATATGTCCCATGGGCAGAGCTGCTCTTGACCTGCGTATCGTAGATATGGCCATTTCCTGCAATATCCTGGGCAAATCTGATTGAATTACCTTAAACCTTATTGAGTTAAGGTTCAGTAACTTAAGAGTTCATTGTATTAAAAATGCAAGAGTCTATGTATCACTGTGGGATTGTACATAATGTCTGTAAGGAGGAGACCTAGAATCATAGAATCTCAGGGTTGGAAGGGACCTCAGGAGGTCATCTAGTCCAACCCCCTGCTCAAAAGCAGGACCAATCCCCAATTAAATCATCCCAGCCAGGGCTTTGTCAAGCCTGACCTTAAAAACTTCTAAGGAAGGAGATTCTACCACCTCCCTCGGTAACGCATTCCAGTGTTTCACCACGCTCCTAGTGAAAAAGTTTTTCCTAATATCCAACCTAAACCTCCCCCACTGCAACTTGAGACCAATACTCCTTGTCCTGTCCTCTTCTACCACTGAGAATAGTCTAGAACCATCCTGGCCAGTGTCAAGCCTGGGCAGTATTATGAACTTCAAGGGACTCTTTGAAAACAATGTTCTAGACCTGGGTTTCTCAAGCCCCGGGGTCAGGAACCAAAATTGGGTTGCGTGACAGCACCTGTGAGCTCGCCTCCCTGCTCCCGGCACCACAACCTCAGGGGTCCCAGTGCCACTCAGGTTTGGCTCAGCCGTCATGATGATGGGAGTCCAGGTAGGCCAAATTTGAGTGACTGGCACTGCAACCCCATGACTGAGGTCACAACTTCACTCTCACACATTTGGGTCGGTCGGGGGGCAGGACCAAACATAATGACCATACGGGGTCAGATCAATGGGTCCATCTAGCTCAGTATCCTGTCTTCTGACAGTGGCCAGTGCCAGGTGCCCCAAAGGGAGTGAACAGAACAGGTAATCATCAAATGATCCATCCCCTGTCGCCCATTCCCAGCTCCTGGCAACCAGAGGCTAGGGACACTTCAGAGCATGGTTTTGCATCCCTGCCCATCCTGGCTAATAGCCATTGAAGGACCTATCCTCCAGGAACATATTTAGTTCTTTTTTGAACCCTGTTTTAGTCTTGGCCTTCACAACATCCTCTGGCAAGGAGTTCCACAGGTTGACTGTGTGTTGTGTGAAGAAATCACCCCAAGGCCTCCACCCCCAAACTATTTACTAGGTCACGGCAGGTGAAGAACATTTACAAGTAGGTCCTGAGCCTAGAAAGGTTGAAACCCACTGTGCTAGACCAAGTTAAGTGGGATTCCTAGGAAATACTTGGAAGGAGGGGAAGGCAAATTCTCACCTCCAGACTCCACCGTTCAAATCTGTGCCCTGAGGAGAAGCCCATTGTCTGCAAAACCTGTAGACATATCTTCACTACTACAATGATCAACAACCCCCTTTGAAGATCCATGGGGCCTACACATGCCTGTCACCACAGATGGTGTACCTCAGACCTCAGATCTTGGCCTCCTGTAACCCTGTCACTGAAGGACAAGATCAGAGGCCAAGAATGGATGAAGGCATGACTCAGAGATTCATGAGGATGCTGTTATCAACTTGTGACCACTGACAAATCCCTTGGGGGAGGGTTGTGAGGGACTGATCACAGGCCAGAGCCCTTGCTGGAAGTGGAGTGATCTCTGGTAAGCTCATTAGCAGGCATGTAGGTTCTTTGATTGTTTTTAATATGTTTTCTCTGCAATGCTTTTACCTATGGTAATTGCACTGTTATCACTTCTGAGGCAAAGGCAGCCAAAGCAGGGCTGCTGAGGCAATCTGACTTGCCAGGGAACTCAGAGTATAGGCAAGGGTCTGTGCAACCTGGAAATACACTGGTCAGGAGGGAGAGAGATGTGGACTCCACCCAAGGGCGGTGACAGCTGGAGTGCTGAAGGCCTAAGAGTAGGTGCCCATGCTGGACCATTGGGGGTAGGGAGGGCGGGGGGAGGTGCAGTTGCCCTGAACTGTGACAATGCAAATTACTTCCCCCCTCCATTTCCCTTGTCAGTAAATCTCACTTTTTTTTTTATCATCCTGGCCTTTGCAGCTGCTGATTTATGTTCACTGTAATGAACGAGGCTCCACAAAAATGAACTGTGCTGTCAGGTGTGATTTATGAAGCCATCTTTACTGCTCGCAGAATCATCTTCTTCCCCTCTTGTTTAATTTAGTGACAGGAGCCGGTTTTATACCTCAAAAGCAACCAGGACTTAGATCTCCAAAGGAACCTTAAGGTTTTCTTTTTGCTTTACAAGTCCCTTGTTCCTTTGACCCCCACAGTGGGAAGGGCTGAAGACAGACTGAAGTCATGAATAAACACTAGTACACTCCCTAAAAGGCAAAGATTTCACGCTAAAACCTCGAGCTTTTATGAATGAAGAGCCCAGCAGATAGGGATGTATTAATCAGACCTCGGCAATGTTAGGGGAGAAAGATGATTTGTTCGATTAGAGATATAGACTCCATAACTGCTGTGGAATTAAGTGCAGCTATTAAATGTTTAATATGTGGGATTTATAGGTGTGTATGTTAACCGTGAAATTACAGGCAGGCTTTGAAGAGGTATCTTCGTGAGCACATTAGCCCTTTATAAAGTGATTGAGCCTTCACTCGTGTATAGAAGGACCTCCGACATCTGCTTTTTTTATCCACTCACGGTCCCCACTACTCAGCTTTACTAGAGGAAAGCCTGTCTGAGGGTCTGCCTTCGGTCGTCAGTGGGCAGCAAGAGCCAAGCAGCAGGGGCTGAACAAAGCACTTTTGAGGTGCGGCTGCGCACCAAGCTTTTCAGGTGGCAGAAGCTTGACTTTCGGCAGGGACGTCGATATTTAGACACCTCAGAAAGAGGCCCGATTTTCAGATGTGCCGAGCGCTCAGCAGTTCCCACCTTAAACACTGGCCCACTTAGCGAGTTGGCTCAATAGGGACTTAGGCCTCTAAATTTAGGCACCCAACTTCTGAGAATCTGGGCTCATGCGTGAGGTGTTGCATCCCTGATCATCTTGGCTAATAGCCATGACAGGTTGCATCCCTGATCATCTTGGCTAATAGCCATTGCTGGACCTCTCCTCCATGAACTTATCTAATTTTTTGAACCCTGTTATACTTTTGCCAGCTCAACATCTCATGGCAATGAGTTCCACAGGTTAACTGTGTATTGTGTGAGGTGGAGTTTTGCTTCTAAGGGATAGGCCAGGGGTGGGAGAAGGCTGTGGGACAGATGTAGGGGCTGTAACAATACAGAATTCTAAGACAACATTAGGATGACAATGACTCTATATCCATATGCTTGGTCCTAGCCCTTCAAAGAAACCTGTTGCACCCTGCCAGTTTGCTACCTGGGTGAGGTTCCTTTCCAAAACTTTGGTCATATGGCTAGGGTGCGACTCAGGACACCTAGGTTCAATTCTCTGTGCCCCCGTTCATCATCTGTAAACTGGGGTGACTAGCACTGCCCTACGTTACAGGGCTGTTCTGTGTAGAGCATGAGACCCCCAGGCCCCATTGTAATAAGAGGCGAAAGAGATATCTGCGATGGGTAGGCTGATAAGGATTGTGTGAAATCTGAGTTTAGAACAAGCTAAAGTAGCCACTGCTCTCTTTAGAGCAATTAGCAACTTTAGAGCAATTAGCTTTAGAGAAACTTTAGAGCAATTAGCTTTCAAATCAGCCTTACCCTCCCAGCTAGAAAACTAAAGAGCTTGGTTTTCAGCTCCCACTGACTTCAAGTAGAGATGGGGAGGTTCTGCCCCACTGGAAAATAAACCTAGTTTCCACCACCCAGTTCTGACTCTGATTCAGCTGCCATCCTCTGTTCCTCCTGAGTGCGAGTTCTTTACTGATGGGCAGTCCAGATCCTCCAGAATGGGATCTGGTAGCAGCAGGAAGGTCGGGGCTCCTTGATTGCTCAGCGTTCATTTTTGTTTGCAAGCCAGCACTGAGACCAGTTACTGACCTTCTGGACTGAGCTGGGGCACACTGTCATTCGCAAACGCTGGGGCTGGCTGGCTGCTCCCCGGAGGGAAGGTTAACCCTGAAACCAGAGAGCCTGCTCTGAAGCCCACCTGTCGAAGGCAGTATGACTTCAAGGCAGCAGGACGTGGGCTACTTCCCTTAGCAAAGTGTGCTCAGCAGAAGGAACATACAACAACAAAAGTCACAGTCAGCAGTCACAACAAAAGCTAAGGGTCAGGAGCAGATTTATTTAACAATAGAAAAACCTCAAACCTAAATCTCTACTTCCATTAAGAAAGCATTTCAGATCTTTGGGGTTGGGCTTTTTCAAGTGTCTATTTGCATATGCGCTAAATCACTGTCAGTCATTCAAGTATACAATTTAAAAACAAGTCCCCTACCCCTACCGTGAGGACACTGACAGCTGACAGAGTGTCTCTAGATAGTCCAGGTTGTCTCACCATTTTCCTTCCCCTCTGCCTCTCATGAGTTTATAAAGACTATCACTTAGAGATACTAGAATACCGGAGGGAAGCCATCCCTACTGGTGTCTGGTGATAACTACTCTGCAACACCTAGACTGTCTTGTAAACAGAGATAGATGTAAAAACATCCTGGTGATTTCATTCAAATAAAATCCAGATACAGAGCATGGCAAAAAAACTGCATCACATGAAACAGGAGACCACATACAGTGTAGCTGATAAATGAGAGCAGCCTGTGTACAAATACATTCCGTTCACTTTTACACTTGCCAAGCTATTGTTTGGCTAGCAACAGTGAACCCAAACTACTTGAGTCACATTCACGGCTAGTGTAAACGGGTTCCATGTGGAGTGGAGGCCAGTGCTGAATCTGACTCCATGTCTCAGCCCCATGCCAGATTTTCACTCTTTGATCTACAAGCTTTACTGCTGCTCTAACACTGAATTCTACTTGTGCTGAACACATTCCCTGCTCTGAGTCTGTGTAAAAAGCTTTCCCCTGCTCCGTGATGAAGATCAAGGTGGAAATCTTACTTCTGGGCTAGTCTTTCCCAAGGTATGTATATACCAGCTGATGAGCAGAAGCAGGGTTTAAACCAAGTTATTTGTGGGAAGGAGGGATAGACCTTCCAGTGAACATGCAGGCTTATTCTCCCCCTGCCTGAGAAAATACCTTGAAAACCATGTGCCGTTTGGGGCACTCCAAAGGCAGGAAGTTTTGCTCCTCAGAGATATTGCTCTGAGTCAGCAGATGCCAACTCCATCCTGCTATGGGCGGCTTCACAGTTACAGGAAAGAATGAACTTCAAAGGCAGTGAATCCCTTCCCGTCTACTTGAACACTGATTGTAACATAGGGGTGTTTGCTTGTGTGCTGTTCTCTGACAAATTAGAGGAGCAGCCAGTGGAACAAGTCTTGTTGTCAAACTCAAAGAGCGTTAGGAACAGTGGAGCGTGAAAAGGATAGGCTGGCTGATTATGCCCCTTTCATTTAGTCTGTGTTATAAGCAGACACTTTCAATAGCACAGGAAGGAAGGAAGCTGTAAATTAGTTTGACCAGCTGCTCAAAGTCAAGACAGCTGAAAATGGGGAGCTAATCCGGCTATGGAACAGTTCTAGGAAGTGGCATTGCAAGCTTCCCCACAAGGCACCAGCTGTGACCTCTGGGGACCTCTGCTAAAGGTCATCACTGTGGCTAATTCAGTCCTTGTTCTCTGCTGAGACAGCCAAAGGCTGCCACCCTCAGAGCTACTTATGATGGCTTTCGCTCTTCTGCTATCACGGCTTATTCTAGCCAGATGCTCAGCTAGCTGCCTGCGGGCAGTAAATGTAATCTAATATGGGAACGTGTTGGCTTTGTATTCAGATTGGTTTATGCCTCTTAACATTCACTCATTAGCAGAGTCCCAGCAGTGTACTCACTTGCGGGTTTGTTACTGCACATTTATCTTTCCTCCTTGCTCCTAAAAAGGACAATACAGAACCCTGCCACTATTAATTCTCTATTGCTACAACCCCTGTGCAAGCTCATTCCTGAACACTGCTGGCCAGGTCTACCACAATGCACAGAACTTGTCTGTGCACTTGCAGCCGAACAGGAGGATACGCAAATCCAAAGCCTCACACGGGGGGGGGGGGGGGGGGGGGGGGGGGGGGAGAGAGAAATGGCACGGCACAAAGAACTGGCACACCCAAATCAAAGCGAGGATCGGAAAGGTTGGCTCCTTGACCTTGCCAAGTCATTTAGCAGGACACTAAGTGGAAGCCATCTTTATGGACCTGATGTCACAAGAGCGCCACCCCTGGTTGATTCAGAGGCTTAAGCAGCAGCAGCAGAGGGGGAAAGAGTGGTGAACACAGGGAAAGCTCCATGTTAGACCTGAGCAGTAACTTCACCATGGGATTCAGAGGACAATCAACCATGCAAAGGCCTTCAACATGGTTGACTTCATCTGAGCCCTTCGGGGGAAACACCTGTAATTTCACTGGGCATGTCACTCAGCAGGGTGGTTCTCCTCTGCAAATGGAATGTAAAAGAGGCACCTTCTGATTGAAGAGATCTGTTCCCTAGCTGCACTCAGGAACACAAACAAAGCCTCTACTCTTAGCCACGCAGAGCCGACAGCCTCCAGCTCACTCACTCTTGGCTATTGCATCTTGTGCTCCAGTAGAATAGTCTAAATTCTAAACAGTCTCATCTTGACAAACCCACTGGACTCGGGTTGCTAGGAGTCACTGGGTTCTAATTTGGCCTGCAAAACCCTTCCAGTCCAGCTGGGTTCTTTGGATCAGGGCTGGCTTTACTACGCTAGCCATTAGGATGGGAAAAGCGACCTGGGAACTGGACACAGCTGACCAGGACGGAGTCCCTGGTGCCATTTGTCACCTGCGCTTTAAAAGGTGACCTGCAAAATGAAACTGAGTCAAGCCCTGATCTTACGTATGTCCGGAGCAGGAGACCAGGACAACAGCGTGACTGACCTTTTAAATGTCTTTCCCAGCTCAGTGACACTCTCTCACACGTCTGGGCTCACTGAAGAGCCCACAACACGATATCCCAAATGGAGAGTCTTGTTGCAGGCTCTGCGCCGGTGCAGAATGCATCCTTCCTAGCCACGTGCACCGAGCCAAGAACGGCAGAGGACTTCACAGAGGGAGCAGGAGACTTGGGAAGAGTCGGTAGCCGCAGCGGTTTTGAATGCCCCCTGCAGCTAGGGAGCCAGCCCAGAAGCCGGGGCTTGGCATCCATGCTTTGCGATTGAACTTTACAACGCTGCGCTGGGCATTAGCGGCACCAGGCTGCGAGTAAGGTAATGAGAATGGTAATGGACAGCAGCCAAAGAGTAAAATCAGACAGGTGGGGAGGGAGGGTGGGCCGACAGCACCACAGGCAGGGGGCCAGTGCCAGGCCAGCGTCTAACAGACGCATCTTACCTTTACAGTATTAAAAATTTTAAAAGGACCATTTTAAAATGAAAGGGGCTGCGAGCCGAACTCACTAAACTCGTTCTCTACATGTTCCCCACAGCTTGGCGCAGCCAGCAGCTACTCTGTATTACAGAAACGACCCCTCTTGCAGGGGAGTCCCTGGTGCTCTGCCCTGGAAAACCATAAAAAAAAAAGTCCTTTCTGAGACAGTCCTTTACTCCTTCTTGGCCTCCTTCTTCTGTTTGGCCAGCAGAGGCCCCAGGCTGGTCCACACTTCGGTGTACATCAGTGTGCCCACAAAGACAAAGAGGGTGCCCAGCCAGTGCCAGGCGGTGAAGGGGTTCTTGAAGTACAGGATGGAGAAGATGAGGCTGACAAACTTGCGCAGCGTCACCACCAGGGTGACGGTCAGGGAGGTGCACTCCGTGGTGAGGATGAAGACTCCCCGAATGCACACATATCTGGGTGGGGCAAGTTAAGGGCACAGCGAGTGGAGAGAAGCGCAAGCCGGTGGTTGGCCGTTTGAGAACATGGGGGCCTTGGGTGGGTCCAGTGGACGGATTAAGCCCTCAGGAAAGTGAAACAGATAGCACCAGCTTGAGCCAGGGACAGTGCAGCTAAGTGCTACTTCCCGACCCGCAGAACCCCTGCCATTCCAACCCTGAGCTCCTCCTGCCCAGCTCTGCCAATGCCCCTCCAGCCTGACCCATAGTCCCTCCTCCTGGCCTCTCCCCACACACAGAGCTCTGCCTATGCCCCTCAATCCTGCCCCCCGCCCCACCCTCCTATTCCAGTACTGCTCTCCCCGCACACACAGCTCTGCTGATGCCCCTCCGTCCTGACCTGCAACCCTCCTTCCACTCCCTGCTCTTCCGGCCATGGGCCCCCACTCAGCTCTGCTAAACTCACTCCAGTCCTGCAGCGCCCCCCAGGCCTTCTGTCCCTGTCGCCCAACCCAGTTCTGCAAAGGCCTCTCACCCCTGAAGGAAGCTAGGTTTGCTCATGTTCTTTTAATGCTAAAATATTTCTTATTTGCCCATCTAGCTTGTTCTTCCTCCCTGTTTCATGGTTTCTGTACAGACACTGCCCCTGCTCATAGCCATGACAGATATTCACAGGTGCTTCTCCTGCTGCCCCAATCGCCTACAGTCTGAAGGCTCATCTGCCCCACATAGCTGCAAAGGCACCTCAAAGCTACCCCCTCCCCAGGTTCTAGCCATCCATTCATGCACAATCCAAACTAGCCAATGGAGCACGGCTGGGAGATCTTTCTGCTCCTTTGCTCTATGCCCTGTTCCCGGAAGCTGGGTTTGCAGGCTCTCTGGTAATTCCTACCAACGTCCATGCACCTTTACAGCTCTCCCAATACAAGGGATGATACGATGTCCTTCAACAGAGGCCAAACCCTAGGAGATTCAGGATCACTACCATGCACCTTTAAGTATAAGAGCTAGTAGCCTCATTCCTCACATTCAGGGCTAGACTTACGTGACTTAAGGCCACCAGCCACAAGGGAATACTCAAGATCCACCCCTGCCCCCACCCGGAAAGAACTGACTTTAAAGAGAGGCACAAAATTTGTTCTCCTCTTCTGAGCCCTTAACATGTTTCCATAGCCGTTTGCAGTGCCTATATGAATCCCCCCACTCCTCGACACCAGCCAGAGCTCTCGGAGAATCCAGCCATCATAATCTCAGAACCAAACACAGAGCTAGAGAAGCTGCTCTCTTAAAGAAGGGTTAAAAAGTTGCACTGATGTGCTGACAGCACCTGCTCAAGACCAGGGAGGCTAAATCTAAGAGCTATCAATCCTCCTGCTGCAGGGCATAAGCTGATAAACAGCAGGAGTGGAGAAGTTTCTTCCCCTCCACGCCCCCTTGCTAGAATACAGGAGGGACGTGTTTAAGGAGGGTTTTTTTTTTTTTAACACCAAGAGGCTTGTGAAGCAGTAGAAAGGCTCCTCACTGGGGTGCAGAGGGAATAGTGAAACAAGGACCGATAGCTGGGGCGGGGGGGGGGGGGGAATTTCTAAGACAAAGGGGTGGTAGAATTTCGACACAGAGCCAGCCGGCTGCCTTTTTCGGGGGATCGGGAAGCTTCTCACTGATCCATCTTTCCCCTTCCCCGGGACAGGCAAGAGTATTTGTATTCACAGGAATATTTCCACCCTCCTCTGACCCAGTAAGTGTAGAGGACAAAGGTAGAGTTCAATGATAGGCAAGTAGAGTTGCCTAAGTGCTAAAGCCAGTCAGTTGTCAAGTCATTCCACACACACAGGACCCTAGGCTAGCTTCTGCTGCTACTTGACTCAAATTATATATGCACAGCTGTCTGGATCTCTTTCCAAATTTCCTCTGAAGTATCCTGCAGTGGCTGCTGTCAGAGAGAAGGATACTGGTCTAGGTGGAGTATTGGTTTGCTGCAGTGCAATGGGAGGTGGCATATTGTACTAGATGAACCATTGTTGCTTTATACGCAGGTGCACATAAGTTGCCATTGCAGAACAGATCAATCCTTGCACAGAGATTGGGAGGGAACAGAAACAGAAACCCCCCTTCCACATAAAGAGCTTACAATAACCGCAAGCCATAGCTCGGCAAACTGCAGGAGCATCTGTCTCACCCCTGTATCGCCGAGGTGTGTTCATAACAAACAAGCAACCAGAGGGTGCCATTATCAAAATGCTTGGGTCCCCGTCTCTTCTGTTGCCTTCACTCACTGCATTCTGCCTGAATTCAGAGAGCAAGAGCTTCCCTGCCTCACAGGACCCTCTCTGCCTGCCTTTTCCAACTTGACACGCACACTTTCAATAATTATTACCCGTAGAAGTTTAGCTGCTGTGTCCATACCTTACATCAGCTCAAGCGACCTGTCGATGCCTCTGGTCTCTTGGACACTACACGCACGCTGTTTCAGCAGCTGACAGCTCCTCTTGCACATCAGCTCTGAATTCAGGGAGGTCTAAGAGCACAAGGCAGGATTTACACAACTGACCTTTTGGCCCCGTTTTCTCAAAACACTTGAATCCCTGCTGCCTGCCCTGGCTCTGCCGCCAGTGTGTTTGAAGGATACTGAGTGATGACGTTCACGACGAGGTAGAACCACATGATAGGTAAGGTCAGCCCGATCCCCGGGACTTGGAATGGCTCTGTGAGGAGAGAGGAAAGAAGAAAGGTCCATGTCTGATCTCAGCCCAGTTTTTAATGGCACAAAACCACAGGCAATGGCAATGAGCCCCCTTCTTGGTGGTCTCAGCAGGGAAGCCTCTCAATTGCATCTCACTCAGGGAGGCCTGCAGGAAAAGCTGTGGGGAGCTTTCATTGCGGCTGACGATGCTGTACCCACGCTAGGGATAAACACACCACAGCTCTGGAGACGGAAGGGCATTCAGCACCAATGGCATTCTAAAGCATACTGGAAAGCAGTAACAGTTGCACATGCTCCAGGGGCCCTGGGCCCTACCACCTGGAAAGGGGCCCAGTTCTGGTTCTGATCTAGTGGGGTAACTTGACTTTTATTGCTAGACAGAAACATCATGGTGAGGTGCCATCTCTTACTGCTCGCTGGTGTCTCCTGCTGTATGTGCATTACACACAGAAGCTGGGCAAAGCTTTTGCCGTGATAAGCACCATGAGAGCTGTGCATTTCAGAATTCTCAGCCGAAGACGGGTCCACTATCAAGCAGCTATTGGCGGTGAGAACATGAATCCCAGTTTGCACGTGCTTCTGCAAGTTTTTTGGGGAGGAAAGGAAATCTCACAAAGGCAACACTGTGCTGGCAATACCCCACTGGAAAAGTTCGTGTGAAAAACATGTGTCATTTTCACACAGTTCATCTACCCGGACACGCATCACGGGCTAGAGCAGGGGTGGCCAACCTGTAGCTCCGGAGCCACATGCGGCTCTTCAGAGGTTAATATGCGGCTCCTTGTCTAGGCACCGACTCCAGGGCTGGAGCTACAGGCGCCAACTTTCCAATGGGCCGGGGGGTGCTCACTGCTCAACCCCTGGCTCTGCCACAGGCCCTGCCGTGCCCTGGCTCCTCTCCCCTCCCTTCCCAACCAGAGCCTCCTGCATGCCAGGAAACAGCTGCTTGGGAGGTGCAGGGAGGGAGGGGGAGGCGCTGATTGGTGGGGCTGCCCGTGGGCGGGAGGTGCTGGGAGCAGGGAGCTGGTGATGTATTACTGTGGCTCTTTGGCAATGCACATTGGTAAATTCTGCCTCCTTCTCAGGCTCAGGGGGGCCACCCCTGGGCTAGATCCTCAGCTGCTGTAAGCCTCTGCAGCTTCATTGATTCCAATTTCATAGCTACGCCGATTGCAACCAAAGAATCTGGCCTGTTTTGTGCTCATGCCCTGCCCCATGCCAAGGCATCACTTATGTGAATGGTTTAATGAAATCTGTTATCACTTGATTTTCTGAATGGGGAGGAAAAACAGCCCTTCTTTTCCGCTAGATAGAAGGATTTTCATTTTTACATGGCTGTGATTGACGAGGGAAGATGAACTGTGTGTTACGGGGAACCTGTTTACGAAACATCATGTAGAAAAGTTTTTGGCTGTCAGATAAAATTGGGGATCTGTGTATGTGAGGTGGGGCTTATTTAACAATAACATTCACCAGTTTTCAGGTTTCACTTCTGCATGTAAGTAACTTCATGCACACAAAACAGACCCACTGATTTTGACGGGATTACTGATGATAGATAAAGTTAAGCATGGGTGTATTAGCAGGGTTGGGAACTTGACGAGTTTCTAATCCCTCTGCTGGGTTAAAGCATTCTTCATAGCAATCCACAGATTTAAGTTCAGAAGGGAGCACTGTAATTACTTAGGCTGACCTACATAACCACCAGCCAGAGAGTCTCACCCAGAGATTCCTGCACTGCAGAGAAGCAACAAGTGCATCGACTTGCACAAAGAAAACTCACCAGACTGGCTGAAGAGAACAGCATGGGCGTAGATGTCCGGAGCGAGGAGGAGGAAGCCAGGGAGGGGCAGGGCATGCTATGGCAAGAGACAGAAATTCAATGCAGAGATTTAAACTGACACCATTCAGAGAATCCACATCAGTACAGGGAGCCAGTGTATGTGCATTTCAACTAATATTAAAGGACAAATGCTTTAACATACTAATTGCCACTACGAGGCTGCCCGTGTATAATCTGAGCTCATGTACAGTTTATCCATCTCTCCGACCCCAAGTGAAAATGATCAGTCACTCTTGGAAGACCAGTCCAGGATTACGACAGGATGAAATGCATTCACTGACCCAACCCTCAAGTTCTAAAGGGCTGAACACCTGAGCGAGAAGCTTGGGGACAGTTTTTGATCAATGCAGGCCTCATTTCCCCTACCCCCTCTACAGTATAGTAACCTGGCATCATAGGACTTAAAGATGGGAAAGGACCTATTATAAAATCATCATGCAGGATTATTTCCTACAAAACATTTCCTACCGCCGAGCACCGCCAGGGATTGCCCTCATGGCTCTGACCATAGGATCAGGGCCTTCAGGTCTGGATTCTTTCTAAAAAAAGGTTCCATCCGGGCCAGTGGCTCTATCGCATAGAGCAGACTAGAACACTGCATGAAATGTATATTTGAAATACTTTGGTTTGAGATAAAGCCAGCCGTTGCTTACGTTGTAAAACAGTGCCTCCTTGGAATGCTTTCCAAACTGTTTGTAGATGGTCTCTTGAAAGATCCCCATTCTGGCTGACATCAGGAGGGCGAAGGTCAGTGCCACGATTCCTGTAACACAAAAGCAGCCTTACTGTCTTGCCCCAGAGCTTAATAAACCTCACGTCAATCAGCGTAGGCAGATCTCCAGGGCGTGACTCGAAACGCAAGAGAATGGGAAAGCCGACAAGAGACTGGTGCCGCAGCCAAAAGATGTTGGGGCCTTTGACTATTTTACCCATGTGACTTAGGCGCTACGTCTCATGGAAAGCCAATAGGGTTTAAGCACCTAAGGCCCATTTTCAAAAGTGATTTCGCTGCTTTAGATGATGTTACCCCCTTGACTGATATCAAAATCTAAAGCCAGCCCCTAGATGGAGTTACTGCCCCACATGCAAAGAGACTAGTGATGATATTGGGTTCCTCAAGATATCAACCCCAGCCACTAAAAGCAGCCAGAAAGTGAAGACTGGCCATATTAAACTCTTCAGTGCCAGTTTTCTAAAAAGGCTCCTCCATGGTATATCAGACCCATAAAATACAACCAAGCTTGTAGGTAACTGCTCCCTCATGGGGTAGTCTGCAGCACCTGGGTGAACAAGAAGGCCCTCTATTGTAGGGAGGAATTGGGCCAATACTGTCGGCATACATATGGGGCCAAATACATGCCTGGTTTAAACCTGCTGTAGGCAATGGAGTGACACCCAGGACTGAGACTGTCCTTTGATCTCTAAGCAATTCTTTTACTCCCCCTTCAGCTTCAGCGGATGACGGGATGCTGCAATATTTTCAGAAGCCATCATTTCTTGGGTTATTCTCCCATGTCTCTTTCCTACAGGGAGTCTGCTTTACAGAGTTAGGCCCAGATTCTAATCTTGGTTACATCAGTGGCACCTGTCGAATGGAGATCAGACTCTGCCCTGTTTGTACTTAATATGAATCTCTCAAATTCACTGCTGAAAAGTAACCTGGGAAGAGACCTGATAAAGGAGCAACCCAGCTCCGTCACTAACCCACACGAATACTTTGGATACTATTTTTGACCAGCTGGTTGCAAGCAGCTTTTTGTGATAGGCTTGTATCAACAGGGTGAGAGAGGGCAACGTGATTCTGCTTAAATTGATAGCAGAAATGCAACTGATCCCTGGAGCCGGGCATCCCACCGCTCTCTGCTGCCGTGCAGTTTAAGCACGGCTGCAGGCCTGGAGATCAGCCCCATGAAAGCAACTTCGACCAACATAATTGCAAAGCCAATTAGCGTCACTGCACTTACAGACCTAACAGCCACCACATGAAGACATGGAGTCCGTCCGCTTCACTTAAGCTGGATTTAGAAGCCTACGGAAGGTGGGGACAAGAGAGTCAGATCATTATAATGGATGCAGTTTGGCAGTTTTCAAGGGACTAAGTTTGTCTCTCTGTTCCCAATAGCTGATGGATTGTGTTCCAAACCTACATACACCCAGGGTATCGAAGACAGCCCGGAGTGTCCTTCCTCTGCACCTGTAAGTCCCTTCACTGGTTACAGAGAGTATGTGCTAGTTCTGGCTTTCACCCCTGCTTTAGTGAAATTGGTGGGGTATGGACAGAAGATCAGCAAAGCATCCCTTTCAAAGAAACACACTGGCTGAAGACATATGTCGCTTCCCCTCCCCTCCCTTTATCCTAACTCTTGACTGACTGTGTGAGTTATGATGAAGCGGGTATTTTGGGATATTTGTTGTATTTGGAAAAAATAATCAGTTACCAAGAATACTACAAAATGCTAAACGCCCATTTTTTCATGCTTTGTGTGTATAAAAAGATCTTCTACACTTTCCACAGTATGCATCCGATGAAGCGAGCTGTAGCTCACGAAAGCTCACGCTCAAATAAATTGGTTAGTCTCTAAGGTGCCACAGGTCCTCCTTTTCTTTTTGCTCAGAGATGGTGAGCTCCTGAGGAAGCCAACAGGAGCTGCAGGTGCACAGCCTCCTTTGTGGGGTAGAAAACAGACTTATCCAAGCGTGCGCCTATTGAAAATGGGATACAGGCTCACACATGCCGATACCCACGCCTGCACTCCATGGCACATGCCGAACTCACAGTATTTGCTGTGAACCTATTAAAGTTAACTTGGATTATTACTTCTAATCTAGTCTAGAAGTACAGCTGTTCAATGCATCTGGGGATGCATTAATCTCCTGAAATCTGCATTATAAATAAGCAAGGATCCTACAGAACCCAGCCTCTTTCACTGCAGACTAACTGTAAGCAGCTGTCTCTGTGAAAGAGCACCAGGGCTGCTTATAGTTATTGCACAAGGAATCAGGCCTGGCTCCATGAGAATCTTGTAAGTTTTTCCTCTCTACAGGTGCCTGTGAAAGCAGGAGATTGGTCTCCGACCCAGGAGGTCCCTTCCAATTCTACGTTCTGAAGTATATTTTCCCCCATGATAAAGCGTTATTGTCACTGCAAGTCTGCAGTGGGCTTACACACTATTCAAACCCTCAAAACTAGGCCAAATTAAATCAGTTTTCACCAAGACCCTGGAAGGGGCATCTCTCTAAGACCTATCTCCATGGTCAGTTTCAATTTTCTGGACTTACCTCTTTAAAACCTGTTAAACCAAGAAGGAAAAACCTAAAACAAGAAAAGTTGCACACGTGTGTGCATTCTCCTTACCCCAAAACCACACTCTCCTTGCTCACAAAAAATTGCCATCCTGTTTATGCTCAAACTTACCCAAAAAAATAAAAATCACACTTGGTTTTGGGCCAGGCCTGGAAAATTCTAGTTTGAAAAGTGACCAGTTCTGGAAGCTGAGAGCAAGGTTTTTAGATAAGCCACTGCCACTCTAAGCAAAGTCACCACAATGGTTGTGCAACAGGTAATAATCAAATATATTAACCCCAATAATTCTGTTTCCTCTGCAGGTGAAAGTAACTTGATATTCAGTGTGCCCCTTGGAAAAGAAAAAACTAAGCAGCATGTCATAAAAGGCACCTTGAACTAAAAAATAAAAAAAAAGGGAAGGCCAGCAAAAATCAGGTGTCTGACTGTGGGAAAGCTCTCTAGGGAAACAGACAAAAATAGGCAGTGTACTTCCTTCCCATTGATACAAAGGGAATTGCCTGATTAAGGCATCCGTGGCAGCTCCTACTGTTAATAGGGCTCACAGCTGCACAGACTCAGACACTTGAAAAGCATTCCTTACCACTTGCTTTGCAGACATTAAAGTGCAGATAAAGATCCCCATGGACACCAGGGCTATGGATGTGTATTTAGACACACTGTATCTGCAACAAGAGAAGAACAGAGAGACTTCAGCATTCTAGTCTCCCCTTTCCAAGCTGGGAGCTTTCACCCAATGCTGCACTGAAGAGGCATTAGGCCTGATTCTGCTCAGTTACCTTGGTGTAAGTCTGGAGTAACTACTGATTGGAAACTGTTGAACAGAAGATCCACGGAAAAGCTCTTTCAGTTCTAGCCCTTTCCATGCTCAAAAATTTAAGTGCTCTCTTTCCAAGAACTAGTCCAGGACCAAAGGGTTCCTAGCCCCACTAGATCACAAGATAGGGAGCCTTAAGATCATGTAATTCTGATTACTCTCTTGCTGAGCCACTTACTTTTCATTCGCTAATACCCACACACAGATGGAAAGGTCAGCAGAAAAGAGCTCTTATGGCAAAACCTAGCCTCACTCCCGCCTGGCCCAGCAGCATGTCTCAAGCCCTGGTTCATCAGTGCTAACAGTATCTTTTACATAAACCAGCCACTGGAGGGGGACAAAGACCCACACGCTCCTATTGCGGCAAAACCAAAAGCTTCTTGAAAAATATTTAAGCCGATACCCCACATGGAAGGGAGTCCTACCCAGGCCTCAGCTGGAAGGCTGGTGGCTGCAAAGGGAGTGACAAGGGCTACTGAGTGACAAAGCACTCTCTTCCCTGTCGCTCCTCAGCCACTTACAGTCACACGGCCAGCCCATGAGCAGCAACCTGGGATCAACTCTCCTTAACTACTTACCTATCAGTAAGGGGTGATATAGGGCTTAATCGATTAATGATCATAAAACACTGTGCAGCTCAGACAGAAGGTGGTACAGAAATGCAAAGCAGTGGTACTGAAATGCTCCCCCTTCAGATACAGCTGGAGCACCAATCCCAGCTTTGATATGGACTCCCTCCCTGACTTCTGGCAAGTCACTTACCTTCAGTGCCTCAGTTTCCCCATCAGTGAGAGGAGGAGAACACTTACACTGGGGGATGACAGATCAAGTCTGAAGTGCATTGCAGATGAACAGGTTTGCACATGTGCCAAATGCTGCTGACTATCAGATGTTGCCCTGACTAAGTCAATAACATACATTTTTTTTCTGATGAAACTGGGAGGTATAATTTACCTTTTTTTCAGAATGATGATACCTAGAACCATGCTCGCTATTAGAGAACCCTGGAGAGGTGGGGGGGAGAGAAAAGCAAAACAAGGTCAGTGTGTCAGGCACCCGCCCAGAAATAGGAACACATTCAACAAGAAATCCTGTGTGCTCTGAACAGTTAAGTACAGTTCACTAATAGAAATAACAGCTTCAAGATAAGGATGGAGAGAGACCAAAATCAGAGAAGGACTGATTCTCATTGGACCCAGAGAAGAGAAGTAATAGGACTTGCGGGCGCAGCAGGGAAATTTAGGTTTTCTCCTTATTGTATTTACGCTAAAACAGATACAAAGGCAGTTCAGGAAGAGAACAAACTAAAAGAGTTTCTGGCATCAACATTGTGGGGAACAAGCATAGACCCTCTATCTACCTGGGGATGGCTCAGGAATGATAATGTTCAGGTGAGAGAACTACGAGGTTATCTAGCTCAGCGCAGGACTGGTTCCTAGACTGTATCCTCTTTTTATTTTATTTTTTAAACAGTCTAGATTTAAGATGTGTCAAGCCATTGGCCATCCACCGCTTCTCATGGAAGGTTACTCCACAGCTTAGTAAGCGATACCCGATACTCAAGCATTTGATACATTTCCTTTTTGCTTTAATGTAAGTTTACCTTGCCACTTGTTTTGCAGACATTAAAATTTGTGAAACTAACATGGACGGGGCAGCATTTTCTAAACCGTGAGGTGCACCCACTAGGGGGGCATGAAGGACTAGCAGCGTGAGCACACACATGCGTGCTGTGTAAGCCTTAATACGGCATGGTGCTGCAGAAGGGAGGAGGTGAGAAGGGTTTAGTTTTCTTGAGGTGGGGCTCAGCTTTCAGGTGACATCTTCTTACCCAAAAGATCCTGTTTGTACATTTCATGGCTCATTGGGTTAGTACATCTCCCCATGCTAGTAGTTTTATTATGTCAAAGTGAAGCTCTCCTCCTCAACCAGGCCTGGAGGGAGACTGAACAGACAGGTTCCGCTCCCCTGGGACATTGTGCATGCCCACACTGAGAGAAAGGCTGGCAGAGGTACTCACTGATCTGAAGATCATGTGGAGTGGCATGGCTATGTTTAGATTCAGGGCGTAGTTATTCACTACGCTGACTGTGAAGAACATGGCCACCATGATCAGGTAGTATCTGAAAGGGAAACACAAGGGGCTGGTCAGCAAAGCAAGTTGACGACCGGGAAGTTCCTTCTAGATGTTCTCTCATGCAATGCTCAGGCAGCACTAATCTGTGAGCCCCAGAGACTCAAGTTCTCTGCTCATCCTCCGAGCAGGAAAAGCCCAAGCGGTACAAGTCTCCCTCTCTCACGCGCAACAGTGCTCCCACATCTGCTCCAGGGTGGGTGGGGAATTCAATCTCCATCATCTCCGTAAGTAGACTGTTGGTGCCAGCAACGGGACCAACTGTGAACAGGCTGGTATTTAGCGATACACTCGGCACCAGTCTGAAACCAAGTCGTTTCACACAGGCCATCAAGTCGCAGGGATCAGAGGTGGAAAAACCCATCAGGTTTTCTAGGCCACACTGGTGCCAATGCAGGATTGTCCCCCACAGAATAAGTGGGGGTAAAAGAAGAATTTTTGCAAGACTTCTTTCCCCACAGATTTCCAGTGGGCCCCACTCATTACCAAACGCAAGAGAGATCCAGTCCCCTAAAAGACACGCTTGCTTACTCAACAGCTACTAACATGTTCCTTAGGAGAGAAGACTCTGAAAGCAGTTTCCTATTAATAGTCCTGGATAAATGAGTTCATATTTTACCAGGCATGACAAGTTCTGAATGAGGCGTTGCTAACTCTGGAAAACGAATGGGGTTTAGACAGGAGAAAAGGATAAGCTGTTTTATTAAACATGAAGAGATAACAGATATCTAGTCAATTCAAGCCCAGCCAAAGCATTTAAGTCTACTGTACCTTATTGGGATGGCTGGCCGCTTCCTTCCAAAGTTGGCTTCAAAGATAAAACCTTCCACTGCTATAAATAAGAACTGTGCAAATGTCACTATGTTCCCGCATCCTGGAAACTCTCTGGATTTGTGGGGAAGAGAGAGAAGGAGAAACATGACAACACAGAATATATTGTAACTGAATGCACACAGGAGGAGACCAATAGCTTACACACATTCATAGAGCACTTACCAGTGTTTACCATTCTAACACACCAGACAAGCTTACTTAGCATGGTTCTTACATAGCCCTAATCACTGCAGTATAGGTACCTCCACCGTAAATTCATATACAAACTACTCACAAGGATCACTTCACTCATCACTGGGATGTAGCAACCTCTGGGGAGCAGCTTGGCAGCTGTTTAACAGTGCACAGCAACACCACTCAGCAGGCTTAAGACAGGAAGTGAGGTAGGATATCATTTTCTTCTATACAGGTTTTTTGACTGCCAGCATCCTTGTATATCTGAACACCTTACAGTCATGTTATTCACATTGCTTAATGCAGCTGTCACCTGTGGCTCATTCTCTTATCCTTCCCCCAAGAGGAGAACTGTGCATGTGGTGGAGGCTTTGGGTTTGATAAGGAGAGAGATATTCTTTTTTATGTATCTATCTGTGTTTGCTAGAAAAGGCCGGTCAAAATGGTGCACCTTGCACTTGGAGAGGAAGGAGATAAGGTTTAGGATGGTCTTTAGTTCCTGGGGGAGTTTGTTCCAGTCTCAGACTAGCCCCTGAGAGAGCTCTGTCTCTTGAAGCGCTTTACCCTCATGGGAGAACGTTTCACTGTGCCGGAGGAGCAGAGCTGTTGCCCAGAGTCCTCACTCTGGAGCGTCAGGCGATCTTTCAGATATCCTTGCCCCTGGCCACTGAACACGCTGAGAAGCAGGCCCGAGACCTTTAGATTGCTATCCATTGGAAACTGCAGTGAAAACTAGGAAAGAGAAATGACTAGCCATTTGGAATTCAGCTAGGACACCAGCGTTACTTACCTTGCGTTTGATTTTTGCAAGAAGGGCTTTGATCTTTAACCACCGTAAGAGGGCAGTGTTTCAGTTTTACATTTCATCAGAAAGATTTGGGCTACGGTAGCACCTCTGTGCTAGGCCCTGTATGAACACAGTAAGTCAGTACGTACAGTGGCATAGGTCCATCTGCCACTATGCTGGGGCATTTGCTCAGTACTGACCCAGAGGGGAGAAAGTGCCACCTATTGGATCACTCATTTAAATGAAGCTTATTGAGATGAGCAAGCATACAAGATACAGTGCAGTCAGACGGACACAGGATCGGGCTTCATAGAAATAATGAATTTTTGTACCAGGTGTCCACTCCATCATATTTGTTTCTACTTGGTAGCAGGTTGCCACATCTTACAGTTACTGTTGTCGCCTCTTTCACTCCTCTCAGAGCCAGACTCAATTTTCCTTCCTTGCATTTCAACAGGAAATCTTTTGAAGAAGCGCTTTTTCCACAGCTCAGGGTTTGGATGGTGGAACGGAAGATGTCTCCGTTTTACTGTGTCACATGGTTAACAGAGCTGTTCCTCCCTGCACTTCCAGTGTCTGATTGCCTGTTATGGAACTGCAAAGAGCCTATGTTCTGTCTCTCACTGAGCTAAGGCAGTCTGATTGGGTGAGGTTTCTGTGTATCACTATTGTTTGCTGTGGGGTTTTTATTGTTTATTTGCTGTTCTTCCTGATGTACTGGATAGGGTCTTGGTTTTAGGGTTGGTGTGTCTTGAACATTCATTTCTGAGGGGGGTTATTTTATATCACTATGTTACCTTGATGCTAAAGAAGAGTGGATGGCTCATTTGGGCTCTTGCTTTAAGTTGTCTGGTATGGGTCTTCTAGTATCTTGGGTGGGGAGTAAGCATATGGTTATTTGCTATTTATGGCAGTAACTAGGTGTTTGCTCGAGACCTCCCATTCCAGAAATGATCGAGCCCAAACCTGCTTAGCTTGGGAGATCAGACATGACAACAGCATTAAGTGTTTGGTGCACATGGGATATTTAGTGCTGGAGTAGTGTGCTGGGCCCAGGATATCAGCGAGACAATTACTTCTCACCCACCTTGTTTCAGGAAGTGGTATTTAGGCAATGCAGGAACAACTAGAGCGAAGCCAGTTTTTCTTGTTACAGTGTCGGGTTTCCACAAACTATTGGTAGTGATACACAGAATCCAATCCCTGAGATTCAGGCCCCTGCTGCCCGGTTCTTCTTCTCCCACCAGGGACCCAACCATCTCCCTACCCCTGGTGGTCACTAACTCAGGAGTCTGGATCACCGCCAGTGTAATATTCCTCCAATACTTGCCCCTTCAGTGCTCCCATCCCACCACAAGATCTGGAAGTCTAATGCTCCTGCACTAAATATAAAGTCTTGTTGAAATTGTAGAGCTCTGGGAGCAAATGGAGAAACCATAATTAATCTAAGAATCAAGCAATTACTCACAAGGGTGTGACTGTGTCCTGAGGTGAACCAACTACCGGTTGCATAAATCTACTGTGTGTGTGTGTGTGTGTGTGTGTGTATACCAGAATAGCCAGGGCCAACATTCAGAGATTCTCCCAAGGAACTTTGATGCTGGGACAGGACAACATGCAGCTATCACAGAGCATTTGCTAGAGTACATGACTGGCTGGAAGCTGAGATGCAAGAGCAGCCCACTATGCTGTGCCCCTCCCCGCCCAATTGCATGGATGCGGCATGCTGACTGTTGCTAGTTTATAGTCATAGGGGACAACTGAAAGTTGAGTTGACACTTCCCCTTTTCTGACAGTCTCTGAAAACCACCGACCCCTCTGATGCAACAGAGAAACCAGTGCAAAGGACTCTTGAACATATCTGAGCGCTGGCTGTGATGAGCTAAAACTCTGGTGTTTCAGACTGGAGAGGACCCATTTTTCACTGATTTGCTGTCCAGTTGTGTTTAAGTTGCAAACTCAATTAACAGGAATGTGTAGACAAATATGTTGTTAGCCATTTGTAGGTCTCTATCTGGCCTTTACATTTGGTTCACATCCCAGGATTGGTGTGGGGTGATTTGAGAGGGGCTGGGAAAGAGGAATTACAAGCCTGGTGGGATGCCAGAGTGGTCTCTGACTCGACTAGGATTTGGTCATTCATCTAGTCCATTCCCCTTTGCTCTCTCTTGAGCCACAGGAACTCTGCCTCATTGCTCCACAAGTAAAAGTAAGAAGTTAGGGACAAGCCCGGTTCTAAATTGTGTTGACATAAAGCTATTTGCAAATTTTACAAGACAAATACAAATGAAAAACAGACTAACCAGCCACACACCCATATAACAGTATCCTGACACCTTGGCAGGTTTACAGAAAATGGCTAAGAGCCTAGTTATATCAATTAATTTTTGACAGCTATTTTAACTCTACCCAACTAGGCAATTCTCTTTCTTTAGGACAATAATCCTCCAATAAATTTAAATTACATACAAATTGTAAGGCACCAGAAGGCTGGGTGGTTCTGGGTCTCTCATTTTGCTATTACATTAAGATCACAACCCTTTTTTGTTTCTCTTCTCTTCCTGCCTTCTAGGAGACTGAATTTTCACTTCTGGGCAGTCTGGTACAAAATCCAGAATGCAGGATTTTTCCGTAGCATGGGCTAGAACAATGGCTCTCAACCTTTCCAGTCTACAATACCTCTTACAGGAGTCTGATTTGTCTTGTGTACCCCCTAGTTTCACATCACTTAAAAACTACTTGCTTACAAAATCAGGCATAAAAATACAAAAGCATCACAGTACACTAGTACTGAAAAACTGCTTACTTTTTATTTTTAAAGTTATATGGTAAAAATGAGATCAACTGGAATACAAATATTGTACTTACATTTCAGTGTATAGTATATAGAGAGAGCAGTATAAACAAGTCAGTGTGTGAAATTTTAGTTTCTACTTACTTCACTAGTAATTTTTATGTAGCCTGTTGTAAAACGAGGCAAATATCTAGATGAGTTGATGTACCCCCCCAGAAGACCTCTGCGCACCCCTGGTTGAGAACCACTGGGCTAGAACTCATTACAGAGAACAGCTTTTCAGCCGCCTCTCTGCCCATTCCCAATCACATAACTGTTAGCGTCTGGGAACAACAGCAACTGTCTGGAAGAGGTAGCAGGAATCTCTTGAAGCAATTTTGCAGCTGGAAACAACTAGAATAGCTAAAACCATGCAACCAGCCAGCTCTCAGCAGACCATTAGAAAGTGGACCACAGTTTGGGAGTCCTGGCATAATGGACTTGCTCATTCAGTTCATCTCATCCAAGTGGCTGTTCCAATGTATTTCTATCTGTCGTCATGAAGGGACTGGCTACAGTGTCGTGCGCTCTCTCTCTCTCTCTCGCATTATGTATGTGTATATAGAGTACATCACCTGTCAGGCCTCCTTCATACATCATAAAGGAGAAGAGTCCATGTGCCCAATTCAAAAAGGGAAAAGTCCTTTTTGCTGGTCACCTTTAAAGAAGTCTGCAGCACGTTGACATCTTATATTTAGTGAGGATGATTTACCTGCAGTGTTCTCAGGTGAAGTTTCAAAACATGGAACTCAACTCTGGTTTGCTAAGTGGATTCATATGGATCTCTTTCTGATACCAAGCGTGATGCTTTGCTACCAGTATCCTCTTCTTTTTAGGTTATCATCTTAAGCTCTGATCCTGCAACCAGATCTATACAACTCATGCCTCTATACAGAGCCTCATTGACTTGGGGCCTTAATTGCTTGAGCAGGGGCTAAGAGGCTTGAAAACCAATCAGTTAGGTTTGTATAGCTTGAAAGCTTGTGTCTCTCACCAACAGAGTTGGCCCAATAAGAGATTGCAGCGTTGACTCTGAAATTTTCTGGATTTCAACTGCTTGCTTTTTTGATAACCACAAAATCCTCTCTGAGGTTTTCATCCTTTTAAATGGGAAAATCTGAGCTCAGCCTCAACTCTAGCTTAATAAAACACTGCCATATGCCAATAATACTGTATAGCACTTTGCATTTTCAAATACTGTAGGGACATTAAATATAGATTATGTAGGTAAACACTGGCATGTTACTGATGGGGAAACTGAGACACAGAAAGGGGCTGTGACTTGCACAGGAGGCATTACAGTGTTGCCAGCTCTCATGATTTGATCATGAGTCCCGTGATATTTTTAGGGCCCGAGCTCCTTGAGTCATATGAATATATTAAAATCTCTGCTTTCATTTGAAACCCCCTCTCCCCCCCCCCAAAACCCCCTAAGTTTGCAGAGAAAAACTTGAAAACATGACTCAAGTGCACCCTAAAGGCTCAAAAATGAGAAGGCAAATAAAAACATTAAAAAATAGTATTTCTGAGGAAAAAAAAACAAAGACACAAGTGGTTAAGTCAACCATGATGTTCGGTGGTTGATGGTTTGATTTTTGAAAACCTGGGGTTGGCCATGCTGCCATGTACAGGGATGTAAACCAGGATAAGCTGGCTCTTGACACGGACACACTGGTGGCCTTGGTCACATCACATGCCTGGCCTGATTTTTCTGACGTTCTAAGCACTCACACTTGCCACTGACTTCAGCGGGCGGTTAGTGCTACGGCTGCCTTCAGGCCTGACCCACTGGAGTCTGAACTGGGAACCTTCAAAGCTAAAAGCATTGACTGCTACAACTAGAGGTAAACAGCCAATGCTCCTGAGCTAGGGACTGTAACAATTCATATCCTCTGCAGACCCGCACAGAGGGAGGGAGACCTGATACACACTCACCAGTGGGTTATATGAGCACCTCCAGGGAGGAAAAGAGACAGGTCATTAATTTCTTTGAGCCTCACTTTTCTCATCCACAATATGGGAGTCATGTCACAAACCTACCGCACAGGGGGCTTCCCCCCTCTGCTAATAGAGGATTTTCCTTCACTCACAAGGAACAGTCTCTCCACATATTGCCATCATACGATAATGCTCCCATTTGCAGACCAGGCTCCGGTACCCACCATACGCTCTCCCCTTTCTTCTAACACAAGGGAGACCCCTCATGTCCCATTACACAGCTGTCTCCATCCCCATCCCATGCATGCCCAGGGCTTCCTCTCCCTATTATTTAGAAAACTATTTGCAGCTGTGTATGAGTCATTCTGCAGGAGTGTTGGGAAAAGAAAACAGACACCCCAACACATTTTAAGTTGCTGCTCCTGTTAAAATCTTATGCCCTATCGCTTCAGGTGCATTGCCACAGATGACAGCCCCCTTCTCTTTAATGCAGGCATGCATCCCAGGGGGAACATAGGCTCCAACAGGTGATGCACCCTCTTAAATTGCAGCATGGCCAGAAATTGGGGTCCACCCTGGGCTCCAAGCTTGGTTGTTTAGAGGGCCCAGTCACAAGACTAGGGCACTAGGTAGCCATCTAGCTCCACATTGGGGTGGACTCTGGGATACAGGGCAGCCCCCCTGAATTCAGCATTAGATCTGCCAGATAAGGGATTACAATACTGAATGACACTGGGCTAAGAACCAATCCCCAAGGAACACCACCAGAAACACCTTACTCAATGGCCCCATACACAGGATAGATAGCACGATGCTGAGCTATGGACTGAAATCTGAGGTGGGTCAAAGCACATGGTCGTAACAGTGGGGTGCAGGGTGGCCCCAGAAGCTCTGGGGTGAATCAGAGCCCACAGCTAAAGCTCTGGGCTGCCAGACGCCCATGGCTGGGAAGAGCACCAGGTGACAATACCCACACAAGGTGCAGACTCATCAAAAACTGCTTAGCCCCCCCCCCACCCCCTAGGTTCACAAGTGCCCCCAGCCTGGGCCTTAACCTAGTGATCCCAGCATGGCACTCTCCACCCCAGCAGGCTGTGCACAGACCAGACCCCGCAATCCTAGAGTGCTAACAACTCTCTGGGCCAGATGCCCCCAAGCCTAGGGGACAGCACAAGAACCCTGCCCCCGAAGATGCTACCACTCACCCGGTTGGGAGCCCCCAGGCCAGGGACACTGCCCCTCACCCAGGCAGTGACAATACACCTGGCCAAGCAACACCAGCTCAGAAGCCCTGCCCGCCCCCCGCCCAGTAGCCACATCAGGAGCCATACCCCCCTCCAAACCCAACCCAGCCCAGGAGCCACATCAGGAGACCTGCCCTCCCCCAACCCAGCCCAGCAGCCACATCAAAAGCCCAGCCCCCACCCCCACAAACCCAACCCAGCAGCCCTGCCCCCGCCCCCCAAGCCCAGGAGCCCTATCAGGAGACCTTCCCCCTTCCCCCAACCCAGGAGCCCTATCAGAAGACCTGCCCCTCCCCCGCACAAACCCAACCCAGCAGCCCTGCCCCCCCACCCCCAGCCCAGGAGCCCTGCCCCCCCAACCCAACCCAGCAGCCCTGCCCCCCCCCCCCAGCCCAGGAGCCCTATGAGGAGACCCCCCAACCCAATCCAGCAGCCCTGCCCCCCCATCCTCAAGAGCCCTATCAGGAGACCTGCCCCCCCCAATCCAGAAGCCCCATCAGGAGACCTGCCCCCCCCACCCCCAGCCCAGCAGCCCTGCCCCCCCCCACCCGCAATCCAGACGCCCCATCAGGAGACCTGCCCCCCCAACCCAACCCAGCAGCCCTGCCCCCCTCATCCTCAAGAGCCCTATCAGGAGACCTGCCCCCCCACCCAGGAGCCCTATCAGGAGACCCCCCCCACCCCCAACCCAACCCAACCGCCCTGCCCCCCAAGCCCAGGAGCCCTACCAAGAAACCTACCTCCCCCCCACAAACCCAACCCAACCCAGCAGCCCTGCCCCCCGCCCCCAGCCCAGGAGCCCTATCAAGAGCCCTGCCTCCCCCCCACACAAACCCAACCCAGCCGCCCTGCCCCCCCCCCAGCCCAGGAGCCCTATCAGGAGACCCGCCCCCCCCCGATCCCACCCCACCTGGCCAGCAGCTCCAGGAAAACCACGTTGCTGCAGCAGCCGCTGAAGACCAGCCCGACGGCCAAGGCGCGGCGCATGGTACCGGCTGGGGGCCCCGCTCCCACGGCCGCGCTGAGCCTCCGGCCGGCCCCGGCGCCATCCCGCCCTGCGGTAGTTCCTCCCCCGCCCGCCTGCCGTGCGTCCCGACGGCCGCCCCGCCCGCGGGGAACTACAGCTCCCAGCACCCCCGCGCCCGGCTCCCCAGGCGCCCGCGACTTTCCCGCGCGGCTCCGGGCTCCCGGGGGCTGATGGGAGTTGTAGTTCCTCGGCTGCCCGCGCTCCCCTGGCCCTGAGCTCGCCCGTGGGGACGACCCCTGAGCTCGCCCGTGGGGACGAGCTGTTGTAGCAACTGGAGAGGGGGCGGAGGAGGAGGAGGAGGAGGAGGAGGAGGGAGGCAGCCAGCCCCTGGCAGGCAGAGCAGCTCCCCACAAGGAGTGGGAAGGATTTCAGGCCCACAGGTAAAAGCTCACCGGGAGCGAGCCCCTTCTGGGCGGCAAGCTCGCGGGGTGCGTGCCCGCCCCTGGCCTGGAGCGGGAGGGGGGCTCGGGCAGAATTCCTGCTCCCCTCCCGAGTTTTGCTCGATTGCTGGCTAAGGCTAGGCTGATCAGTGAGCGGATGAGCATTAATGAGCGCGAAAAGCTGGCGAAATGCCGACGGCGCGCTTGGTGCTGTACGAGGCACCGCTCTGGCCTGAAGAGCTTACTGCCTGAACAGGCACAGCCTTCCCCAGTTCCTACCCCCGCTTCCTGGGCCTGACCTTGGTGGGCCTTATTGGGAACGAACACCCTCCTACCCTACACCTTCCACCGAAGGCTCCAGGAGAGGCACCTTCTTCCTCTGCTTCTCGCCAGCGAGCAGAAGGTCGCTGTCCTTTTATCTGAGAATGGCCCGAAAGGACAGACCCCAATGGAACAGCCAGTAAAGCCAAAGGCCTTACAGTACGGAGGGGAAACCAAACTGAATCAAAGATCATCAAAATATAAAATCTTACCTAGTCTAAGGTCTGGGTAATGGTCCCTCTAGGGGCCTGATCTCAAGGCTACTGAATTCCTAGGAAAGTCTCCCATTGACTGCAGTGGGCTTTAGATCGGGCAGTGGATGGAGTAACATTTGTTGTTACTTTAGAATGAGCAAGAACAAAATTCTTACATTTTCAGAGCAGCCGTGAGCTTGTTCTAGCCCCGTTTCCTGAGAGTGAAGCAAACTCTTTGTCCTTTAACAAGCAAACTAAGATGTCATGTTCAGACCACTGTGTTACTACTCTGCCTTAGCAAGAGTCAGAGCTTTACTGCTGCTGAGTTATGTGTCTGCTCCCTGCCACACCAGCCCGTCTGCTTCATCAGCACACTCTTCGACTCTGCCAGTCTAAACCTTGCCTTGCAGGTACCAATCAGGAAACCCCAGAGACGTCTCCCTGCAGTCTCCAGTCCCTCTCATAGGACACTCTCAGAAGTCACCAAGTTCGCTGTCTCCAAAGAGACAGAGCTGTTAGGTTAGCTGAAGACTTACATATCACTTTAATACACAGCACTGAGATGGTTTTGTAGTAAAATCAAGAATAGGTTTATTAATGAAGAACTGAGATTCACATGATACTAAGCAAGAGAAAAAGACAGGTCTGGTTACAAGTAAAACATGCTTTCCAGTGACTAAAACTTAATCTTAGCAAATTACAATATTTGCTTAAGTAGTTTTCTTTCTTACATCAAGTTACCAGCATCCCCAGCCCTCCAGACTAGGGGATCCTGCTTTCACAGGCTTACAGGGTGGTGCTGTTCCCTGTGTTCCCTACGTGGCTTTTTTGCTTCTGCTTATATTTTCCTCATTGTTTTGTCTCCAGAGCCAGGATGACCTTCTGCCGTCCTTCCCAGTCTGTGGACTTCCCATCCTCCTCCTGATTCCTATGTAAATAGGGTTTCCATTGGTTTGATTACATAGTGCTTAATTTAAACTGGAGACAGGTAGATAGCTATCTTCCATCCTGTCTGGGAGAAAGCCTGTTTCTCCCTTTGTTTGGGCATAGGCTTTCAATCATAATATCCGTGAGTGTCCATAATTGCTCATATAGCGTTAATACATACATGATATTAATCACTGGTGTGTCATGAAAGACCTCACTTGATACACTCTTATAGTACAGTGATGTTGTATACAATCAGTTGATTCAATTGCTTATTCTTTGAGGTTCAGAAGCCATGTTCTAACCCTGGGGTATCTGGACCCTGATGGTCGCACAAACCTCTTACTGATTTCCAGCGGGGCCCCAGTGTAATTCAATGAAAGCTTTTGCCGTTGACTTTAATGGGAAGAGGATCAGACATTAAAGGACTGGAGAATTTTGGCCCAGCAAGAAGTATTAGGCTGTAGAATAATCTCCCTAGAGAAGCAGTGGGAGTACTACTGCTTGACACACCTTTAAAACTAGATGGGACAAAGCGCTGGCAACCTGTACAGCGCGTTGCTTGGGAGAAGATAGAAAAGACTTTACATCATCTTGTCCATTCCTATGAGTCCATCAAATCATAAGCAACAAAAGATCTTGTTTTCATCCTTAGTCATTAAAACCCCCAACACAAAACAACTGATATATATTGAGATAATTATCCCTATCTAGAAGGTTTCCAGAGTTTTTTACGAGGTGGGCACCAACAGGAATTTTAGTAACATGGGTTTGGGAGCTTGATTTAAGTGCCAATCATTAACGTTCAAACTTCCATGCTCTAACTCTCCCCGAAAAACCTGGTTCTCCAGCCAGACCATACTTCCCATTATGTACCATGGACATACAAAGGCTGAACTGAACCTGGGTCTGCCATATCCCAGCTGAGTTCCCTAACCAGGGGTCTAAAGTTTGTAAGCAAGGCTTCTATCACCATCCTCTCCCATGCCTGCTTTGTGAATCTAGTCCTCCTTTGCATTTCTCAAAATGCCCAAAATGAAAATGAAAAATGTCAAGTTTTGTTTTGACCTGACTCGAAGTTTTTTTTACTTTTTCATTTAACAAAATTTTTGAAAAATCTCGTTTTTGGTTCAGACCAAAACGAAATATTTTTCCCTCCCAGAATTGCAGCAAGCCGAAAACTCCATTCCTTGCCCAGCTTTAATCATGGGAGATGTAGTCCAGTCCGTAGAAGAGAATGGGGGCATGAGGTAGCCGAATTACCGCTCCCAAGAAGCTCTGCAGAGATATGTCCAAATCAGAATGTTGAGTTTTAAACCTTTTTTGTTTTTGTTTTTGTCACAATTTTCTTTGGAGAAAAATAACCTGTTTTCCAACCACCTCAAGTGAAAAGCGATTGAGTGGCGATTGAGTGGCCCAGTGAGTAAAGGTAACAGGGACTAACCTGTGGACTCAGGAACTAACACCCTGTCACTCAAATCCCCACCATTTCAGATCAATTGGGTGCTCAGGCAGTAGCCAGAGGAGGCCAATTAACTGCGTAAAGATTCAGCTGAGGGGCTAATTGGTGGAAGTATCCCCAGCAACTGGGACTAGATGAGCAAACAAGAAGGAAGTGTTTGGAGGAGAGCTGGGAGCCTGAAGGAAGGCAGAACAGGCTGCTGCTATTGTACCTGTCCCCAGAAGCAAGTGGGGAAGCTGGCTACTGGCTGTAAATATAATAAAGTGTGGTGGTAGTGAAGAAGACCTGAAATGATTGTGACCTGGATTGTGGCCTGAAAGGACCCTCAGTGGACCACCCCATGACAGTAGGGCACTTGACTGGGACATGAGAAGCCTGTTTTCTTTTCCTGGCACTCACCTGCTGTGTGACACTGAACCAGTCACCTCACCTCTCTGTGCTGCAGTTTTCCCCTGCCTTTCCCTTTCTCTCTCTTGTCTATGTAGACTGTAAATTCTTTGGGGGCAGGGACTGTCTCGTATTATGTCTGTGGCTACTGAAATGCAGCTAACACTAATTTTCTCCTTGTCTGACTACTTCCAGGGACAAGTTAGCTCTGTTAGCCCCCCAGATGTTCTTGTGATGCCTGTGACAGAAATGGCAATCCCATGCAGTATCTTTGGGGACCCTGGCATTACATTTTGGAATGGTTTATGTATGATTGAGTTCTACTCCATGGGAGTGGCTTACCACAGCTCCTACAGGAACTAAAGACAGTAGGGGGTGGCTACCCCTGAGACTGTAAAGGACTCCAAAGAAGTTCCGGCCCCTGCAGTGGTTGGCATCGACTGGATCAGGCGGGTTTTTCAGAGACTAGGATACAAAGGAAGGGTTTTGCTATAAAAGGATGAGCTTGAACTGTCTCAGTGCCTTCTTTCTGGAGGACAGCAAATGAACAGGACCTTTTGTCCAAGGTGAGCCCCAACCCTTGCTAGGGCTCCATAAGACCGATGGGCGACGCCTGGTATGTTTTGTATGTGTTTAAATGTGTGGGTTGTTTTTTATGTTTTCTCTGTAATGCTTTTGCCTTAAGAATAAATGTGCTTGCTTAGAAAGAGCCGTGTGGATGGCTGTGATGATACTGACTGGTGTGGGATAAGCAGGGAGTGTAAGGCAGGGAGATGTGCAACCTTAAAACTCCTGGTCAGAAAAGTGTGGGACAAAGGTCCCTGCCCAGAGACAGGGGCTGGCTGGATACCTGAGACATGACTGGGAACTCCTGGATTGGACCACGGAGAGATGAATACAGACGCAGTTACCCTGAAATCGTGAAAATGCCTTCAGATGAAATCTCCTCCCAATATACCAGCTGAATTTCTCCTGTTGTCAGCTGTGTTTGATGACTAATAGTTGCCAATTTAATTCCTGCAATACAATTTTTCCTCCCCTTTGGTGCTGGGTGCTTTGCAGGGATCAGACTTTTTTCAGACCCTGAGTCCAGCACCGCTTTGGTTTTCCAGTCGTCTCCAGACACGGAGTAACGGGCTTCTGGGCAGCTCTTTGCATGGACCATTCTAAAACTTGCTGATGGTGGCCGTACTGCATCAGCAATTTCTAGTCTTCCTTGCTGTGCCTTCCCGCTGCTCGGGCAATTCCTCCTCATTGCCTGTAAATTTCACCTGGCCTGGGAGCCACTCAGGAAGTGGTCTCATCTGAGCCACAGGTTACCTGCAAATAGCTTTTACTTGGGCCTCCTCTGACTTTTAATTTAATTTAATTTAATTTTTTTTTAAAGCTACTTCCCTGGCAATTGTTTCTCTAAGTGCTGTATCTGGTACAAGGAGTCACCTGGGAGGCTGGGAATTAAAAGCAGATACCTTTAAGGAAACTCCAGTTTCTACTTCCGCATTTGTAACTCTGTATATAGCCAGGCCCATAGGCTTATCCCTTGTGTTATCTCCCTTCACTAGCAGGTCATGAAGCTCTCCCGTTAAAGTGATTTTTTTCACCCAGGATTCTGCCATGGCTTGCCACTGGGCACACGCCCCCCGTCTGCATTGCAGTTCAGGATCTGGTGCAGCGGGTTCCGCTTCACATGAGCGGGAATTGACATTTGTGATACTGGCTGAAGACTGGTGGTGCAGGCCTTGAAAGTGAAGACAAGTAGCTTCTGTTTGATACAATAGAGAAGAGGGAGCTGGTGGAGGGGTGTAAAGAGAGGGGTGACTCCGACCTGGGTCGAGGATTCCTCACTTCCTGCCCCCTAAGATGCTAGGTAGGTTGCTGCCTGTGCGCTTTTAAATATCTGCTGCGTATGCCCCAGAGGTGGCTGCATTTCAGTGGTGAGTAAAGTTACCCCTTCATGTGTAGTTTTTGTTATCAGTTTTGTAAAGCACTTTGGGGACTGTGATACAGGAGGGCCAGGGAGCAGTGGTAGACTGGTCGAGGGGAAATATATAAGCCCAAGGCTAATTACGATGTGGTTCCCTGTAGACTAGGGAGGGTTGCTACAGGTTAACTGGAGCACCTGCAGTCAATTAAGGCCCTGTCAGGAACCTAATAAAATGCCCTGCTGGACGAGGACTAGGACTGGAGCTTGGAGGTGTGTTGTGAGAACTGAAAGACCAGAGAACCGAAGTAAGGGAGACCCTGCCCTGCAGGGCAGGGAGACTCCCTCCCCTAGCGTCTAAGGACCGAGGGTAACCCCACCCAAGGGGGAAGAGGGTAAGAAACCTGCAGGGGTTGAGAGGGGCTGCTCCTCAGAATGAGGAGCAAACCCAGACCCCTCCCCTGCTTCCCTCTTCTACCACCTTCCCGGGGCACTAGCGGGGCCTTCGGCCCCCAAGAGCAGGGGCAAAGAGTGGCATCTTAGCCCCCCCTTCCCCCCCCAAAAAGCGCAGGACCCACCATATGAACATCGGCCATCTTGTCACAGGATCCTCAGGCTGAAAGGCGCTGTTTAAAGTGTGCGAGCCTGTGACGCTTTCCTCAGGGAGCCCAGAACCATAAGCCACTGTTACCACTCTGCCTTAGCAAAAGAGAGTTTTGCTGGAGCTCAAACTGTGCGTCAGCTCCCGCCTCACCAGCAAACTCCTTGAGAGTCTGCCAGTCTAAACCGTGCCTTGCAGGTAACATTCAGTGAACCCCCGTTCCCGAGTTCCCCAGAGACGTCCCTTTCACTGGACACGCTCAGAAATGACCAGGTCCGCTACCTCCAAAGAGACTGTGCACACATCAGCTTGTTGGCTCAGCTGAGGACCCACACTTCACTTTAATACATGGCACCGAGAGGGTTTATTGTAAAACTTAGCATACAGTTTATTAATCAAGAACAGAGATTTAAGTGTTACTCAGCAAGAGAAAAAGAGACATGTCTCATTACAAACAAAACAAAAATAGCACACTTCTTAATGACTAGAACGTAACTTTAGGAAGCTACAAGCTTTGCCTAAGCAGCTTTCTCACTTACATCAAGCTACCAGCAACTCCAGTCCCTTGGGCAGGGGGACCCACCATTCACAGAATCAGAGGGTTCTGTTCCCTTTGTCCCCTAAGTGATGGATAACAAAGAAATCCCTCCTTTCTTTCCTATTATAGTCCAGAAAACCTTGAAAATGTATTCTTTGAAAAGTAAACCCAGACAGAGTTCCTCTCCCTGGCTGCTGGTTCTTTGGGTTGCAAGCGCCAAGCTCCTCCGTCATCCACTGCTCAATTCGCTTTTTCAATTGGCTTGATCACTTTGGTGACTTGAGATGCAAATGTACTTCTGTTGTCCTTTGCTTGTTAGCTTGATCCAGGCAGATGGGTAAATCCACATTCCTTTGTCTAGGGCGGTCTTGTTTATCAACTGCCTCCACAACTCATCTTTTAAGAACATATTTCCAGCACACATACCTAACTCTTTACACACAAGCCGTGCATACATCACGCAATGACAGTTGTGACCAGCGGTTCACCAGTTTTCAAGTGGTACTTTACAAGATACTGTTTGGCTAAAGATTCTGACAACAGTGTGTTAGGTTGGCAAAAAGGCATTCGTAGGATCACAGGGCCTGATCCAAAAACCTATTGAAGTTGATACAAAGGATCCCATTGATTTCATTTGGCTTTGGGTCAGGCCCTCTGTTATGCGTTTATATATTATTAAAAAGCAACACAGTTCAATAGCAGCGAACAAAGAAAAATAGTCTCGCTCACTGGAGCGTTTTAGTGTGTCCAGGACTTTGTACCTGCGATTCCTCAACTGCTGTACAGGTCAGAATGATTGATCTCTCTTCCTGTCATTAATAACCTCTTGCAGACTTGTGTTCAGTTATTCTTGTTCTCTTTCTAGTCACTTCCTCCTCGCTTCAAAGTTTTCTCTCCCGCGATAAATCTGCTGCCCCTCACTTCCTGAGTGCGTTACCGCAGAACGAATTGCTTCTTTTGAACCGCTCCAGCTTAACAATAAAAATAAAGTCTCGGCTCATAAAACATCTGACCATTTTCTTATTGCTTGGCACCCGTGGAAGGTTACCCTCATCTGGCTGGCAAGCACTTCCAAAGCCCCTTCCAACATTTCAGTTACAAGGAGAAGTTCTTTTGCGGGGAGGGAGAGGTTGGGGAACTGCCTGGCTCAGGAGAATAATGAAGAGAAATGGAGCCCTTTACCTCTTTGTTGATCAGCTGCAGCCAAAAATCATTATCATCTGACAGCTCAGAGCAGTGGCCTATATAAACAGAGTTATGGTCCTTAGTCCAGTTCCCAGCAAACAGGTGTTCACGTCATCACAAAATCTACCCAAGCAAATGGACTCTATCCTTCTGAGCAGTCTAAAGAAAGAGACTAGAGACGTGTCTACACTGCAATTGGGGTGTGGCTGCAGCATGTGTAGATGTACCTGAGCTAGCTTTGATCTAGCTAGCTCAAGTAACAACAGCAGTGAAGCCGACCTGCACTCCTCAGGCTCCGGAGTCTGAGCTCCAGCCCGAGCCACGATATCTGTGTAGCTGTTGTGAGCCTGAGCTCTGAGATTTGCTAACCATGCATTTTAAAAAGCAATGTAGATGTACCTGGGTTGTGCCGAGGCAGCTCGCCTCTACTGCTGCCCAAGCTGCTGTGTCTTCCTTGATATCGTTACTCAAGCTAGCTACATCGAAGCTAGCTCGGATATATCTACCCATGCTAGAGTCACTCCTCTGTTTGCAGTAAGGATCGAAAGGGTCAATCTCTGGACACTGTGAACGAAGCTTGCGTTATCTTTGCCTGACTTCTACCTATGAAGGTTTCTGTTCCCGGACAGTCAGTCTGGCACTTTTCACCAATACTGACATTTCATTTAAAAAGATCATCACCCTAAGATTTGTTTAAACCTCATTTTGCCTCCCATGATTTTGTTTTAATCCTTCTTTCCCTTTTGGTCTGATCCTGCACCCACTGAAGGCAGAGGCAAATCTCCCATGACCTTCACTGCAGCAGGACTGGTGTTACTTTGTTGTGGTCACTAACGTGTGCTCTGCCTTCATGGATAATTTGGGGCAATTTTAATAGCTAGACTTCGCAGAATTTGACTTTATTTTTTTGAGGATTTTAATGGATAACATCAATGTTTATTTTAAGCATTTTAAAAGATTTTTAGCCATTTAAATTTTCAGTTGTGCAAAATTATGGGTCTTAAGCATTTCCCCCCCTATTTTTTATCAATTTAAATTTTCACAGTTATGGAAAATTATAGGGGATCAGACAATTATTTAATGACAGTAGATGCTGAGATTCAAAAAGTTAAAGCTTTATAACTGCTAAAATGCAAACTGTCGAGGTCCCCTCTCAGATATACAAAATATATATCCTTAAATCAAACACTAATGATTTCGCAAGCAGCATTTTTCTTACTTTGCCCTTCTGTACATTTTGATTGTTGTCTATGGAAATATTTTTTGTGGGTTTCTGTGTTTGCAGTGAAATTGACGTTTATTGACATTTACTGATTTAAAAAAATAATTGGATCCTTCTAAACCCATTACAAGTGTGTACAAGATTCACTGAGACCTAGAACTCAGAATGGTGGTTTATTCTCAGTTTTTTAAATGGATAGTATTCTGAGGCCGTTCTCAGACTCACAAAAGTATTATGAAAGTATTTGACAATGAGAGATCTTAGATTCTGATCTGAGGCCTTGCCTGTAGAACTAAATGGATTTAAAGTCTATTAGTTATTATTTGTCTTATGGTCATGCTCGGGGACCCCAGCCATGGGCCAGAACCCCATTGTGCTAGATGTTGTACAAGCATAGAACAAAACTATGGTCCCCGCCACAATGAGGGTACAATCGAAGTATTGAATCTGAGGTTGGGTGTACATTAGAAAATGAGGTTGGCTTAATGAAGTCACTTGGGGTTTGAAAGTGCAGAGGGTGCTAGGTCGAAGGAACTGCATTATTCTAACTTTCTGCAGAGATCTTTGAGATAAAAGGCATTTTTCATAGATATTAAGGTCAGAAGGGGCCATTATGATCATCTAATCTGACCTCCTGCATAATGCAGGCCACAGAATCTCACCCACCCACTCCTGCGATAAATCTCTCACCTATGTCTGAGCTATTGGAGTCCTCAAATCATGGTTTAAAGACTTCAAGGAGCAGAGAGTCCTCCAGCAAGTGACCCAGGCCCCATGCTACAGAGGAAAGCGAAAACCCTCCAGGGCCTCTTCCAATCTGCCCTGGAGGAAAATTCCTTCCTGACCCCAAATATGGCGATCAGCTGAACCCTGAGCATGTGGGCAAGATTCACCAGCCAGATACCCAGGAAAGAATTCTCTGTAGTAACTCAGATCCCACCCCATCTAACATCCCATCACAGGCCACTGGGCGTATTTACCATGAATATTTAAAGATCAATTAATTGCCAAAATCATATTATCCCATCATACCATCTCCTCCATAAACTTATCGAGTTTAATCTTATAGCCAGATAGGTCTTTTGCCCCCACTGCTTCCCTTGGAAGGCTATTCCAAAACTTCACTCCTCTGATGGTTAGAAACCTTCATCTAATTTCAAGTCTAAACTTCCCGATGACCAGTTTATATCCATTTGTTCTTGTGTCCACATTGGTATGAGCTTAAATAATTCCTCTCCCTCTCCGGTATTTATCCCTCTGATATATTTATAGACAGCAATCATATCTCCCCTCAACCTTCTTTTGGTTAGGCTAAACAAGCCAAGCTCCTTGAGTCTCCTTTCATAAGACAAGTTTTCCATTCCTCGGATCATCCTAGGAGCCCTTCTCTGTACTTGTTCCAGTTTGAACTCATCCTTCTTAAACATGGGAGACCAGAACTGCACACAGTATTCCAGGTGAGGTCTCACCAGTGCCTTGTATAACGGTACTAACACCTCCTTATCTCTCCTGGAAATACCTCTCCTGATGCATCCCAAGACCGCATTCGCTTTTTTCATGGCCATATCACATTGGCCGCTCATAGTCATCCTGTGATCAACCAATACTCCAAGGTCATCTTCCTCCTCCGTTACTTCTAATTGATGCATCCCCAGCTTATAACTAAAATGTTTTGTTATTAATCCCTAAAAGCATGACCTTACACTTCTCACTATTAAATTTCATCCTATTACTATTACTCCAGTTTACAAGGTCATCCAGATCTTCCTGTATGATATCCCGGTCTCTCTCTAAATTGGCAATACCTCCCAGCTTTGTATGATCCGCAAACTTTATTAGCACACTCCCACTTTTTGTGCTGAGGTCAGTAATAAAAAGATTAAATAAGACTGGTCCCAAAACCGATCCCTGAGGAACTCCACTGGTAACCTCCATCCAGCCAGACAGTTCACCTTTCAGTATGACCTGCTGTAATCTCCCTGTTAACCAATTCCTTGTCCACCTTTCAATTTTCATATTGATCCCCATCTTTTCCAATTTAACTAATAATTCTCTGTGTGGCACCGTATCAAACGCCTTACTGAAATCTAGGTAAATTAGATCCACTGCGTTTCCTTTGTCTAAAAAATCTGTTACTTTCTCAAAGAAGGAGATTAGGTTGGTTTGGCACGATCTACCTTTTGTAAAACCATGTTGTATTTTGTCCCATTTACCATTGACCTCAATGTCCTTAACTACTTTTTCCTTCAAAATTTTTTCCCAGACCTTGCATACTACAGATGTTAAACTAACAGGCCTGTAGTTACCCGGATCACTTTTTTTTCCTTTCTTAAAAATAGGAACTATGTTAGCAATTCTCCAATCATATGGTACAACCCCTGAGTTTACAGATTTATTAAAAATTCTTGCTAATGGGCTTGCAATTTCATGTGCCAATTCCTTTAATATTCTTGGATGAAGATTATCTGGGCCCCCCGATTTAGTCCCATTAAGATGTTCAAGTTTCACTTCAACCTCAGAAATGGTAATATCTACCTCCATATCCTCATTCCCATTTGTCATCCTACCATTATCCCTAAGCTCCTCATTAGCCTTATTAAAGACTGAGGCAAAGTATTTGTTTAGATATTGGGCCATGCCTAGATTATCCTTGACCTCCACTCCATCCTCAGTGTTTAGTGGTCCCACTTCTTCTTTCTTTGTTTTCTTCTTATTTATATGGCTATAGAACCTTTTACTATTGGTTTTAATTCCCTTTGCAAGGTCCAACTCTACTTGACTTTTAGCCTGTCTCACTTTATCCCTACATGTTCTGACCTCAATAAGGTAGCTTTCCTTGCTGATCCCTCCCATCTTCCACTCCCTGTTGCTTTCTGCTTTTTCTTAATCACCTCTCTGAGATGCTTGCTCATCTAGCTGGGTCTACAACTCCTGCCGATGAATTTTTTCCCCTTTCTTGGGATGCAGGCTTCCGATAGCTTCTACAGCTTTGACTTGAAGTAATCCCAGGCCTCCTCTGCCTTTAGATCCATACGTTCTTCAGTCCAATCCACTTCCCTAACTAGTTTCCTTAATTTTTAAAAGTCAGCCCTTTTGAAATCAAACACCCTAGTCGCAGATTTATTTTTGTTTGTCCTTCCGTTCAGTTTGAACTGAATTAGCTCATGATCACTTGAACCAAGATTGTCCCCTACAACCATTTCTTCTACGAGGTCCTCACTACTCACCAAACCCAAATCTAAAATGGCATCCCCTCTAGTCGGTTCAGCAACTACTTGATGCAGCTGTCTGTGCCGCTGCCTGCCTGGCTGGCTACCTTTATAGGACCCCTTCTCCAACAGAACTCCCACTGAAACTCCCCTGTTTACAGGTTTCAGAGTAACAGCCGTGTTAGTCTGTATTCGCAAAAAGAAAAGGAGGACTTGTGGTGCCACAAGTCCTCCTTTCCCCTGTTTACAGCTCTGTTTGCTGGCTCCTGTGCCGCTGCAGCTGTCTGCAGTTTGCTTGCTTTCAGCTCATTAAAAGTAGGAGGCCTTTTCCTGCCTGTAACAGGCCTATAGCTCCCTTCTAACGTGAATGTACAGCCCTTCACAGGTTGACTAGAGCCCTGAGGCAATTAGAACTCTCCTTCTGAAATACACTTCTGAGCAAGGTTGCAAACTTGCACTGCTGGTGACAGGGGTTTTGTGTTGATTTACTGCATACTTCAAAAATCCTTTCTTTAGCTGTGCCTAAGAGCCACATTGGTGAGGTCTCCCATGTGTTAGTGCTTAAGAACAATGGGCTTATGTAGTAAAATGAATTTTGCTTCTCTCCTTTTAATTATGGGCTTTAACATTATTTCCAACACACAGGCCTGGTCTACACTAATGAGGTAAGTCAATCTAAGCTACGTAAGTTACGTAACTTAGGGCATGGCTACACTTGCAGATGTAGAGCGCTTTGAGTGAATCCAGCCTTCGGAGAGCGCAGTAGGGAAAGCGCTGCAGTCTGTCCACACTGACAGCTGCAAGGGCACTGGCGTGGCCCCATTTGTGGCACTTGCAGCGGCATTGGGAGCAGTGCATTATGGGCAGCTATCCCAGCATGCAAGTGGCTGCAACGTGCTTTTCAAATGGGGGGGGGGGGGGGTGGAGTGTGACAGGGAGTGTGTTGTGTGTATGTGGGGGGAGAGAGAGTGGGTTTGGGGGGGGCTGAGAGCATGTCAGCATGCTGTCTCGTAAGTTCAGACAGCAGCAGACCCCCGCCTCTCTCTCTCACACCCAGCATTCCACAGTAATGGTTGCTTTGTCTCAGAGCAGATAAGCATGCCGGCTGTCAGAAACGGAGCTTTCAATGGGCATATCCACATTCCTACAGCGAGTTCAAAACAATGACAAGAGTGGCCACTTGACTGAAGGGGATTATGGGACGTTTCCGAAGGCTGATCAGAGCGCAGTAATGCAACACCTCCACACTGGCGCTGAGGCGCTGCAGCGGGGGCGCAGCAAACTTTATTCCACTCGCCGAGGAGGAGTACCAGCAGCGCTGTAGCCGCGGAGTCAGAGCGCTCTACGTGCCTTGCCAGTGTGGATGGGTAGTGAGCTAGTGTACCCGGGGCTCCTTTATTGCACTGTAATTCACAAGTGTAGCCAGGCCCTTTAGTCGTCGTAGCTTAAATCGATTTACAGCGGGTCTGGTGAAGACGTGATAAGTCTGGTGAAGACGCGCAAAACTGGTGTGACACTGTCTACACGTTTTTGCAGGAAAAAATCTTGAGGTTTCATTTCAGGAGACAGTTTTGAGCCCTTTGGGTTTTGCAAAAAGTGACAAAATAGTTGTTATTTTAGCATCCCAAAGAGCTGCAAAATTTTGAATTGTGAACATGTACCTATTTTAAATCTGAATGCCCAAAGCCGCCTTTTGATGGGAGCGTGCCCATTTGTATTTGGGAATAGGCTGCTTTTCATTGGGAAACGGATGCATTTTTGAGGAAAACCTTTTTTAAAAGGTGGCTATTTTCTCTGGGAATGGGACCATTTTCTTAATTTACATGGAAAAAAAATCAGTTTCAGATACTTTCACCTCTCATTGTCGATATGCAGCTGGCACATGCTAGTGAAAGGCTGATTGTGCCAGGCATGGTGTGACAGCTGTAACCCACTGATGTGTAATAGGTTCCCCCTTTGTGCCTGATCCACAAGGGATCCGAGTGTAGCAGCTTGTAGTTTTAGCTCTGGAAGTTCCCAATTTAGTCCCTGGTGCATCAGTCAAGTTGGCAGTCATCACACAGATACTGTGCAGATATCCCAAAGGCACCTGTAAGGGACTGCGGAAGACTTTGTTACGGCCTAGCTAGGGAACTTCCACTTTCTCGAGGCCGTCCGGTCACTGTAGACATGGAAAACTAGCTATAACCAGCTTTACGCCGGTTCTGTCTGCCCTGCATGGCCCTTTGCCAGGTAGCGGAAAGCCCCTTTAGGAAAGTACCTAATTATATATTCATGAGCTGTTTCTGCGTAGTGCTTCTTATGGCTCGCTGTTTACCGCTTCATTGGACTCCGTCCCAGGCAAAGCTCCGGTGTGCTGGGTTCTCCGCCTCCGTGACAGCAACGCTGGAGTCCCTGTTGCGGGTGTGTCACTAACCTTCAATAAAGCCAATAACTCGCTGCTTAGCTGCGTGTGGGTCTCGTTTTCCAGAGTACCTCTGCCGGCCTGCGGTGCTTTGAACACCTTGGCCCAGAACAGCAGCTCCGCCAATAGACCACACTCAATGTAATCAGCTCTGAGGCGGCGAACTCTGCTGTCATGAAGATACCGTAGACGTATAATGGTGCAGTTTGCAGCAAGCTATAAGCTTTACAGCATCTCAGCTACATAAATGGCAGCTCACAATCAATTCACCAACCTAGTTTCCCAGCATCCTGGTTCCCACATGTTAGCAGCCACCTCCTTCCTGTTTTCCTTCCCCCTTGCGTCAGCATATATCGAATCACAGTCATTTGTAAACAGGAGGCAGTTGTTACACAAAATCACCATAACTGCAGACTCTAACAAATAGGCTTCCACAGAGCTTGTGCTCTGGCTTGTCTTGCCTTTGTTGTCCAGGATCTGCAACCTATCTGGACCTATATATGCCACAGAGAGACATCTAGTGGCTGAGAAACATACTACATTGCCTCTCCCAACCAGCTCTGCTCCTCTTCAGGTGGCAATGTCCCTGCAAGCAAAACAGTCTGACATACTGTTGATGACTACAGGGTCACCACTGCAGTGCTGTGGAGTCTTTTCATAGTAGCTGTTCCAGTGAGGAGATCCAAAACCAGAGAGCCACGCTTCTCTCTAACCTGTGTCTGCCTGTGGCTCTATGTTCTCAAGGCGTTCTCAAAGACGGGTGAGAAGATGAACCGGCAGTTTGTTGAGGATCGGGTCGTGGCAATCGACCCGCTCCCTTTCATCTGGAATGTGAAAGGACCTGGGCCTCACTACTGTCTTGATATGAAGATGTCCCGGCTCAAACGACTGGCCTTCGCCTTTGAATTTGGATCAGTGAACCCCAGGTAAGAGGGCGACTCTAACAACAAAAGAAAAGAGAAACCCATCCAGCCCAGTCTGAAAAGGGGAAATAACTGACCACGAGAAAAACCGATTTAAATCGGATTGTGGAAGCTCTGAGGAGGGAGTCAGTTCTTGGTGAGCTCAGGCGTGGGTGTGGAGGTGCCCACAGGCTGGATAGTAGGCCAGTTCCCCCAGGGGTCTTGGGTGGCATTCACCAGTGTGATAGTTACTTCCTCCTTGGAGAGGGCACAGCTTGCTCCTCCCGTTGCTCCTGGCCAGCCCTGATAGAAGGGAGGTGGGACCTTGTCCCAGCTTTCACCCTGCCCATTTTCAGGCAGGAGGAAACCGTGGGGTTGCTAGGAGAAAGAAGGGCCTGCAGCTTCCCAGCCACGCTATTGCTGGCTATTGGGCATGGGGCCAAGAAGGCCGTGAGAGGGGCTTTGTCACTTCTCCCCACCCCCAGCTTTTGTACCCTCCCAGGGTTTTCTCCCTCTACATTTCAGAGCACCCCTCCTTCCCTCTAGGTGACGTAGGCTACGTCAGGTTTATTATGACCATCTATGATACCATCCACTGTATTCATGGTATATGCCCCTCTTAGCTTATGAGGGGCATACACCATGAGGGTATACACCATGCTGGCAAGCAGGCGCGCTGGGCACCATTCCTAGCCTCAGTCCCACTTGCCACTGACTAAGAGGGTCTGGGGTGCTCAATATAGGAGGGGGAGTCTTAGGCATGACGATTAAGGAGTGAGGTCGATGGGGTCCTCATGCCAGTAACAGAAGGTGGAGGCACCCAGGATTAACCCTTTAAAGAACCCCCAAGACCTCTATCCACTATCCGATATCAGTTCCAGGACCTTCACTTACTTGGTGCGACTGTCCAGGTAGCTCACCTGGCTCCTTTGCCTGCCTCCCCTCTGGTCTAGTCCTGTCTATTCCAAGGCTGCTGGTTGATCCCACTAAAGGCAGGCTTAGTACATTAAAATTAGCATATCAGTAGATAAAATAAAGAGCCCTTCCAATATCAGGCCACCCTGACGATCAGACCTGACTACTTTTTCTTTTCCAGACAATCGTTCCCAGTGACTGAGTTTCCTGAAAGGTAAAGAAGAGATTTAAGACCTTGCATAATCGATGTGTTGGGAAGGGATGTGCGTTATCTTCTGGGTTTATCGCTGGGTTCTTTCATGGCAAAAGCATCAATAGTTCTTTGCTCAGAAATAGTGCTTAGATGCTACACTGTGGGGCACTCTAGGAAAACCAGGACAACACTAAATCCTAGTGAGGCCTGGGCCCCCGATAGCATTTTTCATCCATAAATTTTAAAACTCTTTACAAAGGCTAGTAAATATTGTTAACCCCACTTTACAGAGAGGAAAACTAAGATGCAGCAAGGGGGAAAGATTCGCCCAAGGTCACCCAGCGGGTCAGTGGTGAAGCTGGGAAAAAGATCTAGGTCTCCTGCATGCCAATTCAGTGTCCTATTTGCTGGCCTATGCTGGATCTTTCTAGAATCTCAGTGCACAAGAACAACCCACAGTATTTGCACAGGAAGCAGGGGAACACAATTACAAGCTTTCCAAAGGGGTGCATACTGCAAACACTTGTGAAGAATTTTTAGCCATGTACTTTCCAAAGAGATATTATCAATAGCAAAGACTTGTTGGTGCATCCAGCCAGAAGTCCTGCCTGCAATACATGATCTAGTCTGTTCTCAAATGTTTTCAGTCTGTGGGCTGAAAGACAAATCCCTTTGTGGAACTATCCTGCTGCCAACGCCATAATCCCCAATCCCTTGCATCTCCGTGTCTTTCATTCTGCGGATTATCACTAAGATGAGTTCTCCAGACCACAGGTGCTCCACACCTGGAGAATCACTCTTTCTCCAGCCTAGCTGGAAATATCCCAAGCATTGGGGCTTCTGTGACTGGAAGGACATCTGCTGGGAGATTTTTCTTAATGACACCCCCATTAGTTATTTTTTTTAAAACCAGTGATATATTTTTAGATGAGCTAGCCAGAGATGATATTCTCCCCCTTCTTTCTGTTTTGTGTTCTTTGGCTCTGCATGTATTGTCATATTCCAGCTCCACAGAGTATTCCTTCTCTCACCTCTTCTGTGTATTTTTCAGTGGTTTCCATTATTATTTTCTAAAAATCTTGCAACTTCTCCCTCCACAGATTCCAGTCCTTGCATGTCTTCCCTTGATCCCATGCATTTCCCAGTCACGCGTTTGAACAACCGGCAGAGATACCAACTGCCTCAAACATTTGATTTTTTTCCCCCCAAAGGTGCACAAGCAGATGTTTTCTAGCACACTATGCGCCAGATCCCTAGCTGGTGTAAGCTGACGTTTAACTCCATTAACGAACATGAGATACATGGTGCTACCTCGATTTATATTGGCTGAGGGTCTGGCTCTCTCATTCATGTCACTTTTTAAGCTCTCATTTTTCTAAAGAGTATTATTTTGGGTGGTTTCCAATATACAGCTTCTCTAACCGGGCAGTTCTAGCGTTGAAACTCTCTCTGAGTGTTGCTGCTTGTCAAACATGGTGATTACATCAGAAGCTAAAAACTCCAGACATTTTTTTTTTTGGGGTGGTGGTGGTGGTGGTGGGGGGATTGGAAATAGTTTGATTTTTTTACTCCCTCTCTCATTCCTTAGGATCGTTAAACTTGACATCTCTTTAAATGAGCTGGAAGAACTGCAGCCTGAAGCACTTTTCCCTTTTGAGAATCTCTCTGACTTGGATGCATCCCTCAATGTGTTAGGCATGTGAGTATGACATAGTGTAAGTGATTGATGGGCTCTCATGAAAAAGTTCTTGTCATAAAAAGGAGGGGAGGCATTTTTTTATTATTATTAGAGCCCTGAAAGCGAGGGACTGTTAGTTCTGGCAAAATGTTGGCCGGTTTCTTCTCTCCTGGTTCAGCCGGTGCACCTTCATATGTAGCCTGCATCCCTCTGAAATTTCAGTTGTGATCGGCACCACATACCTCTGTCAAAATACCTCGCTCTCGAAATTTACCACTCTGGTATTCCAGTGTTAGTCTTCGCCACAAAGGCATGTTCGGGTATCTCACTCCAAACCAGATGAGCGCAGCCATTTCTGAGCAGAGAGAGCTGCTCGTTCCTAAAACATTAGACATGAGGGCTCTACAATGTGGACAAATGACCATGAGTGGTAACTATCAAATTTGTCTTTGCTTATGATCTGAGGCTGGATTTGAACTGCTCTCAGGTGAAGGACTAGTATACTAACTCACTGCAGCACCCAGGCATCAGATAGAGAGGATTCTTCATTAAACTTCATGTATCCTCCCCAAATATTGCTTGTTGTCTTTTGAGTGTTCCGTAGGATAGTGGCTGGAAGGGAAGCCACAAAACCTTTATGTACTAGAGGTGGACTTAAGCTGCAATTAAGCTGATTGTCTCTCAGCTACTCGGATCTGCGGTTTTGGTTGAACCTTTTATAAAGGCCATTTGCAAATCCTGCACCTGAGTTCAGATGTCCCTCAACCCTAAAAGTTCCAGTAATATTGGTTTCCAGAGTTTGGTTAGTTACCTCCATCACTGACCTGTATTATTCAGGAGCTCTACCTATTACTAATACCCTTCCCAACTGTTTTGTCTTTGGTTCCAGCATCAGAGGGGTTGAAGTTCTTCCCAACCTCTTCGTATTAAACCTCAGTCATAATGCACTCAGTGACCTAAGAAGTTTAGAAAACTGCATACACCTGTCTGTGCTGAATGTGTCTCACAATCCAGTGAGAGCCCTGGGGGACATGCCACTCCTGAGCAACCTGACGCAGCTTCACTTGGGTTCCAACAAGGTATTTTCCACGCTGCACCGGTGACAGGGCACCGTGATGTGCTTATGGGCAGAAGAGATGGGTTACGTACTCAAGGTAATCCTAGGGATCCTCTACCTGAGCTGGAATTTTAGTCAAGACACTGGGTTTAACACATCTTGTCTTGAAAAGAATGACTTGGGAGCTTCAACAACCATAAGTTGTCAGGAATAGATTTTAAGTCTCTAAAAGACAGCAGCAGGGCAGCCACTATGTTCTGTGGGACTTGGTATGAGGTAAGATGTGTGTAAGCCACCCCGTTTACTCCCCTGCCTGTAACTGGGCTCTTCCTTCCCTCAACCTCTGTCCAACCAAGAGGAGAGCTCAGGTAGGAATTCCACCTCTGGTTCCACCGCTGACCAAGCGATGAAGAAAAGACTGGGGCAGTGGTCACCAACCGGTCGATTGTGATTGACTGGTCGATCCTGGAGGATCTCCCAGTCGATCGCGATCTCTGACTGCGCAGCAGGGTTGCTGCTAAGACAGGCTCCCTGCCTGCCCCAGCCCCATGCCACTTCCAGAAGCGAACAGCATGGCCCCACAGCCCCGGGAGCAGGCAGGGGTCTCCCTCTGCATGCTGCTCTTGCCTGTAAGCACCGTTCCCGCAGCTCCCATTGGCCGGGAATGGGGAGCTGTGGCCAGTGGGAGCTGTGGGGGCGGTGCTTGCAGAGAGGGGCAGTGTGCAGAGCCACGTGCTCTCCCCGCCAGGGCCACAGGGGCATCTTGGCCCTTTCCAGGAGCAGTGTGGGGCCAAGGTAGGCAGGGAGCCTGCCTTAGTGGCAGCCACCAACCGGGAGCCGCTGGAGGTAAATGCTGCCCAGCGGGAGGCCTCACTCCAACCCCCCCCCCCCCGAGCCTCCTTCAGGAGCAAGTACCCTATACCCTCTCCTGCACCCTGAACCCCCTCCTGCACCCCAACCCCCCCCCAGGCTCATCCCAGAGCCTCCTCCCACATTGTGAACCCCTCAGCCCCAGCCCAGAGCCTGCACCCCCTCCCGAACCCCAACCCCTACGCCAGCCCGGTGAAAGTGAGTGACGGGGGGAGGGGTGAATGGAGTGAGCAGGGTGGGACTTTGGGGAAGGGGTGGGGTAGATCCTGGGTTGCCCTTAAATTCAAAAAGCGATCTTGGGCATAAAAAGGTTGGAGACCCCTGGTCTAGAGGTACAGTTTGTGGCACCATTGGGAGCAGATGAGTAGTGAGGTCAGCCCTCCCCATAGGAAGTATAGGCCTCCACCACCCACTCTGGCATCGTGCTGTGTCACTCTCTCAGTAGTGACTCCAAGGGAAGAATCACTATTGTCAGTGCCTGTCAGACCTGAGTTCTCCTTGGCCTGCTCCAGGTCCAGCTCTGCTTAGTTTGATAGGCTCCAGTGCTGGTTTTCGGTAGCCAACACAAGACTCTGTGGTAATAGCAACAGAGTCAATAGCTGATATCCATCCCTCACCTTCCCGTCCTGAAATCTCAGCATGCAGCCTCCGAAACAGTCACCTTCACATACCACGTCACGCCTTGACCCCTCAGTGAGCGCATCCCTCCTGTGTCTCTGGCTCCCCCCTGTGCAGCTGTCAGGCCACTAAGTCTTAGCTAGGATCCCCAGCTTGTCTCATGTCCTGCTTTCTCATTGTTTCCTCCTCCTCCTGCTCCCCCTGTAGCTGAGGTCTCTGGAAGGCATTCAGAATTTGCCCCAGCTCTGTGAACTCTATGTCCACAAGAACTGGATTTCCAGCTTGCTGCCTCTCTCTTCCTCGCTGGCTCTCAACATACTGGGTGCTGACAGCAATGAGATTGGCTCCCCGCAGCAGGTCCTGCATGTGCTTGGAGGACTCCGCAGGCTGAGACATTTCAAACTCCAGGTGAGTTTGGGGCCTACTATAAAGTACTAACGAGGCAGGGCATTCAGATCAGATTCAGATTGCTTTACCAGCTGGCCAAGGGCTGCCTCTAATTCCCAGATACGTTTACATACTAATGTCCGCAGGATGAGGAGGTTGGAATAAAGGGGCCGTGGAACGAAACCTGGCCAATTCTCGTTCTGGTTAAAGATCTATATATAAACCTGGGAGTCACCAGTTCACGCTGGGCTACCAAACTTGGTAGAGGGCCACCCCAGGGTGTGCTGGGTACTAAGCCAGTCCATTCACCCACCCTTGTGCTGGTCTGCGGGTTCTAGCGCTGCAGCCTGGGGGCTATTAGGAAGAAAAACCCCTTCCATCCATGTACAAAGTGTCGACGCTCCCATGCTACAGTGGCATAGCTGCCTCGCCATACCTGTGCCAGTGTAGCTGCTGTCAGGGTTGTTGCTCCAGAGAACCACTGGGTCAGTAATTACTTATGCTTTATTCCCCCACCATGACTTTACAAGGGCAACCCGCTGGCCCGGGATAGCTGCTACGTCGCTGCAATCAAACAGGCCACTTCCGTGGAGCTCCTGGACGATGTGCTTCTTAGGGACCCACCTCGCTGCTCAGCCTTGTCTTTGTTCAGCTGGTCTCTAGTGGCTGGTTTGATGGACTCGGGTCAGACCAAAGAGGATCTGAAAAAATCAGCTAGGAGGATCTTCCTGGAGGAACTGCAGCATAAGACAGAGAGCACGGAGGGCGTCGTACATCACTTGCATAACAGAATACTGTAAGGAGTGTGCGGTCTTTCTGCTTGTTTAGGTAGTGTAAGGGCCGGGGGTGCCGGAACAGGGAGGCCAAGGGGCCATGGCCCTCCCACATTTTGCCCGGCCCTCTGCCCCTCCTCTTCCCCTCCCCAGGGCCCCATCCCCCGGCCAAGCCAGAAGCTGGAGCCCAGCATGGGCAGCTATGGGGAGCCATGGACCCTCCATCTGCCTGGGGCGGGGGAGCCCGAGAGCAGTCCCTGGCCTGTGTCCCTGCCCCCCGGGCCCTCCTCCCAGGGCACATGGACAGTCTGTGGCTCCTCACAGCTGCCTGGGCAGCTGTTACCATGGCCTGGCTGCAGCTTTTTGGCCCCCCAAGGACCCACCCCCAGGCTGGAAGCCAGAGCCGTGTTGGGGTAACAGCTGCGTGGACAGCTGTGGACCTGGGCAAGGGTCACGGGTGCAGGGACAAGGGCCGGGGCTGCTCTTGCCTCTCTTCCACCGCCCCCCCCGCTGGCAGGTGGAGGGGCCTGGGCTCCCTGGCCCAGATCCAGCTTCTGGCTTGGCTGGGGGGCAGGGCCTCGGGGGGGAAGAGGAGGGGCAGGGGTGGGGCCATGGAGGGGACAGGGTCTCATGGCCCCCCGCTTTCAGAAAGAATCCGTCACCCCTGGTAAGGGCTTATGTGGCCGCAGCAGCTATTTCTTATGCATGCAGATTTAAACTGATCACCGAGTTTGGGGCTGGAAAGGAGGAGTTTTCTTCCACTGCGGTTTTGGCACAGACCTTGTGAATTTATTGGCACAACAGTGGACTGCTGAGAAGGATTGTCCACTGGGATTAGGTGGACATATCCCATCCTACACGCTCTCTCTCTCTCCCCTGCATCCCGGAGGGACTATAGGTCAATTTAAGCCCCTCTGACCATGGGGAATGCGATTTATACACGGCAAGGGGTCATCTATAACGCTCTGCTCCATGGCCAGGCTCCTGGAGATGTGGGGGAATTTTGCCACTGTTGATGCTGTGCAGTGATGGGGATGTTTGCTGACATTGTTAATGGACACGAAGCGGTAGGAGCAATTCCGCATGGCTAGAACCCTGGAGGAACAGGGGCATGTGCCTGTATTTATTGTACAGTAAGTGCATGGGCACTTTTTGTCTTGGGTCGTCAGTGGGGACTCCCCCATGTGACTTGCGACATGTTGCATATCCAGGGCAGCATGCGGGGATTTAAACTCCTGGGTGAGTCACAGGATAGCACCCAGGGTGGTGTCAGCTGAATATGCTGGTCAGATGCGAGCATGGTCCTTCGCCATGCAACTGCCAGCCAGGCTGAACCTATTGAGAAATCCTCCTCAGGGTTCACGGTAGGGTGAGATTTTCCTCTCTCTCTCTCTCTGATAGGGACCTGTGGGAAGAGCTGAGAGATTACGAAGAAGCCTTCAGAACAGAAGTGGATGGCTGCATAAGGTAACGTGAGCCATGTCATGCTACGGAGGGTCTGACTGCATCTCAGCAGTCTCAGGTGCCAGGAAGCCGGACTGGGCTCTTTGCACAGACTGGAAGTGAACCAACCTCCTCCTCTGGTATTTAAATGTTATTCCATGCTGCATATGGGAGTATGCAGCATGTATAAGAGAGACAGCGTGGCCTAGTGGATAGCGCCCTGGCCTGGGACTCAGGAGACATGGGTTCTGTTCTCGGGTCTGCAGCTGGGTGATCTTGGGCAAGTCATTTTGCCACACCGTGCCTCAGTTTCCCCATCTGACCTCCTTTGTAAAGTGCGATATAAGAGCTAGGTAATATTATTATATAGCATTGATATATCAGGATATACACTGGACTGGATGAAATCATAAGAGATGGGAAGGATGTATAATCCTGCACTGGCAGGGTGGTGGACTGGATCACCCAATATGTGTCCTCCATCCCTAACATCAACGGTAGATCAGCCATCCCTTCCCACCAAGTGTAGAGGACCCACTAGGTATCAAACTGTAGAAGATCCACCGGATATCAAACTGATATTACATGAAGAGGTGCTTGATCAAGGCACTTATGGCCCAGATGCACCATGAGACCAATGTCATTATTACTCCATCGCTATAAAACAACTTAACCTAGAATCTTGTCTGCCACACAGATTGTGTCCAAAATGCAAACTGTGGGATGAAGGAGCAGCACTCCCTGGGTTGTGCTGGGGCATTAGTGATGCAGGATTGGTGCTAGTGTGTTCAGCTGATGCAGGAGGAAACAAAGTCTTATAACGCAATGTCAAACCTTCTCCCTCTCTAGGTACATTGACGCTCTCCCATCTGAGGATATCCAGGGCTTGGTTAATCCTCAGGAGATCCCAAATGCTATGGAGAAGTACCTGGTCACCAAGTTCTGGGAGAGGTGGCAGCATGGCAGAAGGAAGCCGGCCAATATACCCTACAAGGAGCTGACTAAACGTGAGGAAGTAAGAAGTGTAATTGTTAGCAATCGTTGCGCCTGTCAAATGCTGCAGACTCAGCTCGTGGGCCCATCAGGGAAGTTTCCTTCTGATTGTTCCTTCTGCTGTGTGTCTAAAATATAACCAGGTGCTGGCATGGGCCAAGGGCAGGAGAGTGAGAGAATACATCAAGTGCAGAGAGCTGCTCCTGATTAAAACAAGGGCAAAAGGATTCCCCCAGCTGGAGGCCAGCAGTGGAGTCTAGGTCTCATCTCAGTCCACTGCAGAGGCCGTGGGTGAAATCCGGGCCCCACTGAAGTCAATGGGAGTTTTGCCATTGACATAAAAGGATCCAGGATTTCACACAGTGACTTCTAAATGCTCACCCTCTTCTGGGGTTCCCGCTTCCCCTTCCCTAATGTCCCAGTTGGCCTAAACTGAGCTCAGACGCATTCCTCTCGTGGCTGGGTTCGCTGGCAATCGCTGCAGTGAACTCAGGCAATTGAGGAAAATTCTCTGCTTTGTGGGAAGGGAGATTTTTAACCCTTTCTCTGCCAGTTATGTGAGATAAGAACATAAGAATGGCCATCCTGGGTCCATCTAGCCCAGTATCCTGTCTTCCGACACTGGCCAATGCCAGGTGCCCCGGGGGAATGAACAGAACAGGTCATCATCAAGTGATCTGTCGCCCATTCCCAGCTTCTGGCAAACAGAGGCTAGGGACACCATCCTTGCCCATCCTGGGTAATAGCCATTGATGGTCATATCCTCCATGAACTTATCTAGTTCTTTTTTGAACCCTGTTTTAGTCTTGGCCTTCACAACATCTGCTGGCAAAGAGTTCCACAGGTTGACTGTGTGTTGTGTGAAGAAATACTTCCTTTTGTTTGGTTTAAACCTGCTGCCTGGGGTCTGCACCTGATCACAGACACTGTACAAGTCTCCGCTGCACAGGGGTGCTGGAACAATTTGTATAGTGGGGGTGCTGAGAGCCACTGAACCAAACTATAAACCCTGTATATGATGGAAACCATTTCAAGCCAGGGCAGCTTGTGGCAGCATCTCCAGCACCCCTAGTTCCAGCACCTACGGCACAGCATATCGGGCAATGGGTGTGTGTTAGCCTGTACTTTGGCAGGGTGTTACAGAATGCTAGGATTTCCTCGTTGTTCTCGTCAAACCAGTCTTGGTGCTGATAAGTGGTGCCGACAGATTAAGGAGAAGTGCAGAGAGCAACACAAGGGACTGCTCCTGGCATTCACTGACCTAACCAAGGCCTTTGACTCGATCCATCATGATGCCCTATAGAAGGTGCTGTGTAGGTTTGGCTGTCCACAGAAATTCATTTCCATCATCAGACTGCTCCATGATGGGATGACGGCCACCATGCTGTGCAACGGCTCAGAGACTGAACCATTCATCATTGGCACTGGTGTCAAGCAGGGCTGTGTCATTGCTCCGACACTCTTCTCCATTTACCTTGCCGTGCTCCTGATCCTCATCCACGACTGCCATCCTGATGGAATCGGGTTTGAGTATCGTATGGATGGTGAACTCCCCAATCTCCGACATCTCCAAACAACATCTAAGATCACGAGAATTGGCATCACTGACCTTCAGTATACAGATGATCGCATCATCCTTGCACACACAGAGCACAACCTGCAAAGTGCTCTAAATCTTTTTGCAGATGCCTAGCATAGCCTGGGTGTCTCTCTCAACATCAGGAAAACCAAGGTACTTTACCAGCCCTCACCTGCACAAACTACTCTTCGTACTCCACAAATCACCAGCAACGGAGAACGCCTGGAAAATGCGGATCATTTTCCATACCTTGGCAGCCACCTCTCCCAAACAGCATTGACACAGAAATGAAATACAGGATCCGCTGTGCCAGCACATCCTTTGGAAGACACTCAAACGAGTCTTCAATGATAGGGATTTACAAACAGGCACCAAGACCTTGGTTTACAAGGCAATTGTCATCCCCACCCTTCTCTATGGGTGTGAGACCTGGGTAACCTACAGGCGACATCTCAAGCGGCGTCTCAGAGGAGTCTCAGGTTCAGCTGGGAAGACCGACCCACTCACATCAGTGTTCTCTCTGCAGCCAACATCAGCAGTATAGACGGGCAGGTCACGAAACACCAACTCTGCTGGGCCAGCTGCTGTCTACGTATGCCTGACACTTGCCTCCCGAAGCAAGGAGTCTTCTCTCAGTTAAGTCAGGGAAGAAGGGCTCGCGGAGGGGAGCAGAAGCACTTCAAAGACGTACTGGAAGTACACCTCGAAAAAGGAGGTATCAACCCAACTAACGGGGAGGCCTCGGCAGGGAACAGAACACGGCGGCACCACACCATACCCAGCTCACGCTGAGGAGAGCAGGCGTGCTCATGAGACAGAGAAGTGACAAAGGAGGAAAGAAAGAGCACAGCAGGCCAGCCAACAACCGTCTCCTCCAAGATCACACCTGTCACTTCTGTGGGAAAATCTGAAGGGCGTGAATTGGGCTCCTCAGCCACCTAAAAACCCACCAATGAACCCCTTTGGCAGACATCCTTTTGGCATTGAGGGATAGCTGAAGAAGAGGCAGGGTGTGACAAAGTGCGGGCAATTGTCAGGGGGGTTGGAGAAAGCTGATGGGGGTAATTGAGGTTAATTATCTAATCAGGTGTGGGGGAGGGGCTAGGGGAGCTAAAGAGCCAATTATCAGTCTTGAGCTGATAGGCTAAGAAGAGCACAGGAAGGACGTGAGAGGAGAGAGAGGCACAGCGCTGGGTTAGCTGAATCCTACTCTCACAGAGTGGGACTGTGAAGGTGTTCATGGAGGGAAGGTAAATGAATAGCGTGGTGTGGAGTCAGCAGTTCCCGTGGTGCTAAAAGGCAGGAGGAGGGGAGTATGCTCTGCAACGCAGAAGGAGCTTATGACAAGTTACAGTGCCAGGGTGAAGGGAGTTTTTTCCTTTCTTGTGTGAGTGCTGAAGGTCAAAGGGGCAGTAATGAAGTTAAACAGCTCTAGTGGAAGACGCAAACCCTTGATTCACTAGGGGAACAAAACCAGGTTAGACATGATGTCTGTAAAGAGCCAATGTCCTTCCTATTGTTCCCACAACAGCTACCTGAGTTAACTCAAGTTTTAAAACTCACATACCCTTCATGATCGCTCTTTGTTGGCTCTTGTGCATTTCAACTCGGCTGGCTGGCTGTAAACAGAACCTCCCACTTTTCTTTCTAGCCAGCTTCTCTTCACTTCATGACCCTGATAAAGGGCTAACGGCCTCATTTCCGTGTCAGACCCTGCCCCAGATTCCCTAGTTCCAGAGAGGAAAAACCACCACAGTTGCTGTCTTTGAATTATTCTCCCCTGCTGGGGGCTGAGTTGTTAACATAAAATAAGGGTTTAAATCAAAACTAGCAAAGAGTCCTGTGGCACCTTATAGACTAACAGACGTATTGGAGCATAAGCTTTCGTGGGTGTATACCCACTTCGTCTATAAGGTGCTACAGGACTCTTTGTCGCTTTTACAGATCCAGACTAACACGGCTACCCTTCATAGAATCATAGAATATCAGGGTTGGAAGGGACCTCAGGAGGTCATCTAGTCCAACCCCCAGCTCAAAGCAGGACCAATCCCCAACTGATACTTGAAATCAAAAATAGACTCTCCCAGCCTTCTCCACAAGGCCCAGTAGTCCCCTCTGCCCCTCACAAGCTCATAATTCTATCTTAAGGGTTTTGCTTCTGCCCCTCATTGCAGATATCTTCAACCACTCTTTACCCTCTATCCAGGAGAACGAGCTTCTTCCCCACTCCTCTTTGGTCTCACTCCTCTCTACCCTTGTGTCAGGCCCTAGCACATGCCCTCTTTCTCTTTAGGCCTCTCCAGGGAGTCTTTCCCCATAGATCTTCCTTACTTCCCGATCTCCCCCTCCCTTAGGGTTTTTCTATAGGAAGTCCCATCCTCACATGATGCCGGTCACCTGATCTAACCACCAGCTCAAATGCATCACCTGGGAGGTTGTTAACTAGGCACTGGTGTGGATGAGCTCCATTCCCTTAAAGGGACAGCCCGCCCTGTGACACGTCGTCAAGTGGGCGTGAGGTGCTCTGAGGAATTGCTCTGGCAGAGGAGGCCTCCTCGGCAGATGCAGAGCTAGAATACCCAGCTCTTTGCCTTTCCACTGCCAGTACCCCATGCACTGGGGGCATGGCTGGGGCATTCTTGTGACATGGCTTTTCTGCAGGGGTGGAATGGCCCATAGTGGCTAGTGGTCTAGGGCACAAGTTAGGACAGCCCTCAGTGCTGCCGTACCCTGCACCAGTGGTCCATTCTCCACTGCCTTGGCACAAGGGTGCATGATTACATTGGGTGCCTGACAATGGAGAATCAGGCCCCTAATTTAGTTAGCTTGAGCAATGGGCAGCCTCTTAAGTGCTCCTACTTGTGAGTAAGGGGTTAAGCACCCACCTGGGCAAAGTATTCAGGCCAAGATTTTCAAAAGTAACTAGGGATTTGGGGGGCCTTCCAAGTGCCCCGTTCGGGGTGCCCTATAGGGGCTTGACTTTCAGGGGTGTTGAGCACCCACCTTCCAAAAATCAGTCCCCTCCCAGGTCCTTCAACTTCTTGTTATAAGCAGATCTGGGCTTCTTCTGTTCCCGAGTTGCTTGGTTTGTTTCTTTGAAGCAGCGGGTCGCGGTTGTTTGGGCTGCTCTCCAAGATGGCTGCTTGTTTTTGTGCTTCATATTGAGAAGCAAATTACAATGGAAAAGAAAGTCCTGCCGCTGCCGGCGTAAACTTGCAGGCACTTCACGGCACCCACCCTCGCCTTGCCTCAGGCAATGGCTGATCAATGGCTGCTTGTCTTGTCATGTGGCCACAGGAGGCCAATCATGTGCCTCATATGCTCACTTTTTCAAAAAGCCATCAGCGTATAAAACCGGGCAACCAAAGTCACTAGTCCCTTAAAAAAATGATGGCCCTGTCGTCTTCCAACGCCCTGCCCCTTCCCCCACGCTTTCGGAAACTTGTCTATCCGTTATGTTGGGTATAACACACACAGGCCATATGGAACCCAATGCATTTGTGAAATAATACTGAACCATAACAGTACACTGTAACTTTTTTGCTCCTACACTGCTTGGAATTTTCCCTTGCAGAATGGTGACTGGGTCCTGAGTTCATCTGTGGGGGTGGGTGAATGGAAGGTGGGTCATAAAAAGTCTAGACGGATGTGGCCTCCCTCAGAGACTCCATCTTTATTAAACGGGCCAGAGTCCCGGCCTGCGTGAAGAGGCTGGATATGAGCTAATGACAGAGCCATCTCAGGGCAGCACCATCTTTAACTCTTTCAGCTTGCAGCACCATTTCTACAACTCTCTTTTCAATAAACAAACAGTTATTTTTGCCTTTTCTGGGCAGGGAACTCACTGTGTAGATGTGGATGGCTGCTGGCGAAATATGCTGGTTTAACAGCCCTGGAGACTGAAATCCTTTGTTTTCGCACCAAACAGCTGCAGCATGGACTATGTTAGTGCATGAGATAGCCCACCAGCTTACAGTGTGCCAAACAAACACTCTCCAGCCACAGGATTTCAGTTTCTTTCTTTCTTTCTTTCTTTCTTTCTTTCTTTCTTTCTTTCTTTTTCTTTCTTCAAAATAAAAAAACCTGTTTAACCTCTCAGGGCAGGTCTACATTACAGCCTAAGTCGATATAACTTACATTGCTCAGGGGTGTGAACCCCCCCGCTCCCCCCCGAGCAACGCAAGCTTTGCACTGTCCACACCGGCGCTATGTCAGCGGGAGACACTTTTCCACTGACATAGCTTCTTGTCGAGGTGGAGTAATTATGCCAATGGGAGAATGCTGTCTCAGGTGTCTCATACTGCCTCATACTGCGTCTTCACCTGAGATGCCGCAGTAGGACTGTAGTGTAGACTTGCCCTCAGTTGTGTCCTTTCCCCAGACACAAGTTCTTCTGCAGGGGCATAATGTTCTTAGTTCAATCACTAAAGAGAACAGAATCCATTGGTTGGAAATATCCATGCATTAGTCCATTTGGGTAAACCCCAAATGTTCACAGTTTGCTTTTGGCTTAGATATCAGCACCCAAAAGTTTGGGTAGCTTTTTCACACTATCTAGATTTCTTGAGACTACAAAGGTGACCTGGAAACCTCACAAGATCAGTCTGTTTCATGAGGTGTCTTAATTTTCTGCAGCTGGACAGGCTGGAAATTCCACAAGACCAGCCTTACATCTGGTACTTTGACACTTCTGGTTCTTAACTGCATCATAATAATAATGCATCAAATCATGTCCTCATTCAGTTTTTACTGGGGGCAGAAGTTAGGCCTCTGTCATTCCTCAAACAAAGTCCCAGCAATGTAAAAAAATAAAAGGCCATCTTCATAAGAAGGAAGGGGGATAAAAGGCTATCCTAGACTACCTCCTGATTTCCAGAACTCCTCCTTCCAATACTGCTAGCTGCTCAGACTCTGTAGCATGAGCAAGGTATAAATGCAGAGATGACTAGATTAGCTGTAAAGAGAGAGAAGAGTTTGAGATGACACCAGCCCTGGGAGGCAGGACAGTGGAGTTGTCAATGGTGATATGGGAAGGAAGTTTTGGAAGGACTAAGAATCCCTAAGGCCTCCCGGTAGATGGAGGTCTTTGTCTCTTTTTGAACATCTTCCATGATGGTGCTTCCAAAACTCCCTCTGCAGTTTTTCCTTTTGTTCTAAATATTAGGATTATTATGCTGTTTTATCCAAAACCTGATGCTGAATGAGTCTATTGCTACTTCTTTTGTTCTCATTCACGAGGGGAAATAATTGTTTCTTTCTCTTAGTAACATCTCAGTATGTAATTGTATACCAATATTGAACACAACAATGGCCATACTGGGTCGGACCAATGGTCCACCTGACCTAGCCCAGTATCCTGTCTTCTGACAGTGGCCTATGCCAGATGCTTCTGGATGAACAGAACAGGGCAATTATGTGAGTGATCCATCCCCTGTTGTCCAGTCCCAGCTTCCGGCAATTTTGTTGACTCCACCATTATAGAGTATGTGCCTTTAACAGAGACAAGGGTGTGAGAGAGTCCTCCTCATGTCACAACCATCTTTATTGGCTATATTCAGCCAGGGCTGAGTAAGGGAGAGAAGGAGCTTTGTGTCCCCAGGGTTTGGAGACGTACTGGGATTTTTTTTTTTGTGCAAGGCATGCTTGTGTTGGGAGAATTGATGGAGAATGGAACTGTGAGCAAAGTCTACAAACCTGTCACTCAAGCAGCCCTGAGAAGCAAATGGAGGCCTGCATTTGATGCTGGCTTGTGTTTGTGTGATTCAAAATCCGCTATGGGTCTCTTTGCACTGCTGCGGTATAGCTGGTTTAAGCAGCCAGCTGGCAATCCCCCCATTGTCAGGGGAATCCCTGGGCGACATAATTGGCCTAGCCAGCCCTCCTCTCAGCCCTTGGGGTAGGAGACATGTAGGGGGTGGGCTGAGGGCGGGAGGAGTGGGCTGAGAGCTGTGTGCAATGGCAATCCCCAGGGGCACTTGCAGCTGGGGTGTTGCTGAGAGCAACCCTGAGGGTAATGGAGTCACTGTCAGCTCGTTTCTGGCTCCTCCGCCTCTCCTGAACCCAGTCTGCACTGGCTGCCTCCAAGAATCGAGCCCCCAGTGACCAGCTGCCTCCAAACGTTGGAGGGGGCAATGGACATGTCACGGCATGAAGGGGCATATAGAATTATAAGCGACTCATGCCAGTAGTTCTCCCAGCTCTAGTGATGCCTCGTTCTTGATACTTTACTGGCAACATCTGCCTTCTCTGCACTCAATAACTCACTGTCAACAACTGCCTCTCTTGCAGAAGGAAACTTAGTGTGTTTGCTTCTCCGATATCTTAGTCTTCGTAGAATCTGCAGGATTTTCAATATGTCATCCAGAAGGGTTTGGTATTTTTATCTTCTTCTCCTTTTAAGCTATGTCCCAGTGTTTGGAGGGGCTTCTGAAACACATTACAGTTGCGCGGGCTGACAAATGTATAGATCCTTGCCTGTCATTTTGCTTCTTTCTATTGTCAAGGTCAGTGGGAAGGGAAGTAGATGTGTGTTAGAAATGTTTGAGATGCCAAAGACAAGGCACTCTGAGGACAATCCCTTGGATGATAGATTGCAGAACCAGGAGAGTCTGGTTCTAATTTAATTCAGAGCAAAGCAAAAAAAGATATGGCGAGAGAAAGCATAGGATTGTTTTATGTCTTATCTCTGCGTCATGTGGATTTATGCTGTGAATTTTTGGAGATGATGTTGTGTTGTTTGATAAATCGCACTTCTTTTAGTCAAGTATTTTGGAAAAGGCAAGAGTGAGGAGACTATGATGATGATTTTGAGATGGGCCTGACTCAAATATCTGGATCAAAATGCCCCAAACTTTGGACAAGCTCAGACCTGGATCCAGATTTTGTAGTTCAGGCCCATTTGCGTTCTTTTCTTCTTTCCGATTCATTTTGATTTATTACATATTTTCAAGAAGGATAACAGCCATGAGCTGTGCAAAATGTTCATTGTGAAATATGAAATCATGTGAAATTTGCTGGCATTTAGAACAAATTCAAAACTGACCCCAGGTTTTTTGAAAGGTTTTTGCTCAGATTCCTGAGTCCAGTTTCACCTGGGATTGTTTTGGTCTTCATAAGAGCTCTCTGTAGGAAGCCAGGCACCCCATTCCATATTCTTGGAATGGTAGAGGAATTGCTGGACTGGATCAGACCTGAGGTCCCCAGTGTCCTGTTTGAAGGTACTGGCCACTGTGCCAAAGAAAGGTTCAAGAACCCTTCAGTACACAAATGTGGGATAATATGCCTCCCAACCCCTGCACTAGGTTTCTCCCTTCTCTCTAATAGTTAGAAATGGGCGTAAACCCTGAAATATGAGATTTAACAGCCCATCTTCAAGATGTCTGTAATCATTAATTATGATAACTGTGGATGTTCTTAATATCCACAGCCATGTCCCTTTTTGAAGCTTGCTAAGTTCTTGGCCTCCATGCCTTCCAGTAACAATGAGTTCCACAGGTTAATTACACACTTTGTGAAAAAGTATGTCCTCTGGTCATTTTCGAATTTGCCAACTTTTAATTTCACTGAATGTCCTCTTGTTCATGTGTACAATACAGGGGGACAGAAGTTCTCAATCTACCTTCTATCCCAATCGTTATTTTGTGGACTTTTATCATGTCCCCTTTTATTCATCTCCTCTCTGAGGTTAAAACCCAAGTCTTTTCAATCTCTCTTGAAAGGAATTTATTTTCATGCTCTTGTTCATTCTTGTTGCCCTTCTCCAAACCCCCTTGTCAAGGTTCCTCCCCCACTCTGAACTCTAGGGTACAGATGTGGGGACCTGCATGAAAAAAACCCCTAAGCTTATCTTTACCAGCTTAGGTCAAAACTTCCCCAAGGTACAAAATATTACACCCGTTATCCTTGGAATGGCCGCTACCACCACCAAACTAATACTGGTTACTGGGGAAGAGCTGTTTGGACGCGTCTTTCCCCCCAAAATACTTCCCAAAACCTTGCACCCCACTTCCTGGACAAGGTTTGGTAAAAAGCCTCACCAATTTGCCTAGGTGACTACAGACCCAGACCCTTGGATCTTAAGAACAATGAACAATCCTCCCAACACTTGCACCCCCCCTTTCCTGGGAAATGTTGGATAAAAAGCCTCACCAATTTGCATAGGTGACCACAGACCCAAACCCTTGGATCTGAGAACAATGAAAAAGCATTCAGTTTTTTACAAGAAGACTTTTAATAAAAAATAGAAGTAAATAGAAATAAAGAAATCCCCCCTGTAAAATCAGGATGGTAGATATCTTACAGGGTAATTAGATTCAAAAACATAGAGAACCCCTCTAGGCAAAACCTTAAGTTACAAAAAAGATGCACAGACAGAAATAGTTATTCTATTCAGCACAATGCTTTTCTCAGCCATTTAAAGGAATCATAATCTAACACATACCTAGCTAGATTACTTACTAAAAGTTCTAAGACTCCATTCCTGTTCTGTCTCTGGCAAGAGCAGCATACAGACAGACACAGACCCTTTTGTTTCTCTCCCTCCTCCCAGCTTTTGAAAGTATCTTGTCTCCTCATTGGTCTTTTTGGTCAGGTGCCAGCGAGGTTACCTTTAGCTTCTTAACCCTTTACAGGTGAGAGGAGCTTTCCCCTGGCCAGGAGGGATTTCAAAGGGGTTTACCCTTCCCTTTATATTTATGACACCCCTCTCATTCAGCAACATCCTTTTTGAGGGGGGCTGAACAGTTCTTCGCACAGTGAACTGAGCCACCCAAGTGGCGGCAGTAAGGGGGTTAATAGAGAAGAAACTCTTACTCCAGTCAAGCAGCTTAGACAGCTGAGGCAGGTGCCTTCAGCAGCCCTATTTTCTGTGATTTTCCTCATCTTTATATCAATGCCCTTTGTCAGTTCTGACCATGTGACCCAAAGCAGTTGCATCCAGGGTGATGGAAAGACCAACCCCTGTGATAGATTCCCAGTGCCTTGTCATTTTAAAGGTCACAACCTCAGGGTTTCCACCTCCTCCTTCAGGAGACTGTTCTCCCACGTGAGCATCATCAGTGTAGTGACCATCAGTCCGCTGGGCAATGTACTTCCAGCCACCGCTGCCAAGGACAGCATCTGTATATTAACCATCTGTTTTGCTGTTGCCTTTAAATGTTCCTGTCAGGCATTCAGGTGTTCAGGGAATAAAAATGCCAGCCCAGGTGAAAGGCAAGGAGCTGCTCCATCTCCGGGATGTGTTGTGTGTATGCAGCTATGCCAGGAATCTGCTCAGCTGTAGGAAGAATGAATTCTGATAAGTTAAGACGAGATAACTGGCCTGATTCTCCACAGGCTTTGTGCCGCTTCCTCTGTGGAGTCATGATTCTGCTTGGGTACCATCTCGCACCCCCTTTGCACTCACTCAGCCCATGTGGAAATGGCTGTGCAAGGTGGCGGGGGAATGGGGCCCACTGTTGGGATTTATTGCACGACAAAGGCTTTTTGCTGTTCAAGTTTTACACGGGTTGTGAGTTCTCTTTGATTCTGTGTTAATGCAACACCCAACACAGCGGAGCCCTAATCCACGCGTGCAATGCAAATACACTTCATGTAGCTATTTAACCTCACTATCTTTTGGTCAGTTGAACAAAAACGGGTGCAAAACGTCAGGGCCCAATCCACTAAGGTCCCTTACTTCTGCAAATAGCCCTTACGCAAGCAGCCCTGGCTAAGACCGGAGAAACTTCCCATGGCACACAGGTAACCCCCTCCCTTTTGCAAGACTATTAAAAGGAAATCCCTCGTTAACCTCTCGGGCATAAGGGTCACATCACTGAAGAGCCTAGTGAGCTGAGACTCGGGGCTCAGTAGCCTGAAGCCATGCAGCATTGTACGGGTTCCCTGTCACAGGTCCCAAACTGAGCTGGGCCTGGTCAGTGCTTGGCGGGGAAGCTCCAAGGAGCCCCTGCGGGCTGCAGGAAATGGTGATTCACTAGTAGGAGCTCTTTCTCTCAGTCAGGGTTCAACCAGTGTCCATCCCTGCCAGGTGGTAGTGAGCTGGGGTTGTTGTCATCTGACTGAGACAGAAGTCTATGGTCATTACAGATCCCATGGCATTTTTTTTAATAAGAGCGGGATGTTCATTCCAGTGCCCTGGCCAGTTTGGGGGACTGTATTCAGCCTAACTGAATCCCTCAGTTGCATCTTCTAAGATATGCACTGAGTGAGTGAAGGACTTTTTGGTGCCTCAGCCTCATGGGCCTGGTGGGTATAATAGGCCAGGGAAGGCTCTGCCTTCCCTGGCTGGAGCCACTGCCACAGGACACTGGGCTGCGGTTGCTCAGGCTGGCCAGCCCGGGGCTCCTCTGGCGGTGGGGGTGGCTCAGGGTTCCGGTCGTCCTGGGCCTTCTCTGGCCATGGGAGGGGGAGACAAGGGGGCTCAGGACTGCTGCCACAGAGGGTGGGGGAAGGGGCTCAGCCTCATTGAGGGGAAAATCTATTGTGGGTATTTTTTTTTTTCCTAACCTTGTTCTCAGAAATGGCTGAACCATTTGTGCTGAATTTCAGCGGGTGGCAAAAACCCAGCATAGAAAATTTCTGCCCTAACCGTTAACATTTAGCAAAGTTCTAGGAGACCTAACCAGGAGCTTATAGCCTAGAGTGTTGGACAACTATAACTATAGGGATTGCTGGCAGCGCTGCCTATAATGTGTGTATTATAACCTAATAGTGTCCCCTTTAAATGACCAGGTATCTTTCATTCAGTCTGATTTCTGGTCATAACAGATACCAGGACTCCCTGACGTACCACGGCTGTCTCCTGGTCTGAGCGCCTGCTGTGGGAAGCTGGGCGAGTGGGGCTCTTGCTTGAATTTTCTGGGATCCAGCCCCAGTGGGTCCTGGCACTGTTCCAACGCTGATTAAGCTGGTTTACCAGATTGCTTAAACCAAGAGGTGTTCTGCTGCCATTTCCAAAGGGGGTGTGTGTGTGTGTGTGTGTATTAAATGAACTTCTTGTATACCGTTGCAACGGAAGCAATTTCCTACCACACAGGTCATGAGCTGTTGATCAGTCCACTGTCTAAATAGCTTCATATCCTCCCTCTCTTCTGATCTGTGACTTCTGCCCTTGTTATTTTCAAGACCCAAGGTGCTTTGTGGCTGAATGAATGCCAGTGGGAGTTGAGGGATGCTAAGTACTTGGCTGGTGGTGCTAAGCGTCTTGCAGGATTGGGTACACAGTTTGTATCTAGTTTGATTACTGTGGGTCCCATTTTCCCCTAGTCTAAGCAGATAATTATTTCCATCCACGCATTTAACGCATCCTCTCTCATTGTTACCATTTGGTCTTGGGGTGATCATTGGCCTCGTTACATTTCATTGCTCCATTTCAAATCATCTAACATCTGCCACGTGGCCTCTCCTCGAATGCCGCTGCTGTAGTTGTCAAACGGCACCTGTAATTGATGTGTGATGGGGGCGCGATGCAATTCCAGCCCAACTTCCCAGTCCTGTCATGCTGTCGTGTCCTGCTAGACTTGTGATAGATCACAGCAGAGAGATTTCCATATAGCTCCTTGAAGCCGGTCAGTCGGCCTAAATGAAATGTGTTCTACATTTTCCTGAGGGGTTTGAAATGGGTTGGTGTGGGGGAGGTCTGCATTCTTTCTGATCTGGTTTAATCTCATTTATTTAGTGGCCTTGCTCTTTGTTGAGGTCTTTTTATTATCTCAAAGCATTTTCTCTCTCCTGCATGGGTCCATGGGCCTTCCACATTGTTGCATTTAAAAGAAAAATGTTTCAAGTGGCTTTAGCTTTGGTGAAAGGGGCTGGGGTGTTTAACTGTAGGGAAAGGGAATGGGCCAGGCCCTTGAAGCCCTGCTCAAGAAAGCCAAAGGGCCCCACCCCTCAGGTAGAGGGGAGGGGTCAGAAGAGGAGGACGAGTCAAAAGGGCTGAGTCAGGATCAAACAAGCAACCAAATTGCCAGGGAGGGACACTGATTAGCAAACCCCAGGTGATGCCCACTGCCCTAAGAAGTCTAGGGAATCAGTGGAGGCTGCCTAGTGGAACTCTGCTTGGATAAGGGAGTGAAAATAGGCCAGACTCTTTGGTTGGGGAGGTGGGTACAACCAGACCTAAGAGAATGGCCTACTCCTTGAGCCCAGGAGAAGGGCCTTCGGGAACCAGGGGACAAAGAAAAGGGGAGGAAAGTGGGCCAGAGGTGGAAAGGAGGGAACCAGTGTTGGGACACTGGGCAGGGAACCCCAGACAGCACCCCAGGTACCCTGAAGGGATTGAGGCAATTGGCAGACATGGTCTGGTGGAACTTTGCCCTGATACAGGGGCGAAAGGGACCTAGTTTGCAGCTCAGGAGACTAAAGTCCTCTGCTTATCCATCAAGTGGTCCTTCCGCAACCCAGCTGAGCTCAGTAATCTGCCTGGGGGCTGGGCTGGCGAGTCCTCATCCCTGACCTATTTCCATTGAAGGTGCTTGGTCCTGAAACAGTGTGGTTCAAACTAGATCTTGAGGGACTTCCTCTCGGGTTGACCATTCAGTCCTGGGCTACAGCTGCGAGCAGGCGGTGGTTTTGCGATGTGGGCAATTTGGTGAGCCCCACAAGTCATCAAATGGCTATCGGATGCTAATGGGTTTCAGTCGCTGGTAACCCCAGTCCAGAGATGAGCTGATGCCTAGAGGTGAAATTCTCCACAGCCCGTTAGCCAATTCCCAGAGCCATGCTTTTAACAGCATGATTCTGTGGAGGGAGGGGTGCTGGGAAGAATGTAAGTGCTAAGTGCTGTCTCAAGCCCTAACTGCTGTGAAATGTCTCCTTCTAATTTATTACCTGTCACAGACATGAACTGGCTGTTTGGGATCATTTGCTCCGAACAATGTGGGGGATATTAAAATGCTGAACCTCGCGCTTGATGCTTTCCTTTCTCAGCTAGTGGCCATGATCTTGGCTTGCTGAGTGTGTGACACAGCCCTGTTGGGGACGGGAAGGCAGCAGTGTATTGCAGTATGGCTGAGCTGGTGCTGATTTCAAATGGCCCGTGCAGCAAGGCGCCACATGGGGTTTTTAAAAGGGAGTTGGAGCCCCCAGCAAACCGTGAATTGCGGCAGGGGAATGGAGGAGTTTATGGAGTCACTGAACGACCTAGAGGATGAGCTGTGGAAACAGGTCAGGGATGAGTTGCTCAAAGGCTTTCAAATACCATGAGCCAGATCCTCAGCTGGTAAAACTCAGCCTAGGTCCATTGACACCAATGGGGATGCACCAGTTTACACCAGTTGAGAATGTGAACCCAACTACTTAACTCCAAGTTAGAAATGGGGTCCAGCTGGAACCCAGACCCAGCTGTTCACGAATGTTGGGGGAAATCTGAATCCTGATCCAGCTCTGAACTTGGCTTGGGGCCCATCTCTATTCCTAACCTAGCATCAAGCTCGTCAGGCAAAGTGTGTCCCAGGCTCGGGGTGGTGTGAAGATGGCTTAAAGTGTCCTTTGCCCTCTGACTCTAGACTGGCTGGGCCAAAGATCAAATATCTGTAGCTAGAGCAGAATCTATGGAAGCAGGTAATGAGAAGTGTAAACCCCACAGCCATGTCTGCTGGTGCATGGGCCTGATCCCTTCATCTCTGCTGCGTGTTCTAGACCCTGTTCACATCAGACTGAGTTAAATCTCAATTGCAAAACACTGCAGTTCCCAGGGTTAAAGGCCCACTTTCATCTTCCCTTCAATCCATTCTGGGCTCTCCAAGTAGATTCGGTAACTGGTACCCGCTGTCCCCTCACTCCTGCCCACCATCTAGGTCTGGGAGACTGGCAGAAGGGGATGTGGATGCTCCTGTAATGTGCAGTTTGACAGCGAGAAGGAAAGACACGTGCTTTCTGAGCAACGGGATGGGAAGGCCAGAAGCTTTCCATATGATCCCCCCTCTCATAAGCTGACTTGGAAGCTGTAATCTCTCTCCTGCGTGTGACAGAAGGGTTCTCTCGTCAGGTCTGGGCAGCACCTGCAGCTCCGGGGGGAAGGTGTTGTTGATGTATGGTTCGAGCTCTGTGAATGGGAAGCCCGGGGCTGGGACTTGTCAAACCAATACATGCCTCCTTTTAAAAAAAAAAAAAAAAGAAAATGTAGCCACAGGCCCTGAGCAGGAGCAGCTGCGATTGTTGTGCGCCTAGAAAGAGTTCACTGGAGTTCCAGGGTGGGGTGCTTCCCTAGTGCCGTGTGAGGGAGCCTGGCGAGGAAGGATGGTCTAGTGGTTAGGGCAAAGCCTAAGAATTAAGAGACCTGGGTTCAAGTCCTTGCTCCACCAGTGACTTCCTATCTGGCTTTGGGCAAGTCACTGAGCCCCTCGGGTTCTAGCTCACCATACGAGGAGAGAGACAACAGCCCGGCCCTAACCTCACATGGGTGCTATGAAGCTAAATCCGTTAACAATTGTGATGGGCTCGGGCTCTGCCCTGAAGAGGTTCAGGTAAGTAGTTAAGGTAGAACAGGTAGGTGTCTGTGGAGCCGATTGTCCGCCATCGTGTGTCTCAACTGTCCTGCACACCACCATGCACTAAGCGAGCCTTTCCTTTAACTTCCGTTCAGTGTGGGCTCAGGGTCAGAAAAGTGTCTCTCTGATTCTCCCCTGGAGCTAGGAAGGGTGTGGTCCCTGGGAGTGACAGCAGTCCCTTCTGGGTCGATGGTGGAGCGCCATGTCCCCTGCAGCCATAAGGTCTGGGACGCGCCTGAGATCACAGAGGGCTGCTGGCAGCTGCTTGGGTAGAGGCGAGAGGCCAACCCTGCCCTTGCCCTGTTCCCTTCCAGCGCTGGACAACAGGAATGGCAGCATGGGTAGTGGAAGAGCAGGACAGGCCGCCCTCGGTGCCCAGGCTGAGAGCAGGAAGAGGAGACGGGAGGGAAATGAGTGGTTAACTGGGCTCTCCGCCCTCTGGCGTGCAAGTGGGTATGAAGTCCCTCTTGCATGGGTTTTGGCTGCAGCGCTGCCTCCTGCGATAACGAGCCATGCTGTGATAACGAGCCATGCTGGGGTCCCCTCCGTTAGCACAGGGGAGTGAGGCCCTGGCGTACTCATTTAGCTTGAGTGCTGACAGATGAGGGATTTGGGTCATGCAGGTTTCTCTCTCTCTTTGGCTGGTTACATCTCATCGCTGCATGAGCCCTGGGCGTTGAAAAGCTGTTTGTGCTGTGGGTACGTAACCCTGCTCCCACCCTCTGTGACTGGGGAAAAGGGAAGCTGACTGACTGCCCTGTGCAGAGATTTCTGGGCAGGTGGATGGGAACTGGGTGTGCTAATGACAAGAGGCTGGGAAACTATCGTGGTCCAGAACCTATAGGGGCCTTATTACCTGTCTGTCCTGAACTTCCTGTGAGGAACGGGCAGGGAGAACTCCCTGATGCATCATCTAAGTGGACCACAAAAGGATTTTAGAACCATCATCACCAGCGCAGGCCAAGAAACGACAGGGTATGCTGCAAATAGTGTGTGGGAGTCTTTATCCTGCATGAGCTATGGCTGAAATATAGTCACTGGGTGCAATTCACTCCAGTTCAGGGTCCAGCCCCTAGCCCCAGCCATGCTGCTCAGCATGGGAGCCAGTGGGTCGGCTTGGGTTAGTTAGGACTGCCGGGTCGGGGACCGTATAGACACGTTCCGAACGGTACACAGTCAGGGTCGTTCCCATTAGGCAGATTGATATGAGCATTTCTATTGGCGTGTCCCCTTCCATGCCACCTCAAAGCTAGGTCATGATAAGCTGCAAGGTGGTGATTCTCACTCTCATGCTAATGGTTAAATGTTTACCTTTACAAATCTGAGTGGGTGATTTTCCAGACAGATGTGTTCATGGCACCATGGTGACACTTACCTTCTCCCCGTCTCTCTCTGCAATGGGCAGCAAAACTCTTCACCATCTGGACAGCTTCCCTGTCTCTTGGCAACTTACTGTGGTTTCTCTGATCTTGAATGAGTCTTGTTTCTTCTCCTCAGACTCTAACTGATAAAATGGATCAAGTCTGACTCCCTGAGCTAACCCAGAAGTTATGAGTGTTGCCTCCTGCCAATTCCCTTCTTCCATTTTTTTCCTCTTCCTCCATTCACTGACTCATCCCTCCCTCTCTGTCTGTTTTCTGATTTCCGTGAGCTGGTTTCTCTTTCCCGTTCTTATTTTTCACTATTCTTTCTTTTCAAAATGGCTTCCTCTGATTCTTCCTGTCACATTCGACCCTATTCTCTGTTGTTCACCTCCCATGCTGTCTTCCATGTTTATATGGAAAATCTTATTAACCACACTTGGTCAGGTTTACCATTTGGGCAGGAAGACTTCTGCTATAGAGGCTACTACCCAATAATGCCAACCCCAAGTATTTAATAGTCATGAGTCTGGCCCCCAAACATCTGAGATTATCTTAAAAATCATATTTGTTAAAATAGATTTTTGCATGGGGATGATGCAGTTTTCTGCATGGCACTTCCTTGCTTTTGCTTTCCTTCTTTGCTTTATTGGGAAAAGAAAAGAAGGAAGAGGAAATGTTTGCCCACTGTTGTGACCAGCTGTAAATGGATGAAAATCAGCTGCAACAAGCGTGGAACTTTATTCTGTTACAAAATCAGGGCAGGTAAAATTGATGCTGAAATCGTAAGCAAGGGCCACTCTGTTCTGCAATTACTATGGTCCCTTATGCACCGAATTGCAAATAATAATATCCTTTCCTGGAGTGGAACAGTATCTGGAAGAATAAAATGAGCTCATAGACCAAGCAGCTTCAGAAAACAGCTTTTAGATGAGATGGCAAAATGGTCTTAATCTCCACAATGACTGGCAAAGCAATCAGTCTGTGCTGCTTTTCTCCTTGGGGGAAGCCCAGTGTGTGGAAGGCAACAAGAAGGGTACCATTTTCAGATTATGCTGTAATTAACCTCTTTACTGCTGGTCCTCTTCTCTAGCTTGCTGTGTTGCAGCAGGATGCTGTTTGTGTCCCTGTATTCCTGTGGGATCTTGGTGGAAGGGCATGGTGGTGAGAGGTTTTGTCCTATGTGCTTGGCATTTGAGGCAGCAGTGTATGGGAAAATGATGAAAGGAAAGGAGTATCCCATACAGTACAAACACACATGCACTTGTCAGCCCTCCCAGTACCCAGGGAATCCTCAGCATTTTCATTTGTAATTGTTGTCTCCCCTCCACTGTCTGTTAAGTGTAAATAAACCTTAAGGGGCGGGGGAAGCTGATTTTACACTTGATTTTATTAGCAGTGAGATTATCCCACTGAATAGAGGTTTCCTGACTCCCTGTCATGCATGTGGAGCTGGTTAGGAATTTTTCCATGAAACGTTTATGGCGGAATAATGCTGATTAATCAAAATTGAATCTTTGCAGAACAGGGTCCGTTTCGATGAGTCTCCTGACTTGAAAATAATAATAATAAAAAGTTTTGAAATTGTCAAAATGTTTCATTTCAACTCTTTTGAAAGGAAAAAATTCTGGTTTGAAATTACTTTTCATTTCAAAACTTAAGCTAATTAGGCTAAAATAAGAAAATAAAAGTCAAAATTCAAAAAATTACGTTACATGACAAAATTATTGAAGCAAAATGTTTTGATTGACACACATTGATTTTTATTTATTTATTTATTTGGTCCTGATTTGGGATGATGATTTTTCTAACTTTTCTGGATGGGAAAACTGTTTGCCATTTTCCTCTAATATGACAGTGAAACCACAATGAATCTCCCATATACAATGTCCCTGTAATTGGTGTATGCATGCGCGTGTGTGTAATGTAATATATGTATGTGTAATATATATATATAAGCATACAGCAGCAGGATGTAATATATGTATGTGTAATATATATATAAGCATACAGCAGCAGAATGTGGAACGATTTGCAATATTTCAGACAATGCCAAAAAATCTTATAAGGACAAAGTTGTTCTTTTCAAAGTGACAACAACCTGATTTAATTCCACCGTATCAAAACCTGTTGGCTTCTTGATTCAGGAATGTTCCTAAAAACTGTTTATAATCAAATTAGCAATTACTGCTGAAATCTGTTTACTTATATAGCCCCTGTGACACAGTATCTGAGCACCTCACAAGCATTTAATGAATTATCTTCTATGGCAATTCAAGTCCCCATACGGGTCATGTTTTGTGTGATGACCCCTTGAATGGGACATATGGGGGGACTGAACCCAGGACCTCTGGCTCTAAGAAGCATGAGCTTGTCCTGCTTCAGGTAAATAACCACATCTATTGGCTGGAAGGCAATAACAGATTCATAGATCTGTTTACATTGTCCAACCACTAGAGGGGGACAAATCCTCACCCTGGTGGTAATTGCATTTCCATCTGAGGCGCTCAGTGGCATCACACAGTAGGGAGGTGTTATCCACATGTTAGTGATGGGGAAACTGAGGTGCAGAGCAGATGTGACTCACCCATGCTCAAGCAGTCAGTCAGTGACAAGGCCAAGAAGAGAAACAGATCCCTGCCTCGTGCTTTAATCCCAAGACTGCCCGCCCTCCTGGGTGTTAAATCTAAATCCGTGTTGTCTGTTTCCTACCATAGGTGATTAACACTGTGGTTCGGCTGCTTTCGAACCCACCGCTCCATTCACCTCCTGGCGATGCCAACGCCTGGTGCCATTTCTGGTACCTGAACTATCAGAACGAGTGTTAGGCAGAAACTGATGAGATCCCATTCCTCTCTAGGCTGGCTGAGTGACTTTGCTCCAAGGATTCCATGGCAGAGGCATGGGAGGCCATTCTGGTGCCCTGTTCACCTCGCTTGGTTGGGTCTCTCTGGAGCTCCGCACAGCCTTCTTCAGTCCAGACTAACCTAAGTAATTTTGCATCAGCTGCAGATTTTACCACCTCATTGCTCAGCCCCCTTTCCCAGATATTCATAAATATGAAGGCCAGAAGGGACCATTATGATCATCTGGTCTGCCGTCCTGCATAACACAGGCTTGGTCCTCACTCAGTAGTTTCTGCAGCAAGACCGTATCACTTCTGTTTGAGCTGTGGCATATATCTTACAGAGACATCCAGTCTTGATTTAAGACTTGACATGATGGAGAATCCACCACAACCCTTTGTAAGTCATACCAGTGGCTAATTGCCTTCACTGTTAAAAACATGTGCCTTATTTCTAGTGATAATGGAGCTGCAGGGTGTGCCATCATTAACCTTCCGCCACACGGAACATGGATCATTTCTTCCTGCCCTTTGTTCTCTGGCTCTTGCCCACTTTCATAGAATCATTCTAATCCCTGACTATACGTTTGCCTCTCTCTCCATGGCTACAGAGGGCTTGTCTGGGAAATTGACCGGCATAGCTATAGCAGGATAAGGGCTGGTCTACACTACCGCGCGGGGTCTAAGTTACGCAACTTCAGCTATGTGAATAGCGTAGCTGGAGTCAACGTACTTAGATCTACTCACCGTGGTGTCTTCACTTTGGTAAGTCGACAGCTGACGCTCTTCCGTCGACTCCGCCTGCGCCTCTCATTCTGGTGGAGTACCGAAGTCGACGGGAGAGTGCTCAGCAGTTGATTTATCATGTCTGTACTAGATGCGATAAATTGACCCCCTATGGATCGATTGCTACCTGCTGACCTGGTGGGTAGTGTACACAAGCCCTAAAGTGACAATACTGAGCAAAACTTATTCTGCTATAGCTATGCTGGTTGTTTTCCCTGTGTAGACAAGTTTCCTGAATAGGGGTGTTGAAGGAGAGGACTGAGGTGCTTTAGCAGGGCTCTGGAGTCTTTTTGCACAATGTCCATTTCTCACTATTTTCTTAAATGCTAAAAGTTACTTTCACTTAAAGGAGAAAATTCATGATAGTTTTTGGGGTTTTTTTTTTAAGATAATGAATAATAGGGAATGTGAATGTCTAGAACGGTTTGTAATGCATCTCAAAAAGGGTTCTGTGTGGGGTTCATCAGTTTTGGTAAACACAGATGCTGCCTACCAGCCTGTGGGAAATGATAACTAATCCTTCTCTCTGCACCAGAAGTGGGATCCATTGACCAGTGGCCATGCTCCGTTTCACCATGGAGATCAAATGCCGTTTGCCAAGGGAGGTGGTTCTTGCGTGAAATTAAATAAGTGTGTACATAGCCTCGAGTTTTAAATCATATTTCCAACAAATTAAAAAAAGCAAAACCCTGTAACCAGCTTAAAGGGACAATGTGACCATTGGTGTGGTTGGTGCTAATTAGATCTTTCCTTCTGATCCTTATATTTGTTTGTAGAGTCTGTAATTCCTTAGGGGAATGTGTGTTTTCCTCTCTCTCTAACCAAGTGACACGTACTCTTAATAGTAACATTCACGTACATGATACTTTTCATCCATAGACCTAGGAAGTTAAGTATCATTATCCCTGTTTACATATAGGGACACTGAGGGGTGGAGAGGTTATGTGACTTGGCCGAGCTCACAGGGCGAGTCAGTGCCAAAGATCTGCTGTTTCCCAGTCCCTTACCCCATTTCCTGGACTGTACGCCTGTAGCCGAACCTGCACTGGCCAGGAGATGGACTAGACCAACAGCAAAAAACTCTGGTTGTGGGGCTCCAGCAGGTGCCTGTAAACTGAAGAAAGGTGTGCTACCTCTTCCCCATCCCATAGCAGCCCCAGCCCCTTCTAGCCCACCACACCAGCCAGCATAACCCCCTCCCCACAGTGTTGCCAGCTTTCTGTCCAGCACCCAAAATCTCCCGCTGTTCCTTCCCCCCCAACCCAATTCGTATAGCCCTTTGCAGTTGCAAAGGACTGTGGGACATAGTAAGTTGCAAGGCAATTATTTAGGTCATGAACCAAAAACGGATGAGAAGCACCAGGCTTGAAAGCTCCGTAGGCCGTTCTGATGTCTAACCTTCTCGAAAGAGCTGCTCCTTTGTGCTGAATGGCATGCACCAGCGTGGATGAGCCCCGTGTAATAGGTGTGGAATAAACCAGCTCTGCGGCTGCGTAGTGTGATCCGCGGGGTCATGTGTTTGTCATGTCAGGCACAGGGTGGTACCTGGAGCTAGGGTTGAATTTCAGCTGTCTGAGCTACTGCTGCTCTTTCATTTAGTCAGATCTCCTGACGTGGGATGTAGGGTCAGTTCCTTCTTGAATTGCCAACCCACTCCGAGGCAGCAGCCCTGCTCCCCAAGGCACAAATTCCAGCACTACCTCAAGCTAGCAGTGGGTGAACCTCAAAACTATGTGCCTCAGCGAGGCAACCGAAGTAACAATCTTGCAATGATTTAGCTGTTTGCATCCCACACGTTGGACCCACTTCTTCCACCACTGATACGCAGCTACTCCCAGGCTGGCATCTCCTTTGATAGTTTGTATCGTCCCCGATCAGCATAAACAAGGCTGTGATTTGGCTGCAGGCTGTTTCATTTCCATGCAGCAGAAGCCCTACCCAGGATCACTGACCACGTCGCCCCAATCTTGCCCCTTCTCAGCCATTCACTCTGGGGACGTCCCCATGAAACCAGGTCCAAAGAACAAGCCGATTTCTTCTCCACGGAGCTGCTGTGGTCTGTGTTCAAACACCTGCCTGTGTCTGTTCCTCTTCCACCCTTTGCCCCAAAGGAGCAGGTTGGCGACAGTAAAGGAACAAGCTTATTCCCACTGCACAGCCATCAAAAGCCTGGCCTCTGGATTGTGCAAAACTGGAAAGGAGCAGAGAACAAGGAAAGGCAGCAGGCACAAACCAGCATCTGAATGGGCTGTGTAGGTGTTCTTCCTCAGTCCAAAACCTCAAGGGTACTACTGTATTATCCAGATATTAAGGGATACGTATGCATCTGTGGGTGTCACTGCTTCAGAGCAGTCAGACCCCCATTACCCATGCTGAACGTGGGTGAAAAGAAGAGCTAGTTCACCCAACTTCATGGCACTCAGGTCTCAGCATGGGCACGGACACCTGGGGGGTAAGGAGGGCACCTCAGAAAAAGTAGGGCCGCATTAATAAGTAAAGAAATAGAAGTGCGTTTATCTCACTTCAGTCAAAGTGTTATTTGCTGTGTCGTAGCCATGTCGGTCCCAGGATATTAGAGAGACTAGGTGGGTGAGGTCATATCTTTTATTGGGCCAACTTCTGTTGGTGCAGGAGGCAAGCTTTGGAGCCACGTAGAGCTCTAGAAGAACTTTTGGGTGTCTTTTTCACCAACTGAAGTTGGGCTGATAAAATATTACCTCATCCACCTTGTCTCTCTTCATTCAACGTGGGCTGATTTAGTTGTGGTACAAAACTTCATTAGAGCAAAATAGTGCAGAGATGCTATTATGATTATTAGTTAACTCTAGCCTCCTGCCAAACAAAGAAAGTTGTCTGTGCCCCTCTATAGGTGGGACGTGACTGAGGTAAACACACATCTCAAGTTTCAGAGTAGCAGCCGTGTTAGTCTGTATTCGCAAAAAGAAAAGGAGTACTTGTGGCACCTTAGAGACTAACAAATTTATTTGAGCATAAGCTTTTGTGAGCTACAGCTCACTTCATCGGATATTTTTCCACTGTATGCATCTGATGAAGTGAGCTGTAGCTCACGAAAGCTTATGCCTAAATAAATTTGTTAGTCTCTAAGGTGCCACAAGTCCTCCTTTTCTTTTTACACATCTCAAGGGTAGATGGCAGGAGCAGGCCTATACTGTGGACTGTAGACTACACCAAGAGTATGCCAGCGTCACCTGCAAACAAGGGTTAACTCCAGCTTGCCCCTGCCCTTGCACAGGTGCTGGAGGGAAGATAATATGGCAAAGTTGGAGACTGCTGGCCACTCAGGTTCCCCAGCAGACGGGAAAGAAATAGGGTTACCAGGCATCTGGTTTTCGACTGAGACGCCCGGTCAAAAAAGGACGCTGGCAGCTCCAGTCAGCACAGCTGACCGGGCCACTAAAAGTCTGGTTGGCCACAGTAGCCAGCTCCACGTGGCTCCTGGACAGGGCCAGCATGTCTCTCCAGCTCCTGGGTGGCCAGGGGCACGCTGCCTCTGCCCTGAGAACCACAGCCAATGGGAGCTGTGGGGGTGGTGGCTGTGGAAGGGAACAGCGCACGGAGCCCCTGGCTGCCCCTGCGCCTAGGAGCCAGTGGGACATGCCGGCTGCTTCCCGAGAGCCGCCTAAGGTAAGCGCTGCCTGGAGACTGCACCTGTACCCCCTCCCACAACCCTGCCCCAGCCCGGAGCCTGTCCCACACTCTGAAGCCCTCGTCTCCAGCCCCACCCCAGAGCCTGCACCCCCAGCCAGAGTCCGCACCCCTGCATCCCAACTCCATGCCCCAGCCTGAAGCCCCCTCCCACACCTATAACCCTTCATATCTGGCCCCACCCTGGAGCTCGCACCTCCAGCTGAGAGCCTGTACCCCCTCCCGCAACCCGTGCCCCAGCCCAGAGCCCCTCCCACACTCCAAAATCCTCATCTCCAGCCCCACCCCAGAGCCCGCACCCTGAGCCAGAGCCCCCACCTCCATGTTCCAACCCCCTGCCCCAGCCTGGAGCCCCCTCCCACACCCATAACCCCTCATTTCTTGCCCCACCCTGGAGCCCGCACCCCGTACCCCTTCCTGCACCCAAATTCCCTCCCAGAGCCCGCACCCCCTCCCACAACCCTGCCCCAGCCCGGAGCCCCTCCCACACTCAGAAACCCTCATCTCCAGCCCCACCCCAGAGCCCGCACACCCAGCCAGAGCCCTCACTACCTCATCCCAACCCCGTGCCCCAGCCTGGAGCCCCCTCCCACACCCAGAAGCCCTCATTTTTGGCCCCACCCTGAAGCCCGCACCCCCAGCCCAGAGCCTGTACCCCCTCCCACACTCCAACCCCCTGACCCAGCCAAGAGCCACCGCCCAGACTCCAAACCCCTTAGCCCCACCTCCCAGCCCACAGCCCACTCCAGCACCCCAAACCCCTCATCCCTGGCCCCACCTCAGAGCCCGCACCCCCCAGAATGGAGCTGGCACCCCATCCGGCACCTCAACCCCCTGCCCCGGCCCAGTGAAAATGAGCGAGTGAGCAAGGGAGGGGGAGAGCGAGTGACAGAGGGAGGGGGATGGAGTGAGCAGGGCGTGGGGCCTCAGAGAAGGGGCGGTGCTGGGGCGTGGCCTCAGGGAAGGGGCGGAGCAAGGGTGTTCGGTTGTCTGCACTCAGAAAGTTGGCAACCCTGGCAAGAAACTGTGTACAAGTGGTTGCGTGGAGAGTGGTAGAGGCGGCCTTGGAATAGGGAGGTGTTTGTGCCCCGTTGCTATAGGGCTGAGGTAGCGGCCTAGGTCAGGGGTTTTCTGGCAGTGGGAGGTCAGTTGGTTGGAAGGCTTGTGCTCTCAAAGAGGTGTGGGGTGGTCCTGTTCTAATTGCAGTTAGTGGGAATGTCCTGATTAACTGCCAGGGAAGCTAGACCAAGCTTTCCGGGTGTGTAAGAGACCCTTCTTTGAGCAAAGCGGGATGAACGAAGGGAATGGGCTTTGCTGAAAGCATCAGCAGAAAGTGTGAATGTAGCAAACAAGTTAGAGGCTGATCAGATTTTTCTAAAGTGCCCAGAGATTGGGTGCCTGACTTGAGACCTCCTCGAAAAGGGCCCTGGCTTTCAGAAGGTGGATGCTCAGCACTTCTCGACAATCTGGCCCCTTGGAGAGGTATCAAGCTGAGCACACAAAATCTCTGATTGCTGAATATCTTGGGCTCATGGCCAGCTTGTCACCAGTGCTCAGCACCCACAACCGGAGCCAGGTTTTCAGAACTGCTCAGCTCCCATGAAGGCACCTAGCTGAAGGGACCAGCATTCCCAGAGTGCTCCTCTCCCAGGGAGAATGATGGGAGCTGTTGGATTCTGAACTCTTCCCAAAATCTGGCCTGAGACGGGAGCCATGACAGATGCTGCCCTCAGGAAGCGTGTTACAGGCCAGGCTTGCCTGCAACGATGTTTAATCATGGTTCTCTTTTGTGGTGTGGATGGGGCATTCTCTTCCTCCTCTTTCATCTTGCTCCTGTTTCACGTAGCTTGCTGTAACTCATTGCCGTCAGGCAGGTTGAGCCTTAGCGGTGGGGGCCATCATAGAGGGCTCATAAGAGAAAATCTGTCAGACCTGAATATGGGACTAACTGCTTTCAGTTCTGGGTTTGGTATTAGCAAAAAGATATTGCCAGTGTGGAGGTGGGGGGTGTTCAGAGAAAGAGCAACCAAAATGCTCAGGGAGCTGGTGGGATTGGCTTAGAGGAGAGCCAGATGTGAATAGTTTGACCAAACGGTGGCTAAGAAGGATGTAACTGCCTATAAATGTAGAAAGAGTGTTCACACCAAGGAAGGCAAAGAATTATTTAGAGCATTGCAAGCGTGACTATATAAGAGAAATGAGATGGAGAGGGGAAATTTAGGCTAATATCAGGAAAATCTTCCTGAGATTATGATGCAGGAGTGGCAGAAGCACCCTAAAAGGGGGGGGCACAGGTGCCCAAGCCATGGCCCTGCCCCCACCCTGCCTCTTCTCTTTGAACCCCCACCCTCATGCTGCCCCTTTTCCCCAAGCCCCCACTTTTGCTCCGTCCCTTCCCTCAAGACCCCGCTTCTACACCACCTCTTCCCCTCAAGATCCCGCCCTGCATTTGCTCCTCTCCATTCGTTCCCCCTGTTACTTTCCCTTATGACCAGTAAAAAGTGGGAGGGCCATGGCCTTCTGGACCCCCTGTACAGGCACCCCTGGTATGATGTATTAGGTTCTGCACTGACTGTCATGGGAAGTGATGGAAGCTCCATTCCTTGAGACAGCTTCCGTTAGACTAAGCACTGGAAAATACAGCGTAAAAGACAATCCTGTGCTGATCAGGGAGATGGTTCTAATGTGTGGCTGTGTCCGGGCTGTCTTGTCTGGCTATTGAAAGGCAAGAACTCAGATGTGTGCATCCCAAGCCCAGATGGACCTGAACTAAACCCTTACATCCAAACATCCCTCCCATCCCCTGACTGTGCAATAGTTCAGACCCACATCTGAAACGTGCCACTCGCAGCCAGCTCTTGCGTAAAATATATTTAGACTGAACAGCATCAGTTCATCGTGATTACCCAGTTCTGTAGATATGAATAGATATAATTGTAGAATGCAGATCAATTGCAATTAGGTCTCTTCAGTCTGATAACGATGCATTCAGGGATTCTGGAGCCTTATATCATTCAATTTAGCTTCAATTGTTAAAACCAAATCTTGGTGTTTGCGCTTACATTAAAGTTTTTGATCTACAGGAAATCTTAATAGTGGCCTAAAACTGCAGCGTAATCCGAAAGAGCCTGGCCTTTCTGATCAAAATATACCCAAAACATAATACGCTTTCTAGAGACCAAACTTAACTTAACGAACAGGTTAACCTGCTATCCAAAGAAGTTTATCTCACCCAAAGTCTGCTGCAACATTTTCAACCAAGGTTGGCTGAGACCCCGTTTTCATGAATGCAAGCGTGCTGTTTACTTCCTAGGTGCAGGATACCGAGGTGGGTTTTTTTGGCCTTCTGGAAATACTCCCAAAATTCGTCTTTACCCAGAGATGGGATAACCCCCTATGTTTTCCTGTGTGCTCCTTTCCTGTTGACTTCCCATCTCTTCATTAACATTTGCATTGTATGTAAATAGACATCCATAGTACTAGTTTACAATGCTTAATATACATCCTTACAGAGAGATGCAGTTTCTTACCTCCTTCTTGGAAGAAAATCTGTTTTTCACCTTTGCTGGTGACTAATACCTTGATACAGACTTTCAAAACATATTTTCAGTGTATATGCAGAACTCCTTACACAGTATCTCTACGTACATTTCACAGTGATGTTAATGACCAGCATGCCACCAGCTTTCCTTTGAGACCTCACATGACATTCTTTGGTAAACTAGAATGTACACACCAGACCCATGAGATTTGTGTAAGCCCTCTGCACCCCCTTGCCAGTTGGCATTAGAGGTTCTTGGGTCAGAGGTAGGCCCTGAGCAGCTGTGCGGTGGAAGGTGGAGTGTCTTACTCCTGTCATCGTCTATAGAATCACAGTCAGTCTTAGCATGCTTTTATTAAAGAAAGCAACTGCAACTACATATGCAGAAACAGACTTCCACCCAGCTCAAGTTCCAGCTTTGTCTCCTCTTGTTTACCAGGGACCACATCCAGCCTGAAATTCTATAAAGCACACAGCAACATCTAGCACCTGAATAATATATGGCAAGCGTACATATGCTATCCTCTTGCATGGTCAAAGAGGATGAGGCCTCTTAATTTTCACAGTTCAGTTGCTGGCCAGAGCAATAGGCAGTAGTAAACGTGATAGTGGAAAGGGATGGACAGTCCACATATCTCCTTCATTCCATTGGCCATCCCATCGGACAGGCAGTAAGTACGTAGGGCGTTCCATTAAGGAATAAGGTACATTTGCAGCTGGCCTAACTACTTTTGAAGCTAGAAATACAAAGACTTAGCTGACCAGTGGGGACTGCTCTAGCTTGAGCTGGGCCTGGCCTGGCATGAGGCTGGCTCCAGGATCAGGGGTCCTAAAGCTACCTTTGCCCCACTCATTATTTTCTGACCTGCACCGTCTGCTGTACAACCAGAATCTGGCCCTGTTCGTGGATGCGAGTGCACACCCAAACTCCAGTCCTGTCTACTTCTCAGCTCTGATCTGTCCGTAGATGCTGCCCACCCCCTGTTCATTTCTTTGTCCGAACTTTCCTTTTATCTGCTCTTTCTGTTCCTATATTTGGACTACCTTTATATTCCCCCAGATGCTTAGACCAGCCTGCTGAGTAACAGGCACCCCATGCCTATATATCTCCCTTCAATAACCTTTCAAACTCCCAGCTATTCCATGCTCCCTTCCAGCTCTAGTCCTGGTACACCCACCACTCTGCCTGCCCCGGACTCTATGTACCCTGTAGGATTGTAGCTACTTATGTCTTCAGGACCCAGTTCTGCAAGCACTTGGGCTTAAAGTTAAGCATGTGCATAAGTGTTTGCAGCATCAGGGTCTTAGATATTAAGCTCATTGAGGCAGGGACTGGTTATATGTTTAACATATTTTGCCTACTGTTTGGTAGTGTGTATAATCTTTTATTAATAAGCCTGAAATAATTCTATGATATTAATAAAGGTAATTAAACCCCAAATGACATCCACTAAGGGCTGTCTCTTACTATGTGTATGGTCAGCACCTCTCACAATGGGACCTAGTCTCGCTATCTGTATGCATGTGTAATGGTCCCGCTATTGGGAAGAACTTTCCTGGCTTCTGCACTACCCCAGTGAAATGGGCTAGCGGAAGGATCTGAGTCCTCACTCCCACTTCCTTTACCCAGAGGACTCCCTGCCCTCGAAGACTCCCCTTCCACTCTCCTGTCTGGCAGAGTCCTCGTAACCCCAACAAGGCTGGGCCCAGGATTCCTGGGGGGCTTGAACCCCAACCTTGCTGTGGTCACCTAAGACAGAGGCTAGGGTGTCCCCATTCTGGGGTACTCTCTCTGCACTGGACACTTCCCTGAGCCACTGATCATTACATATGATTTAAAGCAAATACAATTTATTTAATCAACAATTAGTTTGAAAAGGAATAAGGAAAGGTTAAAGGAAACACATCACCCTGCTCTGTGGCAGGGAACATCACAAACAGGGTCTCTGGAATGTCAGGGCAGTTCACAGTCTGTTCCTTGTAGGTTTCAGGCCTCCTTCTCCGGCCCTGGCTGTGCTGTAGGGATGCTGTAGGTTGGACGCTTGCTCTGGTGGTGGCCACATGCTCTCAGGCTCTGAGTGGTAGGACCCTTCTTCCCAGTGTCGCCCCCGCCCTATCGGGGTTACGATCCAAGCCTGGCCTGCAGAGCGTCTTGGCTGAGGTGTCTCCCTGTGCTGGGCCCACAACCCAGGGTCCCCCTTGGTCTCCCCAGCTGCCCACCGCACCTAGCTCCGGACGGCTCCAGCCCCAGCTCCACCACTCGGTCTCTGCACGGCTGCTGCTGCTCTGCCTCCAGCTCCCTGGGCTGCTTCTCTGGCCCCTCTGGCTCTGGTTGCTGCAGCTCTGCTCCCAGGGCAAGTCTGCTCTCTCTGGGCTGTGCCTCTGGCTTTGGGGCTGCAGCTCTGCTCCCAGGACAGGGTCTGCTCTCTCTGGGCTGCTTTTCTTGTCCCTCTGGATCTGGCACAGCTCTGCTCCCCAGCTCAGCCTGGGCCCCTGCTTTCTCCTTAGCTCGGCTCCCCTCTGTCTGACCCAGGCAATTCCAGCTCACATGGAGGACTGGACCCCCCTGGCCTCCTGACTCCCTGATTAGCCTGCCCGCCCTGTCATTCAGGCTGACCTGGAGCATTGGCCTCTCCCCATTGTTCCTGGGGGGCTGTCAGTCTCAGGGTCCTGATTTCCCATTAACCCTTCCCCTTTTAGTACTGGGAGCTAGCAACTAAAACACCCCCACTGAATGTTAGTAAGGGGGCAACAGTCCCCTTACACATGCTGCTGTAATACAAATCATTAGACCTGTGCACATGGCTAGAGTGGGATTAGCATTGTCTGAATGTGTAAAGTTAGGACTCCTACGTTACCTTCCTAGGTTTGGGTGAAGCCTCAGTTTTCCGCTCTGTGAAATGGGGATAGTGTTAACTAACCTCAAAGGGGGTGTTGAGACTTATTTAGTCCAGGGTTACAAAGCCCTTCAGCCCCACGGATTGAGACCCACAGTGCAAAGGGCTATTCTGTTTGATTTCAATGCCTGGCCAGGTGCTTCTCAGGGTGTATCCCACTCCATCCCCAACCCGTGCAGCACGGAAGCAGTGTCCGGCTCTGACTGCGCGAGATGGAATCTGCCCCTTGAGCTGCAGCTAATACTAATCATCCCCGATTGCTAGAAATAGCCCATTCTCCCTGCACAGTGAACCTCCCTGCCCCCCTCTGCCGCCCCAAGACCTTGTGGGATCAGGCGCAAAGTGCTGCTGGCAAGCCTGCTGCTGCATTCCCGTTGCCTTTCTTACCTCTGCCCCCTTGTAACCTCACCTGTTCCCGCCGCCCCACTCTCCTCCCTTCCCTGCAGCTGTTCAGGTCTGGCGCTCTGCTGTGCAGGGAGCCCTTGCTCTGACATTCCTGCTGCGTGCAGCTATTTTATTGATTTATTTTTGCCCATGAGGTAGATCTCCCCCCACCCCTTCCTGTTGAAAGTATGAGGGGGGAAAACGGCCCCTCCACCAAGTGCAGCCCATCCCCTGCCAGCCGTCTTCCCAGGACTAAAGGGGGCCCCTCCTCCTGCTTCATAACTTCTTCCAACTGCGCTGAGGCCTGGACTCCAGCCCACGCGACCGGCACATCTCCGGTCTGGAGCTACAGTAGCTTGGGGATTACGGAGCCGAACCCGTGCAAATTCCTCACGGGACAGAGGAATTTGAGGGCTTCTGATGATTGTATCATTCCTTTACCTTGAGGGAAATACGACACGTGAAAGTTTCACACGGGTAAGTTTTACTCGTGCCCCTGACGGCCTATGTCTAGCGCGCTCTCTGCATGCAATATAAATCTCTCCATGCCGCCCGTTAGGTTGCTCTTCAAACCCTCACGTTACAGTGCCATGAACGCTGTCGTGAAAAGCTCTTACACAAATGTAGCAAAGGATTGGATGAGATAAGTGGAAAGGGATGGGGGGTGCGGGGGGATCGGCAGCCCTTGGGCTCTGCCTGGCCCATTAACTTTCTTCCCAAGTTGTCAGTTTGTGGTATGCACCATGCTGACGGGAGTGCTGGGGGGAAAGCATCCGTGCTTGCCTGTGGAAGCAGAGGTGATTTCTTTAAAGCCTGGGTCACATTAGGGTGCCGGAGGCACATTACTCTGCTGAGACGTGGAGTGCCTTAGCACTGATGTTGAATGGCAGTGTCTCTGGAGTATTGTCTAATAGAAATGTTCTGCGCTCGCAGGGCAGGGGCATGGTTTGCTGTGGGGCCAGGGGGTCGCCCGCTCCACCCCTGGACTTTTCACAGGCCTGTGTGCTCCAGTACGTCTTCCACTTTTTGCCTCCCCCTCCCCTGCTTTGCAGGCTAAAATCTAATCGCGTATGAGATGATTGAATTTCTGGACAACAGCGAATGTTCAATATGCTGGCACGAGCCCTTCCCCTCGAATTGATCCCAGATGATGCCCCTGCTGCATGGACTGCATGTCGAGAGGGTGGACCCTAGCTTCACCCCTGTGAAGAATTGCTGCCCCACGTTGCCCATGCTTTCTGGGATCCCTGGGGCAGCGGTGGGAGGTGGGGAGGATGCAGAGGGTTGAATCTGAGCCCAGGACGACCTCCCCTCGATAGAGCTAGGAGCTGGATTTACTAGGCCTTCGTTCAGTTTCCAAACACGCCCAAGGTGCTGGTAAAATAACAGGTGTTGAAACCAAATCCTGGATCAAAGTCACAATAGCCACAGAGCAGCCCATAAGGCCACTGCTATTCTGAGAGTCTCGTAGCGAACTAAATATTCCACCCGGCTATTGGCGTGTGAGAGGAAATAGTATTAGGGGGCTGATGTGATGCCACATAGCTTCATTCTGGCCGGGCCACGCGGCCACTGCAATACGCATGGTCATTGCACTTCTTGGGCTCAATTCTGTGCTGTCAGTCAGGTGTCTGTCCTCAGTAACTGCACTGGCCTCAGGGAAGTTACCCTAGATCTGCCAAGGTGTAACTGACAGGAGCCTCCCAGAACTTGTGATGTTCAGGGCTCCCAGCCACAGCCTGACCTCCAATTATTGGCATAATGAAGGGCTGGATCGCAAGCCACCTCCCCTCCGGCTCTGGCCACCAGAAAAGAAAGTTGGACCGTGAGCTGAATTCAAGATCGCCCGTAATTGTGAGTCTGGGAATAGGGTTGGAGCAAAGAGGTGGTTGAGTGTTGCCAGGGGCATCTCATTCAGTAAAGGGACAAATCCATGCTCACCTGAAACGTCGTGTTTGTTCCTATGCTTTAGGCTTCGGCCACTCAGAGTTGCCCAGCAGCAGTGGGGGAAAAGAACCCAGATTCTCCTGCCTCAACAGCACAGGCTGCTACCCCTTCCACTGAAAGAGAATCTCCAGTTGCTGTTAGCTGTATAGAGCTTATGAGCCACAGTTGAACAGTTTTGATTTCATCCAGCAGAGGGCAGTGGCAACACATGAGCCAGATCATTATGGCCGAATTAGAAAACGGGGAAGTCCACCCTTTCCCACCTGGCCACTGGAAATACCTCGCCTGGGAGAATACAGAAGAATTAGCATAGTAGGCTGCTACTTGTTCGAGGAGCAAAAACATTGTAATATGCTCGTGTGCTGATGCTATAGAAATACCAGAACGGTGTAAACTCCAAGGTGGGAGAGAGATCTAGTGTGGCACGAAGGATTAAAGGGATGTCAGGAAAATCTTCCTGGCTGTGAGGCTGTGGAACAATCTCCTGCGGGAAGTGGTGGGAGACCATTAAAAACTAATCTGAGCAATGCACTAGTATACTTCTTGCCGGGAACAACCCTGCCCAAGAGGGGGATAGAGTAGATTGATGCCCAGCTGTAGCTACTTGTTTACGGAAACTTGCCCGTCTTTGCTGATCCATATCCCCTCCCCCTCAATCCACTTCTTGTGCCTTGTCCTCTCTGCACCTAGCACAAGGGGACCTTGATCTCCTGCAGAATGGAGGCTTCTGGGTGCTGCTTTCACCCCTCTGGTTTCTATGCCAGGACAGTGCTCAGTGTTTCAGTGCAAAGCTGACACCAGCCCTGCCTTTCCCAGAATTGTTGTTCTTATTAAGTTTTGGATCTAGTACAGTGGTTCTCAACCAGGGGCCCAGGGGCCCCTGGAGGGGCCACAAGCAGGTTTTAGGGGGGCTGTCAAGCAGGGCCAACAATAGACTTGCTGGGGCCCAGCACCCGGGGCTGAAGCCGAAGCCTGAGCAACTTAGCTTTGCTGGACCTCCTGTGGCCACTGTGGGTCTCTGGGTAATTGCCCTGACTGCTATCCCCTAATACCAGCCCTGGCTTTTATATGCAGAAAACCAGTTATGTGGCACAGCTGGGCTCTGGAGTTTTTATAGCATGTTGGGGGCCTCAGAAAGAAAAAGGTGGTGAACCCCCGCTCTAGTTTGTTTAACCTGCAGTTTCATAGATTCCAAGGCCAGAAGGGACCATTGTGATCATCTATTCAGATCTCCTGTGTAACACAGGCTAGAGAACTCCCCCAAAATCATTCCTACAGCAGATCTTTCAGAAAATCATCCCATCTTGATTTAAAAATTGTCAGCGATGGAGAATGCACCACAACCCTTGATAAATTGTTCCAATGGTTAATTACTCTCATCGTTAAAATATTCTGCCTTATTTCTAGTCTGAATTTGTCTAGCTTCAGCTTCCAGCCATTGGATTGTGTTAGACCTTTCTCTGCTAGATTGACGAGCCCATTATTAAATATTTGTTCCGCATCTAGGTATTTATAAACTGTAATCAAGTAACACCTTAGCCTTCTTTGTTAAGGCTAAGTTCTGAGTTATTTGAGTCTATCACTATAAGGCGTGTTTTCTAACCCTTTAATCATTCTCGTGGCTCTTCTCTGAACCTTCTCCAATTTATCAACGCTCCTCTTGAATTGTGGTTACCAGACCTGGACACAGTAAGTCCAGCAGCGGTCACACCAGTTGTGCTGTGAGGTCTGGCATTTCATTACACCTTTTCTCTTGCAAAATCATGTTACGATTCACTATCTGCTGAAAAGGTAGAAGAACGGTGGGTAACATCTCGCCGTTGTTTGGGACCGAACTGCACGGCGCTGTGTGTCATCTGATTTGTACATCTCGCAAACCGCTGGGGAATGAGCTTGTGAATGAGGAATGCGGATCCTGGGCTGTTGGGGGTATAACTTCATCTTTTACACTGTGGGAACAGCTGCCAATCTGCTGTAGAATGAGAGACCCACACTGAGAAACATCTGGCCAATGCCACAGTTGGAAGCCAGTGATTAACGTGTGAGATGGGGGCCCTATATTTGTACATCAAAAACAACCCAACGTGTCAAGGGTCAGCTGCTGCTGGGTGGGTGCATGGGGAGAGGGTGCATTATGGAGGAGACAGACTATTGCATGCTACAGGAGAGTGACTCTTTGTTCCACCTTTGGTGGCTGGCCCACCTCAGGGGATAGGAGTCTACTACAATTGCCAGTGAATGGACTTACTGCTTAGGTCCTGTTGGCCTGAGCAGGGCCCAGGTTCACTTGTGCTGAAGGTCCTGGTGTCAAACCCATCTGATGGCCCATCTGCAGAGGGCTCTGCTGGAACTCCTTCGGGCCCAGGAGAGGGCTGGCTAGCATGTACTGAGGCACTTCTCACCCCAGAGGGGGCATGGCTGGAAGAGAGGAGTCCAGGGCCCCATCCCACTTCTGCACTGGCTAGTATCTGGGAGGCTGTGGGGGTCAATGGTGCACCCTTTTGCAGGCGGAGTGGTTGCCATTCCTGAGCGTACTGCCCTGCAGTCCATGGCAGCATTCCAAGCTACAGGCTGCCACTTGGGCATCTCCAAACCCATCTCAGACAACTGTGTTGCAACAGAGCCAGTCTCCCTCCTAGGTGCCAGCTTCAATCCTTCCCAGTGTGGTAATGGCTGGACGTGGCTTCAGATTAGTGGTCACTGTGAAACGAGCACAGAGTTCCAGATCTGTTCCTTGCTCTTTAGCCGTTCTGAGGTGGGGCTGTGCTCCAGCTCCGTCCTGCAACATAACCTCACCCTGATTGCTCCCAGAGCCGGGCCGAGGAGCACAGGGAGGGCGAGACAGCTGATTCTTCAGGGTGCAGCCAAATGCCCCTTTCAGGAGTCTGAATTGTCTTGCGTACCCCCAAGTTTCACCTCACTTAAAAACTACTTACAAAATCAGACATAAACATACAAAAGCCTCACAGCACACTAGTACTGACAAATTGCTTATTTCTCATTTTTACCAGATAATTGTAAAATAAATCAACTGGAATATAAATATTGCGCTTACATTTCAGTGTATAGTATACAGAGCAGTACAAACAGGTCATTGTATGAAATTTTAGTTGGTACTGACTTTGCTAGTGGTTTTTATGTAGCCTGTTGTAAAACTAGGCCACTATCTAGATGAGTTGATGTACCCCCTGGAAGACCTCTGTGTAGCTCCAGGGTTACATATACCCCTGGTTGAGAACCCACTGGTTTAGGGGGTCCCAGCTTCCTGCTGTAGGAGATGCAGGCCTGGCTGCTTGGGCAGGAGTCGGCACAGAATGGCCATTTAAAAAGGTTTGGTGCAGGAGCATTGTCTGAGGTTCTCTAGACCCATGGCCAATGGAGAGCGTCCTGGTGAGTCTCAGCAGGTATGGAGCGTAACTCACTGGTCAGTGCGTGTTGCGTGTCCCTGCCGGAGCCACAGAGGATACGGGTCTGCTGCAGAGCTCGGCTAGAGACCCTGGCTCTTGCTCAGGCTGTTCAGCTCGGGAGTTTCCCGGTTCAGTCCCCGGCGTATTGGTCCAGGTGGCAGCCCTCCGTAAGTGAAGTCGGTAAACAGTGCTCTCCACAAGGAGGGCTGTCTAGCAGGGTGGATCTCAGGTGAGCCATGAGATGGCTCCCCCAGCACTGAGCTGGGGTGTCATGCAGGCCTCTGGGATTCCTCTGCCGTGCCTCCACTTCAGCCCGCCGGAGGCTGCGGTGGCAGGCAGCCCTCCTATCTCTCCTAAGACGGGCAGCTGGTGAGACAGGGAGGAGCCGGAGCCAGCACCAGCGGATGGACCAGAAGCAAGACAGGGTGGGGAGAAAGCATTGGTCCCCATCGATACCAAACACATCCCACCGCAACCCGACGGCCTCCGACACCCCTCTGGATAGCCGGCTGTTCCAGAGATCCTTCCCTACCCCGCTCGCTAGTGTACCCCCCCAGCCCTTCCCACAACCCATGCTAGAGGTAGTCCTTGGAACCTGTATGTGTCGGGGTCCTTCCCAGCATCTCTACATGGGGCAGTGCCAGGGATGGAGGCAATGGGCTCCTCTTTCCAGGAGCCCATTGCCTCCTCTCATCTGTCACCCGCCAAGCCACCCACAGCTTGGCCCCTGGGCCAGGGGGCAGACAGGTTCAGTGGCTTGCCAGAGAGGGAATGGGAGCTGAGGTTAGTTAGAAGGCAAGAACCTCTTGCTCTCACTCCCGTGCCAGGTCTACTAGACCGCTCATGCTCCTCTTGGCCAGAGGATGGGCAGGCAGCTGGCTGGGAAGCAACTTGTAGCAGAGGAAGGATGGTTCAATGGTTAGAGCACTAGCCTAGGACTTAGGAAATCTGGCTTCGAGTTCTTGCCCTGCCACAGACTTGCCGTGTGACCCTGGACTAGTCACTTTCTCTCTCTCTCTCTGTCTCCATCTGTGCAGTAGGAATAATGGCACAGCCCTACCTCGAAGAGGGGGTTGTGAGCACAAACGCATTAAAGAGTGTGAGATGCTCAGGCACGATAGTAATGAAGGCTGTAGTGGTGTCTAAAATAGATCAATATATGCTCTTCACTCTCATCTCACTGGTACCATCTCCCCTTCTGTCCGTTGTATTCACCTATGTGCTTGTCATCTGCTTAGCCTGTAAACTCCTGGGGGTAAGAGACATCTTTTTATTCTGTGTTTGTACAGCTCCTAGTACCCATGGGACCTCAGTTGTGACTGGAACTCCTAGGTGCTACCATATTAAGATAATAATAAGAACATAGCATAAGAACGGCCATATTGGGTCAGACCAATGATTCATCTGGCCCAGTATCCTGTCCTCTGACAGGTTTCAGAGTAGCAGCCGTGTTAATCTGTATCCGCAAAAAGAAAAGGAGGACTTGTGGCACCTTAGAGACTAACCAATTTATTTGAGCATAAGCTTTCATGAGCTACAGCTCACTTCATCGGATGCATGCAGTGGAAAATACAGTGGGGAGATTTATATACACAGAGAACATGAAACAATGCGTGTTATCATACAGACTGTAAGGCGAGTGATCAGGTGAGGTAAGCTATTACCAGCAACTACAAAAGGTTGCCCCCACCTCCCCCCGCTCTCCTGCTGGTAATAGCTCACCTTACCTGATCGCTCTCCTTACAGTGTGGATGGTAACACCCATTGTTTCATGTTCTCTGTGTATATAAATCTCCCCACTGTATTTTCCACTGAATGCATCCGATGAAGTGAGCTGTAGCTCACGAAAGCTTATGCTCAAATAAATTTGTTAGTCTCTAAGGTGCCACAAGTCCTCCTTGTCTTCTGACAGTGGCCAGTACCAGAGCTTCAGGGATAGTGTTCAGAACAGGGCAATTTTGAAGTGATCCACCTATCTTCCCCTCCTGGCAGTCAGAGGTTTAGGGTTGCCCTGAGCCTGGGGTTGCAAACCTGATCATCCTGGCTAATAGCCATTGATGGACCTATCCTCCATGAATTTATCTAGTACCCTTGGTAATGAGTTCCACAGGTTAGTTGTGGGTTGTGTGAAAAAGTACTTCCTCTTATTTGAATTAAACCTGCTGCCTATTAATTTCATTACGTAACCCCTGGTTTTTGTGTTGTGGGAAAGGGTAAATAACACTTTTTTGTCCACACCATTCATGATTTTATAGACATCTATCATATCTCCCCTTCGCTGTCATCTTTTCTAACCTTAACAGCCCTAATCTCTTTGTCTTTCCTCTCACAGAGGCCATTTCAAACCCTTGATCATCTTTGTTGCCCTTCTCTGAACCTTTTCCAGTTCCACTATATCCTTTTTGAGAGGGGAAACCAGAACCAGACACAGTGTTCATGGTGTGCACCACAGATTTATATAGTGGCATTATGATTTTCTGTGTTATTTTCTATCCTTTTCCCAATAGTTCCTAACTATTTTTGACCACTGCTGGACACTGAGCTGAAATTTTCAGAGAACTATCTATGGTGACTCTCAGATCTCTTTCTTGAGTGGGAACAGCTAATTTAGACCTCATCGTTTTATATATATATAGTTGGGATTATGTTTTCCAATGTGCATTACTTTGCACTTTTCAATGTTGAATTTCATCTGCCATTTTGTTGCCCCGTCATCCAGTTTTGTGACACCCCCCCTGTAGCTCTTCACAATCAGCTTTGGATGAAACTATCTTGACTAATTTTGTATTGTCTGTAAACTTTACCACTCCACTGTTCACTGCCCTTTCCAGATCAATAATGAATATGTTGAACAGCACAGGTCCCCGTACAGTGACACAGCTATTTACCCCTTTCCATGGGGAAAACTGACCATTTATTCCTACCCTGTGTTCACTGTCTTTTAACCTTTCGATAAAAACCTAATGACTAGATGACCGTTGGACCAATTCTCCACTGACTTGCACCTTTCTTAGCCATTTGCATTAGTGCTAAGTGGGTGTAAAACATTGCCACCCCAGAGTGGGAGCATTTTGTGCCCTGTTTACACTGGTATAAAAGGTGACACGAGGTATTGACGGAACAGGCCCGTCATGTTTAAATGGTGACGAGAACGGATTATTTTTTGAGCATCGCTGGGCAGCCCCAAAAACGCTGGCATGCGGGCTAAGAAATGAAATTGACAATGAGCAAAATCCAAGCAGCGAGTGATCGAAGAGCATCGAAGTGGGGAAGTGCCTCAGCTTTCGAAAAGACCCTTTCTGGTTAAAAACAAATGTGACTTTTGTGTTGTTTGACCTTTAAGTAGGAAAGAAAAGCAGAGATACAGCTCAGCGAGGCCAGGATTAATTCTATCGCAGCTGTGCCAAGAGGCCACAGCTGAGGGCCAGGGCTCCATTATACCTGCTCAAACACAGCAGCAAGACACGTGGAGCGTCACCGGTTCCAGTCTTCCTTTAAAAGCTGTGGGCCTGGTTCTCATCTTACCTCGGAGTAAATCTGGAGTTACTCAAGCCCCTGAAATTGTGTCACCATAAGTGAGATCGGAACGGGGCCCCGTAACTGGACCCTGTTCATGAGGGTTAAACAATAGGGTTCCTCTTTTCCTAGGACCAGTTCCAATTCCCTTAAACATGCGGAGCCGCACTTTTCTTTGTGAGCGACTCTTTGGAAAGCACTCAACATGAATAGAGGCTGCAGAATCTGGCTCTTAGCTAAGTAGTCAATCAGTTGACCAATTAACTTTCCACTCTCTCTCTCTTTTTCCCCTCTCTTGATCTCCTTGTCTCTAATATCTGTCTACCTCTGATTCTGTAGATACACACGCTCTGCGAGGGAGACCTTTCACCTCTGCTCCAGAAAAACAAATACGCAGGGCTTCTGATTTTAGGTTAACCAATAAACACTGATAAAATACCCCCCACCCCACACACACAGAGACACAAATTAAAAAAAATATATCAATGTTTATCCAACAAACACCAGTATCTAAGGGTTTGTCTACATGGAGCAGTAATGTGGATTATGCGGGGTATGGTTTCTAAAGCATACTAATGTGTTGAACATTAATTGATCAATGTAGACCCTGCTGGTGTGCACTAAAGGTTCCCTAGTGTGCTCTAATATTGTGCCATTACACAAACATTACAAAGCGATTACTGAGGTTATTCATTCCAGTATATACAAAGAACCCCATAGTCTCCTGATTTTTGGTCACCTACATAATGCTCAAATCACTAAAAATAAACCTGGAAAAATGAAATGAATACCCCCCACCACAAAAAAAAACAACAAAACCCAGAAGCCTTACCAGCATAGGGTTGCAGATGCCCCATGACAGTGATAGGATAAAGTAGTTGCAAGTATTTTTAAAGTGGTAGAGTTCAGAGTCCTATTATATTTGTGAAGCACACCCCATAGGCCAGAAGAGTGGGTGGTGTAGAGCTGGTTCAAGATTCCCCTATGCTGGATCATAGTATGCTGCTTTTCTCCTGATACTGGAGCTCCTAGCTGAGTGTTAAACTGGAGAGGGTGGCCAGGATTAAGAGACCAGCATTAATGTTGGTATTGGGACCTGAACTGTTCCTGGGGATTCTGATGTTAAATGAGTAGGTATGTATAGCTGCCCCTCTGCAGAGCAGTAGCCTTTACTGAGTTCTTGCAAGTCAGTTTCCCATTGGAGGAGAAATCAATGACAAGGAGTCAGGGTATTTTCTTAGTGCAATTTGTTTGTTTCCATTGTATATATCAGTCCTTGAACAGAGGTGGTCACAAACAGCATATGCAGAAAAACCCCTCATTTGGAAATCTCAGCTCCAAAATCACTGCTTTGTCCCCAGGAAGCAACTTTGTCCCCAAAATCAATGCTAGTTAGAGAGATTAAGGCAGATAGCAAACTTCCTTGCTGCTTGCCACAGCTCCCCAAAAAGTGTAATGCAACATTAACCACAATGAAACATTTCTTCAAAGATTATACATGGCTCCAAGGCTAAGAAAAAGAACTTGTAAGACTATGTGTAACAGCACCATCCTGCCATAACTATATTTACAACCTTATCTATCACAATGAAGTTTTAAGTTCTGGAATTTCTTTCGGTTTTTTAAAGAGCATATTCTTAATTGCGTTTGTGTGTGGAAACTTGATGCACGTGGAGTCACTACAATCTGGAGTAGAGACAGCAGAGGATGTCTCCTCCTGTGGTGTTTCTAAGTACAGGATTCCTACTCCTGCCTCTAGTCAAGTCCTAGTTCCTCAAGCTATGCATGATTTCATCCTCTCTTCTTTCTCTCCACTCCTGCGGCCTTTATAAAATGGCAGAGGACTCTTCCCGAGTGTTATAACCTTCATGAAGAGTTGTGTAGCACTCAGAAATTTGCAGATTTTCCCCCTTTTGTGAATAACCTTATAATCCAACATGGTTCAATGTATCCCTGCGTGCTAGTGTTTCTTGAGGCCCAATGAATGAAAACAAACTTGGGGTTAACTAGATACAATCAGAGCAACCGTTGCAATGGCAAAAAAAGGAGATTATGGTAACATGCTGGCAAAGTATGTGTCACTTTGCCCTTTAGTGCTGGTCCATTAGAGGAGAACAGCCCACTACTGCTGCCAGCTAATGAGGTTTTTCGTTTAGCTCTGGCAAAGGACGTCTGTGGCTTCATAATATTCATTGAAGGGGCTGAGAGAAAAAGGAATCTCCCACGGCTGTAGCAAAAAGGCAGAGCAGGATGTTGCATCTGCTGAATATTAGAGCTGGCTTTGCCCACTAGCAGGGTCCCCCCATGTGTCGGTTCTTGGATCTCACCTGTTGGGAAACTTCCTTGTCCGTAAGCTTCAGAACGGCCGAAGGTGCGGAAATGGGACCGACACTTTTGTCTCAGCTGGTAGGAGCCTTGCTGAGCTTGCCTCAGTTAGGAGCCACTACTCACTTGCAGTTGGGATAAGAGGAGTGGAATAACAGTGGGCTGCTCAAAAGGCGATCTCTTGCTAACAGCAGACGTGATGGAGTGGAATCCACTGGGCTGGGGAGAGCACCCCGAGGCTCCCTCCCCCTGAACGGAGAACCCTATAAATCCCCCATTAGTGAGCAGCTGACACATTCTCATGGGGCTCATTGAAATGCTAATGCAGCTGCTTTTCCCATGTTTTCTGGTGTCCCTGGGGAGACAATAGCTGTGGGGTCTCACCCTCCAGTTCATGGGACAGGGAGGCTGCCAGCCCTCCTGGGTCACTGCCTCTCAACAATGCAGGCACCTTCAGCTGGGTGCTGGAGCACAAAATCGGCCTCCTCATTCAGTGCTTACTCCATCTTCCTTTATTGAGCAGTCTCCTCCCATCTAAACAGTACCAGGCAGTGCAGCCCCTTTAAATCAGGGAATCAATGGCATTTTAAAACCCCAATCCTTTCTCAGAGTCCTCGCTCTGAGAGAAAGGGAATCAGCCCTTCTGCAAGGGGCAGCCCTTTCTGGCCGTTGCTGACTCTGCCGTTTAAGTGGGCTCTGCTCCAGAACGTGTCTCTCCGTGGAGATAACGCTCCTTAGAGACAGCTTTTAAAATCCTTCCACTGCGTGGTGCGGGGGGAGGCACTGGATTTGCATGTCTGGAGAGTGGGGGGCCAAATCCTCCGCTGGAGCTGTTGGACTAGATGGAGCGACGCTCCAAGTGCACAAAACAGGTCATCATGGAAAGCAGCAGCGCAGGCTTCCTCTACCGACATGCCTCAGTCGGGTTACCAAGAGAGCACCCCGACAGGCAGTCTATTGGCCTATTTAACTATCTGCCTCTTTGCTGAAACGTAGCAGCAGCTGTGCTGGGAGCTTCTGGGACGTGGACATCTGTGCAACTGACCATGGAGCTGGGAACCATCAGCTGCTCCCACTCAGCCCTAGTGGAAATTGCATGGGAGCCCTTCAGCGGGTCTCTAAGTGTCCATCAGCCTTTCTTGTGTGTCCTCCTTCCCTCTGTGACTTTTGGTTTAAGAAATGGTGGACCCGGGAAGCTGTAGCCCCAGAGATGCGTTTTGTTCTGCTCTGGGAGTCTTGCTGGCCAGGGGGACCAGTCAGTACCACTTGACAAACTTAGGTGACAGGTCCCAGCTGAGAGGGGGCATTGGACAGCTGTTGGATGGTAACAATTTGGTCTAAGGCAAAATGTCAGTTATTTCCTCTGGTGACCGGAGCTGGGTTAATTTGCCCCATGTGGGAATCTGTTTTTTTTTTCCCAGTGACACGATTGATCTGTCCTGCTACAAAAACATGTAACACCCTGCTTTGGAAGAGGAGGCCCTTTCCTTTTTTCCCCAGGCTATGGTGGAAGGATGATCCAGTGGTTGGGGCACTAGCCTGGGACTCAAGAGACCTGTGTTCAAGCCTCTGCCCTGCCACAGACGCCCTATATGGCCTTGGGCCAGACACTTAGTCGCCCTGTGCCTCAGTTTCCCCATCTGTAAAATGGGCATAATAGCATTTCCTTACCCCACAGAAGTGTTATGAGGCTCAGTTCATGTGCTCTGACACTATGGTGATGATGGGGGCCATATAAGTATTGTAAACAGACTATGGGATCTACCATAATCAGTCTGCTTAAATGGCTTGTAGGATGGAGGGCCTCTTAGTGCATCATTTTGCTCCTTTTCAATTTTCCTTTACTTGGTGCGGATGCTGTGGATTTACTTGTCCCCTCCATAACTGAGATTCTCTAGGAAGCTGGGATGAGCCTCCCATTTCATCCTCAGATCAGAGATGGTTGCTGAGATGTGGCCTGCAGCCCTTTGGTGGATGAGAACCTCCTTCCACTAAAATGTGCAGTTTGCCCGAGTGGAAGCGTAATCCCAAATCTGCTCTCGGGGCTCCAAATGCATGATCTTCCCCTTTCCTGCATTCCGCAGACCTGGGAAACCTTCCATCAGCTCCGAGGCTGGGGAATGGTGTTCAGAGACCTTTCCTCCCCCAGCCCCTGCTTTCCACTTCCAGCTTGTGCCTTTCCCATGCAAGAGCCCAGCTTCAAGTACCACGCTTGATACGCATTAGCACCTGGCTTATACTAGCAGGATTGCTGCTTATTTTGGGCCTAAATCTGCAGATGTTTCCTAATCTGAGTAATCCTTATTCATGCAGTTTCATTGTAGGCATGTTGGTCCCAGGATATTAGAGAGACAAGGTGCGTGAGGTCCAGGCATTGGGCCTAATTCTCCACTGCCGTGCGCTTATATCATTTGCACCTGTCCAAAAGGTATAAGATGCTACCACTCTGTTTTGGCAGCATTTCCACACCCACATTGCACAGGTGAGAACTGACTACACAAGGAAGGTGTAGAGCAGCAGAATACCAGACTCCTTGATTTCAATTAGGCTGCTCAGCCAAGCGCATGGCACAGAATGGCTCATTTCAGGTTCACTAGCCCCACACCTATTTATTCTAGCTTTGCCTTCAAGTGCAGGGCTATGCCTGCTGATTTATTATTATGAGAGCTAGACCACGGGGTATCAGCTTGTATGTGGGGTGCCCTGCCTTTGATCTTGGCTGTTCTGGAGAATTTAATTTTCTGTTGCTGGAAGATGACATCTAGGGCTGTTCACAGAATGCTTGAGGATTTGAACTTGGGTGACAAATCGAATGTGTATGAATTACATTTCCCCCTCTCTGCTATAGTCTACTTATTGCAGGTAGAGCTGTGACTTGCCAATGCTGCGTATTCTGGCATGTTATACTAACACTCTTGTAAAATATGTGCCATGGCCCCCTTCTAGTGACTAGTCTACCAAGGGGATAACAGCCTACAACTGCTGCCAGTTAATGGAGTTATGTTTTAGTTCTTGGGATGCATTCAGATGCTGCTGCTGCTGACCCGTGGTCATGATATTATTTCTTAACAAGTATGAGCAATTTAATATATTGGTGGAAGGGCCAATCCTGCAGATAACACAGCAGAGAGAAGCCAGAGTCGCTTGAGTCTGTTCAGACTGAGTTAGTGTTTAGTTTATCAATAACTGGTTTTGGGTGGCTTTAATTATAGCCCTAGATGTGCCCAGTAGGTCCTTGGAGGAGCTGCTGAATGGATTTCACAGAGGTTTGCAACAGCCTTGGGATTTCTCAAGAATTTGATGTAGTGACTAAGGTGATCTCTGACCTCCTCCAAAACCGTTGCTGGCATGGAAGAGGCTAATCCCACTCCTAACCTCCTAGAGCTTGGTATCAGGATCTTTGGGCCAGACTGGTGGCTGGTGTAAACCAGCAGAACTTCGCTGAAGTAAGTGGAGCTATGCTGATTTACGGCATCTTAGGACCTGGCCCTTTGAATTCTGAGCTGCTGTTGTCGCTCACATGCAGTTTAACCACTCTAGCGGCTCACGGGCCATCAATTTATCGCAGGCAGTTTACGGACTGTGAAAATGAATACGGTAATATTTATTTACAAACACCATTTCAATATCCTATTTGCATCACAGGAAAAAATCTATTACAATAAAAAGTACGTTCAAAACAGCCCTGTAAACTTTTGACCCTGCAATCTTGACCCTATCATGCAAGAAAAACACATGCTTGACTCTAATCTAGGCCCCCTTCAACCCAACTAACCAGATATATCTCAAGGTTTTGGGATGATTTTAACAAGAACCTTCTAGAAAAGTATGTCTGCCTCTGGGGGAGAAAAATTCTTTGCCTGCATTTTCACGTAGACATTTCAAAGTGAAATGGAAGAGCTGGAACATTCCTTCCAGTGAATTATGAACACGTGTGACTGGAAAACCAGCAAACCCTTAAATACAAACTCACGCCCTGACCCTGTAAGCGCACCTGGCGGTGCAACAATATGTTTATTTGCTATATATTATTCAGCCCCTAGATGTTTCCCAGTGCTGTATGGAGTTCTAGTCAAGGGATGATCATTTTTTGTTTACTAGGAACAAAGCTGAGGCTTAAGTTGTGTAGAAATCTGTTCAGTTGTCTGAAGTTCCTAGTTAGTTCCTGTAATAAAGGCTTCTTGCTTACGATAGACTGTGATTCCATTTGCCATGGCGGTGAGTAACTTGATGCATGTGTGAGCAATTGCAAACTTAGGGCCTTAACGTTTCTGAAAATAGGAAATAAGAAACACAAACAGACAATAAAAAAGAATCTGATGTCAGTAAATTAGGGTGTGGTCAGTTTCAGACCTTGCTCCCTTGAATCTTGTCCTTTATGGACAAACCTGGCTGATCTTTCTTTCTTTCTTTCTTTCTTTCTTTCTTTCTTTCTTTCTTTCTTTCTTTCTTTCTTTCTTTCTTATCCCCAAAATTGTTCCCCATAAAAAGAAAGAGACTTCCTAAAAATGCACACAATGGAGGAATGTTGATGAGTGATGCTCAGTTTTTGGGGATACCATAAATATAAAGGACCTGATTCTCTTCTCTCTGACACTGGAATTAGACCATGGCACTTCCCTTGACTCCAGTGAAGTTAAAACGCCCTAAACCGGGTATAACAGACCAGAGGCTCAGGCTCATACACTTTATGGGGCTTGCAATTCATTTGTTTAAGAGACTGTAAAAACAAAAACAAAAATTGCCCCAATATGTTGTTTAACCAGGGCAATAAAAGATCAAGGAAATTGCTCAGATTCCATCTCAAACTCTGAAGTTTATGGAGGTCAATTCTGTGCCCCAACTGGCTTTCTTTAAAGGTTTTTGTAGCAGCTAATTGTCCTGCATCGCACTCTTTGAAATGGTGGCTGGTGGGAGCCTCCATCTTCAGACTGATGCTGTAGAACCTGCTTTTCTGCTGTCCCATCATTTATTATTATTTAATATTTATACTGCGGGAGCATTGAGTGGCTTCAACCACTGTCCCTGCCCCAGAGAGCTTATTGTCTAAAAGACAACAACTGATAGGTAGATGGGACAAGCAGGTTAGGTGGGAGAGAAAGAGGATCAAAAATAATAGGATGTGTGTAGTTCTCAGCCAATCAGGAGCTTTAATCACAACTCCTTACCTGTCTCGCCATTAGCAACTGGCAGTTTTCCATATGCATTATGTTAAAACCGACCTGTGCCAACTGATGGCGTCTCCAGTCCTATAGGGACATGGGCCCAAGTCCTCAAAGGTATTTAGGCACCTCATCCCCACTGACATCAATCTGCCTTAATATCTTGGTTTCTGTGGGAATCGTGACACTATATAGATTTGTTCCCCAGCAACGTGGTGCCCCATATATCAGATTGAGGCTTGGGGGCACATCCCTATGCAGAAGAATGAGGCTTTTGGGGTCAGGCTGAAACCTGTTTGATCCGTTCCCTCTGCAGGTTTACTGGTGACTATTTCCTGGAATTTGGAGGAAGCCGAGCAGATCCCCATCCTTGCATTAGTGCCCTCCTCAGGATCTGTGAATTTCATACGCAGCTGGAACCTAACCTCCATGCAGATTTATAAGGTAGCAGGAAGGGTGGAGGAGCAAAGACCCAACCCAATTCTTGAGCCAAAGCAAACTATTTTCTGTGGAAATGTGAAAAAGTTCAGTTAAGTGTTGGTGTTTGAATTCTGGATACAGGGCCTGATCTGGGCTATAAAACTTGGCTCCATATCGATGATGCAGTCGCAAGGACAGCATGGCTTTTATCCAATCTGTAGGCTGCAGCTGGTAGGTTATTCGGGGGTATGCGCTCCTTCTTCTGAAGCACCTTGTACTGTCATTAAGATACTGGACTTTATGGACCACTAGACTGATCTAGGATGGCACTGGCTATGTTCCAGGGTTGAATGAATCCTCCAGTTGATCAGCAACACAAAGAGCTTAACTGAACTGCCCGGTTTCATTGTGAGCATCCGCATTCACTCTGCTGGATTCAAATCAGCCCAAATCTTAGAACAAAACCACATGAATTGAGCCCGACTCAAATGTCAGTCCAGACCCACAGGAACCGAAACCAGCAAGTTTGGCTCTGTTCTAGTTATTGCATCATAGACAAATTCATGGCGGACTGTAACTGTGTCCGTGTCTACACTGCAGAGCCTACGTCAGTATAGCTATGCCGGCATAGCCCCCTAGTGTAGACGCTGCATATGCCAACAGAAGGAGTTCTTCTGCTGACATAACGCCGCCACCTCCCTGAATGACATTAGCCACGTTGACAGAAGAGTGCTTCTGTCACCTAAGTTGCGTTTACAGTGAGGGTTCTGCCGGCCTAGCTAACACTTCTAGCCAACAACCCAGCTATGCTGGCAGAACTTTATCCAACCAGGTGTGATAAATCATTCCTTAGTCGCTACCGTATGGGCTGCCACATCTCTCTGCTTCAGTGGCTTCACCGCTATAAAGAAACCTTACGGTCTACCTTTATTTTTGCTTGCTGACTTCATTTGATGCCTCATGCTGCTAATTCGGTCCATTTTTCTCTTCTCCCTCCAGGCTGATTCCTGCTGTAGAAAGCTTAGATCCCAAAATGCTGTCCTGAGATACAGATCCTGTTTGGTGAGTGGCAGAAAAGGGGTTAACACCCCCCCCCCCCACCACACACACACACACCCTCAGTCAACAGAGGTGCATGTTCTCATTGCAGAGCTTGCCAGGGAGCTGGGGAGGAAGGGAACGGGGCTGAGCTTGTCAGCTAAAAGGAGCTTGCTCTAGCCTGAAGGACTGCAAGAAGAGTAGATACTGAATGCTGGGGCTGAGACTACCTTGTCTCTGAGAAGCCAGCATTTGCGATTGCACAAGGCCCCCACTCAAGCCAGCGTCCCACCTCTGTATGCGTCTTCAGAGGAAGGTGGTGGTGGTGGGGGAAGTCCATAACCCACCTGTGTGCAGTAGTAAAGCCATTTATACTTTCTTCTAGCCAAGCTTGGCCACAAGAGACCCTTTTCCCTTCATATATTTGAATGCAGAGCTTGCAGAGAGGCTGGCTGCCTGGCTTCTGCATCCGTGACCTGTTGCACAGACGTTGCTTTTTAAACCACTTTGTCAACTTGTTCAGTAGGGTTAAAGGGGATGTGGTCTGGTAAAAATTCATAGACATGTAACTGAATCCATTTCTGCCAAGGGATGTATGTGGGGTATGGCTCCGGAGCTGGCCCTTGTGCCCCTTGTGACCCGCCCCTTGTGCAGGCGGGGAAAGTGGGTATAAATGGCTATTGCTCTGCTTTGGCAGCATTTCTCCCCCTGGGTGCATGGGTTTAAATGCCTGTGCAAGCTGCCAGACAGACCCTTCAGGTTTAACGCACTTCATTTGGGCTCTGTATGTTCTGATGGCATTTTCTTGCTTTTGTATGAAACCTCTTGAGGACTTGTTTCCCCTACAACTAGACTAGATCCTATTAATGCCACTTTTTAACTGTATTTTATTGTTAAATAACATCACGAATGAAAAAGAAGTTTAAAAACCCACAGATTTAAAATGTTTACCTGGGTAATAGCACTTTGGATTAATACCTGTAGAGCATCCAACTTCCTTTTCCTGTTTGTTTACTTTTTGTATTTCTCTTAGCTTGGCTAATGTGAGTACAGAACGGTCAAATTCACTTTTCTTTCTAATCACTTTCACGTCCTGGTTCTCATGCAGTAGATAATGCTGCAATACTCAGGTTTGACTTCTGCTTCCTCTAAGTCATGACTAGGATTTGAAGCAAGGCTCTTCAGCGCCATACCCCGCATTGCTACCACTTGAGCCAAAGGAGTAAATCCATTAGGTTATAGTAGCAGCAGTAGTAGGCTGTTACATTGTGATGGGCTAGCTGCAGCGTGGTTGTGATATGCACTCTGAGTGTTTCACCAGAAACGCTGTTTCCTTTGAAATTGTGTGGGGCGGGGGGAAGGAAACTCTTCTGCTGGCCTTATGGTTTTCTAGATGTTTCTTTTCATGAATCTATATTTTGGACTCATCTTATCCCCACACTGTTCCTGTGAGCCACAGAGTGAAACTGAGCCTTGAATTTGTAAACATGCCTATTAACAATTAAAATATCATTCTGTCCCTCTGAGTTCCTCCTCCACTCAAACTGGCCCATCAGAGCCACCCCAAGATTCTGGGACCTGGGGAAATCAAAGGAGAGCTCACTTTTCTCTGTTTATTGGTCCTCTTTATATTATATCCCACCCCAAGTCTTAGAGAACAAGTTGTCCTTCCCTCCCTTCCTCCATGTGTGGCCGTTTGGATTATGATGTCAACATCTCCTTCAATGCACTTTCCTCCGTGCTCATTTGTGCATCATTAATCACTGGAGTGCTGCCCGGGAGATGTGAGGCAAAGCACAGGCCTGGTTCCCCAATGTGCCTTGTATTCTGGTTTGAGCTGTGGTTGTTGTTATTCCTATTGATTCATTGAATTGCAGAAGCATTTGCAATACAGATCCCCAGTCACAGCTCAGAGCCCTGTTGTGCTAAGGAAAACGAGAAAAGGGTTTTTAAAAAAAACCTACCCAGGAGACTGTCACCTCTAAGAGGCGAGGTCTTTGGAATGGCTTGCACATCAGGCTTCTGTCCCATTCAAGCCAAGGAAATGAAATAGTAAGACAGGGTCTGAATTTTGCATTTAACCAAATACAGTATGACAAATACAACAGGGGGTGGAGGGGAAAAGGCTAGCTTTGCAAAGGACGCCACCTGGGTCCTTGTAAAAAAACCCAGAAGGGGCAGTATGGATGGAGGATGCTCATTGGCTTCTAGTTTAATGACAGGATGATTGGAATTCATTAGTTCACTGCCTGCCCTCCAGGTGTACGTACTTTCCTTCATTAAGTTACGTGAGCTGGATCGATGACTGCTGCCATAAGGTAATATGGGCGTTCTGCATTTAAAGGCAGCCAGGGATGTGTTCTAAGGTAGGGGACCGATGTACCACATGCAGTATAAGGATGTGAATAGAACAGTAGGTGACAATGGACTGGCTGGTGTATATATGTACCACTGCCCATTGCTGGATGAAATGAGATCATCTCAATTAGGTGTCATAGCAGTACAGGGTCTAAAGAAGAGGTTTATAAAATCCTCCAAGGGATTTGACTGCACAAGTGAGCACCTCTGTGTCCAAATCCCTTAGGTGATTTTTTGGAAACCTTCCCTCCTACAAGCTAGTCCCCTTTAGCTCATATGTAGCAGCCTCTGCTTTAGAGGCAGATGTGCATGAGCTCTATCCCCACAGTTACCAGGAAATCCCAAGGGGCCGTGGCATGCAGCAGAAGGGATGTGGACAAATTGGACAGAGTCCAGCGGAGGGCAATGAAAATGATTAGGGGGCTGGAGCATATGACTTATGAAGAGAGGCTGAGGGACCTTGGATTATTTAGTCTGCAGAAGAGAAGAGTGAGGGGGGATTTGATAGCAGCCTTCACCTACCTGAAGGAGGGTTCCAAAGAGGATGGAGCTCGGCTATTCTCAGTGGTGGCAGATGACAGAACATGGAGCAATGGTCTCAAGTTGCAGTGGCGGAGGTTTAGATTGGATATTAGGAAACACTATTTCACTAGGAGGGTGGTGAAGCACTGGAATGGGTTACCTAGGGAGGTGGTGGAATCTCCAACCTTAGAGGTTTTTAAAGCCCGGCTTGACAAAACCCTGGCTGGGATGATTTAGTTGGGGATTGGTCCTGCTTTGAGCAGGGGATTGGACTAGATGACCTCCTCAGGTCTCTTCCAACCCTAATCTTCTATGATTTTATGATTGCGATGACCGGATAATCCGAGGTGCCTGTTACTTGGTTGACTTCTCTGTTGTAATGTACGTTCCTGATTGAAGAACACGCTCTGTAACTTTTTGGTTCACAATTCTCGATGCAGGCACTCCCAGATCAGCTGGTGAAGCCTCTAAACCCCAAACTTCCCCTCATTAGAACTATATTTTTGGAGAAGAAAAATGTGTGGAGGGGAGATAGGTGCCACTGGGAAACACTGGAAAACGAGGCCTGTGTTGTGTATTTTCTGGAGGGACATCAATTATTATTGCTATTAAAATAGCACCTGGAAACCCAGCTAAGATCCGGTCCCCATCGTACTAGGCGTTCTACAAACACATAGCGTGTCCCTGTCCTAAAGAGCTTACAATCGAAACAGACAAGACAGAAGGGAGGTGTTATGAGCTCCATGTTACAAAAGGGATACTGAGGCACAAAAACCTGCCTAAGGTCACACAATGAGTCTGTAACAGGGCAGAAAATTGAACTAGGGTTCCGCGAGCTCCAGCCCAGAGACTTACCCATTTTCCTCGTAGAAGCTTTAGTTCTTAGCAGTTCATTTGCTCCTGGTGTTTATTCTTTATTGGAATTTATCAAAAGCCTTGGAAGGATTTTTTTTAACATCCAAGTCATCTCCATAGCAACTAATGGTGATGTCACGAACCGATTATGATGGGAGATGAGGAATAAGGGGTAGGAGCAGGCTCACTGCTAGGCAACGAAGACCTACATTTAATGCACACGTTTCAAGAAATGGGAGGAAAAAAGAGAAAAACACATTAAAGGGCAGCGGAGTTGTCTGTACACAGAATAGCATTCAAAGCCTTTGGTCTAGCTGGGCCAGTGGAGTGACTTTGCACAGGGTGGACTTCACATTTCTAAAGATCTGTTTGTCCTTGCAGTAGAGCTGAGTGAAATTTTTTAGACTGATAGTTTATGTGATGAAAAATGCAGCGTTGGTCAATCCGGAACTATTTGTGAATTTGACACAACGGGTTTCAGCTATTCCCAAAACGGCTGGAGAAGAAGCTGCTGCTGCTGTCACAACACCTCACGACCATTAGCCAGTGTTTGCGACACTGCCCTGGGATCTGAGGGACTTACGTTTGAATCCCTGATCCGGAACAGACCTGAAACGGATTTTTTCAATTCACCGAAAAGTCCCCAAAATTTCAGTTTCAGTTAGAACTGAAAAATCAGTTATTTGCTGAGCCTCTAGCCCAGAGACAGCAACCATGTTATGGCTGCAGCCTGTTCTCTCTCTCTCTCACCGCAACCCGTACTCCCGCCTCAAGACTTTACTTTTGTTCTTTCTTGTTTGCTGTTTTCCTTCATCTAAAATAAATAATTTTAGACTGAAACACCAAGGTTGTGCATGGAAAAAAACCAAGAGGTTTTTCCAAGAGGAATCAGCAGCTTTATTAGGTACTCATATAGCTCAGTGATTGCATGTTATTTACTGTAGGGAACAGTCCTGCACTGGCAGATAGCTGGGCTGGATGATGTATTAGGTCTTTTCTTTCTCTAATGTCTGTGATTTCCTGGAAGTTGCCCATAGCGACATCTGTGGCGTGTGCTCAGTCTGGGACAAAGAGGAGAAGCTTAAAATAGGAGAAGATCTCCTATAGTCCCTTAAGAAAGAATAAAACCCCTTCTGGCAATGCTGCAGTTATTGCTACTTAGAGCAAGGATCCTGTAGCCTTAATGAGCAATCAGCATTTGTTATGGATTGTGTGCATCACACATGGACAGGAACAAGTGTTTTCCAGGTCCACAGCACAATGACGAGGGAAACTTGCAGTGGCTGTGTGCAAAGCTGCTAATTAGAGCAGTTCTCAAGCTACAAGCTTGAGGAATCCAAAGGTGAGTTGTAAAATAGCCTAATGAGAAGCTGAGTGTGTAGTGTAGGAAGCTGCTGTATGCAATGATCGCACATTGACTTTTGTGCTTTGAACATCTGAGACTTTTCCTTCCTATTAGAGCGACTGCTGTAATAAGGGTTGCAAAAGAGTTCTGTTCTAATACCCCTTTACTACACACACACACGTAACACTCACCGCTGGGCATGAAACAGCTCCTGTTTAGCCTCGGCCTGAAGGAGAAGGTTATTAATTAACGTTACGTAGGAGCTGTCATCCTGGATCAGATGTGAGGTCCATCTAGAGCAGTGTCCTGTCTCTGACGGTGGCCAGCACCAGATGTCTCTATGGAAGGTGCAAGAAAGTTTGAATTATGGAGCAACCTTCCCATAGGGCAGCAGTTCTCAACCAGGGGTCCGGGACTCTCTAGGGGGCCGCGAGCAGGTTTCAGGGGGGGCTGCCAAAATAAACCAGATTGCAGGGCCGACGTTAAACTCCCTGGGGCTCAGGGCAGAAAGCCGAACCCAAGGGGGCTGAAGCCAAAGTCCGAGCAGCTCAGCTTTGCGGGGCCCCTGTGGTGTGGGGCCACAGGCAATTGCCCTGCTTGTTACCCCCTAATGCCAGCCCTGGCTTTTAATCGTCTGGATATGCAGAAAAAACAGCTCTTGTGGCACAGGTGGGCCATGGAAGATTTTATAGCATGTTGGGGGGCCTCAGAAAGAAAAAGGTTGAGGACCCCTGACCTAGGGGAAGTGTTTCCTCACCCCATGAGTTAGCGATGCACCTTGTGCCCTGAAGCAGAAGGTTTTATATCCCTCCAGTAGCTGCAGTTGCTTGGGCCTTCAGAAAATCAGGACGTCTCAAGTTGGATCTCCAAAATTTCGTGGATGCTTCTGAAAATGTTTCTCCAGGTGGTGTTAAATCTGGTGCCAGTTTGGAGGCACAAGTGATACGAGTTGGTAGTTCTCCTCCCAGTTCCTTGGGGAACAGGTATCCCTTGGCTGTCTCAGCCGGAGGCTAAGGAACGAAGAGGCCATCGAGACTCACTCTTAGTGGTCATCTGGCTAAGTGAACACTGAGGCCCATGGACTGGGCTGGGTGAAGGAAGCTAATGCTGCTCCATTGTCCTGCGGATCACTAGATGATTTCACTCGTCACCCTGCATTACGCCCTGTTTTCTCTTCCAGACACATCAATGTTCGGCTTGTGCAATAACTCTGGTGACCTAGGAGGAGTTTCTGCCCTAGGAAGATGAGACTGTCATATGCCAAGATACTTACGCTAGCAGCCCTCTTGGCACAGGCCGAAGCCTTGGCTCCGCATGAAGGTATGTGTGTCACGTGCTGTGTCCAACAGAACCAAAAGCAGGGGAGCTAACGCTCGTGGCAGAGAAGTTAATGTCTTTTCCAGGTGGCTGTATTTGCTAGTGTAATGAGCTGTAGCTACCTGGGGGCACCAGTGGGGCTTGAACCTGGGATCTCTAGCCTCAAGATCACAGGCCACTGCCACTGGACACTAGCAGGCTAGTAGCTAGCAGGCTAAATTGTCTGTGCAGCCAGCCGCAGATAGGATCGTATCTACTAAGCCAAGACACGTGAGCTGTGAATTGTGGGAAACCAAAGAGGATTGTGGGAAGTGCCAGACTGCATCGGTCCCATGGTCCATCCTGTCTCTGATACTGGCCAGTGCCAGACGTTTCAGAGTGGAAGAACCCCACTGAAGCAGATGTGGGATAAGCCGCCCTTGGTCCCCCTGCATAGTTCTCATCCCGATCTCCATTAGTTAGACTCAGTCAGTGTCCATCTGAATTTGTCAGCCACCAAGAAGACAGCCTTGGGGTTTGCACTTGTTTTCTGCTGGCTTTTCTTAATGCCACACAGGTCTCATCTGCTCCCTCTCTTTCCCTCAGCCACAATCTCCCCTCTGATATTTTCTTTGGCCCCACGTATGGCATTAAAAAGGATCCCCAAGAACTGCGTGTCAGCAGGCAGGGGCACTGCCTGGTCACTTGGATCTGTGCAAATGAGCGTGACATGCTGCTGCTCTGATCTGCTCGTGTTTTACGCTCAGCACCAGTGTATAATGACTCAGACCATCCCAGGCACATGGCAGTGTAGAATTAGCTCTGCAGAGTCCAGCCCACTTCTCTGTGTCTGGAGAGGCCCTTGTCCATGGAAACCAGTGGGAAAGATGTAGGAGGGGGAGCTGTGTGAGTGAGTGGGTGAGGGAGGAGATCTGTCACCATTTGGGTCCGCCCATCTCCCCCCATGGCGAGGGAGGCTGTACCAAGGCCCTACATAGGCTATTTCAGCTACCAAGGGGGAAGTTTGCCTCCCCTTGTGCCCCACCTGCATCTCCCCAATGTCAGGTCCAGCTAGGTCAGCATAGGAGGCAGGTGCTAGGCACTGCAGTACCACGGTGATAGGATTTTAGTCTATGTGCTATCAGCAGCATGGGACTAAGCATAATGAGCTATCTCTCACTACCTAGCCCCCCACACCTGAGTGGGCATATTTCTACTCCGGGCACAATAGAATCGATGCAATGGGTTCACCAAAATCTGCTTTCATAACGTACCGTTGAAGCTTGTTTTGCACGGGTCTAGTGTCTGTGCACTAGAGGATAATAGCCTACTAGTGTGGTCAGCTGATAGCATTGCCCCTTGGCTCAAGTGGTGAACCCCTATGCTAGGTGTAGCGGGGCAGTCACCCTGCTCCTGTGAAAAGGCTAGGCTCATTGGGGAAGTAGCCACAGCTGGGGCCATGCCCCAGTCAGGCCACAGCTGGCCCTATAAAAGGGCTATGAGCCAGGAGCTAAGTCAGTCTCTCTCTAGCTCTTGAGAGAGAAGGACCTGGCTGCCTGGGAGAGAAGGGTACCTGAGGCAGAACAGTGCTGGGGAAAGGGGGGAGGAGCTGGGGAGGTCCAGCCTGGCAACTCCCCAGGCTGCAGGCCTTGCCAGAGGCCTACGCAGGTACGGGGGCTAGAAGGAGCAGCCCAGGGTTAGGCAGAGGCAGCTAGTCCAACCTCCTTGCCAATGATGAGTGGTTTACAGACTGCAGTCTGCCCCAGTGAGCGGGGGGCTAGATAATGACTGGCAGTAGCCACTGAGGCAAGGTGGGGATAGAGGGTTCCCCTGGGAAGGGAGACCCAGAGTGTGGGGGCACTGCCAGGGGGTAGCACCCCAAGGTAATGGGGTACCAGGGTCTGGGAGGGACACGGGGGGGGGGAGGGCAGCGCAGGTGAGACACTAGCCAGGAGGAGGCGCTCCATATGCTGGAGAGCTAATTCCCGAGATGACCTGCAGGAGATGCTGCGCCAGTGAGTCATTGCTTTGCTACACTAGGGATGTTGAGGGCTATAGGTTCAAACCCTGCTGATGACCCATATGGGGTGTCAAGGCTGATTCCCCACTCTGGCACCTTGAGTGCAGAAGGTGGGGGCCTGCAAGGATTCTGAAAATTAATACTGGCCACTCCAGGCTTGTATTAAACTCCCAAGGTTACAGCTTTTCTCTGACCTTGGATGGGTAGATGCTGCCACCGCCCAAGTGCAAAAAACCCCTTAGGACTCAGGAAGGAGCACTTGCGAATTCTTCCCTGTGCGGTTCCCTCAAGCCCTTTCACACACCCCTCCGGGGAAGAGCTGAGAGAGAGAACAAAGGAAATCAGCTGTTACCACCAGCTAATTAAACTACATGTGCACAAACCTCTGAGGACACAAATCTAATCCTGTTCTTAAAAAAAGGGGGAAAAAATCTGGAATTTGGGTTTTTTGCTAGATTAAAAACAATTACAAAAATTAAGCATCAAGATAGCTCTCTTGAGGTCCAGCTTAAAGGTTACAAGCAAAACAAAAGCATTTGGGGGTTAGCACAGAGGCGTCCACAAGGCTTATAGAAATAAGAGAGAGAAACCTAATCATGTCTTTCTAGACATTTCCTGATCTACTTACGTATGTGGGGTTTCAAACTGAGTAGTTCTAGGTATGATCTGGTGATTTTCATACCTGGTTTACAGCTTTTTACAACAAAGCTTTAGCCTTGTCTGCTCTGTCCCTTCTCTCCAGAGAACAACCACAGACAGACAAAGGGAAAGTTTTTTTCCCAATTTTAAAAAGTTGTAGCCCTTCTATTGGCTCTTTTGGTCAGATGTCCACTCTCTTCCTTTTACTGATGGGCTTTTTTGAGCCTTTACAGGTAAAGCAAGTAGAGAACAGCTACTAACAGGGATTTTATAGCTAACTCTCTGGCTGGGTGCCCATAAAAGGGAGCTCCCCCTTCATTCATCACATGGGGTGAAAGGGCCACTACGACTGGGTAGTTTGAAGTGGAAGTGACTTTCTGCTGCTGAAACTCAGTCTCTAAGAAGTCCATAAGGGCCCCCATCCTGCAAGCTGCTTCTTACAGGCAGACTCATGCACTAATCCAGGGCCCTGCTGGTCTTTGGCTGGACATAAGGGTCCAGCTCCCTGGACCATGCCGTGCTCCACAGAAATCCAAAGAGGAACACAGGGCTTGCCAGACAGGACTGGGCTCTAAGCTTTTAAGAACGTGCCTGGAACTTTCTGAAAATTCAGCAAGGGGTTAATGGTAGCTTAGGAATTGGCTGCAAAATTAACTTGATTAAATTCCTGCCCGTCAATTAAGCCAATATCTTTGACTATAATGCTATTTAATTCGCAGCCTGGAACTGTGCAATAAATCAGCGTTTACAGATGTCTCCGGCAAACCTTTGATGGATGAAACGGGGTAGTTTCGGAAGTGCATGGAAAATTTCAAATAAAATCATATCCCCCTGTGATTAATATAGCTGTCTGTGTTGGTATTTGCTCCAGAAGGCACCAGTCCAGATATGCTTAACATCACATGCTTTCAAAGACAACATCACATGGCTTTCAAAGACAGCATCAGGTGCCTGATCCAACCAGGCCGAATGCTCTCTAATTGCAGTGCCAAGCTGGGAGCCATAACGGGCTCTTATGAAGGGGTAGCTGCTTTTTACGGGGAGCTCGGGCCCTGCCTGCCTGTGACTGCCTGATGAGGGTCCCACGTGGGGGTAATTGACTGTCCCAGGGGACTGATTACTAAAGAAGCAGCTGGACCTAATAAAGGTAACCAGAGCTCAGTTAGCGCGAACTCCAAAGGGAGATAGGAGACTGAGGGAGGCCTGAGGCAGAGGGCAGAACAGGGAGCCTCGAAGGGGAGCTCTCTGGGGAACCTACCAGGATGGGGAGCCTGTAAGAGGCGCCCCTGGAGCGGGGAGCCTCCTAGTCAGAGGGCTTTACCCCTCATCCCCCAGACGTTGGCCGGAAGCCCGGCCTGGCAAGGATCTCCCGCTGTCCCTGGAGACGCATCACAGCACGCAGACCTCCCCGGACCTGAGACTCCAGAGAAGGATGTTACTCCGGTAGGGGCAAGAGGCCTAGCAGCGGGGGGCTGAGACTGGCACCAAGAGAACCCTGGAGGGAGACTGGGTAGAGATGATCGCTGGTCTCAGGTGGGGGACATGGTTGAAGAATGACCTAGTCACCCCACCGGGACGTTGGGGTGAATGTTTTGTTCATGTTTCTGCCTTGGCTTTTCTGTTGACAAATGGGACTCTCTGCAAGGAGGGGCTCTCTTGCATGTAACCGGTGTTGGTACTTGCTGATACCCTGGATGAGGGGCAAATTAAGCAAAGGCTCATCTGCGACACTACGCCCGCCCACAAGGGGGCGTGCTGGCTCACGGCGTATGCACCTCCTGTTATTCACAACAGAATTTTGACCTGCTGCTGCCCCCTGACACGAAGGATTTCAGTGACGCTATTCAGGATTGATCCGTCTTGAGTGGTCACATCCATCCGTGCAAAGGGGATGCAAACGACGATAGTAAGCGCCTACAGCTGCTCTGCCTGGGGTAAATGACAATTCAAGGAAGGCAGTGGAGGGTCAGGCCTCTTGCGGAGCACTGACTGTCTGTGCGGGTGTGTCTACACGCACAGCGAGCTGGAGGGGTAATCTCCACCTCAGGCAGATGTACCCACTCTAGCTCTGGTGGAACTAGCATGCTAAAAATAGCAGTGTAATCATGGCAGTACGAGTGGCAGGATGGGTTAGCCACCTCAAGCACAATCCTGTCTGAAACCTAACTCCAGCGTAGACATACCCTGTAAGTAATGATGACAGGATTACCTCCCTTGTAGGTTTTAGAGTAGCAGCCGTGTTAGTCTGTATTCGCAAAAAGAAAAGGAGTACTTGTGGCACCTTAGAGACTAACCAATTTATTTGAGCATAAGCTTTCGTGAGCTACAGCTCACTTCATCGGATGCATTCAGTGGAAAATACAATGGGGAGATTTATATACACAGAGAACATGAAACAATGGGTGTTACCATACACACTGTAAGGAGAGTGATCAGCTAAGGTGAGCTATTACCAGCAGGAGAGAAAAAAAACCTTTTGTAGTGATAATCAAGGTGGGCCATTTCCAGCAGTTGACAAGAACGTCTGAGGAACAGTGGGGGTGTGTGTGTGGGGGATAAACATGGGGAAATAGTTTTACTTTGTGTAATGACCCATCCACTCCCAGTCTCTATTCAAGCCTAAGTTAATTGTATCCAGTTTGCAAATTAATTCCAATTCAGCAGTCTCTCAATGGAGTCTGTTTTTGAAGTTTTTTTGTTGAAGAATTGCAACTTTTAGGTCTGTGATCAAGTGACCAGAGAGATTGAAGTGTTCTCCGACTGGTTTTTGAATGTTATAATTCTTGACGTCTGATTTGTGTCCATTTATTCTTTTACATAGAGACTGTCCGGTTTGGCCAATGTACATGGCAGAGGGGCATTGCTGGCACATGATGGCATATATCACATTGGTGGATGTGCAGATGAATGAGCCTCTGATAGTGTGGCTGATGTGATTAGGCCCTGTGATGGTGTCCCCTGAATAGATCTGTGGACACAGTTGGCAACGGGCTTTGTTGCAAGGATAGGTTCCTGGGTTAGTGTTTTTGTTGTGTGGTGTGTGGTTGCTGGTGAGTATTTGCTTCAGGTTGGGGGGCTGTCACACTATCAGCCACACTATCAGAGGCCATCTTCTGGTCACTCAATTACAGACCTAAAAGTGGCAATTCTTCAACAAAAACTTCAAAAACAGACTCCAACGAGAGACTGCTGAATTGGAATTAATTTGCAAACTGGACACCATTAAATTAGGCTTGAATAAAGACTGGGAGTGGATGTGTCATTACACAAAGTAAAACTATTTCCCCATGCTTATTCTCCCCCCCCCTCCCATTATGGTTCTTCACACGTTCTTGTCAGCTGCTGGAAATGGCCCACCTTGATTATCACTACAAAAGGTTTTTTTCTCTCCTGCTGTAATAGCTCACTTACCTGATCACTCTCGTTACAATGTGTATGGTAACACCCATTGTTTCATGTTCTCTGTGTATATAAAATCTCCCCACTGTATTTTCCCCTGCATGCATCTGATGAAGTGAACTGTAGCTCATGAAAGCTTATGCTCAAATAAATTGGTTAGTCTCTTAGGTGTCACAAGTACTCCTTTTCTTTTTATAAATCCTGAGGACGGCCCTGCTGCCACAGGCCTCCCTCTGTGACCTCAGGCTGGTCATTTAGGTTCAGATCCTTAAAGCAATACCATGAACGCTTCTGGACCGAGATCACCAACGAACTCAATGGCAATTAGGTGCCAAAGTACGTTTTGAAGATGTGGGCCTTAGTCTGTCTGTGCCTCAGTTCCCCAGTGAGACCACTGGAGACTGCGAGGTGCTCAGATGCTATGGCGACGGCAGCCATGTCATTACCTAAGCTGGAGAGATTTGCAAAGGGTTTGTATATCTGGGCCAGGTTCTGATCTCCGCCTCCTTTAGCTGCAGTATCATTAGGGGGGCTTACGAGACCCCGCCCCGCTGATGTTCCCTCAGATGGTTTATACGCTAGCTGGTCCGTTACAAGCTCTGTGGAACAGAACCAGCCTCTCAGCCCACGCAGCCGCTCTGTTCTTCTCCCCGCAGCATGTGGGACGGCGGAGGTGGCCGACATCTTGTTCCTGGTGGGTGAGTCCTGGAGCATGGGGGAAGGGAACTTCCGGCTGATCAAAGACTTCGTCTACAGCGTGGTCCTCTCCTTCGAGAACGTGGCAATGGGCAAAGAGGGCGTTCGGCTGGGAATGGCACTCTATGCGGAGAAGCCAAGGTGGGACAAACCTTCATTTCCTGTCAACACAGAGAATCTCTAAGTCCCACCTCTGTCTGGCAGTGAGGCTGGAGTGGATGTATGTGAATCATAATCCATTGAAAGACACATTCAAATTTAAAACAGGAAAGGTGCATTTAAAAATACCGGGGCTTGGTCTGAGGCCCCACCGGATGCCATGGTGGTGGGCAACTAGGGTGACCAGACAGCAAGAGTGATAAATCGGGAAGAGGGTGAGGGGTAATAGGTACCTATGTAAGACAAAGCCCCAAATATTGGGACCGTCCCTATAAAATCAGGACATCTGGTCACCCTATGGGCAACCTTATGCACCCCTAGCTCTGGTGGTGGTGTTTGAAGGCTTGGAGAGCTTATATTGAATGATTACTTTCATTTGGCTCTTCCACAACTCAGCAGTGAGATTCAGCTAAAAGCTGAAGCCTGGAACCGTCCGCCTGCCATCCAAATACGCCCCCCTCCCCCTCCAAAATGGAGGATGACTATACCCTGGATCCTTACACAGCAAAGACACAGCGATCGTGTGCTGGTAGCTGACATGATTATTTAAGGGTTGGGCTTCCTGTGCATTTTCCAAGTTCCAGTCTGCAGCCTGCTGGATTGGGGTGACAAAAGGCCCAGACCCTCACAGGTTTCCTCAAACTGAATTCAATGGGAGTTAAGGGCCTGAATCCTTTTAAAAATCTGCCTCAGAGCCAGCAAGGGGCCGTCCCTTGTCCCAGTAAAACTGTTTTGGGGAAGCTTCCCAATGCTGCCCTCAGTTCCATGCATACAAGCAATGGCATTCATAGCCTCTTCGTCATCTCCCTTCCTGGGGAAGCCAGTGGAATTGCGCTGGCATAGAACCGGCATCAGGTTGAGGAGAACCAGTCCCAATGGGCTTGCGTGGTGGAAAGCACCATCAGCCTCCGTATCGTTTAATAAAGCTTTTCAGATTCAACTCGGTTATTTCGCAGGCTGACCTGGGGCTGTAAAATGGGGGTGTAGGTGCTTGAGCTTGGATGTCTACACCTCAGCTTTGCAGCCCCGCGAGCCCGAGTCAGCTGACGTGAGCCAGCAGCGGGCGTTGAATTGCTTTGTAGACAGAACCTCAGAGTCATAGATTCCAAGGCCCGAAGGGACCATTGCGATCGTCTGGATAGTGCAGGCCATGGAACTTCCCCAGAATAAACCCTAGAGCAGATCTTTTAGAAAAACATCCACCCTTGATTTAAAAATTGTCTGGATTGGAGACTCCACTGTGTTTGACTGGTAGTAGTGGTAGATGCCTTACCCCCTGGGCCCCACCCCTGGAGATCAATATCCCTCATTCAGTGGCGTGACATTTCAGTGCGAAGAAGGGGAACAAAGAGAGCTGGCGTATCTGCCCGTGATGTCCTTTCACTGACCCTACGTGCCCTTTCCTTTCAGAAGGAGCTGAGGTTTGGCATGCCGGCCTATGCCTTCAGATGTTGTATTGTATGATCCCTACTGTGATTCACGGGGGATGCAAAATAAATGCTCTCTCTTTTGCGCCCCCTTTTCTTCCTGCTCCCAGGATGAGTATTGAGTTGACGGATTACGTCACCATCGAGGAGGTATTGGTGGCCGTCAGGGAGCTCTCGTTCCAAGGGGGCAATGCAAAAACAGGGGATGCCCTGGTGTTTGTGGCCCATGTGGTCTTTAGTCCGGCAGCAGCAAGAGGAGATGCGGCAAAGGTCAGTCCCTCCCATATGGTCATGGGTTGAATTCAGGACTTCTGCATCTAAGAGCATGGGCCTTTACCGCTTGAGCTAAAGGAACAGATTTCCTAGCTTGATGGCAGTAGCAGACTCAGGAATCTGTATACATGGCTTAGCCTCTAGAGGGGGACAAAGAGCCACCCTGCGTTAGGGCCGGTTACGTGACAAACAGCTGACATGGCGAATGGATCGTGTGTTCCTGGAGGGTCTCCTTGGAGAACATGTAGCCCAGAATAGCAATCAAATCGGGCACTGCTGTAATTTCTTATTAAAGAAGCCCTCTTCTGACTGGGTCGCCCGCTTCCCCAAATTGAAATGCTGCATGTTCCTTTCCCTGCTAGGGACTTTGGATTCTGGGAAGCCTTAAACGGAGACACAGTAGTTCTTGTTTGCTCTGCAGACCCTCAAGAGACAGGGCAAAGGGAACGTTGCATGGCCTGTCTGGCCCATTCTTCTCAGCTGACTGCTACAAGGAGGTTGCTACCAAGGTGGCACCGAAGAGTGAGCGGTGGGGTACGGGGCTGCTCACGTCAGCCACTGTTTCCGATCTGGCCCTGGTTGATAGTGGCTGAAAGTGATTACCATCTGATGGCTCATTGCTGGTCTCAGGACAGGGGGCCATGGGTTCCTGGTGTCTGAGATGCCCTAGCTGGGCAGTAGAAGGTGTGCAGGGAAGGAAGCTTGCATGGATGTGATTCCTATTCTGTGGAGAAGCAGCAGCCTCCCCTTTCCAGGGCCATCAGCCTGGCTCCTTCCTCGCCGGGCTCTGCGAGGAAGTGCCTCGTCCGCCGGTAGAGCACGGCGGTCAATCGCAGTACATGTTGCAGATTGCTCACGTTGGACACCCTGGTTACCCGGCTATGACTCTGCTTCCTTGCAGATCGTTGTTTTAATCACAGATGGGAAATCTGCCGATTCTGTCGAAGATGCGGCTCAGGCGCTACGGGACAGAGGAGTTACAATGTTTGCTGTGGGTAGGTATGGTAGAAATGAAGACGCTGAGAACGTCACCACTGTGGATTGTGTATACATGGCAGGGTGTACACGAATGCATGCTACATGTGTGTATATATATACCCCATAGAATACTGAATAGACCAAGGGCTAGACACTACAAAATATCGCATATCCCCCAGGGGAATACACAGCAATGGGAACTGCATCTACGCCAAGGGACTACACCTCTAAACACTGGGTCTGAGTCTCTGCTCCGCTTTGCAGGAAGCTGTAAATGGCAATGCCCGGTAGCAGGCAGTGACGAATCAGGCCTCTTGTTTTCCCTTCCTTTCCCCACCTCCGCGCCTTTAGGAATTAAGAATGCCGACAGGAACGAGCTGAGGAAAATAGCTTCCACGCCTGCCGAGGAGCATGTGCTTTACACTGAAGATTTCCACTTGCTGGGTAACTTGTCCCCTAAACTCTCTCGAAGGCTCTGTGTCACGGCCTCCGAGCCTCCGCGCCCCACCAGGCAGGCTGTGGATGGTGAGTCTGGACCCCGCCCACTCTTATTTTCCATTTCGTTGAATCAGCCCCTTTCTCTGGGGCAGGAGGGGGTAGGGGGCTCCGACATCCCATTAGACTTGCTCTCTGCATCCCATATATTCACATCAATAGACTTTTAGGGCTTGACAAAGTCCTGGCTGGGATGATTTAGTTGGGGTTGGTCCTGCTTTGAGCAGGGGGTTGGACTAGCTGACTTCCTGAGGTCTCTTCCAACCCTAATCTTCTATAAATCTATGTGAGACCTGTAGGGTATGTCCACACAGCATTTAAACTCCTAGGGCTGGCCCATTTCAGCCGATTCAGGCTCATGGGGCTCAGGCTACAGGGCTGTTCAGTTGTGGTGTAGACGTTTGGGCTTGGGCTGCAGGCCACCTGTGAGACCCTCCCCCCTCATGGGGTCCCAGAGCCCAGGCTCGAGCTGGAGCCTGCATGTCTACACTGCAATTAAACAGCCGCATAGCCCAAGCCCCGCGAGTCCGTGGCAGCTGACACAGGCCAGCCGCGGGGGGTAAACTGCAGGGTAGACAGACCCTTAGAAAGCAGCCAGCCGCCAGTGCATCTGGTTTGTCGTTCAGAGGGCAATGCCCACATTGTCCTTGATTGCGTTTATTTCACGCTGGTGACGCTGGATCACAGCACTGGCATTGGAGAGAGGAGCAACAGCAGGAGATGAGGGATAGTAGTTGCCTGTGGTTGGAAGCCCAGCCTGGGATATTAGTATCACCCCATCCAGGGAGCAGGATTTACCTCTATCCCAGGACCTGGTACAAAGCCCACTGAAGTCCAGTGGGGTGAGTAACTGAGTTTTCAGTTTTGTGGCCGAACCAGAAAAGAGAAAAAAAGTTTCAGGTCGACTCAAGACAAAGATTTTTTTTTGAAATTTTCAGCAAAATGAAAAGCTCGAGAACATTTTGTTTTGGGTGCAACTGACCATTCTGTTCAACCCAAAATGAAAAGTTTCCTAGCATTTTCAAGGTTTTTTTTTTTTTTGTAAACCTTTCAAATAATTCATAAAATCGGGGTAAAATTCAAAATGAAAAATCGCTGTGAATCGAAAAGTGAAAACCTATCAATCAGCTTTGGGAATTGGTTTTTTGTTTGTTTTTGTTTCTGAAACAACTCGAGGAATTCAGCACAAATGTGTGAGCTGTTTCAGGCGACCGGAGTCTGCCTTTGTGGGTGAGAAGAAAGTTTCAGAGGAAAACTTTCACCCAGCTCTACAGAGAAGTCAATGGGGAGGGATTGCATTGACTCCAGTGGGCTGTGGATCAGGCTCCCAGTCCCAAGTGGTTCATCAGCCTGCATTTAAAAGTCTCTAGTGATGTGGACGGGTGTTTCCTAATGGGGGAAAAATGAGCCCCGCCCTTGCAGCCGTTGCTACTGCCCAGCAGACAGACAGACAGCTGCCAGACTGAGCAGGAGCCGGCTCAGTGCTAGGATCAGAGATGCCCAAGTGTTTTAACAGGCAGAGCTGCCATAGTAACTGATTTGTCTCTACCATGACAACAGAGGATCAGGGAACTGATACTTTGGGATTTAGCTGGGCTGTACCTTACCCATTACTGTGTGCCCATCTTTAAAAATCCCATAGGAACGGGACCATTTTCTATTGAACTCTACCACATTTTGAACCATCCTAAAGATTGTAATAGAGTATTCTAACCCTGCCACAGAATCCCATCCGGGAGCTTAAAAAGGAAGCTCGAGAGGAGCCCATTCTCTATTAATTTGTGTAGATTTTTAGAATAATTTCTGTGGAACTTTACTAAATGTTTCTAGAACCCTATTGGATTAATCCCATATCAATTCTCTAGGACCGCTCCATAGGGGTATGTGTGAGATCTTTAGATCCTGGCATAGGTCTAGAGCCCAGCTGCTCGTCCCCTTCAGTCTTACCAATTGGGTTGCTTTGGCTGATGTTTTCTTTTCAAGGCTATCTCTGGAAGGGGAATGGCAGCTTTGTTACTAGAGGCCCTCCCAGGAGTCCTGTCCTGCAGTGTCTCTAACAGCCCAAATCACGGAGTTTTATTTCTCCACCTGCTTTTAGTGGAGAAGATCGTTGGTCCCCGGGATTTACTTGTCAGCGAACAAAGTTACAGCTCTTTGAGGCTGACCTGGACTCCCGCCACGGGGAAGGTGATGGAATACCATGTCCTCCTGAATTCACTTTCTGCTACTGGGCAGCCTATTTCTGAGGACCAGCGGCAGGTAGACCTCCTCCCTTCCTCCCGTGGTCTGCATTTGGCACATGGAATGCTTGTCATCCCCTGATTTTCAGAGCCTCTGAGTGTGATGGCTGCTATCTTGGCCAGTGTACCAGGGCAGGACAGGTTGCCAACTTTCTGACCGAACAAAACCAAACACCCTTACCCCGCCCCTCCTCCGAGGCCCCACCCCGCTCATTCCATCCCCCCTCCCTCTGTCGCTCACTGTCCCCCTCACTCACTCACTCGCTCATTTTCACCAGGCTTGGGGAGTACTGGGGAGGGTCCCTTTCTGACCAGGTGTTCGGTTGAAAACTGGACTCCTGGCAACCCTGCCTGGGCAGCTGGAGGTTCCAAGGCTCCCCACAGTGGCTCAGGCTCCCTGGGCAGCTCTTACCATGGCCCAGCTCTAGCTTCCAGTCTTCTACCTGGGTTGGGTAGAACGTGAGAACAGCCCACTTTCTTGTAACACTCTTGCCCTTCTGTTTCTAGTCCTTGGGGCATAGGGGCAGTACAGAGCATGCTACCGGCACGTCGCCAGTAAACAATAGTAATCTCTTATCTCATTGGACCAGATGCTGCCACCCCAACTCACAATGAGCGGTATTCTACATAGCATCGGTTTCAGGGGGCCTACTCACAAAGTAAGGGACTTCTCAGGGTAAGAGTAGCAGATTCTGGCCCAGCATTCAGTGTTACCTTGAGAGTTGTTATTATTTACACTACAGTAGCCCCAACCGAGATGCGGGCCCCATTGCGCTAGGAGCTGTACAAGCACATAGCAAGAGACAGACTGCTCTGGAGAGTTTTCCTATCCAAATAAAACTCAGAAATAAATAAGCCTATTTTTCAGCCTACATTTTTTGCTTACCGATTTCATCCCCTTGCCTCAGATCCAAAGGCCTTTGATAATGGAAAGTCTCCCACTGACTTGAGGACGCGGCCTTGGATCAAACCAGATTCTCCTTTGTAATGGCTTCCCCTTCATGGTGTTTACACTCTTGGCTGTAAGTGTAAAGAGGGAAAATCCCCTTCCGACGCCCAGCCAAATCAAAGGGACTATATCCTGCTGTCAAAATGCTTGAACTCCTGGTTGGCATTCTAGCACCGTCCTTCCTCATCTGCATGGCTCGTTGTGTAGCTCATCAGAGCCGGAGCCTGCTTCGCCCGACAGTGACCGGCTAAGCGCCTCTCTTCTCTTGTCTGTGACAGATTGTTTTGGATGGCAACAAAAGCACCGTGCTGGTGTCCGATCTGAAGCCCGACACAAACTATTTCTTCACGGTCCTGGCAGTCTACGCGGACGCCCTCGGGGAGTCAACGGCCGTCAAAGGGAAGACGAGTGAGTGTGTCCTTTGGAAACTGTTCCCCTTGTTATTTATTTGTTGACATGTCCAGAAGCCAGGCTGGAAAGTATGTGTGTTGGGTGCAGCCTTGGAAGCATCCGATACTGTCTGGTTTAGTGAATCATGGTATCTAATTTATCAGTGATGGTGTCCAATTTAGTATAATTTCCAAGTGCCTGAGAATGGGGGAGCTTGCTTAGGCCATGGCTCTGCATGTTGCTTTGTGCATTGGGCCCATGGGGCTTAGCACCAGTACAGAGGTCTGCTTGTGGGAGCAGGATCAGGGACTTAATTATTTCATGGAAATCTGTCATGCTGCAGGTCGTCCTGCAATAATCCATAGCAAGAATGCAATTCACCCCAGTGCAGAGAATGGGCACAAGGCCTATGCACGGCTTTGTGTTCCCCAGAAGCTCTGTTTTGAGGGTTGCAGTGGATTTAGGTCGTGTCATGGCCGGGTACTGGCTGTCTGCACGCAGGGGTGAATTTTGCCCAAGGAGAACACCATGTTGCACGATTAAGTTCCTGAAGTCGGGAAGTGACCTAAGTGAAGGTCACTCATGCCCCTGCTCGAGGAGCTGATCTGTGCATTGGGCTGGTCCTCTACACAGTGGTGACTTTCACCCAGTCACCTGAGTCCCTGAATCTTGCTCTGGATCATCAGATTGCCAAGACAGCAACTTCCTGTGGGGCTCTACTTCAGACATATTTTAAATCATTTTATCGGGATTTCCTCTGTACTCTAACGAGCGATGTCGAACCTTTCTGCTGTTACGTTACTGCCTTCCGTTAAGAGCCAGTTTCCCAGTGTCAGAAATATAGGCCAAATTCAGGCCAGGTGCCACACCAGCAAGGCTCCTGTTTACTCTGGGTCTGGATTTGGCTGACTGTGTGAGTCTTGAACCAGGTGTTGCTGCACGGCAGGTGTGTTAAGGCATTGCACCAGTTCAGCTCCTCTGTTTTGTGTGAAGCGTCTAGTCTGCTTTTCCTGAGGGACCTACTTTTTTGAGTGGTGTCTGTCTTCTTGAGGGAGGATCTCAGACAGGATTAAATAAATAATGAGTCTTAGATTCATAGACTCATAGACTTTAAGGCCAGAGGGGACCATCACGATCATCTAGTCTGACCTCCTGCAGGTTGCAGGCCACAGAACCTCACCTACCCGCCCCTGTAATAGACCCCTAACCTCTGGCTGAATTACTGAAGCCCTCAGATCATGGTTTAAAGCCTTCAAGTTATAGAAAATCCACCATTTACACTAGTTTAAACCTGCAAGTTACCCAAGCTGCAGAGGAAGGCGGAAAACGCTCTGGGCTTCTGCCAATCTGACCCAGGGGAAAATTCCTTCCCGATTCCAAATCTGGTGATCAGTCAGACCCTGAGCATGTGGGCAAGACCCACCAGGCAGATACCTGGGAACAAATTCTCTGTAGCAACTCAGAGCCCTCCCCATCTGCTAGTGTCTTGATAATGTTTTCTTACATACACTTACCAAGAATAAGATGGAATGTTTTGGTGGGAAAAGTAAAGTCACCCGATATATCTTCTGATCCCCACTAGTGTAACCCTTCTGCCTGTCAGAGTTGGCAGCAACAAGGGCCGGGTTCAGTACCTAGGGGTTCCATTCCAATAACACAATGCAAAACCAGCTCAAGCCCCCACCTAGTGACCTGGGACAAATATATACCACCCCCGCTGGGCACCTCCAAGAGGCAATACTTCCTCTCTCGCAAGCAACATAGTCAGAGTGTAACAAAAAGCCTTTTAATAACAGAGAAACAATGTGGCATTATGTTGGGGAAACACCACCAACAGGAGCCATAACACAACCCATGAGCAAAAAAATCCACCCCAAGCAAATTGGGGCATGTCCTTTCCCTTTAGTTCTTGAGTCCAGCAACCCCAAATCACCCAAAGTCCCAAAAGTCCAACGACCCAAAAGTCTCTGTCTATGGTCGGGGAGCCCCAGAGTTCAAAAGTTTACCTGCAGAGTTTTACCTCCCAACCTGGGTGGAGATTGGAGGGGGGGGTTAAGGGGCACCTTACGTGGTCCAAAGCTGATGGCCCCACCTCTCCATGGGGCTCTGCTCTGCCAGCCACCCCATGGGCTCCACCAGCCGCTCCGCTCGCCGTCCCGCAAACTGCTCCACTCCACCAGCCACTCTGCTCACCGTTGCACATCATATAACTGCTCCACCATACATCTTCAGGCTCCCCCACCACTTAACACAACACTCAGTGATTTCAGCTTGTAGTAGGGGAGCCTCAGTGCTGGTGCACCATTAGCCCAAAGTGAATTCCGCTCAGCAGCCTGTAACTAGACTCCTAATGGAATCAAAATCAGTTCTGATATTCCACAGTGGAGAGAGGAGGAAGTGCAATTAGCATGTAAGGCCTTCACCAAGGGGCCCATGCCACCAAGTATTAATACTTGTCCCCACCCTCTCTCAATTCACAGAGTTTTGGAACCCATGTCCCTTGCCTAGCGAGTGCTACTTAGTTGATGGCGAGTCCCTCCATCATAACAAAAGGCCAAGTGCAGTTCCACTGTCCTTGATTCCCATAATCCCCGGTAATAACAATTTATTCTTCCTGCCCCACTAACAGAGACACTGGGGATCCCACAGCAGCCAAAGTGACCCTTTGGGCAGCTACGGCCTCATGCTAGGCGGGGTGGGTGTGCCTATGCAAATGAGATCAGCCCCTGAAGTTCTTTTCCGCAACTTGCCACACCTCACCACCAGGTGTCAGGGTGGAGCGCATCCTGACTCTGCTTACACTAGTGAGCCGGAGACAGGAGCTGTATCTCTGGCTGCTGTGGCTGGTTGGATCAGTACAGAGCCACGTGAGTAGGAGTGGACAAGATTCAGGGCATGCCCCGTTGCAGCTTTGCCCCGCCTCCAAGCAAACGCTACCCTCAGTAGAGCCAGTGGCAATGCCGTGAGAGTAGAGATCCTCGAGAGTTCCCAGCTCTGTACGAAGCAGTGGTGCATTGTGGGTGATCCTGAAACAGTCTCATGCTGCAACATTCACTTTGTACAGCTGCCAGTGACCCTGCAAGGTATGAGAGGGCAGGAAGCAAGGAACTAGGGATGTTAGTGAGGGGATGGAAGGGAGCATGGGGGATCTGATTCTGTGAGAGGAGTGTCTGTTCCCCGCTGTGTCCCTTCACCCTTGGAGAACACGGGAGTTTCTCTTCTTTGTACGGGGTCTTTGCTGTGGGGCAGCCTTGACCCTTAACCTCTGGGTCCCTTTTGTGTCTTAAAGCGCCCATACCTCCAGTGACCAATTTCCGGGTCATCGAAGAAGGACTCTTTAGCCTCAAGGTAGCCTGGACTCCTCCCCTAGGGAAGCTTGAAGGCTACAAGATCTACATGCCCAGATGTAAGTTGTGATCTGCTAGGTTTTCACACCAGTGTCAGGTATTTTCATGTAAGTCCTGATGCTTGGGAAAAGCAACTTCCCCACTTCCAGAGCTCTGTCCTCTGAGGCCTAGCCCGGGCATCGCAATGCAGTGGGGATCACATTGCATCGCTGATGTATCTGTGTCACCCTGGGGCAACGTGGTGTTGGCCTCCCCCTGGTGAGTTTGGAGCCTCTTGTAGAAAGCGGGGTAGTCCCATCAAGACAGGGGCTTTCCATTGCAAACCCAGATGGTGCAATTCTGGGGCTAATTCTCTGATGCTGACAGTAGACTGGCAAATATGCCACGCACCTCTGTCCACAGGTGTCACTCACCAGGGTGTCCTATTTGCTTCTGGCCCCTACAGCAAACAGACCCGGGATGACCTATGAGCAGATTCTGGGCGGAAAAGTCACCTCTCACGTGCTTGGCAACTTGCAGGAGGATAAAGAATATACTGTCAGTATCTATGCTGTGTACCTCCAGGGCTCGAGCCATCCGGTGTCCGCTACAGGGAGAACATGTAAGAGGTTTGATCGCTGAGGTGGCATTCTTAATTGCACTGGAAATCGGGCTCATGCCTGCTCTCCTTTGCACTCTTGCTCCTGCTCTGATGCTTGCCCCTGTGCACATGGATGCTTTTCTTTGCATGCTTGCTGTCATGCCTGTCCCTGTGCACATGTCTGGTCTTCTTTGCACACTTGCTTCTGCTCTCACACTTGCCGCTGTGCACATGGATGCTTTTCTTTGTATGCTTATGCTGCTGCCATGCCTGTCTCTGTGCACACATATGGTCTTCTTTTCATGCTCGCTTCTGCTCTCACGCCTGCCCCTCTGCTTATGCACGCTCACACATGCTCATACACACTCTACCCCTATTCTTGTGCTCTCACGCACACTCAGACCTGCTTCCATCTGTTCCCGTGCCCCTGATACACACCCTACCCCTATTCTTGTGCTCTCACGCACACTCAGATCTGCTTCCATCTGTCCCTGTGCCCCTGCACACTTTCCCCTGCATGCTCAACCCTGCTCCCATTCCCAATTCTTGCTCCCATTCCCCGACACGTCACACTGGGAGATTGCTCTCAACAGTTCAGCCTCCGCTCCAAACCCATTCCATTTAATAAAGGCTCAGTCAGACTCTCCTCTCACTGTCTGAAGTCAAGGGAAGCAGCAGGTGTTCGATGTTTTTGACGTCCAGCACTTGTTTAGCTGCCTTAATATGGGCTTAAGAGCCTAACTTTAGGAACCGTTTTTTTAAAACTCTTGGCCTTAGGGGTTACTTGAACCATCAACTCCACTCCTCAGCAGTGACCTGTTCTTGATGTTTCAGAGAAAGCCCCACCCCCTTCACTGCCTATAACTCCAAGCCCATCCTCAGAGCTAGGTGGGAAATGGTTTTCCCATCCTGGAAAATGTTTTGAGATTTCTAAAATGTTTCCTGTCCCAAATCACTAGATGAGGGGCTCAGACATGGATCTAGAAGAGGGAAGCTGGCCGTGCTGTGGATAAAGAGAACGCCTCTCGTTCACTATAGCTAGTTGCTGTCTGGGCTCCATGGCCCCGCCCTTCAACTGAGGGGGCAGGTCTATTGTTCATTTAGGCTCCACCCACCCACCCAGAATTGAAATTTCACGAGCACTCAATTAAATTGTTCCGGATCTTTCATTTCATGGAGGTCGTTGTGATTTATGCAGAGATTGACCCCAGTTGAGAGTCTGGCCTAGTACTTAAAACAAGTAGCCTTCCTTTCTGCTCCCTCCCTTCATTTATCCACTCACCCTGTGTGCCTTGCTCTCTCTTTAAGCCCTGGGCCTGCTCCCTGCCTGCAAATCTGTTGGCATCCCAGCACTCTGTGTAAATCAAACCAGATTGGCGCATCAGTGGTGCGGGCCAGAAAAAGCGACCGTGACAGCTCGCGCAGCTGGCGTCCCTGCAGCTTGGGCTCAGAGTGACTGTTCCTGATGAGCGGCCACAGCCTTTTACTAGATGCATTAAAACCGACAGGCGATGAAGGAACTCTTCAAAATCTCTCTCCCCTCTGGCTAATGTAGGCGGGAGGCAGCCCACGGTTCCCACAGGGGTGCATGGGTTGTAATGTAGCTTCTCTGAAATGTCTGTTCCCTTTAACCCTTCCAGTGAAGCTCCTGCCAGTGAAAAGCATCTTGCTCCAGAATGAGACAACTGACACCATCCAGGCCAGGTGGACCTCAGTTAGGGGAGCATCAGGATACAGGCTCACCTGGGTGTCGGCAGGTACAGTCTCCAGAAACCAGAGGAGTGTGTCATTGTCATGATGCTCTGTTAGCAGCTTGCATCATTATTGAATCTGCTTTTGCTTTTGTCATCACCCTTGTTTAGCAGCACCAGGGTGCATGTTCCCACCCAAGCTTCCCACAATGAGATTAGAGACAGACCTGGTCGAAATCCTGACCCTAAACACCTGGGATTTGAATCCAGATCTGAGATTTGCACAGGGGTCTTTTCTCTGACCCTGGATTCAAACACCCTTTATGCTGTTGTTAGGGAAGTGTTAGAAATCTAGATGTTCTTCTTTTATTTTATATTCTATGATTCATTCAATGGTATCTCTGAAGCACTTTGAGATCCTCAGGAAGGAAGGTGCTTTAGGGCAGTGGTTCTTAATCAGGGGTCCAGGGGCCCCTGGGAGGCCATGAGAAGGTTTCAGGGGAGCTGTGAAGCAGGGCCAGTGTTAGACTCACTGGGGCCCAGGGCAGAAAACCGAAGCCCCACTGTATGGGGCTGAAGCCTGGGGCCCTGAGCCCCACCACCCGGGGTTGAAGCCGAAGCTTGAGCAAGTTAGCTTTGCGGGGGGTCCTGTCACATGGGGCCCCAGGCAATTGCCCTGCTGGCTACTCCCTAATGCTGGCCCTGGCTTTTATATGCAGAAAGCCAGTTGTGTGGGACAGCTGGGCTGTGGAGTTTTTGTAGCATGTTGGGGGACTCAGAAAGAAAAAGCTTGAGAACCCTTGACCAAGGAGAGGGTGAAGTACCACCATTCCTGCTACTGTGTAATAAACTAGTAGTGAATGGATTTCCAAAGTGCGAATAAACACTCCAAATTGCAGAGATTTAGCCAGTCCTCTCCTTTGGCTTTGGATCGTTTGGCTGGAAATCGGGAAAGCAGGCACTTGTGGGTCAGGGACAGTCTTTTTTGTTCTGCGTTTGTACAGTGCCAAGCACTATGGGGCCCAGACCCATGACGGGGAATACAAATCATAATAATTTCTTTTCCTTCTGGACTTGTTCCTTAAGAACAGGTTCTTGTGTGGTATTTCAGCCCTCGCAGAAATGCAGCAAAAGGTGTGTATTCCTCAGTTTTTTTTAAATCTCAGGACTCCTGGGTCTTACTCCCGCTGATGCACTATGCGACTGTGGGCAAGTTACTTTACCTCTCAGTGCCTCCTGTTCCCCATTCTACAACTGGGGAGAAGGCTAGATGAACTGGCCAGTGTGTATGTGTCACTACTGCCCTCTGCTGGATGGAATCAGAAACGTTCTACTCTGTGTCATAGGCCCTGCATCACATTCCTAGCTAGAGGGCTATTTGTGTGTGTGTGTGTGTGCGTCCATCGTATCCATTGTCCGTAATCAAATCCAACACCCGCAAATTTCCCTGACACGCAACTTTGTAGCGGACGCCCAGAAGGGAACGGGACCATTGGGTGTTGTCGTTGTAACTCATACATATTCGCCCCTTTTGTGATTAATACAACAGGGGTCATTTTCCCACCCCGCTTCTAGAACGCTGGTTTGAGGGATAATTCTACACTGCAATGTACATCCCAGGAATGTGTTTCCCTGGATGGGGCTGATTGTTCTTTCCCATCTTCCAAGACAGAGAGCTGTAGCTCACGAAAGCTCATGCTCAAATAAATTGGTTAGTCTCTAAGGTGCCACAAGTACTCCTTTTCTTTTTTAGATTAAAATAGCCGCTCATGCGGGAGGGTGTGTTGGCAGAACAAGGATACTACTGACACAGACAGGAAAATGAGGACATGGCACCCCCTAGTGGCTGAACTAAGAATAGCCACCGTTGGCTTTACGCATGCAAGAAGAATGAAAGATGCAGTAACTTTTAAGAGTAGCAGCCGTGTTAGTCTGTATTTGCAAAAAGAAAATTTGTACTTGTGGCACCTTAGAGACTAACCAATTTATTTGAGCATGAGCTTTCGTGAGCTACAGCTCACTTCATCGGATGCATACTGTGGAAAATACAGTGGGGAGATTTATATACATAGAGAACATGAAACAATGGGTGTTACCATACACACTGTAACGAGAGTGATCACTTCAGGTGAGATATTACCAGCAGGAGAGCAGGGGGGGGGAGGAGGGAGGGGAACGGACGACCCTTTTGTAGTGATAATCAAGGTGGGCCATTTCCAGCAGTTGACAAGAACGTCTGAGGAACCATAGTGGGGGAGGGGAGAATAAACATGGGGAAATAGTTTTACTTTGTGTAATGACCCATCCACTCCCAGTCTTTATTCAAGCCTAATTTAATGTTGTCCAGTTTGCAAATTAATTCCAATTCAGCAGTCTCTCGTTGGAGTCTGTTTTTGAAGTTTTTTTGTTGAAGAATTGCCACTTTTAGGTCTGTAATCGAGTGACCAGAGAGACTGAAGTGTTCTCCGACTGGTTTTTGAATGCTATAATTCTTGACATCTGATTTGTGTCCATTTATTCTTTTACGTAGAGACTGTCCAGTTTGACCAACGTACATGGCAGAGGGGCATTGCTGGCACATGATGGCATATATCACACTGGTAGATGTGCAGGTGAACGAGCCTCTGATAGTGTGGCTGATGTGATTAGGCCCTATGATGGTGTCCTCTGAATAGATATATGGACACAGTTGGCAACAGGCTTTGTTGCAAGGATAGGTTCCTGGGTTAGTGGTTCTGTTGTGTGGTGTGTGGTTGCTGGTGAGTATTTGCTTCAGGTTGGGGGGCTGCCTGTAGGCAAGGACAGGCCTGTCTCCCAAGATCTGTGAGAGTGATGGGTCGTCCTTCAGGATAGGTTGTAGATCCTTGATGATGCACTGGAGAGGTTTTAGTTGGGGCTGTATGTTATGGCCAGTGGTGTTCTGTTACTTTCTTTGTTGGGCCTGTTTTGTAGTAGGTGACTTCTGGGTACTCTTCTGGCTCTGTCAATCTCCTTCAGTAACTTTTAAGAGTCCTGGAAATGTGAGATTTGCCTATCTCCTTCCAGCCAGGACAGGAGTGTCCCCTGCAGATCAAATAACATTTTAGTCTGAGCATGCTTTGTGTTTTGTGATATTCCCTGGAGGAGAGGAGATGACCCTTTCCCATCCTTCCCAGAGCTCCACAGATATTCCCTGCCCTGCCCTGTACCCCCAACCTCAACTTCCTGCTTTGGGGTAGCCATCCGTCCAGCCAGAGGACTCCCTTGGGAGCCCATGGACAGCACTGCCACCAGCTGGGCCCCTTTTGAAGCAGACAGGTTTCCCCCCTTCTTCCAACAGGAGTGAAGCATGTTACCTGCCCAATCACACGCAGCTGTTTGTATTTTGTGGGTTTGGTTTATTCTCCTGTGCCATCGGGGCACCCTAATGACTGACTGGCCCCCAGGAAGTTTGTGGGTATCAAAGCTGCCATATTTCAGAGTAGCAGCCGTGTTAGTTTGTAACCGCAAAAAGAACAGGAGGACTTGTGGCACCTTAGAGACTAACAAATTTATTAGAGCATAAGCTTTCGTGGGCTACAGCCCACTTCATCGGATGCATAGAACAGAACATATAGTAAGAAGATAGATAGATAGATATACATACATACAGAGAAGGTGGAAGTTGACATATAAACTGTAAGAGGCTAATTAATTAAGATGAGCTATTATCAGCAGGAGAAAAAATCTTTTGTAGTGCTAATCAAGATGGCCCATTTAGACAAGAAGGTGTGAGGGAAATAGATGCAATATGTGTAATGACCCAGCCACTCCCAGTCATTGTTGTTGTTTTTATTTACAGTAGAGCCTGTAGGCCCCAAGCGAGATCAGGGCCCCATTGTGACAGGCCCGGGACATACAGCCCCTGCCCTGAAGAGCTGACAATCTACATGCGTGAGGCAGAAGAGAAATATGATCATCTCCATGTTACGGCTGGGAAACTGAGGCACAGAGCAACTGGCCTGCCCAGCCAGTGTAGAGCTGGGGGGAGAAATCTGCACCCCAGCTCCCTCATAAGGGGCAGGACCCAGGGAGGCTGTAGCAGGGGCTGGAATTGAACCTAGAACTTAAGTCCCCATCTGGTGCCTTCACCACAAGCCCAACCTTCCTCTTCTCTCTTCCCACCGGAGCTGACCACACATTAGGGTGGCCACCGATGGGTCTGACTGTTGGTCAGTGTGTGGCATTTAATTGGTGGTGTCCTGCATGCTGTATTCTGGGGGGTGTGGGAAAAGAAGGGGGGAACCAGTCACAGGTGAGTGTCCCTCGAGAGCTAGACTTGGGTGTATCCAGCTGTTGTCTCCTCTCCGGGGCAGGGGGCAGCGTTGAGACCGTGAACCTGGACGACACTTGTACTGACTACATGATCCCGGGGCTGCAGCCTGGGCTGGAATACACCGTCACTGTCAACCCCGTCTTTGGGGACGTGGAGGGGCCCGTGGTGAGCAGCAAGGCAACCACCTGTAAGTGCCCTGGGGTGGGCAAGTGGGAGGGGAAAGGCCTGGGAGGGCAAGTGGGTGAGATCATTCAGTTCAGATCAGCAAGAGCTCAGGCATGGAAGGAACAGGGACTGGGGATGGGGGGTGGCAAAGGAGGGTGGCAAAGGGGCTGAACAGGCAGCTGGGGATGTGGGGGTGGGAGAGGTTGAGTAGCGCTGCTGCCCAGAAGAGAGTTGAGGTACACGTACGGGGAAGGAAGCGTACAGGGTCACAGGACTCCCTTTGGGGACGCCTGGCCTAGGTTCCAGAGCAGGGGATGGGAAGCCAGGAAATGTGGGGGTCTAGCTCTGCCGCTGACTTGCTGGTGAACTGGGGGCAAGTCATTTTGTCTCTCTGTGCCTCAGTTTCCCTATCAGGAATACTGGGGGTGATGTTAGTTATCCTCCTTTATGGAGTACTGTGATAGTGCTGAGAGGCCACGGTGACGGGCCGCAGTGTAGATCTCTAAAACAGATGATCAGCCAGGCTGATCCCTGCATTGCTTGTACCCAGGTTGGCTCCCAGGTCTCCCGGTCACGCACAGCCACCTCCTAGCCAGTATCACCCGGGGCTGACAACCTCCCTCTGGTCTCTTATGCATAGAGCAGCCTGGTGCATTGTGGTCTTTCTTAGGTCCCTTAGGACCTGATCCAAGTCCCCCTGAATTCAGTGAGAGTCTTTCCACTCCTGTTGCATCCGTCAGACCCATAACCTGCCCCGCTTACCCACACTGCTCGGCTCTCTTTCTTAAAGTGGCGGCGAGCGCTGTGCAGACCCTGAAAGTGACCGACGTAACAATCAACTCTGCCCTGCTCGCCTGGAATTCAGTGGCTGGGGCCACTGGGTACAGAGTGGCTTGGGGCCCTACTCCAGGTAAGCCGGTGTTTCTTGAGCCCGTAGCGCGGGCAGGCCCCCTCCGCCCAGCATTCAATGCAGCGCCAAAGCTGGAACAGCGAGCACGTAAAATCAGGGAATGGCAGATGTCGAGGCAGCTCAGGCAGGGGTCACTTGTCCACGTTGCACAACCCTAGAGTTGCTAACTTTCGAATGGCACAAAACCGAACACCCTAGCCCCGCCCCCTCCCCGAGGCCCCGCCCCCCGCTCACTACATTCCCCCTCCCTTGGGGGCTCGCTCTCCCCCAACCTCACTCACTTTCACTCGGCTGGGGCAGGGAATTGGGGTGTGTGAGAGGGTGAGGGCTCCAGCTGGGGGTGTGGGCTCAGGTGTGGGGCTGGGGATGAGCGGTTTGGGGTGCAGGAGGGGGCTCTGGGTTGGGAGGGGTCTCAGGGCTGGAGGTTGGGGCACAAGCTTACCTTGGGCGGCTCTGGGTCAGCAGCGGTAAGGCAGGGTGCCAGCTTGTCCTGACGCCATGTTGCATGCACCCCGAAAGTGGCCAGCAGGTCCTATATTAGTAGATGGGGGGCAGCAGGCTCTGCGCTCTGCTCTCGCCCACTGCAGGCACCGCCTGCCAGCTCCCGGTTCCTGGCCAATGGGAGTGCGGAGCCGGTGCTTGGGCGGGGGCAGCACATGGAACCCTATGGCCCCCCTGCGCTAGAAGCTGGACCTGCTGGCTGCTTCTGGGGTGCAGCATGGTGCCAGGACAGGTAGGGACTAGCCTGCCTTTAACGTGCAGCACCATTGACCGGACCTTTAACGGTCTGGTTGATGGTGCTGACCGGGGCCACCAGGGTCCCTTTTCGAGCAGGTGTTCCGGTCAAAAACCGGATACCTGGTCACCCTACGACAACCCACGTGCAACGGGGCAGGGAGCTTTTTTCACTGCGGGCCCTTTGGGTCCAATTCTCAGTTCCATTAAGGGCCCATTTGGGTGCTCTGGCAGCAGAAAAGCTCTCTGAATATCCCTGCACTAAGGGCCTGTCCAGCCAGTGGCGAGCTGGCGGAAGAATTCTGCACACAATGCCCCTCACTCTCTGCCCCCAGCATAAAGAGCATGGCCAGAGTGCACTGTGCTAGGGCTCCCTAGCTCCCAGGACTCATAAGGGCCATGGGAAGCAGTGTACAGACTAGAGCAGCCCAGAGGCTGCACTGACTTACACTGAGGGGGTCAGGCCATGCCCTTGAGTTTAAGGGGCCACCTGAACCCTGCTGACCCTCTCCCTGCATCAGGCCTGGGAAAGAGTTAGCAGACAATCAGGCCCCATGAGCAGGGGCTTATGGAAAAGGCTTCCTGACCTTGTGGCTTTTCTCCCTTGAGAGGCTGTAAATTCTGCAGACCACCTGCAACTCCAACCCTGGCCTTCCTTACAGGGATACTGTCCACTGGACTCTTTCTGGAGGGTGGAAACTGACTAATTTTGGCAGGTTTCTGCTTCAAACAGCACCTTCTTTGTTGGTTCATTTGTTTCTTTTAATCCCTTTAAGGGAAAATCCCCCTGTACAAAAGTGTTTCGATTCTCTTGCTGATGTTTTGTAAAGGTTACCTTCAGTGAGAGCGAAACAAACGAAGCATTTGATTCTGCAAAGGCAGCGTGGTCTAACCCATTCGGTCTGGGCTTTCCTGTTGCTCCCTGGAGGCTGGATTGGTAGAAATCCAGGTCTTTGACTGGGTCTTTGAACTTCTCTGGCCTGCGTTATACAGGAGGACAGATTAGATGGTCAGAGTGGCCCCTTCTGGCCTTAATATTGATTAGCTTTACTCTCTGGCCCCCAGGCTTCCTCCCACCTGCTCCACTTGCCAACACGGTTTACTCTTCAGCTTCTTTTTCTTCCCCCCAAAAGAATTCTTCCACAAAGACCGACCGCGGCAGCTGGCTCTGAACAGCTCCACCACGGCCTACCAGCTCCGAAACCTGGCCCCCGACAGCGAGTATGTGATTTCCCTCTACGTGCTCTTTGGCTCGGCAGAGGGGCCTGGGATCACCGCCTCAGCCAGGACGTGTGAGTACACGCGTGGCGCGGAAGCGGTGCCTCTCCTTGCCCGGGGAGCTCAGGTACCCGGTATATACCGACAATACAGAGCGCACCAAAGGGCCCTGGAGACGCACGCTTAACTTCTTGTGATCTGAGCTTTTCATTCCAAAGCGTTATACGAACTAGCTGTATCCCCGCCTCTGGAATGCAGCCACCTCTGGGGTAGAACATGACAACTTTAACCTCACAGAGCAGCATTACACCACAGTCTGGGACACAAATGGAGGAAAAATATTATAGCTAACTGAAATGCAGGGGCAATTGCCAGTACATGCCAGTGTTGGAATTTGACTCTGGGGTAAAACCCGTTCTCCTGTGAAAAGAGTGACGGGATTGTTAGAGATCAAGAATGCCAGGACTTTTGTTTTATATTTCTTCCAAAAGGCAACAGCACCTAAAGCAGTACAGAGCCTCTTAATGCCCTGGCGGGGCATTGGACTCAGTACTTTGCAGCCACTGAGCCACCAGTAATACTCCCTGCAGTAACCCAGGCTTCCTTTGGCTGTCTCCCAGCCAGCTGCTGACCCAACTTAATCTGATGAAGCTTGTGTGATCAGAAGGGATGACAGAATAAGATGATCTGCACCCATGGCTTGGCAGACTCCTGACATCAGTCAAAGGCTACGAGCCACCCCCTCAGCTGGTGTGTCTCGGCGGGGTTCCAGTGAAGGCAATGGAGCTACGCTGATTTACACCAGCTGAGGATCTGCCCCATGATTTCACAAGAAGAATAGCAGCGGGACTGCATCCCTGGCTGACCTACAGCAGCTCAAAGATAAGATTGCCACCATGTCCTTTGAAAGTCACTGTTCCCTAAAAGTCACTCCCCCCAGTGCTGTTAGCAGTGAGAACCCTGAGAGGCGCTGGCGTTTATTGAGCACATTACTAATCAAGACATCAGCTAACGTCACTTTCCCCTGGCAGCGCCGCTTGGCTACGTGTCCAATTTCAAGGTAACTTCCTACACGAGCACATCCATCTCCCTTGCATGGAGGGCCACCGCTGCAGCCACCGGATACCGAATCTCCTGGAGCCCAGGGGGAGCGGGCAGAGGTGAGTGCAGATCGGTCGCCATGGTTTGCTTAGGTTATACACAGAAGGGTGACAAGGACGTTCAAGCTGGCGATGCAGGTTGTCTGCCCATGTGGAATATTGCCTGGCTACAGGAGATTGCTTTATTCTAGTTCTCTGGGCCTGCAGGGCCAATATCTGCGGAGCTAATGCTCCGAATTGCCGGTGATGGGTGTGAAAAAGCAGGCTGTGTGTGTTACTGTCAGAAGGGTTTGAACCTTCAGCCCTCAGTGCTAAAAGCATAAGCATCCACCAGCTGATCTGAAGGAAAGAGACCCCTAGAATTTAGCGATAGCTCTGGGGTTCTCAAACTGGGGGTCGGGACCCCTCAGGGGGTCACGAGGTTATTACATGGGAGGTCGCAAGCTGTCAGCCTCCACCCCAAACCCCGCTTTGCCATCAGCATTTATAATGGTGTTAAATATATTAAAAAGTGTTTTTAATTTATAAGGGGGGAGGGTCTCACTCAGAGGCTTGCTATGTGAAAGGGGTCGCCCGTACAAAAGTTTGAGAACCACTGCTATAGCTGACTCATTAATCTCGTGCATGGACCAGCCACTAGAGGGGAACAAAGATCCACATGCGCCAAATGTAGTTTACATGAGCTTCCGTTTTTGGCCACCAGAGTAGCTGTGATTTGTGAGTATGTCAGGGATTGCGGTCTTGTCTTAATTGGTTTGAGAAATCTTTGGGCCATCGTCTCTTACTCTATTCGTAGAGGAATCAAGTGTTGTCCTCAAGGAATCCCGTTCATTCCAGGGGGTATTCCCCAGTGGAGATTTTGACTGGTTTCCAGACCATTTATGTCACTGATGACTTCTGTGCCTGGTGCCAGTCCGAGGCCAAGGGGAATGCGGCTACAGGGTATGAGGACTAGCTGCCAGGGAACCTTTCCTCATTCAGCCTCCATCTGCCTTTGTTCAGTTGAATCCCTTCCCTCCTACTTCTCATCCTTTATGCCTCTCTAAATGACTCGCTTCCCCCCACAACTTTGTGTTTACACCCTTCCCCAGAGAGCCTCGGAAATAATACTACTGGGAGGAAAAGCAGTACCCTTTGGAGAAGATCCACTGTTCTTGGTGAATTATATGCACTGTGGTGTCCTTGTCCTTTCAGGAAGAGGAGTTGCCAAGAGCCAGTACCTGGGCAGCAGGGGACTTGCTTATCACATTGACCATTTGCTGCCTAATACCCACTATACACTTGGTGTTCGTGCTATGTTCAACAAGTCCGAGGGACCAGAAGTGACTCTCACGCACCGTACCGGTGAGTTCTGCTGTAACGACCCCATCTTGCATGGGACATCAGGGTTTGAACCTACCACCTTCAGCAGAGACCTTTGCCACTTGAACTAAAGGAGCAGCCCTGTTAACTTGCAGCAGTAGTAGACTGTTATCCTTGAGCGGAATGCAACACACATTCTACCTGCATAAATGAATTTAGCACTTTGGGAACACTCAGTAACGTTATACTTGGGGACTCAAATCTTTCGGTCTCTCTCTCTTGTCCAGCTCAGTTCAGCAGGAGGCCCTGTTGTTCCTTATGGGAGCTGGAAACACCACCCAGCCCAACTAAACACCACCCAGCCTCCCCCATGCCCAGCCCAACAGCCAGAGTTAGGCCAAAGCGTTACAGCTCTCAGCACATTCAACTGTTGTGTGCCAGAGGCAGTGAACGGCAGGACTGAGGCGCTCCAATACCCGAGGCCCCTGCAATGGCAGGCATTAAGTGAGGTATGCCCAGAGGGTATATACCTAATGCTTCTGGTGAGGATCCTGTGAGATCAGGGATGTAGCCCTGGGCGTACCATGGGCTAGACTCTGATATTCTGACTCACAATGGGTAGCAGCGTTCTCCAGGCATAGAACCACGGATGTCAGCAGGCTTAGTCGTGGAGTGGGGTGTCATTCAGTGGCCGGAAAGGTATCGGAATCTGACTCAGGTCTCTGTATTTCATTCATTTTTGCAGCCTCGCTCGCAGACTCAAACCCCATCCAGACCGTCCGGGATTTGCGGATCGTTGACATTGGAGTAAACAGCTTGAAGGTCTCCTGGAAAAGGACTCCGGGCGTAACGCACTATAAGATATCCTGGGTCCCATTCAGTGGTAGGCATCCTACTCCACCGGCCACGTAAAGTACTGTGAGAGAGCGCTGGAGGTCCCTAATACTCTGGAAGTGACTCTCATCTCAGTGTCCCCCGCCTCTTCCCACGGGTGTTCAAGGACAGATTATAAACTGGCAGAGTGGGGACAATGCTTTTAAGAAATTTGGGGTCCTCACCCAGGCTCGTAAGAGTGGGCTGGACCCCTGGTGTGGGGAGTCTTTTGTTCTTCTCTTGTGCTCGTGGTAACTTGGTTTGATTTCCAGCTACAACCATTGTCCCTGGAGGAAAAGCTCCTCTTGGCTGCACCTGCTTTTTTGGCTTCTGCTCAGTTATTCCACCAGCTCACAAGTATGTTTGTGTGTTGCTGGGTGTGTGGGCATGCTAGGCCTGGATGGGTGTTTTCAATCATGGAAGAGGCCCCAGAAGGATCCTGCCCTTTCTCCCTTTCACTGCTGCTTGGCACAGGCTTTGGAGGGGAGGATTAATATTCAAAATTATCTGGACAAACTGGAGAAATGGTCTGAAGTAAATACGATGAAATTCAATTAGGACAAATGCAAAGTACTTCACTTAGGAAGGAACAATCAATTGCATACATACAAAATGGGCAATGACTGCCTAGGAAGGAGGACTGCGGAAAGGGATCTGGGGGTCACAGTGGACCACAAGTTAAATATGAGTCAACAGTGTAACACTGTTGCAAAAAACCCAAACTCCATTCTGGGATGTATTAGCAGGAGTGTTGTAAGCAAGAGACAAGCAATAATTCTTCCGCTCTACTCCGCGCTGATTAGGCCTCAACTGGAGTATTGTGTCCAGTTCTGGGCTCCACATTTCCGAAAAGATGTAGACAAATTGGAGAAAGTCCAGAGATTAAACGATTAAAGGTCTAGAAAACATGCCCTGTCAGGGAAGATTGAAAACATTGGGTTTGTTTAATCTGGAGAAGAAAAGACTGAGAGGGGACATGATACCAGTTTTCAAGTACATAAAAGGTTGTTACAAGGAGGAGGGAGGAAAATTATTCTTCTTAACCTCTGAGGGCAGGACAAGAAGCAATGGGCTTAAATTGCAGCAAGGGAGGTTTAGGTTGGACATTAGGAAAAACTTCCTAATTGTCAGGGTGGTTAAGCACTGGGATAAATTGCCTAGGGAGGTCATGGAATCTCCCTCATTGAAGATTTTTAAGAGCAGGTTAGACAAACATCTGTCGGGGCTATTCTAGATAAGACTTAGTCCTGCCATGAGTGCAGGGGACTGGACTAGATGACCCCTCCAGGTCCCTTCCAGTCCTATGATTCTATAATCCAGGCTGCAAACCCAGTGGATGTTCAGGAGGCCGCACATCTGCAAAGCACAATCCCTGAAGCTTGATGCTCAGTCCTTCTGACTGGGAGGAGCCAGCCACGGCTAGCTCGAGTATGTCACCCTTGCTCCTGAGACAGCCGTGGAATCAGGGAGAGACATAAGGTATTTCTCCCTCTCTTTGCAATCTAGTCTTGCCAGATGGGAGGAGTGAGAGCTCCCGGCTCTGCACGCAACCTTCTCCGCTCTCCTCAGTGCACCCTCCTGGTCCCAGTCCAGTCTACACACCTCCACCGCCAATCAATGAGTGGCCAAGCAGGCCATAGGAGTAGCTCCCTGCACCATGCCATCTCTCCTGGGCCAGTCCCCAGGACTGGCAGCCTCTCCAGGGTCTATCTCCCATTCTAAGGGTATGTCTACACTGCAGTCACGGGGCGTAATTGCTGCTTGTGTGGACGTGCCTGTGCTCGCTTCAATCCAGCTCAGGTACCCGAACAGTGAAGCCATGTCAGCACCCATTAGCCATGCCAGGAATTTCCTAAGGTTCTTGATGGGCTTATACAGCCCGCACTAAACCATGCACTGCCATCGCTTCGCTGCTCAGGTACCGGAGCTAGCTAGACTAAAGCTAGCTTGGAATGTCTAGGATACACCCTTGGAGGTGCTGGCAGGTGGGAGACCTCCATCAGCTGCTGCTGTTTTGCGCAAGTTGCAATTCCTGGCATGCAGGAAGTGAATGCAGGAGAAGAACTAAGGTAACAATGATCTCTTTTAACGTGAAGAGCTGGTTGAAAACTGAGCAATAAGCTTTGCAGAAACAATTCTAGAACCTTTGCGTTGCATTTTTCCAAATTATGATTGAAATTTTCTGTGTAACCGAGTATGAGCTTTACAAGCGTTTGGCCTGTTCAGACCCATCTTGGGATTTATTTAAGCAATTGTTTTAAAAACATAAAAAGAAATTAACTTCTGCACATGCCTCATTTTAAAAGCAGAAGATGATCCATGACCTTTATGGGTAAAATCGCCACGAAAAGTTTCAAGCAACGATTTTTCATAAAAAGTTCCCAATGTAGGAAAAAGGGAATTTTTTGGATGCAAAAAATTGCCATCTTTTTTTCCAGTGAAAGCCCAGCTTTCTGATTTCTCAGGAGCCTCCCAACTCTTGACAATTTTGTGCAGTGTTGAAAATAACAACCTCCACATTAAACAGGAAGAGCCTTAAGGGCTCTCTTTACCAGCTAGTACACCCACATATTGGTAAGGAGGGGCAAACTAAGGGAGTATGGGAAAAGCACAGCTGCCCCCTGTCTGCTAACGAGAGAACTCCCGCATTGCCCCTTGATTTGGACCAGCTCTGTCCATATTCTTTGGCTGTGTGGTCCAGTAGATAGAACATTGGACTGGGAGCCATGAGTCTGGGTTCTATTCCCAGCTGTCCCACTGATACATTATGTGACCTTGTGCAAGTCCCTTAAGCTCACTCTGCCTCAGCTTCTCCAGCTGTAAAATGGGGATAATAACACTCATTCTCCTTTGCCAAGTGTTTTGAGATCTGTGGATGAAAAGGACTGTAAAAATAATGCTCGCTACAGGAAGCATTGTTACTTTCTCCTGTCATTATCACAAACTGTTCTGTTTTTTTTATTGTTGTTATTAATTAGGTGGCTTGGAAACCTCACGGATTGTTCCAGCAGAGATCATATTTTTCACAATTACTAAGCTGCAGGAAAGCACAACGTACACCATCCGTGTGTCTTCAATGATCCAGGAACGGGAGGGAAGCCCAGTGCTTCTCAGTGCCAAAACATGTCAGTACCGAGGAGACGTGGGCAGACACCAGTATATAGTGTCACCATTGCAACTGGGAAGTAGATCTGTTCAGGCTGACGCTTCTGTGCTCATCTCAAAGTATCAAGAGTTTGGGATCAGTTCAAAGAAACAACCTAAAGCATAGGGATCATAGCTACAGCTCGAATAAATCGGCATAGCTCCATTGGTTTGGGGACAGCAACATTGATCTCCACGAGCTAAGGATCTGGCAGTTGCTGACTCGGATTTATGGAAGTTCTGTACCATGCTGTAATCATTCCCTCTGTTCCTACATACGCTGCTAGTGAGGCAGGCTGAATGTCAGTATCACAGCTGGCACATGGAGAGGATCCGAGAGCTGATAACCAGCTGGCAGGAATTTCCCACCCACGTGCGGCCTGGCACAATTGGCCAGGAGCAGTCTGGATATTTTGGATCTTTCTCTGAAGTATTTAGCAGAGGCCTCCCAGAGACAAGATACCAAACTCAACAGGCCAGCCATCTGTTTTGTTTCTGTAATGCCTATCTGGAATTTTTGCCATTGATTTCAGTGGGCCCAGGATTCCACCCTTGTATAATGTGTGAAATTTTGGCCCTGTGAAATTCAAAGTAGATTCTCCCTCTCGAGCTCTTTTGGCTCATGCCATCGATTTAAGCCTTTACACAGTAGCAAACGATCATTGTTTCTTTTCTCTTCCCTTTTAAATAGTGGGTTATCCTAAAGTGACTCAGTTTGCAGTTCAGGAGAGCACGGAAAGCAGCATTTTACTGAGCTGGACGGGCGTTCCTGGGGCCTCTGCATATTTATTAACATGGCGCCTGGCATCAGGTAACGGCTCTTAGGTGTCATTGATGAATGGCTGTGGGTAAGGAAAGCTAATGTAAGGAAAGAAGAAGAGAATGTGAGTTGGGGAGAGTTGTAGAGTGGGCTCCTTATCTGTCTCCTAAAGATCTCGGGAAGGTCCATATTGCCACAATATCACATCTTCACTATTCTTTGGTTCCCCTTGCTCAGACAGTTATTAGTTCACGACAACATAGGAATTGCCAGACCGGATCTGCCCTAAGGTCCATTTAATCCAGTGTCCTGTCTCTGACAGTGGCAGGAGTGCTCCAGAGGAAGGTGCACGGAACCCCATCATGGATTAAACCACCTACAGAGGAAGTGTCTTCCTAACCCCAGACAATCAGTGGCTGGATTAGGGGCTGAAGCATCAAGCTTTACATCCCTGATCTTTTTCTAATCCAATTTAATCCCACTGTGGATGTTCTCATTGTCCATATAAATGCTTGATCCTTCTTTTGAATCCTGCTCCGCTCTTTCCCTCTTACGTCATTCATTTCCCTCCAAGAAATAAGAGTCTTGTCTAGTAGTGAGAGCAAAGGACTGGGACTTTGGGCTCTCCCCACAATGCCACTCTTCCTGTGCCACTTTGGATGACTCATCTCTGGGCCTCAGTTTCCTAATAAATCCTGGAAGGAATGGTACCTTCCCTACAAGGGTGTTGGGAGACTTAATTGGTCTAAAATTTGTACAGTGCATTGAGATCCTTGTGTGGAAGATGCTGTAGACATGGAAGGTGCTGTAGACATGAAAGTTTCTGAGTACCCCCATCTCCCACTGCCCTCAGTGTTCAAGCAGTAACATGACGGTATTGATGATAGAACTGCCTTGAACTAACACCTCTGACACGCCCTCTCCTAACTGCCTCTAAAACTTCCCTTTTTGCCAAACTTTGTGGCTATAATTACAATGTAGGGTGCTCCAGACAGGGTCTGTCTGTGGTTACAATGAGTTTCTTTGTCTCTATATTAACATCAATAAATTTAGGCTTGAAATTAGACGAAGGTTTCTAACCATCAGAGGAGTGAAGTTCTGGAACAGCCTTCCACAGGGAGCATAGGGGCAAAAAAACAAACTTGTTTTAAGACTGAGCTTGATAAGTTTATGGTGGGGATGGTATGAAGGGATTGCCTACAATGGCATGTTGCCCATATGTGACTGCTATGAGTAAATATCTCCAATGGTTGAGGGATGGGACACTAGATGGGAGGGCCCTGAGTTACTACAGAGAATTCTTTCCCCGGTGTCTGGCTGGTGAGTTGCTCACATGTTCAGGGTCTAACAGACTGCCATATTTGGGGTCAGGAAAGAATTTCCCCCCAACCCGGTCAGATTGACAGAGACCCTGCGGGGTTTCTCCTTACACTGCAGTGTGGGGCATGGATCCCTTGCTGGTTTGAATTAGAGTAAATGGTGGATTCTCTGTAACTTTAAGTCATCAAATCACAGTTTGAGGACTTCAGTAAGTCAGTCAGAGTTTATGGGCCTACTACAGGAGTGGATTCTGTGATGTGCAGAAGGTCAGACTAGATGATCATGATGGTCCCTCCTGGCCTTAAAGTCTATGAGTAACGTACCCTCTTTCCTTTCTTTTTTCCAGCGTCTGATCTTTCCACTGAACTGTTGGGAGCAGCTTCTAGATCATATCGAGTTGCAAACCTGAAGCCAAGAGGGATGTACTCTTTTTCAATAAGACCGCTCTTCGGAGAGACGGAGGGGCCAGAGGTGGCGCTTACTGAGCGGATAGGTATGAGAAACGGGGCCTTGTGTTGCAATTCCTGCTGGTGTCTTTCCTGTCACCACTAGCTCATGAGATGGTTCTTGGCATGGCGTGTTCCCATGCAATCCCGATGCCTTTCAGGGCTAGCTGTGTTCTTGCTATGAACTAGTTATGCGATGGATGCAGTTCCCCTCCTTTGTTTGTTTGTTTTTTACAGTGGGATCTCGAGGGAATCCTTCCACTCCTGCTCCTACCGTTACTTCTTTACCACCTGCCACTACGAGAGCCTGGTCCGGGGGTTCTAGCAGCGCAAGGGCCACTCCTCTTCCATCAGCCACCACCATGACATTAAGAATGACCCCAGCAACCACAGTTGTGACAACTAAAGCGTCGCCACCATTGACCACTCTCTCTGGGCCAAGTGAGTTTCAATCCACATGGGATTCAGTGCTGACGAATTGGTGCATTATAACCTCTTGGATGCTGTGGTCTCCTCTGATCACGAGCTAAAACTGGGTTGCGCTGGGTGAATACTTGGCGGGAAAACCCGAGATCAAAAACAGGTGCTGCAGGAGGCATGTTGGCGATCATAGAATGATAGAATTGTAGGACTGCAAAGGGCCCTGAGAGGTCTTCTGGTCCAGTCCCCTGCACTCATGGCAGGACTAAGTCTTATCTAGAATAGCCCCGACAGGTGTTTGTCTAACCTGCTCTTAAAAACCTTCAATGAGGGAGATTCCACAACCTCCCTAGGCAATTTATCCCAGTGCTTAACCCCCCTGACAGTTAGGAAGTTTTTCCTGATGTCCAACCTAAACCTCCCTTGCTGCAATTTAAGCCCATTGCTTCTTGTCCTATCCTCAGCAGTTAAGGAGAATAATTTTCCTCCCTCCTCCTTGTAATAACCTTTTATGTACTTGAAAACTGTTATCATGCCCCTCTCCCCCAGTCTTCTCTTCTTCAGACTAAACAAACCCAATTTTTTCAATCTTCCCTCATAGGTCATGTTTTCTAGACCTTTAATCATTTTTGTTGCTCTTCTCTGGACTTTTTCCAATTTGTACACATCTTTCATGAAATGTGGCACCCAGAACTGGACACAATACTCCAGCTGAGGCCTAAGCAGCGCAGTCCAGAAGGTGGAGCTCTTTCCTCTCTGTCAGCAGGTGAAAGAGCCAAGAGATGTTAGATAATCGCACCTGTTATAATCGTAATAATACTGAGACCACTGCTCTGAAACAGATTGATGAGCCATTGTGTCTAACGTCCTGTCTCTGATGGTGACCAGTGTCTAATACATAAAGAAGAGGCATAAAATGCATGTAAGAGCATTGAGTTTTGTGCAGCGTCATCCCATGGGGGTGAATGTATTATATCTTGTTCACTCAACACACCCTTGAAACCACAAGGTGTGATTGTGTCTCGGACTGTTCTCCCATAAAGAAGAATAGTCCAGCCTTTTATGACAAATCCCGTCCAATATGAGACAGATTGGAGACCCCAGGCCTTCCTGTCTGTGATTTACGAACATTCTACCTTCCCTTCGCAGTCTGTGGCAAGTTCAAAGCGGACATCGCATTCCTGGTGGACGAGTCCTCAAGCATTGGCCAGAGCAATTTCAATAAAGTGAAGGAGTTCCTCTACCGGATCGTCTCCTATTTCCCCAGAATTGGGCCCGAGGGAACACAGGCAAGAGACCATTATTCTATCTATCTATTGTAGGTACCTTTCTTCTTTTTATTCATCCTCACAACAACCCTGTGAGTTAAGGGAACGCTGTGAATCTTAAAGAGGCTAAATGACGTGCCTGAGGTCACATAGGAAGTCTGTGGCAGAGAAGGTAATTAAGCCCAGCTCTCCCAAGCCTGAGACTAGCATCCTAACTATTGGGCCAGCCTTCCTCTTGGGCCCCAGCTGGACATTCCCTGTTTTATGCCATTTTCTAGCAGTTTCCCCAAACCCCACCCGCACTAAAAAAGATGATCTCCACGCTATTGAAACCTTGCATTTCAGTGTGCTCACTTTGGGCCTAAGCCAGCGCCCAATGAAGTCCATGGAAAGACTCCTACTGGCTGCCATAGGCTTTGGTACGGGTTCTTTGTTTGTAATGATGCCCTTTGCACATATGATATCTGAATTGGACCTTCAGGCTAAGGCTCCATGTTGCTTTCTTTCACTTGACTAAGGAAGGTGGAGTTCCATGTTCTCATTGCCTGCAGACCATTAATAGCATCCCCCTCCCATGATCATTGCCTTTTACTCGTGTGCTTATATCCATGACCCCTGCTCCTTAGCTCCATCCTGCCACCTTTATCGGCCTCACGTGCTCTTTGGCAGATCGCTGTAGCTCAGTACAGCGAAGAGCCCAGGACTGAATTCCACTTTAACCAGCACAACGATCGCAATGGAGCTCTCAGAGCCCTCAAGGAGCTGCAGTACACTGGAGGCAATACAAAGACAGGTGCGTACCGTGTATGCATGTCAGTGTTTGCAGGCCACATACATTACAGCTAGAAATATGGGCCCAAGTCACCAAGTCTTGATCTGCATTTGGCTCTCACCTTGCCCAGCAGTCAGGTGGTGTGGTTTTGCTTTCGAGTTTTGAATCAGTCTGTTCTAGAGGTTGATTGGCTGCTTGTGAAGTTAAGATCTAAACTTCTTTAAAGTTTGCATTGGGGTGAGTCTAGAGTTTTGGTTTGGACCCATTTTTAATAATTGCCTGGCCATCTATTCTGGTTCTTTCATCATCATTCTAGTTTTTTGTCTGACCTTCTCTTTATAATTTTATATCCCATCACCCTCCTTAATTTAGTTTTTATACCTAACATGGAGCCCTAACCGTAAGGTTACCTATCGACTGGGAATATTTTAAAGAGTGCTTTTAACTCTAAAACATAGCCTTGATCCTAATGCTAATCCTACTAGTCTTACATGCAAGAATTCTCAGCGTTGAGTTTTATGGTTCAGCACCAGATTCTGTTTCCTTGGGATTTATTTAGATCACCGGGTCTGGTCCCTTTCGATGCATGTCTATAACTCTCAGTGATATTATTTATGTGTGCACATTAGGTAGGACTTTCAGAAGCTCTTAGTGCTGACCTAGCTCTGCTCCCACGGAAGTCAATGGGGGTTTTTACCGTTGACCTCAATGGAAAGAGAGGCAGGCCAATTCAGTGTTTTGGAAAACCCCTCCTGTCGGGGATAAAATTATTTACACATCCCTCACCTATGTTGGGAGCATCAAGGCTAGTAAAGTAGCAACTGACCCAAAATATTTCATGTTTTAAAAAAGAAATCCCCCAAACCTTCAGCCGTCTGAAGATGCGCTGTCTGTAACTACAGGCATGCTAGAGAAGGGTTAGCCATTTAGCTAGTCCGTTCAGACAACATAATTAGGTTTTACCTGGGTTGCTATTGCAAGGACACTGAAATACACACACAGGAGCTTTAAATTGTGGGAAGTTAGCCCTCATTTTATCCTTTCTAAGCTGGTCACCTAAATAGCTGCCCCTGTCTTGAAGGAGCCAGTTAACTAGGATAGAAATTAGAGGAAGGTTTCTAGCCGCCAGACCAGGGGGAGGTTCTGGAGCAGCCTCTTTATATTAGTAGTGGGGCGGGCAAACAACCTACCTAGTTTTGAAAGGGCGCCTGATAAATGTATGAATGGGAGTATGTGATAACGGGGGATTGGACTCAATGGCCTAGGAAGTCCCTTCCAGTCTTGACTCCCCTGTACCTAAAGTGGCTTTGGCACCGATTAATCTCTCTTAATGTGGCCAGCCTGTACATTTTCTAACATGTCCTTTTTTCCACCTGCAAACTGGATCAGACGGACTCAGACCCACAGCACTACCATTCATACACCTGGCACTGCGGGATCTAGGCGTGACTGGTGTGGAGAAAGTAAAGAAGGACGTGTTATTTACTCCTTCTCATAACACAAAAACTAGAGGTCACCCAATGAAATTAATAGGCAGCAGGTTTAAAACAAACAAAAGGAAGTATTTGTTTACATGACGCACAGTCAACCTGTGGAACTCTTTGCCAGAGGATGTTGTGAAGGCCAAGACTATCACAGGGTTCAAAAAAGAACTAGATAAGTTCCTAGAGGATAGGCCCATCAATGCCTATTAGCCAGGATGGGCAGGAATCGTGTCCTTAGCCTCCGTTTGCCAGAAGCTGGGAATGAGCGACATGGGATGGATCACTTGATGATTTCCTGTTCTGTTCATTCCCTCTGGGTCACCTGGCATTGGCCACTGTCAGAAGACAGGAGACTGAGTTAAATGGACCTTTGGTCTGACCTAGTCTGGCCGTTCTTATGTTCTAGGCTGTGCATCTTTCTGCTTTCCTCTAGGTCGTGGCTTAGGCTATGTGCTAAAGGAGTTATTTCAGTCCTCCAAAGGGATGAGACCAACCGTGCCTCGCACGCTGGTGCTAGTGACCGATGGACAGTCCCAGGACGATGTGTTGCCACCAGCCAGAGTGGCGCATGCGTTAGGTAGGGATCTTTTCTTGAAAGCCCCAATCCTGCTCCCAGCAAAGTGAATGATAAAACTCCTATGAGTTTAGTTGTGCTGGATTGGGTCCTAACATAGTTTATTGTTGGCTTCCTGGGCTCTTATCTCTCTTATCTCTTCTTCCTTCATTAAAAGTTGTGGGTTTGCCCCTGACCAGACATAATGAGCCCAATGAGCCCACCTGGTATGAGCTTGACCTAATGTTTGTAGATGAAGAATCTGATCTGTACTGGCTTTAATACTCTGATGGCTGACAGCTCAGGGTGGCCAGGTGCCCGGTTTTCGACCAGAAAGTCTGGTTGAAAAGGGGACCTGACGGTGTCCGGTCAGATCTACTGACCGGACACCCAAAGTCCAGTCACTTCAGGTGGGGGAGGCAGGGAGGTGCTGAGTCTTCACCCGTCCCAGCCCCTACTTCGCTGGGGCCGCCTCCTACCTGCATTGGGCGGCTGCAGCTCCCGGCCCCGGCTCCGTGCAGAGTTGGGGGAGAGAGAGAAAGAGCAGTGAGCGACAGAGGGAGGAAGAAAGAGGAGCGAACAGGGGCGGGGTCTCAGGGGAAGGGGCGGGGCGGGGCAGGGCAGGGGTGAGACCTGGGGGAAGGGGCAGAGCCTCAGGGGTGGAGGAGGTTCTGGCATGTCTGCTGGAGTGTCCAGTTTTAAATATTACATAGTTGGCAACCGTACGGGAAACTGATGTCCACATTTTGTCCCAGGCAATGGCAGTGCCAGCTTCTCCCATGCACTGCCCCATGAATATATCTTGGTACTTCCTGGAGACCAGCTCTGGAGCGGGAGGGGAGTCCAGTCTCACAACCCGTTTGAGATAATCCAATGAGGTTTCCCTGCTCCCATGCTGAGGTCTGTAATGGACTTTCCGCGGGGTGGGCTGAGAACAGCACCACCTCATGGGCTTGTCACTCCCCTCTGAGCACTGTGTTGCACTAGTTTGGAGTCTCTGTCCAATCCCTAAATGACAAGAGTTCGTGTAACTGTTCTGTGCCCTTGCCGGCGGTCTTAATGGAGAAGCCACAGGTGGAGACCATGAGCTGGGCATGCCTTTATCAGAGCAAGCCTCGTACCCCCAGCTCCCTCCAGTGACAAAGGGGAAAAGATGGCTTAGGGGTTAAGAGTTGACTCCTCACCTCAATGTGAGCAATTTCTAGTGAACCAAGACAAGCTGTGGCTGGGAGCTGAGCCTGACTTTACTCTGCAGTTGAGAATTTCCAAGCTGATGGGTGGATTTAACCCCACAACTCCCATTAATCGGCGTCAGTGGGCACTGCGGGGTGAACCCCCCTAACCAGCTTGGAAGATCTCTGCCCGTATGCCCGTCTAATGAGGGAGCCATTTGTTTCAGGAATCCGGGTCATCGCTGTGGGGGTCTCCAGAGCTGACCCCCAAGAACTGAACAGCATTTTGTTACACCGCAACCTGCAGAATGTTTTCTACATCAGCACCTTTGAGGACTTCCCCCACATCATCCGGGAGGTGATAGAAACCATTTGCTCTGACTCGCCGCATTCGGGAGCCCAACTGCAGCCCGGGGAGGTGAGCTGCTTTCTCCTACACTATTTCCATGTCTATGCTCTATTTCCTACAGAGAGCTTTGGAGAGAAGCCAGCTCACCTCCCAGAGGTTCCTTCTGGCAGCCTGTGATCGTGGTCCTACCCTGTGTTCTGGTTCAAAGCAAACCCAAAAGTTAAGAATCAGAGAATCATAGGACGGGCAGGGACCTCGAGAGGCCATCTAGTCCAGTCCCCTGCGGTCCTGGCAGGACTAAGTATTATAAACAAGTCTTCAGGCCTCTTTCTGATTTCACTTATCATCTATCGTTGTCAGCTGGCGGTCATGCCATCCAAGACAGCAGTGTAAAACAGGCACAGATGAAACCAGAATCTGGCCTTTTCCTGGTTATCAGTTAAGTCAGTGGCATATCCAGTGCAGGCTGAAAAAACACTTGAGGGAATTGCCAATGCACAGTCGTCTCCTGGTAACAGTTGTCCGCTCAATCTGCCCCGGTAGTGTGATATAGGTAGTTTGTAAATAACCAGGTCCTTGGATACAGCATGGCCAGAGGGCAGCAGGAGAGGATTCGAAGGGAGCCTTATTCCCTGTAGAGGGAAGAAAGTTTTCTATAGATGAATTAGAGCACCTGAAGCCAGTCACCTGGTAAAACCCCCCTGCTTCAATCAGACAAGGGAAGGAGTTGGAGCAGAGTGGCTTGGTGTTGGAGCAGAGAGCAGTTTGGAGGAGTTGAAGCAGAGGGGATTGGCGTTGGAGCAGAGAGCAGTTTGGAGGAGTTGAAGCAGAGCGGATTGGTGTTGGAGCAGAGAGCAGTTTGGAGGAGTTGAAGCAGAGCGGATTGGCGTTGGAGCAGAGAGCAGTTTGGAGGAGTTGAAGCAGAGGGGATTGGCGTTGGAGCAGAGAGCAGTTTGGAGGAGTTGAAGCAGAGGGGATTGGCGTTGGAGCAGAGAGCAGTTTGGAGGAGTCGAAGCGGAGCGGATTGGCGTTGGAGCAGAGAGCAGTTTGGAGGAGTCGAAGCGGAGCGGATTGGCGTTGGAGCAGAGAGCAGTTTGGAGGAGTCGAAGTGGAGCGGATTGGCGTTGGAGCAGAGAGCAGTTTGGAGGAGTTGAAGCGGAGGGGATTGGCGTTGGAGCAGAGAGCAGTTTGGAGGAGTCGAAGCGGAGCGGATTGGCGTTGGAGCAGAGAGCAGTTTGGAGGAGTCGAAGCGGAGCGGATTGGCGTTGGAGCAGAGAGCAGTTTGGAGGAGTCGAAGCGGAGCGGATTGGCGTTGGAGCAGAGAGCAGTTTGGAGGAGTCGAAGCGGAGCGGATTGGCGTTGGAGCAGAGAGCAGTTTGGAGGAGTTGAAGCAGAGGGGATTGGTGTTGGAGCAGAGAGCAGTTTGGAGGAGTCGAAGCAGAGGGGATTGGTGTTGGAGCAGAGAGCAGTTTGGAGGAGTTGAAGCAGAGGGGATTGGCGTTGGAGCAGAGAGCAGTTTGGAGGAGTTGAAGCAGAGGGGATTGGCGTTGGAGCAGAGAGCAGTTTGGAGGAGTTGAAGCGGAGTGGATTGGTGTTGGAGCAGAGAGCAGTTTGGAGGGAAGCAGAGGAGAATTTGGAGAAGTGCTGCAGTGGGCTAAGAAGACCAAGACCGTAGGTAAAGGGATACATGGTTTGTGCAGAGGGAGGGCAGGAAGCCCCACAAGCTGAAGGGCAGGAGAGGGAAGTAGTCCAGGGAAAGGAACTGCTAGTTCAAGTGGTTTACTGCTATCCCTAGGGTCCCTGGGTTGGGACTCGGAGTAGAGGGCAGGCCTGGGTCCCTCCCTCTCCACTCGCCTCCTCTAGGACACTAGTGGGGCAGTTAATACCCCAGTTCAGGGGCAAGAAATGGTGCCCTGAACCCTCCCCAAGAAAAGAAAGCAGAGACCCATCAAAGTAGTGCCAGCAATTTGCCACAACACCCATAATCCTCTGTGATAAGACAGAAATCTAACTGAAGCTGTGTGTTGTAGGTTGCTAGACAGGATATGGTCAAACTGCAGCAGGTTGGTGGCATGGAGAGCAACTCATCGGTCCATGATCCAGCTTCCGCTGATCCAGAAATCCAAAGACCAGAGGGGCCATGCAGTCTCAGGTGCTCAAAGGTAAGAAGAGTGATAACAGCTCAGTAGGGTGTACTTGGGGGAGTATATTGCATAAGACACATGCAGTGAGCGCACTCATTAGTTTGGGGTTAATCCCCTACCACCATAAAACCTCCAGTTTTATGCTGGTGTAACTGAGCTGTCTTGAATGGAATTGCATCAGCATGAAATAGGAGCAGTGACCAGTCAAGGCTCTTTACCTCTGGAGACATGGGCACAAGCCATGGTTAGGTCACCAGTTGTCCACCTTTGGAGATCTCATCCTCAGACCTGTCATTTGTGCACTCCACAAACACGCAGCATCTCATTGCATGAGGAGCAACCTGTGACCTCTCATCATTATCAACTTGTTTCTCGTGGGCATTGCAGATGAATTCATAGATTTCAAGGTCAGAAGGGACCATTATGACTATCTGGTCTGCCCTCCTGCATAACACAGGCCAGGGAACCTCACCCAGTAACTTCTGCATCAAGCCCATAACTGCTGTTTGAGCTATAGCATCTAATTTAGAAAGACATCCAGTCTTGGTTTAAAGACTGCAAGTGGCAGAGAATCCACCATCTCCTCAGGCAAGTTGTTTGAATGGTTAGTGGCCTTCCCTGTTAAAAATGTGCCGTGATATTTTAGGAGGATTTGAATGCCAAGCAGGATATGGTCTGCTGCATTTATTTAATAGTCTCCTATGAGCCATTGCCTTTCCCTCTGTTAAAAATAAAACATCAGTCAGTTCTTGCCTGCATTGGGTAGCACCAGCATCTGACCCACCATAAAGGCAGGGAGAGAGGAGAAGCAACTGTAACAGTTGGCATGCTAACCCACTGGAAGGGATGGGGAGCCATTTCTTATCAGTTCTGCAATAAGGGGCCGGGGGAGGAAGTGCAATTATTTTTCTTCCTATTTACTGTGTTGCCATCACAGCTTCTATTCTTATTCTGTTACAGGCGCCTAAGGGAGAGAAGGTAAATATTCTAGCCAGCTGCGAGATTTCACTCTTCAGCGGGAACACACAAGCCTTGGCATTTACATGCTACGCTGGAGGGGACCAGAGAAATACCCAAGACAGACATTGTAGATAGGCCTCCGGCTAGAGCCATGAAACAGCCAGGAGGAGATTGTTGCCTACATTGGGCTCTGGATGAGAGATCTCTCCAAGTCAAAATAGTAACGGAAGGGCAGGGCTCAGGGCCTGAACCCCTTGAGTCACCTTGCCACAGGCTGACATGTACCAACTATCTGGGCAACTCAGAACAGGAGAGGTGTGTTTGGATTACGAGGGTTGGGTTGGGAGCTCACCTCCAGCTGAAGTCAAATTAGGGACTGTATTTCTAGATCCAAAATCCTGGATCCAAACACTCCTACTCTCTGCTGGACACTGTTTACCAATCCAATGCGACAAGCACATACTCTTCGGCCTTGTCTAGATTAGGATAAAAGGTGTTTAAAAAAAAACGTGATTGCCAATGCATTTTACAACCCTGCTGTAAATAGGACAAGTTGTAAGTTAGCTGATAGGGGTGACCCCTGTGGGATTAGAAATGTGCTTCTCGGATTAACAGTAGGGCAAGACAGTACGGTCAGATACTTCCAAGCTACGAAGCTGTTGTTCCATATAGAGAAAGGGTAGTCCAGTGGTTAGTGTCTAGGAGACAGGGGTTTAATTCCCAGCTGTGCCACAGACTCCCTTTGTGACCAGGGGCAAGTCACGAAGGCTATGTCTACACTGCAGCTGGGAGCATTGCTGCCCAGTGCGCACCGATGGATTTGAGTTAGCTTGCTACAAGAACAGCATAGGGAGGCTAGATTCCCAGGCCAGAAGGGACCAATGTGATCATCTAGTCTGACCTCCTATAGAACAAAAGAATTTCTGAGGAGAATATTTGTTGGAAAAGCATCCAGACTTGATTTTAAAATGGTCAGTGATGGAGAAGCCACCACAACCCAATGGTTAGCTACTCTCTCTGTTACAGATTTATGCCTTATTTCCAGTCTGAAATCAGAGAATCATAGAAGATTAGGGTTGGAAGAGACCTCAGGAGGTCATCTAGTCCAATCCCCTGCTCAAAGCAGGGCCAACCCCAAATAAATCATCCAGCCAGGGCTTTGTCAAGCCTGATCTTAAAAACCTCGAAGGATGGAGATTCCACCACCTCCCTAGGTAACCCATTCCAGTGCTTCACCACCCTCCTAGTGAAATAGTGTTTCCTAATATCCAATCTAGACTTCCCCCACTGCAACTTGAGATCATTGCTCCTTGTTCTGTCATCTGCCACCACTGAGAACATCCGAGCTCCGTCCTCTTTGGAACCCCCCTTCAGGTAGTTGAAGGCTGCTATCAAATCCCCTCACTCTTCTCTTCTGCAGACTAAATAACCCCTTCTGCACACTGAGCACTCCCTGGGGTTCTGGATCACGCCTTACTGCTCTATCAGCCTGGATTCCTCCCTCACTAGAATGAGCGAGCTGGCCAGGCCCCAAAGCAGCAATGAAAAGGTTAACAGGCTAGTAATCACATGGTCAGTGCCTGATGGAAATTATGGACATTTATCCCCTCTGGGTCACTAGGTTGAACTCAGCCTCTCTCTGTACCTAGGGCAGGCATAGCAAGGGGGGCAGCTCAGCTCACACACACACACGGACCCGCTGGCTACACACTCAGGTGATCCCCTGTGCTACCCTAGTCTCATTGCTGGTTTTAGCGGGCTGGCTCGAGCAGAGCTGACATATTCGCAGTATAAACCTTACTGTTGTCTCTCTGGGCCTCAGATCCCATCTGTACAAGGGGATCGCAGCACTACCCGACACACTGATCCCACAGCAGGTTTTTGCCACTATCTTCAGGATCAAGCCCTTAGCAGTCCCACCCATCTAATCAGAACCCAGTTGGTTGGGTTAATTAAAAGTAGACGAGAGAAAGCAGGGCAGAGAACGCCTCTGAGCTAGGAGTGGGAAGGGGGCTCTTCTTTATTTCATCTCTGCCAAATTCTGTTCAGTTCCAGTGATGTAACTCTTGCGGGGATAGGAGGAGGAGGAGGATGTTCTGAGTCAGTGCCTAGAGGCTACAGTCTCATTGTGCTAGGCGCTGTACAAACACGTAACAAAGAGGGGGCCCCTACCTAGAGAGCTTACCATCTTGTTGCACCTGTGCAGCTGAGAACAGGATAGGCTTGTAATCGGTGGAGTATTTCCCAGGCCCTGTAACTGAGCGGACCCCTTCCCTGCCCCAGTTAAAGCTCTCTCCACCCTGTTCTGCAGCGCCTCCTCGTATGACTCTAGTTCTGTTTCCTTGTCGTGCAGGGTGAGAGAGGCCCACCTGGAGAATTGGTGAGTCCGATCAGAGAAGATCCTCCACGTGAACCAGGAAATACATTGTCCCAATGGCTTGAGGCTTGGGACAGGCTTCCTGGGACAGGAGGAAATATAAGCAAAGCATAACATCCAGTGGAGGCTAATGGGCCTGGGGTATGAATGTATCCTCTGGGGAGTGAAGTTCACCCTTCTACAGAGGATTGGATTTCTAAAGGGATCCAATAACTCTTTCCCCACCTCTTGTTGTAAATGGCTGAATAGTGGGCTAAATGGCCCTTCCCAGGGGTCTGTTGGATGGGTTGATCTGTGTTTCTTTGGAGGGTAATAATGTCTTGAATTTTTTTTTCCACTTTTCCTTTTCAAGAGCTTCACCGGTTTGCTGACTGGAGGCAGTTACGATCCATACAACTTTGTCATAAAGGGAGAGAAGGGAGAGAGGGTGAGTCTCGCAGCAGGAGTGATGCACTGGATTAATTAGCACATGGCTAGGTAATTAATAGTTACAAAAGGCTGCCCCAGAGCATGGTGCATTTAATGTGTCCTGTTCCCTGTTGGCTTTGAAAATCAAACAGGAAGGAAGGTGTGTGTGAGAGAGGGAGAGAGAGACATGCCTGGGCGTGATGCTTTATTTTTCATTTCTCAGAGATCATTCTCCCTGCGAACAGAAAGGGGAGACCAGAAACTGATGTCTCATTAAAAGGGGAGAAGCCATTATATCCCATGGGCCACAGCTTCCTGCATGGCTGAGCAGGATTGGGCTGCTGAGGTCAGGGCTGGGGCATTGTTGAACCCAAAAGCCAAAACAACCCAGAATAAAAACGCTGAATGAGTCCCAGCAGGCTGTTTGGTTGCTACCTCAGGACTCCTGTGTCCCAGAACATGAGGAATCCACAAGGAATTAGGGATGGATAATCCCAGCAGAATTCAGGCCTTTGCAAACCCCGTCAAACCAATTTTCAAATTCACAAAACTTATCTGAGCTGGGAAATCCCATGTGCTCATGGCTGGTTTTTCCCCAAAGGGCATCCAACCTGCGATAAAACACTGATGAATTTTTCTAGAGAAAGGGAAGCCAGTGCTGTTCATAGAATATCAGGGTTGGAAGGGACCTTAGGAGGTCATCTAGTCCAACCCCCTGCTCAAAGCAGGGCCAATCCCCAATTTTTGCCCCCGATCCCAAATGGCCCATGGCCCCCTCAAGGATTGAACTCACAACCCTGGGTTTAGCAGGCCAGTGCTTAAACCACTGCGCTATCCCGTCCTCCCTCCCACATTAGAACATCCTCTCCCACCACTGCACAAAAAAGTGACTGTTGACCAGAGTTATTGGAGGTTGGCAGTTCTTTCCACACCACCCAAGCTCTGCCCCATCTTTGACCTTGTTATTTTCCATGTATTTAGGGGCTCCCTGGGAAAGATGGAATTCCCGGACTGCCAGGTCGACCTGGGCGAGTGGGGCCCCCTGGCTCCGTTGGGCTGATGGTAAATATCTGGACTAATGAGAACTATCAACGCTGGGATTAATAAAAGGGGAAAAAACCCTTTTCCGGTGTTTGAACATCTATTTTTCTCTCCCTCAATTTACAGGGGCTCCCTGGTATCCAAGGTGATCTCGTAAGTATTCCAAACCATCAAAGTCTCAGAAACTCAGCGGCACCCAAATAACCCTCGCTGGATCCTACACCGTGCGGGTGTGGAGGGCTGCATGGGCAACAGCCAGTCGTGCTGAGCTGGATGGGGAGCCCCGGGGAACTCAATTTTGCATTTTTTGGGTATTGCCGGGGCCAAATGACTCCTGCCCTGTAGCTGAAACAAGGCCAGTCAGAGACGCATACAGCCAAGCGCCTCATCAGTTTGAGCAGGATCATACCTGAGGCTGTATCCGTCTTTCTGTCCCTAGGGAGCATTGTACAGACTTTCTACCACTCAGTGCAGAGGGCAATACCTGTGACTTACGCTTACTTGCACCGACATGTAGCGTCCACTCACACTCGCTGGAGCTCAGTGCTTGTGATAAGACATTGGCTAAGTGCTTGTGATGATGTCTCCTGCTAGTGGCTGGCTCCGAGGAAGATAACAGCCAACTACTGGAGCTCTCCTTTTGGCTCAAGGGCTTCATATCCGCAGCCCAAGCTCAGCTGTGTAAGTGTAGAGCATGGAATTGGGATAAGGGTATATTTATTTCACTCTGATACTTTTTGTTTTCCTGTGCAAGGCATTTTCCCAGTGGTTGTCATCACAGGGTGTCCAGTCACAGAAACCGTCATTGCAAACGATCACCCCATCTGACTCCATTCGGAGGGGTCGTTTTTGGCCCTGTAGAGTGCATATACAATGACCCGCCACCCATCATAGGTTGAGTGTGGACTGAACATGTGAGCTACAGTGCTAAAAGCATGGCTTTCGACTGCTTGAGCAAAAGGAGTAACTTCAGTGGCTGCTGGCAGTAGTAAGCTCTTATGTTATGTGCATCAACCACTAGAGGGAGACATGTAATACACTAAATTAGTGGGTACGTGGCTCCTATTGATGTTGGCACCACAAAGGAAGGAACTCTACCCACTGAAACCTGTTTAAGATATCACTCAGTGGGCCAACAAAAATTTGTCATCTGGTGGAGATGGGTTTATAGTTTAGGATCCAACAGAATGGAACTGACGGCCTTAGGTTTATAAGTGATCACCTCACCTAAGGGGTTGACAATGATTCTGTGAGCCAGTTTCTCTCTGTTGTTTAACTCTGCGTGATTTATTTTAAATTCCAGGGACCTCTTGGATATCCAGGGCCAGCGGGGCCAAAAGGAGACAGAGTGAGTTCCCTTTACATGTTTCAATAGAAAATGCCATTGTAATGCACTTCCCTCTTATTAAGGTGTGTATGTCTCACTGCCCTCTACTGGATAGAATCAGAACTTCTGAAGTGCATGTCACTGGCCCTAGATGGCTGGCAGCTGATGGAGATTCTCCTCCAGCTCAAGGGCTACAGGCCTTTACACTGGGAACAGGAGGTCTGAGTACCATCTCTGCTGAGGCTGTGAAATTCCCAGTGACCCTGGTGTGCAGCCATAACGTCAGCAGTGAGCCGCTGTCAATGGTAAGGGAAACACGGCTGTCCAGGAGGTACAATCTATAAAATGAACAGAACCAGATGCAGTGTAACATTGGGAAAGGTCAGTTGTCTTGGTACCCACACACAGCTCCCGGTGTGCATTGTAGGTGGGCACTGGAGGGCAATGTAGACCTTCTGGCAGGTTTGTAAAACTGATTCAGATAAATCCCACAGAGGCTTTAGACTCTTTGCATCCAATCTGTGAGTCTTTAGTGAGGGTTAAGTCCTGCCAGGGTCAATGGGAGAGGACTACACAGGCATTAATACAAATCCCTGATTCATCTCACTTGGCTCAATAATTCCACAAAGAATCTAGTGCTCTGCTTCAGTGGGTTGGTCTACAGTTTTTAAGCATCACCTCTCAATTGTAGGACTAGAAGGGATCTCAAAATGTCTTCTCGTCCAGTCCGGACTCCTGGCAGGACTAAGTATTATCTAGTCCATCCCTGACAGGTGTTTGTCTAACCTGCTCTTAAAAATCTTCAATGACGGAGATTCCACAACCTCCCGAGGCAATTTATTCCAGTGCTTAACCACCCTGACAGTTAGGAAGATTTTCCTAATGTCCAACCTAAACTGCCCTTGCTGCAATTTAAGCCCAATGCTTCTTATCCTATCCTCAGAGGTTAAGAAAAACAATTCTTCTCCCTCCTCCTTGTAACAACCTTCTATGTACTTGAAAACTCTTATCATGTCCCCTCTCAGTCTTCCCTTCTTCAGACTAAACAAACCCATTGTTTTCAATCTTCCCTCACAGGTCATTTTTTCTAGACCTTTAATCATTTTTGTTGCTCTTCTCTGGACTTTCTCCAATTTGTCCACATCTTTCCTGAAATGTGGCACCCAGAACTGGACACAATACTCCAGCTGAGGCCTTATCAGCGCAGAGTAGAGCAGAAGAATTACTTCTTGTGTCTTGCTTACAACACTCCGGCTAATACAGCCCAGAATGGTGTTCGCTTTTTTTGCAACAGTGCTACACTATTGACTGACTCATATTTAGCTGTGATCCACTATGACCCCCAGATCCATTTCTGCAGTACTCCTTCCTAGGCAGTCATTTCCCATTTTGTATGTGCGCAGCTGTGGAGGTTTATCCTTATTGAATTTCATCTTGTTTACTTCAGACCATTTCTCCAGTTTGTCCAGATCATTTTGAATTTTAATCCTATCCTCCTAAGTATTTGCAACCCCTCCCAGCTTGGTATCATCCACAAACTTTCTATGTACTCTTAATGCCATTATCAAAATCATTGATGAAGGAATTGAATAGAACCGGACCCAGAACTGATCCCTTCAGGACTCCACTCGATATGCCCTTCCAGCTGGACTGTGAACCACTGATAAATACTCTCTGGGAACAGTTTTCCAACCAGTTTTGCACCCACCTTATAGTTGCTTCCACCTAGGTTGTATTTTCCAGATTTGTTTATGAGAAGGTCATGTGAGACAGTATCAAAAGCCTTATTAAAGTCAAGATATACCACGTCTATCACTTCCCCCCCCATCCACAAGGCTTGTTACCCTGTCAAAGAAAGCTATTAGGCTTGTTTGACACGATTTGTTCTTGACAAATCCATGCTGACTGTTACTTATCACCTTATTATCTTTTAGGTTTCTGCAAATTGGTTGCTTAATTATTTGCTCCATTATCTTTCTGGCTACAGAAGTTAAGCTGGAAGGTCTGTAATTCCCTGGGTTGTCCTTATTCCCCTTTTTGTATGTTGGCACTATACTTTCCCTTTTCCAGCCCTCTGGAATCTCACCCATCTTCCATGACTTTTCAAGCTAATGGCTCAGATATCTCCTCAGTCAGCTCCTTGAGCATTCTAGGATGTATTTCATCAGGCCCTGGTGATTTGAAGATATCTAACTTGTCTAAGCAATTTTTAATTTGTTCTTTCCCTATTTTAGCCTCTGATCCTACCTCATTTTCGCTGCCATTCACTATGTTAGATGTCCAATTGCTACTAAACTTTTTGGTGAAAACTGAAATAAGAGTCGTTTAGCACTTCTGCCATTTCCACATTTTCTGTAATTCTGTCCTTCTCCCCTCATTGAATTATGGGCCTACCCTGTCCTTGGTCTTCTCTTGCTTCTAATGTATTTGTAGAAAGTTTTCTTGTTACCCTTTATGTTTCTAGCCAGTTTAATCTTGGTTTTTGCCTTGGCCTTTCTAATCTTATCCCTACCTGCTTGTGTTTGTTTATATTCATTCTTTGTAATTTGACCTAGTTTCCACTTTTTGTTTAGACTCTTTTTTGAGTTTCAGATCATTGAAGATCTCCAGGTTAAGCCAGGGTGGTCTCTTGCCATACTTCCTATCTTTCCTATGTAGTGGGATAGTTTGCTCTTGGGCCCTTCATAATGTTTCTTAAAAACTGCCAACTGTCTTCAGTTGTTTTTCCCCTTAGACTTGCTTCCCATGGGATTACCTACCAACTCCCTGAGTTTGTTAGTCTGCATTCTTGAAATCCATTATCTTTATTCTGCTATTTTCCTTCCTACCATTCCTTAGAATCATAAATTCTACCATTTCATGATCACATTCACCGAAGCTGCCTTCCACTTTCAGATTCTCCACCAGTTCCTCAGTATTGGTCAAATGCAAGCCTAGAACAGCCTCCACCCCATAGCTTTCTCCATCTTCTGAAATAAAAAAAATGTCTCCAATACATTCCAAGAACTTGCTGGCTAATCTGTGCCCTGCTGTGTTATTTTCCCGGCAGACATCTGGGTAGCTGAAGTCCCACATCACCACCAAGTCCTGGGCTTTGAATGAGTTCATTAGCTGTTTGAAAAAAGCCTCATCCATCTCTTCTTGCTGGTTTGGTGGCTTGCAATAGCCCCCTGCCATGACATCACCCTTCTTTTCTACCTCTTTTATCCTTACCCAGAGACTTTCAACAAGTCTGTCTCCTATTTCCATCTCAACCTTGGTCCAAGTATCTACATTTTTGATATATAAGGCAACACCTCCTGCCTTTTTTTCCCTGCCTGTCCTTCCTGAGCAAGCTGTACCCTTCTATACCAATATTCAGTCATGTGTATTATCCCACCAAGTCTCTGTGATGCCAACTATATCATAGTTGTGTTTACTAACTAGCATTTCTGGTTCTTCCTGCTTATTCCCCATCTTCTTGCATTAGTATACAGACATCTCACTTATGGATTTGATTTCCCCCTAGGTTCTCTCTTGTCTTTCCCTCATCCCTGCTATAATAGCCCATGCTCTGGCCAGATTACAGCCCTTCTCCCAGATCTCCCAGATCTCTCCTGCTTTTGCCTTACCTGTGTGCTTTTGTCTCCTGCCCCATCAAACCTAGTTTAAAGCCCTCCTCCCTAGGTTAGCCAGTCTGTATCCAATAAAGTCTGTATCCAGTCTGGCAATGAAGCTGTTTGCATCAGCCCTGTTCTTTGGGGATGATTGTTTATATGCCTGCCTGCCTGTCTGTCTAACAGCCTCTGGAGCAATAGAGTAACTGACTGAAGAGCGAGGAAGTCGGGACCACCGCCTCAGCTGGCACGAATGGGTGAAGTTCCATTGAAGTCAATGGAACCCTGGGGACTGACTCCAGCTGAGAATCTGGTCCTACGGTTTCCTATGTGTAATTGTGTACTGAGCAAGTTTCTCAGGGTTTCCTCAGATGAAAATCTGAGCGGAAAAGCTTCCTGACGCCCCAGTAAACCGCTGTGTGTGCTGCTTCCCATTGTACAGGGGGAACCAGGCTACGTGCTGGGAGGGGTGGAAGTGATTCCTGGCCGAAATGGACAACCAGGCTCTCCTGTGAGTAAACGCATGACATCTGGTATAACTCACCTCCCTTCTGCGGTCGGTGTCTCCAAATGGTGTGTGGTCACCATAGATCGCGCAACTGGGGCAGCCAGGCCTTTAGACTTATCTGTAGCTTAGTAATGGCCAAAGGGTCTCTCTTAGGATTGGGGCCCCCTTGTGCTAGTCTCTGTGCATGCATATATAGCACAAGACAGACCCTACCCCAGGTAGCTTAGACAAAACAGGAAAAATAGGTGCACTGAGGGAGAAAGGGATGCAACGCACGAGCTGACTAGGTCAGTGCTTTCCTTTTCCTGGGCGTCTCCTGTACAGGTGTTGGTGACTTGGGAGGCAGCGTTCTTTCCTTTGAGTCAGCACTAGAGGGCACTGTGCTGCTGGATGTGGACCTGGCCACGTGTGGTTGTTAAGGCTCTCATAGGACATTGTGTACGATTAGGGTTGTTAACCCACACATCCTGATGAAGTACAGTTTGGATAACTGCTCTCTGGCTTCTTAAAGTCCTCCCCTTGTCATTTCAATGAGATACAAAATCCTCCTTCACATCCTGGCCTGAGCTGCTGGCAGTGTTATTGTGTGCTATTAACCAGCTGCTGCCTTTCACCCCAGAGGTGGCAGTATTTCAGTGCTGGGTGCATGGATCTCAATGTGTATGTTCTAAATAATCTTTGCCCTCTCAGTGTTTCCTGCTGTACCCTCATCATCTCTTTTCACTGCAGCCATCCTCTATCCTCTTGAGAGCAGGGTTATGGATGTCTTTCCTTCAGTGTCTCTCCGTGCAGCTCAGTGATTGGCCAGAGAGGTCGCCACTGAGTGACACGGGCACTTACTCTAGGCCCATATGCTGCTCAGCTTTGCTAGGAGTGGGAGTAGAGGTCACTGGGGTAGAGCATTTGTGTCTCTCAAATGTTTGGCTTGAATCATTTCAGGGACAGAAAGGGCAGCCGGGAGTTCCTGGAACAGCAGGACCACCAGGGCCGCAGGGACCGCCTGGGATGTCTGTGAAGGTGTGTGTGACTGTGAGCTAGCCATTTGTCTGCATTGCTCTGCCATAGGCACCTGGGGGCGTGTGCTGAATGCGGGGTAACTAGGAGGGTTACCCTTCTCAAGGCAGGGGGAATCCACATCCCCCAGCCTGTCACACAGCGAGGGGTCAGGCCTCCTAGACATCTATAAATTAATCCTGTGCCATTGACGCCAATGGGGGCTTTACCGGTGACATCTGTGAGTGCAGGATCAGGCCCCTCTCTGTAGTCTGACGACTCATCACAAGACACTGGGGTCCAACTGCAGTTTCAGAGGACCTAGTGGGCCAGTTTGAATGCAGCCTGGAACAGGAGTGAGTGAAAGTTGTTACTATTTGGGGGTGGTTCCGTTGTTGAGGTGAAATATTTAAGCCCAGCTTCCAGTGTGCATAGTGCCGTTGTCCATAGTTGCCTCCCCACCCAGCCACCTTCTAGGCAGTTTGAGCCGAGGACAATGGTGGGTGCAAATGTGGGAGGCGGCTCCCCTCACACGCGTGGGGCAGAACGATCCCAGTGGGGGCAGACTGCAGCCCAGATTGCGTAGATCTTCGAGAGGAGGCTCCAGCGGAAATGGAGGGAGGGAGGGGGCCCTGAGAAGGAAACATGATCGCTCCTGTCTTGTTCTGAGGCTGTATCATTCTCTGTCCTCTGTTTCAGGGCGAGCCTGGAGATGCTGGTGGTAGAGTAAGTAGTTGAGATTTACTCCTAGTTTCATCCCGTGTGTGTATGTGTCTGTCAGACCTGAGGAAGAGCTCTGTGTGGCTCAAAAGCTTGTCTCTCTCACTAGCAGAGGGTGGTCTGATAAAAGACATTACCTCACACACCTTGTCTCTCAAATATCTTGGGACCAACATGGCTTCAACCAAACTGCATGCAACATGTCTGTCTGACTGACAGCCCTGCATTTTATTTTTAAGCTGCCGAATGGATTGAATTTAGCTGGTGTTGGTCCTACTTTGAGCAGGGGTTTGGACTAGATGACCTCCTGAGGTCTCTTCCAACCCTAATCTTCTATGATTCTATGAATACATGCCCCAGTGATGCTCAGCCTGGGGACCTATCCAAGAAGAGACATTTCCTTTTTCCGCCCCCCTCCCACCCCCCGTCAGCTCCCTGATCTGTCTGGTGGTGCTAGTAGTGTTGCTATGGCTACCAGTCAGGCATAGGTGTGCATGCGTGCGTGTGTATATATGGTGCAGGGAGGGAGCTGCCCATAGGCCTGCCACCATCACTGGCCACAATAACACAGTAAGTCAAGTATGATTCTCCCCTGTACTGCTGGTCTCCACTGCAGCTTGTGCCCTGTGGCAGGCTGAAGGGGTCTCTGGGGTGCCATTGTATCCGAAAGGTTCTTTAATGCATGAGCATGAATCACTGGCCACATGATTGATGCTGAGGGCGGCTCCTGGAAACGTGCAGTGTTGTTCTAGTTGGTGAGAGTCTCTCATGCATTATACAGGGGCCTCGCGGGAAAAGCGGTGCCAAGGGTGACAAAGGAGATGCAGGAGAGACCGTGAGTACAGACTGGTGCTGAACTTTCACCAATAGTCACTTTGGGCCAGACAGTGCCTGTCAGATGCAGGCCGTCGCTTAGGGTGGGTGGAGAGCAATACATCCTGGGACTCCTGGGAAATGTCGTGGAGGCGTAGTCGGCAGGATCTACACCCTGTTTACTGGTTATCTGGAGTTAGACAACCTCTGTGCTGACTGTGGCCTGGAAGCTGCAGTCAAAACAATGAGGGGATGAGAGTTGTGTTCATGGACTATGAGAAGCATCCAGAAGAGTGCTGCAGTTAGAGCTGGCCAAGAGAGAGGCCCAAAAGCTGGAGGTAGCAGAGAAAGCCAAAGAGTGAGGTGCCTTTGGGTAGTGTCACACTCCCCTCTGTGGAGGGCAACAGCTTTCACTGGCTAAGATGCTGTATGAGCTAATTCCCAGCACTTCGTGGGGCCTCATTTTTATCATTTGGCTTGGCACTAACCCTAAATACCTTGGGCATGACAGGCACTGTGTTGAACCACATTCTGTTCCTCTTTTGCAGGGGAAAGCCGGTTTGCCTGGCCCTCTCGGGCTGGATGGTGCTCCTGGAATTCCCGGGCCAAGGGGAGAAAAGGTCATTACTCATGTAATATGTCTTTACTCTTCATCTGCCCAAAGGGGACAGAAATAGCCGAGTTGCCGTAATGGCAGGATGGACCAAGTGCGAGGAGGATGGAGAAGTGTCACCATGTCTCCCCCTGCTCCATGGACTTGCTGCAGCCAATATCATGGAATAGAATAGACATTGTCTGTCTAGCCAGCCTTCCCTGTTCCTCTGACTCATCTCCTATCTGTGCATCTGAAAGGTTTGGCCACTGTAGATGCCAGGACCTTCTCCTCTCCCACGGGATGGCCTCCTTTGGTGTCCCTGCCTCCTTTATCCCCATCCTCTTTCACATTGAAACCTCTACAGTCCTTTTCTTAACATGTCTCCCTTTCCAGGCAACTTAGGCTGACCTTAGAAATACAACCCTATAATGCTGAGGTTACATTAACAGACACTTCTCCAGACAAAATGGTCCTGCACTGAATTGCTGGCCCCCAGTGGGAGTTCAGAGATGCTGCTATAGATAGGACTGATTTCAGTTATAGTCTCGCCTTTTCTTTTCTTTTTTTTTTTCTTCTCCTTTCTCCCTTCTCCCTCTGGAGTGTTACCTTCACTTAGGCTGTGCTTGCTTTTCAGGGGGAGGCAGGGATCGGCATTCCAGGCACACCTGGCTTTAAGGGAGCAGAAGGAGGAAAGGTATGTTTTAGTCTTTGCAACCAGGTTTGTACATGTGCAATAGGCAACCTCTGTCCCTCCCCTTTTTCTTCAGTGCTCTGGATGTAGTTATTAACAGACTGAACCAAAAAACTAAATCTGTCCTTGTAGTTCTATGGCCTGGGTTATGCAGGTCAGATTAGATGATCACAGGTTATGTCCATAATTGAAGATAGGGGTGTGATTACCAGCTTGCCTAGATGCACTCATGCTAGACCTCCCTGAGCAATATTTATCTGCTTTCACAGGAAAATTTCTATATTTCTCAGTCAGAAGACCTAAATATTTTGACTGAAATCGACATATTTCAAATTGGACGTACTGCCACATTGCCTCATGGGAGTTATAGTTTACTTGCCTCATGTCCCCATTCTCCTCTGTGGGCTGAGCTCCCCAGAGTGACTACATCTCTCAGGAAGCACCATGGCCAGGGACTCCCATGATGTACTGCCTCCTGTCTCCAAAAGGGGAGATCCTGGTGCATCCTGGGAGATGAAGCCCTGTGTCCAAATTTCTGCCAAAAATTGAAATATGTATTTTTTTCCATTTTTGTCAAATTTTTCTGTGGAACCTCTTGCTTTTTTCCACCAGCTCTAGTGGGAAGGCTAGTGCAGACAAGGTGTCAGTGGCCACCAGCCTTTTTATCATGGTGTTTAGACCTTCTCTCATTAGGGTGGGAGGACTCAGTGGTTAAAACACCAATGGTAGTGGGAACCTTGGTACCCAATGTGGCTACTGCAGTAGAACTAAACCAGCAATCGCAAGGTGTTTGGCAGCAAAGCCCAGTGTAGATGCAGCCTCGTTTGTCAGACTTGGGCTGGGTGTTATTTTCTCAGAGGTAGGAGAGAATTTCACCTGGCTGTGAGCACCATGTGCCTGCGGTGTTCCAGCTTGGGGAGGAGTCAGTATGAGCCAATTAGTGTCTGACCTGCACTGGCATTAATGCCCAAACACTGGTCCTGATGAGCAGCTTGAGCTGCATGGCCTCTTCTCTGGGGAGTTTCGGTGGGACTGTAGAGAAGGAAGGCACCTAGGCCATGGAACAGAAGTGGAGCTATTCCACAGTGTCCACTGCAGCCTGTGCAGCATCTGGCCTCCCCCAATGCCACGGGAAATGATTGGTGGCAGGTCCACCAGCTCTACCCCCAAATCCCTGCTCTGCCAGGCAGTGCCTGGAGTTCCCGTGCAGCTGGTCTTGTGGCACAAAAATCCTCCTTGGGCTTCCAGAATCTGCCCTTTGCCCCTAAACAGCTGGTAGGAATTGCTCTGTCCTTACAAGACGCCTGTGTCTTCACTGTTTGAGGGCTCTGGATTTAGCAAACCTTTGGAGGTGACAATCTAATAGGCGAGAGATGGGACGGGTGTTGCCGAAATCAGCCCTTTGTAAATAGCTGGACCGCAATGGAGAGGTGTTGTTGAAACTCATGGACTGCCGCTGGAGTTGAAAAAGGAGAGAAACACAGAAGGGTGGTGATGATGAAGAAGAGGACAGGAGCCAGCAATGAGTCCTAGAGGCTGAGCTCTCTTCTCTCTTTGTTTTTCAGGGGGAAATGGGGCCACCCGGAGCACAAGGACAAAAGGCGGGTATTAAAAACATGCATCCAAGTTGAACCTGTGCTAGGGTGGTTGGAAATGGGTGGTGGTCTTGTGATGGGGAAGATAGAGGGACATCCCTTGTGGCATAGAATGCAATAAGAAAAGGAGTACTTATGGCACCTTAGAGACTAGCCAATTTATTTGAGCCACGCCCAGTCGTGGCTAAGTCATTATGCAAGGTAACCTATTTCTCCTTGTTTTCCTAACCCCCCCCCCCAGACGTTCTTGTTAAACCCTGGATTTGTGCTGGAAATGGCCCACCTTGTAAGGAGAGTGATCACTTTAGATAAGCTATTACCAACAGGAGAGTGGGTTTGTTTGGGGGGGGGGGGGAAGAAAACCTGGATTTGTGCTGGAAATGGCCCACCTTGATTATCATACACATTGTAAGGAGAGTGATCACTTTACATAAGCTATTACCAGCAGGAGAGTGGGGTGGGGGGAGAGAAAACCTTTTGTAGTGATAAACACCCATTTTTTCATGATTTGCGTGTATAAAAACAAACATCTTCCTCATTTTCCATAGTATGCATCCGATGAAGTGAGCTGTAGTTCACGAAAGCTTATGCTCAAATAAATTGGTTAGTCTCTAAGGTGCCACAAGTACGCCTTTTCTTTTTGCGAATTCAGACTAACACGGCTGTTACTCTGAAACCTGATAGAATTCAATGACGCTACCCCAAATTCAAAATCAGTGAAAGGAAATCCTTCTTCACACAAGGCATAATCAGACGGTGGAACTCCTTACCACAGGATGACATTGAGGCCAAGAATCCAGCAAAACTCAAAAAAAGATTGGATGGGTAGAAACCGGTGATCAATGGCTCAATGTCTAGTTGGCAGCCAGTATCAAGCAGAGTGCCCCAGGGGTCAGTCTTTGGGCTGGTTTTGTTCAACATCTTTATTAATGATCTGGATGATGGGATGAATTGCACCCTCAGCAAGTTCACAGATGACACTAAGCCTTGAGGAGAGGTAGATATGCTGGAGGGTAGGGACAGGGTCCAGAGTGACCTAGACAAATTGGAGGGTTGGGCCAAAAGAAATCTGATGAGGTTCAACAAGGACAAGTGCAGATTCCTGCACTTAGGATGGAAGAATCTAGTGCACTGCTACAGGCTGCGGACTGACTGGCTAAGTGGCAGTTCTGTAGAAAAGGACCTGGGGATTACAGTGGACGAGAAGCTGGATATGAGTCAACAGTGTGCCCTTGTTGCCAAGAAGGCTAACGGCATATTGGGCTGCATTAGTAGGAGCATTGTCAGCAGATCGAGGGAAGTGATTATTCCCCTCTATTTGGCACTGGTGTGGCCACATCTGGAGTATTGCGTACAGTTTTGGGCCCCCCACTACAGAAAGGATGTGGACTAATTGGAGAGAGTCCAGCAGAGGGCAACGAAAATGATCAGGGGACTGGAACACATGACTTATGAGGAGAGGCTGAGGGAGCTGGGCTGGTTTAGTCTGCGGAAGAGAAGAGTGAGGAGGGATTTGATAGCAGCCTTCAACTATCTGAAGGGGGTTCCAAAGAGGATGGAGCTCAGCTGTTCTCAGTGGTGGCAGATGACAGAACAAGGAGTAATGGTCTCAAGTTGCAGTGGGGGAGGTCTAGGTTGGATTTTAGGAAACACTATTTCACTAGGAGGGTGGTGAAGCACTGGAATGGGTTACCAATACCTAGGGAGGTAGTGGAATCTCCATCCTTCAAGGTTTTTAAGGCCTGGCTTGACAAAGCCCTGGCTGGGATGATTTAATTGGGGTTGGTCCTGCTTTGAGCAACAGGTTGGACTAGATGACCTCCTGAGGTCTCTTCCAACCCTAATCTTCTATGATTTTATGGTCATGAATACATTTAGGCTGGAAATTAGAAGTAGGTTTCTACCCATCAGAAAGAGTAAAGTTCTGGAACAGCCTCCCCATAGCAGTAGTGGGGGGCAAACCACCTAAGTAGTTTTAAGATGGAGCTTGATACATTTATGAATAGGACTATATGACGTGGCTTCCTGTGATAACAGGGGATTGGACTCAGTGACACAGAGATCCCTTCGAGTCCTGTATCTGGTGGTCTCCGCTCTGATCCAGCCTGGGAATCCCTAGGTTCCTGGTAGGGTTGCCAGACATCTGTTTTTTCACTGGAACACCCAGTCGAAAAGGGACCCTGGCAGCTTCAGTTGGCACCGCTGACCGCTCTGTTAAAAGTGCAGTCAGCAGCGCAGCAGGGCTAAGGCAGGCCTCCTGTCTGCCCTAGCTCTGTGCAGCTTCCGGAAGTGGCCCCCAGGTCCTTGCTGCCCCTATGTGCATGGGCGGTCAGGGCGGCTCTGCGCACTACCCCCACCCCAAGTGCCGGCTCCTCAGCTCCCATTGGCCAGGAATCATGACCAATGGGAGCTGCGGGGGTGGTGTCTGTGGGTGTGAGGGCAGCGCGTGGAGCCTTCCGTCCCTGGTCGCTCATGTGCCATGGGGCTGCAGGAACCTGGTGGCCACTTCCTGGGAGCTGCGGTAAGCGGTGCCGGGACCCTGCATCCCGAACCCCCTCCTGGACTCCAACCCCTTGCCCCAGCCCGGAGTCCCCTGCCACACCCAAACTCCCTCCTGTAGCCCGCACCCCCCCCCAACACTCTGTCCTTGCCCGGAGCCCCCACCTGCACCCCAAACCCCTGGCCTCACCCCACCTCACCTCAGAGCCCACACGCCCAGCTGGAGCCTGCACCCCCTCTCACACTCTGAACCCCTCAACCCCAGCCCGGAGCCCCCTCCTGCACTCCAAACCTCTCATCCCCAGCCCCACCCCAGAGTCCGCACCCCAACGTGCTACCCCAGCCCAGAGCCATTTCCTGCACCCCAAACCCCTCATCCCTGGCCCCACCTCAAAGTCCACACCCCCAGCTGGAGCCCACCCGCGCCCCACACCCTAACCCCCTGACCCATCCCTGTGAAAGTGAGCAAGGATGGAGGAGAGTGAGCAACGGAGGGAGGGGGGATGGAGCAAGTAGGGGCGGCTCCTCAGTGAAGGGGCAGGGCCTCAGGGCAGGGCACGGGGCAGGGGTGTTCGGTTTTGTGCGATTAGAAAGTTGGCAGCCCTAGTTCCTGGTGGAGGCTGGGAAGGCAAAAAGTGTTGGTAAAGGCATATTAAACTGTATCGTACTGTTCAGCCACTAGGCAACCTACCTTTTTAAAGCTAACCTCAGTCATTGCTGGCAATGCATTAAAGGATCTTCTAGTGAACACATCTGGTGTGTATCTCTCTGAGAAGGGAGCCCTGCAGCCAGTCCATATCTGGTACCGAACCCTGACTTGCTGGTAAGCAGCCCTACTGGGTACAAAGTGTACATGACAGAGGCCCCTCACAAACGGGTGGCAATGATTGTTGGGGAAGTGACTCGGGGAGAGTGGGGAGGATTTTGCTGCCCAGGGGTGAGGAAAACATTGATGTCTTAGCCTGTGACATTCACTGCTGGACAAGGATCAGGGAGTCAAAGACTGTGATTTCTTGATGTAACAAAAAAACCCTGAGAGTGGCTTAGGTATGTGAAAGATAATCAAATCTCAGGGCATGAAGTGGTCACCTCCATGGGCTGGAAAGATCTCCAGGCCCCTACATGTAGCACTGAACAAGTAGCTAAATGCATGATTGAGTGAGCCTTTTGCCACCCCCTGAAGCATGGGACGTCAGCCACTGCTGTAGGCAGGATACCGAACCTAACTGGCCAATGGTCGGGTCTGGCTAATTCAATCTTATCACAGTTTCTCTTCCCTGCCTCTCCAGCATCAACTGGCTTATTGCTTGGAGAGGATTCTGCAGAGCAGCGGCTCTGGGAGACGGACATGTGACTCACTTCAGACCGTCTTGTCTAGCAAATGGAAAACTTGCTTTCTAAAGAACTGCCCCTCCAACACACAATATTGAGGGCCAAGCCCTGCTTGCCTGTGGAAAAGTGCATGTTTATAACAATGCATGGGAATTGTGTATTTGCACGTTCAAACAGCCATCTCTAACTTGCCCTTTGCATGTGCAATCATGGCACTGTGTGCACAAATGTGGGCATGCACTTGTGTGGGCATTTTTGCATGTGCAATTGCACCTCTTTAAGAAAAGAAAAAAGTGTGACTGAGTGTTTTCTGTAAGGGGCCTTAGGCCTAGAACTACTGGTGTTTTTAAAGAGCTCTTTCGGGGACTGACTACATGGGACAGTCAGGGAAATACATTTTGTTTTTGTTTTTGTTTAGGGTGAACCAGGATTGCCTGGAGAGGAAGGACTGACTGGCCCAAAGGTAGGGTTTGGGTGAACCAAAATCAAAGTTAAAAAAAAAATGCAGTGAATTTGGAGCCCAAACTACCCTGATAAAATGGGACCCCAATCTCAGCTGATGTTACCATAATATACACAATATTGTGAGAATTAATTATTGTTTGTCTGGCTCTTTGAAATCCTCACCTGAAGGGCAATATATGAATGCAAAGTCTATTGATATTAAAACAAAGATATATTTGTCTTCTTGCTTTGCAAACTCCTGGAGAAGGAATATCCAAAGCTCTTTCTCCTGCAGAGTGCAGGGCTTGCTTGTTCGTTGGTTGATATTTCTTTGCAAATGGATCTTTGTCTTAACAAAAGCATCTTTCATTTTCCAGGGTAAAAAAGGCCAAGCAGGTGTCAAAGGGGAGAAGGTGAGAGGGGTCCTTAAACTGATAGAAATAAATGATGCTTGGACATAGGAGAGGAGAGAGAATAGGCCTGATTTGCTCTTGGTTACACTGGTATAGATCAAAGATAAATTTGGTGGAGTTACACTGGTCTAAAACCAGTGTGGTTGGCAGCAGAATTGAGCCCAATATCTGAGTTGTCTTAGCCTGTTGAATGTGCATTCAGTTTTCTTTTGAGGAATATTTCCCATGCATATTTGTTGTTTTACAAACCCCAAAGTCACATTCCTTCTGCATTTTCATTTAATTATTAAATCAAGGATCAAAATAAGATTGGGCATTTTTATTAGCATTTGCAGCTAGGATAAAAATAAGCTATCAATCCTCATGCTTCAGGATATTGGCTTATCACCAGCTGGGGACAGGAAGGTATCTCCCCTGAAGGTGACTTCCTCTGCAGTTTTGAGGCTCTGTCAGAGATTGGATGCTGAAGTAGATGGACCCATTGGTCTGTTCTGGCAACTCTTATGCACCTAATACCTCTACGTATTTTCTGTCGCTTGCAGGGGGAGCGTGGAGAAATGGGGCCGAAGGGACTTCAAGGAAGTGCTGTAAGCCAATCAAGTTGCTTGACAAGCTGCTGTCAGAATGACCCTGCATGTAACAAATGGAACCATCCCAAACCCTTTCTTGATGAGACCATCGCAGAGCCGGCTCCTTCCCCGTGTTGCAATGCCTTTGGAGCCACTTGCCACAGCTCTTGCAAACATTGTAGTCTCTGTTTGGCATCTCCTGTTGCTACAGATGCTCTGCCTGGCTCTCATTTACATGAATGCCCCTTTATGCCACTCTGGGTAAAAGGGCATTAAAATGGGCCTTTTACCTGCCAGAATACTGTGAAAGAAACCTGGTATTAATGAGAATCAGGCTCTTCATTAACGTGAGTCTGCAATGGCTGCATTCAGGTTGAAGACTAGCCCCATCCCCTTTTAGCCTCCTGGAATGGCAGGGAGGTGGTGACATTTGGGTGTCTCAGGGTTTGATTTAGGTTTCCTACTGACTGGCAGATCTCTCTCTTGACCCCAAAAGCCCGTAGAGTGGGTGCTTGTATGGGTGCCTTCTGGTCTTGTATTCAACCTTCTGACGGTTAAAAATTGGGTGGGAAATCTCATAAGAACGGAATTTCTAGTGAGATTTGTACATGCGGGTGGATCTGGCTGGAGGTCCCCAAAGAAGACTACTGCATGGTGTGGGGCCTGCTTGTGTTGAAAAGCCTGGCAGTGGGACATAGAGCATATCGATTCTAGGTCGCCCTATTCAAATCGGGCCCAGGTTCAGGATAAATGTTCCCATCTGATGGCTGAGGGGTAGCCTGTGTGCCGGGATCTGGTGATCTCATTCCACTCCCTAATGGGCGAGTTTTCATGGGATTAAAATCATCATCATGTTTAGCCCCCTTTTTGGGAGCAGTCTTGGCAGAGAAGCCAATGGCTAAATGTCCCATGAAGACACAACTTGACACTGCTGTTGTCCCTGCTGTACGATGTGGTCCCTTTGGGACCCCGGAATTAAATGACTGAAATATTTTTAACCTGTTGGAAATGTTCCTTTGATGTTTTACAGGGCTTTCCAGGAGTGGTGGGGCAGAAAGGAGACCAAGTAAGTAATATGGGGCAGTGGGGGTCATTTAGATCAAGGAGCCAGGGCAAAGAACAGGAGTCAGGACTCCTAACAATCAGATAACAGCCTTAAAATAGTGACTGTGTTTAGCTGCCTTTACAAGTTTCCTCTCTTCTGGTACAGCGTGTTCCAAGAAGAGCCCGGGGAATAACTGATTTTTCAGTTCGCTGACAGCTCCAACATTTTTGTTAAAAAATTCATTTTGGGCCAAACTGAATCGGAAAACTGCAAAAAAATTTCGGCAACTAGAAAAAAAAATCCATTTTGAGTCGAACAAAAATGTCTGGCATTTTAAAAGAACTAGATTCACAAAATGAGTAGCGGTGGGGTCTCCTTTAGTCCTGTAGTTAGGGGTGCTCACCTGGGATGTAGGAAACCCTGGTTCAATTCTCCCCCTTCTGGTTCAATTCCCCCCTCTGCCTATTGTGGGAAGGAACTTGTACTTGGGTCTCCCACCTCTCAGGCGACCGGGCCATGGGCTATTCTGCTGCAGAGCTCTCTCAACCTGTTCCACTTAGTGTAAACAGTAACTGGAGCGGGGACCCTGTGCCAGTGACCATTCTTATTCATCATAGTCATTCATAATTACAGTGTCTGGTCACTGGGCCAATGAAAGACATACAGCATCATTAGGGCCCTACCAAATTCACGGCCATGAAAAACGCGTCACAGACCATGAAATCTGGTCTTTTGTATACTTTTACCCTATACTATACAGATTTCACAGGGCAGACCAGCTCTGAAGGCAGCGCAGAAGTAAGGGTGGCAATACCACTGCCCCCCTACAAATAACCTTGTAACACCCCCCCACAACCTCCTCTTGGGTCAGGACCCCTACAGTTACAACACCATGAAATTTCAGATTTAAATAGATGAAATCATGAAATTTAGGATTTAAAAAATCCTATGACCGTGGAATTGACCAAAATGGACTGTGAATTTGGTAGGGCCCCAAGCATCATCCCATTGTTTTACTTCTGTCCTTCTGTGCCTGAGCTGGGGGCTGGGTTAAGAAATGATGCTTTAGGTTTTTTTAAGCATAAAAACTTTTAATTTTCTAACTATTAACTTTATGTATTTAATCTTTCCTTACAGGGAAGTCAGGGCTTTCCAGGTGCTCCGGCCATGGGGGTAACTATGAGTGGACAGTAGTTCTGGTAACCCCCCTGAGCAATAGATACTGCATCACTCAGTGTACAATACAGACATGGCTTGTGCCGCTTAACGCACAGCTTTCCAGCGGGCAGCATGAACAGCTAAAGAACTAGGGAAGTCTTACTGAACCGTCTATTCACGCTCACTGTTAAAGTCACCTGGATTCACGGGGTGCACTGACTTCTGAAAACCAGGCTCCTTGGTGGTGGAATTATGAAAGCCAGTTCCACATTAGTGATTACTGCAATTTCTTCTGTAATATGCTATTTCCTGGAAGGCCCTGATCAAGACTGGAGCCGCGTTGAGACTGGTGCTAGAAAGACAATCCTGGCCCCAGAGATTTTGTAGTCTAATCCTATCCATTTAATCTGATCTCCTATTATGAGAGTTAGCACAGGGCTGATTTTGGCACTACGAGGGCACTTAAATTTATTCTGAGAGATACTGAGGCCTGCTGGAACCATCGAGGCTCAGCCCTGGTGTAATTAAAGTCCTTGGGCTGTTCTGGGTAAATCTTGACCAGTTAACTGGCCCCGCTGCCCTGAAGATGAATTACTGGATCCCACACTTGGGCTTACAGAGGCCCTGATCCAAAGCCTATTGAAGTAAATGGGAGTCTTTCAATGGGTTTTGGACCAGGCCTATAGTCCTTTCTGGTGTTGGATACAGTATAGGAGTCGGCTTTTGCCACTCAAACACAGGGTACAAGGTCCTATAGGGTAATGGGGTAATGGAGGTAGACTGAGCTTTTTTTGTTTTGAAACTTGAGTTGTGTCCCCCCCACATTCTTCCCCCTCCACCTCCATAAAACCCCCGTGTAACACGATCTGAATATGGCAGAGAGAACTGGGCTTATTTAGTCTGCAGAAGAGAAGAGTGAGGGGGGATTTGATAGCAGCTGTCAGCTACCTGAAGGGGGGTTCCAAAGAGGATGGAGCTCAGCTGTTCTCAGTGGTGGCAGATGACAGAACAAGGAGCAATGGTCTCAAGTTGCTGTGGGTGAGGTCTAGGTTGTATATTAGGAAACACTATTTCACTAGGAGGGTGGTGAAACACTGGAATGGGTTACCCAGGGAGGTGGTGGAATCTCCATCCTTCGAGGTTTTTAAGGCCCAGCTTGACAAAGCCCTGGCTGGGATGATTTAGTTGGGGTTGGTCCTGCTTTGAGCAGGGGGTTGGACTAGATGACCTCCTCAGGTCTCTTCCAACCCTGATCTTCTATGATTCTATGATTCTAATATCCATCTATGTCAAGGAAATCCATCCCTCTAAATAAAGAGGACACTTATGTGGCTTCCTTTTCTCCTAGGTTGTTGGACCTCCAGGCAAGAAGGGTGCCAGAGTAAGTTAACTAAGCAGCACAATGTTAAACTTGCATGAGACCTTTAACTAAGAAGACTAGGGCTGAGTACCATGTTACTCCCTGAGATTCCTGGGCTATATGGAGACCTGGTCTCATGAAATGACAAAGCTCAAGTGAACAGAGATTGGAACATAAGAACTCTCATACTGGGTCAGACCAGTGGTCCATTTAGCCAGTATCCTTTCTCTGACAGTGTCCAAGGCCAGATGCTTCAGAGGGACTGAACAGAACAGGGCAATTATTGAGTGATCCATCCCCTAGTGTCTAGTCCCAGCTTCTGGCAGTCAGATGCTAAGGGACAACCAGAGCATGGTGTTATGACCCTGACTATCTTGGCTAATAGCCATTGGTGGACCTATCCTCCATGAACTTATCTAATTCTTTTTTTAACCCAGTTATAGTTTTGGCCTTCACAACGTCCCCTGGCAATGAGTTCCACAGGTTGACTGTGTGTTGTGTGAAGAAGTACTTCCTTATGTTTGTTTTAAAGCAACTGCCGATTAATTTCATTAGGTGGCCCCTTTGTTGTGTGTTGTGTGACAGAGTAAATAACACTTCCTTATTCACTTTCCCCACACCCTTCATCATTTTTATAGACCTCTAGCATATCCCCCCGTAGTCTCTTTTCCAAGTGAAACAGTCCCAGTCCTTTTGGTCTCTCCTCATATGGAAGCTGTATTCAAGTTGTGGGTGTAACGACACATGATCAACAATGATGATTCTGCCCCATTAATCTTTCTCTTGTTTATATGCAAGCCAATTTAAACCCTCACGTAACATCTAGCCCAGGGGTAGGCAACCTATGGTACGCGTGCCAAAGACGGCATGCGAGCTGATTGTCAGTGGCACCCACACTGCCTGGGTGCTGGCCACCGGTCCGGGGGTCTCTGCATTTTAATTTAATTTTAAATGAAGCTTCTTAAACGTTTTAAAAACCTTATTTACTTTACATACAACAATAGTTTAGTTTAGTTATATATTAAAGACCTATAGAACAAGACCTTCTAAAAACGTTAAAATGTATCACTGGCACGAGAAACCTTAAATTAGAGTGACTAAATGAAGACTTGGCACACCACTTCTGAAAGGTTGCCGACCCCTGGTCTAGCCACATGGCAGATGTAAATTTGCTTCCAGCCATTCTGTTTCCAGTGTCAGCTTGTGGAAAAGGCTTAGATCTTGGGGTACTGGTTAAGGAGGTTAGTAAGGCACAGATCCAGTGCCCAAGATAGAATCTGGACTCTGTCTAGAGTGGAGAGGTGTTGACCTTGCTAGAGTAAACTCAGTTTCCAAAATCCAAGGACTTCTTCGAGGTGGAAGAGACCACCTGCTGCATTAGCCATGATGGCAGGATTGATTTAATTTCCCTTCCCCCCCCTCCCCCCACCCTTATGGATGTGTTGGGTCTGGAATGTTCTAACTCTGGAACTTCCCTTAGCACAGTGGTCCCCAAACTGTGGGGTGTGCCCCCCTCGTTCGGGGGGGCATGGCGGGGCCCCAGCCAGCCCCCATGGGGGGCAGGGCGGAAGCACCACCCAGCCCTGTTCTGCCTCCAGCTCTGCTCTGGCCCTGCCCCCAGCCACGGCTCCTGGCCCTGCCCCCCAGCCCTGCCCAAGGCTGGGGCTCTGCTCCCGGCCCCAGACCTGTCCCCAGCTGCGGCCCCAGCCTCGGCCCCCTTACCTCTGTCAGCATCCTCCGCCCCCCACCCCAGAGCCCCAGATCCCGGGTGGGGCTTCACTCCCAGTCCCAGACGTGCCCCCAGACAGGGCTCTGCTTCCGGCCCCGGCCCCAGCCTCAGCCCCTGGCCGCGGCTCCATTCCTGGCCCCGGCCCCAGACCTGCCCCCAGCTGTGGCCCCAGTCTCAGCCCCCTTACGCCTGTCAGCATCCTCCCTCCTCTCTCCCCCCAGAGCTGTGGCCCCACTCCCAGTCCCGGCTCCTGGGTGGGGTGCAACCCTGAAAAGTCTGTGGACCACTGCCTTAGCAGCTCATTGCCAGACTTAGAACTACAGAACTTAGGTTCCATTTTCCCTCCTGCAGCCCTCCTGGCTAGTACTCATATCTCCCTCAACTACTCTTCCTAACACCTCCCGCCCCTTTACAACATGACAAACTTCTGCTTTGCTTTTCTTCAGGCTTGAGCATGCCCAGTGCATTTATCCCCATTGTTCTCCAACCGTTTCCATTCTATGGGGCACGCCTATAAGAGATGGATCCTCTCATGAGACCCACCTCCCATTATGGGACTTAGCAGTACTCTCTTGGTTGCTGTCCAGGTCTCAAAACGTTTCATTACATTCTGTGGCGCGCTGGCAGAGGGGTCTGCGGGGTCCTTAGCCTTCTCCTTGCCTCATACGTCCTATTCTTCTGACCTTTTATCATTTTTGTTGGTAAAATACCAGTCTCTTTTGAAGCTTCTTAGCAGACAACTCCCGGGCCAGATTCTCATCGCATTTACACCAGCGTGAATTAGGAGTTGTTCCAGTGGAGTTAAACCGGTGTAAGTGAGAGCAAAGTCTGGCTAACGCCGTTAATTCCTTCCCCTGTTACACAACTTTCCACAGCTAAGGACTCCATGAAATCCACTAGGGACTTAACTAGAGATATTGATTTTACATAGTAGGCCCCCAGATACTACGGTGACGGGCAGCAGGATAAAATCCAAAGATAAATGGGTAGATTTCTCAAAGAAATTAGTCTTCAGAGTGGATTGAAAACTGGATTCCAGCAGCCACACAGGAAGGGCAAGCCCTGGCTAGGACGTGTGACTAACTGTGTGACTTCTTCACACTTAGGGCGATATTGGACCCGTCGGCCCCACAGGACCACAGGGAAACAAAGGAAAACAAGGAGTTAAAGGAGAGAAGGTAAAGCCTGTGCTTGTGGCACTGGAAAGTTTCCGTTCCTTTGTGCTGGAAATGGCCCACCTGTTGATGACTTTAGATAAGCTATTACCAGCAGGACAGTGGGGTGGGAGGAGGTATTGTTTCATATTCTCTGTGTGTATATAAAGTCTGCTGCAGTTTCCACGGTAAACATCTGATGAAGTGAGCTGTAGCTCACGAAAGCTCATGCTCAAATAAATTGGTTAGTCTCTAAGGTGCCACAAGTACTCCTTTTCTTTTTGCGAATACAGACTAACACGGCTGTTCCTCTGAAACCTGTTCCTTTGTTGGTTCAAGTTGTACATTGTGGGTCTCCACGAAGAAGGCCACAATGTGGATTGAGCTTCTCATTAAGCCACACTGGTGTGCACAGTCCATGCATGGTAGCCCCCGATGTTTGCAGTGGTACACTGAGGCCAAAGGCTTTGAGACAGATATGTTGTAAGGCACGAGGGTGACAATGAGGCCCTGAGGCCCAGCAATACAGGTCTCCTCTCGCTTCCTACCTCTCTGCGCTGGAAATGCACCGGGTGGGAGAGGCCTCCTTTCCGTCTGGCCCTAAACGCAGAGGCTTGTCTGTTGAGTTGGAAGCTGTCTGGGGGTAGGACAATGTCTCCCTTTGTGTCTTGTGCAGCACAAAGCACACTGTGTGCAGTCAGCCCCTGGTAATGACAGTATGAACTGGAAGTAGGTCAGTATCTCTGAACCCCGCGTGGATGGGCTCAAGAGGGCGGGAAGAGAAATGGCTGAAGCAATGGCTACGCTGCATGACTTGTTACTGAAGCAGGGTGACACCAGGAGCAGGGGCAGGCAACCTCCAGCTGGTGCTCAGGGAGGGGAATTCTCAAGGGCTGTAGTAGGTTGAGAGCAGAAGGGTGATGCTAACGCAGAGTCGGACGGGCAGCTGGCGTGACGATGGTGAAACAAGAGTGAGGCACTCGCTCCGTTCACTGATCAGAATTCTAGCAGCAGCGTTTGCCCCCAGATGTGACTTGTTCAATGTGGATACTAGCCCAAAAGAGCTAAGGGCCTTTCCATGAGAACTGCCTCCTCCTGAAAACCTCCATGCCGGCTGCCGAGACCCGGTCTAGATTCCTGCATGTTGCTGAATGCTGCTGATGCCCAGTGGGAGAGACAGTCTCATTTCAGTCTTCCTAGGGATGCAGGAAAAGGAAGGAGGGCAAAATAATCACTACGTTTTATTGCAAGCAGCACGGTGAATTTGATGAATTTGTGTTCATTGATCTCCTCCCAGGGAAGTCCAGGTTTTGGCATTCCAGGGCAATCAGGATTGAAGGGGGACATGGGCGAAAGGGTGAGTGGGGGCCATGTGATGAATGGGAACTGAGAGGGGAAAGGACGGAAAACAAGAGATGCTGAGCTCGATTCTGCTCCATTACCTCTGGGCAGCTGCACTGAATTCAGTGTGACGTCAGCGGGGACTGAGAGCGAAATCTGGCCTCACCCCGTATGGCCTGTCATTAGCAAATTAATCCAGTAGCTTCTGATACAAAAAAGATGCACCTTAAATGGTCTACAGAGCCCGCAGGGCAGCTCACCCCAGGGTGTGGGACTGCAGAGCAAAGCTGGGTGAACTCCCCCTGTAGTGCAGATCCAGGGTCCCTTGGGGCACCACCTGAATATTACTTGATCAGGTCCCTGCCATTGCAGGTACCTCGGGCATGCTGCACCCCAGTCCCTCCTGTTCTCTGCCTGTGGCTCACCACCGTTTAGTGTCCTGAGGGCTGTGGCGCTGTTGGGCTGGGTGTGGGGATGGCTGAGTGGTGGCCTGTCATATACAGGAGGTCAGACTACACGATCTGGTCAGGTCCCTTCTGGCCTTAAACTCTAGGACTCTGGCTATTATGAAACACAGTAACGTGGACAATCAAAGCCCTTGCTATTAAAAAAACGTGCTTTCTCCCCCTCTCCACATGACAGCATATTAGTCCAGCTGCTAACAGAGCGCAAGCAAAGAGCAGGTAGCTGCCCAGAGTGGCGCCTTGAAGAGGTGCAAAAGGCAGCTTAGAACAGCTTCTAACAGTTCAGCCAAGGGAAGATGCCACTTTGGCTCACCAGGCAGAACTGCTGCTTAGAGACCCTAAGTGTCCTACTTGGTGTTGGCCACTGCAATTCAAAGACATACACACGCATTGTGTCCCAAGCTGCAGAGCAGCCATTTTAGAGCCTGGCCACCAACTGGCAGACTTGGGCACACTTAGGCCAAGGTTTTGAATTGTGACTGTCATTTCAGGGAGCTCAAATTGCGACACTTTCCAGGGGCCTTAATTTCAGAGAGCGGGTGCTTAGTGCTTTCCAACACACCCTTTAATGTGTCTCGGGGGGGTACCCAAAATCACTAGCCAGGTCTAAAAAAGTGGGCCACCGTGCCTGCATGCCCAGGGTGTCTTGGGAATTACTTGCGTGAGTTGTATCTGCTGCTGATAGTGTTTTGCTAGGGTTATGAGATCAGAACTCAGTGACGTCTTCGGGTATTGTTCTTGCCCACTGACTTACAGTCTCATTTCTCCGCAGGGGAATGTAGGTTTATCTGGCAAACCTGGCCCAAAGGTGAGTGAGCACAGACCGCAGAGTGTGCAACGCAAAATCACAACTGTTGCTTGTATCGCCCAAATGGACTTCGGTCAGTTGGGTTTTGCAACATAAAAAGCGATGCCGCTAAAGTGGGATTAGAGTGGACGTTCACGGGGCGGGGAAGCTGTAATGATTAAAGAGGCTTCAAGGCAAGTTGTGGCTCTGCTGGAATCTCCATTCAGCAGTGCTGGGGCCTTGCACACTGCAAGACGACAGGCTAAAACTGCCTCTTTGTACTCTCCCCTTGCTTAACCCTAACTCCCCAGTAGGAAGGTGACCAGGCCATTTCTGGGTGTGCAGAAACCTAGAGAGACCACGATCCCAATGTAACCCACTTTCCACCCCTTCTGGAGACATAGAGGGACAGGTTGAAATATCTTCTAAAGGTAGCTTCAAAAATACCTCTCAGTGTCTCTTTGCCAAGTGCCAGACCGGTGGACAAGGGCATGGAAAACAGCCTAGATGCAGATTCACAAAGATACTCAGGCAGCTGGCCTTCCCCACCACAGTGCCTCTGTCAATCTGGGTCCTCGGGCAGAAGATCTGCTTAACGATGATATTTCTCTCACGGTGTTCCCTAGACTTTGTTGAAGGGGAATTTTGTTTTGGGAGACTGGTCCTTCACCAAACATAGCACATAGTGTGGGCTGCTTTGGGATGGGTGCACTTCGGGGCTAGGGGAAGGGTGCACCTACATGATTGGGAGATGTAGGCCAGAGTGGAAGTGCAAAGGTGAGGCCAAGAGGTTTTAGCTCAATGTGGTGGAGAAGTGGGGGAGCCAGTGGAGAGAGGAGAAGGGTGTTTGGGTGAGGAAGGATGTTACGGCTGCTCAGTCTTGGAGCTCCGATGTTAGCTGCACTGGCTGGGAATGCAGCATGCTGATTCAGCAACGTTACTCGATGTTACTCATAAAGAACGGCCACAGGCTCGGTTCGGCGGTGAAGGTGCTGGGCCAGCATGGTGCCAGCACCCCGGCTCCGTGGTTACAGGTACATTCAAATAAGGTACGTATTACTCTCCAGATGTTGTTAGCTAGCACCTTTATCCTTGTACCTGCTAGTTAGAACAAAATATCCTCATCCATTATCCTGTCATTCCCTCCTTATCTTATGAGGGGACGATGTGTTCTTGTACTATCCCTTAAGAGTGAGTTTACATAGTTACTTGAGAGATCTGTGTGGTTTTGTACCATCCTTTCCAGACAGGAACGTGCTAACGTCGTTAGCTGACACCTGGTGCATTGCTGTTGTGCTGAAGCCCGGCCTACTCCGGATCACAGCCTTTGGTTCATACTGTTACTTTTGCATAGGCCTCCAGCATGGCCTACAAAGGGGACATGGGGGGCAATGATACGAATGAATATAGAATGCCTCTTTTACAAACCCTACGCAGGTGAGATGTTTAGATGCCAAACAGCGTGAGCTGTTTTGCATCCCTAAACACAGCTGCCATGCAGAGAGAAAGAGACACCCACATCACACAGCAGCCTAGACCACCAGCGGTACAAAATGCAGTAGAAGAAAACAACAGTTGTGTTCGCTGTTTATTTCCAGGGGGAAATGGGTCCAAGGGGAGAGAAAGGTGAACCAGGAATACCTGGGAAACCAGGAGAGACCGGACTAAGAGGTAAAGATGTAAGTAGAAACTAATGGCCCAGTAAGACCGGTCATGTCGGTACAACTTGCTGAACTGCACCATTTTCTTAAACACAAAAGGAAAAGGAAGCTTCCAAATTAAAAATGGCTCCTTGCCACCATCTGACAAGGGTGGAGTGGTTTATGTGGAAGGAACTGGTGGGTGTCAGTTTTGTTTTGGGCATGGGAAACGGGAACCTTTAATAATTAGGTGAAATGTCTCAGTCTGTGACCCGTTACACTACGTGAAATTCAGGTACAATCCTGGACTAATAAGCAACTCAAGCAAAATACAGCTCTGCTCTGTCCCAGCTGGTGAGAAGATGCACCCTTCAGAATGCTTCAGCATTCTAGGGTACATATCTGGGCAGAGCTCTGCCAGTCAGAGTGCACTGGCTCTTTAACTTCAGCTAAAGTGGGACAAATGTGTTGCACCATGGCCTTTGTGTTGCAACATCTTGACATCGCATCATCACATCATGACATCATATCATCAACTCGTGACAACTTTACACTGCACCATGACATCTTGGTGTGATGATGATGCACCAGCTCTCAAGGATATTTTAGGGCATGCTAGTATATTTTGCAAGACGTGAGATTGCTCCGTTAGAACTGGGACAGGCAGCCAAGCCAACGTTCCCTCTAATTTTTTCCATCCACGTGCGGAATAAATTTTGTAATGTGCATCGAGGATGTGGATGTGCACCACCAGTAGAAACAAAAAACCTAGATATAATATTTAAAAAGTCACCATAGGGATAATTACTCCAGCCAGGACAGGTTAGGCATTTTAGAACTCACGACTCAAAGAATTAAGCTTAAGTGTAAGAGAAATAAAAATTATTAAATGCACAGACCTGTCAAAAAACTAAAATAACAGCACTTTGAAAGAATAAAATTACAGAGAATATATGTGCATGCAGGAAGTACCAAGAAGTAACAACAACAATAATACAATAATGTGTTGGGAGGTGAGTGTGAAAGATACAGAGACTGGGTGTGTGTGTGTGTGTGTGTGAGAGAGAGAGAGAGAGAGAGAGAGAGACAGAGATTGTGTGAGCTGGCTGCTGGGGAAGTCTCAGAGACCATTTAAGAGACCACTTTAAGAAAGGCACTCAGTCACCCGGAAGGCTGGTTCAGATCTCAGACTGCAGCAGCTCTCTCCTGCTCTCGAGTTCTGAGCCAGGCTGGCCCCTCTTCCCTGCTCTGTGGAGATGGGGTACAGGGGACACCCTGACATCAGCACCTCCTTTCGCCCCCCGCTTTGCACAGCCAGTAGGAGGGTTGCCGGGAGCAGCTGCAGGAGCAACATGGCTGCAAAGCAGCAAGGGGAGGGGCACCTGAACGCATGCTGCCGGATGTGTGCAGCTCTGCTAATCAAGTGCATGGCACTTGAATCTCTCCTGGGCGGCCGCCCAACCGCACAGCTTAGAGGGAACACAGGCAGCCACCCAAGAGAGTTTCATTCCAGGCCTCGGATAAGACTCTTTACTAATGACAGCCAATGGCCGTGCTCCTTTAGTTCAACGAGTTTGCACATCCAAGAGTCTTTCCATCATTGGAGTTACTATCACAATGTCCTGTGGCAGAGTAGAGCCCAAGTGTCCCTTCTATGTACTGATCCATGAAGAAAAGGATTAAAGGGAAGAGCCCTGATCCTCATTTCCGGTTACACTAGAGTAATGTCACTGACTTCAGAGGAGTTACTCCTGGTTTACACTGGCAACAGTAAGATCAGAGCCAAGCCAGGCACTTTAATTCAATTGGGAAATTCAGAATAACAAAACTGGTCACAAACTGAACTTTAACCTGACACTTCGTGTTATGTTCTAGGAACAACCAGGGCAGAAAGGGAACCTGGGGACCAAGGTAGCATAATGGGAATTCTGTGCTTTCCCATAGCCATGGAGATGATTGAGCTCTCTCTGCTGTAGTCTGTAGTAGAATGCGGAACCTCCTGATAAATATTAATGTGAAGCTGTTCCGATGTGACTCCCACGTCGTCCGAAAGGACCCTCTTCTTTTCCCATTTTGGGGGCTTCGATTCAGATGAGAGGTGTGGAGGTCAGGTTTGCATTTGGTTCAGCCTGGCTCAACCAACCCAAGTTATTGAAATGTCCCCCAAACTGTCTCCAACTCTGGGTAGGTTTTCCTTCTGGGTTTGATTTCACCTGCCAGAGTTAGAGACTGCAACCGACCTGTCAAACGGGACTTCAGAACCTTTTTCCTTCTGGGAAGATTCTTCAAGTTCTGGGGGGTGGGACTGACCCCGGGGGCGGTCACCCGCTTGTTAAGGCTGTGGAGGTGGAAAGCAGGAGACTTTCCCAAAATCCCATTGGGGACTGGTGGAGAATTGTCAACCTCCTCCCACCTCTACTAGCATTATTGCAACTCTGACATCTCCCTGCAACATCTGACCCTATTTACTCCAGCTCCAGGCACCCTCTGAAAAGTCACCCCCATTTACTGCACCTCTGACAACCCACCCCATCTTTATCATTGCAGGCTCGTCTGGTGGCTGCTGGGGAAAGAGACTGGCCTCATTCAAAGCCACTAGCCACACAAGTGGGCTTGACTCTCTCTCCATTTGAACTAGCTTCTGCAGGCATAAGTGCTGCACAGTGAATGTCCCAAGTGCTGGGGAAGCCTGACACACCCATTTTCCTGAGGCTGCTAAGCAGGCTTTAAAAAAAATTGTCCTTCTTTCCTTTAGGGAGAAGCAGGCGCCCCAGGAGAGCCAGGAGAGAGAGGAATCTGGGTAATGATTCATTCCAGGGTGCAGAATGGGATCTTTCAGTGCTTCAGTGGCATCCTTCAGGCACTATGTTTCCATGTCCAAGCAGTTATAGAAGGGAATTAGTGAGGGAAAAAGAGATCTGTGCAGTGAGTTTGGTGGTTCCCAGCCCAGGGCTTTCTCCTAGGGCTTTCAATCCAGCACATGTCAGCAGCATTGGAATTCACATGCACAAAGAGTCCCCTCCCAAATGAAAACCACAGAGAGTTCAGGCTGGTGCCTAGGGTGAAGTCTTCTGCACTTCCTGTGCTGCTGGTCAGGTTCTGGAACACCCATTGGGCTGTGTGTGCGAAGATCAATCTCTTGTTTCACTCATTATTGTTTCTTTGAATCATTTTGCAGGGACCTTTCGGGCTTCCGGGACATCGTGGAGAACAAGGGATCAAAGGCGAGATGGGAAAACCAGGACAGGATGTAAGTCAGTCATCGAAGGTGTGGTGGAAGGAGCGGGAGCTTGGGAGACAATACTGTAGCTGGCAAAAGAGAGGCCCATAATTCTGCTGCTTGCTCAAAGGCTGCAAGCTCCCTCAAAGGCTGCAAGCTCCCTCCCTCTGTGTGATGTAGCATGGCAGGCTCGGCGTTGAAGGGCTGCTCCCCAGCAGGAAGGGATAGAACCAGTTTGAATAACTGGTCTGACTGGGTGGACACACAAGACATAAGGCAGGATTCTGCCATGGGCACCCCTGGTGTGCACACCGCTCGAGTGTGTGAAGTCTCCTCTGCCCACCTCTGAGGAAGAGTCACTTGCGTTTTCAGCCTGTTCGATGCTGAGGCTTAGTTTGCATTGAGCTGGCCTGAGGCGGGGGGGGAAGCTGCTTTGACTTTGTCCCACCCAAGGCCAGTTCTCACGTTGCCTCTCTCTCCTCCTCCCAGGGAGTCGCCGGAGAGAAGGGAGACAAGGGTGAAGCTGTAGGTTTGCACGTTCTCCTTTTTAACCTTGCATGAGAGAGGGTCCAGCTCTGGGTCTGACATGCTGACTTTCACCACTTGCCTTTTTGGGGGATGGGGGGTGTTGTGTCTCTGCAGGGGAACCCTGGGCCGCCCGGGTCACCTGGAAGCATTGTGAGTAATACTCCTTTTCCGGAGGTGCTCATTGGTGGGAGGGAAGGGGAACTGGGGTGGAGGGGGTACGCTGTCCTGGAAACGGGGGGAGGGGCGGGGGGGCTCCTATTCCTTGGCAGGCAGCTGTGCTGTGAGTCTGCAACGGCACTGAGGTTACTCATGGGTAGTGGCCTGTACCTAGTGCCTGCCACGAGAGGCCAGAGTCGCCATAGTGGAGACCACCGTCCCGCTGTTGCAGTGAATACATCACAGCAATTCATTCAGCACATGTGTGCGTATAACAGTCCTTCCGGACCTGATTCAAGAAAACATATGAGTACATGCTTAATGCCATACCTATTCCAGAAAGCACATGGCTAACTTTAAGTACATGCTTTAGTTCCACTGAAGTCAATGAGATTTAAACACATGCTTGACTTCAATGGTTTAAGCATGTACTTAAAGTTAATCAGGTGCTTTAACTAAATCAGTACCTGTGGGGATATGCCATGGAGGCTCTTGGCTATTTCACAAGGCCTTTGGTTGCCCCAGCCTTATCATCCTTGCCGTTCTCCCATTCGCTTACTGCTCATGCACCTCTTAGGCCTGGTCTACACTGGGGGCGGAGGAGGGGAGGATCGAGCTAAGTTACACAACTTCAGCTACGTGAATAACGTAGTTGAAGTCGACATACTTAGACCTACTCACCGCGGTATCTTCACTGCGGTGAGTTGACAGCTGATGCTCCCCCGTAGACTCCACCTGCGCCTCTCGCCCTGGTGGAGTACCGGAGTTCACGGGAGAGCGCTCGGGGGGGGGGGTGTCAATTTATCGCATCTAGACTAGACACGATAAATCGATCCCTGCTGGATCGATCGCTGCCCGCCAATCTGGCGGGTAGTATAGACATACCTTTAGGAGGAGTATAGACATACCGGGGCAGGCAGCGATCGATCCAGTGGGAGTCGATTTCTTGCATCTAGTCTAGACGTGATAAATCGACCCCCAAGTGCTCTCCCGTTGACTCCGGTACTCCACTGGAGCGAGAGGCGCCGGTGGAGTCGACGGGGGAGCGTCAGCCGTTGACTCACTGCAGTGAAGACACCGCGGTGAATAAATCTAAGTTATTCACGTTGCTGAAGTTGTGTAACTTAGATCGATTCCCCCCCTGAGTGTAGACCAGGCCTTAGTGAAGTACTCTCCTCCGAATTTGTAATGCCACTGGGGATGGCGGTGGGGAGCACAGTACGGTCTACGCTGCCTAGTAGGTTCGCAATTCCCAGCTCCTGTTGGAAGGGCAAGAGGCTCGACTCCTGTGGCTCTCTCGCCCTGGTCTGCCTTTGCTAGCACAATGACCATCGCACCCAGTGATCCAAGTATATCGTCTTCCGATTCAGAGGGGAAGGAGCTCGTTCTAAACTGTGCAGTCATGTGACTATTTATTCAGTGCAAACAACTAAACTATATCTAAACAAGGGCAAAAGTTGAGTCAACAGCAAAGAGGGGCCCAAACAAAATCCTAAATCTGAACATCCCTGAGCTCTGGGGAAGTTTGGATATTGGATTTGCTGTAGGCCCCAATCTCTGTAATGGGTCAGACTAAACACTTCAAGCTTTGTGGAAGTGCAGCTGCAGACCCAAACTTCACAGCTGGCTCATATCTCTACAGCTCATTGTATGAAGATGCTCTCTAGCCCCCGATCCAAAGACCCAGAAGGTTTGGATCCAAATATTGCAGCTCAGATTAAGAGCTAATTTTTAGAGGAGGAAAGAAAGTGAGTTAATTGATCCGTGTGCCAAGGGGGTGTATCAGAACCACAAGGAAGGTAGGCAGAGATGATGTTGCTCATTGGAGATTTGTTCCTAATTGGGACCAACAACACTTTGTGACCTGTCTTTCCTCCATCTGGTGTAGGTATCATCTCTGGATAACAGCATCACCAACAAAGGCAATAAGGTAAAGTGTCTCCCTTGCCGGAGAAGCAATGGCGCGTTGAGATGACTGTCCCTAAGACTGGTTGTGTAGTTGTTTTGCATGAGAGTGTTTTACCCTCCAACAACAATAAAAAATTTTAAAAACTTTTAAATAAGCTGTAAACAGTTGCAAAGGATTAAGTTAAAAAGTAAGAAATTCTATGAAATAGAGATGATAGAATTGACCTCAAACTTTTCCAGATGTGAGGGGCACATAACCCTACGCTGCTGTGTAAGAAAGGGCATAGCTACCCTGCAATCACACCCAGCTCGAGTAGACATACCCAAGGTAGCTGTAATGTAGCTAGCTCAGCTACTGGAGGAGGGAAGCTGCCTCAGCATGCACGTCAGTGCGAGCCGTACAAGCCCACCTGGAAGCCTGGGTAATTATTCGCAGGACTAGCCCGCACTGCTGCACCTTCGCTCCTCTGGGACCTGAGCAATCACAGGTGCTGTGAGTGCAGTCTTGACTTATTCTGTGACTTCCTGACTTCCAGATCAAGTCTTCTCCACTCAGGTTGACTTTTGCAAGTCAAAATCCACAAAATTCAACTTGGGATCTGAAACGCTGAACTTGGAAAAGCAAACTGAGTTCTCCTGTTCACTTTGCCAGTAACAAAGGTGCTGCAAATGGAACGTAGTTGATCATGTTGTTGAGGATGCAAGAGGCAGAATGGACTCCAACCCTCTTTCCAGAGCTGTGTGGGTTCTGCAGGGCAGACAGGAATAAACACTCAAGCCCCGATTCAGCAAAACATTCATTGAAGTCAATGGGACTCAGGCAGGTACTTGGAATTAAGCATGTGCTTAAGGGCCAGATTTTTAAGGGTATTTAGGTACCTAACTCCCATTGTCCTAAGTGCTTTGCCAAATGGGGATAGGATCATTTACATGCTTAAAGTTAAGCACATGCTTGAGCACTTTGCTGAATTGGGGCTAAGGCAACTGGCTTCTCATTAAAGGGGGACAAAAATTACTTGTTTGTTTTATGCCAGCTCTGGCAAACAATTCACTGCTTTGCATCTTTGTCTAGGGTTAGAGAGCCATATCCAGGTGTATTTTGAGTAGCACCTTTCAAGGATTAGTGCAGTGCAGTCAGACAATTGATCACAGTAGGATGGCTGCAAGATGCATGGAAGGCCTGTAATAAAGATCAGCAGAGAGGGATTCCACCCATATGGGGTGTTTGGGTTAAAAAAAAAAATGGAAATTGAATACAGTACCTAAGAGCAGGGGAGCGCAGAGTTCAGGGAGAAGCACCCTTCAGAAGATGCCAATGTAGTGGCCGAGAGACGTGGAACACCATGCATTCTTTGCTTCATGCCATTTTTCTGTACCATTCCTCCGTTCAGAGAAGCAAACAGCAAAGAATCCAGACTCTTTCATGCACCACCCACATCACCACATGCAGCATCCGATCTGACCTATGCGGGAGGAGAGTTTGGTTCAGGTGTTAACCAGAGCAGCCATTTTGCCAAGGAACGTCTCCCAACTGAGTGGAGATAAAATATGACTTGAAATCACAGGGTTTAGCAAAAATTGCGAATCGTCTTCATTTTCTGGCATCTTCACCCTCTGTGCAGCAGGGGACGGGGAGAGGCAACTTGCCCATCAAGGGGGTGGACCTGCCACAGCATCAGTTGCGTGCTAACATTTGCTGTGCAATGGAGGAGGAGGGAGATAGCTCAGTGGTTTGAGCATTGGCCTGCTAAACCCAGGGTTGTGAGTTCAATCCTTGAGGGGGTCATTTAGGGATCTGGGGCAAAAATTGGGGATTGGTCCTGCTTTGAGCAGGGGGTTGGACTAGATGACCTCCTGAGGTCCCTTCCAACCCTGATATTCTATGATTCTATGATTTGTGGTAGTGGTTGTTTCCTTGCGGGCAAGGAAGGGGTGGTTCTGGAGGGACCCCGGGAGAACAAGTGTCTTAAGCAATAGTCCTGAGAGTTTGTTCCATTCCCACGGCTAATGGCAAAGCATTAAACCAAAGCTCTCCCCAGATACCTGCATTGCTTTATCAGTCATGCTGCAGTGCCAAAGAGAGAGCGCTAACCCATTCCTGCTGGGTTACAGGGAGATCCAGGGGATACAGGCCTGAAAGGAGAGAGAGGCCCTCCAGGTCCCAGGGTAAGTGTGGGAGTCTGGGGGTGAGTGTTTTTGTTGGGCGTGCAGGTGGACGGACAATTGGGTCAGATCTCTCATGTGCTTTGCCCCAAAAGCTTAGGGTTTAAACAGAGCTTTTGAGCTAAGCCACTAAAGTCCTGGCCAGACCCGGGCCTGGATCATGCTAAGATTTCTGCACTGGCATAACTTCATGCAGATGAGGAGTCAGATAGAGACCAAAGGAGCTATTTGCATGCGTAAAGTTACTGACTGCCTAGGCCTTTGCAGAGACATGGACTTGTATGGTGGATCTTTACTTTGCCACCTGACCATGGGTTCTGCTGCTTTTAGCATTTAACATACACATTCATCTGCTATCACAATACAATTCATAAAGAATCATCATCATCCAACCTGACGACTCCCAAATATAAATACTGGGCCACTCCGCTGGAAATTTAATAGAACTGGATCTAACCCAATTTTGGCTAACCCTAGAGAGCCATTTCCTCGGTGTCCAGCTGACTCCAAGCTGCGCAAAACTCTTCATATACACACCCCATTTCTGCTGGACAGCTGTGATCAGCTGGGAAGGGGCAGCCCACTGTGCCTAGATTCTGTCAGCACCAGGCCATTTAGTGGGAACTCTTTCATAGCCTGAATTATAACCAGCTTGGGACCAGCAATGTGGGTGGGGGGGCCTACACTTTGGTCCTCAGGGATAGGGGCAGTGGCAGCATTCAGAAATTACTCCTTACTGTCATATTTTAGTTGTGGAGATAATGTCCCTTTGGAACATGGGAACCATGAGGTCAAACCTACCTTTATTTTGTATTTTAAGGGACCGGATGGTCTCCCAGGGCCTTCAAGTGGGACTCTGGTATGTGACTTTCCTAGCCTTGTTTTCTACATATAATCAACATTACTTAAATGATCTTTTTATAAACCATGGTTTTGGAATACTAATAAATAAATAGAAACTATCACATTCTGTACCATATTTATCCTTGTTGAAGCGCGTCAACTAATCTAGTAAGTTTCAGGTTCTACTTCTTAACCATGGCTGTTACATTCTGGTGCATCTGTTCCTGAAACATTCAGTACTGATTTCGTGCCTTTTTCTCCCCCTTGCCAAGCTGGATAACATGTCAGAAAAGGGGACAAAAGGGGAAAAGGTAACATCTTCTAATGTCATAATTCTAGATTGTGAATTCTTTGGGGGAGGGACTGTGTTTTGTGTTTGTTTGTACTGTGCTAACACAGTGGGGGGTTGTGGGGGGGCTTGCCCATGACACTTCTGTAATACAGATCATCATCATCAAGGGAACCGTGCCCCTCTCTGCGGGAGAATTGTTTGCTCAAAATGGAAAAATGAATTATTTGTACATAGAAATGTGCCACTGATTGGCACAAAAATAGATTCACGCCCACCCATGGACAGAGCATACACACCGGCACTGTGCTGTGAGGTGTGTATTGCCATGAGTTCGGGATGTTCACCTTGCTGCCATGTCGCTGGACTAGGAGTGAGTCATGCAGGTCTTCCCAAAGAGAAACTGCAGCTAAAAAGCTTCAGAGCACACCACACTGTCAGGTACTTTATTGATGCTACATATTGCCGCAGTTGAGACCCTAAAGGGGAAAAAACTCTAGGTGCCATGCTCTAGGCAGTGCTTGGAAATTGTAGAGTCAAGATGATTGGAGACAGAGTCTAATTGCTGACGTGTGTGTGTGTGTGTGTGTGTAAGGGGATGGATCTGGAACACACGTGAGTTTAGCAGCCATTTTCTGTCAAGAGGATCACACTGGAAGCTCTTTAAAGAGCAGGAGGAATGGAGTAGGTGTATGCCAGGGCAAACCCGTCATGGCCTAGTGGGTTAAGCAAAAGGCCAGGGTCCAAGTGCTCCTCAATTCTTTCCCCACCTCTGCTAATGGCTGGTCTTAATTCTCTGCACTGATATAGCTCTTTGCAAACATTCAGGAGGTAAATATGCTGAGCCTCGGGGTGGGAATACGGGGGGGCCGACTGGCGAAGGGAATTGCCCAAGTCACATGATTACCCAGGTCCCATGTCTCTCAAGCCAATACTTTCTTGGAGTGGTGTAACCATCTGGGTGGTCTCTGGAGCCTCTTGGATTATTTTCTCTCCTGTGGAAATGTGTTAAGTGGTGGAGGCCACCCCAGTCCATGGGTTGCTGGTGCCCTTCATTCCACCGGAATCTGTAGAGGCAGAAACCAGATTTCAGTGTAATGAAGCCCATCAGACATGGAATTCAACCCCTCACTTCAAGCCCCTTTCCCCCTTGGAGAGAATGTTGACCAAAAGCCCATGTGGGCTCTCAGCCCCGTGTCCAGACACTGTGCTGCCCTGCTGCCAATTCAGTGGCTGCAAGTTCAAGGCTCCTGTTGCAATGTTGACTCATCTGTCCTGCACACACGCCATATTTCCTAGGATTGTTTTTTCTAATTAAAACTGCAGCTTAATATATTAAAGGGGAGGCGGCATGGTCCCAGGATGAGACTTGGAGTGAAGAGATCTGGATTCTAATCCTGGCTCCGACCCTTAGCGAGACTCAGTTTACCCCCAAGGGTGAAAAGTGAAGGACGATAGTTACCATCTCCACTTCCCATTGGTCTTGGGAGGCTTAGTCAATGGGTGTTTGGGATGATCCTGAGCTACCATAATGTTGCTGCTGGAGCTCTGACTTTCAAAATATCTGACTCCTGCAAATCTAACTGGGCAGCACTAACATTGCCTTGGCAAAGGTCCTAGCATTGAATAGGTTATGTCCTGCATCCCTTGGTTCTTTCACATCTGCGCAGGGGACTCGACACACTTTCATTCTCTGGGGAGGAGCATCGATACTATCAGGCTATGTCCACACTATGAGTTGGGATGTGATTTCCCTGCCTGAAACTGGTGGAGGCAGCCAGGCCTCCTCTGCCATTACCCGTGCTATGGCGGCGACACTGCTGTTTACACTTGCGCTAACTCGATGAGCACTAGTGCAAATACATGTGCACGAGCAAGGAAATCACACCCCTCGCTTGTAGTGTTGACATAGCGTGAGTGGGTTGGACGTGGGCCTCATCTACCTGTCGCTGGTAAAATCCTCTGCTCTGAATTTGTCACATGTCCTGCACTTGCTCCATGTGCCAAACTGCCACCGATGTCATTGGAACACCAATTTCACACCTGGGAGAAACTGAGGCCCAGAGCAATGGAGGTGTGGCTCTGATCTGAAAAAAGTCTTCAGTGGGGTCCTTGTGGGTGCTTGGCTCCTGGGAAAATGTGGCCAGGTTTGAAACTGTTGGTCTATGACCTGAGTGTGGTCAGACAATGAATTAGTGACGGAATTAAAAAGAGAACCGAGTGCCTTTCTAGCTACAGTGAATCACTCAGGTGTTGTTCTAGATTTATACACAACAGCAAGAAAAGTCTGCAGAGCATCAATACAGCAGGTATCAGCCTTTTGTTATATATCACGGTAATCATGCTCACGCTAATAAAACGGGAAATAATGATAGTTTGACTTGCTTATGTACCAGTACAAATTTCTTGTGCTGTTGTGTTCATTTGGGTGGAATGGCTGGACCTAAAAGTATTTACATTGCTCAGTCACTGTCCAACCTTAAACAGCACTAAGGTTCGGCATTTGGTGTACAGAGACCTTAGCCTGCTTTGGACGATGGCAAACACGCCGTTAACAATCCTGTTCACCTTTGTGAAAGATTAAGAAAAGAAGGAAAAACTGGTAAAGCATTTGCAAAGTGAAGTATTGACTGAAGCTTTCATTTTAACAACCTCCCTTGTTCCCGTTGCCTTTAGGAGGAGAGAGTTTTTAGAAGGAAAAACTCCCTTTTCCTACAGTCTCTCAGGTGGCATCAGAGCTGGTGATAACGGTCCTTTTGGGGAAAAGGGAGGGAGTCAGTTGAGATAGGCTGGAGCTGCTGCTGCTGCTGTTAAAGTCTGATCCTGTTTCATCCCAGGTGGCGGCTGGGATCCAGCTGTAGCCAGCAAAGGTGGCGATGTCATCTGGGTCCCTCTGTCTGGCTTGGCCTGGTCAGGACATCTCTCAGGATTAGGATGAAGAAGTTCCAGGGTCCCAGGAGATGGTGGGGGTGGGGGTCATGATGGTGAAGCTAGCACCAGTGGCCAATTCCCCGCCCCCCCAAGTCTCTTCTTTTAAGGACCCAAAAAGGGAGTGATGGGTGGAATAGCCCACCCCCTCTTTATTGGTTCATTAATTTCTGGTCCCACATTTACTGGTGTACCAGACATGCTCTTACCACAGCCTTTGAGTTATATCAGGCCTTTTTGTTTGGACAAATTCGTTCTGTCTCCCTTTCATCCCTTTTCCCATCAACATTTGTAGTTATACATTATTGTGACATCTGATGGACCTACTTACAGTGGAGCTCACCGTTTGGGTAATTTTGTAGGCCCAGTTATCCCAACATCACTCGCACTGGGTCACAGACTGAATTAGGCAAAGCGCAGTGTGGAACTGGCTGATCATTCAAGGGTTTCGCTGTCTGAGGTGTATGCTCCAGTGGACCGAACACCTGCAGATCGGCCCAATGTTCTGACACGAATCCAAGCTTCCTTCAAGTTGAAGGGCATTTGTGTCTGAGGCTCTGGTTCAGGCGGGGCCCAGCGAAAGGGGACTAGCTGCCAAGTTCATTGGAGGATTTCAAAGACCTTTACAAACATTAACTGGAGCCTCTCATCCCCACTGTGAGGTAGTTAAGTCATTGCCCCACTTTTACAGATCGGGGCATTGAAACTAAAGGCATGTCGACCCTTCAAGCTGGGAGTGTGATTTCCATCTCAAGAAGACGTACCCGTGCCAGCATGCTAAAAACAGAGTGTAGCCATATGTCTCTCTGCACTAAGAATCACTCCACCAGCTCGAAGTGCGGACATATTCAAAGTGACTTGCCATGGTCAGACAACAAGTCACTGGCAGAGGCAGGACTAGAACCCCAGAAACCTGACTGCCAAACTTCTGCTCTGGCCACTATTCAGTGCTCCTGTCACTGCATTTCTTTGGGCTAATGCTCTTGTTAACCAGCTGTTGTTTGTTCGTTTTGTTTTTAAAGGGAGATCCAGGTCCACCCGGCAAAGGAGTGGAGATCAAGGTAAATAAAAAAGTGGAAAATTATAATATTGATACACTGTCTCTCCATCCCTGTTTCTCTCACTGTGTCTCTCTGTTCCTGAGTCCCCCCCCCCCCATCCCCCAGGTGAGGGGATTCAGAGACAAAATCCTAAGAAAGCCCGTGTAGAACAAGACACTGCTGAGCTAGTCATAAATCTTACCCCATTGCTGTAGTAAAATGAAATTGTTTGGCTTTCCGGTAGGATCCAGGTTAGTGACATAAACCAGGATGGGCGCTGAGTGGGTCACTGCTGCAGCTCTGTAGAGAAATCCCTTGTGAAATTTAGTATAAGCTAACAGGCAGCTATGAATGTGGATCCCTGCCCTACAGCTGAGCAGAATGGGGGTCACTGGTTAGGATCTGTTGGATTCTCAGGCATAGCAAAGGCTAAAAATGTTTTATTGCCCCTGTGGCTGACAGATTCCAACCTCTACTCTGGGGTATTGATCTCACCCTCATCAGGTGTGCGTTGGTCAACTCTCAGCTAAGCAATTGTTGCATCACTTGGGGCTACCCTTGAGAGTCAGCTGGCAGCTTACATATGTGCAGAACATCTACCTTCTAGCTAAGGCAGACAGACAAGAGCGCATCACACCTGTGCTTCCATCTCCGGGCTGAACCAGTGAACAGTCAGGTGTAAATCGAAGGCTTGGCCATGGTCCGTGAAGCCCTAACTGCTCTGAAATGGTTACTGTATCTCAGAGATCACCTTCCTCCCACTGCAGAAGTTGCAAACAATGGGATGCTTAGGTTTTCAGCCTCCCGGGATTACAGCCCTGGGTCTGATGTAGGGCGTTCCCAATAGGGCTCTGGCATTTGCTCCCAACAGGGATCCATCAGGGCACAATGCAAGGCACATGTTTATACAGCACCTAGCACAATGGGGCGGCATTTTTGGTTGGCCTTTAGGCACCACCATAATAAACATGATTAATTATCATTAATCTCCATCAAGGTTTTCACCTAACGCTGAGTACTGGATTGTCTCTACCTGTCGGTTTCTTTCCAATGCTGCCTATTACCATAGTATCTAAGAGTGGTCTCCTGGCCCAGCTGCCCCAAGGACACGATCTCCTCTCACACAGCATTTTCACGCAGGTGACAGGGAGGAGGAGTGTATGGTTCCTTACTTTGGGAAGTGGTGTGTCCTGTTAACCACATTATGTATCCAATCATTGTGGCCTGTTAATAAGAACACAATGGGATATTTGCTGCTGAAAGAGCCGATCGGCCCACGCATGTAAAAACTCTGCACCTACCCTAGTCCCGTGATGCAAGGTCTGATGTTATGCCTGTCCAAGCCAACTGCAAAGCTTCCATGAGAGCAGAATCCGGCCATCAGTATCTAGGGGCTTATCACTGCTCATCTGTGGAAGTTATACTTTGAGTTATTCCCTCGGTGGTAAATTGTATAGTCAATTGCTTGACCGCACTTTGGTTTGTTATGAAAAATACTCAAGAGACTAAATAACCAATATCCATCCGGTTTATTGCTAAAAGACACAAATCGTGTAGTAAAGGGAAAAGGTTCAACATGATACAAGCTTCTGGGAAGCCGTCTCGTGCAGCGTGGTTGAATTCAGCTTACACAGAAGGCTCGTTTCCAGAGTGACACATTTCAGCTAGGAGCATTTCACAAGTTCCAAACCTCTTTGCATATCACGAGAATTCAGCAGTTCATAGCAGTTTCTTAACTTGTTGTTCTGTACCTTCCTTATCCTGGAGGCTAGTTTTCCAGGTACTGGTACGGGACAGGACCTCCCCAGCTTGTACCAGGGCAGAACATTAACGTGCTTGCCTTTGACAAGTTTTCTATTTTCTATGCCAACACTGACTTCATCTTTGCAAAGTGTTGTGGGATAATTGACAGGGGTGAACAGAATTCAGTGAACATAACTTCCCAACACATTTTCTTTTGTTCTTTCGTTCGTTCGTTCTTTCTTTCTTTCTAAATGTATATTATATCCATGCTCATATCTATTAATGTGGTGTATGCTACGCCCAATATATGTTCATTGGCTAACACCCTTCGTTCCTAATTCAGGATCTGGAGAGACTTTTTGAAGCATATGGGATCAAGGTATGTGAATATTTTACTTTCCTTCTGAATGTTTGGCCCACTGCTGTTAGATGTAATTGCTTCCTGAGTTGAGATTGTTACCATTAAACTTAGACAAGCCCTAACAAGCCTTCATCGCATCCCTCTGGCTTCTGTAGTGTTCTGGAGAGAGGGTCGGCTCTTCTGTTTCCAACACTGAAGTTAATGGGTAGGTGGGGTTATTTCAGTTCCTGGGGCTAGCTATCGATAACATTCAGATTCATATATGGCAGCTTTACAGTGCAAGTATTATTGGGGAAGGAGGGTCTTGTGGTTAAGGTTACAGGCCTGCAACTCATAAAATCTAGGTTCAGTTGCTAGCTCTGCTAAGAGATTCCTTGGGTGAGTCATTTCATCTCCCTGGGTCTCAGTTTCCCATCTGCAAACTAGGGATAATACATCTTTTGCCTGTTTCGAGTGTAAGCTCTTCAGGGCAGAGTCTGTCTCTCACTGTGTGTACCTAGCCTAGCACAGTGGGACTCCAATCTTAATTGGGCCCCAGGTTGTAATACAAATAACAATGAACTAATGTTGAGTGATGTAGAGTCACTGGTCCAGAGAATCCAACTATCCCCTGCAGAGCAGGCTAACAGACTCTGGGTGGTCCACATGGGGTGCTGTGTATAACCTGGGATAGGACACAGTCTGGACCGCACGTGCAGGTCTCCAGCTCCAAGAGCCAGCAGACGTCTCCCTTTGCTCTCAGCCTCCAGTCCCCTCCAGCCTTGGCCATCTGGCTCAGAAAGGTCAGCTGTCCAGCTTGGCAGCTTTTCCAGAGACCTGTTTCTCCTCCAGTCTCCTGCCTGTGGCAGCTCTACCTCACCAGGTCGCTCCCAGCAGGGTCCCTCTCCCTCCTCTCCCAGGGGCTCTTCCTGCTTCCTTCCTGTCTCCCGATCACCAGGGACCGCCCCATGGCTGCTCTTCCTAGGGCGGCCATATTTCCCTATGCTGAATACGGGACACCTGGTAAAATTACTCACATTCAAGTGAGTTCAATGGCAATCAATTGTACAGATGTTCAAATTAACATCAAGGTGACTGAGCCCCTGTTAAAAAGAAATACCGTGTAGTTGGGATTCTTTTTATTTACCGTCTTATCTTTAAGGCTTTAGGGTTCACACAGGAAGGGGTGACACACACACACACTCCTGCACGCTTCTCTCACACGGGGTGTGTGTGTGACTGACTGACCCGACCCTCCCTGCCCGGCACTCTCCGCCCTCCATGCCTGGCTGGGCCCCCAGGATGGACCCACCTCTCCTGGTACCTGGCACCACATCTTCCTGAGGCAACACATGGGGGGCATGCAGGGCCACATGCCCCTCTCCTGTCCCCAGATTTCTGCCAGGGTTCACACCAGAATGTGGCCAGCAGCAGCCTTTCGGCATGGGATGGGAGGGAAGGGACGGGAGCTGCTTCCAGCTGCAGGGGAGGAGGAGACAGGGGAAGGGATGACCTGGCCTGTGTCTTTGCAGAGCTCATTTCTCCCCCTTCCCCACCTCTCCTGTGTGGCTGGAAGCAGCTTGTCCCTTCCTGTCCGCACAGTGTCAAAAGGCAGCTGTTGTCCACCAACATAACCCAGCTGCCTCTGCTTTTCTCAGTTACCTTGGGGAGCAGCGGGGGACAGGGAAAGAGGTGGTCATTGTTTGATCATTGATTGTTGATGTGCGGCTGCAGTTGGGGCTGCTGAAGGAACTGACTGATCTTCTCCTGAGGGAAGGGTTTGAAGCTCTGATCCAGCGGCGGGCCAGCTCCGGGAAAAGCAAGCCAGCCAAGAAAAAGGAGGGTTTTACACAAGCTACGGACTATGCTGTGAGTATTCATCCCCCTGAACTTCTGCAGGATCAGAGAGAAGAAGGGGAGGAGAGCTGGGAAGAAATGGAAGCACCGAGAAATGGCTAGTTCAGGGCTCCAGAGAAAGTCGTTGGCAGAGCCAGGAACAGAGCCCGTTTTCATTGACACCATGTCCAGTGGTTTCAATGTCAAGATCTTCTTTCCCTTCCCCTCCTTTTTGGTGTTATCATTGCATGGAAGAGTAGGACTGCTGGTAGCAGTGGTAGCTGGGAGCTGCAGAAGGACAGTTTATTGTCATGCAGATTATGATGATTTGTAGTAGCTAATACTGTTATGCCATTATATTATGTTGGAAGGTATTAATGCCTGCCATCAAGTGGATCTTTGATCTTGTTAAAGTGTACGGGTGAGCTAACCACCCTTCAGGCTAAATGAAAGGAACAAGTAAGCTACTTTATGGAGTGAGATAATTGGAGACAATAGAAGCTATCGCCCAAGGCAGTCAGACACATGGTGAAACCTGAGCAGGGCTAAGCCATGTGGGCTGAGGGGGTTCCCTGGGACTGGTTGCAAATCCAGGGACTAGAGGATTGCTTGGCAAGCTGTTTGTGTAGGTTAGACATAGAAAGCCAGCAGAAAATGAGAGAAGCTGTCATGGGCAAAGCCCTCACAGGGACCAGAGACAGAGATCCTGTTGGCAAAGGACTGGCTGGAAAGGCAGGATTGGAAACTGTGAGCAAGGACACTGCCTGCTGTTGTTTGTTTCCACTGTGTTCAGGGAAGCAGGACTTTTTCTACATTCTTTATAAATAAACAGGATCACTCCAAAGAACATATCTGGCTCGCATAATCAATTTCTACCCCTAACAGAAACAACCCAGCAAGGCCCTGAATGTTGGCTGATTGCTTGGGCCAAAGGGAGAACAACGTTTTCACCTAGTCACAGGGCTTTTCACCTTGAAGGATTCCAGAGTGCTTTGGGCAGCCACTGACTGCAAATGGCCTGGAACCAAAACACCAGATCCAGACATCCTGGAAACGTGCGGTGTTTGAAATCTGAACCCAGGTCCAGATGGCCCTTCTCTTGACAAGCGAATGCAAAGCCTGGAGGTGAAAACCCCCAGGGGTGTCTGAGATTGTTGTGCAGAATTTGGGTATGTCTACACAGCAAGTGACAGCAGGTCTCCTAGCCCCGGTCTACAGACTCCAGCTCGTAAGGCTTGCACTACCGGTGCTAAGAATAGCTACGTAGGTATTCAGGCTTGGGCTGGATCTTGGGCTCTGAAGCCTAGGGCGGGGGATGGGCTTCAGAGCTGGAGCTGCAATGTTTACACCACTGTTTTTAGTGCTGGAGCCTGAGTCTGGGGCTTGCTGCTGCGGACTGTGTAGACGGACCCTTTGTGACCCCATCCCTACTGCACCCATGCGGCCCCAATGAAATGCAGCCACCTCTGGGGAGGGAGAGTAGCAATCAGCTGGCGCACAGCTATGGTAAGAGGGGCAAATTTGTCCAGTGGTGCTGGAGCTAATCTCTACTATCCTCGAGAGTGGCAGGCGCTCACCACACAGAGCGGACAGGCTTCATCTGCAAGACCTTCAAACAGCTGGTCTCATAGAACTCAATTAAATCTACCTGGAAAGGATCAAGGTCTCCTTTGACCCACTGGGAGTCCATGCTCAGATCGCTCAACTGGGTCTAACTACTTTTTTTGGCATTTACAGGCTTCGCTGAAGTATGATTTTTCTAGCAACCCTCTTACCAGTATAGAAGTGACTGAAGAAGACCTGAGTATGGATGTCGGGCCTCAGCTTACAGTTCCAGAAGCTGTAGGACATCCTACTAAGGTAACAATAAGTTGAGGCGGTCTGGTAGGATTCATTCTTTACATTTGGGGTTAATGGGTAGCTCCTAGGTTACTTAGCCATTACTAGGCTGTCTTCTCTAGGCTATATTCATGTTCTTGCACCATGCCCATCACCATGGTAATCCGAACAGCTTCCAAAAGATAAAGTCAGCGGTTAGCATCTGTTTCTCCATTTGAATAATATTTTCAAAAGAGCCCGGCTTTTTTCTCTCTGAAGTCAATGGTACAAATCTACTTGACTTCACTGTAGCACTGGTAAATATCACCCTTTGGTGTTGCCATTTCCCAATTTCCTGCATCCGTAGTGGGGCTTTTCTAATTTTCTGTGGATGAAAGGCCAGCGGCAACTCGCTATCCGCGTACCTCCCCGCACCCGTGAACAGCTCAGTGGCAGGAAGTGATGCTTCTAACTGTTGCTATTTGAAACCCAGATACCAGTGGCTTTATCGAGGAGGATTTTCACAGGAATGCAATATCTAAGGAACACTCCTCCTGGTGCATGATGTGCTTGCTTTTAGACAATGGTGGGCCCCAAACCAAAATGGAGTCACATGAGCTCACTTTTCCTTAACAATCTTCATTTGGTGTTGGTTGTTTCATAAAATCACTGGCAGAAGGGTGGTCCATTGGTTACAGTGCTAGCTGGAGACTTAGGTTCAATTCCTGCTCTGCTACAGACTTCTGGTATGGCCTTTGCCAAGTCACTTTGGACCAGATTTTTAAAAGTATTTAGGCATTGCTGCGCTCAGTGTCTAACTAATTTAGAAACCTAAATCTCATTGAAAGTCAATGGGACTTAGAAGCCTAAGTCAGTTAGGCATTGCAATGTTGGGCAAAGCAACATCTAAATACGTTTAAAAATCTGGGCCTTACCCTCCCTTTGTTTCAGTTCCTCATCTGTAAATCGGGGATAATAGCATTTCCCAGCACTGCTGGGGTAAGATAAATGCATGAAAGATTGTGAGGTACTCAGATACCACGTTGGTATCAGAGTTCGATAGCATTAAAGTGATCACAGCATGGGATTATTAGCACTTCTGTAGCACACCAACATCAAAGCGCTTCGCAAGGTGGATGAGTAGCATTATCCCCATCTCACTGAACGGGGAAACGTCTGTTCAGAAAACTGAAGTGACTCACACAAGATCACACAACAGAACTAAGGTGGGAATAGAATCCCGGTCTCCCGAGGCCTAGTTCCAGGCCCGTGGACCCATGTGAATGCAGCTCTTTGGAAGACGTCGGTTATCAGGAAGCCTCTCGTCATGTTAGATGTGGACGAAGAGTGGTGAGTTCCGCTCACACTCAGATATTTATTAAGGCTGTGCCTCTTCAGCCCCCTTTCCCTGTTTTGTTAGGATGTAACAAGCCAGAAGAAACCTCTGGTTGATGGGGCAACAGCCATCAGTCTTGGTGACTACACCGAAGTGGAAGTAATGGTAAACCAGACGCGCTCATGTCAGAGACAGCCGGAGGCTAAGAAACGGAAAGGCAGCCTTAGACCTCTGAATGCAACCCGGCTACAAACTAGCCAAGAAGAGCCCACTACAGGGCAACAACATACTGCTGAAAATACTTCTCTTGAGTGCCAGGAGGTGGATGGGTCAGTAATAAGGGAGAATGAAGAGGTAACATTTAAAATCCCCTTGCCTGCTTAGCATATATTATATTTGGTTTATATTCCCAAGCTAGACCTGTTTGCTTAGCATATATTATATTTGGTTTATATTCCCAAGCTAGACCTGTTTGCTGTTGAGCGTCTCACACACCAGGTCAGACCCAACAAAGGTGTTTCTGTGGAATTTATAAACAGAGACGTTCCCTGCCTCCAGTATCTTCCAATTAACCCCAAATGAGACCAAAATGTCCCCACAGGCTCTCAGAATATTGCTTCTGATGCTCATTGAGGTGCCCACCTCAAAAAGCCCCATTGTAAAGCAAAAGGATTGGTCAAGCAACCAAAGGAAATGGGCTGACTTGTCCATACCTTTCTGAAGACACCAACCACACAGCTTGCTTCCTTCTAAGGGCCTCATGTGTGGAGAGGGTGACATTTATATAATTTTCTTATTTCCCAGAATGCCATGCCCCAAGCCAGGACTAAAACATGGCAGCCAAGAGGGACTACATTTGCTAGCCGTCCTGCCGTCTTGGATCTCAGAGTATCCCTGACCCTGACTACTCCCTTTCTCTGTCTGCCAGGGGAGTTCCAGACCACCCTACTCATGAGACTCCCAGCCCTGGGATCAGCTGCATGAGCCTTGTCATAAACTTCAGACTGTTTCCCCACAGTTAATTCCTTCCCCTCAGCGCCTTTGCCTCAAGACCCAGGGGAATTTTTAAGTGGCAAACATGGGACAATGTAATGCTGGCCCAAGAGCACTCCCTTGGAAGTCTCAAAGGGCCTACTTAGTCCATTGCAGCCAGTGAGGACTGTGTAGCCTACAGGAGAGCCGTCACCCACCACCACAGAGAGATTCCGGTCATGGTCTGTGCTGGGATTTTTAAAATTAAATTAGATTTGCAGAGAGGTGCAGCCCTAGACACAGACATTCTCCTTTTATCTTCAGCACAAGCAAACATGCCCTGCTCCAAATATTGTCCCAATCCTGGCCAAGAGGGATCGGCCCTGAGTGGTCTAGCGCTGAGAGGGCAGTTCAGTCTCTGCCCACTCCTCTCTTGGCCTCCATCGAGAGTGGGTGCTAGCTGCCATGTGGATACAGGACTGGTTTTGAGATTAACAGAAACCCTGCCTGGCTGATGGAGCCCGCAGATCAGATGGTGAACTGCCGAGTTTATAGGGTCCCAAGAAATCTCTTTGGTTTTTGTGCTTAAATTCAGCCCTTTGCAGACATCTGTTTGCTGGGAATTGAGCTTACCTTGTGTGACCGGGGTCCCAGTGGGGGCCAGCTGAGGTTACTCAATTAGGGTGAACTGCAAAGAATGGGGCAGACAGACCCCAAAGCTGGTGGATATTCCAGTACTTAGATTTACCAAGCCAGCATAAAACAGCTTCTTTATTACCTTACTGGTTGCCCAAAACCCAACAACACAGTTCCCTTAAAGCAACCCAGCCTCAGGCCTCCATCCAGGTACTTAAGTCAAATATGATGAAGATTTCTGAAAGCCATATTTCATCATATTAAGAAAAGGTTCTACCAATCCCACAGGATCGGACACGTTACCTCCCAGGTTAATGAATATTCCAGATCTTACCCAAAGACACGCTACAGCCAATTCTTATTAACTAAACTAAAATTTATTAAAAAAGAAAAGAGAGAGAGAGTATGCTTAAAAGGTCAATATACAGACAGACATGAGTTCAGTTCTTAAGGTTCAGATTCATAGCAGAGATGGTGAGCTTTGTAGTTGCAAAAAGTTCTTTCAGAAATAGTTCATAGGTTATAGTCCAATGTCCAATATCATTGCAGGATGTTCCAGCTTAGGACTGGAATCTCAGTCCTTATGGCTTAAGCTTCCCCTGTATGAAGCCTCAAGTAGATCTGAGATGAACAGGATCAGGACCCAAGGGTCTTTTTATACAGTGTCCTAGCATCCACTTGACCACGCAGTCCTGGGTAAACAATAGGCTTTTGTTGTAACCTTTTGCTTTCTAAACACCACCAGTAATTAGTTACCCAAATTAACAGAGGGCAATTTATCCATTAGGCAGTCTATCACAAACTTCAAAGAGACATATAGACAATGACATTACTTCACCCAAGATCCATCTAAATGTTAATATTCCCATTTGAACTCTGAATTAATAGGTATAGTGACAGGAATTATCTGTTTACATGGCTAGCTTCTAAGATACACACAATTAGTGTCAAGTATCAGAGGGGTGGCTGTGTTAGTCTGTATCCACAAAAACAACGAGGAGTCCGGTGGCACCTTAAAGACTAACAAATTTATTTGGGCAAAAGCTTTCCTGGCTAAAAACTCACTTCAGATGCATGGAGTGAAAATTACAGATACAAGCATAAATATATCGGCACATGAAGAGAAGGGAGTTACCTTACAAGTGGAGAACCAGTGATGACACTTCTAACTTCTAACAATCAGTAGCGCAGCTGGGGGGGAGCGGGGCAGCGGCTGCTCCCCCACCGAGCAGAACTGGTGCCTGTTTAATTCTTTGGCGCCTTTTACATTTTTACTCACCCGGCGGCGCTCCGGGTCTTCAGCAGCACTTCGGTGTCGGGCCTTCACTCGCTCCGGTCTTCGGCGGCATTGCGGTGGCCGGGGGGGGCCCTTCAGTGCTGAAGACCGGAGCGAGTGAAGGACCCGACGCCGAAGTGCTGCTGAAGACCCAGAGCACCGCTGGGTGAGTACCATGGGGTGGCGCCTCTTTTTATCTCCGCTCCCCCTGTTTTTTCCACCTGGCTACGCCACTCCTAACAATACAGGTTTGCATTTCAAAGTTCTAGCCTATCTACCATGGATGGCCCCCGTTACCATTCACATACCTTTCTAACACGACTTTAAAGGTGGACTTTGGGTCATTCTGCCTGCAATAGGGTAGTGGCTGGGCCCTCACCTGGAGTGTGAATAGCACAAGTTTAAGTCCCTGATCTTCTTGCCTCTCCCACATCCCACCTGAATGCCCTAACCTGATGGCAGTTCTGGTCTTTTGCTGCATCTCTGTGGCCAGAAAGTCCATCCTGGACCTGCAAAACCTTCCCCATGACATTTTTGTCAAAAACGATATCGTTCCCTGAGAAGTTTCGGTTTCAACGAATCGGCATTTTCTGACCAAAAAACATTTCTTCAAAAAATTCCCACCCAGCTTTAGCCATAACTAGCCTCCTGAGCGACTCAGACTGCCCACGGTCTGCTTTTAAATAATACTCTTGTTGACAGCAGTGTGTCCTGATTTACGACAGAGCGCTCAGGAGTCGGTCACCTTGGCTGTGCATCATTGTACGTATAGTGTTTAATTGATCGTCATATTGCTACTGAATATCTGCTAAAGGGAAAGTGTATGTGTGAGAGAGTAATAAGAGTTCTACCCCATGTCCTGTATGTGACATGGGAGAGACGTGGTGCCTTAAAGAGAAATAACCTGCCTTCTTCAGGCTCGGCAGAGCCCAGCTGGTCTTGCTCTGGGGTCGGAGCCTCCCGCACTGGGAAACATTTCTGCGGAGACGCCAGAGCCCTTGAAGAAGAGGAGGAAGGAGAAAGACGTGAGCAGAGTAAGCGCTTTGTGTGGAGATGTATAACAATGCCCATTCGCTGACTTTCAATTAATCTCTTCCCATACATGACCCTAAAATTGACACTAAGGGAAGCTGCACCCCAGGGGCTAGCGTTGATTGTTGGGGATCTACAAGAAAGTTTTGCTTAGGCTGGACATTAAGAAAAGCTTCCGAACTGTCAGGGCAGCTAAGCACTGGGACAAATTATCTAGGGAGGTTGTGGAATCTCTGATAATGGAGGTTTTTAAGACAAACACGTCAGGGATGGTCTAGATACTTCAACCTGCCTCAGCGCAGGGGACTGGACTAGAATCATAGAATCATAGGACTGGAAGGGACCTGGAGGGGTCATCTAGTCCAGTCCCCTGCACTCCTGGCGGGACTTAGTATTATCTAGACCATCCCTGACAGGTTTGTCTAACCTGCTCTTAAAAATGTCCCGTGATGGGGATTCCACAACCTCCCTAGGCAATTTATTCCAGTGCTTAACCACCCTGACAGTTAGGAATTTTTTCCTAATGTCCAACCTAAACCTCCCTTGCTGCAATTTAAGCCCAATGCTTCTTGTCCTATCCTCAGAGGTTAAGAAGAACAATTCTTCTCCCTCCTCCTTGTAACAATCTTTTATGTACTTGAAAACTTATCATGTCCCCTCTCAGTCTTCTCTTCTCCAGACTAAACAAACCCAATTTTTTCAATCTTCCCTCAGAGGTCATGTTTTCTAGACCTTTAATCATTTTTGTCACTCTTCTCTGGGCTTTCTCCAATTTGTCCCCATCTTGCCTGGAATGTGATGCCCAGAATTGGACCCAATATTCCAGAAGACCTCTTGAGGTCCCTTCCAGTCCCATATGTCGATGATTTCTAAGATCCTGAGCCTGTCATATGCACTGGCAGTCACACTAAGGAGCTTTGCCTGGCTGAAGAAATCCCCTTGGCCCCCAGGTCAAACACATGCCTTCTTTCCCATGAGTGAGGCCGTTGGCTGCTGGACAAATCTCCTCCCCGTAACACCCGGCTGGCAGCTGCAGCTCCGGTGTCTCCAGTTATCGCAGCTGTGCCGCAGTCGTGTGGGCGGAGGCAGCCTCTCCCCTCGGGAGGCCCATGCCAGTCAGCCCTGCCTCCGTCAAAGGTGACACCTCAGCCTCCACCACAGACTCTGCCTCCAGTGAGGCTCCTAGATCTCTGGCATTTTGTGCTCCCAGTGAGATGCCCCACAGGCTGGACTGCCTTTAGCTTCTGAGAGGGGGGGCCCCCTGGAGAGTGCACCGGGACTAATGTCTTCTCCAGGTGATAAGGTCGCAAATCATGATACCAAGGTCCCCCCGTTCCTGAAGAAACAGTCCCCGTTTCCTGGGCTAAAGGACTGTTTTGTCCACTGCTGCCATTCCCTTGTCTAACAGCAGCTGAGAATCTAACCAGCCCCCTGTAAGAAATGCAAACCTTGGTGTCAAATGATGGACACGCTCTCCATCAAAGGGGCAGATAGATTCTTCCCCATAACTTTTGGTCACTTTCCCTAACCTACCCGTGTGAGGTCTGCCTTGTTCGAATTGAGCCTCCGACAGCTGACTCCCGTGCATGCCCCAATCTAGACCAAACGCTGGGCGCGTTGCTCAACCGCCCGGGAAGTAATGGAGGCAGATTGTCAAAAGAGCTCAGTGTCCCGTGTCCTGAATCTTCTTAAAGTCCATCCATAAGTGCTGCAACGGGAGCTGCTGGATCCTGAGCACTTTTGAAAGCCTGAGGTTTATGTAGGAGCCCAGATGGGAGCTGAGTTCTGCCCCACATGGTGGAAATGGAGCCCCTTAAAATCTGCCCCTGAGCGCTTTTTGAAAACCTTGGCCCTAGAGCCGGCCTCCATAGATGAGCTGTGGCGCCATCTTAGAATGGCTATGGCGGAGTTCAGGGCCAGATGATGAAACTGGTGTAGCTCCATTGGCTTCAATGGAGCTGCGCTGATTTACACCAGCTGAGGATCTGGCCGTGTCTCTGACTGTCTTGGAGCTGCACAGCTCCGTCCTGTAGTTAAATTGGCAGCGCCATGTCATGACTGATTGGAGGTCTAACCTGGAAATAATGCCTTTGTTTGAGCTGAGTGGCACTGCGCCTTTAAGAAAAGGCAATAACAATACTTAGGACCTCTACCGTGCTTTTCATCTTCAAAGCACTTGGCATGTATTGACAAGCCACCCCTGATAGGGAAGCTGTATCCCTGTTTTACAGAATATGGGGAACCGAGGCACAGGGAGGGTAAGGAATTTGCTGAAGGTCACAGTAGAAGTCAGTGTCAGAGCCTGGCTTACGAACTCCTGAGGTCCTAGCTCCGCATTTTCTCGGCTTCAATCCATTGGACCAGGCTGCCTCTGACTTGCTGCCTTCATTCTCTGCTGTGCTCAGCCAGGCTCCATCCAGAGTCAGAATATCACTTCCCAGGAAATGGGTCCAGGGAGCTTCTGGCACCCCTGAAGAAAAGGCCCTAGGGAGCGAAGGAAGGAGAAAGGAACCAACAGAGTAAGCCCTCTGCACAGGCAGGGGGTTGGCACCCTATGCCGTGTCTGGAAAGCCGTGAGTCTCCCTTCTCCCACCTGAGCCTGGTTCTGGGGGCCCTCGGGCAGGGACTTCAGGGTAGGAGCAGGAGATTTGAGGCTTTCACTCCTTCTATGTTGGCATTTCACACCTTTGTATTTCTCTGCCCTTCTGCATATGCCTAAACTCCATCCCCTTCTCGGAGCCTGAAACAAGCCACTTTGGTGTGTGCGTAGCCCAATGCCTGCAAGCCACCTGACAATAATAAACCAGCATGTGCAGTCTTGTGCCCCGAGTGACCCTACACTGACAAACAGCTCAGCAGCTCTCCAGCAGTAGAACATGAGAACCAATGGTCCCTCTAGCCCAGCATCCTGGCGTCCAAGAGTGGCCGAGGCCCTATGCCCCTGTGGGCTAGTGATAGGGCTAAGAGAAGCACAGTAAGGAAATCCACTGTCATTTTCAAGCATCCAGGTGTTTATTAGCGAGAGAAATATTGTTTTAGAAAATACTGGGAGATACGCTGGCTGGGCCCTTTGAACTGAGCTGAAAACCAGTGGTGTATCCTTACAAATGCTGCTGCAATGGGCCGTGGGTTCTGCGTAGTTCCCGGCAATGATACACATCAGGAAGAAATCCAACCCTGATTAGAACAGACCCGTTGAAGACCTGCTGCCACTCCCCTCGCTTCGTGGTCAGTCTAGATGATCTCCTGAGGTCCCTTCCAACCCTGGTATTCTGTGATTCTGCATAAAGCCCTGCTCTGTCCTGAGATTTCAGAAGGAATTCAGATGCAAATCAGTATAACTGTGAGCTAGCGGTCAGGGACCACTAGAGGGCACCCAACACACACAGGCCTGGAACATATCATAGAATCATAGAATATCAGGGTTGGAAGGGACCCCTGAAGGTCATCTAGTCCAACCCCCTGCTCGAAGCAGGACCAATTCCCAGTTAAATCATCCCAGCCAGGGCTTTGTCAAGCCTGACCTTAAAAACCTCTAAGGAAGGAGATTCTACCACCTCCCTAGGTAACGCATTCCAGTGTTTCACCACCCTCTTAGTGAAAAAGTTTTTCCTAATATCCAATCTAAACCTCCCCCACTGCAACTTGAGACCATTACTCCTCGTTCTGTCATCTGCTACCATTGAGAACAGTCTAGAGCCATCCTCTTTGGAACCCCCTTTCAGGTAGTTGAAAGCAACTATCAAATCCCCCCTCATTCTTCTCTTCTGCAGGCTAAACAATCCCAGCTCCCTCAGCCTCTCCTCATAACTCATGTGTTCCAGTCCCCTAATCATTTTTGTTGCCCTTCGCTGGACTCTCTCCAATTTATCCACATCCTTCTTGAAGTGTGGGGCCCAAAACTGGACACAGTACTCCAGATGAGGCCTCACCAATGTCGAATAGAGGGGAACGATCACGTCCCTTGATCTGCTCGCTATGCCCCTACTTATACATCCCAAAATGCCATTGGCCTTCTTGGCAACAAGGGCACACTGCTGACTCATATCCAGCTTCTCGTCCACTGTCACCCCTAGGTCCTTTTCCGCAGAACTGCTGCCTAGCCATTCGGTCCCTAGTCTGTAGCTGTGCATTGGGTTCTTCCGTCCTAAGTGCAGGACCCTGCACTTATCCTTATTGAACCTCATCAGATTTCTTTTGGCCCAATCCTCCAATTTGTCTAGGTCCTTCTGTATCCTATCCCTCCCCTCCAGCGTATCTACCACTCCTCCCAGTTTAGTATCATCCGCAAATTTGCTGAGAGTGCAATCCACACCATCCTCCAGATCATTTATGAAGATATTGAACAAAACCGGCCCCAGGACTGACCCTTGGGGCACTCCACTTGATACCGGCTGCCAACTAGACATGGAGCCATTGATCACTACCTGTTGAGCCCGACAATCTAGCCAGCTTTCTACCCACCTTATAGTGCATTCATCGAGCCCATACTTCCTTAACTTGCTGACAAGAATACTGTGGGAGGCCGTGTCAAAAGCTTTGCTAAAGTCAAGAAACAATACATCCACTGCTTTCCCTTCATCCACAGAACCAGTAATCTCATCATAAAAGGCTACATATGTATTGTAGCTCTGGGAAAAGGTTCTCCAAATTATGGGAACGGGCAGGTTTTAAGAAATTACTAACTTGGAAAAGCCTCCAGTTCCAGATCTCTCCTGCTGGCATATTTGTCTCTATTTCACTTCCCTGATTTTCCTTCTCCCTTCTCCAAGGGATATTTGAATGAAAACAAAATTCTTGTAGCTCAGGAGCACAGTCCATGAGCCAGATGTTCCTACACTTCTAGGAGGGTTGGCCTGAGAGTTCAATCTGGCAAAGATCCAGCGTATTTTAGGAGCTTCTTGGTGCCTCTCCCTGGAGAGGAAAGTCTTGTGGTTAAAGGGCTACAGCAGGAACCAGTAGATCTAGGTCTATTCTGTGCTCTGTTACTGATGTCTCCCTGTGACCTTGGGCATGTCCCTTAGGCCTCGGTTTTCACAAGTTGCTCCTATTTTGGGGTGCTTCAGTGGTAGGGTGCCCAACTGGAGAATTATCAGCGGTGCTGGGCACCCACTGCTCCCATTCATTTCAATTGGCATTTTGGGTAGAAATCAGTCCCCAGGGGTCTCAGGTTTGGCACCCCAAAACTGAGGCTCCCCAAATCCTTGGCTACTTCTGAAAATGTAGACTTCAGTCCTGCAAGTTGTTCCATGTCAGCAGACCCATGGGGCTCCATGCGGAGGCCACCCACACGGAATAATTCATGGGCTCAAAGCCTTAGGCTGTAACCTTTCTGTGCCTCAATGTCCCCATCTATAAAATGGGGGTGATAATACCTATTCATCTCCTTCACAGCGGGATTGTGAGGCTAAATGTATCGATATGCTTAGATACTGCATATCGTGCCATAGCAGTGACTCTGAAAAGAATATAGGGGTGATAGAGAACAAGCCACTGATCCATGTGCGATGCTGTGGCTAAAAGGAGCTGCTATGAGCCATGGCTGTGTAAACAGGGAAGTAGCGAGTAGGGAAGTGATTTTTACCTCTGGGTAGGGCCGTGGTGAGACTAACACTGGAACGCTGCATCCAGTTCTAGGGTCCACATTTTTAAAAGGCTATTAAAAATTACAGCGGGTGCAGAAAAGAGCCACAAAAATGATTTGAAGTCTGGAGAAAATGCTCTATGGTGAGCAGCTTAAAGAGTTCAGTCTGGTTAGCTTGTCAAAAAGGAGACTGAGAGGTGACTTGGTTACACTATTGTGTAAGGACTTTTGTGGGGAGAAAATCGCAGGCACTAAAGGGCTCTTTATTCGAGCAGAGAAAGACAGAGCAAGGGCCAATGGCTGGAAGCTGCACCCAGACAAACCGGCCTAACTGGTGTCTACATTTGGCACAAAGAGATTAGCCACTCAAACAAACCGGGAAGGGGGAAAGCGGATTCAGGGGTGGTGGAAGCTTCCTAAAAGTGTATGTGGGGGGGGGCACCAACACCAAACTGCGGCCCCACCTGTGCTACCCCTCCCCCTGAGGCCCCCCTCCAACAATGCCCCTTCTCCCTGAGGCCCTGCTCCCATGACGCTTCTTCCCCCAAGACCCCACCCCTCACTCGCTCATCTCCTACCTCCCCCCGCCCCCGTTGCTTGCCCTTATGGCCGTTAAAAAGTGGCAGGGCCGTGACTCCCTCCCTCCCCCCTGTACTAGCACCCCTGGGTGGATTCGTCATCTCTTGTTGCCTTCAGCTCAAAATCGGCCGCCCTTCTGGACGCTGCGCTTCAGCCAAACACAAGATATTCGTTAGTCAAACACAGGTTATTGGCGGGCATGCCAAACCTGCGGAAAAAATGCAGAAATTGGGCTTATTTTTGGCTTAATTGGCTTGTGAGTTGCTTGTTGGCTAGTTTTTGGCTTGTAGCTTGATGCCTGATTGGCTTGTTGCTTGTTGTAGCTTGTTGCTTCTTTTTTTTTGATCGGCTCCTGGAAAGCAGGGGCAAGGGGCAACCAGGGGCAATGCGGGGAGAGAGTCAGGGGTGCACAGCGGGCCCACCACAGTCCCAAACTGCAAGCCGGGGGGATCTAGTCACATGGAGTGTTGGGGTTCTTAGGGATTGGCTTGTTCTGGCCTTGTTTTGAAACGGGATTAGCTTGATTTTGGCTTATTGTGAAAGTCGGGGTGCTTATTTACCATGTTAAAGTTGGCACCTGTGGTTACTGGACTCAGCTGGGTGAAATGTTGTGCCAGAGGCCAGGCGAGATGATCTAATGGTCCCTTCTGGCCTTCTGTGAATCCGTAGAAAAGCCTATACATTAAATCAGGATTCCTGGGTTGTAATCTTGTGTTCAGTTCCTATGGCAATAGTTATGGGCCCATCCCTGCCAACACTCACTCTGGAGTGTGATCTCACTGAAACCAAACCCAGAAAATTCTGCCTTCAGGTGAGGAACAGTGCAGGGAGCAGAGAAACAGCTAGACCAAAAATACCCTACTTTCATGCAAATGACCCTTGCATCATGGAGGCAGTGTTGTTTCTACAGATGGAACATTTCCCAGGAGCTCTCAGTAGGTCGACAATAGGCACTTCCATTCTGACAGCCAAACTAAACCCTCTGAAATGCCAAAGCTCATTCTAATCTCAGCTTCAGAGCAGTCTCCTGCTGTTGATTTAGATGTAAAACTCCCCTTGACTTCATTGCAAGTTCTGTGTGTGCAATGGTGGCAAGATACCAGCTTCCCGCTCCTCTTTACTTGCAGCGTGGCTCCGGTGTCTTTGGTTAAATAACTACATACCCACCAGGGGGAAATACAGCTAGAGATAAATATAGCCGGTTGTTCTCCCCATTAGCAGCAGCTCTAATCTGGAAGCATAACCATTAAAAGGTTCATGGGGCCCTTGACAGGTGTTGAATCGATAATAACCCTAGCAGTTGGCTCCAGAGGTCCAATTTCTTGGTGGTAGAAGAGTTTATTAAAAGTGGGCTGTGGAATCAAATGAACTTGGTCGGAGAGAAAAGCAAAGCCAACCCAAGTAGTTGTGTCATACATAAGAACGGTCGTACTGGGTCAGACCAAAGGTCCATCTAGCCCCGTATCCGGTCTTCCGACAGTGGCTAATGCCAGGTGCCCCAGAGGGAAAAAACAGAACAGGTAATCATCAAGTGAGCCATCCCCTGTCGCCCATTCCCAGCTTCTGGCAAACAGAGGCTAGGGACACCATCCCTGCCCATCCTGGCTAATAGCCATTGATGGACCTATCCTCTGTGAACTTATCTAGTTCTTTTTTGAACCCTGTTCTAGTCTTGGCCTTCACAACATCCTCTGGTGAGGAGTTCCACAGGTTGACTGTGTGTTGTGTGAAGAAATACTTCCTTTTGCTTGTTTTAAACTTGCTGTCCAGGATGGGTAGTAGAAGTTACTTTCCTCCATTTGAGTAATAACAGAAAGAGTACTGCCTGAGGCCTCCTGTCCAACCATCTTGGCCACTGCAAAGAATCCTATAGTGCCAACCCCCAGAGAGCACCCAGCCTGAATTGTGCTGTTTTCCTCTGCAGCCTGATCATTCCAGGGGAAACGATGGTTCTTCTGAAGGAGCTGATACAGTCCTCTCAGACATAAAGGTAACAGGCCGCATCTGCTCATCCTTGCTTAGCTCCTTCCACATCCCCCACTCCACAGGAGGTAACAAGTTTCAGTTCTTGGTGAGCTCGGCCTTGCTCCTGGAAATTGCTCCACGCAGGTCATTGAAGTCAACATGGGCACGATAGCAAAGATGCACAGAGCAGCTTGCAGGCCTGGAGCCCTTGAGATGAAAGATTCCTGCTGTAGTCCCCATAGCTATTATTCTGATTCTTTATTTGTAGCATGTAGGAGCCCCAGTCATGGACCAGGACCCCACTGTGCTAGGTTCTGTAAACATGGGCAAATCACTTCACTGCTCTGGGCCTCAGTTTTCCCATCTGTAAAATGGGGATAAAGATACCTCTTTTATAAAGCACTTTGAGATCTACTGATGAGAAGGGCTAAATAAGAGCTGGGTATTCATATACAATTATTAATATATTAACAAACAGACAGTCCCCGCCCTGAAGTTTACAATCTAACCTAATCTATCAAGTCCCTTATCTTTTAAATTATGTCATTGTAGCAAGCACAATTAGTATTCACTGTAGTTAAACTGTATAGCTTCTGAGTGGTAGCCGTGTTAGTCTATATCAGCAAAAACAATGAGAAGTCCTTGTGGCACCTTAGAGACTAACAAATGTATTTGGGCAAAAGCTTTTGTGGGTTAGAACCCACTTCATCGGATGCATGGAGTGCAAATACAGGAGCAGGTATAAATACATGAAAGGATGGGGGGTTGCTTTACCAAGTGTGAGGTCAGTCTAACAAGTTAATTAACAGCAGGATACCAAGGGAGGAAAAATAACTTTTGAAGTGGTAACAGAGTGGAACCATTTCAGACAGTTGACAAGAAGGTGTGAGTAACAGTAGGGAGAAATTAGTATTGGGGAAATTAAGTTTAGGTTTTGTAATGACCCAACCACTCCCAGTCTGTACTCAGGCCTAATCTGATGGTATCCAGTTTGCAAATTAATTCCAGTTCTGCAGCTTCATGTTGGAGTCTGTTTTTGAAGTTTTTTTGTTGAAGAATTGCCACTTTGAGGTCTGTTATTGAGTGACCAGAGAGATTGAAGTGTTCTCCTACTGGTTTTTGAATGTTATGATTCCTGATGTCAGATTTGTGTCCATTTATTCTTTTGCGTAGAGACTGTCTGGTTTGGCCAATGTACATGGCAGAGGGGCGTTGCTGGCACATGATGGCATATATCACATTGGTAGATGTGCAGGTGAATGAGCCCCGATGGTGTGGCTGATGTGGTTAGGTCCTATAACTTAAAAAACTTCAACTTTGATGAAGTGGGTTCTAGCCCACGAAAGCTTATGCCCAAATAAATTTGTTAGTCTCTAAGGTGCCACAAGGACTCCTCGTTGTATAGCTTCTGTTTATCACCCTCTTTTCACATCCTTGTAACTTTCCAAAATTTTCATTTTTGGGGCTGAAACTTTCCTCTCTTGGTAAAACCTTCCAGGTAGGAAAGTGGGTATTTTTTCCCCTAGAGCTTTTCAGCAAATTCCTTTGGGTTATCTGGAGTTTGACAAAGTGATGGGGGTTGGGAGAAGGAACCAAACCACTGCTTTAAAAAACATTCTTGCAGATATCATAAAATCCACCATCCTAAAGGGCTTGCTAATTACCGTTCAGTGTGGTGCTCCGGAGATGTCTGGGCCGAAGCTAGGGGATGAGCCTGCTACAGCTTTGGCTAATAGAGCTGGCTCTTTTAGCAGTACAGGTTCATGGTTTAGGATCCAGAGGTCACAGGTTCTGTACCTGCTGCTGAAGACCTACCTGGGCTCCAGGCAAGTGGTATGTCTGTTGCATGACTAGGAATGGGTAAGACCAATGGGGCTCATTGATGTGGGAAATTGCCACAGTTGAGCTGCAGTGGTGGAGATGGACATGCAATTCTCTTACCACATAGCTTCTTCTTTCATAAACCCCTCTTATGACGGAACGACTGGTGCCAGGAAAACACTGCGAAACTCAAGCCACACAGGAAGTGTCCAATCCCTTTGGGTCTGGTGCTTGTTCACATGGACAACGTTCAAATTTGTCTTGCACCAACAGGCTGGTCAGTCAGTTATTAGGTGCACGAGGACCCGTGACCATAATCTCTACCATTCACCAGTGGTTCCCCAGTCTCATCTTTCCCATTTCCAAGAACTCCCCCACTTCAACTTTCTGTGCTGTCCATCCCCAAGTGGCTCTGCCTTTTTGTCCCCTTCTGAGATGTGCAAGGATCATGAGCTGGTAATAAACTCAGAGGTACAAAAGAACCATAAAATATCAGGCTTGGAAGGGACCTAAGGAGGTCATTTAGTCTAACCCCCTGCTCAAAGCAGGGCCAATCCCCAATTTTTGCCCCAGATCCCTAAATGGCCCCCTCAAGGACTGAACTCACAACCCTAGGTTTAGCAGGCCAATGCTCAAACCACTGAGCTATCCCTCCCCCCCAGGTTAACTAATTAAATTAAAGCCAGTTAACTAATTAAATTAAAGCAAGAACTAGTGGGAAGCTGGGAGAAATACTATTATTTTGCTTTTTACTTCACTTCATTTTATTTTGGGGGGATGCGAAGAGCTAATGCATTGATTTGATCAGTTTGGTTCCCAGTGAATTATTCAGTTATTATTATTTATTTAGGCGTATTGCAGCAATGCTTAGGAGCCCAGTCATGGCCCATTGTGCTAGGTTCTGTACCAACACAGAATAAAACCAGAGGCCCTGCTCCAAAGAGTTTGCAATTTATTCAGGGTAAAATCCCCTTCTGTGAAGAGGGCTTGACTGGAACAAAGTGCTGTCCACTGTTCGTGTGTTGGCCATCTGCATGGGGTCAATTTCATCCACACTTCCTGTGACAAATCACTTTCAAAACATTGTAAATAGCCGACAGAAACCACTGTGGGGCTTGGTCCCAATATTTTGATGCTACCGTTCTTTTTCTCTGAGGCCTGATATTTCTATCACGATGGGTTAGATTCTGATTTCCTTCGTCATGTCGAGTAGCACCTTATTCCATGGAGAGTCTCATTAAAGTCAGTGAGTGATGTACATGCATCCCAGGTGAAAGTAACCGGTCTTATTTGCTTCATAACATGCAGTTATGTCTGAGAGGAAGAATGAGCTTGTGGTTAAAACACACGGGTGGGAGTTTAAAAAATGGGGTCCTCGTCCACAGACAAAGACCTACGATCCACTGGGGTTGAGTTTATTTAATCGTGAATCACTCAATTCCTTTGTTTTCATGTTCTGGTGGTTCATGGTGCGTGAGAGCGGCGTGGGGAGTAATGTCTGGCAACGTCTAATTTTCTCACTTTCAAAATGCAGGAGCAGATAATTGGGTGCAATTAATATGGAGGAACTCCTACAAGTATTGAGTGTTTACTGCTAGGGAAGGTGACCCTTAGCACAGTTCCTACCTTATACATCTCACACGTACTCTGTCAGAACATCCCAAAACACAAGCTTTGCAAGCATCTGTGAGTTGCAGATTAAGCCATTCCCATCTGGCCTTTCGTCTCTTGGTGCTGCCTTTGGCCATTAATGTTCCAGTGATTTCAGGGGTCCACTGAGCACCACATCAGGTGTGCTGTACCTAGACTCAGCTAGTGCACAGAGCATCACTGCAGTGGTGTGTTACCTAGACATGGTTGGTACATGTAATAGCCCAAAAGGTAGGTGCATTCTTCCTGGACGTACCTGGTATCCTCAGCAACGCCACCGGTGAATTCTACATGGACGCACCTGGACAGTTCAATGACAGTCCGACAATTAACACTGGCAATTGAAACATGTGGGCTTTTTTGAAGTAGCAGTAAACCTATGGCACGGTGTGAAATTAAATAATAATCCAACTTACGCATCTGGGTGCTTTAAGGGATGCTGTTTTCCTTCAAGCAGGAAAATGCAGATCCAGTTGACGGCCCGGAGTTAACAAGCCGTGTTAGAGTCAGAAGAACGGCTGAGCGACAGAGGCACATGGTAAAGCCCCCTGTTCCCGCCACCTCAGTCCGTTTTGCCTGAACGCAAAGCAATCAACACTGCTTGGAGGGAAGCGGTGATAACTCCTTGTTGTCCCTATACAGGCTCACTCACCTGGTCCCACTGGAGTTCAGAAGTCCCCGGCTGGATATGTGGTAAGCAATGGCTGAATATCTGGAGTGTTTGCAGAGATCGTGCGTATGAGATAGACACGGGGGGTAACCGCCCTTGCTGCTTTCTCGCTCATTAACAATAGTAATACCCCTAGGTATTACTGTAATACGAACAAGCAGCCGCCAAGCCAGTGTCCTTTGGTATGGCTAAGTGCTCCTCCCAAGAGAGATGGGGAAGGGAAGGGTATGATGCTTAAAGAACACAAGAGGAAAAGAGAAACCAACGTTAATCACTGCTGGAACACAATGACCAGCTTTGGGGAGGTTTTGCGTGTGCAACAGATATATCTATAAAATGTATATATACACCCCCCCCCAATTATACACAGTTGTTTTATTGTGGTTACGTCTGTCAGATTGGACATGTGAAACACTCTAAACAGTTCTTCAGCATTAGAGCAGGGCAAAAATCGGGAGCGGCAGAAGGTCCCTAAAAGTGGGGGGGCCACTGGTGCCCGAACTGTGCCCCCCCTGCTGCCCCTTCCCTCTGAGGCCCCACCCCTGTACCACTCCTTCTCCCAAGGCCCCGCGCCTACCCCACCCTTTTCCACAAGCCCCTGCCCTCACACCGCACCTTCCCTCGAGGCCCCACTCCCACTCCACCTCTTCCCTGCCAAGACCTGACCCGTGCTCGCTCCTCTCCACCCCCTACCCCATCGCTCCCTTATGGCTGATAAAAAGTGTGTGTGGGGGGGCATGGCCCCCTGCCGCCCCGTTCCAGCACCTTGGCTGGAACTCTCACTATTTCTACCTTTGGTTTCATCCCAGATTGGGACAAAGAGTTTGGATATCCAAATTTGTAGTGGAAAAAAATGTGTTATTTGGAAAATGTCAAAATGATTCACTTTGAGTTGGTTCAATGTTAGACAGCATCTTCTTATGGTGCCGCAGTGCTTCATGGGAGTTGTAGTTTGGATGCCACATGCCCTTATTCTCCTTTATTGGCTGGGCTGCCTGGCCAAACTACATCACCCATGATGGACCTCAGTCATGTGACTCTCACAATGCACCATGCAGCTCAGTCAGAGGGAACCTGCGCTGTCGGAAAAATTTCTCTCTGATGATTTCTGACCTGCTCGCTTGCCAAAACATGGGCCCCAGTAGAATGCTTGATGAAAACTTTAAAGGGACAGGTCACATTTGGCCTGAAAAGTCGGTTTGGTAAAAACTTTTACAGAACTTAAGACTGATATAAATGTTCCCATGATTTTTTTTTAAAAAAAATCTTAGTGGAAATTGATTATTTTAAACAAGAAAGGTTTCCCCTACTATGGCCCTGGTTCTGCAGCTCGTCTGGTGGAGGGTCCTCTCAGACTGCATGAATAGGAGCACTATTTTTTGTTAAGGAGGAGCAAGATACTGTGATGAACCTATTGCCATCCCTATGAGGGCAGAGTTAAGATGACACAGTTGTGTGTGAAGGAGCATCTTAACTGGGCATTTCCTGCTTTATGTACGTTCCTTGTTGGGATTTTGTCTTGCAATGCCAACATTCTTTATGGGGAGAGGTGTGGAGACCTCAACTGAGCATTTACTACCTTTCTAACCATTGGGTTTGGGGCTCTGAAATCTTTTATTCCTCAAGTGCATGAGGAGCAGAAGCCACCTGAACTCCAGATAACCAGGTTTGTTGTGAGTCTATCCTAAAGTTTCACTTGTTTTCCTTTTCATTGCACTTGATCACACTGAAAAATCAGACAATAGGCTACATTCTGCTCTCGGTTCCCACAGCCTAATTTTGGAACAGCTCCAATGAAATCCTTTTTGTGTCATTTGCCCCTATGTTCAATTGGATAAGGCTGCTGCTAAGTGACCCCAGATAAGTGTTCACTGATTCCTGCTAAGATGTAACCTGTCCACTACATGCACCCAGTTCACCACGGTTGGCATCGGGATGCAGTAAGAATGAATTGTTGCATTGATCGTGAGAGGTATAACGTGCCTCCATGTTCAAATAGTTCTTTTCCACGTCTTATGGATGAAATATCTCTGAAGTACGAAATATTAGCATGCAATCATATGCTCTCCTCCCAAAACCCCCTCTTCTTTTTTATTAAATTCAAGACCTATCCAGGACCTCAAGGCGCAAGGAGGATCAAGGTGATATATTTATTTTATAGAGCTGTTACTACAGCCCCGTGCGTGTTAGATGCAGCTGGTTCTTCATCATTCTATCCATAATCTCCTCTTCGATTGTGTGTGTCTGGGGGGGGGCTCTATTTTCTTTTTGCAGAAGCAGGAGTCAGACACGGTGGATCCAGAACAGGTGCCGTTCCAAGGTCAAAAGGTCTGAGTTTTTCTTTAATGTTTTAACAAAACAAACAAACAAACAAACACCCCACCCCCACAGAATTGGAGCTCCGTTGTAAAGCTGAGTGGAAAAGCCTTTACTTAAAGACAAATTAAATCCTTTAAGAGCCCAAATAATCATCAGCCTATTGGGCCTGACTCCCCATGGCCCTATGTCTTGTAAAGCCATTTACACTGGAGCAAAGTGGGGTGTCGGCTCTTTTTGCTATTTATTATTTGTATTTTGGTACCATCTAAAAGCCTCAGCTGAGATCAAGGGCCTCCTGTGCAAGGTGCTGTACATGCATATGAAGAGTTTCAAGTCTCAATACATCATACAGAGAAAAGTGGGAGAAAGGAGGTAGTATTATCCCCATTTTACAGATGGGCAGCTGAGGTGCAGGAAGTTCAAAGTGTATGGCTACACTGCACACTAAGCCCAGGCTTTGACTCAGGTTTGAGCCCAAGCCCTGCTTCCGTCCACACACAAATCAGTCTGACTTGGGTCAACCAGCACTCAGGACCTGGGTTCTGTGACTTGGCTCCAAGCCCTGTTATTTTGCACTGTGGATGCCGATCTGAGCCAGAAGATCTGTGTAGTGCAGTCTGGATGTGTCAGCATGGCTATGAGATCCAGGTGCAGCAGTAGTAAGCCACAAAGCAGTGGGGATGCCCAGGCATAGGCTTGGAAACACCAAGTGCACAAACTCAGCTCCCACAGACCCGGGTTTACAATGTAGGGTAGACATAACCTCGGCTGGCCCAGGGTCATTGTGGCAGGTGAGGGGATGCAGCGGTGCCTCATTTGTTAGTGTTGCTCTCCGTGTTTGCAGGAGAAACCCAAATGCAGATCCTAGCAGGTGAAAATCATCACTGGAGCTTAGCTCGTGATGATGCCATCAGAAGGAGCACCAGCCCTCATGCAAATTACAGCCCTGCCTGGGGGAAACGCCCTCTGATTGGCTGCCTCCCCCACTTCCCTGCCCTCTGGGGAAGAGCAGCCAGTGAGGGCTGCTGCACGAAGCAGGCAGAGCTCTCGCGCTGCCCCTCAGGAGACGTAGCCCGGCCTATGGAAGAGGCCCCTAAACTACAGCTCCCATGAGGCACTGTGGCAACATTTCCAAATAGTTCCAGTTTTCAGCCAGTGTTTTTCGGCCTCAAATTTCCACCAAATAATCAAAAATTTCCTTGGAAATTTCAGACGAGAAGGGATTTGGGGTTTTTTGGTTGAAATTTTCTTCGTGGGGGGAAATAAATCACATTTCACCCAGTTCTACCCTATAGGCCCCTCTCCCTGTGTTAGAATAACAGCCAATCTCCCTTGTTCCCACCCACACCACAACGAACGTACCTCTGCCCCCTCCATCATCTCTCTACTCTAACTCTGTGTATTTCCATTGTGCCCATCACTGTGGTATCTCGGCATCAACTTGACAGATTCAGGGCTCTGGTCAATCACTGAGGTTAGCACAAAGGAGTGAACAGCAGCTTTTTGATTTATAGGGAGAAAAGGGATCTCCCGGAGCCAGAGGAGACAAAGGAGAAAAGGTACCTTTCGATTGTTTTGTGTGTTGAAGCAATTTTTGACACAGGGAGTGACTCCCTGGCTCCCTAAGGGGCTGACCTGGCTATCCATTGCCAGCCGCCTACTAACTGAAGTCCTAGGTGGATCTGGAGTCCAGGAGATTTAAATGGGGCCCCAATTGCTACGAGAGTGGTCTGTGTCGGCACATACGTAATTCGTTAAAGATCAAGTGCCAATAGATAGTGCCCAAGAATACATCTGCCCCTTTCTCTTGCAGACCTGAGTTCCCTACTGCCTTGGGCCTTCTGTTTGTGCAAAACGGGGGTGCAGTGCTACCAGCTCGGAATGGGGAGCGTCTCACAGCCTCTTTGCACGCGTGGAAAGGACGGTGGAAGGTGCAAGGCAGTGGGACGTGGGCCCAGTCTGTCCGGCTCAGCAGCAGACCTCAAGCAGGATGCCCTGAGGTTGTTGCTGTGCTGATCCAGGAGCTCGTAGCAATGCATTGTACTAGGGGATGTGGCCTTTTTTGTTTCACAGATTGCTCTAGACGAGGGGTGGGCAAACTTTTTGGCCCGAGGGCCACATCGGGGAATAGAAATTGTATGGTGGGCCATGAATGCTCACAAAATTGGGGTTGGGGTGTGGCAGGGGGTGCGGGCTCTGGGGTGGGGCTGGGGATGAGGAGTTTGGAGTGTAGGAGGGTGCTTTGGGCTGGGACTGAGGGATTCGGAGGGAGGGAGGAGGATCAGGGCTGGGGCAAGGGTGCGGGAAGGCATGCAGGTTCCGGCTGGGGGTGCGGGCTCTGGGGTGGGGCTGGGGATGAGAGGTTTGGGGTGCAGGGGAGTGTTCCGGGCTGGGATTGAGGGGTTTGGAGAGTGGGAGGGGGATCAGGGCTGGGGCAGGGGGTTGGAGCATGGGGAGAGGCTCAGGGGGTGCAGGTTCTGAGTGGCGTTTACCTCAAGCAGCTCCCGGAAGCAGTGGTATGTCCCTTCTCTGGCTCCTACACGGAGGCGCGGCCAGGCGGCTCTGCACGCTGCCCCATCTGCAGGCACCGCTTCTGCAGCTCCCATTGGAGCGCTGGAGGGGGCCATTGGAGCGCGTAGGCACCGGAGCAGGGCCATGCCAGCTTCTGGGAGCCGTGTGGTACGGCCCCTGACCCTGTGCCACGGCCAGAGCGCCAGAGAGGGGCTGAGCCAAGTGGTGCAGCCCGCAGGCCGTCGTTTGCCCACCCCTGCTATAGAGAAATAAACAAGGTGGAAATATTCAAATGTTTCAGGATGTGAAGGAGAGGGGAACGTGCTTCTCAGTCAGGGCAGGGAAGCAGCACAAAGAGTCTTGCAGCAATCTCACTGCAGACCAGGAGAGACGATGGGCTGGTGTGAACCCAGGGTGAAGAGCGGGAGGTACATGGGATCATACAACAGTTCCCACCAACTGTCGGTGAAAGACCGTGCTAGACAGGGCTTTTAAGCCACGTGTCCAGCATCTAGGGCCACTGAAGTGGATTGCACTGAGTCTATGCCATGCCATGTGTATCCAGTGAGTGGGCTGATGCATAAACCAGGATGGGAATGCCACGACACGGCCAGCAATCATGAGATTGCTAAAAGTTTGGTGGCGCAATAAGGTCGCCAGTGAGCATAGACTGAACGTCTAGCTAGACCCCCTTAAGGACCTAGTTAGGGATCGACCTGGTTGGCATTCAGTCCTCAAGGAGGCTGCATGCCTTTGGGATAATGATGATCGGAAAGCTGGCTGGGCCACCAGTTCTACATATTCTGCAGTAAGTGCAGTCGAAGGCATGTCGCTGTAAAAGTGTCTTGGGAGCGAGGAGGGAAGAAACTGCAAGAATCAGAATGGTTTGCTCGAGGGGTTGCATCATTAAATGGTCACACTGCAGAGCTGCCTGTGATGTGCATGCTCTGTAGTGAGGGAGATGAGGAAGGACTGAGCATCTGTAAGAGGTGATGTTGTCTTCTTGCCAGGGGAGATGGGGGAGCCGGGAGAGAACTTGAGCTGCAAAGTCTGGATCTGGATCCAGATCAGAAGTTTCTTATGGTCTGACTGCTGGGATCCAGCCTGTGGGTTTTGCCGATAGGAAAGATAAAAACTCAGGTCCAAATTCCCCCAGTGTTTGGGTCATTCAGACCCTCTTTAGTTCAGGCCTAGCTCTAGTACTGACCAGATCCACAGTGAATTCGGAAGAGCAGGCTGCTGGCCTAACGTTGTTTGTTCCTGGTGCTTAAGAGTTCCTTTGAAGCTGCTTCCTACAGACAAGAGCTCCTGGATTTTAACCCCCAAAGCAGTGATTCTGTCCCTAAAAACCACTCGTTCATATCTGCCTAGGACCTGCTGGTGATTCCAGGGGTAAGTCTGGAGGGAAGATCTATGGCTTATCTGTATACACTTAGGATCATGCAGCTAGTGCTCTCCGTCCCTTTTCCCCCACGACCATGCTTCCTGTGCCCTCGTGGTGAGTGGAAGCAGCGGTTTCTAGCCCATAGTTATGACCAGTCAAAGATTCTCTGCGCCCCTTGCAGATTACACAGAAATCTCTGACCTGGTTCCTGATCCCCTGCAGGGCATATTTCTCCCAGCCCTCTTCCCCAGCCATGATCACGGGCTCTGTAACTTTCTCTTCATTCCTAGGGCACTAAAGGAGACAGAGGAGAAAATGGTCAAAAGGTAAGAAGCGACTTTGGCACCATACTCAAGGACTCTCCTAGGATTAGGGTTAGGTTGCTGTTCTTACACCATTAGAATTCATGTGTGCTGTCCCTTCCTGGCTCTTCTCTGTACACAAAAGGGCTTTGTTCAGTAATGCTGCGTTTTTAGATCTAATCACTGTAGATGATCAGCTGCTGCCTGCCGCTGTCTCTTGTGTTTTCTCCAGCATTGAGCTGTTCAGCTTCTCTCTGTAGTTCTCTCCCTCCGGGAGTGGGCCATATAACTCTCCTCCCTCAATGGCGGATGAAGCAGCCTTAGATCCATCTATCTGTCAAGCATCTTGGGTGGGTTCTGTAGCTCCTGTCCCTGGAGTATTGACTTCAGCAGGAGTTGGATTGGGCCTGAAGTGAGCAGCACGTAGTGATGTGTCCAGTATGATTTTGACAGGCCCACGATGGAGGACGTGGTGTGTTTCTGATTGTTCTTGATCTCCTCCCCTTGTCTCTTTTTACAGGGAGAACCAGGAATTGGGTTCAGAGGCCCCGCTGGTCAGGCTGGGCCCCCTGGGCATAAGGTAAGCATATAGGATCTCACTTTGTCTGCACATCATCCAACATGCTCTCTCTTTGTGCCCCTTGCTGATAGCACAACTACCATGCAGGCAGGCACCAAGGGTCCGTGGGGCTCACTGGGGCTTGCAAAGATGCGCTACCGAAGCCAGTCGAGGCTCTGGAGGGCAAGACCACCCATGTGTTCCAAACGCACAGCTCCAGGGAGCTGTCTCCTGCACGGCACCGTTTCACACCAGACCTTTCCTTTGGGGTGGGCAGATGCAGGGTCATTTTACCATTGCCAGAGCGCGATGCTGAAGAATCGGGGCGAAGCCTATTAGCCAGCCTGCACTTGTGAGATTCCAGGACTGACATAAAGGGGGCACTGCAGGCATGTCAGGATTTGGGGGCATTGGTGGAGCCATTTTGTTTCTGGAATAATAGAGGTGAGCTCGCAGGTCAGCGTTAAGATGCTCTGGCAGAGCTGTGTGGAGCATCGGGGCTGCAGTGGCTGGGAGGGTGGGGTGCTGCTGCAGGGCAGAGGTGGGAGTGTGAGGTGTGTGGGAGCCGAGGACTGGGGCGGTGGGGGGTGTTGCAGGTCTCACGAGGGCAGCAGTGCACAGAGAGGTGCCTGTCAGCCCTGTGCCTGGCTCAAGCCAGTGTCATTAGGCCCTTCCTTGCACTCAGTGGACTCGCCAGTTAAATCTGGAAGGAGCAGTAGATGACAAGGGAGCTGAGAACCCCTTGCGAGTAGCCTGCTGGTCATGGCTACAATAAGCTGTGTTACTGGGGAGTCCACTGTTCGCGTTGTGACTACAGCCACACGATTGCTTTGCAACAGGGGGAGCCCGGGGCCCCGGGACCTCCGGGAGTGCAGGGCATCCAGGGTATTCGTGGCAACCCTGGCATTCCAGGATCGCCGGGAGAGAGAGGCGCCCCGGGTCCACCTGGCATGCCAGGGCAGAAGGTAGGTGACGTGTCCTGGGCACTAGAGAGCGAGTGTGGTGGTGGGGGCGAGAGAGGACTGCATTGTACCCACAATCGCAAGGCACGAGGGTGCGAACAGATGCTGAGGCTCTGTGAGAAGACGTGTGGTGGGAGGGACCTCACATAACGTGGGACAACCAGTCCCAAGGGCCCCTACCGTTCCCCCATAGCCAGCTGAAATCGTGCCTGGGAGATTCAGGAGGCAGAGCTGTTCTCGGCACACGTCCTGCTGCCGGAGCACGAAGCCCTTCCTCCCCGGGAAATGGCTGTGTCACCCTGACACAGGCTGGATTCCAGGCTAACCAGACTCAGTGTTACAAGCACAGCAGTTTCAGTGCGGTGAGCAAGCTGTCGTGTTGTGAGCGAACAACAGCGTGATGCACGGGGACAGTTTACCCTTGCCAGGCGCTGCTGGGATTGGGATGTTCCTTTGCTCGGCTGTTCCATGCGACACCGAGAGCAGTCCCCGGCGTTGAATCGTTAGGGCGCTTGGAAGCTGCTGTCTGTAATGTTAGACCGCGTCAGCCAGTCCAGCCCAGGAAAAACAAACAGTAGCCCCCTCCCAAGCAGTGCCTCCCTTGCATGATGCCCAATCACTGTTCCCACCTGCCCTCCAGCAGTGGTTCACTCTTTCCCCCTCTTCCCCATGTTTATTAACTCTCTGAGGCTGTGAAGCCACAGGGGACCATCGAAGCTGACCCCCTGTGTGACACAGGCTGGAGAACCTCACCCTCGAGATTCCAGCATCAAGCCCAGACCTGGTCTGTGAGCTAGAGCACCTTGTCTCTGTCAGCTTGTGCAGATGGTAGCACCCTGGAGAATCTCAAATGACCTACTCAACAGTCGAACCCAGGGATGGTCAGACTGCATCAGACCCACGCTCCACCTAGCTCAGTAGCCTATCTCTGACATTGCCCAAACAAGCTTTCTCCCTTGGATGGATCTCCAGATCTGTCTACAGAGCCAGCCACCCTCTGGGCCCAAAGGGATTTTGTTTTTAATTCCTACAAACGCCCAGAGTTGCTCAGTGCGATCTGGGGAGGTGGAGGCCATTCCTCTGCCACCCCCTCTATTAACCCAACCCCCTGCCCAGTTGCCTTATGACCATTGTAAGATTCTTCTACTGTCTAGGCCATTTACTGCCCAGGTCCCTCTTGCTGGCCGTCTATGGGGAAACTGTAGGGGGGGACCCACCCCTCTGAGGGGAGGCCCCTTTGAGTACATTTGGGGGCAAAGAGCAACTTGCCATCAAAGTTATCTCCCTCTTAATGGTTTTTCTGTTCAAAGGGGGAACGTGGTAAGAGAGGCAGGAATGGATCCACTGGGCCAGCAGGACCTCCCGGGCCCCCGGGAAAACAGGTGACCTTTGGTTATTTTTCACTGTTGCATTCTTTGAATGAGCTACGTGTACCCGTGTTATTGTATATTATGTGCGTTCCCCAGTCATGGACCAGGCTCCCTTCGGGCTAGCTGCTGTACAAACACAGATCCTTCGTGCACAGACCCCAGACTGTGAGGGGGTGTCCTACACAGGGGCTGGGATGGGACGGTGCCTGGATCCTTCCACATGCAGATTTGGCCTCGGGTCAGGAGTGAGGCCCAAGGGCAGAGGGATCACGACAGGGAAGTTGGTGCTGCTGGCACCCAGGCTGTATCTGTCCCATGGAGGGAGGGCAGGCTTTGTTCTCTGGCTCTCAGCCCAGTTCTTTTCACCCGCACTGAATTCCTTTTACTGGGTGTATTACAACCTGCCTGCCGCTCGCCGGCTCCGCTCCTTGGGGCACGGTGCATCAGAGGTGTTGCAAACCAAATGTGTGTCTCCTTGGTCCACAGGGGATTCGAGGGCTGCCCGGGACCAATGGCAACAAGGTGAGCTGTGGATGGCGGGAAAGACAAAGACGACGCCAGTATGAATCCCAAAATGGTAGCCTCAGCCCAAAGCTCTGGGCAGGGATGGAGGGGTGGGAATTGCACTCTGAGGAGGACTGAAAGGAAACACAGTGACTTCTCGCTGCCTCCTGTCTCACCCCAAACAGCTGGAAGCCATGCCTGACCCCATCCACATCCCCACCTGCTGAGGGTAGCCTGGTGACTAGAAAGTCTGTTCAAAAGGGGACCTGTACAGTGTCTGGTCAGATGCACTGACCGGACACCAAAAGTCCAGTTACCGCAGGCAGGAGCAGGGAGAGGCACCGAGTCATCAACCCACACCAGCCCCTGCTCAGCCAGGGCCTCATGGGCCAACAGGCTCCGTGTCAGGGGCTGCAGCTCCCGTCCCAGCCCTGGAGCAGAGCGAGCCCAGCTGTGTCCTCATGCTGTCTGCGCTTGCCCATTTGTACCGGGGGCATATCCCACGCTTCTTTGTGCTGTGATGCTCTAGGATTCTTTCCTGGTCAATTGCAGAAGAACTTCTCTGTCCTTCAGGGGAAACTGTGGCAAGGGACTGTCACCACTCAAGTGGTTTAGCCTGTGTCCTCGCGTCAAAGTGGGCGAGTTCCAGCCCGAGTTCCAACTGGGGAAGGTGGCCCTGGCTTAAGCCTCCTCCAAACCCAGATCCGAGGTTTCTCTGTGCGGACTGTAGGGGTGTGTGTGGTTAACAGTGGATAAGAGCCTGGGTTAACTATGCAGTGTAGACGTGCCCTTTGATGTTGCCCTCTTAAATAGTGGGCCCCGCCGGGCAGGGGCTGTGATTTGTCACCTACCTGTGAGGCAGATCTCCTGCTGTTGGCACTAAAGCAATAACAGGGGGATCAGCGTGGTTTGGGCCCGGCCGTTGTGGGCTCTGCAATACAAGGGATTGAGCCCACACCCGCTGGAATTAATGGCAAAACGCCCATTGATTTCCGGGGGCTTTGCCTCCTGCCCGACATAATAATAGAGGGCTCTGGCACAGAGAGGAGAAATGTGCAGCTGTGTCCCTGAAATGACCCCTTTGTGTTCCTTTCTGTTGCGCAGGGGGAGATCGGCCTCGGCGTGGCAGGTGCGAGAGGTCCCCGTGGACTGCCTGGCCCCGGGGTAGGTCGTTCCATTATCATGCCAGGCTCCATTCGGTTCTCTCATTGCAGTGTCTGTCTGAACATGCTAAAGGTGTTATCATGCAATGATCACTCGTATCAAAAGCCCCTTCAGGTGCTGACCCCGAATCCCCTTGAATTTTTACTGAGACCAAATCTGGCCATGCTCAGAGGCGACGGGCTCTGTCCGCTCCATAGCACACACCTGTGCCTCTGTGGAGTTGGCATGAAGCTAATGCTCCCTCCCACCACGACTGATCTGCCCCACAGGTGATTCTCCCATGCTGCAAATGAGGCGTCATGGGAATTACACTGACTGGTTAGGTCTCTCTCTGAGCCACCAGACCAGGGTCTCCTGTCCTGCCCCTATGCACTCAGCCACCCCACCCTGCCCCCCAGTGGCACAGGTGGAAGCCACACCTCAGTAAGTGAACGTAAGGGGGGCTGAGGGCCTGATGCTGATCTCACGGAGGGTATGACTCTGCAGAGCAAAAGCCAAGCACAGGCTACCCTACCCCTGAGCTACCTTCAAGCCAAGCTAGTGGGGTAAAAGCAACAGTGAAGACAGAGCAGCTCGGGCAGTATAAGCCTGGCATAGACCCTGGGTACGTTCTTGGCTTGCTAGCCCACACTTCACTGCTAACATTACCTGCATTCAGGCTAGCTCAGGTAGGCTAGCCTGGTGCACAGCTCCTGCTGTGTAGACCTACGCTTACACTCACGTAGCTCCATTGCCTTCTGTGGGTTTACTCCTCATCTCCACTGCTCTAAACATGCGGCTGTCCAGCCAGCCTGGCCTCCCAGATCTTTCTGTTCATTTAAAATTAATTAAAATAATTAAGCATGAATTCCCCTCTGCCCTAGGAATAAAATGTACGCAAAGTTTAACAAACGAACGTACGTGTCTGTAAAGTGCCGACCATGAAGAGGCCCGATCCTGGAGGGGGGCCTGTAGGTACTAGTGTCGTATAAATAATTACTGATAAAAAATAAACATCTTATTGGTACATTTGAATAGTGAGAGCTGAGCTGCTTAGGCAAAGTAACACCCCCCCAGAGTGCAGTACCGGGGCGGGATGCAAACCCTCATGCAGCTAGATCAGAGAAGACATCTTTATATGCTGCTTCCTCTGTGGCTGTTCTATGAATAAACTGACTTTATCATGTAAGACGTTTATACAAACCCACCAGCTGCCAGGAGAGCTGTTCAAATAGGCACCTGCGAAGCGCCTGAGAATGTCAACAACTGTGTAAGGTCTAGTGTAAATCTTGCTAAGGGTTTTTTTTTTTTTGAGTGTGGGCGGGGAGGAGGTAATGAAACAATGAGGAGCTAATTCTGCTTCTAGTACTGTTGTGTAAATCTGGAGTGAATCACTGGATTCTCTGGCATGACGTTGGGTTTACACTAGTGTAACTGAGATGAGAACCTGGCTTCCTGGGGTGTACTTAGGTCTGTATAAATGTTTGGCACTTGCCGTCAGACAAATCTTCCAGGATTTAGCTTGTAAGGCCAAAATGTACTCGATGAATTAGCCGGCAAGGCTATAGTGCATATGAAGATTTCTGAAGGGTTAATACATGAGTAATAGGTGGTGTAAGCAGGTTAGAGATATGGGGCGTGTGTTATAGATGGGTATAGGCACATGGGTTACACTTCATAGGAAGGCTCCATGTACACACATTTTGTAAAGGGATAGGAAAATAACAGGCAAACAATTGCTATCCACAAATGTAAAGGGGACAGAGCAATGATGTGCATTCCAGGCCAAATTCTGGGCTGCCTTATTTACGGTACCTGGTCTCCTTGAAGTTCATGCAGACAGAACTTGCCCCTTTGCTTGCACAGAATGACGCAATAGAAACGCATCTGACCCCTTCTCAGGGAGCTGAGAAGATCGTTCCCTACCCCCAACCTTTTCTGTCGGTCGTCCGCTAGGCCCTACCCCACCAGGCAGGGACTGTCTTGCCTCCCGGTGCCTACGCACGCACCGAACAGCTGTAAGCGCAGCTTTGCGATGACTTTGAAGCTGTCCAGGTTGCCGTTCTCCACTTACAGCAGGGGAACTGGGCACTATGGGCCTCTATGCACAGGTCATCCATTGACTTCAGTGGGAGCACCACGCACCCAGGGCTCGCAGGATGGGGCTTGTGTGTATTATCCATGCTTCGTTGATTGTAGACACAGTAATGAAACTAAATCTCTCTTTGCTAACAGGGGGAGGAGGGCATTGCAGGAGTCCGAGGCCCCATTGGCATGATGGTAAGTCAGTAAGAACTAAAGGCCAAAGGGTGGTGAAACACTGGAATGCGTTGCCTAGGGAGGTGGTGGAATCTCCTTCCTTAGAAGTTTTTAAGGTCAGGCTTGACAAAGCCCTGGCTGGGATGATTTAATTGGGGATGGGTCCTGCTTTTGAGCAGGGGGTTGGACTAGATGACCTACTGAGGTCCCTTCCAACCCTGATATTCTATGATTCTATGATTCTAAAAGAACGGCCTTAGAGGGTCAGACCAGTGGTCCCTCTAGCCCAGTATCCCGTCTTCTGACAGTGGCCGGTGCCAGATGCTTCAGAGGGAGTGAACAGAACAGGGCAGTTATCGAGTGATCCAGCCCCTGAAGTGTATGAGGATGGTTTTGTGGCACCAGGCCCAAGACTGGCTGGCGAGAAGCCCTAGCTGTGGATGCTGCTATAGGATGAGGTTTTCAAAGCCACATAGGGATGGGTGCCCACTTCCCACTGATTTTAATGGGAGTTGAGTGTCGAGATCCTATAGGTGGATTTGAAAACATGGGCCACAACACTGAGTGTAACTGATTTGCATTCCTTGCCCATTCAGCATGGCCCATCCACAAATGGCTTTTTAATTCAGCATGCAGCTCCGTCTCCCTGCATCCCTTTCCCTGCATGACCTCATGGAGCTCTGAGTCCGTACGAACTCTTGCACTGTGTTCCCAGAGGAGTGAGTTACGGGCCAAAAATCCCCAACTAGGTACGGCAGTAGCAACACCAGGTTCCAGGTAGTAGGACACGCAGATGGGAATAAAGAAGAAGTAGATGGAATTCGACGGGAAATAGTGACAGTTGTGGAAACCCAGAGATTATTGTATTGCAAGGCCTGGTGGTAAATCTCATCCTTAAATGCAGTGCACGGTGAGAGCCCCTCTTGCATTATTAAGGCAGAATAAGCTAGTGGTTAAAGCAGCGGGGTGGAGTCTGGAGTCTTGAGTTCCATTCCCTGTTCTTCTGCTCTGTGTGCCCTCATAGACTTTAAGGTCAAAAGGGACCATCCTGATCACCGAGTCTGACCTCCTGCATGTGGCAGGCCACAGACCTTCACCCACCCAGTACTGTAGCAGATCCCTAACCTCTGGCTGAGTTACTGAAGTCCTCAAATCATGGTTTAAAGACTTTGTTACAGAGAATCCACCATTTACATTATTTAAATCTGCAAGTGCCCCAGGCTGCCAGAAGAAGGCGAAATCCCCCCAGGGTCTCTGCCGATCTGACCTGGAGGAAAATTCCTTTCCGACCCCAAATCTGGCGATCAGTTAGACCCTGAGCATGTGGGCAAGACCCACCAACCAGACACCTGGGAAGGAATTTTTTGGAGTAGCTCAGAGCCGTCCCCATTTCATGTCCCATCTCTGGAGATATTTGCTGCTACCGGTTGCAGGTCAGCTTCATGCCATCGTAGGTAACCTCGTCATACCCTTGTGCAATTCGTTTAAAATGTCTGGGCCCCCTTTCCCCCCCCATCTGTAAAATGGGAATAATGATCCTTCCCCAGCTTTGGGAAGCTCTTTGAGATCTTTGGATGCCAAACGCGACGTTAGTGCAGACGATTTTGTCATGATGTAGTTCAAAGCCTACATGCTGAACACCATGGAAGCCTGCCTCCAGGTTCAGTAGAGCCGGAGGGTAGGATGGAATAGAGCCACTGGTGACTCTAGAGTGGGTCTCACACTGCTTCTTCTGCAGTGTTCCCAGGAGGGATTGAATACATCCATTAGGAGAAGAAGGATGGTTATAAATGGAGAAGCTACAGTTCTCCTTCTGCACCACTTTGAGAATCAGCAGCTCCAAAGGAAGGAAAAGAGCTAAATGGGGGAAGTCAGAAAAGTGCAAGTCTTTATTCACCTGTTCCAGAGCACAGCGGGGGGTTGGGATGCTCAGTAGTTAGGTGCTCATCTGGGATTCCAACGTTCAATTGCTTGCTTTGCTGCAAGCTTCCTGTGTGACATAGGGCCAGGTGCTTAGGTTCCAGATCCTCAAAGGCGTGTAGATGCCTAACTTCCCCTGCCCTATGACACGCGGTAACCGCACGTCCCCGTCTCACCAGGGTGCTGTGAAGATCAATACGTTACAGAGCGTGAGGCTCCCAGACACGAGGGGCTGTATCAGTATCTCAGACAGATAGATCGCTTTGCCCCGTGCGCATGAGGAGATGGGCCAGAGTCCTTTTAGGGATCCGGTCACTTGCCACAATCGGGGCCTGAGTCTCCTCTTCTGCTGCCTTTGGCAGCAGAGCCGTTCTACCAAGTCACCCTGACGGGAGTGAGAGGCGACTCAAACCCTCTGTGCAGCGCTCGTCCTGCCCCCAGAGCTCTGCCCTCTCCCAAGGAGGTTGCCACCACCAGCTGTTCGTTCTGACATGCTGTTTCATGTGTTTGCAGGGTCCGAAAGGTCTGCCTGGAACGAAAGGAGAAAGAGTAAGCAGCAGGCGTCTTAGCTGGACTTTCTGCAGCACCTGGATGGTCACCTCAGCCAGGCAGATCTCCCGTGTTCCCCAGCGCCCTGAGCAATGAACCCCATTGCTGAGGACATATGTTCCTAAGCACATTTCAGCCAGTCTCCACCCACACATCATTCACTCTCCCTTTGCTCTGGTTTCCGGGGTCAGATTCTTGGGCGAGAGCCGTGGGAGCTACCCAGGCTAAAATACCGGTCTCTAACGCAAACAAGAACAAAACCATTCACAACCACCTTAAATCCAGCCATTGTGTTGTGTAGATGAGGGCCAATCCCTATATGTGAGATGGGGAAAATAACACTGAGCTGCCTTGTGACGCTGTAGACAATGGGGAAACCGGTTGATGTTTGTACAGCGCTTTGAGAATGTAAGGTGGTATTTAGGGGCAAAGCATAGAGTGGATTATTCTTCCTGCCAGACAATGAGGAGTCCCAGGAGTCTGCCTTTTGGGGGATTATCAATGCCTGTTTACAGACATCTGATGAGAAGGACACCCCCTGTATAGCATTTGGAATCCTAGGAAAACCCCAAACACAAAGGAGAGTGTTGTATAGCAAAGGCTTTGTCTAGGGGCTTGACCAAGGGACTGAGGATCAATGCTTGTGGGTTTGGTTCCTGCTGTTCTGCAAGTCACCTAAGTCCTCTGGGCCTCGGTTTCCCCAGCTATAAAATTGGGATAGCGATACTTACGTTAGATGCAACTTTGTGTGATGAGTTAGTCATTGCAAAGCGATTCGAGACGCTCAGCTGAATTGCATTCTCTGAGCATAGGTTGCTATAGTTATAAACAAGAGCAGTTCTTAAACAGATGGGTGTACTGAGTGATGTGCCAACGGTAGAGGAAAAGCCTTTCATTGTCCTTTTTGTTTCAGGGTGATCGTGGCTTCCTGGGACCCAAGGGAGAAAGAGTAAGGGACATAAAAAATGTTAACTGTCTGGGGGATGTGGGATATAAGAAGTTGGAAGGGTTTTATGAATGCCAGTTGGCAGCTGGACACGTGTCTAAAATAATGTCAATGAGTGGACGAATTAGAGACATAAATGAAAAAAATTATGTTTTCAGACATCTGGGACCTCTGCTGTTTTCTTACCAAGTAGAAGAGGGAGCTGTATAGTCCCTGGACAGTGGTGCCACTAATCTGAAGCAAGTTCTGGACATGGATCCTGAATTTTGGTGTCTGCATTCGGCCTTTCATCTCAGAAGACCTAGGTTCAACTCCTGCCTTGGTTCAGAGATGGAAGGCATGGCATTAGTAGACCCAATTTTGTCCCTAGTAGACTTCTGTCTTTATCAAGAACTGAGCCCAGTACTCTAAGTTAGATATGAGATGAATTGGCGGAGCTATATGAAGAAGCTTCAACCATTTTCTGATAGTAACATGGCTGGCTAGAGTCACTGCTATGAGACCTTGCTTTCATGAGAATTCAGAAGGAATCCTTCACCCACCACAAAAATGCAGCCACCACTGAGGTGGAATGTGGCAGCTGATTAATGTCGCACAGTACCGCTTTGTAACAGTTTAGGACAGGAAGTGAAAAATATATCTGATTATAGTTTGCACAGTCCATCCCAAAACATGTTAAAGTCTTAAAAATCGTGAGATTGATTATATCAAGTAATATTAAACCAAGACTAAGAAGAGATCTGAAAAGTGCCCCGTTGCTTTGGTCCAGCAAGTATTGAATCTCTGTCAAGTTTCCTGTTAACTTCTCTCCTGAGTGAAATGGCTTGTTAGAAAAGGAGGTTTAGAAAACCTACATGGCAATGCTACCGTTGAGTCAAAGAGTATTAAATGATTAAGGATGATTTATGTCTGAAGAAACTACTTTCAAAGGCACCCTGCTCCAGTGACAAATCAATTCTTAATCTCTTTCTTGAAGGAACCTGAAAATACTTCCCAACCTAAAGGAAAGTGAACTGCCTTCTCCAAAGGACTCCTTAATAAAATATACAGAGGCTTGTGAGATAAAACAGGATGGGGGAGATAACCGGGTTGTGCTTAGTTCTTCCAATTGATTGCTCCCTAACTTTCTTTCTAGCTCCTGCTTCACATGTGTGAAACTCTGTGTTATGCAGGACCTTGGAAAGGATGAGCCCATGGTCTCTTCTGGTCTAAAAAAATCTGTTAATCCCAATCCAGTCTGCTTTGGAACCCTTCAAGCCCAGGAAAGTGGAAGAGTGTCTCAAACTGGAAGGGAAGATGATGATGGTGATTATTGTGTGGGATGCTGTGCAAACTCACAGTAGAGTCCCTGCTGCAAATGGTTTACAGTCTCTAGAGAAGCTAACAAGGAGGATTAAGTGAGTGTTGGGAATTAATTTACCTCTGAGGAAAGGCCATGAAATTTAAATGTGCAGTGTGTGCTACTAAAGATCATAATTAATTAGCAAACAAAGACTATGTTTGGTGCCAGCTGAAGCTCCCTCAAGATGTCCCATCGATCCAAAACCTGAAAAGCATGGAAATAAGAAGTTGTGCATTTCTTTCCAGCGTCATCTTGCCTGCTACACTGTTGAGAATACACCGCAGTGCTCCATGAGGGTTTCAGTTCCCTCGCCAGCGGATATTGACATCAATATATACCCATCACCAGACTCATGCTGTGAGGCAAAACCTCCCTAGCGTCCTCCCAAGGCTGTATATCCACAGATAGCACATCGGACTGTCCTATATTCGTGCCTTTGGGAAGTTATTCTCCCTTAACGCTGCTGACATCACCGTTAAGTTTTGGGGCTTAACTCGCTAATGTTTGTAAAGCTGCCACTAGTACAGCTCAGTCACCCAGTGCTGGGATGTTGACCGGGCGTGAGCGCGACTGAAACACGTTCATTGCGAAATTCAAACGGCTACTCCCAGAAAAGTGTTCGCACTATTCTCCCAGCTCTGCGTTTTAACACATGCCTGAACCACACTCTGCGTTCGCCCATCATCCATTGATACCTCTCCATCCCTCGGCCCCTTCGGCTGCCATCCTTTCCCTGGCCCGCCTCTCTCAAAGAAAGAAAGAAAGACAGTCTTGTGCTCTGAGCTGCGGACTGCTGCTCCAGGAACTCCTGCATTCCAACCCAGCTCTGCCGCCGAGTCCCTTGGCGGAAAGGGCTCCGCTCACCGCAGGGGAGCCCTCCTGTGGCTTGGGCCTGGAATTAGCTTTTGCCCATTGTGGCCCCCCCTGTTGTCAGTCCCTCTCTTTGCAACTCGAAGTGCTCGCTCTTCGTGACTCGGCGCTCCGGGCCAGGCCACGGTACAGTCCCCTTTCTGGGGTATCAAACTCCCACCGGACAAGCCATCTGGATGCCACCTCAGTTGGTCTTCTGTTCCACCTCTGGGCCTTGTACCACTTCCTAGTTGCCAGGCTTGGAGGCAGCTCTGGGTTCCAGCCCAGGGACCCTGTGACTAGCAATCCAGATCTGCTCAGTCTCGTCCCTGTTGCTGTTTCCCTGAACTCCTTCCTACCCCACCCCTCTATCTCTGGATTTCCACTGGAATTTCCTCTGCTCCCCATGGCTCCCCTCTTGTCCTTTTGCCAGACTCCCTAGTCCAGGGCCGGATTCCAAGGTGTGCTCTCCCCCTGGATTTCCTCCTTGTCCCTGACCAACTCTCTTTCCCTCTAGAAAGTGGCTGCAGGCCCCTGCTGTGTAGCCCCCTCCTGCTTTCACTTGCTGGCTGTATAATCCTGTCCCAGCTCCTCCCTAGCAGGGCTTCATCTGCAGTTAGGCCTTATCAAGCCCTGGCTCCCCTCCAGGTGCAGCAAATAGGGTTATTTTGCCCCTTCTGGCCCACATTAACCTGCTTGGGGCTCCTGTAGAGGGAACACCCCATCATGCCCTCCACGTCTCCATCTATATAATGGGATGCCATGCATGGAGCAGTGAGACGTCACTGTTATGGTTCGTCCTAGTGCAGCGCTGGGGAGATCAACGTGAACTGTCGTTCTATTCTGTCCTTCAAGTGAGCTTCACGCTATGGTGAAGAGCCAGCTCGCCACACTGGGATGAAAGTCTCCCATCTGCGCCGCACCCAAGATCAGGAATGAACCTAGGTCTCCTGCTTTGCCTCGTGCAGCTGAAATCTGTATTGTGGCTCAGGGGCAGGGTGGATATTTTGATACCTTTATTCTTGCTGTGTGAATCACCCAGCATGTTGTCTGCTGAGCCATTCGCAGCAAAGGTCGGTCTGTCCAGTGGGGCATATGGTAACTGCAATTCTGCATCATGGCTTGTGTGTCCATCGTTCTTGACTGTTTGTTTCCTAGGGTGAACCCATTATTATTTTTGGACCTCAAGGCTATAAAGGCAACAAAGGAGATCCGGTAGGTTGTGACAGTTCTCTTTGAAAGCATGTTACCTTCAGTAACTGGGAGCAGTTCATTCTCTCATCTGCAGTAGTGGTCATTGGGTATATATCTATACTGCAGTAGAAGCCCAGAGTTCAAACCCAGGCAGCAGCCTAACCCCCCTTACATCTGCTCACACATCATGCTAACCCAGGGCTCAGACCCAGGATTCCACGGGCATGGAGGGTCCGAGCCTGAGTCAAGCTGGGACCCAGGGTTCAAGCCCTATTTCTTTGTAGTGTAGACTCATGCTCTGGGAGTCTGCCAACGGTATCCCACAGGCTGACTCCCTTTGGCTGGTGGACAGTCACGTTTTCCCACACTGCACCATGAACAAACGGCTAGAGCAGCCACATTTTGGGAGGTTGTTAGGAATTTTGGGATATGGGTGGTTGCACTCGGGCCTGCATAATACATAATGCAGATGCTGGAGCCCCAGGTTGGGACCCAACGTTCAACAATTTCTCACCTGGGGTTACAAATGAGTGTAAGCACTCAAGCCCTAGGTTAGCAAACCTAGGGTCAGATAACTCGAGTTCTACTAACCCTGGGTTTACATAGCAGTGTAGACGGACCCTAAGAGTCACAGTGTTTAAGGCTAGCAGAGGCCACCAGATCATCTAATTTGACCTCCTGTATATCACAGGCCTCCAAGCACCACCTAGCCACCCCCCACACCAAGCCAACTGCCAGAATTGGACCCAAGTAGTACAGCCCTCAGTCTTAACCTACTTGATTGGTGTTTGTGCTCTCCTGTGTATTCCATGTCCTGGTTCTGGTTTCTATGTGTTCAGTGGCTTTTGAGATGGGAGCCCTGGCTGAGTTGATGCACAGATGAACTGAACAAGCCTGGTGACTATCTCAGAGGGCTGGCTAGCTCAGGAAGGGCCCAGCCAGGGGAGATGGATAGCTCCAGGGATTGGGTATGGCATAAAGGGCCTCTCACCGTTAGGTGGCTGGTTTCAACCCTGGGGTGATTGTCTACAGAGAAGCAGTGTGGGACAGTGGCTAGAGCATGGGACTGGGGGTCCAGCAGATCTGGGGTATGTTCCCATTTTTGGTTCACTATGCAATCTTAGGCAGTCACTTAACCTCTCGCTTCCCTAGATTCGGCCTTCTGGAAAATGGGGTTAATGATACCTATTAGCCTTTGCAAAATGCTTTGAGATCTGCAAATGAATGCGGCTGCACAGGGCCAAGTGCTGTTAATAATACCTATCTTTGTCTGTACAAGCTGCTGCTGAATAATTTTTGCTGTTTGGTTGCCTGTGCGAAACAAAGTGGGTGGCATCAATCCAGCTCCTAGAGGGCATGGAACTGAGCTACCTTCTGACCCCTGAGCAGCAAGGTGGGGAAGCTTGACCTAGAAATACACCTCTGCGAGTTGCGGTAACTGAGTGCTGCAAGGTCCTTAGATGCACGCCTGGCATAAGCATAGCAAAGAGGCATGTCTAGGTTTGGAAGATGCTGGCGTGGGGTGCGAGTGTAGTTCATAGAGCTTCTGTCTGATCCCGTAGGGTGAGCGGGGCCCGCCAGGCTTCGATGGAGACAAAGGCGAGAAAGGGGAGGATGGGCCTGCAGGAGAAAAGGTAGGAACCGCCGTATTCATTGGGGGTCTTAGGCGGCTTCATTTGTGATATACAGAACTTACATGTGCACTGCTGCCCTCTATAGGATATCTTGCATAGTATCCACTCAACGCACTCTGCTGGCTGGTGTATGGGGGCTCATTTAGCCCCGGTCTACATGACAGAGTTAGCTCGACACAAGGCAACTTACTTTGACTTAACTCTCTAAGTGTCTACACTAAAATTTTGCTCCCACTGACGTAACTGGCCCACTACACCGTCTTACTAACACCACCTCCACAGGAAGCATAAAGTCAGGGTTGATGTAGTTAGGGTAACGCAGTGACAGTGTAGACACTGCATTGCTTACATCGACTGTTGCTGGCTTTCAGAAGCTGTCCCACAATGCCCCACGCTGACAGTTCAATCGGTGCAAGCTCTTCCGGTGAGGATGCGCGTCTCTGACACAAGGAGCGAAGTGTAGACATGCACAAGTGATGCAGTTACTGTGGTGGCTATATAAACAGTTGGGCAGTCCTTATTCTCTCCACTAGAAGGCAGCAGTGCACATACGCGCTAGCCAGTTGACTGTGGTATCATCACGGGAAATGGTGTTATGATTCCTTAAAAACAGAGATCGTTTTTGCTTTGGGTGGCTGCTGCAGATCCCATGGCGTTGTCTGTATGGGCTGGTTGGCTTTTCCGTTCTTCCCCCCCACGCAGCTATTATGCCGCGCGCTGTGCCTTGGTTCCCTCACCTATGCACATGTGTAGTTGAATGGTGCTTTGGGATCCTTAAAGGCGCTATGTAAATGCAGGGTGCTATTATAATTCTCCTCCATTTCCACCTGTTCCTCCACTGACTGCCTGTTCAGGAGCAATAGCTGCCAGCATTGTATTCGTTGCAGCTTCTCAAAAGGAGGCAGCCCCTGATCCCGTGGCATATTCTGTGTAAGAAGTAAATTCCCTGCCTCATCAATCAGGATTCCGCAGGGCTCTGAGAGCTACACCAAGTGACCCCTGTTAATCAAACATCTAGATCAGCACTTCTAAACGATGGCGCAGAATGAGCCATTGAGAACCCAGCAGGGGGGATTGGGAGGGTGGAAATGGGGTGGTGGTGTGGGGATCTTCTTTCTCATGAGGTGATCCACAGGGTGAAAACATTGGAAAACCTCGCCCCTTGGGGAAATCATGGGTGTCAACTGCGTGGTGAGGAGGCCCCAATCTATAATCCCAAATAAAGGTGTAGGGGGGCAGGAGGCGAGGTATGTTTTTAAGTGGAAATGGCAATTTCTGAATAAACAAGTTTCTTGGTTTGTGTGTTCGATTTTAGGGGGTCAAAGGTGAGGCAGGTGTCAAAGGGGCCATGGGACTGTTCGGTGCCAGAGGACCAGTGGGACAGAAGGTTAGTACAATGGCCCAAATGAACGCTGAGAAACCTACATGGTTACCATCCTAGCTTGTCGCTCCGCCACTGGAACTGAGCCCTGGCTTTGTCACTTATCTTGAATAGTTTGGGGGGCTGGGGGTGGGGCGACAGGATCTTCCCAGTGGGGCACTGCACCAGGCAGTGTTCAAGTGCTGGTCCAGGCTAGACATTCCCCAGCTTCCACTTGGGTCATCTTGTCACCAGGTTTTTCTGCCCCATTGCGCACTCCATTTAGAGCACGCCGGTACTTTTGTTCGAGGTCAGTGTCCTGGAGGAACCATGTGCCGTAGTGTTCTCCAAGTGGTCACGGCGCGGGACTGGAAGCAGGAAGTCCTGAGCCTGGGGATTGTGCTGACTCCTTTTGTGGCCTTGGGAGTCACTCAAGCTCTCTGGGGCCCCTTGCTCTAAGGTCCCTAGTGGTGTAAAGAGGCCTTAAAGTCTGCAGATTTCTCCCCCTCTTCCATAACTTCCTGTGAAATGCCTCTGTGTAAGCGAGTTCCCTTGTCATCATAGACCCGGTGGAAAGGCTGTGCCAGCCTCCCACTCCTCCTCCTAGGGAGACACATGGGCATCTTGGGTGTACGTTGAAGCAGTCTTGAGGGCTGCTCTAATTTACACCAAGCCTGGCCAGGTCCCCCAGCCAGGCCCAGAATACCAGCAGGTGCAGAGGTTCCTGCACTGAATGCATCTCAGCTGGAAGGGTGAATCAGGCCCCTGTGTTTCCCTTACTCCATTTATCAACTGGGGATAACGCTACCTCGCTGGGGTGCTGGATGCCCTCACTGAGGTTCCTAAAGCGCTCTGAGGATGCACGTTGCCATAAGAGGAGTTGCTGCAAAAGAAGGGGTTGGGGCAAAGTCCACAGAACATCAAATTGCAAATGGAATGAGGTCAGCCAGACCCGCTGTGTTTCAGACGATAAATGAAATCCGTCTGGCATCAGACTATTTGTCGTCCCAGGGCACATTTTGCAAGAGTTCATGGTGTTACTTCCATCTCCGAACTGAATAACTACTTTCAATTCCCCCTGCAGTTTCTTCCATCAGATGTTTTATTTTTCACTTCCCATCCTAAATTGTGTGCCGTGTTGCTGTGCGGCGGTTAGACAGCTGCCGCATCCCACCCCAGAGGTGGCTGCACTAGCTTGGCAGTATGATAAGCGATGCCTGTATTCATACAGCAAGCAAAGTGCTTCGGGATCCTCCAGGAGCTAAAATGATGATGATATGGGTTTTGGAGGGGAATCCTTACTAGGGATCAAGTGACTGAATGGTAATTGTTTGCAAGGTGTGTAGGAGACACATGTGACTTTCCTGTGTGTTTAACTCATTGCTCCTTCTCTCCCAGGGAGAACCCGGAGAACCTGGCCTGCCTGGATTTGCTGTGAGTTGTGAGAGCGTTTCATGTTAGTAGCATTGGGATAATGTCCATTCGCTCTAATGGCCTCATGCTGTGCACTGCTGATGAGAGCACCCCGAGTGCTAACTTTCTCAGCAGGCAGTCACCAGGCTCTTGAAAGGTTATTAAGAACGAGGGAGATGTCCTGACGTTGGCTGGTGTTCAGCACTTCGATAGCTGGGAGCACAGTACATGGAGGGCTCTTGGTACGTCCCTTCCTTCTGTGGGGATCCATGAATAGCCCCCTCGTGGCACCTCCTGTTCTTTTTCAGGTGCACTCCTGCGGTGGAAGTGCAAGGGTGGCTTTGATGTGCACTGTGCTCCTCTCTGACTCACTGACAGCTAACGCTGTGTGTTTCAAAGGCAGAAGATGCCTCCAGGAAGGAAATAATTTGGGTGAAACTTTCTTGAACGCTTGCATGAAAAGGGAGATCTGAACAGCGTGAGGGTGGCTGTATGGATCAGTGAGATCAGAGATGCAATTTAATGAGGGCTTTGCATTTTGCATCAAAGAACACCTAAAATATGCATTTCCCCATTTTACTATATTAGCATTTCAGGGTGTACTGTCTGGACAGAACCGAAGCTAATACGTGTTCAAAATGCCACATATATACAGGCTTATATATGTCATGGTAGTAGTTAAACCTTAGAATACTGCCATCCACATGAATTCTGAGAAGGATATACTGTAGTGAACTGGCTACTGGACATGTGCACCAGTGCCCTCTGCTGGATGGAATGAGAACTACTCAATTCTGTTCATAGACCACATACTGCAAACCAGAAGCTGGTTGAACCATTTCAGCGAAACAAAACAATTCGTCATAAAATGACGTCATAAAAGTCGGATGCCACGGCCATGTTTGTTCGCATGAACTGTGTTGTGTCTCCAGCATTCTTAACAGCCTCATGAACACTCCCCGGTGTTGTCCTTGGTCAGTGGAGACTCAGATTTCAGAGCTGCTTTCACATGAGTTCACCTCTCAGGTGGGGGGCAAGAAGGCGCCTTGCTCGTTCCTCCAGCTGCTCACTGTTCGCTCTGGCCACTGTTGTTCGTTGTGCCCCCGTTCACTCCATCACTCTGTTGCCAGTAGCCCTGCGCCATCACTTCTGCTGCCACCTGCCACTGTGACCTCTGCGAGTTGGTCTCTTGAGGTTCCACCAGCCTCAGTGATTTCAGCTGAGCTCTCAGTGGGGGAACCTCGCTGCTAGGGCAGGCTGGGCCGTCTCTTCCACAGAAACACTGCCCCACAGCAGGTCTGAGCACTTGACTAAACTGAAATGTTTCAGGAAAGCATTTCACATTCTTGAAATTTCTGTTCAAAATTTTCAAAAGGCTTCAGTTTTTTCCCCATTTTATTTTGGTGGGAAAATCCCACGCCTGTTTGCCATTCTTTACTTTCCCCCCCACCGGTTTCCAGTGGGGAAAAAAATGTAAAAGGTGACTGAAAGTAGGCATTTCCCCACCAAGTGAAAAGACATTTTTATTTCAATTTTTTTTTATGAAATACTAAAAATGCAATGAAAAACACTGAGCAAAGCAAGGCACTTGAGAGTCTTTCAGAAATGTTCAAGAAAGATGCTTTACCTTTTTTTCAAATAGTTCTACTGTGCGAAAGTGTTTTCCTTTAGCTCAAGTGATAGGGCCTGGGGCTTGGGACCGAAAAAGATACAGATTCTATCACACCTGTTGGTGTGAAATTCCTCATGTCGGTTCTATGCTGCATTGCGACTATCGTGGAGCTTCTCGGGAGCCATGGATTTCGTACTGTTTACATGTGTATGATCCAAAGCTTTAATTCCTCATCAAAGTGTAACAAAGACCATGGGTGGCACGTCAGCTGCCCCTTCGGGGAGGCTAACCCCTGGCCCCACCCCTTCCACCTGAGGCCCTGCCCCTTCCACCCCTCGCTTGCCAGAACCACGAATGTCCCCACCCACCCCCGTGGTCGGAGGAGTCCCAGCCAAAGCAGCTGGCCCAGACTGCCAGACCGACCCCCAGAGGCGCCAGCTGGCCTGCTCCCTGAGCTGCCAGCTAGCCCTCCCCAGCCGATCTGCCTCAGCTGTGCCAGCTGGCCCTGAGCAGCCCCAGGTCACCGGACAGCCCCGAGCTGCCTGCTGGCTCAAGTTGCCCTCAGGCCTCCAGCCAAGCCCCAGCTCCAGGCCGCCAGCCAGAGCTGAGCCACCACTGGCTTTGCGGGAGAGAAAGGGGCCTTGGGGCAGCACGTGGGTGGGACCACAGCCTGGGTTAGGGGAAGCTTAATCTCCCCTGGCCTTTGATACTTGCCTCCCATGACAAAGACCCTGATTCAGTAAAACACTTCAGCGTGTGCTTAGCTTAAAGCCTATGCAGAGTGCCACTGAGGTCAGTTTAAGCATGTGCGTAAGTGCTTTCCTGACTTGGTGCCAAAAGAAGTAATGTGCCCTGAGCAGTACTCAAGAAAGCAGTGATCCCATCTGGTCAATCGCAGCAGGACTCCAGCATGAAATTGCAGACCTCTGTTTAGATGCATTGTTGGGAGTCCCTTCAGATTATATACACAGAAAATGACTAGCCATACTAAAGTCATTAGTTAGCTCACCAGCTGCTTGACCTTCTTGAATGGCTGTGGGGGTGATACTGGGAACAACTGAGAACTCCGAGTCATTTTCTCTCGCAAATTGCATCCAAACCAATGCTCTCTTCATTCTGCTCTACAATTTGGACATCAGTGTGGTTTTGTATCGTGCTGATTTCCTGACATCTACAAATTTCACTGTACCAGACAAATAACCACTGGCCATCGGTTTCTTGTAAACGTTCATGGTTCAGGAACGCCGGCTAATAATCCTTATTAGGATGCAGTTAATGAGGGATATTTCCTGCATTAGGAAGACTACCTGTATTGTCGCTGGAGCTGGGCTGGGACGGCAAGATTTCATTTTAGTTTTGCGTAACCTGTGTCAGCACTGAAGCCAGGCTCCACTTTATCAGAAGTCCCAAAATTCAGGACGGATGCTGTCAGGGTTCCCTCGCCACTCTGAACTCTAGGGTACGGATGTGGGGACCCACATGAAGGACCCCCTAAACTTATTTCTACCAGCTTAGGTTAAAACTTCCCCAAGGCACAAATTCTTTGCCCTTGGACAGGACGCTGCCACCACCAAGTGATTTAACAAAGAATCAGGGAAAGGACCACTTGGAGTTCCTATTCCCCCAAAATATGCCCCCAAGCCCTTACACCCCCTTTCCCGGGGAGGCTTGAGAATAATATCCTAACCAATTGGTTACAAAGTGATTACAGACCCAAACCCCTGGGTCTTAGGACAATAGAGAAATCAGTCAGGTTCTTAAAAGAAGGATTTTATTTAAAAAAAAGGTAAAAATCACCTCTGTAAAATCAGGATGGAAAATAATTTTACAGGGTAACAAAAGTTTCAAAACCACAACAGAACTTCCTCTAGGCTTAGTTTCAAAGTTACAGACAACAGGAATAAACCTTCTTCCAGCAAAGGAAAAATTCACAAGCAAAACAAAAGATAATCTAACACGTCTTGCCTGGCTTTTACTTACAATTTTTGTAAAATGAGAGACTTTTAGGATGGTTTATAGGAGAAGGAGTTTTCTGACTTGATGCTTCTCTGCTTCCCAAGAGAACAAACCAAACAAAGCCTTCCCCCCCCCCCACCCCGCAAGATTTGAAAGTATCTTCTTTCCCCATTGGTTCTTTTGGTCAGGTACCAACCAGGTTATTTGAGCTTCTTAACCCCTTACAGGTAAGGAGGAATTCTAGGCTACCCTGAGCTGTATGGTTATAACAGATGCGGGAGAGAGAACCCCTGGGCCTTTTGGCCCGTCGCAGATGGGTACTGAGAGATGGATCTTGGAGGGCAATAGTGCCAAGCGTGATTTGTGTACGTGCTAGGCAAAAAAGGGATGAGCCGAACAAGTGATTCCAGTCTGCACTCATGAGCCATTGCCAAGCAGATGCTAGATTACCCCTCTTTAGTAGCTTAAGACCAAAGGGGAGCATACAGCCAAGTGCCTTATTAGTACCAGGAGGGTCATGCTTGGGCGTGCATCTCCTCAGATGCACCAATTTTTATTACCCTGAGCACTCGTGGAGAAGGGAGCAGGTGCATATTACCGTCAGTCATTAACATAGCTCCATCAGCGTGCGTGGCACATTGCAGAACAAAGAACATCAGGTTTGCTGCCAAAGCGGACTTACAAAATGTTCTGCCAACCTGATGCAGCGTAGCACCTTCCTCTGAATGAGCCTGGGTTAAGGTCCTGGTGGACTTGAGCACTGACAAGTGAAGATATACACTCCAGGAGCAGGGGGAGAATAAGGAAGGACACATATGATGACTATGTGATTACAAGGCTGTTCTGATGCCGCTGCTGTAAATGGGTCTTCTGGGGAGTGATTTGACTGAGGAGCGGGTGAGCTCATGGGAGAGGGATGTGAGCAAGGATGTTGCAAGCACGGGGATGGAGTGGAAGAAGATCCAGAGGCATGTGGGGGAAGAAAGGAGGCTTGCGGTTGTCATTGGCAGATAGAGGCCTCCAGGATCGCCAACCCCAAATGGTCACAAATCATGACAGTCATCAAAAATCCTGAGATTGGTTATAAAATCATGAGATTATGTACCAATAATAGATGTGGGGTTCTTTTCATTTGCCTTCTGCTTTTTGGACCTTTAGGGTGCACTGGGGTCACATTTTGAAGCTTCCCCCACAGCCGTGAGGGCTGACCTTTTCTTTAAGACTGAAGGCTGAAATCATCATGGATCCACATGATTCCAGGAGCTGGGGCTTTAAGGCAAACAGTGATTATCGTGAGCCTCGTGACAAAATCATGAGAGTCGGCAACACCAAGGCCTCTGTGCTAACGCTGACTTCAGACACCTCCCGTCAAATATATACCTCTAAACCCGGTAGGCAGTGAGCCTGTGAGTGGTGGTTACAAACCACCCTGTGGCTCGGGAACATATCCACTCTTCTGTTTGGGTTTTCACTGCTGTTCTGAGCAGATGTGTCCTGCCTGTGCTTGTCTTTAGGAAGTCCCGTTCCCTCCCTTGCACCTTTCCCCGATGCGAGTGAAGTGATGCCCAACTTGCTCACTTCAGCAGCCACAGCAGGTCAGTAACCAAAGGGGCTTCGTCTTGGGCTTGCACCCGAAGCTTGGCCAGTGCTGTAGCTGAAGGCAGTGCTCCGGGGTGGTTCAACCATCTCTTTGCGTCAGGCCAGCGCTCAGCATTCATGACTAATCTACATCACTTCGCTATTGTGTTACCTAATATCTGCACAGAGAGCTGAAACCTGTTTGAGGCAGTGCTTTAATCACTGTGCCCCCTGAGCATTAGACTTATTGGTAGTTATTTTCAGCACTCCAACAGTAATTGCCTTTAAATGGCCCTTTTCGGAGCGCCGATCGCCCTGCCTTTATTTGCCTGGAGAAGCTTGAAAGGTAAAGTTGGGGATGGGCCCTGCTTTGAGCAGGGGGTTGGACGAGATGACCTCCTGAGGTCCCTTCCAACCCTGATATTCTATGATTCTATGATTTTAAATCTCCAGGAATAAATTTAAACACCATCAAACTATTCCCCAGCCCTGCCCCAAATGCTTCCCTCTTCCCCAGTCATCTCCTTATGTTTTGTCATCTTCTTTTCTCCCAACCCTTCTGAGCTCTCAAAGCTTCTTTTCATGCCCTGCATACAAACTGCCTTGGAAAAATATCACTTCCAGGACCCCACTCCTAGTGACTGTTCTGCATGCCTTCCTTCGGGGAATGCTGTTCTCCCCTCTTTTTATTATTATTATTGTTGTATTTGTGTAGCACCTAGGAGCCCCGGTCATGGACCAAGACCCCAAGGTGCTAGGCGCTGTACACAGATAGAACAAAAAAACGGTCCCTGTCCCAAAAAGCTTGCCATCTAAGTATAAGCCAAGAGACGACACATGGATACAGACTGGTTGATGCGGGGAAGCAATGAGACAGTCAGCACTGGTGAGCATGGTAGGCAGCAGTCTCAGCCCACCACCCGTGGTTAAGGGTTTTATAGACATTCCAGCAAAGGAAGGCTTTCCCCGGGGACCTGAAGGAGGACACTGAAGTGGCTCTGAGGATGTGGATGGGGAATACCTCCCCAGCCTGAGGGGCAGCCTGGGAAAAAGCCTGAAGGGGCTCGTTTGGGAATTTCAGAAGCAGGCAATGAAGGCCCTTCTGTGTCTTCTATGCATGCAGTAGCCCACTTTTCCTATTGCTCGTAAACTATAGGCCAAAGTCACCAACTGAACGAAAAGTTGGGCTCCTGGCACCTGAGTAGCTGCCCCGAGGACGATCCTGTCCGGGTCCCTAGGTACGTATTTGGTGTGCCCAGCTCACCCCACCCAGGCTGCAGCGGCTACGTGGCTGTTTTTAATATGCTAGTGCGACAAGAGCTAGTGGAGGCATGTCTGCCCCTGCTGGAAGTTACAGCTCCATGTGGACCTCTTCCGCTCCTGTGATGAGGCGCTAGTTGGGATGGAAATAACCACGTATTTCATCCAGGGGCTGGATGGTTCTCTTACCGGAGACATCTGTGCACAGGGTGGTTACACATGCACAGACTAAAAGCTTAGTGTCACCCCCACATGACATGGGTGCTCATGGTTTCAGGACACAAATACAGCGCAGAATATGCTTATCTCAGTGGAAATGCCGTGGGGCTAGCTTGGCAAATTCCACACACAGACAGTGACTAGGGGTCAGACTCTGCTTTTAGTCGCACTGTAAGTCCAGAGAAACTCCACTGAGTAACATCCCCCGAGCCCAGAAGTGTTGAGCCCAGGGAGTGTGGTCCAAACGGAGTGAGAGGACTGCACTTTGCACGGTCAGTTTTCAAATGCCAACGAACGTGAACTACTCTGGATTTTCACTGGTGTAACAGACGGCAGAATCTGGCCCACTCTGTGTAACGGCCTGTAGCTGCAAACTGCTCCTAGCCTGTCAGTTCTCAAATATTATATGGTGAGAAACGGATTTTAGTCAGTTACAGTTACAGTGAATGTAAAATATGCCCCTCTCCCACCCAAGGCTGGATTTGATTTTAGGGGAGGCAGTGTGGTCTAGTGGATAGATCACAGGGCTGGGCATCAGGAGGCTGAGTTCTAATCCTGCTGCTCCCATGGCCCTGCTGTGTGACTCTGGGCAAGTCATCTGTGTTCCCTCCCACCTTTGGTCTGTTTAGACTGTAAATGATTTGGGGCAGAGACTGTCTCACAATACGCATGTGTATAGCAGCCAGCACAATGGGGCTCTGATCTCAGTTGGAGTCGGTAGATTCTCATATAATCACATGACTCCAAGAGCTGGGACTTGAAGTCAAAACATCAAATATTGGAAGACTCCAACATCTCAGTTTCCTGCAAGGTTTAATCACCCACCAAAGAGGTTTATTTCTCATTCCCTTCCCATGGCAACCTTTACCCTGTAAACAAACAATCCGGCTTAGACAGCAAATGGAACCCTGTTATTTGCTTTGTTTGTACATGATATTTACTTACCCTGCCACAACACGGAATTGACCATGTCATTAAACAATCACTGGTCTCCATGGAAATAAAGGACATACAGGGTATCATGCCTTCTTATTAATTTTAGCAATTAATTGCCGGAGCAGACGTGGCTCCTGAAACCACTGGCCCTGCTGACCCAACCTGTGGGCATCACATAGGAAAATCAGGCCCCGTTTATGGTAATTGTGTTGGATACTTTCCTTTGGTCACTGTAAAGGTTTCCGAAGTGGCAGATAGAGACTTAGTGGGGTGGTGGGGAAGGGGGGGACGACGACTGAAAAGGCAGCCTGCCCACCTGTTGTTGTGATTAGATCTGCTGTTCATTCTTCAGGCAGGGAAATGGCCCTTTTAGAGACTCTCTCTAAATAAGACTCTGGTGGCTGATTTCTTTTTAATAACTGAATCTTTCTTTTCAACAAAGGACTGCAAATTGATTCAAACCGCTGAGTGCCACTTACTCATCTCATGAGCTGTTTAAGCAGCCGGCTTGCGCTCGTTCGCCGGGCATTGAGTGCTCTGCGGTCAGTCATCATTGCCGAAGTGGGAATGAGTCCAACTTCAGTCAGCAGAAATGTTGGAGTTCTTAATTGTGAAGTTGAAGGTGGCAAAACTAGATAAATAAAACGGCAGCTGAACCAGCAGCCTTTGAAATGTTGGACATTTCTATTCACTCAGTACCCAGGCCTGGCTGCTGGGTCAAACTGTGGGCTCAAGCTTTGCGAAAATGTCATTGTAATCGTTGATCTCAAAGTGTCACTATCCCCATTTTGCAGATTTGGGAAACTGAGGCATGGATTGAGTAAGTGGCTTGCCCAAAGTCTTACAGCAGGCCAGTGGCAGAGCCAGGAAGCAAACCCAGAGCTCCTGCTCCCAGTCCAGTTCCGAAGGAAATTGCAGTGAAAGGTGAAACTTTGCACAACTTCACGTAGATTTTTCCAGTGCAAACGTTTGACCTTTTTTTTTGAGATACTTGGAGAATAAGCTCATAAGGTGCATGGCAAAGTACAGCTGGATGAAACTCAATAGCCCTGCCTCAAACAGCCGCAAGGTAAAACCAGGAGGTGGTGACAACATGGAACTGATAAAAGAATCACTGGGTGAAATTCTCTGGCCTCCTGGTCAGATTAGAGGAACATAATGGTCCATTGTGGCCTTCAAATCTATGAATTTATGCACTTCTCAGAATTGCTGCTGTTTGTTTATTTTCTTTATTTGCAAATTTCATGCACAGACAAGATCGTACCCAATAGGGAAACTGGGGTAGGGGGAGATTGACTTTCCCTGTTTTCATAGTAATATCGTGCTTTCATTGGCAGATAGATCCAAATTTTGCTTCAGACCAACTTCACAAGTGTGTGCGAATCTCCATTCATCTTTGTGCACCCCTCGCTCCCGAAATAAAAACGGGTCACTTTGCTGAATTTGGTATTCAGTGCTTGAATGCACATTTATCACTGAACTGTGTTGCAGCCCCATAGCAACGCATTCAACTGCCGTGTGCCTCAGTTTTCTCATCTATAAAACAGGGATAATAAAACTTATCTCACAGGTGCAAGGCTTGACCTGTGCAAAAGCCTTGGAGACCCTCGGGGGACAGTGCGATATGAATACAAAGTGGTAGCATTCATATTACTCCATTTTTTTCGGCTTCTGATCTGTGCTTAGGAGGACACACCGCCTTCGCCCTACAATTTAGTTTTTGTTTATGCAGCCAGAAGCCTCACAGCAGGCAGCATGAAGAAATTAATATTACTCCTCTTGTAACAGGGCATGGCTGGCCTCGAGGGGAAGAATGGAATCAAAGGAGCTAAAGGTGACCGAGGTCTGCAGGGTCAAAAGGGGGAACTGGTGAGTCTCGCAAAGAAAGACAAAGGGATATTTTGAAGGCTGAAAAAGTGGCTTGGTCCTTTTTCCAGTGTTGCCAACCCCAAGGTGTTCAAAAATCAGGAGTCAGGCTCACCAAAAATCCCGCGATTGGCTTTAAAATCATGCACCAATAAAAGATATGGGGTTCTTTTATTTGCCTTCTGCTTTTTGAGCCATTAGGGTGCACCGGGGGTCACATTTGGAAGCTTCCTCCGCAGCCGTGAGGGCTAGAAACTGACTTTTTCTTTTAGACTGAAGGCTGAAATCATCACAGCTCCACGTGACTCCAGGAGCTGGGGTTTTAAGGAAAACAATAATTATCATGAGATTCATGACAAAATCAGGAGAGTTGGCAACACAGCTTTTCTGACCCAGATTCAGAATCCCCCTCCGACCCCCCTCCCCCAAAACGAATCCTCGGCTTTAGGCACAGGCCCTCAAGTGCTTTTGTTGTTGTTTGTGAGACTTGCTGTAAGCAAAATTACTGCAAGACACTCCTGGAGAACTCTGAACTATGCTGTGGGCAGATTCTCAGCAGGTATAAATTGGCGTAGCTCCCTTGGACATTGATTAACCACCACTGAGAATCTGCCCTGAGTCTCTGATGTGACAGAGTTTTAAATTCTCCCATGGCAAGTTCAGCTTTCCAGACGTTTACCTGCATGTTACTTCCAAGCACGATATCCACAGCGCTGGTAAAACCGAAGTGGGGAGAAGGGGGAAAAAAAATCAGCCAGTTGCCCGTTCCACAAACAGGATAACATCCAATGAAGTGGGCTGTAGCCCACAAAAGCTTATGCTCAAATAAATTTGTTAGTCTCTAAGGTGCCACAAGTCCTCCTGTTCTTTTTGCGAATACAGACTAACACGGCTGCTACTCTGAAACCTGTCTAATAACTGTTTGCAGTAGCAGCACTGATATGAGCTTTCCAAACCTCTAGACACTCACGGCCGTTCATTATTCCAATCCACTCGGCATCGGGAGTCCCCGTAAAACAAGCTGCCACCCTGTGACGAGTGATGGCACTTTGTCGGCCTCATCACGCTCCAACCATATTCCCGGCAGCTGTGTAGAAATCAGGAGGTTGCTTGCGACACGAAGACGACAGAGAATTACCAGGAGGGAGAGTCACTTTGTGTCCGAGTGTACTCCGCTATCGTGTGTTTTGTTGTGTTTTCCATCCCAGAGGTGGCTGCATTTCTGTGGGGGAAATGATTCCTTTATACAAGCTTATAAAATGCAGTGGAGCCTTTGGGGCGAAAGGGGCAATATAAATTGAAGATGATGCTGTCAGGAGAGCTGTATTTTTAACTTTCTAGTGGCATATCATTGTGTGTATCTCACACACACACACTGGGGCAGTGCAAGACTCACCACCATGGTGCCTCCTGCTGGCCATTCTGGAATTAGCTCAAGTCCTTCCACAGGGTGCCCTCCTCCGGTGGTGTCTCACTCACCCTTACTCTCGCTTTGCTGTCTCCTGCGTCTCTCCCTGGACTGCGGCGTCCTCTTCTGGACCTGTCGGGGGAACCGGCAGTCTATAGTCCGGCCACTCGCCTCGGTGACTGCTGCAGTCACCAGTCTAGTCCTTTGCTCCAGGGGCAAGCTGCAATCTGTTTTGGCTGCTTTCCTCAGGGCAAGTGGGGGCAGCCCTAACACTTTATCTGACCTTCCTCCAGGGCCCCAGTCTGGCAGCGGCCAGCCAGAAGCTCCTTCTTCTCTGCTACCCTGCCTAGCACTGCTCTAGCCATGGTGCTCCTAGGCAGCCAGTCCTTCTCCCTAGCAGGCCAAGGGGAGACTTCCTTCTGCTCTGTTGAGCAGCCCTTTATATATAGCCCCTGCTGGCCCTGATTGGCCACTGCAACAAGCCACCTCCCAATTGGCTCGCTTTAGTGAGCCCTCCTCTAATTGGAAGGTTCTGCACAGGCTTCATCTGGCCTGCTTCAACCCTTCCTCCCTGTGTGCCCCGCTACACACCCACACCTTGATTTTTTTGTCTTTTATTCAGGGAGCGAAAGGTGATCCTGGTATAACTGGAGACCTTGGACGGAAAGGATCTAAGGTAAGAAACGGGCATCATCACAGAAATAATGAGTGCTTTGGCTATTCTCCGGCGGGGGGTGTGCAGCAAATATGAAAACTGGTTGACCTGAATGATTGTAGAAAATGGCAAGTGGACCACTCCACTAGGTTGGTAGATGGCAGGTGAAGAAGAGAGCAGTGCAGTGTTTACGCAAATCTGTAGAATGGCTCTGTTAAGCCATGCATGAGTTAATGCTGGCCCTTTGCACAGGGGTGGATATCACTGTGTTTTGTCCTACTTATCTTTACCAGCTACCTGTCATTTCTCTCCAAGGGCTTACTTGGTTTTCCTGGGCAGATGGGTAGCCCTGGTGCAGATGGAATAAAGGTGAGGGCTTTTTATTGTTCTTGCTCCTTTTAACATTAGTTTAAAGGGGATCTAGCGCAGGTGAAGTGTGCGCCCATGACAGCTCAGGGCAATGAGGTCCTCCTAGTTATCTGCAGGTCAGGCACAGCACTGGGCCATGACAGAGCCCGTCATCATGTCCTGCCAACCTGTCTCAGACCCAACCCGAGAAGCTACCCGTAGGTCTGAGAGCAGACGTCACACATCCCATGATCCATTCTATTGGCAGCGGAGCCACTCACCAGTTTTGAGGAGGTTTAATCACACTTATCGCAAAAATCAGGTTTTCACATGCATTAACCGCCCCATCATCTTTCTAATCAGTGCCTTCTGTTCCCAACCTGCTCACATTTGCAGTATCTTGTTCCACGTGCAGGGTGAGACTGGCAGCCCTGGAAAACCAGGGATACCAGGGTCAGACGGACTGCTTGGGCCAAAGGTGAGTGGGAAAGCCCCTCTTCTCTCTCAGATGGAAGCTTTGTACGGGCATTACAGGTCTCTGAAATTAAATTACCCAACGCCCATGTCCCTCTCCATGGGCTTGTCTAGGGACAAAAATGACACTGATTTAACACAATCTGCTTCTAAATGGATGCAGTTAAGTCAGCGCAAGCTCGTGTGTGGATGTGCTTAAATGGGTTTCAGACTGGCTGGTTTTAGCTTAAATTCAGTTTGTTACCAAATATAGTTAAATGGCTGCAAATTTCGGTCAGTTGACCAGGCCTAGTGACATAGGTGCTGGAACTAGGGAGTGCGGCAGCAACCCCTGGCTTGAAATGGTTTCCATCATATACAGTTGCAGCCGATGACGTGGGCTGTAGCTCACGAAAGCTTATGCTCAGATAAATTGGTTAGTCTCTAAGGTGCCACAAGTCCTCCTGTTCTTTTTGCGGATACAGACTAACACGGCTGCTACTCTGAAACCTGTCATGTATAGAGTTTCCAGTTTGGTTCAATGGCTCTCAGCACCCCCACTATTCAAATTGTTCCAGCACCCCTGCCTAGTGAACACTGTTGGGGGGGGTCTTTTTGAACAGCAACAGAAAAAATGTCTGTCAACAAGTTCTGGGTTTGGTTCTTGATTTTTGTTTTCTTTTCTCACCTCCATGGCTGGTCAGGGAGGGTGGGGACAGGGCCGGCTCTAAGCACCAGCAAAACAAGCAGGTGCTCGGGGCGGCACATTTCTAGGGGCGGTATTCCGGCGCCAGCCATGCTGCCCCGAGAAATGTGCCCCCGCCACCCCAGCTCACCTCCACCTGCTCCCCTGAGCGCACCGCCGCCTCCGCTCCGCTTTCCCCCCTCCCTCCCAGGCTTGCCGCACGCGAAACAGCTGTTTGGCGCGGCAAGCCTGGGAGGGAGAGAGGGAGGAAGGAGAAGCCGAGCGGCGGCATGCTCGGGGGAGGCAGCAGTGGTGGAGCGGAGGCGAGCTGGGGCGGGGAACGGTTCCTCTACCCCCACCACCCGTTACTTCCTGCGCTCCCCCCCACCCTCGCTCCCCTCCGCTCTGCCCGCTCCCCTGAACGCCCTGCCTCTCCCTCGCCTGAGAGGGAGGGGGGAGAAGTGGAGCAGCGGCATGTTCAGGGGAGCAGGCGGAGCGGAGGTGAGCTAGGGCGGGGAGTTGCGGGGGGGGAGCTGCAGGACGCAATGTGTGGGGGGGAAATGCGGCACGTCCGGGGGAGGAGGCAGGGTCAGGGATTTGGGGAACAGATTGGGAAGGGGTGGAGTTGGGGCAGGGGGGCACAAAAAAAAAAGTGGGGGTGGCCAAAATTTTTTTTGCTTGAGGCGGCAAAAATCCTAGAGCCGGCCCTGGGTGAGGAAGGTGTCAAGCTTTGCCAGCCAATGCATTAGTTAGCTTGCTCTGAGCCCTTGCTCAGGGCCTGATCCGGAGCCCATTGAAGTCAATGAGTTCTTTCCATTGACTTGAACAGCATCGAACCGGACCCTCATTGTGTCAAACCAGAGCTGGTAACTTGCCAACGTGTCTGCCGCCAGCGACACACCCAGCTGGAGGGGTCGCAGAGGGAGTCAGGCAGACAGTCAGGCAGACACTGCATCTTACTCATCAAGATTTCTGCTGGGCTAACCAGATTCTACTAAACGCAAACTGCAACCGACTGATTCAATAGGGCGCAATGACAAAATACCTGACCCTGTGACAGTCTGGCACCTGGGTGGAATGTCATGCACGTGTGGGAAATTGGCTTGTTTGATAAGGAAAACCAGAAACCTCGAGTTTTGTTGCTGACAACCCACCATGCTTTATTTTTCACTCTTCCAAAATAGATCTGCCATCTTGGGGAACCTAGTGAGCCGCGACATCTAATGAGTTCTTTCCTGCGTTAAGCGATACTAGGGCCCATTAAAAATAGCAGGTGCACTCGTCACTGAATTACAGCTCGCTTGGTAAATGACAGACGGGGCGGGTCATGCCTTGGCTTTGATTTTTCTCTTGTCTACCTCCAGGGTGAGCGAGGAATGTCAGGTGCAGATGGCCCCATGGGAGTTTCTGGGGAGAAAGGAGAAAAGGTTAGTACTCTCAAAAGAACACCGAGAGGCCATGTTTTGAATGAACCATCCATCACGTGGAGTTAACAAAATTATACACTGCTAGATCGCATGTACCCTTTTCAGAGGGCAAGTGTCACCTGTCTTAAGCATTAAGCTTGGACTTGGGGAGATGTCTCCTTAAGTTCACTCTGTGGTGATGCATTTAACCCTTGGGGTTGGTCTACTGCCTTATCTAGCTCGGTATAGTTAAAGTGGTACAAATCCCCTAGTGGGGATCCAGTTATAGCAGCATAAAGGTGCTTTATACCAGCATAGCCGTTCCTATGCAGAAAGGAGAATACGCTATATTGGTATAAGATACCTTCATGCTGGTATAACTGCATCCACACTAGGGGATGTTTTGGTAAAACTTTGCACCCCTAACTGACATAGTTGTACTGGTACAAAATCTTTGTGTAGATTAGGCCTTGGAGTGGACGCACTGGTGGGGTATGATATGGTGTATGCACCCCTGGGCCATTTTTGTAGAATCGCCAATTGATCTTAAAAGACTGAAATATACACAACGTAGACTCTTTACCCCCAACATATTGGGCCTGATTCTCCTTTCATTCATACCAATTTAATGCAGTTTAATTTAAATTGCTCCCTGGAGTCACTCCTGACTTACACTGGTTTAAGCTCCTGAAGAATCGAGTCCACTGTATTCTGCAGATGTACTGATATAAGAGGTAAATAAAACTCTGGCACTGTGTAAGTGAGGAGGTGTGATCTACACTGCCATGCCTGCTCATACTGAAGGCTCGTCAATTACAGCAGGGGTGTCGTTTTTATTTATTTCATTCTTTGTGCCGGGACTCGAGGTCCAGGTTCTGTGAGATGGTGATGGCACCCAAAGCAGAGCAGGGCAGGGGAGGGAAATGCTTCCCAGCCTTGCAGCTCCCTGGACGAGCTTGAAAAAAACATCCTCTGCACAAATATTTGCATCAGTTGTAACAATGGGGATGTTTTTAAGAGGTCCAGGCCCCCTCAGCCAAAGTTTCTAAGTAGGGAAAGACTTGGAAAGCTTTCAATCAAATCTGTTCACCTCGATGCACCTCCAGATGTCTCCTGATTTCCCCGCAGCTGCCTGTTCCCCTTCTTCCCATTGGCCTCTCCTCTTGTCCTATCCCCCATGCCGCTTCTGCTCCTTCCTACCATCTACCCTTCCTGTGCAGCCACTGTGTGTGATCCTCACCTGCCCATCTCTCCGCTATACCCGCTCCTGCCTCCCAAGCTGTCTGCCTGCTGGCAGGTCAAGTTCCCACCATCCACCTGCTCTACAGTCCTGCTCCGTAGGAACATAACTGGAAGGGTCCTCCTGGGTCATCATCTCCAGTGCCCTGCTATTGCAGGTAGCCACGTTGGTGCACCCGAGGTCTGTCTCTATAACAATGGTAATTTGGGGGCCAAACCTGCTTCCATTGACGCCAGCGGCAGTTAATGAATATGAAATGTTGTGGGTTATGAATGTGAGCTAAAGTTTAAATATTTTAGAAATAAGTCGTAGTAGGATGATTAGATTTGGCTGTTGCTTATCCTTTAATAGAAACCATCTTCCAATATGTTAAAGGCTGTTATAAAAGAGGATGGGGATCAATTGTTCTCCACGTGCACTAACGGTAGGACAAGAAGTAATGGGCTTAATCTGCAGTAGGGGAGATTTAGGTTAGATAGTAGGAAAATCTGTCTAACTAAATTAAGCTCTGGAACAGGCTTCCAAGGGAGGCAGTGAAATCCCCATCATTGGAGGTTCTTAAGAACAGGTTGGACAAACACCTGTTAGGGGTGGTCTAGGGTTATTTGGTCCTGCCTCAATGTGGGGGGCTGGACTTGATGACTTCTCGAGGTCAACATTTCTGTGATTCTATGAAGTTCATAAACTTACCAAGCTCCATCTGAAAATGAGTTAGGCTTCTTGTCCCCACTACTCCTACTGGAAGGCTGTTCCAAAACCTCGCTCCTCTGATGGTTGGAAACCTTCCTCTCAATTTCAGTCTAAATTTATTCATGGCCACTTTAAACCCATATGCTCCCTTGGCCTACTTGTGCTCCTGCTTCTTCCAGCCCTGCCCACCTCTACAATTCTCTCATGCTCCTCGATTTCCACACCCTCACTGCTTAGTTCCCCTTCCACCAACCTTCTTGGCTCTCCTCCCAAACTACTCTTCCCGCCCTGCACACTCTGGCAGCTCCTCCCCATGCTCCTTAGCAGTTGCTGAGGGGATAATGTCAGGGACTGCCAACTCTAATGACTTATCCGGAGTCTTCTTGCCATATATATGGTGTTTTTTCTTAAAGCCCCAGCTCCCAGAGTCACGTGATTACCTTAGAATCTCAACTTTCATTTAAAGAACTGAGGCTAAGCTTCTGCCCTCTGTGGTGGAGGAGAAAAGCTTGAAAACGTGAAACCTACAGGCTCAAACACCAGAAAGCAAGTAAAGCAAACCCAAAAGGTGTTGTTTTTAAAGCCTCATGATTTTTAAGCCAATCTATTGTTTTTCCGGGGTCCTGACTTGTGAATGCTTGGGGCTGGCAGTGCTATGCCAGGGGAGCCTTTTTCTCAGCTACATTGTTTTATAATGTCACTGCATTTGTAATTTCTCATTCATAATGGTGCATGCACGAGCATGTGTGAATTTAGTGATGGTGAAAGGTGCCAAGTGTACATGCTTGATGACCCCTTTTTATCCCACCATCAATGGTGCTGTCCTCTAGTGCCACCTCAAGGGTTGAAAAGGAAGTTCAGGCTCTTAGCACATTCAGTCCTGGGCTTCTCCACAGAGACTCTCTACTAATGCCCATTGGGGGGATGGTTTTGAGGACATGGACAACTGTCCAGTTGGAATAACACTGAGACCCACCAATTCATTTCATGTAGGCCATTAAATCAGTCACTGCATGGCTGCAGCTTGAAGTCCACATTATCATAGTCTGTGGCTTAGTGCTGAAAGGACGTCTATTAGAGCAGGTTGGCAAACAGATTTCCTGTCCCATGAAACTTGGTGTTTTTTTCTTAAATGGTCCCAAATCAGGGAAAAAAGCCAAAATTTTGAATTTTTTTATGAACTGAAATTCCGGAAAACAATTCATTATGGGTCAATTGAAACGTTTCGTTTAACTTTCAACCCTTTTCCTTGGTCTTATGTACAATTAAGTTTCAAAATGAAAAGTAATTTTGAAGTGAAAAAGTGGAAGATTTGTTGCAGAAAGGTTGAAATGGGATGTTTTGACATGTTCTAAATGTTTTTTCCCATTGTTTTCTCTAAATGCAATTTTGTCAAAATTACATAAGAACATCAGAACGGCTAGATTAGGTCAGACCAAAGGTCCATCTAGCCCAGTATCCTGTCTTCTGACAGTGGCCAGTGCCAGGTGCCTCAGAGGGAATGAATAGAACAGGGCATCACCGAGTGATCCATGCCGTCGCTCATTCCCTGAAACAATTTTGCGAAAAAAAAAAAAATAATAATTTGGTTTTGTTGAAACATTTTCTGATGGTTAACTGGTGGGATGCAAATTTTCCAACCAGCTCTATTGTATTTCCCTTGGCCAGTCACTGGAGCCGTTCATTTATTCTCTGCAGTTGCAGACTACACCCATATCTAGATTATTGCTGCTTTTGTACCCTAAAGAGTTTTTGACATTAAAACAGCTTTTCTGTTCACCTTTACAGATTTTCTCACATTACAGAAAAATTCCCCTGAATTGAATTGCACACACTCTATTCTTGTCACAATCGAATTGGGGCATTATTATGCGTGTTGGAAATTTATCTGAAGGAGAATTCATGCGGTCTGTTTCTCTTCTTCGCCGTAAATGGTGTTTCTAAATGGTGTCATTATCAAGGCTTATCAAAACTCAAGTATATTGTTGTTTTTTTTTAAACTTTGAAATCCAGGCTATGGACAAATTCGGCTCTTAAAATTCCAGCCATCAGAATTGCTCAATGACAATGCAGATGTATTAGTAACACAATTAACGTAGCATACCTGCCTGTCTGCTACTAACTAGCGAGGGGAAATGCAGAAGGATAGAAAGCTACAGGGAGGGGAGAAGAGATTAAGGGAGCAGGTTGAAGAGAGAAAGAGAGCATAGTTTACCTGGGAAAGGAGATAAATAAGAGGGGACATGATAAAGCTATTTAAAATAATGAAGGGGATAGAGACAGTAGATTGAGAGCTTCTTTTCTCCCAGTCTCACTTCTCAAGGACAAGGAGACATGCAGTTAAATTAAAAGTGGCACATTCAAAACTGATCAAAGGAAGCATTTTTTTTCACTCAGTGTGTAATTGGGCTGTGGAACTCATTGCCACAGGAAGCTGTTGAGGCCAAACCATTGCCAAGAGTCAGAGGAAGTTGGACCTCTATATAGATAGCAAAAATATCCAGAGTTTTAATGGTTAATGCAAAAAAATTTGGAAAGGGAAATAAAACCTCAGTGCATCAGGGCTCAGTTCAATCTCTGCTAGGGATTAGGAGGACACCTTCATTGGGAGCAGATTATCCCGCTTCTTCCTACTGTGGGTTTCTTGCACTTTCCTCTGAAGCATCTGTTTGGACCCTGTTGGAGACGGGATTCTGGAGTGGATGGACCATGGATGAGGACTAGCTTGACCATGGGATCCTATAAAAGAAGAGAGAGAAGAAGAGTTTCATACTTTTTTCTTGCTAGGTTGCTTTAGAAGTTCTAGCCTTGTGGCTACCCAGCCTGCCACCCACTCTTGTGAGCGCCTCCTTTGCATTGCGGCCACGCACGAGCTTATGCAAGTCAGCGCCTGAGATACAATTAAACTGAGAGTCACCGGGGGTCACTTGTGCTAAATGGGAAACCAGGCTCTGTTGGGCGGGGGAATGCATTGCATCAATCATGTCGGGGGGCTCCCGTCTTGATCCTCCAACACTCAGTGACCCGACTGACTCACACTCCATCTCATTCCCAAGAGAGCTTTGCTTTGGAGCAATTGGGGAGGGGGAGGGAAGGAGCTGACTCTCCCTTCAGAATAGTTTAATGTGACTCTCTTTTACTTTAGATGGATGGGCTTCTATTTTTAGTGTTCAAAAGAAACAGCTGCATGAATTAGAAATGCAGTCTGGCTGAGTCACTGAGGTCTTCCCCTCCACCTCCTTCAAGTTCTTCTCTCTCTTCTCCTAGCAACTTCAGGAGAATTCTCATTAGTGCAGATTAGTGTGCATTTAATGGCTCAAGTATTGATAACTGAGCCTTTCCACCTCTGGGCTTGCTGACTCATCCAGCCCAGGTCCAGAGGGAGTGAGAAGCATGTTACCCTCCAGGGGGTGTTGGGTGGCACATGTTAAATGAGTTGGGCATCTCACTTTAGCGCCCTCAGCTGGATGGTGTCCATGTCACAAAGTAATGAGGGTGTGGCCATTGTGACCACTGTCACAATCGGCACGTTTGGTGGCAGCCTCTGAAGAAAGGTCGGGGATTAAATGGGCCAGGAAGTCTGAACAACCCTCTCAGACCTACAGATGGGCACACTAGAGGGTGGAAGCACATTGGCAGGGCAGGCACTGGCAGGCAGGATGGTCTAGTGGAAAGGGCACAGGACTTGGACTCCCAAGACCTGGGTTTAATTTCTGGCTCTGGCATAGACTCCCTGCCTGACCTTAGTTGAGTCACTTAATCTACATTGCACCTCAATTCTCCGTCTGTACAATGGGGATAAAAGCACAGCCCTACCTTTCAGCGGGGGTTGTGAGGATCAGTACATCTGTGAGGTACTCACATCTGTGAGGTGCTCAGTGATGGGACCCAGGTGAGCACCTAGATGGTTAGTCACTGTTCTGTGGGTAAATAGAAGAGTTCAGATGCCAAGACCATCAACATTGTTCCTTAGCAGAGGCTGTACCCACCTGCACCTGGCATTGACAGGGGAATGGAAATGGGTATTGTCAAGAAAATTTCCCCACCCCCATTAGTCTCTTAGCATAGGGGGGGCTCTTTGGCGAGAGTTTCTCTGAGATAACAAGGTTGCTCTGGGAGTTTCATCTGATGCAAATGTATTTGTCCTGCTGTTTTGACCGTTACAGCAGAGGGCATGGCACAGAGACATAACTCTGTAGTGAGTGCAAGGGATGGATTAACTAAGCACTGCGTCTGTGCTGGCAAAGGGCATCCCCCACCCGCCCCCCACACACACACATTCAAATCATTTCACTGCATTATTAATAGGACAACCAGATGTAAAGGGTTAATATATTTCCCACTGTCAGTAATCCCACTGAAAGCATGTGCTCGGTAGGCCTTTGCAAACCCGCATCTTCCGGGGGGCGCGTCTATACTCGTTTGTATTTGAAGGGAAGTCTCTGACCCACTTTCTGTTTGGAATTCTCAGGGGGCCAAGGGAATTCCTGGCTTGGGCGGATTTAAAGGGCAGGTTGGATTCCCGGGGAAGATTGGTGTGGCTGGACCTCCTGGATCTCAAGGACCACAAGGTGACCCGGGACCACAGGTAAGACATTCTGGGCAGATTGCATTAGATGCTCTGCAGAATTCACATCACTCCGGCCACTGTCTAGAGGGGTGTGAGCTAGCGGGCTGAGTGCAGCCTGAAAGCCAAGGCCAGTCACTTGCAGCCTGCTTTTCAGGGGAGCTGAGCATCCATATACCCCACTGGCTTCGGCTTTTAAGAGTCTGTAACTGTAGGAGAGAAAGAGAGCCTGGAGCACGGGGCCTGGTGCAAGATCTGAGGCCTGCACAAGAGGCTGTGAACCAAACTAAGGCCATATATTAAAGCAGATGTTTACAAGTTCACTATATGACCTTTGCAAAAGCATTTCCAGTGTCACTAAAACACAGGCACTCCTAAGAAGCGACAGATATTGGGTACATGCGAGAACACACTCCAAAAGCTTAGTGCAGGGACATCCTGGCCTAGCACCAGATAAGAGGGTCTGCTAGAGGTAACAGCGATGTTGTGCCAGAGACACCTGGAGCATGATACAAGGGGAGGTAACAAGCAGATGTCATGAAATACATAAGATGGTATGAGAGTTGTTTGTCTCCATCTATAAATATTGGGATGCTTCGCCTTAACCCTTTGTGTGGCCTTGGGGACAGCAGAAATTCCCGCTGCTGACTAACCCATTCCTTGCCACTGGACACTCGTGTGTTAGTGTCCCTGTAACCCTGGAGCCAGGGCGCTAGTACTGTGTCGTGAGGGCAATAAACCTGGCCGAGTGCCTTTATCACTGAACCGTGCCAGTGGTCATTCTTTCTGGGTAATATGATCGAGGTCTCCTGAACCAACTATCTGCGCAGGGCTGGGCCAGCATACGGACAGCACACGGGCACCTAACTGACAACAATAAGCGATGTAGCCAGCTCTAACCACGGCCTTCTCCACAGACAGCATGGCAGATAACAGAGCTTGGCCCTCACCAGCAGTCTCTGGGGCATATGGTAACCCAAGAAGCAAGATTTAAAATCGGTGGTGAGAGGGGAAATAACCAGTTGAAGCAAAACTCTCCACAAAAGGCTCACATGTGTAAACCACTTGAAAGGTCCCCCCTGCGGGCTACTGACTCAGTAAGAGGAAGGACAGACCCATGGTTATAGTGTTAGCCTGGAATGTGGGAGACTCCCTGCTCTGCCACAGAATCCCTGTGTTACCTTGGACAAGTCACTTAGCCTCAGTTCCCCATCTGTACCATGGGGGTATTGGCAGCCTTGCCGGGGCATTGTGAGGATAAATACTGCCCGTCACTATGGCAACAGGGGCCAGTTAGATACTGCTTGGAAAAGGTACTTAAGCAACAGGAAGGTTGAGAACTGTAGGTGGGCATGACAGACCCTGTGCCCTCCAGTCCTACTGGACTTCAGTGGGCTTCTGCAGCGGGGAACAGCTTGCTACACAGAGCCTCCTGGCGAAAGCACATTTAGAACCAAAGAAAGCCCTGAGGGGTGGCGTGGGCTGGAGGTGTCTCAAACCTTGCTCAACGTGGGAACGTGAACTCAGAGCAGTCCAGGTGCAGGGTTTGCTGCTGCTCTTGTTCTTTTAACTCTTCAAGGTGAGCAGGACGTGCCTGCGCAGAGATAAAGAACTAAGACGGCTAGACAGCTGCAGGAGATCCGAGTTCTGACCCTGGCTCTGCAACCTCCTTGTTCCGTGATCATGGACAAGTCACTTAACCTCTCTGTGCATCAGCTCCCCATGTATAAAATAGGGATAACAACATGCCCGTTCTCCCATCCTTTTCCTGTCTATGGTGGAAAGTCTCCAGGGTAGGAACTGGCACCTAAATATGAAAGGAAAGCATGGTAAATTTTAAGCTGCTAGCACAGTGAATGTACCCCGACAACTCTAGACATTTGCGGTATTTGGTGCCTACATTTCTGAAGCAGTTGGATGCTTTAAAGCTCTATTTGTGGGTCATCTTTAAGATGTGTCTTTGCACACAAGACACGCTGGGCTCCTTTTGAAATATAACAAAAAGACTTGGAAATGAGACATGCTAATGCTATTTAGGAATGTGAACGTCCTGCCCCCGGATTTTATGATAATGAAGAGTCCAGGCAAGCATAATACAGCAGAGGATACTGTAGATTAATACTAATCAGCAACCCACGAGCATCATTTATTAAATAAGCAAGAAATCTGCCAATGAAACAGGACTAAAAATAAAAACATACCTCTCGACTGTGCTGCGGGGAATGGCTGAGTTTCAGCCTTCAGCGAGACGATAAAGGTAAATGAATGTCAAAAGAATCGAGAACATGAGAAATGCTTAGAAGAGGTAAATGTCTGAAAGTCCAACTGTTTCCCATAAATTAATCTGTAAATGGCCATTTAAAAATCATAGAATCATAGAATATCAGATTTGGAAGGGACCTCAGCACGTCATCTAGTCCAACCCCCTGCTCAAAGCAGGACCAATCCCCAACTAAATCATCCCAGCCAGGGCTTTGTCAAGCCTGACCTTAAAAATATCTAAGGAAAAAGATTCCATCACCTCCCTAGGTAACGCATTCCAGTGTTTCACCACCCTCCTATTGAAAAAGTTTTTCCTAATATCCAACCTAAACCTCCCCCACTGCAACTTGAGACCATTACTCCTTGTTATGTCATCAGCTCCCACTGAGAACAGTCTAGATCCATCCTCTTTGGAACCCCCTTTCAGGTAGTTGAAAGCAGCTATCAAATCCCCCCTCATTCTTCTCTTCCGCAGACTAAACAATCCCAGTTCCCTCAGCCTCTCCTCATAAGTCATGTGTTCCAGTCCCCTAATCATTTTTGTTGCCCTCCGCTGGACTCTTTCCAATTTTTCCACATCCTTCTTGTAGTGTGGGGCCCAAAACTGGACACAGTACTCCAGATGAGGCCTAACCAATGTCGAATAGAGGGGAATGATCACATCCCTCGATCTGCTGGCAATGCCTCTACATATACATCCCAAAATGCCATTGGCCTTCTTGGCAACAAGGGCACACTGTTGACTCATATCCAGCTTCTCGTCCACTGTAATCCCTAGGTCCTTTTCTGCAGAACTGCTGCCGAGCTATTTGGTCCCTAGTCTGTAGCGGTGCATGGGATTCTTCCGTCCTAAGTGCAGAACTCTGCACTTGTCCTTGTTGAACCTCATCAGATTTCTTTTGGCCCAATCCTCCAATTTGTCTAGGTCCCTCTGTATCCTATCCCTACCCTCCAGCGTATTTACCTCTCCTCCCAGTTTACTGTCATCTGCAAACTTGCTGAGGGTGCAATCCACACCATCCTCCAGATCATTTATGAAGATACTGAACAAAACCGGCCTGAGGACCGACCCTTGGGGCACTCCACTTGATACCGGCTGCCAACTAGACACGGAGCCATTGATCACTACCCATTGAGCCCGACAATCTAGCCAACTTTCTATCCACCGTATAGTCCATTCATCCAGCCCATACTTCTTTAACTTGCTGGCAAGAATACTGTGGGAGACCGTGTCAAAAGCTTTGCTAAAATCAAGGAACAACACGTCCACCGCTTTCCCCTCATCCGCAGAGCCAGTTATCTCATCATAGAAGGCAATTAGACTAGTCAGGCATGACTTGCCCTTGGTGAATCCATGCTGACTGTTCCTGATCACTTTCCTCTCCTCTAAGTGCTTCAGAATTGATTCCTTGAGGACCTGCTCCATGATTTTTCCAGGGACTGAGGTGAGGCTGACTGTCCTGTAGTTCCCAGGATCCTCCTCCTTCCCTTTTTTAAAGATGGGCACTACATTAGCCTTTTTCCAGTTGTCTGGGACGTCCCCTGATCGCCATGAGTTTTCAAAGATAATGGTCAATGGCTCTGCAATCACATCAGCCAACTCCTTTAGCACTCTTGGATGCAGCGCATCCGGCCCCATGGACTTGTGCTCGTCCAGCTTTTCTAAATAGTCCCGAATCACTTCTTTCTCCACAGAGGGCTGGTCACCTCCTCCCCATGCTATGCTGCCCAGTGCAGTAGTCTGGGAGCTGACCTTGTTCGTGAAGACAGAAGCAAAAAAAGCATTGAGTACATTAGCTTTTTCCTCTGTCACTAGGTTGCCTCCCTCATTCAGTAAGGGGCCCACACTTTCCTTGACTTTCTTCTTGTTGCTAACATACCTGAAGAAACCCTTCTTGTTACTCTTAACATCTCTTGCTAGCTGCAACTCCAGGTGTGATTTGGCCTTCCTGATTTCACTCCTGCATGCCTGAGCAATCCAGGCAAGCATAATACTATTATACTCTTCCCTGGTCATTTGTCCAATCTTCCACTTCTTGTAAGCACTATAAGTGAATAGGTGAGGGCTTATAGAATCATTGGACTGGAAGGGACCTCGAGAGTCCAGTCCTCTGTAGTGTGTCATGTTTCACACCAGAGGTGGCTGCATGTTGCATATCAGTGGTGCTGTGACTGGGTGACCAGGATGGGCCACACTGAAAATGTCACACTCAGGGAAGACTGCATGAAATAGGACAGACAAATCCCCAGAGCTAGTGGTTTACTCTATACTTAGATTCTCCAAACCAGTAACAAAAGAGCTTCTGCAGCACCACACCAATTAACCAGAAGCCAAACAAAGTCCCCCTTAGGCACTCCAGCCCTTTGCTCCCATGTAGGCAACCCAATCTAATATAGTGAGAGGTTATTGAAAACCTTTGTCACCAGATGTGACAAACTCCCAAAGGATCAGACACATGTCCCCAGGTTAATACGAATCTCAGATCTTACTCAAATATCATGCTCCAGTCAATCCTTAGTAAACTAACTAAAGATTTTAATAATAAAAGAAAAGAAGAGGGTTATAAATGATTAACAGACCATATACATACAAATGATTGCAAAGCCAGAATAGCTTGCTGGCTTGTAAGGTGTCTCTGGTAACTTCCAAAAGACTGGAAGGTCCTCAGTCCATAGTTCAAGATGTTCCATTTTTTGTAAATCCACAGTCCAGAGGATTAGAGCAGAAAAAGAGGTAAAATGGAGATCTCTCAGGGGTCTTTTATATCCTCTGCCATGTGCATGGAAAATTACCGTCCCAAACAAAGCCCACAGCCACTGTGTGTGGAAAATTACTGGCCCAAGATGGAGTCTAGGGTCACATGAGCATATCAGATGTTTTTACATGGTTTGCTGGATCACAGGGAAGTAGTCATTGGCTCCTTGCTGTCTGAGGCATCCGCAGGAAGACCTGCTGGGCGGGATGAGCTTCTTCAATCGCCCATTGTGAGAGCTGAGTGTCCTTGATGGACCATCAGTACAGAGCTGTCTAGCCCTGATGGAAATCCATCTGATGGGTGTCTCCCGGGAATACAGCACAGGGTTCCATAGCCAATAGTCATAACGTCTGCTATAAAGGTGATACATGGATTTAACCAGGATAATCATACTTGATAGACTGTAACTTTTCCATCGACACCTTACATGATACACTTTGTACAAGATTTGTGGTTATAAATTATATAACAGTGGTAATATCAATGTATAAATAGTCATCTTTAATCAGACAGCATCACAGGTGGGTGAATTTGTTTCTGTAAAATACCTCCTGGAGGAAAGGTAAGTTGTGTCTCTGCTTCAGGAAAATAACACATTGGGGGAGGAAGGGGCAAAGACACAATGTTTTTGCTTTTAACCATTATGCCACGTTACCCAAGTACTTAAGACTCTCTCACCATCAGCCAGTCACTTGTGGGGCACGGGAGTAGGGAGGAATAAGGTATCATGTAGCAAATACCATCATGTAAAGAGATGCGGAGAATCTGATGTGCAGAGCTGGTGTGAGTGATACAATTCTATAATGTCTGTGCTAGACAAACAATAGAGATTCTCCTGTGGAAGTCATTCATACCTCATTTCCTGGGATGACCCAAAATAGACAGACGGAAAAGCGGAACGCAGAGCAGTCCTGGGCTCATTGCGTCAGAATCAAACTGAAGCTTGGACCTCAAGAGTTCCATTTCCTTCATTAATCTAGGACACGTAGTTTCCAAGTGGTTCAAAATTTGGCCAAATGACTGAATGGAACGACTTCCAATGGAACAAGTTCTTGCTGGCTTCTGTTTGAGCATGGGATGCAAAGAGTGCTTCCAAATCCACTGTTTGAAATGAGCAATAATTAATCACAAGATAGTCCTCTCCTGGCTTCCACTGGACACCTATCTTGGACTACACAAAGGCAGTGAATATGTCTTTAGTGCAGCGTGCATGGATCTGCAGCCCGCTTTTCCACGGCCCTGTACCATGTGTCGTCATTTAAGTCTGTACAAAGTGAGTGGGGTTATGAAATGCTGGTAGAGCTTTATGCCCACTTTGGCACAGGTGTGTAGGTGTTGATGCAAGGTGCAGGGCAGTGGGCGATCATGCCCCTAGAGAGGAGACAACTAGATATGGGCAAATGAGGTGAACACAACTAATTCTAGCTTGCGTTCATTATGGTAATTGTCCGGTTTGATAGCTTAAGTATGTACTTGGAGATATTATAAAAGAGGGGCCTGATCTAGACAAAATATACTCTGTGATGCAGAAGCTCAGACAAAGTAACAGGTCTTCATTTGCTGAAGTATCTTTGGAACTAAAGATGGGCCTATATCGTCCCTTACTGTAGCAAACACCAAACCGCTATTGAAGAGCACGATGCAGAAACTGACCTCAGTGGTGCAGCAGGAAGCACATTTGGAGTCCTCTGGCTTATGAGGTGTAACTTCCTTTTTTGCTCTCCTTAGTTAAAATCCACACTCAGTTTTATCAGTCCAGATCCAGTCCAGATCAAGGTTCCCATCCAAGTTCTAAAACCCCGAGAAGAGGAGTTTACAATGGGAATAACACTTGTCCAGTGGTGCTATCCTAACGTTCATTAGCACTTTTTTTCTGCAATAGGAGGCGTGCAGTTAGCTTTGGCATGTTCACAGGGCCAAATCTTGCTCTCTGTTATGCCAGTGCATGGCTCCATGTGTTTTAGAGAGGTTGCAGAATTTGAGCCTGGTGTCCCAGATTGTCCCTTCAGCTTATGCAGGCAGAGGGGACCTCACTCAGGCTCAACTCCCTTCAGAGCATGCAAGGGAAGAAAGCAGCACTACACCATGCAGAAGACATGTCCCAGAGCTTGGCTGAGCACACAAGAAGGTAGCACAATGGGCTTGGCCATTCACACAGGCCGGAACATTTATTCAGCCCCATGGATTTCCACCTGGCAGTCCCGTCTGGAGTTAAAGATTCCCAAAGCAGCTTCACCTCCTGTAGGATGCTATCCCCAGCTGCTACAAAGGAGCCATGCTGCATGGCGAAATGGACAGCAGAGCAGCGTGGCATGGGAGCCAGCGCTGACAGGTCTGTTCCTGCTGCCATGAATTATGGGGTTCCCTTTCCTCATGGATCCCCTGGATCTGTGGAGTTGGGAGGCCTCGCCTCCTGCCAGCTCTCAATTCCTCCCTGCTGAGAAGATGCTTCCCTGGGAGTTCTAGCAGGAGAACCTCATGAAGATTTCTGGTCCCTTCACATGGGAAAACCACCTCTGCCCCAGAGCCATTAGAGCAGTGACCTACATTGAAATTTAGCATCATTGCTAAATTTAGCATCATAGCATCATTGTAGTTCCGTGCAGCCTGCATAGATACATAGTCATTGGAAACACTGGGTCAGATCCTGTTCCCATGAATTCAGGACAGGGTCGAGGTCAAGTAGTAAATGTCAGTGTGTTTGTAATGTCGTAAATGTCAGTGTGTTTGTAATGTCGTTCCATGCTTTGTGCTTCCATAGGGATTCATAGATTATAAAGCCAGGAGGGACCGTTTTGATCATCTAGTCTGACCTCTTGTATAATACAGGCCATAGGACTTCCCTGAATTAATTACTGTTTGAACTAGAGCAGATCTTGATTTAAAAGTGTGCAGTGATGAGAATCCACCACATCCATTTGTACCAATGGTTAATTACCCTCACTGATATGAACTTGCACCTTATTTCCAGTCTGAATTTGTCTAGCTTCAATTTCCAGCCTTTGGACTGTGTTATACCTTTTTCTGCTAGATTGAAGAGCCCATTATTAAATATTTGTTCCCCGTGTAGGTCGTTAAAGTCTGTAATCATGTCTCACCTTAACCTTCTCTTTGTTAAGCTAAATAGATTGAGCTCCTTGAGTCTATCACCGTAAGGCCGGTTTTCCAATCTTTTAATCATTTTACTGGCTCTTTGCTGGACCCGCTCCAATTTATCAGCCTCCATCTTGAATTGTGGACACCAGAACTGGACGCAGTGTTCCAGCAGCGGTCGCACCAGTGTCCGTATCGCCTCTATGGTATTACACACCGGTTCACTATCTCCTTGTCGTCTTCTCTTTCCATTGGTGAGGCTTCATCCGCCTCATTTTGCGTGCCCAACGTTCTCTCTGCAGACAGCCCAGGCCCTGATCCTGGAACTGGCTGTGCGTAGGTAGACCCTGGCACTCCCGTTGCGGCTGGTGTCTGCCCACATGCACCATGAGTTGCAGGATCAAGGGCCCGGGTGAGCAGCTGCTCTTAGTACAGGCCTGTCTTATAGCTGGCTGCAGAGACCTGTGTTTGGAGGATGGGGGGTGAATCAGATGACCAGTGTTTTCTGTTTCATTAGCAAAAAGCGACATGGCAGGCAGGCCAAGCCATGGGAAAGAGATCTTTGTGAAGCCTGCGGGGTGGCTAGTGTTACATGCTTAGCTTCTGCTTCTACAATTTCTGTGTAAGGAACCTGGCTGGGCTTGGCTTGCTGGGCCACTGGTGCAACCCGAAATTGGGCCCCTCCTGAAACTGGGCACTCTAGTTCCACTTATCATGTAATGTCTTCCACCTCTAATTTCTGCGCCTTTGTGAAGAGTGCGCAGCCCAGAATCCCCCCTTCTGAAGCAGCCCAGCACGGTACTCAGCGCTGCTTTGCAAGAGTGCTGCGCTTGGCTTTTTCCGTAGAGGAGTTAGGGCTGCCAACTGTCTAATCGCACAAACCCAAACACCCTTGCCCGCCCCTTCCCCGAGGCCATGTCCCTGCCCCGCCCCTTCTCCGAGGCCCCACCCCCGCTCACTCCATCCCCCCTCCCTCAATCGCTCGCTCTCCCTCACCCTCACTCACTTTCACCAGGCTGGGGCAGGGGATTGGGGTGTGGGAGGGAATGAGGTCTCTGGGCTGGGGGGTGGATCCGAGTGGTTCAGAGTGTGGGAGGGGGCTCCGGGCTGAGCCTGGGGCAGGGGGTTGTGGTGTGAGAGGGCGTTTGGGTGCGGGAGGGGGCTCAGGGATGGGACAGGGGGTTGGGGCACAGTGCGGGGGTTCAGGGTGCAGGCTCCGGCCGGGCGGCGCTTACCTCAGGGGGCTCCAGGAAGTGACTGGCATGTCTGGCTCCTAGGCTCAGGGGTGTCCAGGAGGCTCTGCACGTTGCCCCTGCCTGCAGGCACTGCCCCCGCAGTCCCCATTGGCTGCGGTTCCTGGCCAATTGGAGCTGTGAAGTTGGCGCTCGGGGCGGGGGCACCGCGCAGAGACCCCCGGCCGCCCCTGCACCTAGGAGCTAGAGGGACCTGTCACAGCTTCCTGGAAGCCACGCGGAGCTAGGGCAGGTAGGGAGCCTGCCTTAGCCCCACTGCGCCACCCACCGGACATCTCCCGGATGGGCTTCAGTAGGGACCAGGAGATCGAGGCCCTTTCTGGGAGACTCCCAGCCAATCTGGGAGCTTTGGGAACCCTAAGAGAAGTAGCCTCTGCTGTTGTTTGTTCCTGGGGCTGCTGGGAGTTATTTGGAACAGAGGCAGGCCCAAGCCACAGAGAGAGTGGGATCAGGGCGGTCAGCACAAGCAAAGGCTAGTGAGAGAAAGCTGCAGCCACTGCATCCCGGTGTCTCTATGTGCACTCCGCCTCCAGCCCCAATTGCAATGTTCCTGGCTCGTGTCCAGACCCACCACTCACCTGCAGAGATTATACACCTTAAATCGTTATTGCCAGCTAATGGAGAATCTCTCGCAGTTCAAGTGCTAGAGGCCTATAATGATGGAGATGAGGCCTTGGTTCTGTTCCCCAGTGCCACACCTTTTGTACTATGTAGCTGATGCCTGATGCATCCAGCCCTGGATTCTCTGCAGTGTGCCTGATCCTGTCGTCCTTGCTCGGACAGATCTGCCATTGAAGTCAAGGGGAGATTTGTACCTACAGAAGGCAGAATTAGTGCCCAGTCTGTGTTAAAGGGTTTAGCCATTTCTTGTGCACTGGTCCCTGCTGACAGGCCCCGATCATACGAGGGGCTCCCACAGAACCCTCGTCCCAAATAGACACAGCTGCGTGAATCCTCTGCCGGCATTCAGAAGATGAGCTCCCCAAGGTGGGTCAGGATCCAGAGTTTAACAAGGTGACTGATGCAGAAGAGCACCTGGGTCATCATCAGAGAATGTGTTCCAGGAGTGCCAGAACAGGGGAGACCAGGGGGCCATGGCCCTCCCAACTTTTGCCATCCCACCTTTTCCTGCCTTAAGGGTGACTGAGGGTGGTGAGGGGATGGAGAAGAACGAGCAGCGGGCAGGGCCTTGGGGGGAGAGGTGGAGCAGGCACCAGACCTCAGGGGGAAAGAGGCGAAGGGGGGGCAGGGCCTCTGGGGAAGGAGGCGTGGTGAGGGCAGGGCCATGTGGGAAGAAGTGGAGTAGGAGGTGGGGCCTCAGGGGAAGAGGCGGGGCAAGGGGCGGGGTCCCCACTTCTTGGGAGCTTCTGGCAGTCCTGCCCTGTTCCCTTTCTCTGCCGTCCCTGGAGATGAAAACTATTTAAAAGCAGCTGAGAGGGCATAAGGAACTGAAAGCAAGAGATACCCTCATGTATGTTTAAACAGGCCAGATCTTTTCTATTAGCAGTACAAGTGACACACGCCAAAAAGGCTGTATAAGAGATCATTAGTGATGCCAGCTTTGGCACTGATTAAAGAGCGCACATGAGACGCTGCCTTCCCCACCCACGCTGCTCCCTGTGTTTCCCCTACATTAAAAGATAAAGGCCTCAGGAACAGCACCGAGGCCCTCCAGATGCCCGTGTGGGAGGGAGCTGCAGCCGTCAAAGCCCCAGGAGCCCTCTTCCTCCCACTGAGACGGTGGTTCTTAAATTAGTGGCAGAAAGGAGACAGGGCGGGGAGGGACGGGGGGATGACGACGAACGACTGCTGCCTCTGTGTGTGAAAGCAGGTGACCTTTCCCAACAGAGACAGGACTCAACAAACTCTTATCAGCCTCACTTGGAAAAGAAAGCAAGAGGTTGATCCTGGGCCACACTGGATGGAGGACAGGAATTGGGTCCTCCCTAGAGAACCCCCAAGGACAGGGTTAGGGGGAGTTGTCCTCTAGGAGGGTGCTCCCAAGAGGAGAGGGGGGCAATGGCTGATTGCCTGAGAGTCATGGGTATGGGGGGCTGACATCCTTGGCTGCTGAAGGGCCCAGAAGGAACAAAGCTCACCCTCCTGCTGGGATGACTCAGAGGAAACTCTAAAGAGATGCTCAGCTTGCTGTCCCCTGGGGTTCTTATTTGCTGGGGATGAGCCAGGTACTGGGGCTGAAGCATAAACTGATACGTTTGATGGAAGGGGAAGTATTTTGGCAGCACCTGAACTCCAGATGTTTGCCCAAGTTGCCTTTGATGTCTGAAGTCTTGCTATGCTGAGAATAGGATTTGGGGGGACATCTGTGGAAGTTGGCCAATCACATAGACTAGAATGATCCTTTTTGATATATGTTTTAGGGTACAAGAGGTAGAAGAGGAAGACCTCAGCTCTGCCTCAGGGGTCCTCCAGGTACTCCTGGCAACAAAGGAGAAAAGGTGAGTACTGAGAACTGCTCAGTTAGCTTAGAAAACGAAACTGAAGCTGGGGTCGGGGTGGTTATGGAAGGGAACTTTTTTTGTGTTCTGTGTTTGTACAGTGCCTAGCACAGTGGTGGCCCTGGTCCATGACTGGTGCTCCTAGGTATTTCAGTAATACAAATACTGAATAATAATAGGCCACTGGACTGAGATTCGGGACATCTAAATTCAGTTCCGTGCTCTGCCATGATAATGAGTCTGAGCCGACTCTCACTGAACTCTGCAGAAAGGCATCCACTGGCTTCAATACACAAAGGGTCAGGCCAACGTTCAGCTGAGCTCTGGGAACAGGGTTTGTTAGTATCGTTCCCTCTGTTGGCTCAGGAGAAAAGTCCATCCGATCAGGTCTTAGGTGAAGGTTGTCGACTTTGGGTTTGATTTGCTGGCCTTGTGGAATGTCACTGCTCTGTGTACAGACAGCGTGTTGAGCCAGAGTGCTGGCATTCTGCTAGCACCCTGAGAATAGCAGTGGTGCAAGCAGCAGACGGGGCTAACCAACCCGAATCTAATCCCGTCTGAAATCCTAGGTGCATACTCGAGTGGCTATCCCATCCCACTGTTCTCACTGCCGCAGCTATACTTTTCTTGTTAGCACACTAGTTCCATCACAGCCAGCATGTCTGGAAATTACACCTCCAGCCCCAGTGTAGACACCCCCTCAGGGTCAGTGATCTGGGCTCTGCGGCCCAATCCTGGCTAGACTGCCTGTCTGTTTTAGGCATTTGCAATGTGCCAACCCTCACCGCCAACCATGTTTGTCACACTTCTTTGGGAAACATCGTATTTGGGGCCCACCCTCCTTCACAGCCTCCCCCTTTTAATTGACTGGAGAGGGTTATGCAGTCCAATTAAATAATGCACTCCTACATCCTCTGAGGGTTCCAGAGAGCACTTGACTAGCTAGCTAGGCAGAGCTCATTTCACCCAGCTAATCTAGCTGAAAAAGACAGGGCCAAGACTTTCAAAAATGGGAGCCTAAAGTTAGGATTCTGAGCCCGTGTTTTCGCCTCTAAATAAGTGGTCTGATTTGCCAGAGGGCAGATCACCCAGCAAGCTGCTGATTGCGCTCGCTACAGAAAACCTGGCCACTTATTTACAGGTCTGAATATGGAATCAGTCTAACTTTAAGCTCCCGTTTTTGACCATCTTTGCTCTCTCTGTTTGCATTGCTAGCGAGAGGGAAATTACGTCTCGGCCAGGCAACCTAAAAAAAGCAGCAGATGCAAGAACTGAAGGGTTTTATGTTACTCTGCAAGCAAGTCAAATGCATAAAATTGCCCATACTCCAGTAACGAAGTTAGCCAGACGGAAGGCAAAACGAGGCAAGAGACAAGCAGTGTAAATCATTCACGCCTATTAGTCTGGCCAGGAATTGGGTACGGTGGCAGAGCAGGAGGACTGACTGGCAAAGGGATGAACGATTCTGAAATCACCCTCTCTTTATACTCTCTCCTCAGCCAGCTTTAGATCTTTGCTACCGAGTCGTATCTGGCGGAGGTTTTATCTGCTGCAGGGGTTGACATCCCTGACTCGCTGTTTTGCTGCGGCAGTGAGTAGCCATGGCAGCTCTGCCCCCCCAACAGGTTTAGCCTTTGAAGCTGATGGAATTTGTTCCAGTGCTTTCGCCCCCGTTAGGTGGTCACAGATTCAGAAAAATGGCCATCGCGGCTCTCGTTCGGACAACTCGCCCTGTGCCCTTTTTAGCGTAGCAATTTTTAATTAACAGATTTGGTTGGAAGTGGCTCAGAGCAACTTTTGTAGCACAGTTGTCTGCATTGAGCAGAGAAATCCTCCATCCTGCTTGTTGTTTCCCTTGAGGGGGCTGGCATTGTGTTCTCAAGGTTGTGACTATGATGCCACCAGAATGTAATTCTATCTGGCATTTGAATTACAGGAGTGTAAAGTAGCTCAGTTTTGAGACCAGATTCTATCCCCAACACAGAACTTTTCCTCCACTCAGATAATGCAACAGAGCCAGAATTTGTCTGTAGCTGGCTAGCTGAGAATTCACCTGGCATGAGGAGATCTGGAACAAAGCTGGGGGCACATCAGGGGTCGGAGGTCTGTTCAGGCAGCTGGGAGTGGACCATCAGTGCAAAGCAGATTCTCATTTGGACTATGGTCCCTTAGGGACCATATGCAAACGGCATATGTTAGAGCAGCCCCTGGGCTGCTCTAGCTCCTTTGGAAGCTGGGGCAAGTGCAGTCCACAGAATCAGGGAGACTTAACCATTCCCCTAATGTTATCCCCTCCTCTCCTGCATTGGGATGAATCTGGCAATTTCAGTTTACTGACCTATTTTCTGGTGTCTCTTAAATTTACGGGAAAACACTGTATTTGAACCTTGTGGTCCCTCCCCCTCTTTCTTTAGCATCTTTTTCTGTTCAGGATGCATTTACTGTTGGAGACATTTGCTGCCTAATCTGCTGAACCTCTGTAATTACCTAAGTGTTTTTAACAGGGAGAAAATGGTCCAGCTGGTCTGAAAGGAGAGAAAGGAGATCCTGGCCTTTCTGTGAGTACTTTATCAGCAGCCTATTGCACAAACCAGAATAGAGAAAATAGGGCAAATGATGCCTAAGAGGTGTGGAGGAGGACAGAGACACTCAGAGCAAATTCATTCCGAATGGCTCCAGGAGACGAGTGTGCATTACAGTGGACTATTAGCGGCTGATAAGATGTCAGCTAGATGCACGCTGAGTCAGAGAGAATGCAGAGAGCAGTGTAACAGCAAAGCAGACCGCAGCTCTGCTCTCAGAGGGTGCTGGACTGGGGCAAACTTCTCCTCTCCCATCCTCAGCGTGGATCCTCTGCTTTTTATTGACATCGGTAGGAGTTCCATGGGTGGGACAAGACCAGACTGTCCAAAAGCGATGAGGAGACAGAAGTGTGCCCTTGGTTTTGAGCTGCAGAAAGAAGCTTTGACAAAACCTGTCCCCTGTAACAGGAATCGGAGTAGAAGCCGGTGTTAGTCTGTATCCGCAAAAAGAACAGGAGGACTTGTGGCACCTTAGAGACTAACAAATTTATTAGAGCATAAGCTTTCGTGGGGTACAGCCCACTTCATCGGATGCACAGAATGGAACATATAGTAAGAAGATAGGTAGATATATACAGACAGAGAACATGAAAAGGTGGAAGTTGCCATACCAACTGTAAGAGGCTAATTAATTAAGATGAGCTATCTATTTCCCCATGTTAAGTATCCTCACACCTTCTTGTCAACCTGTCTAAATGGGCCATCTTGATTATCACTACAAAAGTTTTTTTTCTCCTGCTGATAATAGCTCATCTTAATTAATTAGCCTCTTACAGTTGGTATGGTTACTTCCCCCTTCTCAGTATGTATATATATTTATCTTCTTACTATATGTTCCATTCTATGCATCCGATGAAGTGGGCTGTAGCCCACAAAAGCTTATGCTCAAATAAATTTGTTAGTCTCTAAGGTGCCACAAGTCTCCCTGTTCTTTTTGTAACAGGAATGACATTCACAATGCTGACACCTATCTCCCCACCCCAAAAGCAAACTTACATGCCACCAATCCACCAACAGCATAACCCTACCGCAGGCAGACTGTTTATTTTGTAAAAGTGGGAAGAAGCTGAGACTCCATGACTTTCAAATAGGGACTTTGCTATTGCTGATCGGTTTTACATGGAAGGCGCCCAGGTGCTACGGCTGGGCGGCTGTGTAAAAACCCTAAGATTGGTAGATAGGGCAAAAGTCTGAATGAGAGCTGTGACATGGAATCATGCCGGAGAAGGTAAGTCAGCAGAGAAACAGCTGCCAGGAAGGAACTGAGACTAAGAACTGAGGAAATGAAGATGATGGACAAAGCCACCCAAGAAGGGAGATGGCAAAAGAAAACAGAAGCCACAACGCCATTAACTCCAGATGAAGATACAGCAAGATGATGAGGAGAAACCGAACTTTCAGGTGACAGGATGTGTCCCTTCCCATATCATGAGACAGAATCATTAAGATCAGCGGGGGATGACGTGCATGGAGCAATGGGTTAGGTCTGGCTTAGAGTGAGGAACAAAGGTGAAGTGAATCAGGTGGCTACCTGTATAATAAGAATAGGTGGGAACACTTTGGCGACACTTGGAAAAGTGAGTGAGGCTCCCAAAGGATTGGTTTATTTTGTATTTTGACTTGGGTGAAGGAGGGTCTGGTGGTTAAGGCTCAGGGGTGGGATGCAGGAGAATGGGGTTCTCTCCTTGTCTTTGCCACCAGTTCTCTGTGTAATTTTAGGGATGGTCCCTTAATGTCTCTGGGCCTCTGTCTCCACATCTGTTAAATGAGGGAAATGAAAGGGGTGCAGTTAGGTTTAATACGTTCATTTCCACTAGGCATTCGCATACTGGGGAGATGAGCGCTATAGAAAAACCTGTAAATATATAACGTCTGTTGCCATGGTTGCCTGTGGATTCAGCACGGGGCAGAGGTGCTGGAACACAATCAGAGAAGATGCTCTTGGATATTATGAAAAACTATTTCACTAGGAGGGTGATGAAGCACTGGAAGGGGTTACCTAGGGAGGTGGTGGACTATCCCTCCTTAGAGGTTTTTAAGGCCCGGCTTGAGAAAGCCCTGGCTGGGATGATTTAGTTGGGGTTGGTCCTGCTTTGAGCAGGGAGTTGGACTAGATCAGTGGTTCTCAACCAGGGGTCGGGGCCCCCTGGGGGGGCCTCAAACAGGTTTCAGGGGGTCCACCAAGCAGGGCCCATGTTAGACTCACTGGGGCCCAGGGCAGAAAGCTGAAGTTCTGCTGCCTGGGGCTGAAGCCTGGGGCCCTGAGCTCCGCCACCGGGGGCTGAAGCCAAAGCCTGAGCAACTTAGCTTCACGGGGCCCCCTGTGCATGGGGCCCTGGGCAATTGTCCTGCTTGCTACCCCTTAATGCCTTCCCTGACTTTTATATGCAGAAAACCGGATGTTGTGACCCAGGTGAGCCGAGGAACTTTTATAGCATGTTTGAGGGGGAGGCCTCAGAAAGTAAAAGGTTGAGAACCCCTGGACTAGATACCTCCTGAGGTCACTTCCAACCGTAATCTTCTGTGATTCTATCTGACCGGCCTGGAACCGGGAAGCATCAGAAATCTCACCATAGAGCCTGTTCTCTTAAGGTTCCCAGCCTGGCTTCTGGATCAGACATGTGTGAAGCAGGGGAAGTGGAAGCTTCCTAACAGTGGGGGGACCACTGGCACCAAAACCATGGCTCCAACCCCCCACACAGCCCCTTCTCCCAAGTAGGGTGACCAGATGTCCCTATTTTATAGGGACAGTCCCGATATTTGGGGCTTTTTCTGATATAGGCGCCTATTACCCCCCACCCCAGTCCCGATTTTTCACACTTGCTGTCTGGTCACCCTACTCCCAAGCCCCCGTCCTCGCGCCGCCCCTTCCCCCGAGCCCCCGCCCTCGTGCTGCCCCTTCCCTCGAGCCCCCATCCTCATAGAATCATAGAATAAAAGAGTTGGAAGGGACCTCTGGAGGCCATCTAGTCCAACCCCCTGCTCAGAGCAGGACCAATCCCAACTAAATCATCCCAGCCAGGGCTTTGTCAAGCCTGACCTTAAAAACTTCTAAGGAAGGGGATTCCAGCACCTCCCTAGGTAACGCATTCCAGTGTTTCACCACCCTCCTAGTGAAAAAGTTTTTCTTAATATCCAACCTAAACCTCCCCCACTGCAACTTGAGACCATTACTCCTTGTCCTGTCATCTGCTATCACTGAGAATAGTCTAGATCCATCCTCTTTGGATCCACCTTTCAGGTAGTTAAAAGCAGCTATCAAATCCCCCCTCATTCTTCTCTTCCGCACACTAAACAATCCCAGTTCCCTCAGCCTCTCCTCATAAGTCATGTGTTCTAGACCCCTAATCATTTTTGTTGCCCTTCGCTGTACTCTCTCCAATTTCTCCACATCCTTCTTGTAGTGTGGGGCCCAAAACTGGACTCAGTACTCCAGATGAGGCCTCACCAGTGTCGAATAGAGGGGAACGATCACATCCCTCGATCTGCTGGCAATGCCCCTACTTACACACCCCAAAATGCCATTGGCCTTCTTGGCAACAAGGGCACACTGTTGACTCATATCCAGCTTCTCGTCCACTGTAACCCCTAGGTCCTTCTCTGCAGAACTGCTGCCTAGCCATTCGGTCCCTAGTGTGTAGCGGTGCACTGGATTCTTCCATCCTAAGTGCAGGACTCTGCACTTGTCCTTGTTGAACCTCATCAGATTTCTTTTGGCCCAATCCTCCAATTTGTCTAGGGCCCTCTGTATCCTATCCCTACCCTCCAGCATATCTACCACTCCTCCCAGTTTAGTGTCATCCGCAAACTTGCTGAGGGTGCAATCCACACCATCCTCCAGATCATTAATGAAGATATTGAACAAAACCGGCCCCAGGACCGACCCTTGGGGCACTCCGCTAGATACCGGCTGCCAACTAGACATGGAGCCATTGATCACTTCCCGTTGAGCCCGACAATCTAGCCTACTTTCTACCCACCTTGTAGTGCACCCATCCAGCCCATACTTCTTTAACTTGCTGACAAGAATACTGTGGGAGACAGTGTCAAAAGCTTTGCTAAAGTCGAGGAATAACACGTCCACTGCTTTCCCTTTATCCACAGAACCAGTTATCTCATCATAGAAGGCAATTAGATTAGTCAGGCATGACTTGCCCTTGGTGAATCCATGCTGACTGTTCCTGATCACTTTCCTCTCCTCTAAGTGCTTCAGAATTGATTCCTTGAGGACCTGCTCCATGATTTTTCCGGGGACTGAGGTGAGGCTGACCAGCCTGTAGTTCCCAGGATCCTCCTCCTTCCCTTTTTTAAAGATTGGCACTACATTAGCCTTTTTCCAGTCTTCCAGGACTTCCCCCGATTGCCATGAGTTTTCAAAGATAATGGCCAATGGCTCTGCAATCACATCCGCCAATTCCTTTAGCACTCTCGGATGCAGCGCATCCAGCCCCATGGACTTGTGCACGTCCAGTTTTTCTAAATAGTCCCGAACCTCTTCTTCCTTCACAGAGGGCTGGCCACCTCCTTCCCATGCTATGCTGCCCAGTGCAGAAGTCTGGGAGCTGACCTTGTTCGTGAAGACAGAGGCAAAAAAAGCATTGAGTACATTAGCTTTTTCCACATCCTCTGTCACTAGGTTGCCTCCCTCATTCAGTAAGGGGCCCACACTTTCCTTGGCTTTCTTGTTGTTGCCAACATACCTGAAGAAACCCTTCTTGTTACTCTTAACATCCCTCGCTAGCTGCAACTCCAGGTGTGATTTAGCCTTCCTGATTTCATTCCTACATGCCCGAGCAATATTTATATACTCATCCCTGGTCATTTGTCCAATCTTCCACTTCTTGTAAGCCTCTTTTTTGTGTTTAAGATCAGCAAGGATTTCACTGTTAAGCCAAGGTGGTCGCCTGCCATATTTACTATTCTTTCTAGACATCAGGATGGTTTGTCCCTGTAACCTCAATAAGGATTCTTTAAAATACAGCCAGCTCTCCTGGACTCCTTTCCCCGTCATGTTATTCTCCCAGGGGATCTTGCCCATCAGTTCCCTGAGGGAGTCAAAGTCTGCTTTTCTGAAGTCCAGGGTCCGTATTCTGCTGCTCTCCTTTCTTCCTTGTGTCAGGATCCTGAACTCGACCTTCTCATGGTCACTGCCTCCCAGGTTCCCATCCACTTTTGCTTCCCGTACTAATTCTTCCCGGTTTGTGAGCAGCAGGTCAAGAAGAGCTCTGCCCCTAGTTGGTTCCTCCAGCACTTGCACCAGGAAATTGTCCCCTACATTTTCCAAAAACTTCTTGGATTGTCTGTGCACCGCTGTATTGCTCTCCCAGCAGATATCAGGATGATTGAAGTCTCCCATGAGAACCAGGGCATGCGATCTAGTAGCTTCTGCAAGTTGCCGGAAGAAAGCCTCGTCCACCTCATCCCCCTGGTCCGGTGGTCTATAGCAGACTCCCACCACGACATCACCCTTGTTACTCACGCTTCTAAACTTAATCCAGAGACTCTCGGGTTTTTCTGCAGTTTCATACTTGAGCTCTGAGCAGTCATACTGCTCTCTTACATACAGTGCAACTCCCCCACCTTTTCTGCCCTGCCTGTCCTTCCTGAACAGTTTATAACCATCCATGACAGTACTCCAGTCATGTGAGTTATCCCACCAAGTCTCTGTTATTCCAATCACATCATAATTCTCTGACTTTGCCAGGACTCCCAGTTCTCCCTGCTTGTTTCCCAGGCTTTGTGCATTTGTATATAGGCACTTGAGATAACCCGCTGATCGCCCCTCGTTCTCAGTATGAGGCAGGAGCCCTGCCCTCTCACACGCTCCTGCTCGTGCTTCCTCCCGGTATCCCGCTTCCCCACTTACCTCAGGTCCTCGCACCGCCCCTTCCCCCGAGCCCCCGCCCTCGCGCCACCCCTGCCCCTGAGCCAGAGAGCCGGGGCTGGCGAAGTGGGCCTGGATGCTAAGTGGCTGGACCGCAACCCACCCAGGCCCACCTGTGGCTATGCCCCTGGTTCAGCCGTTCTCCCTGGCAGCCGGGCCTGGGCGGGGAGTGGGAGCTCACACAGCTCAAGCTGGCCTCTTCGGGTCGCTGCTCCGTGCGGTGCAGCAGCTGCCTGCGACAGCCTTGCTGGGGAGGTGCCGGCTGCCCACTCCCCGCCCGGACCCGGCTGCCAGGACGGGGCCGAGTGAGCCAGAGTCCCCCTCCCCGCCCCTGGCACGTTTCCAGCTCACTCGGCCCCTGTCCACGGCAGCTGGGCCTGGGTAGGGAATGGGCTGACGCCACCACCCCAGCCATGCAGTGGGAGGAGGACAGAGGCCCCCCCGGCAGGTAACGTGCGGGGGTGAGAGTGCAGTGGCCCCGGGCTGGGCCCAAGGCTGAGGTAGATGTGGGGTAGAGGAGACACATGGGGCAATCATGTCCTCCCCTTTAGATTGTGCCCCCCTCCCCCCCCCAGTATGGGGAGGCACAAGTTGTCTATGCTTGGGTACGCTGCCATGTGCTGGAGTCATACCTCCTGTCTGCAGTGTAGACGTACCCTGAGAAACCAAACACCTCTAATCTTAGGTTTCAGAGTAGCAGCCGTGTTAGTCTGTATCCGCAAAAAGAAAAGGAGGACTTGTGGCACCTTAGAGACTAACCAATTTATTTGAGCATAAGATTTCGTGAGCTACAGCTCACTTCATCGGATGCATTCAGTGGAAAATACGGTGGGGAGATTTATATACTCAGAGAACATGAAACAATGGGTGTTACCATCCACACTGTAAGGAGAGTGATCAGGTAAGGTGAGCTATTACCAGCAGGACAGCGGGAAGGGAAAAACTTTTTGTAGTGATAATCAAGGTGGGCCATTTCCAGCAGTTGGCAAGTTGACCTCTAATCATGTTTCAGAGGGGTAGCCATGTTAGTCTGTATCAGCAAAAGCAACGAGGAGTCCTTGTGGCACCTTATAGAATCATAGAATCATAGAATATCAGGGTTGGAAGGGACCCCAGAAGGTCATCTAGTCCAACCCCCTGCTCAAAGCAGGACCAATTCCCAGTTAAATCATCCCAGCCAGGGCTTTGTCAAGCCTGACCTTAAAAACCTCTAAGGAAGGAGGTTTTTAAGGTCACCTTAGAGACCTTAGAGACTAAGAAATTTATTTGGGTGGGTTCTAGCCCACGAAAGCTTATGCCCAAATAAATGAGTTAGTCTCTAAGGTGCCACAAAGACTCCTCGTTGTTTTTACCATTGGAGGAGGAAACAGGCATTTATGTGACTTTAGGTCTGTGTAGATTCTCATCTGTGCAGCGCAACACCTGCCACTGAAGAGAGATTTAGTTACCTTATAAAACAGCCCTAATCGAATGTATTTCAAAATTGCTTTAGATGAGTTATCCACAAGCTGCACACCCTGAACCTGATTCTCAGTGACACCAGGGTCCCTTTCCACCACTCCGGCAGCAGGCGTAAAGTGGGTGTAATTTACATCCACTGGCCCAGGGGGCAGAGTCAGAGGCCGCAGGTAGCTGGGGGCCATGGAATGGAAGAGGAGGTGCTGGTGTCACCATAGAAACCAATTCTAAACCCAAACTTTGCTTGCTGCAAACACAGGAAGAAGAAGTGAAGGACGTGGTCAGGAGTGAAATGAGTGACAAATGCGGTAAGTAAGCCGAAGGAAGCCCCATTTGCTGAGATGCAGCACCGCCGGGAGTCCTGTCGGTGTCTAAATTGGAGCAATTTGAATGCCAGCACAGCCCTGCCTGGCGGAGCTAATACCATCCCATTAACTGCAAACAGCGACGCATTACCAGTCCAGCCCCCTAGATGAATACAAGATTCCACTGGGCACGAGGGCTCTGCTGCAGTCTTGACCTCCTTCCCAAGCTATAATTTTTCCTTTTAAACACTCAATTTTTTCAATTCTTTTCATGTGGCTTCAGTAGCAAAGCCCGTCCTGTATTGCCATGTCGGTTCTCTTGTCACTGGCTAATGGTATTGTACCACTGGTAAGGGTCATGGGGGTGATTGCACACACCTGATGATGACTCCAAATCACCTCTTACTCCCATGCCAATCTTCTCGCGCTTCTTAGAAACTGGACATACAAAGGATTTCCTTTTTGGCAGCCGCTCTGTCATGATGATGATGATGATGATTATGCAGGTCTTTGGAGTTCAAGATACAGCACCACTCCCATTACCCCAACGTCACGGGAAATGCTGTTCTCTGGGGTTCATAGACGTAGACGGAGCATGACCCTTTTTCAACAACAAAGAGTTCTGGATAATGAAGGATCTGAGAGATAATCCATAAATCATACTTAAGCCCCTTCGTTTTAAGTTTAAATCAATTTTTACTGAAAAAAATCCCAGGCTTTATAAAAAGTATTATTCATTTTTTTCCGATTTTCACCCTACTCTTGTATCATTCAAATATATAAAAAATAACTTGTTGTATTAGGAAAATACAATACATTGCATGAGATCTATGTATTATGATAATACATTAGTCTGTGTGTGTATGCAAAGCTGCCTGTTGAAGTCAGGCTATGTATTAGTCTAGAAGATACACACAACAAGCAAATAGGCACGCACGCCAGCTCTGAAGATTTATTTGGGGATTAGAGGTGTATTGTTTTCTTACACTCAGAAGTGGTGTTGTGTTTTGAGTTTGTTTTAGTTCTGCAGCAAACCATACTGAATTCCATTCATCAAAGTATTAATCCACTGAATACATTTTCCCCCTGTTCTTCCATCCACCAAAATAAGTCCTGATATTTACCCAGAAAAATTATTAATAGCTTTTTCCACCAATTTTCACCTGTTTTTGTTGTTATCGTAATAAACACCCAGGAAAAATTCCCAGGAAAAATTAAATTAAAGAAAAACTGAAAACGAAGGGCCCCAATCATACTGAAGTATCAGAATATCACTTCCTTTCCCCATTTCAACACCGTTACGGGAGGCACTCGGACCTATTGGGCTAGGCAGTGGCTGTAGACACCAAGTGACTTTGGTTCTAGTCTCCGGTGTGGCACTTGGCTCAAAGTGAAAGGTGCACTGAATTGTGAACCAGGAGGCCATGAGTTGTAGACTCACCTCTTCTGCTAACTGGTGTAAATAATACTGTGCCATTTACAACTTTTGAGATGCAGCAAGGCTGGATGGGTCTGCCATGTTCGCAAACTGGGTTCCATTCCCCGAATCTCAGCAAAGTCGGAGGCCTTGCTTACTAATCAGGCATGGGTGGCAGGCAAACGCACTGTTGGGGGAGGCTAGCCCCCAGTCCCTCCCCCTCAGCCCAAGGCCACATCCCTCCCCTTCCACCCCCTCTTCCCCGCTGGAGCACACCCCCCTGCGTGGTCACCTGTCCTCCCGCACGCCCCCAGCCCCAGCACAGCACAGGGGTGGCATAGCTGGAGCACCCCAAGCCCCAGTGCTGGGTGGGCAGGTGGTGAGGCTGGAGCACCTCCAGCCCCAGCCCAGTAGCGCCCCCAGCCCTGGATTGCTGGGTGGGCAGCTTGGTGGGTTTTCATAAGAGTTAAGACCATGCTGCAAATCCAGCATCATTCTCCTTTGTTTTCTCTTCCCCTCTGTTCCAGGGACCACAGTTCCAATCAGTGAGCTCTGTCCCTAATCCAGGCTCTGTACCAAAGAAGCCACATGACATAGTCATTTATTCCTTATTTCTTTTCAATGGCATGTCTTATTAAGACTAACTGGAACTGGTTGCAATTTTTGTTTTCTTCTCCATGGAAAATTTTGACTTTTCATGGAAAAGTTTTCAGTTATTGAACAAAAACACTGAAAGTTTTTGAGCAAAGCGGAGACTTGCTGTGAACATTTTCATTTAGTTGAAAATCTGCCTCTTCCATCAAAAAAAAGTTTTGATGGAAAATCTTTGCCCACCCCAACCCTGCCTCTGACCCCACAATGCCTTAGCTTACCTGGTCTTTTTTTTTGCTTTATTCATGAATCCCTTTCTTTTCTATCTTTGCAGTTTGTACAGGTGAGTTGGGACGAATGCCCATAAACAGTGGTAAGTTTTTTATCATTTATGTAACCTGGAGAACACACATGGAGTTTTACAGTCAAGTAAGACATGGGCCCAGATCCACAAAAGGACTTAGGTGTTGTAATGCCTAACTTTTAAGCACCTAGAAAATCACTGGAATGCATAAAGTCTGAGTTAGGTGTCTACACTTCCTATACAATGATGTGGAGAGAGAGGCACCTTAGAACACGATCCACGAAAACCAGCATGCTAGGTGGTGCCCTGCCTATACTAGCCAATGGGAGGTGCTCATGAGAGGGGTGTGTACTGAGCCCTGCCCCTCTCACAGCAATCTGCGGCCAGGAACCCCTCTCCTGAAGGCAAGTGCAGGAGGAGGCATATCCCCTATAACTTTTGGCCTAGTGGTTAGAGCACATACCTAGGGTGTGGTGCTATGGGAGAATTAAATTTGACATTGCTGCCGTCCGCCATTTTGTGTGTCCAGCCACTGCTAGCTAAAAACCAAATACCACATAGCTAAAATAATTTTTAAGACTCTTAAAAAACAAGGCCAAATAGCTGCATGTCTGCAGTTTTACTAATCAAAATAAAAAAATTACAACAAATTAATATACCATAAAAATAAAAAAAATCAAAATCAACAACCTGAATTATAAATACCCTTAACATATACATTTTATTATTATTATAACTAAAATCCTTTACTAATACAAAATAAACAATTCGCTAAAACTAATAAAATTAATAATCCAGTAGGGATTACTATAATAACTCACTAAACATCACTATAAATTATATATGTCATTTATATTAACTATACAAAATGAAATAAAAATACACTTTAAAGCAATCCAAAAAATCTTTGCTTCAAGCAAAAAGCTAGCACCTAAATGCCTCAGCAGCTGGATGGAAAGAGGGCCCCTGGAAACCTGGGTGTTAATCTCTCAAAACCATCTAAAAGTTTCAGTAACTTTAATATTTAAAGTGCTCTAAACCTATGGCTATAGCGTATATGTATATATGCTTAAAATCTATTTAAAAAGTAATTTGAAGTAAAAACACACTTGTTTATACCAGTCATATATCAAACAAAAAAAAAAAAACCTTTATCCCTATTCATTTATTCCTAACACTCCCTAAAAAAAATCATTAATTTGCCACTACTTTAAATTCAAAAAACCCTAAATAGCAGGTTCAATTCCCTCTTTGCCAAATGAGGAGAGAGAAATTTGAAGGGGAGGGGAGAAATTTGAATGGGGGGGGGATTCGAACTGGGGGTGCTCCAGCTTCTCAGGAAGTGCCCTAACCACTGAGCAATGGGGTGGTCTCCCTCTTGCCTTTGAAGTTTTGTCCCATGCTGGACAAACAATTCAACTGTCCTCTGGAGCCTCTAGGTCAGAGGTTCCCAAACCAGGGGGCACAGAGGAACGTTCGGGGGTGGGGGTGTGTCGCTGGGGCCTGGGCCAGCCCCCATGGGGGACAGGGAGGGAGCACCACCCAGCTCCTTTCCTGGCCCCAGCCCCGGCAGCCGTCCACCCCACGCCTGCTGGCCCTATACCCAGGGCTCCGCTCCCAGCCCCCCAACTGCTGGCCCCATGCCCGGGGTCCCGGCAACCAGCTCCACACCCAGGGCTTAGCACCTGTGGCCCTGGCTGCCGGTCTCAACCCCCAGCTGGGGCTCTACTTCCAGCCCCTCCCCTGCCCCCAGCTGTGGCCTCAGCCCCAGCCCCCTTACTCCTGTCCATATCCCCCGCACAAGCCATGCCCCTACTCTGGGCCCCAGGGGGAAGGGTCCAGACCGGGCTAAGCGGGGGGCGGGAGGTGACCCTGAAAAGTTTGGAGACCACTGCTCTAGGTGCTATCGTAATACAAATAAATAACTAATAATTGCCACCTTTGTGTTTTAAACAGGGAACATGTAGTGACTGCTCTTGTTCCCATGTGAGCACCCTGGTGCGCTCGCACACTCCCCTTGGAATTGTACATAGAGGAAGCAACCTCCCACCATTTTGTGTGATCAACCCATCAATGCTGCAAAGATTCCTCATGAGTGAGCAGCACAGAGCAGGAATGGGATTGGCCCAATCAGCCATTCAGTCATGGAACATGTGTTTGTGTGTGTGTACACATCCGCACCCTGCTTTGCACTGTTCAACCAGCTTCATTTCTGACACAGCTGTGAAGTTTCGGTTGGTGCACGCTGTAGATCCAGCTTTCGATCTAAATAACTTGAGTGTCCCCTTTTACTCCTACTCAACTGAAGTATTCGCCAGGATTATCTTTCCCCAATAAATGACATGGCTGTAGAACTTATGTGGTTTGAAGTTAGGCTTCTCCTACCATTGTCTACAGATTTCTGCTATCATAGGATTGCTGAGGTCCCCTCTCCAATCTGGACCAATACTTTTCATTCAGGGAAAGACTTTCACTTACTAATTAAATCTGCAGACCTGGGTGCAGACTCTCCAGGAGAAATCAGCAGGAATATCAAAGAGAATTTTCCATCGCCAGAACTCATAAGGAAGGCCGATGAAGCTCAACAAGAATTGCTTAGTGAAATACAGAATACGACCGAACCAGAGATGCCTATCATGGAATCAACTCCATTTATGACCGGTAACTTATTTTAATGTGGTTGTGTGATTGTTTTAGTTTTGGCTACAATTGACCATGACCTCCCTCCCTACCTCACCCTCGACAGCCTGGGAATTGTAGTTATAAGACCGCTTCCCAGTGTACCGATGGAACGAGGGCCATGTCAGGATGTCTGATGGCATGGGACTGGACAGCCAGGAAGGACAGCCAGGGTTGGAAGACCATGAATGGAAACAGTTCAGAGATGATTGTTAGGAAACCATAGCTGCAGCTATGGTCCCATAGGCTGTATTAGTGTATTGGTAAAATGACAGGTTTCAGAGTAGTAGCCGTGTTAGTCTGTATCAGCAAAAAGAACGAGGAGTACTTGTGGCACCTCAGAGACTAACAAATTTATCTGAGCATAAGCTTTCGTGGGCTAAAACCCACCTCATCGGATGCATGCAGTGGAAAATACAGTGGTGGCTGATGCTAGAACAAGAAGCAGTGGTCTCAAGTTGCAGTGGGGGAGGTCTAGGTTAGATATTCAGAAACACTATTTCACTAGGAGGGTGGTGAAGCACTGGAATGGGTTACCTAGGGAGGTGGTGGAATCTCCATCCTTATTGGTTTTTAAGGCCTGGCTTGACAAAGCCCTGGCTGGGATGATTTAGTTAGGGATCAGCCCTGCTTTGAGCAGGGGGTTGGACTAGATGACCTCCTGAGGTCCCTTCCAACCCTGAGAGTCTATGATTCTATGGTAAGGTGGAGAGACCAGGACCATCACTGACAAATGTGGTAGTACTTTTATAATCAGAGTGACAAGGCAGGAAATGGAGCCCACTGGGCACAACAGAAGATCTCACGGGCAGATCAAGATGGCTGACACATCTAAGGCACTGAGTGTGGGCTGCAATCTGCCCCGGAAACAGGGGAAGGTAAAACTCCAGTCCTGACAGCGTGTTGCTCTTTTCAGCCAAGCTGTAGGGCTAGATGTGGGAATTACTGGGTGAAGTTCTCTGGCCTGGGACATGCACAGGTCAGACTAGATGATCTTAATTGTCCTTCTGGCCAAGGGCGCTGGACCCTTTGTGGGGGGAGAGGGGGGCAAGGCCAAAGTCTCCCCGCCCTCTCCACGGCTGGCTGCTCTGGGGTGAGCCAGCTGCCCTCTCCTATGGCACCACAGCATTCCCTGGTGGGCAAAAGGTGTAATTGCAGCATCTCCGGGGCAGAATCTATTACTCTGCGGGCAGAGTGTGGAATCTGCAGGGACATGAATTCTGCGCTTATGTTTCTTTTGTTAAAAAGCGGGGGGGTCATGGCTCCCTGGCCTCCCTGGTTCCGGCCTTGGTGCTTCTGCCCTTAAATCTATGGGAAAAGGAACCTCTGAATGGCAAACTGATACAGATATCAAACAGCAGGAGACAGTTCCTTTGTTAGCTGCCTGAAGCCTGCCTTTCTAGCCAACACTCTGTACCCAGAAAGCTTTTTCTTTCACCTTTATCTCACAGTTGCATTACTGTGCTTCCAGGCTGTGTCTGCTCCGCTTTCTCTCTCTGCTGCTGTCTTGCTTCTGTCCCTGTGTCTCTCTAGGTGCAATGGCTCTGTCCCACCAACACAAATGGTACGCGGTGGTGTAGCTGCGTCAGTCCCAGGATATTAGAGAGACAAGGTGGGGGAGGTCACATCTTTTAACGGCCCAACTGCTGTTGGTGAGTGAGACAAGCTTTTGGGCGATGCAGCTCTTCAGGTCTCCCTCCAGGCCTGAGGAAGAGCTCTGTGTAGCTTGAAAGCTCATTTCTCTGACCAACAGAAGTTGGTCCATCCATAGGCACTGACTTTTATTTTTCCCTGGGGGTACTCCAGCCTGAGACCCTGCCCCTTCCCCCAAGGCTCCGCCCTCCCCCTGCCTCTTCCCGCCCCCACTCCACCCCTCCTCTGAGGCCGCTGCCCACCCACTACTCGCTGCTCTCCGCCCTTCCCCAAACCCCTCCCCGAGCTCCCAAACAGCGGTGGCTGGTGGGTGCTGAGCACCCGCTATCTTTTTTCCCATGGGTGCTCCAGCCCCAGAGCACCCATGGAACTGGTACCTGTGGGCCCCTATCTTGTCCCACCAACACAGAGGCAGACACCCCAGAGCAAAGGCCTGGTCTACACTAAAAAGTTAGTTCGACCCAGCTACGTCACCCAGGGGTGTGGAAAATCTCTATCCTACGCTGGTGGGCCAACCCCGCCTGTGTCTACACCCAAGGGCTACCGCCGGGCAGCTGCAACTGTGCTTTTCAAGTGGCAACTAAACCCAAAGACCTTGCCCCGGGGAGCTCTCTGCCCACAAAGTCTGACTTACGGGTGGGCGTCTACACCCGCTTTGTCTTAGGTGGGGCTGTTCGGTTGTCTCTCACAACTGTCTCACGAGGGGTGGTGGTCACAGCAGGTTAGATGCAATTTAACCCAACCCATGTAATATTAGCATAGATTTGGGAGACCCAGTTGTTAGGAACCATGGGCTTGTAGGTCCTATTCCGAGTGTCCCCTGTATGGGACAGGGTAATGAAACATATATACCAGATACTGACCTTTGTAAAGCATTGCGCCCCGTGGAGGACAAGCGCTATAGACGAGCTAGATCTTGATGATTATGAAGCATCTGTAAAGCAAAATCCACAATCTGTTCTCTGCTTCCTGTCCTGTACGAATCCCCTGCCACCCAGGACCAACCGTCTGGAAGTATGCGTACTTGCTCGTTACTGGAGAGGGGCCGGGGGCCGTTCTCTCCTCTTCACTGCAGTCCGTAGTAATTTCCCTCTGCAGAGAGCCGGGAGTGGGGGTGCTAGGAGTGCTGCTCCTAGGTTAACAGCAACGCCGAAGTGGGTGTGGGTTGTTTGTTTCGGTTTTTGTCCAGACTCCTTGACATGCTGCTTTCAGCGGCTGTGGAAGTGGCACCCGTAATCAGAGGCTCTTGTGCGAGGCCAGGCTCCGACCCTGTGGAGAGGCAAAGGGCGGGGGTGAGAGTGGAGACAGGGTCTACATTGCAAATGGAAAGGCTCTTTCCGTGTAGCACACTGTGCTCATTGCAGACTCACTAGACGGTGCCACGCGGCATCCTTACAGGTGGGCTTTTCATGCCAGAAAATAGCTGGACATGAGCAAGAGATTCAGGGGGGACGGACATACACTGGGCCTGATGTTCCTCCAACAGACCATCGGCGCCGACTCTGGGGATGCTCCGAGGCTGGACCACCCACGGGGAAAAAAAAGGGTGCTACCCCCCGGTCACCTGCCGCTCAGCTGCTTGGCAGGAGGCTCTGGGGCGGAGGGGGCAGAGTGGGGGTGGGAAGCGGTGGAGTGAGGGCGGAGCTTATTCAGGGAGGGTGGGGCCTTGGGGGAAGGGGAGCAGCAGGGGCAGGAAGAGGCAGAGGGAGGGTGGGGCCTTGTGGGGAAGGGGTGGGGCAGGGGCAGGAAGACTCGGAGGGAGGGTGGGGCCTTGGGGGAAGGAGTGGGGCAGGGGAGGGAAGAGGTGGAGGGAGGGTGGGGCCTGGGGGAAGGGGTGGGGCAGGAAGACTCGGAGGGAGGGTGGGGCCTTGGGGGAAGGAGTGGGGCAGGGGAGGGAAGACTCGGAGGGAGGGTGGGGCCTTGGGGGAAGGGCGGAGCGGGGGCGGGAAGAGGCGGAAGGAGGGTGGGGTCTGGGGGAAGGGGTGAAGCGGAGGCGGGAAGAGGCGGAAGGAGGGTGGGGCCTTGGGGAAGGGCGGAGCGGGGGCGGGAAGAGGAGGAAGGAGGGTGGGGCCTTGGGGGAAGGGCGGAGCGGGGGCGGGAAGAGGTGGAAGGAGGGTGGGGCCTTGGGGAAGGGCGGAGCGGGGGCGGGAAGAGGCGGAAGGAGGGTGGGGCCTTGGGGGAAGGGGCAGGGCGGGGGTGGGAAGAGGCGGAAGGAGGGTGGAGCCTTGGGGTGGGGCGGAACGGAGGCGGGAAGAGGCGGAGGGAGGGTGGGGCCTTGGGGAAGGGCGGAGCGGGGGCGGGAAGAGGAGGAAGGAGGGTGGGGCCTTGGGGGAAGGGGCGGAGTCACACAGCTAGACCACTGGGGGGAGCGGCCGGATTTCCCCAGGAGGCACTGCAAGGCAGCGCCAGAAGCGAGGCTGTGGCTGCTGCGGGGACACAGACTGAGCCAGGAAATCTGCTGCTGCAGGGACACAAACTGAGCCAGGCTCTGTGAGAGCGGTTCAGGCAACTGCCCCTCTACCCAGATACACAATCCCGCCGGTGGCTGGAGGGCGGCCTATCGCAGCGCCTCGCTCCGCGACCCCGTGTCGCTGCGTCTGCAGCCCCAGATCCTGCAGGGCCCCGCGTCCCACCGCAAAACCGCCGTAGTGTCTAGCCCTGCCCAGAGGTAGCGCTGTGAGAGGCGCCTTCAAAATAGCGACGATCGAGATGCAGCTGGGCACAGATTGTCCGTGCTTCCGAGGGCCGGTCTCCCCAGGGAGCTTCCATCGGCATAACTACGTCCTTCAGGGGTGTGGAACCCCCCCCTCCCGCCCCCCGGAGAAGTAGCTCTGCTGAGGTAGCCGCTGTAGACAGTGCTAGGTCGATGGAAGAATTCTTCTGTCGACCTCGCCATCGCCTCTTGGGGAGGTGGGTTCCTTACACAGATGGGACAGTCCCTCCCGTCGGCATCGGCAGTTTTAAATGTAGACGTCCCCTGAGAGACTTTTCACAGATGGTGCAAAGCAACAAAGAAACTTCCCTTCCTTTTTTTTTTTTGTTTTTTTAAACCCATTGTGCTTTATTTTCAAGGGGCACCTGCCTTCCTGGGAGGTTTCATGCCTAACTGCACCTATCGCATTCTAGACTGGAGCTGGCTCACACACCTGCCACCACCTCTCTTCGTTCATGTAATGGAAGCAAAGTTTACAAGACTCATTAAAGAAAAGAACCCCAACATCTAGAGACAGGCCTGGACCGACCCGCTCTGGCCAAACTACTTTGAGTTTTGGGGAACAGTGCTTGAAATAGAAACCCATTTACGGATGGCCCATATCTTACTATGAGCTAAATCCAAATATCACCCAACACGGTCTCTGAATCCAAAGTTTGCAGCCTCCCTGCTTTGTCCTCTAAGGAGCTGCCTTCTCCACTTTGGGGTCTTTCTCATACATTGATGGCATCACCCATCTGGGTCTAAATTTACTTTCAAGAAACATTTTGGATCTCAGAAGTTTAAGATCTGGGGCCCGGGCTTCATGTTATTGAATCACAGCTGTGGCTGTCTCCAGCTGGCAATCCCATTAGAGCCTGGATTGCTAGCAATAGGGCACTCAATGGGTTTGCTAGGTGATGGTTGTGGACAGGCATCTAAACGCTAACAGGATTCTGCAATCAGGTGGCTATTACGGCTGGATTACTGTTGCATCTGGCTTTTCAAACCTCTCAAATTTACAGAACCCTGATCTTACATTTATCTCCCTTCTCTCACAAACACCACAGATACTTCAAAAAGAAAAGGAGTACTTGTGGCACCTTAGAGACTAACCAAAAGTCCTCCTTTTCTTTTTGTGAATACAGAGACTAACACGGCTGCTACTCTGAAACAGATACTTCAGTTTTCTCTAACATCTGACCTTTCTGACTGAGTTGTTAAAAGCCATTAAGAATTTTATTGCCACCGATTTCCACCGCTCACCAGTTGTTCGGTGACATTTATCAAGAGCTTGTTATAGGACGGAAAACCATGTAAACCTGTAACGATCAATATTTAAACTGTGGCTGATTTATTTGCACGCCCTCATTAACTGTGATTTCCATTTGCTTTCTCTGCAGCTCCCAGTGATAAGCAGCTAATGGCTCAGGCTCCGCAGGAGCAGCGACATGCCCGCAGCCCATTAGAAGGTGAAATGCACTGAATTAAATGGCATTTAGGGAAGTCACTTTCAGGAGAGGAAGTGCTTTTTAAAACTGAGCTCAAGGGGACACACACATGGAAACAGATACACCCGATAACTAGCGCTACAGGAAATCTCTGTCTCTCTCCTCCTGCATGGAGCAGATAAACTTAGGAGCTGGACATTCCCCTGTTGTTGAGATTATTGAGATAACTAATTGCAGCATGCTGCCACCTGCAACAATGTTGTCCAGCCAGCCTGAGTGGCCCTGCAAACTGGGTCATGTGTCTCTGGATGCTGCTGGGGTCAGTGAGTGCCACAAAGAGCCTTCGGCAGAGTTCAGCAGTGGAAGGGTTCAACTGCACGTTTGGAGATCAGACGCTATGGGGGTGGGCACACTAGGCTAGTACCTTGTGGCGTTTGCGAGGCAGAAAAGCATTCTCTTGATTTCCAACCACTGGAAATCGGATTTCCTGCTGAGATGAAACTGGCTTGGATGCTCGCAGACAGTAAGACATTTTAGCCCCCGTCTGCAAAAAATCCAAGAGGCAGCTCAGCAACTCTGACAGCCTCTGCTCAAGATGCAGCCAAGCTAGAGCCACGGCGGGTGCTGCAGGTTGGGATGGTAGATCATTTGGGTGCTGCCTGCAGGAATAGCGGGCTTTAAGGCATGGAGGGGAAGCTTGCTCGGCACTTCATTCATTTTACTGAGTATCCTATTCATCCAGTACAATCCAACCTCCCATGCCAGCTCATGGCCACACACTCCTGACGGCCCAGATCCTGCCCCCCTGGCCTGGACACACCATTGGAAAACTCACATAGGGCAGGATTCTGCCATGGGAAGCAGTCAGGCCCAGATCCTGAAAGGTATTTAGGCTCCTAACTCCCCTTGAAAGTTAGGGGCCTAAATCCCTTTGAGGATCTGGGCCTACCTTACTCCCTCTGAATCCCCATTGAAATGAACAGGGCTATTTACGCAGTAAGCTGCTGCTCAGTGGGAGTAAGGGGGCAGCATCTGGCTCGTTGCTTTCCATTCCAGCGTCGATCTCTTGGTGGGGATCTGTTTCATTTCAGACCCTTGTAGACTACCTATGGACGAGGGCTCCTGCCTGCACTACACGTTGCTCTGGTATTACCATGGGGAAGCCAACGCCTGCAGGCCGTTCGTGTTTGGAGGCTGTGGAGGAAACAGCAATAGGTTTAAATCCAAACTAACATGTGAGCGTTGGTGTAAAATCACAACAGGTAGGGGGACTTCTCTTCCATTCGCTTCTGGTGGGGACAAGAACAAATGGGTATCGACTGGCCAGGAATAAACTCAGGCTGGAAATTAGAAGAGATATTCTAATCCACAGAGAAGCAAAGGTCTTGAATGGCCTGCCCATAGGAGTAGTGGGGGCAAGAAACCCAAGTAGTTCTAAATTGGATCTTGATACCAATGGGATTACTGGACTTGATGACCCAGCAGGTCCCTTCCAGTCCTGGGTGAGGCCACCCCAGTCACTTCTCCTACCCCTCTCACCAGTGAGTCCTGGACTAGTCTCCCACCTAACATACATGAGTCCCATCCTCTCCACCTTCAAAGAGCTGCTACAAAGCTGCCTGTTCTGCAGAGTGAAAAGGAGTACTTGTGGCACTTTAGAGACTAACCAATTTATTTGAGCATAAGCTTTCGTGAGCTACAGCTCACTTCATCGGATGCATTCAGTGGAAAATACAGTGGGGAGATTTATATACACAGAGAACATGAAACAATGGGTGTTACCATACACACTGTAACCAGAGTGATCACTTAAGGTGAGCTATTACCAGCAGGAGAGCAGGGAGGAGGGGGGAGAACCTTTTGTAGTGATAATCAAGGTGGGCTATTTCTAGCAGTTGACAAGAACGTCTGAGGAACAGTAGGGGCGGGGAGATAAACATGGGGAAATAGTTTTACTTTGTGTAATGACCCATCCACTCCCAGTCTTTATTCAAGCCTAAGTTAATTGTATCCAGTTTGCAAATTAATTCCAATTCAGCAGTCTCTCACTGGAGTCTGTTTTTGAAGTTTTTTTGTTGAAGAATTGCCACTTTTAGGTCTGTAATCGAGTGACCAAAGAGATTGAAGTGTTCTCCGACTGGTTTTTGAATGTTATAATTCTTGACATCTGATTTGTGTCCAGTTTGGCCAATGTACATGGCAGAGGGGCATTGCTGGCACATGATGGCATATATCACATTGGTAGATGTGCAGGTGAATGAGCCTCTGATAGTGTGGCTGATGTGATTAGGCCCTATGATGGTGTCCCCTGAATAGATATGTGGGCACAGTTGGCAATGGGCTTTGTTGGAAGGATAGGTTCCTGGGTTAGTGGTTCTGTCGTGTGGTGTGTGGTTGCTGGTGAGTATTTGCTTCAGGTTGGGGGCCTGTCTGTAAGCAAGGACTGGCCTGTCTCCCAAGATCTGTGGAGTGATGGGTCGTCCTTCAGGATAGGTTGTAGATCCTTGATGATGCATTGGAGAGGTTTTAGTTGGGGGCTGAAGGTGACGGTTAGTGGCGTTCTGTTATTTTCTTTGTTAGGCCTGTCCTGTAGTAGGTGACTTCTGGGAACACTTCTGGCTCTGTCAATCTGTTTCTTCACTTCAGCAGGTGGGTATTGTAGTTGTAAGTACTCTTGATAGAGATCTTGTAGGTGTTTATCTCTGTCTGAGGGGTTGGAGCAAATGCGGTTGTATCGCAGAGCTTGGCTGTAGACAATGGATCGTGTGGTGTGGTCAGAGTGAAAGCTGGAGGCATGTAGGTAGGAATAGCGGTCAGTAGGTTTCCGGTATAGGGTGGTGTTTATGTGACCATTGCTTATTAGCACCGTAGTGTCCAGGAAGTGGATCTCTTGTGTGGACTCGTCCAGGCTGAGGTTGATGGTGGGATGGAAATTGTTGAAATCATGGTGGAAATCCTCAAAGGCTTCTTTTCCATGGGTCCAGATGATGAAGATGTCATCAATGTAACGCACGTAGAGTAGGGGCATTAGGGGACGAGAGCTGAAGAAGCGCTCCCCCCCACCCCACTGTTCCTCAAATGTTCTTGTCAACTGCTGGAAATGGCACACCTTGATTATCACTACAAAAGGTCCCCCCCCCCCCACTCTCCTGCTGGCAATAGCTCACCTTACCTGATCACTCTGGTTACAGTGTGTATGATAACACACATTGTTTCATGTTCTCTATGTATATAAAATCTCCCCACTGTATTTTCCACTGAATGCATCCAATGAAGTGAGCTGTAGCTCACAAAAGCTTATGCTCAAATAAATTTGTTAGTTTCTAAGGTGCCACAAGTCCTCCTTTTCTTTTTGCAGAAACAGACTAACACAGCTGCTACTTTGAAACCTGTGTTCTGCAGAATGTGTCATCTCTCCTAGTACTCCCTTGCAGGCCAGATTTACCTACTACCAGTGTGTGGCGGGGAAAAGGGAGACTGAGACGGAGCAGCAAAAACGCATCCAGGTGTAAGTCACTCGCAACTCCATTCAGTTCCATTTTCAGTGCTCCTGCTGCCCCCAGCATGCCCAAAGTTTTTCCCTTCTAAGGAATCCATGTCTCTTTAAGAAGGTGAGGCAGGCCCCAGCCTATGTGCCTGGAGTCCCAAATGCAGTACCTCCTTCCCAGATGCTGCCTGTCTTCACTTTGCTGGAATGCGTTGGCCTGGCACTGTCATTACACACCCTTCCCTGGTGCTGCCCCCTCCTCCGACTGACGAAGTTAGAGGACCCTGTGTTTTATAAGCCCTCAGACTCCTCCCACTCTCAGCATGCTTTGCTAAAAGATACCAGTAGTGCTCCCCAGCTCTCAGTGAGGGAAGCCAGCTGGACTGTGCCCCAGTTCTAACCCTGAAGTGGCTACAAACTTTTTACAGCCCCCATCCTGGTAAATCCAGTTTCTGAAGGAGCTTGGGTTTCCCATTTTCCTACCACATCTGTGATGGGCAGGTCATTCTGGGCCACCAGTGAGCACCTGGTGAGGTGATATCATCCAAGCCTTGTTCTTCATCTGTGCACTGCATTGTCCACATGGGTGCTTCTAGGCTGTAAGTTACTGGAAGCCGAGCTCATGATCTGTGCTTAGAACATTGCAAGCCATCTCGTATATTGCAGTTAGGTGCCGTCCATACCCCTTGCTTTCAAAACTCCTGTTGTATTTCTGGCACCTACAATTATGGAAGAGAGACCTCAGAGTGTTTATGGACCATTACCATATATCTCAAGGTTGTAGGCCTACCAGGAGCATAGAATTTGCTCTACATCATCCCAATGGCACATCAAATCTGGCACGATGCTTGTGAGGAAGGCAAACCAGGCATGAGGTCTCAGCTACTTTTTCAATGCTGCACTTGCTTGTGTCATTGAGTTTCCATCAATGGGATCATGGAACACCCAGCCCTTAAATGATCAACTCATTCACAGACCTCCCATGGTAACTTGTTGGTAAAGTGCCTTGTACCACTCCCGGTGGCTGGTTAGTGCCAATTAGCAAAGTTCTGCTGTACAGGGTATGCCTATGCGGGGTGGAATCCTGGCCCCACTGAAATCAAAGGCAAAAGTCCAGTGGACTTCCATGAGTTTGGGATTTCACCTTTGGTATTCTAGGTCCCAGCTCTATCATGGTTCCCCTTCTCTAAGGCTGGGTGCCACATTACTGTTTTGATGTGCAGAATTTTGTGCAAATTCCCCACCCCCGGCACTCACTTTCCTTGATGTCACCCAAACTTAAAGCTCCCAAGGAAAACTTGGCCAAACCTTTCTGTCCAGTTTTTGGGAGACAGCCACTGTGTTTGGCCTGAATTCCACCTTAGCCATGCATCAGCACCAGTAGGGTTTGAAATCCAGCCTGGGATCACCCTCGAGTTTGCAAATCTGGCTTGAGCTTGGGGTTTGCGCCAAAACCTCAAACCTTGGTGAGGAAAGACGTGCTCAGGGACATGAAGCCCTTGTCCTCTGAAGGGGGCCCTTTAAGAGAAGCAATCAGCCAGTGCTATGGAAGGGAGGTGGCTGCTGCTTATGAAGACAGCACTAACTAGGCCACTCTCCATAACGACCAAGCTGCATCAGAGGTGATGCTTCTACCTGGAGCATTCTCGTCACCCTAACTGAGAGAGGCAGGAAGAGCAGATCCCAGAAGGGGCTGTTTTCCCTGTCTAAAGAAAGACCTACTGAGACCCCAGCTGCAGGAGTACAGCTCTGAGCCCTGAGAGGACAATGAAGGGGTAGAGTTCTTCTCCCACCTCCGTCAGACCATTGCGCTGGCTTGAATTCAAGCCTCATGTCACTGCCCTGTCTTGTTCTTCTGTTCCTCTTCTGGCACCGCCAGTGGTAGATTGAGGCTATACCTGAGAACTGTGGTATTAATTTAGATGAACTATATGGGCGAAAGGTGCTAACCTAATCCAGTCTCTATCCAACATTAAACCGTGTTAAAGATGGTTCGGGGTTTGATGTACGCAAGCGTTAGCCTGCATAGCACCCTAGCAAACCAGTTGTTTAACCTTTTATTAATGATACAGAAAAGAAGGAAAACCAGTGAAAGCCTTGGAAATGGAAAGTATTAAGTCAGGCTTTCATTTTAATCACCTCCCGTGTTCCCTTTCCCTTCAGCTGGAGAGAGTTTTAGAAGGAAACCCCCGCTTCTTTGAGAGTCTCTTCAATGGTATCAGAGATGGTGGTAACTGTCCTGCTGGGGGAAAGAGAAGTCAGTTGAGCTGGGTTGGAGCTGCTGTTAAAGCCCGATCCCCTTTCATCTCCAGGGGTGGCTGGTATTCAGCTGGAGCTGATGATATCAGCTGGGTTCCTCTCTCTGGCCTGGTCTGCTCAGGACATCTTTAGGATGAGGACGATGAAGGCCTGGGGTCCCAGGAGATGGGGGGGTGGCAGCCATGATGGTGCCATTCGCTTTAGTAGCCTCCTTCTGTTTTTTCTCTATATCCCCCCCCACACACACAAGTCTTTCTTGAAGGACGCACAAACGGAATGGTGGGTGGAATAGCCCCTCTCCTCAGTATTTTCTCCACCAGGCCTAATACCCCCAACACACCAATTTTGGGTCATTAACTTCCACATCATCTGTTTTTAACAAGCAGAATTTCACCAGTCCTTGGATTATATCAATGTGGCCTTTTCGGTTTAGGCTAATTCCGTTTTTGTTCAGTTCTCTTGCATCTGTTTAGAACATTCTTTCTTGGAATTAACTTGACCTACTTGCCAGAGTAAATTCCTAGGTGGGCGAAAGTTACAGGCCGGTTGTCACAACAGACTTTTCCCATCCCAGACAACGTGTGCAGGACACATCTGGTGCCAGGCTCCTCCCTTCCCTTGTGAGTGTGAGCCCACCTTGAATATCCTCCTTTCCACTATCCGTGATAGTGCACTGTTCCATCAGCTGACACGCTGGGACCCCTCAGGCTGACCTAGCTTGCCCCTTCATCCATCCACTAAGAATACCATAACAAATCTGTGGCCACTTAGGACCTCCCAGTTGTCGTTGTCCTGCACACTGTAACCACTTCACGTCAGCAGCTGGGATCAAACTCAGCACAGGCCCCTGTCCTTGACCCAAAGGTGAATGTCCACTAGCCGTCAGCAGTAAAGGGGCTTATGACACACAGGTGAGCAGTTCTGATTGCCTCCAGTAGATGGCAGTGGCATGCACATGCACATATCCGCTAGTTTGCTACATTACCTACCTTTTTGGAAAAGTGCTGCTTAAATTAAGCTGATCCTGCTCCTCTGAGCCCTTCCTCGCTGTGACATCACAGTTCTCTCCCATGGAAATGGTGATGATATCACAAGCACAGGGTGATGTCATCAGCAGAAGGTATTGAGCAATGGGAGGAAGTTGATCCCAGCAGGGAGGGGAAATAAGTTACAACAGACTCAAAGGTCTTACTTGTGAGGCGGGAGTCACCATCAACTGAAAAGCCATGCGTCCATCTGAGATGCTTTGCCTCCCATCATTAAAGGCCATATCGCTGGTTCTGAAAGAGATGAGGGGACCAACGTTCCCAGTTTCAATCTGTTAACTTTGAACATTGGTGGGACTGACTTTGTGTAGGGTCACTTCCACTGTTGAGCCTGCAGAGTTGGTCCTTTCCCTCTGTTGTTTGCGCCATTCTTTCATAGAATCATAGAAGATTAGGGTTGGAAGAGACCTCAGGAGGTCATCTAGTCCAACCCCCTGCTCAAAGCAGGACCAATCCCCAACTAAATCATCCCAGCCAGGGCTTTGTCAAGCCAGGCCTTAAAAACCTTGAAGGATGGAGATTCCACCACCTCCCTGGGTAACCCATTCCAGTGCTTCACCACCCTCCTAGTGAAATAGTGTTTCCGAATATCCAACCTAGACCTCCCCCACTGCAACTTGAGACCATTACTCCTTGTTCTGTCATCTGGTGCTCCTGAGAACAGTCTAGATCCTTCCTTTTTGGAACCCCCTTCAGGTAGTTGAAAGCAGCTATCAAATCCCCCCTCATTCTTTTCTTCCACAGACTAAACAATCCCAGTTCCCTCAGCCTCTCCTCATCAGTCATGTGCTCCAGCCCCCTAATAATTTTTGTTGCCCTCCAATGGACTCTTTCCAATTTTTTCACATCTTTCTTGTAGTGTGGGGCCCAAAACTGGACGCATGCTGCAATGGGAAAAGGTGACGGTAAAACCTTACAAATTGGCTGGGCGATCCACAGGGTGGAGGGCAGGTATATGCCCTGGAATGACTTTGAACCATTTTAATTGGCTCGATTCCATGTGGGTGAGGTCCCTTTAATCTTTCTTGCCAGAAAGAAAGCAGATGCTCTTAAGGAAACTTGCTTTTGGCACTGTTGACGTGTTAACGGGTTCCCTGCGAACACAATCTGGTCGTTAACAATTCCATCCAGTGGATGCAAGACGTTCAAATCAGTGGCGTTATTAAGCGCACAGAAGGAAATCTTCATTAGAAGCAGCCTTTGTAGTGCAAGCTATCAAAAAATGACTTATTCAAAATGAGTCTTAACAGTGTTCCTTCTGCAATGGCAAGAAACTCAGGGAGGAGCGGCCCTTCCAGCCAGCCTCAAACTGAACCCATTTGTTTTCTCTTTCCTTTCTCTCCAAAATCTCTCCCAGGAAGGTGACTCGGTGCAGACAGATGGTGTAAATGAGGAGGGAGCTGCAAGGAGGTGAATCCACGACAGCTCAGAGGTTGGAAATACAGCAAGACAAACAATTTAACACAAAGAGGTGGTAGATGTTAGTTCTGCAGACAAGGAGATAGTTATGGTTATGGATATGTAATAAATCGGGCTGATAAGAGAGAGTCTTTTGTTTGGCTGGAAAAGCTGAAATGTTCAGAGGCTCTTGACACACTGCAGATCTATTGTGCAACACCCAACAGACACCTAAATGTTATTTTATTTTTTTAAATAAACCTGTAGGTTAAGCCAACCTTGCATAATTCCAGTCCCCCTGCTCACCAGGTAGTTCTTTGTGATGGGCAAGTAAAATGTAATTGTTTTCCCATTACCATCAGTTTGGTAAGGAAGGACAAGTCAGTTTTGTTGGTTAATTTTTGTGAGGCTCATATTAAATCGTCAATAGGGATAAATGGAACCAGTTTGGGACAACTTGGATCATCGTTCAAATCAGCCTTCAGCCATCACTGTTTTCACGTCTCCCCACTTCCTGGTTTCCTCCAGGATCGGAAGCCTTTGTGAGACAGGGGGCATGGAACATCTTCCGTTCCAATCCCAGCTCTGCCACTAAACTCTCTCTGTGACCCGGACAAGTCACTTAACCTCTCTCTGCTTCAGATTCCCACCCGTAATACAGGGATGTGTTGAGCATTAATTAGTTAATTTCATTGCGGAGGGAAAGTGCCAAGAGTTACTGAAATCTCACCAGAAAGGCTGTTCTCAAATTGGGCGATACCACGTCATTCTGGAAATCATTGTCTTAAGTCCTGTGAAATTTCAAACCCCGTTTCTAGATCAAAGTGTTTTGGATACATTCGGAGGGCAGTCCTAACTGTTACCAATTCAGATGCCAGATGCTGAGATCAGCAGCTGCAGGGATAGATAGGCTTGTGGTAAAGCTTCCAGTATCTTGGATCTAAGTAACGCGGGCTGAGGGGTCCCTTTCCGATGAGAAGAATGGAATCCTTTGAACCAAATTTCATAAGGCAGGAGGAAGCAGTTGTCCGAGGAGCCATTTTTTGTAATCAGGGTGACCCAGCGTGAGACGCTTCTGTATCTATCTTAAGGCACAAGAGACTCTTAGCTCTTTTTAAATCTTTAATCATTCCATTGCCAATGGGAAAATGAAGAAGGAAATCTCAAACAACTTAGAGTTGGTAAGGAAATATTAATTATCTCTAATATATATACTGGAGCTAAAAATTTCACCTACTAAATGAGGCTTGGTTAACAAAAGCAATTACTGAACTGTCAAATTTTCTGGCTTAATATAACCATTCTGGTCTCTAATTTATGGTATTTCATGCTAAATTCCCTTGACTTGGTCCTGTATTGGAGAGGCAATGTGGTCTAGTACAGCAAGCATGGCATTCCTGAATTCCCAGTCAGCCTCTGCCACTGACTAGCCTCTGTGGACTTTGGCAAGTCGCTTCACCTCCCTGTGGCCGTTATAATGACTGTTCTGATACTCATTCATTTATTTAACAGGAGTGTTGTGCGGTTTAATTGCTTTGTAGTATTGTGTCCAAAGCCCGCCAGTGTCAGAGATTAAATAGAGGGAAGGCTACATTTACAAATACCCAGGACTTTAAGCAAAGGGGTGGGGTTTTGTACAGAACACACCCTCTTGCTAATGATTCCTCAAATAACTGGGCCCATCTCCTCTGTGAGTGTGTGTTCTTTTGTTCCGCATATACAGAAAATATTAGTTTTCATTAAACAATTTAAAGGACAACTTGTCTTCGTGAATTTTAGAGTGAAAACTCCCCACATTTTGTTTCAAGACAGCCCTGATTGGAGTAGTGGTTTAATAAGGGTTATGGTAGAGGAAATAGAGAAGAATCTAGTAAGATCTTAACCGAAACTGCCTGTAAAGGGGTCTTACAGTGACAGGATATTCAGAAACTCCACCTACCAAATCTACCCAGAAGGAGAGCCAGTTACAGGTACGGCTTCATCCCTGCCAGAAGCCACGATCCCTTTGTTGGTGGCAGCTATTCCCACCTGGAGGGTATTGCACAGGCCGCGCACTTCAGTTTACAAAGTGTAAATGTGAGTGCCTTTAAAAAGCAAAAACAAGTTGACCAGGGAATTGTGACATTACCGCCGCAATACGATTAACCCTTGTCGAGCCAAATTGAGAATGACTCTCGTTACTTGCCACTGCGCTGTTCATAGAACCTAGGCCCAGACCCTCGGAGATATTTAGGCACGACAGGCATTAGCCTGTAGAGGTCCATGGGAGTTAGGCGCCTTGCTGTCCTGGAGGATCTGGGCCTTACTGCTTCAAAGTCGTACCAACCTCTTCCAGTAGATTGGATAAGCACAGAGAGAGTGAGAGAGTGCTGTATTGCTTCTAAATAAACTTCGCACTCCAGCTTACAGAATGCAATGGCACGTGCTGCTGAGGGTAAGGCTCCTGCATCAGCAGTGGGGACTGTGAACATAAGAACGGCCAGACTGGGTCAAACCAAAGGTCTATCTAGCCAAGTGTCTGGTCTTCCGACAGTGGCCAGTGCCAGGTGCCCCAGAGGGAATGAACAGAACAGGTCATCATCAAGTGATCCTTCCCCTCTCGCTCATTCCCAGCTTCTGGCAAACAGAGGCTAGGGACACTCAGAGCATGGTGTTGCATCCCTCCCCATCCTGGCTAATGCAACCTTGACAAATTGGAGAATTGGTCAGAATTCAATAAGATGATATTCGATAAAGACAAGTGCAAAGTACAGCACAGAGGAAAGGAAAAGCAAACGCACAGCTACAAAATGGGGAATAACTGGCTAGGTGGTAGAATGGTTGAAAAGGATCTGGGGGTTATAGTGGATCCCAAATTGAATATGTCAGCAATGTGATACAGCTGCAAAAATGCTACTATCATTGTGGGCTGTATTAACGGTGTGTCCTATGTCAGACATGGGAGGTAATTGTCCCACTCTACTTAGCACTGGTGGGGCCTCAGCTTGAGTACAGGGGCCAGTTCTGGGCACAATGGTTTAGGAAAGAGGTGACCAAATTGGAGCGAGCCCAGAGGGCAGCAACAGAAATGATAAAAGGTTTAGAAAAAGGAAAGGCTAAAAAAACCTGGGCGTGGTTGGTCTTGAGGACAGAAGATTGAGGGGGGACCTGATAACCATCCTCAAATTAGTTAGGGGCTGTTCTAGAGAGGACAGGGATCAATTCTCCGTCTCCGCCAATGGTAGGGGGAGAAGTAATGGCCTTAATCAGCAGCAATGGAGATTTAGGTTAGATATTAGGAACGTTCTAACTATACGGGTAGTTACGCTCTGAAACAGGCTTCCAAAGGATGTTGTGGAGTCCCCATCACTGGAGGTTTTTAAGAACAGGTTGGACAAACAGCTGTCAGGGATGGTCCAGGTTTATGTGGTCCTGCCTGCGGCACAGGGCACTGGACTAGATGACATTTGGAGGTCCCTTCCAGCCCTACGTGTCTCTGAGTCAGTGATAATATCTTTTTCCCCATGCAATGAAATTGGGTAATTGCCATGGGAGAGCTCACTGTTTGAGTAAAGCAAGATGCCTCTTCTTGTTAAAATTCCAAACAGAAAACGTCCCTGCACCCCGTGTCTTCTTCCCTCGGTGGATCTGGCCGCGTGTTTCATTTTCTTCCAACAGGCTGGGAACTGCAGAGTGTTAGAAAAACAAAGGGTACATCATCCTTGCCCCTTGGGAGGCACATTAGGTTGATATCAAGTACTGTACAGGGAGGATAAACAATATTATCCATGTCTCTTATGACTGTGAATCAGCAGCATGCCGAGTCTCGGTTTACAATGGGTTTATGCATGATGGGCCACACCAACCCGCCGCTTAGCTAGAAGATTTTGGCCAACTGCTTCTTCTGCAAGCAAGTCCTGCGAGAGGTGGTCAGAGAATTGGTTTCCTCCTGGTCCCCACAACTTAGGAAGAGAAATGAGAGAGAATTCCTAGGCCAACCAAAGCGCTCCAAGGATCAGAGGATAAACCACAAGAGAAGAGGGGGGAGAGAGATTATAAATGGGACTGGCCCTGGACCCCCCTTTATAATGGCTCCACAGTATGTGCCCAGGGGCCTTTTCAGAGTGAGCACCATGTCACTGGCCTCCCATACTCCATCCTGAGTCCCTATAATGGAAAGAACTAGAGCAAAGCATTGTATGGACCGTTCTAAAGCGCCCACAGTCCCAGAGCATACATGGCCTTGCAGAACCCACGCACCTGGCGGACAGGAACTCAAGGTGGTGGGGGGTAACTGGGTAGGGGTGTGACATTAAATGCAAACCACGTGGTTTGTGGAAACGACGACAATAAAGCAGGACTATGAAGTGCACTCCAGGACCGTGATGTGCACAAGGAGCATGTCTAGGACTGGAATGCCTTGGAAAGAGGCAGCTTGTTCCAGTCTGAACCTTTTTTGCTAGCTAGCGTTACAATCTAAGGCACATTTATAACTGATGAGACACCCCCACATACTCCCCTTGCAGCTGTTTTTACCCATTAACCAAGATCGGGGTCTCTGAACTATCTGACTTCTTGGCCTGAGGATACAGTAGCTGCCTGAGAATGTGAGAGGCAGAAATCTCCTTCGCTCCCACTTTTCCTTAGTCACTGCAAGAAAGATGCAATTGGTGGAGTTTTCTTTTTTTTAAACCTACAGCCTAAACTTAGGTTCTGAAATAAAAGTGGTCACTTTCAGAGGTGCTGAGTGACAATAGGAGTTAGGCACCTAAATGGCTTTGTGACTCCCACCCTTTACTCCCATGAATGATCTGGCAAATTGCCCCAGTGGTCACCCCTCTCCGTCCTTACAGGCTTTGCGTTCTTGGATGCCCATGTGGCATTTTGGGGGAGTATTCTTCAGTGGTTAGAGCCGGGGCCCTGGGAATCCAGACACCTGGGTTCTTTGCCCAATTCTTGGGCAAATCACTTAACCTCAGTGTCCCATCGGTAATATTGGAATCATCTAACTTATATCAGCCTCACAAGGGATATTAATATTTGTAAAGTGCTTTGAGATCCTTGACGGGAAGGTGATAGTCACACAAACTAGTATCACCGGTAGCTACCTAGAACAAACCCTGCTCTGTGGCTATATATGATCAAACTGTTCCTGAATTGGGTGTATTAAAGGCAGCTAGGATTTCCCATCAGTACTCTAGGAGGTTGGACATAATGGGACATGGATAACTTGATTTTTTTAAAACAAATCTAGCCCTAAATGTTTACTATTGATTTACCATCTGAACTGCTTTGGTAGGACCAAAATATGACTGTAATGTATCCTCCACGTTCCCTTGGAAATGTCATGCCACTATAATTGAGTTTCTCTCGTTGATTTGATTGTGTGATAGAGGAGACTTTTAGGGCACAGCAATCAACAGCAGAGCAGGCTGCTTTGGAGACATGCAGGAGGTGGCATTATTGTAAATGGGGAGCATTCTGAAGAGTCCATAAATACTTAAATGTATCTTTTAGAAAGACTTTTAAAAAACCAAACAAACCCAGTAGGCACAACCCCATGCGCTCAGAATAGCTTATCAGAGCCCCAAAACTCATGCGAATGGCTTAAAAAATTTGAGATTTTTTTTTAAAAACCTACCTTTGGGGTTCTTCTCATTTGCCTTCTGGCTTTTGAGTCATTAGGTTGTATTCAAGTCATGCTTTCAAGCATTTTTCTGAACCATGAGGGCTAGAAATTTTTTAAAGCGCAATGAATCTATGAAAGCTGAGTGTTTCACAAAATCACATGATTCCAGGTGCTGGGGCTTCAACACCAACTAGTGCAAGACGTGTGATAAAAATCACAAGAATTGGCAATGGTGCAATCTCCCTATTTGAACTATGCTCTAGCTGGTGTACAGAAAGGCAAGTGGATGACTGTGGGGCAGATGGATAGGAGTGGGAGTGAGAGGAACTACTGAGATTTGGTGGGGGGAGGGAAGTGGCTGGCTTCCAGTCTGGGAAAGGGTGTCCCGGTAGTTCCTACTGCCATTCCTATGGCAGTTGCTCAGTGGCTGATGCCTGGTACCCTGTGCTCCTGCCCGTCCTTGGTGCCTGAGACCCTGTGCACGAACGCCCACCCCGGCAGCTGGTTCACCTTCTTCTGCCCCTCCTCCAGGCCAAGTGTCTCTGCCAGGACCTGCAGTGGCTAGAAGGCAGGATTGGGCTGGGCCAGGGAGTCCTACCCTGCTCCCTGGCAGAGGGCCTGATCTGGTGCACGAGGGTGTCTGCTCCAGCCCCTCCTTGAGATCCTACTCTTGTCTCTGTCCCTTCCCTGCCACCAGGTCCCCCTTTTGCCTCTGTAAGATACAGTGGGCGGAAATATCTGTAAGCACAGTCTGATGAGCTGGGAGAGAAGACTTCAGGAACTGACCTTGTTTGCATAGACATGCCCACTTTGCCTAGGTGCACAGCATGATGGGGCTGCTTTGCCCAAATGATCACTTTTGGTTGGGCTTGGGTGGCAAGTCGCTTTGTTATTGGGTGCAGGGATAATAACGTGCTGTTATCCTTGTTGTGGGAATCCAGGGCAGCAGAACTGAGCTTGGCATGCCTTGATTGAGGGATTCATACTCAACTGAACTGCACTTGCTAAGCAAGGAGTAGAGGCGCCAAAGCCCAGTGGAGATGAGAGGAGGTGAGGGCAGGTGCTTGTTCCTGATGGTATGGGCTCTCCCTAAGGGCTCTCGGCACCATAGGACCCTCTCTTTTTCCACTGTTTAAGGACAGAGCTGATTAAGACTCAGTTAAGAGTCTTTTGTTGTGGACCAGTAGAGCTGACATCGCTGATAACCATGTCCAAGTGCTAAGCCTTAGACCTGCTTTCGGAGCAGTGTCTCTAGTAAAAGAGACTGCCCAGCCTGCGCTAGCAGGGAGGCTCCTCCATTAACAGCTGAAATCACTGGGTGCTGTGCTAAGTGGTGTGACCTCAAGACATCCTAGAGGGGCTGTAGTAAAGAGGGCAGGGTGGCTGGCGATGGAGTGAGCAATGCAGAGTGACCGGCAGAGCAGCAACAGCTGAGGAAATGCTGGATGCTTTCCCCGCACTGGGGTGGGTGGTGAACTCATGCAAACACATCTTTGAACTCTGGGTCGTCGCTGACCAAGGACAGCAACTGTGAGTGGAGTGCAGTGGAGGGAGAGGGGAACATGGCATGTTAAAGGGACATTTGTTTGTTGGACTTCCACACCGAGGGAAAGGACACTGCCCAGCGTACTCTGGGATGGGTGTTTTGCTCATGGTCCTATGTTTTCGAATTATTCTCGTGGGTGTTTTCCCAGATTAATTCCTTTCCCCTTGTATTAAAAGTGTTCTTTTCCACACCCAGTCTCAGTGCTTGTGAGAGGGGAAGTATTGCCTCTTAGGGGCACCCAGGGGTGGTGTGTAGCTTTCCAAGATTACTGGGTGGGGACTCACGGTTCTGTGTTGTCTTGTCAAAAGGAACCCCCTAGATATTGAACCTGGCCCTTGTTGCTGCTGATTCCACCTGGCAGAAGGATTACACATAGATCTGACCCCCCCATATTTCCAGTGGAGGGGAGCTAGACCCCACCCACCCCCTGATTCCACCCCTCCTGCAGAAAGGGATGCAATTTGCTCTTTGAAACCTTCCTCCATGTGACCTGACATGAGAAGTGAATCCTGAAACACAGTGTCATTTCAAGGTGAATGTAAAATTATTTACGAGAATACTGCATGCTAGTAACACAGTGGAAAATGTCCTGAAGCTAACAAGTCTGACCCTGAAGTCAGGGGTTTTCACCATTGTTCACTTCAGTGGGAGTAGCACTGGGCCCAATATCTATTTTCTTCTAATGCCGTCCAGGGGCATCTCACAACAGTAAATACAACCACGGGATGCAGATATTTCCACCCTCCACCTTATGCAGTATACATATACATCGTTCTGCTTACCCAGCTGCCCTGATGACCCTCAAGTTTCATGACTTTCACGCTGTGACGGGTTCGGTCACAGAGATCCCCTTGGGACTGTCACCTGATGTGCTGAAGTTACCTCTGAGCCCGTTTTCCCTGCTGGCTTGGGACTCCAGAACCCTGCCTTGTTGAGCCAGATATGCTAGCCCCAGGTCTGGTCCGCGCCCCCAAAGCTGCAGACTTTAACCAAAAACTGCTCAGCAAGTCACCTATCTCCCTCACCCAGACACCCAGCTCCCAATGGGATCCAAACCCCAAATAAATCCGTTTTACTCTGTATAAAGCTTATCCAGGGTAAACTCATAAAATTGTCCACCCTCTATAACACGGATAGAGAGATATGCACAGCTGTTTGCTCCCCCAGGTATTAATCACTTACTCTGGGTTCGTTAATAAACAGAAGTGATTTTATTAAGAATAAAAAATAGGATTTAAGTGGTTTCAAGTGATAACAGACAGAACAAAGTACGTTACCAAGCTAAATAAAACAAAACACGCATGTCTAAGCCTAATACAGTTAAGAAACTGAATACAGGTAAATCTCACCCTCAGAGATGTTCTGATAAGCTTCTTTCACAGACTAGACTCCTTCTTAGTCTGGACCCAATCCTTTCCCCTGGTATAGTTCTTGTTAGTTCCAGCTCAGATGGTAACTAGGGGATTTCTCATGATTGGCAGCCCCCTTTGTTCTGTTCCACCCCCTTTTATATCTTTGGCACAAGGGGGGAATCTTTTGTCTCTCTCTGGGCTCCCACCCTTCCTTCTAAATGGAAAAGCACCAGGTTTAAGATGGATCCCAGTATCATGTGACATGTCCACATGTCCTGTGAGACTTCATTACTCACTGGCTGGCACCCACAGTATACAGGAAGGCTTACAAGTAAACAGAGCCATTTACAACCAATTGTTCCAGTTCATGGGAGCCATCAAGATTCCAAGCCACCATTAATGGCCCACACTTTGCATAATTACAATAGGACCTCAGAGTAATGCTTCATATTTCTAGCTTCAGATGCAAGAATGATACATTCATACAAATAGGATAAACACACTCAGTAGATTATAAGCTTTGTAATGATACCTTACAAGAGACCTTTTGCGTAAAGCATATTCCAGTTACATCATATTTACATTCATAAGCATATTCCCATAAACATACAGAGTGCAACGTCACACATGCTGTGCTCCTGATTCATCCAGGCTTTTGCCTGATAACTTCCCAGAACAAAGCAGCAGGAGCCAAGAGATCAGGGGATGACACACCCAACCAATGAAACATCAGGTGAAGAGCAGCTGCCCCTTCAGAGCTGCTCATACCCTCTGGGCCTACCTCTTTCTACCAGCTTCTGAAAACTGCCTTTTCCAAATTAACCCTTTCATGGGCAGCACCTGAAGGCCATCACCGAAAGCAGTTACCATCAGCAGGTTATTTTGTAGCCTCTCTGAAAGAGGGGGGGTCAGATTGAGCTTCTGAGTTGTCGCTTTTTGCAAATGAGTAAAAATAAAATCTTTCGGCACTATCTAAAATGCTTGGCCATAGATGTTCCCAGTTTGGAAGAATTCCAGCTTGTGCATTAGGGAGGAAGGAGGGGAATAAATAATCCGCAACACAATGGGAAGGGGAAAGCCGGGATGCAGGAAGGCAACGGTGGACAGCAAATCAGCCATGAGTGTACAGTGCAACATGCCATCAAAAGGGCCAATGCAAGATTGCTCTGTGTATTAAATGCATTACATTGTGACTGCTACCTAAAAATGCCCATCTGCTTCCGTATGTTATATATATACACGTGTGTGTGTGTGTGTGTGTTTTATATGTGATACATACATAGAAACACAGAATCACCGAAATGTAGGGCTGGAAGGAACCTCGATAAGTCATCAACTCCAACCCCATGCACTGTGGCAGGACCAAGTAAACCTAGACCATCCCTGACAGGTGTTTGTCCAACCTGCTCTTAAAAACCTCCAGTGACGGGGATTCCACCGCCTCCCTTGCAAGCCTGTTCCAGAGCTTAGCTACACTTATAATTAGAAAGTTTTTCCTAAAATCTCATCAAAATCTCCCTTGCTGCCGATTATGCCCATTACGTCCTGTCCTACCTTCAGTGCACATGGAGCACAATTGATCACTGTCCTCTTTATAAGAGCTGTTAACATATTTGAAAACTGCTATCAGGTCCCCCCTCAGCCTTCTGTCCTCAGGACTAGGGTTTGTAATCTTTCCTTGTAGGTCAGGTGTTCTAAGCCTTTTATCATTTTTGTTGCTTTTCTCTGGATTCTCTCTCCAAGTTGGCCACATCTTTCCTAACCTGAAAAGTACTCCAGCTGAGGCCTCACCCAGTGCTGAGGAGAGTGGGAACATTACCGCCCATGTCTTCTATACTCCTCAGTGGGAGTCATACATAAATCCAGAGCCTACCATGGCTGGATTTTCAAGAACCAGTTCAATGCTGGGACCATCGACACAGAACAGCTGCAGCCACGTCTTCACTAGGCATGGTAGTCTACATTAAGTGACCCCGTTCTCCTTGAGGCTAGTTGTCTCAGTACGTACAGGGCAATGACTGCGTTGTAGTTTGTTTTTATAAGGATAGCAGTCTGAATTTAGTAAGAAAGCACTTGGGCCCAGGGGAGCTGACTAATCTTGGATTAAAATGTCAGTGTCTAGTTTCTGAGTGACCTTGACAAAAGCAAATGGTCTGTGAGATGACAAGGCTAGGATAGCCTAATTGAGTAATTTGGTAAGGATACAGTCAGTATAATGGCCGCGAGTACGGACAGCAGGGACCAAAGCATAGTCTGGTGTCTTCTTGCTATACCCAGTCGATCAGATGTGAGCGGTGGCTGTTTACAAGGAAGCTGTCAATAGCTCTTTGCCTCCCACCCCAGTGTATGAAGACATTCATCTCCATGTCATCGGTTTGAATTGGGCTCAGGGGGGTAGCTAATTACCTGCTTTATTTGGAGCAAGAGTAATTTAGGGTCTGGAGGCAACTCAGGGATATAGCCACAGGGTTTAACCAGAGCTGGGTTCAGCTGGGTGCTGGAGAGAAACTTCCGGGAGCTTTCACAGAACTCCACCTCCCGCAGTATGCCGGGTGGTGACACATCCAACCCACGAACTGCCGGATTCAGAGCGTCTTGTCTGCCATTGGTTGAACGTGCCCTGGGGCCATGCTTCTTTCCAGCAGCTTCTGAAAATCTGCCTTTTCCAAATTCACGCTTTTGTAAGCATCCCATGCAGGAGGTGACTGGAAGCTCTGACTTGCTCAGGGTTATTCTGTAGGCTCCTTGAAATGAGCTCTGTTCTAGTCTCCTACGACTCTTACTCTGTACTGGGCTATGCTTTTCACTATGGTATCTGAAGCCCAGCTCCCTAGACGTTAATGGAAGTTAGGAACCTAAATACCTTGCTGGATCTGGGCCTGAGCACCTTCCAGAATAAATACATGTAGTGACTCAATTGGTGGACTCCATGCAATTCCTAGGGGCTACAACAATGGCCCCGCCCCCACTCTGCCTCTTCCCCTGCGGCCCCACCCTCACTCCGCCCCATCCCCTGCGGCCCCACCCTCACTCCGCTACTTCCCTGAGGCCCCACCCCCACCACACCTTTTCCTCCCAAGGCCCCACCCCTTGCCCTCATCACTTGCCTTTAAGGCATGCAAAGAGTAAAAGTGACGGGCCATGGCCCTCTGGCCCCCTCTGTTCTGCTGCCCCGGCTACACATCCTCACAATCAAATCCACTATTGCAGCTGGAATCAGCTGGCTCCTTGCCAGCGAAGCCAAGGACTGAATGGGCCTTGGGTCCTGAACTACCCTCTTGTCCATAGACATGGTCCTGCCTGGCCAAAGTTGAAGCGTATTGTTAAGGCAGCCGGCGAAGGACTTGTACTACTTAGGCTCCCACTCTTCAGTGGCTAGCTGGGAGAATCCAGTCCCCAGATGGTCGCTTTGCGCCAGGGATGAAGAAGGACCTGAGGCCAGAGGGTTTTGTACTCCAGGCTCTTAGCAAAACCAAATCGACGGGGCTCCCATCACTGGCCTTGAAAATTGCTCCCCAGCCTTAGAGCTCACACGTCCATGATGTGTGCCCCGCCTCCCTCATTTAGACCGTCTCTATTTTAGTTATTTCATCCCTAGCTGTTTCCCCTGGTGCCAAGCTAAGTAATTCCCTTCCTCTCTGGTGTGTAAATCCAACATGTGCTTGCCCTGATGGATCATTTCCCAAATGTCTCTTCAGGGAGAGTCCTATGGCTCAGGGCCTTGTTGGGAAGGCACTGGCCTGAGTTCACTTTCCGGCTCTGATACAGCCTTCTTGGGTACGTCATTTAACTTGTCCATGCCTCAGTTTCCTTCCCCCTCCTTTGTCTATTTAGGGGCAGGAACCGTTTCTTACTATGCGTATGGATAGCACCTAGCTCACCAGGCCCTGATCTCAGCCGCAGCTTGTAGGTGCTACCATAGGCTAAATAATAATAATCATCTAGTTGGTGAGAAGCTCAATGGGTCTCTCACCTGCCCACCTTCAAATCCCTCTTAGACTCCAACCCTGCTGGCTACAATGAGCTGAACTGACTTGTATAAAAAGTTCCCTCTCGGTTGTTCGCTATCCCCTCGCCTGGCTGCCCATCTGCCTTGACCTCCCACCCCTTCCTCCACATCCGGAAAGCTCCGCAAACACTGTGGGCCCCACTGTAAATAAATGTTGTTTTGTCTCCCCCCGGCCCTGGGTGATAAATTGGTAATGCTGTAGGGCATTTACCCTGGGGGGAAGGGCTGGCCTCTCACTCCCTGAGCCTCAGTCTCCTCCTTTTTGTGCCACTGAGCCTCTCTGCAAGGGCAACGGGTGCTGTGTGGTGCATCGCTCACCGCGCCCATCCCCGACGGCAGGAACCCGCCAAAAAACCCAGTCAGCACCAGCCGCTCACTAGGTCCCCTCTGGCAGAGTTCCTCTTGCCCAGCGCTGCCGACAGCTGCCTGCCACTCCGCTGCGCTGACAGGCAGTTGCTCGTGGAGACAGCAAGCAATTAATTCAAATCTTTCTTGGGCCCGTATTGTGACTAGCAAATGAGGTTGGAGGTGCCTGTTTAATTACTGGCCTGTCAGTTCCCTGCAAGGAGAGCGACTGGTGCTTCAGCACAGAAGGCGTCCTTAGGGTACATCAAATGCGACTTGGTGGCTGCCAAGGCAGGAGCTGTGCGTGCCGTATCCCCAGATAGCTTCTGACGCTTGAGTAGTGCCCCCACTCTCTATCTACAGGTTAGTGATTGGCAGAGGCCAGCCCCCAGGTCCTCCAAGCACCCCCCTGGAGCGTCCAGCCCCTGGGCCGCTCGATGCTTGCAGTATTCACAGAGTCCCTGCTTCCAAAGAAACAGCAAATCCCAGCTCACCAGTTCCACCTCGTCTCACCGCTCTGCTTCACGCCCAGCACGGAGACATGGTGCTAGCAAAAACAGGTAAAAGAGATTCCAGGGATAGCAAGTAACTGTATTGGAAAATACATGGTTACATATAAAATAAACTCATCGGGCACATTCTAGAGCCTGGACTTACTTATCCAGACACTTTCACGTCTCATAGACCAAACCTTAGGCAAAGTCCTTCCAGTGTTTTACAGCCAGGCTTGGCTGTGATCTTCCGTTTATTAGCCAAGTCATGCTGCCAGGTTGCCTCCTTGAGGAGAGATCCCAGGGGTCTGTGTCCCCCCCACATATTAGAATTATTCATTGTCCTGATTTGGAAGCAGGATGCTCCCTGCCCCCCCCCCGCCCCCATTCTCCCTCTCCGCTGGTGGTTTTCCCCTTTCTTGTCAATGTTGCCATTCCTAGTGCATCTGGCTCAGGATGCAAAGAGTCACACATTGCGAAGCAAACACTGCACAATGACCAGACAGGCAGCTAAGCACCTGTTACTCCCTGCCTGAACAGAACCTGTCCAAAACACATCACCTGCCAGGTACCTGCCTTAAGAACATAATTTTCAGGGTAGACACACAGCTTCGTAAATAGATTTCACAGTGATTATGATGACCAGGAGCAACTGGCTCTCGGCAGAGGCCTTAGATGTCACTCTTGAGTGAATTATTATGCATCTATCTGACCCAGGGGATCCCTGTAAAACCCCATGCACCGCCTGTGCCCTCTGCCAGTTGGCATCCAGAGGTCCGTGGGTCACGCTCTCCTGACTCAACTGCTCTGAGTCGCTCCTTTCCACCTTTGCACCTACGAGAGGTGAGCTAAAAATGTCAATAGAATCAATATACATGCAACAGTGTCCACTTCACCCCCTCCTCCCTATGGATCCTCCGTGGAGAACAAATCAGCAACCTGCCATGCCAAAGGCACTTGAACTGATGGTGTAATGCCAGTAATCAGCTGCAGGGGCTTCTCTTCTTGAGTGTCCCAGCTGCTAGAGGCAGACACAGAACCCATCCTGGACCAGTGAGCTTTACACCCTCACACACAGCATAATAACAGCACCATTAAGATAACCCCCATCTAAAATGAGTAGCCATGTGATCTTATTGCTGAGCACCTTAATCTTTCCTTGCCCTTAGCCCACTGTTGGCTTTTCAGTGTCGTCCCCCCTGCCGCCCCCATCATGTCACATCTACAATTCAATTGTAGGCACTTTAGAGGCCTTTGGCTTACCCTGGCCAGTGCCTGGTACATTTCTGGGCATTACAGACCCAGTAATTCCAGTAGAATTTAACAAATAAACTAGGCACAAGGGCAGCTTCTCCTAGGGCCAAATCTCGCTTCCCATTCGAGTCAACAGGAAATCTCCCACTGATCTCAACGGCCGGTGGTCAGGGACCAATTAATTCCAGGCACAGCGCTGATCAGTCCTTTTCAGCATCACCCCGGCCAGGCAGACGGCCAGATGTAAAAACGGGGGAACTACATTTGGGACTAGTCACACAGGGGTGACGGATTCTTCCTAAATGTTGGGGGTTGGGGGGCATGAGGCCCCGCCCACTCCATGGCCCCACCCCACCCAGCCTCTTCCCCCTGAAGCCCCGCCCCCCAGCCAAGCCAGAAGCCAGAGCTGGGCTGGGGAGCCCAGGCCCTTCCACCTGCCTGGGGGGGAGGCCTTAGAGCAGTCCCTGGCCTACGTCCCTGCCCCGCAGGTCCCCTGCCCAGGGCAGATGGAGAGTCCATGGTTCCCCACAGCTGCATGTGCGGCTCTTACCCTGACCCAGCTCCGGCTTCCATCCTGGACAGGGGATCCGGGGAGCAGGGACACAAGCCAGGGGCTGCTCTCTGGCTCCCCCACCCTGGGCAGGGGAAGGATCCATGACCCCCACAGCTGCCCTGGCTCCCTGGGCTGCTCTTACTCAAGCCAGGCTCCAGCATCCAGCCAGGCCCCGGGGGACCACAGGGGAAGAGATGGGGCAAGGGGCTGGGTTCATGGCAAAAAGTGGACCAGCCAGGCCAGTCCACTTTCAAAAGTGGGAGAGCCATGGCCCCTTGGCTCCCCCGGTTCCGGCACTGATCGATCTGATGCTTGACGAGGATGCTGAATGACTGAGCTGCCAGCAGCTGATGGGGAAGGTTAAAAGTACCTGGCTTTCTGGGTGGCGACTCTCTTTCCCCAGCAGTCTCTCTCATTGAAAGTGACAGGCTTAATTCAATGCAGGAATCTCTGGAGCTGGTATCAGCAGCACTGCGTCGCAAATCTCATTAACCAGAGCTGCATTCTGACTCGTTTAGGAAAGCGCCTCGGTGACCCTGTGGCCGGGAACTCTTCTAGACCACATCACAGCATCCGCGGCAACAGCTCCCCTTGGAGTGGCTGGCCTGGGCCCCCGGGAGGACGTCTGGACAGACAGGGCAAGGAGCCTGTCTGGACTGTCGTGTAAAGCGTCACTGTGTCAGATGGCTCAGTACAGTGGAATGCATCCAATTCCCTGGGCAAACTCCTCCGCCATGTCCAGGACAGCAGCCAGGATTCACAGGGGCCCAGGACCCCAGGGAGATGCAAGTGAGCCCCTCCCTTGGCCCCCATCTCCGTGGTATCTGACCACCTCACGCTCTTCAGTGCCTGTGTCCTCACAACACTCCTGTGAGGCAGGGCAGTGCTGTTATCCTCGCTGTACCAATGGGAAACTGAGGCACAGAAAGGATAAGACCCAGCTCCTCTAAAGTATTTAGGCCCCTCACTCCCATTGAAACCAATGGGAGTGAGGGGCCTGAATACCTTTGAGAATGTGGGCCTAAGTCACTTGCCCAAGGTCACTCAGTAAGCCGGGGCAGAGCAGGCAAACCCAGGTCTCTCCTAGGCTAGTGCCCTCATCACCGGACCAGCCTAACTCTGTCTCCTGCAACGGTAGTCCCCGGTGGCTCCCAGAGGCCCCTCCACTGAGTCCTGTCCCCTGCTGGGCTCCTTCTGGGGTCTCTGTCCTTCCCAATGCTCTTTGCCTTTATTTCTGCTTGCTTCTCCATCTCTCCCCTCCCCACTTTATCCCTCCCTTGCCCACGTGCCAATCAGGACACTGTCCCTCCCCAAACCATGGTCCCCCAGCCTCCCTTATGCCCCCTGGCTTGCCAGCGCCAGGCAACTGGCCAGACCCACCCTTACCGAGCAGCCACCTTCCTCTTGGACTGGCAGGAGGGGCATGATTAAGCCAGAGACTGCTGGACTCCACTGCAGCGGCTAGGGGAGGAGAGAGGGACCCAGAGAGGGACCCCCAGAGTCCCATGGAAACATGGGAGGTGAGCTAAGGGGATCGAGAGCTATTCTTGTGGCAAGGAAGGAGGAGGGATGGCCTGAAGCCCCCTCAAGTAGGAGCAGCAGCAGGATGGGCAAGACAGAAGCAGCAAGGGGAGCAGTTCCTAGGACGGGCCAGAATACCCCTCGCCTCGAGGAAGGGGATGCGTGGGCAGGACATAAACTGTGTCTCGTTTTTGTGCGGGCCTCTTAGCTACGATGCTCAAAAATGTACATTAAAAAAGCTGCTTGACAGGATGTTGCAAAGGAAATAGAAATCTGTGCTCTGTTACCGGGCGGCAGAATGGAGAACGACTCGCTGGTCATTAGATCAAAGAGCCTTCGGGAAAATGACGGCTGGAGAGGTGCAAAAGGCAATTGAATTCAGCCAGGGACTATATGAAGCTGTCATGGAAAAGCACCCTGCTTAACAATCCCCTGTCCCTTCTGCAGTCTGACAGCCTCATTAGCTGGAGCTAGCCATGTGCTTGTAGAGGGGGAAAGCTATTTTTAATCATTTGCTCCATGTGGTAGCATTAGATTTTGTTTATACAATGCCTGTCAAAATCAACTGTGAGAGCCTGATGTGGCTCAAATATGTGGATCCGGCTGTGGGGGCTCATGGACAGGAGCCCCTCAATGTCTCTGCAAAATTTTCTTCTTTCCAGGCTAGACACCCACCTGCCTTGCCACACACACACACACTTCTTCAGAAAAGGTGGGTGGCACTCAAGCAGTGACAGAGCGAAGTTGAAGCGTATATGGCCTGGTCCAATGCCCTTAAATTCTCTGATTGCTTTTCGCAAACAGCTTTTGTAGAAGACAGGAAAAAAGAGAAGAAGCCTGGGGGAGAATTGTCTCATGGGCCCCCAGCAGTGAAGCAGGAAGAGGTCGGATAGTCATGTGGCTAAAGTACTTGCTGGGTGAGTCACTCTTTGTGCCCCAGTTTCCCATCTGTCAAATGGGGATAAGCTGTCCTTTCTCGTACCTTGTTTCTAGGCTACTTGTAAGCTCTTTGGCGCAGGGACTGTCTCTGATTCTGTGGATGTGCAGTGCCTGGCATGGTGGGACTCCAACACTGGCAGAGGCCTTCAGGTGTGGCTGTAACACAAATAATAATGATGCAGCAAACACAGCACACCAAGGTCCTCCCTGTATTTCAAGATACTTTTTTCTTCTCCCATCTGGATTTTTTCCCTTCTGGATGGCAAGATCAAAATCAGAGTTTTATTTAGTTCTTAAGGGATTTTTTAACTTCTAACGGTCAATAACAGATTAAATAGGTGCTGGTTTTTCATGAGGAAAATTACGTTTTATGTTTGGGCTCTGGGTTTAGGATTATTGTTGCAAACGCAGAAGCTTTAAGGCTAGTCTTGGGCCATAGACTCTGGAAACTCTGACTGAGACAACACTAATATTCACATGGGCTCAGGAACCTATAAAATACCGAGGGGCCCAATTTATGCCGAATAGAAATACGCTTTTTGATGCTACCGTTGTACATCCGCTTCGAAAGCTCAGAGCAGAGTTAATTAATTGTCAGAAACACGAACCATCTTGGGGCGAACAGCTCAGTTAAAATGAACCGACTGCCCAAAGGCGGGTTGGGTTCCGAGTTCTGCCAAAATAACGAAAGCCCCGCTGTCCAATATCTGACGGTTACAAGGGGTGAGACGTCAACTGGGGATGGGCTCCAGTTGCCCCAGTTCAACTGCAGGTGAGATTTGAAACCCAGTTCATTAAACCAATGCAAACTCCTCTGTGGGCACAGAGGCCCCCTCCTGCACCGAAAGGTGGAGAGAGACGTGCATATAGGAGACCCCCATGCACTGAATGGGGTGCGGTATGAACTAGTCCCTGCCGCAGCTGCCTATGCACTGTGGGTACACAGAAGCTTCAGTCTCTGGGGCCGCTATTTCACTTACCCCATATTCCCTACAAAATTTAGAAGCCAACTGTAACCAGTGTACCGCACTGGCCTTCCAGTCAGCTGCTTTAACTCAATTCGCTGCCCTCTTAGCTACAGCTTATTTTTGCTTCTGAATGGCTCCCAGCTTTGCAGTTACAATCACCTGATGCCGCTGTTCACCCGGATTGGGTCCCTCTCCTCACTGCCAAGCCGGCTGCCGTTGCCATGCTCCTGCGCTCGGAAAGAGTTTACATACACCCACACGCCGTTCAGCTTGCGCTCCAAACTTACTCTGCCCACTGAGCTCAAAGTTTACAGGACTCATTCAAATCAGAGCTGCGGGAGGACGAAGGGCCTAGTTGTAAACTTGTTTTCCCATGCGGAACTGAACAACACAAGGAGCGGTGGGCAGCCTCGGCAGGGTCAAAACCTTTACCAAGATAGGCCCAAACTTTGGGGAAGTTTAGATCCAGATCCAAACGCTGACTCTGCTTTGTCCCTCATCTCTGTAGCAGGGAGAACCAAAGCCCCAGATTCAAACTCCCCAAGCTTTGGCGACATAGAGGGTGTGGCTGTAGATCTCAGCACCAGGAGGGGGCGGTCAGGGGACAAGGAGCGGGGGGGTTGGATGGGTTGGGGGTTCTGAGGGGGGCAGTCAGGGGGCAGGAAGTGGAAGGGGGCGGATAGGGGGCGGGGGCCATGCTGTTTGGGGAGGCACAGCCTTCCCTACCTGGCCCTCCATACAGTTTCGCTCCCCCGATGTGGCCCTCGGGCCAAAAAGTTTGCTCACCCCTGAGCTAGATAGAGAGAGATCTGAATCTATAACTGTAGCTCCCTCCTGGAACACCTCCCTGCTAAACTGACTCAGTGGCCCACCTTAGATGCAATGTGTTCATTGATGGTGGGTCTTACCCCTCCACCAGCTGGCCTTCTGAATGCTCAGTGCCGCCACCACGTGGTCAGGTGACTCGCTGAACACACAGCTTCTATGACATTAACTTCATAGCTTAAAGAAATCAAGGCCCAACCAGCGGTAAAAAGAAGTAAACACAGTAGTAGGAGGAAAGGAGAGGGTTAAATTAAACGAAGAAGCATTGGTAGGAACCAGGGAGACAAGGATTGAGAACACAGCAGTAACCAATTGCTCCCTCTCTCAGCTACTCACTGTGATGCTGGCAAACCAGGTGAAAGCTCAGGCCAAGGTCCCCATGCCTCCGTGGAACACTGACAAGCACACAGCTGACATCGGTGTGGCTCACCTGTGTTTTAGTATTGTTAAAAGAGGTATTGGAGTTATAAGAAAGTGTTCAGTCGTTACTGAAGGCTTGTGAGTTGCTGCCTGCATTAATCTCACTTATAACAACTGTACCCCATATTGTAAGGTAATATTTGAGTGTTTGCGTTGTAAGCTTCTCTAAGTGTGAAAATCAGCAGACAGGAGAGAGACATTATCTAATGCAAAATGCTGGTTTCCAACAGAAGGGGTTATGTCCTGCCCAACAAGGAAGGCCTGTCAACATCATACGGACTATTGTGGAACACTGAAGAGGACAAAAGACTTTGTTGTTTACTCTCCCCCTCACCATGAAGATAGGTTTTGCAAGTGACTTCATCCCATTGGGTGAGTATGCAGCTCAAAGCAGAAGGGGTAAAGGGAATAAAAACCCCTAACAAGGAGGAACTGTATCTTTATGCGGCTTGGATTCTGCAGTGCAAGAATTACTAGGCATAAGCAAAAGATCCCTAGTGTTTAGCCTGGGTTAGCCATATAGACCTTACTTATTATACAAGTTTCTATTATTTTTTTAATTTAAGATTGAAACCCATCTGTGTGTATGTATGTATGTATGTTTACCTGCTTTAACCTTGTAAATAACTCTCTTATTTCCTTTTCCTAGTTAATAAATCTTTAGATAGCTTTTTATAGGATTGGCTACAACTGTTGGCTTTGAGGTGAGAGCTAAGGTGCAATTGACCTCTGGTCCTTTGGGATTGGGATTAACCTGAATATGGCTGTGATCCTTGGTCTAAGGGACCCTCTATCACAAAGGTAGGCTCACCTGGGTGGTGAGGCAGATCGCAATACCCAAAGGGACTGTGACTCCATGTTAAGGCTGGTATAGTGCTGTAGGAGTTTGCGTTTAATAATTGGGGAAATCTAAGTATAGAACTCACAGCCAATTTGGGGATCGTGCCCTGCTTCTAAACAGCCTGGCCTGAGGTTGGTTCTCATACTCTTGAGCCACAGCAGGCCACCTTGACAGTCACCTCCCTCTCTTTAGAAAGATTAAATACCGTTGCTCCTTTGCCAAGTGGAAGCAGCGGGACAGAAATCCGTGACAGGAAATCAGGTATCTCCTTAGAGTGACGTGGTTATTGACAAGTCCTGCGCAAGTCCCGTTTCCCTGAACTGAGGTGGTAAGAAACGACACAGAGGGCAGTCCAGCTTGCACAAATCTCCCCGCAATACCACAACCCTGTCCCAAGAAGGAGCTGCCTTGGGCTTCTGTCTCTCTCCAGGACTTGTCTGTGATCTCAAACAGATCCAGCTGCTCAACGCATTCTGTGCCGCTTTCCTCCCTCAGCCCCAGCATGTTACACCTGGGGAATTTTTAGTTCTGTGCGCCCCTGGGATTGCACGGCCTGGGGAGGTCAGCCTGGCCGGCTCCCCTCCTTCTGCGCAGCTGCCTGGACCCACAAAGGAAGCTCAGGAAGGTCTCCGGGCCCAGACAAAGGCGAGTGCTTTAACCCATGCGATATCCTGACTGGCTCTCTGGGCAGTTATCTCACGGCATCTCTGGCATGCTCTGTACCCGAATAAGGGGCAGAGGGAGTGAAGAGCCCCTGAGCTGCCCCCCAGCCTGGGAAGGTGGAGACGGGACCCTTCTGCAGCTCCTCCAGGCCCACGGGGTGGTGATGGTGGGTGGCGGGGAGCTGAGGTGAGAGGGTGGGGGATGAACGAATGGCAGGCTTGAGGGGCTGAACTGGTGGGGTCTGGTGGCTGGAGTTTGGTGCAAAGGAGGCCTCCTGGGTGAGGCTGGTTGTCAGGCCATAGTGGGGTCTGGTGGCTGTTCCGCTCCTTTGCCTCTCCTCTCCCCATACTGGCTGGTGGGGCGCTGACTTCTCCCTGCCCTACGGCTTCAGGCGCCGAGCTCTTCTGGAGACAGTTAGCTGAAGGGGGACACCCTGTGGGTGCCTCTGTTTGGCTGGACACCTCTGGAGACGTAAAATGGAGCTCCCTCTGCTGCCCTGCATAGAGCACCTGCTAGCCTATCCTTCTGCAACTGGAAGCCAATCCCTTATCTCCCTTTCAGGAAGTTCCAGCTGGACTCAGGCATCGTGGCTGGTTGTCCAGGCACATCAGTCAGGCTACTGGCCCGATCATTCCTCTTCTCCTCTGCCCCTTGCCAATCACAGGCCAGGCAGATACAGCCAGTTTCCTTTCCACACATGCTGCTTCTATGGTGCCGCTTTCTGTCTGCCTGTCTAAGCTGCTTCTCCCAAAAATGGCACTGTGCCATTTTTCACTGCACGTTGGTGACGATGCTGCACACCCCAGTTACTTAGAATTTACCACAGTCACGTCATGAACAGCACTCGGGTCCTGCTGTCTCCAAAGCGCAGTCTCCTGGCACCCGAGCTATCAGCTGTTAGCACTATAGGGCCCATGACATAGCATTTAGTGGTTCTGATTTCAGCCTGTAGAGGGCAGTGGTGTATGTGTGTGTGTGTATACACACACAGAGACAGACATACGCACAGACCCAGTCTGTCTCGCCCAACCCAATTAACTGCAATGTGAATGATTAACTAGTTTACACTTCTTTCCTTTTATTAGCAAATCGCAGTATTGCCAAGTCCAAACATTCAAGATCTTGAGTCCCCCGCCGCAATAATTAATTAATTAAATAAATAAATCAAGCATTTGGCTTCAAAATCATATGATTTTTTAAAAATAATGCATTTTGGCTGCTCTCTTTTTGCTGTCTGGTTTCGGAGCCTTTAGCGTGCACCTGAGCCGTGCTTTCAAGCTTTTCTCTGCAGCCGTTTAAAGTTCATTTAAGTTTTGGGTGAAGGGGTAATGGAATGTTATTGTCCTTGTTGTATGACAAAAGGACAATGGAACTGTATTGAATATGCCCTGAGTGAAGAGTCACCCCAATCAAAACCTCATTCTTGTACCTCTGGCTAATGAGATTTGGCCACAAGCCACAGGAGAGAGTGGAGGAGAAGGATTTTCTTCACTTTTTATCAGTGAAGTTCTGGTGTTTAGGTTTCTGTTCAAGAGTCCTATATATTATTGACACTCCCACCCACCATATAATGAGGGAGATTTGATAAGCCTCACTCCCCCACCTGATCGTGCTAGAGCTGAAATTATTAGAGCGGGTTGAGGTGGAGCCTGAGCACCCAGACATGGCATCACTGCAGAAGGTGGCATGGAGACTGCATTGTGGTGAGAGATGGTGCAGTGGCGTAGCAAAATGCCACCCACCTAGCACCACTAGAGCCGTACTCACTATAGCCAGGTTTGGCAGTGGGGCCTCTGTTCTGGGCCTGGCACAGAGACAGCATCGTGGCCAGAAGTAGCAGCCTGGAAAGAGATGGCATAGAGTTGGCAGTGAGGCATCTCTTTATGGAAGGCAGACAACATGCCCCGTAGCTGTTGGAAATGAACCTGTTCAAGTGAACTCTGGGACTTCTAACCACAGGCAACGAACTGTGAGTGGGGTGCAGCAGAAGGGAAGAGGGAAGTGGTGCGTTAAAGGAACATTTGTCCACTGGATGTTCACACTAACAGATGGGGAAACTGAGGTATGGGACTATTCGCCAAGATACTGGGGGTGGGGTGGGCATTTTACTTATTATTCATATAACCATACCATTGATTTATTGTTGCATTTTCCTAGGTTAATGCCTGGTTCCTTTCTCCCTTAATAAAGTTGTCTTTGTTTCATACACAGTCTCTTTGCTTGCGAGGGTGAAATATTGCCCGTTATGGGCACCCAGGGGTGGGATTTCATTTCCCCTGGTTTCTGGGTAGGGTCTCAAGCCAATGGTGCATGATAATTTCAAGAGCAACCCTTGGCTATTTGAACCTGTTTCTTTTCACTGCTGACAAGCGCTGGCAGAAGAGTTACACACGTGTATACTAGACGGTTTGTGAGAACACTACAGCTGCATTATTGATCATTAGGGCGGGGGTTTGCCATGATGTTTCTAGTTTTGCAACAAAATCTTAGCATCTATACTATACAAAAAGCAAAATACGAAGCAGGATAATTGCTTGCTCACTTCCGTAGCTTACCAGTGGTGGATAAAACATTTATGCTTTTGTGTTTTAAGCTGCTTAGCAGAGGTAAAATGGATGTTTCAAGTTCCTTTATCTTTCTTATTAATCAATAGCCTCGCTTTCTTATTTCCCTTTAATAAAATCACCCCTGAAGTAAAGACTCCATGTCTGGAATTATGATTTGACCTCTGTCGTGAATTCCGCTGCACATGATGGAGTAAGACAACAGCAGAGCAGTTCTAAGAGCTTTAGAAATCTCTAGTATGCCAGCCTTCAAAACATACCCAAACTATCAATTTCACCAAATATTTCTTAGTAAGTCTGATTTTCTGTGAAGCAGCAAGAAAACAATGAGGAATAACTGTACAGATGAAACTTAAAAAACACATCGTCCCGTGGTTGCAACACAGGACTGGGAGTAAGAACACAGACTTTTCCTGACTCTCCCATGTGACCAGGGGCCCTTTTATGGCTCTGTGCCTCCGTTTCCTCACCTGTAACATATTATTATTAGTGAGCGACAGACAGAACACAGCATTTATGAGGGCAGGGCAGACTGAACGATCAGCTTAGTGGGATCCGAAAATCAATTTAATTGAGATGACTGTGCAGTGAAATGCACTTCAGTGGCCTACAAGACGCACTTAGTCTATTTAAACAACACTCCCACACTGGTCCGATGCCCCTTTACAGCTGTTTGTGGGTGTGCACTGGTGTTTTGCTATGATAAGTTTCCCGTTGCTCAACGTTTTTGTTCACCCCATGCTAACCCCCTGCTCCTTTGGGGCTGCTAATGTGGTCAGATTTAGCTCAGGTTTATCAGCATTTTAGTGCAGGAGCAGGGGGCTGTGGTCGGAGCTGGGAGCAGGGGGCCAAGGCCAGGGACAGAAGTGCGGCGGGGGTTTGGGTGGGGCTGGGGCCCGAGTGGGGCTGCGTGGCACTCCCTCCCCACCTCCCGTGAGGGCTGGCCTGCCCCCCCACCCCAGAACGTTCCTCTGCACCCCCCGAGCGGGGGCACGCCCCACATTTTGGGGACCACTCATCTAGTCTGACCTCCTGCACGTTGCAGGCCACAGAAACTCACCCACCCAAGACCCCTAACCTCTGGCTGAGTTACTGAAGGCCTCAAATCATGACTTAAAGACTCGAGTTTTTCTTTGCATTGTAGACATACGCTAAGTGTTCATTTAGCCAAGCCCTCAGGTAGGCAGGCCTTTCCTATCACATGCTGTAAAGTGAGGCCCAAATTCATCCACGTCTATTAAGCTATATGTACTGGAACCCCAGTTCTAGCTTAGGTACTGAATATGCCCCCCCCCCCATTACTCCAGTGTCTGAGCACCTCATAATCTTTACTGTGTTTATCCTCCGAACACCCCCCGTGAGCGAGGCCAGTGCTATCATCCCCAACCAGTATTTCCAACCCCAAACATTCAAAATGAGAGCATCCAGCCCTCCCCCTCCCACATCAAAAGACTGGCTTCCAAAGAGTGAGGTTTATGTAGATATTTTTTAAAAAAATAAAGATTGGATTCTTTTGATTTGCCTTCTGGCTCATCGTCCTTTAGGCTGCACTGGTTTCACATTTGCTAGCTTTTCTCTGCCGCCAGGATTTTAAACGAAAGCTGAGATTCGGATGCAATACCATGATTCCAGCAGCGGGGGCTTTAAGCAAGACACTAAAGAGAGCTGGCAACCATGCAAAGAAGCCAGATCCATACAGGGAGTTTGTAGCAGAGCAGGGCATTGAAGCCAAGTTTCCTGAATGCTAAGCTGCCATGCTAATCACTGGTCTGGGCTACCCTTACCGATCTGGCAGGAGGGGTCCAAGGACCTTCGGGAGGGTTAACAAGGGGAGCAGTTCCACTGATGCAAAGGGAACTGAGCCAGGCCGAGATGGCTGTCTCCACATAGTGGCATCCTTACCTGCCAGGCAACAAGGAGCCCAAACTCATTGTCTAGATGACAGTATTACACACACACACACACACACACACACAACCCATCTCCCCAGAGTACACAACAACAGCTGAAGAGGTAGCCCCAATGCCACCCTGGCATTTCCAGCTGGTCCCCTGTCCCTTTAAAGAGAAATCAGAAAGGTTTTAAGAGCCCGGGTCATGACGTCGGGGCGTGGGCTGTCGGCGTTCCCCCTTCTGGACCCTGGCCTTCCATTCCGGTCTTTGTTTCACTTCGCCTCTTTGCCAGCCACAGGAGCAGGTGTGGAAAGGTCGCCCCATGCAATTAGGAGACGCAATGCTTTACAGAGCGGTTTACAGCCTGGCTTTTATTGGCTGAATGACGGGCACGCAGTCCCCTTGGGGCAGAAGCCACAGCTGGTTCAGCACAGAACTCTGAGAATAAAGGTGATACAATCCATTCACAACACCAGCCGAGGCCCTGGCCACGAGTCCCCACAGACTATGGGGCTGGGGTTTATTCTGACACAGTGGGTAAAAATGGCAGAGCAAGCCCCCCTCTCTTCCCATATGGGAAAGCAAGTAGCTTTAACCTCTAAACAGAGTACAAGATGAAATGACTGCTACACACAAGGCTGGATCCTGAGCTCATCCCATTGGCTTCACGCCTGATTTCTATGGCTGAAATCCGAATCAGGACCACAGCTTGCCAGTTTACAACTAAAAGACGTGATTATCTCATTAAGAAATGTGTCTGAGCCCAAAGTCCAGGGATCAAGAGATGGACTGGGACTGGGATGGTGGTAAATTTAGCCCCTGGAGTTTTATTAACAAGGGCTAGAAGGGCCAACAATTCAATGTACAGCAATACTCTCTGATGCTCATGCCATAACGGGAATAGTACTGTTCATATTTCTTTGTGACTATTTTGACGACCGCTAATGCCCTGGCAGATATATAAGCAGACAGACACACACCCCTTCCGACCTGGTGGATCTAAAGAACAAGGTTCTGATCAGTTCTTTTAGTCACAGCTCTCAACAGCCTGAGTCCAGGATATCTAAAAGATTATCTAGAGTCCAGCCTGAGGGCCGTCATCGACAGCTCTGGCCCTCAGCCACAATGGACCTGTTCACTGCACAGGTCTGGCTCATCTGTGCAGGAGAGGGAGCTTTCTTGGGAGGCCGGTCCCAGCCTGTGGAACAGGATGCCACATGATCGAAGAACCGCTGCCAAGCTCACTCCGTTCTTCCACCACTAACACACACGGCACAGCAGACATCACACAAAATAATCAGCATGCAATTTTCCACCTGAGAAAAGCAAAAGGAAAGAACCCCAAGCAATCAATTCTAGGCAGGTGGCTTAACACATGGTTGGAAGGTGTTCAGATATCACAGCGATGGACTGCAGGCTAAGGAGAGAAAACGGTGCCCATGTTTAGCTGCTTTAATAAGATACAAGTCAGTACGCTACCTGCGGATTTCAGACCAGCCCATTCTTCATTCCGCCCACTGAATCCCGGTGCTGGCCATCACCCTAAGGAACATGCATTTATTCAGGAAACATCCATATCGCACCTGCCCAGTTCTGCTCTTGGTTCTCCATGGTGTTGCTCAATGCAGTAGCGTTAATTAAGCTGCAGGCTGATGCTGCTGACTCAAGTCCCCTGCATCAGCCTCTTGTCTGGCAGAGGCAGGATTTATAACTAGGGACACTGGGCTTCCAAGTTCAAATATCTCTGATGGGTCCAATGGGAAATCACATTAACAGCGCCCTAACGGGGGGTGGGGGGGAGAGCGCGGCTGAAAGTAGGTCTTATTTATCAACACTCGTTCTGTGCAGAGGGCGAGACTGCGGGGTTTCACGTTGCCTTGGACAAGCCAACTGGGAGAAAAACTTTGCTCTGTGGCACTAGACAAGTCAAAGGGCGTTTGCCTGAGCAAGGGGTGAATCAAAACCGAAGGCCAGATTGTGAAGCCTTCACTCTCAGGGGTGAGCATTTACTCACCTGAGTAGCCCCATTGAGGACTTCAATTAGGGCTACTTGTACCCTATTCCCTACCATTCCAGTCACAGTGTCCGTTCCCCCCCTGACACTCACTCTATATCTTTGAACCGCTGGAGTCTGCAATGATGGGCAGTGAGGCTCCAAATGAAGGCCAACACACCTGGAAATAAGGGACCTCAAATGTTTTACTGACCACACTCAGTAGTGGATTACTCCCCAGGCCAATGGGGCCCATGGTCAGGGCCCCGAAAAAAATCTCCCCTGGATGCGGCCCCGGGGTTGGAGGAGCTCTCGCTTGTCCAGTCTCAGTGGTGCAGTGAGGGGGCGGGGTGGAAAGGAGCGAGGCGGGGGCAGAGCCCCAGGGAAGGGGCGGAACAGGGTGCAGAAGGGGCGGAAAGGGGTAGGGCTGTGGAGGAAGGGGCAGAACGTGGTGGGGTCGTGGGCGGGGTCACAGGTGGAAGGGGCAGAACGGGGGCAGGGCCACAGGTGGAAGGGGTGGGGCAGGGCCCCCTCACTTGCTCTGGCCCAGGGCCCCAGGAGACCTGGATCTGCCTCTGAACACACTGTGCTGTCGGGAAACCAGGGAAACTGGCTGAGCAGCAGCCTCTACCATCCCTCACATGTGCAGGTCTGCTCCCCACCTCCACTGACACCTCCTCCCCATCAGCTCCCAACTCCCCACCCGCTCTCTGAGCACCCCACTCCCACCTGCCCCCACCGTCCGCCACCCCCTAGATCTACCCCAACCATCACCCCCCACACACCTGCCTCCACTCCCCTCAAAGTTTCCCCTTGAGCCCCCACTCCCAAGAGCTACCCCACTTGCCCACTCCCCAGCTGGTGTGGGGGGAGAGATGGGGGGGGTCTCACCAGGGGGGAGAGCATGGGGGGAGGCACCATGATTGCCTCATCAATTGTTGGGAGTGGACCATATCCACCCGGATTGAATTGGCTTCGTCATCACTGGGGTTCTCCACTTGGAAGGTAATTCCCGTCTCTTCACGTGCCAATGTATTTATGCCTGTATCTGTAATTTTCACTCCCTGCATCTGAAGAAGTGGGTTTTTTACCCACAAAAGCTTATGCTCAAATAAATCTGTTAGTCTCTAAGGTGCCACCGGATTCCTCGTTGTTTTTGTGGCTACAGACCAACACGGCTGCCCCTCTGATACTAGCTACATGAGATGTATTCAAGTCAGTAGGGCCTGCTGAAATTCACCCTACGGTACTTAAGGAACTAGCTGTACCGATCTCAGAACCATTAGCGATTATCTTGGAGAACTCACGGAGGACAGGTGAGGTCCCAGAGGACTGGAGAAGGGCAATCATATCTCCTATTTCTCAAAAGAGGGAAAAGGAGGACCTGGGGAATTACATCCCCGTCAGCTATTAATAGATGTGATGTATCTTCCTTTTAGTCAGGCTTCTGACAGTCTCACATGGCATTCTCATAAGCAAACTAGGGAAATGTGGCTAGATGAAATTACTGTAAGATGGGCGCACACATGGTTGGCTGACCGTATTCAAAGAGTAGTTACCAATGGCTCGCTGCCAAGTGGAAGGCTGTATCTAGTGGCGACCTGCTCGGGTCTGTCCTGGGTCTGGTACTATTCAACATTTCCGTTCATGACTCAGCTAATGGAGGGGAGAATACGCTTATAAAAACTGCAGATGTCACCAGGCTGGGAGGGGTTGCCAGCACTTTAGAGGGAAGGATTAGAATTTAAAATGACCTGGACAAATTGGAGAATTGGTCTGAAATCAACAAGATGAAATTCAGTAAAGACAAGTGCAAAGTACTTCACCTAGGAAGGAAAAATCAAATGGGGAATAATGGGCTAGGCAGTTGTACTGCTGAAAATGATCAGGGGGCTCTAGTGGATCACACACTGAATATGAGCCAACGTTATACAGTGGCAAGAAAGGCTAATATCGTTCTGGGGTGTGTTAGCAGAAGTGTCGTATGTAAGACATGGGTGGTAATTTGGCACTGGTGAGGCCTCAGCTGGAGTATTATCTCTAGTTTTGGGTACCACAGTCTAGGAAAGATGTGGAGAAATTGGAAAGCATCAGAGGAGAGCAACAAACATGATAAAAAATTTATAATAAGGTGAGGAAAGGTTAAAAAACCCTGGATCTAGTTAGTCTTGAGAACAGAAGACTGAGGGGCGACCTGATAGCAGTCTTCAAATATGTTAAGGGCTGTTAGAAAGAGGACAGTGATCAGTTGTTCTCCATATGCAGTGAAGGTAGGACAAGAAGCAATTGGGTTAATCTGCAGCAAAGGAGATTCAGGTTAGATATAGGAAAAACTTTCTTACTCTAAGGTTAGTTGAGCTCTGGAGCAGGCTTCCAAGGGAGGTTGTGGAATCCCCATCACGAGGTTTTTAAGTACAGGCTAGACAAACACCTGCCCAAGATGGTCTGGATTTATTTGGTCCTGCCTCAGCACAGGGGCTGGACTAGATGATATTTGAAGATCCCTTCCAGCCCTCCATTTCTATGATTCTCTGATTAAGGTAATCTAGTCTGTCATCCTGCATACCCAGGGCAGAGAACCTTCCCCAGAGATTCCTGCATAAACCGCAGTAACTTGTGGTGGAATCTGAACTACACCTGTTGCTACTATGATAGTTTTTTGGAGGGTGGAGGGTGTTTCATTGTCTTTGGTGAGATGTTTTCCTGTCCGGGGATACTGCAGCTGTACCAGCCCTTCCATACTCACAATGGTACTGCTGAGCAGAAACACAGACCAACCTTTGCCAGTTTTAAGCTCCTAAATCCTTACTTAGATACCCACATGTAAATGGCCTGATTTCCCCACTGTGCTGAGCATTCACAAATCCCACTGAAGTCAATGGGAGCAGCAGGTACTCAGCCCTTTGGAAATCAAGGCAGTTTCACCCAGGTAAATGAGTAAGGAGTCCCTGCCATGATCAGTCAGTTTCAGAACCAATGGAGTAAAGCACGGCAGAGCCTGATCCTCCCGTTCAATTGCTGGTGATGCTCCATTGGCTTCAATAACGTTACTGCTGATCTATAAGGATGTGAGGGGTGGGGACTCAGGCATGTAGCATTGAAAGGCTATCGGTATAATGGGAGGAATGAACAAGAAAGTAAACCCTTAGCAGATAATAAGGGGATGAGTTAATCCTTTTCAAACCCCACTTTCTTTGTCTCTGAGGCTCATCAAAGGATTTATCCCATAACCAATCAGATATTTGATCTATCAAGCACAGTAACCCATCTCTGGGGCTTGCCGTGGCTAAGTGACTTGGCCAAGGTCACCCAGAAAGACTGTAGCAGGACCAGTAATTGAACCTCGGTTTCTAGAGTCCTACTCAATTGTCTTAACCACCAGACCAACCTTCCTTGAAACAGCTCAGTCTAACTGGAGACACCTAAAGGGGCCTGATTCTCAGAGGGCAGGTGCTCAGCACTTTCTGAAAACCAGGTTCCATATTTACAAAAGTTCAGGTACCTTTTTCTTTTGTAGCTTTGGTCTGCAGCGCTGCACGCGCTGGTTTTAGCTGAAAACAAAAGCCCAGGAGGTTGCATGAGCACCTCTTCTCAGGATGTTCCAGAGGCTGGAATGTTCACTAGGAAGCTTGGTCCGGGGAGATTTCTATCTTGATTGGCACCTCAGAGACGCCCGAGTAGGTTCTGAGAAGCAGCCAAACTCCTGGATGCTTCTCTTATCCCAAATGAACTGAAGGTCTTTGAATCTTGTGAGTGTCGCTCATCACACCATAGAACCAAACTTCCACAAACCCCTCCTTGCCTAAGGCTCCTTGGCATAAAGCCCCCCAGCAATTCTAGCGACTTTATCCTGGGTTGTGTTGACTTTGCTCTGTGTTGCCTTTTGTTATCATCAAAGCAGCTCCTCGTTCTGGTAGCTGGCTGGGCTCTGGAAGGCAGGGTCTCTGGAATTCGAACTCCATCTCTAAATCTTTCTGTAGCCTGGGGCAAGTCTCATAACCTCGCGGCCTCCATTTCCCCAGTCTGTCACGTGAGGACAGTAATACTTCCTCATCTACCACAAATGGACTGAGCTAAATATTGGTTAATAAAGGCCAAATCTACCACTGATGCAAGTGAATTAAGTCAGTGGCATTCACCAGGGATAGATTTTGCCCTGAATGTCTGCAAATACACGGAAGAGACAAAAAGCCAGTTTTGTAAAGGTATAAAGACTCAAATAGGAGCCAAGGTGCTTTTAAAAATCCCACTAGGTGCCTATCTTCATCGTTAGGGGCCTAAATACCTTTAAAAATCTGGCCCAGCGTGCTAAGTATTAGTGCAATGTCTCTTGATTCCAAGCAGGAGAGTTCGAGCAAAGCATATGTGTATCTGTGTGTACTCTGTACGGTCCTGGAGTTTGCAACAGCTCCTCTTCTTGGTGTGACTCTTAATAGCCAGCTTTTTTTCTTTTTTTTTTTCTGAATGGGAAGGGACATCTCAGCCCCGTGACGTTGCCAGCTCCTTCTGATTTCATTTTAATGAAATCATGTCCAAATGAAGGCGCCGCGGCTGGAGTTACGATTCAGACCCCGTGATCACTCATTTTTATATATACACAAGGGAGGGGGGGGGGAAGCGTTTCCATAGAGAGAAAAAATATCGCAGCCCTCTTAATAACAATAAAAGAAAAGGCAGGATACAGAAGTTCAGGCTAATGTTCCTGATATATTTCTCCTTACTCTGAGACGGCGGCTTGCAACAGTGAGCGCTCTCCCTCCTGAGCACAGAAGACTTACAGGTGAGTGCATTGCTTGGAATTCATTTATTAAAGAGCAACCAGCTTTGTTTGCAACAAAGTTTAAATATTTCAGTGCTTCTCCTAGGTGCTTGGGTCCCTGCTAGGCGCTACATTTCTATGCAAAAGGAGAGAAGCATTCTATCAAAAAGCAGTCTAGGAAACTGTATTAAGAGACAAAAATGACTCTGTCTTTTGAGTTACTGAGGCAAAGGATCAGCTAAAGCACTGGCTGGAGTTTTCAGAGTTAAACTGACTAGCTCCAGGGACGGGGGAAAGAGGTGGGATTGACATGTTTCAAGGGTTATCTCCAGGGAGGGGGACACAAAATGCTATATCTAAAGACAGAATGGGAAAGCAAGACAGAGTCAGCCCCCACGGCTAAAGTCAGTTTTGTGCATCAGCAATGAAATGGGCCATTTGAAATGTGCAGTTGGTTTATTAGTTAGCAAAGTGGAGGTGTCTGTGGCTGAGATCCAAATGTGTAATATTTGATCTTTCTGCGACTACTTTCGATGGGAAGCTGAGCTGTGCAAATCAGATCCATCTCATTAGCTCTAGCTGAAGTCTTTGTTATAGGGGGACACCAATAAGTCAGAAAAAGCGTTATTCCCAACTTGCTTGACCTGCCTTGCATGTCTGCTTCACGTTTCCTCCTGTCTTTAATAGCTAAGAGGCAGGTGTAGGTCCCCACCTAGTGTAAATTCTGATAGCTCCAATTGTCTGTAGCTTTTCTATATAATGTCTGTAAATTGTCCATGGAGCTATGACAATTTATCCCAGCTGAAGATGTGCCCCTAAAGGCACCTGTGGATCACATCTCGTAAATGTCATCATCAGACTCAATCCAAGCCTCTTCGGAAACTGGTTTGCTGCTTCTTTTGGCTGAATTCCACATTTCTTTGGTGACAGTTCCGGGGAGCAAGACTTTGTAATGGTTACCAGTGCACTAGGATTCTCAGGTACAAGAGACACAACAGGATGGCTACCAAAAGGTATTTTTTGCAGTAGCCAAGCAAAGGGAACTCATTAGCCAGGCCATCGGCAGTGTATTGTGTTGAGACTTTGCCTTGATTGAATTTTTTTATGATATCAATCCTGCGTCTGGGCATCTGAAAACCAATGATGATTTGGGGCATGTTTCATTTGCTTTTTTTTATGTTCTGTGGTCCCCGTCACCAATGACAGCTCCCAGGAAGCCCCCAAAGAGTTTTCAGAGATGGGACAAGATAGCCCAATCATCGCCTGACCTAGGGCCAGACTTTCCATTATCAGATGATGGTATAAAGAGTGTTGCGAACTGATTTGATAATTAGTTGTGCAGGGCTCAGAGAGATGCAAATTGTCTGACAGATTTGCACTGATTAGTGGAATATCATCCCTGGAGACAACGTTGGAAGGGGCTCGATTAGTTCTTAATCACAGCTGGGTGTTTCCAAACAAAATCTGAACAACACAGCTGTCAAAACGGTAGCTCGTAATAATCCAGAGCCAATAGCCCTTGACACTAACAGAGCACAGGGGGCCAGATCTTCAACAGGTGGAAATCTATTGTAGAGCAACACAGATTTCCACCCACTGAGGAGCTGGGCCCATGTATTTATAGGGGAAAATAAGCAGGATGTGGGTCTTTGCTGAGATCTATTCAGGCAAGTGCAGGCTGATGAATCCTGTCGGGCGTACGGTTTAAAACTTATCAAAACTCCATCTATCTGACTCCAGCTCATGCAGCCAAGTTTATTGATGCAATCGATTACTCCGGGACAGCAGCGCGAGAGAAGTGGGCGTCAGAGAAGAGGGAGAACGGAAAGCCACTCTTACAAAACAGCCCCCCCCCCATAGTCCCTGTCCCTCTGGCAGGAAGTTAAAATAACTTTTGAAGGGTCTCCTGCCTCCCTGTTCCCAGGGCTGGGAAGTGAAATGCCAGGTCAAAGGCTGTATCTCAGATGTGTGTGTGGGGGGGAGGGGTTATCGGCCTATTAACGTTTCATGGCAGAGTTTAAGTCCTGATTTTGCAAGGCGCCGAGCGATTCCTGGACACTCTCCCCTGCCATTGACGAGGGTGCTGAACATCTCGCAGGATCAGGCCCATAGTGCAACCAAAGCGAGAGGCTGATCACACAAGCTTGAGCCAGGCAAAGCGGTGGCAGACACGGTGCACGCCACAATCCTGACCTATGGGCACACAGCTCAGCCTTCACACCTCAGTCCTGCCCCAGTGCTATTCCAGCCCTGAGGCCCCCCCTTGAGCTGGGCCTTGGGACCCACGATCAGCGCAGGCTCTCCCGGTCCCTCGGCAGCCAGACGGCTGGGAGCAGGGCAGCAGGAACCCTTTTCTAATTAAAAGAGGAAGGCGGCAGATGGGTGGAGAATGAGCAGAGCCCCTTGGAAAGGGTGGAGGGGAGAGTGGTGGGAGCCACCAGCTAAGGACAGGAATGGGATTGAAAAAACCAGCAGCCCCTGCGTGCCAGGCAGCCCTCACTCTTGCTCAGACATATGCAGCCACGGGGCCTCAGACCTAACCATGTCCACATGTGCATTGTAGGCTCGGGCCGGCGGGTCTCACCTGGCCTGAGCAGAGGTTGCCAGTTGTTGTGAAATGGGCCGCACTGAGAGGTGGCTCCCGGATGAGGAATATGGGTCCTGGGTCCTCTAAGCCGACAGACGCGCCTCATTCTGCAGAGAGACGGGGTGAAATATGGTGGCTAGTTCTGCTGACTCCAACGCATGGGTGCACACGCATGCTCAGCGTTATACACAGGCCTACGTACTCCGTTGGATCCGGGCCCAGTTCAGAGCTCCACTTCCATTCTCCAGCCGCCTGTCCTCCGAACCATGGCAGGCTGTTACAGGCAGATGCCTGGTTCCGTCACCATTGTGCCTGGCACATCGCCCCGAGGAAACAAGTGAGAATGGCAGCGAGCAATGACAGGCCTCCTTGTCCAGCAGGCGTGGCAAGCTCAGTGGGTGGTGGGTGTCTCCTGCACCATAAGTGAGACCCAAACTGGTCCATCACGCTCTTCCAGGAGTCAGGAAGGCGCTTCCTTTTCGCCCAGCCACTAGGAGTCTTCCTGAGCTGATCTCAGCTGAAAGGGACCCTTTTAGTAGTTGATCCATGACTGTCCTCAGACAGCTTTCCAGTCCAGCTATATAGCATGAACCTGTTCAAAGCCACTGTGAGCCCATAGGACCTGGCCAGACCTGATGCCAGAGCAGGGCTGTGCTAACTGGAGAGACGAAAAGGCCTCTAGAGACCTACAGACTCATCATTGTCTTGGATGCCTGATTTCATAGAGGCCAGAAGGAACCATCAGATCCTCTAGTATGATCTCCTGTCCCAGGCTGTTACATTTCACCCAACTACCCCTGTATTGATCCCAATTACTTTAATTAAATTCAAGTATTTCCATCCTCAAGAGGCCAAATTGTGTGCTAGAGGCACAGGAGAGATCGAGATGCTACCACGCCAACAGGCCCTGCAAAACAAGGCTCCATCCCAAAGCGCTCATAACAGACAACCAATACCCGCACCATTTCCATGTTGCTTTATGCCTTCAAAGCACTACACAAACATTAACTAGTCCCCAGCTCAGCCCTTGGTCCAGGGGAAGTGACAATTACAGGCAAGTATCAGCTTGAGGAGCATGTCTTCTCTTCTGAGCACGTTCACGTTGGCAACCATTGTGAAAATGTAGAAGCCTGGAAAGTTCCAGAGTGAGCTAGCATTTCTGCCACCAGCCACTGAGTTACCCTCCGATAACAGCCATAGCCTTAACTCTGCCCCGGTGGAGGCAACAGCTGCCAAACCTCACACGTGGGGAAATGGAGAAATGTTGCACTGCACAGCTCGGTCCTAGGGAAGAGCCGGTAAAAATACCGCTGCAGCCGTTGGCCTGAAAAAAACGTCCTTCAGAGCTCTCTCGGCCGCAGATTTCTTGTCCAGGCAGCCCTCCCCAAAATACTAGAGGGATGCATGCTGTAAAAACCACCTCCAGCTCACAGTTAGGACGAGCAGAGGGCAAGTGGGACGGGGGTGGGGGGTAATAGGTGCCTATATAAGAAAAAGCCCCCCCAAATTGGGACTGTCCCTATAAAATCGGGACATCTGGTCACCCCACTCACAGTGGACTATGCATTCTGCGCCAGTGGCCAGCGTCACCAGGCCCAGGGCAGGCGCTCTGTGCTTTCTTCATTAACAATCCCCAGTCACTGTATATTTTCTCAAGGTATCGGGCGTTTTTAAAACCATTTTCACAACACTGTGGGCCCTATCTGCCATAGCCTTCTGCTTTGTGTTGTTATTTACACCTGCGCAAAGTGGGGGGAGAATGAGACCAGCTCCAGACGGTAGTCTTGTGCACCACTTTGCACCCATTTTACACATGTATAAATGACTATGTTATAGTAGACCACCAGAGCTACTATAGCTAAAATTGAGACCAACTTTCTGGTTAAAGCTCAGCTTTCCTAAGTGCTCTAATATTTGCATGGTGACTCAGATTGCCTTGTAATTTGGGGAGCACCATGGGGGCACTGGCTGGGGTCAGTGATCCAAATTTGGGATCATTCGATCCAGGGGTTTCCGAGATACAAAGTGCAAGGCAGTTGAGAATCAGGCAGACAGTTTTCTATGCAGTTCCATATGCAAAGTCACCCATCCAGACAGGAATTACAGGGCCATTCCTCCACCCCGTACACATTAATTATTATCAACCTCCACAGTGACTCTAGCCATTAGTACCCTGGGATTTACCAAACAGGGAACAATTTCAAACAACCATCCAGGCCAGATGTTCTTGGACAAGAGTTGGGTGTTTGGTCCATAAATCAAATCGACAACTTCGCTCTCATTCTCTTAGATGACTTCTTTCACTCAAAAGACGTTCAGCTGAATCACCGACTTCCTTAAGACCAAGCCTGGCAGTGATGTTACACAATGCTTTCTAAACCCAGCTGAGAATACTACAGCCTCACAGCTCTAGGGGGCAGAGTTAAGGTTATGGGTGTTTTGTGAGCGTGACTGTGGCTTGTTATGGAAGTGAAACCTCAGCATTGAAATTCCTGGGGTGCTTACTTTATTTTATTAACTGTAATGCACTGGAAAGGTGAGGCCCGCTCAACACACTGGGATGGGCTTGCAGATTTAAACACCCTGCAAGAAAGTTTTTTGTATGGGAATTTCCTTAGTTTTTTAAATTGTCCTACTGAGGGACTGGAGGGAGCAGTGGGCTTGGAAATGGGGCGGCGGGAATTCTCCCTCCCTTTCCCCTGACTCCCTACTGTCTGTGGGGAGGGGAGCGTTCCCATGCACAGCCCAAGAGGGAAGCCCCTCTCTGGCAGACCTTAGGATGTGTGCAGGGTGGGAACCGTCTCAGGTCTTAAAAGGGGGGATGAGGGGAGCAGAAGGATTGTTGGGGGCACATATCAAGGGGCATTCCCCACTTCCTTCCTTTGCGTCTCCTCAGGCCCGATTCCTGTGGAACTTAGAGGGCACCCAGGAGGAGGGCTCTGCCTGGATAAGTGTACCAGCCTCCTGGCAAGCCCCAGAAGGCTACTTGAAAGGTGCTCCAGCTTCACCTCCCGTGGGTGGTAGGAGGCTCCCTGAGGCCCACCTCAGAAACCTTTTGGGGTACCTCAACCTTCCCCACACAGATGGGAAGAGGATCAGGGGGTCCCGCATGAGCCTTAGGTGGCTGGCAGAGGGGCCCCCAGCCTCCACCATTCTGAAGATTCTCATCCAGGGCCGCAGCTTTGTCTGAATTTGGCCCATTATGGGGACCAACCCTAGCTGGGGATCTGACAAGGCTCATAATGCCCCCATCCGGTGGGGGCTGGCTGGGAGGGACCCCAAGGATCCGCTGGAGGCTTAGGCAGACCAGCTAAGATAATAGATGTGTGGAATGGGTGGGAAGGCCACAGCACATGCCCTAAGGCCCAGAGTAAGTCCTCCACGAGCCCTTAATGGGGCAGAGTGGACCTGCTGGCTTCCCCATCCTCCCTTTCTCCACTGGCTCCTGCTTAGCCCTCCCCATTCCTGTGCCCAAAGCCACGGCCCTGGCCACTGGAGATCACTCAAGCCTGGTCAGGTTTGGGGCACATTAGCTGCAGGGTGCCAGGTAGCGGTCAGTAGGGCTGTCTGTGCTGTACCTGTTCTGTGACTGGCTCCCGTCTGTGGGGATGTCCCCCTGGTTCCCTCCACCAGCCCTAAATATCAGGGGAGGTTTTATATTCTAGGCTCTCTGATATTGCGATCTTGAATTGAAAATCCAACTGCCCCCCTCCAGCCCTGCAGCAAGTCACACAGAGTTTGAGCCGGGTGAGTGACCCACGGGAATGACAATAGAGGATCTAGCCAGACTGCGTTGGACACCTGCTTTGGACCCACAAATGAGGCTCTCTGCAGGGTTGTGGCCGCGTTGGTCCCAGGATATTAGAGAGACAAGAAGAGCGCTGTGGGAGCTCGGCAGAGCGTCTCTCACACCAACAGAGGTTGGCCCAGTAAAAGCTATTACCCCACCCACCTTGTCTCTCCTTGGGTCTGTCTACACAGCAAAGACAAACCCGCGGCCAGCCCGTGCCAGCTGACTCGGGCTTGGGGGGCTCTTTTGTTGCTGTGTAGACTTCCAGGCTCGGGCTGGAGCCTGAGCTTTGAGACACATGCACACCTCGCAGGGTGCTAGAGCCTGGAAGGCTAATGAAAAATCTCTACAGCCCAAGCCCTGTGAGCCTGGGCCAGGCACGGGTGCCTAGTTGCTGTGTAGACATACGGATAGGGGCTCTGTCACTTATTGCTTAGCCTGCAGGGTACTGAAATACCCACTAGAGGGAGCCTGTGGCTCACAAAAGGCAGCACACACAAGGGTCTCTGCACACCGCTTTGTTTTGTGTCAGGATCTAAAAGGTCGATATTGGTACAGTGGAAAAGCCAAGCTTGGCGGTTTTGAGTCTGCAGTGTGGCATAGTAGCTAGGGAATATTACAATCTCATTCTTTTCATTAGTAGATCTCAAAGCACTTTATAAAGGAGAGCAGTGTCATTATCCCCATTTTACATATGGGGAAACTGAGGCACAGAATTTACCCCAGTTCACCCAGACAGCCAGTGGCAGAGCTGGGACAAGAAGCCAAGACCCCTGAGTCCCAGGCTGGTGCTCTAGCCACTAGATCACACGACTAGTTCCTAGCTCCCAGGGTGTGACCTTGGGCAGCCGGGCTGAAGGCTCTTTGAGATAGGGACTGTCTTTTCATTCTGTGTGTGTACAGCGCCTGGCACAGTGGAGCCTGGATCGGAGCCCCTAGGCTTTGCCGTAATATAACTACATCCCCCTGCCCCTTAATTGCCTCGTCTGTAAAACTGGCACCAGCTCTTGTGAAATGCTGTGAGGGCATCCTAAGAAAGGTGCCACCCAAGTGCTACAGGTTGGAATAATGGGGGGAAATATTAGCTGAATAAGGCACTTTTCTAAAGAGAAGGTGAGTGTCTGCGTGTCCATCCCTGTGGGTCTGTGTGTGCCTCCGTGACGGTCCGTGCATGCATGTAGGATCCCTCGGCCTGCTTCCTCCCTGGGACAATGCTGCCCTGCAGCTGGCCAGGTGCGGTTCTCGCGATGCCTGTGTACAGCATTGCCACGGCATTCGGCTGTTTACCTATTTGGTCCCAGGTTCATTCACAGCCTTGGATCATCCTCCTGGCTGCAGGGACGAGAGAGCCGGCCATGAAACAAGCAATCTGCCCTGTTCCCCTGTGACACGGCCCGTGATGTAACAGCGCGTCACACTGCCAAAGAAAATCCCCAGCCCTCTAGCGACCGACTCCTCACTCAGGGCAGCAACCCAACGGGAAATTCATTGAATCACAGAATCATAGAATAACGGAGTTGGAAGGGACCTCTGGAGGCCATCAAGTCCAACCCCCTGCCCAGAGCAAGACCAATCCCAACTAAATCATCCCAGCCAGCGCTTTGTCAAGCCTGACATTAAAAACTTCTAAGGAAGGGGATTCCACCACCGCCCTAGATAACGCATTCCAGTGTTTCACCACCCTCCCAGTGAAAAAGTTTTTCCTAATATCCAACCTAAACCTCCCCCACTGCAACTTGAGACCATTACTCCTTGTTCTGTCATCTGCTATCACTGAGAACAGTCTAGATCCATCCTCTTTGGATCCACCTTTCAGGTAGTTAAAAGCAGCTATCAAATCCCCCCTCATTCTTCTCTTCTGTAGACTAAACAATCCCAGTTCCCTCAGCCTCTCCTCATAACTCATATGTTCCAGTCCCCTAATCATTTTTGTTGCCCTTCGCTGGACTCTCTCCAATTTCTCCACATCCTTCTTGTAGTGTGGGGCCCAAAACTGGACACAGTACTCCAGATGAGGCCTCACCAATGTCGAATAGAGGGGAACGATCACGTCCCTCGATCTGCTGGCAATGTCCCTAACTTATACACCCCAAAATGCCATTGGCCTTCTTGGCACACTGTTGACTCATATCCAGCTTCTCGGCCACTGTCACCCGCAGGTCCTTCTCTGCAGAACTGCTGCCTAGCCATTCGGTCCCTAGTCTGTAGCGGTGCATTGGATTCTTCTGTCCTAAGTGCAGGACTCCAACGCTCCTACGCTTTTGCTGGCTCGTTATAATTGTCAAGGATGACTGGATGGAATAGATTAGATAAGAGGGAATGGATAGCGTCATTTGGAGCAGTGGAATTCATAGATGCTAAGGCCCCTCCCATACACTGCGAAGCAATGGTTGATGGGTGCGTCAGGCCAGTGACCGCACCAGGACCTTTGAGCATCCACAGCCAGACAATGCGTTGTCACCGTGATGGTGTCTAGGAGGCCGTGCTGTTAGAAATGCCAACTCTTCATCCCTCCGCATCTCCTTTTGCCAACACTGGCTTGTTCCCTATTGTATATTCCTCCATCCTATTTCAAATGGCTCCATCGGTGGAGTTTCCATTATTAATAACAACCCCTAGCTCTTATGCAGCACTTTTCATCAGTAGATCTGAAAGCACTTTACAAAGGAAGGCAATATCATTACACCCATTGTATAGATGGGGAAACTGAGGCACAGAGCAGGGCAGTAATATTCTCATGGGCCGCCCGGTGGCAGAGTCAGGACTAGAAACCAGGTCTCCTGAGTCCTGTGCCAGCGTTTCTCATGCTAGCCAGGAAAACAACTAGAATCCATGGAAGGGAGGGGGGGCGCCCTTCAAGTCACGGGTTTACCTGGGATGTCCCAGGCAAACAAAGTTTGTGAACAGTCAAAAGGAGTGCCAGGCTGGCTGGGACCTCGCTGTTTCTCCACTCGGTCCAGCTGCAGCAGGTTTCCTGCCTGCCGTGAATGGCTCATTCGCTGGCCTGATGTTGAGCGGTACCGAGCACTCAGAACTCCTCTTGACTTCAACGGGATTTGGGATGCCCGGCCCCTCCCAGGAAGAGCCGACCCGAGGAGGAGAAACCCTTCCAAACCAGGAAGAGACTGCGCAGCAGAGCCGCGAAAAGGCAGGTGTTTCACAGCCTCCCACTAGGTTAGGCTGGCTTGCTGGGGCAGACCTACTTCAGCCACTTTCCAGCCCTCCTCTCCCCAGATACTGGAGCTCCGGGCAGGGGGAACTGGGTGAGGTTCTGTGGCCTGGGTTATACTGGAGATCAGCTGAGATGGTTCCTCCTGGCCCTAAACTCTGTGAATATCTGGGCTCCCAAGCGCGGACCGGTCACAGGAGCAGTGAGTCTGGGAGTCTCACTCCAGGCCCAATGTTTGCTCAGCTCACAGAGGATACGTCTCCATGGCCCACTGAGCCTGGGCTCTGACTCCAGTTGGGGCCCCAGCCCCTCGTCTCCCACACACAACTCAGTCTGACAAGGGTCAGCAAAGCACGCAGGACCCTGGCCCTAGGAACTTGCTGAGGGCGTGGGCCAGAGACCAAGTGACTCAGGGCCGAGCCCGGTCGTTTTGCAGTGTGGACACAGCTCAAACCACAGCCCTGAACCAGAAGGTCTGTATAATACACTATGGACCCGGTTTACAATGCAGTGTGGATGCTCAAGCCCGAGCTTGGAAACACTGCGTACGTCTACACTGCAGTAACACACACAGCACAGCTGTGGCTGGCCTGGGTTAGCGGGTTTGAGCTTCGCGGTGGGTCTCAGAGCCTGGCCTCCAGCCCAAGACCAGACCTCTACACTGCAATTTTCAGCCCCACGGGCCTGAGCCCTGCAAGCCCGAGTCGATTGACCCAGGCCCTGTGGCTCGGTGCAGCGGGCTTCTCATTGCAGTGTAGACGTACCCACTCTGGCCACAGGTCCCAGAGCCCCAGGCTAGTATGCAGTATAGACACAGGTGCCGACTTTTCAATGTGCCGGGGGGTGCTCGACCCCCTGGCTCTGTCCCAAGCCTTGCCCCCCACTCCACCCCTTCCCTCAAGTCCCCACTCCCACCCCGCCTCTTCCCGCCGCATTCCACCCCCTCCCCCGAGTGCACCGCGTTCTCACTCCTGCCCCTTCCCCAGCCCCCAGAGCCTCCTGCATGCCGCAAAACAGCTGATCAAGGCGGGCAGGAGGCATGGGGAGGGAGGGGGAGGCGCTGATCGGCAGGGCTGATGGGGGGCTTCCGAGGGGTGCTCCAGCCCCAGCGCCTATGAATATAGACATATCCAGTGTGATTGTCAGCCACCCCTCCTAGAGGAGCAGCAGCTCAGGAAGGGAGCTGATCACAACATGCCATCAGAAAACTGTGTTTGGGCAAAACCAACATTTGTCGTGAAATGACGTCGATGTCAAGGACGTATCATTGAGAAAAAGGGGGGGGGGTAAGTCGAAATGTCGCCTTTCGGCCCAGAAAGTTTTGCTGGTTCATCCTGGAACAACCTTCGTTTTGAAGTTTACTGTCCCTTTAAATGGGTGAAATGGAACCATTTCAAATGTACTGATGGGGGAAAATGGGCCCTTGGCTGCAGGAAGTGAGGGAAAAGTTGAGGGTGGCCAAGGACCTACATGGTCTGGAGAGCCGGAGAGCGACAACTAAACCTTTCCACTGGCCCTGCATGAAGATTTTTTCAGAATTTCATTCCCCCCCGAAATTTTAGCTTTTCGTCTTCGCTTGCCATGGGAAATCCATCCGCCAGCGGGCTCGCCTCTGGAATGACGTGGGATGAGACGGCTGTGTGGCAAGGCAGGGCTGAGGGGGATTGGGGATGTTAGCGCTCCATCAAACCTCTGTGGGGACACGGTTATACAGCCCCTGCCTGCCCTAGACACGGCGCGGTCCTTAGCGGCCATTTTGTGGTCAAGCCAAGGTGACTCAGTCAGGGTGAGCGTTGTTGGTGTTCGTCAGCTCCCGATTTCGAGGGGCCCTGGCTCCCGATTTCTGACTAGTCAGGGTCGGCAATACTGGGGTTTATAGTCAGATGCACTCTCAGGGCTGCAATAGATGGGTTGCCAACACCGCATGGGGTTTCCTATTGATATAGGAACCTTTGTTGCCACTGGCATTAGCTAGCGCCATGGACGCATGCCTAGTGGGCTTCGATGGGCTGGACCTGCTTTTTCGAAAGTCGACATTTTGAACCAGCTTTGAGTTGGTCAGGGTGCGGGGGCTTAGAAGGTGATGCCTGGGAAGTCATATGGAGCACAGGGGGGCCACGAGGAAGAAGGATGGGAGGTGACCATGACATTCTGACAACCCTGTGGCAGGGTCCCAAGTAATACTGCGGGAGCTGTTATAACAGCTGTTGTGTCCCACCCCAGAGGCAGCTGCATTACAGCACCAGTGCAGCAAAGCAATCCTTATGTATGAATCGTCTGTAGGTCTGCAAAGCATCAGGTCTCTGGTCCAGCATGTACAATTAGAGGCCACTTTTCTAAAGGTGGGTCTTAGCGACCCACCCAAAATTACAGAGGGAACCCAGGGGTGTGGCACCGTGGAACACAGGGGGGGGGCCTGATTCAATCCCCTGCTCTAACCAGAGATGACTGGTAGCTGCTGATGGGGGGGCACAATTTAAAGGTTCACCCCCCCCAACAACTTGAGTCATCCCCCCCCCCCCCCCCCGCAGACTCACACCTCTCCTCTTACCCTCAGCAGCCCCTCTCTGCATCTCCCAGCTGTTTGCGGCTGCCTCTCCCCGTGGCTGCAGCTTGCGGCTTGCCAGCTGCAGGAGCTACCGTACAAGGAGGGGGCCGGGTCGGCAAACCCTGGCAGAAATCTGGGGGGCACACAACCCTGCATGCCCCCCGTCCCATGCATCACCTCTGCACTAGACCATACTTCCTCCTAGTTGTGGGAATAGAACCCAGGAGTCCTGATTCCCCATCCCCTGCACTTACCACTAGACACCTCCTCCAAGATCTGGACATCCCAATCCCCTCCCCTTATCACCGGACTATTCCGCCATCACAGGCGTGGGCTTTCTCATTTCCCTGGGGGTGCTCGACCCCCCCACCCCACCAGAGACCCCGTCCCCCCACTCCATTCCTTCCCCCAGGCCCCACTCCATCTCTTCCTGCCCCATTCCACCCCTCCCCAGAGCGTGCCCTGCCCTCTCCCCCCGGGCGCCTCCCGCCTGCCACTGAACAGCTGATCTGTGGTGGGCAGGAGGCACTGGAAGGGAGGGAGCGGAGCTGATCGGCAGGGCCGCCAGCAGGCAGAAGGTGCTGGGAGGGGCCGGGGGGGGGGACAAGCTGATCGGTGGGGCCTGCCGGTGGGTGCTGAGCACCCACGGAGTCAGCGCCTCTGTGCCCTGAGGATACACCGTGATTAAAACGAATGACCCTCACCTACGTTTCTACCTTCCCTGCCTTCTCTCCCTCTCCTGAGCCTCAGGGGGGAACCATGTCGCCCACCAGACTCATGCTGCTGCTCCTGATCGTGTGCGCCGTGCGGACAGGCCTGTCCCTCAAGCTGTACAAAGCCGAGTCCCTCTTCAGCTGCCTCAACGCCGCCCTCTCGGAGGCCGAGAAGAGCCGCCTGGAGGAGAACTCCCTCCTGGACAAGAGGAGTTTCGGCTCCCTGCCTGGGAAGGAGGCACCCTCACAGCAGGAGGAAGAGGAGGAGGCGGAAAAGGAGAAACGGACGTTCGCAGGGGACGCCCGATACAAATACCTCTCGCAGGCGCAGCTCAAGGGGAAGATGTACCAGAACCGGGCCAAGACCGACCGGCGCACCAAATTCACCCTGTCCCTCGACGTGCCCACCAACATCATGAACATCCTCTTCGACATCGCCAAGGCCAAGAACTTGCGGGCAAAGGCCGCCGCCAACGCCCACTTAATGGCGCAGATCGGGCGGCGGAAGTGAAGGGGGCGTGGGGGGGGTGGAGCGGAGCGGGGAGCGAACTTGTGGGTGAGGTAGGGATGGGTGGGCCGGGGAGGGAGGTCGCCATCGGGGGCTTCAGCCCACCCCTCCTGGGGCTGCCCAAATGAAACTGTATAAAAGTGCGGTCTATTTTTGATCCTTAAAGCTGCATAACATTCAGATCGATCTCTCTCTCTCTTTCTCGCTCTGAACTTTTCCTCTCCTCAGAGCCCTGACCGCTTACCACTTGCTCCCTGCTTGGAGGAGGCAGATAGGGGTTTCACACCAGGGGAAGGGGATGTTTGGCTTCCCATAACACGGGCCCCGATTAAAGCAACAGTCTCTCAAGTTTCCAATTCTTTCCTTTCCTTTCCTCTCATTCAGGCCTAGGTTGGCAAATAAAGCTCGACGGGGCCTTGTCCTTCAAGCTATAGAAGAGACTGCAAAGGTTAAAAAGGGGATTTGTTACTGAGGCTCTGGGACCCAGACAAGACCCTGTAACCATCCCTGGCTCTCCAAACACAGCCCGTGTTGCATCAGGTCACCACATAGGGTATGTCTACACTGCAAGTAAGCCCAGGCTTGAGCCCAGGCTCACGCCTAAACTCTCTTGCGTCTACATGTAATTGCACTAATCCAGGGCTCAGACCCTGGATCCCAGGACCCTGCATGGCTGGAGGGTCCGAGCTCGAGTTAAGCTGGGACCCAGGGTCAGAGCCTTTATTGTTTTGCAGTGTAGATGCAGCCCCGCTTGGCTCAGGTCCTGGCAGCTGGAAGTATCCTATAATTCCCTGGGACATCTTCCTTAGTCCTCTCTATCCCAACCATCTGCAATCCCCCCCTGCTTTGCCAATGGCAGCAGCTCAGGTCAGCGTCAACCCATTGTCTTCCGATCCCCGATCTGCAAGCGCGCTATCAGACAGCCTCCCGGGTTTGCAGTGGAGAACGAACCCATCAAGCCTTTTGCAAAGCGAGCTGCTTCCTGGTGACAGGCAGGGTGGGCAGGTAACTTTTCCCACAATGCACCAAGCTCCTAAGGCTAGAGCGGCCACATTTTGGGGTGGGCACTGAGGATTCTGGGAGCTGGTTACTCTGACTTGGGTCTGCGCACTGAGGTGTGGACACCAGAGCCATAGGTTCGAGCATGGGTTAGAAAACATGGGGTTAAAATGCAGTGTAGATGCTCAAGCCTAGGGTTCCCTAACATGAGTCAGCTGACTCAAGTCCCACTAACCTTGGGCTTATATTGCCGTGTGGACACACCCATAAAGTATGAAGCCGTTGCAGAAGGGGACGCTGGCCATATGACAAGCCACCTGCCAATGGCCTCCCCCGATAAGATGCATAACCATCCAGAACATGTGGGGGACAGCTGTCCCTCTCCGGGGGGGGGGGGTAATGATGCCCACAAGCTGCTGCCATCCCCCAGCCATTCACAGGCCTATGTGACATAAGTTGGGGGGTTCTCAGCGGATGGATGTCCACACTACCATCACCACTTCCACAACCAGACCCTCCTGGCCCTGCTCTTCTGGCTACTGGGCAAACTTTTTGGCCCGAGGGCCACATCGGGGTTCCGAAACTATATGGAGGGCCGGGTAGGGAAGGCTGTGCCCCCCCAAACAGCCTGCCCACCACATCGGCTCCCTCCCACTTCCCGCCCCCTGACTGCCCCCCTCAGAACTCCCGACCCATTCAACTTCCCTGCTCCTTGTCCCCTGACTGCCCCCTCCTGACCCATCCAACCCCCTCCCCGCTCCTTGTCCCCTGACCTCCCCCACCCCCTATCTACACCCCCGCCCCCTGACTGCCCCTCCCGGGACCCCACCCCCATCCAACCCCCCCGCTCCCTGTCCCCTGACTGCCCCACCCCCTATCCACACCCCCGCCCCCTGACTGCCCCCTTGGGATTCCACCACCTATCCAACCCCCACTGCTCCCTGTCCCCTGACTGTCCCCTCCCAGGGCCCCCTGCCCCTAACTGCCCCCCCTGGAACCTCACCCCCATCCAACCCTCCCTACTCCCTGTCCCCTGACTGCCCCGACCCCATCCACACCCCCGCCCCCTGGCAGGCCCCCTGAGACTCCCACTCCCTATCCAACCCCGCTGCTCCCCATCCCCTGACCGCCCCCACCATGAACCTCCGCCCCATCCAACCCCCCCCGCTCCCTGTCCGCTGACTGCCCCCAGGATCCTCTGCCCCTTATCCAACTCCCCCGCTCCCTGCCCCCTTACCATGCTGCTCAGAGCACCAGGACTGGCAGCCACGTGGCCGGACCGGAGTCAGCCATGCCCCCCGAAGCACTGGCTGCCCAGCGAGCTGAAGCTGCAGGGAAGGGGGGACAGCAGGGAAGGGGCCGGGGGCTAGCCTCCCCACCAGGGAGCTCAAGGGCCGGGCAGGACGGTCCTGTGGGCAGGACGTGGCCCGTGGGCCGTAGTTTGCCGACCTCTGGGCTAGAAACCCGGCTTACAGTGGTGTGAACAAAACCGGAGGGGGGGATGGGGGGGGATTCGGTCATCCTCTGGGAGCCGCAGCTCTGGTAAGCCAGTACTTGAAGTGCGCCCCTCAGCAATCCAGCTCAATCTGCAATGTCACACACGCGCGAAGCGGCGTGGGGAAGCTGGCCCTGTGGCTAATCCCCCCCGGACAGATCACCCCCCTGTGGCTAACACACCCTGGTTCTCACACCACACACAGCAGCACACTCCTAAGCCTCTGGTGTGGACCGGCCACAAGATGGGGGCACAGACCCAGACTGTAGTCAGGTGGCTAAACAGAAACCTGCCATGCTCGTGCCACATTCACACCAAAATATAAAGCAGCAGGGAGCTGGCGGGGGACAGGGGACGGGGACTTGTTTTGTGCTCACCTGGCTACTTTTCAAACTTCCCCACCCAAATCTGTCCTGTCTCTACACTGGGCTTTCTTCCGCCTTCCTCCCTCTCAATCAAACAGCAAACGGCAGCTCATCGCATCCAGTAGCAGAACAGCCAGTAAAAGCAGGGCCCCGTTCAAAGCATGTGAACTCAGGGCACCCGCAAGCCGTGGTACAATCCCCAGCCCTCAGACTCCACCACCGCTGCGACATGCTGTGAGTTAGAGGAGCCTGCTGGGTAACGTATGCGCCCAAGGCAGCTTATACAACAGATTCCTATTCTGCACTCAACAGACACAACGAGCATCCAGGTGACACACCTGGGAGCTGGGACCAGACCCCCTCAGCTGTTTGGTTCCTAAAACTCAAGCCGACTACATGAGAGCCACTTGCAGTGGCTCCTTGGAGTAGATCTAGAGGTCTACTGAGTCTTCAGAGGAACATGGCAAAGCAAACTCCTCCAGACTCTAGTCCAACGGGGGCTTTGCCTGCGTAAGATCTGACAAACCCTGAACATCCCACTTTGCTGGAGCCAAGTGGGGGCAGAATCTCAAGTGCAACAGGAGTTTGACGGTTGTGCAATGACACCTACCGTGGGTGGTCAGCGGTAACTGAACTTGAGACCTTCATCACCAAGGGGGACCAACCGCAGGCCCATTGAATTAAATGGAAAGATTCTCATTGACTTCAATGAGGACTGAAGTTGGTCCCTAACACTTGAGCTAAAAGAGTAGCTCCATTAGCAGGTAACAGTAGTAGGCTCTTTCCCAATAAAGAGAGTGTGGTCTTTTTGCATGTCATTCGTTAGCATGGGATTTCCTGCTCCCAGCCCATTCAAAGAAGTTCAGATGAGTGACCTGCCAGGAAACCACTAAGTTTCAGGGGTCACTTGTGGATGCAGTGAGGTCATTTTTGTGCATTTACTCTAATGAAATCAAGTGGCTACCAGCCAATCAGATGGATGCTAAATGCAAAGCTGACCCCCAATTTGCTGATAAAACTGTGAGGACAATACTTTCGCTAATCAGCTGATTCAAAAAAGTGCAATGAAACCTCAATAAAGAGTGACCGTGGAGGAAGATCTGTGGGTTTCTGAAACACTCAACAAAGTCTTGTTTAGCCAGATGGCAATAGCTCGAACATGGCACAGTGGTTACCCTGCTAAAACAACACCCCGCTCAACCTAACTAATGTGCCCAATTTACCCATCACATAATGGCCCATGCTGAGCCAGTTTTCCCCTTCACTCTGTCCTACAGCTTCCAGAATGAAATACACACAGGAACCTTCACATCTTCAGTAATGGTCGTGGTCCTCTCGTGGTCCATTACTGCAGGTGTGGCCACCACATTATTGCACCGATCTAAGCAAACCCATCCTGGGACTGTCTAGCACCATTCCCTTAGGGTCTGGTCAGTGCCCACCGAAATCAAAGGAAAGATTACCAGTGACTTCACTGGGTGTTGGATCAGTCCTTCGTGCCCCTGCAGTCTGAAGAATCTCTCTTCCTTTCAAGGGGGCTGGGATACAAAAGTGGCCATGTTGTCATTCTTCTCTCTAGCCAGCAGTGGGCCAGCTGGCAAAATGAGCCTCCATCTGTCCATCAGCTGTCTAGGACCTTTGGCTGCAGGCCAAAACAACCAATTTATTTGATTCACCTGGAGAAGCAGGAAAGCAAATGGATCATTCCACATCGGCTCGGGTAGAATAGTGGGAGGGAAGAGGAAGAACATTCAAACGAATACGCATCAGAAGTCACAGCAGCTTGAAATTGAAATCACTTAGTAAAAGCTCGGCAGGAGTGGATCAGAGGTTTCTGCTGTCTGAGGCGTGGGGATCTCTTGGGTGCTACTGAGCAATGGATACCATGTCTGTGATTGGGAGGATTAAGGGGGGATATGATAGAGGTCCGTCAAAACATGCATGCTACAGAGCAAGGGAATAGGGAAGTGTTATTTACCACTTCGCATCACACAAAAAACAGGGGTTGCCCCATGAAATTAATAGGCAGCAGTTTAAAACAAACATATAGACACACAACGCACAGCCAACTTGTGGAACTTGTTGCCCGGGGGGAGAGGGTGTTGTGAAGGCCAAAACTATAAGTGGGTTCAAAGGAGAATGAGATAAATGCATGGAGGACAGGTCCGTCAATGGCTATTAGGCAAGATGGTCACAGATGCAACCCCATGCTCTGGGTGTTCCTAAGCTCTGACTACCTGAAGCTGGGACTGGACAACAGGCAATGGATCACTAGAAGTTACCTTGGTCTGTTCACTCCCTCTGAAGCATCTGGCACCAGCCACTGTCAGAAGATGGGATACTGGGCCAGATGAACCATGGTCTGATCCAGTATGGCCATTCTTATATTCTTAGGTCACTAGGGTTGAAGTATTATTCTGCAAGGCAGGGTAGTGCTTGGAAACTAGACCAATGCTTTGCTCTTCTCCCCATACACCAGGGGCCACGGTTATTTCTTATTCTGACTATCCCCTAGGAGACTTTACTTTTCTTTTGGGCAGGATGATTTCATTAGGAAAGCAGTGAGCAGATGACAACAGTGAGGACAATTCACCGCACAGAGGCTGTTTTGTAATAACTCTATTTGGCAAGCATGGCAAGAACACAGGGCCATCCAACTTTAAGCAGAAGTCTTCGTTGAAATCACTGTTCATGAATCAATGAAATCAAATGCACAAAATGGCCCACAGTGCTCCCAATGCAAAGCATGGCAATTAAGTGGTAACTGCCTGGGAAGTCGTGGTAATTACACTGTAACTCTCTGCAACATTAAGACAAACAGGGTTGCAAAAGGTCCAGAGAGGGCATAATTTCAAGAGATGGGGAAAACGCTGGAGTCAATGAGGCCCTACTATGTTCTGAAGATTCTTTAGTCCTGGGGCTAATGCATGAGAAAGAAAAAACCCAGCTTGACCCCCAGATCCCAGCGTGGCTGCACGGGGCTGGCATTTAAAGTGAGCAAATTGGAGCTGGAATCAGCGACACACAGTAAAAACAGAGCCCCGCAGGGCTATTTTAGCGGTCACTTTCAGGAGTAAAACTGCACTGTAAGGATGGAAAACCATGGTTCCAGGCCAATTGGGGCTGCAGGGGTGGCGCTTGGGGCGGGGGCAGCGTGCAGCGTGGAGGCCCCTGGCTGCGCTTACACATAGGAACTTGGGGGCGGGGGGCATACTGCTGCTTCCAGGAGCTGCGTGGAGCGGCCCCCGACCCTTCTCCCCAGCTGGAGTTCCGAAGCGGGGCACTGTGGCTGCTTCCAGGAGCCGTGTGGAGTGGTCCCCAACCCTGCTCCCCAGCGGGAGCTCAAGGGCTGGATTAAAATGGCTGGCAGGCCGGATCCGGCCCACAGGCCATGGTTTGCCCACCCCTGGTCCTCAGTTGGTGTCCATCGGCATAGCTCAGGTGACTGCAGTTGGGGAACTGACTCAATAAATACATACAGCCTAGACTTCCATAGGTCACAGATCTGTGGTCTTTCCCCCTTGGCCTTTTCCTGATGATTCAAGCAGAACTGAGCTCATATATCAAGCCCAGTGCTTAATTTGTAGGAGGGCTTGTCAGGGCAGAGTCCGGGCACATCTAGGCTTAACAATTCATGGCCCTGACACCTCTGGGCCCTCCTTCCCCCCAACTACTGCCTGCCGGCGGCCACGCTGATCAACTCCTCCCCCACCCTCCCAGAGCCTCCTGCACGCCATGGAACAGCTGTTCAGCAGCATGCAGGAGGCGCTGGGAGGGAGGGGAGAGAGTGGGGGAGGGGGCGGAAAGAGGCAGGGAAGAGGTGGGGCAGGGTGGGGCCTTGGGGGAAGGGGTGGAGCGGTGGTGGGGCTGAGGGGAAAGAGGTGGGGCAGGGCTGGGAGCAGGGGGAAGGGGTGCAATTGGGGCAGAGGCCTGGGGCTGAGTGGGGGTTGAGCATCCCTGGGGAAAATTAGAAGCCGGCGCCTGTGAAAATAGTTGATTGCACATGGCCAGGGCTGGATTACCCAACAGGCAGACTAAGTACGTGCTTAGGGCACCAGCAAAGCAGGGGGCACCCAAAACAAAAGAGATTTTTTTTTTGGAAAAAATTTTATATTTGATATTTCCAAAAAAGCATCGAAGTCGTCATCATGAGGAAAATCAGAACTTTGTTCGACTTCCTTACACTCCACTCCACACTCTTCCCCCGTTTTTCTGTTCTCTTTTTATTACTTATCCCCAACTAAACCAGGGGGGCATCCTACTAACGTAGATTGAAATAATGAGAGGAAATCAGATCCTGTCATGTATTGCAATAAATGTATGTTTTATTACTGATATATTCTTCTGAGTTATACATACTTGATTCGGGTTTTCTTTCTTTCTTATATATATATATTATATATATATATAAAAATAGTGTACGTTGTGTAATTTGGTTTTTTTTAAGTTCAGATAACTGAGATAAGGGGCAGGATGAAATGTCACCAACTGAGTGGAGCACAGAAACGTAAACTGGCAGAAGAAAAGAAACAAAAAACTAGTGAAATTTTCCAAAACTGACATCATTTTTCAAAGCGAATCCGTCGGAAGCAACATCTTCTCTCAGTCGCACAAACATCGTTCCGAAACCTGTAGGTGTTTCAGAAACTGACCCTTCTTCTATTGGTGAAACAAACACCATTCCAGAACATGTGGACTGAGACATCAGAGACTGTAGCTGATCATCCTACACCTGGTGGTAAAACAGACATTGTTCTAGAAGGTGTGGACGTGTCAGAGACTGAACCTGCTCATGCTGTAAATAATAGGAGAAAAGATCCTGGTATGTGGGGTGATTTCAGTACCGATGATGTAGCTTACTGGATAGATTGTGAATCAAATGACTGTCAACACCACACTGGGCCATTTGAGAAATCACGTCGGACTTTTACCAATGGCAAACAAACAAGATATTTTTCAGAGTAGCAGCCATGTTAGTCTGTATTCGCAAAAAGAAAAGGAGGACTTGTGGCACCTTAGAGACTAACCAATTTATTTGAGCATAAGCTTTCGTGAGCTAAAGCTGAATGCATCCGATGAAGTGAGCTGTAGCTCACGAAAGCTTATGCTCAAATAAACAAGATATTGTCCATAAAAATATTTTTCGGCATGAAAGCAAATGGTGGGAAATACACTCGAGAATGGCTACTGTATTCACCATCAACAGGCTCTGTGTACTGTTTTGTTTGTAAACTTTTTGCATATAAACCTTCAACATCCCGCTTTGCTGCAGATGGATTTAGTGACTGGCGGAATACTGTTTTAATTGAACAACATGAAAATAGCTCTACTCACAGGAGATTCAATGTTGACCTATTTAAATCGAAGACAGGGCTTTGGATTGACACAAAAATTGGAAGAACAAATTAAAGGGGAGTGTGAATACTGGTAACATGTCTTGCAGCCTGTTATAGCTGTTATTCAAACATTATTCAAACATGAACGTGGTCTGCCTTTCCAGGGATCAAATGACACATTTGGATCATTGCAGAACAGAAATTTCTTGGGATTGTTGGAGCTTGTGGCTCAGTTTGACCCATTTTTAGCAGGCCACATCTCAAAATATGGGAATGCTGGCAAAGGTAACCCATCATACTTATCCAAGACAATATGTGATGAACTCATTGGTCTAATGAGTGACACAGTTCGTTCAGCTACTGTGGATGAAATAAATACTGCTGGGTACTTCAGTTTATCTGTTGGCTACACCTGATCTTCCACATATTGATCAATTGAGCATTGTGCTAAGACATGTGTCGCCCACAGATGGAAAACCAGTTGAGCGATTTATAACATTCCTCAATTTGAAAAGCCACCCTGGTGAAGAGATGGCAAATCAAGAACTGCATTATCTGTGCCAAGTTTGCAAAATGGAGTTCTCAAAGTGCAGAGGTCAGTCTTATGACGACGCTGCCAACACGTCAGGGCGTTATCAAGGAAAGCAGAAGAAGCTTTTAGAACAGAACAAATACGCCGTATTCATACCATGTGCTGTACACACTCTCAACCTTGTTGGCCGCAGCGCTGTTCATTGCTGTCGGGTGGCAGTACGTTTTTTCTCAACAGTTCAGTTACTTTATACATTTTTCTCTGCCTCAACACACCGATGGGCAGTTCTTAAAACATATTTGGGCAATGATCATGTGTTGAAATCTCTTTCTAATACTCACTGGGAGGCACATGCCATGGCAACAAGTGCAATTCTGAAGTCCTACTCAAAGATTGTGGATGCATCAGAAAGTAGAGCTGAAGACCGAGCACAGAAGGGAGAAACTAGACGAGAGGCAGAAAACATTGCAAACAAGAGGCAAGAACTAGAGTTTGTCTTAATGTTGACCATGTGGAATGAAATTTTACGACACTTTTACCATACAAGTCAAGCTCTCCCAGAGAAAGAATTGGATTTGCAAACGTGTGCAGACCTCTGCCCATCATTAGCAGACCACTTACACACTTTGAGGAATGATTTTGAAAGATCTGAAACCATATCAAAAAATATCTTGCCTGATACTAACTACAAAGAAGCCCTGTCCTGCAAGCGAATCAGGAAAAAACAAGCAAATGATGGCAGTGCAACGGAAACGGCATTGAATCCTAGAGACAACTTTCCCGTATCTGGTTACTACACTATAATTGATACACTTGAAGCTCATATGAAGAGGAGAAGTGACATGTACAAAGAAGTATCAAGTAGATTTTCTTTTCTAAACGATATGGACTTATCTGACCAACAATATTCACAAGGTTCCCAAAGGCTCGTTGACTCAGACCCTGTTGACTTGAACATGAATCTCTGTGGAGAAGTACGGCAGTTCCGCTGTTATATGAGCACACAGTTTAATGAAACAGGGAAAATGAAATCCAGTCACATTGATCTTCATGACCCAATACTGAAAGGCGGAATACGATGTGTATTTCCAAATGTAGAGCTCGTACGACGTGTTTTTCTAACATTGATGATTACTAACTGCTCCACAGAATGTTCTTTTTCTCAGCTGAAAAGAATAAAAAACCCTCCGAGAACAACAATGTGTCAGGACAGACTTGATTCACTTTCCCGATTGTGTATGGAAGCAGACATGCTTCGTCGAGTCAGCTTTGATGAACTTATCCAGAATTTTGCAATCAGAAAATCTAGAAAGAAGCTATTTTAATTTCATCATACATGTAGGTTGTGTGTCATTTCAAAAAATAAAATTTTATTTTACGGTATAGTATTGTTTTTATTTTGAATTACATGGGGGGGGGCACCATAATCTTTTCAGTGCTTAGGGCCTCTAAAGGTCTTAATCCGGCCCTGCACACGGATCAGCAATAAGCCTTCAGATGGTCATTTTCATCCACTGCCAACCAGATCCAAAAGGCTTGACTTGCAGGGGAAAGTATTATTTGCCCATTACCAAAAAACCCAGCCACCCGCCCTCCCTGCAGTCCAGCACTCTTCAGTTCTAGCACACGTTGCTCTTGTTTGCAGAACGTCTTCAGTGCAAAGCTAGCCCTGTGTGCCTCATTCAAAGTAGGGCAATGGGCCCTGTTTTATTTGCTTGTCCGTGAAGCCAGACTAGTCCCTTCTGTCGGACGGTCCATTCTGGCCTCACACACTATGAATCCTCCAAGGCTGTCAAACCAACAGCGAGCCTTCGAGCTAATGATTCCAATAAAGGTTGATCATAGAATCCAGTCGGTGCAATTAGCTCCAGTATAATCCTAAACTGCAACCAGGGCTCTGCTCTCTAAATGGGAAGGAGGAGTGAGTAATAGCCTCTTCGCCTAACAAACAAAATAAGCCCCAACTCCTACTCTCGGTTACACTGGTGTAAACCTGGAGTGACTCCCTTGCTGGCTGGAGTTACTACAGCCGCAGACTGGAATAGGAGAGAGGAGAATTTGGCCTTAGGTTTAAAAAATACACATCCCAGCAGGACCATTGTGCAATATGGTTCTAGACTCACCAGCATTAAAGATGGGAAGGAGCAGGTAAAGCCTGCCTCCCTCGGCAGGGTTACTTCCTGCAGCGCATGCTGGACATGGTCTAATCGGGGGGGCGGGGGGGGGGCAGGGGGGTATCCTGGTACACAACCTAAATTTTTCCTCACTTCTTTTAATCTCTATTATCCTTAGTCCTCTGGACCACCCTAAAGAGTTCCCCTCCTTTCTTGGTATTTACACCCTTTGGGCCAAATCTGTGGTTGAAATCAAGGCCCAGATCCTCAAATGTGCTTAGGCACCTAACTCCCATTGTTTTCCATGGGAGTTAGGTGCCTCAGTATGATCCAGGCTGAGGTTCCATCCAAGCATACGACCCTTTATACACTTGTAAACAATTACCACACATCAGTGCTTATCTGGCCCCATCCCCACTGCATGTGCACCTCACCATCTTTAATGAAGCAATCCCCACAAACTCCCTGTGAGGTAGGGCAGTGCTGTTATTTCCATGGTACAGGCGGGAAACTGAGGCACAGAGACGCTAAAGCCCAGACCCTCAAAAGTATGTAGGCGCCTAACTCCCAGTGTGATCAACGGATTTCACTGGACATTTGAGAATCTGGGCCTAAGTGACTTGCCCAAGGTCATATAGGAAGGCTGTGGCAGAGCAAAGTTTCCCAAGTCCTAGTTTAGTGCTTGAGCCACTGGACCATCCCTCCCCTCCTCCTGCCTCATTCACATTCAGTTCATTTGATATTTCGCCACAAGTGTTTCTGTTGTCTCTGGGGGAAATGAATTGTCCCGTTGAAACAGCCTGAGACAACAGGGCTAAGGCAAGCGAAGAGAGCTAGATCCTCAGCTGGCGTAAATCAGCACAGCTCCATTGACTTCAGTACAACTGTGTAGATTTACACCAGCTAAGGCGCTGGCCCAGAGGGCTTACTACGCCCAGGGATGGAAGGAACTCATTGGCCAGCAGTATGGTAATGATTTATACCGTTATGTGCATCCTGGTGGTTATCAAACCTTGGGGTCACATTAGTGTCTTTGAAGAGACCATCCAAACCAGTCACCATCCAGGAGCTCAGTGATCCAATGTGCCTAGGGCACTAGTTCGCTGACCTAGCCCTCAGATCCTGCTTCTGTCACGAGGGAGATGAGTTTGGGTGCCTCATTCCCTAACGGACACGTGTCCGTGTCAGAAACCCACCCTGCAAGCTGGCACCAAACGCAGCGTCTCCCCAAGAGGAACCCGGGGCTGGAACGCGAGAGGCAGGCGAGTCGGAGCTCAGGTCTCGACAGAGCTGCGTGGGGAAATGCACTCTGTATCGGCGGGGGCTATGCCAGTGCTGTCTACACCCCGCTTTCATAGGCCTGTAGCAAACCAGGACTCTAGGAAAGCGTTTTGGGAGCCAGGGAAGAATCTGAAATCAAAAGACTCCAGCTTTAAAATGGAAATCAAACCGCATATGACAGGACTCCTGGGTTCACTGGGGGTGTACTCAACACAAAGCACTTGTTTGGAGGAGGAAAAACTACTCTTCCCTTTGGGGTGCGGTTCAGCTGAAGTCTGCTATATTCCTCAACTCACACCTTGTGCTATTACTTGGACATTAAAGCTTCCTTTGTACTGTCCACTGTGGTTTCCCCACGGACCTTCCATGAATCCTCCAGTTCACAACCTGCGAGCTCCTTTGTATAGCGGCATGTTTTGGCTTCTGGAGCAACAAGCCCAAAGGACCATTGCCGTGTTCAGACAAGTTTCAGATAACAACAGTGTTAGATCTGCAGCTGGCATGGATCAGCATCGCCCCACTGGCTGCTCGTGGGGGTCCCACCCCAGCGGAGGGGCTGGTTGACAATAGTTTTGCTAAAACCCCAATGAGCTGCAATTCTGTAAAACTGAGGCCCAGGCCCGCTGTGGCCATTACGCAACACCAAACACTTCTCATATGGGGTGGGGGGGGGAGTGGGGGAGGGATAAAAGCCCTGCTGTTTAGGCCAAAATCTAACTCAGGGAATTCCAGTCTCCCTCACTTCCTTCTGCAATCTCCACCCTCTTGTGGCTGCATTGCTGTGGGACAGCTCCACCTGCCTCTCTGTCACTCAGGCTCCTCACGCCACCCCTCCAGTGACAAATCCTGCCATTTCTTCCTCTGCTGTGTATTTACAGCCTCTCTTCCGCTCTCTGGCCCTATGACTAAGACTCTGAGCCCAGATCCTCAAAGCTATTTAGGTGCCTAACTGCCAGTGATTTCAATGGGAGTTAGGCACCTAAATTCTTTTGAGGATCTGGGCCCTGGTCTATTTCCTGGTGAGCTCCCGATTGGTTGTTGCTACCTCCCCTTCCCCGGCCCGCCCAGTTCCCATCTTGCTCCCCTCCAGAATGCAGACTCACAGGCAGAGCCCACCTGTCTGCTGGCTCTGCTCAGGGGCAGGTTTGCAACAAACCCTGCTAGGATCCAGCCCTGGCACACATGAGCCGCTCTGAATGCACAGCATATGACTTGTGCAGGGGGCAGACCAGTGGGGAATGCCAGGGTGCCATGCAAAGCACGAGGGGGGGAGGGGAGGGCACTGCTAACAGCAACGACAGTATCCCGTAGGGCAGAGCAAGGAGACGCAGCAAACAGCTTTTGAATCCCCCTCAGCCAAGTGTTTAAATGAGGTCCCAGGGGAATCCAGTAATACTTATGGGCCAAGTGCTCGTCAAGGCTCCCAGACCAAAGGAAAGTTAGAGAGTCAGGAAAATGGTTTGGGAGACCCCCTATTCCCTGAGCTGCCCTCTCCAGCCAGTGGCTAAGGGGGCTGGGGATTTTATTACCTGCTGCCTATTAAATCTGTACAAGGACGGACCATCTTTTCCCACCTGTGAGTCTCTTGGGCTGTTCTGAACCCAGCTTTGCTGCTACAGAAGTTAGCATTGTCACGCGTCATCAAGCACCGTACGAAGTGCGTGTACCGAGGGGGCACTTGCTCTATCAGGCCACGTGACCGGGGAAATTCACAGGTATTATCTGTATGGGCCCTGGTGACCCCGCGAGTTGTGTTTGACCCTGTTCCATTATCTTTACTTCCTCTTTCATATAGAAGTTACACATACTGGGTGGGTGTGTTTATTTCTCGGGAGTCTCCAGTGATCTGGGAAGTAAGTGGGGTGACCGTGTGGTAAGCAGTTTCCTTCCAAGCTGCCCTGATGACTCTGGCAAGAAGGAGCCAGGGGGGTGGAGGCATCACCAAATAAATTCCTTGGGGAAGAAAATAAGGAAGTTAGACAGTGCTGAGCTGGAGGCGGGATCCAGCTGACCCCAGGCCTGGCCAGCAAAACCCACAAGGAGATTGACGTTCAAGGAAGTAACCGGGTGGATAGGGTGCTACACGCATTTTAAAATAAGGCTTCTCGACTTCCCTGAATGCCTCCCCCATCCCTGCACACACCCGGCCTGCCCTCTAAGATCCCTGCCCACTAGTCCCTGGGACACCGGGCACAAGGGCCCTCCACATCTAAACCGGCTTAGCATCTTCCTCTGCCTCCTCCAGCCACTCATTCCTGCACAAACAGGCAGCGGCACCAGCCTGAGAGCTGCACAAGCCCTCACAGCGAGTGAGTGTGAAACACAATGAGAAATGGGCTTTGGCACTCCTGCAGCCCGTTCCAGGTTTGCTCCCCAAGATGTGCCACCTTAACACGCTTGTTTTAAGAGGATGCCTCAGTTTCCCTCAGCAATAGGGGTAAGGAAGTCAAATAAACAGCCACTCCTCCCTGTGGGGGCCAAAAGCCTCCAGTCTCTATATATCCCAGACCCGGGCAAAGGGTGGCCCAGTGGTTGGGGGCTAGTCTGGGACTTGGCAGAACAAAATTCAATTCCCTGGTCTGCCACAGATTTCCTGTGTGATACTTACACTCTGTGGGCCTCAGTTCCACCTGTGCAATGGGTATAACAGTCATACCCTTCCTCCCTGGGTACTGTGAGGATAAATGCATGTGAGAGTGACAGGTGCTCAGGTTCTGCAGCTGTAGACGCACTCTATCATAGCTGAGGAAGTCAATATACCAGCATAAGAGCCCCACCCAGGGAACCTCTGGACTAAGATGATGGCATTAGGAAGCCAACGGACAGGCCTGTCTTCCATCCTTCTCAGTTTAGTGCTGCGAAAAGGTGCCCGTTTGGCAACCCTAAAATCCTTTCTCTAACCCCAGCACAAACTTCCACCATGTCCAGCCCGCGCCACGCCAGCCCCTTGGACCACGTCACAAACGAGCATTTCCTCAGCCTTCCATAGGACGCTGGCATCTGAGAGGCTGCCCGCAGAGAGCTCATGGCAGGAGCGGGGCTGCTATGTACCCCACACTGCAGTTCAGGGGCCACCCATAGGGGTGAAGGCAACTCATTCCCCAGGCTCCGCCTTGGGCAGAGGGGCTAATAGGCCAGTTATGGGGCTGATCTCTGAGAGACAATGGGGTGGGGGGAAGGTAATATTTTTACTGGGCCAATGTCTGTTGGGGAGACAGACAAGCTCTGTCCAGTGGATGCCTGTCCATGAATCAGAGTGAGCACCACCATTTTTAACCCACATAGGTCACTGGAAATGAATTTCAGCGACTGCTGGTTTGGCTGGATTTGAACCAGTGACCCAGTAGAACCCACCTCACCAAAGTCCAATAACAGACGTGCTGGGGGTCCAGGCACAGCTGTACATTAGCACGTGTGGGACAGAGACTCCAACTTACAGCCTCCTGTTAGATGCTTTTCCAGCTACACGTTTCTTGTCTGGCCGTTCGGAGCGTAACCTGCCCGAGCACCGACTCAGTTCAGACCCACGTGCTGATCTGTAATTGACACGCTGCCCCTTACCTAGACCCTGAATGTCAGTAGCACCACGGCACGGCCGGTGAATCACAAGCCAGGCTGGTCAGGGTGAGTTCGGTAACGGGAAGGCTTTAACAGCAGGTCAGCTTCTGAGGTCATTGATATTCCACCAGCTGAGTTTCCGGCTGGACTGCCTGTTTCCTTAATACCTCAAATTAAACTGCAGCCAACCTCCCATGGCAAGACACAAAGTCCTGGAAGGCTCCAAAGGGCCTTAACTGAAAAGTTCCATCCACAATAGGCTTTGCACAGCCTGTGCTCCATTCAACTGACCGTGGCAGAAAGTCTAATAGATAGGGCAGGACTAGGAATCAGGAAACCTCGGTTCTAATCCTGACTGTGCCACCTGGCCTTGGGCGAGTCACTTTACCTCTCTGGGCCTCCACTCTTTGGGTGTTTAGATTACAAGTTCTTCAGAGCAGGGGCACTGTTGTTTGTTCGCACAGCATCTAGCACAACGAGGTCCTGATCTCAACTTAGCTCCTCAAGGCATTACCGTAATACAAATGATGAGCTGTCCAGTCACCAGATGAAGGGTGTGCAATAGGATCTATCTACAGCATCTGGGAAGCTCATCTGTGCAGGAGACAGAACTCTCTCAGGGACCAGTCCAAGACCAAGGAATGAACTCGCCCAGGAACTAGGGACAATCCCAGACCTGACCACCTTCCTGCCTTCTCTGACAAACCACCACCTGTGTTTAGACAAGTGAAATAAACTCCTCTGCCCCCACTTCTCCCGCTGCTGAGAGGACAAGCACAGGAGAGCGGTTAGTCATGGTGGTTGGTGCGCTACGAGGAGGAGCGCGGTATAAGAACCTGCAGAGAAGCCAGGTCAGCGCACCAAGCTCATTAATAAATCTTCCCTCAGTCCCTCCCGCTGAGCAATTAGAAGTACTGTCAGCGTGAAGCTACTGACCAAGCCCGTAAGACGTTTTCCCCACTTCACTAGCATCATCTAGTGGAGAAAGACAAAAATAAGCGGCCTGACCCTGGCTCGAGAACGCAAGGAGGAAAGTGTTTATCCCAGACGCTGTGGAGTAAAGAGGATGGCTAGTCCTGGGGTTAGGGACATCTCAGTCCAATTCTGACACATTCCCTGTACGACCTCGAGCAAACCCCTCCACCTCTCGCTGTGCCTCAGTTCCCCCTCTCTACGGCCAGGGCTGCCCCATAGACTTCTGCCAGCCTCGCTATGTTGATCAGGGGTGTGATCACTGACTGACGCCGCCGTGGTGGCAGCAGCCCCTAGCACAGAGATAGCTACAGCCGCAAACGCTGCTTTCACCAGCATAGCTCATTTCACCAGCAGGGACGATTGTACGGGTGGGTCCAACGCAGTTTTGCTGTTATAGCTGCATCCATGCTGGGAGTGCTTTGATATCGCGCCCCAGTAAAGCACTCATAGTGTAGACATGGCCCAAGTTCGGCACAGTTACTGCCTCTCCTCCAGGCTTTGTCCCTTATCTATTGAGACTAAGCTCTCCAGAGGCCACCTCCATGGTTTTATACTGTACCTTGCACAGAGCGGCCTGGTGATCTCCGCTGGGGAGTCTACACCCTGCTGTAATAGAACAAGATGTACAGCAGTGAACATGTACCTCAGTTTCTGCTCTACCCTAGGTGGGCACCAAGCCAGCCTGAGACCAGAGCTCTCCTGGCAACTGTACCCATATAGCAGTGCGCAGTGGGGTGTGGTTTTATAGCGGGTATTTCTATGCCGGCAAAAACCCTTGTGAAGGTGCAGTTATGGCAGCCTAGTAGTTGATCTGGTTTTGTTTGAGGACCCAGTATAAGCTGTATGGTAAAAACACTTGTGAAAAATTTTTCAGAGTCATTGCTTCCCCAGATGGAGTTCCCCCATCAGGTGTGATGCTGTATAAAAAAGGTGAGCATGTTTACACTAATGTATCACCACTGTTGCACTATTGTGATAAGTGTTGAACAAAGGATGTTATGTAAAGAATCATTGGAAAAACTACGGTCTGCTAAGTAGGGTTATCCTGTTTATATGCATGCATCACCATTGTATATTCATCACCCTGTTACGAAACTTTGCCGGATGTTTGTATCTCACAGCTGTTGTGTTCCTAGGTAACGCCCTCAAGGCAGATTTACATCCAGGCTAGTCCATTAGGATCAATCAGCTCCTCTGGGGACCCCTCCTGAGGTCTCTTCAGGAAACACACCCAATGACAACTTCCTATTTAGAGTTACATGTTTAAGGCCTGTCAGTTGCCAATTTTTAATCCACTTATGTGCCATGTTAATTTTATATCACTCTAGGGGTTTGTTTGTTTGTTTAAGTCAGAATGTAACATGGTGCCAAGCCAAATCCTTACATCAGTCTAAGTATATTAGAACACCACTATTACCTTTATCAAGCAAAGTAGCAGTCTCATCGGGGGGGTGGGGGGGGAATCAAATTAGTCTGACAGGATTTATTTTCCTTAAACCCATGTTGATTTACAAGAAGAAAATTAAGAACTAGAGCATGGAAATTGAATCCCATCAACCATTCCATTACCTCTGAGGATTTATAGACTGGTCAGCCTGACATTACCACCTAGCTCATCCCATTTAAAAATTGGCACATTAACTTTCTTTCAGTAGTCTAGAACATCTCGAAAAATCAACACTAGCCAGCCAGCCACTCAGTTAACAGGACCTGCTGATTTTGAAAGTGTCTAACTTTAGGAGCTGTTCATTCTACATCCTCCACAGATACTAGTGGAATGGGAAATGGTGTTATCACCCTGAGACAATATCTGGTTTTCCCCAAATGCAAAAACAGAAATATTGAACACTTCTGCCTTCTCTGCATTATTATTGCTAATTCTACTATTTCCAGCTAGTAATGGGCTAGTACCATTTTCAGGAATCTTTAAAAAAAAAGACAAACCAACAACAACTCCTTGTTGTCCTTAACTCTGCTGGTCATAGATTTCTCCTTGTGTGCACGTACTTTGCTGTTGTACGATGAGACTGGAAGCTGTGGGGATAGCGACACGGAATTAAGGTTTGGAGAAGCTGGAAAATGCATGCTATCAGGCAGCATCTTACACAAGTCTCCATTGTTTGTTCTCTAGTGCCGCCCCCATGTCACCTAACTGTAGAGCTGCCCCCTGCCCTGCACACAAACTTCCTAGGTCTGACAGTACTTTTTATGGATGAAGAATGGCAGAACCTTTTCCTCCTCAAGACCCTAGTGGTTGATTCAAATGCTTGGAATCTTTAAATTCAGGGGAAGGAATCAGTGTGTGTGTGTGTGTAAGTGTAACTTCAGGCTACACCCCCACCCCAGCATCTACATCTCCACTGCAATCTGCAGCGGAAGTGGAAACTCAGCACCTGAAAGGGTGGTCATTTGAAATCTTGTACTAACAGGCACGCAAAAGCCTGACTGTAGACAGCTGCGTTTCAGAGTTCCCACCTCCAGGCTTAGACAGAATTAGTTGAATGAGAGACAGAGGTTTGCAGTTAAGAATTTATTCTCACAGTTCCAGCTCAAAGAGAAGTGGCAAGCCAAGGACATGACACATGTAGCCCTAGGACACACCATCCTCTTTCATGCCGAACGATCAAAGTGATAGGCAGCAATGTATCTAGCAGCAAGCCTGCAAGTAACGAAGTGTAATCCCAGAGACATCTAGCCCACAAGAGGAATAGCACTGCCAGGCTAATGCCTAGAACAAGTGCTTAATAATCTTCTCCTTCCTCTGCCTCATCCCCATCTGCAGAGTCCCTGCCAACTTCCTCATAGTCCTTCTCGAGAGCGGCCATGTCCTCCCTGGCTTCAGAGAACTCCCCCTCCTCCATCCCCTCCCCCACATACCAATGCACAAAGGCCCGTTTCGCATACATCAGGTCAAACTTGTGATCCAGCCGGGCCCAGGCTTCTGCAATAGCCGTGGTGTTGCTCAGCATGCAGACGGCCCGCTGCACTTTAGCCAGGTCTCCCCCCGGCACCACCGTGGGGGGCTGGTAATTGATGCCCACCTTAAACCCAGTTGGGCACCAGTCCACAAACTGGATGGACCTCCTGGTTTTGACGGCTGCTATAGCCGCATTCACATCCTTGGGCACCACATCCCCCCGGTACAGCAGGCAGCAAGCCATGTATTTGCCTCGGCGAGGGTCACATTTCACCATCTGGTTGGAGAACTCAAAGCAAGCATTGGTGATTTCAGGCACCGAGAGCTGCTCGTGGTAAGCTCTCTCTGCAGAGACTATGGGGGCATAGGTAGTGAGGGGGAAGTGTATGCGGGGATAAGGCACCAAGTTAGTTTGGAATTCAGTGAGATCCACATTCAAGGCACCATCAAACCTCAGGGAAGCAGTGATGGAGGACACTATCTGGGCGATCAGCCTGTTCAGGTTGTGGTAGGAGGGACGCTCGATATTGAGGTTCCGGTTGCAGATGTCGTAAATGGCCTCATTGTCCACCATGAAAGAACAGTCCGAGTGCTCCAGCGTGGTGTGGGTGGTCAGGATGGAATTGTAGGGTTCCACCACCGCAGTGGAGACCCGTGGGGCAGGGTACACCGAGAACTCCAGCTTGGACTTCTTCCCAAACTCCACTGAGAGACGCTCCATCAAGAGGGATGTGAATCCAGAGCCTGTGCCTCCTCCGAAGCTGTGGAAGACCAGGAACCCTTGAAGGCCACTGCACTGGTCAGCCTGCAGTAGAAGAAAAAGTTTGACGCCCGTTCCCCTCTGGAGCGCTGGGATTTAGAGCATCATGTTTATGAAACAATTGATACCAGGCACAAGTGATACATTTCTAGTCAGCACTCCCAGTTGCCAGTTAGAGAGGTGAAACAGGCCATAGATCGCTGCCTCAGGCTGTATGGGCACCAGTTGCAGCCTACCCTGGACAAAGTTCAGTCCACACAGCTAGTGAAGCAGACCCTGGTGCTGCGTATTTATTTATTGGGGTTTCACCTTTCGTGTAGGCAATATGCCAGCTGGTGAGCCTGGAGCATGGTAGGAGGGATACCTGTTCAATAGCTTGTCCTCAAGGGGCCAGTGGCTGTAGGACAGTTCATTCTGGCTGCCACTGACAGCATCCAGATGCCTCTGGTTAGATGCTGTCAAGGCAATTACTACCCCATGCGTTTTGTGGGGATGTTTATGGACGCCCATACACAACAGACCCCATGCCTAGAAGCCCAATTACTGAGTCACGTTATTCCAGGAGACGCTCGGCTTCTGTTTTAAAGAGTTTCTGGCCCTTGTGGTTGGCAGCAGCTTGGAAGCGTGAACCAAGCGTCTCCAGTGCAATGCTGCCTGCCAGAGTCCGAGACGCGAGCTCTAAGTGACGTGAGGGGTCCTATGCATCTCAATGGAGCGGTGGCTCCCAGATCCATTCCCTGGGGGGCCCAGCCACCCCCACCTAGAGCAGAGGTGTGTGGTCAGGGCAAGAGGGCCCAGCCCATCCACTCCAATGGGAAGGCTGCCCTCATGGCCACACACTGGGGACCTTGAACTCATAACACCTCACCGGTGGGTTACACAGGCACAGACTGGCTGCTAGGGTACATACTTGGACTCCTACAGCCAGTCAGGGTGTGGTTGGGAGAGACTGACCCCCACACTCCTGCTCCTAAGGGGTGGAAAGGGAGCCACTGCCTTTCTGTGAGGGGAGTAAGGCCCTGTGTGCCTTCCAGAGGGTGCAGAGGGAATCCCTCCCTTGGTACCAGCCATGTAAGCTCAGGACTAGACGCATGAACACTCAGGGTTCAAACTCTGCAGCCAGCCCACATGGCAGAGCCACACCGGGCCGCGCCGCACCAGCCACTTGCCATTTTGCGAATCCTGGCCGATACGTTATCAATGATTTCCTTCCCAATGGTGTAGTGACCTCGGGCGTAGTTATTGGCTGCATCCTCCTTGCCTGTGATGAGCTGCTCTGGGTGGAACAGCAAGCGGTAGGTCCCTGTGCGGATCTCATCTGTGGGGGAAGGAGACCGTGGAGTGAGAGATCTGCAATCTACCATGATTGAAATGGAGCTGCTATTAGACAATAGCACGAGAAGAGGCGCATACACTGCCAGGGCAACTAAGTAAAGCCACCGTGGGTTAAACCAAGGGCAGGTTAGGCTCACACAGTAGGTTTCATGAGACCCAAGGTGCTTGGGTGTGACAGCAGTGCGTCCAGCAGGAGACCCTGAATGAGGGAGTTAAACCTACTTTAAGTGACTTAGGGGAATCATTCCCCTATCAGACACTGCAGCTTTGTGCTAGCTCATGGGAGGTGGGAATTGTCTATAAATGATCTGGAGGATGGTGTGGATTGCACCCTCAGCAAGTTTGCGAATGACACTAAACTGAGAGGAGTGGTAGATACGCTGGAGGGTAGGGATAGGATACAGAGTGACCTAGACAAATTAGAGGATTGGGCCAAAAGAAATCTGATGAGGTTCAACAAGGACAAGTGCAGAGTCCTGCACTTAGGATGGAAGAATCCCATGCACCGCTACAGACTAGGGACCGAATGGCTAGGCAGCAGTTCGGCAGAAAAGGACCTAGGGGTTACAGTGGACGAGAAGCTGGATATGAGTCAACAGTGTGCCCTTGTTGCCAAGGCGGCCAATGGCATTTTGGGATGTATACGTAGGGGCATTGCCAGCAGATCAAGGGACGTGATCGTTCCCCTCTATTTGACATTGGTGAGGCCTCATCTGGAGTACTGTGTCCAGTTTTGGGCCCGACACTGCAAGAAGGATGTGGAAAAATTGGAAAATGTCCAGTGGAGGGCAACAAAAGTGATTAGGGGACTGGAACACATGCCTTATGAGGAGAGGCTGAAGGAACTGGGATTGTTTAGTCTGCAGAAGAGAAGAATGAGGGGGGATTTGATAGCTGCTTTCAACTACCTGAAAGGGGGTTCCAAAGAGGATGGCTCTAGACTGTTCTCAATGGTAGCAGATGACAGAACGAGGAGTAATGGTCTCAAGTTGCAGTGGGGGAGGTTTAGGTTGGATATTAGGAAAAACTTTTTCACTAGGAGGGTGGTGAAATGCTGGAATGTGTTACCTAGGGAGGTGGTGGAATCTCCTGCCTTAGATATTTTTAAGGTCAGGCTTGACAAAGCCCTGCTGGGATGATTTAGTTGGGGATTGGTCCTGCTTTGAGCAGGGGGTTGGACTAGATGACCTCCTGAGGTCCCTTCCAACCCTGATCTTCTATGAGGGACTTGCAAGAGGTTGCAGCCAGGGTCATCCCTACCCATATGCAAGGTATGCAGCTGTGTAGGGCACCCTGCCCCTTCCTGGCCCCAAACCCCCTGCCCTGCTCCGCCCCTTTCCCCCTGCTCCGCCCCAGCCTCACCCCCACCCCAAACCCTTGCTCCTGCCCCAGATCAACCCCAGCCCCACCCCTTCCCCAAACCCTCCATTCTGCCCCTTCCATGCCTGCTCTGCCCCAGAGGACTGCAGCAGGAGGCAGGCCTGCACTCACTGGCAGCGGGAAGTGCAGCAATCTGGCCCCAGCTGTGCTGCCAGTGAGTGCTGGGGGGGCAGTTCCCCCCGTCACCCAAGCCAGCCGCCCCTCCCCCACATACCATATGGGGGCTGTGTAGGGCCCCAGAATATCTAGGGACAGCCCTGGTTGCAGCTTTCAGTTCCTGTGCTCTGAAGAGATGTAGTAACAAGCACAGAGATATTCTTCTAAGAAGCGACCCTGTGTCTCGGATCCCCCCCAGTGTTCCCCTCCACATGCGTCACTCCCTGCCCAACGCACGTGCAAAAGAAGGCCAGCCCTCTGGAGGCCATGAGATGGGTTTGTGTTTCCACATGGGGCAGCCACGCGTCTCCAAGCCCAGAGACTGTCCCCATTTTCAGGGTCTGTTCCACTGTCCCCACTGACTTCTCAGAAACATTTCAGCGTGGCAGGTTCAAGTCAGTGATGCTCTGCCCAGACTGGATGCCAACCCTGGGGAGGAGATCTAGGATAAGAACCAGCGAGAACATCCCTTGATCAGGCTGGCCACCCTGAGCTTCCTTCATCGTCTGCATTCTCTCCTCCCCACTCCCACATAGTGGCCCTTGCACATAGGGAGGAGGGAGAGAAGTGGATTGGGTGAGAAAGGCATCCTTTGCCCTAGCCACTGCCACAACCTTCCTGTGCCCACCTCCCTGACCTCACCCAGGGAGGGTCATCCCAAAGTGTCCCACTGGGAGTCTGGTCTTCACTGAGGAATAAAGCACCATGTTTTAAACACAGGCGCTGCAGTCCAGCGGCATCCCTTTAATATTGAGCATCCACTATTTGAATGGAGGCCTGTCAGTTACACCCTCTCTAGAGGTCTGGTGAGCAAGGCCAGATTAATGCAAGGGTTTTAGGGGCTGCAGATCAGGGCCTCAGGCTAAGGGGAGCCCCGCAAAAATAAATCCATAATCATATACAATTCAGTAGTCACCACCTCATTGATAGTGATCGATGGGTCAATCCTGGAGCCTCCGCCAGTGGATCACGATCTCCAGGCCACTAGAAGTCCTGCGGTGCAGCAGGGCTCAGGCAGGCTGTCTGCATGCCATGGCCCTACACTGCTCCCAGAAGCGGCCGGCTGCTGGCAGCTCTGCGCAGCCCCTGGCCAGGGGTGGGGAGGGGAAGGAGTGGGGAGGCTCCGCCTGCTGCCCCCAGCCCTTTCCCCATGGGCAGGGCACAGAGACACGCTGTCCCCCTCCCCCAGGGGCACACAAAGACCTGCCAGCAGCCGGCCGCTTCTGGGAGTGGTGGGGGGCTATGGCAGGCAGCCTGCCTGGGCCCTACTGTGCCACCAGCCAGGAGCTGCCTGTGGTAAGTGCCTCCTGGCCAGAGCCTCCACCTCGCACCTCCTCCTGCGCCCCAGGTCAGAATCCCCTCCTGCACCCAAACTCCCTCCCAGAAAGACACTAATAGAAGAGCTGCTCTATGGTAAGAAGGAGGTTATTTTGAATCAGCTATATTCTACGTGTTTTGAGACTGAAACGTAACCACAAAACAGCTTTGTATTAATTAAAAGGCACGTTTAGTATAAAGTTAATAGCCTTGATGCCACAATTGTGATCATTTTGTTTTAAATTAGAGAAGAGACTTGTATACAGGGGGCCCCACAAAAGTCTAATAGCCCCAGGCCCACAGGAGAGTTAATCTGGCCCCGCTGGTGAGGCTGGGAAAGGGATGGGGTGGAACTAGCTCATGGCTTGATTGGATCCCAGTAACCTGGAGGCCATTCTCCCAACTCTGCGAGTGTTTGCAGTTTGTGATGGACAGGACATGGCAAGATTGACAGTCACACTGGACACCAAAGATTCATCCATGCCCATGTCTTACCAATGACTGTTGGCTCCAGGTCTATGAACACCGCTCTGGGAACATGCTTCCCTGCTGCAGTCTCACAGAAGAAAGTCTCAAAGGAGGAATCCACTTGTTCACTTGCCTTTGGAGCAGGAATGGTCCCATCTGGTAGGATTCCATGTTCTAGGCAATAGAGTTCCCAGCAGGCGTTGCCCATCTGGACTCCAGCCTGCCCCACATGGATGGAAAGGCACTCCCTCTGGAAATAGAGACGGGCTGTATGTGCCATGCACACAAATAACTGACCTAGACAACCTCAACCCTGCATCAGTGGGACCGTCTACCTGACAGGATCAGGAGTCATTTTCAGTAGGAAGGATAAAGTTCCCATATTTTCTAGGGAGACTCTAAATGTCACCCTGAAGTCTTTGCTAGATGTCTGCTCTCCTCGCCATAAACCCACTCATGACTGGTTTATTATTGTAGGGTGCCCAGGAGTTCTGCCCCACACGGTTTCCCCTCCTCACTTTCCTCCCCCTAGAGGGGGCAAGTGAAGAATCCATCTTAGGAAAGAAAGCTACTTAGGGAGCTGTATGGAGAAGTTAAGACACACTGAGACTCAATGAACATCTCTACCACTTTGGACTGAGTTCAAGAGAAGCAGTTTGTTCCTGGGTTTAACACTGGCATGTCCATAACAGAGCTGTATGGAATGAACAGGACCCCTCAGGCTGCCAGGTCAGTCACTGATCCGGAGGCAGGGCCTGTTTAAACGAATGCAGTACCAGTCCAAGTACAAGGGACTCACTAGGGGCCTCTCCAATGCGGCAGGGCAGTACTTTAGCTCAGAAGCCGTGGCAGCTGATTTGAATCAGGATCAAGGGCTAACTGGAACCCACAGCAGGTGTCTTAATGCACCTGGCAAGACCAGGGACGCTTGTGTCAGGAGCACTGAGGTGCCAGGGGAAAAAAAAAACCTTATTCTAGAGGAATGCAATAGACTGAAGTAGTCACCCCGGCCCCTCAACAGCCTGTACTTCGCTAGAACACGGCCTTTAGTGTCGGTAGGGGGCAGGCCACTGGATGGCCAGAGACTAGTACAACCATACACCCCCAGAGTAATCAACCAAATTGCTCCTTTAGCTTAAGTGGTCAGAGGCTGGGCTTTTAGATCTTCAAGCCCCAAGGTCAAATCCCAGATCAAGGGTCCTTACACAGCCAGAGACAAAATGATATTCTTATCCTGAGAAGTTCTCACTGAGGCAAGAAGTCAAAGGGGAAAAAGCAAGCTGGACAACTAAAAGCCCCTAGACTTTAATGGATTATACCATCATAGGCAGCATTTGATCAGGCCTGAAAGGGAAACTAGATATCAGCTGTAAAGCTATCCTTACAAGGAACACGCCCTGCTTTAATAAGCTACAAGCCCCTCCAAAAAAAAACACCCCCCCAAAACCCACCACTTGCATTAGCATCCCAAGAGAAAGCAGCAAGGCACATGTAGCCACAGACTTTACAATCTCCAGCCCGTTCACAAGCTGACCTACAAAACCTCAGCTGTAGAAACCTACCATGGCAATTGAGTCTAAGCACTTTGTGAGCTGCAGTTTCTGATAGCTCTCCTGCTGTAGCTCACTCAAACTTTATAGCCTGCTTGCAAGGGGCTCCACCTGAAGAGGGGGAAGCTGCTTGCAAGTTTAAAGCCGCAGAGCCCCTTCTTGGTGGGTGTCCGAGACATTAAACCCTCTGTACTCACAGGGGCACGGTGCTTAGTCCATTCTCCTAGCTGTTGCCTTTGAAGACAAATTGGACGCTCTTGGGATGACGGATGCTCTGATGAGAGTAACTAGCCTAGGTCTTGAGAGATGCCCATTCCACCACAGGCTTCCTGTGGGACTCTGGGCAAGTCACTTGCCAGACAGAATGCTACCAGACTACATTTTCTTTAACCATCTTAAGATTTGTTTCTTTATCTGGTGACGATTAGGACAGGATCTCCTTCTTATCAGCCCGACATTACAGTGTTTTAATGCAATTTTGATGGAATGTGAGGATGTGACTTCCTGCTTCTTAGCGAATGGCTGCTGCTCTCTTAGTATGACTGCAGACAAAGGCCTTAGGCCTTACAATATGGCTACAGGAAAAGACCTTTTTCTTACAGAAGGATGACCATGTGGTTAAGGCATTTGCCTAGTCTATAAGAAACCTCAGTTCAATTCCTAGCATCTGCCCTTAACTTACTGTAGGATGTTGGGCAAATCCCCTTTTCTCTCCACCACCCTTATTGCTGTTATATCTGAGCCCCTTCCAGCAGTGCCCACAGCTAACATCTGTCACCGGAGCTTTGCTCTTTCTGCTCCCAGGAGGAGAATTGTGCTGAGTGTACTGTTGTGGCAGGGATTTTTTTGACAAATGCACACATTTGGTAGAAGAGGCAATGTTGGGGAACAGCTAAAACACCCAGGCCCTCACTAAATGAGCACCTTCGAATGCAACAGGCCAGATTGCTGAAAAGGCTTTTTAGTGATTTATAAGCGTAAGTGCTACACTTTGTTTCCCACCTTACAGCAAAGTCGAAGAAATGCACTTTGCACTCAGAGAGGAAGGAGGTGAGGTTTGTGATAGCCCTCAGCTCCGGGGCAGGGGGGAGAGTGGGGGTTCATTCCACAGTCTCACAGGCCCAGGCCCTGAGAGAGCTCTTCCTCCTGCACAGATGAGCTCCATCCTCATAGCCGAAAGTTGCATTGCACCAGAGGAGTGAAGCTATCAACTATGTTCCTCATCCTGGAGCTTTAGGCTCTTCTAGATACACTGGGACCAGCTCATGGAACACCTTGAAGGTAAAGATTGAGCCCACAAACATGACTCAATATTCTATGGGAAGCTAGTGTAGAGAGCAGGGGACAGGTTGGATGTTCTCACAACAGCACTCCACTCCTCCTTTAGGTGGAGTTTCCTAGGGCTGATGGCTTCATATCCAGTTCCCCATCTAAAAACTGGAGATAAAGATGCTTCCTTTCTTCCACCCGATGGCTATCTTTTCTACTTAGATTGTAAGCTCTTAGCGGCAGAGATGTTCTCAGACATGACATACAACCCTGGGCACAAGAGGGCCACTAGGAGGTACTACAATGCAAGTAATCACCCATTCCCAGTCAATTTTATTTCAGGCTGATGAGCTTCAGAAGTCCTAGTTTGAGAGTAACCAGAAAACACACCCTGCGTGGGAGGAAGGGAGAAAAACCTGGGGTCAGACACATCTGAAGGCCTGAAATAGTCAACTCCAAAGTAAGCTTAGATCAGCATTATTAGCCATGCAGAAGACACTACGGAATCATCCCCCGTTCGTCTAGGACTTGGAACTGAATGGCAAAAGTTTCCCAGAAACCCCTGGGAAGATAGTGTACAAACTGAGTGTGACTGAATACACCCCTGTATTCACGCCCTACACACCGTGGTAATAATCTTTGTACAAAATGTGCCTTGTGAGGTATAATCTGAAAACTAATAACTCACTGGCCAATAATATCTTGATGAAATGTGTGTAGCAACCTTAGATGTAAAGTTATGAACAGAAGCTGAAATCATGACTGAATTGTGTTTACCAGACAAGTCAGGGGATGGGGTGAACCTGTTTCTCAAAGACAAAGGACGAGCTGAACCCTCTAGCCAGGTGCCATCAGAGTTGACTGGTAATCACTGGTCAAGTGGCCATTATTTGGCAAAGAAGGAGAGCAAGAATAGATTGGTCTGCATTTTAGCAAACAACAACATGGAACCTCTCTCACCGTGAGACTCTATGTCTCCATTCTCACAACTGGAAGGAGCTTTATCCAGGGGTAGCCCTCAGGAAAATGCATTTCAATGGGTGACTGGACTATAAAAGGGCGGGGCAAAAACATCCCTGGGGTATCTTTTTTTCCTTCTGCCTCTCTCCTTCTCTCTTTCACCTACGAAGACAAGAGAACCAGCCTTTTGAATTTGTGCAGGGATCCTGTCTTGAGATTTTGGTCATCAGTGTTGCTGGGAACATGTGGGAAGGATTTTACCTTGAAGCAAGTCTAGTTCGTTAAGTTTTAGTTCCTAGAAAGCGTTTTCTCTTGTAATCATTTCTGCCTTTAATGCCTTATTCTTTTACTCACTTAAAATCTCTCTCTCTCTCTGTAGTTAAAGAAGCTTGTTTTATTCTTTAATCAAAGATAATCCAGTGCTGTGTTTAAACCGAATTGTTTGGTAACTCCAATTCAAGTAGCAAAATGTTGTACATTGACCTCTTATGGGGGAAGGGACCTCCCACATCACAGGGTCCTAGAGCCTGGGCTCCAGCCCGAGCCTGGAAGTCTACACAGCCCCAAAAGCCTGAGTCAGCTGGCAGGGGCCAGCCCTGGGTGTCTAGTCGCTATGTAGATGTACTTAAGTGCCTAGATCCTTTGGAGGGCAGGGTTTATGCCATGCCCCTCTCCTCAGCATTTCCTACTCACTGGCTTAGGCAGTTCCCCACTCAGCATGCTGGCTTCTGTGAATCCCACGCTTAGGTGGGTAACTCAGGGATTCCACTGGACTGTAGGGCATCTACGTTAGGCATCACAATGCTGAGTCGAAGTCTCCTTGGTGGATCTAGCCCTTAGTTTCTATACAACTCACTGCTAGTACGTCAAGACACAGCCAGATGTTTGCACTGTGCGGGAGGCAGCCTGGCCCACTAGTTAGAGTGCTGCCATTGACCCAAAATATGGCCCAGCCCCTCGTCACGTCACTTCTGGCCCATTTGAAGGAGACGTCTCACATCTGTAGGATAGTTTAAGATGCCGTGATAAAAAGCAGTAGGATATTTCGGAGCTTGATTATCTGCAGCGCTGAACGCTTGCATTCCAAGTTGTGGTCAATAGAGTCCACACTGAGTGATGCTAGATTGACTGTGTGAGAGTTAATTGCATGATCTAAAACAGGTTTTCCGCTGAGAACTTCAGTGCCCTGTTAGTTTACATTTAGGACGTTGTTCAGAAGAGTTTTTGGCAGGTTGTCATGTCAGATTTCAACCATTCCCTACAAAGCCAGACAGGAACAGCTGAAGTCCAAGATGCCAGGCTAACTGGAGACAAAGCTTCAATTCAAGCAACAAGTAGGTTAGCATTTGCAGCTCAGAAATCCATTAGTCTGACAGGGCAATGCCTGTAAAGAGTTAATTGTTTCTGTTTTTAAAAAACTGTTCCCATTCTCAGAGATGGAACAGATTTAAAAACCTAAACAAGCTTTTAAACACAGCTCAGGATATAGCTAGCTATCTTCACAGGAACACAAGCCAAGTGTAAGACAAAGGAATAATACGGCCCCTTCCTTAGTCACTCCATGCCAGACGAGAAGTCGCACAACACTGACGCTGAAGAGGAAAAATTTCCCTTTAACTTGTGCTTTCTATCCAGTTACAACATTAGAGCAGGAAAAAAGAGACTAAGACAGAACACGCCAGCAAACTCACCATGGCGAGAGTCCAACTCGACTCTGCACCAAGCAGCACGAGAGAAACGTACCTGTGTGTGTGTGTGTGAGTGACGAAAGAGGCTGAAGTTGTTTCTTTATTCCCCCCTCCAACCAGGACAGCGTGTGACCCCCTACGGTTTCCAGAATCACATGTTGGGTTTATACTAATGACTTTAGATTGGCTCCAGTCTTGGGCCCGACCTACACAGACTTTGTGCATGCGCTTAAGTTTATCACAGTGTAAACACATCCACAAATCTTTGCAAGCCTAGGGCCATAACGTGTGTGCCTTTCTACTCTCTGGCTCTTGGGGACTTTTTTTCTTCTTCTTCCTTGATGGTTTCTGGTTCAAGGACAGTGTTTTGCTCAGATATTGATGCAGCAGCTTCGAAACAAACTCGCCATTGGATTTGCTAAAAGGAATTCCAGCCACACCTTTTGCTCTACTTTCAGACTCATGGCCTCACTCCCTCTGGAGCAGCACAGGCCCCTAATCAGCGGTTTGGGACTTACCTCCCGTAAGCTGCTATTCTGACAGCCTCTCCATGTGGACAGACACCCGGGAGCTCCATTGTCTCCAACAAGGCTCCATGCAAGTCAACCTCAAAGCCCACACAGCACTCCACTGACGTCACTTGCAGGATTAGGGCCCACCCCACTGCCTGTGTGTTACTTCTGCACTTGCAAGCAACGGAGGGACCTGGAGACCCCTGGGGATAAAAGAGCCGGGGCTGCTGGTGGAGAATGTTCCTCCAGGGGCCCTTGGCTTGAGAATTCACTGCCCACTGGGCTATGGGATACTCAGACGTGGGGCTCCCGCAGCCTCTCCTCTATAACTAACGAAAGAGTCATTTGGGAGAGGGGGAAAAGCGAGTGAGAATGGCTCTATAGCCCAGGGGTTCGAGCTCTCATCCGGGCAGTGGGAGACGCAGGGGTCCAGGCCCCCTGCGCCAATGACTCTTTAATTATTGGTCCACAGTGGAACAGCTACAACAGGAGAGATACAGGAGCCCTGCAACAGAATACCCCGTAGCCCAGTGGTCAGAGGTCGCACCTGAGCGGTGGGAGAGCCCAGATCAAATCCCTTCTCCTCCTCAGGTGGAGAGGGGCTTGAACTGGGGGGGGGGGGGGGGGGGATGTCTCCCACATCCCAGGCGAGTACCCAAACCACTGGGCTAAAAGTGATCAGGGAGCTCCGCCTTTGCCCTTTCCCGCAACGTCTTGCAGAGGCCCCTAACTCCAAAGAGGGCTCCCGGCTGTGAATCCCTAGCCGAGACAGGCACCTCCCTGCAGCCCAGATTTCGGCGTCCATCTCCGTGAGGAGGTGGGGGGCTTAGCACCCCGCCACTGGTCGGCCTCTCCCATTGGCTGGCTTAGGTGGCTTCCTGCCTAGCGTGCTGCGTTCTACCTCTTCCCTTGAGGCCCCATGTCGTCTCCAGGCCCAACCCCCTTTTTTGCCTCTTCCCCCAAGGCCCCACCCATGCTCCACATCTTCCCTCAATTCCCCACCCCCCCGGCACTTGTCCTCTGCCCCCTCCCCCTTTTGTTCACTGGACTATGCCAGACAGGGCCGGATTAACTCTCCTGTGGGCCTGGGGCTATTAGACTTTGTGGGGCCCCTGTATACAAGTCTTTTTCCTGGGAGGGAATTTGATGCAGGAGGGGGCTGGGTCAGGGGGTTGGGGTGCAGGAGGGGTGTGGGGTCTGGGAGGGAGTTTGGTGTAGCAGGAGATTCTGACCTGGGGCAGGGGGTTGGGGTGCAGGAGGGGGTGTGGGGTCTGGGAGGGAGTTTGGGTGCAGGAGGGGGCTGGGGCAGGGGGTTGGGGTGCAGGAGGGGTGTGGGGTCTGGGAGGGAGTTTGGTGTAGCAGGAGATTCTGACCTGGGGCAGGGGGTTTGGGTGCAGGAGGGGGCTGGGGCAGGGGGTTGGGGTGCAGGAGGGGGTGCACGGTCTGGGAGGGAGTTTGGGTACAGAAGGGGATTCTGACCTGGGGCAGGGGGTTGGGGTGTGGGGTCTGGGAGGGAGTTTGGGTACAGAAGGGGATTCTGACCTGGGGCAGGGGGTTGGGGTGTGGGGTCTGGGAGGGAGTTTGGGTGCAGGAGGGGATTCTGATCTGAGGTACGGGGTTGGGGTGCAGGAGGGGGTGTGAGGTGTCGACTCCAGCTGGGAAGTGCTTACTAGAAGCGGTTCCCGGCTGCCTGCCTGCCATAGCCCCCCGCTGCTCCCAGAAGCAGCAGGCTCCTGCAGCCCCTGGGGGGGGGGGGACAGTATGTCTACATGTGCTGCCCGCGCCCACAAGTGCTGCCCTCGTACCTCCCATTGGCCAGTTTCCAGCCAATGGGAGCTGTGAGGACGGTGCTGGGGGTGGGGGCAGCACACAGAGCAGCCTCCCTCCCCTGCCAGGGGCCACAGAGACATGCTAGCAGCCAGCCGCTTCTGGGAGCAGCGTGGGGCCATGGCATGCAGGCAGCCTGCCTGAGCCCTGCTGTGCCACGAGCCTGGGCGGCATCCACTGACTCCCTTGACGCCTTTGAAGAGCAGTGGGCGCTGTCCGGGGTCCTCTGCTCGGTGTCCCCGTCCGGTTCCCTTCGTTTGACCCTTTGACCGCACTCCTGTCCCTGTTGTTCATTAGTTGTCCCCCGTAATTATTTGGTTTTCCAGGTCTTGTGGACCCCCTCCTTAGGCTGGGGGGGGGATCCTTTAGCAGTGGGCGGGCTTTGCCTGCCCACTTCCTGGATCCCAATAAGGCTGCGCCACGAGACTTTTAGCAGCCTTCAGTTGGAGATCACTGCCTGTGATTTATTTTTGCGGGGCCCCCCTTTACCCCGGGCCCTGGGCTGTAGCTCCTAAAGCCCCTGCCTTAATCCAGCCCTGTGTGTCAAGGATCCTACCTGCAGGTAGGAGGCAGCCTGGGCTGAGCAGGGCCTTGCACGGATTAATGACCCGACACCTTTGCCCATCCTGTGGTAACCGGACTTCTGGTTTGGGTGCCATTTAGGGTTGCCAGGTCCCCAATAACCAGGCACCTGGCAACCTTAAATGGCACCTGGACACAGAAGCCAGAATCTGGACTGTCCAGGTAAAACCCTAAGCCTTAGCCTCTCTGTGCCTCAGTTCCCCACCCGTACAATGGGGATAATAACACTGCCCTGCCTCCCAGGGGAATGTGAGGATAAACAAATTAACAAGTGTGAGGCCCTCAGACCCTATGATAATGGGAGCCCTAGGAGTACCTCAGACAGACATGCCTGCAGCTTTACAGCTCTCTTAGGGTTTTCTCTGTAGCACCCCTACGAAGTCCCATGCTGTTAGGGTTGCCAACCCTCCAGGATTGGCCTGGAGTCTCCCAGAATCGGCATTGATCTCCCAGTGACTATTGAAAGCAATTCTGAAGATTTTAATAGGTTATTTTAAGAAAATGGCATTACGTTATGTTGGGGGGGGGGGGGGGGGAAGTCTCCCAGAATAGCTTTGATCAGAGTTGGCAACCCAACAATGGGTTGGAAAATGAGCTCTGTCCTTTTAAGATACACCCCCTCGCCTCTGCACAGCTGTGATTGTTTGCAGGGGGCTATAAGTGAGCCGGGAGTGGGCTAGGCTGATTGCAAGCTCTTTTGGGTAGAGCTAGGCTGTAGGCATGGTGAGTTTGCGATATGGTAGTTTGCAAGTGTTGGGTTATAAGCTGTGATGCAATGCTTCTGTGGAAGTGAATGCATCCAAATGGAGCTTTTTCCTTTGGGGTAGTTGCTCTTATTGGTGAAACCGGGGGTGGGTTTTCTGGGGACCTGCAGTTACTGTTAGAGGCACTCTTTTTCCAAAGAACTCAGCTCCCATTCTAGTAGTGCAACAAAGCTTAGCACTTATTGCAGGATTGCTGAGCTGACAGGCTAAATATTGTTACCTCCTGGGGGCAGGGACTGTCTTTTGTTCTGTTTTTGCACAACACCTAATGCAGGGGGGTGTTGGCTTGTGAGATAGGGCTACTGCAAGACCAATAACTAGAGCACTGGGGGAGGGACAGATTTTTCCAAAGAGCTCAGTTAGGATCTCTTGGAAACTCAGCTGCTTAACTTGATGCCTGAATGGGACTGATCTCTAGGATGATCTGGCCTATGGCAGACTGAGGGGCTGGTACCTCTGTTATGGAGAGGGATTGATTCTAGTTGAATTGAAGTCCACAGTAAAAACTCCTAGCCTGATAGTGGATCTCTGTACTAGTGTTTCCTTAAACTGGGATAGCGATGGACTGACTAGCAACCGGCTTAGTTTAACACTTGCAAACTGGATTGGTCCCTGTGTGGGGCAGGGTGTGTGTGCAGGAGAACACTTAAGAGGCTGGGTTCTAACTGGGGAATAATGACTGGTCGTCCTCTCCTGTCTTAATGCTTCTCTGCAGCTAGGGCGCTGTGGCTGTCTATGGGCCTGTTACCTGAGCTGGGTCTACTGCAGTGTTTCAAAGCACTGCACAAATACTAACTAACCAGCCCCAGCCCGAGGGAGGTGAATGTTCCTAGCCTACAGAGAGGGATGCCAGTGTATGCCTGTGAATCTAGCACTAACTCGGGCAGAGGCTTCATGGTAAAGCTGGAATTAAATGGTGGTGTTAGCGGCCTGGTGGCTGGTGGGACCCAGAAGACCGGGATTCTATTCTGGGCTCTGTCATTCAGGCTTGACAAAGCCCTGGCTGGGATGATTTAGTTGGGGATCAGCCCTGCTTTGAGCAGGGGGTTGGACTAGATGACCTCCTGAGGTCCCTTCCAACCCTGATATTCTAAGATTCATGGGCCTGCTGGGTGATTTTGAACAAGTTACTGCCCCCCTCTGTGAGAAGGGGATAATGAAGCATTCTCAGGCCCTGCTTTAGGAATGACTTTGGGGAAGTTTTATGGCCTGTACTAGCTAGGAGGTCAGACTAGAGGATCAGCGGTCCCTTCTGGCCTTGGGATCTAGTTTCTGACTCTTCATCTTGTGTTCAATCTATTTCAATTCTAAGAAACTAAGTGGTTAGACTACCATCCATATGTCTGGGGCTGATTAGACCAGCCCCTGCTCTGATCAGCTCACCTCCTACATCAGAGCTGTGGTGATGATCCTGACTCTGCAGCAAGGAGCTGTTTAAAAACTGATAGAGCTGTTTATCTGGTGTGACAAGCCCCAGATTATTGGTTCTTAGACTCTGGTCTTCCCAGTCCTAGTCCTGTGTAAATTTCTCTACTGAATTGAATGAATGAATCTAAACTCTCTACATGTCTAGAGAGTCATTTGTCTCATCTGAATAGATCCCTGAATTGGAAGAGGAATAAACACTTGCCTGATTAAAATTCAGTTAATAGCTTGAACCCCATCTTCTACAAGAGAAGCTGGTTGATCTAACCTACTTAGACATAAAGGCATCCCTGGATTAATTGGTTCCCTGGAATAGGCACTGCTCATTATCCCTCTCCTCGGGATAACCTTAACACTGAGCAGACTGGCTGTCCTTTCTTAGCCAGCATAGCTGCAGGAAGGCTTAAACTCCACTGATGGGTCACTAAGGTTCCCTTTTTTTTCTTTGCCTGAACTCTAATGCCTAGGGAAAGGTTCCACACCAACTCTACCCCCTTGTGTTCATGCTGTGCAATAGGTCTCCATTCATGGGAGGTAACCTAGGAAAGAACTGGAATTAGTTAATGGGGTTCTGCTGATTACACCAGAAAAGAGTTTTCTCTTCTAAAACCACCGGCTCTGCGGGTCTCACGCTAGTAAAATTAATTCCCCAGCCCTCACCAGTTTGAAGAGGACGCTCAGTACACACAAGATGGGGACTAAGGTGTTGCTCTTAATTTCATGTCAGTGCAGACAATCTCCAGTTTTGGGCCCCACACTACAAGAAGAATGTGGAAAAATTGGAGAGAGTCCAGCGGAGGGCAACAAAAATGGTTAGGGGCTGGAGCACATGACTTACGAGGAGAGGCTGAGGGAACTGGGATTGTTTAGTCTGCAGAAGAGAAGAATGAGGGGGGATTTGATAGCTGCTTTCAACTACCTGAAAGGGGGTTCCAAAAAGGATGGATCTAAACAGTTCTCAGTGGTAGCAGATGACAGAACGAGGAGTAATAGTCTCAAGTTGCAGTAGGGGGAGCTTAGCTTGAATATTGGGGGGAAAACTTTTCCACTAGGAGGGTGGTGAAGCACTGGAATGGGTTACCTAGGGAGGTGGTGGAATCTCCTTCCTTTGAAGTTTTTAAGGTCAGGCTTGACAAAGCCCTGGCTGGGATGATTTAGTTGGAATTTGGCCCTGCTTTGAGCAGGGGGTTGGACTAGATGACCTCCTGAGGTCCCTTCCAACCGTGATATTCAGTGATTCTATCTCTAATAGCATTGCTCTGACTACTGCAGTCCAGTATCTAATATGTTCTTGCCATGAGACATGTGCATTGAAAGCATTCCACAGTGTCATCAGGCCAAATCTGGCCAAGACTCGGATGCTCTGCCTTCATCTTGCAGCCCAGTCCTGGAAATGGGCTAGTCTTAGGCATGTGGCGCCAGCCAGATCTTCGATACTGGAATTCCCTTTGCCCTTCAAACCGTAAGGCCAGGGGGTTTTCCACTCTAGCAGCTCTGACTGCACTGAACCATACATATACCTCACTAGAAATAAGAAAACTGTCTTAAATCCCCTTCTAGCCTTGGGCCTGGCTGTTCGAGAACAATGGTTAGACCTGGATCCCAGTCATACGGTAGCCTGGATGGTAGCTCTGTCCAATAACCAAGCTAAAGCCCTGCTTGTCTCTGGATCTGGTGATCCTGGTTTAATGTTGCTTAACAGGGCTGTGTACATAGAACAAGGCTGTAGTTTAACAGCTGGAAATTGAGCCCATTGGTCACTTCTGGGAAATGTGAATAGATGGATGAACCTCCCCAGGCCCAAGTTGCTTTTGATTCCCACTGTAGCTCTGAGCAGAGATGGAAGTCGAGTGATTGGCCCACTGTTTCTGGGTGTGAAACACTGCCTGAACCAGCCAGTAAAGCCACCGTTTCATGGATGCAACTTCTTTGTGTGCCTCTTCCCCATGCAGCGGGAGTGTATTTCTGTCCACATTGGCCAGGCCGGCGTGCAGATGGGCAATGCCTGCTGGGAGCTGTACTGTCTGGAACATGGGATCCAGCCAAATGGAATCATCTGTTTGGAGAAGTCCTTGGGGCAAGCTGATTCTTCCTTTGGGACCTTCTTCAGCGAGACTGGGTCAGGGAAGCATGTGCCCAGAGCACTGTTCATAGACCTGGAACCCACAGTCATTGGTAAGACACTGGAATCTGCCTAGACCAGATCCCTTCTTTGAGTTTTAATCACTGACCTGCTGGGAAGAGGGGAAAACACAACCATCCTCTCCACTTCTCAATGGCTTCTAACAGGGCGCTCTTACTGCAGATAACCCAGCGTTTGGTGATATTCCTGTCTTTGAGCCCAGATCCACAAAGCTGGTTAGTCTCCTAACTTCTGTTGGTTTCCATGGAAATTAGGAGCCCAAATACCTTGTGGGTCTGGGCCTTAGTGCCTTGCTGTTGACTGAGTGTGGGTACGACAGACCCTGGAACATGCTCTACAGTAAAACTTTGACTAAATCACAGCTCTGAAGCTGAGGCCCTGAAGGTGTTCATGACCCTCTCCTTCCTTACAGATGAGATCCGAACTGGGACCTACCGCTCCCTGTTCCATCCTGAGCAGCTGATCAGTGGCAAAGAGGATGCTGCCAACAACTATGCCCGTGGCCACTACACCATTGGGAAGGAAATCATAGATCCTGTGATTGATAGGACTCGTAAAATGGTAAGTGGGCAAACTCCTTTTTCCTTTCTTCCCTTTAGAAGTTGAAGGAACCGCACCCCATCTAAACCAGATGGGAATAATGCTGGTGAGAGGGATGAGGGACTTAACAGGAGTGTTGGGGAGTAGGTAGAACTTCAGTCCAGGGATTTTCTTCATGCCAAGCTCCCCTCATGGCCTCTTTGCTGGCTGAGGGGAGCTAAATACAGCACCATAAAGCCAATCACTCCTGGTATAAGGAGGCAAAGCCTTGACTTGCTCTTCCTGTGGTTAGCTTAGAAATAGAACTCTGTGGGGGGGCTTCTCAAATACTCCTCTAGCACTGGTAATCTTACTGAAAGACAGCTGCTCATTCACGAGCAGGTTTAGTGCTGTCAGGCACCAGCCTCTCACGGGCTAGATAGCTTGAAAGCCTACCTCTGGCTGACAGTTGAGGAATAATTGTATCTCACTTGCATGTGATTTGTGTAGGGGTTTACTGTGAGTAGCATGACCAACACTAGTTCAATGTCCTCTCACCTTGTGCAGGCTGACCAGTGCAGTGGCCTTCAGGGGTTCCTGGTCTTCCACAGCTTCGGAGGAGGCACAGGCTCTGGATTCACGTCCCTCTTGATGGAGCGTCTCTCAGTGGAGTTTGGGAAGAAGTCCAAGCTGGAGTTCTCGGTGTACCCTGCCCCACGGGTCTCCACTGCGGTGGTGGAACCCTACAATTCCATCCTGACCACGCACACCACGCTGGAGCACTCGGACTGTTCTTTCATGGTGGACAATGAGGCCATTTATGACATCTGCAACCGGAACCTTGATATTGAGCATCCCTCCTACACCAACCTGAACAGGCTGATAGCCCAGATAGTGTCCTCCATCACTGTTTCCCTGAGGTTTGATGGTGCCTTGAATGTGGATCTCACTGAATTCCAAACTAACTTGGTGCCTTATCCCCGCATACACTTCCCCCTCACTACCTATGCCCCCATAGTCTCTGCAGAGAGAGCTTACCACGAGCAGCTCTCGGTGCCTGAAATCACCAATGCTTGCTTTGAGTTCTCCAACCAGATGGTGAAATGTGACCCTCGCCGAGGCAAATACATGGCTTGCTGCCTGCTGTACCGGGGGGATGTGGTGCCCAAGGATGTGAATGCAGCTATAGCAGCCATCAAAACCAGGAGGTCCATCCAGTTTGTGGACTGGTGCCCAACTGGGTTTAAGGTGGGCATCAATTACCAGCCCCCCACGGTGGTGCCGGGGGGAGACCTGGCTAAAGTGCAGCGGGCCGTCTGCATGCTGAGCAACACTACGGCTATTGCAGAAGCCTGGGCCCGGCTGGATCACAAGTTTGACCTGATGTATGCGAAACGGGCCTTTGTGCATTGGTATGTGGGGGAGGGGATGGAGGAGGGAGAGTTCTCCGAAGCCAGGGAGGACATGGCTGCTCTTGAGAAGGACTATGAGGAAGTTGGCAGGGACTCTGCTGAGGAGGTGGAGGAAGGTGATGACGAATATTAAACTTTGCATGGCTACTAAAAAGTAGATCTTAACAAAACAGCTGGCGTCCCCTTGATGTCCCACTAATTACTGGAGAAAGTGTTCCATATGTATGGAACACCCATCCAGAGGTGTCCCCTTTCTGTGCTGGATGAAGTAACTATAATATATTTTGTGGACTCTGTCCTAGTCAAGAGACTGAGCCTAGAAACTGAAAATAAACCTCTGAACAGCAAACCTGTCTCCTTGGTCTTTGGTTAAGAGTCAGCGGGATGTAGTGCTTCCAGTTCTCTAGCATTTTGAACAAGCAGGTATGTAACTTGCTCGTGACTGTGATCAGGTTGTACTGGAGATTGTAAGTATTGCAGCCTAACATGAATCCACTGGTCTTCACCTAGCATCCATCTTATGCTATGTGAGACACTTTGCAATCTTCAGCTTTGTCCACCCCTTTACACTCAAGCTCATTTGTGCACATCTGTCTGTCCCCCTGGCTCTGCTCCAGCTCGCTGGCCTAACCTTCATAAAGGGAAGGCAGAGCTGATCAGCAGCTCCCTGGACCTCTCCCTTCCAGCAACAAGGTAGATGCACTTCAGAGCTTCTACACAGGGCTAGAGCCATCTAGGACCAATTTGTCTCCTCAAGGTCTTGCTGGATCCCACCCCTTAACTATCTCACTTCAGGCTCTTCTCCTTACTGCTCTCACTGTCTTAAATCTTCCGTCTTCAAGCCATGCTGCCCATAATCTCTTCATACTTGCTCCACTCCCTCGCTCTTTTCCTCTACTAACCCCTCTCACACAGACTCCATTCAGGCCCTCTGTTCCTTGTGCATGCTGCTCCTCTTGACCTTGGTAGGAGCCCCAGGAAGAGCATGACCCAGCAATGACTTTCAAGTGGCTTCTACACCATCACAGCTAGGGTGGCAAAAGGATGGCAGCATCTCACAGGCCTGCCCCAGGAGCAGCTTGGATGTTGCTGCCTAAGAAAATGAGCAAGTTTCCATTCAGCCTGTGTCTGGCGCTATTGAGCAGGGGTGTTCCAAATCAGGGGGAGCCCCTCTGATTCTGAGGGGGCTGGATCAGGGATGGGGCAGTAGAAAGCAGCACCTAGCACTGGAGTAATTGTTGTTACTGGGGGCTAATGACCTGTACTGGCAGGGCCCTGTGCAGACCCTGCCTAGGGCTAAAAATTCTTCATTTTTCTCAACTAATGCCCTACTTCACATGACTAGAGCTTGTCTTCTAGACAAGCAGCTGGGCCTTTTCCAAACCGGGAAAGGCTCCCAAGTAGAGCTATACTGGAAACATACCTGGAGTACACATGGATGCTTTTGCCCGTACTGCTTATACTGGGTCCCCAAACAAAACAAGCTCTGCCAGCACAAGCCCCTCTATGCAGCCCTAACTGCATCTTCACTAGGGCTTTTGCTAGCATAGAAATACCCACTGCAAAATCACACCCCACTGGGCATTGCTATACTAGCAAAAGTTTCCCCTGGAGCCGTGGCCTCTGGCTGGCTTAGTGCCCATCCAGCATAACAGCAGGAACGCTGAGGTATGTTTTCACTGTTCCTCTTGTTCTATTACAGAAGGGTGTAGACTCCCCAGCGGAGATCACCAGGCCGCTCTGTGCAAGGTGCAGTATAAAACCATGGAGGTGGCCTCTGGAGAGCTTAGTCTCAATAGATAAGGGACAAAGCCTGGAGGAGAGGCAGTAACTGTGCCTAACTTGAGCCATGTCTACACTATGAGTGCTTTACTGGGGCACGATATCAAAGCACTCCCAGTGTGGATGCAGCTATAACAGCAAAACTGCGTTGGACCCACCCGTACAATCGCCCCTGCTGGTGAAATGAGCTATGCTGGTGAAAGCAGCGTTTGCGGCTGTAGCTATCTCTGTGCTAGGGGCTGCTGCCACCACGGCGGTGTCAGTCAGTGATCACACCCCTGATCAACATAGCGAGGCTGGCAGAAGTCTGTTGGGCAGCCCTGGCTGTAGGGAGGGGGAACTGAGGCACAGCGAGAGGTGGAGGGGTTTGCTCGAGGTCGTACAGGGAATGTGTCAGAATTGGACTGAGATGTCCCTAACCCCAGGACTAGCCGTCCTCTTTACTCCACAGCGTCTGGGATAAACACTTTCCTCCTTGCGTTCTCGAGCCAGGGTCAGGCCGCTTTGTCTTTCTCCACTAGATGATGCTAGTGAAGCGGGGAAAACGTCTTACGGGCTTGGTCAGTAGCTTCACGCTGACAGTACTCCTAATTGCTCAGCGGGAGGGACTGAGGGAAGATTTATTAATGAGCTTGGTGCGCTGACCTGGCTTCTCTGCAGGTTCTTATACCGCGCTCCTCCTCGTAGCGCACCAACCACCATGACTAACCGCTCTCCTGTGCTTGTCCTCTCAGCAGCGGGAGAAGTGGGGGCAGAGGAGTTTATTTCACTTGTCTAAACACAGGTGGTGGTTTGTCGGAGAAGGCAGGAAGGTGGTCAGGTCTGGGATTGGCCCTAGTTCCTGGGCGAGTTCATTCCTTGGTCTTGGACTGGTCCCTGAGAGAGTTCTGTCTCCTGCACAGATGAGCTTCCCAGATGCTGCAGCCAGATCCTATTGCACACCCTTCATCTGGTGACAGGACAGCTCATCATTTGTATTAAGATTGTGACCAGGTGCCTGGACTGGATCACATGGAGAATGCCACACTCAGGGCAGACTGCAAGCAACAGGGCAAACAATCACCAAAAACTGGCGGTTTATTCTATAATCAGATTCACCAAACCAGTATCAAAAGAATTTCTGTAGCACCACACTGGTTAACAAGAAGTCAAATACAATCCCCTTTAGGCATTCCAGCCCTTGGTACTAGTCCAGATGAGTTGGTCCATTATAGTGAGAGGTTACTGAAAACCCAATTCACCCTAGGTGGGGGTCTACCAATCACAAAGGATCAGACACTTACCCCCAAGACAATTTGTAACTCAGATCTTACCCAAATATCTTGCTATTGGCCAATCCTTAGTAAACTAACTAAAGGTTTTATTAATAAAATAGAAGAGAGCTACGGAATGGTTAAAGAATCATATGCATACAACTGTTTGTAGATGGACTGCTGGCTTGCAAAAATCTCTCTGGTAACCTCCAAAAGACTGTGGAAGGTCCTCAGGCCATAGTTCAAAATACCCCTTTTAGTTGTAAATCCACAGTTCAGAGAATTGGAGCAGGAATGAGACAAAATGGAGGTGTCCCAGGGGTCTCTTATATCTTCTGCCATGTACATGGGAAGTTGCTGTCCCCAAAAATGCTCAGAGCCCCTGTGTGTGAAAAGTTACTGACAAAGATGGAGTCCAAGGTCATGTGTCCACATCACATGCTCTTATATGTTTTGCTGACTCACAGGGATGGCCATTGGCTCCTTGCTGTCTGAGGTAGCCTCAGGAACAGCGAGCTGGAGAGTTGATTCTTCTTAATGGCCCATCCAGCTTGAATAGTCCCTTCGCAATGGGCTGGGTGTAAACTACCTTGGGGCTGTCACCCCAAGAGCCAACACAAATAGCCAATATTTGTAATTCCAGATACAGTGATGATACCTGGATTTAACCAGAAAATGACAGAATGAAAAGGAGGACTTGTGGCACCTTAGAAACTAACCAATTTATTTGAGCATAAGCTTTCGTGAGCTACAGCTGAATGCATCCGATGAAGTGAGCTGCAGCTCACGAAAGCTTATGCTCAAATAAATTTGTTAGCCTCTAAGGTGCCACAAGTCCTCCTTTTCTTTTTGCTAATACAGACTAACACGGCTGCTACTCTGACACTTGACAGAATGTAACTTTTCCATGGACACCTTACACAATACACTTTGTATAAGATTTGTTGCATACGTGTAACAGTTGGTAGCCACAATGATACAAATGGCCACCTTCAATCATACAGCATCACAATGATAATGCCCAGAGATCAGGGCCTCATTGTGCTAGGTGCTGTGTGAACATACAAGAGTGCCCCTGCTCTGAAGAACTTGCAATCTAAACACCCAAAAGGTGGAGGGGAAACCGAGGCCCGGAGAGGTAAAGTGACTTGCCCAAGGCCATGTGGCACAGTCAGGATTAGAACCGAGGTTTCCTGATTCCTAGTCCTGCCCTATCTATTAGACTTTCTGCCACGGTCAGCTGACTAGAGCGCAGGCCCTTGGAAGCCCCATTGTTAACGGGAGTTTTTAGTTAAGGCCCTTTGGAGCCTTCCAGGACTTTGTGTCTTGCCATGGGAGGTTGGCTGCAGTTTAATTTGAGGTATTAAGGAAACAGCCAGTCCAGCCGGAAACTCAGCTGGTGGAATATCAATGACCTCAGAAGCTGACCTGTTGTTAAAGCCTTCCCGTTACCGAACTCACCCTGACCAGCCTGGCTTGTGATTCACCGGCCGTGCCGTGGTGCTACTGACATTCAGGGTCTAGGTAAGGGGCAGCGTGTCAGTTACAGATCAGCACGTGGGTCTGAACTGAGTCTGTGCTCGGGCAGGTTACGCTCCGAACGGCCAGACAAGGAACGTGTAGCTGGAAAAGCATCTAACAGGAGGCTGTAAGTTGGAGTCTCTGTCCCACACGTGCTAATGTACAGCTGTGCCTGGACCCCCAGGACGTCTGTTATTGGACTTTGGTGAGGTGGGTTCTACTGGGTCACTGGTTCAAATCCAGCCAAACCAGCAGTCGCTGAAATTCATTTCCAGTGACCTATGTGGGTTAAAAATGGTGGTGCTCACTCTGATTCATGGACAGGCATCCACTGGACAGAGCTTGTCTGTCTCCCCAACAGACATTGGCCCAGTAAAAAATATTACCTTCCCCCCACCCCATTGTCTCTCAGAGATCAGCCCCATAACTGGCCTATTAGCCCCTCTGCCCAAGGCGGAGCCTGGGGAATGAGTTGCCTTCACCCCTATGCGTGGCCCCTGAACTGCAGTGTGGGGTACATAGCAGCCCCGCTCCTGCCATGAGCTCTCTGCGGGCAGCCTCTCAGATGCCAGCGTCCTATGGAAGGCTGAGGAAATGCTCGTGTGTGACGTGGTCCAAGGGGCTGGCGTGGCGCGGGCTGGACGTGGTGGAAGTTTGTGCTGGGGTTAGAGAAAGGATTTTAGGGTTGCCAAACGGGCACCTTTTCAGCAGCACTAAACTGAGAAGGATGGAAGACAGGCCTGTCCGTTGGCTTCCTAATGCCATCATCTTAGTGCAGAGGTTCCCTGGGTGGGGCTCTTATGCTGGTATATTGACTTCCTCAGCTATGATAGAGTGCGTCTACAGCTGCAGAACCTGAGCACCTGTCACTCTCACATGCATTTATCCTCACAGTACCCAGGGAGGAAGGGTATGACTGTTATACCCATTGCATGGGGCAGAACTGAGGCCCAGAGAGTGTAAGTATCACACAGGAAGGCTGTAGTCGACCAGGGAATTGAACTTGGATCTGCCAAGTCCCAGACAAGCCCCCAACCACTGAACCACCCTTTGTCTGGGTTTAGGCTATAGAGAGACTGTAGGTAGCTTAATCACTGGCTTTGGGCCCCCCAGAGAAGAGTGGCTCTTTATTTGACTTCCTTGTGGGTTCCTCAGCAACTACAGAGGGGCTGAGGATCACCGCTGGCGGGTGTCCTCTTTGTGCAGGAATCAGGCTGCTTCCAGCCCCAAGAGCCCCCCTCACCACAAAGCCGTGCAGGGCTCCAGGTGCAAATCAGATCAACTCTGCCACACTCCACTCCCCCCCAGCGCTCAGATCCCCTCACAGCAGGCGGGCAGCCCCCACCTAGCAGCAAGAGCAGCACTTGCCCCCGGGTAACGGTTTCATCGAGGAGGGTGAACTCCGCTGAGCTGGGGAGGGAGTTTTCCCAACCGGACTCTATCTACTCAGAGTCACCTCACCCAGCAAAGGGACCAAGCTAAGAGATGTGGCTACCAGAATCCCAGAGCCCATTCTCAAGGGGGGGGGGGCAGCTCTCCCACAGCCAGTCCTGCCCTTTCAGTGGCTGGCTCCAGACTCCACAAAAATGGCTCCCCCCCCCCCCAGCGCTTTTCTTCCCAGGATTTTACTTGGTGGTTGTTTGACTCTCACCCCTCCTTTCTCTTTGCTGCTGCTCCTGCTCTAAGCAGGCAGCTGGTGGCCATCCAGGCTATCCTTCCCCCCCAGCCACCTTGATGCTGAAGGGTCTCTCCTCTGGGTTACCTAGCAGGCTAAGTCTGCCCTTGGCCACCCTCCACTCAGTACCAGCATCCCCCTCCCTGAGTTACTAGCACACAGAGCCCCAGGAACCAAGGTAAGCTCCTTGCGGGGTACCCAGCTTTAGATCTCTCCACCCTGTCTGTAGTAGTAACTCAGAGCCCTCCCCATCTAGGGTCCAGTTTCTGGCCCTTGGGGATTTTTGCTACTGGTAGTCACCAATAGGCCATATGCCCTCCCAGACAGTCCCATTATACCATCCCCCTCCATAAACTTATCCAGCTCAGGCTCGGAGCTAGTTAGATTATTTGGGCCCACTGCTCCTCCAGAACTTCACTTGATTTGTGCCAAATACATCCCTACTGAACCCAGGAGTCCTGTCATATGCTGTTTTTTACTTTAACTCAAGGCTCATTTAATTTCAGGTTCTTACCTGGCTCCCAAAAACACTTTCTTAGAGTCCTGGTTTGCTAAAGGCCTACGAAAGCAGGGCATAGACAGCCCTGGCATAGCCCATGCAGATACAGCGTGTCCTCAGCTAGCTCTTGAGCATCAACCAAACTGAATCTGAATGGGGCAGGAGGGGGGAAGGTGTGGCCCAGTGATTAGAGCACTAAGCTAGGATTTAAGAGACTTGCTCTGCCACAGCCTTCTAGTGTGACCTTGGGCAAGTCACTTCTGCCCAGGTTCTCAAAAGTCCATTGTCACACTGGGAGTTAGGAACCTAAATACTTAAGATCTGGGGTTTAGCCTCTGTGCCTCAGTTTCCCACCTGTAACAGCACTGCCCTCCCTTATGAGAACAGCTGCATTAAAGATGGTGAGGTGCACATGCCAGGGGGGCACCCAGAGGAAAGCAGTACATACTGACTTTCATGGATTTTGCCACCCGACGGCCGGAAGCAGTAGCTCTAAGCAACACCAGGGCTAAAAGTGCATGCCAGGCACTAACAGACATTTTTGCCAGGGGAGGTTGGCCCTCCGACATCCTCACAGATGCAGGGACTAATTTCCTGGCAGGAACTATGGAAAACCTTTGGGAAGCTCATGGGGTAAATCACTTGGTTGCCACTCCTTACCATCATCAAACAAATGGCATGGTGGAGAAGTTTAATGGAACTTTGGGGGCCATGATACGTAAATTTGTAAATGAGCACTCCAATGATTGGGACCTAGTGTTGCAGCAGTTGCTCTTTGCCTACAGAGCTGTACCACATCCCAGTTCAGGGTTTTCCCCATTTGAACTTGTATATGGCCGTGAGGTTAAGGGGCCATTGCAGTTGGTGAAGCAGCAATGGGAGGGATTTACACCTTCTCCAGGAACTAACATTCTGGACTTTGTAACCAACCTACAAAACACCCTCCGAACCTCTTTAGCCCTTGCTAGAGAAAACTTACAGGATGCTTAAAAAGAGCAAAAAGCCTGGTATGATAAACATGCCAGAGAGCGTTCCTTCAAAGTAGGGGACCAGGTCATGGTCTTAAAGGCGCTCCAGGCCCATAAAATGGAAGCATCGTGGGAAGGGCCATTCATGGTCCAGGAGCGCCTGGGAGCTGTTAATTATCTCATAGCATTCCCCACCTCCAACCGAAAGCCTAAGGTGTACCATATTAATTCTCTAAAGCCCTTTTATTCCAGAGAATTAAAGGTTTGTCAGTTTACAGCCCAGGGAGGAGACGACGCTGAGTGGCCTGAAGGTGTCTACTACGAAGGGAAAAGTGCTGGTGGTGTGGAAGAGGTGAACCTCTCCATGACCCTTGGGCGTATGCAGCGACAGCAGATCCAGGAGCTGTGCACTAGCTACGCGCCAACGTTCTCAGCCACCCCAGGACTGACTGAACGGGCATACCACTCCATTGACACAGGTAATGCTCACCCAATTAGGGTCCAACCTTACCGGGTGTCTCCTCAAGCTAAAACTGCTATAGAACGGGAGATCCAGGATATGTTACAGATGGGGGTAATCCGCCCCTCTGAAAGTGCATGGGCATCTCCAGTGGTTCTAGTTCCCAAACCAGATGGGGAAATACGTTTTTGTGTGGACTACCGTAAGCTAAATGCTGTAACTCGCCCAGACAACTATCCAATGCCACGCACAGATGAACTATTAGAGAAACTGGGACGGGCCCAGTTCATCTCTACCTTGGACTTAACCAAGGGGTACTGGCAGGTACCGCTAGATGAATCCGCCAAGGAAAGGTCAGCCTTCACCACACATCTCGGGCTGTATGAATTTAATGTACTCCCTTTCGGGCTGCGAAATGCACCTGCCACCTTCCAAAGGCTTGTAGATGGTCTCCTAGCGGGATTAGGAGAATATGCAGTCACCTACCTTGACGATGTGGCAATATTTTCGGATTCCTGGGCAGACCACCTGGAACATCTACAAAAAGTCCTTGAGCACATAAGGGAGGCAGGACTAACTGTTAAGGCTAAGAAGTGTCAAATAGGCCTAAACAGAGTGACTTACCTTGGACACCAGGTGGGTCAAGGAACTATCAGCCCCCTACAGGGCTAAGTGGATGCTATCCAAAAGTGGCCTGTCCCAAAATCAAAGAAACAGGTTCAATCCTTCTTAGGCTTGGCCGGTTATTACAGACGATTTGTACCGCAATACAGCCAAATCGCTGCCCCACTGACAGACCTAACCAAAAAGAAACAGCCAAATGCTGTTCAGTGGACCGAAAAGTGTCAGAAGGCCTTTAACAAGCTTAAAGCGACACTCATGTCTGACCCTGTACTAAGGGCCCCAGACTTTGACAAACTGTTCCTAGTAACCACAGATGCATCCGAGCGTGGTGTGGGAGCAGTTTTAATGCAGAAAGGACCTGATCAAGAATTCCACCCTGTCGTGTTTCTCAGCAAAAAACTGTCCGAGAGGGAAAGCAACTGGTCAGTCGGTGAAAAAGAATGTTACGCCATTGTCTACGCTCTGGAAAAGCTACGCCCATATGTTTGGGGGCGGCGTTTCCACCTGCAAACCGACCATGCTGCACTGAAGTGGCTTCACACCGTTAAAGAAACTAACAAAAAAACTTCTTTGGTGGAGTTTAGCTCTCCAAGATTTTGATTTCAACATCCAACACATCTCAGGAGCTTCTAACAAAGTGGCTGATGCACTCTCCTGTGAAAGTTTCCCAGAATCAACTGGTTAAAATCATCCTTGAGATGTGGAAAATATTGTTAGTCTTTATGTACTTGGTAGTATATTTAGAGATGCATGTGTCTTATTAACTCTGTTTTCCCTAGAGCTCCAGGAAGAAATCCCAGCCAGTGTTTCACCCTAGCTGAGATTTGGGGGGCATGTCATAAATATAAAGGGAAGGGTAAACCCCTTTAAAATCCCTCCTGGCCAGAGGAAAACTCCTCTCACCTGTAAAGGGTTAAGAAGCTAAAGGTAACCTCGCTGGCACCTGACCAAAATGACCAATGAGGAGACAAGATACTTTCAAAAGCTGGGAGGAGGGAGAGAAACAAAGCATCTCTGTCTATATGCTGTTTCTGCTGGGGATAGACCAGGAATGGAGTTTTAGAACTTTTAGTAAGTAATCTAGCTAGATACGTGTTAGATTATGATTTCTTTAAATGGCTGAGAAAAGAATTGTGCTGAATAGAATAACTTTCTGTCTGTGTATCTTTTTTGTAACTTAAGGTTTTGCCTAGAGGGGTTCTCTATGTTTTGAATCTAATTACCCTGTAAGGTATCTACCATCCTGATTTTACAGAGGTGATTTCTTTACTTCTATTTTTATTAAAAGTCTTCTTGTAAGAAAACTGAATGCTTTTTCATTGTTCTCAGATCTAAGGGTTTGGGTCTGTGGTCACCTATGCAAATTGGTGAGGTTTTTTATCCAACATTTCCCAGGAAAGGGGGGGTGCAAGTGTTGGGAGGATTGTTCATTGCCCTTAAGATCCAAGGGTCTGGGTCTGTAGTCACCTAGGCAAATTGGTGAGGCTTTTTACCAAACCTTGTCCAGGAAGTGGGGTGCAAGGTTTTGGGAAGTATTTTGGGGGGAAAGATGTTTCCAAACAGCTCTTCCCCAGTAACCAGTATTTGTTTGGTGGTAGCAGCCAATCCAAGGACAAAGGGTGGAATATTTTGTACCTTGGGGAAATTTTGACCTAAGCTGGTAAAGATTAGCTTAGGAGGTTTTTCATACAGGTCCCCACATCTGTACCCTAGCGTTCAGAGTGGGAAAGGAACCTTGACATGTATCCGATGAAGTGAGCTGTAGCTCACAAAAGCTTATGCTCAAATAAATTGGTTAGTCTCTAAAGTGCCACAAGTACTCCTTTTCTTTTTGCGAATACAGACTAACACAGCTGTTACTCTGAAACCTGTCAGTGAGGTAATGGTTTACACATGTATAAAGGGTCATATGCTCAGACAGTACTTCAGCCTGGTCCCAAATGCTCACAGGTATTGAGGCACTTAACTCTTATGGGAAGCAATCAGAGTTAGGTCCCTAATCACATTTGAGGATCTGGGCCTTAGATTTCAGCTGAAATCTAAGGCCCAAAGGGTATAAGTACCAAGGAAAGAGGAATTCTTTACTGTAGGCTAGAGATTTAAATGAATGAAGAAAAATTTAGGTTGTGCATCATGTTAATCCTCCCCTCCCGTCCCCTCATTAGACCCTGGAAGAGATAAACGTTGCTGAAGGCATGGAGAACTGGACAGAACATATCCGCATGCACTGCGGGGAGTAGCCTGCCAAGGGTGATGGGGAAAGACCAGCAAAACCTTTCCCCAGCTTTAGTGCTGATGATTCCAGGATCACATTGCACAACTGGCCTGTTGTGGTTTTTGTTTTTTAAAAAAAAAACCCACACACACAAACCAACACCTAAGGCCAAATTCTCCTCTACTATTCCAGTCTGTGGCTGTAGTAATTCCAACCAGCAAGGGAGTCACTCCTCAGTCACAGTGGGAGGAGTAGAAGTTGGGGCTTATTTTGTTTGTTAGACTAAGAGGGTATTACTAATTTCACTTTCCCATAGAGAGAGGAGAGCCCTAGGGTTGGTTTAGGATCATAGTGCTGACAGCTACTTATCCCCTTCTCTAAGGGTTTCTAAACACCTAGATGGGATTTGGTACCCTGGGATATTTGGATGCAATATACTTAGACATCTGTAAGTTTCTTCCTCATGAACCTAGTGGTTGATTCAAACTTTCAGAATCCGAGTTCGGGGAAGGAGTTAATCCAGGCAGCTATATCTGACACTCCCATGTGCTTAACTTCAGACTAGAAGAGGGTCCCTGGCTGCCCAAAACCTACCGTGTCCACTACCAGCTGTAATAGATGCAGAAACTCAGCACCTGAAAAAGTCAGGTCATTTATAATCTTGTACTAGGAGTTATGCAAAAGCCTGAAGAGTGGATACTAACTGTCAGAATTCCCACCTCCAGGTTTTGCCAGAATTAGCTGAATGACAGAGAGGAGTTTGCAGTTAAGAATTTATTCCTGCAGGTCAGGTTCAAACAACTGGCAAGCAGAAGACCCGACACATGCAAACTACTTCCAGAAGTTACAGCATGAAAGAAGGTAGTGTGTTCAATGATGCATTGAGAAGCAGACTGCAAGTAACCCTAGATACATCTGGCCCATGAAAGGAACAGCATGGTGAGGCTAATGCTTAGAACAAGGGTTTAATAATCTTCTCCTTCCTCCACCTCCTCATCCCCATCTGCAGAGTCCCTGCCAACTTCCTCATAGTCCTTCTCGAGAGCAGCCATGTCCTCCCTGGCTTCGGAGAACTCCCCCTCCTCCATCCCCTCCCCCACATACCAATGCACAAAGGCCCGTTTCGCATACATCAGATCAAACTTGTGATCCAGCCGGGCCCAGGCTTCTGCAATAGCCGTGGTGTTGCTCAGCATGCAGACAGCCCGCTGCACTTTAGCCAGGTCTCCCCCCGGCACCACCGTGGGGGGCTGGTAATTGATGCCCACCTTAAACCCAGTTGGACACCAGTCCACAAACTGGATGGACCTCCTGGTTTTGATGGCTGCTATAGCTGCATTCACATCCTTGGGCACCACATCCCCCCGGTACAGCAGGCAGCAAGCCATGTATTTGCCTCGGCGAGGGTCACATTTCACCATCTGGTTGGAGAACTCAAAGCAAGCATTGGTGATTTCAGGCACCGAGAGCTGCTCGTGGTAAGCTCTCTCTGCAGAGACTATGGGGGCATAGGTAGTGAGGGGGAAGTGTATGCGGGGATAAGGCACCAAGTTAGTTTGGAATTCAGTGAGATCCACATTCAAGGCACCATCAAACCTCAGGGAAGCAGTGATGGAGGACACTATCTGGGCTATCAGCCTGTTCAGGTTGGTGTACGAGGGACGCTCGATATTGAGGTTCCGGTTGCAGATGTCGTAAATGGCCTCGTTGTCCACCATGAAAGAACAGTCCGAGTGCTCCAGCGTGGTGTGGGTGGTCAGGATGGAATTGTAGGGTTCCACCACCGCAGTGGAGACCCGTGGGGCAGGGTACACCGAGAACTCCAGCTTGGACTTCTTCCCAAACTCCACTGAGAGACGCTCCATCAAGAGGGACGTGAATCCAGAGCCTGTGCCTCCTCCAAAGCTGTGGAAGACCAGGAACCCTTGAAGGCCACTGCACTGGTCAGCCTGCACAAGGCGAGAGGACATTGAACTAGTGTTGGTCATGCTACTCATACTGGGTCCCCTCTTCCTTTCCATCACCATCCAGAAATCAGCTACTTAACATGTGACCATGATTTGTTAACTGAAGGTCTGTGTGTAATGATGTATAAATACAAAAATCAGAAGTAGTTTGTAATGACAATCTGTTGGGGAACTGAAGATTGCTGGATGTCAGTATGAGACCTCCCAAAACAGCACCCACATAATATCGATGGAAGATTTTATTGAATAAGTCAGCCAGCAGAGGTAGAACCCAAGTAGAACACAACCCCTGTACCAAGCAAGCAAGATGCTGGTTCATGAGTCAGCTTGAGGATTTCCTCCCCTCTGAAGAATGAGCCTAGTCAGCATTCACTGAATTACAGCCTTGGTGCTAGATTCCCATACAACATCTGGGTGGGCAAATGCCATTACAGGTTGCCATTGTGGCTGGTCTACTCTTGGGTTGCTCTTCCACTGACAATTCCAGCTACAAAACCCCAACGCAACAATCACATGGGAGCAAGTTACAATTATGCCTCTTGACTGTCAGCCAGAGGTAGGCTTTCAAGCTATCTAGCCCATGAGAGGCTGGTGCCTGACAGCACTAAACCTGCTCATGAATGAGCAGCTGTCTTTCAGTAAGATTACCAGTGCTAGAGGAGTATTTGAGAAGCCCCCACACAGAGTTCTATTTCTAGGCTAACTACAGGAAGAGCAAGTCAAGGCTTTGCCTCCTTATACCAGGAGTGATTGGCTTTATGGTGCTGTATTTAGCTCCCCTCAGCCAGCAAAGAGGCCATGAGGGGAGCTTGACATGAAGAAAATCCCTGGACTGAAGTTCTACCTACTCCCCAACACTCCTGTTAAGTCCCTCATCCCTCTCACCAGCATTATTCCCATCTGGTTTAGATGGGGTGCGGTTCCTTCAACTTCTAAAGGGAAGAAAGGAAAAAGGAGTTTGCCCACTTACCATTTTACGAGTCCTATCAATCACAGGATCTATGATTTCCTTCCCAATGGTGTAGTGGCCACGGGCATAGTTGTTGGCAGCATCCTCCTTGCCACTGATCAGCTGCTCAGGATGGAACAGGGAGCGGTAGGTCCCAGTTCGGATCTCATCTGTAAGGAAGGAGAGGGTCATGAACACCTTCAGGGCCTCAGCTTCAGAGCTGTGATTTAGTCAAAGTTTTACTGTAGAGCATGTTCCAGGGTCTGTCGTACCCACACTCAGTCAACAGCAAGGCACTAAGGCCCAGACCCACAAGGTATTTGGGCTCCTAATTTCCATGGAAACCAACAGAAGTTAGGAGACTAACCAGCTTTGTGGATCTGGGCTCAAAGACAGGATTATCACCAAATGCTGGGTTATCTGCAGTAAGAGCGCCCTGTTAGAAGCCATTGAGAAGTGGAGAGGATGGTTGTGTTTTCCCCTCTTCCCAGCAGGTCAGTGATTAAAACTCAAAGAAGGGATCTGGTCTAGGCAGATTCCAGTGTCTTACCAATGACTGTGGGTTCCAGGTCTATGAACAGTGCTCTGGGCACATGCTTCCCTGACCCAGTCTCGCTGAAGAAGGTCCCAAAGGAAGAATCAGCTTGCCCCAAGGACTTCTCCAAACAGATGATTCCATTTGGCTGGATCCCATGTTCCAGACAGTACAGCTCCCAGCAGGCATTGCCCATCTGCACGCCAGCCTGGCCAATGTGGACAGAAATACACTCCCGCTGCATGGGGAAGAGGCACACAAAGAAGTTGCATCCATGAAACGGTGGCTTTACTGGCTGGTTCAGGCAGTGTTTCACACCCAGAAACAGTGGGCCAATCACTCGACTTCCATCCCTGCTCAGAGCTACAGTGGGAATCAAAAGCAACTTGGGCCTGGGGAGGTTCATCCATCTATTCACATTTCCCAGAAGTGACCAATGGGCTCAATTTCCAGCTGTTAAACTACAGCCTTGTTCTATGTACACAGCCCTGTTAAGCAACATTAAACCAGGATCACCAGATCCAGAGACAAGCAGGGCTTTAGCTTGGTTATTGGACAGAGCTACCATCCAGGCTACCATATGACTGGGAGCCAGGTCTAACCATTGTTCTCGAACAGCCAGGCCCAAGGCTAGAAGGGGATTTAAGACAGTTTTCTTATTTCTAGTGAGGTATATGTATGGTTCAGTGCAGTCAGAGCTGCTAGAGTGGAAAACCCCCTGGCCTTACGGTTTGAAGGGCAAAGGGAATTCCAGTATCGAAGATCTGGTTGGCGCCACATGCCTAAGACTAGCCCATTTCCAGGATTGGGCTGCAAGATGAAGGCAGAGCATCCGAGTCTTGGCCAGATTCGGCCTGATGACACTATGCACTGTTTTAAATACACGTTATTGCAGCATGAGAGACACCAGACGCTGGACTGGAGCCCAGTCAGAGCAGTTATCTAAACTAAAATCATCTGAGTCCTGTTCCTTGTGTGTTTTGAGATTCTTCTTCAAACTGGTGGGGGCTGGGGAATTAAGTTTACTATTGTGAGTCCTGCAGAGCCAGTAGTTCTGGAAGAGAAATTAACTTTTTCCTGCCGTAATGAGAACCATGAACAATCCAGTTCTTCCCTCTGTTACCTATTGTATATGCAAAAAGAAAAGGAGGACTTGTGGCACCTTAGAGACTAACCAATTTATCTGAGCATAAGCTTTTGTGAGCTACAGCTCACTTCATCGGATGCTGAAGTGAGCTGTAGCTCACGAAAGCTTATGCTCAGATAAATTGCTTAGTCTCTAAGGTGCCACAAGTCCTCCTTTTCTTTTTGTGAATACAGACCAACAGCTGCTACTCTGAAACCTACTGCATATGGAGACCTATTGCAGGGCATGAACACAAGGGGGCAGACTTGGTGTGGAAGCTTTAACTGTGCATTAAACTTCAGGATATGAAAACTTCAACTGTAGAGAACCATCAATGGAACGATGTTGTGGTGGGAGTCTGCTATAGACCACTGGACCAGGTTTTCTTCCCGCAACTAACAGATGTTACTAGATCACAGGCCCTGGTTCTCATGGGAGACTTCAATCACCCTGATACCTGCTGGGAGAGCAATACAGTGGTGCACAGACAGACAATCTAGAGGTTTATGGAAAGTGTAGGGGACAATTTCCTGGTGCAAGTGCTGGAGGAACCAACTAGGGGCAGAGCTCTTCTTGACCTGCTGCTCACAAACCGGGAAGAATTAATAGGGGAAGGAAAAGTGGATGGGAACCAGGGAGGTAGTGACCATGAGATGGTAAGTTTCCTTTCTTCCCTGTGTCAGGATCCTGAAAGCAGCAGACTACGGACCTTGGACTTCAGAAAAATCAGACTGACTCCCTCAGGGAACTGTTGGGCAGGATCCCCTGGGAGAACAACATGAGGGGGAAAGGAGTCCAGGAGAGCTGGCTTTAAAATGTATTTTAAAGAATCCTTGTTGAGATTACAGGGACAAACCATCCCGATGTGTAGAAAGAATAGTAAATATGGCAGGCAACCAGCTTGGCTTAACAGTGAAATCCTTGCTGATCTTAAACACAAAAAAGAAGCTTACAAGACCTGGAAGATTAGACAAATTACCAGGGAAGAGTATAAAAATATTGCTCGGGCATGCAGGAGTGAAATCAGGAAGGCCAAATCACACTAGGAGTTGCAGCTAGCAAGCGATGTTAAGAGTAACAAGAAGGGTTTCTTCAAGTATGTTAGCAACAAGAAGAAAGTCAAGAAAAGTGTGGGCCCCTTACTGAATGGGGGAGGCAACCTAGTGACAGAGGATGTGGAAAAAGCTAATGTACTCAATGCTTTGTTTGGCCTCTGTCTTCACGAACAAGGTCAGCTCCCAGACTGCTGCACAGGGCAGCACAGCATGGGGAGGAGGTGACCAGCCCTCTGTGGAGAAAGAAGTGGTTGGGGACTATTTAGAAAAGCTGGACGAGTACAAGTCCATGGGGCTGGATGCGCTGCATCCGAGAGTGCTAAAGGAGTTGGCGGATGTGATTGCAGAACCATTGGCCATTATCTTTGAAAACTCATGGTGATTGGGGGAGGTCCCAGACGACTGGAAAAAGGCTAATGTAGTGCCCATCTTTAAAAAAGGGAAGAAGGAGGCTCCGGGGGAACTACAGGCCAGTCAGCCTCACCTCAGTCCCTAGGGGAAAAAAAAAAAAAAAAAAATCATGGAGCAAGTCCTCAAGGAATCAATTCTGAAGCAGTTAGATGAGAGGATAGTGATCAGGAACAGTCAGCATGGATTCACCAAGGGCAAGTCAAGCCTGACTAATCTAATTGCCTTCTATGATAAGATAACTGGCTCTGTGGATGAGGGGAAAGCAGTGGATGTGTTATTCCTTGACTTCAGCAAAGCTTTTGACAGTCTTCCACAGTATTCTTGCCAGCAAGTTAAAGATGTATGGGCTGGATGAATGGACTATAAGGTGGATAGAAAGCTGGCTAGATCATCAGGCTCAACAGGTAGTGATCAATGTCTCCATGTCTAGTTGGCAGCTAGTATCAAGCGGAGTGCCCCAAGATTCTGTCCTGGGGCTGGTTTTGTTCAATATCTTCATAAATGATCTGGAGGATGGTGTGGATTGCACCCTCAGCAAGTCTGAGGATGAGGTTAACTGGGAGGAGAGGTAGATATGCTGGAGGGTAGGGATAGGATACAGAGTGACCTAGACAAATTAGAGGATTTGGCCAAAAGAAATCTGATGAGGTTCAACAAGGACAAGTGCAGAGTCCTGCACTTAGGATGGAAGAATCCCATGCACCGCTACAGACTAGGGACCAAATGGCTAGGCAGCAGTTCCTGGCAATAAGGGCACATTGTTGACCAATATCCAGCTTCATGTCCACTGTAACCCCTAGGTCCTTTTCTGCAAAAGGCCAATGGCATTTTGGGATATACAAGTAGGGGCATTGCCAGCAGATCGGGGGACATGATTGTTCCCCTCTATTTGACATTGGTGAGGCCTCATCTGGAGTACTGTGTCCAGTTTTGGGCCCCACTCTACAAGAAGGATGTGGAAAAATTGGAAAGAGTTCAGCGGATGGCAACAAAAATGATGAGGAGAGGCTGAGGGAACTGGATTGTTTAGTCTGCGGAAGAAAAGAATGAGGGGAGGATTTGATAACTGGTTTCAACTACCTGAAAGGGGTTCCAAAGAGGATGGATCTAGACTGTTCTCAGTGGTAACAGATGACAGAACCAGGAGTAATGGTCTCAAGTTGCAGGTTTCGGTTGGATATTAGGAAAAAAAACTTTCACTAGGAGGGTGGTGAAACACTGGAATGAGTTACCTAGGGAGGTGATGGAATCTTCTTCCTTTGAAGTTTAAGGTCAGGCTTGAGAAAGCCCTGGCTGGGATGATTTAGTTGGGGATTGGTCCTGCTTTGAGCAGGGGGTTGGACTAGATGACCTCCTGAGGTCCCTTCCAACCCTGATCTTCTATGATTCTATGAAGCCTTCCTGCAGCTGTGCTGGCTAAGAGGGACTGAGGCTATGTTGGTACAACTTACGTTGCTCTGGGGTGTGAATAAGCCACCTCTGAGCAACATAAGTTACACCTACCTAAGTGCCAGAGTGGGCAGCACTATGTCAGCGGGAGAGCTTCTCTTGCCCACATATCTACTGCGGCTCATTGTGGGGGTAGAGGCGTTAATTTGATGAGAGCTCTCTTCTGTCAGCTTAGAGTGGCTGTGCTCGAGAGTTTACAGCAGATGCACGGCAATAAGCTTTGTAGCTTAGCCATAGCCTCAGTCTGCTCAGTGTTAAGGTCAGCCTGAAGCGAGGGAAAACAAGTAGTGCCTTGTCACAGGAGCCTACCGTCAATCCAGACTTGGATGCCTTTATGTTTAAGCTAGACCAGCCAACTTCTCCCTTCAGGGGGATGGGGATCAAGCTATTTACTTGCTTAAATATCAGCTTTTAGGGAATTTCCAATTTAGGGAAATATTCAGATGAGACAATTGGCTCCATAGGCATGTAAACAGTTTAGATTCAGTAGAGAAATTTACACAGGACTAAGACAGGAGTAGAAGCATCAGTAATTGGGGCTTGTCACTCCAGACAGACTAGCAGATCTATCAGCTCTGTGATGCAGAGTCAGAAGGATCATGACAGCTATAATATGGGCTGATCAGAGCAGGGGCTGGTCTAGTAAGTGCCAGGCATATTAATGGTATTCTAACTACTTAGTTTCTTATACTAGAAATAGACTAAACACAAGATTGAGACAGGAACTCCATTCTAAGTCCAGAAAGGACCACAGTGATCTTCTAGTCTGACCTCCTAGCTAGTACAGGGCATAAAACTTCCCCAAAGTCATTCTTAAATGAGGTCCTAAGAATGCTTCATTATCCCCATTTCACAGAGAGGAAGGGACTTGCTCAAAGTCATCCAGCAGGCCTGTGGCAGAGCCAGGAATAGAATCCAGGTCTCTCAAGTCCCAGACCAGTGCTCCATCCACTAGGCCACAGTTTCACAAACTTCATTGCACCACAACCCCCTTCTGGCAGCAAAAATTACTACAAGACCCCAGGAAGGGGGACCAATGCCAGAGCCCCCTGCCTTGTGGGATACCGAAGCTTGATTGCTTCGGCCCTGGGTGGTGGGGCTTGGACTTTGGCTTCAGCCCTGAGCCCCATCAAGTTTAATGACAGTCCTGGTGACTCCATTAAAACAGGATCCCAACCCACTTTGGGGTCCCAACCCACAGTTTGAGAACCTTGGCACTAGGACACACTGCCTCTAGCTACACCATTTAATTCCAGCTTGACCACTAAGAACCTGCCTGAGTTAATGTTACATTCACTGTCATACACTTGTCTCTCTGTGAGGCGGGAACATGCACCTCCCTTGGAATGGGGCTGGTTAGTTAATATTTGTGCAGAACTTCACAATCCAGAAGTAGACAGCTCAGTTAATAGACCTATGTACAATCACAGCACCCTATCCACAGAGAAGCATTAAAGCAGGACAGGGCGACCAGTCATTATTCCCCAGTTAGAACCCAGCCTCTTAAGTGTTCTCCTGCATACACACCCTGCCCCACACAGGGAACAATCCAGTTTGCAAGTGTTAAACTAAGCCAGTTGCTAGTCAGTCCATAGCTATCCCAGTTTGAGACCCACTCATTGGACTAGGAGGTTTTTACTGTTGACTTCAGTTAAAACAGAATCAATCCCTTTTGATAAGAGAAGTACCAGACCCTTAGTCCCCCATAGACCGGATCTTCCCAGAGATCAGTCCCATTCAGGCATCAAGTTAAGCAGCTGAGTTTCCAAGAGGTCCTAACTGAGATCTTTGGAAAATTCCACCCCACCCCACCCCGGTCCCCCAGTTATTTGTCTTGCAGGAGTACCTAGGATCCTGACCTCACAGGCCAAACCCACCTTGCACTAGTTGTTGTGCAAACACAGAACAAACAAAATGGTCCCTACCCCCAGGAGGTCACAATACTTAGACTGTCAGCTCAGCAATCCTGAAATAAGTGCTAAGCTTTATTCAGCTACTGGAATAGAAGCAGAATTCTTTTAGGGCAGGAGGGAAAGGGCTTTAACAGCAACTGTAGGTCCCTAGAAAACCCACCCCCAGTTTCACCAATAAGAGCAACCAAAGGAAAAGCTCCATGGGGATTCATTCACTTCCACTCCAGCACAACTTATCAGCCAACACTTGCAACCCCCCAAGTCACAAACTCACCATGCCAGTAACCTAACTCTCCCAGCTCCACACAAAACACCTTACAATCAGCCTAGCCCAGCCCCAGCTTACTTATAGCCCCCTCTGCAAACAATCACAGCTGTGCAGAGGCAAGGGGTGTGTCTTAAAAGGACAGAGCTCATTTTCCAACCCATTGTTAACAGCATGGGGCTTGGTAGGGGAGCTACAGAGAAAGCCCTAAGACAGCTGTATAGCTGCTGGCATGTTCCCAGCTGGGGTGGAAGGATAGGATTTAACACCCAGTCTTCAATCATAAAAACAAGGAGTTACTTCAATCTCAAATTTTCCAGCATGCTGCTGTTACTGTTATTTCCACTGCCGTTACTCCTGGTGCCCCCATGGTGTTGTCGAGCTATCTGTGTGTCTGTCTGAGATACTCCCAGGGCACCCATTATCATAGTGTCTGAGGGCCTCACACTCGTTAATGTTTCAGAGTAGCAGCTGTGTTAGTCTGCATTCACAAAAAGAAGAGGAGTACTTGTGGCACCTTAGAGACTAGCCAATTTATTTGAGCATAAGCTTTCGTGAGCTACAGCTCACTTCATCGGATGCATGTAGTGGAAAATACAGTGGGGAGATTTATATACACAGAGAACATGAAACAATGGGTGTTACCATCCACACTGTAAGGAGAGTGATCAGGTAATGTGAGCTATTACCTGCAGGAGAGTGGGGGGGGGGAGAAAAACTTTTGTAGTGATAATCAAGGTGGGCCATTTCCATCAGTTAACAAGAACATCTGAGGAACAGTGTGGGGGGAGGGGAATAAACAAGGGGAAATAGTTTTACTTTGTGTATTGTTAACTGCTGCAAATGGCCCATCTTGATTATCACTACAAAAGTTTCCCCCCACCCCACCCCGCACTCTCCTGCTGGTGATAGCTCACATTACCTGATCGCTCTCCTTACAGTGTGGATGGTAACACCCATTGTTTCATGTTCTCTGTGTATATAAATCTCCCCACTGTATTTTCCACTGAATGCATCCGATGAAGTGAGCTGTAGCTCACGAAAGCTTATGCTCAAATAAATTGGTTAGTCTCTAAGGTGCCACAAGTTCTCGTTAATGTGTTTATCCTCATGCCCCCCTGGGAGGCAGGGTAGTGTTATTATGCCCACTGTACAGGTGGGGAACTGAGGCACAGCGAGGCTAAGGCTTAGGGTTTTACCTGGACAGTCTGGGTTTTGGCTTCTGTGTCCGGGCACCATTTAGGGTTGCCAGGTGCCTGGTTTTTGGGGACCCTGGCAACCCTAAAGGGTACCCGAACCAAGCGTCCGGTTACTGCGGGGTGGGTGGAGGTGCTGGGTCATGAACCCACGCCAGCCCCTGCCTCCTACCTGCAGGCAGGCTCCTGGAGACAGTCCAGCGAGCCACACGGAGAGGAGGGCAGAGGAGTTAGCAGGGGGAGCATGGCCTTGGAGGAAGAGGGGAAAAAAGGGGTGGGGCCTGGGGAAGAGGCAGATGGCAGTGGGGACTGGAGGGAAGAGGTGGAGGAGGGATGGGTCCTTCGGAGAAGAGGCTGAACAGGGGGCGGGACCTTGGGGGAAGAGGCAGGGCAGGGGGCAGGGGTTGGGGGGAAGAGGTGGAGCAGGGCATGGGGGTTGGGGGGAAGAGGTGGAGCAGGGGCGGGACCTTGGGGGAAGAGGCAGGGCAGGGCATGGGGGTTGGGGGGAAGAGGTGGAGGAGGGGCGGGACCTTGGGGGAAGAGGCTGGGCAGGGGGCGGGAGTTGAGGGGGAAGAGGTTGAGCAGGGGGACGCCTTGGGGGAAGAGGCAGGGCAGGGGGCGGGGGTTGGGGGGAAGAGGTGGAGGAGGGGCTTGACCTTGGGGGAAGCGGCAGGGCAGGGCGTGAGGCTTGGGGGGAAGAGGTGGAGCAGGGGCGGGACCTTGGGGGAAGAGGCAGGGCAGGGCGTGGGGGTTGGGGGGAAGCGGTGGAGCAGGGGGAGGCCTTGGGAGAAGAGGCAGGGCAGGGTTTGGGGGGAAGAGGTGGAGCAGGGGCGGGACCTTGGGGGAAGCGGCAGGGCAGGGCGTGGGGGTTGGGGGGAAGAGGTGGAGGAGGGGCGGGACCTTGGGGGAAGAGGCAGGGCAGGGCAGGGCGTGGGGGTTTGGGGGAAGAGGTGGAGTAGGGGGAGGCCTTGGGAGAAGAGGCAGGGCAGGGCAGGGCGTGGGGGTTGGGGAGAAGAGGTGGGGCAGGGGCGGGACCTTGGGGGAAGAGGCAGGGCAGGGGGCAGGGGTTGGGGGGAAGAGGTGGAGCAGGGGCGGGACCTTGGGGGAAGCGGCAGGGCAGGGTGTGGGGGTTGGGGGGAAGAGGTGGAGCAGGGGCGGGACCTTGGGGGAAGAGGCAGGGCGGGGGGGCTTGGGGGTAGAGGTAGAGGAGGGGCAGGACCATGGGGGAAGCGGACGGGCAGGGCGCGGGGTCTCGAGGGTCCAGTTACCAAAAATTAGAAAGGTGGCAAGGCTACCAAGGCTCAGTTCCACAAAGATATTTATGCTTCTAGGTATTTAGGCCTTAATCTGGGCCCAATGCAGAAGGAGTTTGGTGTGGGGACGCTGAGCGTTGCTTTTAGGCACCTGGAAAAACCCCAGAATCTGCGCAGGCTGAGTTAGGCGCCAGGCTGCGCACGAAATGCTCAGGGAGAGAGAGGAGCCTTCGAACGCAGCACACTCGGCAGGAAGCCACCTAAGCCAGCCAACGGGAGACGCTGACCAGTCTCTAAGTGACTACATCTGGGCTGCAGGGAGGTTGTCATATCATACACGCTGTCTCGGCTAGGGATTCACAGCCGGGAGCCCTCTTTGGAGTTAGGCGCCTCTGCAAGAGGCTGGAGGAGGGGGCAAAGGCGGAGCTCCCTGATCACTTTTAGCCCAGTGGTTTGGGTACTCACCTGGGATGTGGGAGACCGCCCCCCAGTTCAAGCCCCTCTCCATCTGAGGAGGCGAAGGGATTTGATCTGGGCTCTCCCACCGCTCAGGTGCGACCTCTGACCACTGGGCTACGGGGTATTCTGTTGCAGGGCTCCTGAATCTCTCCTGTTGTAGCTGTTCCACTGTGGACCAATAATTAAAGAGTCATTGGAGCAGGGGACCTGGACCCCTGCGTCTCCCACCGCCTGGATGAGAGCTCGAACCTCTGGGCTATAGAGCCATTCTCACTCGCTTTTTCCCCTCCCCCAAATGACTCTTTCATTAGTTGTAGAGGAGAGGCTGCGGGAGCCCCACGTCTGAGTATCCCATAGCCCCGTGGGCAGTGAATTCTCAAGCCAAGGGCCTCTGGAGGAAAGCTCTCCACCAGCAGCCCCCACTCTTTTATCCCCAGGAGTCTCCTGGTCCCTCCATTGCTTGCAAGTGCAGCAGTAACACACAGGCAGTGGGGTGGGCCCTAATCCTACAAGTGACGTCAGTGGAGTGCTGTGTGGGCTCTGAGGTCGACTTGCATGGAGCCTTGTTGGAGACAATGGAGCTCCCGGGTGTCTGTCCACATGGAGTCGCTGTCAGAATAGCGGCTTATGGGAGGTAAGTCCCAAACCGCTGAATGATGGCCTGTGCTCATTCAGTAGGAGTTTATTCCTGAGGGAATTCTGTGCCAAAAAATTAAAAATTCTGCACCAAAAGAAATAAAAATTCTGTGCACCGTATTTTAAAATTCTGCAAATTTTATTTGTCAATAAATAAATGTGGAGGCTCCCATATGGCAGTGGGGAGCACAGGCCACTGGCTGCATAGAGATGGGACATGGGCTCGGCAATGAGGCTGCACCCAACCCTATCACAGCACTAGGGCCTGGCCTGGCCCAGAAACACTCCAGGGCTCTGCCCCTCCACGCCAGGCACACCAAGATCGCAAGCGAAAAGACAGAGCTCGCACACATGCCCAGCCCTGCCCCCTGATCTAGGCCTGATCCTAGCCTGGCATGATCCAAGTGTGGCTGGGCTTAGTGGGGGGGGATCCAGGTGTGGGGTGAAAGGGTTCTGTGTGGGGCAATCTGAGTGCGGGCAGCTCAGTGGGAGATCTGGATGCACAGGGATGCTTTGATGGGTTCTGTGTGCAGGGGCCATGGGACTCTGCAGGGTGGTCCAGGTGAAGGTAGTTCGGGCTCAGCAGGGTGGGTCTGGGTGTCAGGATGATGGGGGATCAGTGAGGGGGTCTGGGTGCAGGGGCTCAGCGGGGAGGTCCAGGTGGTAGGGGAGTGGTGCTTGGTGGAGTGGGTGACTGTGTGCAGCTGGCTGGGGCTCAGTGGGGTGGAGGTCTGGGTGTGGTGGCTCGTCGGTAGGCTGACCAGATAGCAAGTGTGAAAAATCGGGACGGGGGTGGGGAGTAATAGGTACCTACATAAGAAAAAGCCCCAAATATCAGGCCTGTCCCTATAAAATTGGGACATTTGGTCACCCTTCTCATCGGGGTGGTTCAGGTACAGGGGGAGGGGCTTGTTGGGGTGGGGGTTCAAATGTGGGGGTCTCAGCAGGGGTGTTCTGGGTGCAGGGGTATGGGCATGGATGCAGGGGGAAGGGGCTTGGCAGGGATCCGAATGCAGGGTGGGTGGGGCTCAGCAGGGGAGTCCAAATGCTGGGGAAGGGGCTTGGCAGGAGGGTCGGAGTGCAGAGGGGAGGGGCTTGGCAGCAAGGTTGGGTGCAGTGGCTGAGGTTGGTTGGGTGGGGGTTTGGGTGCGGGTGTAGGGGACTCAGTGGGGGGTTCTGAGTGTGGGGGTGAGGCTCGGTGGGGGGATGGGTATGGGGGGGTCAAACGGATGGTGGCTGGTTGGATGAGGGAGCAGCTCCCCGTACAGAGACCCCTCCCCATGAGGCTCTGGAGCAATGGGAACAGGAAGCAGGGGTGGGTGCGGAGCTTCCTACAGTCAGGGAAGGTTTCTGGGTTTGAGTCTGACCTGGACCCCACTGCTCCTTTCAGGGGAAGAGGAAGTCCCATCCTTCCGCATCGCCAGCCCAATTGAGACTAGCAGCTGATCCCGGTGCAGGATAGGAGTGTCCGCAGCCCCTTCCTCCCCCTACCCCCACCGCACTGATTTACCTCTCCATCTGTTCTGGGTGCCCGAAATGATGCGCCCATGCTGCTGGGGAGGAACGCATGACCACTCTTGCAGCTTCCCTTTGCTTCCCAGTCAGAAGTCATTTTTCTGTGGGGAAGCAAAGAAATCTGCAGGGACATGAATTCTGTGCACTCGCAGTGGTGCAGAATTCCCCCAGGAGTGCTCGGAGTTGATGCCATGATAAGTAAAGTAGAGCAAAAGGTGTGGATGAAATTCTTTTTAGCAAAACGAATGGCTAGTTTGTTTCAATGCTGCTGCATCGATGTCTTGCATCAAACAAAATCCTTGAACCAGAATCCATAAACAAAGAAGAAGGAAAAAAGTCCCCAAAAGCAAGAGAGTAGAAAGGCCTACAAGTTATGGCCCCAGCCTTGCAAAGATTTATGGATGTGCTTAGCTTTACACACTTAAAAAAGTAAACTTAAGTGCATGCACAAAGTCTGTGTAGGTCAGGCCCAAGACTGTGAACTGTGTAAAGCCACTGGAATAAACCCAACATGTGATTCTAGAAACTGTATGAAGTCACACACTGCCCTGACTGGAGGGAGGAAATAAAGAAACAACTTTGGCCTCTGTCCACACTTCCAGCTATAAACTGACCAGGGTCAGCAACAGGTTTCTCTCGTGCTGCTTGGTGCAGAGATGAGTTGGATTCTCGCCATGGTGAGTTTGCTGATGTGTTCTATCTTAGTCTCTTTCTTCCTGCTCTAACGTTGTAACCGGATAGAAAGCACAAGTTAAAGAAGGGAAATATTTCCTCTTCAATGTCAGTGTTGTGTGACTTCCCGTCTGGCACGGAGTGACTAAGGAAGGGGCTGTATTATTCCTTTGTCTTACACTTGGCTTGTGTTCCTCTGAAGGTAGCTAGCTATATCCTGAGCTGTGTTTAAAAGCTTGGTTAGGTTTTTAAATCTGTTCCATCTCTGCGAATGGGAACAGTTTTTTTAAAAACAGAAACAATTAACTCTTTACAGGCATTGCCCTGTCAGACTGACAGATTTCTGAGCTGCAAATGTTAACCTATTTGCTGCTTGAATTGAAGCTTTGACTCCAGCTAGTCTGGCATCTTGTACTTCAGCTGTTCCTGTCTGGCTTTGTGGGGAACAGTTGAAATCTGACGTGACAACCTGCCAAAAACTCTTCCGAACAACGTCCTAACTCTCAACGAACAAGCCACTGCTGTTCTCAATGGAAAACCCATTTTAAATCATGCTTGTGGGGCTTGAGCTGTGGGGCTGTTTCACTGCTGTGGAGACTCGTGGACTCAGGCTGGAGCCCAGGCTCTAGGATCCTGTAAGGTGGGAGGGTCCCAGAGCTCGGGTTGCAGCCGGAGTCCCTTGAGTCCGAGTCAGCTGGCATGGGCCAGCCACAGGGCTTTCTCTGCTTTGTAGACAGATCTTTACATGGTTAAAAAGGAGTTGAGCAGGGGGGCTGAGGATTTAGATGTAGGTGCCAAAGTCCCTTTGTGGATCTAGTCATTGGTCGAGGTCTAATTAACGACTACACTTTTTGTTAAAGAATGACAATTGCCATAAGAACATAAGAATGGCCAAACTGGGTTAGACCATCTAGCCCAGTGTCCTGTCTTTTGACAGCGGCCAGTGCCAGGTGCCCCAGAAGGAATGAACAGAACAGGTAATCATCAAGTGATCCATCCCCTGTCGCTCATTCCCAGCTTCTGGCAAACAGAGGCTAGGGACACCCTTCCTGCCCATCCTGGCTAATAGCCATCAATAGACCTATCCTCCATGAATTTATCTAGTTCTTTTTTGAACCCTGTTATAATTTTGGCCTCCACAACATCCTCTGGCAAGGAGTTCCACAGGTTGACTATGCGTTGTGTGAAGTAATACTTCCTTTTCTTTGCTTTAAACCTGCTGCCTATGAATATCATTTGGTGACCCTTAGTTGTTGTGTTATGAGAAGGAGTAAATAACATGTCCTTCTTTACTTTCTCCACACCAGTCATGAGTTTATAGACCTCTATCATATCCCCTCTTAGCCGTCTCTTTTCCAAGCTGAAAATCTCAAATTTATTAATCTCTCCTCATACGGAAGCTGTTCCGTACATCTAATCATTTTTGTTGCCCTTTTCTGAACCTTTTCCAAGTCCAGTATATCTTTTTTGAGATGGGGCGACCACGCAGTATTCAAGATGCGGGCGCACCATGGATTTATAGAGAGGCAACATGATATTTTCTGTCTTATTCTCTATCCCTTTCTTAATGATTCCCAATATTCTGTTTGCTGTTTTGACGGCCACTGCACTTTGAGTGGATGTTTTCAGAGAACTAGCCACCATGACTCCAAGAGCTCTTTGTTGGCTGGTAAACCTGTTATGTTCCTGCCTTTCTTGGTATGTTTCCCATGCAGCTCTGCTGGTTTAGGACACAACTACATCAACACAGCCTACAACTCCAGTTCACACTTGTGTTCCTGTGGGGGCAGGCGCATCTTGGAGGCCTGATTTCAGATATTTACCACCTGGGCGACAGCCTTCTAGATTTGAGGTGATGCTGTAACTGAGGTTGGCCTGGCACTGCTCCATTGATGTTTCATGAACCTATGGCGAACAAGTCCTCATATATCAAGCATCTGACCCTGCCACTAAGTAAACATATTTATTTAGCATCCAGTGGCTCCATTCTGGATAGGAGTCCCATTGTACCATGTTCTGTATGACAGGACCATGAATGGTTCTTGTTTTAAGCAGCCTGTAATCCAAAGAAAGATAAGATGTGACCCTATGGGACAAGGGTCCAGTAATAAGATGAGGGTATGCAAGTAAGCATATATAAAGAAGAAGCACAGCTAGCCTCCTAAGTTATGTTAATCAAGAGGAGATTCTAATCACATACAGGCCATCTAACTCGCACTCATTAATCCTGAGAGTAAGTATAACTGAAGGTCTTGCATAGTAATCTTGGAAACTGCCCAGTTCATAGAATCATAGAATCATAGAATATAAGGGTTGGAAGGGACCCCAGAAGGTCATCTAGTCCAACCCCCTGCTCAAAGCAGGACCAATTCCCAGTTAAATCATCCCAGCCAGGGCTTTGTCAAGCCTGACCTTAAAAACCTCTAAGGAAGGAGATTCTACCACCTCCCTAGGTAACGCATTCCAGTGTTTCACCACCCTCATAGTGAAAAAGTTTTTCCTAATATCCAATCTAAACCTCCCCCACTGCAGCTTGAGACCATTACTCCTCGTTCTGTCATCTGATACCATTGAGAACAGTCTAGAGCCATCCTCTTTGGAACCCCCTTTCAGGTAGTTGAAAGCAGCTGAAATCCCCCCTCATTCTTCTCTTCTGCAGGCTAAACAATCCCAGCTCCCTCAGCCTCTCCTCATAACTCATGTGTTCCAGACCCCTAATCATTTTTGTTGCCCTTCGCTGGACTCTCTCCAATTTATCCACATCCTTCTTGAAGTGTGGGGCCCAAAACTGGACACAGTACTCCAGATGAGGCCTCACCAATGTTGAATAGAGGGGAACGATCACGTCCCTCGATCTGCTCGCTATGCCCCTACTTATACATCCCAAAATGCCATTGGCCTTCTTGGCAACAAGGGCACACTGCTGACTCATATCCAGCTTCTCGTCCACTGTCACCCCTAGGTCCTTTTCCGCAGAACTGCTGCCTAGCCATTCGGTCCCTAGTCTGTAGCTGTGCATTGGGTTCTTCCGTCCTAAGTGCAGGACCCTGCACTTATCCTTATTGAACCTCATCAGATTTCTTTTGGCCCAATCCTCCAATTTGTCTAGGTCCTTCTGTATCCTATCCCTCCCCTCCAGCATATCTACCACTCCTCCCAGTTTAGTATCATCCGCAAATTTGCTGAGAGTGCAATCCACACCATCCTCCAGATCATTTATGAAGATATTGAACAAAACCGGCCCCAGGACCGACCCTTGGGGCACTCCACTTGATACCGGCTGCCAACCAGACATGGAGCCATTGATCACTACCCGTTGAGCCCGACAATCTAGCCAGCTTTCTACCCACCTTGTAGTGCATTCATCCAGCCCATACTTCCTTAACTTGCTGACAAGAATACTGTGGGAGACCGTGTCAAAAGCTTTGCTAAAGTCAAGAAACAATACATCCACTGCTTTCCCTTCATCCACAGAACCAGTAATCTCATCATAGAAGGCGATTAGATTAGTCAGGCATGACCTTCCCTTGGTGAATCCATGCTGGCTGTTCCTGATCACTTTCCTCTCATGCAAGTGCTTCAGGATTGATTCTTTGAGGACCTGCTCCATGATTTTTCCAGGGACTGAAGTGAGGCTGACTGGCCTGTAGTTCCCAGGATCCTCCTTCTTCCCTTTTTTAAAGATTGGCACTACATTAGCCTTTTTCCAGTCATCCGGGACTTCCCCGGTTCGCCACGAGTTTTCAAAGATAATGGCCAATGGCTCTGCAATCACAGCCGCCAGTTCCTTCAGCACTCTCGGATGCAACTCGTCTGGCCCCATGGACTTGTGCACGTCCAGCTTTTCTAAAAAGTCCCTAACCACCTCTATCTCCACAGAGGGCTGGCCATCTCTTCCCCATTTTGTGATGCCCAGCGTAGCAGTCTGGGAGCTGACCTTGTTAGTGAAAACAGAGGCAAAAAAAGCATTGAGTACATTAGCTTTTTCCACATCCTCTGTCACTAGTTTGCCTCCCTCATTCAGTAAGGGGCCCACACATTTCACACACACACAGTTCATCAGTGTAACGACAGTGCAGGTACATTAGTGACCACTTGGAACTTTCAGCCTTGCCTTTCCTTAACTTGCACCCGGCATTATTCTCTTTAAAGGGTTACATCCTTGCAGCTGCGAAGATTTCCAATGGCAATTGCTGACGTGCCAGACATGTGTTTTACATTCCAACCTCTGATTCTGATGAGGTGTCACATGGTTCTGTCACTAGCTGGGAAGAACATCTTAAAATCTGATGTTAATAGTTCACCAGCAGTTGTCAGCATAAGAAATCTCTTCAAACCGGGCACCCAGTGTTGCTAACATGACTTAAGTGACCAAAATTATTAGGACTTCCATGCTGCTGAGCTTTGATGCCCTCGCCTTCGGGAAGGGTATAAAGTTGGAACCAGCCATTTGGAGAGTTTTCGTGTGTGCTCCTAATATGTGTGTCTCTTCCCCCATGGAGAGGGAGTGAACTTCTGTCCATACTGGCCAGGTCAGAGTGCTGATGGGCAATGCAGGCTGGGAACTGTATTGCCTAGAACATGTGATCCATCATCTGTTCAGAGAAATCCTGAAGGGCAAGCTGATTTTTCCTTAGGGACCTTCTCCAGTGAGACTGGATCGGGAAAGCACGTGCCCAGAGCACTGTTCATGGACCTGGAACCCACGGTCATTGGGAATGCATAGCAACTCTGAGAATAGGCCTCTTGCTCACAAGCTGGGTAGATGGGAAGAAGGTGACTTTGCCATTTCTGTGTAGATCAGAGAAGAGAACTTGTAAATTCGGATACCCAGCAGTTAGAGCTAGGTTCTACAATAGTGCCTCTTATGTAAGCTTTGCACCTAAAAAAGATTTGGTCAAACCTGTCTAGACCATTTGATAAACAATTTTGAAGCTGATAGTGAAGGTACAATCCCATTCTCCCTTACAGATTAAATCTGAACTGGGACCTAGTGCTCACTGTTCCACCCCGAGCTGCTCATCACTGGCAAGGAGAATGCTGCCAATATATATGCCCAGCATAGGCGCTGACTCCGTGGGTGCTCCGGGGCTGGAGCATCCACGGGGAAAAATTGGTGGGTGCTCTGCACCCACCGGCATCTCCCTGCCCCGCCCCAGCTCACCTCCGCTCCGCCTCTGCCTCCTCTCCTGAACACGCCATGTCCCCACTTCTCCCCCTAGCTCCCAGTGCTTCCTGCTGTGAAACAGCTGTTTTGCAGTGGCAAGCACTGGGAGGGAAGGGGAAGGAGGGGGAACGCGGTGTGCTCGGGGAAGAGGCGGGGCCGGGGCAGGGATTTGGGGAAGGAGTCCAATAGGGGCAGGGAAGGGGCGGAGTTGGGGTGGGGACTTTGGGGAAGGGGTTGGAATGGAGGTGGTGCAGGGGTGGAGTCAGGGTGGGGCCGTGGGCACGGGGGGGGGGGTCGAGCACTCACTGGCGCTGGGAAAAGTTGGCACCTATGATACCCAGAGCCTCTATACCATTGGGAAGGAAATAATCAGTTCAGTCACTGATAGGACTTGTAAAATGTTGAGGTTCTTGGTGGCTGTCAAGGTTCCTTCCTCACTCTGAACTCTAGGGTACAGATGAGGGGACCTGCATGAAAAACCCCCTAATCTTATTTTTACCAGCTTAGGTTAAAACTTCCCCAAGGTACAAACTATTTTACCTTTTGTCCCTGGACCTTATTGCTGCCACCACCAAGCGTCTCACAAATATAACTGGGAAAGAGCCCACTTGGAAACGTCTTCCCCTCCAAAATCCCCCCAAGCCCTACACCCCCTTTCCTGGGGAAGGCTTAATAAAAATCCTCACCAATTTGCATAGGTGAGCACAGACCCAAACCCTTGGATCTTAAGAACAATGAAAAAGCGAGCAGGTTCTTAAAAGAAGAATTTTAATTGAAGAAGAAGTAAAAGAATCACCTCTGTAAAATCAGGATGGTAAATACCTTACAGGGTAATCAGATTCAAAACAGAGAGAATCCCTCTAGGGAAAACCTTAAGTTACAAAAAGACACAAAACCAGGAATATACATTCCATACAGCACAACTTATTTTATCAGCCATTTAAACAAAACAGAATCTAACGCATATCTGACTAGATTGCTTATTAACTCTTTACAGGAGTTCTGACCTGCATTCCTGCTCTTGTCCCGGCAAAAACAACACACAGACAGAGAGAACCCTTTGTTCCCCAACCTCCAGCTTTGAAAGTATCTTGTCTCCTCATTGGTCATTTTGGTCAGGTGCCAGCGAGGTTATCTTAGCTTCTTAACCCTTTACAGGTGAGAGGGTTTTTTTCTCTGGCCAGGAGGGATTTAAAGGTGGTTAGACTTCCCTTTATAGTTATGACAGTGGCTTAGTGAATTCACTCCAAGTGGTGGGGAAACAAGGTTCAAATCCTAGTTTGAGTAAAAAAATGTAGACCTTGCTGTCATCCTGGTCATCTTTAGTTCATAGTCTGATGGGGTGCCAACTTTCTATTCACACAAAACTGAACACCCTTGCCCTGCCTCCTGCCTCGCCCTCCTCTGAGGCCCCGCCCAGGCCCACCTCCTTCTCCAAGGCCCCTCCCCCACTCACTCCATCCCCCCTCCCTCCATTGTTTGCTTTCCCCACCCTTACTCACTCTATCATTTTCACCAGGCTGGCTCAAGGGGTTGGAGGTGGTGAGGGCTCCAGCTGGGGGTGTGGGCTCTGGGGTAGGGCCAGAAATGAGGAGTTCAGAGTGCAGAAGGGGGCTCTGGGCTGAGACAGTGGGCTGGGATGCAAGAGGGGATGAGGGCTCCAGCTGGGGACGCAGGCTCTGGTGTGGTGCCAGGGATGAGGGGTTTGGGGTGTAGGAGGGGGCTCTGGCCTGTAGGGTGGAGCTGAGGGGTTCAGAGTATGGGAGGGGTCTTTGGGCTTAGGCAGGGGGTTGGGGTTGGGAGGGAGTATGGGCTCTGAGCTGGGGATGTAGGCTCTGGTGTGGGGCCAGGGATGAATTAGGGGTGCAGGAGGGGGATCTGGGCTGGGGCTGAGGTGTTTGGAGTGCAGGAGGGGGCTCCCGGATGGGGGAGGGGGTTGGGGTGTGGGGGGAGTGAGGCTGGGGGTTCAGGCTCTGGTGTGGGGATGGGATGAGGGGTTTGAGGTGCAGGAGGGTTTTCCAGGCTGGGATGAAGGGGTTTGGAGGGCAGGAGGGGGATCAGCGCTAGGACCAAGGGGTTTGGAGGGCAGGAGGGGGATCAGCACTAGGACAGGGTGTGGGGCGCAGAAGGGGGTCAGGGGTGCAGACTCCAGGCAGTGCTTACCTGAAGCAGCTCCCAGAAGTAGCGGCATGTCACCCCTCCAGCTCGTACGTGTAGGCATGGCCAGGTGGCTCCGTGCACTGCCCCATCCGCAATTCTTGGCCAATGGGAGCTACAGAGCCGACACTTGCAGTGGAGGCAGTGTGCCGGAGCCCCCTGGCTGCCCGTATGCCTAGGAGCCGGAGGGGGGACAAGCTGCTGCTTCCAGGAGCCACACAGAGCCATGGCCGGCAGGGAGCCTGCCTTAGTCCCACTGCACCGCCAACCAGACTTTTAACGGCCGAGTCAACGGTGCTGACCAGAGTCACCAGGGTCCCTTTTCGACCGGGCGTTCCGGTAAAAAAACAGACATCTGGCAACCCTATAATCTGAGCTGCCGTGGTTGGGATCCAGAAAGGTACGTAGGCACCTAAGTCCCATTTTTTGGCACTGCTGTGATCCACAAAATTCCTGTTTGGCTGATGCTTAATCCTGTAGGTGCCTAAATCACTGCCTCTGCGTGTGTACACTGCGACCTCGCTCTAGGGCCCCCAGCATCTATCTCCCATCTCAGCCCCAGAGTGACTCACAAATCAGTGAAAATAGACATTTGGCCACCAAAGGATTTGAACAGAGATCTGTCACCTCATGCACTACAATGCTCAGCATCACAACACAAAGTCCCTCTGTAGATCTGGGCCTATTCGGCAACCTAGGCCGAAAAGAAGCCAGGACTAGATTAGCTTGAATAATGAAGGCCAGAGTCAAATTGGATTCGCAAAGCAGTAGAAGGGGAGTTGCACTTTGCTGAGTGCTAAGGCCCAAACTTTCAAATGTAGAGTGCCTAAAGTTAGCCATCCACAGCTATTGAAGCAGCCAAGGGTGAAAATCTGGCCCTAAACGTGTTAAACCCCAATGTATGGGCATGGGGAGTGAGGGGGAAATATACTGAAATATATTTCTAAAGTACTACTTTGAACCAGCATCTTACTGACTTGCCTTCTTAATTTTTTTTAAATCCTGCTTTAGCCCAGTGTTTCTTAACCCCTTATTCAAAGTAAAACACTTTTTTTGTAACCCTATCTTGTAGTAATGTATCATTCCCAGAACAGTTAATGTATATGATCTTGCTTGTGTGTTGCAAGATGTTGATGGAATGCTTGTAGAGAGCAAGAGTCTCTTTGATTTACATTGTGACCAAACTTTTATCTCTTCAAACCCCGCTGCCTTTCCTCACCCTCCTCTGCCTCCCACCTTTGGTAATGACACACTGGTTGAGAAACATTGATCTAGTAAACTTCAAAGTCTGCTGGCCTCTAGGATATTGTACATTGTCCTGATGAAATTCCCAAACTGGTCCATCACTGCCTTCATATGACTAGTGCAACTTTGGGGTCATAACTACAGCTGGTCAAAAAATGGCTTTTCTACCATAGAATTGTTTGTTGTGTTTTGGCAGAAATTCATATAACAAAAAAGCTTTAGCTAAAATATTTAAATTTAGAAATGGTACTGCATTGCCTCTTGTTCCCATTCTCCTCTGTAGGCCAATGGCTCCAACCAGACTACATCTCCCAGAATGCCCCATGGTTAACTCTTGGAGAGGGGAGTCCCTCCAGAGAAGAGAATGGAGCCCTGCTACAACTCCCAGGCAGCATTTCCACCCAGAACTAGCTTGGTTTCCACGCATCTTTTTAAACACACCAACTTTCCACAGAAGACGCCACAAAATCTCCCTTCTCAAACCCGACCTTCCATCAAAACAATGCTGATAGAAAACGTTTAACCCAAACCTAGTTGTAACCCTCATCAAGACGGTCTTCCTCAGCTGTCATGATACCACAACTGAAGCTGTACTTGGTTACATGTAACTCCTCATACCATGCTCTAATAAATCCCTGGAGGGAGAAATCTCTGGCTGAAGTGACTGGGGAAATTGTACCAGAAACATATCAGCACCAACCGTGGCTCTATATTCAGCTGTTATCTGAAGAGGGCAATGCGATAGCGGATATCCCCCCATGGCTGCATTTCTAGGTTTCTATACACCACCGATACGATATTGGGCCTCAATAAGTGACATACACAGCAATGGCCGTGAACGTGATCCTATTACTTAAATCTCTAGCTATGCTGTGAGTCCCTGCTAAAGTAATGCACAAAGGGCTGCCAGAGTTCAGGCTGTCTGGAAGCCTGCTCTGCATTTGTGAGAGAATTCATATACTTCAGCTGTTTGGCTGGTCTCAGGCCCACTAGGAAAGGTATCTGCCTCCTTTTCTGTCAGCCCATTCATGAACCTGAAAGAAGAATGTATGCTGTGATTGTACTATTCTGTTAAACGCTAAGGTGTCCTAGCCTGCATGTGGCTTCTTTGCAAAGAGGCAAAAACCCCTCAAGTCTTTCTGAATGCATAAAAAAGTGAAAAGAACTAATAGTGACCTGCAAAGAACAGGGGAGTTGATGCAGAGAAGGTCTGACAGGCTTTTTCTTGCTTGTTCTAACTTTAGAGATGTCAGGAATAACAAATCCAGTTTTGCTGGAGGACTTGTAAGTCTCGGAGATGTTTGGGCTTTCTCAATTGAAGGAATGAAAACACTGAATCTTTGACAAAGCTTTTCTCCCGAGTGCTCTAGTTAAATATTTTCTTCACAAAAACAAAGTCTTAAATGACCTAGTAAGGCAGGCGATTCATGCCAAACCAATTTAATTTCCTTCTTTGACAGGGTCACTGGCACAGACGCCAGCTTCCTCCGGCCCCGGGCGTGCTCAACCCCCTGCCTCCACCCAACCCCTTCCTCCAACCCCCCACCCCTGCCCTGCCTCTTCCAAACCCCCATCCTACCCACCTCTTCCTGCCCCCATTCTACCCCCTCCCATTAGCACGCCTTGTCTCCGCTCCTCCTCCTCCCCCCACAGCACCTCCTGCACGCCATGGAACAGCTGATTGCGGCAGCTGGGAGGCACTGGGAGTGAGGGGGGGAGCTGGCTACCAGGAGTGCTAAGCACCCACTAATTTTTTCCGTGGGTGCTCCAGCCCTGGAGTACCCATGGAGTTGGTGCCTGTGTGGAAAAAGCTAATGTACTCAATGCTTTTTTTTGCCTCTCTCTTCACGAACAAGGTCAGCTCCTAGACTGCTACGCTGGGCATCACAACATGGGGAATAGATGGCCAGCCCTCTGTGGAGAAAGAGGTGGTTAGGGACTATTTAGAAAAGCTGGACGTGCACAAGTCCATGGGGCCGGACGAGTTGCATCCGAGAGTGCTAAAGGAACTGGCGGCTGTGATTGCAGAGCCATTGGCCATTATCCTTGAAAACTCATGGCGATTGGTGGAGGTCCTGGATGACTGGAAAAAGGCTAATGTAGTGCCCATCTTTAAAAAAGGGAAGAAGGAGGCTCTGGGGAACTACAGGCCAGTCAGCCTCACCTCAGTCCCTGGAAAAAAAAAATCATGGAGCACGTCCTCAAGGAATCGATTCTGAAGCACTTAGACGAGAGGAAAGTGATCAGGAACAGTCCACATGGATTCACCAAGGGCAAGTCAAGCCTGACTAATCTAATTGCCTTCTATGATAAGATAACTGGCTCTGTGGATGAGGGGAAAGCAGTGGATGTGTTATTCCTTGACTTTAGCAAAGCTTTTGACAGTCTCCCACAGTATTCTTGCCAGCAAGTTAAAGAAGTATGGGCTGGATGAATGGACTATAAGGTGGATAGAAAGCTGGCTAGATCGTCAGGCTCAACGGGTAGTGATCAATGGCTCCATGTCTAGTTCGCAGCCGGTATCAAGCGGAGTGCCCCAAGGGTCGGTCCTGGGGTTGGTTTTGTTCAATATCTTCATTAATGATCTGGAGCAGGAATGGCCAAACTTACCGACCTTCTGAGCCGCATACAACAATGTTCAGAAGGTCGAGAGCCAAGGCGTGCCTGCTGGGGCTTGGGTCTTCAGCCCCGTGGGAGGCGCCTGCCAGGACTTGGGTATCCGCTTTGAGCTCCAGCAGACGCACCCAGTGGGACTGAAGACCTGAGACTCCCCCTGCTGCTGAGCAGAAGCCCCGAGCTCTTCCCCCCAAGTCTTGTAGGTGGAGAATGGGGGTGTGTGTGGGAGGGGCTTTGTGAGCTGCACTTTAACTGTAAAAGAGATGCATGCAGTGTGTGAGCTGAAGTTTGGCCACCCCTGCCTTAGACCATCCTGCCACTTGGTGACTTTAAGAACAATGGAGTTGGGCAAGAGATGGTTTTCCCCTCCCATCAATATTTTTAAGTTTGCGGTTTGTTCCTGTCCCAAATCGGATTCAAAGGTCAAAATCCCAAATTTTCACAAACTGAAAAAACAGGGGGAACAAAGAGTTCAGAACACAACAGTTGCTTCTGGTCATTTTGAATGTTTTCTGAAAGCTTTGTTTTGATATTGACCTTTTTTCCCCATCTAACAAGACTCCCTTTCAAAACAGAAAGTCATTGCAAACTGGGGCACATGGAGTTTTCCCTTTAGGGCGTGTTGACAGGAAGTGTTTGGAGAATTTTAAAACTTCCTCCGCCAACATTTTGTTAAGTCGGGAGAAGTGCCAAAACTGGACTTGTTTTCTAAACAGGTGGGGTTTGGACAAGTTTGGGTTTTGCGGACCCCCGGCCCCCTCCTCCCACATCAGGCTCTCCATCAAAGGTTCTTATCACGGCAGTAACGGCCGCCATCACCCTCGCAAAGCTTAGCACTGGTTATTAACAATGGGAGACCACGTGGGGCTAGTTACCTTAGCCTCCACTTGCACACCCGCTGTGGGGAGTCCCACGTACCCAACTTTGGAATGGGCACAGCAAGTGCTCCTCCGGCAGCCGTATTTGTTTTAGTAGCTGTCACCAGTTTCCACTGGCCCTTTCGGAAGTGCAAGGTCACTTTAGCAGCTGAATTTCACGGGAGGGGGGGGTTTCAGAGCGGGGTCTCCAACCTTTTTATGCCCAAGATCATTTTTAAAATTTAAGATCAACCCAGGATCTACCCCGCCCCTTCCCCGAGGCCCCGCCCCACTCACTCCTTTCCCCCCTCCCTCCGTCGCTTGCAATCGCCCACCCTCACTCATTTTCACTGGGCTGGGGCAGGGGGTTGGGGTGCGGGAGGGGTGTAGGCTCTGGGCTGGGAACAAGGGGTTCGGGGTGTAGGAGGGGGCTCTAGGGTGAGCCTGGAGCAGGGGGTTGGGGTGCAGGAGGGGGTGAGGGGTGCAGGCTCTGGGAGGGAGTTTGGGTGCAGGAGGGGGCTCTGGGCTGGGGCAGAGCATTGGGGTACAGGAGGGGTGAGCGGTGCAGGCTCTGGGAGGGAGTTTGGGTGCAGGAGGGGGCTTCAGGCTGGGGCAGAGTGTTGCGGGAGCAGGAGATCTACAGCCCCACCCGGGGCCGCAAGCACCACCTCCGCAGCACCCATTGGCTGCAGTTCCCGGCCAATGGGAGCTGCCGAGTCAGCACTGGGGTGGGGGTGGGGGCAGCAGCAGCGCACAGAGCTGCCTGCCCCCCCAAGGGGCTGCAGAGACATGTCAGCTGCTTCCGAGAGTGGCGTGGGGCCAGGGCAGGCAGGAAGCCTGCCTTAGACCCACTGCACCACTGGAAGTTTAGCGGCCAGAGATCGCGATCGACTGCCAGAGGCTCCAGGATCGACCAGTCGATTGCGATCTACTGGTTGGTGACCACTGTTTTAGATACTGGTCTGTTTGCTCATTAGCCCTGTGATGGGAATTTCATTTACACCCCACAGTATTTCGTTTAAGAAATACACGTAGCAGGCCAGGAACTCAGATACAGTCTGTATGAGAAAAGGAATGTTTGCTCCTCCACAGGGGAGCCACCATGGGTTGCACGTGAACCGCCCATTGTGGGGGCTAGTCCCCTCTCCTGCCCCTTCCTCCCCCTCTCCCACCAGAGCTCCGAGCCCCTCACTGCATCTGCCAGCTCCCCCACCCCAGTCCTGGGCTGCCCCAGCCGGCCTGCCCAAGTACCCCCAGCCATGGAGTGCCCCCAGCAGTCTCAGTGCCCCCAGCCCCAGAACGCCAGATGAGGAGCCCCTTCCCCGGAGCACTTGGTGACCCAAGCACCAGCCCCACCTGCCTTGAGTCCCGGGCTGTAGGCCGGCCCATCCTAGCCCCAGCCCCAGCTCAAGCCCACTTCGGGGAAGAGAAGCAGCCTGGGCTGGGGCCACGGGGAAAGAACAGGAAGCAGGAGGGGGCCTTAGGATAGACAATGGGTGGGACCAGATCTGGCTGTTTGGGGAGGCTGAGCCTCCCCTAGCCTGCGATACCCACCACCCATGGGAGAGACTCACACACCGTGATTTCCTGGTGCAAGTGCTGGAGGAACCAACTAGGGGCAGAGCTCTTCTTGACCTGCTGCTCACAAACTGGGAAGAATTAGTAGGGGAAGCAAAAGTGGATGGGAACCTGGGAGGCAGTGACCATGAGATGGTAAGGTTCAGGACCCTGACACAGGGAAGAAAGGAGAGCAGCAGAATACGGACCCTGGACTTCAGAAAAGCAGACTTTGACTCCCTCAGGGAACTGATGGGCAGGATCCCCTGGGAGAACAACATGAGGGGGAAAGGAGTCCAGGAGAGCTGGCTGTATTTTAAAGAATCCTTATTGAGGTTACAGGGACAAACCATCCCGATGTGTAGAAAGAATAGTAAATATGGCAGGCGACCAGCTTGGCTTCACAGTGAAATCCTTGCTGATCTTAAACACAAAAAAGAAGCTTACAAGACCTGGAAGATTAGACAAATGACCAGGGAAGAGTATAAAAATATTGCTCTGGCATGCAGGAGTGACATCAGGAAGGCCAAATCACACTAGGAGTTGCAGCTAGCAAGAGATGTTAAGAGTAACAAGAAGGGTTTCTTCAGGTATGTTAGCAACAAGAAGAAAGTCGAGGAAAGTGTGGGCCCCTTACTGAATGAGGGAGGCAACCTAGTGACAGAGGATGTGGAAAAAGCTAATGTACTCAATGCTTTTTTTGTCTCTGTCTTCACAAACAAGATCAGCTCCCAGACTACTGCACTGGGCAGCACAGCATGGGGAGGAGGTGACCAGCCCTCTGTGGAGAAAGAAGTGGTTCGGGACTCTTTAGAAAAGCTGGACGAGCACAAGTCCATGGGGCCGGATGTGTTGCATCCGAGAGTCCTGAAGGAGTTGGCGGATGTGATTGCAGAGCCATTGGCCATTATCCTTGAAAACTCATGGCGATCGGGGGAAGTCCCGGATGACTGGAAAAAGGCTAATGCAGTGCCCATCTTTAAAAAAGGGAAGAAGGAGGATCCTGGGAACTACAGGCCAGTCAGCCTCACCTCAGTCCCTGGAAAAAAAAAATCATGGAGCAGGTCCTCAAGGAATCAATTCTGAAGCACTTAGACGAGAGGAAAGTGATCAGGAACAGTCCACATGGATTCACCAAGGGCAAGTCAAGCCTGACTAATCTAATTGCCTTCTATGACGAGATAACTGGCTCTGTGGATGAGGGGAAAGCAGTGGCCGTGTTGTTTCCTGACTTTAGCAAAGCTTTTGACACGGTCTCCCACAGTATTCTTGCCAGCAAGTTAAAGAAGTATGGGTTGGATGAATGGACTATAAGGTGGGTAGAAAGCTGGCTAGATCGTCAGGCTCAACGGGTAGTGATCAATGGCTCCATGTCTAGTTGGCAGCCAGTATCAAGTGGAGTGCCCCAAGGGTTGGTCCTGGGGCCAGTTTTGTTCAATATCTTCATAAATGATCTAGAGCATGGTGTGGATTGCACCCTCAGCAAGTTTGCAGATGACACTAAACTGGGAGGAGAGGTACATACGCTGGAGGGTAGGGATAGGGTCCAGAGTGACCTAGACAAATTAGAGGATTGGGCCAAAAGAAATCTGATGAGGTTCAACAAGGACAAGTGCAGAGTCCTGCACTTAGGATGGAAGAATCCCATGCACCGCTACAGATTAGGGACCGAATGGCTCGGAAGCAGAAAAGGTCCTAGGGGTTACAGTGGACGAGAAGCTGGATATGAGTCAACAGTGTGCCCTTGTTGCCAAGAAGGCCAATGGCATTTTGGGATGTATATGTAGGGGCATTGCCAGCAGATCAAGGGACGTGATCGTTCCCCTCTATTCGACATTGGTGAGGCCTCATCTGGAGTACTGTGTCCAGTTTTGGGCCCCACACTACAAGAAGGATGTGGAAAAATTGGAGAGAGTCCAGCAGAGGGCAACAAAAATGATTAGGGGACTGGAACACATGCCTTATGAGGAGAGGCTGAGGGAACTGGAGTTGTTTAGTCTGCGGAAGAGAAGAATGAGGGGGGATTTGATAGCTGCTTTCAATTACCTGAAAGGGGGTTCCAAAGAGACTGTGAATCATAGAATCTCAGGGTTGGATGGGACCTCAGGAGGTCATTTAGTCCAACCCCTTGCTCAAAGCAGGACCAATCCCCAATTTTTGGCCCAGATCCCTAAATGCCCCCCTCAAGGATTGAACTCACAACCGTGGATTTAGCAGGCCAATGCTCAAACCACTGAGCTATTCCTCCCCCCACCCTGGATGGATCTAGACTGGTACTCAGTGGTAGCAGATGACAGAACAAGGAGTAATGGTCTCAAGTTGCAGTGGGGGAGGTCTAGGTTGGATATTAGGAAACACTATTTCACTAGGAGGGTGGTGAAACACTGGAATGCGTTACCTAGGGAGGTGGTGGAATCTCCTTCCTTAGAAGTTTTTAAGGTCAGGCTTGACAAAGCCCTGGCTGGGATGATTTAGTTGGGGATTCGTCCTGCTTTGAGCAGGGGGTTGGACTGGGTGACCTCCTGAGGTCCCTTCCAACCCTGATATTCTATGCTTCTATGATTGATTCTATGATGCAGGCCATTTGTCGCATCAGTATCAAATACAGAGGTAAAATAACCTCTCTACTCCTACTCGAGATTCCCCTATTTGTGCATCCCGGGACAGCCTTAGCAGTTTTGATCATTGCATCACAATGGGAGCTCATGTTCAGCTGGTTATCCACCATGACCCCCGAATCTTTTTCAGAGTTCCTGCTTCCCAGGATAGAGTCCCCAATCGTGGGCGTATGTCATGCCTTCTTTGTTCCTAGATGTATACTTTTAGAGTTAGCCATATTAAAATGCATCTGGTTTGCTCAGTTTATCAAGCAATCCAAATTGCTCTAAATCAATGATTGGTCCTCTTCATTTTATTAACCACAGCCCCATTTTTGTGTTATCTTCAAACTTTATCAGTGACGATTTGGGGTTTTCTTGCAGATCATTGATAAAAATGTTAAAGAGTGTAGGACCCCCACTGGAAACACCTGCTCAATGACAATCCTCTTTTTACAGTTACATTTTGAGACCTACCAGTCAGCCAGTTTTTAATCCTTAGCCAAGACTATAACCGGGTTCAGAAAAGAACTAGATAAGTTCATGAGGGATAGGTCCATCAATGGCTATTAGCCAGGATGGGCAGGGATGGTGTCCCTAGCCTTTGTTTGCCAGAAGCTGGGAATGAGCGAGAGGGGATGGATCACTTGATAATTACCTGTTCTGTTCATTCCCTCTGGGGCACATGGCACTGGCCACTGTCGGAAGACAGGATACTGGGCTTGATGGACCTTTGGTCTGACCCAGTATCGCTATTCTTATGGTCTTTTAATGTGTGCCTTGTTAATTTTATATCATTCTAGTTTTTTAATCAATATTTCATGCAGTATCAAGTCAAATGCCTTGCAGAAGTCTATTACATCAACACTATCACCTTTATCAACAAACTTGTAATCTCATCAAAAAAGATGTCAATTTAGTTTGACCAACCCCTTCCCAGGTTGGTGTCATCCACAATTTTGATAAGCATACTCTCCACTCCATCATCCAAGTCATTAATGAAAATACTGACTAGTACCAGACCCAAGAAAGAACCCTGCAGTATGACACTGAACCATGGATAACTACTCTTCAAGTATGGTCTTTCCATCACTTGTGCACCCATTTTATAGTAATTTCATCGAGACTATTTTCCCCTAGCTTGCTTATGAGAGTGTCATGTTAGACAGTATCAAAAGCTTTACTAAATTCACGATAAATCACATCTACTGCTTCCACCCCAGTCACTAGACCAGTTACCATAGAATCCTAGAATATCAGGGTTGGAAGGAACCTCAGGAGGTCATCTAGTCCAACCTCCTGCTCAAAGCAGGACCAATCCCCAACTAAATCATCCCAGCCACGGCTTTGTCAAGCCTGACCTTAAACTTCAAAGGCAGGAGATTCCACCACCTCCCTAGGTAACCCATTCCAGTGCTTCACCACCCTCCTAGTGGAAAAGTTTTTCCTAATATCCAACCTAAACCTCCCCAACTGCAACTTGAGACCATTACTCCTCGTTCTGTCATCTGCTATCACTGAGAACAGTCTAGATCCATCCTCTTTGGAACCGTCTTCAGATAGTTGAAAGCGGCTATCAAATCTCCCCTTATTCTTCTCTTCTGCAGACTAAATAATCCCAGTTCCCTCAGCCTCTCCTCATAAGTCATGTGTTCCAGTCCCCTAATCATTTTTGTTACCCTCCACTGGACGCTTTTAATTTTTCCACATCCTTCTTGTAGTGTGGGGCCCAAAACTGGACACAGTACTCCAGATGAGGCCTCACCAATGCTGAATAGAGGGGAATGATCACATCCCTTGGTCTGCTGGCAATGCTCCTATACAGCCCAAAATTCCGTTAGCCTTCTTGGCAACAAGGGCACACTGTTGACTCATATCATATCTAGGGTGACCAGATGTCCCGATATTTAGTTGTTTGTCCTGCGTCCCGACTGATGTACAGTTGGGATGCCATTTGTCCCAATATTTTGCTTCGGCAGCACTCCGGCTTTTTTGTTTGTTTGTTTGTTTGTTTGTTTTTTGCTTGGGGCAGCAAAATACCTAGAGTCGGCCCTCGTGAGCCTGTGGCTTCTCCCCCATGTGTCCCGATATTTTGTTCTTGTCATCTGGTCCCCCTACTCACATCCAGCTTCTTGTCCACTGTAACCCCTAGGTCCTTTTCTGCAGAACTGCTGCGTAGCCATTCGGTCCCTAGTCTGTAGCAGTGCATGGGATTCTTCCATCCTAAGTGCAGGACTCTGCACTTGTCCTTGTTGAACCTCATCAGATTTCTTTTGGCCCAAACCTCTAATTTGTCTAGGTCACTCTGTTGGATCATGTTAAAGAAGTTCTGTGTTAAAATCACAAATGAGTTTGATTCCCCATCATTTAAATTCCAGGGTATTACTAATTAAGAGGTCTCTTGGTTTTTGGTACTGTTTCTCTCCCTCTATGTGTGAAACTTGCAAGCTGCTAATTGTGTTAGTACATTCTAAGACAGAGGCTGTTCTCAAAGTAATTCTTTGTAACAACAACTACTCACACAGAGAGAGACTCAAAGCAATACTCTGTAACAACAGAAACAGCACACAGAGACTTCCCGCCCTTTTGTTGTATTCATCTCGCTTTGTTAACCATTGTGATTAAAATATAGATAGAGGATGTGTGTGGGTGGATGCTTGGTGTGGATAATAACTGAATGATCAGGGAGGTGCCAGCCTAAGAATCCAGTGTCCATCGGCTGAAGAAGGCGTCAACTGGAAATAACCAGAGGACCCCCAGAGGGCAGACTCAAGAACGGGAGAAGTAAAGAACAAGATAACATCTGGCAGCATGGAGCCATCAGGAATGTGCCATCTGCTGATTGATTCAGCAACAGCATGATGAAGCAATTCCCATCGACTGGCATAGGAAGAAATTCCTATAAAAATGGACTCTAGAAAGTGAAAACTTTGGGTCTGATTCTGCAAACCAACTTCCAGGAGCATCAGATGAGCATCTGACAAGGCCCTGCTCCCTCCTCGTGTCCAGGCCACCTGGCCAGTGGCTTGGCATGAGCAATTCTAAAGCTGGTAACTATGATAACAACCTTGCAGAACCTGTCTGTGTGTGTGTGTATGAATGAATGTGTGAATAAATATGAAATTGAATGGAATGTTATAGCTATAACTCACTGCTTATTAGTATTCTTTCTGTATTCACAATAAATGTGGCATTTTACCTTTCCCCCTTTAATAAGATCCTGCTTGTTTTTATTTTATTGGTATAACATTTTGGTGGAGAATTGCGAAAGGGGGAATATTGGTAAAAAACCTCAGTTATTGTAAATATTGGTGTGCACACAACCAGCTCTGTTGAGCTAGGCATTTCTATTAGGTTAACTAGACGTGCTGGCCTCCGGGAAGGTAGCAGGGGAAAGTGTATAAATTAAGCTAAGATTACTAAAAACAATCAGGTTAACCAGACCTGCTGGCCTCTGGGAAGGTAGCAGGGGAAAGTGTATAGATTAAGCTACGATTACTAAACCTAAGTCCTATTGTTCACTGAGGTATCAGGGGCAGCAAGAAGGCCTAAGGGCCAGGCTAAGCTACTCGCTGGAATAAGGAGTAGCAGGTTCAGAGAATCTAAGCTGTGTCACTCACTGACCTGTGCCAGGTGTGACGAGGAAATTTGATAAGCTACGATTTCAGAATCTAGGCTGGTCACTCGCTGAGTAATACCAGGAGTGACACAGAGATTGAAATATCTGTGTTAAGATGTTTAAAAGAATACAGGGTAAGCCAGTACCAAAGGGAGGATGGAGTCAGAAGGAACTCCAACCTCACCTTCTGTTAAAAAAAATTACACCTTTTAAACAAATCCTTCAAAAATTTGGGCACAGTCCTTGGACTAAACAAGCCCTAGCTGATGTCTGCACTATTGCGGACCTAGAGGATAGATTAGCTCAGTATATCCCCATATACAAACCTCCTAGTGCTGCCAAAAGAGATTCAGCAACAATCTGGTTGTTGTAGGAGGCATGTAAGGATTCTTCCCTCCGCTTGTCTTCATGTAAAGAGGAAAAGGCACAAACGGAAAAGGGAGCAGACAATTGGAAGGTGCTAGCTACCAATACCCAAAGTCAGCTGAAAATAGTGAAAGAGGCACTCCAGGAATGCAAAAAGAGAGAGAGATTCCTGGCAGACCAAGCTACAGCCTCTGAGGAAATTGAAAGAGAGAATCATGTGCTCCAAGGTATGGTAAAGAAATTAACCTTGAAGCAGGGCTGAGCACCTGCAAATCATAGTCGTTGTGAGTCACTAATTAAGAGTCTGAGACAAAACTTGGGCTTTGCCTCTAAACAGGTAGCAGCCATTACAGTGGGTGAAGGGGGAGAAGGTCCTATGTAGGGCACCCCCAGGCACAATTACAGAGAGAAAAGAGAGTGAAAAGTTAACTCTGCAGAGGCTGGAGGGAATTTTTAAGCAGCTAAACTTTGTGAGAATGTTAAAAAGGAAAAGTGTTCGAGACAGAGCATTCTTGGTTCTGAAGGAAAAATGGGCCCTTTTCCAAAGGAATGTCTGTCAATTAGCCAGGCAACAATAAACGATCTGATTAAAATCATTTGACTGGACAATTTAGTCAAATTTGCTAAAAGAACAGAAGGGGGTTCTATTGGAACTTAACTGCCTCAAATGTATAAAGGGAATGTAAGATGTAAAAACAGAGCAATGTGGAAAGGATGTTAAGGAAAAGAAAATGTGTATGTATCTATCTGTGTGTGTGTAAATATGTAAAGTTCTAAGGATCAATTGGTTTTGTTTTTGTTTTAAATAATGCCACTAAAAATCCGTTTGACTCTTTAATTCAAAGTTGCAAAACTGACAGACCTTTTTGCTAGACACAGGTAATTAGTGTTGTTTAGCTTTGGAATTTGGCATTTTACCCTTAAAAGGTAACTCAGTGCTTTACAAAATGTAAAATGTTTTTAAGTTGTGGCTGCAGCAGGGCAGTCAAAATCAGGAGAATAGAAAAAGAAATAAAAAATTCTGGATTCTTTTTGTTTGTTTGTGTAACAAAATAGCAGATGAGAGCTGTAGTAAATAAATAAATAATAAGAAATTAAAAAAGACAGTGCCCCTCTGAAGCAACAGCAGGGGTGAGGTGCACAAAACAAAAAGAAGCAACGTTAGAAACACTGAGCCTTAAAATGGCTCTGAGTAATCAGACTGTCACTTTGATAAAGGGACATGAAAACTCTGTAAGCAAAAAAAGAAATAGTTACACCTTATGTAAAAATGGATCTGGATCATGTTATAGAAGTTAAACTATGGAAGGAATGTGCATTTGCCCCAGAACATGTGCAGGGTATATTGTAGAAGGGGCAAAAGAAATGCAAACATGCCATGCTACTCAATTAAAATGCTATTCGGGCTCCAAAGGGAGCCACAATAGGTTGGGTTTTCTTTTTCAGATCGCTGTGTGTTTTGGAAGCAAAAGTTAAAAAATGTGATCAAAACTCTGGTGAAAGTTGATTGTGTCCCTTTTAAGATCAAGTCTCTGAGCTGCTGATGGTTTTAAATCCAAAAGCAGGAAGCGTCTGTGAAAATGCAAATTACCTAAATGATAAATTTCAGAGTAGCAGCTGTGTTAGTCTGTATTCACAAAAAGAAAAGGAGGACTTGTGGCACCTTAAAGACTAACCAATTTATTTGAGCATAAGCTTTCGATGAAGTGAGCTGTTGCTCACGAAAGCTTATGCTCAAATAAATTGGTTAGTCTCTAAGGTGCCACAAGTCCTCCTGTTCTTTTTGCTAAATGATAAAGGAAGGAAAGAACTAGCAGCCCAAAGGAGCTGCAGATAAAGGACATATCTGGTCAGCAAACAAATTGTCTAAATAAAAGGCATGGTATAACGAGAATTTTAATAAATTTAATGATAAGTACCCCTGTAACAATGTATAGTGTGTATGATTTTTAGAAAAATCCTTTAAGGTCATATGGTAATGATGCTTCTCAGTTATTACCTGTAAATAAACTTAAAGCTTAACATAGCAGGAAAAACGTTATAAACTTGGTCTGCTGTATAAGAAGGGAAACTGAGGTACCCCACCTCATGGATTTATTGACTAAACAGTGGGATAATTTCCCCATCACCCTTAAAAGATAGAAGCCATTGAAACCTGGCCTGCCTATAGAACAAAAACAGTAAAATGTGGGGGTAATTCCTCTGTTTTGCCTGCAATCAGCAAGGGTACTTGTAAAAGAAATATTTTAAGCAATAATCTGCCACTCCAAAAAGGGGTAGAAACATGTTCTTTTGTCTTTCAGAAAAGCTGATGTCAGCTGAAGAGCAACCCAATACCATGAATCTACTGTCACAATAGAAATTGTGTTTTGTGTTCTATGTGTTGTCTTGTCTTGTTGCTAGCACTGTTGTGTGTTTTAAAAAATATATACTGCAGACCTGCAGGTAATTAAAAATAAATGAAGCTCTCTGTCCCAGCTACAGGACAGCCTCATACAAAAACAAGTACATGCCAATGTAGACTTGGTCCAAATTGGTCTGGGTAACCTAAAAGCCCGATGGAATCTTTGGCAATGACTTAATACTACCACATGGCTTATGCATAAGAAAAAATTTAGAAATAGGAAACTACACAGCCATAGCTACGGGATGCACTGAAATGCAGATACTTGCCCTAGCTACTTTGGAACACGAAATATCGGGAAAATTGGGAAATATTAAGGGTTTGATGCATTTGTTAAAACAAAGAAAGAGATCATTCTTTGACACTTATCAATATGAATGGATACAATACGTTTCCAGTATTGTAAAACCAGACTTGTTAATGGGAGAAATTGTTGTCAAAATTGCACACCAACAGTCCCTGGAGGCAAAGGTATTGAAGGTTAGCCCACTCCCCATATTCACATGGGATCCTTCTGGCTACCCTGGACCTCGAGCCAGTGGGCTGGGGAGGGAGGGAAGCTATTGGACACTAGAGGTTGTACCGAATGGACTCATCAAAAGTGGGCGTGCCTCACCTTGCCTGTTGCCCCAGAACTTTGTAGTAAAGATACATCACTAGGATCATGTATGTGGCATGAATTGGAATCACAAACTCAAATTGCCTCACAGTACCTTCTCTTGAATAGGCTACATAGCAAGTGACAGTGACGATTATAAATCTTAGTGTCAAAAGGGGGATTATGTTGGATCATGTTAAAGAAGTTCTGTGTTAAAATCACAAATGAGTTTGATTCCCCATAGTTTAAATTCCAGGGTATTACTAATTAAGAGGTCTCTTGGTTTTTGGTACTGTTTCTCTCCCTCTATGTGTGAAACTTGCAAGCTGCTAATTGTGTTAGTACATTCTAAGACAGAGGCTGTTCTCAAAGAAATTCTTTGTAACAACAACTACTCACACAGAGAGAGACTCAAAGCAATACTCTGTAACAACAGAAACAGCACACAGAGACTCCCCGCCCTTTTGTTGTATTCATCTCGCTTTGTTAACAATTGTGATTAAAATATAGATAGAGGATGTATGTGGATGGATGCTTGGTGTGGATAATAACTGAATGACCAGGGAGGTGCCAGCCTAAGAATCCAGTGTCCATCGGCTGAAGAAGGCATCAAGTGGAAATAACCAGAGGACCCCCGGAGGGCAGACTGGAATCCACCCAACAGCCTCAAGAACGGGAGAAGCAAAGAACAAGATAACATCTGGCAGCACGGAGCCGTCAGGAATGTGCCATCTGCTGATTGATTCAGCAACAGCATGATGAAACAATTCCCATAGACTGGCCTAGGAAGAAATACCTGTAAAAATGGACTCTAGAAAGTGAGAACTTTGGGGTCTGATTCTGCAAATCAACTTCCAGGAGCATATCAATGAGCATCTGACAAGGCCCTGCTCCCTCCTCGTGTCCAGGCCACCTGGCCAGGGGCTTGGCACGAGCAACTCTAAAGCTGGTAACTATGATAACAACCTTGTATAACCTGTGTGTGTGTATGAATGAATGTGTGAATAAATATGAAATTGAATGGAATGTTATAGCTATAACTCACTGCTTACTAGGATTCTTTCTGTATTCACAATAAATGTGGCATTTTGCTTTTTCCCTTTTAATAAGATCCTGCTGGTTTTTATTTTATTAGTATAACAACTCTGGATCCTATCCCTACCTTCCAGCATATCTACCTCTCCCCCTAGTTTAGCGTCATCTGCAAATTTGCCAAGGGTGCAGTCCATGCCATCCTCCAGATCAGGGGTGGCTAACCTGGGGCTCCGGAGCCACATGCAGCTCCTTGTCTAGGCACCAACTCCGGGGCTGCAGCTACAGGCGCCAACTTTCCAATGGGCCGGGGGGGTGCTCACTGCTCAAGCCCTGGCTCTGCTGCAGGCCCTGCCCCCAGTCCACCCCCTCCTCTGAGCCTGCCATGCCCTTGCTCCTCCCCCTTCTCACACCCCCAAGAGCCTCCTGCATGCCACAAAACAGCTGATTGGGAGGTGCAGGGAGGGAGGAGGTGGTGCTGATCAGCGTGGCTGCGAGGTGCTGGGGGTGGGGTGGCGCAGCTGATCAGAGGCTGCGGACATATTACTGTGGTAAATTTTGGCTCCTTCTCAGGCTCAGATTGGCCTCCCCTGGTCTAGTCCGTAGCAGATGCTATTTCTCCCATCCATCAAGGGGTTTCATTACCATCCTTTTTCATAATGGAAAGGATTGCAGCTCAGTGACATTGTAAGTGCTCAACCCCCAGCTCCCCTCCACCTCTTACATGGACAGGTGCTATTAGCAGAGTCATGAGACCGGCTAGTGAACAGAACTGAAACATCAAGATCCTGATTTAGCAACCCTGCCAGCTGTCCTCGCTGCTTTCACCATGTTCTTTTCACCACATGTGCCCTAAAGGGCTGGTTTGGTCCTTTCTCAAGCTAAATATATGTAATGCCACAGTCCCAACTTAAGCCTCTTTCGGCTATGCAGCTAGAGAGGCAATACGACTGCTCAGAAATGAGAAACAGCTGCCCCTAGAAGTCCTAGCCTGTTGCAAGCTGGTTCTATTACCCCGTTTGCTGATCTATGTCTATCTACTGTATTCACCACAAGCATTTAACAACAAAAAAAACCCCAGTTTTGAGACATTTGAAGTCCTGTGCTCTTCCATCAAAGATGATGCCAATTTGCCTTTCTAGAGAGAATACTGCAGAGCGTTTCATGTGGGTGTGGAGAACAAGGAGCAATGGAACCATTGCAGGCAGCCTTTTGAGGCCTAGTATATCAGAGGCCAGTGTATTGATCTGGCACCCAACGGTTCAGTACAGTAATTTGGCTACCTGCTAGCCTTAAAGTCTATGAGGGATCATGATTATCATCTGCAACATGTAAGAGGTCAGGCTGAGCTACAGAACCTCATCCACCCATCCTGTAACATCTGGCTGAGGTTACTGAAGTCTTTGAATCATGATTTAAAGGAGGTCAAGTTGCAGAGACTCCACTATTTCCTCTAGTTCAAACTAGCAAGGGCCCCAAACGGCAAAGGTAGGCAAACCTCTCACACCAGGATCTCTGCCAATCTGACCTGGGGGAAATTCCTTCCCCACCCAAAATAGGGCGATTAGTTAGAACCTGAGCATGTGGGTGAGGCTCACCCATCAGACATCTGGGAAAGAATTTTCAGTAGTAAATGGCCTCAACCGTAGGAGACAACTCTGGATGCTCCAGGGCTGGAGCACCCACAGGAAAAAAAAAAAATTAACAGATGCTTAGCATGCACCAGCAGGCAAGCTCCCTTCCCCTGCCCCCCCCCAGTGCCTGCCACACACTGGTGGCCACCTAAGCAACTCACCACAGTGTTCAGGAGGTACGGGGGGGGGGAAAGAGAGGGAGGAGCTGTGCTTGAGGGAGGTGGCGGGGTCAAGTACACCCTTGGTAGTAAGAGGAAGTTGGCACCTATGGCCTCAACTCTTGTTAAGTTCACTCTTCTATCCAGTAAATTGCAGACTGGAAATTTCAGGGCCTGAGCAGCTTTCAGAGAAGAGGGCAGCTTCCTGCTGGGGACAGGTTTCAGCAGGAATACTTTCTGCAGCACGTAGTGAGTGAGGGGTGAGCACATTGTAGATGTAGGAGTGGGGCATCAAGGTAGCTAAGCCTCAATTACAAAGCTGCTCCTGAAACACGGATTTGGGGATTTACTCCTGGATTAACGGAAAGACACACGTTAAAAACAACCTTAGGGAGTCAATATAGCAGCCCTTCACAGAGAAGTTAAAGCCAAATAATTTTTATTGAAATACATAGTTTAATGTCACATGGTTTCTAATAAAAGGTGCGTTAGCAGTAAAAGAGGCAGAGGAATCTTCACGTTTTGGGCAGGAGAGTGTTGCAAGCTTTAGGTCCTTTGGTTCATACATTAGTATCCTTTGCACCTAAAAAATCTGCCCCAAGCATTAAGCTGGTGCCTTATCAGATTTCATTTCAGAGACCTAGCAATGAAGCTTGATAGTTTCAGCAAGTATGCGCTCATGCGACAGAGTTGGCCACGTTCGATTATGCAAGCATAAGAGGGCACAGAATATCTCAACTGATAACCTTCATATTAAGGGAGAATCCCATGAGAGATGCTGCCTGAGCACCATCACAGCTGTAGCCTGATTAACTGGAGTTTGTACTTGATTTAATACTCATCTTCATCTGCCTCATCCCCATCTGCAGAGTCCCTGCCAACTTCCTCATAGTCCTTCTCGAGAGCGGCCATGTCCTCCCTGGCTTCGGAGAACTCCCCCTCCTCCATCCCCTCCCCCACATACCAATGCACAAAGGCCCGTTTCGCATACATCAGGTCAAACTTGTGATCCAGCCGGGCCCAGGCTTCTGCAATAGCCGTGGTGTTGCTCAGCATGCAGACGGCCCGCTGCACTTTAGCCAGGTCTCCCCCTGGCACCACCGTGGGGGGCTGGTAATTGATGCCCACCTTAAACCCAGTTGGACACCAGTCCACAAACTGGATGGACCTCCTGGTTTTGATGGCTGCTATAGCTGCATTCACATCCTTGGGCACCACATCCCCACGGTACAGAAGGCAGCAAGCCATGTATTTGCCTCGGCGAGGGTCACATTTCACCATCTGGTTGGAGAACTCAAAGCAAGCGTTGGTGATTTCAGGCACCGAGAGCTGCTCGTGGTAGGCTTTCTCTGCTGAAATTATGGGTGCATAGGTAGTGAGGGGGAAGTGTATGCGGGGATAAGGCACCAAATTAGTTTGGAATTCTATCAGATCAACATTTAATGCACCATTAAATCTCAGGGAAGCAGTGACAGATGACACTATCTGTCCTATCAGCCTGTTCAAATTGGTGTAAGTGGGACGCTCAATATCAAGGTTCCGGTTGCAGATGTCATAAATGGCCTCGTTGTCCACCATGAAAGAACAGTCCGAGTGCTCCAGCGTGGTGTGAGTGGTCAGGATGGAATTGTAGGGTTCCACCACCGCAGTGGAGACCTGTGGGGCAGGGTACACCGAGAACTCCAGCTTGGACTTCTTGCTGTACTCTACTGACAGGCGCTCCATCAAGAGGGACGTGAATCCAGAGCCTGTGCCTCCTCCGAAGCTGTGGAAGACCAGGAACCCTTGAAGGCCACTGCACTGGTCAGCCTGCAAGAGAATACAATATTTGTTCATTTCCTCAACTCAAGGATTTTATACTATTTAATCTCATTGCTGATTAACAGCTGACAGCAGAATTGGTCAGAAGTTCTGATAGTGAACTTCTGTGTAAGAATAAAGTTCCAACAATTCTTCTCTTCATAGAATCATAAAAGTGCAGGACTGGACAGGACCTCAATAGGTCACCTCGTCCAGTCCCCTGCCTGCAAGGCAGGACTAGTAATAGTAATTGACAGTCTAAGGGGAATGTTATTCAGCCTTAATTTGGGATTTTAAGTTACCCCCTTGGATGTTTCCATAGGAGATCATTAATTAGTTCAGTGTTAAGCAGTGGCACACTGACACAGAATACTTGTTGCTGTTAGAGGTACTGTTGCATGGACATTTGTCAACCCTTCAGGTAATTATCACACTCCAACATCCACCGAGCGCTTGTGCCAAGTGGAAGTTATTGGCTGGTTCTAGGACAACTACTAGACAGAGAACTAACATGCACTCAGTGTTTCATGATCACTGAAATGCAAGTTGCTTATTGACAGCCCAGAGTCATTTAGTATATGGACACTTGTCTACTTGGAACTGGATTGAGACCCACTAGCTAATTTTATATAGGCCACCCCAGCTATTCAAGGGTTACAAGACTATAAAAGGGTTCAAAAAGGACCTAGATAAGTTCATGGAGGATAGGTCCATCAATGGCTATTAGTCAAGATGGGCAGGAATGCAAAACTATGTTCTGGAGTGTCCCCTGCCTGTTTGCCAGAACCTAGGTATGGGGGACAGGGGATGGATCCCTTGATTGCCTGTTCTGTTTATACTCTCTGAAGCACCTGGCATTGGCCACTGGTGGAAGACAGGATACTGGGCTAGATGGACCATTGGCCTGACCCAATATGGCCATTCCTATGTACTTTTGTAATGTATTCACCAAGGCTGGGATTTGACACATTGATAATGGACTGCAAGGCCCTGAACTGTTTAGGTCCCACATGATAGTCACTAAGTACAGAGGTCTTACCTCTCTATTACAAGCCCCCCCCCCAAAAAAAATCTCATTATGCAGCCATTTCCAAGAGACGCAACAGCTCCGGAGCTAAAACTTTAAGGGTTCTTTTGAAGCAATGAACTTTATACTTGGCTTGTAGTGCCCATCAAAATTGGGTTAATACACCGGAATGCCTTGTTAGCCTGCTGTTACAATCCCCTTTTTAAGTGGATACTGTCCTTCTCCCAACCCCAAAGTGTCATATTGCCCCATTTTGAACAATTAGTTAAGAAGGTGCTTTAAGAGACTTTTAAACATATTTGTCTACTTGCCATTTTACGGACTCTACCCAATACAGTATCAATGATTTCCTTCCCAATGGTGTAGTGGCCCCGGGCATAGTTGTTGGCGGCATCTTCTTTGCCGCTAATGAGCTGCTCAGGATGGAAGAGTGCACGGTAGTTCCCAATTCGGATCTCATCTGCAGGAAGTTGGATTATTGGTTAAACAGAAGACACTTAACAGATTGGGGATGTTAGAGCATGCGTGAATACCATTGCTAGCAAAGCCGTCAAGCTTCTGAGAGAGACAAGCTTCAAAAAGGTCCATCATGAAGCAGAAACAGTATATTCAAGATACTGTAGGAATTTTGAGAGGGGTCTGGGATTGGGGAGCTAGGACTGAAGAAGAGCTATACCTACAAGTTTGCCCAGGTAATGCACATACGACTTCAATTTCCACCTTGAAGTCACGTTCTGATTAGGGTTACAGTACATTTTAGGATGCTGGCTGGGTTTTCAGTTTTCTGTCTGTGAGATTATAGCTACTATAGGAAGCTTGTGTACTTGCACCTCTGAATTTCTGGTAGCATTTTCTCCAGGGGCAGCATTACATGCTGTAGATTCATAGAGTAAGGCTAGAAGGAACCCTTGTGATCATCGAGTCTTACCTACTGTATAAGACAGACCATAGCACTTCCAAAATAATTCCTCAAGCAGATCTTCTAGAGAAAGATCCGGTTCCCTGACTTAAAAATTCAGCATGTTACACAGACTACTCTGCTTCTCCCCACCCGGGAAGATTTGTTCGTTATTTAGTTATTTTCCCCCTTAATCTACAGGGAGTTACCCCGACCCTAGTGATAGGGTTACTCTGTTTGGAAAGACAAGATTTCTGGCAACAAATCTCTGAAATCCTCAGGAATCAAAGGCAGCAGCAAAGAGGTCTCCTGGGTTAAAAAAAAAAAACTTTACAGTGGACACTTTTATTATGTTGGAAACCTCTCAATAAGAGAGAGACTGTGGTGATCTACTCAGAGAAATACTCTTCACTACTTCAGATCATTGAAAAATGTGATGCTTGTTTTTCCACAGGAACCAGGTAAACTGGTTTACAGACACTTCATGGGGATGCTTTAGTCCAGGGGTGGCCAACCTGTGGCCCTGGAGCCAAATGCAGCTCTTCAGAAGTTAATATGTGGCTCTTTGTCTAGACACTGACTCTGGGGCTGCCAGCTTTCCAATGTGCTGGGGGGTGCTCACTGCTCAACCCCTGGCTCTGCCACAGGCCCTGCCCCCACTCCACTCCTTCCTGTCCCCCTCCCTCGAGCCTGCCATGCCCTGGCTCCTCCCCCCCAGAGCCTCCTGCATGCCATGAAACAGCTAATCGGGAGGTGCTGGGAGGGTTGGGGAGGCGCTGATTGGCAGGGCTGCCGGTGGGCAGGAGGCATGGGGATGTGGGGGGAGCTGATGCGGGGGGCTGTTGACATATTACTGTGGCTCTTTGGCAATGTACATTGGTAAATTCTGGCTCCTTCTCAGGCAAAGGTTGGTCACCCCTGGTTTAGTAGCTGCCAGCAAACAGGCTTGCTGGGTCAGATCCTCAGCGGGTGTAAGTGAGCTTAGTGCTACTGATGTTGATGGAGCTAGGCCAGTTTCACCAGCCAAGCATCTAGCCCTCTATCCACAAGAGGGAAATCCCACGTAAGAAAGCGAAGTCCCAAGTGAAATGCTACACTCATACTAGCGTAGGAGGAGTAACCGGTTTGCCATGTAGAGTCCTGTTTGGAATTAATGACACCTAAAATACAATGTTTCATGATTGGACAGTGTCACCAGGGTTACACTGATGGAGGTGGCAAGTCAGAGGATGCAATCAGTGACATTAGCCATGAGGCCCTCCCACCAAAAGGAAGCTAAACAATGTTCTGCTGCATATTTAGCAGTCTGTCCCCTTATCTTACCAATGACCGTGGGTTCCAGGTCTATGAACACTGCTCTGGGCACGTGCTTTCCTGATGCAGTCTCACAGAAGAAGGTCTCAAAAGAAGAATCCACTTGTTCAGTGTCTGGCTCTATTGGTTTAGTGGCCTTGCTGCTGGGAATGGTCCCATCCGGCTGGATTCCGTGTTCTAGACAATACAGCTCCCAACAGGCATTGCCCATCTGGACCCCAGCCTGGCCAATATGGATAGAAAGACACTCCCTCTGGAATTAGGGACAAGTCTCATTACTGCTTCAGGTTAAGAAGATAGTAGCCACAATGTGTACTAGGTGTTAGCCTTGGCAGTTGTATTTCGCTCTTTCAAGCGGTTTTCTACATGCAGACATTTAGCCCAACTAATCTGTTAGTGCAACAGGTGGTCTTGGTATACACCTTGATTTCTGGGAGAGAATTTCTAGTTTTCAGGTAATACAGGACTCTTATAACTGGTCTAAACTTTGTGTATGTGACAGTACCCTTGATGCAGCCTGGGGGCAGGTGGGGAGACACAGGGAGCAAAGAATAAGAGCTGTGGACCTATCCAAACCAGCACTGCAAATGGGCACCTGCAGTTTGGATTTATGCAGCAGGTGTCTCCTTGCATGCCCCTGGCTTTCTATCCCTGCTCTTGCACAGCCTCCACGGGAGTGTACGTGTACTGCCCAGGGCTGCAAGCTCCACTTTCTGGCCCACACATCTCTTCTCAGCTCCAGCAGGTTCTCAACTCCTCACATAAGGCTCTGCATCCAGGAGCCACTCAGACTAAATAATTCACCCTCCCGAGCTACAAGCAGCATATAGCTGATAAGAAATAAAGAAGCCACATGGGAGTATAAAAATGTAGAAAGCAAGAGATAAGACAGGCTGAAAGAACCAGCCAGACTATGGACCAAAAAAAACTAACAACTGTCACCTATAGGGTTGCCAAGTGGCCAATTTTCAACTGGAACACCCAGTCAAAAAAGAGACCCTGGGGGCTCAGATCAGCACTCCTGACTGGGCCGTTAGAAGTCTGGTCGGCAGTGCAGTGGGGCTAAGGCAGGCTCCTTGCCTGCCGTGGCTCCCAGAAGCAGCGGCATGACCCTCCTCCGGCTTCTAGACGCAGGGGTAGCCCCAGAGCGCTGCATGCTGCTCCCACCCCAAGCTCCAGCTCTGCAGCTCCCATTGGCCGGGAACTGCAGACAGTGCCTGCAGATGGGGCAGTACACAGAGCTGCCTGGTCGCACCTACGTGTAGGAGCCGGAGGGAGGACATACCGCTGCTTCTGGGAGCTGCTTGAGGTAAGTGCCACTTGAAGCCTGCACCCCTGACCCCCTCCTGTGCCCCAACCCTGATCCCCCTCCTGCCCTCCAAACCCCTCAGAGCACCCTCCTGCACCCCAGCCCCACCCCAGAGCCCCAGCCCCGATTCCCCTCCTGTGCACCAAACCCCTCATTTCTGGGCCCACCCCAGAACCCATACCCCCTCCCACACCAACCCCCGAGCCAGCCTGGAGAAAATGAGCAAATGACAGAGGGATGGAGTGAGTGGGGGTGTGGCTTTGGAGAAGGGGCGTCGGGTGTTTGGTTTTGTGTGAGTAGAAAGTTGGCAATCCTAGTAACCTAGCACAGTGCAAGGGAACACAGTGGCTGTCCATCTACTGGTCCTCCACAAGGACATCTGCACTAGGAAGATTTTGGCAGCCCTGGCTTTAAAGCGTTAATCTGAAATATACTTAGCTTCTAGCAGTGTCATGGCCGTAGGGTATGAGCAGCCAATAAGATTGTTCTTATTTAGTGTTTGGTTAGTGTCTTCCTGAAGAGACTCGATTGTTATACACATTTCTCTCTATAAGCATTCCTTCAGTTTCCACAGCTCTAAAGCCAGATGCAACAGAGGGGCAGGGACTATTTAATATAAATTAACAGAGCTCCAGCAACTAGAATAGCTATAGCAATAACCTATAATTAAAGGTACTTCTTTAGACGCATGTTAAGTACTCGAGCAATTCTAGTTTGCAAGATGCTATGAGGATCCATAGCTTTGAGATCTCTGGAGTGAACTCCTACTCAGCACCTAAGGACTACAAATTTGCCAAGTCACATGACATGAAATCCAGATGCCAACTGGCGGGATTGCTCTCAGGGAATTGGAAGATCTCCCACTAGCTTCTCATCATATATTTGAGAGACAGAATTTTAGTCCAGGCCTGATTTCTCACCACCCCCAAGCTGTGGTGAGAGCTCAGACCCAAGGCCTTATGGCGAGCCCATCCCTAGTGGGCATGGCCACTCCTGATTCAATCTGGCTGATATTTTGAAGTTATCCATCTCACAGGGCTGGTATTTGTACTATTTGGGAAGCGTGTTACTCAGCTCGCCCATCCCCACCATTTAGATAGTTGCAATAGTTTTTAGCAAGATGTGGCTAAGGTCACCACTGTGGCCATTTTTTCCAGCTTTAGCAAAGACAGCTGTTTGGATCACAGACCTATTCTAGTCCACAAGAGACAGCACCTGCTCCCAGCATAGCATGGTTCTTGGGATTTTTAAAATGAGTGCGTGGCAAATGGAAAAACCCTAGTGGAACAGCAGGAAATGCAAGTTGAAAGAACAGTTTGCTTGGGGATGCAGTTAAGAGGTACCAGATCAACAGTATTTGCATTCTGCACCAAGATAAGCTGTATTTTACAGCATCAGGCTACAAACAGATGAAACGTTGTCTGGATGATTTTTGCATTTAAATTGCCATGAAAATGTTAAATTTTTATAACAGGAGAGTCCCTAGAACAGCACTTTGAAGTCTGACTTTACTGTCTGCAAAAAAAGTTTTGAAAATGCCTTTTCACTTTTTACAAGATTATAAAGTCACATTCAACAGTCAGCATTCCACAAACATTTTTTAGAATATACTTTTATTATTCTAAGTCACCTTATTGTAAACTTTCTGGGTAGTTTGCAGATTGCATGTATTTTAAAACCTTGTATATTAAAAGCATTTGAGTTTCAAAGCTGTAGGCTCTTTAGAGTCAAGATTAAATTAGAAATGTTAAGGACAGTTGTAATTTTACCCATTTAACATAGACAAACCCTTGGGATTACAGTAGACAAAGGCAACATGGCAGCTCATAAGGAAAAAATTACCCTCTGCAAAATGCATTAGTTTCATACATTGTTACAGTTGCTGAAGTGTTAATTTCAAGGGGAAAGACCACAAATATACACTGTACTTTAGCCTGCCAAAATCATTCATGCATCTATATAGACCAGTTGCAGATAAAACAAAAAGCCCCTCAACTCCTATTAAAAGTTAAGCACTTAACAACTCTACAGGCACCAGCTGCTCAGGAGCTGAAATCTTAGAGAGAAAAACCAGAGTGAGGGGGGCCACTTAGAGTAATCCAAGTACTAGCTTTTACCTTATAAGGAGCAAACTGGTGGTTCAATAAACTATAAAGCAAGCAACAATTAAATGAGAAAGCTGCTTTGAATTAACATCCAGAGAGGAAGGACTAGGTGTATAGATCACCAGCTTTTAAGACCCCTGTACATTAGCACAAATACAAATAATAATGCATGCCTTACCATGATGGCTTTGTAAGCTTCCTAAGATTTAAGCAAACCAGCTGCCTCTGCCTCTCTTCCTGGAACTTTATATCCCAGTAAGAACTGACTCCACCTGAATGTAAAGAGGCACTCTTTTCATTTAAAGGGGCAGAGACCCCTTTTTTGGGCTTGCCTGAAACACAATCCCTTAGGGGCCGGATTCTGTGCTGACTTGAGCTTGGCGCAATCCCATTGATTTGAATAGGGTTGGGTGGGAGGTAGTTTGGCCCCAAGTGTGTTTCAAAGGGGGATTTGATTGAAAAGTAAGTCAATAAACAAATAAACCACGGGGGTTTTAGTCGAGCTGAAGGGAAGCTTGCGCTGTGTCATAAGGATGAACTAACCACTCCCAAGCCGCAGTTATCCACATCCTAATTAGTAACAACGCTGCCAATGCTATCTTGTGTCCTGACTACTCTATGGACACAATCCTGCAAGTCAATCTGTGCCAAGGACCCCACTGCCATCCGTGGGATTCCCCCCGGGCATAGGAGTCTGCCCGTGAAGAGTGACTTACAAGGTCAGGCCTATGTCTGTCTTATTCTGCTCCCCGTTGTGACAGCTGGCAAAATCCAGCCCTGCACAGAGAGTTCGCACCAGTCCTGTGCATTACCAGCAGCCCCCATCCTGCAAACATTGAACTCTGACTTCCATGGATCTAAAGTGGTGCCTAGAGCTTAGGCACCCCTTGGCCCAGGGGTAAATTTCATCAGTCAGTAACACCTCACTCTGTGAACAGTCTCATTGATTTCAATGGGCTTGTTTACACTGTCTGTCTAGCTAAGGCACCGATCTGGTCCCCATTACCATGGTGTCTGAGCAGCTGACAGGCTTTCATGTGTTTATCCTGCTAACACCCTGTGAGGTAGGATGGGTCTATTACCCCCATTTTAAAGATGGGGAAACTGAGGCACACAAAGACCAAGTGACTTGCCAGAGGTCACACAGGAAGCCTGTAGCAGAGGAGGGAATTGAACCTAAGTATCCTACATCCTAGACTAGTAGCTTAACCACTGGACTGTCCCATTAGAACTAGCCTCAAACATTCAAACCAGTTTTAAAACTGGTGGCATAAAACAGGTGTAAACAGCCTGAAGTGTTTTTAATGAACCAGTAGAGAGATCAGTTAGTAATACTAGAGGGCCCCTCATGTGTCATCCCCCTTGTAACCAGTTTAGTATAAGCAGTTCAGGCCATCTAGGTCTGGTCCCGGGCTCAAACTCAGGCTTGAACCTTACCCCCCCTCCGTCTACACACAAATCTCTCAGACTTGGGCTCAGACCTATGGGTCTTAGGACACTGCAGGGGCGGAGAATCTGAGCACGAGTCAAGCCAAGATCCAGGGTTCAAGTCCTATTGCTTTGCAATGTAGACGCAGCCCTCCCTCGACTCTAGCCCCAAAAGTCCACCAAATGTATCCCACAATCCCATGCGGTCCATAGCTGACAAAATCATTTGTCCCAAATTCGACTTGGGTTTGAAGTTTTGCCTAGAAATGTGGCAGGGGCGGAGTACAGAGTGGGGGAAGGAGGAGGATGGCGGGGGAGTTCTGTGTATTTTCATGCAGCCATGTGGAAGCTAACACAGCAGCCTGTCGATTCCCTCATGAATTCTGACCCAATCACGGGTGCGGATAGCTGCAAACTTTTCTCGCAGCAGGAATTCCAGACAGGTAACCACATTTCAGGGAGTGGTGTATTTTCCAGGGCCACCTCGCTAGCTGACAAGCCCACTCCACTCCCAGATGTGCAGTTCAGTCACTATCTATTTGAATACGTCGGTTGCATACGCTGCAGGTTCCCCACCAACAGCGTGGAATAACATCTCCCTTTGGGGGCAGGATCTCGGGGTAGGGGCCACATGGGGGCAGGCCTCAGGGAAGGGGCGGCGCAGGGGCAGGGCCACAGTTTGGGCACCAGTGCCCCCACACACACACTTTTAGGGAGCTTCTGCCACTCCTGCATGGAGCTATTTGAGACAATAACCCTCCATGCATTGTCCTGTTCCAGCCCCTCGACCTCTACTGGCTTCGGTACCTCCATGGCTCGCCCATGCTGCAGCAGAAGCCTGGGCCAATGTCCCCACCTGGACCATTCCAAGAGGAAGCATTTCTGTGATAAGCTTATGGGTTGAAGTTCTGGACAGGGCCATCAAGTCGGTCCAGTGCCAAAGAGAGAGGACTGATGGCTAGAGGAAAGGCCTGGAGCGAGGCAAGAGGGAAGGCTCAGGCTGGCTGCACAGCTTGAGGAAAGGGTTTCAGCGCAGTTCCTGGAACAGATCTCAGCAGGAGGAGAGAGCTCAGCAGAAAGAGCTGTTTGAACAGCTGATCTCGCTAATAGCCCCCAGAGGACTGGCTCCTGCTGCATCACCTACACCATGGCCTGAGACCCCTGGGCGGTACAGAACTGCACATATCTGCACTGCCTTGCCAGCATGGGCGGCGTGTGAACCGCTGGCTGGGGGAAGCTAGCCCCCAGCCCCGTCCCTTCCACCCGAGGCCTCGCCCCTTCCGCGTACCCCGGAACCCAGAGCATTCCCTCCCCAGCCGCTGGCCCCCGCCCCAGGCTGGCTAGTGCCAGCAGCACGCCCCCAGCCCCGGAGCTGCTGTGGCCTCCCCAACTCCGGGAAGGCAGGCAGTTCGGCCCCAGCTCCTGGAGCCCAGCGGCACTCCTGACGCAGGGTCCTGGGGGCAGAGGGTGGGTGGGGCCACGCCTGCCTGTCTGGGGAGGCACCGCCTCCCCTACCCGCCGCCCATGCCTGCCAGCAGGGTGTGTCTGTTACCTCCCAGTTATGCTGTAACTTCAGCAACCCGCCTTCCCAAAGGAAAGGTGCCACTATGCCCTGCCAATCTTGACTTCACCTCCATTTTTCTCCAATCATAGAATCATAGAATATCAGGGTTGGAAGGGACCTCAGGAGGTCATCTAGTCCAACCCCCTGCTCAAAGCAGGACCAATCCCCAATTAAATCATCCCAGCCAGGGCTTTGTCAAGCCTGACCTTAAAAACTTCTAAGGAAGGAGATTCTACCACCTCCCTAGGTGTTCTCAAAAGAATTATCTTTCCTATCCTACCTTAAATGTGCTGTGCCGTGGTAGGTCAATGTCAGCCTGGTAACAGGGCTCTGCCCAGGAACGGCTCTTGAGGGGCAGACTAAGGCCAGAAGAACGGATATGGCAGAACATACATGAAGTGGGATGGTGGCTCCCAGACCTGGAATCCTCCCCGGAAGAGGTGGACCTATAGAACTTGCTTGCGTCACATGTTGAGCTGGGCAAAATTTTTCAACCCAAACTGTTGATCCCCAACACAGATCCCCAAATGCCCCTCCCACCCCACATGTACCCCACAACCCTCTGCCAGCCCCCACTTATCCTGACAGCCCTGACATACATCCTGCTCGCTGCAGTCCCTGGGCACCTCAGCCCCACTGGCCCCAGTCCCCAACATCCTCCACTCGCCCCCAAAATCCCAGCCTCACAGCCCACCAACACCCCCTCTCCCTACAGCCCTCCAACACTCCCCACTCACCCCAGCCCCTCACCCATCACTCTGGGACCTTCCTGGCCACTCACTGGCTTTGCACCCTCAACACCATCACCTCTCCAGGCTAGCGTGACTCCTCCTGATCCCAGTTTCTAGGCAGGGGCTGTCTCTACCTATGCGTCTGTACGGGGAGTGTTGGCCCCTTACTAAAACTCAGTGGGGTTTTTTTGGTTGGCCAGCTCCCAGTACCAAAAGAAAGGGGAAGGGTCTATGGGAGATCAGGAGGACCCTGAGACTGACAGTCCCCAGGAACAGTGGGGAGAGGGCAATGCTCCAGGTCAGCTTGATTGACAGGGCGGGCAGGCTGATGAGGGAGTCAGGAGGCCAGGGGGGTGGTCCCATCCCCCATGGGAGCTGGATTTGCCTGGGTCAGACAGAGTGGGGCTGAGCTAAGGAGAAAGCAGGGGCCCAAGCTGAGCTGGGGAGCAGAGCTGGGCTGGCCAGAGAGAACCAGAGAAGCAGCCCGGGGAGCAGGGCAGTGCTGGGAGCAGAGCCGCAGAAGCAGCCCACAGAGCAGACCTGTCCTGGGAGCAGAGCTGCAGCAACCAGAGCCAGAGGGGCCAGAGAAGCAGCCCAGGGAGCTGGAGGCAGAGCAGCCGTGCTGAGGCACAGTGAAGGGGGAAGCTGTCCGGAGCCGGGTGCAGTGAGCAGCTGGGGAGAGCGAAGCGGACCCTGGGTAGCGGGCCCAGCGCAGAGACATGCCCCCAGCTAAGAGGCCTGGCAGGCCAGACTTGGGAGGGCAGGGGGGGAAATCGTAAGCCCGACGGGGAGGCTGATGCTGGGAAGAAGGGACCTGCCACCCAGAGCCTGAGGGCGTGTGGCCACGGCCAGAGCAAGTGTCCGACCCGCAGCATCCCTGCAGCACAGCCAGGGCCGGGCAGGAGGCCTGGGACGTATGAGGAACAGACTGAACTGCCCTGACGTTCCAGAGACGCTGGTTGTGACGTCCCCGTGCCACAGAGCGGGGTGACGGGTTTTCTTTTAACCTTTCCCATTTTTTCCTTATTTAATTGCCAGGGACAGGGGTCGAGAGAGCTGGAAATGTGCCGGGAGTGAAGGGGGGAGGGAGGAGGCTTCGGCTTGCTCAGCTCCTGTTCCCGGCAGTTGGGCCTGGGCGGGGGCGGCCTGATGCCACTTCCCCAGCCAGGCTCTCACAGGCAGCGGCCACGCTCACAGAGCAGTGACCCAGAGCAGCGGGCATCAGAAGGGGCTGGTCCCACCCCCTCTTCTCCCTGCCCGGGCTCGGCTGCCAGGGACCGTGGCCACACGTACTGGGCGGGGGGGTAGGCACAGCGGGAGGCAGGAGGCGTGCCAGGGGACAGGCACAGCAGGAGAAGGACAGAGCCCCCGGCAGGCCACGCAGAAATCTAGGGAGGCACTTGACCCTCCATGCCCCCCTACGTACCGCCTAAGTGTATTTTAATTCCATCAGAACTTGTGGGTGAATACCATCTGGCCCTGGTGACATATTACTGTTAAACTTACCAATTTGTTCCAAACCTCCTCTACCGACACCTCAGTCTGGGACACTTCCTCAGATTTGTCACCTAAAAAGAATGGCTCAGGAGGGGATGGGGAACCTCCTTCACATCCTCTGTAGTGATGACCAAGGAAAAGAATTCCTTTAGCTTCTCAGCAATTGCCTTGTCTTCCCCGAGTGCTCCTTTATTGTCTAGGGGTCCCCCTGACTGATTGGCAGGCTTACTGCTTCTGACATACTTTAAACATTTTTTGCTGTTTATGTCTTTTCCTAGTTGCTCTTCAATCTTTCTTGGCCTGCCTTATTCTCCTATACTTGACTTGCCTGAGTTTGTTCCTTTCTGTTTTCTTCAGTAGGATTTGACTTTTCATCTCTAACCACCTCTTACAGTGGATTTCTTTTGGTTCTCTTACCCCAAATAATACAAAAGGATCTGTATAGTTTGAGCCTCTATGGTGCATTTTTTGTTGGTTTTTTTTTTGTAAAGTTTCCATGAAATTTTCAGGCATTTCATTGTTGTGACTGTTCTATTTAATTTGCTTCCGCCTTTCCCCCCCTCCCCAGTTCCCCTCTTTGAAGATAAATGCTACAGTAGGGGCTTCTTTGGTATTCCCTCCCCGCCCTCCCCCAAGAATGTTAAATTTAATTATACTGTGGTCACTATTACTCAGTGGCTCTTATCCATGAGGTGACTATAGCTGATCCTGTGCTCCATTTAAGATTAAATGAAGAATTGTCTCTGCCCCTTGTGGATTCCAGGACAAGCTGCTCCAAGAGGCCGTCATTAATGGAGTCTAGAAATTTTATCTCTGCATCCCTTCCTGAGGTGACATGTACCCAGTCAATATGGGGATAGGTGAAATCCCCCATGATTATTGGGTTTCTGACTTTGTAGCCTCTCTAATCACCCATCTCAAAAAAGATAGATTAGAATTGGGAAAGGTCCAGAGAAGGGCAACAAAATGATCAAGGAAATGGAACAGCTTCCATACGAGGAGAGATTAATAAGACTGGGGCTCTTCAGCTTGAAAAGGAGATGACTAAGAGGTGATGTGATAGAGGTCTATAAAATCATGACTGGGGTGGAGAAAGTGAAGAGGGAAGTGTTAGTTACTCCTTCACCTAACACAAGAACCAAGGGTCACTCAATGAAATTAAAAACATACATAAGGAAGTACTTCACACAATGCACAGTCAACCTGTGGAACTCATTGCCAGGGGATGTTGTGAAGGCCAAAAGTATAACAGGGTTCAAAAAAGAATTATATAAGTTCATGGAGGATAGGTCCATCAACAGCTATTAGCCAAAATGGTCAGGGCAGCAACCCCATGCTCTGGATGTGCCTGGCTCTGATTGCGAGAAGCTGGGAGTAGACAACAGGAGATGAATCACTTGATGATTACCTGTTCTGTTCATTTCCTCTGGGGCACCTGGTACTGGCCACTGTCAGAAGACAGGATACTGGGCTAGATGCACCACTGGTCTGACGCAGTATGGCCGTTCTTATGTTCTTTTGAGCATTTCACAATCACCATCCTGATCAAATACTCAGTAGTATATTTCTACTGCTATACTCTTCAAGCATGGAATTTCTGTCCATAGAGATTCTATGACACAGTTTGATTCACTTAAGATTTTTACTATATTTGACTTTATGCTTTCTTTCACACACCGTGCCACTCCCCCACCAGCACAGCCTACTCTATCATGGCTACATATTTTGTACCCTGGTATTACTATTGTAACGATGTTGCCTTTGGTGGGACCCAACTGAGAGTACCAGTTCAGGACAAATTGCTTAAAGCAGGGCAGTTACAGCCCAAGGCTGGAGTTTCTGTGCACACCAAGGCAAACCAAACCAGCCAAACAGAGAAGACTTCGGTTTTACCCCACTGGCTAATCAAAAGTCATACAAGCAATTCCTTTAGACACTCCAGTTTCCCAGTATCACCACCAGGACCACTCATTATGGGGCCAAATGGTTATGAAAACCAAGACCCCAGTAAAAGAAAAAATGTTCTCTCGATCCCAAAGGACCAAGCCCCAGAACCGGATCAATATACAAGTCAGATCTTACCCACAAATCACACTGTTGCCAATCCTTTAGAATCTAAAAATCTAAAGGTTTATTCATAAAAAGAAAGAAATATAGATGAGAGCTAGAACTGGTTAAATGGAATCAATGACATACAGTAATGGCAAAGTTCTTGGTTCAGGCTTATAGCAGTGATGGAATAAACTGCAGATTCAAATCAAGTCTCTGGAGTACATCCCCAGCCGGGACGGTCATTCAGTCATTTGTTTACAGCTTCAGTTTGCCGCAAGGTTCCTCCAGAAGTAAGAAGCAGGACTGAAGACAAAATGGAGGAGATGCAGCAGCCTTTTATATCCTCTGCCCTGTGGATGATCACAGCAACAAGATGGAGCCTGGAGTCACATGGGCAAGCCACATGTCCATACATGACTCAGTTCTTTACAGGCTGATGCCATTGTTTACATGTTAGTTTGAAAGTTCCCAGGAAAGCTCAGATGTGGATTGGCGTCTCCCAAAGTTCACTGTCAGCTAAGTGTTTCTTGATTGGGCACTTACTGAGAATAGTCCCTTCTCAAGAAGCTGACCAAATGCTTCACTGAGGTTACTTAGAATCAAAACACACTGATATACAAGTACATAGCCAATATTCATAACTTCAACTACAAAAATGATACACCCATACAGATAGCATAATCATAATCAGCAAATCATAACCTTTCCATAGACACCATACACGACAACCTTTGTACAATATTTGCTGCAAATATATAACAGTGGTTGCAACAATGATCTATATGGTCACAGGTTATGTCAGTAATGTCACAACTGTGACCCATTGATTATCCTCATTCCACCAGGTTTCTGTGATGCCTGTTATATCAGTATCCTCACTTAATACCAGGCACTCAAGTTAACCCATCTTGGTATTTAGACTTCTTGCATTTGTATACAAGCACTTATAAAACTTGTCAATATTTAGTTGTCTGCCTTCATGTGATGTAACTGAGTGGGACTCCTTTCATTTGACTGTTTCTCTTCAGTTCCTGCATGTACTTTAACAACTTCTATCCTCTGTTGTTTACTAGATATAGAGCGTCCCCTTTTAATACATCGTCCTCTAAGGGCTATGTCTGTCTGAAACGTGTGCTGCTCAGTTTCCCCAGCTCTTGGTTTAAAAACTCCACTGACCTTCATTTTGCATGCTAGCAATTTGGTTCCGTTTTGGTTTCGGTAGAGCCCATCCTTCCTGTAGAGGCTCCTCTTTTCCCCAAAGGTTCCCTTGTTTGTAATAATCTTAAATTCTCTCATCCACACATTGAGACTTGCCTCCTCCTGCAGTTCTGCCTGTCTAACTCGCCCTGCACATGGAACTGGAAGCACTTCAGAGAATGCCACCATGGAGGTCCTGGGCTTTAATCTTTCCTAACAGGCTAAATTTGGACTAGGACCTGTCTCCTACCTTTCCCTATGTCAATGGTAGCTAAAATGTACCACAACCACTAGCTCCCACCCAGCACTGCACATACCTCTTTACAGATGTCTTGAGAGGTCTGCAACCTGTGAAGCCAGCAACCAGGAGCAGCAAACAGGTGAGTTTTGTGAGGAAGCTGAGAGGGCCAGATACACCCACTACACAAAATATTCTTTAAACTTAGGCCAGTAGCCAATCTTCCCTCCCCCCATGTCCCCCCTACAAGAAGTACACTCACACATATGCATGCACCAAGAGTAAAGAGAATGCAGGCAGAAGTCCAGCAGCAGAGTGGGGGCTATCCAGTTTATTGCACTGACTGCAGAGTATGATTACCTGCCTTGTGGGCAGGTGGCATGTGTGTGCAAGCAGTTCATGGCCCTCAGAGACCAAGGACGGGCTCTTGAGACCAGAGTGGCTGAACTGGAGGAGCTAAGGGAGACAGAGTTACATAGAAGAGACTTTCCAGTACACAGTAAAGTCCCACACCCACTCTGGCAGTCTCTGTGCTGTTGAGAGGATGAACGTCTGGGAAGAACATCAAGCTGGAGCAGAGGGAAATGATTCCCTAGTTGGGACCCTCTTTCCAGATGATGTCTTGATATCCTCACACTGAGGGTACCCCTCGAGGGGAGGGGACCCCTGTAATTGGGATAGGACAGGTGATAGTAGTGGGGTGTGTGATGACTGGGAGAACCCCCCTGCTGGATACAAAGGTTGCAGTTACCACTGTGGCTTTTAAATCCTAACTCTTCCATCGCCGAAAGCTTGATGACTAACAGTGGTGCTTTAGTGCAATTCTAGTTTTCATCTCGAAAAGATACTTAAGAAATAAGTGCAAGTATTTTTTTAAAGATGAAAATACAAGAGGGCTTTTTAAATGGCCTCAAATACTTAGTCACAAAAGAACTCCAATCACCTGAGCCTTTATGGCTTAAAGCTTTATTCATAGATTCCAAAGCCAGAAGAGACCATGGGACCATCTAGTCTGACCTCCTGTATAACACAGGCCCTAGAATGTCCCCAAAATAATTCCTAGAGCAGATCTCTGAGAAAATTGTCAGAGATGGAGAATCCACCACAACCTTTGGTAACCTGGTCAATGTAATTTATGGGTTTCAGAGTAGCAGCCGTGTTAGTCTGTATTCGCAAAAAGAAAAGGAGTACTTGTGGCACCTTAGAGACCAACCAATTTATTTGAGCGTAAGCTTTTGTGAGCTACAGCTCACTTCATCGGATGCATCTGATGAAGTGAGCTGTAGCTCACGAAAGCTTACGCTCAAATAAATTGGTTAGTCTCTAAGGTGCCACAAGTACTCCTTTTCTTTTTAATGTAATTTATGACAATATAAAGGTCTAAGATGTCTTGAATCCTCTAGATAGCAATCTTTGAAGGCAGTGTAAGTTCTTAAACTACTAACATTGCCAAGTGTATAAATTCTACAGAATTGGTCACTTTGAATCCTGAAGGCCAACAGGTGCCTACTGACAAGTGTTTTAAACTGTGTGCTTAACAATGCATATGATCTTGAAGCTCAAACAAGCTGATTTTGAATGCACGTGTCAACTGTATAATCCAGCCAACCTCTAATAAATGACCAGGGACCTAGTCCTCATTGAGCAGCGTGTCCTTCTACATGCCAGCTTGGTTCTTAATACTTTTCTTTTGAGTTGAGGAAGTCAAGTGGCTGAAAGTTCTCCTTTGAGCAAAATCCTTTCTCTTTGCACAGAGACCAAGCCTTGGGGAAACCTCAACCTACAATAGTTTTCTTTTTAAAGAAAGCTATAAGCATATGAAAATGGGGTGAAACTGTCTTTTTTGGCAACCTTCCTACGGAATTGTACTAGGTGACCCCTTATAATGCCACTTGGAACTATTCATAGCCCTGTACAAACCCTTCCTCTTTTACACACCTCTGCAGTGGCTGCATGCTGTGACTGTAAGCCTGTAATTAATGACACTTTTAAGACCTCAAAGTCTGAAGTTATGTGCATAATACTCTTAACACAATTACTAACGCTTCAGAGCTGTAACTCCATCACTTGTCTGACTGGCAGAGTGATCTAGTGGCTGAAGAATGGCACACAGCATAAAGGATCCTAGGTACTACTTGTAACTATACCCCTGACTTGATAGATGGCTTTGGGCAAGTCACAGCTTCTTTAATTCCTGCTTCCTGACCCTTATAAAGGGATAGCTGTACCTACCTTTATACATGTTATGAGTTTAATGTCTATGAGCCTTGGATTAAAGGTCTGATATACCAAAAGCTTATTAAAATTCCATGATCTAGTAAAGCCAGGATAGCAGGGGAAAATAAGTTTGCACAAGTAACGGTTGTTGGTGCTGGAGAGCGCATGTCTTCACAGTATATACACGAGCCCAAGTGGGAGAAATGGACTTTGCTTCCTTGTCAGGAGCTCTTCATGCATTATTGACAAGGCTCTTGCTCAAATACTCAGTTAAATGAGAAGTGGTGTCTTTCCGGTTCAACACTGGTCCACATAATTGCACTGCATGATTGCTTGGTTTTAGCCTAGGTTTAAAAGGATGAGGATTAGAATTGCTTGGGTGTGATACCTCAAGCCTGACCTGCAACGGCATAGCTGCGAGTATGGATGGGATAGGGGAAACCGGCATAACGTCAACCCTAAGGTACATCTGACTCCAGCCAGTGCTGCAGATCTTCACAAGGAAGGGTGGCTTGCTTACTCCAAAAGTGAACCACAAACTGTGGCACCGTTGAAAGGGTGCCAGGAGATAAATACAGGAAACTAAAACAATGACAAGATTGTGGAGGATGTCTCACTCTTTCCTTCTCCTATCCAGAAGGAGTGTATTTCTGTCCATATTGGCCAGGCTGGAGTCCCGATGGGCAATGCTTGTTGGGAACAGTACTGTCTAGAGCATGGGATCCAGCCAGATGGCAGCATTCCTAGTAATAAAGCAACTGAACAACGTGACTCTTCCTTTGGGACCTTCTTCAGTGAGACCAGATCAGGAAAGCACGTGCCCAGAGCACAGTTCATAGACCTGGGACCACCAGGCATTGGTAAGAAAACTGTCTCTACAGAAACTCTGCCAGGATAGTTTGATCCTCTTTCTGACAGGCTGGGGGGCAGGGCAGAATTGCCCTCTCAGTTCTGCCACATGTAAACAGGGTCATTCATCAGTTGGAGACCCTTCTCCAGGCACAAAACAAGCTTTTTAGACTCGTCACATGGCTCAAAACAGGGGTACTCAACCTCTTCCGAAGTGTGGTCCACGTGTTGACCGAGGTTCTGATGGCTCCCTTCCCTACTGCAACTGGGTGGACCACTTCCTCTCCCACTTAAGTGTCAGGCAGGTTCTTCGTGACCGCTACAGCAACTAGTTACATGGAAAACTCATAGGACAGTATCTTAAACTGCAGTATCTAATGTCATAACAATGGTCCATTTAAAAAAACTACACCAAGTGTGTGGGGAGAAATGGAGTTAAGAGCAGTCCGTTTAATCCTCCTTCCCACTGCCAGCTGGTCCCATCCCACTTTTTTCTGGTTGTCTTCTTCCACTGAACAAGCTTCTCTGCTGTGTTTGGTTTTCTTCTCCCCAAGATGTGCTACATGGTCCTAATATGTTTCCCCCACCCTGACCTGGGTAGCAATTTCCTTCCGCTGTGAGGGTTGGCAGTTTCCCAAGAAAAAAACAGTTTAGGACATGGTGCTGGCAAATACTGGCATAAGCCAGGGAACTGGGGAAAATAACTGCATCCGTATCCAGCAAGCATAGAACAAATCTCTTTAAACTTGGATACCTCCATTCAAAACTGAGGAACAGGGCTCAGTCTATCCACTCCATCACAGCTGGTCTTCTGCTACAGAATGCTACACGACCAAGTGGACCTGGACAGGTAAGTCTGCAACTCGGATTACTTCTGGTTTGCTTAATGATTCAAGCCTACAGCTCTGCAGTATTGTCACTTTCATACATAGTCGCCAACTTTGTGGGTGCTGCAGGGCTGGAGCACCCACAGAAAAAAAATAGCGGGTGCTCAACACCCGCCGGCAGCCCCCCCCCGATCAGCTCCTTCCCCTCCTCCCACAGCCCACCAGTGGGCCCCGCCGATCAGTTCCTCCCCCTCCCTCCCAGCCTCTCCCGCCCGCCGCAATCAGCTGTTCAGCAGCATGCAAGAGGCGCTGGTGGGGAGGGAGAGGAGTGGAGGTGGGAAGGGGCGGGGTGGGGGCAGAGTGGGGGCGGGGAGGGGTAAGGGGAAGGTGGGAAGGGGGCTTGGATGAAGGGGTGGAGAGGGGGCAGGGCCTGGGGTGGAGTGGGGGCTTGAGCACCCTCCGGGAACAGAGGAAGTCGGCACCTATGCTTTCATATATCAAATGCTTTTGACTTTTGTTTATGTAACATTGAAAACTGAAATGGGTCATCATGCCATGTATAACTTCCTCTACAAAATACCTAACCAAAATGTGTAGTCATTCTGATGTTCGATATTATAACTACATAATATACCCAATGCAGTTTTACTTTTTGTTTGTACAGTCCTAAAGCTAAAGATCAGCTGCTTATGTAACCACAAGGAGGCTGAAGGTGATGTCACCTACTACAGGACAGGCCCAACAAAGAAAATAACAGAACGCCACTAACCATCACCTTCAGCCCCCAACTAAAACCTCTCCAACGCATCATCAAGGATCTACAACCTATCCTGAAGGATGACCCTTCACTCTCACAGATCTTGGGAGACAGGCCAGTCCTTGCTTACAGACAGCCCCCCAACCTGAAGCAAATACTCACCAGCAACCACACACCACACAACAGAACCACTAACCCAGGAACCTATCCTTGCAACAAAGCCCGTTGCCAACTGTGCCCACATATCTATTCAGGGAACATCATCATAGGGCCTAATCACATCAGCCACACTATCAGAGGCTCATTCACCTGTGCATCTACCAATGTGATATATGCCATCATGTGACAGAAATGCCCCTCTGCCATGTACATTGGTCAAACAAACTGGACAGTCTCTACATAAAAGAATAAATGGACACAAATCAGTCGTCAAGAATTATAACATTAAAAAACCAGTTGGAGAACACTTCAGTCTCTCTGGTCACTCAATTACAGACCTAAAAGTGGCAATTCTTTAACAAAAAAAGTTCAAAAACAGACTCCAAGGAGAAACTGCTGAATTGGAATTAATTTGCAAACTGGATACAATTAACTTAGGCTTGAATAGAGACTGGGAGTGGATGGGTCATTTCACAAAGTAAAACTAGTTCCCCATGTTTATTCCCCCCCTCCACCCACCACTGTTCCTCAGACGTTCTTGTAAACTGCTGGAAATGGCCCACCTTGATTATCACTACAAAAAGTTTCTTTCCCTCCCCCCCCGCCCCCCCAGCCCTGCTCTCCTGCTGGTAATAACTCATCTTACCTGATCACTCTCGTTACAGTGTGTATGGTAACACCCATTGTTCTCCATGTATATAAATCTCCCCACTGTATTTTCCACTGAATGCATCCGATGAAGTGAGCTGTAGCTCACGAAAGCTCATGCTCAAATAAATTTGTTAGTCTCTAAGGTGCCACAAGTCCTCCTTTTCTTTTTGCGAATACAGACTAACACAGCTGTTACTCTGAAACCTGTGAGCATTGTAAATACTTATACAGGCCTCCAAGCTCTTATCCAAGTTTTTCACTGCTGCAAATACCTCCAGGTAATGGCTGACAGTAAGGAGAGCCCTGCACTGTGTCCATGGGCCACAGTTCGGGATCTCTGGGTTAGAATAATTAAATTGCATTTACAACTTTGCAGATGGGATTTGAACCGGGACCCATTGCTTGCTGCTCCACCCTGAGCAGTTCATCAGTGACAAGGAGGATGCTGCCAACAACTTTGGGAGGGGCCACTGCACCTTGTGGGCTTACAATTCAATTTGCGTTTGGTTACAGGGCCTTAGTTTGTCCTCGGAGCGTTGTTAGTTTTAACTGGATTTTGATGTGGTGACTAGAGTGGACTATTGCAATGCCCTAAAGCACTCCAGACTCTCAGACGTTCTACACAAACATTAGCTAGTGTGTAAATGGCTGAACCTCATTTTAGATGGTCAGTGGCATAGCTACCGTGTAGCTGCCCTTGATTCAATAGGCCAGACAACCATGTCAGTGACAAAGGTGCAGGGAGAGCCGGGCACCAAATCACTGCATCTTGATGTTCCGCAGTCCAACTTGACTAGACTGAATCAGGCAGCAGAACAGAAAATATGTGGCGCTGGAGCTGCCGTGAGGGAAAGCAAACGGAATGGAGTTGCCAAGGATAGTGACAGACCGAGGGTGCTTCCCACACTGAAAGACAACAGCTGCTCAAAACTTCTCAGTAATGGGAGAAGGGAGCAAGGTGGAGAAATAAGGCATAGGGTGCAAAAGGGAATGGGTTAGAAACAAGGTCTGAGACATCCATACAGATATGTTGGTCTGAGCGGGGAGAGGTGGAGCTGTAAACTTCAGTACATAATTCATCAGAGTAGGTGAGAGCCCCTAGGATCTGATTGCAAAGAGGAAACAAAAGGGATTTGTGGATCCCTTTGAAACACCTTCAGGGCAGGAAGAGGCTTGTCAAAGGCAAAAGCTCAGAGTTCAGCATGGCAGAAGAATCATAGAATATCAGGGTTGGAAGGGACCTCAGGAGGTCATCTAGTCCAACCCCCTGCTCAAAGCAGGACCAACACCAACTAAAGAAAAAGGAGAATACCAAACCTTGGCTGGATGAGTCCAACCTACTGACCAACAATTAAAGAAGACATAAAATGTTTGTTCTTTTACCATAATCACAGTTCCCCTCAGCCAATGGCTCATTGGGCTGACAGTGTAGGCATGTCCGTTTCATAGCCAACTGTACACAAGGGAGTGGTGTGGCCAGCATCACGTCCAACTGCATTTGACTGCCCTAACGTGATGGATCAGGTACCCATTTTGCAGCTGGGTGAACTGGAGGTGGTCCGTCAGAGTGAGATGGAGTGCCTTAACCATGCAGCCATGGCTACTGCAGAAGCCTGGTCCAGCTGGATCACAGGTTTGAGCTGATGTATGTGAAATGGGCCTGTGTGTATTGGTATGTGGGGGAGAAGATGGAGGAGGGGGAGTTCTCTGAAGCAGGGAGGACATGGCCGCTCTCGAGAAGGACTATGAGGGTGGGATTCTGCAGATGGGGAGGAAGAAGGTGATGATGAATGTTATCCTTAACTATAAAGTAAAGAAAAAGGAGAATACCAAACCTTGGCTGGATGAGTCCAATCTACTGACCAACAATTAAAGTAGGAACAAAAGGCTAGATACTCTACAACCCGGCACCTTGTCATGCTACAAGCCAGCAACTCAATAAAATAAGCAAAGCTGATTCTCTTCTGAGACTGTCTGATCTTCTCAAACCACATCAAGACTTGAAATCTGACTACTCGGGCTTTGCAGGAGACTTTCCTGCTGACAATAAATCTGATCTATCTAATACGTTCTTCCTGCCTACCCTTCATTTCACCTCTTGCGGTAGCAGATGTCCGAATGAAGTACCATCTGGCCTTTCTGTACCCCTCAAACTTTTGCCTAGATACTCAAAGTTATGTTTGCTTAGCCCTACGGTGAACTCTAACAAATAAATCCTCATACCCCAATCTTTTGCAACATAACATTTAACTTCATTCTGAAAACAGCTGCACCTCTGTGGTGTGCTCTCTAGCAGCCTCTGAATAGCCTTGTCACTTAGCAAAAGACCCTATGCAGTAACTTATAGCACTGAGATGCATACTGTACATGTACCTTTCCTGGGTATCAAAGTATTGTTGAACAATTGCCAAATGGAAGTGGAGACTGTCTTACAGCAGACCACGTTAATCTAGGTCTTCTAAAAGACTCTTCCATCTTAGCACTGGTGGGAGCCAGAAAGCTAGTGTTAAGGCTGTCCAATCTTAGATGGAATCAACTTGCAATCCAATCTTAATAATTTTTTAAAAACTTTTCTTTACTAGCCCCACAGTGCCCCTGTCCTCAGCTGTCCCTCAGAAGAAGGTAGTGACTGTCTCTTATCATCTGGGTTTTTTGCTGGGGTGAAGACCAGCCCAAATAGGGACAACTGTCCCTGCAGGAGAAATGGTGAAAGTGACAGACTAAGGGCTGCCAAGCCAAGATCGTAACAGGGTTCAAAAAAGAACTAGATATGTTCATGGAGGCTAGGTCCATCAATGGCTATTAGCCAGGATGGGCAGGAATGGCGTCCCTAGCCTCTGTTTGCCAGAAGCTGAGAGTGAGCGAAAGGGGATGGATCACTTGATAATTACCTGTTCTGTTAATTCCTTCTGGGGCACCTGGCACTGGCCACTGTCGGAAGACAGGATACTGGGCTAGATGGACCTTGGTCTCACCCAGTAGGGCCATTCTTAGGTTCTTATGTTATGTTCTTATGCACAAACTGAAAAAGTAAATTGCTTCTTTCAACCAAAATAGCAGGTGTTTGGAATAAGAGGTGACAGTGCAAGGAAGACAGAATACGGACCCTGGACTTCAGAAAAGCAGGCTTTGACTCCCTCAGGGAACTGATGGGCAGGATCCCCTGGGAGAACAACATGAGGGGGAAAGGAGTCCAGGAGAGATGGCTGTATTTTAAAGAATCCTTATTGAGGTTACAGGGACAAACCATCCCGATGTGTAGAAAGAATAGTAAATATGGCAGGTGATCAGCTTGGCTTCACAGTGAAATCCTTGCTGATCTTAAACACAAAAAAGAAGCTTACAAGACCTGGAAGATTGGACAAATGACCAGGGATGAGTATAAAAATACTGCTCAGGCATGCAGGAGTGAAATCAAGAAGGCCAAATCACACTAGGAGTTGCAGCTAGCAAGAGATGTTAAGAGTAACAAGAAGGGTTTCTTCAGGTATGTTAGCAACAAGAAGAAAGTCAAAGAAAGTGTGGGCCCCTTACTGAATGGGGGAGGCAACCTAATGACAGAGGATGTGGAAAAAGCTAATGTACTCAATGCTTTTTTGCCTCTGTCTTCACGAACAAGGTCAGCTCCCAGACTGCTGCACTGGGCAGCACAGCATGGGGAGGAGGCGACCAGCCCCCTGTGGGGAGAGAAGTGGTTCGGGACTCTTTAGAAAAGCTGGACGAGCACAAGTCCATGGGGCCGGATGTGTTGCATCCGAGAGTCCTGAAGGAGTTGGCGGATGTGATTGCAGAGCCACTGGCCATTATCTTTGAAAAGTCATGGTGATCGGGGGAGGTCCGAGATGACTGGAAAAAGGCTAATGTAGTGCCCATCTTTAAAAAAAGGGAAGGAGGAGGCTCCGGGGAACTACAGGCCGGTCAGCCTCACCTCAGTCCCTGGAAAAATCATGGAGCAGGTTCTCAAGGAATCAATTCTGAAGCACTTTGAGGAGAGGAAAGTAATCAGGAACAGTCAGCATGGATTCACCAAGGGCAAGTCATGCCTGACTAATCTAATTGCCTTCTATGACGAGATAACTGGCTCTGTGGATGAGGGGAAAGCAGTGGACGTGTTATTCCTTGACTTTAGCAAAGCTTTTGACAGTCTCTCACAGTATTCTTGCCAGCAAGTTAAAGAAGTATGGGCTGGATGAATGGACTATAAGGTGGATAGAAAGCTGGCTAGATTGTCAGGCTCAACGGGTAGTGATCAATGGCTCCATGTCTAGTTGACAGCCAATATCAAGTGGAGTGCCCCAAGAGTCGGTCCTGGGGCCAGTTTTGTTCAATATCTTCATAAATGATCTGGAGGATGGTGTGGATTGCACCCTCAGCAAGTTTGCAGATGACACTAAACTGGGAGGAGAGGTAGATACGCTGGAGGGTAGGGATAGGATACAGAGTGACCTAGACAAATTAGAGGATTGGGCCAAAAGAAATCTGATGAGGTTCAACAAGGACAAGTGCAGAGTCCTGCACTTAGGACGGAAGACTCCAATGCACCGCTACAGACTAGGGACCAAATGGCTAGGCAGTAGTTCTGCAGAAAAGGACCTAGGGGTTACAGTGGACGAGAAACTGGATACGAGTCAACAGTGTGCCCTTGTTGCCAAGAAGGCCAATGGCATTTTGCGATGTATAAGTAGGGGCATTGCCAGCAGATCGAGGGACGTGATTGTTCCCCTCTATTTGACATTGGTGAGGCCTCATCTGGAGTACTGTGTCCAGTTTTGGGCCCCACACTACAATAAGGATGTGGAAAAATTGGAAAGAGTCCAGCGGAGGGCAACAAAAATGATTAGGGGACTGGAACACATGACTTATGAGGAGAGGCTGAGGGAACTGGGATTGTTTAGTCTGCGGAAGACAAGAATGAGGGGGGATTTGATCGCTGCTTTCAACTACCTGAAAGGGGGTTCCAAAGAGGATGGATCTAGACTGTTCTCAGTGGTAGCAGATGACAGAACGAGGAGTAATGGTCTCAAGTTGCAGTCAGGGAGGTTTAGGTTGGATATTAGGAAAAACTTTTTCACTAGGAGGGTGGTGAAGCGCTGGAATGGGTTACCTAGGGAGGTGGTGGAATCTCCTTCCTTTGAAGTTTTTAAGGTCAAGCTTGACAAAGTCCTGGCTGGGGTGATTTAGTTGGGGCTTGGTCCTGCTTTGAGCAGGGGGTTGGACCAGATGACCTCCTGAGGTCCCTTCCAACCCTGATATTCTACGATTCTATGAAGAAACATATTAAACTCTTCTACATAGATCACATAAAGCACTTGCTAGTACCAGAAGCGTGAGAGAAAACCATGGCAGACCTGCACAGATGGCCAAACTTGACTTCAGTTGTAAGAACTGGCTAACAACAACTCTTCACCGCTAACACAGAATAAACATCCATTGTCCTCCTGCCCTATCTGGGAAGCTCAGGGCAGGTCTACACTTAAAAAGCTGCAGCAGTGCAGCTGTGCCGCTCTAGCACTTTAGTGAAGATGCTACTACGCCGACAGGAGAGCTTCTCCCATCAGCTTAGTAGTTAATCCATCGTCGCACTCCCATCAGCATAGCATTGTCCACACCAGGAGTTAGGCTGGTATAACTAAGTTGCTCAGAGGTGTGGATTTTTCACACTGTTGAGTAATGTAGTTATACCGATGTAAGTTTGCACTTTAGACCGGGCTTCAGTATTCTGTAAAACTGGGTGTCAACGAATGTAGTTTATTTTAATGACTTTGAGCATGTTTCGACTACAAAATTAAGTCAACCTACCTTATGTCGGCATACAGCCACCACAGTAATTACATCGCTTGTGCATGTCTACAGTTTGCTCTTTGTTGGCAGTGTGCATCCTCACTAGGAATGCTTGTATGATTGTACTCTCAGCGTGGGGCATTGTGGGATGGCTTCTGAAAGCCAGTAACAGTCGACATAAGCATAATACACTGACGCTGCATCAACCTAAATGCATCAACAGTGACTCTGTGCCTCTTGTGGAGGTGGAGTTAAATCAATGTAGCAGGGCAGTTACAGAGGTGGGAGCAAAATTTTAGTGCAGACACTTCCATAGTTAGGTTGACAAAGGAGGCTTACGTCGACCTAACTCTGTCGTGTTGACCAGGCCTTAGTGGATTGAATTGCACCACGATCCTTTACATTATGCTAGAAGTCCATGAAATGATATAAATAATCATCAGACCCCATAATATCATTGCAAAACACTCTTTCATATGCCTCATGGTTGTTGTTGTTTTTCCGTTTTCTTCCTGTTTACAGTTTTTTAATTCCATGCTAAAAGTTTTCAGTGCTAGAGGGCAAAACTTCTGATTAAAGTGGTAGAAGTTGGTGTGACGTTGCACTCCATATGCTTTATAAAAATATGTTTATAAGTTTGAATATGATGTAACTGGAATATGCTTTATGCAAAAGCTCTCTTGTAAGGTATCATTACAAAGCTTATAATCTACTGAGTGTGTCCATCCTATTTGTATGAATGTATCATTCTTGTATCTGAAACTAGGAATATGAAGTATAACTCTGAGATCCTATTGTAATTATGCAAAGTGTGGGCCATTAATGGTGGTTTGGAATCTTGATGGCTCCCATTGACTAGGATAATTGGTTGTAAATGGTTTGTTTCCCTGCAAGCCTTCCTGTGTACATGTCGGAAGAATGAGGTCTTACAGTGACATGTGATCAGGTCACCTGAACTGGAATCCATCTTAAACTTTCCCATTTAGAAGGAGGCATGGGGACCCAGAGAGACAAAGGATTCCTGCCTTGGGCCAAAGCTGTAAAAGGGGGTGGAGCAGGACAAAGAAAGGTCCCAGTCATGAGAAAGCCCTGGCTTTTCACCTAAGATGCCTCCTGGAACTAACAAGGTCTGTACCAGGGGAAAGGATTGGGCCCAGACTAGGAAGGAGTCTAGTCTGTGAAAGAAGCTTATTGGAACATCTCTGAGGGTGAGATTTACCTGCATTCAGTTTCTTAACTGTATTAGGCTTAGACTTGCGTGTTTTGTTTTATTTTGCTTGGTAACGTACTTTGTTCTGTCTGTTATTACTTGAAACCTCTTAAATCCTACTTTTTATACTTAATAAAATCACTTTTGTTTATTGATAAACCCAGAGTAAGTGATTAATACCTGGGGGAGTAAACAGCTGTGCATATCTCTCTATCATTGTTCTAGAGGGTGGACAATTTATGAGTTTACCCTGTATAAGCTTTATACAGAGTAAAATAGATTTATTTGGGGTTTGGATCCCATTGGGAACTGGGTGTCTGGGTGCTGGAGATAGGTGACCTGCTGAGCAGTTTTTGGTTAAAATCTGCAGTTTTGGGGGTGTGGTTCAGACCCTGGGTCTGTGTTGCAGCAGGCTAGCATGTTTGGCTCAACAAGGCAGGGTTCTGGAGTCCCAAGCTGGAAGGGAAAACAGGCTCAGAGGTAAATTCAGCACATCAGGTGACAGTCCCAAGGGGATCTCTGTGACCGAACCACGTCACAGCTGGCAACACTGATAAATCTGCAAAAAAAATTCTTAGGTGACAGGGTCTATGCTAAAACCAAAATTCTCTTCCCTGAGGGAGGGAGCAGGCTTAGTTGGGCAAAAAATCTGTAAAGACAAAATCAGAAATGGCATTAAACATAGTATTTATTATCCTGTACGTTCTAGCACTGTATGAAATACTAGCTCAAGTCCCCATGCATTAGATAATATCACGGCTTGCTTTTGTGCAGCCTCCTCTCCTCTACGACTACTTCCCCCCTCCTGTTTTAATTTCCTCCGCTAACAACTAGTTTCACCACATCAAAATCTGGAACAGCACTTATACTGCAATTACAAGCAGCTCAGTAGATTTGTCCTTATGTGAGCTTGGCCCTCCAAAATCATACATGCCAGGGCTAGAGCCTAATTTCCTTAAGGCAGCAGGGGGCAAACAAATGAGAGCTTTCGGTATGCCTACACTGCAGCTAGGGGCAAGCCTCCTAGCCCCCAGGGACAGACACAGGCTAGCTGGGCTGGAGCGGCGGTGCTCAAAGTAGCAGCGGGGACGGGTGCTCTCTTTGGGGGGCAGGAGGCGGAACCGCTGGAGCTACACCGTCCTCGCTTATTTTTAGTGCCTGAGCTTGAGCGCCCACTAGGGCCCGTCTGCCGACCCAGGCTGGCTCCCAGCCGCACATTACATGCCCCTGATTCCCCACCCCGGCCCCCAATTCTCGTGGGCTCCAAAGCACGGGGGCTATTATCAAGCCCTTGGGGCCCTGGTTGTGGGGCTGGTGGGGCAGCAGGATCATGGGTACCAGCCAGCTGAGGCAATGTGGGCGGGGTGGGGGAAGGGCAGGGGGCAAGGAGACCTGAGCTGCCTCTCTCTGCCTCTGTTTCCCCACCCGGGCCTACAGGGGCGCAGGGCGCATGTGCAGCACGGAGCTGCCCCTCCCCCGGCTTTTGGCACAAACAGCCCCGCCCCGTAGCTGAGGGCTCCCCGCCTGGCCTCGCCCCCTCCCCGCCGCGGCGATCGCCGCCCTGCCTCTGGCCCGCCCTGCCGTCTCCTAGCAACCAGCGCCAGCGCTGATTGGCCCGGGGGTGCCCGCCGCCATTTTCAAACCGCTGCGGTCCCGCCGCCGCCATTAACCAGTGCGCTGGAGCGGCCCGGGCTGGTCCCCTCCCCCCCCCGCCCGCTCGCCCCTCCTCTACCTCCCCCGGGGCTGCCCGGAGCCAGGCGGCTGGGCATGGCGAGCGGGCCCGGCCCCGCCTGCGGCCCGTGCGGGGACAAGCCCCCCAGGAGGAGACGGAGCAGGGCCAGCACGAGCGCCCGGCCCAGCCGCTCCCCCGCGGCGGAGACAGAGACCACCCCGGACGGGATCGGGGCGGCCTCGGCCTCCTCCTGCAGCCGGTAGGTGCAGCCGACCCCAGCGGCCTCCCTGGGGCCCGGGACCCCCAACCCCCCCCGTCAGTCCCCGGCCCAGCGAGGGCGCCCCCCCATTTCCCGGTCACCGCCGGGTACGAGCCCCCTGGCTGCAGGGGCGCCCCGGATTAACCCCCCCCCCCGCCGCCGTTTAAACACCCCGTGAGGCTGCTGCAGGGGCGCCCCGGATTAACCCCCCCCCCCCCGCCGCCGTTTAAACACCCCGTGAGGCTGGAACGGGGGTTTTGGCACCGGCCCTCCCTGCGCTCCTCGGCCGCTGTCCCTGCTGCCCGGGCGCGCCGGGCCTTTCTCTTGCCCGATGAACAGCCGCTGGCCGCTTTGGAAGCGGATTGAAAAAGAAAAAGGCCGGAGATTGTTTCTGTGCAGGGATGAATCGTTTCCCGTGGCCCCCGCCATCTAAGGATAAATTCAGAGGTGTAGGCGGGCAGAGGCTTTAAACGCAGGTCTAGCCTTTGCAGCTGGGTCCTGACCCAGGCTGGGTTTCTGTTTGTTGCTCTTAGGCATTGCTTGTTTTGCAATGCGGCGGAGAAATCACAGCTATGGACTTGGACCCCCTCCCCCATTGTGCTCGGTGCTGTACAAATTGAACAAAAAGAGGGAGGCTGCTGGAAAGGTGGCCAGCAAGGGAAAAGAAACTTTTTGCCTCTTCCTTTGTAAAAAAGGCATAAAAATACCTTAAAGGCGTTTCCCCCCTGCCTCTGCTATTGAAAAATAACACTACACTGTGAGGTGTTTACTACACTGCCTGGATGACACCATAGTTGGTTGGAGAACTAGAAGGATTATGCCATCTCAAACAGAAAGAAAGTGAAATCTGGATAGGAAGTGGTTTTATCTGGACTTCTAACACCTAGTGTCTCAGTCAAATAACTCCTTTGATAAGGATTCAGTGTCTCCATCCTTCCAATTACGAGCTGAGAAATCTCACCATTAACACTTGAAATCTGAGTCTGCCAGTGAAGTCAGGACTCTGAAAGTCTTCTTTCCTTTGGGGGGTGAGAGGGAAGTGACCTTTGACCTTTTAAATCAGCAGGTCCAGCTAACTTGCATCCCAGAGTTTTAAAAGAGATGGTTGAGGAACTTGCAGGAAGATTATATTGGTTTTCAATAAGCATTCGAGCACTGGGGAAGTTCAAGAAGATGCAAGAAAGCTAATGTGCCAGTTTTTAAAAAGGCAGGGCAGGTTTACCTGGCTAATAGACCTGTCAGCCTGACATTGATCATGGGCAAGATAAATGGAGCAGCTGATATGGGATCTGATTAATAAAGAATTAAAGGAGGGTAATGTAATTCATGCAAATCAACATGGGGTTATGGAAAATCGATTCTGTCAAACCAACTTGATATCTTTTTATGAGATTACAAGTTTGGTTAATAAAGGTAATAGTGTTGATGTCATACTTGGACTTCTGGAAGGCATTTGACTTGGTACTGCATCACATTTTGATTAAAAAATTAGAATGATATAAAACTAATATTAGAGACCAGGTGGGTGAGGCAATATCTTTTACTGGACCAACTTCTGCTGGTGAGAGAGCCAAGCTTTTGAGCTACACAGCTCTCTTCCTCAGGTCTGGGAAAGGCATTCTGAGTATTATAGCTACTAACTCAAAGCTATGAAAAGTCAAGGCAAAAATATTCAATCTAGCTTTCTCTTCTTACTACCTGTAGAGTTAGAAAATGATTTCTACAAATGTACTAGCTGATGTGGAATGTGCATAATTCTAGTATTGTGTACTGGGGGCAATTATGGCAGTATGTTTGTTTAATGTGTACACTAAGTTGCTGAACAGTGTCAAAGGCCCACAGAGCATGAGAAAGGTGTTTTTTTAATTGGCCAGCCTAAATCTAAATAAATAAAATATTGTTTAGAGAGTTATTTGAAAATGACCGGCTTTAGTAAGACACCTTCCACTCTGGATGGCACAACTGCTTATGCAAGCGTTTTTAAGTTAATGTAAAAAACCTTATCTACAATAAGCTGGGATGGGTCAAATTGTAGCATAGATGGGGGATAACAATGCTGAAAGCTTTAGGTTTCTGTATAAGCTGATGGAACACCTACTTACTATTTGTATTATCATAATGCCGAGCAGCCCTTTTCATGGACCAGGACCCCATTGTGCTAGTTACTGTACAAACAGAACGAAAAGTCTCAGCCCCAAACCGCTTACAATCGAAGACCAGAGACAACAGATGGATACAGGCAGACTGATAAGGGAGTACAAGGAAATAACATGACTATTTTGTGGACAGACTGTGTCATCTTGTATTAGGCTCCAATCCTGCAGTTTGATCCATGCAGGTGCAGTCCTGTGCCCATGCAGACCCCAATGAGAATCAAAGGAAGTTCCATGTGGGGACAGAGTTCCAGCTGCAATTTGGCATGATCATGTGCTAAGTAAACTCACACTTGATGCTTTTTTCAGGTTTCTTAATGATTCATTTATCTTTTATCATCAGTTAACATTTCAAATGTCCTCTTATTCATGGTCAGTCATTCCCTGTCGTGCTGAGACCTAAATTACATAGCACTTGTAGCAATGCCCAGAGGTCCCAGTCAGAATCAGGCCACCATTGTGCTGTGTGCTGTACAAATACAGAGGGATTTGTTATGTAAGATGACAAGACACATGCAATGGGCAGGGAAGAGAAAAAATAGTCAAATATATGCAATTTTATATATAGATATATTATAAATAAAGAGCAAATTGTCCTCAGTTGTTACTTGACTGATCATCATTAACTGGATGGGTTCTTATAGGCATCACTGTTAAGAGGTCAGCCTTGAGGAGGATTAGAAAGAAAACTGTAGTGACACATGGAGTGCCCTCCCTGAACTGATCCATGAAGACAGAACAGTGTGGAGAAGAAACAGTTGTTTGTCAGCGTCTTAAGGCTGGCATCACTGATGTGAGTGGGACGTGATATAAGGCAAGTGCTCAAGTAAGGTGATGTGGAGCTATGAAGGAACTTTAAGCTTCATGTCCTCACCTTCATTTTGATGTGGTAAAACAGGAGGAGTAACAAGAATGATTCAAAGTAGCATGTGTGTTAGATGTGGTCAGAGCAGCAGACCAAAAAAAAAAGCTCTTAGCGGCTGCATTCTAAATGGACTGGGGAAGGATGATGTGGCTGCTAGGAAGGCCAGAGATGAAGAAGTTACTGTAATCATGATGGAAGATAAGGGCCTGGCTGTCTGCACAGAAAGAAAAGGATGAATTTTCAGGAGAGATGTGAATGAAGAATGTCCTTCCTGAACTAGTATGTGAAGTCACTGTCTTTTTTTCTCTTTTAAATCCCTCCCAAACACCACCTTCTGCAAGAAACTCTCCATTTAACTCTTATATTTATTCATTCTTCCCATTTATCTCATGCTTAAAAAAATCTGTTATGTCGGACTGTGATTCATCATTAGCTTAGCAGCCAAGTAATAATGGTGGTGATGCCATTGTCTTTTTTCTCCTCTTCTTCTTTTCCTTTCTCTTTATACCCTCTTGTTGTGGCTTGTCTGAAATGAGTGTTTAAGCTCCTTGGGATAGATCTTTCCTTTTATATATATTGGGAGCTGCTTTTATATATATTGGGAGCCATTTGGTGGTTGGTAAAATAATGAACAGTACACGGTTTTACTGACTTAGATAAAAGGAAAAACAAGCTTGGTTGTAACATTAACAAATAAATGGAACTTTCCACCTTGCTGCAACTTTGGAGAAAGTAGTTATGTAAGTGTACTGTATTAACATAATCAGTATTTTAAGTACAGCTTTGCAAAAATTTAGACACATTTTAAAATCTTCTGTTACAGCGACACCTTACTGTATTATTTTTAAGAGAACACTTAACAAGAAGAGTAAATGTGAAATCCTAATTGGTTTTTAATTATTTCAGAGTCTGTTACTGCACCTGAGTAGTTATGTGATTTTTACAGTCTCTTTGTTTCCCTGTTACTGTAAGACCCACCCTTTTTGGCCTCCTTCCATTTTCTCCCTTGGTTCCCTCTTCCATTTTTGTTTTCCCCCTGCTTCTCATGCACACTGGAAAACACAATCCCAACTATACATACAAAATGATGCGGTCTTGATTAGCTAAAAGAAAGGGAGTACTTGTGGCACCTTAGAGACTAACCAATTTATTTGAGCATGACCTTTCGTGAGCTACAGCTCACTTCATCGGATGCATGCATCCAATGAAGTGAGCTGTAGCTCACGAAAGCTCATGCTCAAATAAATTGGTTAGTCTCTAAGGTGCCACAAGTACTCCTTTTCTTTTTGCGAATACAGACTAACAGGGCTGTTGCTCTGAAACCTGTCTTGATTAGCTGTTACCACTCCAGAAAGAGATCTTGGAGTCATAGTGGCTAGTTCCCTGTTAACGTGCAGTGGCAGTCAAAAAAGCTAACGATATTAGGAAAGGGATAGATAAGAAAGCAAATATCCTGATGCCACTATATTAATCCTTGGTACACCCACACCTTGAACACTACATATCTCAAAGAAGATATTAGAATGGGCAAAAGTACAAAGAAGGGCAACAAATGATATGGGGTATAGAAAAGCTTCCCTAAGAGGAGAGATTAAAAAGACTGGACTCTTCAGTTTAGAAAATGACTGGGAAGGGGGAAGATATGACAGGTCTGTAAAAGCATGTATGCTATGGAGAAAGTGAATATGGAAGTGTTATGTGAAGGGGTAAAGAACTAGGGCTCACCTGATTAATTAATTAATAGGCAGTAGGTTTATAAACAACAACAAAAGTAATTTACACAACTTGTTGCTGGGGCAGTTGTGAAGGCCAAACTTACAACTGGGTTCAAAAATAATTGAGTTTGATGAATAGGTCCATCAATGGCTATTAGCCAACATGGTTAAGGACACAGCCCTATGATTGGGGTGTCCCTAAACCTTCAACTGCCAGACTTTGGGACTGGGCAACAAGAGATGGATCACTCAAAATTGCCCTGTTCTGTTCATTTCCTCTGAAGCATCTGGCACTCTGTCAGAAGACAGGATACCAGGCTAGATGGACCATTGGTCAGACCAAGAATGCCTGTTCTTACATTCTGTTGTCCACATACAGTTGCGTAATCTGTTGTTCATGCTACAGTTAATAGTAATCTCAGGGCAAGCATTTTACTGATGGCTTGCAAAATACAGTATTACCATTTTATAATTGTGTGAAACTCTGGGTGGATAACGAGTGTTATCACTGCTGAAGCTAGATAATCTTAGTCCTATGAATTAAATTATAAACATAGGATCTTTCCCAAGTGCCAGTCTACACAGTTAAACCCAGAGTTCCTCCTGTAAAAGACTAGATATCCAGGCACCCCTTTCACTTACCTCAGAGGACCCTTAATACGTTCACAGGCAATTCCCAAAGGAAAGGACTTTCCAGTCCTAGATGTCTCTTGCAGAGTTTTGCTGCTGAGTTAAACCCCAGATGCTGAGACAGGACTGGTTATACCCATCGCTCCTAATCTTTATATTTGCTTTGGGCTCAATCGGTCCTGAGACTTCCAGTGGGTCATGGGGTCATGCGCTAATACTGAGAAGGCCTCCCTCTTCCTCCTGCTTTCCACTTTATATAAGTGTTACAACTATTATTAAAAATCACTACTTCAACCCCCCAATTGTATCTGAGTGTCACCCTCTCCCTGGCCCCCTTCATTTAAAAAATACATCAGAATTTTTATTTTCAAAATCTGTTTAAAATTAATTTTGAGGTTAACAACTTGTGGTCAGCCCTAACTGTACTATAATCTATTAAAATCATTTATGTAAAAAATGTGCTGGCTCAATGAGCCCTCCTCAAATTGTAATGTTAAAGGATGCTGCTTTTCTAATTATATACAGAACGGGAAAGACAAAAATATTTAACTTTTGAGGTTAACTCAAGTTCTATAAATGTTGCAGTGTCATGTACTGCATTAAGTATCTATAGTAAAACCTCAGTTTTAAACTCTAATCTTACAAATGATGAGTTATGTGGAATATTTTTCGTCAGCAAGGGGGAGGACTCACACAGTGAAATTGACATCAATGAAAACATGTTGACATCCCTTCATATTCCCATGCCTTCAGCGCTTTGGAAATCACTTTGGAATAGTTTGAAGGACAAGAAGAAATCAATGCAGTGCACCATACTACAGTTTCATGCACCATACCTACTGTACTTTAGCGATGTTCAGTTTTATTCAGTCTCTTACTTTGATGAACTCAGTCACCCATTGGGGATAGCTCAGTGGTTTGAGCATTGGCCTGCTAAACCCAGGGTTGTGAGTTCAATCCTTGAGGGGGCCATTTGGGATCTTGGGCAAAAATTGAGGATTGGTCCTGCTTTGAGCAGGGGGTTGGACTAGATGACCTCCTGAGGGTCCCTTCCAACCCTGGTATTCTATGAAAATCTATGAAATTAGTTGGTGTAAAATAGGTGTTCTGCTGTGTTATTTTTTTTCTTTACAATGGATACTGGTATTTATATATTTCCTCTGTTTCTGTTGTGCAGAAAAGTTTTTGCCTTGATTACTTTTGGTTTCAGTTTGTCAAGCAGGTGCAGAGAGAATTTCTTCATTTGGATGAGTTTATTCATAGGCGAGAAACTGAGAGTTAAGAATGCAGGAAGGCTTGTTTTCCTCTTCCAATCTAAGAATAAATGAATAAGTAGGGAGAGGATGAGATCTACTAATTCTAAAAACTTGGACATTGAGCCAGATTTTCAAAGATATTACACACTTAAAAATGCAGATAAATGCTTAGTGGGATTTTCAAGGCACCTAACCTTCTTAGGTACCTATCTGCATCTTTAGGCATCTGACTATTTGAAAGTCTGTTCCATGGCAATCAGAAACAATCTGTCACCTGCAGTAAGTGAGTTAATACTTTTCTTTGTTTGATCCGTTTTAAATGCAAAACTTGCCTTGATAAACAGAACATATTAAGATAGTTTCATTTTAATAAACATTTTAAATGTGGTTTTGTACATATTTAATTGAATTCAAGTTTCCATCTAGATACATCCTGAAACAAATCCTGAGTAAAAGACAACCATTATCTTGTAGTAAAAAAAAATAAAAAAATAAGTCACTATTTTCTAACGTAGTAAATGTAAAACTTAAGACTGAACAAATGTATGTTAAGCTATATAATTGTTTAAATACATACATATACTGTAGCCACCTAGTTGGCAAAAAGTATTTAGTGTAAAGGCTATATTTGATGTACTTTTGTTATTTTCCAAAAAAAAGTTTAAATGCAAAATAAGATTCAAATCAGTGATTTAAATCAAGGTTTCCTGTTTGTAGGCATGATTTTAAATGAACATCTTATTTAAATTACTTTGATTTAATTCACTGCACTCTGCTGTAACTCCCACTAAAGTTGATGGGAATTATGCTTGCTGACTGAGGATAGAACTTGGGCCTTGAAACTATAAACTTTGGATGGACATAGAACCATTCTAACTTTTACCATTACAAATATAACAATTGTCAATTTTAAGTACAACAGCCATTATCATGATCATTTGATAGGGTTGTAAATATAAGTTCCTTGTTTTGACCTGCAAACAGCAGTGACTTGCTTTAAATCAAGTCATTACTAAGATTTTTAAAAGTAAAATAAAAAATCCAGGGGTGGAATCCTGACCCTCAGTGCAGTCAGTGGCAAAATTTGTCAATGCTTTCAATGAAATCAAAATGTTACTGCATGTTGAAGTGAATGTAATACTAATTAAAAGTACCAGTCTATCTGATAACCCTGGAAACTGACTGACTTGAGAAAGTTATCCTTAAGTGTCAAGAGTTTAGTCCCCATTATGAATTCCTATAGGCAGCATTTGAATTTTATTGCTTGAGGTGAAGGCAGTTCTGTTCTCGGACCTCAGTTACCAGTTGGCTAATGTTACTTATTGCCTCTTTTTCCCCTTTCCTGATGGATCCTCCACTGTATTCTATGCTTCCAGACTTGCATCAGCTTGAACCCTACACTAATCTGCTTCCTTGCTCTGTGTGAGAGGTAGTGAATATGCAGATTGTGGTAAGTGTCAAGCCACTGCATCGTGGAAAGTTTGGAGGAAAGCGTAGGATCTGCACGGAAATCGAAAGTAGTGACAAGATAGCAATGAGATTAATATGTGGAAGGAAAGACGTTCTAGAAAGGAACATGATGGAGATGAACTAACATTATGAAGCAAAGGGGGTGGAGGAATAAAATTTGAAACTTGACAGAGTGGTACAGATAAAGGCACAATGACAAAGCAACTGAAGATAAGTTTAAAACAGCGAGGGGGGCGGGAATTTAGGAAGGAAACACCCACAATGTAAATACACATTGATGGAAGTTTTCTTCTTGTGAAGACTAATGGAAATTAAGTACCTAAATCCTTTGTATGTTGACTCAGTTGCTTTGTCTCTTCACATTCTTGACCTCCCAAAAAGCAGTTAAAATTCACAGATAGCTTAATATAGGACAAACTACATGTTTATCTAGATTTCCCAAATGTGCCTTCAGTTTCAATTACTATTTGGACTATTATGGGAATTGTGTCCAGGGTTGACATGTGAGAGTAGGATGTTTCAATCTGCATGCACTACAAACTACATCTTGCAAAAACTGCAATGAGAAGCTGTCCTGCATCCACAGGTCCCATGCTCTTGAACAGTTCCTGGGAGGACCCCCTCAGTGTGCCAGAGCCCCTTAGGGTTACACTCTTTCACTGGTGTTTCACCACCTCCTGGGACTGAACCCTGGAGCCTTCAGCACACCTACTTCAGTGTGAGCTCTGTTCAGCAAGTCCACCTGAGTTGGACACCTGGAAAACTTGTACATCCAAAGGGAGAAATGTGCACCCCCGCCCCTTAAACTAGAGTGGCACTTAATGTTGTAAAAACAGTAGGGTTAATTAGAAGTCTGGAACATTAGAAAGTCCTTGGTTAACATAGAGAACAGCAAGCTACAGCATAGTCCATCTTGGTCAGTCTACAGCACAGAGCCCTCTGACCCTGCCTTTGCCCCAGTTGAGGAGAGTCTTCCGCTTCCAGCAGGCCACACGTAACAACCCTACCTAGCCCCTTCCTCAGTCCTTTGTTCTTGTCCCTGGGAAACCATTGTCACCTGTCCCTCCTTCTCAGCCCTTTGTTCTCTGGCTGGTCAAACACAGCTGGCTTCCTGTGGAGGGGTGGGCCATCCATGGTCATCAGTTGCTAAGTACCAAATGTCCAGGCACCTGGAGTGGCCATTGTCTTCTCAGACTCTCTGTGGGCAAGGGGCCTCAGGCCCCAGAGAAGCTAGGCATCAGCTACACCTCTATCTCTGGGTCTCTGTAAAGAGTAAACAACCTTTTTTCCCACCATCTAGTTAACCATGCAGTACAGTATTCATACAAAATATTGCAGAAAATTCCTACCCCTTCACAGAAGCATCCACACAACTCTATAACCCCACTTCTAATTTTGACATTGTATTCCGGTAGCTGACAAACATATGAACCTTCAACTGAAGGCTAAGAAAGTTCACAATAAACAGCTGAGCCCACCAGAAAAAAAGTTGACTTGACACTACTGCTATTTCTAAGATTTAAAAAAAAAAAAAAAAAAGCCCAACCCCCCCACTCCTTTTAGGCCTTTACACATCAAAAGCAAAAAGGGCATTAATTTAAGCTTTCTCTTAGCAAGCCATCTTTAACATGGGCAGCTTGTCACCTCAAAGTATGCTGCTGAGAGGGCTGCCTTGTTTATTAGAGCAGCAGTTTCCCAATCCCTGACTCACTGGGGAAACTGAGGTAGTTTTAGGATTTCAGAAAATGATCTACACATAACCCCCTCCCCCACACGCACACTAAAAATGTGTGTATAAAGAGAACATGTGCCGTTAGAGTACAGTATAAGGCATTTCAGAAAGTGAAAAGTGTGATGTCCCTAAAAACTGAATGGAACTAGAGTTAAAACTATGCATCAGGGAAGAATGTCCCATGGAAACTAAATTAAATTTATTCATAGGTCACATCAGTAGGGCCCTGAGCAGATACAAAATTTGTATCCGCATCTGATCTGCAAAAATGGTCTGTGGATATCCACATTCGCAGATGCAGATATCCCCAGATTTGCAGGGCTGTACACACCAATCCTTACATGAAATGAAATGGTTTCATCTCTGTTCAGTGGGAAAACATCCACAGAATAAAAATCACCATTGCAGTTGTCACTGCCTGTTGGTGGTGGAAGGGTGACCAGACGTCCTGATTTTATAGGGACGGAGGGTGGGGGGCTTTTTCTTATATAGGCACCTATTACCCCCCATCCCCATCCCGATTTTTTACACTTGCTATCTAGTCACCCTACGTGGTGGTGACAGCCTCAATAAAGAGGACAAATCTTGAGTGGGCATGGGGACTGATCTCTCCTTTCCCCCTTAGAGGTAGAAGAGACAGCTTGTAGAGATGTTGCCTTTTCCCTTTTCAACAAGTACCCCATGCAGTATGGAAAATAGTTTCCCTTGGCGTTAGTCAGAAAATGTCATTGAAAAGTTAGAAATGCCAGTTAATTATCTTTGATGAACCAAAAGATGGCAAAGGTATAAACATCGGAAATCTCATCTCCCTCCAACTCCCTTCAGTTTGCAGTTCTTGTTTTTCTTTTGAAAAGCATTGTTTTTCTGTAATAGCTATAAACAGTTATTCAGAAACTTTTTAAAAAGCAAATAAAGTATCCAAACTTATTCTCAGTGCATTAGAACATCAGACAAAAGCTTCTGGCACTGGTGGAACATCTAATGGAGCAAATTATGGACACAGCAGCCCACCTCTGAGAGCCGGGTTGCTGAGTCTGTAATATTTTAACCTCAAGAACTGTTATCCAAAAGCCTTCAGTTGCTCTTAACTGTTGTAGTGGAGTGTAGGATGAGAGGCTGAGTTCTCAGGTAGTGGAGTTTTAAACCATTTAGGGCTTTAAAGATTGACATAAACAGATTGAATTGTACCTAAAAATGAACAACACTTGGGATCAAATATGATTTCCTGAACTCCCAGCCACTTGCCTTTGCTCAGGAAGTGGGCAGTAGTATTTTGTACCAGTTGTAACTTTCTGGTCGACTTCAACAGCAACCCTAAATGGAGCACATTGCAGTAGTCTAGCCAAGAGGTAACAGGCAGAGATGATCAATTCAGCGGCCGGAGTGGATGCAGTCTTCTAATTTAGTCATGGATGTGCACTGTGGGCGAGTGCTACTACTTGAGAATCCAGTAGTCCCCAGTCTGGTAAACAGAAGACATACACCCTTAAATGTACAGAGGCAGTGTCTGCTATCACTTGAACACTTCCCACCACGAACAAGCATAATCTCCATTTTATCTGGATTGAATCACAAACAGTTCACCTTTCTCCCAGACCCTTTATCATGTGGGAGAGTACAGAGATTTTAGAATCTAAGTGGACATACAGCTGAATATCATCTGTATTCAGATATTGCCATGCAATATATCTCAACCTTCCCTAACGGTTTGAGGTGCACATTGAGAGGGAAGGGTGGGATCACAAATATGAGGACTCTTGGGGTAGCAGCGCGGCTGTCTCTACCACATACATAATCTGTTCACAATGGATTTGTGTTTCTCTCTTTCCTCCCCCATCATTTTTGCACCCCTTGCTGGAACCTCAGAGAATGCCAGCTTATTACTGCTCTTAGTGCTACACCTCCTGCATTAGAGGAGCACCTGTCAGTCCCTGTCTCAACCATGAATGTTGTGGGGCTGAAATGCCAAAATATCTGATTTGGAAGTTAAACATTCAAAAAACCAACCCTACTGAAAAGATGTGTTTGAAAAAGTACACTCTGTATTCTGTCATGCTACATCACTCTGATTATATTCATAAACAAAAAACAATATAACTAAAACGGGAGGGGAGACTATGGTGTGACTAGAATATAGGGAATCTCAGAATATGCAATTTGGGTCTTTTTGTTAAGACTCACATTTTTAAAGTTACTTTAGGAAAGGTTTCAGAGTAACAGCCGTGTTAGTCTGTATTCGCAAAAAGAAAAGGAGTACTTGTGGCACCTTAGAGACTAACCAATTTATTTGAGCATAAGCTTTCGTGAGCTACAGAATTTTTAGCCACTGTATAAGGGAGGGAATGCAGTTAAATTTTATTCCTCTGGGTGTCAGTATAAGATAGCAATTTTGATATTTCAGGGTAGAGTTAAAAAAGTAGAAACTTAAGTGTTTTGTTTCTCATGTTTGCTTGTACTTTGAGCCCAGTATTTATATTAAAAATCCAGCAGTTGGACTACATGTAGATTTCATTTTATTTTACTAATAAGGGGTGGTGTGTAACTCATTTTTCCCAGTGTAAAAACAAAAATAGCTTCTTGAACATAGTAGGGTGATATTTCCCTCCCCCCGTTGTATGATTATTCCTTTCATGAGAGTCCTCTCTTCTGATCAGTCTCCTTCTAACCCACACACGCTAAATCCGGTTAAAGGTGATTTGCAAAGGAAGCCTGAAAATTGAGCCAAGCATAGAAATACATGCTAATCACCCTACGCACTTTTGTGTGTGTGGGCTGGGGGAGGAATGTAGCCAGGCATGGGGTGGTAATCATCACATAAGTCTAAACTTTAACATACAAAGAAAATCTGTACATTCTGCTGGGTGGTTCCAGATTCACTGCAGATACTCCAGAATGCATCGTTCTGGTTGTGGCATTGAAGAGAGTACAAAACTCTTCTATTGCATAATCCGGCACATAAGGTTACAATCGAGTTGAATTGGTTTTGCAAACATGATAGTCTTCATGGTGGTTTTGTTTTGTTTGTAATTATAGCCACTTTTAGGTCAGTTAGGGCACTCGGTGCATGTTACTGTGTTTGCTCAGTTTACATCTGAGGGTCCCAAAATGTGAGATTTTCACAAGAGCCCAAGTGACTTTCAGTGGGTATTGTGTTCCTGAGTCACTTGAGCTCTTCAGATGATTCAATCCAAATTTCTTTAAAGCATTAACTAAGGGTCCATCCTGTGAGCCCTGTGTGTATGGCATTTCCTCTGCATTAGGAGCTTTGCATGCTCTGTGTGTACAGGATGGGGCCCAAAGCCTACAAACACCCTTGTGAGACAGGTAATATTATTATACTCATTTTACAGATGGGGAAACAGATCCCGAGAGATTAGTGACTGAACTGGGGATAATGCAGTCTGACTGTCGGTATATTGCGCTAATGGCTATTCAACATGGCCTTTACTTCCTCACCTAAGTGGTTGAATTTATTACTGTTTGCAGTTAAGCAGCTGCCACACTCCACCCTAGATATGACTGTGTTTTTATATTAAATAAAGTGATTACAAGTCACACGCAAAGAATGTACTTTGTAAACCTTTGAGGAAAAAAGTTGCTGTGTGTAGTAGATATGTATTTTATGACCACACAATACTGCAAAATGTGTTCTCTTCCGGTACTATATTAAAACCTGTATTTTTCTAAAACTGTAGCTTTATGTATATTAGAGAGCCACGCTGGGTGAAGTAATATCTTTTATTGGTTCAACGTGTGTGGGTGAAAGACCAGCTTTTGAGCTGCACAGAGCTTTAGGTATATGGCATTTTGTATTATTATTTAAGCTTTGACCTAATTTGTAGTGCATTTCCAATACAATTTGTAAAAGAACCTCAGTGCAGTGCTCTTCCCTCGGTCTATTCAGATTTTGTCTTTAACTTGATTACGGCATATGAATGTGTGTACAGCATACTGTATATTGCATTTTATATGATCATCATAAGACTCTTGCAATATTAGTACATATGCACCAGGGGGCGGAGTTGAGGTTGCTCTGGGCCCTAAGTGCATTTTCATCCCTGGAGATAATTCTTTGTGATGTTTAGATTAGAAGACAAAGTGAAATCCTTTTGTACTAACGCACCAGAAATATTCTCTCAAGCTTGAATAACCTCTAGTAGAACAAAGCAAGGTGAATTTTTCAAAAGGGCTTTCTGTGCTCACAACTAGTGGAATCTCTCTTCTTGTTTCTGTAAGCCAGGTTATTTTATTAATGGGGTGGTGGAGCTTCCTCCAACCCTAAAAACACCCCAAAAACAACTCGACCCTTTTTATTCAAAATAACTGAAAATACCTGTGAAGCTTTTATTACATGAAATATCTGCTCTGTGATTCTACTGGAATGTCAGTTTCCAAATCTCACTATTACTTCTGTAACACTTATAAAACTCTTACCTATCTCTCCTTTAAAAATTGGAAGTCAAATCCTACTGAGGAAAATAGAAAGGAACATAACGTTGGCAAGTTAAGTGCAAAAGTATAATTAGGCAGGCAAAAAAACAATGTGAAGAGCAACTGGCAAAAGACACAAACTAACAGCAAAATAAAATAAATAAATACATCAGAGCAGGAAGCCTGCCAAACAATCAGTGGTGCCAGTGGATGATTAAAGTGCTAAAGGAGTATCAAGGAAGACTAGGCCGGACTACGCCATTGCATAGAAGATAAATGAATTCTTTGCAGGGTGTTCACTGCAGAGGCTGTGAGAGAGGTTCCCACACTTGTGCTTTTCTTTTCAGGTGACAAGTGGGGAACTGTTCCAGATCAAGATGTCAGAGGGTGTTTTGGAACAAATGGATAAAGTAAACAGTTATAAGTATTCACCCAAGAGTTCTGAAGGAACTCAAATGTGAAATTGCAGAACTACTAACTGTAGAAATGTACCTTATCTCTTAAATCAGGCTCTATACCAGATGACTGGAGGGTAGCTAATGTAACTCTGATTTTTAAAAAAGGCTCCAGAGGCAATCCTGTTCATTACAGGCCGGTAAGCTTAACTTCAGTATCAGGCAAGGTGGTTGAAATTATAGTACGGAACAGAATTATCAGATACATAGATGAACACAATATGTTCAGAAGAGGCAACGTGGCTTTTATAAAGGGAAATCATGCCTCACCAATCTATTAGAATTATCTGAGGGGGTCAACAAACATCTGGACAAGGCTGATCCCAGTGGATATACTGTACTTGGACTTTGAGAAAGCCTTTGCCAAGGTGTTGGAATTATTATTTATGCAGGATATTATCATGACATTAATTTAACCGTAAATTCCTTTATTAAATCCAAAGGCCAAACTGTATTTATACAATTGCTCTAAACATGCCTAAAAAGCCTAAATAATAAGCAATTTACTACATCCAAACTATAACAAAACATTTATTAGCATTTGATCAAGATACTTGCAAACAGGCTAAACCCACCAGGGATGCTTAGACCCATATTAGTCAGCTCCAGTGTGGTCAGGAAGGTATTAGCAATGAACCCTTTAAGCATTTACTACTTTATATCCTTTAACAAACAAGTGATGTCATTCCCAGTTACTATCTTCAGCTAAAAACCAATTTGAGACCATTCACCCTTATTTCCAGTCTTAATCCAGATAAGATTTATAACCTCCTTTCTCCCCAGGCCTTTCTTCCCTATCTCTTCCCCTCCTTGCTGACCAACTGTTTTTCCTCTGCACCTGGATTCACATAGGCCCTAATCTTTGAAATAACCCTGTGGGGGTGGGACGATCCATGTTGGCTCTTTTTAAGGCAGATTCTCTGTCTTATTTAAAAACATCTGCAGTCACCCCCATCAGACAGAGGCCTTCTTTTTAGAAATGCCCCTTATTTCATTAGTCATTCTTTGAACCAGACATCCTTCCTACTTCATTCCTTCTGGCCTTATAACTCTTTATTTTCAAGGCCTTTCTTTTACTTGCTAGTTAGGACCTTTCTTAACAACACATATTTCTTTAACCAAACTTAAGCTAACTTCAATTATCTAATTCTGGGCAAGAAAATGGCAGATGAAATTCAGTGTTGATAAATGCAAACTTATGCATGTTGGAAAACATAATCCCCACTATACATACAAAACGATGGGGTCTAAATTAACTGTTACCACTCAAGAAAGAGGTCTTGGAGTCACTGTGGATAGTTCTCTGAAAACATCTGCTCAGTGTGCAATGGCAGTCAAAAAAGCGAACAAAAAAGCTAACATAGGAACCATTAAGAAAGGGATACTTAATACGACAATGCCACTATATAAATCCGTGGTACTCCCACACCTTGAATACTGTGTGCAGTTCTGGTTGCCCCATCTCAAAAAAGATATATTAGAATTGTATAAAGAACAGAGAAGGGCGACAAAAATGATTAAGGATCTGGAACAGCTTCTATATGAGGAGAGATTAAAAAGACTGGGACTGTTCCACTTGGAAAAGAGACGACTGAGAGGTGAGATGATAGAAGTGTCTGTCACGTTGTGGAGAAAGTGAATGAGGAAGTGTTATTTACCCCTTCACATAACTCAACAACCTGGGGTCACCAATGAAATTAATAGGTAGCAGATTCAGAACAAACATGAAAAGGCACTTCTTCACACAATGAACAGACAGCCTGTAGAACTTGTTGCCAGGAGACATTGTGAAGGCCAAAAGTATAACTGGGTTCAAAAAAGAATTAGATTAGTTCTTGAAATATAGATCCATTAATGGCTATTAGCCAAGATAGTCGGGGACAACAACCCCATGCTCTGGGTGTCTCTAAACCTCCGACTGCTAGAAGCTGGGACTTGACAATGGGATGGATCACTACATAAATTGCCCTCTTCTGTTCCGTCCCTCTGAAGCACTTGGTGGCCACTGTCAGAGAAGACAGGAGACTGGGTTAGATGGACCATTGGTCTGACTCAGTAAGGCAATTCTTATAATCTCTCCAGACAGCTAAAACTCTTGTCCAATCCCTCCTCATTTCCCATCATGATTACTGCAGCCACCTCGTCTCTAGCCTCCCAAACAGCCATGTTGCTTTCTGTTTATACAAAATGATCTTGGCAGCTGTGTCTTACTTGCTCATCACCCCAGTCTCTGAATGCTTCCACTGACTCCCCACTTTATCTTAAATAGTTCAAGATTCTTGTCCTAAACTTTCAGACCCTTCACTACTCTGCTTCTTCATATTTTTGTTGTTTGCAAAATCTTCGTTATGGTCAGGTGTAGCAATGACAACTAACTGCGCCCACGCCAAGTTCAGGACAGGAATAGTAGATGAATGAAGTGAGTGTTGAGGAGAATGAAACTTCTAGGCATGTATAAGGAGGAAGGCTATTTTGGGAGCAAAGGGCAGCTTGAAGACAGTCACAAGTGAAATGAGGAGACTCCAATCTTGTCTAAGCACAAAAATTGCATCAGTTGCACAAAAATCTGTCGTAAACCAGTTGAATAAAAACAGTGCAAACCCTGTGTGTGGAGACACACAGGATTGCTACTGGCTTAATGATCTAGCACAGGGGTGGGCAAACTATGGCCCGCGGGCTGGATCCGGCCCCTCGGGGCTTTGGATCTGGCCCGCGGGATTGCCGCCGCTCCGGGAAGCAGCCACACCACGTCCCTGCAGCCCCTGGGAGTGGGGGTGGGGCAGCAGAGAGCTCCGCACCCTGCTCTTGCCTGTGGGTACCTCCCCCAAAACTTCCATCGGCCAGGAATGGGTTACCGCGGCCAATGGGAGCTTTTGGGGGAGGTACCCCCAGGAGAGGGAAACACGTGGAGCCCTCTGCACCCCACCCCCAGGGGCTACGCAGGGACGTGGTACTGGCCGCTTCCTGGAGCAGTGCGGGGCTGGGGCAGGCAGGCAGGGAGCCTGCCCTCGCCCCAGTGCATACAGCTGCCACCCCAGAGCCACTCTAGGTAAGCGGCACTGGGCCAGAGCCTGAACACCTTCACCCCGCCTCCCTGCCCTGAGCCCCCTGCTGCACCCTGCACCCCTGTGCACCCCAGCTCCCTGCCATGAGCCCCCTGCCTCATCCCACACTCCTCCTGCACCTCTACCCCTTGACTTGAGCCCCCTTCTGCACTCCACACCCCTCCTGCACCCTAACCCCCTTCCGTGAGCCCCCTCATACACCTCACACCCCTCCTCTGCCCCAAACCCTTGCCCTGAGCCCCTTCATGCACACCGCATCCCCTCCCATACCCCGCACTCCGCCCCTGCACCCCAACCCCCTGCCCCGGCCCTGCAAGCAATTTCCCCACCTAGATGTGGTCCTCGGGCCAAAAAGTTTGCCCACCCCTGATCTGGCATATCTTTCAACAGTGACTATCTGACATCATCAGTTGTTTAATTGTTGACATGCAGAACTGCTTAGAAACCCAGCAGTACGAGGAGGGTGCTTGCTTACCTTGTGTTTGGTAAGAAAATAACTTAAAAGGGGCTGCCCTAATAGAAAGGAAACATAATACAATAGGAATACTTTTTTGTAAGGCCAAGGTACATCTTTAATTCATCAGATTTTTAAAATATGAGGTCACTGAGTGCTGCCATGCCACCCACGCTCTAAAGTCTGTGTTTATCGTAACATCTTTTTCTTGCATTGTATAGACATTGCGCTTAACAGCCCCACCCAGCAATAGTTTTCTGCCCAACCTCCAATCCTCAGGCATGTATTCTCCTTGGCCTTCCATAGTATCTTCTGATTTTCGGTCCCCCTGCCCGGTTTAGTTTATGAGCCCCTAATATTTTTCTACTATGCTTTCCTTAATCCACCTGCCCAAATAAAATCCCAGTTCTGCGCACAAGTCCCGTTCTCTCTAGCCTCCAAAGCAATCTGGATGTTCTTTTTCCAGCCTCTCACAGGATCAGAAGGTGAATTTTGCTTTCCCAGCAGGATGAGGAAGAGGGATGGCGCTGCACAGCAGCAACCTGTGTGCCTCCTAATTAGGAAAGGATGGTGACATGACCCTTCCTCTCCCCTTCCAGCTGAATGCCACTGTGTACACAGAATCAGTGACCACTCAGTGCAAATAAATACTGTTTGATTGCTTTAGATCCAAGCAATTCTGTGTTTGTTTTTATACTGTGTTCTTGCTATCGTTTTGCAGCAAAGGGCAATGAGGGTTGTCTAAATACAAAAGTTATTCCGTTTTAACTATACCAGTACTGTTAAAGCTGCACGACCTCCCTAGCGTGGATGCAGTTACACTGGTATAGTTTATTCCTGTACAACAAAGGGAATAAGCCATACTGTGTCAGACCCCTTACGTCCGTTTAACTGCAGCCACGCTGGGGCTGTACAAGTAGCTCTTTCTTCATACTCTCACCACTCCCAGAAAGAGTTCTACCAGTGCAGACTCTGTGTTGACCAGGCCTTATAGAAGAGAGATTCTGCACCAACCAACTTGAAAAGCGCATCTTTTGCCAACTGGTCTCTGGTGATGGCCTCTAATGTTTTTTTTGGATCAAAATTTGTTCCCACAAGAACTCAAAATAGCTGTCTAGCTTTGAATCTAAACATTCTCAGTGGGATAGCACTTGGAGTGGAAATCTTGATCTCATGCATTCGGAGCACATTGAATTATTTGGTCCTTGTTACTCTCCCATGAGAGCATTCAATATAGGTATTTGAGGCTTAAGTGGAGAAAGTGACATTAAAGTACAACTAATGTCAGCTAGTTCTGGAATATGCTTTTTGCCCTCTGACTGGAAACTTTCTCCTAGTTTGAAATTTATTTGAAACACTGAATGAGTTTCAGAGGAACAGCCATGGAAACTGTTCCACGGTACACATCTGATGAAGTGAGCTGTGGCTCACGAAAGCTCATGCTCAAATAAATTGGTTAGTCTCTAAGGTGCCACAAGTACTCCTTTTCTTTTTACTGAATGAGTTATAAGGCTATGTCTATGCAACAAACTTTTGTCGATGCAAATTATGTTGGCACCCAGCCGTCAAAGTCTGTGTGTTGCTTGTGTGCGTGCACACTTTGCTGTCTGCATTGGTGCTGTGTATACTCGCCAGGAATGCTTGTGTCAATACAAAGTGCGGTGCATCACCGGTTGGTATTCCAGTGTGCCATACTCTGCTGTCTGGTGCGATGCCTTTTCGAAACTTTTTGCAGTTCTTGAGGGTAGAAATGAGTTGTCCAGGGAACTCTGGGAGCTGGGGTTAAGTTCCCAGAATGTCATGGATGGATTTTCAGCAGTGGGGTTCCAGTGCAGCTGCAGATGGCACGGACATCCTTATTTTGGCACCAGCGTACCTTGCCACAGAGTCCATCAACAGAAAGGGCTACATATCTATGATTATGCAAGCATTGGTGGATCACAGGGGATGCTTCACTGATATCAGTGTGGGCTGCTCAGAGAAGGTGTGTGACGCTCGCATCTTTAAGAACACAGGACTGTTCTGAAAGTTGTAAGCAGGGACATTCTTTCCTGACCGGCGGATAATCATTGCCAATATTGAAACGCCAATAGTCATTTTAGGAGACCTAGCCTACTCCTTGCTCCTCTGGCTCAGGAAAGCATACATTCGCCACCTCGGCAGCACCAAGGAAGGATACAACTCTTGGCTCAGCAGGTGCAGAATGACTGTTGAAAGTGCTTTTGGTAGATTGAAGGGATGCTGGTATTGATTACTCACTACATTGGATTTCAGTGAGAAATATATCCCAGTAGTTATAGCTGCATGTTGAGTTCTGCATAATATCTGTGAGGCAAAGGGGGAAAAGCTGCTGCCAGGGTGGACTTTTCAAAGGCAGCAAACAACTGCTCCGCCTCCACCCTGGCAGCAGCTTTTCCCCCTTTATTAACTTGCGGGTGGGCTGGGTGTCATCATTAAATGCAAACGTTGTAAGGAAAAATGCATGCACACACTTACCCAAGATTCCTCCTCCTTCATCGTACTCATCCATGCTTGGCCGGCAGGACGGGCTAGACTGTGGTGGAGTCTCAAACCCAAGTTTCTTGTAAGCTGCGTGGCCATGCAGCAGCCTATTTAGCGCCACGCAGGAGCTTAGAGAACCCAGCCGGGCAAGGCGCAGCCTTCTCCCGGCTGCAACCTAGCCCGGCCCCCAACCTGCCACGGCCAAGGCGCCCCTACCCCGGCCTGAACTCAGCCGCAAGTGGAGTGGCGCAGCCCGAACCCAGGTGGCCCGGCCAGAACTCAGCCACGGCTGGAGTGGCGTGGCCCAGACCCAGCCACAGCCGGGGCGGCCCGACCCGAACCCAAGCAGCCAAGGCCAGCCTGGCCCGGATCCAGTCGTGGCCTGGCTCAAACCTGGGCAGCCCGGCTCGACGCAAACCCGACCGGTGCGGCCCAGCCCAAATCTGGGTGGCCCAGCCCGACCTGAACCTGGGCAGCTAGGTCTGGACATGCCAGGGCTGGGGGAGGGGTGCGTATCCTGCGGCCCTAGCCCTGGAGGTGCCGGAGCCGGGAGAGGCACCTCTCCCCCACAGCCCAGGTGCTGATGGGTGGAGTCCTCTCTCCCCGTCGGAGCACCCTCCTGCACCCCAAATCCCGCATCCCTGGCCCCACCCCAGAGCCCACAACCCCCCCAGCCAGAGCCCTCACACCCCTGCACCCCAACGCTCTGCCCCAGCCCTCAGCCCCTCCCACACGCCAAACCCCTCGGCCCCATCCCCACTACATGAATTTTGTTATGTGCACCAATATGAAGGTCATGTGTCACACACAACCTCCATATTGGTGCACATAACAAAATTCATTCCGCACATGGGTGGGGAAAATTAGAGGGAATGCTGTCTCAGATGTGTCCTGACTTGTGGCATGGCTGGACCCCCCTACCTACTCCTCTTCCTCCTTCACAGCAGGGGTCTCTGTCTCCAGCTCCTCTGGTATCCACAATGGTTTGTGGGGTGCCAGTGGGATATGCACCAAGTATGGCATGCAGTTCACTGTAAAAGCACCAGAACAATTGTTGGCCTCCCTGGCCAAGTATGCCTGATGCAGCCACTTCACTCACATGTGGCAAGGCTGCTGATCGCTGTTGTACCCCTTTGCCTGCATCCCACGTGCAGTCTTTTTGCAGATGTCCACTTTTCTACAGCTGGTCCATAGCTGTGCTTACACAGCCTCTTCTCCCCACAGGCCCAGAAGATCCAAAAGCTCCAGTCTACTTCAGGCAGGAGTGTATCTAGTGCATGAAGACAGCATGGTCAGATGGTCCATTGCACACAGCAAGAGAGAGCTGGTATATGTGATTGCCAGGGTGGGCAGTCAGGAAAAGGCATTTCAAAAATATCTGGCAGGTTTAAAGAAAGGGGGAGGAGGCTTCTGGTCTCCATGACCACTGGGCAATGGAGTTTACAGTTGTGACCAGAACGGTCTCTGTTGCAGGGAATGGGGCATGTGTGGGGCAGCTGCTGGAGGACTGTTAGGGTTGACACAGATCACACAGTGTCTACAATTGCGCTGTATCAACCTCAGCAGGGCGACCATGGCTCCACTCTATTCGGAGAGGTGGTTTTACTGAGTCACCGTAATGGAGCACTTACATCGGTTGGAGACCAATTGGAGCATGTAGACATGTACAAATAGGTCTATGCCAGATGACTTACGGCAACCTAACTTTGTAGTGTAGACCAGGCCTCAATGGCATAAATGCCATTTTTTCTCTAAAAAATCTCTTCATAAACTTTTAATAGGAAAGTCTTTGCATCTGGGATGTGACTGGAACTTTTCCTTGGAGTCCTGCATTGTTGACAGATATCTCTAAAGCATTCTTTGTCTACACAAATGGCAGAAAAGTGGATCCAGAGTAGATCTGATTTAATGGGTAAGGGCGGGGGGGAGGAGTTAATGTTGGGAGTCAGGGTCATTTTTAGCCATTATCCCATGTTATAACTGAATGTTTATGCACTGCATACAAACCTGATTGACAGTCTTGTCTGGTGCACAAAAGCCTGCTTGATTTAGGGGCTGAGCACACATAAAACCTCCTTCTTCAGGAGCTACACTTGTCAGAAATTATCCTGCAACAGAGACGAGTGCATATGTGGCTGCTAACAAATGAAATATTCTCTGTCAGCAGCTGTCTACTCCCCGCAGGTCCACCCCCTGCTGACTAATCCCCACCACCAATTAAGCATTAAAAAAACAAGAGGAAACTACTGCACAAATAATTTCGTTTGTTACACATCCAACATACCTGGAACATGGTTAAACACTCAAGTCTAGTAATGCCAGGTATAGTTGCAATTTTAATTCTTCTCCCATGTGCATCATACACTTTTATATTTGCATACTATTTCTTAATTACAAAACAATATCTACAGCCTGAGAACTGGAGCGCTCCTCCTATGGATCTTTTCTCACCTCTCTCCTTGAAGACCTAAAGAGGATATCCAGGAGCAAAGATCTGCTATTGCTCATCTTCCAAGATATGCATGGACTGAGACAAGGCCTAATGCACAGCCTAGGAAATGACTGGGCACTGGCATGGGATGCCAGACCTGAGGAGGCACAATGCCAAACAAGTTGCCAGACAAGCTAGGGACACCATTCCTGCTCATCCTGGCTAATAGCCATTGATGGACCTATCCTCCATTAATTCATCTAGTTCTTTTTTGAACCCTGTTATGGTCTTGGCCTTCACAACATCCTCTGGCAAGGATTTCCACAGGCTGACTGTGTGTTGTGTGAAGAAATACTTCCTTTAATTTGTTTTAAACCTGCTATTAATTTCATTTGGTGACCCCTAGTTCTTGTGTTATGAGAAGTACTAAACAACACTTCCTTATCTACTTTCTCTACACCAGTCATAATTTTATAGACATAAATCATATCTCCCCTTAGCTGTCTCTTTTCTAAGATGAAAAGACAGTCTTATTAATCTCTCCTCATACGGAAGCCGTTCCATACCCCTAATAATTTTTGTTGCCTTTTTCTGAACCTTTTCCAATTCCAATATATCTTTTTTGAGATGGGGCAGCCACATCTGCACACAATATTCAAGATGTGGGTGTACCATGAATTTATATAGAGGCAACATTATATTTTCTGTCCTATTTTCTATCCTCTTCTTAATTATTCCCAGCATTCTGTTCACTTTTTTGACTGCCGCTGCACATTGAGTGGATGTTTTCAGAGAACTATCCATGACTCCAAGATCTCTTTTTTGAGTGGTAACAGCTAATTTATACCTCATCATTTGAAGCTCCAGATGGGTTTTAGTGGTTCTCTCTGGTTGCTGGTCTGATAAGACCTGGAATTCACAGGTTACCCATGACATCTATGCATCCACTGTTTCCGTACAACCATAGACTCTCTAGAATGTTTGTCTTAGAAAATGAAGAAGAAAATCTGAGCTCTCCTGCCAGAGAAGAAGTCGGAGATGTGTTCCTTTGGTTTTGAAGGAGCTCCAGAACAGTATCCTTACAACCTATTCACTCATCAAATATATTTTTCCAAGAGCAGAGTGTGCTACAAAACATGCCAGATGAGGTGCTGCAACAACTGTAAGCCAAAAAAACTGCCCTTGTGCACCAAACACAGTAGTTCACTCACAACTTTGGAGCAACCAGAATAGTTTAAGGGATTTTTGGGGGGGAGGAGTGGGCTGCTGAAAGTACTACTGGAAATTCATTATCATCTTTTTCCTTTGTAGAGAGGCTAGACGCCACATCCTAGCAACAATTGTTAGGGAGTATCGCGTTTACTAAATCTTGGCTTGGAATAGATATCCCATTGGGGAGGGAAGCCTGAAGGGAAACTGGAAGGAAGATCCTTGGACCATAGCGGAAGTCTGCAGTGAAAAGATATGAGACTCTAAGGGCTTGTCTTCATTATGTGCTAAATCGGTGCCGCTCCTATCAATGTAGTGGCATCGATATAGCGGGTCTGGTGAAGATGTGATAAGTCAATGGAAGACAGTCTCCTGCCAACATAGCAAGGTGTAGACACCACTGTAAATTGATCTAAGCTATATCGACTTCAATTACATAATTTAACTAGCGTAACTGAAATCGACTTACCTCATTAGTGTAGATAAGGCCTTAGTGATGAAATTGTGGTCAGTGTATGGGGATTGCCATATTTATTGGGAAAGATGGCCAAGTCACAGCTATGTGGAGGTCAATTTTGCAATTATCCAAGGATAGCAGTGTCTGGTTAATCTACTCTGGCCTTATCTGCTGATGTGGTCAACAATGATAGCTAACCTCTTAAGACAAGTGGCCATAACGTTCCATCAAAACACAAAAGCAAATCTGAAAAGAGAAAACCACAGTTCACTCTCAGCCTGTACCCTCTTTGTGGGTTAGACATGCTCAAGGTGGTTAAAGAAGCTTCCTTAGGAAACAGAATTTGTTCCAATATAGAAGAACAATGTAATGCAGAGGTGGGCAAAATTTTTGGCCCGAGGGCCACATCTAGGTATTGAAATTGTATGGCGGGCCGTGAATGCTCACGAAATTGGGGGTTGGGGTGTGGGAGGGCATGAGGGCTCCAGCTGGATGTGCAGGCTCTGGGTTGGGGCCAGAAATGAGGAGTTAAGGGTGCGGGAGGGGGCTCTGGGCTGGGGCAGGGCGTTGGGGGAGGTGGGGGGGTGGTGCGGGCTCCGGGATGGGGCTGGGGATGAGGGGTTTGGGGAGCAGGAGGGGGCTCCAGGCTGGGACCGAGGGGTTTGGAGGGCGGGAGGGGGGTCAGGGCTGGGTCATGGGGCTGGGGTGTGGGAGGGGGTCAGGGGTGCAGGCTCTGGATGGCGCTCCCGGAAGCAGCGACATGTCCCCCCTTTAGCTCCTACGCGGAGGCACGGCCATATGGTTCCATGCGCTGCTCCATCTGTAGGCACCGCCCCGCAGCTCCCATTGGCCATGGTTCCAGGCCAATGGGAGCTGTGGAGGAAGTGCTTGGGGCAGGGGCAGCGTGCAGAACCCCCTGGCTGCCCCTACATGTAGGAGCGAAGGGGGGACATGCTTTTGCTTCCAGGAGCTGCGCAGAGTCACGGCACGCACGGAGCGGGGCAAGCCCCCAACCCCACTCCCCAGCTGGAGCTTGAGGGCCGGATTAAAACATCTGAAAGGCCGGATGTGGCCCCCAGGCTGTACTTTGCCCACCCCTGATTTAATGGCTATTCCAGGGTGTCTGAAAAGTACAAGAAGTTCTGAGATCAGTAGTAGCAGCAGCACAGGGTCCTATCCAAGTAGTAGTTGGATGTAGGTTTTCTTATGTTCACTGTTTAACTACATCACCCAGCAGACCTTTTTTTCATGGCTTTGCTATTTGAAAACTCAGGCTACTACTAGATTCCTAATTGCACCAGAGTTGCAAAGGATGATGCCCTTGCTGATACTACCAGAAAGTTGGGGAGTAGCTCTACCAAAACAAATTGCCAGAAAGTAGAGCATCATTTTGGGCTTTCTGTATAATCAAGGCAAAGTGTCCTTAGTACTTCTTTGTGCTACTATAAATGGTATTATTGATGGCAGTGAATGAATTAGACTCAATGTAGAATTTACCAGTGCAATTTCCCTATGAGCAGTGATCGTACGATGATCTTCCACTTCATTTTTTTCTCTCCAGGATTTCAAGTGCTTCTGTCAACTAGTTTCTCCTAAGGTGGTTTTCTTTTTCTAGGTGTCGTCTTAGATATGGGAAGCAGGGGCAAGTGCTGCCCCAAGAACCTTAGTCTCCATTTTTACACTGCTTAGCACGTGAGGGTTCCTGATTGGGGCCACTGGTTACTACTGAAATAGACATTTTTTTAAATGGTGGGAAATCAAAAGAAGCTCTTTTTGTTAGATTTTAAATTAAGATTCAAAGGCATAAGTATGAAGTCTTTTCTTGTGCTTTTTGAGGTCTCAAATGAAATGTCATTCACTAGGGTAATCTACCGGTTTCAAAATGCTTGTATTCCTGTAATATACATAATCAAATAGCATTTAACTGATGTGAATGGTTTGTATTTAAAACTACAAGCAAGCTGCAGTGAAAACAAAAAGTTTGGGAGTGAGAGGGGAAGGAAATAAAGAATTGCTGCCCAGTCTAAAGAATTTATTTTGGATCTTTAGTTGGACTTAAGGTTAAGGGAACTGCCAGATCAAAGTGTTTCTGCAGTTTCCTGGATAAGCCATGAAATATAAGTACAAAGAATGGGTGCAGACTGACTCAATGATGCTGACCAAATGGTACAGACTTAAAGTAAAAAAAAACAACATGGAGGAAGAAAGCTACATTAAATATGAGTGGGAAAGAAGTTGCATTAGCCAGGATAGGTACAGGCTCCCCTGTGCTATATACTTAAGGTTGGAAGGATTTGATTGTTATCAGTAAAGGATATAACCACACACATCCAAACAAACAAAAATATTTCCAGCAATAATAATAGAAATTTACAGATTGACAAAGTAAGAAAAATGCTGCTTGACAGCTTATTAGATATTGTCATTAAATAATTATTGTCTAACACGCCCATAATTTCCTGCAACTGTGAAAATTTAAATTGATAATCAGAAAAAATACATCAATATTATCTGTCAAAACTGTTTGTTTGTTTTTTAAAAAAGTTGAATTCTGCCAAGCCTATATATACTCTAATCCAACAAATCCAAATCCAACCTGGGATGCCCATTTTGTACACCTTTTAGAATTTTACATGTGCTATTCTGGTCACACAGGATTAAAGGCACAGACACCTGATACTCTCAACATTCTGTACACAGTCCTTCTCCCACCCCCTGCCAACAAGACTTGAAACAAAGAAGACTTTCTTTTCAGACAGTCAAAAAATCAGTATAAACATGCTAGGTAACCATTATGAAAATAATTTGACCGAAACATTTGTGTTTCTAAGATCCTCCTAAATGATTACAGAAAATATACTGCAGATGTGCCCATCTGCAATGTCCGTGTAGCTGGCAGGGTTACTGAAATGGCTACAGGTTGCTGAGCACTACTCTTTACCCCTTTTGAACTGCAATTTTGAAGGACATCACCTCATTTAGTTTTGAGATGAGATCATTGGCCTAGATAGTTCCTGCTGTGGTCCGGGATCGAATTCTGAGGGCAATTCTATGGGCTCATAGCTCCTGTTATCTTCAGTAGAAGCCACTTTGGGTATATCAGAAGGTCCTACTGTTTAGTCCAGGAAGACACTGAACAATTACAATACTTCCTTAGACATGTAATCTATCACTCTTGATTGTTTCACATTAGAACCAATCTACTAGGCTTTTTTATCGTTAATGATATGTTATATAGTAAATTGCCCAAACTTCCAGCAGGAGGGTTATTGGGGCCACTTGTCTCCTCCCTGCTATGTTGCCAAACCTGGTTTGGTCCCTTTTGCCTGCATAAGTATGGGTGTCTGATTTTGTGCATCCTTTGCAGATTACCTTTCAGATACAATGCTAAAGCCCCATTTTTCCTTTTTGGATTGCATTTTGGCCATTAAGCTACATGTACCTTTAGCGTGGAAATCAGGACTGTAGTAGGCAACACACTTTTTAATACAGAATCATATGTTCTTAAGCACTGTTGAAAAGGTAGGCATGACAAAACTGATGGAATTATTTTTGTCTGGTTTTGGTAAGCACCTCATTTCCTTAAGCTGAGAGAGCACACCAAAGCAGATTTCTCTATACTTTCGGGCAGTCTCAATATCCTTTCTCTAGTTTGGAGAGCTTTGCCTCTGCAGAGTATAGTTGCAGTTCTTACATCTGGAAAATGTTTAACTTGTTCACCTAACTCCCCCTGTTCTCCCTCCAAAGTTAATCTGAGCCAAGGGAAAAAATGTTCTTTTAAAACAAAATGCTCCTTGCTTCAGCCTACTAGTGGTCTCTTTCCATTGTTCTACAAGCCCCTTCAAGCCCCTCATTAACTTGGAGAAAATGCTTGGTGCATGTTACTTGTGTGCCTGCCTTTCCTCCAGCTGTACTTGCTCAGTCTATCATGAAGGGAGGGATACTGGGAAGAACGATACAAGATAATTATCTATTAAGAGGAGTCTCCTTTCAGGAATCAGAATGAATAACTCTAACCACAGGTACTAGTCATTCACTTCTGGGTTTCTTAGGGGGAGGGGTTACTTTTCTGCAACACCAAGTTGTCCAGGAAAATTGGTCTCTAAGGGTCTGTCCTCACTGCCACTGGAAGCGAGCCTCCCAGCCTGGGTAGACAGACTCCCACACTAGCTTGGCTTCAGCTAGTGTGCTAAAAACAGCAGTGTGGATGTTGCAGTTCTGGGGGAGACTTGGGCCAGCCACCCAAGCTCAGATGTGGGGGGGTCATGTGGGCTCGAGAGCCTGAGCTGCCACCCAAAGCACAACATACGCACTGCTATTTTTAGTGTGCTAGCTCAAGCTGAGCTAGTCCGTGTCTGTCGACCCCGGCTGGGGTATAGATGTACCTCAGAAGCTTTTCTGTTTGGGGATGTTCTGTCGGATTAGTTTGTTCACTCCAAGTGCAGCAATTTAACTATATCAAACTGAAGTGCTTCCACCCTGCTTTGTTTATGGTATTTTCCGTGTTAAGCCTTGCATCCATGCACCTCTGCGCTTGTTCAAATTAACCGTGCAGCATTCTGGACAGATATCCTATGGTGCAATGTGCTATGTACAACTCTGTGCTCTGATTTTTCTTGTCAGGCATTGCAGGGTGCCTGTCAAAAGCTACAGGAAATCTGGGGCTTGGGGTCAAACTAACAAACTCCCATGATTCCTCTCGTGGCATCCCATAATTCAGCTATATTTTGCCTCAGTGCCATTTTTGAACAGCTGTCTGGCAACACAGAAAATGCATTGCTAAGCACCATGATCATGAACAGGATGACACATCTGTATTGACAGTCGCGTAGGCGGATGGATTTGGCTCTGTGGCTCCACAGGGCTTTGAATCATAGAATCACAGAATATCAGGGTTGGAAGGGACCTCAGGAGGTCATCTAGTCCAACCCCCTGCTCAAAGCAGGACCAACCCCCAACTAAATCATCCCAGCCAGGGCTTAGTCTTTGGATGTCTTATGCCGCAGCAATACAGCTGCAGGAGGAGGAAAAGCAGATTGATAAAATCAAGCAGTTACTTCTGCTGGGCGTTTATCTGGAACAGCTTTACTCAGTGGATTGCCCTTTGGGCTCAGTTGACTAGCGCTGGCAGGTGGGACAGGATAGTGATGCAGAACTGGGATGACCAGCAGAGATGGCAGAGCTACAGAATGACAGTCAAAAGCCACTTTCCTAGAAATCTGCAGAGTTCACCTTTGAGCTGCAGCAATCAGACACATGAGAATTCTCCTCAGCATGGAGAAGCATGTAGCTATCCCTGTCTGGAAGCTTGCCACACCCCGTTGCTACCAGTCTGTAGCTAACCAGTTGCGTGTTGGTAGATCAAGCACTGGGGCTGTTGTCATGGATGTTTGTAAGGCTATGAGAAGGGTGGTGCTGTGCCATGTCATAAAGCTTAACAGTGCACAGGAGGTTATTGATGGCTTCGCACAGATGCGCTTCCCACACTGTATGGAGCTATTGATTGGACACATACCTATTCTTTGCCCCCTACATCAACCCAAAGACTTCATCAACAGGGAGGGGTATTTCTCCCAGGTACTGCAAGGCCCGGTTGATCACCACAGAAAGTTCACTGTTCATGGGGTGGTCTGGAAAGGTCCAGGGTGCTAGGGTCTTTAATAACTCAGGCCTGTTTTCTGGAATGACCAAGGGAATTTTTGCACACCCCTCCCCCTCCAGACCCTGTGGACATTAATGGATCAGTGGGAGCAGGGGGTGGAGAGGCTTTCTGACCATTATGGATGGGTGCTGGATGGAGGTGGCCTGTGATATAGATATATGGATACACATCACAGGCTACCTCCATCCAGAGAGAGACCTATATAGGAGGTCAGTTCCTTCTGGCCGTAAACTCTGACAGCCAGAGAGGGTGCCGCTGAGAAATTCCCCAAGGGGTCAGGGAAACAGCATCAGTGATGCATTTTTTCTCCTACTTAGAGGCCAGGGTGCAGTTGTGGGTAATGAAGGTGGTATAATCAAGGCAATGACTGAAATGTTGTGCATTGATTTTACTGGGAGTTGATGCTGTGGGGGTAGGGTTAAGCTGTACCTCCGTGAAACTCTTCAGCAGCGTTGTACCAAAATATATAGTGTTAACAAATAACATAGGGAACAAATTACACTACTTTAAGATTTTTGTTTGTTTTTGTTTTTTTGTTGTATTTTTTAAATTCAAGAACAATAGAACTATGACATGGCCAAGTGACGGAGTGCTCTCAAATTCTGTAGGTGGTGCGCTTCAATGAGTTCTTCATCTGTGGAGTGGTTGATTGTTGTGGGAAAGACCAGTAATGAGTGGTTGAAATGGTGGTCCCAATATGTGGTCCCAGTGGTGGTCCCAATATTTCCATAATTTGCAGGACAACACAAGGCTGGGGTGCAATGCTTGAGCTTTGTAACAAAGATGCTCCATCACAGCTGGTTACCTCTGCATCATGTCTCTTTCCAGGGCCATGTGCTCCATTTCAGTCCTTTGTGAATACTGTAGGAAACCATCACTCCACATGTCTGTCTTTGTGGCCCTCTGTTGGGATGCTGTCACTAGTTCCTCTAAAATAGCCTCTCTTGTCTTCCCCAACAATCCAGCAATGTTCAGTTTAGTATTCATCTGTTTCCCATGCAGTAACTCTGCGGGTGATCTTTGCGTTGTGGCATGTCGTGGAGCCCGGTATGCTTGCAAGAAATCAGTAGTGAAGGTTATCCACAATTGCCCTTCCAGTTTAGCCGTTTGCAAACTCTATTTCAAACTTCTGTTAAACCATTCGATTTCCCCATTGGCTTGAGGGTAGTATAGGGATGACCTTCTGTGTAAAATGTTCCTCTCTGCTAGAAAAGTTTCAAACTCCAGGAAAGTAAATTGACCACCATTATCTGAAACCAGTTCTTTGGGATTACCTTCCCTGCTAAAAACTGAAGAGAGGACCTTAATTACTGTAGCAGAAGAGATTTGCGATGTAAATGCTACCTCAGGCCATTTACTGAAATAGTCTATTAAAGTGATGGCATAACGGCAGTCACTTGGAGCAGTATCAAAGGGTCCTACAATGTCAATCACCACTTTTTCCCATGCAGATTCAGGAAGAGGAACAGGCTGTAATGGAGGGGTACATGTCACTGCTGTCTTATCATGCATTTGGCAAGTGACACGGGATTTTATGAGTGCTTCAGTTTGAGAGTCCATCCCTGGCTACCAATACAGATCCCGTAGTCGTTGTTGGTTCTGACAATTCCTTGATGAGTATCGTGTGCCAGCTGTTTGAGTTTTGACTGTAATTCTTCTGGCACAAGTAGCTGGTGTGTACCTCGTAGCACACAACCATCAAGCAAAGAAAGTTCATCCCAAACTCTAAAATAAGGCAGCAAAATTGGGTCAAGGTTTTTAGGGTTACTGGGCCATCTCTTTGTCAGAAATTCCCATAGTTTTTATTGAATTGGACACACTGAACAAGCAGCTCGAAATTGTTCTTTTGTAACTGCAGTAAGAGTGCTTGTAATAAGTGCAACTACTACATCCTCATCCTCCGGTGGACCATCTGGTGGCAATCAGCTACCACTTTTTGGTTTCCAGGCTTATATTCCATTTCATAATTGAAAGAGAGTAGTCTTGCAGACCATCTAGTAATATGATATCCTGCTCTTCCCAGTCCTTTCATGGTGAGCAACGTCGTCAAAGGGCTGTGGTCTGTGTGTAAGTTCTCCATTTTTCAGTAGACCAGACACAAGCAAGTGCATCTTTTTTGACTGTAGAATATTTCCTCTCAGAATTACTTGGTGTCCTTGAAGCAAATGCAACAATCCTCTCTGTGTTGTCCTTATGAAGTTGCGTGAGGACAGCCCCAAGTCCATAATCAGAAGCATCAGTAGTTACAATTGTGGGCAATGCAGGAGTGAATAGTGCAAGTACTGGACTATGTACAATCAAGTCTTTCACCTAGCTTGTGCATCCATTGTCCACACTAAGGTTGAACTTTTCCGTAGTAATTCTCATAATGGTTCAATGACAGAAGCATAATTGGGAATGAATTTTGAATACCAGGAGGTAAGACCCAAGAAGGAACGTAAGGTTGTCAAATCTGTTGGAGGAGGAGCATTTGAAATTGCCAGGATATGATCTGGATCAGATTTTAGTCCAGCCTGTGAAATTATATGCCCCAGAAAGGAGAGTTCAGTTTGTCTAAATTTGCATTTGGACCTATTGAGCTTGAGGCCTGCTTTGTTGATGCAGTTTAGTACAGACTGCAGGTTATTGTCATGCTCCTCAGAAGTATTTCCAAACACGATAATATCATCCAGATAGCACTGAACTCCATGTTGATTCTTCAGAATCAATGACATCATTTTTTGGAAGGCACTTGGGGCAGATGCGAGACCGTATGGAACACGTTTAAAAAGAAATAGTCCCTCATGTGTAATAAATGCTGTGAGGTCTCTGCTGTCTTCATGCAACATAACCTGGTAGTATGTGATCTGCAAATCAAGAGCAGAAAACATCTTTGCACCATGGAGTTCTGCAAATACTACTTCTATGTGAGGAAGAGGATGGCTGTCAATCACAATAGCTTTGTTTGGCTCCATTAAGTCCACACAAAGGTGAATGCCTCCACCCTTCTTCTGTGTCACTACTATAGGTGAAACCCATTCCGAGGAGTCAATCTCTTCAATAATGTCCTTTTGAACAATTTTTCTAATTTCCTCTGAAACAGCTTCCCTGACTGAAAATGCTAAGCACCGTAACTTCTGTCGTACAGGCATCACATTATTCTGCATTTTAACTTTATGCAGAAACCCATAAGCACAGCCGAGTTTCTCCTCAACCTGGTGTTGGGTCCCAGCTGAAACTGGTGTGTGTACCGCAAGAGTGCTTTGCTGAGGAAGATCAATTCATCCATTAACTACTCTGAGATTTAAGACAGCCAATAAATCTCTGCCAAGGATAGGAATGCCTTTGTGGACAATGTAGACCTCTGCAGTTACACAGCAATCCCCAAAAGTAACTATTACTGACAGGCAGCCATGTACTGGAATATGGTTTTTCAAATAGCACACCAAGTTAAGTTTGGGTTCAGTAAGAGGCACATCTTTAAAATAATGCAAATAGATGGAATCAGGTAGTATAGATACTGATGAGCCAGTGTCCAACATTAGCTGATTAGAGTGTGATGTGCCTAAGGGTATGGCGGAAACGTTTACAGTGCACTTTGTTCTGGAATATGTGCAGTAGTGATTTTGTCCACGCTCAGCACAGTAACATCTGGTATTGTAACTGCATGCACCTGTTGACTGAACTGGCTGCTGTGACATACTTTAGCAAAATGCCCAATCTTTTTGCAATGATTGCACTGAGCTACTTTTGCCGGACATCCTGTGTAGCTTGCAAGGTGTTGTGGGGATCCACAGCAAAAGCATGCTTTTACTGTATTTTGAATTTGCTGATTCGGTGGTTTTCCATTAGTTTTCCTCTTGTAATCATTTGTCTGCAGCGATAGTGAACTTTTCTGCAAAGGAGTCACAGCCTGGACTGTGCCTCCTGTATCCATGCTCATTATTTTGGCTTCAGCTGTAGCTGACTCAATCTGAGTAGCAATGGTTATTGCTTTTTCTAGTGTAAGTTGTGGTTCTAGAAGTAAGTGTTCTCTTACACGAAGCATGGTTGTTTTCTCAATGAGCTGGTCTCTAATCATCTCATCTGCCATATTCCCAAAGTCACAAGTTACAGTCAGACTCCTCAGGGAAGCAATATACTGCATTATAGTCTCCCCCGTTTTCTGCTCATGCTGGCGAAATCTGTAGCAATTAGCTACTACATTCACTTTTGGCACAAAAAGTTCTTTAATGCAGTGAGTGCAGTCTCATATTTATCATCTGCAAGGGGAAAAGTGTAAAATATATGCTGCCCTTCTGCTCCAAGGCCGTGGATTAGCAGAGCATGCTTTCTTACTTCAGAAATCTCTGTAGCAGTGATTGCGAGCAGATAAGTCTCAGACATATGGATCTAGGCAGTAGAAGCAATTGGAGGCTCACCTGGGCTTTGCAGAAAGGGTGCAGGTGGGTTCAGAGGCAGAAGATCCATCCTCGTCTCCAGAATGTTGTAGCAACCAGGCAAGGTACTAACAAACTTCAACAGGACTTTATTTTTAAAGTGGAAACCTCTTTACCAAGCTGCTGCTGCACCCTCGGTAGCTCTCACGCCGCCTCCTCAACTTCCCCTCCTTCCTTCCTGTTTCCTGTCCTTTCAGACTCCCAACAGCTAGTGCTCCCAGTTCTAATAATTACAAGCAGCAACTAAACCCCACATGTAGGTGCTAAGGGAAATCAGAATCTGTAATAGATTCGGTTAAACATTTCAGTTCAGTGAATTGGAATTTTCTGATGAAACTATATTTTGTCCAACATTTTCAAACCAGCGCTAGTCACAAGCTCACAAAGAAAACGCAGCACAGTAAAATCTGCCCTATTAGCTGATTCAACTGGCTGTCAGAAAGAGGGAACAACCCATTGTTTAGGACTAGTAGTTTGAGATGCAGAAACTAAACTTTGGGCAAAAGCGTCTCTTAATATGATGTTCAGAATAAACTAAATGTTGCTGGAAATGTACGTTAAATCCACTGGGCAGTGAAACTTGGAACCCAACTTGTTGGGTCAGCTGTAGTACTGTAGAATGACTTAGATGGATACAGTGGTGGTGTGGCTCTGTCGGTCCCAGGATATTTTTATTTAACCATGTTCTGAATATATTGCTTTTCGACAGTTGTGCTTTGGTGGTGAGGATGACTTATTGAAAGAGCAAGCCTCAATTCTCAGTTGCAAGTTTATGCAAAAGCTGATAGCCTCATTTTCAAGATGCAGCGGACCTGCAGCTTTCATTGATTTCAACTCCATTGACAATGGAAAATGAGGCCAGATGTTTTTACTTCTCTCTGTCAGGATTGGTGTGGGATGTTTAGTTTCCTAAACTTGTATAGTTAGGAAAGTTATAATTTAGTATAGCTGATTGGTTCAGATTTTGACCTGTTTAGTCATGGTGACTCATACAGTTTCATTGTGCTCCCCTGTCTATAGCCATCTGTTGTTTCTCATCTTTTACTTTGAGAGTAACCTATTTGGGGCAGGAACTGTATTTGTTCTGTTTTTATACATCACCTATCACAATGGGGATCTGGTCCTAGAGAAGGGTTCATGGTCACTATGATAATGTAATTAATAATAAATAGATGGCAAATGGGGGTGAGGTTGAGATTCAAGAGGTGCTCCTCTTGCCCCAGACAAAATTGTTCATAAGGAGTGGAGTATTCACCCACTGTCTCTGTGGCCTGTAATCCTTCAACCCAGAAACCCATCAGAAGAGAAGTCTGAGACCTTGTATACACTACAGGTTACTTCAGTATAATTTATGTCGCTCAGGGGTGTGAATAATCCACACTCCTGAGCGATGTAAACTATATCATCCTAAGCACCGTTGTAGACAGAGCTATGTCGGCAGGAGAGACATAGTTACAGCTTCTCTTCGATTGTCTCCATCACAATCGCTACCACGTGCACCTGTATCAGTGCAGCTGAGCCGCAGTAAGTGCTGTAGTGTAGGTGTAGCCTGAGGCTCATGGTTTTCTTCATACGGGAGGTTTTGGGGGATTTGGTACCTGAGTCGGATTCTCAAAGTCCTGGCAGGGTCTTCTATGATTAAGTTAACAAGTAGCAGCGTTCTGATCTGTCAGAAAACAGTCAAGGTTGTTCGGGCATCCTCTCAAATCTTAGCCTCTCTTCAGGTTTCAGAGTTGTGCCTGTGAGGGAGAATTCAGAAACAAAAGACTGAATCTCAGGTGGTATCCTCCTGATATTGGGGGGTTTTTTTTAGCATGGTCTACCCCCTTGGGGTGGTTCCGTTCCAGGTCAGGTTCCATCCATTTGGAATGAGGTACTTCATGTTGGACTTTGGCTATTGTGAGCTGATTACCGTGAGTTGAAAAAATCCACAGGAAATGTGTTTTGTCACAGAGGTTACAAGTATTTAGAGCTGATTTGGGACACTTGCTCAGATTTGACAGTGTTAGCATGGAATGTTTTTACACCACAGGATTTTAAAACAACTAACAGGGAAAGGGGGAGTGAATTGTAGCTATTTTCTCAATTGCTGAAACAACCCATATTTTATTTACCTTTATACATTCTCAACACACAGATATCCTCTGCGACGAGGCAGCTCTTTCACATTTCTAACTCCTGGACCGCAGTGGGACTTCACTCTGGTGAGTAAAGCATACACTATATTTGTATGGCAAAACAATCAGAAATAATCTAAATAAATCAGGTTCCTTCTTCCTGGATAAGGAAGAAAGAAACATATTGTTCTCTTTCTGGTTAGGCAAATATGAACACTTCCTCACTGAGCCATTCTGAGACTCTTGAGTCGCTAGTGACTCGTACATAATAGAGCTGATCTGCCTTGTTGGCCTTAACTTGACTGTATGCTTGTCGTTCTCTGAGTATCAAGATGGTACCTGCCGTTTTTATTTAGGCTACAGCTTTTGATCACTTAGCAGGGTAAATGTGACTGAGCTGGTACTCGAAACAGGATTTAGAATAGGACTGCAGAAGTAATATTTTGTAATACTGAAAAGCTGTAGCTTATTTATGGGTATAATAACTGAAGCACCCAAAAGCCTTACTGTGGTAACCCTTGTCCTATATTATCCCTACTGCCATCTTTGGCTTGCCTTACATTGGTCACTCTTCAGGGCATGGACATTAAAGTGTCATCTATGTTTATAAGGTTGTGTGAATAATAATGCAGTGAAGTAGGGGAAATAAAAAGCTGACTTTAAAAAAAAAACTTTCTAAGGTTTTATCTGATGGTTACAGATTAACTTAATATTCATTTTTGAATCACAGTGATTAGCCCTACAAATTATATCCTCTCAAATGATCCTGCTCCAGCATCACAAATTGAAAGCAATGAACTTATTTATCTCTATTTTCTATGTATGTTTTTCTCTGCTTTTCATTTTGGCTGTTTGTATACTCATGTTTTATTCTCTAACTCTAAATTAGAGTAAGTGTTGCTAGATTTCATACCCCACCAATGTAAACTGCAAAAAGCAAGGAGACTGGTGTTGAATGAGTTAACTGTTTATCTAAACTCTGTCATCAGTTCCTACTATCAATCTCAATTACCTGCTCTTAATCTCAGTGCACATAGCTTCTCCTTCATCCTGAAGAGCCAGTGGGCACCCTAGAACTTCAGCTCTGCTCTAGAGGCAGCTTCTCTTTCTGGCAAGCTGCTTGTGACTTGCTAGGGACAAGTTCTGGATGGACCTGAGGAAATACTTCAGACTGGGACTTTCCTCCACAGAATTATCAACTGTAAGGAGGGCTCACATGTATAGAGGATGGCCCAATTTTATTTAAATGAGCTTGGATATGTGACAAAAACAGCTAAAAGAGGGCATGGATAATGGAGGATGAATGCCTGGGTCGTGTTGCCCACGAGTCCCCACCCTTGCTGCAGAGTCTAGGGTCACATCTACAGTTGGAAGGCTTTGCCAGTATAGTTATGCCAGCATACTTTATCAGCAAAGTACATCTAATGTGGATGCAGCTATACCAGCAAAACTGATTTTGTCACTAGAGCTTATTCCAGCCAAGGCCCCTCCTTCCCCAAGTGAAATAAGCTATCCTGGGGTAATTGCATCTACACAAGGGTATTTTACTGGCATACCTATATATTGGTCACCACATGACACCTCATCGCACCCCTGAGTGACATAGTTATGCCGATGAAGTTTATCGTGTAGACCTGGCCTAGTTCTCTGGTTCAAATGGGCAACAGAGCCTCCTAACCCAAACTCCTCCCCTACTTCCATGCCTGCATTCCTCCTCTTTCTAACTTTCCAATGTCTGTACACAGTAAGGGCCCAGGGGTCTGTGAGTAAATCCCATTGAAAGTTGGGTTGAACCTTGGCATTGATGTGAGACCTGCTCATTGGAGACCTTCACATGTTCTCGTGTTTGGAACCAATACTGACCATATTGTTTTTAGAGAGGCAAGATGGGTGAGGTAAAAGATAAAAAATGTTACCTCACCCACCTTGTCTCTGTCATATCCTGGGACCAACAGGGCTACAACAACACTGCTAACAACATACTGTTTTTGATACAAGAGACATTTGTCTGAAAACAGGGTTTTTGATCTTTGGGGAGTTTCAGTCCTGACGCACATTCCTCACCTGAAGTTCTATTCTTATTCTAGGACTTCCAGGTTGACAAAAAGCAGCAGAAAGGATCTTTGTTCTTTAGGTATTTGCCAGGTATTTTCATGCAAATGTTCCTAGTAATACAGAATGAGTGGGGGGAAATAGGATGACTAGAATTGTTTGCAGACTGAAAAATGCTGCTTTTCTATGAGGTATTACTGGATCTTTACATTCCATCCTTGAGGGTTATTTAATACAAATATTAATGGCATTCTTCTGTGTCTGTTTATGCTGTTTTGCTTACTTGTTTTGGAAAGACTCTTCCCTCAAAGAGTTTCATTTAAAAAATGCTCATGCTTTTTTCAATACCTCTGTGGTAGCCTGAATAATACTTCCTGACTTTTTTACAGACTAATACTTTTCATAGGAATATATTTTCCACATGACCTTTTCTCAAAAGGGTTTACATATCATGTCTTTGATTGTGACTATTGCTAGCCAGACACATAATGTCATAGAACAGTATTTATCATGGTTTTCCTTCTGCTATGCTGGTTAAGCCTTCTGGTTTGAGCAGTTTGAACAGGTGGGCTTTTTAGAATCTGTTTCTGTCCTGGTGCCATGTAAGAATGATACAGCTGGCTCTGTAGTCAAATGTCTGAGTTTTGAATGAAACTATGTTGGGCAGGGGAACTGGGCAATGCAGTACTTATTACCGAAGTCTAGCCAGTTTAAAAACAAAACTTTGGCTTTGCTTCAGAGCCCGGGTTTGGGTCCAGAGCTGTGTGTTGAAGACATTAATATACTTGACTTGCATAAAGGGAGGGGGGAATCTTCAAACCAAAAAGATGTGGTGTCTTAAAGTCTTGTATTGTTGCAAGTTCTAGTCAAAAATCTATTTTGAACTTTTTATTGAACTTAACCTAAAAAACAAGTATGTACCTGCACACGTTATCAACCCGGCCAAAAATCTCTTCTGAAATAATGACATCAAATTCCGTATAAGCCTCACAAATGAAATGCCCATACGTATATTTTATAAGAAGCTTTTCCTCAATCAGCAAGTGGACCTCAGTCACCCTACTGGAGAGTTTGTGTATTGTCTTTTAGAACTAAACTATTCAGACAGAATAAAATGACTGAAAACCATGGAAATTCTAACTTCTGTTTGGTACTCTGGTTAGATTAAACTGCTGAGGAAGGAAAATACTAATGTGAGCGAATGTATTTCTGTGCTTTTGTAAGTAATATTTAAACATAAATTTGTCCGACTAATATGGACTGGTAAGAAGACTTATTGGGGTGGGAAAGAGTTGCCCAGCGGTAATGAAAACATTGTAAAATAAAATGTGGGGTTCTTGAAATCCAGAAGGGGAACTAGAAGCTACCCTTATACCCCAAGTTCTACTCTCACCACATTGCTGGGATTTTCAAGGCCTCCTTAGGCTCCTCTGAGGAGCCCATCCATGCAGGTTGGGGTACATCTTGGGAATAATGGTATCATCTAAGTCCCCTTCAGGGTTCTAGAACCCCAACTCCTATTGACTTTCAGTGGGACCTGGCACCTAACTCCCTTAGACTCCTTTGAAAATCCCAGCTTTGTTATTAACTGCTGAGCTTGGAAACCATAAAAAGTATCTGATTTTATTAACTAAATGCCTGAATCCATTCAAAGTGCTAACTGCCACATGAATGCACTTCAGTCTCCATTGCTTTAGTTTTTCCTTGCTGTCTTTGGTTCTGTCTTCACAGTTATAATTATGGGGAGCATAAAGGAACAAGTAAACTTATAGGTGTATGATTTGTGGATGCAGTAAAGTGACAAGTCGAAATGCTTTTTCCCATTGCAAAATTACTTGTGAAATTATTTTCACCCACAGTTCTGCAGGTGCAGTAAGGAGGGCATCTTTCGGTTGGTTTCGAAATCAGGCCTTGTGTATTAGCATATATATATGGGGAGGCATGCTTTCTACAGTATAATCAAATGGTTAGATATGATTGGTTTCTTTTATTACAGAAAAGGAAGCGGAGAGAGAAAGATGATGATGTTGTCAGTCTCTACAGCCTTGATTTTAAGGTAAGTCAAGCATTGTGTTGTTCACCGTATTGTTCTGTCAGGTTCAATTGTCCTGCTACTGTAGTTTTATATAGCCCCCAGAAATTCCCCAATGTTTAATATCTTGTGAAAGAAACCCAAGGAAGCGTATGAACACATTCAAGTGATGGGCACTCGAGATGTAAAATAACAGTGGTAAAGATGGCACTTCAAATTCTGCTTTAATTCATATTTCACTTAGGCACACAGTATTGCACTTCAGGCAAACTGGACTTTATGGTGTGTGTAACTCTTTCATATGGAAAACTTAATATTTTATAACAATGTGTTTAAGGTTAAAATGTGACTCCAGTAAATGTTCTGGGTGTTTAGAGTCAGAAATCTGCTTCCAGGGAAACAATCCAAGCCAATTCTTTGGAAAGGGAAGATTACTTGTAGTTTAGCTGTTCTGACAATCTGACTTAAAGCGAATTCTCAGAGTAGGGGGAGAAAGAGGGATGAAATATTCCTTCTGGGAAGTAGTAATTTTTGAGTTCATAGCTAATTAGTCTTTATGGCTTTTTAATCTTGATTTCTAATTTTTTGGTGGGGGGTTGTTTGTCTGACCTACACTCACTTCTCTACAGCCTTTGTTGCCATGATTATTTTTGTGATTGTGCACTATTTTATTAACTTCCTTACACTGTGGTTGGGTGTCAGTCACAGCTTGCTGCTTTCCATGAATGATTACTTCCATGCAGAAAAAGGCAGTGGATCCACTGCTCTGGACAAGCCTCTCCCTATATTTTCCTGGTATTTCAGTACATGTTCCTTCAAGTCAGGGCAAAAAAGAATATCAGATAGGGCTACTGTGTCACAATAACGATATCTACACATTGGGTAGGTTGGGGGGGTTCACTACCAAATTGATGTCATTTTGTGAGCTTGTCTATGCTATGGGGACTACAGTGCCATAGTTATGCTGCACTAACCCCATAAAGTATATGCAGCCTACAGTGCTGGAAGGGTCTTTTCTGTCACTGTAGGTAATCCACCTCTCCAAGCATTGGTAGTTAGGTCAAAATGCACATTCTTCCATCAACCTAGCCATGTCTACACCAGGCATTAAGTCGGCATAGCTACATCACTCCGGGGTGTTTTTCACACTCCTGAGCGACAAAACTATATCAACCTATGTTTTAAGTATAAGCCAGGCCTGTGACTCCTCAGCTTTCCTAGGAGTGGTATGTTCAATAAACGTGCCAGCAGAAGGAACTTTTCAAAAAAAGCCCTTCATTCTGCTGGATTGGACAGAAATACCCACGAATTATGACTCACGTCCACAGTGGTAGATCACGGGGGGGGGGGGATTGGCTTTTAATAGTTTTAACAGAGACTTCTGCAGGAAGGGGAAAGTCCCAAAGCACAAAGAGTTAAAAGCTCATAGTGTGTCTTTTGTTTAACTTGACCTTTTGCCTTGTTATTTTTAAATGGTTAGGCTGTCTGTGACACTCTAATTTGATAGTTCTGGAGTCACACCTACAAAATACACTCAAACACCTTTTCAAACTTTATTTATAGCTCTGATACTAGTTACCGTACAGCCTGTCCATAAGTTGTGTGTATTTAATGTATGTACATGCCTTTTAACACAATTGGCAAGGGTTAGAAAATCCTTAAAGCCATCAAAGTCAAAGCTTTAGGGCAGGAGTGACCCTGAGCCTGAGAAGGAGCCAGAATTTACCGATGTGCATTGCCAAAGAGCCACAGTAACAAGTCAGCAGCCCCCCGTCAGCTCCCCCCACATCCCCGGTGTCTCCCACCCACCAGCAGCTCCGCTGATCAGCACCTAACCCTCCATCCCTGCGGCTCCCGCCCGCCGCGATCAGCTGTTTTGTGGTGTGCAGGAGGCTCGGGGCGGGGGAGGGAGGGGCAAGGGCATGGCAGACTCAGGGGAAGGGGCGGGAGCCTTGGAGGAAGGAGTGGAATGGGGCCGGGGCCTGGGGCAGAGCCGGGGGTTGAGCAGTGAGCAGCCTGTAGCTCCAGCTCCGGAGTTGGCGCCTACGCAAGGAGCCGCATGTTAACCTCTGAAGAGCCGCATGTGGCTCCGGAGCCACAGGTTGGCCACCCCGGCCTTAGGGTAAAATTTCCAGCGACACTTAAGCAACTTAGGTTCCTAAGTGCCTAAGCAATTTTTGAAAATGGGACTTAGGGTTTGTCTACATGCCCTGCAGTTTAGAGTAGAGGCGTCTGAATAGCAGTGCGTACCAAAGTACTGCACTGTAACTCCCCTGGGTGGGTGCTGTGGGAGCAAACTAAAAGGGAAGTAGTTCGCATTAACGTAGTCCCGTTTGAAGAGCATTACATTAATGCGAGCTAGGAACCTTCTCGTTTGCTCCCGCAGCATCCACATGGAGGAGTTATAGTGCAGCACTTTGGTGCACATTGCTATTTGTACCCCCATAAACCAAACCACACCACAACAGGCCAGTGTAGACATAGCCTGAGACTCCTAAGTCACTGAAGTGCTTCTGAAAATTTTATCTTTATTCTCACCAAATTCGTGAGCTGTTTTATCTAGATTTTGTATCTATTACAGTGAGTAGGTTAAAAAAAAAAAACAGCACAAAAACCCTGGCCCCATAGAACCTAGGTTTGTCTGTATCCAGTGAGTAAATTGTAAGGCCAAATGGGACTATTAGGATCAACTATTCTGACCTTCTGCATAACACAAGCACTATACTCCTATCCCCATTTTACAGATGGGGCTCTGAGGCACAGAGAGACTTGCCCAAAGTCACACAGAAAGTCTGTAGTGGAGCAGAGAATTGAACCCAGGTTTCCCAAGTCCCAGGCTAGCATCCTAACCACCGGATCGTCCTCCCTTAAATTAATTCATATAAAGTGTATATAACTTTTAATGTGGAGGAGTAATGACCATATCTTGTACAGGCAAGGAATATTTAGCCTGAATTTAAGGATTTAGGTATGTCTCTTCACGTTATTAAACACTAAAATTTTCTCCTTCAGTGTTCTATGTGCCAGTAAATATCCAGTATTTTAAATTAAATGGAGGAGCATTCAAAGCCCAAAATGGTGACAGACCCACATTTTTTTGGTTTGATTTTGGTTTTTTTCCACTCCCCTGAAGTTTTCCCTCAGATTTTAAGATAAACTGAAAATAGGCCAAGTTTAAGCTGTTTACAAATGTTATACTTCTCCCACTTTTGGGGCACACCAGAAACCTTTTGGTGACCCTAGACTTCCCTAGACTCTTTAGTGAGCGTAGCCACCGTAGATACTGTGTTTTGTCGTTCCTTTTAACTGTTCCCATTACTTTTTCTGAAGTAAAACCTCAGTTTGTACAGCACACTGCATTGTCTCTGTACTGTTCTGTAAAGGGTGGAATGATTCATTGAGAGTGCACACAGGCTGTGGGTTCTGAAAGCATGTATTCTGATGTTTATTAGCAACCAGATTATGACCTTTCTTTTATCTGATAGGGAGTAGACCAAGATTGACGGTATATCTTGCCCGAAGCAACATGAAGCCATGCTGAGTAACATTCATGAATCAACTCTTGCTGGGCCTACAGTTCTTTAGTGAACATGGGTTGCTAATGTTTGGGAAAATAGTGTTCTCCTTAAGTATGTGAAGGTACAGCTTTGGAAAAGGGAATTGTGCAAAGAAGATACAACCCTTACCTTTATGGGACCATCTCATGTGAGTAAGTGTTACTCAATATGAATAAGGGCAGAGCTTTGACCACACTAGCTCTAGAGCCACATCAGTATTGTCAACAGAGGGAAATTATTGCCAAGAAACTCTAGTGTAGACAGTCATGGTCTTTGAGGAAAACACAGTGGACAAGACCTGAATTTCGAATGTAGAAAACAAGCTGAAAAACAAAATCCCTTCTCAGGCCACATTCTTCTTATTCTCCAGCACTTGGATTCTTTAAGTCATTAGTGGATGTTTTTGTAAAAGATATGCTGTAGTTCAACCATAAATTAATTATTGGGCTTAATGCAGGAATTACTGGATGAAATTCTGTGGCCTATATTATGTAACAGATCAATGATCACAGTAGTCCCTTCTGGCCTTAAAATTTGCAAATCCATGTGTCATAATGCTGCACAAAAGGAGCATAAATCTGATTCTTTACCCCTCCCTCTGACTCTCCACCCCCGCCAACTGCTGATGTGTTTTAAAAGAGAACCATATCAACTTTTTTGTCAGGTGTGGTAATGTAAATTCATGCAACAACTTGCCCATTCATGAGTTGAAAAAATGTATTTGGAAATAAACATTAAAACTAGCATTTCTGAGATTGGCTAAGATAGTCTGTACCACACCTCCCTATAACATTTGAGACATGAGCAGTACAGGAGCTTAACGCAATTGTGTAAACAAATTTCTCACTTATGGTAACACTTTGCTGTTGAGACAAATTTTATATTTCATAAATGTCACAGGCTTCTACAGTAAAGTTCTTCTAATGTTGCATCCATATTAGCAAGATGGAAATTGATTTATGACTTCATATCCTGGGATAACATACATCTAGAGTCACAAATGTAAATATTGTAGTAACTGTCTTCCCACAGAGGTCTCAAATGCTAATTCTAATTAAAAATTGAAGGACAAAAAAAGTCCATCTGTGCTAGTTCACTTCTGTTGTGTGGAATATTTGTAACTGTTTATTTTTATTAAATTCCATTATAATTATAAAGCCTTCTCATCTTACCAATAAAATTCAGTATTTCAGACTGCATGCAAACACTTCATGTGACCCAGTAATTGACTGATGTGTCATGTCTTACTTTTGTCTGTGTTCAAGTATACTGCTCTGAGTTTTTGACATAGAATATAAATATCTGCAATGGAATGTTAAACACAGATCATGACCAGTAAACAATTCAGCTATACAGATGATGGTGGCTGACTTTGTTCAAGTTACAAAAATACAAAGAAGGATGAGATTGCCTGAAATGTTAACATGAGTTCATATTTATTCAAGTACCTACATGTTACGCATGACAGTATATATGAGACGTTAAAAATAGCTAATTAAAACCAGTATTTCTTCTTCGAGTGCTTGCTCATGTCCATTCAGCTTAAGTGTGTGTGTTTACCATATGCACCAGTGCTGCAAGTTTTTCCCTCAGCAGCATCCGTACAGGAGCAGCTCCGACGCCCCCTGGTGTGGTGCGCACATGCCGCAGTATATAGGGTGCCACCCGTTCCCCTCACCCTTGGTTCCTTCTTGCCGCCAGTGATGGTGCTGGAACTGTGGCTGCTTCAGCTAGTGCTGTTGCTGCTCATTCGTACGAACTAGTTATCTCTTGTATTATAGTGTACAGTATATGGTTTCTGTTAGTGTTTATAAATCCCTTAGCTATAGTTAGAGACTTCTGAGGTCCCAAACGGGACTTTGCCTTGGGATGGGGCATGCTCTGGTCCCCAGGCTTTAAGCCTTGTGATCGCTGCAAGAGGCCCATACTCGTTAGTGATCCACACAGAAGTTGTCTGCGTTGCTTGGGCGAAGTACACGTTAGTGAGAAGTGCAAAATTTGCTAGTCCTTCAAGCCAAGGACTAAGAAGGAGTGCGGTATTCATTTAAGAGTGCTCCTTTTGGAGTCAGCCCTCACCCCAGCGCCGGAACAACACTCCAACCCGGCACGGAGTACCATGACCTACCATGACCCGCAGCACCCCACCGAGATGATCCACTGGCCGGCACCAGTCACTATCCGTGGCTCTGACCAAGAAGCCCAAGAAGGTGGGGCGAGGCCAGTCTCCAGCCTCCCACAAGGGAAAGGATAAGACTGGGTGTGAGAAAGTTCCCAGGCCAGGCAACTCTTCACTCACATTGGGATCTCGGGCCCAAGCTCTGGTGGAGCGGTGTAGCCCAGCTTGCTCTCTGCTGGCCACCTCAGATAGCGGCAGAGGCCTCCGTCAGCTCCAGGTGCCAACCACGCCACGGGTCCTTCAGGTGGCACAGGAGATCGTGTCCCTCCCAGTGCCACCCACACTGGCTCTTGCAGTTCCCCAGTCATGCTTCGGTCCCCACCTCAGCGGCACTGTTCCCCATCATGGGGAACATCCCAGCAGCGCTCGCTCTCACATAGCCACCACGCATCTGACCGTGAAAGGCAGACGCAGTGCAGCCCCATTCAGTCCCAGGACCTTGGGCACTGGCAGAGAGGCTCGAGGCGCAGCTCGCCGGCCACCGGGCACAGACCTTTGGAGGCATGCGCCAGCCCCCCAGCAGGAGTACCGGTCCCGTCACCCAGAATCTCCGAGACCATGGTACTGCTCCAGGGACCCGTCGAGGGATTGACTTTACCATTCCTTGGACTGTCGCCAATCCCCAAGGAGGGCATCGTCATGTGTGGGTTCTTCCCGGCACCGGGCCCATTCCAACTCCCGGTCCTGCTCCTCATCCCGGTACCACTCGTCAAGTGTGAGACGTAGATAGCCGGCTCCAAGCAGTTGTGGATCTGTCGAGTGCTACCGGTCCCTAAGACCCCACCTCAGATCGGACTCCGGGCAGAGTGACCGGCTCCAGTCGGGTCAGAGCCACCGTTACGCTCTGTCCTAGTCACCTGGGAGCGACTGCTCAGGATCCAACCCAGGTTCGGAGCGAGGTTCCTGACAGCGGGACAAGCTGCGGTACCAGCTACATTGTCGGCACCGAAACCAGCACAGTGGCCAGCGCCGTGGTATCTGTGGAACCCATGGGGGTTCACCCAGCCCTCCCAGGCCGCCTGCTGCTTATCCGGAGCCTCGGAGAGAGCAGCTGCCTCTCTCCCCTGCCCTCCTCCAGTGCACGAAGCCCTTGGTATGAGGACCCCACAGGTCCAAGAAGGAGCAGGGGCACAAGCCACTGGGCCACCAATGATTGTGGAGGACCCTATAGCACCGGCATCCTCCTCAGACGAGGCTATAACGGGGTCCCCTCCCCACGTTCCTCTGGATGACGCTAAAGCGCACTAGGAACTACTGAAGAGGATCTCTACCAACCTGGGTCTTCAGGCGGAGGAGCTAGAGGAGCTGTCAGACACTCTCTTCAATGTCCTCTGCTCCACAGCACTGGCCAGGGTGGCTCTGTCCCTTCATGATGGGGTATCTAAGATCACTAATGCCCTGTGGCAACTCCCTCCTCCCTGCCACCCATCTCCAAGATGGCTGAACGCAAGTACTTTGTGCCATCCAAAGGTACCCGAGTACCTGTACACCCACCCTGCTCCCAACTCCTTAGTGGTAGAAGTGGTTAAACACAGGGAGCGACAAGGTCAACCCAGGGCTGCCCCTACGAACAAAGACTCCAAGAGACTAGACTTGTTTAGGCATAAGGTTTATTTGTTCTCTAGTCTCCAGTTGAGGGTGGCCAACCATCAAGCCCTCCTAGGACACTATGATTTTAACATGTGCCAAGCCATGGCCAAGTTCGAGGGCTCTCTTCCTGAGGCTTCTAGGAAGGAGTTCCAGGCTATTATGGAGGAGGGCACGCCTGCAGCCAGGGTGACGCTCCAAGCGGCGTCAGATGCTGTGGACACTGCCACCCAAACCATGGCCTCGGCCATCACCAGGCGCCAGACATCCTGGCTTGCTCCTCTCTGGCTTGTCCACGGCGGCTCAGGAGTCGATGCAAGACCTTCCCTTTGATGGGCAAGCCCTATTTGCTTAACAGATGGACAATAAGCTCCATGGCCTAAAGGACTCCTGCACGACCCTTAAAATTCTGGGCCTGTATGTTCCCGGCCCTGCCTGCAAGTGGTTTAAACTGCAGCAGCCTCAGAGCCAGGGGAGCCACCCACACCAGGAGCCTCCCCATGAAATCCAGAAGCTACAAGAGGCGTCCTAGCCAACAGCCTTCACAGGCCTCTCAGTCGAGCTCAACCTGTTCCCAGGATCCTCCCTCCCCCATTTTTGCCAACCGCCTTTCTCCTTTCCTACCTGCGTCGGCATCTATAACATCGGACCTCTACATCGGATAGGATGAAGGGCCTCCTGGTGTCCATGCAGAGGATTTCTAACTGAATCACCCCTTGCATTCGGACTTCCTACAAGTTGGCAGGAGTCCCTCCACCGCCGATTGTCAGAGCCCACTCAACTAGAACGCAGGCATCTTCGGCAGCCTTCCTGGAACACTTCCCAATCCAGGACATCTGTCGAGCCGCAACGTGGTTCTCAGTGCACACATTCATGACCCACTATGCCATCACGCAGCAGGCCAGGGACAACGCTGGGCAGAGCTGTGTTGCAATTTACACGTCCATGGACTCCTACCCACCTCCGAGGGGTACTGCTTGGGAGTCACCTAAGTTGAATGGACATGAGCAAGCGCTCATGGAAGAAAAGACAGTTACCTTTTCCGTAACTGGTGTTCTTCGAGATGTGTTGCTCATGTCCATTCCACAACCCACCCTCCTTCCCCACTGTTGGAGTTTCCGGCAAGAAGGAACTGCGGGTGGGGGGAACCAGTGGCACCCTATATACCACAGCATGTGCGCGCCACTCCAGGGGGCGCCAGAGCCGGTCTCCTACGGATACAGCTGGGGGAAAAACTTCTGGCACCACACACACCTAAGTTGAATGGACATGAGCAACACATCTCTAAGAACACTAGTTACGGAAAAGGTCACTGTCTTTTTAGTTGGGTTTCAGCATCTAAGAAACCTAAATTAAGCTGAAAGTTATTTTCGTTATTGTGGACTTTACATTTTGAAAATGAATAAAATGTTTATTCTGCAAAAGGTTATCTATACTTCAGTTTTCCAGGAGACTTTTAAGCCAAACATGATGAAATGCCACAGGTTCCTTCTTTGAAGAAGTTGGATCCAGTTGTCAGTTAAATAACAGACCGTTTCACTGCTCCAACAAGCACAAAGGAACCCATAAAAGCTGAAAAATCTGGCCAGTGAATCCCCAGTCTTAGGGCATCCCTTTATTGCACCAGCTCTTCCCACCTCCTCTCACAGCCACTGGAACTGAGACTTATGCTCTTTGACTCTTCTCAACTGCCAGAAAGGCCTTTTGGAGTTGCTGAATGTAAGTTAAAACAGCCCTCCTGATTTATGCTACACAGTCCTCTGACCAGACCCAGAACACAGGGATGTGTAAAGGTGGCATTAATAATAATAATGCCTAGCTTTTAATCTGTAGTTCTCAAAGTACTCACAACCATTTTAATGTATTTAGCCTCACAGCACCCCTATGAGGCAAGACAGTACTGTTATCCCCCTTCTACAGGGCTGCTCACTGACTTGTCCAAGGTCACTCAGGAAATTTGTGGCAGAGTAGGGACTTGAACCCGTATCTCTCAGGTCCTAGGCCAGTGTCTTAGCAATTGGACTATCCTTCCTCCTCTTCATGCACTTAGAGTAGCTTGGCTGGAACTGATAATCAAGCCCACTATGATTTATTTTAATCATATAAACTACTTAAAATGTTCTTTGGGGCATTTGAACACTTAAACCATAAAAAAATGAAATCAATTGATTAGCAACATAAACTGGAACTATACAGCATATTTTCTCTTCTCAATGGTGTGTCTAGATGATCATTTGTCAATCTTAAATTTATTTACCCAACATTCACCAAGTTCATGTAAGAACATAGGCCCATGGTAATGCTGTTTTTGCCATGTTACTGTACGTGTGTTTGTACTGCTCAAATGATGAGTGCCTGGAGTTTGCCCAAGTGTTGCCGGTGATGAGAAATATCGAAATAGGTTTTTGTATATAGGAGGAATTCAGAAATCAGCTCATCCATTACAATGGCAACTGAGAGCTGCATGTTTCAGAGTAGCAGCCGTGTTAGTCTGTATTCGCAAAAAGAAAAGGAGTACTTGTGGCATCTTAGAGACTAACAAGTTTATTTGAGCATAAGCTTTCGTGAGCTACAGCTCACTTCATCAGATGCTGCATGTGGTTTATGTTGTGGTATTAAAATATCAGCATTCCCCACAGAAGATCCTTAACAATGCATTGTTATAAATGAACCATATATGCCGAGAATGTTTCCCATTAATGTGCGTCATATAAGGCGGCGCACAATGTGCCATGATAGATTTTCCATATGTGTCATAGGAAGATCCTGACATTTCTGTAATGTAACTTACACATAATACATCAGCCTTGAGTTGCATCACCTCAAATCAGACCTAGACACAAGGTGTCATGTAGAAAGGCATGCAACTGAACAGGGATCTTCCTGCAGATGAGTCATATGCTTCAGTAATATATGGCACCAGGTCCTTTCCCTGAGGCTCTGTAATAAGAAATGCTATTTAGCACTTGAATAACAATGTATGCAATACTTTCTAAAGTGCTTTCAAGATGCAGAATATTGTGTTCTAAGCTACTAATTAATAATTTAAATACCAGATTCCACATAATGCGTCCTCTTGTTTGACTGTCCATATCAGAACCTTTTCTTTGTTAACTCTGTGCAGTTCTTAAACATTTAAATCAATAAATGACTGTTCCTTCCAGCGGGGAGAAGCTACCATTGGAATTCCTCAGGAAGTGGTATCAGGACCAATAGTGTTCAATGCCCACCACGTCCAATTCCTGATTATACTTCATCAGTAAAACTTTCTGGCTACACAAAACTACTTGGATAAAGGAGAAATTGGGGATTATGAGAAGCTTCAAAAGAGCAAGTCTAACTGGATAACTGAACAAAGATGTCTACTTGCTACCCAGCAGTCTGCTTCATTGGGCGTTTGGTTTTCTAAAAATGGCAAAGTGTCTGTATGCACTAAATGGAAATAAACTACTGAAAAATGACATTCCCATATAAAAGATTTAGATTGCATCTGGGATTGTAAAAATCCTGTGGATCCGCCAGACCTACTCACTGCATCTCTAAAAGATCTGCTCTAGGAATTATTTGGGGGAAGTTCTGTGGCCTGTGCCATATAGATAAGACTAGATGATCACATCTTGGTCCTTTCTGGCTTTAGAATCTGTAATCTATGACTCTTTAGTGAGCACAAGAATCCTTCAGTGGAGAATATCATCTATTCTGCTCCTGCATAAAAATGAAGCAGAGTGAAATAGACAAGGATCCTCTGTTGAGGGGAGATCTCTGTAGGGGAGTACCAAAGTGGAGAGTGATGGAGGGAGTCGAACATGGAAGGGGTTTGCTTCCAAGGGGTCTAGTGGTTGTGCTTCCAAGTTGGGAACCAAGGTTGAAGCATTGTTTCCTAGGCCAGCATGGGCTGGCAGAAAGCTCTACCATATAGCAACCACTATCTAATCTGACTGAAAAATCCAAATGATAATGACCAGGGTTGTGCTGGGAACAGTTTGCTGGTATAGCTAATGCTGGCAAACCCTCCTAGTGTAGATGCAGGATATACTGGCAAAAGGGTGATTTTGCTGGTATAATTTATACCATTTCTCTAAGTGAAATAAGCTGTGCTGGCAAAAAAGCATTTTCCTGTTGGTATAACACACTAGGGCTTTTACTGGTATAGAAATGTTGCCAAAAAACACCCCTAACTGACATTACTATACCAGCAAAAGCTTCTAGTGCAGACTTGGCCTATGAGGGTGTGGAAGAGTTCGAGGTGACTTCAAAGGGGAGAAAAAAAGCATCTGATCTTTCTTTGCTTCCTTTTGTTGTATATAGAAGTTCTGACCTTTTAAAGTTTTCCCCCCCCTACTTTAGAAATATTAAATCTTCCTTGTTCTCATTTGACACTTGCCTTGGAGTAGCCAAGTGGACTGGGAGCCTTCCAAGCAGTGTGAAATTTTTCAGTGTTCTTATTCCAACTGATCGTTAGGCAGGTTGGTTCAATAGCTGTTATGAAAAACCAAATGGAAAATAGAAGTTTTGAACAGTCTTAGTAAAAATCCCTGCTCTCAGTTGCTCAGGTTCCACTTAGTTCTGTGATGTCAGAATCCCAGTGGTTCTCCAGTTGTCCATAGAATCTGCTGTGAACATCAGTATCAGATCTGCATTTTTCAACTATTTTTGTAAAAAAAAAACAGACTATGAAGGCAGAAAAGAAGGCCGGGTTTGAAGGGAAAAAAATCTTCCCAGCATTCATTATAAATGTAAAAAATGCAACCCCTCTTCCATAGCTCCACAGAACTTTCCACACAGCCTGCCACTGCGGAAAGAAACCTGGTTTATCTCAGCCGGAGGGAGAGAGAATCCTGATGTTCAGTGTCAGGGTTGGAGGTGCAAGGGGATAAATCCTGAGAGAGACCTGGACAAAAAGAAGTGGAAGGAGAGAGTGTGACAAATAATGGGGGTTTGGCAGAAGAGGAATTCGCAACAATCTCTGGGGAGGGTGAATTTGTTTGGTTGCAATCCAATTGTTAACTGGATTGGTAGTTGAAAACAGCCAGTAATAATCACCCCTAAACTTCCCCTACTGCAGTTTTAGAAAAAAGAATTCTAGTGTGGGGAGCGACTGTGACACTAAGACAGGTTTCAAAGTAGCAGCCGTGTTAGTCTGTATTCTGCATCTGATGAAGTGAGCTGTAGCTCACGAAAGCTCATGCTCAAATAAATTGGTTAGTCTCTAAGGTGCCACAAGTACTCCTTTTCTTTTTGTGACACTAAGGCAACTCTTACCCGAGAGAAAAGGAAATTATTGCTTTATGTGCCATATATTCAACTTGTGGAATTCACTGCTACTTGATATCAGGGTGACAGTGTAAGCAGGCTTTTAAGAAAGTGATGATAAAATCATTTAGACTAACATTCATTTTAACTGGCACAGCTGCAATGTTAGATGGGTGGATAATCCAACCTTCCCTTTTGGGATACAGTCTGTTTGCCTGTGGCGGATTTACCCCTGCCTCTTCTCCTTTATTTAGTGCAAGAATAATTAGCTCTGTGGGAAGGCTTTTCTAATACCTGCTCACATTTAAATAGGGCCACACCTTTCAACTCTATTGAAATGCATTCAGGGCTTTTTGGTTGGAAGGGACAAAGTAGCAAGCAGAGTCCCTCCAAATGGAGGCATTTAGCATGCATCCCTATTTATTTTAATTTTCTACTAACCTCTGAAGTGTTATGTACTGGCTGGTATCAGAGGCAGGATCTCAGATTAGATTGACTTGGCATAGCAATGCCTATCTTTAAGTTTAGAAAAGTATTGAAATGCTGCTCCAGCTGGCTTAGCTCTCTCTTAGCTTGGATCTAGGAATTACACTACTCCAGCTGAGAATCTGTCTCTGAAGCAAAGCATTCCGCTTTAGTAAAACTTGTTACACTCCTTCATGTCGGAGGGGGAAGAAACCAGCTTTTCAACTCCGGGTACAAAAGATGTCCGTCCCCCGTCGTCCCCCCCAGCGTGTAAACGGAGAGGCGTAGGTGTGTCATTAACGGTCAGTTCACGAATGATACACGACTCCGCGGGAGCACGCCCATGAAACATCTGTTCCTGCCCCTCCCGCTGCCTTGAGGTCTGCGTGCTTTGAACTCCCAGCTCACAAGGCGGGCTGTGCTATCCCATGGAAACATGAGCGAGACCCTCCCGCAGGTTTCTGAGAGCTCCGGAGCGGAGTTTATAGTAAAGTAGCAGTGGAAACGCTGCGGACGTGGATTAAAAGTAAAGCTTCTGAAGGCAGGAGACAGCATGGTGGCTCATGATGAAGTTGGAGGTCTCCTTCCGATTAAAAGGACCATTCGAGTCCTAGACGCTCAGAATCAATCTTTCAGAGAACAAGAGGTAAGGCGGCCTGGATACTTTTATCCTGGTGTGATTTATGGTGAACTGGTCCAAATTCTAACAGCTTTCCTTTGACTTTTTTGTCTCTTGTCAACTGTTGTGTGTTAGAAGATTAATCCTTCTTATGGCAAAACTGCTCCAGCACTTATCCTGCTTATTATGCTAACGCCGAGGGGGCAATTGGGAACAGGACTCCATTGTGCTAGGCACTGTACCAACGAAGCCTTAAAGACTTTACAAGCTACGAAGTAGGAATGAGTACTGAATCTAGTAGTTCTGTACGTGCACTCTGGCTAGTTAGACTCTGACTTCCAAACCGAAGTCGGTTAGCACAGCAGACTTTGGAACTTGCCACATCTGATACAGATAGAACACCTGCTTATTTTCTGCTGTATGTGGATTAATTTTTAATTTGTATTAGACTTCTGCTTTAATGACAGTTTTCACAGGACTATGTTCAGAAAAACTTCCTTAGTAGTTGAGGTAGATCGAGAAAACAGAAAATTGCAGCGGAGAGGTCTGCCTTTTTATATTCTGCCAAGTTTGTATGTTATACCCTTCCTCTAACAGGAAACAGTTTAAACCTGTGGCTTATCTGTCTTGGACACTGCTTAGTCTGGACTTTATTTTAATTTTGACCTCAAGGAATTATATGGATAGAATTACTTGTGGCAATTTAAATATCTTTTTCTTTTTTGCTGGAATAGGACTTTAAGGACACAGGATTCAGAGTTTTTATGTATTTTTATTTTTGTTAGAGATTAGAAAGGTTAAAGCATTCTTTTAAAAAATTCTAATAATTCTGTTTTAGCTAAAAGCTGGCATCTTGTGGTACTTCTTCCAGATCTTTATAGTAAGTTTAAGTATTTTTGAAGCGTTGTTTAATGCTAACATGAGAGCATAAAATTAAGAATTTATGATCAGTGGTGTTTCATGTTTTTGTTTTTCTGCCGATGATTGGTTATACTGTTTCTCTTCCATACCTTGAGAATTAGTTTTATTTTGTCTTTCATTAAGTGTTTGTTTTTAGTGTAGTATGAAAATAAAAAAAACTTAAGAAAGATTTAGGACAATCTTATAGAATCCCATAAACTTAAATCTGATGGGTAAAACTTTCAAAAGCACTTCAGTGACTTATGAACTTAAGTGATTTAGAAGCACCTAAGTCACTTTTAAAAATGGGACTTAGGCATCTAAGTCACTTAGACATTTTTTGAATATTTTATCCTAAATGTGTAAAGGCCTGATCCTGCAACAATGTATGCCTCTGAGTAATGTTGCTCATGTGAGTAGTCCCCTTGGAGTCACTGGGACTACTTGTATGAGTAAAGTTAAGGGCATGCTCGCAGGATCAGGCCCTAAACTGGGTTTGTTTCCTCCATAAGACTTTTTCTAAAACCCTGCTATTTAATGACTCGCGCATTATTTCTTATTGGCTGCTTTGCAGATGTTTTTTCTATTAAGGTGTTTACTATGTGTGTAAACAAGTAAGGTTATTTTAAAAAAAAAACAAAAAAAACTTTAATGTTGTGTAAGTCAGCCCTATTGCATTCCTGGAGGATTATTGCATACCTCGTGTGTTGACGCAAGGCACAAGTCCAGCAATCCAGTAGAAATGTACTGCCTACGGTATCATCTTGTTAAGAGATGTACATTACAAAAATGTCAATTCTGTAATAAAAATCTATTTGACACAAGTTTAAAGTTAAACTATTAAAGTTCTTTTAGTGTCAGTTTCTAAAACATTTATAATCCTGCTTTAAGTAGAGAAACTTAAATGCAACCTCAGCTAAGGAGTCACTACTGTCATTTCATGATATATAAGAAAAACTAGATGCTGAGAGAGTTGTGAAATAAACAAGGTTAAAAACAGTTTAAGGAATAAATCTGTATCCTTGTATGTATTTATATGTTAGGCTGCATATTGGACATGTAATTATTATTTTTGGTTTGGGCTGTCAGTAATTACTTTAAGTGAATTTTAGTGTTTGGGCCAGGTACTCAGTTGCTTTCGCCAGCCAGGGAAGTCCTTCATCCACCAAAGAGGTACAGCACAATGCTTCCCCCTCCACCGTGATCACCTTTTTCACTACAAGGAAGTGAGAAGGTGGTTTAATTTATTCAATACTTGGCCTCTGCTGAAACTCAGTTTGAGATGTGGACAACTATCTGCTAAGAACTGGACTGAGCTCAAGCAGACTCGTTGCACGTAAATCTTTAAATAATTCTCAGATAGCAATTACATCTCTACACTTCTGACAGAGACCATATTTGAACTAGTGAGTTCAGTCCCTTTTGAATCTCGCTGGTAACATTTGGCAGTAATTTGGGCTGTGAATATTTTTTCAATTTCTCACCAGCTTTTCCCGTGTTTGTATGCCCTTGTATGTGGAATGTATAACTACACCTGATGATGTAGTACATGATCCTTGTAAAAATAGTAATAATTGCTGTGGAGGAAATATTGTACACAGTGCAGGCTCTCAACATTTTAATTCCTTTTGCACTTAAAGAAAACAGAAACCACTTTGGACCGAATCAGCTACAAAATGTGGCTTTTTAAAATGTGACACATTTGTACCTGTGAAGGAAAAGGTCTTGGAAACTCCTAATTGTTCTCTGCTTCTTCTACCTTCTGAATGGAAAGTGGAAGCATTGCCTTCAACCTGAAATCTTTGCCTGCAATGTCTAGCCCAGATACTTTGTTTAAAACAAACAAACAAAAAGGCCTTGAAAAACTGTTTTTTCAAATGGAAAGAGACATGCTGTTAACTATTGCAGCACTGACGCTGAACTAAAACCCAAGAAAGTTTAAAAAATGTTAGTTTTTTCTTGAGACTGTAGATTTCCGTAAGTAGAGCTACCCAACAATGAGCTATACTGTTTCCAAATGCAGTACTTTTAAATACTGAGCTAATATCATCCCTAATATAAACTAATTTGAAACTAATGGAGTTTACCCCAGGTATGAACTTGGCCCAATGTGGAGTTAAACCCAAAGCTGACATACAGAGAGCATGGCAAAATGCAGTATTTATCCTTTGAAGAAGGAAAACAGTTTAGTTTTGCTAAACTAAGTTTGTGGTGTTATGGTGGTTTCTGTTTTGGGCGATCTTTCCCTCTTCATGTAGCCAAGGCTCTCTGGCTTTGAACTCCTTGGTGGAGGGCAAGTTTATCTAGAAAGCTTTCTGATTGTGCTGATTTGTTACTGGTGATGGTTTGTGCAAAATTCATTCTTCCTTAATGCACAGGAGTACTTTGGGGTGTATGGCTTTATTCTTTGTTTAAGAAAGAGAAGTACTTTTGCTGTTTTCACTTCACACTAGTGTTGGCATGTCTCAGTTTGTATCAATTTATCTGCTCTAAAGAGTGGTAATTTATAAATCCATTCAAACAGGGAGCTCCTTTGTACCGTCTTAGCAAATGGAAAGGAATGCCTTCTGCCAGGCCTTGTGCATATGCATGTGTCACTTCAGTCTCGCACAGATGTGCTGCAAAGGCATTCACATGTGTGCATTAGTGCATATACTGTGTCATTGTATCTCAGATCTAGAAAGGCTGCTCCTTTGACCCTTTATCAGAGTGAGTTGAGAAATATTATACAAACATCTCATCTGAAACACTGAGATTTCTTACACTATTCATTTTCACTGCCATATTCTTCCTTCTCATCTCATTTGTATTTCTGTTCTTGGTAGATCTGCATATTTGGTTAATGTCTATAAATTCTGCTTATGTTTCTCACTAACTCTCTCAAGCCTTTCTTAGCTTCATTCTGGTACTTTGATATAAAGTTAAATAGAACTGTAGAATCCATCCCAATGCTCCCTTCAGAAACTTTTATAATTCATTAAGGTGCCCTCTCTTCCAAAGAATATGAGCCAGAGCTTTCTAAATGTTTGAATAATCTCTTTGCTGATGGACTCTGTGTATTTAGTACTGTTAAATGGGTCTTCCGTCGCAAATAATGGTCACTGGGACATAACCAGTATGTTCAGCATAAATGAAATGGATAACCAACTTCCTAGTCTTAATAAGAAAAGGAGTACTTGTGGCACCTTAGAGATTAACCAATTTATTTGAGCATGAGCTTTCGTGAGCTACAGCTCACTTCATCGGATGCAAGTCTTAATGTCATTTTGTTTGCAGCTCTTTTCTGATACCTGTAATATCTTAGTTGTTTTAAGATTGTTAGAATGTGGGACATGTGAAAGTGGCCTCAGCTATCTTATACTGTGCTGAAATTATTTTCATGCTATAGTTGATGCCCCTGTTCCTACTGAAATTAAGTGCTGCTTTTTTCCCCTACAGCTCTAAAGACTTCATTTATATCTTCCCCTCAGTCATCTCTTGCTTAATATTGTATATGGGAAGACCTGATTGCTATTTATAGTGTGGCCTCAGTCTGATCTCCTTTACACAGGTTTTACCCCAGTGTAACTCCTCTGCCTTGAGTGGCACTCTTCCTGATTCCCACCATGGCAAATGTGATCCAAATCCAGTGCCATATGTTCCTTTTCTCCTTCTTTGGTTTTTGTCCCTACCCTTACTACACAGAAGCAAAGAATGTCTATGGCTTTAGGTACTTTCTTCTCAATCTGAGACAGGAAATGGAGACCATAGGGGCCCCTATCTCAATCACTTATGTAATCTTTTCATTCTCCACCTTATTCTCTTTCTGCTTACTAGGGATGAATCCACCATAATTAACCAAAAGTGGCTGATAAGACCTTGATAAAATAGCTAATTAGGTTAACTCATTACATTGGTTGTCTAAACCTTCTTTTAAAGTAAACATAACAATAGTAAACCTTAACTGAAGTATCACTGTGATCCCGGCAGTCAATTTCAGAGTGTCATTCACTATAGATATGTAACTTGCAATTATTTTTATGTATAACAGAATACTTTGCCTGTCTTGCAGTTTTTCTTCTAGCATCAAACTTTCATTCCATCCTTGCCTTACCTCCCATTGTGCATATCCTCATGCTCAAATAAATTGGTTAGTCTCTAAGGTGCTACAAGTACTCCTTTCCTTTCGGACAGTTACTCTGTATCAGGAACCGTATGTTGTAATTACCCTAGCTTGATTATTTTATTAAAATCATATCTGATGTTAAGAGCCAACAGGCTGCAATGAGATGATGACTTTCCATCTATGGAGGTGCTTCCACTGGAACAGAATTTTTTAATATTTATTAAAAAGAAAAGGAGTACTTGTGGCACCTTAGAGACTAACCAATTTATTTGAGCATGAGCTTTCGTGAGCTACAGCTCACTTCATCGGATGCATCCGATGAAGTGAGCTGTAGCTCACGAAAGCTCATGCTCAAATAAATTGGTTAGTCTCTAAGGTGCCACAAGTACTCCTTTTCTTTTTGCGAATACAGACTAACACGGCTGTTACTCTGAAACTTAATATTTATTGATGAGACTCGTTGCACAAATCAGTGTTCTGCAAAATCAACAACTTTGTTTTTCGGAGTTAAATGATACGAAAGAGAATCTGTTCTCATTTTAGAAAAATAGATCCTAGGCTGAGGGCTTTAAATTTAATCAGCTGACGTCTCCCTCCATATTTACCTGTGCTTCACTGGGATGTCCAGCATGTAATACATCTGCCATTTGTTATATTCGCTACATAAAACTGTCTTGTGCTCTGGTTGTTCTTTTTGCTTCCTGCCTCCAAAACAAAATAAAATAATGGAATCCATGTTCTCCTTGGGAGAAAACACTCAGTTCTAACACTACAAGGGCAGATCTTCATCTGGCGTAAATTTGCCATAGCTCAATCAATGGGGTGGTGACAAGTTACATTTGGGCTGCGACTCAGCTAGTGTATCTCCAACTGTTCACAAGAAAAGTGAAGCCATTCTGAGTCTTGCCTATTTACTGTTCAAAACTAATTTTGAACATCCTGATTATAATGGATTCCATTACCCTTGTCTCTTGCAACACTGAAGAACTTGTTTGCAACTTGAGTGTGACCTTCATGTTTAAATATTGACAGTGTCAGGTTTGACTTTAAGGGGGATGACTGCTTCAAAGCATTGTGCTTTTCTCTATTTTGAAACTATAAATCTGCTTATGCCTTAAACAAGCCTGGGCAGCATTGATACATCAAGGCTAAGTAAACCACAGTCAGTACAATGTGTTCTTTTTTTGTTTATAACTTACAGGAGCCAAGTAATAAGCGGATTCGACCTCTAGCTCGGGTCACATCCTTGGCAAACTTGATCTCCCCTGTAAGAAATGGTGCAGTCCGGCGTTTTGGTCAGACAATACAGGTAAAGAATATGTGAATATGGAAGCAATATGCCCTGTGGAATTGATGCCATAATTTCAAGGCATCTCTTGGGAAACTGACCCATACCAAATCAGTGCACAGAAAGGAGCTGCTGGTTCCTAAACCACCCCTAGCTCATGGTGAAAAAAGCTCCCTTGAATGCACACCTGATAAGTATCTCTTAAGTGCTACGAGGTCCCTAAATGCAGATCAAATCTGATGTGCTCCAGGAATGACCTCTTCTATGCTCCTGAGCCATGCAAGCACATTGAGAGGGGTGAAGAGTTTGCTGCTTCTGTTGGTTTTATTTAAGTAGTATAAAATATCCATGTTGCTTGCAGTTTAGGAAGGGGGAAGGAATAAACCAGCTTAAAAGGACGGAGTCAACTGATACACAAATCAGTGTATATTCTAGTAATGTACATGGTATGAATTATAGTGTGTGCTTAAACACAGAGTTACACTAGACCTAGATCTATAACCCAGATGTAGAGACATTGCAAAACACTAGAGATTGTTAGCGTCACCAGAACCCAGAGGTGGAATTAGTCTTAATTTATGTGCTTCATTGTGCCTTGTAACTAGATTTCAGTCTCCATTTTTTTCCTCCTCCAGAAGCAATTCTGGTTCACAGTGTGATGAGAGGGATGTGAGGAAAGAGTCTGGCAGTTGCAGATCATAGGGGCTTTATCACCAGTTATGAAATACTCCTTTTACTTGAGGAAAAGCGTCTTCTGAGTGTGTCTTCCTGTTCTTGGCGGTAGAGGAAGGGCAAAGGGGGGTTGGGAGTGGTGTATGGATGACACTTACGTACATCTGCAAGAAATAAACTTTTCATATATTTTTTTCCCCCCTCCAATAGTCATTTTCCCTCCGTGGTGACAGCAAATCCCCCGGCTGTTCCCAGAAGTCATGTAGCAGATCTGCCGCCCCAACACCTCCTAAAAGAAGAAACAGTGTCCTTTGGTCAGAGATGTTAGATGTCAACATGAAAGAGACTCTGAGCACCAAAGAAATTAAACGCCAGGAGGTAGGCTGTCAATCAACCATTAGGCATTTGGTGCCTTTAGTTATCCTGTTCGGAGGAAGAGGAAGCAGATGAAGGGGGAGGGAGAAATAGTTATTTATTAAAGTGATTGTATTCTGTGGTATGCCCTGACTTAGAGGAAATGATCCACTTGTATTAACTTTCTGAAAATTAAGGACTCTATTGCTAAATTGATTAGTTATGTTGAGTGCCCAACTTCAGATGCCTCAAGGGAGCCTCGTTTTTCAGAAGGTGGTGCTCCGCACATCCAAAGTCATTAGCCATTTTTGAAATTTTAGACTAGAGAGTTCTTTTTTTAAGGCCAGATTATTTCCTCTAAAAGCTCTTGACAGTGGGTTAAGGGCCAAATGGTGAGGCCTTTGTATATTTAGTTTTTAGGCAGCACTTCTATTGACTAAGTAGAAACTGAGTAATGAATTCTGGGATTTTGACCTTCATGTTCTTTTCAGGTAAATCTCTGCACTTCATATGCAAAAGTCGTGAGTAGGCAGGTGCTAGTATTTAGTTTGGCCGTTTAGTTTCAAAGTTTTCACACAGTTAAAAGTAGTGTACCTTTCTCAGCACAAAGGAAGAGGGAGGAATTACTTTGGATTGTAACACCGAGGTGGCACACTGGAGTTCAGCCAGCAGAACCTTGCTTGTTTCAGACTATGCAGAGACTTTGATTTGTTACTCACACTTAGGGTTTTTATCAAAAACTGAACAGAAATGGGGTACAAAGTATATAACATAGCAGTGTGTTCACGTTCAAAGAGCAGCTAGACTTAATTGTCCGCTTTGCTCTCTCAAATGAGGCAATAACTCAATGTCTTGCCCTCTCTCTCTCTCAGGCAATATATGAACTGTCCAGAGGAGAACAGGATTTAATTGAGGATCTGAAACTTGCCAGAAAGGCTAGTATTTTTCTTCTTTCCTTATGGTCAGTGATCACATATAAAAACTTAATGAGGTCATCTTCATGTGTGCAAACAGAGTGTGGATTAGCACTATGCTTTGAACCCACTGTGTATTGCATTAAAAATGGTGAAGTGAACAGTCCTACAGTCATTGTACTGGATTGTTTCATAATAAATCGGGTGAAAAAGTATACTCTGCAATAATCTAGTTCCACAGCAAATATTTGTGGGTACTCTTTCCCCATATAGAAGTTATCTTGGGAGCAGTTTCGGTACTATAATCTTTTCTTCACTTTTGTGGTCCTAGTACCTGTATATAAGGCTCAATTCTGCACTCAAAGTCAATGGGACTGTTGCTGTTAACGTCCATGAGTGCGGGGTCAGACCTAGGCTGCACATGAGACCTTCCCGCTCTTAATAACTGTAGATCCACAAATATTTTCCCAACTGTACACTGCATTTAATACCTTTTTTGGGGGGATCTTGATGTAATTTTGCACTATTCCTTGACAGGCTTATCATGACCCCATGTTGAAACTGTCTATCATGGCAGAGGAGGAACTCACACACATATTTGGGGACTTGGATTCTTATATCCCTCTGCATGAAGGTAAGAGCAGCTACCTAATTTTCAGTCTTGGACAATAGTTAAAAATCTGCATTTTCTAATTCAAATCCTAAAGACTTCCTGACCCATACCTGAGATGCTTGTGGCATTTCCCATTTTTGCTTGTAAATTTCAGACTTCTTGGCAAGGCTCAGAGAAGCAACAAGACCTGATGGAACAGTGGAGCAGATTGGGCCCATACTTGTGAAATGGGTGAGTATCACTTTGGTCATTTACTCTAACTAGCTGACAGAGAAACAAGACCTAGAACTGTGATGAGTTTAAATGAGGTTTGAAGTTAGTAGCTACAAAGCAACAAGCTCTTGTTGCCTTATGTTAAAGATCTCGAGTGAAATCCCTGGCTGCACTGAAATCAATGGGAGTCCTTTGACACCAGTGGGGCCAGAATTTCACCCCTGCGATGACTTAAATTTGCAATGTCTTCTTTTTCTGGCCCCTTTATAAGTGAGGTGATCGCAGGACTCTTATCACCGTTTAACCTTAAACGTCAAAGGACTAGATGCAGAGCCATTCCCCCCACAAATTAACTGCACATATGCAATTTTAAATCTTCAATTCGTTTTAAGGTCAAACCAAATAGTCTGTTAAGAGATAATCCAACTGCATAAGTATGATATGTTCCTATGGGTCAATACTTCCCTCAAGAGAATCTAACTAATAAATGGTTTCAGAGTAGCAGCCGTGTTAGTCCGTATCCACGAAAAGAAAAGGAGGACTTGTGGCACCTTAGAGACTAACAAATTTATTTGAGCATGAGCTTTCATGAGCTAATAAATGTTGCTCTGTTGTCCTTTTAGTTACCAGGACTCAATGCCTACAAAGGTTACTGCAGTAACCAGTTGGCAGCCAAAGCTCTTCTGGATCAGAAGAAGCAAGACCGTAGAGTCCAGGACTTCCTTCAGCGCTGTCTTGAATCCCCTTTCAGTCGCAAGCTAGACCTCTGGAGCTTCCTAGATATTCCTCGAAGTCGGCTGGTGAAATATCCACTGCTCTTAAAAGAAATTCTTAAACATACTCCTAAAGATCATGCTGATGTCCAGATTTTGGAAGAAGCAGTAAGTAATAATGAAGATATTACGTAACCATATAACTCTGGGGTTATAAGAAAGCTCTTAAATCCTCAATCATGGAGGGGTATGTTTTTCAAAACAGGCCCAATCCTGCAAATGGAACTTCAGTGAAATTCAGTGGGTGATTTGTCCTGAGCTCTTACAGGATCAAAGCTAATTATTATAGCAGAGCTTAAAGAATGTAAACTAAAGCATAAATCCCCATGCAATCAAACTTTTAAAACATTTTGTTTTATAGATCTCTATAATCCAAGGAGTCCTCTCTGACATCAACTTGAAGAAGGGAGAATCAGAATGTCAGTATTACATTGACAAGCTGGAATATCTGGACGAGAAGCAGAAGGACCCTAGAATCGAAGCCAGCAAAGTGTTACTGTGCCATGGGGAGCTGAAGAATAAGAATGGGCATGTAAGTTTTGTCTGATGATTGGTATCTTATGTTAATTTGAAAGCTTGAAATTGGGAGCTTTCCTCCTGCTCCATCCCCACCTCTGGAGAAGGATAGACTGAAGCTGTTTGTTAGCCAGAGCAGAGCAGGGATCCTTTAAGCCCTCAGCCCTAATTTTAGAGGATGCTAACGAGTCCAAAAATACCTAAAAAGAGAATTCATGTGATGTCTTGCTTTATTTTAATTTTACAGGAAAGCTGACTGCTGCCAGTGTTTCTAAGGGCCTTCAGATATTGCAAAATCATTCGCATAAAACTACCAAAGGAAGCATGCTATGCATTTAGCACTCAATCAAAAAGTTTTCCCTGTCTTAACATTCCCAATAATGTAATCTGGCCTTTAGCTCTTCCAAACAAATGCTGTCTGCACAGAGCTACTTGAGTGGAAATGAAGTGACAACAGTTTATCTTCTCTCCAAGTCATCTTAATTACAGCAGCATCTGATAGCACCGCACTAGCTTTACAACAACACCCTATAGAGCTTTACAAAGAACAGTGGACATACGCAGAGAGCAGATTCAGACCCACAGTCTTATAAAAACATCATCATTGTCAGGGGTCATATATTACTACAGAGGTACTATAACAGGACATTTAACGAGGTTCATGTAGGTAGGATTGATGATAGTGTAGCGTCAACCCAGAGTGATGTGACTATTTTGAGAACAGTATGTTTTAATCTGACTATAAACGCAAACATTTCCAGAAGGCTACTCTGGGTTTTTTCCTTTTTTAGAAGCTGTATGTTTTCCTCTTCCAAGACATCCTGGTTTTAACTCGGCCAGTCACTCGTAATGAGCGTCACTCTTACCAGGTGTACAGACAACCGATCCCAGTTCAGGAGCTGGTGCTGGAGGACCTGCAGGATGGCGATGTGAAAATGGGAGGGTCCTTCAGAGGGGCTTTTAGCAATTCAGATAAAGGTACAAAACAAGCCAATTAGTCCTCATTAGTAATGCACACTTGTCAAGCCACTCGGTGTAAATGAATTAGTTAACATGTGGGGAGGTCTAGGAATTGTTGTGTGCACTTTAAGTCCTGCTCAGAGCGCGGGCAGGAAATGTATGTGACCTGCCTTTGCACCGTCATAAGTGAATTGTGTCTGAAATGGTGGAAATCAAATGTGCAGACTAGATGCTTTGCATTCTCTGTTCAATGCACATGTTTTGAGAAATTCCTCCATAACCACAGCTGTACAGATGTTTAGGACAGTAGTCTCAATAGAATCCTTAAGTACTAATTTGCAGAACTGATTTTCCTTTTCTGGTGATTATCTTCAGCTAAAAATATCTTCAGAGTTCGGTTCCAAGACCCCTCCTCCGGCCAATCCCACACACTGCAGGCCAATGATATCTTCCACAAGCAGCAATGGTTTAATTGTATTAGAACGGCCATCGCACCTTTCCAGCGGGCTGCTGCTCCGACAGACCTGAAAGAATTGCCCGAGCTCAGTGAAGAGTCTGAAGAGAACAACCCATCTGCCTCCAACGTCAAAGTCCAGAGGAGGCAGTCCACTATGTCTGGTATAGTTCAGATGGAGCTAGACGAAAACACATCCGAGTGTGGATCCATTATGGACATGGAGGAAGCCAAGAGCGTGAAAACGCACAGAACACAATCTGGGCACAAAAGAACAAGAGAAAAGCCATTAAGCAGCAAACGGAAAGAAACATTAGTGTAAAAGGAGCCCAGGGATTTCCTAGTGGAAGGACTGTTTATTTATAAATAATGTGTACATTTTTCTTCTTGTAACGTGAGCATGATGGGATTACTCTGCTGAACATAAATGTATTTTGTTTAATGGCAGCTACTGGTATGCAGTTAACACTGTTGAGCTGGAGTCTGTTTTTTGAAGAAGATATGGCAACCTTGATTCAGATTTTTAGTGTGAAATAAACAATGATTCAAAAGTTCTCGTGCTTTTGACTGTTATTTAATGGCAGACTTGAAGAGTAGACTTCAGTTTTCCAAAGCAGTGTTATGGTACCGTATTTGAAACGGGAAAACATCAAGTAATCTGTATTGGCGATAATGTCAATGTGCTCCCTTGAGGGAAATCCAGCAAGTTTCAGGCTATGCACCATTCACAACTTTTGGATCAATGTTGCAAAAGACCTTTAAAATTAGAACTAAAGCTGAGCAATTTTGTATTCTTGCCCTTATGAGATGCATGTTTTGCAGTGTTGGATTATTTTATTTCATGCAATATAGTGTTTTAAAAAACAGACCCCAGGTTCAATGAGTTTTCCATTTTACCTACTGGAACTCTTCATCTTTGTTTGCTCACTGTACATTCCTCATTTTCATTTACATAACCTGCCGGGTATTTAATTTTTTATATTTTAAAATAGGTTTTTTTAGAACTTTTTGTTTTGTATTTTTAATTATTTCAATGTATTGTATTTTGAGACTTTGAACTTGGCATTTTCTTTAAGTACTTGATCTTTCTTGTTCAAAAATGTCTCTGTGTGTGTGTATATATATATATATATATATTTTCTTTCTGTTTTTTAAAGTCAATTCAAAACTTGGCAAAATGAAACCAAGCCATACTGTTTTGAGCGGCTAGGAATAAGGGAAAACAACTCACTCAGTGTAGCATTTTGAGTTGGTTATGATAAGCAAGTTAAATGGCTTGTGTGTGCTCTAGACTACTGAAAGACAACTGTGTTAATAAGAGCTGAAGGCTTTAAGAGTGTCGCAGAAGGTTTGTGTGGAGAGAAGCATTGACAGTGGCAAATTGCGCAGAGGAGAAAGTTGTTTGCTTTATGTGGCAAAATGAAACATCTGAAGTTCATCGGAATATGAAAGACAGTTCTGGAGGCAAACATGAGGGTATATTGTATGTCATAGAAGAATGGAGAAGAGAAAGGATGTGATGTTATGAAGAGAAGAAATGGAAAGTGATCAAGTATTTATACTTGCAATGATAACAAAGTTGACACATTTTTGGTGGCCTTAATAATCATAGGGATGAATGAAAGTAACTCAGTAAGCCTTATGCTGCAAAATGGCATAGGAACAATTATACGAAGTGGTAACTGCTGCAATTCAAACGATAAGGTTTTTTCCTTTCATTGAGACAGTAATGAAAGCCGATAATAAGGCTCCTAAAGCATTACATAAATCAGCCTTCAAGAGTCTGTAACTCGGATGTAAAGAGTTATTATGTGCAAGCTGTTGGGCTGGCAGTGATAAAAATTGGAAAAGAATGTAAATAGACACAACAGAATGAGTGGTTCTCTGTAAATGTACTGTACAGTTTAAAGTGCCAAGTACAATTAAATTCCTGACAGCATCTCACTTGTATTGTGTATGTTGATGCAAGGGGGGAAGTGGAAATATCCCTGAGTAAATCCGCCTCATCACAAATATCATGCCTCTCAGGAAGCAGTATTCTTTGTTTCAGGGTATGTTACTGATTCAACAAACCCTCTCTCAAAGTGGACCCACCCAAAGCAATGGGACTACTTGTGTACAGAAGAGCTAGTCACATGACAAGGGGTTTTACAGAATGAGGAGCCAGAAGAAGGGACAGGGCACATTGCTGTAAATCGGCAAACACCAATGTCATTGTCAAATACACCTCACCTGAGAAGTGGGCTCTGCAGTTCCTGGGAGCCATTGCTGGTTGTGATCGAAGTCCTCTCTCCAGCTTGCGAAGGACTTCATGAAGTCTAATGCTGGGAAGGCTACGAATTACCCAGTAGCTTTGCACCAATAACCCTAACACTTGGCTAGACACGAGCCTAGTTTTTACTGCTTTATGTTTGAGGTTCCAAAATGGAACTCTGACAGCAGCAAGCTTCCATGCATGACACTTGCGGAACTCATTCTATAAAGGGGTATACAACCCAAATTGCTCCCGTTCAAGCAGTGTGTTTTTAATTTTCTCAACTCCTGGAAGTACAGATGCAAAAGTATCTATTTAAACCAGTGATGATGATGGTGTCAGTGCCCCCCAGTAGACCCTCTATTCTCTTTTCACCCTGGCTTTTCCCTGAGATCGAAAGGCTCTGTGCATTCTGGGGTTGAACGGATAGCCTAGACGGTTACAAAATATTTTAATCTAACGGATATAATTATGTTTTGCCTGGATGGGGTGGACCCGGCATAGTCATTTTTAAACTTGGCTCTGTTTAGACCAGGTGAATGCCTTGTTTAGAACAGTCTGTAAAGATATACTGTACTTGCTTTGCCAATCAGACATGGGAGCATTTGCAAACCATCTCTACTGACATACTTTTTGTTAATGGGACCAACAAAGAGAACAAACAATACTGTGTGACCATGGACCAAGTTCACTTAAGTTCCCTTCTCTGCATTCTCCAAGTATCAGAGAGAGAGGGTAGCTTCCAGTTATCCCCCAGAAATTAGAGAGAGGAGGTAGCTTCCAGTTTGGACCCAGACATATCAGAGAGAACTCTACAGACATTCCACTGAGGTGTAAAAACGATCCCGATACTGCTTTCAAACTCACTCAGTAAAAATTCGGAGGAGGGGCCGGGGGGGAGAATCCTTCCTTGGTAAAGATTTATAAATAACTCATTGAAACAACCAACCAAGAAATAGACACAATCTTCTAATGAAAGCCAAAGGGAGAGGTAGTGTGGCATTCCTGAATCTCTCAGAGCTTTGGGACTGATTATCTAAAAGCATCTATTGAGTTGCTCTATCGATGTGGTCTCTGGAAAATGAAATTCAGACGGAGCAGGGCATAGTCAATCCATTCAGAAAAGTCAGTGACCATCCAATGAATAAGACAACTGGCTCTATATAACCCGTTCAACAGATATTGCATTGGGTAGTTAGGATTGGGTTAATATTTGAGTACTGACATTGTCCTGGACCCTGTAGCGAACACAAACATAGTCCCTGCCTTTATCTGGTTACAGAATTACCTTCACTTCCTATAAAGTTCACTCCAGGCTTTTAAACACAGAGGCCTAGCCACATTCGATTTTTTTTTTTTTTCTTAAAATTTCCCATCGTTGCGATCACTGCTGCAGATCTACTGGTGCTATCAACAGGGGAAGTTCTACTCCAGCTCGGCTGTTTGTATTTCAGCTCTTGTGTTACCTAGATCTGCTCTGAGCAGCGTTGGAGTAGATGTTGGAGGACATGGGCAAACCATCTACTGTCCCAGGCCATGCTGCCTGGGAGGTAGCAACTGTCAGACATGTTGGGGAAAAAAGTTTAGTGTAGAGCCAGCCAGGGTGTGAGTTCTCATAAACAGGAGAGAGGGTCTTATGAACCGGATGGGTCTACTCAAAAACAACGGTTTGGGTCCATAGGCACTACTACTAAGAGAGATGCTCATTTTGCTCTCTTACAGTCTGAAGAACTCACTGTCCCATTTTGAAAAGCAACCACCTAGAAAGGAATCTCTTTTATTTTTCAATACTTTGTTAGACACAAACGATAACTATCTGCAAGTCTCTAAGGAAGGGTAAGAATGGGATACATATATGCATGGTTGGGAGAGGGACTTAGGGCCCAGTGCCTCTTTCCCCAGAACAGCGTCAGGACATTCGGCAAAGAGCTTTATCAGACAGTCCAGTAATATTTCTGCAAAGTGATGCCCTAGCAGCGACCTGACCTCTGAGCTACCCAGCTGTTAGAGGAGATGTGAGGAGTGAGACACTTTACTTGGTGTAGGGGTGCAAAATGCAAACTCCTGGAAGCAAGTGTAAGTAACAACTGGTGGTGACTAATGTGGGAGTCTTTCCCAGTGGGGTTTTGAATGGATGATCTTGTTCTTCAGGCAGTTCATGTCCTGGAAGAAAGATCAACTTGTTAGCAAACCAAAAAAACCCACACTGTGGAAAAGTGAACATTTTAAATCGCTGAGCATAAAGAGCTCAGCTGGCATGGCATGCAGCTACTCTCCGAAGAGCAGGAAAATCCTGGATAGTGACTGTCAGAACAAATAAGAGATGTCTGCTGTCTTGAGTTAGTCACACACAGCAAATTAGTTGGGAAGAGCGAATATAATTTGCCTTTAAAGTGAATTCACCAATAATACTCAGAGACTTGGGGGGTGAAGAAGCTAGAGAAGCACCGAGCACCATCACTGTGTGTATAGCTCGAAATTACAATGTGTGTGTCTCCTCTTTACAATATTTTAAAAACTCGGCCGCTCTTGCAGGTGTGACAGCCCTTTTCTTCTTGGGGCTGCTCTGACATGTTAAAGGAGAGAGACGTACACACACATTGTGCTCCCAGGGTGGGAACTTTACTTTCGTTCTTAGTTGTTGCTTCTCAGTCAGTAATTAAGGCTGGAAGTTTCTGGCCATGCATGAGGAAGATGAACTAGCCACACAGCTGGTGACTAGATGAGCTGCCCCAGCTCCTTGTCCAGGAGACCAGAAAGGACTTAGCAGCGTCGTGGGGCATCATCCAACCGGGTCTGCTGGAGCTACTCTCGCTGTCCTGTCTACATCAGTGAAATGGGATTGCTCTGGCCTAGCTGGGGTTAGGCCTCCTCCTTACCCTGAGGTGAGACTGGTGCTGGCAGGTGTTCCCCTGGGCAAGCACTAACCTTGCTTTCTACTGAGCCTGCTGCTGCAAGTTCGTGATCTCGTCTCCCATGACCTCTCCCGCCCCGCAGCTGCTGTTGACTTCATTTGGGGTTCCGAACGCTCCGTGCGTCTGAAAACCAGGCCCTGTGTGATTTGGGTCACATGGGACATCTGTGGTAGAGGTGGGAATGAAGTGCTGGGCTCCTGACTTCCATTCATGTGCTTTAACCACAGAGCCACCCTTCCTCTCTGCTGGTGGGAATAAAGGATATAGGATTACGTGTAGCTGCGGCCACCACCATAACCTGGGGTAAGTAGGACGTGATCGGGTCAAGCCAGCTGAGTTTCTGAAAGGGAAGGTGAGTGAGGTAATAGCTTTTAGTGGACCAGAGAGACAAGCTTTCGAACTCCACACAGGTCCTGAAGAAGAGCTCTGGAATTCGCCTGTGTGTTTCTTTCCCAACAGACAATAAAAGCCATTACGTCTTTCCCAATAAAAGCCATTACGTCACCCACCTTGAGGCTCTAACATCCTGGGTCCGACACGGCAACACCACCACTGCAAACAACCAAGGAAAATCAATATGCCTGAGCAAGGTTCTGCCGTGGAGTAGAGTAATAATCGGGGGGCCCTCGCGCCTAGCTGCTACGCCAAGCAAAGGCAGGCTGCGAGCAGGTTGCTATTTAATAGCTGTATTAATGGATTGAATGAGGAAGTGGACAATGAGCCAGTGAAGCCGGCTGATGAGTTGTTTCTGTTGGTAAAACCCACAGAAAGTTGTGTGGGTCATTAATTAGATTCCTTGCAACAGCCGTTGCTGATGGCTGCTGCTTCCACCGGCACCAGTTCTTCAGCAAAGTAACTGATTCAGATAAGAAACCAGGCCATTGAGGGAAGAGAATGCAGTGTGCCAGAAGCTGTCTCATTTTAACCTGTGCTCTCCCTGTATTTTTAATCCCTGTAATATTCACCCCTTGATGAGAAGATTAATATTAACACTTAGAGCTTTTCATCCACGGATCTCCAAGCCCTTTAGAACCCCAGTGTCCTGGCTCCCCGTCCTTTGCTATGGGACAGAGGAAGTGAAACAGCAGAGCTTGCAGTGGGAAAGACATGAAACCAGGACACACTCCATTCTCACTTGAAGTGCATATAAAGCCTCTACAACTGCGCAGCCAGTCTCTGCTACTACGATTATTTGTATTACAGTTGCACCACCCACAGTTAGAGCCCATCAGGTGAGGCAGGATGGGCCAGTGGGTGGGGGACTGAACTGGAAGGCCTAGGTTCTAGTCCCTTCTCTGCCACTGACTTTCAGTGTGACCTTGGGCAAGTCACTTAGTGGCTCTGTGCCTCAGTTTCCCATCTGTAAACTGGGGCTAATAGCTCTGCCTCACAGGGGTATTGTGAGGATGACTCTATTAAAGACTGGGAGGTGCTTGGGTGTTATGGTGAGGAGAGCCAGAGAAGTGCCTCCAGGCACTAAGCAAACACATGACGAATTTACGGTTTATCTAGGGACACAGGGTGGGCGGAGTGAGCATTGTCCGTAGGTTACACTTGAGACCGAGTGACTCTCCCAAGCTCACAGAGGAAGCCTGAGGTACAGTAGGCACTGAACCTAGTTCTGCTAAATGGCAGGCCGCTGCCTCAACCACAGGACCCGCTGCCCTTTGGCTAGCACGAAACTTGAAAAGGAAGTTAATCAAAAGCCCCTGGGGCGGCTGAACCAGGTGCACATGTTCAGCTGATGATCTCTTCTGCTCAGGCTAGACACAATACAACCTGGGAGACTGGCATGAACGTTGCACTGGATGGGGTCATCCTTCAGAACCCTCTAGCAAAGAAGCTTATGGAAAAAACCCCAAACAAACTGAATGCTAATTTCTACTAGCAAGGAGCAGCCTGCAGACAGTAAGAGCACCAGACCCGGCTAGTTTTTCCTGCAATCCTTCCATCCCCAAATCTTAACTTGACCAAACTTGGCCTTGTTAAAAAACTCAGCTTGGACATTAAACTCAGATGAAGTTTGTGCCTCTATTTATTAAGCCACCAGCTTAATAAGCAAAGTGTCAAACACACGTCTGGTTGCAAGGCTCTTTGTCTCTCTCTGGTATTTGTGTACTGGGACAGATTTTGCGCTCTGAGTTTCGAAGAGGCATGTTTTTTCTAAGATAACAACAATGCTCAGCCTATGATCCTCAGCGTGAAATCCAGGACAGTCAGAGGCGGGGAGAGTTCTGAACACATGACGTGTGTAAATCCGTGCAATGATGTATCACTAATGCTCAGCTGGGACTGAATTTTTCTGTACCCTGCTACAGGACCTAGGGAATCTCAGAACACACAATGGCTACTGGGCTCAGTAGAGTTTTCACTGGCAAACGTATCTCACATCTCAGCTTCCTTACCGTTCTTATTCACAGAATCGGTCACCCCTTCTCCATTTCCCTCCCCTGTCTGGCGCTCTTCCAACATAAGCCCAGATGTCTTCTAAACACATCTGCATTTGCTTTAATGACCTAATTCGTCACGTTGGAATATCTATCTATCTATCTATCTCTCATCCACGTGTGCTACCTAGATCTGATGTGGTTCTAAAGGACATGGTTTATAGTCAACCTATTGAGCTCTATAGTCTAATGTTCACTTACTCTCCCGTTGGATGCACATGGTGGAGTTCTATGGCCTGGGTTATGCAGGAGGTCATAGAATCATAGACTATCAGGGTTGGAAGGGACCTCAGGAGGTCATCTAGTCCAACCCCCTGCTCAAAGCAGGACCAACACCAACTAAATCATAGGTCAAAGTAATCATAAATGGTTCCTTCTAGCTTTAACATCTATCAGCCAGATACTCAACTGGTGTAAACCGAGGTAGCGTCGTTATGGATTCTGAAACAATAGCAACACCTTAGAAACCCAGAGATCAGCTTCCCCAGGGCAAGAAGTTTATCAGTTTTGCAAGAAATTGTTCTGGATAAAATCCGAAGTGATTGCGCTCGGTCTGTCTGTCTGCCTGCCGCACTCCCTTCGTATGAAAGTGCCAGTCACGGTGCAATCATGTAAATAAAGAATGAAATGTTGTGCCTCTGCCCTAATTTTGGGCTGCTGCCCTGTCTGCCTTGGATCCTTCCCCAGCCTGACCTACTCTTTACTCAGTTTCCCCTTGGGCGACACAGATTTGCTCACCCTGTGTGGAAATTCTTTGCTCTCTGATGAGAGTGAGCTCAACTCCCTGAACCATTTCCCCATCAAAGCTGCCCTTAAGATCCCAAATTATCCCCATTATGTTTCCCTGTATCACGCTCTCTGCTCCAGCAGAAAAACATCCTCTAATAAACGGGCAGAGACGTGTATGTGATGTTTTAAATGGAGTCCAACCAACTCTTTGTGGAGTGGCTAACATCTTTTTGTCCTTTTATAGCTCTCAGCTGAGAGAGCTCAGGAGCTTGTTAGCCCGATCTTACTGCAGCTGCTCACTTGACTGAGAGCTGCAGGAAGTTTCCATCTATTAACGACTTGGGTTTTTTTTTCCCCTTTGCTGTCCCGCACCTCCCCCAGATCCTCACATTTTTACATTTTTCTATGGGCTCTAAACTGTACGTTCCATTTCCTAACCTAGTTCCTAAGTTGGGCTCTGCTCTCTTTGCATATGATTGTGCAACATCATTCATTATCTTTATTGACACCACCTTCTTCACTGGGCCTCATGTGAACTTTGTCCTCTGGTGTTCCCTGGTCCCAGCCATTTTACTAGTGTACTAAGACGCGGCACTTGACAAAACCTTAACTACTGAATCCTCATGACAGCCCTGGGAAGAGGTGTCTTTATCCCCATTTTACACATGGGGAAGTTGAGGCCCAGAGCTGGGATGAGAACTCAGGAGTTCTTGGTTTTCAGCCCATGAGCACTGAGCACATTGTTCCTATGTTCATGGCCTACACGCAGTGAAGTTAATGAAAACATAAAAGGCCTCTTGCTGTTTGGTTGCAACATCACACTACTTTATTTCTTAGAATTCAGAACAATGACACACAAGAACCTCAAAAGAGAGAGAGAGACAAAGCAGGCTGCTCCCTAAAACAGAGAAGCACAATTTACCCCCACCTCGCTAGAAGCTGGCTCTTTGCAGACTGAGTCTGAGTACAGTGCAGAAGCCCAGATCACATGCTTCCCTACAGAGTCCCCTAGCTGCAAGCAGGATCAGGAAATCACTAAAAGTGATAGCTTGTATTGAAAATGGTGTTAAAATTACACCACAGTTGTCACAATTTCAGCTGAAGTAGGGTGACCATATGTCCCATTTTGGCTGGGATAGTCCCTTTTATCAACTGTGTCCTGGCAGTCCCTACCTTTTGCCAAAACCGGATATGTGTCCCGGCTTCAAGGCAAAGCAGAGAGCTGCGGCTGCTGCCCAGAGGTCAGGTGAAGGCAGCGCTGTCTGCCAGCAGCAGTGGAGAAATTTGCTGTTGGTAGCAGGCACTTCCTTCAGAGCTGACCTCCGCCCTCCCGGCGGCATGGGGCTCGGTGGGTCAGCCGAGGTGGCGGGGGGGGGGTGAAGGAGGACGACTCAGCTCGGGCAAGTCCTGAGCTGTCCTGTTTTTACTTTAAGAAATACCTAAGAAATACCTGGCACCTTAGAGACTAACCGATTTATTTGAGCATAAGCTTTCGTGAGCTACAGCTCACTTCATCGGATGCTGTAGCTCACGAAAGCTTATGCTCAAATAAATTGGTTAGTCTCTAAGGTGCCACAAGTACTCCTTTTCTTTTTGCGAATACAGACTAACACGGCTGCTACTCTGAAACCTAAGAAACACCCTAAGCTGAAGCCACCCAAGAGATGTCAGAGAGACAGGATGGGATGGAGGGAAGTGGTTTGGTGGTAGACAGAGAAAGAGAAATGTCTGAGTCCCCCATACAGAGATGATAGGTGACGCCAGATTGTCCAGAGACACGGTGTAAAGCAAAAACTGCAACGGACAGAGCCCTGAGTATCCACCCTCATACAGTGTGACGGAGAAGAGGAGGAGTTGAAAGAAAGTGGGACTAATTCAGAGAAGATCCCTCACAAATGGGTTAATGTGTTGGACTGATTTCTGAGGAAAAATTCAAGGACATTGATATGGACAAATGATGACTAAACACCACCTCCAGTTATTCGGGGTCACTTAGTCTTCCATGTTTGAAGGATTTAGAAACTAGGAGACCCTTGTTAGGTCGGGCTGCAGCATGTTCTCCAGGGGGAAGTGGCAGGATCCCCTACCATATGAGACCGTTAAAACTAGATGAGACAAAGTGATGGAGAGGAGATGTGGTGCTACCCTGGCAGAGGGGTTGATTAGACCGATTCATAGGCTTTTAAAAGCTGTGATTCTTACCATCCCTTTGGGATTCTGGGTCAAAGAGCCTTGAGATCGGGCTCTCTCCTGACATCCGCAGATCTCTTGCACTTTCATCTCTGAAACTGAATATTGTTACTGGTCAAGGGCCAGAAAAGGAAAAAGCAGCCTGCTCCATTTGCAAGCTAACAGCACAGAAGTAGGCCCATATCCGTCTCCTTCCTGCCAGGGCTCTAGGGGGAATGAATCCGTCTCTCGTCATGCTTCGTGGGGATGGTTGATCAGTTGCTGTGTTTAGAGCTTTTACCAGGGGCATTGATAAGCTCACTACAAAATCGTCTTGATTTGCTAAAGCAAAGTAAGGCCAAGTAGAAACAAACCGAGGCATCTTAACATGAAAGCTACCAGAGCTCCATGGCTTTGTAACGGAATTGTCTCTGTCATAGGGACTGAAGCAAGTCGCTTATTTTGAGCCTGTTTTGCTTGGGCTTTTTCTGCAGTGTGGATTGTTCTGGTGCACCAGGCAATAAGAACATCAGAATGGCCAAACTGGGTCAGACCAAAGGTCCATCTCGCCCAAAATCCTGTCTTCTGACAGTAGCCAGTGCCAGGTGTCACAGAGGGAATGAACAGAACAGGTCATCATCTGGCATTTTAATTCTTGTGACTGGGTACATCTACCTCGCGATCCTCCTCCACATCTATCTATCCCCATATTACTGCATTCTTGTGCTCACGATTAATTGCAGACACAAATGATAGGATGCTGCCACCCAGCCACCTGATATATGCAGGCAATCAGATGACATCACTAATTACCAGCATATAAATATGGGTGCAATTAATTCTGGGCACAAAACGGCACACCCAAGTTAAAGGCTGTCTTTCACAGTAAGGCACCATGTATTCGTTTGCAGATAGGTGTAGCTATCAGATTAGTTTACATGGATGTTCTCCCTTCAAGTTATATCAGTCAGTGCTGAGATCACACTGTACAGTTGGAATGATTTAGGGTAATGGAAACTAGAAGAGCATTACAGCTCATGGGGCATGGAGAAAAGTAAATGTCTTTAGAGCTGAGCCGGAGTCCATGGAAGTCAATGGAAACACCTCCCTTGACTCTCCTGGGCTTTGGATCAGGCTCTGCATGTCCAAACTCCCCAAGAACTCAATGTCCACATCTTCATTTAGCAGGTAACTCTACAGATTGGGGTTTCAGGCAACACCACCCCAACCCTGCCTTTGTTTTTCAAGTTCCAATGTCCATCGCATGCCCAAGAAGCTGGCATCATCATCCCATTCTGTTTAATCCTTCCGGCTTTAGAGAACCCATTGTTATCTGATGGCAGTTGCCTGTTTCAGGCTACTTCAATCCAGCCCTCCCTGCGATCCTGGCCGACTGCCAGGTGCTCTTTCGTAATAACATTGGTTAAATCTCAGTTAATACGGAGCAGGAAAGAAAATCAAGTCATTCCACTCGCAATTATACGGCAAGTCATTGCATAAGATCAGATATAAGCATCCAGCAGCTGTCAAAGCTGGCCCCTACCTAAATATTATCTCCAGGAGTGAATGTTGCTTTGTTCCTTGGCAAACAGGTTCCACCAGGCTGGCAATAAATCCAGAAAAATGGCCTGTCCAATTGATAACAATAATAGTACTTTGCACGCTTGTCATTCTTTCCAGATGAAGTCTCAGCGTGCTTTGCAAACAGCACTCTGTGAGGGGCAGTATCATTCATTATCCCCAGTGAAAATGAAACACGGGGAGGGTCAAAGGCCCAGATGTTCAAGTGTCCATGCGTTTGGGGTACATTGGTTTTGGGATGCTTAACCGGAGATGCCGATACAGGTGCTGCCTACCCCCATTTCCCATGGATTTCAACTGGAGTTGTGGCTACTCTGGAAATCAGGCCCCTTTCATTGACTCAAGGTGGACACCCAAAAACTTAGAGGACAGTGAGGTCCGAATCCTCAAAGGGATTTAGGCACCTAAGGCCCATTGGGCCTTAGTGATTTGCCAGAGTTCACACAGAAAGCCTGCAACAGGCTCAGGAACAGAACCCAGGAGTCCTGCCTCTTGCTTTATGCACAAGCCCATTCTTCTCCCTACAAGACTACACCATGATTCAGTAACATGGTTCCCCCATCACAGGTGCTGACTTTTGTTTTTCCTGGTGGGTGCTCCACCCCCATTCCGCCCTGAGGCCTACCCCCACTCCGCCCCTTCCGCCAAAGCCCTGCCTTCACCCCACCTCCTCCTACCCCCACCTTCGCCCCTCCCCAAGGCTCCCTCGCCCTTCTGCTGCTTGCTCCTCTTTGTCCATCTTCCCCCGAGTGCTTCCAGCCAGCCACTCACTGATCCGCGGCCAGGCCCGGGGCCACTGAACAGCTGATTGGCGGCCAACCCCAGGGCCACCCAAACAGCTGATCGTCAGCCAGCCCTCGGGCCACAGAACCACTGTGGCTGGCTATTTTTTTCCCATGGATGCTGGAATCCTGGACCACCCACGGAGTCGGTGCCTATGTCTCCCATGGTTTGGCCCCTCTGCACAGGAAAGACTGAAGTGCGTTAAAACACCCTCGGGGCTCCACTGTGTTCCAGTCTGACCCCCGGGCATGGCCGTTTAGCCCGTGCAGATGGGCTGTAAGAGGCAGAGCTGGGATCGGAAATCACTTTCTTGGGTGGTTGGATTTGGTTGCTGCCTGATTTGCCCAGAGTTTCCCAGCTTCCCTATTGCCCTCCCCAGCCCGGAGACACCGGCTTCCAGTCACATGCTACCCTCACTGCAGGGCTGTGACTCCATTGTGGAAGCCGGGGCACCTGTAAGTCCCATGCCCACAGACCCCATCTTCCCCCAGTTCCCAGGGAGCTGGCAGTGGAAGTGGGGTTTAACATGGCGGCCATTCACTACCACAGGGTCCCAGGGCTCCTGGCTGGATGCTCTGGAGAACGTTGGGCTTCCCCCTGGGGTTTTGCCCCTGGGACCTTTTCCACACTCCAGACCTGAGGAACGCGGTGCTGACAACGGAGGGTGGAGGGGCTAGTCGGGCTCAGGGGCTCCTCCCGATGAAAAGGACAATGAGGCCTAGCTCTTCTGCACCCAGCATTAGGTGTCCTCAGGGAGGAGGAATTAGCTTTGTCCTGCTTCCCCTCTAGTCACTATCTCCCCGCCCCCATTGCCGGATGCTGCTCACTGTCCCGTGAGGAGATGGCGCATGGGGCGCTGTCCGGTGCCTTCTGAGGCTCGGCTCGAGCCACCACACAATGCCCCGTGTGCTGAGCACTTTGCTCCTTTCCTGCCCGCGACTCCCAGCTTCCTGTCTGCTGAGCCTCTCCCCGGCTTCTGGGGCGTCTGGCGCACGCGCAAAGGGCGGGAGCTGGGGGAGGCAGGGGCAGTCGCACAAGCTCAGAAACGCTCCTCAGGTAACCCCCAATGGCCCGTTTTTGGCGGGCAGCCGGATGCTGAAGAGACAAGATGGTGGAGAGGAAAGAAACAAGATGGTGGAGAGGATGGTGGAGAGGAAGGAAACAAGATGGTGGAGAGGCGCTCTTGTTGAGAGACTTATGGGGGCCTCGCAGTTAGGCAGAGAGCTATGGGTGTAGACTGGGTGAAGATGAAAGGGTTTGAAGGCGAGGATAGAGATATGGGAGAGGGCGAACTAGTCCTGGGGGCCCTGAGGGAAAGAGAAGCAGTGGTGTTGTGGGGACACATGGCATCCTTTTTACAAGAGATTTCTTGGTGGGTCCGCTGGCCCTGGGCTGCCCCATCTCAAACTCCCCTTCTGCACCGGTCCTGTGGAGCTGTATTGTGTGTGTGAATATCCTGGGTAGGATCTCCCATCTACCTTTGCAGAAAGCCAGCACCAGATCCACTGCGTCCATGGCCTTCTCTGCCCACGGAGGGGTGGAGGGACAGGACATGCTCCGGACATGAGGCCCCTCTACAGTGTTTGACTTGCTCACTCCCCTTTGCTCTTTCAGCCCTTACTTGGGCAAATCAGTGAAATCTCCTGGCAGGGTCATCCCCTTTCCCATCGGAGGGCACCTTCTGCCTTCTCATGCCTTCTGCATGGATATGGGGGAAAGGGGGCGTCCCACGGAATGCCTGCATACATTATTGCAGGGTTCCCCAAAAATCCCTTGGGTCAAAGTCTCTGCCAGTGTAAACTGACAGAGAATTTGGCCCCTTGTTCTACTAGTTTCCTGGCTACGTAGATCTAATTTATCTGGGAGATACTTCAGGTACTACAGTGAAGGGCTTTACAGAAAATAGACAGACAGACAGGCGGGTGGATGGATGGATGGATCACTGAGTGGGTGGCCTCACCGTTCTTTGATTTTATACCCAGTTTTCTGACAAACACAGACAAATATTAAAGCATAACATTAAAAACATGGGTAATCCTCACTGCACCAAAAAAATGACCATGATGCCTTTGTGATAAATCCCCATGCAGATAGGTCAGGCTGCCGTTGAGTTCTTCCTGCCGTTCTAGGTGGGAGCTGTATGGTACATTAGAGACGACAATCCAGATTCAGTTCTCAGTTACATCGGAGCAAGTCCGTGGGAGCTGCACCATATAAAGAGAGCGGCATCCAGCGCTGGCTGAGAGCGTGGAAAGAACACCGGGTTCTGATAGGGCCCGGAGCTGTTCCTAGTCCCAGTTCTCTGCAGCTTTGTTTGAAATTGTATACCTTGGCGGCCTTCCAGGAGTAAGGTAAACGTTGCTGTGCCTCGGTGGGTGGTCCTGCCTGCTGGAGAAGTGTAAAATGAAGAGAACTTGCCTTCAGAACATCGGCTCTGTGCCGGGCTTTGGTGTTGTTGAATTGGCCAGGCCCAGCGGGTTGTCATGAGCTGATTTATCATAGCCTGGGGTAGACAAGGTCAGACTGAATTATGAAAGTGAGCTCTCTCTCTCGCTGTCCCGCTGTGAAGTTGAATAGCATGCAGCACGCTGCAAACTGTTATACAGTATAGTACGTGCAGCGTGACAGCTGGGAAATCAAGCACCCAGAAGGCAGAAAAGGGCAGGGAAGATGCATTATTCAGCCTTGCATTTAACAAACGAAAACAACTGTAGAAAAGAGCACAGATGTGCTGGAATGTCTATGCGACATTGGCTTAGACATCACAAGTCAGAGTCATTCCTCCCTGTTCCTTCTGGCTCAAGGTGCACAAAGAGGATTCTCTAGGCAAGGGTGTAAAGCTGGTGTCACCGGTTCCTACACCAACTGCTCCCCACAGCAGAAAGGGCGTGTCAGGATCTGGGCACAGTGTGCTTGAGTTCTGCAATTCTCAACTGGCCTGTGGCCCGTAGGGGACCTGAAGAGACTCAGTCTTCCTGCGTCCTTGTCTTCTGCAAGCCTTCTGCAAAAAGGGTGAATTTCCCCCAGGTTTGCCTGCCTGATTTGCACGTGCAGTTGCTCTGACTGCATGTGCAATTCCACATGCAACTCAGGCACCCGAATTGCTTGTGTGCTGGCCTTTGTGGCATAAACACGGAGCTGTTTTCAAAGATCAAAAGAGTTGTGCTTTAAAAGAGATCTAGGAAAATCCAGGGGGAAACAAACTATCTGTTTCCCTACACAAAGCAAGGGAAACTGTCTAGCCCAGCTCAGGAAATCCTTTCAATCTGCCTGGAAAATCACAGGGCGTTTTGTTTGGGGATTTTTTTTATGAGTCTGCTCTATCCTTGCAGCCTCCACCTACAGCTGTCAAATAAAGCGTGATCTCGGAAACAAGGCTGGGACACCAGACCCCGCATTTAGCAGCTATAGGACAATGATCTCTGTTCGGGGCCCTGCACACCAGCAAGCTAGCTGCTGAAGGGAACCCAGGGTGCAAGCACTGAAAATATTAAGATGCTGTGAGCACCCGTAAAAGCCTTGGGGGTTGCAGCTCCTTTGACTGGATCGTGGGGTTGTTTTCAAGCTCAGCAGCCATTTGCGATAGCTGGAAATGATGGGGCTGGGCTTGTTCCGTGGGGAAAAGATTGAGCTAAGCAAGCTTCTCTGCTACCCTGGTGCCGCCGGAACAAAAAGGGATTGAAGCACATAACCAAAACCTAGAGCAGGTACATACCTGTCCCCCATTATTGCAGTATCTGAACACTGCATATTCTGGAATGCATTTAACCTCACAACCCTCCTGTGAGGCAGTGAGGTCCTATTACCCCCATTTTACAGATTGGAAACTGAGGCACAGAGAGGCTAAGTGACTTGACCAAGGGCATATAGAAGAGCTGCGACAGAGCAGGAAATTGAACCTCCGTCTCCAGCATCCCTAACCCTAACACTTTCATTAGGCGGCTTTTGCAGCCAGAGACTGTCTAGGTGCCCAGGTGTAGGCCAGTCACCTCTGGCAGCAGATCACTCACTGTCAGAGTCACCTCTGGCAGCAGATCATCCACCTTATTCTTAAAGGGGCAGCTCCCATTTCTCTTACATAACACCACCGTTCACAAAAATGTATCACTAAGAAGAAACAAAGATTCAAAATTGTTATTAACACTGAACCCCGTTGGGAAAGATCTCTTCCAGGCAGCTCCCAAATGCAGTGGTTTCATTTCTTGGCGTCCCCCTGTTTTTTGAAATGGTGAGTCAGTTACAAACAGAATATCACTGGAATCAGCTCCTCTCATCTGTCTCTTTCAGCGCACAAGACCAACTTTTTGTTTCATTTCATGCTGGATTCAGCAGTTCCCTTGTGGCGCAGAGGCTTGGCATGAGACTCTGATCTCATTTGCCCTGGAGTGAATCCGGCGTGACACCGCCCAACTCGATGGCGTTACACTGGGTTTGGAACCAGTAAGAGCCAAGAGCCACAGCAGGCCCATGATTTGGAAAATGGCTTGCAGTCCTGGGCACTTTTCTGTAAATGTATTACCGCTGAACAATGCCAGACAGCTCGCACTGGGGACTGGCATGTGTAAGCTCCTTGGAGCAGGGTACAACGATGTAGCTGTTCAGGTATTTTTAACCACACCGATTACCACAGAATCTGAGCCCGGTGGGCTCAGTGCTGCAAGGAGTTCTGTGCTGGGCCAGAGCCCCGTTGAAGTCAAACTTGGCCAAGGCAAGACAATTCCAGGTGCATGCCTGTGGCCTGGATTTGCTGAGCCATGAATCGCCATTAGGCGATCCCTGCAAGGATGCAGTGAGGACTAGAGAAGCAGTGAAAAGACTCGTACTGGGCCTTTAGACCAGACTCAACTCAACTCAACTCAAGTCGCCGCTCTGTGCCTCAGTTTCCCTTCCTCTATTGGACTTTAGATTAGGCTGTCCATTATTATTATTATAATGATTATTATTTATTAGCAGGAACTGTAACTGAATGATTGTGAGATCATTAGTATTACACCCCTGGAGTTTATTTCCCTTCCAACAAGTCTCCACTCGGTTCGGTTGTATTTGTCTGAAATCAGAGGGCCTAATTCTCATTCACCTTCACACCCCTTTGCAGCTCTGGCAGGGGAAAGGGGCCCTCGGCCAAACAAAAAGCTGACCCTTTGGCAGAAGAGAAACCAGGGCAGAGATTTCACAGCTGGCCATCATCACACTGTGTGAATGTTTGAAACCAAGCCCGGGGAGCCAGGATTGTCAAATGCCAGCCCCATGTGTGAATCCCTCTTGGCAGCAGTCCAGGGTTTTCACCTGAGCTCTAAAGGGCTAACAGCTTCTCTCCTGCAAACTGGATTTCAGTGCAACAAGCTCCGTCACGCCAGTGAAGGGCCGGGATCCTTTTTAAACATTTTAAAACTTATGTCATAAAGGCCCCAAGAAGATATCTCTTCCAGCCAGCTCCTATTCATCAGCTACATGCTGGCATGGGGAAATTACTGTGGGGTTATTGCCTGGGAGCTCTGAAATCTACCAGCTCTAGCATCCAGGACTTTCCCTTATTATTATTATTGATTTGCATTGTGGTAGCACCTTGGAGCCACAGTCGCTGACCAGGGCCCCCTCGTGCTTGGAGCTCTTACATTGGCACCACGCCATTGGCAGATGGCACGTGATCAGAATCTGGCTGCCTACAGTCCAAAGAGCAAGAGCCGTGATCACGGGGCTGAGGCGGGGAAGAGACACTGTAAAGCCTGGCCTGCTCCAGGGCTCAAGTCACCTGAACTTTCCTCCTTGCATTTGCCACCCATGGAAGACAGTCCCCTCCACCAGCTGACGTCCCATGATTCCCTCCGCTTGCCCTCTCCCAACCTGCAGTGCCCAGTGTCTGTGGCAGAGGAGGAGAGAAATTGATCCTTCCGTTGGTTCAGCTATGGCCCCTCTGTGCTTAGATCTTCAAAGGGATTTAGGCACCACTGATTTCAATGGGACTGAAGTGTCTAAATACCTTTGAGGGTCTGCACCTTGTGGGACGCACAGGTTGGCATGGAGAGCTGCAAGAGCTATGTAGCATACTAATAATATTACGTGGATAACACTTCACCTCCACAGAGCATCATTATCCCCTTTTAGAGGCAGGGAAACTGAGTCACAGAGCAGCAACGTGACTTGCCCCAGCTCTCTGAGTCAGTCCACAGCAGAGCTGGGAAAATAACCCTGGTCTCTTAACTCCCAGTCCTACCACAGCAGCTGCAGCTGGGAGCAATCAGGCTCTGAGACCACAACTGTGCTCTGGGTAGACAACTTGCGTGTATCCCCGGTTTTAATTAACAGCATGAATTACTGGCTGGCGTCACATTACAGAGCAAGCCAGAGGCTAGTGCGGACCAACAGAAATCTGAGCCCTAAGCCTGAAGGAAGAGGAGGAAAATCAACGGGGGAGGGGGGAGGGAGCTACTGTACCCTCCTTGATTTCACCAGTTGTGGCTCTTCTGTCTAGATCATGGTATCTCGGCTATGAATCTTCCGATGGCACCTGGCCAAACATCTCTAAATTCTCTTTTCCTACGATGAGGCAGAGTCCTCGGGCACTCTGCAGCTAGAGAGACAGATGGCCAGACAGAGAGACAGATCACTGAAGATATTTAGTCCCTCTCTGATAGTCTCCATGCTAATATCAATACGCCCCCTCTGCGGATACCTCCGCCCCTCCTATTAACCCCTTGTCCCCTGCTGACCTGGCTGCCATGGCTCCTGCTTACAGCATTGTTTGCGAAGAGGATACGGGGCTTGATCCTCCCCCTGACTTCACCCAGGCGTGGAAGCCTGCTCCAGGCTCTCCGATGATGCAGAGGGTGTGGATGTTCTGATTTACCGTGAACAACGCATGTCAGGAGGCCATTCCCTGCCTGTGCCCACGCACTGGCTGTACATGCTGAGGCAAGGCGAACCGAGTGTGCATTGCTCCAGTGAGCAGGAAGGCTGTGTGACACGGACGCTTTGAAGGCACCGGCATGGCCGACCAGCTGACGGAGGGGCAGATCGCAGAGTTCAAAGAAGCCTTCTCCCTCTTTGACAAGGACGGGGATGGGTCCATCACCACCAGCGAGCTGGGGACCGTCATGCGGTCGCTGGGGCAGAACCCCACCGAAGCCGAGCTGCAAGACATGATTAGTGAGTTGGATGCCGACGGCAGCGGCACGGTGGACTTCCCCGAATTCCTGTCCATGATGGCGAGGAAGATGAGGGACACGGACAGCGAGGAGGAGATCCGGGAAGCCTTCCGGGTGTTCGACAGGGACAAGAACGGCTACATCAGTGCGGCGGAGCTCCGGCATGTCATGACCAACCTGGGCGAGAAGCTGACGGACGAGGAGGTGGACGAGATGATCAAAGAGGCCGACAGCAACAGCGATGGGCAAGTCAACTACGAGGAGTTTGTACGGATGATGACGGAGAAGTGAAGAACTGACTTTCCTGGTACCGCATTCACTCATTCATTTGCTTCCTTTCACTGTAACCTACCGGTCAATGGTCCGTCCCCTCTTGCCCAAGGCCTGTGCATGTCTCTGCTGTTCTGTTGGTTTCTTCCCCTGTATTCTATTATTTTATTCTAAAGGCTGGCTGTGACTTACCCTGTTTGTTAGCTAAGCCCTGTGGCTCATCTGAAATTTAGCGTCTCTGATTACACACCTGGTTTATGCCTCTTTCAATAATCAGGTTTCCTTTAGACTAGGCAGCATGTGGCATTGGAGCCTATGTGTCCCAAGGACAGTCAACAAATGGGGCCTGATCCTTCCAGCCCTTACTCCTGTTGACATCAGTGACTATCCCTAAGAGTAGGGATTCCTCAACAGGGCTGGGGTTTTGCAAGATCACGTCCTTGGCAATTTGCACAGACTTTCAAGCCAGATCCAGACCCTGCCTCTGCCATTGGGTCCATGCAAGCAGACCCTCGCTCTGAAGCAGGGCCCTGCTGAAGTCACTGGGGTTCCATACGGGCACAAGGGTTCACTTGCATGGATATGGATGCGAGACTGGGGCTGTATGCTCATTATTAGTTTAAAAAAAAAAAAAAAAAGGACCAAGCCACAAATGGGGGGAGGGATAGCTCAGTGGTTTGAGCATTGGTCTGCTAAACCCAGGGTTGTGAGTTCAATCCTTGAGGGGGCCATTTAGGGATCGGGGGCAAAAATTGGGGATTGGTCCTGCTTTGAGCAGGAAGTTGGACTAGATGACCTCCTGAGGTCCCTTCCAACCCTGATATTCTATAAATCTTGTTCTTGATCTGGAAATTCTTCCCACTGCCCTCCCACCCCCCAACCTCCCCGGAATTCTGGGACACCTGTTGGGAGGGTTGGGTTCACACCCACAGGCACTTGCCTAAGGGGAGTTTCACTGTGATCTTAGCTGGTGTCTGTCTGTCTGAGTTTGTCTTTGTGCAGCACAGAAGTGGATTCTGCTGGGCTGGGTAGAAGAGTCACAATGCAGAGGCCAGATTCCATTCGAATTTGAACGCTAGACACCAGCGAACATGAACAAAGACAAGCGTTTGGCCTCCCCTAAGATTTGCCAGCGGCCTGACTTGCAAAATGAGGACTGACTGCATGAGCTTCTACAGAAATTTTCTCCAAGGAATTTGTGGCCAGCCTGGGAACACATCCTAAAGAAATCTTTGTGCTGCTTGTACTGCCTCTGTCTTATTCCTGATGGTACAAACCTTAAGGGAAGGGGAGAGGATAGGCGAATAAGTTAGATGCTCATTTTCTCTCCGGGGTTATTTGCCTTTTAGGAAACAGGAAATCTGGCTGTTAAGGATGCACACAGTAGATAGCTACATCTGCACTGTGACTACCATTTGGGCGACATTGGGGTTCCCTTCAGACGTTGTCCATTCAAATGGTTATCAGAACACTGGGAAGCATAAAGCTGTAATACTGCAAAGCGGGTGTCTTATTCAGGTGCAAGGCTGGCCATTCAAACTGTGGCCCCTTTGCTTTTCCAAGGAGAGAAAGTCACAGTGGGACTCCCTGGGCTTTGGATCTCATGATATAGGGTGACATTCCATGTGCAGGACACCACAACAAGGCTTATAAGTCAGGTCCCACTTAAACTCACAGGCCCTGATCCTGCAAACAATTATGCATGGGCTTTACTTACAATAGGACTTTGCAAGTCAATGGGACTAGTCGTGTGGTTAAAGTTAAGCCGGGGTGTAAATGTTTGCAGAGCGGGGTCTATAAGGCAAAATGGGATGTAAGTGGCACATTGGTTTCCGTGCAGGAATTTCACCCCCTGGGAACACCAGGAATGCTGCTGGAATCCTAATTACCTGCCAAGCATCATAGACGTGCTGTTAGAATCCACTGTGTTCACCTTTTTTCTGTATACCGCCGGGCTTGCCCCAGAAAAATGTTTCCTTCTGTTGTGCCTCTGCGTCCATTTTCTGTAGCCGATCGTTTTCAAAAGGATCAGCTTCTCATGCAAGCTCCCCCTCCGCTAGTCCAAGTGGTAGCTTTGTTTTCAAATAAAGGAATGATTATTTGCTTCCAGAGAACTTTCAGTGCTTCCTTTTCTCCACTCCCAGCTAGAACCCAGAAAAAGCGTTGATCGCGTGGCACTAAGGATGGGCTCAAGCTGCAAACGTCAAGGCTCAAGCTTGGTTACCAACAGCCCAAGGTTCCAGGCTGCTTGGGGTAGGCCCTTTGGCCTGAGGGAATGTGCATAGGGCTGGAAGCCAGGAGCCCAGATTTGCCTGAGCCTTGTTTATTTCTACCAGTTCAGTGTGGGTGTAAAATGCTACCAAAGCAGGATTTGCTGATGCAAATGAGTACACATGGGGCAAGGCAGCAGTGATTCAGATCCCAGGAGTTCTTGCGCTCACCTTCTCCACACTTTCTAGCTAGACAGCAATGCATCTACTGAACAATACCCCATGGTCTGATTTCCCCCCACTCCAAACATTGAGGGTGTTCAAAACCCGTATCTGTGTTTGGGAAATGGCTCCGCTCTTCATAATGATCCAAACCAAACGCCCAAAAGCCAAAGATCCGCTAACTTCAGGGCGTTTGAAATGCAGATGCAGCTCTGGAGTTGGCATCCAGGTTCCATCCCCACCTTAGAACCAGGGGTTTGGGTTGGGGGCAGCCCGATATAACACAGAAGGGTAGGGATGGAAGGCTTGATGAGTTCTTCCAAATAGGCTGCTGCACAGTTCCAATGACCAGGGTGGAGTTCAGGGTGCAGAATCATAGAAATGTGAGGTTGGGAGGGATCTTGAGAGGCCATCTAGTCCAGACCCCTGCGCTGAGGCAGGACCAAGTAAATCTAGACTAACCCTGACAGGTGTTTGCCCAACCAGGCTGTCCTTCAACACCTCCAGTGATGGGGATTGCACAACCTCCTTTGGACACCTGTTCCAGAACTTAACTACCCTGTAGTTAGAATGTTTTTCCTACTATCTAACCTAATTCTTCCTTGCTGCAGATTAAGTCCATCTCATCTTGGCCTACCTTGAGTGGACACGGAGAACAGTTGATCACAGTCCTCATTACAATAGCCCTTCACATATTTGTTATCAAATCCTCACCTCGGTCTTCTTTTCTCAGGACTAAACATGCTCTGTTTTTTAGCCTTTCCTCATAGGTCAGGTTTGCTAAACTGTTTATCATTTTTGTCACTGTCCTCTGGACTCTCTCCAGTTTGTCCACATCTTTCCTAAAGTGTCACACCCAGAACCAGGGGCAACAGAGCCTTCCCGAAAGTGGGCGGGCCAGGGGCCCTGCCCCCTCCATGGCTCCACCCCTGACCATCCTTTCCCCCAAGGCCCCAGCCCCCCGGCCAAGCCAGAAGCCAGAGCGGGGCTGGGGAGCCTGGACCCTTCCACCTGCCCGAGGTGGGGGGCCCAAAAGCAGCCCCTGGCCCGTATCCCCCCCTTCCAGGCCCCCGGCCCAGGACAGGTGGAGGGTCTGCGGACTTCGCACAGCTGCTCACGCAGCTCTTACCCTGACCCGGCTCCAGCCGGGGCACAGGGCCTTGGAGCCGCAGCCGGGCTATGGGCTCCAGCTGCTGACCTGGTTGGGGGGCAGGGCCTCAGGGGGAAGAGGAGGGGCAGAAGCCAGGGTCCGTGGTGAAAAGTGGATGGGCCAGCCCTGTCCACTTTCAAAAAATGGGAGAGCCGTGGCTCCCTGGCCACTCTGTTCGGGCGTCATTGCAGCTAAGGCCTCACTACTGCTGAGTAAAGTGTGACAATTACCTCCTGTGTCTTACACACGATACTCCTGTTTATACACCCCAGAATGATATGAGCCTTTATCCAAACTGTGTCACACTGTTGACTCATATTCAGTTAGCGAGCCACTATAACCTCCAGATCCTTTTCAGCAGTAATACTGTCTAGTCAGTGATTCGCCGTGTTATGTTCGTGCATATGTTTTCCTTCCTAATTGTGGTACTTTGCACTTGTTGGACCAGTTCTGCAATTTGTCACAGTCGTTTTGAATTCTAATCCTGTCCTCCAAAGGGCTTGCAACCTCTCCCAGCTCGGTGTTAGCCACAAACTTTAGAAGCATCCTCTCCTCTCTATTAACCAAGTCATCAATGAAAATCATCAGACCCAAGAGAGATCCTTGCAGGTATGTCCTCCCAGTGTGACAGCGAACCATTTATAATTATTCATTGCGTATGGTCTTTCAACTGGTTATGCACCCACCTTATAGAGATTTCATCTAGACCACATTTCCCTTGTTTGCTTATGCGAATTCATGTGGGACTGGGTCAAAAGCCTGACTAAAATCAAGATAAGAACATAAGAACAGCCATACTGGGTCAGACCAAAGGTCCAGTTAGCCCAGTATCAGTGGCCAATGCCAGGTGCCCCAGAGAGAATGAACAGAACTGGTAATCATCAAGTGATCCATCCCCTGTCGCCCATTCCCAGCTCCTGGCAAACAGAGGCTAGGGACACCATCCCCATCCATCCTAGCTAATAGCCATTGATGGACCTATCCTCCATGAATTTATCTAGCTCGTTTTTGAATAGCCTGTTAAAGTCTTGGCCTTCGCCACGTCCTCTGGCAAGGAGTTCAAGAGGTTGACAGAGCAGACATCCTGTCTACTGCTTCCCCCCATCCATGAGGCCTGAAAGCTGAAACAATCCCATGGAGGGAGCAGGCAGAGGTGAGGGAACAGCCTGATGGAGATGCCATTCTGGTGAAGACCCATTCGTGTCATTTCACTGATGGATACCATGAGCACTGGTTAGGAGGAAGAGGGCAGATTGCAGCTAATCTGGTTTTGTGATTAGGACACTGGGGGGAGAAGCAAATTCAAGTGCTGGCTGCTGTACATAGGGGCTCTGGAGCAATTTTTATAGTGCAGGGACTGAAAGTCATTGAACATAAGTGTATGTTCATTAGTACATCAAGCCAGGGGGCACCGCACCAAACACAGCCTTTACAGGGCTTGTCCGGGATCTCTCACCACCCAAGTGAGAATCATGGCCTTAGACCAAACAAGCTACTTTCTCGCTGTACAAGCTGGAGGGGTCCTGCTGCACCCAGAGTACCCCTCGTTCCAGTGCTCCACATCCAACACACTTCCTGGGAGACCTTGCACCGGCTATTGAGGGGCAGCTTCTCAAATTCTCACGATTCCGCTTGCCTCCCTTTTTTCCAAAGAGCTCAGCTCCCAGCATGCTGGCTGAACACTTTTGAAAACCTGGCCCTCACTCGCTCTGTGCCTCGGTTTCCCCTTCAGAAAGAGAAGGCTAATTATAGCAGACATGCCCCAGATCTTTCGACTCTTCGTGCCAGGGTCCCTTACTCTGCCCTTTTCCCATGCCAGGGGTTCTGTGTTCACCGCTTTTATTTTTTCTTTCTTTCTCCTGGCTTTTCTTTCAGGATGCCGACATTTTAATCTCTGGGGGGCATATGGGCAGAGCTGAGATGGGGTGTTGCTGTGTTGGAAGGTGTTAATGGAGGCCATTAACTAGTTCTTTGATCTAGAGGTGACTGAAGCTGCTGGCTCTGCTAACCAGATACCGAGGGCTCTGTACGTCCTCCATTTCTCCCTTCCTTTTTTCCCCCCGACGTTCACCCAAATCCAAAAGGTTCCTCCCACCGATGGCTAGGACACTCCCTGAAATTTTGCAATTGATTGGAGGTGGTGTTCAAGCAGTATCGTGTTCCACGGTCCCGACAGACAGCGAAATGCCATGGGGTTGAGAGTCAGGGGAACTGATCTGAGTAGCCAAACTATTCCAGAACAAGAGCGTCCACACTGGGAGCTATCTGGAAATAGCTCTGTCGAGTTACATTCACACCTTGCCTTATTCTGGAATAACTCCTATAGACAAGCTCTTAGGCCTCACAAGCTTGGCCAATAATAACACACAGGCCTCTCTTAGCACAGCTCTGTTCCCTCACAGGGAACTGCCTTCATGGCACATCTGCCCGCTCCCTGGCCTGACTGCCCCCTCGCCCACCAGCTGCTTGGTGGAGCAGACAGTGGTGCCTGACTGCCTGCACAAGGCAATCGGCCTTGCAGTGACATGTCCCATGGTGCTCTGAGTGCTCCAGCCCCAGTGGGAATAACCTTCCACTCCCTCTCAAAGCAAAGAGCTTGTGTAACCCACACACCTCCTGGATGTGGTGCTCTGTCCCCTCTAGTGGTACCGAGACCACTTCAAGATTAATGAGTCTGCTACAGCCTTAGCTAGCGGCCAGGTGGCTTTTGACTCATGCAGTAAAAGCTCATGCATTTAGCTTCAGAGGTCTCAGGTTCAATCCTGCCCGCCGACAACCGGGGTCTGTCGGGGTTACACTTGCAAGGGGGGCTGCAGTGTCAATGAAAGCTGAGCTGACCAGGCTAGAATACAGACGGGGGGGAATTCACCCCTGTGCTGGGGATGCATGCAGGGCCCGTGCATCACTTACGGGGGCTAAAGGCACACTCCAGTGGCACGCAGCCCTTGGGCTGGCCCGTGGCAAAGGGCTGGAGTTCAGCTGGAGCGTTTAAACAAGGCCGGTGGCTTTTCCTTTTCTGCAGCCAACAACAATTTTCCGCAGACGTGGTCTGGAGCCCGTTCAGGCCCCGTCCTGCCTTCCAACAGCCACAGAGTGCACGAGGCATGCAGGAGTCAGAGCTTTACTGTTTGCAACAGAAGCGATAGCTAAGGACAAAGGCCGGTGCCATTTTCGACCGTCGGTGTTGTGGGCACTCGTGTTTGCCTTTCTCTCCTGCGCGCACACGTCCTGTTCCAGCTTTCTCAGCTCCTGCCTGGACAGGAACTGGCACTTAGATAATGAAGAGGGTGTGGATGGTCTCATTTCTCTCCATGACTCAATTTGCACCAATGAAAAGTGTGAACCGTGTATTGCTGTCGGTCTCCAAGCCATTGTTTCATCCCTGGGCAAGGAGTCACAGGAGACTTTCCCAGGGCTCGGCTATCTGCAAAGCACAAGGAGAACCGAGTGCAAGCTGTTTCAGCAAGTAGGGAGGCACAGACGCTGAAAAGGCACCGGCATGGCCGGCCAGCTGGCGGAGGAGCAGATCGCAGAGTTCAAAGAAGCCTTCTCGCTCTTTGACAAAGATGGCGATGGGTCCATCACCACCGGTGAACTGGGGACCGTCATGCGGTCGCTGGGGCAGAACCCCACCGAGGCCAAGCTGCAAGACATGGTCGGCGAGTTGGACACTGACGGCAGCGGCACGGTGGACTTCCCCGAATTCCTGTCCTTGATGGCGAGGAAGATGAGGGACATGGACAGCGAGGAGGAGATCCGGGAAGCCTTCCGGGTCTTTGACGAGGATGGGATTGGCTACATCAGCGCGGCGGAGCTCCGGCACGTCATGACCAACCTTGGTGAGAAGCTGACGGATGAGGAGGTGGACGAGATGATCAAGGAGGCCGATGCAGATGGCAACGGGCAAGTCAACTACGAGGAGTTTGTGAGGATGATGGTCTCAAAGTGAAGATGTCTCCTATTGAACTTGTTCAATTTCTGGTGCAGGAACCATAGCTTGGCTTCTAGCTCATCCGCAGAAGCGTCTGTCCCACTGCCAAAGGACCATGGATACCCAGACATTTGAACTCCAGCATATATATTTCCTCTGTGTGTGGGAGGCAGTCTAACACTGAGGGAGGCATGGTCACATGGAAGTTCAAGGTGGGGGCTGGCATCAGGAGCCCTGGATTCTAGTCCTAGCTCTGCCATTAGTTTACTGTGCAGCCTTGGAGTTTCTTAACCTCTCCATGGGGTTTTGTTTTCACCGCTTGTACGAAGAGGAGAATACCATGTACCTACCTCTGTGAGGTGGCTGTGAGAACCTGAAACGGAAGAAGCCCTATGGGAGCCATTATTACAGGCTTTATAGGCCAAGGAGCAGTGGTCTCAAGTTGCAGTGGAGGAGATCTAGGCTAGATATTAGGAAAAACTTTTTCACTAGGAGGGTGGTGAAGCACTGGAATGGGTTCCCTAGGGAGGTGGTGGAATCTCCTTCCTTAGAGGTTTTTAAGGTCAGGCTTGACAAAGCCCTGGCTGGGATGATTTAGTTGGGGAGTGGTCCTGCTTTGAGCAGGGGGTTGGACTCGACCTCCTGAGGTTCCTTCCAACCCTGATAGTCTATGATTCTCCCTTTGTCTCACTATCCCTGCCCTTGTTTGCAAACATTGCTTGTGTTTTACATGGGCTACTGTCTCTAAAGTTCACTTGGGGGGTCACCCAGGGCAATAGCTGGGGTCTGGTTCAGGCCCAGCCATACGTATAACTAAGTCAACGGTGGATTTCTACTCCATCAAAGGCAGTTGTCTGAGGGCACTCAACAGGCACCCAGATACCATAGCGACGAGTGCAGCAGAGTAATCCGAACGGCATCGCTTAGAATAGGAGTCAGATTAGCAGGTGCATGAATGCCGGGCGGTGCGTGTCCTGTCTCTGCATTCTGGCTGGCTGGAGCAAAGCTATTGCTTGTAACTTGGAAGGCAGATAGAGTTCAAATGTTGGCTTTTGTAATAGCTAGAGATCCCTCCTGAGAATATTTCCTGACCGAAAGGCTCAACGAGGGTTTGAGCTTTCATGGGAACTCTCTCTGGGGTCAGATACATCCCCTAAAGAAATCTATGAAGTGACTGCGAGCCCTTCCTCTGATTCCTGATTGTGCGTGGATCTCTAAGGAGCGGGAATGGAGGAGAAATATGCAAAGGTTCAGGCTTCTGTTCTCATGTACACTACTTTAAATCCAGAGTTGCTCCCCTAAACTCACTCCGGATGCCAGTAGAAGAAAGCCCACAGAACAACTCCTCCACCCCCTTTTTTCCCTCTTGTTTTGTTTGATTACTTTGGGCCAAATTCTGCTCTTAGTTACACCAATAAAAAACGAGACAAATTCCACTGACGGAAATAGATTTACACTGGTGTAGCTGAGAGCGGAACTGAGCCTTTTATGGGGCATGGAAAGTTTTTTAAACACAGCATGGGCAAAACATGCAGATAAATCAATGCCTGGTACATATGGGTACAAGATAGTCCTTTACTTTAGGCCCTTTGCAACTGGCTCCATGCTGTTGACTCGGCGGGCCGTGTTCCCATAAATATTGTATAACAATACAAACGTTAAAGTCAGACATTTGCCAAACAGGTGTAATCCCCCCAGACCTCGGTACAATTTTTAAATCTCCTACCAGAAAACGTTTCCTTCTGTTGTTCCTGAGCCGCTGACAAATCAGCTGAGATGTTTAGCTTCAAAGGAATCTGCTTAGGGCACAGTTGGCCTCAAATCCATTCCAAATTATAGCCTCATTTCAATCAATAATTCTTTTCCCTTCTCTCCTGCAGCCCTCTTTTCATCTTCTGTTTTATTCCCCACCTGCTTGCAATCAGACAATGACATAAAGGGAAAGGCTGAAAGCTAGGTCTAGCTGGAAACTAGGGTTTGAGAGCAAAGATACGGGTGAAGATGTCCAAAACCGGGTAAAGTTAACTGCTTAAATTCTCATTTAGGTGTCTAAATAAGTAGCCTGGTTTTCTGTGGTTTGGACATTGAAGTCAGTAGAAGGTGCTGGATGCTCAGCATTTTTGAAAACCAGGCCACTTATTTAGTCGCCTAGATGTGAAAGTAAATGGGAGTTAGGTGCCTAAATATCTTTGAGGATCCGGGTCTTGGAGCCTAACTTTAGGCAGCCATTTTGGAACATCTTGGCCACAGGCCTGCATGCTGGTTCCATTACAATAGGTGGGGGTTTGACAGCATAGGAGAATTTACCTCAACGAAACCAGCCTAAGCAGAGTATGGTCTGAGCAAGAGGAAATAAGTGTGGGGGCCAGGAGCTACAAAGGAAGCAAAGGGTTGTCCTCAGGCCTGGGGAGAATCACGCAGCAGCCTTTCACCAGTGTTTGTCAGAGGAATGGGAAGGAGCTGATTTTAGGCCTAAAAATGTTTAAATGGATACATTGCCAACTCTCACAATGTTATCACAAGTCTCACCCTGTTTGGTGGGTTTCTTAAAGCCCCAGCTCCTGGAGTCATGTGACTACATGACAATCCCTGCATTCCGTATATATATATATATGTATATATATTCTAGCCCTTTTGGTTGCAGAGAAAATCTTGAAAATGTGACCCAAGTGACCCGCAAAGGTTCCAGAAACAGAAGGCAAATAACAAGAATGCCACATTTGTTGTCAAATCTCTTGATTTTTAAGCCAATTGCTTGAGTTTGGGGGCATGACTCATGATTTTTGAACACTTTAGACAGATAGATATGTAAGGGGACTGTTGCCCCCTTACTAACATTCAGTGAGAGTGTTTTAGTTGCTAGCTCCCAGTACTAAAAGGGGAAGTGACGATGGGGAATCAGGACCCTGAGACTGACAGCCCCCCAGGAACAATGGGGAGAGGCCAATGCTCCAGGTCAGCCCGAATGACAGGGCGGGCAGGCTAATTAGAGGGTCAAGAGGCCAGGAAGGTCCCGTCTTCAGTGTGAGCTGGAATTGTCTGGGTCAGACACAGCGGGGCCCGAGCTAAGGAGAAAGCAGGGGCCCACGCTAAGCTGGGGAGCAGAGCTGGGCCAGATCCAGAGGGACCAGAAAAGCAGCCCAGAGAGAGCAGACCCTGTCCTGGGAGCAGAGCTGCAGCCCCAAAGCCAGAGGCACAGCCCAGAGAGAGCAGACTGGCCCTGGGAGCAGAGCTGCAGCAACCAGAGCCAGAGGGGCCAGAAAAGCAGCCCAGGGAGCAGGTCAGTGCTGGGAGCAGAGTCACAGAAGCAGCCTGCAGAGCAGACCTGTCCTGGGAGCAGAGCTGCAGCAACCAGAGGCAGAGGGGCCGGAGAAGCAGCCCAGGGAGCTGGAGGCAGAGCAGCAGCAGCCCGGCAGAGACCGAGTGGAGCAGCTGGGGCTGGAGCAGTCTGGAGCTGGGTGCGGTGAGCAGCTGGGGAGAGCGAGGGGGACCCTGGGCAGCGGGTCCAGCACAGGGAGACGTCTCAGCCAAGGGGCTCTGCAGGCCAGGCTTGGATCGTAACCCCGACGGGGCGGGGGTGACACTGGGAAGAAGGGTCCTACCACTTAGAGCCTGAGAGCGTGTGGCCACCACCACAGAGAGTGTCCAACCCACCGCATCCCTGCAGCACAGCCAGGGCCGGAGAAGGAGGCCAGGGACTTACAAGGAACAGACTGTGAACTGCCCTGACGTTCCAGAGACCCTGTTTGTGATGTTCCCTGCCACAGAGCGGGGTGATGTGTTTCCTTTAACCTTTCCCATTTTGCCTTATTCTTTTTAAAATTAATTGTTGATTAAATAACTTGCATTTGCTTTAACTTGTATGTAATGGTCGGTGGGTCAGAGAAGTGCCCAGTGCAGAGAGAGTACCCCGGAGTGGGGACACCCTAGCCCCTGTCCTAGGTGACCACAGCAGGGTTGGGGGTTGAGCCCCCCAGGAATCCTGGGCCCAGCTTGTTGGGGTTACGAGGACTCTGCCAGACAGGAGAGTGGAAGGGGAGTCCTCAAGGGCAAGGAGGCCATTGGGTAAAGGAAGTGGGAGCGAGGACTCAGATCCTTTTGCTAGCCCACTTCACCGGGGTAGTGCAGAAGCCAGGAAAGTTCCCCACAAGAGTGGGACTATTCCCCCGCTTACAGATAGATAGATAGATAGATAGTACAATTTTTGTTTCAAGACCCAAAACAATGCAAATCACCTGGTATGGGCTTTGGTTACAAACTGGAAACTCAAGCCAGGTTCACTTTTGCAATAATCCTGGCCCCATTTTCAAGCCAACCTGAGTTAATTGATTGATTGTCACTGAAAGTAGGTGACACACCTAGGCACTCTGGAGTGACTTCTCCTGGAATTTGGGAGGATTGCGGAAATGCAGGGAGAGGCTGTTGTTGGTTTAATCCCAATAGCCTGTGTGCGCTCCGGGATTTGCCAGCACTCCCAGGTTTGTCTCTCTTCTTTAAGAGTCGCTATTCCGCAAATAAACTCATCGGCCATCCCCGCCCACCCCCCCGAAAAAAACCTCAGCCATAAACTTCATTGGGATGAGAGTTATGAAATCTCCCCCCACCCGCACACGCATTCACAAACACTCTCCCCCCCGATTTCAAGCCCCTCTGGGATCTGCTAGGATTATACGGAGGAAGTTCGCATTTTCTGGCTCCTGAGTATCTATTTTCAGCATAAAACACATACAGCCAGCGCCTGTTTTCCCACCAGCAGTCCACTGCCTGAGCACGAGCCTCCAAAACATCTAGTTAGGAACTGCCCTGTGGCTCCCGGACTGGAAGGAAACACCATCAGGGAGTGAGTGAAGCGCTAGGAAAATCTGGAAGAGCTCCTAAGGTGAACCAAACAGCCCTTGAAGTATCTGAGCGTCCAGCCCTGCGGCACAGAGAATAGTTCGGAGTTACATTGATTCAGCTCCTTTCATCTTGGCATGGCTGAACATTTTGCAAACGTTGGGCCTGATGCAGGCACTGCATGCTCTATGCCAGGGGTTCTCAAACTAGGGGTCGGGACCCCTCAGGGGCTCATGAGGTTATTACATGGGCAGGTCGCGAGCTGTCAACCTCCACCCAAAACCCCGCTTTACATCCAGCATTTATAATGGTGTGAAATATATAAAAAAGTGTTTTTAATTTATAAAGGGGGGGTCACACTCAGAGGCTTGCTATTTGAAAGGGGTCACCAGTACAAAAGTTTGAGAACCACTGCTCTATGTCGTAGGGGCAGCAGTGGATACCTCCCGGGGTGGGGGGAGAGCTGTGATCTTCTTCCAGGTGTGCTTTGCACCTCCAGGGCCTGTGACATGCAGCAGATCCCAGGGGCTGAGTCAAGCCCGTACATCAAGGCTGCCAGCCCCGTCTCTTCTCCGCGAGGCATGTGACGTTATACCCAGTAAACAACGGGCCTGAGCCAAACTGGAAAGGAATGTGGAGGCCAAGAGAAACCATGGCCTACTCACAGACACCAGGCTGGTTCTGATTTCGCTGGCAGCATCGGTGTAAATCAGTAGTAACTCCGCTGCATTCCTTGGTTTTACCCTGGTGTCTAAGGGACGGGAGTGAGAGTTGGAAGTGGCAGGTTCCATTTTTAAAGGGGGAGAGATCCCCATTTTCCCCATTGGAAGCCCTGTGTCAGCAAGCCAGTCCTACCCAAGCAGTGCTGGGACTGGGGTGAACTTCCCAGGGGAAGGGGAAGCCATGCAAAGCTCTTAATGTAGCTCTATAGACAAGGGGGCAAACTCAGCCCAGCTGTGACTGCTGCCGTCAGGGGAGTTGCACCAGGGGTGAATGTGGCCCCTGGCTAAAGCAGCATGCAGACAAGTCTCTGGCTGGAGAAGGGCAGAATGCACTAGCTGGGCTGGGAGGTTCGGGCCAGGAAACAGAAGGCTGGAGTCTCAGGGTATGTTTGCATCGAAAGGTGCGATTCCCAGCGCGCACAGACATATTGCCATTAGCTCTGCTCAAGCCAGCAGACTCAAGATAGCCGTGCAGCCCGGGTAGCAGGGGCGGTAGCTCAGGCAGGCTGCTTGACGAGGTGCCCAGGGGATCGGGGCGGGTTTGTGCTCGGGTAGGGTTACCAGATGGCCGGGGCTTCCCAGTCACGACCGCTTTGTCATCTGGAGTACTGTGTCCAGTTTTGGGCCCCACACTACAAGAAGGATGTGGAAAAATTGGAAAACGTCCAGCGGAGGGTAACAAAAATGATTAGGGGACTGGAACACATGCCTTACGAGGAGAGGCTGAGGGAACTGGGATTGTTTAGTCTGCGGAAGAGAAGAATGAGGGGGAATTTGGTAGCTGCTTTCAACTACCTGAAAGGGGGTTCCAAAGAGGATGGAGCTCGGCTGGTCTCAGTGGTGGCAGATGACAGAACGAGAAGTAATGGTTTCAAGTTGCAGTGGGGGAGGTTTAGGTTGGATATTAGGAAAAACTTTTTCACTAGGAGGGTGGTGAAACACTGGAATGGGTTCCCTAGGGAGGTGATGGAATCTCCTGCCTTAGATATTTTTAAGGTCAGGCTTGACAAAGCCCTGGCTGGGATGATTTAGTTGGGGATTGGTCCTGCTTTGAGCAGGGGGTTGGACTAGATGACCTCCTCAGGTCTCATCCAACCCTGATCTTCTATGATTCTGTCTACTCTCCGTCCGGGTGGATTTTTGAAATGAGTCAAAGTCTGGGGGGGTTTTGCAGAGCAGACGTTGCAGTTCAGAAAGAGCCCCGACTGGTCTCTGCCCTGCATCTGCAGCTGATTGGTCCATTTCTCTGCAGCCCCAGCTCCCACACCGGAGGGGAGGGCCCCGCAGGGAGGTGCTGATGATGGCTGGCGCTGGGTCCTAGGCATGGGCGGCACGGGCTAGCCCCCAGCCCCGCCCCTTCCACCTGAGGCCCTGCCCCTTCCACCCCACACAGCCCAGAGCCCCCCCACTGCGGCCGCTGGCCCCTGCCCCAGGCTAGCGTGCCCAGGCCCGGCGCGCTGGGAGGGTGGGCAGAGTGTCCCCGGCCCCCACAGCCCCGGAGCACCGGGAGGGCAGGTGGCACGGCTACTGCACAGGGGGAGCCCCAGAGCGGGAAGCGGGGGGCCTGGAGGCGGAGCATGGGCGGGGCCATGCCCGGCTGTTTGGGGAGGCACAGCCTCCCCCAGCCTATGATACCCACCGCCCATGGTCCTGGGCTTGTGTCAGCCACCCTGCCACTGTGCCAGGGAGTGACACTGCCCCCCCCACCTCCAGTGAGTGCCCCCTACAGCACCTCCCAAATACCCCTCCCGGTACACACGCGCACCCCCCCCTCCCGCCTCCCTCAGGTACCCCCCCGGTACACACGCACCCCCCCCCCCGCATCCCCCCAGGCACCCCTCCCGGTACACACGCGCACCCCCCCTCCCGCATCCCCCCAGGCACCCCTCCCGGTACACACGCGCACCCCCCCTCCCGCCTCCCTCAGGTACCCCCCCGGTACACACGCTCGCACCCCCTCCCGCGTCCCCCCAGGTACCTCCCCGGTACACACGCACCCCCCCTCCCGCCTCCCTCAGGTACCCCCCCGGTACACGTGCGCACCCCCTCCCGCCTCCCCCAGGCACCCCTCCCGGTACACACACGCACCCCCCCTCCCGCGTCCCCCAGGTACCCCCCCGGTACACACACGCACCCCCTCCCGCATCCCCCCCAGGTACCCCCCCGGTACACACACGCACCCCCCCCGCGTCCCCCCAGGTACCCCCCCGGTACACACGCGCACCCCCCCTCCCGCGTCCCCCCAGGTACCCTCCCGGTACACACGCGCACCCCCCCTCCCGCGTCCCCCAGGTACCCCTCCCGGTACACACATGCACCCCCCCTCCCGCGTCCCCCAGGTACCCCACCCGGTACACACGCGCGCGCCCCCCCCTCCCGCCTCCCCCAGGCACCCCTCCCGGTACACGCGCACCCCCCCCCTCCCGCATCCCCCCAGGTACCCTCCCGGTACACACACACCCTTCCTGCACCCCCCAAATAACCATTCCAGCACCCCCAACTGTACCCCCTCCAGCTGTTTCCCCGCCCCCCAGTGTCCACTTCTTGGCACCTGAAATAGGGTAACCGTCCACTCGGGTGGCTAACCCGATCTACTGCCCATGCTACCCCAGCTACACTGCTCTTTTTAGCCCGCCAGCTCAAGTGGACCTAGCACCTACCTGGGACTCACACCTTCCAGCTCAGATGTAGCCATACCCTCCATCACTCTGCCCCTTAGCCTGGGACAGGAACAGGGGTGCTGCAGCTAGGGGTGCTGGGGTGGCTTGAAGTGATTTCCATCGTATGCAGGGTTTGGGTTTTGCTCAATAGCGCTCAGCACCCACACTGTACCAATTGTTTACTGGACTGGGACAGTGTGGCCCGGGGGGATTGAAGAGACCTCTGTGTTCCTCGTATTCTGGGGCTGTACAGCCTTTGGCCTATGTTAAAGCAGCCTTGGAGCTGCCCTAAGTTGTGCTCGATATGGCCCCCTATGGGCCCTGGGAAGCAGCGGGTAGCCACAGTGCAGAGCACTCCAGCCACCTCCCTGAAGCACCCCCGACCTGCCCCCGACACGAGGGGCTGGAGAGATGGGTCAGTGCAGCGCTCCTGTGCTGGCTCTACCAGCCAGGGAGGCTCATTTTAAGGCCCCTTTGTGCTTAGCATAACTGAGACTCAGACCCAGTGTGTATGTGAACTCTACAAGGAGGCCATTTCCGTAGCAAGCCCACTGAGCAGGAAATCACTGGGCGGGCCCATCTCCTCCCTATGCCTGTCAGTGCCCCTCCCAGGTCAGCGGGTGGCAATTGCCCACGATCCGGAGCAAGGCATGCCACCACCACAGTGTTCCCAGGACCCTGCCCCCCCCACCCCCGGCCCGCTGGCCTGAGGGTGACCGCCAGGCTGCCTTCGTCTCCTCGTTCCATGTCTGACGTCCCGGGACCTGGTGGCTCTGCTGGCTGCACAGCTCGGAGCCAGCCCTGGTTTGAATTAACGACGCGAGCGGCTGTTGCCGGCTCATGTTACCGTGTGCGGCAGGAATTAGGGCTGTGCTCGGCAGTGCAAATCCTTCAAAATCTGAGCCTGCGGGCAAGTTGTGGGGGGGGCAGGGAGACAGCAGGAAATGGGGTGCGGGGAAAGCCGCAGCAGGAGCCCCCTTGTTTTAAACTCCTGGCTCCCACCGACGAAACCCCCTCTGATTTATGGTCTGTGACAAAGCCTAGGGGGGAGGGAGTTACTCCAGGGATGACTGTGGCCCATCTGGCTCCAGCGTCCCCTCTCCTGCCTGCTGCAGGACCGGCTGTGGCTGCTGGCACCAGGTGGGTGCGGCGCCGAGGCCCTGAAGGTGTTCAGCAGGGCGGGGGCCTCCTGATCTCTGTCTGGGCGCCAGCCCCATGCGTCTCCTCACGCCAGCGTTTCGTGCTGGGGCAAGAAAGCAAAACAAGCGGCATGTCAGTGGGAGTCTGGGAAGTCGCCCAGGGCAGGCAGAGACCTCGCTGCTTTTCCTTTTATCTCCGGCTTCCTTCGGCTAAAGGCCAGCTGAATTCTGCACTGGCCACAGCTTCCTGGATAGCCCCCAAGGATCCCTTGATCTATCGCCCACTGACTGCTATCTCGGCCAGGGTGCCTGCAGCTCTCCGGCCTGCAGGCGTGGATGGCCATGGCCAGGTATAGATTAGCAAGGAGACATGCTGAGTGGCACTAAGGTACTTCCGTAGAGTCCAGGAACCTCAACGGATCCAACGGGGCTGGGAGAGAAAGGTCCCCTTTCGCCATGGTCGGGGCACCTCTGCCCATTTCACCAGTGCTTCCCCCTCTGCCAAAATGCATCCCCTCCCCTCTCTTCCAGGTTGATTTCAATAGACATTAGAAGCCTGAATACCTTTGAGGATCCAGGTCTAGGCTCTCTGTGCCACTGTTCCCCATCCATGCCATGGGGATAACAGCCCAGCCCTGCCTCTCAGGGGGAAGGGGAGGGGTAAGTTAAATACCTGAAAGATTGTGAGGTGCTCGCTCGGGGGACAGATAAGGCTCATAGAGCTGAAGGCCAGAAGGGACCATCACGATCACCGAGTCTGATCTCCTGCACATTGCAGGCCACAGAACCTCGCCCACCCACTCCTGTAACAGATCCCTAACCTCCAGCTGAGTTCCCGAACTCCTCAAATCTTGAGTTAAAGGCTTCAAGTTAGAGAGAATCCACCATTTACTCCCATTCAAACCAGCAACTGGCCCAGGCTGCACACTGTGGAGGAAGGCGAAAAAGCCCTCTTAAAGAGAGACAGGTATCATCAGCACGCGGGTGAGACTGCTGCCCCAAACAGCTCATAGTCTCCCCTCATGGCTTTACATCCTCCTGGAGCAGGAGGGTGGCTCATGGGAGCCCGATGTGCCCAGGATTCCCCAGGGAGGAAGAGCAGCTGCCCAAACCTAGACAGAGAGCTAGGAATGAACCCGCTGAAGGACCATTCCATCCGCTCTGGCAAGATCCCATCGGGGCCCGTGACTTGGAAGTCAGTGGAGCGATGCTGATGTACATCACTTGGGGATGTTGATCATCAGGGAGAGCTAGGATAACAATCCATAGGTATTTCAGGAGAGGAATTATTTAGTGTGGCCCAAGGACGGGGCAACTCAAGGTAAATGGGACAAAACTGAACATGGGAAATTGTAGGCAAAATATCAGGGAATATTTTATGACAGTGAGATCTACCGTACTACACTGGAAGATCTACCATACTAGACTGGGAGATCTGCAGTACTAGACCAGGGAAAATGGTAGAAGCCCCATCTCTTAAGTCGTTTAAAACCAGATTGTACAGAGAGCTGGGGAATATACTAAGGGAACAATCTACTGACGGCTTAAAGCAGGGGAGGAGAGAACAGAGTAGGTGATCTAATGGGTCTTTTCCATTTTCATTTCATTAGCTGTGCTCTTGAGCTGAAATTCACCCCTGTGCAAAGAGCCAGCACCACTGAGCCCTGAGTAGGGTTTGAGGGGGACTTAGTGGTGTAGAGGACTTGTGCTGCCCCTCTGCAGAAGGCTGAATTTGTATGCACCTACATCTAGAAAATAAAGACAGGATTTGCCTGTGTGAACTAAGCCAGAGGGTCATGCACGACTATTGTCTTTAGGAGCCATAAAAGCCTCTAAATTTAGACCTTCCATAAATGTAATTACGTAAAATGTAAAAATGTAATGGGACATTTTTGCTCCAAAACTGCACCCTTTTTTTTAGGCCTGACCTTTTATCCCTTTCTATTCCTGGGATGTTTAATTACCAGAGCTTTCTGACATGGCTTATTTCGAATTGTTTTTCTTCTCGGTAACCTTTAATGGTTCCCAGCAACTCGTGCTGACTGCGAGCAAAAGTGGTCCAAGTCGAGAAATGGCAGAGCAAGTCCAAGGAGCTCTCGGGGTTGTTTTTGGTGGCACCAGCCCAGGCGTGGAGGTTTACTTGTGCTTTCGGCGCTGGAGACACTAATCTAGTAAGGAGCCGAAAAGGGAAACAGATTGTTTGCTTGATCTGGGGAGCGCTTTGTGTTTTCAAAGAGCAGTATTAGAGCGATCAGCCCTGCCAGGGGACTCACTCCCTGATCCTATCTGCCCTGGATATTCAGTTCCCCAAGTTGTGCTCCTCAGTGTCGCCACTCCCCATGCTACATCCCTGCCTTCAGAATCCACAACTTAGCCCCAGATTTCCTTGGATTTCCCAGTCTGCCTGTCTCTGTCTTTTATCTTATATTTAGACTGTAAGCTCTGCGGGGCAGGGACCGTCCTTTCATTCTGTGTTTGAGCAGCGCCTAGCACTGCCGGGCCCTGGGCCACGACAGAATGAAGAAGAATATTCAGAGTGAGATTCCACACTCTCTGTTCTCACCAGGCCTATTAGCATTTCAATCAGTTAACAGTACCACAGCCGTGAGGGTCCCCAGGCAGTCTGCAGCTGCAACACGGCAGCTTGCTGGAGCCAGCAGGAAGCATGGGCCGGTGGACCCTACCTCACCACAGACACCACCCATGAAGCTCCTGATTGGCTCAGATGTACTATTTAAGCCGGAAGGAGGCCCAGGATGTTGTCTAAGCAACTAGGTAGATCTCTGGCTGGCTGCTACATTGGACTCTGCCTTCTTGCGTGATGCTTGAGTGCAGCATTGTTCCAGATCCCTGTTTCTATACCCCACCCCTGGCTCCTGACTTGGGCTCCAACCCTTGGCTTAGCTCCTGACTCTGGCTCTGTCACCAGGCTCAGGTCCCTGGCTCCTGACTCCCACGCTGACCAATAGGTCTTACTGCCCACATCCCAGTCCATGACAGCAACCCTGAGGTGATTCTGCAAGGCGCTGAACGGCTCCAGCCCAGCAAAGCAGGTCATGCCAGTAACCCCATTGGCTTACCTCCACCAGCCCCGTAACATCCGGCCATGCACACAGCGTAGGGACTACGCACACAGCAGAGGCAATGGGTGTGAAAGACCTGATCAATAAACCCCTGGTGATGATCACTTTAGATAAGCTATTACCAGCAGGAGAGTGAGTTTGTGTGTGTATGGGGATGGGGGGGGTGAGAAAACCTGGATTTGTGCTGGAAATGGCCCACCTTGATTATCATGCACATTGTAGGGAGAGTGGTCACTTTGGATAAGCTATTACCAGCAGGAGAGTGAGTTTGTGTGTGTGGTTTTTGGAGGGGGGTGAGGGAGTGAGAGAACCTGGATTTGTGCTGGAAATGGCCCACCTTGATTATCATACACATTGTGAAGAGAATGGTCACTTTGGATGGGCTATTACCAGCAGGCGAGTGAGTTTGTGTGTGTGTGGGGGGGGGGGGGGGGGGCGGGCGGAGGGTGAGAAAACCTGGATTTGTGCTGGAAATGGCCCAACCTGATGATCACTTTAGATAAGCTATTACCAGCAGGAGAGTGGGGTGGGAGGAGGTATTGTTTCATGGTCTCTGTGTGTATATAATGTCTTCTGCAGTTTCCACGGTATGCATCCGATGAAGTGAGCTGTAGCTCACGAAAGCTCATGCTCAAATAAATTGGTTAGTCTCTAAGGTGCCACAAGTACTCCTTTTCTTTTTGCGAAGACAGACTAACACGGCTGTTACTCTGAAACCCCTGGTGTGTGGCTTATCTTCCCTCCTTATCATAGAATCATAGAATCATAGACTATCAGGGTTGGAAGGGACCTCAGGAGGTCACCTAGTCCAACCCCCTGCTCAAAGCAAGACCAATTCCCAACTAAAGCATCCCAGCCAGGGCTTTGTCAAGCCTGACCTTAAAACTGGAGATTCCACCACCTCCCCAGGTAACGCATTCCAGTGCTTCACCACCCTCCTAGTGAAAACGTTTTTCCTAATAGCCAACCTAAACCTCCCCCACTGCAACTTGAGACCATTACTCCATTACTATCATCAAAGCACTTCATGGCCTGGGCCCAGGAGCTCCAAAAGATCATCTAAAGCTCCAGTGCAAAGACCGTGGTCAACAGCTACGCTCCTCTGGCATAATGGACTTTATCCCGACAGGAGTAAAGCTCATCTGTACAGGAGACAGAACCTTCTCTAGGGGCGGTCCAAGACTGTGGAATGAGCTCCCATGTCTTCGACCTGCCTTCTCTAATATAAACACATAGCAACAGGCTTACTTATTTAAAAAAAAAAATCACTACCAAGAAACTCTACTGCACACGCCTCTCCTCCTGGGGAGAGGATAAGAGAACAAACAATGCATGACAGATGTTAATCATGTTGCTTAATGTACTACTGGAAATGCTGGATATGATGGTGATCAGTATGGTATAAGAACCTGAAGAGAAGTGAAGAGAAGAGTGACTGTAACCAATGTTGTTCCAGCGAATAACAAACTGCATTGTACACAGGGGGCATGTGCCTTACTTTGCCTGCCCACAAGAAGGGAGGACATTAGGTGATTAAAAACCCAGAAAGGAAACAGAGTGGATAAAAAAGGGATGGTTCTAAAGATTTCTCCTAGGAATTAACCTGGCTTTGGACAGGTGGGTGGATGTACCATGTGACTACATTTCAACATCAGCCCTTCTTGGCATAGGCATTTGGGTGAGTCATGTAGATCCGGGGAGGCTTTTTTAGGCAACAGGACATCAAAGTGGTGAACAATACATGGGCAGTTTAAAAGGAATTTGAAATAGACCTTTCCCCTCTGGCACATGGAAGGGTGGTGTCTGCCGATGACTCCTGGCCCACTTCCACTGAAATGAGCTAGGTCTGATTTGGCCACCCCCGGTGGGCGATCAACGGGCACAAAAGCAGGGGTTTGTGACGGAGGTGATCAAAATGGGGGAAGGTAGAAGAATGACCTGGACGCCAGTCTGGCCTTAGCTTTCAAACCTGTTTGGTATCACAGAAAGGTCGGAATGTCCCCACACGTCTGTTTCGTATTTCTAAGGGAAGATCCTTGGAAGCTCAGACCTGAGGGGGCCTCCCCAAGATGTACTCCACCACAGATGCTCCAGGGGAGGAAGGGTGGATATAATCTCTCTCTGAAGTCCATCACCAGCTCTGGAATTGCCTATCATAGATACTTCCCTGGCCCCACCACCATAGCATGTGCTCCGTGCCATCTCTTACATATTTATCTTCACAAAGCCCAGGAGGTAGGGCTTTGCTGTTATCCCCATGGTACAGATGGGGACCTGAAGCACCAGAGGGTACATCTACACTGCAAAAAAACACCCGCAGCCATGAGCCTCGTACCCTGGCTCTATGGACTTGGGTTCCTGCTACGGTGCTAAAAATAGCCAGGTAGACGTTCCTGTTCATGCTCTGAGACCCAACCCCTCGAGCTCTGGCTGGAGACCTGAGCACTGAGATTTGCTGCCACAGAAATTGTTTTGCTGTGTAGACGTACCCAGAGAGACTCAATGGACCTCAGTAGGAGTTAGGTGCCTAAATACCTTTAAAAAGTAGGGTCTCAAACCCATGTTTCCTGAGGAATAGGCTACTGCTCTAACCACCAGACCAGTCTTCCCCCTCTAGGGCTTGACTAGAATGGTGAAGGGCTCAGCATAAGAACTTTCACGGACAGGTTTCTGTGGGGGTGGTGGAGTCCTTCCTCCGACAGTCCCAGTGTCGTCCCCAACAGAGCCGGCCAGCGAGGCCAGGTCCCAGGACAGAGCAATGAACGGCAAAGGAAGAAGATGTTAGCCTTGCTTGAAAATCACGTGGGTCCTGGTCTGGAGCGCTGTGCAGGGATGTGTGTGTTGGCGCTGGGGCCTGGATCTGTTTTCAAAGCAGCAGGATGTTAATCCCCTTCCCACTCCTCATGCAGCAAGCCAGGGAAGCAAAGCAGGAACTGGCCGCAGCAGCGAGCGTGAGGAGAGACAGCTGGCCGGGCTGCTGGCAGAGCGTAATTGCTTCGATCTCTAACATTTGCACTGCTAATTACTGCCAGGTCAGACCCCAGGTCTGGATTTTGGAACTGCCACCTGCTAGCAGCGCTTACGGGAAGTTACTGCTCTGCAGGGCCGAAGTGTCAGGCCCCCCATTCACCCCTTATCGCAGTGGAGGAGCTGTGTCCCGTACTCTGGGCCCACCCGATAGCTTGGAGGGAGGAGAAAAATAATTAGTAACATGTCCTGTCTTCCTAGGATCTTACCATCGTCTAAATAACCTGTGCTCGCAACCATGCCCATCCAGGCAGTGAGATAAATGAGTACTATTGTCCCCACATTAAGGATGAGGAGGAAGGATGGTCCCATGATTAGGTCACTAGCTGGGGACAGAGGGAGACTGTTTCAATGCCCTGCTCTGCCACAGGCTTCCTGCATGACCTTGGGCACGACACGTAGCCACGCTAGGCCTCAGTTTCCCCATCTGTAAAATGGAGCTAATAGCACAGCCCCACCTCACAGGGGTGTTGTGAGGCTAAATGCAGTAAAGGTGGTGAGGTGCTCAGACACTGTGGTGCTGGAGGTCATATAAGTACCTCTGATAAATAAATGGAGAAACTGAGGGTAGGTCTACAGTGGAGCATGAGGGAGGAGGTGTAGCCGAGTGGCAGGAATGGGCTAGCTGCTCCAAGGACGATCTCCTCTGAAACCCTAGATATGTACTCGGGGCAGCTAACCCATACAGCCACGGCTACGCTGCTGGCTGGGCTGATTTAGTTGAGGATTGGTCCTGCTTTGAGCAGGGGGTTGGACTAGATGACCTCCTGAGGTCCCTTCCAACCCTGATATTCTATGATTTTTAGGGCATAAGTTCAATCAGAACTAGTGTGGGTGTGGCGAGTTCCAGTGTAGACATACCCCCCCCCCGCCCCCGTTTCAGAGGGTAAGGGATTTGCCCAAGGCCACAGAGGGAGTCAGTAGTAGAGCCAGGGATCTCGTTTTATATTACGGCTCCATCGTTTGCGAGCAAACCCAACAGACCAATAGGCTGCTTCTTACTCGAGCGCACTGACATTTTTCTCAGAAAGATTCTTCCCCAGGGAAATGTGGGGTTTCCCCCAAATCTACATTTTCTCCCGGAAAATGCCCACGCCGATGCCATGTTCCAATTCTTCGAGGGGCCAATGCAAAATGAAGCGTTTCGTTTCGAGAACGTCGACGTTCTGAAACTCAGCATTCCTGGTAGGTGCCGCCGTTTCCCAGTTGCAACGTTCGCAGGGACTTTTCGCTCCAGGAACATTTTCCATCTTTTGACCTTTCCTCCCATCGCAGGACAAAAACCAGTGTTGAAATGCTGGAGTTTCCTGTGGGACAGAAATTCCATTCTTCGAACAGCTCTACTTATCACCAGGGCCAATAACCTTCTATAACAGAGATGGGCAAACTACGGCCCGCGGGCCACATCCGGCCCGCAGGACCGTCCTGCCCGGCCCCTGAGCTCCCGGTGCTCTGTGCTGCGCGACGTGGCTGCCTGTCCTGGTGCACTCGCGCTGCCAGCCACCGGTGCTCCAGGCAGCACGGTAAAGGGGCAGGGGGCAGGGAGCAGCGTGGGGGGGGGGTTCGATAGAGGACAGGGGAGTTCGGGGGCTGGTCAGGGGCCAGGGGTGTGGATAGGGGTCAGGGCAGTCAGAGGGCAGGGAACAGGGGGGTTGAATGGGAGCAGGGGTCCCGGGGGGAGTCAGGAAGGAGAGGGGGGTTGGATGGGGCAGGGGGTCCGGGGGCAGTCAGGGGACAGAGAGTGGGGGGGTGTGGATGGGGCAGGGTTCGCCGGGTGGCCATCAGGGGGTGAGAGGCAGGGGGGGGTCGGATAGGGGATGGGGGCAATTAGGGGCAGGGTGTCTGGGGGCAGTCAGGGAGAAGGGGTGGTTGGATGGGGCAGGGGTCCCGGGGGGACAGTCAGGAAGGAGAGGGGGGTTGGATGGGGCAGGGGTCGCCGGGGGGGGGCCATCAGGGGGTGAGAAGCAGGGGGGGTCGGATAGGGGATCGGGGCAGTTAGGGGCAGGGTGTCTGGGGGCAGACAGAAGGGGTGGTTGGATGGGGCAGGGGTCCCGGGGGGACAGTCAGGAAGGAGAGGGGGGTCGGATGGGACAGGGGTCGCCGGGGGGGGGGCCATCAGGGGGCGAGAAGCAGGGGGGGTCGGATGGGGCGGGGACAATTAGGGGCAGGGTGTCTGGGGGCGGTCAGGGAGAAGGGGTGGTTGGATGGGGCGGGGTCCCAGGGGGACAGTCAGGAAGGAGAGGGGGGTTGGATGGGGCAGGGGTCCCAGGGGGGCAGTCAGGAAGGAGAGGGGGGTTGGATGGGGCACGGGGTCCAGGGGCAGTCAGGGGACAGAGAGTAGGGGGTGTGTGGATGGGGCAGGGTTCGCCGGGGGGCCATCAGGGGGCGAGAAGCAGCGGGGGGTCGGACAGAGGACGGGGGCCAGGCCATGCCTGGCTGTCTGGGGAGGCACAGCCTCCCCTAACCGGCCCTCCATACAATTTCAGAAACCTGATGCGGCCCTCAGGCCAAAAAGTTTGCCCGCCCCTGTTCTATAATGCCTTCTCCCGAGCTGCTTATGACCATACAACATGTACTGCTCACGTCTGCAACATGTATGAACCACCTGTAAACAGAACCTTACTGTAAAGCACGTCTGAGCCATGCGCAGAACTCCATGCTGCATAGCTATACACCCAGCTCTCCTCAGCATACAGGGCGCTCTGGGGAGGTCACTTTCCAAGCACGGCCTGACTTTACCAGGGTCAGTAAAGTTTCCCAGTGGGATCTCTAAGGCAGGTGCTCAGATACTGCAGACATGGGAGACACGCAGGTAGAAAGACAGACAGAAGTTTCTGCAACCGCTGTGCATCAAGGCTGCCATCCTAAAAGCCGACATGTCCCGCTCTCAGCCCCTTCTCTCTGTCCACACCGTGGCTGCTGGGTCGCTCCCTTTCTCACATGCTGCTGCTGCATTGTGCCAGCTTCCCCCCTCGCTGGCTGGCTTTGCCGTGGGGCAGGGTAGCACATTTCCTACTCATGACAATGATGTAAGTCAACGGGCTTGACAACTGGCGTGCAAGTTCAGGCCCTGATCCTGCACATCAGCTCCTCAAGCCAGGACATCACAAAGGTGATTCACAGCCACTTTTGCACTCAGAATTCAAGCCCATTAATGATTAAACCCAGTTCACGGCCTAGGGAAACAAACCCCCGTCACACTCAGGTACATTCAAATACAGGGGAAGATACAGACAGTTCTGCTGGGGACCGGCTGGGAGTTCCCGCCATAAAAGCTGCAAGATGGACTTCCTGAAAGGGATGCATTTCGGCAGTGATGATGCAGTAACCCCCACTGAGCGGCTGGGGGTTGAGAAGGGAAGCAGAATAGGACCTTCTGGGATCACGCCCATCTGAGCGGTCCTGTCTGGGGGGCTCTGAGGGGGAACATGTTCAGAGATGCCCCAAAGGATGGCTGTCCTACTCCCTCCTCTCCAGGGTGGGAGGAGCTCTTCGTAGATGTTAAGGCCAAACGGGACCATAGAGTACCTAGGCTGATCTCCTGCATAACACAGCCCAAAGAATCTCACCCAGTGGTTCCTATATGAAGCCCACGGCTTCTGTTGGAGCTATAGCTCCTCTCTTCAAAAAGACACCCAGCCTTTAAATAAAGACTTCAAGTGATGGAGAATTTACCATGTCCCTAGGTCAGTTGTTCCAATGGTTAACACTCAATGGCCACCTCCTCGCCGGACTGACAGTTGCTGGTTGCAGGCCCTCTACTAAAGCAAAATAGTCCTCATCTTGCCCGCTCTTTGGTGGTTTGCACCATCGACAACACTAACCCTGAGGGAGGCTGATGCATGCGCCTTGTTTTTCTGCATATAACCCTGCACCATGCCGTTTCTAAGTACCCTGTTGGAGGTAACTGCCGTTTTGCAAGGCAAAGCTGCTGCAGCATGTTCCGGAGGAGACACACACGCTGTACTCTCTCTTGTTTTACTATGAGAAAACCCGAGAATGGAGGGCTGTTCTTTGCATGGGGGGAATGTCACACTAAGATCTACATGGGGTACCCGCTGCAGCTCCCATAGCATTTCGATGTCGAGGCTCTGTGGCCTGTGGCAGACAGGAGGCAGGCTACATGATCATTATGGTTCCTTTTAGCTTCCCAATCCCCTCCGTGAAGAATTAATGACTGTTTTCCTTATGTCTCAGCATCAAGCCCTCTATAAGTTGATCCGTCTGCTCAAAATCAACAAACATCCACTGGTTACACAACAAGCGAAATTACCATATGCAGCATTTTGCTGTAATCTGATCATGTGTTTATGGGGAGAGTGGGGAGCCGGCGCACTGTGGAGAGCAGAAAGCCAGAGTGTTATCGCACAAACAAAGTCCTTTTGGTTTTGCAATCCCTCGCTCCTTAATGCCATGTGCTGGCAAAGGGTGAGGAGAAAGGTGGTGAGTCGGGTGCTTCTCCACATTCAGCCATGTGATTAACCTTTAACCCTTCATTAGACCTACATGCACAACAGACCAAATCCTGTTCTCACATACAGTGGTGCATGCAGTTATTCCAGAGCACCATTTGCCTATGGTGGGGGCTGAATTTCTATCGAAAATATGCTGGCAGTAAGCTAGCATGGTCTAGTGGACAGGGATCTGGACTGACACTCAGAAGACCTGAAGGCCAAGCCCAGTGCTTCCACTAATGTACCTTGAGCAAATCCTTTCCTTCCCCACCCTGCCTCATTCTTGCTTATTTAGACTAAGTTTTTCAGAGGAAGGCCTGTTTCTCCCCATATGTTTGTACAGCACCTAGCGCACTGGGGTCTGATTTCAGCTGGGGCCACTTAGGAGTTACTGAAATAATAACTGTTCTGGCTGCGCTACAGTCAGTGTGGGAGCCCCTGACAACTGGCGCGAGACCACCATAGGTATCTCACTTAGGACACTGAGCTACAAGATGGTCACAACTTCCTGCCACTGTTGGCCGGGGCTGGCTTGTAACTGGGCTGCATAGAAGCAAAGAGTGAGTCCCCTTAACAGTCACCCCAATGAAGTCCATTAGGAACCCTTGGCCTGATCCTCAGCTGGTGTGAATCAGTGTCACTCTAGTTTATACCAGCTAAGGATCTGGTGCACCTGGCGCGAGGGAGCAGAGCTGGCAGAAGATACATCTGTTATCAGCACGGGAAGGCTGATAACGTGCCAGGCTCTCAGGAACCACACACGTGGCTGTTCGTTCCCTTTCCTCCCGGTCCCGGGCAGCTCCCGGGCAACATGACTCCGGGGCAAGGTCACAGAATTCTGGATTGACCCGGCCATTTGCCATCAGATGGGCTCAGGAAGAGCAATGTCATGGGACAATTAATAACGGATGCATGGGGTGGTTGTGAATTAGAGGCAGGTGCCTATTAAACTGCTTTGGAATCCATTTTAAATTCCTGGAGAGCAGAGTCCTCCATGGGGCCGGTGTGCACACAGGGACCTAACTCGCCGAGGGTGTACGTGGGCACAACACCCCCAAAGCCCAGCCGGCTGCACCTGCGTACACCAACGGTACATTCAGCCTGTGCCTGTTTGCCAGGAGACATGCAGGGGTCGTATCCTGCTGTCTGTGAAATCAGTGGCACAACTCCTATTGACTTCAGTCGGAAGAGGATTGGCCCATGGGTTTTAAACCAGGCAGGTCCTCTGCCCTCTACCTCCTCTCCACCAGCCACTTTTGTCATTGCTCCAGAACCAGCTGTTTCTAATTGTCAATATCTTCAGGACCTTCTGTCCTTCCTCAGCAGCCAGTTTCTCCAGGTCCTCTGCTTTCTTCCTCTCTCCTCCAGCCCCTCAATAGCCAAAGTCATCTGGTCTTCATTTCTCGGATCTATCTATCTATCTATCTATCTATCTATCTATCTATCTATCCCCATACACCCCCTCTATCTATCTATCTATCTATCTATCTATCTATCTATCTATCTATCTATTTCCATACACCCCCTCTATCTATCTATCTATCTATCTATCTATCTATCTATCTATCTATCTATCTCCATACACCCCCTCTATCTATCTATCTATATCCATACACCCCCTCTATCTATCTATCCCCATACACCCCCTCTATCTATCTATCTATCTATCTACACCCCCTCTATCTATCTATCTATCTATCTATCTATCTACACCCCCTCTATCTATCTATTTATCTATCTATCTATCTCCATACACCCCCTCTATCTATCTATCTATCTATCTATCTATCTATCTATCTACACCCCCTCTATCTATCTATCTATCTATCTATCTATCTATCTATCCCCATACACCCCCTCTATCTATCTATCTATCTACACCCCCTCTATCTATCTATCTATCTATCTATCTATCTACACCCCCTCTATCTATCTATCTATCTATCTATCTATCTATCTATCTCCATACACCCCCTCTATCTATCTATCTATATCCATACACCCCCTCTATCTATCTATCTATCTATCTATATATCTATCCCCATTCACCCCCTCTATCTATCTATCTATCTATCTATCTATCTACACCCCCTCTATCTATCTATCTATCTATCTATCTATCTATCCCCATCCACCCCCTCTATCTATCTATCTATCTATCTATCTACACCCCCTCTATCTATCTATTTATCTATCTATCTATCTCCATACACCCCCTCTATCTATCTATCTATCTATCTATCTATCTATCTACACCCCCTCTATCTATCTATCTATCTATCTATCTATCACCATACACCCCCTCTATCTATCTATCTATCTACACCCCCTCTATCTATCTATCTATCTATCTATCTATCTACACCCCCTCTATCTATCTATCTATCTATCTATCTATCTATCTATCTATCTATCTATCCCCATTCACCCCCTCTATCTATCTATCTATCTATCTATCTATCTATCTATCTATCCCCATACACCCCCTCTATCTATCTATCTATCTATCTATCTATCTATCTATCTATCTATCTACCAGTTTGACAATCACTGTGGTATCTTAGCTGCCTATCAAGCAGTTTCGTCCTGGTTGTCCCCAGCAGCCGGCATCTTCCGAATGCTGCTTCATACCTCCTCAATACAGGCCCAGAAGTGTGAGCTGCACCTGATGGCTTGAACCCTTGAGCTCTGAAACAACCATTGGGGCAAATAGCAGATCTGCCACCCAGGCCTTTTGACGAGCCGCTGAGGTCAGAGGTTTGGATTCAAGTGACTATCATCCCAGTCTACAGCAAGGGCAACAAAACGAAGGGTCTGGAACTGTGAGGTGGGCCTAAGCCATAAGCAACAGCTCTGGATTTTGAAGTTCAGGGTGGTGGGGGTTGGATCCAGGGGTTTGGTTTACCCCAGGACTGGCTTAGGGACCGACCTGACACACAGGCTCTGAAGCGCTTTGGGATCCAGAGTTGTGGCGCAAGCCAAACTGAGGTGAGCCAAGTTTAAACCGCCGTAGAGCGTCCACACACAACATTGCACTGGTTTCACGTGTAGCCCAGGCCTCAAATGTCTCTGCTTTCTGCATCCCAGTTTGGACCAAGCCACCGAACCCCGTTGGCTTGGGCGGGGGCAGGGAATCTCCTGGTGTAAATAGCCCAGGGATGGACAGAAATGGAGGCAGGACAGCTGGCTCTCTTCACCCGTCCTTGCAGGCAGGTGTAGAGACCGGTAACCTCTGCCTACCCCACCCCTGACCTAAGACATAAGGCATGAGCTCTTTTGACAGCACCTCTGCCCCCTCATAGTGAAACCAGCCCTTCGTGCTGGGAGCTGTCTCCTGTATCCGGCTGGAGCAGATAAATCAGACTCCTGCAGGGAAATCCCTCATGGCCCCAGGGCTGGAAATTCTCCACTGACAGAAGTAAACAGAGAGTAGCCTCTGCATTACGGGAACAAAGGGAAAACCCTTCCCAGGCTAGATCCTGATCTCAAGTCCACCCACGTAACTCCACGGGAATGAGAAAGACATGGCCCTTATTGTCCACAGGGAGGGTCAGGGCAATGCAGAGCCTCTGGGGGATTCCCAAAGGACACCCACCCCCCAGCCATCAGGCCTGACTCTGTCAAGGGAAGAGTGCTGGGCCCAGGAGACCCGTCCTTTTGCTAATTTCTAGTTTCTGAACCTTTCCACATGCACATTTCCCCGCTGAATACACAAGTTCACACGTACATACAGCCACACCTACACAATCACATAGACAAGTCCATACATCCACACACATATATACACTCACCCAAGTGCACACACCCCATCACATGCTCACACGTACTTACACAGTACCCTCACACACACACACATTTACTCACACACATGCACACAATCACATGACACACACACATATAGACAGTCACATTCATTCAGACATACTCACATTCACACATACATGCAACCACATACGTCACAAACTCATTTGCACACACATACTCACATCTACACAGCTTCCCCTGCACTCTCTGTTTGTCTCTCTCTCATAAACAAAAAGCCATTCCGGCATACACACCACAAATTCTAACACAAATACTCTTCCAACCCTTACCCCCCTCTTGCACGCACACATCTTTCCATTTCAAGTCTAATTTCAATTCCAACAGACATTATCAGTGTTACGGGACAGTGTTGCCTAGTGGAGAGTGCACTGAGAGTCTGTAGACCTGGGTTCTGTTCCTGGCTCTGCCGGTAGCCTTGGGCGGGTCACTTCATCGCTTTTGCCTCAGTTTCCCCTTTGTACAAATGCTCCCTTCTTTTTAAAGCACTTTGAGCTCTACAGATGGGAAGTGCGGTGGAAGAGCTAGGTATGATTATTACATGACAAGTGGTGCTCAAGTGTAAGTAACCCCTCCCCCCCCCCCCCCCCCCCCCCCCAAGTGACACAAGGTGTCTGGACAAGGATCTGTAGCAGTCTCCCTTGTTGCAGGGTTTGATTTTTGTTTCCCAGTGACTCATAGGCTGGGGCTTTAGGGTTGGGCCTTGTGTATTTTTTGGCTGTTTGCTCCAGTGTTTGGAGGTTCAAGCTGCCAAGGGCAGGGAGCGGCTGGGGGATGAGTGAGATGACAGTGGTGCAGAGGAGTGAATTTACTCTGCCTTTAGGCCGGCACAGGATCGTTGGCTAACACCCATAGCTTATTCTTACCTGCACTGCTCCAAACGTGGTAACAAAGAGCTCTTTGTTGGCTCCCACACTCCCTGAAAAGACTTCATTGGCTTATGTGTTTTCCTTACACCACCGACCTCCTGAGGCAAGTGCCAACCTGGCTTGCCATTTGTTTTATAATAGTGTGGACCCAATCTGACTGGGGGCTCCCTGGAGAGTAACCCCGCTGATGGCATGCCAAGGCAATGCAGGGCACTTGCTTTTGTCACCGGGCACACGCGTGGCTGCTGGTGGGGGGGGGGGGGGGCTCTGACAGGCTCTGTATTATCTTGTATAATCACCACTTGAGCTAGGTCACTCGGTGCCAGGGCAAAGATGTGAAACCAGCCCCTCTGTGCTCTTGCTTGAGCCTGCACATTGCAATGGAAACCTGGGCCTCGCAACCCTGCTGCCGGGGCCGTGCTGCACTACGCCACCCCAGGCCCGCCTCCGTGGGAGACTACGGTTATATCCCAGGACCCCTGGCACCCTCGCTCGCTGGAGCTGCTCTGGGCCACAGTGGAACGTCTCTGTCCTTCCTGCAGGGAAGCGTTTCGGGCGGTTCAAGCCTGCGAACACACCCAGCCGAGCCACTTGGTGTCCGCACGCTCGCTGCAGCCAGAGAGGAAGAACTTCTCGACCTCACGCTCTCAGTCCTAGTTCGGGACCCAGGCCGAGCGTCTTAGGAGTGGAAGGCTCGGTCTCCACTAACAAGCTAGCTCGAGCCAGCTACGTCGCTCAGGGCTGTGAAAATCCAGCTAAGCGGGCCGAACCCCTGGTGGAGACAGCGCTGAGGGTGATGGAAGAATTCTTCTGTCACCCTAGCTACCGCTTCTCAGGGAGGAGGATTACCTACGGTGATGGGAGAGCCCCACGTTCATCACTGTAACACCTGAGCGCCTTCCGGGCGTGCCCGGAGCAACGTGACTAACGTCCATCCCGCGCTGGCCCCCAGCTGTAGCAAGAGGTACAGTCATTCTTCCTTTCTCCTGCCTTTTATCTGTTTAGGCTCTCAGCAGTGAGTCTCTCGCCCTGTGGGTATGTACAACACCCAGCACAGTGGGCCACGCTCAGCGGGGGCCTCTAGCCAAGGGCAGCAGAGCCTTCCCAGAGGGGGGCAGGGGCAGGGATCCCCACCCCCGTGAGCCTCGGCTCGTGCCCCCTGTTCCCTCCAAGGAGGGTTGCCAACATTCGAATGGCACAAAACTGAACACCGTTGCCCCGCCTCAGGCCCCGCCCCTGCCCCGCTCCTTCTCTGAGGCCCCGCCCCCACTCACTCCAGCCCCCTCCCTCTGTCCCTCGCTCTCCCCCGCTCTCACTCACTTTCACTGGGCTGTGGCAGGGGTGTGGGGTGTGGGAGGGGGTGAGGGCTCCAGCTGGGGGTTCCAGGGTGGGGCCAGAAATGAGGGATTCAGGGTGCAGGAGGGGGCTCCGGGCTGGGGTAGGGTTTTGGGGTGCAGGAGGGGGCTCCGAGCTGGGGCCAAGAGATTTGGAGTGTGGGAGCAGGCTCAGGGCTGGGGCAGGGTGTTGGGGTGCGGGCTCCAGGAGGGAGTTTGGGTGCAGGCGGGAGCTCAGGGCTGCAGTAAGGGGAGGCAGTGCAGGAGGAGGTGCGGTCTCTGGGAGGAGGCTCAGGGCTGGGGCAGGGGCTGGGGTGCAGGAGGGGGTTCAGGGTGCAAGCTCCAGGAGGGAGTTTGGGTGCAGGAGCGGGCTCAGGGCTGGGGCATGGGGTTGGGGTGGGGTTGGGGTGGGAGTCTGGGAAGCAGTTAGGGTGCAGGAGGAGGTTCCGACCTGGGGCAGGGGGTTGGGGTACGGTTGGGGGTGCAGGCTCCAGCCGGGCAGCACTTACTTCAGGCAGCTCCTGGTCGGCGGCGCAGCAGGGCTAAGGCAGGCTCCCTGCCTGCCCTGGCTCCGCATTGCTCCTGGAAGCAGCCGGCATGGCTGGCCCCTAAGTGGAGGTGCGGCCAGGTGGCTCTGCTTGGTCCGTGCTGCCCACGCCAGCAGGCGCCGTCCCCTCAGCTCCCATTGGCCACGTTTCCCACCAAATGGGAGCTGCGGAGCCAGCGCTCGGTCACAGCCATCCTAGCTAAGGGAGTTATACGGCCCCATTCCCATCATGTCGGAGCACCGGCCGCACCATCTTTAATGTATTTCTGATCACACCGACCCTGCAAGGTAGGGCACGACCATTATACCCCTTGCACAGGCATGGCAAATGAAAGTACCGAGCGGAGATCTGTGGTTGAGCAGGGAATGGAAGCCGCGTCTCCCAGGCTAGGGCTCTAGCCACTGGTCCTCACACCTGCCTTTATTCATATTGGCACTGGTGCGAATCAGGTGTGACTCCACTGAAGTCTAAGCTGTTACCCTACTGAGAGCAGGAAGAGCATTAGGCCCCCAGACTGTTTCAAGAGACATAAGAACATAAGAACGGCCAGACTGGGTCAGACCAAAGGTCCATCTAGCCCAGTATCCTGTCTGCCGACAGTGGCCAGTGCCAGGTGCCCCAGAGGGAATGAACAGAACAGGCAATCATCAAGTGATCCATCCCCTGTCGCCCATTCCCAGCTTCTGGCAAACAGAGGCTAGGGACACCATCCCTGCCCATCCTGGCTAATAGCCATTGAAGGACCTATTCTCCATGAACTTACCTAGTTCTTTTTTGAACCCTGTTATAGTCTTGGCCTTCACAACATCCTCTGGCAAGGAGTTCCACAGGATGACTGTGCGTTGTGTGAAGAAATACTTCCTTTTGTTTGTTTTAAACCTGTCGCCTATTAATTTCATTTGGAGACCCCGAGTTTTTGTGTTATAAGAAGGAGTAAATAACACTCCTTATTCACTTTCTCCACACCAGTCATGATTGTATAGACGACTATCATATCCCCCTTTAGTCATCTCTTTTCCAAGGTGAAAAGCCTCAGTCTTATTAATCTCTCCTCATATGGAAGCTGTTCCAGACCCCTAGTCTTTTTGCTGCCCTTCTCTGAACCTTTTCCAATTCCAGTATATCTTTTTTGAGATGGGCGACCAGAACTGCATGCAGTATTCAAGATGTGGGCATACCCTGGATTTATATAGAGGCAACATGATATTTTCTGTCTTATTATCTAGCCCTTTCTTAATGATTCCCAACATTTTGTTAGACAACTCCCAAACCGATGTGCATTAGCTGCACCTTTCCCTAGGTACCTTTAAAATAAACCCAGGCAGAAAACCTGCCAGTATTTTCCCACTGGGAGCTTTGTTTGTAACTGGGGTGGGGAGTAATCTTCCATTGACCTGAGTATGTTCTTCCCTTTAATGTTTAATGAGAGTATAGCCTGCACCTCAGCAGCTCAGACCTATGCACATATATACAGACCACGTGCCAGCACCAGGCAATTGCTTGCTAGAGCTGCAGATACGGCCATTTGCTTGCTCTGATCATTAGACTGCAAAAAAAAAAAAATCCAAGGAGCAATCTGTTTCCTTTAGCTTTATGGCTGAGGCGGGAAAGGTTCCCGCTGATTTCAAGGGGTTTTGCATAACTAATAAAGACAAAGGAAATGGATTGCTCATTTGGATTTGTTTGTTTTTGCAATTTCCTGGCCCCCCACTGCCCTGACTCACGGGAACTGTCTCTGTATAAGGGGCCTAAACCGCAGCCACTGTGGGTGAGCCTGTAAGTGAGCCCAGCCACGCCCGACACCTGCTCCTTTCTCCTCCCGCTCCCTGGCTTCGCAGGGCTTGTTCTTCGGTGCAATCGGATGGCGGAGGGAGGCAGTGATGTGGCAATGTTTACTTGGCGCCTGCAGGAATGGCAGCCATGGGATAGGCCTGTTTTCTCTCCACTGTTATCTGGGGCATAATCCCGTGCCAAAGTGAACGAAAACGATAAGCTATTGATTGTTCAAACAATGGAAAGTACGTCACCTGCTTCCTCTGCAGCGTCCCTCCAGGCCTCTCCGCTCCTAGCCCTGCTAGGAAGTCGGATGGAGCCCTCACACACTCTGGGACGGTATTTGCCAGCTGCGCCTCCCAATGCCCCGACCCGCCACGGGACAAGAACCTCTGTATACGCTCAGCAGTCTGCCCCACCGGCATCTCCAGCACAGGAAGTACCTGCAGGGAAAGGCATGGGGAGGGATGGCACGTGCCCCTGGTGTTTCTGCACCTCAGATATTCCTGAGCTGAGGCAATGCCCGTCGGAGCCAGGGGAGCTGGTTACAGCCCTCAAGGCTACCTTAATCTGTGCAGGGGGCTGAACCCAGCCCCAGCAGCGCGAGCTGGGGGGAGGGTGTGTGGCCCACTCCCCCAGTCCTAGCGCCAGGCTGCACATGGGCACAGGGCAAATTCAGGCCTCTGAGCCTGGCCTCAGGTCACACGGTGAATAGCAATGGCACAGCCAGGAACAGAAGTCGGGTCTTCCTACTCCCGGGGCCTGAAGATTCTCCATCCCTCTGCTTCTAACAGGTGGGGTATGGCTACACTGCAAATAAGAGGTGTGTTCTTAACTCAGGTTAGCTAACCTGCATTGGCTAACTGAGACAGGAGTGGCGAAAGCTTCCTAAAAGTGTGGGAGGGGGGGCATTGGCGCCAGAACCATAGCCCAGTCCCCTGTACCACTCCTTCCCCTCGAGGCCCCGCCTCCATGCCACCCCTTCCCCTGAGCCCTGGCCCCGCTCCTTCCCCTGAGGTCCTGCCCCCACGCCACCTCTTCCCCCAAGGTCCCACCCTCTGCTTGCGCCTCTCCACCCCCTCCTCCTGTCACTTGCCCTTATGGCCAGTTAAGAGTGATGGAGCCCTGCCCCCCCCAACCCCTCCTGTTCCGGCGACCCTGACTTAGGCTGAAATAGCAGCAAAGACACAGCAACTAGGCTTTTAACTCAAGTTAATAGCTCAGGTTCAAAGCCTTGTTGTCATGTTTTCATTGCTATTTTTGTGTTATACTGAGGTCTGTGTAGGAATTGCAAGCAATCACTTTAATAGTGGGAAGAGGGTTCCTGGTCCTGCTTGTCAGAGAGTGGGCTCCATAGGGAAGCATGCTATCAAAGGCAGTCTGGAAAGAACCAGCCTGGAACACAGGGAGAGCAGCCTGCTTTGTCTCTCTCTGGTTTTGGTTACTGTGTGTTATCGTTTTGGCTTATAAGAAACAATGTAGTGTTACATTGCAACCTTCCAACAAGAGTGTCTAATGTTTTTATCTACTGTCTGTGTGCGTGTGCTTTGAACAGAACCATTTGAACCCAAGTTTGTTAATGCGAGTTAGCTAACCCAAATTAAGAACCCCCTCTTTCTTTTGCTGTGCAGACATACCCATAGTCTTGTGATTAACACACAATAGACATACATTCTATTCCCAGGTCTGCCACAGACTGACAAGTCCCTTCATCTTTGTGTGACTATCTGTAAAATGGGATTAATAATACTCCTTCCTCTCTCCCACCCATTGTCTGGCTTGTCTGTTTGGTTTATAAGCTCTTTCAGGCAGTGACTGTCTCTTACTGTGGGCATGTACAGCACCTGAGACGATGGTTTCTGCTCTTGGCTGGAGGTCTGTAAGTGGAAGGACTGTAATTAGAAACAGGGCTCTCTGAAATTTTTCAGCCAGCTGTTCATCAGAGTGGCCTTTTTCCAAAAATGGCACTTTTTGCAAAAAAACTATAGCCATCCTCAACATCGTTCATTTTTTGAGACAAAGTCAGTGACATTTTAAATTGCATTTTTTATTTCCATTTTTTCAAAACGGTTACAGAATCAATTTATTTATTTGACCAAAGGTCTAGTTTCTAGTACCTGAAAAAAATCCAGTAACCATTTTGATAATGTGTTTGAAAAAATGTCTATAAAAATCTCAAAAATTTTCCAAAAAAAACCCCTTGGAAATGAAAACAGCTTTGGAATTTTAAATATTTTCACACAACTAACTTTTCATTTTTCAACCGCCTCTCATAGTAATTGACACTGGCGTGAGAGGAGAATCTATATATAACCGGGTTCAAAAAAGAATGGGATAAAATTCATGGAGGATAGATCCCTCAATTGCAGTGGGGGAGGTTTAGGTTGGATATTAGGAAAAACTTTTTCACTAGGAGGGTGGTGAAACACTGGAATGCGTTGCCTAGGGAGGTGATGGAATCTCCTTCCTTAGAAGTTTTTAAGGTCAGGCTTGATAAAGCCCTGGCTGGGATGATTTAATTGGGTATGGGTCCTGCTATTGAGCAGGGGGTTGGACTAGATGACCTCCTGAGGTCCCTTCCAACCCTGATATTCTATGATTCTATGATTCTATTAACCAGGATGGGCAGAGATGGTGTCCTTAGCCTCTGTTTGGCAGAAGCTGGGAATGGGCGACAGGGGATAGATCACTTGATGATTCCCTGTGCTGTTTATTCCCTCTGGGGCACCTGGCACTGGCCACTGTCGGAAGACAGGATACTGGGCTAGATGGACCTTTGGTCTGACCCAGGTGGCCCTTCTTATGTTTTTATCAAATCTCTCATTTCTGGACCTTGTGTTGAATGCATGTTTCTTTAGTCACCCTTGGTAATAATCTTAAGCAAACATTACGTATTCCCCGAGACATGCACATGCCCACAGAACTGGAAGCTTCAGCCTCTCTAGGACGTGGCATGTTACATCAACAGCTTCGCACTGCTAATACTAACCAGACCCCTCTTGGTTAAATGTCTTCATGGCAGCCTTTCGTTTGGCTAAGCCACCCAAGAAAACTCTAGGGATGTGAATTAAGAGGAAGATCAGCGGCTCTCCAGCCCAGGATTGTGTTCATGCACTGTTCGGAAACAAGTCACAGAAAGGGCTGGAAAAGCCATCAGGAAAGGCTCCAGGTCTGCCTGTTAAATGTGGATTCTAATCGCTTGCAAACTTCTACCCATCGGTTTCTCTAATGAAACAAAGATTTTCCGTGGCTGTCTTGTTTTTGCATGGCCTTATTTGGCACCTCACGTTGGCTTCCCACACTGTCTGTGTCCCTGAAAGGCCATAAAAAGTTGAGTGAAACAAATGGACTTTTCAAAGTGAGAGGAAAGGCATGTCTCCAAACCGGGGGGGCTTGGGATACGAGAGAACCTGACAGCTGAGGTTCATGGGCACTGTTCCCTCTAAGCTGTGCCCGTGTGCGTGTGCACACAGATCCTAAACCCTGCGCACACGGCAAAACACCGCACACACAAACATTTGCACAGAAGCACAAACATTTGCACAGAAGAAATTTTTTGTGCACACGACCTGTCAAAAATTAGAGGGAACATTGTTCATGAGAGGAACAAAGAAGCAGAGGCAGAGAATGGTGGGGTTGAGAAGAAAAAGACCATAGGAATGTAGGAATCACCTAGTGACCTACGTCATGTGATGGCCTGTCTGGGAGCCAGAGAGAGTGGGGCCTAGATGTCCAGTGGTGGCACAGGGTGATACCATGTGGTGCTCCCAAGGCTGGAGATCAGTTCTTTCTTTTTAGTCCAACAAAGGAACAGCCTGCTGCGCCATCCCTGCATCCATCATGGTCCACTTCAGGGAGGGCAGCAGCCTCTTCGCAAAGCAAAACGCCTGCCCTGCGCCGGTGTGGACGGGCGTGTGCAACGTGTGGTGAAATGTTTCACTTTTCCCAGTCCTGGGGAGATGCAATTAATTGCCTCCACCCAGGACGAGAACTAGGAATGGCTCCTGCCAGGGCCTGAGTTCCCTTTGCGCCCACTGTCATCGATGCAGGCTCGGTACCTCCCAGGCCCAGGCCCTGAAGCTCTTGGGAATCTGGGCCCTAGAGATGCCAACGGGAGTTTTGCTGTTGCTTTCAGTGGAGCCAGGATTTGAGTGAGGAAGGAATCTCAGGATAGGGGAAGAGAAAGGAAGATGCAGAGGGGAAGGAAAATCTTTGCACTGTACATTTCAAGCATGGCGTGGATGGTCTTGGGCCCACACACAACATGTGCGCCCCATGGGATGGCCCTTGCCATTGTCCATTCTTGCCGGGAGAAAACGGGTTGGGTGCTCCTTCTGGCTGATATCCTTGGAGCAGGGCCAGAGGGCGTGGTTTGCTGTCTGCAGACAGAGTGGCAGCTGCTCTGTGGAGGCCTAGTTTCCTCCACAGAGGTACATGCGCTGGGGCAGATCAACAGGAGGGCAATTTCACAGCAAGCTACTTCCAGGCAGTTCCATAAGCTAGCTGAGCCCCTTCTCCCTCCAGGAGGCAGCTGGGTCCAGACAGGGAACAACAAAGGGACAGGACAGCCCCATCCCCGGGGCTCTGAATACATATTGGGCATAGCGTGGGGGAGATGGTGAATTCCTTCCATCACCACAGGAAGCAAGTGGATAAATCCACAGTGATGCTGTCCTGTCCCCCAGTTCTGAGTGGTAAAGCCTGTCCACTCTCTGGCCTTGTCACCTTGCGGCTTTTCCAAAAGCACCAGCCACCACCTGACACGCAGCGTGTGAGCGTAATGTCTATGCAGGCGGCCCCGGCACTGGGAAGCCAATTGCATTTCAGAGCTGGAACCGGCAGCACCTAGCAGCTTAGACCAGAAAACATCTGGAAATTGACAAGACGGTCTTGGCACATTTGATCGCACAGCGCAATGCGAGGATTGCAAGCATGCATGACTTCAACCAGCCACATCAAAGCCTCTCCCCCCGGCGTCCTGGGGAATAGCACTCCGGGAAAGTGGGGGGAATATGCAGCCGAGTTAAAATAAGCCAGGTGTCCCCTTAACTTACCTCCTACCCCTTCCCCTCATGAAGAAATAACATTCAGTTCTATTTTTACAGCCCTTGGTGGAGACACAGGCCCCACCTGTCTGTCTGAGGTGGCTGTCCAGGAAGTTTAAGATTCCATTCTGCTTTCTGAGAAGGGTAGGGGGAGTAAACCCAGTGCCTCAGCCAACGTTTCCTCCCTGAATGAAAACAGGTTGTAACGCCTGAGGCAGTGCGGGAGCAGAAAGCGCAGTGGTTTTAGCTGCAGAACTGCTAGGCGTTCATTAGCCATGTACTGCATCATTAAAGCCCTAAGGATGCTGCCGTCTGCAGGGAGAGGAAGCCATTTTGTGTCCAGGTCTGTGCAGCACAACAGAAACACTCCCCCCTCCAACCCCGTGCTCTCTTGTGTACAGAGACTTGACGTTTGTGCTTTCTTGTTTTGCTCTTTTCCTGGTAGAAAATAACGGTCATGCTGATCCAAAGCGCAGAGCACAAGTGGGGCTGAATGCAGAGCTCGCCTTTACACTGTCCCCGTCCTCAGAAGCGAATCAGTGGCAGAGCTGGGAATAGAACCAGGTGCCCTGACTCCCAGTCCTGTGTTCTCTCCACTGAAACAGGTCCTTGTTGTGTACAGCACTTCACACCCTGCTCCGGATCAGAGGGCAGGGAATGTTCCGCCCGTCAAGTGACTGACTGAGCGGGCCTGAGCCGTTCGAGAGGAGGCATTACCAGGTGGCTCACCATACCGTCCCATGGGAGGGCAGTCACTGGAAAGCTCTGATTCAGGAGTTACAAAGCAGATGTAAAAGGAGGTGTGCACTGGCCCCACCTCACGGAGAACAGGATCCTGCAAGCATAGCCCCAGGGCCCACCTTGCAGGAAAAAAAACACCTTTCCAGATGAACGGTCATGTCTGGACTGAGATGAAGTAAACACGCTGTCATAAAGGCCACAGCGGGATGGTTCTGTCTGCCTCCCACTGGCTCTCAGTCTGGATCATCTCTCCAGGGTGCAAAGAAGATGAACCGAAAGGGACTACAAAGGATTGATCCCCAAACTGCTACTCCCAAGTGGGTGAAATTCTCCTTGCTGTAAGAACATAAGAATGGCCATACTGGGTCAGACCAGTATCCATCAAGCCCAGTATCCTGTCCTCTGACAGTGGCCAATGGCAGGTACCCCAAAGGGAATGAACAGACAGGTTATCATCAAGTGATCCGTGCCATATCACCCAATCCCAGCTTCTGGCAAACAGGGGATAGGGACACCCTCCCTGCCCATCCTGGCTAATAGCTACTGATGGACCTATCTTCCATGAATCTATCTAGCTCCCTTTTGAACCCCATTATAGTACTGGCCTTCACAACACCCTCTGGAAAGGAGTTCCAGAAGTTGACAGTGTGTTGCGTGAAAAAATACTTCCTTGTGTTTGTTTTAAACCTGCTACCTATTAATTTAATTTGGTGGCCCCTAGTTCTTGTGTTATGAGAAGGAGTAAATAACACTTCCTTATTTACTTTCTCCACAGCAGTCATGATTTTGTAGACCTCGATCATATCCCCCCTTAATCTCCTCTTTTCTAAACTGAAAAGTCCCAGTCTTATTAATCTCTCCTCATACAGAAGCTGTTCCATACCCCTAATCATTTTTGTTGCCCTTTTCTGAACCTTTTATTCCAATATATCTTTTTTGAGATGGGGTGACCACATCTGCAAGCAGATGTAAATTCAACTCTCCTGATTTCAGTGGTTGGGAAGGGTGTCACCGAGATCAGAACCTGGCCCCAGCATAGTCCCTGATGGAAAATATCATTATCCCTTTTTGCAGGCGGAAGCTGTGCCTGTAATATGTTGCACTTGAATTTCTGCGCCAACGGTGAAACCACAAGAGCTGAGTATTTGCATCGCTTGCTTCTTCGTTGCAGGTGACGATGGGCGGCTGCACTGCGAGGTGCAAGTAGCTGGCTTTGCACCCAAAAACTCATTTGGCAGGTGCAAAAATAAGAACACAAACTAAGCCTGCCAGGGGGGAATCTGGGCCTCTGCTTAGCTGCTTAGCATGCATCCGATGAAGTGAGCTGTAGCTCACGAAAGCTTATGCTCAAATAAATTGGTTAGCCTCTATGTCACAAGTCCTCCTTTCCTTTTTAAAGGGAACAGCGGTTTTGCTTGTCATTTCGCCGTTCCAGGAGCCAGTTCCTTTTTGAGCTACGGTCCGTGCACAGCGGAACTCAGAAGCAGTTGCTGATAAAGCTCTCTGCAAAGTGAATGTGCAGGAAGGTCCCAGAGTTTTGACTTGGGCTTCTGGGTTTCAGGTGAAGGAAAATCATGGTGAAATCAGACCAGAGTCCTGCCGTCTTCCAACCAGTCTCTGTCAGGAGGTGTGTGACCACCTAAGAGCAATCCAGATAGTATGCTTTAGTGGCTGATGCGCATGCATGGGACTCATAAGATGTGGGCTCTAGTTCTGGTTCTGCCGGAGACTTGACCTGAGGCAAGTCACTTGGCAGGTCCATGCCTCAGTTTCCCCATCTGTGAGATGGGAATAACAATATGGCCAAACCCCCCAGGCATGGCTTGCTGTTTGTAAAGCGATTGGAGAACCTTCCTGGGAAGGTGCTAGCTATGTGCAAAGTGATTATTAATAAGCCCTCAGGGAAGAGCGAGCCAAACATGGCTGGTAAGAGGTATACTGAGCCCAGTTCTGCATTTGGTAACGACCAGTGCAAGCCCATTGACTTTTCTAGGGAGCATGTGGTGTAAACCACGAAGAGTTTGGCCCACTATCAGGTGTGGAGTAAATCCGGCAGAGTCTGACCCATAGCTCATGCAATGGGGGGAATACGAAAAATAAATCATTGCTAAAGACACAGTGGCATTAATGCTACCAACTCTGCAGGGAGCAACTATCTCCCGAGAGATCTCCCTCCTGCCCACCCCCTCAAAAAGGGAACTGGGGTGAAGCGGTGGAAACCCAGGCCAGTTAGTTCCCTTTGAGTTTGGTTCCTGTATTTCTGGTTTCCTAAACCACTGGGGGGGTGGGGGGGGAGGGGGAGGAGAGGTGAGATCATTCCTAGCAGCAAACTACCCTGAACCTCCCCCATGAATGAGGCCTGAGGCCACTGCACGATGCAGCGACTCCTCTCTTGCAATGAACAAGGCAGTGGGAATGATGCAGCCAGCTGGGTCCCTGCCTTGGTGCCTTCAGCTAGAGAGTCCGGCCTGGACTACCCTGCCCAGGGCACAGTCTCTAGAGGCTGGGAGGGGGGGGTAGGGATGGCTAGGAAGGCAACAGTCCAGATGCAGGCCGGTACTGCTCTCCCAGCTGCACTCTGCCAGGTATGGTAGATTAATCCTCATTGCAACATCTGCCGCATCTGCTGCTTTGTCAATAAGGAGGATGAATTTTCGCGGACATAATCATGCAAGGAAAAGCCTACATGGAGATGCAGCTCTGGCAGTATAAAGCATTTTAAACTGGAGAGCTTATTTTGCTTTGTCAAATCAGAACAAGCTGTCTGCATCTTCGGGTTGCCATAGGGTTACCAGTTCTGGTTGGATGTGTTCCTGGAGGTTTCATCGCATGACATAATCTTCAATTACAGATTAATTTTTAATTCCTGGGGACTCCAGGATTGTCCTGGAGTCTCCAGGAATTAAAGATCATGTCATGTGATAAAACCTCCAGGAATACGTCCAACCAAAATTGGCAACTATAGTGCATCTAACCTAGGGGGACTTTACTACTTTAACTGTACCAGCGTAGCCAAAGCAGCAAAACATTAAAGTAAGGACAATGCCGTACACTAAGGGCATATTTTCAAGCTTTTCTTCCCAACCAAATGGACTAGAAAATAATGTTTTTATTTTTTAATGAAAGCAAAGAGGTTGATGTAATCACATGACTCCCAGTAGCACATAAGCCTGTGTTTTCACTGCAAAGATTTCTGGGATCCCGAGGTAATTCTGTAATAGACCTAATAATCATATTTACATTCAGGGTTCAATGTCCAGGTCTGCCGCTGGCCTGAGGGGTGACCTTGAGCAAGCCGCTGCCCTCTCTGTGCCTCCGTGTCACCATCTGTAAAATGGGGATAAAGATACTGACATCCTTGGAAAAATACTTTGCGTTCTACTGATGGCAAGCACAATAAAAGAGTTAGATATTGTATATACAGTATGTATATGCGTGTATATATATATATATATATATATATATATAGTATTAATTACCCAGAATGCCCTTCCAGCTCACTGCTATTTCACACCAATGTTAATGTGTTTTAAGGGCCTGCTCGCCTAGAAGCCAATGGCAAATCTCTCCTGGCTTCCAGGAGCTCAGGATCGGACCCCTTAATCTTCAGCCCTTTCTGCTATTGAGAGACAAAATGCAGTTCTAGCAAATGCGTCCACTGAGTCTCAACCAAGTCGGTTATTTTCCCGCTGTTTCAGTCCCTTGAAAATAAATACATGTCACGCAAAGCCCAACTGACCATAAATCCCAGAGTAGGGAAGGCAGAGTTAGTACTTTTACCGGCCTAAGTGGCAGTGAATTGAAGATGAAATGCCAAGTAAATTATAGCTTTTTTAGTAAAAAAAAATCTCGCAGCTCCACTGCGGAGGCTAAGATAATATTATGTTTCAACACGTTCTCCCATAATAACCTCATAGGGCTGGCTTGCTGATTCTAGTATCACCGGACTGGTGCTAGACTCATAATTTAAACGTAATAAACTGTTGTTGCCTAAAAGTATCTGTGTAATTCCCATAGCTTTACTGTAATGGTGGTACTTCTAACCATCGCTTTGTGCTGGAAGACACCCCCCCTTCCCCCCCGCCCCTTGGGTATGATTAATAATTCTATGGTCCTGCCTGAGAAAAAATCCCATGTGGTTATTTCAACTGGAGTTTCCTGGTAAAACCAGATATTGCACATGTTTAGAGACAGATGCGCTCCAAACCCTGCTGTGTTACATTACTGGAACTAACTTAGGCAAACACACCTACTTCTACACTTAGCGTGTTCTCTCCACGTACCCTATGTGTTGATTTATTGTGTAACGTCTACATCCTAGCTTGCGAGCTCCCTGGGACAGGGACGAGTATTTCTGTGTTCTTTGTACAATGCCTCACACAATGATTCCTGCTCCCTTTAGGTGCCACCATCATAGAGCGAGAGATGGTGTGGTGTGATATAAAGGGGTCAGCGACATGAGTTTAGGGTGAGTGTCTAACACGTGAGTGATCAAAGTCATGAGGGAGCTATGTAGGTTATGCCAAGTGAGTGCCAGTCAAATTTTCCACCATACCCACCGTCGTGTATGATGGACATACCATATATGTTAGAGAAAAACTATTATAGGAATGTGGTAGAGAGTTTTAAAAAGTTTTATGGGGACGATTTTTTGCATGTGTCCTTCCATCTCTAAAGGCAGATGTCTTTGTTACTATCTGATTTATAAAAAAGAAATCGCTTTGTCCTCTATAGAGGAGAAGGGAAGGTACTGTAGAATATGTTGCTCTTCGGTATTGCTCTAATATAGGGAACTCTGGGAGAAGACTGTTGGCAAAATTATTAATATGCCCATTTCAGGGCCTGATCTGGTTCCCATTGAAGTCAATGGAAAGAAGGCTACTGACTTCAATAGCTTTGGATCACTCCTTTTGGGTTTCTACCCTGAACCACTTTCCGCACCAAGTGCAAGGAGCGTTTCTTTGACCTTGCCTTCTCTCATATAAACACATAGCAACAGCTATGCTTACCGCATAAAAAAAAAAATAAAACCCAAACCAAGACACGCCACTCCACATGCTTCTCCCTCTGGGAGAGGATGAGAGAACAAATAGCATGTGACAGAGGTGTGTTGTCTGGAAGAGGCTCAGATACTACGCTGATGAGCGCACTAGTAAAACCTATCCCGACTAGAATAGAATCGAATTTATATCCAATGTAAGCACTTCTACAGTTGATGAGAACAGGAATACACAAAACTCATTCAGAGGCTAGTCTTGTTTGGCAAAGCTTACAATGCTCAGCCTGTGGCAAAGTCAGCAAGAACAGATCTGTTTATCTTTGCTGTGGGACGACTCTTCTTCCTTTAGAAATGAAGCTTAATAGTTCTATAAAAAGCAGGATCTTTTCCTGGGAGGTGCATTAAATCACCCATACAGCCTAACCCAACGGACAAGGAGGCCAAACCTGAGCTCTTGGATTTGAAAATGACATGCCACAGCAATTTTACTGTCCCGTCAATTCCCTTTATTAATATGGGATCCTCTTTCCAGACAAGGCGTGATTACTTTAAAATGAGCACTCTCAAATCGTTCAGACTGGTATCATGTCCAAGCCCCATGAAGTGCGGATATTGTGGATTGTGAATTCAGCTCCTTCTGTACAGCTGTTGACCTTAGCAATAGCAACAGGAGGGAGTTTTAACACCAAGATTCACAGGATGCAGTTCGCCCCGGACAGAGACAGTGCAAAGACATTTTTCTTTCTTGTCCCCTGGAAGACGAAGAGTCTATCTTCTGCGGCCAGATCCTCAATGGGCATGGATCAGCCTTCTCAAGGAGCGAGGCTGATTTGGGCCGGTGGACAATCTGGCCCCGTAAACTCATCCTAGCGTTTACCTTTCTTGTTAAAGTGTCTCGATGCCATAACTAAAAACAGCTCTGTAGGAAACACTCCTGTTGGGGTAGAATATTGTTCCTTAGCTGTTTCTCAATCCCAAGGGCTATGCAAACAGTAACAGGTTTTCTCCTCACCATGAACCCCTAAGGCAGGGTGACCCCCATTAGATGCTCAGGATGGGGGACGAAGGCACGGTCGCTCTGATCGCGGCTCCCACGGAAGATTTCAGTGGGAGCCAGAGGAGGCTAGGTCATCATTTCTGAAAGCAGCCTCGGGTTTTCGGGACCTGGCCTCAGATGCCGTGACCCTGATTTTTCAAAGGTGCTGAGCACCCAAAGTCAATCAGACCAGTGCAGGCTCAAAGCAAGCCCCGGGCACCCCAAATCAGTGGCCACTTTTGACAGTAGGTGACTTGGCCAAGGGCATGTGAACTGGAGGGGGGCCTGCCATCTGGGCTGCTAGACCATGCTGCTGTCTTGGTACCCACAGTTCTCCCAGCTAACACAGGATTTGGTGCTGGTCCCTTTAAGTTCAGAGACACTCCAGGTTGGGAGGCGGTGGGACCGGTGGCCGCCGGAGCTGTTGAAAACTAGCCTGGACCAAGCACTTGGGAACGTGCTGGAGGAAACAATTGGGTGCATGTCCGGGAGGTGCCCAAAAGTCAGTTGTGTGTGACTGTGGCAGTGAGGAATGCACTGTGCTATTGTGGTTTCCAGTCAGGCTATAGAAGGAGCTTAGAAGGGTGTCTCGTTGTTTTCAATTTGTAACAAGCTCTTTCTGAATGGAGGCTGATTTTGCAAGAGACAGACCTAACTAGGGATGGGCCCAAATGAGAACAAGGATCCGCTGCCGACCCCTGAAGTTGGCTCATCCTTAGCTATTGAGTCAACCTCTTGAGCTGCTGCTCCCCAGGTGCAAACCTTCCCGAACGCCGGTACAACAGGCCCCTGGAGGATTCCCCATGAGTAGTGGGATCCTTGAGTCTCAAAGCCCCCCTGTGACTCCCACACCACCACTCCTGTAGCCAGCCCAGGGGGGACTGAGCTGGAGGAAGTGGGGAGTGGCCAGGGGCATCTCTGTGCCCAGCTGATCCTCTGCTCCTGGAATGGCCTCTTGGTATCATTGACAGATAGTTCAAATTAGATCAGCCTTCTGGCTGCTCTAACTTGGCTAAACAGTGAAATCTTCAGAGAGATTAAACTCAAAAAGGAAGCTTACAAGAAGTGGAAACTTGGACAGATGACTAGGAAGGAGGATAAAGGTATTGCTTGAGCATGCAGGGGTGGAATCAGGAAGGCCAAGGCACAACTGGAGTTGCAGCTAGCAAGGGATGTGAAGGGTAACAGGTATGTTAGTAACAAGAAGAAGGTCAGAGAAAGTGTGGGCCCCTTACTGAATGGGGGAGGCAACCTTGTGACAGAGGATGTGGAAAAAGCTGAAGTACTCAATGCTTTTTTTTGCCTCAGTCGTCACAGACAAGGTCAGCTCACAGACTGCTGCACTGGGCAGCACAGTATGGGGAGGAGGTGAGCAGCCCTCCGTGGTGAAAGAACAGGTTAAGGACTATTTAGAAAAGCTGGACATGCACAAGTCCATGGGGCTGGATTTAATACATCTGAGGGTGCTAAGGGAGTTGGCGGATGTGATTGCAGAGCCATTGTCCATTATCTTTGAAAATCCCTGGCAATCGGGGGAGATCTCGGATGATTGGGAAAAGGCAAACATAGGGCCCATCTTTTAAAAAGGGAAGAAAGAGAATCCGGGGAACTACAGACCAGTCAGCCTCACTTCAGTCTCTGACAAAATCATGGAGCAGGTCCTCAAGGAATCCATTTTGAAGCACTTAGAGGAGAGGAAGGTGATCAGGACCAGTCATCATGGATTCACCAAGGGCAAGTCATGCCGACCAACCTGATTGCCTTCTATGATGAGATAACTGGCTCTGTGGATATGGGGAAAGCGGTGGATGAGATATATCTTCACTTTAGCAAAGCTTTTGATACTGTCTCCCACAGTATTCTTGCCAGCAAGTTACAGAAGTATGGATTGGATGAATGGACTATAAGGTGGATAGAAAGCTGGCTAGATTGTCGGGCTCAACAGGTAGTGATCAACGGCTCGATGTCAAGTTGGCAGCTGGTATCAAGCAGAGTGCCCCAGGGGTTGGTCCTGGGGCTGGTTTTGTTCAACATCTTTATTAATGATCTGGATGATGGGATGGATTGCACCCTCAGCAAGTTCACAGATGACACTAAAATGGGGGGAGAGGTAGATACACTGGAGGATAGGGATAGGGTCCAGAGTGACCTAGACGAATTGGAGGATTGGGCCAAAAGAAATCTGATGAGGTTTGTCAGGGTTCCCTCCCCACTCTGAACTCTAGGGTACGGATGTGGGGCCCCGCATGAAAGACCCCCTAAGCTTATTTCTACCAGCTTAGGTTAAAACTTCCCCAAGGCACAAATTCTTTGCCCTTGGACGGTACGCTGCCACCACCAAGTGATTTAACAAAGAATCACGGAAAGGACCACTTGGAGTTCCTATTCCCCCAAAATATCCCCCCAAACCCTTACACCCCCTTTCCTGGGGAGGCTTGAGAATAATATCCTAACCAATTGGTTACAAAGTGATCACAGACCCAAACCCCTGGGTCTTAGGACAATAGAGAAATCAGTCAGGTTCTTAAAAGAGGGATTTTATTTTAAAAAAAGGTAAAAATCACCTCTGTAAAATCAGGATGGAAAATAACTTTACAGGGTAACAAAAGATTCAAAACCACAGCAGAACTTCCTCTAGGCTTAGTTTCAAAGTTACAAAAAACAGGAATAAACCTCCCTCCAGCAAAGGAAAAATTCCTCTGACTCATGCATGGCACCGGTATGTTCCCTGTGGTTTCTACTGCATTCTCTCAATGGAAATGGATTTTCAATGGTGGGGAGATTGTTCCATACAGAGAATGCTCCATGCTGGAGTGTTTCTTTGGCTAAAGGAAAATATACCGGCCTCTGTTTTAATTAACTTTGTGGGAGCATGTTGTTACAACTGCGGTGTTTCAGGCACTATGTTAAAACACAACCTACATGGTCCCTTCCAAATCAAAGCAGGGGTACTCCAGCTTGGTGAGCGTCTGGAATGAGCCTCGGGAGGACAGGTGGGCTTTCAATGAATGCACCTGCAAAAGTCATCCCATCTTTCCATCTCTGTGTGCTGCTCTTAGTCCAATATGATTATTATCGGTCTTACCATAGTGCCTAGGAGCCCTGGTCATGGACCAGCACCCCATTGTGCTAGGTGCTGTACAAACACAGAACAAAAGATGTTCCCTGCCCCAAAGCGCTTCCAGTCTAAGTATAAGACAAGAGACAATGGATGGATACAGACAGCCTGATGGGGAAGGACAGGAAACAATGAGTCAATATTGGTCCATGTGATCTGCAGTGGGCTCAGCACCCCCACAGCCCAACCACTGTCAAGTTTTTTGCAGGCTTCCCAACAAAGGAGAGTTGAGGAGGGATTTGATAGGTGGCTAATGAGGCAGCTTTGTGGGTGTTTACAAGGAGCTCCTCCCTGGTGTGCGGGGCATCATGGGAGAAGGTAGGAAGGTGCGTGTTTGAAATGTAACAAGTGGGCGATGGAGGGTTAAGTGTTGTTCCTAGCCATCAAGCCGCAGGGTTGAAAGAGAACCTGGTGTATTGTATCCACATAGAGTATAATTACAACGCAGGGGGACCCCACTGAAGCTAATTTGAATATGACCTGAACTCGTTCTAAAGCTGACCTGCAAGGAAGAGCAGTGGAGGTATGCACCCCTCTATGGGGCATAAAGCAGATCAATATATTTTAAAACAACAGAAATTTTTTTTTCTTTTTCTTTTGTTTTAAATTAAACATTCGGATTTTATCTGTACTTTATAGCCACCAGGATGCCTATTGGAATTATAGCAGTACCAGAGAGTGAAATCTGGCTAATAGAGAGAGTGGGGGGCTTTTTAAATTCTGTTCGAAACTCTTTGGTTGGTGTTTGGTTTTGCTCACACATGTTTAACTCAAATGCTTAATAAACTCTCAGAAGAAAGAACGTCTTGGTTAAAGATTCAACAACATCACTTCCTCCCATAAGGTGTAAAAAAAAATCCCCAGTATTCACACAGGATCCCTTACAAGTTCTCCAACATAATGAGGGAAAACCAGACTTGATGCTCCTAATCTCTCCAAAACGCAAAAGTAAGGGGGAGGGACCCCTTTCACTCCTCTTTCTACGCAACAAAGACGCAAAAAGAGACAGAAACCCATTTTAAAAAGCCTTTGCGGGTCACCAGCAAAAAAGCCTATTGGTCTTACGTGGTATTATATGTATTATCATGTGTTCCATTCGCAAGATCCACACGCCAATCTTATGTGCAGGGAAAGGGAACGTGCCAGATATTTCTATCTTTCTTTGCCGTCCAAAGCAAAACGCAACTATTCCGTTTACATCCTTCTGCCAGTTCCCAACAGCCCCGGCCAGCGTGTGCTCGGAGGAGATGGCTGTGTTATGCAACTCACACGGATGTTCCCTTTGCTATTCATGGAGCAGGTTGCATAAGTCAGGAGAAACACGGCTTCAGCCGGTGGATCAACAATTTTGCCTGTCTCCAGCTATTGACTGTGGCTAGTGGCTGCATGTTATTAGATGCTACAACCACCCCAAGCTCTGCCCTTTGGCATTAGACAGAGACCAGTTTGCTACTTATCCTGCATAACTCTGCTATGATGAGCTTAAGTCTGTGGCTACACCCTTGGTAGGAGAACCATTACAGCTTGTAAGGGATAAGAAAGTAGAACAGGACTCTTTGCCGTCTGATCGTTATAGCTCAAAGCTGATTCAATGTGTGAAATCCTGGCCCTATAGAAGTCCAGGGCAAAACTCCCATAGATTTCAACAGGGCCAAGTTTTCATGCAATCGGTTTAAGAACTTTGGTGCTAGCTGCATTCGAGTTTGATCGTTCCAGTAGATTGGATTAGACCGGGGAGGGGGCGTTCGCCAGCTTTTTTGAATCACACACCCCAACCTTTCTTTTTTTTAACATGGAGCTCCCTCCCTTCCCCCTACAAAATGGGACTTTCCAATGTAATCTCGATGGAACTAGGTCCATTAATACATTGACTCCCGTCGAGGGGATTTTCTACTCTCCATAATCAGTCTTTCCCTCCTGCTGTCTAATTGTGTGTAGGCAAGGAAACCTTTGGAAAGCACCTCCATTAGCATCTGCACAGTTTGCGGGGCAGTCTTTCTCAGTTCCAGCACTGAAGTGTGCTACTGGATACTGTGACCCCGTGCGCGAGGTCACAACCCATTCATTCAAATTTGGCCCAGCTGCCCCTCCATTATGACAAAAGAGGAGACTGGGCCAAATTTGAGTGGCGTCGCAACCCTGTGAGCAAGCAAGAAGGTTTGCCATCCCCCCCCTAGAAAGTTTGAGGCGCCCTTCCTGGTGGAGAGCCACTGGATTAGACCGACAAATGGAAGGACAAATGGAAGTTTTAGATTTTCATTGACTTCCTATGTGAACACTGATCCTACTGTTGTAAATTTCTATCCTATTGTGACGCTGGCAGACCAGGTGCCAGCTCGTGCCATGGGCCTCGACTGAACACTGACAAATACATAACTGGACCCAGTCTGGCTCGTCGGTGTGTTAGTGTCATTAAAATCAGTATTAGAGTTCTAAGAATGTGTTTAGTGATTAGACTTTATAGAATTAGATTAGACTTTATAGATCGCTACCCCTTCCTGCTTCTCCACGTGGGCACCAATGATACTGCCAAGAATGACCTTGAGCGGATCACTGCGGACTACGTGGCTCTGGGAAGAAGGATAAAGGAGTTGGAGGCGCAAGTGGTGTTCTCGTCCATCCTCCCCGTGGAAGGAAAAGGCCTGGGTAGGGACCGTCGAATAGTGGAAGTCAACGAATGGCTACGCAGGTGGTGTCGGAGAGAAGGCTTTGGATTCTTTGACCATGGGATGGTGTTCCAAGAAGGAGGAGTGCTAGGCAGAGACGGGCTCCACCTTACGAAGAGAGGGAAGAGCATCTTTGCGAGCAGGCTGGCTAACCTAGTGAGGAGAGCTTTAAACTAGGTTCACCGGGGGAAGGAGACCAAAGCCCTGAGGTAAGTGGGAAAGCGGGATACCGGGAGGAAGCACAGGCAGGAACGTCTGTGAGGGGAGGGCTCCTACCTCATACTGAGAATGAGGGGTGCTCAGCAGGTTATCTCAAGTGCTTATATACGAATGCACAAAGCCTTGGAAACAAGCAGGGAGAACTGGAGGTCCTGGTGATGTCAAGGAATTATGACGTGATTGGAATAACAGAGACTTGGTGGGATAACTCACATGACTGGAGTACTGTCATGGATGGTTATAAACTGTTCAGGAAGGACAGGCAGGGCAGAAAAGGTGGGGGAGTAGCACTGTATGTAAGGGAGCAGTATGACTGCTCAGAGCTCCGGTACGAAACTGCAGAAAAACCTGAGTGTCTCTGGATTAAGTTTAGAAGTGTGAGCAACAAGAGTGATGTAGTGGTGGGAGTCTGCTATAGACCACCGGACCAGGGGGATGAGGTGGATGAGGCTTTCTTTCGGCAGCTCGCGGAAGCTACTAGATCGCATGCCCTGGTTCTCATGGGTGACTTTAATTTTCCTGATACCTGCTGGGAGAGCAATACAGCGGTGCATAGACAATCCAGGAAGTTTTTGGAAAGCGTAGGGGACAATTTCCTGGTGCAAGTGCTAGAGGAGCCAACTGGGGGGGGAGCTTTTCTTGACCTGCTGCTCACAAACCAGGAAGAATTAGTGGGGGAAGCAAAAGTGGATGGGAATCTGGGAGGCAGTGACCATGAGTTGGTTGAGTTCAGGATCCTGACACAGGGAAGAAAGGTAAGCAGCAGGATACAGACCCTGGACTTCAGGAAAGCAGACTTCGACTCCCTCAGGGAACGGATGGGTAGGATCCCCTGGGGGACTAACTTGAAGGGGAAAGGAGTCCAGGAGAGCTGGCTGTATTTCAAGGAATCCCTGTTGAGGTTACAGGGACAAACCATCCCAATGAGTCGAAAGAATAGTAAATATGGCAGGCGACCAGCTTGGCTTAACGGTGAAATCCTAGCGGATCTTAAACATAAAAAAGAAGCTTACAAGAAGTGGAAGGTTGGACATATGACCAGGGAAGAGTATAAAAATATTGCTCGGGCATGTAGGAATGAAATCAGGAGGGCCAAATAGCACCTGGAGCTGCAGCTAGCAAGAGATGTCAAGAGTAACAAGAAGGGTTTCTTCAGGTATGTTGGCAACAAGAAGAAAGCCAAGGAAAGTGTGGGCCCCTTACTGAATGAGGGAGGCAACCTAGTGACAGAGGATGTGGAAAAAGCTAATGTGCTCAATGCTTTTTTTGCCTCTGTTTTCACTAACAAGGTCAGCTCCCAGACTGTTGCGCTGGGCATCGCAAAATGGGGAAGAGATGGCCAGCCCTCTGTGGAGAAAGAGGTGGTTAGGGACTATTTAGAAAAGCTGGACATGCACAAGTCCATGGGGCCGGACGAGTTGCATCCGAGAGTGCTGAAGGAATTGGCGGCTGTGATTGCAGAGCCATTGGCCATTATCTTTGAAAACTCGTGGCGAACGGGGGAAGTCCCAGATGACTCGAAAAAGGCTAATGTAGTGCCAATCTTTAAAAAAGGGAAGAAGGAGGATCCTGGGAACTACAGGCCAGTCAGCCTCACCTCAGTCCCCAGAAAAATCATGGAGCAGGTTCTCAAAGAATCAATCCCGAAGCACTTACATGAGAGGAAAGTGATCAGGAACAGTCAGCATGGATTCACCAAGGGAACGTCATGCCTGACTAATCTAATCGCCTTCTATGACGAGATTACTGGTTCTGTGGATGAAGGGAAAGCAGTGGATGTATTGTTTCTTGACTTTAGCAAAGCTTTTGACACGGTCTCCCACAGTATTCTTGTCAGCAAGTTAAGGAAGTATGGGCTGGATGAATGCACTATAAGGTGGGTAGAAAGCTGGCTAGATTGTCGGGCTCAACGGGTAGTGATCAATGGCTCCATGTCTAGTTGGCAGCCGGTGTCAAGTGGAGTGCCCCAGGGATCGGTCCTGGGGCCGGTTTTGTTCAATATCTTCATAAATGATCTGGAGGATGGGGTGGATTGCACTCTTAGCAAATTTGTGGATGACACTAAACTGGGAGGAGTGGTAGATACGCTGGAGGGCAGGGAGAGGATACAGAGGGACCTAGACAAATTGGAGGATTGGGCCAATAGAAATCTGATGAGGTTCAATAAGGATACGTGCAGGGTCCTGCACTTAGGACGGAAGTACCCAATGCACAGCTACAGACTAGGGACCGAATGGCTAGGCAGCAGTTCTGCGAAAAGGACCTAGGGGTGACAGTGGACGAGAAGCTGGATATGAGTTAACAGTGTGCCCTTGTTGCCAAGAAGGCCAATGGCATTTTGGGTTGTATAAGTAGGGGCATAGCGAGCAGATCGAGGGACGTGATCGTTCCCCTCTATTCGACATTGGTGAGGCCTCATCTGGAGTACTGTGTCCAGTTTTGGGCCCCACACTACAAGAAGGATGTGGATAAATTGGAGAGAGTCCAGCGAAGGGCAACAAAAATGATTAGGGGTCTGGAACACATGACTTATGAGGAGAGGCTGAGGGAACTGGGATTGTTTAGTCTGCAGAAGAGAAGAATGAGGGGGGATTTGATAGCTGCTTTCAACTACCTGAGAGGTGGTTCCAGAGAGGATGGTTCTAGACTATTCTCAGTGGTAGAAGAGGACAGGACAAGGAGTAATGGTCTCAAGTTGCAGTGGGGGAGGTTTAGGTTGGATATTAGGAAAAAATTTTTCACTAGGAGGGTGGTGAAACACTGCAATGCGTTACCTAGGGAGGTGGTAGAATCTCCTTCCTTAGAAGTTTTTAAGGTCAGGCTTGACAAAGCCCTGGCTGGGATGATTTAATTGGGGATTGGTCCTGCTTTGAGCAGGGGGTTGGACTAGATGACCTCCTGAGGTCCCTTCCAACCCTAATATTCTATTATTCTATGATTCTATGGGGGCAGGAAGAGGCAGGGTGGGGGTGGACTGGGGGCAGGAAGAGGTGGGGTGGGGGTGAAGCAGAGGCGGGGCGGGGTGGAGTGGGGGTGGGAAGAGGTGGGGTGGAGCAGAAGTGGGAAGAGGTGGGAAGAGGTGGAGCAAGGGTGGGAAGAGGCGGGACGGGGTGGAGGGGGGCGGGAAGAGGCAGTGGGATGGGGTGGAGCAGAGATGGGAAGAGGCGGGGTAGCGTGAAGTGGGGATGGGAAGATGCAGGGCAGGGTGGAGTGGGGGCGAGAAGAGGCGGGGCGAGGTGGAGCGGGGGAAGGAAGAGGCAGGGTGGGGTGGAGCAGGGGCAGGAAGAGGCGGGGTGGGGTGGAACAGTGGCAGAAAGAAGTTTGGCGGGGGGAAGCGGGGGCGGGAAGATGCAGGGCAGGGTGGAGCGGGGGCAGGAAGAGGCGGGATGGGGTGGAATGGGGGCGGGAAGAGGCGGGGCGGGGTGGAGCAGGGGCAGGAAGAGGCAGTGGGATGGAGTGGAGCAGAGATGGGAAGAGGCGGGGCAGGGTGAAGGGAGGGCGGGAAGAGGCAGGGCGGGTGGAGCGGGGGAAGGAAGAGGCGGGGTGGGGTGGAGCAGTGGCAGAAAGAGGTTTGGCGGGGTGGAGCAGGGGCGGGAAGAGGCAGGGCGGGGTGGAGCGGGGGCAGGAAGAGGTGGCGGGATGGGGCAGAGCTGAGACGGGAAGAGGCGGGACGGGTGGAGCGGAGGTGGGGCCTGGGGCAGAGCCAGGGTTGAGCACCCCTTGGCACTTTGGAAAGTCAGCCCCTGTGATCATCCTGATCCTGAGAGACGTCCTGACCAGACCAGGCCAGCGAGAGGGACCCAGATGGCATCACTGCCTCTGCCGGCTGCAGCTGGATCCCAGCCGCCACCTGAGATGAAACAGGATCGGGCTTTAACAGCAGCAGCAGCCCCAGCCTCTCTCAGCTAATCACATCTCTTCTCCCCAAAAGCTCGGTTATCACCAGCTCTGATTCCACCTAAGAGGCTGTCAGACAGGGGAACGTTTCCCTCTAAAACTCTCTCCAGCTAGAGGGACCAGGAGCAAGGGCTGTCATTAAAGTAAAAGCCTTTCTACTGAACTTTGCAAACACTGTAACTGCTTTTCCTTCTTTTCTTAATCTTTAATAACAGTGAAAAGGATTGTTAACGGCGTGTTTGACACGGGGCTAAGCAGGCTCAAGTCTCTGTACATGAAACCATGTTAAAAACTGTTTAATGCTGGGTCATGTTAACACTTTTGGCCCATTTCTTCCAGCTAAATGAATACATCAGTGCATGTCTCAGCTCTCTGGGGCAAGGGCCGTTCGTTGGTCCTTGTTTGTACAGCACCTAGCACAAGGAGGTCCTGGGCCATGACTGGGGCTCCTAAGCATTACTGCCATACAAATACTCTAGAAGGGGAAACCGAGGCATGGATAGGTTAAGCGCCTTGCCCAGGATCCAGCGGCAGAACAGGGGACAGGATTCACATCTCCTACTGTACAGTGTCCACAAGTCTACCTATCCACCTGTCCACAAGTCTATCCTCTCTGCGTATCCAGGTCTGATGGGAGCTTTGGAAGCCTTGCCGGTTTTACTTTTGGCCAGCCCGAGATGTGTGGGGGAGAGATCGCCCCGGGACAGCACCACGCTGCTTGCGGTTTTTATTCTTTACCAGCTGGGTTAACAGGATTACACTGCAGGAAAGGTGCTGCAGCCCGCAGAGAACAATGCTGGGCTGGCTACAGGGGATGGAGTAGCAGGTCTTTCCCACGTCCCGCCTCTTGCTGACTGCAGCTTCTGTATGGATCCATAACACTTTCTTAGGTTTGAAAGCAGTTGGCAACGCAGCCCGGGGCACTCTGCAGGTGGCAGATAGGGACTGAGTCCAGGCCTTTCCCACACGCACGCCTGGCGGGAGGACAAGAGGGAAACAATCACAGGGCCAGTGGGGGAAGCCCCTGCAGGTTGGAGGCTGGTTGCTCTGTTGTGTTGTGAAAACCCTACATAGCTGTAAAGGTCATTGAAGATAGGATCAAAGCTGCCGGCATTTACGTGGTAAAGAGCTTTATCGCTGTACGGCGCTATGGAAATGCAGCCTCTTCTGGGGTGGAGGACAGCTGCCAACTGGCACAGGGCACACAGCCAAGGAAGGGTAGATACTTCTGGCTAAAGACCAGCCCAAAGCCCATCTCAGTACCAGAGGAGCTTTAATATCCTTGCAGAGTAAATGGGATCTCAGTCCTTATGGCCTTATCCCATCAGCCCATACCCAGTAAACTGCATGGAGCTTGATAGGCCAGATCCCTGGGTTCTCCTAAAGGGCCGACTCTTGCTCCTATTGAAGTCAATGGCAAAGCTTCCATTTGGTTTCAATGGGAACAGGATACGGCCCAAAATGGCCAGAGGGCAAGTCACACGGTGGGGTGCAAAGCTGGCACAAAGCTCCCATTTGCACAGGTCCTGCTCTCTGCTTTTCTTCCACCACGTGCTACATTAGAACAGCCTCAGGGCTGCTCTAAGTTATGCCAGCTTGTAACAGCCACAATGGGCTCGAAACCTAGCTTGGAACAGGGATAACATCCGCGCTATACTGACCATGCTCCCTTCCCCCCATGGTGCTGGTAGCAAGGCGTGTGTGGAGTATATGAGGGTGTGTGCCCATTGTACACCATGCTGGGTCGCTCTCACATTAGAATTAAATCAATTCCCTGCCATGGCAAGAACCTTGGGCATTGGTGGCACCTCGCTTTCTGGTCTCTGCCTGTGGCTCACAATAGTTTGCTCTCCTGAGGGCTGTAATACTTTGGTCTAATTCTGGTCGTTGGCTTGATGTGCAGGTGCTGGGTGGGGTTGGCGGCCTGTGACACACAGACCCCTTCTCCTCCTGCTGAGTGGAGTGCACTCCCATAGGATACAAATCAAAGCTGCCTGGACGGTTATTAGCTGGGGCGCCGAGTCGGTGGGAGGGCACAATGTCAGCCTACAACTATGCACCTTGCAATTCACCTGAAACACAAGCCCGCTGGAGAACCAGCTCTGACGTCAGCTCCCCAGCACACACGCTCCCTGCATGCAAGGCACCGGCCAGCCAGGCATCAGATCAACAAGGAACTTGATCCTCAGTGGTTTGAGCATTGGCCTGCTAAACCCAGGGTTCTGAGTTCAATCCTTGAGGGGGCCATTTAGGGATCTGGGGCAAAAATTGGGGATTGGTCCTGCTTTGAGCAGGGGGTTGGACAAGATGACCTCCTGAGGTCCCTTCCAACCCTGATATTCTATTCTATGATTCTCAGACAGGGAGTCTCAGCCAGCCTGCCCATAGCTGGCAGTACAAGGGACGGCTCCTCCCGTACAGACACAGAAGAATGAGACTTAGCTCTGCACATCAGCCCCTTTTTTAAGCTATTACATCGCTGACTGGCATGAATTCCACAGCATTCGCTATCATTCTATGCCTGGATGCACAGGTACAGATGTAAACCCACAGTATCCTGCCTCTGGCCCTCAGCCAGTAGCTGATGCTTCAGAAGATGCAGTAAAACCCACATAAAGGGCCCCTGAGAAGTGCTGAGTTCTTGAATCCTGAGAAACTGCAATGTCCCATGACTTCCATGGGAGCTCAGAGGGGTGATGCCCTTAAAGTGTAGCCCACACATGAGCCTGTTAATCTGGAGACCTGGGTTCCAGGCCCCACCTTGCTGCTGGGGACTCTGGCCAAGCTTCAGTTTCTCACTCCGTAAGATGAGGCTGGTGATACTGACCGCCTTTGTTATTATTACTAATGTGTCATCCTACACCAGGAGGGACAACATTTTCCTCCCAAGCAGTGACTTTCTTATTTCCTCCTGACCCGAGTGAGTCCCTGAAGCGAGACGAGTGATAAGAAATGATTAGGGGTCTGGAACACATGAGTTATGAGGAGAGGCTGAGGGAGCTGGGATTGTTTAGCCGGCAGAAGAGAAGAATGAGGGGGGATTTGATAGCTGCTTTCAACTACCTGAAAGGGGGTTCCAAAGAGGATGGCTCTAGACTGTTCTCAATGGTAGCAGATGACAGAACGAGGAGTAATGGTCTCAAATTGCAGTGGGGGAGGTTTAGATTGGATATTAGGAAAAACTTTTTCACTAAGAGGGTGATGAAACACTGGAATGCGTTACCTAGGGAGGTGGTAGAATCTCCTTCCTTAGAGGTTTTTAAGGTCAGGCTTGACAAAGCCCTGGCTGGGATGATTTAACTGGGAATTGGTCCTGCTTCGAGCAGGGGGTTGGACTAGATGACCTTCTGGGGTCCCTTCCAACCCTGATATTCTATGATTCTATGATTCTATGATTTATAACCTTGTCAGAGCCATTCTAACTCCAGAGGCTCGTCTCTCTTGTTCAAGTCGAGTCAGCTCTTCTCCTGGGGCAAAGTCCATGGAGCTAGGCTCATATACACCAGCAGAGGAGCTGACCCACAAGTGCCTACTTTTGAATCTCACTCGATAGCTATAATCACCCAACCCCCGCTATTTACAGTACCAACAAATCCTTTCGTTGCCTTGGCTGCTAAGTGCTGGATCCTGCAAACCACCCCCCTGCATCTGCTGTGCCCATTTGTGGCTTCACGCTCTAGATGTTGACACCCGCCCTTCCCCATTCCTGCTGCTTTACGGTATTATTAACATTCCTCGCTGCTACATCACCCGTCACAAAGTCCACGGACTCAGCCTTTGCCTATTTGCTCGTGGGCACGCGTACCGACTCATGCATCAGCCCTTGCCTTCCCGCTCAAGACTTTGACGAGCTGCAGCAAAGTGAGGACGATAGGCCAGCTAGATTGTGCGGCACTGTTTGCATTGTGCTCTGGTTGCTCCCACACTTCAGGGGAAATACCACGTGCCACTCAGAGACGTGCCCCAGATCCCGTGTCTCAGCTTGCCGATGCGTGTACCCAAAACTGGCCTCATAGGTGCTGCTGCATCCCCTGGCTTGACGTGGTTTCCATCGTATCCAGGGTTTACAGTTTGGTCCAATGGCTCTCCGCACCCCCCTATACAAATTGTCCCAGCATCCGTGGCTGGGATTTTTGGTACCTTTCCAAAACTTCAGGCACTTGTCCAGTGTTAAAAGAGGACGTTTCCCAGCAACAGTCCTGCAGCACTTCCCTGCCCCTCCGATCCATGCTACGCAGCTGCATGGGTGCTACCCCCACCCACAGGAGCAAGGTCTAGACTCTGCCACCTCACCCAACTAGGGGAGTTCAGCCAGGGCAGGGACGGTGCTGCCCTTTGCTACTGATGCAGACCAGCAACAAATGACTACCATGCAGCAGCAGCCAAGAGAGCTTCAGAGAAGGCACAGCCCCTTCCTTGCACTGTCCATGGGGTGCAGCGCTGACCCACGTTACGATCAACCTTTCAGGTGACTCGCAGAGTAAAGCGCGGCTCACAAGGAGTACGAGGAGCAGTGATATCTGTTCCATCCAGTCGGGGCCAGTGGCATGCACACGTGGGCACACTGGCAAACACGCCCCATTCGTTACACCTCAGGCCCATATCACTTTCCCTGCTCTCAACACGCCCATGTACGGGGAAATACAGCTGCCAGAAATACTCCGCCCTCTGGAATAATGGAGCATGTACAGAAAGGGTCCCTGGAGGTCTGAAGGGCCTGTAAATTACCCGGTGTCTCGGCTGCTTACCAAAACGTACAGAGGCAGCTACTGTATAAAAGAGCCCCAGGAGCTGCCTTTATTAGTAACGGGAGATGGATTGCACGGGCAAGATGTGGGCCTGGAGTGGGGGTCTGGCATCCCCAGTGGGTTTTTTTGTCGGGGGGGATGTTTGGATCTAGGGACGTGGTCTGGCCCACTACAGCTCCAGGAGCTAGCTAGAAAGTTAAGATGATCCCAAAGTTGAGGGGTCCTTGAGTCTGGGGGTTTCATCCGGGATCCTCATGACTAAAACCAGCAGTAACTTTTGCCTTCCCTAGCACATTTCACCTGAGGCTCTTCACAAGCCCTAGCTGGCATGGGGGGGGAGTCATTCAGCACTTGGCAGAAGGCGCTCAGCAGCATGCAAGATTGGGCCCTTCACCGCTATGCATGGGATCCTAGCAATGAAAGCACCCCAAGGATGAGCAGGGTGGGCTAGAGGAATGCGCAGTGGGTCTGGGAGCCAGGCAAACCTGAGGTCTAGGCCTGCCTCTGCTACTGATCAGCTCTAGGGCAAGTTGTTCTGCCTTTCCGTCTCAGTTTTCCAGCCGTAAAAGCTCTATTTCAAATGCTTAAGAATTCCCATCATGGTCTGTGACCTACAAATTAAACCGCAAGGGTGTGAAATGTCCGGAGAGGATCCCTGCAGGAGAACACACACACACCCCGCCCAGGTTTCATGCTGGGACGGGACTTTGGGAGTTTAGGCAGTGCTGGTGGATGGACACTTGTGTGCCATGCCCACGATCGAGTCAGCAAAGCAAACTAGCTCCAGGCCCGCGGGCTACCTCCCCTGCTCCTCCTGGCGTGAGGGCACCGACATGCTACCATCGCTTTCTGCCTTCTCTCAGCTCTGATGAGGCCACAGTGTGTGACTCAGAGGTTCATTTGGCTTTTGGCGAATAGCCAGACTTTTGTTTCCATTTCCCCTGTGAGGAGAGAGACAGAGCCTGACAGAACTCCCCCCCCGCTTCCTGCATGTTCTTAGAGACCTGAACATTTCTAACAGAGACTTTCTTTCCCCTCTTGGCAGAGACCAGCTCTGTTTCCTGCTCCTTCCTAGCTCTGCCGTGCTGCTGTTTTCCGACGATAGGCGACTGGGTCTAACTGGTGTGTGCAGTGGGATCCAGAGAAACACACACAGAAAGGGCTTTATTCTCACTTTACACTGGGGCCTTGTTGGTGTAGATTTTTCATGAGGGCTCTACACCAGCCAGCCCTGCTCCTAAAATCTGGCATAGAGAGCAGATTGGGCCAGGGGGTTGGAGGGGGAAATGGAGTACACTGCTCTATGGCTATTCTGTGCTTCCCAAGGGCCATGGGAAATGGAGGGCAAATCAGAGCCATCCTGAGGCAGCTCTAATTTATACCAGGGGCCATGTGGGGCTCTGCACATCCCCAGAATAGGGGAAGCATCTTTGACTCTCCGCGGCCATGTCCCAAGTGCTGGAAGGAAGGAGCTGAGGCCCAGATAGCTTTGCCAGAGACGTCCGTGGCCTGGGCTCTTGAGATAACATTTATTCACTCAACGTGTTGCTTTTCTTGGCCAGGAGCTGAGGACAATCATCCAGAGCAGGCCAGGAAATTATAAATGAGATGAAACGCTCCAAAGGCGTGGCATGCCCATTAGCGCTTCTGTACAGAAGAGCAGGTGACTAGGTCAGAACAAGCAAGCAGCCCTTCCCAAACCTGTCCGGCCCTGATTAACAGCAGCCCACAAAGAGCCAGGGGGAGCATGGCCTCTGGAGAAGGCTGAATACAGGAAAATGTATATAGGGGAAAAAAAGATCCATCCCCCTCCACACCCATTTCCTCTATTTGTTAACAAAGGGACGGGGCAGGGTCTAGTGGTTACAACACAGAACTGGTCATCCAGAGATCTGGGCTGTTTTCCCAGCCTGGCTCCCCATTAAACCCAGGCCCAGGGGCTGAGCACCCACAGTCTCCAGTCTAGTCCCTAAGAGCTGCAGGTCATCTCGGTGCAGTCGCAAGCAGAGACCTGAACTGCTCCCTGCCTCAGTCTCCCCACCTGTAAAATAGGGATAACCAGTGGTGAGCTGGAGCCGGTTCGCACCGCTTCGCTAGAACCGGTTGTTAAATTTAGAAGCCCTTTTAGAATCGGTTGTTCCGCGAGGGAGAACCGCTTCTAAAAGGGCGTCTAAATTTAACCGGCCAAGAGCGGTGCCTTAGGTGCCGACTCCAGGGGCGCTCCCACCGGCAGCTCCCCGCCCCGCGGCTGGCCCCAGATCACCTCACCTCCGCTCCGCCTCCGCCCCTGAACGCGCTGCCCCGCCCTGCTTCTCCATGCCCCCCCCACTGGCTCCCCACGAATCAGCTGTTCGGTGGGAAGCTGGGGTGGGCTGAGATGCAGGCTGCGGCTTCCCGCTCAGGCCCAGGGAGGCGGAGGTGAGCTGGGGTGGGCAGGGGGGGCGCGAGGAGGGCCGTCCACGCCGCAGCAGGTAACCGGGGGGGGGTGCAGAGGAATCACTCCCCGCCCCAGCTCACCTCCGCCAGCCTCGGCCTGAGCGCGAAGCCGCCGCCTGCTTCTCAGCCCCCCCCGGCTTCCCGCCGAACAGCTGATTCGTGGGGAGCCGGGGAGGGGTGGGGGGGGCGGAGAAGCAGGGCGGGGCAGCGCGTTCAGGGGAGGAGGCGGTGGCGGAGCGGAGGTGAGCTGGGGCCAGCCGTGGGGCGGGGAGCTGCCGGTGGGGGCTCTGCACCCACCAAATTTTCCCCGTGGGGGCTCCAGCCCCGGAGCACCCAGGGAGTCGGCGCCTAAGGCGCCACTTTTGATGGGATCAGTGGAGGGAGGGGGAGCAGCCGCTCCCCCTCCCCCTAGCTACACTCCCCCCCTAGCTACGCTCCCCCACCCCTAGGAGCCAGAGGGACCTGCCGGAGAGACCTTCCTGGGAACTGCCCCAGGTAAGCACCACCGGGACTCCCCACCTTGCCCCCCAGCAGGTCCCTCTGGCTCTTAGGGGTGGGGTGGGCACCCACTACCGTGGCCCACGAGACCCTCCTGCCCGGTTCTGGGGGCAGTCAGGGGACAGGGGAGGGGGGTGGATGGGGCAGGGGTCCTGGGGGTGGGGCATCAAGGAACGTGGGGGGTTGGATGGGGCAGGAGTCTAGGGGGGCGGGGCTGGGCAACGACCCCCTCGTGGGGTGAGGCGGGAACCGGTTTTTAAGACTGGCAGCTCATCACTGGGGATAACACTACTTACTCTCACCGGATAATTGTGAGGATTAACTCCTTAGAGCGACTTTGAAGTCCTGTGCGGGTTCAAAGCTTTATTTCTGGGAACAAGGGGAGGAGAAAGGTCTAAGAAGATTGACATTTGGATACGCTACTCCTCACGACTTGTTCCCGAATTATTCTGGAGGCCCGTAGACACCGCTCCTCCTGCTAAGCCTGCACGTGCGGTCTCTAGCCCAGAGCTGGCCGCATTTCAGTGACGAGTCCGGGTAATGAATGTGTTCTGCAGACATTGCTATAGCCTCAGCGCTTTCCTCACCTAAACAGTGAATCCTCAACGACTATTGCTCACTCTAGGGGCGAAACCCCTCTGAGGCCTGGTCCACATTACAGAGTTGGGTGGATGCAAGGCAGCTTACATCGCCCTAACTAGGGAAGTGTCTACACTAAAAATTCGCTCCCGCCGACGTAACTCGCCTGCTACGCCGACTTCACTCCCCCTCCGTGAGAGGCGTAGCGTCAGAGTCAGTGGTGGATTAATGATTTTGCCACCCCTAGGCCCGGAAATAATTGCTGCTCCCCCCCGCCCTCCCCCAAGCTCACCTCCGCTCCTCCTCCGCCTCCTCCCCTGAGCACACCGCTGGGTCCTGCTTCTCCCCGCTCCCTGCCAGCGCTTGTGCGCGAAACAGCTTCGCGAAGGAGGGGGGAAAGGGGGGAACCGGCGCGCTCAGGAGAGGAGGTGGGGCCGGGGCAGGGATTTGGGGAAGGGGACTAATAGGGGCAGGGAGGGGGTAGGGAAGCGGTGGAGTTGGGGCGGGGCCGGGGGCAGGGCAGGCAAACCGGCACCGGGGGAAGCAGCCGCCTCTGGCTGCTATTATAAATTTGCCGCCCCTGCAAATTTGCTGCCCTAGGCCTAGGCACCACGTTGCCTACACCGACTGCTGCTGGCTTTCCGAAGCCGTCCCACAATGCCCCACGCTGACGTGCCGCCGACACAAGGAGCACGGCGTCGACACGCACACGCGATGTAATTACGGCGGCGGCTGCATGCCGACCTAAGTGACGTCGGCTTCGTTTTGTAGTGTAGACATGGCGTCAGCCGCCTAACACACAAAATGTGGGGAGGGGAGGGGAAAATACACGCCCCAGCTAGAGCCTGAGCTTGGCGTGGGAGAGCCAGACGACAAGGCCGAATGCTGGGCCGAAACGTTTTTGGCTCGCACTGCGCGCCGCAGGCCAGCGAATCTTCAGCTCTCGACCCAGCATGTGTCCTGTTCAACAGCTCAGACGTGGGCCCTATGCCAGGCTTTGCAACGGAGCCTAAGGAGAAAGGTGTTCGGTCTGAGAAGGTGCGACATTATTACAGCTGTTCGGCCCTGCAGCGGGTGCAAGACATGGGATTTTAGAGCCCCCTCAGCTTGCTATTCTGCACCATGTCACTGGTGGAAATCGCCGAGCCTTTGGCTGGATCAGATAACTCCCTGATGGAACAAGCTGGCCAAACCTGGCTGGGGTCCCCTAAGCACACACAGAGGCGAGCACGTCGATTCAGGGTGGAGTTCACATGCATGGAGTTCCGGGTCCTGAAGTTCTTAGAGAGGACCAAGCCATGGTGTATGTGGGCTTAACTGAGTCAAGCATTGCCACATAGACCGTTGGCATGCTGAACTGCCTGGCCGGTGGGTCGGACAGACAGCCAACCCAGAGTGGATGTAAGCTCTGGATCCATGTTCTGCACTCACTGGCCGTTCTTCACAGCGTTCGCCTGGCACTTTCTGCAGCACGGGGTACGTGTGACGGAGTCCGTGAGTTCACTTGTTATCAGCACCGCCAGCACTCATGATCAGTTATTGGCGGGGGAGAGAGTCAAGGTAGCTGCGGCAGCAACAGGGTCAGCCTGTGGTTCATATTCAGGTCAGCAAGCAGGCGGGGCCATTTCAGATCCATTGAGTCCCTCTGGAGAGGAAAATGCTGTCAGTGATCAGTCTGTTCAGAGACTATACAGTTCTAAGGAAAGTATACCTGTCCCCACTTACGCAGGTGTGGGCCTCCCAGTTATGGGCCCTGCCTAAGTACAATAAAAGGAACTGGGATTTCATAGAAATTTGAGGTTTACTGAACCTATCTTCCTGTCTGTCAGAGTTCAAGCAGCCAACAAGATGCAATTTCTTCTCGTCAGGGCTATTTATTCCCTTTCCCCAGAGTTCAAGATGATGGGACGAATTCTCATGCACGTCTCCTCTTCACGGGTGTGGGAGGAGACATCAACAAAGTTCAGCTATGGTTTATCTGGTGTCTATGGGCCTTCTTTAGTGGGGCACAGGTTCAGAGCAAACCCTTTTACAGTCCCAGAGTAAACACTTAAATCTTACTTTATAACATGCGCTACAGTTATTATCAGTGAGATTAATGCAGGCAGCAACATACGAACATTTCAGAGTCTAAACACTAAATACATTCTTATAAGACTAATGCCTATTTTGAGCAAAACTAACATGCAGGTGACCTGGTCTGGGCTACAGCTATGAGGTTGTCAGTTCTTAGCTAATGCCCACAGTCTGGGCAAGAACTGGCATCTGGCCTGCCAGCATCACACACTGAGCTTAGCATAAAGCCAGGGCTGGAGTTCCAGGGGACAGTCTCTGCTTTGTTTGCTTGTTGTTCAAGAATCCTGGTTGGGGAACATTTACTGCAGATTTCCAAGGCGTTACAAACACAAGCAAGAGCTGTCTGTGTTTTCATTAGACCGCCGTTAACGTCCTTGATGGACATGTTCTTTTGGCCTTATCTTTGTGGACCTGAGAAAGCACAGCACCCTGTGCACAGCCTGAAGTGTGTGTGTTTTACATCTGCGAACAGAGTACTTTGGAAAAAGCTGGGCTCTTAGCCATGCTTCAAAACTAGATTCAGCACCATTTATCCATCAACAAACTAAAGTGACAGCACCACGTGATCCGGTTGCCTGCTGAGGTCCCCAGCAATTGCATAGCTTGGGATAAATCAAGTAGTCCAGGGAGTAGGAACCAGAAAAGAACACGAACGGTCATGTCTGTTGGAGTGACTGTAACAGTACAATTAGAGATGCGGTTTATGTCCCCCTCTCTCTCCCTCCTCCTCCCCCCTTGAGCGAACATGCCCCCTAGGAGTATGTCTTGTTTGGCCAAAGTACCACCTGGCAAAATTGCGGCATGAGCAGCTCTCAGACTTTCTTCATGTTGCGCAGGGTCTGATCCTCCATCTTCCATTGGAGTCAATGGATAGACTCTCATAATCCCCCCGTTGGCTTGGGATCAGGCCTTCAATCATCCAGACAGGACTTGGCTCCAAACTTGGCTTTCAAGATCAGAGAAAGCACTGGGTCCCAGACCCTCAAAGATATTTAGGCACTGAACTCTCGTTGAAATCAATAGGAGTTAGGTACCTAGACAAGTTGGAGGATCTAAACCTAGGTGTTATGGCAGTCCCATGCAAGCTGCTCAGATATCATGGTGATGCATGCAGTCTAGCTTGCTAGACATGGCAAACATTAAAACAGAGAGACCTTCATAGGTTACAACATATAGAAGATCCTAGAAACCCTCATAAAGGTACCTGAAAGTGTTCGCTCTGCAAATCCAAGGCAGTGGGCATCTCACAAGAACACATCTACACCGTGTGGCGATGGTTGGCTCTCAGTCACAACTGACTTAGCCTCATGAAGATATGTACATCTGAAAGCCACCTGTCTTGGGCTTGTGAATGACTAGCAGAAGATGATCATTGGGAGGGGTCAGTTCTTTGGGCAAATTTAGCTCTGGCACTTGAAATTGCAAGCCCAATAGCAAGGATTTTTTAATGAATCCCTAAACTCAGGGGTCATATCTTATGACTGGAGAATTGCTAATATTGTACCTCTATTTAAGAAAGCGGGGGGGGGAAGTGATCTTGCAAACTATAGGCCCATTAGTTTGACTTGAACTGAATGCAAGGTCTTAGAACAAATTTTGAAAGACAGAGTAGTTAAAGACATAGAGATGAACAGTAATTGGGATAAAATACAACATGGTTCTGCAAGATTTAGATTGTGTGCCAGCCAGCCTGGTCTCTTTCTTTGAGAAGATAGCCAGCTTTCTAGGCAAAGGACATGCAGTAGATCTAATCTACCTGGATTTCAGTTAAGCGTTTGATGCAGTTCCACATGGGAAATTATTAGTTAAATTGGAGAAGATGAGGATTCATATGAGAATCAAAAGATGGGTAAGGAACTGGTTAATGGGGAGAAAGGTGAACCTAGGGTGCACTGGGCAAGCTATTTCCAGTAGAGATAGGGAAGTGTTATCATCATTGTACCAGCCACATGTGAGACCTCATCTAGAGTACTGTGTGCGGTTCTGGTCTCCCAAGTTTAAGAATCCAAACTAGAGCAAGTGCATAGAAGCGCCACTGGAATTATCAAAAGAATGGAAAACCTACCTTACAAGATGAGATTTAAGGAGCTTGGCTTGATATGATTGCTGTCTGTAAATATATCAGAGGGATAAATATCAGGGGGGCAGAGGAGTTAAGTTAAGGGCCAATGCTGGCACAAAAACAAATAGATATAAATTGACCATTAACAAGTTTAGGCTTGAAATTAGATGGAGGTTTCTAACCATCAGAGGAGCGATGTTCTGGAACAGCCTTCCATGGGGAGCAGTGGGGGGCAAAAAACCTAACTTGTTTCAAGATTGAGCTTGATAAGTTTATGGAGGGGATGGTATGAAGACGTTGCCTACAATGGCATATGGCCCAGTCGCATCCGCTGTTAGCAAATATCTCCAGCAGCCAGAGATGGGACACTATATGGGGAGGGCTCTGATTTACTACAGAGAATTCTTTCCCAGGGGTCTGTCTGGGATTTGTGATTCAGGAAAGAATTTTCCCCCAGATCAGATTGGCAGAGATCCTGGGGGGTTCCACCTTCCCCTGCAGTGTGGGGGCACAGGTCACTTGCTGGTTTGAACTAGAGTAAATGCTGGATTCTCTATAACTTAAAGTCTCTAACTCAAGATTCGAGAACTTTGGTCACTCAGCCAGAGGTTATAGAGTGGGTGGGTGAGGTTCTGTGGCCTGCCATGTGATGATCATGATGGTCCCTTCTGGCCTTAAAGTCTGTGAGTCTATGAAATCTTTTCATCTTTCTCCTTAAGTCAGTCCTTCCAGCTGACCTTCTCTGAAGTCCCTCCACCTTGCTGGTAGCGAGGTCCCCAGCAATTCATGGCGTGTTGCCATTGCAATCTCACTGGAGTGGTATAAAGAGACACTTTCACCTCCCTGCTCACCTCTGCACTTACCTCTGGAACAGTACCTTCAGGGTGCAACAGGGACTGACCTGGTCTGGCTTGAGTTTCCCATCTCAGCTGGCCAGCCTGCAGCTTCAGGTAGCTGAGATGAATGAACCCTCCAGTTAAGTCACAGGAGTTCACCCCTTGCAGAGTTAACAGAAGCCCAAAAGCAAACACAACCCAATCCTTTGCCCCAGCCCATCCCCCCAGGGTCCACCCTACTCCACCGCAGTCCGTAGCACTTCTCTTGGGCTCAGCGACCAGTCCCCCTGGGCTCCAATTAACCCTTCGCCCGCTTGTGGACTGAGCTTGCTACACCTCCTCCTGGTAAAACAGCAGAGGGATAACCCACAGCCACCCTCTCCTACCCTGGAACCCTAAACAACTGGGCTGTCCATCCCTGTAACACAACTGCCCTGGCTTTTCTTCCTGGGTGCTCAGACTCTTTCCAGGCTGCTCTCCCATTCATTAATGGACCATCTCCCTCTAGGTCTGCTCTGCCACCCCCCCCCCCTTTCTCACATGACTCCTGCCCTCATTCCCATCACCTAGGGAGGTGGCTAAGCCTGGCACAGGTGAGGCTGAGCTCCCAACCCCTTAAAGGGCCAGCTCATGCTGTGACACTGGGCATCTCGTCACCAAAATCAGTCTGGATGAGAAGAACAATGAAAGTGACCCAGAAGGCTGGAGGGCTTGACTTACAGAAAATGATGAACAGCTAACTACATATAACCTGGCAAAGCAATGACCAAATGGAGGAGATATAATGTAACAATCCCTGGGCTGAGTTACCAGGGGGGTTTGAACCCATGATCTTTAGCACGCACCTCTACTGCTTGATCTAAAGGAGGCGCTCCCTGAGCTAGCAGCAGTAGCAACTGATGAGTCTCTTATGTGAACCAGCCATTAGTGGGAGGAGGACACAGCTTAATGGTGCCAGTGTGTTACCCCTAAGGGGCGTTCACACCAACTATTTAATGAAATACATAGGAGAGTAACAGGAGCGATGGGGTGACACGAAGAAAGGGAAGTTTTAAATCCAAAAAACAGTCCTGCCAGTGAGCTGTCTGGGGCTGTGGAATCAGGGGAAGCCCAAGAGCTGAGCAGAACGCTAATAAATGAACCCTGGGCTGATCTGACTTTTCCACCTCTAGCTTTTAGGGTTCTTCTACCCCCCACTTCCTTTGGAACTGTGGCTTGCTCTTTGCACGGCGTGCAGGGCAGCATCCCTCCGGCACACCCCACCCCACCCTGCAGCATTTCAGTCACCCAGAAGCCCCGGCTTCTGAGCAGCTTGGAAGCTCAGCACGCCCCAGCGCAACTAGCCAAAAAAGCCAGCTCAGGCCAAAAAAAGAGAATGTTCCCTAGGGCACTTTTCTCCACTGGAGCACTCAGCATAATGAGAATATCAGCTCCAGCCTGTTCTGCTTTGTTGGCTTCGTGGCCAGTCGGTGGAACGTTAGAAGGTGCCTCAAATTTCAGTGCCGGTGGAGAGGAAATGAGGCCTCAGAGGAAAGGTTAAGGGGACTGCCGTCTGGAGAGAAGCCAAGGAGACATGATGTGATGGCTCACAGATATGTAAAGGAGGTGAGGGGAAGGACACGGATCCATTAGTCTCCTGAGTCAATGAGAGGAGAACCCTGTGATGGGCTTAGGCTGCAACCAGGGGGAACAGGGATAACTCTAACATGTGTTTGACGATGGATGAAGGGGCTGAGAACAGCCACTGAGGGTATTCAGTTTGACAGAACATGAGCAGGTCAGAGCTCCTCTGAAGCGCCGAGGGTTACACCCACCCACACTCACTCTATGTCTATGCACCCACGCTCGTGGGTCTCCCTCCAGCTGAGGCCCATTGGTGGGATGACATCAGGGACGCTAGTGCCGTCCTGGGGGTGGAGCGCACAGACGGGCTCCGCTCCCTGGAGGCCTTCTCGTCAGCAATCCCTCCAGAGGACTTTTAGACTCAATCTCCTTTGAGTGACTTGGCAGAGGATGCAAAACTCTGTGCAGAGATTTCAGAGTAACAGCCGTGTTAGTCTGTATTCGCAAAAAGAAAAGGAGTACTTGTGGCACCTTAGAGACTAACCAATTTATTTGAGCATGAGTTTTCGTGAGCTACAGCTGCTCCCAGATGAGACAGCAGGCCCAGGAGTGGAAGGAGCTGCCGCGAGGTGGCCTGGCTCTGGAACAGGCTGAACTTTGCCCAGGCTGTCCTGGCGAGGCCTGCTAAGGAACTGGTTTTGCTATTGCCTCTCTTCCTGGCGGTTTTTCCCAGCTGTGCTGCTCTGAGCCCATCAATGTGGCAGAGAGAACAACAGGAGGTGAATGCACTGTTCATTAAAGGACAGCGCAAGGCCAGCAGTTTGCTGTTCCAGCAAGTCACTTTAGCAGGTCACGGGGCAGTCCAAAGAGTCGCTGCTGGCAACATACATAACTTTGGGCTCAAGGGCTCAAATGAAGAGCTGCTCCGCCGGACTGGCTGAAGGGCAGGTGGAGGCACCAGGCCGTAGGAAAGCCAAGTCGATTGCTTTCCAGCCTGTGCCCCTCCCGAACGAAGTGCAATTAACATTCAGTCTGCTCTGCTACAGCCAGCACTGACAAGCCCCTGGTTCCCAATCCCTTGACATGAGGAGGAGAAGAAAAGCTAAATGGATTTATCATTAGCCTAGCAGAAGGCGGGTGGCGTGGCCAAACCCTGGGCCAGCTCTGAGAAAGGATTACAGGGTCCTCCCAGCTGGGAGCTGGGCTATTCTTTAGTTTAGTCAGTAGTTTGCAAGTTAACTTCAAACTTTGTTGCTGTTCTTATGTATGGTCAAGACTCTCCAGGTTCGGAGTACACTGATCGCTGCGGAGATCAGATGGACAGACAAGGAACTCCGATAGACAGACATGTTTGGGGGAAAAGGAAAGACAGTATGATACAGTGGAAGGAGTATCAAATGGGGCCTAAAGAGATCTGGGCTCTGTCCCAGGCTTTGCCACAGACCTGCTGCACAATCCTGGGCAAGTCATTTCCCTGGTTTCCCTCCCCACCTCTCATCTAGTTAGCCCGTCAGGTCTCGTGGACAGGGTCTGTCTCTCGCTGTGTGTACAAAGGGGCCTCCAGGTGTTCCTGTGATATTAATGTTCATTCGCTGTTCAGTCTCAGTGACAGCAGAGCCACCGGTGATGTGCTGGACACTAAATATTTGCCTCTGAGTCCTGTTTTGGCTTGGCCCAAATTGGCAAGGTCTCCGCGAGAATGGAAAGTTAGCAGGCGTCCCACGCAGAGAGCAGGGCAGTGCTATTTTTAAAAAACGGGATATTTAAATAGCATGGTGACTCACATACTCACTCTGTGCCAGCAGACGCGCTATCTTGGGCCCATCAGATCCCACGAGATTAGCAGGGTGGGCCGGGTCAGTACTGGCTTCAGGAGACCTCTGAGGAGCACCTGTGTGCTGAAGGAGATGGTGCTGGTAATTCTCTAGGGAGAGCCCGCCCCACTGAGTCAGCGTGATGTTCCGGGGGTTGCGGCGGGCCTGTCGCTCCCATGAGATGCCACGCTGGGGTCCTGGCTGCTGGGGCCCGTTAAAGATCCTGTGACATTCTTTACAGGAATCAGGGTGGCTGGATTCTAATTCAGGCTTGAAATTCCCTCGGTAGGCGCCTTTGGGAAAGGTGTTCTCCATGGATTGCTGTTGTGTGTAGAGAGACAGTGACTGCATTTCGCCCCCTGACGGTGGATGCTCCGATCCTTGTCCAATCTGCAAAGTGCTTTGGGACCCTTCTGGATGGGAGGTGCCGTACAAATGTAACACTCTTATGCGTGTCAATTTGGGGTTCGATTGTGCAGCGGCACGCCAGCCTGCGAGGGGGTGCTGCTGAGTCACAGAAGCGGCTTTCACTTGACCTCATCTATTCGAACGGTGCAGATTCCTCCCTCCAGATGGCCTATCCCTGCAGCACGGGCTGGTGTGGGCAGTCGTGGGGCTATGGCCCCATCACCCCAACCCCATTCCATTTGGATTTGCTCTCCAAAGGCAGCAAGCACTGAGCTGTTCCTGCTCCCAGTTGATCAGGGAAAGGATTTGATTCCTGTTGGCTCGACGCTGCCTGCACCAACCCGTAAATTGTCAGCATGGGCCCTCTGCTGCACTGATTCCAGATTCTGATCCCGGTTTCACCCCTTTTCACGGCTGTACCTCTGGAGAGACTCCGCTCATCACTCTAAATCCGGAGTGTCTCCACTGAATTCAGTGGAGTGACTCCAGATTTAGAATGGTGTGAATGAGATCGGAGTCCAGCCCAGAGCATGAGAGTGCAATAAATCTGGGTTTAAGGACTCTAGCCAGTGTGGATTAGAGTGTTACGTGTAATGCCCAGGCAAGATCCTCTCCTGCCCCGTGCCCGGCGCTCCGGAATGCTGATCTGGCGGCGGTCAGCCTGGGCTGGCCATACGGTGCAGAGCATGGTGGGACGGGATACGTGGGAGTGTACGACGCAGAGCTGCAGCCAAACTGGATGCATTCAATAAACGCTGCTAATCCTTAGTCTATTCATTCCAGGCTCCTGGTAACTAGGAGACAGCAATGCGGGGGCTGCATAGCTGCACGCCCGTCTCCGTGCTGAGCCCTGAATGCTCTTCTGAAGCTGCTGACTTCACCAGAGAGCCGCTAATCGGCCAGAGACAAAGCCCAGGAAAGTTTAGCAGCAGCTACCGGCATTGTCTGCCTCTAGTGACAACCTTTATAAACCATTGCCTTGCATGGCCATGAACCGGGCAAAGAAACTGCCTAATGCCACTGAATACAAGTCACCTGGCAAGTCGCCTTCCCGTCCTGTATGCACTGTTGGCAAAAACATCATCGGCCGGGAAGCTCGGACAAAGATGATGAGAGGTTTTTGGGAAACCGACAGCTCCAGGGGCAGCCAGCTTCATCGGAAAGCAAGCGTGCTGTGGTGACATAGCACGCGTGGCTGCCAGATGGATACATGAGGTGCCCCGGGACGGTTCAAATATAGCCCAGGCATGTTGTAAATACAGCTTCCCAGCAGGATGGCTTGTGAGCTGCGCAGATGGGGCAGAGCTGTGTAGCCAGACAAGCGGGGCTTGGAGACACCGCGTCCCGTAGGGCTTTAAACCGGAGCTATTTTAGAGCGTGTTTATCGGGGCATCGCGGACATTCAGCTATTTCCAGCCTGATAGATTGTTACCTAAGGGAGGCATACAGGGAGGGGGCTCGAAAATGGATCATGGGAAAAGAGGCAAAAGCAATAGGAAGAAGGGGAGGGTGGGGGGGAAACCAAGTCAGAATGGACAGCATGTGACAGAGAGAGGGACTGTGGCATTCGAAGCAGGAGATTTTAGCTATTCCAGGAGACACAGCCGTGAGCGCTAAGCCAGCCACAGTGGAGACACGTGGGGTTAATAATAACTCCCTGGGCCAAATTCATCCCTGGTGCTATGCCACTCAAGCCAGTCAGTGGCGTTGCAGCAGGGGTGGCTATGGGTTCCCGTGTTCTCAGCCAAAGGCCTGGCAGAGAAGAACAGATGGTGTCTGCCTGCTCCCCCATTCCAGACAGGCCCCCAAGATCTGCCAGCTGCATGGAGAACAATCGATGTGCACAGCTGACGGGCGTTTGTAACTATACGTGCACGTCTGAAGGGTACCTATAGGAACCTGCATGTGTGTGTATACGGCCACGGGTGTGTGTAATATGTACGTGCGTGATAATATCTGGCTCTTGTGTCACACTTTTTATCACTAGATCTCACAGTGTTTCACAGCCTTTGATGTAATAACCCTCAACAACACCCCTGGGAGATAGGGCAGTGCTATTGTCCCCATTGCACAGGTGGGAAACTGAGTCACAGAGAGGCTAAGTGACTTGCCCAAGGTCACAAAGGAAGTCTCCTAATGGCTAGGCTATGCCCTAACAACTGGACCACCCAGCTCTGCACAGAACACATTGATCCTTGCCAGCCTGGATCTTAGCCTTCATTTCCTCCTGCCCTTTCCTCCCCACTCAACCACCCGGCTCCACACTCGTCCCTTTGTCCCCTTCTCCCATCTGCCCCTCCAGGCCTTTCTCTCGCCATCCTCTGTGCCTCTACGAGCCCCCTTTTCCCTGTGTGGTAGTCCCTTGGATCTGTAACGGCCCGCTGAACGCAGGGCAGAAAGCTTGCCGTGCCATCCCAAATCCCGCAGCTGTCTCCGACTGGGGAAGGAGCAACGCATTGACGCACTCGCTACGTCCTCTGAGTATGCGCCAATCCCCTCCTCCCTCACCAGAACCACTCTTGTGGCTGCATCACGGCGTAAAGCCAGGCCCTTGCAGAGCAGACCCAGCTGCACAAGATAGGAACACGAAGGCAAAGCAGAGGCGATATGGGCCAGCAGCTGAGTTAGGATTTAGCTGACCTGGGTTCTAGGCTTTTCACAAGTCAGTCTGGGGGTTGGATTCAGGCTGTGTTTAAAAATGAAGTCCACAAAGCAATAGGCTTTCAGGCCCTGATTCGGGAATGCCCCAGTGACTTTCCTGCCTGTCTCTCAAGCAGCAGCCTCAATCCCTTTGCCCGGAGCCACCCAGGACACTCAATGCCGGGTATTTACAGGCCCCAGCGTGACATGTAACAGCAAGGGACCAGGGGCTGAGACGCTGGAATGCACCAGCCGGACTCCCTGGGCAGCCGGGGCTCCAGAAGCTGAACTTTAAACCCTGCCAGCACCTGCTGCCGCATTTCACGGTGCTCGTCTCTTTCCTGTGCCCGCACAAATGAGTCTTTCATGAGGCGGGAGGAGGTTAAGATTACCCAAATTCCTTTGGGCTCCGGCCTAGGGGCTTTCTAGCATGAAATGCAATGAGCCGGGTGCCTGTGAAGAAGTAAATTATGGCGGGTCGATGGGACAGGCAGAGCAAAAGGGTTCAAAGGACGAGCAGACACAGGTCAAGTCCACCTGCCCAAATGGCTGGAAAGGATTAAAGTGGATGAGCTGCTAGGAGCATCAGGTCGACTTTGCAGACTTTCCCAGGCATACCGTGCACCACTCTCTGCCCAGCAGAAGGCAAACCACACTCAGCAAGCCAGAGAATTTAAAGCTCCTGTCATCTAGTCTGACCTCTGGCATACCCCAGGCCACTGAGCCTTGCCCAGCAATTCCTTCCCTCAGAAGCTTACTATGGGCAGCTTCTGGGTCCCTGCTCATGTCCAAATCACAGATGGCCCCCGTCACGAAATGCAAGGCCGGAGCTGAAAGTCCCGAGTGTCAGAGCAAAGGTTTGGCCCGGATGCCTGGGTGCAGCCCTGTTCTGGAATCACCCTGTTCAGATCCAGAACTGAACTTTCCCAAAGGCTGTTGGGCTCGGACATCTCTGAGCCTCTCGTTCTTGTAGTGTACGCTGGGCTTCGGATTCCCGCCGAGTGTATCAAACGTTCCAAACGCTGCCAATGTCAGGGCGGCCTTTCATAGACTCCCAGATCCTGAGTCCACAATGGGCCGCTCTGACCGTCACAGTCTGAACTGCTGTATAGCACAGGGAAGAATCTTTCGCCCCGAGGTCCCTGCATCAGCCATCATTTCTGGTGGAGCTAGAGCCTTCTTTGACAAAGGGACATGGGCATGGGCATGGATGTGTTTGTTTTGCTGCATGCGTGTTCCCGTGAGCGTGTGCTATTTCTGCATGTAGACGTGCAAGTGCTTTCGTGTGTTTCTGAGTGTGTGTGTGTGCGTGCTCACACAAGTGTGTTTGTGTACCTGTCTGGTGTTTTTTCTCCATATGCGTCTAGTCACGTGTTTCCATATGGCTGTGCGTTTGTATGGCTCGTGTTTATATTGAGTCCTAGCATGTGGTTATTTTTTAATAGGCAACATGGGTATTGCAGTGTTTTTCTGTGTGGTAACTTCGGCATGCATAAGGGACGTAGGTCGTTTTCAGTGCATTTCTGTGAGTGCTTTTTCTCTTTGATTGGGAGCACATTCGGTTGTCGGTGTGTGTTTTCTGAAATAGCGTGTGTGTATTCTCTCTTGAGAGCGCGCAGGTGTGATGGTGTGATTTTTCTACTCGTGTGTATGTATGTTCGTTTTGGTGTGTGTTGCCTCTTTGATTGTGTGCATGTGTTTGTTTCTGGGAGTGTGTTTTCTCTGTGCACACGGGTGCTTATTCCTCTGTGTGTGCGACGTCCCTCTGCTTTGGGTTCTCTCTGATCCTGCCACATATCAGCCTGTTCCTTAGCCCAATCTATGGCTCCTTCCTTCTCACCCTGCCTCAAGACACACTGCGGGAAGCAGCAAACTCGAAACTGGATCTGAATGGAGTCCTTGTGTGAGTGTTTTTAATAAGTCTCCTGGCCAGGTCAGACGAATGGGTTAACTCCAGCAGGGTGATGTAATTGAGTGGTCCCAAAAGCAGCTGGAATAGGAACTCACTTGTTGTTTTGCTTCCCTGAAAGTCTATCCTCACGCTGCTGGAGCCATTAGGGTTTTAACAACATGAAATTAATAGCTGCATTACCTCAGCGATCACACATCCAGCCTCTCTTGCTGTTGTCCTTTCACCAGTGCCAGCTCAGTGAGCTGAGCCTTCAAAATATCTGCGCGCCACATGTGCTCAGGATAAACTGCCTCCAGAAATGGTAGGGCTGGGAGCCGAAGCCATGTACTCCTCCCAACGTCAAGCAGAAACCGGCGCCAGAAATGCAACGTTTGTTTATATTGAGTCCTAGCATGTGGTTATTTTTTAATAGGCAACATGGGTATAACCTTGAAAATTACAAGCCTTGCCTTTTACGGTGCGATGCTACCCACTGCAGTTATACGATGTATTGTCTGCATGTTGATGGCAGATAGTTACAGCCAGGTCTTTGCGCCATGTTGTTAAACGCCGGGTCAGTAGCTAAGAGAACAGCTATGGCCCGTGACGTGGTTCAGAGGAAGCCGGCCAGCTGTAGAATGATCAGCCAAGACCCAGCTGGAGAAGCTGCAGAGTACCACGGCGGGTTCTGGTTGGGTACTCACTTCCTCCTGAACCAAGAGCAGTTGGAGAGAAGTGGCTGCCCTTGAGGCACCTGATTTCCAGTGTGGGGTACTCATCACCACCACCGAATCCTGGATCTTCTTCAATGTCTCTTTCTAGGGTTCAGATCCCAGAGAGGCATGAAAAGAGCCCAACGGTGGTGTCCAGATTTCCCTGCTGCCCCGCAGAGGTCCAGGCTGCCTTCCTCAGGTCCCTCACCATGGTGGCACAGGAAGCATGAAGACTGATCTATTTATTTGGGCATAAGCTTTTGTGGGTAAAAAACCCACTTCTTCAGATGCATCATGAAATGCATCTGAAGAAGTGGGTTTTTTACCCACGAAAGCTTATGCCCCAATAAATCTGTTAGTCTTTAAAATACCACCAGACTCTTCGTTGTTTTTGTGGGTACAGACTAACACGGCTACCGCTCTGATACATGAAGGCTGACCATGCTCAGGAACTTCAGTGTCTGCCTGGCTGGTGCTTCTCTGGACTGACTCGGAAATTCATGGCTGCCATAGCAACCCTGGGGCTTGCTCAGGTGTCTTCCGGCTCAGTCCACGTCGCTGACCACTGTGGCTCTACTCGTTGGGCTGGGGTTTGGGGTTGGTGAAGTGAAGATTATGCCATTGTCGCGGATTGACCCCACGTCTCCGCTGAACCTGGCTGAGACGGTGGGATGATGACCCTGTGTCTGCTGCCACCCGGGCTCGCTGGCGGTGACTCAGGAGGGTAGGTGGAGGGATGCGAATAGCATTATCTCGGTACCCCGGACTAAGAGACTGAATTGACCGCTGGCCACCGAGGTCCCCCCCTAGACCCAGGCTGGCTGTGCCACACCACACAAGCATATTTCTATCCGTGTTCGGTGTGACACGTGCAAGCATTTCTTCCAGCAGCAGGCCTGGCTCTGCTCAGCCGTGCTGGCAGGTGTAGCTGGAAGGAAGCGAGCCATACAGGCGGGGCCAGGGCAAACCAGCCTGCCCTGGATGGTCCCCTCCCTGCCATAGAAGTTCATTGTACGTCAGTGGGCACATGCAAGCAGCACCAGGCGGCTTCAGATCATGCTGTCTAGTGCCCAGATCTCTGACCGACCCCCTCAGGGTACAGGTGCTGCAGCAGGCAACCCGGCACAGAGGTATGCTGCAAAGGAGGAGCATGCTTCGGTAACCAGCCACACAGCCACACCTTGCTGGTGGCCTTGTGTCATCTACGGTTATACCCCTGCTGGTCTGCTATCACTAGCCCTCTTTAGGCCATCAGCAGAGCTGCTCCAGAGGAGGAGATATTCTTCCTCCTTAGATCATTTAATAAGCTGACGGCACCTGAATTTATTTGCCCTTTCATTGCAATCCCCATCCACCCATCAGGAAATGCCGTGTCCTTGTCCTGCTGCTCTTGTGAATTTCTTGTCAATCAAAGCAGTGAGCGATGGAAGAAACCTATTAGATCATCCAGCCCATCCCCTGCTGGCCGGGGCAAGGTTGTGCCCTCCCTTTCTAAAGCTTGGGCCAGTCTAGCTTTGAATGGCCCAAAGCAACAGAGGGTCTGCCACTTGCTGGTTGGAGACGATTCCCCAGCCTCCTACGTCTTGCCGTCAGGAAGTGGTTTCTGACATTAAGCCTATATTTTCCCTTTTGTTAATGTCATCCCTTTGTTCCAAGCGTCGCCCCCATGTGCCACACAACAAACCAAGACAGCTGAAAAGGGCAGCATGAGGCCGAGGGGTCGGCAATCCCCTAAAATAGCAAAGGCCAAAGCTATGATGTCAGTGCAAGGATTTGCTGAACACACTTCCTGCATTTCTGGCCTTCCCGGCATCGGGTAGGTGAAGGGGGGGGGGGTGGAATCTGGATTGTTTTGTTGTTTTCAAAAGGTCACTGTTTACTTTAACGGAGCTCGTCCTTCCGCTTGCATTGTCCTGTGCTGATTCAAGGGGAAGATAATCTGATTGGTGCCTTGATGTCCTTTCTGGGGAAAGCTCCAGCCTTAGAGCACAATGCCCCACGGGTGTGCATTGCTGCAAAAGCAGCCAACTAAGGATGCCTTTGCATACAAGAAATGCCGGGGTTACAGGAGCAGTTCCCAGAAATGATTGGAGGATGGTGAAGGAGCCCAGCAGTGAAGTGAAGAGGAAAATCTCAGAACTAGCCAGCTCTGACGTGCCTTCGGAAAGGACACTGAGTGATTGCGCTGTCCTCTTGCTTGAGAATTTCATCTCATTATCTGAAACCGCAGTTACAGACTTTGATCCTTCATGATACTCAATTCCTCCAATGAGGTCCAGCGTGTTCTCAGCTCCTGCTGATGTAAGAGAGAGTTGAGGGGCTCTCAATGCTTCGTACAATCAGACCCTTACTGACTTTAATGATACATTGACGGGAATAAAGTTATTCCTAAAATACACCCCAAGAATAGAAAGGAGGAGCAAAGGTCACATATTTTTGACCATGGAAAAAATAGAACCGAGTTTCATTTCTTTTTCCACTGCCTGGCTCTCATGGATCCGGCTCTGTATTCTTTGTGCCCCCAGACTTCCCAGTGACTTTGGCTTTGAGGGCACTAGGGATGCAGGATTGGGCCCTATCACATCTCATTCTTTCCTGTTAGAGTATGTTTTTCATTTCAGGGTGCTTGGTGTGTCTCGCTGGGCCGGGAACTGAGCATGTGGCTTATTTCCAGATGGCAGTAACTCTCCCGTCTTCTAAGATTTAGCCCAAGATGGAGAAAAGCAAGGCACATTAGTCTGGTCATGAGGTTTAGGTTTCATTTTGCAGGATGTGAACTAGTAATAGTTCCCAAGGTTTGTTAAGAAACAGTGGTGATGTTGTCCCTGCTCCTTATTAAGCTAACTAGGGTTGTTCTTCTGATATCCTTACCCCATTTACCTGTTTCACCCCTCTGCGATTGTCTCATCACATGTACAGACTGCGAGCCCTTTGGGGCAGGGACTGACTTTATTATGGATAGACAGCACCCAGCACACAGGAGCTCTGATCAGGGCCTCTTTGTACCTTAAGACAAATAATAAAGAGGCATGATAATTATAGCTCCACAGCGAGTTCAGCCTTGTTCCACAGCAGTCAAATCATAATACTTAGCCATTATCTTCACCATGATTTGCCAGCATCAGCTAAATAATAACACTTACACGGTGCTTTACAAGCCAAATCGTTCTCAGTGCAACTCCCCTGGTTCCGGTAGTGTTCCACCAGGTCTGAACTTGACCCTGAGTGAGGTACACACATTAACGGGGGGGTCCTCAAAGCATCCCCGGGAGATAGTTATGTATGGTAAGGCTTATCCTCCTGGTTGCACAGCCAGGGAAACTGGCATGGGGAACTGAAGTGACTTGAGCCTCAAGAGGCATCAGTGTCAGATCTGGGGCTAGTACCCAGGAGGTCCCTATACCTGGTGGTGGGTGTAGGTGCAGCACTCAAGGGTTGAGGTGAATAACCAGATTTAGCCAGGAGAGGCTTCTCCTTCCTGGCATCCGAATGCACCGGCTACTGTCTGCCCCTCCCCGCCCCCCCAGCCACTGAACAGCAGAGTTGCCTCTTTGACAGAGCAGCAGCCAACATCCTGGGCCTGGCCGGGTGGTTTCCCTTTGGTTGAGAAATCAGTGAGTCATTCACTATAATCGCAAAAAGAAAAGGAGTACTTGTGGCACCTTAGAGACTAACCAATTTATTTGAGCATGAGCTTTCGTGAGCTACAGCTCACTTCATCGGATGCATACCGTGGAAACTGCAGCAGACTTTATATATACACAGAGAATATGAAACAATACCTCTTCCCACCCCACTGTCCTGCTGGTAATAGCTTATCTAAAGTGATCATCAGGTTGGGCCATTTCCAGCACAAATCCAGGTTTTCTCACCCTCCATCCCCCCACACAAATTCACTCTCTTGCTGGTGATAGCCCATCCAAAGTGACAACTCTTTACACAATGTGCATTTGCTCCAACCCCTCAGACAGAGACAAACACCTACAAGATCTCTGTCAAGCTTTCTTACAACTACAATACCCACCTGCAGAAGTAAAGAAACAGATTGATAGAGCCAGAAGAGTTCCCAGAAGTTACCTACTACAGGACAGGCCTAACAAAGAAAATAACAGAACGCCACTAGCCGTCACCTTCAGCCCCCAACTAAAACCCCTCCAACGCATTATTAAGGATCTACAACCTATCCTAAAGGATGACCCAACACTCTCACAAATCTTGGGAGACAGGCCAGTCCTTGCCTACAGACAGCCCCGCAACCTGAAGCAAATACTCACCAACAACCACATACCACACAACAGAACCACTAACCCAGGAACTTATCCTTGCAACAAAGCCCGTTGCCAATTGTGCCCACATATCTATTCAGGGGACACCATCACAGGGCCTAATAACATCAGCCACACTATCAGAGGCTCGTTCACCTGCACATCCACCAATGTGATATATGCCATCATGTGCCAGCAATGCCCCTCTGCCATGTACATTGGTCAAACTGGACAGTCTCTACGTAAAAGAATAAATGGACACAAATCAGATGTCAAGAATTATAACATTCATAAACCAGTCGGAGAACACTTCAATCTCTCTGGTCACGCAATCACAGACATGAAGGTCGCTATCTTAAAACAAAAAAACTTCAAATCCAGACTCCAGCGAGAAACTGCTGAATTGGAATTCATTTGCAAATTGGATACTATTAATTTAGGCTTAAATAGAGACTGGGAGTGGCTAAGTCATTATGCAAGGTAGCCTATTTCCTCTTGTTCCCCCCCCCCCCCCCCAGATGTTCTGGTTTAACTTGGATTTAAACTTGGAGAGTGGTCAGTTTGGATGAGCTATTACCAGCAGGAGAGTGAGTTTGTGTGTGTATGGGGGTGGGGGGGATGTGAGAAAACCTGGATTTGTGCAGGAAATAGCCCAACTTGATTATCATGCACATTGTGTAAAGAGTTGTCACTTTGGATGGGCTATCACCAGCAAGAGAGTGAATTTGTGTGGGGGGATGGAGGGTGAGAAAACCTGGATTTGTGCTGGAAATGGCCCAACCTGATGATCACTTTAGATAAGCTATTACCAGCAGGACAGTGGGGTGGGAGGAGGTATTGTTTCATATTCTCTGTGTATATATAAAGTCTGCTGCAGTTTCCACGGTATGCATCCGATGAAGTGAGCTGTAGCTCACGAAAGCTCATGCTCAAATAAATTGGTTAGTCTCTAAGGTGCCACAAGTACTCCTTTTCTTTTTGCGAATACAGACTAACACGGCTGTTACTCTGAAACCGTTCACTATAATGAGGCCTGGGATTGTCTTTGCATCCAAAACACCACCAGCACCTTTCAGCCTCAATGTTGTTCCCTCTGACAGGATCTGGGAAAGCTGTAGGGTGGGACAGGCACAGAGGAGGAAGAAAAGGTGTCAACACGCGGTAACTAACCCGTGGTACGATCCCGGTAATGACAAGGCAGGGTGTAGCTTTCACACATGGTGAACTTGTAGCAGGGAGATTGGAGTGAACTCAACCTGCTAACACCGATGAAAGCTACAACTGCCTCGTCCACACTGGGGTTTTACCCCACGTTGGCTACCAGGCATTCGCCCACACAAAGGTTACAAAACACCTTCTTTATCCTACTGAAGATAGGCCAAAGGGTATGTCTATGCTGCACCAGGGCTCTTACAGGTTTCAGAGTAACAGCCGTGTTAGTCTGTATTCGCAAAAAGAACAGGAGGACTTGTGGCACCTTAGAGACTAACCAATTTATTTGAGCATAAGCTTTCGTGAGCTACAGCTCACTTCATCGCATGCATACTGTGGAAAGTGTAGAAGATCTTTTTATACACACAAAGCATGAAAAAATACCTCCCCCCACCCCACTCTCCCGCTGGTAATAGCTTATCTAAAGTGATCACTCTCCTTACAATGGCTCTTATGTGAGTTTGAGCCTTACTCATCTCTACCATCCACACAGAAAAACCTCTGGCCCAAGTTTGGAGATGAGTTAAGCCCAGGCTCCACTTTAAGTCAGATTGGAAAATCACATGAAACCAAATACCAGCGCCGATTTCTGACTTCTGAATTCAATTCTGACCCTTGACCCTGGCACCTGACCTGGGCTCCGATTCCTGACTACCAACTCCTGCTCTAGCCACTTGGCACAATTGCCCACGTCCCCGTCACTGACAAGCGCCAATCACCTGCAATGTAGACATAGCCACAGAGCGTCTGCAGTTCACAGACAACCTGCAGAACTCATTACCACAAGATTAAGGCAAACCACTTAGCAGCATTCACAAAAGGTTTGAATGAGGAGAACATCCTGAGTTACATCAATACATAGTTTTAAAGTTTGGAAGGGATATAAGCCCTCTTGCACCAGGGCATAAACTTTGACACTGTTTACATTACAGTGAAGCTGTGTGAGTCACCGATGTGAGAGCAGCACAGAGCATGTTTCAACTGCAATGGAGCATTGTAATTCGTGATAAAGCCTCTGTTGATACAGTGACTTCCAATGCTCACACAAGGTGTCACACCCCAACTGACTCTGATCTCCAGGAATAATGACACTGCAGACTACTGTAGCTTTGGGAGGGGAAGGCAGCAAAGAGATATGAGGAAATGCTTTTTCATGGCAGGTGCAGTTAGCCTGTGGAACTCATTGCCACAAGACATTGCTGGGACCGAGAGTTTAGGAGGATTCAAAAAAGGCTTGGATATTTATATGACTATCACGGATATGTACAATTACAATAGTCAGAACTGAGGAAAAAAACAAGAGCTTTGGAAGGGATATAAACCCGCATGCTCCAGGGCATAAACCACTCTCCAGCTCCAAAGAAGAACTCTTTCTGGAAACAGGCTATCCCAAAACTGCCCCCACTGCAGCATTTCTTTCACCTTCTTCTGAGGCATCTTGGAGTGGCCAGTGCCGGAGAAAGCATATTGGCTTAACTGCTAGGAGAGGCTCTGTGGCCTAGTGGGCAGAGCAGTGTCACTCAGGAGACATGGTTTTATTCCTATGACCTTGGGCAAGTCACACTTCCTGTCAGAGACCAGATTGTGGGAGGTGGTACCTAGTGGTTGGAGCAGGAGTCGATAGCCAGGAATAGAAGCCCAGGGCCAGAATCAGGGTCAGAGCCCCAATCACAAATGAGGAATCAGAGGCAAGGGTCAGAACCAGGTTACCAGGCAGGAGCAGGGCTGGCACAAGGTGGGAGCAGGGCTAGGAACAAGCAGGCACAGTTGCTAATGCAGCTGTTGGCAAATGCTTTGAGCAGTCGCTGGACTGCTGCTGCTGCTGGGCTTAAGAGCCGGTCTGGTCTCTCTTCCAGCCAATCAGGCAGCCTATTACAGGCCAGCTGTGCTTGTCAGTTTGCCCAGAGACTGGCTCTGCTGCAGGCCCTGATTCCTGACACAGCCCCTCTTTGTGCCTCACTTTCCCCGTCTGAAAAATGGGAATAATGATGCTGACCGTCTTTGTAGAGCGCTTTGAGATCTACTGGTGGAGAGCGCTATGTAAAAGCTAAGGATGATTGTCAGATGGAGCCCTGGTCTGATCTAGTCCTATGTTCCTGAGTGGAAAGAGTACTTGGAGGTTGGGTGAAATACTGATGTCAGTGGTAGCTGGCCATTGACTTCAATGGGGCCAGGATTTTCCCCCGGGGGTTTGATTGTTGTCCTCAGTGCGGGATAACTCTAACAAAGCCAGAGAAGCAGCATCATTTGGGCTCATCTAATCCAAGGATTCCTGGATGCGACACCATACTGGGGCGGAGTGGGGGGAGCAACATGAGGGAACTAAACTAACAGTAACAAAACCAGCAGAGGGCAGTCTGAGGGATTTAATCACCAATATGGGGGATGAGAGGCAACTACAGCCCCCGGGGTTCATCCCCAGCCATCAGCCACATTCTGTCCCGCAAGACCTAAATCCCACCAGACCCATCCCGTCCTGATGCGACAGGACTTTGGAAGCACTTGGGACAGTACCAACACCCACGCAGTGCAGTCGCGATCAACAACACTGATAGTCGCACCAATATCAAGCCAGGGCTCTATTTCCAAGAGCTCTCCCTAGCCCAAAATGCTACAAATCCATGAAAACCAAAAGCTTGCTCCTTTTTTCCATTGAACTGACATGAGCTGGTCTAGTACGGGGATGGATGAATTATCCTGCAATAGGCCAAATGGAGCTCCATGCCTCGTCACAGCGCCCCTTCGTCTCAACGGGAGAGCGTCTCCTGTCAGCGAAGTTAATCCACCCCCCTGAGCGATGGTAGCAATGTCAACGGGAGAAGCTATCCCATCAGCATAAGAACATAAGAATGGCCAGACTGGGTCAGACCAAAGGTCCATCTAGCCCAGCATGCTGTCTTCCGACAGTGACCAACGCCAGGTGCCCCAGAAGGAAGGAACAGAACAGGTGAGCCATCACCTGTTGACCATTCCCAGCTTCTGGCAAACAGAGGTTAGGGACACCATCCCTGCCCATCCTGGCTAATAGTCATTGATGGACCTATCCTCCAGGAACTTATCTAGTTCTTTTTTGAACCCTGTTATAGGGCTTGCCTACACTACCCGCCGGATCGGCAGGCAGCGATCGATCCAGCAGGGGTCGATTTAAATCTACCGCCGAATGCTCTCCCGTCGATTCCAGTACTCCACCAGAACGAGAAGCACAAGTGGAGTCGACGGGAGAGCGTCAGCTGTCGACTTACCACAGTGAAGACACCACGGTAAGTAGATCTAAGTATGGCGACATCAGCTACGCTATTCACGTAGCTGAAGTTGCGTATCTTAGATCGACCCCGCATGGTAGTGTACACAAGCCCATAGTCTTGGCCTACACAACATCCTCTGGCAAAGAATTCCACAGGTTGACTGTGTGTTGTGTAAAGAAATACTTCCTCTTGTTTGCATGACGCATAGAAAAAGTGCAGGTTCTTTGGGAAGAGACAAGAGCTTTTCCCACCAGGTGGCTTGGGGTCTCAGGAGGGGCGGCGCAAGGCAGCTGGGTTGGCTCCGGCTGGCCCAGGGCTCCTCTGGCCAAGGAGGGGGGGGCCCTCAGGGCTCCGGTTTGCCCTGAATTCCTCCGGCCGTGGGGGGGGGGCTTAGGTTTCCTCCAGGTGCGGGGGGCGGGGTTTCGGGTGGATGGGGTAGGGCCGGGGGACTAGCCTCCCTAAAGGGGGGCTCCACCCGCCGCCCATAACCTTTCCCTGATCCTTGCACTGACTTCAGTGGGTGTCAGGTTTCAGCCCCCCCCGGAGTAGTGGTGAGGGGGCTCGTCTCCAAATCCCGCTGGATCACAGTTGCTCTCTGCTAGTCCTGACTGAGTTTCAGCTCCCATAGGTGAGGCTCAGAGGAACATTGCTATTGCTCATGCTACCTCCACAGATTCCTCCAGTGGTCTCCAGGGCTTTGAGACTTTGCACAGGAACAGCGGTGGTGATTATAAACACATGGTCGCGTGCCCTTTGCACAGAGAGAGCTGGCTAGGAATGAAAGGCGAACTCCTCTTCTGTGCTTTGCTTGAGCATCTCAGGCACTAGGCCCCCAACTGCATCAAGCTGATTTAAGGGACCGGGCTTAACTATGTCTCAGGAAGTTTCATTCCATTCAATAAAATCACGAGAAATGACACATTCTGGGCAGCGCAAGGAGGCTCTCAGTCTCTCTGCAATAGGGTAACACTGTTAAAGAGAGAGAGCTGATGGCATTACAATATAACATTTCTCCAAACAAAAGCTCACTGTTGGAATGATGATGGGTTTTGTCTCTGATATTTACATGGCAACAGTTTGTAAACCTGTTCCAACGGCCTAAATCAGAGAATCGTAGGCTTGGAAGGGACCTCAAGAGGTCATCTAGTCCAGTCCCCTGCACTCATGGCAGGACTAAGTATTATCTAGACCATCCCTGACAGGTGTTTGTCTAACCTGCTCTTAAAAATCTCCAATGATGGAGATTCCACAACCTCCCTAGGCAATTTATCCCAGTGCTTAACCACCCTGACAGTTAGGAATTTTTTCCTGATGTCCAACCTAAACCTCCCTTGCTGCAATTTAAGTCCATTGCTTCTTGTCCTATCCTCAGAGGTTAACGAGAACCATTTTTCTCCCTCCTCCTTGTAACAACCTTCTATGTACTTGAAAACTGTTATCATGTCCCCTCTCAGTCTTCTCTTCTCCAGACTAAACAAACCCAAATTTTTCACTCTTCCCTCAGAGGTCATATTTTCTAAACCTTTAATCATTTTCGTTGCTCTTCTCTGGACTTTCTCCAATTTGTCCACATCTTTCCTGGAATGTGACACCCAGACTGGACACAACACTCCAACTGAGGCCAAATCAGCATGGACAGAGATCTGGACAACAGCAGCTGATCCAGCTCTCTGATCACTGAAACTTCAGTTAGTTGTCCCCCACGTGCCTGAATATGGGAACTGCGCCAAACTGAGAGATTGAGGATAGGCTGGAGAGAGGTCAAAGCTAATTGCCTCATTAATTTAGAAAGTACAAAGGCACAGAAAGTGGAAAAGTTGGCTAGATTGTCAGGCTCAACGGGTAGTGATCAATGGCTCCATGTCTAGTTGGCAGCCGGTGTCAAGTGGAGTGCCCCAGGGGTCGGTCCTGGGGCCGGTTTTGTTCAATATCTTCATAAATGATCTGGAGGATGGTGTGGATTGCACTCTCAGCAAATTTGCGGATGATACTAAACTGGGAGGAGTGGTAGATACGCTGGAGGGCAGGGATAGGATACAGAGGGACCTGGACAAATTGGAGGATTGAGACAAAAGAAATCTGATGAGGTTCAATAAGGATAAGTGCAGGGTCCTGCACTTAGGACGGAAGAACCCAATGCACAGCTACAGACTAGGGACCAAATGGCTAGGCAGCAGTTCTGCGGAAAAGGACCTAGGGGTGACAGTGGACGAGAAGCTGGATATGAGTCAGCAGTGTGCCCTTGTTGCCAAGAAGGCCAATGGCATTTTGGGATGTATAAGTAGGGGCATAGCGAGCAGATCAAGGGACGTGATCGTCCCCCTCTATTCGACATTGGTGAGGCCTCATCTGGAGTACTGTGTCCAGTTTTGGGCCCCACACTACAAGAAGGATGTGGATAAATTGGAAAGAGTCCAGCGAAGGGCAACAAATGTGAGGGGTCTGGAAGTAGGGGTCTGGAACACATGACTTATGAGGAGAGGCTGAGGGAACTGGGATTGTTTAGTCTGCAGAAGAGAAGAATGAGGGAGGATTTGATAGCTGCTTTCAACTACCTGAGAGGTGGTTCCAGAGAGGATGGTTCTAGACTATTCTCAGTGGTAGAAGAGGGCAGGACAAGGAGTAATCATCAAGTTGCAGTGGGGGAGGTTTAGATTGGATATTAGGAAAAACTTTTTCACTAGGAGGGTGGTGAAACACTGGAATGCGTTGCCTAGGGAGGTGATGGAATCTCCTTCCTTAGAAGTTTTTAAGGTCAGGCTTGACAAAGCCCTGGCTGGGATGATTTAATTGGGGATTGGTCCTGCTTTTGAGCAGGGGGTTGGACTAGATGACCTCCTGAGGTCCCTTCCAACCCTGATATTCTATGATTCTATGATTCTAGAAGGGAAGTGCGAAAGGGGGACGAGAATGTGAAAGACCTGTAGGCTGGTTGAGCCCAAGCCAAAGGAGGTCTCTCCCCTGCTGAGTCTGTTAAAGTTGCTGCACAATCTGGTGGGCATGAACTTTGTAAAGAAATCACTGGGTGTTTTACCTGCAGAAGGTCTCCAAACAGTTTGTTTGGAAAGAGGCAGGCACAGCCCACGCCCGGCCACAACCCTCTTCTCAGACCACGCTGCGATGCTGGATTTGAGCACAGCTCAGGATCGTGGTTAAAAATCCAGCTCCACCCAAAATGCACTGCAAGACTGTGACCTGATTAGCTGTGTCGGGAGGAGGAGCGGCCGCCGTGGGACTGCAGCCCTGCCGCAAGAATTGGTTCACAGCAAACAACACAACGTGCTGTGTTTGTGTCACATTGCCACCAGAGTGGATGGGGCCTTCCGACTACAGGGATGGTAGAACCACAGGGGAGAGCAGGGAGGGCTAGCAGCCCACAATGGAAATATTATGGGGGCTCACATATACCCGGGGGGCAGAGGCGAGAGCGGGATCTGGAGGGGCTGTCTCAGGGCTCAGGATTGATCTGGGAAGCAGGTCGGAACCCTCAGAACCTTCCTTCCCAGCCTGGAGCCAGCTGCCCCTAAGTCTCAGTTACCTCCCCTCACTACCCCCCTCCTATCCCCATTTGCAGGGAGCTTCTGTCCATGCCCCCCACATACTACGACACCAGGCAGCAGTAAATCTCCTTTCCAGCAAGTGAGTCAGGTCTGTGGTTTTGGAGCAGACAGCCCAGGGTTCTCATCTAACTTCCCCAAGCACCAGCATGCGAGTGAAACGTTCAGCTGCTGATTGTGTCCATTGAGGGGAGGCATCGCTCAGTGAGCGATTGGCCTGCTAAACCCAAAGTTGTGAGTTCAATCCTTGAGGGGGCCGTTTAGGGATCTGGGACAAAAATTGGGGATGGGTCCTGCTTTGAGCAGGGGGTTGGACTAGATGACCTCCTGAGGTCCCTTCCAACCCTGATATTCTATGATTTTCTGCAGCATGCGGCTCCATCACAACAGGGCCTAAATCTCGGCTACGTCTTCACTGTATTAAAAAGGGTGCTGCACAGCGAGATAGTGACCCCAGGGTAAGATCCTCCCGGAGACAAACCACGGTGGTTTTTAGTGATCGCAGCTAGTCAGATAAAGCCCATGTGTGTGTGTGGGGGGGGGGATCAGGGTTGACTTTGACTAGCTACGTCGAGGTTAAAAACTACCTGGCTTTCCCGTCGAGAGACACTTTTTTGTGCAGTGCAGGCAAACACTTTGCCTAGTGATTTTTGGACACCTGACCTGTGACGCTTTAACAGGATCCACGTTTCAGAAAGTGCTGAGCATCCCACCTGGCAAATCAAGCCCCTTTCCAGTGTCTAGAGTTGAGGCAGCCAAAGTGTGAACCACCCGGGGAGGCTATCCCCCGGCCCAGGCCCTTCTGCTGCCCCTCCCTCCATTCCACCCCCTTTACACCCCCGACCCCTTCCGGAGCCCCAAGCCCCCCACCACGGCCGGAGGTGCCACGCCCCAGCTGCCCCGAGTCCCTGATTGCCGGCCGGCCCCAGCCACCAGCCCCAAAACTCCAGCCCTGGGCTGCCCCAGCTGGCCCGCCTGAGTGCCCCCAGCCCCAGAGCGCCAGGTGGGCAGCCCCAGTGCCCTAGCCCTAGAGCACCGGCGGCCTCAGTGCTGGCCAGTCCAAGCACCAGCACCTACCCCCACCTGCTTCAGGGAAGAGGAGCAGCCTGGGCTAGGGCCATGGGGGAAGAGCAGAAAGCAGGTGGGGGCCTCGGAGCAGAGCATGGGCGGGGCCACATCTGTCTATTTGGGGAGGCTTAGCCTCCCCTGGCCTGTGATACCCACCGCCCATGTCACTGGCCGCTTTTGAAAATTTTGGTCAGTTGTAATGAACAGTTGGGCCTTTGACTGCACCAGATTCTGCAAGAAACCCTTTTAGCCAGAACCGGTTTTAAAGCAGGGTTCATTAAATACATTTTTAAACTTGGTTAAAAACCAGGAGTACCCAGACCCTCCAGTTTCTATTAATAGCCAGTTCAGAATTAGCAGTGTGTCTATTACACCTCCAAAGGCATTACAGCATTTTGAGGCTGCACAGAGTAGGCTGCTGGAGTTATGAAAGCATTTCATTTGTAATGGTTTTTAATTTCCCAGGTCTGGAAAAGCTCACCAGCTGTATCAGCCTGATATGAAAGCAAACATCAGTTCCATTTTTCTTTCTGTCGCGGCAGTAAATTTACCAGAGCTCAGGGCCACAAACAACAGCCTGTTTGAAAAGGTTACAACAAAGGGGGTTTGTTTCTTGTAACTGTTCCTTAACACCACTAAAGAGCAGGCGCGCGCCAAGTTTTGCAAAGCAGTCTGGGCTTGACCATAGAGCGTTTTAAGAAGCCCACCTTTGTCCAGAAACTTCTCTGAGTGCGCGACAGCTCCTCAGAGCACCAGCAGGGCTAGACCGCAGATGCGCATCCTTTGAAAGCAGAGGTCTTTGCCTCTTGAGCTAATGAAGAATCACTTCTTAGCTGCTTGCAGTACAGTTCTGATTCTCTCCAGTAGAAGGCAGCGGTAGGCACCACCCAGGTCATTACAGAATTCTACACATTTGCTGCAATCCCTTCGGAACGCATTGGGTCCTGCAATGGGACCTGCTGATCTGGGTCAGAAATGAGTGCCAAACACCTTTCTTCTCCTTACACCCCAAGCAGGGTCTGGCCACTGTCCCATCAGGGAGGACAAGGGACTGTGCTAACCTCGTGCTAGCATGAGATTCTTCAGTGGGGCTGGGGCCAGGGTAAGATTATGACTCCAGTTCCGTCTGCGCCAGCCACCAGAGAATGGCCTGCTCCGTGTAAAAGGGTGCTGAGCTCCCGCTCCGCTTGGGAGAATTCCGGCCCCGTCAGCCAGAACGCCTCGGCATCTCCCCTTGTTGCACTCATTCTACCCCCTATGACCCGTGGCTTTACAGAGACGCCAGCCCGGAGTGCTGTTTACAATCCATACACTCAATCCTCCTCCAGAACAATCGGATCCCACCCCCTACGGGCTGGGGCTGTTCTTTCCACGTGTGTCCACTTCGAGAGCACCGATCGCTTTCCTGGAAACCCAATTTGTTGTTCGGAGCGATGTTATCATCGGACACGCTGAAACGGTTCCTCGCTTGGGAGCAGGGGAAGGTTTTTCAGGCAATCATGCGGAGAGGAAATTCCCACTTGTGGGTCTGTGGAGCAGGCCAGAGAGTTTGTATCCTCAGGATATGCGACCCACCCTGCACTGATACTGCTAAATTCTGGTTTCCCCCATGGGATGTCCCAATGTATCCATTCCTCTGAAAGCCCCATTTCCCCAGAGAGACGGGTTCAACAATGCCAGGTAAATATTAGGGAAGAAGGGAGAATGGAAAGGTTACATCTGTCACTCCTATAATGATCTCCTTTATAATCTGACATTTGCGTAGCCTTTATGCCTTTGACACAAGGAAGCCAAATAAGGCATCCGGGCAATTTTTCTTTTTCAATGAAATGGAACCGAACACTGCTGAGAATAAACGCAGCTACCAGAAGGTTTTATTGCCTTGGAGTATTTTTTCCCAAGAATCCCGCTTAATCTGAGCAGGATTTATAACCTGAGCGAGGAAAAAGAGGCCAGTGTTCTAATGGAACATACGGTTCTAGGGGGAGTCACAAATCCATGAGAACTCCTCCGACCAGCCACGGCTGTCTGGAACTGAGGAGTTCCTGCCAAATTCATCAGGACATGGAGCTACAAAAAGCACATACCAGATGTGCCTCCTGTCAACACCTTCTGCACTCCAAGGGTTTATAGCTACGCTGGGCCTTGTGAAAAAACTGGGGCCAGACAGTCAGCTGGGGTAGCTTTGTTGGCACCAGTTGAACTATGCAAGTGTATCCCACCCGGGCATCTGGCCCAAGGCCTGCACTGGATCTGTACTGATTTATACAGCTGTGGATCTGGCCCTAAAACTTCAATGGCAGTACAGTGACTTATACCATCTGGGGATCTGGCACATTGACTTCAATGGAGCTATGCCGATTTACACCATCTGGGATCGGTCCAATTAGTTCAATAGAGCGACAGCTGATTTACACCATGTGAGGTGGTAAATTGTTTCAATGGAGCAACAGCTGATTTACACCATGTGGGTATCTGGCCATTTGGTTTCAAGGGAGTGACACCTGATTTACACCATGTAGGGATCTGGTCCATTGATTTCAATTGAGCTAGGCTGATTTACACCATGTGGGGATCTAGCTCATTGGTTTCAATTAAACTATGCTGATTTACACCATGGGGATCTGGCCCATTGGTGTCAATGGAGCGACAACTGATTTACACCATGTGGGGATCTGGCCCATTGGTGTCAATGGAGCGACAGCTGGTTTACTCCAGCTGGGGATTTGGCCCTATGTCATCAGAGTAGAAACTTATTTTCAGGCCGTCACCAATCAATCATTCTCCTCTTACATTTCTATAACGCCGTTCAGCTAGAAGGAGCCCAAGGCATGAGCCAAACGCACACAGGGATCTGCTACTAAAATGCAGCTGGTACTGGGGTGACATGCGGCGGCTGCTTTACCTGCACACTGGAACACCACAGAAAAGGCCAGGAAGTGAGCATGCAGCATGTTAAATATTGTTAATTTTTGGCTTTTGCTAATGGCAAAAAAAAGTTCAAATCATTGCCCCGTTTTACAGACAGTGAAACCAAGACACAGAGGCCCCAGTTCAGCCCTGTGCAGGTGCTGAGCCTAATAAAGGAGAGAGTTATTTAAAAAGGCCGGGAGCCTGCATGCCAGCTTGGTTCTAGGTGTAGATTAGAGCACTGACTCTCACCCATGGTCCAAGCGGCCTGAGCACAGAACATCCCAGCTAGGCTCCTTCCCTCCTCCAGCCTGCGCCTTCCACTTCCCAGGCCAGCCCTGAAATGCTTTTGTCCTGCCCTCTACAAAGACCCAGTCCCTGCCTCAAGGAGCTTCCAACCCAAGCAACATAGGGAGGAGGACGGATGCAGGAGAGGGGGACAATCACTCCCCCAGGCTTTCTGATGTAAACCGCAAGTAGCAAGGGGAAGGCAAACCCAGATGTCTTCAGAGGGAGCTTCCAGCACCCGGTGAAGGTGACACCAGAGAGGGAGGCGTTGCCCAGGGAGCCAGCCTTAGACATTAGAGAGGGTGAGGCAAGCAATTCCACCATCAGCAAGCAAGCCGTGCCGAGGGTGACCAGACGTCCCGATAAAATCGGGACTGTCCCGATTTTTAGTTCTTTGTCCCACGTCCCGACTGATGCCAGTTGTCCCGATATTGCGGCTTTTGTTTCTGTTTTTTTGCTTCCCCCATGAGTCCCAATATTTTGTCCGTTTCATCTGGTCACCCTAGCCATGCCGCCTGTCTCGTCGGCACTTTGGCACTGCCTGGCTGGCTGACATCATTTCATTTTTCTGTGGTCGTGGTTGTCAACACACTGAGGGGGGTCTTGCCCCTCAAACTGGATTTCCTGGCACCCTTTCACCGCCTCATTGGAGGAGCCTGCTAGCCGGATGTGGGTTTCCATGACGGGCTGAGGCCTTGTGCACTCTGCGAATTTGCAATGGTGACAGCCACTAGAGAATAGTTCTGAGGAGACAGGGCAAGCGACAATTTACCCTGGTCAGCACAGGTATTGCCAGACTGGCTCAGCCCGTCTAGCTTAGTCTGCTGTCTCCGACAGGCCCACACCAGATGCTTCAGAGGAAGGTGTAAGAACCTTAGCGCATGTGGAATAATCTGCCAACCACATTAAATCTCATCCTGGTCTCTAATAATTAGTGTTTGGCATAAGCCCCGAAGCATGAGGTTTAATATCCCTACCAATATTTTTCTTCTCATTATGTCAATTCTGGATATTCTTGCTAGCCATATAAATGTCCAGTCCCTCTTTGAATCTTGCTAAATTCTTGGTCTTAATGACTTCCAGTAGCAGAGAGTTCCGCAGGCTAATTCAAGCAGCGCTAAACTGCATTAGTGGCAATTGCAGCTTAACCCATCTACACTAGAGGTTTGCTCTGGTGCAGCTGCACCTGTGGCGGAATCCCCTAGTTAGGAAAAGGCCCCAGTTGAACAGAGAGGGCCATTGCTCCCCAGAGATCACCTAATAAAGAAAAAAAAAGAAATGAAACGAAAACCGGCAGAAAAGTCTTCCCTGGTAAGCCCCCTTCTTTTAGCTGTAGCTCACCAATGTGTAGCTCATTCTAGGTGCACTGGGTCTGTACCAGCACTCTCGCTTAGACTGCCTTTCAGCCAAAAGCTTTACAAAGGTGGATATTGTTATCCCCATTTTACTTATGGGGAAACTGAGGCACAGAGACGCAACAAATCAGAAGTCAAGCCAGGAGCAGAACCCACAGACTCCGTCTCCAAGCCCCTGTACTAACATCACTAGACCACCCCCACCTTCTGGGGAAGGCAACCCACACCACAAGGCATAAGAAGACAAGTGACAAATGAGGGGCTTATTCTCACTATAAGAATGAGAAAGGCTCTGTGCGGGCATGGGGTAACAAAGGGGCAGAGCTGCTGCAGAGGGTGCAAACCTCCCAGATGTCTAAAATAAGCCTGAGGTGTGGCCGCACGCCCGCTCCTTCGACATTGGCAGCGCTCTGCTAAGAGGAGCATTAACAGATCTGGAAGGAAGCCACCATCAAACCGATCAGATGAGCAGTGTACGAAGAGCAGAAGGAGGAGTCATTCCTGCAGAGGGGTCAGGAAACGGAGCCGCAAAGAGGCTGCCCAGTACGCAACTTTGTTAGGCATTCATCTCTCCGGCCTTCCAAATAAGATTGCCTGGTTCATATTCCAGTGACATTCTGGCCTAGCAAAGGTTTCTACCTCCTTCCACAGCTGATGTCCATCCTGCTGTTGCATTTAAGCACCTTCTCTGGCACTGCTGTCCCTTTGTACAGCGCTGTGTACATTTATTGTGATATATACACGAATAATAAGTGCTCAGCACACTCTCACTTCACCTTCTTTCTGAGCCCCGGCATTGATTGTGGGCATTAGTTACCACCTCTAAGGGTCAGGCTTTGACACATCATTCAATGATTTCCCTAGTAAAAGTCTGAGAGCCACATTAATTCTTTGTGATCTGTGTTAGTTCTGTTGTCACCACAGGATAACGGCCTGCAGGAATGTCATTGCTTGGGGGAACCGAGCAGATCTCACTTGACCCATATGCTTGAAGTTACATGATATAGCCACTAGATGGCTCTGTGAGTTGTGCAGAGTTCCAGGCAGCAGGTGGTCACTGGTAAATACGGGAGACAAAGCTGGAGTTCGAGCTGTGTGGAAGCTTGTTTGTGTGGCTCTAGCTACAGTTATTTTCTTTAATAAATGCCTCCTGTTCAAGACAGACTGTGATTCCATCTCCCATAGCTGAGTACAAAGAACACAGAGAGAAGAGAATGGCAACAGTGACTTAGTTACTGTATGTAGCACCTCTCACTCAGAAGGATCCAAGAGTGCTCTATAGACTGCACACAGGAATCTTTTCACCCAGCACAGAAATGCAGCCAGCTCTGGGGTGGCAGGCGATGGCTGTTTAACAATAGACTACCCGACAGGGTTAATGTATTGAACTGAAATTGCAGAGGGCATGCAGGTAGGCGGTGGCATTTGGACAAGACTGTAACCATCTCCTCTTTCACCCCCTAGATTCCCCATCACTCCCCTCTGCTCCACACAGGACACAGATGCCAACATCCATCGCTCTAGCCACAGCACCCCTCCATTTTCATGCTTCCCTCTGGCTACCCCTGTTTCACCACATTAAGATCAAGCATCTTTTCTTCCCCATCAAGGCCCTCCCAGCCTGATACTGTGTCGCCATCCCCACCTCTGCTCAACTATTGATGCCAGTTTCATCCGTCCCTATGGCGGCTTCTCAGCCAAACATCTCCAACGGCCATCCACAAGGAGCCATCCGCCACCCCCCAGCCCTGCAGTACCAGGAACCTTCAAAGCTTTCAAGCCATTTCATAGCTCACAACAGGGCTTTAAATAAAAGTTCCCCCCTGGTTTTCAATCGCTAGCAGCTACACTTGGCTTATATGCTACCCAGACATTCATCTGGTCACCTTGGGAAGAAACTGAAATCTATTAAAAGACCAAAGGGCAAATCAGTGGAAATTTGGCAATGTTTCAAAGTGTTCCCAAGGCAGCTATGTGAGAATCGCTGGGGTCAAGTGCCAGGCAGCGAGCCAGGGTGGGACAAGAGAGAGGAAGAGCAGATAAAGCTTGGCCATCACTGTAAATGGCGGATCCACTTCTTCCTTAATAAATATTCCGGCATGTTCTTTGTGGGGCCTACACACCAGCCTTTCCATTGGGTGCTATATGAATGGGAACCATGGCGGCTAATGAACAGCTCGGAGATGTTTCACAGAGCACGGGGGGAGGAGTGTACAAACCCCACACTAGCTAAGAAGGGGACAACGGGAGCCTGTGGGCCCAAACAGCCCCACCCTGCTATACTGTGTCAGGCCTGGAGGCAGGAGCGGATAGGGCTGAACCCAGCCCAGTTGGAGGCTGATGGGGAAGGAGAGCAGACCCCTGGCGCTCCCTCAGTGAATGAAGACCAGGGAGCTCCAGGGAGCTGGACTGCTGGCCAACAGAGCCTCCCACAGGGAAGATTTGAGTTCTGTGCCAGGGCCTTGCTTGGTGGCCATATGCAGGACTGCTGCCTGTCAGGGCCTCGTGCAGCTGTAGGGAGGAGAGGGAGCCCAGGGAAGTGCCTGAGTGGAAGGGCTGGGCCCAGTCCAGGCTTGGGATGGATGAATGCCGCCCCCGCCTTCTTTGAATTTGGAATATTTGTTTTGGAACCTTGATACTCTGGCAGGGGTGGGACTCTGGCAGAGGGCTACAGCACCGGAACATAGCAGTGGCTGCAGAGCACTGAAGACATGGAGGGAAACTGAGGCAGGGCAAACAGTGCCGTGGTGGCCACAAGAGGGAGCTGTAGAATCTTCTAATGTCTCTGCCACCTGACTTCCCTCTGTCCTGCCGCACAACGCCACCTCTGTGAGTCCAAGAGCCGCGCCTCTCTCTGGCACCATCTTCTTCTTCCTTATCATTGTTTGTGACGGTAGCGCCCAGAGACCCCCAGCTGAGACCGAGACCCCCATGGTGCTAGGTGCTCTACAAACGCATAAGGAGAGACCGCCCTGCCTTGAAGAGCTCCTAGACTATATCGCCAAGACAAAGGGTGGGTGCAAGCAAGCGCTCTCCCCATATGCCAGATGGGGAACCGAGGCACAAAGAGCTGTAGTGACGGACCCAAAGTCACACCTAGGGTCTGGGGCAGAGCCCATGAGCCCTGAGCACCCAACCCACTGGCCTAATGCATGTCAACGGTATGAAGTACCACCATGCTGCGCCATGGCCTGAGCCCACTGATCTCAGTGGCCTTCGTTGTTTCATTGGAAAGCGGGGTGCGAGGCAAAGACAGCTGGAAGCGTTCAGCTAAACAAAGCCCAGGATCACTGGGGCAGGCAGCCTTTTCTAGGTCTTATCACAGTGTAGCCCAAACCCACTTTGCCTTAGGCAGCACGTTGCTACTGCAATACACTGATGTAAGTATGTTTGTTACAAATATTACGAATAAATCAGGCGTAATCTCACTGAAGTCAGTGTAACCTGGGATGGGCGACTGAAGCCTCGTACCCCTCATCCTGCGTGGTTTGGAATAAACAGCAGTTTACAACCATTCACTCTATTTTCCACTGAATGCATCCGATGAAGTGAGCTGTAGCTCACAAAAGCTTATGCTCAAATAAATTGGTTAGTCTCTAAGGTGCCACAAGTCCTCCTTTTCTTTCTGCTCTGAGTGCGTGCCTTCCTGCCCTTCCCCCTGCTTGGAACAAACAGCCCAGGGCCAGAAACTAAAAACTAGGGTGGATCCAGAAAATCGGTTATTACAATAGACAGGCTGAGGTTAACTTGGTAACACTGCTGGGGGGATCTGTGGCTCCTCACTGGCTATCCTGAACAGAGTCAGAGACCTGAGCAGATGCCTGGGGCTGCAGAGTCAGAGACCTGAGCAGGCTGGGCAGATGCCTGGGGCTGCACAATGCAAATTGTTTTCTGGCCAGTGATTTCCTCCTGGGAATTTGTCATCCGAGTAAATGAACTGGGAAAGCCTCTGCATAGAGTCAGCTACAGGATGGAAAGGGCCTCTCAGAAATCAAGGAATCAAGGTATAAATTCCACGCTACACAGGACTCCCAGCCCATCCAGTCTGCAAAGCTCGTCACCTCCGCAGGCTTAAATTCCGTGGTTGCCTGTCCCAATAACCAGCTCAGTATGGGCAAGGCCTGGGACAGGGCTGGGGGAGTGAGGACCGGCTGCTGGAAACAAGCCTGCCTGAGCTAATCTGCCAAACCAACTCAGACCTGAGTCAGCCACCCTACCGGATCTGCCGGGGCTTGAGGCTCAGCCTTGCAGGCAGCTTGGTGCACCTCTGCCCCCTAGTGGCCACAATCCTTCATCCTTTTTAACGGCTTCCCTGTTTCAGTAGTTTTGGAAGGGATCTTTTTATTCTTAGATTCATAAATTCTACAGCCAGAAGGGATCACTTTGATCACCTAGTCTGACCTCCTGTATAGCACAGGCCAGAGAACTGCACCACACCACAATAATTCCTTCTGAAATAGGGGATACCTTTTTTTTTTTTTTAATCCAGTCTTGATTTTAAACTGGCCAGTGATGAGAATCCATCATGATCCTTGATAAATGGTTCCAATGGTTAACTATCATCACTTATTTCCAGTCTTATTTCCGGTCTGAATCTTTCTGGCTTCAGCTTCCAACCGCTAGATCTGGTTATATCTTTATCGGCTAGATTGAAGTTCCCCGTGTAGGTACATAAGCATATGGCCCATTCTTAGGTCTCTCTACTGAAAAGCATCCGTCGATCGACTTGAATGTGGCAGCACCTGTTTGATGAAGGAGAATAATTTTTAAGGACCCTCCTCTGAAGGAATTTTCAAGGATGTCATTTATACTTAAAAGCAAAAGCTGTCCCCTGCTTTTCATTGTTTAGATAATTCACCGTATGTGTCTTGTCTCCCTCACTAGAAGCAGGTCCACTAGAGTACAACAGCCTACTACTGCTGCCTGCTAATGGAGTTACTCCTAGTCTGCACTGTGGAGCTAAAGGTGCTGGGTTCTGACCCTAGTCATGCTACATTACCTTAGGTCAGCTCTGAGGCAACATTTCAACGCTTTGGGCAGAGAAGGGATCTGCATCTGAGCTATATTGTCTGGAAGCTCTCTCAGGGCAGCACCTGTGTCTTCCTCCATGGGTATGTCTTCACTAAAATTAGCCCCAGCCATTAGCACACAGGTTAGCCTAGTCTGGGTAGCAGCAGCCACACTGCAAAGCCCTACCAGGGTTCCTGGGTCCCCTCTAGGGCTGCACTCACCTGTGTGTGTTGCTACGGCTTCTGGGGGCACATCCCATAGTCCTTTGTGCTGCAGTGAGCCGCGCTGCTCTGTGATTCTTTCCCAGTGGGAGAACTTGTGTGTCCTTCTGGGCACCCAGGGGGATGGTGGGAAGGCATTGCAGGCCTCCCAGCACTGTAGTGATTTAGCCTGCATCCAAAGGGGTGGATTACCAGTCCAAGCAAGCAGCACCTAAGCTCCAGCCTCTATGCCCACTGGGCCAGCTAGCCCAGGTTGACAGCACCACTCAACTCTGGTGAGTGCGTTGTGGATGTGGCTGGAAGGTGGAGGGCTGGAAAAACGCCTAGGTAAAAGCCTGAGCTAACTCTGCCATGAAGACACCCCCACAATTGCCTCAGGACCAAGAAGACTAAGGTCATGCAATGAAGGGCATATCACCACAGAGCCAGCCTAACTTGTACAGCTCCTGGTTAGCAGGAAGCAGCAAACTTCTCCTTTGCAGTCGGCTAAACATTGCTGTGTGTCTCACAGCAGAGACGGATTCTGGTGTGATGAACATAAAGGCAATTCTTTACCGGGACCGCCAGACATGGACGGACCCTCTGGTTCTCCCTGGCTCTCTATCTCCCAGGCTGAGGAGACCCGGCCCGTGGTGCTTAGGGGATGTCTACGCTGGAGCTGGAAGGTGTAATTTCCAGCTCGAGGAGACCGGATTGGAAAACAGAAGTGTAGCCACAGCAGCGGGAGGGACCAAGCTGCCCCAAGTACAATCCCGTCCCAGACCCTTAGTGGTGGCACACTGGCTATCCTTAAATCCTACTCCGGCGTGAGCAATCCTCCTCGCACTACAGTTACTCTCTCCCCCTGGGCCTGGCAAGGGTGCTGAGCACCAGCACGGGTGTGAGGAGAGGCTCCCTGCGGGCGCAGGGAAGGTCAGCGCTAGGTGTGGTCCCCTGCGTGGAAAGTGGTAGGTGAGTCTGAAGAACACCCCCTCGCGCCCCAACGCACAAGGAGTTGGGCTGGGAAGGGGTGCGGCTGAGGCACCTAGCGCCCAGTCCATTCTCTCCAGCCGGGCCAGCGTCTGCGGCCTGCTAAACGATCACCTCCTCCCTCGCCCGCCTGCCGCTCGCCCCCCTGCTGCTTGCCTCCTCACCCCCGCACCGGGCCCTGTCCCCGCCTGCCACGAGATCCCTTCCCCCACCTGCTGTGCAGCTGGCTTGCCGCTTGGGTCCTCACCCTGCTGCTGCCCCCCCGCCCCCGTGACACGCTCTCCCCTTTTCACCTTAAAGTACTAATAACATCCCCCAACAGGTATAGCTCGACTGCCAGATAGGGAGTTCGGTGTTTGCTGTACAGAGGGAGATGAAACGCCAGGCTACCTGCGCCAACCTGACTCCTAATCTCTCCTAATCTGTCCTTGTCAGTGACAGCCTGCATTCTGCATTTAATCACCTTCCTTACACAGAATTCCCTGCCAGACTCGTTTACTTAAACTGGGGTTTGAATAAAACAACTAGATCAAGAAATAAACTCCCTGGCTATGTCAGCTCTTCCTTGAGCCAGGTCCGCAGTTACTTCTGCTGGTCACAGAGAATACCTGACGGGTCATTTGGAACCTGTGTTTAGCCCCAATAACACATTTTCCTACACTATAAAAGCCAGCTGAATGTGGCCAAAGGCCTTCTGGGCGTTGGCAAATGCCTGGTACAGTACATGGCTTCATTACCACTTTAGTGGCTCTTTAACAGTGTCAGTGCTCTCTGCTACTAGGTCTCTGGAAGGCTTTTTCACTGTGTAAAGTTACTCAGGGATCCCCTCCACTCGCCTCCTCACTCCCCCTGTCTGCCACTGACTCCCCACTCGCATTCTCACAGGCACACCACCCCGCGCCCTGCGGGGAGGGAGGTGAGGAAAGACACGGTCAGCAGCTGCAGGGACCTCCGAGGGGGGAAGGGGATGGGGTGGAGGAGCGGAGAGGAGAGGAGAGGAGAGGAGAGGAGAGGAGAGGAGGGGAGGAAGACTCCAGGCAGCAGCAGCAACCCATGGGAGCCTCGGGGAAGGATCAGAGCAGGGAGGGGAAGAGGCGGGGGGGCACCATGTCCCTGGTATCGGGCGGCAGGGACTGCTGTGCTAGGGGAGGCAACATCTCAATGCTTTTTTTGCCTCTGTTTTCACTAACAAGGTCAGCTCCCAGACTGCTGCGCTGGGCATCACAAAATGGGGAAGAGATGGCCAGCCCTCTGTGGAGATAGAGGTGGTTAGGGACTATTTAGAAAAGCTGGACATGCACAAGTCCATGGGGCCGGACGAGTTGCATCCGAGAGTGCTGAAGGAATTGGCGGCTGTGATTGCAGAGCCATTGGCCATTATCTTTGAAAACTCGTGGCGAACCGGGGAAGTCCCGGATGACTGGAAAAAGGCTAATGTAGTGCCAATCTTTAAAAAAGGGAAGAAGGAGGATCCTGGGAACTACAGGCCAGTCAGCCTCACCTCAGTCCCTGGAAAAATCATGGAGCAGGTCCTCAAAGAATCAATCCTGAAGCACTTGCATGAGAGGAAAGTGATCAGGAACAGCCAGCATGGATTCACCAAGGGAAGGTCATGCCTGACTAATCTAATCGCCTTTTATGATGAGATTACTAGTTCTGTGGATGAAGGGAAAGCAGTGGATGTATTGTTTCTTGACTTTAGCAAAGCTTTTGACACGGTCTCCCACAGTATTCTTGTCAGCAAGTTAAGGAAGTATGGGCTGGATGAATGCACTATAAGGTGGGTAGAAAGCTGGCTAGATTGTCGGGCTCAACGGGTAGTGATCAATGGCTCCATGTCTAGTTGGCAGCCGGTATCAAGTGGAGTGCCCCAAGGGTCGGTCCTGAGGCCAGTTTTGTTCAATATCTTCATAAATGATCTGGAGGATGGTGTGGATTGCACTCTCAGCAAATTTGCGGATGATACTAAACTGGGAGCAGTGGTAGATACGCTGGAGGGCAGGGAGAGGATACAGAAGGACCTAGACAAATTGGAGGATTGGGCCAAAAGAAATCTCATGAGGTTCAATAAGGATAAGTGCAGGGTCCTGCACTTAGGATGGAAGAACCCAATGCACCGCTACAGACTAGGGACCGAATGGCTAGGCAGCAGTTCTGCGGAAAAGGACCTAGGGGTGACAGTGGACGAGAAGCTGGATATGAGTCAGCAGTGTGCCCTTGTTGCCAAGAAGGCCAATGGCATTTTGGGATGTATAAGTAGGGGCATAGCGAGCAGATCGAGGGATGTGATTGTTCCCCTCTATTCGACATTGGTGAGGCTTCATCTGGAGTACTGTGTCCAGTTTTGGGCCCCACACTACAAGAAGGATGTGGATAAATTGGAGAGAGTCCAGTGAAGGGCAACAAAAATGATTAGGGGTCTAGAACACATGAGTTATGAGGAGAGGCTGAGGGAGCTGGGATTGTTTAGCCTGCAGAAGAGAAGAATGAGGGGGGATTTGATAGCTGCTTTCAACTACCTGAAAGGGGGTTCCAAAGAGGATGGCTCTAGACTGTTCTCAATGGTAGCAGATGACAGAACGAGGAGTAATGGTCTCAAGTTGCAGTGGGGGAGGTTTAGATTGGATATTAGGAAAACTTTTTCACTAAGAGGGTGGTGAAACACTGGAATGCGTTACCTAGGGAGGTGGTAGAATCTCCTTCCTTAGAGGTTTTTAAGGTCAGGCTTGACAAAGCCCTGGCTGGGATGATTTAACTGGGAATTGGTCCTGCTTCGAGCAGGGGGTTGGACTAGATGACCTTCTGGGGTCCCTTCCAACTCTGATATTCTATGATTCTATGATTCTATGCCTATTATACCCGCTGCCCATGCCGCCACCATGGAGCTCATGTGGCCCCTGGCTAACGCTCTCGGCTTTGGGCTCTCTGATCTGGAATTTCTCAGGAGAAAGTCACATCCAGGCTTAATTCCTTCGTGATGGTGGCCCAAAGGGCGTTCAAGATAAGGTTGTGATCAGCGTACGTTACAAATCAGGGTTTCTGTCAGAACATGTAAGATTCATAGAGTCTAAGCCCAGAAGGGACTGTTGTGATCATCTAGTCTGACCTCCTGTGTAACAGGCCATAGATTTTTACCCAGTGATTTCTGCATCAAGCTCTACAACTTGTGGTTGAATTAGACTCAGTGTGCATCTGTTAGAAAGACTTGAGTTAAAATCTTTAAGTGATGCAAATCCACCAGAGCCCTTGGTAAATTGTTCCACTGGTTAATTACCCACCTTGCTAACCTGCATCTTCTTTCCAGTTTGTAAGGTAAATTTGCACGTGGGTATTGTCATTACTGGAAAATATAACTGGACGGGAACAATTACACAAGCTATCTTACATGGGCAGTCCTTGTCTTTGTCATGCTTAGGGGTTTTTTGAATTGTTGTTCTTGTATATATTGGGCCAGACCCTCAACTGTTGTAAATTGTTGTAGTCCTGTTAATACCAGAGGCGATGTATATAATGGTTCTATTTACTAGTCATTGCAGCAACTGTTAGCTAAAGATTTTTGTGGTGCATTTCTTTAACTTATGATCATCAAAACCGCTCCTTGAATTCTGCCTAACATTAGCTATAAAAGTTGACTGAAATGACCCTGCACTGTGCCTGCCTTTTGTTTTGTTATGGAGTGGAAGGAACACTTCTTAGGTATGCTAAATCTTAGCATCTTAGGTATGTTAAATCATCCACTTAGGAAATAAACAAGCTGTGTAAAATTTCCGGGCCAGTCTCCATATCATTATGGTGGCTCTTGCTTTATTCTGAAGCACGCAGCAAGTTACCTTGGAGCAGACACAATTCAAAAACTGTGAAGAATTTTTCCAACCCAAGAAAACCCTGTACAAAGTTTAGTTTCCCAGCTTGCCCAGTGCTCGACTGAGATCAGCACGTGGCTGAATAGAAGGCGCTTAAAGGTGAACCCCAGCAAAGCAGAGGTGTTGCTGGTAGGAAGAGAAAGCTACACTGCAGAACTTGCCTCCCTTATAACATCCTCCACTATCAAGGACATTGGCCCTCCAATCAAGGGCCCCGGAACCTTTATAGACGTGGGGGGACAAGGCCAAAGTACCCCCCTCCCTGTCCATGGCTGGCTGCTTCAGTGGTGAGCCAGCTGCCCACTCTTCTGGTGCCAGAGCAGCCCCTGGTGGGCAAAAGGTGTAATTGTAGCACCTTCCCAGCAGAATCTATTATTCTGCGGGGAGAAAAAAAATCTGCAATGGACATGAATGCTGCGCTTATGTTTGTTTTGTTAAAAAGTTGGAGGCAGCTGCATTTGGCCTCCTCAGGGCTGCTGGAGGTTGAAGCAATAGAAAATTTTGACTTTTCAACCCCCCCCCCAAAAAATCAAACCCTGAAATATTTTGATTCAGAAATGCTGAGGTGGTACCGCATGGGAGCAGTAAAGTGGGCACGTCATGGGCTCGTTCTCCAGGACAGGCTGGGTTCCCTGGAGTCAAAGGCCAGAAGGGACCATTAGATCAGCTAATCTGACCTCCTGTATCTCACAGGCCACCACCGCCACGCAGCACCTGCTCACCCATCCCAACAACCAGAATTAGGGCTTGTCTACACTGTGCATTAGGCCGCACTAGCGGGGGTCAATTCTAGCATGCATGAGGGCGTCACATGCTCACTGGCCTACATGGACCATGCTGGTGCACACTGAAAGGTCCTTGTTCACCTTAATGTAGGACTGTTTGAAATGGGACTAATGCAGAGCTCAGACAAGCCTGATTGGACCAAGGTATTACAGCCCTCGGAGCAGGGGCAGCAGGACTGGGACAGGGGATGGGGCACGGCATCCCCATAAGGGAAATAGTGTGGGAACTGATCCATGTTTCCACCCCGATATTTGGTTCTTGGGTGACAACAGGACATGGAAGGGCTAGAGTGGCCATTCTTGACCCGGGAGCAGGCAGGAACTGGGGTGTGGGGAAATCAGGCTGGGACCAGGAGCAGCTACCCTCAGCGAGAGAGACATGAACCGCTGAGATCCCCCATCCCAACTCCCCCACTCCCCAGGCAAAGCACCCACCCCCTCTGCCTCCTATCCCTGACACCCTGACCTCCCCCAACTCCCCATGCAGAGCATCCAGCCCTCCCCCTCCTATCCCTGACCCCCCGTCTCCCCTCCTGCCCCGCTGCCCTGATGCCCCCTGCTCCCCATGCAGAGACATGAAGAGGAAACAGCTGCTTCTTTGCTGTCTCACATGTTTTTTAATAAACCAGAAGCAGCAAACGTTGCTCTTTCAGTCCCGCCACACCCCGGCCTTTCACAAGGCTGCACTGATCATGGTTTCACCCGCACAGCCCGTCACCCCCAGTGGCAGCAATGAACAGGGGGCACAGGGCTGAGGAACGCACCGCTGGGTGCGGAATGCGCCGTGGGAATGCTGGGGCTCGAGGGGCATACAGGCACCGTATCTTACTCTGGTGCTGGGGTGTTTGGGTTTCAATACGGACCGCTGCCCCACCCTTGCAATTCAAGTGAGCTTCTTCCGCCCTTGCCTCAAAGGACAGAGATAGTCTGTGCCAAAGGCAGAGAACAGGCAGCACCAAGATGCACATGCCAGAGGGCCCTGCAATGGCAGGGAACTGATTAAATGAGATAAACAAGTGACTCGCATAGGAAGGTGAAAACGCCCCCAAGGTCCCAGCCAATCTGACCCAGGGGAAAATTCCTTCCTGACCCTGAATACGATGATCAGTTAGATTGTGAGCACATGAGAGGGACCCATCAGCCAGACACCTGAGAAAGAGAATGCTTGGTGCCTCCTCAGAGCACCGGCCCACCATGTCCAGTGTCTCCTCTCCATCTCTGTTGGTTCAGAAGAAGAAAAATAAAAGTCCAAATACACTACGAGGAGAAAATTTTCTCCTCACAAAAGCCAGACCACATTGTGAGGAGAAAGTTCCTTTCCTGACTTCTACAGGTGCCTGGTTGAAGCCCTGAAGCATGAGGTTTTAGGCACATAAGACATAAGGGCAAGCTGTAATGGGCTTAATCTGCAGCACGGGTGATTTAGGTTCGATATTTGGAAAAACTTCCTAACTCTAAGGGTAGTTACGCTCTGGAACAGGCTTCCAAGGGAGGTTGTGGAATCCCCATCGTTGGAGGTTTTTACGAACAGGCTGGACAAGCACCTGTCAGGGGCGGCTAGGTTTATTTGGATCTGCCGCAGTGCAGGGGGCTGGACTTGATGACTTCTCAAGGTCCCTTCCAGCCTGACATTACTATGATTCTGAATCAGAAGCGACCCCCAGGGCTCCTGAACCCTGAACCATAACACAAGAACTAGGGGTCACCCAATGAAATTAATAGCCAGCAGGTTTAAAACAAACAAAAGGAAGTATTTCTTCACACAATGCACAGTCCACCTGTGGAACTCTTTGCCAGAGGATGTTGTGAAGGCCAAGACTATCACAGGGTTCAAAAAAGAACTAGATAAATTATTGGAGGATGGGCCCATCAATGGCTACTAGCCAGGATGGGCAGGGATGGTGTCCCTAGCCTCTGATTGCCAGAAGCTGGGAATGAGCGACAGGGAATGGATCACTTGATGATTACCTGTTCTGTTCATTCCCTCTGGGGCACCTGGCGCTGGCCATTGTTGGAAGACAGGACACTGGGCTAGATGGACCTTTGGTCTGACCCAGTCTGGCCATTCTTATGTTCTTTAACCACTGTCATACAATCCCATTCATAAATTTATCAAGCTTTGCATTAAAACCTAGGAGGTTGGCTGGACTGCTTTTCCCATGGTGCACCTCAGTTTGCTCACTTGTTGAGTGGAGGCCGTTGCATCACTAGAGTCCTTGGCCATGGTGCATCATAGGAGACGTAGTCCAGCTGGGGTGCCTGGCCCGTAGTGGAGAATGGGGACATGAGGAATCCACACAAGAGCTCCCATGAGGCACCATGGCAGACTAACCCAATTGCTATACTTCATTTTTCAGGCATTTGGTTTTCTGGATGAAAAATCAAAACTTTCTGTGAAAAGTAGACACTCCATGCAAAGAAATGGCAAAACCCCATTTTCTGTCAAGAGCCAGTTTTGACAGGAAATGTTGACAGTTCCTGCCGGAGGTGCTCAGACACTAGGCATGGGACCATAGACCTACCTAGACAGAGAATCTTTCCAAGTCGCAGAGGCGCTCCAGTCTCACTGTTGCACTGGTTCAACTACTGCCTTGATGGGGGCCGGATATAGAAGGCAGCCAGGGGCTCTTTTAGCGAACATGCTGAGGTGACCAATTTAGAGAGGGCTTTTTGGCCAAGAGGATCCCCAAGTGCTCCTCAGACTGTACACAGAGCTCACTCACCCACTACTCAAATGCAGCCAGCTCTGGGGTGGTACCAGCGGATCCCCAAGTGCTCCTCAGACTGTACACAGAGCTCACTCACCCACTACCCAAATGCAGCCAGCTCTCGGGTGGTACCAGCATTGGCAGCACACCCAGCACTACCTTGGCAGCTGTGATTTGGGGACACAGACACCAAAGCTGCATGTCGGGCAGGGAACTGGGCAGAGTGGCTGGCAGTTTCCGTGCAGCCCACAAGCAGCTGCTGGCCCATCCACTGTGCAGGCAGCTCAATGCTCAACTGAACATGGCAGAGCCCCCTCGAGGGCCCAGTGCTCCCTACAGCTAGGCAGCAGCAGCCTCACCGGCCTCTACGGTGCAATGGGGGAGCTCCATGGACGACCCCCCTTCAGGGTGGGAAATGGGGGTGGAAGGGAGGCTGTTCCAGAGGGGTGTGGGGCAGGAGTGAGTGGGGGCAGGATTGTAGGGCAGGGGCCAAACCCTGCCTGTAAGGGGAGGACGACTTAGGAATTGGGAGACTGAGGGGAGAGAGAGAGGAGGAAGAGCTGCAGGGGGCTGGCGAAAGGGACCAGCCAGCCTAGGCTGAATTTTCCTCCTGATCCCCCAACACACACACACACACACACACACACGCATATACACGCAGGCACTCAGAGACACACATGCATACACTCGTACACATACACACATTCACTCACTCATATGCACACACATACCCACGCACACATTCCTATGCACACTCATGCACACACACACCTGCATGCACACACTCATCCACACACATGCATGCACACACTCATGCATGCACACACACATACACACAGTGGCGAGCTGGAGCCGGTTCGCACCGCTTTGCTAGAACCGGTTGTTAAATTTAGAAGCCCTTTTGGAATCAGTTGTTCCGTGGGGGAGAACCGGTCCTAAAAGGGCGTCTAAATTTAACCGGCCAAAAGGGGTGCCTTAGGCGCCGACTCCACGGGTGCTCCAGCCCTGGAGCACCCAAGGGGAAAATCTGGTGGGTGCAGAGCACCCACCGGCAACTCCCCACCCCACCCCCAGCCCCAGCTCACCTCCGCTCCGCCTCCTCCCCTGAACGCGCCGCCCCGCCCTGCTTCTCCACCCCGCAGGCTTCCCGCAAATCAGCTGTTCGAGCGGGAAGCTGGGACAGGCTGAGACGCAGGCTGCAGCTTCCCGCTCAGGCCCAGGGAGGCAGAGGGGAGCTGGGGGGGGGGGGGCCACGAGGAGGGCCGTCCGCGCCACAGCAGGTAACCTGGGGGGGGAGCGCAGAGGAACCGCTCCCCGCCCCAGCTCACCTCCGCCACCCTCGGCCTGAGCGCGAAGCCACCACCTGCTTCTCAGCCCTCCCCAGCTTCCCGCCGAACAGCTGATTCATTGGGAGCCGGGGGGGGGGGGGGCGGGGGCGCGGAGAAGCAGGGCGGGGCAGCACGTTCAGGGGAGGAGGCGGTGGCGGAGCGGAGGTGAGGTGAGCTGGGGCCGGGCGTGGGCGGGGAGCTGCTGGTGGGTGCTCTGCACCCACCAAATTTTCCCCTTGGGTGCTCCAGCCCCAGAGCACCCACGGAGTCGGCACCTAAGACGCCACTTTTGATGGGATCAGTGGGGGCAGCAGCCGCTCCCCCCCTAGCTATGCTCCCCCGCCCCTAGGAGCCAGAGGGACCTGCCGGATGCTTCCTGGGAGCTGCCCCAGGTAAGCACCACCGGGACTCCCCACCTCGCCCCCCTCCCAGCAGGTCCGTCTGGTTCTTAGGGGTGGGCTGGGCACCCACTACGGTGGCCCATGAGACCCTCCTGCCCGGTTCTGGGGGCAGTCAGGGGATGGGGTGGATGGGACAGGGGTCCTGGGGGGGGAGGGGCATCAAGGAACACGGCGGGTTGGATGGGGCAGGAGTCCCGGGGGGCGGGGCTGGGCAACGACCCCCTCCTGGGGTGAGGAGGGAACCGGTTGTTAAGATTTTGGCAGCTCGTCACTGCATACACATGCACACACTCATCCACACACACACAAACACACACACACAGGCTTTTCTGCTAAGAGTTAAAACCGCAGAGCCCAAGCCCCCAAATCTCTTGTTTCAGGAGCTGTGTCTGTCTCTGCTTTGCTCAAGGGGTGGCCTTGGCACTAAGAGGGCCGGCAGCTGTACAATACGCAGCACTTAGGGGAGTGGTCCCTCGTAACCTCGTGCCACGGGCTGCAGACTGTCTCTTTGTTCCGATAATAAAGCACCCGCAAGGGTCTAGGAAACAGGACACCGGGGCCTTTGAGAACCACACGTTTTTTCCACTGTGATGTCTACAAAACCTGGCAGCGGCTCTTAAAAACCACCTTTCCAGATGTCTATTTAATACAGCCTGGTCCAACCTCAGGGTCATAGTCAACCATCCCACCTCATACTGAGAAAAACTGACTCTCATGCATCGACCTCAATGGGACTCCCATGTAGTCAAGCCCCATTCGTTGTGAGCAGAGGTTGCTCCTAGGCAACTGTGTCCAAACTTCCCCGAAGTTTTGGGGAGCGTTTGAGTTCGGGAGTTTAGTTTAGACCCCGCTCTGTTACAGCGAGATACATTGAAAGCTCCAAGCCTAGCCAGCTGGGAGTAGCATTGTTACACATTTTCCTCCGGCTGTTTGCCCAGACTAACGTATGTCTCTCCGTGCACGCATTGCCTGAACGTGCAGATCATGAATTCACTTCTTTTCTACTGAAAAACACACCACACCTTCTTCTTCGGCCCTGACATCAGAGGATGTTTTATTACATACCTATCTCGACAACTTGTAAAGCTTCCTTCAACGGAGATTGCTCAGCCTGGAGCTAGGAAAGTTTGTCCAGGTCAGGTGGCCTTTTGTCTTCTTTATTTTGTATATTTGATTGAAACAAATCAGGTGCAAAGTGCAAACAGTTAAAAGCATCCGTGGAAGTGTTTCTGGTTTTAACCCGCCAAGGGAGAGGCCCAGTACACCCAGGTGTCCCACCCTCATGTTGGCTAGATACTGTCTGTCTCCATTCTCCAGCTTTCTTGACTCTGCATGATAATACCTAGCTCTTACGCAGTGCTTTTCTCCATAGATCTCAAAGCACTTTACAAAGAAATTCAGAATTATCCCCAATGGGATGCCACTGCAGTAACAAGGCATCATAACATCCTTCCTCAGCTGGGGAAACTGAGGCACAGAGCAGTAAAATAACCCAGCAAGCCAGTGGCAAAGGTGAAGATTTCCTCTCCTGCAGGATACAGTGCCAGAGTTGTAGGAACATGTTTCAGCCGCAGTGGCCACTCTGTGTACACTGTGCTATTAATGAGCACCTCAAACAGAAGGGAAGCTTTAAAGACAAGTTGGAAGAGTGCTATGGGGTACTGCACAAATTGCTCACCTGTGAACAGCCAGGACATTTCAGGAGCATGCATCACTGCTATCAAGCAGCTCCCAGCAACTCATATGAGGTGTATAACCCAGCCCAGTCAGGGTACAGCTACATTTCTTTTACCGGAAGACTGGTTTAAGGGGGTGAAGCAGCAAACATCAGGACACACTCAGAAAGAAAAGCTTTGACAGCTGGATTGAGTTAAGGGCGAGCGCCGGAAAAATAAAAGCTCCTTGAGCCAAGGGGCCAATCCACAGGACAGACGGAGCCCTGGAACCAATTAGCCGAGGCTTTGGAAATGGCTGCTGAGTTGGTCCAGAGAGCTAGCATTTGTTAACGTGTTGATTCTGTTTGATTATCACTCGGTGACATGGGGCAGTGAGGGACGGGAGATTCCCCACGGACCAAGGCAACAAAATAATAACGCAGAGCCTGAGATGTGCCACACACGACTTACTGAACCCAGGCTGGGGGCTACACAGAGACCCCCTGCCAGAGAGACCGCGGCCATCCGCAAACTGCTGGGCTGGAAGTTACAACCCCCCCGCCCCAAATCCCACCGAGGAGGTGCTGCCACAGACCCAGCAAACACTCATTGCTTGTGTGCCTGGCAGGGGCCTACTGAGCAAGAGGCCCGTGAGGCCCAGAGCAGGGGCACAGGAAATTTGGGAAGGGGGGGGTGGGAGTGTTTTGGACAGGCTGGCGGGAGGAGGGGCAACGAGGGGAGTCTTGGCAACGTTCCTGCCCTGTGCAGCAAGGAGCTCTCAGACCATCTGGGGGGGCCGGGGGCGAGGGAGCGAAAAGAGGCGAGGAGGGGAGGAGGAGAGGCCGGGGAAAGGAAGCAGCGCTGCAGAGCCGAGCAAGCTCTGCCAGGGGAAAGGCAGCCTTGTAGTGGGAGCATTATGCTGCCTTGGTTACTGCAGGGGCATGCAGAGGGTTAAGAACATAAGGGCCTGCACACGTCTGATCCAGGCCCGGCACCCGCTGGGAATCATCTTTGCCCAGTAGGTCTGGCTGTGGGGCAGACTCGTTACTGCTTCGGAGCCTGTCTGACGGGGACATTTGGTGTAAGCTCCAGAACTAGGCCCTCGAGGAGGCACCGGACAGACGGGACAGGGTCACGTGTTTCCCCTGGGAGCATGTGCCACAAATACCGGTGGGAGAGCGGAGCCTACATCCCAGCCCCTTGGGGGAGAGACGGCCAAACTCCACCGACAGGGGCGGGGATGGGGGGAGGCGTCAGGGGATCGGGGGAGGCGTCCCGCCTTGTTCCAAGACAATTCAGGCTACGGTGAAACCCACATGTAAAAGGCTGTGAGTTCAATTCTGCAACATGACGAGCACCCTCGATCCCCAGAATACCGAGCCCCGGGTAGGCTCAGCATCCTAGAGGGCTGGGAGGCAGGAAGGGTGGCCTAGCGGGCAGGCCACTAGACTGGGGCTCGAGTTCGATTCCTGCCTCAGCCACTCTGTGACCTTGGACGAGTCACATGGGCCCTGTGCCTCAAAGGTACCCAGGCACCTAGCTCTCACTGACACTGATGCAGGAGCCGAAATGCCTCTGAGGAGCTGAGCCTTAGTCTCATTGTGCCTCAGCTCCCCAGCTAAAATGGGGAGAATACTTCCCAGGGGGGTCGCAAGGGCCGAGTTCACTCATGCTTTGAGACGCTGAGGGCTACCGGAGCAGTCCGCGAGAGGGGAAGGTTCCATTCTGCCATGGGTCCCCCCCGCTGCACGCGTCACGGAGGTTTTCCAAAGCCCACTGCAAGTGCCAGCAACACTCCCATTGACGCCAGCTGGCTTTGATCGGGCCCTGGCTTGTCTCTGTCAATACACACCCCCCTCGCTGAACGCTGAGCAGTGTGTTCCAGCAGGGCGGGTGCTCATACGCCTCTGCAGCAGGTTTGGGGCAGCGGGCCAAGCCCCCATGGTTCCTGTGGGTCTAAGAGCAAAGTATGCTCCAATCACATTCTCCCTGTCCTCCGGCAGCCACCCGGTCCTGCAGTGGTTAGCACTGCTGCGTCCCTTCAGGCTTATTTAAGGGCCCTATTCACTACAGCAGAGACCTGAAGAAGAGCTGCGTGTGGCTCGAATGCGTCTCTCTCTCACCCACAGAAATTGGCTCAATAGAAGATATTACACCCCACACACACCTTGGCTCGCTACCATAGAGAAGGAACGTGCAAACCACACTTCCCTAGCCACGAGGCTGTTCCCTCGGTTCCCCCCCCCACCCCGCCCAACACCATCCCCCATCATGCTCCCATGAGTAACTGCCCCTCCCTCAGAAAGGCTCCTCCATCTTTGTCTTTCACTTCTAGGCAAGGGCAGATTTTAAGATCCAATGATCACCCAAAGCCTGCAAGGGGACATGCTGGTTGAAGCTGGCTGTACACAGCAATCTGAATTCTAAGGTGTCAATTATTCTTGTTTGTATTTGACACCTCCTCTCCCACCCAAGCTCTCCGTGTCTTAATACAACTAGCAGTGAGATTCAGGGATTGAGTCTCCTTCCCATGCAAGCCCCCAAGGCTGGAAAAACAACAGGGCTGGGCTACAAACAGTTAATCCCTCAGTCCTGCAAGGTTTTTACAGGCACAAAATTCTAGCAACACCTTGTTTTCATTGGACCAACTTGACATAGTTAGAATGAAGCTGCTGTGATCAAATGCCTGCACTGCAAGCCAACGCAAATGCACTCTGCTGGCAGCAGCCAGCAACACAATCCTGAGGATTCTCGAGCGGTGCTAACTGTAAAAGAGGCGAGACAGAGCCGAGCCACATCTGGAGCTGGACTTTCCCCAAAGCGCAAGCTGTGGCTGGATTGGAGGGGTTTTCTTCAGGCCTCTCCCTGCGAAGACAGCTCTGCAAGGCAGTGTGGAGTGGAGGGGGGCACGGAAGTGGGGAGGAGGAGGAGTGGAAAGCCGAGCTGCATTTGCAGATTCATCTCTTCCTTCCCTGGCACGGGTTGAAAGGAACATATGGAGCACGAGCTGGTGTGTGTGTGTGGGGGGGGGGGTTGATTTTATTTGCACTGGATGTGCGCTTTGATTACACATTCCTAATCACAAACAAAAGCAAAGGAAGGTAAATGATCAAACCCTGCATGAAGACAAAGCTACGGGTGTAACCTAAACAGACCCAGCCCAGGAGACTCGGAAAAGACTTAATATTGGAGATTTAGGTTGCGTCTTTCGCCCCAAAGCTCTTTACAAATCAGGAGTCACTTCACCCATTGTTGAAATGGGTAGAACATGCAGAAGAACAAGTAGAATATGCAGAAGACTTGGGTTGTGTTCCTGGCACTGCCACTAGGCTGCTGGGTGATGTCGGGCAAGTCCCTTCACCCCTCTGTGCCTCAGCTTCCCCAGCTGTAAAATGGGGATAATGCTAAAGCACTTTGAGACCTACTGCTGAAAAGCCCTCTATAAAGAGCTAGGTACTATTATCGCAGGCTGCCATCACATGCAGGCAGCCAGGCTAGGTATCAGGCAATGAGCGAGAGCGCCCAAGCTCAGCTCAGACACCTGTCGGGCAGTCTCTATCTTGTTCTTTACGCCTGGTGCTGCCGCTGCTCAGACAGCTGACAAGGGTGCTCTCGCTAGCGGATAGTTAGCGAAGGGACCGGACTGTGACAGACGATGGAGTACTGAGTCCACTTCCCCTTGTTTTAGGGCCATCTTGAGCGGGGGGAATAAAAAGACATCCTCTGCAGCTTCTTGTTTACCTGGGATTGGGTCAATTAGCTTGCCCTACTGCCACTTGCTAACTGGAGGTAGATTTATAGATTCCAAGGCCAGAAGAAACCATTATTATGACCATCTCTAGTCTGATCTCTGCATACCCCAGGCAAGAGAATCTCGCCCAGCAATTCCTGAGTACAATCACCTTCCTCTTCAGGTCAATGCTATCTCAAACAGCTAGGTCATCACCGGTTATTGGCCTGAGCCCATCTTGCCTGACTCAGCCCCATTACAAACAGGTCAACAACTACAGATTGTCTCCTAGTCCCCTGGTTCTCAAAGCACTTCCAGGCAGTCCAGGGAGCTGCTTTGCATCACAGTGCTGCAGCATGCACGGCTGGAACAAGCAGCAGTCCCGTCTTCCCCTAAGAAGTGTGTTTTGTGCACGCTTGGGAATCCCTGCCAGATCTCCTTTGGTGCCCTGTGCCCAGCTGGGTTTCTGCAAAGGAGCTTGGGTCTACTGATAAGTCTTTATTGGCTCCTTTTTGGCATACATTCAACTATGATCACATGGGATGAGAGAGGCCGAGGATAAATTCCCAGAAGCCCAGGGAGAGGAAATGAACAGCGCAGATAAAATGGAAGAGAGACATAACCAAACAGTGGCACTCACACTGGAGGTGACCTGCAAAGGGGAAAATAAAGATGACATGAAAGGGATTTGTTTGTTTCTGCTTGATTTTTTTATACCGGAAACTCAGGTCCTGTCGGAGCTGGAAGACCCTGTGGTGACTGGAGACCTAGTGAAATGGGACAAGATAGTGAAGACTGAGCTGCTGAGATGGGGAGGGATTCTGAGCCAGACTGATGAAAGCAGTTTGGTTCTCGTTTAGCGTTCTGGACACCTGTCCGATTCCAATGACTAATTCATATTTTGGATACAGGAAGCTTTTGTTAAAGATTCAACTGCCTTGTCCCTCCAGTTAAGGCAAAAGAGCCCACACTACACATCTCTAAGACCTCCCAGAGCTTCTCCAGCAAAACCCGGCAAACTTGATATTTCCCATGTAAAAATCCAAGCAGAATTTTATATAGCTATGAAAAACCCTTCAGATTTTCTTTATATACCATGCAGCAGAAAAAAGAAAAGTGTGTGTAGGGGGAGGGGGGGCATGAAGCCAATGTTTAAAAAATCATTTGCAGGTCACCTTTAAATTGAAAATATTTTCATCTCATCTTCCTAATACTGCCCTCATACTATTTTCCCCATGTAGCATAGCACTGCAGTTGCAACAGGGAAAGTGTAAGATTAAGATTGATGGCCGGGGGGGAGGAGTAAGCTATAAGATTTTAAGTAGCAGTCCACCATGTGACAGCGTTTGAGAACCACTGGTCTAGTTAAAAGAACAGGAGTACTGTTCTTCTTGTGGATACAGACTAACACGGCTGCAACTCTGAAAACTGATCTAGTTTTATGCCATGTTAGACACCCTTAGAGGGTTCCACGAGCCCAGGATCATTAAGAGGATGGGTTTTATTCTCATCTCAATGTGCTAACACTTACCAGACATGCATCAAGAAGACTAGACCCTGCTAATGCGGTACTCACTAAAGTGGCCAGCTGCCTTCAGATTTCAGGTCAATGAAATCACACATGTTAAGGGAGACTAAGACTTTTGCTCTGCTTCTAATCTAACCTCACCCAGAAGGATTAAATATCAAAAGGACGCTGTGACAGTTTGTAAAGAACAGAGGAAATCAACATTGACAATATGCAGCTATATGGCAGGGGACCAGACCCTGTGCCAGGGCAAACATCTAAAGGAGTAGCTGAAACAAGAGGCAACCTCAGAGTGAAAAATCTTAAAAGCCTAGTCAGAGCTCATCGGTACATCCCTGTCTCTGGCATAGGTGCCGACTCCGTGGGTGCTCCGGGGCTGGAGCACCCATGGAAAAAATTAATGGGTGCTCAGCACCCACTGGCAGCCACCTACCCCCCTCCCCCCAGCACCTCCTGCCTGCCGGTGATCAGCTGTTCAGTGGCGTGCAGGGGGCCCTGCGGGGGAAGGGGAGGAGCAGGGGTGGAGAAGGAGGAAAACAGGGTGGGAAGAGACAGGGTGGGGGTGGGGGCTTGGAGGAAGGGGTGGAGTGGGGGCAAGGCCTGGGGGTCAAGCACCCCCCAGGACCTCTCAAAGTCGGTGCCTCTGGTCACTGGTGCATGAATGGATTTGTTATCAGATTGTATAGCTGTGCTGCAAATTGTTCCTCGGAGGATAAAATCTGGCCTGTAGACGGGGTGCCCAAATATTGCCCAAGACCGTTGCTGCACTGGTCACCTGCCAGAATCAGTGAGCTGAAACTACTTTTACATCAAATTGAAATGGCTGCAGCTGCCATCAGGCTGGTCGCTCAGATCCAGATGGAGCACTGCATGCTGGGATTGGTTGTTATCTCAGTAGGCCGCACCTCCAAAACTATGAAAGCAGATACAATGAAGTCACTGGAAAGACACCCAGAGATGGTGATGGGCTCTGGATGAGGCCTGCCGAGAGTTGCATTGCATGACTTGGGAGGCCTGCTGACAGCCTCTGGCCTAAAAGTGGAATTTGTGTCTAATTAGGGCACCCAGATAATTATCCCCTACTACCTTTCTGATTCGCCATTACCCCTTCAGGAGCAAAAGGCATTGTAGAGTAGACTCCAATGGGGGTAGCGGTCTGGCAGAATCTCTAGTGTAAAAAGATTACTAGTAGGGCTGTCGATTAATCACAGTTAACTCACACGGTTAACTCAAAAAAATTAACTGTGATTAAAAAAATTAATCGTGATTAATCGCACTGTTAAAACAATAGAATACAAACTGAAGTTTATTAAATATTTTGGATGTTTTTCTACATTTTCAAATATATTGATTTCTACTACAACAGATTACAAAGTGTAGAGTGCTCACTTTATATTTATTTTTTATTACAAATATTTGCACTATAAAAAATAAATAGCATTTTTCAATTCACCCCATACAAGTACTGTAGTGCAATCTCTATCATGAAAGTGTAATTTCCAAATGTAGATTTTTTTTTGTTACATAACTGCACTCAAAAATAAAACAATGTAACACTTTAGAGCCTACAAGTCCACTCAGTCCTACTTCTTGTTCAATCAATTGCTAAGACAAACAAGTTTGTTTACATTTACAGGAGATAATGCCGCCTGCTTTTTATTTACAATGTCACCTGAAAGTGAGAACAGGCATTTGCATGGCACTTTTGTAGCCGGCGTTGCAAGGTATTTACTTGCCAGATATGCTAAACATTCGTATGCCCCTTCATGCTTCGGCCACCATTCCAGAGGACATGCTTCCCTGCTGATGACGCTCGTTAAAAAAAACGTGTTAATTAAATTTGTGACTGAACTCCTTGGGGGAAAATTGTATATCTCCTGCTCTGTTTTACTCGCATTCTGCTCTATGTTTCATGTCATAGCAGTCTCAGATGATGACCCAGCACATGTTTGTTTTAAGAACACTTTCGCTGCAGATCTGACAAAACGCAAAGAAGGTACCAATGTGAGATTTCTAAGGATAGGTACAGCACTCGACCTAAGGTTTAAGAATCTGAAGTACCGTCCAAAATCTGAGAGGGACAGGGTGTAGAGCATGCTTTCAAAAGTCTTAAAGAGCAACACTCCGATGCGGAAACTACAGAACAAGAACCACCAAAAAAGAAAATCAACCTTCTGCTGGTGGCATCTGACTCAGATGATGAAAATGAACATGCGTCAGACTGTTCTGCTTTGGATCGTTATCGAGCAGAACCCGTCATCAGCATGGACACGTCTTCTGGAATGGTGGTTGAAGCATTAAGGAACATACGAATCCTTAGCGTATCTGGCATATAAATATCTTGCAACGATGGCTACAACAGTGCCATGCGAATGCCTGTTCTCACTTTCAGGTGATCTTGTAAATAAGAAGAGGGCAGCATTATATCCTGCAAATTGGAACCAAAGTTGTTTGTCTGAGCGATTGGGTGAAGTAGGACTGAGTGGACTTGTAGGCTCTAAAGTTTGATGTTGTTTTATTTTTGAATGCAGAGGTTTTTTGTACATAATTCTACATTTGTAAGTTCAACTTTCATGATAAAGAGACTGCACCTACAGTACCTGTATGAGGTGAATTGAAAAAATACTATTTATTTTGTTTTTTACAGTGCAAATATTTGTAATCAAAAATAAATATAAAGTGAGCGCTGTACACTTTGTATTCTGTGTTGTAACTGAAATCAATATATTTGAAAATGTAGAAAACATCCAAAAATATTTAAATAAATAGTATTCTATTACTATTTAACAGCGCGATTAATTAAAAAAAATAATCGCACGATTAATCGCAATTAATTTTTTTTAAACGCTTGACAGCCCTAATTACTAGCTAAAAGCCTGGATCTACACAAGATCTAAGTTATTGTCTTTGTCAAAACTCTCAGTCACATGATGGGATGCCGGGGGATGTGCTGCCTCAGAAACAGTACTTACATAAATTAACTTAAATTAAAGGGACTTCTTATGGGGAGGGGAAGGGAGGGAGACAGAGAGAGAGAGAAAGATTCAAGATACTTCATCTTGTGGGGTCTAACGATATCGTCCTGCAAGGTCGCCTTCTTTCGGTCAGTTGTACGAGAGGTATTTCATTAATGGCAGAGGAATATTTAACTTGGCAATCTTCGCCAGCCCTTGCTGGCCGGTGGCTTTCCGCAGGCTAACTCTGCAGAGCTGCGACAAACTCAGGGGCATTTCTGAAACGACAAAAAAAAATCAGCAGCGTCACTGTGCCAGCTCGGCAGAAGGCTCTTAATTCTGCCAAGCGCAGAACTCTTCACAGACCGACAAAGGTGCCGATTGTGTGGGTGCTCTGGGGCTGGAGCACCCATGGGAAAAAAAAATAGCAGACGCTCAGCATCCACCAGCCACAGCTGTTCGGCAGTGCTGCCGATCACCTGATAGGCTGCACTGCCAAATAGTTGTTTGGCAGCTCAGGGAGCGGCTTGCGGGAGAGTGGAAACCAGTGAGCAGCGGGTGGGAGGGGGTCTTGGGGGGAGGGGGGAGTGGGAAGTGGCGGAGTGAGGGTGGAGCGTTGTGTGAGGGGGCGGGGTGAGGGCGGGGCCTGGGAGAAGGGGCGGGGTGAGGGCGGGGCCTCAGGGCACAGCACCCCCGGGGAAAAGTAAAAGTCGGTGCCTATGGATGGAGGCCAAACTCAGCCGGCACAGCTCCCATCAAAGTCACGAGGCTGTTTCCGCTTACACCAGGCCTCGACGGGATCCGCAGAGTTCACAGGATTCCAGATGGGCTTCGCAGTGCACGGAAAAGCGGTGGTAACGGCTCAATTTCAAATCTCACTCACTACCACACCCACACTCCCAGCCAGCAGTTCCTGCTCACCGCACCCACAAACAATGCAACATCATTCCCTACTGCAGCACTCCGGGATCATTCAGCGGGCGGGTACCAGACCAGAGGCTCTTCTCTTCGTTGACTGCATGACAGTACTGCGTGGGGCTGGCTCTCAGAGGCACAGCTCAGCCGGGAGAAGTGGGAGGAACCTTTACCCTGTTCTTTGAGACTGGATTCCAGGGAAAGAACCTTGAGGTGCTCGCTCCCTAGCAGGCCGTACCACTTCTTTGTAATCTTGTGGGAAGGTTGGGGATAATCAGCAAAATGCCGATTCCCTCTTGCTTAGGGTCACAAGCAAGAGAGAGAATAATATTAATGAGAGAGAGGCTAATCTGTTCCCTTTAAAGGTGGGCATGAGAGAATTGCATGTGGAGAGAGAATTCAAACAAACAAAGAATCAGATGCTGGATTTTAAATAAATCACAATTTTTCCATTTAGGTCTCTAATTTTTGATGTTAGAGGAGGTGCCTCCCAGGCCCCAATCCAGGTGTGTTTCAAACTGAAACAAACACAAACGCACACACTTCCTCTTCTTCCACCCTTCATGGTGCACACTCTTACATGCTTTAACCTATTCTCATGGGAAGCTCGGTGTGGGACAGCACCAGGTTCCCATGCAGAGATGAACAGTTTGAGACGGGTCACCAGACTCCTGGTCCAGAGGGGTCACGGAATTGACATGTGACGGCCACAGCAATGAAGAGGTGTGAACTCCCCCACTTAGTGTGAGCTGAGCACCAAAGGAACGCAGTAGGTTCACAGGCCAGAGGAAGAGCTAAGCAAAGCTCAAAAGCGTCTCCCTTCCACCAACAGAAGTTGGTCCAATAAAAGATATTACCTCACCCACCTTGTCTCCCAGCTAGAGGAAAGACTATTACGCAGGAGAACAGAATAAGAACATAGGAACAGCCATACTGGGTCAGACCAAAGGTCCACCTAGCCCAGTATCCTGTCTTCCGACAGAGGCCAGTGCCAGGTGTCCCAGAGGGAATGAACAGAACAGATCATCATCAAGTGATCCATCCCCTGTCGCCCATTCCCAGCTTCTGGCAAACAGAGGCTAGGGACACCCTCCCTGCCCATCCTGGCTAATAGCCATTGATGGACCTATCCTCCATGAACTTATTTAGTTCTTTTTTTAACCCTGTTATAGGCTTCGCCTTCACAACATCCTCTGGCAAGGAGTTCCACAGGTTGACTGTGCACTGTGTGAAGAAATACTTCCTTTTGCTTGTTTTAAGCCTGCTGCCTATTCATTTCATTTGGTGACCCCTAGTTCTTGTGTTATGAGAAGGAGTCAATAACACTTCCTTATTTACTTTCTCCACAACAGTCATGATTTTATAGACCTCAATCATATCCCCCCTTAGTCGTCTCTTTTCCAAGCTGAAAAGTCCCAGTCTTAGTAATCTCTCCTCATATGGAAACTGTTCCATACCCCTAGTCATTTTTGTTGCCCTTTTCTTAACCTTTTCCAGTTCCATGAGGAACAAGCAGATTATGAGATGGGGAGAAAATGGCAGCCCTAAGATGTATAGATTTTAAGGCAGGAAAGGACCATTATGATGACCCAGCCTGCGGAAGAGGAAATGAATTCTAGCACAGCTGTGGGAGATGGGACCGAGCCCCACTTACTTTCATAGTATTCCAAGCACTTAGCAGTCTGGCTGCTCCTACACGTGTAGTCGGATGGTTTCTTCCCTCGGTTGTCCTGGGCATAAATGTTTCCTCCAAATTCAACCAGCATCTGTACCAGATCCACATTTTTCACCTTGGCTGCATGGTGAAGGGCTGTCTCGTGAAGTTTAGCTGCATTCACATTTGCCCCTGGGAGCATAAACAAAATGAGTTTATTAAGGCCCCGATATAGCCACCTTTACTCTGGTTAAGTCATCTCTTACCTGACCAAATTACCACTCAATTGGTGTAAAGCCTCTAAATGAGGTTCCACCAATCAGTTGAAAGACCAAGGGACTGTCTACACTATAGCGGCATAGCTACGGCGCCGAAGCTACAGTGGCATAACCCTGCAGTGTATGTCCTGTGGTGACAGAAGGGATTTTTCCATCGCTGTAGGAATTCCATTTCCCCAAGTGATGGTAGATCTGTCAACCTAGCTGGGGGTTAGGTCAGAGATAGCTACGGCACTCAGGGACATGGATTTTTCACACCCCTGAGCACCGCAGCTATTTTGACCTACGTTTAAGTATAGACCAGGCTTGAGCCAGTAGTTAGAGTTAGCACCTCATGTATTTTAGCAGGCGTATGTTTTCCTTACATCGAGATTGTTAGCTGATATAGCTATGAAAACAAGCTTCAGAATGTAACCTATGCAGTGCTGCTGTCCTGAGTCTACACAGTCTGAAACCAGCTAGGAACTGCCCAGTTCTTCTCAATGGGTTGTTCAATCTGAAACTTACTGATGTCCGCATTGTTAACTATTTAAGTGCTGGTCATTTTAACAGAAACATCTCGTTACGCTGGGATTTTGAGATCTGGAGATCTAGATGCCCTTCAGCATGCATCAACCGTTTACCAAATCTTGTTCGTTCTCATTTCTGCTAAGAAAGTGTGAACAGGTAAACTCAAGCCAGAAGGGTATCCTCACTCCCCCATCTCTTCCTGCTACCCTTTCTATTGAACTGATAGGTGGATACTGCGGGTCACATGAGTTCCTGACAAGGACGGACCCAAGACACAAAGTCCAAATCCATACCAAAACGTCAACAAAGTTCGGAGGTGCTTGGCTCTGGTGATTTGACTCAGAACTAGCTCTGGTTCCTACGGCCAGGGACCCTGGATGTGAAACTTGGAGCATGCAATGTTACTTGAATATCCCCTGGCCGAATCCATCTCTGGTGTAACTCCAATCAAATCACACCAGGGACCTAATGTTTTGTTGTACATCAAACCCCAATATGTCTCTCTTTCCAGCTCTCCTCTATCTTCAACCTTAAAAAAAAAATTACCAATATTGATCCAACACCATTATTAAGAGTGCATTGAGACATTATTCTAGGATGCTGGAATGGTTTGGTTATTAACAAAATAGGAACAGCTAAATGCCACTGAACTAAACAGGAGAGTTTATGACACGGATATTAATCTGCCTAAGCTGGAAGCCTTCCAAAAATGGCTAAATAGGTGCATTGCTTTGCCCAGAAGAAAAGCCCTTCTGTATATATTTATTTTGTCTGGCAGACACTCTGAGGACATAATCATGTCCATTTCAAGGGCTCCGTGAATTAATAAACTTCTTCTAAAATAACTTTTCTCTTCTGAGCCCAAGAACAGATACAAGAAGTGAGCATCGCACAAACATCGCCACTAGGTACTGCGTACACTGAAACCAACACCTCCGGTGTGCCATACCGGCATTGAGCAGTAACTTCACACAATCCAGATGCTCCCGGGCACAGGCTACATGCAGAGGGGTTCCGAAGTGGCAATCGTGGGCCTCCAGGTTCGCACCGACGTCTATCAGGAGCTGCACGCAGGCCGAACTCCCTTTGAAAAGAGAACTGATCAGTGGGAAACAGCCTGGCTTTGAGGGGAACTTCCACGTGCTTTGTCTCAGCTTGGCCTAAGAGTATGTGTATGCTGCAGAAGCGAGCTTGAATCCAACTAGCACAGTAACAGCACTGAAGACCCCGCAGTGGATTGTAACCCAAGTATGTACCCAGGGTCTACACCAAGCTTGTACTACCGGTGCTGAAGCCCGCGTTGCGCTGTCTTCACTGGTACTGTTATCCATGCTGGCTGGATCTAAGCTAACCCCGGCAGGCTAGCCCATGCTGTGTAGACCTACCCTAAGAGTACCATTAACATTTGGGACATTAAGCGCAAAGGCTTGGGTGTATTTTTCCCTGTTGGGCTAAATCTAACGGACAGTGACACGGTCATCCATAGGAAGAGGTAGAAGCCCTGTTGCTCGAGTCCTTTGAAGCTAGACTCAGCTAAACTTGGGCAGACTATGCTCCAAGGGGGATGGACTGAGTCATCTAACCGGGCTGAACCTTCATAAGAGTGCTCATGCCAAGGATTTCAAAAATTAGGAGCCTAACATTAGCTATTTAAGCACATGTCAGACTTTCAAAAGTGCTAAGCACCTGACAGCTCCCAGTGACCTCACAGTGGGAGATAACCCCTGCCTCTAACATCATACAATCCAACGGGACAGGCAAAGGGTGGGTGAAGGAAGTGTTATCACACCCAATGTACAGAGGGGGAAAGTGAAGCACAGAGGAAATAAGAGACTTGGCCAAGGTCACACAGGGAGTCTATGCCAGATCTGGGAACTAATCACTGGTCTTGAGTTCCAGTCCAGCACCTTCACTGGAAGATCAACCTTCCCTCGACTCAAATCTGATTTTGATGGGAGTGTAACAAACGGAGAGGTCATGGGGTGGGCCCAACGTAGGGACTTCTTCCGGGCTACATTAACAAATAATGGAAGTTGTTGTCCTACCTAGCTAGGATTTTCTATTGTGTCCATCACATGGTGTCCAACTGCCTTATACCTACAATTTCTTTATTTGCCCAGTCCCGCAGAGTTTTTCATTCCGACTTCAGCAGGATCTCTCCTGACACAATGGGCCTTAAAACCACACAACTAATCTTAACAAAAAGAGACGACAGGAGATACTTTCCAGCTGTTACAGTCTGATGAACAACGGAATCTTACGGTTATTTCAGGCCCTTTGCAGCTGCCATGGGTGTGAGTGTGGATCTTGCGGGCTCACCATTCATGCAGGCTTCATGGAGAGGGGATGCCGTGTAGAGCGGAGGATTCACCTTCGCTCCATGGGACAGGAGCACTTTCACACATTCAATACTGCCCGACGCACAAGCGTCACAGAGCGGAGTGCTGCCATCTATGTTCCTGGCATCTACCTAGAAGGCCGAAAGATAGTATTGACTCAGAGGCAGCTGTATGCCAGTGCTCGCTTGCCTAGGTCTTTAACACACACTCTCTAACCCTGCAAAAGGCAGGAACCAGCCGGTGGATATTGTCACCAACCTAGCTTGAGTATGATCCCGTCACTCTAAAGTGAGCCAGGTCTTTTGTTCCTAGAACAGAGCTAAGGGAAGTACTAAAAGGAACATAGCAATAAAATACAAAACTTGCCAGAGAATCCACTCCAGTTGCTTTTCCTGCTGCTCCCTAGGCCACTTAGTGATCACTTTGGATAGCACGGCTGACGTGCACTGATCCAGAAGGGCAAGACTCAACTGTGACTCTATAAGAACCTCACGTCCCACTGATTTCAGCGAAGGCTTGGCCCATAGCAAGGACAGCACAGCTAAAAATTTTCCCCTTCAGGGGACATAATGTCACTTATTGAATTGGATTTGTAGAAGGGTAATCAAGAGCAAAAGGCCGGGGGGACAGGGAAGGAACCCTCGAATTTATTACAAACCTGGGCCCCTGCAGCAAGCAAGAGTTTCACACACTGCGTCTGACCACGCAGGCTCGCCTCATGCAAGGGGGTGATAGAGTCGTAAGTGACCAGGTTTACGCAGGCACCATTTGCTATCAGCTGCTGCAGCTGCAGGATCTCTCCCCTCCTGGCTGCTTCATGAACAGGCGTCCTATCAGCCCAGAAGCCTGGGGAGAAAGGAGAGAATGTGAATGATAGTCTGTGGGCTGGAGACAACTCGCTTTATTGGGAGGAGAATGAGCATGGGCCAGTGGCTTGAATAAGAAACTAAGCGTTTGGGGGTTCTAGTCCCACCTCTGCTAATGACTCAGTGCATAGCCCTGGGTAAGTCACTTTCACTTCTGTGTGCTACCAGGACCCCATGTATAAAAGCTGGAATACTGGAGGGTTTCATTACTATTTGTCAAATGTGTTGCAATCCTTGTGTGAATGTGCTCTCTGACTACACAGTATTACGGTTATTAAAATGGTTGCTGTATGAAACAAAGGCAGCAGTGTCTCTGCCTAAGTGTATTTTGCTTATAGAGTTAGTGACAAACGCAGAACAGCCCTGGGCTCTTTCAATCTAGATGTGATGCCTTTTAACAGGACGCATTCTGCCTCTATTCAAATGGGGACGACACATCCCAAATCCTCGGAAAAGAAGCCAGTAGCATTAATTTGCATTTTGTCTTCAGTCAGCTGCTGCTGTGTTTTCATGCAATTCTTCCTCCTCTCCAAGCATCGCCACATATGGCCCCTCCACAGATTACTGGTGCTAAGGGCAGAAGTAACCTGCATGGTGGAGCTGTGTGCATAAAAGCCACTACCAGGGCACCAAGAAGAACAACATGCTATAGGCCCCATGCTGAAATGCCCTTCCACACAGCCCCTGAGAAGCAAGCACTCCATGGTGCCAGGGGTGGGAAGGCAGGGTGAAGAGATTTAAGGTGAGGTGGTGACAAGCCTGCCTCGCAGGGGGTTTTAATGAGCGTGTATCAGGGTGCTCCAACCTTTTCAGGGACATGGGCCTCGAGCACAGTTGCACGGCACCTCGGCCGGCCACAAAACGGCACCCACCGCGCAGCCTGACCTTGCACACCCCGTACACGTGAGGTCATGCCACACAGATGATGTCTGGTCTGCATGTTGCCCGTGGAGGTGCCCACATCATGGAAAAGGCTGGACCCTCCCTGTAAACTGTCCAGCTGTATCTGCTACTGGATTGAAGCTCCGCTGCTCAATGCAAAGCTGCAGAGTCATGAACGTTGCCGCAAAAAGCAGCAAATATGATGCATTTACACCGTGGGTGCATTGTTGCCCTAATCCTTAGTTCTTCTTTTCTGTTATTAAGGGTTTTGGTGTTTTCACAGCACACCTATACGCTGTAGTCTTTTGGGACCTCCATTTCCTCACCCCACTCGGGGGAAAGATATTTTGTGTTTAATGGCAATAATCCTGATTTACATCGCTGTAAGTGAGAGGGGAACCTGGCCCAGGAGAGGGCAGGCTGTTTGCTAAGGAGCAGCCCTCCCCGGCTAGCAGCAGGGCTGGAGGTGAGACGGGCCATTCCGGAGCCAAAGAAGAAAAGCACGCTGCCCGTGGCTGAAGGCCATTATTCTCGCGACACAGATAGGGCCGTTCAGCTCCCGGAAAACCGAGCCTGCTCATTGTAGCCTTGTGTGCACAACTACACGGCAGCGCGGACGCTCCGAACGGTGCGGTGCAGCCGCTCAAGGCATCTGGCACCAGCGGGACCCCGACCTGCGGCTGCCAGCCCACCCGAGTCCCTGCAGATCGCTGCTCCTAACCCACCATGGCACCCCGGAGCAGGTGCATTGCGTCCGCTGCAGCGTGGGGATACGCCCCAGCACCCGGGCGTACAACGTCCTTCATTCTGCTCGGAATCGTCCTGCCCTGCAGGAGAGCGTGTCACGGGGGCAGGGGCTCTCCCCCCTACCCCCACAGGTCTTCTTGGGGCTCTGCAAATTCCTCCCGAGGCACCCCTGGCCCTCCCTAGGGAGCAGAGCCCCTGGCCCCCAATGGCTCCCCTCCCTCCTTCCCCAGGGAGCAGGGCCTCCCCACATCACTCCCCCCTTCCGCCCCAGAAGCAGGCACCCCCACTCCTAGGTCGCAGGGGCCACCCCGAATGGGAACAGGCGCTCCCCCCATCCTCCTGGGGGACAAGCCCCCTGCCCCCCAAATCACCCTTTTCCCCTCCACTGGGAGAAGAGCCCCCCCCAAAATCTCCCCCCTCGCAGGGTGCAGGACTCACTCACCGACCTCCCCCAGCCTGGAGCCGCTGGCTAGCGACCCTTCCATGGCCCGCGGCTGGCCCGGCCCCGAACTACAAGTCCCAGCAGCCCCTGCTCACTGAGGGGCGGGGGCTGATCCCTCCCCCCCCGGCTCGCGGACCCGGACCCCGACCACCGCGCGTGCGGCTCCGGCGCTGGGTGACCACCCCCCCTCTGCTCAGCCTACCTGCGTCAGAGCCGGGGGCGGGGCCAAAGGGCCGGCGCAAAGGCCTCTGGGACTTGTAGTTTTCTGGTGCTGCCCCCTGCCGCCGGCGGGCGGCCGGGCGCTTTGCACGGGATGCGGTGCTGGCCCCGGGCCCAGCTGCAAACCTCCCTGCGGCGGCTTTCGGAGTAATGCACCGTGCACGGGCGTGAGGGCATAGGTCCCTGCCGGGGAACCAATCCAAAACACTCACCGAGCCCTGCCTGCAGCACAGAGCCGGAAGCCAGGACTCCTGGGTTCTCTTTAATTATTATTATTTTTTAAATCATTATTGTCCTTATCCCTGATTTGTGTCAGGGTGACAGCGGGAAGCCCCAGCTGCAGTCAGGGTCCCAGCATGGAAGGTGCCGCGGGCCCAGAGTTAAGAGACAGCCACAGGACCTACTTCCCACTGAAACCAATGGGAGTTACATGCCTAAATCTCTTTGAAGAGCTCCCTGTTTGATACTCAATTTGCACTGGCATGATTGTTTCATGTTCTCTGTGTATATAAATCTCCCCACTGTATTTTCCACTGCATACATCCGACAAAGTGAGCTGTAGCTCAGGAAAGCTTATGCTCGAATAAATTGGTTAATCTCTAAGGTGCCACAAGTCCTCCTTTTCTTTTTGCAGATACAGACTAACACGGCTGTTACTCTGAATACAGTACACTATGTGGCTGGCAGTGGCAAATCAGGCCCATGGTTGGTTGGTGTCTCTATAGGAACATGAAGAAAAGGAGTACTTGTGGCACCTTAGAGACTAACCAATTTATTTGAGCATAAGCTTTCGTGAGCTACAGCTCACTTCATCGGATGCATACTGTGGAAACTGCAGAAGACATTATATACATAGAGACCATGAAACAATACCTCCTCCCACCCCACTCTCCTGCTGGTAATAGCTTATCTAAAGTGATCACTCTCCTTACAATGTGTATGATAATCAAGTTGGGCCATTTCCAGCACAAATCCAGGTTTTCTCACCCTCCGCCCCCCCACACACAAACTCACTCTCAAACTTTCAGCAGGAGAGTGAGTGGCTCCAATAGAGACTAACCAATTTATCTGAGCATAAGCTTTCATGAGCTACAGCCCACTTCATCGGATGCATGCAGTGGAAAATACAGTGGGGAGATTTTATATACACAGAGAACATGAAACAATGGGTAGTTACCATACACACTGTAACGAGAATGATCAGGTAAGGCTGTTATCAGCAGGAAAGAAAAAAAACCTTTTGTAGTGATAGTCAAGGTGGGCCATTTCCAGCAGTTGACAAGAACGTGTGAGGAACGGGGGAGGGAGGAGAGGGGGAATAAACATGGGGAAATAGTTTTACTTTGTGTAATGACACATCCACTCCCAGTCTTTATTCAAGCCTAGTTTGATTTAAGGATATTTACTTGGTATATTTTTGACCTGTGAAATTCACAGTTTATGGTTTCACAGTTATAAAACTTTAACTTTTTGGACATCAACATCTACTGTCATTAAATAGATAGTGTCTAAACCCCACCCCCTCTATTTTCTGGCCCTCCCATAAGTTCCCACAATTATGAAAATTTAAAGAAATAAAAATCTTTTAAAAAAACCCAATAACTTAAAAATAAACATCAGTATTATCCATCAAAATGGGTCAGACCAATGGTCCAAAGCCAGGGTACTGGACTAGATGGACCATTAGTCTGACCCAATGGGGGCCTCCTCAGTAAAATGAGGATATTACCTACTTATGGTACCTTCCTCATGGAGGTATTTGAAAATCAGTGGACGGGTTGGGTTCCTTCATGGCAACTGGGGACTAGATCCTCCAAGGTGCTGAGCAGCTTTGGATTGAGTCCTTCAAGCACAACCATTTCTCACTGAAGGCTTCCATGTTGTGGGCCACAGTCGAAACTTTCATTTAAAAAAAATAATCTCTAGCCCAGTGGTTCTCAACCCATGGCCCGCAGGCCACCTGTGGCCCAATCAACCCACAGCTGCGGCCCATGTGACATCCTCAGGGCCATACAGGTACAGTAACTCCTCACTTAACGTGGTCGTTCTGTTCCTGAAAAATCAACTGTAAGTGAAACGATGTGAAGCGAATCCAATTTCCCCATAAGAATTAATGTAAATGGGTGGAGAGGGGGAGAGTTTAGGTTCCAGGGAAAATTTTTTTTTTGCCAGACAAAAGGCATTAGGTACATTTTAAACAATTTTAAACAAGCAAGTTGATAAGGTATAAGTTTTAAACAATTTTAAAGAAACAATTTAACACTACAGTCATCAACGCTGACTATGAAGCTTGGCTGAGGTGGTGGAGTCAGAGAGTGGAAGAGGGTGGATTGTCCCCCTGCTCCTCTTGCTGTTCTTGCAAGCACAGGCACCGACTTTGCTGGGGGCGGAGGGGTCAACCCTCAGCCCGCCCACTCCACCCCTTCCCCCAAGCCCCCACCCTTAACCCACCTCTTCTCCCCCCCCACTCCACCTCCTCCCCCTTGGCTCCACACGCCTTGTCCTCGCTCCTCCCCCCTCCCTCCTGATCGCTGCAAGACAGCTGATTGCCACGGGCAGGAGGCTGGGGGCAGCAGGGGGAAGGCGTTGATCCGCGGGGTCTGCTAGTGGGCGGGAGGCACTGGGGGGGGGGCGTAGGGGAGCTGATAGGGGGGCTGCCAGCCGTGGACAAAGCAGGCGGCCAAACAGCGTTGTAAGGGAGCGTTGCACAACTTTAAACAAGCATGTTCTGTAATGGAGCAGGGACGTAAAATCGAAACAACGTTAAGCGAGAGGAAGTTAAGTGGGGAGTTACTGTAGTATATATTGTGTGGATGGGGCCCAGATAACGCATATGTGGCCCACAATGGTAAAGGTTGAGAACCACTGCTCTAGCCTTTCATAATAGACACTGGTGCAGCATTGTCTGCCTGAGTCTGCAGGCAGCCTGAATGAGCTCAGAGGGGAGTGTGAATTGCTCTCATTTACCTCAATTTTACATTAACACTGAAGCTTAATGATGGCAATTTAAATGTTAACTTTATTAACTATTTCACTGCTGATCAAAGTACACAAGAAAGAAGTGGGTCAAGCAAATTAACATTTGAACAATCTAATTTGGGCAGCATTTCATTGTGGCTTCATCAGTGGATGGGGCTTGTGTTTTGGAAGGAATTTGAGTCACCTCTTATTCTGATCTCATGCCTGAGAAGGAGTGCTAAGTTAATGTTTAGAAAGTGTTAAGTAAACACTACATACTGTGTTGTTAGAGACGCTGGGTTTTGGTTCAAACTGAAAACAATTGGTTAACCAACCCAGATTGAAACTTTTCAAGAATCTACTTTTAAACAATAAGTACTGAGAAAAACACAGAAAACGGCAAAGCAGAATTCACATGCTGGCCACTGTAAAAGGCAACCTGTGTCACATCATATTCATGTCCTCTTTGGCTCACTTCTTGGTGGCAACAAGAAGTGGTGCGTGATTTTTGGCAGTGTGAGAACCCAGATAACAACACTGTTTTAAAAGAGCTCTTACAAGTTTTTTTTTAACTTTGGGGCTTATTTCTCTGCTGCTGAAACAAATGATTTCCGCTGAAATCTGTGTTTTCACAACAATCAAAAAGCTGATTTGCCAAGGAAGTGACCAAGCAGCCAGAAATAGACGCCAGAAATGAATAAGACTAGAAACTGAAAACTGGAAGTCTTAACTGTTATATAGCATTGGACACATATGTGGCACTTTGAGTGGAGCAAACGGCAAAACGGCAATCAAAGTACAATACTATTTACAGCAAACCCGAAGTGAGGTGTGTTCCAGGCAGCTGTAATGGATACTGCATGGAACAGGCAGGGCTTCAGGGCCTTTCTCAAGGAGCAGAGGAAAGAAGGAATCTTGACAAACAAGTATTTATGCATTTAAAATATGGTGTGCATAACTAGCTAGGCACACAGTGAGCATGTGATAAGCAGGATGCTTGGGGGAGGAAGGAATAAACTATTCCTCAAGAAGGAATACTCATCTGGACTCCGTCCTTTGCAATAAATCTGTAGCTGATCTGGATGCTCAGAAAACAGGTGGTAAACACTCAGCACAGGCTAAATCAGAGGTTCTCAAACTGCGGGTTGGGACCCCTGAGGGGGTCGTGAGGTTATTACATGGGGGGTCGCGAGCTGTCAGCCTCCACCCGAAACCCCGCTTGCCTCCAGCATTTATCTTGGTGTTAAATATGTAAAAAAGTGTTTTTAATTTATAAGGTGGGGGGGTCGCACTCAAAGGCTTGCTGTGTGAAAGGGATCACCAGTGCAAAAGTTTGAGAACCACTGGTCTAAATGAAACTGCCTGCTCGCAACCCTTGCTGGAGAAGATTCTTGAATGTTTTATTTACCAGCTTTATTTCAGAGGGGCTTGCTCTGAATAGGTAAAAACAAAACAGTACCCCCCGCCCCGCCCCAACCTCTCCCCACCCTCCCACACCAATAAACCTACAGGTCTTACTTGGGCCAAATTTAGACTGTAGTCTGGCAAAATTCCAAGTGAATTCTGAGGCCTGCAGGATCAGAATCGTACAGGGAAATTGGATGGCTTTATGGAGAAAGTGGGGAGAGGTAGCAGTGGCCAGTTGGTATTTCCTGTCCACGAGATAGATAGTGGATCTTTGGGGAAGGGGACATGCTAGACAAACTAAGTCCTCTGCTTTTCATTGTGTGTCTTGGGTAGAGGACTTGTTTCTTTCCCTATGCACATAACAATAAGCTAGAGGTGAGTGGGAATGTCACTCTTTATACACAGCTCTGTCTTGTACTAAACCAGAGGGTCTCAGTCCGTAGGTCGCTACCCACAAAGTGATCACCAGCAACTGTAGCATCAGTTCTGAGTTAGCTACCAGCTCCCGATCCTCGTCTGATGCCCAGAAGCTCCATACAAGCCACTGGTTGGTTCTCACAGTGACTCCTATAAAGAACCTCAGGAATCTACGCCTCATTTGAAACACTGGGGGAACAGTATCAAGGGATCCGTGTGCTGCATTAGAACAGGACTGGTTGTGAGTGGCTGAATGAGAAATGCAAATGAGCTCTATATTATTTTGCTTTTTTTTTTTTTTTTTAAATGAGTGATAGAGCCTGACCTAAAACCCCAGATCCAAACAGTCCTGACCTGGGGGCTTTGTAAATGCAATTCTGAACTTCCCCACCTGAGGAGGTGTTTTGGTTCATTCGGTGTTTGGATCTGAGATTATAGAGATAGGTTTAGCCTGGAAACCTAGATATGGTGTTGGAAGGCTGGATCTGGGGATTTGATTGAGTCAGCCCATCTCTGCTCAAAACCTAGCGCTATGCTGAACCAATAAGGAAGACCACACCCTGCATGAGAAGCATTTCTGGGCAGGGCTCACAAGCTTCAGTGATGGACGCTATAGAAATACGCTAGCTGGGGCTGGCCCGAGGTTTAATGGAGCCCTTTGTGAAATAAAATGTGATCGGTTCCCTCCAACTCTTTTCCAGCTATAACAGGGTCTCACAACTCCCATCTACCTTTCTCTCCTGGCTGCTGCCTCTTATCTGCAAATGCCTCTCGTCTTTTCCAATCCCCCCACTTCTTTGTGAGGCTCTGCAGCCTCTAAAGACCACCCCACCACTACCCCCCATGGACTAGGAAGCAGACAGGGCCAATCAGAGGGGGGGCCAGGAGGGCCATTTGGCCTGGGTCTCAAGCTCAAAGGGGGCCTCAGATTTAAACACTTGTTAATTTTTTGGCATTTGATAAGTTTTGCAACTTGTTTTTATGCTCATCCCTATCGGACCAAAATGTGACACACTCAGTTTAGAGCTGCAAATTTAAGCAAATAAGAGATGTGGTTTGGTAAAAGACATAATTTTTTTGTTAACTGATATAGATTTTGTCATATTAAAGAGTTTAAAATATTCATAAATATTAATAAAAATATATCGGTTCTGATGGCACAAGATTAGACCGTGATAAACGTGTCCTCTCAGATCAGCGGATTATATAAACAAACCACTACTAGTGGCTGGTGCTGGATCAAGTGCGTGTTGAAAGGTAGAGAATTGTTACATTTTAGTGCCTTATTTTGTTTTCATGTGTCGTCATTTTTTATTTTTATTATGGCTAGGGGCCTCAAAAGCTGGAAGTGGCCCGGGTCTCTCTGGGCCTCTGAGGGGGCCTGGAAGCAGATGATCAAACTTCCAGGTGGGAAGGACAATTAGGTGTAGCAGGTATGCATAGCAGACCTGGGGCCACAATCCCATTGCTAGAGGCTCCTACAAACAAGTCCACAGCATTTCCAGGCACATGGGGTTTTCTTTCTAATAAACTCATATGCAGTCCAGATAACTTTGCCCCCAAATGAGTACGTGCTAAAGATACAGAGTCAGTTGATTGGGGGAATGAAATGCCCTTTGTGTACATTCGTCAGCATCAAACCTGGGACCTCTAAAGCTCAGTGTTATGAGCCTCTACTGCATGAGCTAAAAGCCATGTGGCTCATAGAATCATAGAATATCAGGGTTGGAAGGGACCCCTGAAGGTCATCTAGTCCAACCCCCTGCTCGAAGCAGGACCAATTCCCAGTTAAATCATCCCAGCCAGGGCTTTGTCAAGCCTGACCTTAAAAACCTCTAAGGAAGGAGATTCTACCACCTCCCTAGGTAACGCATTCCAGTGTTTCACCACCCTCTTAGTGAAAAAGTTTTTCCTAATATCCAATCTAAACCTCCCCCACTGCAACTTGAGACCATTACTCCTCGTTCTGTCATCTGCTACCATTGAGAACAGTCTAGAGCCATCCTCTTTGGAACCCCCTTTCAGGTAGTTGAAAGCAGCTATCAAATCCCCCCTCATTCTTCTCTTCTGCAGGCTAAACAATCCCAGCTCCCTCAGCCTCTCCTCATAACTCATGTGTTCCAGACCCCTAATCATTTTTGTTGCCCTTCGCTGGACTCTCTCCAATTTATCCACATCCTTCTTGAAGTGTGGGGCCCAAAACTGGACACAGTACTCCAGATGAGGCCTCACCAATGTCGAAAAGAGGGGAACGATCACGTCCCTCGATCTGCTCGCTATGCCCCTACTTATACATCCCAAAATGCCATTGGCCTTCTTGGCAACAAGGGCACACTGCTGACTCATATCCAGCTTCTCGTCCACTGTCACCCCTAGGTCCTTTTCCGCAGAACTGCTGCCTAGCCATTTGGTCCCTAGTCTGTAGCTGTGCATTGGGTTCTTCCGTCCTAAGTGCAGGACCCTGCACTTATCCTTATTGAACCTCATCAGATTTCTTTTGGCCCAATCCTCCAATTTGTCTAGGTCCTTCTGTATCCTATCCCTCCCCTCCAGCATATCTACCACTCCTCTTAGCTAAGGCTGTAGCAGATTCATCAATCTCTAGGTGGTCTAAAGGAAAAGGAGTACTTGTGGCACGTTAGAGACTAACAAATTTATTTGAGCATAAGCTTTCATGAGCTACAGCTCATTTCATCGGAGGGGACGGAGCACCACACCCAACTGATGTGGGTTACACACACACATGATAAATTCCCCAGGCAGGTTGTGGAATCTCCATCATTGGAGATTTTTAAGAGCAGGTTAGACAGACACCTGTCAGGGATGGTCTAGGTAATATTTAGTCCTGCCATGAGTGCAGGGGACTGGACTAGGTGACCTCTTGAGGACCCTTCCCGTCCTACGATTCTATGATTCTATGCAAACAGGTGAATTTTTCACAGACATGACAGGTGTATTTTTCAAAGGCTGTTGGAAATGTGCATCTGAATTCCTCATGGTTCCCCATCTGCCAGTTGCCTTGATGGGTCTCTTTCTCATCTGGAGACTGTCAGATTACAATGACCCACCAATGAGGATTTTCTTTTGTGGCCATTGTCTTCAAGGATCATAGGCCAAACCCTGTCCACAGGGAAATCCTATCTGTTCTAAGCTGACAATGCTCCACAAAGGTGTCCAGCAGTGTATTTTAAAATACTGGGGCAGGGATTCTCAAATTTCATTGCATCGCCACCTTCTGACAACAAAAAGTACTACATGAGCCCAGGAATGGGGGACTGAAGCCTGAGGCCCCCTGAGCCCTGCCGCCACGGGAGGGGATGGCCAAAGCCAAAGCCCTAGCCCCACCACCCCCAGTGGGGAGGCCAAAGCCAAAGCTCAAGGGTTTCATCCCTGGGCAGGGGGCCTATGACCTGAACCCAACTGCCCAGGGCTAAAGCTGAAGCCTGAGATCCAGGTGGTGGGCCTCAGGATTTGGCTTTGGCTCTGGACCCTAGCCAGTCTAATGCCAGCCCTTTAAAACCATTAAAACCATTAAAACAGGGTCGCAACCTAAGTTCCCGCTAAGGTCTGGGCCTGCACGCCGTGCAGGACACCACCAAAGGCCACACACTTAACCCCCCCAGCCCCGGGGCTACGACGGGGAGAGACACCTCTCCCTCCCAGCTCTGGGGCTGCGACAGGGAGAGAGGAGAACTCTCCCAGTCCCATAACTGCTGTGGCCGGGAGAGGCGCCTCTCCCCCCAGCCCCGGCCCCACCCCAGAGCCCACACCCCAAACCCCTCATCCTTGGCTCCACCCCAGAGCCTGCACATGCAGCCGGAGCCCTCACCCCTGCACTCCAACCCTCTGCCCCAGCTTTGAGCCCCCTCCCACACTCCAAACCTCTTGACCCCACCCCTGCCACACATCACCTCCGTATTCATGCACATAACAAAATTCATTCTGCACAGGCATGGGAAAAAATTAGAGGGAACATTGGTCACGACCCACTTTGGGGTCCCAACCCACTATTTGAGAATGGCTGTACTAGGGCTTGTGATCTTTCTTGCGTCATTAGGATTGTGCAAAGTGGGCCTGAAAGAGGTGTGATTTCCTCTGCTTGTTCTTGTAACTTGGAAAGATCTGGCTATCCCAGCTGCTGCAGAAGGATCTGTGGATGACTCAGAGGCTGCTCCTTTTTAGTTCTCTCACCTTAACTGAAAGGGGGCGGGGGTAAGACGAATGGTTATCAAAGGTTTCCTTTCTCCCCTTATTAAAGCTAAATATGAGTTAAACAAACAAAAGACAAAGTTTCAAACAGGCTGACTAAAAATTCCTTCCTCTCTAAATTGCTCAACTTTCACTCCTGGAATACTTACAGGTTATGTCTACACTGCGTCAACCGAGCTGTGGAAGTGTCTTCACTTAAATTTGAATCCTGCCGGCATAAGTGCCTCTCTGTGCTGACTTAATAACACTGTCTCCCTGCGCGGTGCAGAGTCACGGTCGACGTGGTGAGGTTGTCGCAGTGTCCGTGTAGACACTGCGTTACTTACATTGACTGTTACTGGATTTCAGGAGCCGTCCCACAATGCCCCACACTGACAATGCAACTGAGACAAGTGCTCCTGGCGAGGATATGCGTCACCGACATGAGGATCCAAGTGGGCACACAGAAAAGCGATTTCATAACTGCAGTGTCTGCATGGCGATGTAAACTAAGTCGATGCAATTTTGTAGAGTAGACATGGCCCCAGCATGCGTAGAAAGGGTCACACTAAAGGGTCAATCCAGGAGGGTGGATGTTTCTGCAGCCTGTGCCACAACATCCAGACTGTGATTTTTAGCATGCTAACTAGCCCATCTGTCTACCCGGACTGAGAATCACACCTCCCAGCTGCAGTGTAGACCTACCCACAGGCACTCCCAGGTGAGACAGAACCTGAATTTCTAATTTAAAAAAAGAGCAGACAGAACCTTTTAAAAAAACCCACAAAATCTTTCAGGCCATGTTCATACAGCACAAAGGAAAAGGGGAAGAGAGGTACAAACTTTATGCTCGCCCATCTGTCAGTATCATCTGGTGTTTTTTGTCTTAGGGGACTATACCAGCCTAGCGATGTCCCCGTAGGTACGCTGGCATAACCCGATAACATAGGCAAAGCCTACACCCGACAGAAGGGTTTTTCCATCTCTGGCCGTGTCTACACTACAAACATTGGTTGATTCAAGTTATGTCAGTGTGCAGCTGCCAAAGATTAGATCGCTCGTGCGCATGTATACTTAGCTGCTGGCGTTGGCTCTGCCCTGACTTACCTGGACTGCGTGCATCAGTGCAAAGTGAGGTGCACCACAAGTGCCACGTGCCACCGTCCGGCGCAAGGCCTTTTCGGAAATTTTCACAATGTGTTCTGAGGTAGAAATGAGTCACGCAGGGATCCCTGGGAGCTGGAGGGCCAAGTTCCCATTGTTGAATTTTCTCCATCCCATAATGCCATCCATATCCCATCATTTTCAAGCAGCGCAAAACCGCTTGGCACTCGTCGCTGTCTGCCATCTTGGACCGAAGCCTGGAGCTCACAGAGTTCTGCACTGTTCTCGTGAGCATTGTTAATACGGCAGGCATGCTCTCCTGGTATCCGTAGATCCACAGGAAGTACCCCAACAATGGAGGACATGTTGATTTCTTCATGGAGACAGACATCGTGAAAAACCATTCACAGTTATTGGTGGCATTCATGGAGCAGCTGCAGATGGTGATGAGCCACTTGTGGGCTGAAGAAACAAACGCTGACTGGTGAGATCACATTGTGATGCAGGTTTTGGACGACGAGCAGTGGATGTATAACTTTTGGATGTGAAAGGGGACATTGCTGGATCTGTGTGCTGAGCTCACCCCAGCCCTCCAGCGCAGGGAGACCAGGATGAGAACTGCACTGACAGTTGAGAATCTAGTGGTGATTGCTCTCTGCAAGCTGGCAACGCTAAATGGCTACCAGTCAATGGGAATCATTCTGGAGTTGGAAAATCCACAGTGGGGGCCATGCAAGTGCGCAGGGCCATTAATTGTCTCCTGCTATGCCGTACATCAACAGAAAGGGCTGCTTTTCTAGGGTTACACAAACATTGGTGGATGACTGGGGACACTTCACTGATATGAGCATGGGCTGGTCAGGGAAAGTGCATTATGCTCATGTGTTTAAGAATACAGGACTGTTCTGAAAGCTGCAAGCAAGGACGTTGTGTCCTGACCAGTGGATTACCACTGGTGACATTGAAATGCCCATAGTGATTCTGGGACTCCTGGCTCATGAAGCCGTACACTGGCCACCTCGACAGCACCAAGGAAAGATTCAACAACCAACCCAGCAGGTGCAGAATGACAGTTGAATGTGCTTTTGGAAGATTGAAGGGTCACTGGCGATGTTTACTCACAAGACTGGATTGCAGTCAGAAAAATATCCCAATGGTTATAGCTGCTTGCTTTGTAATATCTGTGAGGCAAAGAGGGAAAAGTTGCTGCCAGAGTGGAGGTGGAGCAGCTGTCTGCTACGTTTGAGCAGCCAGGCACAGGAGCCGTTACAAGAGTTCATCGTGGAGCCATGCAGTTGCGGGAGTCTTTGACAGAGCTCTTTAACAGTCAGTCACATTAATGTGCTGTGTTGGACTGCGCACAGGCCTTGAAGGTGTTTGGGTTGTTAAGATGTGTAGTGCTCAGTATACATTCATAAATGTTACACTGTGTGTTGCACAGAACCTATGGATTCTGCAGTGCGGGCTGTACCTGTGCACATATGCCTGGGTGTTTTCTTGAACCCATGAGTTTGGTGGTGCTGGACACTTAAAAGTACTGGGTGCTTTGAGTAACTGCTATGCATCCTGCGATATGTGTTGAGAACTAATAAAGAGGAATTTATTTAAAAAAAGAGAGAAATTTATTGAATGGCAAAAACAATGCAAAGAAACAGTGTGCAAATAAAAAAGATAAGACAATACAAACTTCTAACATAAGTTAACAGAACTTTAAAATTAAAAAGGAAGCAAATATTTCTGTCCATTTCAGTGCACAAATGCAGCCCATTTTGGCTGCACGTACACGAACCGTGGCTATCATGGCTCAGTGTATGTGAAGCTGTGGTTGTCCTCACTGTCCCCCGACACAGAGTGGTAGGGAAGGGACATGACCCGTGATGCAATGTGGAATGTTGGCTACTACAGTGGAGTTCTCCAGAAACAGCATAGGGAAATGAGACCACTGATTGTTGGACTGACTTGCAAGATCTTGGTGAACATATCCTCCCTAGTTCTCGACTTTCTCCGCCTTATCAGGGCCAGGCAATTCTAGGGCTGTGAAGGGGCTCTCAAGGCCACAACGGCAGCAGCTACAGATAAAACAGGAAGATGTATCATTGGATTTGCAGCCACAATGGAAAGGGAAAGATAAGTCCCTTCCCCTATTCCCGAAAATGTTTTAGTAAGACTTGCTTATTGACACTTCAGCATTGGAGTGCCTCCGCACAGCACCACTGTGTCCCAGCCAGGGTGAGAGTGGCCCACCAGGGGCCAGTGAGGGGGAAAGGAGGAAGACATTAAGATTCTCGTCTGCATGAAACAATAAGATTTCATCCTCTATTTCCAGGGGCACGAGTATAGGGCTATGGCACCAAATACTGGCGCTATTCTTGACTGGTGGGGGTGACTGTAGCGGATATCACACTTGTGAGGGTAACAAAGGCACAGACAGCACAGCTTCTGCTGGCGTCCCGAAGCTGCAAAGACCCATATGCCACTAGCCTGTTGACTGCAATGGCACCAGCCAAAGTCATTGTGGATTGGCATGGGAAAGTGTCCTTCCGCAGAGGAAGAAATAAGGCAGCCATCCCTAGAAACCTTCAGGAGAGGATTGCAGAGTATCACCAAGAAAGTTTCATTGAGATTTCTCAGGATATAAGAGACATCCCTATGTACATAATATTACTCAAGGGGGAATTCTGCACCACTGCGCATGTGCAGAATTTATGTCCCCAGCAGATTTCTTTGCTTCCCCACAGAAAAATGACTTTCTGACGGGGAAGCAAAGGCAATCCACAAGTGCAGCCATGCAACCCACCCCAGAAGTATGTTTCGGGGGCCTAGGGCAGCTGGCAGAGAGGTAAATCACTGTGGGGCAGGAGGTGGGACTGAGGAAGACCCAGCTGGTGGCTTCTATCCTGTGCCAGGCTCAGCTGCTAGTCCCAGCTGGGCTGGGGAGGACAGGACTTCCTCTTCCCCTGCATGGCATCTGGGGCCAGATCAGACCCACCCTCAGCTTTCTCCCCTAGCTGAATGAAGCTCTGCAAACTCCCCTCTTCCCCCCCCCCCACACACTTCCTGCACCCATCACTCCTCAGCTGAAGGGGGAGGGATCCCTTTACAGGGAGCTTCTCCCCCATCCGCCCAACCCCTGGGCATCCAGACCCCCTCATACCCAGACCCTTCCACCAAGCATCACCCCCACAGACACTCAGAACCTCCCCCTCCGATGAGCCCCACTCCCCCTACACCTGAACCACTCCAGTGAGCCACCTGAACTTGGATCCCCACCCCACTGAGCCCCAACCAGCTGCATCTGGACCCCCCACTGAGCCCCCACATCCATGCCCCCCTGCCAAGCTCTATCCCTTACACACCCAGACCCTCCCCCCGCTAAGCTCCAACCACCTTCACTTGGATCCCCCTGCAGAGTCTCATTACCGTTGCACCCAGAACCCCCCAACAAGCCCCTGTGCATCCCCTCCACACCCGGATCCCCCACTGAGCCACTCACACCCAGATTGCCCCACAAAGAACCCTCTCAATCCACACCTGGATCCCCACACACTAAGCCCCTCCACACTTGGATCCTGCCTGCCTGAGCCTGCCTGCCCACACCTGGTGCACCTGGCAAGGAGGGGCAGGGCCCTGGGGTGTTTCTGGGGCAGGCCCGGTCCTTGCGCTGTGTCAGGGTTGGGACAGCCTCACTGCTGAGTCCATGTCCCGGGGGGAGCTGCACAGTGATCTCCTACATCTGTGCAGCCAGGGGCCTGTGCTCCCCACTGCCATGCTGGAGCCTCCGCATTTATTTGACAAAGGTCACAGAATTTTGCAGAATTTTAAAATGTTGTGCTCAGCATTTGTATTTTTTTGGTGCAGAATGCCCTCAGGAGTGACATAAACAAACTGTCCTGCATGCCCCCAACCCTCAGCCTGGCCCTCAGAAAAATGAACAGCAGATGTCAACTCTACCACGGCTTGTTGTACCAATAGTACTTCTCATATGAGTAAAACAACTGAAAGTCGAGACCTGGGTCTTTTAACTTGGGGCTGGGCTGGGAACCATCTTTACATTTAAACGTTGTAAGGAAAAATGCATGCATACTCTTACCTGAGGTCTCTTCCCCTTCTTCAGGCTCATCTGTACTCGCTGGCTACACTGTGGTGGAGTCTTAGAATCACAGAATCGAAGGACTGGAAGGGATCTCAAGAGGTCATCAAGTCCAGTCCCCTGCACTCATGGCAGGACTAGGTGTTGTCTAGACTATTCCTGAACAGGTGTTTCTCCAACCTGTTCTTAAAAACCTCCAATGACAGAGATTCCACAACCTCTCTAGGCAATTTATTCCAGAGCTTAACTACTCTGACAGGAAGTTTTTCATAATGTCCAACCTACACCTTTAGTGCTGCAATTTAAGCCCATGGCTTCTTGTCCTATCCTCAGAGATTAAGGAGAACAATTTTTCTCCCTCCTCCTTGTAACAACCTTTTATATACTTGAAAATTGTTATCATGTCCCCTCTCGGTCTTCCCTTCTCTGGACTGAACAAACTTTTTTTTTTTCAACCGTTCCTCATAGGTCATGTTTTCTAGATCTTTAATCATTTGTGTTGCTCTCCTCTAAACTTTCTCCAATTTGTCCACATTTTTTCTCAAATGTGGCACCCAGAACTGGACACAATACTCCAGCTGAGGCCTTATCAGTGCAGTATGAGCGGAAGAATTACTTCTTGTGTCTTGCTTACAACGATCCTGCTAATACATTCCAGGATGATGTTTGCTTTTTTTGCAACAGTGTTACACTGTTGACCCATATTTAGCTTATGATGCACTATGACCCCCAGATCCCTTTCCGCAGTCCTCCTTCCTAGGCAGTCATTTCCCCTTTTGTATGCATGCAACTGATTGTTCCTTCCTTAATGGAGTACTTTTCATTTGTCCTTATTGAGTTTCATCTTATTTACTTCAGACCATTTCTCCAGCTTGTCCAGATCATTCTGAATTTTAATCCTATCCTTCAAAACACTTGCAACCCCTCCCAGCTTGGTATCGCCTGCCAACTTTATAAGTGTCCTCTCCATGCCATTATCTAAATCATTTATTGAACAGATCCAAAATCATTTATTGAACAGGCTTGTGACATAGCTGGACCCCGCCACCCTGCCACATCTCCCCCCACCCCTTCTCTTCCTCGCCTCACTGTTCACAACAAAGTTCTGTGTCTCAGGCACCTCGAAGGTATCCATGATTGATTGTCGGCCTCCCTGGCCTTGTGGCTGCCTTCCAGAGTGCGGTCACTTTCACACAGCACTGGTGCTGGTCCCTGTCCTACCCCATTGCCTGCATCCCCTGTGCAAACTTTTCATGGACGTCCATGTTTCTGTGGCTGGTCCTTAGCTGTGCGTGTGCAGCCTCCTCATAGGCCCAGGAGATCCAAAACGTCCTGTCTTCTCCAGCCAGGAATAGCATGTAGGGCATGAAACCAGCATGGTCAGCTGGGCAGCTGCATGGAACCAGGGAGAGCTGCCCGCTGTGCTTGCCAATGTGGGAAATCTGGAAAAAGCATTTCAAGAATACGTAGGGGGTATTAAGGAGGGGGACGTGGCTTCCAGTCTCCGTGATCCCTGGGCAGTGGAGTTCACAACTGAGATCAGAGCAGTCACTGTCGCAGGGCGTGCGGCATTGTGGGACAGCCACCAGAGGACTGCTAGGGTTGGCACGGCTAAGTCACACAGTCTCTACATTAGTGCTGCGTCGACCTCAGGAGGTCAACCAGGGCCCGGCGTTGTTCAGAGAGGTGGTTTTACTGAGTCACCGGAACTGGGTGCTTACATCGGCCAGAGACAAATTTGAGCACAGACACATGCACAAACAGGTCAATCTAACTCTGTAGTGTAGACCAGGCCAGTCGAGGAACAACAGCTCCCTGAACGACAGTATCTCCATCAATGGAAGCATTCTTCCGTTGACCTAGCTGCTTCCAAACTAGGGGGTAGGTCAGTGTAGCTATGCCATTGAGGGAGGTGGATTTTTCACACTAACTAACTAACGTAGCTCTATTTGACCTAATTTTTAGGTCCAAGGACCAAGCCTGATATTAGAGAGTTCTTTGGGACAGGGACTGTATTTTTCTTCTGTGTTTGCACAGCACCTAGAGCAACGGGATGCTGGTCCATGACTGTACACTACCACAATACTATTGCCATCCCGTTTTTTTTTATCCTTGCTTGTCACCTTTCAGCAAAGTCAGTTTCAGATTTCAAGATATCTCCTTTTCCCCCTCCAGTTCAGAACATTTTAACATAACCTTTTTTTTTTCCAGAATGGCTGAAAGTGTCTGATTCTGTCATTCAGGTTTTCTGGCTAAACAAAAGAGGAACTAGGTCTACAAATGACGAAGTCTTTATTTTAGGTTTGCTCGCTGTACTTAACACCAAAACCCAAGATGAGTCATGGCTTCAGGGAAGCCAAAAATATAGTATTGCCAGTAATAAGGACCTCATCAAAGTTAGATGATAGCCACTTCTGTTATTTCAAGTCGCACAAATGCACCTACAAAAGGGCACGAACAAACCTATAGAAAAGCTACAGTCGCTCTAATCAGGGTGCCATCTCTACATAAAATTACAGAAAACAATAAGCTGGAGGAGTTGCTAATGCCCTTCCCACCGAGAGAAACTGTAACAGAGCACTGAGAACAGAAGCTGGCATTAGAAATCCACAATTGATTCTAATACGACCTGTGTTTTTAGCACACTCCCTGCTGTAATGCCTGAGTACTTTACAGCTTGCGAAAGAAACACATGGACTCGCAGTTTCGTTCTCAAGTTCTAATGGTCTCAAGTTGCTGTGGGGGAGGTTTAGGTTGGATATTAGGAAAAACTTTTTCACTAGGAGGGTGGTGAAGCACTGGAATGTGTTACCTAGGGAGGTCATAGAATAGAATATCAGGGTTGGAAGGGACCTCAGGAGGTCATATAGTCCAACCCCCTACTCGAAGCAGGACCAATCCCCAACTAAATCATCCCAGCCAGGGCTTTGTCAAGCCTGACCTTAAAAACTTCTAAGGAAGGAGATTCCACCACCACCCTAGGTAACGCATTCCAGTGTTTCACCACTCGCCTAGTGAAAAAGTTTTTCCTAATATCCAACCTAAACCTAAAGGTGGTGGAATCTCCATCCTTAGAGGTGTTTAAGGTCAGGCTTGACAAAGCCCTGGCTCGGATGATTTAGTTAGGGATTGGTCCTGCTTTGAGCAGGGGGTTGGACTAGATGACCTCCTAAGGTCCCTTACAACCCTGATAGTCTATGATTCTACATTTTATAATAAAAGCAGTGAAGTTCCTGGCCCTTTTGATGTGTCCCAGTGGCAGGGTCCACAGACATGGACTATACTTTATATGCCCTTGAAGGGGCAGGTTGGCACTCTGGCCTGGAGAAGGTTTTTTTTAAATCATCTGACCCTAGAATGAGAACAATGGCACCTGGAAAACTATTTTTACCCCCAAGCAATCTAGGATGTGAAAAGATTTCTAGAATTAATCTTTCTTGGTGGATTTAGGGCCATGAATGCCAATGGGTAGATTTCTAGTAAAGCAATGGGATCTAGAAAGGCTGACAAGCCTGAGCTGTGTTGTTCAGTGGAGAAAGCAACATACTAGAAGTCACAACTCCTCTGTCATACTCCCAACTCTGCAACTGACTCATCAAGTGACCCTAGGCAAGTCACTTAGCCCCTATGTGCCTTCGTTTTGCTTTCTGTAATGATATGGGGATAATATAACACTTATCTACCTCTCAGAGGCCATGTGGTTTAATTAATTGTAAGCTGCTTTGAGATCCTTAGATGAAAGAATTATTTGTACTCTTGCGTCTTTGACTCTGCCATTGACCTGTGTATGATCTCAGGCAAGTCATTTCATCTGTCCGTGCCCGTGTTTCCTGTCCCACCCTTTGTATGTCTTGTCTATTCTTGTTAGCTCTCTTACTATGACTGTATATAGCGCCAAGCACATTAGGGCCCTGCTCTCAGCTGGGGTCTCTACACACTGCTGTAATTCAAATCAATGAGATTGTGTTTACTACATGTTTGTATGGTGCCCAGCACAAAGAGGCCATGAATTTGAAGATTCCAGGCAATAATAATGTGGTGAATGATAATGAAGTCCATTACAAGTACAGCAAGTCCTATATCAGTACCGTCTAGATTAGGCTATCTATTGCAACACCGTAAAGGGGCTGTGTTACCTCAGTCTTCAAATGTACTCCCCAGATAGATAGATAGCATTTCAGTAAGTAATAATGAACCCTACCCCAACTGCAGTCATTCACTGGAGCAAACACAAGGTAGGCATCCACAGGTACCATGAACGGCTCAGTAAAGCAAGACCTCCCGGCCCAGTGTATTTTGCCAGGCCCATTCCAGGCACAGAAAAGCAACGAAATCAGCTAATTAAATTTAAAGGGGTGGAGAAAGCAGGGGTCAGGCACAAAAGAATCGGTAACAGGTCCTACTTCACTCCGCTCACTTTTTATAAGATAAGCAAGCTACAAAAGTAACCATTGAGCTACAACGTGGACTGATACAAGCCAGCTCTTTGGTGGTTGAGGGAAATACACGTATTATTTATTTACTGTTTTTTCATTTTCACTCAGCAGTTTTACTGGGATAGAATTTGGTTTGAGAGAGGTGAATGACATTATTTATCTATAGTTCTTCACTTAAATATACTTTCCTTGAAGAAGGGGAGCTGAAAGCCGGGGTGAGGGGTTGATAATAATTTTCTTTTGAACCAGGGGAAAAAATAATTGTGAGCCATTGTGTGCTTGATTTCAGTCTTCAATTCGGCCTAGATCTTCAAAGATCATAACTTCCATTGATTTCAAGGGAGTTAGGCATCTATATACCTTTGAGGATCCGGGCCTTTGATCCTAACATTTAATAGCAGTATATGTAGGGTTGGCAGAATTTGATTTTTATTTTTTTATGATTTAGACTGATAATATCAATGTTTATTTGTACGTATTTTTTTTTTAATTTTTATCTATTTAAATGTTCACACTTGCAGGAAGTTGTGGGGGGTCGGACAATTATTTAACTACAGGAGACGCTGAGATTCAAACAAGATAAAGCTTTATAAACCGTTCAAGCACAACCTATCAACACCACAGGGCAAAATATACAAAGTAAATATGCTTAAATTAACAAATCAGACCTGGTTTTGGTATCCATTCACTAGACTATTTGTAACAAGCCTAATTCAAAAGTCTAGTAAGTTCTCCAACAGCGGTTTTCTTAGTTTGCCTATTTGTAATTTCAATGATTATCAGTGGAAATATATTTTGGTTGGTTGGTGGGTGTGCACTGAAATCCATGTTTACTGACATTTATACAAATCTAATCTGTCCATGCCTAAATATATGCATGTTTTCAACAGGGACATGTAAAGTTAAGTGATTCCCTACTATACCTTGACCAAATCTACAGCACTGATTTTCAAAATACACCTTTTTAACAGGCATGTTTCCTGCCTTTCCCCTTTAAACTCTCCTGTTCTCTTTAAATGTTAATCCTGGCGCGCAGGCCGACAGGCTGTGACTTTCTTTTAGAGAGGGGACTCCTAGATTTCGGATTAATTTTACTGGATTAGATTCCCTGTGCTCACCCATGCCACGGGCTGTGTGGGTTTACAGAGCTGGATGCCCCATGTTTAAAGCCTCCCCCTCTAACGAGGAAGGCTTTTACGGAAACGTCTCACTGACACATGCACGATCTCGCTCTTCCTTCCAAATCCCCTCCAGGCTGCCAAGCCGTGGTGGGAAGGAGAAGTGGGGATTCGAGTGTGTATTCGGAGCGTGCGCCACTGAAACCCCCGTTCACACGGTAACACCCCTTTCTGAGGATCAGCTTTTGTGGCGCAATTGTTTTTCAGCTCAGCCCTGCGGGGGGTGGGGGCAACAATCCCTCAGCATAGGCGATGGCCACCGGAATAAACTAAAAGCGTCGTGGCACTCAGGGGAATCAACTCCCTCTCTGGCAGGGCAGTGGCTGGTTTGCAAACGCAGCTGCTGGGTTGACTGCACGGTGACCTTGCGGGAAGTACAACGCGTTAGCTTTCCGGTTCAGTTTTCACTTTCTTTCTCTCCTTTTTCCTCCCTCCTTTTCCTCCCCAGCTCCCTTTTTACTTCCTGGGGCTGGCGGATGGTTGGTGCAGCCTCCCCTGCGAAAGCGGAGCCCGCGTCGGACATGTTTCCCTTTGCTTAGCCATGTCGCTTCCCTGGCCAGGGGAGCAGATGGGAGAGAAGACCGGGCCGCCTTGCCAGAGAGGAGGGGGCGGGAAAAAACCCTCCCAGTCATCCCTGGCCATTGCTCCCCCCTTGCTCCGGCCGCGGGTTGCCGTCCTCGCGCAAGCTTGAGAGAAGGGACGATCCCAAACGCCCCGTTGCCCCGCAGTTGAATGAGTGGTTTCCCAGCCCGTCCCCCCAGCATCGTCCTCTCGGCCCCCCGGGCTCGGAGCCCCCGGGCCAGCAAAGGCCCCTCTGGGTCTGTGACTGGCGGGGGAGGCGCCGGGCAAGCCCCCCCCAGAGAGGACGCGGAGGCCGGCCACTGCCCTGCGGCCATGCGGAGCGGCGGGGACGGGCGGCGGGGTCCGGCGCTGCCCCGCTGAGGGAGCGGGCGGGGGGCGGCGGGGCAGAGAGGAGACGCCCGCCGCCATGGGGGAGCCGCAGGACGCCGGCGCCGCGGCCGCAGGTGAGCGGGGGCTGATGGCTCCGGGGGGGGGGGGCGGCTTCTGGGCAGCGTTTGCTCTTCGCAGGGCAGGACACGTCTCTGCACAAGGGGGGTCAGACGGGGGGGGTCAAAGTGTGGGTGGGTGGGGGCGATTTTGTGTTTGTTTTATTTATTTATTTTTTAAATATCCGACGACACCGTCCCCCCCCCCCGTCCCCCCCAGCTCGGCTTGAATGTTTAACCCTTATGGGGGCGCCCAGGAGGGGCAGTCGGGTGGGCACGTCGATGTGCGTTTCCCTCCAGAGGCGATTCTCCTGCGGCGGGGAGAGTTTGTGCGGATCGCGGGCAGCCTTAGCCCTGGGGACGCGCCGTCCTCCTTGCAGGGGTGGTTTCAGCCTTCATTGTGCGTGGGGGTATTGAGGAGCCTGCCCCAGGTGCAGAATTATGGCTTGTCCAGTGGTGGGCGAGGGAAGAGATGATTTTTATAGGTGTCTATATATATAAAGCGAGGGCTGTGGGCGTTGATGCTGTACTAACCAGGCCAAGGGAGACATGGAGCCTGCTCCCAGGGGGTTATCATTGAAACAGGCAAACAACGCGGTCACTGAAGAAAGAAAGAGTTTACCTGTTGATAATGCAATGCAAGAAAAGGGCAAATATAAAGACCACAGAAAAATCTGTGCAAACCCTGCATGTCGGTGCGATCTCTTGAAAAATACACAGGCGAGAAAGAAACAGTGTCTCTTCGCTTTTTCCAGGGATGAATTGCGACTGTACGTGAAATATTGTAATGTATAGCATTTCCAAACAAACGTTTCTGCATCTGGAGATGAACAGCAAAATCTCTGTATCGCCTTGCTGCCTCAGGAAGGTTTTTGTGTGAAGAAAATTACCTGGTTGCGATAAGTGAGTGGGTTTTGGGGAGAGAGCTAGGAGGTCAGCTTATTTATGCATTGGACCCTTATTATTTAGGTCCCGGGTCTGCAATGTCCATTAGCTGACCCTCCTGCACTGATTCTCTGCCTGGAGAGGCCTGCTTGTGTGGATCATGTTGCAGGACAAAGGCCTGAGTTATTTATTAATTTTGCACAATGCTTCAGATTCTTTTATTATTGCCAGTGCAGTAAAAATCAGCAGAGGCAGTAAAAATCGGCCAGCATTTCATAAGAGGTGCTTATAAATTGACAGAAAAAATGGTACACACAACTGAAGACTGAAAAATCCATTCTTTGTTTATCATTTGTCGCTTCCGTGTTCTGCTTAGCGATAGATTATTTGTTTAGTGCTGTAAAGGTACAGGACAGTCAAAGGCGACTGTTGCGGCCCTAAAGAGTGTGTAATTTGTTATACAGGGGTTAAGCGAGTTTGTACTCGGGGGGCTAGTCCTTGCCACCGTGGCCGCACTCCCTATTTTAGTGTGCTAGCTCAAACAGCCCTAACACCTTGTACACCTACCCAATTTGGGAAATGCACCGCCCAGCTCCTGGGTAGACGTATCTTTTTAGAGTCCACATTCTCTGACCCTGATCCTGCAGTGTTATGTAATGTTTAGTCTGTTTTCCTCTTCAGTTAGGCATGAGATTCCCATTACCCTTAGGACTTCTCTCAATGCTCAGGCACATCTAATATATTCAATTGGAAAAAAAAAATTAAAGAGGAAACAGAGTTCCTCACACATCCAAAGGGCATGGTTTTCTGCAGGTAGGCACAACACATAAGGATTACTTCCGCTACCACCGGAATACCACATCTGGGTTGAAACACAGCAACTGATTGGTCAGCTAACAGCAGGTTTGGCGGGAAGGTGAAGAATATTTTATCCAATATACACTGTATGTGATCGGTGGAATAAATTACCTCCACTGCAATTTGGTCAGGACACTGCACTGAGGAAGGGTTTTCTGCTACTTCACAGCTTTGTTTTTCTGCCTACTTGAAGCTGTAAGCATGACTCAACGATAGCAAAGTAATTTCCTCTGAGGACTTAAGCACATGATTATATCTTCACGGTTGAGTCAAGTAGGAGGAGACGCTGGGCTGTGTGGGAGAAACACTTGGCCTGGTCTATGCTTAAAAATTAGATCAAGCCAGCCGCGTTGTCACTCAGCCCTGTGAAAAATTTCACACCCTGAGCTCCATAGTTAGGTCAACCTAATCCATGGTGCTCACAGTGGAACAGCTTCAAGAGGAGAGAGTGGGGGAGCCCACACACCAGAATATCCCACAGCTCGGTGATTAGAGCACTGTCCTGAGAAGTGGGAGATTTCTGTGCGAATCCTTTCCTCCACCCGCCCCTCAGGGGAACTGAACCTCGGTCTCTCACATCCCTGGTGAGTGCTCTAACCACTGAGATAAAAGCTATAAGGTGGGCACCTCCACTACAACCTCCCTCTGCCAGATTATAAACGGGACCCGTTCTAATAGGTGGCCCCTAGGCTGGATTGGGCCTCACAGGTGAGCTAGACCTCTCATCCCCTGGTTCGTGAATCACTAGGGCTTAGGAGGGAAATAGGTGTCCAGAAGGAGGCAGGAGTGCACATGCCCAGAGGCAGAAACTAGACACTGAGGCAACTGCTATTCTGAAAATTTAGGGAGCGAGTGCATTTAGGCGCCTACGGGGTTTGGCAGGAATTTTATGCATCGCAGTGAGGCCTAAAACTGGGCTTAGGTGCCTAAACCACAGACTGAGACACCTAAGGTTCTTTGTGAGCCTCACTCAACATGTTCAAATGTGGGTGCCTAAATCAGTGGACTGATCTTTGGGGGTGCTAAGCACCCTAGCTCCTATTTAAATTGATAGGGCAGCCTGGGTACTCGGAATGCCTGAGTATCCGCCCGTATGTCAATGCCTAACTTTAGGCATCCAAGTTTGAAAAATCTGGTGTAAAGACTTGCCTAAGGTCACAAAAGATGTCAGTTTCTGAGCCTGGACTAGAATCCAGGACTTTTGACTCCCTATCCTCTGCTCTTACCACAAGAAAATGCTGTTTTATGTTTAATTCAGGTATAAATATTGCATTTTTTCCATAGTATTGATGCCCCTCTTACATTAATAGGAAGTATAGGCCCAAAATCCAAGTTTGGGTTTTGTTGTGTTGTTTTTTTTTTTTTTTTAATGCAAAACCTATTCAAAATATTTCTTTAAAATATCCTTCTAGTGGATTTAAACTTCCCCTGGCTCCCCTGGATACCCAAATTTGTCATCATTGTGCTTCTACCGGTGAATCAGAAAGTGAAACTGATTAGACACAAAAATGAAAGGGAATACAATAGAACCTCAGAGTTATAAACACTGGAGTTATGAACTGACCGGTTAACCGCACATCTCATTTGGAACCGGAAGTACTCAGTCAGGCCGCAGCACAGACCAAAAAAAAAAAAAAAAGCAAATACAGGATAGTGCTGTGTTTAAATATAAAACTACTAAAAAATATAAAGGGGAAGTTACAAAAAATACTTGACAAGGTAAGGAACCTGTTTCTGTGCTTGTTTCATTTAAATTAAAATGGTTAAAAGCAGCATTTGTCTTCTGCATAGTAAAGTTTCAAAGCTGTGTTAAGTCAATGTTCAGTTGTCAACTTTTGAAAGAACCACCATCATGTTTTTGTTCAGTGTTACGAACGTTTCAGAGTTACGCACAACCTCCATTTCCTAGATGTTCGTAACTCTGAGGTTCTACTGCACTCTAACTTGTTTAACACTGTACACGCATGCTTTGGGGGACAGAAAACTGAAGGTTGTTAAAAGTGGTGAGTGGATTTTGGTGAGCCATAATCTTAGAAATGTAGGGCTAGTACATCCGCCTTCCCTGAGACAGGACCAAGTATACCTAGACCATCCCTGACAGATGTTTATCTAACCTGTTCTTAAAAACCTCCAACTTGTTCCAGTGCTTAACTATCCTTATATTTAGAAAGTTTTTCCTAATATCTAACCTAAATCTACATTGGTATGATTCAGAAAAATCAGAAGAGCGATATGAATCAGTTTTGTTGGAGGAAGATCGTAGAGGAACCAGAAGGGAGAAAGCTAAATCATGCCCAAAGACATCCAATACAGAGAGCAAGGAACAGGGAAACATTTAAAGTGAATCAGGTGAACCAGAGCAAAAGAGAAAACCGAGGCCTGAAAAAAGATAGAAATAAGAAATGTGGCATGTTGTTTGAGGATCAGAAGATTGTGAGCATACTCTTCTAGGTGTGTAGGCTGCAAGGAAAAGTATCACTAATTTCCTAAGTGCTAAAAGGTCTTTAAGTCATAGTGAAAGTGTGGTAGGTTTGGGAATACTCAATCGGATAAGTATTTGCAGTTAAGTGAATCCACAACAGGATGGCAACCAATTACTGGACCATCAAAGGAGATGATCTCCCTATTCCAACTACAAAAGAATAAGTGAAGCCACCCAGGGAGGTATTTGAGAATAAGAAACTAAAATTTTCCAGGAATGTTTACTGATTTTGGGTGCCTAACTTGAAACACCTTTCTGTCTGATCTTCCCAAGTGGTAAAGACCTGCAGCTCCCCTCGATTTGGGCACTATGAGTGCTCATACATCTCGGTAAAAATAGCTTCCTGGGGTTATAAAGAAACTTCCCCTATGGACAGGTTAGTCTGTAATTGTCTGTTATAGGAAATCGCTAATGCTATCAGCTGTCGTCAGATGGGATACTGGACCAGTGGTCCGACTCGTTAAGGCTTTTTTCCATCGTAGCATAGGAGATGCCTTCATGCCACAATCACTCCAATGTGATAATTACATATTCTTTTAAAATTCGCCTCCCAGGGGCCTGACTCAGGGTACACTGAGGTAAATGGAAAGACTCCTGTTGCTTTAATGGAGGTTGGATCAGGCCACATAGGCCTAGGAAAATGTGAAATACAAAAAGACGTTGGAATCCTCTTCTTTTTCTTCAGAACATCCAGGTGGCTGCAACTAGCCTGGCTTTTTCCAGAAATTATTAATGCTGATCTCACGGGCAAAGGTGATTACTCAGGCACTCCCTTGCTCCGGGATCTGAACATACAGCCTTGCAAGTACTCCCATCCCCAGGATTCACCTCAAGCTGCATGACTGTCTCCTAGGCATACCCTTGATCTATTATGTCATGTTTATCCCCCTGGCCCTACAACTCGGATAACTAGAAGCACGTGGTACTTTAAACCCTACTCAATGCTACCTGTGCCTCTGATACAATACTATAACTGTTGCCAGTGTCTCATAGTGGCGAGCTCATGGAGAGAAAGGGGGCGAAGGGGTAATGGCCAAGGGAGAGAGAATAGGTCAGGGAACAATGGAGGAGATGACGAAGGGGAACAGTAGAGAAAAGAAGAGAGACAGTGGGATTGTCCAATTTGTAGGAAGGAACAAGGTTGTAATAGTTTTGCTCGCAAAAATCTGTCTCGCTCTTGTAAGGGTCTCACTCTGTACTATTCAAGCAAATTTCTTGAAATGAATCCTGCCTGCCTAATCTGCTTCTGAGATAAGAACCATTTGTCTAACACTAATACTTAATTTAAGACACAGACATGCATTTGTGTGGGTGTATTCCAAACCAATAATAGCCCACGACTTATTTGCATCTTCAATGTGGAAAAGATTTTAAGAACAAAAAACTCCCATATAAACTCACTTCTACTCCATAAAATTGACTTTTAAATGTAAAAAAGGAATTCCGAACACTTAACACATTCTGCTTCATTCCAGAAAGTAAATTTATGAATATGATATTTTGTGGTGATCTTTTAAATAAAAGAAAACATTAAGTAAAAAAAAAAAAGGGGGGACTGAATATGGCATGGCAAGTCCCCTAACTATCAGAGATGCTTGCAGCTTTATCCATCTTGCTCTCTGAAACATTCTGGTGCCACCTAGCTGCATATAGAGATTTGTCAAAGAAAATTCTAATTGTCTTTCCTATACTATGATTTGCCGATTCCCTGGCAAGAATCTAACCGTGCAGAACTGTACTTAGAAGTAGACAGTCAATATTGATATGAATCTAGGCTGAAATCATTTGCCTTCCCTGTAATTATAGTGTTTTGTTCTACAGGTAAAGATTCTGACATACAGCAAAGGAATTAACTTCTAAGCATCTGTTCATTGCAATGCAGTATGTGTTTGTTCCGAAACACTGCACTATATGCTTTATATAGTCACTTGATCCATGAAATGATTGGTAGACTACGTCCTGGGTTGGCCTCTGGTGGCCAGTTTCCAAGTACCCATAATAACACTTAACCGTGGAACAATCTGTTAATTCTATGTGTATTGTTACTCTTGGAGCAATGACCTAAATGAATTTTACATTATCTTACTAATTAGGAATAGTTTGTCGTAGTCAGATGATAAAAAAGTATATTTCATATTAACATGTCTCAATGCCTTACAGACTTAATATATTTATAAATGGAGGCGCTGGTCCTGCAAACTTTGATGCCTAAGAGTAACTTTACACATGTGAATAACCCCACAGATATCCAGAGGAGTAGGTGGGTGAGTAAAGTTACTCACCTGCATAGGTGTTTCCAGGATTGGCACTTAAATAGCAAAGAATGATTACAGAATATGTATCATACAGAATATAGTTAAAGACTCAAAGTTAAAAAGATTTAATCAAGTATGTAAGACTACTCATTTTACGCTGCCGAATTCAAGGGACTCTCAGTACAACTTGTATAATAACTGAATGCCTGGGATTATTAAATCAGCATTACAAATCTAATTTCCTTTTCACCATTTAAGCTATTACTTTTCTTTCTCTTATGATACTCAGCTAAGATAGTGGGGGAAATAGGCAGTTTCACTTTTGTTTCTGTTCTTCTATGTTTCACTTTCAGCTTCTCAGTACAGTGCAGACACAACAGGAGAATGTTTAAAACGGAAACGGCTGTTTCCATTAAAATTAAAAAAGCTTTCAATTTTTTTAAGTTTTGCAACTTTTTTTCAATGCAGAATCTAAATTTGGGCCTAAATATAGTTGAAAGGGCCCCTTTAGCCTTAAAGAGAACCTGAGAATTTTACTGAATTTCCAGATTTGTTGCATTTTCTGTAATTGTTTCCTCTGATACATATCTACATACTAACTTTTAAAATTTTCTCCAGTTTTTACTGAATAGCGTATGCCTTAGGTAGCACAACTCCTTGTTTCTAGTTAACTATAAATGTTCTGTTTCTGTCACATTTCAGAAAGCTTCCCAGGCTCTTGTGAGGTCGCCTTGTTGAACCTGATCCTGAAAGATGCCAAGCACTTAAAATTCTCATTGATTTCAGTCCATCGGGTCCTTAAAATGCATTCTCCTGCTTGTACAGGTTTATGACCCTATATTCTCTTTCTTTAGGCTCAGTGTGGTGTTCACCTGCAGCTTAGCTAATATAGAAGGACAACCAGCTAGATGTGGTCTAAGGTTCTCAATGCTGCAAATACTAACACATACAAGTAACTTTACTAATGCAGCCAGTGTGGTCAAATTCAGTGGTGCTACTCTCAGTAGTAAGCACCATGCCTGGTAATATTTGCAGGACTGAGACTTATAAGAAGGACGCACAAGGCCCAGTGGCAAACTTGTAGCGTAGGGTTTTTAATAATGAAAATTATCATTCAAAATTCCTTAAACAATTATCAAAGCAATAGTGACTCAAGAGTAAATCCACCAACAGGCTTGTAGTGATTGCAGCATATCATTTAAACATTCTTGTGTTTAAGGACAAGATCTGCCATCCGTTTCACTCTGGCTTTTGTGGTTCATTAGGCCACATGAGGCATTTACCTGGGCGTTGCCACCTCCCTCTCAACCCATAAAAGCCTCTCACCTGAGTTTAGTGGTGCTTTCAGCCAGAGCTAGCTCGTTCAGAGAGGGGGTGGATTAGAGCCTGAATTCTGCTTTCACTTAGGCAGGTAACCCGCCCACTTTGCAGTATGGACACAAGTTAAACCACTTGAGTTCTCAGTCCTCCAGTGCCATCCCATAATTCCCCCCGTGTGCCCAGAGGGACGGACGTGTTCTCCCACAATTCACTGGGAAACAGCAGCTCAGCGTACTGTTGCACAAAGAACCATGGGATGTGCCCCCAGAAGGCTAGGGGAGCGCAGCACTAGTGCGGACACAGTCACTCGGGTAGGGCATTACAGGGCGGCTGCTCACACCAGGGCTAAGCTAACCTGGGTGCTGATCACCTGAGCTAACTCTGCAGCTCAAACAAGCCAGAGGAGTCTGAAATCAGAGTCTTCACTGTTCACTTGAGTTCTGCTGTCTGCCAAATTGTGTGTTCCAAGTCACAAATAGTCCACACTGGATGTGGCATTTGGCCACAAAAAGGAAAAGTAACTAAATGGCTAGAATTAGCTGCATGCTGCTGCCTTTCCCCCAGGCAGACTGTGGAGCTAGTTTTGGACACCAGGAAAAACGTACTACTGATGGAATATGTTAATAATTCTGCAAACCTGGGTGATGAGAGACAAAGGATGAGGCAGGGGTGGGCAAACTACAGCCTGGGGACCACATCCAGCCATCCAGATGTTTTAATCCGTCCCTTGAGCTCCCACCGGAGAGCAGGGTCCGGGGCTTGCCCAGCTCTGGTGCTCCAGCCAGGGGCTTGCCCCACTCTGCGCAGCTCCTGGAAGCAGCAGCATGTCCCCCTTGCCCCCGCCCCAAGCGCTGCCCCTGCGGCTCCCATTGGCCAGGAACTGCGGCCAGTGGGAGCTGCGGGGCGGTGCCTATGGACAGAGCTGTGTGCAGAGCCACCTGGCTGCACCTCCGTGTAGGAGCTGGAGGGGTGACATGCCAGTGCTTCGGCAAGCTGCTTGAGGTAAGCGCCACCCTGAGCCTGCACCCCTGATCCCCCTCCCATACTCCAACCCCATGCCCCAGCCCTGATCCCCCTCCCGTCCTCCAAACCCCTCAGTCCCAGCCCAGAGCCCCCTCCTGCACCTACAACCCCTCATCCCCAGCCCCACCCCAGAGCCCTCAGCCCCAGCCGGAGCCCTCACCCCCTCTGTACCCCAACTCCCTGCCTCAGTCCGGAGCCCCCTCCTGCACCCTGAGCTCCTCATTTCTGGCCCCACCCCAGAGCCCTCACCCCCTCCCGCACCCCAACCCCCAATTTCGTGAACGTTCATGGGCCACCATACAATTTCCATACCCAGATGTGGCCCTCGGGCCAAAAAACTTGCCCACCCCTGGGCTGAAGTTCAGCATTCCTCTGGCTCTTATTTTACTTAAAAGACAGATCATGTTGCAGAGGAATGGTGGGAGGGTCCCAATAATTGTGCGGGGTTTTATTTGGAAGTAGGGCAAGAAAGAGGGGATTGAATCTTCAAGCCATGAAGGGGCCCATGATGTTTTTTAGCAGATTAACCCAATTACATTTCTGAAGTTAGCCGGGAAAAGTCATTCATGGCAGATGCTGTCATCAGTCGTGTAATGCGGCGAGGCCAGACATGGGTAAAGCCTGCAGTTCCATCCTCTTACCATCAGCCCCTTCTCCAACCAAAGACATGACCGTACACAAGGCCCAGTTGCTCTCTGGTGAACCTTCGGAGAAGATCTGTTATGCAAAGAAAAGCCAAAACATCAGGCTGTAGCCACTTGCAGGGCCCAATCCAGCCCCCTTTGAAAGAAGTAGAAAGACGGCCACTGATTTCAGTGGGAGTTGGCGCAGACCGTAGGGCACTGAAGGACTTGCTGGGCACGCTCAATAGTCTCCTGCTGTCATTGCTAGGAGTCTGAGGACTGCTTTTGTATCATTATCACTGTCAGTTAGCAGGGTGAATCTTGTTTGCTGGTACAGTTAAAGCAGTACAACCGCTCAGTGTGGCTGCAGTTATATATAAGTGGGTTTTACACTATTAGCTCTGGTCTTCGCTTAATATTTAGATTGACATAGGTACGTCGGTCAGGGGTGTGAGGGCTGTAACTGAGCTGACCTGACCTGCCCCCCAGTAGATGCAGCTATGTCAACAGAAGAACGGTACCGTCACTCAGGGAGAGGGTGTTCCTATAGCAACGGAAAACCTCTTCCATTGGTGTAGGTTGTGGGGTGATGCTGGCATGGCTCCCAGCCCCCCAGATCCCTTCCCTTTGAAAACTGCCTCCACCTCCTGAAAACTGCCCCCGAATCCTGCCCCCCTGTAAAATGTTCCCCCTTCCTCCCAAAACTGCTCCCCAGATCACCCTCCCCCCTGCAAGTGGCCCCACTCCCGCCAGTCTCTGTCACTAGGGGCATGCACCGCTGGCCCCTCTCCCAGTGCTTAGCTTCGCCGGTGTCAGCTGCTCACCCGGGATTGCTGCCAACAGACAGGCCAGGCTACTTGGAGAGAGGTAACCACCCTCGGGTGGGCCTGAGTGGGAGGGGGAGCGGCCTCCGGGGAGTGAGCCAGGCCCGCAGTTGAGGGGAAGGGGAAGCCCCCCACTGCTGCCTCATCTCCTCCAGTCTCACCCTTCTCCTTCCTTAAGTGCTCTCACAACCAGCCTCCCTCAATGTCCCCTGCCCCCTCAGCCCTACCCCCAAATCCCAGGCTCCACCCACACTCTCAGTCCTGAGCCCCTCGGCCCTACTCCCAACCCCTCTGGCTCCTATCTCCCCCAAACTCAGCCCCCTTGTGCCCCCAACCCTACCTTATCCATCCTATCGTCCCTCACCCACACCTTTCAACCCTACCCCAACCCCCTTAGTCCCCATGCCTCCACACCCAAACCACTTAGCCCCCCCATGTGCCCCACTCCCAGTCTCCAGGCCCCCCTCAACCATAGCCTCCCCCGCCCAAGGACCCCATCTCCCCCCCCACACCCCAACTACCTCTCACACCCTTCTTCTTTTGCCCACCCAGCCCCACATACCTATCTTCCCAACCCTCTTTCAGACCTCGTTCCCTCAATTTCTTTCCCCCGTCCCCACCTCGTCCAGTGAACCCCTACGTCCAGTCCCCAGCCCCAAACAGATCCCAATTCATTGGCATTGGAAGCCATCTTCCCAGTCTTCTTTCACACACAGTCCCAATCCCGCCTCTGCCCAGGTTGACTTTTGCTTGGCCAGTGTCACTCCGGAAGGTTGTGGCAGAGCTGGGGACCTTCCTATCGGAAGGAAGAGCACAAATATTCTCTGCAGCTAGAACTTTTATGGCTTTGTGGCATTTCTGTGCCTTGTTTAGTTTGAGAGAGCTGGACCTATGCAGGTGCTCAGAGAATAGAGCTAAACCTCCCCCACTTGCCCCCTTCTCCTCTTGCCATTTGCCCACCGCTCTTTCAGGATTCACACACGCACACACCAGAGAGAAAGTCCAGTCGGGAGTAGCAGAGAGTGCACACACACTCCTACCCCACAGATCCAACATGGGGAAGCACAGAGTCCCAGGGGAGTCTGGGGTTAAGCATTGTGGGAGACCATTTAGTAAGCTACATTCCTGGAGATTAACCCCTCAGTTGATTGTTGCCCCTCAGATTCTCTTCCACCGCCCCCCAAGCTCTTTATGGGGTCTCTGGGCCCAGTTGAGCCCCCAGGACTTCTCACCCCAATGGGCTTATCTTCACTAGACTTGTGGTGAAATACAAATGGCTGCATTTCCCCCTGTGAATTTCAGTATTGAGTCCCGTAGGCTTATGCCAACAACCCCCTCTTTCATGCCCACCACCTCTGTTGATTAGGTTCTGAGAATTATAGGAGCTTCCTGTAAGTGGCTACCGCTGGTCCTGAAACCAGGTGTAAATCAGAAGTGTTTAAATGAGAATTAGAGAAAAAGCGAGAAATATAACTACAAATGTGGCATTCAAAAGTGATTGTTTTACAGGCAGACAGAAATGCCATCGAGTTGAGTGTAAGGCCTACCTTCCCTCAGCCAATAATACATGAGTATCTGACACTTTAATAGTGCTTTCTATTCCAAAGGATCCCAAGGCATTAGACAAACACTGGTCCCAATACTGTAATTGGATCCATGCAAGCAGACTCTTAGACGCATGTGGAGTCTCACTGAAGCGCTCCAACACCCCAATCTTACAAACACATAGGTGAGTAACTCTTGTGAGTAGAATCGTAGGACTGGAAGGGACCTCGAGAGGTCATCTAGGCCAGTCCCTGCACTTGTGGCTGGACTAAATATTAACTGGACTATCCCTGACAGGTGTTTGTCTAACCTGCTCTTAAAAATCTCCAATGACAGAGATTCCACAACCTCCCTGGGCAATTTATTCCAGTGCTTAACCACCCTGACAGTTAGGAAGCTTTCCCTAATGTCCAACCTGAACTGCCCTTGCTGCAAGTTAAGACCACTGCTTCTTATCCTATCCTCAGAGGTTAAGGAGAACAATTTGTCTCCCTCCTCCTTGTAACAACTTTTTATGGACTTGAAAACTGTTATCATGTCCCCCCTCAGTCTTCTCTTCTCCAGACTGAAAAAAACTGGGTTTGTTTAATCTTCCCTCATAGGCCATGTTCTCTAGAACTTGAATCATTTGTGTTGCTCTCCTCTGGACTTTCTCCAATTTGTCCACATCTTTCCTCAAATGTGGTGCCCAGAACTGGACACAATACTCCGGTTGAGGCTTAATCAGCGTGGAGTAGAGCAGAAGAATTACTTCTCATGTCTTGCTTACAATACTCCTGCTCATACATCCAGAAAGATGTTTGCTTTTTTTTGCAACAGTGTTACACTATTGACGCATATTTAGCTTGTGATCTACTATGACCCCCCAATCCCTTTCCTCAGTTCTCCCTCTTAGGCAGTCATTTCCCATTTTGCGTGAGTAGAATTGATTGTTCTTTCCTAAGTGGAGTTCTTTGCATTTGTCCTAATTGAATTTCTTCCTGTTTACTTCAGACCATTTCTTCAGTTTGACCAGATCATTTTGAATTTTAATTCTGTTCTTCAAAGCGCTTGCAACCCCTCCCAGCATACTTTATAAGTGTACTTCCTATGCCATTATCTAAATCAGAGGTTGGCAACCTTTGGCACGCAGCCTGTCAGGGTAAAGCCACTGGTAGGTCGGGCCAGTTTGTTTATCTGGAGGGTCCAGAGGCATGGAGCCCCGCAGCTCCCACTGGCTGCAGTTCGCCATTCCTGGCCAATGGGAGCTGCGGGAAGCGGCACGGGCCGAAGGAAGTGCTAGCCACTGCTTTAGTCAGTGGCTTTATCTTGACTGACCGGATGCCAAAGGTTGCTGACCTCTGATCTAAATCATTGATGAAGATATTGAACAGAACCTGACCCAGAACTGATCCCTACAGGACCCCACTCGTTATGCCTTTCCAGGTTGACTGTGAATCACTGATAACTATTCTCTGGGAATGGTTTTCCAACCAGTTACATACCCATCTTACAGTAGCTCCATCTAGGCTATATTTCCCTAGTTTATGAGACAGTCATAAACTGTCAGACAGTATCAAAACCCTTACTAAACTCAAGATATACCACATCTACCACTTCCCCTCGCCCCAGGCTTGTTACCCTGTCAAAGAAAGCTATTAGGTTGGTTTGACATGATTTGCTCTTGACAAATCCGTGCTAACTGTTACTTATCACATTATTATCTTCTAGGTTTCTTCACATTGATTGCTTAATTATTTGCTCCATTATCTTTCAGGCACTGAAGTTAAGATGACTGATCTGTAATTCCCCAGGTTGTCTTTATTCCCATTTTTATAGATAAGCACTATATTTGCCCTTTTCCCATCCTCTGGAATCTCACCCATCTTCCATGACTTTTTGAAGATAATCGCTAATGGCTCAGATGTCTCCTCAGTCACCTCCTTGAGTATTCTAGGATGTATTTCATCAGGCCCTGGTGATCTGAAAACATCTAACTTGTCTAAGTAATTTTTAACTTGTTCTTTCCATATTTTAGCCTCTGATCCTATCTTCTGTTCACTGGCATTCATTAAGCTAGATGTTCAATTGCTACTAAATTTGTTGGTGAAAATTGAAACAAAAACGTAATTTAGCACTTCTGCCATTTCTACATTTTCTGTTATTGTTTTCCCCCTCTCATTGAGTAATGGGCCTACCCTGTCCTTGGTCTTCCTCTTGCTTGTAATGTATTTGTAGAATGTTTTCTTGTTACTCTTTGTGTCTCTAGCTGGTTTAATCTTCTTTTGTGCCTTGGCCCCATTCAAATCACAGGGACTACCTGTGTGAGTAAAGTGATTTATGAGCTTACGTATTTGAAGAACTGGGCCTTTATTACTTCCTTCACCAATGAAATTCAGCCATCACTGAGGTGGAATGTAAAAGCGTACAGCAGCACTCTCATAAAATTTGTGACAGGAAGGGAAGAAAGCTAGTGTATTTCAATTGAAACCGTTGAGGTAATTTTATTCTACCTTTATAAAATTCCTCATCTGATTTACAGGAACAAGTCTGACCTCCCATGTTATCTTTTTAATATCTTCAAGATGTGAGCGGGAAAGTTATAGACAAAGAAAAACAAAAGAGGGGTCAGGAAAAAGCAAACTAATATATTCCGTTTAATCATCATTAGGTTCAATAGGAGAAAATAGATTAATATCTTTCAGATGTTTTTCTTTAAGCTGTTTATATTTTTCATCTTTGTGTGTTTAGGAAAAATAGTTCTGCTTCTTACTTTTTTACTTCTGCTTTTTAAATAATAATCCCAACAAAGTGATTAGTACAATACAGGATAGATAAAGGGCAAATGTGAACAGGGAAAAAAGAGGTAACTTTTCCACAGGAAGGTTAAAAGAGAAAAAGGCACTTTTGAATAATTAATTTCCATAATTATAACTTGATATCCATTCTTGTCTGTCCTCTAAATGCATTTATTACAACAATTATTTAAATCTGTTTTTCCACTGATATAATTGCCTTTCTTCATTTGTTTCATTTGAACCACATAAAACTAGAATTTATCTCCCTTTATTGTTGCAAATCATATGCTGCAGAAATGCAAAATCAGATAACTCTGAGGTTATAGGCAACATTGCCTATGTTAAATAAATTAAAAGTTTGCCAGTTTGGGAGTGTTGGCCTATTATTTTCCTTATGTTAGATCTTTTTGGATCTGAGTAATTGACAGGGATAATGGGATTTGAGGACTAGGGACGTTTTTTATTGTAAAGAAGCAAAAAAGAAAAACCTTCAAACTCACTTTAAAAACCCTGAGATCATAAAAGTGAAAAATGTGGTGTGAGAGAGATTAATGATCTCTTACTTAGTCATAGCTATGGTGAAGATAATACTTTTGACATGAGATCTAACCCCTTGCCTTTACAGGTCTCCTGGTATCTTTCTTAAAGCACCACTATCCACTGAAAAATTACTCTCTAAATGGCATTGTGAGCTTCCATATTTATTGTCTTTCAGTGACTTCAGGCTCATGTTCTATTTTAAGTTCACAAGTTACAAAAACATCTTTTGTAATTTGTCTATACTGAAAACTAAACCTGTGAACTGAAGCTTCCGGCTTGTGCACCCTCACCTGTAGTAAAGATTTGTGAAGTCTAAGAACCTTAATTCAGGATTTCCTGTATTTTAAGTGTTTGTGTTTTCTCTGAATGGATTTTAGCAACTATAGCTCTATAGTAACACACTGTTTGTTTTTCCCTAGTCAAATATATTTACATATAGTTTGGGATCTGTTATGGCATGAATCACCAGTTGCTACTGTTACACGTGGGTTTGCAAATGCCTTTTCTTAGCATGTGAGCAGTATGCGGTCTGAACACTGTATTGATGTCAGGTTTCAGAGTAGCAGCCGTGTTAGTCTGTATTTGTGTTAGTTTTGTGACTGACTGGCTGTTTACCACCGCTCTTTTGAGGGAGCTGTGGTAAACCATGAGTTTTTCTGCTTTAATCATTCTCTCTAACTATTCTTACTGCTGAAGAGTGGCTTCCTGGGAATGGGCATTGGTGTTTGGCCTGACATTTCTTAACGAGGGATTGGGATTGCCTGCATGTGGTTAGTGACCTTTGTTCAATGACTGGTGTATATAGTGTAAATAAACAAGTTACACAGAGAAAATACCTTGACTCCACATCATTGATTTCTCCTCCAAGACAAAGCCAACTCCCAAGGTCCCAACCTCCGCTACTGCTCAGCAGAGAGACAACAGATCTAAAATGATATTTGTAATATTATGATCAAATCTGGCATTATTAGGAATCACAAACATAATTTGCTGTAGGGTCTCATTTGTCCCTATTATTTAAATGTTATTCTCTTTGGTATTGCATTTATATCATTTGCAAACAAAACAAAACAGGGCTGTGAAAAGGAATTTGAAGGTGTGCTTGCTCGGAATAAAATAAGGCTTCCTCAGCGTCATGTCTCTTTAGAGAGGGTTGAGAGAAGGGGTCCTGTGAGAAAAGTGTGGGGACTGAACTCAGTAGTTGTTAGAGGTTATTAATGAAGCTAGAGGAGAACAGTGAACTCTTATTCTTCCTGTTTGATAGTAGTTTAAACTGCAGCTATAAAGTATTGTAGGTTACATGAATTTGAGGGTAGTTGCTACCAAGAGCCTTCCCAATTCAAACAGAGAGATTGATATACAAGTCCTACGTAGAACTGAGTTACAGGCACCAGGGAAATGAGGTGAGACCTCTCTTCCCTATGTCCTCAATTTTATTTTACATTTTTAATTGTAATTTAATGTCAGGGTTTGTTGAATTATCAATAAGTTTAGCAATTTTTGTTGTTGTTTTTGCTCAGCTGCTACCAAAATCAGAAGACTCTCTCGTGGTGATCTGTGTACACACACTGTCTTCTTGAATATTTTCACTTCTTTATTGTTTTACTTACAGCTTTTCACCAAATGCCAGTGGATTCAAGTTCCCTTTACCAGTCAGCAGTTTCGGTGCTGCATAACTCATATTTGGATTCCACATCTCGGAATGGCTTTCAGTACAGTCGAGTGACTTTGGTGAATAATGATGTATTTTTAAAGGAGGTATGTTTCGTGGGCGAGGGGTTTAGTTAAAGGTTTTGCAAAGGAGGGAATTTCTTCCGTGTCTTCCAGGGTTCTGTTATGTTCCATTGTTTTTTTTGCCTGTCATTTGTGGCAGATGTTTTGATTCTTTCGTTTCCAGAGTTCAGTTAATTTATACGTCCCATTGTGACCTTTGCCCAATTTACAATTCCTGAATGAGTCGAGCATTTTCTTTCTTTTCTCTTCTTGACCCTTCTGCTCCCTACCCCACTCCTTCCTTTGACTGTGGAATAAAGGCTGCAAAATCTGCAGCTGCAGGGTCTCCTCTTCAAGTCATGGGGGGCCCTCAGGCCCGGTTGAAATGCTAATGCGATGCTTATGCTCAAGGGCTTTTCGCGTGGAGCATGAGCTGCTTCACGCTGACTTGAGCCCCAAGTTAAATCAGGATGTCTCTCCTTTTATCGTGGCCCTGGCTGGGATATGTCAGGTCCTCCATCTACCTGTGACCAGGATAGCTCCCTATGCTCTTCCCTTAACTCCTCTTGCAAACATTCATGTGTAATGCCGACAGACCCCAGTTGTCAGCGGGCGGGATCAAACCAGGGGATCTCTGGAGCTTAGTGCATGAGCTTCTACCGCATGAGCTAAAAGCCAACTGACTTCTTAGCTAAGGCTGTAGAGCAGACTCATTTAACTCTCTCTCTAAGTGGTCTCGGTGCCACTAGATGGGACAGAACCGCACACCCAGGAGGTGTGTGGGTTACACATGCACAAGACTGAACCACATCATGCCCTTTCTACAGCAGGGGTGAAACCATTTTAAAAATATTTATTTAAAGAGGGCTTTCCAGTACCTTCTTCATTTGTATTGTGCTCGAAGCTGTATTCTTTGAAGATTGCAAATGACTCTTCGAGCCCCCAGGAACCAGTGCTTCTGTTGTCATTAACTAAAAATAGAGCTGAAATCGTAGTCAACATGTCACAGGGCAGGGTTCACCTCACCCTGAATTCCTCTCTGCAAGCAGTCCTCATGTATGCCAGTGGCAAGTTCAACACCCAGTGCTTTATTTACAGTAGACAAGTCCTTGTCCCTCCAACAACATAAAACTTTTACATTTCCTCTAGGCAGGGGGGTGGGAGGTGGAGGGGAGGGAAGAGATCTCACCTCCCTGAGATCCTGGGCTTCACTGGCCCTTCCTTCCTGTGTATCCTTCCCTGCTCTTTCCTCTTCCTGTCTCTCTTTTAACGGTCCTCAGCTGAGGAGCTGACTCGCCTTGTTAACTGGTTAAACATCCAGTCCTTAGCCAATTATCTCCTCAATTGGACTTGCATGGGGATGATTGCCAAATCAGCCGTAGGCCACTCTGACTCTTTCACACTGCATTACAGTGGCACAGTTACACTGTAGAGTGTAGAGATTTCCTATATCTGTGGAAGGGGTTTTCCATTGATGTAGGTAATCCAAGGCTCTGAGAGGCCTGCTCTACACCTAAATCTTAGGTCAACCTGGCCACATGGCTCAGGGTTGTGAAAAATTTCTGTTTGCCAGAAGCTGGGAATGAGCGACAGGGGATGGATCACTTGATGATTACCTGTTCTATTCTGGGGCACCTGGCATTGGCCACTGACGGAAGACAGGATACTGGGCTAGATGGACCTTTGGACTGACCCAGTAGGGCCATTCTTATGTTCTTATGCCCTCTGTGAGATAGTTAGATCAACCTAACCCCCACTGTAGACGCAGGTAGGTCGCCGGCAGAATTCTTTTGTCAACCTAATAACGGTTTATTTTTTTAGATTAATATTATTATTTATATTATTGTAGCCCAGGAATCCCAGTCATGGACTCCTAAACTAGAAATCAGTTCATTTGCTATTTAACAATAGTTTAGCAAACATCTACGTTTGTTTTAAAATCCGATCAGACCGTCTTCAATGCTGCAGTCACACTTGGGCGTAAGTACAAAAAACGAAAGTGTGATATTCAGCCTACTGCTTTTCTAACTTGCAGTCTCATCTTAAATCTTTTCTGTCCTCCCACAATTTTTAAGGAGATTTCATAAATCAATTCCATGAGATAAGAAAAGCAATTTGAAAAAATTAGCTCCCTGCCTGCTCACTTAGGCTCTTGTTACATTTTCTGTAGCATGGAGCTCAGTTAAAAGCATCCCATGCTGGAGTTATACAAGTACTAAATCCCTGGAAAAAAGTTTTAAAAGAATCAAACTATAAACCCCCATAACTGCATTTGGCCGGCAGAATGGAATGCCGAGCAAGTCCCTTTGTGCATCTGGACCGAGGTTCTCACAAGCCTTGACAAACACACTCCCCTGCTTTCTAGTGGGGGAGTCAAACTACGCTTTCAAATGAAGTTTTAGCTCATACGCCAGTGAAGAAATCCTTCCAAATGTAAACAGATGAGACAGTGGTAAAAACAACTGTTCCTTTCCTCCTCCTACTGATACCATCAATGGTAGTGCACCCGCAGGAGATTGGGAGAAAATTGCTGAAGTAGGCACAGTCATGCTTGTCTGTCAAAGCCACTGTCTCATAGTTTCACCCTTTCAAAGCACTGTCAGCCTGGAACATCAGGGGCACTTCAACAATCCCCTGGATTTCCCTTCAAACCCTGTGCACACTTCGAGCACTAACAAGTGGGATAGATCAGCTGGCCTGCTGCATGATTCGTCAATGATTGCATGTCCAGGGAGCAAGTCATGAAAGAAATTTTAATACTGGATACAAAACCTTCACATCATTTCTGTAAAGAGGGGCAAGAATGAAGAATTCTTTTTTGTGTGTGGTTTGTTTAGACCCGGTAAATGTTTTAGTTTAAGCAGGTCAGTTTGAATTCTGTCACCATTTTAAATATATTTTATGCCCTAGAAAGGGAGTGTGTTTAGAGCAGAGGACTGGAACCAAAACTCCTAGGCTATACAGAATTCCAACTTCCCTGTGCATCGGTTTCCCCTTCCGTGAAATGGATATAACATATGCCGACATCACATGGAAGTTGCGAGGGTAAAAAGTGTACTGCTGCAATTCTTTTAATAATAATAAAAATGGCCTCAAGCAATTAACAGACTATGGTGAACAGATGAACAAATAATACAAATACACTGCTGCTGGGTCTTGCTCACATGCTCAGCGTCTAACTGATCATCATATTTGGGGTTGGGAAGGAATTTTCCCCTAGGTCAGATTGGCAGAAACCGAGGGGGCTTTTTGCCTTCCTCTGCAGCATGGGGCTTGGGTCACTTGCAGGTTTAAACTAGTGTAAATGGTGGATTCTCTTTAACTTTATGTCTTTAAATCATGATTTGATGACTTCAGTAACTCAGCCAGAGGTTATGGGTCTATTAAAGGGATGGTGGGAAAAGTTCTGTGGCCTTCAGTGTGCAAGAACAGGAGGTCAGACTAGATGATCATGATGGGCCCTTCTGGCTTTAAAGTCTATGATTCTATAAATACTTGTGTTGAAAGGCTTTTTAGGCATTCCATGATCCGTGTTTCTCCTGCACCAGCAGTTGTTTATCTTACTAGCATCTAAACAGTGCAGGTAGATGTTTCCTTAGGTTGCTTTGGGAGTTAGTAAGGTCACTGATATTTATAGGGAAATCACAGACCCTGAACTTGGGTCTTGCCACATAAATAAAGGAGGAACTAATTATTAACTACCATATTTTGATTTATAAAATATAATTATTAATACATATTAAGTATGTATGTATTCAAGACCGTAAGACCTTAAATGCTTTTTGAAATGAAGAAAAAAGCATTTTAGTTACCTTTAGTTAATGTTTGTAGAGCACTTTAAGATCTTTAAATGAAGTGTGCTATATAACTGCATAATAATCCCTGTATCACAATATTAATGTGGGTCTAGTACTTGGAATATATAAAAGAAGCAGCCTTTTTGTGTCTTCTGCAGTACAAAACTTTTACCCAGGAAAAGGAAGCGAGTGGCTATACCAAGGAGGAACTTGATGAGACCTATGCATTTCTTCTGTTTGATAGTGAAAGCGAGGTAAAGTGGAAAAGTTGTTCAGCATAAGATATTGAGATGCTGCATCTTTGAATACTTTCATTTTCAATGAGGCTCCTCCCCAAGGAAGTCCATCAGAATTATTCTTAAATGGTTTAGTTTCTCTTTGTAATCTGCACTGCCTCTTCATTGTGATCATTGCTGTATAAATAAGCCAGAGGAGAATTTATCTGATAAAAAGGATCTGACAGTGACTCTGATCTTTTTTAAAAAGTCTATTGTTGTTGTCTGAGTGCTGACAGACTGTGCAAACAGAGGGAAAGGCATTTTCCCTCCCCTAGTGAATTTACAGTCCAGTGCAGACATGAGCAAAACAGCTCAGATATATTTATAATGAAAAAGAACCTCTGTGACAGAAGATAGCAGTTTACAAGCATCCTTTTGAAGAAACTCTGTAGGTTGTGGAAGTAAAGTGCTAGAATATTAAGGAAGTGCAAGACATCAGCCTTCTGTCTGCCAAGACTTTTCTGAGGGGGTGGAATTTTCCAAAAACTTCCAAAGCACTGTGTGTTGAATGAATATAAAATGTTCATTCAATGTCATAGCCAGACCTGATAAATGGCTCTCAGCATTTAGGGCCATCTTTCCACTGACTTCAATGAACATTGGATCTGTCCGTAATTATATTCAGATCATAAGTGTTTTGTGAATGTGAAAATAATTAACTTTTTGGCAATACTTAAATACATTTATTAACTGAAAGTATGTTTGCTAAGTGTTGTAATAGTGACAGGATAGCTAAACGTCTTATCTTTAAAATAAATAAATGAGGCTATAACTTATTTTGAAGGCAAAAGCGGTGTGTCAGAGTGGACTTCGTATAAACACCCGATCCCTTACCACGCTAGGTGATCCAGCAAAAGGTAAGGTTTAAGTACAGAGGGGAAAAAATCTGATTTGTTATAATAAACTGAAAGCAGTTTCTTGAAAAGAACATACAAATGAACTTTTATGACTTACTTTTTTAATCTTTCAAATAAATAAAATTAACAATCTGTTATTTCTTATTTTTTTAAAATTAGATTCAGTTGTTCAATGGATCAAGCAATCAGTGTTGTTTTCCTCCTGTAATGTAGTTAGCTATTGAAATGATGATGGTTTTACCACCTTTCTTCTCCATCTCAGTTTTTTCAGTCAGAGTCACAATTTAGCAAAGATGCCAAAATTTAAAATATCTTCCTCGACATTGACCATCATACTTGTCCAGAGCCTCTTGCTGATCCATTGCATTTTGCCAGTTCTTGTTATTACTACTTTTAATAATAATATCGTGCCAAAATAATACAGTGCTGCACACTTTACAAAACATAGAAAAGACCCGTTCCCTGACCCAAAAGTCTAAGGACCTGATCCTGTAAAAGATACTTGGTATAGGGTTAACCATCATGAGTAATCCCATTGATAATCAGTAGGACCACTCATGATAGTAAATGCTAGGCTCAGAGAAATGTTTGCAGGATTGAGCCCCAAATTTAGAAACAATTTAGACAATAACAGACAGGGGGAAGGTTAGAATTGCTTCATCTATGTCTGCATCTTAATCCCACTGGATTATGAAGAGTACTATGACAACAAGAACTTTTAAATACATTACATAAAGTCGTATTCATTTCAGGAAGCTGATGAAAAGGCCCTGTGGATTTTCACTCTTTTAATTTAATGTTCTTGAGGGTGGATTTTCGTATTAAAAAAACAAACAGACGTTTGTTTGTCGTTTTTGTTTTAGATATTTAATTGAATGCCCCAAATGTTATAACCTGACACTTTGGCACATTTTGTTCAATATAAATTAAAATAGTACAAGCAAATCTAGATGATTAGGGCCACTGATATTCGTAACTTGATTTACACACCCAATGTATAGCTGATCCATGCATAATTCAGAGGTTTACATCAATTTTACATTTTAAAGTTCAAACAAACAAAAAAACCACCCTGTGAAGTTGACTTAAGATTTGAAACTAAGGCAACATGTTTGTCAGCATTATATCTTTTCTTTTAAACTATTTTATTATTGGTATCAGGAAGCTGAAATAGGTTTTTGGTTCCACTGAAAGTAATATTGTAACTACACCTCCTTGCTCAGGAATCGTACATTCTGGAATCAGTGGAATCAAACAGGAGTAAAACTGAAGTAGTGTGGCAGTGAATCACACACTACATTTCTGAGAATTTAGACATGCATTTGTGTTTTTTGGGGAAGGGGGCTACATGAAAGCAATGCTAAAACAGAAAGTGTCTGAAATATTTTAATTTCTTAGGGTTTTTTCTCCTGCTTGACCTAATATTTTTGTACATAGCTCCTTCTTTTGAAAGTAATTCAAGATCTGTTGCGGTTTCATTTTTTCCTGATGTTTTGTACACTAGCAGCTGCCAAGAAATTGTTGCCTCTATGAATTCAAACACATAATCTCACTCCCTTCCCTTGCCACCCTTTTGTATATGGAAATCAAGGGATAAATGCAGCCAATGAACTGGAAGTTATTGTTTTTGACTGTTGCTGGTAGCTATCTGTATTTTTGGTTGTAAGCACTGTTGGATTTTCCCCACAGAGAAAGGGGATAGGAGATGCTGACTTTCACATAAAGCTCCCTTGTGTCATGAAATAGTTTAGAGTTATTTTATCTGGAAGTTGAGGGGCATGTAGAGGTTACAGAGAAGGAGTCGGAAGGCGTGGTTGTCATCTGGCCTGAACCACAGACTATCCATCTTTAATTAACCCAGGTGAAAGCTGAATAAAAACAAGCCCTCAGCAAACACCACAGTACTACATCTGGTCTGAGCTCTCCTACTTATGTAAATTCCAAATTGATAACCTCAGCATGTATTAACCCCCTCAATGCTAGGCCAACATACATAGCTCTTTATGACCTTTCATCAGGTTTCACCATAGAGGGCCTTGATCCTGCAAACGCATACTGTAAGTACTCCTACTAAATCAGTAGGATTACTCACAGGAGTAGTCCCTAAGTTTGGCAGTGAATGAGATGTATTGTAGCCAGTCATATCTAAAATAAATCCATAGCCCTAGTTTTAACTTTGAAATGTATTTAAACACTTCTGACTGGGAAAATCTTATAACATACACATCTCCTGTGAGACTTGAGGGTCTCGGGAGGGGTGCGAAGTAATCGTGCGGTCTTACATGATATGCTTGGGTATTATACAAACAATATAATGCGGGGCCCACGATCTACAATAGCAAACAACACTGAGCTGTCACAGTTTCAGTTCTTTAAGAACCCTTTTCAGGGTACAAAGGGACACTTTCAGGTAGCTTAGGCTCAAAATTAAGGTTTTACTCAAAGAACAAATCATACAGTATAATAGCTAAAATATTTTTCATTGGGGTTTTCTTATTTAGTCATTATTTATAATCCAGAATTCCAAAAAGAGTATTAAATATATTTATATTTTATTTTTTTTTAAAGGGGCTTATGTTTCCAAGTACTCAGACTACCTTCATCCAAGGCCCTGGTATCATGGAAAATCTGGCTGTATTGTAATTTTTAAACTAATTAAGGTAAAACTCAATCTTTTTGTCCCCCCACAGACTGGTTAATGAAAGTTCCCATAGAGCAGCAGGCAAGACAAAAATGTTAATGTCGGTGTGTTGTCCTAATATTGATATGCTATAAAATCAATACTATATTGATACCTTTTTTGGAATCTGGGGTATTTAGTACATATTGATTAGGGGCACGGTGCACCGTGAAGTATGAGATCAAAGGGTGCCTTGGTATTACTCCAGAAGCGTGGATATCTCTGAGAGTTTCATCTGAGAAAGTCTTTCAGTATTTGTTCCACGATGCATTATTTACTACTAGGGTTGTCAACTTTCTGTTGGCACAAAATTGAACACCCTAGCCCTGTCCGTTCCCCAAGGTCCCGCCCCCACTCACTACATTTCCCCCTCCCTTGGTGGCTCGCTTTCCCCCACCCTCACTCACTTTCACTGGGCTGGGGTAGGGGTTGAGGTGCGGGAGGGGATGAGGGCTCTAAATGCAGGTGTGGGCTTCGGGGTGGGGCCAGAAATGAGGGGTTCAGGGTGTGGTAGCGGGCTCCAGGCTGGGGCAGGTAGCTGGGGTGTGGGGCTGGTGAGGGCTTGGGCTGGGGATGAGGGATTTGGGGTGTAGGAGGGGGCTCCAGGCTGTGGTTTGGGGCCAAGGGATTTGGAATGTGGGAGGGGGCTGCAGGTTGAGGCAGGGGGTTGGGGTGCAGGAGGGGGTGAGGGCTCCAGCTGGGGGTGTGGGCTCTGGGATGCGGCCAGGGATTAGGGGTTTGGGTGCAGGAGGGGGCTCCAGGCTGGGGCTGAGGGATTTGGAGTGTGGGAGGAGGCTGCAGGTTGAGGCAGGGGGCTGGGATACAGGAGTGGGTGAGGGCTCTGAGGCGGGGCCAGGGATGAGGGGTTCAGGGTGTGGGAGGGGGCTCTGGGCTGGGGCAGGGGGTTGAGGTGAAGGGGGGTGAGGGCTCTGGGCTGGGGGTGCGGGCTCTGGGGTGGGCCCAGGGATGAGGGGTCTGGGGTGCAAGAGGAGGCTCCGGGTTTGGGGAGGAGCTCAGGGTGGGGGTGCAGTCTTTGGGATGGGGCCAGGGATGAGGGGTTTTGGATGCAGGAGGGGGCTTTGGGGGGGCTCAGGGCTGGGGCAGGGAGTTTGGGGTTGGGGTGCGAGCTTACCTCGGGCAGCTCCAGGTCAGCGGTGCAGCGGAACTAAGCCAGGCTGCCTGCCTGTCCTGGGGCACTGTGCTGCACCCCGGAAGCGGCCAGCAGGTCCTGCTCCTAGGTGGGGAGTGGGGGGCAGGAGGCTCCGTGGGGCGTGCTGCTCTCGCCCGTAAGCACCGCCCCCGCCAATTCCCATTGGCTGGTTCCCAGCCAGTGGGAGTGTGGAGCCAATGCTCAGGGCGGGGGCAGCATGCAGAGCCCCGTGCCCCCCCCTGCCTAGGAGCTGGACCTGCTGGCCACTTCCGGGGCACAGCGCGGTGCCCCAGGACAGGAAGGGCCTAGCCTGCCTTGGCTCTGCATCACCGCCGACCGGACTTTTAATGGCCCTGGTCAGCAGTGCTGACTGGAGCCGCCAGGGTCCCTTTTCAACCGGGTGTTCTGGTCGAAAACCGGACACCTGGTCACCCTATTCACTACCCTGCTAGACTTAAATGAGAAACTCAGCTTTTGCGTGCAAAGATGGGGCTCCCATGGAAGCTGATTGGAGCGGCGCACATACTCCTATCCAAAGGCAGAATTACAGCACTTCCAAGTGTTACGTATCCGGCGTGACGCCGATCCATCCCGCAGCCCTGTTACAGTGTCCCATATCCATCTGCAAGTTTGTCCTCCTGGCCCCTGGGCGCTGCTGTGGTGCTGGATTTCAGGCATCCTCTCTTGCCTCCCCTCTCTGTGGGTCTCCAGGTGGTGCTTGGCCAGCGTTCTCTGAGCCCTCCTGGCAGCAGGGAGGCGGGTGGTGGGGGCAGAGCGGTGAAGCGGGGGCGGAAATGGGAGAGCAGAGTGGGAAAGGCATCTCCACGTTCCTTGCCACTCCCCAGGCTCCCAGCAACCCACCCAAGCTTCGTGCCAGGCTCCCTCCCCCCACCCCTTCTCCACCCCTCACAGCCCCGGACTCCCATCAGGGCTCTGGTTCTGGGTCTTCTCCCCGCACTCCCCGCAAGGAGTGTGCGGTGGGGGACATAGGCTCCCTGTCTCCCCGCCACCGGCTTCCCTTGCTCAGCGGGACCCCTATGGAGAGATGGATCTGTCTCCTTCCCTCTTTTAGGGAGTTGTGGAGGATGTGCGAGCAGCCCCTTCTATAGAGAGCTTTGAGATTCTGGGAGGGATGGCAAAGTTATCTTCAAATTCAAGGGTGGTTTGCTGCTGTTTAAAGCATTTTTACCAGCGTTGTTTTTTTGCAAATGTGTTTGTCACAGGGAAAGGTCAAGTTCGTGCCAGAGAATTACACGGCAAATTACACCAATCCGACTCCTGGCTATGACTGCCACGCCTCTGTGAATATAAACAATATTTCCTTGGAGACTAGTCATTTTCGGGCCTTCGAATTGAGTCAGGTACAGTGGCTGGCAACAAACAGACGGCTTGAAGAAATATTTCTGAACTGAATGTGAGATGGGTGTGGGATGAAGGACTGCATTAAGGCACTGCTGAATGAAGTCATTCTCTTTCATCTGTTTTTCCTTTTTTTTCTTTCCAGTATTACGTGTATGAATTTTCCAGTGACACTGTTGTTGAACGCCCTAGACAGATCTGTCCCTATGTAATAATAGCCTTTCAGTACACTGAACCTAAAATAATGTCAACATTAAATCATAAAAGAATGTAAGCAACTTTACATTATTGTACAACATTCAGTCATGTGCCGCTTTTCCTTGACCATTTTTAAGCATTCTTCTTTTCTCCCTCCCTCCCCCGCCCTTTTTTCTCTAGAATTGAACTTGAAAATAAAGGTAAGAGAGCCTCTTGTTGGTTTGATATGTGGTATTTAAATGTAGCTTTATTGGCATTGTTTTCATTTACACATAACAATTATTTTTCTAATTTTATTTTTAGTATATTATTGCCCGTGGAGAGGGCAGCTTTCTATCCAGGGGCACCTATTGTGTGATATAGCCCTTAGGTCTCCATATAGTGCTGTGATTCCAGCACAACTGTAAGTATAAATATTTTTTCCCTTTTTCTGTATGTTTGGGTAGCCGCAGAGTGAAATGGAAAAAAAACACAATTTGAGGCTTTATTGACACTGATGCTGGGAGTCACAGATGTATCCTTTGGCACCTTAGCTAGAAAGGCAGTTTCCAGCTTCAAGCAGACCTAAAAGCTAAAGGCTCAGTCATAAGCTCAGCTGCACCCCTGCTTAGTGGGGTAAGGAGCCCCCTTACTCCCTTACATCGGCTTAGGGTGACCAGACGTCCTGATATTATTGGAACCATCCCAATATTAGGGGCTTTGTTTTATTTTGGCAACTATAAACCCCCACCCCAAAAAAGTGTCCTGATTTTTCGCACTTGCTATCTGGTCACCCTACATGGGCTACCCTTATCTCTTTGAACTTTCACAGGAGGTGTGTTAGGGGAGGCCAGCCACTAGCATTTCTGAGCTCCCCGCTCCTCCTCCTTCCTTCCCAGGCACAGAGGTAGCAGTGGCTGCTCTTGCCCCTCCCTTCCCCTCCCCTGGCTCTGCTGCCCCCTCCCCCACCCCCATGCTGCCAGATGAGCTGGCACCGAGAGGAAAGTGAGCTGCACCAAGAAAGGGCATGTTTTCCTTGTGCTACATGAGGTGTCTAGTGTTGAGTATTGAGTCTAATACATTATTCCCAGTTTTTCCTTTTCTTTTTTCTATGGCAAATAGACTTTGTTATTATACTAATAAAGTCAAACTGCTGAACTGTAGCTTGGGGAAATGGTGAATAAGATATTAAAGTAAGTGTTTAAAATATTTAGTCAGAATTAGATAACAGTGAAGAATTTAACAAGTTAAAGGGTTTGTAGTCTGTTTGGTGCTAGGGATTTGTTAGTCACTCATTTTCTTCTGATCATGCTTTCCTCCCAGGTTTGCTGTGGTTTTTATAAAATTTCACAGGGAGTGTGTGTTGGCATCGAAGCTAAAAACATATTTATAAAAAGTTTTAAAGTGGGAGAGAGTAGAATATATTGTCTTCTGCTTTACGTAGGTTCTTAGCAAGTAGTGTCAGACAGGAAGGATACTGGTTATAACTCTTCAGGTCAAAAGCTGTTTTCTTCAACATATGCCCCCTGACTTTCAGTAACATGCCACTGTTTAAGTAGAGACCACTTGATGCTGGTCTAGGCCAAAGTCTGGTACAGAATACACAATGCCACCTTTCTGTTGCTGCAGTAGGCATCCACGTGGCTTTGTATCCTAACCATTTCTACCTCATGCGGGACCATGCTTTTATTTTTGAGACATCTGATTGGACACTTCACTATTAGGTGGCATCACCTATATCTATGATTGATAATTCTTTCTGATGTCTGCTTTGGTCTGTGGTGACTATTACCCATTTGGCGTCATTGTCAAGCTAGTCAAAGAAGCCATAAATTGGTATTATTTTTAAGAAGTAATTTTTGGGAAGACTATTCTATTTTGTCAACTGAAACTAATTAAGTCTGTTAGGTCCACTTCAGAATCCTTTCTCTGGAAGCCAGTAATCAGTATGAGAGAGACAAAGTGGGTGATGTAATATCGTTTTATTGGACCAGCTTCTGTTGGTGAAAGAGAGAGAAGTCGGTCCAGTAAACAATACTACCTCATCCACTTTGTCTCTCTCGAATCCTGGGACCAGTACAGCTACAACGCTGCAAACAATAAGCCACATGTCAGAGCTCTGCTCAGTGGAATGAGAAGTTGTCCGCTTTTCCGTTTTACAATAGTATAATAACCTTAGATTCATCATTTGAGTTAGAACTATACCTTGACCACTTTTGCTCTTCTTTTGATAGGCCAGCCAAACTGGAAATGAAATACATCATAGGCGTGTCTGATTTGAAAAAAAAGCTGCCGGAAGCTGCATTTGGAAAAAGTAATTACACTGAAAATGAAGGTATGTGTGAAATCACTCACAGTATGAATGAGTATTTATTTCATAATTTTTCATATGTGGCTTGTTTGCTTTTAAAGCAGCCCTTTTTATAAGGTGACAGAGGGTAGCGCAAGATACTTTTGCCGTTGCCTATCCACACTCGGAGCCTGAATCTGCACGGTGTTGGGTATCCTCATCTATCATTGATCTCGGGGTACTTTACATCCTGCCTGATCAAACCCATAGTCACTCACTCTTAAGCCAGCAGGAGGCATTCAGCAGCCAATGTGTAGGCCTCATGGCGCTATCTAGCAACCTTTGATAAGCCCAAGGAACAGAGTCTGCAGGGAGCAGCATCCAGCTGTCTACTAGAGGGAGAGCTACTGTGACTTTGAGTGTCTGTGAGTGGGAGAAATTAAATGGGAAGATCCACAGGGCTCTGGGAGAGGCTCGGAAGATACCATTTGAAGTCAAGTGTGAGAAATTCTCATATCAGAGCAAATTTAGGGAGGGGAGAGAAAAGAGATTTACTAAGCTAGTAATTTTATACTGCCCTTGTCACTCTGGTATAAAGTATTCACATAGGGATTTCTTCTTTTCTCTCTCCCTCTGCCCTAGTCAATGGGGTGGGTGGAGGGAGAACAAATGTGAAGAAGAAATGTGTTCCTGTTTTCAAGTTTGGGTCTGTCAGTTTATATTTCTTTTGGCATGGGATTTTGACCATTAGGATATGGTTTATGGACTCTTACAACCAATTTTTACCATGCCGAATGATAGATTTAAACATTAATTTGTAACGGAGAATTCTGCTATTGACCTCAGTAGCTGTTAGATAGGGCCCAGTGTCTGTGTTCCACTACACCGCCTATAGAATCCAGGATATAAAATAGATGGTGTTGATAGCATTCATGAGCATTTTATGACAACTTGTTGTATTTTATATTGCATGGTACATTCCTCTGGACAACGCCGCAAAGCTCTGCAAAATCAGTGAAAATACATTAAGTTGCTTTTGTCTGCTGCAGTGTTTCAGCTGTGAACTTCCTCTTAAACTGGTGATAGCAGTAGATCAGTGGTTCCCAAACTTGTTCCGCCACTTGTGTAGGGAAAGCCCCGGGCGGGCTGGGCCGGTTTGTTTACCTGCCACGTCCGCAGGTTCGGCCGATCGCGGCTCCCAGTGGCCGCGGTTCACTGCTGCAGGCCCATGGGAGCTGCTGGAAGCGGCGGCCAGTACGTCCCTCGGGCCTGGAGCAGCAAACCACAGCCACTGGGAGTCGCGATCGGCCGAACCTGCAGATGCAGCAGGTAAACAAACCGGCCCGGCCCGCCAGGGGCTTTCCCTGCATAAGTGGCGGAACAAGTTTGGGAACCATTGCAGTAGATTGTTCCTGTGATGTGAATTCATGTAACTGTTTAGAAAATCTCTGCAGTATTTACTCTTTTAAAACCCAGGATTTTCATTCTCTGAAAACTAATCATGCTGGTCTAATCATGCTGGTCAAAAACATTTTTGTTTTTTTTCTGTTTTGTATGTCAGAGGTTCATTTAAGTCAGTTATTTAAATATAAAGTGCTCTTTGTTTTCTTCCCAGTCTGTTATCAAGATATTTACTTCAGTTTGTATGAAGTGGAAATTTCAAATAAAGACCAACATAAAATGGATCCATTATTAGAAAACCTAAAGGAAAAGGAGTTGGTAAGAATTATTTTAAGTGATTGTAGTCCAGGGAAAAATGGTCATATTTAATTTTTATGTGAAGATTCTTAGCCTTTAAAAGGGGTGTACAGGCCTTTTCCTAAATAATGCAAATTGGCATCTGAGTTACTTAACTTTGAAAAGTGGCATGTTGTATATTTTTAGGTGGGGGACTGTAATTTATGAAGTGTTGACAGAAGATCACAGGGTACAAGTTGTGACCTGATTTCTAGCATGAATTAAACACAGCACTGAATACAATGCATTTTTCAAGGCCTTTGAGTCTTCCTTTATGTCTTGCCAAGATGGGTTGGTTTTTTTTACTATTGCACACTAAATCATATAGTTAAAGGGCTCTTAGTGCATTATATCTGTTAAGCTGGTGGAGACTGATTGCTGCAGTGCATGCAGAATGACCAGTTACTGAGCAAAGGATACCAGGTGCCCCACTCTCAGAGTTCTCCTTTATGGCTGATAAGGAGCCCCAATCCAACCAGATATTTGGCAGCTGTCCCCTAGAAGCTTCATAGGCTTCCTGAGTTCTGAAATTGTGGACGCTATGCTGTGATCTGAAAAAGAATTTCTCCTCCTGACTCAGAGCTAGGGGGCCAAACCCTCACCTGATGTAAACTGGCAAGGTTCTGTTGACTTCAGGTATGGTATGCTGATGTATACCAGCTGAGGACTGGCCCAAGGTCTGCAGCCTTCTACAGCTTCTCATTGTTCAGAAAGGCTGAAGAGGTTGATGGCTGGATTTCAATCTTGTGTGACATGGGCAGAATCAGTGCTTAATTTGTGCCAGGGCTTGCCTCAGGGCTGAGCCCTGGCACCTCTGGGCTTGCTGCGTGAGTTTTGAATGTAAAAAAATTGCTTGAGCCCCGGCACCTCTTTCATTATAAATTAAGCACTGGTGGAATGGAATCTCAGAGGAGCCTATGAAGTCAAGGTTTCACAGTGGTGGTGAATGGGAATTGGGAATTGAGTGCAAATAAGAACATTTCATAGTTGTATTTAAAGTATCAAAAATAGTCAAATTGGGCTGAAAAGCCTCTTCTGTGTTTCAAGGAGGAGGCAGCAAGCATTGCCCCGTTCTGTTTTGTGCCTTTTTATTATATTATTATTATTTACCATTTATTTATGTTAGTTAATTGCTGGTAATTTTACTTCATTGGCACCTAATTGAAAGTGAAACTAAAATTACTAGCATCATAGTTTCACTTTCAATTGTGTGTGCCTACATACATACTCTTCTTGCAGTCTAAAAATGAAAGTGATATTGGGGTAAGTTGTGCTGCTTGAAATCAAACTGCACCTATTTTGTTCAGGATAAATTTTTGAACTGTATTTTAAACTCTGATGTTTAATTAGCGTTTGGCTCTCCTCATCCTTCCTGCTTGCAGCCTTCATACTGATAAGAAATGTCATTGTTTTATTTATTTGGATGCGCATTGTAATAACTTTGTGATGAACTTGGCTTTTATTCTTTTCACGTACTGGTTCAAAACAACTATAAAATGTTTTAACATTTATTTGTTTAAATATTAAATAGTGAAAATATTTAATGTTTCTAAATTACTGTATTTTCACGGTGAATGTGTTTTTTTTTTTTTTTTTTTTACTTTTCCCATTTTATATTGCTGATATTCATAAGTCAAACACATGTAACATTTTATTTTCACTTTAGTTTGGTGATGTGGGTGTAAATGTTTATTGTATGCTGGTAGGATACTGGAGTTTTATTTTGCTCGTACTCTTGGATTTATTTGGACAAATTTTCTTAGTTTTGCGTGTGTATCTGTATATAATTATTAAGAAATAAGGGGGGAGTGGATAATTTGGGGGATTGATAATAGACTATATGGAACATTTCATCTATGGGTCACTAGCTCAAATTGGTACAGGCTGGTACTGACTGAAACGTTTTTACCATCTGACTGTGGTTCATTGACCTCATATATAAGAAATGAGTGAGTTGATCATGCTGGTCTATTTCTTAGAGAACAGTTACATTAGAAAATCATCCCAGCTGGCACTCTTGTTGATGGTCTCAGCACAGGCCGAGAGGTCTAGAGGCTGAACTGCTGCCTTATCTCTAGAGGTTTCGCTGCTAAGATTTTGTTGAGACACATTGGTGAGAAAACCTGCAGTGCTGGTGACTATGCTGTGTGTCTTTAGTGAGTAATGAATTTGCTTTAAAGGAAAAGAAAAAACTCACTATAGTTTCATATGCACTTATTCTAGGCAATCATCAAATATTTACAAGATCAAGGGTTTCTTATTTTACTTACATCCTCTGCGTTAACAGGTGACAAAGGTAAGAATTTACTAAGGTCTAAATAAATATTTCACATTGTATGCCTTTTTTTAAATTGTAGAACACTCTCTTTTTTATAAATAAACTGCATTTTCTTTTTTTTTTTTTTTTTTTACAGGTTTTGACCTAGATGAGCCCATCAGTCTCCAAGCGTTGTTTTTATTCACTTCCTCTAGATCAGTATGTTTGACAGGTAGGGTGTTCTGTTTGCATCTATTATATGTGTGAAAATATTGAACTGGTATAAAACACAGCATTTGTATTTTGATTACATGATTCCCTTTAGGCCTCTTGGTCAGCAGATTCTAAAACTCTAATACTGATGGAATTATAAACAGTGGTTTACCTATTATAAATCTTTGAATGATATTTTCAGTAAGAACTAGAAGTTAAGTGTAGGAGCTTTGTTGAGTAAAGCACTACTTACGTTCACTGCTGTTTGTGGTCTCTAAGATTTGCCTCTGTTTTATGTAAAAAAAAAAATTGAATGAATGGAAAATGAAGGTTGCAAATTTAAACACACAAATCTCGAAATATAATACAATTTCAACTTCAGTGTTATAGTCACATAACATTTTATATCTGTATATTAATTTTATACCATGCCTTATAGAGGGTGATGGTATTAATGTGTAAAGTTTATTTATTTAATCATGTGAAAAAATGGTTATTCACTTTTTACTGCCCTGCCTGCAGACTTTTCACTAATTCACCTCAGCAGGGAATACTTCTAATATTGCAAACCTCTGAACAGTACAAGGCAAGCAGCAAATGGGGGGGCACATTACCCCACATCGCTCACAGACACACGCACACACACACACCCCCCGTATCATCTCTGGTGGATCATAAGATACTGGACTATAGATCTGTGTAATCCCAGTGAACAGTAAAGCTATTTAAAGTCATGTGTTTAAACATGTATTATAACTTTTCTTTTCCTCCTGAGACCTGTAGAATTCATCGCATAGTAACGAAGGGTACGTCTACAGAGCAAAAAAAGACTCTGGCTCTCAGGACTCCTTCTGCGGGGCTAAAAATAGCCAGGTAGATGCTTGGGCTAGATCCCAGGCTGCAAGACCCTCCCCTGTCCCTGGGTTCCAGAGCCCGGACTCCAGCCCAGGGCCAAGCATTTAAGCTGCTATTTTTAGCATTGCAGTGTGAGCCCAAGTCAGGTGACCCAGGCTCTCAGACTTGCTGCCATAGGCTTTTTTCTTGCTGTGAGGATGTACTGTAATGCAACTAACTAGACTGTACAGGTGGAAGGATACAAAAAATTGTAGCACTCAAAATGTTACAATTCTAAAATAGTTTCTGAAACAACTTTTCATTTTAAACATATGAAATATAATACGTGATGCTGGTAGAAAAGTTGTATTTGCTTCTCCTTTTAAATGACCTGTGTAACTTTTGGCTTTGTTTTTGGTGATTCATCCTAAACTCAAGCCAGTAAAACATTACATCAACACACACTATCATGTATTTTATTCTGTTCTTGTTTTAGTGATTACAGTGCTGACAATGTGCTTCGGTGCCGTACAGCACACAAATAAAAACAAACCAGGCCTTAAAGAGCTCACGATTTAGAAAGCAGACAGGATCCAATTGGAAATCCAGAGGTGGGGGGAGTTTAGCTTGTATTCATAATTTGAACTAAGCTATAAACTCTCTTCCTTCGGGCAGCTGTGGCAGAAATAGGCTTTTAAACGTAATTTGGATGAAAAGATGACTGTAGCTTGGCACACTGCTTTGGGAATGGCATTCCATGCTTGGGGTGGGAGGAGACATACGGAGACTAATGTGAGAGAAGGAAATCACAGAAAATGGCAGAGCAAGAAGGGGAAAATGTGATAGCAGACAAATCCAAGATGTAGGCTCGGATAGAGTTATGGATAGCTTTGAAGATGAATGTGAGAATTTTAAACTTGATGTGTCTCCAAAGGGAAGCTACTGGAGGGGATTCAGAATGCGGGGTGAGATGGTCAGTCTGTGAAGGAAGATAATTTTGATGGCCACATTTTGGACAGACTGGAATGGGTATGATGTGGGTGTCACTGAGGCCAGAGGGGAGGATTTTGCTGTAGTCAAGGCAGGAAATTATTGGAGCCCAGCGCTGCCCAGGTGAATGGGACAGAAAGGACAGAGCTTTGATGTGTTGTGGAGAATGAAGTGGCAGGTTTGAGCACAGTGTGGATGTGGGAAGGAGTTTGCCATTACTTCCTGGTTCCAAGCCAGGAAAAGAGGGAAGAGGAGAGGATAATGTATAGTAATTAGTACTCTAATTACATTACAGTTCTTAAATTATATTGATAGTGTAATTTCAATTAGATTGCACTGTAAGATTTTAACGTTTAGTAGCTTCCAGTTGTTGGTTTCAACAGGACTCCTTTTTAGGATGCTGTTTAATTTCAGTTATCTGAATGAGCTATTGTAGACCTGTGTTAACCCAGTTCAAATCTTGCTTTCCTGCCAGAACTGAACTTTCTCCTTCCCAGTGTTAAAAATAAAGTTGTTATAGACCAGGGGTGGCCAACCTGAGCCTGAGAAGGAGCCAGAATTTACCAGTGTACATTGCCAAAGAGCCACAGTAATACGTCAGCAGCCCTCCATCAGCTCCAGCCTGCAACGCTTCCCACCTGCCGGCAGCCCTGCCAGTCAGCACCTGCCGCAGTCAGCTGTTTCGCATGTGCAGGAGGCTCTGTGGGGGAGGAGCGAGGGCATGGCAGACTTGGGGAAAGGGGCAGAGACCTTGGGGGAGGGGGTGGAGTGGGGGCAGGGCTTGGGGCAGAGCAGGGGTTGAGCAGTGAGCACCCCCCGGCACATTGGAAAGTTGGCATCTATAGCTCCAGCTCTGGAGTCAGTGCCTATACAAGGAGCCGTATATTAACTTCTGAAGAGCCACAGGTTGGCCACCCCTGTTGTAGACCCTCTCCTAGCTCTGAGGGGAGGAGTGGAGAGCCTTTTGGTTGGCTCTGTACTGGGGTTTTGTGAGGCTGTGAAGATGGAAAAGGGAGGGCAAAGGGAGAGGAGAAGAGAGGTGGCACTGAATTTACACAGTTGCTGTTTCTCACTTTAGAATTCTAAAAATTAAGTCATGCCAACTCTGCACATACAGCGACGGGGGCTAAATTAGCTGTTACCCTTCAAGAAAGACATCTTGGAGTCATTGTGGATAATTCTCTGAAAACAGCCACTCTATGGGCAGCCACAGTCAAAACAGCGAACAGAATGTTGGGAATCATTAAGAAAGGGAGAGATAATAAGATGGAAAATATCATGTTGCCTCTCTATAAATCTATGGTACGCCCACCTCTTGAATACTGCATGCAGATGTGGTCGCCCCATGTCAAAAAAGATATATTGGAATTGGAAAAGGTGCAGAGAAGGGCAACAAAAATGGTTAGGGGTATCAAATGGTTTCCATATCAGGAGAGATTAATAAGACTAGGACATTTTCAGCTTGGAAAAGAGATGACTAAGGGGGGATATGATTGAGGTCTATAAAATCATGACTGGTGTGGAGAAAGTAAATAAGGAAGTGTTACTTACTCCTTCTCATAACACAAGAACTAGGAGTCACCCAATGAAATTAATAGGCTGGTTTAAAACAAACAAAAGGAAGTATTTCTTCCCCCAATGCACAGTCAACCCATGGAATTCTTTGCCAGAGGATGTCGTGAAGGCCAAGACTATAACAGAGTTCAAAAAAGAACTAGATAAGTTCATGGAGGATAGGTCCATCAATGGCTGTTAGCCAGGATTGGCAGGGATGGTGTTTCTAGTCTCCCAGAAGCTGGGAATGGGTGACCGAGGATGGATCACTTGATGATTCCCTGTTCTGTTCATTCCTTTTGGGGAACCTGGCATTCACCACTGTCGGTAGACAGGATACTGGGCTAGATGGACCTTTGGTCTGACCCAGTATGGCCATTCTTATGCTGTTGGAGATTTGAGGCTTTGAAAATTAAGTGTCTGTTGTGAGCCTACCTAAGGGTATATCTCAGAGGTGGGCAAACTGTGGCCCGTGGGCCACATCCGGCCCGTGGGACCCTCCTGCCCGGCCCCTGAGCTCCTGGTCCGGGAGGCTAGCCCCCAGCCCCTCCCCCGCAGCCTCAGCTCACTGTGCCGCCGGCACAATGCTCTGTCTGTCCTGGCGCTCTGGTGCCCCAGCACCGGTGCTCCAGGCAGCGCAGTAAAGGGGCAGGGGAGTTTGGGGAGGGTGGTCAGGGGCGGGGGTGTGGATGGGGGTCGGGGCGGTCAGAGGGCGGGGAACAGGGGTCCCCAGGGGGCAGTCTGGAAGGAGGGGGGGGTTGGATGGGGCGGCGGGGGTCAGGGGTTCCAGGGGCAGTCAGGGGACAGGGAGAAGGGGTGCTTGGATGGGGCAGGGGTCCCGGGGTGGCAGTCAGGAATGAGAGGAGGGGTTGGATGGAGTGGCGGGAGGCAGTCAGGGGACAGGGAGCAGGGGGGGTGGATGGGGCAGGAGTCCTGGGGGGACTGTCAGGGAACAGGGCGGGTTGGATGGGACAGGAGTCCTGGGGGGGGGGCCGAGAAGCAGGGGGGGTTGGATGGGGGCGGGGGCCGGGCCACGCCTGGCTGTTTGGGGAAGCACAGCCTCCCCTAAGCAGCTCTCTGTACAATTTCGGAAACCCAGTGCAGCCCTCAGGCCAAAAAGTTTGCCCGCCCGTGGTATATCTGCACAACATTTGGCAGCAAGCCTCCCACCCCTGGTCAACAGACTTGGGCTCGCAGGGCTGGTGCTCTAAAAATAGCTGTGTAAACAGCACTTTGAAGTTTCAGCTCAAGTTGGAGCCTGGGCTCTGAAGCCCACCCGATGTGAAGAGTGTAGGATACGTGTAATACGATGGGGGTTGCTCAACCCAGTGAACAGATGAGCTGCTGCATTCTTGAACAAGCAACGGGCAGCGGAGCAGCACTGCTGGGAGCCTTGCTAAGAGTGACATATGTCAATCAAGTCTTGGGCTCACCAGGGCTTGTGTTGCAATTGTGAGATTGCAGTAGGCTAAATAATGAAGCAGGTTGCACAAATTGGGCATCTGGCGAAACCCAGCAAGCCATGTCTCACATTGGTTATTCATGAAATGGGTGGTTGAAAAGCATCTGACTCTACCTTCAAAGAATTCCCTCAAACAGCAGGGACATTTAACAAATGGAGATCCGTACCTTCAGCAAGTCAGCTGTTTCCCTAATGTTGAAGACAATGGGTGGTAAAATTCTGGCCGCATTGAAGTCAATGGTAAAACTCCCAGTGGGTGAAATCCTGGCCCCATTAGAGGCAATGTGTCCAGCTGAGAGTAGCATTCTGGCATTATTTATTTGTATTACCTTAGCGTCTCCTGTTTATACCCTCTTTTCCCTATTCTGCACAACGTACTATACGTCTTTTGTTTAGTAGAACTGTAGTTTCCAAGCCAATTACTTTCTCCAGCGGTCGGCATAGTAAAGATGCAAATACTATTGAAGGTAGCATCTAAACAGGGAGATAAACAGCACACACCAACCCCAGTTACCTGAATTTTGAGGTATCTCAAATTTTAAATTGGTATGGAACCAAAAATTCATTTATTCAAAACTGTTTATCCCAGCATTTCAGATTTCCTTGGAAACATTCAGATAACTGAACTTGATCTGTGTATGATATGTAATGTTACACTTTTCTCTAAAGCCTCTGTAATAACTTACACAACGGGGCAAGCTAATGAAAGAGAATTAGCTTAGAATTTCTTTCTTGACTCCGAGGGGTCTAGTCTATGTTTGTTATCCATGTGGAACTCTCCTTATCTTTAGCAGGAGTTAAAAGCATCCATCAAAGTGAGGAGACTGTTTTTGGGATAACTTTTTGTGGGTTTTTCAGACCTTTAACATTACTTTAGCTTTGATATGTTTGTGTGTTTGCGTGATCATATTGTTATATTATTGAAGTACTATTTTTTTCCCCCCCCAGTAAAAAAACAGGAATTGAACTGTGAAAACAAACTCAACGAGATCTCTTTAAAAGTAACCTCTGTTTTGCCTGGCCTTCACTATGCCATACAGGAAGCGACAGCATGTCCACCTGAGGCGGGACTCCATTCCAGCATTTTGGTGAAGCGGTACTTCCAGAAATTTGCAAAACTTGCTAAAAATTCACTTGCAGCTTCTGGCACAAATGACAATTTGCCCCTTTCTTGTGATCCATCACCAAATAAGTCTGAAAGTGTTTGTCCTTCTGAAAAATGCCCGAAACAGTCATTTTCCCAATTGCAGTCTTACCTTTCTGACCCCGGCAGCTATTCTTTGGAAATGTCCGTGGCCTTAGACTGTTTGGCGGGCAATCCTCAGTCCCTGTGCGGCATTTCTGACAGAACCTGTGAGGCTGACTTGGCTTTCGTTTTGCCACCGGACTCTGTGCTTCCTGACATAGCAGCAGAGATCAGAGTTGAAACTGAAAAACCTAAGAATATTCCAGAATTGAACCAGTTCCAGGAAGATACCAAGGTGGAAATGAACCCAGCAGGTAATCTGAAGATGCAGCAGAATAAGAGGAAATCCAACAGAGCCATTGTGAGCAGCACAAAGAAGAAATGGGCCCCTTTGAAAATTCTTTCTGTGGTGGACAGCAACAGAAAAGGGACCAAAAAGAAAAGGATGAATGTTTCTTTTCCTTTTCCCAAAAAACAAGGACTCACAACAAATTCTAATGAACCCACACTTAAATTAGCAAATTTGCAGTTTCCACATAAAAGGAAAAGAGGTAAGCACCATATAAACCAACTCGCTCAAAAAAACTCATCGTATATATAATCCATGTCTGAAGTTTAAAACTCGATCACAATTGTCTTACCTTGTTTGTGTGTTGATATACTTAAGGAACACCACTCAATTCCTGCCTTGGGTGAGAATGTTAACAATAATAATAAACAGGTTTCCAATATCTCGGGCAGGTAGATCAGTTGCTGAGTCATCACTTGTTGCTAGTTGATTGAAAGACTTCCTTTCATGGTTTTCCTTCTGGCTTCCTTACAGGGGACTCTCCTTCTCACTATGACCCAGATGACACTAGGTGAAAAAACATGGTGTTAAGCTTGCAGCTAAAATGCCTTGGGCATGCAAAGCTGTTGTCGTATATGTCCACACACAGCAGTCGTTCTAGACATTTTAGAAGTGTGTGTTTGTATCAGTAGCTGCAACATCAGGAGCTGGTCTTTAGTTCAGGTTAGGCTGAATTTGTGGAGTCTACAATGGTTTCTCCTCCATGTGGATTGGAAACTATGAGTATGGCTGCACCTGTTCAACCAACATGCCAAACTCCATCCTGCACTGCGCTGCCTTCCATTTGGAAATTACCCAAAAGCTTCTGCTCCTGGCTACAGTTCTGAGCAATATGAGACAAGGGCTCAGAAGCCACTTGGAATGCTAAATAAATACATCTAGGCTTTACATCTAGATGTGCCAAGCAGGAGGAGTACAGTAACTTGTCAAACGAGTTCACACTGATCAAGTGTTGATTCTTGGACAGTGAAAGTGTTGAGAAATAGTGCACTAATATAAGCTTGTGTGTTGAAGCTTAAATTTTAATAAGCACTTGCTGGTTACTTTCAGTCATATACCCCTCTTTCTAAAATCAAATATTTTAAACCAGTTGTCATCTGGACTGTGTTGTCACCAGTGCTTACTTGTCAGCAGTAACTCGTACATTCCTATGTCTATTGAAACTAGTGTTTCTTTTTAAAATTTTTTTTTTAACTAACCCCCCTTTAAAAAGACCTTTTTTCATCCAAGGTGCTGAGGTACTATCTGCAGAATTTGTACACAGAACACAATCTTCGCCTGAAGATACTAGCTTGGCTGCCAAGAAACCAAGGAAACTTAAGCAACCAGATGCAAAAAATGATCAGATTTCTGAGCAAGTTGCAAAGCAAACAAAAAGTAAGACCATAAAAACCATACCTAAAGGGAGCTGTAAGCCTAAAGCCATACAAAAATTGGAACCTGGTAAGAATGTTGTTCTTTGTGTAACTTTTCATCTAAAATATTAGGGATATCATTAATATCCAATTTGATTTGTAAATTGTTCCAGCCTCTTTGAGACACTTCCTAATCACTCAGATAGTAAGCTTGGAAAATGTGCAGTTCTCTGATCATTCAAACTGCTCTTTTCACATCTGAGAATGGCTCATGCTTTTAAACTGCTTTAAGGCAAATTGTGTAACGTGTCTTATAAGCCCAATTTATATTTGGCATCTGACCAGGTTTTTAGCTTATTATACTGTAAATCCAGTGCTTTTAAAAATAGTGAAATTGCCACAACTCAAAAGAATAAACTAGAGAGAGTTTCAAAAGCAGTGTGGAAAGCCTGTTTATACAGTATGTGCAAATGTTGGCTTGCAAAGACTCTCTGTCTACAACTGAGAACTAGTATTAAAGTGCCAGAATAAACGATGGAACAGGAAAGCCCTTACATTTTTTAAACTCAGCATGTTTTACAACATCCTTCTCTAGATCTCTCTGTCTCCAGTCTTTCTTTCTCTCTGGCCCCTTTGCCAAGTGGAGAGAAGGTTTTGGAGAGTAATCTCACTCCCTGGACTCAAATTATGAATCGTTATTCTTTTACTACAGACCATAAAAAATAAGCAGTTCTGTCTGTGGTGTAAGCAATATACTTCATTCAGCGTTTGTTAGATTAGCACTCGTCTCCCATCTGTGCACTGGCTGTGGCCGAGGTGAGGTGGAATCTCAAAGTTGAGCACCAAGCCCGTCCATTGTCTTGTTTATGCCCTCAGAGGGCACGTCCTGTTTTGGTTTGGTTACACACGTACGTAGATGTATAATATTTTAGGGAAAGAAACTGGGAGCAGAGTCCCAGCCAAAAAAAAGGGAAAATTTTTAGGAAGAAGAAAAACACAACTTAAATGCCTTGCTACAGAGCCAGAGTTTAGCCCTCAGGACACTATACAGAGCGTATCTTTTCAGGGCTTTGCATGAAGAGTGGGAAGGGATATTTTTGTACTGTTTTTTATTATGAGTCTACTTTATGTAATGTTATATAATTTTTGTATTGTTTTTATATGCACATGCCCAGAGACATGGTGGTGGGTGCATTTTAAACATTGGATGGATAAATAAATAAATAAATGAATAAATATTCCTGACGCTCTGGAGTTTTGTGTCACTCGATGACTTCCAGAAGGCACCATAATTGTGCCTGGATCTGTATAAAGTGCACAGTCTTTGAGATGCATGTATCTGTATTATGCACTTGGAAGAACTGATTATGCACTACTTGGAAGCATGCATCAGTGGGGTTCATTTCCTCTTTTTAAAGACTTCAGAAACTATGTGGAGAACTAAAAGCAAACCACTGTTCATGCAACATGAAGATTGCAAATTAAAATGAAAAAAGAGAGGAAATGTAAAAGTAAGGTTAAAGAGCAGTTACACTGTATATATGTAGTATTTTTCCTTACTGGCTGTATTGTTTAAATGTATACTTGAATATATTCAGTATGTGCAGTGTGTTCAAGTTAAGATTCTATTACACCGTAAACTCTCAGCCTCTCTCTGTACAGCTCCTTGCACAACAAAGCGAATCCTAAAATGCTACTGTAACAACAATAGCAAAATTAACTTTTGTATTTCTTGAACTTTATTTTAAATTTGCAAATTTACCATCTTTTTACTTGCAAACTGGGTATATTTGAGGTGGAAATAATTGAGAAGTAATAAATGCCATGATGCCATTTGGACAGTCACTTTTAAGAGCAGAACTCTACTTTAAGTATTTCTCATGATAGAAATATGTGGTTCAGTATTTATTATCTGATTTTGTTTTTCTTATGCAGTAAAGAAAGAGACTTTGTCACTGTCATCAAATGAAGTTCCATCAGAAAGTCAAGGGACAGTCAGTGGCGTAAATGAGACTTACACACACAGTGTTACTGCTCAAGATGTCAACCTAACTCTGAAAGGAAGTAACTGTGAATCACATGGGTTGAATTTGTTGGCTGATCTAGCTCTGAGCTCTTGCATTCCTCCACTTGATCATAAAGATAGTAGAGCTGCCTCTCCTTATGACCTGTCAAAAGAGCGACGCTCTCTTCGGAAAAGGAAGCCTTCACGAATTGCTTCAGATCATGAATACCACAGGGTGGATAAACATCTAAAGGGAGGATCCTCTTCTAGCCAAACAGAGAATCAGAAACTTTCTTCTCCTGCAAAATCTGATTTAAGAAAAGACTTAGCTGCTATCCCAAGAGATAAAAGCCCTGTAATTTCCAGCAAGAAGAACTGCACAAGCCCTAACTCTGCCAAAGCCCGGCCATTGCTTTCCAAGGAGGCGCTAGATACTTCAGATGTGAACAAGCATTCTTCTATTGCCTCTGAGCACTCTTATGCCTCACAGATATCAGAACATTCTAAAAAAAACGCCCTCCCAAAAGGAGCACAGGGCCCTGCTGCCTTCAGAAATGGAGCTAAAAGTGCTAAATCGGGTCCTCTAGTTGGGAAAGTTCTGCCTTTCCGGCATCAGCAGAACAATACTCATGCGCAGAAGCCATTTGACGACTTGGTGGTAAAACGCAGAAGAGGTGCCCTTTCTTCCAGGTTGAAGGAAGACTTCTCCAAGTCTCACACAGTGAAGAGCTGTGATGGATCTGTTAAGGTGACATGTCAATGGGAAGCTGAATACCTCTTCAATTTAGATAGCAAATACACCAACAATTCTTTAGAGAAAACTGTAATTCGTGCTCTGCATGGGTAAGTGGCTCAGTGGTGGGTAAATTATAGATATTTCTTGCCCTATCTTCTCTACAGTACTTCTGGAGCACTGTTGAAAAGGGGTTTCTTTGGCCTGGTCTACGCTACAGAGGTAGGTTGACAAAAGGCAGCTTATGTCGACCTAACTATGTCAGTGTCTACGCTACAGCCTTGCTCCTGCCAATGTAAGGGCCCTACTACACCAATATAATAACTAGGGCTGTCGATTAATTGCAGTTAACTCACGCGATTAACTCAATAATATTAATCGCGATTTAAAAAATTAATCGCAATTAATCGCAGTTTTAATTGCACTGTTAAACAATAGAATATCAATTGAAATTTATTAACTGTTTTTGGGTGTTTTTCTATATTTTCAAATATATTGATTTAAATTACAACACAGAATACAAATTGTACAGTGCTCACTTTATATTATTATTTTTATTATGAATATTTGCACTGTAAAAATGATAAACAAAAGAAATAGTATTTTCAGTTCATCTCATACACGTACCATAATGCAATCTCTTTATCGAGAAAGTGCAACTTACAAATGTAGATTTTTTTTTTGCTACATAACTGCACTCAAAAACAAAACAATGTAAAACTTTAGAGCCTACAAGTCCACTCAGTCCTACTTCTTGTTCAGCCAATCGCTAAGACAAACAAGTTTGTTCACATTTTTGGGATATAATGCTGCCCGCTTCTTATTTACGATGTTACCTGAAAGTGAGAACAGGTGTTCGCATGGCACTTTTGTAGCTGGCATTGCAAAGTATTTAGGTGCCAGATATGCTAAACATTCGTATGCCCCTTCATGCTTCGGCTACCATTCCAGGGGACATGCTTCCATGCTGACGACGCTCGTTAAAAAAATGTGTTAATTAAATTTTGACAGAACTCCTTGTGGGAGAATAGTATGTCTCCTGCTCTGTTTTATGCGCTTTCTGACATGTATTTCTGCCTTGGATGATGACCCAGCACATGTTGTTCGTTTTAAGAACACTTTCACTGCAGATTTCACAAAACGCAAAGAAGGTACCAATGTGAGATTTCTAAAGAGAGCTACAGCACTGAACCCAAGGTTTAAGAATATGACGTGCCTTCCAAAATCTGAGAGGGACAAGGTGTGGAGCATGCTTTCAGAAGTCTTAAAAGAGTAACACTCGGATGCAGAAACTACAGAACCTGAACCATCAAAAAAGAAAATCAACCTTCTGCTGGTGGCATCTGACTCAGATGATGAAAATGAACATGCATTTGTCTGCACTGCTTTGGACCGTTATTGAGCAGAACCCCTCATCAGCCTGGAAGCGTGTCCTCTGGAAAGGTAGTTGAAGATAAAGGGACATCTTTAGTGCATCTGGCATGTAAATATCTTGCAACGCCGGCTACAACAGTGCCATGAGAACACCTGTTCTCACTTTCAGGTGACAGTGTAAACAAGAAGCGGGCAGTATTATCTCCTGCAAATGTAAACAAATTTGTTTGTGTGAATGACTGGCTGAACAAGAAGTAGGACTGAGTGGACTTGTAGGCTCTAAAGTTTTACATTTTGTTTTATTTTTGAATGCAGTTTTTTGTGTACATAATTCTACATTTGTAAGTTCAACTTCCATGATAAAGAGATTGCACTACAGTACTTGTATGAGGTGAATTGAAAAATACTATTTCTTTTGTTTTTTACAGCACAAATATTGGTAATAAAAAATAAAGTGAGCACTGTACACTTTGTATTCTGTGTTATAATTGAAAACAATATATTTGAAAATGTAGAAAACATCCAAAATATTTAAATAAATGGTATTGTTGAACAGTGCGATTAATCATGATTATGTTTTTTAATTGCTTGACAGCCCTAATAATAACTCCACCTCTACGAGAGGCTTTGGGCTTATGTCAGTGTACTTAGGGCGAGGCAGTGTCCTGTAGACACTGCATTCCTTACACTGGCTGCTGGCTATCTTGTAAATTTCATGGCTCTGATGGGGCTGTGAAATTGACAAGAAAGCCAGTTCCCCGAGGGGGGGCTGCTGGTAGGTCTCCGCTCCAAGCCAGGCTGCTACCCAGGCTCCTGGCTTGGGCTGCCACCCGGGCTCCCCACAGGGAGCACGGCAGCTAACCAGACTCTGGGCAGATTCCCCCCTGCTCCTGGCTGGTGTCCCCATCCAGTGAATTGCAAATCCAAAACTGTAGCCACTGATTTATGGCTACAAATTTCACCCTTTTTCAGACAAGGAAAAACAAAAACAAACAACCGCCTAGTTTATAATTTAGACCTCTGCTAAGAGCTCCCTGCATTTGAGACTTCTGAATCCATTGAGCTGATGTGAATTAGTTTTGCACAACCAGCTAGAGAAATTAAGTTTATTTGTTTTTCCCTCCAGGCCCTGGGACCCTGGTATGCCCGATGATGTGGAAGAAATGAAGCTTATACTTCACATGTGGGTAGCTCTGTTTTATAGCAAACCAAACAAATTCCTAAGCAGTACAAGGAAGGTGGTAGAACACAGTAACCCTGAAAAATATGTATCCATAAACAGTAGTCTGGATGCTTTTGAATTAAGTGATGACTGTGAAGGCGCTTTTAATCTAGAAAAGTGCCCTGCAGACTCTCAATCTGAGGCCAATCAGACTTCCAGCACTACTCTGGAATTAAGTGATGACTGTGAAGGAGCTTTCGGCTTGGAAAAATGTCCTGCAGATTCTCAGTCTGAGGTCAATCAAGTTTCCAGCACTGTCCATAGCACAGTATCCTATTCCTCTGAGCAGTTGCTTTCTTGTGATGAACCATCATCCACGAGTTGTATAAAGACCTTTTCAAACAATGACTGCAGTGATCCTAGCAGCCCACCTTTGAAAGATGGACCACAAGAGGTGATTATTGATGGATGCGTAGATATTGTCCATGCATTCAATAAGGTAAGATCATGGATTTCAGTCGCTATAGTTATGTAAGAAATACAACACAGGGAAGACATAGGGAGTGTTTGTAACAAACACCTGCCTCAAAGACCCATACTAAGTAATGTAAAAAGGGGGCACAAGAGGGCCTTGTTTCCCACTCCAGTGACACTTGCTCCTTCTGCTGGGTTCATAACTACCAGTGTGCATGGGAGCTGGAAGGAGCTGTATCCATCCCTGTTAGGGGAATGTTGCCACAACAGTGACTCTCTTGATGGAGAAGAAGGTAACAGAATGGGGAGGAATGTGAGGAGTCCTGAAGGCTCTGACCATGCCCTGCAGGTGGGAGCTAATCATACGGTAGATGCCACTGATTAGTAACCCCTCAGTTGCCAGCAAAAAGTTGCCATTGTCCAGCAGTTGCTAATAAGTGGCAGGCAGGTTTGTACAGCAGCAGGCAGGGAAGGAAGCATAGGGATGTGCCTTCCCTGGCTGCAGCCCTGCAAACCTGCTTACAGGCAGGGCAGCAGCAAGGAGGGGAGCTGCAGGCTGGATGCTGGGGCTTTCCTCGGAGAGCAGGGGTGATAGAAGCCTGTACCCTACCTCTCCTGTATTCTTCAGCATTCAGGGCCCAGACCTTCCCAGCGCTTCGTGCAGTCCCCCCAGCAGGGTGCAGCCTGGAGAGTGCAAGGAGAGATACTCTGGTATCCAGGCTGCACCCTCCACCCTTCCCCTTACTACTGCCCTGCCCACTGTTTCCCCTCCCAGCCTGCAGCCCTGCCCAGGGCCCCTTACCTCCAGTGTGGTCCCTGCGTGCCAGCAGGTTTGCCGGGTTGCAGCCCACAAGGACGTGCTGTGACAGGCTAAGCAGCAGCTGCAGGCAGGTTTGCTTGGGGGGGAGGGGCGACCAGGGCAGGCACGTCCCAGAACTTCCTTCCCTGGCTGCAGCTGCACAAGCCTGCCTGCAGTGGGGCCATTCTTAAGCTCCTTTTTTTTAAAAAAAAATATCCAATATTTGCCAATATCCAAACTCCCTTATCATTGATGTTCATGGGATGGGCATGGTTCCCAGCAATATGTTGCCATTAAGCAGAAGTTGCTAATGCCAGGATTCGATTAAGTGGAATCCGCTGGACTTAGAGAGCACCTGACAGACAGTTGAGTCCCACGTTCAGGCTTCAGTGTCTCTTAGAGCGTCTCCTGACATCACAGACACCTAGGCAGAGGCTGGGAGCGTGTTCGCCCCTATTTTCATTGCTAAGACCCTAATAAAGTTGTTATTGCACACGAAGCACTGTGGACCCTGATGAACTCATGCTCTGGCTGACAAATGAGGAAGGAACTGATTGGCAGAAGGGGTGTTGGTGATGTTTTTGTACCCTTTTAAGTCTATAGATGCTGATTTCAGGATCATAAATCATCCTTTTTTAAAAAAAAATAAAAAGCTTTACAGTGCCTCTTTTAAGCTGACCAGCGTTTCAGTCATTCATTCATTCGTTGCTGAAACAAAATGGTGAGTGGCTTGAGACTTTCCTACTTGAGAGGCACCCTATCTCCCCATGGGATGCAGCCACATTCTGCTCAGCCAAGGGGTTTGAAATGGAGTCCCCTTCTGTTTATAAGTACTCTGGCCAGACATTCTCCATTCATGAAGGTCCTTTGTGTTTGGAATTCACTCACCCTCAGTCCAAAATAGCCAGAATTTGTTGGCCTTTATGGCCCACCACAAAGACTGTCTGTTTGCAGGGGTATTTTGGGCTGGGGAGTGGGGGTGGGGAGGGTGGTTTAACTGTTGAGGTTGGGATAGCTTGTTATGTTTGGGGGTTTTTTTCTCTATAGGGTGTGTGTCATGGGGTATGGCTGCCCTATAATGTCCCCTACTGGCTGAGCATGGCACTCCCAGCCTCAGTTTCCTTCCCCAGGGTTGGTATCCTCGGCCTTCCAGACACCAGTCTGTGCTGGAGATGTGGCTTAGCCCTCTGGGCAAGTCACTAATAAACATAACCTGTTCCGTGGTAGCAAAAGTCCAAACTACAAAGGTCCAAACAAACCAAAGGATTCTTATGCCTTCCAGGGCTTCTCTTCAGCCCACTCTCTGTGCCCTGTTCCCAACCCGTTTCTGGGCCACCTTTTGATAGTCTTTTCGGCTTTGGGATAGAGCACTCAGCCCCTAGACTGGGTCTCCTGGAGCATCTTGAACAAATTGCGAGACTATAGAGTGGGATCCCGTTTTGCATTTTAAAGGATGTACCAAAGGTTTTTAATATACGTTTAGTATTGTACTGTAAATTTAGAAGTACTTTGGGAGGAACCCAAGGGCTTGTCTACATGGTGGGATAATGTGTTCTATGGGGGTGTGATTTCTACAGCTCACGAACGTCTTGCACAGTAATTGGTCCATACAATGTGTAGACCCTGCTGAGTCTACATAATACTACTTTTGTCCACTTGGGCTTGTTTACATGGTAAGGTAATAGGCTCTCCAGGGGAGTGATTTCTAAAGCACGAACATGTTGCATATTAACTGGTCCATGTAGACCCTGCTGGTATGCTTTAACATAGTGCTGTTTGAAACAGTACTGCATTAAAGTGCACCAGCAGGCTCTACCCAGACCAATTAATGTATACACATTAGTGTGCTTTAGAAATCACTCCCCTGGAAAGCCCATTACCCCACCAGGTGAACAAGCCCCACGTGGACAAAAGTCAGCTTTTACAGCCAAATTCAGCCCTCAGATTAGTGTGAACAGTGTCTGTTGATTTCACTATTTCTTGTACTACAGTAGCACCCAGCGGCCATAATTGGAATCATTGGGAAACCATTATGTTAGGTGTTGTACAAATGTAAGAGGCAGTTCCAGGCTTCAAAGAACTTACAATCTAATTCAAGACAAGACGCAATAAGCGAGAGTAAAGTTGGAAAGCGTGAGGTCTGATTAGCTCTGTTTCAGAGTAACAGCCGTGTTAGTCTGTCTTCGCAAAAAGAAAAGGAGTACTTGTGGCACCTTAGAGACTAACCAATTTATTTGAGCATGAGCTTTCGTGAGCTACAGCTCACTTAATCGGATGCATACCGTGGAAACTGCAGAAGACATTATATACAAACAGAGACCATGAAACAATACCTCCTCCCACCCCACTGTCCTGCTGGTAATAGCTTATCTAAAGTGATCAAGTTGGGCCATTTCCAGCACAAATCCAGGTTTTCTCACCCTCCGCCCCCCCCACACAAACTCACTCTCCTGCTGGTTATAGCCCATCCAAAGTGACAACTCTCTTCACAGTGTGTATGATAATCAAGGTGGGCCATTTCCAGCACAAATCCAGGTTCTCTCACCCCCATACACACACAAACTCACTCTCCTGCTGGTAATAGCTCATCCAAAGTGACCACTCTCCCTACAATGTGCATGGTAATCAAGGTGGGCCATTTCCAGCACAAATCCAGGCTTTCTCACCCCCACCCCCCACCCCGAAACACACACACACACAAACTCACTCTCCTGCTGGCAATAGCTCATCCAAACTGACCACTCTCCAAGTTTAAATCCAAGTTTAACCAGAACGTCGGGGGGGGGGGGGGGTAGGAAAAAACAAGGGGAAATAGGCTACCTTGCATAATAATTTAGCCACTCCCAGTCTCTATTTAAGCCTAAATTAATAGTATCCAATTTGCAAATGAATTCCAATTCAGCAGTTTCTCGCTGGAGTCTGGATTTGAAGTTTTTTTGTTTTAAGATAGCGACCTTCATGTCTGTGATTGCGTGACCAGAGAGATTGAAGTGTTCTCCGACTGGTTTATGAATGTTATAATTCTTGACATCTGATTTGTGTCCATTTATTCTTTTACGTAGAGACTGTCCAGTTTGACCAATGTAAATGGCAGAGGGGCATTGCTGGCACATGATGGCATATATCACATTGGTGGATGTGCAGGTGAACAAGCCTCTGATAGTGTGGCTGACGTTATTAGGCCCTGTGATGGTGTCCCCTGAATAGATATGTGGGCACAGTTGGCAACGGGCTTTGTTGCAAGGATAGGTTCCTGGGTTAGTGGTTCTGTTGTGTGGTATGTGGTTGTTGGTGAGTATTTGCTTCAGATAAATTGGTTAGTCTCTAAGGTGCCACAAGTACTCCTTTTCTTTTTTTTGATTAGCTCTGTGCACCATGAGATGATTTCAAGGCAGTTTAAAAAAATAAATATTAAGGTACAAATAAACAAAATAGCAAATCAGGAATTCCTACTTGCGATCTCCCTAGCTGTTGTTAGCTGCCAATACCCTATAAGTATCACAGAAGAAGAAGATCTTGAGGAGGAATTGGAAGGATAGGGGACATGAATGGGCTCACTTGTCCATTTTGAGTACAGAATTTGGCAGTAAAATATTTGGGATGTGAATTGAAATTCATTTCTCTAGGGTTTTTTAAAAAAGATTGTCTTATGAAAGCTTGAGGAGTTAAAAAGATACATTCTCCAGTTGCAGAGATCTTTCTCTTCCTACATTTGTCTTTCTCGGTAGTTAAATTTCAAACTTTGAAATTTCAGGTTGATGAAGAGAAGAATGAAAGAGAGGAATTGCTGGACCCTGTAATTTCTATCAGTAACTCTACCTGCAGCCCTTCTGGTAAACCCAGCAATATAAGGATAAGACCTGAAGAATTTTCCACTGATGACTCAGATGAAGCACATCAAGCCCTTGATTTAAGTAAAGTTTCACAGAGTGACTCTGTATTTTCGCAGACTGAATTTCCAGAGAAGCAGGAAAATAAACAGCCAGCGATTATTAGTGATGATACTGTCATTTCTGAGGAAAGACAGACACTGGACAACATCACTCTCTCTGCAGAGGACAATGACAATTGCCAGGCTGGTGGTGATGGATCACTACGTCTCTGTGAAGCAATAGAGTTAGAAGTGAATATGAAGAGCACAAAACATGATAGCCCATGTGGAAAAGGGAGAGAATCATATGATCTATTAGAAAACCAGGGAGAAGAGGAGGAGGAGGAAGATTTTGACTATGAAAGTATAAATGCAGAACCAATTGATTTAGCACTTTCTGAAAGTAATGATGCTGATCTGGAACATGAAGATATGGACCAGGATCCAATCAATGTAGTACTTCCTAAGGAAATTTGCATACCTGAAGAGAGCAAAGCAATCAGTCCAGTTGACTTGGAAGAACCCTTTGATAGTGTATTAACTCTAACATTATCACCTGGTGCAAGTCCTGTCCAGGACGTACCTTCTGATGAAATAACACAATCTGAAGATGCACTTCCAGAGAACCAAGAGGTCACTGTCAAACCAGCTGAAGAAATTAATGATGCAGATATGGACCAGGATCCAATCAATGTAGTACTTCCTAAAGAAATTTGCATACCTGAAGAGAGCAAAGCAATCAGTCCAGTTGACTTGGAAGAACCCTTTGATAGTGTATTAACTCTAACATTATCACCTGGTGCAAGTCCTGTCCAGGACGTACCTTCTGATGAAATAACACAATCTGAAGATGCACTTCCTGAGAACCAAGAGGTCACTGTCAAACCAGCTGAAGAAATTAATGATGCAGATATGGACCAGGATCCAATCAATGTAGTACTTCCTAAAGAAATTTGCATACCTGAAGAGAGCAAAGCAATCAGTCCAGTTGACTTGGAAGAACCCTTTGATAGTGTATTAACTCTAACATTATCACCTGGTGCAAGTCCTGTCCAGGACATACCTTCTGATGAAATAACACAATCTGAAGATGCACTTCCAGAGAACCAAGAGGTCACTGTCAAACCAGCTGAAGAAATTAATGATGCAGATATGGAACATGAAGATATGGACCAGGATCCAATCAATGTAGTACTTCCTAAAGAAATTTGCATACCTGAAGAGAGCAAAGCAATCAGTCCAGTTGACTTGGAAGAACCCTTTGATAGTGTATTAACTCTAACATTATCACCTGGTGCAAGTCCTGTCCAGGACATACCTTCTGATGAAATAACACAATCTGAAGATGCACTTCCAGAGAACCAAGAGGTCACTGTCAAACCAGCTGAAGAAATTAATGATGCAGATATGGAACATGAAGATATGGACCAGGATCCAATCAATGTAGTACTTCCTAAAGAAATTTGCATACCTGAAGAGAGCAAAGCAATCAGTCCAGTTGACTTGGAAGAACCCTTTGATAGTGTATTAACTCTAACATTATCACCTGGTGCAAGTCCTGTCCAGGACGTACCTTCTGATGAAATAACACAATCTGAAGATGCGCTTCCAGAGAACCAAGAGGTCACTGTCAAACCAGCTGAAGAAATTAATGATGCAGATATGGAACATGAAGATATGGACCAGGATCCAATCAATGTAGTACTTCCTAAAGAAATTTGCATACCTGAAGAGAGCAAAGCAATCAGTCCAGTTGACTTGGAAGAACCCTTTGATAGTGTATTAACTCTAACATTATCACCTGGTGCAAGTCTTGTCCAGGACGTACCTTCTGATGAAATAACACAATCTGCAGATGCACTTCCTGAGAACCAAGAAATCACTGTCCAACCAGCTGAAGAAATCAAGTCATCAGCACAAAGTGATTCAGTAGAGGACAGCTGCATTTCTCAGGAAGACAGCGGAACTGGTTCTGCCGATTACACTTCTCTGAGTATTAAAGAATCCAATCAAGTACAAAGCAATACAGCAACTCAAGGAGAGCAAAAGAGCCCTTCTACTGACACAACAGAACTGCTGAACAAATCTTCAGAAGCAAGTGAAAGCCCATGCTTAGTCTTTGAAAATATACACTTGGAAGCTGACTCTGAAGCCAAGAAAAGCTGTGACAAATTTAAGAATACTGAAGTCTGTTCTGTTACTAAAAAGTCACCATGTAATGATGAATTAAACCAGGTAACCATGGTTATTACACATGGAGAACATGAGACCTCTCTTTGCAAATTGGTAGAATCGGCTTGTATCTTATCAGTGGATAACGAAAAATCTTTTGCTAAAGAACATTTGGACTTGAAACAAATTAATTTTGTAAACCATCAGTATACGCACAGTCTTATTTTGAGTGAAGAAGAGACAAGTCCAACTGACAAGTCCACTCGCACTGACCCAGAATTGATGATTGGCACTCCTTTTCAGCAGCATAGCAGCCCTATAAGTAGAGACACTGAACTGCACAAAAGTATATTAGAGCCAAGTGAGCATGATCCAGTGCTTTGCAAAAATATGAATTCTGACCACACTGATCAAATAGATGTTACGAAAATATGCTCCATCTCTGAGAGTCTAACACCCTTGTCTGCTGGGGATGACTCCTCAAGTTCTTGTTATACTGAACGACCAAAGAAAGACAAATTTCTAGAACACGAAACGCCTGTAGTTAAAATAGCAGACTTACTGAGGAGTGAGGAAGAGATTTCTCCAGCTGACAAGCCCACTTGTACTAACCCAGAATTGTTGACTGGTGTTGCTTTTCAGCAGCATAGTATCCCCATCAGCCGAGAGACAGATGTGCACACTAATTTATTAAAGCAAAGTGAGAAGAATCCAGTATTTTCCAAAAGTATGAATTCTGACCACACTGATCAAATAGATGTGATGGAGATGTCTTCTACAGCAGAAGAAGCTTTCTCAGGTTCCTGTTACACAGAATGGGCAAAAAAAGACATGTTTTTAGACCATAAAATCCCTGTCGGCAAAGTAGCAGACTTACTAGAGAATGATGACAAAGAAGAACCCACATCACATGAGGAATTTGATCTAAGAAGGACTAGCCGTGCTGCGAGCACTCCATCTATTTTAGAAGAGGAGGAGGAACAGTTCGCAGAAGCATGTGACCAGAGCTCTGTTTGTGAAATAACAGAACTGCAGAGTGATTGTATGATGGAAGAATCTAATATGTTTGCTGATTTACATCAAACCAACTTAGATGACACTAGGGAAGAAATCCCTGTTTCCTCTGTTCAAATGCCTACAACGTTATATGCACACACAGACTCTAGAGAGACTCTAGAAGTTAGTGATACTGAGGATATTTTGGAGAAACATTTGGCCAACCAAGGTACAAAATTCCCTAACAAAGGTAGAGGTGTGCATTTGACCTTTGAAAGTTTATCGTATGAGTCTTTTTCTGGAGACTCTGACCAGGAGTACTTTGGAGGTACTGTACATCCCACAGCTAAATTTAGGGGTTCTTGTGGCACAAGACCTATTGATACTATCCGCGCAACAAGCGTTACAAGGACTAATTATGATTGTTCATGTCTAAGCTCAGCGAATGAAAATTGGAAGAGTGATGACTGGGACTCCTTGGAAGCAGGCAAAAGATTTTCAGTGGTTGAGTCAGGCTGGCCTGTTGGGTTTAGGGAAGATGCTAGGTATGTGCCCCCTTTTGTCAATATTAAAGATGATCAGGGCACCGTGAGGGATTATACAAACTTTATTGTTACCAAAAAACACAAAGACAAAACTAGACCTTTACAGCCTTCAAAGAGACATGACCATTTTGTGGAACGATCTGACTTAATAAGCTCATTGACTAGGACCTGGAAGGTTATTGATGATCTTACCCAGAACACTTTAGATATGGAATGTCTGCGTTTCAGTTATAAGCTAAAACAAGTAATAAAGAGCCAGAAATCACGACTTTCTACCTCCAATTGTATCTTTCCAAAAGAGATTTCTGCCCAGGTAATGGCTGAGACTTTGCCCCTGAGAGAGGCTCCTGAAGCCCCTAGTCTAAATTCACCATGCAGGAGTAGGAGCCCCCTTCTGGTAACAGTTGTGCGTTCAGATACAAGGCAGCGTAGTTCAAGTTGGCACCCAAGAAACGATATATACACAGATTTTGCTGAACCACCTCTCTTTGTCCCATGGCAGGATAAATTTAGCAGTGAAAGAAATGCGGCAAAAGTCAAAAGCCAGGGCCGTGACTATGGTATTCCTTTACATCTCAGCAAGTTAAAATACGATGATAAACTAAAAGAATCCCGGGGGGATATTTCGGTCATTCTAAATGAATATGCTGAGTTCAACAGGGTGATCTTGAACAATATACATGTGGGTAACAAAGGAAGAGGTCAGAGCACTACCTCAGAAGAGTGTGCAGGCAAAAGGAAAAAATGCACACATTTCCCCAAAAGAACAGCCTCCTATGAGAACATGATTAGTGACTTATGCAACACTCTGCACTACAGACTGAAAAGTGTTGTTAAAGAGGCTTGCAAAAATGCGTGTATGTTCTACCTAGTTGAAACAGAAGATGACCCTTTCTTTGTGAGAATGAAGGTAATGTGGCAATTTCTAAATCTTCCTAGTTTGTTTAAAATTGTGAGTGAACTTTGTGCTGCTTATAAGGTTGAACTGGTACCAGTGGCTTGAGTCAGGTATGGCACTGGGGGGGGTCTCTATGCAGGCTTCCTCGCACGATTTGGCCAATGCTTCTTAATGCTGACCGGCAGTATCTTCCTGCTGTGTTGGTCCTAGGGGATTTCAGTCCTGATCAGTAACACCCTCTGCTACTTCATCTTGGCTCTCTGGAGCCATAATTCAAACCAAATTATGCCAAAGTGTGTGGTAGTTTAGTGATGCATAAACAGAGGGAACTAGGATCAGCGATCACTGATTAATTTTCACTGGTGAGCAAAGAAAAGAGGTGGACTGCAGGCATTAAAGGCTAATCCAGCACCTCAGATTTTTTTCTGCTCATAATAGCAAAGAAAATTGGCAAACCACACAAAACCACGTGCCAGATGACTACGGTTTGCATTTGCCAGGCCTGTATCATGGCCGCAGTTTGTGTATGCCTCATAATTTTTTAAAAATGTTTATACTGGGAAGAATGTGAGGCAGCCTTTGCTCTGCCTTTGTCATGGTTTTGCACAGTTTAGGAATAGTCCTGGCTCCTGGATTGTCCCGGAGTCCCAGGTGGCTTGAAATGCCTTTTTTCATTTGCATTTGGCACAACTATGACTGTTTCTGATTTAGGTCTTGCCTACTTGCTCCGGTGACGTAGTTCATCCAAATGGGGCCACTCTTGGAGACCCCACACACATTTCAGGTGGTGTAAATTATGGTTGCCAACTATTTGGGGCAGTTAGCCATCAAGAGCACCTTGTACCAGTGTTCCATAGACTGTACTGGTGTCTTCCGTTTGCTTTTGATCACACTTCAAGACATTGATGATGGTGCTTTTTAAAAAAACCTTACAGTACATGGTTTGATTCCTGTTTAACCTGAGAAACCGGCCTCTCTCACCGTGCCTGATTGTGACAGCCGAGTTTAGCCGAGAGTCCCGAGTGTTTTGAACATCTGCATGCTACTGAAAGGTGGTTTTCAGTGGGGGTCTTTGACACTGGAATTTGTTTCCCCAATTAGGCTATATCTATACTAGAGTTTTTTGGGGAAATCTCTCAGTTTCAGCTGCATTGGAAGTAGCAGCGTTGGAGAGCTAGTATAGACAGTCACTGGCATCTTTACCACTGTTGTTGTCTATACCGGCTCTGAACTGGTCTAGAAAACAGGGTGGTAAAAACAATGGTGTGTGTCAATGCCTTCTCTGTGCTCCCAGTTGTGCCTTTTCTGACACACACACAAAAAAAGGGGGGGGGGGGCAGAAAAACACAGTTTTCCACAAGAAAATTTCAGTTTTGCAGGGGAAAAAAGGAGACTTTTTTCCCATTGGGAAGATCAAAATAAGGGCTCCCCAGCTGCCTGGCAGCAAGGCTCTGGTCAAGCGCACTTTCTGCCTGTGAAATCGACAAAAGCTTTCCTGGAGGGCTGCCAGGCTGTGTCACTTGGAGACTCTCTCCAGCTCCTGCAGGCAGGCTGGAAGGCTCTTGTGAATTTCAAAAGTGTAGTTGACAAGTGTCTTGCAAGCAGGCAGACAGGAAGCCAAACAGTGCTCCCGAAACAAAAGATTTCCTGAAAACCCTTCCCGTGAAAATTTTTGCATTTTTGGCCTTTTGTCCCAGTGTGGGACAAAAGAAAAATTTCAAACATGCAACATTTTATGCAGGAAGGTATATCTGTTTTCCGGCCAACTCTAGTAGACACAGCCTTAGTCTGACTGAACTCCAGCCTGACTTCCAGAGCGTGGTGGAAAGCCCATCTGCTTACTCATGCTTTTCTATGTAGTTGATTGACTGGGTGCATTTTTTTTTTTTTTTAACCTCAGCAACTTAATTCTGCGGTAGAGTTTGTCTGTAAAGGGAACTTTAAAAAATGTAAAATTAAATGAGCTAGCACGCTGTCTCGGTACTGGGTCATCTACTCTCTGCATTTTGGCTGCAGCGGACTTTCCCGAGAGCACATGTAATACATAGATCGAGATGTTTATCTAACCAAGAGTATATTAGAGTACGAAAATAGATTTTGCTGTGCTGATGAGTTGAGATGAGAGAGGTGCTGGCCATTCTGAATCTCTCCTCACTGCAAACTGGTTGGCACGGGAGAGTCCATTTCAAAATGCTTGCCATTTTTTTTTCCTTCTTTCTTTTCCTGTGTGGTGGTTGAGTAAGTGATCAATTTATTTTTAAAGTTTTGTGTTTGATATTTAGAGTAAGTTGAATTTTCAGATAATTAGATTATTTTAGAAACCAAATAATAACAGAAATACACCTTTGGCCAGTGGTTCTCAGACTTTTGTACTGGTGACCTCTTTCACATAGCAAGCCTCTGAGTGTGACCCCCCCCCCCCTTATAAATTAAAAACACTTTTTTATATATTTAACACCACTATAAATGCTGAGTGCAAAGCGGGGTTCGGGGTGGAGGCAGACAGCTCGCGACACCCATATAATAACCTTGCAACCTCCTAAAGGGGTCCCAACCCCCAGTTTCAGAACCCCTGCCTTAGGCATATTGATAAAATAGCTTACTCTTTCCAGTCCTGAGTGGTACTCTCATCAAACAAGCCTGAACTATATAAGGTCAAACTTTATATAAATTTGTTTGCAGAATTGGGGAAAAAACCCATCTAAACAAGACAAGATTTATTTTTCATGTTGGGCTTTAGCATAACCAGAGTCTGAATATCCAGGTTATTTGCAGATAAATCATAGCTTTCATACTCAACTGGAAATCATATTAAATGTTTTTGGTTTTCGGTTATCTGTTTTTGGTAAGGTGTAAAAATGTTGGCCATACAAACATTCTTACTTTGTTGCGATGATTTATTTGTGTTTCAGAGCTTATTGAAGAAAGGTGGCCACGCTGAAATTGAACCTCTGAATTTCTGTAAAGCACAACACCTGGAGACAGACAGACTGATTGTCATTATTAGAAATGAGGACATATCTTTGCATATTCATAAAGTAGGTTCAGAAGTATCTTTCTTGTGTCAAAACTGGAAATGCCCTTTCTAAATACGACAGTCCATTTTTAAACAGGTTTCTAATTTTGCACCTATCCAGAGTTTTATCTTTAATTGTTCACATCTGCATACCTATTGGTGAGGTCCTAAAGATGTCGCAGTTTAAAGCTAACCTAATACATACGCAGGGTCCATGGCTAAGGAGTTGTAAAAACCACAAGAACAGAGGGCCCATTTCTTTCACTGCTGTTGCTCCAGTTCAGATCACAAAATAGCTAGCGACCTCAGAAGTCCGTACAAACCAGGCAAGGCACCAGTCTGGGTTGTCTGGTTTAACTTTTCCAAGTCTGCGCAGTAAACTAGTTTGAGCCAGGGTTAGAACGCAGGAATTTCTGGCTCGTATGCCCCTGTTGAGATCCCCATCAGCATTCCAGCAGCACCAATCACTGCAGTGTCTAAGTGCTGTCCACAAGGTATAAAACCCAGGCGAGGCTTTCATTGAACTCACTTGGCACTGAATAGACACAGGAATTGCCACTTTCTGAAATTATGCTATAATTACACTATGGCAGAGTGTCATTTAGAATAATTCTGTGGAGCCTGTGTGGTAATTGTAAATCCTGCATTTCTTCAGTTTTACCTGTGAGCCTATCCCAGTAGTTGCTAATTCTAAGATGTGACCAGAGACTATTTATCAAAGTACCCCTTTCTGTCCCCAGCTCCAGCTTTGTCTTTTTTTTAACTTGCGTGTTTTAAGACGTACTAGAGTTCACTGTACCCTGTGACCCAGTTTTGATTTCTCTACCTGGTCTCATGTCTACATTACACACTAAGCCCAGGTCTTTGGACTCACTGTTCTCAAGCCCATGCTTACGCCGCTACACTGCACTGTAAACCTGGGTTTAAAATGGCTGGACCCGGGTCTCATGGCCGAGCTAACGTGTCCGTACTGCACTATGCAGACTTTCTGACTCCGATCTGTGGCTTGGACTGTGTCCACTCTGCAAGACAATACAACTTGGACCTGAGTCGCAGCAAGACTTGGGCTCTGACACATCCCCTAAGCAGGCTCTTTGGACCTCGGTTCTGAGTGCTTGCTGACCTGAGTCAGATGGCTTTGTGTCTTGTCTGTGGACAGAAGGAGGTCTCGGGCTCCAGTCAGACCCTGGGCTGAGCATGCAGTGTAGACGTACCCATAGTCCTTGAATTGCTGCCAGTGTGCTGGGAGCAGTGTGATGTGTTCAGCCCCGTGGCTCAGCGTGAGAGAGAAGTGCCTCACAGCGATCACCACTGGATTCATAAAAAGAGGGCTCAGAGGCTCCTGCAGAGTCCCACTGAGTCATCTACAGCTTGGCGGGGCTGTGCTGTGGAGACTTGAGGATGGAGTGCGTAAAACAGGAGGAAATGGGCAACATCCTCAGGACTCCAGCAGGGACGCCTGTCTACTGGAAGAAGAAAGAATGAGAGAGGTTCCTGGTTAGGTGTGTGAAGTCTGACCCATTAAAAGGTACATATTGTACATGAAGAATGTTTTTGCCTTTAACAGATCCCTTCCTTGCTGAGATTAAAGCATTGCCCAAATGTAACCTTTGCTGGAGTGGACAGCCCAGAGGACGTAACTGATCACACTTATCAGGAGCTGTTTCACATGGGGGGGTTTGTGGTCTCTGATGATGAAGTGTTAGAAACTGTAACTTTAGGTGAGTCTAATTACCCCCTCCCTCTTTATACCCATGAAAATCATTGGTCTTTGTTGCAAGAGGATGATATTGCAGTACTGTAATAACTGTGACTTAAATACAGCGCAGGCTTAGGATGGATCTAGGGAAACACGTGGCTCTAGAAGGCTGTGGCATTGTCAGGAGCCTCTCGAGAGATGTTGGTTGGTAGCAGATGCCAGTATTCCCAAAGCCATTCAGGATGGAGCATTTCCCCCCAGAAGAGAGAACTTTTTTCTTTCTGTGTATTGAATATAATGCTTGTGAAAGGCATTGGATTGGCTTCCCTCTGTCCACAAAATGGGCACCATCGCCAGCTTTCCTGAACCCTAACAATGCGAGATCATCTCTAGGGCTGAGAGCGTAGTTCAGTGTCCATGGCCCTTCATGGGCATTAAGAAAGGGATAGATAATAAAACAGAAAATATCATGTTGCCTCTATATAAATCCATGATACGCCCACCTCTTGAATACTGCGTGCAGATGTGGTCGCCCCATCTCAAAAAAGATATACTGGAATTGGAAAAGGTTCAGAAAAGGGCAACAAAAATGATTAGGGGTATGGAACAGCTTCCATATGAGGGGAGATTAATAAGCCTGGGACTTTTCAGCTTGGAAAAGAGACGACTAAGGGGGGATATGATAGAGGTCTTTAAAATCATGACTGCTGTGGAGAAAGTAAATAAGGAAACGTTATTTACTCCTCCTCATAATACAAGAACTAGGGGTCACCAAATGAAATTAATAGGCAGCGGGCTTAAAACAAAAGGAAGTGTTTCTTCACACAATGCGCAGTCAACCTGTGGAACTCTTTGCCAGAGGATGTTGTGAAGGCCAAGACTAGAACAGGGTTCAAAAAAGAACTAGATAAGTTCATGGAGGATAAGTCCATCAATGGCTATTTGCCAGGATGGACAGGGATGGTGTCCCTATCCTCTGTTTGCCAGAAGCTGGGAATGGGCGACAGGAGATGAATCACTTGATGATCACCTGTTCTGTTCATTTCCTCTGGGGCACCCGGCACTGGCCACTGTCGGAAGACGGGATACTGGGCTAGGTGGACCTTTGGTCTGACCCAGTATGGCCGTTCTTATGACAGTTGTGGTGTCAGTTCATTCCAGTGAGAATGGGAGTGTTTTGTGGTATGAACATCTGTACACTAGAAACTAGGCAGAGATTCCCACTAATTGATTTTACATAGGCCAAAGGACAGTAGTTAGTGGGTAACATCTTTTGGCCAATATCAAACTTCTCTGGATCCACTGGCGAGTTGGAGATGAAAGATGCCTCTGTTCTAATAACCCCTTGAACTCTCACTGAAAATAATACAAAACTCTTTGACTTTTTGGCCTTCAGATTGCTCTTTAAGAACATGATGATGTGCTTTTTATATGTAGTAATGCTTGGACATCTGGTTTTCTGACACCACCTGATTCTCAGACTCGATACTGAAATATTTTATTCCCACAGGTCAGCTGAAGGAAATAGTTAAAACACTGGAAAAGCTGAACAGTCATGGAAAGTGGAAATGGCTGCTTCACTACAAAGAAAGTAAAAAACTAAAAGAAGACATAAGGTAACTGTCAGCACGGATCTGTCAAGAACAAATTGTGCCAAACCACCAGCTTTCTTTCACAGGGTAACAAACCTTGTAGATGGGGGGAAGCGGTAGATGTGGTAGATGTTGATTTTAGTAAGTGTTTTGATACTGTCTTACATGACCTTTTCATAAACAAACTAGGGAAATACAACCTAGATGGAGCTACTATAAGATGGGTGCAAAACTGGTTGGAAAACCATTCCCAGAGTGTGGTTCACAGTCAAGCTGGAAGGGCATAATGAGTGGGGTCCCGCAGCAAGGGATCAGTTCTGGGTCCAATTCTGTTCAGTATTTTTCATCAGTGATTTAGATAATGGCACAGAGAGTACACTTATAAAGTTGGCAGACAATACCAAGCTGGGAGGGGTTGCAAGTGCTTTGGAGGATAGGATTAAAATTCAGAATGATCTGGAGAAATGGTCTGAAGTAAATAAGATGAAATGCAATAAGGAGAAATGAACAGTACTCCATTAAGGAAGGAACAATCAGTTGCACACATACAAAATGGGCAATGACTGCCTAGGAAGGAGGACTGTGGAAAGGGATCTGGGGGTCATAGTGGATCACAAGCTAAATATGCGTCAACAGTGTAACACTGTTGCAAAAAAAGCAAACATCATTCTGGGCTGTATTAGCAGGAGTGTTGTAAGCAAGACAGGAGAAGTAATTCTTCTGCTCTACACTGCACTGCTTAGGCCTCAGCTGGAGTATTGTGTCCGGTTCTGGGCGCCACATTTCAGGAAAGATGTGGAGAAATTGGAGAGAGTCCAGAGAAGAGCGACACAAATGATTAAAGGTCTAGAAAACATGACATATGAGGGAAGATTGAAAAAACTGGGTTTGTTTAGTCTGGAGAAGAGAAGACTGTTACAAGTAGGAGGGAAGTAAATGGTTCTTGTTAACCTCTGCGAATAGAACAAGAAGCAATGGGCTTAAATTGCAGCAAGGGAGGTTTAGGTTGGACATTAGGAAAAACTTCCTGTCAGATTTCAGAGTGGTAGCCATGTTAGTCTGTATCAGCAAAAAAACCGAGGAGTACTTGTGGCACCTTAGAGACTAACAAATTTATTTGAGCATAAGCTTTTGTGGGCCCAAACCCACTTCATTGGATGCATGCAGTAGAAAATACAGTAGGAAGATATATATATATATATACACACAGAGAACGTGAAAAAATGGGTGTTGCCATACCAACTGTAAGGAGACCAATTAATTAAGGTGGGCTATTATCAGCAGGAGAAAAAAAGCCTTTTGTAGTGATAATCAGGATGGCCCATTTCCAACTGTTGACAAGAAGGTGTGAGTAACAGTAGGGGGGAAAAATTAGCACGGAGAAATAGTTTTACTTTGCATACTGACCCAGTCTTTCTTCAAGCCTAATTGAATGGTGTCCAGTTTGCAAATTAATTCCAATTCTGCAGTCTCTTGTTGGAGTCTGTTTTTGAAGTTTTTTTGCTGGAGAATTGCAACTTTTAGGTCTGAAATTGAGTGACTGGGGAGGTTGAAGTGTTCTCCAACTGGTTTTTGAATGTTATAATTCTTGACGTCTGATTTGTGTCCATTTATTCTTTTGCGTAGAGATTGTCCAATTTGGCCAATGTACATGGCAGAGGAGCATTGTTGGCAACCTTGGTACATTGGCCAAACTGGACAATCTCTACACAAAAGAATAAAGAATAGCTCACCTTAATGAATTGGTACTCCTCGGTTTTCTAACTGTCAGGGTGGTTAAGCACTGGAACAAATTGCCCAGGGAGGTGGTGGAATCTCCATCATTGGAGATTTTTAAGAGCAGGTTAGACAAATACCTGCCAGGGATGGTCTAGATAATACTTAGTCCTGCCTTGAGTGCAGGGGACTGGAGCTCTCGAGGTCCCTTCCAGTCCTGCAATTCTGTGATTCTAAAGTAATGACAGCATTGGCTGGCTGGTTTCCCAGGGCTTGTCTACACAGTGCTGCAGTGTGGACTACAGAGGTGTCATTTCTAGAGCATTCTGCCCTATGTAGCCTCTGCTGGCACGAACTACAAGATCTCTCATTTGTGTTTCAAACAGGACTACATTAATGCACATTAAGTACCTTTAAGACCACGCCAGCAGGGTCTATGGAGAAGTCTGAGCACAATATGTTAGAGTGCTCCAGAAATCACACCCCCTTGTAGACCAGGCCCCATCAGATTCATTTAGCTTCCAGCCCTTCGTCAGTTGCATGAGTAATACATCCTGACATCACAATCTTCAGAAAGTCCAGTATGGACTGATCGGGCTAGTTAAGCATCTGAAACTTTGTCTTGGTCCCTTATTGGACTGATTAGAGGGTTTTAAGTTCTGCTCATGTTACTTTTTGTTTACCTGAGCAATTTTTTGTTAGACAAGGACCAGTTCCAGCAAGGTTATAATTAAAATCTGAAATCCAGACGATCTATAAATCAAGTAAAAGTTACAAAAAATCATCTGATCCAGGTCAGCAAAAAAGCTTCTTTAATCTGTTAACCTTGGGGAGTGTGAAAAAAGGCCTCAATCAGTGAAACCACACACACAACAGTGGTGAAAGAGATTATGCTTGCCAAGTCAAGCCCTCTGGAGTTAGAAAATGCCAGAATTAAGGTTGTTTGTGCATATTCATGATAGTCTTTAATTAAATGATCACATACTATCTTTCCACCGGACACCTGCCTCATTCAGTGCATATACGAACTGTGCAGCTACACTGAAAACAAAGGTGTGTTGTATAGGCAATTAAAAAGCTACTCATGTTGTACTGGACTTGTTGGCATGGGGCCAGATCCTGAAGTCCTTACTGTGCAAAACTCCCATTGAAATCATTGGGAGTGGTATCTGTGTAAGGACTTTAATATTTGGTTTATTGAGGGCTGTTTGGAGTGGGTTGTGGGTTTTCCAATTGATATTAAAAAGGAAATTATTAATTTTACAAATTTCCATTAAGCAGTTTCAGGTAAAGTGGGTTTGGCTGTACTATTATTAAACTGTCAGATCAGATTAGGCTCAGTGTAAGCTTTGTAAAGGCAGAGCTTTGCGAAAGCTAAAGGGACATTGTCAACCTGAACTCTAGTCAATTTTCAAAGAAAAATAGTTCCAAGTATTTTGTGGTCCTACATCAGCCACTAAGTTTCCAGAATAATGTTTGTGGCTTTGTGTTTTTTGAAACATTTTCCCGCTGGTTGCTGTGTGAAAGACTCACACGAACAATGACCGTGCCAGGAAAACCGTGAAACCAACTATTAGGAAGTACTGTCAAATGGACAAAGTTATATATGCTGGAAAAAACATCTGTCAGTCAGTCATTTTAGGTGCTACTTGTAAGACCCCTAAGTTTAAAAAAAAGTGATTTTTTTTTTAAAGCTAACAATGTCCATTTAATAGTATTGTTTCCATGGTTTTTTTAAATGAAAACCATTTGTTTGAACATTCCCCAGCTAGCAAGTGAGACAGAAAGTGAAACTTACTAGAATCAAAGGTGAAAACTGAGCAGTCTGTTTTCACTGCCCAAGCAGAGAGAAGTACTGAAAGGAAAATTGGTGAAAAGTAAATATAGTTTTAAAATTCCTTCACCTTCAGCAACCTAACGCGTGGATACAGGTCAGGAAATGCGATTTGTCATCGGACAGTACGTCCCTTTGAATGGCCTCTGGTGTCTCAGAAACTTTGGGCCTCTGACATCTGCACTGCAAAAAAACCAAACCAAAAGCCGGGGCAGCGAGTCTGGGTTTACGGACTCAAGCTTGCGCTCCAGTGCTAACCGTAGCCACGTAGACGTTCCCGCTCGGGCCCAGGTGGCTTTCAGAGCCTGGGCTCTTGCCCTAGTGGGAGCATCTGTGCTACTATTTTGAGTGCCGGAGCAGGAGACTCACTGCTGCAGCGTTTTATTTGCACTACGGACGTACCCTCGACGGCTCACTCTTCAGAATCTACCAGACGAGGCTCCTGCAGTGCGTAACATCTGTAGGTGTTAGCGACATAGATGGAACCATTACTTCAGTTAGACTCAAGCAGCCCTTCTCAAGCCCTGTACTGGTGCTGGTAACAAGCCACCCTGAGACCACCTAAGCAGTGGTCAGCGTTGGGAGCTCCCTTGGCAAACTTTCTTGCAAGGTGGCGGGGTGGGGGTGAGCCGTAGTGATCATTACTAATGTAATTGCATTGGCACAGGTTAAAAAGCAAACACATGTAGGGAGGAAAGTCAAGGGGAAAGAAACAAGTGTGTAGAACAAAGGCTTTAAATATTATCCATGATTATTCTGTCTGAACGTAAACCAGGACCATGATTCACGGTGTAAAACTTGTTTCTGTTCCAACAGGGTGGATTCTACTGCGCACAAAAAGAACTGGATACTGAAATCGTGCCAAGAAGCTAATACTGTTGAAGTTCTTCATTACCATCAGTGCGACTCCAAATCATGCACAAAATCTGAGCATCTGAAGTGCTTATTAAACTTGCAGGTTCAGCACATCAGTGCTAGGTTTGCTGTGTATCTCACAGGTGAGAACTGAGCTCAGGACACCACTAATGATTTGTCATACAGTAGCACCCTTTAGCCCTAGTTGGCATTGGGGCTTCATTGTGCTGGGTGCTTTACAATCGTAAAATAGTGTCTGCCCCCAAATTGTCCTTCGTTAGAACGTAAACAGACACGGTAGGTGGGCGTGAAACGCAGCATGAGGCAAGGGTAACAAAACAGGGACATCCGGTTGCACGTAGTTCTGGTGTCCCTAGCCTGTTTGCCAGAAGCTGGGAATGGGCGACAGGGGATGGGTCACTTGATGAGTCCCTGTTCTGTTCATTCCCTCGGGGGCACCTGGCACTGGCCACTGTTGGAAGACAGGACACTGGGCTAGATGGACCTTTGGTCTGACCCAGTATGGCCGTTCTTATGGATTCTATTAAACATTCCCTTTTGATGACAAACGGATTTTGACATGAATTATAATTGGTGAAAATAAAGAAAAGATTCCTTTGGGAGTTGAATGCTAATTAACTCAAAGCTGTGAGGCAAGCACCAGCAGTGTCCTCTGATCCTGATAAAGGGTTGGTGTCTATAGCATAGGGGATTAGAAGCACAGGCATCTTGTTGTCTTCCCAGCTTTGTTACTATCTGGCTTTTTCACTGGAAGGATGCACCTGACCTCTGGGCTTCCCTTCACCCTTCTTCAAAAGGAGCTGCTTGATGTGAAGATGCTTACCTGCCTTGCCGACATGCCCGCAGGCTCACTGTGTGCTCTGTGAGCTTTGCATAGATGAGAGTTTGCTTGTCAGCACAGAGCATTGTGGTTCCATGGACCCATCAGTCTAGGAGGGTAGAAAACAGATGGGTCCATGGAACAGGCATAGCTAATAACTCGGTGTTGCATGCTGTAGAGTTCCTTCCCTCGGATAATCTCACAGTGCTTTACAAGCGGTTAAGGAATTAAAGCGTAGAATAGCCTTGTGAAGTGACTGTGTTAATTGCTCTTTAGAGCTGGGGGAGCTGATGCACAGACGAGTGTCACACAAGGAGAGCAGAAATATGATCCGGGTCTCCCATTCCAGTGCTATCCTCGGTACTATTGTACTGGATTGCAAACTTCCAGTTGCTCAGTGCAAGTAATATTTTTTTTATCAGGCAAATAAAAGATTGTTTCGTTATCATTCGCCACAGTAAAGGGCAAGAGAATTTTCTGCCTGCGTTAGTAAATTTTTTGTGCCAATTTTTCAAGGCTATTTAATGCACTCATGTTTTTTTATATTTGATCATTTTATTATTGGCTGCTCAATAGATATTTACAAGGCACTTTCCATTAATCTGCTGAAATTTGCAAAACAGCAAATAATAATTGGAATCAGTCATTTCACCCAGGGAGATGAACCCACTCCACTCTGACACGAGGAAGAGAATACATGCTGGTTAGATGTGTCAGTTTGACAGTTACTTTAGGGTTTCCATAAGCAAAAAGGACTGTTTCATTTCATCAAGGGTATTCTTCTTCTTGCTGCTTTTCCATTTGCAGATAAGCCCAGTGTCAGCAGAGAGGTCTTTGAAAGCAAAGGGATCCTAGTCACTGATGTAAATAACTTCACTGGAACTGTGCAAAACGTGGTTGTCCCATTTCAAAGCAGCTATTGGTAAGAGCAAACGAGGGCTTACGATGCGAATCCCTCTATCAGAAAGTGCACTAACGCCCATGCTGGGAATTGTAGAAATGCAGAAGCAGCAAATCTAGTAACAGACTTCTCAATAATAGAGGGAATTTATCAGTGCTCTGTGGGGAGAGAGTGGAGTCCTGGAGTTTAGAATTACTCAGATGAGGCTGATCTAGCCTGTTCCACAGGGGGGCTATATAACATTATAGCTTATCACTGTTCTTTTCCTCCCAGTCACTTCAGGAGCTTGACTACTCAATGGCTCCCTCTGGTGCTTTTGGGAGAGGGAGTTACCTTTGTAGCTAAATCCTGTGTGTGTTGTGTCTAAGACCCAGGAGCTGGGATTCCTGAGTGCTGCTGTCTTTTGCACTAGTGCTTTGCATCAAGGGCTAGGGACCCACAGCCACCAATACATTAAATTGACACCCGTCAGGTATTCCTAGAGTGGTAGCTGCCTTCCAGCAGCTGAAAAAGGGAACAGCAGGGTCCAGAATGGGAATAAAGGAATCCTAGCGCTCCGGAATAGAATTCTTTAGGACATGGAACATGCTCACGTACCTGCCTTGGCATGTGCTCCCTATTGAATCCATTGCAGTTTTTTAAAGCGTTGAGGTCAAGGCAGAAAGGCAGCGCCTCTCCTACCCAGCCTGCATGTTTCCAGTGGTCAGCAGCGCCCGGGTATCTGTGCCTTCCTTCTCTCAAACTACTTCCCTCCGTCAGACAGTTGAGCATGTCAAAGGGCCGTGCCGTCTCTTGGACGGCGCACAAGTAAAATGGGTACAGTGGAGCTGTGTCCTCACACACTTCCGCTAGGCTCTTGTCGTCTTCCTGAGAATCCCAGCCTGCGCCCCTTGTTCTGCAACACTTTGCCACACCAGCCACCTGGCCCCCTACCTCTTCTGCACCCCGCTGCTCTCCTGCTCCTGCATCTGTTCCTCCCCTTGCCACCACTCCAGCTCCCACCCCTCCCCTCCCCCCCCCCCCGCCCACCACCAGGGCATGCCCTGCCTAATTGTCTTGCGGCCGCTGTCCACCTGATTGCCCCCGACTCCTCCCCCAATTTCAGAAAAGCTGTCAGAAGGGTTTCAGAGTAACAGCCGTGTTAGTCTGTATTCGCAAAAAGAAAAGGAGGACTTGTGGCACCTTAGAGACTAACCAATTTATCTGAGTATAAGCTTTTGTGAGCTACAGCTCACTTTATCGGATGCATACTGTGGAAACTGCAGAAGACATTATATACACAGAGACCATGAAACAATACCTCCTCCCACCCCACTCTCCTGCTGGTAATAGCTTATCTAAAGTGATCGCTCTCTTTACAATGTGTATGATAATCAAGGTGGGCCATTTCTAGCACAAATCCAGGTTTTCTCACCCTCCGCCCCCCCCCCCCCCCAAACTCACTCTCCTGCTGGTAATAGCCCATCCAAAGTGACCATTCTCTTTACAATGTGTATGATAATCAAGGTGGGCCATTTCCAGCACAAATCCAGGTTTTCTCACACCCCCCCCTCAAAAAACTACACACACAAACTCACTCTCCTGCTGGTAAAAAGAAAAGGAGTACTTGTGGCACCTTAGAGACTAACCAATTTATTTGAGCATAAGCTTTCGTGAGCTACAGCTAACATTACAAAAAGAAGGATTCTAGGTGGACTCCTCCTTAAGGTCGAAACAGCAGACTGGACTTCTACATAGAGTACTTCCGCCGATGTGCACGGGCTGAAATTGTGGAAAAGCAGCATCACTTGCCCCATAACCTCAGCCGTGCAGAACACAATGCCATCCACAGCCTCAGAAACAACTCTGACATCATAATCAAAAAGGCTGCAAAGGAGGTGCTGTTGTCATCATGAATAGGTCGGAATATGAACAAGAGGCTGCTCGACAGCTCTCCAACACCACTTTCTACAAGCCATTACCCTCTGATCCCACTGAGAGTTACCAAAAGCAACTACAGCATTTGCTTAAGAAACTTCCTGAAAAAGCACAAGATCAAATCTGCACAGACACACCCCTGGAACCCCGACCTGGGATATTCTATCTACTACCCAAGATCCATAAACCTGGAAATCCTGGGCGCCCCATCATCTCAGGCATTGGCACCCTGACAGCAGGATTGTCTGGCTATGTAGACTCCCTCCTCAGGCCCTACGCTACCAGCACTCCCAGCTACCTTCGAGACACCACTGACTTCCTGAGGAAACTTCAAACCATCGGTGATCTTCCTGATAACACCATCCTGGCTACTATGGATGTAGAAGCCCTCTACACCAACATTCCACACAAAGATGGACTACAAGCCGTCAAGAACACTATCCCCGATAATGTCACGGCTAACCTGGTGACTGAACTTCGTGACTTTGTCCTTACCCATAACTATTTTACATTTGGGGACAATGTATACCTTCAGATCAGCGGCACTGCTATGGGGTACCCGCATGGCCCCACAGTATGCCAACATTTTTATGGCTGATTTAGAACAACGCTTCCTCAGCTCTCGTCCCCTAACACCCGTACTCTACTTGCGCTATATTGATGACATCTTCATCATCTGGACCCATGGAAAAGAAGCCCTTGAGGAATTCCACCATGATTTCAACAATTTCCATCCCACCATCAACCTCAGCCTGGTCCAGTCCACACAAGAGATCCACTTCCTGGACACTACAGTGCTAATAAACAATGGTCACATAAACACCACCCTATACCGGAAACCTACTGACCGCTATTCCTACCCACATGCCTCCAGCTTTCACCCTGACCACACCACACGATCCATCGTCTACAGCCAAGCTCTGCGATACAACCGCATTTGCTCCAACCCCTCAGACAGAGACAAACACCTACAAGATCTCTATCAAGCATTCTTACAACTACAATACCCACCTGCGGAAGTGAAGAAACAGATTGACAGAGCCAGAAGAGTTCCCAGAAGTCACCTATTACAGGACAGGCCTAACAAAGAAAATAACAGAACGCCACTAGCCGTCACCTTCAGCCCCCAACTAAAACCCCTCCAACGCATTATTAAGGATCTACAGCCTATCCTGAAGGACGACCCATCACTCTCACAGATCTTGGGAGACAGGCCAGTCCTTGCCTACAGACAGCCCCACAACCTGAAGCAAATACTCACCAACAACCACATACCACACAACAGAACCACTAACCCAGGAACCTATCCTTGCAACAAAGCCCGTTGCCAACTGTGCCCACATATCTATTCAGGGGACACCATCACAGGGCCTAATAACATCAGCCACACTATCAGAGGCTCGTTCACCTGCACATCCACCAATGTGATCTATGCCATCATGTGCCAGCAATGCCCCTCTGCCATGTACATTGGTCAGACTGGACAGTCTCTACATAAAAGAATAAATGGACACAAATCAGATGTCAAGAATTATAACATTCATAAACCAGTCGGAGAACACTTCAATCTCTCTGGTCACGCAATTACAGACATGAAGGTCGCTATCTTACAACAAAAAAACTTCAAATCCAGACTCCAGAGAGAAACTGCTGAATTGGAATTCATTTGCAAATTGGATACTATTAATTTAGGCTTAAATAGAGACTGGGAGAGGCTAAGTCATTATGCAAGGTAGCCTATTTCCCCTTGTTTTTCCTACCCCCCCCCCCGACGTTCTGGTTAAACTTGGATTTATGCTGGAAATGGCCCACCTTGATTATCATACACATTGTAAGGAGAGTGGTCACTTTGGATGGGCTATTACCAGCAGGAGAGTGAGTTTGTGGGGGGGGGGGGGCGGAGGGTGAGAAAACCTGGATTTGTGCTGGAAATGGCCCAACTTGATTATAAGCTTATGCTCAAATAAACTGGTTAGTCTCTAAGGTGCCACAAGTCCTCCTGTTCTTTTTGCGAATACAGACTAACACGGCTGTTACTCTGAAACCTGTCATTGTAAGGAGAGCAATCACTTTAGATAAGCTATTACCAGCAGGAGAGTGGGGTGGGAGGAGGTATTGTTTCATGGTCTCTGTGTATATAAAGTCTTCTGCACTTTCCACAGTATGCATCCGATGAAGTGAGCTGTAGCTCACAAAAGCTCATGCTCAAATAAATTGGTTAGTCTCTAAGGTGCCACAAGTCCTCCTGTTCTTTCTGTCAGAAGGGGTTAATGATGAAAGAAGTCTGAAAGACCATGCAGCCAAAAGGCAGGCCCGTGTTAGCTTTCACCCTGCAGTTCCTGACGATTTCGGTGTGCACGTAACTCCTCAGGGCTTAGCTTCCCTGCTGTGCTAGCAAATGAACTCCTGGAGTTGGTGTAGCTCTGCTGAGCATGCTCCTTCTGCAGAGCAGCTGTCTTACTTGCTCCGGCAGGAGCAGCAGTCGAGCTTTAAACCAAGGCCCACTGCCCTTGGACAGACCAAGTAGCTCCCGCATAAAGCACCCTTTAGCATGAGCTAGAGATTGGCGTGGACAGGAGGCAGATTAGGGGTAACAACTCAAGCTAACACTGCAGCATAGATAAGCCCTTACAGCCCACCTTGTGTTAACATGCAGGTTGCTCGTGCACAGAGCAGTTTTTCTCAAGTTGTTTATCAGTGAGAACCATAGCTACAGTTCCCTATGCCCAGCGCCCACCCCCCAGAGAACCCTCCACAGAGGGGACCCGAAGGGGAGCCCTGAGAGGGGCGACTGGACAGCTGGAACCCTGCCGTGGGGAGCCAGGTACCTGGACTGGGGCCCTGCAGTGCGAAGCCAGGCACCTGGCAGCTAGACCCCGCTGCGGGGAGCCAGGCAGCGGGACCGAGACCATGCCATGCAGGACCGGGCAGCTGGCAGCCAGACCCCGTTGCACTGAGGCAGGCAGCCAAACCCAGACCCCAGGACCCTGTGGTGTGGGGCCAGGCAGCTAGACCCCAGGATCCCACCACATGGGGCCAAGCAGCTGGGACTCCTGCGCCAAGCCAGGAGTGCCAGAGGAGGGCCAGCAGCCAAGTCCCTAGGCACAGAGCCCCACCTAAAAGCTGGCACCCTGCAAACCTCTGGTTCCCAGCACCCTCCGCCGCCCCACAGCCCAAAGCCCCTGCCCATAGACCAGTCACCAGCCCCCTGCTGGCAGGAGCCCTCCCCTTATCAGACCAGAGCAGCAAATTTTTGAATTTTTTTTAGCACACAGCTGGGCCCTATTTGGGCCACATGCAGTCTGTGGGTTGAGAACTGCTGGCACAGACTTTCCAGGGATGAAGGGTTGTTATGGTAATTATGCAGTGGGGGGGTCAGCAGCCTACTCCCCTCTAGCTCAGCTGGGACAGCATGTGTGGAATAGGAACAGCCTCTCCCTTGACAGCAGGCAGCAGCCTCGCCTGAGCCCAGGTCTTGTTTTGCTGGCTGTGATGTTCAGGTTGGCAGGAATTGAGTGAGAGGGGGCTGTGCTGCACTGAATGAAGACCTGCAATCCAGCTCACCCTCGCCCCCCTCCCCTGAGCAGTGGAAGGAGAGGGAGGGAGCGGGGGTTGATGAAGCCAGCTCTACGGTGGCCAAGCAGACACACAAGCTGCACTCTCCTTTCTCCTGCGCTCACAAGGGGAAGAAGGGATGGGCTCAGAGCCTGTTGTTGGAAAGGAGGGAGCCTTGGGCAGGGGGGAGAATTGAGCAGACTTCCTGAAAATGTTTCCCCTAGTGAGACTCTGCTGGAGGTAACACCAGCTGGTAGTCAGTCATTCGACCAGATGCCTGGATGTTCTTCCAGTGACTCGGCCCCTATTTTGACAGCATAGCAATCCCCTGTGAACGTACAGAACATCCTGCCTGTCATACAGCATAGCGTGGGTAGCCAGTGCCATTTAAACAGCTACTAAAAACAATCTGGGAAACTTCATGTGTTACAGGTGATGAAATTCAAGGACAGCAGCGGTGGTTCCAGTAACAAAGAATGAAGCTTTTGTTAAAATAGTTTAGATAAAAGGTAACTTGTTCGGGTTCTGCTGTTACAGCCTAAAGCTCTAGGCGCAGAAGGCAGAGGTAGTAGATTTCCCTTTTTTAGTAGAATGTTAATTATTTAAGGATAGCCAATGAGTCTTAGAGGAACAGATGCACCCTACTCCAGCTGCATAGGAAGAGAACTATTTTAATGTATACAGTATTTTAAATTATTTGTTTTCTGAAGTTAGTACAGCTACATATGGAAACTAGGGGAAGTGCAGTTTACTTGAAGCTTAGGAGAGATGTTAGTCCATTTTAGGAAGTGCTTTTTATAAATGCGTGTTTATGTAAATAACATCCACAACATGCATGTGGTTTATGAGCAGCAGGAGTTTTGTACATTTTCAGCGTGTTCAAGATTACTCCAACTCACTAAGTCTGCAATTGGTTAATCAACACTACATTAAGTTCTCACTGGTTTTCTGATGGTACCATTTCCATTTGACTTGTGGGACTTCTGTTTTCCACTAGATGGAACTCTTGTAAATAGCAGAACGTCAGGCTTCTGGAACAAAAATCATATTTATGGTATTCTAAAAAAAAAATAGACTTTGAAAGGAAACTGCAGCAGTCACGTGACATTTGTAAGATACTTACAGTATCTACTGGGAAGTGTTTTGTAACTAATCATTTTTTTAAAATAAAGCAGACTAAAACAAAGCTGTCGTGTACAAGATGACTTTGTATAATGTTTGACAAATAAAACAAGACAATTCAAAGTCTCTGTGCATTGCTGTTGGTTTAGGACTTTACCAAAGCACTCAACCTTCCTCCCCTGTAAACTAGTGTAGCTTACCCCCGAATACAAATCCTTCTGGTGAACTGCATTGACAAACAGGGAGTTGGGCAGGAAAAGAGAAATTCCACATCCTTAGCAGGGCTGTAATGTTTATCTGCTGGCTTGTAGGTTGGCAGGATCAACGCTGGGGTGGGCTAAAGAACCTTGGCTCGGTCTAGAAGGGCCTTGGTGATAGGGAAGGTTCTGCGGTCGTAGAGGTATGCAGGATACGAAGCAGCTTGTGCTGTTGCTTTTACTTCCTTGAGAGGGAGTTTAAGTCTACAAAAACAGGACCCCTGGCCCTCTACCTAGAGCTGCCACTCACAGCACAAGTGAGGGAGAGCACATGTGCAGTCCAGCAGGCACTGGCTAAAGATCTCTGATCCCAGCTGCAGGGAGCACTACTGCACATATAGTGCCACAAGCATGGGGGAAACCACATCTTCAAGCTCAGTTACTGTACACCAGCAGTAACCTCTCCGGCATGTAGTCAGGGCCTGTGTTTCAAGGGGCTGCTGAAGAGATAACAGTAATAGGGCATTACTGGTTGCCACAAGCTAAAAGCCATGGCTGGTGGTTGGTTAAAGATTCCTCCACCACCCCACCCCTCAGTGGGCTTGTACGGAAATAGCAGTGCTTAGAGTTTGGCAATAATTCTAGGAAAGACTTGACTTTTCCCCCTACACTGGGCAATGGAGTGATCCTACCCTTCCCTGGGGTATTTAGCATCTTCAATGCAAGTTCACTCCTCTAGTCCTTTGTCATGTCAGGGTGTGACTGCCTACATGGCTATGGTTTTGGACAACTCAAATAGTTTGCAGAAGTCCATGAACCTCTCACATTTCATGATTAAAAAGGGTGCTAGAAGCAAGGGAGACTAAGTTGAGATGGAATCCAAAGCCTACATCTTTCTAGTAGTTGGCCAGGTAGGTACCCCACTTCATACCTTAAAAGATGAAGGATTTCATGAGGAAGATATTCATGGTATTGTAGGGTAGGGAGAAGAGAAAGCAAACACTACACTTGGATACTACTGATGTAGGCTTCCAGGGACATCCCCTACTCCTTCCCCATTTGGAAGGGGGGGGGGGGGGAGGAAGAGGAGAGCGCTAACCAGATATAGTTTAAGAAATAAGCCTCTTCACTTAAAGCCTCCAAGGAGGAGCCTGCAGCCAGACAGCACTTATGAAATAGGTTTCATGCCAAAACCACTAGCTGACAGCATGAAGGAAACAAGCTTCTTAGGCATGAGCAGGGAGTTCAGGGTTCTAACAACTCTGAAAACAGACTACAGTTCACTGTTTGAAGCTGCAAACTCAATGGATGGATAGCAACAGCACAGGAAAGAGTTTACTACAGTAACATTCCTTTTCCACCACCTACACCATGAGCTTTGAGAGGGAGACAGGTTAGTTCTGTTAGCTTACCTTTACACACTCCTCTGCTATTGCATAGGTGGCCAAATTTAGGGAAAGGCAAGATTTACTCCTCCCATAGCTTGATTGTCACCCAAGAGTAAGACCTGGCTCCAAAAGTAGTTGAATCAGACAAGAGATGAGACACTGGCTGCTGAAAGGTGAAGAGCATGGCCAGTACTGACAGCAATTAGCAGATGCATCCAAAAAGAAATCAGTCTACTGAGACTAAAACCAGCCTATTGGAGATAGCAACCACTAACTGAGGGGAGAGTTATGAAAGGGATAGTAAGAACTAACCAGTCATGCAAGTTCTCAAGGTGCATTAGTTCAAGTTAGAGACACTTCCTGCGAGTGTACATCTGGAAATGGCTCTTGCTCTACCAAGCACAATTCTTACTACCTATTAGGTACCAGAGGCTTCCAACTATACATAGATCTTCAGAGAAGCCCTGTCTTCAAAGAACAAGGCAAGTCATTCTATTCCTCGTTCACCTCCACCACATCAATGGAGTAACACCCACTTTTAGCACATTACTGGAATACTTGGAAACAGATTGGGAATGGAACAGACTGCCTGGTCCCTTGGTTTACAACTGAACACAGTTTTATTGTGGTGATGGTGTCAGGAACCATCATCATTTCTGCTTTTCCAAAAGCACTGCTGAGGCGTTTGAGGGGTACTGGTAAAACTGAGTATTTTATTCAAATTTAGCATGCAACAGTAGGGTAGCAAGGTAACATCCTTGTACTTCTGGTTCTGTTGTTCAGTTGGCCAGTCACTAATGCCATGTGTCACCCCACAAGCATGTTGGCTCACACTTAGGGCTGATAGGCGGCTTTTCACTGAGACAGTGGTGCTAGCTATCACTTCCTAACTTACACATCCACTGAGTGTTATGGTTCAGAGGCAATTTACCAAACCTAGGTCAGCAATTGCTTTACTACCTCCCATACAGGTTGAGTAGCAGCATAGCTTTAGTCCAACACGTTGAGCTGTACCCTGCAAAGCTTGTTCTGGTAAATGCAGGATTACTTTGTGTGAACACTGAAATGAGAAGTACTAACAGATCTGGTTAAAGTCTGAAGTACCCCCATCAAAAAGGGGACACCCATGAATCTTTAAAACAGCCACAGTTAGACTCGTTAATGGGCATCAAGTTAGACAGGAGTTTGAGGTCCAGAACCAAGGTGATGCTGTGCTATTTTCAACCGCAACAGTGGCACTTGAGGGGCAAATGAAAGTAGCTCCGATGAGATTGAATAGAGTCTAGGAATTTGGCTGCACACCAAGCTGTCAAACTTCCTGCTGAGAGAGTGAGGATAGGGCCAAGTAATGCTAGAAGTAAGGGCTCAAGTGTTTAGCCCAGGTGCTGCAGTGCACTCCTTGTATAGTGATTCATCTGGTCTATGCCCTTACTGCTGGTTAGCGGGGACAGACAGTGTCCATGAGATGGGCTTACAGCTTACATGGTCATCAACTGCTCTGAAAGTAAGTGCACAGCTGCTTTGAAAGTCAAGCCAAGGATGTTTAAATCCATGGTTTTTCCTTGTATTTGGATGGTTGAATTCCAAGGCACAGAAGCTTCACTCTGGCAGGCACGCATCTTTTAAGATCTTAAGCAGACGCTATTTGTACTAAGTGGAGTGAATCAGACCAGAGCAAAGGACTGGTTTCCAGAATTTGGCTTTACTTTGCAGTACAGAAATCATTTGAGCCTTTTCAAGAGACATCAGAAGCAGAGGCTCTGTCATATCAATACTGCAGTGCAGTTTGGTCCATCCAAAAAGCTACATGGGGTACAGAAAATACTTTCACATCATGCCTGCTTCGTAATTTGTTCTCTCAATTTTATTAGATTGACACACAAAGGAACCTTAGGCACAGTTGTCCCAACTGATGTAAACAGTTTTAGAAGCTTAAGGGTGGGTTAGGTTCTGTGCCTAAAACTATGCCAACATTTGCTGCTACAAGAGATGTGGGCTTTGTCCATAATACAACTTGCCACAAAGTTAAGATTGATGGGAAAGACTTTAGGGATGCTGTCCACAATAATGGAGTGCTCAGTTTAGCGTTTTCTTGGTATCAGGTCTGAATGGCATCTGTCAAATTCACGGACGCACCAGAAGCACATAATTGGGAAATGGGTTTACAAATGATTAAAAACAAAGGTCAATGAGTTATTTCAGTTTGCACCAAAGTCTAGGTCTGCAAAAAAAAGTTCAGTAGTCTGCTGTTTGCTTATAAGGTTAGTGAACAGTTAAATCAGTGTCAGTAATTAGCCAGATTCTGGACAGCAGCCCTGCTAGAATGAAATTAACACATGATACCCAAAAGGGGAGCATTTACCAGTGCAGTACTCTTCAGTCTCTCAGAGATGTGATTACAAAAGCAGGCCGTACAATATTGAGTTTCATACAGTGTTCATTAAAGTTCCTTATATTCATATTAGCCGATTTAATTTCTCCTAATTAGACATTACTTCATTACTGCTGCTCCTGCTCCCCATAGATATCATTTTTCTTGCGTTTCATCTCTTCAAAATCGAACTCTGATCCCATCATCCTCTTATAAATATCTTTGATGTCATCACACGTCGTCTCAAAGTGAGTGGTAGCATCGTAGGTACGAGAAATAAAGATCTGGAAAATAAGTTTTCAGGCTTAGTGTTTGGAGATTCTCCCCTTACATGGGCACACCAGTTTGATTGTTTGCCATTTCATACTAACCTGGCTTTTGGTTCCCAAGTCAGTTGGTGCAAACAGATCGCTGATGCTAACAAACCTATGAGAGAAGACATTTTTCAGAATGCTTAAATGTTCCCCAGCGCCTCAATGAAAGGTGAACGAATACAGGAGCCAGGTAATTTGCAATATGATCAAATGCCAAAGCCCTAGGGCAAGAAGCACACGTGAGGAGGTTTTGGTGCTAGGACAGAGCATTGGAGCAGTTGTCTTGGGGGTGAAGGAGTAGGCCGAGTAGGTATTCCAATGACAGATATATCCACTCCCATGGGAGTGGATGTATCTACGGGCCTTCCAGCCTCCCTCATCTGCCCCATGACCTCTCAAGATCAGAATACAACCAAAAGACACCCAGATCTGTCTGTGTGTGTGGCAAGTAATCGTTAACTAGTCCCCGGGCTAGTTTAGTAATCACGAATGCATATGAGCCGCTAGATTGCTGATGCAAGGTGGAAAGCTTACTTCTGTTCAATGGGCTCCAAGAGATCTAAGGCAGGTTTGATTTCTCTCTCTGGATCTCCTGTTTCCACAGTAGTGCTAACAATGGCTATGTACTTCCCTTGCGCTGCCACGTTGTGTGCAGAAGAGATCATGCAAACGTAGATATCTAGAAAAACATTACAGTAATGAGATTTCATCTACACCACATGCCAATTGAGAAGAGCTAGGGAGATGCTGGCAGTGACTTTGGATGTGAGCTGACTCACCCTTCCAGCTGCACACATAGCTGGGCCATGGGGATGTGCATTCACATTTCTGTTTCCCTCTTTTTCCTCCTAGAACTTGTTGCATTTGAACCTTGTCTGAGATCTAGTTTTTGTTTGTTGGGACAAGGATTTACATGTAATTCAGACCTCTACGTACATCAAGCCCTTGGCCTCAGCATACAGTGGGATTTTATATGAAAACCCCTAATTTCAAGGAGTTTACACACCCAGTATTGAGATCTCTGGCCACACAAACCCCCATCAGCTGATTGCACTAGGAACAGAATTCAGCCCTCTGCCTCCACTGCTTGAGTAAAGACAGACAGTAACTGACAGCAGTAAGAGAAGAGGTGGCCCTTCTCATCAGGCCAATCAACAGAGTTGCAAACTGGGCAGATCCAACCACTTCCAGTACCGGGCAGCTATTTATAAGCCAGTACATCACAACCCTTCAAGAAAGTGTCAGGCATAAAAGAGCGTTTCCAGATCCAAGCTGAATTAGAAGCAGCAAGTTTCACATTCTGGCTCATGCCCGTGCCCAGTATTGGACTGCAACCACTTGGATGCTTTGGATTCAGACAAGGGATTTGAGTACGAAAGGCCCCCTAGGTTTGGGGCCTAAATCAGTCTGAAATACAAACTTCACCTAAACCTTTTAGTTTCTCATGTAGCTCTACTGGCACTTGGTGCTTCAGATACAGAGGTCCCTGCCTAGATTATGGGAGGGCAGCAAGCAGCTCAAACTTGGGTCCATAAAGCACTTCGACATCTTATGCATGCTGGGGAGAGTGATGGGCTTTGCATGCCTAAATGATACCATTACCTGCAGAAACAGCCAACAGCTGTTTTCTTCAGGAACCAATCCTGCTTCCACAATGGAAAGGACTAGAAACTAGTGTGTGGGAGAAGGAGTCCAGGAATTACTGCCACATGATGCTGAGACAACACGGAACAAGCGTGGAGAGTGCACATTGCCTCAGACAGCAAAGCAGTGCAAAATTAGAGAGGAAGCTGAACTGAACACGAGTCAGGGATCTCAACTGCATAATGTACCCACTTCATTAAAGCTGAACATGTGCAGCCATGTTAGTATTCTTTTCCCCCCAGTAAGAAATACCATATTTGACAAGTGTGGGATCAGGAAGGGAGCTATACCAAGACACTGAGGACCCCAAGAAGCAGCACATGTGCAAGCCATTAAAAAGGAAGGTGAGCATGTTCTTTGGGAGGGTGGCTTCCTGAAGTGGTTTTTATTATGAATTGTTTAAATGTTTTCCTTGATGATTGATAAAGTTCTTTACTTCACAGAAGCTTAAGACTTTCATTTGGCCCAGTGGAGGCAAGTCCACTTAGTATGGATTTAATGAGCATGCCAACTTAAGTGCAGACAGTCTATAGCAACACCCACTTATGCACTGACATGCTAAGCATTTAACAGCCACTATTGCCCACACACCTGATTTCCGGTTGACCTGATTCTGTGGAATGATGATCTGGCAGGAATTGGCATCATTTGTGTTCTTGATTGGGTGGTTTAACATACAGATTACTCGAATCACTAGGCCAACTTTTGTTACACGATCTGGGACGTAACTGGGATCACAGATGAGTTGTTTGCAGCGAGCAACCTGCCAAGGATGGACAAAGTACAAACTTAAATTCCTCAACTGGAAGAAAAGTTTTCCCAGATGTTCTCAAGCACAGAGTAGCCTCTTAGCATCTCTAGTCAGAACTGATGAGATGCACTGCTGCTGACCAGCAACAAAAACAAAACTATTTTAGATTTAGTTCCGTGAGGTGGTTGTTTCTAGTAGATTAGCCTGACAGTTTAGTGCAGTATCAGATTTTCACAGCAGAGAAGTAAATGCTTAGAGCAATGAAGCCTCCAGTATTATGAAACATTCCATTTAGGAGCTATTTTCCTTGTGTCATAGGTTTGTATTCCACCTTCAGCAGATCTGGATTTTCCACCATCAGCTCTAGACCATAGTTTTGTACATGTCGTCATCAATACAAGTCATTATCTGCAACTTTACAAGCAGACACTTATATTTTTCTACACTTTTGAGCTATATGCATGAACTATTGAAAGGTTAGAAGTTAATACATGCTGCAAAGTTTGGTTTCCTTAATCCAGATGTTTATTAAGTGTAACTTTGCATTTATATTGTGCAATCTTATGGATGTATCAATAGTAAGAATGTAGGGACATTGAACAAGAATTGCCCCATCAGCATCAGAGGGATTAAGGTTATAAATGCATGTGTCCAGTCAGTGAGGCCATCTGGAGATTTGGAAACAGAATGTGAGCACAAGTTAGATATTTGCTATATACAGCATCCATCATTTGTAGAGTTTTATTTGGATTCATCCTGGTATGAACAACTGTGCCTTTTTTTCATGATTTGAAGATTAAGAGGCATCTGTATTATAGAGCTGGTTAGCAAGTGAGAAATTCAACTCGCCCTGTAAAACTGCAAGCAAACCGGCAGATGAGTAAAGTGTATTTAGAGCTTCCATCAGATATGGGCAAGTAGATTTTCTGCTTGGGCTGGCAAATTCTGATAGTTGTGCAAGGCTGATTTAATTGTGTATCTGGGGAAACAGTAAGAAAATTCAGTGCCAGAAATATACAAGCAACTAATGCATCTTAAGGACAAGTCAAGGACAGGCAGAGTCAATTGTATGTTTAGGTTAGATGCACTGACAGCTGCAAGGAAAGGTGTCTCGTTTTGATTGAACGGTCTCCTCAGCTTTCAAGGAAAACAACAATCCTGACATACATCCAGAGTTAAGGTTTAGGATAAAATCCCTCTGAAGTTATTTTCTAAGTCTACTTCAAGTAACATAGGACATTCACCCGTTTAGATTTTCTTACTGTCTTTTTACCACATCACTCTGGTGGCACAGCTTTGGGAGCTTAAAAGCAATCTTAAGATTGAATCAAAAATCCCAATGAGTTTACAATCTGATGGCTCAACCTAGTTTGTGCATGTACCAAACCAAGCCTGAGTTACTCAGACTCTACACTTGCTTTTGTGTTAATGCCGACTGAGGAGGTCTCGAACAGCAAATATCTGAGAAAATAATCCAAAGCATTACTGTACCTCTCCTTCAGATTTCACACCAATGACTTTGCCATTTTCTATCACAATCTCTTCAATTGGCTTGTTCAGCATGTAGGTGCCTCCGTAAATAGCACTTAGCCTACAAGAGTAAGGATGCTTTAGCATAATGAAGCCTCATGTTTGCTACAGCCTTCTTATAGCACATTGTTCATTTACTCTGCCTTAGCAGGCAGCTGCATACACTGGAGGCGACTGAGCTTCTGGTAACAGTTTCCTGGTCTCCGGAAAGAGTCAGAGCCAGGAGGGTTTGAAGAAAAATCCCCTTCACCCCCACCCCACCTCGCCCAGTGAACACATGCCCTGCCCAAGTCTAGGTAACTTGGACTATTCCTCAGTAGGCCATTTAAATGGTCCGTGAACCTTTAGTTTGGAGTCAGAAGTGTCTTATTCCTGTAACTCAAGAATCTGGGGTCATAGTTTTACTGCCTAGGATACCACTAAGAATATAGTTCAGTAACTTAGATACTTGCTCCCAAATATCCATTTTACAATTAACTTTTAAGAGCAGTTGCAGTTCTAACCAAGACAGGCATCTTATTGTAGCAACTGCTTATTTCAAATATTAAGAGGAGAGGCCAATATGTGGTAACTTAAGCAACAAGTTTTGAAATTGCATGGGAATTACTGAAAGCAGAGACTCAACACGTCCAGTCACTACTTACTTCTTTGATTAAGAGTCAAGGACTGTCAGCTTAAGGCCAAAGGAGGAGGCTGGAGTGAACTATCAAGACACCAGCCAATACTTGGGACTAGTCAAAGCCGTTATTTACATCTGCTGACTGGTGTAAATCAGCTACTTGATGGCCAAGTAACTCAAATAGGCTTCAAGCCACTAATAACTCCAAGATCTGCAGCATTCAGGCAACTGTTCTGTGGTGGAAAAGCCAAGTCTATTCAAAAAAGCTGGATACTGTTTCAGCTTTAAGATTTGGACTTTGAACAAATTCTACTCGGCTTATACAGATCTCCCTGTGTCAGAGAAAGGTTTAGTAATTCTGAAAACCAGCCAGCAGGCCTCAGTTATGAAGAAGCTGGAGTGTGATTCCACATAAAACACTGGCACATTTAAAGTAGAAATGCTAGTCACTGCATTTTACTGTAGTTTCCAGTTTTTTTTTTAAAAAAAAAGAAAAAAAAACCAAGACCCACACCTCCCAAAGGCAGCTTAGTCAGTTTCTGTAGTATTTCAGATGCCCTGCTAACTGCTAAGTTAAGCCAATATTAACAACCTCTGCTTTAGCTCACCTCTGACACTAAACAATTAGCATAGACCATGGCTCAACTCTGCAGAAAAGTTTAGTTTGAAAGGGGAAGGTCTTTCAAGTCAGTTTAGTTAACCTGGGGCCAAAGAACTAAATATGTGACCCACTAGACACTTCACCCCCTGAGAAACACCTGGCCCCCATCCACACTGCTTATTCAAGTACCATCCTGCCCTCCTGCAGAAGCACTGCCCTTCCCAGCTCCTGGCTGATGCTGCCCATCCCACACAGTGGGATTTACCTAGAGACAAGAGGGAAGCTAAAGAAAATGCTGTTTAATAGTTAAAAGGTTCTCAGCAGAGTCTGTGCATTAGATTCAAACAGAATCCTCAAATACACTTGACGCATTTGAGACAAGTTATTCACACCACCACAACCCAGTCCTCACCTTGCAAATCCCTGGGGCAGCTCTCCAAGGCCATAGAGGGGATAAAGATATGGGCTTTTACCATATCTAGCCAGAGACTCGCTGTAAAGTTTAATCCTGTTGATTGTTTCTTGGCATGGCTGATCTAGGTAGCTGCAAAAAGAGAATCAAGACTGTAAAATGCATGTGGTGAAATGAGTTGCGATTTACTCAGACCCAAGATGGCCTTGGATTAGGTTGTGCTTTAAGAATTCACATTCACCCCCCCCCCCCCATGAAGATATGCTCCCCATGCTTCCCCCGACTCCACTGCTTCCCCTTAAAGGCTTATCCTTCAGAAGAGCTCTCAGTCAGGCTGAAAGGGAAGAGAACACTTTATTCAGTGTACAATTGGAGAACTCATTTAGGCTCTAAGTACCTCTGGAGGATATTTCTGCTTGTGAAAGAAACCCAATCAGTACTGAAGACCCAGCGTTTAAAGGCTCCATTCCAACAAGCAGCACTCAAGGATGCTGCATGAGATTTACTTCAAGAAAGGTACATTTGTGGCTAATGGACATGGTCCATTACTCTGAAGGATTATCTCCCAACTCACTGGCCACTAGCTTACTTTGGGAAAAGCCAGTGAATAGCAAACACTTACTCATCAGTTCTGTAGAGTGCAAGGGCATGGCCTGTGAAGTCTATGACATCTTGGCCCAGGTCAAACTTTTTATACACCTCTCTCATGGTGGTCTTCTTGGGATCAACACCTTCAAAAGTCCGGGGGTCATTTTCATCAAAGTTGGCAACACACACTAAGAATTTCCTGAATCGGCGTTTCTCAAACAAGCCCATTAAACCTACAACACCAAAAGAATGGGTCAGATCAGAGGTTAGAAGTGAGGAATGAGTTACTTTGAAGGTCCTTTCAAAGTAAGCTTTCCTCCAGTTCCATGGCAAAGACCATGGAGTATTACAACAGAGATGAAAGGCTTTGTTTAACCCTAGACAGCAAAAGTTTACACTTTAATCTTTCCCTAAGGTACCCCTAAGTTAACTGTGCCCGAGTATGAAGTAACCATTCAGGCTACAGAGGCCAAAAATCCAGCTAAGCATGGAAAACCAGTTTGCTTAATACTGGCAGCTGCCATAGTAACTGACTATTAAGAGCTTGGAAGATGTGCCAGACACTACCCAGAGGCAGGAAGAATGACAGCCACACCCAGAGAGTTCAGAGACAACCTACATGTGGCCTGGCTTCCACCACTTCCAGTCACTGGAAGAGGGGAGGGAACTGACCCTGACCATGGTCAGTGAGCTTTTCTGGATCAGCCTCAGACTAGCAGAAGTCTGTGTTAAGCTCTATTACCCTCTAGCTAAGGGAGAAGGAGCTCTCCCCCTATCCAATTCATTGGGAACCAGACACCCTCTTCCACAGCATTTGGCTCCTCCCCAAAAGGCTAGCAACTGCCTATGTCGTTGCCAGCTTTCCTCAAATTGAAGACATGAAGCAGACATGATCATTCCACTGCTGTTCTAAGCAAAAGGTAATCACTGTCAACAGATAGCAATGCTGAACTAGACTGAGCAGCTGCAGATTTAGGCAGACATTTCATTGGTTGCTTTCAGTTCACGTTTGAGAATTCTTTACAACAACTTTAAGGAACTTAATGGCTTAGTTCCCCATACTTGCCAGAGTTGGCTATGTAATGCTGGTCCGTGTAAACAACTGTAGCAACTACATGGATAGGACAGCAAGTGGGAGAGTCTTGCCCCATGATATATTATTCAGGTGTGTTCCACAACAGAAATGCACAAGGACCCTCTATATGATTAGAAGTTACTAGACGGTCACTTTTTTTGCAATGGGTACAAAAGGAACTAAAAGGGCTACCTAAATAACTCTTCCTCAGTTTATGCATCTTGCCTGCTTAATGTCATTTAAGAGTGAGTGCAGGTCTACATTACAAAGTTAGGTCAACCCAGCTACCTCGTTTGGGGGTGAGAAAAAACTCCTCAGAGATGAAGTTAAGCCACCTAAGCCCCAGTGTTCACACTGTCAGGTCAACAGAAGAGTTCTTCCCTGGACCTAGCTACTGCCTCTTGGAGAGATGCATGTACTACAGCAGTGCAAGACCACTCCCAGTGCTGAAGTGTCTACACTAAAGTGCTCCAGCTATGCCATTTCTAGTGTACACATACCTAAAGACTCTAAAGTGCCGAGAGATGGCATTGCTACTGAGCAAGAAGTCAAATACACCAATTTCCTGGAGTCTCAGGATTTTACATGTCAGTGAACCTGAAAAAGTTAAATAGGAACTTGAAGCAGGGGAATGCCACAGAAAACTTATAGAAGGCCAATTAATCAGAACAAGAGACTAGCCACAAAGGGCTGATTTGACAGGGTCACTAAGGGATACAGTTTTGCCTCTGGACCTGTTCTCTCTGGTTTCCTAACAGCCAGGTCTGCTACTGACAAGAGGTCTCCCCTGTATCATGCATGATATGTGCATCTGGAGCGCACATGCAGCGTCCTCCGTGGCACATTCAGAGCCTCCCCCAGCTTGTCGTCAGGAAGGGTATTTCTGCACCTGTGAAAGATTCTGGGCTGTCTTGTTCCTCTGGAGAGGGTATTACTAGAGCCCTGCATGGATACAAAAATTTGTATCCACATCCGATCCACATAAATCGTCTACAGATATTGCAGATTTGCAGGGCTCTACTGACAGCTCCACAGGTCACCACACAACAGTGACACAGGGCTTTGCCAAACTCCCAACCACCGCCCACTTCTCCCCAGAGACCTCCCACAGCACACTCATGCTTCCTTCTCCGCTACTGGGGGGGAGCCTACATCCTGGGCCCTCATGTGCAGCACCACCCTCCCAATGAGGGGTTTGGACACCGCCATGCAGCAGCAGCAGCTCTAACACACAGTGTGCTTGACTCACTGCACAGGAGTGCACGGTCACACTCCCTTCTGGGAGTAGTATTTTATCACCTCCGTCTGAACAAACTGGAGAGACTACAACTCCCAGAATGCCCAGCACGCAATTGCTGCAGTGTGATTCAGAGAGTGGAGCTGCAGCCCCAGGGCTGGGTGACCGTCACTCTGTTCTGGTGAGTGTGCTGCAGAGCCCTGCGCGGATACAAAATTTGTATCTGCATTGGAGCTGTGGTCAGCAAAAATGGTCTGTGGATATCTTTGGATTTTCCAGGCTCTAGGTATTATCTAGTACCCCAATTTTAATATTTGGAGCAGTGTTGGGAGTGCCTGACTTTGTCTTAGGCCATCCTAAAAAGCTGCACTGGACTGTGAATAATCACCAGCATACTACTTGGAGACAAAACTGTTCAGTCATTAGCCTTAACTGTTGCTAGCGGATTCCTAGTTTGTAGTAAAGGAATGAGAAAGTTCAGGTTTGCCAGGTGAAAAGTTATTTAACACATTCATATGAGGAGGAGAATTTTAACAGTTTGCCTACAAGATAAGCAAGCATCTTTGTTCACAGTGAAGAAACTTGGAGATGGAAAGATTACAGCTACAAGGTAATAAGTCTATGGCAGAGTTTGGTCTGCTAGTCCTGTACTACAGGAGACCTTCTAGAGAGACCATCCCTCAGAGACCCAATAGGGGGCAGAGCATGTCAGACCCAGACTGAATATGTGGCATTATGACTTGGTGCATGAGGTTACACCACCACTCAAATTTGTTCCAGAGAGTCTTCAGTCAGGATCAGGTGGGGAGAAGGGATCAGAACAGGATGAGCATGGGTCCTAGTTCCCCAGGAGGCTCACCTTGCTCGGGTTCTGTGCAAAGCATCGCCCCCTGCATTTAGCCCTACTGACACTGGCCTCACACTTCACCCCAGATGTACTTCTGCCTCTGTCAGAGGATGTGAGCCAGGCCTGCTGAGCAGCAGCAGCTCTTGTGCACCCTGAGGGCTGCCCCTTCTATAGCTACCCGGCTGTGCCAAGAGATAGGCTCAGTGAGGCCAGGTCTTGTGCCTTCTGCAGGGAGCAGGGCTAGGACAGTGATCCTGGCAGTGCCAGCCCCCCAGAGGGGCTTTGCCTCCCCCACCCCAGTTATGGCAGAATGGGGGGTATGCAGCCCCTGATGGAGGGTAACAGGCCCTACTGCCAACTCAACAGTTAATGAGTTACAAAACTGAAATTTAGGTCCTGCACCTGCCTGCAGCCACCTCTGGCTGAAAGGCACTTCTACACACACCTGCATTTGCCTATCATGGAAGGGCTGTGGATCAAATCTGAATGGCACTGCAACCCCACATACCAGACAGCATCCTTATAGCTACTATAAGGGGGAGGAGCTCCAAGCAAAAAAAAAAAGAAAAAAAAAAGAGTACTAAGGTGGGGTGCAATTCAAAGAAGGTTGAGAATCTATCAGCCACACTGACCACATCTGGTGTTTCCAAATGAGAAATCTATTTCTTGCTGCAAAGTGAGCAGCTGAGGATGATTACTGTACTCAAGCATAGAATGCGCTATTGGAACAGATCACATTATAAACACCATTACTAATGCATATCATTACCTTGACACATTAATCAAATCTTGTTACCCTTTTCTATAGTGTGGTTGCAGATGAACACATCCAGGAACGAGTCCCAGTTCATCCGAGACCCACGATGACCTTGGTACAACTCAAGTCACAGGAAATGTCAAATAATTAAGCTTACAGCTATGACCTCTCAGAAGGACACAAGCAATAGTACAACAAAGTATAACAGCTTACTGGATGCCAGGGCTTCTGACTCAGTGGAAGGAACTTTGTAGATTTTTCCTCCCCTGTAGACAAAGCTTCCTTCAGTCACTTTGAAGTCTAGGTAGCGAGTGACTTCTGTGTAAAGCAGCATCTTTACCAACTGACCTGCAATTAAGAAGTTTCAACAGAAAAGTCAGCCCGCAGTCTGCAGCCAGGTGATCATTTACTCTGTGTATGAAGGACAGATGACTGTTTGTCTTTTTGCAGGGCCCCCATTATGACTGAAGTGTGCTTTTGCAGTTTAGGATGAGCTCCTGCAATGCTAGGAGCACTGCTCTGCCATAGCATTCCCACAGATTAGCACACACAAGGTAGAGGTTGCACAAATTATAGAGATTTATGAAAATGTTGACATTCTATTAGTTTTAGCCAGCTTACAGCTGTTTAACAACTTCCTTGGATACAAATTATGCACACTAAAGCATTGGTAAGTATACAAGAATATTACAACCACTGTCCCCACTCTGTTAGTATCCCTGTCATTTATCATGGAGCCTGCTACACGTAGCAACGTTTAGACTTAAGTTTCAACTTTGTAAATAATGTTACATAGAATAGACTGTAGTAGCAGGGACAGGAGCTCTTGTCCATAAGAGCAGAGTATTAGTCAAGTTAAACAAAGAAGCTGTTGTATGCAGTTGTAGGGTGGTCCCCTGCCCCTGTCCCTCCTGCTTCAGACCCCATGAATACATCCCTGGCAGGAAAGAACATACTACTATCTAGCTCAGCGGTAGGCAGCCTATGGCACGTGTGCCGAATGCGGAACACAAGCTGATTTTCAGTGGCACATCCTGGACCCCAGTCGGCTGGCATACCAGTCCCCGGCCCACTGGCCCCAGCCTGGGGCAGTGAGGGGGGCAGACAAGGGCACGAGGGGGCACAGCTCAGCACCCCCACCCTTAAAAATTGTTCTAGCACCATTGTACTGGGATATTTTTAAGTCCTGGTCTGTTGCTTTGACATCACTATCGTGCCACATGGAACAGCGCACTGTGTTTGATGTTGAGACTAGAATGTACATGCAAGAACTGGAATCAGAATTTTCTGACCGATTTCAAGATTTCCAGCAATTTGGCCCAATGCTTTCTTTTCTAATTAAACCTGAAAAGTTCAATTAAAATGACTTGGATTTGTCTGTATTTCAGTGGATGGGTGTTGAAGATTCCGAAATGCAGCTCATTCAGTTAAAAAGGTCAGAATTGTGGGCATCAAAGTTTGGAGATCTGCGGAGTGCACTTGAAGCTACCAAGAGAGATCACAGGGCCTCTATTCTGACCTGCTGGACATCCCTGCCAGTGAAATTTAACAGTTTGAAGAAAATTGTGTTTGCAGTGCTTTCAGCATTTGGATCCACGTGCCTGTGTGAACAGGTATTTTCACATATGAAATCTGTCCCTCTCGGAGCCGGTTAACAACTGATCACTCAGAAGCCTGTGCAGCTTAAAGTATCCAAATATGTGCCAGACATTGGAAAACTCAACAAGGAAAAGCAAGGGCAAGGATCACACTAAACTGATATTATCTGCATTTTAATTTAATTTTAAATGAAGCTTCTTAAACATTTTAAAAACCTTATATAAAACTAAACTATTGTTGTATTTAAAGAAAATATTATAGATCTCTAGAAAGATATCTTCCAAAAATGTTAAAATGTATTACTGGCACACGAAACCTTAAATTAGAGTGAATAAAGACTTAGCACACCATTTCTGAAAGGTTGCCGACCCCTGACCTAGCCTACTGACAGAAAAAGTCACATCCCTAATTGTTTTCATGTGGGTTAGTTGAGTTTAGAGTTCTGCACAGGAAGTAGTCTCAACATAACGAGCTGTTCCAGAGCTATTACATTCAAGCTTCAGCTAGTTTTATGTAGTTATTGTCACTATGCAAAGACAAGTTTTATGCTTTGTAGTGTCTTATCCCTTACATACATTTCAGTGACAAAGTCACCAGAAGTAATACACTGTCAGATTGAAAGTATAAGTTCTCAGGGACACACCACAGGACAAGTTGTTGACTAGTCAACAAGGCAACCGCACCCTAAAAATTCTGCAGCTGCCAATGAAAGAGAGGAAGCCATCCCAGAACACTTATCAGCACCAATAAGCACTGAGAAGCAGGAAACCTCATTACTACTGAAGTTGCCAGTGGTTATAAAGAAATTAGTTTTTGGAAAAGTTAGGAAGGGATCACTGGAGTCGAGAAGTATGCAAGCCATAGACTCTAACAGCTTGTGTCAGTGAACTCAATTTTCCCACCCAACACAATTGCAGTCACTGTTTCTTCCTACATTTTTTGAGGAGTACTGCAGCCAAATGGCATCCACTCTAGCTAAAAATTCAGAAACCTTGCTTTAGTAAGCACAGGGGTTTTAGAGTGTGTTTTTCCATAAAGTCCTCACAAGTCATGGCTCAACTTTCCCTGATTAATTAGTGTGCAAAACAGGTGTTAATTTGTCATCTACAGACTTTCCTCTCTTACACAGTAGGACAAGAATTTTCCAGTTGTGTTTTTAGGCTTCCTTTAGAGTAGCCCAGCACGCTACAGTGCATCTACTATGAGACAGATCTTCATGTGCAAGATCTCATTTGGAAAGACAGCTAGAACTGTGCACCTGTGTGACTTGCCATCGGAGGGTAGATGTGTATTACAAGTAATGAGAGCATGCTCTTGTATCTGGCTGGTTTGGATGAGCAGTATTTCAAGCCTTGGAGTAGATACTGCAATAAACCAGTCCTTAATTGTAGCTGTTAGAGTGACTGATTCATAGAAAGTTTACTAGCTTGGGATCTTTGGTTTGATTTAAGTTAAGTTACTTACCATTAGCCATAAGGAATTTTGGAATTAGGTCCACATTCCAGTCTCTTCCTCGGCCCATTGATTCTGGTGGAGATCCTGGTATGTTAAACCTTTTGTAAAGCTTTAGAAAAAGGATAAATGCTCTTATACAGTGGAGAAAACATGCACTATTCATTACATTAATGAATCTGCACGGTTACAAATAATCTCATCACAATACATGCTTATGCTCCCACAACATGCCAAAACTTCTTGTGCATTAGTCTATAGCCCGCCCTCCCGCTGCAAGCCTGTGGCCAGCCAGAATTTAGTTTGGTGGAAACTGGACTAATTGATGACATGTGCAAATCACGTCAAGCTATTGCTACTTTAGGTATAGCATCAGGTAGGCCTGCTTTCCTCAGTGTCTGATTTTCCTCTAATACAGAGCTCTTAAACTGAAGACAAGCTTGTCAGGTTTGTGACCTGCCAAACTGAAGTTGCAGTTGTATAATACTGCAAGAGTAATTTCACTCCACTGATCAAGTCTGTTGCCTCACTGAGCAGAAAGGCAAATATCCATATTTGTGAGACTGATTTTTAAAGCAAAAGTTTCCATGTGAATTAGTGTTTTGTCCATCTTGTATTGTAGGATTTATGCGTTGAGATTACTGAGATCAATTCCTACTAGAATATTAATAAGTGATTTGCAGCAACTGCAGCTTTGAGGCTAGGATGTTCAGAGAGCTTTGCAATCATCATGCGTAAGTGAGGTAAGCAATTAAGTCTATTCCAATCAGTGACTTTTGGATTAAAATGCATTAGTGCTTTTACTTTTGATCCTATTTGAGTGCTAGATGCCTTGACACATCGGCATAAAAATACAACAGTCATGTCACTCAGCGAGCAGGACAGCAATACAGAAGACAGCCATGTCATATCCACGACAGTCAAAATGAAGCTATTTTGGATCAACTTGTTTCTAGAGACATGTTTAAAAATACTAGCTATTAGCATGAACACTGAAAGATTACACGTGACATTGAATGAGCTGTCCTTATTGTTAAGCTCCCCAAGTGGTGTAGGAATAAGGACCAAAGGCTCTAAGACAGCATTTCTTTGTTTTAGGTGTTAGCTACGTTTTTGGTCTCTTCCATGCTTGCTGCACTCCTGGTAAGATGTGCAGTTAATCCTCCCTTTAGGAACAGGGGCAAGATTCAGTCTTCACTCAGGATGAGGATACTTAAAAAGTTAGAAGCAAGATCATGTAGGTACAGGAGTGAGTACAATACAGTGTTTTATTCTAGGTACTTACATCCTCCAGTGGTGTTATGGATGCACTTTCACCTCCATAGTACGAGTTGCGATCCATGTGAAGGACCTTCTTTCCATTCACTGACATGATGCCAGAAAGGATGCATTCCTGTACAAATAAGAGGTTTTAAATGCAGGGAAAGAGTCCTTGGAGTATATAGCCACTACATGCCAGGAAGCTGTAGTTTTTGACAATGTGACCACCAGGCAGACATGAGGAATAGGCATCTTTTTAAGATGCTGTTACAAAGAGTATATGCTGAAGTAGTTATTTTACTACTTTTTAATTGCAAGACAACTTCTAAGCAGCAAAAATTGAATAGATGCAAGCAACTCAAAATCCAATGTTGATTTAACAAGTCAATACAAGCCTGCTAGTCTTTAGCAGTTTTGTTTGTGATAAAAGCCATTGATGTCAAGTGTTTCAAAACAGTGGTTCTCGATATTCTGTCTGAGGTATCACCCCACGTTGTGAACATTTCTTTTTCAGAGTGAAGCTCGTCAGCCTGTTATACACAAGTAACTTTTGGCAGACTAGGAGCATACACAGAAATGTAGGGCTGGAAGGGCGCTCAATAGATCTCGTCCAGTTCTCTGCACTGAGGCAGGATTAAGTAATGTTACTAGACCATCCCTGACAGATGTTTAACTGCCTCCTAAAAATCTGCAGTGAAGTCTATTCCAGAGTTTAGCTATCCTTATAGTTAGAAATCTTTTCCTAATATCTAACACAAATTTTCCCTGCTGCAGATTAGCATGTCCACTGAAGGTAGAACAAGTAGTAGTCGTCTCCACTCTCCCCATCAAGTTAGAAGGAAAGCAGTGCCTGGCATCACTGTTGGCATGGACTGTAGAAGACCCAAGCTGTGTTACCGTTTTGCTGAGCTTTGTTCAAAATGGAAGCTATGGTGGCTCTCACATTAAGCTTTGGGAAGTGCATGTGTGTCAAGACAGGAAAGCTGCCTGTTGTGGGGCTACAGGTTACAACCAGTTTAAAGATGCCCATCTTATGGGGAGATGCAGCTGCTGTTATATCAGCACTAGAAGTGCTAGCCAAGCCTTGAAGGACTCAAAGCCTTGATATTTCCTTAGTAAGCTTCAGTTAAAACTGGTTTCAGAGTAACAGCCGTGTTAGTCTGTATTTGCAAAAAGAAAAGGAGTACTTGTGGCACCTTAGAGACTAACCAATTTATTTGAGCATAAGCTCTCATGAGCTACAGCTCACTTCATCGGATGCATACTGTGGAAAAGTTAAAACTGAAGGTTTATTTTGCCATGTTTCTGTTCAAGCGGAGTGATGTGCAGAAGAGCATATGAACACACACCACAGTTCTTCTGAATTTGACTTAACACAATTTTTATACTGCTGCTGCTGGCGCCCTTTAAGAATAGAGAAGTTATTGAACATTAGACCTAGGAATCCACTAGTCATTTAACACTGACCCAGTTGTGGCCCTTTTTCCCCATTCACGTTTGAAGTTAGAACACATTTACATTGGCCCTGTAGAGAAACAGCTGAAGTGATAGCCCGAGCACATAAATGAAACTGGATTCTTTTCCAAGCTGAAAAGTCCCAGTCGTCTTAAACTCTCCTCATAAGGAAGCTGTTCCACACCCCTAATCATTTTTGTTGCCCTTTTCCATACCTTTTCTAATTCCAATATATCTTTGAGATGGGCGACGACATTTGCATGAAGTATTCAAGATGTGGGCGTACCATGGATTTATGCAGAGGCAATAGGATACTTTGTGTCTTATTATCTATCCCTTTCTTAATGAGGCCCAACATTGTTTTGCTTTTTTGACTGCCACTGCACATTGAGTGGATGTTTTCAAAAAACTATCCACAATGACTCCAAGATCTCATTCTTGAGTGGTAAGAGCTAATTTAGACCCCATTATTTTATATGTATAGTTGGGATTATGTTTTCCAACATGCACTACTTTGCATTTATCAACATTGAATTTCATCTGTTTCCCAGTCACCCAGTTTTAAGAGATCCTTTTGTAGCTCTTTGCAGCCTTGCTGGGTCTTAACTATCTAGTTTTGTACCATCTGCAAATTTTGCCACCTCACCATTTACCCCTTTTTCCAGTTAATTTATGAATATGTTAAATAGGACTGGGCCCAGTACAGATCCCTGGGGGACACCACTATTTACCTCTCTCCGTTGTGAAGACTGACCATTTATTCCTACCCTTTGTTTCCTATCTTTTAACAAGTTACCAATCCATGAGAGGACCTTCCCTCTTATCCCAGGACAGCTTGCAGAGTGAGGTGGTAGTTCTCTACATTCAGTCCTTGAATTCTACATCCACTGTCAGAGGCATCAATAGTGATGGTAAGTCTTTTGGCCATGCCTAATAGCTACCAGCTGTTAGCGTTCCTCTGCCACCCTATCTGACCTGGAGCTGGATATGCTAACATCCATCCTTAAGACATTCAGGATGTCTTAAAAGTTAAAAGTTGCCCTCTAGAATGGCCAAGGGTTTAGTTTACTTCTTTAGTGAAACTAATGCTTCTTCTACCAACGTCCTGAAAATCTACAGCATGCAGCTGTCGGCGAAAAGCCATCATATCTAGCCATGCTCTTTCACCAACGTTCACCACATGTTGTGGTTAGTTTGCTATTCTCAGCATTGTCCACTGCTCTCTTTTTTCCCCCAGAGTCTGGTCTACCACAATGCTAAGTGAACCTGTTAACCCATAGTGGTTAACAGTCCAAACATCTGCCCTTGTGGGTCTACATTTTAGTGTATGGATCTCAAAAAAATAAGTTACAGAACTAGAATATTCTGCTACAGTCAACACTTGTTTGCTCTTAAACCTTTTAGACAGAACACGGATATGTTTAACAAGAATACATTAAGGGCTTGTCTTCACTGCATTTTTAGCTCAAGCTGTAACTGGAGTGTTGCCTCTAACCTGACTCCCACCCATACAGAGTCTCAAGATCAAGTTAAGTGGTGCTTGTGTTGGTTGGTTTGGGGCAGGGTTGGGTCCCCCCCCCCAGCCTTGGCAAAACGCACTAATTTTTGGCTAACCAAGTAAGCATATTCCTGACAAGAGAGGAAGGTACAAGAACACCAAGAGTTCTCAAGTACCTACATAAACATTCTTAAGAGATGGTACAGGAACACACCAATGCCTTATAAAGTAGGGATGGGATGACAGGATACGGGATAAGGAAGTTCTGTTCAAACTAGCAGGTACAAGGAGAAGGTGGTAACTAGCAATATCTGGAGTAAAAGTAATTTGTTTGTATTAGTGTATAAAAAGGAGAAGTCATAGAAGGGGCATCTCTGGCCAGCCAAGGGGGCAGCATCTTGGTACGCTCACTGAGCTGGTCCCATTGTTGTGGCCATACACGTTTCTGCATCTGTAACCATGGAGCCAGGGCACTAGTACTGTGCTTTGTCAACAGTAAACCCAGCTGAGTGCCTTCGTCACCGAACCAAGCCTGTGGCCTCTCTTTATAGTAAGATCAAGGTCTGCTGAATTCATGTGTCGCGCTATCCGCAAATGTGGCTAACATCAGAGCTCCAAGAACAGGAACACTGCAGCAGCAGCAGCAACATTCCTTACCATTGCCAGAATTCAGGAAGACGTGAATCTCTTTCGAGTAAAGTGAGGTTATTGCTGGTTGGTTACATACCGCCCAAATGGAATGCATAACTATATGTCTAGATTGCCTTTGTCCTGAACGAGGGTTAGCCTACCTACTGCTCAATCCAGAAAGAAAAAAGTCACACTGATCGAGAAGCAGAGCTGGCAAAGATTAGAGCGATCCCTACCTGAGAGAGGGTGCCACTAAGCTGTATTCTGACAGCGAACAACAGGATTTTTACCAAGTGCAATTAATGCTCTGGCTAATTTGAAACCCTGGACTCAGTTCACTAAATTAACCTGCAAAGTCTTCATTTGTAGTTTTGTGGATTTGGCTTGACAGGTCCTCATTAACTGAATGGCTTGTCTTTACAGCTGCTCTTCAACAGCCAAGTGCCTACAGTGACTTATTTGAAAAATTAAAATCTGCCAAAACACTGGCTTGTCAGGTCTGGCAGATGGTGGTACAGCACTGATAACTTCTATGCCTGAGTTCAGCCATGAGAAAGCTGACTAGGATTGCAAAACAAAAGGAAAAAGTCAATAAGGATAAGTGCAGGGTCCTGCGCTTAGGATGGAAGAATCCAATGCACCGCTACAGACTAGGGACCGAATGGCTAGGCAGCAGTTCTGCGGAAAAGGACCTAGGGGTGACAGTGGACGAGAAGCTGGATATGAGTCAGCAGTGTGCCCTTGTTGCCAAGAAGGCCAATGGCATTTTGGGATGTATAAGTAGGGGCATAGCGAGCAGATCGAGGGACGTGATCGTTCCCCTCTATTCGACATTGGTGAGGCCTCATCTGGAGTACTGTGTCCAGTTTTGGGCCCCACACTACAAGAAGGATGTGGATAAATTGGAGAGTCCAGCGAAGGGCAACAAAAATGATTAGGGGTCTAGAACACATGACTTATGAGGAGAGGCTGAGGGAGCTGGGATTGTTTAGCCTGCAGAAGAGAAGAATGAGGGGGGATTTGATAGCTGCTTTCAACTACCTGAAAGGGGGTTCCAAAGAGGATGGCTCTAGACTGTTCTCAATGGTAGCAGATGACAGAACGAGGAGTAATGGTCTCAAGTTGCAGTGGGGGAGGTTTAGGTTGGATATTAGGAAAAACTTTTTCACTAAGAGGGTGGTGAAACACTGGAATGCGTTACCTAGGGAGGTGGTAGAATCTCCTTCCTTAGAGGTTTTTAAGGTCAGGCTTGACAAAGCCCTGGCTGGGATGATTTAACTGGGAATTGGTCCTGCTTCGAGCAGGGGGTTGGACTCGATGACCTTCAGGGGTCCCTTCCAACCCTGATATTCTATGATTCTATGATTCTAACTTAACATATCTGAGTTACTCTAATGCCTTCAATAACTAAATTCCTGAAGCCGGATGTCAGCGGACTTCCTCTCCCCAGTAGTGACACAAATAGACATTTTGGGTATCTTTTGCCTCATCTCTCTCTGTTCAGAGGTGTATGCTACTTCCATCAGGACAATCTTAAGAGGAAGCAGCAAAAGATGAATTTGGAGCTTGGTAAAAGTCATAGGAAGTGTTCTAGTTGCCTCATTCCTTCAGTTCTTCTTATAGTTCAGGACTTAAGAACTAGTACAATTTTATTTAAGATCCATTTGTAATAGATTAAAATCCATCCAACTAATGGCCTGCTACTGAACTCCAAAAGCAGGTTCTAGCACACAGCACTGGAGTTCAACTTAAGCAGTTTGTACCCAAATACCACAAGCCTATGTCAGATAGAGAATGTGAAAGAGGCAGCAACAAACTGTATCAAGCCTTATGTCATGTCCTGTATCAGGCTGATATGTCATCTTTTTCTCTGATGGAGTCTGTTGCATCCGATGAAGTGAGCTGTAGCTCACGAAAGCTTATGCTCAAATAAATTTGTTAGTCTCTAAGGTGCCACAAGTCCTCCTTTTCTTTTTGTGAATACAGACTAACACGACTGCTACTCTGAAATCTGATAAGATAGTTGCAGATATAGACTGTCCAAAGCCAAACTTGTTGGCTGATCAGGCTTTTGAGGTCACATCCAGGCCCCAGGTGCAGCAGTTCACACCTGGGACCCCACTGCTGAAACTTTATGCCCATATGTTAAATTGGGATGGGGAAGTTAGTCAGAGAACAGAATAAGAACAGCCTCTGGGGAGGGAGGAAGAGGTGGAGAAAGTGATAGTTTTTAACTGCCAAACTTCCCTTTCAGTAGCAGTTTGTGGACCTCCACCCATTTTATTGGTGGAACCAAATCAGGCCCTTCAGCCTGCCACAAGTAGTTTTTAAAATAAGTTAGAGTGGCTGTTGGAACACAAAATATTGCTGAAAATGCATCAAAGCTTCTACAAGGGAAAGGGACCCAGATAACCCAGGGAATCTTAAAGTGTAAGAAAAGAATGAAGTAGTAATAAGAGGCTTAGCACGCTCATTTTGCATATAAATCATGATGAACACCCAGAGATTTTTCAAACTACCAGAAAAGTGAAAGTTAGTGTTAACCATACTCATGTAGCAATGTGCCATTGTAGCATATGCAGTCAGTCAGTGATAGGTCCTTTTAGACTACAAGCTCCTTGAGGGCATAGACTGTTTGTCCAGGGCACGGCTTCAAAACAGGTTGAGGGCCTTTCACTAGCTGTCAGGTAGCTGAAAGCAGATTCCCTTTTGGATGCATCCTTAAGTATGCATCCAAGAGTCCAGTTTGTGATTCAGCATAGTCTGATACAGTAACAGGTAAGGAAAGATATGAACCCATATCAACACAGGGACAGAAAAAGATAGCTCAGAGGCACTGGGGCTTAAGTTAAGCTTCCTAGTAACAGCTTTTCACAAGCAAGGACACCAAGTGACCTGCCCTGTTTACATGAACAGGATTTGCTTCTCTCTGCTGGTGCCAACATGGCAGAAGTCTCACTCTCAAACAGAAAACCTTCTAGAAAAAAAAAGTCTCAGTTTGTATGGATTTTCTCCGAGAGCTCGATGCCAAGTATGACAAATTCAGAAACAGCCACAAACTGCCAGAATCCTAGAAACTCCCCCACAATGACACAATTGGCTGAAAAGATTCTGTATTCAAGTGATCTTGTGACACAGCCTCTAGTTTAGAAGATTAAGTATTGATTTTAAGGCCCTCTAAGCACACGTTGAGGCCTAAGTGTTCTAACCTAACAAGTTGGAAGCCCAGGTGATAAAACAGTTACTCACCTCTCGTAACTGTTGTTCTTCCAGATCTGTTGCTCATGTCCATTCCAATAGAGGTGTGCGCACGCTGCATGCACGATCGCCGGAAGCTTTTCCCTAGCAGTACCCATCGGGTCGGCAGTGGAGACCCCTAGAATGGGGCCCTCATGGCAACATATATATGACCCTGCCGACCCACCTCCCGTTCAGTTCCTTCTTGCCGGAAAACTCCGACAGTGGGGAGGTGGGCGGGATTTGGAATGGACGCGAGCAACACATCTCAAAGAACAACAGTTACAAGAGGTGTGTAACTTTTTTCTTCTTCAAGCGATTGCTCATGTGCATTCCAATAGGTGACTTCCAAGCGGTTACCCCGGAGGAGGGGTTGGAGTTCACCTGACTGTCGACTGGAGGACTGCCAAACCAAAAGCAACAGCATCTCTCGCCTGCTGGGTAATGGTGTAATGGGAAGTGAAGGTGTGGACTGAAGACCACGTTGCTGCCTTGCAGATGTCCAGGATAGGGACCCGCGCCAGGAAAGCTGCGGACGTCGTTTGCACTCTGGTGGAATGCACTGTAATAGGTGGAGCTAGAATTTTAGCCGGGTCATAGCACATCCTGATGCAGGACGTGATCCATGATGACATTCTCTGTGATGATAGGAACCCCCCCCATCCTTTCTACAATTGCAATAAAAAGCTGTGGTAATTTACGGAACGGCTTTGTATGTAAAAGGCTAAGGCCCACCTAACATCTAAGGTGTGAAACATGCACTCCCTGCTGGTGACGTAGGGTTTAGGGAAGAACACAGGCAAGAATATATCCTGGTTCACATGAAACTGGGAGACCACTTTGGGAAAAAATGGAGGGTGGGGGCGTAGCTGCACCTTGTCTTTATAAAACACTGTGTACAGGGATTCAAAGGTCAGGGCTCTGAGCTCGGACACCCTCCTCGCAGATGTTATAGCTACAAGAAAGGCCACCTTCCAGGACAGATAGGAGAGAGGGCAGGTAGCCATAGGCTCAAATCGGGGGAGAGGGGCTAGGACCAGGTTTATGTCCCGGGGGGAATAGGCCAACTTACAGGTGGGTAAAGTCTGTCAAGGCCCTTAAGTAACCTGCCCACCACAGGGTTACTGAATGCTGATCCCTGCAGCGTTTCCGGGTGGAAGGCCGAAATGGCCGCTAGGTGTACCCTTAGGGAAGATATCACCAACCCTTGGCACTGAGGTCCAAGAGGTAGTCTAGGACAAGGGGAACTGGGGCAGATTGTGGTTCAGATCCTCTTTGTCGAGACCAAACGGAGAAACGCTTCCACTTGGCCAGGTACGTGGAATCTCTGCATCCCAACAGGACTTCCCTGACCGACTTTGAGCACTGACGTTCCAAAGGGTTCAACCATGGAGTTTCCACGCTGTGAGGTGGAGGGACTCCAGGTTGGGGTGCTGCAGCCGGCCGTGGTCCTACGAAATTAAGGATGGGCAGATGGGGAGTGCTACTGGTGTGATCACTGAAAGGTTCAGCAATACGGTGAACAGGTACTGGTGGGGACACACTGGTGCTATCAGGATCAACGAGGCCCTGTCCTCGCAAACCTTGAGGAGCACTCTGTGTATAAGGGGGAAACGGTGGGAATGCATACATCAGGTGCCCTGCCCAAGATAGGTGAAAGGCGTCCGCACCAGCGCCCGGGCTGTAGTTCAGGAAGGAGCAGAACCTCTGGCACTTCCTGTTGCCCCGTGTGACGAACAGATCTGTGTGGGGAAAGCCCCACTTCTGGAAAATTGAGTGGGCGGTATCCAATCTGAGGGACCACTCGTGTCCCTGGAACGAGCGGCTGAGGCGGTCTGCCAGCTCATTCTGCACCCCAGGAAGGTAGGACGCCTGCAGGTGTATGGAGTGCGTGATGCAAAAATCCCACAGGGCAAGGGTTTCCCGACAGAGGGAAGAGGAGCGAGCACCACCCTGTTTATTTATATAACACACTGCTGCAATGTCTGTGAGTACTGATACGCACCTATCTCAGAGACCACTCTGGAAGGTCTGGCATGCCAGGAGAACTGCTCTCAACTCTCGGACACTGATGTGCAGCGACAGCTCTGCCTGGGACCAGAGTCCTTGGGTTCTGACACTGCCCAGATGAGCTCCCCAACCAAGTGCCGAAGCGTCTGTAACCAGGACAATAGTCAGTTGGGGCTTTGCGAAAGGTACTCCCACACAGACCATCTGAGGTTAGAGCCACCAGTGGAGGAGCTGAGTATTCGTGGAGGGAGGGTCACTATTGAGTCCAGTGGATCCCTGCCCTGCTTGTGCACCTGTACTAGCCACGCTTGTAGAGGTCGAAGGCGGAGCCTGGCGTGTTGCACCACGTATGTGCAGGCCGCCATATGTCCCAGAAGCCCCATACAATTTCTGGCTGTGGCGGTTGGAAAACAAAGGAGGGTATGAATAATGTCCGAGATTGTTTTGAACGTAGGTCTGGGAGGAACACCCTCGCGACCGTAGAGTCCAGGAGGACTCCAATGAACTCTATCCTTTGAGTGGGGGTCAGGATAGACTTGGATTCATTCAATATAAGGCCCAGCCTGAGGAACGTGTCCCTGACCAGGGATACATGCTGCGCTACCCTTGTTTGAGATTCTGCCTTGAAGCCAGTCGTCCAGGTATGGGAAAACCTGGACCTGGCACCTGCGGAGGAACGCTGCCACTACTGCCATACACTTGGTGAATACCCGAGGGGCCGCAGAAAGGCTGAACGGAAGCACCCTGAACTGGTAGTGATGGCCACCGACTACGAACCTGAGAAAACGCCTGTGGGAAGGGATAATTGAAATATGGCAATACGCTTCCTTCAAGTTGAGGGCAGCGTACCAGTCTCCCAGTTCCATTGAGGGAATGATGGTGGCCAGAGAGACCATGCAAAACGTCACTTTTTATGTATGAATTGAGGTCTCGCAGGTCCAGGATAGGCCAAAGGGCCCCCCCGGCGATAAGGAAAGAACGGGAGTAGAACCCCTTGCCCCTGAATTCCTGAGGGACTTCCTCTATTGCCCCTAGCGCTAGGAACGACTGAACCTCCTGTAAAAGAAGTTGCTCATGAGAAGGGTCCCTGAAGAGGGGCGGGGAGGGAAAGAGGGTGGTAGGGAGCAGAATTGGATAGAATATCCTGCCCCTACTGTGCTGAGAACCCTGACATGATCTGAGCCCAAGCTCAGTAGAAGCTGCAGTCGGTTCATAAAGGGACGGGAAGGGTCCAGTAAGGCGACTGGTGCACCGTACTCGTGCGTAACTTCAAAACTTAGGCTTAGGGCCAGGGGGCTGTTTAGGCCAACCCTGGCCTTGGCCCGAAGAGGACTGTGGGTGCCTCCTATTGTTTCTGCCCCTCCTTCTAGGTGGGTCCCAGCTAGGGGGTCCTTGTTAGAAGCGAGATGGGGTCTGAGGCCTGAAAGGTCTTCTCTGAGGTGCAGGGGTGTGCAGCCCAAGAGATCTCAGCGTAGCCCATCAGTCCTTGAGGCCGTGTAAACATTAGTCCGTATTTTGGGCAAACAGGCCCTCACGGTCAAAGGGAAGGTCCTGTATTGTATTTTGGACCTCGGGAGAGATACCAGAGACCTGGAGCCATGCACTATGTCTCAGTGATGGCAGTGGCCATAGTTCTAGCTGCTGAATCCGTCACATCGAGGGCTGCTTGAAGAGCAGTTCTAGAGACCACCCAGCCTTCCTACAGGAGGACTCCGAACTCCCTAAGTGAATCAGTCGGGATAAACTCCTGAAACTTGGCCAACGCCGACCAGGAATTAAAGGCATATCAGCCTAGCACTGCCTGTTGATTAGCTATTAGAAGCTGGAGACCCCCAGTTGAACAGACTTTATGGCCAAAGAGGTCCAGCTTCTTTGCGTCACATGACTTAGGAGCGGAACCCAGTTGACCCTGCCACTCCTTATGATTTCCTTATGGTCTACAACCAACATACCCGGTTGGGGGTGTGCGAAAAGGTGCTCACAGCCCTTTTGTGGCACAAAGTAGCGTCTCTCCACACCCTTAGCCGTCGGTGGTATAGAAGCTGGAGTCTGCCAAAGCACGTTGGTGGTGGTCTGTAGAGACTTTATGAGGGGCAATGCAACCCTGGAGGAACCCTCCAGGGCGAGGATATCTATTGTGGGGTCTAAATCCTCGGCAACTTCCTCCGCCTGGAGGTTAAGGTTAATTGCCACCCTCCTAAGTAGGTCCTGGTGGCCCTTGACATCCATTGGTGATAAAGCGGTGGATGTGCCCGCCAAAGCCTCATCAGGCAAAGAGGAGGAAGACATTCCCGGAACCTGCCCCTCCAGTTGTCTAGAGGCTGGACATGGTAACTCAGGAGGCCTGACAACGACCAGCTGAGTGGCCGCTACTGTCGGTGGAGCGGGAGCTGTGGCCGACTGCAGCTGATCAACAGTCACATCCTGTGTAGGGTCCTCCGGTGCCCTAGGGGAGCGGACTGCTATCGATGACGCTGATGGAGTGGCACAGGGTCCCGATACCACCAACACAGGTCTACACCCTTGGCCTTATGCCTGATGGTAGGCCCGGGGGTCCAAAAGGGCCATTGTACTGGGTCCTGCCACTGGGGTGGCCAAGTGGTTATGGGTGCCGCTTGGTCCGCCGGCCATTGGTGCCGGGACCAAGATCGGTAATGACTGCATCGGGACCATGAACATTCGGCCTCTGACGCCGACCACGGTAGAGCAGAGCCCAACGGTGCCGGAGAACGGTAGTGCGTGGACGGAGACCAGCTCCATAGCATCATGGGTTTAGCACGGCGCTGGATTAGTGGTGATGCTGTCATCGGTGCTGGCATTGCTGTCCCCAATGGTGCCGTAGCCATCAGAACCCCCATCATTGGTGCTGAAGTTGTTGGTGGTATAGCGGCGCCCCTCGGTGCCAGGCAAGGTGCTACAGTCGGTACCTACGCTGGTAGCTGAGACTGCAGGCCCGGATCTCGCACGTACGGAGCCGGGTACTGCGACATCATATCAATGAGGTGTCTGGAGTGGAGGGGAGGTTGAGCTCTTCCTCCAATTCCCTACAGGTAGGAGACTCCGTTCCCACCGGACTCAAGGGCTCTGCAGCCAGGGCCGAGGAAGATGGTATTGGCTCTTGAGGGCCTTGCCAGGGGTGTCCAACTGGAGGATGCGCCCCACTGTGATTGCCCTTCGGCTTCCTGACAGGGGAACGACCTCTGTCCAGCTTATTTTTCTTATGTGGCACCGGAGACTGGTATCGGTGTGGACACAAGGCACTGGCCTTGCGTGCCAGGGGCTCCTTGCCGGGTCCTTCCTCGGTGCCGGGACATCCCGTACCAAGACCGGCGCATGTTGTACAGAGGAGACCAGCGCTGGTTCCATCTGCGGCTGAAGGGCAGACTCCATCAAAAGGAATTTCGGGCCTAGGTAGTCCTGCTCTTTCTTTGATCTGGGTTTAAAGCCCCTGCAAATAGGGCACTTATCTGTTTGATGGCCCCTGCAGAGACACTTGAGACAATCAGCATGCGGATCACTTGTGGGCATAGGCCTCCCACACCTCTTGCACGGTTTAAACCCCTGCGGCCAAGGCATTACCCAACACTGGGGAAGAGTAGAACTAAGGGGGGGAACCCCCTGGGAGAACAATAACTACAACTATTAACAACTTGAATAACTATCTACACTGAAAACAAAGGAAACCACTAGGCTAAGTAACTTGCAAGCAAGTACTAAGCTGTTCCAACAAGGGCGCTAAGAAGGGACTGAACGGGCAGCAGGTCATATATACTTCGCCATGAGGGCGCCACTCTAGGGGTCGCCACTGCTGACCCGATGGGTACCACAAGGAAAAGCTTCCAGCGATCGTGCATGTGGCCCATACGTGCATACGGCTATTAGCATGTACATGAGCAATCACTCGAAGAAGAACCTGACAGGTAGTATGTCAGTAGGTGGAGATCCTTACTTACTAGAGAAAATACTCCTCATCTTTAAGTTTACATACAGTGTATGTTATTCAAAGCTCCCCCACTCTCCCCCCCCCCAAAAAAAATCTCTAGGAGACTCACAGCACCATCATTAATATATTCCAACCAATGGGTATCAAGGTAGAAGAGAATTTAGTCAGCTAATTTTAAAGCTCCGATTAATGGGATATCCCATCTCCATAATCAGCTACCAGAAGAGATTATGTGCACAAAACAGCGTGCCATCCATTTTGGAAATTACATTCCCCCAGAGGTAGATTTAGGTTGGACAAGGAATCTAAACCAAAGTTGTTACCTATGGAGTGCAAATCAACCCCAAGTTGCATATCAGCTGACAGGCTGAAAAGTTGAGTTACCTCAATTGTTTTGTATAGGACCAGTATCTACTGATGTGTTTGTATAGCAATTTAATCTGCGGATACAGTTTAGTTCTATAATTTTTGCCAAGGTGACAAAATCTAATTCAGTGTATTACTATTTGACAAAGTGAAGACTCCTACAGAGATACTGTTATGACTATTGCTTTGTTTGAATGTATACTGATTTGACAGGCAGTCAAACCAGACTCCTCCAGCCACAAGTACATGTCACTTTCTTAGGTGAGCTCAAGCCATTACTTTAATCAGTTTCATTTCTGATTAAACTAAGAAAATGAGAAAAACACATTAGTAACCAGAGATTTTGTTTAAAATAATATTTTCCAGATACTTGAAAGGTATTACTGACACATGTTTCTTTGCAGTGTTTAGAGTAAGCCTATCTAGGCCTTTTCAACCAAGCATGCTATGGAAATATTTTTGACAGTGATCCCTGGCCAGCAAAAACTCATTCTTTAGTCTCTCTTCTACTTCAACCAATGCTCTTACACACTGAAGATTTATCACCTAATCATTTCATGGAATGAATGACACTGCTATCTGTCCCTTTGATGCCAGCCAACACCAGGCTGTAACCAAGACATAGGTTCAACTGAAGATGCACCTTAAGCACATAACCTTCATTGTTGTAGTTAGAAGTTAAGACTTCATTAGGAGTCTACTGAAATGCAACTTTGAAATGCCATTCACCCCCAGGATTTCTAGGACATAGTAAGAAAACTGCAGGGCCTGTGTTAGCTTTGGTGTTGTACTGCAATCATAGTTTGCAGCAGTCAGCTCTGAAAATACAAACTGTCCTTTTGGTAGACATGTAAGCAGACAGGCACCACCTCTTAAGATGGATCAAAATTGCTCCCCCACCATCCTCATACAGGTTTAATTTGATAGGTCACAAGTAGCATCAAAGTTTGAATTCCTACAGACAAAAGATTGTGAAACCTGTCATGAATGAGGAGTTCACGTGTTCAGCTGTACTTTTAACTCTAGGAAAACCAAGTTTCCTAGTAATTTAAAGTTGCACAAACATCCCAACACCTCTTTATCAATTGATACCATGACTAATTAGCATTGCAATTGATCCATCTCCTACTAAAGGTACAAAGTAACAATAAAAGAACTACCAATTTGACTTACAAAAGTGTATAAGGGTTGGTTTACTTTTTGTAGGCTACCACATCCACCAGGCTCCTTGGGAAAGCAAACTCTAGAATTAGCTTGTTTTAATTCACTAGCAGATCTAATCTGTTTCTAAATGTTTCAGTTGTTCGTGATGTGATGCCTTTGGATATTCATGAGAGGGGCTTATTTAAATTTGTACTGCAAGTTTTCCCCCCATTTGACATGAGACCTCAATTGAGTAAGTATCAAAACTAACTATTTGACAATACAGTAGGTTACTAATTCTCCACAACATTTATATAACAGTGAACCTATGGATCTAGAATGATCAATAGACAATGCATGTTTTTATGCCCCAGTACAAAGGCTTGGGAGATTTTAACACTGACAACTTATTGATTTTATTTCACATTTGATGGGAGTGACAAAAAGGGGGAAGCAACAGGTGCTTTTAGAACAATTTTTTATTTTAAATTAGTAAAAAGAAAAAAGGTGGTGGGATGTAATAAAGGAAGACATGCTAGCATGTAGTGTGATGGAGGATATGACATTGAACAGAGTACTTTGGAGGGAGGACTCATTACACAGATCCCATTTGATGGGATTAACGCAAGGAAGAAGATTTCATATATTGTGTTTTATATAGACTGGAATTCCAAAGTTCTTGACATCACCGTGTTGAGAGTTCAGCAACATTTGGCATGTCCACCAAAAGTTGTGCTGATATGACGGTAATTCGAAGGACAGGTGCAGCATAGCAACACTGTACTGTACAGTCAGACATTTGAATGCTGACACACTTCACTAGTGCCTAGGGATACAAGTTATTCTACAGTTTACTTCTGACAAGCAGGTTAAGGGTATTTCCATGTATAATATATTAAGGTTCCTCATCTCTAGGAGCTTGACATCTCTCCATTCCCCCTCAAAACACATACCAAATGTGAACCCCCAGAGACTCTTACAGAGCTTCACAACCATCCCATAAGGCACCCCCCTCAAGAAAGTTTAGAAAACATGCCTTACTCATCTTCCTACCTGGACCTCTGAAGGGAACCCTATCCAGCTTCTCTCAGATGAAGATTCCTTGAGGCTAAGGGGGTGTGGCCAGCCGACATGAAGTTTCAACAGGGGTTTGGGGATCAACAGGGCAAAGAGGTTATTCATGTCATTCTGCTGTAGCTTTACTCTCTAAGGGCTAGCCTGCCGTAGCAGTGCTTTAACCTGGCTTGTGTGGTCATGGCAGAGCTCTAAAAAAACCCACCTCCACAAGGGGTGTGGCTCCCAGTGCTTGTGCACTGTCTACACTGGCGCTTCACAGCACTGAAACTTGCTGCACTCAGGGGAGTATTTTTTCACACCCCTGAGCAAGAAAGTTGCAGTGCTGTAAATTGCCAGTGTAGACAGGCCCTAAGCCTCTACCCATAGTCGTCACTGGACTCAAAGCATCTGTTATCAGAGATAATGCTGCCACATTGACCACAGCATAACAATTTCAAGCTTCTTGCATGTATAAAAAGATCTTTTTCATGCTTTGTGTGTATAAAAAGATCTTCTACACTTTCCACAGTATGCATCCAATGAAGTGAGCTGTAGCTCACGAAAGCTTATGCTCATATAAATTGGTTAGTCTCTAAGGTGCCACAAGTCCTCCTTTTCTTTTTGCGAATACAGACTAACACGGCTGTTACTCTGAAAGCTTCTTGTGTGTTACCTCATTTATTTGCGGGGGCAGAAATCCTGTAGTCAAGTTTGAATGAGATTCCAGGTTTGACGTTTATCCCCTACTTTTGGCTGGTAACCTATTTCCCTCTCAAAGTTGCAGTTTATGTTTATTGATTCCAATCCCTTAGCTATCCCATTCCTCCTCTTGTTCCCATGCATTCACTTCCCCACTATCCTTACAAAAAAACCTCAATTTTATCTCCTCATAGTATTCTTTTGAAGAGGAAAGTCTTTTAGAAGAACTTCCACAATTAAATCCAATGCCTATTGTGACTGGAGCTCCTAGGCACTACAGTACAAAGAAACAATAGTCAAATCCTACCTTTTACCACAAGCTATCTTTAAGTTTCACTGCAAGCACTTTATAACAATACAGCCATTTACTCAAGTATACCCATTCAAATAAAACTGTTGAGCACCTGTAGCTCTTAAACAGGTTACGATCAATGTGATCTTTTTAAGATTTGTGTTCATAAGATGAACACTAAAGGATGTTGCATCTGGACCACCAGAAGTATTACTAATAGTCAAATTTCAGCAGTGGAGAAAAGAGGGACAATTTGTGGGCAGAAGAAAATCCCTTGAAGGGACTGGTTGCCTGTTTACAACTCAGTCACGCAATTGCTTGTTCTTTTCCCCACCCCCTCCTACTGCAGTCAGGGATTGACAGAGCATGAACGCTGCATTGAGGAAGGGAGGGGGAGAAAGACTGCCTGCCTCCACCCTAAAGCTAGGCTTGTGCCTTTCCAGCTCCCACCCACGAAGATCGGAGTCCCAGTTGAAACTCCTTAAACCCCAGCGCGTGCATTTTTTCGGGGTGGGGGGGGGGGGGGAGAGAAGAGAGGAGAAGCCACCAGCAAACCAGGCAATAAAAGCCCTACTAGGGTTTTTATTGTTTTTCTAAGAACTGCATTTCCTGAGGCCTCCTAGAGGCAGCTTCAGGAAACAGGATTTTACAGCTAAATATTCAAGCCGCCTCAAGGAAAGGAGACGCCACTACCGATCCCTAGCCCCGCAGTCACACGGGAGATCCCCCCCGCACCAACAGGCCGGGCCGGGCTCCTCTTCCGCAAGCGGAGCCGGGAGAACAGCGAGCGGCTCAGGCCCTGTTGGGACCCAGCCGGCCTCGGAGACGGGGCGGGGGGGGGAGATGAGAGAGGCGACAGGAAGGGGGCAAAGTGGGGGAGCAGGGTCGGGAGCCAGGGGGCAGGAGGAGACGCCTGGGGTGGGAGAACGGGCGCAGGAGTGGGGGCAGGGCTGTGGGGGGGGGGGGCGAGGGGCAGGGCTGTGGGGGGGGGCGAGGGGCAGGGCTGTGGGGGGGGGCAGAGGCGGGAGAAGCAAGGGGCGGGGACAGCGGTGAGGGGGAGAAGTGGGAGGGCGGGCGGCGGGGGGGGGGCAGGGGGAAACGGGGTGAGGGGCGGGGCGGGGCTGCGGAGGTGAGAGGAGACGGGGCGGGAGCCCGGCCCTGCCCGCCCGGCCGCCCCGGGGGAGCGGGGACGAGGCCCGGCCGGGCGCCCCCTCCTCACCGTGAGGCCGGTGCCCAGCACGATCACGTCGTACTCCTCGTTCATGGCGGCGGGGGTCGCGGGCGGGTCCGGGCGCGGGGCGCGGGGCGCGGGCGGGTCGGGCGCTGCAGGCCGCGGCGACAGAAGCAGGGCAAAATGGAGACGCCGCCGCCGCCGCCGCCGTGAAGAGACCGCGCCAGGGGGGTGGGCGGGGCCGCCGCAACGAACCGAGGGGGCGGGGCCGAGCACCAGCCCCTGTCAATCGCGCCCGATCGGCTCCCCCCCGTTGGGCCGCTCGGCTGTCAGTCGGGCGGCTCCGCCCCCGCCCGTCGCTAAGGGGCGGGGCGCCGGCCTTGCCAACGGGAATGCCACCGTGGTGCTGGGGCGGGGGGCGCGCCTGCGCGGAGGGAGGCGGGCGCTGCGCTGAGCCCGGGGCGCCGCGAGCGCTGCCGCGCGAGCCGCCCTGGGCGCCGCTGGTGCAAAGAGCCGGTTGCACTGGCTGAGCCGCCGCCTGGCAGAGCCGCGCTCACCGGGGGCATGGTGGGGGTGGGGGCACAATGCATTTTCAGCGAGGCCTGGCAATGCATACGCACTGCACGGCGTGTAGCCCTCCCGAGGCCCCGCAGCAATCTCCTTCCCTGCAAACGCCCTCCATGGGGGTGAAATACCGGCTGGGGCGCGGAGCTCGCGGCCGAGCCAGTCGCCAGCGCCAGCGTGGCGGCGGACAGTGCATTGCAGTTGGCTTCGAGGTACGGCTTTGCCGCGCAGCCCCTCAGCCATGCCCTTCGTGGCGGTCTCGCAGAAGCCTCCGCGCACGGAGGGGCTGGGACGGACCGCAACCCGCAAGAAGCCATCCGGTCCAGCCCCCTGCGCTGGGGCTCTCTCTGCCGACCTTGCAGCTGCGCCGCTACAGCCGTGCCGCTGGCAGGTCTCCCATGTGGCCGCTCTTTGCCGGCAGGAAAGGCTCTCCTGCCGATGTAGCTGTCCACACCAGCACTTTTGCTGGTGAAACTTACGTTGGTCACAGGGGCGGGCTTTTTCACACCCCTGACTGACAAAAGTTTGACCGACAAAAGCGATAGTGTAGACAAAGCCTAACCAAGCAAACTCAGACCTTCCCTGACCTGTTTGTCCAACCGGTTCTTAAAAACCTCAGATGATGGAGATTCCACAGTCTCCCTTGGTAGCCTATTCCAGATCTTACCTATCCTTATAGTTCAAAAGTTTTATTTAATATTTAATCTAAATCTCCCTTGTTGCAGATTAAGCCCATTACCTCTGGTCCTACCTTCAGTGGACATGGAGAACAATCGATCACAGTCCTCTTTATAACAGCCCTTAACATATTTGAAGACTGGTTTCAGAGTAACAGCCGTGTTAGTCTGTATTCGCAAAAAGAAAAGGAGTACTTGTGGCACCTTAGAGACTAACCAATTAATTTGGTTAATTAATTGGTTAGTCTCTAAGGTGCCACAAGTACTCCTTTTCTTTTTATATTTGAAGACTGTTATCCGGTCTTCCCTCAGGCTTCTTTTATCAAGACTAAAGATGGTGAAAAGAGCCATTTTAAAAAAGTCTCAAACACATACAATTAAATTTAAAAAATGGGAAATGAAACTGCAAGAGTCAATTCAGAGAATTTCATTTTAATTTTTTCTTTATATAATTTTTACTGGGCAACCTTTGGGGTTGGGTATTTGAAAGTTGAAAGGAGATGATGGAAGCTAAATCCTGAGACTTTTAAAATCAATATGAAATCAGGACTCAAAACGTGTATGTTTTGAGTGTACAGTATAGGAACACTCATCACCTGGTGAAATTAAAGTGGAGTAATAGACAATTCTTGACTGCAGCTCCCCATGCAGGCACTTGTTTGTGCGTATGGTCAGCGTTGGCTGTAGCGTAAAGGCTGATACTTAGAGTTGGTCAACATTTTTCAAAATTGCAAAGAAAGTTTTTTGCAAAAACATATGTGTTTTTGACCAGCGGTTGAAATTTTCAGAAATTTTGGACCAGAAAAAAATGTCAACCAGTTCTGCAGATTATAGATTAAGTGCATACTGCAAAATATTATCTGTAGCTTCAGAGATACCCCCAACCATCAGCTATTCTAAGAGAAAAAGATCGGACAATCCCTCTTGTTGAGATGGACAGGCACACAGATCTAAAAAGACAGACACATTTTCTATTTCACAAACGGACAGCTACACGGACAGATCTATTTAGCTAGATATTATTTATGATTTGTTAAGTGATTACAATGTGATTGACATCTTTGTTTTACTCGCACTTGTTCTACAGTTGGATAGACAGACAGAACTACGGTCCAAATCAACAAAACACTCGCACGTACTTAACTTTAAGCATGTGCTTAAGTCCCATTGAACTGGATATGACTTTCGCATGCACTTAAAATTAAATGCATGATTAAGTCCTTTGCTGATTCAGGGCCCAGATCTAGATCAAACCAGTCTATCTAGCCATTCACACATTTTTACATCACTGGTAACTGCAAGACTTGACTGATATCTGACTGTGTTCCTATCAGCCGGCATGGTTTTGCTGGGTCTGAACCCATCTGCTCAGGGTTTTGCTTTTTGTCTGTTTTCTGCATACATAGATGTGCTGCGTGGAGTGGGGTTTTTTTCTACAGGAAGCAGCTGCAGGTGGGCCAATGTCAGGGTATTTCTGCTGAGGACATGGCAAAAGTATAACCATATGGTGAATAGTCAGAGAGTTAGTTTTGCAAATTTGCCTATCCTTGTGTTAAGTTATAGTATGAGAAGGCAAAAAAAAACAACCCCTTGTGCTTAGTTGAGGAGATCAGCACCTCAGAAAGTCTAGCCTGTATCACGGCATGAAAATCTCTGGCCGAGAACTTCCCTTATCATAAATCTTGCTTCCAGCTCCTGGCATGGTCAACAGCACAAACATTTATTTCCTGTGTGATTAATACTGAGTAGAACTGTTTAGAGCACACGACTGGGAATCCAGACCCCTGTTTCTATTACCTGCTTTCTGGGTGACTCTGGGGGAGTTACTTAGCCCCAATTTTTCAAAATGTTGGTGCCTCTGTTTCTGTGTCCAGTGAGGCACCTTGGGCCAGATAGTCATGGGTGCTGACCACTCACAACTCCAAATGACAATAGCACAAGCTTTGGGTTTTCATTACTGCTAAAAAACAGGGTGTCTCCAGTTAACAATTTTAGAAAATGTTAGTCTTACCAATGGTGCCTCAGTATACTAATCTGTATAATGGTTACTATTTATCAGGCATGGCAGAGATATAGGGAGCTCTGAAATACAAAATACTCAGATCAAAAGAGTAGACAAAGTCCTGGTTGAAAACAGTGACACTTACCTCCCACACAGGAGTACTGTGGGGCTTAACTTATTAATTAGTGTTCGTAAAGCATGTTGGAGGCCTCAAAAGAAAGTATGTCGTCTACGTGTACACCATTAGTCACTGCTGGATGGAGTCATCTACTTAAGTGTGTGTTATAGACCCTATACTACTAATACCTGCTAAAGGTATTCCTTTAGCGGCTCAAACTTTTGGTGCAAGAGGATCTGGGTTCAATCCCATGGTCACAATGCAGTTATGAGTGGCTGTGCTGTGCAGCATAAACAGAGGTAGCAGAGGTTTAGCTGTTGCAAAATTGATGATGCAAAAGTTAGTTTATTGTGCTTATAGTTCTGCCGATGTGCACGGGCTGAAATTGTGGAAAAGCAGCATCACTTGCCCCATAACCTCAGCCGTGCAGAACACAATGCCATCCACAGCCTCAGAAACAACTCTGACATCATAATCAAAAAGGCTGACAAAGGAGGTGCTGTTGTCATCATGAATAGGTCGGAATATGAACAAGAGGCTGCTAGGCAGCTCTCCAGCACCACTTTCTACAAGCCATTACCCTCTGATCCCACTGAGAGTTACCAAAAGCAACTACAGTATTTGCTTAAGAAACTTCCTGAAAAAGCACAAGATCAAATCTGCACAGACACACCCCTGGAACCCCGACCTGGGATATTCTATCTACTACCCAAGATCCATAAACCTGGAAATCCTGGGTGCCCCATCATCTCAGGCATTGGCACCCTGACAGCACCCCCCCCCCACTCTCCTGCTGGTAATATCTACCTTAAGTGATCACTCTCGTTACAGTGTGTATGGTAACATCCATTGTTTCATGGTCTCTCTATATATAAATCTCCCCACTGTATTTTCCACTGAATGCATCTGATGAAGTGAGCTGTAGCTTACAAAAGCTTATGCTCAAATAAATTTGTTAGTCTGTAAGGTCCACAAGTCCTTCTTTTCTTTTTGTTCTGCAAAAGTTAGCCAGTTGTGAGAAGCTGTTGCAACAGTTTCCTCTAAAGACTGACCTTAAATTAGAGAAATACTTTCTACTATCATGAGTCGTCCCATGCAGATCCAGGAAAGTCTTATGTTTTTTTGTAATTTAAGACTCCCCCTTTTTTTAACTTTACAGTATAAACAGTGGCAAACCCGGACACTAGAAAATACAACAGAAAGGCAGCCCATATAAATTCAACAATCAATATCCTAGAAGAATGAAAAATGGCGGTAAGGCTCATCACTGCTTTATGTCTCACTGAGGCGGGGATAGTGGAGAAGCAAATTCTGGACCAAAGAAAGTGAATGGGAATATTGGACCTGGATTTTGTTTGATGTATTAACTGATCTCTCCACAGAATAAGCCAAAGAGGATTTTCACTTCAAAGTGATATATTTTCTTAGGGAATCATTCTGAGAATGTTCTGATGATTGGTTGAGGTTGGCACTAAAATAAAAAGAAGGTTTCTGCTATAAGATATGCAACAGTAAGGTCTTGTGGTGAAAGGCACTTGACTGGCCCTCAGAAGATATAGGGTCGATCACACAGTGTGACTCTCAGTAAGTTATTCACTCTGAGTTCCCTGTCTGTTAAGGGGGGGTAATAAATGCTTCCTTTGTCTATTTAGCTGGTAAGCTTTTCAGGGCAGGGGCTGTCTCTTACTATGTGTATACAGTGCCTAGCATGATGGAGTCCGATCTTGGTTAGAGCCTCTAGGTGTATTGTTACCTAATAATACTATAGTGCAATGTAAATTTCCCTCCCCCCTTGCTTTGTTGAATGAGTTTAAACCTCTCTCTCTGTGGCCATTACAGCTCCTGACTGGCTAAGACTTGAGCACCTTCGATTATTTTTGTCCCTGCTCTCCTCACGCCCTTGTTTGTCTCATCCACCTTGTCTTTGAGATTGTCAGCTCTTTGGGGCAGGGACTGTCATTTTCGATATTTTATACAACGCTGAGCATAATGGGGCCTAACCTAATTGGCCTTTAGGTGTTACCACAATAGAAGAAAAAGGAGGAGGAGGAGGATAAACTGCACACCCTGTAAGATTTGTATTTTCCCGGAGCCGTTTTGGATGAGAGGACCAGGAAACCCACGGGATAACTATTCAGTTGCATGATGGAAGCAAGATACCCCTCTCCAGGCTTCCTAGACAAGTTGTGGGGAGCCTACACCTCCAAGCCACATGAGTCACGGATGGGGTATAACAGGGTATGGCCCATAGATAAAGGGTACGTAGTGCATATATATGTGCATGGTAGCCCTGATCAGGAAATGGTCCCTATGCACATCCCAGTACACATTTTATTCCCACTTTTAGCAACTGCCTCAAATTCTTTTCCCCAGCAAGAGTCTTTCACATCCCTGTCAGACCTCTAAGAACCCTTCCCCTAGCCTGACTGGTCCCCCAAGTCATAGATGCTATTCTTCCAGCTGAGAGATTAGATCAGAGTCCCTCTGATACCCACAGTCATCCAAGGGAATGCGTGGTCTCCCCCGACATCCCTAGGGGTTAGGCATGTAGCCTCCATGGCAAGCCCAGCCTTTCCCTGCCATTAAAGAGGCTTGCGGACAGTTTTACCTTTATATAAAAGCACCAGAACCTTTCAGCTTTAGATGCAATGACAAAGTCCCATGCGTAGAGTATAGGAGCATATAGCAGGAGACCTGACTTCTACTTCTGGCTCTGCAACAGGCTGGCTTTGTGTTATTAGTTTAATTCCTCCCAGGTGCCTCAATTTCTCGTTCTGCTCAATGGGAGATAATGACACTTACCCCCTTTTGCAAACCACTTTGGAATCCTTTTTCAGAGTGGATGCAAAGCAATAAACAAAAGCCACGGGTGGGATTTTTCAAAAGTGCTCAGCTTTCGGCCTGACTCTCCTCCCCCCGAAGTCAACGGGCCTTACTGACTTCAACGGGAACAGGGTGAGGCCAAAGCTGAGTGTTTTTTAAAACCCAACTATTAGTGTTATTATGCTAATGAAACAACCTGAAGTATCTGCTAAGGCTAATTATGGAAAATACCCATGCCTGGAAACCAACAGATCTACAAGAAGCTTTGTTCCCAAAAGACTATTTCTGTGAGCCACTTGCTAGGATTCCTTGAGCACTGTGGCATGTGCTTAATTTTAAGCATGTGCGGAAGACCCACTGAATTAAAAGTTAAAGCTCAGCATGTGTGCCAGGGCTTTGTTGAATGGTGACCCTTATCTGCACAACGTCCCTGGTATTTAATAGGTGTTGTTATCCCATTTGACCAATGGGGAACTCAGACGCGGAGAGGTTAAAGGCCACATTTTCCAAAGTGCCCACTCCTTTTGGGTGTCCAATACGAGACAAGGCTTGATTTTTCACAACTGCCACATACCACCGACTCCTGTAGAAATCAACAGGAGATGCAGCTGCTCAGCAAAACTGGCAATTAGACCCTAAACTCTAGAAAAATTGGTGCTAAGTGATTTGCCTAAAGTCACGTAGGGAGGCTGAGGCAAGCTGGAAATAGAATCCAGATCGCTTGATTTTCACCAACGTACTTTAACCACTAGGCTATACTCTCTCTCCCTCCAACCTCTTAGGGCTTTTCTGCACTTAACATGCTGCAGCGGCTCCGCTGTGCTACTGTATGCTTCAGCATAGACACTGCTGACATCAACGGGAGGGATTCTCCCATTGGCATAGGTAATCCACCTCCCCAAGAGACGGCAGCTAGGGTGATGGAAGAATTCTTCCATTGACCTAGCACAGTTTACACAGGGACTTAGGCCTGGTCTACACTAAAAAGTTAGGTCGAAGGAAGCCGCCTTAAGTCAACCTGTTAATGTACGTGTCTACGCTACCGGGTCCTTTACGCCAACCTAAGTCACCACTAATGTCGACTTCTGTAATCCACCTCTGCGAGAGGCATAGCGCTTAATTCGATTTTCATGGGTCGGCTGTGAGGAAGTGCAGGTGCAGTGTTGTGTAATTCAACTTCCCATGGTGCTATGGGGAAGGGCCATTGTTCAACTAGCTACCTCTGCTTCTGACATGGGCCTGCCATAAACTTCATTAGAAGTGTAGTCACCCGTGACCCGGGGGGGCCTACTCACTATGGCTGGAGCAACAAAATGGCACAGTGAACAGTTATGGATTCTGATGATGTTATGGCTGCACCTAGTGTAATAAGGGTTTTTTTTTTTAATGAAAATGGCCTTGCTATGGAAACATTTTATTCATGTAAAATGGCTCCTTTATTTTTCCCATGACTGACAGCGGGAAATGTGTCCTTCGGTGGGTCATCAACACCTGAAAGCAGACTTTCGCTGATTAGAAGGAAGAGAAAGAGAATATGGGAGGACATGTTCACCGAGAGAATGAACGGCTCCAGGACAGCTGACACAGAGCGGAGAGTGTGGAGGATTTCACTGTCCAAGAAGTTAGACATGGACATGGAGAGCAGGAAAGCTTCCAATGAGCAAGAGCATGCAGTGCAGGATGAGATGCTTCAGATTATGAGGGACCAAACAGACATGTTGAGGCGTCTGGTTGAACTGCAGGAACAGAAGCAGGAGGGTAGAATCCCTATGCAAACCCTGGGGGACAGACATCTAGCATCGCTGGCGCAGAATCACCCTCCCCCAAGCATTCCCTGAGGCATGGGTAAGAAGTCCATTATCCCTTTCACTTAACTTGGGGGGAGGGTATAAGGAACAGAAGGAGCCTATTCATGGACCTTTGATGGTCTGGAGTGCAGTATTATGTTACAGAGCTGAAAATGTTTCTCCTGTTCCAACTTTACAGCCCCTTTTCCCTAAGGTTACCTTTTTTTTCTGTTCTCCCTCTTTACTTATGTTTGTTAAATAAAGTAAATGGATTTGAGAAATAAATGTTCTTTATTGAGTAGAAGCAGTGGGCTTGGCTTTACAGGGACAGTGATACAGGGCAGGTGAAGGTTTGGGAAAACACAAAGTAGACAAGCAGCTCACATTACTGTGACTCAATATTGAAACAGCTTTTCAAAGCCTCACAGATAAGCAGCACCCCTGGCTGTGTTCTTCTTATTGCCCTGGTTCTGGCTGCTCAAAAATGGCTGCCATGTGATCTGTCTCAACTGCCCAGCCTTGCGGAAAATTTTCCCCCTTTTTTCACAGATATTATGGAGCACACAGCAGGCTGCTATAACCATGGGGATGTTCTCTTCACTAAGGTCCAACCTTGTTAGTAAACTTCTCCAGCGCCCTTTCAAACAGCCAAAGGCACATTCAACCACCATTCTGCACTTGCTGAGCCTATAGTTGAACTGTTCCATACTGCTATCCAGATGGTCGGTATATGGCTTCATGAGCTATGGGAGCAAGGGGTAGGCTGAGTCCCCCAGGATAACGATAGGCCTCTTAATGTCCTCAATGTTCATTCTGTGGTTTGGAAAGAAAGTCCTGTATTGCAGCTTTTTGAACAGACCTGAGTTCCTAAAGATGCGCGCGTGTCATGAACCTTTCCCAGCCATCCTACATTGATGTCGGTGAAACGCCCCCTGTGATCCACCAGCACTTGCAACACCATTGAAAAGTATCCCTTTTGGTTATGTACTCTTTGGCAAGGTGGTCTGGTGCCAAGATGGGGATATGCATGCCATCTATTGCCTTACTGCAATTAGGAACCCCTATTGCGGCAAAACCATCCACTATGTCCTGCACATTTCCCAGACTCACTACCCTTCATAGCAGAAGTCGATTAATGGCCCTGCACACTCAGAGCACAGCAGCTCCAGCGGTTGATTTACCTACTCCAAATTTATTTCCCACTGACCGGTAACTGTCTGGCATTGCAAGCTTCCAAATAGCGATCGCCACTCGCTTCTCCGCTGTCAGAGCAGCTCTTCTTTTTGTGTTGCTGAACTGCAGTGCAGGGGAAAGCACTGCACAACGTTCCCGGAAGGTGGCTTCCGCATTCAAAGGTTCTGCAGCCACTGCTCGTCATCCCACACCTGCAAAACGATGCAGTCCCACCAGTCAGTGCTTGTTTCCTGGGACCAGAAACAGCGCTCAACAGAGTGCAGCTGCTCTGTGACTGCCAGCAGCAACTGTGAATTGTTTTTTTCAATGGCTTGCAGCCAGGCTGCTTGCAGGACATCACTGTGTTCCTCACGGCGGGCCCTACTTCGGCTCTGGAAATACTGCAGGAGAAGGCGCGAGGTGTTTGAGATGCTCACAGCAAGAGTGCACAACTGAGCAGGCTCCATGCTTCCGGGGTTATGGCGTACACGCAGCAGTTTTAAGCAGAAAAACCACTGGGTTGTTTGCCGTTGAACACAGTGCATCATGGGATGCTGACGCAATGCTCCCATTCTCCCCTGCGACAATGTTTTGGTCCCATGAGGCATTGCACAAACTTCCCAAAACACACGGTGGCAAGCTTCACTTTGAGATAGCTACCCACAATGCACTGCTTTGTGCATCAATGCAGGCACTGCTAGTGAGGACGCACACCATCCAATGAGCATGGAGTGGCCACACACAATCGAATCAATTAATTTGGAGGCTCGAAGTCGAATGAGATAAAGTCAACTTAATTTTGTAGTGTAGACAAGCCCTTAGGTCGGCTTAACTATGCTGTTCCAGGGTGTGGATTTTTCACACCCCTGACCTATGTAGGTAAACTGACCTAATTTTCTAGTGTAGAGCAGGCCTTAACAAAAGACAGTCTCTGCCTCTAAGAATTTACAATCTAAATTGCCAACCCAGATAAAGGGCTGGAAGAAAGGAAGCATTGTTATTTCTAACCACATTTGGCAGATGGGGAATTAAGGCACAAAGACATGAAGTGACATACCCAGCATCACATGGGAAGACCGTGACAGAGGTGGGAACTGGATCCAGACTCCCAGCCCAGTCTCATTGCCTTGTTGGCTTTTTTCCTGCATGTTCAGGTATCAGCCTGTTATGATCGGATGTTGCTGCACTGCCTCTTGTATTGTTTGGATAAACGAGTAAGAACAGTTAAAATTCAGTAACAGGTGAGAGACACTGAATCAAGAGATTAAGGAGGAAACATGAGGAAACGTATAGCATCTGGAAGTGTGAGTCAGAGAAAGACTCATTCCTCTTTATTCTTCATTAACATCAAACATGGGGCTAATCCTGCTCACCCAGTTCACAAGGTTATTTCTATGCAGTCAATAACACTGGTCCCAGAGAAGGACACGCAAGGTTCAACGCACACTCTCCAAGCCAAGTTTTCAAAGATCTGCATTTCTGGGTATGGGCCGAAGTGCAAAACGAAGCAAGCCCATATGTAAAAAACAACAACTTTGTTTGTTTTCCATATTCTGTTCTGCTATGGGATTTTACACACCTATAAAATAATGGAACAGAACCTCATCAGTTCACACTGACCGCTGGGGGAACTCATTGCAGGTTACAGTGATTTGCAAATTAGTGTCAAGGATATGGCATCACAACATCTTTAGTTTACTTATATGTATTTCTATACTCACCCAACAAATGCATTGCAACAAAGTTAAAAAAAAAAAGGGAACTCTTAGTAGTATATGATCTCATGGTGGCCAACATCCAGAAAGAAAAGGAGTATCATAGAATATCAGGGTTGGAAGGGACCCCTGAAGGTCATCTAGTCCAACCCCCTGCTCTAAGCAGGACCAATTCCGAGTTAAATCATCCCAGCCAGGGCTTTGTCAAGCCTGACCTTAAAAACCTCTAAGGAAGGAGATTCTACCACCTCCCTAGGTAACGCATTCCAGTGTTTCACCACCCTCTTAGTGAAAAAGTTTTTCCTAATATCCAATCTAAACCTCCCCCACTGCAACTTGAGACCATTACTCCTCGTTCTGTCATCTGCTACCATTGAGAACAGTCTAGAGCCATCCTCTTTGGAACCCCATTTCAGGTAGTTGAAAGCAGCTATCAAATCCCCCCTCATTCTTCTCTTCTGCAGGCTAAACAATCCCAGCTCCCTCAGCCTCTCCTCATAAGTCATGTGTTCTAGACCCCTAATCATTTTTGTTGCCCTTCGCTGGACTCTCTCCAATTTATCCACATCCTTCTTGTAGTGTGGGGCCCAAAACTGGACACAGTACTCCAGATGAGGCCTCACCAATGTTGAATAGAGGGGAACGATCACATCCCTCGATCTGCTTGCTATGCCCCTACTTATACATCCCAAAATGCCATTGGCCTTCTTGGCAACAAGGGCACACTGCTGACTCATATCCAGCTTCTCGTCCACTGTCACCCCTAGGTCCTTTTCCGCAGAACTGCTGCCTAGCCATTCGGTCCCTAGTCTGTAGCGGTGCATTGGGTTCTTCCGTCCTAAGTGCAGGACCCTGCACTTATCCTTATTGAACCTCATCAGATTTCTTTTGGCCCAATCCTCCAATTTGTCTAGGTCCTTCTGTATCCTATCCCTCCCCTCCAGCGTATCTACCACTCCTCCCAGTTTAGTATCATCCGCAAATTTGCTGAGAGTGCAATCCACACCATCCTCCAGATCATTTATGAAGATATTGAACAAAACCGGCCCCAGGACCGACCCCTGGGGCACTCCACTTGATACCGGCTGCCAATTAGACATGGAGCCATTGATCACTACCCGTTGAGCCCGACAATCTAGCCCGCTTTCTATCCACCTTATAGTCCATTCGTCCAGCCCATACTTCTTTAACTTGCTGGCAAGAATACTGTGGGAGACCATGTCAAAAGCTTTGCTAAAGTCAAGGAACAACACGTCCACTGCTTTCCCTTCATCCACAGAGCCAGTTATCTCGTCATAGAAGGCAGTTAGATTAGTCAGGCATGACTTGCCCTTGGTGAATCCATGCTGACTGTTCCTGATCACTTTCCTCTCCTCTAAGTGCTTCAGAATTGATTCCTTGAGGACCTGCTTCATGATTTTTCCAGGGACTGAGGTGAGGCTGACTGGCCTGTAGTTCCCAGGATCCTCCTTCTTCCCTTTTTTAAAGATTGGCACTACATTAGCCTTTTTCCAGTCATCCGGGACTTCCACAGTATGCATCCGATGAAGTGAGCTGTAGCTCACGAAAGCTTATGCTCAAATAAATTGGTTAGTCTCTAAGGTGCCACAAGTACTCCTTTTCTTTTTGTGAATACAGACTAACACGGCTGTTACTCTGAAACATCCAGAAAAGCACCTAAACGTGCTTAACTTTACACGTGTGCGAATACCAGTTAAGTCAATGGGAGTACTTGCATGCTTATAGTTAAGGCGGCAAATCTTTCACGGACGTCACGTAAGTCACGGACTCCATGACTTTCCAGGCCTCCGTGACTTCCGCAACTGCAGCGGCTGGTGCAGCTGACCCCAGGGCTGCCCGCCTGAGCAGCTGGGGCGGCCTTGGGGCCGGCCGCACCGGCCGCTGCTCCAGCGGCCCCAGGCAACTGGTCCCAGGCGCTGCCCCACAGCAGCAGTCTGGGAGAAGAAGCAGCACCACAGGCCGCCCCCACCCGGAGAAGCAGCAGGTGTAGTTGGGCCCCGGGCTGCCCTCCGCCCAGAGTAGCGGCAGCAGGGGGGTCCTGGGCTGCCCCCCGGCTTGGAGTGGTGGCAGTGGGGCCACCCCCTGCCCGGAAGAGCAGCGGTGGTGGAGCCCCAGGCCACCCTTCCACCCCTGGAGCAGCAGTGGTGGGATCCCCAGGCTGCTTCCCCCCCCCCCGAAGCAGCAGCGGCAGCAGGGCCCCAGGCCACCCCCCACACACAGCGTCCCCTGGAGCACCGCCCCCCCCACCCCCCCCACCCCCCAGCAGGTAAGATTTAGTTACGGGTATTTTTAGTAAAAGTCACGGACAGGTCACTGGCCCTGATTTTTTGGTTATTGCCTGTGACCTGTCTGTGACTTTTACTAAAAATACCCGTGACTAAATCATGGCCTTACTTATAGTCGAGGTCACACAGCAGTTCTGTGCAGAGCTGCGAACAGAACCAAGGAGCCCCGTCTGCCTTCTGTTTGAAGTCCCTTAACCAGCACTTAAGAAAACAGAAGTCAGTCCTGCCCCTTCGAAGTCAGTGGAGGTTCCCCCATTGAATTGCGTGGGAGCAGGAGCAGACTTTTACTGGATCGAGCCAGTTGAATATATTTTTTGTTCAACCGATTTTGCTATGAAAAATGGCTTTTCTGGAAAGACAATTTTCATTGTGGTTGGATTTTTCGGGCTTTTCAATGAAAAAAGAAACGGAATTGGGGGCGGGGGGGGGGCGCAAAAATATTCAGTTTCTGGTTTCGTAAACTTTGTTTTTTAACCAAAAGCCAACTTTTCTTTTACCAAAAATGGCTTTCAGAAACTGAAAGTGTGTGTGTGTTTGGGGCGCGGGGGTGGCGAGGAGTTGGTGGTGGTGGTGATTGTTGTTTTTCCCCCCGCCCCCTTCTTCCAAAAAGCTGCCTGAAGCATTTTGGAAGGAAATTTTGAATAAAAAAGAAAAGTAATTGGCATGTTTTCCCAGTGCTAATACCACATTTTTGGCACAGGCACAATTCCCTTGCAGTCAGTGAGACCATTCACATGCTTAAAGGTTCCTGAGACCAGAGCGGAGATCTTGATTCCCACAGAATGTCAGGACACTTCAATATTCCATAAGTGTCTGAATTGTGTTTAACCTTATGTCCTATGGTGACTTCAGAATATCAAACAGCTTCCCCTCCTGTCTCTGCGGAAGCAACGTTAGGTTCCCTTTTTCCTTTCTGCTTACAAATGCAGCTGACTTCTCTATCTGGGCTTCAGCCATGGCAGACGGAGAACAGAAAAAGAAGCTGGGTCCCTGAGGAAGTTAAATTGCTGGTGTATGAAGCAGTTTTATTTCCGGGGGAAGTGACAGCACAGGACAGCAGCAGCCTTGTTATGATTTACCCAACAGCCAATGAGGGGATTCTCAGGATAGTGGAACAAGATATCAACTGTATGGTGATGTTGGTTACACTGGAGGATCAGTTATATAACAGTGTCAGTTATACTGGAAGATCAGCAATTGAATAGTGTCTTTTATATTGGGGGAGACATTTAAACCTTCAAACGATATTGAAATAGTTCTTAAAAACACCAATATCCAGACCTGTTTCCTATAACAACAATCCACAAATAAACCTTGTCTAGCAAGAACTGGATGGAAAAACACACATGATTTAAAAGTCACTTGTATTCAAAGGAGGTAAATATCACCCTGCCATGCAGTCTGTCTCTTTGTCTGTTAATCCTTGCATTTCACTGGCCATGTTTAAATCCAGTCAGGTGTTGAGTGAGGTATTGTCAGGTGACGCTGCTGTGAGATTTTTATTGTCTGAGGAATTAATCTGAAGAAGAAAAAATTAACTCTTTGGATCCTGTGACATGCATAAAAGATTAATCAGTTTTTCTCCAATACTAAAGGTCTGTTTGCATCCCAGACTACAGTATACTGAATGTGTGTGTATGCCCACTATGGAGTGGAACCTAACTGCTCCATTGTGTCATCTGCCCTATAGTGCTGGCATTTATCCCAAGAGAAGGTCCTGTGTATGGAGTAGGAGCATCTCCGTTAGCTCTCCACTGCTATCATGAAGTTCACGATGACCATAATGTGTGCAGAATAGTGACAACTTTGAAGTTTCTAGGTGGCCACAGATGGTTACCATATAAAATGAGAACAGAGAAAACTTTCGAACAAGTGTCTCAGCCTGGAAGTCATAACCACCCAGCCCTTCCCATATTGCTAAATTACCCTTCACAAACCTCCTGTGAAGTAGATAACATTTATACACATTTTAGAAATGGGAAAACTGAGGTAGATGGTTCATTGGTTTAGAACAGTAGCCTAAGACTTAGGAGATCTGGATTCAAATCCCTCCTCTGCCACAGCTTTCCTATGTAATCTTGGCTAGCTCACTTAGGCCCAGATCCTCAAAAGTTGTTAGGCACTTAACTCCCATGGAACTCAATAGAAGTTATTATGCAGCTCTGCGGATCTGGGCCTTTGTCTCCTTATGCCTCTGATCCCCATCTGTAAAATGCAGATAATAGCATTTCCTTAGTTCCCAGAGGAATTGTGAGGATAAATACATTAAAGACAGCGATCATATCCTATGGTGGTGGAGTCATATAAGTACCTTAGCTAGATGTGAGCCAATGGCAGAGCTAGAACTCAAATGAAGGAATCCAGACACCAAGACCCCTGCTCAAACCACAGGACAACACTCTCTTTTATGATAGATTGGCAGTAGAACACATATGCCAAACACATCTCTTGAGTATTAAGACGTGGACTAGCAGGTTGGCTCTGTTTGCACATGTGGCCCTCATCCCTGGAGTACCTGAGCGCCTCTCAGTCATCCATGGATTTTATCCTTACAACAGCCTTGAGAGATAGAGAAGTATTATCCCCATTTTACAGATGGGGAACACAGGCACAGGTAGAGTAAATGACTTGCGCAAGGTCACACTGTAAAACTGTGTCTGAATCCAGGACCTTATCCACTAAGTTGCCCTTCCTACCATATAAAAGATATAAAAATGTTAATTTCCTTTGTTTGCCCTTAAATAACGCCTCGAAAGATCAGCACACCAAATGACAGATTTATTCCTGGAGTGAGATTTTTTTTTTCCTGCCACATTTCAGCTCAGCTCAAACTCTGACAAGCTGGGTTTCCAAGCCTTGAAAAGAGAGATTTATAATGGAAACAGCACAGCAGCTCAGTCTTAATCAGAGCAATGCGGCTATTATAATAATAGATTATTTGTACTTCCCTTTTCAAGTGCCGCTTTCACTTCACACTCACGTCTACTTTCTCGGTTGTCACCTCCACTCGTCTCCCGTTTACACTGAACCTTGTCAAACGCATCTAGAAAATATTTTTCAGTGTTGGGGTTTTTTTGTACAAAACATGTCTAATAGTTTGGAGCCAAATGCAGATCCCATTGTAGCCGATGGCAAAAATCCCTCTGATGCCAATAAAACCAAGATTTGGCCCTTGAGATAGAAGAGGGGGAGTTTTTTGGGTCAGGCAACGTATTTTTGTGTGGAGGAGTTTCCACCACCAATTCCTAGGATGAGGATGGCATTTCCAGTCCATTGGGGATAAACAGAGAATGCACTAAGATGGTGACTAACAGAAAAAGTGTATCACAATTATTGATTTCTACTAGGTTAGTGCCTAGGCCAGAGGTCCCCAAACTGTGGGGCATGCCCCTCTAGGGGGGCCTGGAGGAACATCCATGGGGGAGGTCGCGGCAGGGCACAGGAAAGCCCCCGTGGGGGGCAGGGAGGGAGTGCTACCCAGCCCTGCCCCACCCCCAGCTCTGCTCTGGTCCCGCCCCCAGCCACGCCCCCAGCTCTCAGCCCCACGCCTGGCCCTGTCTCGAGCCCCGGTGTGGCTCCGCTCCCAGCTGCACACCAGCCCCCAGCCTCAGCTGTTGGCCACGGCTCTGTTCCTGGCCGAGGACCGAGGCTGGGGGCGAGGCCAGAAGCAGAGCCACACCTGGCCACAGGCCTGGCTGCTGGCCCCATGGCTGCCGGGTTGTGGCTCCGCTCCCGTCCCCTCCCCCAGCCTCGACCCCTGGCCACTGCCCCGCTCCTGGCCCCAGATTCACCCCCAGTTGCAGCCCCAGCCTCGGCCCCCTCACCCTTGTCCACGTTCTCCCCGGAGCTGCGTCTCGACTCCCAGCTCCAGCTCTGGGGGGGTGACCCTCAAAAGTATGGGGACTGCTGCCCAAGGCACTCCAGTCAATTATCAGGGCCTCATGGTGCGACCAACAAGTCATAGAGAAGACAGTCCCTGGCCCAGAAAGGTCATAATCTAAGTAGTCTCAGAGAAGTGGTGGGTCTCTCATTACTCAGCCCCAGAATTACATTAATTCTGTGCCAAGAGCCTGATTGTTCTTTCTCGAAACATGAGTTTTCGGGAATATCTCTCGGAGATCTTATTGAATTAAGTTTAAATAGCTTTGGAGTCCGTTGTATTATAAATGCAAAGGTTATGCTTTATTGTGGGATTGTGTGTAACTTCTCGAGGGGAGAGACATGGTCTATGTAAACACTGGGAAGTGTTACAAGCTTCAGAGGATGATACGCCAGACAAGAAGGAACTTCTGGGAGAAACAAAGTTAAGAGGGTTTCCTAGTAAATACCTGGGGGGAGGTAAATGCAAATTCCCACCTCCAGACCCAACCTTTTGAAGCTATGCCCTGAGGAGAGAACCATTTTCTGCTGATTACCTGTTCACGGTCTCAGGAGATCAACGACCTAAGTTGTAGAAAGAGAAGGCTAACCTATGCACTGGGGTGCATGTTCTGAGCTAAAAGCTGTTATGAACTTGTAACCACATGAAAACCCTTTGTGGGTTTTGAAGGACTGGATCTTCTCAAAGCCCTTGTTGGAGTTGGGGGAGATTTCTGGTAAGCATCTTATCATCCAGGTAGGTTTTCTTATTGTTTTTAATATGTTTTCTCTGTAATGCTTTCACTTTAAGAATAAATGTGCTTGCTTAGAAAAGGCTCTGTGGCAGCTTGCAGCTGTGGGCATTACGTTGTTCATAGCTTTCGAAGAGTAAGCATCTGCACCAGTCTGGCTTGCTGGGAATAATATCATGTAGGCAGGGAACTGTGCAGCCTGGAAAGTCCCCAGTCAGAAAGGGAGAGATGTGGGGCTCTCCCCAAAAGGGGTGACAGCTGGGGAGCCGAAACCTAAGAGTGCGTGCCCTGGCCGGACCACAGAGGGGGAATACAGGTGCAGGTGCTCTGAACTGTGACCCTCTCTGCTTCTGGGAATATGGAGGGGGCCCAGCTTGGGCAGAGGCTGGTGGTGCCAAATAAGAGGGGTGGACTGGCTCCCCAATATTTTTCTCCTCACTTCCTTGGACCTTGTGGAGGCCTCTCTGCAGGCGCTCCATGGAGTTGGGGCTCAGTGGCCCTGGGGTGCAAGATTAGAGTGGGAGGAGTAAGGAGCATGCTATGCGGTGAGGCATGCTACCACATGTCCAAAAGGAGTCCCCAGGGGACATTCACCTGGAGGTTACTGCTGGTTGGACCAAGAGCAAAGCCCAGCAAATGCCTGCAGCTGATGCAGGAGACTTGAGGCTGCAGTCACTTTTCCATAGCCCTGTTCTGCCTCTTGGGGGAGTTGGGTGCACTGCTTTGAAGATGCCAAGCAGCCACACTGTCAGGGAGCTGAGGGAGGTTCAGGGGAGCCCAGAGCTTGTATGGAGGCACAGGACCTCCACATGGAAGGTCTTTGCTACAAGTGGATCCCCTAGTACCTGCAGAGATCCTGAGGGGATGGAGATTCCACACCCCTAAACCCCATCCTGGGAGGCTCCACCCTCAGAGGAGGGGGTAATCGAGGCTTGCGTATTTGTGAAGTGCTTTGAGATCCTCAGCTGTATGTTCGATCATAAATGCAAGGGCCAGGAGAGCCAGGAAGGCTGTAGCAGTCACAGCTGAATGAATTGCACTTTCCAGTCCCAGGAGCAGCTTTCTCTGCCGACAGCAGAGAAACAATGAAGATAAATTGATCTGAATAAAACGTGACACCCCATCACCATGCCATCATAACCGTTGGGATTCTGATGTCGGGATTCTGATGTCAAGAGCAGGCTCCCATGGCCTGTCAGTGCTAAGACAAAAGACAAAGCAACGGAAAATGTGGCTCAGCTTATTTGATTATGTGTTATTGGTTTCAACAAGTTCGGGGATCGGGCACATCTGACTGGCAAGCGTGGTCAGAAATGCGTGCAGCTGTGTGCCTGAGCTGGGGAGAAAGGACTGTGGGGGCGTTTGCCCAGCAGGCACGGAGAGGCTGAGCCGAGGACAAATGCAAAGAGAAAAGGTCAGTGTAGTGTTTCCCTCCCCTTGGCCACAGCCGTCTGAAAGCTGAATAAAGGATTACGGGTCACACAGAAAAATTCTCAACGCCAAGAAACCCACCCATGCTTTCAGACACGGTTAAGGCCACCCAAACTTGAGCATCCCCTCGGTCCCTTTCTTGTAATGCTGAGGATTGTTTCCGCGTGGGCCTAAATGCATGTGCTGATATAGCCTTTGAGCTGCTTTTCAATTTGTTTTACTCCAGGGAACCTCTGATCCAATAAACCCCACATAAAAGCAGCAAACTGTGCTCTTCCGTTCAGCTCTGTGCATGACAGCCAGGATGTGGTTAGAAAGGCAACATCAGCATGAAGGAGCGAGCCATGATTTTCAAAAACAGAGGCCTAAAATGAGGTGCCTACGTCCATACTGAGATAGCTAAATATTTGGTCTGATTGAAGGTGCCAACCGCTTTTTTTAAAATGAGTGGGGAGGGAGGGTGGCCAAGTGGTTAGGGTACGAGTCTTGGACTTGGGAGACCTGGGTTCAGTGTCTTGCTCTCTGTGACCTGGGGCTAGTCTCTCTGGGTATGTCTACACTGCATTGTGGACCTGGGTCTGTGGGACCTGGGCATGTGGACTCAGTGGATAGATCTACACTGCAATTAGACACCTGCAGCTGGCCTGTGCCAGCTAACTCGGGCTCGCGGGGCTCGGGCTAAGGGGCTGTTTAATTGCAGGGTCCTAGAGCCCGGGCTCCAGTCTGAGCCCGGAAGTCTACACAGCAATGAAACAGCCCCTAAGCCCAAACCCTGCGAGCTTGAGGCAGCTGGCATAGGCCAGCTGCAGGTGTCTAATTGCAGTGCAGACATACCTAGTGTTTCCAAGCTCACCCTTGAGTGTCCACACTACATAATAAACTGGGCTTGCAGTTGCTGGCCCTGGGTCTCGCAGCTTGGCTAATGTCTCCATACTGCACTACACGGGCCTTCTGACTTGGGCCTGCGGCTTGTTCACATTGCAAAATGACAGGACTTGGGCTCTGACTCACGCCACTACCTAGGCCTTGCTTACCTGAGTCAGACTGATTTATGTCTGACAGAAGGCAGGGCGTGGCTCAGGCTCAAACCCGAGTCAGAGCCCAGGCTCAGTGTACAGTGAAGACACCCCCTTTGTGTCTCAGTTCCCGAATAGTACAATGGGGCTGACAGCAATGCCCTCCCTCCCACTGGGGTTATGAGGGTGAATATATTAAACATTGTGAAGCGCTCAGGTACAACAGTAAGGGGGGAGAGTTAAGTACTGTAGATGACGATTTAGATATCTAACTATGGAGACAGGTGCTTAATTTCAGGCACTCCTCTTTGAAAGTCATGGCCCATGTGTGTGTGTTTAAGTGGTGGGCGTGTGTTACAAAGAAGCCACAGGGTGATTGAAAGTGAAAAGATATTTTAAAATTCAGCAACATTGTGTGATCTCTTGGAGAGAGCACTGGACTGGGACTGAGGACACCTGGGTTCTATTCCCAGCATTGCCACGAGCCTGCTGGGTGACCCTGGGCAAATCATGCCACCCCTCTGTGCCTCAGTTTCCCCTCCCATCCTTTGTCTATTTGTACTGTAAGCTTTTGAGGCAGGGACTGTCTCTTTCTATGTGTCTGTTCGGTGGCTAGTACAATGGTGCTCTAATTTCAGTTGGGGCCACTGGGTGCTTCTTTAATATAAATAAAAAGAAAAGGAGTACTTGTGGCACCTTAGAGACTAACCAATTTATTTGAGCATGAGCTTTCGTGAGCTACAGCTCACTTCAAAGCTCATGCTCAAATAAATTGGTTAGTCTCTAAGGTGCCACAAGTACTCCTTTTCTTTTTGCGAATACAGACTAACACGGCTGTTACTCTGAAACCTTTAATATAAATAATAAATGTACTTTTTCAACATTCATCTGTTTCTTTACTTCCTGTATTTCACTCAGTTTGAATAGTGGAACCACTTTCACTTTCTGTTTTAGTCAATTTCACTTTCTCATGCACTACACCAGGGACCAGATCCCCAGCTGGTGGAAACTGGCAGGGTTTCACTGAGTAAGGAGCTAAGGAGTAGGCCCACCGGGTTTGGCTTTGCAGCCATGGAGAGGAATGCTTACATACAAAAATAAACATACAAGTCTGCAATGAACGTGAATCAAAATGTAAGGATGGCATTTCTGTTCCTGTTCATGCCGGAAGCTCCGTCCCTTCCTTTCAATGAGGCACAATCTATATTTTAGATATAAAATGAGTAAAAAAGTTATGGTCTGGTGATCACCTGGTAAACCTTCACTCCAGCTGCTTTGGTCCTGGCCCTGCTGGAGAAGGTAACTGTTACTGATGACCACTAATGTGGGTTAGATTCAAACAGGCAATGCAGACCCAAAAGGGCTAGTTAACCCAGGACCAAGGCCCTGAGCTATCCAGCCCACCTTTCATTTGCCCTGGTGATCACTCTCACGATTTTATCATGAGTCTCAACATATGACAGTCTCCTAAAGACTGAATTCCTGGAGTCATGTGATTATGGGAGAATCTCAGCATTTATTAAAGGAACTTTCTAGTGCTCATGGCTACTGAGAAAAGTTTGAAAACATGAACCTTAAAGGCTCAAAAAACGGAAGGCAGATAAAAAGTACCCCAAATTTATTATTATGGTTGGAAAGCTCATGATGGTAAAACCAATCTCATCATTTTGGGAGGCCTGACTGGGGATTTTTTTAAAACATGGGGTCAGTGATCTGTGTGCACACGACTACAAATATATCTTCCCATGGTGCCAATCACTTCAGTTTCAATGGTGTTTTAAGAGTTAATGTTTGCGCTGTGTTCATTTAGTCCTCACTTCTGCCACCCACATTTGCACTGAGCAGTACTTTGCTCTCAGCCGGTTTCTGATCCTGTTACTTGTGTCGAGAAGCACCTAACTGTCTCCAGGCAGTGTGGCCTAGTGAATAGAGCAGCAGACTGGGATTCGACAGACCTGCGTTCTGCTACTGGTTTGCTGGGTGACTAACTTTGAAGCCAGGAGGCCTGGGGCAGGTCAGCCCTGTTCAGTTTGCCTAGCCTGGCTAGCCTGCCTAGCCTGTGCAAAGTGCGGAAGTTACAAGGAGGGAAGAACCCCACAGTCAAGTACTCGCTGGGGAGCAGAGTGGACAGGATGTTGGGTTTGAGTTGGGAGGTTGGGACATGAGAGCTGGGGATGCCTGGGTCAGGAGGAAGCTGGGGTGGTATGTAAAGACTGAGCCCAAGAGGAGCCAGAGGCTTGTGGACTGGACTAGCACTGGGGGACTGAGGAAGAAAGCCTGGCAATTAAGTGCTAGCTGGGGTGAGAGCAGACAGGAGCTCCGATGTGAGGCAAGAAGTTGGGCTTGAGTGAGGAGCTGGCTGACTGCTATGGCTGGCCAGACACGCTTGGTAGGAGGGTAGATCTGACACGGATCGTTGGGCTGATTGGAGGCCAGGCGCTGCTGGTTAGAGTGTGAGCGAGCCGGGCTGCGAGAAGGGGACTGAAGGTTGAGCCCAGTGAGGTTGGAGATCTTCCTTGTGAGACTATTTCTGGGCTTGGACTACAGGACCCCTGTGCTCTAAAAGGGGCTGAATGTTGTAAAGTGGCTTGGCCAGAGGGCCAAGTCCCATCTATTGCAGGAAGAGGCTGAAGATCATTGTGAGTAGAGGTACCCCCAACCCTGGAGCACCCACGGAAAAATAATAGTGGGTGCTCAGCACCCCCCAGCCACAACTGTTTGGCAGCACCTCCGATTAGCTGATTGGTGGTGTCGCCAAATAGCTGTTTGGCGACTGAAGGAGGGGGTTGGGGGAGGGCAGAGAGCAGCAAGCAGGCGGGGGCCCAGGGTAGGGGGCAGAGTCGGGGCAGGGCCTCAGGGCAGAGCAGGGTGAAGCACCTCCCGGGGAAAAGAAAAACTCAGCACCTATGGTTGTGAGGAAGCTGAGGTGGAAGCGCTGCAGGGCTGAGTCTTTCTGTGAGAGGGCGCTCTAAGATGGCAAATCCTGTCACAGTGACCCTGGTCGTATCATGTCCCCTCACTGCCTCCATTTCTCCATCTGTAAAATGGGGACAATGATACTGCCTTCCCTTGGAAAGTGCTTTGAGAATGACAGATGAAAAGCCCTAGACGAGGGCTAGGTATTGTCTTCAGTGGGACCATTTGTGTAGTACGTTACTAATCAGAGTAAGAGTGACAGATTTGGACCCAGAGCAAATAAAAGAAGGTGTCCGTTGTTCTAGCTTCATAGCCTTGAATGTGAGCCAAACGGTATAATTCTCCAACCTTTGTTTTCTTGCCTGTGTCAGATTCCCCACAAGTCTCCCAACCACTGCTCTGACATATGTTCCAAGCTGTATGCGCGCAGCCATCAAAAAAGGTAACAAATTCTCTGGAAGATCTCACAGGGAAGGTCTTTTGGCAGACTCCAGCGTTCCATCCCTGAATACCCTGCAATGAGATTATCAGTTTGATAACTGCCCACACTACATTGTCTGCAAAGCGACGATCAGTATTTATGGGGATGAGCATTTCCAGACTGAACAGCCCCAAGATTCTCTATATCTTGACTTTTATTTGAGCCAAGAAAATAAAGACATGTAGCAGCAACAAGGGGAGAACCCTTGTCTTGTCCCTTCACATGCTTACATCTATCTGCAAGCATTATACCCTCAAGAGGAGTACTGGTTGATAGCTATCGAGTTATATGAGATGGGCCCCGTGGGATAAGAGACGTCACAAGAAGATGCAGAGTTCTGGATCCTGTGGTGGTGATCCACTGTTCTCTCTGAGTGTGTCCCAAACCAAAATCCAGTGAGGTGCTAACGGAGGTGCCATCTCTCTGATCAGATGCATAATTAAGATAACTGGCAAAGTGGGACCCAATTTGATCAGGGGCTCTGGGGGCTACTGTAATGATGATACATCACAATACACGATTTTCAAGAGCACGGATATAATCCCAAGTATCCTGGCTTCATTTTTATTTTACCTAAGGTCCCAGTTCAATAATGCTCTTAAGTACGTGCTTAATTTTAAGCATGTGCTGAAATCTTATTTCTTTCCTTGGGATTTAAGTAGGTGCTTAGCTGTATGTATGGGCTTAAGTGTTTTCCTGAGTGAGCACCTGATCCAACCCATGTTAAAGTCAATGGAAAGATTCCCAGTGTCTTTAATGAGAGTCAGATTGGGTCTAAAATAGCCCATAGAAGTCATATGGTATCACTGGGTGCTGCTACCCAGAATTCAAATGGGCGGCGGAGACTGCAGGAACTGTGGGATAGCTACCCACAGTGCAATGCTCCAGAAGTTGACAGTTGCCTCGGTACTGTGGACACACTCCGCCGACTACATGCACTTGGAGCATTTGTGTGGGGACACACACAATCGACTGTATAAAAACGCTTTCTACAAAACCGACTTCTATAAATTCGACCTAATTTCGTAGTGTAGACAAAACCTAAGGGAAGGTTAAAGGGGTCTGGAGAAGTGCCTGCAAATACCCAGTGATAGGCCTTGACTAGATATCCTGAGCCAATTTCTACTGTCAATGTTTAAGACTTTCTAATCAGATTACAGGATGCATTTCCACCATTAGGAGGCTATGTCTCTGAGACTATAACAGGGTTCAAAAAAGAACTAGATAAGTTCATGGAGGATAGGTCCATTAATGGCTATTAGCCAGGATGGGCAGGGATGGTGTCCCTAGCCTGTTTGCTGGGAATGGGCCACAGGGGATGCATCACTTGATGACTACCTGTTCTGTTCATTCCCTCTGGGCCACGTGGCACTGGCCACTGAAGGAAAACAGGACACTGGGCTAGATGGATCTTTGGTCTGACCCAGTCTGGCCGTTCTTATGTGCACACTACAGCTTATGTCAGCATAATTTTTGCTGCTCAGGGGTGTGATAAAACCACCTCCTGAGCGACGTAAGTTACACCGACATAAGCATCGGTGTGCACAGCGCTATGTCAGTGGGAGAGCTTCTCCCGCCGACAGCTTCTGCTGCTCGCGGAGGTGATTTCATCATGCCGACGGGAGAGCTCTCTCCTGTCCGCATAGAGCGTCTTCACCAGACTCGGCCCAGCTGCGCCACTGCAGTGCTGTACGTGTAGACATGCCCTGAGAGGCCACATGTTCCGCTGGGTAGGGCACCAGACTGTTACTTAGGAGGCCTGGGTTGGGTTTCCAGTTCTGCCACTGACTGGCTGTGTGTCCTTGAGCATTAGAGATGCAAGGTGGGTGAGGTAATATCTTTTATTGGACCAACTTCTGTTGATGAGCGAGACAAGCTTTAAGAGCTCCTCTTCAGGCCTGGGAAATGTACTCAGAGGGTCACAGCTAAATACTAGGTGGAACAGATTGGGCTAGGCACTAGTGTAATAAACATGATTAATAATACAGTTCTGTCTGTAATACTGGAAAATCCCTGCATTGCCAGGATTTTCTCTGGCACCTCACACTTCCGTGAGTTTATCCTCACAACGACCCTGTGAGGTAAGAAAATATTATCCTTGTTTTACAGAGGAGGAAGCAGGCCCAGAGATGTACAGCGATTTGCCCAAGGTTTCGCAGGAAGTCAGCAGCAGAGCCAGGGTCTGAAGCCACCTTTCCACCATGCCATTGACCAAACACCATAAATGAGACCATGCAAAAAGCAAAAGGGTTTCCAGGATTGACAAGCACAAGTGCTCAAAAATCATGAGTCAGGCTCACCAAAAATCCTTTAAAATCATGAGATTTAAAATCATGAGATTATGTAAAAATAATAGATGTGGGGTTCTTTTGATTTGCCTTCTGCTTTTTGAGCCTTTAGGGTGCACCGGGGTCACATTTGGAAGCTTCCTCCACAGCCATGAGGGCTAGAAACTTATTTTTTCTTTAAGACCGAAGGCTGAAATCATCACAGATCCACATGGCTCCAGGAGCTGGGGCTTTAAGGGAAACAATAGTTATCATGAGACTTATGACAAAATCACGAGAGCTGGGAACGCTGGATTTCAGCGTGCAGCTGAGTCTCTATAAATAACAGGGACGAATCTGTCACAGTATGAAAGCTTATCATAAGTGTATGGTTCCCATAAAGCCAAGTGAATGCTCTAGATTTGTCCTTCAAGCTCTCCGTATTTTAAGGAGCCATCAAACAATGGCAGGCCATGCTATACACAACAGCCTTGCCCAGGGCTTTATGTAAAGATGCACTGTGGCTCAAATCCTGATCACGCCGCCAGCAAAACCAGAGGAAAATTTTGCGGGGGGCAGAACTACGCAGGAGCTGTAGAAGAAGGGAGATGGAATCCTGACCCCTCTGACCTCAAGGCAGCAGCAAAGCAGAGCCATGGTCATGACGACAGCTGATTGATGCAATATAAAATGCAGCCTGCCATGTTCCCTGCCCGACCACGTGGTCATGTGCCAGCATAACCACACTGTACATCAGCCCACTGGCCCTGCTCCTGTCTGCTTGTCATTGTCCTAAATAGTGATCCACAGACAGAAACCCAACACAGTGGTTTCTTCACAAAGCATCCATCTCCCTTCTCCGGGTTGTCACTCCTTTAATCCCTGCTGAGCTGCAAATTCTTGGCCTTTAAACTCCTTTTGAGTCTACGGCCCCCACTTTGTGGGCCCAGGATTTGGGTCTTTCAAGACCATATTGGGTTGTAAAACAAAAATATACCTTAGATTGTAAACCCTTTGGGGCAGAGACCATCTTTTTGTTCTGGGTTTGTCCAGCCCTCCCATGCACAATGGAGTCCTGATCCATGAGTAGGGCTCCTACAAACTACAGCAATATAAGTAATACTAAAGCATCCCAGGTGGGTTTTCCCCTGTCTAATTTTCCAGGTGTGCAGCTGTACCTTGGTTACTTGCTTTCTATTGCATATATTGGACCCTGTACAAATTATGACAAGTTAGTTTGTGCATCTTTTTATTGAATGAAATATCAATACAAAGCGTCAAAAGAAGGATCAATGATAAATATTGCCGGAGACAAGTGATTCTATCTTTTCTTTCAGAGTAACAGCCGTGTTAGTCTGTATTCGCAAAAAGAAAAGGAGGACTTGTGGCACCTTAGAGACTAACCAATTTATTTGAGCATAAGCTTTCGTGAGCTACAGCTCACTTCATCGGATGCATACTGTGGAAAGTGTAGAAGATCTTTTTATATACACACAAAGCATGAAAAAATACCTCCTCCGACCCCACTCTCCTGCTGCTAATAGCTTATCTAAAGTGATCACTCTCCTTACAATGTGTATGATAATCAAGTTGGGCCATTTCCAGCACAAATCCAGGTTTTCTTCCCCCCACCCCACCCCACCCCACACACACAAACCCACTCTTGTTAAACCCTGGATTTGTGCTGGAAATGGAAATCCTTTATACAAGGATTTTAACTCCTTAGACCCCGAACCTGTAAGCCATTCCAGAGGTGCAGAACCAGTATTACCAATGTCAAGTGTTCAAAAATCACAAGTCAGGCCCCAAAAGCACAAGATCAGCTCTAAAAACATGAAACTTTTAAAATCATAGATGGGGGGGGGGGCTCTTTGCCTTCCAGTTTCTGAGCCTTCAGGATGCACTTACTTCACGTATCCAAGCTCTTCTCTGCAGCCAGGAGGGCTAGAAATGTCCTGGTTTAAATAAAAGCAGAGATTCTCAAGTAATTTCTTAACTCCAGCAGCCAGGGCTTAAATTCCCACCCGCCCCCCAACTACTGCAAGACTCATGATAAAATCGGGAGAGCTGGCAATTCTGCAGACCCTTCCACTCCCATGGAGCAGCTTGCAGGGTTCAGTACACAGGTATTTAGGTGCCAAAGGAGGCAACTTGGCATCTAGTATAGTGTAAACCGCCGTAGGCACCTACCTGCATTTTTGGCCACCTAAATATTGCTTATTTCATCTGGCCCCAGAAGCGTAAACCCTTAGTCACACAGCTGGAGTCGTTCCAGCTGAAATCAATGGGACTGTGTGGAGTCAAGTGCTACCCAGCCCAAGTAAAGGTTGCGGAATTGGTGCCCACCTCCCCATTTGCATACACACGCATTCTTCTCATACAGAGCCGTGTCATTGGGCTGAAATGTTAAAGAGCCACCTAGATTACAAAAGCCTTCACAGAAGAGAGATTTTAAAGTTTCTTCTTCATAATGCCTCTCTCCTGTTGCCAGGCAGATTATGGTAGAGCGTGCAGGTTGTATAATTAATTAACGGGAGGTAATGTGGGCAGAGGGACTTCCCCTTACTCTCTTTGGGGGCCCATCCCAGGTGTTTGCATTTTAAATAGGGACCAGATGTCCCATTTTTAAAGGGACAGTCCCGTTTTTGGGGACTTTTTCTTATATAGATGCCTATTACCCCCCACCCCCTGTCCTGTTTTTTCACAGTTGCTATCTGGTAACCCTAATTTTAAATATGCTAAAAAAAAAAACCCTCAAGACACCTAGGAGCCATTATTTTGATGGAGCTTACAAAAGAGAAACCCAGAATGCATTGTGCTGTCTCCACTGACTTGGTAGCAGCTGCAGCAGCTAGTTTTCAGAGGCTATTCCAGAACAGCAGTGGCATCATCCAAGGATTCTAGTCCACAAAGTTTGGGAATGATACGGTTCTATTGTCATAAAACAAATACAGACATGTCAATTTCATCTCTATTCCTAAGGAAGGAAATATATGTAAGGATATATAATGATAAAAGACAAAAACACCACACCATCTGCGGCGAACACTTTTCACAAACAATCCCTCCATATCTGATCTTTCGATACTTGTCCTCTAAGGAAACCCGCACAATACCTCCAAAAGGCAACCCTGGAGAACTTACATGTGTCAATCTGCTAGACACTAAAAGCCCTGGCCTTAACAAGGACACTGCTTTTTATGGCTCATTACAACAAGATTTGTAACAAACCACCCTGCCTGCTACCCTTAATGGCCCACTTCAAACCCTTTATGCATAACAATCTAACCCCTAATTGCTCACTTCATTTCAAGTGACCACCTCCAATATGTGTTACCCCTGCTGTTTAACAATCTGTCCCAACCTATATTTAGCTCAGACACTCTGCTTCCTTCCCCAGTCCTTAAGAAGAGCTCTGTGGAGCTAGTATCAGAGGGGTAGCCGTGTTAGTCTGTACCCACAAAAACATCAAGGAATCCGCTGGCACCCTAAAGACTAACAGATTTATTTGGGCATAAACTTTCGTGAGTGAAAATTACAGTGAAAATCCGTAATTTTCACTCCATGCATCTGAAGAAGTGGGTTTTTTACCCATGTAAAGCTTATGCCCAAATAAATCTGTTAGTCTTTAAGGTGCCACCTGATTCCTTGTTTCTGTGTAGCTGGAAAGTTCTTACCTTCCACCAACAGAAGTTGGTCCAGTAAAAGATACTACCTCACCCACCTTCTCTCTCTCATATATATAAGCACACTTTTCACTGTAAGAAATATTCCAAATTTATTATTACTGGGCTGGCACTGTGTGATCAGTAATCCATGATTTAATGAAGAATGAGATCCCACACTGAAGCTGCTGCTAATTTAGGACCTGACAACTTCTATTGAAGACAATCGGAGACTTTCCATTGACTTCAGTGGGAGTTCAATAAGGCTTTCTGGGCCAAGTTCTGCCAACAGGGACCGCGATGGCTCGTCTGAGAATTCCACACCTACATCCAAGCTCAGAATTCGACTCACACACTTTCTGTGACACATACTGCAGGACAAACTGTGGCCCAATTAACTCCAACAGGTGCAGAGCTTTGGCGCTGAAAGTAAAGCAGAACAAACACATATGGCTACAGTTATGACTTTTAGCATCTGCTCTAAACAAGTTGCAGAATCCTGCTCTTTATGCCCTTACATGGGTAAGCAGGACCTGAATGAGATCGCCTCTGACAACTTCAGTGACTTCAGGAGCAGGCCATGTTTGCATAGACATGCCTACTGTGCCTCAGTGCGCAGCATGATGGAGCTGCTCTGCCAAAAATGATCAATTCTGGCTGGTTTGAGTTACAAATTATTGTCGGTAGCTACCGGTGTGGTGCTCTGCTCTTGTTCGATGATGATAACAGTCAGCTGCGTGCGTGTACGCTCTGTGTGCTGCCCCAGCTCCGCACAGATTGTTAACACAGCAGACCCCGAGAGATCCCCCAAAAACCACAGACTCTAGTAAGGTACGAAGGAACCCGAGCCAGGTTTATTGTCAAACGAAACACAGGAATAGTTCCTTATAGACTCTACAGAGCATACTACGAATTTGTGCTCCCTGGCAATGGATACAGCTCAGTCAGTTGCGGGACATTCCACTGCCCCCTAGGCTGGACAAAGATGTGTGCTCCCGGACCTACTTTTATACAGTTGCAGGATAGATTACTCATCATAGTTCAAACGAATCTATCCATCATGTTGTCCTTTTGACCCTGTCTTTAAGATGCACCTGCCTGTTCCTTGTTATCTCTGTGGAGTTTTCTGACGCCTTCTTGGCACAAGTTCCTCTCATTAGCACTTATGTGTGTACGTGCTTCTAACAACCTTTTCTTGCCAACTTCTGTGAGTGGGACCTGCCTCTGGCTCACAGCCCAGCTTCACTTAACACTGCCTGGAAGTACTTTGGTTCAGGCTTTAGGCCTCAGACCAGGCCTCTGATACAAGGGTTTATGTTTCAGGGCCTCTTACTACACAAATCACTCTAGTATTCAAATACAGGGGTGATAGAAATATTGTTATTCTTATGTACTAGTAAAGGACAGCAGACCTGTGCTTAACATGCCCTGATTAACATGTCCTGAACCTCACTTGCTAAGTAGGGGGTAGGGATGCCAAAACTTAGCAAAGAGGAGATTGGGGGGGTGGTAGATATTTATACATGCTGTTGTGGACTCTACCCAAGGAAGCCTAGATACCATTTGACCTGTTCCACTCCAGCATTTAATGACAGAGCTGATTAGGCTCAATTAAGAGTCCTTGTTGGTAATTCCTATATGAGTTTAGGAGCTTAGCGTTAGCTCATGTGGAAACAGTGAAAGGTTACATAGAAACTGCACTGACAGTGAGGTTCCCCACTACCTGGGTCTTTGTTAACTGTGAGGTACCTCAGAGGGACAGGGGAGTGGTGTGTTGAGTGTTGGACTTTCACGCTGCAAGGTGAGAAGCTGAGGCAAAGGACAGTGCCCAATGCTCTGTGGGGGTGGGTGTTTGCCTATGGTTGTGCTGTTTTGCCAAATTAACACTGGGGTCCTTTTTCCCTTGTAATAAAAGTTTTAGTTTGTTGCACAAAGACTCAGTGCTTCTTAGGGGTGCCCAAGGGTGGTGTTTGGTTTTCCCAGATTACTGGGTGGGGCTCTATTTTCTATTTTCCAGTTCTATTTTCTGTTAAGAGAATCCCTTAGACATTGAAATCGGCCCCTGTTGGCACCAACTCCACCTGGCAGAAGGGTTACACATGAAACTGGGATGTGCATTTACAACCCCCTCCCCATGAAATTGAACAGCATCTGCTGTGATGCTTCCAATCTAATTCCAGAATGAGCGTGTTTTACTGTCTTTAAAAACAAAAAATATAAAACAAACAGTGACTGTAGCTCTAGCATTTATGACTATCCCAAACTGTCAGACGCTTACAAGCAGAGTGTTAAGCATACAGCTTATTTCCTGAATACTTCAAAGAGGAAGATTTTTTAATGATGGTGAGAAGTGTCAGATTGACTCCAAGGGTTGTGGTGGATTCTCCATTCCTGACAATTTTTAAATCGGGATTGGATGTTTTTCTAAAACATTTGCTCTAGGAATTATTTTGCAAATGTTGTAGAACCTGTGTTATACAGGAGGTCAGATCAGATGATCACAGTGGTCCCTCTGGCCTTGGAATCGATGAATGCATGTCTTGGATAATACATTTCTCTCTTTGGGCCTGATGCAGAGGCCAGTGGAAGTCTTCAATGTTTCTGTTGACTTCAGTGGGTTTCGGCTCAGGTCCCTGCTCCACAGAAAGCATATCGTATGGGCAGAGGCTGTGCAAGCTTCCCCATGCTACCCACCAATATTCTTCAACCCTGAGCTAGATGGTTGAGGGGGAATCACTTCTTAGGGGAAAGGGTAATTGGTTCTCTGTCACCCTTGGCCTCTCTGTAACAGCTGCCAATTATGGCAGTGGTTTTGTGCTGTCCCACCAGAAATTGGCCTCATCCCACCAGCTCATTTCATACAGGCCATCGAACAGCCATCCAATTGTAGCACTATTATTATTAAACATTTATATTACAGTGATGACCAAAGGCCCCAATTAAGGCTTGAACTGCCCTGCACTTGATGCAGTACAGACACAGATAAAGAGATACGTAGGACTTGTCTACACTTAAAACACTGCAGTGGGGCCGCTGTAGCGCTTCCCTGAAGCTGCTACCAACACCAAAGGCACAGGTTCTTCTGTCAGTGCAGGTACTCCACCTCCCCGAGAGACAGTAGCTAGGTCAGTGGGAGCGCTGTCTACACCAGGGGTTAGGTCAGTTTAACGGCTTTGCTCAGGGATGCGGATTTTTCGACAGTTATCCTGACCTAATTTCCTAGTCTAGACCAGGCCTAAGTGTGTGCGAACCAACCCAGCAACCAAATAGCTGGTGCGGGAACTGGTAGAGATCCTAGGATGATGGGGCACTAGACAAGCGTCTGTAAGTCCCATCCTATGGAGTGTATTAACCCCATTATACCCTTGGGTCAAAATCTATGTAATAGGAGACATTCCTATGTAGCTTTATTCCTAATATATTTCCAATGAGCAATTTTACTCAGTCCTTACTCAGCACAACTTCCATTGTCTTAAATAGGAGTTTGCTGAGTCAGGCCCTCAGGATTTGGGCCTTTGTTAATAGTTCTATCAGGCACAACACAAAACAGTGATGCTGAAAACAAACTTTTATTCTCTCCTCTGTCAGTTTCATGCACTAACATTTATTCCCTTGAAAAGCTGTAGGACGTCCGGTTTCTTGGCAAGCTGCTGTGCAAATGTTCCAGTGTCGTCCAGAGAGTCCTGCAATCCAGCCTGCAGGAGAAGCCACACACAGGCTGCGTGCTGGCCTGCACAGGCCATGTGCAGGGCTGTAAGGAGACAGGACATTGAAATGGAAATGAAATCCGCAAACAGGGATTTGTATTTCATATGCAACGCAAATGTCAGACTCCTAGCAAAGGGAATTAATCCAGGAAAAACTGGCCACGGATGAGTAATGACTTTAATTCTTTTTTCAATTATCACATGCAATCAGTGCCCTGCATTCTGCAGTCCTGGGCCTTGAAACTGCACTGCTGTGTCCATTATGGATGCAGACAACAGGAGTGGGAAATTAAATAAGAATGTTTCGGTTTGTTTTGCGCAGCAAGGAGCTGCCACGTTCAAATAAAGCACTAGCCGCCTAATCCTGTACAATATCACTAGCAAGAATGACAATCCAAGATCCTTCAATCAATGGGTGCCACTTTCACAGGAGACTGGCCCCAGCAACCTACAGAATCTGGCCCTGAGAGTCTTGGTAAGGAAAGAAAAGATCTGTACTGTGTGTGTGGCTAAGCTGTGTAACGGCTGATTCCATCCACAGAATCCATGGAACACACAGGATCAGCTCTGGTGTACATTGATGGGTAGATGCTCCATTGATTTCAGTGGAGTTATGCAGAGGTAGGATCAGTTGCAGATCTGGCACACGGTCCCTAACCATACAATGTACCATGTGCAGGGACATCCCTGGGGGGTGGGGGGTGGAGGCCCGGGACAAATCAGCCTGCATGGCCCCCCTTTAACATTTGTTATACAGGTGAAATCTGGTGTGGGGAGGAAACACCAGTGTAGGGGAGTGGGGGACGATGGAGAGTCACAGGATGGCACCTGAGCTGGGGTGAGGGGGCCCCCTGTGCTGGGGGTCCCGGAGAAGGGAGGGGTCCGGGGTGGAAGGGCAATGGATGGGGTCAGCCTGGCGCTGGCGTGTTCTGGCGGCGCTGGGAAGCTGGCGGCCGGTGCAACAGCGGCTGAGCAAGAAAAATAAATACAACACACACTTCCTGCTGGTGAGTGTGGACCCAACCCCTGCTGCCAGCACCAGGCCCCCCGTTAACCCCCCCCGGCCGGCCTGGCCCCCCAGGCACCCCAATACACCCCCCGCGGGCCAGCCTAGTGCCCCCCACACAACACACACACACTGAAGTGCGGGGCCCCCCAAAGTGCAGGGCCCAGAGCAGTCACCCCGATTCGCCATACTCAAGGGACGGCTCTGACCATGTGTCAGTCATGCAGAGTAGCAAGGCTGCAGCATGTTGACCAGGCTGTAAGTGGGTTCTAGCATGGCTGTTGTACTGGTAGGAAGTCCTGTCTGCACTTTGTCCTGATAGCTAGGTTAGCCAGTCCACCTGCCTTCTTTCTTGGTCTAATCCTGCTAGGCGCCAAGGGCCTTCTGCAGACCGCCGAGAGCCTTCCACTTGCTCTCAAATCAACTGGGAGCTGAGGATGTTTAGCATCTTGCAAGAGACACTCAGCACCTCAGCTCAGCTCTCTGTACAGCAGGATACCCCAAAGTACATGACAGACACCCACAATCCCCTATCACTAGCACGAACAGCTGAGGCAGTGTGGGATAGAGGGCCAGACTAAGCCAGAACACAGTAGGGCGTCAAGGAGTGAATAAGCAAGAGTGGCTGACTCAAGGTCATGGAGGAAAAAATGCAGCTGTACAGGTGACCTGAACCACTTGCACTGTAACCGGGGCAGGTGAGTGTAACAGAGCCTGAACACACCTGATCTATATGTAGACTGGGAGAGAGAGCGTCTGTGGGAGAGAGAAAGAGACTGACTGATTGACTGGCTGATGAGGGAACTGTTCATGATGATTCTGAAAACAAGTATTTAGACCAACCTGATCACGCTGGAGAAGCCATGAGTTGCCAGTTTTGGCTGCGTTGAGAACCATTTCATTTTTAGAAACAATAATCCGAAGGGTGACTCATTTATTTTTGTGCACAGATGACATTGCCAATTCAATGCAATTACTATGGTGACAAGCTCTGCATCCAAATTCCACTTTCTATTCATTTACAAGTCATACACCTGGCACTGGCTGAAGATTAGGCACTGAACACACTGTGCTGTGATCTTTCTGGGGCAGGGATCCTGTCTTCTTACCTGTTTTTAAAGTGCCCTCTGCAGCACTGATGCTCTAGAAACAACAACCAACCAAAGGGCCTTACCAGATCGACTTTTCCCATCTTTAGCATGCAGATCAGCGCCGAGGGACAAGAGCATTTGGACGGTACTTGTATGCCCTTCCTGCAGTTTTAAGCACAAACACATATGCTGCATGATTGTTAAGCAGAACCAGCCCTTTAAATCTTTCATTTGTGAGCCTAATATAACCTACAGGAGTGGGAATAGAAAAATTCCTCTGTAAAGCAATGTTTATAAGAGCTGTCTATATGGCCAATGAGCAGCACCATAAGCAAACTGGCAAACCTTCGGAGAGCTATAGATACAGGTGCAGATTCTTGTGTCCAGTCAAGGAGCAGAGAGGTGGGGGCTGCGGCTCCCTGATCCTGGGGCCAACCAGGGTCTGCCTCAGCCCCTGGCATATCTTAGTGCTGTACTTGGCTGCCAATATCCCCAAGGGGCTACTCCAGCAGCTGGAGATCACCAAAGCACACCTGTGTTCCTGCCACATCGCCTCTTCCCCAGGAACATCTCCCGCACAGAGACAGAGCTACTAGGACAGGTCTATGCCGCTCAGCAATTCTCCCTATGCAGAGGGAATTCTCCACTAGCAGATAAACTATATTCACTGTCCCTTTGTGCTGCCACAGCCGTGCCGAGACACCAGAGCAGGGCTGAGACTCTGGCCATTGACCAGCACTTGTGAGTGACATTTGTGATGGCCTCGCATGCCTATTAGAGCTCTTTTGGCGTAACAGCGGTAAGCAGAATTGCAGGGGTTCCCCTATGATTTAATTGCTTCTGTAAATCAAGATTATTGTCCTTAAAACCTGTAGAGCAGGCTCCTGCCGTAATCCACACTAAATTGCACAGCCATGTTTAGAAAGTGAGAGAGAGAGTGTAGGACCCAATCCGGTCAGGTGCTGAGCGCTCTCAGCTCCCACTTGGGAATGCTCATCACCTTACTGTGAGTACCAGTGAAAGATCCCTTTTCAAATGCTGGAGACTGAAATCCTCAGCCTATCCACTGAACAGATATAGTATGGGCAGTTTGTCCCACACACCCTGCTAGTTAACCTGAACTCTGAGTGGGAATCACCTCTAGGGGTGAAAGGATTATTTTTGATCCTTACCCGCTCAGCTGAAACTGCCAACAGAGAAGCCCATTATTGCTAACTGTGGTGGTGGGTTTTTTGATGTGGATCCCTGTCTCCTGTATCAAGGGTCCCACCAATTCACTTATTGGCCACCCCAGTCAGGTATGTAACAACAGAAAGCATGCAGGCCAGCCCAGGGGTCTAGTAGAACCAAGTTGTTGCTGCCACACAAGGAATTTAGAATTAGCATATCCCTTCTTCACTAAGCCAGCAGAGGAAAAACACGCTGCCCCGTATGGGAAGGGAATGGCGCTCTCCGGCCATCCTTTCTGCTCCATTCTGGGAATGCACCACTCTGAGCAGAGGGATGGTATGTCACTAAGATGCACAGCCTCTGAAACAGAGACAGGCCCAGGCTACAAAGTTCAGATACGCAGCTGAATCAGGATCCAAGCTTGAGAGAGTTCAGCTTGGACCATGCTTTGCTTTTACAGCAATGCTGAATCCTGCAAGATCCTCCTGCAAAATACACCAGAATCCTGGAGCCTCTGAATGCCACGAGTCCTGTTATTCAGTAGAGTTCAACTGGCATGACAAGTGGAATTCAAAGGCCCCAGGACTCAAAGTCTGTGTCTGCTCTGAGGATTTTAAAGAATTTTCCCACTGTTGCTTTATCACCAGTACAGCTCCACCCAGGCTAGCAAAGGCAGGAGAGCTCATGTAGAATGACCCCTAGTGACAAGGCCTAAAGACGCTTCTTGTTAGCATGTTAGTTAGTCCATTTAAGGCAGTGGCCCCCCAACCTTTCTGTTGCTATAGCATATATATGTTTCCAGAAGAGTGTGGCGGGCACCGGCTGACCAGCCGCCGAAATGCCACCGAGAAGCCGTGTCATCGAGAAGCGTCGCCACCGAAATGCCGCCGAGAAGCTGCAGCATTTCAGCGGCGATGCTTCTTGGCGTTGCCGCTTCTGGGTGGCATTTCGGTGGCTGGTTGTCCAGCGGAAGCGCTCCCTTGTCAGTAGGCAGGCGCACATAAATGCCATGGTGCCCACGGGCACCACGTTGGGGACCACTGATTAAAGGTGTCAGCTGATCTTGCCTTTCCCCTCCAACCATCACTATGATCAAATGTCTAAGGCCATGTCTACACTACGGGGTCTACAGCAGCACAGCCCCATAGCACAGACAGCCTACAGTGAGAGAAGGGGCTTTTCCATCACTGCAGGAACACTACAGCCCTGAGCAATGGCAGCTAGCTATACGGTAGCATTCTTCCATCAGCCTAGCTGTGTTTACACTGGGGCACAGGGAGGCATTGCTACGGTGCTCAGGTCTATGGAGCTTTCATACGCCTTAGTGCCATAGCTATGTCAACCTACATTTGAACTATAGACCAGACCTGAATCCAATTGCTTTTATCCTCTGCTGGCCAGTCAGCCCTAGAATCCTCGATTTACTGTTAACAATACAAATACTGGCAGCTGATGATTTGTTAAAAGGATTAGGCTTCATTAGGAAACTGTGTTTTCTCCCATACTGGAAATCTGGTCTGATTACTACAGAAGTCTAGGATTGCCACTAGTGGGTGTGTGTTTTAGATGAGAGACCTTTGTCTTATTAATAGCTTCCAACTGAGCTGGATTTGCTATCTATTTGCATTAGCCCTGAGGGCACTGGCATTTTCCAAAGGATTTCTATAATATTTGTAGAATCTTAGAAGAACCCAGAGATTGCCTCAGTGACATGGACTAATGATCCATCGAGTCCTGGATCTTCTCCCTGGCTGTAGCCAATTTTGGATGCTTCAGAGGAAAATTTAACCCTCCCATTTCCCCTAAATAATGCATCTGATTTGGCTGTTTCTTCCTCACCTGCGCTAATTAGGCTTTGTTCTGCAGCATGAATGTGGATAGCCCTTATTTTTACCTCCCCTCCCCTTTACTGTAAAAGCTGCATATTCCTCTGTTCACAGCACCCAGTACACTACTGCACGCACACACCGACAGCAATAAAAATCGTGAGCTAGCAGATGGCTCAGCTACAACAGCCTTAGCAGCAAATTGAGTTGAAAGCATAATTTGATTTTAATGTATTTATAAATGCACAAAAACCTCAAAACAAATTAGGCTGCACAGTGCAAGTGACACTGATTCTCAGAGAGGAACAAAAAACCCTGAAACATTTTTGCAAATCAAACGGTGTAGTTATTTGCCATGGCAGAGCTGGGATCTTTTCCAAAGCACATTTACAGTCACACACCCTCCCCCCAAGCTATAAAATGCACCCCTGGCAACCAAGAGGACTTTCAACCAGTGCAGCCGAGGTAGCAGCTGAGGTAGGCCAGCTGGGGCTCCTCCAGCCACAGGGGGCAGGAGGAAAGAAAGGGAGGGCGCTCCGGCAGGCAGACTCAGGTAGAAGGGGTGGGCTCCCCAAAGGGGGGGTTCACCCGCTGCCCATGGCAGAAGTTGTACCATTCTGCAAGGTGCTAACTGAGCCAGTCTTCAGATGGCACTCAGGGCAAAGACTATGCTGACATATCCCATCATCTCTCTTATGGCATGTCAGCTGCATTGCACAGGGAGCAATCAAAAGGAGGCAAACCTTGGCTGCATAATGTAGCGCCGTGAGTTGGATTGACGTTGCTCTCTCATTGACATCGGCACCGAGATCAGAGACAAGGAACCGGATGGCTTCGTCCTGGGCCGTGACTGCTGCCTGGTGCAAAGGCCGAGCACCTACAGCATCTGCAGCGGTATAACAGACCTAGCGGGTGGGAAATAAGGACCCATGAACAGCTGTGCCAAATTGCCACGAATGATCGCCAACTTGTATACCCACAATGGGTCCGGCCATTGCCATGACAATGACAATAATGAAAACACATGATATTTTACTCATCCATCAAAAAAATTACTCACCCTACTCCAGCAGGATTATGTAATGCTGGGATAAAACCTGTGTGTGTGTACATTTGCATCAGCTCATTTACCAAGCTTTGGAAATGATTAGCAAAGGCTTCTGGGCCCAGTTCTCCTTTCCTTTCCACTGGTGTAAATCAGGAGAAACTTTATTGACATTAGTGAAGCTACACCTTTATAAAACCATTGTCTTTCCAAATGCATGCAACACAGTAGTCTAGTTACAACAAGGTCATCATTTCACAGTATGCTAGATATTAACATCTAGCAAATCAAAGGAATCTGGTCCCAACATGTAAAGGGACGCTATCAGGTCAAATGTGGATTTGCAAATGTGTTTGTACAGCCCCAATTCTCATGAGGGCCTTCAGGCACTATCATAATGTGTGTTATACTTAATCATAATCATACAGTTCCGTTATTTCTTTTAATTAAATTTCAGTTGAAAGAGTTTAAGACAAGCAAACATTCCCCTTTTAAGTGTTGCCGGGTCTCACAATTTTATAGCAAGTCTTGTGCCTATTTTAATATTTTTCTTAAAACCCCAGCTTCTGGAGTCATGTGAACAGCTTTCATTTAAAACACAAGTATGTTTTTAGCTTTGATGGCTAGCATAGAAAATTTTGAAGACCAGAAGGCAAATAAAAAGAATGCAAAATGCATTAATACTGTCATGGACCAGGATGTGTGTGGTTAGGCCTAGTGTTGCGAGCAGTGGCGGTCAAGAACCAGAAGTCAGAGTCAAGGACTAGAGCAGGGCTGGCAGAGGAGCGATCACAGCTTGCAGGCATACGTGCTGAGCAGCACTGGCCGAACGATGCTGCTGGGCTTAAGAGCACATCTGTTGGTTCCTCCAGCCAATTGGGCTGTCTGGCTAATCAAGTGATTCTGCTGCAAGCCACCTGTGCTTCGACTGAAAGTCCTCTGTTGCTCACTAGGGAGGCTGAGTCAGCTGGTCCCAGGCTCAGCCACAAACCCTAATTTCTGACAATTTTTTAAAAAAAAATCTGATGATTCTTAAGCCAATTTCCTGATTTTGAGGGGCTGATGCTTGATTTTTGAAAACCTGAAGTTGGCAGTACTGCCTGTTTAGCATTTGCCATCCAAACATTGCAGCACCAAGCTAGCGCATGAGGACCAGAAATGAAACTGTCTAGGAAATGAACCATCTCTTCCCATTGTCCATGCGGTGAGAAATGCAAATGTAAACCAACTTCACAAACAGTGAGAAATAAATTAGATTTTTTTAATACTTTGAGGGTTTCATAGTCTAAGTTGACAACAGTACATAAGTAATGAAGTGTTTGTTATTTTGAATATACAACTGGATCTAACAACAGCCCTTTGAGCCTTTTAGAAGGAAATCAGAGGTCACTAGGAAAAAATACTGGGAGCTACATCTGTTATAGGCAGAGAAAGTTCACTTCCAACACAACCACAGCAGGAAATCTACTGGTCCTTGTAAATCTACTGCCAGAAGAAACTCTGCAAGTATGGTTTAAGCATAGGCTAGAGAGCCAGGAATGCCCGGGTTTTAATCTCAGCTTTGACACCAGCTCCTTCTGTAGCTGTGGGCAAGTAAGTCACTTTACCCACCCTGTGCCTCAGTTTCTCCATCTGTAAAATGGGGATGAGACTTGCATCCCTATGTCACAGGAGTGTTAGTGATGATCTGTTACCTAGCTAGTATTTATACAAATCATTATGGGGCAGGTGGATAGCTCAGTGGTTTGAGCATTAGCCTGCTAAACCCAGGGTTGTGAGTTCAATCCTTGAACAGGCCATTTAGGGATCTGGGGCCAAAAACTGGGGATTGGCCCTGCTTTGAGCAGGGGGTTGGACTAGATGACCTCCTGAGGTCCCTTCCAACCCTGATATTCTATGATTCCGAAGAGGTAAAGCTCTAAGGCCCAGATTCACAAAGGTACTTAGGCACCTAGCTTCCATTGAAATCACTGGTCTTTAGGTGCTTACATTCCTTGGGGAATCTGGGCCTAAGTATTGATCATTAGGGTCAGACTGTGAAGGCCTTCTTGCTGCTCATGAGTAGCCCCCTGAGCCAATGATAACTTGGTAACAGCTCATCAGTGGGAGTCATGGGCACACATTCTGGTCTTTAGTGGAATCACCACCATCAGCCACACCACTCACTTTTTACTCAGTCCTTCCATTAGCTTCAGGGGGAGTTTGCCTGAGTAAAGTCCTCCAGATATGGCCCCATTCAAGTACAAGAGCTAATATCGTTCTCTTTGGAGGGTGGCGTTTTGTAACCGGAACCTGTAGAAAAGGCAGCGTGGGTCTCTTGACACCATACCTTATGCTTTTCTAGAAGTAGCTGGGCTATGTCAATGTGCCCGTTCTGTATCGCGTCCATAAAGGGAGTCACTCCGCATTTGTCCCTGCTGTCAGGTTCATATGGGCACCTTGGAAAGATCATAGAACACATGCTTGAAACTGGTGCACTCAGGGCTGCTTTGTGTTGTTGGAGCAGGTCATAGTAGCTGGACTGTCTCATTGTATTTGTCCAGAAGGCTTTAGACATGTACGTGAGGCATTCCAGCTAAAATGATCACATGCCCCTCTCTCTTTGTCCTGTGTTGTATCGTATTGGGTGTTGGCATGTGCCTTTAGAGTGACCCTGATCTCTTTGGGGCAGAGAGCTGTGATTTGCTTGGCTCAATTCCTGCAGGGTGAATTTCTCCCCCATGCATAAGAGGGGCAGAAGGTCTATACGCCACTTACATCACACTTACAGTCTCCGAATAGAACTTGTGTGGGAGATAAGTGGCGCACAGGCCCTGGGCTGGCACAGCAATTAATTGCATCCTTATTGTACAGTGTACAAACACGGCACTACATACATTATTATTATTGTGAGCCAAATCCCAAGGACGGGACTCAGGCAGAAATCTCATTAGAACGAATGGGAATTCAACCTGAGTAAAGACTGAGTCAAAACTGAGAATCTGGCTCAGTGACAACACAGTGGATCAAATCCACCCCATGCCAATTGTAAACCAGAGTTTAGTGGGGCTGGGAGGGGTGTGAAGTCTGATACTGGGGAGGGTGTGGATGGAGATGGCTAGAGCTTCCCTTCTTCCAAGTGCAGCTTCAACACTGGTTAGGAAGGAAGTGTGGCCAGAATGATTCAATGCAGTTTCCCAGAAGACTCTCCAATGCCAGGACTCTGGAGCCTCAGGCAGAAAATACAGCTAGAAAGCAAGAAAGAAGGTGGTGCCCTCATCTCAGGGTGAACCCCTGTATCGTGGCACAGTGGGTCTCCCTGGTGCAGGCAAATGCAGTAGCTGGGCTCAGTCAAGCCCAGAGGAATTACAGCAGGGATAAACTAGGCCCAGATGGTTCTCTCCTTGTTGTAAGGACCCAGGCTGGTTATGTAATTCTATGTCACAGTGAATTCTGAGGCAATCCAGGGAGTAAATACATCTGAAATCACCATAATCAGCTGTGAAAAGTGAGAGGAAATTGATAGGTTCTCAGGGCTCACAATTGTGCAGCTGGGATTTCTCAATGGCATCAATGTTCTCGGTGTCTGTTTAGTCAAGCAGGCCATGTGCTGTAAATGAAAGGGGGGAATGGGCTGGGAGGAGGGAAGGGAGAAAGAGTGGGTGTGTGTGGGTGGTTAAATTTCACAAAAAAATTGGGTCAGGAAGCCTACTTACCGCTCAAGAAGTGCTTTCACTACGTCAAAACAGCCGTGCATTGCTGCGAGAGAGAGGAAGTGGATGGTAATTTATGTTTTCATGTTTCCTGCCACCTACAAAGGAAAAATAAGTGGGTCTGTCCCCCTTTGGGCTTATTTGTGATGTATAAAGAAGCCCTGAAAGATTTTTAATTGAAACCTTTTACTGCTTGTTATTTTTACACTAGACTTATCAGGAATATCCAACCGTCTCTATGTCCTCCAAGGACTCTCCACACAAAACAGGAGAGAGAAGTGAAGTGGAAGCTCTGTTTGCCCTGAACTGAAGAGAGAGAGAGAGAGGGAGAGCGCGCGAGTGTACAGAACAAAGAGGTTTAAACAGTCTGAAAAATATTCCCTTCCACTCTCAGTTGCTCAGGTTTTGCTTCCTTGATAATTCAGCTGGACATGTTTGGCGCACAGCACAGTACAACACACTGACCATTGGGAGCTGAGAACAGAGATGCTAAGAACATGCACTTAGCACATCTCCAGTCATCAAGTCTCCTGGGGGAAAATCCCAGGGTAAAAAGGATCTGAATTGCAAATGTAAAATCCTCTCTGGCCTTCTTAATCCATGATACTGCAGCAAAATGGAAAACGAACCCTATTTTTTTCCTTTGTAGGCCGCCTTCATATAATAAAACCAAACTCACAGCTGCTAATATCAGGTTATTTACTCATTTTAATTAAGGAGGACAACACAGTAAATGTTCTGGTCCCCACAGCCAACCACAGAACTGCAGCTGAAGAAGAGCTCTCAGCATATGTTGCACACAAGTGATAGTCTGAGCTTTAACAGCAGCATTGCCAACCTCAAGAGATCAAACAATCATGAGGCAGACCCCCCAAAATCACAAAATTGAAAAAATCATGAGATTTTTAGTCTGTCTTTTAACTTTGTAACTCCCCTCGATTCCTTTGCCACCATGTGTGTGACAATTTTGGGCTGAAAAGTCAACCTCTAACGCTCCCAAAAATGCATGCCTCTCCCTGGCTGCTCAGATGGAGACTTCTGCCTCATCCCTAGGACAGGGGAACTGTCATCCCATTTCCTATTACTGTCTTCTGTCCAGGTACAGCAACAGCACTTCCCTGCCTCCCGCTAGCCTGGGACTTCTCCACCTGAGACCCAGCAGCGTTACTTCCCTGACTTCCCCTCTCCCAGCCTCCAGCTGCCCTAGGACTCTATCTCTGCTGTAGGGCCATATGTGAAGGCAAGGCTCAGTGGCAGGGCACATCTGTGTCCTTAGCCCCAAGGCCCCTTCACAGAGCTCTGCCCCCGTGCCCAGCCCTGAAAATCATGAGATCGGTGGACTTTCTCATGTCACTGCAACAGTTTCTCCTGCAGGCACCAAAATCCTGTGACATGATCAGTTTGTGAGAGGTGGCAACGCTGCCTTCCCCTGGCTGCTAGAACAGGACTCTCCATCTCCATCATCATCCCCAAGCTGGGGAGCTGCCACTAAATCCCCTCCACCTCCTGCCCCATCACTGTTCTCTCCACCCCCCTCAGCCTCCCTCCTGCCCCCCATACTCCTTTGCTCCTCCCACTCCTCTGCACTCCCTGCAGCCTTCCTCCTGCCCCTCACCACTTCTCTGCAACTCCCTTCTCAGCCTTCCCCTGCATCCCATTCATCTGCAACCCCTAAATCTGCCCCCTGCTACCCATCGTTCTCCTCGCCCACCCTTCACAGTGTCTCTGCTGCGCCTCACAGTCCCTGTGTTCTATCCAGCCCTCTGGGCCGTTCTGCCTGTGGACACGGCTTCTCTCTCATTGCAAACAATGGGAGGTGGCAGCCATCTTTATTAAGGGTAGCCTCGTTCCACAGGCAGATAGACTGTAGGGAAATAGTGGCCGTCTTGCTGGCTTCAAAGCTCAGCCCCACTGACAATTATAGGAGATGGCGGCCATTTTGAATAATTCACGAGTTGGCGCCTTTTGCCGTGTTTTCACCCCTAAAATCACTAGGGTCATGATAAAATTGTGGAAGTTGGCAACACTGTAATAGCAACAGTCGAACAATGTAGCTGGTGTGTTGTGGTCATGGTTTATAGCACTGATCAGTCACAATGAGTTCCCCGTCTTTTGTTGTACCCACCCATTGTCTTGTCTTATACTCAGACTGCAAACTCTTTGGGGCAGTGACTATCTTTTTGTTACGTGTGTCTTGAGGGCCCAGCGTAATAGAGCCCTGATCGCTAATTTGGGTATCTAGGCATTACTCTTGTCCTTGCTGAGCAGGGTGGTGGAGGGGTAGGTAGGAGATGTCTTCCATTCACACCCACATCTCTCAGGGCGACAGCTGGGTGCCAAATGGGAATGCACCTCACACAAATGGGAGGGGGGCTTGGGGCAGCAGCAATCCCCCAGCCCCGGGGAGAGCTGGGCACCCCCATGTGTGAACCAGCATCTACAGGGCCCTGCTACTTTGGGGGGGGGGCAGGGGAGCACGGAGCCGCTCTCTCTGCCCCCCAATGTGAGCTGAGATCTAGAGGGGGCAGAGCATCCCATTTCCCATGCTGCCTCCAGCAGCGGGGAAGGGGCTGGAGGCTCACCCTTCCCCCAGCACTGCTGCTTCTAGGGGTAAAGGGAGGTCAGAGCAGTGCAGGGGAGTGTAGGGAGGAAAGGAGGAGGGGCCAGAGCTATACAATAGGGGATGTGGGGCCTTCAGCTCTACCCCCTCCCCAACTTCCCCACATCCACACACTCTGTTTCTGTCCTCCATTCAAAACAAGTCCCCACAGTGCTGAGACTGGGATGGGGAGCTGGGAACAAGCATGTTCGGTGCATGGAACAGGCACATAATGCAGAAACTGGCATGCAAAGCTGAGAACAGGTGTACTCTACATGGCACTACACACAGCACTAAGATTGTGGTTGGGAACTGAGAACAGGCAGGCTCAAAGCATGCCTCAAACACATTGCTGAGACTCGGGTAAGGAGCTATTGTAACAGGCTGAATTCATCTCCTATGGGGTGGTCTCATTCAGCTGACAACATCTCACTGAGATGAATGAGCCATTTCACACCTGAGTCTGTTATGTTGCAGAAGGACATGAGAGCTCATTCCCCATACACCAGGCCCAGATCTGCATTTCCATTCTCCTGCCCCGCTCTCCTGCCTGGACTTTTGACAGCCACACCATCTTCCCACCTCCCCATGCCCCCTCCAAGCTTACCAGGGGCATGGAGTGGCAAGGAGCAGAGTTATGGACACCCAGTGGTGCCTCATGGGCTTCAGGAATATTTAGTTCAGCTGCATTCAAATCTCTGAAAGCCAGGAAACCAAGAGTTAAAGTAAAGCAAATAAACTTCAGAAATCCGGGAAGTACAGAAGGTGGATGCCACCCCCGCAAAGCAACCTTAGCTCTCTCTGCCCTCTTTGAGTGATGATCCAGTACACCCAGAGTACACACCAGCATTCTGCAGAACACTCGGAGAACAGAGCACGTGAGCACTGTTGAACAAAGTCTAACACTTTCTCTGCGCTAAAGCAAAACTCAGGTTTAGATCAGGTGTCGCAAACTGGAGCTACCTACACTACACCTGGGCCTACACTCAAACATTGAGCCCACTCCCCACAAACCACTCTAGACTTGATAAATGTTACCATCCCTTCACCCTTGCCTTGAGGATTCCTTCTGATACATGGCCTTCACTCGCCCCTCACTAAGCCCCAGAGACCACCACACTGCTGACAGTCCCCACGGCAAGAATACCCCTGCACTGCTACGGACACAGACGACAGAGCTCAGCACTGAAATAAGCTATGCTTGATACCGGAAGGTACACATGGCCTTTTCTCACATTGCAGTCACAGCTCTGCTGAGCTGTTCTAACTGGTCCCTCTACCATTCTGTACGCTTACACCCCACACAGTGAATGGAGCTCCAGCACTTACACATTAAATGCTGGAATTCAAATCTATGGAACACAACACAACAATGGCACATTCTCCTAATCCTTCCTCGTATCTACTTATTCTAGACTCATACATTTTAAGGCCAGAGGGACTATTAACTAGTCTTATCTCCTATATAACATAGGTCAGAGAATTCCATACAGTTACTGGTTGTTGCACCTAATACCTTGTGTTTGATTCTAGCAGCTTCCAGAAAGGCTTGACTTGAAGACTCCAAGAGATGGAGAATCCACCATTTCCCTTCGCTGTTTGTTAAGTTTTGCACCATCCTCACTGACCCATTCCCAAGGGATATTGCCAGCTCCAGAGGGGCAGAATTAAGGTTTTGTTGTGGGGGTGACGTGAATCTTAAATGTTCATTTTTTGATTTTCAGAGGTTTGGGCGTAGCTGAACTCAACGTTCTGGAAGGGCACAAGACACAGACAGGCAACCTTAACTCTGCGTTAGTAAAATTTTGGGGCATTTAGTTAATCAATCCTGAAAGTACTCATGTGAGGCCTGGTAAGTATTATCCCCACTCACAGATTGTTAAACTGAGGCACCAAGCTGTTAAGGGACAGTGAGTGAGGGAATGAGGATCTGATCACTAGCCCCCACTCCCTACCATGCACATGATTAATGTTATTAGAATATAAGGTACAATTTGCACAGGTGTAAAAGGACTATATAACATGCAAGGCAGTGGAGAATCAGGCCTGCATGCTAATCCAGGTATGCTCCCAGTCTAGTAACAGCTCCAACATCCAGCACTGATTATTCATACCCCTAGAAGGAATACATTATCACCCTTCACACAGGCACAGATCAAAACTTGCCGTTTTATCAACTGCAAGTGATAAAAATTATAGCCTTATGCTCTTCTAATCCCTGAATGACACAAACTCTTCTGAGGCCATTAGAAGTAGGGTCCATACCTGCCGTGTGCAGAGGAGTTCTCTTTATTTTGCTTTCTGTATTCCAGCTGCTCGGAGATACAGTAAGCAAGTACCGGATGATTTGTGGATCACCCTCTCGACTTGCTATATGGAAGCAATTCCAGCCATCTTTGTTCTTTAACAATGGGTTTGCTCCATGCTCAATGAGATCTTTAATCACCTCCACGTTCTTCCTGGTGCAAGCCATCATGAGAGGAGTCCTTGAAAAGAGAAGGGAGAATAAAAACACAATGCATCCTCATTATACCACCAACTGCTCCACAGCCAGCCCATTAAGATCCAGACTCCATTGCTGTAACAACTGAGTTTGAAGCAAGATTTAAGGTTGGTTGTGGCCAAAGAGGGTTCTAGCACAGTGTGTGGGTGCAGGTCACTTGCCAGGATTATCTGGGTATACCTCATTTAATCATTTCCCTGGCATTTGCAGGGACCTCCAGCAGGTCCCTCCTGTTCTCTGCCTATGGCACGAAACAGTCTAGTCTCTTGTGGGCTGCAATATTTTGGTTGTTGGGTTTAGTTTGAGGATGCTGGATGGTGTTGGTGGCCTGTGACATACAGAGGTCAGACTGGCTGATCTAGTGTTTCCTTCTGGCCTGTGATTCTATGACAGTTTGGCCAGCCAGTGTGGACTAGGACTATGGACCTAGTGAATGCGGTGTTATCATCTTAACCTCTTGCAGCCGGCCTAACGACAGGATAGATGATCTACTAAAGCCACTACAATCTAGGGGAGATCTCCTTTAGTTCAAGTGATCAAGGTGCTTTTGAAATCAAAGTCCAGGATTCTATCCCCAATGCTACATGTGGATGGTCTGGCTGATCATCAGCATGCCTGGACAGGTGCAGCATATGAACTCATGACAGATTCTAGAGCACCATTTTCTCACAGTTAGTTTGTTCACTGAGCACCCTGTCTGGCTGTGCCACTTGGGCCCAAGTGAGTTTCAACCAGTTGAAACATTGCTACAGCAGAATAACTGGAGAAAGAGCCAAAGGGCTGACACTGGAAAATCTTCTCATCACAAGGAACCAATCAATTTTATGGGCACACTGGCATACCAACACGCTCTTGTTTTCCACTAAAATAAGAGAGAAAACAAAGGCAGTTTGAGATTTTCTGTTGTAGCTGCAGCTGGTCAGATCAGTACTTTTTACCCCCTACTGTCCCATTCCCTTCATCAGCATCGATAGGTGTGACTGTAGATAACAAATCACAAATTGGACAAACCCCTCTTCCAAGGCAATATGCACTAGCCTCACAGTGAGATACTCATGCGGGGCAATCAGCACAAGTGTGATTCTTCATACATTTTTTTTTTAACATTAAAGACTGTCCTCACTACATTGTGGTGTGAAAACTTGATAAGACTGTGGATTGCACTGGCATCTTCCTAAGGCCTTGAGGACCACCCCCAATTGGTCTATATAATAAAAGTAATGACTACCTGTACTTAATATAGTGACCCCTCCCTCTGAGAATCTCAGTGTCTCTCATAAGCATTAACAACCACACTTATGTCCAGCAGAGAAGTAAAGAATTCTCATTCTCATTTTACAGTGATACAGTGTGACTTGCTGAAGCCCATAGCAAGTCAGTGGCAGAATCAAGAACAGAACCCACATAGCTTGACACCCAGTCTGACATCCTAACCGCAAGACCCTCCTTTTATATGTAGGTAAAATAAGTGCATACAAGTGTAATAATATTTGATTTGATGGTATTGCCCCCTTTTTAATTTAACTGCAATAAACTACATTTGATCAGCTGAGGCTTCACCCCAGTGCCACAGTCCACATTTGAGTATCAGGACACTGATTTGGGCACCACCTGACTCGCATCTGATTCTTGCAGTCACGTATGCACATGCTTAACTTTACACATGTGAGTAATCCCATTGACTTCAATGGCACTATTCACATGCAAGCGTGCCTAGTGATTACAGGGTCAGGACCTACATTTACAGTCTCCTAGTATTTCTTTCACCCTTGCAGTCAGGGCCAGATTAATCTTTTGTGGGCCCGGCACCAAACATATTTGTGGGCCCCCACGGAGGCAATGGAGCATGGCGCAGGGAGGTCAGTCCCCAAAGCAAGGCCAGCCAGGGGCAATGGGGCATGGCATGGCAGCAGCGGCCCCACTCCGCCCAGCCCGTGCGAGGGCACTGTTTACAAACCGGCAGTTGCCAGATGCACAGTGGCCCACCTGGTCCTGTGCTGCCAGCATGCCCCTTCCCCTCAGGGGGCAGGCCCATGCTGCGCCACACAGCCCCCCCAACCAACACTCCCCAACTCCCTATGGCCAGAGCCCCCCTGGACCCACTATGCCCAGCACCCCTCCTGCCCGACCCCTCCACAAACGCACAGCGCCCTGCACAACACCACCCTGCCCAGCACCCCCCTGCCCACAACCACCCAGCACCCCCTGTAGAACCCCCGTTCCCTAGTGCCCCAACACACATATCTTCCCTGCCCCCTCACAGCCCAGCACCCCCCCAGACCCCTAAGAGACCCGCTCCCCCACGCCCTGTCTCCCGGCCTCACCGGCCCTGCTGGGAGGCGACTGTCTGCCAGGCTGAGCTGGCAGCGCAGCCAGGGCTGGTCCCGGGGCAGCGAATCGCTCTAGCCCCTTGCGAGTGAAGCGATCAGCTGAGCCAGGGCCTGGAGAGGTCCAGCCAAACCCACACTCCCCTCCACTGTCGTCCCCCCGCACCGGCTGAGACCAGGCTTCTGCACCAGTCCTAGGCGGCTCAGCTCTGGGGAGACAGGCAGGGCCCCAAAGGTAGTGGGAAGCAGAGACTGCCCGGAGCCAGAGATGCACTGGAGGCCAGCCAGGGGGCAGAGAGAAGCAGGGGAGTGGGGACAGGGATGGAGAGGAGCCCTCGGCCGGCCAGCGGGCAGGCTGAGGGGAGCAAGTGGTGGGCGGCGGAGCCAGCGGGGTCTCGGGGCGCAGTGCAAGCAGAGCAGGCCCGGGCCCCTTCTAAGCATGGGCCTGGCCACAATGGTGCCATGGGCACCATTGTAAACCCGGCAGCGCTTGCAGTGGGTACTTTCTGAGCATTCTCGTGTACTCCAAGCAGATCAGAAGAGACTGTCCCTGTCCCCAAGTAGTTTACAACCTAAACTAATCCTCTGCTGCACGAACATGTCTCTAGACAAACAGCAGCAACAAAGGTGCCAAGCCTACCAGCCAGCACCACATTCAACGCAATGAGGTGTTAAATTCAGTCTAGCTGGCCCATAGAAACACTAACATAATGAAGAATTGACAAGTCTCAACAATACTCCACTAAATCCTCTCCCTTTTATTCCCAGGATGGGATTATAGCCTACTTATTCTTGGGAGATTTCTTCGATTCAATCTAGGGCAGAGACACCCCCGAGGTTGTCTCTCTCCCTTCGCCCTTAGAATGTTTCTCTTTCGTTTTACAATCTCACCTCCTCTTTGATGCCATGAGGGAGCGACACATAGTGTCTTTTTTTTTAACAGCTGCTACAAGCAGTCTGGTATCTCGGAGGGCATGCTGCATAGTCATATACGGTCTGTGCCTTAGTCCTGACAAGACCATTGCATTACCCAGCGCCTTCCACGGAAGGTTGGTTACTGCAGATTGCATGCAATTTGCAGCAGAAAACTGCCACTTGGCTGGCTGGGCTGCTGCCACACAGTCACCCTTAACTGCTCCTTCCCTGGCTTGATTTTGTCAGCCTACATGCCAGTTTAAGGGACGATAACGGGACATCGGCTTGATTGAAGTACGTAACTTTTGACTAAATACAGGCCAAGAATGGGTGCATAATAAATCATAATGTATTACAAAAGGGTGGGAGGGAAACAAATCCCTTAAAGTAAACTCTAGAAAGTTCTCCACTGATTTCCATACCCCATGCTGCATGTGGTGTCCAGTGATAGGTAAAGAACCACACAAGTTAGAGATGGAAAAGACATCACCTGCTCCATCTTCCTGGCAGTACTGTATTGTTCCTCACGATACAAACTGAAGAACTTGGTCTAGCCTTGTTTTCAATGTCCCAAACAAAGAGGCCTCCACCATTTTCACAGCATAAAGAGTCTAAGCTCTTTTCTCAGGTTGTATCTACACTACAGAGCCTATGCTGGCATTGCCCCTGTTGCAGACGCAATGTACCCCGACCAAACCAGGAAATCTCCTGGTGTACGAACAGCCCCTCCCCAAATAACATTAACAATGCTGACAGAAGCACTCTTCTTTCGGCATAGCTGCGTCTACACTGACTGTTTGGTTTGCATAGCTATGTCACTAGGGGTGTGGTTTTTCCACACCCATGACCAACACAGCTACCCAGTATAAGTTTTAAGTGTAGACCAGGCCTCAGGTTTTAAACTGGGGCATGGGGTGAGTGGATGTATATTTCTATTTAAATCTTTTCCCTGTTGCCAAATTTTGTCATGCGTTGCATGAATAGTATCTGTGTGCCCAGAGAGTTTAGTAATTGGGTAAATAAGTAAAGTGAATACTAGATCTCACTTTCAGGAAGTTTTCCCATACTACTTCTTACATTTATCTTTTTACCGCACTAACCTGATATTAGTAATGATTTAACAATTCAACTGCTAGCATAGACGGGACAAAACTCTTTGACATTGACAGAAAGCACAATGTATTCTCAAGTAGGCAGAGATTTAATCTTCTCTTTGCTAAACTATGCATAGTATATGTAAGGCCACAGATTCGTATGCATCAATCCCAATGCAACTGGATTCCAGGGCCAGAAGCTGGGCAAACAAGTATGTATTGTTGCTTTTGGAATTTGTAGGAATGAAAGGTGCCATGGGAATATAAAGGTATCAACATATCTAGATTTGCTATGTGAGACAAGTATCTTCCCCTGCTCATGCTTATTATGTCAATGTCAGGAGTACTAAACAGACTAATGATTTGTAATGATAAGAATTAGGTCAGTGCCTCCTATTCATGCTCTAATTTCAACTTTAAATATTAACTGAGAATTCTTTGCTGCCTCACGTGATGGAAATCCTGTCCCACCACCACCTTGATGAATAATGCAGCTTCCTTCCCTTGCAGTAATACTTTACATTTATATAGCAATTTTAATCTGATAATATTATTATTTGTATTCCCATATCGTTATTTGTGTTATCAGGTCCCCACTGTGCTAGCCATTTTAAGTGCTTTCCAAATATCAGTTTATTAAGGCTTACTATACCACTCAGAAGAAGGTATTATTATCTGCCCATGAATTTCTCATTCACTCATCCTTTCATCTGGGCACCCTAGATTTTAAAGGTGGAAAAACAAGCCAAAAAAGGGTTAGCAATTTGACTGGGGTCAATCAGTGAGTCAGTGGGAGATCTGGATTAGATTATGATTCCTGGACCTATGCGCCAACTATTAGACAATGCTCCCCCACATCCCCCAAACACATAACACTAGCCAGATCCTACAGTGAAACAAGCCAGTGACTTACCAGTCTGCCTTTTTCAAGCAGTCTATCCTTGCACCTTTATCCAGCAGATACAACACACAATCCCTATGACCCATGGAAGCTGCTTCGTGGAGGGGCCTTTTGTAGTCATTATTAAACATCTCAATGTCCATTTCCAAGGCTTCAACTAAATGGGTCAGAACATTCAGGTGACCGTGCCTGGCTGCATAGTGCAGTAGAGTATCCCCAGATTTCCCATAGTGTTTCCGCCGCACTTCCTTGCTCATTTCCTCATCTCTCTGCAACTCCTCTTTGAAAAGGTCTAGCCTGCCTTCTTGAATCAGCCTGAGAAGTTGTTTCTGATTTTCTGCTTCAGCCATAGAGAAACATGTGGCTCCTAAGACATTAAAACAAACAACAACAAGCAAGTAAATTAGGGACAGGGAGATTACAAAATAAAATTAGTGATGAGATTTTAAAGGCTAATTGGAAAATCTATTATCATAAAAACAGTCTTAATATAAATCCAAAGCAAAGGTGTCTCCCACCAAATGAATCAAAGGTGGCAAGTCTGTGATATCTGACATCACTGTGTTAAAATGTCCACAGGAAAATATAGAGAGACGGTGTATGTTTGTGAGCAAGTGGAGGTTCCTAAGTGGGCAGGGAAACTTAAGTGGATAAGAAATTCTTACAATCAGTGTCATAAAAATAGCTTTTATAAATAAAAATGCTCCCCCCGCATACCTGAACTGAAGATGTAGTAAATAAGTCAGTAAATAAATCAGTTTTGGATCATATGCATAAAGACAGCAGTTATTATTTAATACCAGGCTTTTCAAGTCAGCCATAAAATTATCATCTTAACAAAGCTAAAAAAGCTGGTGGGATCAGCTACACAAAATGAAAAAGACCCAAGCCACTTGCATGTGTCACATTAAAATGGTTAAAGGCTCACACCAGGCACACCAGAGTCCACTGACGGCTTCTATACCTGCTGCTGCTGCTGCTGGGCTGTGCTGCACTGAACTCCTTCCCCTTACACGAGCTGTCTTCTTCTTGTGGACAAATAGTGTTTGCCCTGACACTTTATTTTAGGAACACTATGATCGCTGCTTTGTAACAGAGCTATGGGAAGAGACCTGCATCCCTACCGCAGGGCTGGATGATTTAAATCTGCCTTAGCAAATGGATCAGATTAGGCTAGTGGGTAGAGCTGCAACTGGTAGAGGGACCATATGTCCCATTTTGGCCAGCACAGTCCCTTTTTTTAAGCCCTGTCCTGGTCCTCCCGACTTTTTTTTTTCAAATGGAGGCATTTGTCTCCTCTTGTTCTTGCCAACTTGATCAGTTGGCAAGGGCAAAAGAGGACAAATCCAGTGCGGCGGGAAGTGCGGGGTGGGCGAGCAGAGATGCCAGCCCCCTGCCAGGAGAGGAGGCGGGGGGTGGGTGGATGCAGAGAGTTCCAGCATGTGGAGGAGGGGGCTGGCACGGTTTCAGCAACGGGCAACGGCCTCCTGAGGGGGGCCCTGCAGGGTTCCAGTGACAGACAACAACCGAGGGGGGGAGGCCGCAGGATTCCAGTGACCAGCCAGAGCATCGCATGGGGGTTGTGTAGGCCCCTGGGCAAGCAGCTCAGAGTGTCCCGTTTTCTCTTTGGGAAATATGGTCACCCTAGCGAGTGGGGACTTTGGAGACCTTAGTTCAAGTCCCTGCGTGGCTGGTAGCCAGACGGGTGATGTTGGGCAAGTCACTTTACTCATCTGTCCCTCGGTTTCCGCATCTGTAAAATGGGGATACCAACCTCTTCTGTAAAGTGCTGGGAGATCTGCTGATGGGAGGCGCGGGACAAGAGCGCGGTATTATTATTACCGGCTGGACTAGTCTGGCACCGGGCTTCCCCCGATGGCCACCGCTGGCCGCTTCCGCTGAAAGCCTACCGCTCCCCAGCAAGGTACGGCGCTGGCCGGGGAGAGGGGCCATCTCTTCCCGGCGCCCGCACCGTCAGCCCATGGCCCTGTACGGCCCCTTCTGACCAGGCTGCCCCCGCATGCGGGGCGGCCTCTGTCTGCGCGGGGCAGCCGGCCCCTCGAGAGGCGTTCGGGCCCTGGCACGCGGTGTGACCCGGGCCCCCCCAGCCTGAGGGGCGTTATTTACACAGACGTTTTGGGGCCACGATCGGCCCTCCTCCAGTCAGCCCCGCGGTGACGCAGAGCCCGGGGGGGGGGGGTGGGCCTTGCCACTGCGACGCTCCCCACTCCGCTGCAGGGTGACGTCACCCCAGCGCGAGGTCGCCATGACGTCAGCATGACATCACAACTCCGGGTGACGCCAGCGCGACGTCGCGATGACATCACGGCGTGTGACCTGCGGGCGGGGCACCCGCCGCCCTAGGGTTACTGCCCCCGCGAAGGGTTGAACTGGACACGTGGCGGCGGCGGCAGGGGGAGAAGTAAACAAACTCCGGGCACGTTTTCGCTCGTCCCTTGGCCGCGTCCCGCCCCTCCGTGAGCCAGGACGAGTCTCATTGGAGGGGGCTGAGACCGCGCGCTCTCTGATTGGCGCGCGGCGGAGTCAGTCAGGCGGAGGCGGGGAGCGGGATCCCGGGAAGCCAGGGCGTCACGGGCGCAGGAGTTTGGACTCGGGAAGCCGAGCTGCTCCGGCAGGCTCCGAACGCCGGCGGGACCAGAGTGAGGCTGGTTCGGCTCGGGCCTGGAAGGGTCCCCATTGTGGGCGGGGCTAGGGCCTGGGTTGAGGGTCTAGAGTGGGGGTGGGGCTAGGCCCTGGGGTCAGGTCTGCACTGGGGGGCAGGGATAGGGCCTGGAATGGGAGGGGTCTGCACTGGGGGGCAGGGATCGGGGGGGGGCAGGGATAGGGCCTGGAATGGGAGAGGTCTGCACTGGGGGGCAGGGATCGGGGGGGGGGCAGGGATAGGAGCTGGAATGGGAGGGGTATGCACTGGGGGGCAGGGATCGGGGGGGGCAGGGATAGGAGCTGGAATGGGAGGGGTCTGCACTGGGGGGCAGGGATAGGGCCTGGAATGGGAGGGGTCTGCACTGGGGGGCAGGGATCGGGGGGGGGCAGGGATAGGAGCTGGAATGGGAGGGGTATGCACTGGGGGGCAGGGATCGGGGGGGGGCAGGGATAGGGCCTGGAATGGGAGGGGTCTGCACTGGGGGGCAGGGATCGGGGGGGGGCAGGGATAGGGCCTGGAATGGGAGGGGTCTGCATTGGGGGGCAGGGATCGGGGGGGGCAGGGATAGGAGCTGGAATGGGAGGGGTCTGCACTGGGGGGCAGGGATAGGGCCTGGAATGGGAAGGGTCTGCACTGGGGGGCAGGGATCGGGGGCGGGCAGGGATAGGAGCTGGAATGGGAGGGGTATGCACTGGGGGGCAGGGATCGGGGGGGCAGGGATAGGGCCTGGAATGGGAGGGGTATGCACTGGGGGACGGGATCAGGGTTGGGGCAGGGATAGGAGCTGGAATGGGAGGGGTCTGCACTGGGGGGCAGGGATAGGGCCTGGAATGGGAGGGGTATGCACTGGGGGGCAGGGATCGGGGGGGCAGGGATAGGGCCTGGAATGGGAGGGGTATGCACTGGGGGGCAGGGATCGGGGGGGCAGGGATAGGGCCTGGAATGGGAGGGGTATGCACTGAGGGGCAGGGATAGGAGCTGGAATGGGAGGGATCTGCACTGGGGGGCAGGGATAGGAGCTGGAATGGGAGGGGTATGCACTGGGGGGGCAGGGATCGGAGCTGGAATGGGAGGGGTCTGCACTGGGGGGCAGGGATCGGGCAGGGGGCAGGGATAGGAGCTGGAATGGGAGGGGTATGCACTGGGGGGCAGCGATCGGGCGGGGGGCAGGGATAGGAGCTGGAATGGGGGGGGTCTGCACTGGGGGGCAGGGATAGGGCCTGGAATGGGAGGGGTATGCACTGAGGGGCAAGGGATTGAGGTGGAGGGGTCTGCATTGGGATAGGGCCTGGAATGGGAGGGGCTGCATTGGGGGCTGGGATCGGGTTGAGGGGCGTCTGCATTGAGGGCAGGGATAGGACCTGGGGGTGGGGTCTGCTTTGGGGACAGGTATTGGGGGCAGGAGGAATGTAGAATAGATAACGCTTATAAGAGCCTTGGTGTTGCATTGGAGAATTAATGCCCGGGGTTTCTGAGGTCATGGCTGGGGAGGAGGTGGGGGGCTTTATTCATTGTTCATTGGGATCTTTAAGATTTTCAACCATTAAAGCAAAAATGCTATGATTTGATTAAAATAATTAAAATTAGTATTCCTGTCAATGAAGTATTTGCATTCCCCACTTTGACTTCTCTGTCCACTCTCCTTTTAAGAGAGAAACAATTTTTTTTTAATTGGAATATTTTCAAAAGCATCTGATCTTGAAGAGCAAATAATTTGTTCTTCCTTAGACATTTGCTTCTGGTATGTTTTGGGGCAGCGAAGTGTTGGTTGTATAAGGCATCAGAAACCATAGGGGTCTTTGCTAAAGCTCTTAGTGGTGTGTAATAGCTCTGAGGGGGAGGAAGAAGTGAAGGAAAATGACTTGACCTTTTGATGCTAATGTAAACCAAAAGCACTTACTGGCTTCATAGATATGCTGGGTATGGTTTATGGTATGGGATCTCATTCTCTACTGTGTGATATAAAAAAGAACTAAAAACTGAAGCCAAGTGAGCCGTGTGGCCTGGATGCTTTTACTGCAGCTGGAAGCACTATTGCACATGGTCATTTTAGATTTTAACTCATAATTCTGTGACTGGAAGTTAGGTCATCTATCCTTGCCAGTCACTGTTATCAAAATAGATGTGTTCTTGTGAATTTCTATTTACAGTCCAACATTTTAAAATTGCTCACAAGGTTTTCTAGTTTACTGCCAACGGTAAGGGTAAGAGCTACACTGCAAATATATCTGAGTGAGGGGCCCAGTTAACAGTTTGCAATTTTGAGTCTAGATAGAAGTTTAACAGGCCTAATGTCCTGGACATATCCAAAGCTTTAGCCCACTTGTGCAAAAGGCTTGAAGGCTCATCTGCATTACAGGTTTTTTTCTGTTGTAACCAGATCCCTAGACTTAGGCCTGGTCTACACTGTAAACTTAGGTTGACCTAAGTATGTTGCTCAGAGGTGTGGAAAATTCACAGCCCTGAGAAATGGAGTGAACCTAAGCCCAGATGTGGATGCCGCGAAGTCAATGGAAGAATTCTTCTGTTGATCCAGGGGGCAGATTTACTACAGCGTTGGCAAAACTCCTTCTGTCGCTATAGCAGCTGTCTACGCTACAGTGGCGTAGCCATTTCATACCGGAGGATATCCCAAAGTCCTGTACAGTGATGAATGAGACACCAGGAGTGAAGTTATTGTGTAAACTTTATAATTACCACATAGCTTTGAACATTGCAAAGTGTCTTGATGATGATGTATTTTACTGTACAGTATATCTTCAAAGCTCTGTATAAATTTCTGCATAAGCTACTGAAAGAGAGTACATTGGCTAAGATGTGGGGATCATCCCATGGGGCTTTTATAAAATAACTGATCCCTAATGAACTGATTGTCGAAGTCTACCAAAGGCACAGCCTTTGTCACTTGAAAATAAACATAAACTTAATTAAATTAACAGCCATGCAATTTTCTTTTCGTGTTGGTGACAGTGAGACCATTTAAACGAAAGCACCTTACAGCCAGTGACTGTGAAGCCTTCAGCCAGAGCAGAGAAGGCTCGTCTTCCCTGACACAGCCTTTCAGTCAAAGACAGGCAAGCGGAGATCTAAACAGGGGCCTCTACCCTACATACAGGACCAAGAGACAACAAGAAGGTACAGTGTTTCCAAACAGGTTAAGAGCTGAGAGTGTACTGTTAATATTGACTCTGTGCAACAGTGGAATTTAACCCCAATTACTGTGAGCAGTTACTGATGGAAGAGCAGTGGAGGAGGTCTAATTGAATGTCCACAATGAAAGAAGTTGATTGATCCATACTGTAATCACCCTTTGGTATAACTGTACTTAAGCAGCGGCCTAACTAAGCAATGGCGAGCAACTTAGGAGAGAGCTACCTTTAGAGTCATGAGTCCCTTCTCCTCCCAAGGAGGGCAAGTCCCACACCCGGGCTGGGTTAAGTCTTGGTTTACACCAACTCCAAATGTCTTCTGCCTTTCTCTTGCTTTGAAAAGCTGAGCTGCACTCACCAGCCTCATTAGACCAGCCTGCTTGCTGCAAATGGCAGCCCTAATTGAGATACAGTGCAGCATCTGCAGTTATGGAGATACTCTTGGATATTCATTATTTAATATGCATTCTCATTTAGTTAGTTCTCTAAGTGTTGGTTGTCTAATGTTCTATAGCACCTTCCATTCAGGGATCTCCGTGCACTTCACAGCATTAACTAACAAATCCTCACAACCTCTCTGTGAGGCAGGGAACTATTATGATACCCATTTTCCATACATGGGGTACAATTTTCAAAAGCCCCCAAGTCTCATTTTCAAAAGTGATTTAGGTGCTTGGGAGCCTGAGTAGTGGCTAAGTTGTGTTTGAAAGTGACACTTAGGTTCCTAAGTCACTTAAACATTTTTGGAAATTTTCCTCGGGGGAACTGAGGTGAATTGACTTGCTCAGCGTCAAAGAGAGAGTCTGTGGCTGAGTCAGGACTAGAACTCAGGGCTCCTGATTCTCTGTTCTATGCCTTCACTGCTGGATCATGTTTCATTTCCATTGTAGACTCTGAATACGTGTCTTCCGCCAAGTCATTTTTGAAAATTAGTAATTTTTGGATGCTTTACTTTTTGGGTGCTCAGCTCAGGCCCTTTAAGGCATGCCAACTTGGGCTTTCAAAATCACTAATTGCTTTTGAAAATCTTGGCCCCACTTGTTTTTCCAGCACTGCCTCTTGGTTAAACATTAGGAAGCACAAAATAATGGCTGTGAGTTGCAGACTAGGAAGAGCATGAAACTTGTATGGACCAGTAATGATGTTTAATGTCGGCATAGGTACGCGTTAATATCCAAACCAATAATATGATTGCTTAGGTGAAGTGCATCTCCAGGGGTTTGGCTAGTGTGGGTTGCTGTATTAGTGAAAGGACAGGCTGCTGAGAGTAGAGTTCATCGTAGACTTTCAGTTTCACTTCTGTGCTACAATCTTTTTGCGGTCAAATATATGGGTGGCTGGTAATAAATTAGCTTTATTACTTTAAAAAAATGTTGATCTCTTTTCTTAAAATTTCAATAAGTATTTAAGGCCTGTTCCATTTAGGGTCAGGGTTCTCGCAACAAGTTTTTTGGTGGCCTCAGAGTGTGGCTACCAACTCTTGCTGGTGGCTGCTCTGACAATTTTTCCAAGCCGGAGCCCTGCCGCCTCGGGCTGAAGCCTGAAGTGGGAGCCCCGGGGTTGAAGCCCGATCCCCGTCACCCCTGAGAAGGAAGGTCAGGAACTCATCAGCCGCTGGCGGAGCCCCAGGTTCCTCTGGTGCCGTGCACACCAGCGCCATGTGTCTCCAGAGGCGCTGCCTGGAGCCCCTAAGGAGGCTGCAGGGCACTGAACCCTGCTGGCGGTGCCAGCAAACGCCAAGGGAGCACATCCAGGAGCAAAAGCTGGGTGCTGCAGGGTGGGAGTGCCGCTTTGTCCCCCCAGTCTCTGCCTAGTAGGCTGTTGTGGCTGCAAAAAAAATCCTCCGGTGGCTGCATTTGAGTAATGTTGATTTAGGGGTTTAAGCTGCGATTTTCACATTAAGCTTGAAACAGTTTGCGGCTTCACTGTTGTTTCAACTTGTTTTCATATTTACTGGATTCTGAAAAGTAAACTGTAGCAGGAAGAGCTTTATGCTGATCTCAGAGGTTTTATTTATCCTCCTATCTCTCTGCTTCCTTCCTTTGTCACCGTGTTTGTCCGTTCAGAGGAAATAATTAATGTGAAGTAGAAATTACAGCTTTCTTTGTATGTATTTATTTGTGTGTAAAGATCATGGGGAGGGGAGCAGTGAGGTGTTAGCATTTTGCCCTTTTGTTTTAAAGTCTCCTAGAGGCTTTCAGGCATTGGACACACGCAGAGAAACACATTTTGCTTGTGTTATTTCTTCTTGTCTTTGCTATAGGACAGGATCATCAGAGGAGCATCACTGATTACTTCAAAACCATTCAGACGCAAACTACCAGTAACAAAGTGGCAAAAAGCAATGAAGTTAAGGAAGAGTCGTTGGACTCCTTCTTCATGGACGATGGGTTGGAGGATTACTGTGCCCTGCTTGGATATGATGGGGATGCTAAACCAGCTTCCGGGGGTCTTGCGGCCTCTAGAAAACGGCCTCTCTGCTCAGAAGGAGCTGGCAGTAATTATACAGAATACAGTAAATGTGGTGGGACTGATAAAAAGCCCACGATGGACAGTTCCCTCAAGTATTCTCCAGGACACGCAGAAATCAGACAAGACCCTGATGTCATAGAAATTGATCCAATTCCTGATTCATATTTTGGGCTTCTAGGGACTTCATGCGGTAAAGAACCCCAAGGACACATTGACCAGCTGCCCAATGAAGTCCTGAGAATTATTTTTTCTTTCCTCCCTGTGACTGATCTCTATCTGAACCTGAGCTTGGTGTGTCATCGCTGGAGAGAGATTGTCAGTGATCCATTGGTGAGGGTGTTGTCTTACTGATTTAATTCAGATTCTTTTGCTGCCTATATCATGTCCCATTCCTGCTTATGCACCAGGAACGTTTGCCCTGGTCTGCTTAGCTAAGTGACCTCTCTCTTTCTTCCTTTGAATCCACTTCTTCCACTTATCTGTCCCATCAGTAATCACCATAACCTCCCTTACTTCGCTCTTTTGTGAAGTCTTGTCTGTGAGGTGCCGAGTGTCTGCTAGGAGGTGACACTCCTCCCCCGCCTCCCCACCTTCATCGGCCACCAGTTACGTTTTTGAACCATTACCTTTGTGCTTTCTCTTATGTGGGCTCCACCTGCTTTGGAGGAGCTGCCTGTAAATGTCTGCAAGGCCATCCCACTGCCCTCTGCAGTGATCCCTCCAAAAAATTCTCTGTTGTTAGCTCATGCACTGTGACCACTGTCTGTCTTGCTGAGCAGTATTGTCTCACTGTTACTAGGAATCACCCCATCTGCCTGCATCCACCTGTCCTCGCTTACAGGTCGGCCGTTTGTTTTTGGAGACAGGGGACCATCTTCTAGTTCTTTGTTTGTATAGCATCAAGCACACTGGTGCCCTGATCCATGACTGCGGCTCCTATGCACAGTACAAATAATAAATAATGATGAACTTGTTGGGAATTGTTTTAGATTTGGAGACCGTAAAAGATGATGAGCCCTTAGCAGTGTCTACCAAGACAGTCCCAAAGGGGTAGGTGGGAGGGCTCGTGGGGACAGGCTCCAGAGAGCCACAGGATGTCAGAAGCACTATGTTTTCTAATCCTATTCAAAGTAGGTCTGAGTGACAGTGTTAAAAATGCTGATGGCCGATGGTACCTTGCCAGCATTGGGTGGTTAAGCCAGGGGTACCTATAGTGAGAAATTCTAGAGAAACAAGCCTTTTGTAGACAAGTCCTTAGACTACAAGGAGCAAGAATTTTCACTCTTTCCTCCTCCATCCCTCCTTTTTCTCCATCTTCTTTTTTCCCCATCATGAGCCACTTGCTTGTTTTTTATCGAGCTGTTGGGTTTTGCTATACTGAAATTACATGTCTCCCCCAGGAGCAATGCTGCTTCTTGGTGCTTGTCAGAAGAAGCCTATTTATAAAGTGTTTTGGGTTGAAAGGTGCTGTTCAGATAGGGACATTGATTTGCATTTTAGTTTATCCTGTGGAAAAAGCTGTACCGTCAGTACCTCATGAAGGAGGCCCAGGCTCTGCTCACAGTTGAATGGATTCTGGATCGTTACGGTATAACCCAAGAGCAGGATCAGTGCATGCTGGGGTTTATAAGGTGAGTCTGTTTCATCGTGTGATTTTACAGCTGTACGTCAGCAGATGGGGGAAGCAGCCCTGCAGTGCTTTGCCCTGTTTCCAGTCTGTTGCTGTAGGTTTGCCTCCATTTTATGCTGTGCTTTGCCAAGAAAGGTGATTAACTTCCTCTCACACATCTTGCTTCACATGATTGGGGTGTGCAGGGGAGAGGAGGAATTAGTTATGAGAAGTAAAACTGATCAATGGACCTTCTGGGCTAGGCAAAAAATGCCATCTTCGCTCTCCCCACTCCACCCAAAAATCTCCTGTTTCCATTTTCCCTTAATCAGATGCCTTAACCGCTCAAGTATTTATGCCATAAAAATATAACCTAGAGGTGATGCTCTAAATTTCCAAATCATTCCATTTTCTGGCTACTATTATTTATTATGTGTATTACAGTAGTGCATAGGAACCCTAGTCACGGCCCAGAACGCCATTGTGCTGGGCGCTATACAAATGCAGAACAAAAAGACAGTTCCTGCCCCAAAGAGCTTGCAATCTAAGTATGAGATAACAGATGGATACAGACAGACGGCGAAGCCAAGGAAACAATGAGACAGGGTAGCTCAGCATGGTAGGTAGTGGCCTCAGCACACCAGGGACCGAACCATTGTCAAGTGTTTTGTATGCAACGTGGCAAAGGAGAGTTTTAAGGAAGATAATGTGTTCGCTTTGCAGGTGCTTGCTGGGAGATCCTCCCAAGTGTGAGGAGCAACATGGGAAAATATTAACAAGTGGGCAATGGAGGCTGGCAACAAGGCCGATCGGAGGTGAAAGTCACATCTAGATAGCAAATGAGAGATGATACGTAGGGTGGGGGATAGGTCATGAGGGCCCTTGAAAGCGAAGACTGATTGCTTGTGCTTGATGCCATCGAGAAGGGGGAGCCTGTGAAGGACCGCAAAGAGCGGGACGATGTGGTCAAAACAACTAACTAAGAAAATGATCTTTGCGGCACCATTCTGAATGGGTGTGAGCAGAGCAAGACGGCATTTGTCAAGGCCAGAGGGGAGGATGTTGCAGTAATTGAGACGTGAGATAAAGAGAGCCTGGCTGAGAATTTGAGCTGTGTGGATGTATAAGGCCGTGCGTAAGAGATGTTATCCCGAAAGAGTTTGTAAGAATTAAATACAGCCTGGGTCTGAGGATCTAGAGACAGGTCTGGGTGATAGGCACAATGGTGGTGTTGCACCAGCGAGGGCTGATTTTAAATCAGAACGATTTAAGTCCCCAATTTTCATCATGATTTAAACCAGCAAGCAGCACACACTGATTTTTAAATCGATTTTAACCCTGTTTTGCATTTGTACTTTATTTTCCTTGGCTGATAATCATTAAACCACTAAATAGCCAACTGGACAGACATGCCAACCAATTGGATGTTACTATTTAGGGCTGGTCCAGAATCCTAAGAGTTAAAATTATTAAGCGCCCAATACTTAGTTAACAAATGGTAACCATTAAAACATGTTGATTGGCAACAAATATAGCCTTCACGCTAAATTTGGTGCTTTTTTTTGCTAGTCTTGATACACTATATCTTATACACATTTATTTAAACAATTACATAGCTTACCTTAATATATATTCATTCTTAATTTTAAATTTTTTATTATGTTAGTAAATGGTGAATGATGCATCTCTTATTTATTAGATTAATATTTTACTTTTGATTTGCATCTCTCGCTGGATGGAAACCCAAATTCAATTAAAACAGCAGTTTAATTTTTTAACCTTTAAATGTTCTGGGTACATAAGAAAAAAGTCCATCAAAACATGTTTTGCATTTAAAACTAACTGATTTATTCAACAAAGGAAGTATGAACTGTAATTAGCTAATTGAATTGATTGTTTCTGGTCACCATGTCCTTCAAGATTTTGAAACTAGTAAATCTCATCCTCTCACACACACTTCTCATTAATAGGTTGGAAGAGGAAAACAAGCTTTCCTGTTTTTTTAACACCCACTGGTTTCTTAACTTTGAATCAACCCGTCAGTGAACTACACTAGTTGAATAAACAGATACGAAGAAAATATTCTCTCTTTGCACCTGTAGAAGAGGCTACTGCTGGTTTAGCATTTCAACAAACTCTGGTTCCAGGTGCTTGGCTGATGACTTCCACCAGTTCAGTGGTTTGACTTTAACACTTGGCAGTGAACATTTTCTGCTTAATATTATATTTTGTATTTATTTTAAATGATTTTAATAGATTATAATAAATGTAGGCCTTAAATAGGTTGTCAATTTCAAATTTAATTTTACATTTTTTAATTTAAAAAACAAACCAACCAGTGTTTAATTTAAATAAATAAATCTGACTTTTTAAATTGTTTTTTAATAAATCATCAATTTTTATCCACTCTTTGTGTTGTCCCTAGTGATTGAGAAAAGAGGTACCAGGAAGGGAGTGGTAGGAAGAGTAAAAGCTCTGTTTTAGCTGTGCTGAGCTTTAGCTGATGTCTAGACATCCACAAGGAGATGTCAAAGAGAGAGGCCACGGTTTTAATGTGGACAAAAGGAGGCAGGACTGGAGTGGAGAGGTAGATCGGAGAGTCATCAGTATAGAGATGATGTCTGAATTTGCATTTGTGGATGAGATTACCCAGAAATAAAGTGTAGGGAGAGACAGACTGCTGTGGAACATCCACAGGAAGTTGGAGATGAGATGAGGAGAATCCTCTGAAGGACACACTGAAGGAACAATTGGAGGAGAAGGAAGAGAACCAGGAGAGGACAGTCACGGAAATCAAGGGAAGACATGATTGCAAGATGAAGAGCATGGTCAATGGTATCCAAAGCAGCTGACAAGCAGAGAGGCTGAGGCTGAAGTACTGGTTTTGAGGTTTGTCTAGGAAGAGGTCTTAAGAGACTTTGGCAAGTGGTTTCCGTGGAGCACCTGGGCCTGAAGCCAGATTGGAGAGGGTAGAGGAGACTCCAGACTGTGATTGTAAACTGTGTATTCAGTAAGGTTAGATATGCAAGGGAGAAGGAAGATGAGATGGAAGTTGGAGAGGCAAATGGGATCAAAAGTAGTCCGATTTTTTTTAAGATGTGAGAGATTGGAAAACCCAATGCGTAAAAAAAGTTTCTTTTCTCTGATCAGTGCACACTGGATTTCCACAGGCCTTCCTCATTACTAGCAGTAATAGCTGTGATCCTTGCAGCCCCCTCTCATCTCCTTGCCGTATGCATTATCATTTATACTCCTGTAGCACCCACAGTATGCTACGTGCTGTCTACACATGCACGAAGACATGATCCCTGCCTTGAAGAGTTTACAATCCAGGGCCCTCATCCAGCAAAGTACTTAAGCACGTGCTTCACTTAACTTTTAATCCCTGGAAGTCAGTGAGATTAGGAACTGGTCACATGCTTAGGTGCCTTTCTGGATCGGAGCCAGAGTGCTCAACGCCTGGCAGGATCAAGCCCATCTGGCTACGTGCATACCGGAGGGCAGGCTTAATGGTACTGCAGATGACCTAACTTTCATTCCTTGACTTTGGGCACTTTCTGCACAGGTATATGGCCGCCTCCAACGCTGACCGGAGAATGGACCCTGATGCAGTTCTCAGGTGCTTGAAGCAGCACCATCTCTTTACCAAGGCAGAGATATGCATCATTCAGAGACTGCCTGATTTAGCGGGCACTGCGGGGGTAGGTTAAACATTCCTTGATGGGTGTTTTGGTCTTACGTTTTACTTTGTGGGTCATATCTGGAGCAATGGGCATAAAGGGTTTTCCTAAAGAAAAGCATTTGCCTGTGATAAATTGTTAGTGTAAATAGGAAATGTTAAATAGTCGCAGGGAGGAAGGGCATTGGCTGAGGAAATTTGTTACTGATGCTATTAATACTCACAGGGATCTTTTCACAATGCCAGCCTCTCTCTCACTCTCGCCGACCCCAATGCCCTGAGTAGACAAACTCTGTAGTCCTCTTGGTTCTCTCCATTCTTCTTTTTGCCATCACCCTCTCTAGGCTGTGAACGTGTGGGCTGTGATAGCAGCTATTGTGCTCTTCTCTGATGGCGTTCGTGACATCCAGAAGCTGATGGCGTGTCTTAGGAGACCCAGCTCTACCCTTTCAGTTCTGGACATCACTGAGACATTGTACTGTATGGCCACACTGCTGAATGCAATGAGGGAGAAGGGCATCAATATAAGTAACAGGTGAGGAGGGGGAGATTCTCATATCTTAAAATAAAAATCTGCAGCTGGAATGCTTATTTATTGTGAGCACATCCTTGCTCCATTGAACTTAGTTCACAGCAGCTAAGAGTCCAGTATATTAATAGTTCAGGGTGGTTTTTAAGTGCTGTTATTTTCAGAAAAGTGACTGTATACAACAAATACTTCCATACACAGCAGATCAACCACCTATGTGTATTTGGAGTCTTCATTGCTTGTCCCAGTTGTGAAAGCAAGTTGTTGTTTCTACTCCTGTTAGCACAACAGAGTTAACCCAGCTATGAGAAGTAGTGAGTTTCTAAGGGAAGTTATGAGTTTCAATCAGCTATCATTGACTCACCGTGTAGCCTCGGGCAAGTCACTTCACATCTCTACCTGCATTTTCTAATGACAATTAGAAAGGTTAAAGGTTTCAGAGTAGCAGCCATGTTAGTCTGTATCCGCAAAAAGAACAGGAGTCCTTGTGGCACCTTAGAGACTAACAAATTTATTTGAGTATAAGCTTTCGTGGGCCAGAGCCCACTTCATTGGATGCATGCAGTGGAAAAAAAAGTAGGACGATTCTATATACACAGAGAACGTGAAACAGTGGGTGTTACCATACACACTATAGCGAGAGTGATCAGGTAAGGTGAGCTATTACCAGCAAGGAGAGAAAAAAAACCTTTTGTAGTGATAATCAAGATGGGCTATTTCCAGCAGTTGACCAGAACGTGTGAGGAACAATGGGGGGGGGGGGGGAGGGGAACCACGGGGAAATAGTTTTACTTTGTGTCATGACCCATCCACTCTCAATCTTTATTCAAGCCTAATTTAATGGTGTCCAGTTTGCAAATTAATTCCAGTTCAGCAGTCTCTCGTTAGACTCTGTTTTTGAAGGGGTTTTTTGTTGTAATATTGTGACTTTTAGGTCTGTAATCGAGTGACCAGAGAGATTGAAGTGTTCTCCGACTGGTTTTTGAATGTTATAATTCTTGACGTCTGATTTGTGTCCACTTATTCTTTTACGTAGAGACTGTCCAGTATGACCAACGTACATGGCAGAGGGGCATTGCTGGCACGTGATGGAATATATCACATTGGTAGATGTGCAGGTGAACGAGCCTCTGATAGTGTGACTGATGTGATTAGGTCCTATGATGGTGTCCCCTGAATAGATATGTGGACACAATTGGCAATGGGCTTTGTCGCAAGGATAGGTTCCTAGGTTAGTGTTTTTGTTGTGTGGTTGCTGGAGAGTATTTGCTTCAGGTTGGGGGGCTGTGGGTAAGCAAGGACTGGCCTGTCTCCCAAGATCTGTGAGAGTGATGGGTTGTCCTTCAGGATAGGTTGTAGATCCTTGATGATGCCCCCAACTAAAACCTCTCCAGCCTACTGTTCCTCACACGTTCTTGTCAACTGCTGGAAATGGCCCACCTTGATTATCACTACAAAAGGTTTTTTTTCTCTCCTGCTGGTAATAGCTCACCTTACCTGATCACTCTTGTTACAATGTGTATTGTAACACCCATTGTTTCATGTTCTTTGTGTATATAAAATCCATCTACTGTATTTTCCGCTGCATGCATCCGATGAAGTGAGCTGTAGCTCATGAAAGCTTATACTCAAATAAATTTGTTAGTCTTTAAGGTGCCACAAGTATTCCTGTTCTTTTTGCATTTTCTAATGCACTTCTGCGGGTTTCACGAGGATTAATTTGTTAATCAAAGCACTGTGTAGACATAATGTAAAATGCTATCTGTGATTATTATTCCGAGTGATCTGGATTCTCTTATAAATCCGATATCAGCAACAGGGTGATTGATTAGGTTTCAGTTGCAAAATATTTATTACAGGTGTTGACGCATGAGAAGGAAAGGACCCAGCTTGATTCTCCGATCCTCGGTTATGTTTGTGGAGTGGATGGTTATAAAGATAATCTTTTTACAAGGTGGGCCAACTTGCTCTTGGGTCCATGAGAGGCAGTAAATAAGGAGTGCCTCCATGCCACTTTTACAGTCACTTTTCAGACTATAACAGCACTTTAAATGATAATGTTGTGTCCCTGTTTAGACTCATTGAATGTTTGTGGCCTGTCTTGCTTTTCTATTTGTGTAAGCAATGGCTGTCTACACATCTGATGAAAATCTTGGGTACGCTAATATCCCAAATGCTGCCCACTTAGGACACTTCTATAGTGATGGGAAATCTCTGATCCGTCCACTGAAACAGGAAGGATCTTGATTGGCTGTTTTCCTCAGCACCTTCAGCTCTTTATTGCCGGGGGCACTATGTTATCTTTCCACATGCAGTTTTACTCATCTCAGAAACGAATTTGAAGTCCTTTGGTCCAGTCTGGCACCTTATTGGATAAGTCAGCTAGTGAGCTCTCCAAATATTGCTTTATGGGCAGCATAAACGGCTTCTGGGGTCTTTTGTGGGGGCAGAGGGAGGTAACTGACGTTTAATTGAGCATTGTTAAAGATCCTCTTACATTAGATTTGTTATCTGTCTTTATGTTTTCTGTTAGGTTTCACTACAGTATTTTCTACTGCTTGTATTTGATGGAGAACTCTTGCCCTGTTACTAAGACGACAAAGCTGGAAACACCCAGTTCAGACTGTGGAAGAAGCGCTTGGCCCAGGTACTGCTCATGTATTTAATCTAAATGGGAGGGCCAAATACACAGATCCCTGTAAAGTCCTGGAGACTGAGCAAACACTTCACAGAAAGGGCTAGTTTACAGGGTCTCATTCTCACTGGCATCCGTCCGAGTAGTTTCTTTGTCTCATTGGAGTGTCATTACTCTGCCACAGAGGGAAAGCAGAATCAGACCCATAAGCTATAAAAATTCAATGTATTTTATTTTCTTACTAAAATGAGGGGTTTTTACTCATTACAATGACCGCAGTTGGTAAGAAGCATCTGTTAAACACAGTTATCTGCCTATAACGTGACTACTGCTGGCTAAAATGACTGTTATCACCCCAAGTTCCTAGGGAAGACTCCTGCCCCCTCCCTGTCCATGGGGATGTTTTGGGGGATGAAGGGAGTGTGGCTGGTCAAATTTAAGCTTGATGGTTCCTTTTAGAAAAGCTTGTTTGTTTTGTGTGTGTGGCGCCTAGCACAATGGGGCCTTAACCCCCCATGTTGCTACCACAAAGGAAATAATTTTAATAAATGCATGCTTATTATCATTGCCTGCTTATTCAAGAGAGGCAGTGAGGCAAACCAGCCATCAGATGTTTGCTGGCATATCTCTTGTCCACACAAACTCCATCCTGTCATCTGTATTGATACAAGTTGCTGAGAGCTTGCTACTTAAAGGAGAGATTGTCCAGTGGTTAGAGCGCTAGCCTGGGCCTTTTGAAATTCAGATTCAATTCCTGTTCTGCCACAAACATCCTTTGTGACCCCGGACAAGCCACTTAGCCTCTCTGTTCCTCAGTTCCTCATCTGTAAAATGGGGATAGTGGCACTGCCCTACCTCACAGGTGAGGTGATGGGAATTCCTTAGATACTTTGAACATGTGGGATTCGACCCTCTTGTTTCCCAGCCCTTAGTTCCAGTCCCTCACCCAGAAATCTTAGTTTAACTATGGTTCTTTCACAGTTGTAGTCAATAGAAAGGGAGTTTTCTGAGAATAGTCATTTGTTAACAAAGGGCTTTGGCAGAATCAGGAGGATATTCCTAGATGGAGGAATTTTCTCTTGGTATCTCACGCCAACTTTCTGGAAAAAGGTAGTTTGCTGTGTAGGTTTATTACAATTAATTATATTTTTATTTATAAAAACAACACTGAAATACTGAATTGCTTTATAAATGTTAATTAAACCTCACAGCTCCTCTGTGAGATAAAGGATAACGATCCCCCATGCTACAGCTGGGGAACTGAGATGAAGCACAGAGAGGTTAAAGGTAGGGTGACCAGATAGCAACTGTGAAAAAATGGGACAGGGAATGGCGGGTAATAGGCGCTTATATAAGAAAAAGTTCCAAAAAACGGACTGTCCCTTTAAAAACGGGACATCTGGTCACACTACTTAAAGGTCAAATGTTGAAAAGAGCCCAAGTTCTATTTTTAGACGCGACTCAGAAGACTAAGTCCCACTGAATTTTTTCAGTGAGATTTAGGAGCTGAAGTCATTTCTGGAAATGGGACTTAGCACCTGAATGACTTAGGTTTAAAGGCTCCCAAGTGACCTTATGCAAGGTCACACCCGTTCTTTCTCCCATTTGCAGTCATGTTGCTTTTTTTCTCTCCAATATCTGCCCATTCTACATGGTCCCCACTGCTACAACCCTCCTTCTGGCCCTTGTTATCTCTGGCCTTGTATGGCTGTAGCCCTTTCCTGTCTGACTTGACTGCCCCTTGTCTCTCCCCAGTCCAGCTTCTCCAGTAGGAGGGCGTTGTAATTCCATGCTCAGGCATGTCGTTGCTATAAGTTCCTCATCGGTTGTGTATTTTAACACAGAAAAATAATTGTTTTGTTCTTATTTTATTTCTTAGTAATAAACATGACATAAAACTAACCCATGAACAGCAAAGGATCCTAAACCACACAATCTTGCCTGGTCAAGTAGTGAAAATTATGGCATTTGCAGGTAAGAAAGCTGACTGCGAAACAAGCTGCAGGGACGCTTTATCCAAAAAAAGAAATTGGCTTATTAGATAATTAAGCAAACTCCAGTTCTGATGTGTTTTTTCCTTTATTGGAGCTGAGGAGGTACACATGGCAAACACTGCTTACAGCTAACAAAAATGAATCAAGAGGTAGATTTTTGTGTAGAAATCAAATACCTATATAACCATGTAGGCAGGAAATAAGCAGCTTTTTAGAATACTCGTACACAACTCTCGCTCCTCATACAAGTGGAGTAAAAGAGAGTGTCTTGTAATAACACAAAAAAGAAATTAAGTGCAGTAAATTTTAAAAGGAAATAAATTTTTGACCTCACTCTTAGTAGCAGTATTGCGGTAGTGGCAGCTTTGGATTAGGGCTCCCTGGTGCTAGGCACTATAGAAACAGGTAAATAAGGCAGCCCCTGTCCTGGAGAGTACACAGACCAGGATAATATGGTGCAACAGGTAGAAATAATAGAAAAGGGCTGGGGGAGAGTGACGAACACATTACACATTGTGAAATGTTACGTCCTGAGGTCGCCCCCTTGGGGTGAGGGTGGGCACTTTGCTTACATCATGCATAGTTCTCTAAGTAGCTGCAAACCTCTGATCTGGATCTGGGGGACAGTCCTTCAGCTGTGCCTTTTAGCGAATCCATCCCCTTTTGGGGGATAGAAAGCAGTCCCAACAACAGGAAAATACTTCCATAGCCCTTTTCCTTGAGCAAGGGAGAGGGAAGTAATCTGTCAGGCCCCACAGGCAGTTGAGGTTCCCGCTCTTCAGTGCAAGTAAAGGCTGGGGCTTAATCTCGGAGCAGGGCTTCAAAACAGAAAAACAGATTGGCCCGTCTTCTTCCTTTGAGGGCCAAGGCAGGCAGCGTTTGCAAGATACCGGATCCCAGTCTGGGGCCCTTGGCTCTACTTGCTTCTGAGTGTCGCCTCAACTGCAGGAGGTCCTCCCTTTTGAGCACCTGCCTCCAAGCCTGACTTGCCATGTGAGTTTGGTCTGATAGTGACCACAGGAGTTCCTTAGCCCCTGACTGGCTGGTGGGGTGTCATCTGTTCCACCACACCCACACAAGACAGTAAACTCATCTTGCCACCTGTCTAGACAACTGGTGCAATTCATTTTCCCAGAATGTTCTCATGTCAGTTAGGTTGGCTGGAGTGTTTTAAAAGTATTGCATGATTTTATAACTGTTCATAACACTTGTGGCTACAGGTTGAGATTTCCAAAGGGGACTTAGCCATGCACCTCCCATTAATTGCAGTGGAGGTTGGTTGGCTAAATGCTTTAGTTGACTTTGAAAATCTCAACCACATTGTGCAGACTAGGCTAATGATATAGGGGTGATGAAGAGTCTGATGGGCGAGAAGTGCTGGGAATACAAGTAGGATTCTGACACAAGGACACCTTTCCTTCTTTTGTTCTTCAGGTACGGGAAAGACCTCGACTTTGATCAAATATGCAGAGAAGTTTCCTCATCTCAGCTTTCTGTATGTGGCATTTAACAAGGCCATCGTGGAGAACGGAAAGAGTGTCTTCCCCCCTAACGTTATGTGCAAGACTTTCCATTCGTTAGCGTACGCGAGTGTCGGCAAAAAGTAAGTAGCAATCTTCTCATTTTCCTGTTCATAGAGCAGGGTGGGGCAAAGTGTGCTGTTCAGAATGTCAGTGTGTAGGCCCCAGCCAGCGCTTTACCTCTGTGGTCAGCAGAGAAACTAAGGATGCATCAGCCTCGGAGCTGTCGGATGGTTCTTCTACATCAGTAGAGGGCAGTGCGTGGGGGAAGTTTGCACTGCTGCCTCCTTGATAGCGCCACACTTCGAAGGGCACTTAATTGGCATAGAAACCTTTAAGGTATTTTAAAAGAGTGAATAAAAGAAATGGCCGTGGGCATCTTGCAGGGAATTTTGCAAAACATCCTATTTGAATTGCCTTTCTGTTTATGGGCATGACTTTTTTATATTTCTTTTTCATTGTTTTGTGGTGGTAAAAGAAAAAAAAGTCTCTTTCGTTGCTCCCTTATGAGATTTAAAGAAGACCTGTGAGGGGTTTTTTGTTTTTCCTTGTTTTTTTTACGCTAGAAATTTGTGTATAGTCTTTCCTGTCTCTTCTTGGATGAGCCTATGAATGACTGGATTGCTGGTAGGATTAAAACACTAGAGAAACCAATAATCAGACTTCCTTATGTCCCTTTGGCCACATCCTCAAAATTAAACATGTGCTTTCCTGAATTGGCTTTTGATGCCTTGTCTATATTAAAAGTCGCGCCAGTTTAAAATCACACCGCTATTTTAAACTGATTTAGTTAAACCAATGCAAAGTCCTGTGTGGACACACTCTTAATGCTTTTTAAACCTGGCATACATTGAGTTAGCTTTAGCCCACACAGTTTTGCACAGGTTTAACTAAATCCGTTTTAAACTGGTTTAAAGATAAACGAGGGCGACTTGGAATATAGACAAGGCGTGAGCGGGGAGAGGATTTTTTCTTTTGTTGAGACTGTTTAAAGTCTTTTTGCTGTTTGTTAAATCCTGTTTAACCCAAAGGCCTCAATAAACAATTGGAAAGAAAACCTCTTTTGTTAAAAATTCAGCATCTTCCACTCCTTCACTAAAGGGCTGTGTGGGTGCCAAATCAACATATCCAGGTCCTCCATAAAGACCTCCAGAAAAACATGGAAGACCAGAATTGACAGCCCTGGTATTTCTAAGGTAAAAGGTGTGGAAGAAAAAGAACCCTTCTTTTGAAATAGCCTTTCAGGACTTCTTAGATATCAGGAAGAAGCAAACAAGGGCTGGCATGCAATTTTCAACCCCTTACATGTCACCTTTAAACCAGTTTGCAACCAGCAGTTTTTGAATTCATTCATATAGGATGGCCCAGTGGTGGTGATGCTAGGCTGGGATTCCGGAGACGTGAGCTAAATTCCCTATGTGACTGTGGGCAAGTCACTTAGCCTCTCTGTGCGCCTCAGTTTTCCCCATCTGTAAAATGCGGATAACAGAACTTCCCTATGTCATAGGGCTGTAGTGCGGGTAGATACATTAAGAATTGTGAGGTTCCCAGATCTGTGGTAGTGTGGGAGGGCCATATAAATAGCTTAGGTAGCTCCTCTTTGCTCCTTTCAGTATTAGTAATAGAAGGAAAGGCTACGTCACTTCTCTGATAAGTTTTCTTGCAAACTAATAATATGTTGGGTTTTTTTGTCTGTGGCACAGCTATAAAGAAAAAGGCAAACTAAATTTTTCCAACCTGTCACCCTACACGATCAGCTTCATCCTCAAACACCGCGCGGGACAATCTGTCTTCGTAAGAGCAAAGACAGTAACTCAGACGCTTGGAAGTTTTTTTGCTTCTTCAGATGAATTCATATCGGTGGAGCACACCCCCATATGGTGCAAAAATACGCACGGAGCGAGGGTCCTAGTCTGTGAAGAAGAGAAGCAAGTGAGTATTGATGGAGAGGCAAGAGTCCAGCGGGGAAGGAGTAGAACATGTGCATCGAAGCAGATTCCAGTGATACAGTGGTCCTTATGATTCAGCAGTCGGAAATTACCAATCAAATGCATTTTTCTTGTTTCCCGTGGGTTGGTCTATGGAAAAGGAATATGTCCTCCTTGTGTGATCCTCTAGAAGCAGATGACACAAGAAACTCATCGTAGCTCTGATCCAATGTCTTTTGAAGTTATTGGGACACTTTTCCAGTGGGTTTAGACCAGACTCAATATACGTATGAGGAACAGAGAGAGAAACTTGAGATCCCATGTATTTCTGCTAATATTTGGAAGGCATTCCAGTACTACAGTGTTGACAGTGGTATAAAAATAACTAGATAGATTTAAGAGGGCCAGTTCTGGCTTAAGAATACACTTCATTTCCTCAAAAAGAAAAGGAGGACTTGTGGCACCTTAGAGACTAACAAATTTATTTGAGCATAAGCTTTCGTTGGCTACAGCTCACTTCATCGGATTCATGCAGTGGAAAATACAGTAGGGGAATTTTATATACACAGAGAATATGAAACAATGGGTGTTACAATACACACTGTAACAAGAGTGATCAGTTAAGATGAGCTATTACCAGCAGGAGAGAAAAAAACCCTTTTGTAGTGATAATCAAGGTGAGCCATTTCCAGCAGTTGACAAGAACCTATGAGGAACGGGGGGAACACGGGGAAATAGTTTTACTTTGTGTAATGACACATACACTCCCAGTCTTTATTCAAGCCTAATTTAATGGTGTCCAGTTTGCAAATTAATTCCAATTCAGCAGTCTCTTGTTGGAGTCTGTTTCTGAAGTTTTTTTGTTGTAATATTGCCACTTTTAGGTCTGTAATCGAGTGACCAGAGCGATTGAAGTGTTCTCCGACTGGTTTTTGAATGTTATAATTCTTGACATCTGATTTGTGTCCATTTATTCTTTTACGTAGAGCCTGTCCAGTTTGGCCAATGTAAATGGCAGAGGGGCATTGCTGGCACACGATGGCATATATCACATTGGTAGATGTGCAGGTGAACGAGCCTCTGATAGTGTGGCTGATGTTATTAGGCCCTATGATGGTGTCCCCTGAATAGATCTGTGGACACAATTGGCAACAGGCTTTGTTGCAAGGATAAGTTCCTGGGTTAGTGTTTTTGTTGTGTGGTTGCTGGTGAGGATTTGTTTCAGGCTGGGGGCCTGTCTGTAAGCAAGGACTGGCCGGCCTGCCTCCCAAGATCTGTGAGAGTGATGGGTCATCCTTCAGGATAGGTTGTTAATCCTTGATGATGCGCTGGAGAGGTTTTAGTTGGGGGCTGAAGGTGACTGGGAGTGGATGTGTCATTACACAAAGTAAAACTGTTTCCCCGTAGTTTTCCCCCCCTTCCCCCCCCCCCCCCCATTGTTCCTCACACGTTCTTGTCAACTGCTGGAAATGGCCCACCTTGATTATCACAACAAAAGGGTTTTTTTTCTCTCTTGCTGGTAATAGCTCACCTTACCTGATCACTCTTGTTACAGTGTGTATTGTAACACCCATTGTTTCAAGTTCTCTGTGTATATAAAATCCCCCTACTGTATTTTCCACTACATGCATCCGATTGAAGTGAGCTGTAGCTCACGAAAGCTTATGCTCAAATAAATTTGTTAGTCTCTAAGGTGCCACAAGTACTCCTTTTCTTTTTGCGGATACAAACTAACACGGCTGCTACTCTGAAACAGTTCATTTCCTGTGTCTAACAAGTAGCTATATGGCTGAACAAAACTTTGGCAGTAGCTAGCTGTTTGGCTGGGTTTTTTTATTTGAGTTTTGTGTCTTAACCCATCCATACATTGTTGTTAAAATCATTTCATGTTAACATTTTAGGAAGAGTCTAGAACAGGTTTATTTTTAACCAGGGTTTTGGTTTTTATTTTTGTTTTTTTAATATTTTGAATGTCTGTAATGATCACTTAACAGGTTAATTTCTTCAAATACGTAATTTTTGATTTAGTCATCCAAGTATCATAATGGAGATTCATTTCTAGAGGCCAAAACTCTGTCAGTTGATAAAATGAATTTTCACAAGGACTTAAGTTCTTCAAGTTGTTTCCTGCAAAGCACTATTTTTAACCCTCAAGAAACGGGGTCTGGAAATGAGATAATGAGTCTTCCACTTCTAGATCACCATTTCAAATCCACCTCAGGTCAGAATTGGCTGACTGGAATTCATTTCACAGAGGCTACTAAATGACTGCATGCTGAGAATTAAATACTGGACTCAATCCAGTTCCCAGTGACAAGTGCTGGCATATTAATTTAGCTGAAATATCTAAGCCCAAAAAGTTAACGGTGCCGACATGACTCTGTCACTATCCAACATTAAACAGTGTTAGACAAGGTGTGGAGTTGGATATACAGACCCCTCGATTTGTTTCATGGCAAACACACAAAGGGCTGGTCTACGTTACAAAGTTAGGTTAGCTTAACTACGTTGTTCAGGGCTGTGAAAAATTTCATGCCCTGTGCGATGTAATTAAGCCGACCTAAATCCCAGTGTAGACACCTCTAGGTTGGTGGAAAAACTTTTCCTTGACCTGCTTATAGCCTCTTGAAGAGATGGATTTATTGTAGTGACAGAAGAACCTTTCCATCAGTGTAGTGTCTGTTACTGTAGTGTTCCTACTGTAGACATACTTTACGAATATGATGCTAAAATTTAGCAATTTATTAACTAAAATACAGGTGGTGGTGGGGGGAAGCTAAAACAAGTTATAAAGCAGTTTAAAATTGAAATTAAATGATTACATGAGACAAACTTAATCAGCACTTATTAAAAGACCCTTTTAAAGAAAGGACATCAGTTAGAGTCCCTTATTTTGTTGGACAACCCTTCTAAGTGGGGAGGAAAGGCTTAGTTTTGTTGCTCAATTTAGAGATGTAAAGGATGGTTACTTTTCCTGCTTTTGACAAACAGAAGCAAGGGGAGCAATAGACAGGATAGTAAAGGTGGAAGAAATTCGGCTTTTGTTGATGTTCTTGGGATTCCAGGCAGCAAGTCAATCATAGACAGATGCTCTGGGTTGGCAGGTTAACCATGAAAGCAGCTCACTGGGCTCTGGCCCATTTCCCAGTCTGGAGTCCGAGATGTCATCTGGTTGGTTGGTTCCTCTCTCGGTTGGTTGGTACCATTCTCTCTCAGGCTTGGAGGGATGGGCTCTCTCATCTCATTGTGTTGGTGCCATGTGATACAATTGATTTCAGGATCAGATCAGGTGGAAAGCCAAGAGAGAGAGAACAAGAGGAAAAATAGTGGGGCAGAGAGGAACATACAAGGGAAGGAGAGGCAAAGCAGGATCTCGCGTATCTCTGCTGGTTCAGCAGTGAGGACCAGGTGCTCCTGTTGGTACATAAGGGTCTGGACATCACATTGATGTAGTGACCTTTGGGATCCACAGGTGAAGAACAATGTCCTTGGAGTGGAGTGGGACAGAGGCCTGAGGGCCTTCCCCCTCTTGCAGGAATTCCGCTAATTGATTTGCCAGTCCCTACCCCCAAAAATCTTTTATTAAGGGTCCTGAAAGAGGGGTGATGAGTGGAGTAGTCCATCTGCCCATTTTTCCCACCCTTTCCCATTTTGCTCACCCATGAGGCCTAACTTCTGACGTGCCAAGCGTAGTCCATTGATTTTCAGTCCCACACCATTCTTGTTTACCAGGCACAATCTTAACACAGTCCTTGAGTTATATCAGTAGGCCTTTCTGTTTGGATTAATTTAGTGTCTCTCTCTTTTGTACCTTTTCTCATCAACATTTGTAATTGGTTATTGTGACCTTCTATGAACTTTCACTTACTTTTTACAATTGAGCTTACAACTAGGGTAAATTTGTGGGCCCAGTTATTCCAACGTTGCCTGCCCTATACCACACAACAAGCAAGCAAACCAACCAACCTGTTCAGCTGGGACTAATGGGCAAACTTACCAGAGAGACCAAGGGATGAATAGGCATGAAGTCTGAACTTCCCATTCATCCTTAGAAGCCAGTGGGACTATTCCCATCCACAAGGTTTTGAAGAATTGGGGCCTAAATTTTAGATATGATGGGTGACAAACAAGAGGATTGGGGTGAGGAAGAAACAGTGTTACAGCAAAATGGTCACATGGTTACTCTTGATTGACACATGCATCTCCTGAGTTTCTGCTCCATAGAACTGTTGTTTTGGGCTATTTAAAAAAAAAATTCATTTTGTGGCATGGCAGACATGCGATTTTCAGGAGGGATTTCAGTTAGGAGTGGACAGATTTAACAAATAAGTTTTGGGGAGGGAGTTCCCCGTGCAGGGGGAGCTCAGTGTTATTGCCATGTGGAGGGTCCACACAGCAGGGAAATACATCAGGAGATGAGGTCAGAGATGGAAGCCAGGGGAAGAATGGCTATGATCTTTCAGGGCTATAAGAGAAACTGAAGCTTGATAGGTGAGTCATTGGGATACCAGAGGAGGGACAATGTGATTAGGCACGACACAGACCGTAGGTTTGTCATCTCAGTTATGCTGAAGTAGTTGAGGCAGCAGAAAATGAAGTTTTGTGCATGAAAATCTACCTGGATTCTTCTGATGTTGCTTTCCAGATCATTGTTGAAGAAGCAAGACGGATATGGGACAATATGAAAATTCTAAATGGAAATACAGAACTGAATTGCAAAATGACATCGGATGGTATGTTGTCATAAAGATGCAGACGTTAAAAGGGACATCCTCAGTTTAAACAGCAAAAATAGTAGCACCTGCGATGGCTTTTACTGACCGCAATCAGAGGGAGAAGAAACCGCTCTTTTCCCAGTTTGCTTTGTGCAAACAGCTCTTGTGTGCCTTCAGCAGTTCCTGGAGTATGGTCAGAATCACAAAACCTGTGTAATTATTTTCCCCTTTGGTGGTTTTGTGTTCCACGAGCAGCTAGGGAGAAGGCATCGTACAGGAGCAAATAAATAATATGTATAAACCCACAAAATCGGTGGTCAGAAACTGCTTTTAAAACAGTCTTTAAAAACTGGCTGGGTTTCAGATTGATAGTGTCTCATTAATCTGACAGTAACTTGCCCTTAGTTTTCAGAGGAACAGCCGTGTTAGTCTGTATTCGCAAAAAGAAAAGGAGTACTTGTGGCACCTTAGAGACTAACCAATTTATTTGAGCATGAGCTGTAGCTCACGAAAGCTCATGCTCAAATAAATTGGTTAGTCTCTAAGGTGCCACAAGTCCTCCTTTTCTTTTTGCCCTTAGTTGTGACTTTTCCATCTGAAATACCTGATCGTCCGATCCTTCTTCCAGGGTATTTGAAGCTTTGGCAGCTTGAGAAGCCGCGGCTTTATACATATGATGCCATATTTGTGGATGAAGCACAAGACTGCACGCCAGGTCAGTAAGGCAGGAGACCATCTGAACAAATAATTACCTAATTAACCCCATTATTCCTGTGCCACCGATAGGAAATAAAGACACCGAGGGAATTGGTAACTGAGCTAGGAGGGGAACTTGGTTTCTATGCCTGTGCTCAGATCACTAACCCGCACATACGGACCTGGTGGTTTGGGGGTAGGCGGGGCGCATTAGGAGGAGGGAGAGAGGGGTTTTATGTTTTTCACAAGTGCCTTCAATTTCTGTGCAGCAGCGTCATTATTATTATAAGTGGTGCCTTGAGGCCCCAATCAAGATTAGGGCTCTGTTGTGGTAGGCTCTGTAGAAACACGTAGTAAGGGGACAATCCTTGTTCTGAAGAGCTCGTGGTGTCCATAAACAAGACAGACAAAGTGTGCGGGGAAATGGAAGGATTGTTCTCCTGGGTTTACAGTTGGAGAACTAAAACACAGATTGTGATTTTTTGCCTAAGGTTGTCATACAGGGAGTCCATGGTGGAGAAGGGAATTGAACCCAGGCGTCCTATGTCCCAGTTCAGTTTATCCACAAAACCATCAATATGTTCTAATAATTTCTTGTCACTTATGTGGTTAAAGGGCTTGTTTATTTCCCAATTGCTTGTTTGGGCTGGAGCCATTTTCTTAACCACATGAAGTTTGTTTTGGTTTGGCGAGCAGGTCCCTTTGAGTTTCGTTCATGCTTCACTTTTTGCTGCAGCCATCATGGACATTGTGCTGTCCCAGACCTGTGGAATAATCTTTGTAGGAGACCCACACCAACAGATCTATACCTTCCGAGGTGCTGTCAATGCACTCTTTGCAGTGCCACACACCCACATCTTCTATCTCACACAGGTAAGACTGGGCAGTGTGTGCATGTGTATTCCAGTGCTGAAGACCCATCGTTCTCTTCAGTAGTACGCTTACTTCAGTTTAAAATTTAAAGAGGAATGACCTTGCCTCTTCCAAGAGCTAGCAGCGAGAAAACATGTCTGTTAATCAAAGTGGGTCATCTTTGTTTCATAAGCCGGTGTAATTTCCCGTGTACTTTTGGTGTGGGATTTACCTTTTTGCCTGATCTCTGCTTCCTTTGCTCCATCTTGTAGAGTTTCAGATTTGGCCCTGAAATAGCTTACGTTGGATCTACTATCTTGGATGTCTGCATGAAAATCCGGAATAAGATGTTAGTGGGTGGAAATCAAGAGGGTAAGAAATTAAACTGTGTTTGTACAGTGCCTAGCACAGGTCCTGATCCAGGACTGGAGCTCCTAGGCACTACTGCAATACAAATAATAACAATACATGCTTTTAAAAAAAAGTCATTGTGACTTTGGATCACAGAAACCCCCTGGGAGCTGCCACACAATGTGCCAAGACTACTTCTGCTCCTGCTTTCCTGCCCTGTCAGCTTAGGATTTCAGTGCCCTGCCTGGTTTGAGCCAGACCCACTAGCCTGCTGCAAACCCAGACCCAGGTCTGAACCACGTCCCCTAACAGCTGTAGGCTTCACTGAAAACAGTTTACAGAAGTGTGCCTGTCTTTAACACTCAGATGCCCAACTCCCAATGGGGTCTAAACCCTAAATAAATCCGGTTTACCCTGTATAAAGGTTATACAGGATAAACTCATAAATTGTTCGCCCCCTATAATACTGATAGAGAGAGATACACAGCTGTTTGCCCCCCCCCCCAAGTATTAATAAATACTCTGGGTTAATAAGTAAAAAGTGATTTTATTAAATACAGAAAGTAGGATTTAAGTGGTTCCAAGTAATAACAGACAGAACAAAGTGAATTACCAAGCAAAATAAAATGAAACCCACAAGTCTATGTCTAATAAAACTGAATACAGACAAAACCTCACCAGTTCCAGTAAGCTTCCTTTTACAGACTAATCTCCTTCTAGTCCGGGTCCAGCAATCACTCACACGCCCTGTAGTTACTGTCTTTTGTTCCAGTTTCTTTCAGGTATCCTTGGGGATGGAGAGGCTATCTCCTTAGCCAGCTGAAGACAAAATGGAGGGGTCTCCCAACCCCCTCCTCTCTCCTATGCAAAGTCCAGCTCCAAGATGGAGTTCTGGAGTCACCTGGGCAAGTCACATGTCCATGCCTGATTCACAGTTTTTACAGGCAGAAGCCATTGCCCACATGTTATCTTGAATGTCTCCAGGAATACTTCTTATGTGGATTGGAGCATTCCAAGATGCATTGTTCCTTAAGTGCTTGTTGATTGGGTACTTAACTTTGCAAATTCCTTTCTCCGGAAACTGACCAAATGCTCTACTAAGGTTATTTAGAAATCAAGCCAGTACACGGCCAATATTCATAACTTCAAATACAAAAATGATACATGCATACAAATAGGATTAATAGATTCAGTAGGTCATAACCTTTACATAGGTATGTTACATGGCATATGTAGCATAGAACATATTCCAGTTATGTCATATATATTCATAAGCATGTTTCCATAAAGCCTTATGGGGGCCACCGTCACAGTCATACTTGCTTTTCTTCATGCACTGGCTTACTGGGCCTTTTCTCCATCTCCCAGGTGATGTCAGAGGCAGCATGACTGGGAACACTGCTTTCTTATCACGGGGCAATTTGAATGTATTTGAGAACGCAGTGACAATTACTGGAGGAGAGAGACCAACAAAAATACACTTGCTTGGGGTAGGGCAGATTTTTTATATTGTATTTGGAAGCTGTGAAAGCTTCTGGGGGAGGGGGCGTTGAAATGACTCTAATTGGGGGTCCTCCTCTCTCTAAGCAGTTTCAGTCACAAGTATAAACGCTTGTCTTGAAGTAAGTGTCCTAGATCCTCAAGAGTCCGTAAGAACGGCCATATTGGGTCAGACCAAAGGTCCATCTAGCCCAGTATCCTGTCTTCCGACAGTGGCCAATACCAGGTGCCCCAGAGGGAATGAACAGAACAGGGAATCATCAAGTGATCCATCCCCTGTCGCCCATTCTCAGCTTCTGGCAAACAGAGGCTAGGGACACCGTCCCTGCCCATCCTGGGTAAGAGCCATTCATGCACCTATCCTCCATGAACGTATCTAATTCTTTTTTGAACATAGCATATGATCTTGTTAAGTCACGAAGCAAAGTAATTCATGGTGAGAGCAGCTGCTCACTCGCTAATGGGAAAAGGGTATTATAGTGGATTAAGGTGAAGCGGTGAATATTCCCTTCTGTAGTGACACCTAATTTTCAGTTATACTTCTGTGAAGGAGGTAGTATCAAATCTAATTCTTAATTCCCAAGTTTCTCTAGGTGTACGTTGGTCTTTAAAAGTTATTGGTGCATATCAGTGCACTCAGCATTGGCCTAACTCCGCTGCTATTGAAGTCCGTGGTAAAGCTCCGATTGACTTCCGTGAAAGCAGAGTTAAGCCAGCACCAAATGCTTTGACTTAGTTCTTGTGGTTTCAGTTAACTTTCTTAATAGTCAAATTGTCGACACAGGAGCCTAGTGGCTTTCATCTGTTGAGCATTTTGTAAAACCTGGAAAAAATGTTCATCATCATAACCCAACTGAACAGGTGCTAGTAGTATCGACAGGGTGTTTGATTTTTGGCATTTTATCTCTCTGTAGAATTTTTTTCAGGTCTGCAGATAAAGAGGACTAGAAAGTTTTGGGAGTCATGGTTTCCAAATTCATACCAAATTGCATCTGCAAAAAATGGGTGTGCACTTCTAGTACAAGCATAAACATTTATTCATGTTTCTGCATGCTCAAATTTTGCAGATGCACTTTAAGAATAATACTTCACACTTGAATAGCACAATCCTTCTGAAGCGCTCAAAGTGTTTTACAAAGAGTTATGAATTAAGGCCCTCCAATCCCTGTGCAAAATGGGGGAGTTATTCGCGTTGTACCAGTGGGGAACTGGAGGCACAAAGAGGTTAAGTCACCTGCCCAGGTTACTCAACAAGTCTGTGGAAGAACCAGGAATAGGACTTTGATCTTTTGAATTTCAATCCTGTGCTGTAAGCACTAGACCATTTTGCCCTCCCTTTAGTCATGAAGCTGTAAACTAAAGCTGAAGAAAAATTGGAATCTCCAGGCTGTGGGAAATTCTGATGTGTCACTATTTTTGCATCCTGAGTTGGACTGAAAAGCCCCAAAATTTCCTGAAATGAAAAACTAAAACAACTAAAATAAAATAATCTTGATTTGGAAATGAGGAAATGTTTTGTTTTGACACTTTTGAATTTTAAATGAAACGTTTCATCATTATCAAAACTAATGTTTCATTTTGGTTTGTTGAACCAAATTGCAACATCAAACTGCAGTTCCCTTTAGTGCCCCGCTGTCTCAAGGGAATTGTAGTTCCAGTGTCTCATGGCCTCGTTCTTCCCTATTAGCTGGGCTCCCTGGCTAGACTACATCTCCCATGATGCCCCATGGTCCTGTGACTGTCATAGAATCATAGAATATCAGGGTTGGAACGGACCTCAGGAGGTCATCTAGTCTAACCCCCTGATCAAAGCAGGACCGATCCCCGACTAAATCATCCCAGCCAGGGCTTTGTCAAGCCTGACCTTAAAAACTTCTAAGGAAGGAGATTCCACCACCTCCCTAGGTAACGCATTCCAGTGTTTCACCACCCTCATAGTGAAAAAGTTTTTCCTAATATCCAACCTAAATCTCCCCCACTGCAACTGGAGACCATTACTCCTTGTTCTGTCATCTGCTACCACTGAGAACAGTCTAGATCCATCCTCTTTGGAACCCCCTTTCAGGTAGTTGAAAGCAGCTATCAAATCCCCCCTCATTCTTCTCTTCAGCAGACTAAACAATCCCAGTTCCCTCAGCCTCTCCTCATAAGTCATGTGTTCCAGTCCCCTAATCATTTTTGTTGCCCTTCGCTGGACTCTTTCCAATTTTTCCACATCCTTCTTGTAGTGTGGGACCCAAAACTGGACACAGTACTCCAGATGAGGCCTCACCAATGTCGAATAGAGGGGAACGATCATGTCCCTCGATCTGCTGGCAATGCCCCTACTTATACATCCCAAAATGCCATTGGCCTTCTTGGCAACAAGGGCACACTGTTGACTCATATCCAACTTCTCGTCCACTGTAACCCCCTAGGTTCTTTTCTGCAGAACTGCTGCCGAGCCATTCGGTCCCTAGTCTGTAGCTGTGCATTGGATTCTTCCGTCCTAAGTGCAGGACTCTGCACTTGTCCTTGTTGAACCTCATCAGATTTCTTTTGGCCCAATCCTCCAATTTGTCTAGGGCCCTCTGTATCCTATCCCTTCCCTCCAGCGTATCTACCACTCCTCCCAGTTTAGTGTCATCTGCAAACTTGCTGAGGGTGCAATCCACCCCATCCTCCAGATCATTTATGAAGATATTGAACAAAACCGGCCCCAGGACCGACCCCTGGGGCACTCCACTTGATACCGGCTGCCAATTAGACATGGAGCCATTGATCACTACCCGTTGAGCCCGACAATCTAGCCCGCTTTCTATCCACCTTATAGTCCATTCGTCCAGCCCATACTTCTTTAACTTGCTGGCAAGAATACTGTGGGAGACCATGTCAAAAGCTTTGCTAAAGTCAAGGAACAACACGTCCACTGCTTTCCCTTCATCCACAGAGCCAGTTATCTCGTCATAGAAGGCAGTTAGATTAGTCAGGCATGACTTGCCCTTGGTGAATCCATGCTGACTGTTCCTGATCACTTTCCTCTCCTCTAAGTGCTTCAGAATTGATTCCTTGAGGACCTGCTTCATGATTTTTCCAGGGACTGAGGTGAGGCTGACTGGCCTGTAGTTCCCAGGATCCTACTTCTTCCCTTTTTTAAAGATGGGCACTACATTAGCCTTTTTCCAGTCATCTGGGACCTCTCCCGATCGCCATGAGTTTTCAAAGATAATGGCCAATGGCTCTGCAATCACATCCCCCAACTCCTTAAGCACTCTCGGATGCAGCGCATCCGGTCCCATGGACTTGTGCTCGTCCAGCTTTTCTAAATAGTCCCAAACCACTTCTTTCTCCACAGAGGACTGGTCACCTCCTCCCCATGCTGTGCTGCCCAGTGCAGTAGTCTGGGAGCTGACCTTGTTCGTGAAGACAGAGGCAGAAAAAGCATTTAGTACATTAGCTTTTTCCCCATCCTCTGTCACTAGGTTGCCTCCCCCATTCAGTAAGGGGCCCACACTTTCCTTGACTTTCTTCTTGTTGCTAACATACCTGAAGAAACCCTTCTTGTTACTCTTAACATCTCTTGCTAGCTGCAACTCCAGGTGTGATTTGGCCTTCCTGATTTCACTCCTGCAAGCCCAAGCAATATTTTTGTACTCATCCCTGGTCATTTGTCCAATCTTCCACTTTTTGTAAGCTTCTTTTTTGTATTTAGCATGAAAAAATTTGTACAGATACAGACAGACATCATCTTCCTTTCCAAATGCAAACAGATGGATATCGTACCAAAAGGACTGAAGGTAAAAAATCCATTACAATCTACATACCACACAGACTATGCTGACAGCTTGTGCCACACGCTCTCAAAGAATCTGAGGAATCACCTGATCAACATCCTCTACAGCAAACAGGGAAAGATTAAGAATGAGCTCTCAAAAATGGATACTCTCATAAAAAACCAACCTTCCACACAAACTTCCTCGTGGCTGGACTTTACTAAAACTAGACAAGCCATTTACAACACACACTTTGCTTCTCTACAAAAGAAAAAGGACACTAAACTTTCTAAACTACTACATGCCACAAGGGGCTACAGCAATGGTTCCCTCAACCCTCCCAGCAATATTGTTAACCTATCCAACTATACTCTCAGCCCAGCAGAAGCAGCTGTCCTATCTCGGGGCCTCTCCTTCTGCCCCTCCACCCCCACGAACATGATGCAGTTCTGTGGTGACCTGGAATCCTATTTTCGACGTCTCCGACTCAAGGAACATTTCCAACATACCTCTGAACAACATACTAATCCACAGAGACCTCCCTACCAACACTACAAAAAGAAGGATTCTAGGTGGACTCCTCCTGAAGGTCGAAACAGCAGACTGGACTTCTACATAGAGTGCTTCCGCCGACGTGCACGGGCTGAAATTGTGGAAAAGCAGCATCACTTGCCCCATAACCTCAGTCGTGCGGAACACAATGCCATCCACAGCCTCAGAAACAACTCTGACATCATAATCAAAAAGGCTGACAAAGGAGGTGCTGTTGTCATCATGAATAGGTCGGAATATGAACAAGAGGCTGCTCAGCAGTTCTCCAACACCACTTTCTACAAGCCATTACCCTCTGATCCCACTGAGAGTTACCAAAAGCAACTACAGCATTTGCTCAAGAAACTCCCTGAAAAAGCACAAGATCAAATCCGCACAGACATACCCCTGGAACCCCGACCTGGGATATTCTATCTACTACCCAAGATCCATAAACCTGGAAATCCTGGGCGCCCCATCATCTCAGGCATTGGCACCCTGACAGCAGGATTGTCTGGCTATGTAGACTCCCTCCTCAGGCCCTACGCTACCAGCACTCCCAGCTACCTTCGAGACACCACTGACTTCCTGAGGAAACTTCAATCCATCGGTGATCTTCCTGATAACACCATCCTGGCCACTATGGATGTAGAAGCCCTCTACACCAACATTCCACACAAAGATGGACTACAAGCCGTCAGGAACACTATCCCCGATAATGTCACGGCTAACCTGGTGGCTGAACTTTGTGACTTTGTCCTTACCCATAACTATTTTACATTTGGGGACAATGTATACCTTCAGATCAGCAGCACTGCTAATGGGTACCCGCATGGCCCCACGGTATGCCAACATTTTTATGGCTGATTTAGAACAACGCTTCCTCAGCTCTCGTCCCCTAACACCCGTACTCTACTTGCGCTATATTGATGACATCTTCATCATCTGGACCCATGGAAAAGAAGCCCTTGAGGAATTCCACCATGATTTCAACAATTTCCATCCCACCATCAACCTCAGCCTGGTCCAGTCCACACAAGAGATCCACTTCCTGGACACTACAGTGCTAATAAACGATGGTCACATAAACACCACCCTATACCGGAAACCTACTGACCGCTATTCCTACCTACATGCCTCCAGCTTTCACCCTGACCCACCACACGATCCATCATCTACAGCCAAGCTCTGTGATACAATCGCATTTGCTCCAACCCCTCAGACAGAGACAGACACCTACAAGATCTCTATCAAGCATTCTTACAACTACAATACCCACCTGCGGAAGTGAAGAAACAGATTGATAGAGCCAGAAGAGTTCCCAGAAGTCACCTACTACAGGACAGGCCTAACAAAGAAAATAACAGAACGCCACTAGCCGTCACCTTCAGCCCTCAACTAAAACCCCTCCAACGCATTATTAAGGATCTACAACCTATCCTGAAGGATGACCCAACACACTCACAAATCTTGGGAGACAGGCCAGTCCTTGCCTACAGACAGCCCCGCAACCTGAAGCAAATACTCACTAGCAACCACATACCACACAACAGAACCACTAACCCAGGAACCTATCCTTCCAACAAAGCCCGTTGCCAACTGTGCCCACATATCTATTCAGGGGACACCATCACAGGGCCTAATAACATCAGCCACACTATCAGAGGCTCGTTCACCTGCACATCCACCAATGTGATCTATGCCATCATGTGCCAGCAATGCCCCTCTGCCATGTACATTGGTCAAACTGGACAGTCTCTACGTAAAAGAGTAAATGGACACAAATCAGATGTCAAGAATTGTAACATTCATAAACCAGTTGGAGAACACTTCAATCTCTCTGGTCACGCGATTACAGACTTGAAAGTTGCTATTTTACAACAAAAAAACTTCAAATCCAGACTCCAGCGAGAAACTGCTGAATTGGAATTCATTTGCAAATTGTATACAATTAACTTAGGCTACCTTGCATAATGACTAAGCCACTCCCAGTCTCTATTCAAGCCTATTTCCCCTTGTTTTTTCCTACCCCCCCCGATGTTCTTGTTAAACCCTGGATTTGTGTTGGAAATGGCCCACCTTGATTATTATACACATTGTAAGGAGAGTGGTCACTTTAGATAAGCTATTACCAGCAGGAGAGTGGGGTGGGAGGAGGTATTGTTTCATGGTCTCTGTGTATATAATGTCTTCTGCAGTTTCCACAGTATGCATCCGATGAAGTGAGCTGTAGCTCACGAAAGCTTATGCCCAAATAAATTGGTTAGTCTCTAAGGTGCCACAAGTACTCCTTTTCTTTAAGGATTTCACTGTTAAGCCAAGCTGGTTGCCTGCCATATTTACTATTCTTTTTACACATCGGGATGGTTTGTCCCTGTAACCTCAATAAGGATTGTTTAAAATACAGCCAGCTCTCCTGGACTCCTTTCCCCCTCATGTTATTCTCCCAGGGGATCCTGCCCATCCGTTCCCTGAGGGAGTCAAAGTCTGCTTTTCTGAAGTCCAGGGTCTGTATTTTGCTACTTTCCTTTCTTCCTTGTGTCAGGATCCTGAACTCGACCATCTCATGGTCACTGCCTCCCAGGTTCCCATCCACTTTTGCTTCCCCTACTAATTCTTCCCGGTTTGTGAGCAGCAGGTCAAGAAGAGCTCTGCCCCTAGTTGGTTCCTCCAGCACTTGCACCAGGAAATTGTCCCCTACATTTTCCAAAAACTTCCTGGATTGTCTGTGCACCGCTGTCTTGCTCTCCCAGCAGATATCAAGATGATTGAAGTCTCCCATGAGAACCAGGGCCTGCGATCTTGTAACTTCTCAGAGTTGCCAAAAGAAAGCCTCGTCCACCTCATCCCCCTGGTCGTGTGGTCTATAGTAGACTCCCACCACGACATCACCCTTGTTGCTCACACTTCTAAACTTAATCCAGAGACTCTCAGGTTTTTCTGCAGTTTCATACTTAAGCTCTGAGCAGTCATACTGCTCTCTTACATACAGTGCAACTCCCCCACCTTTTCTGCCCTGCCTGTCCTTCCTGAACAGCTTATATCCATCCATGACAGTACTCCAGTCATGTGAGTTATCCCACCAAGTCTCTGTTATTCCAATCACATCATAATTCCTTGACTGTGCCAGGACTCCCAGTTCTCCCTGCTTGTTTCCCAGGCTTCGTGGATTTGTATATAGGCACTTGAGGTAACCTGCTGATCACCACTCTTTCTCAGTATGAGGCAGGAGCCCTCCCCCCTCACACGCTCCTGCTCGTGCCTCCTCCTGGTATCCCACTTCCCCACTTACCTCAGGGCTTTGGTCTTCTTCCCCCGGTGAACCTAGTTTAAAGCCCTCCTCACTAGGTTAGCCAGTCTGCTTGCGAAGATGCTCTTCCCTCTCTTCGTTAGGTGGAGCCCGACTCTGCCTAGCACTCCTTCTTGGAACACCATCCCATGGTCAAAGAATCCAAAGCCTTCTCTCCGACACCACCTGCGTAGCCATTCGTTGACTTCCACGATTCGACTGTCTCTACCCAGACCTTTTCCTTCCACGGGGAGGATAGATGAGAACACCACTTGCACCTCAAACTCCTTTATCCTTCTTCCCAGAGCCACGTACTCCGCAGTGATCCGCTCAAGGTCATTCTTGGCAGTATCATTGGTGCCCACGTGAAGAAGCAGGAAGGAGTAGCGATCCGAGGGCTTGATGAGTCTCGGCAGTCTCTGTCACATCGCGAATCTTAGCTCCTGGCAAGGAGCAGACGTCTCGATTTTCCCAGTCAGGGCGGCAGATAGATGACTCAGTCCCCATGAGGAGAGAGTCCCCGACCACCACCACCCGCCTCCTTCTCTTGGGCGCGGTGGTCGTGGAACCCCCAACCCTATGACAGTGCATCCCATGTCTTTCAATCGGCGGAGTCTCCTTCTGCTCCCTTCCCTCATGATGTCATGATGCATCCCACAGCTCAGAGGGGACAGCATGTGGTGCATCATGGGAGATGAAGTCCAGCCATGGAGCCAAGGCTATATGGAAGAATAGTCATGAAGCACCCAGAACTACAACTTCCATGGAGTAAAATAGGGGAAATGCAATTTAATGTCAAACTGACTTGAAATGAAACATTTTGGTTCAGTTCAACAAACAGAAATATTTCTATTTGAACTGAAAATTGTTGGAAAATGAAAATTTTACTGCAAAATTGACATTTTCCCAAGGAAAGTTTTGTATTTTGTTGTTTTTTAATTGAAATTGCATTTTCTTGAAAAATCATTTCGATTAAAAAATTCCCAACCAGTTCTAATGCAGACTAATCCACAAAATACATTCTTGGCCACAAAACATGATGACCAGCTGGGATTTTGTTTTCCATTGCTCATTCTGTGTGTTTTTGGTTGGTTGCTATGTGTCATCTGGGATCATCCACTAGTTTTAGGCTAGATTATTTATTTCTAGCTTCATATTGATCATGCATACTATAGTGTGCATTTTAGGAATATAGCTTCACCTTTGAGTCTTTTGAGTTGTTTTTCCTATTTGCATGCTAGTGAATCTGATACATTTTGGCAGGAAACTAGCTCATTTGTAAACTTTAAGTATAACCTTCAATTAGGTCAATTTTAAGAAAATCTTTATCTGTTTAGGGGCCTAAAAATTTTGGACTAGACAAAATTCATGATATTTGGAAACTCCTTCAACCTGAAGAGGCTCGTGTGAGATGTGAGTATGTTCTCCTGTCTTCTTCCCCAGAAGTTATGTACCATGATGTTAACTTTTCTAGCTTCTACCATATCTCCAACTGCCCCAGCTGGTACATGTAAACCTCTTTCACTTCAGTGTGAGTGGGGATCATGTTGTTTGTTCATCTTCTGGGTGATTTGTGCCTTGCTGATTGTGTGACGGGAACGGCTATCGGTGATGGTTATTTCTGTGTTTCTACTGGTGCATTGGAAATATGGACTCTGACGTCATAAGAACAGCTTACGCTTCCAGATCCTGTCCTCTGAGATTCTTGGTCTCATCTAGAAAAGTCCAGTAAACTATGTTTTATCTCTGTCCTTTCCATTTCTTTGACATAAAATGGAGGTAGGTATTAGACATTTTGCCCGCTGGTGAACACCTTTTATTTAGTTTTAGGGTGTCATTTAGAGGAACATTGTCCAATTCACTTAAAAAAAAAAAAAAAAAAAAAAAAGGTCCAAGGTACAGGTAGTTTGTTGTGCTTAATCTACAGTGTTGAAGCTTTGTTTGTTGATGTTAGGTGGAGCCCGGGAGCAAATCCCGGGTTGTAATGGAAACTTAGTTGCAGCCTTCAACATGGGAGTGACTTTAGAATATGAGCCATTAGGAGAAGTGCCTTTGAGTAAGAACATAACCTCTATGTGATTGGGTTAAACTGCATGGATCTTGGCTGTCTGTCAGTTAAAAATGTGATTTGTCCCACTCTAAATTCATTCATAAATTCAGTCATTGAGTCCAAGGGCAGAAGGGACCATCGTGATCAGCTACTCTGACCTCCTGTGTAACGCAAGCCATAGAACTTCCCCAGAAGAGTTCCTACAGCAGATCTTGTGTAGAAGAACATCCAATATTGATTTTAAAAATTGGCAGTGTTGGAGAATCCACCATATCCCTTGGTAGATTGCTCCACTGGTTATTTACCCTCATTGTTAAAAATTCATGCCTTATTTCCAGTCTCAATTTGTGTAGCATCAACTTCCAGCCATTGGATCTTGTTATACCTTTCTCTGCTAGATTGAAGAGCCCATTATTAAATATTTGTTCCCCATGTAGATGCTTACACTGTAATCAAGTCACCCCTTACCCTTCTTTTTGTTAAGCTAAATAGACTCAAGGAGCTCAATCTGTCTCTATATAACACACATTTTCTATTCCTTTAATCATTCTCATGGCTCTTCTTTGAGCCCTCTCCAATTTATCAGCATCCTTCTAGAATTGTGGACACTGGAACTGGACACTGTATTCCAGCAGCAGTTGTATCAGTGCCAAATTCAGAGATAAAATAACCTCTCTACTCCTAGTTGAGATTCCCCTGTTTATGCATCTCAGGATTGCATTAGCTCTTTTGGACACAGCATCACACTGGGAGCTCATGTTCAATGATTATCCACCACAACCCCCAAATCTTTTTTTGGAGTCATTGCTTCCCCAGATAGAATCCCCAATCCTGTAATTATGGCTGACATTTTTTTGTTCCTAGATGTATACGTTTAGCCATATTAAAATGCATATTGTTAAAAGCGTAGGGCCAAAAACTGATCCCTCTGGGAACCCACTCTGGAAACACTGATGATTCCCCATTTAACATTACATTTTGAGACCTATCAGCTAGCCGGTTTTTAATCCATTTAATGTGTGTCATGTTAATTTTATATCCTTCTAATTTTTTAATCAAAAAGTCAAGTCAAAGTGTTACATCAACACTGTTACCTTTATCAACCAAACTTGTAGTCTCATAAAAATAAGATATCAAGTTACTTTGACAGGATCTGTTTTCTATAAACCCATGTTGAGTTGCATTAATTACATTGCCCTCCTTTAATTCTTTATTAATGGAGTCCCAAATCAGCTGCTCCATATCTGGTTTGGGATAGATGTCAGGCTGACAGGCCTATAATTACCAGGGTCGTCCTGTTTACTTTTTTTAAAAATTGGCACAACATTCGCTTTCTACCAGCCTTCTAGAACTTCCCCAGTGCTCCAAGATTTATTGAAAATGAAGATTAGCAGTCTAATGAGCTCCTCAGCCAGCTCTTTTGAAACTCACAGATGCATGTTGCCTGGTCCTGCTGATATTAAAATATCTGACTTTAATAGTTGCTGTTTAACATCCTACTGAGATACTAATGGAATGGAAAGAGTGTTATCACCATATGATAAAACTATCTAATCTGTTTTATCCCCAAATACAGAACAGAAATATTTATTGAACCCTTCTGCCTTTCCTGCATTCTTATTGATAATTCTATCATTTCCATTTAGTAATAGACCAGGACTGTTGTTCTATTTTTTCATAATATAGTTAAGGACAGTAAGAAGACGGGTTTTTTTTAACTCTGCTGGCCATCGACTATTACTTATGTTCCTTTGCTTCCCTTATCAATTTTCTGCAATTCCTAACTTCTGATTTATGTTCATTAATATCAACTTTCTCTTTCTTCCTTTAAGTTATGTTATTTATTTATTTTTATAAACTGCTTTCCCCTCTAAACCAGGTTGTTGTTTTTTTTTAAATGGCACAGCCTTGTGTCTTATTTGGCATCTAATAAGGTGTTCTTAAACGAGTCCCAATTATCATTCATATTTTTCTGATTGAATTCTTCCTTCCAGCTGATCTGGTTCAAAATAAGAAAAGGAGTACTTGTGGCACCTTAGCGACTAACAAATTTATTTGAGCATAAGCTTTCGTGAGCTACAGCTCACTTCATCGGATGCAAGTGAGCTGTAGCTCACGAAAGCTTATGCTCAAATAAATTTGTTAGTCTCTAAGGTGCCACAAGTACTCCTTTTCTTTTTGCGAATACAGACTAACACGGTTGCTACTCTGGTTCAAAATAGTTTGCACATTATAAATATGATCAAGTCGTATCAGTTGTACCTATGCTACCATTAACTTTTAGTTCTGTGATTTATGTGTTAGGACAAGGTCTAAATAAAGATTTCCCTTGTGTTGGCAGTGCTTTTTGAGTTAGGAAATTGTCATCTATAATGTTTAGAAATTCCAAGAATGTTTTAGCACTGGCAGCATGAGACCTCCAGTATATGTCACTCAAATTTAAATCTCCCATGATCACTCAGCTTTTTTTCCTATTCTTTATAGATAGGTGCGCTAGGAGGTGGTCATCCTATTTCCTGGAGTGATCTGGTGGTCTGTAGCTGACACCAACTAATACCACGTCTTGTGCTTTATCTGTTAGGACATTGATCCGTAAGCATTCAAGATCATTTCTTCTAGGTAATCAGTGAATTGGGAACAGTTAATGCCATTTTTGACATAGAGGACCACTCCTCTTCCCTTTTGCCCACTCAGTCCTTCCTAAGTAGGTTATAATCATTGTTTTAACATTCCAGTCCTGCGAATCATCCTACCAAGTTTCAGGAATACCAACTAGATAAAAATTTATGCTTCTAAATGAGCAATTCCAACTCCTCTTGTTTGTTACCCAGCCTCCCAGCATTGGCGGGCAGGGAATTCAGGAATTTCTTCGTTTCATGCCCTTTGGTTCATTGATTAATTTTGTTCTCAACATCTCGATTTTTGTGCTGAGCACTCAGATCTTCTGACCCTTTTGCTATTAGTTTAATCCTCTCCTGACTACCTGGGGACAGGCTGGCTAGAGAAAATTGGTCCCCCTTCTACTGAGATGGAGGCCTTCCGTACTATACATCCATACTATACAACCCCCGTTCCCCATAGAAGGTGTACTAGTGTTCCATGAAACCAAAACCCTCCACCCTCCATGGCTTACCTAGCCAGGGGTTCACTTCCAGAATCTTCTGCCTTTGGTCTTCCTTCGCATGTGGGACAGAGAGGATTTCACAGAAGATTGCGTGGACATTCTTCTTCTGCATGCTTTCAAGTTCCCTGACGTCATCTGCTATCTGCATGATATTCCACGACACAGTGTCATTAGTGCCTATATGGACTATCTCCAATAGATCCTTGCCTGTTGACTTCAGCAGCTTATCCAGTTTTAGAGTGGGGTCTTGTGTCTCAGCTTTGGGAAGGCAGCCCACTATCCTGTTGTCATCCTGTCCCTGGCAGAATTTTCTTTCGATTCTTCTTAGTATTGAATCTACAGTAAGGATTGTCTGTTTTCCTTGGGTAGTTGGAGAACTCTTTGAGGGTTAGCTTGATTTTCTTACATGTTAGGCTGAGCTGCCATCCGCATCCTGTACATCTCTCTGTTTCCTTGGAGCTGCTGGATCTCGAGAGGTATTTTTCAAAGTTTCTACGTTGAGGACCTGGTATCGATTTAAAGCTACTAGCTGTGTGGAATTCATCCCAGTCCTTCTTTTCTCCTCTTTCTCCAGCCGTGTAGAATGCTGCCATGATCTCCTGTGTCCCATGGTTGTGAACCCCCAGGCCTCCTCTCTGACTTCCTCTCTCTCGGATTCCTGGGTGGCAAGCGTCATGCTCCCTTGAACCTGTTGTTTCCCAAACCTGGCTGTCTAGGAATGCCTCATTTTCTCTGATTTTTCAGTAGCGTCTCTACTTGTCCCTTTAATCCAAGAATCTTTTCCTCCAGTACAGCCACCAACTTGTACTTCATGAGCAGGAAATCCCTCTGTCAGGAAAGAGAACATGGCATATCCATTGCAGCTCATCGGGGGGGAGGGATAGCTCAGTGGTTTGAGCAATGGCCTGCTAAACCCAGGGTTGTGAGGTCAATCCTTGAGGGGGCCATTTAGGGATCTGGGACAAAAATTGGGGATTGGTCCTGCTTTGAGCAGGGGGTTGGACTAGATGACCTCTTGAGGTCCCTTCCAAACCTGATATTCTATGACCACTGTTCCATCGCTGGTCATCTTCATAGTTGTAAGAATATCTTGACTTCTTTAAGAATCCACCCCATAAACTGTTCTGCTAAACCAAAAGTATCCCAGTATCTCCAAAAGGGCATTTACCATTTAGAAAAATAATAAACTTAGGCTTTTTGGGACACTTGCTACTGCTAATCATACCTACCTCTTATATAGAGCTTTGCATCGGTACAACTCAAGTGCTTTACAAAGGAGGTCAGTATCATCATCCCCATTTTACAGATGGAGAAGCTGAGGCACGGAGAGGTGAAGTGACTTGCCCAAACTCACCTAGCAGGCCAGGGTTGGAGCTGGGAATAGAACCCAAGACTCCTGAGTCCTAGTCCAGTGCTCACCCCACTAGACCATGTTACCTCCACTACTCTCTAGCTCCATTTCATTTGAAGTTAAAAATGTGACCATTGGTGCCTTTCTTGTGTATTGACATTATCCAATGCACTTCTCGCTAGTGAAACTTCAAATTGACGACCACTTTATCAAGAAGTGGGTTGAGAAGGATGGCTTCCAGGGTTTAAAGAACTATGCCGCCAAAACTGAAGACAGGGAGCTGGAGGTGAAGATCGCAATAGTGGAGAAATACAATGTTCGTATTCCCGAGCTGGTGGCGAGGATAAAGAACAGTCATGTATCAACTATAGCATTTGCAGGTAAAGCAAAACGCACCTCCTTTCGTTCTCCTTTTTCCATCCAACCTCACTTCCCCCTGCCCCTCAGAAATAGTGCACTTGGTCCAAGATGGTCTTGCGCCCAGGAAGGAATGAGACAACTCCTTCTGGGACATTCCTGGGGTTGTAGCAGAATGATTTTTCCACTGGAGCACTGATAAGTGAGGTTTTGCTGGAGCTGAATGAGGATTCAGTCAGTATTTCCTGGCATCTAGCCATCTGACCCAATGCCTTATCGTATCCTGCCTATTAAAATTCACATTCAGTACTTCTCCTGGATACTGGCTTAAGTTTGCAGTGATTTCTGGCAGAATAATGGTGGACTATCAAAAAACAACAAGCCATTCTTGTTTAAGTTCATGTCTGTACTGGGGTGTGAGGTAACTGGGCATTTTCTTGGGGGGCCAGTCCTGGTTAATGGGCTAGTGGATTAGTGCAGGACAGGAGCTCTGGTCTGGGTGTTTCTCTCTCTCTCTGCTTTGCTTCGCTTCCAGTTTGCAGTGTTGTTGTAGGTGTCTTGGTCCCAGGATATTAGCAAGACAAGGTAAGTGAGGTAATATATTTTATTAGACTAACAGCAGTTGGTCCAGTAAGAGATATTACTTCCCCCACCCTGTCTGGCTTCCAGTTCATATTTAAAAGCAAGTGAAACTATACATGCAGAACATTGTAAATTAATCTGTACATAGTGTTCAGTAAATAACAAGATATAAAAACAGCAATACAGATATATTGGCTGATATCTTCCCCCCCCCCTCTCTTTTTTCCCTCCTGCAATCTGGTCGTTCTAGATTACGTGATAGGCACCGTGCACAAAGCCAAAGGCCTGGAGTTTGATACTGTGCTGGTTGCAGATGATTTTGTGAAAGTCCCTTGTGCCAGGCATAATCTCCAGAGGCTGCCTCACTTTATCACTGGTAAGGGCGATCCTTTAGACTGGAACCATTCTTTTCCCTAAAGGGAAAGGTGATGCACAGGATGGGCCATTGGCACTACCCTATCAGTCAGCACTCTTTGGAGGTAGTTTGTCTCTGGCTGTACCTAGCAATGTCCTCTCTCAAGCTTGCTGTCATTTACTGACTTCTCACTTGGAGTGCAGTTCCTTTGTGTAAGTCTGTGCCTGGGAGATGGGCATGGCACTTAAGGGCAGGTTCATCACTCAGGGAACACGCGTTGTTCCTGCTTTGATCAGCAACGAATGTGTATGCTCCAAGGGGAGAGAATATTGGTTCTGTTTGCTGTCTCTGATGTCTCACACAAGTCCTGTCGTGGTTGTGTAACAAACACATGGCAGGGTACCATAGAATCATAGAAAGCAGGGTTGGAAGGGACCTTAGGAGGTCATCTAGTCCAACCCCCTGCTCAAAGCAGGACTAATCCCCAGTTTTTGTCCCAGATCCCTAAATGGCCCCCTCAAGGATTGACCTCACAACCTTGGGTTTAGCAGGCCAATGCTCAAACCACTGAGCTATCCCTCCCCACTAACCGTTATCTCCTTCGTAACAGAGACACCAACCATGTTTCTGTGACATACCCAGCTCTTGTCTTAAATTTTCATCCTGATTCAGCAGTGAATTAGAACTAGCTGAAATACCAGAACAAATTCCAAAGTTTTATCAATCAGTTATCTTGTAGCACTTATTTTTTTTTCTGACTTCTTCTCTCTAATCTCTGCCTAGACATGTCTTCTGAAGATGAATGGAACTTGCTGTATGTTGCAGTGACACGTGCCAAAAAGTATCTGTTAATGACAAAGTCCCTAGAATACCTTTTGACTTTGGCTGGGGTAAGTTAAAGATGCCATGGCAAAGTGACCGGTGGGTACTGTAATTTGGATCTGTGAGCATGGGGAGTGGGATGTTACCATAGGCGCTGACTTTTCAAAGTGCCGGGGGGTGCCTGACCCCTGGCTCTACCCCAGGCCCTGCCCCCACTCCACCCCTTCCCCAAGGCCCCACTCCTGCCCCACCTCTTCCCACACCCACCCCCATCTCCCCCGAGTGCACCTCGTCCTTGCTCCTCCCCCCTCCCTCCCAACTTCCCTGCACGCTGCGAAACAGCTGATTGCGGTGGGTGGGATGCACTGGGATGGAGGGGGAGGTGCTGATCTGTGGGGTCCGCCGGCAGTCAGGAGGCACTGGGGGTGGGGTGGGGGAGCTGATAGGGAGGATGCCGGTGGGTGCTCAGCACTCACCATTTTCCCCCCACGGGTGCTCCAGGGCTGGAGCACCCACAGAGTTGGCGCCTATGGAAGTTACAATGGGTCGTTGGCAAGTTAACAAGAAAACGATACGTGTAACTTTTTGAGTGCTTGCTCCCCATAACATCTGTGCTAAAGTCTCTCGTGCTTGAGGGTGTAAGAGGTTTGGTGATGGGATAGGAGCAGAGTAAAGGATGGTTAAGTTAAATCGTAAGGAGGGAAACTGAGATTCATATTGTTCCCTGAACAATGGGCTGAATTCTCCTCTGAGTGACACCAGTTTAGGTCCAGAGTATCTGAGGAGATATTTGGTTCTTAGCCTTCCCATTTCCTGACCTTGTGGTTTTAAGTGCAGCCTCAGTGTTCAATGACGATTGCTTTTAGACTCGTATCTGACTGTAATACAGCATTGATTCTGCCTCTCTCCATTACCACAAGTGTGCGTGTTCCCTTTTCTGCACATCCAGCCCTCATAGTCTTGGTGCAGTTCCTTCCTTTGAAGTGTTTTTCTGTGGTTGGATTATTTTAAGCCCTAACGTTGCAGATCATCCCCACTGCTCACAACAGGTTCCAATGCCCTGAGTTCACAGCAAGCCTTGTTCTTTCTCTTGTCAGGAGTATTTCTTGCGGCCAGAGTTGACTAGTGAGGCCTTAAAGGAAGGGGCCATTCGTTGCTCCGTGTCACAGTGCCATAACGCTGTGCCTGCCGACTCGATTCTAACCATGAAGAAAGTGCCCCTCGCTTACGTGAGTCTCCTCTCCTCTCCTCTCCTTTCTACTTGTCAGTTGTGTTTTGTGACCTTGGAGCCAATGAAATGTGCCAGGTTGATAGCCCTGGAGATGTCACTTACCAGCCTTTTAGCCATGGGTGGTGGGTGAACCCCTGGCTTGGGGAGGCTAGCCCCCCAGCCCCACCCCTTCCGCCTGAGACCCCACCCCTTCTGCGCCCACTGGAGCCCAGTCCCCACCGTGGTCGCTGACCCCTGCCCCAGGCTAGTGCCCCTGGCCCTGGAGCACCGGAGAGCCAGGCAACCTAGCCCCTGCTCCCCGTCCCCAGAGAGCTGGACAGCTTGGCCCCAGCCTCTCTGGGTGGCGCCACCCATTGCAACTCCCGGCCAGCTGGCCCCCCCATCTCTGAAGGTGCCCCCCCGGCCAAGCTGCCTGCCCTAGCTCTGAGCAGGCGGCATAGCCAGAGTGGACCCAGCCCCAGTGCTGGGCAGGTGGTGCGGCCCAGTGCCAGGAGGACGGGCAGCGTGGCGCGGCCTTGAGGACGCACCGCTGCCCACAGCCTGCCTGCCCCAGGGAACAGCAAGCAGGATGGGGACGGGGATGGAACATGGGCAGGGGGACATCAGGCTGTTTGGGAAGGCAACACCTTCCCGTGCCTACAATACCCGCCGTCCATGCTGTTAGCCATGATCATAGAAGTAGCAGATGAGATCTACCTGTGCAGCCCGATCCTGAATGTCTACACTGCAATTAAACAGCCCCTTAGCCTGAGCCCTGCAAGCCCGAGTCAGCTGGCATGGGCCAGCTGCAGGTTTTAAACTGCAGCGTCGACATACCCTAAAATTAAAATGGGCTCAGTTTGTGCCAGTTGTAATTCTGGGGTGTTTTTCATTGTGTGTGATGTAGACACCTACCTTCTAGACTTGGACCCATGACTTCCTTTCACATAGACTATGGTTGATAAACAGAATAATCTTGACCCCTACCAAACAGGGCTGGGTTTGAACCTGGAGGAGACATTTGTTATCTCAGTAGCATGGTCTTGGAGTTAAGGTGCTCCAGAGATCTTGGCTCAGTTCCCAGCTCTGCCAAAGACTTGGTGCATGAAGTCACTGCGGGACAGATCCTTATGTTGACGTCCATAGAGCAGCGCCAACTTAACACCAGCTGAGGAACTGGCTTGTGACTTCTCTGTGCCTCAGCTCGCCCTCTGTAAAACAGATAATTTGACTTCCCTCCTCAGGAAGGTGAGGAAGGAAAAACATTCACTGACCATGTTTGAGAGGTGCATGATACTCCTGTGATCGGAGACATATAAGTACATAGTTATATACCTGACCCTTGAGCCTTCCAGTCCTTACTCCACTGGATCAGGCCCCAGTATAATGAAATTGCATGTATAAATTTTATTGCAGGCTGCTTTATAAGGGGTTTCTTTAGTGAGAAATAGGTGACAGATACAAAATACACTGGGTCTGAATCAACAGCAATGTCCCCAACTCCTATTTCATCCTGTGTCTGAGTTCAATGTATACATTGGCCCAGTATGTCTGAGGGAGAGGAGGCAGAAACTCTGGATTTCCCAATCCTTCCCTTCTCCTTTTACAATTTCCTACTGGTCCTTTTCCCACAGAGCAATGGCACCAAAGACCAAGGTGGCTACCTGTGCCATGCTTGCGCGCAGCAGCGTCTCGGACCCTTGACACAGCTAACCATTTCCCCTGAGCTGGTCCTGACCATGGATGTCGTCGATGAAGTGTTAGAAATTCCAAGGCACCTTGCTGTCCTGCATGACCTGTTTTGAAAACAGGAAGGGGCTGTTTTTTATGTCCTAGATCTGGCTCTGAAGTGTTGGAAGTGAGGAGGTCTGTAGATAGCGTCTCTGTTGTCCTTGGAGAAATGAGGTAGATGGTCCATGGACGAGCTCACCAAGAGAAGGACAGGACGAGAGCTGTTCATGAGGATGCTGTGAATAAGGCCTGGGGTTATCCCTCTATTACAAGAGGGTACCTTGGGCGATGTGTGTTCCCAGTGCCTGTCTGTTCCGTTTCACTGTACGAAACCCGGACTGCGTAACTTGTACAATACTGGATGCACTTGGACTTGACAGATTTTCTTTCTGAACATTTGCACACTTGTCCCACATGTTGCCCCTCAGGGTGGCTAGTTTCTGCCAGTGGTGTGCATTCAGGTGGCTGGCTTTTATGATTGCCTCGCCTTTTTGCAATATTTAAGCCCCATCCCAATGCATTCTGGTCATTGGTCAAACTGAGACGAACATGCAAAACTAAGGGAGATGATATAAAATGCTTTTACACTAATGAAAGAACTCATTCTTGGAGTTAATTTTCATAGGGCTAATCTCATCTCCGGGGAAGAATAGCTGACTTCCCATGCATCACGTCAAGAACGTCTGTCTTTAACATGTAATCTGTGGGTGTTCCCCAGTCTCTCCATCACTGCCTCTTTCTCTCATCCTTGGTTCTCTCTTCCCTGTGCATCAATCTCTTCAACAAAACAAAATCAGCTCTTCAGTTAAACCTCAGGATGATGATCGTAGAGAACCAGAGTGTCTTGTGCTATGATCAAGTATGTAATAAAAACAGAAGCCTTTTTGTATTAAACAGTGGGTTTTTTAATTGGAGAAAAAGCTGTTTTTGATTGTATTTATTTACTGAAGATCTCATTAGAGATGAAAACACAATATGCATTGCTTTAATGATGGTTGTAGCCCTGTATCTGGGGAAGCAAAACACAAGGTTATCCCTCCTAGGAACATACTTACTTCTGGGCTTTTACTCTACAATTGTTACAGCACCAAAGCATCTGACTTGACTGTTGAATATTTATGACAATGATCAAAGGAGAAACATACCTCAGAAGGAGCCTGATCTTGGGCACCCTGTCTTATTTGTTCATGTACCTTACAGGGTATATGCATTTCATGGGACACAGTTTCCGGTCAATTCAGTGTGAGCCAAAGCAATTTCTTATGCGAGCCCCGTGAAGTCATGTAGTCGCTCTCCACCTAACCAGGACAAACGTGGATGATTCTAGATTAACTTCTTGTTTTCATCTGGTCCTAACTTGAGCAGAGATTGTCTGAAACTTTTCCATGTCCGGTCTCTGAGAGCATTTGATCTGGTTCCAATTGATACCATTATAGCAGGTTTGCCTTTGTTTCTGGAATACAATGTTCCTTATGGCAACACACTGCTTTCCCCCCATTCTGACATCCCAGAGAGAAGCAGAGAAGTCATTTAAGTGCTAGAATGACAGACTGGAGGTAGCGGCAAAGAGTCCTGTGGCACCTTATAGACTAACAGACGTACTGGAGCGTGAGCTTTCGTGGGTGAATACCCACTTCTTCAGATGCAGCTGGAGGTAGAGAGGAGTGGAACGGGGGAGGGCATGCAAGGAACCACCGGACAACACACAGGTGCATTGTCATTGCCATTTTGCAACATACTTTCCCCACCCCCAGTTGCTTTTAGGAATTATCTGTAAAAATCCTTTGCCTTTCATAAGAGGGCAGATCTCTAATGGGGTGATTACATCCTGCCACCTTTAAATTCCCCCTGCAGCTTCAGTTTACAAAAAGTATCCCTTGCTCCCAGGTCTGTACGGCCGTGTAACAGTGCTGTGTATTGATCAAACAGCTGCTGCTTCCAGCAGCTCTGGGCCAGTCTACACCACCATGCTACATCAGCACAGCTATAGCGCGTCTGGTGAAGACGTGCTATGCCAACGGGAGAGTGGTCTCCCACTGGCATAATTACTCCACTTCCGAGTTAGGTCCACAGGAGAGCGTCTCCCACTGACATAGTGGACAGCGCTTTTAAGACGATGTAACTTACGTCACTTGGGGGGGGGGGGGTCTTTTTCACACCCCTGAGTGAGGTAAGTTACAGCAATTTAAGCAGTCGTGTTGACCAGCCCTGTATCTAGCTGGTATCTCGGTCAGCTACATTTGTAAAACACCAGGGGCCCCTTCAGAGTGAAAGGCCCTAGGGAAGCACAGGGTCATTAGCATGTATGTGACCACATCTGTCGTTTTCAACGAGGGAACGCCTACCTGACCAACCTGGTTTCCAGCCCAGTTTTCTATGTGATGAGCTGTGAGGCCCCATCCGGTGGCATCTCGACGTAATTTAAGTGCATGTTGATTTCTAGATGAGCTTATAAAGGCACTCTTGACTGCGGTGCGTGGATAACCCATCACTAGGTTTCAGAGCAGCAGCCGTGTCAGGCTGTATCCGCAAAAAGAACAGGAGGACGTGTGGCACCTTAGAGACTAGCCAATTTATCTGAGCATGAGCTTTCGTGAGCTACAGCTCACTTCATGGGATGCATTCAGTGGAAAATACAGTGGGGAGATTTTATATACACAGAGAACATGAAACAATGGGTGTTACCATACGGACTGTAACGAGAGTGATCAGGTGAGGTGAGCTATCACCAGCAGGAGAGAAAAAAACAACAAAACCTTTTGTAGTGATAATCAAGGTGGGCCATTTCCAGCAGTTGACAAGAACATCTGAGGAACAGTGCGGGGTGGAGGGGGGGAATAAACATGGGAAAATAGTTTTACTTTGTGTAATGACACATCCACTCCCAGTCTTTATTCAAGCCTAAGTTAATTGTATCCAGGTTGCAAATTAATTCCAATTCAGCAGTCTCTCGTTGGAGTCTGTTTTTGAAGGTTTGTTGTTGAAGAATTGCCACTTTTAGGTCTGTAATCGAGTGACCAAAGAGATTGAAGTGTTCTCCGACTGGTTTTTGAATGTTATAATTCTTGACGTCTGATTTGTGTCCATTTATTCTTTTACATAGAGACTGTCCGGTTTGGCCAATGTACATGGCAGAGGGGCATTGCTGGCACATGATGGCATAGATCACATTGGTAGATGTGCAGGTGAACGAGCCTCTGATAGTGTGGCTGATGTGATTAGGCCCTATGATGGTATCCCCTGAATAGATATGTGGACACAGAAAAAGGACACTAAACTATCTAAACTACTACATGCCACAAGGGGCCACAACAGTGGTTCCCTTAACCCACCCAGCAATATTGTTAATCTATCCAACTATACTCTTAGGACAGATTCTTCTGCTGGGCTATCTTGGGGCCTCTCCTTCTGCCCCTCCACCCCCACGAACATGATACAGTTCTGTGGTGACCTAGAATCCTATTTTCGACGTCTCCGACTCAAGGAATATTTCCAACACACCTCTGAACAACATACTAACCCACAGAGACCTTCCTACCAAGACTACAAAAAGAAGGACTCTGGGTGGACTCCTCCTGAAGGTCGAAACAACAGACTGGACTTCTACACAGAGTGCTTCCACCGACATGCATGGGATGAAATTGTGGAAAAGCAGCATCACTTGCCCCATAAACTCAGTCGTGCGGAACGCAATGCCATCCACAGCCTCAGGAACAACTCTGACATCATAATCAAAAAGGCTGACAAAGAAGGTGCTGTCATCATGAATAGGTCAGAATATGAACTAGAGGCTGCTAGGCAGCTCTCCAGCACCACTTTCTACAAGCCATTACCCTCTGATCCCTCTGAGGGTTACCAAAAGAAACTACACCATTTGCTCAAGAAACTCCCTGAAAAAGCACAAGAACAAATCCACACAGACACACCCCTGGAACCCCGACCTGGGGTATTCTATCTGCTACCCAAGATCCATAAACCTGGAAATCCTGGATGCCCGATCATCTCAGGCATTGGCACCCTGACAGCAGGATTGTCTGGCTATGTAGACTCCCTCCTCAGGCCCTACGCTACCAGCACTCCCAGCTATCTTCGAGACACCACTGACTTCCTGAGGAAACTACAATCCATCGGTGATCTTCCTGAAAACACCATCCTGGCCACTATGGATGTAGAAGCCCTCTACACCAACATTCCACACAAAGATGGACTACAGGCCGTCAGGAACACTATCCCCGATAATGTCACGGCTAACCTGGTGGCTGAACTTTGTGACTTTGTCCTCACCCATAACTATTTCACATTTGGGGACAATGTATACCTTCAAATCAGCGGCACTGCTATGAGTACCCGTATGGCTCCACAGTATGCCAACATTTTTATGGCTGACTTAGAACAACACTTCCTCAGCTCTCGTCCCCTAACGCCCCTACTCTACTTGCGCTATATTGATGACATCTTCATCATCTGGATCCATGGAAAAGAAGCCCTTGAGGACTTCCACCATGATTTCAACAATTTCCATCCCACCATCAACCTCAGCCTGGACCAGTCCACACAGGAGATCCACTTCCTGGACGCTATGGTGCTAATAAGCGATGGTCACATAAACACCACCCTATGTCGGAAATCTACTGACCACTATTCCTACCTACATGCCTCCAGCTTTCATCCAGACCACACCACACGATCCATTGTCTACAGCCAAGTTCTATGATACAATTGCATTCGCTCCAACCTCTCAGACAGAGACAAACACCTACAAGATCTCTATCAAGCATTCTTACAACTACAATACCCACCTGCTGAAGTGAAGAAACAGATTGACAGAGCTAGAAGAGTACCCAGAAGTCACCTACTACAGGACAGGCCCAACAAAGAAAATAACAGAACGCCACTAGCCATCACCTTCAGCCCCCAACTAAAACCTCCCCAATACATCATCAAGGATCTACAATCTATCCTGAAGGACGACCCATCACTCTCACAGATCTTGGGAGACAGGCCAGTCCTTGCTTACACACAGCCCCCTAGCCTGAAGCAAATACCAGCAATCACACACCACACAACAGAACCACTAACCCAGGAACCTATCCTTGCAACACAGCCCGTTGCCAATTATGTCCACATATCTATTCAGGGGACACCATCATAGGGCCTAATCACATCAGCCACACTATCAGAGGCTCGTTCACCTGCACATCTACCAATGTGATATATGCCATTATGTGCCAGCAATGCCCCTCTGCCATGTACATTGGCCAAACCGGACAGTCTCTACGTAAAAGAATAAATGGATACAAATCAGACGTCAAGAATTATAACATTCAAAAACCAGTCGGAGAACACTTCAATCTCTTTGGTCACTCGATTACAGACCTAAAAGTGGCAATTCTTCAACAAAAAAACCCTTCAAAAACAGACTCCAACGAGAGACTGCTGAATTGGAATTAATTTGCAACCTGGATACAATTAACTTAGGCTTGAATAGAGACTGGGAGTGGATGGGTCATTACACAAAGTAAAACTATTTCCCCATGTTTATTCCACCTCCCACAGTTCCTCAGACGTTCTTGTCAACTGCTGGAAATGGCCCACCATGATTATCACTTCAAAAGGTTCCCCCCCTCCCCCCCGCTCTCCTGCTGGGAATATCTCACTTTAAGTGATCACTCGTTACAGTGTGTATGGTAACACCCATTGTTTCATGTTTTCTATGTATATAAATCTCCCCACTGTATTTTCCACTGAATGCATCCGATGAAGTGAGCTGTAGCTCACGAAAGCTTATGCTCAAATAAATTTGTTAGTCTCTAAGGTGCCACACGTCCTCCTTTTCTTTTTGCGAATACAAACTAACACGGCTGCTACTCTGAAACCTGTCATTTGTGTCTATGTATCTCAGGAGAGCTCCTTCCTGCTTAGATAGAAAAGCTTCCTTTGCTTTCTTTGTTTTTTTGAATGCTGCCCCAGAGGGGCTGTCATAAATATAAAGGGAAGGGTAAACACCTTTAAATCCCTCCTGGCCAGAGGAAAAACCCTTTCACCTGTAAAGGGTTAAGAAGCTAAGATAACCTTGCTGGCACCTGACCAAAATGACCAATGAGGAGACAAGATACTTTCAAAGCTCGGGGGGGGGGGGACGGACAAAGGGTTCTCTCTGTCTGTGTGTTGCTTTTGCCGGGACCAGAGCAGGAATGCAGGTCAGAACTCCTGTAAAGCGCTAATAAGCAATCTAGTCAGATATGCGTTAGATTCTGTTTTGTTTAAATGGCTGATAAAATAAGTTGTGCTGAATGGAATGTATATTCCTGTTTTTGTGACTTTTTGTAACTTAAGGTTTGGCCTAGAGGGATTCTCTATGTTTTGAATCTGATTACCCTGTAAGGTATTTACCATCCTGATTTTACAGAAGTGATTCTTTTACTTTTTCTTTCATTAAAATTCTTCTTTTAAGAACCTGATTGTTTTTTCATTGTTCTTAAGATCCAAGGGTTTGGGTTTGTGTTCACCTATGCAAATTGGTGAGGATTTTTATCAAGCCTTCCCCAGGAAGGGGGGTGTAGGGCTTGGGGGATTTTGGGGGAAAGATGTTTCCAAGTGGGCTCTTTCCCGGTTATATTTGTTAGACGCTTGGTGGTGGCAGTAATAAGGTCCAGGGACAAAAGGTAAAATAGTTCGTACCTTGGGGAAGTTTTAACCTAAGCTGGTAAAGATAAGCGTAGGGGGTTTTTCATGCAGGTCCCCACATCTGTACCCTAGAGTTCAGAGTGGGGAAGGAACCCTGACAGGGGCGTTTTCTTCTTTCACTCATGACTGCTGTTCTGTGCCAGCAATAGTGGCTCTCAACACACAGTTGAAGGCAGGACCGGCTCTAGGCACCAGCAAAGCAAGCACGTGCGTGGGGCAGCACATTTCCAGGGGGCGGCGTTCCCACCATCCTTTTTTCCCCCCGGCCCCGCTCAGTCAACCAATGAGCCTGGGGTGGGGCTGGGCGGAGGGCTCAGCATGGGGGTCCCGGCCCGGGGGTGGTCCCTGCCCTGGCCCCCCGCTGCCGGGGGAGCGGGGCGATGCAGCTCCTCCCCGCCCTGCCCACCCCTGCCGCACGTGTCACAAGCAGCAGAGGAGCCAAGCGGAGCCTGGGATCAGGGCAGGACCTGTGGGCAATAAGGGACCCGCTGCCCCTGGCGGCTCGGTGCTGGGCGGGCACCCCTGATCCGCCCCCCTCCCCATGGCTGACTCACCCCACAGCCGCTCTGTTAGTTAATGTCCCCTCTGCAGGGGTGGGGCCGGGTCTGAGATCGGGCTGGGGGCCCACAGGCGAGATGTACAGCCCCGAGCACCTCACTCCAAACACTGCTATAGCATTACACATTCTTTTAAAAAAGGAAAGGAGTACTTGTGGCACCTTAGAGACTAACCAATTTATTTGAGCATAAGCTTTCGTGAGCTACAGCTCACTTTTGGTTAGTCTCTAAGGTGCCACAAGTACTCCTTTTCTTTTTGCAAATACAGACTAACACGGCTGTTACTCTGAAACACATTCTTTTAAGGTTCCCAGTGTCCGTGGCTTCTGGTGAGCGCAGTTTCTCAAAACTGAAATTACTAAAAAATTATTTGAGGTCCACCGTGTCTCAAAATCTTTTGTCAGGACTTGCATTAATTTCAATTGAAAGTACCATTGCAAAAAATTTAGATTTCACTGAATTATTAAAAGACTACGCAAGTAGGAAAACCAGAAACATTCAGTTCATATAAATGCTTTTAATTTATGAGAAACTGGGTGCACCAAAAGACACTAATGTTTCTCATTACAGTGTGTAGTTGAACCCAAATTGTTTGTAATTGTGATTTTGTTAAAATTAAATGAGTACACTAGTAGGAAATTGTTTTATTTCAGTAACTCCACATTCTCTGTTTTCATTTTCTTTAAATTTTAAACAGCCAAAAACAAAACAAAAAGGGCAAACGTGTGTAAAAGCCAAAAAAAAGTTGGGGGGGGGGTGACCAAAAATTTTTTTGCTTCGGGTGGGAAAAACCTAGAGCTGGCCCTGATTGAAGGGGACAAATAAGGAGGCTGGTAGCAGGGCCTGGGAGAGGGAAGATTTCAGCGTCTTAAGGGCCTATCTGGTTCCTACTATGTCAGTTGACGGCCTTTTCTCCTCAAGTGAGTTCAGGGAAGTAGCAGGAAACAGGAAGCTCCCTGAGAAGCCGGTGTTAATCAGTCCAGGCTCCCAGGGGTGCTAGAGAGGTCCATAAGAGGCTCCTCCTCTATCTCCCTGCAGCTCCTGCTGCTTTCTGTTATTCCCTCTCACCTTTTCTCCTGCCTGCCTGTTATGTCTCTTGTGCCCTCCTTCCTCCAGCACAGCACTCCCCCGTCTCTGTGCATCTACAGCAGGGAGAATGCATGTGCACCAGCAGCAGACACAATTTTCTACACTCTGGGTCCTAGCGGCGCCCCCCCACAGTCTGGCACCTGAGGTGGCTGCCTCAGTTCCCCTCATGGTAAGGCCAGCCCTGCTTGCTGTACAGGAATCTCAACCACTTGATATGGTCCAGGCAGTGGTCTGGAATCCACTGAATGCCCACCTGCTCCATGAAATTTCCTGGTGCAGATGAATGTTCCTTTCTCTTTGGGCAAAGTTGTGGAGGTCGGTACTCTTACCGCACACTGATCAGCACCCGAGTGTGCTTGGTGGGCCAACCAGCTGCTCGTGGAGCAGGATCCATTTTCACCTGTGTTGATTAGTCAAGACTGCACTGGAAAGCTGTTCTGATGCAATTTGAACATCACACTGCTACCGATGACAACGGGGGGACAGGGACCTCTATCGACTGGGTAAGGGTCAGGCAGAAAAGGGTGCAGTGCATTATAGGAATGGGGCTGGAAGAAACTTGAGACCTAGTACATGCTCCTATCTGCCTTGCACACTGGTGTGGGTACAGGGCCATGCCACAGCCAGAGGTATGTATTTACCCACACCCCTCAGACATGGTAGCTTACTCGCCCACTATTCACTTTCAGACACATGCTTCTGGGGTTTAGGTGTGGACAAGAGGGGGGTTATGATACAACACATGTAAAGTCGTAAGTGTAGCCTGACCAATGAATAAATTTTTTTTTTTTTAAATCAGGGGCCAGACTCAGCTTCATGACCTTGTGACGACAATGGAGTGTCACCAATTCACACCACCTGAGCAGCTGGCCCCTGGTATGTTAAAAGTACATAAATACTCAAATATCTATCCCACTGCTGCAGATGTAGAAGAAGGGGAATGACCAGCGGGCTCGTTCTTTGGCTTAAGCTGAAGCCACGTAGACGTTCCGGGGTGCGGGGGCGAGGGGAGGAATCTGTAACAAGTAAAGGTGATTGCGAGTGTGTGGAGTGGGGGAGCAGACCTCATTCTGTGAGAGGAGCCTGGCTGGGGCCAGAAACTGCTTGAGGCATTGCGGCCTACCTGAGGGAAGGTAGGCCTGAGGTGGGCCGGCGGTTGTGCCGTGCTCTCAGTGCCTTGCTCGTTGGTGTTGATGGTGAACACTACTGCTGAAGGTGGTGCTGTGCCTGAAGGGGGCGATAGCCAAATAAAACCCATTAGTCCTGCGTGCCTGACCAAGGAGTCAGCTGTGGTTGGCCACGAACCTAGACACCATCCTGTCATTGGGCACAGTCAATTTCTCTGGGCCCTAAGTGGAGGTTTGAGTTAAGAAAGGGGGTTTGTGTAACTCCCTGTGAAGAGCAATTGTTCATTTTATTAGTTTAAAGAACTCTTTTTTTGGGGGGTGGGAGGAAGGGCATGAATTGAATCCCTCACTGTTGTATTGCTTCATAAACCCAACATCCTGGCGCGAGGGCCCACAGAAACTGAAAAGAATTCTTAAGTGGCAGAGACAAATCTGTCCAAATGGAACGCAAGTGGCAAAGTTAACATCTAAGAGAAACTGGAGAACAAGTAGTGTTTTCTCTGAATAGTCTTCCAGTAGGATCTCTAAGGTGAGATCTGAATCCGTATTTTGCCTCGCACAGTGAGTCCCAGGTCTGTGACTGGAGCTTCTAGGTCCAACCGCAAAATAAATAATAAAAGAATAAGCTGATTTTTAACTCATTAGTGGGCGTGCAACATAGCAGCAATTTACGCAGGAACCTTTGATAAAGAGAAAAGAGGTAGTTATAGCAATTTGTGGACAACAAATCATGTTCCAGCTCGGCCCACCACTGCACCGTTTTATAAGGGGCAGTCGTGCATCTTATTTGTCTATAGGATTTCAGGTAGCACCTTGTATAATATATCCATTATTAACCCTATGGATTTAGGGGACTCAGAATTTAATGTGTCTAGGGTATCCCTCTTTTATCAGGGGTGAGTGACTTCATTTACCCTGAGGAAACGTAATGAACATAGTGAAGTAGCTGGATGTGTATTTAGATCAGGGGTTTTAACCATTTTTCGTTTGTGGACTCCTAACAAATTTTGAATGGAGGTGTGGACCCTTTTGGAAATGTTAGACATAGTCTGTGGACCCTAAGGGGTCTGTGGATCACAGGTTGAAAACCACTGATCTAGATGAAGGGGAAGAAATCAAATTCCAGTTCTGTGCACTGTCAACTCCCTGCAGGGGGTGTGCTGACTTGAGCAGAACCAGTTCCAAAATGTGCATTGCAAAGACAGTGAATATTTCAGGAGCTGTCTGTAGGGCAGGAATAATTGGCGTGTGTGCCGCTCTGCCTGCAACGTCTTCATATCTGCTGCCACACGTCCCAGGGCTTACACTTCTTGTCCTAGTACGTTTATTATCTTTTGCAGAATGCTCTTCATTCCTTGCATTGGGTGACTCATGCCCTCATGCTCTCAGCACGTGTAAATGTGTGCTGGGGTGTCGAGGGAGTTATGCCAGTCAAAGACCCACTCTCTCACATTTCTCCACCGCCGCCACCATATTCTCTAGAGCGCCCGGAAGACCGGCGGAGCTGCTGCCCAAAAGCTGCCGCAGCGGGAAGAGCGACGGAGCTGCCGCCGAATTGCCGGCGTGGGACATGCCCCCCCCCCATTCTGAACGCCGCCCCAAACACCTGCTTGGAAAGCTGGGGTCCGGAGCCAGCCCTGCCTATAACCCATATCTTACAGCCGCCAACAATATGTAAAATAGCTTACAGCTAGCGGGAGGAAAGGTGGTGATTTTAAGGCCTGGGACCTGCCAGATCTCTAAGCAGATGCTGGGTCCCAAAATTTTCAAAGGTGGCAGCCTAACGTTAGTCACTTAAATCCATATTTACACGCCTAAATAAATAGCCCAATTTTCAGTAGGGCTGCCTGAGCTGACTGAACTTCCCATTGGCTTCAGCGGGACTTGTGAGTGACTGGGCCTCACCTCTAAAAATCAGGCCACATACGTGTGTAAACACAGCCAGCCACCCAGGCTTACACATGTTAGCCCCTAGCCCTGACTCTCGCAGATCAGCTGAGCCCCTGCTGCATATCCTGTTGTGGTCATTTCGGCTGATTCCCTGAAAACAGAGTTGTGAGCCCCTGTGAATTGACATGAAAGGTCCCACGACTCTCCCTGTATAAGAGATAAGGGTTTGCACCGATATCCTTGGCCAAAACTTCACTCTGCCTTGCCACATGGTGCGCCAGTTGCTCCCCAAACGTAGGTGTGTACACGGGGTGTGCCAGGTGTCCCCAGGCACACCCTAATCAGGGCCACCCCAAGCACCAAAAAAAAAGGGGGGGCTGCTGGAGATGGGGGTGGGGGAGTCCAGGGTGGGGGGGGGCCCGGCCCGGCCTCTCTTCTCCACCCCCGCTCTCCCCTGCGGGGGCAGAAGCTTGGTGGGGCTGCGCGCCCCGGGCTCGGTCCTGCTGCTCCGTAGCCGCTGGCAGCCAAGCTCCCGCCTCTTCCCACAGTGCGCTGCAGACTCGCCCCGCCTCCGCTCCCTCTCCCCCTGCCCCCGGTCAGCGGTGTGCCGGGCAGAGAGAGGGGGACGTGAAGAAGAGGCGAGGGCAGGGCCTTGGGAAAGTGGGTGGAATTGGGGTATCCCCCTTCAGCCCCCTGCTGTGAACCACTCAGGGCAGGGGGCTGGGAGCACCTCCACGACTCCAGCCCTGACCCCTGCACCCTCCTCCCACACACGCACCCCTCTGCCCTGACTCCTGCACCTCCCAACCCTAGCCCTGACCCCTGCACCCCCCACGACCCAGCCCTGACTCCTGCACCTCCCTCCCACACCCCAGCCCTCTGCCCTGACTCCTGCACCCCTCCCAAACCCCAGCCCTCTGCCCTGACTCCTGCATCCCCTCCCACACCCCAGCCCTCTGCCCTGACCCCTGCACTTCCCAACCCCAGCCCTGACTCCTGCACCCCCCTCCCACACCCCAGCCTCCTGCCCTGACTCCTGCACCTCCAGACATACTCAGCCCTCCACACAACATGTCCTGACTCCGGCACCCCCCCACATCCCCACCCCCATCCTGAGACCCAAACGGGGAGCTCTTGCGCCCTCCTGCCCACATATCCACCTGCACCCCTTGCACCAAATGGAAGCTGCCCCAGGTAAGCGCTCCACACCCCAACCTCCTGCCTGAACCCTGAGCCCCCTCCCTCACTCTTGCTCCTGGCCAGACCCTGCACCCCAACCCCCAGCCTGCTCCTGCACCCTAACTCCCTCCCAGACCCTGCATCCCCAGCCCTGTGCTCAGTGCACCCCTACCCTCAGCTCGGTGCAAAGAGAGACAAAGAGAATGGCTAGAACCAGGGAGAAGGTAGGTACCCACTCTATGTGGGCAGGAGTGGGAGGTATCCTGTTTACCCCCTCCCCAGCACTGCTGCACTTGCAGTTTACCCACAGCCCCCCCCTCGCTCCAGGGACCAACCCTAGCTCCCGCCCCACTGTGCTTTTGCCCCTGGCCCCTGCCTTGCTCCAGGCAGCAGGAACTAATCCTCCCCCCATGCCCCACTGTGCTCCTCTTGCCCTTGGCCCCTACCTCACTCCAGCTGGTGACCAATCCCCCCCATACCCCGCTGTGCTCTTGCCCCTGGTCCCTGCCTCACTCCAGCTGGGGACCAATCCTTCCGCCCCACCCCGCCGTCCTCACCATGCCCAGCTGTTAGGGTGGATAAAAATCATATGACTTAAAAAAAAAAATCAAAAATATTGGATTTTTTAAATTTAAATTGGATTTTGAGGAAAAAACATATCTGAAGATAGTTGTAATTAAGATACATTATATCTCATCATGGAATAGGGATGATAAATTCTAATTCTATAGTGGGAGACAATTTATTAATGTCATGTTTAAGAAAAGTTTTGTAAATGAGTTCTAATAGTTCATGGATTAGGGACCCAATGTTGTGGGGTTCCATGGGCTTCTGTATAGATTATTTAGGTTAATCTTTCTATCTTCCCAATGGGACTCAGTGCTCAGTCTAGAAGATACCATCAGAAATGCTTAGTTTTGCAGTTGTATTATGTTGTATTATGCAATAAGCGCCGAATTGCGTAATATAGATGATGTAGAAGTGTATAGAAAGCCCCTGTTCCCTCGCAGCATGTGTCCCCACTACTGCAGCGCCGCATTCCCATTGGTCCTCCCCTCCTGCTCCGACTACTATTCTAGAAGATTCTTTGACCTCTATAAGTGGCCGCATCAGGCGTGCCCAGCGCAGTGTCTACAGTGTTTGTAATCTTTGGCGTGTGTACTCTACTGAAATAGCATAACAAGCCCGTGGCTTTACGTTTCAATTCAATCGTACGATACCACCTTTTAATTTTAAAATATGGATTGGTTCGTTGTTAATATAAGAAAAGGAGCAAACTGAATTATAACAAATACCTCAGACTCCTCGGTTAAGAACTTACATGAAGATAATGCCGCCACCAGTTCCAGTGCATGCAATAAACTGAGTAATGACCAGACTTTGTCTCTTAGTTCAAGTCAGTAGTTCCTATTCAAAGCCATCAAACATTCCATCTGATGACCCGGTCTGTGATATTCCAAAAAATAGATTAGAACCCCAGTCTCGATTACCTAGAGGTCTTTATCGGCCTAGATTGAGTATGTTTCCTAGAAGTAAAATAGGGAATAAACAAAGAAGTTTTCAGTCCGATTGGTATGAAAAGTCTAGGTGATTAGAATATAGCCCATCAAAGGACACAGCATTTTGCTTTTACTGCCGTTTCGTCTCCTCTAATGATGCAGCAAACAAAGGTCACACTGATCCAGCATTTATTGATAAGGGATTCAGAAACTGGCACAGGGCTAACGAATGTTTTAAAAACCACCAACTGTCAAAATCTCATGTGTTGAGCTGTTCTTCATGGTCAAGTTTTAATGAAGGGAAACCTATTGATGTATTGTTGGATGAGGCCAAGCAGGCTTATCTGTCTAAACAAGAAGAAGAACGGTGCCATAACCGAAGTGTAATGGAGCGACTGATTGACATTGTTCTGTGTTTGGCGAAAGGTGGGAGACCATTCAGGGGTCACAATGAAAAAGCTGACCGTTTTGAGAAAGGTTTATTTCTAAATCTTGTCAATATGCTCCAAAAATATGATCCCGTAATGGCAAAGCATGTGCAACAATCTCCTCTAATCGCTACCTATCTGAGTAATCGCATCCCAAATGATTGAATTGTAGCCTTGCACAACGTTGTGCAACAAAAGATTGTGTCTTCACTAAATGGAAAAATGGTCTCAATAATTGCTGACGACGCTCCTGACTGTGGACACCATGAGCAGATGTCCATTGCAGTGCGGTATTTTGACAATGAAAAACATAGTCCAGTTGAACATTTTGTGTCTGTTCAGAGACTATTAACAGTTGATGCTCAGTCTATTTTTGACCAGTTAAATGACGTCCTTGGCATTCTTAAAATTGACGGGTCATCACTGATGTCTGTCTGTTTTGATGGTGCATCTACTATGTTTGGATGTACTCCATGAGTTCAAATGAAATGTAGAGAAAGAAACAGTGAAATACTCTATGTACACTGCTATGCACGTTGTTTGAACCCCATCCTAGAAGATGCATGCACTGCAAGTAAACAAAACAGAACTGTCTTTGATTTTTTTCATGTTATTCAGACTCTTTATGCCTTCATGGAGGAGAGTCCTGTGTGACATGCAATAATGGAGAAGATTTCACAAGAAGTAGATCCTAGTTGAAGACTTTGAAGTCCCTGTCAAACACAAGATTGGCATGCAGAGCAGAAGCTGTGGCTGCTGTAAAACAAAACTACTCCATCATTTTACAAGCTTTACAAGAGATTATCGAAACAACTCGCCTTGCTGATGCTAAAATAAAAGCCAGAGGCCATGAACTAAATTCATTCAAGTTCATCTTTGCCCTTCACATGATGCACCCTATTCTCCAGATGGTGGTAAAAGTGAGTAAGGGTCTTCAAGCTCCAGACCTCAACTTACTTACTGCAATGACCGGGGTGAAAAGCTTGGGTAACTCTTTGGCTGCAATGAGAAGTAGCCCAGAATATTTTCAGTCTATTTTCAATGACAGTGTGAAAATGTGTGTAGAGAATGATATATCGATTCCTCCAGTTAAGAAGAGAAAAACATCCACTCGTATTGATGACGTGTTTGAGTCCCAGCATCACTTTGATACAAAAGAGGAGCAGGAGAGAATAACTTCCTTTTACCCACTCATAGACTCAATGATTACCGGGATTGACCAGCGATTTGAACAGGAGACTGGTAAAATTGTGACTGCAATGGGAAACCTGCTGAGTTTAGACATTGGCAGGGATGATATGAGAATCATTGCCAACAAATTTAAAGTGTCCTTGGATGAGTTGGAAGCTGAAGTCGGATTGCTTCGGGGTTATGACAGATCTGTTCCTAAAGGTAGCACTACAAACACCACCAGAGAGTGGCTTAATTGGCTAAAGGAATCGGATCAGGCTTCCATGTTCCAGGCCTTTTACAGATCTATTCAATGCTTTGCAGTCTTACCTGTTACAAGCTGTTCATGTGAAAGGGCCTTTTCGAAACTAGCACATGTTAAAAACAAACTAAGAAGTACAATGTCCCAACAGCACCTCGACTCACTCATGATTTTGTACGTTGAACAAGAATTGGCTTCATCAGTTAATTACAATGATGTGATTGAGGAATTTTTAAGTCCATAACACCCATTCTCTAGGACAGGAAGATGAAGAAACCTTAATCTGTTTTGGTCAATTTGCTCATTATCTGGTTAAAGATAAAGATCATGAAAATTGACTGTATCTTTGTATATGCCTGGTTATCACTACAGCAAAAATTTGGTATTTTTTGTCTCATTTTTTAAGTTTGTATTTTTTTAAGTAAAGTTTAGTTGTTAGTTTAAAAAACGTTAAGTTTTAGTTTCTTTAGTTTGTTTGATGAATAAAAATAATGTCCTTTATGATTGGCTATTCAATAAATGTTCGCCTTTAAAAAAAAATTCCCTGGGTGTACACCCTAATGAAACGTGCTGCACATGCCTATGCTGGTAGGTATGTAGTTCGTCAAGTGCTCTCAGATGAGCCACAGTGGCAGCAGTAATGAGGAAAACCCTGAATCTTGGCAGGGGGTAGATGAGATGACCCTTTCGGGCCCTTCTAACTCCTTTTGGAGCGACAACAGAGTTAACTGCAAGACGAGGTGACTTTGCTTGAAGTCTGGCAAGGTGCTAGAAGGCTGGCAGGGAAGTGAGGCTGGGGACATCTTCTGAGAAAAGGCTTCTTGTGGTTTAACAAGCTGGAGGATTGCACAAAGCTTTATCTATGGGAGGGGTGATGCATTCGAGATTAAAACCGAGATAGTTCTGATGTGGATCCCCTCGGGTGCCATACGGGGCAAAGAGTAATTAGTTTGGCAGCATGGAGTGTTAGCGTGAGAGGAAAGGTCTTGTTTTTCGGCATTGGCACTTGCTGTGACGCACCCTGTTGCCCATCAGAGTGAATCATGCTCTGTTTGCCATACCAATAGCCTCTGTCATTAAGTCTGTTTTTCACCAGAATCACTTTACCCAGCAGTTCACCCAGGGTAATATGCTTTCCCTGCCCTGGAAGCTTGTGAAGGAGGCATGTAGCATGCTAGCAGCCAACAAGAGAAGCAGCCATTGCACCATGGATAACCTCACAGAACTGAATCCTTAAACTGCTAGCATTCTCCCCTGTCATCCCCCCAAACCCCTGAAAGCAATCCAAATAAATGCTTAGGAGGACGTTGCCATCAGCACACAGGAAGCTAATAATGTTCAGAGGACTAGGAAAGCCTGCTGGAGTAAAGGGATGTGTTTTATTTATACTGGTCGAGACAGTTTCTGTTGTGTAGCGGGACTTGCATCAGGTTGGGCTATCAAGGAAAGGCTAGCTGCAGCTGGAAACCTGGCTGGGTGAAAATGTCACCAACTTTCTCAAGGGATCAGCTTAGGTGTCAGCAGAGGACTTAGCGTTTCACCCCCAGCCACTCGCATTCCTGTGCAGTTTTGTTGCCTCGGAACTCATAGTGGGGGTGGCTTTGTAACCCCACAAAATAAACCAGCCCTTTGAAACGGATAAACAGACAGGGCAGGCGCTGTCTCTGTGGCGCGATGTTAGATCTCCAGTAACTTGAGCAATTGAAACGCGTGCAAAAGCTCATTTTGACACGACTGCAGGCCGTTCCCAGGAACAATAGAATTTATTCTATCCTATTATTAATCACTAAACCCAACTTCTCCCTTTTCCTTAACTTTTAATGTGATTTCAGCATTTTATGCAGTTATCACTCCAAGAATGTTACTAAACTAGGGGGTGGCTTCTATTTTTTTTCTTTTAAGTAGCTCAGGCTACCAGGAAAGAGCTAAAGGCTTTTAATTTGAGAACTCTTAGACCATCAGGATTCACAGGGTTAATGCCATAAAAATGGATTAACAAGGCATTACGTGTAACAAGCTCTAGACAGCCTGGGACCTGCCTAGGTGGAAAATGTCTCTCTCCCTCTGTGCCATACTGCTGCAGCTGCCAACATCTGTTGCTCAGTTTGGACGTAACCCTTGGTTTGAAATAGCCAATAGACTCCTCAACCTTGGAGTTAACCTTTTCCACACACCTCCATACTGTAAGGGCCAGCATGAGACGCAGGGTGTCTGCTCGGTGAGTTTGTCATGTAGGGATTGCTTCTGGCAGGCTTTCCTATTTTTTACTGTCTTGTATAGTCATGTGTGTGCATGTTAATATAGGAAGACCATAGTGCTTTAGGTGAGGCATGTTGTGGCGAATCAAAAGAAAGACGGTAAGTAATTGCATGTGTCTAGCTCAGAGTTGGGCAAACTACGGCCCGCGAGCCACATCCGGCCTGCAGGACCGTCCTGCCCGGCCCTTGAGCTCCTGGCTGGGGGAGGCTAGCCCCCAGCCCCTCCCCTGCTGTCCCCCTTCCCCTGCAGCCTCAGCTCGCTGGGCCGCCAGCACTCTGGGCGGCGTGGCTGGCTCGGGCTGGGCCGTGTGGCTGCGAGCTCCGGCCGCTCTGAGCGGCATGGTAAGGGGGCAGGGAGCGGGGGGGGGGGGTTGGATAAGGGGCAGGAGGTCCCAGGGAGCAGTTGGATGGGGAGGAAGTTCTGGGGGGGGGGCAGTCAGGGGATGGGGAACGGGGGGTTGGATAGGCATGGGAATCCCAGGGGGGGCCTGTCAGGGGGTGGGGGTGTGGATAGGGGGCGGGGCAGTCAGGGGACAGGGAGCAGGGAGGGTTTGATAGGGGGTGGGGTCCCGGGGGGAGGTGGTTAGGGGCAGGGGATCCCAGGAGGGGGCGGTCAGGGGACATGGAGCAGAGGGGTTGGAGGGGTCGGGGGTTCTGAGGGGGGCAGTCAGGGGGCGGGAAATGGGAGGGGGCAGTTAGGGGGTGGGGGCCAGGCTGTTTGGGGAGGCACAGCCTTTGCTACCCAGCCCTCCATACAGTTTCACAACGCCGATGTGGCCCTCGGGCTAAAAAGTTTGCCCACGCCTGGTCCAGCTGGTTTAGGTTCCGATCCCACCAGGGGCTCTGTCCTGCGAGGTGCTGAGTACCTACAGCTCTTCGTGAGGCTCTTGGCACGTTGTAGGCTCAAACCTCTTAGGGCATGTCTGCAGTGCAGCTTGGAGTGAACCTCCCAGCCCGGGTTCAAAGGCTGGTGCTAATGGGACTTGCGTTAGCATGCTAAAAAGAGCTGTGTGGGTGTTGTCCCTTGGTCTGGAGCTCAGGTTCTCAAGCCGGGGTGGGGAGGGATGGGAATTGAGAGTCCGAGCTTCAGCTTGAGCTGCAATGTCAAAGCAAATGTCCACACACTAGCATGAGCCATCCGTGAACCCAGGCTGGGTGGGGCTCACTCCCAAATGCAGTGTAGACATACCCCCTGTGTCTCTTTCCGTGTCTTCAGTTACAGATGGGCCCCAACCAAAACTGTGAACCCATCTCCGGTTAGAATAATTAATTCGATCTTAAAGCTAAGCCAAAATGGCAGCCTTGCTGTGGTTTATAGGCAATGCGCTCTAACCCCCTAGCGCTGGTGATTAATAACTGTGCCTAAAACAGTCCTATGGGACAGACATGGCTTGTGGCCGGTACCTTTGTGTGTTCGTATGGCACCTTGCACAATGGGACCCTGGTCCATGACTGGAGCTCCTAGGTACTACAGCAATACAAATTGATGATAATAATCTGTGTTATTGTATTCGTAAGGCATTTTTGGCCTTGGTACTGTATCGAAGCTCAAAAATATTCATACAGCAAAATCCTCTCAGAATTACAGAGTCCGTCCCTTCCCAACCCACTTTGGAATCTCTTCAGTTCAAAGCTCTTAGTTCTCAAGTCATTCCCACCTCAGCTACTGGATAAAGGGTTTAAAAAAAAAACCCAGAAATTGTGCTTATTTTGCTACTTTGTGGTGTATAAAAGAGGCTGAAAATTTTCTTTTGTTCATTTCTCCTCGTCCCACCGAAAAATTGCCGTTTACGTAGGACAGCGGTTCTCAAACTGTGGGTCGTGACCCCATTTTAATGGGGTTGCCAAGGCCAGCGTTAGACTTGCTGGGGCCTGGGGCTGAAGCTGAAGCCTGAGGTCCGCTGCCTCAGGCTGGTCAGGTAGTAATTTTTGCTGTTAGAAGTGGGTTGCAGTGCAGTGACGTTCAAGACCCACCGACTCAATACATTCAAGTCCTGTCTAGGCTGGAAGAGTGAAATGGTGACAGCACAAGAACCAAGAGTGAAAACTGAGCTATTGAGAGGGGAGGGGATCGTTATTCAGAGTGTTTAACGTTCTTAGTGTTGTTCTGTAGTTCTACTTGACTGCAATGCAATGTTTGAGTAAGATTTGGGAGAAAAGTTGTCTATGTTAAAAACTCTTCAGTTGGCAGAGCTGTACCCTGAGACCCCCCCCCCATCCAGCAAAATCAGAAAACACCACCATAGGCATCTGTAAGTTTAAAGAAAGAAGCAAGGGGGGGAAAAAAACCCAAACCTTTCAGGGCCTCTTTATTCAACATGAAGACGTAAACAGGGGCACAGAGGCTCCTGTAGACAGAGCTTCGCCTGCGGCTGCTCTCTGATGACATGGACCCCGAGTCCTGACTCCCACTCTACATTTCCAGTGGGAGCCGCGATTGGCCAAACCTGCGGATGCGGCAGGTAAACACACTGGCCTGGCCCGGCAGGGGCTTTCCCTGGCAAGCGGCGTCCCAAGTTTGGGAAACACTGCTCTCGAGAAATCAATGAGGGCTGGCACAGGTACAGCTGGAGTTACACCAATGCAAACCCCTAGTGAAGACAAGCTACACGCTGTGCCGTAGAGCTTACCACAGTAATGTGTTGGTCTAAATCCTGCTTTACACTGGTGCAGCACATCAGGGGCTTGTGCTAGTGTAACTACATTGATATGGTTACGCTGGTGCAAATGTCTCTGACACAGACAGAGCCAATGTGATGAGGGTGGATGGGGAGGAAGTTACAGCGGTGCAGATATAGGCTGGTGTATTGGAACTCTCTTGCTTTTAGCTGTTCCTGGAGACTGTCTTCCTTAGATACTCGTTGAGCTGGATTAATAATTTCTCTATCTGCGTGTGTGCATGGTATAAAGGGACCCAGGGACTCGGCTCTGTGCACTGATTAACCCCAAACATGTGCTTCTGAGCCAACTTGGGAGCCATTCCCTCTCTCCCATTTGACTATGCCACTATTTACCAACTTCCCAGCCCGTACGTCAGCTATTCTTACTAGAGACGCTGAAAAAGGTACAGAGTGGCAGAGACTGTCTATAAAAATATTTATTAGATTCAGTGGTGCAAAGCAATGTGTTAATGTATTGCACAGCATGAGGGAAAGGATTGGTGGATGAGGACGGGTCCAAGGTGGAGTAGGGGCCCATCTGAGAAGGAGCCCACAGAATATAGGTACTTGCCCTCCCTGGGAGGGAAAACAGCAATGTAAAATATTTCCATTGCATTGGCCATTGACTGGTAACATCTGTAAAAGAGCTATGCTGGTGGTGGTGTGGTCCAAAGGACATCTGTCTCTTGTCTTCTGGAAGCACCTGGAACTTACAAGCATCTGAAATCACATTCTAACATGTCTGAAAGATTCCTGAGCAAACTATCATGGCTGACCCTGAAATAGTTAGATGTGGTTCAGGGTAAGTTTTCTGAGTCTCAGACTTGCTCTTTACTCAGGATTTTGCTGGTAGCAGAAGGAAAATAAGTTGTGTTCTTCTTTTGATGGCTTCGTAGATAAATGCTGTCTGAAAGAGAGTGGATAACAGAGGTCATGGAACTGAGGGGATGAAAGATGGGAAAGACTGTAGGGTGTGTATTCAGTCACTGCCGGACAAAGTTAAAATGTTGCTTTAATAAATGATTTAGGTCCATAGACACTGACACATGCAGGGAACAAAATGTCTTGTGTAATATTGTTGTGGGGCAGCTCCAGAGTCAGGTGGGGATTGCTGTGGGGTGAGATGCATAAAGGTTTGGGCAGCTGGAGGAGATAACATTGGACGTGCTTATCAAAGGCATTTGGCAGGTCAGAGTAAAGATGGTGCGTGGTTGTTTCATGGACAGAGCAGTGCTTACTCCACAGACTTCTTGTCTCCTCCCCTGACCATCTTACTCACCAGGCTGCAGGTCTCCAGGCCTTCTCTATCCATCTTTCCCAGCAGCACACCCCACCTCACTTTACCTGATAGTCAGGGACTCAGGGCTGAGCCTCGGTACGCTCCAAATTACTGTCCAAATCATGTTTCAGAATAAGAACTGCTCCAATACCTGGGGCTGCAAACTGGGGCCTGATTTTGATCAGTAGCCTCTAATTTTGCAGGCAAACTGGTTGCACTCAGCTACCTAACCAATTGACGGTACCCACAATAATAGAGGCTGGTTTGGGGGTCCCTCCTCAAAATGAGACTCGAATCCTGGAAAGGAAACGATTCACAGAGTCTCTGTATCTAGAAGACTCCAAGATTTTGTTATATGATAGGCATGTTCCCCAATATCAGTGGTACGAAGTAATCTGGGTCGGTGCCCTCAGTAATATTGGTTACAGATGGTTACCAGTGTATTGCTCCTCTGCATTCATCATAGTGCTTTGGCAGGAGGTTACAGATAATATTTCTCAGCTACTTGATTGTTTCCTATTTGTTCCCCTGAATAATCCTGCCTGGGGATGGTGCAGCTCAGCTTTTTCCATACTCTGGAAGCTTTTGCCACCAGCTTTATTGTTTGCTGTAGGTGCAGGGGTGAAATACCTACTGAGTGAAAGATAAAGGAACAAGAGTGCTGCTATGGTGCAACAGACCAAGGTCCATCAGATTTAGCCACTATCTGAGACAGGTACTAACTCCTGGCACTACAAAGGGAAAGTGTATACCAACCAATAAGGTACCTAACTCTGCACTACTATGCCATAGGGTAAGAGAGAAACTTCCTTCTGACTGCAATCAGTGATCCGTTTATGGCCCTGAAGCATGAGGATGGTTATCCCATATCTGTCTAGAGCACCTGCAGGTGCTATGTATAAGGAGAGACAGCTTTAATTCTTTTTCCAGTTCTTACTATGCATTTTTCTTCACTATCCTGCAAGAGCAACACAAGAACTGAGAGGAAGGATGGTCTAGTGATTAGGGCACTCGTCTGGGACAGGAGAGCATCAGGGTCAATTCCTGGCTCTGCCACAGACTTCTCATGTGATCTTGAGTAAGTCACTTAGTCTCTTGGTGACTCCGTTCCCCTTCTGTAAGCTGGGGATAATTAGCACTGCCCTACCCCACAGATGGGTTGGGAGAAATATATATTAAAGATTGTGAGGTGCTCAGATACTACAGATGGCGGGCAAATAAGTACTTAAGATACACCCAAATCATGTATGACAACAAAGGTTATATCCTTCCATCTGTTTTAAACTTGTGCCTTTTAATTTCATCAAGTTCCCTTTTGTTTTGGATTTATATGAAAGGGCCTAAGTGCTTGACAGACCTTCTCTGTTGTTTTAAATACCTCCATCATATCCCTTCTTATTCTGCCCCTTTCTAGACTACGGACTAGTCCTCATCTCTCTATGTAGGAAGGCAGCTTCCTCCCCTCTATGCCTCCATTCATTTTTTGTTTCTCTTCTCTGGGTCTTTCTTCTGCTCCATTTAGAGATAAGGTCACCTTGTTCATCTCTGTTTGGCAGGGCCAGATTTCTCCCAATGCCTTGTGCAGTCTAGTTTCAAATGACCGAACAGTGGGGATTCCAATACTTTCATTGGAACACTATTCCACAGATGAATGGACCTACCACTGCCAGGAAGCATCTGGGCGAACTTCTAAGCTTGCTCGTCAAACTGATTTCAATTTATTTTAGGAGATTTTTTTTTAATCCTTATTTTAAATGTAAAAATGAAAATACTTCTTAAAAATCCAAGCAGATGCAGCACGCTCACTTAAATAAAATCCCATTAGGTCTGATTTTCAGAAGTTCTGACCACCCACAATTCCAAATGACATCAATGGAAGTTGCAGGAGTTCTGGGTGTCTGAAAATGAGACCTAATGTTTGTTTCTTTATGAATTAAATATATATAAAAGATGTTTTGCAGCTTACCTTTATGTTCTTTCTGTATGGGTCCTAGGTGGTCCTAAGCTGTATTCTTCACTATCAGATCACCAACCGCTTCTTCTCTGGCGTGGTCTTTACACTGCATATAAGAGGCCACCTGAAGTTTTTTCAGAACTTTCCACATGGACAGTTCTCCTTGGGCATTTAAACGCCCGTGTGACTTCTCTTTTGAAAGGAACCATTCATTAAAACAAGAATTAAGAGATATGTCCAAGTTATCTAGACACTCTCTTATGGGTACAGGATGTTCAATCTGTTCATACCTCAGCTCAAAGAACAGACCAAGTATGTAATAAGTTTTATGAGACCATTCCTATCCTCTCTTTGAAACGATGGTGGGACTGGAAATCAGATCCTCTGCATACCTGCCACATCTTAGAAATGAGGCTGTATTTCCAATCTCAAGTTGAGTAGCTGGCATGTGGTAATTGACAAGTCAGCGCCTAATGCAATTGGCCTGTTGGTCTTTGTAAGCAGTAAGGATCCCTTGGCCCCTTTCAAGTTTAATGGATGCACTGATTTCACTAAGTGTTATTATTCAACCAGTCGATATCACACAAGATGATGACATCACTTCTGTCCCTTCACTTGGTTGTTCTGGACCGTCTGAGCCATTGTCTTCTGGTGGTGTTCTGTCCCTTTGTTCTGACTCTTCTGTGGTCATGGAAATTGCTATCACAGGCATCATGTACTGTCGCCTCATGTGGCTGCAAAAGGAAAAATTCATGCGATCAGCAAAGGTTGGCAACTGCAGGCTAAAGGAATCTGCTAGGCTGTCTGTGTGCTAAAATGCTGACCAGGAATGTGAAATGTCAGTGGGGAAACACGTGAATCACAGACAGTCTCAGTCTTTGATTATTGACTAATTAGATACCAGGCCGTGCTTCTGGGCTTCTTTGTTACATTAGGGCTTTGTTACAGCTCCAGCAGCATAAAGACATCTTGAAGTGGGTGTAAGATCTGACGTTTGTGTGTTGTCAAGGAGCCCTAGTGTAAATGAGAATCAAGCCCTCAGACATTAGAGATGGAAAAGACGTACTTGAACAGTTTATTCAGGCCATCTACAGTCCCTTCAAGACAGCACGGATCTCGGTGTACTATATTTGTGAGTGCTCTACCTTGTCTAACTTTAAATGATTCATGTCGCAGGCCTTCTACCACATTCCTCTGGAGGCTATTTCACAATCTCAGTAGCTCAGTAACTTGTTGTGACTTTCCTGATGCTATTCTGGCTAAATCTTCCCTTCTAGATATCATCATCTAGTTTCACCCCATGTACAACCCTAAATAATTCTCTTCCCTCTGTCATGTTTACACATTACAAATAAGTCAGTGATGGTTACCATGACCCCAGCTAAGCCAACGTTTGCAATAATTACCTTTTAATGTTTGCAAACCTTCTTGTCAACTGTCTGTAATGGGCCACTCTCTTACCACTTCAAAAGTTATTTTTCCTCCCTTGGTATCCTGCTGTTCATTGATTTATCTCATTAAACTCATATCACACTTGGTAAAGCAACCCCCATCCTTTCATGTATTTATACCTGCTCCTGTATTTTCACTCCATGCATCTGATGAAGTGGGTTCTAACCCATGAAAGCTTATGCCCAAATAAATTTGTTAGTCTCTAAGGTGCCACAAGGACCCCTCGTTATTTTTGCTGATACAGGCTAACACAGCTACCATTCTGAAACCTGTCTCCAGGTTTCTGTCTCTCTAGCAGATGTAGGGCTCAATTTTGAAAAGTGACCTGCATTTTTGGGAGCACAACATTTCACTTACACGTAACTCTGTTGACTTGCCTACATATGTGACTGGGTTCACAAACTGGGCACTTAGCTGTCTCAATGACAGTGTTTATTGCCACAGTTAATTATGGATGCAGCTATTTATAGACACAAAAATGGAGGCAGGTTAAAATCCTCTTTAAAAATGGGATCTTTGGCCTTTCTTTTCTAATGAATCCTGACTGCCCCTTAAATAAATAATTATTGCTTTTTATTGCTCTTCTGAACTCTTTCCAAGTGTTATACTAAAAACCATGCTAATGCTGTGGAAGGTCTCCTTGTAAATAGGTTTTGTTTTAAAAATTTAAATAATAAAACATAAAAGACTGACGATAAAATAGGAGAATAGTTAAAAATACAAGCGATGGCCCCAGTGTTCCAGGTATCTTGCCATTTGGAAACTGTCCTAGCATCAAGGTGAATTTCACCCATGTGTAAAGGGCAAGTACAGAGCCTGTTCCCCAGTTAAATTCCAGTTAAACCCTATTTTGAGGACGTAAGCAGAATTTAAGAGCTGCCCTCAGCACCGAGGGGAATTTCACTCATCAGTGCTCATCGGCAGCTTAACTGATGTGTCCCCAGTGAAAATTTAATTACAGTCTCAGTTAGTTGGAGAAAGAGATTATGATTGAGACTGTCAAAGCTGCCTAGGGGATTTAGATACACAGTTTCACAATTCTTATGAGCGTTAATGGGAGTTGTGCATCTAAATTCCCTGCATGGTTTTGAAAAATCTCAGGCTGCTTCTTTCCTGCAACTTCGCTATACTGCATCATTATGTAATTACATTATTGGAATACTTACACTCGCTGTCTCCAGACACAACATAATACAACAGCTACAACGATCAGCAACATGGGAAACCCTGCCAGAGAAGAAAACAAAAACTAAACTCTTCTGTATTTAAAATAAAGACCAACGATGTGACATCTATATCTCGGAACCCCGGTGTCCTGACCAAATTTGAGTTCTAGTAAACGCCTCTGCTCTTAAGGGAGAAGCACCAAAGGGATCTTTATTTCATTAACCAGTGAGCTGGTACCTCAATTTACATCTGATCTGCAAGATGACTCTTCCAGTAGCATAGTGCCCCTCCCCCCTTGGTCCGACCTTGGCTCAGCCATGATGTGGAGCGAAGATGACCACCTATTACCCTGACAGCACTGCTTTCTGCAGCACACTGGATTTTCTTCCTAGGGCAGGGATGGCCAACCTGGGGCTCCGGAGCCACATGCGGCTCTTTAGAAGTTAACATACGGTGCCTTGTCTAGGCACCAACTCCAGGGCTGGATCTACAGCTGCCGGGGGGGTGCTCACTGCTCAACCCCTGGCTCTGCCACAGGCCCTGACCCACTCCCCCCTTCCCACCCCCTCCCCGGAGCCTACCATGTCCTGGCTCCTCCCCCCACCCTGCACACCAGGGAACAGCTGATCAGGAAGTGTGGGAAGGGAGGGGGAGGCACTGATTGGCAGGGCTGCTGGTGGGCGGGAGGTGCTGGGAGCGGGGGAGCTGATTGGGGGCTGCTGACGTATTACTGTGGCTCTTTGGCAACGTACATTGGTAAATTCTGGCTCCTTCTCAGGCTCAGGTTGGCCACCCCTGTCCTAGGGAGTCTCCCATCCAGTTACCATGCAGATCCGATGCTGCCTAGCTGGAGGGATTAGATGCAATCTCAGCCTGAGCTGGATTTGGCGGCTGACGTGTAACAAACAAACCAAACCACAAACCACATCCTCTCAGATTTATAGACTATAAACCTTAATGTAGCAGAATAGTTCTTACCCACAGAAGAAAACATAACTTGGGTGGAAACTGTAAAAGAATAGGGAAGAATGTATGTTTACAGCTGGATTACCACTCCACGGAAGCATTAAGCCATACCTCCCTCCTGCCCACATTGCCAGCCCCTCCAAAAGCTGCAGAGCAACACTGGAAGCAAAGCAAACCCAAATGCAGCACTACAGTGTGTGACTGCCGGCGGCGCGTGACTCACGTGGAAGGGGGCAGGGCGGTGAGAAGAGGAAGAAGGGGGCGGGGCCTTAAATTAGTGCCTGGTGTGTCACCGTTTCTGAGAGCCTTGAATTAATGGGTTAAGGGCCAAATTAGGCCTTGGTGCAACTCCAGTGACTCCAACAAAGTTCTGACCCCAACACTTAAGGCTGGATTTCGCCTTCTGATTCTGCATTAAGGAACCAATTAAAGCCAATTATGCCTGGCCCCTACGTAGGTACTCAGAAGACAGAGATGCTGGCAAGAACATTTCCACCCCATCTCCTGCAGTTCCCCTCCCCTGAGCACAGGAGTCACGTCCTCCTAGTGGCCTTGGGCTGCTAGCACCCCAAAGGAGGTTGGGAAGGGGGCAAAGAGGTGACAGGCCCTGGCTCCCCCACTGCCCCAGAAGGATACAGGACTGGAAGGGACTTCCTGGGTCATCAAATCCATCATATAAGCCTATTCATAGTAGAGCTGGCTGGCCATGGAGGGAGAAGCATGCTGCACCTCTGGAGGGGGGGCAACAGAGAATGCACTCGCTCCAGAAGGCATGCAGCTCCTCGCTGGCCCCACTGCAGAGCTGAACGGGCACACTCTACACCTCTCTGAATGCATCCAAACTGCAGAGCACTGGGCACAGCACTTCACCTCCTTGCCCAGCATGCAGTGTGGCTCATGCGAATGACCTGGGATGAATTCTTCAGGGGCTATTTCTCTGTTGGTTGTTTTCAAGTCCTGGTAAGGCTATGTAGGTAGAGCTCCCCAGAACATTAGAGATTTCCCTTCCCCCCACGCCCCTTTTAAGAATTTCTCAGTGAGTATTACAGCTGTTCAAAAAAATCTGTGAATTTCAAAATTGGGAAAAATTTCAATGATTTCTGTGATGTCCCCCCCCCCCCCCCCGATGGTTTTCAATCAGTTTTGTACAGTGGGCTGAGATTTTTTGAAACTTTGACAAATGTTGAATTTTTTTGACCTTTTATTTAAAAAAGGGAAAATATGCAAATTTTTTCAATGACAAAAATGTTTCCCTTTCTTCCGCTACCAGACTGAGGTTGAGCGAATACTTAAACAGGACATTACTAAATTTTCATTTAAAACTATAGCCCAGTGCTGCCTATTTGTTTTATGTCACATTTCATTTATTTTATCATCATTTAGATTTCTAATTTCTTCAGCATTAAACTCCTGGTTTCAAACATGGGGACCTGAAGAAGAGCCTGGAACATACATACTGTGACAAAGTTCCTCCTCTGCCTTGGTGGGTCCTGCGCTTATTGGCGGATTTGCTCGCCTCAGAGATTCATGGCAGCCCTCAGTTTGCCCACTTTTGCCAGTGGCTCAAACCTGTCATTCACTCAGCTAACCTCATTACTGGCCAGCATGGGGAAAAGGAGGAGAACAATCCCCGCAGTCTCTGCTGACCCACCTAGTGTGTCGGGGGACAGGCCAGGGACCTTCCCCTCTGGTGGAACCCACAGTCCAGGTCAACTCCTCTTGTATCAAATAGGGAGTTGGGGGGGATGGGGGGAACCCGGGCCCGCCCTCTACTCTGGGTTCCAGCCCAGGGCCCTGTGGATCATAGCTGTCTACAGTGTCTCTTGTAACAGCTGCATGACAAATACAACTCCTTGGGCTATTTCCCCATGGCCTCCTCCCAACACCTTCTTTATCCTCACCGCAGGACCTTCCTCCTGATGACACCTGTATTCCTCAGTCCTCCAGCAGTACGCATTCTCACTCTTAGCTCCTTGCGCGCCTCTTGCTCCCAGCTCCTTGCATACACCTAACTGAAGTGAGGTCCTTTTTAAACCAGGTGCCCTGATTAGCTTGCCTGCCCTAATTGATTCTAGTAGCTTCTTAATTGGCTCCAGGTGTCCTAATTAGCCTGCCTGCCATAATTGGTTCCAGCAACTTCCTGATTGTTCTGGAACAGCCCATTATCTTACTCAGGGAAAAGGGACCTGCTTAATCTGGGGCTAATGTATCTACCATCAATCACTCTCTTGTAGCCGCCTGGCCTGACTACCCCCCCACTCAACACCACAGGGTTGGGCAACTTGGGATGTCAGGCAGTGTACCAGCGACAAGCCATCTGCATTGCCATGGTGGCTTCCAGCCCGGTGTTGTATGGTGAAAGGTTGGAAAGGTTGTAGAGACAGGAACCATCTGGTCACTCTTGCATACTTTTCTTTATTTCGCTGCTTCCACTGGAGGGGTGCATGATTGGTCACAAGGCTAAACTGTCATCCCAGTAGGTAATAACATAGTGTTTCCATGGCCCATTTCACAGCAAGGCACTCTCTCTCAACCACTACATACTTCTGCTCTCTCGGGAGGAGTTTCCTTCAGATAGCGAAGGATTGGGTGTTCTTTGTCTCCGATCATCTGCGATAGGACAGCTCCCAATCCTGCTTCAGATGTATCTGTTTGTAAAATGAACTCTTTGTTGAAGTCCAGTGCTATAAGCATAGGGTTATTGCAGAGGGCTGTCTGTAGATCTGTGAATGCTTTCTCTGCAGCATCTGTCCACTTCACCATGTCTGGACCCCGGGCTTTTATCAGGTCAGTCAGGGGACTCGCTCTGGTGCCAAAATGAGGAATAAATCACCGGTAGTACCCCACCACACCCAGGAATGCCTGGACTTGCTTTTTCTGATTCAGCTGGTGCCAATTTTGGATGGCCTCCAGTTTGTTCAGTTGGGGCTTGACCATGCCCCTTCCTACAATGTAGCCAAGGTATTTAGCCTTGGCTAGCCCTATAGCACACTTGGCTGGGTTGGCTTTGAGGTCAGCCAGTCTTAGCGTGTCCAGAACCGCTTCCACCTTTTCCAACTGGTCGGGGGTGTGAATAATCACGTCGTCCAGGTACACAGCTGTATAACTGGTATGGGGCCACAGGAGCTTGTCCATAAGACGCTGGAAGGTGGCAGGTGCCCCATGCAGTCCAAAAGGAAGAACAATATATTGAAACAGATCCTCTGGTGTAGAGAATGCCATTTTTTCTTTCGCATCTTTGGCAAGGGGGATCTGCTAGTATCCCTTTGTTAAATCAAGGGTGGTCAAAAGTTGGGCATTGCCCAGGCAGTCAACTAACTCATCGATACGGGGTATGCATCGAATTTGGATATCTCATTCAGCCGGCGAAAGTCATTACAAAACCTAGTGGTGCCATCGGGTTTGGGCACCAATATAATCGGGCTCGACCATTGACTGTGGGACTCTTCAATGACTCCCAGCTCCAACATCCTTTTTACCTCTGCCATGATCTCCTTTCTTTTTGCTGCTGGGACCCGGTAGGGCCTTAAAGTTATCTTTGCCCCAGGGTCTGTGATCATGTGGTGATATGCTTCAGTGGTCCGGCCCGGTTTGGTTTAAAACACGTCCTGGTATCAGTTGATCATCTCAGTTACCTCCTTCTTCAGATCAGTGGATATCCTGATCTGCTCATGGAGGTTATTTCCCTGGATCGGGGTCTCTTGGGTCACTACACACACCTCTCACTGGTGGCAAAGCTTTAAGAGATTAATATGATTAATCTGTTCTTGTTTCTGGTGTCCTGGCACCTTGTAGGTTACTTCCCCCACCTCATAGGGTTCAACCACCTCATAGGGCACCTGCCATTGGGCCAAAAGCTTGGACCATCACCCGATCCCCTGGTTGGAACTGTCGGACTTTTGCCTGTCAATTGTAATGGGTTCGCTGGACCTCCTGCGCCTTTTCCAAATGTTCCCGTACAATAGGGGTGACCCGGGCGATCTGGTCTCGCATCTGCAATACATGTTCCGTTATACTTCTCCCCTAATTGGGTTCCTCTTCCCAGACCTTTTTGACGATATCTAGAATGCCACGGGGGTGGTGCCCATATAATAATTCAAAGGGGGAAAACCCAGTTGGGGCCTGAGGTACCTCCTGAGTGGTGAACATAAGGTAAGGTAGTAGGGTGTCCCAATCCTTCCCGACTTACCACCTTCCTTATCATAGCCTTGAGGGTTCGGTTAAACCTTTCTACCAGCCCATCGGTCTGCGGATGATAACCTGAAGTTCTCACGGTGTGTATATGGAGCAGTGTACAGAGGTCCTTCATTAGCTTTGACATAATTGGTATTCCTTGGTCTGTTAATATCTCCTTTGGTAGCCCCACTCGGGCAAAGATCTCCACTAGCTCTTTGGCTATCGTTTTAGAGGCTGTGTGCTGCAGGGGGATGGCTTCTGGGTAGCGAGTAGCATAATCCAGAATGACAAGTATATTTTAGTGGCCCTGAGCCGTCTTCTCCAGGGGGTCCCACTAGGTCCATGGCTATGCGCTTGAAGGGTACCTCTATGATGGGAAGGGGTACTAAAGGTGCCCTCAAGTGAGGACGGGGACTGTACAGCTGACACTCCAGGCAGGAGGAACAGTACCTCCGCACCACTTCATGTACCCCGGGCCAGAAGAACCATCATAGGACCCATGCCAGGGTCTTTTCTATCCCCAAATGCCCCCCAAAAAGATGGGCAAGGCTTAATACAGCATTTGGAGGTACTAGAAGCTGCTGTGCCTTCTGCCCCTATACTGGTGCAACCCAGTACAAGAGATCCTTTTTCATTATGAAGTAGGGTCCTGGTCCCTGGGTTTTCCCTTCCACGGGGACCCCATCTATCTCGGTCACCTCCTTCCTAATGTTGTCATACCTTTGGTCTTCAGCTCGGTCCCATCCAAAAATTTTTCTCCCAGGGCTAATCTGCCTGAGCTCTAGGGGGCCAGTCTCTGTTGCCTCTCCTGGTTCAGAGACATTAGGGTGGGGGGTCAGGCAGGGCAGCCTCCTTTTCAGCTACCTGGGCCGCCTGCCCACAAGGGTGACCTCTGTCCCTGGGTCAAGGCCTTAGCTGCCCTTCTTTCCCTTTTTGTCTTTCTACCCTGCCTGGGAGTGGAGAACAAATCTGGGGATATTTCAGAGAAGATTGCGGGTTGAAGCTAGTGAAGCCAGTAGGTTTTCAAGGTTTCACTCTCCTGTAGCCATCTGGCCTGACCCTGTCACAATACATACAACCTTGGGGTGTGCAACACCCCCTGCAAACAGATGAAGTGTCCCACAGATGCCACAGATAACGGATATTGCCCAAACTCACCTCCTCACTGTGGCTTCTCTTTATTCTTAATTAAATTAACACATCCCCAAAGCAGGACTTCACTTACAAACATGAGCCTTAACCCAAAATGTTTTCTGTCCATAGCAGGGTAATTAAGGGTTTTCCCTGCAGAATCTCCCTCTAGTTCTCTTTTGCACCAGGGAAGATGCTGAATCCCTTATATTCCTGAGTGGAGCTAATGAGACCAGATAGGCGGGTTGTCAGGGTGAGTCAGCCAAATAGTTCTGCATCGTCATACTTGTTCTAAAGCCTGATCCCAGTCACACCATATGTATGCGCACAACACAATTCATTCCTAGCATGAATGAATTACTATGATTGAAAGAGAGGATGGGAAGTCTTGTGATGAAGCTACTGGACTGAGACTCAGGAGATCTGGTTTCAGTGGTGCTCAGATACTGTGGTGAGGGGGTCGATATCTGGATCTCCCACGTCTCAATTTTGTTTCAAAATAAAAACTAGATCCAGCCTCCCCTTGCAGAGCCATTTTCTCTGCCTTCTATTCTTCCCTTATAAGCTAGGAAAGCTGACAGTACTCAGACACATATCAAGAAGAAGTGCTGTTTCTGAGACTTACGATTTAGAGGGACTTAGCCCATTTTTCCTACTGGCTCTAACAAGAGACATACTTTAAAAAACAAGCAGGTGTAGAGATGGGGAGGCCCACAGTGCGGTGGGTCAGCACTATGGACAGGTTTCAGAGTAGCAGCCGTGTTAGCCTGTATCCGTAAAAAAGAAAAGGAGTATTTGTGGCACCTTAGAGACTAATGAATTTATTTGAGCATAAGCTTTTGTGAGCTACAGCTCGCTTCATTGGATGCATACAGTGGAAAATATGCATCCGATGAAGTGAGCTGTCGCTCACGAAAGCTTATGCTCTAGTAAATTTGTTAGTCTCTAAGGTGCCACAAAGTACTCCTTTTCTTTTCACTATGGACAGGTGTCTTTAGATCACAGCTGCTGGACTTGAGTTTAAATCTGATCCAAAGTAACAAATGGACAGGAGCTGTTCTGATGTTTCATCCTAGTCCCCGGGGTCTGTTTATGGACCACCTTGGAGTCTGGCAGGGTTGGCTGTGGCTGCCTGAGAGGGCCAGGGCTGGAATGGCTGCAAGTCAGGGCTGAGCTGAACCGGCAGAGTGCAGTGGAATAGCCGGGGACCTGTGGGTTGTGACTGAGGTGAACTGGCAGAGCTGGGGAGGTGAGGGGGCAGGACTAGAACAGTAGGGAGCACTGCAGATTAGCAAACAGATGTGAAGGCGAGTTTCTCGCGCTAGGTTAGCTAGCTGGGTTGGGGCTGAGGTGCCTCCGCGGGCTTTTGTGAGGTAAGATTTAGTGTGCCTCACTCCGAATCAGCTGCGGTGGCTGGGTCAGTGTGCACTGCCTAGGCCCCTTGCCCAGTGATGTGAACACAGGGCTGGAGGAGTACCGCAGCCATGACTAGGGATGGCCAGTTCCCCTTCTTCCTCTTCCTCCTCCTTTCCAGGCCTGCCTCACAACTCCCCACCCCTGAGGCCAGTGCAGGAGGTATAGATGCTGTTGTCTTCATCTATAAGATGGATTGGGAGAGACAGTAAGGGGGGCCAGAGATACAGTGTGAATTGAGAGAGCTGGAGGAGGGTGAAAGAATCAGGGGTCTAAGCAACTCAGTGGGGCTGAAGAGGCTCCAAGACACACAAGGTGTGGGGGGGCTGGGACCCACAGAGTGGGGTGAGGTGGTGAAAGACCATGGGAGAGGAGTTGGGGAGACCCAGTAGGAGCGTCTGTGGGCAGATGGGTGGGTGGGGGCAGGGCTGTCCCTAGCCATCTGGGGGCCCTACGCAGTCCCCCCTACGGGCTGGGGTGTGTGGGGGGGTCCAGGTCTCCGCGGGAGGGGTGTGGGGCTGGCCCCAGGTCTCCGTAGGGGAGGGAGGGGCTGGCTTCAAGGGCAGTGGGGAACCGCCCCCCAACACTCACCGGCGGCGTGGCTGGGGCCGGGTCGCTGCACTTCCTGCCGCCGGTGAGTGCAGGCCAGGCCCTGCTGCAGTCCTCAGGGGAGTTGGGGCAGGGCTGGGGTGGAGCAGGGTGGGGGCCATGTGGAAGGGGCGGAGCCAGGGGCTTTGGGGAAGGGGTGGAGTGGGGGCAGGGCTGGGGTGGAGCAGGGGTGGGAAGAAGCAGGGCTGGGGCGGAGCAGGGGCCAGGGTCGTGGGGAAGAGGCGGAGCAGGGGCTGGAGCAGCATGCAGCTGTGTTGAGCACCAGGAAATGTGGTGCCCCAAATTTCCTGATGCCCTACGCAGCTGCGTACTTTGCGTATGGGTAGGGACGCCCTGGGTGGGGAGAACAGAAAGTCAAGTGGGACGTGTCGTGCCTTGGAAAGAGGAGAGGGGAAAGATGGGAGAATGGGGAAAAACAAATAAAAGGAGAGAAAAAGAAGAAAAGAAAACGTTAAATGGCTAGAAGAGGAGACAAGAAGGGAGGAATGAGAACATGGAGGAAAGAAACGGAGGGAAGAATGAAGCAGCAAGAAATAGTGCACACGTTTAAGGACAGATTAACTGTTCTTTTCTCCCATTCTCCAAGGCCTAGACTGAGCCAAATCATTGGGCCCTCCCTATTCTTTGCCTACTGGGCTTTTTCCATTAAATCTACCCCTTCTGGTCACTGGAGTTAGGCCATACTGTTCACACTTGGGTGCCTCCAGGTAGGCATCTATATCAGGGGTGGGCAAACTACGGCCCGCAGGCCAGATCCGGCCTGTCAGGGCTTTGGATCTGGCCCATCAGGGCTTTGGATCCGGCCTGTCAGGGCTTTGGATCTGGCGCAGTGGGGCTAAGGCAGGCTTCCTGCCTGCCCTGACCCTGCGCCACTCCTGGAAACAGCCGGCACCATGTCCTTGTGGCCCCTGGGGAGGGGGGTGCAGAGGGCTCCGGAACGGGGAACCGCAGCCAATGAGAGCTTCGGGGGTGGTACCCACAGGTGAGGGCAGCGTGCAGCAGAGCCGCCTGCCCCACCCCACCCCCTGGAGCCACTACTGAACATGCTGGCCACTTCTGGGAAGAAGCGAGGCTAGGGCATGCAGGGAGCCTGCCTTAGCCCCACTGCCACCCTGGAGCCGCTCCAGGTAAGCACACTGGGCCGGAGCCCACACCCCAAACCGGTCCTGCACCCAACCCCCTGCTCTCAGCCCCTTACCCCCTGCCTTGAGCCCCCTGCTGCACCCCTTCTGCAACCCAATCCCCTGCCCTAAGCCCCCAACCTCCTGCCTGAGCCCCCGCCACACCCCTCCTGCACCCCAACCCTCTCCCTGAGTCCCCTCTGCACTCTGCACCCCCTCCTAAACCCTACCCCCCTGCCCTGAGCCCCTTCCCACACTCTGCACTCCCTCCTGCACCCCAACCCCCTGCCCTGAGTCCCCAAACTCCTGCACCCCACAACCCCTTCCGCACACCACACCCCCTGCCCCAGCCGTACATTCATGACCCTGTATACAATGGAACAGAGCTGTCTGCATGGAGAAGTTGCATCAGTTTCGTTAACCCGGTGCAAATCCCAGTGATGATATTCTTATTGTGGACTACTGAGTGGCTTATTTCATTTTAGCATAATCCAATTTTCTTTTTAACTGATTAAACAAATTGAAATAAGACATTCTGAAATCGAAATAAGAGACACGTAAACTTGCATTGGTTTGACAGTTATTATTTCTATTGTGGCAGAGCCAAGGAACACCAGTTATAGCTCACTGATAGACCTCATTGTGCTATAAAAACACAGACCCAAAAGACGGTTCCCTACCCAGCAAGTTTAAAATTTAAGTATAAGACGAGGGCAATAGGGAACAATGAGACAATACTGGTTAGCATGACAGGTAGGGCTTTTCAACCAATTTAGTTAAACTGGTACAACTTTGTGTGTGGACATGATTTTAAAATGGGCTTAATTTAGTTTAGACTGCACCTGTAAGGGTTTGTTTATATGCAAACTGCAACCAAAATAACAAAGTTGGTTTTAATTCACAGCTTTAGTTATTTCAGTGCAGATCTGTGTGTGGACACTTATTTCAAATGAAGAGTATATGATTTCAGTGTAATGTAAGTTGGTATTTTTACTGAATTTAATTTATTGGAATAGGACACTTTTATTTACATCTTATGCTGATATAAACAACATTTAAACTGAGATTAGAGTGACCACACTGGGGTTTGTATCAGTTTAACTAAATTGTTTTTTAAACCGATTTAAGTTAAACCAGCGCAACTTGTGTGTGTAGACAAAACCCGAGTTAAACTGGTGCCGTGTGTGTGTGTTTGGACAAGGCAGCAGGTGCATGTAGTCCCTGTGAATATTCTGATGTACTAGGTGATACTGAAATGGTTAAGCAGGGTGCCTAGCAGGCAGCGTTGTTAGCAGGTTAGTTTGGCCCATGCAGTTAGAATACTAGGGATTGGTTGGTGACAAACCTTTAGTGCTATGGGTGACTGCTGTGAGAAGCTGTGTTGAGTCTCCTGTGGTCACACTGGCTGGCACTGCTGTTGACCAATCTCCTTCTGTTGTAACTGTTTCCAACAATGGCTCATCAGTCCAGAGCTGGGAGGTGTGTGTGTCCTGGCTGGCTGTGCTGCGCCGTTGTGTTGTGGCTTCCGTGGTCACGCCAGCAGGCCCCTTTGATGACCTGATCTCGGTTGTTGCTGTTGCAAGTGTTCCCCATGAAGGCTTGTCAGTCCTGAGCTGAGAGACGGGGCCTGCTAGTGGTGAGGTGGTCTCCCTTTCATAGGATGGTGTGGAGGCCATGACTGGGACTGTGGTAATCTCTGCAGTTACTCTGGTTACTGGTGGTTTAGCTGGTGTAAAAGTCTTTGATTCTAGCAAGTGGTTAAATACATTCTTAGGCACATTTGAAAGACAAACGAACTGTTGCTTTTATTTTAGTTCTTTACGTCCCGATTCAGGCAGGTGTATAAGCAGATGCCTAACTTTGAAATTAATGGGATTGCTCACATGCTTAATGTTAAGCATATGCTTAAGGACTGTCCTGAAATGAGACCTTAAAAACTAAACACGTGAATGTTTCTTACCCAGATTCATTCTTCCCTGGGCAGATACCTGATTTGAGCACTCTTGTCTCTGGGTTACAAGGTGAAGAGGTGTAATGACAATAAAATAGTATTTTATAATACATTCAACTATATAGTTAACTTTTTAATAGATTATTTTGTATTCTTGTTGTCAGAGGTGTGAGTAGCGGAGCTCCCTGGCAGGGTCAAGCCCCATGGTACTAGGTGTTGTATGAACGCATAGTGCAAGACTGTCCCTGCCCTGAGAGCTGACAATCTGACTTAAAATGAGGCACCACAAAGGAGTGTAGTAAACAGCAGAGAAGGGCGGAGGAGGAGGAGATAATAGACATCAGAGTCAGGCACTGCGACCAGATTTTTCAAACACGGGTGCTTAAATTAGCCACTGAAACCCATATTGAGGCACTGTGAAAAATGGCCTGGTTTTCGATTCAGCCCATGGGAGATGAAGTTGCTCAGGACCTTGGAAAATCAGGCCACTCTGATGAAGGATTTAGGTGCCTAACTTTAAACACCTGCCTTTGGCAACAATGGCTTAGGTATGTTTAAGTACCACTGCGGCCACAACCATCAAGGACAGGGGAGGAGGAGGAATAGTGAACCAGATTCTCAGCTGGCGTAAATCAGCATGGCGTGGCTGATTTCAGTGGAGCCACACTGATTTACAGCAGCTCAGGATCTGGTCCACTGTATCTAACTTAAAAATCAACACCTGAATTTCAGTCTCTCCCCCCACCACCCAAAAAATAAAATAAAATAAAATAAAAGCTTGGATTCTCTGTAGTAAAGGGAGCTTACCTTTGCTGACAGGACTGGTTGCCTCTGTCCTAGGTGCTGCTGATGTCTGTTTGGGGCTGGAAGTTAAAGGAGGTAGAGCAGGGTCCCCTGGTGAAAGAAGACACAATGGTATGCTTGTAAGGAGTGACAATACCTTGCCCTTCCATAGTGCCCCTTACCCATAGAGCTCAAAGCACTTTTACAAATAGTACTAAATGAAGCCTCAGGTAGGGAATTATTAGCTGCAACCAGGGAAAGTGAGACAGAGAGGAAGCAAGGGACTTGCCCAAGACAATTGTAAGCGTAGAACCCTGAAGTCCTGACTCCATTCCCTGCTTTATTCACTAGATCACACCGCTCCTCTACATAACAACTGGAATTATCTTTGCCCTAGCAAGGTAGAACTCATCCACCCTGTATCTCTACCTAAAAATCAAAGATAGCTAGCAGGCAGCTGGTAATGTTCTGCCAGTCAGTCTTGAGAGCAGCATGTATCACACAGACACCTTTCTTTGTAGTGTGGGGCTCCATTAAGTCAATGGAAAGACTCCAGTTATCTCCAGTAGGCTTTAGACGGGGCCCCACGTGAGTGTTAAGGAACTTGGGGGAATCAGGCGTGCAGCGACTGTGTGGAGAGGTGCAGAATAGGGATGCCACAACCTCTCAGATGGAGTCCGATTTTTCAGGTGCCTCACAAACCAGCGTTGGCTTCCCCACAGCACTGCGTAATTGGCTAGGTGCATTACTGGAGGGGTTTTTTGCCTTTCTGACATCCAGATGCAGGCCGCTGCCAGAGTCAGGACACCATACCAGACTGGCCAGTGCTTTGATTTCCATGGCAAATCCTCAACCTGCGCTGGATCTCTCCTCGTGTCCCAAGCACAAACATTTGAGACCACTTTATACTGCTTAGGCATCCCTCTCACCTACTTACAGAGGGCCAGGTTCTGCAAATCCCGCTCAGGTTGAGTGCTTACTCCCCTGAGCATTGAGTTCAATGGGACTATTTGCATGAGTGGGTGCTACTCAGTGTCAATGTTGCAGAATTTGGCCCTTAGTCCATATTTTGCTGAACACAATAGGCCATACGCATCCTTGGTGTAAGTGGGCATAGCCACATCTAAATCCACACAGGGATCAATTGGACCCAGTATCATCCCAGTGCAGCACAACTATAGAATGATCATTGTCCTCTAGCTGAGATTCACTTTTGTCTACCCTCCTGTAGATAATCTTCTGACATTGCATTCCTTACATTTAGTCATAGCATTAAGCACAGCGGCATCATACCACACTGACAGCAGTTACTTACTAATACAACGTAGATTTGGCTCTGTCCAACGGAGCGTTTTGGTGACTTTGTCCATTACACACACAATGAGGCTGGATGTCCCAGCTTTCCTTTTGTAACCGTCTCTGCATGTGTACCGCAGGCTGGCATTCAACAAATTATTATTGCCGACCTGAACATCTGCATTGTTGACCTCCTTTGGCACGCTGCATCTTTCTGAAATGAAAAAAATACAAGCTGAGAGGGAAAAATATATAACGCTAAAGATCACATCACAATATTTTAAATATTGCTGGTTAACTTGAAAAATGTCTCTGGCTAGCACTGTGTGCGCATGTACTCCTTACTGCCTTCCACTGGGTGCAGTATATCTGAGCTGGCCTTTAGGTTTGCTCTGTTGCAGAGATGCCCAAACTTTACAATGCTAGAGGCTGACCTGAGAACTTGCTAGGAGCCTGAAGCGTGCTCTGGTGGTCAGAACATAAGTATGGAGCTCCTGAGCTCTCTTCCCAGCTCAGCCAGTTGCCATGACACCTTGGCCATGTCACTTAAAACCACTGCCTAAATCTCTCCATCTGTACAATAGGAATAATGATACTTCCCACTTGCCCAGAGCTGCTGGGAGAAATAGTTAATTGCAATCTAATGCTTTGAAGATAATTAGGACTATGTCCACAGGTGCCAACTTTTCCCGGCACCAGTGGGCGCTGGAAAACAGCTGTTTCGCGGCGCAAGCGCTGGGAGCCAGGGAGAAAAGCGGAGAAGCGGCACTCAGGGGGAGGCGGAGGTGAGCTGGGGCGGGGGGCAGGGCGGGGAGCTGCCGATGCGGTTGGCGCCTATGACTATGTCAACAACTCAGCTGCACAACACTATTCCGAAAAGGACTTAATTAAGCATGTGTTTCACCCATGCTTTTGTTCACTGCACTTAAGCATGTGTTTTGCTTCAAGCTGAGTACTCTGCCAAACAGGGATGGACACAAGTACGCACTTCTATACATTCCTGATGTGGGGGCCTACGTCAAATATTTATGAAATGGGCCTGTTCACCAGTAGAACGTTTGTTGTATTATTATTTGTTAAATGCCTACAACAGTGTTTCTCAATCCAGGGGTCACAACCCCCAGTCAGGGCCAGAATAGGTAATTGTGGGGTGAGAGGGGGGAGTTCAGGTCATGACGTGTTGCAAATTTTATTTCTCTAAAGCAAAAGAAAATCTGACTTCCCTCATTCCCTGCAAACTCTTACCCTTCAAGGTCAAGTGTTCTCGGTCAACCTTTCGATGGACATAGCTACTGCCTCTCAGGGAGGTGGAGTACCACCAGAGAAGCTCTCCTGTCAGCGTAGACAGCATCTTCAATAAGTACGCCAGCGGAGCTGTAAGTACAGACGAGCCCATAGAACTGGGGGGCTGGAACAATGTGTATGGGGGGGTGGCTGAGAGCCACAATGAACCAAACTGTAAACCCCTAAAGTGTTAGATAAGCTATTAGCAGCAGGAGAGTGGGGTGGGAGGAGGTATTTTTTCATGCTTTGTGTGTATATAAAAAGATCTTCTACACTTTCCATAGTATGCATCCGATGAAGTGAGCTGTAGCTCACGAAAGCTTATGCTCAAATAAATTGGTTAGTCTCTAAGGTGCCACAAGTACTCCTTTTCTTTTTGCGAATACAGACTAACATGGCTGTTACTCTGAAACCATTCACAAATAAGTTACACAGGCTAATGGTTAGCATGGATACATTTTTTTTTACTCTTGTTTTTACAGTAAACATAAGGTGGTCCAAAACCTGACTCAGAGTAAGGCATTGCCAACCTGAAAAGATTGAGAAACACTGCTCTGCAAGAGCCAGTAGAAGACATGGTCCCTGCTTTAAGTTCCTTATGGTCAAAACAGACAGACAACACAAATTGGACACAAAGCATACTGGGACCTAGACCTAGTGGAAGGTTTTGAGGATGTGTGGGTGTGGGTGCGAGTGAGAGAGGAGTGGGGTTCTTGTACCTTTCTCTGAAGCATTTGGTTTTAACCGCTGTGAAAATGCTACACCGGTGTGATGGTTCTGATTTCCTTTGATCATAGCCCAGTTTTCAAATTCTTTCCATCCTCTTGCTTAATTCTACTAACTATAGCAGAGGAACTTTGAATTGGTCTCAGACTGGAGCAGACTTGTTTCACTGCCTTGACTGTCACCACTGTTTCAATCGGCAGGTTCTGGGCCGGATTCTGATCTGGTGTAAATCAAGAGTAACTCTATAGAGGGCAATGGAGTTACATTGTTGTAATAACTGTGTGCGATCAGAACCAGGCCCTTAATGTGAGCAATAAAACACTAAAGATAGATGTAGCCATGCAGAGAGCCAATATACCCCAGCTTTGTGTGTGTATGTACAGCTAATGAACGCACATCCCAAAGTGCTATATAAGAGTTAGGTGATATTATAATTATTATATAGGTTTGCTTATAAAATGCTTAAATCTAAAAACCTAAATAATTACATTTTAGAATGAAAATATTTTAATATATCTGTGCTGCTCAAAACAGTCTTTGTTGAAAGCCCATGCTTTTAATCTGTTTGTATTTAATATAATTAATAAACAATATTTAAAAGGCTTAAATCCCTGTTTTTGCTATCTTGGACGTTCAGCAAGGATGCCTTATAGTCCAAAGGAATGAAAACAACTGAACCCAGTATTGAAAGTAAAAACAAAAGCGGGTACTTTTAACAAAAGTGGGTAGTATTTTAGGCCCTGGCTTCTTTACACACGTCCACAGGGGTGGATCTGATTGAAGTAACTGGAGCTCTGTGTGGGTACAGAGGCCCTTCTGCACGGATCCAACTGCACCATCAGGGCCTTTTACAATATCTTTTCAGACTGTACATATTTTATGCAGTGGCATAATGATCTGGTTGGTGAAGAAGCTTTGTATCCCTACTGTGTGTGTGCTCATTAGGGGATGATTTCTGGGTCGTAGAACCTCTTCCACCGCTAATATGAACAATGATACTTTGCTCATCTAGAGCGGCAGAGCTCCGAGTGATTTACAAACATGAATGAAGACTCAATGTCACTGGGTGGTAGTATTATTTACCCTATTTACAGACAGGGAAATTGACACAGAAAGACTGAGTTGCCCTAAGTCACACAGGGTGAAATTCACCCCTCTGAAGAGGACCAGCACAAGAGCCATGCACCACTTAAGTTTCATCCACATGGAGTCCATGGCAGAGCTGGGGAAAGTACTGACTCCTAGTTTGATGCCTTCACTAGAAGACCATCTTTCTTCCCCTGGAATTTTGCTTGTTATATGATATGTTTACACAAATAAAGAGATGCATCTGTTTCAAATCAGTTCAGTATTTTTGCTTTGTGACCAAAAGGAGAAGACATAGCCAAAATCACCTACTGCTATAGGGAGATCATAGAATCAGAATATCAGGGTTGGAAGGGTCCTCAGGAGGTCAACTAGTCCAACCCCCTGCTCAAAGCAGGACCAAGCCCCAACTAAATCATCCCAGCCCGGGCTTTCTCAAGCATGATCAGCATGATCAGCAGTGGTCTCTATACCAGCAGCTTAATTTTAAGGCGTCACAACAAAGGAAAGTTTTAAGGAGGGCTTTGAAGGAGGATAATTGGTTACTCTTGTGGAAAACCACACTGAGAGAGTAGTTATCAGTGGTTCAGTCAAGCTGACAGGGCATATCAAGAAGATGCCCACAGGGATGTGTCCTGAATCCAGTTCTATTCAATATCTTCATCAGTGATTTAGATAATGGCACAGAGAGTACACTTATAAAGTTTGTGGACGATGCCAAGCTGGGAAGCGTTGCAAGCACTTTGGAGCACAAGATTAGAATTCAAAATGATCTTGACAAACTGGAGGAATCGCCTCAAATAACAGGATGAAATTCAATAAGGACAAATGCAAAGAACTCCACTTAGGAAGGAACAATCAGTTGCACACATACAGAATGGGAAATGACTGCCTAGGAAGGAGGACTGCAGAAAAAGATCTGGGGGTCATAGTCGATCACAAACTAAATATGAGTCAACAATGTAATTCTGTTGCCAAAAAAAGCGAATGTCATTCTGGGATGTATAGCAGGAGTGCTGTAAGCAAGACACATGAAGTAATTCTTCTGCTCTCCTCAGCACGGATAAGGCCTCAGCTGCAGTACTCTGCCAGTTTAGGGAACCACACTTTGGGAAAGATGTGGACAAACTGAAGAAAATCCAGAGGGGAGCAACAAAAATTATTAAAGGTGTGGAAAACATGACATATGAGGAAAAATTGAAAACAACTGGGTTTGCCTATTCTGGAGAAGGGAAGACTGAGAGGGACATGTGGAGAGAATGCTTATTAGCTTTCTTCAAACCATTGTGAAGGTTTTATTCGTATTTCCATTGGCAGGCAAGATATTATTGCATGCAGTTTGTCAATCATGAACAAAGAACATGGTCAACTCTTCATTAAAGTAAATATGGAACTATATTCTAATTGTTGTATCATAGCGTTAAGCATGCTGTGTGAAATCTTGATATCCAGGGTCCTCCTTATAGGTAGCTGACACCGCTTACACAAAGCAGTTGTGTAAGAGTTTGTCTACAGCAGTGATTTGCAACCTTTTTTCATCTGCGGACCCCTAAAAAAATTTCAAATGGAGGTGAGGTCCCCTTTGGAAATCTTAGACATGATCTGTGGATCCCCAGGGATCCGCGGGCCACAGGTTGAAAACCACTGTTCTATGGTGAGGACAACCTTTCGTGGATCCCCTTAGACATAGTCTGCAGACCTCCAGGAGTCTGTGAACCACAGGTTGAAAACCACTGTTCTACAGGACATCAGTGCATGGCAAGTAAGCGCACTGTAGAGACACCCTGGTTTCACATATGTTATAAAGAGGAGGGGGATAAATTGTTCTCATCCACTGAGGACAGAACAAGAAATAATGGGCTTAAATCGCAGCAAGAGAGGTTTAGGTTAGACATTACAAAAAACTACTCAACTGTCAGGGTAATTAAGTACTGGGACAAATTACCTAGAGAAGTTGTCAATGGAGGTTTTCAAGAGCAGGTTAGACAAACACCTGTCAGGGATAGTCTAGAAGAGGGGTAGGTAACCTATGGCATGCATGCCAAAGGCAGCATGTGAGCTGATTTTCAATGGCACTTGCACTGGCGGGGTCCTGGCCACTGGTCCAGGGGGCTCTGCTGCTGGCCTGGGGTACTGGCCGCCGGCCCCCTGCCAGCTGGGGTTCCATCTGCCGGCCCCACTCAGCCTGCTGCTGGCCCTGGGTCCTGGCCACTGGCCTGGGGGGGCTCTGCTGCTAGCCTGGGGTACCGGCTGCTGACCCCCTGCCAGCCGGGGTTCTGTCCGCCGGCCCCGCTCAGCCCGCTGCTGGCCCTAGGTCCTGGCCTCTGGTCCAGGGGGGCTCTGCTGCTGGCCTGGGGCTCTGCAGCCGCCCCCAGCTGTGGCCCACTGGCCTCAACCTGGGGCAGTGAGGGGTGCAGACAGGGGCAAGAGGGGGCGCAGCTCAGCACCCCCATCTTAAAAATGGTTCCGGCGCCACTGTGCTGGGATATTTTTAAGTCCTGATTTGCTGCTTACATCACTCTCACACCACGTGGAACAGCGCGCTGTTTGACGCTGAGACTAGAATGTACGTGCAAGAACTGGAATCTGAATTTTCTGACAGATTTCAAGATGTCCAGCGATTTGGCCCAATGCTTTTCTCGGAAAAGTTCGGTGAAAGCGACTTGGATTTATCTGTATTTCAGTGGATGGGTGTTGAAGATTTTGAAATGCAGCTCATCCATTATAAAGCTCAGAAATGTGGGCCTCAAAGTTTGGAGATCTGCGGAGTGCACTTGAAGCTACCGAGAGACATCATGGGGCCACTATTCTGACCTGCTGGACGTCCCTGCCAGTGAAATTTAACTATTTGAAGACAAATGCTTTCAGCATTTGGATCCACATACCTGTGTGAACAGGTATTTTCACACATGAAATCTGTCCTCTGTCCCTCTCGGAGGCGATTAACAACTGATCACTCAGAAGCCTGTGTGCAGCTTAAAGTATCCAGATATGTGGCAGACATTGGAAATCTCAGCAAGGAAAAGCAAAGGCAAGGATCACACTAAACTGATAAGATCTGCCTTTTTATTTAATTTTAAATGAAGCTTCTTAAACATTTTAAAAACCTTATTTAAAATGGGATGATTTTAGTTGGGGATTCGTCCTGCTTTGAGCAGGGGGTTGGACTAGATGACCTCCTGAGGTCCCTTCCAACGTTGATATTCTAGGATTCACTTTACATACAATATTAGTTTAGTTATATATTATAGACTTATAGAAAGAAACCTTCTAAAAACGTTAAAATGTATTACTGGCACGTGAAACCTTAAATTAGAGTGAATAAATGAAGACTCGGCACACCACTTCTGAAAGGTTGCCGACCCCTGGTCTAGAAAATACTTAGACCTGCCTCAGTGCTGGGAACTGGACTAGATTCCCTATCAAGGTCCCTTCCAGTCCTATGTTTCTACGATCTCTATGTTTATGGGGAGCTCCTCCTAGGCATGAGGGGCAGTATGGGAAAAAGCATGAAGGTGTTGATTTGACAATGTAACAAGTGGGCAATGGAGGCTGGCATTATGGGCCTATCAGAGGCAGGAGTCAACATCTCCATAGTGAATGAAAGATAACAGGTAGGGTGGGGATATGCCATGAGGGGCCTGGAAAGTGAAGACCAGTAACCAGTTTGATGGAATAGACAAGGGGAAGCCAGTGGAGGGCACAAAGTGAGGGGTGACATGGTCAAAGCGACGGGTTAGGAAAATGTTCTTTGCAGCAGCATTCTGAATAGATAAGGGTGAGGCAAGATTTCATTTATCAAGGCCAAAGGGAAGGATGTTGCAGTAATCAAGACATGAGATGACAACTGAATGAGAGTTTGAACTGTGCGGATGGCTAGGAAAGAGCATATGTTAGAGATGTTAGGCAGAAAAAATTGGCCCTATAGATTTATAGCTGGAGCTACAGTGCCAGGCCACATAAATTCTTGGCAGGTGTATCTATGTCCTATTGCAGGGATAACTGATGTGCCAGGAAGACTTTCCCTGTGCGTCAGGGGATCGCCCTGCTCGGCTCGTTCAGGTTCCCTGCGTAAGAGGGAGGTTTTAATTCTCAGTTTCTCTCAGCTTCGAGTCTGAGGAGCTCAGCTATGATCATATCATTCGGCCTACAGCAGTGCCAGAAGTGTGCCCAGTATATGGCAGAGAACTGAGGCCTGGCAGTCAAACTTGAGCAGGTGCTGGGGCACGACAGCAGGCAGTGCAGTGAGGAGCCTGACACGGAAAGAGGAGGAGCGCTGAGGGGGCACGTGGCTCATGGAAACCGGAGAGCTGTCCCAAGCCCAGGAGCCTTTTCCTCTTTGCCCCTCTCCTGCTTCCTATTTCCTACTCTCATCTCCTTGCTAGGCTTTTGTCAATTCCCTCTTCTGCTCCCCCTGCTCTGTTTTGCTCGGTCCCGTGTTCACCCGTTGCCGGCCTCAAGAGATCGAAAATCAAGAGTCAGATTCCCCCAAAGTCACGAGCTTTGCCCCAGAAACCATGAGATTTTAAAAACCTCACCGAGCGATGTGTTTTTCAGTCTGTCTTTGGACCGTGAACGCCCCTCTTCTCCTCTGACTACTTGTGTGTCATAATTTCAGGTTGAAAAGTCAACCTCTACCACACCTAAAAAATGCATGTCTCCCCCTGGCTGCCCAGAGGAAGACTCTGCTTACCCTGGCCTCATCCCTATGACAAGAAATGAGTGGCAGTTCCTCTCTCACTGTCTTGACTCCCCCACCTCTGACTTCCCCTGCCTCTGAGGCTGCTCCCCTTCCCTGGTCCAGCAGTACCACCTGCCCAACGCCCCCCACTTCTAGCCAGATCCCAGGTACAGGAGAAATCCCAAGGCAGTAGGAGGCAGAGAAGCGTTTCTGCTGGGTTTCCTCCCATCCACTGCCCGGGAACCCTCTCTCTGCTCTGGGGCCATACCCAAAGGCAGAGCTCAGTCTCAGGGCAGGTCTATGTCCTCAGCCCCAAAACTCTCACAGAGAGCTCTGCCCTGCCTTGACAATCATGGGCTCAGAGGAACTTCTCACGTCATTGCAAGAGCTCCTCCTGAAGGCTCCAAAATCCCATGACTCATGATCAGTTCACAAAAGTTGGCAACACTACAATACAGCCTTCCCCTGGCTGCTGGGAAGGGGACTTCCCTTCCCCATCCCACCACCCCAAGGCTGGGGGAGCTACCATCTGATCCCTAAATCTCCCACCCCCTCAGTATCCTTCCCCACCCCCCTCAGCCTCCCTTCTGCCCCCCACGTTTCCCAGTAATGGGAGATGGTGGCCATTTTGAATAAGGGAAAATTCATGAGGTGGTGCCTTTCATCACAGTTTCAGGAGATTGGAAAAAAATACCCCTAAGTCTCTTGAGTTGCAATAAAAACCACAAGACTCGGCAACACTGTAATAGTGGGGGTTCCTCCAGGCTCCTGTGTTTTCACCCTTCACCCACAGGCCACACATTGCAGCAACCCATTCATTGTCTGGGGTTGTCTGAGTCGCACTCCCTTGGGAGCCAGCAGAAGCCATTCCAGGCACAATTCCTTAGAATCAGATGTGGGCATTTTCCCGCTGCCGTGATCTGCACTAGCTTGTCTCTAGATGGTCCCAGTGCATGGCCCCGTGTAGAGTGCACCACACTGATCCAATCAAAAGGAGACAATGACTTGGATAATTGTAGCAACTTCCACATCTGAAAAGAGAAAAACATGCTCTTCTAGCCATGCACAGATGGGGAGATAACTCTTTAGGACACAATTGCTAGCTAGACCTCTAGGTCAGCTCAGAATCTAATAATACATCCAGACTGTAAACCACTATTGGAAATAGAGAGACAAGGTGACTGAGGTAATCTCTTTTATTGGACTGGCTACTGTTGGTGAGAGAGACAAGCTTTCGCGCTTACCCAGAGCTCACTCCCACAGACCTGAAGAAGAGCTCTGTGTAAGCACAAAACTTGTCTCTCTCAACATCTGTGTTGAACTGATCCTCATCCAGCCCACAGGCTCATCTGTACGCTGAGTAAACCATGACACTGGACCAGCGTAGAACTGGGGGTCATCAGCCCATTTGAACATGACACCCCTGTCCCCACGCTAACTTCAGACTGAGCAGGTTTAGTGGGGACAGGAGGCATGCTTTGCCAGTCAGAGAGCTTTTATCATGTATTCAACGGATGCACTTATGCCCAGGAGCAGATAGTCATTGCACATATGTGTGTGACAATAGAGGACACAAAAACCACACTTTTATAAACTACAGAAATAAACCACTTCCTTAGCGTTTCCAAGGAATGAAATGCAGCCCCCATGAGGGTTGCAACATGCTGGACTTCCCCTTTCCTCTTCTAATTTCACAAGATGTTATGGAAATTTTTAAAAATTCCCAAACAAAACGATGTCATTTCCAAGTTCACATTCCTGAGTGACAGAGCTGCAATTATGTGTCCCATTGTTTACAAAATCCTGGCACTTAACAGCCAGGGAACAAATAATTAAGGGCACCATAAAACTTCAGTGTGCCTGCATAACAACATTCACACAAACTTGATCCTCAGGTGGGTCAAGATCCTGCAGCTGGTGGAGGGGAAGTTAAAACACCACTTTGTCACCCCTGATTGAGGGAGGCTGGCTGGGGGATGAAGTGGCGGTCAGTAAAAGTTTGAGCATCCGTGGGGTAAAGGCCATGTTTGCCAGAGCAAAATGTTCTAGTCCTGCTCCATCACATGGTCATCTCAGCATTTTCACTGCGCAGTGATTGAAGTGAATGGCTGGTTTTTACACTCTACGGGAGAATTCCCCTTCCTATGGGTAATCCCCAGCTGCTTCTGATGAGACAGCTTTATGTTCCCTTTGTGCTTCTGGGCACTGACCCAAGGCTGAAGACCTAGCTCTGTTCCTCTCAAAGAAATACCTAGCTCATGGCAACAACCACCAGCTTAACTCTGACTATGGATTACTGAGACGGTTTTAAAAAGTGTTACCTTTTAAATTGTGTTCATCTGAAATATCTTTTTTCCTTTTGTTTTAATTCTTGTCAACTTGATTCCAGTATCCAAGAACTTTCTTTTAAAGACGACTGCTATCCTCGAATATATTTATCAAACAACAGTATTTTTTTAATGAGCTTATTGGTGAGAATAATGGGGTACAATTCTGTAGCCTTAAAATTACACCTGTTGTGTAGGAAGAGTGTGTCCTTATGGGGAAAAAAATGGTTATTAACTATTCTGTAACTGTTGTCCTTCGAGATGGGTTGGACCTGTCCATTCCAATGTAGGCGTGTGCAGGCCCTTAGCACAGCTCCCAACACTGTTTCCCCTTTGTTGTATCCATTGGGTCAGCTCCAGTGGCCTCTGGTGTCACGCACCTATAACGCCAGTATAAAGGGCCCTGCTGACCGCACTCCCCTTCACTTTCTTCTTGCTGACCGGCTCCGAAAGAGGGGATGGAGGGTGGGTTTTGGAATGGACGTGTGCAACACATCTCGAAGAACGACAGTCACAGAAAGGTTAGTGACGATTTTTTCTTCTTCAAGGGCTTGCACGTGTCCATTGCAGCGTAGGTGATTCCCAAGCAGTTGCACAGGAGGTGGGTTCGGAGATCAGGGACAGGCAAGACTGCACGGCCGAAGCTGGCGTCATCTCTAGCCTGCTGTATAGTGGCATAGTGTGTTGTGAACGCGTGAACGGACAACCAGGTTGCTGCCCTGCAGATCTCCTGACTCGGTACTTGCGCTAGGAAACACAAAGTGATCCACAAGGAGATTCTCTGTGCAGAAGTGGGGAGACCTTCCATTCTTTCCGCTATTGCTATGAGCAGCCTAGTGGATCTGTGGAGTTGTTTGGTCCTTTGTACGTGGAAAGTCAGGGCCGGCCAAACATCCAATGAGTGGAAGCACTGCTCCCCTCTGTTCGCAGGCGGTTTAGGGTAGAACACCGGCAGAAAGATTGCCTGACCTTTGGAAGGAACGACGCAGCGCCTTGTCAGGTGCCTGCAACTCCAATACCGTGGCCAGCCCCTCGGACGCCCGCACAGGAGTGGCCTCCAAGCAGAGAAAGCATCAGCCAGTTTGCGGTGCGGTCTGCCCCTGAGGCTTTCACAGCGGCCTGGCATGCAGGACTCATTGTGGGCGGGGAGGGGCACAGGGGCAAGTGTCCCCCCAGTAGCTGGCTGGGGCAGGGCCAGAACCAGAGAAGAAGGGGCAGGGCCAGAGCCTCTTCCAGCCACGCTGATTGAAAGAGGAAAACAAGCTTCCTGCTTTTCCATCTCCCAATCAGTTCCTCAACCTTGAATGAACTAGTCATTGAACTGAACTAATTTATACTGAAATGAAGAAACTGTTTTTCTGTATTTGCAGAAGAGGCTTATAATTAGATTGTAATTTCCTTAGGGCAGGGACTGTTGTTTTTGTTCTGTGTTTGTGAAACGCCTAGCACAATAGGATCCTGGTCCGTGACTGGGGCTCCAACATGCTACAGTAATACAAATTATTGCTGATCTAGGACTCCAACAAACTCTGGTTTCAGGTGCTTGGCTAATGACTTCCACCAGTTCACTAGCTTGACTTTCTTTAAAACTTCAGCAGAAAAAATGCAGCACTTAAATATTTTTAATTTAAATAATTTTAATAGATTATTGTAAATGTTTAGACCTTAATATAGGTTGTCATAATTTCACATTTAAAATAACTAGTTTTTTAAAGTACTCAAATATAACAATCTTATTGCTTTGGTCCTTTTTTTAATCCACCTTGCAGAGAGGGCAAGGACTGAGCGTGCCATCGTGTCTGAACTAACCTCATTTCTGACTGTGGTCACTGGAGAACGGTGATAAGGGTAGCGTGTAGCAAGCTTGTACTGCTGCTGTGTATGCTGTACCTATTATCCTGGACTTTGCTCGGCAGGATTATCAATCTGATATCTTCCACCAGCATTAACATCACTTCCTCTTATTATACAAAAAGGGCAGCACTGTACTACAAAGGACAGAAACTAGATCACACGTTTTGGAATTGGGATTCCTAGGTTCTGTTCCTGACTCTGCCACAGACTTCACAAACTCTGAATCAAATTGTGCTCTAGCAATGGTGTACGTTGTGACTTCATACTCAGATGCTGAGCTGTAAAGCACTGTGTGAAACAGGATGAATACAACAGGGGATAAAGCTTCTATTTGTACATGGCTATACTGTTGATAGAAAAAGGGAGGCAAAATTTTTTTGAGACACGATTTTAATGAGACTCTGATTTAAAAAATCTAAAACTTTAAAAAGTAAGAATCCAAAAGCAAGATTATCCTACTGTCATAAAACAGTATTAGAGATGTTACTGAAATGTTACAATACCAAGCTACTCTGGACCAAACCTAGAAAATATTCTTTCTACACTTGCAGAAGACTGTACTGTACTGTCAAAAGCTGAAGTGTTAAAATCAATTTTTATAAGTGCTTGGCTTAATTTTTTTAACAATTAATTTGTTTTTATTTAAATCAGATTTTTAGCACTTCCCTGCCATCAAAGTTGGTCTAGCACATCGCTAGTTCATTTCAAGTTGAAAAATTGAAAAGTTTGTTTCCCTCCTTCAATCTATGAATAAAAACAAATTGGGGACAGGATGAGATTTATTAGTTCTAAAATCTTGAAGTATATGGTAACTAGAAACAATGAGGTAAAATCACTTCCTACAGATTTTGATCTTTTCCTCCTTTCCCCCCAGCCCCTATTAACCAGAACATTTAAGGCCGTTTTATTTTAAGTTTTAAAATGCTATTTTTGTGTATTTTAATTGAATTGCTGCTTTCCCTCCCACCAGTCTGGCACTTGTCCCCTCTGCACTTAAATTGGATGGCTTCCTCCTCCACATTCCCTTTGTGACAGCACCAGGGTCACTGAGAGCACAGGAGACAAGCTCCCTGCTCCCAGTTCTGGTACCTGGGCTGGAGTAGCTGGAGGCAGCCTTTATAGGGAAAAACTGGCTTTGACCCTGTAGCCTTGGGCTGGACCATGCTTGGTCACTCTGAAGGTGGCACAGAGAGTCTGGTCAGGGTGGGGAATTCAGTTTGTGAGGGGAATGCAGTATGCTCAGTCAGTCTATGGATATGGTATATGTGTAGTCTGGACCCCACTAGGAGCTGTAAGGACTCTTTGGAGATCTTAGCAGTTGAAATCTTGATCTTTAATTCCCACCCCCGCCCTCCCTAGCTCATAAATTTGGGCAGATTTTCATGGTGATGGCAAAAAGCATATCTCTGACACAAAGGCCACTCTCTGCCACATTTCAAGTCCTTGCTCCAAAGCATGGGGGCACTAGAATTTTTCAAAGAAAAGGTCATCAGAGTTTGTTTGTTTTTTTACCATGGATACTTTTCTCTCTAGCCTTGTGCTTGGAAATAGTTGAGCCACTTTGGCTGAAATTTTCCATTCAGTTCAACTGGTTAAAAGCTGGCAAAATTATAGGTAACTGAAAATAGGGGAAATGTTGGGCAACTTTAATAATACCAGCCCTGTCTACTGCTCCTGATTATATTCCTTTTAGGAGTGGGCTTCATGAACTACCTGACCAAATATTTCCCAGTCCAAGTCAGTATTACTGATTCCCTTGCCAAGACATGGGATTGCTGAAAGCCTACAAAATGTGTAGCAGATCACATATCATGCTGTTCTTCAAACTCTTCATTACACACTATGAAAGCGACTACCTAGAGCTTACCCCAGCTCTCCACCAGAGTCTATCAGAGCCCCTCAAATTCAAATAAGAGAAAACACTGTTTACACAACTGTCCCCTGCCACTGCAGAACTTGAAATGAAGGCAGGGAAGAATTGTAACCGATGGGGTGGTGCTCACAGTAGTTTCCAGAATAAATCAGAGATAAAATAAGTTTATGCAGCATGAGCCAAATTGGGCATTCCACATTGTTTTTGTTAAGTTTTCCAAATAAATTCCAGTTGCTGATGTGTTATGGGAAACAGAAAATATACTGCAAAATGATTGCATGCTGGCAGAAGGGAGATGACTCATTACCAAGTGCTGATTCCACACATGACCACTTCCAAACTGCTCCCTACCCATCTTCCAACAGATGTTCAACCACCCCTAAGTCACAGGGAAAATTGCAAAAAAATATTTTTGATAACACAAAGAATTCATGAAGAAAGAAATAAGTGAAATGTGTTGGCCTGCATCAATTCTTGGTTGAGCTAAACAATGAGAAGCCAGAGCAGAATTCGTCTTTTTAAATTACAAGAAAACTGTGGCAAAAATCCAACATGGACAGCCAATCTCTGCAGTGACATGACTCATCAATGGGAATTGGAAGGGTCACCATGACCCACTCATCCTCGGTCTGTCGGCTGAGATTGCCAACAAAGATGCAAATTACTGACAACTGTGGTGATGGTTTTCATTATATGAGGCCTTGTCCACTACTAGAGTCCATCAAACCCATTCAACGTATGTCACTGAACAGCCTGTTTCAGTGATTGCTCTCCTATTGAAGTCACTTTGTGACCTCAAAGGTGAAACTGGTCATGTTTTGGAAATAGGACTTGCTAGTGACAATAGCAGTGCCAGTCCCAGAAGACAGCATGGAATAACTTGCACATCAGCTAGGTGTGGAAAATCTTGAGGCAGTAAAAGAATTAATATCCTAAAATGTCCATTTGAAACAAATGTCTGTAGCTAAAGTTGATTATGAGAGCCTTGTATTTCTAGTGATACTCACACAGCTTAAAGAAAGGGGGCAGTTTGCCACAGGAGGAGACGCCACTGCACCGACTATGCTGAAAGCAGTGCGTGTGACACAGTAGAAGACACAGAAAACAAATAAAATCATGATTGGTGTGCAGAAAATAAAGAAGGAAGTGTTATTTACTCCTTCTCATAACACAAAAATGAGGGGTCACCAAACGAAATTAATTGGCAGCAGGTTTAAAGCAAACAAAAAGAAGTATTTCTTCACACAATGCACAGTCAATCTGTGGAACTCCTTGCCAGAGGATGTTGTGAAGGCCAAGACTATAACAGCATTCAAAAAAGAACTAGATAAATTCATAGAGAATAGATTCATCTATGGCTATTAGCTAGGATGGGCAGGGATGGTGTCCCTAGCCTCTGTTTGCCTGAAGCTGAAAATGGGTGACAGGGAATGGATTACTTGATGATTAGCTGTTCTGTGCATAGAATCCTAGAATATCAGGGTTGGAAGGTGTGATGGTGCCCCCCATAAGGCTTTATGGAAATATGCTTCTGAATATAAACATATGACATAACTGGTATATGTTTTATGCTACATATGCCATATAACATATCTACGTAAAGGTTATGATCTACTGAATATATTCATCCTATTTGTATGCATGTGTCATCATTGTATTTGAAGTTATGAATATTGGCTGTATTCTTGTTCAATTTTAAATAACCTTAGTAAGGCATTTGGTCAGCCTCTTTAGAAAGGAATTTGCTAGTTAAGTACCCAATCAAGAAGCACTTAATGCACAATGGATCTTGGAAGGTTCCAATCCACATAAGAAGTCTACCTGAGGATGTTCAAGGTAGCATGTAAACAATGGCTTCTGTCTGTAAAAACTGAGTCTTGCATGAACATGTGACTTGCCCACGTGACTCCATCTTGGAGCTGGACTTTGCATAGTAGAGAGGAGAGGGTCTCCACCCACAAGAGAAAGTCTATTTAAGCAGGGGAGACCCCTCCATTTTGTCTTCAGCTGGCTAAAGAGATAGCCTCTCCACCCCCAAGGATATCTGAAAGAAACTGGAACAAAGGACAGTAACTACAGGGGGTGTGAGTGATTGCTGGACCCAGATTAGAAGGAGACTAGTCTGTAAAAGGAAGCTTACTGGAATTCCTCTAAGAGTGAGATTTTTATCTGTATTCAGTTTTCTTAGACATAGATTTGCTTGTTCTATTTTATTTTGCTTGGTAATTCAATTTGTTCTGTCCGTTACTACTTGGAACCATTTAAATCCTACTTTCTGTATTTAATAAAATCACTTTTTACTTATTAATTAACCCAGAGTATGTATTAATACCTGGGGAGGGGAGGCGCAAACAGTTGTGCATCTCTCTCTATCAGTGTTATAGAGGGCAAACAATTTATGAGTTTACCCTGTATAAGCTTTAACATGTATAAGTTTGAACCCCATTGGGAGTTGGGCATCTGAGTGTTAAAGACAGGAACACTTCTTAAGTTGCTTTCAGTTAAGTCTGCAGCTTTGGGGCACGTGGTTCAGACCGTGCGTCTGTGTTGGAGCAGACGGGCATGTCTGGCTCAACAAGACAGGGTGCTGGAGTCTCAAGCTGGCAGGGAAAGCAGGGGCAGAAGTAGTCTTGGCACATCAGACCCGTCACAGAAGGGACCTCAGGAGGTCATCTAGTCCAAACCCCTGTTCATTCCCTCTGAAGCACCTGGCACTGGCCACTGTTGGAAGACAGAATACTGGACTAGATGGACCATTGGTCTGACCCAGTATGGCCGCCTTATGTTCTAATGTAAATCCAGATCTTGGAAAAACATTTTCAAGCAGCAAAGGCTCCAGACATGCTAACTGGCTCCAGAAGACTCCCTCAGGAGCTAGAACAACTGTATGGGAAGTCCTGACACCATAGAATATCAGGGTTGGAAGGGACCTCAGGAGGTCATCTAGTCCAACCCCCTGCTCAAAGCAGGGCCAATCCCCAATTTTTGCCCCAGATCCCTAAATGGCCCCCTCAAGGATTGAACTCACAACCCTGGGTTTAGCAGGCCAATGCTCAAACCACTGAGCTATCTCTCCCCCGCACCAGCAGTGTCGGACAGCTCATTCCACTTGGTATGCACCAGAAGTTTATTCCTGCCCTCGGATAATTCATTTAAATAGCTGGTGCTGTTTATTCATGTTTAAATCTATTCATTATTATTCACTTCACATCATTCATTTATTCTGTTTATCCACAGGAGAGGGGTAGCATAGGCAGTGGCAGCTGAGGGATCTGCTGGGGTTGAGAAAGACCCATTGACCATTCAGTCCTTGGTATCACTGCTGGAACTGCTAATTCTGGTGATGTTTTTCTGGGAACTGGTCTCGGCATGGGCTGAAGCCAGTGCACCATGATGATTCATTCTTACAGATTTTAGTCTGTGTTTCTCATTGGGAACTGACTGCTTTGAGTAGCAGTGGGAGATGTGGAATGCTGTCTTTGGCATTACTTCTTCCTGCTGAAATCCTCAGCCAGCTGGTTATTTCTTCCTGACTGTGTTATTTCTAGATACTCCTCTACCTCCTCCCCAAGCCCCAACTCTCCCAATTCCAGTCTGTGCAGCTTGGAAATTAATTTGCAAAGTGCTCTCCATGGAGCAAAGACAATATACTGTGCATAATCATACTTTGTTTTTCTATGGCCCCTTCCACCCAATGATCTTAAAGTCCTTAACAAAGATTGATAAATTAAGCTTCACAAATCAACGCTATGAAGTAGGTAAACGTTTTTGTTCCCGTATTGCAGACTGGGAAAATGAGGCAGAGGTAGGTCATGTAACTTAAGCCTGTGGCAGAACGCAGGTTTCTGGATTCATTTTCTAAAAGCAAGTCATTGGGCCAGATTAATTCTAAACTGTAAGCCCCCATGGGCTGGAAAGGGAGCATGGCTTCTGGAGACATGAAGTCTGCCTAGATTCATAACGTCCACAGCCTCTCCTGGCTCAACTCCTATGTTAGAATTCAAAGCTGCCCTCCCGCAGGATGAGCACATCAGTTATCTGGAAATCACTAAGGGGCATGGAAATTTGCACAAATTAACCTTCCTGAACGAGGAGAGGCCTAAATCTATCTAACCTGTTCTTATTTTAATCTTAAACACACATTACTCAACATCAGTGTGCTGTTTGGACATTTAGCATCACTCACATCAAGGCAACCCAGCTGCTAACTTCAGGAAATACAAAAGCATCTGAATTTGTTTTTTTATGTCTATGAGTAACTGATACTTGAATTCCCAAAAGGAGGCTGGGACTCCCATTGTTTTTACAGTGCTCTTGTTTTCTTCCTCTTTAACCGGCAACTATTTGTAGGTTATGAAAAGCATTGTCAGAGCTCCCCTTGACTTCAAGTAGAGTTGTGGATGCTCAGCACCTCTGAAACTTGGAGCCTCAGGTAGAGATGACCAATGCCTACTGACAGTGGGGGGAGAAAGGGCAGAGTGAGCGCAGCTGGCTTCAAAAGTGTTACTGAGCATGCTCATTTTGTGTGAGCATGCTCAGTACAAGCCAAGCCGCAAATCTGATGGGGGGAGGGGCATGTGACCCCATATACCTCTCCCCACATGTCAGTTCTGGCCCCAGGTGTCTATAATAAAATACCCAAAAATCCAGGCATCCAAAATTAGAGGCCACTTTGGAAAATCTGGGTCTTGACCATGCTAAGCACTCCCCATGTCGTCATCCCAGAGAAGCTCAGCTATCTCAGTGGGTCGTGAATGTAGAGCAGGTCTCCCAAAGGGAAAGACTTGCAGTTGTGTTTCTCCCCGGATGTGAACTCACAGTTCATTCAGCAGGCAGCTCAGAATCCTGGGCACAGGGAGGCATTCTTTAAGGTGTGTAAGTAATATTCGACCAAACCCAAGATGCACATATGTAAGGATATGGACTTGAAAAATAGTTCCAAGGACTATTTCATAACAGTTCCACTGATATCTTATCAGTTCCAAAGGATTCCACATAATCTCAGTGTGCTGCGTCACTGAAGTGATGGCCACTTTTTAACAATTTTCCTTTCCTTCTTGGCAGACAAAGGGCCTGATCCAATGCCCATAAATTCCAGTGGGCCTTGTATTAGGCCCAAAGAGAGAAGGAGGAATGGGAAAGGAAAGAGGACTTAGGGTGGGTCAACTGGTTCAGCTTGAAAAGGAAAACCTCACAACTCATTCCCAACCCCTGATTTAATCCAGCCAAAGCCTTCAAGGTTTGATGCTAAAGCAGTGAGATGCACCAGGGCCGTGGTGGATTCTGCAGGACTGCTAGATGCATATCTAATATGCAGTGCCTTTTTAGGGGTCCCTTAAGGAGAAGCCCATGACCCCACAAATAGGAATAGAGATGCATGGAGGCCGAGCAGAGTGTCTTCTCATGTGTCTGAAGCAGAGGTGAAAGTAAGCCCGTCCGGTCCGGTCCAGCGTACTCATAAGAAAGTGGCCACCGGTACACAGCCAACTGTATCAGCAGGGCCGCTGAAGGGGGGTGGGGGGAGGAAAGGGGGCAGTTGCCCTGGAGCCCGGTGATTTAAAAGGGCCCGGGCCTACCCCCTGGCTCTTTAAATTGCCACTGGAGCCCCAGGGCTCCCGGCTGCCGCCGCTACCCCGGGATTCCAGCGGTGATTTAAAGGGCCTGGGGCTCCTGGCCACCACTGCCGCTACCGAGACAGTGGCTGGAGCCCTGGGCCCTTAAATCGCCGCCAGAGTTCCGGGCAGCGCAGGCTGGGCAGCGGTGAAGGGCTGGCTGGGGTAGTCTGGCCCCAGCCCCACCCCTTCTGCCTGAGGCCCCGCCCCTTCCAGGGGCCCAGAGCGCCCCCCTCCCCCTTGCCCAGGACCCCGGCCGCCCTGCATACTGGTCAGTTACTTTCATCCCTGGTCTGAAGTCCTGTAGCTTTATTCGCAAACAGGGGGACACTGGGTGCATGTACACTGGGAAAATCCATAGGAGTTTTTCTGCACCTGTGCAGCTGTACTGATGGAGACAGGTGTTTTTACCATGCTCATCTAACCCTGCCACAACTAGCAGAGCTGCATTCATGCAGAAAAATGCTTGTCAATATTCGTAGTGTTAATAAGGCCTCTGAGGGGAAATTGTAGAGGAGGGAACTAAAGAGATAGAGCAGTGAGTGGATCTGGCCACAATTGGGAAGCAGTGCCAGGAGCTGCCAAGATCCTCATAGACTCATAGATATTTAGGTCAGAAGGGCCCATTATGATCATCTAGTCTGACCTCCTGCACAAGGCAGGCCACAGAATCTCACCCACCACTCCTGCAAAAAACCTCTCACCTATGTCTGTGCTATTGAAATCTCAAATCGTGGTTTAAAGACTTCAAGGAGCAGAGAATCCTCCAGCAAGTGACCCGTGCCCCATGCTACAGAGGAAGGCAAAAAACCTCCAGGGCCTCTTCCAATCTGCCCTGGAGGAAAATTCCTTCCCGACCCCAAATATGGCGATCAGCTAAACCCTGAGCATATGGGCAAGATTCATCAGCCAGATACTACAGAAAATTCTTTCCTGGGTAACTCAGATACCACCCCATCTAATATCCCATCACAGGCCATTGGGCCTATTTACCATGAATATTTAATTATCAAAACCATATTATCCCATCATACCACCTCCTCCATAAACTTATTGAGTTTAATCTTAAAGCCAGATAGATCTTTTGCCCCCATTGCTTCCCTTGGAAGGCTGTTCCAAAACTTCACTTCTCTGATGGTTAGAAACCTTCGTCTAATTTCTAGTCTAAATTTCCTGGTGGCCAGTTTATAACCATTTGTTCTTGTGTCCACATTGGTACTGAGCTAAATAATTCCTCTCCCTCTCCGGTATTTAGCCCTCTGATATATTTATAGAGAGCAATCATATCTCCCCTCAACCTTCTTTTAGTTAGACTAAACAAGACAAGCTCCTTGAGTCTCCTTTCATAAGACAAGTTTTCCATTCCTCGGATCATCCTAGTAGCCCTTCTCTGTACCTGTTCCAGTTTGAATTCATCCTTCTTAAACATGGGAGACCAGAACTGCACACAGTATTCCAGGTGAGGTCTCACCAGTGCCTTGTATAACGGTACTAACACCTCCTTATCCCTACCGGCAATACCTCTCCTGATGCATCCCAAGACTGCATTAGCTTTTTTCACGGCCATATCACATTGGCGGCTCATAGTCATCCTATGATCAACCAATACTCCAAGATCCTTCTCCTCCTCCGTTACTTCTAATTGATGTGTCCCCAGCTTATAACTAAAATTCTTGTTATTAATCCCTAAATGCATGACCTTACACTTCTCACTATTAAATTTCATCCTATTACTATTACTCCAGTTTACAAGGTCATCCAGATCCTCCTGTAGGATATCCCTGTCTTTCTCTAAATTGGCAATACTTCCCAGCTTTATATCATCCACAAACTTTATTAGCACACTCCCACTTTTTGTGCCGAGGTCAGTAATAAAAAAATTAAATAAGATTGGTCCCAAAACCAATCCTTGAGGAACTCCACTGGTAACCTCCCTCCAGCCTGATAGTTCACCTTTCAGTAGGATCCGTCGTAGTCTCCCCTTTAACCAATTCCTTATCCACCTTTCAATTTTCCTATTGATCCCCATCTTATCCAATTTAACTAATAATTCCCCATGTGGCACGGTATCAAATGCCTTACTGAAATCTAGGTAAATTAGATCCACTGCGTTTCCTTTGTCTAAAAAATCTGTTACTTTCTCAAAGAAGGAGATCAGGTTGGTTTGGCACGATCTACCTTTTGTAAAACCATGTTGTATTTTGTCCCATTTACCATTGACTTCAACGTCCTTAACTACCTTCTCCTTCAAAATTTTTTCCAAGACCTTGCATACTACAGATGTCAAACTAACAGGCCTATAGTTACCCGGATCACTTTTTTTCCCTTTCTTAAAAATAGGAACTATGTTAGCAATTCTCGAATCATACGGTACAACCCCTGAGTTTACAGATTCATTACAAATTCTTGCTAATGGGCTTGCAATTTCATGTGCCAATTCCTTTAATATTCTTGGATGAAGATTATCTGGGCCCCCCGGTTTAGTCCCATTGAGCTGTTTGAGTTTCATTTCTACCTCAGATATGGTAATATCTACCTCCATATCCTCATTCCCATTTGTCATCCTACCATTATCCCTAAGATCCTCTTTAGTCTTATTAAAGACTGAGGCAAAGTATTTGTTTAGATATTGGGCCATGCTTAGATTATCCTTAACCTCCACTCCATCCTCAGTGTTTAGCGGTCCCACTTCTTCTTTCTTTGTTTTCTTCCTATTTATATGGCTATAGAACCTTTTACTATTCGTTTTAATTCCCTTTGCAAGGTCCAACTCTACTTGACTTTTAGCCTGTCTCACTTTATCCCTACATGTTCTGACCTCAATAAGGTAGCTTTCCTTGCTGATCCCTCCCCTCCCCCATCTTCCACTCCCTGTATGCTTCTGCTTTTTCTTAATCACCTCTCTGAGATGCTTGCTCATCCAGCTGGGTCTACAACTCCTGCCTATGAATTTTTTCCCCTTTCTTGGGATGCAGGCTTCTGATAGCTTCTGCAGCTTTGATTTAAAATAATCCCAGGCCTCCTCTGCCTTTAGATCCATACGTTCTTCAGTCCAATCCACTTCCCTAACTAATTTCCTTAATTTTTGAAAGTCAGCCCTTTTGAAATCAAAAACCCTAATTGCAGATTTATTTTTGTTAATCCTTCCGTTCAGTTTGAACTGAATTAGCTCATCATCACTTGAGCCAAGATTATCCCCTACAACCATTTCTTCTATGAGGTCCTCACTATTCACCAAAATCTCTCTCAAAAGTTTAAGACGTTAGTCCTAACACATATTTGTCAGACATTTCTTGTGCAGGACAAGATCTTACTTGATCTTGGAGCTACAAACAAATAGTTTTAACTGCAGTAAAACAAATACTGCAGAAAAGCATAAAGGAAAAAAAATCCCATTCTCCCTGTCCAAGTGTAATAAAAAAAAAATCACAGTGTATAATATATACCATGTAAACGCCCACTTTGCCCTCAGGCAGCGCCTTTCACCCAAGGATCTCAAACCAATTTATAAAGGTTAATGAATTAAGCCTTAACAGTCCTACAGGATAATATTATTACTGCTATTTTACAAATATGTAAATTGAAGGACAGAGAGGGTAGAGCTCAAATTTTTAAGTGGCTTCTAATTTTGGGTCTTTGTGTTTCTGAATGCCCAACTTTAGACACTTCCCAGTGTCTGATTTTCAGAGGAGATAAACACCTATCACACCACTGGGAACTGCAGATGCAACTTTCTGAAACTCGGGCCACAGGGACTCAATTCTCGACTGCTGTGCACCTTGTGAATTTTTTTGTATCTGTGCAAAATAGGTTCAAAACACTCCCATTTCTATCAGTGAGGGGAGAATTCTGAATTGGTAGTGTTTTATATCCGCTTCGCATGGGTGTGAATGATTACATGAAGTGCCAGATGGAGCGAATCAGGTCTGAGGGCTGAGATACACAAAGGAGCCCTAGAGAGCTAGGTGACTTTGGGGGGGAGGGATAGCTCAGTGGTTTGAGCATTGGCGTGCTAAACCCAGGATTGTGAGTTCAATCCTTGAGGGGGCCATTTAGGGATCTGGGGCAAAAATTGGAGATTGGTCCTGCTTTGAGCAGGGGGTTGGACTAGATGACCTCCTGAGGTCCCTTCCAACCCTGATATTCTATGATTCTATGACTTTCCCTGGGAGTTAGGTGCCTAACTTCATTAGGTCCCTTTGAAAATCTAAACCTCAAAGTCTAAAGGTGGATACCCAAAATTACAAACCACTTTTGAAAAACTGACCCGTGGTGAGTTGCCCAAGGTTATTTTGTAAGTTACTGGGAGAGGAAGGACTAGAAAAAATGGTTACTTTGGTTCTTTGAGATGTTCTGTCCATGAGATCCCACTCATGGTGTGCAGGTGCCCTATGCACTGGAGATGGGGCAGGGATGGAGACTGAAGTGGCACATACATCCTTGGCTGGGTCCAAAATTTCTTCATTTATGGGCATGGCAATGCAACCTTGAGAGACTGGTTGTAAGATATCAAATTGTTTACATGCTTTCTAAAGAGGAATTTCAAAACTTCTGCCATCTTTTTGAGGTTGTCTTGAAATGCCCTACAGCCCTCAGTGACATCAGGGGCAAATGAAACCATTTCTTCATCCAGAGAGGAGGGTGAAAAATATAAAGGCACTGATGGATCCTCTTGTCAACCCATGTCCTCTCCTTCATTCTGAAGTTGCTGCTCCTCTGGAATGACATCCTCTCTGAGGCTCTTGAAGGAGGAAACTAGAAGTGGTCCAGATACTGAGTATGCCCATGAATGCTTATGTTGCCGTGTCTAGAAGCCATAAGAATACATTATATTTGACCAATGAGGTGGGATCCAAGAATGGGAATTTCAAGTACACGACCTCTATAGAATTGGATTGTGATGAGAATCACTTTTAGAAAAGTCCCTGTCTCTAGAGCGACCAGGAGAAAAGGTTCCTGCTGGAAGCAGCCAAGGAAGAGGATGATGAAAATCCCTCAATCGGAAGATTCATTCATTCATAGATTCCAAGGCCAGAAGGGATCACTGTGATCATCTAGTTGGACCTCCTGTATAACACAGGCCATAGAACTTCCCCAAAATAATTCCTAGAGCAGATCTTTTAGAGAATCCAACCTTGATTTAAAAATTGTCAGTCATGGAGAATCCACCACAAGGCTTGGTAAATTGTTGCAATGGTTAATTACTCTCATTGTTGAAAAATCACACCTTATTCCCAGTCTGAATTTGTCTAGCTTCAACTTCCAGCCATTGGATCATGTTAGACCTTTCTCGGCTAGATTGAAGAGCCCATTCTTAAATCTCCGTTGCCCATGTAGGCACTTACAGCCTATAATGAAGTCACCCTTTAACCTTCTCTTTGTTAAGATAAATAGGAGGAGCTGAGATCTTGGAGATTCTGAGGTGGGCTCCCAGATTTTCTCAGAGTCTCAGGTGAAGAGAGATCTGCATTACCAGTACCCAAGGTGGATTTTGAGATTGTAAACAGTGGAGAGTAGACTCCACTTCAGGTGGTCTCTGAGTTCCGCTCGGGCAGTGCTGGACACCTCCATTGAAACGGTCAGTACCAGAAATCTGTGCACTGTGGAAAGTGGTACCGAGTGAATCGGCACCGGGTGAGTCAGTGCCAGTGTGCTGGCTGGTGCCACCGGATTTTTAAATTATCGATACCCCAGATGAGACTGAAACAAACAGCCTCATGATCCTCAGTGCCAATAGTTGCTCCAAGGGAACAATTTTTGCTTGGTGCTGAGTTCAATGACATATCATATACCGACTTCCCCGATGCAGAACTAGTCAAGTCTATAGTGATCTATGGCTTTTTCTTACTCAGTACCAGAGGTGTGGACTGGCGCTGAGAAGCAGCTGTGCTTCTGTCTTCCACAAACAACAGGGGTGCCTCACTGCTCCGAGGGCTTCTGAGATACAGTCTTTGAGCTCTTGGATGAAGCATGAGCTCTCTTCAATCCCCAAGAGCCCAGAGCAATGTCTCTTGTAGATGCAGAACTAGACGCATGAGGTTTTAAGGAAGGGGCAGGCACCTCTTCTCTCTGGATCACTCCCAAATCAGACACTTCCCTCACAGACTTTTCCATCCCAAAAAGTCTCAGATGGGCCTCCCTTGAGTTTTGGGCATAACCGATTAGTTGCACACATTGTGGGGATAGGGATCTCCCTGAAACAAAAGGAACACTGATTGTGTCTGTCAGTCAAGGGAATTGCCGGGTCTCATGTTGGGCGACCTAGGTTTGACCATGAGGCTGATAACCCCGATACCTGTAACTCTAACCTAACTCTAATCGAAAACTATAGATACTTTTTTCCACCAGCCTAAATGAGTAAACTATAACCAGCAACAATAAAATAAGTACAGTCACAATGGTAAACACTATGTAGCAAGCCTACCTTGAGCAACTGTGGGGACACTGAGGTTGTTCCAACTTGCTGCCAGTGGTGGAAAGAGAGAACTGAGGAGCATCTGGGATCGCTCCTCTCTTTACACCCTTGGGAAGGGGAGGAGGAGGGCAGGTGGGGAACGCACACAGCCCCTACAGATAATGCTGGTGAAAACATTATCAGCTCCTGCCTGTAGGATGCTTGTGCACTATGAGTGGGATCCACACGGACAAATACTTGAAGAAGAACCTAGGAGTCTGACTAGGGTTGCCAATTTATGTTGGATGTACTCCTGGAGATTTCATCACATGACATACTCTTTAATTAAAGAGTAAACTTTAATTCCTGGAGGCTCCAAGCCAATCATGGAGGGTTGGCAACCCTAATCCAGACTTCCAGTCCCTGATTTAGACACTCAGTTCATAGACTTTAAAGCCAGAAGGGAGCTGTGATGAGGCATATGCCCTACGCTGGCAAATGAAAAGTTAACCTGGGGTGGGGGTAGCAGTGGTGGGGTTAGGCTCAATTCAGTATCAGGCCCAGTTGAGGAGGAGGATAGGGCTCCATGAAGACAGGCCTGAATCAATGCAGGGGAAGACTCTGGAGTCAGGAGGCTGTGGGAGAGGCTGTTAGGGGCTCTCCTTAGTAGTGGACTAGGGAAGAAGCTGCACATGGAGACAGAACTCCAGAGTGGGAGTAATGGAGGCTGCAGCCCTATGAGAGACACTGATAACTAGGGGGGAATGCCTGCAATGCTGTGTCTTGGCTCAAGGGGGCACCTCAGCAATGAGTTCCCCCCCATTAGAGGACCATTATGATAATTTAGTATGATCCTGCATAACACAAGACACACACCATTGACTTTCATCCAATTGGTCCTACACTGGGTCTCATCACTTGTGGTTGAATGTTCCCACACAGTATGCAATGTAAAACGTTGGCCACTTTGAACAAGTCTGAACATCCACGACAACAGCCGGAGTTGGCCCAAATGCTTTATTCGCAGCTAAGTTTCAGGATGGAAAGTCATTTGCTTTGGCCCCCATCCCATCCCTCTCTGCCTACCTTGGGTTTCCAGCAGCTGCTACTGTATAATAAGTCCTTTCTGTTAACATATGCCAGCAATGCTCTCTCCAACCATTCGCTCCCACAGTGTGGCAGGAAACCTATTTGTGTCTAAAGTGTTTAGTCTTGTGCCTGCAGTAGATTCTAAACACCTTAGGGCAGAGACTGTCTCTAGATATTTGTGAAGTGCTGAGCGCTCTGTTGATGTTCAATAAATTACACTAATTAAGCCCAAGTGTCTTTTCAAAGCCCAAACCCCCCCCCAAAAAACAAACCACAGCCTAAGTGAGCATTAGGGCTCTGAGGGGTTTGTTTAATATTTGATCAGTTGAGCGAAACACGCACCCTGCCATGGCTAAAAGCTTGTGAACTCTGATTCCCTGGAATGCTTTCCACTATCTGACAAGGACAGGCATGAAGCTGGTGTCCCTAGTGCTCTTCTATTAGACACAACCTGGCATGCCAGGCAGTTAATGTTCTCCCAGGTGCATAGTGCAACGGAACTATTTTTGGCAGGTTAGCCCTACATCTCTACCTGTGTTTTAACTGCCAAATAAAAAGGAGGGTTGTTGTTCTTAGGAGATCATGCGTGTAAAACCATTGTGAAGACAAGGCACTGTGGTTTTACAATCAGGTCAACCCAGGTCAGGGGGCATAGTGCTGATGATGGCTGGTGACAGCATGGGAAACATTGTAAGTGTCTTGTCTCCGCTCAGGATTTAACAGCAAGATAACTAGAACACATTTGCTATCTCTGTGTTAAAAATACCGCACTTTCTGTGTCATTGAGGACCAAGTCCCTCTCTCTCACTTTCCATGGATGCTGCTTAGCACAGGTGCCAAATCCGTGGGAGCTCTAGGGCTCAAACACCCATGGAAAAAAGACAGCGGGTACTTAGCACCCACCAGCCACAGCTGACCGCCAACCAGGTGTGCAGTGGCTGGTGGGAGGAGCCTGGGGGTGGGCTGAGAGGAAGGAGCAGTGGGGTCTCAGAAGAGGGGGCAGAGCGGGAGTGGGAACAGGCAGAGTCAGGGCGGGGCTTCAAGAGCAGAGCAGCAGCAGGAGTAGGCGAAGCAAGGGCGGGGCCTCGGGGAAAGACGTGGAGTGGTGGTAGGGCCTTGGGCGGCGCACCCATGGGGGGGAAAACGTCAGTGCCTGTAATGCTTAGGCACACACCAATGGGTACAAACAAGTTTAATCTGTAGAAAACTGTCAATTTTCAGAGACTTACAAGTCCGACTGCTGCTGAGACTAGTCTGAAGTTGGGATGGTTCCCAGCAGCTTTTCCAGAGCAAGTCTCACTAAGCCATTCCCCTCCGCTGCTGGAAACACTCTCTGGTCCCCCGCCTGTGCTCCCCCTTCCCTTTCCCCCCTACTAGTGCATTCCGATGCCCATGATAGATCCCAGGGATGGGCAGCGCAGGTCACACGGATGGGCTTATGGTAGCTTCTGCACAGTCACTTCATAGAGAGCAGTAGATCCATTTCGTTGTTGCCTTAAATCAATAATGCCACTGCCTCTCTGTAAGCCTAGGTTATACAGAAGCCGCTGGCGATGCTCTGAACATAAGCATTGTCCTAGCAGTGCAGGACAACTGGCCCAAACAGCAGTTCGGTGCCTACGGGCTTGTCTACACTCAAAATGCTACAGCGACATTACTTGAGCTGACCAGATGGAGTCTCCCGTTGGCGTAGGTAATCCACCTCCCTGAGAAGCGGTAGCTAGGTTAACAGAAGAATTCTTTCATTGACCTAGCGCGGTCTACTGTAGGGATTAGGTCAGTTTAACTATGTTGCTCTGGAGTGTGAATTTTTCATGACCTAAATTTTTAGTGTAGAGCAGGCCTCAGTTCCGTTTCTGCCTCTACCATCGATTCCTTTTGTTACTTAATCTCCCTGGCCTGATCAGGAATATACTTAACTTTAATGGGATTTAAGCATGGGTTTAAAATTAAGCCCATGCTTAACTGCTTTCCTGAAGAAGGGCCTTAATTCAGTCTGTAGAGAAGAGATAATAATTATGTCTTGTTTACTTTAGAGTAATAACTTCAGAACAGTGACTCATATGTGCAACATGTGGCAGAATAGGGTCCTGATCTTGGTGTAGCTTCCAGTCTCTCCTGTAAACTCCAGAATCACAAAGATTGCAACCTATATGTTCATCTTCATTTAAATTGGAATTAATTGTCAAAGATGTATATGGGTGATCAACAGGCTGTACAAGCCTTTAAGCACATTTCCAACAGAGTATGAAAGAGCCATGACTATGATGTCATAATCGCAACCTCTCTTGTGTATTATTGTTGACAAAGCCCACTATATCTCAGTGCTTAAATAACAATGAGCTAAGAACGCAGATGCCTCATTGGCAGTCACCTGAGATTTCCCATCAACCCACTGGTGCATTAACTCTTTCTCAGTGATATGGCGTTTCGATCAACTTGAAAATATTTATACACAACACCTCCGGATGTTTTCCTCACACACACTTAGATTCTTATGGTACAAATATACTTTGGTTTTAGTCCTTTCTCACAGTGATCTTTCAAGGGCATCATAAGTTGGATATCAGGTTCAGGTGGGGAGAAAAAGGAGGCAGTAGCTGATCAAGACGTCTGCATTTTGTGTAGCAATTTCTTTGTATGCTGCACATAAACGATACAGTATACAGAGAAAGGAGTGTTGTTCAATAGATGTAGCACTTGGCTGGGGGGTCAGTTTTCAGTACTTTTCTCAGCAACCATGTAAGGATTCATAGGACTAGAACCCAGGTCCACAGAGCCTGGAACAACTGAGGTGCCTTTGTTGCCACCAGATCACATAGAATGCTAGCCAAGGAGCACTGAGGAATTAGGCGCCCCGGGCCATATCACTCAAACAGGCCAGAGCAACAGCACCCTGTGGCTTCTGATTGGCCAATGGTCACTATTTAACCCTGAGGGTGGTGTAGGAAGTTGTCTGGGTAACATGCAGACTTCTGGCTAGCTGTGATGCCAGGCCTCACCTTGCTTTCTGATCTCCAGTCTCTGGCCCCAATCCGATTCCAGCCTGATAACTATCTCTGATTCTGACTCTTTCCTGTTGATCCCAGCTTGCTGACTACTGCCTTGTGGCCATCCTTGACTTGTGGCCATCAGCCCAGCTGCGGCTGCTAGGCCAGACTGCCTGTGCCCTAGTCTCTTACAAACCATGGGCAAGTTACGTTACCTTCTCTGTGCCTCAGTTTCCCCACATGTAAAATGGTGCTAATGATACTGGCCTTCCTCGGTCAAGCACATTGAAACCTATACATGAAAAGTGCTAAGTATTATTATTTATTAATTGACACTAGAACATACCATTTGAACATCTGTGTTGGGAGAATTTATGACCAAAGTAGTTAAGGACTCCGGAAAGTTTTCTCTAGATCTCCTAGACCTCATGATGTGTCTTGTCAGGCTGAAAGTACAGGACAACCTTACATCCACAATGCTGTATAACACCTACGTGTGCTTCATACATATTGATTCATCCTGGACTGAAAGGAAAGCAATAACAACACCACCTAGCTCTTATCTAGTGCTTTTCATCAGTAGATCTCACAGCATTTTACAAAGGAGGTCAGTATCATTATCGCCAATTTACAGGTGGGGAAACTGAGGCACAGAGCAATGAAGTAATTTGCCTAAGGTCACCCAGCAGGCCAGTGGAAGAGTCAAGACTAGAACACAGGTCTCCTGAGTCCTAGAGGCTGATGCTCTAGCTAAATAACACAAGCTCAACTACTGTCAAAGGCATTTTGAAAGAAATTACAGAAATTAACCAAAAAGAAAAGGAGTACTTGTGGCACCTTAGAGACTAACCAATTTACTACAGCTCACGAAAGCTCATGCTCAAATAAATTGGTTAGTCTCTAAGGTGCCACAAGTACTCCTTTTCTTTTTGCGAATACAGACTAACACGGCTCTTCCTCTGAAACCAGAAATTAACCAGACTCTGTTTAAATAACTGTGTTTACAGCTGTGAAATCCCTGGGGCCTGATTCTGATCTCACAGTAGTTTTGTGACCGGGGTCCCAGTGGGGAGCCAGCTGTGGTCACTCAGGGTGAACTGCAAAGAATGGGGCAGACAATGCCCATAAAGCTGGTGGATATTCCAATACTTAGATTCACCATGCCAGTATAAAACAGCTTCTTTATTACTTTACTGATTACTCAGAAGTCCAAACAACACAGTTCCCTTAAAGTGATCCAGCCTCAGGCCTCCATCTAGGTACCCACGTCAAATATGATGAAAATTTCTGAAAATCTTATCTCATCATATAGAAGAAAAGGTTCTACCAATCCCAAAGGATCGGACACGTTACCTCCCAGGTTAATGAATATTCCAGATCTTACCCAAATACACGCTACAGCCAATTCTTATTAACTACACTAAAATTTATTAAAAAACAAAAAAGAGAGAGTATGGTTAAAAGATCAATATACAGACAGAAAGGAGTTCAATTCACTGAAGTTCAGATTCACAGCATAGATGGTGAGCTTTGTAGTTGCAAAGAGTTCTTTCAGAAACAGTTCATAGGTTATAGTCCAATGTCCAAATATCACATTCAGGGCATACCAGCATAACTGGGACCTCGGTCTTTGCAACTCAAGTTTTTCCGATGAAGCGTAAGCTGATCTGAGATGACAGAATCAGGACCCAAGGATCTTTTATACAATTGCATGTCCTTTGACAAGATGGAGTTCAAAAGGTAATTAGGATGACTTTTAAAGAGGTCCATCACCGGTACTTAGCTATAGAATTAACATAAGGCCATTTGCTTGTTCCTCCACCATTCACATTACATTTCAAAGACAGATGAATACTGAGATATCCCTTGTTTACAATTCATTTAAATGCTAGGATCTTCTTTTGACCTCTGAATTATCAGAATACAGCATAGACAGGGCTTGTTGATTACATTGTCCACCCTACTCATACATATGTAAATACACAAAAACACAATATTATCTCCCCACATGTCTTTTGAAGGTTATTTATTTTGCAGGATGTTTAACCTCTTCTAGCCATGCGTCACAAGTATAAAACCACTGAAGTCAATGCAGTTACACTGGTGTAACATGAGTGCAAGCTGAGATTTGAATCAGTTCCTAAATTCCACAAGGAATCCACAGTCTCACCACAACTCTGCATGCTCGTGAGCAATCTCAGCAGAATGGGACAGTGACTGAATATGCCTGAAGCCTGGACTATTCTCATGCCATACTTGGTCCACTGCAGTCAGGACAGAGGCATGTTGCTAGGGCAACATAGGGGAAGCCTGTACTGCTGCTAGCATTCTATTGCATTGTTCAGTCACAGAGACCGTCACCTGTCACTGGTTTCTCTCATACAGCTTGTATTTATACGTTTGGCAAACTGCCAATGATCTGCCGGTGGCAGCTAGACCTAACAGCACCCCCAGTTTAAAGATGACCAACAAAGGGGAAAAATCAAGGGGGTCTTTGATCCTTTTTGATATATAAATATGGTCTGAGCAACATGTGTGTGGCAGGAGAGAAGTGGGCAGTTAAGGGTTTTTGGTGGTGTTTTTCCCCTGTGGTTTTATATATATATATATACTAGAAATTCAGAGCTGGTCTACTCTGGACAACTGAAGAACTCATAGATTTCTGACAGCAGAGATACTGTCTGCTTAAGTTAAATCTGATTAATTGAGAGGGGGACAAGGTTTTTATTTACACTATGTAAAGCTCTTTGGTTATGTTAATACTTATTTCACTAAAACACTTGGGAGAAAAGCTGGTTTGTTAATGATGCAGAACCCTCGCCCCTTCCATTAAGGGCTGAAAAAGCATTCAATACATATCTTTGTGGCTCCCAACCAGTCCTCTGTCAAAACCAGGGATGACCAGACTTAATATTTCTGGTATTTTTAAGGTTAAAAAAGCAATAAGGGAGGAAAAAATACTTTACAGGCCATTTTTATACATAAGCAAAATAGCACAAACACAATTTTTAATCCCTTGCAAGTCACCTTTGAAGGAGACACTTGAGAACTTCTCCAGGAAAGTTCCTCAGCTATAGCATTTGCTTTTCTCTTTGGTCTGACATTTCCTAGTTATTCTGAGCTCCAGGACATGCTCGAAAGGTTGATCTTGTTTTCCCCAGGATTTTCTGGGCAAGGTGGATTAAGAACTTTTATGCAGCCTGCTAGAATCATAGATCCATAAGGTTAGAAGCGACCGCTAGGGTCATCTAGTCTAACCCCCGGCCAAGATTCAGGATTTGTTGTGGGACATTTGTTTGAGTGTCGAGGGCTGTTTATATGATTATTGTACAGAGGCTCTGGCAGTAAAGGCAGTCTATTCTGGATGTTTATCTTTGATCATTTTAAATTGTGGTTTAAGTGCCTAGAGTCCAAGCAGTTGTCTTTTATAAATGGAAAGAAATGAATGAATTTATGCCAATGGCCTTGCCCAGGTGTAAGTGAGTGCAGCATTTGAGGCCCTTAAGTTTCCAAAGTATGTTTTAATTACAAATGAGTAACAAAAGTGTTTAAAATCACTTCTGGGGGGCGGGGCATGGTGGAGTATGGAGGAGGAATGTGCAAATATTTCCTTTTGGCAAGTGGGCCCAACTTGGTTTCAGCTTACTTACGCTTCCTCCATCCCCCATGATAACAGTTTGAAACATTTATTCACAGCCAGCTGTCTGTGTCTTTCAGCAAAACGCCCTATTTCCTCCACTCTTTGCTCCCTGAATTTTTCCCTCCTCTCCCCACTCCAGTAACTAAATATCAGCGTGAGAAAGCTGCACCCACTGTTCTCCTTGGATCTATTCTATTCGGATCTACAGAGGTTCATATACTGTCCTCATCACCTGAGCAGCTGACTATCCTTCTGGTAGCGCATCATACAAGGAGATTAACAAGGCTAAAGGAAATGAGCAGGAGTCACGTTGCAGCGACAGTCCTGCCACCCTTTTGCCCAACGCCATGTGAGCTCAGCTCTGCACCAGGATGGATGACACACACTTTCCCTCTCCCTCTGCTTGGAGGAGACTAGCTGCTCTAACTTCACCCAGTCCAGTGCTGCCCACTCATACTATGGTTGGCTCTGTGCAGGGGCACAAGGACATGGAGGGAAGTAAAGACTCCTTGCATCCCTCTCCCCTTTGCACACTCACACAGGGCCAACCCGCAGTCTGACTCCCCTTATTCAAAGTTTCATCCAACTCATCTCCTTTTGGGTGGGAAATTGATTACAGGGGGCTCCTAAATGTATTCCAGAAAGAGGATTCTCTTCTCCCATCAAATCCTAGAAATTCTGCAATGTGTGCAGTGCCCGGTGGCTCTGATTTCAAGCCAGGTTTCATACAGTGAGAGGCAGTACTCACCTAATTACAGCAAACACCCCTAATTTACAGTCCACCAAAAAGCTGGTTGCACATTTAATCATGGGAATCAGCTTCCAAGTGAAAGATCTTTGTTAGGTATAGTACAAAGGTTAAAACAGCTGATGGCATCAATAGAAGCTGGCAGAGTGTCACAAAGTCTGAAAGCGAAGGATATGCAGTTAAGACATTGTAAAGTTGTATAACTGCATACTTGTATTAGATATCCTGTGAAATTATTTGAGGACTTCAATAAGCTCAGACATAGGTGAGAGGTTTATTGCAAGAGTGGGTGGGTGAGATTCTGTGGCCTGCATTGTGCAGGAGGTCTGACTAGATGATCATAATGGTCCCTTCTGACCTTAATATCTATGTATCTATGTATAAATGTGCTATGTTGGGTAACATATTCAAGCAATACATAATTTACTTCTATGAATTTTGTTGTTGGTTTCTTTATGAAAATTAAGTTAAAAAAAAAACACCAATAAATAAAATGTCCCGACAGGTAGTCACACAGAACAGCTGAGGTAAGTTTGAGGGGTACAAGTAGAAGTCAACAGATTGAGATGTGGATGTGCACAAACACGGGTGCTAAATCTGATGTGGAACAGAGCTCCGTGGGCAACATCAGTTCTGCTGTGTCCAGGAGCACCAGCAGCTCCGGAACGTTGCTCTTGGCAAGCGCCATCAGACGTACATCTTTACAGTAACAGAGTCAACAACAGAAAAAGAAACTAGAATCTGATTCAGAGCAGCAAATACCCTAGCTGGCCATAGGGCTGCCTGAAGTCTGAACAGACCATAGCCCCAAGCCTGCAAGTTGCATATAGGGCATGCACGAGGTCATATCAGTATGTCACCTACAGCACAAATATATGTTACAATACACTGGTCACTGGTTCAACGTCAGGTACCCAGAATTCCCCAAGGCCCTCACATCAGCACCCATATCCGAATGCACGGCATGGGGAAAAATGCAAGATAAACCTGTGGATTTTCAGTCCTTTGGGAAGCACTTTCCTGGGTGATAGCCTCCTTAAAGGGGTGGAAAAGGGCTCCCACAGAATTCCTACGAAGGGCTCCTGCTGCCACCCCTGGTGGATCCCTTTTCCACCCCACTAAGGAGTCTTCCTAAACAGACAGCCCTATCCCAGTAGGCATTTTAGAGGACAATGCCTCAGCAGGGGACAACGGTTCCCAAAGCTCCCTGGTGCACAGGAGGAGTGTTCCCACTGTACCACCCTTTGGAACGGTGTAGCGTGGGCTCCCCTTGCAGACGACCCCATTAGGCTGGCTGGGGGGTGGGGGGGAAGGCTGATGGCTCCATCTCCTCCCCTGCCTCACACACACACACTTTTGGGGTGATCCAATGCAAGGATGGGTTGGCAACTGAGGCTGGCCCAGGTAAGGGGCTACAAGGAGGGGAACAGTCCCAGTGCCCTGTTCCTTTTGTGCACAGGGTGCAGCCATGAGCTGGTCCTTTGGTTCCCCTCCCGGTGCAGCTGCCCGGAGGACCGCACACGGGGCGAAAGCAGCGACGCCAGCTCTGCAGGAAGGGCCTGGACCTCCCCTCGTCCCCATCCTCGGAGCTGGACCTTAACAGCAGCGCACGGGATCCCCCTCTTTCGGAGGCGCGCATAGGCTCGCTCTGGAGCGCACGGCTTGGCTCCAGGTGCCCCCGGGGCTCGCCGACTCCTCCTTCCCCCAGAGCGCACGTGGCCCGAGCGTAGGGAGGTGGCTCCTTCCCAGTGCGCTCCCCTTCTAGGGCGCACCGCGCACCTGAGCCCCCCATCTGCAGCCAAGCTGGGCTGGCGGTGATGGTCTCCGCTCAGGACCGCGCGCTGGTGGGGCGGGCTCGTCCCCTGCCAGGAGCAGCCCCCGCCCCCTTTGCCGACCCCCAGCCCCTGCGCTCCGGGGGAAGAGGAGGAGGAGCGGCTGGCAGGCTGCGCTCTCTCGCTTACCTTGCAGCGCGGCCGCGCTGGTGCCGGAGGACAGGAGCCCGACGATGCCGCAGAGCAAGAGCAGCAGCCGGGCCATGGCATGGGAAGAGCTAGGGTAGGGCGCCAGCCTCTCCAGGACAGGGGCGCAAGGTCAGATCCCCGGCGGCGGCGGCTGGGGCCGGGACGGAGGCAGCTTCATTAGGGGATCAGGCTGGGCACGTTTCAGTCCCGAAAGGCACCTGAAAGGGGGGCATGTGAGTGAGGGCGCAAAGTTCCGGCTCGGTGGATCCGCCCCAGGCGCCTGGAAAAGTCTGCAGAAGAGTTTGGGGAAACTAATTCAAGTGGACTCGGCGCCTTTCGCTTTCGGTTTCAGCATTGAAGTCGCAGCAGCTGGGTCAGGGGCATTTGTCAGCGAGGGGGGAGGGGACACTTTGGCTGTCAGCAGCCCAAGGGATAGTGACCCCTGGTTCCAGTCCTCCGGCACCCCCCGGATAGGGCGACACGTAGTCCCAACCCTCCGGCACCTGGGTGAATCCAAGTTACCTTCCTTCCAGCACCTAGAGGGGAAGAAAAGGAAGACTTGTGGGGAAAGCTCATGCTCAAATAAATTGGTTAGTTTCTAAGGTGCCACAAGTCCTCCTTTTCTTTTTGCGAATACAGACTAACAGGGCTGCTACTCTGAAACCTAGAGGGGAAGGTGACACGTGGATCTAAGCATCTGGTGCGCAGAGGGAGGGCTCTGGCAACACTAGCTCTCTTGCTAGCTTTTCCTAGGGTCACACTATTATTTTCTGTGTGTTGTTCTCTCACTCCCCCCCCCCCCCCATCAAATTACCCAGTTGAACCCTCCACCCACTGGGCAGACTCTATGGGGGAATAAAAAATCCCTGTGGGTGGCCCAGATCAGCTGATTCAAGCTCAGGGGATTCAGGCTTCTGCCCTGAAAAATCACTGTGTGTAGATGTTCAGGCTAGGGCTGGAGCCCAAGCTCTGGGAGTTGAGACCCTGTGAAGAGGGAGGGTCCCAGAGCTCGGCCCCAAGCCCAAATGTCTATGGAGATTTTTAGCCCTGCAGCCTGTCGATGATGGTGCCCCCAATGTGGACATGATCTGTCAACAGAGCCTCTGGGATCCTGACAGGTTTCAGAGGAACAGCCGTGTTAGTCTGTATTCGCAAAAAGAAAAGGAGTACTTGTGGCACCTTAGAGACTAACCAATTTATTTGAGCATGAGCTTTCGTGAGCTACAGCTCACTTCATCAGATGTTTACCGTGGAAACTGCAGCAGACTTTATATACACACAGAGAATATGAAACAATACCTCCTCCCACCCCACTGTCCTGCTGGTAATAGCTCATCTAAAATGATCAACAGGTGGGCCATTTCCAGCACAAATCCAGGTTTTCTCACCCTCCACCCCCCCACACAAATTCACTCTCCTGCTGGTGCTAGCCCATCCAAAGTGACAACTCTTTACATAATCAAGTCGGGCTATTTCCTGCATAGATCAAGGTTTTCTCACATCCCCCCCACCCCCATACACACACAAACTCACTCTCCTGCTGGTAATAGCTCATCTAAACTGACCACTCTCCAAGTTTAAATCCAAGTTAAACCAGAACATCTGGGGGGGGGGGTAGGAAAAAACAAGAGGAAACAGGCTACCTTGCATAATGACTTAGCCACTCCCAGTCTCTATTTAAGCCTAAATTAATAGTATCCAATTTGCAAATGAATTCCAATTCAGCAGTTTCTCGCTGGAGTCTGGATTTGAAGTTTTTTTGTTTTAAGATAGCGACCTTCATGTCTGTGATTGCGTGACCAGAGAGATTGAAGTGTTCTCCGATTGGTTTATGAATGTTATAATTCTTGACATCTGATTTGTGTCCATTTATTCTTTTACGTAGAGACTGTCCAGTTTGACCAATGTACATGGCAGAGGGGCATTGCTGGCACATGATGGCATATATCACATTGGTGGATGTGCAGGTGAACGAGCCTCTGATAGTGTGGCTGATGTTATTAGGCCCTGTGATGGTGTCCCCTGAATAGATATGTGGGCACAATTGGCAACGGGCTTTGTTGCAAGGAAAAGTTCCTGGGTTAGTGGTTCTGTTGTGTGGTATGTGGTTGTTGGTGAGTATTTGCTTCAGGTTGCGGGGCTGTCTGTAGGCAAGGACTGGCCTGTCTCCCAAGACTTGTGAGAGTGTTGGGTCATCCTTTAGGATAGGTTGTAGATCCTTAATAATGCGTTGGAGGGGTTTTAGTTGGGGGCTGAAGGTGACTGCTAGTGGCGTTCTGTTATTTTCTTTGTTAGGCCTGTCCTGTAGTAGGTAACTTCTGGGAACTCTTCTGGCTCTATCAATCTGTCTCTTTACTTCTGCAGGTGGGTATTGTAGTTGTAAGAAAGCTTGACAGAGATCTTGTAGGTGTTTGTCTCTGTCTGAGGGGTTGGAGCAAATGCGGTTGTATCGCAGAGCTTGGCTGTAGACGATGGATCGTGTGGTGTGGTCAGGGTGAAAGCTGGAGGCATGCAGGTAGGAATAGCGGTCAGTAGGTTTCCGGTATAGGGTGGTGTTTATGTGGCCATTGTTTATTAGCACTGTAGTGTCCAGGAAGTGGATCTCTTGTGTGGACTGGACCAGGCTGAGGTTGGTGGTGGGGTGGAAATTGTTGAAATCATGGTGGAATTCCTCAAGGGCTTCTTTTCCATGGGTCCAGATGATGAAGATGTCATCAATATAGCGCAAGTAGAGTAGGGGCTTTAGGGGACGAGAGCTGAGGAAGCGTTGTTCTAAATCAGCCATAAAAATGTTGGCATACTGTGGGGCCATGCGGGTACCCATAGCAGTGCCGCTGATCTGAAGGTATACATTGTCCCCAAATGTGAAATAGTTATGGGTAAGGACAAAGTCACAAAGTTCAGCCACCAGGTTAGCCGTGACATTATCGGGGATAGTGTTCTTGACGGCTTGTAGTCCAGTGGGGTGGGAGGAGGTATTGTTTCATATTCTCTGTGTGTATATAAAGTCTGCTGCAGTTTCCACGGTAAACATCTGATGAAGTGAGCTGTAGCTCACGAAAGCTCATGCTCAAATAAATTGGTTAGTCTCTAAGGTGCCACAAGTACTCCTTTTCTTTCTGGGATCCTGAGTCAGCTGACTTGAGCCAGACACCTGCTGATTCTTTGGTTCAGGTGTGATCCCTTAACTGTTTATTAACAGCATTTTCAATGGGAGGAGTCCTTCATATGTGCAATAATTTGAACAAGGTTTTAACTCAGCCCCTAAAAAGGTTTCACCCAGCTCATAACAAAACTAAAAGTTAAAGCATATGTAACCCTTCTGCCAAGTGAAGCCTGCAGCAGCCAGGGCCGGGTTCAATATCTAGAGGTTTCTTTTCAACAATACAACACAGAACCAGCTTCAGCCCCCACCCAGTAACCTGGGACAATTACACACCACCCCTTGGCACCTCTGAGAGGCAATACTTCCCCACTCATAAGCACAGTCTGAGTGTAGCAAAGAAATTTTTAATGAAAGGAGAAAAGTCATCCAACGTTAATTAGGGAAAATGCAACAAGCAGGATTCATAATCATAAAACTGTGAGCATGACACCCACCCCAGAGTGCGTTGGGCAGTGTCTTCTGCTTCAAGTTCTCGAGTTCTACAACCAGAAGCTCCTTTACTGTGCCCCTCTGCTCCTTCACCATGTCCCAGTCACAGTGGTTGTCCTTGGTCAGAGAGGACCCAGGGTTCAGAGATGCATCTGTGTGAGTTCACCTCCCCCCCAGGAAAGAAGGCACCTTGTGTGATGCATGGCTAGAAAGGGTTAAACAGCTTGCAGGCTGAATGACCCAAAGCCCACCTTTAAAGTCATGTTAGAAAGGTATGCAAATAATAATTAGGGCCATTCATGCTAAATAGGCTAGAACTTTGAAATGCAAACCTATATTGTTAGAAGTAATACTCATTGTGTATATCTAATAAGGCCTTGTCTACACTACCAAGTTTTGTCGCCAAAAACTGCCTTTTGGCGACAAAAAAGCAAGAGCGTACACACTACAGTGGGACTTTTGTCACGAAAAATGCCCAGTTTTGGCAACAAAAAACTTCCACCCCTACGAGAGACTTTTGTCTTTTCCCTTCCCTTTATTGTCGACAAAGAGCCAGTGTAGACACTGCTGATTGTTTTGTCGACAGAACTGGCTTCCACCAGTATTCCACAATGCCTGCCCCCATTGCTCTGCTCACTCGTTTTGATCTCTGCTTCCCTGCAGGCATGCGCCCCTCCCCTTTCAAAGCTCCAGGAAGTATCTGTGTGCTGCTCCCTTTGGGGAACAAACAAAGAGCAAATCATTGGAATGCTCCTGTTCTGCCCTGCACTAGGAACACACAGGGCCACCCAAAGGATTCAGGGGGCCTGGGGTCTTCGGCGGCGGGGGTCCTCCCACTCCGGGTCTTTGGGGCACTTCGCCGAAGACATGGAGTGGAAGGACCCCTGCCGCCAAATTGCTGCCAAAGACCCAGAGTGGAAGAAGCAGCGGCAGGTCCTTCACCCCGAGTGTGTTCGGCGGCACTGAACGACCCCCCCACCGCCGAATTGCCACCAAAAACTCTCGTGGGGGCCCCTGCAGGGCCCAGGGCAAATTGCCCCACTTGCCCCCAGGCAGCGCTGGGAACACAGCAGCAGACAGACCGCTGCTGGAGACGGAGGGGGACAGACTGCTGGGCTGCTTTGCCATTCCTCAGCAGGGAGAGCTCACAAAGCTACTCATGATGCTGCTCTCGGCAACCGAGGGGGCTGTGGGAGATTTCGGAGAGAATCCTAAGATGCGCAACGATCAGTTCTTCCTTCCCACAACACTGCACTGTGGGATACATACCCATGGTGCATTGCTCACACTGTCGATGATGGTGCCTCCAATGTGGACATGATCTGTCAACAGAGGGAGCAGGTGTGAACACCCTTTGGCGATTTTTGTTTTGTTGACTTTTGGGTGTCAACATAGCTTTGTCAACAAAACTTGGGTAGTATAGACAAGCCCTTAGATGCTACCCCTAAAAAGACAGTTCCTGTCTGTCACTATAACTATTGATTCAGAGATCAAAAGGGAATATTAACATTTGGATGAATATTGGGTAAAATAATGTCATTGTCTTTATGTTTCTTTGAAGTTTGTGATAGATTGCCTAATGGATAAATTGCCCTCTGTTAATTTGTGTAACTAATTACTGGTGGTGTTTAAAAAGTAAAAGCTTACATCAAAAGCCTATTGTTTAACCAGGACTGCATGGTCAAGTGGATGCTAGGACGTTGTATAAAAAGACCCTTGGGTACTGATCCTGTTCATCTCAGATCTGCTTAAGCTTCATCAGGAGAAGTTTGAGTTGCAAGACTGAGGTCCCAGTTATGCTGGTACACCCTGAATATGAGATTTGGACATTGGACTATACCCTATGCACTGAATTCTAAAGGAACTCTTTGCAACTACAAAGCTCACCATCTCTGCTATGAATCTGAACCAAAATGGATTGAACATATATTGATCTTTTAACCATACTTTCTCATTTGTTTTTTAATAAATTTCAGTTTAGTTAATAAGAATTGGCTGTAGCATGTATTTGGGTAAGATCTGGAATATTCATTAACCTGGGAGGTAACGTGTCCGATCCTTTGGGATTGGTAGAACCTTTTCTTTTATATGATGAAATAAGATTTTCAGAAATTTTCATCATATTTGACTTGGGTACCTAGATGGAGGCCTGAGGCTGGATCACTTTAAGGGAACTGTGTTGTTTGGACTTCTGAGTAACTAGTAAGGTAATAAAGAAGCTGTTTTATGCTGGCTTGGTAAATCTAAGTATTGGAATATCCACCAGCTTTTTGGGGTTTGTCTGCCCCATTCTTTGCAGTTCACCATAATTGAATGACCAAGGCTGGCCCCCACTGGAACCCCGGTCACACGTTGCTTGCTCCACCATCCGAGCACTTGCTTTGGCTGTCCCACCAACTGCGGCACCTCATTGCCTCACCAGCCACTCTTTCCGCTCATCAGCCATTCATTCACCAGCCGACTGTCATCACCTCCTATAACCTCTGCACATCAGTCTCTTAGTACTGTAATTTTCAAGTCTTTGCAGGCTGAGTAGAAACACTACCCCATCTCAAATTATTTTAATTCTCTGTGATTTTTAGCTCTTACTAGGTTGGGCAGAAACGCAGTCCCTCCACAACTGATTTCAGCTCTGATTGAGCATTTAAAATAACAAAGAGGCTCCTAGTAGCCACACCTTCTGCTTGGGACACCTATACCCACCCCTCTTACTTTCACAGGGCTCTGGCATTCAAGCCCCTGGCTTAACGAGGTCCTTTCAGCTGAGCGTGATCCTCTCATTTGAGGCAGGTTAAGCACAGTTTTGCTCCCCTTTATTCATACAATAATGACAACAATATTGGAAACAGTCTTTCACTACCCTTGCAGTCAGTATTAAAGTGATTTGTGACCCAACACCAGTCAAAGTTGATTACTTTGAGTAACACCGCTTTAGCTGCTGGATATCTAAGCAGAATAGTTGTGTTCATGTAAATACAGTTTGCTCCTGAAGTCTCCCGTCTCCCTCCCACCCAACTAGCTGTCAGGGGAGAATTCATTCAGATCCTGCTTACACATAAATAGAATAAAAGCACTGAGTTAATAGGAACACTGAGCAGTTTAACAGGAGTTTTTGTCACACTCTTTTAACAGCCCCACCCGTCCGGAAGACAGAGGGCTGGGAGCCTGGTATCACCCTACTCTCTAGGTGCTAGGAGGTTGGGTCTGTTACCTAAAGAGAGTTTGGGGCTGTAAGTTAAGAAACTGTTCCTTTTGCTCTAGGTTCCTTCTGCACTCAGAGACACAGGACTTTGTTCTTTCTTTTTAAATAAACACAACTACATCAAAGAAATATCTATCACCAGTTTAAACTCTCAACTGGAACAGCCCTAGGGACCAAAAATATGACCAGTTGCACAGATCAAAAAAGGGTGACAGTATTGTGCCCTATATTCTTTCCTACCCACCAGCAAATATTTTAATTCGGGATGGACAAACTAGTTCAGCTACAGTAAACTAAAGATTAACCTGAACTTTTGCCTAGCACATGAATCAAAAGGATTGATAATTTTTGAGCAGTTTATGTTTAATGTGCATTTCCCTCTTAATTTCCTGTTCTCAAGAGCAGAAGTGAAGATAATGCTATATTGCAAGATAAACAGTTCTTTCCCATTTCTGACTCTGACAATCAAGAAGTGGTTAAAGCCCATGTTTCTTAGTTTACCATAGCTAGTTCATAGTGGTGTCCTTTGGATTTGAAAAGTGTGGTATGTGAAACCAAATGTTGAACAGTTACAAAACCAAGCTTATCATACCCTACATCAGCCTAGAACTAACAAGTAAACACAGAAGAGAAAATTCAGGAGTGAAACAAGAACCTGGAAGTTGACACATTAAATGCATCTGCGGTGTTTGTCTCACCAACACACATTTAAGATCACATAGCTACAATTACAAAAAGTCAGGAAATGCAAAAGATAAGTCACAGACCAACTCCAATGCAGAAAAGACCTGCATGTTTTCCCTCCACTCACCTACCACAGAATGGGCAGGAGATTCAGTCTCCAAAACCCACGAATCTTGGTATGGCTCCTGGAAGTCCATGACCCATGCAGAGGCCCTGTCTCACAGTGCTTATGTGGTACCCTGCTCTCTCCTTGGTTCTTCTCTGAGAGTCATATTTCTAGGAACTTCTCAGTCCCTGCGTTTCCCCTCAAGGATGACTGTACAGCACAGGGAGAGTTCCTGGCAAAGCTATGGATCCTTATGGATTTGGTGGATGGGGGGAATAATTCATATCTCTAAGATTTAGGGCTGGTCTTTTAAATTCCACCCTATACAAATTATGACCTGATATTTGGTGATGGTGTTTAGATGGTTTTGTTTATTTTTCGCCATTTTGATTTGTAAAGAACAAGTAGGTCGCCATGTTGAACAGCCTTCTTGTTGTCTTCAGGAAAGAAAAGGCAGGAAATCTACTAGCTAGTTGCTAGGCAACAGAAGGATTGTATAGGCTGGAAACGAGCAGGAAGGCGTTGCTTCTCCTTTTGCTCTTGCCTTGGAAGGAAGGGAAGTGGTCAGACACTAGTTATCCGCCTAGATAACAACTCACCTCGCAAGGGAAAAGATTTAGATTATTGTTTGGGTTTATTATTTGAAGGGAAGCATACATCTATCCATGGGGTTTTAACTCAAGTGGTTAGGGCTATCACCCGCAGACAGGACGTCGCAAAGGGGTAAGGGTGGGAAGTTAGTTAGGCGTCTCGGCTGAATCATCGTTGTTCGTTGCCATTCTCCACTGCAGTAGCTGTTCCAGTGGTGATCGTGGTCTGGAGAGCTGTCGTCATCTATCAAGTCCCAGTCTCAGCAGCAGCTTCTGGACAGGGTATAGAGAGCAGTTATCACTCGTCCCGTTGTAATTCCTGTGTGAAAGAGTGCATGGTTGTTAATCTGTTCAGTTATTATTAATCCTTCCTCTCATTCCTTTGTTCATCCCATTGCTTTTTCCCCTAGTTAATAAAAGTTCGGTTGTTTCAGTTGTGGTTTTCTGTAATTATTTTATATAAGCTCTGATAGATGGGCTATACTGAGGGAATCTTGGGAGACTTCTGTTGGCTCCCCGCAGTTTTCTGAAAGTAGGGTCCTGAAATAAATGACAAAAACTAACAGTCTACCCTGAAAACTAACATCAGCATAGTGCATCTCTATGGGGTAAATCCACACTCCTGAGAGATGCAGCTATGTCAACCTAATCCCTGTTGTAGACAACGCTAGGTCAACAAAGAATTCTTCTGTCAACCTAGTTACTGCCTCCCTGGGAGATGGATTAAGTACAACAATGGGAGAACCCCTGCCATCGCTGTAGTGAGTGTCTACACTTAGAAACTCTACAGTGGCACAGCTGCCACTGTAGCACTTTAGTCTTACTCCCTGCTCACAGAAGGAAAGGATGCAGAGTGGAGGGAGGAATGCTGCACAGATGCCACGCATCCACACACACATGGTCTATGAGCTGCGGGATTTTCATCCTTGGAGAATGATTCCGGCCTATGGTTCTGTCATAAATATAAAGGGAAAGGTAAACACCTTTAAAATTCCTCCTGGGCAGAGGAAAAACCCTTTCACCTGTAAAGGGTTAAGAAGCTAGGATAACCTCACTGGCACCTGACCAAAATGACCAATGAGGAGACAAGATACTTTCAAAAGCTGGGGGGAGGAAGAAACAAAGCCTCTCTCTCTGTCTGTGTGATACTTTTGCCGGGGACAGAACAGGAATGGAGTCTTAGAACTTAGTAAGTAATCTAGCTAGGTATGTGTTAGATTCTGATTTCTTTAAATGGCTGAGAAAAATAAGCTGTGCTGAATGGAATGGATATTCCTGCTTTTGTGTCTTTTTGTAACTTAAGGTTTTGCCTAGAGGGATTCTCTATGTTTTGAATCTAATTACTCTGTAAGGTATTTACCATCCTGATTTTACAGGGGTGATTCTTTTTACCTTTTCTTCTATTAAAATTCTTCTTTTAAGAAATTGAATGCTTTTTCATTGTTCTTAAGATCCAAGGGTTTGGGTCTGTGGTCACCTATGCAAATTGGTGAGGATTTTTATCAAGCCTTCCCCAGGAAAGGGGGGTGTAGCATTTGGGAGGATTTTGGGGGGAAAGACGTTTCCAAACGGACTCTTTCCTAATAATACCAGTTAGACGTTTGGTAGTGGCATGAAAGTCCAAGGGCAAAAGGTAAAATAGTTTGTTCCTTGGGGAAGTTTTAACCTAAGCTGGTAAAAGTAAGCTTAGGAGGTTTTCATGCAGGTCTCCACATCTGTACCCTAGAGTTCAGAGTGGGGAAGGAACCTTGACAGGTTCCAACACTTTTATCAACTTTAAAGCCAAAATGTGGGTAATTTCTACGTCACTTATTTCTTAATCAAATAAACAAAACGTAATAAATTCAGTGTGAGTCTCATGAGGTATGACGTGCAGATTTCAGCCTGAAACAGAGGAGATCCTTTCCTAAAATTCTATGGCACATGTGTTCCCTCTTTAAAATCAATGCATTCTTGTAGCTTTCAATACTAGTCTGTTTGCAGTGTTGTAGCTTTGTTGTTTCATGCAGGATAGGTCCATCAATCAATGGCTATTAGCCAAGATGGGCAGGAATGGTGTCCCTAGCCTCTGTTTGCCAGAAGCTGGGAATGGGCAACGGGATGGATCACTTGATGATTTACCTGTTCTGTTCATTTCATCTGGGGCACCTGGCATTAGCCACTGTCGGTAGACAGGATACTGGGCTAGATGGACCTTTGGTGTGACCCAGTCTGGCCGTTCTTATGTTCCTATGTTCTTATTCCCAGGGTATGAGAGAGTCAAGGTGGGTGAGGCAATATCTTTTATAGGACCAACTACTGTTGGTGAGAGAGACAAGCTTTCGAGCTCCACCGAGCTCTTCTTCAGGACTTGTATGGAGCTCACAAGCTTGTCTCTCTCACCAACAGAAGTTGGTCCAATAAAAGATATTACCTCACCCACCTTGTCTCTCTCAGTACTAGGCTGTAACATTCATGGAATATGAGCACCCTACAGTGGCCAACACATAGTATCTCCCTTAAAGTCCCACAGAGGTAAAGCAAAGACGGGTTAGCCTAATTCAGAGTGGGTATATGAAGGAGGAAGTGAATTTGACCTGTTTCCAGCATCCAGTACCTATTGGTCTTTTACAGAATGATTTATTGATAACTTTTTCATTTGATCATATGCTAGATTTGCTCATCCTATACCCATGGTCCTTGGGTTCCATTCTCCCATACAAGTGGGTCTCTTGCACATCTGATATAATGGTACATCTCTCATGGAAATGTGTATCCAGTGTGGGTCAGACTCAGTCTCCACTCTCCAAGCCTTGAGTCTCCATTAAGCAGCCCGAAGACTAGAAACTTAAGTTTGCATAAACTTGAGCATAAACAGCGATTACCACAACTTTAGAACCAGAAAACCAGCTGCTCCCTCCATCTCTTAGAAATGACTTAGTCCTGTGGCCTATACAAGACAAAATGACAGAACAGTCATTCACCGCTGGATAACAAATTCCATGTACCACCTTTACGATAATCAACAGTCACCAGGGCAGCATTTTGTGATGATCCAGCCTCCTCTGAAGTATAGCACACACTGCTGCTCTGCATGGTACCAAGATGCACAACAGGGAAGTTGTCCATCAGAGGACTGCATTTGGCATGCCACTGAAATCAACAAGATTCACAGCAACATGCAATGAAGACCTCAGATTTGAACACCAGCATCTTGGTAGGGGGAGGGGGCATCCTGTTTGTGGCTATGAACCTTGAAGTCTCTTTCTCTGATGGGTTGATGGTATTTTTTTTTTGTTAAGATAAAATTAGAACAAAGATGTTAAATTTGACAACAAAGCCCATCAGTGTTATTAATGCTTCCTAAGTCTCCTTTATGTCTGGCTTCTAACTATCTCAGGCACTTACGTGGTCTTTACTATGTAAGCAGAGTTTGAATGAGCTCTCCCATGATATCTACTGGTGAGCTGTGGAGAAGGACTTCAGGAGCTGATCTTGTTTGCATGGACACTACCACCCTGCCTAGGAGCTCAGCATGATGGGATTGCTTGCCCAAATGATCACTTGTGGCTGCTGTTGGATCCCCAGTCTCCTTGTTACTGGGGCAGGAGTAATAAAGCGTTGTTATCTTTGTTGTGTGAACCGAGGGCAGCAGAACTGTACCTGGCATACCCTCATGGAGGGACTCACCCTCAACTGTATGGTACTCGCTAGGCAGGGGACATGGATTCCAAAGCTCAATGAGTTGAGAGGCAGGCAGGGGTCTGGTTTAGGGGTTCTAGACATCATTTGACTCTTGCTTTTCATGGTATAATAAAAGGGCTAATTTAGGCTTAGTTGAGAGTTTTTGTTACTGCTGCAGAGTTGAAATCATTGATGTTCTGGGACAGTGTCTCTATTGCAAGAGATTGCCCAGTATGCACCAGCAGTGAGGCTCCCCACCAATGAGCTGAAATCACTGGGAGCTGTGTTAAGTGGGAGGTCCAGAAGATGTCTTGGTGAGCGGTTGGCTAGTGGAGAGGTCTGGAGCAGAGCTCTGTGGAGAGGCACAACAGTTGGCCGTTGGGGTGATGAGTGAGTGCCTGAGCAGCGGAGTGTGTAAGGTGCCTCTCTGTGCTTGCGAGAGGGGAAGTATTGCCTCTTAGGCACGCAGGGAGTGGTGTGCAATTGTCGCAGGTCACTGAGTGGGGGCTTGAATTGCTTTTGTGTTGTATCATTGAAAAGGAACCCCATACTGAACCTGGCCCTTGTTGCTGCTTGTTCTACCTGGCAGAAGGGTTACATTTATTTAATCTTTACTACATCTATTCTCACAACACCCATATCAGGTAAGTGCTATTATCCTCATTGTACAGATGGGGAACAGAGGCACAGAGATACTAAGTGACTTGTCCAAGGTCACACAGGAAGTCTGTGGCAGAGCAGGAAAGCCAAGGCTCCCAAGTCTCAAATCAGTTCCCTAACCCCTGGACTGTTCTTCCCCTCCACTTCAGCTTTGCAAAAAGATAGAGAGAGATTCCTGACTGCAATTATCTGTTATCTCTGTAACATAACCACTAACCCCATCCTCCTGGTATAACCTATCCTCATTCACTCAGTGAATATATATAATAGAGCAGGTCAAAAAAACTCTCCTCCCACCCCTGCAAAAATTTTTGAATTAAAACATTGTTTTTGAATATTCTAATATTTTCCACATAAGCGGTTTCTGTAGCTGCGATAGGGTTGTTATATGGTTGCAAATGGAAGAGAAGGAGGTTCACACATAAGTGGAGGGGCAGGGAGGTGTTTGCAAAACAAATTTGTTCTCAAGATGTGGTTTATGCTTCAAAGATTCTGGTTCTTAATGGCTGCAATGATCACCAAGAGCATGATTTTACAAAAGTGGAAGACTAGGCTTATGCCCAGAACAGAGCAGTGGTATTCAGACCTGTCTGCGATACTAGTCCAAAGAAAGAATAACTTATCGCCATAGAGAACAAGCATCTGAATTCAAAGACATTTGGACTCCGTTTCTAAATACAGTTGGATAAAAAAATGTTGATAGCTCAAATAATGCCAGACCTCCACTGCACCTAACTCCCCTTTCCCCTACCCCCAGTCCTCTCTTTCCCTCTTCTGTCTATTCATGTATGTATTCTCCTATTTTATTACTGTTTTCCCCACCCTAACATGTTATGTCTTTGTAGCGTTGTCTGGTTTTGTAGTCTAGGCTTGCAGCTTTGACTAGTTGTAAAATTGCATAATTCTATTGGATAGTGAAACATGCAGTATTTGGAAATATACATATGCTGTACTTTTCATTGTCTGTTTCCTTATGAAAACATTAATCACAAAAAAAGATGAGGCTCATACCATGAAAACATCTGAGACCATCTGGCACTAACCAGGCTGATCTATAGCACCAAAACTTGATCTACTTTCTTTTCTTCTTACCCAGTGAATTTTAGATATAGATACTCTCACACAAAAACAAACACTCATGAGAGTTAAGGTTTCTCCTGTGATTAACACAACTCCTATACAAGCTACAAAACAAGAACAGTCGAATAAAAACAAAGTATTAAAAAGTAGGGAAATGACCAGATAAGAATTATACTAAAATAACCGCAACCAACTATGGTAAAAGAACACTAAGGTTGCAAAGTCAAGTACTCAAACATTAGTCAGTGCCAGAATTAAGACTGCTTGTGCAACCGTATAAATTTGGCCACTCTGTGCATATGCATTATGACAGTCTTGAATTACACGTTTTACTAATTTTTTAACAATGGCCAAAATATCTATTTTTCACTTACCCAGTTCTCAAAAACCGCCATACGGTTTCTGCTCAAATTTATAAAAAGCAAAACCAAACCTGAGCCAGGGACTAAACATGGAATATTTCAGCCTACACAGTTGGTGTTTGTCCAAGTTATAAACAACTGAAAACAGTTATAAACTGCGATGAACAGTTCTGGGGAACTTTAACTCTAGGCATCCTTACTCTTCCACAGCTAATTCTGTTACCATTACAGGACTCGATTCAGGGCTACAGTCAGAGAAAAGCTGCGTCCTGAAAAGCCCCCTCCCCCCCACCCCAAGTATCGGGACTGTCCCTATAAATCGGGACATCTGGTTACCCTACCCCCAGCAGAAGTGGGAGCAGCTCTGCGACAACTGAATAAATTTAGGCTGGAAATTAGAAGGTTTTTAACCATCAGAGGAGTGATTTTCTGGAACAGCTTCCCCCTAGGAATAGTGGGGGCAAACAACCTATCTAGTTTTCAGATGGAGCTTGATAACTTTATGAGCAGGATTACATGATGGGGTTGCCTGCCATAGTAGGGGACTGGACTTGATGACCCAGGAGGTCCCTTCCAGTCCTATAGCCTATGTTCCTAAGTCTTATACTGTAATTCATGGCAGCCTGCCAAAGACTGGCTTTTGGCTGCTCTGTAGCTCAGAATAGCCAAAGAACTGAGCACTATAGCTTTTCCCCTTTCTGCCTCAGCACATCCCTGTCCACCCAGGCATATCCTCTCTCACTACCAGGGATACGCCAGTATATGGCGGGGTACATTGGATGGCTGTGGTTCCTTAATGGCCCCTATAATCAGCCAAAGTGGAATACAGCAGGGGCCAGAATCTGGCTCAGTATTCACAGGTGAAATTTCACCTGGTGGCTTGCACAAACTTGAATCTGACGCATATCTGTCAACTTATTCATCATTAATGTATGATCTCTTAGTCAAGGTTAGTCCCTGGGTCACCCGGCTGCCCCACCATCTCTCACTACCCCGTGAAGTAAGGGGAAGGGTGTTAGACACTCCATAAGGTAATGAAAGCTAAATCTATCTCATCTAGCCCTTAGTATTTGTAAAGTGTTTATCACAATAACGCTGTACCCGAATAGAGTACAGGGATTAAACAGCAGTGAGGCTGCCTGGGAGAAGTCAGTAAAATCAATTATGGCTGTTGTTATTTCTATTGCAGTGGTGCCTAGGGACCCTGGAAAAGGATTAGGGCCCCCTTATTCTAGACACTGCATGCACAAAGACAGTCCCTGCCCATGAGAGTTCCCAAGAGAGGATTTAGACAACATGGGTAAGATGAACAAACAGAAAAAGAGGAGGCAGTGAGGGGGCAGATAAGGGTATATAGAATTAGGTGTGTTTTAATAAACTAGTCATAAGATTGGTCTCAGTAGACACAAGTGGTTAACAGCCTAAATAGGCAGTAGCGGTTTATAGGTATCCCAGCAAAAGCAGGTTTTAAGGGGAGATTTAAAGCAGGGTAAGGTGGTGGCTTTGCTAATTTTGACAGGGAGTTTTTCCCAAATATAAGGGGCATCATGGGAGAAAATGTTAAGGAGCTCATGGGAGCAGCAGGTGATCAAGGGTCGCTTCATTGGCAGGGATTGATTTGGAAGGGTAAGGGTGCGGCTATGCGCCACTTCTGATTTGACTGGTGTGATGTAATTTCACTGGGCTAACACAAGGATACAAATGAATGTTTTACACTTTGCTAACATTTCAAAATGGTGGCATTTTAAATTCTTTAGTAAAACTTAGATTTTTACGAATTATTTGTGCTTCAATTTCCATTTTCCCTGCCTGTGCGCTCAAGGTTTCCAAAAATTATCAAAAATTATTCAAAAATTTTCTCAGATTCATTGACCAACTCACTTAAAGTTAATCTCTTACACTTCAGAGACACTTAGGCGATCACCCACTGCTAGTTATGTCTCCTTAGTGATTCGAGGGTTCACTTACTTTTCTATAAGGAACCTCTGTGACCTACTAATGAAAAGTTATCCTCAAAATAGTGCTGTCTTTTCCCTCTTCCGCAGCTGTCATTAATCTACTTTCTAACATTCACCGTCAAGATGGAATCACTCACTATAACTAGGTGTCTAGTTTGGCATATCCTTAAACTGTGTATATACATTGCAGAAACTTACGTAATGCAGAGGAGATACACTTGTGAAAATAAAAATAATTGTGTGACCCCGGCAAACTCTCTGTCTGGGCATGGATAGTTAATAGAGATGCATAAATCCAGGTGGTTATAATCAAGTAGGTTAATAAAACTCATTAGGTTACCTAAAAGATTGCTATACTTCAGATCCTGTAACAGTTATCTACTATTTACATTTTTGGATACACAAAACAGCCACCATGTGCACTAGATGCCTAAATTGAGTAATTGCAACCATCACCCTTCTTCTCCCGTGTCCTCCCTACTCTTTGTCACGGTCGCTTGTGTCTCATTTTTAGATGATGAACTCTGCAGGGTGGGTGCAGTGTCTCTCTTTGCCTTCTGTGAAATGGCTCATACATTTGGATACTGGATAGTACAATATCTGGATCCTACAATAGAATAATTCATACAATGATCAGTTCTTTCAGATGAGCAGCAACATACCTCATATCAGGGCTGTCTCTGCACTGTACTGAGGGAGATGTAAATTCAATCACAACACTTTGAGCTCAGCTGCTAATCCCCTACTTCAAGAAGAGCTAGGTCAGGTAGGCATCAAGCTGCAGATGTGCATTGAACCCAACTGCAACTGCAGAGGGCCCCACACCCATGATCAGCATGTTCAAAAACCTCAGATGTGATCCCTTGCTCAGCTTGCAGGAGGCTCCAGTTTCACAGAAAGCTCCCAGTCTGCCCAGCACCAAAATCCTGGCAGTCCACTAGCTGCTGTTGATCTGCCCAGAAATAAGCCCCTGGCCTTATGTTGGTTAGCCAGCCCTATGCATATTTCACCTTTAAATCTCACCTGCTCAGACGCCGGTTTCCACTGTGTAGCACACTCAGTGGTGGGACTGGAGAAATCACTGTAATAAACGTGTGGCATGCAACCGTGTTGGAAGAGGCATCTGAGCTTTATTTCCTGGGGCTTGTCCCATCAGCTGGGTCAGGAGCACAAAGCTTAATACCCCTGTTACTGTGGAGTGGGACTCTGCTCCCACCCAGGAGAGATCGGAGTGGCTCTCTGCTCCCCACGCCTGCAGCTGCTACTCTAACTGGGGCTGCGGGGTAGTTAAGTGACTCTCCACAGACGCCCACTGTGGCTACTTCTCTCAATGGTCAGGGGGCTGTTGAGCAATTCTCTGCTCTCCCCCCAGCTGCTTTTCTCACTGGAGCCAGGGAATGATTCTCTCCTCTCTGCCAATTCCCCCACTGGGGGGGGGGGGGGGGACACATCGCGGAGGGGATTGAGTGTGCCATTGAGTGGCTGTGGACTTCCTACCCCCCACCCTTGAAGCTGGTTCTCTTCCTGGTGGGGGGCCATTTACTGTTTTTCTGCTCTTCTCAACTACCCCTCATTTCAAGGGACAGCCCGCACTTTAGTTCCAATGTACCTGGGTTCTCTTGGGGTTCCCCCAAGCTCTTTTTTAGTTGGTTTTCCAAGAACTTAGTTTGACTTGAGTTTTGTCACTCTGGTTCCTTTATGGGGCTGAGTTGATCACACCCAAGCATAGGGCGTGAGCCCAGGGTGTACCACACATCCAAAATTACACAGCAAACCTCTTGCTTTCTATACTTTTAGGCATGTTATTGCAGTCTATACATTATACTATACATTATATTACATATTTTTGGCTTGGCTTTATTACTTTGTAAACCAAGCCAATCCCTGTTCAGCATGTTTGTTCCTGCTTGACCTACTTTTTAACCTTCTTTTTACATTTTTTATTTATTTTCTTTGTTGTTACGGTAAAAGCTGTTATCTGGCACTTTACCAACCAGAAAGCTCTAGAAACTGGCATTTCGGATATCTCCCAATTCAAATCTTCAAACTAGTAACCAGGACCATGGCAAAGCTATTTGGGACCTGAGTATTTCCAAGAGCACACGGACTATGCTTGAGTTAGCCGAGAAGAGCCAAATGCTGTTCTTTCTGTTTGTGTCTGCCATTGTGATCAGTCAGTTTATTACTTGGTGTATTGTCCTGTGTTTATCATAAAATATCAAAGCCACCCTACCATTATGGCATCCAAAATACCAGCGTAATGCAAAGGAGAGAAGCGAGTTGTGTTGACATTAAAACAGATAATAGATATTTGTACATGTCTTGAAAAAGGCAAGAATAGGAACGTTTATTAATTTTATTGTATTCTAGTTCTTTGAAAATTGGTAATCCATTGGTAAGTATAACTCTTAATTAACTGGAATTTTTGACTAACTGGCACCCATAAAGGGAAGGGTAAACCCCTTTGAAATCCCTCCTGGCCAGGGGAAAGCTCCTCTCACCTGTAAAGGGTTAAGAAGCTAAAGGTAACCTCGCTGGCACCTGACCAAAATGGCCAATGAGGAGACAAGATACTTTCAAAAGCTGGGAGGAGGGAGAGAAACAAAGGGTCTGTGTCTGTCTGTAGTCGTCTTGGCCGGGGATAGACCAGGAATGGCGTCTTAGAACTTTTAGTAAGTAATCTAGCTAGGTATTTGTTAGATTATGATTTCTTTAAATGGCTGAGAAAAGCATTGTGCTGAATAGAATAACTATTTCTGTCTGTGTATCTTTTTTGTAACTTAAGGTTTTGCCTAGAGGGGTTCTCTATGTTTTTGAATCTAATTACCCTGTAAGATATCTACCATCCTGATTTTACAGGGGGGATTTCTTTATTTCTATTTACTTCTATTTTTTATTAAAAGTCTTCTTGTAAAAAACTGAATGCTTTTTCATTGTTCTCAGATCCAAGGGTTTGGGTCTGTGGTCACCTATGCAAATTGGTGAGGCTTTTTATCCAACATTTCCCAGGAAAGGGGGGGTGCAAGTGTTGGGAGGATTGTTCATTGTTCTTAAGATCCAAGGGTCTGGGTCTGTAGTCACCTAGGCAAATTGGTGAGGCTTTTTACCAAACCTTGTCCAGGAAGTGGGGTGCAGGGTTTTGGGAAGTATTTTGGGGGGAAAGACGCGTCCAAACAGCTCTTCCCCAGTAACCAGTATAAGTTTGGTGGTGGTAGCGGCCAGTCCAAGGACAACGGGGGGAATATTTTGTACCTTGGGGAAGTTTTGACCTAAGCTGGTAAAGAGAAGCTTAGGAGGTTTTTTTTTCATGCAGGTCCCCACATCTGTACCCTAGAGTTCAGAGTGGGGGAGGAACCTTGACATAGTGGTGGGATTAACCTGAAATCATTTTGAGATCCAGTTGAGATTTTTTGAACTAGAAATACAGATTTTAAAAAGGAATTTTTTTTTTCCTGTGGAAAGGAAGTCCAGAAAGCAGCTTTGAAACTGAAAGCAGCTTGGTTTTTCTCTGCTTTGTGGCCAAGCAGAGACAAAAGGGGATTATCTTTGTGAATTGCAGGTTTTCTTTGCCTGGAGGCAGGGTACTTAACTCCTGCAGGGAAATTCACAGTCTTCCAACCCAGAGGTTTTTTTTCTTTTCTTCCTAAAAGTAAATAGGGGGGGTGTGCTCTACCCATTTGCCTGGAGACAAAAGTGGCAGGGTTTTTTTTTTTTAGGATTTTGATTTTTTTGTTTTACAAGGAGCACAGGTTTGAAAAGGATTTTTTTTTCTTTGGGCTGGGTAAGCAGGTTTCCAAGTAGTTGGAGGTTTTTTGCTTTAATTTGGGCCCAGAGCAGAGACAAGGGAATTGTCTTTTTCTGTAGGCTGACAATCACTATCAGAGAATAGGTTTTCTATTCCAGCACAGCAAAATTTTACAGCCAAGTTTTGTTTGTTTATTTCTAAACCTCGGGTGTAAAGTTAGTTAAAAACAGAGAGGTTAGAATGGCAAAATCCGCGGCTCGACTACAGCTCGAATTAGCCAAATTTCAGGCTGAGGAAAGACAAAGGGAACATGAAAGACAGATAGAACTCATGCGGCTGAAGAAGGAACAAGAAAGGGAGGCAGAACAACACCAAGCAGCTGCTCACAGGAGAGCTATGGAAGCGAGGGACAAAGAACTGGAGGAGAAGGAAAAAGAGGAAGTATGTGGAGGAGATGGAGAAGATAAAGGCTCAGCAGAATATCCCAACAAACCCTAGTAATCCTTCTCCAAGTACCACTTCCCATCCCAGAAAGTTCCCCACCTACAAGGCAGGCGATGATACTGAGGCCTTCCTAGAAAACTTCGAAAGGGCCTGCCTTGGGTACAACATCTCTACTGACCAATACATGGTAGAGCTGAGGCCGCAGCTCAGTGGACCCTTAGCTGAGGTGGCAGCTGAAATGCCTAAAGAACACATGAACAAGTATGAACTGTTTAAATCCAAGGCGAGAGTCAGAATGGGGATAACACCCGAGCAGTCTCGTCGGAGGTTCAGAGCCCTAAGGTGGAAACCAGACATGTCATTTACCCGACATGCCTACCACATTGTGAAACATTGGGATGCCTGGATATCAGGAGCAAGTGTTGAATCTCCAGTAAATTTGCCCTTCCTAATGCAAATGGAACAATTCTTAGAGGGTGTTCCTGAGGAAATAGAAAGATACATCCAAGATGGGAAACCCAAAACTGTAATTGAGGCAGGAGAGATTGGAGCCAGATGGGTGGAGGTGGCAGAGAAGAAGAAAACTGGTCGCAGTTGGAGCGGAGACCAGAAGGGACCACCCCAGACCACACCCTATTACCGGGGGCCGCCCAAAGCCCCACCTACCTCCCAAAGAACCCTCCAGACCCCTTATCGTCCCACCACCCCGTTCTCCAGCAACCCTCCTCGCCCCAGTGACCCGTCAGCTGGACGATGTTTTAAATGTAACGAGCTGGGGCATGTAAAGGCCAACTGCCCCAAGAACCCCAACAGATTACAGTTCATTGCACCGGAATCACACCAGAGGTCCACAGGCCCAGATACCTCCCAGATACCCTTGGAGCGGAGGGAAACTGTGAGTGTGGGCGGGAAGAAGGTCACCGCGTGGAGGGACACCGGAGCACAAGTGTCAGCTATCCATGCTTCCTTAGTGGACCCCAATTTAATCAACCCAGAGATCCAAGTGACGATTCAACCCTTCAAGTCCAACTCTTTCAATTTGCCTACAGCCAAGTTGCCTGTCCAGTACAAGGGCTGGTCAGGAATGTGGACTTTTGCAGTCTATGATGATTATCCCACCCCCATGCTGTTGGGGGAAGACTTGGCCAATCATGTGAAGCAGGCCAAGAGGGTGGGAATGGTCACCCGCAGCCAGGCTAAACAAGCCGTGAGGCCTAGCTCTGTTCCGGAAACTTCTATCAGGACCCAGTCAGAGGTGATGGACCCGGACCCCAGGCCAATGTCTGCAACAGCAGTAGTGGATCCAGTCCCAGAGACCCAGACGGAACCAGTCCCAGAACTGGAACCAGCCAAACAACCAACACCAGACCCCGTGCCAGCACTGAATCCAGTACTTGCAACCTCAACACCAGAGGGCCCCACTGAACCTGAACTGGCAGCAGCCGATAACCCTACACAAGAGGCTCAGCCGGAGCCTGAATCCCAACATAGTGCACCAGCGGAGAGCGGTTCACAGTCAACAGAAACAGCTCCATCCCCTATATCGCTTCCAGAGGGACCAAGCCTAGGTCCACAATCCAATGAGGAACTGATGTCTCCAGCATCAAGGGAACAGTTCCAGACCGAACAGGAAGCAGATGAAAGCCTCCAGAGAGCTTGGACGGCGGCACGGAGCAACCCACCGCCTCTCAGCTCTTCTAATCGATCCAGGTTTGTTGTAGAAAGAGGACTTTTATACAAGGAAACTCTTTCTGGTGGACACCAGGAAGACTGGCATCCTCAGAGACAGTTGGTAGTTCCAACTAAATACCGGGCCAAGCTCTTGAGCTTAGCCCGTGATCACCCTAGTGGCCATGCTGGGGTGAACAGGACCAAAGACCGTTTTGGGGGATCATTCCACTGGGAGGGAATGGGCAAGGATGTTTCTACCTATGTCCAGTCTTGTGAGGTGTGCCAAAGAGTGGGAAAACCCCAAGACCAGGTCAAAGCCCCTCTCCAGCCACTCCCCATCATTGAAGTTCCATTTCAGCGAGTAGCTGTGGATATTCTGGGTCCTTTTCCGAAAAAGACACCCAGAGGAAAGCAGTACATACTGACTTTCATGGATTTTGCCACCCGATGGCCAGAAGCAGTAGCTCTAAGCAACACCAGGGCTAAAAGTGTGTGCCAGGCACTAGCAGACATTTTTGCCAGGGTAGGTTGGCCCTCCGACATCCTCACCGATGCAGGGACTAATTTCCTGGCAGGAACTATGAAAAACCTTTGGGAAGCTCATGGGGTAAATCACTTGGTTGCCACTCCTTACCACCATCAAACAAATGGCATGGTGGAGAAGTTTAATGGAACTTTGGGGGCCATGATACGTAAATTTGTAAATGAGCACTCCAATGATTGGGACCTAGTGTTGCAGCAGTTGCTCTTTGCCTACAGAGCTGTACCACATCCCAGTTTAGGGTTTTCCCCATTTGAACTTGTATATGGCCGTGAGGTTAAGGGGCCATTGCAGTTGGTGAAGCAGCAATGGGAGGGATTTACACCTTCTCCAGGAACTAACATTCTGGACTTTGTAACCAACCTACAAAACACCCTCCGAACCTCTTTAGCCCTTGCTAGAGAAAACTTACAGGATGCTCAAAAAGAGCAAAAAGCCTGGTATGATAAACATGCCAGAGAGCGTTCCTTCAAAGTAGGAGACCAGGTCATGGTCTTAAGGGCGCTCCAGGCCCATAAAATGGAAGCATCATGGGAAGGGCCATTCACGGTCCAGGAGCGCCTGGGAGCTGTTAATTATCTCATAGCATTCCCCACCTCCAACCGGAAGCCTAAGGTGTACCATTTTAATTCTGTAAAGCCCTTTTATTCCAGAGAATTAAAGGTTTGTCAGTTTACAGCCCAGGGAGGAGACGACGCTGAGTGGCCTGAAGGTGTCTACTACGAAGGGAAAAGTGCTGGTGGTGTGGAAGAGGTGAACCTCTCCATGATCCTTGGGCGTATGCAGCGACAGCAGATCCAGGAGCTGTGCACTAGCTACGCGCCAACGTTCTCAGCCACCCCAGGACTGACTGAACGGGCATACCACTCCATTGACACAGGTAATGCTCACCCAATTAGGGTCCAACCTTACCGGGTGTCTCCTCAAGCTAAAACTGCTATAGAACGGGAGATCCAGGATATGTTACAGATGGGTGTAATCCGCCCCTCTGAAAGTGCATGGGCATCTCCAGTGGTTCTAGTTCCCAAACCAGATGGGGAAATACGTTTTTGCGTGGACTACCGTAAGCTAAATGCTGTAACTCGCCCAGACAACTATCCAATGCCACGCACAGATGAACTATTAGAGAAACTGGGACGGGCCCAGTTCATCTCTACCTTGGACTTAACCAAGGGGTACTGGCAGGTACCGCTAGATGAATCTGCCACGGAAAGGTCAGCCTTCATCACACATCTCGGGCTGTATGAATTTAATGTACTCCCTTTCGGGCTGCGAAATGCACCCGCCACTTTCCAAAGACTTGTAGATGGTCTCCTAGCGGGATTAGGAGAATATGCAGTCGCCTACCTTGATGACGTGGCCATATTTTCGGATTCCTGGGCAGACCACCTGGAACATCTACAAAAAGTCCTTGAGCGCATAAGGGAGGCAGGACTAACTGTTAAGGCTAAGAAGTGTCAAATAGGCCTAAACAGAGTGACTTACCTTGGACACCAGGTGGGTCAAGGAACTATCAGCCCCCTACAGGCCAAAGTGGATGCTATCCAAAAGTGGCCTGTCCCAAAGTCAAAGAAACAGGTTCAATCCTTCTTAGGCTTGGCCGGTTATTACAGATGATTTGTACCGCACTACAGCCAAATCGCTGCCCCACTGACAGACCTAACCAAAAAGAAACAGCCAAATGCTGTTCAGTGGACCGAAAAGTGTCAGAAGGCCTTTAACAAGCTTAAAGCGACACTCATGTCTGACCCTGTACTAAGGGCCCCAGACTTTGACAAACCGTTCCTAGTAACCACAGATGCGTCCGAGCATGGTGTGGGAGCAGTTTTAATGCAGAAAGGCCCTGATCAAGAATTCCACCCTGTCGTGTTTCTCAGCAAAAAACTGTCTGAGAGGGAAAGCAACTGGTCAGTCACTGAAAAAGAATGTTACGCCATTGTCTATGCTCTGGAAAAGCTACGCCCATATGTTTGGGGACGGCGTTTCAACCTGCAAACCGATCATGCTGCACTGAAGTGGCTTCACACCGTCAAGGAAACTAACAAAAAACTTCTTCGGTGGAGTTTAGCTCTCCAAGATTTTGATTTCGACATCCAACACATCTCAGGAGCTTCTAACAAAGTGGCTGATGCACTCTCCCGTGAAAGTTTCCCAGAGTCAACTGGTTAAAATCGTCCTTGAGATGTGGAAAATATTGTTAGTCTTTATGTACTTGGTAGTATATTTAGAGATGCATATGTCTTATTAACTCTGTTTTTCCTAGAGCTCCAGGAAGAAATCCCAGCCAGTGTTTCACCCTAGCTGAGATTTGGGGGGCGTGTCATAAATATAAAGGGAAGGGTAAACCCCTTTGAAATCCCTCCTGGCCAGGGGAAAGCTCCTCTCACCTGTAAAGGGTTAAGAAGCTAAAGGTAACCTCGCTGGCACCTGACCAAAATGGCCAATGAGGAGACAAGATACTTTCAAAAGCTGGGAGGAGGGAGAGAAACAAAGGGTCTGTGTCTGTCTGTAGTCGTCTTGGCCGGGGATAGACCAGGAATGGCGTCTTAGAACTTTTAGTAAGTAATCTAGCTAGGTATTTGTTAGATTATGATTTCTTTAAATGGCTGAGAAAAGCATTGTGCTGAATAGAATAACTATTTCTGTCTGTGTATCTTTTTTGTAACTTAAGGTTTTGCCTAGAGGGGTTCTCTATGTTTTTGAATCTAATTACCCTGTAAGATATCTACCATCCTGATTTTACAGGGGGGATTTCTTTATTTCTATTTACTTCTATTTTTTATTAAAAGTCTTCTTGTAAAAAACTGAATGCTTTTTCATTGTTCTCAGATCCAAGGGTTTGGGTCTGTGGTCACCTATGCAAATTGGTGAGGCTTTTTATCCAACATTTCCCAGGAAAGGGGGGGTGCAAGTGTTGGGAGGATTGTTCATTGTTCTTAAGATCCAAGGGTCTGGGTCTGTAGTCACCTAGGCAAATTGGTGAGGCTTTTTACCAAACCTTGTCCAGGAAGTGGGGTGCAGGGTTTTGGGAAGTATTTTGGGGGGAAAGACGCGTCCAAACAGCTCTTCCCCAGTAACCAGTATAAGTTTGGTGGTGGTAGCGGCCAGTCCAAGGACAACGGGGGGAATATTTTGTACCTTGGGGAAGTTTTGACCTAAGCTGGTAAAGAGAAGCTTAGGAGGTTTTTTTTTCATGCAGGTCCCCACATCTGTACCCTAGAGTTCAGAGTGGGGGAGGAACCTTGACACGCCATTTCTCCAACCATGTCAGATAACAAAGCTTTTACTGTGTTTTGTTTGTAGTAAATGGTTTCCTGGGTGTTCTTCCTCTTATTTTGGCTAGCTTAGACATTTTGGTTTTTAGCTTACCAGGAGAGGGATAGCTCAGTGGTTTGCGCATTGGCTGGCTAAACCCAGGGCTGTGAGTTCAATCCTTGAGGGAGCCATTTAGAGATCTGGGGCAAAAATTGGGGATGGGTCCTTCTTTGAGCAGGGGGTTGGACTAACTGACCTCCTGAGGTCCCTTCCAACCCTGATATTCTATGATCCATTTACTTATTTTAGGGAGCATAAATATTTTGTTTTTAGCCTGCTAATTAATTCTGGTTTGTTTGTTTTTTAATGGGGCCTTTCCTATGTTATGACCGGGGTCCTAGTGGGGAGCCAGCTGTGGTCACTCAATTAGGGTGAACTGCAAAGAATGGGGCAGACAGTCCCCATAAAGCTGGTGGATATTCCAATACCTAGATTCACCAAGCCAGCATAAAACAGCTTCTTTATTACCTCACTGGTTACTCAGAAGTCCAAACAACACAGTTCCCTTGTGAGCCACCCTCAGGCCTCCATCCAGGTACCCACGTCAAATATGATGAACATTTCTATAAATCTTATTTCATCATATAAAAGAAAATTTTCTACCAATCCCAAAGGATCGGACACATTACCTCCCAGGTTAATGAATGTTTCAGATCTTACCCAAATACACGCTACAGCAGGGGTGGGCAAACTTTTTGGCCTGAGGGCCACATCAGGGTTCAGAAACTGTGCCTCCCCAAATAGCCTGGCCTCCGCCCCCTATACGCCCCCTCCCACTTTCTGCCCCCTGACTGCCCTCCAACTGCCCCCCTCAGAACCCTCAACCCACCCAACCTCCCCTGCTCCTTGTCCCCTGACTGCCCCCTCCCGGGACCGCCCGCCCCTAACCACCCCCCCAGGACCCCACCCCCTATCTAACCCCCCCGCTCCCTGTCCCCGACTACTCCGACCCCTATCCACACCCCCACCCCCGAAAGGCCCTCGGGGACTCCCACGCCCTATCCAAGCACCCTCTGCTCCCTGTCTCCTGACTGCCCCCTGGAACCTCCTGCCCCTTATCCAACCCCCCCGTTCCCCACCCCCTTACCATGCCGCTTAGAGCAACAGGATGGGCAGCAACGCTGCCCAGTCAGAGCCAGCCACGCCGCCCAGAGCGCTGGTGGCCCGGCGAGCTGAAGCTGCAGGGGAGGGGGGACAGCAGGGAAGGGGCCGGGGGCTAGCCTCGCCAGCCGGGAGCTCAAGGGCCGGGCAGGACGGTCCCACGGGCCGGATGTGGCCCGCGGGCTGTAGTTTGCCCACCTCTGCCCTACAGCCAATTCTTATTAACTAAACTGAAATTTATTAAAAAACAAAAGAGAGAGAATATGGTTAAAAGATCAATATACATACAGCCATGAGTTCAATTCATTTAGGTGCAGATTCATAGCAGAGATGGTGAGCTTTATAGTTTATCTATAGCTTTATAGATTATGGGACGTTTCCGGAGGCCAATCACAGAGCAGTAATGCAACATGCCGTCCACACTGACATCTGGGCATTTCAGCCAGGGCACAGCAAGCTCTATGCTTCTCGTGGAGGTGGATTACCGGGGCGCTCCAGCTGCAGAGTCCAGATGCTATACGTGCCTTGCCAGTCTGGACACCTCAGGAGCTAGGGTGCCCGGGGCTGATTTAATGCGCTCTAACTTGCAAGTGTAGCCAAGGCCTAAGTTCTTCAGGGCTGGGACTATCTCCGACTCTGTGTTTGTAGAGTACCTCACACAATGGGGCCCTATTCTTGGCTGGCCCTTAGGCACTACCATAAAAAACATGATATATAGGGCTGTCAAGCGATAAAAAAAAATTAATCACAATTAATCGCACTGTTAAACAATAATGGAATATCATTTATTTAAATATTTTTGGATGTTTTCTACATTTTCAAATATTTTGATTTCAACTACAACACAGAATACAAAATGTACAGCGCTCACTTTATATTTATTTGATTACGAATATTTGCACTGTAAAAAAACCAAAAGAAATAGTATTTTTTCAATTCACCTCATACAAGCACTGTAGTGCAATCTCTTTATCATGAAAGTTGAGCTTACAAATGTTGTACTATGTACAAAAAATAACTGCACTGAAAAATGAAACAACGTAAAACTTTAGAGCCTACAGGTCCACTCAGTCCACTTCAGCCAATCGCTCAGATAAACAAACTTGGTTACAATTTGCAGGAGATAATGCTGCCTGTTTCTTGTTTACAATGTCACCTGAAAGTGAAAACAGGTGTTTGTATGACACTGTTGTTGCCAGCATCACAAGATATTTGTGTGCCAGATACGCTAAAGATTCATATGTCCCTTCATCTTCAACCACCATTCCACAGGACATGCGTCAATGCTCGATAACAATCCAAAGCAGAGCGGGCTGATGCATGTTCATTTTCATCATCGGAGTCAGATGCCACCAGCAGAAGGTTGATTTTCTTTTTTGGTGCTTCAGGTTCTGCAGTTTCCACATTGGAGCGTTGCTCTTTTAAGACTTCTGAAAGCATCCTCCACACCTCGTCCCTGTCAGATTTTGGAAGGCACTTCTGATTCTTAAATCTTGGGTCGAGTGCTGTAGCTATTTTTAGATATCTCACATTGGTATCTTCTTTGCATTTTGTCAAAACAGCTGTGAAAGTGTTCTTAAAACAAACGTGCTGGGTCATCATCCGAGACTGCCATGAAATATATGGCAGAATGCAGGTAAAACAGAGCCGAAGACATACAATTCTCCCCCAAGGAGTTCAATTACAAATTTAACTAATGCATTCTTTTTTTAACAAGCATCATCAGCATGGAAGCATGTCCTCTGGAATGGTGGCTGAAGCATGAAGGGGCATACGAATGTTTAGCATATCTGGCACATAAATACCTTGCAACGCCAGCTACAAAAGGGCCATGTGAATGCCTGTTCCCATTTTCAGGTGACATTGTAAATAAGAAGCAGGAAGCAGTATCTCCTGTAAATGTAAACAAACTTGTTTGTTTTAGCAATTGGCTGAACAAGAAATAGGACTGAGTGGACTTGTAGGCTCTAAAGTTTTACATTGTTTTGTTTCTGAAAGCAATTATGTAGCAAAAAAAATCTACATTTGTAAGTTGCATTTTCACAATAAAGAGATTGCACTACAGAACTTGTATGAGGTGAATTGAAAAGTACTATTTCTTTTATCAATTTTACAGTGCAAATCAAATATAAATGTAATCAATCATACAAATGTAATCAAAATATAAAGTGAGCACTGTACACTTTGTATTCTGTGCTGTAATAGAAATCAATATATTTGAAAATGTAGAAAAACATCTGAAAATATTTAATACATTTCAATTGGTATTCTATTGTTTAACAGTGTGATTAATCACAATTAATTTTTTTAATGACGATTAATTTTTTGAGTTAATCACATGAGTTGACTGCGATTAATTGACAGCCCTAAGATATATAGTCAATTGTCCAGGGAAGAAACCTCCATCCCAAATTAGGCATAGCAAAATTATTGAAGAAATAAGGCTCTTATCACAACTTAAAGTTGCATGGATGCCACATGACAGAGACCAGTGTGAGAGCGGTCCGCCCATACTTAGAGCCTTATATCAGATGAGGTATCCTGGTTTCTCCATCTAGCCTGTAGGTGTCTCTAAACTCATAGCCTAAGACTGCCACGAGCATCAAGCACATTACTTTTACTCACTTCAGCAAAGCCCCATTGTACTATGGGGTGTCCAAACAGCAAGCACTCAGGACTCCATTGCCCTGCCCCCCTCAAAAGATACTTAAAGCTTGTCACAGCCCCCCTGGCTCATCAGCACAGCAGTTGTAATACTGAGACCCCGTTCATCAGCTGTTCCTCCATTGATAGGAAATAGAATCATAGAATATCAGGATAGGAAGGGACCTCCAGAGATCATCTAGTCCAACCCCCTGTTCAATGCAGGACCAATCCCCAATTTTTGCCCCAGATCCCTAAACAGCCCCCTCCAGGTTTGAACTCACAACCCTGGGTTTAGCAGGCCAATGCTCAAACCAAAATAATTAGTGTGATCCACGCATCTGACGAAGTGAGGTTTTTACCCACGAAAGCTTATGCTCAAATAAATCTGTTCGTCTTTAAGGTGCCACCGGACTCCTTGTTGTTTTTGTGGATACAGACTAACACGGCTACCCCCTGATACTTGTGATTGTTAAGGCGATTAAAAATGAATGATTGCCTAAAATGAAATCCTTTTCAGCTACTGCTTCTGGCAGACAATTGTTTGGACTTGCTTTATTGCTGTTAGAACATTGCTAGCAGGACCCATTTATTAATTTGTTGAATTAATCAATAGTGTAATTACTTGCATTGACACCAGTCTTCATGCAGTACACACACTGTACTCGATCATCACTACTAGCGAGACAAGGTGGGTGAAGTCATATCATACCATGTCCCTCCTCAGCCTTCTCTTTTCCAGACTAAACAAACCCAGTTTTTTTCAATCTTCCCTCACAGGTCATGTTTTCTAGACCTTAAATCATTTTTGTCGCTCTTCTCTGGACTCTCTCCAATTTCTCCACATCCTTCCTGAAATGTGGTGCCCAGAACTGAACACAATATCCAATTGAGGCCTAATCAGCACAGAGTAGAGCGGAAGAATTACTTCTCGTGTCTTCCTTACAACAATCCTGCTAACACATCCCAGAATTATGTTCATTTTTTTTTTTGCAACAGTGTTACACTGTTGACTCATTTAGCTTGTGATCCAGTAGGACCCCCCCGATCCCTTTCTGCAGTACTCCTTCCTAGGCAGTCATTTCCCATTTTTATGTGTGCAACCGATTGTTCCTTCCTTAATGGAGTACTTTTCATTTGTCCTTATTGAATTTCATCCTATTTACTTCAGACCATTTCTCCAGTTTGTCCAGATCATTTTGAATTATAATCCTATCCTCCAAAGCACTTGCAACCCCTCCCAGCTTGGTATCGTCTGCCAACTTTATAAGTGTCCTCTCTATGCCATTATCTTAATCATTGATGAAGATATTAAACAGAACTGGACCCAGAACTGATCCCTGTGGGACCCCACTCGTTATGTCCTTCCAGCATGATTGAACCACTTGTAACTACTCTCTGGGAATGGTTTTCCAACCAGTTTTGCACCCACCTGATAGTAGCGCCATCTAAGTTGCATTTCCCTAGTTTGTTTATGAGAAGGTCACACGAGACAGTATCAAAGGCTTTACTAAAGTCAAGATATACCATGTCTATAGCTTCCCCTCTATCCACAAGGCGTGTTACCTGTCAAAGAAAGCTAACAGGTTGGTTTGACATGATTTGTTCTTGACAAATCCATACTGTCTGTTACTTATTACCTTATTATCTTCTAGATGTTTGCAAATTGATTGCTTAATTATTTGCTCCATTATCTTTCCGGGTACAGAAGTTAAACTGGCTGGTCTGTAATTCCCTGGGTTGTCCTTATCTCCCTTTTTATAGATTGGCACTATATCTGCCCTTTTCCAGTCTTCTGGAATCTCTCCTGTCTTACATGACTTTTCACAGATAATCACTAATGTCTCAGATATCTCCTCAGTCAGCTCCTTGAGAATTCTAGGATGCATTTCATCAGGCCTGTGACGTTGCACTCCATATGTTTATGGAAATATGCTTAATGTGAATATAATGTAACTGGAATATGCTTTATGTAAAAAGTGTCTGGTAAGGTATCGTTACAAAATTTATAATCTACTGAGTGTGTTCAATCTATCTGTATGAATGTATCATTCTTGCATCTGAAGCTAGAAATATGAAGTATTACTCTGAAGTCCTATTGGAATCATGCTAAGTGTGGGCCATTAATGGTGGCTTGGAATCTTGATGGCTCTCATTTACTAGGACAATTGGTTGTGAATGGCTCTGTTTACTTGCAAGCCTTTCTGTGTTCCTGTGAGTCAGGCCGAGAAGAATGGAGGCTTGGGGTCTCACAGGACATGTGACCATGTCACCTGGTACTGGAATCCATCTTAAACCTGGTGCTTTTCCATTTAGAAGGAGGGGTGGGGACCCAGAAAGACAAAATATTACCGCCTTATGCCAAAGATATAAAAGGGGATGGAACAGAACAAAAGAAGCTGCCTGTCATGAGAAATCTCCTAGTTACCTCCTGAGCTTGAACAAACCAGGACTATACCAGGAAAAGGATTGGGCTCAGACTACAAAGGAATCTAGTCTGTGAAAGAAGCTTATTGGAACATCTGAGGGTGAGATTTACCTGTATTCAGTTTCTTAATGTATTAGGCCTCAGCTTGCGTGTTTTGTTTTATTTTGCTTGGTAACTTACTTTGTTCTGTCTGTTATTACTTGAAACCACTTAAATCCTACTTTTTATACTTAATAAAATCACTTTTGTTTATTGATTAACCCAGAATAAGTGATTAATGCCTGGGGGAGCAAACAGCTGTGCATATCTCTCTATCAGTGTTATAGAGGGCGGACAATTTATGAGTTTACCCTGTATAAGTTTTATACAGAGTAAAATGGATTTATTTGGGGTTTGGATCCCATTGGGAGCTGGGTGTCTGGGTGCTGGAGACAGGAGTACTTGCTGAGCTGTTTTCTGTTATGTCTGCAGTTTTGGGGGCGTGGTTCAGGCCCTGGGTCTGTGTTGTAGCAGGCTAGCATGTCTGGCTCAACAAGGCAGGGTTCTTGAGTCCCAATCTGGCAGGGAAAATGGGCTCAGAGGTAGTTTCAGCACATCAAGTGACAGTCCCAAGGGGGTCTCTGATCGAACCCATCACAAGGCCCTGGTGACTTGAAGACATCTAATTTGTCTAAGTAATTTTTAACATGTTCTTTCCTATTTTAGCATCTTCTGAACCTACCTCATTTTCACTGGTATTCACAACGTTAAACATTCAATCACTACCAACCTTCTTAGTGAAAACCAAAACGAAGTCATTAAGCACCTCTGCCATTTCCACATTTTCTGTTATTGTTTTTCCCCCAGCATTGAGTAACAGGCCTACCCTGTCCTTGGTCTTCCTTTTGCTTCTAATGTATTTGTAGAATGTTTTCTTGTTACCCCTTATGTCTCTAGCTAATTTGATCTCATTTTGTGCCTTGGCCTTTCTAATTTTGTCCCTACATACTTGTGTTATTTGTTTATATTCATCCTTTGTAATTTGACCTAGTTTCCACTTTTTGTAGGACTCTTTTTTGATTTTTAGATCATTGAAGATCTCCTGGGTAAGCCAGGGTGGTCTCTGGCCAGACTTCCTGTCTTTCCTACGCAGTGGGATAGTTTGCTCTTGTGCCCTTAATAATGTCTCTTTGGATAACTGCCAACTGTCTTCTATTGTTTTTCCCTTAGACTTGCTTCCCACTGGATCTTACCTACCTTACCTTGAGATTGCTAAAGTCTGCCTTCTTGAAATCCATTGTCTTTATATTGCTGTTCTCCCTCCTACCATTCCTTAGAATAATGAACTCTGTCATTTCATGATCACTTTCATCCAAGCTGCCTTCCACTTTCAAATTCTCAACCAGTTCCTCCTTATTTGTCAAAATCAAATCTAGAACAGCCTCTCCCCGATTAGCTTTCTCCACCTTCTGAAATAAAAAATTGTCTGCAATACGTTCCAAGAATTTATTGGATTATCTGTGCCCTGCTGTGTTATTTTCCCAACAGACGTCTGTATCCTGTATTTTGGATGATTTTCTTAGTTTTTAAAAAAAAAGCCTCATCCACCTCTTCTTCCTGGTTAGGTGGTCTGTAGTAGACCCCTACCATGACATCACCCTTGTTTTTTGCCTCTTTTATCCTTACCCAGAGACTTTCAACAAGTCTGTCTCCTATTTTCATCTCAATCTCAGTCCAAGTGCACACCTCCTCCCTTTTTCCCGTGCCCGTCCTTCCTGAGCAAGCAGTGCCCTTCTATACCAATATTCCAGTCGTGTGTTTTACCACCAGGTTTCTGTGATGCCAACCATGTCATAGTTGTGTTTATTTACTAGCATTTCAAGTTCTTCCTGCTTATTCCCCATACTTCTCACATTAGTATAAAGACATCTAAGATACTGATTTGATTTCTCCTCGCTCCCCTGTTCTGTCTTGTCTCTCCTTTATCCCTGCTATAACAGCCCATGCTCCCCTGAAATTCTGAGCCTTCTCCCAGGTCTCCATGTTCTTGACTTGCCTGTGGGCTTTGGTCACCTGCCCTCTTTGAACCTAGTTTAAAGCCCTCCTCACTAGGTTAGCCAATCTGTATCCAAATATGCTCTTCCCCTTCCTCAATAAGTAGACCCCATCTCTGCTTAGCAGACCTTCTTCCTGGAACAGCATCCTGTGGTCAAGGAAGCCGAAGCCCTCCTGGCGACACCATCTTTGCAGTCAGGCATTCACCACCATAAAACAGTCAGGCCCCAATATGCAACACCTTCCTCTTTGATCCAGTTCTCTCTTTCTCCCCTCCCTAATCTCATGATTTCATTGTGAGTGCAGTATGTGTCCAGCTTCACTCCCTCATTTATCTATTCTGTGCCAGCTTCTCTTCAGTCACAGCCTTTACTATTGAAGTGAGCCACATAGCTCCTGCTGCTGCTGCTTCCTGGTTTGAAAAAAGTAGTGGAATCAGGCAGAAGAGAGGAGTTGCTTGGCTAATGAATGCAGCAAGATTTCTGGCAGAGGAAAGGCAGGGCCAATTGCAAGTCACTTTAGAACATGAGTCCCAACTCAGTCCTTCCTCCCTCTGATCACAGAATCTGCTTTCTCCCAACCATAGCCCTCTCCTTCCCACAGGGGAAATCCTGGACATTAGTCATGTTCCACAGGAAATGGAACAGATTTCTAAGCATTAAAAGGGTGCTGTTTGGGGATTTAAGCCTAGATTTAGAGTGCAGGAAAAAAGGATTTACAGAATGTAATATTAATAGAAATATTTTCATAGAATCATAGAAATGTAGGACTGGAAGGGACCTTGATAGGTCATCTAGTCCAGTCCCCTGCACTGAGGCAGGACTAAGTATTCTCTAGATCATCCCTGACAGGTGTTTGTCCAACCTGTTCTTAAAAACCTCCATTGATGGAGATTCCACAACCTCTCTAGGTAATTTGTCCCAGTACTTAACTACTCTGACAGTTTGGAAGCTTTTCCTAATGTCCAACTTAAATCTCCTTGCTGCAATTTAAGCCCATTACTTCTTGTCCTGTCCTCAGTGGATAAGGAGACTAATTTATCACCCTCCTCTTTGTAACAACTTTTTATGTACTTTGAAGACTGTTATCAGGTGTATCTCCCTCCCCCCATCAGTCTTCTTATCTCCAGACTAAAGAAGCCCAACTTTTTCAATCTGTCCTCGTAGGTCATGCTTTATAGACATTGTATCACTTTTGTTGCTCTCCTCTGGACTTTCTCTAGTTTGTCCATGTGATGGGATGTGCTCCCCACACTCATTCTGAAGGGGTTAACATAGGCCAGAGGCGCCAGTTAACCTGTTAGGCTTCAAACCAGGGAACATCTGAGCTAAGAGGAAAGTAAGGGAAGTTCCCTGTGCAGAAACAGGTGGGGCTTAATAAAACCAAAGAGCTGGTAGGAGAAAGGAGGTACTCTGTTTACAATGGCACCAGTGTCACCGTGGGGCTGGGCCCAGACTCAGAAGGGGCCCTGGCACCCGGACTGTGGTCTCACCCCTGCTCCGCTCATGTTCCGCCCTGAGAGCTCCACCCCTGCTCAGCCTCTTCCCCCCGTGAGGCCCTGCCCACCGCTCACTCCTCTCCACCCCATTTCCCCCTGCTTGCTCCTCTCTGCTTCCTCCCACCCCTTGTCAGTGCCGGGAAGGGCCTTGGGGAGAAGAGGCCAAGCATGGGTGGAGTAGGGTTGCCAGGTGTCTGGTTTTTGACCGGAATGCCCTGTCGAAAAGGGACCCTGGTGGCTCCGGTCAGCACCACTGACATTACAAGTCCAGTTGGCGGGGCTGGCAGGCTCCCTACCTGGCTCCGTGCAGCTCCCAGAAATGGCGACATGTCCCTCTGGCTCCCAGGTGGAGGGATGGCCAGAGGGGCTCTGCACACACTGCCCCGGCCCCGTGCACCAGTGCTGCAGCTCCCATTGGCTGGGAGCTGCAGGGTGGTGCCTGTAGGCGGAGGCAGTGCACACCATGCAGAGCTGCCTGGCCGCCCCTATGCCTAGGAGCCAAGGGACATGTTGCTGCTTCCAGGGAGCACCCTGAGGTAAGCGCCACCTGGAGCCTGCTCCCTGCATCCCCTCCCACACCCCAACCTCCTGTCCCAGCCCTGAGCCCCCTCCCACATCCAAACTCCCTCATGGAGCCCGCACCCCCTCCCACACACCATAAGAATGGACATACTAGGTTAGACCAAAGGTCCATCTAGCCCAGTATCCTGTCTGCTAACAGTGGCTAATGCCAGGTGCCCTGGAGGGAAAGAACAGAACAGGTAATGCCCATTCCCAGCTCCTGGCAAACAGAAGCTAGGGACACTATCCCTGCCCATCCTGGCTAATAGCCATTGATGGACCTATCCTCCATGAATTTATCTAGTACCCCAATCCTCTGCCCCAGCCCTGAGCCCCCTCCCGCACACAAACTCCCTCCTGGAGCCCACACCCCCACCTCCTCCTGCACCCCAACCTCCTGCCCCAGCTTGGATCCCCCTTCTTAACCCTAATGCCCTCCCGGACCTTGCACTCCACACCCCTCCTGCACTCCAACCCTCAGCCCTGAGCCCCCTCCAACACCCAAACTGCCTCCCATAGTCCATAAGAACACCGTAGTCTCTTTCTCTTCCTCTCCTAATCAAACATATTCTTCAATACTGTCTATGAACCCCAATCAGGACCCTACTGTGCTAGACACTGTACAAAAACACACATAAGACAGTTCATCAATACCTATTAGCCAGGATGGTCAGGGATGCAAACCCACGATTTGGTTGTCCCTAAACCTCTGACTGCCAGAAGGTGGGACTGTATGACAGGGATAGATCACTCAATAATTTCCCTGTTCTTTTTACTCCCTCTGAAGCATCTGGCACCGGCCACTGTCAGAAGACGGGATACTGGGCTAGAAGGACCACTGGTCTGACCCACTACAGATGTTCTTATCTTCTTATCTAAGCACTCCCAGGCCATAATCAATATCTACTATTTTTCCCCCATGAAAATGTGATGATGTAATGATCTGAAGCTGCGGGCTCCAGGACCTAGTCTCCTCCAAACTTCACAAGCTTTGTCCACAATTGCTATGGGTCAGTGTTATTTTGAATAGCAGGAAGCAACAGGTGTAGAGAATAAATACATAGGAATCCTTATGCCAGGATCAGGCAAAATTTTAATCCTAATCAGTGTCCCACACTGTTGTATCAAAGGCTGGAGCATCTGGGGAGATAGCAATTCATGAAGCCTAGGGTCCATTAGTGAGAAAATCTTGGCCTGGAAGCCGGCATGAAATAAACTGGTCACAACAATCTCTGTATTCTGAGGTAAGGTTATTGGCATTTCACGCTAGGTCGGCCCAAGAGGAGCAAGCTTGGCTCAGAACCGCCCCCTGCAGGTGGGGCTTGAACTGTCACTTCCAACTGTCATAGAACCTTCTGGGCCCAACATTCTGCTTCTGAGTAAACAAGAGAGAGAGTCAAAACAAGCCCTCTCCCCCGCCCCCTCCGGGGCTCTGAGGTCTCTGCCTTGTGTAATAATATGATGCCCCTGGATGAGGTGCCAGAGGCAGGGATTGAACCTGGGACACCTGGATCAGAAAGGCTCTTTCCTCCCTCAGCTTACAGCCAGAATCAAATTCATAAACGTCGCTGTGCTCCAGACATTACTGGAAGTCAGAGAGGCACCAGTGACTTGTGTTACACCTGCATTACACACAAACAGGACAAATGCATGGGAGGATCTAAGTTCAATTGCCTCCAGCCACATGTCCACATCCCCAGCACAATGGCAAATATCAGCAACACAACAGATGCTTTTTGGCCTCTTTAGTGGCTTTCCCAGCATAAAATCTGATGCCTAGTGTGAAATATTTCCTCCTCCCTAGAGGTTGGTTGGGGATAGTATGAAGAAGCTTGTACTGCTGTTTCCTGGGCCTGTCCATATTCCATGGACAAATATAGGACTTCAGAGCTGGCAGTCTGGTACTTTTCTTCAGTGTTTATTTCTACTTTAAAAATACAGGGATATGGAAGAGTTAAAAAAAAAAAAAGAAGAAGCAAAGTTTATTTAAATGTGCCAGGAAAAATGAGTAAATCCAAGTAAGTATAATCTAATTCTGCTACCTTCATGTAACTGTTAACTTATGTGGGGTCTAAATTGAAGATAAAATTTGGCCCTCAGACATTTTCTTTTTCTGTGTTCCCTCTTTTCCCTTGGTCTCCCACTGTATTTTCAAATATCTCTCTGGGCTCTGCACCTTTTGTCATCCAATTGGTTTCTCAGCAACTGAGTTCTCTCTTTTTCTTATTTCCCCTCTGAATTCTTTTCCCCCAGGAACCTCTGTTTTTCTCTCTGGATCTTTTGCTCCTCCCTCTGTTGTCTGACCTGCTCAGCTGCTATTTCAAACTGTCATGGAATGAACTTTCAGACCCCAACAGTCCAGCTGCTTCTTTTTAAAGGGGCAACACCTGAAATACACCCTTGTTCGATGCCCATTCAGTGTTGTTTGACCAGCAGGTGAGGAGGAACATGTTACCTATTGTTAGAGAGAGGTGTATGGCCCCACCTACCTTGGCAACTGTAAATTACATGAATTACATCCAGCAGCTGGATTCACCCTGCGGGAAAGCAGGTAGTCTTGCACCTGTCCTCCCCCACGATTTAGTTGTCATTTGTGGTCTGGGCTCCCTGGGTCTTGCTGGTGGATGCTGCTGAGGTGATGTCCTGAACCTGCATGTTCTATGCTCTCACCCTAGCCAGTGTCCTCACTTTCTGGGTATTTCTGGCCTACTATTTGTGAGGAAGGTGCAGCTTCTTTCCACCAGGGAAAACCTTCTCCCTTGTGTTCACACTGGCAGAATCTAGCCCATCGGCACACACTTTAAACTTGCTTGAGGCCAGACCAGGTAATACCAAGGACTAGCTGGCTGGTTTGGACAAGGTCAAAGGCTGTTAAAATAGCTGTATTGTCCTTTGGTTGGAGCACCTGTATGAGACCCTAATGTAGCTAAAATTCAGTAGTTTTTGCCATTGCATGGTGTGCTGGACACTTTGTAAATGCAAAGGGGCCAGTCCCTCCCCATCCTTATTCAGGCATTTCAGCGGGTATTTTGTGAACAGCCACTGGCCCCTGCAGCCACTATGCTAGAGCTCAGCTGTGCACCATTTGGAGGAGAGATGATGTTCTCTGGTGGTGGGGGAGACAGAAGAAGGGAGTGGATGAGTGTGAGAAACAGCCACTCTACAAGTCGTGTTTCACCTCCCTGAGAGCAGTGTAAAATAGTGCTACTGCCATGAGCAAGAGTAAGTCCTTGTCTGTCCTCCTCATTGTAGATGGCTCCCATTACCGTAGCATCTGAGCACCTCACACTCTTCAATGTATTTACCCTGAAACCACCTGTAGGGCAGGGTAGGGGTAGGGCAGTCCTATTTTCCCCCATTTCACAGATGGGAATCTGAGGCACAGAGACTCTAAGAATCACACAGGACATCTGTGGGAAGCAGGGAATTTAATACAGGCTTGCCGAGCCCTAAACTAGTGCCCTAATCACTGCGCCATCCTTCCTCTTCCAGAGTTTTTAGACACCGTGGTGATATACTGATGAAGGAAATAGGATTTAAGGCCAGTCCACGTCTCTATCCTTCACTCTCTGCCTGCAGGTTCACGTGTTCCAACTAGTCCTGCCATCAGTGCTTTACCAGTCGTAACTAATTACGACATCTTGGTGAGGTAGGTATTATTGTCATTTTACAGATGGAGATACGGTGGCAGAGAGGAGTTTGGTGACTTTATCCAAGATTACACCATAAACCACTAGCAAAGCTGGAATAAGAATTCAGGAGTTCTTGGTTCTCACCACTAGCATATGTTACCTCACCACTGGCTTCAAGGTCCAAAGAAAAGATGGTACAGGAATGTCATAATCCCTGATTTAGAAATGGTACATGAGGGTAACCAAATGTTCCAAGTAACCCCCTGGCATCCAATCTGCATCAGGTTTAGCCATAAATATTTTCTAAATGGAGAAGCCACCAGCCATAAGGTCTTCTCATTCCCCTGGAACTATGCCATTCCCTGGATGTCCTCATAGGTATGTTATGCCAATGTCTTTTGGCTTTCTCAAAGACAATCATGTTTTGGTTAGAATTCAGTTAATATATGGAGAATTGTTATATTGTGGGAGTTAAAAGAAGTTTAATAAAATCTGAGTGGACTGGATAGCTCAAGGGATTTGTGATGGATTACAGAATCGTTCACCTATAGCAGTTGACCCATTTAAGTCAATGAAAGTTTGTAATTGACTTCAGTATGCATAGAATCTAGCCTATAGATCACAAGTTTGAATGCAGCATGGGTCAATAGTGACTGAAAATTGCTGTTAAGGGGCCCTGGGTAAAAGTTTTAAATGCCTAAGTAATTTAGGGTCCTAAATCCTATTTACTTTCAGTTATTTGTATGGCTCCTTCTAGCTTGCCAAACCAACTATAAACTACATCAATTACACTAACTTTCAATGGGATTAAGGCTCCCAAAACAGAGGCACTTTTGAAAATTTTAACCCTTATATGACATGAGATAAGTGATTCTCAGCTATGTTTGTTTCATCGCACCCTAAAGTGTGGTATGTGCTTCACAGACTTACAATTAGACAGTTTCCTGTCCTGAAGATCTTTAAATTTAATCAGTCAAAAAGGCAAAGGATGGAAGAGGAGATAGAAATATACAAGCAAGTGACTGAGGTGATATTGGGCACAACTCTTGTTAGGTCTACAATATTTTTTCTCCCTCCAGAACTATCTGCTTCCAGTTTCTACATATAGGGATTAATTCATTCATCCACCAATACATACCTTCCATAGGTGGGGTAAAACATCGCAACTCTTTAAAAGTGCACAACAGTTGTGATATATATTTTGTAACTAATTATTTTATTTGGATTTAGTCTGTTGGCCTTTTTGCAAAAGCATATACCTTGAAGCTGGTGTCCTGGCCAAAATTTCCAATTTGGGTAGTTACCATTAGCCTTCAGATATTCCTACTGCATTCTTCTATACTTACTGTCCTAAACTGCTATGTGCAGTTAAACGGCTACCACCTTACACCACAGAGGTGGCCATACCTCCATGGTGAGAGAAATGATTGTGACATATACAGTTTGTGTAGTGATTTGAAATCCTTTGAGTTGAAAGATGCTATATAAAGGTAAGATGATAATGTAATAGGCAGCAGTAGATGAAATGCAAAGAAACCAAAGATTCATTTCTATATAAATATGGTTTGTAAAATATGATGGGGAAAATATTAACTTTAGACAAAAGGTTTGATCACTTTATATTAAGTTTCCATTTCTAATAGTGTGTAAAGGGTTAATAAATGATTAATGCATATTTTAAAGTTTTGTACCAACATGAGTAGTGTGTGGGTGTGCATTAGATGGTTTTATACATATCAGTCAAAGGTGTTATAGAGGATATCTCCAAAAGAGGTAGGGAAGAGCTTAGAAGAGTGAAATAATTTAAATACCTAGGATCAATGGTTGCTGACAATGATGCCTTCCTTAGAGATGCCCGGCCTTGTACTAAAGCTGCTTGGTGAAAATGACTTGAGCTGATTCCAGTTCTGTGTGACAAAAATATGCCAATAAAGTTAAAAAAAGATAGAACGTATAAAACTGTAATTCGACCCATCTTAATATATGGAACAGAGACTCGGCCAGCCACAAAAGCAATCAATATGTTCTTCTCAGTTGAAATGGTCAAATGGTTGGCCACTCCATGATAGAAAACAAAATGAGGTTTGTAAGAGGCCAAATGCAGGTTGCTCCAACTGAAGGCAAGTTGAGGGAAGATAGGCTATGTTGGTATGGTCACATCCAGCAGAAACCCAAGAGCTGTATTGGTTGGATGGCTTTTGCAACATTTGTGGATAGAAGACAACCAAGGGGGAGACCAATGACTTAGTAGATGGACCAGATATAAATCAACCTCAGAGAGACCAATCTGGATGACAGTCTGGCATACAATCATAAATTTTGTAAGAAGGCTATAAAAGTCGCCAACTCCAGATAGGGAAGGAGAAAGAGTCAAAGGGTGTAAGCTGTGATTATAAGCAATCTATTGACCTGCTGGTCTCTCCGTATCAATTTATAGCAATTGATTAATCATTTAAGACCCATGTATAACCTACTTATTAATTGAACCATAATATAAAGGGTAACCAAAGGTTTTCTTAAACAGAAGAAAAATGTATTGACCATTGACAGTAATTTAGGTGGACATATTTACATTGCTATCCTGGTCTGCTGAACATGTAGCCACAGAGGCTAGCATAGCCTACTGGTGAGTGTGTGTTACAGATCTCCCGCTGTGCCTGATCCACAGAGGATATAAATCATTGCAACTAGCAGCTATAAAAAATATAGACTATAGCTCAAGCTGTAGTCGCTCATGTTTTCTGTATCGGAGTCCCTGGTAAAATCCACTATCTGTTGGCTAAGACAGTGGCTATCATACTAGCACTGCTGGGAAAAGGGCTTTTGGGATCCAGATAATAAATATTATTTAATTTCATAGTTTGATTTAGAAGAACATGAGCAAGTTTTTTCTACAAAATGAGGAGCAGTATTGTTACCATCCCAAACTGGTAAGTGAACCACTTTGTAACCAACACTACTGTCTACTGGAGCATTAAAATTCAAGCACTACAAGCCTACTGCTGTGAGTCCTATTCCCCCTGTGCAAGCGTTGACATCATGAATATCATCATCACTGTTGGTAGTAAGTGGCCTCTTTGTTGGCATTTTTAGCATAGGCTCCAAGTCCTGAGGGCTTATTTCATTGCTACTTCAGAGGTGTTCCTTCAGCTGTAAGACAGGGTTTGGGCAATGGAGGTAGCTCACACTGCCACTGCCCATGATATTCCTCTTCTGTGGATATTTGTCTAACCTGCTCTTAAAAATCTCCAATTAGGGAATTCCACACCTCCCTCAGCAATTTGTTCCAATGCTTAACTGTAGTTCTGAGGTTCAAACCCTGCTGATCCCACCCCTGATGTGGATGTTATTGTGGGTCATTACACACCCATAAGGAGGCAGTTAGTAGTTTCTTATGTGTGATGTTTGTATGTATTGTTATGGGTTCATTCTGTCCAGCAGAGGGAAGTGGGGAGCAATTTTTTCTGAAATGCCGTTTTCAGTGAGTTTAATAGCAATTATATCCTGGAATAAAATGGAGGTGGCACTTCTAACCCAGACATCCCACTTTACCCCTGTACAGGCAAAGTACTTTGTGCCACTGACCGATGCTAAATTTCAGGACTATATCAATGGCCGCAAGAGATGTGCCAAACTTATGTGCAGATCTTCAGAGTTCAATCAAGACAAGACAACACTGATAGTGACTAATAATCCCCTTCCTGACCTGAATTCCAGTCAAAGAAAGGACACCCCCATGAAGTTTTTCTGCAAAGAGCACTTAAGAAGGGTAAAACATTTCACTGCTAATTTTTAAACTGGGAAAGGACATGGCCCTTGTAATGCTGAGATTTACAGAGGTCCAGGGTTGCACCTTTGAGTTATGAGGAAGTAATATCCAATGATTAGAGCAGAGGATGAGTAGTCAGGGCTCTTGGGATCTAGTCTTACCAATACCACTAATTCCTGATGTGACTTTGGGCAAGTCACTTAATCTAATGTGCCTCATTTTCTCCATCTGTAAAATAGAGATATTGATACGTAGCTAAACATATCTAGATACTTATATGGTTCCCATCACCACAGAATCTGAGTGCTTCCCAAAAGTTAAGTGGTATGACAATATCCCCCATAACTCTTTCCCTTCTCCACCTCTAGGAGTAAAAAAGTATACTGTGTGTGTATTTGCAAACACTCAGGTTCCAAGCACTTTTTCTCTCCCACCATATCTATGCTTGTTTTTATTTGCTGTTCATGAATATTGGCATGACCAGGTTTTTGTTCATGTACAAGTCCTGCCTGTTTGCATACAGTCTTCCAATCAGGGAGCAGAAACACCACCATGTGATGTAGGTGAGCAGTCAAATACCACAATAGCAAATAGTCTAAGTGACCAGTTTGTGAACAAGACACAGGTTCAAATGTTTGCATGAACTGGTCATGGAGAGCAAATGAGTAAAACTGGTCATTTGTTTGGAGAGCATTGAGGCCCAGATCCTCAAAAGATACTTAGGTGCCTAACTCCTTTTGATTTCAATAGACATTAAATGCCTAAATACCTTTGAGGACTGGGCCTGAGATCCTTGTGTGAAAGGCACAGCAAAGTGCCAGAAATTATTAATTGGGCATGTGGTGTTAGACTGCAATGTGGACAAGGAGTTGGAAGGAAATATCCTCAGTTTTGTCACGAGGATCACAATATTTGATGTTTTTCTTAATGCCCCAGCTCCTCAATTTGTACAATTACATGATAATCTCAACTTTCATATTTCAAAACATAAGTTTCAAGTCCTCATAGATGCAAATTAAAACCTTAGAAACATGCAGCAAGTGTATCCCATAGGCTCAGAAACCAGAAGTCAGATTAAAGAGAATTTGACATTTATTTTTAAATCTCATGATTTTTGGCAACCTGACTTATTTTTGAGGTTGGCGTTAGCAATACACTATCTTTGTCTTTATAAGAATTCAGCCTCTTTTGCTCTCCACCAGTGCTCTCCATTCACTGTATTTGCTTTTACTTCCTCTGAGAGATTCCTGCTTATCCAAGCCTTCTCTTCCCTGGGTCATGACTTTCTTAAGTTCTCCTTGCTGACTGCAAAGTATTTGCCTTTCCTCTTAGGGGCCAATTTTTATGACTCCCCTTGCAACCTACATGTAGGCAGATCTGATTTCTTTTCCATTTCTCCCAAAGGGGATCGATGCCAGGAGTCAGCTTCATTTACCCCCGCTGAAGACACAACAGCTGACTGAAGCAGGCATAAATTTTGATGAGGGAAAAGTTGGGAAATCACTCCAGTTCAGGTGAAGTCAGTGCCCCATTTCTTTGCTCGCTGGTCCTTATCAGTCCAGTGACATGGTATCACATGTTGGAGTGCAATCCAGACTAGTGAGAGTTTGTCTCTCCACCAGCCCTGTTCCCCTATCTGCTTTAAAATGCTCTGCTGCTGTAGCTCACTAGTCTGGATGCTCCCCACCAGAATACAAGCATGTGCTAAGTGTCTGAGACAAGCAGCCACGGTTCATTAATTTGGATCCCATCAGCATGCTTATTACACTACAGCCACATGCTGGTCTCTGCCTACTACTAGCCAAGTGAACCTGTGGCGTAGCCAGGTGGAAAAAACAGGGGTAGCGGAGATTAAAAAGGGCGTCACCCCCTGGTACTCACCCAGCGGCGCTCCGGGTCTTCAGCAGCACTTTGGCGTTGGGTCCTTCACTCGCTCTGGTCTTTGGCACTGAAGGACAGCCCCCCCTCCCCCCGCCACCGCAATGCTGCTGAAGACCGGAGAGAGTACTGCCGAAGTACTGCTGAAGACCCGGAGCACTGCTGGGTGAGTACCAGGGGATGGGGCCTTTTTTTTTTTTTTAATCTCCACTCCCCCTGACCCACCACCAAAGACCCGGAGCGCCGCCGGGTGAGTAAAAATTTAAAAGGCGCCAAAGAATTAAAAAGGCACCAGTTCTCCTCAGTGGGGGAGCAGCCGCTGCCCCACTCCCCCCAGCTACGCTACTGAAGTGAACCCTACACCCACCCACCTCCAGTCCTGAATTTACCCTGAAGTGTCCACACCTCTCCTCAACTACTCAAAGAAATAATACCATTTGTTTGCTCCTTTAAGGAGACTATACCCAGCAGCTTGCCACATTAACTGGAGTTAACAATCACTTCAATTCAAACACAGTACTGGGTGTGGGGGGGTTAAATTTATTTTAATCTATTAAGGACAGGACATAGGTTGAATGATGCCAAATAAAAGAACTAAAAGTGAAAACCTGCATCTAATACAATCTAGCAAGGTACGGTCTTTGTTTAAAATGGTTTTGCTCATCACTTACTCTTGGTCCACCGTGGCTGACTATCCTTCAGTCAGGACCTTCCACAGAAGTACGAGGTGCTGATTTCCCTTGTCGTCTTAAGTGAAAAAACTTAGAAGTTCACTGCCCCTCTCTTTATAGTCCAGTAAAGCTTTGAAAAGCATCTCCTAAAGTTCATGAGACCCTGTTTCAAGAACCAGGAAGGCTTCCTCGGGGTGTGGTCTCCATCCCCCAGTGATAGCTAAATCATTACGTCTTCCCTTTGTTAGCTTGATGGCTTTGTTTACCTTGTATGTAAATGTGCCTTCAATGTGTCTGCCTGATGCCCAGGCTGGTTAGCCAAGCAAATACACAATTCTTTATGATCTAGACATACTGACTCCCAAACCACCTCATGAGCTTTAATGGTTCTATTTACTGCCTATGTAAATTGTAATTCTATTGTTACTGGTCACATGGCTTCATTTGTATTCAAGACCTGGACAGTCCTGTTTCTACTGTCTTCAAATACAGACTTTAAAACACAAAATCAGAGAACATCCATAACTCCATATGTAGCATAGTCACACATATCCCACAATGATATTATTGACCAATGTGGTGTTAGTTTTCAAATGATACCTCACAAGGCACAGGTTGTACCAATATCATTGCAGTAGTGTGTAGGGTGTGAATACAGAGGTGCTTAGGGTCAAACATGGATCTTCTTAGACTGAAGAGTTACTTTATCTTCTTTGTTCCAGTGACTCATAGGTTGGAGGTGAGCCTGGCACAAGTAGCAAGACTATGAGCTGCCATGGGGGAGGGAGAAAAAGTGTTTTGAAGATGAAATCTGTGTATTAAATTTACTCACCAGTAAAAAATTATTTGCATGACTCAAGGTAGCCAAAGAGAACAATTCTGCACATTCTGCTTTGGCCCTGTTTTGTATGGTTTGTCATTATATCCAAGCTCTGCATTTTATATCAGAGGGGCCTATAGGGTAACATCCAGTCCTTCACACCCTGGGCTAGTGTAGTATTGTTTTCTACAGCACAAATTCTGGTACTTACAATTTCTGTAGCACAAGGCCCTCCCCCAGATGGGTTGTCAACACGGATTCCAGTAGGGACCTTCAACACCACAGGCCCTTGAGCTAAAGGAATAACTCCATTCATAGGTGCCAACTCCGTGGTGCTCCAGGGCTGGAGCACCCACAGGGAAAAATTAGTGGGTGCTCTGCACCCACCGGCAACCAAGCTTCCCCCACCCCACGCCCCACCTCCTCCCTGAGAGCGTGCGTCCCAGCTCCTCCGCCTATCTCTCAGCGCTTCCTGCCTTGCCGCTGCTGGGAGGTGTTTGGCGGCATGCTGGGAGGGAGGGGGAGAAGCAGGGATGTGGCATGCTCAGGGGAGGAGGCAGGGAGAGGTGGGGCCAGGGCAGGGATTTGGGGAAGGAGTCAGAATAGGGGCATGGAGCGGGTGGAGTTGGGGTGGGGACTTTGGGGAAGGGGTTGGAATGGGGGCAGGGCAAGGGCGGGAGTGGGCGAGGCAGGGGTGGAGGGGGGGGGGTCGAGCACCCACCGGCTGGAGCAGAAGTTGGTGCCTATGATTCCATTGGCTGGCAGCAGTAGTAGGTTGCTACCCCTTAATGCATTAAAGGAATTTTGCTTTGGGTTATGCTTCATCTTAAAGCAGCAGTCCCCAAAATTTGAGGATTGGACCCCCTTTTACTCCTGTCCACGCCCCTCCCCAGAGCTGGCATTGGGGCCGTGGCTCAGGGGGAGGACACAGTCAGGGGTCATGGGGCCGAGGCTGGGGCTGCAGCTGGAGGTGGGTCTGGGACCGGGAGTGGGACAGAGGCTGAAGGTGGGGATGTGAGCAGAGCCACAGCTGGGCTGTGGTGGGTGCCAGAAGCCAGGCATGTGGCCAGGTGCAGCTCCTCTCCTGGTCCTGCCCCCAGCCTCCACCCCGGGCTGGGAATGGAGCTGCGGCCAAGGCTGCGGGCTGTTGCTGGGCCGGGAGCGGAGCCGCACTGACACTGGGGATGGGACAGGTGCAGGGCCAGGAGCTGGAGGCGCAGGTGGTGGCGGGATGGGAGCAGAGCTGGGGGAGGGAAGGGCTGGGTGGCGCTCCCTCCCCGCCTCAGTGAGGGCTGGCCCAGGCCCTGCCATGCCCCCCTCAAAGGTTTCTCCCCACCCCCTTAGAGGGCCTTGCCCCACACTCAGTGGACCTCTGTCTTAAAGCAATATCATTTACTGAGCCATGCAGTGTTTGGGCTTGCTACAGAGATCTTCAAGCATAAATTGGTGCAGCCCTTCTGAGTAAGTTTTTCCATTCCAAACTGCAGGTTTTCCACAGACAATGATTTCAAGACTGAAGGACAGTTTTCCAAAAGCTATGCTGAGAGGCGATTGCTAAAGCTATATCCCCATCTCCACTTTCAAGCTTTCCCTAGACTAGGTAAGAAGTTACCACACGTGCCCCCACTCAGAATTGCTACTTGGCTAGTATTGAGCTTACTCACACAGACTGAGCATGCTCAGTAGCATCTGCTGAAGCCACTGTCCTCCCTCCCCCTATTTGTAGGTACGGGTCATGTCTGGGTGGGAGGAGAGGGAAGTATGATAGATGCCCCCACCACCCAACCCTCCTCTGTTAAAAAGGAGGAAGAGATTACTGAATCATAACAGTAGGGTGATGCACTTGGCTTCCACAGAAACACAACCAGAGCTGAGTACCTGTGTACAGGATTTGTTCTTGGTGTTTACATTTTTCATAGGAGAAATTTATGGAGCTGATGTATCTAAGAACTGCTCTTGTTCTGGGTTTGTCCACAGTCCAGAAAGTAAACTGCCATGAGAAGAGCAGCCCTTGTGCTATCTCGGCCCTCTAAATAGTTCCTCAGATATTTAAAAAGCCAATACAAAATGTCAGCACCAATGCCTGTGCATATGCGAGCCCCCTAGTAAGCATGTTACACAGGCTCACTTTTCCCCTTCCTTCCCTTAAATGTACAGTGTTTGATAAGCTGCATCGCTCTTCAGCCATGTGAGAAGTAGTCCAGTATATTATGTATTGCAGTAATGTCAATTTATTTGCAACATCAAGCTGATATGGCTGATTCCTCCTGAAGATGCCACTTCCCTCCCAGATCAGTTGCCACTCCTCCAACCTTCAAATAGTACTGCTCCCCAGAGGTTTTCCTTCCTTACCTATATCAAATTACTGTCCAAGTCAGCGGATGGGGAAGTTTTGGGCCTTGTAGCCTCCCTTGGCAAGTAAGTAGGCCCCTTGTCTCCATCTCACACCCGCCCTCCTCTGATTCTCCCCTCCTCAAATCCCAAACCCCTTATCTCAAAGCTCCCACTAGGTACCATTTGATCTCCCCAAGCTCAGATCCCAACCTAAGTTCCTCAGAAGCACAAACCCATGCACCTAATAACCAGAACTCTTACCAAGAAAGACCCCAAGGCCTACAACTTCCCCATCAACTGAAATATTGTCTAGGTGAAACACCAGCAGGGCTGTCTTCTTGACAATCCTCCTTCTGAAGGCAGCTGACCAGCAGGAATCCCTCTGCTGAGCAGGGGGTCCTCTAGGCATATAAGCTTAATGGGCTTCCCCTCTCCCATGCCGTGGTGGCAAGTTTTCAGAGGTCAGCAAATCAGTAGGATTCTTCTCTGTAGCAGTTGGTGTTTGGAGACTCACTAACAGGGTCCCATGCACTAGAGCAGTGTTTCCTCAACAACTGGTTTTTCGACCAGTGCTGGTCCTCGAGATCTCCCTGTTGCAGTTTAGGGGGGCAACAAGCCAGTCCCTGGTATCAAAAAGGTTGAGAAACACTGCCCTAGGGCACTTTGTGCCCTATTCCATCAGAGCAGAAGGGAGCAGTGGGCAGTTCTTTGGGATTCTGCCCTAGCCTGAGAGGAGAGGACAGTCACTAAAGGACCGAGTTACTCAAAGGGAGGAGATAGAGGGGCGTGATGATTTGCGGGTTCTGTCTGTACAACTTAGGACTTCCGTGATACAGCAATTTTCATAGTAAAAACTTCATATCATCCAGAATACCTCTAGCTGAATGTGGAAGCCACCTGGCAGGGATGTGTCATATCTTTGTCAGACCAGGGACGATGGTGGAACTCAATGACTGCCTTGTCAGGGTGCAGCACTGTGGGACAATGGGCTAGCTGGGGGTTTGGACAGTGGAAATAATAAAGAGAAGAATGAAGAAACACAGGTGCAGAGCAGTTTATAAAAAGAGTCTTTGGGGAGAAGACTCCTGGAGAGATACATAGGAAGTTCTGGGCAGGAAGAAGGAAGGTGCTGGAGTGGCCAAGGTCAGAGGTAGTGAGCTATGGGGAGAAGACATGTGCTGGAGCTGAGGGGGCCACCCAGGGTCCTGACAGCTCGGACTCCCATCCCAAAGAATTCTCTGTAGTGGTGAGGAAACTGAGGCAGGGCATGGTTTATTATTTTTGTATAGATCTCTGTATTTCTCATGCAATTAAAGAGCAATAGGGTTTTACAACCCCCTGCAAAGCAGCTGTGTGTGTTAAGCATTAAACCTATCCCATGCCTCCTTGAAGTAACCCAGAGAGCTCACATCTTTGACTGGAGGTTTTTAAGAGGGGGCCAGAAAGCAGATCTGTGCCCTGAGAGGGTCCCCAGAGCTCTGAGGCCCTGGCAGTGCCTGGGCCCCATTTAGACTCTATGGGCTTAAAACACCTGGGGATTCAACAACTAGATCCCCTCTCAGCAGTCTGGTTAGTGATCAAGAGGGAGTGCTCTACTGGAGCTGTGACAAGGAGCTGCACCCAGTGCCATGCTGCCAGGATCAACCCCTTCAGAGCCTTCACAGGGGACGAACTGCTACAAGAGGCCACAGCATGATGTGCCAAGATCCTAAACCGAGAGTTGGATCATCCTTCCTCTCTGACTAGTGCCCAGGCCACTGGGAGACCCAAGTTCAGGTCCCTAGCAAATTACTTAGTTGCTCTGTGCCTCAATTCCCCATAGGTTGTGAGGATAAATACACTGAAGACTGAAAGGCACTCATATTTTAATGGGGGTCATATAAGTACCTAAGATAGATGGAATAGTAGAAAAGAGACTTGAACACTCACTGGTAGCATGGGAACGTGGCCAAAAACAGTTGTATGCTACTTTGATGCTAGCTCTGTGTGTTACCTAGCCTTGCCAAGTTCAACTCACCCACTCTGAATTTGTTTCTTTGAACCAAGGAAAGAACACCTTTGTTCCCACTGCCTTCCCCAGACAGCACAGTAGAAGGTGGGAAGTAGAGTTTGAACTTGGGCTGGTAAATGCTGATTAGAATTTTGCGAGGCTCGTATAAATGTATGTTCCCAAACATTATTGGTTGGTATATTTAAGCAACTCCGGTTAGTCTGTGTACAGCAAGCTCTTGACTCCTGTTGTAACCTACTCCTTCTGAGGTTTATTTGAGGGGAGGAGGAGAGGGATTAAAAAGGTATTTACCTCTGAATAATTTGGAGAAGAGAGGAGCCACTCTGTATATCAGCCTTTCCTGTGCTCTGTCTCCCTCTGAAACACCCTGTGCTTTGTTGTAGCTACAGAGGATGTGCAATCCCTTCCAAGAAAGGATAGCAAGCCCACAAGAGAAACAAGCTGCCAGTGGGAACCATTAACTCTTTCCTCCCTTTTTGAGGCAAAGCCCACTGTCAATGCACCAGGGAAAAACGGCTTCCGGTGTGGGAAAGTCTCGCAGTGGGTAGTAAACAGTTCTTTTGTAGATAGTTCCAAATAAAGCTTTCCATTGAGTCACTGCTATTTGGATGAATGCAGCCATCAGACCACTAAACGTTCTGGAGCCCAAAAAGCTCAGCTGGCCCCTGCAAAGACACTTTTAACAGAGGTTGCATGATTTGGGGTTTACTGTGGAGAATGATGCTTCAGTGAACGTTTGGGGGACCAAGAACAAGGGTCGTTAACAAAATATTAGTTGTTGGGCTATGAACATTGCCTTACAAGGGGACACTGTCAGCTCCATCTTTAGCGTTATGGCAGCAGTCAGCCATTAGGATTACACTGAATTCTTTAGCCAAGTGAACTCCCATGCCTGGCAGAGCTCCCAATAGCATCTCACATTCTTTATAAGAAAGAGCACCTACCCCAGAGCACTTATTCTGGTTCCAGTTTCATAAAATAGCTCTAGTCCTCCAAGGCTTTGCTTGTGGATGGGGAGAAGTACATCAAAAAGCAGCAACACTGGGAGTTAACACATTTCCCCCCCATTTACAGATGAGATCTTAACATAAATACCTACATGGGGAACAAAAGTTTGAGCAGGGGGCAATCTAGCAGCCAAAGATAGAAAATCCAATGCATGTTTGATGTTGAAGCTAGTTAAATTCAGCCTAGGAAGACAATTTAAAAAAAAATAACCCTGATTGTTTAACCATTGAAACAATTTTCATGGGGGTGTTTTGGATTCTCCATTGGTGGAAACTTAAATCAAGACTGGCAGTTTTTCTAAATTATATGGTCTAGATCAATGGGAATTAGTTCAAGAACATCCTTTGTCACGTGTTACGCAGGAAGTTAGACTAGATCACAATGATCCCTTCTGGCCTTGGAATCTATGAATGTGAGAGTTTGAATAATACCCCTCACTTCTTCCCCCTGCCCTCCCACCCCCAAAACACAGTATGGAAATACTACATTTGATTCAAGAATTTTGAAAGCATTACATCTTTTCCAATGGTAAATTGCAAGAAGATACAAGGCTTAAGATGTCTTACAGACCGCATGATTAACTTTAGTCATAACACAGGGAAGGCCTGCTGTAGATTAGAGGTTTGACAAGATCTTAGTGTCTTAACTGACTCCACCAAGAGCATGCTGTTGGGAAGGTGGGATGGGTTGTTGGGTTAAAGAGTGAACAACAAGAGGCCAAACAGTGAACTCCTCAGGAGAAGTAAGCTGTGTTAAGCAGACACTGTTAGTATGTCATTCTCCTGTGTATGCAGTGTAGCTGTAGCTGTGTCGGAACCAGGATATTAGAGAGACAAGGTGGGTGAGGTCATATCTTTTATTGACCTAACGTCTGTTGGTGAGAGAGACAAGCTCTCGAGTCACACAGAGCTCTTCTTCGGATCTGAGAAAGATACTCAGAGCATCTGTCCCATCTTGCATTTAGCTGTGATGCTTGGAGTACCTTTCCCAAACCTGAAAGAAGAGCTGAACTTTAGCCAGGTCTCCCACAGCTACATCACTGGTAGTTGATAACAACCTTAAACTCATTTGGGCACCAGTCCACAAACTAGTTGGACCTCCTGGTTTTGATGGTTGATATATAGCTGCATTCACATCCTTGGGCACCTGGTACAGCAGACAGAAAGGCAGAAAGCCATGTATTTGCTTTGACGAGGGTCACATTTCACCATCTGGTTGGAGAACTCAAAGCAAGCGTTGGTGATTTCAGGCACTGAGAGCTGCTCATTCTAAGCTTTTTCTGCCAAAATTATGGGCACATAGGTAGTGATGGAGAAGTGCATCCAGGGATAAGGTACCAAGTTAATTTGGAATTCAGCAAGATCCACATTCAAAGGACCATCAAACCTCAGGGAAGCAGTGATGGACGACACTATCTGGGCTATTAGCCTGTTCAAGTTAGGGTAGGAGGGACACTTGATATTGAGGTTATGGTTGCAGATAGTGTAAATGGCCCTATGAAAGAACAGTCAGAATGCTCCAGCATGATATGGTAGGTTAGAATGGAATTGTAAGTTCTCCCACTGCAGTGGAGACCTGTAGGCAGGATACACCAAGAACTCCATGTTGGATTTCTTACCAAAGTCTACTGAGAGTTGTTCCATCAGGAGGAATGTGAATCCAGAGCCGGTGCCACCTTCAAAGCTGTGGAAGACTAGGAACCCTTGAATGCCCCTAGGTTTCCACGTGGCTTTATCCAAAGTACTGGCAAGAGAGAAGCCCTCTTTCTGGGCAGCAATGAAAGGTCTTAGTCTGTCATTTAAGGCCTCTTCAATTCCTTTCTCATCCATAGTCACTAGATGCATAGGAAATGCCTAGAAGCATTTACTGCTTTCAAAGCACAGGCCTTGCAAGTGACAGTTCATGGGAGAATGCTCCTGGGTCTATGCCCTTTAAATAGAAGATTTATTGGGATTGTAAAATTCACTTTTTAGTTTTAAGATGTGTTCATGAATGTCACCCCCATTCACGCCAGCGTTTTCAATCAGCATAAATTAAACATCAACCTCGAGTCAGCAATTGTTAGCTAATAACCGATATGGTGCCAACATGCAGCTATGTATAATCATTTGCAGGACTGGGGTCACAGTTAAGCGGAAGTCTTTAAGAATGCAGACTAGGAAAAGAAAAGGTGTCTCAGCACCTTAGCTAACACCTCATAAAATCCTAGTGTTAACAACACAGTAGCATCTTAACACATAGCAAGTCAACATAAACATTAACTTGTTGGCCGGTCAAATGTCAAGTGTTGGCCGGCCACTAGTGTTAACCTGAACCAGATAATACATGTTAGAACTAAAATTGTTTTGTCCACACTAGGTTTCCACCACAAGCTAATCATCAATCCATGTGATAGTCAACATGTGGTAAAACACCACACTTTTTCCCTAGTGAAGACAAAGCCCCAAATTAGTCAGACATCAAGTAGGTCTTATTAGTACACCATGCCAATACCTCCCTTGGTTGCACCAAATCCACAAAGTTATTTAGGCTTCTATAGCATGGCTGATACACCCCCATCACCCCATGGAGGAGGAAAGGTGCATCACAGCCCCACAGTCGAGTTGAAAGGGCTGCCCCACATCTTGGGCAGCACAGCTTTGTAGCCTTAGTCCTTAATATGATCCTTGCTCTCAGGGCAGTGCGACCCAATGGCCAGAGTCATACTATAGCCCTCATTCTCAGGGCAGTGCAACCTAGCGGCCAGAGTCCATAATACTGGTGAGTGGGGCCACTACCCAGGGGTGGATGGTGGCCAGAATAGGGGGGGACTCGGGCCCACCCTCTCCACTAGGTCCCAACCCAGGGACCTATCGGTGGCAGGGTTGCCCACCACCAGCTTGGTGGGGCTCCAACCAAAACACACTGAGCCTTGGTCTGGTTCTGTAACCATTTCCCCCCAATACTTCCCACCCAAGTCTCTGGGGTTCTCCATCTCTGGGATTCTCCAGCCTCTCCGCGACGTCCCGTGCCGTGCGTCAGGGTCCATCTCCGACAGCCTAGCTTCGGCATCTTGGGGTGCAGGTACTCCTCCCTCAGGTACTAGCAACACACCTCCTTCCTCACAGGTAGTCAGCCCAGACTGAGCTGTGTGTAGATTAGTGAGTGACTGATGGTTTCAGTGAGGCTGTGTGCATCCAGGGTGTAAAGCACTTTGGGTCTCTTCCCATCTAGCAATATAGAATAGCAGTTATCCCCAATATTCAGGATTAATTCTTCAACCGTTAATTGGGGAAACTACTCACTATTTTCTAAGCATTATGAAATTTTCAAAAAAATCTTTAAACAAAACTTTTGTTAAAGTTGCTGATCATTTTTATATGCATCTTTCCAGCGAGGGTTGCCAAGCCTCTGGGATTATCCTGGTGTCTCCAGGAATTAAAGATTAAGCTTTAATAATAATAATGTCATCTGATGAAACCTCCAGGAATTCATCCAGTCAAAGTTGGCAGCCCTATTTCCAGCCTCTGGTGGGGCTGCCGCTCCAAAGCAAAGATAATGGGGAGAGAAGGAGGGTTATGGGGAGAAGCTTGTCCTAAAGGGCCCACCTTGATTATCATACACATTGTAAGGAGAGTGATCACTTTACATAAGCTATTACCAGCAGGAGAGTGGGGTGGGTGGCGAGAAAACCTTTTGTAGTGATTAACACCCATTTTTTCATGATTTGTGTGTATAAAAACATCTTCTGTATTTTCCACAGTATGCATCCGATGAAGTGAGCTGTAGCTCACGAAAGCTTATGCTCAAATAAATTGGTTAGTCTCTAAGGTGCCACAAGTACTCCTTTTCTTTTTGTGAATACAGACTAACAGGGCTGTTACTCTGAAACCTGTCCTAAATATGGGCTCTGTCCCTTTAAATGGGAACTCCCCCGCCCCCGCTTTCTGGCTGAACTTTGTGACTTTGTCCTTACCCATAACTATTTCACATTTGGGGACAATGTATACCTTCAGATCAGCGGCACTGCTATGGGTACCCGCATGGCCCCACAGTATGCCAACATTTTTATGGCTGATTTAGAACAACGCTTCCTCAGCTCTCGTCCCCTAAAGCCCCTACTCTACTTGCGCTATATTGATGACATCTTCATCATCTGGACCCATGGAAAAGAAGCCCTTGAGGAATTCCACCATGATTTCAACAATTTCCACCCCACCACCAACCTCAGCCTGGTCCAGTCCACACAAGAGATCCACTTCCTGGACACTACAGTGCTAATAAACAATGGCCACATAAACACCACCCTATACCGGAAACCTACTGACCGCTATTCCTACCTGCATGCCTCCAGCTTTCACCCTGACCACACCACACGATCCATCGTCTACAGCCAAGCTCTGCGATACAACCGCATTTGCTCCAACCCCTCAGACAGAGACAAACACCTACAAGATCTCTGTCAAGCTTTCTTACAACTACAATACCCACCTGCAGAAGTAAAGAAACAGATTGATAGAGCCAGAAGAGTTCCCAGAAGTTACCTACTACAGGACAGGCCTAACAAAGAAAATAACAGAACGCCACTAGCGGTCACCTTCAGCCCCCAACTAAAACCCCTCCAACGCATTATTAAGGATCTACAACCTATCCTAAAGGATGACCCAACACTCTCACAAATCTTGGGAGACAGGCCAGTCCTTGCCTACAGACAGCCCCGCAACCTGAAGCAAATACTCACCAACAACCACATACCACACAACAGAACCACTAACCCAGGAACTTATCCTTGCAACAAAGCCCGTTGCCAATTGTGCCCACATATCTATTCAGGGGACACCATCACAGGGCCTAATAACATCAGCCACACTATCAGAGGCTCATTCACCTGCACATCCACCAATGTGATATATGCCATCATGTGCCAGCAATGCCCCTCTGCCATGTACATTGGTCAAACTGGACAGTCTCTACGTAAAAGAATAAATGGACACAAATCAGATGTCAAGAATTATAACATTCATAAACCAGTCAGAGAACACTTCAATCTCTCTGGTCACGCAATCACAGACATGAAGGTCGCTATCTTAAAACAAAAAAACTTCAAATCCAGACTCCAGCGAGAAACTGCTGAATTGGAATTCATTTGCAAATTGGATACTATTAATTTAGGCTTAAATAGAGACTGGGAGTGGCTAAGTCATTATGCAAGGTAGCCTGTTTCCTCTTGTTTTTTCCTACCCCCCCCCGATGTTCTGGTTTAACTTGGATTTAAACTTGGAGAGTGGTCAGTTTAGATGAGCTATTATCAGCAGGAGAGTGAGTTTGTGTGTGTATGGGGGTGGGGGGGATGTGAGAAAACCTGGATCTGTGCAGGAAATAGCCCGACTTGATTATGTAAAGAGTTGTCACTTTGGATGGGCTAGCACCAGCAGGAGAGTGAATTTGTGTGGGGGGGTGGAGGGTGAGAAAACCTGGATTTGTGCTGGAAATGGCCCACCTGTTGATCACTTTAGATAAGCTATTACCAGCAGGACAGTGGGGTGGGAGGAGGTATTGTTTCATATTCTCTGTGTGTATATAAAGTCTGCTGCAGTTTCCACGGTATACATCTGATGAAGTGAGCTGTAGCTCACGAAAGCTCATGCTCAAATAAATTGGTTAGTCTCTAAGGTGCCACAAGTACTCCTTTTCTTTCTGAGACACCCAGAGAGCGAAGGGGGCGTGTCCCGGACATGGTTGGTTGCGGCCAGCCTGGGAGGGGGCGTGGAACAAGGCGTCAGGCGAGGGGGCGTGGCTCCATGGTGACTGGCCGCTCCGCGGGCCAGTCATGTGGCGCGTTGCCGGGTTTGGAGGCGGGCCTTCCGGCGGGCGCTCCTTCCCGGCTCCGGCGGCTGCTCACGGCTCTGAGGGAGGCGAGCGCGCGGGCCCGGTATGATTAAGAAGTTCGACAAGAAGGACGAGGAGACCGGTACGGGGGAGGGGCCGCGGCCTGGGGGGGGAGGGGGCGCGTGTCCAGCCGGCGGCGGCTGAGAGGCCCGCCCGGCTCCGCTCCCGCCGCCCCTTCCCCGCTCCCGGCGGGCTCGGCCGGGTCCTCCTGGAGCGCCCGCGGGGGGCGGCAAACCGGGACCCGGCGCCTCAGCTGCCCCCGTGGGCGGCCCGCACGGGGGCCTAACTAGCTCTGCCGGGCTCCGTGGCGCGGCCACGGGGAGGGCGGGTCTTTCCCCCCGCCCCGGGCGCGCTGCCGGGGAGGCCACGGCGGTTAACGCGCCGGGCGGGGCCGCGGGGCCGCCGCCGCCGCGGGTTTGGCTCAGGCCGCTAATCCGGAGTGCGCTGGGTGGCTGCGTGGTGCCCGGTTTATCCCCCTCTCCCCGGGCTTCGCAGGACAGTGGTTTCGGAGGGCGTTTTTCCCAACCCGAGCCCCGCCCCCCGGGGCCGGAGCCCGCTGAGCGCGCACCGTGACCCCGGGTGTCTGCGGAGCCCCCCAGGGGGCTGCCTGGTGCAGGCTGCTGATCCCCGGGTAAGGCCGGCCTGTCGGCGGGCAGGGTCGAACCTGGGACTTCCGGGGCTTGGTGCAGGAGCCTCCACCGCATGAGCGAAAAGCCACCTGGCTGTTAGCTAAGGCTGTGGAGCAGACTCATTAATCTCTCTCTCTCTAAGTGGTTTGGGTGCCACTAGATGGGACAGAGCATCACATCCCTGCAGACACCAGGGCAGCCAGGAGCAGCAGCTGGGCACCGCTGGGATGGGCCGCTGCTGCTCCCTGCCCCCCAGCCTCCACCCAGGAGGCTGTTGTGGCCCTGGAAAAATCCCCTGGTGTCCAGTGCAGCCACTGTGGCCGCATGTGAGAAACGCTACAATACCATGTGTGGAACAGGCTGGTGGCAGCTGGGATGTTCTCCATAGCCAAAGAGAAATATGAACCAGTAGGGCTCATTTCTAGTGAGGTGTGCTGTCAAATTAATGCTGCTAAACAACCCAATGCTTTTGGAGTTCCTAAGCCTGGGACGACCGGATGCTGGGGACTGGAAACGGTGGGAAATAATTGCCCTGTTCTGTTCATTCCCTCTGAAGCATCTGGCGCTGGCCACTGATGGAAGACAGGATGCTGGGCTAGCTGTACCAATGGTCAGACCCAATATGGCCATTCTTACGTCCTAACCCATCAGTGTGTTGGGCTGGAGGAACTGTGCTGTTTAAACTGTTTCATAGTGAATTTAAAATACCATTCATTGTTCCGAATAAAGCTGTTGTCACATTCATGGTTTGGTCTCACTTCTACTGGGCAGGTATGCAGTGTAGTTGTAGCTGTGTCGGTCCCGAGATATTAGAGAGATAAGGTAAGAGACGCAAGCTTTTGAGCCACACACAGCTCTTCTTTGGGTCTGGGAAAGGTATTCAGTGTCACATCTGTTCCACCTTGTATTTAGCTGTGACACTGGGAGTATCTTTCCCAGACCTGAAGAAGAGCTCTATGTGGCTCAAAAACTTGTCTATCTCACCAGCAGAAAAGGATCCAATAAATGATATTCTTGTCCACTTTGTCTCTCTGCTGCGCAGGGGTCAACATCATAAAAATAAAACATAGCAAGAGTGGCAACTGCAGTCAGTCTTGGTGGCAGCCCCTCAGCGGTGAGGCCAAGAAGGAAATGAGTTTGGGGCCCAAATTACCTTGTCCATCTATTACCACACTCGCTGTAGTAATTAAAGTACGCTGTCTATTCTGTGCTCATTACCATGGTAACTTGCATATGCTACACAGATCATTCAGTTGGTGGTGTAAAATTCTTTGTGGTCTAGTAGACATGTAGACAATTATGCTAGGGATTGGAAAATAAATCTACTCACATGTGGGAAGCTTTCATGGGTGGCTAGGGGGAGCTAAGCCAGGAGTTTTTTCAGAATTTAAATTTAGCAAATTCTTCTAGACCCTCTAGTTTTTAAGATAATCTTCCAACAGGGAACTGTCATTTCCTAAGTCTGCATACACCGTTCCATTGCCACTTTTGTTCCTCTGAGCTTTGCCGACAAACAGAAGAGTAGAATTAACAAGACTGCACAATTTTACTTCTGCTCTTCATAACCCTTTATACAGCAATGAAACTGTCGAGAGTCTTATCAGTTGCCTGCTACCCTTGGTGTCAAGTATCATGTCTACACTGCAGTTAGACACCTGCAGCTGGCCCCTGCCAGCTGACTTGGGCTCAGGCTAAGGGGCTGTTTAATTGCTATGTAGCCATTTGGGCTCGGGCTGGAGCCCAGGCTCTAGGACCCTGGGAGGTGGGAGGGTCCCAGAGCTTAGGCTGCAGCCTAAGTCACAATGGGTATATCTATAGTGCACTTAAAAACCCACACCCGGCCAGCTGGCTCGGGCTTGGGTTTACTGGGGCTGCAGGGCTGTTTCATTGCAGTGTAGACTTCCAGGCTCAGGTCTGGGACCTTCCCACCTCACAGCCTGAGCCCAGAAGTCTACAGTGCAGTGAAACAGCTCTGCAACCTGAGCCCCACAAGCCCAAGTCAGCTGGCATGGGCCAGCTGCAGGTTTTTGATTGCAGTGTAGACATACCCAATGTCTACACCGCAGTTAAACAGCCCCTTAGCCCAAGTCCTGGAAGCCTGAGTCAGCAGGCACAGGCCAACCATGGGTATCTAATTGCAGTGTAGACATACCCTTAGTAGCTGTAGAGCACAGTTAATCAATTATCTTTTGTCAAGGTCCAAATTTCTTGGTCAAGGTCCAGACTCCAGCGAAAATAATACAAAAATAACAATAATAATGATGATAAATAGAAAAAAGATTTTGGAGTCTGTTCAAAAGCATCTGACGGTCTGGATTTGGCCCACGGTCCTCCTAGTGACTACCCCTGCTGTGGAGGCAGGAACTGGGATTATTAGCTAGAGAAGATGATCTAAAAGTCAGAGGTTAAGAGTGCCTATAAGCAGTATTCAGGGACAAGCACCCATGGTAGAAACGCAAGCACCTTTACCCTTCCTAGAGCTGGAGGTGACACTAGGGCTGGATTTTTCAATCAGATCGTTGTCCTTTGATCTTGCTGCTGGAGTTCCTCTTCCAATTTTTCATACCTACCTGTGGCTGGTAGGTTTAGTCTTCTGGTCAGTAGGTATCTGGTAACTTTTCAAGGACTAGGCATGTGCTATGGAATGTAACTTTTAATTTTCTAAGGGCAGGCTTATTTTTTTATCATGCCCTATATTAATGTTTTGCTAAAGCTGCCCAGTGTTAGTGATTATTCCAGGTGTGGCCAAACCAAGGCGCATGAGCTCTTTTACAGTTGAAGTGTGGCTTGCAGAGCCCCCCACTATTCTCCAACTACCAGACTTGGGGAGAGGGAACTTGGGGCTTCTGCCCTGTGGTGGGGCTAGAGGCTTCTGCCTTGTGGGGAGTAGGGTCTTGGGGCTTTAGCTCCGTGCCCCAGCAGGAGCCCCCCTGTAGGGCAGATTGTGCCTGTCTTTTGGCTCTCGAACTTCTGAAGATTTTCGTATGTGGCTCAGAGGGTCAGTAAGTTTGGCCACCCCTGGATTATAGCATGTGTAGTGGCAGTGCTATTTTGGCAGGTTACAAGTTTGTGTGAGTGAGGGGCAATGTATCAACCAATATGTGAGTGTTTCCAATGGCAAGAAGCAGCCTTATCCTAAGGTATTCCCTCCTTGTTACATCTAAGGCACATAAAGCAGTTGGGGTGGGAAGAAAGGGAGCTAGCAGCCTCACTTGGCGCTGATGCTGTGATAACTTCACCAGTTGGCTAGCTGGAGACACTGTATTGAAAAATTTCAGAGTAACAGCCGTGTTAGTCTGTATTTGCAAAAAGAAGAGGAGTACTTGTGACACCTTAGAGACTAACCAATTTATTTGAGCATAAGCTTTCGTGAGCTACAGCTACTCCTTTTCTTTTTGTATTGAAAGAGTTGGGTTTGGGGTTTTTTCCCTGCACCCTAAACAGGCAGCGCCTGAAACTAGCCTAGATGCTGTTCCTGGTGAACATCAGATCCTCAGATTGCAATGCCGCTTAACAGCATTAAGAGCCACTTGACAGGTTGTTCTGCACAGTTCATAGTGAAAAGAAAAGGAGTACTTATGGCACCTTAGAGACTAACCAATTTATTTGAGCATAAGTTTTCGTGAGCTACAGCTCACTTCATCGGATGCTGTAGCTCACGAAAGCTTATGCTCAAATAAATTTGTTAGTCTCTAAGGTGCCACAAGTCCTCCTTTTCTTTTTGCGAATACAGACTAACACGGCTGTTATTCTGAAACAGTTCATAGTGAGATAGCTTATGGAAGTGTAAGAGTTGGCATTGTGTGCATTCAGTTCCATGGCGTCTAGCACGTGGGTAACCATCTATGATTTGTTTTATTATTTAGGTAGTGGCTCCAATCCTTTCCAGCATTTGGAGAAGAGTGCTGTCCTTCAAGAGGTATGAACAGAAAGTTTATTATGTAAGTTGCTATAGCTTTGGGCTGGATGCTCTAGTGACCTAAGCAACAGATTTGAAATACCTGGACTTTGTGCAGCCAGTGGTTAAAACTGATGCACGGTCAATTAATCCTTCCAGGGTAGATACAATAAATTGAGTGCACATGCAGTTTACTATGTGGGGATCTTTCAGGAAGACAGAGGACCTGTTTAATTTGCATGGACACTAAAGATCCAATGGCCCTTACTGAAGAGGCTTTTTTTCTGTGTCCCTATTGTCATGCCATGCAGCATGCTTTTCAGTAGTTCTTCGCCTGGCTACATCTGTGCGCCTGAGAGGTGGCTAGCTGTATGTCACTGCAGTTATATGTATAAGATCTGTGAAGTGTTTGGGGCTCTTTTTGGATGCAAAGAGCTATAAATGTGAAAATAGATTTGTTAATTTCACTTTCAGGTTCCCTTGCACTAGTACAATGCTTCTGAGTTTGGTTGCAGATGCTGGAAAGGAAACTTTTAAAATCTAAACTAAACTGGCATACAGAAAACACAAAAACTTCCAGTATTGCCCAAGCTTTACCACTGATTGGCTATATGATTAGAACCTAGGAACCTGAGATCCAGTCCCTGGTTCAAATCACTTCAAAGCCATCTGTCTAAAACTGAGTCCATTTTTCAGCTAAGTGCTTTTACTAATTGGCATTCATGTTAAGGTGCAGTATACAGTAAGACTGTTTGGGTGAAATGAGTTATCCTGATCCCATGGGGTGAGTGGGTAAATTGTTACCTATGAGTTATGCAATAATGCAATTTTTCTGCTGTGTCTGCAGGCTCGTATCTTTAATGAGACTCCCATAAATCCACGAAGATGTCTGCATATACTTACCAGGATCCTTTACTTACTGAACCAGGTAAGTGGATCTTCCTAACCCAAACACACACCTAGGATTAGTCTTTTCTGATAAAAAGTTTAGCATGAAAGAATTACTGTACTTCAAGGATAGCAAAACAACTTGTACTTTATGCTGTCAGTCTAGAGAGCAGCTTATTAAGGGTAACAGAAATTGAACCCTATTATATAATGTTATGATCTTAGTTTTGATTTTCAGCTTTCCTTGGTGGAGATGAGACACAGCTCACTGAAGCTTTTAAGACTTTTTATGATAGACTTCTGGGAGCTGCGTCCCATTTATTCCTGTTCTCAGTGATGCCGTATTAGCCAGAACCAGCCTTCTCTATATTGTAGAAATAGCCATGTTTAAACAAGAGTTTGAATGGTAAAATGGTTGGGTAATGACTGTCACATGGTTCTTTCTTTGCCTATGTAGAGAACAGGACTCCATGTTGAGGAACTATGTTTAGCTTAGATACCTAAATGTCTGTGAGTACATGAAATATGGCCTGACGGGGCAATATTTAATACTCAGGTGTGACCAGCAGGGATTACAAGGTCCAACACATTCTGCTGTATCTGAATCAGCACAGGTTTTGTGTTGGGGAAATCCTAGGAGACTCTTCTTCTCAGTTGACGAAAACTTAAAACAAAAACCATAACCCCTGCTGCTGTAAAGGCAGCAGAGGGAGCACAGGTTAATTAACAAACCCTGTTCCTGTTACTTTGCTGGTATCATGGATGATGCTCCTGTTGAAACAAGCTACGTAAAAAGTGTAATTAGATTGTCGTGTGCTCTATAAGAAACACAAGGTGAAGAAGGGAGTGTTTCTAAAAAAGATTTTAAAAAAGAAAAAGGTTTAGAGGCAGAGGATGGAGTCCAAGGATCTAAGTGGGCATTATAGACGAGAGAGAACTAAAAAGAGAAAGCTACTGGACTTTTGATTGGCCTCTAACGTCTGCTGCTTGCATGTTATCCTTAGGGTGAACATTTCGGAACTACTGAAGCCACAGAAGCCTTCTTTGCAATGACCAGATTATTTCAGTCTAATGACGTAAGTCTCTGTATTTAAGGAAAAATGTTTCACGTGCTGCATTGTACTCTCAGTGGGATCTTTGTGAACCCTCTGATAGTAGCAGAAATTGTGAAGTGTTCATATATGGTCCCATTGCTCTGCTATAAGTAGCTTAGATAGAGGAATGTGCTCAATTTGAAAGCACCATATGGGCCTTAGTTTCTTGCCTCTCAAAATTAAGAAAGTGTTGTTTACAGACTAGAGCTCCAGCATTCCTTAGAAAGGCGTTTGACTCAACCTGCTAGAAGTAAAGGGATTAGAATGTTCTCAAAGCAATGGGTTAAGTCTTTGGCTAAGGTGTATGTAGTATCCATTTAATATGTGATATGTTCTTCTTCGAGTGTTTCCTCATGACCATTCCAACATAGGCGTGTGCTCACCCCGAGCACTGCCACAGGAAAATTTTTCCCTCAGTAGTATATGTCAGTTCAGCTCTGGTGCCCCTGGAGTCGCGTGCTCGTAGCGCCGGTATAAAGGGTCCTGCTGACTTGCCACCCCCTTAGTTCCTTCTTTCAGCCCATGACGGTTGCTGGAACTGTGTTTCGTTCTTGCTTCTGCAAGTACTCCCCAGTGGAATATCTCTACTCTTGGTGTATATAGTTTGTTGTAGTTTAGCAGTAAGTTTCAGTTATTAGTTAGTTAACCCCGCTAAGTGGGGTTAACCACCCCTGAGCACTGGGGCATGCCTTGGTCTCTGGGCTTCAAGCCTTGTGATTCTTGTCATAAGCCTATACTTGTGAGTGACCCCCATTCCAGCTGCCTTAAGTGCCTAGGGGAAGCTTATGTGCGGGAGCAGTGTAAGATTTATAGGGAATTTAAGCCTTGCACCAAGAAGGATAGGGACACTAGACTTCGCTCTGTCCTCCTGGAGACAGTGCTCCAACCTCCAGCACACTCGGACTTGGCACCAACTACCTCAGCCTAGGTGAGGAGCACCCTGGGTTCACTTCGAGACACCTGGTGTCATTCCTCATCTCTGGTTCCGAGGAGAGACACTCCGACTTCATCTAAGTAACCCCAGCACTGTCAAGCATTTCCAGGGCCCAAGAAAGATGCACCAGCAAGAGACACTAGGCGCTCTTCAACATCGCCAGTGCCTCAGTGTCAGGCCGATCACCAACACTGAGATCGGTGCCACAGAGGGATACTGTCAGGGTACGACCCAGGTCGGGCCACCCTGTGGCATTGGCATGGCATCCCATGCCATGCCATTGATTCCAGTCCTGGAACGGGAGCTGTTGAGTCCGGCACGGATAGACTCGCCATTGCGAGAGAGGCACCAGAGCCCCATGATCCTACCGGTGTGGTTGACAGTGCAGGCCTTCATGGCAGCAAGGGACTTACTGGTGCTACTGGTACAGTCGTCCCCAGCCATACGGGAACTGTTGAGGGCAGCACCGACAGGGCAGACCTCTGCAGGCTCGAGGCCAAGGATAGTTTTGAAGGGAAAGCCAGCCATGATGGCTCAGTCCCTGTCCCCTTCCTCCTGGCACCGTTCACCGGCACCGGTCAGCACTGCTACAGCCTGGTCTTTGGAGGGATCAGTGATGGACTCGGACATGGAGTCTTACGTCTTGTGAAGGAGCTGGCACTGCCAGTCTAGATACTATCTGGCTGTGGTCCCGAGTCAAGGGGTCCCACTGGTGGCATGGTCACCGGGGCAGTGGCAGTTCCCCATGCAGTGGTCTTTCTGGAACCCCTTGGCATTCCCAGTGCAACTGGGGTCCCATTCTAGGAGGTCACGTTCAGTGGCTTTCGAGCCCGGACAACCTCCAGCACCAGAACATGATCCAGGCTCCGTTACCAAGACCAGTGCCATGTATCATGAAATGGTACCACAGGATCTGGATGGTGCCGAGGGCAAAGAGTAGAGCCGGTCCAAGCATCCTCCTCTTCCCCCAATGAGGCTGTCACGTGAACTGATATTCTGTCCCTGCAGGAGGATTATAAGGCACATGAAGAGCTTCTAAGGAGGGTAGCTCAAAATCTGGGGATCCAGGTGGAGGAAATTAGGGAATCCTCCCACTCTCTTGTGGACATAGTGGCGGCAACGGGCCCTACAAGAGATCCGCTGCCCCTGAACGATGGAGCCCATCAAGGTTATGTGGCAGACCCCGGTGTCCCTGCAGCCGATGGCAAAAAGGACTGAGAGGAAATATTTTTTCCCGGCAAAAGGGTTCAAGTTCCTGTACATGCACCCACCACTGGGTTCGTTGGTGGTATTGGCTGCCAATGAGCAGGAAAGGCAGGGCCAACAGGAACCAACACTGAAGGCCAAGGATGCCAAAAAGTTAGACCTTTTGGGAGGAAGGTCTATTTGACAGGGGGTCTCTAGCTTAGGATTACCAGCCAGCAGGCACTCCTGAGCAGGTACCATTTCAACTCCTGGGACTCTGAGGAAAAGTTTAAGGAGTTGCCACCTCAGGAAGCAAGAGTTTGCGACTCTCATAAAGGAAGGCATGGCTGCGGCAAAGGCGTCCCTGCAGGCATCCCTGGGTGCAGCGGACTCAGCAGCCCACTCCAAGGCTTCGGCGGTCACAGTGCGCATTCGTGGCACAGGTTCCTATCCAGGACATCTGTAGAGCAACAACGTTGTCTTCAGTCCACACTTTTGCATCTCACTGTGCCATCACTCAGCAGGCCAGAGATGACACTGGATTTGGCAGAGCAGTGCTACAATCTGCTTGTCAATGAACTCCAAACCCACCTCCTATACATGCTTGGGAGTCAGCTGCGGTGGCATGGACATGAGCAAGCACTCAAAAGAAAAAAATGATTACTAACCTTCCATAACTGTAGTTCTTTGAGATATGTTGCTCATGTCCATTCCAAAACCCACCCTCCTACCCCTTTGTCGGAGTTAGTCAGCAAGAAGGAACTGAGGAGGTGGCGGGTTGGCAGGGCCCTTTATGCTGGCGCTTGAGAGCACGACTCAAGGGGGCAACAGAGCCAACACAACAGATACCACTGAGGGAAAAACTTTCCAGTGGCGGTGCTCAGGGCAAGCACACACCTACATTGGAATGGACATGAACAACACGTGTCGAAGAACAATGGTTATGGAAGGTTAGTAACCAAATTTTATCTGAGGAAGCATGGGAAAATTGTATCGTCTCAGAGGGTGGACTGAGTCTGATGGGTCTCTTTCATCCCTGCTAGAATTCTAACTTATTGGTTTTTTTAGTGTATTAATCATTGGGAACGTTTTATAAGCAACCTTATAAGAACATAAGAATGGCCAAACTGGGTCACACCAATGGTCCATCTACCCCAGTATCCCGTCTTCTGATGGCCAGCGTCAGGTGCTTCAGAGTGCTTCTGCCCGGACGCAAAATATCACAAATGTCAGATTTTTGTGACCTTTCTTAAATCCAGATTCTGCAATACCAATTTCTCTTGTACCACGAGCCTATTAGGCTTCATCAGTTGCCTTCAAATAGTTAAATTTAGAGTGTAAATCATTGATATTTTGTGCATATTTCTTCCATTTGAAAATTGGAAATGGGGAGACTTGCTGAAAAGTTTCTAATTTAATTATAATACACAGTACGAGCGACTATCTCAGTACTGAACAGTCTTAAAATGTGATTTCTGTCATGGGTAACCAGTGAAACCTATTGCTTAGCCAGTGAAATCTCTTGCGGTTCTCTATGATCTGCACAAAGTCCCATTTAAAGTAATATTGCATTGATTTAACTTAATGATAATGAAGGGTCAAAACTTGCTCTGTTAAAACTCTAGCTACTGTAGATTAAAATAACCAAAAAAATTTAACCTTGAAAAATGAATAACCACTTTAGCAAGTTTCACAAAAATTTTATGCTGGTATCAGAAGTATACAGGCTAAACTAACAGGAGTCTAGCCTAGTTTGCCTCACCCGTGTGGACAGGCATATTGTACAAGCCAAGTTATTCTATGGATTTGGGCAATAACATGAAACATGGCGGGAACCCTGTGTAGCTTCCAAGTTTCTAGTCTCTGTATAAGCAGTTTTCTATGAAAGTTGCTACAGTGGTTAGTATTATTTTTAAGATCATATAATTGGAGGGAGGAGTATTTGTCTATAGTAACTAGAGTTAAATATTGTTTCTGAGTAGGCAAGTCTTAATGCTTTTTGTGATTAAACTCCCACAGCAAACCTTAAGAAGAATGTGCTACCTTACTATCAAAGAGATGGCCAACATTTCTGAGGATGTCATCATTGTCACCAGCAGGTATGAGAAAAATCCAGCTACAGGTTTCTAAAGCAAATAATTAAATGTTACTGTATTGTTACTTCAGCTGCAGCATTTTTCACAAGGTTGGCTCCCTGATCTGTATAAAGTGGACAGCCAGGGAAACTAAATATGTTCTGTGAAATCAGGTACATCATCAGATCTACAAAGTGAGCTATTAAATTCTTTAAGCTGTGGTTGTAAACAGAAGAGAGACTAAAGCATAAAATGATTATTTCATGCTAAGCATATCTTCTCCCTGTCATAACTGCTTAATGTTTCTGACAAAAACAAGCTTGTACCTTCCTGTTCACCCTGCAGAGACAATGCAGCTGTGGGAGATTGAACTGAGTTATAGTCTGACTGACTTCATCAACAGAACTGTCAGGTTCTGGCCACAGAATCTTTGTCACTGTATGTAACTAATGTAAGAGCCAGACTCCAGACAGATTTTCAGATCCTAGATAGAATGGGTAGCTTGGCAGTTGGAAAGAAGTAATATTTTTGACTAGTAAACCTAACAAATTAGCCATTAAACATGTTGTTTTTAGTGTCAACATCCATGGAACTAGAGGAAACAGGAATACAGGAGGACAGCCAATCTTGTCCAAAAAAATCAAGTCCTAGACTTATGGCAGTGGAATCTTTTTAGTTTATGTTCTGTATTATGGATTTGTGTACTTCCGCTCTGTAGCGCCAAATGTTAATAATTTTCAAATGACTCTCAGGTGCTGTCTAGCCAACAGTGGGTCTTAGCAGTTGCATGGTAATAACTTGAATGATGGCTTATAAAAATAACAAGCTGTGTTTTTTTAGAAGGGATGTGGTACCGTAATATAAATATTTAATAATATAATAACAATGATATTAACAGTCTGTTTTAATTATTCTAGTTTGACCAAAGACATGACTGGGAAGGAAGATGTATACCGAGGCCCGGCCATTAGAGCTCTCTGCAGAATCACTGATGTAAGTACAGAACAATCCTATGAGTGAGGGAGAGAATCGGTTTGGGTGGGTTTGGAGAAGAGGAACATCTCTTTTGCAGAATGCCCTGTGGGAGTAATGAGCAGCCACCTTGGGCAGAACTCTTTTTAAAGAATCGGGTTTAGATCTAGTTTTACCACTCCAACAGATGTGCCAAAACGTCTCTCTAACTCCACAGAGAAGCATCTTGGCTAGCAGACTGAACATGGGATTAGGAGACAAGAATTTTGGAGTTTTAATTCCAGCTCCAACACTGCCTTGCTCTGTAGCTTTGGTTAACTTAACTTCCAGGGAGGAAGCACAGTCTGCTTGGCTACCTCACAGAGGTGCGTGTTGTAAGGATTGACTGTAATGTCATTAAAGCAGTCTGAAGGTGCCATCTTCAAGGTGCATGTTTTGTTCCTTTGTTGTATTTGTAAATATATGCAAATACTATGTATATTTTTGTGTCTCTTTGAAATTACATTGGTTAGTGCATTGGCCACCTCCTGCTTGTAGAAATGAACATCACGTGTTGCTTTTCTTTCCTTTCATAGGGTACAATGTTGCAGGCCATTGAGAGGTACATGAAGCAGGCCATTGTGGATAAAGTCCCCAGTGTATCGAGTTCTGCTCTAGTGTCTTCCTTAGTAAGTGCAGAAATAGCATTACATTAATCTGGTTTATTTAGTTGTGACAGGTGAAGGGTTGTGTGTTCTATGTATTGCTCTGCCCTGCCTCCTATTCCCCTTCTCTTTGCCCCGTCCTGTCTTCTCCTACTTAGGGGTTTCTGCCTTTCACTTCCCATGCCCCAAGCAAGCTTCTTCCTTAGCACTAACTACTTCTATTCCATATCTTAATAGCTTGTTTCGTGTTTGGGTTTAATTTAGAGCATTTGCTCCTCTGGGCAGGAACCTGGTCTCCCTGCATGTTTGCAAGTGCTGCGCCCACCTGTGTCTCTGTATAAATAAGAAATGTTTATCAATTCTGTTATTATTTAAGTACCAACAAGCATGCTTGGTTCTGTACAACCACTGATGGTCTCTGTCCTGATAACCCTACAGTCTAAGACGAACATAGAGAGGACAAGATGCACTGGGAGCCCTGGAGGAAGGAATTAGCTTTATATTTGTATTGTAATCTCCCTCCCTCCTCCTCCTTAAGCAGTGTTGGGTGGGAGAAGGTGCTTGGCATGGTGCCAGGGGGAAATGACGGTGAGGGCCTGACTCGCTGTATTGTAGTTTGTATTTAACATGTTTATTATGGTAGTGCCTAAGGGTCACCAAAGCATAGGCCCCATTGTGTTAGGCACTGTATCAACACAGAGTGGGAGATGGTCCCTGCCCCAAAGAGCATACAGGCTGAATAGACAGACTCAGTGTGAGGAAAGTGGTAGAACACACCAGCAGAGTGAACAATGTGATGGCTGCAAATGTCAGGTTAGTTCCGCAATTTTTTGGTATGTGATTTTACTTAGGAGGGGATCAAGTAAATGGAAAGAAAGCAGAAGGGAAGGTGTATGAGGTGGGCAGGGCAGGGGAGAAGAGGGGCAGCTGTTGAATGAAGCTGAGGTGAAGACACTGGCTGTTTGCACCAACCTTCTTCCTCCCTCACAATCAGCGGAGGGCAAAGAAAGGCCAATTAAAACTCTATAGTTCTCTGAATGTGCAGAGGTCCAAAGGTCCCTGCTTTCGCTGGTTCTGCCCCTACCAGCTAGTGTCTCTGGCTGGTTCTTCTCAGCAACCCACATGGGTGGGAGGGGAGGTATCACTTGGGTCCTAGTGCCCCAGAGTTTGGAGGGTCTCACTGCACAGTTTCGTGTGCTGGGGGGAAGTGGTGGCCCCAGCTGGGTCCCATTGTACTCCATTAGCCCAGGGCAGCAGTCCCTGGGATTGGGAGATGCACATAAGGAAGGCATGGGGAGGAGGACATGTAGGGCAATAAGGCTGGCGTCATCATTAGAGCAAAGGGGAAGAGGAGGAGCATGGTACACAAGGCCCAATAGGTAGGCAGGAGTAGAGCTCTGCAGGGTCTTGAAAGTTGGAACAGAAAGTTGCATTTGTGGCCAGTATTAGAGCTTTCTATGAGGCTAAAGGGGTAGGGTGATAGACAGTTTTAGTGCTTTCTCCTCTCTTGTTCCAACATTAATAAAAGCTCCCAACTCTTAGTTGCTTTTATGTACAGGTGTCAGCATTTAACAGAATGCAAAATACAAATTAGTTATTGCAGGGGATCTTATCTCTTTGTCTCAATGGCTTGGAGCAGAGTCCTAGATAGATAAATCATGCTTTATGCTAGTAATTTTTCTTAAAACTTCCCAGTAAATTATCATTATAAAAAAGGTGCTTGTAAAAGTCCGTTTGGTTGATTAGTTTATAACATTCTTTGTTTCTGCTCCTAGCACATGATGAAGATAAGTTATGATGTCGTCAAACGGTGGATCAACGAAGCCCAAGAAGCTGCTTCTAGTGACAACATCATGGTGCAGGTGTGTTTCAGAGCATAGGGTTGATGTATCATGAAGTGCGATAAACATGCCATACCGTGCTTGTGGTTTTCTGTAATTTTTTTAATAAGTCCATGGAGTCTGTATTTCAGAGCTTAATTTAGCTGATAGAACAATGCTTAAATAATGGGAAGCACTACCCTTAGACCCTGATCCTGCCATGTGATGTGGTGGGCAGATGTCCATTAACTTATGTGGGAGAGGGTGGGTGAAGGGGTCATACAACACATTACAGGATCAGGACCCTATTCATTTGTTCATTCAGTGTCACTAATCACTGTAAGTAGCAGAAAATGTTAAGTTATTGAAGTAATTATTGCAATTAGTAAAATTCATGACACCAGTCAATGGGATTACACTTAGAAAATTGCCTCTAACTTGCCATTCACACTAATGGAGAATTTTTAAAAACACATGGACTTTCAGCAAAAGTAGGCATCCTTTTCATTTTTAGGAAATTGTGAAAAATGAGTATAAAAAAACTATATGCAGTTTCTCCACAATTACAATGTTAGCTTCTTAATTATATGTGCAGTTTGGTATAGCCGTCTACCTTTTCCCCACTAATTTTCTCTGGTGGTTGGGATCCTATTTTGCTGAATTCGTGACCCGTCCAGATAGAAGGAGTTTTGTTTTGAATTTGAAATCTCTTCAGGGATTAATCTCAATGAATCAAGACAAAAAACAAGAGATGTAGGGATTTTTTGGTAAGAAAACTTCGTTAGGATGACTGGAATGACCTTAAGTCTGGCCTTTTTAAAAGATCTGTTTGTGTGTTTGTATAGGGACAGTTTTTAAATAAGTCTCTCGGGGAGCGAGGAAATGTAAAAATAATTATTGAAGGTTTAGGGCATAATTGAGCTGACAACAGTTGGTATTTAGATCCTTACCTAAACACACAAACCTACAACTATGGATTTTTGACTTTCCAAATTCAGCTATTTATTAAACCTTGATATAAATTAGGGTTGTCGATTAATTGCAGTTAACTCACGCGATTTAACTAAAAAAATTAATCGCGATTAATCACCTTTTTTAATTGCACTGTTAAACAATAGAATACCAATTGAAATTTATTAAATATTTTGGATGTTTTTCCTACATTTTCATATATATATTCGCTGTTGTAATTGAAATCAGTGTGTATTATTTTTATTACAAATATTTGCCCTGTAAAATGATAAACAAAAGAAATAGTATTTTTTAATTCACCTCATACAAGTACTGTAGTGCAGTCTTTTTGTCGTGTAAGTGCAACTTACAAATGTAGATTTTTTTGTTGTTACATAATTGTACTAAAAAAAAACTATGTAAAACTTAAGAGCCTAAAAGTCCACTCAGTCCTACTTGTTCAGCCAGTCGTTAAGACAGATCCAATTTGTTTACATTACAGGAGATAACGCTGCCCTCTTCTTATTTACAGTGTCACCAGAAAGTGAGAACAGGCATTTGCATGGTACTTTTGTAGCTGGCATTGCAAGTTATTTACATGCCAGATATGCTAAACATTCGTATGCCCCTTCATTCTTTGGCCAGCATTCCAGAGGACATGCTTCCATGCTGATGACGCTTGTTAAAAAAACAATGTGTTAATTAAATTTGTGACTGAACTTCTTGGGAGAGAATTGTATGTCACCTACTCTGTTTTACCCACATTCTGCCATATATTACTTGTTATAACAGTCTCGGATGATGACCCAGCACATGTTGTTCATTTTAAGAACACTTTCACGGCAGATTTCACAAAACACAAAGAAGGTACCAATGTGAGATTTCTAAAGATAGCTACAGCGCTTGACCCAAGGTTTAAGACTCTGAAGTACCTTCCAAAATCTGAGAGGGACGAGGTGTGGAATATGCTTTCAGAAGAGCAACACTCTGATGTGAAAACTACAGAATCCGGAGCACCAAAAAAGAAAATCAACCTTCTGCAGGTGGCATCTGACTCTGATGATGAAAATGAACATGCGTTAGTCCATGCTGCTTTCGATCGTTATTGAGCAGAATCTGTCATCAGCATGGACGCATGTCCCCTGGAATAGTGGTTGAAGCACGAAGGGACATATAAATCTTTAGCGCATCTGGCACATAAATATCTTGTAACCCGTCTACAACAGTGCCATGAGAACACCTGTTCTCACTTTCAGATGACCTTGTAAACAAGAAGCGGGCAGCATTATCTCCTTTATTGTAAACAAACTCGTTTGTCTGAGCAATTGGGTGAACAAGAAGTAGGACTGAGTGGACTTGCAAGCTCTAAAATTTTACATTGTTTTATTTTTGAATGCATTTTTTTTGTATATAATTCTACATTTATAAGTTCAACTTTCATGCTAAAGAGATTGCACTACAGTACTTGTATTAGGTGAATTGAAAAATACTATTTATTTTGTTTTTTTAGAGTGTAAATATTTGTAATCAAAAATAAATATAATGTGAGAACTGTACACTTTGTATTCTGCGTTGTAATTGAAATCAATATATTTGAAAATGTAGAAAACATCCAAAAATATTTAAATAAATGGTATTCTATTATTGTTTAACATTGCGATTAATTTTTTTAATCCCTTGACAGCCCTAATATAAATTAATCTACTCAGGAGAAAAAGCTTGGGCAGTAATTAGAAGGCAAAATAAAGCAATCCCACTTTGGGATCACTCTATAAAATGGGGATAATACTTCGCTGCCTCAAGGGCGTTTGCTGAGTTATTTGATGTTTATAAAGCTGTTGGGAGCCCCTCAGATGGAAGGTGCATTGGAAATGCACGTATCGTTTCTATGCAGCCTGGTTTTGTAAATGGGTACATTTGATGTTCCAGTGGCAAGCCCCATCAGGGTGGTGGACGGGTTGGTTTTATAGATCTTTCCCTCTCTAATATCTGGTTCTGACATCCTTACCCTTAAGGACCATGCGGGAACAGCTGGAACTGTAGTTCTAATCATTTGTGAGTAACTTGTTTTCATATAAATATGACAAGGTACTTTTAGGAAACAGGTGGTCTGGTTACTTGTGGCACTCAGAAAACGTGGCAATATCAAATCCTTCCTAAGGGAACATGTACTATAAGGTGGGTAGAAAGTTGGCTAGATTGTCGGGCTCAACGGGTAGTGAGCAATGGCTCCATGTCTAGTTGGCAGCCGGTGTCAAGTGGAGTGCCCCAGGGGTCGGTCCTGGGGCCGGTTTTGTTCAATATCTTCATAAATGATCTGGAGGATGGTGTGGATTGCACTCTCAGCAAATTTGCGGATGATACTAAACTAGGAGGAGTGGTAGATACGCTGGAGGGCAGGGATAGGATACAGAGGGACCTAGACAAATTGGAGGATTGGGCCAAAAGAACTCTGATGAGGTTCAATAAGGATAAGTGCAGGGTCCTGCACTTAGGACGGAAGAACCCAATGCACAGCTACAGACTAGGGACTGAATGGCTAGGCAGCAGTTCTGCGGAAAAGGACCTAGGGGTGACAGTGAACGAGAAGCTGGATATGAGTCAGCAGTGTGCCCTTGTTGCCAAGAAGGCCAATGACATTTATGGGATGTATAAGTAGGGGCATAGCGAGCAGATCGAGGGACGTGATCGTTCCCCTCTATTCGACATTGGTGAGGCCTCATCTGGAGTACTGTGTCCAGTTTTGGGTCCCACACTACCAGAAGGATGTGGATAAATTGGAGAGAGTCCAGCGAAGGGCAACAAAAATGATTAGGGGTCTGGAACACATGACTTACGAGGAGAGGCTGAGGGAACTGGGATTGTTTAGTCTGCAGAAGAGAAGAATGAGGGGGGATTTGATAGCTGCTTTCAACTACCTGAGAGGTGGTTCCAGAGAGGATGGTTCTAGACTATTCTCAGCGGTAGAAGAGGACAGGACAAGGAGTAATGCTCTCAAGTTGCAGTGGGGGAGGTTTAGATTGGATATTAGGAAAAACTTTTTCACTAGGAGGGTGGTGAAACACTGGAATGCGTTACCTAGGGAGGTGGTAGAATCTCCTTCCTTAGAAGTTTTTAAGGTCAGGCTTGACAAAGCCCTGGCTGGGATGATTTAATTGGGGATTGGTCCTGCTTTGAGCAGGGGGTTGGACCAGATGACCTCCTGAGGTCCCTTCCAACCCTGGTATTCTATGATTCTATGTATTTAAGGTATTTAGTTTTGTTAGGGACTGTCCTTATGTGTCTTTTCCCTCTGATTTTGTAGTATCATGCATTGGGGCTGCTTTACCACCTCAGGAAGAATGATCGCCTTGCAGTTTCCAAGATGCTGAATAAATTCACCAAATCTGGACTGAAATCTCAATTTGCATACTGCATGCTGATCCGAATTGCTAGCCGGCTTCTGAAAGAGTCTGAAGAGGGGTAAGAGGAGAATCAACCATCTAAATATATGGTGGTGTATAAACACTAAGAATAGAGAAATGACTTGGGGTGATCCAACAGAGTGTAACTAGGAGCAAAGGGATAGATTAGACTGAATTTCAAAAAAGAGCTTCCTGACCGTGTGCTTTTTCATTGTGGCAGAGTCTCCCAAGGGAATTGGGGAGCCCCTGCTATTTGGGACACTTAAAACAAGACTGGACAGCAATAAAAAAATCCATTAATAATCTATCTGTACTGGCAGAGAGATGGACTGGTTGATCAGAGGTCTCTTTCCATCTTTGATTTCTCATCCTAGTAGAATAAAGGTTGTGCTGCTTAGGACTTTAAACTCTGGATTGTGGGTCCTTTATCAGTGAAACCTGTTGCTTACTGGGTGTAACATACAATAAATATCAAGATGTTTCTCTTCTAAATGTATCCCTTCTGACTTGTTGAATATGGAATGAGTGTCTGGACATATTTAGAGATTAATATACTCTCTAATAGAACCATACTATAGTGTGCTATTGGGTATCCAAGCATTAGTCTTGTATTACAAGTGGGGAAACATGGTAATGTGAATTGTTTGAGCTATGTTCTAGCAGAGTCAATACTGTAATTTATGACTTTAGCTTAAAAAAAAATCTGATTGCATGTCAGTCCCCAGATAAGAGATCCGTATAGTGTTGTAGCAGAACTTGTTAATAAATATTTCATCACGTTACTATGAAATAAAGAGTGCCTCTGTTTGAAATTGTATGCACTCCATTTCATTGGCAGGCACGAAAGTCCGTTGTTTGACTTCATTGAGAGCTGTCTGCGAAATAAACATGAGATGGTTATTTACGAAGCTGCCTCTGCAATCATCCATCTTCCAAACTGCACACCAAGGGAGCTGGCCCCTGCTGTGTCAGGTCAGTCAAGGAATGAACCCTTTGTGCCCTCTGCTGCTGGGATGTTCTGGAAATACTTTATTGCTGCACGATTTGTTGGCTAAGATATTTTAACAGTGAAGGAGATCAGGGTAGGTTTGGTTTGTCATACTGTAGGACTAAGGCTAGGCAAGGTGGCAGATCACACAACCAGGAAATTGAAGTGTAACATCTGCTATACTATACATTAAAATATTAACTACTAACAAGAATACATTTTCTCTCTCATATTTGCAACTGTAATTTTTCCTGACTCTCTCCTAAATTAGAAACAATTGGATGGGAAATGACTTGGACTTTGGGTGAAAGAGAAGGGTCAAGAGCCTGGTCACCAAAAAGGGACAGAATACTTTATCCTCTCCCTAACTAAGGGAAGTCAGGGTGTGGGGAGGGGACAGAGGAAGATTTTGAGGAGGGTGGATTGGTAGATATGAACTCCAGGTGGTAGAAAAGCTCATGTCTTTGAAATAAGCTGAAAACTGGGAGGTGAAATTTAAATTGGATTGGGAGACTAGGAAACTGTTGATGGATGGTGAATGTAACAGTATGAGGAGATAGTTAGCAATACATATTTGACTAGAACCTTTAAATGCCCCAACAGTAGAGCCAACCTATGTGTGCGGACTACTGGACATTCTTCTCTCTAGTTGCCCCTGCTTCTTCCAGGTGTATCTCTTTCTCAGCATCAGATGTGGGTGAAACTGACTGGAACTGTGCGATGCTTATGTGTTTCGCTCTGTGTACTGGAGTGTGGTCCAGTCTGCATCATTCAGAACCTGTTACCCCTTGTATGTCATCTGAAGTAGTTCTCTGCTGCACTCTTGAAGTGTATCCTGGTCACAAGGTTATTGGTCTTTTCTCCCAGGCATGTTAGTGTCTGGATTTGCAGCACTGGAAGCCAGTGACTGTTGAAACACTCTACTCTGTAAACTCCTACATCATAAGTCACTTCTCTAAATGCTTTATTTTCAGTGTTGCAGCTCTTCTGTAGTTCTCCCAAACCTGTCTTGAGATATGCAGCTGTAAGGACCCTTAACAAGGTGAGTTTCTGAGATCTCTTAAGCAAGTGTTAAGGTATAAATCTTAGTGTGCAAAGCAAAGCATTAAAGGAAACCAAACTTCTGTGCTGAAAGGTGTTTCCTAAGGAAGTAGGACTGTTACTCATGTAATTACTTTATGAGCAGTCTCTCCATGCTGACAGATCAGCCTTCCACTACAACAAAAAACTATCCGATAGTAGTCAGGCTAGTGATGCTCAGTTGTGGATCAAGGGACTCCTGACACCTTATAGTTGGATAACTTGTGATCTGCTATGGCTGTAAATCAGTGCTTTCTACCATAGGAAAGTAGGGATTCTGAAGTTTGGGGTACAAGGCATTAATCGCTAACTCTCGTGGTTTGGCTGCCTGTATTTAGTGTCTGAATTGGAAGTGTGTGGAGTGAGTAAAACAGTAATCTGACCTGATTTCAAGCTGGCAAACTGCAAAGGTTAGGAACACATAAGTAGAGCAACACCAGTGCTTACCACACCAACCAACCCTTCCAAGTGTCCTGCGCTGGTGTAGGGCATGTAACCATGTCTCCCTCTACTTCTGGCTCCGCTCATTATAACTACCTGCTATTTACAGCTAAAGGAGTTTTCTGCAGCTCAAGTGAGAGCCTGAGGCCTGTGTGTTTTGAAGATCAAGGGGTCTGGTGTGGTCCCTGCTGACAGCCATGGCCTATGTATATGTGGCCAGTTTGTTCTGCAAGCACTAGGCCCCGATAAATGAACAGAAAGCAAATGTTCTGATCCTTGCTCTAGTATATTATTGACAGATTTTTTTTCTTTCCAGGTGGCTATGAAGCACCCATCCGCAGTAACTGCCTGCAACCTGGACCTGGAAAACCTGATTACTGACTCAAACCGCAGCATCGCTACTCTGGCCATCACCACACTCCTGAAAACAGGGAGCGAGAGCAGTGTAGACAGGCTCATGAAACAGATCTCCTCCTTTGTGTCAGAAATATCAGATGAGTTTAAGGTGAGGCATGGGAGGCCTTTGACCTTTACTATTGCAGATTTTCCTCCTCCTGTTTTGTGAAGCTTTCCCAGTTGCAGAGAAGCCTTCAGTCATTTAGCCTTATACCATGAAGCCAGCTGGCGTTTCTTGAGATACAGTCTGTTAAAAGCAGAGGGCCACCTTTCTGCTTCTCTTCCTTTTCCCCAAAGAGCCTATGGTATAAAATCCTATGGGATAAGAAACACTCTCTCCGTCTGCTGTTGACTGAACTACAATGCACTCTAAGCACCATTGTAGCAAAGAACTGTCGATTGTAACGGTCTTGTGGGAGGAAGGATGGTTTTAAGTTTTGATAATGATCTTTATGTATATCCAGCACATCTGACCCAGGTGTACCCCAGCACACTTTAATGTCTGATAGTTCACACAGTCTCTAAACTATATCAAATTCCAGAAAAAACCTACTAAGGCTGGTCATTCGACAGGAAATACCAAAATGAAGGCTGCCTACACATTCTTACCTCTGCCCCCTGTGTACTTCTGATCAGTCTTTAATAGCATAATCACATCCTATTCCTCTGGACCCCAGAATGAGGCAGAGATCTGCAGGAGATGCTCCTCTTAAAATCATTGGTTAATTTGTCCCCCATGGGATATGGGAGGGGACACACTATAACGATACAGGAATTGCTTCACCCGTCACACACACCCAGTGAAATGTAGTTGCTGAGATGTGGCAACTGTCTACCTGTGCACAACAAACCTATGTAATCATTGTTCATTGTAAGACAGGAGAGGGGATGGATGTTAGATGTACTTGAAACTGCAGAGGGAATGTTTATAACACAACACAATTACCCAAACTGAAATTGGGCCAGGCTCTTAGAAAATCATTCCTGCCCTTTCCAAAAGCATTATAGGATCTCCCATTACTAAGTGGAGAGGCCTATGACTTCCAACTCAAAACCGCTCCTCCAGCATCATGCTAGCACATTGGCTCAGTACCGAGCTGGAGGTAAGAGTGCCACCTTCTGAATCACTAGCACCTAGCTTTTCCTGTCTGAATGCTGAGCTTATATCTGGCAAGATCGCAGCTTGAGGTGATGTGTCTGCAAGAAGCTTCTTACGTCTCATAGAGAATTTAATGCATGATACTAAAGTCCTGTGTCCTCTTCTGTCTTGCAGGTGGTGGTGGTGCAGGCCATCAGTGCTCTGTGCCAGAAATACCCACGGAAACACAGTGTAATGATGACCTTCCTCTCCAACATGCTCAGGGATGACGTAGGTTTAAAGCCTTTCTTATGTCGTTACTAGCATGTAGTTGTGGTGGTATAGGGGGAATCCTATGTTGCTAGTGTTTTCCTTTGGTGATTGTACAGCATCAGTGGGGCTTGATTGATATTTCTGAACAAGACCTTGCTTATTTCGGTTCCTGAGCTATCTGATATGTGACTTTGCCACATTTCAGATCAGCCGACATAATCGCTTGGTACATCAAAAATTGGCCTGGATAAACATTTATAAAATGTATTATCAAGAACAACCCTGCGCTGGCCTCAGGGAGCTGGGAAGGACCTATGAGGACACCCAGCCCATCTCCTCCTCTTCCTCCTCCTCCTCCGATTCTGTGTGTATATGAACACTTTTGTTTCCTTAATGGAGGGAAACTGTATTCATAGCATGAGGGCAAATGAGCACCTGTTATTGTACAATAAAGGGCTGCCTTTGCATTCTGAGCAGCACCTGCAGGATGAGCATCCTTTCCTTTTCTGTCCTAGGGTGGCTTTGAGTACAAGCGAGCCATTGTGGACTGTATAATCAGCATTATAGAGGAGAATCCTGAGAGTAAGGAATCAGGCTTGGCTCACCTCTGTGAGTTCATTGAAGATTGTGAACACACTGTTCTAGCCACAAAGATACTTCACCTGTTGGGCAAAGAAGGGCCAAGGACCCCATCCCCATCCAAATACATTCGCTTCATCTTCAACAGGGTAGTTCTGGAGAACGAAGCAGTGAGAGCTGGTAAGCTACGCAATTAAATACTTGATTGGCTTCATGTGTGCAAATTTGGAGTCTGGAACAAGGTGCTGGGGTGGGAGGGAATGGGTGCTCTAAAGGAAAAGTCCATAGCTGTCTCTCACTGTGCCTGCTCTTGGCTGTTTGCATTAACTCTTCTCATGTCATGTTAGCATGAATGCTAAATATTGCTACTCAAGGGGGTGTGATCATCATCTGCTATGAATAGCTGTTACCTTCTGACTCTTCCCTTGTGAGCATCAATGTCAAAAGTAAAGTAGCGACAATGAGTAAGGAGGAGAAATGTTACCCACTCTTTTAAGTTGATGCATGAATCTGTACAGATCAGACTTGGCATCATAAAAGCCACACTATTCAGGATTTGAAGTGCGTGTCTCTTGTTTCTGTGGAAAAGTGATTTTTCTTCTGAGAACTCTCCTCTTAAATCTGTTGCACTCCTTTCTCCCACAGAGAATCTTCAGACTGTTTTTAAAGGCAGTTGCCTTTCCCCCCTCCACCTTCAGATTAGAGTGGAATATACTCATACCCCTTAGATCACTCCACTCTGAGCCAGTAGAGGAGTTAGTATGTTAGGAAGGGGAATTAAAATTGAGCTTACATTTCTGTTGTGAAACAGATTGTATTGTATTGAATCCTATTCTACCGAGTGCCATTGTTTTAGCACTGAGGCCTGGGGCCAGATACGCAGCATCCGATGGGAGCCATAAAGACCTTGTCATGGGGTGCGCCACTCATTGATAGGGGCGTCGACCAGGAAGCGGTGCCGTCCTATCTGCAGTTGCATGCCGTCCTCTGCCTCTCTTTCTGGGTCTGCAGCCCCACTCTCACTCCAGGGGCGGCTGCTGCTGCTGCCTCTTCATGACTCAGCCCTCTGGCCAGGTCACGTCATGTGTTTTTCCTTTCCGGAATACCAAAGTCTTTCTCCAGCAATCCTGGGCAGTCTTCCCATTCACCACCTCTTAGTGCCACTCCCTCAGTGGCTGGCAGGGGAACCTGGGCCTGCCCTCTATGCTGGGTTCCAGCTCAGGGGCTCTCTCAGCAGCAGCCAAGGTCGACCCTAACCCATATCTTGCTGAGTTTCCCCTGAGCCTTTCCTACCTTTCTGGCTCTCCCCCTTCCCTGGGTTTGCCAACCCAAACTCCCTCCTCCCCAGGAGTGACTGTAGGCTACTCTCTATAGCCCCCAAAACACCTCCCTTCACTGTAGGAGTGACTGCAGACTACTCCCGTACAGCCCCTTTCTGCTTTCAGCTCCTGGGCTTTATACAGGTTCCTCCACTTCCAGTCCAGCTGAGCCTCCTGTCTAATTCCCTGCTCCCAGGTTGCTCCTCCAAGTGCAGCATGGGCAGTTAATTGGGGGTGGACACCCCAACACAGACCTGTTGTACAGAAACTTCAGCATCGTAGCCACAGATCTTTCTATCAGAAGGATCTTCAAAAGTGAAATTTAATAAAGAGCTAAATTCTCTTCTTTGCATATATAAAGCTCCCTCAAAACCAGAGTTGAAGTCAAATTAAGTTGGGTTTTTTTTTATTAGCTTGGACTGGCTGCTTTAGGGGATAGGTACTGGGATACAGAGCCTTTCATCTTGAAGTCATTGGTTCCAATCTGGTGTCCCAGGTCAGTAGCGAGGAAAGTGATTGCCACCTATGGAAAACGAGCTTGCTTCAGTGTACTTTCTAATGGGCACGTGTGTATTTGCACCCATGACGGCAAGTGCCAGAGCAGCCAAGGATTGGAACGTGCTATGGAGACTGAACTACCCTCATTGCTAGATAATTCTTCCAGAACTGGTTTGAGGCAAAGTAGTGTGGTGGGGTATGATGCCGAGGAAGATTGTATTGGTGCTTCCCATCCTGTCCCTCTTCTGTGACTGAAGGGCAGGCCCCAGGGTTGTTGGCCAGGTGCCTTTTAGTATTAAAGGATGTTTCTTCAAACCCTTGTGTGAGGGTCTACAATTGGTGAAGCACAGATTTTAAGAGAAACCTCCCTGATCGTAGCTTCAGGACAATCGCATACATGCTTGCTTTAAAAATCCTGTGTGCATGTTTTGGAATAGACTTCTGGCTACAGATTGAACACCTTTTCTATCCCTTTGTTTTCTCGTCTAGCTGCTGTGAGTGCGTTAGCGAAGTTTGGGGCCCAGAATGAGAGCCTTCTTCCAAGCATCCTGGTGCTTTTGCAGAGGTGAGCAGAGTAAATGCCAGTGTGTGTGCTTTGTTCTTTAATACACTAAACAGGGTCAAGCCAAGTCAGTACTTGACTAGAAGTGAACCAATATGCTGAACAGGAGATAGAGTTGGAAGGTGGCATTATTCCCTTTGAGTCAGTCCTGGTGTTGAACTTGTTCTTAAAACATGCCATTGTGGGTAATTCACCTAGGGGGTGACTTACAGATGTTTTTGCTTTCGTGCCCCATGAAGCAATAGGTACTAACTCACTTTACTGTTATGTTAAGTAACATGCCCAAGGCCAAATAATGACTGCTAGGACTGGAACTCAGATGTTCCAGGCTCCCAGTCCTGTGCAATGTCCAGTAAAACCATCCAGCCTCCTTAATATTCTCTGTACAGTCAGTTGTACCTGTCACCTACACTTACGTAGCACTGCTGTGTATTTTAAAACAATTAGCATGTTTCACTTCAGTGGTGGGCAGCAATTCAATGGGTAATGAAATGTGCTTTGAGGTCTTTTAGGGTGAAAGGTACCCTGTGTATATAGTAGTAATCTACCTAGAACTGAATTCCTAAAAGATGACTGGATAGCCATGTTGATGTATGTGTCCCCGTTCTGTGGTTCATGTATCTGACAATAAAACTTTTTAAAACCCTGTTGGGATTCCCTCCATGACCTCTTTCCATTCAGCTTCCCAAGAACTCGTTTGACTCCAGCCTTCATCTCTCAGATATCATTGTTTGGCATACAGCAGTGCTATGCTGAGTTGACCAAACTCAAATGCAGGGGGGATGGATGCAGGATACATCACCGCTCCAAAGTTATACAGAAACCATCTCCCTTTTTATACATATTTTTGGATTGGTTTTATTACTTTGCAGGAACCAATCCCAGTGCACCATGTGTTGTCCACGCATTGACCGTGGTTTGACTTCCTCTTTACCTCATCTCTACATGACTAACGTCCCTTGTTATCTATTTCATATTAAATAATTCCCTGCGTGTTCTCCCTCTTATCTTAGCTGGCTCAGACATTCAGTCAACTTAGCCTACTGACCTATTTATTTATCTTATTTAGCATAAACATTCTGTTTTCAACCTGATGAGTCATTTATGTCCCTAATTCTATCTTCCAAAAAATGAGGCCTCCCTCCATGTGTTAATTATTCATGTCAGGCCAGGCCGCAGCTACAAACCCCTGTCAGAATCAGTAGCCCCAAAATATGGGCTGCAGGAGTGTTCTTTATGTAACCTGACCCAGGTTTACAGGGTAGCAACCCAATTGTTGGTCTCCTCAGTTTCTTTGATATGTTGCACTTGAGTATGAACTCTTTAAGTGACTGCCGTATACATAATAGAGAAGACTCTTGTGTGCACAAGGAAGCCAAGTGAATTACTGTGCTAAACAGACTTGGATTTTAATATTTTAGAGATGGGGGATGGCACAGAGTATTTACATAGATCACAGCTATAATATTGTGTGAGGTTTTTTCCCCTGTAATCTGTAAATCCATCAGAGGGGTTAGGCTAGCATTGCAGTATCAAGTGCAGACTTTCGTCCATGGTGCTGGATTTTGAACCATTTTGACCCCAACGCGCTCATTCCCCAAACAGGTGTATGATGGACAGCGATGACGAAGTTCGTGACAGAGCAACATTCTACCTAAACGTGTTGCAGCAGAGGCAGATTGCACTGAACGCTGCCTATATCTTTAATGGTTGGTAATAGAAGTGAATGCAGCACGTTTCTTATTGTACGTTGTTGTTGTTTCATCTTCTGGGTTGATTCCATTACAAATAGCAGTCATTTCCAGTGCAACCCGGATAACTCCAGTCAGGATGTCTGGAATGAACAGAGCCAAACATATGTGGCATTAACACGTCTGAGTAAAGTATCTGAATACTACGTAATGTGTAGTTGCGGAGGGAGTATTGTCTAGTGGCTAGAGCATAGGCACTGGTAGTCAGGATTCCTGGGTTCTGTTTCCAGCATTGCTGTGCTGTGTGACTTTGGACAAGGCCCCTATCCCCCATTTTACAGCGAGTAAGGTGAAAAGGCAATCTTGGTGAGGGGGCTGGTGGTTGGCTGTAAAGTGTTTTGGGGTCCCTGGATGAAATGTTGTACATGCAAAGGATTTATTATTAAGACACAATGTATTTGCAGAACAGTTTGCCATTCCTAGGATGATGTATTCATGCTGCATGTCAACCCTGTCCGTCCTCAGGTGCCATCTATGTGCCAGTTTTCTGTCACTGCCTTGTTGAGAGCAGACTTTTTAAGCTCTTTAACATCTGAAGGCATTTGCAGTGCTCTGCTTACCATGAGGTAAAATGCTTTTTGCCCTCTTCTCTTAAACTAAACCTGGATTGTATTTATGCCAGGCTGTTCCATGCATCCAACTCACTGACACAAACCAACTGCAAGGATGTAGAGGAGTTTTAAGCCCTTTCTAACGTATTCCTTGTGTGGTTTCAGAAGAGAGGTAGTTGAGACACAGGCCTGATGATCAAATTCTGGGACTGTTCAACAGCTTCCAATTAAGTAGACAGCCCTAAATTCTTACCAGTGTAGTGAGCACTGTGTGTTCTGCTTCCTCCCCGCACCTTGTAGTTTCTAACGTGAAGCAGACACCCTTTGTATTAATCACCTGTATTTTGCAGGGTTGACCGTCTCCGTTCCTGGGATGGAGAAGGCCCTGCACCAGTACACACTGGAGCCTTCTGACAAGCCTTTTGACATGAAGACAGTTCCATTAGCTACTGCACCAATCTTTGAACAGAAAGCAGGTAATATTCAGGCTTCCTTTAAGTAGCACCTACTAGAGAAGGGGCTGGCTTCATAGACCAAGCATCAAGGTTATGATCCCAATACTTGGGGGACTTCTGAAGCTGCATGCTCCAATCACAGCGGGGTCAGCATAGCCATCACCCTTTGGAGATGGATACATTTAATACCACCTAGCTCCTGGTGTGTTTGGTCTGATGAGGTCCTGTTTGCGTCTCCTTGACACTGGAAAGCAGGGCATTTTCCATACGAACAAGTGGTTTGCCTGCCCCAGTGTCTTTGGCCCAGAGTCTTCTCTCCTACTCTAGTGTAGTGTTTGCTGCTGCCTTCTACCCCAGAGGCGCATGCGTATCCGAGCTGCTGTGTGTGTAATTTATGAACAACTTCTGGATCTTTAAAGGGTTGGAAGAGCTATGTAAACCAAAAATATTTAAAAGGGTTTTGCTAGTTTTCTGTTTCATGCTTAACACATTTCTGATCTCCCAGTGTTTTAGAAATAACTTTTATATAATTCTTTCATGCTAGCCATTAGATCTTGGAGGCTGGGGGAAATTAATGATTTGGAATCAGATTAATGATACAGTCTCCTGAGAACAGAGTAAATAGTAAGCTGGTGCCTTATGAGAAGTGGTAGCCTGTCTTGTGCAATGCTGTGTTCATACAACAAAGCTCAGCTGCTGAATTATGCACAGTAGCTGGAGTGGGCGTGGAGTCGGAGTCAGACCTGCATTCCAAATATGTTTGGTGAAGGCAACAGCGTTGAATTCCTGGCCAAAGGTGGGGTTCTGTTACCGTGATTCACTAATCTCTCTTCTCTTGGGAGGCCACAGATTGCGAGGAGAAGAGGTGATGCTTTGATTAGTGCGTGCAAAAAAGTGGATGAGAAACAACATGCAGTACAATGTGTGGAACACATGACTGCTTAGTGAATCTGTAGGGGAAGATTTAATGGGGCCTGAAATGAGTTTCTGAGGAACTTTACCACACAGTATCTTTGCTTCTCTTCCTGCAGAAATTGCACTAGTGGCCAGCAAGCCTGAGAAAGTTGCTCCGTCCCTCCACGACATATTCCAAGGTATGGGAAGAGGGGATCAATGGTGTCTCCAAAGCAGTGGTCCCCAAACTGTGGGGCATGCCCACCTGGGGGGTACGGAGGGATGGTTTGGGGGCACAGCAGGGCCCATGTCAGCCCTCATGAGGGAGGGGCGGGTGTGCCTGGAGGGAGCCCCCCAGCTCCACTCCAGCCCTGCCCCCTGTCGTAGCTGTGGCCCCAGCTGCAGCGCCGCTCCTGGCTGCAGCTCGGCCCCTGCTCTCTGCCCCTGGCTGTGGCTCCACTCTCAGCCTCCAGCCCGGCTGCAACTCCACTTCTGGCCCATGCGGGTGTGGACACATGCCATTACTGGGGGGAGGGGAGACGTGAGAGGAAACGTGTGGGCACCGGTGCTCTAATGCTTGAAGACCAGTGGAGGGAGGTGTGGATATGCCAAGTATTTTACCACTGGTGTAGGGAAGGAGGTGATTCTCAGACCCGTCACCGGAAGGTGTCTAACACTGTCCATCTGTTTCTGTGCAGAGCAACTGGCTGCCATTCCCGAGTTTAAGAGCTTGGGTCCCTTATTCAAGTCATCTGAGCCAGTGCAGCTTACAGAGGCAGAAACAGAATACTTTGTGTGCTGTACTAAGCATGTGTTCACTAATCATATGGTTTTCCAGGTAAGACAAGTACATTTGCTGGAGTTCCAAAGGGACCCTTCAGAAACTGGGTATTTCATGAATGCATTGGTATTTAGTGTGTGCTGGAGAAGAACATCCTGTCCTAGTGGGAGCTATAGTGGTGACCAAGTTGAGTCTTTGTGACACCTGGAGACCTCCAGTCTTCTGCTTCTAGGCTAGTGAAGAGCAGTCTTGTCCTGAAAATGAAGAGTGTGGGAGACATGAGTCAGTCTGTAGAGTTCTCCCTGCCATCAGGACCACAGAGAGCATGATTGGTAATGAGGTGGGATGTTCTCCATGTTTATGGCAATACGGTAGCTGATTTCAGAAAATGTTTAATGAGAAGTGTTTGCACTCAAGTCCCCTCCTCTTTATGCTTCACTTTTGCAGTTCGACTGCACAAACACTCTAAATGACCAGTTGTTAGAGAGGGTCACTGTGCAGATGGAACCATCGGATGCTTACGATGTGATTCGCTCTATCCCAGCAGCCAGCCTTTCTTACAACCAGCCGGGCATGTGTTACACTCTCGTCCGACTGCCCCAGGATGATCCCACTGCAGGTACCAAATGGAAGGATAATGTTTTGCATGTGTAGGCCACTTGAATGACTTCTCAAAGAAACGCTGGCGAGATGCTTAGGATTTGCATTTAATGTGTTAATTTTGTATGTCTTGATGTTAGATTCTACCATTGTTTTGTTTTTGTTTTCAAGTTTCACTATCACTAGTATAAAGAAAAGGAGTACTTGTGGCACCTTAGAGACTAACCAGATTTATTTGAGCATAAGCTTTGGTGAGCTACAGCTCACTTCATCGGATTCCACTGAATGCATCAAATAGATGTGTTAGTCTCTAAGGTGCCACAAGTCCTCCTTTTCTTTTTGCGGATACAGCCTAACACGGCTGCTACTCTGTAAACTATCACTAGTGTCCTGTGTAGGATCTACAGTTAGTCAAAATAATATATACACTTCGAAATACATACAGCTACACTGGATGATGGAAAGAAAAATATGTTAAAGGAGGTGGAGCAATGCAGTTAATAACAAGGGGACACTGAGTTTTCCTTGTTGTCTTGAGGTTATTAAAGCAGCAAACTGGAAAATATGGACACTGCCTGAAACGAAACACAGGAGCAGAATCAGCCTAATGTTGCCCTTTTTCGACCCGAGTAGCTTTGGGGCCGTGGGGAATGTTGGGAGTAGAAATTGTGGCTAGGTGTTTCTTCGACACAGGTTTGTGTATTTACAAAGAACGATCAAAGCCCTGCGTCTCTGAGTGCAGAAGGAATCAAATAGCATGAAACAGCTTCTTTTGCTCACAGCACCAGGAATGCTCTTTTCAGCCTGCCCACATCCCCCTGACCCAAAAACCTCTACCCAGATTTCTTCCGGGGTCGGATGCTGTGCTTTCAGCTGTTCCTTCCGTATGGCTACATCCCTCTCCCTGTCTTAGCTCCACCCATTGCCCTTTTGGCGCCCAAAATGGTGGCGGCCCCCTATATGGCCCGTTTCAAACAGAAAGAAAACAGTTTAACAAATTACAAATGATACAAGGTTAATTATTTACAGGTGTGCTCTGTCTTTCTATCAAGATGTTTTCACATCACCAACCCAAATTGATTCCTTATTTCCACCCAACCCGCTGTGGGCTATTTCGCTCTCTGCTGGACTTTCTTACCACCACCAGGGTGTGAGGGAGCAGGCCCCATTCAGCCAGCCCCCCTGGAATGTCATTTCTGTGTCATTTACTGGCTGTTCTATTTGAATGGGGGAATTCACCTCTGGAACTTTTCCAGACTCAACTTGCACAGGTACAGTCTCAGATTCAGGAGAGGTAGCCAAGCTGTCCCCCCAAACTGTAAGCAGTAGCATCTGTGTCCAGTATGAAGGGGGTTTTGAACCAAGGATAGGCCAAAACAGGAGCAGACCCAAGAGCCTTTTTCAGCTCTAAAAAATGCTAAATCCCGCCCTGCTGACCACTGAAATGGTTTCCCTTTTTCTTACTATTTTCTGCTTGTCAGAAAAATTCAGCAAACAAATAGGGATTAGTTCTTGTTTCAGAGCTGCAAGAGCTTTAGTAGCAAAGATTGCCCTGAAACCCTGCGTCTCAAAACGGGTTTTAACAAACCTCTATCTTTCCCTTGCTATGAAATGCAAGCCAATTATTAGCTCATCCACTGTTTCAGCCACTCAGATGTCTTGTTCAAATTCAGTGGTCCAAGCTTCAAACCCAATTTTCGGATAGGTGCCCTTGTCCCAATCACTGTCTCCATTTGAGACCAATTAGGTGGTTCAGTTTTGGATCCCCTGTTCCCTAGGCTTTTTAGTATGCCTGGTCTAATAACTTGTCAGTTATTCCTGTACACATCATGGATCCTGTTACTCACTCAATAGCTAAACTCTTGTTACTGTTGTTTAACTGCCCACGTCTAAACAGAGACCGCGGTGACTGATCTTTGTACCTCCACCAAGCTTTGCCCCTTTAGCCTGGTGTTACCTCTTTTCCCGAACTGGGAGAGAGTCATTCCCTAGACGCTTGTGATACTCTGTCTTGGCCTGCCTTAAATTTGTAACCGTCCTCCTTTTTGTGGCCCATTTTGCCAGAGTATCAGCATTCAGCTGAACTGTTTCCTTTAATTTTTGCATTATTGCCAATTTCCCTTGGTTTATGAACTGAATGTATCAGTTTTTGTAATTGTTCGATAAGGTAATGAACCAGATCAGAATCCCCTCTTCCATCAGATGTATTAGACATAGAGCTGTAGTGACAGGGCTTGTAACACTAATTCAAACTGAAATGAAAAGATGGCCAGAAAGATGGGCCTCACAGTGTCTCTAGGTGTAAAGGAGATTGAGATGTTTTACTGGTGCAGTTCTCTGTCCCATACACTGGGTTAAAATCATTGATGTATGGGATTGAGAGAATTTTCTTCCAGGGTAGAAGAGGCTGTTTTTTGCCTTTCATTCATAGTAAAAATCCCACTGGGCTTGAGGTTAATTTAACTTGGTTAAATATTTGATTTGGGACTGGATTTTTTGTTACAATTTAATGTCATTAGGAAGTTTTAGAATTAGGCTGGACCACTGAAGTGTGGTTCAGGTTTCTAGATCATAGTCGGTATGGCAAGAGAACATTGCAGTGGTTTCTAATGGCTATGAACACCTATCTGATCTGACTCCAAAGTGTTAAAGGGCATTGGCTGGTCCCAGTGTGCTTTAATTTCTGCATATTCCCTGTCTGGGAAACTTCCCTTACCCTAAATTTAGTGTAAAATTCCCCAATAAACTCTCTCTAAATTGTGGTGTTAATTCCCAGGCTACCTGGGGAACCTGCTACATCTCTATCTTGGGGAGGAGATCATTGGTATGGCTATTGCTATTCCCTTTATGGGAAAGGAGAGCGTCAGCACTCAGTTTAGACAAATTTCAGAGTAACAGCCGTGTTAGTCTGTCTTCGCAAAAAGAAAAGGAGTACTTGTGGCACCTTAGAGACTAACCAATTTATTTGAGCATGAGCTTTCGTGAGCTACAGCTCACTTCATCGGATGCATACCGTGGAAACTGCAGCAGATATTATATACACACAGAGATCATGAAACAATACCTCCTCCCACCCCGCTGTCCTGCTGGTAATAGCTTATCTAAAGTGATCATCAAGTTGGGCCATTTCCAGCACAAATCCAGGTTTTCTCACCCCCCCACCCCCATACACACACAAACTCACTCTCCTGCTGGTAACAGCTCATCCAAAATGACCACTCTCCCTACAATGTGCATGGTAATCAAGGTGGGCAAAGAAACTACACGCTCCTGATTCTCTCCCCTTTTCCCAGTCGCTTGTACTTTCAGCTGCACAATGAAATTTACAGTCCGAGACTGCAACCCAAACACAGGGGTGCCAGAGGACGATGGCTATGATGATGAATATGTGGTAAGTTCAGTCTTGTTTGCCGCACCTAAAGTGTGTGCGTCTTCCTGTCCCTGTGGGATTCTGATCACTCTGCCATAGTCTCCTTTTGTGTCTTCCCTACCCCCCACTCTTTTCTGCTACCCTCCTGCCTGGAACACCATCCCAAAATCATTCCAGCTGTTCACTCTTTGCCTTGTTCAGATCCCTCCTAAAACCTCGCTTCTGCCAAATCTTTGTGCGGTGACTCCATTTACGTGTACTTTGTTCATCTTATTTGTGTGACCCTGTCCAACCCTACCCCCACCCTATTTTGTTTGCCTGCACTCTTGTGTCATGTCTGCATTCTAGATTAGAAGCTCCCTGTGGCTTGACTCTCTGTTCAGCGAGGTGCATGTGTTGGCATACAAAGTAACTCCTCAGGCTTTGGGGAGTTGAAGTCTTCCCTTGTGCTCTTGGCTTCTTGCAAGGTAACTTCTCCTAGTTTTATAATAGGATCTAGAACGTGTCCTCCAGTTGTAGTAATTGAGCATGCTTCTTGGATGGCACCTCTGCTAGGGAGCTCATTTCACTGACATTTGTTTAAAAGTCTTGCTAATAAAGCCCACAAGCATTATTTTGCCTCTACTTTCTAGGGCCTTCATGCACATGTTAAACTGCAGCTATCCTCTGAAATGAGTCTAGAGTACTGGGCCTGTACCAGTCATAACTATATCCTATGCTGCTGTCTTCCTCCCCGCTCTGTAAGCCTATGTCTGCACTTCAAGCTGGAGGTGACATCTGCAGCTGCGGTAGACGTGTGTGTGAACTCTTTCAAGCTAGTGAGGTAAAAACAACATATTGCTGTGGTGGTGTGAGCAGCGGGATGGGCTAGCCGCCCTGAGTACAGTCGCCCTTGGGACCCTGGGGCTGTACTCAGGCAGCTACTCTGTCCTGCCGCAGAGGCTGCAGGGCTATTTTTAGTGCAGTAGCTCAGTCTGAGCTAGTGTGTACATCTGCCCAAGCTGGAAATTACACCTCCAGCTCGAAGTGTAGACGTACCATAAACTGAAGATCCTTTTGTGTGTGACTCTGTGCAGCCCCAAATTCTCCCTTGTTTCTCCGCCAGCTGGAAGATCTGGAGGTAACAGTGTCAGATCATGTTCAGAAGGTCCTAAAGCCCAACTTCGCAGCTGCCTGGGAGGAAGTAGGAGATGACTTTGAGAAAGAGGAAACCTTTGCGCTCAGTTCAATTAAAACCCTTGATGGTGAGATGATCCCTTCTCCCTAATTGTTTGGTAACCCAGACGGGACACTGTCCAGCTACGGAAACAATGTGTGTGGTGTTCGGGGAGAGACTTTTTATGCTAGTTTAGAAAGATCCTTCTGGGGCCTGGTAAATTTGAGTACCCATAGTGTGGCAGCTGCATGGCTGTGTGCTGCAATGATGGGTTTGGAAACCACCCACCTCCCTTCTGAAAAGTAGTGGCTTGGGGGAAAAGTTGCACTTTTCAGTGACTATTTGTGATGGGGGAAGAGGTAATGAAAGGTTGGCAAGTCCCCGAGGCTTCGCACCCCACTTAATGAGCTAGATTGGCTAAACCCTAAGTCATGCTCAGAACATGTTCTCTAACTGTGAATTAAAGTTGCACAGGAAACTTGACATCAGAATGTTAACAGACTATGTAAAAATAACCTTTTTTTCCTCTTTAAATCTCTCAATGCAGAAGCTGTCAGTAACATCATCAAATTCCTGGGCATGCAGCCATGTGAGAGGTCCGATAAAGTGCCAGAGAACAAAAATTCCCACACACTGTATCTAGCTGGTAAGCATCCACCACTGATGGGTTTGTTTCCATACTCCTCTGCAACACAAACTTACTACACTGAAATTTCCAGGGGGGTCAAGAGATTGTTTTCAAATACTGAGAGAGAATGGATTACAGAGCTATGTACAACAGCACGTTGCCTTTACAGGGTGCTGTTAGGTGCACCTCAGCCTAAACCTTTCCATCTTTTCTTTCCTTGCTGCTTTTTGTCAGCAGGAAGTGTATTAAACCTCTTTCTGAAAGGATCTAACCTGCAGTCAAATGCTTAATCTAAGCTCCTTACCCATCTCCAGTAGCTTTCCAGGGGCAGGCCAGAACACCCCAGAGCACTTCAGTTTCCTGGTGCATCTTCTTGCTCACTAAAAACCTGCCCTAACACTCCAGGCACTTATTTGGTGACACACTCCCTGTTCCTCTCACATTTTGGGGATACATGAAATGGGAAAGACTCAACTTATTTCTACTCTGCTATTAACTTATTAACTCTACTTATTCTGCTATTAACAGTAAAATAGAAAATTGCATTTAAAACTATAGTATCCAGTTCTCAGGGCTCAGATTCGGTATCTGCTCCGTGCACAGAATTCCTAGCGACTCCAGTGGGAGTTTGTATATACAGTGACTATTAAATAGGGTTTGGAACACAGTTCTGTACATAGAGCCCTAATCCTTAGGAAAATGGCTAATTCTCCAGGGTTGCTTTAATGTCGCAAGGGGCACAGTGGTAGGAGGAAAGGCTCAAGTGAGTCCTGACAGGCTCTTCCTTTCTCAGCTGTGGCTCGGAACCCAGAGCAGCTCTGCTTATGGGCATGTAGCAGGAATGATCACTACCTCTTTGGAGGGGCCTGGGCTTCAGGTGCTAGCCTTGTGTTTAATCCACTGTGTCACACATTTTAAACCTGAATCTATTTGACATTAGCAGTCTTTAAGGAGGGTGTGTCTGAATCTTGTTACTTGGCTGAAAGCATTTGTTCCATTCTGTAGGTGGCTGCAGCTTTAACTAATTCTTCCATTATTTAGGCTGTGGCTGTACAGCTGTCAGGTTCACAGGCTGGGCTTTGAGTCACTGAAGGGTAACTACTGGAGCTATTTCATTAATCTACTCAAAATCCTGCTCTTTGTCCCCAGGTGTGTACAGAGGTGGCTATGATGTGCTGGTGAGATCCAGGCTGGCATTAGGTGATGGAGTGACCATGCAGGTGACTGTCAGGAGCAAGGATGAAACACCAGTAGATGTCATCTTGGCCTCTGTAGGCTAAGTCATGCTATTTTTAATACCTGCAGGGGGATTTCACCTCAAGGATCTTAAACAGCCTGGCTCTGTCCTGTCTGACCTTCTGCATGGAGTTTTTATTCTTTGTCATTTTGTATGAGGTTGCAGTAAGGGCAGCTCTGGCTGGTCTCTGTAACATACTTAATGCTGGATCTCACCCCTACCCTGGTCATCAGTTATATGTTCCTCTGACTGATTGCATCTGTGGACCTTACAAGACTTGATAGGGGATAAAAACAAACTGGAATTAGTCTTTTGTCAAAACAGATTTTTATTAACATAAAATAAACATTGATCATTCCAGTTTCAAGTTGTTGAATTGTTGCTAATAAAATAGAATCGTTAAAAGTTTTGCCATAGCAACTGACAAACCTCAGTTCAGCACAAAGCAGCCCCTACTGGAAAACCTTTCCTCTTGATGGGATGCTAGTAACTAGAAATCTGTTCAGTTGCAAAAAGCAGTGGTTCTCAGTCCTCCTGCCAATGTGGCTTGACAATCAGTTTTGAAATGTTTCTGCCTCTGGTGCTGTGTGAAGGGCATACAACTTCAGTGCTGGAACAACTAAGTAAAGTTTAGAAGTACGACATGACTTCAGTTCTGAACCTTCAGCCTAAAACTGAGTTAAACACTGCCCCTTTTAAGGGCAGGACTTGCAACTCTTTAGGAAAGATACTATTTTCCCCAGTAGGAGGTCACATAAAGCCTCTGTGTGCAGCAGAGCCCCTACTCGGGGTTTTTTAAAACTTGCTTTTAATACTTTATAAATTCCTGGGGTTTTAAGTAGTTATTGCTTTAATAGTGGCAATCAGTTTTAGGATTGTTAAGCTATGTGTATACTACACAATTTATCTAACACTTCAAGTAAAGAGCCCTCTTGACTTTATGCTTCAGGCTGATTCTGGCACTGTAGAGGCTACAGTGCAATTTAATTTGCCCCTTATTATGTTATGGAGTTGACTACTACTAATAGTGGTTAAGGAAACTTGCCTTTTAGGACTGTTCCACACTTACATTTTACTGGCATAACTGGGCTAGTCAGGGGAGATGCTGTGCCAGTAAAAGCCCTTCTGTAGACAGTTCTACCAAGAGAAGTGCTCCTACCCCAGTATAACTATTCACACGAAGGGGATTTTGCTGCCCTAACTAGAACAGTATAGTTAGTGTAGACAAGCCCTTCCAATGAAGAATTAGGTAACCATGCCTGACAACTAATTATAATGTAGATATTTTCCCATTTTAAAACTTGTCTGTTCAGTAGCTCAGTTAAATGCACTTTCAGAGAAGAGAAAGATCTACTGTGCCACTTACTGTTCTAGAAACAAGCTAATTGGCATGTGGCTTCCTGGAATAGGCCGGGCTTCTTCTGGCCACAAGGAGAGGGAAGGAGTCTTGGAATAGCATGATTAGCCCTCCCCCTGTGACCTACCACTAGTTCCCTTCTGGCCCAGGACCAGCACTACTATCAGTAACTTCCCTTGGATGTTCACAGTGTCTTTCACAACTCCCTCGAGGTTAATCTTTCCCAGTGTCCAAAGGTTCAGTTCCTTACACATATGCAGCAGTCTAACATACCCAAAGATCACTCTGCACAGGAAAGGTAAGTGTCCGGTCTGGAAATAAAAGCAGGATCTTTCCCAAACACCTCTGAGCCAAAGCATGAGAGGGAAAGACCATGTAGCTGCTCAGAAGGAGTTGATGAAGTTCAAATATGCATTCAGGAAGCCCATAGGATCTTCAAGCTGTGGATAGTGGCTAATGTGGTCATCCAGAACAGAGACTGTAGACATGGGAAGCACCTTCCTGTTGAAAGAATGGAACAGCTAGTAACTGCATGCTCAATAGAGAGCCGGCACTGGAGTAGACAGGTAATCAGACTAGGCTTCAAGACTGCTCCAAGGGGTGGAGTGGTCCATACAACTGCAATAAGATCTTGTGATCCTGTGTGGCCATTCTTAACCAAAGGGGTACCTCTACTAGCATGGGCATTACATTATCACCCACTTAGTCTGCATGCTTTTATACCACCACTGTGTTTTTGCCAGGCACTGTGCCAAAGAAAAAAATCAATTGAAATATAAATATTGTACTGACATTCCAGTGAATATAGTAGAGCAGTATAAACAAGTCATTGTCTGCATTAAATTTTAGTTTGTACTAGAGCTGTCAAGTGACTGAAAAAATTAATCGCACTGTTAAACAGAATACCATTTCTTTAAATATTTTTGGATGTTTTCTACATTTTCAAATATATTGATTTCAATTACAACACAGAATACAAAGTGTAGAGCACTCACTTTATTTATTACAAAAATTTGCACTGTAAAAAATAGTATTTTTCAATTCACCTAATACAAGTAGTGTAATGCAATCTCTCTATCATGAAAGTTGAACTTGCATAGAATTATATACAAAAAAACCTGCATTCAAAAACAAAATGTAAAACTTTAGATCCTACAAGTCCACTCAGTCCTACTTCTTGTTCAGCCAGTCGCTCAAACAAATTTGTTTACATTTGCAGGAGATAATGCTGCCCACTTCTTTTTTAATATCACCTGAAAGTGAGAAAAGGCATTTGCATGGCACTGTTGTAGCCGGCATTGCAAGATATTTATGGCCAGATGTGCTAAAGATTCAAACGTCCCTTCAACCACTATCCCAGAGGACATGCTTCCATGCCAGTGACAGGTTCTACTTGATAACTATTCAAAGCAGGCAGACTGACACATGTTCATTTTCATCATCAGAGTCAGATGCCACCTGCGGAAGGTTGATTTTCTTTTTTGGTGGTTCGGGTTCTGTAGTTTCCACATTGGAGTGTTGCTCTTAAGACTTTTGAAAGCATATTCCACACCTTGTCCCTCTCAGATTTTGGAAGGCGCTTCAGAGTCTTAAACCTTGGGTCAAGTGCTGTAGTTATCTGATAGAAAACTCACATTGGTACCTTCTTTCCATTTTGTCAAATCTGTAGTGAAAATGTTCTTAAAACAAACATGTACTGGGTCATCATCCAAGACTGCTATATCATGAAATATATGGCAGAATGAGGGTAAAACAGAGCAGGAGACATATAATTCTCCCCCAAGCAGTTCAGTCACTAAATAATTAACGCATTATTTTTTTAACGAGCATCATCAGCATGGAAGCATGTCCTCTGGAATGGTGGCCGAAGCATGAAGGGGCATACAAATGTTTAGCATACCTGGCACGTAAATACCTTGCAACACTGGCTACAAAGTACCAAGCAAATACCTGTTCTCACTTTCAGGTGACATTGTAAATAAGAAGCAGGCAGCATTATATCCTGTAAATGTAAACAAATTTGTTTGTCTTAGCAATTGGCCGAACAAGGAGTAGGACTGAGTGGACTTGTTAGGCTCTAAAGTTTTACATTGTTTTGTTTTTGAGTTCAATTATGTACCAAAAAATCTACATTTGTAAGTTGCACTTTCACAATAAAGAGGATGCACTACAGTTCTTGTAGGAGGTGAACTGAAAAATACTATTTCTTTTGATTTTTACAGTGCAAATATTTGTAATAAAAAATATAAAGTGAGCACTGTACACTTTGTATTCTGTATTGTAACTGAAATCAAAATATTTAATACATTTCAATTGGTATTCTACTGCGATTAATAGCCCTAGTTTGTACTCTGCTAGTGCTTTTTATGCAGCCTGTTGAGAACCACTGCCATAGAGTATGGGCTATACCGTAATCATAGAATCATAGAATATCAGGGTTGGAAGGGACCCCTGAAGGTCATCGAGTCCAACCCCCTGCTCGAAGCAGGACCAATTCCCAGTTAAATCATCCCAGCCAGGGCTTTGTCAAGCCTGACCTTAAAAACCTCTAAGGAAGGAGATTCTACCACCTCCCTAGGTAACGCATTCCAGTGTTTCACCACCCTCTTAGTGAAAAAGTTTTTCCTAATATCCAATCTAAACCTCCCCCACTGCAACTTGAGACCATTACTCCTCGTTCTGTCATCTGCTACCATTGAGAACAGTCTAGAGCCATCCTCTTTGGAACCCCCTTTCAGGTAGTTGAAAGCAGCTATCAAATCCCCCCTCATTCTTCTCTTCTGCAGGCTAAACAATCCCAGCTCCCTCAGCCTCTCCTCATAACTCATGTGTTCCAGACCCCTAATCATTTTTGTTGCCCTTCGCTGGACTCTCTCCAATTTATCCACATCCTTCTTGTAGTGTAGGGCCCAAAACTGGACACAGTACTCCAGATGAGGCCTCACCAATGTCAAATAGAGGGGCACGATCACGTCCCTCGATCTGCTCGCTATGCCCCTACTTATACATCCCAAAATGCCATTGGCCTTCTTGGCAACAAGGGCACACTGCTGACTCATATCCAGCTTCTCGTCCACTGTCACCCCTAGGTCCTTTTCCGCAGAACTGCTGCCTAGCCATTCGGTCCCTAGTCTGTAGCTGTGCATTGGGTTCTTCCATCCTAAGTGCAGGACCCTGCACTTATCCTTATTGAACCTCATCAGATTTCTTTTGGCCCAATCCTCCAATTTGTCTAGGTCCTTCTGTATCCTATCCCTCCCCTCCAGCGTATCTACCACTCCTCCCAGTTGATGATACACCATGCGTGGTCAGATGTCCCTTAGACTGAGTGAGAGCCCAACTAAAGTGTCCACTGCCAGAAGCCACCCCAGGAAGAGAGCTGCTCCTTCAATTTATAGCAAAGGTCTCAAATTTTTCAGGCATGTTTTACTTAATCCTAGCCATTAGATCAATTACAAATTTAAGATCCTGCTCAGACTATAGTTTACCCCAAACCTATTCCTTAACTGAATCCACACCAGACTGGAACTCTCATCTCCCCTTGACAGATTCTTCCAAATTCACATTCAGCAGTGGGAGATTTCCAGTTATTCCTGGTTATGTACTGAAACACTGAACAATTTAATGATCTCATACAGAGATGAAGAAAAGTCTAATGCTGTCATTTTCAAATGGATGATTAGTTCGGATCCTAAACTCAAGTCATCTAAAATGAGTGGTGTTTTGAGACGTGTTGAAACGACCGCAGCAACCAGTGACTTCCCGTGCTTTCACCACAGCAGCCACTGCATCAAAAATCAGTCTCTAGCTGTGCCTAAAATGTGGCCATGAGACTTACCTGTAGAGCTGAAGAAACTCTGGATATGGATTTACAGGATCCAAGGGCCCATAGATTAGATGCACTGCAAACGGGAAGAACACAAACAGCTTCCATCCACCAAGTTGTCCACATGCACAGTACCTTTACCCACGCAAGAAATCCCTCATTAAAGCCAGCAGCCACTGGAGACGTGAGAAGCTTTCTGCCTTGGAAGTATATTCTCAAAAAGGCACGAGTGTTTACAACCAGTGTGAGTGGGGTATTTTTCACTAGCTTGTGTGGTAGCCAGGAAGCTGTAGCATAGCATTTGAGGGGGGTGAGAGTTCAGTGCTCCGGAAAGTGACGGGATTGACTGACTATCTAGGGGGAAACTGTAAGGCACATGCTTGACACAATCAAAGTGTAACATGAAAGCCTGGGCTGAGCACAGAGACTGCACACAAGTGAAACCTCAAGAGTGAGACCCTTGCACGCTGAAGAGGAAAGTCAGGCCCTTAAAGGCTTGTCTGCTCACACAGATTGTAAACACTTCATACCAATATAGTTAAAGCAGCACAGCCCCCTTAGGGTGGGTGCAGTTATTGGTATAAAGGTGCCTTCTTGAGCTATAGGCTTCTTAATGAGAGCAAGTTCTACCATCGTAAGGCACCTTTACACCAATGCAGCTGTGGCCACTAGAGGTTTTACTGCTTTAACTGGAATCAGTTTAAAAAAAAGTCTCCTCTCAACCATGATAGTGCTGGTACCAAACCTATGCACAGCCCAGGCCTAACTTCATCAGCCCTAGTTAACGAGTTCATTTCCATGCCGCGAGCAGCGTCAGATGCCCACCCGGAGCCGTAAGTGAATCTCATTTTGCCTTGCCAAGGGCAGCTCCCTTATACTTTGCACTACTCTAGCCCTTTTCCCCCTTGGATCTCAAATCCTCCGAGGTAGATGTGGGGGTTCACAGAGGTTCTCCACCCTCCACTGAAATGCAGCCATCTCATGGGGCTGGGGGATGACATTGCAGCTGTTTAACAGAGCAGCTGAAGGCAGGGAATGACAATACATTAAGTTGGATTGTAACGTTCCTATTTCTTCAAGCTGCCCTTCCCCAAAGCACATTACACGCAGCTAAGCAACTGTCTCAGCAAGCTCCCTCCTCCCCCTCCCCATGTAACAAGGCTAATCAGATTAAACAAATGACCTATAATAAAGTCACAGGAAGCTCTAGATGGGAAGTCATAGGAGATTGAAGATGCTTCTCTATCTTCAAGGCAGGTTCCTCTGAAATGAACATCCCCACCCCAAACGGCACCCAACCTTTCCCTGGGGGCCTGAAGAGTCTCCCGAGTTTGAGGAGTGCCTAGGCTTTTCAGGGGCAAACCTGACACCCCCAATAGGTGTTACAGATCTGCAATAGGATCCAAAGTGCCTCAAAGGAATTGGCTTAGACGAGAATTACACTGGTTACAATCCTGCCACTGGCTCCCCAATGCCTCAAGTTCAAGCTCCTTATCCTCATACTCCAGGCTCTATCACCCATTCCCCTCCCTGAACCACTGCTGCCAGCCTTTGTTCCCTTCTCCCACTCACATCTGTGCATTCGTCCACACTACTGGCCTCCCTAAACGATTTCACCAAATCGTCCCCATGGCTCATTCAAATCCCTTCCAAGAACTCACTTCTGCCATGGCATTTACAACTTGCTATAGACAGAAAGCAGGGCTGATACCCTGGCCGCTTCAAAACTTCAACGGCCCTTGGGTACCAGTCCCTGCATTTGGCAACTCCAACAAGGATGTGTAGAAAAAAATGCAAGCTGTAAGGCACAGTCCTGCAAGGGAGCAAAGATACGCTCCAGTGTCACATGGGACTAAAATCCTGGCTGGTCCCAGTGTGAAAGTGTAAAGGTCATACATCAAGTGCCGTGCTTGGAGGCTTGGACTCCGCAGGCTGGATAGACACCAGTCAAGGCATTTCCCCAAACTAATAACTCAGAGGAAACTATTTCCTACTTACATGGAACAGAGGTGGATGTCAGAGCCCCAATCCAACGGTCTCTGTGCTTCTCTCTTTGATTTATATACTGTAAAATACTAAAGAACAAGTGTCTCATTAGAGAGATGACAGGGCTTGATCAAACAAAGGGACATTTTAAACTTACACTTTCAGAATTGGTCGAACAAGGATTAGCAGTAAAGACCTGCCCATGGTCATGTCATCCAGCAACAGCACAGAATCCGAGTGGAATCGGTGTCAGTTACCTGGACAGGCTGCTAAAGCTGCAACAGAAGTGCAGTGTTTCCCCCTCCTCACCTCTCCCCGTGACTCCGTAGTGCTGGTGAAAGCTGCTGGATTCAGAGGCCTGGAGACTGAATTCTTCTGTCCCCAGAATAGGTGCAAGCTTCCCCCTTACTGCTCAGAGAGCACGTCTCAACCCTGCCCCGGAGAAACCAGCTCTAAATGAGAGAGGGAACTTCCATCTCCAGGGCCACACAGGTCTTGGTCTCTCTGCTGAGATTGCCATGGGGATGCCAAGTGGTGTGGTGTGGTCATGGGTCCCCTAGGACTGGACTGAGACCAAAGCTTCCCTACACTGAATTCTGCCGAGCCGCATCAAGCATTAGTTCTCCAGGCCAGGAAGATTCCTCTGCGTTTTCTGCCTGGAGAGACGTGCTGTAATAAGAAAGATACTTTCCAATTCCGTCTAAGGATCATGAAGCCCTTTACAACCAACCACACAACTCCCGTGTAAAGTTGGCATTAGCCCCTACATTTCACACAAAGCATGTAATAGTCTGATCTGCAGGGTTGCTGTGCTCCCCCGGCCCCCACTGACTTCAATGGGAAGCACAAGTGCTCAGCACCTCTGAAGCATCCAGTCACAAGTGACTTGCTCAAGGTCAAAAAATGATTCTTTGGCAGAGCCTGGGTCTCCTCACACCCAGTTCTGTATTTGAACCACAAGAGCATCCTTCTTCCCTGAGCCCAGCTCAGGCAGTTCTGGAGATTATTTTTAACTGAGCCCTTAAAAAGGGGCCCAACAATTTGATAGAAAAATTTAAGAATCCCAAACAGGCTGCACAGTCTCCCATTGTACAAAACGCAAGTGGGTGGTTCTGCCAAGTACGCAGCGTCTAATTAGTGTTAAAACATTTCAGAGGAGAGACTTCACCAGGTCTGGGTAGGAAGTGTGTTTTCTCCTCTGTGTGTTACAATTAGCCCCATCTGCTCCTGGCCTGCCTCAGTTTGGACTGGAAGTCACTGGCCTCTGATTCTCCCACAAGCCGTTCACAGCACAACTGGCTAGGAACATTATTTGACAGGTGGCTCAGGGATGAAGCAGCAGCTGAGGTGGGGAAATGTGCCTACATCCAAAGCAGGAAATAAGGATAATTGCTGGAGTCAGGATACCACATCAGAAGGCTCCATAGTGTGTTCCCGTATGGCAAATCCTGTGCTCCTAAAGCTCTAAGTGTCTTAGCCAAGACTGCTGCCCAGAGGCGAAGTATAATGTAGTAGCCAATTCCTTTTTGTGTAGAAGCAGGGAGTCAGCATATTCCAATGACTGAGGGCCTGTCTACACTGCAAACTTAAGGCAACCTATGTTAGGTTGACTTACAACCACCCTAGTAATTACTGCAGTGGTTCGTGTCCTCACTACTCTCCTGGCAGTGCTGCATGTCCTCACCAGGAGCGCTTCCACTGACCTAAGAGGGGCAGTATGGAGGGCTGAGCCTAGGCTTGCAGCTCCACACGCAACTCCCTGCCGGGAGTTCGGCTGCCCCGCGGGTTCCCTGCCCCCCTAGCCTCTCGGCTCCCTGCTGGAAGCACGGCAGCCACCCAGGCTCCCAGGAGGGAGCTCTATATCTGGAATCCCGGCAGGGAGCTCCATACCCGGAACCCAGGTGGCTGCCAGGTTCCCGGCAGGGAGCCAGGAGCCTCAGTGCAACCGGGCTCCCAGCGGGCAACAGAGAGCCTGGGCAGCTGCCCATCTCGGAGCCAGGAGTCCAGGCAGCAGCCCAGCGGGGAACAGGGAGACTGGGGAGCAGCCTGGTCAGGCGCAGGGAGCCCAGCAGCAGCCAGGCTCTAAGCTGGAGGTCCCCACCTACCCCAGGGTGACAGCCCAAGCTGGGGACCTTGTTTTCCTATCAATTTCACAGCTCCAGCAGGGTGCAATGAAATTGACAAGAATGACAGCCAACAGCCGATGCAGGTAACCCACAGAGTCTACACAGATACTGTGTCGCCCTAACTACACCGACATAAGTCCTACGCCTCTCGTGGAGGTGTAATTATGATGTCGGTGTAGTTGGGCACTTACATAAGCAGGAGCAAGGCTGTAGCACGTACACCATCGTAATTAGGTCGACAGAAGCTGCCTTATATCAACCTAACTCTGTAGCATAGACCTGGCCCGAGTCATGGGACTGGACCTTGGGCCTCAGTTATACCAACAGTAAATGGGGATAATGGTACCAACCTACCCTGCTGAAGTACTTTAGCTCTACATTACAGAAGTACAAACCTGCTTTTAAACATACAAGACTCAACTATTATATCCACACATGCAGCTTGATTACCACTGTGAAGCACAAACTCCCTCCTCACACGCCCCCGGGCTTCTGGCCGAGGGCAGTAACTGAGCTCACAGCTATTGGTTACCACGAGGCTGCTTTAAAAACCCCCAAAGTGCTCGATTCCAGCCATCAATGCAAAACTAGGAATCCAACATCTGAAATGCGATCTCTCTACTGTGCTGGCATTCTTGTACTGTCTGAATGGAGGAAACTGAATCGCAGACAGTCAGATCTGAAAACTCTGGGGTTCATATTACAGGCAGTACACTGGGTTCTGTGTTGCCTTTTCACCTAGATAGGAAGTGGTTTCAGTTTACTACAGAAGAGGACACGGTAGTAAGGCACCTTCACAGGGAAAGGGCATGTGAGAGAGGAAATATAATCACAATATTTGGCTCTCTCTATCTTACTGTTACAACTTTAACTCCAAATACTTCTAAGCCCCCCTCCTCTCAGTGACAGCCAGCTCCTCAGATCCGTGGCTCTCGATCTGACAGCTGCAATGCTGTTTTATGAGGGCCATACCATTTTCTTAAAGGAACTAAAGCTTGCATTTAAAAAACAAGGTTTCCAGTTGTTCTGGTTGCAGAGACCCATCCAAGCATGGATATCCACATTAGTTAGGTTTACTGAACATACAGTGCCAGGGAGTGCAAATCCATATCACGATCAGCCAAAATCCACGGAAAGTCCTCAGTAGCCTAACGCAGGGTAAGAGACATGAATGGGGTTTCTAGGCTATGGACCTGGCTTACAAAACCCACTCTGATCCCATCCCTGCCTTGTCTTGGCTGCATTGGTCTTAACTAGCAGAGCTGGTTAATGCAGCCATCTGGGCCAATCCCAATAATCCTCTTTCACCCTCCTTGTTTGATCAGGGCTCAAATCCTACTAAAAGAAGCTAGATTTACTATAAACAGCCAATTGCCGTACAGCCAGTTCCTGTTTATTGAAGGGTTTCAGAGTAACAGCCGTGTTAGTCTGTATTCGCAAAAAGAAAAGGAGTACTTGTGGCACCTTAGAGACTAACCAATTTATTTGAGCTCATGCTCAAATAAATTGGTTCGTCTCTAAGGTGCCACAAGTACTCCTTTTCTTTTTGTTTATTGAAGGCAATCTATCTGGGTCATAATTAAGAGAGTCAGTCTGGTTCTTCCATCCTCCAGCAATGGAGGCATGCAGTACACCGCAGCAGGGACGGGCAACGCAGACACCGTGACAAAGCAACGTTCAGCTGGGAAAGGAAATGCACGATGAACTTTCAATCGTAATGCTACAGGAGAGATTTCTGCACTGAATTTCTTGTTAAAATGTTGAATCAAGTTGCATGCCAAGGAGACACGACAGGAATACATTGCAATGCATGTGCTACGTGTGCAGAACTCCAGCTACACACACACAAGCTAGTGCAGGTGCAAATTTGTTACTTGGGTTGTTTTTCCTCTACTCTCTTATCATCCTACTTAATATACCTTCAAAGTGCATTACAGACACTGGCTTATTCCCCATCACAGCCTCTCTACACAGGAGCGAAGTATGTATTAGCCCCATTCTTTAGATCTAGAAAATGAGGCAGTAGTTAAAGAGCAGCAGCAGAGGAAAAAGTCATTGGGTTTCTCCCCCGTTTTGTTTCCTCATTATATATACTGAAGGCCTGAAAGGTATTATTACTAACTTTATTAACAGAAAGGGTATTTTTCTTGGGCGGGGTTTGGGGAAGAGGTTACATTTTTCCTAGAAGACACTAGGCATGACTGGAGAACTAGAAGATTTATGCCAAAGATGAAGTGTAGTGATAAGAAGTGAAATCCAATTAACCCACGAGGGAGGTGATTTTTATTCTGATTACAACTTTTGCTTGTTTCCATTTAACAACACTTCCATTTAACAACACTCTAACACCTGCTGAACAAACAGCTGGAAGAACAGCTCATCCATTGATGATTTAATACTTCCTTCCCTGTTACTGATTAAACTGAGAGCCAAAAGAGCTCCCAGCTCCCACTCCACATCTCTGTGTTGTCCAAGAAAAGCCTCCAACCAAATCAGAGAGGACCAAACTTGGCAGCCGTTATTCAAAGGTAAACCACAAGCAGGAACCCCCTAATTTATTCTGAAGAAAAATGAAGTCAAGCTACATCATACATAATCAAGAAAAAGAAAAAAAGCACAAGCCCGTTTCCCCCCTTGGGCTAGTTTAAATTGACTTGTCCAAAGCTACAGGAAAAGTCAGGGACAGAGCTAGATCTCAGGCATTCCTGGCCCCCAGACCACACTTCGGTATTTTCCATCATCCACAGGAATGCTCATGCAGTTTTACCACTCCTATAGAGCAGAGCTGGTCAGACTCTTTCACAGTGTGGACCATGCCTCAGATCTTCCTGTGGACCACCTCCTCCCCTCCCCATTCACAAGTGCATGGCCTATCTCCTCTCCAAATCTCAATCCCATTTACAGCTAAAAGAAAAGGAGGACTTGTGGCACCTTAGAGACTAACCAATTTATTTGAGCATAAGCTTTCGTGAGCTACAACTCACTTCATCAGATGCATACTGTGGAAAGTATAGAAGATCTTTTTATACACACAAAGCATGAAAAAATGGGTGTTTACCACTACAAAAGGTTTTCTCTCCCCCCACCCCACTCTCCTGCTGGTAATAGCTTATCTAAAGTGATCACTCTCCTTACAATGTGTATGATAATCAAGGTGGGCCATTTCCAGCACAAATCCAGGGTTTAACAAGAACGTCGGGGGGGGGGTAGGAAAAAACGAGGAGAAATAGGTTACCCTGCATAATGACTTAGCCACTCCCAGTCTCTATTCAAGCCTAAGTTAATTGTATCCAATTTGCAAATGAATTCCAATTCAACAGTCTCTCGCTAGAGTCTGGTTTTGAAGTTTTTTTGTTGTAATATTGCAACTTTCATGTCTGTAATCATGTGACCAGAGAGATTGAAGTGTTCTCCGATTGGTTTATAAATGTTATAATTCTTGACATCTGATTTGTGTTCATTTATTCTTTTACGTAGAGACTGTCCAGTTTAACCAACGTACATGGCAGAGGGGCATTGCTGGCACATGATGGCATATATCACATTGGTGGATGTGCAGGTGAACGAGCCTCTGATAGTGTGGCTGATGTTATTAGGCCCTGTGATGGTGTCCCCTGAATAGATATGTGGGCACAGTTGGCATTTACAGCTGTGCAACATCCACATGCCAACAGCTACGTTGGCTAGTACAGATAGGCTGGCCTCTCCTCCTGGATTCCAGCTATTTCTACAGGCATTCATGCTCTTCCTTCACTGCCTGGAGGAGGGCTCAAGGAAGACAAAGCCTTTGTGGAGACACTAAATGAATTCTTTGCATCAGTCTTCATTCCAGAGAAAGTGAGGGAGATTCCCACACCTGAGCCATTCTTTTTAGGTGACAAATCTGAGGAACTGTCCCAGATTGAGGTGTCAATAGAGGTGGTTTTGGAACGAATTGATAAACAGTAATAAGTCTCCAGGACAAGAGGGGATTCAACCAAGAGTTCTGAAGGAACTCAAATGTGAAATTGCAGAACTACTAACTGTGGTATATAAATTTTCACTTAAATCAGCCTCTATACTAGATGACTAGAGGGTAACTAGTGTAAGGCCAATTTTTATAAAAGGCTCTAGAGGCCATCCTGGCAATTACAGGCTGGTAAACCTAACATCAGTACCAGGGCAAATTGGTTGAAACTATATTGAAGAACAGAATGATCAGACACAAGGACACGCTATGTTGGGGAAAAGTCAACACAGCTTCTGCAAAGGGAAATCATGCCTCACCGATCTATAAGAATACTTTGAGGATGTCAACAAGCATGGGGACAGGTGGATCCAGCTGACACAGTGTTCCTGGACTTTCAGAAAACCTTTGACAAAGTCTCACATCAAAGGCTCTTAAGCAAAGTAAGCAGTCATGGGATAAGAGGGAAGGTCCTCTCATGGATCAGTAACGGGTTAAAAGATAGAAAACAAAGGGCAGGAATAAATGGTCAGTTTACAAAATGGATAGAAGTAAATAGCAAGGCCCCCCAAGGATCTGTACTGTTCAACATCTTCATAAATGATCTGAAAAAGAGGGTAAACAGTGATGTGGCAAAGTTTCCAGACGATACTAAATTACTCAAGATAGTTAAGTCCAAAGCTGGTTGAGAAGTCTTATAAAGGGATCTCACAAAGCTGGGTGACTGGGCAACAAAATGGCAGATGACATTCACTGTTGATAAATGCGAAGTAATTCGCATTGGAAAACAATAATCCAAACTATACATACAAAATAATGAGGTCTAATTTAGCTGTTAGTACTCAAGAAAGATCTTGGATAGTTCTCTAAAAACATTTTCTCAATGTGCAGGGGCAGTCAAATAAAGCTAACAGAATGTTAGGAACAATTAGGGAAGGAATAGATAAGATGACAAAATATAATGCCATTGTATAAATCTATGGCATTCCCACACCTTGAACTGTGTGTGCAGTTCTGGTCGCCTCATCTCCAGAAAGGATATTAGAATTGGAAAAGGTACAAAGAAGGATAAAAAAAAAATGGTTAGGAGAATGGGACAGCTTCCATAGAAGGAAAGATTCAAATGCCTGGGACTGTTCATCTTAGAAAAGAGATGACGAAGGGGGATATGAGAGAGGGCTATAAAATCATGACTGGTGTGGAGAAAGTAAGTAAAGAAGTGTTATTTACCCCTTCACATAACACAACCACCACCCAATAAAATTAATAGGCAGCAGGTTTAAAACTAATGTAAGGAAGTACTACTTTACACAATGCAGAGACAACCTGTGGAATTCCTTGCCAGCGGATGTTGTGAAGGCCACAAGTATAACTGGGTTAAAAAAATTAGATAAGTTCATGGAGAATAGTTATTAGCCAAGATGATCAGTGACAAACCCCATGCCTCATGTGTCCCTAAGCCTCTGACTGCCAGAAGCTGTGACTGGACGACAGGTGATGGATCACTCGATAAATGACGTTTTGTTTATTCCCATGAAGCACCAGGCATTGGCCACCCTTGTGTTCTTATGTGACCAGGCAGCTCTCTGCAGACCACCAGTAAGTGCTCCATGGCTCTCAGTTTGGAAATACAGGGATGAGCTGGTGTGAGACATCAACAGACAAGGAAATTAGAGAGCAACATACCTGTCAACAACAAGATTTCCATCATTTGTCCGGATTGCTGTCCACATGTCCCAGTATTCCGCAGCTGAAGGCTGCGTATACGGACCAAAGACTGCTCCAAGTCTGAAAAAAAATTCAGAGAGGCATGAAGATCTTTACAGCATGTATCCCCTTCTGGAATAAACAGGATATAACACCACTTAATATCAGACACAAAAACTAGTTTCAGGGCAAAAGTGTCAAATGATTACAAGATTTGTTTGTAAAATACACACTCTTGGAGCACCCCAAATTATCCAACTTAAAAGAACAGTGTCAAATTTAGCAGTGATCCCAAAGTGGAGAAGGAAGGTGTTTCATAGCATCTAATATGAACAGAAATGTTTGTTCTAATTTCAATGAATTATTTGTGGGAGAAGACAGTAACTTTGTTGTTGTTGTTCCCCACGCAGTGCTGGAAAACCAAGTACAACAGCATTGTACTAGTGTGAAAACCAGCTGTGGCTCACTAATCTCCACGCAGTGTTGGGGATGAGGTGGCTCCATGAGCTACCCCTGGCCACAGCACCATCCCTACAGCTCCCATTGGCCGGAAACCGCTGCCCCCCTTCCGCCCCAGGGGCCGCAGAGGCTTGCCAGCAACCAGCCGCTTCCGGGAGCGGCATGCATCGCTGACCAGGAGCCGCCTGTGGTAAGCGCCTCCCGGCCAAAGCCTGCACCTCGCACCCCCGCCCCAGCCTGGAGCCCCCTCCGGTACCAAACTCTCTCCCAGAGCCCACACTCCTCACCCTCTCCTGCACCCCAACACTCTGCACCAGCCCGGAGCCCCCTCCCACACTCCAAACCCCTCGGCCCCAGCCTGGTGAAAGTGAGTGAGGGTGGGGGAGAGTGAGCGACGGCGGGAGGAGGGAATGGAGTGAGCGGGGTGGGGCCTCGGGGAAGGGGGGTGCAGATCCTAGGTTGATCTGAAATTCAAAAAGGGATCTTGTGCGTAAAAAGGTTGAAGAGCACTGACCTAGGCATTCTGAACCTAGGGTGAAATCCTGGCTCTAATGAAGTCAATAGCAAAACTGCCACTGATTTCAGGAAGGTGAAGGTTTCACCCCTAATGCTTAAACTGCAACTCTGCGTGGCTACAGATGAGGGAATCCTGGGACTCCCTCTCCACTTTTCCTGTTCCAAGTCCTGACTGATGTGTCTTTAAAGGAGTTATATTTGTTGTTTGCAGGCAGCACCTTTAAGAATCATAGAAATATAGGGCTGGAAGGGACACTGAAAAGTCATCTACTCCAGCCCCATACACTGAGGCAGGACCAAGTAAATCTAGAGCATTCCTAACAGATGCTTGTCCAACCTGTTCTTAAAAACCTCCAATGACAGGGATTCCACAACCTCTCTTAAAATTAGAAAGTATTTCCTAATATCTAACCTAAATCTCCCTGGCTGCAGGACTTCTTGTCCTACCTTCAGTGGGCATGGAAAACAATTGATCACTGTCCTCTTTATAACAAACCTTAACATATTTGACCACTGTTATCAGGTTCCCTCCCCCCCCCCCGACATCCTTTCTCAAGACTAAACATGCTCAGGTTTTTATATTTTCCTCATAGATCAGGTTTTCTAAACCTTTAATCATTTTTGTTGCTCTCCTCTAGACTCTCCCATTTGTCCACACCTTTCCTAAAGTGTGGCGCCCAGAACTGGAAACAGCTCTTCAGATGAGGCCTCACCAATGCTGAGCAGTGCAGGACAATCACCTCCCATGTCTTACATACGACACTTCTGTTAACGGACCCCAGAATGATATTAGTCTTTTTTGCAACTGCATCATATTATTGGCTCATTCAGTCTGTGATGCAATATAACCCACAGCTATTTTTCAGCAGAACTACCACCTAACTAGTTATTCCCCATTTTGTAGTTGTGCATTTGATTGTTCCTTCCTGCTCTGCACTTGTCTTTACTGATTTTCATCTTGTTGATTTCAAACCAATTCTCCAATTTGTCAAGGTCGTTTTGAATTCTAATACTGTCCTCCAAAGTCCATGCAACACTTCCCAGTTTGGTGTCAGCTACAGATTTTGTAAGCATTCTTTCCATTCCATTATCCAATTCATCAATGAAAATACTGAATAGTACTGGACCCCTATGGGACCCCAATAGATATATTTCCCCCCCCAACCCCCATCTGAACTATTGATAATGACTCTGAATAGTCTTTCAACCAGTTTTGCATCCACTTTATAGTAATTTCATCTAAACCACATTTTTCTAGTTTTCTTAGGACAATGTTGAGGGACCAAGTGTAAGGCACAGGGTCAGAAAGGAAAATAAGTTGTTTAGACATTAACAGTGCTTCCAAGTGAAGTCTGTCTCAACTTCAAAATATCTTCAGCATAATATGGTACATCCACCTACCACCGAAGAACTGGATGAAACGATAGTGAGCTACTGTCCTCTACCAGATGAAACATGCTCAAGTGTGTGTGAACAAGCAGCCATCTAGTAACTACAGACTATAGAGGATGCATGACTTAATACTTTCATACAAGTGAGTGTTTCCTGGGTTATACTCCAACCTAATCTATACATTTGTCACAACAGGGTTGTCCCCTACAGTGTGTGTAGTGCTCAGAACACCAACTCACCCTCTTGAGAAGAGGCAGTAGTTCATTAGCCGGGTGATGATGGGGGACAGTAGGCCACCATCCTTGAGAATCTTTGGCAGAAGAAAGGAGAAAAATGCCATTAAATGCCATATAGACAGCAATGATTCCTTGCCTGTTCAGAGGGCCTTTCCTACAGAGCTACCAGGCCCCCATGAACCAGCCGTCTTACAGAACAACCCTTCCCCACAATCACTGAAGTAAATCCATTATTACCACTAGATTTTTCAAAGTTATTAATACACTGAACCAAAGCACCTTCAGCCACTGATCTCTTTAGGCCATCTGAACCTCAGATCAAAGACACTAAGACCAAGACTTGAGACAAAGACTAGGCTAGTAACCGGAAGGCAGTAAGTTTTTTTTTTTGAGGAGGTGTCAGGGAAGGATAAGCAGCCTTGCTGGGATGAGCAGCTCACCCATCACTAATAAGAATGGGAAAGGTGATGGGATTCCTACAAGAAGCTCCATCTTTCACATCAGCATCTGGACAGTCGGTGTTTGATAAATCTGAATCCCTTCCCCCTTCCAAATCCCACCTGTTGATTATTGTACAGAGATGGAGCATTTCCGTTCTCTCTTTCCAGCCTCCCACCCCAGAACCTGCTAGTTACTGCAAAGAGTGAAGGTGTCCACTAGTCTACCTCTCCCTCTGCTGTCTGGCTGCTGCAATGGGGAGACATCTGTTTCTCTGACCCCTCCTCCAGTCTCCATTTCTGGGTCCTCCCCCAGGGAGTGCCAGGGCCTGCCTCTGCTGCTGCTCAGAGCTTTCCAAAAGCACCAGCAGCATGAAATTGACCTGCTTTTGGTCAATTTCCCACAGTGTGGTGCCCAGAGCTGGACACAATGGCTTCCCCAACAACAGCAGTGAAAGTTGGGGTGGCTCTGCTCAGTCTTCACTCTGAGCAGCAGCAGAAATTCAAGAACAGACTGTAACCAGGCTAGTGTGTCTTGGAGATGCCGAGCACATGTTTGGTGTCTAAGACTTTTTTTTTTTTTTTTTTAAATGGAAGCTTAGTTTAAACTGCACCAGTGGGGGCCGTCAGTTTTAGGACTCATCTGAAAGAACTGCTTGTCCAGCAGCATAGCAGCCACTACCACCAGATGAGACCACTGACTCCGGGCAGAGTCAGAGGGAATGACACCCCCAGCGCCTGCACAACCCTCGGTGTTTCCAATAGATATTCCACCCCAATAACCCTGACCTGACCCTGCAAGTTCTGGTAAGATCAAAGCAAAAGGTGGTACAATGAAACAGAATGTTTAACGACTCTTGTTCTCTGAGACTGTGTCTACACTACCATTTATATCGGCAAAACTTATGTCACTCGGGGGTGTGAACAAAACCTCCCTCCTGAGTGATGTAAGTTTTGCTGACGTAAGTGGCAGTGTGCACAGTGCTATATTGGCAGGAGAGCTTCTACCGCCATCCTAGCTGCTACTGCTGCTCGTGGAGGTGGTTTTACGACATTGCCGGGAGAGCTATCTCCCATCAGCATAGAGCAGTTACACAAGTGATCTTACAGCGGTGCAGCTGTGCTGCTCTAAGTTTGCTAGTGTAGACGTGGCCTGAATAACTGCTCCCCCCTTAACTGCAGCTAAACGTTTACATGCAGTCATTTAAAGTCAGCCAACAAATTACATTAGCTGGAAAAGGACACATTCTAGGACCAAAAAACGGCACACACTCAAACTCATGCCTAGAAGTTTTATTCTTGATACTCGAATCCAGATTTCATAAAACTAGAGACCAAAGCAGCTCACCTTCTGAATGAATCTGGGGTAATGAGTTTCTGGGAAAATACCTGAAAGTGTTTCAGAAAACAGCCATTGCAGTTACTTAAGTTTGCTCTGACATTTTCCAGTCTCCCTCTTCTGCCCTCCCCCCGCACCTGCGCAGCCTCAGGGAATGCATTTGCTGACAGCCAGATACCAATATCTTAAATGGGGATTGCTGAGTCTTTTTTTATTTTAAACACCTCTCAATAGAATTTACTTTTGTGCATGGAAGAGAGGCGGCGATGCCACCGTTATAGACTATAAATGCCATCAAGGCACCGAACCAGCCACATCAGGACAGGCACCTACTCTCACAAAGAGTGGCCAAAAAACATGTCCTAAAGAAGGGAAGAAATTCTTACTCCTCAGTCGCAGCACCATTCAGAAATGGGCCACAATAGAGACCATCTGCCCTTACAAGCTGCATTAACAGGATCAATCTGCTACTAATAAAACAAAGGAGGGAGACGTATCTGTTGTCCAGTTTAATCAGCCTTCCCATGTTCTATAACCAGCCATTCCCCCCGCCCCATCTTCCCCACTTAAGAGTGAATTTTGGTGTTGTGAAAGGTGCTGCACTGACAGCACTAAAGCCTTCCACTAACCATAGAAAAGGGAGAGCAGTGAAAGCTTCCCCACACTGCTCCACCAGTGTGCCTCATCCCTGGCCTGGAGGGACCCCTCTGTGGGTTAGAGGGGAGTTCAGTCTCTATTGCCCATTCAGCCCCTGGCACCGTGATGAGACTGCCAACAAAGGGACCAGTTAGTCTCAGTGGTGATGTAGGCACCGATATCAGGGAAGCAGATGGAGAGCCACTAATTTATTTTGCACAGATCATGTTACTCTAAGCAAAACAGTTACCTCCATTGGATAAACAAAGGCTATTGATCAGGACACATCCAGTTTTATTGTGTTCATACCTGGAGAACAAGAGACAAGACTGAATTAAACTGGAGCAATTCTCAGGCAATTCCAAGAAGTGACTGACCAACAGACTGCAGTAATATTGCCATTTATTAAAACGTAATCCAGGATGTGAATTAACCCATGAGATGTGATTTCAAAAGTAGCATAGGAACAGCAGTGTCAAAGTACTCCCTACAGCTCTCCTTCACTGTACAACTCATTCACATTGCAATAATCACTGTTAAGAGAGTAAACAAGACCTTCTCTAATGCATGCTTTATGAAACAGTCTCAGCAGCCTTGGGGAAAGTCTTCTCTCCCTGGATCTCAAGAGGGATACAGAAAATAGGCACACTGGATTTGCACTACTGGATGTTCTATTTGCTGAATAATTTTCACTTTAGACTAATTAAAAAATCAGCAGTGCTTGCCACCCGCCCTCCCCCACTCATATCATTAACTGGTTAGATTGGGAACTCCACAGCATGCTAAGTTTTTTGTACTAAATAAGTAAAACATAATTTTAAAAAAACCTTCTTAAATGCTAATACAATACACACACATTTATACATCTGACATGTACTCATTAGCTAGAGATTCCACACCACACCATTGTAAGGAGTTCTGTGTGGAAGTTACACCTTGCAGCACTTCCCAGCCACAGGGAGCCTGATCTACTGATTAGAACAAGGGATTGCACATTAAGAAACCTCGGTTCTGACTCCTCCTCTGCCAGTGACTTGCCTTCGGACAAATCCCTCAGCCACTCTTTGGTTCAATTTTCCCCATCTGTAAGAGGGGCATTCTATCTGGTCCCTTCCTCATAGGGGGGTGGCAAGGCCAAATCCTTAACATTTGCCACCGACTTTGAGGTGACAAGATAAAAGGCAAAGCCTCATCAGCTGCTGCTAAATTTCTGACGGGAAGAAAAGTGTTAACTTAGGCAGAGTCCTTCCATCTGCGACTAGCCATCCCCTGTGGTTTCACACAGACCCTGGTCAATGGTGACAGAAGATGCTCTTGGCTTGTGAAGACTTGCCTTGTTCAATCCTCACATCCTTGACAAGCCTCCAGGTCTCAAAGACAAAGAGTGCATCTAGTTTTGGAGATGGCTAGACAAGACTCTTCCACTGTATCTGCATACACAGCTTCCACTGAAGTCAAGGGAGGCAGCATATCAGCTTCCCTCCATCTACCTACCTAGGCTCTTCTACAACTGCATCCTTCAGCGTGGTATCACACTGGTACCTCCTGCTGTCACCCTGAATCTCAGATGTGGGATGGGGAAAGAGGGGGCTCTCCACCATTTACTTTTACTTAGCTTCAGGGAATTAAACCCTAGGAGGATGACGAAGAGCGTTCAGAGCTTTAGTGCTTCCAGTGACCTGTGGAGCAGTTCCTGCGCAACTGTGTCTCCATAGTCATGAGACAGGAGGTTGATCCTCTGATTTCGGAGACCCAGGTGCCCCAGCAGCCCCTCGACGATGTTGGCCTGCTCAAAAATGGAATAGTGATGGGGCCTCTGTTTAAAAAGCAAAGCAAGAGAGCAGCTCCAGTGAGAGCAACATCATACACTTCTATCTTGTTAGTTACAGAGAGCTGGAATATCACTGTGCAGGTTCTTCTGAACAGCCCACCTGGCAGTTCCAGTCTGACTAAGTTCAGTGCCTGGACACAACTAAGCACCAGTGTTCGTGGACAACTGCAGAAGCGTGAGACAAGCCCAGGACTGACAGCCAACAACTCAGATTCTTGTCCAGGCTCCTGCTGATTTACTGAGATACCTTGGGCAAATCATTTTACCACCATGTGCCTCAGTTTCCCCATGTATAAAATGGAGATAATGAAACTCAACTCACAGAAGGTCTGTGATGATTACCTAGCGTGTGTAAAGCTCTTTGAAGATGAAGAGCTAAGTACTATCAAACTCACTCCGTGATTTGTTTGCAAGGTTACAATTACACAAGCGTAACCACAAGCTAGTAACCCTTCACCAGCATTTTACTTGTGTCAGAGCTGCCTAATGTGACAAGTGAAGCAAACCTGTTCTACAGAGGTGAGCCAACACTCCAGTGGAGCGTGGTCACTTTAGAGACCATTGCATCACGTCCCATTTCTGATGTTTGATTTTGACACCAATCATATTCTACAATTGTATCTTTATTTCTGTTGCTGAAAAATATTAGACACACAAGGTGGGTGAGGTAATAGCTTTTACTGAACCAACTTCTGCTGGTGAGAGAGACAAGCTTTCAAGCTCTGTGTAAGCTTGAAAACTTGTCTCTCTCATGAAAAGAAGTCGGCCCAATAAAAGCTATTACCTCACCCACCTTGTGTCTCTAATATCCTGGGAGTGACACAGCTGCAACAACACCGCATCCTGGAAAAAATGTAAGTGGATAAAGACAGAAAGCAACCTGAGAAATGAACTGATTTCATCAAAATCCATCTTCTCAGGCATGGCCTTGTGTGATGCCATTGGTCTGGATGTACTTTCATCATTACATTCCTTTTCCAAAAGAAACTACATAATCGTCTGTCAGGATCACTTACAGGCTTGTCACTAAAACCAAATCCTACAAAATCCAGAGCGATCACCCTGTGAAATCGCTGGGTCAGCCCTTCCCAAATCTGTAAGAGAAAGACAGGAAATCATAAGAGCAGCTACACTCATATCTCTGAGGCCTACGCACCAAGATGGACAGTTCTACACCGTAATTTCTTAAAGCTCCTCCCAGACACCCATGCTGCAAACACAAATTGAACTGCAGTGGATTTGAGTTATCATAATAACCAGTATATTCATGACAGCAAAAGCCAACAGATCTTCTAAAAAGTTATTTCCCCCAAGCCCCGCGGTGGGGTTTCTCCCTGCAAAGGCCATATTGGCTAGATTCTGAGGTTCCCCTCCAGTTTGCATCTCCCTCCAACGTAAGACCCAGTTCTATAGCTATATCCTCTGGCCAGATGTACCATATGGGAATTTCCTTCAGAACCTGTCAAACTGACACCACAATCATTCAACAGGGAAGTCCACCTGCTCATTCATTACAGGGTAGTGCCCTTGTTCCCCAAAAAATGTGAATATACCAAAGGACTCAGATTTTGAGACGACAGCTGCGCCTCCCCACAAGAGGCCTGTATGGAGTTATTTTTAAAAGAAAATACCAATATTCATATAGGCCAGTTGGGAGAAGCTGCCTCCATCACCTTGGAATCCGTGTGTAGCTAGAGATGATTTTTGCTCCCTTTGGATCTTACAAAATCCAGCATCTGGTCCCAGGAATGCCACACTGATTACCACCAAACACTTACACAGCACAGGAAATGGACATCGTTCTTCACACATACAAAAGAACCCTGTTTATCCGACCTTCCATTATCTGGCTCTCCATATTAACCAAACAACCAGCACACACAGGTCCAGAAGCAGGTGATCTCTCCTGTAGCCACTAGATGGCACTGCAGCCTCGCACTTTCCCATTCTCTGAATTATATGAATTTTTGATTATCGGATCTGGCCCCAGTCCCAATTAGATCAGATAACAGGGTTCTGCTGTATAAAGACAAGTTTCCTGCCCCCAAGAACACACAAGCAAAATAAATCATAGGACAAAATCTTAGGAGCCGAAGTGCCAAGGGAGTAGAAGGGATGCTTGAAAGTGAGTCTTAAGGAGAGAACTGAAGTGGGGCAGGACACTTGGCAGATGAGAAAAGAGCGCTCCAGGCATGGGAAGCAGCATTAGAACAGGCATGAAAAGGGGTGTGAGATGAAGGAGGAAGTGGCAAGAGAGAACTGGGAAGAATTTAGGGAGAGGAAGGGACATCAGAGACATAGGTAGGTGGAAAAAAGGTTACATAGGGTCTTGTAGGTGATGACTTTGCCACACTTTGAAAGCTATGACAAACTGTGCCAAGTTTCACCCCAGGGCAAAGTCTTAGCTATGAGAAAAAAAAAAGAGTGAAGTGGGCTGGGAGAGCCAAAGCAAGAACTCTGCCATAAACTAGGGAAGCCCTGTCACTCATCGATCTCTCCTCCATGATTCACTAGTCAGACAGGCCCATTTATTCCTCCCTGAGGGATCCCCCTCTGGTTTCCAGGGGAAGTGAGAATCACCGATTTTACTCACACAGTCCACACTTTGTGCTTACATGGTCCCCTCACCTTGTACCAATCATAGCTGGAGGTTGGGAAGCCGTGTAACAGAACCACAATATCTGAACTGCCGAGTGCACCTGATGAATCTGAGGAGAGAACAGGACATCAGCAAGGCACGCTACACTCCAAGGATGCTTTAACTTTAAAGCAGCTGTACAGGAGACTGTATCAGGGACCCAACAGTATAGAATCATAGAATATCAGGGTTGGAAGGGACCTCAGGAGGTCATCTAGTCCAACCCCCTCCTCAATGCAGGACCAAACCCCAATTTTTGCCCCAGATCCCTAAATGGCCCCCTTGAGGATTGAACTCACAACCCTGGGTTTAGCAGGCCAATGCTCAAACCACTGAGCTATCCCTCCCCCCCTAAAATTCCAAGGGAGCACCAGTAACATCAACCAAGTTGTGTTCCAGGCTCCCAATAAGAGTTTTGTTGATTTTTTAACACTAAAAAATCAGATCTCTCCAGCCACAAAGGCTCCCTCACAGTAAACATTCTTAGAACCTAACACACAGACAAAACCCCCAAGACTTTGCCATTCAGAGACTTCTCAGCTTGCACAAAAACCTGTTACTAAGGCTATTGTTCCTTAAGAGCTGGACAGAGGCACCTCGAAGAGGAGAGAGTTTACACTGTTGATGTAATGGCACCAGGTGGGGGCTCACCACATTAGGCTATCAATCAGTCTATCAATCAGTCTATGTACACAAACAATTTGGGAGCAATGAGTGAGCTTACATTTGCATAACACCTTTCATTTTGAATGATCCCAAAGCACTACGCAAATTTTAAACTGATAGGGAAACCAGGAATCAGACACTCAAATGCAGCCATCCCTTGGGTAAAACATGACAGCTGTTTCACAGCACATAGCAGCAGGTTAAGGACAGGAAGTGGAGAAAAATACTGCTCCCAACTGAAACTGCAACATGGGGAAGACTTGGGAAGTAAGTATATTGTGAGCATCTGTACTTAAAACTGGAATTTGGCCACAATTTGGAGCAAACACCATTGCTCTCAAGAAGGGATTTGTGGGATCTTCAATGACAAGCAGCTAGGACATCATTTTTACATCTCATCCAAAACAACAGCACCTCCAACTACACGGTGCTGCTTAACACCAAGTGCCCACAAACGCAAGTGTGCCATTTGAATAAACCTACCACTTCCAGTTCCTGCGGGACCTAACTGTTCCTGAGAGGAGTCTAATGCAAGCTACTCCTGGGGGAATTTTGCACCACGGCACGTGCACAGAATTCACATCCCATGCAGATTTCTTTACTTCTCCACAGAAAAATTACTTTCTGATGGGGAAGCAAAGGGAAGCCGCAAGAGCGGTCACATGCTCCTCCCCAGCAGTGCAGGCACATTGTTTCAGGTGCCCGGAGCAGCCAGTGGAGAGGTAAATCACCACAGGAGGAAGATATGGGGGGCTGGGGGCACCCAGGATGGTCCTGGGTCAGACACACCCCCTAGGGCCAGGTCAAACCCACCCCGTCCACCCAACCCTCATGCATCCGAACCCCTCCATACCCAGACCCCTGCCGCTGAGCCTCACTCCCAGAACACCCCCACCAAGCTCCCCGCACCCAACCTCGCTGAGCCTCACCCCCTGCATCCAGATCCCCCCCGCACACAGGCTGGGACACGGACCTCTGGGGCAGGTCTGGCTCTTGTGCTGTCTCAGGGTCGGGTGCAGCTTCACCATGTCCTGGGGTGGGGTGGGGAACAGCAGGGTGATCTCCCACCTCTATGCAGCCAGTGGCCTGTGCTCCCCACTGCCATGCTGGAGCCTCCACATTTATTTATTGGCAAATAAAATTTGCAGACTTTTAAAATGTTTTGCACAGAATTTTTAGTTTGTTGGCGCAGAATTCCCTCAGGAGTAGTAAGTACGGTCCCAGCTTAGCTTATTAAACACAAGGGGATAAAAGCACAAGTTTGTACAGCTACAGACACAAGTTGCATATTTTGAACCAGGTTTTTCTCCAACAGAGCTTAATCATGGCTCCAAAAATTCTCTCTGAGCACAAAAAGTGCAGGCAAAATGCCATCACTGACTAAATACCCCAGCAACCGGGGTTCACAACTTTTTTCTTACTATTATCCTGCACTCAGCTACCCATAACCAGGCTATCAGAGGCACCCAGAACCTTAGCATCTGCTCCCACAGTGCCTAGAGGGGGGTACTAGGCCCTGTCACACTTCACAATGAGGCCCAACCTGCTTGTGGCCTTTACGTACTACCACAATACAAATGTTTCATAGTAATGATACTGACCCTGGTCCTAGACCCATGGTCCATTCCCCCAGAAGTGAATTAACTGACCTACATTTGCTACTTAATTTAAGGAGGCCAGACGGCTCCATTTCAGTGTAGTGTGGAGAGAAAACACTTCAAGAGCTAAGGAGCAAGGACTCCCCGTATCTTCTACTCAATCATTACCATAGTTTCAACACAGTTTTAGCTCCCCTCTCACAATGGACTGGAATCTGCATGCCCCTTCAGGCCACATCCCAGTACAAATGCTCCCATCTCACCTGTTTCTGTCCAGTCTGTCTCTAGTCAGTCTGTCTCTCTCCACACCCCAGTTTTATTTCTCTATGTGTTTGTTTTAAAACTTTTTGCTCTTCTCTCTCTCTCTCTTCTTTGTTTTGGGCTCCTTATCTCCCCTCAGTGTCTATGTTTTCCTTGATTCTCCAGTGCTTTTCTAGCATGCCTTTGTCTTTACTTTCCCTTAAGTTCTTCCGTGTCTCCCTCCCTCACCATTCTTCCCCATGCGAGTCTTGCAGGGGATCTCCACTCTGTGCCAGGCAACCAGCTTCTGTATGTTCCTCCCCATCCTTCTCTCCCAGTGCTTTCAAAGCTTCTCTCTAGTATTGCCTGGTGGCACAGACCAGCAGCACTGGAGAGAGAAGCAGTCCGTAGCACCACCCTGGTGGAGGACAGCGAAGGTCCAGCAGCTCTCAGTCACAGTGCAAAGGTCTGTCTGCTAGTCTGGCACCCCCAGGCTGAGGAACACAGGATCTCCTCAGTGCTGCAGAAAGCTCCCTGAAGCTGTGGATGCACCACTCCCGTCAGGCCTCACCTCTGTAAAAGATGTTCTGGGTCTTGTATGTGAAGTACCTTCCTGACGCCCTCCATGAGTGAAGGGCTGGGGACAGCTTAGGCGGAGGGATGTGCAGGTAGACAGCAAGGAGGGGTACGCTCAGCAGCCCCACCTGAATCCACCACTCTTTCATCCTGCAGGAGAAAAACACAGAATGAGCAAACACAGCACAATCTGCCCATCTGAACGACTGCACAGTTGCATCAAGCCTCCTGTGTCTGCCTCATTGTGACACACACCACTGGTTTAGTATGAAAGCTCTGATTACCCAACATTCACCGGGAAATTCACCTTCAAACCACATCTTTCCACCAGTGTCTGTTTTTCACCTTCTCAAGATACCAAGATATATTAGTCTTGAAAGCTTTCTTTCTGCAGCTGTTAAAATTGAAAGCCTTCCACAAAACTACTAGTAAGGGAATCACAACTCAGACCAAAATTAAGCAGTTTTGTAGCAACCACAAGACCAGATTGACTGCTCCCAGGGTTATACAGTCCTTTTCCGATCAGTAGTGCAGTCCTGTACTTCATCGGATTTTCAGCCCAGGTTGGCAACAATCAAAGGTTTGCCTATTTGGTATTCTTCTAGGCATTAACATGATTTTCATCTCTGTGCCTTCAGCCTGTGTGAAATGAGTTTGGTGTGTCAGTCAAGTTCCTAATGCTCAAGTGTCTACATAACATCACCACCTTACAATATCCGCCAACCAGAGAAGTGCCAATCTTAGCCTAGAGACCAAGGACTCAATGGGCCATGGAGATTAAACTGTCCCCTAACCCCTGGTGCCTCCAAGTTTGCACCACAACTGTATTTATTCTGGGATTAGAGAGAGGACTTCAAATTCCAGGACTCTCAAGCCATCAACTTCCACAAGCATTAAATTCACACATGGATTGTGAATCATTCAATTTTTTCAGTTACTCAAATCTCTGCATTTTTGATTGTTCTCAAGTCAATGGGAATTTTACCTCAATCAGAGCAGGATTGCGCTCTTTGTACTATTATCTATATTGTGTGACCGTTCTGTATAATTGTAGAAATTCTGTAAATATCACTTGAAATTATTTATCTACTTTGGGATCTTAACAAATAGAAAGTGACATTAATGCATTTCATCACTATGCCAACCTCCAGCCACCACGATCAGCTCCCTCACTGGCATGAAAATTTAATTCACACATACACAACACTTAGTGACATTATTAAGAGGATTTTCTTTCTTACGAAGGTGCTGGGCTCCACCTCCAGTTTTGGATTTCACACAGACACCACACTGAAACACAGAAAAGAAATGCACCAAGATCACACTGTTGTTCTGACTAGCAAAACCCTGGGCTATTCCAGTTTTGCCGAGTACTAGTCCACCCATACTGTCAACGCACCTGAGCCCTGACATGCACCAGCCACTGCTTTTCCAGTTCTGAATCCACACTCACGCATCTCAATCTAATCTGCAGCACTTGATGTTATTCCAAATCCTGACCCTCACAGGGCTTTGTCAACACATCTAAATGCAGAGTGATTTGCAGCATCTCCGGCTAGTCCAGTCCAGCTTCACACACAGCTCTACCAGTGCACTTCCAGACTGACCGGGCAGCAGCCCACACTATTCATACCTGAGATTTCCCATACGCAGTTCTTCCAAAGCATCTCAATGTTGATCTGCAATATCCCATGCTACAGGGCCGGTCTTAGGGAAAACAGCACCCTGGACAAACTTGTATTTTGGCGCCCCTAGCCCCAGCTGCCTTCCCAGGCTCCCCACCTGACCCCCATCGCCCCAGCCGCCTCTCCCCCCCCAACCCATTGCCCCAAACTCCCATCCATGAACTCGCACTCCAGCCCCACTCTGCTTCTTGCCTCTGAACCACAGCACCCCCCTGTCATAAATATAAAGGAAAGGGTAAACACCTTTAAAATCCCTCCTGGCCAGAGGAAAAACCCTTTCACCTGTAGAGGGTTAAGAAGCTAGGATAACCTCACTGGCACCTGACCAAAATGACAAGTGAGGAGACAAGATACTTTCAAAAGCTGGGGGGAGGGAGAAACAAAGCCTTTCTCTCTGTCTGTGTGATGCTTTTGCCGGGGACAGAACAGGAATGGAGTCTTAGAACTTAGTAAGTAATCTAGCTAGATATGTGTTAGATTCTGTTTTCTTTAAATGGCTGAGAAAATAAGCTGTGCTGAATGGAATGGATATTCCTGTTTTTGTGGTATTTTGTAACTTAAGGTTTTGCCTAGAGGGATTCTCTATGTTTTGAATCTAATTACCATCCTGATTTTACAGAGGTGATTCTTTTACTTTTTCTTCTATTAAAATTCTCCTTTTAAGAATCTGATTGCTTTTTCATTGTTCTTAAGATACAAGGGTTTGGGTCTGCGTTCACCTATGCAAATTAGTGAGGATTTTTATCAATCCTTCCCCAGGAAAGGGGGTGTAGGGTTTGGGAGGATTTTTGGGGGAAAGACGTTTCCAAATGGGCTCTTTCCCGGTTATATATCTCTTAGACATTTGGTGGTGGCAGCGATAAAGTGCAAGGGGCAAAAGGTAAAATAGTTTGTACCTTGGGGAAGTTTTAACCTAAGCTGGTAAATATAAGCTTAGGAGGTTTTCATGCAGGTCCCCACATCTGTACCCTAGAGTGGGGAAGGAACCTTGACACGCCCTGACCACATCACCCACCCGCAGGGCCGGTCTTGCCCTGCAGTGTGTCACATCTGGATGCTATGGTGACAGGCATCATAGGAAACCCCACAGCAGTCACTTTGTCGCCCCCAGCCAGTGCTACAGGGAACCCTCATCTGGTTGTTGAGCAGGACAGCCAAGATAACGTAGCAGCGGTCTGCCACACTCTGACAGGGTGAGCAGGCCCTGGGGCACAGTCACACCTCTCCCACTCAGCACAGCAGCCAGCTTCTCTGACAGGGCCCCAGCGGGTTGGCAGCCCACGGCGAGGCAGTGACAGGAGGGCACCAGAGGGCTGTGGTGGCAAGGACGCATGGTGACCTGAGAGACCCAGAAAGAGGGGAGGGAACCAGAGGTGTATAGATAGAATCACACTGGTGTGGGGATCATGGGGGGAAAGGGAGGGTGGTGACAGGGGGGCTCCAGAAGGGCAGATCTTCCCCCACCTCAATACTGAGCATCCCCAATATTCAAGTGCCCCTCCGCAGTCCCACGTAAGGGGGTTATTAGGGGAGGTGGAGGCTAAAATGCTCCAGCGCACTGAAGGTAGCTAAGATGGGTGGTGATGGTGGAAGGTTCGCCCCCGAAATATCCCCAACCTTAGGGTGGGGAGAGCCGACTTGCAGAGTGCGGAGGCAGGACTAGGAACCTGGCTGAGAGTGACACCATGTCGGGCGGTGAGCAGGGGGCCTCTGCTCAGGAGTAGGGAAGCGGGCATTCCTGTCACACCGGGCTGCACCCTGCAGGCAGTGAGAGGAAGCCTGAGCCCCTTGCTTCTGCACCAGGAGGCTGGCTACAGTGCCCTGGGCGATGGCCCAAATTGCCCTGCCCTGCATGCTGTTTCATTTGTATTACTGCATAGGGTGACCAGATGCTCCGATTTTATAGGGACAGTCCCGATATTTGGAGCTTTGTCTTATATAGGTGTCTATTACCCCACACCCCATCCCGATTTTTCACACTTGCTGTCTGGTCACACTATTACTGCACACCCTTGCAATTGCCATTGTGAAATAAAGCAAGCAAACAACTGCAAGCAGAGGGCTTGCAACAGAGAATCAGTTTTAACCAACCTTTCCCTGCAGGCTTTTCAGGACTATGGAGGTTTTGTTGAAGCTTCCTTTGTACCATCCATGTGCACCTAGTGTAAAGCAAGAAGTGCCATTCTCTTTCCCTTAAGGCTGCCCAAAGTGCAGCACATAAATAAGCAATGGTCACATAAACCCCACCCTATACCGGAAACCTACTGACCGCTATGCTTACCTACATGCCTCCAGCTATCATCCAGATCACACCACACGATCCATTGTCTACAGCCAAGCTCCACGATACAAGCACATTTTCTCCAACCCCTCAGACAGAGACAAACACCTACAAGATCTCTATCAAGCGTTCTTACAACTACAATTCCCACCTGCTGAAGTGAAGAAACAGATTGACAGAGCCAGAAGAGTCCCCAGAAGTCACCTACTACAGGACAGGCCCAACAAAGAAAATAACAGAACGCCACTAGCCATCACCTTCAGCCCCCAACTAAAACCTCTCCAACGCATCATCAAGGATCTACAACCTATCCTGAAGGACGACTCATCACTCTCACAGATCTTGGGAGACACGCCAGTCCTTGCTTACATACAGCCCCCCTCCCCCCCCCCACCTGAAGCAAATACTCTCCAGCACTAACCCAGGAACCTATCCTTGCAACAAAGCCCGTTGCCAACTGTGTCCACAGATCTATTCAGGGGACACCATCATAGGGCCTAATCACATCAGCCACACTATCAGAGGCTCGTTCACCTGCACATCTACCAACGTGATACATGCCATCAAGTGCCAGCAATGCCCCTCTGCCATTTACATTGGCCAAACCGGACAGTCTCTACATAAAAGAATAAATGGACACAAATCAGACATGAAGAATTGTAGCATTCAAAAACCAGTCGGAGAACACTTCAATCTCTTTGGTCACTCGATTACAGACCTAAAAGTGGCAATATTATAACAAAAAAACTTCAAAAACAGACTCCAAGGAGAGACTGCTGAATTGGAATTAATTTGCAAACTGGATACAATTAACTTAGGCTTGAATAAAGACTGGGAGTGGATGTGTAATTACACAAAGTAAAACTATTTCCGCATGTTTATTCTCCCCCCCCCCTTCCTCATACGTTCATAACTGCTGGAAATGGCCCACCTTGATTATCACTACAAAAGGTCCCCCACCCCCGCTCTCCTGCTGGTAATAGCTCACCTTATCTGATCACTCTTGTTACAGTCCGTATGGTAACACCCATTGTTTCATGTTCTCTGTGTATATAAAATCTCCCCACTGTATTTTCCACTACATGCATCCGATGAAGTGAGCTGTAGCTCACAAAAGCTTATGCTCAAATAAATGTGTTAGTCTCTAAGGTGCCACAAGTACTCCTTTTCTTTTTACAGGGAAATGTAATTGTGATCTTTTTATTTAAGCCATCAACAGAATCCTAGAACTGGTCAGTACTGTTATGTTGTTGGTCTGCTGGGGGGGAGGGGGGGAAATCCGCCTCGTGTAAGGCTATATCACAAAACTGAACAATAAATTGCTTACATCAATTTAAAAATCCAATGAATTATTTTAAAGCGAACAGTACAATGTCAAATTATTTAAGCTGCCAAAGGCTATAGTCACAATATCTAAGCTTGGTTCTCCCCACACATTCTTGTATACTGTCAGACAAAGCACCGTCTCAGCCTCCAGAGCGAGTCTTAGCCTTTCATTATTACATTATTCAATGTTACATGCATTCAGCAGAATCTACAGAAGTGTCTTAAAAATGCAAACAAAAGCATAAATAATTAACTTTACGCAGACCCCAAACCAGACCCACACCGAGTTAGAGAGGCCCCTAGAGAGAGCCCCATGCTGCGGGAGTCTCTCAGAGAACGCGAGTGTAACACTGCAATTATAGCATTAACCATCGATCGATAGGTCACCAGTCCCAAGCCCATCCTGCACAGAGCTGCGTGATATGCCCCAGCAGACAACTCTTTACAAGACCAAGTGCTTAGTATTTAGCAAGAGAGAAAAACAAAATGCTGCCAGAACAGTTTGGGACAGGGCAAAGCCTCACCTCCCACTCCAGGGGCTACAGCCCTCCTCCACCCCACCATCACCTCTGGGGGCAGGAGCACATCCCCCCATGTACCCCCTTCAGGGGGCACAGTCCCTCCAGGGGCCACAACCTCCCCCCAACTCCACTCTCACCTCAGGGAGGGGCAGAGCCCCCCATGCACCCTCTCCAGGGGGCACAGCCACCCCCTGACCCCACCCTCACTTATGGGGTCAGGGGCACAGCCCCCCCATGTAACCCCTTCAGAGGAAACAGCTCCCCCACATCACCTCTAGGGGGGCAGAGCACTTCCACCAGCCCCCCCCCCAAGATATTAAGCCCCTCCCCCATACTCCTCCCCCTCTGGGAGGCAGAGCGTCCCCCCACCTTCCACGCCCCCTTTCCAGGGGCACAGACCCCTCCCCCCCATTCGCCCCTCCCCAGGACACAGCCCCCCCCCCAGGGGCAGCCCAGGTTCCTGGGGCTGCGGGGGGGGGGGGGAACAAGGCCCCGCCCCCCGGGACAGAGGAGCCGCGCCTCGTCCCCGCTGAGGGGCTCCTGGGCGCGCGCGCTTCGCACCCCCGTTACCTGGGCTCAGGGCGGAAGGCGGGTTCCCTGCTGCTGGCGGGCCCCCCCCCGCGGGCGTCGGAGTGCGCATGCGCGGCCCACCCGGCACCCCATCCCTCCCATAGAGCCTCCCCAGCGTGGCTAGAAAGTCCCGCAACGAAGGTCGGGCGCCATCGACACCTGCTGGGGCGCGGTGGTACTGCCGCAGGCTTCTGCGGCTCTGATTACAGGGGGATGCCTCCTGGATGCTGGTAGCAGCTTTTTGCACTGGAAAATGCATGCCATCGCTGCGGGTACAGCTCCTTGCCTTATTGGGATCCAGGAAGTAGGCGGGCAAGATACAGCTCCTTGTGCTAGTCATGCAGGCCTTTTCCTGCATCCCTCTGCTGCTGCAGTTCTTTGCACTAGGCCTGTAGGAATTTGCATGCACACCTCTCCTGCTGCAGGTCTTTGCACTAGGCATGCAGGTCTTTGCATGCATCCGTTAGCAGCTGCAGTTTTTTGCTCGAGGTGTGCAGACATCCCTCCAAGTTGCGGGTCTTTGTACTCATCCTGCTACTACAGTTCTTTGTACTAGGTGTGCGGGTTTTAGCATGCAGCTGCTGCAACTCTTTGCCTCGGGCAAACCAGTCTGTGCAGGAACTATCTGCTACTGCAGTTTGTGCACCAGGAATGGAGTTAATTTCCATTGTACAGGTACCACGAAGAAACTTCAGCACTGACCTAACAGGTCAGTCAAGCTGTTGCCGGCAACCAGTGCCCAGAGGCTGAACAACAGCTTGAGTTGGTTCGTTACCCCGTGTGCTACACCCAATAATCACAACGGAGTGGAGAAGCAGAAAAGTTTATTTGCAGCTGCAAAAAGGTACAGGGAGAATAAAATCTCAAATCCTGCACACAGACCAGGAAGTTACACAGGCTTTTATACATCCTTTTTCCTAGCATACTTATCCAATAGCAAGCTGCCCCAAGTATCCATATAGCCAGCCAATCCAGTTCCCAGCTAGTTCCCTGATTCTCTGTATCATTTGTTAAACTATACATAAAGCTGCTTTATTCAGCATTGTTCTTCCATATCTGCCCTGTTTGGCCTTGCTTAGTTTCAGGCAGTCTGACTCCGCAGCATATTGTTGCAGATCCTCAGCATAACTGCTGTGTGTGCCTCCAGGCGGGGGGGCCAAGGACACTTGGGACTAGTACGCAGAGCTGCTGCGAGTGCCTCCAGGCGGGAGGGGGGACCAAGGACACCTGGGCCTAGTGCGAGGGGGCTTCATCGACACTCGTGGTCTTCCATCCCCTTGAGTTACCTAGTGGCCATGCCCCAGTGTCCCCAACAAAGCAATTCAACAGTATTCCAAACAAGGACTGTATTGAAGTCATAGCGAATCTTGTTGCTGGCTTTAGTGGGGGCAACGTCATCAGGCCTTAAGGATATATTTTCCAATATTTTCTTTCTAAAATAGTCTGGTACCCAATGGAATGTGGTCTGATCACATTGTCTAAAAACATGCGTGCACCCTGCTGCTAGCAACAGTACTTGGGATGCAGACTGCGGATGCAGCTCTTCATTCTAGGCATAGAATCATAGGAATGTAGGACAGGAAGGGACCTCAATAGCCTCTCTAATCCAGTCCCCTGCACTGAGGCAGGACTAAGTATAAGAGACAGTCCCTGACAAGTGTTTGCCTAAACTGTTCTTATAAACCCCCAGTGGCAGAGATTCCACACACGCCCTAGATAATTTGTCCTAGTGCTTGACTACCCTTACTGTTAGGAAGGTTTTCTTAATGTCTAACCTAAATCTCCCTTGCTGCAATTTAAGCCCATTACTTCTTGTCCTATCATCTTCCTCTTTATAACAATCGTTTGCATACTTTAAGACTGTTATCAGATCTCCCCTCAGTCTTCTCTAGACTAAATAAACTCATTTTTTCAATCTTTTCTCATAGCTCACATTTGCTAGACCTTTAATCATTTTTGTTGCTCTCTTCTGGACTTTTTCCAGTTTGTCCACATCTTTCCTGAAGTGTGGTGACCAGAACTGGAAATTGTACTCCAGATGCAGGCTCTGTGTGGTGCTTACCTCAAGCAGCTCCCAGAAGCAGTGGCATGTCCCTTCTCCAGCTCCTATGCAGCGGCGCAGCCAGGCAGCTCTGCACGCTGCCCTGTCCGCAGGCACTGCCCCTGCAGCTCCCATTGGAGCACCAGAGGGGGCCACTGGAGCGCGTAGGAGCTGGAGTGGGGCCATGCCGCGTCTTTTGGGAGCCGTGTGGTGCACACCCCGACCTCACTCCCCTGTGGGAGCTCATGGGCCGGCTTAAAACGGCTCGCAGGCCAGATCCAGCCTGCGCGCCATAGTTTGCCCACCCCGATCTAGCTTTTATTTCTCTAGTGTCTTTAGAGATGGTCATGTGAGACAGTATCAAAAGCCTTACTAAAGTCAAGCTATATCATCTCTACTACTTCCCCCATCCACAAGGCTTATTACCCTGTCAAACAAGGCTACTATGTTGGTTAGATATGATTTATTCTTGACAAATCCATGTTGACTGTTACTTATCACCCTATTTACTTCTAGGTGCTTACAGACTGATTGTTTGGTTATTTGCTCCATATTCTTCCCGGGTACCAAAGTTAAGCAGACTGGTCTATAATTCTCTGGGTTGTCCTTATTCCCTCTTTATAGATATGTACTCTGTATGCCCTTTCCCATCCTTTGGGATCTCTCCTATCCTCCTTAAGTTCTCAGAGATAATTGCTAATGGTACAAAGATCTCTTCAGCCAGTTCCTCAAGTATTCTAAGAGGTCAGGCCCTGCTGATTTGAATACAACTAACTTGTCTACACTTGAAAACCTACAGTGACACAGCTGCAACACTGCAGCTGCGCTACTGTGTCACTTCAATGTAGACACTGCTGATGCCAACAAGAAGGGTTTTTCCATCACCATAGGTAATCCACCTCCCTGAGAGGGAATGGTTGATGGAAGAATTCTTCTGTCAACCTAGCACTGTCTACACTGGGCTTTAGGTCATCATAACTACACCAGTCAGGGGTGTGGATTTTTCATACCCCGGAGCAATGTAGTTAAGCTGATCTAATTTTCTAATGGGAAAACAACTCCCATTGGTGTAGTTAATCCACTTCTGTGAGAGGCAGTAGCTATGTTGACAGGAGAAGTGCTCCCATCGTCATAGCACTGGGAGTTAGGTCAGTATAACTGGGTTACTCAGGGGTATGAGCGATGTAGTTGCACCAATATACATTTTATAATGTAGACTTGGCCTAATAATTAGAGGACACACCCTTTGTAGTTTATGTAGGCTGAGCCGTACATCTAATGAGAGAAACCCTGAGGGCATTCTGCGCCAAAAAAATAAAACTTCTGTGCACAATATTTTTAAATGCTGCACATTCTATTTGTCAGATAAATGTGGAGGCTCCAGTATGGCATTGGGGAATACAGGCCACTGGCGGCACAGAGGTAGGAGATCACTCTGCAGCTTTTTTGTTCTATGTTCTATGCTCCTGCACTGCAACTTGAGACCGTTGCCCCTTGTTCTGTCATCTGCCACCACTGAGAACAGCCTAGCTCAGGTAGTTGAAGGATGCTATTACATCCCCCCTCACTCTTCTCTTCTGCAGACTAAATAAGCCCAATTGCCTCAGCCTCTCCTTGTTAGTCATGTGCCCCATTCCCCTGATCATTTTTGTTGCCCTCCGCTGGACTCTCTCCAATTTGTCCACATCCTTTCTGTACTGGTGGGCCCAAAACTGGACGCAATACTCCAGATGTGGCCTCACCAGTGCCAAATAGAGGGAAATAATCACCTCCCTCGATCTGCTGGCAGTGCTCCTGCTAATGTAGCCTAATATGCCATTAGCCTTCTTGGCAACAAGGCCACACTGCTGACTCATATCCAGCCTCTCATCCACTGTAATCCCCAGGTCCTTTTCTGCAGAACTGCTGCCGAGCCAGTTGGTCCCCGGCCTGTAGCGGTGCATGGATTGCTTCCATCCTAAGTGCAGGACTCTGCACTTGTCCTTGTTGAACCTCATCAGATTTCTTTTGGCCCAATCCTCCAATTTGTCTAGGTCACTCTGGATCCTATCCTCCAACATCTCTACCTCCCACCCAGCTTAGTGTCATCCGCGAACTTGCTGAGGGTGCAATCCATCCCATCCTCCAGATCATTAATGAAGATGTTGAACAAAACCACCCCAGGACCGACCCCTGGGGCACTCCGCTTGACACCGGCTGCCAACTAGACATCGAGCCGTTGATCACTACCCGTTGAGGCTGACGATCTAGCCAGCTTTCTATCCAGTTTATAGTCCATTCATCCAATCCATACTTCTTTAACTTTCTGGCAAGAATACTGTGGGAGACCGTATCAAAAGCTTTGCTAAAGTCAAGATCTATCACGTCCACTGCTTTCTCCATATCCATAGAGCCAGTTATCTCATCATAGAAGGCAACTGGATTGGTCAGGCATGAATTGCCCTTAGTGACTCCATCATGGACTGTTCCTGATCACCTTCCTCTCCTCCAAGTGCTTCAAAATGGATTCCTTGAGGACCTGCTCCATGATTTTGCTGGGGACTGAAGTGAGGCTGACTGGTCTGTCGTTTCCCGGATTCTCCTTCTTCCCTTTTTTAAAGATGGGCACTATATTTGCCTTTTTCTAATCGTCTGGGACCTCCCCCAATCGCCACGAGTTTTCAAAGATAATGGCCAATGGCTCTTCAATCACATCAGCCAACTCCCTCAGCACCCTCGGATGCATTGCATCTGGCCTCATGGACTTGTGCATGTCCAGCTTTTCTAAATAGTCTTTAACCTGTTCTTTCACACCTCCTCCCCATGCTGTGCTGCCCAGTGCAGCAGTCTGGGAGCTGACCTTGCCTGTGAAGACCAAGGCAAAAAAAAGCACTGAGTACTTCAGCTTTTTCCACATCATCTGTCACTAGGTTGCCTCCCCCATTCAGTAAGGGTCCCACACTTTCCCTGACCTTCTTCTTGTTACTAACATACCTATAGAAACCCTTCTTGGTACCCTTCACAGCCCTTGCTAGCTGCAACTCCAGTTGTGCTTTGGCCTTCCTGAGTACACCCCTGCATGCTCGAGCAATATTTTTATACTCCTTCCTAGTCATCTGTCCAAGTTTCCACTTCTTGTAAGCTTCCTTTTTGTGTTTAAGCTCACAGAAGATTTCTCTGTTAAGCCAAGCTGGTCGCCTGCCATATTTGCTATTCTTTCTGCACATTGGGATGGTTTGTTCCTGCACCCTCAATAAGACTTCTTTAAAATGCAGCCAGTTCTCCTGGACTCCTTTCCCCCTCATATTAGCCTCCCAGGGGATCCTGCCCATCAGTTCCCTGAGGGAGTCAAAGTCTGCTTTTCTGAAGTCCAGGGTCCGTATTCTGCTGCTCTCCTTTCTTCCTTGTGTCAGGATCCTGAACTCGACCATCTCATGATCACTGCTGCCCAGGTTGCCACCCACTTCTACTTCCTCTACCAATTCTTCCCTGTTTGTGAGCAGCAGGTCAAGAGGAGCATGGCCCCTAGTTGGTTCCTACAGCACTTGCAACAGGAAGTTGCTCCAACACTCTCCAAAAACTTCCTGGATTGTCTGTGTACCACTGTATTGCTCTCCCAGCAGATGTCAGGGTGATTGAAGTCCCCCATGAGAAGCAGGGCCTGTGATCTGAAGACTTCTCTTAGTTGTCCCAAGAAAGCCTCGTCTACCTCATTCTCCTGATCCGGTGGTCTAGAGCAGACGCCCACCACAACATCACCCTTGTTGCTCTCACCTCTAAACTTAACCCAAAGACTCTCAACAGGTTTTTCTCTGGTTTCAGACTGGAGCTCTGAGCAATCACAGTGCTCTCTTACATACAGTGCAACTCCTCCACCTTTTCTCCCCCACCTGTCCTTCCTGAACAGTTTATACCCCTCCATGACAGTGCTCCAGTCATGTGAGTTACCCCACCAAGTCTCTGTTATTCCAATCACATCAGAGTTCCTTGACTGTGCCAGGACTTCCAATTCTTCCTGCTTGTTTCCCAGGCTTCTTGCGTTTGTGTACAGGCACCTAAGATAACTAGCCGATTGCCCTGCTTTCTCACTATGAATCAGGAGGCCATCTCCTTGTGCTTTCTCCCGGTATCCCACTTCCCTACTTACCTCTGAGCTTAGGTCTCCACCCCCGGGCGAACCTAATTTAAAGCCCTCCTCACTAGGTTAGCAAGCCTGCCTGCGAAGGTGCTCTTCCCTCTCTTCATTAGGTGGATTCCCTCTCTTCCTAGCAATCATTCTTCCTGGAACCACATCCCATGGTCGAAGGATCCAAAGTCCTCTCTCCGACAGCACCTGCGTAACCATGCATTCACCTCCACAAATCAGTGGTCCCATCCTGGCCTTTTCCTTCAACAGGGAGGATGGACGAGAATATGACTTGCACCTCAAACTCCTTTATCCTTCTTCCCAGAGCCACATAGTCTGCAGTGACCTGCTCAAGGTCATTCTTGGCAGTATCATTGGTGCCCACATGGAGAAGTAGGAAGGGGTAGCGATCCCAAGGGCTTGATCAGTCTCGGCAGACATTCTGTCACATCCTGAATTCTAGCTCCAGGCAAGCGGCACACTTCTCGAGTTTCCTGGTCTGGAGGGCAGATGAATGACTCCGTCCCCCTTAGAAGGGAATCCCCGACCACCACCACCCGTCTCCTCCTCTTTGGAGTGGTGGTCCCCCATCCCTAGGACAATGCATCCCATGCCTTCCAGTCAATGGGGTCTCCTTCTGATACCTTTTCTCAGATGACTCTTCCAAACCATTCTCCACTGTAGTACCTGTGCAGAGAATCTGAAAATGGTTTCTTACCTCTATCTATATTGGGGGTACATGGGTTCTCCTCTTTCTTCTTCTGGAGGGCGCATGCTGCCAATTTTCTTCCCTGTTCTGCACGGCCCTCTCTGATTCTTCAGCACGCTGTGCCTGCAGTACCAATGTTGGATCATGTTAAAGAAGTTCTGTATTAAAATCACAAATGAGTTTGATTCCCCAGAGTTTAAATTCCAGGGTATTACTAATTAAGAGGTCTCTTGGTTTTTGGTGCTGTTTCTCTCCCTCTCTGTGTGAAACTTGCAAGCTGCTAATTGCGTTAGTACATTCTAAGACAGAGTCTGTTCTCAAAGCAATTCACACAGAGAGAGACTCAAAGCAATACTCTGTAACAACAGAAACAGCACCCAGAGACTCCCCGCCCTTTTGTTGTATTAACCATTGTGATTAAAATAGAGATAGAGGATGTATGTGGATGGATGCTTGGTGTGGATAATAACTGAATGATCAGGGAGGTGCCAGCCTAAGAATCCAGTGTCCATCGGCTGAAGAAGGCGTCAAGTGGAAATAACCAGAGGACCCCCGGAGGGCAGACTGGAATCCACCCAACAGCCTCAAGAATGGGAGAACCAAAGAACAAGATAACATCTAGCAGCACGGAGCCGTCAGGAATGTGCTAGCTGCTGATTGATTCAGCAACAGCATGATGAAGCAATTCCCATAGACTGGCATAGGAAGAAATTCCTATAAAAATAGACTCTAAAAAGTGAGAACTTTGGGGTCTGATTCTGCAAACCAACTTCCAGGAGCATCAGATGAGCATCTGACAAGGCCCTGCTGCCTCCTCGTGTCCAGGCCACCTGGCCAGTGGCTTGGCATGAGCAACTTTAAGGCTGGTAACTATGATAACAACCTTGCAGAACCTGTGTGTGTGTGTTTTGTATGAATGAATGTGTGAATAAATATGAGATTGAATGGAATGTTATAGCTATAACTAACTGTATGCATCCGATGAAGTGAGCTGTAGCTCACGAAAGCTTATGCTCAAATAAATTGGTTAGTCTCTAAGGTGCCACAAGTACTCCTTTTCTTTCTTCTAACTGCTTACTATGATTCTTTCTGTATTCACAATAAATGTGGTATTTTGCCTTTTTCCCTTTAATAAGATCCTGCTGGTTTTTATTTTATTGGTATAACACCAAACGCTGACTTCTACCCAGAAAGTCTTCATTTTCTCTGTTGCAATGCAGGGTTGATACTTGGGTCTCTAGTCCTTTAACCTTCTCTTCGAATATGGAGACCAGCTTGTACTTTGTACAGACAAAGTCGCTTCTATCCTCTGGGAGAAAGACAAACATGGCACATCCTGTTCCGGTCACAACAGCTGATCGCTCACTATCCATAGCGTCTTCCTTCTAATAGCCTCTTCAGACATTGTATTTACTGCTCACAGAAGACTGAAAGGCAAAAAAACAAACAAACAAACAAAAAAACTCTGTGGAAACTCCCCCTAAGCGAACTCCCAGGCAAACTCCCTCTGTTTATAAATTAAGTTAGGGCCAGCTATCCCCAAATGTCAATCAAATGGTCATTAATTGGCTGATTTCTTTCAGACGTTGTGGCAGAAGGGTATCTTGAAGGACTGGCAAGAGGAGAAGGCAGAGGCCTTCAGATCAATTCAGGGAGCATATCCCTTGCATGAGTTATTACCAAATGAGGACTTATTTCTTGCAACTAAGATCTGATGACCCAGCATCCATCCCCACATGGTGTGATGCGAGCACTGCTGTCATCTGACGGATTGGACAGAAAACAGCAGTCCTGACATTTGTGGCTATTATAGACCTCCAGCACTTTTCTCAAGAGTTGATGGGTTGTCAGCATTTGAAAAGTTTCTTTATGCAGCTTTCTTCTAAACATCTGCTAGACCTCTAGCCACCAGAGACTTGTTTATTCATTTTGATGAATTTTAAGTCATTATCCTTCTATCTACCTCTAACGTGCTTCCCCCGGTTCACCTTCCAGTCTCCTCCTGCCCACTTCACCTTCTTCCTTGAGGTGTGCTAGTTGTCTGTTTCAGTATTGGCCTTCCACCCCAGAACTGCCTGCATTTCAGTAGCAGGTGACGTGATCCCTATATGTATGAACCAATTCTGTAGCAGCTCCATTGGAAGATATTTACATGGATGACAAGAACATCCAGAGCTATCATAATTAATGACAATAACAATTTTGGAAGGGATATTTAAACTTTATGCTTCAGGGCTTATGCCAGTCTCTAACTATTGGAGATCAGAATGAGAACCTATGTATGGGATAGATTATCCCACATCTGCTCCTGCAAGTTTTTTGCACCATACTCTGAAGCAACTGGTGCTGGCCACTGTCAGAGACAGGATACTGGGCTAGATGGACCTTGGGTCTGATGCAATCTGACAATTCCTACTGTGATGCAAGCTGATCAGGTGCGAACTTATGCCAAGGCCCGAGGCCTCATTGAACGCTGACAAATGCATAACTGGACACCAGTCTTGCTTACCTTTGTGTTACCCATATCAAAATAGATTTTAGATGTTAAATTGATGTGTTTAGACTTTATAAAATGCTTGTAGGATGCTGCATGTATTGATCTCACTTATAACCTCTATAGCTCATGCGTAAAGTTATACTGAGTGTTTGCATTGTAAACCTCTGTAATTGTGTAACTCACCAAATGGGAAAAGAAACATTAATTAAGGTAAAGGGCTTGTCCAGCGTACAAGATGAAGGGAAAGGAGGTACAGGAGAATCCTGTTTATCTGATCTAACTGGGACCAGGGCCAGATCGGATAATCAGAAATTCGGATAATCCGGAGAATGGGAAAGTGCGAAGCTGCAGCGCCAGCTAGTGGCCACAGGAGAGATCACCCACTTCTGGACCTACGTGCGCTGATTGTTTGGTTATGGAGAGCCGGCTAATGGAGGGTCAGATAAACCGGGTTCTACTGTATTGTGTAGCATCAAAGGAGAGAGGCCCTGTTGATTGTATTCCTAACTTCTTGCAGGAAGGAGAGACCTACACATGAGTTTATCCCATCAATTTGGACTCTGGAATGGAAGGGATAAAATCCCTGACAAGGAGAAACTCAATCTCTTTTATGCTGGCTGGAGCCTGAGGGGCAAAGATTCCTAAACATAAGTAGGGCTGCCAACTATCTAATCACACAAAGCCAAACACTCTTGCCCCACCCCTTCCCTGAGGCCATGCCCCTGCCCCTCCCCTTCTCCGAGGCCCCGCCCCCGCTCACTCCATCCCCTATCTCTCTGTCGCTCGCTCTTCCCCACCCTCACTCACTTTCACCAGGCTGGGGTAGGGGGTTGAGGTGCGGGCTGGGGGGGTGGGGCCAAGGGGTTTGGAGTCAGGAAGGGGGCTCTGGGCTGAGCCTGGGGCATAGGGTTGGGGTGCAGGAGAGAGTTTGGGCTCTGGGAGAGAGTTTGGGTGTGAGAGGGAGCTCAGGGCTGGGGCAGGGGGTTGAGGTGTGAGAGGGAGTTTGGGGTTTAGGTAGGGAGCCTGCCTTAGCCCTGCTGCACCACTGACCAGACTTTTCACCTATTAAAATCTCCCGGGTTGCTTTCAATAGCAACTGGGAGATTGAGGCCGATTCCGGGAGACTCCTCGCCAATCCAGGAGGGTTGGCAACCCTAAACTTAAGCAAAGAGATCCCCATGCTGCTTGGCCTGGGTTAGCCCTAAAAGACATTCAGTGGACAGATTACAGCATTTGAATCACTTTTTGGAACCACAGACTAACTCATTTGTGCATGTATGTTGCCTGCTTTAACCTGTAAATAAGTCTCTCATCTCTTCTTGGTTAATAAATCCTTAGTTAGTTTACTATAGGATTGGCTATGAGCATTGTGTTTGGTGTGAGATCTAAGGTACAAGTTGATCTGGGGTAAGTGACTGATTTCTTGGGACTCAGAGCAACCTGAATATTTTGGGATTTTTGGTGTATAGCAACCAGCTATCACTAAGTCACGCTTGCCTGGGTGGCAAGGCAGACTGGAGAGCACCAAGGGGACAGTCTGTGACTCCATGGTAAAACTGCTACAGTGATCCAGGAATTCACATTTGTTACTGGGTCGGTGAAACCTAATTATAGAACATGCCACCGGCGTGGGGTATGTGCCCTGCTCTTCGATAGTCTGCCGTGAAGTTGGCTCTCACGGGCATGAACCATGCCAGACCATGACACACCTATGACAAAAACTGACTGTGCCAATGGGTGTTCCACAGGCAGAGCTGCGGCAGAATGAAGTTCTTAGTTTTTAAAGCTCTTTGCAGTGAAAGGTGCTGCATAGATGTAGGGATTTTTATTCTTAAAGCATAGTATCCTCTGACTCGACAGCAGAGGGGAGACTGTGAGAAGCCAGTATGGTGAAGCAGTGCGGTCTAGTGGTTGGTACAGAGGCTAGGGACTCCTGGGTTCCAGTCTCATTCGCTCACTGACTCACTCTGTGCCCCCAGGCAAAACATGCCACCACTTCATGCCTCAGTTTCCCCATATGTAAAACAGCATCTAGACATGATGATACGATGGTGCTGAGCACTAAAGAAAACCCTTAAGATAGATAGATACTTCACAAAGGGTTTGGGTGGCTGAATGAAACTTTGTAAGGCAGTTTGAAATCCTCACATAATGAGTGCTATATCAGTGCAAAGTATTGTTAGCTGGGATTTTTAGGAAGAAACTCCAGTCAAAGATAAATAATTTGGTAAGAAAAGGAAATCAGTGAAGGGGAAACAGTCTGTTTGGCCTGGCAGTGCTGAATGGAAAATCAAGAACTGAAAACTTTCCAGCATTCCAATCTGCCAAGTTGCACTTATTTTGCATTCATTTCAATGAAGGGCCAGAAGCAAGTGTGGGGTCCTTCAAGTCTGGAATGGTTTGATGGCCGTCGTGCCAAATCTGTCCTCTAGATTTTAAAGCTTTTTAATGTTTTTTTTAAGTTAAATCTTTACTAAGATCTTTGTGCAAGTGGAGAATCTGCAGGGGACCTGAATTTTTAAACCGTCTCCCTAGAGTAGTATAATATGTTGCCCTTACTGTATAGAATGCCTTTCGTCTGAGGATCTCAAAGCACTTTTCAAACATCAGAGTCTGGTCCATGAAGTCAGGGGCAGTGTTTCCCGTTTGAATTAGACCCACAGTGAATTCATGCTTACAGATTCCTTCTGAAGTGTGTAAGTATCATTAGCCTCAGTTTGCAGCTGACACAGACCGGCCAACATACTGAAAAGCGACCACTGATTTTGGGTGCCAAATTTGAGACAGGTGGGCCCTGATTTTCACAGGTGCTGAGCTCTCCTACTTTGCATTGACTTCATTTGGAGTTGTGGGTGCTGAGCACCTCTGAGAGTCAGGCCCAGATTGGACACCTACAAACAGTCCTGTTTGACAAGAATTATACTCCGGCCATGACAGAGCCAGGGAGGAAACTAGACTCCTGATTTCCAGTCTTTTCTTCTGCCAGGAAGAAGGATTTTGCTATGTGCTGCCAATGAGATATTTAACATCTCAGTCAGACTTTCAAATCTCTGCCCACCTCATTTTCCAATGAATAATCCAGGGGAACAGGCATGAAATTACACTGCATCAAGGACTTGGTTGGAATTGCCAGGACCCAACAGAGGTGAATGATTCTTAGGGGAAGTCAGCAAAGCGAGCTCGTTTGCACAACTTTTTGTTCCCCGTTGTTTCTCCCAGGGAGGTTCAGTTGGGTTTCTAGATAAGGGGAAGCCTGTGCAATGTTATAGCAATAGAATTACCCTTCCCAAGAACTGGACTGGCTCAAAGATATGGCTCTGTAGGTGATATATGAAGTGTGTTTACTTCCTCAGTAGAATTTTTCTTTCCCACTTTCTCATTTTTAACAGCCTGTTTTTCTTTAATTTTCTAACCCCCCCCATTTTCTATATATATTTCCACTGGATTTGTTTTCTCTCCCTTCCCCTCTTTCTTCAGTCTCTCCTAGGCAGAATGTGAACACAAAAGTGCTCACACAGCCCTTCCTGCCCTGCCATGTCCCGGGGGACTGGAATTGGGGCAAACAGATTTGTCCCTCCCAGTAGATTATACACAGGCTTTGGTTGTCTGGGCTGGACCTGTGGGGGAGAGTGCGGATGGAGGGTATGGCAGTGCAGGATGTAGCCTTAGTAGTTTAATTGATGGGTGCAGAGTTGGTTTCTAGTGGGTGATCTGCAGGGAGCTAAATTTTGACTGCAGGAGATTATGGGGTGCAAGTAGGGGTGTTGGAGGGAGCACCCATTTGAGTTGGGTGTGCCTGGGTTTGCAATGGGTGGAACTGCCAGGAGCAGTTGAAGGAAAGGAAGGGAGAGTTGAGTTTACAAGTATCAGGGAAATGCAGGAGATGGGGCTAGCTGGGCCTGCAATGGGATGAACCTGCAGGGAGCAGTCACAAGGGATCACTTGGATGAGTTAGCTTTGAAAGGGAAAGAGATGGAGGTGCTGCAGGGAGAAGCCAAAGGAGATGGAGGGAGGCTTGCCGTTGAAATGAGGGGTAGCTGCTGGGCGCAGCCATATAGTATTAGTGGGCGATGTAGATTTGCAAATGTGGAGGACACAAGGAGCAGCTCCCACAGTGTTAACGGGGGGGGGGGGAGGTTGCAATGGGGGGAGCGGCAGGGGATGGTCCCGAGCGAGGAGGGGGGTTTGCAGTGGGGGGAGTGGCAGGGGACAGTCCCAGGCGGGGAGGGGTGTTTGCAGTGGGGGAAGTGGCAGGGGGCAGCCCCGGGGAAGGGGGTTTGCAGTGGGGGGAGCGGCAGGGGACACCCCGGGGAAGGGGGTTGCCATGCGGGGAACAGCAGAGGGCAGCCCAGGGGAGAGGGGTTTGCAATGAGGGGAGCGGCCCCAGGGAAAGGGGGGTTTGCTATGGGGGGAGCGGCAAGGGGCAGCTCCAGGGAGGCGGGTTTGCAATCGGGGGAGCAGCAGGGAGGGAGGGTTGCAGTGGAGGGAGAGACAGGGAACAGCCCTGGGAAGGGGGTTTGGCAGTGGGAGGGGAGTGGCAGGGGGCAGTGCCAAGGAGGGGGGGTGCAGTGGGGGGAGCGGCAGGGAGCAGCCGTGGGGGGAGTTGGAATGGGGGAGCAGCAGGGGACAGCCCCGAGGAAGGGGGTTTGCAATGGAGGGGGCAGCCCTGGGGAGGGCGGGTTGTGGGGGGGGGGGGCGCAGCAGAGGACGGCCCCAGAGAGGGGGGTGTCTACTGTGGGGGGAACGGCAAGGGGCAGCCCTGGGGAGGCAGGTTTGCAATCAGGGCAGCAGCACCGGGGAAGGGGGTTTGCATGTGGGGAGTGGCAGTGGACAGCTCCCGAGAGGGGGGGCTGCAGTGGGGGGAGCGGCAGGGAGGGGGCAGTCCCATGGAAGGGGGTTTGTAGTGTGGGGAGTGGCAGGGGCCAGTGCCGAGGGGGGAGGGTTGCAGTGGGGGGAGCAGCAGGGAGAGGACAGTCCCGGGAAAGGGGGGTTGCAATGGAGGGAGCGGCAGGGGGCAGCCCCAGGGCGGGGCGGGGGGGGGTTGCAATGGAGGGAGCGGCAGGGGGCAGCCCCGGGGAAGAGGGGGGGGTTTGCAATGGAGGGAGCGGCAGGGGGCGGCCCCGGGGCTGGGGGGGTGTGCAATGGAGGGAGCGGCAGGGGGCAGCCCCGGGGCGGGGGGGGGTTGCAATGGAGGGAGCGGCAGGGGGCAGCCCCGGGGCGGGGGGGGGGGGGTTGCAATGGAGGGAGCGGCAGGGGGCAGCCCCGGGGAAGAGGGGGGGGGTTTGCAATGGAGGGAGCGGCAGGGGGCAGCCCCGGGGCTGGGGGGGGGGTTGCAATGGAGGGAGCGGCAGGGGGCAGCCCCGGGGAAGAGGGGGGGTTTGCAATGGAGGGAGCGGCAGGGGGCAGCCCCGGGGAAGAGGGGGGGGGTTTGCAATGGAGGGAGCGGCAGGGGGCGGCCCCGGGGCTGGGGGGGGGGGTTGCAATGGAGGGAGCGGCAGGGGGCAGCCCCGGGGAAGAGGGGGGGGTTTGCAATGGAGGTAGCGGCAGGGGGCGGCCCCGGGGCTGGGGGGGGGGGGGTTGCAATGGAGGGAGCGGCAGGGGGGGCAGCCCTGGGGAAGGGTTGCAGGGGGGGCCGCAGGGAGGACGAGCCGGGGGCCGGGGCCAGCCACTCGAGCTGGGCGCGAGCCGCTGGTGGAGGGGGCGGGGTCCCCAGAGCGCAGGGCGCCCTCGGCGGTTCTGCTGCGGCGCGAGACAGCCGCCAGCCCCGGGCGCGCGCCGGCCCCGCCGCACAATGCGGCCGGCGGCAGCGGCGTCCCGCGTTGCCAGGTTACCATTGATCGCTGTCCGCGCGTGCCGGGCCCCACCTCCCGCTCCGCGAGCAAGGGAACGCGTGATTGGTTCGCGGCCCGGCGGCCGGCCAATGGGCGGACGTGTTGTTGGGGGGGGGCTCGCTCCAGGCGGAGGGGGCGGTGCTGGGGGGGGGGCTGGTGTCACCGCTCAGCTGCCAGTTTGAAAAAATGTCGGGAAGGAGGCGCATCGGGGACCCGGAGGTGAGAGAGCGGAGCGCGGGGGCCGCGTCTGGGACCGGGCCGGGCCGGGCCGGGCCGGGCCGGGGATCCCTGAGCGGGGGCTGGTCTGGCCCCGATCCTGAGGGGAGTGAGAAACGAATCCCATGGGGCGGGGGCCGCGCTGGATGATCCCGGGGCGGGGGGGTGAGAAATAAATTCGTGGGAGGCCGGGAACAAACCCTGAGACCTGGGGGCTGGTCCTGGGATTGGAGCTGGATGATCCCGGGGCGGGGGGGGGGGTGAGAAATGAAGCCCCTGGGAGGGGGAGCTCAGGGCAAGGGGGCTGAGGCTGGATGATCCCGGGAGAGGGGCTAGAGGTGGAAGCAGATTCAGGCGGGAATCCCACGGGTGCCTAGAGGAGCTGGGAGAGGTTTCTGGGGGGAGGAAGGTGAACATTGCCAGCAGACGGGGGGGGGGGGGAGCGTTGGAGGGAGAATCCCCTGGGGGGCCCTGTGCTGCGGCCTCTTTGTATGGGTGAGGGGGAGAAATTATACTGTGGGGGGATCATGAAATGGAAGTTGAGAGCTAAAAGGGTTTTCCTTCTTTTACCCCAGAGCAAGGGGCCTTGAGGTGTTTCACCATCAAACAAGCTTGCTGACTGAGGTACTGAGGCTATTTAAAATGAGTTCAGGCTTTCTCTGGCTATAGTTATCTGTAAGGGATGTGGTGGCCCAGCTCTGTGTCCCCCCTGTACACATTTTTTTCTACAGCTGTTTAGGGCCCTTCCAGAGAGACTGGTTGAAGCAGTCTCACTAAAGGGCTGCAGCACCTGCAGCCAATACATGGCAACATAGTCAAGGCCTGTCTTTTTTCCACCCCTAAACAGTGTTTGACCAAAAGAATTCCACAGAATCCTAAATATCAACACATAAAATCTCGCCTTGACACAGGTAAGTGAAAATATCACCTTGTGTAAGAATCAGCTAATAGGATGTCATATTATACCCAAGTACGTTATGTTACACCTCTAACTGCCTGTGTTCAGCCAGCTATTTAAAATTTGCACTGAAATAACTTACAAATTTCTGGTCATAATTGGAGCCTTTCAACTGACTGTTGATGTCAGACCCTTGATGTAACAGTGCTCGGTAAAATTCATGGCCCTGACTTTTCTAGTGTATCCTTTTTATAGATGCTATTGTTTTACCTATGATTTGAAATTACAGCTAGTATTTTAATGGCCCCTGTTAGATTTCCCCCTGCCATTTCCCCATCCTTTTCCTTCCTAACACAGAATTATATTTTTTGCATTTCATGTGACTTGTCTGATGATTTTTTTAAATGTCTTAAGTAATGATGCTTCCACCACTTTCCCTTGTAAATTATGCCACCAGTTAATAGGTGCCTGTTAACTTTTTTCCTGATTATACAACCTAAACTTTTGCTCCTTCATTTTCATTCCACTACAGCTATTTATGCCCCGTTGGACCATCCTAAGTTATTTTCTTGCCTTGTTTTTTCACGATTTGAATACTTGTAGATATGTTACCCTCTCCACTATCTTAGCTGTATTTAATAGCCAGGGTCTACCTATTGTGTGATGGGTTCTTTACAACTCTTGAGTTGTAGTCTTAACGCTAGTGTACATATGTGGTCTAGTTCAAACAGGCTTTATTTTGGGGAAGTTCTGTGTATGGCATGTGTTAGCAGTTGCAGGTCAGACTAGATGACAGTCGTCCCTTCTAAAGTAAATGCACAACTGGGGGAGTGGGAGAAGGTGGGATGAGTTCCCATGTGACTGACTATAGAAGTTATGATCATATATGATCTTTAGCTGTCATGAAGTGATCCATCCCCTGTCATCCAGTCCCAGCAACTGGCATTCAGAGGCCTAGGGACACCCAGAACATGGGGTTGCATCCTTGACCATCTTGGCTAATAGCCATTGATGGAACTATCCTCCTTCTCTGGATTCTTAAGAATCTAATCTTGGTCCTTTTATCTTTTCCCATTATGAAATGTCATTGGATGCTGATTCTAGGCCAGATACTCCCGAATGCATCTCCCTCAAATGAGTATAATATGCTAGAAATTATTCAAGCATCACAATGTAAGAAACAAAACAAAAGGCAGGTAAAGAATTAACTAAATGCTAGGCTAAGGGGATGGGTCTTCAATATCTCCAGATTCTCCTCTGTTAAAAGGACCCAGATTTCACACAGTCATTTCTTGACCACACAATATTTCCAGTTAACAAATGTGTCAAAGACTGAACTCTTTGACTTGTATGAGTGCCTTTTTATCTACCTTTTCAGCCCATCTCAGACCTTGTCTTGGGAGCAAATCTAAAAATCTAACCTCATTTCCCAATTCTTTTCCTCCACCACCTCATCTCTGTTGTCTCAAATCCCACATCAGAACTTTCAGGATACTTCCAGAATTAGTTTTCTTCTTGAGCCTGTTTTTACCTAAATCCCTATTTGTATCTTAATTGTTTTCTTATCTTAACTGTTGCAAATGCTCTGTTAATAGTCTTCCTTTCACTCCTCTAAGGGATCTAGAATGCAGAAGCCAAGTTAACACTGGAAACAGGACTATATTGCTTAACCTTCAGCGTCTCCCTGTCCATCTCAGGATATGTCTACACTAGAAATGCTAAGCGCTGCTGTAGCACTGTAGTATAGATGCTCTCTACAGCAAAGGAAGGAGTTCTTCTGTCACTGTAGTAAATCCACCTCTCTGAGAGGCAGTTGCTAGGTTGATGGAAGAATTCTTCCATTGACCTAGCAATTCCTCCTCCATGGCTTTGGTTGGCTTAATTACATTGCACAAGGCATGAAATTTTTCACAGGCCTGAGCAATGTAGTTAAGTCAACCTAACTTTGTAGTGTAGACCAGTCCCCGGGTTATGGCTCTGTCTAAGCTATAGATGCCACCGTGGCACAGCTATGGCACTGCAGCTGTGCTGCCGTAGCACTGTAGTGTAGACACTTTTGCTATGGCGACAGCAATGGTTTTCCGTTGCTGTAGTTAATCCACCCCCGCAAGAGGCAGTTGCTGTCTTCCATTGACCAAGTGGTGTCTACGCTCAGGCTTAGGTCAACTTAACTATGTCTCTTGGGGGGGGGTGTGGTGTGTGAATTTTTCACACCCCAAGCAATGTACATGGTTCGATCTACTTTTCAGGTGGAGACCAGACATTTGAATGAAATTAAAAAATATTCTCCTGGTAGAGATCAGACTTGCTCCATCTGACATAGTTTAAACTATGACTGTATCCGAGGGGCTCCAGACACTTAAGATATTTATTATAAACTATGTAGGTTATGGTAGTGCTTAACACACCTTGAATACTGAACAAACACATAGAAAGACAGAGTTCCTGCCATAGGCGCTGACTTCAGCTCCTGCCGGTGGGTGCTCGACCCCCTTCTGCCCCCGGCCCTGCCCCGACCCCACCCCTTCCATGAGGCCCTGCCCCACTCCCATTCTAACCCCTTCCCCAAAGTCCCCACCCCAACTCCACTCCCTCCCTGCCCCATTCCAACTCCTTCCCCAAATCCCGGCCCCGCCTCTTCCCCGCCTCCTCCCTGAACGCGCCATGTTCCCGCTCCTTTCTCCCCACCAGAGAGGCCAAACAGTGGCCAAATGGAGGCGGGGGAGGAGGTGGAGTGGGAAGGGAAGGGAGCTTGGCTGCCGGTGGGTGTAGAGCACCCACTAATTTTTCTCTGTGGGTGCTCCAGACCCAGAACACCCATGGAGTCAGCGCCTATGGTTCTTGCCCAAGAAACCATAGAATCTAAATTCAGACATGAAACATCTAAACTTCAGTCCCTCTGTGAGGTAGGGGTAAGTAGCGCTGGGGAAAATTCTGATTCATTAATTGGTGTAAATGAAGAGTAACTCTGGAAGTCAAGGAAGTTACTTTGCGTTTACACTGGGGTAACAGAGCAGAATCTTTCACAGTAATACTTACCCCTATGTCACAGAGTAATGAGAAAGAAAACGACTTAGAAGTAGTGGTCAGAGCCAGGAATAGAACCCCGAAGTTGTGACTCCCAGTCCCCTCCTCGAATCACATTGTAGATGTCCCAGATAACATCCTTTGTAACGATCACGTCTCCATTCTACAAAGCATTGCCAAAACCACATGTGCTTTTAATTGGCTGGGGAATTCTGGGTGGAACCAGTAGTCTGCACACAAGCCCTCTCGGCACTTATAAGCATGCTGCTGTTTTGGTTGTCAGACTGTGGATGCCTTTGTATCACTTTACTGCAAATTCTTCTAATAAATTAAGTGGAATGCTCGCTGGCTTACTGCATAGCAATTAGACACATCCTTTAAAAATAAGGTTGTGCGAAACAATTTGAGTTCCTGTGAGCCCCTGAGCCTCCCAAAGACCACCTCCTCCCAAGTATTTACAGGCTTGGACCTACTGAGCAGTGCCCATTCCGTGGATGCTTGCCTGCGTCAGTTCAGCCTGTTTTCTGTCTGACCTGGCTGTTCAGCTAGACCCGTCACCATGAGAGATCTTTATTAAGAGGAGAAACTCCTTCCTGTTCCTTTTTGGTATTGGGTGGACTCATCATGGTAAAGGGGGAGCTGGTGCAAGCATTGCTTCTCCCAGAGTTGCTAGGCTGCTAGAATCCAGTCTTCTCCCTTTATAAGCGTTTAAGCATTCATGTTATGAAAACTCTTATTATAAAAACAATCTGTTACAAAGTGCTTGTTTTCTGTTGTAGGAAACAGCCTGACCAAATACATTGAGAAATTGGAAGAGATCAAGAGAAGTGAGTAACGTATGCGGAGTGGAGGTTAACTCAAGGGATTTGTTGAAAGGTGCACAGTGAATCCTGACCCCTTCATTGTGAGTGGTGTAATCTGCTCTTGGGACCTGTGCCCAAATCCCATTAACTACAAATAGGTGCTGTAAGCATTCAGAGGGTGTGGTGCAGAGATAGTGTACCAAAATCTCTTTTGGATATCTACCCTGTTTCTGCATCTAGCACCTTTAATTTCCCAATGTGATTACCAAAAGCCTTTACAGTTAGGCTTTTTAAATAAAGCACCAGAGCAGAGAGTTCTGGGAGCTAAGCCAGAAACAGTCAGATGCCTGGTGCACATTGCATTACGGAGGACAAATGCGGATAGATTGTGGGAGGGAGGGACCAAGTACAAAGAATTCTGCAGATGGAAAAGACAAGTTCAGGACTGGCTTGGTGATGAGGGACCTTAGTAGTCTAGTACTGTTCCTGTGGTGCTGTAGACAACGATCTACGTTTATTCCTAAAGCCACCCTGGCCAGGCTTAGAAGGACATGTGTTATTTATGCCCAAACTCCTGTTTTTAGGTTGTATGTTGGCTTGTGCTCGCTTCTCCCAAAACCTTGGAAATTGTCTTTTCTTCTTCTTCCTCAAACTATAATAATTCCTTCTCTCTTCTTCCTCTCCTGCCCTTGCTCTTCTGGATTATCTGTACACCACGGCCACTAGAAGGTGACCTTACACACACTTGGACAGGTCTGCGAACCTGCGGCTCCGGAGCCACATGCGGCTCTTCAGAGTTTAATGTGCGGCTCCTTACCTAGGCACTGATTCCAGGGCTGGAGCTATAGATGCTAACTTTCCAATGTGCTGGGGGCTCACTGCTCAACCCCCTGCTCTGCCCCAAGCCCTGCCCCCACTCCACCCTTCCCCCAAGGCCCCTGCCCCTTCCCCTGAGCCTGCCATGCCCTTGCTCCTCCCCCCCATAGCCTCCTGTGCACGTGAAACAGCTGATTGCAGTGGCCGGGGGTGGGGGAAGGCGCTGATTGTTGGGGGCTGCTGGCAGCCAGGAGGCGCTGGGGGCTGGGGAGCTGATGCGGGGCTGCTGACGTATTACTGTGGCTCTTTGGCAATGTACATTGGTAAATTCTGGCTCCTTCTCAGGCTGGCCACCCCTGTTCTATCCAGTAAAGGCAATTTTAGGTTTGATAGACAAACTGTTCCACAGGAGTGGTAGGAGGTAATTGTATTAACCATAGTGAACCTAAGCCGATTGTAAATGGCATAACTAAAATACCTCCCTCTACAGGAGCTATCTGTAATCTCTTTAGAGTTAAATGGCTTTTGTTTCTGCTTCAGCTGGTTGTGTGCTTGAACTTGAGGCCTTGATTCTGATATAGTTAGACTTTTAACAGGACACTTTGTTAAAAAGTAAATGAGCCGTGTTCATCCCTGTGTAAACCCACTGAAGTCAGTGGCGTTATTATGAGGTGAATTTGCCCTAGCATATCTTAACTCTGTAGATTTTGAAGCTGATGAAACCCTAACTACTCCTCACCACTTAGTGTCTTTCTGTTGCATTTCACTTAGTTTGGCCAGTGAAACTAGGCTAGTCACTGTCACTTTCTATTTCTAGTCAGTTTTGCTTTCTTGTTCTGAATCTCCAGCACTGCTATAAATGCATGAGAAGGCAGGAAAATTATTTAAATCCAAATAACCCTGCTTTTATTGAGAAGTGAAGAAAAAAGTCACAAAACACTAAGGTCATTAGGATTTTGTATGCCCATTTTCAGGGTTTTTTAAAACTATGCTGTCCCTTTAACATTATAAAGTTCAAATTACAAGGGAGATCACATATCTGAAATACAAAAGTGTTGGTTGCTGATTTGGTAAAAAAATGTTCTTTCACTTTTTGCTCCCTCTTCTTTGTTTTTAGTTGTGAGTCTCTTGGTAAAACAAAAAGGAAAATTATCTTGTTTCACGCTATCCTTTGTTGATCAATTGACTAAGATTTCAGTATGTACAAAGCAGTGGCAGTCCAATGGTATCTGTACCACAAATCTTGTTGTGTTGCTGTCTTCAGTTTTAATTCTGCTGTGAATCTAATTTCCTTTTGTGCTGAAGGCGTCTTGTTTAAATCCCAGTTCTAGAGTACAGTAGAGGTTTTCTCATCACATTTCTGCTGAATGGGCACCTTGTGTTCCTGGGAAATTTAGAAACTTTTTCCCCCTTGATTTCTCATGGATAGATGATACCAGTTGGACACAACATCAGATGCCTAGAACAGTCAATTCTCTGTCTCTTGTGTAACTTGAGAGAGTCAGACTCAATACTGTCAACCTGCTGGAAAATCAAAACTGATAAGATAGCTGAAACTCTGATTTTAGTCCTTTGAAGCAGAGACTTGAGAGAAGCTGCTGCAAGATCTGATCCGTTCTTAAATATATATTGCTTCGCTCATTGCTGAAGCCCACGGAAACAAGGCTTTGTAAATATTCAGCAGGACAGTTACAGTTTAATACCAGATCCTTGATTCATAATGTCAGAAAATCGAAATGGATCTTCCGAGTCAGAGCCAGGTAAGTAATGTTTATATTGCAATCAGAAGCAGCATTTTCCTGCGCTTTCTGCTGTTCAGTGCAAGTCCCCAACAAAATATTTGTTATGATTTGCTCCATTTCAGATACAGATTTGGTAAAAGTGATAGTCCTCTGAGCTCATATGAACTGCTAGAGGGTAGAACGAAGTCGTAAAGATTTGTGACAGCTTCTTTTTTTGTAAATAAACTTGGTTTGAAGAAGATTAAACACCATCCAGTAGTTGCAATATGTAATTACTATATTAGTCATTACGATACAAAAAATAAGGATCCGTTGACTTTTATACATAAGTCTTCAAAACCTTTTTCTTAAACTATAATTGGGCTTTATCTTCACTTCTTTCATCCAGACAACTGAACTGAGGGAGGGATCATCTCCGAGCCATGGCTGGGGATCTCAGCCTTGGGATACAAATTACATTGACTTCAGGGGTTTTGAGTTTTGTTGCATCAGGCAAGAGAAGCAAAAGCTGTTCAGAAGAAAGATGTTTCCATTAGTTATGAGTCATGTTGGTGTTCAGGACACTGGCTAATAAGAATGGAGGTGTAGGAGGTGGCTTAATGGTCTAAGCATAAGGCTTGAAACATCTAGTCTTGCTGGAACCACAAGGGTCACCCCAGTCTTTCATATGTCCAAGGTAGCTCATTTCACAGGATTTATCTTATGTGAAGATTTTTCTTATGAAACTTTATAACCAAGGTTTTGAAGGCATGTTAATGGACCCCATGGTCACCTTTGTAAGAGGGTTTCAAGGTTTTACACCTGTATTTTTTTTTTTTCTGCTCTACTTTGGCACAGACCAGTATGGGGCACTTAGGACCTAGTAATTACTCTCCATGTTTCAACAGATCTCGTGTAGAGCAGGATGCTGAATTTGTGGACTGTTCCTGCTCTAGGGTAGTGGAAATGGCTCTGCCAAATCTCCCCCAGGAAGTGAGTGTCTGAGAGTAAGCAAATAGTGAGGATAGAGAATGTTTCAAATTGTGTATGCAAAAGCTGGTGGGGGTGCTCTTGGGGTCTGTTTTATGTGACTGTCAGGCTGAAAGGTGCCCTGGAGATTGAAGGGCAATTATAGGCACTGGCAATGCAAGACTTCTCCCCACTCCCACTCCATATGTAGCCAGGACCTATGGATTGTGAGGGGAGTTCAGTCTCCCTGGCCCACAGTCTCCATAGTCTTCTCAACCGAGAGGATGTCAGCAAGAGAGCTGACTAGTACTAATTCTGTTGGTGATCTTGTGGTGTCTGCTGGGATCTGGATTGAGACTCGGCAAATTCCTTTACATAAACCATGGAATAGTCAACAGATGGTAGCAATTTCAAGTCCCTAGCAGCCTGGATTTGATAAAGGGTCTGCATTCCATTATCAGTCCCCAGCTGGAGTGAGATTTCTGGGACATGTTCTTAAAATTATTAACTTCCTTCTGACGGTGATTCCCTGACCTGTGACTTCAGTGGGGAAGAAGTAAAGGAATGGAGGAATGATTGGCCCTATTTTGGTTTTCTTAAAGGGCTACAGCCCATAGAGTGTGGATGAGGGAAAGAAACATGGGTTTTGAGTGTTTAAAAAGTTGTGTGCATAATAATCTTTTGTAACAGTTGCAGACCCTAGAGACGGTAAAGCCTTATTAGGACATCTGGTGCATCCCCCCTGCCAGTGCAGGGTTGTTCCTTACTGGACAGTCTCCAGTGTTCTGTCCTGTCTAGTTTTAAATACCCCAAGGAAGGAGGCTTCTACAGCTTTGCTTGGGAGACTTTCACATCCTAACAGATTCACATCAAGAAGTTCTTCCTGATATTCATCTTATATTTTCCTTTCTTACCTTTTACCCCATTACTTCTCTTGTATCACACTAAAGAATTTCTCTCCTCCTTTCTATGGAGGCTTCTCTGTTCACTGTTATATTGCCCCTCTTAGTCATCTCTTAGCCAGATGATCTATATTTAGCTCTGTTAATCTTTCTTCATAAGTCAATCCTTCTGATCACTTTTGTGGCTATTAGAGAGCTTGCCTAGTCCTTACATACAATTAGTCCGATATCCTTCTGGTAACAAGGGTTCCAACCCTTAATGCGGTATCCCCGTCAGAACTGTGTAATGTTCACTTGTCTGTACTCTAGTGTCTTATGAGAATCGCACTCTTCTGTAGATTGTCATACTGTCATAACCAGTGGGGTCCCAGATTTGACTTTTATTGAAAATAAAGTAGGAAAACCTGAAGGATTTTCACCAATCAATTATAGTATGCAAATTATGACTTGTACACAGCAGTTTCTTAAACTTAGACCCATCCCCTACCTCAGAATACTTGTCATCTAACTCTGCTATAAACAACGCATGGGATAAAAATTTAGATCGTAGGGACATTGTCTGTGGCTCAAGAGGCTTTGCAGCAGCAATGGGTTTGAACCGAACAGCAGGGGAGATTAGCTCACCGAAGGTAAGGGGGGGTTGTGGGGAAGGAGTCTGACTGGTACAGTGTCCTTTCTTCTCAGACCTGCCATAAGAATGCTGAATTTGTGAACTCCTCCTGCGCTGGAGTAGTGGAAATAGCTCAACCAAACGTCCCTCAATAAATGTGTATTTAGAGTAAGTAGGACAGGATCTGTCCGAGGTGTAAATTCTTTTGGACCTTCAGGTTTGTTCTGACCTTCCCATCAGTTACAGCAGCCTGCATCACCCAGAAATTCTAGCCTCTTTATAGGTTCGGTTGTATGCTAATGGCTCTCGCTCATTCTCATCATTTTGATGCTGTGAATGGATGTGGGAAAATACATACTCTTTCTTTCTGTTAAAGATTACAGATACAAAAAAGATGAGCTATTCAAGAGGCTGAAAGTGACTACTTTTGCCCAACTGGTACGTATGGCTATTTCCCAGCTGGCTTCTGAACATTGCCTGCTTGTGATGAGGTTCTTGTTAGCCCCACTCTTATATTGTGACTAATGTTATTTTTGTTGCACTTGAAGGTTTTTCTGGAGGACAGGCTGTTGCCATTGTTCCCCTGTACACACTTGTTTTTTATAGCAAGTAAATCACTTAGGCCATAACTTTTAGAGGTGCTGAGCACCCTTCGCTGCAACTGAAGTCAATGGAAACTCTGAGCTGTCAGCACTTATATGGAGCTTCCGAATTAGTGAATGCTTTAGAACACTCAGTTCTGTCCATCTGTAAAATGAGTTTGTAATAATAATGCACCCTTTGTAAGGTGCTTAGAGATTGTTTAAACCACTTACAGCCCCATTCATTAGGCAAAGTAAATGTAGTGCCCAGTTGAAATCATAACTCTAAAAGACTGGAGGGTTGTTATGTTTAGAGGTTTTTGTGTGTTTCTTTGTGGAAAAATGCAACATACCAATGAAGTAAAATATTAAAAAATGAAACAAAGCATGATCAGAAAGTACAGAAGCCAGAGAACATGGGCCAAGGTAACTAGTAAAAACCTGAAAGGGAAGACTCCTTCCCCTCCCCTTCCTAAAGTAGAACATAAATTTGCTTTGGTAGAGGCCCCCTCCTTCAATCCTTATATAGGATTAGTTCCACTACCTTCAATAGGATTACATGTATGAGTGAGGCGTGTAGGGTTGGCCCCTAATTTATGAATGCATTATATTATATTAAATAAGGCTTCTTGCATGATTGCAGATTAATGCTACAAGTCTTTTTCACTGAGTTAGTGAAGGCTCTGCAATGTGTAGATCACAACTTAGAGGTAACGTTCTATAAATGTCAGAACCCGCTATGATTTTCAAGGGATACGTCAATGGACTATCTGGGGTCTCTTCATTCTGAAGCTGAGTGGCTTTTTGTTTTAATTAAGATGTGAGACCTCTGTGTGACGTGGGGGCATGGAGTCACATTCGCAACCTTGGCCCAACAGAGAGGATGTCCTCACTCTCTGTGTTCTGATGCGCAGAATGCTCTGATTATTTGAAAAGCCAGTGCTGCTGCCCCTGCTCCAACAAGACACTTGTACCAGGTTTATTATTGTTTCCTACAGGTCATCCAAGTTGCTTCTCTATCTGATGAAACATTAGCAGTGTCAGCTGAGGAGATCCAAAAGCTGGAAGGTAATGATATTTATTGTAGGAATGAGGAGACGCGCTGAATTGCAGTATTTGAACTTGAGCTGTGTCCTCTGATTCTGGAGTTCAGTGTCTTAGAAAACATCATGCTTGCAAACTCACTTGACAACTTGCTGAATTTTGTCTAATTGGAGAGAAAAACAGTTTTAGTCTGCAGCTGTTTTGCTGTGTGCTATGAGCTAATTAAGCTAAGCAAGTTTGGATCTGGTCAGTTCTTGTATAGGAAACTTCCCACTATGGCACTCTTGGGAGTAGTGTTGCTGGCCCAGTACATGGCCCTTTTATTCCTGAAGCAGGTATTGCTTTTTGGATACTAATTAGAACTGAGGTCCTGAGCCATTAATGATCACATGGCCACTTTTAGAAAGATTGGGGTGCTGGCCCTACTATTGTGATCATAATTCTCTGGTACAGAATGTGTTTGGCTGATTTTCCTGCTAGTTTCTATTGGATATGTGCTTCTTTACACACTTCCTTTCAAGCTTCTTTTTAAAACAAAAAACAAAAAAAAAAACCCAGAGCATCCCCCTAACCCCCTGTTCTCCTGTCTAGTGTTGCAGGTTGCCATAGGGGGCAGCATTTCAGTAGTGGGAGAAGGATCCTTATATCTAGTAGGAATGGGCCTGACTTACAAAATCAAGGTCTAGATGCAAAATTCTCCCAGTGTTCTGAGATGTCTGGCTCCTGGTTTTGATTTGGCCCATTACAGAGATGAAGTACCAATGGTGAAATTTAGATACATGTCCAATCTTCCCCCATGTTAAGCCATGATGAGATCTGGGGTTTGGTTCAGGACCAGTGCTTAGACTTTTTTTTTTTTAATGACTCTTTGGGATCCTTTGAGAGAGCATGGTGTCTTAAATGTAAGAGATTAATAACAAACACCAAATCCTGCTACACACATGCTTCCAAGAATGGAATTTGGTCTTTGAGTTTACAAATATGTGAGTCATTCATGCACAAGCAACTTACTTTTCCATTACCTTTTTGCCCTTTTAGATGGTGATACTGTTATTTCAGAGACTGATGCTGAGCTCACAGCTGGAACTAACGGGAAAGGAAGCCCTACCGAGAAGCCAGCCAGTCCAGTCCTGTTCATAAACAACACGGGAGCAGGGGAATCATATCGGTCTACTCTGCAAAGGTACCTGATACAATGCACAAAGAACGGCTTTCGTCTCCCACCTACTGTATTCCTCCTATTTCTCCACCAGCTGTGGTACACTCCACCTGTCCCTTCCAAATGTCTCGTATAAGAAGTCTCAGTTTTTCTGGTACTGTAGATGGCTGCTTTCATGGACTTGTCATCAATTAACAGCTAATCCCAGTGAGATCTCAAGTGGCTCAGACACCATCTTTTGTCAGAATCATTTGTTTGCAAATAATTCATTGTTGCACTTCTAGTCATTGCAAAACATCCCCAGTAGCATGTTAGGTTTGGAGTTAGAAATCCTAACGCCACAGACTTGGGGTTGCAGTGGGAGGCAGAGCTTTTCAGGTTTGAATCCTAGCCTGGATGGTAGGGACTGGAAGCTGTTACCATCTGGCAGCTGTCAAGTGACCGACCTGAAATGAGATCATGTGACTCAGTCCAAATCCTGCTGTTCAAGAATCTGCATTACGAACTGCCACCACCAAACTAAAACTAGGTTTCAGAGGAACAGCCGTGTTAGTCTGTATTCGCAAAAAGAAAAGGAGTACTTGTGGCACCTTGGAGACTAACCAATTTATTTGAGCATGAGCTTTCGTGAGCCACAGCTCACTTCATCAGATGTGTACCGTGGAAACTGCAGCAGACTTTATATACACACAGGTATTGTTTCATATTCTCTGTGTGTATATAAAGTCTGCTGCAGTTTCCACGGTACACATCTGATGAAGTGAGCTGTGGCTCACGAAAGCTCATGCTCAAATAAATTGGTTAAACTAAAACTAATGTGTCCTTGTTGATGGTCTTAATGGAAGTGCTAGTGATTGGATCATGGAAATTGAGCTCTCGTCTTTTCTAGATGTGGTCCCTTCCAGGTCTGAGGCATATTAGAAACAAGTAGGGGGGAATCTTGTACCACCACTACCCATAGTCTGTCTGGGTTAATGGAGGATTTGATCTCCAAGGCTGTCAGGCTGGTACCTTGTGTATCTTGGCTATCAATCAGCCTATCTTGAATAGGACCCAGTGGTATGATCACCATGTAGATCTTCACTCTTGAGCATCTCGCCTCCAGCTTGGTGATGGCATGTACAATCTGTGCAGCATGCTGCTTGCAGAGAATAGGCAAATAATTTACTGTGAATGAACTACCAAAATCTCCATTTTGGTAACCTACTGAAGTACTAGAACTTTTAACCACTCTCCCCTTAGCAAATGATGCAGCACACTCTTTCAGAAAACCTTCTCTGAAAGGAGCCTTGCTGTGTTTCAGAGGTACTGAGTACTCCCAGACCAGCCGCTGAGACTGTGGGAGTGCAGAACCGCTGAAAATAAATATCCTAGATTTTTAAGAAGTAATCGTAAGGAAAAATCTTAAAATCTGATCTCTAGCTGTTCACTTGACTCCTTAAGTTTATTAATGAATTTTGAAGAAAGGTGCAATAGCCTTTTCAATAGTCTTGTGTGATAACTTGTTGTGTTAGGTTGTGAATGGATCAGAAAGAAACTGAAAAGTATCCTGATCTTAATACAGAGGAACAGAAGTGCTTACAGAAGGAGAACTTGCATCAAAATCTGCTCTCTTTCCTTTTGTAGTGTGATCAGTGGTGTAGGTGAACTAGACATAGGCAAAAACCTGCAGAAGAAACCTGATGCTAATGCTAAAGACACTAACGCTAAAGATCAGCCTTACCCTGACTGCCCGTTCCTGCTGCTTGACGTACGGGATCGAGATGCGTATGACCAATGTCATATTGTTGGAGGTAAGAGAGGGAATCACTGCAGGATCCTCTGAACCTTGATCAGTGTCAGCTGCTTGCATAATACCTTCAACACTTCTTGCCCCAAAGATAGGCCTCAATGAATGCAGCAGGATGACCCTGCAAAATGAAAATCGAGACAGCGTCAATGTCTGTGATTAGAAAGCAAAATAAACCAACATAAGCAGAAAAGGAAACTGGCGGGGTGGGGTGTGAGGCGGGATGAGGGATGGACTCCTTAGTTTGAGAGATCCCAAAGACATTGTCTCCACTATTTCTCCCAAGCAGCCACTCTTATATCCTCTCCTCCTCCCTTCCCAAAGCACCTGGGCAGGAGAAGGGAGTAGCTGAGTTGAAATTAACCCTATCTTCACTGCAAACCAGGCCTCTGTACTCTGACAGGTCCTAATCAGGTCACTCTAGGCTGTTTGGTAGGTGTTCATTCCCTAACCCCTTTTTCTCCTGTATCTGCAGCTTATTCCTACCCTATCGCAACGCTGTCTAGAACCATGAATCCTTATACGAATAGCATTCTGGAATACGTATCCTTTTTAAAGCGCGGGTGCGCTAGAGAGTCAATGTTTTGGCAAAGAAACTCCATGACTCCTGCATTGACTGAACACAGAGCCAACTCCTGCTCCCATTACATTCAATGGGAGTTTATCTGGGACTTCAAGAGTGGGCATGACAGGGTCATCCCATGCTGACGGTGATTTACCTGATGTTAGGATTCTGTGTTACAGCTGTAAAATGCAGGTACTAAGCACCTGTCGTTTGCAAAGCCCATTGACTACAGTGGGAGCTGTGTGCATGCTGCAGCTCTCAGGATTAGACCATTTTGTGCTGATGTGTGAGCCAAGACTTGAACAGCTTGGATGGCTACCCACTGCTGATGCTGAGGTGCCACACTCTTTGGCTGAGGCATTAAACGGTGCTCCATTTGCTTCCCCACAGCAGGGGTTAGCCTTTCTCTGGAGAGTTTAGGATTAAGTGGGCAATATCTCAAACTATTGACTTCCATGCCCACAGGGGGAAGGGATGGCTGTGTGTAGACCTCACTTCTTACTGCCAACTTCTGTGTTTCTACATTAACCAGCAGAAGGGTGGTGGCACAGGTCAGACTAGCAGAGAATTTTCCCTTTCCTCTGCAGGATGGGGTACGGGTCAGTTGCTAGGATCATCTGGGTATCTCTCACTAAATCAGTTCCCTGCCATTGCAGGGGCCTTGGGCACTGGTGCACCTCTGTCCCTCCTGTTTGCTGCCTGTGGCACACAATGGGTTAGTCTCCTGAAGGGTGTTATACTTTGGTCTAACTCTGGTGGTTGGTCTGAGTGTGGCAGAGGCTGGATGGCGTCAATGGCTGTGATATACAGGAGGTCAGACTGGGTGATCTGGTGGTCCCTTCTGGCCTTAAATTCTATGGGCTTGTTTACACTTGAAATGCTACAGTGTAGACACTACCTATGCCAACAGGAGGGGTTCTCCCATTGGCACAGGTAATACCGCCTCTTGGGGAGCTGGATCTGGGCTTCTGACAACCTAGCACTGTTTATACCAGGGGTTAGGTTGGCTTAACTACGTTGTCCAGGGGTGTGGATTTTTCACCCCCTGAGTGGCATAACTTTTTAGTGTAGACCAGGCCTATGGCTCTAGGATTACTCTCAGGGCTTGAGTCCCAGCATGAGAAAGTGATTTTTGCCTTTCCTTGACTAAGAGTCCCATCCACTTGCAAAACTAGAATCAGTAGGGGTGGGGGAAGCTTTTGAGCTTGGTAATAGACAGGAGGTTGGGAGTTCAAGCCCAAACCTTTTGGCTGCTTTCAAATCATAGAAGATTAGGGTTGGAAGAGACCTCAATAGGTCATCTAGTCCCAATCCCCTGCTCAAAGCAGGACCAACCCCAACTAAATCATCCCACCCAGGGCTTTGTCAGGCCGGGCCTTAAAAACCTCTAAGGATGGAGATTCCACCACCTCCCTAGGTAACCCATTCCAGTGCTTCACCACCCTCCTAATGAAATAGTGTTTCCTAAGATCCAGCCTGGACCTCCCCCACTACAACCTGAGACCATTACTCCTTGTTCTGTCATCTGCTACCACTAAGAACAGCCGAGCTCCGCCCTTTTTGGAACCCGCCCACCCCCCCTTCAGGTAGTTGAAGGCTGCTATCAAAACCCCCCTCATTCTTTTCTTCTGCAGACTAAATAAGCCTAGTTCCCTCAGCCTCTCCTTGTAAGTCATGTGCCCCAGCCCCCTAATAATTTTTGTTGCCCTCCATTGACTCTCTCCAATTTGTCCACATCCTTTCTGTAGTGGGGGCCCCAAACTGGACGCAATACTCCAGATGTGACTCACCAGTGCCGAATAATCACTTCCCTCGATCTGCTGGCAACTCTCCTACTAATGCAGCCCAATATGCCATTAGCCTTCTTGGCAACAAGGGCACACTGCTGACTCATATCCAGCCTCTCGTCCACTGTAATCCCCAGGCTAATCATGTCAATTTGTCTCCGCCACTTATGTAGCATCAAGAAGATGAGATCAGACATCCAATTCATGTTAAGTTTAATAAAAAATATACAGGATCTTTAACATCTCTGCCTATCAGAAAAATGCACATGGGAAGATTATCATCCTGTATGATGATGATGAGAGACTCGCCAGCCAGGCTGCCACTACCATGTGTGAGAGAGGCTTTGAGAACGTATTCATGTTATCTGGAGGTGAGGGGGATTTCCTTTTGCAACAGAAATGTGGGGACTTGGCTTAAAATTGAGAGCTGGGGGCGAGGCTTGCCCGAATTAAATGATGAGATATGTGGCTAGAGCAAAGTACACGGCTCTGCCTGTGTGTTCCAGTCCTGGCCAACAAAGCCATGGCTGTTCCAGTCTTGGGCCTCTCTTAGCCAGAGACTGCCATCAATTTGGCTTGGCTTTGGCAAGTGTCTCCTAGGCTTTGTCTGCATTGAGGATTTTAAGGAATTCTTTCACCCGCTGGGAGTTCTAGACTGCCATGTTCATACCCCTGTGACATCCAACCCTGCTCAGACCAGGTCAAGAGGATGTGGGAACTTTTCTTTCTTTTTTTTTTTTTTTTTTTTTAAAAGCTGATATCTGGTCTATACCAAATGCTTTTCTAGGGCTGGTGGAAGAATGCCCTGCACATACTGCTGCTCCTGCCATTGCTAGCACCACTGGAGAGGCACTTGTGCTAAAGTAACAGTGGGAATAATCTCTAATATCCTGGGTGTAAACAAGGGTTGGGGGGGGATAATATATAGTCATGCAACTTGTTTTCACTTGCCCTAAAATAGGTCATTCTTTAACCCAAGTCACCAGTGGTGAAAGGCTGGCGTCAAATCCATCCCACCACTGAGGGCCCACTTTGATTCCACGATTTATAGTGTCAGCACCATGTAAATAGCTTTTACCAAGAACAGCCTGAGACAGCTAGCCTCTGTGTGTTCTAAGCAAATTGAAAAAGCCCATCACTTCAGGACCTAGGAATCCTGGCAGAGGTTGGCTCTCCTAGCTTCATTAACATCCCTTATATCAGTACCCTCCTGAAGAGCGTGTATGATAAGATGGGGGGGGGCACTTAGACTTTTATTTTCCTTTTCATGCTTTGCATCATACATATTTATTCCCTAAATATGCTGCAGTCTCCAAAGCCCTTTTGAAAACCTGCATCTTGTAGCTGCTTCATGAGACTTGCTGCTCCCAAGAGCAAACTCTAGGAGCTAATCCTGGAATGTGCTGAACCTCCAACTTCCACTGAAACCTGTGGCAGTCGAGGGAGCTCAGTACCTCTTGGAATATGAATTGAAATGCTCCAGCAGTTGAGAAGAGTGACCTCTATATAGGTTTCTCCTGAGCCTCACCTCATAGTTCCAGAGTAGTACTATCAGTAGCTCTCCTCCTGCCACTTCTGATCCGGAGATGAAAGTTAAGTTGAGTCTGACCAATCACGGCAAATAACTGGCCATCACTAACCATATGATCTGTATTGTCTCCAGGCCTGAAGGTCCTTGCACAGAAGGTCCCTGAAGGACTGGTCACTGGCTCATTCCCAACATCTTGCCAGTTGGCAACTTACATTGGATCTGCCCGGAAAAGGGCCACCCCAAGGGGGACACCCGCACGTGCTGAGAATAAATGGAGATTTGCCGCAAAAGATCTACAAAAGATAGAATACTACCTGGAAGAGGAGCAGATCCCCTCAGATACTGCCAGTAAGACTCCTTGACAAACAGTGGGACTGCCCTGAAGTCCTTATGCCTGCAAAACTCCCATAGACTTCCCCTGAGCTGGCTACAGCACCATTTTATACCAGCTCTCTGGGGAAAGGAAGTGCTTTTTCATACTGACCACGGATTGTAGGCTGGAACTTGTGCCATGCTGATCCCATTGTGGACAGGGGCTTTTCTTGTGTGTATTTATAGAGCACTAAAACACCCACTGAAGACAATGGAAGCTTTGCCTGAGTAAGGACTTTAGGATTTGTCCCATAGACTATTAAAAATAATCCAGGGGATTGGCCGGCACGTGCCACACCGCATAGTACCTGTGAGCCCTTATGACAATTTCCTGGTTTTCCCAGTTCATCCAGCCTTTCACTAAAACAGTGCTGTATCACTCCTCCAGCTAGTTGCTGCACTAGTGAAAGGTCTGTGTGGGTGTAGGTCCGTCACAGGGATGCTGGGGGCAGCAGATCAGCAGGGTGTATATCTTTCAGATTGCTGTCTGTGCTCTGCAAGGAGCATCCCCAGCCTGCTCCGGAGTGTCAGAGAGGATTAAACCTTCCGAACGGCAGACTGAGAGCAGTGATGAGGGGACACCGTGCAGGTTTTAGGGGCCCCAGAATGATGTGGGAGGGTTTTCTGGGGAAAGGTGATGAGCCGGGAACAGACTGTGTGGGTGGTAACAAGCATAGCCATGGCAGTCATGCCCCACCATCCGCCAGGTCCACCTCAGACCCTCTTTGCAGAATTGTTTTCATCCCTTCCCCCTCCCAAGTGCAGGTGTAACATTGACAGACTCCAGTCGGTGGTAGGCGGGATTGAACCTTGGACCTCTGGAGCCTAGTGCATGAGCCTCTACCACGAGCTAAAAGTGAACTGGCTGTTAGCTAATGCTGTAGAGCAGACTCATTAATCTCTCTCTAAGTGGTCTCTGTGCCACTAGATGGGACAGAACACCACACCCAGAAGGTGTGTGGGTTACACAGGCAGGCTGCCTCGCCTTAATGCTGGCATTGGGCAGTCTTGGGGCTGTAATGTGGTGTGATAGGTCCAGCTCTCTCAGTGCTGGGCCTGCATATTCCACACAGCCTGCCTCTCAGGGTACGTCTACACGGCAATTAAAAACCCGCAGCTGTCCTGTGCCAGCTGACTCGGGCTCTGGCTCGCAGGGCTGCTTAACTGCAGTGTAGAGGTTTGGGCTAGGAGCTCTCCCTCCCACTTCTCAGGGTCCTAGAGTCCGGGCTGTAGCTGAGCCTGAACATCTCCACTGCAGTTAAACAGCCCCGCGAGCCCAAGTCAGCTGGCGTTTAATTGCAGTGTAGACGTTCCCTCTGTGGCAAGTCACTGGATCTAGAGCGAAGTACACGGCTCTGCCTGTGTGTTCCAGTCCTGGCCAACAAAGCCATGGCTATTCCAGTCTTGGGCCTCTCTTAGCCAGAGACTGCCATCAATTTGGCTTGGCTTTGGCAAGTGTCTCCTAGGCTTTGTCCGCATTGAGGAAGCGTGAAAGGTGTGTTTGGTACCTGGGCTGTATCTCTGCCTGTCTGGACACAGTTAAAAATGACAGGGCAGGTTGTATCTGTACCCCAGTCTCTCACCTCAGCCCTGACCCGGCTATCGGCAAAGGAAAACAAAACCTTTCTGTCTGATTGTCTGTTCAGCACAAAATCACATGGGTTTCTGTTCTTCTTCCCCAGGCCGTCTTAGCCGTGCTTCCTCAGGCCGAGAGTCCAAGGCAACGGCTGTACGGAGCAGCCAGAACCTCCCCACCGCCAGCCCAGCTGGCTCCCTCGCCACCCGCTCCTTCAGCAGTAGCAGCCTCCAGAACAAGCCCTGGAAGTAAAGACTGTCTCTTTCTGTTGAATAAACGAATGTCCCGGTTCTGGGAACCCCTGATCAGTACATCCCGTTTGTCATTTTAGGAAGCTGCAAAGAGGAAAATTAAATCAATGATCTAAGAACGGCAAGAGGGGTGGGGTGTGGCAGGCTGACATTTAGTAAAAGAAGTAAAGGTATCCTTTTCTAAGACTGATCTAAAGGGATAACGTTGTTTTGTGAAAATGAACTTTTCCCCGAAGTCTCTGACCCGCAGAAGTGGGTCCATGAAATTTCTAATTTTAAAAAATGACAGTGGAATCTGTGTTCTTAGAAAATATTCCCCCTGGGGTCTGGGATCTTAGTAATGCAGCATTGTGCTAGCACGTGAGAACCCAAAAGGTGGATAGACTAGCCACTGTCCGTAAAGAAAAGTCTTAGTGTCGAGCTGAAATACAGAAATGGAGCAAACGAATAGCACAACTAGTGACAAGTGAGCAAGATACCAAAACCACCTTTTTTAACCATCCAAAGTGTTTGTAATAAGGGCATTCTTGTAAAGAATGTACAGAATGATGTTTCACCTGACAGTGGCCCTTTATCCACAGTATGTTTACAAAATATATTTGCATTTAAAATCTTTCCCCCCTCGTGTCCTGAGTACTCGGTCTCTGTTCTGTGTTCCATGCGGTGGGGTAGTGCTTTGGGTCCGAGCGAAGTGATATAACGATGTGTATCTTGTTTTGTGAATGATTTTAGAAGGTAACTTTGGGCATGGTGCTGAGATGGGCTGAGCAAAACTCCGACTGACTTTGCTCATGCGGCTTCAGTCTCTCCTAGTGAATTTCTGCTTGCAGAGCCGGGTTGCTGGTGACTGGAGTAGTGAAGAGAACCCCAGAGTGACTCTGGAGGAATGTCCTGGTCCTTTGTGGTGATATTTTCCTCATAACATTGCAGTGCTGAGTGAACTGATCACACAGTGATCTGTCGTAAGGTCTCTATCACAGCCCTGCAATGTCAAGCCTTCTTGTCATTGTCTGGTGACTCCCAGCCGTTCTTCTCAACAGTGTTTTCTGCTCCCATCTTGGTGGCTGGGTGTGAGGGAGAAGAGGGTGTTCCTGGATGCTTGGAAGGATCCTGATTTCTCCAGCCCGTTTGGTCAGTGAGTTGCTTTCTGCTGAGTTGTGTGTCGGAGTGGTATGGGGTGCACTAGATGAACAAGGCTCATTCGCTCTACCTGAGACCAGACTCCCACCTGGCATGTGGGTCTCAGTAATGCACGCAGCTATTCTGAGCTGCAAGCTGAAGATTGCTGGTCTAGACAGTCTGAAGGGCAGATGTTAATGAGCCTGCTTTCCACGGTGGATCACCTTAAAATAAGGTTAAGGGGCAGAACTCAAACTTGCTCTGCTGAGCTCCTCTGATGGAGCTTGTGGCAGCAGGGCTTGGTCACTAGAGTAGAGAGGGGCTCTGCGTCTTAACTGACTAGTGGAGGCGTGAAACTATTGCTGTCTATTGCATGACTGTCTCTCTGCAGCTGCTGTCATAATAACTTCTTGGCGTTAGCGGGGCTAGAAAAAACTGTCCCCCAGTTGTCACAATGACATTCCAGCAAGGCTCCCTGATGGTGGGGGCTGCCCAGAATTTATGAGGCCATGAATCTGGTGACTTTCTGGGAGCCTGAGGATTTGAATATAATGTGTATCAAAGCTTAAAACGCCTCTTAATCAAACACAAAGGGTCCCAAGCCAGCAGTATTGGCTTATGCTTGCAATGTCCTTGGTGACTGGCTAGAAGTTGTTTGGAGCCCACTAGCAGTAGAAACCTAGTTGATGTGTTGTCTTCACTCTACATAGGCTGAGTTTTGGGGACTCAGGGGACAGCCACTTGTGGACCCTGCTTTCTAGTTTTTACCTAGTGTGTTGGTTGAATTTAGTCCAACTATTTTATTTTGTCCTTTAAAGCTTGCTGTCCTCTGGCTTCATCTACACCAGAAAAATCAGACCCATAATTCACCACGGATAGTGCTCAGCTGGAAGTAGCAATAGCAGAAGTGCAAGTTTACACAGAGTGCTGGCATATTACTGCAGTGCTGCCTCACTCTACTCTGAGCCGGGTGAGTGATCAACGCTCTTGCACCCTGTCTACACTTCTGCTTCCATCACTGGAAAATTATGGGGCCTGAGATGTGATTTTGCTGGTAGGTTTAGAGGGGAGAGGGTGTTAGTGGAGTGGGGTCAGCACTCATCTAACAGGGTGGTATTGGCCCTTGACTATGTCAAATATAGGCAGCAGTTAAAGCCATGGAAGTAATTCTTTCAAGGCTCTTAATCTGAATCCTCACAGAAAGAGCGCTTGCTTGTTTAGGTGACTTTCCAGTGGCCAGGGATTGGTGCTCTAATGCTGATCCTGCTTAGCGCTGTCAGGGCCTGACTCTGCAATGTGCTGAGTGCTCTCAATTCCCATCAACTTCAGTGGGAACTGTGGATGCTCAGAAGCTGCTAGTGACCTTCAAAAACCAAGCTGAAGAACACACCGCTCTGGCATTGTGCAGAATAAGCCCTACCTTGATCTTATTCCTCCTCTGTAGCAATCTGCCAATGTATGTGTATTGCCAACAGCAGCATGTCTTTAAGTGGTGTAAAGATTGTAAATAGATTCACTTCTCTTTCCTTCCTTAGAGAACTAGTTGGTGGCACTGGGACAGGGCATGTATGGAAAGGCGGCTCCCTGCAAACGGGCATCGTCTCACCTTTCTGAGAGGCTTTGTTGTCCTGTAGCATGCCAAAAATTCCCTGCTTTCGTTTCTGCCTTATAGCACTGACAGACCAATTTTTATTTAGTACGTGCAATCTGGGTGCTGCATATAGGCAAGTGCCACAAAAACTGCTGACACCCCCAGGGATGCAGGATTTAAGCTGGCCACCTGGACCTGGCTTCCTACAGAGAAGGATGTGACAAGACTCAGGGAGGTGGGCTGTGTGTGTACATTTTGTAGTCCTGAGCAGGAAAGCAGCCTTCTACACACAGCTCCCATGAATATAAACTATTCCCACACTCTGCTGGGATCAAATGTGCAAGGGCTCTGGACAGAGCCTGCTGAGTGGGGCATTAAAAGTGGGTTTCAGATGCCAGCCAACACCTAACCCAGTACATCTTGCTCCAAGCACTTCTGAGACCCTATGCCACATTTGGCATTATTATACATTTTTAAATATATATATTTTTATATGTAACAAACCCTGATCCCAATTCATAAATTACAGCTCCCCACTTCCCAAGGAAATCCAGGAAGTTCCATTTTATTTAGTCAGAAAGAAAAGGCTTTTTGTACAAATCCTTGACTGTCCAAGGATAGCCTAATACACTGGATTTCTACAGAGTTGACTTCTGTGTGTATCGGACAGTTGGGTTAATCAGATGTGCAGGATTTCAAGACTAGTTGAATTGGGACAGTGAATGTGAGGTACTCTCTCTCTCTCTCTCGCTCTCCTTTCTGTCTAGCCATAGGAAGCAATCTGCTCAGTAAGTCTTACAATCGTATTAACTGGTCTTACCAGAAACCTGATAACATAAGTCAGGCTATGTGAGAGGTAAGTAAGGTTTTGTTGGTCTGTTTCTGCACTTATTTATGTTTAACGAACTAGCTAGGCGATGGCGTTTGCCAACTCTGATAGGCTTGTCTTTTATTTACTGATCGGTGATATTGTGAGTCAACTGGAAAGCAAAGTGTGGTTTGGTGGTCTGATCCCAGAACTGGGAGCCAGGGACTCCCAAGTACTCCTTGGGCAAGTCACTTAACTGCTTTCTGCCTCTGTTTTCCTATCTGTAAAAGGGGACTGATAATCCTTCCTTACCTCGCAGAGGTGCTATAAGGCTTTGTTATTTGATGTCTGTTGCAGGCTTTGAAAAGATTTTACTTGATATTAGGAAAGTGTCATAAAAATGTGAAGTATTTTACTAATTTTGAACATCAAGGCTAAAACTGACTCGTGCTGGTTTGCATGTTAGCTTGATGGGCTGCATTCATCATTCCCCTCCAAGCGGTAAGAGTCTGACTTTTTCACTCTATCATGAAATAAAAGCTTGAGCTAAATGGCATCTCATACAGAATCCAATCAGCTTTTTGCTTAAGACAATTGACAATAATGTTGTGCCCCTAAAAATTGCTGCATCTGGTCAATGTTGTTGAATGTTTAAAATAAAAGTGGGGGAGGGAATAAAGAGAATGTTTGTTAGTTACATGCTTAAAACACTGGGACCAATGCAACTTAAAAAGAACACATTTTATGTCTGAATACAAGGTATCTAAAGTGTGCAAGCATTCAAAAGGATTGTTACACACACACGCACGCACAGAGTAAAATTGGAGGGGAGGGGAAGGATAGAGTGTCTCAGTTGAAATCAAATAGTGATATTGAGGGAAAGGATTTTTATTATCCAGCTACAGTACTAGGGTCTGAAATCCCCTGTTGCCCTGGGCTACTAGGAAACTCTTTTCTGCATCAGAGGAAGAGTCTGAGCCAGTCAGGGTGGTTTAAGATCCTCTTAATCCTGTGCATCGAAGGAGGAGCTGATGAACGTATCTTCTTATCCTCTTATTGTCTTTGAGGGTTCATATGTTTTGCATCTTAGCTTAACTGTGTCATATGATTAGGCTGGTGCTTTTGTTTTGTTTTGTTTTTCGGGGGGAGGAGGATGGCACAGATTTCTATAGAGTCTTCTGGTTTTTAAATTGTTTGATTCAATAAAAAGCAAATGATGCAATAAAAAGCAAATGAGTATCGTTTTAATTGACTCTTTTTCTTTTTTTTTTCTTAAGGGCTAACAGAAAAATCCGTGTGGGGCACTAACTGCAGAGCCAGGGTGCCAAAAAGGGCCTTGGCTGGGGCTTTGCTCCAGCCCCACAGTGTGGCAGGGGAATTGATAGTGGGTGTGGGGAGAGGATCGTGCCGGAGACTGTTCTCTGTTTAGCATTTAAAAAAAAATACAGCATAGGCAAGCTTTGCCCACCCGCGTGCCTCAGCCCTAAACTCTAGCAATCTCTTTTTATGGGTGAGAGGAGTTAATTCTCTGCTCAATATTTGTGAGATGTGGGCTTGCCCATTAAGAACTGAGCCTATCCGGCTTGCACTTCATGACTCTGGCCTTTGCCAGCCTGTCCTGGCTTTGAACCAGCAGAGCAGAGGATCTAGCCAGCTCTCTGGTCTGTTACAAAGCAGGGCTCCAGTCTTGCTCCCTTGAGGTCCAATGGGACCAAGCTCAGTTCTTTACGTATGTTTAGATGAGTGGCTCATTGTAGATCAAAAACTAGCACCATTTTTTTAAGACTCCCGGTCAGTCCATTGTTAGCCCCTGCATTGTCTCCCAGGACACGGTGTGGACATCGCTCTTCCTTGACACAACAGAGGATACTGATAAGTGATTGGATCCCAACATAAGTTTCCAGCTGTCATAAAGTTACTTGGAAAGCTGGACTCAAAAGAATTGTATCTTGGCATGATCAAGCTCATGTGCGTTGTGCGGAATGAACAGTGGGCCTGGAACTCACTGTAGCTTGGTTTCTGTTTGCCAGCAGTGCTTAAGAGTCCTAACATTACATGCCCAGTCACTAGAGACAGAAACGGCACAGCAAGGAGTGGAATTATTCCTTTCCCCCTGTGACGTTGCACCCCATAATGCTTTACAGAAATATGCTTATGAGTGTAAATATGACATAACTGGAATATATTTTATGCTAGATATGCCATGTAACAGATCTTTGAAAAGGTTATGATCTACTGAATATATTCATCTTATTCGTATGCACGTATCATTTTTATATCTGAAATTATGAGCGTTGGATTTATGCTTGAATTTAAAGTGTTTGCTGTAGGAATCCCATAAGGCAGATTTGGACAACATAGTGTGAAGGGGTTATTCAAGTAATTGGGAGTACTTAACTAGCAATGGACTTTGGGAGACGCCAATCCACATCTGAGCTTTCCTGGGAATGTTCAAACTAACATGTAAACAATGGCGTCAGCCTGCAAAAAGCTGAATCATTCATAGACCTGTGACTTGCCCAGGTGGCTACAGACTCCATCTTGTTGCGGTGATTTTGCACAGGAGCACAAAGGGGTTTCCGCCCACAAGAGAGAGAATATAAAAGGCCCTGGAAACCCCTCCATTTTGTCTTCAGCTGGCTCAGAAAATAGCCTCTCCACCCCAAAGAGATGCCTGAAAGAAACTGGAACAAAGGAATAACTACGGAGGGGTGAGTGATTGCTGGACCCAGACTAGGAAGGAGTCTAATCTGTGAAAGAAGCTTATTGGAACATCTCTGAGGTGAGATTTACCTGCATTTAGTTTCCTACTGTATTAGGCTTAGACTTGCATGCTTTTGTTTTATTTTGCTTGGTATTTTACTTTGTTCCGTCTGTTATTACTTGGAAGCACTTAAATCCTACTTTTTATATTTAATAAAATCACTTATTAATACGTGGGGGAGCAAACAGCTGTGCATATCTCTCTATCAGTGTTATAGAGGGCGAACAATTTATGAGTTTACCCTGTATAAGCTTTATACAGAGTAAAATGGATTTATGTGGGGTTTGGACCCTGTTGGGAACTGGGTGTCTGGGTGCTAGAGACTGGAGCACTTCTTAATCTGTTTTCAGTTAAGTCTGTAGCTTGTGGGTGACATGGTTCAGACCTGGGTCTGTGTTTGCAGCAGGCTAGCACGTCTGGCTCAACAAGACAGGGTACTGAAGACCCAAGCTGCCAAGAAAAACAGGCTCAGCACATCAGATGGCAGTCCCAAGGGGGTTTCTGTGACCCAACCCATCACATCCCCTCCATAGAATAAGTCTTCATAGAATAAGTCGTCCCTGTTGCAGTTAAGGATGCAGCATTCGGCAGGATACAGATGCGTTCAGTCTAAGGTATCAAATGAAGGGGAGATTTCTTGAGGAGGTGCAGGTAAAGGATGAGAGAGACGATAGTGAGGCTGTTCTAGTGGGACACCAAAGAGCCTTCTTATCCGTGGAGACAACAGAAGATCTGGCAGGGCAATTCCTATGCTCTTAGGGGAAACGTGCCACTGGCTTTCTTGCCGTGGGTCTAAAACTAGTGGCAGGGACGTCAGCCTTATGAACTGTACTTGTGCAGGCCACTGCATAAGGAAAAGAAGGTGTTTGCTTTGCTTTGGAGAGATTTTGGGGTGGACTTGAAGTGAATCCGTTAAAGTTATCTAAACCAGGACGCAAAAATAACATACTCTTCATTCATTCAATTTTTTTATTTAGTTGTTTTTGGCTAGTTGAATCACTCACTGGATTCCTCCAGAGAAGTGAACTGAGCTCACAGTCTGTCCTGTTTTAATAGGGATGGTCACGTGTGTACTCCATGATGGTCATCAGTGCCAGCCATGTCTCCTCGGCAGTAGGGATGATCTGGTTGGCAGGCAGTAAGAACCCATAACGCCCTCTGTCCCGCAGTTCAAAAGTGAAGGAGTATTTAATGCCCTGGTTATAAGTCCAGTCAATGGTTCCACCGCTGGCTTGATCTAGATTCAGGAAACCCATCCAAAAGGGAAAAATGATGGCTAGCATTAGTAATGGGTGCAGAGAGAAGGGGCCAGTTATAAGGTCATTTAAATGTCACTGCCGAAAAATACAACCAGCAAATTGTTGCATAGGTCCTTGCAACAAAGGGTGAGTGTTTGGCTCTCAGTTACTTACACCAAATGAATAAAACAAGAGGTAGGGGCCTACATCACCCTCTGGCTACCAAATTTTGGGGAAGGGGGTTTAAACTTTGCTGCTGGTCCTTAGATAATGAGCTGATCTAAAAACCCAATGCAAGTTTTGTGAACAGCAGGATGTTTTCGATCTGAGCCTTGTGGCACAGGCACATCGCTCAAAGAATAAATTACAGAGGCTACAAAGAGTGGGGAAAGCCCAAGTTCCACTCTCCTCACTGATGAAGCATGTGGGTTTCTCCAGCCCACATCCCTGGCCAGAACGTGACATTTAAAGTGGAGAAATCAGACTTCAAACTTACCTAGGGATGTGGTGGATTTGATTTAGCGATGGAAATAATGGAGAGATTGGATGTGTCCTTTTTTTTTTTTTTCAAAGATGTGTTCTAGCTCAACCGAAAGATATAGGCTGGATGCAGAAGTCACTCAGGGCTTAGCTACACTACTGCTTACCCCCCTGAGCAACACAAGTTACATCGACTTAAAGTGGTGTCTGCACTGCACAATGTTGTTGGGAGAGCATCTCCTGCCGAAAAGCTTCTGCCTTTCGTTGAGGTGGAGTAATTACGTTAACAGGAGAGCGCTCTCCCATCAACACGGTGTGTCTTCACCATGTAGCTGCACCGATGTAGTTTGGTAGTAAAGACAGGTCCTAAGTGAAATTCTAGCAGCGATCTGTTGATGCAGAGGTCAGACTAGATGACTACAATGGATGGTCCCTTCTGGCCTTCATCTATGAATCCTTCAAGGCTTTTTAAGACTCTTACTGCAGTGGTCAAACAGGGGCGCTCTCACACACACTGCACCATTGGCCAGACGCCTTATGAAGATCAGGTTGCCCTACTTTGAAGTACCACTTATTGCCCTCTGTTGAAGGCAAGATGCCGCCTCTGTGGGGTGGCTGTACCAAAGTACAAACACTGCCTGAGTGATGATGCCCATCATACCGCCAGTACATTACCATGTTCACACAGCATTGATTGAGCCCCCAAAATCCTAACCCAGCATGCACTGGGCTTAGTATGAAAACTAGGATGGATTCACTAGGGCAGCATTTTTTAAAGTTGTTCTGAGGTCCTGGTCAGGTATTTGACGAGGATGTCCTTGGACTTTACAGGGGCTTGAGAGACCAATGGTCTGATATGTGAGTGGCAATGTTCCTAGTAGCTGGACAGTAGGGACTGGCTTCCTGGCATGTCTGGCCTAGGAAAAGGTTCTCACGGTGGTTGTACTTTCCAGTAGAGTGACTAAGCTGTCTGGTTCCTCCCGCACCCACCATGGCTAAAGGGACCAGGTCATCCCCAGTAACTTACAGATGGTTGTGATGATGCTGCCGTATCTGTATTGAGTGTCATAGAGGGAAGACAGGGCAGCGACTGCAGCTTTCGCAATATTATCCTGGAGAAAAATGCAAAGGGGAGAAAAATGAGTTAGATGATGGATGTGAGTGGTGTCTGTGCTCAGAGGGAGCTGGGGCAAGATGCCAGACTGGAGCGGGGTGTGGGGGAAGTTGGGAGCTTGTTGCATCTTTCCAGGGGGAAGAGATGCAAAGGCTGGAAAAATAAAGCAGAGCATTGTTGGGAATATACAACTGACTGGGGCTGAGTGGATCTGCCCTGCAGAACTTGCTCCTGCTTGCCCATCACCCCAGTATTATGGCATTGCAGGAGCTCCCTTTCTTTCCTCTCCCTATGTTTCCCTCCCTCCTTGGGATACTGGGCACTCTTCCTTCTGCCCAATAGAGACAGCAGATTATGACGCTGTTTGAACACTGAGTTCTGGTTTGGCTGACGTTTCAGTGCTTGTATCAGGCAGACAATGTCACCTAGTGCCCCACCTGAGAGAGAAGGTCAACTAAATCATACGTGCGCCACTTCAGTGGGGCCTACAACCTTTGGCTCCAAAGCAGAACAGAGGCACCTGCTACTTGAGCTAAAGGAGGATCTCTGTTTGCTTGCAACAGTAGCCAGGCTCTTACCCTCCCTGGGCTTCAGCCACTAGAGGGCGCTATTGATGGCACATGCTGAGCCAGTGCATTACAGGTGTCTTCTGCCTTATGGGAAAATGGGATTTGTTGCCTGTCCTCCATCGTTCCCTAGGCTCTTCCTTCAACTCACCCCTTTGAATGCCCCCCTCTCACCAGCCTAGCTGGGTCGTTGCAGGCACCAGCCAGGTGCCCTAAATTCTGCTGAGTCAGCCATGTGATTTAGTTGGGGATTGGTCCTGCTTTGAGCAGGGGGTTGGACTAGACGACCTCCTGAGGTCCCTTCCTGATATTCTATGATTTGCAACTGGCTCCTCTGAGCCCCAAACCCATTTATGCTGGTTGCAACGCAGCCACAGAGGGAGAGCAAAGAGGCCTTTGGACCAAAAATGTGCGAGAGCAGAAAAGGGGATGTGGTTGCAGAGGAGAAACCCATGCGGGGAGAAAATCCACAGCTGGGTTGCAGGGGTTCAGGCCGGCCCTGCGGCTGAGTGACCACACAGTCTTCATATCGTTCTGGCCCCACTTTGAAAGATGATACCCCCGGCAGCCACCTCACCCTGAGGGTGTGAGGAAGACCCTACCAGTTCCTGGTAATCAGGGGCCCGGGTTTTGGTGTAGCCATAGGGATACAAGAGGAGCTGGCTGTAGCTATGGATAGAGATGAAGGTTTTGATGTTCCCATGGCTCTTCACAAAGTCCACGATGGCTTTCACCTCACGCTCCGAGTTGGCATAAGGGCCACGGTAAGTCTCAGAACAGGGGTTGCTGCTAGCCCCGGACCCTGCAGAGGGAGGAGTGTAGGCATATTCTTAATATTTGTGATTCTGTTTATAATAATTGTAAATCTGCAATATTGATTTGCAACTCCAGTTTATAACATTTGTAATTCTCCTATTTGACATAATTGTAAATCTGCAATATTGATTTACAATTCCCCATAACTGCTGCCGGTGTCTGGATTAAAGCTTGCAAACCGTCAGTTAACTCTAAGAACCTTGCAAGCCGTTAATTGACTCTACTTTCTCTGAATTGATACTTTTTCTCACTTGTTATTGAGATTGACGCTTATAAACGTAAACCACTCAACGTTACTTTCTCCAATGGTTATGTTCAATTGGCTCTACTTTGCAAACGGATATTTTGTGATGGAGATTGACAAGGTTTTTTTTGTAACACCCATGAAGAGCCGCTAATTGGAGCGGCGCTCATAGAAATGTCACATAGAGACTCCCACCCTCTATAGTTTGTATCAGGAATGTTAAAAAACGGGGAGTCTCAAATAAATAACGCCTTTGTATGTTAAAAGAAAGTTAATACCGAAGGAATGTTAAGAGACAGGGAGTCTCAAATAAATAACAATACTCGGTGAAATAAGAAATGTGTTCTTATTAAAGTAAAGAATGTATGTGAATGAATGGTGGGTTTTGAATAATCGGTGGCAGCCTAGGAATTTGATATCAATTGGCCGAAGAAGACGCCAGGTGGAAACAACCAGAGAACTCCCCGGAGGGCAAACTGGGATCCACCCGACCAATTCAAAGGATGAAGAAAGCTGATGAGCACCTGACAGCCGTCCTGGAGCCGTCATGACTAACAATATGACAAAGCAAATACCATGGACTGGCATAGGAAGAAATTCCCATGAAAAATAGACACTAAGGACTGAGAACTTTGAGTCTCCAGTTCTTCCACTACCCTTCAGGAGCATCGGATGCGCATCTGACACGGACTCAGCTCCACTCTCGTGTACAGGATACCTGGCCAGTATTCTGTCACGAGCAACTTCTAGGCTGGTAACTATAACCCCTATGCAGAACTGGTATGAATGAATGAATGAATATATATATATATAGCTAAGTAAGGAATAAGTAACAATACAACAGTGTGAGTTTTATATATATTTCTTCTTTTTATTATTATATTTACAATAAATGTGGCATTTTGCCTTGTCCCTTTAATAAGATCCTGCTAGTTTTTATTTTATTGGCATAACAGGAGGGTATCTTTGCTTCAGAAACATGGTGGCTCAGAGGGTCAGTAATGGGGGGTAGGGAGTTTTCCAGCTCTAGCTAGCACAAATTAAAGCTCTTTGCAGCTACTGGCTGTTTGGTAGCCTAGGTGGAATGAAGTTCGGGGTCTCCTCCCAGTCTCTAGCAGCCAGGTTTTCACATCACTATTGTCACTAGTTCCTCTCCATCCCCATTGGCAAACCAGAGGCCAAGGACTGAATGGGCCATGGAGTCTGAACTAGGGTTGCCAGGTGTCCAGTTTTTGACCAGAATGCCTGGTCGAAAAGGGACCCTGGCAGCTCCCGTCGACACCGCTGACCAGGCTGCTAAAAGTCTGGTTGGTGGCACAGCAGGGCTAAGGCAGGCTCCCTGCCTGCCCTGGCTCTGCAAGGCTCCCGGAAGCATCCGGTGCGTCTGGCTCCTAGGCACAGAGGTGGCCACAGGGGCGCTGCGTGCTGCCCCCATCCTGAGTGCTGGCTCCGCAGCTCCCATTGTCTGGGAACTACGGCCAACGGGAGCTGTGGGGGCTGTGCCTCTGGGCGTGGGCAGCATGCAGAGCCCCCAGGCCCCTCCGCCTCAGAGCTGGACATGCCGGCTGCTTCTGGGAGCCGCCTGAATTAAGTGCCACCCAGAGTCCGCATCCCTTCCTGCACCCCAACCCCGTGCCCCAGCCCTGAGCCCCCTCCTGCACCCCAAACTCTCTCCTGGAGTCCTTACCCTGCACCTCCTCCCACACCCCAACCCCCTGTCCCAGCCCTGAGCTCCCTCCAGCCCTCCAAACCCTTCATCCCCAGCCCCACCCCATAGCCCCTACTCCCAGCCAGAGCCCCCAGCCCCTCCTACACCCCAAACCCCTGCCCCATCCCTGAGCCCCCTCCTGCACCCCAAACCCCTCATATCCTGCCCCATTCCTTCCTGCATCCCAGCCCCCTGCCCCAGCCCAGTGAAAGTGTGTGAGGGTGGGGGAGAGTGAGTGACGGGGCCTGGATGGAGTGAGTAGGGGTGGGACCTTGGAGAAGGGGCGGAGAAAGACTGTTCAGTTTTGTGCGATTAGTTGGCAACCCTAGTCTGAACTCCCCTTTCCCACTTCGAGGTGGGCTAAAGCACGCCAGGCGAGATTGGCAGAGGGGGACATGGATTAGGCCACATGCTCAGTTCCCTTCAGGTTCTTCCTGGCTCTCCCCTGGGAACAAGATTCTGTGGCAATGCCCCCAACGACCCCCACTTTTCTGTTGATCACCCTCCCCCTGTGCTTGCCCCTTAAGGCCCAGGCTCCCCCTGCCTCTCCTTGCCGTGGAGGAGAGTGGATACACACGGGTGGGCTGGTGCTGGAGTCACTCCAAAGCAATAGAAGATGCTGCTTTGCTGTAGGGGCCAGCACAGGATAAAACCCAGCTCTTCCCATTAACCGGCTGTGAATAGCACTGCCAGGCCCTTCGCTCGCTCCCTCTCTGGGCCCAGGGGAGTCCACGTAAATTCCCCCAAGGAGAGGTTAAAGGAAAACCGTACCTCCGAAACCCGCATCCCAGTTCCTGTTGGGATCCACGCCGATGCAGGCCGACCCAGAGTTGATGGACCGGGTCTTACGCCACATGCGGTTCTGGGACAGAGGGGAGAATCATTTATCAGGGTGCCGCCCTTTCCACAGGGCGGAGTGAGACTAGTGTCTCCTAGGGCTGATGGGTCATGCGGTGCTGGTGGGGAGAAAGTCTGTTCTCTAGGGGCCCAAGTCTCCTCTTGCGTACACTGGAGTGAATCCACTGAAGTCAATGCAGTTACACCAATATAAAGGTGTGAGGAAAGCAGTGAGGCCTAGGAGATAGGGAGTTAGACAGGGACTCAGGAATCTTTGGATTCTATTCTAGATTCTGCTATTGATTTGCTGGTTCACCTTGGGCAAATAATTCTCCCTCTCTCTCCACTCCCACCCTTTGCCTGTCTTGGCCAACTCTTTGGTGCAGGCTCCATCTCTCACTATGTGGATGTACAGCACCTACCACGTTGGTATCCTGATCTTGGTTGGTATCTCTGCTGTAATACAGATATCAAACAGTAATGCTATGGAGACTCAAGTGCCTACAATCTGGATAGATCAGGCCTCCCTTAACTTCTCTTGGGTGTACTTGCCTTCTTATAGCTCAGAGCAAATATAGGTCAATTTCCTGACCCAGCAAGGTCTGATGGAGCCTCTAACCCACATAGCAAGTTCTTCCCTGTTAAGACTGAAGCAAGCGCTAAGGCCTCCAGTGATTCTCCGTGGCCTTTCACCGTTGTGTGGGCATTGCCCAATGTGCCGGGTGGGTAGAAATGGCTCCCATTACATAGCACTGAAGCAGTAGAGTATCAGGACCCAATACACGGCTCACCAAGCTGCAGAGACACCTCCTTCCACTCCCCATCCAGCCCCCCCACCCCCCCGCTCAAGAGTTTGTTGCCTGGAAGTCCTGAGCCAGAGATCTGATCGCTGTCATAAAGGCTGGCTAAGGAGGCCAAGGAGAAATACCTTGGTGTGGGTGAAAGCAAAGCCATCGGGGTTGGTAACGATTTCCAGGAAGATGTCCAGGTTGTCCAGGATGGAGGTGAGAGAAGGGTCTTTGCCGTAACTATCAACAATCTGAACAGGGAGGCACAAGTGAGGAAAAGCCGCCCTGAGACCCAGACACATCAGTCATTCTGCTTCGTTATGCGCATAGGGCCAGAGCCACAGCCTGTGTCAATTAGCTGTCACTTTACACCAGCTGAGAACGTGGCCCATTATCCCTCGCCAGCGGCAAGGCTTGAAACCCACAATTTTGGGGGCCTGTTTCAAGGAAGCAGGGAGCTTATTTCTGGCCTCTGTGCACAATTCCTGCCTTCATCAGGGCCCAACCCACACACAGAAGTAGCATCACCGACTTCACCAGCTCCTAGCTGTCGTGACTATGTCAGGTGAGCTTGCTGCTGCTTCTAGGTCAAGCACATCCCAGCTAGTGGGGTCCCGGGTCTCTCTTCACCCCTCATCCTGGAATGTGCCATTCTCTGCTGAAACTGCAGGCAGTACCTTCTTCGCAAACCAGACTCCGCTGGCCTGAGTGACCCACTCCCGAGAGTGGATGCCGGTGTCGATCCAAATAGCTGGGCGCTTGGTTCCTCTAGTGCTGAACTGCATGGAAAAGCAGAGATGCAGGGGGGGTTGATTTTCTGCAGTGCAGCTCATCCATCCTTTAGTACCACGGATTGGAATGCTGCTCAGGTGACCCCTCAGGGAGTCAATGCCATGCCAGATGTCTCCGAGCTTCAGAGATCTCCCTCCCCCTTTTTAAATGACATCATGCTTAGGAACAGGGAGCTCATATAGTCCCAGAGGAGCCATCATCCACAATGACCAGACCTTATGGCACTTGATAGATACATTGTATTGTATATTTCTTCACTCATCCCTGAAATGCAGCTACCTCTGGGGTGGAACATGGCTAAAGCACTAGACTGTGGTTTATGAAAGGAAGCAAACAATTTTGGGGGAATTTAAGTCAGCAGAATGTACTAATTACCCAGGTTGGAATTTAGCCACAGCACTAGGGTTACTAACTGTACTGCTGCAAAACGCGTTGCGGGAATCTTTAATGACCATATGGGGTCAGGACCACAGCTTTACATCTCATCCAAAAGATGGCATCTCCAGCAGCACAGCGCACTCTATGTCATGCCAGGACATTGGCTTAACACTGTTTCAGGCGGAAGAACTGAGTCACACACCAGGCAGAAAAATTTCTATCAAAATTTTTCAACAGAAAATGGGTTTTCTGACAAAAAGGAAATTTTAACAAAAAGCATCCAGTTTTGGCCTAAATTTTTAGGTTTTTTTGACCAAAACTCAGATATTTCCAAAGTAAAATGTCTAAATTTTTGCAGGAAAAATCTCATATCTAGGGAATCACCTATACCATTCCCTAAGTTCTCCTGGAAGGCCACTAGCCAAAGCTTGACTTGGCCCCACGGAAGATAATAGAAGAGTCCATCATGGGGCAAACTCTGTCCACCAGAACTCAGATAGGGTGTTGAAAGCAATTAAAATATTCCCCAGGAAAGACTAGCTGGCAGGGGACCGAGCAAGAGAGGGGTAAATATGCTCTGCTGAATCTCTGTGGTGGTATTTAGGAAGTAAATGCCTCTTTGCTAACTAGCAATGGCAGAGGTTTATTAACAGGAAGCTTGATTATCCTAGAGCTTGCACCAGGTTTTCACCAGGGTAACTCCACTGACATTACTGCTGATTTATACTAGTGCAACAGAAAGTAGGGTTTGCACTTGTGCGTTTACACAGAGTATGTGGGCTGATTCTTTTCTCCCCTGATATAAATCAGGAGTTACTCCACTGAGGGTAATGGAGGTACATCAACGAGAAGTCGGTGTGAGAGCCGAATCAGGCCCCGTGGCCATCCCCTGTGACTTTACCTTCAGGACGTAGAGAGGGCGGCCCTCGTAACTGTTCCCGATCTGAATTTTGCTGACCAGGTTTGGATTTGCAGCGACCAATAAGTCCATGAAGTTGTAGATCTGGCGTATAAAGAGGATGCTGGAATTAGGTCTAAACAGCAGATTGGCATACACCTTTGTGGTCCCCACACTCCCTTTGCTTCAGATAACCCCTGGGACTATTTTCTAGTTTGGCGCGAGTGCTTTCTGATCCATGACATGGTGGAGGGCTTGGGGAGGGGCTAACCAATCCTTATCTTCCCTTTACCAAACTTTAAACACAAACATTCGCCATTTGTATACAGCGGCCCAGGAGAAGACCTTCCTAACTAAACTGCTTGATGAAATCTTTGAATGGGGACTTTCATTTGCTCCTCCTTGTGTTGTCCACTGCTGTTGTGTATCCGACTGCCTTACTCACTTGAAAGTCTCAGATGATATGGGCCAGAGCATAGCTTTTCTTTTTGTTTTTGCATAGAAAATGCAATGAAGTGTGGGTGAAAAATTAGAGGTCTGTGTGACACTGCACCCTGTATTCTTCATAGTGATATTATTAATGATATGATTATGGCATAATTATGATGCATTTTATGCAAGACAGGTCATGTGATATGTCATTGAAAAAGATATGATTTGCTGATTATGATTATCCTATTTGTATGCATGTATCATTTTTGTATCTGAAGTTATGAATATTGACTATGTTTCTGTATTTCAGATATAGTTACACCTGGGTAGTGCCCCACTAGATAAGATGCTTTCAGTCTAGATAGCTGGTTGGGAAGGCCCTATTCAGGGCAATGAACTATTCGGGAAAACAGTAAGCCTCAGGAAAAGCTTATCCCATCTGGTGAGCCTTCCTGAGAACGCTACAGACAGCCTGTAAGTAATGGCTACTATGACTCTACAGGGACATGTAACCAGGCCACATGATGCTGGACTCCATCTTGGGATGTCAGTAGTTTTCCACAGACTGGTCTGGAAACCAGCTTTGGAACAAAGGGTTCCCGCAATATGCAAAAGCTATATAAGGCAGGGAGTGACATCATCTGTTGTTCTTCACTCCCCACCCAAGAAGACTCATGGAAACACCTGAGGAACAAAGGCTGAACTGGGGGAAGTGCTGGACCCAGGCTAAAAGGATTTCTAGCCTATGCATGAAAGACCTGGGAATTCCAAGCTGTAAAGCAAGTGCAGCTTGCCCCTTAAGGGTCTGCAGCCTGCTTGTATCATCTCTTAGGGTGAGAATCTGCTAATTCATATCCAGTCTATCTAGTATATTAAGCATAGTTTGCTTTTTTGTTTATTTGCTAGGTAATCTGCTGTTTGCTACCCCTTATAATCACTTTAAACCTATCTTTTGTAGTTAATAAACTTGTTTTTGTTTTAATCTAAGTCAGTGAGCTTTGACTGGAGTGCTTGGGGAAAATCTCTGCTTGGTTACCACAAGTGTGCACTGTCCTCTTCACATTGAGGGGGAGGCGGACCGGGTATTAAACCCATATACTGGCCAAATTTGACCAGGGCAGGACAGTACTGCTCTGGGGTCCCAGGCTGAGAAGCTGGTGATTAGAGAGCCTGCGTGTAACTCCAGCTGGCCGTGTTCCTACCTGTGTGAATGCTGATGAAAGTGCAAGTTTGGACGGCTTTGCAGCTTGTCACAGCAGTACAGTGTGAGAGGGAGCCCAGGCTGGTGGGTCAGGGGCCTCAGTGGTACCCCAGTTCCAGGTGGCACCCTGGGGGAACCTATCACAGCCAGTTTGGAGCCTTTAAAATCAGCCTCCAAAGTGTCCCAGCACCACAACACAGCAGAGAGAGCAATTCCAAAATGCATCTTTGCCACAATGCAAATTGTGTGCCCACCCATGGTCTTTGCTTTGTGTGGAGCCCTAAGTGGAGAGGGTGCATGTGGTCTATTCAATGGTGAAAGCCTGTCTCATATTCTCCTAACTTGGCCTTCCACAAATGCTCCTCTCAGACCCTGGTGGGTCACACGTCAATGGGTGAGCACCGGCTGTTACCTCATCCAGAGTGTGGTAAGAGGCATAGTTAAAAGTCTCCACAGATTGGGGCATGAAATGCTGACGGATCATCTGAGTCTGTTCCTCATCCACCAGCGTCTGGAAGAGGCAGGGAGAAGAATCTGTTAGGAAAGACTAGACATGCGAAGGCATCACGAAGAGCAGAAGAAGACAGAGCACTGATTATACCGAGGAGAATGTGCCTTTCATTTCCTTGCACCTGTTTCCCCCTGTAAATGGCTGAGCTTTGACTATGAGTTACAACTATTGGGCCAAACCCTTTCTCAGTTTCTATTCAGTCCGATTCTTTGCTCTCAGGATCAGATCATCCAATGAGGGTTTATCCTGCGAGCAGAGTTTCAACGGAATGAGCTCTCCAGTTTGCCTGGGAAATTTCAATTAGGCTCAGCTGAATTTAGCTCTTGATCAAATTCACTTGTTATTTTCCTGATTCACCATCAGGCTCTTAAAAACGATGGGCCAAAACCTTCTCTCACTTACATGCCCATGCAACGCTATTGCCTTCTGTGGAATTGAAAGTATGGATCCAATAGAGGGCAGAACTTGGCTTTGTATTCTCAAACACAAAGGAGCCGAGCTGGTGTAACTTAGGAGGAGACTTTGGCCCGTCAGTTATCCAGATAACTCATAGGGTCACAGTGAGTTTCATGCAATATCTCTGGTTTCCTGATCCAGCCCCCTCTGCAGAGCATCTAGTCCTCTGCACATCCAGCACTCACCTGTAGATCATCTATCAGGATGGAATAGCGAATTCCACTGGACTCTAGGAAGATTTTGACGGCTTGAAGGCTGGCAAAGGGAACTCGTACATCTGTAGGAACGTCTTGGCCTCCAGGTCCCCGCCAGAAATCCAGCTGTCAAAGAACATAAGAATGACCATACTGGGTCAGACCAAAGTTCCATCTAGCCCAGTATCCTGTCTTCCGACAATAGCCAATGCCAGGTGCAGAACAGGGAATCATCAAGTGATCCATTCCCTGCCGCTCATTCCCAGCTTCTGGCAAACAGAGGCTAGGGACACCCTCCCTGCCCATCTTGACTAATAGCCATTGCGGGACCTGTCCTCCATGAACTTATCGAGTTCTTTTTTGAACAAAGACAAAACAAATAACCCTCAACAGTGTTAGAAATATTTGGACCCATCAGCCAGCCAGGGGCTTCAGGAATTGCCCCTTGTTGAATTACACTGGGGAAACTTCTCCGGATTCCATGCAGCTAAATACCCCTGCAGTGCACTGAAAGCACCCCTGGCTGGCTGACGGGTCCAAATATTTCTAATAGTTGTGTAAGGGTTTTAGCTCTGGAAAGGTAGGGGAAGGAATTGGTTCACTCTTGAGGTGAGATGGAGTTATCATAAGGGCTGAGCAAGCTTAATAGGTGCCTCCAGAGATGAAGAGAGGTATTAAGAGGTGAATGGCAAATATTATCCCTAAGTGAGAGACATGTGCTTTAGTAAAATTTAGCCATTTTAGTTGCAAACTTTTGTCTCAGTTTTGATTAGGATTGGGATCTTGTGGCACTCTGTACCTCAAAGCAGCACCCTGGAACCCCCATCTCCACCCCAGCCATATCACTGTGACATATTTTATATGAAGCACGTCATGGAAGATATCGTATGAAGTCATGATCTGCTGAAACCCACCGTTCTGCATATGTCTAGCGGTTAGTGTGTATCCGGGTATGAGATTTTGCTGTATGGTTGCTACTGAAATATGTTGTCAGTTGGCTAGTGACATACAAGGGAGGCAAATCCCTTCCCGGAGCGTACTCAGGGACCAGTAGTCAGCAGGGGAGTTGTAATCAAGGGATTTACAATGCAATGACCGTGGTACAATGGGGACTGCTCAACTCTCTTACTCAGTTGCACAAGACCACACCAGGGAGATTGCTGTGACTCAGGGAAGTTTCCTGAGTGGCTCTGGGAGCATTCCCACGATCTCCAGGAGCTGGGTGCAGGGCTCCACATGCTGGTGTGCAGAGTGATAACAGCACCTGGAGGGGTTTGCTGCTTGGCACTAGCAAAGCATCCCGAGAGGCAGCCCAGGCTGGAGAGTTAAGGGGGCAGAGCAGTACCCCAGTTTCAAGTTGTACGCCGGGGGTCCCGTCACAGATCTCAAACCTTTTTGGGGGGGCGTGTTTGAAATCTGAACCTAGTGATGGATTCCAATTTCTAACATGCCCCTCCCTTTATAATGGGCCACACCGGAGCCCCAGCTCCAAAAACTTCTGCTCTATGGTTGGACATGAGACATTTTTCTGGCTCTGATCCCGTCTCTAGATTAAATCCATGTGGGGGTTGCACACCCTGAGGTTCACCCAGAAATTCAAAGCAGAGCTCAGCTGGAATGGACTAGTTTCCCTTTGCTTTGCACTGAAATCATCAACTGCCTCCAAGTTCACTCAAAGGCTTTTAAGTCTCAGCAACCCTTCCCATGAACCCAAGGGTCTGACGCTCCTCTCCCACCATGCAAACCACTGCAGTTAATGGACTTACATTGGTCTAAGTGAGCGCTAACTCAGGCCTGGGGCATTCTAGGCTAGCTAGTCATTAAGAGCTACTTGTATTGTGTCTTTAAGACCTAGGGCCCAGCTTGCCATGAGACCAGGTTTGGGTTTCTTAGCAAATGTGTGGCACAGATTTTATGTGCTGATTGGCCCGGCACCCCCACTCACCCCTCCGCCCACCCCCGATCTGTTTTCTTCTTCATCTCACCTCCCCTGAGAGTCATCCGCTGGCCCCGAATGCATTATGGTGGGATGTCAAATCTAGCATTAAGAGCCACGCTGGACCCTGAAGCGAGCTGAAGGGAGCTCGGCCCCACTGACAGTCCCTTCCTAACGGCTTAGCTTAGGCCAAGCCTCGAGGAGACCCTGTGTGGTGGCACGAGGCAGTGCGGGCTGGGTGAGTCAGGCTTGGGGCTAGAGACAGCCATCACGTCCAGCAGCATCAGGAAAGCATCCCCTTACTACTGGTGGTAACAGACTCCTGCTGCCTCTTGACCGTGAGGGACAGGGGGCAGAGGATGTTTTCCTACCTAGCACAGGCTCATGGAGTGTTTTTTAACTTTATCCTCTCTGCTCCGGCCTGGGAATCCTGGGGTTTCCCTCACCGCTGCAGCCCCCTCATAATGGAGAGGTGGAAAGGAGTGTGGGGAGGCAAAGGAGGAGCTGGGGGAATATGGGATCAGCCCCCAGTGGTGCATGAAAAGCAAACTAAACTCCTCTCTCTGCTTGGTACACAGCATGGGAGAGCCGGAGAGGCATAGCAGCATCTGTTGGGTTATGCCTGATACAGAGATCTCTCCAGGGCTGAACTGTAATGTTCCAAACTCTGGGCAGCTCCCAAGCAGGGGAAGCTGCTGAGGGCCATGGGGAGGCAGCTTTTAAGCCTTTTGGGAGGCAATTGTTCCATTTGGAAGTTAAAGGAACAAATAGTGATGGTCAGAGAGAGAAATACAGACACCTAAAGCACCCAAGTGCCTAAGCACCCAGTGAGCAGAACGGACCTACCATCTCATGGGCTTGCTGTTCACAGACAGATGGGGAGACAGGACAGGAGAGACAAGTGGAAGGAAAGAAACCTGACACCCATACAGGGTAAATCCCTACAAAGAGATGGAGGAGGTCTGTTCCCATGGTACAATTAACATCTTCAGTGTTGTTGGTGCACCCGTTGAAGAGTTAATGAAGCCGTATGGTACCAAAGCACCATCGCACGAGGCACAAATTGTTCCCCTTTCTTGGCAGTCTCAGCAGAGGTCAAGAGCTGGATGGCCCTGGAGATTGAAATCCTCTAGAGATGGTCCCACCTGGCCAGGGTTGAGCCATATTACTATGGGCCCATGTGGGACCAGTTCTAGGGTTCATTAGCATCCTCCTGGCCTCAGGGCTGTTAATCTGGTGCCCTTATCAACAGAGGTCTCAGACACGGCTGATCTGTGCCTTCCCGTTACCTGCAGCTCCTGCAGCTCCTCCAGCTCCTTCACCTTCTCCACATCTGCTTCATTGGCAACGAAGATACGGAGCACCTGGTTCCTGGGCAGAAGGAGAGAAGTTACTGGGGATCGTGGAGGAGAGTCTGAAGGAAGTGAGGCTGGACAAAGCGATTGAACGCCGAGGGATTCACACACCCATTCGGTTGGGATGTTAGAATACGGTCAATGCAACGGACATCATTAGGTATCGTACTATTCGGCTCTCGTGTGTGACTTCCCATCCTCAGATCACAAAGCACTTTACAAAGGCAGGTAAGTGCCATGACTCCCATTTTACAGACGGGGACGCTGGACAGGAGAGGACTTGCCCAGGGTCAGAAAGGAATTCAGTGGCCAAGCCAGGACTAGCACCCAGGTATCTTGAATCTCAGCTCTATGCCTTATCATATGGACCATGCAGTAGCATTAGTCATTCATTGAGTGCCATGGGCGTGCTTGGTATTGGCCAAGCTATAGAAGGAAATAGAGTCATGCCCAAGCAGGAACAAGCTCTAGCAGTAAGACCCTACTGCCGGTAACTCCAGAGACAATAGAGTCATAGAGTTAAAGGCGAGGCGGGACCAGATCATCTAGTTTGGGCTCTTAATACACCACCAGCAGCAAACTAAACGACACTGGGACGTTACACGGGAGTAGTCTCACAGGTAAACCCATTGATGTCTGGTTGGGCTACAAAGGGAGAGGCTCCCCTTGACTGCACCAGCAAGAGTTACACCCTCGCATAACAAACCCACATTCCTACGGATACCAAGAACACCCAGAGTTATAATTAATGACAACACAAGCTATTTAAGCATAAGCTTTCGTGAGCTACAGCTCACTTCACTGGATGCATTTATGCATCCGATGAAGTGAGCTGTAGCTCACGAAAGCTTATGCTCAAATAAGAAAAGTCCTCCTTTTCTTTTTGCGAATACAGACTAACACAGCTGCTGCTCTGAAACACAAGCTATGAACGGTTGGGACACCTCAAGCTTCATGGCTTAAGCCAATCCTTAATTATTAAGGTATGTCTACACAGCCCACAGCAGCAAGCTTCCTGGCCTGGGTCACCAGACTAGGGCTCGCATGATCACTCTAAAAACACAGCTGCTGTGCAAACAATGCTTTTTAGTTGTGACTGTGGGCTCAAAAGCCCTCCCCCTTCCTAGGCGTCAGAGCCCAGGCTCCAGCCCAAGCTGCAACACCTCCACAGCTGTTTGTAGAGCAGACATGCGAGCCCCACAAGTCTGTCTCCTCAGCTGCCACGGGCTGTGTAGACACAGCTTTAGAGACCAGGATGAAACCTGGGGTGCAAGGGGCAGATTATCCCACGTCTGCAATTGTGGGGGCGCCTACACCTTCCTCTGAAGCATCTGCCACTGTCAGGGATGGGATTCTGGATTGGATGGACCTTGGGTCAGATCCGGACTGGTCCGTCCTCTGGTCCTGTAGCTATTGCTCACATCCCGGGATTAAAACGCACACCTGACAACAGGACATTCAGCCAGCCATGAGAAACCCAGTGAATGGGGACCGCGTCCCAGTGGGGAGTCCAGAGACCCCTTCTGAACGATATAGGGGCCTGACGCAGCAGCAGTGTGCCCTCTAATTTTCCCCCACACGTGTGCAGAATGTAACTCAGATCCCATCGCATCTAACATCCCATCATAGGCCATTGGGCATATTTACTGCTAATAGTAAAAGTTCAATTAATTGCCAAAATTAGGCTATCCCATCATACCATCCCCTCCATAAACTTATCAAGCTTAGTCTTGAAGCCAGATATATCTTTTGCCCCTACTGCTTCCCTTAGAAGGCTGTTCCCGAACTTCACTCCTCTGTTGGTTAGAAACCTTCGTCTAATTTCAAGTCTAAACTTCCTGATGGCCAGTTTATATCCATTTGTTCTTGTGTCTACATTGGTACTGAGCTTAAATAATTCCTCTTCCTCCCTGATATTTATCCCTCTGATATATTTATAGAAGAGCAATCCTATCACCCCTCAGCCTTCTCTTGGTTAGGCTAAACAAGCCAAGCTCCTTGAGTCTCCTTTCATAAGACAGGTTTTCCATTTCTCGGATCATCCTAGTAGCCCTTCTCTGCACCTGTTCCAGTTTGAATTCATCCTTCTTAAACATGGGAGACCAGAACTACGCACAGTATTCCAGGTGAGGTCTAATCACTGTCTTGTATAATGGTACTAACACCTCTTTATCCCTACTGGAAATACCTCTCCTGATGCATCCCAAGACCGCATTGGCTTTTTTCACGGCCATATCACTTTGACGGCTCATAGTCATCCTGTCATCAACCAATGCTCCAGGGTCCTTCTCCTCCTCTGTTATTCCAACTGATGAGTCCCCAGCTTTTAACAAAAATTCTTGTTACTAATTCCTAAATGCATGACCTTGCACTTGTCACTATTAAATTTTATCCTATTATTATTACTCCAGTTTACAAGGTCAACCAGATCTTCCTGTATGATAGCCCGGTCCTTCTCTGTTCTTGCAATACCTCCCAGCTTTGCGTCATCCGCAGACTTTATTAGCACACTCCTGCTTTTTGTGCCAAGGTCAGTAATAAGCCAAGTTTACATTCAGAAAAGAGGGAGCCCAAACCCAGGAAAGGGCTAGCAGCGGTGTAGAGACGTTCCCACTCTACCTGTGGTACGGATGTGGCCCCATCACCATAGTGTTTGAGCTGCCTCACAATGTCTAATCTGTTTCTCCTCCCAGCCCCTCTGAGGTAGAGCAGGGCTGTTATCCCCATTGTACAGATGGGGCACTGAGGCACAGAGAGACTAACAGCCAGATTTTCAAAGGTATTTAGACACCTAGTGGGATTTTCAAAAGCGCCTAGAGGTTAGGTGCTTTGTAAACCCCACTAGATGCCTAGCTGCCCCTTTGGGTGCCTACAAATCTTTGAAACTCTGTCCCTAAGGCACTGGACCAGGGCCAGCCTTAGGGAAACTGGCACCCTGGGCAAACTTGTATTTGTAACCTGGCCCCCCTGGACTCCCCACCCCCCATCACCTCTGGGCCCTGCTGCCTCCCTCCAGTGCTTAATTTATATTGAAAGAAGTGCCAGAGCTCAGTCCCGCACAAATGAAGCCCTGGCAGGGTGCTCTTATGGTGGGGGGCTGTTGGCCGGGCGCCCAGCTCTGAAGGACTTGCCACCGCCAGCAGCAGTGTGGGTGGCCTGGAACATGGTGTATTGGCACCCTTCGTTCTGCGCTGCTGCTGTGGCTCATGGGGCTGGGTGCTCGGCACGTGGCTCAAGGAGGGCTTTGCGCTGTCACACGGGGGCTGCAGCTTGCCAGAGCCCACGGCCCTCTGGCGCTGCTGGCTCATCAGGGGCGCCACTTCAGATTTGGATGGGGGGCAACTTCAACCGTGATTCCAGGGGCTACTGAGGCACCTGAAAACTCTAGGTTTGGGGTGGGGAATTGTTTGGTTTTTTGCAGATAATTAAGGATTTAGCTGACATGAGCACTCTATCTAATTCCCATGTAAAGAAAGAAATTATATATACAAACACCAATTAAAGCCATATTTTAAGTTTATATGTAAATTTAGAAGAATCAGGAGATAATACAGCCAGATATTCCCAATCCCAAACCTTGAGGCATCCGTTCTGGAGCTTTAGCACAGATCTCAGAAACACACGTTTGATACTTTGTACACTCTCTTTAGGAGAGAGAAATAAAAATAAATGAAATCTGCTTAAAATCTGCTTACTTTCTCTACCAGACACACTCTGTGTTACTGCCATTGTCTACAATACTTTAGTCTGTTGTTTTCCACTCCACCAGAAATGTATTGACTTAATTTTAATATACATGATTAAGGGTTTTTTCTCTTTTATAAGAATGGGAATTTCATTTTCTAATTATTTTGGCATTTATGTTTACCGATCATAGTCATGTACGTCAGCAGACAGGGCTCCTGGGAGCAGCTTGGCCAGGAGCAGCTCCAAGGTGGGGGACCAGAGCAGCGGTGGCTGCAAAGAAAAGCAGTGAGGGGAGGAGGTGCACCCCCTTAGAACAGTGCCCTGGGTAGTCACCCAGCCTGCTCACCGCTAAGGCTGGGCCTGCACTGGCCTGAGGTCATACAGGAAGTCCATGGCAGGAGTAGAATCCAGGTCTTGAAGGACTAGCTCCCTATCCACTGGATCAGCCTCTCTCTCTGCTACATGCTGCAAACAAAGAGGACTCTGACAGATGGGAGCAACACCAAGGAGGGCAGTTCTCTGAGACTCCAGCAATCAGTCCTAGGTGACTGGGAAGGATGTCAGGAAGGATGAAGAAAGAAAGAGAATGAGAGTCAGCTGAAAGGAGATCACTTAGCCCCCAAGGAGGCCAGGTTTTGCCCCAGACTGGGTTGTAGAGCAATATACCTACTGTGCAATTTTAACTGAAAACCATTTTGTTTTGTCATTTTTTGTTCTGAGTCCAAGAAAAGGAAGGAATGAGGAAGTCTCACATGAGTCTCAGATGTGTCTATGTCTCAAACTCTTAGGGTTTCAGCTGTATCCAGGCCAGTTCCAGAACAATGAACAGAAATTGCATCCACAGAGTCCATAAAGTCGACAATTATTGTCATTATTTGTATTATTCACCAACTGTTCAGAATACACCCTAAAACGTAGTCCCTGAGCCAACGCATCTAAGATGTGTAGTTCTGGGTAAGATGGCTCAGATATCTAAATTTGAAGTGTATAGTTATTGAGAACATGTTAATATCTACGGGTGGAGGTGCTGATGGCAATTTGCTTAATTAACGACTAGAAGATTTGACCCTCCAGCTTTTCTTCACGAGGAAGAGCTGCCCAGAGCTCCTGTGCCTGTTTATTTTCCTTTCTTGCCTGCAGTGGGCCTGATATACCTCAGAAGTCTCCACTTTTTTTCTCCACTTTGAAATGTGGAACTTGGGAGTAATTAGCCTTTGCACAGAAGTGAAAGCAGTGCTGCCAATTCTCATGATTTTGTCATGAGGCTCATGATAATTATTGTTTTCCTTAAAGCTCCAGCTCCTGGAGTCACGTGAATATGTGGTGATTTCAGCCTTCAGTCTTAAAAAGAATTAAGTTTCTACCCCTCGTGGCTGTGGAGACAGAGCTCCCAAATATGACCCCAGTACCCCTACAGGCTCAAAGAGCAGAAGTCAAATAAAAATCTATTATTTTTACATAATGTCATGATTTTTAAAGCCAATCTAATGAATTTTGGTGAGCCTGATTCATGATTTTTGAATATTTGGGGTTGGCAATCTTGTGAAAGTGACCTGAAAATGTCAGTTTCACTCCTGTTTAAGATCAGTTTCTGGTCTATTATTTGTAGTGAGGTACCACCCCCTAGCGCCCCAGGCAGCTGCAGTATAAACTCCCGGGGCCTTGCCCTAGCACGATGTTTCCAGCAGTTAAATGATCTGTTCCAAGCTTGGTGAACTGCGAAAAGGTGATAGAAAGTCATCTAGAATTTTCTACAGTTGTTTCAATGGTTGTATTCAATGGTTAGTAGCAAAGTAAGAATATACATTAACATTTTAAACCTAACCAGTGTCTCTTAAGTCAGTAGTTTTCAAACTTTTTTTCCTGGGGACCCAGTTGAAGGAAATTATTGATGCCCGTGACACAACGGAGCTGGGGATGAGGGGTTTGGAGTGTGGGAGGGGCTCATGGATAGGGCCGAGGGTTGGGGTGCAGGGGTGAGGGCTGTGGGGTGGGGTTGGGAATGACGGTTCAGGGTGTGGGAGGGGGTTCTGGGCTGGGGAGGGTTGGAGTGTGGGAGGGGGTCAGGGATCTGGGCTGGGGGTGCAGGCTCTGGGGTGGGGCCAGGGATGAAGGGCTAGGGGTGCCGGGGGGGCTCCAGGTTGGGGGGGCTCGGGGCAGGGGTTTGGGGTGCAGGAGGGGGTCAGGGCTCTTGGCTGGGGCTGGGAATGAGGGGGTTGGGGTGCAGGAGGGGCTCTGGGTTGGGGAGGCTCAGGGCTGGGGCAAGGGGTTGGGGTGAGGAAGAGGGTCAGGGCTCTGGGCTGGGGGTGCAGGCTCTGGGGTGGGGCCGGGGATGAGGGGTCTGGGGTGCAGGAAGGGGCTCTGGGTTTGGTGGGGCTCAGGGCTGGGGCAGGGATTTGGGGTGAAGGAGGGGGTCAGGGGCTCTGGGGTGGGGCTGGGGATGAGGGGTTTGGGGTACAGGAGGGGCTCTGGCTTGGGGGGGGGACTCAGGGCTGGGGCAGGGGGTTGGGGTGTGGGAGGGGGTCAGGGCTCTTGGCTGGGGCTGGGAATGAGGGAGTTGGGGTGCAGGAAGGGGCTCTGGGTTTGGTGGGGCTCAGGGCTGGGGCATGGGGTTGGGGTGCGGGAGGGGGTCAGGGCTCTGGGCTGGGGGGTGCAGGGCTCTGGGGTGGGGCTGGGAATGAGAGGTTGGGGTGCAGGAAGGGGTTCCACATTTGGGGGGGGGCTCAGGGCTGGGGCAGGGGATTGGGGCATGGACACGGATTTACCACCGGTGGCTCCCGGTCAGCGGCGCAGCCGGGGTGCACCACAGATCGTGCTGTGCCCCGGAAGCAGCCAGCAGCAGGTCTGGCTCCTAGGCAGACACCGCTCCCCTCCATCCCCCCCAGTTCCCATTGTCTGGGAGTTCAGAGCCGGTGCTTGGGGCAAGGGCAGCGCCCGGAGCCCCGTGGCCCCCTGCCTAGAAGCTGGGCCTGCGGCTGGCCGCTTCCAGGGCACAGCGCGGAGTCGGAACAGGTAGACACTAGCCTGCATTAGCCGGGCAGCACCGCCGACCGGACAATTAACGTTCCAGTCAACAGGGCTGACCAGAGCAAGGCGACCCAGCGCCTTACGTGCCACGACCAGTAGTGGGTCGCGCCCCACGGATTGAAAAGCACCGCCTTAAGTGACTTGACACAAGCTGTCAGAACATTTTAGTAATAGAGCTGAGTGGTCTAATATTTATTTAATTTTCTTTCTTTATATAGGAATTAGATACAGTGTTCCAGTCAGCTAATTTCTAGCTGCAAAAAAACTAGAGTTTTCAAATGCCCATAGCCTCTGGAATCATGGTTGAAGTTGCCCCTCTCCACCAAAATCTGAAATGGTGCCTCTGCCCGTCAGACAAGCTCCCTCTCTCCTGCGCTCTGGGCTACATGGCATCATCAGGCCTGCCCTTGGAGGAGCTGAGCGTCCACAGCTCCTATTCCCTTCAGACCCCTCGCCTACCTGGGATGCAGGGGTGGAGACTTTGACCCTATGGCACCAACCCCAGCTCCCTCATCCCTGTTGGCCTCCCTCCTCTGGGGCTCCATGTGGAGGGGGTTTCCATCAGGGGTTGAGGGAAGGGCAGGTGACACACCATGCTCTACGGCACCAGGCCCTCCTTAGCCAGCAGGAGTTAGTGCTGCTTGAAAGAGAGTTAGCCCCAGCACCAGAAGGGTAACTTTCCTCTGCAGGGAAGCAAAGAAATCTGCAGGGAACATGGATTCTGTGCGTGCGCAGTGGCGCAGAATTCCCCCAGGAGTAGGCCCAGCCAATGCCAGCCTGGTTCTCACTGCATTCTTGTTGCCAGGGAAGAGGAAGATTAGGGTTGGAAGAGACCTCAGGAGGTCATCTAGTCCACCCCCCTGCTCAAAGCAGGACCAACCCAACTAAATCATCCCAGCCAGGGCTTTGTCAAGCCGGGACTTAAAAATCTCTAAGGATGGAAATTCCACCACCTCCCTAGGGAAACCATTCCAGTGCTTCACCACCCTCCTATTCATAGAATCATAGAATATCAGGGTTGGAAGGGACCTCAGGAGGTCATCTAGTCCAACCCCCTGCTCAAAGCAGGACCAAGCCCCAACTAAATCATCCCAGCCTGGGCTTTGTCAAGCCTGATCTTAAAAACTTCTAAGGAAGGAGATTCCACCACCTCCCTAGGTAACACATTCCAGTGTTTCACCACCCTCCTAGTGAAAAAGTTTTTCCTAATATCCAACCTAAACCTCCCCCACTGCAACTTGAGACCATTACTCCTTGTTCTGTCATCTGCTATCACTGAGAACAGTCTAGAGCCATCCTCTTTGGAACCCCCTTTCAGGTAGTTGAAAGCAGCTATCAAATCCCCCCTCATTCTTCTCTTCCGCGTACTAAACAATCCCAGTTCCCTCAGCCTCTCCTCATAAGTCATGTGTTCCAGTCCCCTAATCATTTTTGTTGCCCTCTGCTGGACTCTCTCCAATTTTCCTACATCCTTCTTGTAGTGTGGGGCCCAAAACTGGACACAGTACTCCAGATGAGGCCTCACCAATGTCGAATAGAGGGGAACGATCACGTCCCTCGATCTGCTGGCAATGGCCCTACTTATACATCCCAAAATGCCATTGGCCTTCTTGGCAACAACGGCACACTGCTGACTCATATCCAACTTCTCGTCCACTGTAACCCCTAGGTCCTTTTCTGCAGAACGGCTGTTGAGCCATTCGGTCCCTAGTCTGTAGCGGTGCATGGGATTCTTCCGTCCTAAGTGCAGAACCCTGAACTTGTCCTTGTTGAACCTCATCAGATTTCTTTTGGCCCAATCCTCCAATTTGTCTAGGTCCCTCTGTATCCTATCCCTACCCTCCAGTGTATCTACCTCTCCTCCCAGTTTAGTGTCATCTGCAAACTTGCTGAGGGTGCAATCCACACCATCCTCCAGATCATTTATGAAGATATTGAACAAAACCGGCCCAGGACCGACCCTTGGGGCACTCCACTTGATACTGGCTGCCAACTAGACATGGAGCCATTGATCACTACCCGTTGAGCCTGAGAATCTAGCCAGCTTTCTATCTACCTTATAGTCCATTCATCCAGCCCATACTTCTTTAACTTGCTGGCAAGAATACTGTGGGAGACCATGTCAAAAGCTTTGCTAAAGTCAAGGAACAACCTGTCCACTGCTTTCCTCTCATCCACAGAGCCAGTGAAATAGTGTTTCCTAATATCCAACCTAGACCTCCCCGACTGCAACTTGAGACCATTTCTCCTTGTTCTGTCATCTGCCACCACTCCATCCTCCATCCTGGAGGAGCTGAGCTCCATCCTCTTTGGAACCCCGCTTCAGGTAGCTGAAGGCTGCTATCAAATCCCCCCTCACTCTTCTCAGACTAAACAAGCCCATGCACACTAAACAAGCCCATGTCTATGTCTATAGACACCGAGTCGGTGTCTATGGTGTAAGCAGAATCAGGATGAGCTCCACCCTGACATCTGGTGGTGAGGTGTGGCAAGTTGTGGAAAAGAACTTCAGGGGCTGATCTCATTTGCATAGGCACACCCACCCCGCCTAGAATGAGGCCATAGCTGCCCAAATGCTCACTTTGGCTGCTGTGGGATTCCCAGTGTCTCTGTTATTGGGGCAGGAAGAATAAATTGTTATTACCCTGATTATGGGAATCAAGGACAGTGGAACTGCACTTGGCCTTTTGTTATGATGGAGGGACTCGCCATCAACTAAGTAGCACTCGCTAGGCAAGGGACATGGGTTCCAAAACTCTGTGAATGGAGAGAGGCTGGGGACAAGTATTAATACTTGGTGGCATGGGCCCCCTGGTGAGGGCCTTATATGCTAATTGCACTTCCTTCTCTCTCCACTGGAATATCAGAGCTAATTTTGATTCCATTAGGAGTCTAGTTACAAGCTGCTGAGTGGAATTCACTTTGGGCTAATGGTGCACCAGCACTGAGGCTCCCCTACTACAAGCTGAATTCACCAAAGAGCTGAACTTACTAAGAGCTGAAATCACTGAGTGTTGTGTTAAGTGGTGGGGGAGCCTGAAGATGTATGGTGGAGCAGTTTGTGGGATGGCGAGCGGAGTGGCTGGTGGAGCAGAGCAGTTTGTGGGATGGCGAGCGGAGCGGCTGGTGGAGCAGAGTAACTTGTTGGAGGCCTAGAGCAGCCCATGGGGCAGCTGGCAGAGCGGAGCCCCATGGAGAGGTGGGGCCATCAGCTTTGGACCACGTAAGGTGCCCCTTAAAGCCCCCCCCCCCAATCTCCACCCAGGTTGGGAGGTAAAACTCTGCAGATAAACTTTTGAACTCTGGAGCTGCCCTGACCAGGGACAGAGACTTTTGGGTCGTTGGACTTTTGGGACTTTGAGTGATTTTGGGTTGCTGGACTCAAGAACTAAAGGGAAAGGACATGGGTTGTGTTATGACTCCTGTTGGTGGTGTTTCCCCAACATAATGCCACATTGTTTCTCTCTGTTATTAAAAGGCTTTTTGTTACACTCAAACTATGTGCTTGCCAGAGGGGAAGTATTGCCTCTTGGAGGCGCCCAGAGGGGGTGGTATATATTTGTCCCAAGTCAGTGGGTGGGGGCTCGAGTCGGTTTTGCATTGTGTTATTGGAATGGAACCCCTAGGTACTGAACCCGGCCCTTGTTGCTGCCAACTCTGACAGGCAGAAGGGTTGCATGGGCATTTATCATAGTGGCATGTAGCCTCGTGGATAAAGTGGTGAACTGAGACTCAGGAGACTTGGTCTCTAGTCCTGGCTCTGGGCTGCTGTTTAACCTGGGGCAACTCCCTGTGCTTCACTTGCCCAATCACTAACATGGGGATAATGCTGCTGACTTCCTCTGTAAAGCCCTGTGATGATGAAAGGTGCTGCGTAAGAGCTAGGTAGGGCTGTTATTTGATGTTTCTATACTTGTAACATCTTCCATTCCAAACATTTCTTGGGACAGAATGCTCGTCTCCTTTCATTCATATGTCGCCAGCCATTCCCTGAGATGAGGATCTACTGAAAGTATCAGTTGCCCTCAGTATAATCTAGTTCATTCATTAGTATCTGTATTAAAGGGTCTGTCCCAGGCATTTACAAGATACCCGTCACCCCAATATCTGGGCATACGGTGGTGCTTGGACTGAAGCTAGCAGACACCCGCCTGCAATATCCCTCCACAGCACTACTCAATACAGCTGCAGTTCATAAAATTACAGCAAAGTGGGGCAGGAAGGGCGCTCATGAGGACATCTAGTCCAGCCCCCTGAGCTGAGGCAGGACCAGATACCCCTAGACCATCCCGCAGTGGCAGGAGCACTGTGAGTTGCTTCTTCATAACAGCTACTGACGAGGTTAAACTGGATTCCCTCTTTAAGCAAAAACTTGATTTTTCTCCTCACCTAATGTCCCTTCTTCTCCAGCTGCCTCCTGAGCTCCCTCTAGGGAGCTCACATGCACATTGCAGATGCTCACCCCTACTCTCTTCCATTAGCATCTGATCCATCTTTCACTTTCCACAGCTTAGATTACAAGCAGCACAGTCTCTGCTAAAAGAAGCAAATCTCCTTCCAGCTGCAGCTCACCGAACAGGTGGGGTGGGGTTTGAAACCTCCAAGACCTGACACTACTCCTTTAACTAACTTCTCTGTCACATCAACTTGCAAGGCCGCATGTTAACTTCAAACCCATCCAAGGAGGAAGATCCCTGCAGGTTAAATGTCCATCTACCTACCCGACAAAGGTCTCCTTGCTGAAGGCAGCAGCCAGGAGAGCAGCAAACACCAACAGCCCCTTCATTTTCAGCAGAGTAGGATGCACCCTGGGAGATGGAGGCATTTTAAATACTGCTCCTGTAACCTTGTGCCGCAGCTCGGCTCTCAGGATGTGTCAACAGAGCCCTACCTCCCCAGCCGGCCTCTTTCCCATGGCTCAGCACCCTGCCCTGTCAGGAAAGCGCCGACACCTTCTGTTCCTGCCTAATTGATGCCTAGGGAATGTGCCACCTGGAAAAGTGGCAATATTTGTCAAAGCTGTGGTGGACCTCAGGGTGATAGGATGGAATGACAGATCCACCCCTCCCCCCCACGCACCCCCCCTGCCCCTCGCTTTGCAACCCCAGCACTTGCTTGCAGCAGGCAGACAGGAGGAAACACGGCTGCCCCCCATTCCTGCACCATGCCGGCTCGGAGGCACAGGGTGTTCAGACAATTGGGCGGGCAGAGGGGGCCGTGTGTGGAAGGGGTTAGTCGGAGTAGCGGATGGAGGTTCCCTGTTAAACTGGAGGAGGGGAAGAACCTGTGATCTGCCCCGACCATGAAGGGGTAAAGGGGGAGTCAACACGATCCCCCTGGGGAAGAGGCGGCTTTACCATGTAATGTTCTGGCTTTGTGTATGTTGTGTTGTTTTACTCTTTACTTGAGGGCTTCACAGTGGGGCTCAGAGACTTACTACTGCTACCAGCTAAAGGAGCGCTCCATTAGTCCGAGTAGCTGACTTACTAGGGACTCAACAAAGCCCAGCGGTGTGTCATTGGCCCCATACTGTTAGGGTTATAGGAGATCTGCTTTTTGCTCTTTGCTGTACAGTGACGAGGGTGAAGTCCTGCGTGGCCAGAGATCTGTCGCACACGTATGGGCCAGGCCTGGCCCTGCTCAGCTTAGTGACATGGATCTCGGGTGCTGAAGTTGCATTTTATTTGCAGCATGTGCCATGATGGTGCAAGCGCAGCTTCATATGGGATCCAGCCACTGTCACCGAGGCTGGCCCCAGGTGTTTTGTCCCCCAAACATTTTTGGCATCGCCCAAAATCCCACCCCAGTTTGGTGCTCCCCATCCCCCACACCCCAGAAAGTGATTTGGCACCCCCAGAAACTGATGGCGTAACTGCCCTGATTGCCCTCCCCTGAGGCCGGCCCTGACTTTCAATCCACGGCCACATACAGACAGGCCCTATGGGCAGCAGCTAAATTGCCTCTGCGTGGCATTCAGTAACAGAAATCGCAGCCTTCAGCTTCAAACCCTGGACTAGTTCTGCCAGCTCCTTGAAAAGCCCTGGTCAGCTCTGATACTGTGTTTCTCCCAGTAGAGGGCAGCAGCTCACGGATGCAAACACACATCCAGTACACACCCAGCCCATTGCAAGTTGCATGTGTACACACACACACACACACACACACGTCCCGTTGCAACTTGCATGTCCACACACACACACGCGCGCACACACACACAGAGGCTTGGGGGGCCCTGTAGGGAAGTGTGTGGTCTGGGTCTGGCTCTTCAGAAGAGCCAGACTGGAGCAAAGTGGGTTGAGCTGTGACTCGCAGCCTTGGGAAGCAGCCTGCTTTGTCTCTCTCTGCATTTGGTTGTTGTGTGTTAGAGTGCTAGCTTCTTAGAAATAGTGTCACATTGCAACCTTTTGGGAAAAGTATGTATGGTTTGTTTCTAGCTTTCTATGTGGGTGCTGCAATCATAACACAGGGGTTTTTTGCACTTTCCCTTGAAGCATCTGGTACTGGTCACTGTTTGAGACAGGGTTCTGGGCTAAATGGCCCTTGGGTCTGATCAAGTCTGGAAGGTCCTGAGTTCTGTGGCTGTGATCAATGGCTTGATGTCTAGTTGGCAGCCAGTATCAAGCGGAGTGCCCCAGGGGTCGGTCCTGGGGCCGGTTTTGTTCAACGTCTTTATTAATGATCTGGATGATGGGATGGATTGCACCCTCAGCAAGTTCGCACATGACACTAAGTTGTGGGGGAGAGGCAGATACACTGGAAGATAGGGATAGGGTCCAGAGTGACCTAGATGGATTGGGCCAAAGAAATCTGATGAGGTTCAACAAGGACAAGTGCAGAGTCCTGCACTTAGGACGGAAGAATCCCATGCACCGCTACAGGCTGGGGACCAACTGGCTAAGCGGCAGTTCTGCAGGAAAGGACCTGGGGATTACCGTTGATGAGAAGCTGGATATGAGTCAGCAGCGTGCCCTTGTTGCCAAGAAGGCTAACGGCATATTGGGCTGCATTAGTAGGAGCATTGCCAGCAGATCGAGGGAAGTGATTATTCCCCTCTATTCAGCACTGGTGAGCCACATCTGGAGTATTGTGTCCAGTTTGGGGCTCCCCACTACAGAAAGGCTGTGGACAAATTGGAGAGAGTCCAGTGGAGGGCAACAAAAATGATTAGGGGGCTGGGGCACAGGACTTACAAGGAGAGGCTGAGGGAACTGGGATTGTTTAGCCTGCAGAAGAGACGAGTGAGGGGGGATTTGATTGCGGCCTTCAACTACCTGAAGGGGGGGTTCCAAAGAGGATGGAGCTTGGCTGTTCTCAGTGGTAGCAGATGATAGAACAAGGAGCAATGGTCTCAAGCTGCAGTGGGGGAGGTCTAGGTTAGATCTTAGGAAACACTGTTTCACTAGGAGGGTGGTGAAACACTGGAATGGGTTACCTAGGGAGGTGGTGGAATTTCCATCCTTAGAGGTTTTTAAGGCCCAGCTTGACAAAGCCCTGGCTGGGATGATTTAGTTGGGGTTGGTCCTGCTTTGAGCAGGAGGTTGGACCAGATGACCTCCTGAGGTCTCTTCCAACCCTAATCTTCTATGATTCTATGATTCTTCTGATGACGGTCAGCTCCAGAAGGCCTTACTAGATTCAGTTAACAGAGACTTCCTGGTGCTTATTCAGTGATCACCCTGAGATCAGGGGAACACAACAGAATGTTTTGTGTCCAGACATATCCTATAGCAGAGCCCAAGTGGAAGGTGAGTGCCCAGTATCAGATGTGTTTTGGAGTGATTCGTCTCCTCCCCTGTGAGAGGCCCACATTAGGGGAACCCCTGAGCTCTAGCCACCTACCTCCTGCATGCTTACCAGAGTTCCGGCGGGGTTGCTTCCATGGCATTACTCCATATTTACATCAGTGTAAATGAAATTAGATGCTGGTGGACACAGACAGACCTTAGGGCTCCCTTTGGCTCTCTAGCTCCCAGATTTAATAGCAGCCTGTGCTTCCTACTGTCACCACATGAGGTCTCCCTAAGTCCTGACCTGGTCTCAGCCATTATGGAAGTAGGGTCGCCAACTGTCCAGTCGCACAAACCCAAACACCCTTGCCCCACTCCCTGCTGCCCCATCCCTTCCCTGAGGCCCCGCCCCTTCTCCAAGGCCCCACTCTATACATCCCCCCTCCCTCCGTCGCTCGCTGTCCCCCACCCTCACTCACTTTCGCCGGGCTGGGCCAGGGGGTTGGGGTACAGGCTCTGGGCTGGGGCTGAGGGGTTCGGAGTGTGGCAGGAAGCTCTGGGCTGGGGTTGGGGTGCAGGAGGGGGTTCAGGGTGCAGGCTCCGGCCGGCAGGTGCTTACCTCAGGTGGCTCCTGGTTGGCGGTGCAGTGGGGCTGAGCCAGGCTCTCTGCCTGCCCTGGCCCCACACTGCTCCCGGAAGCGGCTGCCATGTCCGACCCCTTGGGGAGGGGCGGGGGCTCCTCATGCTGGCCACGCCTGCAAGCGCCACGCCCACAGCTCCCTTTAGCCACAGTTCCCAGCCAATGGGAGCTGCGGAGTCGGTGCTTGGGGCGCAAGGAGCCTGTCTTAGCCCCGCTTCACCACCAGAGTTTTAGTGCCTAAAATCTCCTGGTTTGGCTTCAGGAGCCTTTGGGAGATAGAGCCTGATTCTGGGAGACTCCCAGCTTCCTAATTGAAAAAAAAGTGCGTAAATATCTAATGCAAGGCCGAGTCCTTTATTTAATGTGACACTGACCCCCATCCATTGGCTTAACCACCTGCCCCGGGCCGCTGTTGTTCATGATGTGTTAGATTAATAGGGATTGTCCCGGACGTGCTCCATGATCTTCATTAGAGCCAGCCATGTTTCTTCAGCGGTGGGGATGATCTGGCTGGCTGGCAGGAGGAAGCCGTAGCGGCCGGTGTCTCGCAGCTCAAAGGTGTAGGAGTACTTGATCCCATTGTCATAGCTCCAGTCGACAGTGATGCCATCAGCACGGTCTGGAAAAAACAGAACCCAGGACATAGCGTTGGAACCAAGATTGCCATGTGAACAAAGCGGGAAAATTCAGGCTCTGCTTACACAAAGTGTAAAGGGATTGCAAGAAATCATTGCTCTGAGCCTTCAGTGCTGTGTGCAATGCTTTGCATTCATCTGCTCACAACAGACATCACAGGCCTGGCACAAATATCCACGGTACTTGCGGGTTGCAGGTCTTGGTCTTCATCTCAGGTCCCCCTGAATATGTGCAATCTACAAACATTCAGTCCCAGTGTGAACAGAAAGCCACATGCCTTGGAACTGCCCTGGTTCATCCCCGCAATGCGGGGCTTTGCAATTGGAAGTCACCCAGATGCACATGGTCCCAGCACAAATTCTGAGCCCTGGTGCTTCACGGGTACAACTATAGTGAAGGCATGTGTGGTGGGCAGACAGTTCACAATAGTGCCGTCTGAGATAATATTGCTGGGAACCGTGCATCATTAGTTATTTGGAGAGGGAAAGTGAAGAAGAACATGGGTCTTCTTCAGCCCATCCCTGCCTGAAAGACAAACCACTTACAGATGGTGTCGATCGTGCTCCCATAGGTGTATTTAGTCCCATGTAATCCAGCTAAGGCAGCCACTGCCTCTCTGGCTAGATCATTCTGCAAACAAGAGAGTAAGAGGTGAATGGCTGAGAGGTTCTTGAATTCTTCCCTCCCTTCATGGAATAGCAGCATTCACACACATTTAGTGAATGGGAATAGTCTATTTAAATCCTGGGATGGGGGGGCGGAGCTCATCAAAGCAATGAAAGGCCCCACCCCCAAGATGCGGGCGGGGCCACAGAACCCAAAATTGAACAGAATATGGGGACAAAACATGAACACACAGGGATGAACAAGCAGAGAACCCTGGACGATGCCCACTGCTCCCAGAAGCAGTCCAAGGAGTCAGTGGATTCCCCCCAGAGGAAATCTAGCCCTGAAGACCAAAGTTCTCTATCTGTCCTTAGAAGAGGTGCATCATAGACAGCTTCTCCCACCCTGCCCTGTCCAAGTGGCTCAGATCCAGCTCCACAAAGGTATTTAGGGTCCTAATTTCCATTAAATTAGGAGCCTAAAAACCTTTGTGGATCTGGGCCTGAGCGCTGAGCTGGAGGGGGGAGGGCACCCCTCTGGCAGAGAGGTAAGCTCAGCCTCCAGACCCGTTTGTTCTGTTGCCAGGCTGATGAGAGTGCAACCAGGCTGGTGCTTTTGAGGACAGGGATTCCTGTCCATTAGGAAGAGGCTGAAAGTGCCAACCCGTTTCAGAATCAGTTCCCAGATGGCCATGAGTTTCACTCACCCCCAGGGTCCAGCTTTGAAGCTAGGCTCGATGGGTATGTCTGCACTGCAGCTGGGAGGTGCAATTCCCAGCTTGGGTAGACATACTAGTTCTAGCTCCGCTGAGGCCTCGCACCCTAAAAATAGCACCCCTGAGTAGATACCTAGGATCTCAGACAGGGCTGTGCTTGGGCGGTCACCACCCGGGCCACTGTGGCCACACCGCTATTTTAACATGCTAGCTTAATCAAAGTTCACACCTACACCTCCCAACTGCAGCGTAGCTGTACCTTGTATCCAGCTAATCCCCAGAACCACCAGTCCCTAGCACACAGCTGGTTTAGCCCTCTCACTATTTGCTCATGAGAGCTGTTCTCACCAGTTCCTGATGGTCAGGAGCAGGCTCTGTCTTGTAGCCATAGGGGAACAACAGCATCTGGGAATAGCTGTGGATGGAGAGCAAGGCTTTCACATTGCCATGGCTCAGGACAAAGTCCACAATGGATTTCACTTCACTCTCAGAGTGAGGGTAAGGTCCGTGGTACGTTTCTACACAGGGATTGCTACTGGAACCAGGGCCTGTGATGAAATACATGTGGTGGCAAATGAAAAGACAGCAGATTTGTGAAAAGCGTGCATTTGCATGGGTGAGTAAAACATTTGTTTTTCTAAGGGGAAAAAAGCCCAAAGTAACTGAAGATTATTTCCTCAGTAATAAATGGGACAAGTCTCAGGTTTCTAATTGATATTTGCAAACACTCCGGAATCTGAGTCACTTCATCAGACAATGTTCCAGCATTTTAACAAGACTGTGCAGTGATGATTCACCTCTAATGTAACTCCACTAAACTCCCTTCATTAAACAGTAATTAATAAGATTATGTGAGTCCTGCAAAATAAAGCAATATTGCATTAGAATCATAGAATCATAGAATATCAGGGTTGGAAGGGACCCCAGAAGGTCATCTAGTCCAACCCCCTGCTCAAAGCAGGACCAATTCCCAGCTAAATCATCCCAGCCAGGGCTTTGTCAAGCCTGACCTTAAAAACCTCTAAGGAAGGAGATTCTACCACCTCCCTAGGTAATGCATTCCAGTGTTTCACCACCCTCTTAGTGAAAAAGTTTTTCCTAATATCCAATCTAAACCTCCCCCACTGCAACTTGAGACCATTACTCCTCGTTCTGTCATCTGCTACCATTGAGAACAGTCTAGAGCCATCCTCTTTGGAACCCCCTTTCAGGTAGTTGAAAGCAGCTATCAAATCCCCCCTCATTCTTCTCTTCTGCAGGCTAAACAATCCCAGCTCCCTCAGCCTCTCCTCATAACTCATGTGTTCCAGTCCCCTAATCATTTTTGTTGCCCTTCGCTGGACTCTCTCCAATTTATCCACATCCTTCTTGAAGTGTGGGGCCCAAAACTGGACACAGTACTCCAGATGAGGCCTCACCAATGTCGAATAGAGGGGAACGATCACGTCCCTCGATCTGCTCGCTATGCCCCTACTTATACATCCCAAAATGCCATTGGCCTTCTTGGCAACAAAGGCACACTGCTGACTCATATCCATCTTCTCGTCCACTGTCACCCCTAGGTCCTTTTCCGCAGAACTGCTGCCTAGCCATTCGGTCCCTAGTCTGTAGCTGTGCATTGGGTTCTTCCGTCCTAAGTGCAGGACCCTGCACTTATCCTTATTGAACCTCATCAGATTTCTTTTGGCCCAATCCTCCAATTTGTCTAGGTCTTTCTGTATCCTATCCCTCCCCTCCAGCGTATCTACCACTCCTCCCAGTTTAGTATCATCTGCAAATTTGCTGAGAGTGCAATCCACACCATCCTCCAGATCATTTATGAAGATATTGAACAAAACCAGCCCCAGGACCAACCCTTGGGGTACTCCACTTGATACCGGCTGCCAACTAGATATGGAGCCATTGATCACTACCCGTTGAGCCCGACAATCTAGCCAGCTTTCTACCCACCTTGTAGTGCATTCATCCAGCCCATACTTCCTTAACTTGCTGACAAGAATACTGAGGGAGACCGTGTCAAAAGCTTTGCTAAAGTCAAGAAACAATACATCCACTGCTTTCCCTTCATCCACAGAACCAGTAATCTCATCATAAAAGGCGATTAGATTAGTCAGGCATGATTAGTCACCAACAGTGGCAGAATTGTGTGTTATTGTAGTACTAAGGTAGTGATCTAGGTCAGTGGTTCTCAAAGCCGGTCCGCCGCTTGTTCAGGGAAAGCCCCTGGCCCGCCGGGCCGCTTTGTTTACCTGCCGCGTCCGCAGGTTCAGCCAATTGCGGCTCCCACTGGCTGCAGTTCGCTGCTCCAGGCCAATGGGGGCTGCGGGAAGGGCGGCCAGCACGTCCCTTGGCCTGCGCCGCTTCCTGCAGCCCCCATTGGCCAGCAGCGGTGAACCGTGGCCAGTGGCAGCCGCGATCGGCCGAACCAGCAGACGCGGCAGGTAAACAAACTGGTCCGGCGTGCCAGGGGCTTTTCCTGAATAAGTGGCGGACCGGCTTTGAGAACCACTGATCTAGGTAACTCATATGTAGCATATACTAGTACGTGGTTTTAAGAACAAATTGAGTAGAGAATCCATATTCTAGGGTTGCCAGGTGTCTGGGTTTCTACCAGAAAGTTCGGTTGAAAGGGGACCTGTGCAGTGTCCGGTCAGTACTGCTGACTGGACACCAAAAATCCGGTTACCGCAGTAACCTGCCTCCACCGCCAGGAGGGCAGGAAGAGTACCTGCAGCTGGAGGAGCTCAGCTAATGGAGAGAAGCTTAATCTGAGGAACTGGCTCCCAGCTCCGGCAGAGGGATAGGTACAGGTGCTGCCAAGGGGAGAGATCCTGACAGCGCACAGTGTTTGAGGAGCAGGCCTGGCAGCCGGGCTCGCTGCCCACAATGGTGCAGTGGGGCTTCTCAGCCTCCCAGAGCCCCAGCTCTTTCCAGCCCCTTGCTCTGGGGACTGACACCCCCCTCCACTCCTCTGTACCCCAATTAGGCGGGCAGGCTCCTTGTCAGCTCCTCCCAGCCAGGTCTGCAGGTGGCAGGTGAGTCCCGGAGAAGTGGAGAGAAAGAGAGTGACGGGGGAGTGACCGGAGGGGCCTGCAGTGTCCAGTTTTGAAAAATTGGAAAGTTGGCAACACTAATGATCAGAGGTGCCATCTTTCTGAGTTGCTGGGGGGCAGAGGAGCTGATCGGGGGGGCTGCCAGTGGGAGCTGAGCACCCACTATTATTTTTCCATGGGTGCGTCAGCCCCCCAGCACCCACAGAGTCGGTGCCTATGTAATAATGACTTCCTGTCAGACAGACAGCTGAGCAGATGATTCCATTTCCTGGACACAGCAGAACTTGCTACTCCAGTGTAACAGAGAATAATAAATACATATTTCATGTCTCTAATATAAGGAGCCTTGTGAGCTCTACTGATAATCCCAAAGCACGTCCTGTACCGAGTGCAGGGGACTGGACTGCAGGACCTCTCGAGGTTCCTTCCAGTCCTATGATTCTCTGACTCTATGTGTTCACAGTAAAAAGACAGACATTAGGAATGAATAACTATCTGACATGTCCATGGCCATTCTGTACCTCCGAAGCCAGCATCCCAGTTCCTGTTGGGGTCCACGCCACGGCAGGAAGATCCTGCATTGATGGACCGGGTCTTCCGCCACATGCGGTTCTAAGAGCAAGCACAAGGGGGAACCATGTGGTTTGATTAATGGAAAGATGCTAACAGTTGGGTTTCAAGTCATTTGCATCATTGCTCAGTTATTACACCACAGAGGCAGAAGGGTGTAAAGTTTGCAGTTGAACCAATGTGATGCGGTTTGGACTGTAAAGTCGTTACCGCACTTGGGGACTCTAGCCAGTATGCCTCAGAGAGGCTGCAGCCAGAGCTTTTTCTGGAGCAGCCCCAAATATTTTGGTCCTGACATCCCAAATGAACCTGGGATCACCCCTTGTTTAAAGCAGGGGTGGGCAAAACGTAGCCCACAGACCTAATTCGGCTCAGTTGCTCTTCTGCACAGCTTTCACCTCAACAGGCAGAAACCAAAGAGAAGGCTTGATGCGGTGGGAAGGAGATACACAGGGCTTGCAGATGGGTCATTGGCTCAGCGCAGTACCACAAAGATGCCCACCCCGCCCAAAAAAACCACGATGCCCCAAGAAGGGCCTGAGATGGCTGGTCCCTGAAGGCAGCCCTGCGTGTACTCATCATGCAGCCAAGCAGTGAGAACTCCTCTTCTCTCCGCTCTTTCCTCCTTCCCCCAGAGGCACTTACTGTGCTATGTGTATAGGCAAACCCATCGGGATTGGTGACTATCTCAAAGAAGATGTCTACGGTGTCCAGGATGGCAGTCAGCGAGGCATCCTTGCCATATTCAGTGGCTATCTACATGGAGAGAAGGTCTGAATTACCCTGAATTCTCATTTTTCACAGGGTGAGGTCCTAACAACTAACTGGAGCTGATCTATTAAGGGTAACAGTGCAAAACAGCGTGATTATATGAGATTAGGCATAACATTAGGAGAATGGCAGAATCGTTGTCTGGAACTGTTGTCTGGAAGCTGAAGCCAGACATAAGAACATAAGAATGGCCCTACTGAGTCAGACAAAAGGTCCACCTAACCCAATACCCTTCCGACAGGTGCCCCAGAGGGAATGAACAGAACAGGTAATCGCCAAGTGATCCATCCCCTGTCGCTCATTCCCAGCTTCTGACAAATTCACATTAGAAATTAGTCCCACATTTTTAACAGTGATGGGGACTAACCATTGGGACTAGCTACCAAGGGAAGTGGTGGATTCTCCATCTCTTGATATCTTCAGATCAAGACTGGTTGCCTTTGTGGAAGAGATGATTTATCTAAACGCAAGTTATGCTTTAGTCCAGCACAAGCTTTTGGACTCAATACAGGGGCAACTTGGTGCAATTTAACAGCCTGTGATATACAGAAGGCCAGATGAGCTGATCTAATGGTCTCTTCTGGCATTATTCTCTATTAATCTATGAATCAGCTGGTGGGTCTCAGTCCAGTTTCTAGTGGACAAAGGTCCACATCGCCAAATCACCAGCAGGTGCTAATTTACCCATTTGTCTGCCATCTCTGCAAAGAGATCAAGTGGGATATGGAGAGTGAACGAGATTGCAGGTCAGTTATGTCCTCTCACCCCTAGAGATTGGTCCCATCCAGCGCTGTAATTGTGAAAAGTTTATTAATCTGCCCTGTTCTCAGTGACCCTCAGACTGAACCTGCCATATCTCAGCTCATTGGGCATTAAATATATTTAGTATTACTAAATCCCACCGGGTATAAATAATCCTGCCACAGTGCCAGAGGGCTGTTCTACATGACCTCTTGAGGTCCCTTTCAGCCCTACATGTCTATGGTTTTATGATTACCTTGTTGGCAGTCCACACTCCGGTCGCCTGGGTGATCCACTCTCGAGAGTGAATGCCAGTATCAATCCAGATTGCAGGACGGTTAACTCCTCCTGTGCTGAACTGCAGGAGAAGTCAGCAAACAGAACATGCCTATATTAACTGCAGTCTAGGCATCGGCTGGTACGTGCACTTATGCACATGTGTTACTGACAGAGTCAGGTGTTTGCTCTGATAGTGTAAATGCCTATAATTTAATATCTGGCTGGCGAGATTTTATGGAACCAGGTATCAGATAATCCCTCCCTCTCTGGATTGCTGGTGCAGTTTCTTCTGAGCTCGACTGAATTAATTTCTCAGTAAAAGTCAGCTGTAATTTTAGTAACTCTTCCCTAGTCTCTTGATGATTATAAAACCCAGAGATTCTTTTATCAATTCAGGGTCTTAAATCACATCTGACACATATCTGACATATCCGCCAAAGTGATTTTAAGAAAAAGGGCTTCAGCAGCCTGTTATGTCTCTCCATTGCTCCTCATTACATACCATCCATTGCTGCTCCCCCTCCCCCTAGTAAAGCTTTAGCCTGTGGACAGACTGCTCCAGAATCTATGTAATGTTAACTCTCTGTCTTTGCTAGAAATTCTTTTGTGCTAGTGAGCTATCTGAGTGAGGGAAAGGATGGATGTACCATCCACTGTGTGGTATGAATACATTTCCCTGCAGCTGTTGGTGCCAATGCCGCAGAGCACTAAAGTTCATGCTTAACTTGAAGCATGTGTGTAGGTTCTGTTGATTCCCATGGGATTACTCGTTCTGAGGCGCTTTGTTGTCATACTGAATGATTAACATTACGTGCACTACCTACCTTTAGCACATAAAGAGGTCGCTTTTCGTAGCTCTGCCCGATCTGAATTTTGCTAACCAGGTCTGGATTTTCAGCCACAAGATTGTCCATCCAGCTGTAGATCTAAAAGGAAGAGTTGTCAGCGCATGCACGTTAAACTGGCCTTGTGGGTTTCTGTGACAGAATACATCTCTGCATTCACACCTTACACACCCTTGTAATCATCTTTGTATACGGTATGCCTTGTAAGATATAGTTGGAAAACTCGTAATTTGCTGGCCAGTATCGTCCTGATAAAATACGTGTGGCAACATTGTGTGTGAAGTTATAAGATTTCCCTGTATGATGTTCAAAACTCACAGAGCATCAAACTGGTCAAACAGGCCTATCTTGACCAAAGGAGTGTATGTTTGCCTTAATTTGCATTTAAACAGTAAACAGAATCATCACGTAGGAAGGAAAAACAAAGGAAGCTCAAACAAGTGGGAAAAAACAGCAGGGAACATCCTTCCACACAGACTTATTGTTTCCTAGTGCCAGCTGAAAATGTTTTTCAAGTGGGGGACTGAAACTATAAAAGGAGAGACAAACACCCTAACACACACCCCCTCTCTGCCCATCGCATTCTCTGCCCTTGAGAAGACAAAAGGAAACAGCCTTTGGACTTTGGGGTGGGGACCCTGACCTGATGAGTTTGGACACTAACCTTGCTGGAAGCATGTGGCGAGAATTTTTGCTTGAATCTAATATAATTTGTTAAGTTAGGCACTAGCTAGCATTTTATCTTTATTTTTCTTGTAACCATTTCTGCCTGTTACACCTCATTACTTGTACTCACTTAAAATCTATCTCTTTGTAGTTAATAAACCTTTGTAGTTTTACTGTTTTATCTAATGCAATGTGTTTAAGATGAAGTGTCTGGGTAACTCCATTTAAGACAATACACTGGCATACTATGCCTTTAAAGGAATAATGGGCTTAAAATTTTCTACTGTCCAGGAGCGGGCTGGGACACACAGGACATACATTTATGGGCAAAAATCTGGGACTGGGGGTATGTCGGGGTCATCCTGCAGTATAACCCAGGCTGGTGAGGGCCAGAGTATGGCTGGCAAGCTGCAGTTACACATAGACACTCAGGGGTTGACTTGCATGTTGGAAGGCTGTTTGTGAGCAGCCCAGGTGAGAGCTACTTCAGCAAGGCATTGTAAGGCATGCAAGGCTGCAGGGCAGGGGTGACACAGCCCCACACTGCATTGAATTGTACCCCAGTATGTCACAGTTTTCATTCTTTGTTCTCAGGTAACACGGGGTTCTCAGCCCCTGTGTGGTGAGCAGCAGTTGCCTACAGACATTGAGCCCCTGGTATTTTACACATCAAGGGTCTTCCACTAGACTAGATTTGCTTTGCCTCTTATTCCTGGATGCCAGAAGGCCCCCTACACCATGGAATTAATTCCCCTGGGTCTTCCCACACAACAACAATGGGAGCCAGTTTGAAGGATTCCAGGAGGCCTCTGTGGACCACTGTATGACAATTGTTGAGAACACCTGATATCACACAAAGTTCCATCATCCACCATGAAGCCGGTGCTCTGATTACATCTGAACTTTGGATCCACAGATGAGGCGAAATGGGTCTCTCAGCAGAGAAGGTAACTGCTGGGAGAATAAGTAGCTAGATACAAAGGCAGAAAGGAATGATTGTTGGGTCTCCTGGCTGGAAGTTTTGCTTCCAGTCTGGGGAGAAGGGACCTAGAAGAAAAAGATCTCTTCAGCATAACCCTCTCTGAGAGGATCTCCCAACCACATTCTCCACTAAACGCCTACAGCATGATTCCGTATTTAGAGCCACAGAACCGGCCACAATATGGCCTTACCATCCGAGCACATTCCCCAAAGGAAACAAAGAGAACACACTGCAAAGGAAAGTACCTCTTCAATGGTGTGGTAGGAAGAGAAGTTGAAGCTGTTGCTGCTTCTCTCGAACTTCCTGGACACCATCATGGCCTCTTTTTCCTCATCCAGTAATTCCTTTGGAAAAAAAAACCACACAACCATATACAGGGAAGAGGGGAGCATTTGTATATTTTTTCACATGGAACGTATTATGGCCCCACATATACAAACACCAGAGGGAACTGAACCTGAGCCCTTTAGTATTAGAGGCACAAGCCCCTAGCAGTTAAGCTCAGGGATCACCTCCTTCAGGCCTATCTAGTAAGCTGTTATAGTCAGTGAGGTCAACCACTAGTGGGCGTTATCACATTCACTAAACTAGTACATGTATATACAAAGAACATCTTTAAACATTCAGTTTAAAACTCAGTGTTCAATTGCCCTTCAGATCAAATCTCCACTCTACAAAAAGGTGTTAAAGAATTTAATGCTCATGAAAAGTGCTGGAGAATGAAGGCCTTCACATATCAACAGAGCAAGAACAGCAAGGGCAGCAGCTTCCCTCCCAATATCCTGGGGAGGTACTCTAGACCCTGGACCTGGAGGGGCTAGTTTCAGGGATGAGATGGTAGTTCCATCTCATTCACTCCCTTGTCCTCTTTGCTGAACCTCCCCCAAAAACTCATCATCCAACTCATCATTTTTCTTATTCTGTCTGTCTTTCCTCACCTAACTCACACCCAGTTCAGACCACATCCAGGGTGGTGATGTTCCTTTCTTGCACATGGCCATATACGCTGCAGGAGTCCTTACCTGCACATCATCTACTGTGATTGTATACGGAATGGTGTTAGACTCCAGCAAGACTTTGACTGCTTGGAGGCTATGGAAGGGGACTCTCACATCCACTGGGAGACCAGGCTTGGTGGGGCTAAGCCAATAGTCAATCTGATTTAGAAAAGAGAAGTAAGGTTAGCATCATCCAAGGCTCTGTATTGCTCTACCTAGAGCTCTCCAGACACTGCAGAACAAGTGAATTTGGTTAACACAATCAGTGATGTTAGTTAATAATATTATAATAATATCTTGTATTTATATAGAGCCTTTTATCCTTAAGGATCCCAAAGTGGGGTGTATGTGTGTGTCTGTGTGTGTGTATACCACTTTGGGATCCTTAAGGATAAAAGGCACTATATAAATATATATATACACACACAAATATATATATACACAAGAATGACTTCAGCTGCCACTGAAATGCAGCCACCTCTAAGGTGGAACATGGCAGCTGTTTAACAGAACACAGCAACACTACCAGAGCTGGGTGAATTATTCATTGCAAATAATTTATTCATTTACTTTAGCCCTTTTTTTCCAATTGCAAATTGCTCATGAACAGATCAAGATTTTTACAAATTTGTTCCTCATTCACTATTATTCGATGGATGTGTTATATAAGCATATCTTGGCCTATGAGTCACTTCTCAGTCATTTGCTGTGAAGGTTGCTTTGAACAGTCACTATTTGTGACTTGAGTTGTTTTAAATGGACATACAGGCCACTCGGTGTTGTTTCTGTTCCCCGATTGGATTAATTTAACTCTTCAAATCAGGTTTTCAGTGCAAATGCTCATAATTCCAAATTTAAAATCTGCTTTGTACGAATATTCTGCAATATTTGCTCACACATTGCTGCTCCAGCCCGTAAACTTGTCTGCTAGAATAGTCTCAGGAAGCCAACATGAAAAAGGGTCAACACAGAAGAAGCAAATTGATTCTGAGATTCAAAATCATTTGGGCAGCATTAGTCCAGCTCTAAACACTGCACAACTGAGATTTTAAAGTGCTGAAGAATAAATAATACCTCAGTTAGGAGGGGGAATTCGAGACTGCGGAATTGAATTACCTGGTAAAACGCTGGTATGTGTTCCCCAGCTCTTGAGAAAAGTGACAACAGGTCTTTAGTAACCACAAGTGGCCAGGATCTCCTCTTTAAATCTGTTAAGACAGCACTTGCTACATCATGTTGCCCTTAAGTGCATGCTCAGGCATTGGATCAGGACATTGATAGAGGGGGCAAGGCTGCTGTCGACAGAATCACCAACTTCCTGCAGTGCTCTGGCTTTTCTAGGGATGCCTCTTATTCAAGTATGAGCAAGTTCTGACCCTCCTACCACCTGACAGTAGAGGAGATCACAGCCCAAGGCGGTATGGCTGTAGCTCAGTTACAGAGAGTGTCTACCTCAGTTCTTACCTGAAGGTCTTCCAGCTCTTCTAGTTCCCTGAGTAATACAATCTGCTCTTCATTGCTGGCCCTGATGCGGAGAACCTGATCTCTGGTGAAGACAAAGCAACAAGAACAGACAGAAGGTATTTGCGACTGATGACAACAAGCCAGCAACAGATCAGATGGGCTAATAGCCAGGATATCAGAGTGGTGTGCTGAAGTTTACAGTGGAATTTGATGTGAGGAGGTCTGGAGGTTTAGGAGTTAAGGCATGTACAGAAGTTTTAAAATGTTACAAGCAGATTAGAGGTCTGGCATGGGGACCAAGAGGGCTGTGATGGGAGAGAAAACAGTTGCTGGGGACACCTGCTGTATTAATTTAGATGGAATAAATGGGCCAAAGGTGTTAAGATAACCTCGTCACTGTCCAACATTAACAGTGTTAAACAAAGTTTGGAGTTTGGTATACAGAGACAGCAATTCTGGGACCCAGGGCCGTTCCTGGAGGGGCTGGGCCCGGGTGGAAGTGACGAATCCATCACTTCTGGGACCGACCGTGCTGGCCAATCGCGCTGGCCTAGAAGGCCCCACAAAGCGGCCTGCCTGGGCCCTTTTAAATTGGCCGGGCCCCTGGGCAATTGCCCCCTTTCTTCCCCTCCCCCCTGTCTGTGGGCCTGTTACTGGGCAATAGGGGTGAAAGTAACTTAAAGGGTGTAGGGTGGCCGGGCTCCTGGACAAGGGGGTGGGGCGGCTCTGGGCCCACCGAAGATGCGTGGCCTCTGTCAGAAGGGGTGGGGCTGCGGGCAGACCCCCTCAGCCAGTCCTTCAGCACTGCCCGGCCCGTGCCATCCGGGGCTCCGGCCTCTACCGTGCCATCGGCCGGAGCCTTAGGCCCTTTAAATCGCTGCCAGAGCCACAGGCCCTTTAAATCACCAGGCCCCGGGGCAGCTGCCCCTTTTGCACCCCTGTCAGAGGCCCTGTTGGTTTAAGGTCAGCTGTGTACCGGCCCGTACCAGTGGCCACTTTCTTACTGGTACGCCATACCAGCCTGTACCAGCTTACTTTCACCTCTGCAGTGGGCAAACACATACTTAAAAATCCTTTTCACTGTAATAAAGATACAGAATAAATATAATAAAGATACAGAAAAGATAAAGATACAGAAAAGAAGGAAAAAGAGTTAAAGCCTTCGACATGTAAAGTATTAAGTAAGGCTTTCATTTTAACAACATCCCTTGTTCCCTTTCCAGTTAGCTGGAGAGCGTTTTTAGAAAGAAAAGTCCCCTTGTTTGACCGTCTCTTAGATGGTATCAAAGATGGTGATAACTGTCCTTTTGGGGAAAGAAGAAGTTAGTGGAGATGGGCTGCAGTTGAGATATTGTTGCTCTTGTTAAAGTCCAGTCCCGTTTCATCCCAGGTGGTGTTTGGAATTCAACTAGTAGAGGTGGTGATGTCATCTGGGTCCTCTCTCTGGCCCCGGCCGGTCAGGATGTCCCTCAGGATTAGGATGACGAAGGCCCAGGGTCCCAGAGGTGGCAGCCATGATGGTGAAGCTCGCTCCAATAGCCAATTCTTCTCTCTAAGTCTTTCTTTAAGGCCCCACAAAGGGTGTGGTGTCCATCCCCTTCATTTTGTCCACCAACGAGGCCTAGTTTCCAACACAATTTTGGTCCGTTGGGATCTGGTTCTACACTTTTCTTGTTTACCAAGCAAGATCTTCACACAGTCCTTGAGTTATATCAGGAGTCCTGTTGGTTTGGACTAATTCAGTCTGTCTCCCTTCTATACCTTTTCCCATCAACATTCTTTGTTACTCGTTATTGTGACATCTTATGAACTTACATTCAGTTTTTACAGTCGAACTCACAATTTGGCTAAATTTCTAAGAAAAGTGATCACAACATACCCTCATGGCCCAGGACTGATACAGTTCAAATGGACATTGAAATCCTTGCTTTTGTCATGAGACCTTCCCAGAAAGCTAGAAAGTATCTATCAGGAGGCTGACATCTACTAGGACTTGGACAACAAGGTTAATCACAAATCAGCCATCGTAACTTTGCTTGCCTAGAATATTTTGGGAGTTATTTCAGATTATCTTTAAAGGGCACGTAGAAAAAACCAGGCTGATTCAAAACAGCCAATGAGATCTCATGACACACAGATGTCATGATAAATTAAATCATGTCTTCTTAATAATCTCCCAGGGGAAAGTGGTGGAAACCTCATTGTTCCAGATATTTAAAACTGGACTTTGTGAAACACTGGAGATTACACTGAAGGGAATAATTATGCTTCTGCCAGGAGACGGACTAGATTATCTAAGGGTGTTTTCCATACGTCTTTTTCATTTCTAATTTCTATTATCCTAAAAGAAGATATTAGTTCCAAATCGTTCTTAGAGGATCTCAGTTCCAAATTAAATCTGAATGACATGGCCAGGAAAAAGGTATTTTAGAAAACACCTTACCCACTCCAGCATTGCATGTGCAAAACACATAAGAAGAGCCTTTGAGTATATAAACTTTTATTTACCTGAAAAAGCAAACCTAGGTATTGCCAGCAGAAGAACCATTAGAAGGGTCCTTCAGGCTTCAGAGGCCATGTGGACAGATCTTTGTTTCTTCAGTTTCCCAGAAGTCTCTATTCAGTCCTTACTCAGAGAATGCTCCCACTGAAGTCCTGAGGTAGGTCTGCCATACTAGGCCAGAAAAATTAGAGGTGGAAAAAACCTAATGGGTCATCTAATCTATTGGCTATTCCATCTGTAGCAAGTACAAAATTGTTCCCTACATTCAGAGTCAGAAACATTGTTTGATAATCCTCCACCCAAAGCCTTTTACTAGCTCAAAACCATCAGAGGGAGGTGTGGGGGAAGCTCATGTCATTGTCCTTTTTTAGTGCTGGGGAAAGCTGACCAATATATATCCCTGGAGATTTCAATTGTCTGTTTACCTCAAGGAAAAATACAGCACAGGCCAGGGGAGTGCAAACATCCATACATCGTTCTGCCAGTGTGCTTCAGACAGGATCTGGAGGTTCCGCTTCTATGGGGAGAGGATAGTGGGTTCTCCAGGGTGCCTTCAGATCTTGGCTTTTTTGATGAGACCGACAGGGCAGTGTGGACACCTGCCCACTAGGAAATGGAGTGAGACCACAAAGACCACCAAGTAGTGATCAGGAAATAAACACTTCCTACACAGGCTGGTTCAGGCATATGGGTAAATGCTTCCAAGCTCATAACCAGTCCCCTGAGTCCCTCTGTACTCACCCCACAAAGAGCTTTTGGCTGAAGGCAGCAGCCAAAAGAACACCAAAAACCAGAAGCCCCTTCATGATCAGCAATGAGAGATTGTCACTCAGCCCCACTTCCTATATATTGTGGTTTTCCAGCTATACTTTCTCAAGGACCCTTCCTTTCAGGGGCTGTTATTCATGTCCATTCTGAGCACAGAGGCAGAGATAATGCTGCAAATAAATTAATCAAAACCATTTCCCAGGGACAGATATGTTTGTTTGTTTGTTTGGAGAAGAAAATAAAGCGTGTGATTTGCACACCTGAGCCAACAAACATTTTCCTTAGACTTTGTGACAAGCTCTCCTAAAACGAGCTTTGCATGATGTCACTGTTGCATGTTCTCTAACCAATAATCGCCAGGGGTATTTGCAATGATATTTTTGAGATAGCACCTCAGGGAATGGGCTGACCTTGCACTCTTTCCCCTAATTCCCATCAGTAGGGGCAGGGCTGCAGGCTGATTGCCACAGACAGTGCTTCATCCTCAAGAACAGAAGTCTGGTGACTTGAAATTGATGTGATAACAAATCCCTCATCACCTGAGACTTCACGGCTGGCATTGTGCTGCGCGCACCCACCTAGAAGTTCATCATTGTCACTGTGGCCACTTGGACCTCCATGGCCAGGGCAGGGATAGAACTCACTTCAGGACTATCCTGTTCCAAAAAGCTCGGGTTACTCCTACCCAAGCTACGGAAGGCCCATTGTTGACAGTAGAAGGTTTGTGACGCACAGCTGAACAGTGCTGATTACGTTCCCAGAGCAGTGTTTCTCAACGACCGGTCTGTGGACGGGCGCCAGTCCCCGCGATCGCCCCGAAGGCAGCAAGCCGGGCCTTGGTCAGCGCTTAATTTGTAATGAAAGAGGTGCTGGGGCTCCAGCACTTTGTTTACATTCAGAACTGACACAGCAGGCCCAGAAGTGCCAGGCCTAGTGATGCCAGCACTCAGCCCTGGCACAAATTAAGCACTGTCCCTGGTATCAAAAAGGCTGCGAAACACTTTCCACGAGGGCGGTGGCACACTCACGCTCACCAGCCCTTTACACTACTTGTTCACAAGAGTTCGTTGGAAGGTTTAAAAGTGAAGCTCTGTTGTGACAAGTGACAGGGTAAAAATGGCACCTTCTTATCACTTGTAGTGCTGCAGCACCTGGGCGCCCTAGACGTGGACAAGACCCTCACTGCGCTAGGTGCTGTACAAGCACAGAATACACAAGTGGGAGAGGGACAGGTACACCTTAAGAACGCAACCAGGCTTGGAGATTGCAGTACTAGCCAAGCAGAGAGATGAGCCTAATGTAGCCACGGCTCGATGGGCAAAAAATCCTTTACCAATCCAGTAGTGAATCCCTTTATCTAGCTATGTGTCTAGCTATCTGTCTATCTAATGTGCCACCTGATTAATGTCCAGGCACTGGTCTTATGTCCCTTAAGTCTGAATAAATATTACATTCTTCCACAAAATATGAATTTGTCTTCCAGTCCAACATGGGAAGGGAGTGAGTAATCCACCAGCTGCTGGGAATGCTGGAGGACACACAGATAAGCCTGTTACATGTTGATTGACAAATTGTTACCCCAGAGGAAGAAAACACTAATCTCTGGTCCTTATGTGGCTTGGATCCATGACCACGAGCTGCCCTCAGATTGTTCTCAAGCCAGGATAAATCGGCTTGCTGAGTAATTAAACAGGGCCACCACCAAGCAGCTGCTCCAAATGAGTCTGAGGTGGGAGCAGAGCAATCAGTGTGTCAGTCATATGGTTTAGTTATACAACTGGTGTCCAGCACAAATTCAGCTCTTGTGAAAAGGGTTGCAACTCCACTGAAGTCAATGTGGTTGCACGAGCCAAGATTTGGCCCTACATTTTCAGTCCTCCCATTTGGGTTGAAGGGGACGCTGTCATATAATAAACACATTTCCTTACCTGCACTACTAATAACACCTGAGACCAATAAAACTGAACAAATGTTTAAAAGCTAACTTACTTTTTATCGTTTATGCGCTTTGTTTAGTTGTTACATTTCACTCAAAAACCGATGGACAGGTCTCCCTCTCAGACTCTCATGCACTAGCATGATGCTCCCATGTAGACAGACACTTACAGTGCCACTAAGGCAATCAGCAAGTGGAAGACACTGGGACTGCAACACAAAACGCCACTTGAGTTGAAGGAGAAACTCCATCGGTGGTGAAGTAGGAAGCTCTTATTCTTGACGTGTGTTAGCCACGAGTGGGTCTCACACACACACACCCCCAGTTCAGTGTATTGCACAGGAGTATATATTTATTTTAAAAGAAAACTACTTCAGCTGGGTTTTATTTTAAATTTCATTGAAACATCGCTACTGGCCTTAGGTTTTGTAAAAGCTTGATTTAATATAATCTAAATGCTAAGTCGCATTCGGGGAATGTGGCATTTTATACCCAGTTCTCACCAGAGAGGATAAATTTAGGGCATAAGGCCATAAACTGAAGATTTCTCATTTGTCTTTCTGATAGGACATAAATCCACCCTCCAACCACATGAAATAGTTAAAGGGCCTTTTGTGTGTTCCATAAGAGAACAAATGTTAGCAGCAGTGTCTTGTCGTATCCCTCTAGAGGATATTTACATTCTGGCCTCTTGCAATTTCGGCTGGAGAAGAGTTTGTTTTCCCACCTCAGCTGTTTTGCAGTGTCATTGGAGCTGAGAAATGTGTCTGTTGCTTCAACCCCCAAACAGCCCTATTTCTTCTTTATATGCACTCTGTAAAGTCTCTTGGGGCCCATGTCTTCTAGGTAAGGGGTTATAGAAATATAAGGGATGGTTATGCAAAAAGGTTTGGTTTAACTCTAAATGTCTGTAATCACATGGAGGGATCCACAAGTCTGGGAGCTTGTATAAGTGTTTATTTTTTCAGTGGTGAGTATGGTGGTTTCTGTGTACAGATCTGGGCTGCATTCTGGCCCTTTTAAAATTCTATAGAGATTTGGGGATTTTTGTTTTCTTTGCTGCGTTTATGATCACAGAAGGCTGGGAGAGCTAGCGCCATATTCCTGTCATGATTATAGATGCGAAGGGCTAGATTCTAGGCTGTGCTTCTCGAAAGGTGTTGCTCATGGAGAGGGTGTATATATACCACCTTTGTGCCCTCCGGATTCTGAGCTGCTGACGAGACTAGATTGTAAGTGAAAGCAAACGTCTCTGCTTCTGTACAGCAGCTTCCCCAGGGCTGCCTATGGTCTGCACAGCAATCCGGAATCCCCAGTAGCACTCCCCCTCTCATCCCTGACACCATCCCCTTGTGCCCCTAACCTGCCCCTGCCCTGGGGTTTACGAGGGGGAGTAGCATTGGGCAATGTAGGTCAGGCATACACTGAGCCCTCTACACATACTTCTGTGCCCAGGGAATTCTTCCCCAGACCCTTGTGCCTTTGTATGGCCCCTAGACACTGCCAGACTGTCCGTCATGCTCCACCTTAGATGCAGCTGCATTTCACCGATGGATAAGTGATATTACCCAGACCACATTTTCAAACCTGGGTGCCTAAAGTTAGGCCCCTAAATTTAAATGTAGGCCCCTGAATAAGTTGAAGTCAATTGTAAGTGTGCATCAGCACTGAAAATCAAGCTGTGTTTATAATTGGGACCCCAAATATAGAAGATACTTTTGAAAATGTGGCCTTTAATCTTTCCGAGCCTCAGTTTCCCAAGTGTAACAAGGGTGTTGTGAGCATTGATTAGCTGGTTGCAAAGAATAAGTGCTAATCACTGCTGTCATTCAGTTCAAATATAAGGCCCTTGTCAGACCCGTCTGGGATACGAGCCGCGGTGCTTGTCGCTGTCCCATAGACAGGATACCAGCAGGAGAGATGGTGCCAGGTCTGTGGAATCGCAGTTCTGAACGCAGGTGAAGGAAGTTTGTTTTATTTTCATTGCAAAAGAAGAAACTTTGAGGAAACCTAAGAAGGGTCAGGTGAAAAGTAAAAACCGGATTGTTAACACGGATAGGGAGGCAGTTTAATACTGGTGCTGGGGACTGAGCAATTGGGGGACATGAGCTAAAAATTCAGATGCTGGGAGTAACTGATAGAGGCTTGGATTGAAGTTGTTTCATGCAGAGACAGATTTGCTGGAACCCGGACCAGGATGCTGTGTCACATGCACAGCCCATAGGACTTATGTTTCCTCCACTCCAAGGCAAATAATTCCCGTCTTCTGTGAACCCACAAGCAGCCTCCTCCTGCCACATTGTAATTGTTCCACCACATTCCTATCGCCCCCCCAGTGCAGGTCCTCCCACTGGCCTCTTCGCCTATCTGGTAAGTGGCCTGTATTTTTGCCTGACTGGGCACAATTACCAATAATAATGGCAGTCAAATTTTCCACCCTAGTCTGATGGAACCCTGGGGTAGATTTCACCTTCCTCCACAGCATGGGGCATGGGTCACTTGCAGGGTTAAACTAGTGTAAATGGTGGATTCTCTGTAACTTTAAGTCTTTAAACCATGATTTGAGGACTTCAGTAACTCAGCCAGAGGTTAGGGGTCTGTTACAAGAGTGGGTGGGTGAGGTTCTGTGGCCTGTGATGTGCAGGAGGTCAGAAAAGATGATCCTGATGGTCCCTTCTGACCTTGAAGTCTACAAGTCTACTCTTGCTTTACTCACAGGCTGCTACCTGTGTTTCTTTCTGAAGACCCACAAAAGGGTCTGTTACAGAATATTGGCCTGGTCCTAACATTTTGACGCTGTGTAAGAATTCCACAGATGGAAAAGCAAAGGCAGGGACAAGAGATGTACAGCAAGGAATCTTTACAGACAGACGCATCACTAAGTAGTTTGAACATACACAGGGCTTTTCATCGGCTGAATATACTACTACATTAGTACAAAGGAATCAGATTTGGGGTTTGTTTTCATAGAATCATAGAATATAAGGGTTGGAAGGGACCCCAGAAGGTCATCTAGTCCAACCCCCTGCTCGAAGCAGGACCAATTGTTTTCTAAATGACTGTTGGCTTCGTCCTTTTTATACTGTTGATTTGCCTCCCCACTTCTGTTAGTGATTGTCTCGCACATGCTCCATGATCTTCAGCAGACCGAGCCAGGTCTCTTCTGCAGTAGGGATGATTTGACTGGCTGGCAGAAGGAAGCCGTAGCGACCTGTGTCTCGCAACTCAAAGGCAAAGGAGTATTTGATGCCATAATCATAGGACCAGTCAATGCTTCCTCCACTGGCTTGGTCTGAAAGAGAGAGAGAGAGAAACCACACTGGGTGAGATGGAGACTGTACTGAGCTGGCTTGTGTCCAGGTGCACCAGTGCTGGCTAGTGGATGGAGTCCACTGGAGATGAGCATGCTTGGTACCTTTCAGGGTCAGGTCCTATATGAGGAAGTAAAGGGGCTTATTAGGGCTGGGTGTGCACTACTCAGACTGCACTGAATTTCTGGGAGTGGGCTCTATAAAGGTAACACTGGTGTGGGTCAGACATTAGGTCAGCCTGTGGGGGATCAGTTGGCAATTAGTGAGGGATCCCATTGACCCATCATTGACCCCTTCTAGTGGGATGAAGTCCCCACCTTGAGGAGGGAGGAGTGGACCCTTCCCCCACTACAACCCATCAAACTCAGAACTGCTCAATACTTACAGATAGTTGAGCAAATGGGCCCCACTTTATATGTCGTGTCATACAGTGAAGCCAGAGCACTGGCAGCAGCTTTCCCCACGGCGTTCTAGAGGGATCATGGAAGAGCCAGGAAGAAGTCAGATTAGGAAGATTAAACATTCAAACTAAAACAGGGGAGAGTTTCTACCCCAAACCTCATTTAAAAAAATATCCAAATTGGTTTAGAGCCAACCCTCACCCACCAAAAATTAGTTGTACTGAATCTATTAATGTCTGAATTGCTGTATAGCTAGACACTAGCTACAGCATCCACCAAGTGTACAATATTTTGGGAGGTATCCTGGCTGGCAGTGGCCCATACTGTGTGCTTTAGAGGAAAGTGCAAGAAAGTCCCATGGATAATTATAGTATAATCTCCCCATTGGGAAAGTTTCTTCCAAATTCCCATGAGTTAGTGGTTGGTGTATGGTTTGATGCATATGTGGTGTGTAGTTCTTAAAAATATTAATATTCGTATTATGTTATCCTATCTAATGTAACTGTGGATGTTCTCATACTTAAAGAGAACCAGGAAGTTGGGACTAGATCCAGTGTGTGTGAGTATACTGTGTTGGGAACAGGGTGGTGAGACACCACCTGTTTACACAAGTAGGGATTTCTACTTTAAAGATATTGTCTTCTTCTTTTTTGCATTAATCCCATCAAATGGAGTCCACTCTATGAGTCCTCTCCCTCCAAAATGATCAAGTCAATGTCTTATCTTTGTCACAGCACCTGCTAACAAGTCTTCATTTATAACATCCCACCACTTCTTTGGTCGCCCTCTCTGTCTTTCTTCTTCAGTCTTGATCTTGATCTTTCTTACCCAGATTGCTGTCAGGACTGTGTGCTTTACATAGAATCATAGAATATCAGGGTTGGAAGGGACCTCAGGAGGTCACCTAGTCCAACCCCCTGCTCAAAGCAGGACCGATCCCCAATTAAATCATCCCAGCCAGGGCTTTGTCAAGACTGACCTTAAAAACTTCTAAGGAAGGAGATTCCACTACCTCCCTAGGTAACGCAATCCAGTGTGTCACCACCCTCCTAGTGAAAAAGTTTTTTCCTAATATCCAACCTAAATCTCCCCCACTGCAACTTGAGACCATTACTCCTTGTCCTGTCATCCGCTACCACTGAGAATAGTCTAGATCCATCCTCTTTGGAACCCCCTTTCAGGTAGTTGAAAGCAGCTATCAAATCTCCCCTCATTCTTCTCTTCTGTAGACTAAACAATCCCAGTTCCCTCAGCCTCTCCTCATAAGTCATGTGTTCCAGTCCCCTAATCATTTTTGTTGCCCTTGGCTGGACTCTCTCCAATTTTTCCACATCCTTCTTGTAGTGTGGGGCCCAAAACTGGACACAGTACTCCAGATGAGGCCTCACCAATGTCGAATAGAGGGGAACAATCACATCCCTCAATCTGCTGGCAATGCCCCTACTTATACATCCCAAAATGCCATTGGCCTTCTTGGCTACAAGGGCACACTGTTGACTCATATCCAGCTTCTCGTCCACGGTAACCCCTAGGTCCTTTTCTGCAGAACTGCTGCTGAGCCATTCGGTCCCTAGTCCGTAGCGGTGCATTGGGTTCTTCCGTCCTAAGTGTAGGACTCTGCACTTGTCCTTGTTGAACCTCATCAGATTTCTTTTGGCCCAACCCTCCAATTTGTCTAGGTCCCTCTGTATCCTATCCCTACCCTCCAGCGTATCTACCTCTCCTCCCAGTTTAGTGTCGTCTGCAAACTTGCTGAGGGTGCAATCCACACCATCTTCCAGATCATTAATGAAGATATTGAACAAAACCGACCCCAGGGCCGATGACCAAATCATCTGAGCCTTCACTCCCTCATAGCAAGGCATGGGCTCAAAATAAGCAGAGGAAAACCAGAGTATATGGCATTGAATTTCAATCAGGTGAACACTGTAGAATTATCCTTGAAACTAGAAACAATATCAACAATACAAACTTTCAAGTATCTCGGTTCCAGTCCATCCAGTTTTAACATATGGCACAGAGTGTTGGGCAACAAAGATGAAACATGAGCAAATGATCTGTTCCACAGAACTACTAATGTTGAGATGGACGAGTGGTGTAAGCAAGAAAAACCACCTGAAGAATGTGTAGGTTAGAGACATGTTCAAAGTAACAACCATAAGCAAAACAATGAGGGAGGGAAGATAGTGTATGGGGCAGATTCTCATTTCAGTCACACTTGAGGAGCCAAATTGATTTTAATGAAGTTGCTCCAGTACATGTGAGGGGAGAATTTAGCCCATGGTTATTGTCTTAAAAATGTCATTTTAATACGTGGCTAACACTCAAAATATGAAACGCAACTCAGTCAGGACAGAGAAAGGCTTAGGGTTAAGAAGCTGCTGTATCTCACCAGCTCTTTGTAGTCAGCAGGCTTGGTGCACTTATACCCAAAGGGGAACAACAGAAGCTGAGAGTAGCTGTGAAGGGTGAGGAATGCCTTGATCTTCCCATGGCTCTTGATAAAGTTTACAACATTTTTTACTTCCACTTCTGAGTTGGCGCTGGGTCCATGGTAAGAATCAGAGCAGGGGTTGGTACTGGCTCCAGGGCCTGTTGGTGCAAGTGAGGATCAAAGGCAAATCTGTAAAACTATAACTCAAGGGAATTCAAGATTGACATAAAGATGAAGTTGCCTAATACTGTACAGTGAAAACTCTAGCAAGAGGTCTTTTCTCAGGGACAAGGCCTGACATACTGATAGATGATAGAAAAGTATTTAGAGAGAGTGAAAATTAGACAAAGGCATATTGCTACTACTGATAGATAACTCATGCCTTCTTTTGCTCCCTGGCAATCTATCAAGAAATTACTCTGATGAAATACGATTACTATCAGCTTTTACCATTTTATTTCTGAATCTCAGTAACACCATTGTAAACCTGGAGTACTTCCACTGGCTTCAGTAGAGTTACCCTGGATTTACATTAGTATAATAGAGATCAAATCTGATCCATTAACTTTTGAATATACAACATGTGAGCTGATAGACATTTTTCTTCTAAGCTGATGCAGAAATGTAAGTCAATAATAACAGGGGGAAGCTGAAAATAGTTGATCTCATCCATCTTATTTTATAAAAAAACCCAAAACCACATAGAAATCCTTCCAGGCCTCCAGGTAAATAATGTATTTACCTGACAGTCTAGAGGCCAATAGTAGAGGGAGTGATATGACAGCCTCAGCAGAGTGCATGCTGGGAGGGATGTCACACTGATGAAGGAGACATTGACCCAAGCAGAGCTAGACCATATTGAAACCTAAGCAAAAAATCCTTTGAATGAGTAAATGTATTAGATGCCCTGTTTAGCCTGACATACTCTAGGCATTCAGCTCTATAATGGTAGAGATGCCTATATTTTGCATGTCACTTTTAAAAACTCCTAGATTGTCCCCCTGTGACTAGGTACATGGAAGGGAAACAGCTTTGGTAGTGACAACTGTAGCTGAAAACTCTTCTTCTACCTCCAAAGCCTGCATCCCAGTTCCTGTTTGGATCAACTCCAAAGCACAGGCTCCCAGAATTCTTAGAACGTGTCTTCCGCCACATACGATTCTGAAATAAAGAACCATAATGGGCTCAAAAGGAGCAAAGCTTGGTGATTTCATTAAAGCATCCAGTCAGAAATAGCTACCATTCATCTATAAGGGAAGCTCAGCCTAGATTATCACAATTGTCCTTTCTGACCGTGGAATCTATGAATCTATAAGTGCAAGAGAGAAGCCTAACATGACTTCTGCTAGACTGGCAAGGGGGATGGACAAAGGGAAGCTGTGGAAGCACTGGTGAATACCCAGAAGGGAACAATGATGGATTAGATGGCTCAGTAGGTCTCTGTGGTGACCCTACCCTACTGTGATTTACCTTTACAAGGCTAAATATGGATCTGCTGAACATGTTTTTCTAAAACAAAACTTTCAATTTTTTGATGGCATGGCAGATCACTGCCCAGCTTCCAGAAGTGCCTGATTCGGTTTGGAAATGGGGGTGTAATCACACTGTGGTTACTCACTTTGGTATGAGTGAATGCATATCCATCAGGGTTTGTAACAACCAGCAGGAAAATGTCCATTCTGTTTAACAGGGAGGTGACAGATGTATTGTTCCCATACTCAGACGCAATCTAAGCAGAGACAAAATACATTCTAACATGCTTATCACAGTCGCTTCTTCCCCAAATGTTCATACTCTAATCGTTATGTAGTGGGATTGGGTTAAGCAGGGTTGGAGTGTACAGTACAGCTGCATTTCTCTGGTGGCTTAGTCATTTTCAGCAGAATTTATGCTCACATTTTAAAATAATTTAATTTTTTGGCCCTTCTGTTGGCAAAGATAATCTTCCCAGTGCGACTCTTTCTCTCTGAGACCGCAGACTGAAACAATTGCTCTGAGGGGTGTGAACCACCCTTATTCATTTCAGTGGAACGTGAGCCCTGAAACTTGATGACAAATAAGAGACACTTTAAAAGTTACTGTCTTGTTGGTACGTCATCTGTCGTATTGGTGCGACTGTCTCTAAACAATATGTAATTGTACAGATGTAGGGTAGTGGTGAAAGCGCAGCATTGGGAGTCATGACTCCTGGACACTGTTCTCAGCTCTGTCAGTGATTCGCTGTGAGACCTTGGGCAAGTCATTTAATCTCTCTGTGCCTCAGTTTTCCATTAGTTATGAGGCTAGTAAGACTGACATACCGCAAAGAGGAGCTATGAGACTGAAATAAATGGCTGTAAAGCCATCCGAGATCTTTAGATAAAAAGTGCTACAGACAAGTAAAGCATTATTTACTGCATAAAAATCAATACAGTTGATTCTGGGTTATGTTAGATCATTATAGAATACTTGCCATGCTAATACTGTACCAAATTCTGGTTGGGTTACAGTACAAGTTCAAAGTAGAAAGGAAATAAAAATGTATCTACAAAAGAACATCTAGGGCCTGACTCTCTTCTGCCTTGCATGCTGTGTAACCATTTATTCCTCTGCAAAATGAGAGCAAAATGGGTGTAAAACACTAAGTCAGAATGGAGAATCAAGCCCTTGATCTGTGTAAAATATACTACAGATTTATGAATAAGCTGTTTTCTCACAGAAGGTGTTGTTTTTTCTCTCAGAGGCAATAATGAATTAATGTCTCCATGTAGTGATAGGAGTCAGTGTGTTGCTGGAAGTGCAGATGAGACATAAAACTGAATTACTGACATTTGCTGTTAAAGAGCCCATGTGACTTTTCACAAGAGTAGGGCTATTAAATTTGATGTCCTGACCAAATTGCTTTTTTCTGACCTAAAATTCCCCTTACAGTTTCAATTGTATACAGCATTTTTCACTACCTGTTTTAAATTTCTGTGCAGTGTTAAGCAACTGCCATGTTCCACCCCAGAAGTAGGTGTATTTCATGGGTGGGTGAAGCAATCCCTATAAACCTTGGTTGGTAAAGTATATGCAGCAGACCATTCTGGTATCTTTTCATGAAAGGTGCTGTATATGGGCAATGTATTCTTTTAAATGTTTTATCAATCAATAATAGTCAGTAGCCATCCCAGGAGAAAAGAAAGTCAATCCACTAACCTTTTTAGCTGTCCACAGTGCAGTTGCCTGGGTGATCCATTCTCGGGAGTGGATACCGGCATCGAGCCAAATGGCAGGACGGTTGGTTCCTCCAGTGCTGAACTGCAAAATGAAACATAAACTTTAAAAACCCTCACTAGCGCGAGTCCTCTCATTTCCTATCCCACTCGTATTTCCATCTGAAATATCGAAAATGATTGAAAAGCAACGGAGTTGCATGGCATAAAACTGGTGTAATGGAGTGGAGAATCAGACCCTGTGATGGGATATTTGCCTTAATGCTGCTGGTAATCTTGCCAGATTTACCAGTTCATTGACTTAACATTGTCATTTGCAGTTTTTGCCACAGCTTCACCAAGGGCAAGTCATGCCAGACTAATCTAATTGCCTTCTGTGATGAGATAACTGGCTCTCTGGATAAGGGGAAAGCAGTGGATGTGGTGTTCCTTGACTTTAGCAAAGCTTTTGACACAGTCTCCCACAGTATTCTTGCCAGCAAGTTAAAGAGGTATGGGCTGGATGAATGGACTATAAGGTGGATAGAAAGCTGGCTAGATTGTCAGGCTCAGCGGGTAGTGATCAATGGCTCCATGTCTAGTTGGCAGCCAGTATCAAGTGGAGTGCCCCAAGGGTCGGTCCTGGGGCCGGTTTTGTTCAATATCTTCATAAATGATCTGGAGGATGGTGTGGATTGCACCCTCAGCAAGTTTGCAGACGACACTAAACTGGGAGGAGAGGTAGATATGCTGGAGGGTAGGGATAGGATACAGAGGGCCCTAGACAAATTGGAGGATTGGGCCAAAAGAAATCTGATGAGGTTCAACAAGGACAAGTGCAGAGACCTGCACTTAGGACGGAAGAATCCAGTGCACCGCTACAGATTAGGGATCGAATGGCTCGGCAGCAGTTCTGCAGAAAAGGACCTAGGGGTTACAGTGGACGAGAAGTTGGATATGAGTCAACAGTGTGCCCTTGTTGCCAAGAAGGCTAATGGCATTTTGGGATGTATATGTAGGGACATTGCCAGCAGATCGAGGGACGTGATCGTTCCCCTCTATTTGACATTGGTGAGGCTTCATCTGGAGTACTGTGTCCAGTTTTGGGCCCCACACTACAAGAAGGATGTAGAAAAATTGGAAAAAGTCCAGCAGAGGGCAACAAAAATGATTAGGGGACTGGAACACATGACTTATGAGGAGAGGCTGAGGGAACTGGGATTGTTTAGTCTGCGGAAGAGAAGAATGAGGGGGGATTTGATAGCTGCTTTCAACTACCTGAAAGGGGGTTCCAAAGAGGATTGATCTAGACTGTTCTCCGTGGTACCAGATGACAGAACAAGGAGTAATGGTCTCAAGTTGCAGTGGGGGATGTTTAGGTTGGATATTAGGAAAAACTTTTTCACTAGGGTGGTGAAACACTGGAATGTGTTACCTAGGGAGGTGGTGGAACCTCCTTCCTTAGAAGTTTTTAAGGTCAGGCTTGACAAAACCCTGGCTGGAATGATTTAGTTGGGGATTGGTCCTGCTTTGAGCAGGGGGTTGGACTAGATGACCTCCTGAGGTCCCTTCCAACCCTGATAGTCTATGATTCTAGGATTCTGCTCCCTGTTCTCCTCTATTTCTGACGAGGAAGCCGCTGTGTACACACATAATATCTTCACCAGCCCCATATGGGCCCCTTATTCATATCTGTTGTTAAGGCAGCCAGGATCCAACAAAAATTAAGGGTATGTATCATTATTCTAAATGAGCATCTTTGGCACAGTGCCACCTAAGAGCTAAGTAAGCGACTCAATCTCACGCATGACAGTGGCTTTCCTATTTGGACCAACATAAATTGAACAAAGCCAATATTTGGAATGAGTCAGGTTTTTTCCTATTTTTGCAAACCAAGGTTCCAGTTTTTCAAGGATACTGAAGACCCTGAGGCATAAACACAAAGTTCTGATTATTTGCAGTGATTAAAGATCCCATAATACTTTTTTGCAAGAGTCAGGGTGTTGGCCCAGGGTCCTGGCCAAATTCACATGTGGATAATTCCATAAAGCTGCCTTCTGCAGTATCTCCTTGGCAAAGTTATTTTTAAAAAGTGTTACTCGGTTCTGCTGAACAGCTGTTGCATTAATGACTAGCGGTGGCTGCAGTTTAGTGGTGGGTGGACTGATTTCTCTCTATATATGCTTTGGGATGTTTTGGATGGACAGGTGTTAGAGAAATGTAAAGTTGTTGTTATATGCACAGGAACAATACCTTGAGAATGTACATGGGCCGCTTTTCATAAGACTCTCCAATCTTTTGCTTGCTCACAAGGCTGGGGTAGTCAGCTGCAAGATCATCCAGTGCTGCATAAATCTAAAATTTAAAATAATGACAGAGTTTATATTCTATCAAATATTTTTATGCTAATCCTTGCGTTGATGTGAGAGCTTTCTCCTCTGTAGTGCTTGCTACCTGCAGCCTGCCTGTATTTCTCCGCTTCACTTTCCATTTACTTTCCACCCTCACAAAACACCTCTCTTCTCTCTTGCCTGTACAGCTTCATTTTTCTCTCTTTCAGCTATTATCTAGTAGCTCTGATGTGGAATTATCTAATTCTGCAAAGCATTTTGGGGTGCAGTTTATAAAAAAGATCCTACACAAAAGCAATTTGGACCACATATTTCTGAGAAGGGGATCCCCTCATTCTTCACCCCCTTACTTCCCAATTGTTGCCCTCAAAAGCTCTGCATCACAGCAGACCTTTCTTGGCTGAGAAGGGCTAGAATTGGCTTCCTCTAAAGCCCCCCAACATTGCTCTGTGTGTAGGCCAGAGAAGGGGGTTCCCTGGAGGGTATTGTTTGATGCCATTCTCCCAAAGGAGGGACCTGAGCCCTCTCTCCTTGGTATGGGCTAACACTCTATCTCCAGACTGATCATTAGAGCAACGTGGAAGATGGTCTGTCGTCTCTGACACTGAACTCACACACTGCCAGTCACAACCAATGTCACATGGAAGAAAGTTGTATAAAATCAGTTTTCTGGTGCACTTAGTAGGCCTGTCTCTGATCTCAGTCATTCCAAGGTAAATCTGCAGTTACTCCACAGAAGTCAATAGAGTTACACTGGTAAAAAAAACAAACCCAGCATGAGATCCAAATCAGACACATTTTATTTTGATGAGACAATACACCTAGCATTTTTATTATCTATGTAAGCAGTGTCAGGATGAGCTCCACCCTGACATCTGGTGGTGAGGTGTGGCAAATTGTGGAAAAGAACTTCAGGGGCCGATCTCATTTGCATAGGCACACCCACCCCGCCTAGAATGAGACCATAGCTGCCCAAATGGTCACTTTGGCTGCTGTGGGATCCCCAGTGTCTCTGTTATTGGGGCAGGAAGAATAAATTGTTATTACCCTGATTATGGGAACTGTGCTTGGAACTGTATGTGGCCTTTTGTTATGATGGAGGGATTCACCATCAACTAAGTAGCACTCGCTAGGCAAGGGTCATGGGTTCCAAAACTGTGTGAATAGAGAGAGGCTGGGGACAAGTATTAATACTTGGTGGCATGGGCCCCTTGGTGAGGGCCTTACATGCTAATTGCACTTCCTCCTCTCTCCACTGTGGAATATCAGAGCTAATTTTGATTTCATTAGAAGTCTAGTTATAGGCTGCTGAGCTCACTTTGGGCTGACAGTGCACCAGCACTGGGGCTCCCCTACTACAAGCTGAATTCACCTAAGAGCTGAAATCACTGAGTGTTGTGTTAAGTAGTGGGGGAGCCTGAAGATATATTGTGGAGCAGTTTGCGGGACGGCTGGTGAAGCAGTTCGACGCGGAGCAGTGTGTGGATGGCAGGAGCGGCTTGTGGGCCGTGGAGCTGAGCGAAGGAGTTCGTGGGGCGGCTGGCGGAGCAGAGCGCAGCTGAGTGAAGGAGTTCGTGGGGCGGCTGGCGGAGCGGAGCGAAGGAGTTTGTGGGGCGGCTGGCGGAGCGGAGTGCAGCTGAGCGAAGGAGTTTGTGGGGCGGCTGGCGGAGCGGAGTGCCGCTATGGAGCTATGGGGCGGTCAGCTTCAGATCACGTAAGGTGCCTCTTACCCCCGTCCCATTTCCACCCAGGTTGGGAGGTAAAGCTCCGCAGATAAACTTTCGAACTCTGGGGCTGCCCTGACCAGGGTCAGAGACTTTTGGGGCATTGGACTTTTGGGACTTTGGGTGATTTGGGGTTGCTGGACTCAAGAACCAAAGGGAAAAGGGCATGCCCCAATTTGCCTGGGGTGGGTTCTTTTTTTTTTTGCTCATGGGTTGTGTTATGAATCCTGTTGGTGGTGTTTCCCCAACATAATGCCACATTGTTTCTCTCTGTTATTAAAAGGCTTTTGCTACACTCAGACCATGTGCTTGCGAGAGGGGAAGTATTGCCTCTTGGAGGCGCCCAGCGGGGGTGGTATATATTTGTCCCAGGTCACTGGGTGGGGGCTCGAGCCGGTTTGCATTGTGTTATTGGAATGGAACCCCTAGATATTGAACCCGGCCCTTGTTGCTGCCAACTCTGACGGGCAGAAGGGTTACATTTTTGGGGGCTCGTCCGGGATCGCCTGGGTCAGTACCCCTCGCAAGCACCTGTTGAGTGATCCACTACATTGGGAAACAATTTATATTTTTTTGTTTGTGCTTATATTTTGAGGAAATTACTGTTTGAATAATGGCTAATATGTCAGGTTTGTTGAGCCCTGGCTCAGCAGCTTCTAGCTCAGAGGCTGCAGCCTCGGCTGATGATTGGACAAAAGCTCTGGGGCAAATATTGGAAAAGGTTGTGCTGCCCCATGCTGAGTCAGACTCTTGTCGTAAGTTAAGATTATTTGCTGGGGAGGAGGAGTTTGAACCCTGGTTAGAGCATACCACTGAAATGCTGCAAGAGTGGGCCGTACCAGATGCAGAAAAGCGAAGATGCCTTATAGAGAGCCTTGGCGGCCCAGCATTAGATGTGATTCGCACCCTGAAGCTCATTGACCCTGGGGTCAGTGTGAAGGACTGCCTAGAGGCCCTTGAACACAACTTTGGGAGCGTAGAGGGCCCTGAAGACAGCTACTGTAAGTTCCTTAATTCCCGACAACAAAAGGGCGAGAAGGCTTCAGCCTACATACAGAGACTGGAGAGACTGCTTCAGAGAGCTGTCATGAGGGGAGCAGTGACTGCTGAGCAGATGGATCAGACCAGACTGGCTCAAATTGTAAGAGGAACTCAGTATCAGAACCCGATTCTACTTCATCTCCAGCTAAGAGAACGACGGGAACATCCCCCAAGTTACTCCCAGCTGATAAAAGAGGTCCGAGAGGAGGAAGAAAGGCAGGCTGCCAGTGAGTTTTGGGAAGCCCAAACATCGGATCCAGCCAGCGCAACACCACTGCAAACGGCCAGTGTACTGATGGTGAGCACCAGAGAGGAACTTGCCCAACAAATGCAGGTCCTGACGGAACGGATAGCTGAGCTGCAAAGTACCGTTGACCGAGTTAAGACTTCCAGGAATAAGAAGCCTCAAACTGTGGCGATTGAGAAGCCCGCACTTAGAGCCACCATCCCCCCCAGGCGAAGGGGGAAAGGTCAATTCTTCTGCTACCGATGTGGTCAGGATGGACACAGTGCTGCCAAGTGCCGTAATGAAGAAAACCCCTCCTTAGTGTATGGAAAGCTGAGGATCAGTTGGGAGAGATCCGGTAGCTGCCAAAGGGTCTGGGGACGGGGACCCCCCAGGTCTGCAGGATTTGAAGATTCCCCCAGAAAAGACTGTCCAGCTGGGATCCCTGCAGGACTGATAGGGCCTCGAGCAGAGGTCAAGGTGAGGATCGAAGGGGTGGAGTGTAAAGCAGTGCTTGACACTGGATCTCAAGTGACTATTATATTTCAGTCATTCTACCAACAGATGCTTAGGCACCTGCCTATACAGCCACTGACTGGCCTTGGCCTGTGTGGCCTCAGCATGGATGAATACCCCTACCAAGGGTATGTCATAGTGCACCTGGAATTCCCAGAGGAGGTTGCTGGGGTAAGAGAAGAGGTAGACACAGCTGCCTTAATATGCCCTGACCCTAAAGGGACTTCTGATGTGTCTGTGCTGATAGGGACCAACTCCAGTCTCTTCAAGGTACTGGCGGATTACTGCAGAAGGCGGGCTGGGGACCAGTACCTGAATACCCTGATGATCCATACGCTTTGTGCTGAAGCCTATAGGAAAATTGAGAGCGCTAAAAGGGACACATCTGAGCTACCACTTGGGGCACTGAAGTACGCGGGCACAACCCCCTTAGTAGTTCCTGCAAGGACGGAGCAAGAAGTGCTTGTCATGAGTACCTGTCTGAAAGGCAGTAAAGGGACGTTAGCAATGATAGAGCAGCCGATGGGAGGAGAGCTCCCTGAAGGAGTGCTGGTCCCCAGTGGAGTCATAACCCTACCTGCTGACACCCAGGAAAGGGTGACTATACTGATTGCTAATGAAACGAGTCGTGATATTTTTGTGAAGCAAGGACAAAAGATAGCAGACCTCTTTGAGCCTGAGTCGATTGTAAAACCCCAGTGTGAAACTCAAGTTCCGACAATAGACCCAGCAAAGTTTGACTTTGGAGATTCACCAGTGTCCGAGGACTGGAAAGATCGCCTGAGGAAGAAACTTTGTGAAAGATCCAAGGTGTTCTCACTGCATGAGTGGGATGTGGGATGTGCAAAAGGAGTAGAGCACAATATCAGACTACATGACTCTCGACCTTTCAGGGAGAGATCTAGGAAGATTGCTCTCTCTGAGATGGAAGATGTGCGACATCATCTTCAGGAGCTGGCTGCGAATGGCATCATAACAGAGTCCCGCAGCCCATACGCCTCACCCATTGTGGTAGTCCGCAAAAAGAATGGGAAAATCCGGATGTGTATTGACTACCGCACCCTAAACAGCCGTACTGTGGTCGACCAGTACACTATGCCTCGAGTGCAAGACGCCTTAGACTGTTTGCTGGGAAGCCAGTGGTTCTCTGTGTTGGATCTTCGAAGTGGATACTACCAGATCCCTCTGGGAGAAGAAGATAAGGAGAAGACAGCCTTCATCTGCCCATTAGGGTTTTATCAGTTCGAACGCATGCCCCAAGGGATTTCTGGAGCACCTGCCACCTTTCAACGTCTCATGGAGAAAGTTGTGGGAGACATGAATTTACTGCAAGTGTTAGTTTATTTGGATGACCTGATTGTGTTTGGAAGAACCTTAGAGGAGCATGAAGAAAGACTTCTTAAAGTGCTTGATAGGTTGGAGGATTATGGTCTGAAGCTTTCAATTGACAAATGCCAGTTCTGCAGAACCTCAGTGAAGTATGTGGGTCACATTGTGTCCCAAGAAGGTGTGAGTACTGATCCTGATAAAATAGAAGCACTCACTACATGGCCACGTCCAAGTAACTACAGAGAACTCAAGACCTTCCTTGGATTTAGTGGCTACTACCGCAGATTTGTGAAAAACTATGCTACGATTGTAAAGCCTCTGAATGATCTTACCAGGGGACATCAGTCCAGCAAGAACAAATCTAAGTCCAAGAATAAGGGGAGGTCCCCAAAGCCTCCTGTGCAGAGACACAATGGCCCCTTTGCACCATTTGGGCCACGGTGGGATGAGAGATGTGAAAGGGCTTTTCGAGAAATCATTACTTGCCTAACTCATGCTCCAGTCCTAGTTTTTGCTGACCCAAGCAAACCATTTATCCTGCATACTGATGCCAGTTTGGAGGGTCTGGGAGCAGTCCTGTACCAGGAAGTGGAAGGCAAATGTAAACCTGTAGCCTTTGCCAGCCGAGGATTGTCTGATAGTGAAACTCGCTATCCCACCCACAAGCTGGAATTTTTGGCCTTGAAATGGGCCATCACTGAGAAATTTCGAGACTACTTGTATGGTGCTCAGTTCCAGGTGTGGACAGACAACAATCCACTGACTTATGTGTTAACAAGTGCTAAGCTGGATGCTACAGGGCAGAGATGGGTGGCCGCCTTGGCTAGCTATGAGTTCAGCATTCAGTACCGATCAGGGAGAAGCAATGTAGATGCAGATGCATTGTCCAGGCGTCCGCAGGCTCCAGAAGTTGCTGTGATACCCACAGATGGAGTGAGAGCTATTTGCAGTGTGAGTCGCCGAGAGCCAGAGGCCCGTGAGGGCTTTCAGGGATGTGTTGCAGAAGCTTTGGGCCTGCCCCCTGAATGCATGCCTTCTGCTTCAGTGAACTATATTGCATTAGACCAATCTCCTTTGCCCATGCTCAATGCGGCTGACTGGCAAGAAGCCCAGCGGCAAGATATTGACATTCGTGATACACTACTTGCCAAAAGGGAGGGGCGAAGCCCAGCTGCGGTTGTCCCACCTAACCCGGAGGGTAAACTACTATTGAGAGAATGGACCAAACTAAAACTGATTCAGGGAGTGCTACACCGAATGACCACTGACCCTTTACAAAAACAACGAGCACAACTAGTACTGCCAAAAAAGTACAGAGCCCTGGCCATGAGGGCCCTTCATGATGACTTTGGGCATTTAGGGATGGAGAGGACCTTGGAACTTATTCGTAGTAGGTTCTATTGGCCCCGAATGGCTGAAGATGTTCGCAGGAAATGTGAGACTTGCGCTCGATGTGTTCAAAGGAAAACTCTGCCCACGAGGGCTGCATATCTCAAGAACATCACCAGCAACAAACCTTTGGAGTTGGTATGCATTGATTTCTTGTCTGTAGAGGTAGACAAGAGGAATGTTGGAAACATTCTAGTAGTGACTGACCATTTTACACGGTATGCACAAGCATATCCCACACGTGATCAGAGGGCCACCACCGTTGCTCGAGTATTGTGGGACAAATATTTCTCAGTCTATGGATTCCCGGCTCGGATACACTCTGATCAGGGGCGGGATTTTGAGAGTCACCTTCTGAAGGAGGTGCTGAAGATAGCAGGAATTAAAAAGTCTAGGACAACGCCTTATCACCCCCAAGGTGATCCTCAGCCAGAGAGGTTCAATCGAACCCTATTAGATATGTTGGGAACTTTGCGACCAGAGCAGAAGGCAACCTGGAGCCAGCATGTCGCATTTCTGGTGCATGCCTACAATGCCACAAAGAACGATGCTACGGGAGTCACCCCATATCTCTTGATGTTTGGGCGAGAACCAAGATTACCCATAGACTTGTGCTTTGGTGTATCAGAGGATGGAGATAGCTATGAAACTCATCAGCAATATGTATCCCGACTAAGAGAAAAGCTGCGGGATGCTTATCGCTTAGCTACCGCTGCGGCTCGGAAGAACGCAGACCGCAACAAACATCGATATGATGCTAGAGTGCGTTCGCAGGAGCTCCAGCCGGGGGACAGAGTCCTGCTGCGAAATTTGGGTATTGCTGGCAAACACAAGATAGCTGACAGATGGAAGGCAATACCTTACCTGGTGATGGAAAAGCTGGGAGATCTGCCGGTCTACAAGATCAAACCTGAAGACGGTCCAGGGCAAATAAAGACGGTGCATAGAAACCTTTTGCTCCCTGTGGGGGAATTGGTAAGCACCCCTTGTGAGATGGGCCACGGCAGGGCCGCCGGGCAGAACAGAGGTGCTAGACCAAAGCCGCCATCCAACACAGGCAGTGGGCCCCCTGCAGCTAACTTATCCCTATTCTGCACATCTGAGAGTGAGTCTGAGGAGGAAGACACAACCCTGGTGTATCCTGGGATGGAGACAAGATTTCAGTCTCGATCAGCTGAACCAAACGAGAGTTTTCCCTCTTCCGCCCTAAACCCAATGGCGGAACTATTTAGGCCCCTTTCTGATACCCCGGTGCTGCTGATGAGACCCCCCTGTGATGACACACACAGGTTATTGGACAATGGGGACGGACAGGTAGAGGATGTCCTGGGCACCTTGGACCCTCCAGCGTTAGAACTAGGAGTGCAGGGGCCTACGCCAGTAGCCGAGGGACCCTCCAGGGAAGCCTCTCCATCCGTCACTCAAGAGGATGTTCCCCCTACCTCGACAACAGAGATTCTCAATAGACGAGACAGGGTGATAAGACCAGTGAAACGGTTAACTTATGATGCACCTGGGGTGACTAGTGAGGAGCCAATACATTTAGCACACAGGCTTGTGGAAGCTAAAGTGGGCTTCCTGAGGCCCTTTGGAGGAAACCAATGAGTTGGTATAAAGGGAGTGTGATTTGTCGGGACGACAAAGTCTCGGCTGGGGGGAGGATGTAAGCAGTGTCAGGATGAGCTCCACCCTGACATCTGGTGGTGAGGTGTGGCAAATTGTGGAAAAGAACTTCAGGGGCCGATCTCATTTGCATAGGCACACCCACCCCGCCTAGAATGAGACCATAGCTGCCCAAATGGTCACTTTGGCTGCTGTGGGATCCCCAGTGTCTCTGTTATTGGGGCAGGAAGAATAAATTGTTATTACCCTGATTATGGGAACTGTGCTTGGAACTGTATGTGGCCTTTTGTTATGATGGAGGGATTCACCATCAACTAAGTAGCACTCGCTAGGCAAGGGTCATGGGTTCCAAAACTGTGTGAATGGAGAGAGGCTGGGGACAAGTATTAATACTTGGTGGCATGGGCCCCTTGGTGAGGCATGATGGAGGGATTCACCATCAACTAAGTAGCACTCGCTAGGCAAGGGTCATGGGTTCCAAAACTGTGTGAATGGAGAGAGGCTGGGGACAAGTATTAATACTTGGTGGCATGGGCCCCTTGGTGAGGGCCTTACATGCTAATTGCACTTCCTCCTCTCTCCACTGTGGAATATCAGAGCTAATTTTGATTTCATTAGAAGTCTAGTTATAGGCTGCTGAGCTCACTTTGGGCTGACAGTGCACCAGCACTGGGGCTCCCCTACTACAAGCTGAATTCACCTAAGAGCTGAAATCACTGAGTGTTGTGTTAAGTAGTGGGGGAGCCTGAAGATATATTGTGGAGCAGTTTGCGGGACGGCTGGTGAAGCAGTTCGACGCGGAGCAGTGTGTGGATGGCAGGAGCGGCTTGTGGGCCGTGGAGCTGAGCGAAGGAGTTCGTGGGGCGGCTGGCGGAGCAGAGCGCAGCTGAGTGAAGGAGTTCGTGGGGCGGCTGGCGGAGCGGAGCGAAGGAGTTTGTGGGGCGGCTGGCGGAGCGGAGTGCAGCTGAGCGAAGGAGTTTGTGGGGCGGCTGGCGGAGCGGAGTGCCGCTATGGAGCTATGGGGCGGTCAGCTTCAGATCACGTAAGGTGCCTCTTACCCCCGTCCCATTTCCACCCAGGTTGGGAGGTAAAGCTCCGCAGATAAACTTTCGAACTCTGGGGCTGCCCTGACCAGGGTCAGAGACTTTTGGGGCATTGGACTTTTGGGACTTTGGGTGATTTGGGGTTGCTGGACTCAAGAACCAAAGGGAAAAGGGCATGCCCCAATTTGCCTGGGGTGGGTTCTTTTTTTTTTGCTCATGGGTTGTGTTATGAATCCTGTTGGTGGTGTTTCCCCAACATAATGCCACATTGTTTCTCTCTGTTATTAAAAGGCTTTTGCTACACTCAGACCATGTGCTTGCGAGAGGGGAAGTATTGCCTCTTGGAGGCGCCCAGCGGGGGTGGTATATATTTGTCCCAGGTCACTGGGTGGGGGCTCGAGCCGGTTTGCATTGTGTTATTGGAATGGAACCCCTAGATATTGAACCCGGCCCTTGTTGCTGCCAACTCTGACGGGCAGAAGGGTTACATCTAAAATAAGTGTGACATTCAATAGCTGTTCATCAAGACACAGGAGGCCACATAATGCAGCAAGATAGGACCTGCAACACATGAATAAATCATTGCTCCATCTAGTTTGGTACCCTGGTTCCTGTAGCAACAAAAGAGACCATGCATGCAACTAAACCTAGCCTAACAATATGGGAGCCCAGCACTGGGATGGAGATGCTGCAGGCCTGGATTAAAGTGAATTGATAGAGCTATGTTTGGGCCCCAGACTGGAATAACAGGGAAATGAGAAATATTGGCAGAGCTGTATGGAGAGGTTTGTTGAGCACTTGCTTGTAATATTCCTACCTTTTAGCAACTGAGAGTAATCCCTCAATGTGATGAGTCCAAAATAAGCTCATTATAAAACACAGCAGACCTACTTGTAATGGTGTGAGATATTAAAACCACTGTGGAGAATGCAGAAAGGAAGACAAGAAGGAATTCAACATACTTACAAAGAATGTTTGAATGGCAGTGACATGCAAAAGCAGGACAGAATTAAATAATCTCTCCCCCAAAGAGCTGAACTTGAAATACTTACAGATTCTAAGGGGTGATAAGCTCCATAGTTGAAATTACTGGTGCCACGTTCCCTTTGTTGATTGTTGACCATCTCTTGCTTTTCTTCCTCTATTATGACCTAAACCAAGCAATTCAAATCTGTGAGGAAGGCCAACTTCTTCGGCAGGATTTTAATCAAGTGTCAGAATTGGGAAATGAAGTTGCAGCACTCCCCACAAGCTCTGCCCTGGTGTCAGACTCCAGACACAACTGCAGAACAGCTGGATGTTTCACTAAACTCATAGGCAGTGAAATAGGTAACACTGTTGGCATTTAAATGGTCAACATTAAGTTTCATGAAGCTGAATGGGGATAGTGTCAGAATTCCTGAAAAAGGAGCAAGGTTGGTACTGCAAAGAGTTAACCGTGATTTAGTTGGTGTGTTGGAAATACTGCTTTTCAAGAGTCTCGCAGTTCAGTGCCAAACAGAGATGTTTTTCTCACACTGTGATGTAGGGTTCTAGTAACTTGAGGGGAGCCAACATCATTCTTGGAAAATGTTGTCAGACTCTTAATAGCTAAATACATGGTCTACAAAGAATAGTAGAAGGATGCCTATCCATGTGGAAAGAGGAACTTAAAACAGACCCTGCATCACTGATCTGGTACCCTGTTGTGAGATCTGTAGTTGGTTTTCACAAGATTTAGGGAAATCTGCATTGGTACAGGTAGGCTTATGAGACGCAAGAATCTTTAGCACTGTGTATTGCTTCTACTACAAATAACATCAATGAGCATAAATGCAGGGATTAGGGAAATAAATCACGCATCAGTGAAGTACTTTTGTCTACCTGCAGGTCTTTCAGCAGAATAGAGTACTCGACGTGGTGGGACTCCAGGAAGACTTTGACTGCTTGGAGACTGGGAAAGGGGACTCGAATATCCACAGGAAGTGCTGGGTTTGAGGGGCGTAGCCAGAAATCAAGCTGAAGAGAAGACAAACAATACAGATCAAGGAATCATTTCAGAAAAATGGACTTTAGGGAACATCTCTCAAGAAGCCCCGAAAATGTCTGACTCCCCCAAGTTGGGATAACGCCTTTGGTTTTGCACCACTTCACACTTTAGCATATTCCATTATCTGAGACTCTCGAATCACTATATAAACAATCATTACTGGGCTTCACAACACCCTTGCAACATATAAGTATGACTGTCCTCACTTCACAAATAGGGAAATGAGGCCCTGGGAAAGACAAAAGCTGGCATTTTCATTGACTTCAATAGCACTTCAGCAGCATAAGTGAAAGGAGATTTTGTACCATATCTATTATGACTCTTGTATTTTCCCCTCACCAGCTATAGTTCCAAGAAATGCTCAATATGTAGATGATTATCTGATACTATATATGTTGCTTTTGCTTCTTTTATAGTGTTGCAGATTTTATCTTGCATGTATATAAATACAAATAAATAAAATAGATTAATTTTAAGAGAAGTTCTCATCAGTGGTCATAAAATCTATACTGCCTAGTGTTTTACATCATGATTATCTTCCTCATAACACAATACATACATTAATTAATTACCATACTGTCAGTAGAAGATCAGTATATACATATGATAATCCCTGTTTTAAAAGGAGGAAACTGAAACACAGAGGTTTAAAGTAGGGTGACCAGATAGCAAGTGTGAAAAATCAGGACTGGGGATGGGGGGTAATAGGCGCCTATATAAGAAAAAGCCCCAAATATCAGGACTGTCCCTATAAAATCGGGACATCTGGTCACCCTAGTTTAAAGTGACTTTGTCAAGGTTCCTTCCCCACTCTGAACTCTAGGGTACAGATGGGGGGACCTGCATGAAAGATCCCCTAAGCTTATTCTTACTAGCTTAGGTTAAAAACTTCCCCAAGGTACAAACTTTGCCTTGTCCTTGAACCCTATGCTGCCACCACCAAGTGTTTTAAACAAAGAACAGGGAAAGAGACCACTTGGAGACGTCTTTCCCCAAAATATCCCCCCAAGCCCTACACCTCCTTTCCTGGGGAAGGCTTGATAATAATCCTCACCAATTGGTACAGGTGAACACAGACCCAAACCCTTGGTTTTAAGAACAATGAAAAATCTATCAGGTTCTTAAAAGAATAATTTTATTTAAAGAAAAGGTAAAAGAATCACCTCTGTAAAATCAGGATGGTAAATACTTTACAGGGTAATCAGATTCAAAACATAGAGACTCCATCTAGTCAAAACCTTAAGTTACAAAAAGACACAAAAACAGGAATATACATTGGTAAGAATAAGCTTAGGGGGGTCTTTCATGTGGGTCCCCACATCTGTACCCTAGAGTGCAGGAGTTGTAAGGCTTGCATTCCTGATCTGTTCCCAGCAAAAGCATCACACAGACAGGCCAAACCCTTTGTTCCCCCCCCCCCCCCCCGCCTCCAGATTTGAAAGAATCTTGTCCCCTCATTCGCCATTTTGGGTCAGGTGCCAGCGGGGTTATCTTAGCTTCTTAACCCTTTACAAGTGAAAGGATTTTGCCTCTGGCCAGGAGGGATTTTATAGCACTGTATACAGAAAGGTGGTTACCCTTCCCTTTATATTTATGACAGACTTTCGTTAGGTCAGGCGCAATTAGGTACAGGATTCAAACTCAGGAGTTCCTGTTTCCAGGATGGGGCTAAGACTACTAGATCATGCCTCTTATATTGAGCATGAACCAGCAACGTGACACCGTTGTGAAAAAAACTAAATATCATGCTGGGATAAATTAACAGAAGTATCATATGTAACAATTGGAGGTTATTGTTCCACTCTGCTTGGCATTGGTGAGGTCTCAGCTAGAGTACTGTGTTCAGTTTTGGGCCCCACACTTTAAGAAAGATGTGGACAAATTGAAGAGAGTCCAGAGGGGAGTGACAAAAAACAATAAAACCTCACCTATGAAGAAAGGTAAAAAAACCCTGGGCTTTTATTTAGTCTGGAGAAAAGAAGACCCGGGGGGGGGGGGAGCTGATAACAGTCTTTAAATATGTTAAGAGCTGTTGCAAAGAGGACGGTGATTAATTATTCTCCATGTCCATGGAAGGTAGGATAGGAAGTAATCAGATTAATTTGCGGGAAGGGAGATTTAGGTTAGATATTAGGAAAAACTTTCTAACTATAAGAGTAATTAACACTGGACCAAGGACAGTTGTGAAATCCTGATCATTGGAACTTTTGAAGAATAAGTTAGACAAACATTTGTCAGGGATGTTGGTCCTGCCTCAGTGCAGAGAGCAGGACTAGACCTCCCAAGGTCCTCTCCAGCCCTACATTTTTATTATTCTATACTATTATTATTTATTTATGGCAGCTCCCACGTTGTGATAAGCAATTTCCAAACAAAAAAAGGGAGGCACAATCCCTGCCCTGAAGAACTCACAGTCTGAAAGATTAACAAATGCCTGTAGAAAGTGTAATGACACACCTGAAGATGCTCCAGTGTTTCTAACAGCTGTAGTTTGTTAATCTCTTCTTCACTGTTTGCCTTCACCCTAAGAACCTGGTCGCTACAAAAAATGAAATAAATCTTATAAAATGGGCTTATGGAAAATAGATCTTGTCAGATTAACTTGCTATTATTTTTTGATGAGATTACAAATGTGGCTGATAATGGTAATATTGTGTTGATGTTAGATTTCTGTAAGGCATTTGACTTGGCACTGCATGATATTTTGATTAAAAAACTAGCATGGTACAAAATCACCATGGCACATATTAAATGGATTAAAAACTGGCTAGCTAATAGGTTTCAAAGTGTAAATGTAAATGGGAAATCAACATTGAGTTGGTGTGTTTCTAATGGGGTCCAGCAGGGATCAGTTCTTGGCTCTATGTTGACCTGGAAGAAAATATTTGTTACTGATAAAGTTTGCAGATGACACAAAGATGTGGGGAGTGGTAAGGTATGAAAAGGATAGGTCACTGATACAAAGCAATCTGTTATGCTTGGTGAGCTGAGGGCAATCAAACAATATATGTTGTGTTACAACCAAATGTAGGTCAGATGACGAAGAACAAAAGAATGCAGGCCATACTTACAGGATGTGATACTCTATCCTGGGAAGCAGTGACTCCATAATTGATTTGGGGGCCATGATCAGCTACACATGAGCTCTCAGTGTGATGCTAAAAGGGCTGTGGGTCTTGAATATATAAACAGGGAAATACTGAGTGGGAATAGGGAGGTTATATTACCTCTGTGTTTGGCACTGGAACGACCACTACTGGATACTGTGTCCAATTCTGGCGTTCACAATTCAAGAAGGAGTTTGAAAAATTGGAGAGGCTTCAAAGACGAATCATGAGAACGATTAAGGAGTTGGAAAACATACCTTATAGTGAGAGACTCAAGGAGCTTAATCTACTTATCTTATCAAATAAAAGATCAAGGGGTGATTTGATCACAGTTTATAAGAACCGACGTGGAGAAGAGACAGTTGATAACAGAGGGCTCTTCAGTCTAGTATACAAAGGTATAACAAGATTGTATTGCTGGAAGTTGAAGCTAGACAAATTCAGACTAGAAACAAGGTGTAATTGTTTCACAGTGAGAGTAATTAACCATTGGAGCAATTTACTAAGGGTTGTGGTAGATTCTTCATCAATGGACATTTTTGAATCAAGACTGGACCTTTTCCTAAAATATATGCTGTACTACAATCACAGCTATTGGATTTGAAGCATGAATTAATTCAGGGAAGTCCAATGGCCTGTGTTATGCAGGAGGAGAGACTAGATTATCACAGTGGTCCCTTCTGGCCTTGGAATCCATGAATCTATTAAATCAGCTCTACAGTTTGATGTTATATATAATGCACTTCTCCATTCTTGTCTCCAGCTTCAAAAGACAGGCATCCCAAAGGCCAATAAACTCATGAAAACTCAGTGCTGACAAGGTTCCAGGATGGACCAAAAGAGAGTCATTTTGCATTTATTTTATTCTATCTATCTTTTATTCTATCTTGAAAACTCATGGCGATTGGGGGAAGTCCCGGACGACTGGAAAAAGGCTAATGTAGTGCCCATCTTTAAAAAAGGGAAGAAGGAGGATCCTGGGAACTACAGGCCAGTCAGCCTCACCTCAGTCCCTGGAAAAATCATGGAGCAGGTCCTCAAGGAATCAATTCTGAAGCACTTCGAGGAGAGGCAAGTGATCGGGAACAGTCAGCATGGATTCACCAAGGGCAAGTCATGCCTGACTAATCTAGTTGCCTTCTATGACGAGATAACGGGCTCTGTGGATGAAGGGAAAGCAGTGGATGTGTTGTTCCTTGACTATAGCAAAGCTTTTGATGCGGTCTCCCACAGTATTCTTGCCAGCAAGTTAAAGAAGTATGGGCTGGATGAATGGACTATAAGGTGGATAGAAAGCTGGCTAGATTGTCGGGCTCAACGGGTAGTGATCAATGGCTCCATGTCTAGTTGGCAGCCGGTATCAAGTGGAGTGCCCCAAGGGTCAGTCCTGGGGCTGCTTTTGTTCAATATCTTCGTAAATGATCTGAAGGATGGTGTGGATTGCACCCTCAGCAAGTTTGCAGACGACACTAAACTGAGAGGAGAGGTAGATATGCTGGAGGGTAGGGATAGGATACAGAGGGCCCTAGACAAATTGGAGGATTGGGCCAAAAGAAATCTGATGAGGTTCAACAAGGACAAGTGCAGAGTCCTGCACTTAGGACGGAAGAATCCAACGCACCGCTACAGACGAGGGACTGAATGGCTCGGCAGCAGTTCTGCAGAAAAGGTCCTAGGGGTTACAGTGGACGAGACGCTGGATATGAGTCAACAGTGTGCCCTTGTAGCCAAGAAGGCCAATGGCATTTTGGGATGTATAAGTAGGGGCATTGCCAGCAGATCGAGGGACGTGATCGTTCCCCTCTATTCGACATTGGTGAGACCTCATCTGGAGTACTGTGTCCAGTTTTGGGCCCCACACTACAAGAAGGATGTGGAAAAATTGGAAAGAGTCCAGCGGAGGGCAACAAAAATGATTAGGGGACTGGAACACATGACTTATGAGGAGAGGCTGAGGGAACTGGGATTGTTTAGTCTGCTGAAGAGAAGAATGAGGGGGGATTTGATAGCTGCTTTCAACTACCTGAAAGGGGGTTCCAAAGAGGATTGATCTAGACTGTTCTCAGTGGTAGCAGATGACAGAACAAGGAGTAATGGTCTCAAGTTGCAGTGGGGGAGGTTTAGGTTGGATATTAGGAAAAACTTTTTCACTAGGAGGGTGGTGAAACACTGGAATGTGTTACCTAGGGAGGTGGTGGAATCTCCTTCCTTAGAAGTTTTTAAGGTCAGGCTTGACAAAGCCCTGGCTGGGATGATTTAATTGGGGATCGGTCCTGCTTTGAGCAGGGGGTTGGACTAGATGACCTCCTGAGGTCCCTTCCAACCCTGATATTCTATGATTCTATGATCTTTCTTTCTCACCCTTCTCCTGTTTGTATGTAATCTGCCTTCTTAGATTGTAAGCTTTTCTGGGGCTGGGACTGAATCTTTGAATGTGTTTTGTAACACCTAGAACAATGGAGCTCTGACTGGAGCCACTAGAAGCTACTGTAATATAAATATTAAATCATAATAATAATCATAGAGCCCAGAACATGTCCCTGTGTAGCTCTGCTGTTACACCTTGGAGCTCTGCATCTCTGGGGGTGCAAACCTGCCAGCTGACTTGTGCTCTTATTTTAGCTAGTAATTACTTTTTTTCTATTGTCCATTGGCTTCCACTCACACAGTAGAAACTTACACAGAACAGATACAGCAGGGAAAACAGCAGTGCAAGTTTCCCTTGCTAATATACTTCATTTTAAATCTGGTGGGACCACCCTTAACGTGAGAGAGAAGTATCCAGGCTCCTAGCAATCCTTGGCCACTCCACTTAGACTGTCAAGAAAGTTGCAAATTAAGTGCTAAGTAAACAGGCTTTTGTGATGTATGGATGTTTGTTCACTGGGATCTGGTGTCTATTTCCCACATTCTAACAGACATCCATCAGATTTTGTATTATATTTTAGTCAAGTTCTTATACACTTAATGAGATTAAAAGGCTTAAAGCACATATTTTAATGCAATGTGTGAATAAACCTGTGTAACCTCATGCTGTAAGATATTATAATACAAATTACTTAGTAAGGTTCTGAAAGAGATTAGACATTTATACCCAAAGAGAGAGAGAGAGAGAGAGAGAGAGAGAGAGGAATCTGCAGGGACACTACCTCGGATAAAAATGGACAGAGGCTATCAATCTTTATGCTTGAGGAACACAGTTGAAGCTGAGCTGTGCAAAACTTTGGGACTGAAAGGAACAACTCTTGCCCAGGATTGGGGTTAAACTCAGATTATTTTGCAAGATTCATGAACGTTTTGAGCTACTCTTGGTCCACTTTTGAGTGAACTTGGGGCCAGATAATGGTTCTGAATCAAAACCGTGTGAAACTGGGCAGTTTCAACTCAGTTTCATTTTTCATTTTTGGGCTTCCTTAAAATTCAAAGCAAACCTCAAGGGACTGTAAACAAGAAATCAGAACCCTGAATCTCAGCACCCCTGTGCTCTGGGCAAGTTTGGATCTGGAACCTGATTCTAATTTTCCTTATGGGACCCTATTTCTATAATGAGCCAAACCAAATTCGTGGGTCCAAACATTCTCAAACTTTGTGGTGAGATTCAGATCCACTTCCAGATCCGTACCTTTGAGGCTGATCCCTAGCTCTATAATAAGCTGAAGCAAAATCCCAGGTAAACCTGAACTTTGGGGAAATTTAAATCAATCCCTACCCCAGACTCTGTAGCATGAACCCAACTCTCTTGTGAACTCAGATCAATCAAAAGAAATTGTTTCCTCAGACCCCTGAGAACCAAACTGCTGTACCTTCTACAGCTCTAGATGTACTACATAATTAAGTGCATTATACGGACTTTAGTCCTGCCTCTGGATCACTGACTGTCAAAACAGCATCATGATCCCTCTCAATAAAAGATCTGAGATGCACAGAAAAAGCCAAGATGATATTTTGTGAAAACTAATTAGCTAATGAAAAGCAAAGTATGTGCCCCCAACCTTTTCAATTAAGGTACTCAAAGATGAAAAAGTTTTAGAATAACATGGCCTTTGAATCAGAGATCTTCTGTTAAAATATAACTCACCCAGCAAATGTTTCTAGGCACCAGGCAGCCCCAGTGAGGGTGCTGAAGAACAAAATCAGCCTCATGTCTGAAGGGTTAGCCAGAGACAGAAGACCAATGATCTAGCAAGCAAGGCCATATTTATATAAAGGGCCTGATATGTCCTCCCTCTTCAACTAAAGTGGTATCTGAATCCCATATGATTGAATTCCCACATATGTCAAAACTTTCAAGGTAGTTGGGCAGACAAGGATGTAATTTCTCCTCTCAGGGTACTTTCCACTCTGATGTTGTGATAATTGGCAGCTGGCTGGGCCAAATTCAGCAAAGCTGGCACAGGAAGTGTCAAGTTCAAAGCTTTGCCGGCAAAGCTCTATATGCTCCAGAGGAGCTTCAGCCCTCAAGGAGACGGTGTTTCCCCCAGTGGAGTTGGAAGCAGCTTTAATGCCTTTTGGAAATACACAGGAGCTCCACTGCCAGATGCTCTGCCCAGCCTGGCCATACCCCGTTTCCGGGGTGAAAGTAACTTAAAGAACTTACCGGTACACCGGAGTCCTGAGCAGGGCCAGGGCCTCGACTAGAAGGGGTGGGGCCTAAACCAGAAGAGGTGGAGCCTTTAGAGCCCCAGGCCCTTTAAATCAAGATTTAAAGGGCCCGGGGCTCCGGCTACTGTAGAGGCAGCTGGGAGCCCCAGGCCCTTTAAATCACCACCGGAGCTACCAGCTACGGAGGCGGCTGGGAGCCTGTGGCTTGGGGGCCATTTAAAGGGCCTGGGGCTCCCAGACGCCACTACCCGCAGTGGTGCCCCAGGCCCTTTAATTCGCCGACGGAGCCCCAGGGCTCCCTGCTGCCTCCGCTATCCAGAAGCTCTGGCAGCGGGGCTCTGGAAGCAATTTAAAGGGCCCAGGGCTCCAGCTGCTGCTGGGAGCCCCAGCCCCTTTAAATTGCTGCTGGGGGAAGCCGGTCCGGTATGGCGCACCGGCTCTTGCCGGTACGCCATATTGGACCGGCTTACTTTCACCTCTGCCCCTTTCACAAGCATGGCTCACTTCTGGCATTGCAGTGGCTCTGTCCCTGTTACTACGGTTGTTGTCATTTTGCCCTGTCGCACGCTGGTACTCAGCAGAAGTTCAGCTTAATTCCTCAATGAATTTGTCCCACTATACGTAAAATGGAGGAACTCCTGTGTTACACCTGCTGCGGAAAGAGATGTCTTCACTAGGCCCTGCCAAGGCAATGATATTTATATTTTTAAATAAACACACTCTTATGCATACATTAACCAGCACATTGTGCTGGGTACATTTATTGTCTGTAGCCAAGTTTTATTGAAATGAGTCATTTCCTTGAACCTTCCCATGCTGTGTTTTTACACAGGTTCTGTCTACCTAGTGCAATGGCTTCAAGCAAACAAAAACCCAGGTATAGCTCAAATGAAGGCAAGTCACGTGGTGATACCCCTGGAGGAATTGTCTTCTAATGAACAGTTCTTCCCATGAGGAGGTGGCATGGGATTAAAGAAATGCTGGGACAGCCATTTTCTTGTCCTCTTGGCTTTGCAGCGAAGACAGGGCTGTTCCCTGATCCAGTGGCTCCCCATATTCCTTTGCTTCAGTAGTTCTATCTTTCGCTGCCTAAGGCTAGCTGAGGTGGGGATATATTCTGTTTCACTTTCCTTCCCCAAGGATGCCCCCAAATCCAAGTCCTCGCTACTTATGTCTGAGGAGTCGCTATCACAGACAGTCTGCTGGCTGAGCTTTGAGACGAACCTTGCTTTCTTCATTTCTAAGTAGGCCCAGGCTGTGGCCACCTCTGAATAGAGGGTGGGGTCAGTGGACCGGCAGGTGTACTTTTTGTTTTTCCCATTGAAAAACTTGCTGAGGAAATCCCAGACGTTGAAGCCGCTGTGACGAATGCAGACGGGGTCCCTGGGAACTAACAGAAGAAAAACAGCTTAGCAGCACTGTAATCCATAGTGACCCTTACTCCATGGTGGTCGTGCCTTCAGGTTCTCCTTCCTCTGAAAGGCTAGGAAGGCGGATAGAGAGTAGGCAAACCTGACATAAAAATATATCCTCACAGACAGCAGTGGGTAAAGCTTACATCAGTGGATAAAGACCATATCCATATATCTAAAAAAACCCAAACATGGTAGGCCATGCCTCCCTTGAGGAACCTCCCTTATGTCTAATCCTAACCTGCCCTGCTTCAGTTTAAGGCCACTGCTTCTTATAATATGTCCTTAGTCGACTTAGAAAGTAGGTCTCCCCTTCATGAGGTTCCCCTTCACTTTCTGAGACAAAGGGGAGCCTAAGGCAGAGATCCTGTCTGTATTCATGTACACTAGCTTTTGCTCCACATGCTATACAATCACCTCTACACCTACAAACAGACGCTTGTAGGACAGCAGCAGTCAAGGACACATAGCAGCATGGCAAGGAGGCATTGTGCAAACACGTGGCCAAAACAGGGACACGTGGCCAAAACATGGACAGCCTTGGCTTCCAACGGATCATGGGTTTTTGGGGCTGAACCCAGTCTGTTCCAGGAGGAGCAAACCCTCCTTCTCTCCCTCCAAAGGATAGGTAAGCAGCATGCTCTTCCACTAGAGCCTGGAACTCACCAATAGTGAATTTCCTGTTTCCAAAAGGAGAATAACCTGGGTAGGAGGTAATTTGACCCTTAGGTCATATCCTTTAAGTATTTGTACAGAATTAATAGATTTCAGAGTAGCAGCCGTGTTAGTCTGTATCTGCAAAAAGAACAGGAGTACTTGTGGCATCTTAGAGACTAACAAATTTATTAGAGCATAAGCTTTCGTGGGCTACAGCTCACTTCATCAGATGCATAGAATGGAATGATCCTACCTCCTCTTCTCACTTTATTCCTTTAAAACAGAGCAAGAGAACCTGTGGCTCCTTAGAGCAATATTACAGCTCCCTTCATGGTCCATGTTATACACCGCATGGATTCAGAGCCTGCTAATCTGTGCTGCCAAACATTAACCAGTCTCACATGGTTGGCAGGCCAGCAACCACTCTCATTTTGTAGTAATGAATATGCTGTGCATGAACTGAGGAGAAGGCAGGATGTTGGATCATATTAAAGAAGTTCTGTATTAAAATCTCAAATAAGTTTGATTCCCCATCGTTTAAATTCCAGGGTATTACTAATTAAGAGGTCTCTTGGGTTTTGGTCTCTTGGTTTTACTGTTTCTCTCCCTCTCTGTGTGAAACTTGCAAGCTGCTAATTGTGTTAGTACATCCTAAGACAGAGTCTGTTCTCAAAGCAATACTTTGTAACAACAACCACTCACAGAGAGAGAGAGAGAGAGAGAGAGAGAGAGAGAGAGAGAGAGAGAGAGAGACTCAAAGCGATACTTTGTAACAACAGAAACAGCACACAGAGACGCCCCGCCCTTTTGTTGTATTTATCTCGCTTTTTTAACAATTGTGATTAAAATAGAGATAGAGCATGTGTGTGGATGGATGCTTGGTGTGGATAATAACTGAATGACCAGGGAGGTGCCAGCCTAAGAATCCAGTGTCGATTGGCTGAAGAAGGCATCAAGTGGAAAGAACCAGAGGACCCCCGGAGGGCAGACTGGAATCCACCCAACAGCCTCAAGAACGGGAGAAGTAAAGAACAAGATAACATCTAGCAGCATGGAGCCGTCAGGAATGTGCCATCTGCTGATTGATTCAGCAACAGCATGATGAAGCAATTCCCATCGACTGGCATAGGAAGAAATTCCTATAAAAATGGACTCTAGAAACTGAGAACTTTGGGGTCTGATTCTGCAAACCAACTTCCAGGAGCATCAGATGTGCATCTGACAAGGCCCTGCTCCCTCCTCGTGTCCAGGCCACCTGGCCAGTGGCTTGGCACGAGCAACTCTAAGGCTGGTAACTATGATAACAACCTTGCAGAACCTGTGTGTGTGTGTGTATGAATGAATGTGTGAATAAATATGAAATTGAATGGAATGTTATAGCTATAACTCACTGCTTACTAGGATTCTTTCAGTATTCACAATAAATGTGGCATTTTGCCTTATGCCCTTTAATAAGATCCTGCTGGTTTTTCTTTTATTGGTATAACAAGGATACCTAATCATTGCATAACACTGGCAGTGGCAAAGCAGAGATACAGGGGGGATCTTGAAGAGGATCAGGGATAGGAGAAAGTAAAGGCTTAGATGCATCTTGTATACCAAATTTGATTAGATTTGTCTCATTCCTCATTTCTTACTTGCACGCAGCCTGGCTGCATGTACTCAGGTGGCGCAGACTGTGGTAGCTGGCTACATGTAAACTTGGCACTTCCTGCATCAGGGAATCATTGTTTAGCGTGGAGGGTGGTGTATCATGTAAGTTGAGCAACAGCCTGTCTGTAATAAAACAATGAATCCTGCCTCCCTTTTTCCCAGGAGTTAGACTGCCACATTCACACTATCCCTGAGTTACAATTACTTAAGTCCTTTAACCATGATTCCTTTTACATCACACCTTCCAAATCTGTTGATCATCATTTTTGCATTTATTTGTATTCTTTCTATTGTATCACTATCCTTTTAACGGTGAGATACCCAAATCTGTACACACTGGATCAAATTCAGCTCTGTTCATGCTGGAGTTCATGTGAAGTTCATACTGCTTAGTGGAGATATTCTGGATTTACACGTATATAAATGAGAGAATTTTTCCCATTATTCTATGTGGGGCCTCACTGATACTTCATACAGAAGAATTATGACCCCCCCCCCTTACAACTCAAAACACTTCTCTTTAGAGATCACATTTCCTTTTTAATCATCAGTCCACTCTCTCTCTTTTTAAAACCCTTTTGACAGCCTAATAGAACTCAAATTTACCTTCTGAACTGCTAGTCCCTTTGCCAGAAGGTAGTCCTTTATCTCGGCATTTCCGGAGAATCTGTGTTTCAGGAAAACATGAATAAATGGTATAGAGTTTGCTATTTAGAAGGATTTTTAATAATTTCTAGTCAGTGGATACTGCCCAATGTACAACACTGTTTCTTAAGTGGGCTAGTGAAAGGTGTCATCCTGACTGTCCTGAAGAATAGAGTTGATAATTCATATAGAACACAGATAGCAATGATGAAGTGAGCTGTAGCTCACAAAAGCTTATGCTCAAATAAATTGGTTAGTCTCTAAGGTGCCACAAGTACTCCTTTTCTTTTTGTGAATACAGACTAACACGGCTGCTACTCTGAAACAGATAGCAATGGCAGCCGCAAAGCAAGCTTCTCCACATTGCCCTGCTGCTGAGCCTCAGCACTGGCCTGGAGGAAACCTTCCCGCGATGGGAGGAGTGTTCAATGTCTTTGGCTTTTGTGCCGAGCCTGTCAATCAGGGCAAGGGATAATAAGTGATCATGAGCTTTGTGGTGAGAACATTTGTCCACTGGAAACTGGACTGAGACCCCACATTTATTTCACTTGGGCTGCCAGATAGTCTTTGGGTGGCAACACCTTTCAGTACAAACTTGAGTTGGACTTGTACCATTGATGTGGAGGTGAAGGACTCTATCTATTACCACTCCTCTGAGCCATCCAGTTCAGCCCCTCATAGCACAATTTATTATTAATAACTGATGATTAACAATTAATTATTATAAATAACACACTGGTTTTAAAAAAGATAGGGCATTCCACTGTCCCCAATGCAGCTTTTATTCACATGCATCTTCTTCGCACAGCCTCTTTGAAAAGTCCTGAGTAAGAAATGAGTAGGAACTTCAGGATTTGGCCCATTATATGTAAAGAGTCATCAGCAGCACTGGGAGAATCCTCATTCTGATCTCATTTGCACCATTTGCTGGGTGCTCATTTTACACCATTGTAACAACACTGACTTCCAAGGAGATACTTTTGATTTTTACACAGGGGTAAGCAAAATTAGAATCAGGATCTTCAACTTCCTAGTGGTCCCCCAGTTTATTGTGTGTCTGAACTGTGCTGTCAGTTTATAATAGATTATAAACTCCTTGGAGCAAAGACCATGACTTCTCTTTGCATTGTAGGATTCCAAGCGCACTGATGGAGCATAGTAATTAATAATAATAAAATATCTTTTTACATTGTAAACTCTACGGACAGGGATAGCTTTTTTTTGTTATTTATGCATACAGGGCCTAGCATAATAGGGTCCTGATCCCTGACTGGGGCTTCAAAACACTGCCACAGTAAAATCAATTAAAAAAATAATACTCTTACCCAAGTATAAGCATGGTTGATGAGAGTTATAGCCAAAATGCCAATACAGTATGAAAGCAGGATTTGCCCCACAACCCCACAAAAGTCTTCCTCATCCCCGTCACACTCTCTGTAATCTGGTTCTTGGCTGGCAATGGCCGCTACAGGGCCATTATGTAAATAAAGCCACCAAAAATAGAGAAAAGGGAATCCCATTGAGTTTAGTTGATTAAGACACAGCATAATGTTGTTTCTCTCTTAGGAAATGGGATAAAAGAGGACAGAGTGGATTCTAATGCACCATGTGGTACCTTGGTAACCTATTGTTGACATTTATTTGTCTTAAGAGCTATCACAAGAAGTGGTTAGAACATGCTGATGACATCATTCTTGGAACCATAGTAACATGGAGGTGTAATCTAAGCACAAGGAAGACCTATTGTATTATGTTGTGAAGTTGCATTTGCTCCAAACTTTATGTGTTTAGGTTTTTAGACCTGTTCCTGTGAAGTGCTGGGTGCCTTCAACTCCATCTGAAGTCCATGGGAACTCAGGAAAATCAGTGCCTCCTAGGATTGGGCCCTTAATGCTGCATGAAAATTCTGTTTCTATTTTATGTTTCTGTTGCTTTTGTTCTGATGTTTGGAAAATGGATCAAAGATTGAAGGGCTTCCAGAACAACTGAAACCCTTTGATCACACAGTGGCCCAATGGGCTGGCTCTATATAGTTCCATCCTTCACCCCCTTCTTCTTCTCTTTCCTCCCTTACCCAGGGCAACAGTCTCTTCTTACTTTGTGCCTATGGTAGGCAGCCACTGCTCCTGTCTTTGGATGTGTTTGATGTCCGGCTGCAGTTCTGAGTCCCCCCTACACTGTGCCCCTCTGTTGCTGATCCCCTTATTGTCCCAGTCTTCCATTCCCACCCAGTCTTCTCACCTCAGAATGTTGTTGTGACAGGATCTCCAGAGTGCAACCTGGGACTATGGGACTGCTGTGGCCCCTTAACTCACTAATCTGGGTTGTCTCTCACAACACCTTACTGGTGACAAGCAGCAAACCCCTCCACATGCTGTTACCACTCAGTACTACCACATATGCAGCCCCATGCCTAGCCAAATTGTATGAATGCTCCTAGAGCCACTCACGAATCACACAGAGAAAGACACCAGCCAAATCCCCCCCACCTCCCAGCCTTGTACCGCTGGAATATATTGTCTTGCACTGCTCAAGACCCTTTCTTGAGCAATGCAAGTTTATGAATTCATTCAACACTTCATCAATGGAAAGTGGGCATGCACCAGTCTTTGTAACCTGAGCAGATTTACCAAGCACTTCAGTCAAACCCACTGGTAAGGATAAACACTAGAATAAGTTTATTGATTACAGAAGATGGATTTAAGTGATTATGAGTGATAGACAAAAGTCATAGTAGTTACCAAATGAAAATAAAAGACAAGCACACAGTCTAAATTCTCAACCTTATTAGACTAGGCAATATCTGGACTAAGCAGGTTTTCTCACTCCACTAGATACTGCAAGTTGGTTATAGTCTTTCATAAGCAGGCTCTCTCTGTTAGCCTGGAGACCAGTCTCCTCAGCTCCAGCATTCTCGTTACCTTCAGCATAGGTGGGAGAGGAGAAGGGATAAACCAAGCGGCCTCTGTCCCCTATTTTATATCCTCATTCCATGTGCTTGGAGAACATAAATCCAAGGATATCTGGGCATTCCTGAGCCACCAGGCAAGGTTGGGCAATTCATCTGTTGTGGCCTTGCACAAGTAAGTCATTGAATTGTAACTCCCTTGCTGGTCAATGTCTGTTGATGGTTGTTTGACACATGCCCAGGTGTTGGTTACTTCCTTGCTGTTGTCTCTGGGGAGCTAATATCTGGGCAATTTCACAACTCACAGCATATTTTAGTGACTACTATACAACACAATCTCATAACTTCATATACATTAATGATATACATATTTAGATAGAACAATGGCTTTCAGCAGATCATAACCTTTCCCATGATACCTTACATGGCATACTTTATATGAAATATCACAATTATATAAAAATTATGAATATAGGGGTTCATACTCCATCATGTTGTGTCAACATATTATGTTGCTGCAAAATACTACAGGTTTCAGAGTAACAGCCGTGTTAGTCTGTATTCGCAAAAAGAAAAGGAGTACTTGTGGCACCTTAGAGACTAACCAATTTATTTGAGCATAAGCTTTCGTGAGCTACAGCTTACTTCATCGGATGCATCCGATGATTAGTCTCTAAGGTGCCACAAGTACTCCTTTTCTTTTTGCTAAATATTACAGTTTGTGTCAATATATCATCAGTTCCCATTAGTGCATTACTGTGTTGAGGTGATAGTCATGTTGCAATAATATCATCATGCTGTATATCATCAACACATCACCCAACTCATCATCCCATCATATGGAAACAACCTTACTTAGTGAGGAAATATCTTTAGGATGCACTAGTTCAACCTTGTGTCAACACTTCAAATCAAAACACAAAGTTGCACCAATGCATAAAAGCATCACATTGAAACTCTGTGGTGCTGTAACTTTGTGGAGTTGCACTAACGTACAGTAACTCCTCACTTAACACTGTAGTTATGTTCCTGAAAAATGCGACTTTAAGTGAAACAACGTTAAGCGAATCCAATTTCCCCATAGGAATGAATGTAAATGGGGGGGGAGTTAGGTTCCAGGGACATTTTTTTTTGCCATACAGTACAGTACTATAGTTGGGAGGCGTCCCCGCCTTACCCCACACAGGCACAGCCCACTGGCACTGGAGACAATGAGGCAGGAAAGGCGTCTGAAGGCGTTTGTAGGCTAAGAGAAGCACATTGTGCAGCGGCAGCTTCCCCTACTCTGCAGCACTGGGGGCGGAGGGCTCAACTCTTGGCCCGCCCACTCCCCCCCTTCCCCCAAGCCCCCACCCTTAACCCGCCTCTTCTTCCCCTCCTCCCCCTTTACTCGGCATGCCGCGTCCTCACTCCTCCCCCCTCCCTCCCTGTAGCAAGGCAGTCTGGCTCCCCGCCGCCCTGGAGACGGACGAGCCTCTCTGGACACCAAAGTGGGCAGAGCCGGTGAACCCTGCACCCACCCCTCCGAGGTCAAGGCACAGGACAGGAAGTATAAAAGCCCGACCCCAGAGCTCACTTGAAACACAGCCACCAGAGAGGCCAGATGCCTGTGGAGGAGCTTCTAGCTGGGAGACCACGGCAATGGGCGGCCGACCCAAGGACTGGCCAGACCAGCCAATGCCTGAGGCTAGCCCGAGCCCAGAGACGCTGCCAAGCCAACCGTGCGCCAGTTACCCCGAGGAGCCCATGGCGTGTGACCCCTGGGAGGACGTTGTCCGGACCCAGGTACCTCTAGAGGGGGAGGTAGCCTGGGGGCAGCCGACCCTAGTCAGGCTGCAACACCGCCAGAGCCTACGTCAGTGTGTTGCGGCCAGGATCCCCACTGACACAGCAGCGGGTCTTCTGCCGCTGCTAGGGCCCCGGGCTGGGATGCAGTGGAGTGGGTGGGCCTGCGTCCCCCCTGCCACCCAACTCGCGGGTGGCAGTCTCCCCCTCTCCCAGGCCGCTCTGATCCAGGGCCTGGGCCTTGTTAATAGTGAACCGTTTGCCCAACCCCTGCCTGAGGGCCTGCGCCACCGACTGGTTGTTGCCCCGCCCTGATCCAGGGCCTGGGCCTGGCCAATAGTGAACTGTTTGCTCAGCCGCTGCCTGAGGGCCTGAGCCACCTACTGTTTGTTGCCCTGCCCTGATCCAGGGCCTGATCTGGCTAATACTGACGGCTTGAGCTACTGACTGTTGGCCCTGCAAGCAGGCTAGTTCCCCGACACACCTGACAGAAGTAGCGAGGCGGTCTGGCTCCCCGCCACCCCAGAGAGGGACAGGCCGGCCGAACCCCCCTACGCGTGGTGGAGAATGTGGGCATTGATCCCCCGATGCTTGTGAGAAGGGATGTGCGGAGGAGTGTGCCCAAGCAACCACGGATATGGATAAGCTTATTAAGTTCTTAGCCGAAAGCCAACAACAGCAGCAGACGGCCCAGCTCCAGCTCCAGCAGCAGCAACAGGCAGCCACCCAGCTCCAGCAGCAGGTGGTCCAATAGCTGATTTTGGAGCTGGGATGCCAGCACTGGGACCACCAGCAGCAATGCCTACAGCAGTTGGTGACCTTGTAGCCCCATCCTGCTGGACCACCCAGCCTAGCCCCTCCCATCCGGTGGACAAAGATGGGACCCAACGATGACCCAGAAGCCTTTCTTGTGACTTTTGAAAGGGTGGCATTGGTCGCAGGCTGGGCCCAAGACCAGTGGGCGACCATCTTGGCCCCGTACCTGACCGGGACCGCCCAAACCGTATATCGGGGCCTGTCCATGGACGCGGCATGGGACTACACCCGGGTAAAGGCGGCAATCTTAGATGCCTTGGACGTTAGTCCAGAGACCTTCTGACAACAGTCCTGGAGCTTGGTCTATCCTACAGGGGCCCGACCCTGCATGGTAGCCCAAGACTTGAGGGAAGTGTGCAAGCGGTGGCTACAGCCCGAAAGGCAGACCCTGGATGAGCTCATTGAACAAATTATTCTGGAGCAATTCGTCCATATGCTCCCATCGCGGGGGAGGGCCTGGGTCCTCCGCCACCAGCCTACGACGTTAACGGCTGCCTAATGGAGGACTTCCTTGCTGCCGAAGCACCGGTGGGGCCAATCATTAGAGCTGCCCCGCTGGGACCAGAGCGCCCTAACCCAGAGAAAAGGGGGGGCCACCCGGATCGAACCACGAAACCCGTCATGGGGCCCGGAGCCCCGACCCCGGCCTGCCGAGTCCCCTGTTCGACAAGCCCTGGCACCTCAACCAGATACCCGAGGGACCAACCAAAGCCCTCCCAGGAGCCAGGCGGGAACACTGTCCCAGCCGGGATGCGCAGACCTCGGACCCTGTTTTTCCTGTGGGAAATATGGCCATTTACAGTGCGACTGCACTGGAATGGATTGCAGCTTCGGCCAGGTCTGCACGGGAGAAACCCGTGCCTGACGTCCACAGGCCACCAAGATTACAGTGCCAGTGGTTGTTGGGGATTGCCCAACCTTAGCCCTAATTGATTCAGGCTGCGGTCAGACGCTTGTTCGTCAAAGCCTAGGCCTCCAGGCTGATCCACGCCTGGGGACGATCCCTCTACAGTGCATTCATGGTGACGTACGACCCTACCCCAGTGCCCAAGTCCGGCTGACCATGGATGGGGTCACGTGATCGATGGTGATTGGCCTGGCTTCTCAGCTCACCTACCCGGTAATCCTGGGGTGGGACTGGCCAGACTTCCCGGAAGTCCTCCACTTAAATGCCGACGAAAGTCCCGCAGTTACGCCAGCACCGGAAGGGGCCTTCCTGAGACCCAGTCGGAGGGGGAGGAGGCACCAGACCCCAACGGACTGGAAGAAGAACCCGCGGATGCCCCGCCAGACACTGCTGCTGAACCCCTGCTTCACACTGACTTTTGTCGTGACCAAAGGGCAGATACCACCCTCAGTCACGCTTACGAACAACTAGTCATGGTCGATGGAGCCGTAATTGACCCACACTGGGCGAAGCAGTGGCCACACTTCAAACTGCATCAGGATTGGCTCTATCAAGTAGAATGGGACCCGCGCATGGGAGAACCCCAGAGCCAACTACTCATGCCTCAATGTCACCGGCAGGCTCTAATGAAACTCACCCACGACATCCCTGCTGCTGGGCACTTGGGCCATGAGAAGACTCTAGCCTGAATACTGACATGCTTCTTCTGGCCCGACATGCATCAGGAAGTAAGGAACTATTGTAGCTCCTGTCCCGAGTGTCAGAGCCTATGTCAGTGTGTTACGGCCAGGAACCCCATTGACACAGCAGCAGGTCTTCTGCCACTGCTAGGGCCCCGGGCTGGGATGCAGTGGAGTGGGTGGGCCTGTGTACCCCCTGCCACCCAACTCGCGGGTGGCAGTCTCCCCCTCTCCCAGGCCACTCTGATACAGGGCCTGGGCTTTGTTAATAGTGAACTGTTTGCCCAGCCCCTGCCTGAGGGCCTGAGCTACTGACTGTTTGTTGCCCTGCCCTGATCCAGGGCCTGGGCCTGCTAATAGTGAACGGTTTACTCAGCCTTGCCTGAGGGCCTGCACCACTGTTTGTTGCCCACCCCGATCCAGGGCCTAGGCTGGCTAATACTGAGCTGTGTGCTCAGCCCCGCCTGACGGCCTGAGCTACTGACTGTTGGCCCCGCAGCCAGGCTAGTTCCCCGACACACCTGACAGAAGTAGCGAGGCGGTCTGGCTCCTCGCCGCCCCAGAGAGGGATAAGCCGGCTGAACCACCCTACACTCCCTTGCCTCCTGCCCGTGGCAATCAGCTGGCTTGCAGCGTTCAGGAGGCAGGGGAGGGAGGGGGAGCCTGCCAGCTGGCTTGCGGCGTTCAGGAGGCAGAAGGGAGTGGGGAGGAGTGAGGACATGGCGCGCAGGCTCCCCTTCCCTCCCGAACGCCACAAGTCAGCTGATTGCCGCGGGCAGGAAGCAGGGGAGGAAGGGGTGAGGCACGCCATGTCCTCGCTCCTCCTCCCTCCCTCCTGCCCATGTCACTGGTTTGCAGCGTTCAGGAGGCAGGGGAGGGAGGGGGAGCCTGCGCGCTGAGTTCTTGCTCCTCCCCCCTCCCTTCTGAACTCCGCAAACCAGCTGATTGTCGTGGGCAGGAGGAAGGGGGAGGAAGTAGAAGACACTGATCTGCGGGGTCTGCTGGCGGGCGGGAGGCGCTGTGGCAGAGGGGGGTGTAGGGGAGCTGATGGGGGGCTGCCAGCTGTGGAAAAAGCAGGCAGCCAAATGACGTTATAGCAAAGCATTGCACAACTTTAAATGGAGCATGTTCTGTAATTGAGCAGGGAAGTCAGATCGAAACAACGTTAAGCGAGAGGACGTTAAGTGGGGAGTTACTGTATCACTGTGAGGTGGCAAAATTTAAAGACAACACAAAACTACTCAAGATAATTAAGCCCAAAGCTAATTGCAAATCACAAAACTGGGTGACTGGGCGACAAAATGGCAGATGAAATTCAATGTTGATAAATGCAAAGTAATGCACATTAGAAAACATAATCCCAATTATACATATCAAACGATGGGATCTAAATTAGCTGTTACTACTCAAGAAAGAGATCTTGGAGTTTTGTAGTCGTAATGAGGCCAATGCAAACAGAGTGGGCCATTTCAAACAACTGACAAGAAGGTCAATCACTCGATAACTACCCTGTTCTATTCATTCCCTCTGAAGCATCTGGCATTGGCCACTGATGGAAGACAGGATGCTGGGCTGGATCGACCATTGCTAGATGACCCAGCTTGGCCACTCTTATGTTGTGTTCTTATGCCAGTGCTTCACTAATGTCATATGGACGTGTCACCAGGCACCAACGCATCACTAACATGCTGACATGTCACCATATGCCATTGAACCGTGACGGCCAGGTGCCAACGCGCCTCGGTCGCGCTGACGTGTCACCGCGTGGGGCCGAACCGTGAGGGCCGGCTGCCGACGCGCCTCGGTCGCGCCGACGTGTCACCGCGTGGCGCCGAACCGTGACGGCCAGCTGCCGACGCGCCTCGGTCGCGCCGACGTGTCACCGCGTGGGGCCGAACCGTGAGGGCCGGCTGCCGACGCGCCTCGGTCGCGCCGACGTGTCACCGCGTGGCGCCGAACCGTGAGGGCCGGCTGCCGACGCGCCTCGGTCGCGCCGACGTGTCACCGCGTGGGGCCGAACCGTGAGGGCCGGCTGCCGACGCGCCTCGGTCTTGCTGACGTGTCACCGCGTGGGGCCGAACCGTGAGGGCCGGCTGCCGACGCGCCTCGGTCGCGCCGACGTGTCACCGCGTGGGGCCGAACCGTGAGGGCCGGCTGCCGACGCGCCTCGGTCTTGCTGACGTGTCACCGCGTGGGGCCGAACCGTGAGGGCCGGCTGCCGACGCGCCTCGGTCGCGCCGACGTGTCACCGCGTGGGGCCGAACCGTGAGGGCCGGCTGCCGACGCGCCTCGGTCTTGCTGACGTGTCACCGCGTGGGGCCGAACCGTGAGGGCCGGCTGCCGACGCGCCTCGGTCTTGCTGACGTGTCACCGCGTGGGGCCGAACCGTGAGGGCCGGCTGCCGACGCGCCTCGGTCTTGCTGACGTGTCACCGCGTGGGGCCGAACCGTGAGGGCCGGCTGCCGACGCGCCTCGGTCTTGCTGACGTGTCACCGCGTGGGGCCGAACCGTGAGGGCCGGCTGCCGACGCGCCTCGGTCGCGCCGACGTGTCACCGCGTGGCGCCGAACCGTGAGGGCCGGCTGCCGACGCGCCTCGGTCGCGCCGACGTGTCACCACGTGGGGCCGAACCGTGAGGGCCGGCTGCCGACGCGCCTCGGTCGCGCCGACGTGTCACCGGGAGGGTTGCCAACTCTGACTGAAGCTATACCGGGAGATTCCCCCCTCCCCCCCCCAGCCAACATGCCATAATGTCATTTTCTTAAAATATCCCATTAAAATCCCCCGGGCTGCATTCAACAGCCACCGGGGGATCGACGCCGGCTCCGGGAGACTCGCTCCAGGCCAGTCCCGCGCCTCACCCCTGGGGGCGCGGGCGGGAGCTGCCGGCGGGAAGTTCACGGGCCTCGGCGCCGCGCGCCGGCCCCTCCCCCGCCTCCATCGCGCCTCACACCCGCTCCCGCCGAAACGGGACAGCGGAGAAGCGAGGGGCAGGGGGAGGGGCAACGGCTGGCGGCGCGCTCCCGTCCCCATGGCAACAAGCCCCTCCCTCCCCGGTGGGAAGGCTTCCCTTCCGGCCGGCGGCCGCGCGTGGTCGGCGCAAGCGCAGTGGGGACCGGTGCGGGGGAGCGTGGTGAGTGTTGGAAGACGGGGGCTTCCGGCCCCCTTCGCGCCATGGGGAGTGCGACCCCCTCCCCCGAGCCGGCTGCTCGCTGGAGGGGGAGGGGCTCTGCCCCCCTCCCCCGCCCCGCTCCCCATTGCCCCTGGGTCGGGTCTGTGCCCCTCCCCCACGGGGAGCGCCGGGTGGGCCCCGCGTGCGGCCCCTCCCGTGCCTGGCCCCAGCCCGCCCAGCGGGTGCCGGCCCACGGGGCAGGGCTGGGCCCCGCCAGCGGTGTCGTGCCCGGCGCCGCCGGCAGCAGCCGTTAACCTCCCTGGTGCGGGCCCAGCCGCCGTGCTGGGCGCCCCCAGCGAAGTGGGGGCTGATCTGTTGCCAGCGCTCCTTCGTAGTGGCGACTAATGTCCCTGGTGTAGATGCAGCCTCTGGCCTACCCTCCCGCTCAGGAAAGTGGGGCTGATCCACTGCCCCCTGGCAGCGGTGGCTAATGGTCCCTAGTGTAGATACAGCTGTGCAGTACAGAGGGGCCCAGCTGAGCTGCACATCCCAGGGGTGTCCTGCAGATTGGCCAACTCTGGGAAACAGGAAGCACTGTCGTACAGTTACATGTATTACTGTAGATTGTGCTCAAGAGTCCCGGTCATGGACCAAGGCTCCATTATGTCAGGTGCTGTATAAACAGAACAAAAAGACAGTCTCTGTCCCAAAGAATTTACAGTCTAAGGCCTGGTCTACACCTAAATCATTACCAGCAGGAGAGTGAGTCTGTGTGTGTATGGGGGTGGGGGGGATGTGAGAAAACCTGGATCTATGCAGGAAATAGCCCGACTTGATTATGCAAAGAGTTGTCACTTTGGATGGGCTAGCACCAGCAGGAGAGTGAATTTGTGGGGGGGGGTGGAGGGTGAGAAAACCTGGATTTGTGCTGGAAATGGCCCACCTGTTGATCACTTTAGATAAGCTATTACCAGCAGGACAGTGAGGTGGGAGGAGGTATTGTTTCATATTCTCTGTGTGTATATAAAGTCTGCTGCAGTTTCCACGGTATGCATCTGATGAAGTGAGCTGTAGCTCACGAAAGCTCATGCTCAAATAAATTGGTTAGTCTCTAAGGTGCCACAAGTACTCCTTTTCTTTTTGCGAATGCAGACTAACACGGCTGTTACTCTGAAACCTAGTTACTGCGTCTCAGAGAGGTGGGTTTACTACAGTGACGGCAAAACCCCTTATGTGGCTGTAGCAAGTGTCTGAGACAAGAGATAATACATAGATACAGACAGAGCAGGGAGTACCAGGAAACGGAGCTACGGCAACACTGAAAAGTTAAGTCAACTGAGCAGCGTTGCTCAGAGGTGAAAAATCCACACCACTGAGCAATGTAGGCAAGCAGACCTAACCACCAGTGTAGGCAGTGCTAGGTCAACCTAGCTACTGCCTTTCAGGAAGGGGATTAACTATGGTCATGGGAAAACCCATCCCGTCACTCTACTGAATGGCTACACTGAAGCTTGTCGTTGTGCTGCTGTAGTGTTTCAAGCGTAGACCAACCCTGAGACAAAATTGGTCAGTGTGATATGCAGTGGCCTCAGCATGCCAGCAGCCTATCTTGTCAAGTGTTTGGTAGGCATCATGGTAAAGGAAAGTTTGAAGGAGAACAGTGAAATAGCTTTGAGGATGTTCATGCAGAGTACCTCCCAAGCATTAGGGGCAGCATGGGAGAAAGTGTGAAGCCGCTTGTCTGAAGCGTTCAATTATGTTACTATTAAGCTGCAACTAATGTGATTCATTAGAATGTAACAACAGTTTAGTAAACACATTTGTCCCAATTTCTGCATGTTATATACTCCATCTTTGAATGGGAGCATAACAAATATTTAAGCAGGCAATTGTAGGTGGGAAGGTTAATTTTAGTGGAGGATTATGTGTTAATGCTTGGTCAGATTTTTAAAAGTGTGGTAGTATTATCATGTGCAAACATAGTGAGGAACGGAGGTGGTCAGGGTGGATTTGATTTAGATCATGGAAGACTCGATTTAATAATGGTTTTCTACGTAAAAGTGCATTCCTGATGGTTGTTATAACCTTAATATATATTATTCACAACTCAGAGATAAAAAGAACAGGAGGGCTTGTGGCACCTTAGAGACTAACCAATTTATTTGAGCATAAGCTTTCGTGAGCTACAGCATCCGATGAAGTGAGCTGTAGCTCACAAAAGCTTATGCTCAAATAAACTTGTTAGTCGCTAAGGTGCCACAAGTCCTCCTTTTCTTTTTGCGGATACAGACTAACATGGCTGCTACTCTGAAACTCGGAGATAGATGTAGGTTTCATTTTTAGAAGGTACACGCTCTACATTTTTAAACAGTGATTTATTTTGAAAACATTTCAGATTAGTTTTACAGCTATATCAGAAAATTGAATGATTGTTTGGTTATTTAATTTACCAAAGGTAATTGAAGCAGATATTTATGAAGTCATTGGGAGGTGAACTATCTCCAGTTCAACAGGTTAATCATTAATATTTGGAGGATTTTCTTGCTATGCTGTATTAGGAGGAGAACATCACCAGACAGACATTTAAATTGTTTTATTTAACTAAAACAACAACGTTAAGTATTCTGGATTTTTTTTCTTCAACAGCAAACATATAATATTTTAACAAAGCAAGCATATCTCCAGATCTCTTCTCCTTGTCCAGATCTATTCCGCCCCCAACAATCTTGTATTCATTGAACTTTTTGAAACTTTGCGCTTTTAGAGAGAGGTAAGGGATTGACTCTGTGTACACAAATTTGCAGAGGAACAATAGAGTTGAGGTCTGTTATTTCTCACCTCTATATATTTATTTATTTAAAAACATTTTTTGCTGTTAACAAGCATGTTACCACTGAGGAGACAAATCCGCAGTTTGAGAACTGCAAAACTAAGCATCTCTGATGGTATCTTCTAGACTGAGCACTGAGTCCCATTGGGAAGATAGAAAGATTAACGTAAATAATCTATACAGAAGCCTGTGGAACCCCATAATATTGGGTCCCTAATCCATGAACTATTGGAAATCATTTACAAAACTTTTCTTAAACATGACATGAATATATTGTCTCATACTATAGAATTAGAATTTATAATCCCTACTCCATGATGAGATATCTTTGAGCTATAATGTATCTTAATTAAAACTATCTCTAGATAGGTTTTTTCCCTCAAAAAGCATTTTATCAAAAAAAATCCAATTTAAATTAAAAAAATCATTGATTTTTATCCACCCTGGGGGCAGTATTGTAGTGCAATAGCCAGTTCTCAATCCAACAATGTATGTAGTGCCCATTAAAGTGAAAGGGAAGCGTCTGTACAAAAGGACTGCAGGATCTTACAAGGTGTCTCGTCCCTATGACTCCCCACAGACCAGAAGAGAAAAAAATCTTGCGTATCACTTACTAAAGGACAGTAGCTTTCAAAAATGTACTGAATGGTTACTTAATCCATGTGACTTCCCCCTGCCCCCCATGTTTTATCCACAAAAACTGGGGGTAAAAGTGTTTTTCAAGCATGTCTGTAAAGTGAAAAATATGAACTTCCAGGAGTTTGATAGTCTGGGCTTGATTCTGCTTTGTTTCCCAATATATATTGGGACTAACTCTATTATAAAACTGGAGTGAGTTGAGAATCTGGCACTCCGTCCTGTGTGGGTAGGTTTTCCTTCCCAACACCCAAATGGTAAAAGTAGCTCAGCGTTCGTTATGGTCCTGATGAGTAGAGAATGCTCACAGAAGGAGCTGTGTGAAAAAAGTATTTTTTAGCTCAAGGAAAAAAAAGGACTTAACACTGTTTACTATTAAAGATTAATCTGTAACTAGAAATGAACTCCCTAAATGCAATTTCCTAGGGACTGTTTAACATTTCTTTAGTCTGGTGCTAAAGGAGAGTGACACTATATAAATATCTCAATTCTTGTCTTTCCCTATGCTTCTCTCTTTACAGATGATGCAGGGGGAACAGAGTCCAGCTACTTCCCTCATTGACAGAACCATCAAGATGAGGAAGGAGACTGAGGCCAGAAAAGTGGTTTTGGCTTGGGGACTCCTTAATGTGTCAGTTGCAGGCATGATTTATACTGAAATGTAAGTTCCCTAACAGTTTTAAAACTTAATAAAAGGATGTCATTATGTTCCTACATATTTCCATGTATTGAGAGAGATGCCATCTCAATTTTTTTTCTCTTTCAGGACTGGAAAACTGATAAGTTCATATTATAACATTACATACTGGCCACTGTGGTATATTGGTAAGTGTTTGTACTTGGTGATGGTTTACTTATGTGAGGAAACAGCATCTAAATTCAACCCTTTTGTTTTCTTTATGTCAGTATTTGAAAATTTTTAACCCGCTTTTTGACCATAGAGAAATCGGACTTCACTTTCCATGTCTAGTTTGGATCTGTCTGGGTTTATCTCCTGTGACAAACTTGCAGCAAAAAAGGCTTATCTGTTATCTTAGAACAAGTTTCATGTGTGTTGAGGCTTTCAGAAAGTAGAAGACAGAACTTTACTACTGACGTGGTGCGATAGGTGTGCTTTACATTTCATGTAGGAGTTAGACAAAGCTCTTTTTTTCAAGATATCTACAAGCTAAATGAGAGAGATGAAACTAACAAAGGATGAAAATGAAGAGTGGGAATAGACATGTAAGAGATCAATGAAAGAAAACTTTCGAAAAGGCTGGATTTGAGGAGAGGGAGTTGTAGGTTGTTCCGAACCTGGGGATGATGTGAAAATGAAAGCATGTCGCAGCTTTAGGGGAAATTGCTTCAGATTCCTTAAACACAGTGATGTGTTATCATGGCATCCATCTTGATATGTAAATATAACACCATATTAACTAAATATAAACAAAGCTAAGTTGGGTATTGTCTTCCAGCTCTTTAGGCATCACTTGTTTTTTCAAATGGTGGAGTTACACTTGTAACCTGTAGAGATGTCAGCTGGTCTAGATTCCAAAACTTACTTTCTCTAAAGAATGTGAAGCTTATAAAGCAGCCCTTTGTTTATGTATGTGATTTTTTTTAATTAACTTGTATGATTAAAATATAGAAAACCTGTCTCCAGAGTTCTTGCATAAAATATGTCCCTGACCATCTTGGCTAATAGCTGTTGATCCTCCATGAATTTATCTAATTTTTTTTTTAATCCTGTTACACTTTTGGCCTTCACAACATCCTATGGAAATGAGTTCCACAGGTTGACTGTGCATTGTATGAAGAAGTACTTCCTTATATTTGTTTTGAACTTGCTGCCTATTAATTTAATTGGGTGACCCTTTATTCTTGCATTATGTGAATGGGTAAATCACACTTCCCTGTTCACCTTCTCCATAACCTTCATGATTTTACAGACCTCTATCACAGGGTTCTCCAAACTTTTTGAATCGCGCACCCCCAGGGCCAGCTCTGGAGAAGCAAAAAAAAAAAAGAGCTGCCGGCAGCATGCCACCAAAGACTGAGCAGGGAGAGCCGAGCTGCCGGTGGCGCTCCTCCTGCCGTGCATCCCACTTTGGAGATCACTGCTATATCATATCCCCGTCCCTGTAGTTGTCTTTTCTAAACTGAGCAGTCCTAGTCTTTTTATCTCTCCTCATATGGAAGCTGTTCCATACCCCCTACTCATTTCTGTTGTCTTTCTCTGTACCTTTGCCAATTCTAATATACCTTTTTTTGAGATCAGGCAACCAGAACTGCATGTAGCGTTTAAGGAGTGTGTGTACCATGGATTAATATAGTGGCATTATGATGTTTTCTGTTTTATTATCCGTCCCTTTGCTAATGGTTCCTAACATTCTGTTAGTATTTTTGGCTGCCGTTGCACATTGAATGGATGTTTTCAGAGAACTATCCATGATGACTCCAAGATCTCTTTCTTGAGCGGTAACAGTTTATTTAGACCTCATCACTTTGGAAAACATAACCTCAACTATATATACAATGTTCATTACTTTGAACTTACTGACAGTTAATTTCATCCGCTGTTTTGTCGCCTTGTCACCCAGTTTAGTGAGATCCCTTTGTAACTCTTTGCAGTTAGCTTTGGACTAGGGATGTAAATATAGTTTTAAAAAGTACCTGTTTAAACTATTAAAATTATATTGGTTAACTGTTTTAATCGTTAAGTTTACAATCTACATTTTACATCCACACTTTGGACTTAACTATCTGGAATAGTTTTGTATTGTCTGCAAGTTTTGCCACCTCACAGGTCACCCATTTTTCCAGATCATTTATGAATATGTTGAACAGCACAGGATCCTTGGGGGACCCTGCTATTTACCTCTCTCCATTGTGAAAACTGATCACTTATTCCTACCATTTGTTTCCATCTTTTAACCAGTTACTGATCTTTGAGAGGACCCCCCCCCCCCCCCTTATCCCATGATTGCTTATTTTGCCTAAGAGTTTTTGGTGAGGGACCTTGTCAGGCTTTATGAAAGTCCCAGGACACTATATCCACTGGATCACCCTTGTCCACATGCTTGTTGACCTCCTGAAAGAATTTTAAATAGATTGGTGAGGTATGATTTCCTGGTATAAAAGCCGTATTGACTCTTCCCTAGCATATAGTGTCCATCTATGTGTTTGATCATTTTGTTCTTTACTATAGTTTCAACCTTCAAGCTTGCTTGGCACAGAAGTTAGGCTTACAGGTCTGTAATTGCCAGTCTTGCCTATGGATCCTTTTTTTAAAAATCCGCATTACATGAGCTATCCTCCAATTATCTGGTACTGAGGCTGATTTGAGTGATAGGTTACATACCACGGTAGTAGTTCTGCAATTTCTTATTTGAGTTCCTTCAGAACTCTTGGGTGATTACCATTGGGTCCTGATGACTTATTACTGTTTAATTTATAAATTTGTTCCAAACCTCCTCTACTGACATCTCAGTCTGGGACAGTTCTTCAGTTTTGTCACTTAACTAGAATGACTTGGATGTGGGGATCTCCCCCATATCCTCTGCAGTTAGGACTGATGCAAAGAATTAATTTAGCTTCTCTGCAATGGCCTTGTCTTCTGTGAGTGCTCCTTTAGCACCTTGATTGTCCAGAGGCCCCACTCACTGTTTGGCAAGCTTCCTGTTTCCGATGTACTTAAAAAAAAAAAGTTTGCTATTTAGTTTTGGTGGATAATGCATCTTTCCAAAATGGTACAAAGAATATACAGTAACTTTTACCATGATAGTGCTCATATCAGTAGAGTGGGAAAACAACATGAGATGTCAAAGAGACAAGGTGGACCAACGGAAGTTGGTCCAATAAAAGATATTACCTTACTTACCTTGTTTCTTTAATATCCTGTGACCAACATGGCTACAACAACACTGCATACAGCATAAGATGTTAACAGTTACTGATTTTGTAAATGGTGAGCAATTTAAGAACACTCTAAAATATAAAGAACTAACTTGTTAAAGTAATGTTTTTTGTTTTTTGTTCTAGAACTTGCACTTGCATCTTTGTTCAGTCTGAATGCCTTATTTGATTTCTGGAGGTATTTCAAATACACTGTGGCACCAACTAGCTTAGTTATGAGTCCTGGACAGCAGACCCTTCTTGGGCTTCAGAATGCATGTAAGTGTGACAATTATGTCTGGCAGTAGTCTTTAAAATGGTGTCTACATGTGAGTTTGTAAATGTTTAACCTTCTGAACAGACTGCCATAGGTCTCAATCTAGCATGGGCCTCCAAGCACAGATGACTAGAAAAACAAGAGAGATGCAGTCAATACCTTCTGAACGGTAGGAGAGTTGATTCAGGGAGCATTTTGATTGACTTCACCTTACTGCTCCCTGCAGATGGGGTAACTAGGTGAAGTGGAATGAAAATTCAGAAGATCAAGAAGTTACTTGATTACCATGTACCAGTAGCTTCATGAAAGAAAGTGTTGAGTGATAAAGGGCTCTTTACTTTAGCAGAGAAAGGCATAACAAGAACCCATGGCTGGAAGCTGAAGCCTGACAGAGTTAACTTAGAACACATTTTTAACAGTGAGGGTGACTGACTTTTGGAACAAACTGCTGAAGGAAGTGGTGGATTATCACTCTCTTGATGTCTTCAAATCAAGACGGAATGCCTTTGTGGAAGATATTCTTCAGTCAAACACAAGTTATTGGGGTCAGTATAGGGCAGGGGTTCTCAAACTCAGGGTTGTGACCCCTCAGGGTGTCATGAGGTTATTACATTGGGAGCCACGAGTGTCGGCCTCCACCCCAAACCCTGTTTCACCTCCAGCATTTATAATACTGTTTAACACTTTTTTAAAAATATATATATTTATTTGTAAGGGGGGGTCGCACTCAGAGGCTTGCTGTGTGAAAGGGGTCACCAGTACAAAAGTTTGAGAACCACTAGTGTAAGGATAATTGGGTTAAATTATATGGCCTGTGTTAGGAGGTTGAACTAGATGATCACATGGACCCTTCTGTCCCTAATCTATGAATCTGTATCACTGTTTCCAACATCTGCAAACAAATGCATATATCTAAATGGTTCATAATGTCTCTTCCATCTTTGACCTCTGATCTAGAGCAGTAGCGAGTGGGGGAGCCAGGGGAATTAGCAAAAAGTTACTTGAGGGGAGATAATTGGAACAGGAGAAGAAGCAATAATGATAAAGAACAAACAAAACAAAAAAAGACAGGAGAAAAGGGTGACTGGTGGAGTGTAGGAGACAAAAACAATGAGAGAAATTCAAACTCTATGGTGAATGGGCTGAGGTGTAGTTCCCTGTGTGTGGGACTGGGGAGGAGGCACAGATGGAGGGCTTACGTTTAAATAAGACATCATAGTAATCTACACACTGGGTAAAAATAGCCATGTTAGAAACCTTAAGGTAAAATATAAAAATGACAAACTAAACATCAGTCCCTTCATAAAATGTTTTGAGTTTCTAAACAAATTACTAAGAAACAGAAGAACATGACAAAGCAGATGTACCAAATGTGGAATGCCAGCACACGACTACCACACTCGACTAGTCTGACCTCTGACTGCAGAAAGATGCCACCAGGTTGGAGGGACTTCATAGGAAAGCATCAATAAAGATCAGGGGCATAGAAGAACATGAGTAAGGATTGTGGTGTAGTGTGATTGATCTACGTGCAAAGATTAAAACAAGTATGTGTAACTTGACTAAACTATGAAGGGAACATATCAGTCCCTGGGTATTGAAACTCTTTGGAGATGGTGTGTATAGGTAGGGTTAAGAAAATGAAGTTAAAAATGGAAACTTTCCCAAAGAACCTGACTGAAGCTCCTTACTAGAGAAATTTTAAATTAGATATGCCTATAATAGTGCTCTGTGCAAAGCACTTGCTTGCTATTGTAGCTAGGCACAGTACAAGAGCTTTAAAATAGTAGGGTCCATCCATAAGGAACAACCTTGTAAAGAATAGGAAATGTTCCTGCATTGACCATAGGGAAGGACTGGATGTGACGTAATAGGTCTCTCATTATGTGTGTTACTATTATTTGTGTATACTGCTATGTTTGTAATAGCAAAGTAACGAGAGGGCCCTGCTGAGCTAGACCAGGGGCGGGCAAACTTTTTGGCCTGAGGGCCACCTTGGGTTTCCAAAATTGTATGGAGGGCCGGTTAGGGGAGGCTGTGTCTCCCCAAACAGCCAGGCATGGCCTGGCCCCCGCCTCTAATCTGACTCCCTCTCCCCCCGCACCCCCCCCCCCCGCCACCTCGTGACTGCTCCCCCAGGACTCTTACCCTATCCATCACCCCCTGTCCCCGGACCCCCCACCCTTGACTGCCCCCTGCCGCTCCATCCAATCACTCTTCTCATTCCTGATTGCCCCCCGGGACCCCTGCCCCATCCAACCCCCCCTTCTCCCTGTGCCCTGACAGCCCCTGGAACCCCTGCCCCTGACTGCCCCCCGCCACCCCATCCAACCCCCCCCCCCCCCCCTTCCTGACTGCCCCGCCCGGGACCCCTGCACCTACTCAACCTCCCTGTTCCCCGCACCCTGACCACCACCTCCAACTCCCCTGCCCTCCGTCCAACCCCTCTCTGCCCCCTTACCACGCTGCTTGGGGCACCGGTGGCTGGCTACAGCTACGCCGCTCAGAGCACCGGGTCAGGCCGCGGCTCTGCAACTGCGCTGCCCGGCCGCCCAGAACGTTGCGGTGGTGCTGAGGCTGCGGGGGAGGGGAGACAGCAGTTGAGGGGCTGGGAGCAAGCCTCCCAGGCCAGGATCTCAAGGGCCGGGCAGGAGGGTCCCGCGGGCCGGCTATGGTTTGCTCACCTCTGAGCTAGACTGTATGCAAACACATAGCAAGATAATCCCTGCCCTGAAGTGGTTTCAGTCTAAATAGGTAAGATAAAGGGTGGAAGAAAGGAAGTATTTTATTCCCACTTTGCAGATGGAGAACTGAGGCACAGAGGTGTAGTGACTTACCCAAGGTCACACAGTGTGTCTGTAGCAGAATTTAACCCAAGTCTTTTGAGTTTCAGTGGAGTTTTCAAACCACAAGACCATCCTTTTACTTTTTCACAGCTCTAGTTTCTGTGCTTGTGACTTGGCTGCTGAATTTTATAGGTCTGAGATTTTTCAACTCTCCTTTTCTGGTCTCAGTGTAGGATTTTCTTAAGATAGTAAAGAAGTAAAACAACAATTAAGAAAAATGATCCAGACTTCTGCTCCTTCAGCCCTAATTCTGCTTTTTTTTATTACAGCAGTACAAACAACTCCGCCCCGTGAGCTAGTGACCAAGAAAGTCCCTTCTTCAACACCTTCTCCTCCAATCCAGGGTCAGAGTGTGCTGAGTTACAGCCCATCCCGCTCACCTAATACCAGCCCAAAGTTTGCCACTGGTTGCATGACTGGGTACAGCCCTCAGCTACAGACTTTGTCAGGCAGCAGCAGTTCTTATAGCACTGCTGTGACCTACTCACCAAACAGCAACTACAGTAAGGTAATAGCCTTGATAACCCAATGTAACAAGTTGGAATTTGCTTATTAGATTGCTTGTATTGTGCCCTACACTGCAGAACCTGATTCTCCAGTAGCATGCACCTTGTGTATTTATTTACACCCTTTGCACAGCAGATGTAAAATTTTACCCGACAGGAATTCTCCAGTCTCCCACTGGTGATAGCATTTTATTCACTTTGTACCACCTGGCAGTCATGCAGTAAGAATTTAAATAAACCAACCAGCAGCTGAAACATACTAAAGCCAAAGTGGTGTCTAGTTTAACAGTAACTAGCAATGCAGTAACAACTTGGATAAATGGGGATAAATAACATTAATTTTGTTTACAGATTGTTTTATTTGTAAAGCTGGAATTCTACTTATTAGTTTCAATCATTCACTCTATTTCCCACAGGTATCCAGCTTCAGTCCCTCCCCTGGTGCCTCACCATACCCCACCAGCATTGGACCAGTAGAAAGCAGTGGGCTGAGGTCTCGGTACCGTTCTTCGCCAACTGTGTATAACTCGCCTATTGGCAAAGAAGATTATATGACAGACCTAAAGTCCCTGGACAGCTTCCTTCAAAGTGAAGAAGAGAAGCAACATCGAGTTCAGCTGGGTAAGTAAGTAGCTCTGTTTGGTCTAGAAGTTGTTTTTTTAGTGCATTTGTAGGATGGTATTCCAGTTCTTCTGGTGTACGGTAGACACAGATGTGCCAATCTTAATGAAATGGACTTAAGTCATTTGCACAGTAGCCACCTCTTAACAAATCCTTGTAGAAGGCACAGTCTGAAGACTGATGCAGAACAAATTAAGTCTTTTACTGAATAGTCTAAGTGAGATGTGAAGCAGAGCTCCAAGACTGCTACAGCCCTTTTGTAACACAGAAGCCTTGGGGAAACTTTCCAGAGAATAAAGTCTTGTCTTATAGATAGAAATGTACAGCTGTTTGACACTCTGGAGGCAACCCATGGATGTCTATAAATGACAAACTATATCTGTATAGGACTCATTGGCCTACAGTAAAGGCTCAGGGCCTTCATCTTGACAAGAGGTATGGCCTGTGGAGAAGGCATCTCAGAACAAGGTGCCAAGTAATCTGCAGGTGGCCTGTGTCCTGAAAAGGCACTTTTTATTATTGAGATGACAATGTATTTTACATAGACTACGTTTGGCATTTGGGGTTCATAGCAACTTGTGGATGCGTCCTTCCTGTCAAAGCCTAAATGCTCTGACCTGTTACCTGTACAGGAACCTCCCACTGTTTAAAAATTGCTTGGCGCTCAGCACGGAGTAATCGTTTGTTTACTGAACGGGTAATTTCAGGGGGTTCAGATTCCAGCTCTCCTTCCAGCAGTCCGAGTCTTTGGAACTGCGGCCGCTCCGTGGGAGACTGTGCACAAGTGCTGAGGAAGTCCCGGTACCAGCTGGCCTGCAGGTCCCAAGCCCCCTCAGCACACAAAGACGACGCTGATCTGAGCTCGAAGCAGGCGGCAGAAGAGGTAAATAGAAAACTCAAGGGAATCACGAGGGGGGGGAAAAAATTACAGTTGTGAATTTTGCAATCTTCTGCAAGGATTTGGATGTGTCTCCCGTTCACATTGCTGGAAAGAGGGGGTAAATCCCCATAGCATTGAATTGCCTTCATATAATTTAGAAAAAGACTTTCTTACTACAAACTTCAGTCTGAACTGGTTTGTTGGAAACTACATTATCTTCACCAGTAGAGGGCAATTGTAAATTTGTTTGGGGTAAAAAAGTGACTTCTGACCAAACACTTCTGGATATACCTGCTGTATAGAATTTTATAGTTTTTAGTAGTCATTTTGTGGGCAGTGGTGGGAAACAGTAAACATAGATTTAACCTTTTCCTGTGTCATAAATATAAAGGGAAGGGTAAACCCCTTTGAAATCCCTCCTGGCCAGGGGAAAGCTCCTCTCACCTGTAAAGGGTTAAGAAGCTAAAGGTAACCTCGCTGGCACCTGACCAAAATGACCAATGAGGAGACAAGATACTTTCAAAAGCTGGGAGGAGGGAGAGAAACAAAGGGTCTGTGTCTGTCTGTATGCTGCTTTTGCCAGGGACAGAACAGGAATGGCGTCTTAGAACTTTTAGTAAGTAATCTAGCTAGGTATGTGTTAGATTATGATTTCTTTAAATGGCTGAGAAAAGAATTGTGCTGAATAGAATAACTATTTCTGTCTATGTATCTTTTTTGTAACTTAAGGTTTTGCCTAGAGGGGTTCTCTATGTTTTTGAATCTAATTACCCTGTAAGATATCTACCATCCTGATTTTACAGGGGGGATTTCTTTATTTCTATTTACTTCTATTTTTTATTAAAAGTCTTCTTGTAAAAAACTGAATGCTTTTTCATTGTTCTCAGATCCAAGGGTTTGGGTCTGTGGTCACCTATGCAAATTGGTGAGGCTTTTTATCCAACATTTCCCAGGAAAGGGGGGGTGCAAGTGTTGGGAGGATTGTTCATTGTTTTTAAGATCCAAGGGTCTGGGTCTGTAGTCACCTAGGCAAATTGGTGAGGCTTTTTACCAAACCTTGTCCAGGAAGTGGGGTGCAAGGTTTTGGGAAGTATTTTGGGGGGAAGGACGCGTCCAAACAGCTCTTCCCCAGTAACCAGTATTAGTTTGGTGGTGGTAGCGGCCAGTCCAAGGACAACGGGTGTAATATTTTGTACCTTGGGGAAGTTTTGACCTAAGCTGGTAAAGATAAGCTTAGGAGGTTTTTCATGCAGGTCCCCACATCTGTACCCTAGAGTTCAGAGTGGGGGAGGAACCTTGATATCCTGTTTTAATCAATTTTTCACAAACACCTTAATTATGTAGTAATATATAACAACTCTAGATATAGTAGTTCAGTATGGAGTTCAAAAACTAGTAGTTTAACTGCATTCTTGGACTTAGTGATGTTGAGAAATCTTCACTTCTTACATTTTATACTATGGGTAAAAGTGTTAGTAACAGTAATAATTAACTGCATTTAGTGCATGTCAAGCAGCTGAATGTATATTGAAAATCCTCCATTGCACCTGTACGTGCTCAGTGGATTTTGTAAGACACCTGGAGAAGTGTACCGCACATCTGAGTTTAGTGTGGCCAATAGGAGTATCTCTTAACTTGCCTGTCTTTTAATTAAATTATCCCTTTTCTCTACCTTGCATGTTGATTTAGTTAGTGTAACTTTCCATTAAATTAAACCTTTTCTAGAAATCTTACTAGCTTAGTCCAGTTTTATCCTAATACAAATAGCTATGGGTACTGAAATAGTGCGTCTAGACTTGGTGTGTTAAACCAGCTGGTATATAGTCCTCATGAACTGTCCTGTGAGATATGACAGGTTTCAGAGTGTGAGATATGAACATTCTAAAACCTAGCTGAGGCTTATGATGGACATGCTGTAATTAGTATCAATAAGATGGCTTGGCCTCTAAAAGCCACATTGTGTTCAGCTGGGTTCCTATATCTTTGCAGTAAGTCTCTTAAACTACTTAACTTTGTGCCTAGGTTTGGTTGAGGGTGATAATGAATCGACAACTACTCAATCATGTGGACTCATGGACAGCTAAGTTCAGAAATGTAAGTCCTATCATTGCTCTTTAGAGTCTAATATTTCAGTGTCCTGTCCTTATTTCTGCAGAACTCAGCTAGAAAGTACATGAGTACTTCATCATTTGCCTCAGCCTTAATGGAACTGAGTTATGGTATAAACTTGGTAGGGTGTAATACTTCCTTAATGATCTTTGATTCATAACAGAACTTTGCTTTTTGATTTAATTGTATTATATTAGAATGTTGGGGGGGAAATCGAGTTGCCACATGTGTACCGAAGGTTGTAGAAAGAACTACAGAGTGTATTTGAGGATTAGCAAATGGCTGTGTAACTAGCAAGTAACACAAAGCATGCTCACAAGGGGGCGATATTAAGGTTACACGTTCAACCTTAACTCCTGCACTTGCTGACTTTTGTGCTATGACATCCTGGAAACTTCAAATTGTAAAGTTCATACCAATGAAAATGAGTAGACTTGTTTTTCCCTTTTCCACAACTCAACCTGCTGACTCTGTTTTCCTCAAACATTTCAAAATAACTCACCTGGGCTGAACTGAAGCATGGAAAATCCCATCCCCAAGGTTAAAATTTTCCAAAAGGTCTGAGCAGCTGAAAAGTTAGAATGAAAATCCTGACATAATCTGACTTTTAAGAACAGTTATTTCTGCTATTGCAGACCTAACTACACTTCAAGGTAAAAGTATTAGTTAACCAAATAACAAATTACTCCAACACACCACTTGTTGGAGTTCATGACACCCTCCAGACATGTTTGTTTAAGACAATAATATCCATGAAAAGCTCAAGTGTTCACAAATAATATATTTCTGTCAGCACCCTTCTTCCTTAAAACAGACTGTGGGAATTATGGACACATGCAAGCATAAATTAACAGTGTGTGGATGACTTGCAGCTTTCATACCATTATTCCCCTCACCATCCAAAAAGTCTGTATCATGGTCTAGAAATGTTGTCTACAACTCACTCATTGAACTTTTAAATAGTCATTCAAACCCTACCATAAGCTGATAGTCTGTTTACTTAATAACTTTGTATATCTCTTCTGCTCCCTTAAATGTTTGTTGTTCACCTTTTTACTTTGCAGTCATAACAGTAATTCAGATACTGATTAGGGTATAGTAACACTTCACACAGACTTCCTATTGCTTCTTATCTTTTTAATTGTCTGTCTGTCTTTCTCTCCTCTTCTAGTGGATTAACGAGACTATTTTAGTGCCACTTGTGCAAGAGATTGATTCTGTGAGCACTCAGCTGAGAAGAATGGGGTGTCCAGAGTTGCAGATTGGAGGTATGGAGATACTGTAATAGATTTGGTTCAGTTTTCATTAGTACCTGTGCTCAGGATGAAAACTTCCAGGCAGAAAAGGGTGTTCTTTGCAACCTTAAGAACTAGAAACAGGTTTTTTTTATGAGAGAGAGCTTGAATTATACAACAGCTTCCACAGATGCAGAAAACACAGGAACCTTGTTACAGCTGCATCAGTGAGGAGACTATGTTCATTCCAATTGAGCCTCCTGAGGCAAATCCCTTAAGACAATAACCTGGTATTTGATGTCTAACTGTTAGAATTCAGGCTAGCAGCTATAAGAGCATCTATCTTCAATTAAACTGGTGTTTAATCTGAAGTAATTCCACTTATTTGCATTGTTACATCAAACTTGCACCAATTTAACTGAGAACATAATTTGGCCTTCTATTTTGTAGGCTACTTAAACTTTAATCTCTCCTTAAAACCCACTTCTGCTGTGACACATATGAGAAATTAACCAACTAATAATGGCTAGATGGAGAGGCAGTTAGGAATCTGCTATATATTTAGTCAAATAGAACACTAGAAAGTTTGTCGTATCCCCTTTTCCCACCATTATAAGTTTATTTTGTCTCATAGGATGCAAGGTCTTCAGGACAGGGACTGTCTTCCCTTGTGTGTGGTGCCTAGCATGTTTTGTATGCCATGGTGATGTAAATAACACAGACTCAACCTTTCTCCCAGTGAAGTAAACGTAGGAGTAAACTACTTCTCTAGGATCAGAATTTGGTATTTTGCAACATCAGTGGTGATGTAGTGTGCCAACTGTTCCTAGGACCCAGCTTCTCAGAGTGCAACAGGAAAGCAAGCTGAACAGAATGTGTCAACTCTTTGTAATAGTCTGTTAATGAGCTTCTGAGTAAGTGAGGATGTTCAGTGTTCTGCGATGGCCATAGATCATATATGCTGGTGCTTTTTTGTATTGCAGAAGCCAGTATTAGCAGTCTGAAACAAGCTGCTCTTGTTAAAGCTCCACTCATCCCGACACTGAACACTATAGTGCAGTACCTGGACCTTACACCAAACCAGGAATATTTGGTTGAAAGAATCAAAGGTAAATGGTTGTCATGCACACTTAAAATGTGCTTCATTACAGTTTTCCTGTGTCAAGTGTTAGTGAAGTTGAACACTGTCAACAAGACCTTTGAACTTGGGTTTCAGCAGTATGAAGGAGGGGCTGCTTTTCAAGTAGTGGAAATACACAAGTATTTGTAATTTTCTACTATTGTTTAAAGTGACTTAATGATTTGGGATCTTAATATCATTTACAATATTCTTAAAACAAAAGCTTTGTCACTTTTGAATGTGTGTTCTGGAAACTTATTGTTGGATTTAATCAATCTCTTCTCTTACTACTTTATGCTTCCCTGATTTAATTCCAAATAAAACTGAGTTTTAGGATTTAAATCTTTTTAAAAATCCTGATGGTGATTTTTAAAATTTGCTTCGCAGGTGTTTTTCTTGCGTGCATTTCTCATGTATACAGCACCATAAATATGCATGATGTCTGAAACAGACATAATAGATTGCCTTCTTCCATTTCCATCTCCAACCTTGCCCCAAAATAACTTCATATAAACTCTGTTGCCTTTAGAGCTTTCTCAGGGAGGATGCATGAGTTCATTCCGATGGAACAGAGGAGGGGACTTCAAGGGCCGTAAATGGGATACTGATTTGCCCACTGATTCTGCTGTAAGTTTGCATAGTTGTGTTTTGATGAAACTTAAAATGCATTATTTTTCAGTGCTAGTAGTAGGAATATGAAGTAGAGAGAGAGCTTGTGAATCTTTTGAGGAACATGATCCAAATCCTGCACACCTCATTTGCCAAAGTAATCCCATTGCACTCAATGAGATTACTTGGTAGAATTATGCAAACCAGATCTAGCCCCATACAGATCACAAAAATAATATTGTTGTGTACCTTAATCTTGCGTCACTCTTACTTAGACATAATTGAAATGCCTGTTTAATAGCTGTGGTGGGTGTAGCCTGACTTGCTCCGACCGTGATACTGCAATTGTTTTCTACATTCAGACACAATTTAACTAATCATCTGCATTCAAATGAATCTTCTATAAAATAATTCCTAATACAGGAACAAATCATTAAATGACTTCACCTTGATTATATGTCTAATTTCAGTTCTCCAAAGCAGATTGCAAAGTAAACACATGAAAGAATAATAAACATGGATTGAGTGGTCTTGTGCCCATTTAATTGAGTATTGTTTGCTGTGAAATCCTAAATGACTAACTCAAAGGAGTAAATAATCTAGTTGGAGAGAGACTCTCAGTGTGGCTGAGCTGAGTGACCTGAAAGGCCAGAGGATAAGTGTGTTTTAGCAGAAACAGTAACATGTACTTGAAAACAGGGAATTAAAATATTACTTCAGTTGTCAGAAAACTGACACGACATAGAGACAAAGAGTAATGACACATGAGTGACACAATTCTGAGGATTTTTTTTTCTTGCTGTCTCTGCAAAAGATAGCTGACGTCCTGCCTTGAGTCAAGTGGGAACCTACTAGTTCTTAAGGGAAAGCACTCATAGTCATGAGAGAGAATATTACATCCGGGAATGGAGCCATTTTTTTTTTCCCCCTCCCACAACCAACCAGATGAGATGCCATTGGAGACTATATTGAATATCTAAATACTAATAAGCGAAGACTAGTTCTGACAAATCATCCTAAACTTCTGTAAAGCCCTGAATGAGTTACTAGTCTAAAATATATTAAATGTACGTTGAGGAAATGTTAAAATTGAAAATTTCAAGTCAACAAATGCAAAATTGCAGTACATGCAATATGAATAATGTTACTGTAAGAACCTTAACATACATTTAACACTAACAGTAGGTACAGTTTAGTTTTATCTGCTTTCCACTGTGTACTGGTTCTAGCATTCTTCCCCGTATATAGGGCGTACTTAGGGTGACCAGATAGCAAGTGTGAAAAATCGGGACGGGGGTGGGGGGTAATAGGAGCCTATATAAGAAAAAGCTCCGAATATCGGGACTGTCCCTATAAAATCAGGACATCTGGTCACCCTAGGGGTACTTGTTCAGACTGAGAGAGTTGGTCTTAAGTTTTACAAAAAACTTAATGTGGGAGTGAGTATACAGTTTGCCAAACCATGGTTGGTTTGAATCTGTTGATCTCAATCAGACCTTTAAAGATAATGGGGCAGGAGGGAAGGAGTTAAAATAAATATTCTGGTTTGGGGCCCATGTTCGCTTCTAAATTTTGGAACTTTGCTTTGAGGTGCAGAGATAAAAACACTATGTCAGAGCCTCGGTGTAGCCACTGACATACAGCCATCTCTGGAAGGGAATGAATATGCCACATTGTGGCTGACGTCTTGTTGTTCAGCTGACAGATGAACCTTGACTTGTCAACATCTTACATAAATATTCTGGCCAATGTCAAGTGTTGGGCCACTGAGGACAGTGGTTAAAGCACTCCACTGCTTTGTCCCTTTTTAAATTTGCTGAGGTTCAGTCAAAGCTGTAATAGGATCTGAGATCGTTAAAGATTAACCACTTTATTGTAGCAGTTGTTTCTACAATATGTCTGATAGGCACTAAATTCTGATTTAATTTTTTCTTCAGATCATTATGCACGTGTTCTGCACTTATCTTGACTCCAGGCTGCCTCCTCACCCAAAATATCCTGATGGTAAAACATTTACCTCACAACACTTCATTCAAACACCAGATAAGCCAGGTATTGGCATCCTTTGTCCCTTTGTTTGCTGGGATTGACTGGTTGGATCACGTCCTTCATGTCCATATTATCTCTTAAATTTCTATTCATAGATGTTTCAAATGAGAATGTTATTTGCATCCACCAGAGCACCATCAACCCTCCCCACTATGAACTTATCTACCAGTGCCAAGTTTACAACTTACCCAAGGTATGAACATGGTCCTTTTCTTCTGATACCTCAAGAAAGCTACATACATTCTGAAAACTCTAGCTGATGTTGATTGGTTATCTTTTTTGAGCAGTCAGGTTTATTGACAGGGGAATTGTCTTTGAATGTAGCAAAGCTCAGTGCAATGTACAAGGCAACATTCTACCTTGATCTAGTGATAGCCCTTGGCATATAAGTTGCTACTAAATAACACCATTAAAATAAAGAGCCTCAGTAGAGTAGGGAAGGCAGTATCTTCCCCTTGTTGCATGTTCTTTTGATAAGTTGCTAGTGTTTAAAATAAGTAATTTAGACCCCAGAGGTCTGTGTTAATTCTTCAGCACCAGCAGATCTTGTGTCTCTTACTAGCAAAAGTCTGTGTTGGAAAAATTTCCATTCCCAGAATCAAAAGGTTATATTGATGCTGTTGGATCCCTGGTCAAAACTTGAGCCCTAGTTTCAGAAATGATTGTCAATTCCTCTAGTCCTTAAAAGAGTGGAAGGTCATAATCCAGCCTAACAAATTTTCTCTTTTTGCATTTGCCCAGCTGGAGGATATAAGCTGTGTCGCAAAACTAACTTAAATCCTGGAGGTTCATTATGGTGAAGAAGCCCATAATATTATTCCTTTGGTAATGGTTTCCCTCCTATAGCAGTTTTTCATCTCAAAATACTTTGCAGGTCAGCATACTAATGCCATAATGATATTTACCCAGTGAAGTGCAGCCGCCTCTCGTGTGGAGTGTGACAGCTGTTTAACAATGGAAAGCATCATTACACAAAAGCTTAGGACAGGAAGTGAAGGGTATTTTCTTTTAAGTAAGAAATTGTGCAGAACTTTCAGACTGAATATTGTATGTATTACTTAATCTTCACCTTCTTCTCTTCCTGTGAGTTCAGGGCAGAAACAACATGTTCCATACCTTGCTTATGTTCCTGTGCATCATAAAGACAAAAGAATCTGGGATGCTTGGGTAGGTATAGAGTGCCATGAATCCCTGTATTTAATACAGGCTGAGAACTGTAACATTCCTTGTTGTAAATAAGCAGTTTAGCTGCATGTAGACTGATCTTAAGTTCCTGTAAAAACAGTCTGTGTTCTTCACTGTACGGCAATTTCTTGCTGGTCTGTAAACACCCTATTTCTTTCACTCTCCCCCAACACGCTCTTTTGGCTGCCTCCTACATTCTTATGATAAATAATTTAAAACTTGCAATTTGCATTTCTAACGGAAATACAGAACATTATTCTTTCTCCTCAAGCTTGAGACAGGGAGGTAAGGGCCCTTTTCTCTTTTTTGAACAAGGATATAAATCTACCTTAAAAACCTGACTCCACTTTCCAGGGACAGCTAAAAGTTTGCATTTCAGGCTGAGCTCTTCAAACACAAGAGCTTTACTCTGAGCTTCCATGGGGAAAGTCGAGCTCCTCAGTTCCTGAAAAGACTAATTCCGGGCAGCAAATGAGGACTGACAATTAAATGCACTAAAAAAAGTACTATGGGGAATTGTGCACTCTTATGTCCTACTGAAATCTGGGATAGGAGCACTTAAATTATGCAAGTTCTAAGGAGTATCAGATTGATTAAGCAAGGAAAATTAGTACACTGAAATGAAATAAAATAATTTTAAAAGCTTCTTATACTTATTTGAGCCTCTAGGTGCATAAAAAGAGTTGCATTTTATTTGCAGGCTGACAGTCTAGTGGAGCACAAACTGAAATATTGGCCTCTTTAGTCACTGTCTGGCTAGATGCTGGCCTGAAATCCACTGCCATTGAGAAATATAGGTATAATTAGATGCCATCATTAGCCACTAATCTTTGCTTTTTGAGCTGTATAAGAAATTTTGAATATGTGTACTGGGCAACTCTGCCTACGTTGACATAAAAGTGAAGTCCAGACTTTCCCATTTAATTCCTGTGGGGTTGTACTCTGTTCATAGTGAAGCACAACTCTTAAACAGAAGGAACATTTGGCAGGGATTGAAAGAACTGCTGGAGTCAGGAGCTTACAACCTGTCTTGGCAACTTTGCTTTAAATGTACGTTTGGGGTTATTGTTATTTTATTATGGCGACTTTGTCTTCGCAGGCGAGTAAATCTTGGCTTATCAGGAGTGAATGTTCTGTGGATCTTGGGAGACTAGTACATCATTGTTCACTATGGATGGCCTCCCCCTTCACAAAGTGAGAAACAATCTGTGAGATAACTAAACAGCTTATTACACTTGTGCCTTGAACATAAACCTACAACGATGTACTCGTATGAGATCCTTGTGAACATAGGATATGTTTGCATTCAATACACTGTTTGCATGAGAACATACTTCCAGCACTGAAATACTCCTACCAGCTCTTTTGCGCAAAGACGTCTCTTTACAACTTCCCACCTTTACAAGCCCTACTTTAAAAGCCTTCACCATTCTTCTGGCTGAGTTGCCCTCCAGAGGCCACCACTGCTGATACTGGAATTAGAAGCAACTCAGCGGTACCCCTGCCAGCTTGGGGAATGAATTGTGAGCCCTCATCTGCGTGACAGGGTAGAATACTACAGCGCAACTTGGACTGCCCTACTAAGGTTGTACACTGCTGCTTGGTACTTGTTACTTCAGTGCTGCCACTTGACAAATCAGTCACTGCAAGTGTGGCCAAGTGCAAGATCCACATGCACTGGGAAATGCCACATAATCAGGATTCTCTTCGGCTTATGCAGAAAGGCTTGTGGCTATCCATCATTGGAGTACCAGTGTAGTGGGATTTTGTGGCACCATCACACTTTTAAAGTGACTGCACTGTAGGTGTAAGTGAAAGAAAACTTCAGACCCTACACACCAGTTAGACTATATTCTTATGGATCTTTTTTTTTTTTTAAACAAAATAACCCGAAATCTTTTAAACTGGAGTGTGTTTGGGGCAACAAAACGTTGCTGATGTCTTGACTGCAGTTGAAGTCTTGCCCTAACTTCATTTATTTTTTAAAAAGTTCTTGCATTAGTATTTCTGGTATTAATCCCCTATTTTTAGAGGTGTTTGAGCTGTAAAAATTTACTCTAAAATGGAATGTAGCTTCAGTGTGTCTGCATAAGAACAAAATTTTTACACTTAAATCAGGATGTCCTAGGAGTCCAAAGGGGCATCATCTCCTCCATGCCCCCATAGCCCCATGTTGCTGGGAATTTCATCATAACCAAGGACAAACAGATGCAACTTGACCATCGTTAGTCACTGGAGGAACTTGAGGCTCTGCTGGTGTTTCCTGCCCGGGGCAGATAGCAATGACCCAGAAGCAAGAATCAAATTTATGACTTGAACTCCTGTCTTGTATGGGTGGCACGTCACTTTAGATCCTCAGGCCAGCCAACACCTTACTTTGAGAAAAAAGACCTGTTCTGCTCTTTATGACAAGTATTTACAATGGTGGGATGTCCCTGGATAACCCAGCATGGTTTTTTTACAGTTATATAAGCAATTGCTCTGCAATGTAGACTAGTTGCTCCCTGGAAAAATTTGAGTTAAACTTGTTTTAAACAAAATGGATTCCTACATGTATGCCAAGGTTTTTTCCTATAGGGATAAAGGATACATTGCAAATCCTGGTAACCAGGGAATTTTAAAAATGTGTGCTATAGGGTTCTTTTTAAAAATATATATATTGTGGGGACCATTTCAGAAGCCCTCTGGTAAGGGTAATGTTAAGGGTTCTCCTGTTTCTTTCAGTCTCTTGTCATCAGGTATGACGTTAAGGCAGGGTGGCCTACTTAATTTTACCCTTTCAACCCACAATAACCGGAAAATTGAGACCACAATGTCACTGTGTTAAACTGCCAACGATGATGCTCTGTAGAACCCTGCTTGAAGTATTCCTCCAGGATTCAGTAAAAGAGCTGGCTGGTTAGACTTGTGAAGAATACACAAGGTTTGTATTGGTTTTACAATGACTACACTCTTTTGTACTGTGTTCAGTTTTTACTGAACTGTGGATTGCCTACCTAGATGAGCAGGTGGGGACAAGTTTGGAAATGTCATTTTTAGTATGCTCAGCACAATTACCATTCATGATCTCAGTTGGACTGTTTGGTATTTTTAATGCATGAGCCGAACTTATTGCCATTGTCTGTCAGAACTGCATCTTACTCTACAACTTCCCCCAGGAGGTATGAATTTTTCCTGGAGATCAGACTGTTAACAATGGTTAATTTGGTGCCTGTATTAAATGGGTTCATTTGGTTAAACGTGTGTGTGTGGTTTTGTGCAATAACAAATGGCATATTTTGTCTCCCAAATATCTGTTTACACACCCCATATCATCTAGTTTGAGACTTATTTCCGCATTATACAATTCACTGTCAGGTTTGCATGTCAGTTCATCTGTAGCAATGAGTAACTAAACTTTACTGTAATGTGGCATGTGCTTAGAAAAGGTGGCAAAGAACTGACAGATACACTATTTGAGTGGCATTTAAGGCAGGAAGGAAATTGGTTTGGTCTGGTAACAATCATGTTAGTGCATGCCGTTCTAATTGAAGCTGCTCAAGGGTATCTGAAAGCAGACAGTAGTTCTAATGTCTTCCATCTTGAACACTGCACATATCTTGTGGGTGAGACAGCCCAGCAGCAGGAAACACAACCATTATGGTTCTAACACCTCTAGTGCTAAAATATATCACATAGGTTCCAACAGATACTTGCTTCTTCCTTTATGAACTTTCAGATTGTTTGTTTGGAGACAGAAGAGAGAAATAGACATAGCTGTTGAAGCTTGGGCTTTTGGTCTGAAATCTGAACAAAGTTAGCTAATGAGTTCTTTGCATAAGTTTTTCAGGAGTAATATCTTATCCAAGAGCTACTTTTTTCTTGAAACCACATAATATCTAGTATTTTAAAAAAAACTATGCAAAGGCAATATTAGTCATCAAACTATAGAAGAAAGCTCATCCAAATTTTGTTTAACTGTTTGGAGCCTGCCACTGTTTCACTGAAAGTGGCTACTGTCCTGAGTGCAAATATTATGCAGGCTCTCAACCCTTCCAGACTACTGTACTCCTTTCAGGAGTCTAATTTGTCTTGTGTACCCCAAGCTTCACTTCACTTAAACTCATTGCTTACAAAATCGTACATAAAAATATAAGTGTCACAGCACACCTACTGAAAAATTGCTTACTTTCTCATTTTTACCATATAATTATAAAAGAAATCAATTGGAATATAAATATACTTAGTGTATAGCCTATAGAGCAGTGTAAACAAGTCATTGTATGAAATTTTAGTTTGTATTGACTTTGCTAGTGCTTTTATGTAGCCTGTTTATAAAACTAGGCAAATATCAAGATGAGTTGATGTACCCCCAGAAGACCTCTGTGTACCCCCAGGGGTACGCATACCCCTGGTTGAGAATCACTGATCTAGCCAATGGAGGGTTTCTATTAAAAGGTGAAGTATGATAGTAAAAAGCTGAGATTGCTAATAAAATTTGGGTAGCCTTAATTACAAACATGGCCTCAGTCTAGTTCTTAGAGGATGGGTGTTCATATCTCAAAAAAGTAAATTCTAATTGACCACTTGTTGGCAACCTCAGAAGAGAGGTCAACAAATGAATTGCTATGGAGAGTGAATTCCTCTTACCCCTAAATGAGGTCCCTCTAAAGCAGGATTCAGGCATGCTGGTGGGGCAGTATGAGGGAAGCTCACTGCTTATTTTGCCTACTGTGTGACTAAAGGGGAGGGCTCAGGCCCCAGTTATCTCAAGCCAACACCCTTCAGCAGCACTAACTTTCCACTGTTGCTTTTAAATTAAAAGAAAGCTCACTTTTTTACAAAATCTAACTAGACCATAGGCTTTTCTCCTTCAGTAGCTGAAGAGCTTTTCTCTTGTGCTACATGGATGATTCCAGTGTCAACTGCCTGTTTTGCCTGCTTCTACAGCTCTCCTTTGTGCATTCTTCCCACTGTCCTATATAGGTGAGACCATTACCAGGTCTCTTACTTCAAGTCACTTCTCAAGACCCACAACTGTGATGCCAACAGCCAACTACTAATAATGGCTGGTTTGAGACACGAGATGGTTATTACACATTTCAAGTGCCTTCCTTGAATGTGAGCTCTTTAGAGAACCGGCACTGTTTCTTGTACGTTTTGAAAACCCACCTAGCCTTTGCGAGCTCCTATACATCAAATAAGACATCTCTATTGCCTGCAGTGATGCAGGGTTTTACATTAAATGTTAGTGATGCCTTCTACTCCTGGAGGAGATGACTGAGTTTCAACTACCGTATTTCAAAATGTATTTACTTTGTGTTCCCATTGTCTGTCAATGATTGTCTTACATTTAAAAAGCATTTTGTTCATTTCTTCCTAAACCTCTTCATCGCCTTTTTTATTGACTTAAGAACATAAGAATGGCCATAATGGGTCAGACCAATGGTCCGTCTGTCCCAGCATCCTGTCTTCTGACAGGGGTCAATGCCAGATGCTTCAGAGGTAATGAATAGCACAGGGCAGTTATCAAGTGATTCGTCCCATCGTCCAGTTCCAGCATCTGGCATTCAGAGGCTTAGGAACGCCCAGAGCATGTGATTGTATCCCTGATCATGTTGGCTAATACCCATTGATGGACCTGTCCTCCATTAACTTCTCATCCTTTTTTGAACTCCATTATACTTTTGGTCTTCGCAACATCCCTGGCAATTAATTCTGTGACTGTGTTATGTGAAGAAGAACTTTGTTTGTTTTAAACCTGATCCCTGTTAATTTCATTGGGTGACCCCTGGTTCTTGTGTTATGTGAACAGGTAAATAACACTTTTTTCCCACCCCAGTCATGATTTCATAGACTGCTGTCATATTCCCCCTCAGTTGTCTCTTTTCCAAGCTGAACAGTCCCAGTCGTCTTAATCTCTCCTCATATGGAATCTGTTCCGTACCCCTAATTATTTTTATTTCCCTTCTCTGTACCTTTTCCAATTTTAGTACATCTTTTTGGAGATTGGTTGACCAGAACTGCACACACTATTCAAGGTGTGAGCATACTATGGATTTATATAGTGGCATTATATTTACTAAAAAGAAAAGGAGTACTTGTCATCTAGTTCATCACATCTGATGAAGTGAGCTGTGGCTCACGAAAGCTCATGCTCAAATAAATTGGTTAGTCTCTAAGGTGCCACAAGTACTCCTTTTCTTTTTGCGAATACAGACTAACACGGCTGTTCCTCTGAAACCTGTCATTATATTTACTGTCTTCTCCATCCCTTACCTAATGGTTCCAAATATTCGCTTTTTTGACTGCGGCTACCCATTCAGCAGATGTTTTCAAAGAAGTATCCACAGTGACCCCAATATTTTTCTTGAGTGATAACAGCTAATTTAGACCCTATCGTTTTGTATTTATAGTTGGGATTATGTTTTCCAATGTGTATTACTTTGTATTTATCAATATTGAATTTCATCTACCATTTCGTTGCCCAGTCACCCAGTTTTGTGAGACCCCTTCATAACTCTTCGCAGTCAACTTTAGATTTAACTATCTTGAGTAATTTTGTATCGTCTGCAAACTTTGCCACCTGTTTACCTCTTTTTCCAGATCATTTATGAATATGTTGAACAGCACTGGTCCTAGTACAGATCTTTGGAAGACCCTGCTATTTACCTGTCTCTATCGTGAAAACTGACGATTTATTCCTACCCTTTGTTTCCTGTTTTTTAACCAGTTACTGCTCCATGAAGAGGACCTTCCCTCTTATCCCATGATTGCTTAGTTTGCTTAAGAGCCTTTCATGAGGACCCTGTCAAAGCTTTTTAAAAGTCCAAGTACACTATATAGAATCATAGAATCTCAGGGTTGGAAGGGACCTAAGGAGGTCATCTAGTCCAACCCCCTGCTCGAAGCAGGACCAATCCCCAACTAAATCATTCCAGCCAGGGCTTTGTCAAGCCTGACCTTAAAAACGTCTAAGGAAGGAGATTCCACCACCTCCCTAGGGAACCCATTCCAGTGCTTCACCACCCTGCTTGTGAAAAAGTTTTTCCTAATATCCAACCTAAACCTCCCCCACTGCAACTTGAGACCATTGCTCCTCGTTCTGTCATCTGCTACCACGGAGAACAGTCTAGATCCATCCTCTTTGGAACCCCCTTTCAGGTAGTTGAAAGCAGCTATTCAATCCCGCCTCATTCTTCTCTTCCACAGACTAAACATTCCCAGTTTCCTCAGCCTCTCCTCATAAGTCATGTGTTCAAGTCCCCTAATCATTTTGTTGCCCTCCGCTTGACGCTTTCCAATTTTTTCACATCCTTCTTCTAGTGTAGGGCCCAAAACTGGACACAATACTCCAGATGGGGCCTCACCAATGTTGAATAGAGGGGAACGATCACATCCCTCGATCCGCTGGCAATGCCCCTACTTATACAGCCCAAAATGCCATTGGCCTTCTTGGCAACAAGGGCACACTGACTCATATCCAGCTTCTTGTCCACTGTAACCCCTCGGTCCTTTTCTGCAGAACTGCTGCCTAGCCATTCGGTCCCTAGTCTGTAGCGGTGCATGGGATTCTTCCGTCCTAAGTGCAGGACTCTGCACTTGTGCTTGTTGAACCTCATCAGATTTCTTTTGGCCCAATCCTCTAATTTGTCTCGGTCCCTCTGTATCCTATCCTTACCCTCCAGTGTATCTACCACTCCTCCCAGTTTTGTGTCATCTGCAAACTTGCTGAGGGTGCAATCCACACCTTCCTCAGATCATTTATGAAGATATTGAACAAAACCGGCCCTAGGACCGACCTTAGGGCACTCCGCTTGATACCGGTTGCCAACTAGACATGGAGCCATTGATCACTACCCGTTAAGCCTGACAATCTAGCCAGCTTTCTATCCACCTTATAGTCCAGTCATCCAGCCCATACTTCTTTAATTTGCTGGCAAGAATACTGTGGGAGACCATGTCAAAAGTATTGCTAAAGTCAAGGAACAACACGTCCACTGCTTTCCCTTCATCCACAGAGCCCGTTATCTCGTCACAGAAGGCAATTAGATTAGTCAGGCATGACTTGCCCTTGGTGAATCCATGCTGACTGTTCCTGATCACTTTCCTCTCCTCGAAGTCCTTCAGAATTTATTCCTTGAGGACCTGCTCCATGATTTTTCCAGGGACTGAGGTGAGGCTGACTGGTCTGTAGGTCCCCGGATCCTCCTCCTTCCCTTTTTTTAAAGATGGGCACTACATTAGCCTTTTTCCAGTCCTCCGGGACCTCCCCTGATCACCATGAGTTTTCAAAGGTAATGGCCAATGGCTCTGCAATCACATCCGCCAACTCCTTTAGCACTCTCGGATGCAGCGCATCCGGCCCCATGGACTTGTGCTCGTCCAGCTTTTCTAAATGGTCCCGAACCACTTCTTTCTCCACAGAGGGCTGGTCTTTCTCCCCATGCTGTGCTGCCCAGTGCAGAAGTCTGGGAGCTGACCCTGTTTGTGAAGACAGGCAAAAAAAAGCATTGAGTACATTAGCTTTTTCCACATTGAGTGGAAATTAGCTATATTTACAGAAATTTCCACATTGAGTACATTAGCTATATCCACTGGATCAGCCTTGTCCACATATTTGTTGACCCCCTCAAATAATTCTAATGGACTGGTGAAGTATGATTTTCCTTTACGAAAGCAGTGTTGACTCTTTTTCCAACATATTGTGTTCATCTCTGTGTCTGATGATTCTGTTTTTGACTATGATGCCAACCAGTTGCCTGGTACTGAAATTTTGCTTACCAGCCTGAAATCGCCAGGGTCGCCTCTGGAGCCTTTTTAAAAAATCGGTGTTACATTAGCTGTCCTCCATTCATGTGGATGCTGATTTAAGCAATAATTTACATACCACAGTTAAGCCTTGTCTACGCTGCAGAGTTTTGTCGACAAAACAGTGGAGGTGCGTACACACTACAATGTTTCTTCTGCCAACAAAACTCATGCTTTGCTGACAAAATAAAACCACTTCTATGAGAGGTGTAGAGCTTTTTGCACAAAGTTATATTGACAGTGTCAGGGTAGACACTGTGCTTGGTTATGTCACAGTAAAGGGCCCAAGGAGATGTCCCACAGTGCCCATCCTGACTGCTCTGGTCAACAGTTCAAACTCTGCTACCCTGTACCCAGATATACAGGCATCCCCGCACCTTCCCCTTTAAAGGCACAGGGCTTTTTGAAATTCCACTTCCAGTTTACTCAGCGTGGTGCACTCATATGGCAACTCTCCATCTGACCAGGGCAGTTTCACGCTCCAAACACTCTTCTGCTTGGAGCACACCGGAGCTGTTGAATCTGCTGAGTATATGGGGAGAGGAAGCTGTGCAGTCCCAGCTCCACTCCAGCTGGAGGAACTTCAATAGCAACAGTCAGATTTCCCATGGCATGTTGGAGAAGGGCTATGAATGGGACATGCAGCAGTGCCATGCAAAGATCAAGGAGTGGAGGCAGGTGTACCAGAAGGCAAGGGAGTCAAACCCTCATTCCGGTATTGCGCTGAAGACCTGCCAATTCTATAAGGAGCTGGACACCATTCTTGGTGGTCGAGGTGGGGCTGCCACCAAAAGGCCCGTGGATACTTCAGTGGGACTGGAGACAGTGGACAGCAGAATCAGCCTCAAGGATGAAGTCGTGGACAAGGAGGTCGAGTTGGAGGAGAAAATGGAACAGGTGACAGGGTCGTCCAGGACCATGGGGAGCCAGGAGCTCTTTTCAACCCCGGAGGGTTCAAGCCATTCCCAGCACTCCGTCTCTGGCGTGCATGATGCAGGAGAGGGGAGCTCTGGTAAGTGATCTTTTTGAGTTAATGCTGCTGGGTCATATGAGGTGGAGCTGTCCTTTGCTTTGTTATATTCTAGAAGTGGGTGAAGGGATAGAAATGTACAAGGCTAGCTGTGTTTGCATGTGCTTCACTTTGCCCCGTACAGCTAAGCAGTTCGGTGGAACAGCGTGTTAATGTACACCGAGATTTCACAGAAATCCTCCAGAGAGATCTCTAGGAAACTTTCCTGGAGGTACTTGCTAATCCTCTGCTGAAGGTTCCTTGGCGCAGAGCTGCTTTTGTTCCTTCCCCCAATGTAGGAAACTTTCCCATGTCAATCAGCAATCATGTGTGCTGGGACCAAAGTGGCACACAGGCGAGCAGCGAAGGGACCCGGTCTGAAGCCGCACCCACTTAGGAGATACACCCTTTCATCTTGCTCACCCTCAGGAGTGAGATATCGGCTATAATGACCCCCACCTGTTGAAAATGGTGGCAGAATTTACAATTTTGTCCTTAGTTGCCTGCAGTGATCCGCTTAAAAAACCATCTCAACCCTTTGCCCCATCTTGAGGTCTCCCCGGGGCTGAGCTCATCATGTTTAGGGTGTTGGTTAAGCTCTGTGCTTGCCAAGTGCCAGTGAGAAACTGATTCATAAAAAGAGAGGTGTATTTTACTTTGCTGTGAGTGCACTAACAATTGTGTTTGTTTATTCTTTCTTGTACTTCTGTAGATGTGGCCTTCAGGGGAACCCCTTACACATCGGCGGAGCACCTCCACCAGATAAGGAAGTGACTGAGGAGGAGCAAAGAGGACATGTTTTGATAGGTGCTCCAATCTTCGGAGGACAATAAACAAGAACTCAGGGCATGGAGAGAGACTTTAAAAAGACAAATATAAAACAGGCAGGACAGAAAGGAGAGCCAGGAGTGAATTTTAATGGGCCAGGAGTGGATGATAAAAGTGATGGAGGACCGAAGTTCCAAATTATAATGCAGGCTGAATTCATGCATGCTCGCCTCCTCCCCCCTCACAACAATACCGAACTGCTTGCCTTCTGCCCCTTGAAGCCAATACCGAACTGCTTGCCATGCTCCTCCTAAACTCCTCCCACACCTTCCTTCCAACCTCCCGACCTGTCTTGTTACTCCATTCACTCTATCCCTTTGGACAGTTTCCAAAATGACAGCTGGACTTACACATAGCTATGAGAGCCTACCCTGCCCTTCACTGTTATCTCCCTTCCCCCCAAGCATTTAGTGTGTGTGGTTGTTTTGTATTTAATAAAAACATACTCTCTGAAAGATAATCTTTATTTGTCTCCTACACGTGGTGGTTGCTGCTTAAATTAATACGCAGCGGCAACTAGATCATTTGCAGACTACAAATCACTGTTGGGAATAATTAAAATTGTCGTGCAAGGCTGCAAGTTAACAAACCATGGCAGAGAGCTGTATTACTGGTGTTCACTGTCAAAATGGAGCCACAAGGCCTCCCTGATTCAAATAGCCCCCCCACCCCCTTGTGCCCCTCTAAGAGCGCTAGTAGCTGGCTGGTCAAAATCAGCTGCCAGGCGATCCCCTCTGTATTCCAGGCTGGGGGAAACTTTTCACCCTTAGCCACACAAATATTACAGAGTGCATGTTTAGGTCTAACCTGCCATAAGGGCAGCACCAGCATGCTTTTAATCTGCCGCATACACGTTCTATGGTCATTTTGCACCTGCTCAGCCTATTGTTGAAGTGTTACTTGCTGCTGTCCAGGTTTCCCAGATAAGGTTTCAGGAGCCATGGGAGGAAGGGGTAGGCTGGGTCTCCCAGGATCGCTGTGTGCATATCAACATCCCCCCATTGGCATTTTCTGATCTAGAAAGAAAGTCCCTGGCTTGCAGCTTTCTGTACTGGCCAGTGTTCCTGAAGATGCATGTGTCATGCACCTTCCCTGACCACCTCACGTTGATGTCAATGAAATGTCCATGGTGATCCACAAGCACCTGCAGTACCATAGAGAAGTACCCCTTTCTTTTTAGGTACTCCGTTGCAGCAAGGTCCAGGGCCAAAATAGGGATATGCATACCATTTTTGCCCAACTGCAGTTAGGGAATCCCGTAGCTGCAAAACCATCCACTGTTTCATGGACATTTCCAAGAGTCACAGTCCTTCATGGCAGGATGCGATTAGTGGCCCTGCACACTTCTGTTAATGTAGCCCCAGTAGTGGACTTCTATGATTTCAAACTGATTTGCGACTGACCTATAGCAGTCTGGAATTGCCAGCTTCCACATAGCAATCGCCATGTGCTTCTCCACCAAGAGGGCAGCTCTCATTTTGGTGTCCTTCCACCACTGTGCAGGGGAAAGTGCCGCACACCGTCCCAGGAAGGTGTCTTTCCACATCTGAAAATTCTGCAGCCGCTGATCATCATCCCAGGACTGCATAACAATGCAATCCCACCACTTGGTGCTTGTTTCCCAAGCCCCAAAGTGACAGTTCACTGTCTGCAGCTGCTCTGTGAATACCCAAAGTAATCTGGTGGTGTTTCTTTCTGTGGCATGCCGCAGGTCAGGCAACTCTGATTCCTGTTCATCTTGGGTGCTCACGATATACTGCATGACCAGCTGCAATGTGTTTATAACAGTGACCACCACAGTAGAGAGCCAATGCAGGAGCCATCCTTTCAGACGTGGAATGATGGGACAGAAAAACCATCATCATGGGATACTGCACCTGCACCCAGGATGCACTGCGATGCACTCCACCTTCTCACAACTTCTAGCTGCAGAAGGTGGCGAGCGGCACAGTGGGACAGAGCACCAGCTGTGGATATGCTCCGCTGATAGAAGGAACGTGGTGTGAACGTGCACAAGTGATGTCACCGCTCTTTGATCGTCGGCGTAGCTTGCATTGACAGAACTTGATAGTGTAGACAAGGCCCTAATTGCTTTTTCAAATTCTTTTCTGCCTGCTTAATTATACTTTTACACTTGACTGGCCAAAGTTTATGCTCCTTTCTATTTTCCTCAGCAGGATTTGACTTCCGGTTTGTAAAGGATGCCTTTTTGCCTCTAACTGCCTCTTTTACTCTGTTGTTTAGCCAACGTGGCATTTTGTGGTCCTGTTTTTGTATGTGGGGTATACGTTTAATTTGAGCCTCTATTACAGTGCTTTTAAACTTCCCCTTACATTACAAAGTAACAGGTGAGGGTCCTAGCAGAGCCCTGTCACATGCAGTTGCAAATGAGTCCCTCATAAACAAATGCCCAGTGTTTTGTACACAGGTGTGACTCAGTCCTTCGCAAGATGAGAGTTGAGCGGTTGCTAATAATCCATCTGTTTCTACTCTAAATATATGCTTCCTTTTAAGGATGCCGGGCTGGCTGTATTTTTCACCAGCCAGTTTCTTGTACTACAATTAGAACGACTTGAAAGTACTCCAACACCTGTGTTCATATTGCATTTCAACCACTAACTTTTTCCAAACAGCTTTCTACCGCTCACCTGACCATCTCTTTAGCAGTGGTTTTCAGACATAGTCTCATTTTAGGATTACAACTGGAGAGCAGTCTTTATGGAACTTTAAAGTCCTTGAATGGGACTTGACTCTTCCCTCTTTAATGTCATATGCTGAGGATCAGTCTTTCTCCCCCACGTGAAGTAACTGATTTCCTTACCTTAGTCTTGCAATAGTCTCATGAAAATTTAGGCCATGTCTACACTAGCAAGCTTACAGCAGCACAGCTGTACGGAGTGGCTCTGCCGCTGTAAGATCGCTCATGTAGCCGCTCTGTGCTGACTGGGGAGCTCTCTCATTGACATCGTAAAACCACCTCGATGAGCGACGGGAGCTATGTTGGCGGGAGAAGCTGTTTTGGTGGGAGTGTGCATAGCCGCTTTTTTTCACACCTCTGAGCGATGTAAGTTTTGCCGACGAAAGTGCTGGTGTAGATCTGGAGTTTTAGGCCATGTCTATCAACTTCCCTAATCATCATGCTGGAAAAACTAATAACTTGTTCCTCCCAAGCAAGTGGAAGTGTAGGGTTTTGCAGGACTGACTTTTCATTTATTGATTTGATGTGCGACAATCTTAAATACATCTGCTGCGTCCATGTGTATTTCCTGGGTACACCTGGAACTGTCTCATAAACAAAACACACAATGTCCCCTATAGTGGTGGCAGTAGAAGCTATGGGGAGCACCTGTCATCGAATTCGAATGAACTCACATGTACTAACTGGGCACGAGTAGCATACATCATTTGATGGCTGGCTTAGTGGCAATCAGAACGTTGCCAGTAGGATGGAATAGCTACCCTAGTCTTCCCTCTCTCAACATCTGATTCCATGATCCATCTTGTCCTGTTTAAGAATAAAAATAAGGTAGGCACTAGTTAAAATGCAGTTTGTATAGAGAGCCATTTTTATTAGCCAAGGGTACGTATTATTCTAGGCTTCTTAGAGCATTGTTAGTGATATGTGTAACACGGTCACCAAGGGTATGTCTACACTACGGAATAAGGTCGAATTTATAGAAGTCGGTTTTTTAGAAATCAGTTTTATATATTCGAGTGTGTGTGTCCCCACAGAAAATGCTCTAAGTGCATTAAGTGCATTAACTCGGCGGAGCGCTTCCACAGTACCGAGGCTAGAGTCGACTTCCGGAGCATTGCACTGTGGGGAGCTATCCCACAGTTCCCACAGTCTCCGCTGCCCCTTGGAATTCTGGGTTGAGATCCCAATGCCTGATGGGGCTAAAACATTGTCGCGGGTGGTTCTGGGTACATATCGTCAGGCCCCCGTTCCCTCCCTCCCTCTGTGAAAGGAAGGGCAGACAATCATTTCGCGCCTTTTTTCCTGAGTTACCTGTGCAGACGCCATACCACTGCAAGCATGGAGCCCGCTCAGGTAACCGTCACCCTATGTCTCCTGGGTGCTGGCAGACACGGTACGGCATTGCTACACAGTAGCAGCAACCCCTTGCCTTGTGGCAGCAGACGGTACAGTACGACTGGTAGCCGTCATCGTCATGTCCGAGGTGCTCCTGGCCACGTCGGCTGGGAGCGCCTGGGCAGACATGGGCGCAGGGACTAAATTTGGAGTGACTTGACCAGGTCATTCTCTTTAGTCCTGCAGTCAGTCCTATTGAACCGTCTTATGGTGAGCGGGCAGGCGATACAGACTGCTAGCAGTCGTACTGTACCATCTTCTGCCGAGCAGCCATGAGATGTGGATGGCATGTTCTGCACTGTCTGCTGCCAGCCAAAGATGTAAAAGATAGATGGAGTGGGTCAAAACAAGAAATAGACCAGATTTGTTTTGTACTCATTTGCCTCCTCCCCTGTCTAGGGGACTCATTCCTCTAGGTCACTCTGCAGTCACTCACAGAGAAGGTGCAGCGAGGTAAATCTAGCCATGTATCAATCAGAGGCCAGGCTAACCTCCTTGTTCCAATAAGAACGATAACTTAGGTGCACCATTTCTTATTGGAACCCTCCGTGAAGTCCTGCCTGAAATACTCCTTGATGTACAGGCACCCCCTTTGTTGATTTTAGCTCCCTGAAGCCAACCCTGTAAGCCGTGTCGTCAGTCGCCCCTCCCTCCGTCAGAGCAACGGCAGACAATCGTTCCACGCCTTTTTTCTGTGCGGACGCCATACCAAGGCAAGCATGGAGGCCGCTCAGCTCACTTTGGCAATTAGGAGCACATTAAACACCACACGCATTATCCAGCAGTATATGCAGCACCAGAACCTGGCAAAGCGATACCGGGCGAGGAGGCGATGTCAGCGCGGTCACGTGAGTGATCAGGACATGGACACAGATTTCTCTGAAAGCATGGGCCCTGCCAATGCATGCATCATGGTGCTAATGGGGCAGGTTCATGCTGTGGAACGCCGATTCTGGGCTCGGGAAACAAGCACAGACTGGTGGGACCGCATAGTGTTGCAGGTCTGGGACGATTCCCAGTGGCTGCGAAACTTTCGCATGCGTAAGGGCACTTTCATGGAACTTTGTGACTTGCTTTCCCCTGCCCTGAGGTGCATGAATACCAAGATGAGAGCAGCCCTCACAGTTGAGAAGCGAGTGGCGATAGCCCTGTGGAAGCTTGCAACGCCAGACAGCTACCGGTCAGTTGGGAATCAATTTGGAGTGGGCAAATCTACTGTGGGGGCTGCTGTGATGCAAGTAGCCCACGCAATCAAAGATCTGCTGATATCAAGGGTAGTGACCCTGGGAAATGTGCAGGTCATAGTGGATGGCTTTGCTGCAATGGGATTCCCTAACTGTGGTGGGGCTATAGACGGAACCCATATCCCTATCTTGGCACCGGAGCACCAAGCCGCCGAGTACATAAACCACAAGGGGTACTTTTCGATAGTGCTGCAAGCTCTGGTGGATCACAAGGGACGTTTCACCAACATCAACGTGGGATGGCCGGGAAAGGTACATGACGCTCGCATCTTCAGGAACTCTGGTCTGTTTCAAAAGCTGCAGGAAGGGACTTTATTCCCTGACCAGAAAATAACTGTTGGGGATGTTGAAATGCCTATATGTATCCTTGGGGACCCAGCCTACCCCTTAATGCCATGGCTCATGAAGCCGTACACAGGCAGCCTGGACAGTAGTCAGGAGCTGTTCAACTACAGGCTGAGCAAGTGCAGAATGGTGGTAGAATGTGCATTTGGACGTTTAAAGGCGCGCTGGCGCAGTTTACTGACTCGCTTAGACCTCAGCGAAACCAATATTCCCACTGTAATTACTGCTTGCTGTGTGCTCCACAATATCTGTGAGAGTAAGGGGGAGACGTTTATGGCGGGGTGGGAGGTTGAGGCAAATCGCCTGGCTGCTGGTTACACGCAGCCAGACACCAGGGCGGTTAGAAGAGCACAGGAGGGCGCGGTACGCATCAGAGAAGCTTTGAAAACCAGTTTCATGACTGGCCAGGCTACGGTGTGAAAGTTCTGTTTGTTTCTCCTTGATGAAACCCCCCGCCCCTTGGTTCACTCTACTTCCCTGTAAGCTAACCACCCTCCCCATCTCCCTTCAATCACCGCTTGCAGAAGCAATAAAGTCATTGTTGCTTCACATTCATGCATTCTTTATTGATTCATCACACAAATAGGGGGATGACTACCAAGGTAGCCCAGGAGGGGTGGTGGAGGAGGGAAGGAAAATGCCACACAGCACTTTAAGCACAGCACTTTAAAAGTTTACAACTTTAAAATTTATTGAATGACAGCCTTCTTTTTTTTGGGCAATCCTCTGTGGTGGAGTGGCTGGTTGGCCGGAGGCCCCCCCACCGCGTTCTTGGGTGTCTGGGTGTGGAGGCTATGGAACTTGGGGAGGAGGGCAGTTGGTTACAGAGGGGCTGCAGTGGCAGTCTGTGCTCCAGCTGCCTTTGCTGCAGCTCAACCATACACTGGAGCATACTGGTTTGGTCCTGCAGCAGCCTCAGCATTGAATCCTGCCTCCTCTCATCACGCTGCCGCCACATTTGAGCTTCAGCCCTGTCTTCAGCCCGCCACTTACTCTCTTCAGCCCGCCACCTCTCCTCCCGGTCATTTTGTGCTTTCCTGCACTCTGACATTATTTGCCTCCACGCATTCGTCTGTGCTCTGTCAGTGTGGGAGGACAGCATGAGCTCGGAGAACATTTCATCGCGAGTGCGTTTTTTTTTTCTTTCTAAGCTTCACTAGCCTCTGGGAAGGAGAAGATCCTGTGATCATTGAAACACATGCAGCTGGTGGAGAAAAAAAAAGGGACAGCGGTATTTAAAAAGACACATTTTATAAAACAGTGGCTACACTCTTTCAGAGTAAACCTTGCTGTTAACATTACATACATAGCACATGTGCTTTCGTTACAAGGTGGCATTTTGCCTCCTCCCACCGCGTGACTACCCCCTCCCTGTGGCTAATAGCGGGGAACATTTCTGTTTAGCCACAGGCAAACAGCCCAGCAGGAATGGGCTCCTCTGAGTGTCCCCTGAAGAAAAGCACTCTATTTCAACCAGGTGACCATGAATTATATCTCACTCTCCTGAGGATAACACAGAGAGATAAAGAACGGATGTTGTTTGAATGCCAGCAAACATACACTGCAATGCTTTGTTCTACAATGATTCCCGAGTACGTGTTACTGGCCTGGAGTGGTAAAGTGTCCTACCATGAAGGACGCAATAAGGCTGCCCTCCCCAGAAACCTTTTGCAAAGGCTTTAGGACTACATCTAGGAGAACCGCAAATGCCAGGGCAAAGTAATCCTTTCACATGCTTGCTTTTAAACCATGTATAATATTTTAAAAGGTACACTCACCAGAGGTCCCTTCTCCACCTGCTGGGTCCAGGAGGCAGCCTTGGGTGGGTTCGGGGGGTACTGGCTCCAGGTCTAGGGTGAGAAACAGTTCCTGGCTGTCGGGAAAACCGGTTTCTCCGCTTGCTTGCTGTGAGCTATCTACAACCTCCTCATCATCATCATCTTCTTCATCCCCAAAACCTGCTTCCATATTGCCTCCATCTCCATTGAAGGAGTCAAACAACACGGCTGGGGTAGTGGTGGCTGAACCCCCTAAAATGGCATGCAGCTCATCATAGAAGCGGCATGTTTGGGGCTCTGACCCAGAGCGGCTGTTCGCCTCTCTGGTTTTCTGGTAGGCTTGCCTGAGCTCCTTCAGTTTCACGCGGCACTGCTTCGGGTCCCTGTTATGGCCTCTGTCCTTCATGCCCTGGGAGATTTTGACAAAGGTTTTGGCATTTCGAAAACTGGAACGGAGTTCTGATAGCACGGATTCCTCTCCCCAAACAGCGATCAGATCCCGTACCTCCCGTTCGGTCCATGCTGGAGCTCTTTTGCGATTCTGGGACTCCATCATGGTCACCTCTGCTGATGAGCTCTGCATGGTCACCTGCAGCTTGCCACGCTGGCCAAACAGGAAATGAGATTCAAAAGTTCGCGGTTCTTTTCCTGTCTACCTGGCCAGTGCATCTGAGTTGAGAGTGCTGTCCAGAGCGGTCATAATGGAGCACTCTGGGATAGCTCCCGGAGGCCAATACCATCGAATTGTGTCCACAGTACCCCAAATTCGAGCTGGCAACGTCGATTTAAGTGCTAATCCACTTGTCAGGGGTGGAGTAAGGAAATCGATTTTAAGAGCCCTTTAAGTCGAAATAAAGGGCTTCATTGTGTGGACGGGTGCAGGTTTACATCGATTTAACGCTGCTAAATTCGACCTAAAGTCCTAGTGTAGACCAGGGCCAAGAGTGCCTGCCATTAGGCGCAAGCCTCTTAGCAGATTGTATGAGCCACCTTTTGGAATCAGTTCTGCTTTCTTAACAAAGAAGCTTGTGAATTTGGCTGCTCTAAAGTCTTAATAGCTCAGAGAGATTCAGCTGGGGCTGCAGAGCTGCCTGTGGCTCTCAATGCGTCCACAGGCCAAGTTTATCCATTGACTTTAGTGGCATTATACCAGCGAATTTGGCCCCATCAGTTTGAGCAGAACTCTGATCACAGAGAGGGCTGCCAGCAGAGAGGATCCTTCAATGCAGAGGCCTTCCTAGCAGTGCAGGTGAGCGCCTACCTGGTGTTGCAGAGAGCCACAAAATAATTGTGCAATGTCTTAGGCCCGCTACTGCTAACAACTAATGGAGTCTAGCTCAAGTGATAGGCACTTGTGTGTTTGGAACAGGAGCATCTGAGTCCTCTCCTTGCGGTCACTGTGACATTCCAGGTGGCCTAATGTGCAAACCAGAGAACCAGTCCTGTTCTTGATGGCCACATGTTCATTAAAGTCCTGATGCCCCTTACTAAAACCAATTGAGATAAGAACTTCCACTAAATAGACAAGACAACTTTGCCTCCATCGCATTGATTGCTCTGCTGTCATGTTCTGTCCCTTTCCATTATCCTTTATCTTGTCTGTTCAGATTGTAAACTCTTCTGACTGTCTCATTGTGACTGGGGTCTCAGGGGGGCCACACTGAGATTGCTCAATTAGGGCAAACTGCGAAGAATGGGGCAGACAATCCCCAAAACTGGTGGTTATTCTTATCCTTAGATTCACCAAGCCAGCAACAAAACAGCCTCTACAAAACCTTACTGGTTACCCAGATGCCAAAACACAGTTCCCTTCAAGCAACCCGGCCTCGGGCTTCCACCCAGACAACCAAGACAAATACGATGAGGATTACTGAAAATCTTGTTCGTCATACAAAAAGTTCTACCAGCCCCAAAGGACTGAACATATTACCCACCAAGGTAATGAATATTTCAAATTTTACCCAAATACATGCTTCCCGCGGGTGGTGGGGGTGCGAGGTGGGTGTTAGCCCCTGCTCCTTCTCTTCCTGCCAGGCCAGAAACTGGAGCTGGACAGGAGTAAGAGGCGCCCATGGAGCCCAGGCCGCTGTGGGGACCCCCCACCTGCCCTGGGGGGCAGAGACACGGGCCAGTGGCTGTCCTTGGGCACCGTGGTCCCCTGCCCAGGGCAGGTGGAGGGTCCGGGGCTTCCCCCCCTCAGCGTCTTTAGCAGCTCTGGCTTTCTGGCCTAGCCAGGGGGCAGGGCCTCAGGCAGTCCATGAGGAGCAGGGGGCATGGCCACAGGGAGGGGTGGGACCCATAGGCAGTGGGTGAGCCACGGGCTCGGGGAGGCGAGCCCCCGGTCCAGCCTGCCCCTTCTGCCCAAGGCCCTGCCCCTCCCGGGCTGCCTGAGCGCCTCCAGCCCCAGAGCCCGGGGCAGACAGTGCGGCCCCCTGCCCCGAAGCGCCGCAGCCCCACCAACACCCCCCCTCCATCCCGAGCACAGGGCAGGCAGCCCCAGTGCCATCAGCTTGGCCCCAGGGCCCCCAGCGCTGTGCGGCCCCAGCCACCCCAAGTCCCGGCCACAGGTCAGCCACCCTAGCCCCAGCCCCCTTCCCAGAAGAGTAGCCGCCTGCCTGGGGACAAGGGGGAAGTGGGCAAGCAGGAGGGTCCTCCGGGCAGAGCGTGGGCAGGCCAGGCGGGGCTGTTTGGAGAGGCACAGCATTCCCCAGCCTATAGGAGGTGCCACCCATGCCTGGGGCTCCTCCGTGTGTCCCGCCTTGCATGTTGAAAAGGGGTCACCCCATTTCCAAGTAAAATTAAGCCTTGAGTCATGATCGTGAGTCGGGCTTCTCAACCTCACTTAGAAACCGCTGTCAGCGCTGGCGGCGGGGCTGCTGACAGGGGGAGCCCCAGCTGCCTGGGGAGGACAGGGGCGCCCCTCCTTGCGGCCCCATCCCCGCAGGAGAGGCTCCTGCTGTCAGCCAGATGGGTGCCCCGAGAGCACCCTACAGGCTCAGAAACTGGAAGGGAAATAAAGAGAACCCGGGTTTCATTTTAAAAAAAATCCCTCGATTTTTAAGCCAATCTCATGATCTGAGGAAGGGGGGGGTCTGACACATGATTTTCCGAGGCCCCGGGACTGGCAACAGCCCTGGGCTCTTCAAGGGACGCGCTCCGGGGGGAGGTGCAAGATGCACGCACAACTGGGCCCCCGTGACTGCGCCCCGGCGCGGGGGGCAGGGTCCGGGCACCCCTGGCAGCTCCGCGCACCCCGGCGCGGGGGGCAGGGTCCGGGCACCCCTGGCAGCTCCGCGCACCCCGGCGCGGGGGGCAGGGTCCGGGCACCCCTGGCAGCTCCGCGCACCCGGCGCGGGGGGCAGGGTCCGGGCACCCCTGGCAGCTCCGCGCACCCCGGCGCGGGGGGCAGGGTCCGGGCACCCCTGGCAGCTCCGCGCACCCCGGCGCGGGGGGCAGGGTCCGGGCACCCCTGGCAGCTCCGCGCACCCCGGCGCGGGGGGCAGGGTCCGGGCACCCCTGGCAGCTCCGCGCACCCGGCGCGGGGGGCAGGGTCCGGGCACCCCTAGGACACCCCGGCGCGGGGGGCAGGGTCCGGGCACCCCTGGCAGCTCCGCGCACCCCGGCGCGGGGGGCAGGGTCCGGGCACCCCTGGCAGCTCCGCGCACCCGGCGCGGGGGGCAGGGTCCGGGCACCCCTGGCAGCTCCGCGCACCCCGGCGCGGGGGGCAGGGTCCGGGCACCCCTGGCAGCTCCGCGCACCCCGGCGCGGGGGGCAGGGTCCGGGCACCCCTGGCAGCTCCGCGCACCCGGCGCGGGGGGCAGGGTCCGGGCACCCCTGGCAGCTCCGCGCACCCCGGCGCGGGGGGCAGGGTCCGGGCACCCCTGGCAGCTCCGCGCACCCCGGCGCGGGGGGCAGGGTCCGGGCACCCCTAGGACACCCCGGCGCGGGGGGCAGGGTCCGGGCACCCCTAGGACACCCCGGCGGGCCGTGCTGGGCGCACACATTCCCCTCCTCACCCCGGAGACGGAGGAGGAGGCGGGGGGGACGGTGCCAGGCGCATGCTCCGCGCCGTCCTTTAAATCCCCCGGCTGCAGGCCCAGCTGCTGCCGCCGCACGTGCTGATCCCCGGGGGAGCTGCCATGTCCCACGAGTCGGACCCCGGCCGCCGCCGCCACACGCACGACACCTTCGGTGAGCGGCCGGGGGGCGCCTGCGAGGGGGCCGGGGGTTGGTTTGCAAGCCGCGGGGGAGCTCGCTGGGCCCCTAGAGGGCCCGTGGCTGCGGCTGGGGGCGCCCAGGCGCGGGGCGGGCGCGGCGGGGCGAGCCGCTGCCTGGTGCCGCGCGTCAGGCTGCCCTGGAGGGGGCAGAGTCCCGCTAGCCGGCCACTGGCCGCGCCTGCTCCCTCGGCTCGTGCCGAGAGGCCGGGGAGCAGCCTCCCGTTCCCGGCCCCACCCCTGGCCGGCGTGCACGAAAACCGGGGGGCTGCTGCAGCCCTGGCCCAAGCCGGACTAAGTCTTGGCTCCCGCGATGCCGCCCAGACCCTCTCCTGGGCAGAGCAAGGCGGACACCTGCTGGCTCGAGCTCGCCAGATAATTCTCTGGCTCGTTTCTGTTGATGTATAAATAAAGCCCTGCCCCACAGAAAGGTTAGGGATCTTGGATTAACTCGGGTCCCCAATTTACTGAGCATAGATTCATAGATTCATAGATATTTAGGCCAGAAGGGACCATTATGATCATCTAGTCTGACCTCCTGCACAATGCAGGCCACAGAATTTCACCCACCACTCCTAAAAAAGACCTCACACCTATATCTGTGCTATTGAAGTCCTCAAATTGTAGTTTGAAGACCTCAAGGAGCAGAGAATCCTCCAGCAAGTGACCCGTGCCCCATGCTACAGAGGAAGGCGAAAAACCTCCAGGGCCTTCCAATCTGCCCTGGAGGAAAATTCCTTCCCGACCCCAAATATGGCGATCAGCTAAACCCTGAGCATATGGGCAAGATTCATCAGCCAGATACTACAGAAAATTCTTTCCCGGGTAACTTGGATCTTACCCCATCTAAAAACCCATCACAGGCCATTGGGCCTATTTACCATGAATATTTAATTACCAAAACCATGTTATCCCATCATACCATCTCCTCCATAAACTTATCGAGTTTAATCTTAAAGCAAGATAGATCTTTTGCCCCCACTACTTCCCTCGGAAGGCTATTCCAAAACTTCACTCCTCTGATGGTTAGAAACCTTCGTCTAATTTCTAATCTAAATTTCCTAGTGGCCAGTTTATATCCATTTGTTCTTGTGTCCACATTGGTACTGAGTTTAAATAATTCCTCTCCCTCTCTGGTATTTATCCCTCTGATATATTTATAGAGAGCAATCATATCTCCCCTCAACCTTCTTTTAGTTAGGCTAAACAAGCCAAGCTCCCTGAGTCTCCTTTCATAAGACAAGTTTTCCATTCCTCGGATCATCCCAGTAGCCCTTCTCTGTACCTGTTCCAGTTTGAATTCATCCTTCTTAAACATGGGAGACCAGAACTGCACACAGTATTCCAGGTGAGGTCTCACCAGTGCCTTATATAATGGTACTAAAACCTCCTTATCCCTACTGGAAATACCTCTCCTGCTGCATCCCAAGATGACATTAGCTTTTTTCACAGCCATATCACATTGGCAGCTCATAGTCATCCTATGATCAACCAATACTCCAAGGTCCTTTTCCTCCTCCGTTACTTCTAGTTGATGCGTCCCTAGCTTATAACTAAAATTCTTGTTATTAATCCCTAAATGCATGACCTTACACTTCTCACTATTAAATTTCATCCTATTCCTATTACTCCAGTTTACAAGGTCATCCAGATCCTCCTGTAGGGTATCCCTGTCCTTCTCTAAATTAGCAATACCTCCCAGCTTTGTATCATCTGCAAACTTTATTAGCACATTCCCACTTTTTGTGCCCAGGTCAGTAATAAAAAGATTAAATAAGATTGGTCCCAAAACTGATCCTTGAGGAACTCCACTGGTAACCTCCCTCCAACTTGACAGTTCACCTTTCAGTAGGACCCGTTGTAGTCTCCCCTTTAACCAATTCCCTATCCACCTTTCAATTTTCCTATTGATGCCCATCTTATCCAATTTAACTAATAATTCCCCATGTGGCACAGTATCAAACGCCTTACTAAAATCTAAGTAAATTAGATCCACTGCGTTTCCTTTATCTAAAAAATCTGTTACTCTCTCAAAGAAGGAGATCAGGTTGGTTTGGCACGATCTACCTTTTGTAAAACCATGTTGTATTTTGTCCCATTTACCATTGACTTCAATGTCCTTAACTACCTTCTCCTTCAAAATTTTTTCCAAGACCTTGCATACTACAGATGTCAAACTAACAGGCCTATAATTACTTGGATCACTTTTTTTCCCTTTCTTAAAAATAGGAACTATGTTAGCAATTCTCCAATCATACGGTACAACCCCTGAGTTTACAGATTCATTAAAAATTCTTGCTAATGGGCTTGCAATTTCTTGTGCCAATTCTTTTAATATTCTTGGATGAAGATTATCTGGGCCCCCCGATTTAGTCCCATTAAGCTGTTTGAGTTTCGCTTCTACCTCAGATATGGTGATGTCTACCTCCATATCCTCATTCCCATTTATCATGCTACCATTATCCCTAAGGTCCTCTTTAGTCTTATTAAAGACTGAGGCAAAGTATTTGTTTAGATATTGGGCCATGCCTAGATTATCCTTGACCTCCACTCCATCCTCAGTTTTTAGCGGTCCCACTTCTTCTTTCTTTGTTTTCTTCCTATTTATATGACTATAGAACCTTTTACTATTGGTTTTAATTCCCTTTGCAAGGTCCAACTCTACTTGACTCTTAGCCTGTCTCACTTTATCCCTACATATTCTGACCTCAATAAGGTAGCTTTCCTTACTGATCCCTCCCTTCTTCCACTCCCTATATGCTTTCTGCTTTTTCTTAATTACCTCTCTAAGATGCTTGCTCATCCAGCTTGGTCTACAACTCCTGCCTATGAATTTTTTCCCCTTTCTTGGGATGCAGGCTTCCGATAGCTTCTGCAGCTTTAATTTAAAATAATCCCAGGCCTCCTCTACCTTTAAACCCATAAATTCTTCAGTCCAATCCACTTCCCTAACTAATTTCCTTAATTTTTGAAAGTCAGCCCTTTTGAAATCAAAAACCCTAGTTGCAGATTTATTTTTGTTAATCCTTCCATTCAGTTTGAACTGAATTAGCTCATGATCACTTGAGCCAAGATTATCCCCTACAACCATTTCCTCTATGAGGTCCTCATTACTCACCAAGACCAAATCTAAAATGGCATCCCCTCTAGTCGGTTCAGCAACTACTTGCTGAAGGAATCCATCAGCTATCGCATCTAGGCTTTATAAACCTTGGCACTGAATAACAACCTCTGAAACCCAGTGGAAAACCTCTATGAGGTGCGGATGCCCCTGCGGGTGCTAATGCAGCATCCTGCTGGTGTGGGAGACCCTGAACCCAGGCTGTGTTTGTGCATGGGGTGCATAACCCTTCCTGGGATATAAAACGTGGGCTAACCAAGCGAGTGTATCTTGCTGTGTGTTCTGAGTGAAACATGTTTGCTTCTGGTAGCACCCACCCCGTGTGCTAGGTGCAAGGACTGGGCCTAGGCCGGGAAGCTCAGTCTATGGGCAGTCCGCGGCGTGCCACGCTTGGGGAAACAACAACCAACTTGGGTGTGCTGCTTGCTGTGAATCTAGTCTAAGCAGAACGGAGTCTGTAAAGCCAATTTAAATCTCCTCCAGGTAGGAGACTTGAGGATGAGCGCAGAAGCATTGTCAACCCCAGACTGCCAACAATCATGGCATTGGCTTAAGAATCGTGAGATTTTAAAACTATTTTGTAGTTATTCAATTACCTTCTGGTTCTTCCCCCCCCACCCCCTCCCCAGTCTCTAGGGTGCACAAGCTCTAAATTTACAAGCTTTTCTCTGCAACCATAAGGACTAGAAACTTACATGAAAGCTGATATTTTCGTGCAATAGCATGATTCCAGAAGCTGGGTCTTTAAGGAAAAAAATATAAAAATGGTGAGACCGGCAATAACGTGGTGAGAGTTGGCAACACTGGTGAAAAATAAACTAGACTCCTCAAATTCTTTCAGTTCCATTATCTAAACCATGCACAAGTAACCTTTAAATGTATGGCTTTATCTTGAAAGTGCCCCTTCTTTGTCTGTCTAAGCTGCCCTATTGTATTAGTGCTTGAAAGAACTGGTTATAAAGCATGAATAGCTGTGACTCAAGACCAGATGTGTAGCCAGATTTTATTCTCCTGGCGCCTCTGCCTTCAGCCTGTCTTAGCAGGGTGGATCAGCATTGTACAATATAGTGCTAGGCACTGCAAAGGGCAGTCGGACAATATTTCTGTGTGTAGGGGTGTTCTGGGGACCCATGGCAGGTTTAGACAATACCAACTTTGAGGTCCCATTTTTTGTACCTAGAGGTAGGTAGATGGGGTACATGCTGGAAACTAGCTTGATCATCTGCCCTTTGACACCCCTGGAAACTGACCTTACCTAGCATCTTTTGTCAACAAATAGGGTGGGGGAAGGGGGAGGAGGATTGATCCCCTAAACATAAAGGGGAAACTGAAATGATTTGAAAGCCGTACGCTGTTGGAGGTGACCAATGGGTTAAACCAGCTCCAGGCTCTGTCTCTGAAGCCCCAGGGACCTTGTCAGTCAGTCAAACTGGTGTAACCGTGACAGTATAATTGGTTAGTTTGGTGACGATCATGTGAAGCCACTTCCAAACCAGCCCTGTGAGCTGTGTTTTGTTATCCTAGCTGTCATCTGATTCACAGTGGACCTCTGTTGGGTGAGCGTGTAACTTGGCTGGAATTTTTGGGTTGCTTGATCTGTCCTCTGCTCTGGTGGTAGCAAGAGTAGAGTTTTTCCAGCCCCGCCCTGAAACGGATCTATCTAGGCCAAACCTGCCAACGTCAGAAGGAAAACAAGGGGGCTTTATAACATCTGCAGGGAGGGGTGGAACCTGGGCCCCCTTTCCTTGCCCAAAGGTAACCTTCAGATTACCCTGTCTAGAGACCGCCAACCCACCATTGCCTCTAACCCAGCAGGAAGCAAACATTCCATGTAACAAAAATACTGCCTCCCACTTGAGTTTTCCTCCTTGATGCATCTACTGGCTGCTGTGTAAGTCCACAGAGCTGTAAAAATGGGGTGCCTTCCCCAAGGATGACCTAAGCGAGAAGGGGGGGAGGGATAGCTCAGTGGTTTGGGCACTGGCCTGCTAAACCCAGGGTTGTGAGTTCAATCCTTGAGGGGGCCATTTGGGATCTGGGGCAAAAATGGGGGATGGGTCCTGGTTTGAGCAGGGGGCTTGGACAGGATAACCTCCTGAGGTCCCTTCCAACCCTGATAGTCTATGAGCTCGACAGAATGCAGCAGGTGACGCTCACTGGAAAAAGTCCTCCAGTGTTTGTTGCCGTGGAGAAGTTTCTCTATTGTCTCTTCTGATTTGGCCTTTCTTCCCCTCCATCCGTGCTTTCTCACCTTCAGCATTTCTCTCCCCCATCCTGCCTGTTCCTAATAATGACAGTCTGGGATCCATAACGGCTCCCGGTTAGAAGCACTGCACCCCGATGGCGACTGGCTACTTTGCTCACTCTCCCTTTACCATATCCGTTTCAGATTTCCACAAGGAATTTGAGCATCGGGTCGACCCCCATCGGCGAGGGTCGCTGTGTGACCGGCACTGTGCTGCCATTAACAACACCCATGGAGACCTTGGGGACATGCATTCGGGATCCCATCAGCATAGCATAATGACGCCCAGGATACTGCCGGGTAAGCAGAGCTGAAAGGGTCGCCTGGAATGGTGCTGGGCTTACTGCACAGAGTTGGCCCTGGGACAATGGGAAAGGGTTATAGAGGGCGCCTTTCTCATTCAGTCCCTCTTGAGAGGAGAGAATGAGGTGGCTGATGCTCCGTAGCTAAGAAATGCACTGCAACAGAAACTGTGCAGACAGCCCAGGGAATGCAAGGGGGGCTCCAAGTGCAAAGGGGTCTGTCTCTGACCACCTTCTCCAGCTCTGGGGTGTCACACCAGAACCCTGTGGCACTCACCTAGCACCTTTGGTTGAAGGATCTAAATGCTTGGCAAATACAAGTGATGCCTGCCTCTCATGGTGTGAGGAGAGGCAATCTGCCTTCTCTTAGAGGAGCAGACCTGGGACATAGAGTGACTTTCAAGTGGATGGGAGAGCTGGGAACAGAACCCAGGAGTCCTGGGCTCTAACTAATAAATGCTTGTTATATGGGTGGATCCCCTGAAATCCTATTGTGGTAGATGGTATTATATTAGCATGGCGAGTATAGCTTATTTGTAATAGCAAGCACTTCAGGTTTTCTAGCATCAAAGATCTTGAAATAAAACTTCTTGTAACGTATTCCTCTACTGGCAGGCTAACCTAGCACCTACCCAGGGGAGGAGACTGATCTCTGGTTGCAAAAATACCCAATGCTTAAATAGTGATTATGAAGAGAGCAAGGAAGTGATGCTGGGCCAGAGCAGACTTCAGACAAGCAGTGCTCTCATGACCTGCATCTAGCTAGATAGGAGGAATAATGCTCTTGCCAAGGGACTGCTTGCGAATGCTGTAGGTAGAACACGGTGGCGTTCCCTTGATTTCCGTGAACAGCAACAGGGGGAGCAGCAATGAAAGGGTTAAACAGTTCTACGTCAAAAGCCGCTATTCGAGGCACAGTCTGTGCCAAGAACGCTGGGCCATGGCTGCTTTACCTCTCTCCCACCATTCTTGTGCCCATACAGTGGGAATGCTGACCGTGGGGGCAGTTTTTAGGGTATGCAATTAGCTAATAATCATACACCTTGGGTGCAACCCCCGCAGTTCTCTCATGGTAACTTCCCCTGTGTGGCGTACTGAATTTGACAAATGCGTAATCAGCTCTTTGTTATTTCTCATGTCTGCTTGGTTTAGTCCTTTTCCTTCTCTCTGGTCACAGCAACATCCTCACAAAATCCACAGAGAACGACTGGGCTGTCTTGTCCCTTCTCATGTGCTCCTGAGACTGGCTGGAAGGACTGGTTATGAATCATTTCTATTACGTGTTTTCCAAAGCACTTGTGACTTTTGGGAACATGGCTGTGTTGAACTGTTTGCCATGGGGGTCCTCAAATGTCCCCATAGCAGGGAACCGCCTGTCCAATGAGAGATGGGGCTCGGGGACCTCCTCTCCTGTTAGTTGCAGTGGAAAAATCTAGAAATTCACAAGAAAAGTAACGCAGGGAAAGTGCTTTATGGGACCAAATTGGGGGGGGGGGGGGGGCGCCTGGAAAATCTCCATCCAAGAATATTAAAGGAACTGGCACATTAAATTGCAAGGTTATGGGCCTACCACAGGAGAGGGTGGGTGAGTTTCTGTGGCCTGTACTGAGCAGGTGAGACTAGATGATCATGATTGCTCCTTGCTGGCCTTAAAGTCTATGAGGAATGGATCTCTTAGCATGTCTTATCCAATTTCGCTCCTGGAGCCAGCACCGTGTGAGCAGCCAGCTCTCCACGCACCCCCAGCAAGCGCTCCGGATTTTGTGATGTGCAGCAGGCCCCAGCTTAGGGAACCACTAGTTTGGAGGAACAGTGGTGGGTGGCTTGAGTGTCTCCCATTCATGGGGTCTGGCTGGTCATATGGCACTGCTTCTACTCCCTGATTGCGATGTGTGGATTAGAACCACTCACCCAAATATCCATCAGCTGTCTGCCCGGGGTGAATAACTAATAATTTGACCTTACAAATAGCAGCAAACTGATGTTGGGACATTCTTCTTGCTGAGACTTGCAAATGTATTTTGTCTCAGTGTTTTGTGTTTGTTCAGCATCTAGTAGAATGGGATCCTGGCCATGGCTCCAAAGGGGCTATGGTAATACAAATAAATAATATTGTACTAGCTCTCGTCCATCCTCCCCGTGGAAGGAAAAGGCCGGGGTAGAGACCGTCGAATCGTGGAAGTCAACGAATGGCTACGCAGGTGGTGTCGGAGAGAAGGCTTTGGATTCTTTGACCGTGGGATGGTGTTCCAAGAAGGAGGAGTGCTAGGCAGAGACGGGCTCCGCCTAACGAAGAGAGGAAAGAGCATCTTCGCAAGCAGGCTGGCTAACCTAATAAGGAGGGCTTTAAACTAGGTTCACCAGGGGAAGGAGACCAAAGCCCTGAGGTAAGTGGGATACCGGGGGGAAGCAGGAGCACGTGAGAGGGGAGGGCTCCTGCCTCATACTGAGAAAGAGGGGCGATCTGTGGGTTGCCTCAAGTGCCTATACACAAATGCACGAAGCCTGGGAAACAAACAGGGAGAACTGGAAGTCCTGGCAAAGTCAAGGAATTATGATGTGATTGGAATAACAGAGACTTGGTGGGATAACTCACATGACTGGAGTACTGTCATGGATGGATATAAGCTGTTCAGGAAGGACAGGCAGGGCAGAAAAGGTGGGGGAGTTGCACTGTATGTAAGAGAGCAGTATGACTGCTCAGAGCTCAAGTATGAAACTGCAGAAAAACCTGAGAGTCTCTGGATTAAGTTTAGAAGTGTGAGCAACAAGGGTGATGCCGTGGTGGGAGTCTGCTATAGACCACCGGACCAGAGGGATGAGGTGGACGAGGCTTTCTTCCGGCAACTCACAGAAGTTACTAGATCGCATGCCCTGGTTCTCATGGGAGACTTCAATCACCCGGATACCTGCTGGGAGAGCAATACAGCGGTGCACAGACAATCCAAGAAGTTTTTGGAAAATGTAGGGGACAATTTCCTGGTGCAAGTGCTGGAGGAACCAACTAGGGGCAGAGCTCTTCTTGACCTGCTGCTCACAAACCAGGAAGAATTAGTAGGGGAAGCAAAAGTGGATGGGAACCTGGGAGGCAGTGACCATGAGATGGTTGAGTTCAGGATACTGACACAAGGAAGACAGGAAAGCAGGAGAATACGGACCCTGGACTTCAGAAAAGCAGACTTTGACTCCCTCAGGGAACTGATGGGCAAGATCCCCTGGGAGAATAACATGAGGGGGAAAGGAGTCCAGGAGAGCTGGCTGTATTTTAAAGAATCCTTATTGAGGTTACAGGGACAAACCATCCCGATGTGTAGAAAGAATAGTAAATATGGCAGGCGACCAGCTTGGCTTCACAGTGAAATCCTTGCTGATCTTAGATACAAAAAAGAAGCTTACAAGAAGTGGAAGTTTGGACAAATGACCAGAGACGAGTATAAAAATATTGCTCGGGCATGCAGGAGTGAAATCAGGAAGGCCAGATCACACCTGGAGTTGCAGCTAGCAAGAGATGTTAAGAGTAACAAGAAGGGTTTCTTCAGGTATGTTAGCCAAGAAGAAGAAAGCCAAGGAAAGTGTGGGCCCCTTACTGAATGAGGGAGGCAACCTAGTAAGAGAGGATGTGGAAAAAGCTAATGTACTCAGTGCTTTTTTTGCCTCTGTCTTCATAAACAAGGTCAGCTCCCAGACTGCTGCACTGGGCAGCACAGCATGGGGAGGAGGTGACCAGCCCTCTGTGGAGAAAGAAGTGGTTCGGGACTATTTAAAAAAGCTGGACGTGCACAAGTCAATGGGGCCGGATGCATTGCATCCAAGAGTGCTAAAGGAGTTGGCGGATGTGATTGCAGAGCCATTGGCCATTATCTTTGAAAACTCATGGTGATCGGGGAAAGTCCCAGACAACTGGAAAAAGGCTAATGTAATGCCCATCTTTACAAAAGGGAAGAAGGAGGATCCTGGGAACTACAGGCCAGTCAGCCTCACCTCAGTCCCTGGAAAAATCATGGAGCAGGTCCTCAAGGAATCAATTCTGAAGGACTTCGAGGAGAGGAAAGTGATCAGGAACAGTCGTGGATTCACCAAGGGCAAGTCATGCCTGACTAATCTAATTGCCTTCTGTGACGAGATAACGGGCTCTGTGGATGAAGGGAAAGCAGTGGACGTGTTGTTCCTTGACTTTAGCAAAGCTTTTGACACGGTCTCCCACAGTATTCTTGCCAGCAAGTTAAAGAAGTATGGGCTGGATGAATGGACTATAAGGTGGATAGAAAGCTGGCTAGATTGTCAGGCTCAACGGGTAGTGATCAATGGCTCCATGTCTAGTTGGCAGCCGGTATCAAGTGGAGTGCCCCAAGGGTCGGTCCTGGGGCCGGTTTTGTTTAATATCTTCATAAATGATCTGAGGATGGTGTGGATTGCACTCTTGGGAAGTTCGCAGATGACACTAAACTGGGAGGAGTGGTAGATATGCTGGAGGGTAGGGATAGGATACAGAGGGCCCTAGACAAATTGGAGGATTGGGCCAAAAGAAATCTGATGAGGTTCAACAAGGATAAGTGCAGGACTCTGCACTTAGGATGGAAGAATCCCATGCACCGCTACAGACTAGGGACCGAATGGCTAGGCAGCAGTTCTGCAGAAAAGGACCGAGGGGTTACAGTGGACAAGAAGCTGGATATGAGTCAGTGTGCCCTTGTTGCCAAGAAGGCCAATGGCATTTTGGGCTGTATAAGTAGGGGCATTGCCAGCAGATCGAGGGACGTGATCGTTCCTCTCTATTCGACACTGGTGAGGCCTCATCTGGAGACTGTGTCCAGTTTTGAGCCCCACACTACAAGAAGAATGTGGAAAAATTGGAAAACGTCCAGCGAAGGGCAACAAAAATGATTAGGGGACTGGAACACATGACTTATGAGGAGAGGCTGAGGGAACTGGGGATGTTTAGTCTACAGAAGAGAAGAATGATGGGGGATTTGATAGCTGCTTTCAACTACCTGAAAGGGGGTTCCAAAGAGGATGGCTCTAGACTATTCTCAATGGTAGCAGATGACAGAACGAGGAGTAATGGTCTCAAGTTGCAGTGGAGGAGATTTAGGTTGGATATTAGGAAAAACTTTTTCACTAGGAGGGTGCTGAAACACTGGATTGCGTTACCTAGGGAGGTGGTGGAATCTCCTTCCTTAGAAGTTTTTAAGGTCAGGCTTGACAAAGCCCTGGCTGAGATGATTTAATTGGGGATCGGTCCTGCTTTGAGCAGGGGGTTGGACTAGATGACCTCATGAGGTCCCTTCCATCCCTGATATTCTATGGTTCTCTGAACAGCCCTACAGGCCAGACATGCAGGATCCTTACAGGGCAGCCCTATAGCTGGCCGTGGGGCTCTGGCTGGGGGTGATGTGTGTCTAAATCTTGGGTTTCTCCTCGCTGGTCTCTTGCGCAGTGATCTCAACACCTGCCTGCTGCCAGCACCTCTCCGACGAGGTGCAAATTTGTGACGGCTGCCTGGTGAAAACCACCATCACTGCGGAAAACGAGGTGGAAGCCAACAAACTCTCCAACAACTATAAGGTTTGTTCTGTGTTCTCCTCCTCACCCGCACCCTTCTCTCTTTGGGGTCATGCATCGGTGGCTGAAAGCCCAGAATCTCCATGAGGGCTGCAACCTCTCTGCTGGCACATATGTTCTCAAGCTAGGGTGCTTCAGAAAGTGCTTCTCTGTTCTCCGCTGTGGCTACTAGGCTCTTTCCTTCGCTCAGGGCAGTTGTTCGGATTCCCTATGGAAGTGTGGGCACTGCACAGTCCGGGGCACTGTGTCAGCTGTTTCTGTGAGGAGCCTAGTCTGTAAAAACCCACTCCTGCAACGGGGGTCTAGCACTGGGGTGATGGGGTCGGTTGTCTTACTCCAGTGTCTGAGACGAAGGGTGGCTCAGTGGTTAGAGTACTAACCTAGGCCTTGAGACCTGGTATCCATTCCCTGCTCTGCTACAGACTTCTTGTGACATTGGGCAAGTCACTTAACCTTTGTGCCTTAATTTCGCGTCTGCTGGAATTATTATTTGAAATTAATATGGGAAATCACCAAACAAAATTTAACCATAAATGCCTTTATTAAATCCAAAGGTCAAAGGGTTGTTTTAAACCTGCTACCTATTAATTTCCTTTTGATGGCCCCTTGTTCTTGTATTATGAGAAGGAGTAAATAACACTTCCTTATTTACTTTCTCTATACCACTCATGATTTTATAGACCTTGATCATATCCCCCCTTAGTTGCCTCTTTTCCAAGCTGAAAAGTCCCAGTCTTATTAATCTCTCCTCATACGGAAGCCATTCTATACCCCTACTAATGTTTGTTGCCCTTTTCTGAACCTTTTCCAACTCCAATATCTATCTTTTGAGAAAGGGCGACCACATCTGCATGCAATATTCAAGATGTGGGCGTACCATGGGTTTATATAGAGGCAACATGATTTCTGTCGTCTTATCTATCCCTTTCTTGATTCCCAGCATTCTGTTTGCTTTTTTGACTGCCGCTGCACATAGGGTGACTTGCCCAATGTCACTCAAACTATTATTAAAAGCCTAATTATTAAGCAGCTTACTACATCTAGATAGTAACAAAACATATTTATAAGCACTTGATCATGATATTTACAAATGGGCTAAACCCAGGGGTGTTCCACCCCCATACTGGTCGGCTCCAGCGTGGTCAGGCAGGTATTAGCAATGAACCCTTTGAGTTTACTTTTTGTATATCCTTTAACAAACAAGTGATGTCATTGCCAATGACTGACTTCAGCTAAAGACCAACCTGAGACGTTCACCCTGGTTTCCAGTCTTAATCCAGATAAGATTTACAACCTCCTCTCCTCCCAAGGTCTTTCCTCCCCTCCTCCTTGCTGTACACCAGTTTTCCCATTGCACCTGGATTCACATCGGCTTTAACACTGGTGTGTGGGTTGGGGGAGGGCCAAGTTGGTTCATTTTAAGACTGATCCTCTTGGTTTGATTTAAAATCATTTGCAGTTAACCCTGTTGCTCAGAGGCCGCCTTTGTAGAAACATCCCCTTATCTTATTAGTTGTTGTTTGAACCAGACACCCACCCTACCTCATTCCTTCTGGCTTTATAACTATTTCCAAAGCCTTCCTGCTACTTGCTAGTCAGGGCCTTTCTTTACAACACGCACATTTCCTTAACCAAACTCAAGTTAACTTTAATTCTCTAATTTTAAACTTCTCATACACATCTGTAAAACGGGGTTAACAGCACTGCCTGATCGGGGTGTTCTGATGGTTCTAAAATTCCGCTCCTCTTACACCCATGCTGCCAATCTGAGCGTAACTCCTAGAGGCCCCGTCTGGCCAATCTGAGGCTGAAAACTGGCCTCCTGCCTAAGTCTCTCTTCTAAATGTTTCTTATACTGTTAGTGGCAGTGACCTGCATGTTGGGCCTGCTGCTTTGCTAAATACCTTTTCTGACTCGCATCAGCTGCGCCTCTTCCATAGATCATGTGTTGTAATTATTATTTACGCAGAGTATCACGGCAACACTGATTTAACCATATTTTCTTTGTTAAATCGAAAGGTACAATTGCTCTAAACATGCCTAACTAATAAGCAATTTGCTACATCTAAACAGCAACAGAAGCATTTGCCCAAGATACTTACAAATGGGCTAAACCCAGGGGTGCTTAGACACCGTTGACTCCCACTTGGTTCATTGCTAATATCTGCCTGACCCTTTTAAAGAGGTTACTTTCCTGTACCTGTTAACAAGTGATGTCCTTGCCAAGTAATGGGCCTTTGTTAAAGCAAGATGAAGGCATTTCTCATTTAGCCAATTGACTGAACCAGGTACCCAATTAACCATGTCTTAGTTCTGTTACCTTAGGCTGAACCTTAAATAAGAGAACTGGTTTTTCTAAGGGTCACTACAAGTGTAACACACCTCTTCTGTCTCATGACCTCATCCATTTTGGTCACATGCTTTGCGCCTGTTGCTTATACCAATATCCCACCTCCAATTTAAAACCATAGTTCACCCACATCTAACATGGGCCTATATTCCTAGATTGTGGCTGGCACATAGGGCCTCTCAAAAGCCACATACGGCACAAGTCACCTTGTACATGGCATGTTCTTCTCTTCAGCCATGGGTCGGACAAGTCAGTCAGCCCAGGTGCTGTACACAACAGTAGCTTCTCCAGATAGTCAGTAACTAAATTCACTTGTCTAGATCAAGGTTTTAGCTGCCCCAGGCTAATGGACAGGAGGAGCCTGCTACCTGAGAGAAGACCTTGGGGACCAGATGCACCTAACCCCACAAAGGGCTTGCTTCCAAGGGAGCACTCTCATCTAACGAGGCTGGTGCCTGGCGGTGAAGGGGAAACCCTCATACCCTGTGGGAAGCCAAAGGGGTGAGGCAGAGGCCAACTGGCCAAAGGAAGAGTTTATTGTCCTGCTCTGACCTCCACCATGTAGTCCTCTTTCTTTATAGACTAAGAACAAAGAAGGCCACTAGGTGAGCAAGAATCAAGGTGAGCAAAAGCAAGGACCTCTGATGCAGGGACTTGTATGACAGTCACCACTCTGTCTGTCTGAGCATCCTGGAGAGTGTGGACTCTGGGAGGAACTTTGGGGGCTTGAGATGCATGCAAAGGCGATCTCCCTCACAGTGGTGGGTTTGGGGGCCACTCTCTTCTTCCCAGGCTCGACAGCAATGGTGCTTTACCTTCCTGGGTGCAGAGAAAAAGCCGCCCCATTGACCAATAAAATACAAAAAACACCCTGTATCTGAATCTGGGAATGGCTCAGCTCCTGCACTGATAACCCAGTTTTCCCCCTGGGAGAGAGAATGGGGGAGGTTTAGGTTGGATATTAGGAAAAACTTTTTCACTAGGAGGGTGGTGAAACACTGGAATGCGTTACCTAGGGAGGTGGTAGAATCTCCTTCCTTAGAAGTTTTTAAGGTCAGGCTTGACAAAGCCCTGGCTGGGATGATTTAATTGGGGATTGGCCCTGCTTTGAGCAGGGGGTTGGACTAGATGACCTCCTGAGGTCCCTTCCAACCCTGATATTCTATGATTCTATGAATGAGCCACACGGGACACGCTAGTCATGTTCGGTGCCCTGATGGTAGCTGCTTGGATGCTGTGTGGGGTTGTACGAACCAATGTAGAATAGAACAGAAAGGTAGATGCCCTAGGTGTGGCAAAAGTGGGAACTGTCCTTTCCCCTTCCATCCCCCACATCATTGATGAATGACGTAGCTCTGATCAGAGCCTTTAACTTTGTGCAAATTGATTGCCCTTCCATTGGGGAAGCCCTGATCTCATAATAGCACCTTCTGACTTACGTGAAATTGCAGAACTGGTGAGTCATGCATCTGAAAACCAACCATTGTTTGTCCTGTAAAATCGTAATTTTCTCACTCCCTTTCGCTCGTTAATCTGGATTAATTTCAGTTGGACGTAATCTGGAGGACCTCAGCAAAGTAGCCCTAACTGCTGAGCCCTGCCTGGGTCTGGGGCTGCTGACGCTGCCTCCGCACGGAATGGGTCTGGTTCATCTGGGGCAGTAGCTAGCTGGGAATGACAAACAGGCTTTTCATCAAAACCACTCTGTGGCATGCCCCACAGCAACCAGCCACCAGCTCCAGACGGGATGAGAACAGATCATCACAAGGGCACTCTGAGGGCTTGTTCTGGGCAGTCTGAACTTCAGACAGGTGACAAGGTGCTCTCCTCAGTCCTGTGACGCTGGTGGTGCCAAAGTGCTACAGAAATGAGCTGGCTTCTGAGACACCGTCCCCCCACACAATTGTCTCGCTTCGTACAGAAGCTTTGTTCATAAAGCAATCAATGGGGCGTGCTTAGAGCAGGTCTGCAGTTGCTACAAGGCAGCATTTTATATCCGTGAAGATGCTACTACACCAATGGGAGAACCTCTCCCGTTGACGTAGGTCCTCCACCCCTTCTCCCCCCCGCCCCCGAGAGCTGGTAGCTTTGTCAATGGGAGACACTCTCCCATCGCCACAACGCTGTCTACACCAAGTGGTAGGCCGGTATAACTGTGTTGCTCCAGGGTGTGTATTTTTCACACCCCTGAATGATGGAGTTATACCTATGTACGATGATCATGTAGACCCAGCCTTACACCATCCATTACTCCCCCATCAGCATATGTTGGCTACAAGCACGTTATTAGATGGCCGTGAGCAATGCAACGCAGTACCCAGTTTCCATTGGGTTTATACAGTCTGACCCAAAGCTAAGGACCTGGAGGCAACTGAATGTCCCTTGTAGCCCGTTGGTTACCGGGGAGCAAAAACTACTGAAGATCCCAGGTGATCTAACTTGCCTTCGTCCCCCTTTTAGCTGAGGGGGTCATGGTCTTGTGTCCAGATTACTTCCACAGTCTTGTGTCTAGTTACTTCCATATCTACAGCTGGAAGGGGGTTGGGGTGCATGAAGTTTAGGAGTGGGAAATGCATGTAACCTGTGTCTAATACCAGAGGCTGGGGGAGAGCACCAATGTTACCTGTGTGAGGTTCTTTTCTTACCCCATTACCTTAGTGCCTGAGCACCTCACTGCATAGCTTATCCTCACAGTGCCCCAGGAGGTAGGGCAGGGCTCTTCTCCCCCCCACTCAGATGAGAACTCGGGTACAGAGTAAAGGTCATGCCCAAGGTCACGCAGGGAGTCTGTGGCGAAGCAGGGAATTAAACCCAGGTCTCAAGTCCTAGGCTTGTGCTCTAGCCGCTAGGCCATCCTTCTGCTGTGCTGTGGGGAACTTCGAAATTCCCTCCAATTCTCGCTGCCTTCACTTACCAAAACACGGTACAGGTAACTCGGGCCATGGAGTCCAAATTGGAACTGATCAAACATTCTGTAGGGGAAAGTCCTTCACACCTGCCATGCCCTTCTCCAGGGAATTCTGGGATTTGGGGATGGATTTTTACCACCTCTCCCTCATGTCACAGGAAGGCAAAATGCCTTTTGGTACATCTACACTACCGGCACCGAGTCTGAGCCTGGCTCAATTGACTTGGGCTCTGAGACCCTCGCCTGGAACGTCTGCACTGTTTGCTGTCCCACAGCCCCACAAGTCTGAGTCAGCTGACCCAAGCTCATGAGACACGGTGCCGCTGGTTTGTCTTACCTACCCTGTCTGTCCTCGTTAGTGAGGATTAACTGGCTCTGGTATTCACTGTTGATGATGTTGTGTGTTAACCACACACAGGATCTTCCACTGCTTTTTTCATCCGGGCTGGGCAGTGAAGAAGTTGACTGAGGTTTCTGGGGCGCAATCAGGGGTGTGGGCAGAGTGGAGTTGTCACTACTGTGTTGGTGGCTAGTCTCAGTCGGCTAGTCCCAGACAACTGTATCCTGATGTTTGGTTGCCCTTGTGGAAATGAGACCCCAGCCAGAAGTCCCTCACCAGCTCTGTCTCCTGGTCTCTGGAGTTAGCCTGGCATGCCGGCTCCCTGGCTAGTCTGAGGAGCACCAGCTCTGCCTTCTCCCCCCCACCCCCCCTGCATGTTCCTGTACGATCGAACTACTGTCTCCGGTCTCTCTCAACCTCCTGTGAATTAGGAACCGCAATCCTAATGTGGAGCAGCCACTGCCTCCTGCCCTCCGTCCCCCTCCGTATATCTGCCCATAGCCCGCAGCACTTCTGACTAGCTGGAAGGAGTGGAACATGCTCTCTGGAACAGCAGCACCGGCCAGGTGCAGTCGCTTGGGGTCTGACTTGTTTCTCTCTGCTTCCCAGTTTGGCTTTAAGAAATGGAAGAGCCACGTGACAGCCAGGCCCTGGGAAGACCGGTCGGAAATCGTGAAAGAGCTCTACTCAGATCTGAACGTTGTGAAAAGCCCCACAGGTAGGAAATGATGCCCTGCCCAAACTCCCCCTTTCTGGTAAGGGCATCTCTACATCCCCCTCTCCCCTGGGCAGCTAGCAGTCCTGAGAGTTCTGTTTTGATCATATTTATCTGCAAGGCCAGTGAGGGGCACCTGGAATCCATCAACCCTCTAACTTGTCAGCACGTCTGGAAGGTGATTGTCGCAAACTCCTATGGACTGACCCAGCCCTCGTGTTTAAAGTGCCACCGAGTGGGGGCCACCGCTTCCAAATCCAGGCCTCTGTGCATACCCTCCTTAAGACCACCTCCCGCCAAAGGGAAGCACTCGATTGCCCTCAGCAGAAGGCAATGGTGGCCATGCTTCGGCATTCATAATGTAACATACACCAGGCCTGCCCACAAGACCAGCAGCAGGGTGACTGCGGCAGCCACTGCCCTGTAACTGTGACCAACTCTCCCTCTCTGTTGAAGGAGGGTGGTGTCCTGGGCCCCCAAAGGAAATGGTGCATGTCTGTGACTCTTGTAGCAAGTAGAAATGGCACCTCCAAGGACCTGTGGACAGCAGCAGAATGTTTGTACTCAACACGGTGGGATTTCTTCCCCCCACGTTCTTCTCTGCATTGTACGAGCCATTAGTTAGCTGATTAATGTGCTGCATTCCCATTGCTTACGTGACTGCTTCCCTGAATGGGCAGTGTAACTTTAGGGGAATGTTTGTCCACATCTTGGAAATAGAGGAGGGCATGCTGCCCATTCGGCTTGGAGCGTCCCTTTAAAGGCTGGGAGCTAGGGCTTGAGCTGTCTGCGTCTGTCTCTGAGCTGAGCAGTGCAGGTCAGATCCTGGGTCATATGTATCCCACCGCTTGGAGTAACAGAGTAAGAGCTTTTCACTTCAGTTAACAGCGGGGTGTGTGCGAGCAATCAATCAATCAATTGATTGATCATTGGCTCACGTCCGTGACCTAAGTCCCTCCTGGTGGTTAAGAACATAAGAACGGCCACACTGGGTCAGACCAGTGGTGCATCGAGCCCAGTATCCTGTCTTCCGACAGTGGCCAGTGCCAGATGCTTCAGAGGGAATGAACAGAATTGATCTATCCCCTGTCATCCAGTCCCAGAATCTGGCAGAGAGAGGCTTAGGGACACCCAGAGCAAGGGGTTGTATCCCTAACCATCTTGCTAAAAGCCATTGATGGATCTATTCTCCAGGAACTTATCTCGCTTTTTTTTTTTTTTTTTTTTTAAACCCAGTTATACTTTTGGCCTTCACAACGTCCTCTGGCAACAAGTTCCACAGGTTAACTGTGCATTGTGTGGAGAAGTAGTTCCTTGTGTTTGGTTTTTAAAGATGCTGCCTATTAATTTCATTGGGTGACCCCTAGTTCTTGTGTTAAACAAAGGGGTAAATAACATGTCCTCATTCGCGTTCTCCACCTCATTCATGATTTTATAGACCTCCGTCATCTCCAGCTTGAAAGAAAGATGACTAAGGGAACAGTCCCAGGCTCTTTAATCTCTCCTCATATGGAAGCTGTTCCACACCCCAGTCATTTTTTGTTGCCCTTTTCTGTACCTTTTCCATTTCTAATACAGCTTTTTTTGAGATGGGGAACTGCACACAATCTTCAAGCTGTGGGCAAAAGCATGGATTTATACAGAGGCATTCTGATATTTTCTGTCTTATTATCTATCCCTTTCCTAGTGGTTTCTAACATGGTTAGCTTTTTTTGACTGCCACTGCACATTGAGCGAGTGTTTTCGGAGAACTATCCACAAGGACTCTAAAATCTTTCTTGAGTAGTAACAGCTAATTTAGACCCCTTTTCATATGTATAGTTGGGATTGTTTTCCAGTGTGCATTACTTTTGCCTTTATCAACAGTGAATTTCATCTGCCATGTTGTTGCCCAGGTTTGTGAGATCCCTTTGTAACTCTTTGCAGTCTGCTTTGAACATTACTATCCTGAGTAACTTTGTATCATCTGCAAACTTTGCCACCTCACTGTTTATCCCTTTTTCTAGACCACTTATGGATGTCGAACGACACTGGTCCCAGTAGATCCCTGGGGGACCCTACTATTTACACCTCTCCATTCTGAAAACTGACTATTTATTCTTACCCTTTGTTTCCTGTCTTTTTAACCAGTTATTGATCCATGAGAGGACCTTCCCTCTTATCCCATGACCGCTTACTTTGCTTAAGAGCTTCTGGTGAGGGACCTCGTGAAAGGCTTTCAGAAAGTCCAAGTACACTATATCCACTGGATCACACTTGTGCACATGTTTGGAACCCCCCCCCCCCCCCGCCCAAGAATTCTAATAGATTGGTGAGGCACGATTTCCCTTTACAAAAGCCGTGTTGACTCTTCCACAATAAATTGTGTTCATCGATGTGTCTGATTAATTCTGTTCTTTACAATAGTTTCAGCCAGTTTGCCTGGTACTGAAGTGAGACTCACTGACCTGTAACTGCCTGGATCGCCTCTGGAGCCTTTTTAAAAATTGGCATTACATTAGCTGTCCTCAGTCTTCTGGTATGGAGGCCGATTTAAGTGATAGGTTTCATACCACAGTTGTTAGTTCTGCAATTTCATATTGGAGTTCCTTCTGAACTCTTGGGTGAATCCCGTCCGGTCCTGGTGACTTATTATTGTTTAATTTTATCAATTTGTTCCAAGACCACTCTGAGGAACTGTCCCAGATTGAAGTGATCAATATTTTTGTCACCTAAAAATCATGGCTCAGGCGTGGGAGTCTCCCTCCCGTCCTCTGCAGTGAAGCCTGATGCAGAGAATTAATTTAGCTTCTCCACAATGGCCTGGTCTTCCTTGAGTGCTCCTTTAACAGTTCCGTTGTCCGGTGGCCCCGTGATTGTCTGGCAGGCTTCCTGCTTCTGGGGTAACTTTTTTTTTTTTTTTTTTGCTGTTAGTTTGAGTCTTTTGCGAGTTGCTCTTCAATTTGTTTTTTTTTTTTCCTGCCTAATTATACTTGACTTGCTAGAATTTGTGGCCCTTTCTATTTTCCACAGTAGGGTTTGACTTCCAATTTTTTAAAGGATGTCTTTTTGCCTCTAACTGCTTCTTTTACTCTGAGCCATGGTGGCATTTCTTGGTCCTCTTACTTTTTTTTTTTTTTTTTTTTAAATTGGAGTATACATTTAATTTGATCCTTTCTCATGGTGTTTTTTAAAAGGCGTCCATGTAGCTTTCAGGCATTTCCTGCTGGTGACTCTCTCTTCTTTTTAACTTCAGTCTAACCAGCTTCGTCACTCATGTGGTTCCCGTTTCTGAAGTCAAATAGTGAGCTGGGAATGACCCTGGTCTCAGTCCCCCTCCTGGTGAATAAGAGTCCCCCAAACTGGTGCTACTTGGCAGTCTCCACAGAGAAGCCAAGAACGGAGTGGGCAGATGGCCACCTCTCCTGTCCTAGCGGAGTTTCCTCTGGGCCAGGGTTGAATACAGTGGCAGGGATTTTGGGGGAGTTGGTGTTGCTACCCATGCTGTACCTTGGGGCTCAGAACTCCTCCCTGGGTGCTTACTAGCCTGGGGCTCAGCTCCTTAGCCAGAGGAGAATACAAAAATGGTAAGAGGGCAGCAGAGATCTGCAGAAATAGAAGTCACCGCCCAGGAGAAACCCCTCTTTCTTCCCCACAAAAGGCCCCCAGCTACAGAGAAAGAGGGGTGCTATTGGTGCATCCTAATCAGGGGCTTTTCCCCCTCGTTGCCTGTGGCTATCAGGAGTCTGCAGTACAAAGCCTGCCTGCTTTCAACCTGTGGAACTCATTGTCAGGAGATGTTGTGAAGGCCAAAACTGTAACAGGGTTCAAAAAATTTGATAAGTTCCTGGAGGATAGGTCCAGCAATGGCTATTAGCCAAGATGGTCAGGGTTGGAACCCCATGCTCTGAGTGTCCTTAGCCTCTGTTTGCCAGAAGCTGGGAGTGGATGACAGAGGATGGATCGCTCGATTGCCTGTTCTGTTCATTCCCTCTGAAGCACTATCAGAAGACGGGATACTGGGCTAGATGCACCATTGGTCTGATCCAGTATAGTCGCTCTTATGCTGGAAGAGAGCTCTTCCTCTCATCCCAGCTACTCTAACGTCTCCTCTCAGCCTTGGGGTGGGGGGAAGTCCTCGTTACTCATGAACAGCTCCAGCCACTGTCTGTCTCCCACCTCTTCTCAGTAGCAGAGTGAAATCAACACAACCCTTCCACTGCTCCTTTAAGGGTTCTGGAATAGCAGCAGTCAAAGTGACCAGAGTCTAGTTAGTGTCCTTCTGCTCTTTGGGCAAAGCTGAGCAGCAGCAGAGGTACCAGAGAAGTTTGTCCACAGACTCAGGAAAACTGCACTGCATCCCATCACAGTTGCAGGCTTTTAGCTTTGCAGATATAAGGGCTGAAACATCTAAAAGGGAGTGCTTAAATTCTGCAGAGTAGGGGCTTAGCCACCTCATCCACCAGGCAGTGTTCCTCATTTGCTTGTGGGCAGTGAGCGATTGGATTCCCAAGCCCAGCTGTACACATTTAGCGGATAAGCAGGACTTCAGTCTCTAGGGCTACTAATTCAGCTCCTTTCACCAGGACAAAATTCTGGGTATGAGACTTGATGACTCCCAAACCAACTGGGCCAGCCCTCAGATGGGCTCCTCAGAGCTTATATCTTAGTTTCTCCACAGGTCGCTCCATCAATCCTTATATCTTCTCTTTACCAGGTTCCACAGTCACCTGTGGGAACATCCTCTACCTGCTGCTGTTTGGATGGTGGCTGTCCCTCCTCTATCTCCTGGTTTCTGCCCTGATGTTCCTCACAGTACTGGGAGCTCCATACGGTGCGTTCTGCAGAGACTCTTGAACTGCGATGTGTATTGTCATAGGCCTAGTAGCCAGGGCCCATTGTGCACTGGATACACACAATGCGATCCCTGCCAGTGATCTGTGCTAGCTGTTTTATTTCTTAGACCCAACTCAGTTCTCATAGAACACTGGGTTACAATAAACCTCGTGTTACATTAATAACGTGTTGCCGTAGTGCTTAGGAGCCCTGGTCATGGACCCTGTTGTCCTAGCTGCTGTAGAAACCCAACAAAAATTGAATTCTTCCCACCCCTTAGAGCATTAGATCACATCTGTGGGAGGAAAACAGGAGCAATATAAGGTGTAGGGAGGCAATATAAGATCCAATAACTTAGATTCCAGGTGATTGAGAACTTGCAGCCCTTTAGTAATTAACCATGGGGACAGATTTATTGGGGATGTGGTAAATTCTCCATCACTGAGCGTCTTGCTAAAAGAGACACTCTAATTCAACCACAAGTTCCTGGGTTTGATGCAGGAATTATTGGATAAAATCTGCAGCAGGTCAGGCTAGTTGATCTAATGGCCTGCCAGCTGGCCTGAACCTTGTATTGGTGAAAGATTTCCTAAGTTAAGGTATGCAGCTGCCTCCGATTCCTCAGGCAGTGTGCACAACTTCCAAGAGTCGTCCCCCTCAAATGGATAAGTAGGCAGCAAAAGAACTTGCTGTGAAACTCTCACATAAAACATCCAGGGGACAAATCTCACTACCCTGCTGCAGTGAGACCACTGTCCCCAAAAGCCGGCTTCCCAAACCTGCCTGCAGACCCCTATAAACCGTTCATGGGAGTGTGAGAAGTTGTATGCCACCGCTTGAATGCAAGGACTCCTGGGCTCTACTCCCAGAGCTGTGATCACACTCCCCTTGGGGCATGAAGTCAAATCACTAAACCCTGCTCATCTTCCCCCTCTGTAAAATGGTATTTCCTCTCTTCCGGGGTGGCTGGATTTAATCAGGCGCTATGTGGATGAAAAGGCCAAGGGCCACCATCCACTGGGACTTCACTTCCTGTTCTCCAGGGCCCCAGAAAGGATTAGGCAGCCTAGTGCAACAAGGGAGGGTGGTAGACAGGATGGGATGGCCTTCGTGGGTAATTCTTTGTTTCCGTTGGACACATGGTCTCCTCTTCCCTTCCTGGTAGGTAGTAGGACCTCCGACCAAAAGGCTGTTGGTGGCCATGGGTCAGAAGCCCCAGGGTGAACTGTTGGGGGAAGGAGTCAGCGTCTCCTTACCAATGACCAGAGAACTGAAGGATGCTCTGCCTCCATTCTAGCTCTGCGGCTACTGCAGGCAGTTTGCTTCTGGTGCAAGAGTCCTGTCTCCTGGACCCTGTCGGTCTTGCCTCGCCTCTCCCCAGAAACAGCTAGGCTAAACTGCAGGAGCGCTTCATAGCGAGCCGTGAGCTTCCTTCCACCCAGCACTCATCATGATGGTGAGGGCAGGTCACCTTCCCTTCCATCTAGGCAAGGCCCATCCCCCAGGACAGCCTCGGTAATCCTCTGGCTCAGAGGGACCGCCTTGCCGGCCAAGGGGAAATATCCCAAGGAGCCTTGTCCCAGCTGACTGCCATCTCCTTTCTCCCCACAGGGAAGCTGTGCTGGGAACTCGCTGGGTATTTTCTCTGGCCATTTGGCAAAGTGATTCAGAAGGTAGAGGGGAGTGGTGGGGTGGAAAATGAGCAACCTGCTTCCTCACTGTGCCAGGATTCGTGCCCAGTTCTGAACTGGGGATCCCTAGCCAACTGGCTGACAAAACTGCACGAGCATAGACTCTTCCCCGCCCCCTCCCTCCCTCTCCAGGGGGAAGCTGGCTTGCTTGCCTTCTACATCCTGGCCAGAAAAGGAGCCATGTTGGGAACGATTCCCTGCATAGGTACTTAATGCAGCTCGGGGCCTCTGTTACCGTGGTAGCAATGATCGCGTGCTCCGTGGCAGAAGGTGCAGTTCTCTGCCTCTAATGCAGGGCCCTGACCCAGCGTGGAGCAGCAATCACGTGACCTGCAGAGAACAAATGTAAAATTGGCGAAGGGAGCTGGAGCAGGCCCTGAGCCTCGGCCTCCAGTACCAGCCTCTGCAGGAGAGGAAAGCTTCTTTACTCATGGCTGAATCCTCTCTGCCTCTTGGTTTCCTTTGATGTCCTCTCCAGTACTCTCCCCCACCCCCAAATCTCTGCCCCTCTCTGAAGACCTGCTCTCCCGTCTCCCAGACCAGAACGTACTCTCGAAAGTGCAGCATCAAGTTCAACAAATGTGAAGTCATCTCGGAGGCAAACGAGGCGAAAGAGAGCACCCCCCTCCTCATCCGCCATGACCTGGTGCCCGGCACTCCACAGGAGTCCGGCAGCCGTGCTGATGCCACGCACTGGGTAAGGCCCTTTGCCCGGGGCGGAGGGAGGAGTCGGAGATGCTCCATCCCGAGCTGCTCCCTGTGCTGTTGGCATGGACAGCTCAGGGGATGGCTGCTACAAACTGGCACGCACCAGCTCAGCTGTGACTTCAAGTTGTAAGGCCTCTCCCCAGCTATCAGCCCAGTAGGTGCCTGCATCTGACTCCCGCAGCAGAGAGGCCAGAAGGAGCTGGGTTCCCCTTCCTCGTCTAAATGCCCCCCACCCCACCCCTGGATGGGAGTTAGACATGGCCCTTCCTACTCTGGATCAGCTGTGGCTTGGCTCACGCTGCTGGGTCTGTATCAGTGCAGTCCTGTGGCACTCTGAATACCCTCTCGGAATGGGAACGAACCAGCAGGGAAACTTCTCTGGCTTCTGAATCCCTGCCCCCGATACTCCCCGGGCCAAGAGATGGAGAAACAGGATCCCAGTAGGTCTCCTCCAGTTGTACGGTCCCTATAACCAAAGCATGGGCATAATGGTCTGCGCTGATGTCCCAGCAGATCCGAGTAACAGCTGGGGAGCCCCGATGGCTCCTGATTGGAAGTGCATTGCCCGTGGCCACTCACGCAGCCCTTGCTTCGCTCTTCCCACCAGCGGCGTGTGAACACGTATATCTGGCTCTTGCTGGGCTACCCAGTCCTCGCACTTGCCCATGGCCTGGTCTGTTTCATCGCCTGGCTCTTTGTGTTCATCATCCCCGTTGCCAAGATGAACGCTCGGACCGTCACCAAAGTCCTGCTCCTGCCCCCGGAGCACGTGCACGTCCAGAGGATGAGGAAGGTTGGTTCCGCAGTGACTGGAACGTGTTTCCAGCTCGCCCCTTGGGAGGGCAGGGGGGTGCCTGGCATCTAGAGAGTGGCCCGTTACTAGCTAACCTCTCCCATCCCTGTATGGGGGGATGGTGTTTGGACTGGGAAGACTTTGGAGAGACTGCTCTCCTCATCCCAGCACCATCTGCATGGGAGGAGAGTTCATCTTGGCTCAGTGCCATGCTTCCCAATCTCCTGGACATAGGAGCAGGCCGAGCAGCTGCAGAAGGGCTGGGCGGGTTGGTTGCTTCTCATGCAGAGCTAGGCTGGCCAGGGGGGGAAGCAGCCAGCAGGGCGACCTGGAGGATGGCTGGGTTCAAGCCACCCCCAATATCCCTTTCCTGACACCAGTGCAGGTGAGCGCAGGGCTAAGCCGGTCGACATGACTAGCACAGGGCTCCAGACCAGCCTGCTCCAGAGCTCTGGCTGGCACAGTAGAGCGGCTCTGATAAGACCCTCGTTAAAGGTGCCTCCATCCCACAAAGGAGGGCAGGGGAGAGCCTCCTGAGCCCAGGGAATCCTTGGCCATTTCCCCTTGTCCAAACAATCCTCCCCTCCTTGGGGGACACCAGGAAATGGGAAGTTTTAGGCAACCTCAGCTGGAGACGTCTCTCCCAGCGCTGCCGAGAATAGTGAGGTTTGCTGCGAATTAGAAGCCACCTAACGCCTGGGCTCTCTGACCCCGCAGACAGAGGTGCCGCTGGAAGCCGAAGTGGTTCTGTGCTGCTACCGGGCCGTTAACGCCTATTACTACAAATACGCCGTGGACGGGATCAATGTCTTCGCCGTCAGTATCCTTCAGACGGATGCCTGGCTCCGGGGCCAGCACTGGGGAAACGCCGGTGTTGCTGGGTAGTGCATGTCAGGCAGCCCAGGGCTCCCCTGGGGCGGAGAAGGGCTATGGAGACACTGAACATACAGGAACCTCCTACAGAGGTGTGGGTGCAGCCTCTCGGCTGCCTGGTGTTCTCTGCAGATCCCTGATCCGCTCAAGGCAATCCTTCAGCTGGCTCAGAGCAGCTGGCATGGCTAGTACAGGGTAGGGGGAGAAGGACCCTGCCTCGGATGGAGGCTGGCAGAGGTGCGAGCGGCGTACCATGTGCTCAGCAGATGCTTGGGCTCTCTGACCATGAGGCATGGCCAGGTAGTAGGGGAAAAGTGAGTGTTGGCTTTGTGGCTGAGGACCAAGCCTGGGAGTTGGGAGATCTGGGTTCAGTCCATATACATGGACTCCCCTGTTCAGGTTATTTAACCTCTGCAAAACCTCCCTCCTGGGGCGTGGAGGCTAAGCACATCCCCAGGCGAGGCGCTCTGGTACTTGTGACGGGAGCCACAACATTGCCTGGAAGTGCCCCTTGACTGGCCGCAACGCAGACCTGCTGCCACTCGTGATCGTGACGCTGGTTCTGGGCTACGCCGACAGCCACAACTATTTCACCAGCTCTGCTGTGAAGTTCACCCTCTCGCTGCTCTCCATCATGCCCCTCTCGTACTACATCGGCATGGCCATTGCCAGGTGAGGCCGCGCCTTCTCCCAGGTCCGGCAGGGGGCTGGGGTTCAGAACAACCCCTTGTGTTAATTTCCAGTCCCGTTCCGAAGCTGCATCATGACGTCTCGCCAGTGAGCGGCGTAACAGGGCACAACGGGACTCTCGTCCCCTCCCATCTCACCCCTCCTTGCTGGGAGGAGTCCTGGCTGCTGCTTGGGCAGATCAGTCCTGCAATAGGCGCTGTGCAATCCAGCTGAAGGCATGAACTTCCAGTGGGATTCTTGGACTCCTGGTGGAGTGTCCCTGTGCGTAGCTGGCTCATCGCTCTGTATCCAGGCACCGCCCCTGCTGTCTCTGGGGTGGAATATGCAGCCCCCCAATGCAATGGCAGATTGGCCACTGGGCCAATGGGGCCCGGGCCTGGGGGCTCTGGAAAAATGGGCACCCTCTGCCCAGACCCTCTCCAGTTGGGGTGCGGGGGCTTGTCACGCTCCACCCCACTGCCCAGCACTCCAGCTAGGCGGAGCGGGGCAAGCCCCGGCTGGAGCACTGGGCAGAGCAGGGGGACTGCAGGAGGGGAGGGGCCCCTAACACCCTAATCTGCCCCTGCTCCTACACTAACCCTGCAGGCCGCCCTAGAAAGGGAGGCCACGGGCAGTACCCCCGATGGGAAGGCCTGCCGAGATGATGCTAAGCTGTCCAGCCCCCTAGCACTGGACTGAGGCATTGACTCCAAGCGCTGCCTGCAGAAGGGACCCCACTTCCAGCAGCTCTTGGCTGATCCTCGGGTTTCCACTTCAGTGCTGCTCCCTTTAGCTTGAGTGCAGCACAAAGGGGCGTAACTGCAGCCCTGCTGGTGGACAGATTTGGTGGACAGAGGAGGACGGCACCCTCCCTAAAACAATCAATCTTGCCCTAAAAAAAGACCCTTTGTGAGGGTTGGGAGCCATGTGGCTCCAACATAGAAGGTTGCACCAGTAGCCAGAACTCTGCTGTTCATGTTGAATGATCCATCCGACTGTTTCCCCCCAGGGTCTGTCTCGAGCCTCCCTCTGCTAGCTAACCCCCCTGCCTTCGTGTGACTTAGTATTTCAGCTCAGAGTAACTTCGCGGTGGGGGCTGTGGTGAACGCCTCCTTTGGCTCCATCATAGAGCTGACCTTCTACATCACGGCGCTGATCAAGGGCTCCCGGGAAGGGAACAAGTGTTACGAGGAGATTGTGAAGTCGGCCCTGACGGGGACCCTGCTGGGCTGTGTCCTCCTTGTGCCGGTGAGTCTGGCCTGAGGCTCGTGGTCTGGGGCTGTGCTCCAGGCTCCGCTGTTGATCCGGGCCCTGGGAGCGGGCAGTTTTCTTCTCAAGCGCTCCGTTCAGACTCGCCCCGGCCGACCTCTTTCCTCTTCGAAGCCGCTTCTCGTGCAAGTGATCGTGGGACACACAACTGAGTGGGGGGCAGGGTTACCTTGCTAGCTGGGCTGCAATGAAATGCACTCCAGGTGAGGTGGCCCAATGGCTCGGGATGATAACAGAATGTCCTCTGTTCCTTTCAAGGGCTTGTGCATGGTGATTGGAGGCATCCGCCACCAGGAGCAGAGGTTTAACAGCAGATCGGCAGGCGTCAGCTCTGCCCTGCTCTTCCTCTCCGTGGGAGGTAAGCAAGAAATTGACCAAGTGCTGAAGCCCTGGGTCCAGGAATGAGACCGCAATGCACCGTCTCCTAACCTGAATGTATTGGCCGCATCCACTGACCATGCTGTTGTGCAGGGCTTGGCTGTTACGGCCTGTCCCCATCTTCCGATCTCGAGGCCTCTCCAGTGAAGCCTAGCTCTGCTGCAGGGCTTCAGCCTTGGGGGATAAATGTACCCTGTGCACATCCCCTGGGGGTTATGACCTTGTTTCAGGCAGGTTTTTTGCGGAGATCCATCTCCGCTCTATCCCTTCAATTGGCAGCGCCTATGGCAAATCTGGGACAGTGTCTGGAGTTACACACTGCTCACAAAATGCTGCGGCCCATCATTGCAGGGAGGTTCGCACAGTTCCAGGGAGCTGGGTGGGACACCCTTCTGTGCATAATGCAGCTCCTAGAGCTAGAGGTGGGGTGCCCTGAGCAGAATGTATTGCCCCTCTTACCTCCCCTGGGTACTGGACACCTGGACTCCTAGGGCTGTTACTTCCATCAGGCTGGCTGACCTAAAATGTGTTTGGCTCTGCCTAAGTCCTGGGAGCGGGCAGGTGTCCACATCAGAGTGGCCATGCAGTCAGGATGTGTTGCTTTTTATCAAAAAGCCAGGGATTGAAAAGACACAAACTCTACTCCTGTGCAGAGAGTGGGGCCGTGGGTATTGGTCAGAGCACACTGGCAGGGCAGTGTGGGGGAAGTGTGTACTGTTCCTTGGACAGAGGATGTTTGTTCTTGGGCTCCCTGGTGGGTTGGGAACAGCCTATTAAAGGGACTTTTATTCCCTAATGGCCCGTCTCCTAGGTATGGCCCAGATGAAGGGAGATAGATGGGAATTCCTCTTAGCCAGCTGCTGGAGAGGAGAATCAGCACTTATTTGGCCCACAGCAAAGTGGGATTCTGCTCTGCAGCTCGTTCAGTCTCTGTGGCCAAAGTCTTGAGCAGCTTCCCAGTGGAAGTGTGATGTCTCTCTTGGACCCTTTTCCTCTTGCCCTGGGCCTTGTTGCCAGCGTTAGCCGAAGGTGTCATGTGACCCCACCCCCTCTCCCGGATCCATTCCAATCCCCTTTTCTCTCCCCTGACAGGCGTGTTTGCTCCAACGCTGTTCTCCAAAGTCTATGGGAGGCTGGTCTGTGGTGAATGCCAGAACATTACCCAGAGTCCAGCGGGACACTACCTCTGCCAGAATTGCCACTTTGACTTGGTAGGTGGAAACCTGGGCACCTAAGTCAGTGTATTAGCTCTTGTACAGGGCCTGTTGACCTGCAGATACCTCTGCCCAGCCATGCAGGGGATTTGCTGCCTGATCACTGGCCTCTTCAAGCTTGCAGTGCCCATGGCTGCCTAGCAGCGTCTGCCCCCTTGATGGGGGCAGGGTGTATCCAACAAGGGCCAGACTTCTCTGCTAATCCGTGAATCCTCCAGGTGAGATTGGTGGCTGCTGCAAAATGGGTGTTCCTGCATTACAGGGGCTTCCAGGTTGGGTTGGGAACAGGAAAGACCCAGTCGGGGGTAAGGTGTCCCTTGCTAGACTGGGACATTCTGTGATGCCTGGTGTACAAGATGTTCTGAATTCAAGTAACTAGCAAAACTTGCACTCATGATCAGCAGGCAGCTGCTCAAGAAGAAGAGAAGGGCCTTGCTTTTCTGGACAGCACAAATGCTGTACAAAACTACTGGTCCTGTACGCTGAAATGCAGCCACCTCTGGGGTGGAGGCATCCCTGAGATCTGCATCTTTACAGGCCAACTCCTTGGGGTGCATTGGTGGTCACCCCGACAGACTTTCCTGTGCTTGGTGGTAACTAACCACTGAGGACTGAGCTGCGTGCGAGGGTTTTCTGTGTGCGCCTTCAGGACTCAAACACTCTAGTGTGCCAGCCAGAGTTACAGAGCAGGTTGGTCCAATTCTTAGCTTCTGGGAGTTGGCGTTCCTAATTCCTCGCTTGCATCCTGCACCTGGCCTGGGGTGAGGCCGCTGAGGAGAGAATAGACTGAGATCACATGGAATGGGGAGGCCTCTTATTAATCTGATCACTTTTCTCTCCACTGCACGCACCCAGACTCCTTGCTTCCTCTTCCACTAGGCATATGGGGAGCTAAAAGTCTTCTGTAAGACTCTAAAGTTACTGTGAGGTTCCAGATCAGTCTCTCCAGCCTACCCTGCTAACTTAGGGGAGAACAGTCCTTTTGGTAACTGCAAACTCAACCCAGCTTGACTCTCTGCTCGCATGCTATTGCCATCTTGTGCCCAGTCTCCAGAAAGAGGGTCTGAGGACCACAAGAGTTCCTCAGATTCCTGTGCAGCCCCATTGTCTTCAGCAGGGTTGTACAGGTAAAACTGGGACCGGAAGAGAACTAAACTCTGCTGCACGAGGAGCAGACTCCAGTTTGCTGTCCCTTAGCTGCACTAGTGCTATGGGCCTTCCAGGGGTTCATGTCTGAGCAGGGGTGACAGTGGACGAGAAGCTGGATATGAGTCAGCAGTGTGCCCTTGTTGCCAAGAAGGCCAATGGCATTTTGGGATGTATAAGTAGGGGCATAGCGAGCAGATCGAGGGACGTGATCGTTCCCCTCTATTTGACATTGGTGAGGCCTCATCTGGAGTACTGTGTCCAGTTTTGGGCCCCACACTTCAAGAAGGATGTGGATAAATTGGAGAGAGTCCAGCGAAGGGCAACAAAAATGATTAGGGGTCTGGAACACATGAGTTATGAGGAGAGGCTGAGGGAGCTGGGATTGTTTAGCCTGCAGAAGAGAAGAATGAGGGGGGATTTGATAGCTGCTTTCAACTACCTGAAAGGGGGTTCCAAAGAGGATGGCTCTAGACTGTTCTCAATGGTATCAGATGACAGAACGAGGAGTAATGGTCTCAAGCTGCAGTGGGGGAGGTTTAGATTGGATATTAGGAAAAACTTTTTCACTAAGAGGGTGGTGAAACACTGGAATGCGTTACCTAGGGAGGTGGTAGAATCTCCTTCCTTAGAGGTTTTTAAGGTCAGGCTTGACAAAGCCCTGGCTGGGATGATTTAACTGGGAATTGGTCCTGCTTCGAGCAGGGGGTTGGACTAGATGACCTTCTGGGGTCCCTTCCAACCCTTATATTCTATGATGATTCTATGATACCCCCTGGGCACAGCTCTGAGCAGGAGGCGGTGTTCAAGTGGCAAGGCACGTTCCCACTTACGGGTACTGCGCGCCTTGCAGCAGAACCCTCGTCCAGCCGTGGCAGCTAGAGCTCTCATGCCCGCCTCTCCCCTCAGCATCCCCAATGTACTGAGGACAATATAGGGCATGCCTGCCAGGATGGAGATTCATCTGCAACTCCCTGCTTCAGGAAGCCCTCAACACTAGCCCCTCTGCATCCGTTCAGGCTCCGGCTCCAAGGTCTAAACGTTCAGCCTCTATCCTGGTGGCCTCCTCTGCTTCCAGCCAGCTGAAGGGTTCCAAGAAGCCACAGCCCCTGTCTGGGCCAGACTCAGTTCTGGCAGCCCTCAGTCAAGCCCCAAGGCATCGTGTGGCTTAACTGAGGGCTGGGTGGTTGGTTCCCACTGGTCCGCTTCCGGAAGACAGGTTGAGGACCAGTTCAGCTGCCCTGGCTGGTGCTGTACCTCATGCCTCACGGCAGTCCAACCCCGACACAGCCCCTGCGGCTGGAAGAGACCCTGGTCCTGCAGTTGCCTAGAAGACCGATGTAAGCAGTGTCTCTGAATTAGGGCCTTCAGCACCGTCGCTGCAGCATCAGCTGAGACCGAGGAAAAAGCAGCGTAGAAGCAAGACCACCAGCATGAGTTCTGATTCGTGAAATGCTAGCAGATCCATCTGATTTTTTTCCTTTCTTTTTTTTTTTTTTTGATAAGGCCACAACAGTTCCAAAGCAGAAACTTGTTCCACTTCCAGCTTCAGTAACTAAAGAGAGGAGCTCACACGGGTCATCGGATCCAATGGTGGCCAAACTTTTGGATTTGCGGTCGTTTCCCGTTCCGGACAGTTCTGTCTCTCTCTGCTCGGGTGCATGCCTTGGATCCTGGTGCAAGGCGCACAGCTCCTAAAAGGAGGCATGTATCCTTGGTTCCAGGATTGTCATCTTCATCACTTCCTAGGAAGAAGAGACCAGATCCTGCTGGCTCTTCCCAGGACCTTTCTCATCCCTCCTCTTAGGCTTCCTACAGGGCCTCAGCAAAGAGCAGAATCCCCATTCCTCCCTCTGCATCGGTTACTATCCTTGGTATACTTTCTCGGGTCTAGGTCTGCACCCTCTCCAGGAGGAGTATAGAGGAAGAACTGACCTGCAGTGAGATTCCGACCACCCTTTTGGTCTGCCCCCTATTGGCATGTTCCTGACACCCAGTAGTAGGGGAGACCTGGCAGTCCTTGGGCCTTAGTGAGGGACCACCTCAGGTCCTCTCCAATTTATCCTCCGTATGGATGGAGAGGGAACACTTCATCTGCAAAGAAATCTTTAAGCCCAGGGATCCTCCGATCCTGCTCCCCCAGTTCCATTGACACTACAGAGAGACCAGGGACTCTCTGTCTGAGGAGGATGAAGAGAGAGCTGCTCTCTTTGGACAGGAGCTTTTAGGACCTGATGGTGAAGCTGTACCTATCACTCGACCAAATGCAGGGGTGGCATCAGGCTTTTCTCCTTCTGGGGATGCTGTGCATTTCTATGACTTAGGGAATCCCATGGTGTCCACTCAAATCTCCCTACAGTACTGGAGGAAGAGACTTCTCAGTATCTTACATCCTCAGTGCCACTGCGAAGAGTAGGATATCTCTTCCTGTCCTGGATGAGTTGTGAGGGCCAGCCACCTCTGCGGGGCCCACTGACAACCCATCTCTAATGAACTATACCAGATTCCTTCTGAAGGGAATCTTCCTTCCATACCTGCTTTGTGCCGAATTCATTGATGCTGGCTGCTGCCAGCAACAGGGGGTCTGGACAGTTACACTCCACTCCAGTGGGGGAAGGGGGAGAAAGATGTCCTCCTCCTTCTCCCTCCATGTTAGGGTGGCAAATTATCTGGCAGTCCTGGCCCATTACCAATTCCATCAATGGGGGGCAGAGTGGGGGAGTGTTGCTTTTTCTCCAGGTCTTGCCTGATGACCAGACACAGCCAGTAGATGCCATCTTATTGAAGGGTCAGAAAGTAGCTAGACACTCCCTCAGGGCTTCCTTCAGTGCTTTGGACTCTGATGTCAGAGCGTTGGCATCAGGTGTGACCATCAGGAACGTGCGTTGCTTTGATCCTCCATCCTAGCTATGGATGCTCGAAGTCAGCTGGGAGAGCGTCGTCTTGGAGTGGAGGGTCTCTTCTGTGAAAAGACCATTGGTAAAACTAAAAGAGATGAGATCAACAACTCAATCTTTGGGGTCGATGCCATCTACTCAAAGGAGGCCCTCCGGTCCTTTTGCCAGTACCGGAGGCAGCAGCATTACCCCAACCTTCGGTCATCCAGTCACACGTCAACAAGGTGCAGCCTCACAGAGCCATTCTGGAAAGAGGCCTTTCAAACAAGGTTCCAAATCTAAACCGCCTGCATCCTCATCCCAGACAAGTCCACCCTCTGTTTTGGTGAGACCTTTGAGAGTCAAGAACCAACCAACCAGCACTCTTCTACCCTTTCCTTTGGAGGCAGGCTAGCCCACTTCATCAACACATGGAAGCAGGTTATATCAGACCAACAGGTCTTGGAGATCATGGAAAAGGGCTATGCCATACAACTGGAAAGACTGCCTCCTCCCAACTCCCCCTTCCCATCCCTCTCCAGGGACCTCTTTCACTAGGCAATCCTTCTCGCAAGTGTGGAGATGTTGCTTCTGGTAGGAGTTGTCAAGGAGGCTCTCACTTACTAGAGAGGGGTCAAGGTTTTACTCCGGCTTATCTTTCTGGTGCAAAAGGAAGAGATTTGGCGATTTGGGCCGATTCCCAATTTTAAGAGCATCTGGAAGCTTTTGGTTCCGTATGCTGACTGGCCTCCATAATCCCTTCACTGCTGGTCCCGGATTGGCTGTGACTCTGTCTAAAGGATGCATATTTCCAATCATGATTTGACAAAGCTATTGGAAGTGTGTTCCATTTGTGGTGGCCGGGCACCATTTCCAGTACAGGGTGCTCTCATTTGGCCTTTCCACAGCACCTAGGGGAATTGGCAAAATGCCTGTCTGTGGTAATACCACATCTGAGGAATCAGGGTATTTTTGTTTACTTTTACCTGGACAGTTGACTATCGATTTGGCTGCTGTGCGCCCACTGAGCCACATAATCACCACAAGCAGTTCTTTTTCTTTAGACCTAAGATTTTTCCTCAACCTCCCAAAGACTATCCTCTGTCTTACACACAGGATTTCTTTTACGGGTGCCATACTCGACTCCGTAGAAGGGAGAGCTTTTCTGAGGACCGACTGTTACATTCTGAAAAATGTCTATCAAAGATTCAAAGTTGCCCTACACGGAGCATAAAGTTCTTCCTGGGTCTCATGGAGGTTTAGGGTAGCCACTACCTACAGGACTCCATTTGACTGTCTGAAAATGAGACCTATTCAGCACTTGATGTCCCAGACCTCAGTTCAAGTCAGAACAGTCTTCAGTGGATCACCATGCCTTGGAATGTCGTGGTCTTGCTAGACTGGTGGCCGACCAGCACAAACACGCTCAAGGGTGTGCAGTTCCGTTCTCTGGGTCCACCCCAGACGTTGACTATTGATGCAGCTGGAGTCGGGGGGCAGGGGGACACTTAACAATTTGGGGGTCCTGATCGTCTTGAAAGAACGTTGCATATCAGCGTACTGGAACTAAGAGCAGTTTTTCTGGCTCAGTGTTCTTCATCTGCAAGGGAAGGCTGTGCAGGCAGTAATGGGTATTACATTGGCAGTGTACTATGTCAGCAAGCAGGGGGTGCTCATTCCACCCCCTTGTGCGCAGAGGTGTTTCTGCCTCAACATTTGTCCTGCAGCCCTACATCTGGCTGGGGAGAACAAATGCAGATTGCCTCAGAGACATTATCTTCCAGGTGTTTGTGGACCTGTTCACAGCAAGGTTCAACAGTGTCGTCATTTGTTCCAGACCAGGCAGGGACATCTCTCTGTCAGATGCTCTCCTGCTGCACTGGAAGAGGTGTCTGATGTATGCCTTTCCTCTGCTTCCCTTGATGCAGAAGATAAGTCAGGACACGGCCAGGATGATCCTCCTTGCACTGGCTTGGCCTCCTTGGCAGTAGTTTACCAATTTCCTTCAGCTATCTGGCAGTCGTGCTGCACCTCCCTTGGTCTCCTGTCCCAAGAGGGGAGCAGGATTTTTCACCTAGCCCTGCAATCTGCACTGGTGTTCATCTGTGCAAGACATACTAGTTAACTCTAAAAAATGGTCCACCAGAAATTGCTGCCATCTACAGTGGTCCAGGTTTCAGGCCTGGGTGCAGAGGAAGTCTGATTCTCCTAGATCTGTCTTCATTTCTTGTGTTCTGGAATGCTGAATGTCTTTTGAAAAGAAAAATCGGGGTTGCATATCTCATAATTTAAAGGTCCATTTGGCAGCTAACTCCATGTATCCTACTTAGTTGACTGTAGACGGCTGTTTGTTTATGTTTTGGTTAAAAAGTTTGAGATTTATATCAAATGTGTAATTGTTCTGTTAGAGACCCTGCCCTCTTGAGACTTCAGTTTGGTTTTGACCACATTGATAAAATCTCTGATCAAACCATTGGCTGAGTGGTTTTTCATCATTTTTAACTATCTCAAGGCACCAGGAGAATGTGTGAACTGCATGCACTCATAGCTGATCCACCTTTCACAAGGACAAAGTAATCCTTAGACCTGATCCTGTTCTTAGCAAAGGTGACATCAGATTTCTTCCCCCTCCGATTAAATCAGTCCGTTTTATTTCACTTCCACTGCCCACAACCAAGCCCCATTGTAAGGAGAATCTGTCCTCCATACATTGGATGCTAAAAGGGCTCTCGCCTGTTATTCGGACAGAACTAAGTCTTCATAAAACCTCAAGATTGATTTTGTTTTTCATATGCTAAGAACAACATAGGGCGTATACTTTCTTCCCAGGGGACTGCTGAGTATTACACGCCAGCAAAAGTTCCTGTCCCTGCTTCAATTGCACAGATTCCACTCGTGCTGTGGCTGCTTCCTTCACTCAGCTGAGGCAGGCACTAGTTGCTGAGATCTGAAATCTGGATTTCGGTGCACGCTTCCAGCCAGCACTAGGCTCTGGATTTGGCTGCTAGTGGATGCAGGGTTTGGCGAGGCACTGCTTCAGTCTTTGTTCAGCTAGGACTCTGTTCCCGTCTCCAAGTTAGTTTCAGCAGTACCGGAGTCTTTCCCGTTAGTGGGGAATATGCAGAGTCAGTTGAATTCCAGTTACAGGTAAGTCACCTTCATTTCTCCTGGTCACTGCGTGGGGCTCTGCTCCAGTCTGACGAATGAACTGCTGTTCGCTAGCATCTGTAGGGAGGGAGACGGGGGTGAGTGTGGAGATCATGGCTTCAGTGTATCATCTCACCATTCATAAACCATCCTACGCTGAGCACGTGAGAGGAGAACCAACCAAACTATCCTGTGGTTCTTGTTTTTCAGATGGAGAACAATGGCACCTTGTACTACAAACATGTCCAGTAAGTGCCTCACGGTCTGTCCTGTTGCTTGGACGTAATGGGTCAGCCCTGGCCCCACTAAAGAAGCACATGAGAGCTGTGATGATCCCTAATGGGCTGCCCAAGCACCTTCCAAGCTGCCTTGCTTTCATGCTTTTCTCGGTGCCTTGCCTGGAGGGCCAAGCCAGCTTGCTCTATGGGAGCAGGGGCTGATCTGGGCTCTGCCACTGGCTTAGCCATGTGGCCTCAGTCTCATCACCTGTAAAATGGGCCTAATACCTGTCTCCGGGGCGTGGGTGGGTTGGGATGACTGTCTCCAGTGTCTGGGGAACACGTGCTGCTCTCTTCTTAGCTGACCCCACCCCCGCCCGAAGTCCCATCAGCCATGGACACAACAGGGCCCGTTTATCTCTGCAGCTCCTTTGATGCTAGAGCAGGATGACCCAGTGCAGCATGGAGATGTTAATGTAATGGCCACATCTCTGATTCCCATCGGCTAGTACTCGCGGGGGAGGGGGGGGGTGCTCTGTTCTAGGGCACTCCAAATCCCATGTGGGTGAGGAAGGGTTAATCCTTCCTAGGTCTCCCTCCTCACTGGCCACTGCTTGCTCTGCCAGCTCCTTTGTGTAGCGCACTTGCCACTCTGACCCTGGCTTTCTCCAGCAAGTTGCTTCAGAGAGCTGGGCTCCTGGCCAGGGAAGGTGGGCTTAGCTCCCCTGGGGGCCACTTGTGTGAGATGAGCTACATCTCTCCCCCCTGCCCCTCCCCCCCCAAGCTGCTGCATCCCCTCGGGTGCCTGCAAAAGCAAGACCGGGCACCCAGAGGGTTAGCGGAGAGAAGCGGGGAGGGGGCTCTAGCAGCCAGCTGGCTTTGGATGCTGCCAGAGCCCTGAGGATTGAGCACCTTGAGCCCGGGGAGGGGGGACAGACAGTAGCGCCCGTCTCACCCCCGCCCCCAGTCATTGTAGAGTGACCGAAACCAGTCTGACCAAAGGCAGCAAACCCCTCCTCCCTGCCCCCCCCCAGGGAAGAGCCAGAGGTGAATTCCCAGGAGTTGGTGGGAGAGGCGGAACGGGGGGGGAGGGTTCTCCTTCCAGCTCCCTGCAGCTCTGGTGTGTTGCAGGCCCCTGGTGTACACGGTGTCCCTCGTGCTTCCTGCCGCCTACCTCATCGGCCTCTTCTTCACCCTGAAGACTCACTCACACATCTACGACATTCACATCAGCGACTGCCACAGTAAGTCCCCACCGCGGCCGGCCCAGAGCGCTGGGCTGACCTTTCCTCTGGCCCACTACAGAAAAGACGGGAGAACGGTAGATGGATTCTGTGCTCTCTGCTGTCCAGAGCAGGGGACTGGGAGCCAGGACTCCTGGGTCCTATTCCTGGCCTTGCCGCTGGCTCTGTGCACAAGGCGGGGATGGGACCTGGTATCTGGAACCTGCCCTGCAGTGCCATGGAAGTGCCTGAGTAGCACAGTGGGTAGATGCAGGGGCTCTAACCCCCAGACCTGGGTGGCAGACTGGAGACCACTGGGGAGCAACACTGTGTCGACCCAAAGCTTGGGCGGTAATGTCTCCCCCTTCCCTGGAAGGACTAACCCAGGGGAATAATTGGACAGCTATTAGTGTCGATAGGCTGCACCAGTTGAGTGGGGATGGGTAGATGGAGGGCCTGTCCCAATCGCTGAGCCCAGGTCTGTGCCTAGGGGGTCTGTCTCTGCTCACATGCCTCCTTGCTTTCCTCAGTGCCCGGTCACCATCACAGCGCCGTGGTCCACTGGTCCCGCTGCAGGGCCCTGATCATTCTCCTGCTCTCCACCCTGTGCATGTCCGCCTGCGCTGACCTAGCCACGGAGCACATCAGCCCCATCCTCACCAACTCCACCGTGTCTCAGGTAAGGAGCCTTCGGCCTGCCCAGATCCACGGGCCGGTGGTGCTGCAGCCACCCTGCCGGGAACCACAGTGGAGTGGATAAGTAGCCCCGTAAAGCCTGGATTGGAACGCATGGGATAAGCCTAGAACCCAGAGCCACCCCCACACAGAGCAGGCTCTAGGGTCCGATGCCGATGTCACTATGAATGATGTTACTTTGGAATCCAGCCCGATGGCCCCAGGTAAAGGACTTGTCTGGTGCTCAGCTGATGGGCCATGTAACCTTGTTGATGTGGTAGGTATGGAGTTGGGGCCGCTTAGTGACTAGCAGGAAGAGCCTGGCCTAATACAGTCCTTAACCAGCAAGTTCTCTCTCTGCTGAGAGCGGGACTGTGTTGTTTTCAAGCTCCCTTTCCTGAGGCCCCCATGAGGTTCAGTCTCTGCTCACCTGCATTGGCCCCTTGCCTGACAGGCAGGCAATCCTGGGTTGCTGACATTCTGAAGGGGAAGCCTCACTCAATCACGGGAGAGTTGACCCCGTTTAGCCACGTGACTGGGTTTGAATGCAGCTAGTGCACCTAATGCTCTGTGTCGGACTAGGGAGGCTAGTTCATCATAAGAATGGCCAGACTGGGTCAGACCAATGGTCCCTGTAGCCCAGTGTCCTGTCTTCCGACAGTGGCCAGTGCCAGGTGCCCCAGAGGGAATGAACAGAACCGTGATCCATCTTCTGGCAGTCAGGGGCTTAGGACAGCGGCTCTCAACCTGGGGGTACAGCAACTCCTCTAGATCAGTGTTTCTCAATCTGGGGGGTCGCAACCCCCAGGCGAGTCAAGGGACAGGTTTGGGGGAGGGGGTTGCAGGGGCAGGGCCAGCCTTAGGGGGTGGCAAGCAGGGCAGTTGCCTGGCGCCCCACACCACAGAGGGCCCCCATGCTAAGTTACATGCTTCAGCCCCGGGCGGTGGGGCTCTAGCTTCTGCCATGGGTGGTGGGGCAACAGTCGTCTGGAAAGGTGGAGAACCACTGGCTTAGGACACCCAGAGCCTGGGGTTGCATCCCTGCTCATCTTGGCTAGTAGCCATGGAAGATGGGTCCATCAATGGATTATCTAATTCTCTTCAGCCCTGGCGTGGCTGTGGAGGAAGCAGAGCAGTTCGCTAGCTCTGTGATGGCTCTCTCTTGCTCTCTTTGGCAGTATTTTATTGGGGTGACCGTGCTGGCTATGGTGCCCGAGCTCCCTGAGATAGTCAATGGAATCCAGTTTGCCCTGCAGAACAACCTAAGCTTGAGGTGAGTGAGTCCCCGGAATCCCGCAGGGCTTCTGCAAGAGCTGGCATGAGTTGCCAGAGGCTAGTCCTAGCCCGTGGCTTCAAATAGAGCAAATGGATAGATGCTAATCTCGTCACCATGTTCCCTAGTAGGAAACTCCCTTTAATGCTCTGAGAGGCTGGGACATGTGCCTAATGCTCTAGTTCACCGAGGGGGATGCTCCAAGAGGAGCTGCCCCTGGCTGGAGTTGACCATGGGGACCAATTAATCTGACGCACCAAGCCACTCTCCAGTGTTCAAGCCAGCAGTGGATTTCCATGTGGAGGTGTTGGTAGCTCTCCACTTCTCACTGTAATAAAGGACTTGGCTTCCAAGGATGGTATCTAGGGGGAAGAGCCATCTGTTCCTTGTCTCGGATTATTTAAGCAGAGAGAGTCCAGTCTTCCTAGAGCCTTAAATGTCTAAAACGGCCCATTACAAACTCCAGGGTGAAGTATCTCCGATCTCCCCCTCCCTGCTTTTGGAGATGCACTGAGAAGGGCTGGAACTGAGGTATGTTCCAGACCCCAGGGGTGTGTGTTGGTGCACTGCATCTCATACCGGTCCCTTGGTGGAAAGGTTCATAGATACTAAGGTCAGAAGAGACCATTATGATCATCTAGTCTGACCTGCACAATGCAGGCCACAGAATTTCACCCACCCACTCCTGCAAAAAACCTCTCACCTATGTCTGAGCTACTGAAGTCCTCAAATCGTGGTTTAAAGACTTCAAGGAGCAGAGAATCCTCCAGCAAGTGACCCGTGCCCCATGCTACAGAGAGAGGCAAAAAACCTCCAGGGCCTCTTCCAATCTGCCCAAGAGGAAAATTCCTTCCCGACCCCAGATATGGCGATCAGCTAAACCCTGAGCATATGGGCAAGATTCACCTGCCCGATACTACAGAAAATTCTTTCCTGGGTAACTCCGATCCCACCCCATCTAACATCCCATCACATGCCATTAGGCCTATTTACCATGACTATTTAATTACCAAAACCATGTTATCCCATCATACCATCTCCTCCATAAACTTACCAAGTTTAATCTTAAAGCTAGATAGATCTTTTTCCCCCACTGCTTCCCTTGGAAGGCTATTCCAAAAGTTCACTCCTCTGATGGTTAGAAACCTTCATCTAATTTCAAGTCTAAACTTCCTGGTGGCCAGTTTATATCCATTTGTTCTTGTGTCCACATTGGTACTGAGCTTAAATAATTCCTCTCATTCTCCGGTATTTATCCCTCTGATATATTTATAGAGAGCAATCCTATCTCTACCTTCTTTTAGTTAGGCTAAGCAAGCCAAGCTCCTTGAGTCTCCTTTCATAAGACAGGTTTTCCATTTCTCGGATCATCCTAGTAGCCCTTCTCTGCACCTGTTCCAGTTTGAATTCATCCTTCTTAACCATGGGAGACCAGAACTGCACACAGTATTCCAGGTGAGGTCTCACCAGTGCCTTGTATAACGGTACTAACACTGCCTTATCCCTACTGGAAATACCTCTCCTGATGCATCCCAAGACCGCATTGGCTTTTTTCACAGTCATATCACATTGGCGGCTCATAGTCATCCTATGATCAACCAATACTCCAAGGTCCTCCTCCTCCTCCGTTACTTCTAATTGATGCATCCCCAGCTTATAACTAAAATTCTTGTTGTTAATGCCTAAATGCATATTGTTACACTTCTCGCTATTAAATTTCATCCTATTACTATTACTCCAGTTTACAAGGTCATCCAGATCCTCCTGTAGGATATCCCTGTCCTTCTCTAAATTGGCAATACCTCCCAGCTTTGTATCATCTGCAAACTTTATTAGCACTCTCCCACTTTTTGTGCCGAGATCAGTAATAAAAAGATTGGTCCCAAAACTGATCCTTGAGGAACTCCACTGGTAACCTCCCTCCAGCCTGACAGCTCACCTTTCAGTAGGAGCGTTGTAGTCTCTCCTTTAACCAATTCCTTATCCACCTTTCAATTTTCATATTGATCCCCATCTTTTCCAATTAAACTAATAATTCCCCATGTGGCACGGTATCAAACACCTTACTGAAAGCTAGGTAAATTAGATCCACTGTGTTTCCTTTGTCTAAAAAAATCTGTTACTTTCTCAAAGAAGGAGATCGGATTGGTTTGGCACGATCTACCTTTTGTAAAACCATGTTGTATTTTGTCCCATTTACCATTGACTTCAATGCCCTTAACTACTTTCTCCTTCAAAATTTTTTCCAAGACCTTGCACACTACAGATGTCAAACCAACAGGCCTATAGTTACCCTGATCACTTTTTTTCCCTTTCTTAAAAATTGGAGAATTGCTAACATAGTTCCTATCAGATGGTACAACCCCTGAGTTTAGATTCATTAAAAATTCTTGCTAATGGCTTGCAATTTTGGGTGCCAATTACTTTAATATTCTTGGATGAAGATTATCTGGGCCCCCTGGTTTAGTCCCATTGAGCTGTTTGAGTTTCACTTCTACCTCAGATATGGTAATATCTACCTCCATATCCTCATTCCCATTTATCATGCTACCATTATCCCTAAGATCCTCTTTAGCCTTATTAAAGACTGAGGCAAAGTATTTGTTTAGATATTGGGCCATGCCTAGATTATCCTTGACCTCCACTCCATCCTCGGTGTTTAGCAGTCCCACTTCTTCTTTCTTTGTTTTCTTCTTATTTATATGGCTATAGGACCTTTTACTATTGGTTTTAATTCCCTTTGCAAGGTCCAACTCTACTTGACTTTTAGCATCTCTCACTTTATCCCTACATGTTCTGACCTCAATAAGGTAGCTTTCCTTGCTGATCCCTCCCTTCTTCCACTCCCTGTTGCTTTCTGCTTTTTCTTAATCATCTCTCTGAGATGCTTGCTCATCCAGCTGGCTCTACAACTCCTGCCGATGAATTTTTTCCCCTTTCTTGGGATGCAGGCTTCCGATAGCTTCTGCAGCTTTGGTTTAAAGTAATCCCAGGCCTCCTCTACCGTTAGATCCATAAATTCTTCAGTCCAATCCACTTCCCTAACTAATTTCCTTAATTTTTGAAAGTCAGCCCTTTTGAAATCAAAAACCCTAGTTGCGGATTTATTTTTGTTAATCCTTCCGTTCAGTTTGAACTGAATTAGCTCATGATCACTTGAGCCAAGATTATCCCCTACAACCATTTCTTCTATGAGGTCCTCACTACTCCCCAAAACCAAATCTAAAATGGCATCCCCTCTAGTCAGTTCAGCAACTACTTGCTGAAGGAATCCATCAGCTATCTCATCTAGGAACATCTGAACCCTATTATTACTAGCACTCGTCCTCCAGTCTATATCTGGGAAGTTAAAGTCTCCATGATCACACAGTTTCCATTAGTATTTACTTCATTAAAAACATTAAAAAGGGCTCTATCCATACCCAAATTAGATCCCGGCGGTCTGTTGCACACCCCAAGCACTATCCCAGGGGAGGCTCTAATAGTTTTCTTCCCCAATGTAATTTTTGCCCAGACGGACTCAGTCATATCCATTTCATTGCTTCTTATTTCTTTACATTCTACCTCCTCATCGATCTACAATGCTACTCCACCACCTTTACCTTTATTTCGGTCTTTCCTAAACAGCGCACACCCTTCAATACCTGTGGTCCAGTAATGACAACTATTCCACCATGTTTCTGTTACCCCTATAATATCTGACTTCACTTCCTGCACCAGTAGCTCTAGTTCCTCCATTTTGTTACCTAGGCTCCTCGCATTGGTGTACAAACATCTTAATTTTTGCTGTTTTGGCCTCGCTCACACTCTGTACCCTATTAGGCATGGTCATTCTACAGCCAGTATAACCTATTAGACTGGTATCCACACTGCCTTTCCTCCTTATAGCCATTCTCCTACCCACAGCTGTATCCTTTCTTACTTTGTTTTCTTCCCTCTCAATGCTAAAATCCGGCGTGGAGATTACCTGGACATCTCCCAACCATCTCCCCCTAATTCCTAGTTTAAAGCTCTCTTAATCTGTTGTGTCAGCCTCCATCCTAGAAGTCTATTTCCTTCCCTACTCAGATGAAGTCCATCCCGAGAGAACTGTCCTCTGTCCATGAATGCCTCCCAGTGGCCATACATCCCAAAGCCCTCCTTGTAGCACCACTGCCTAAGTCATCTGTTGATAGTCATAATCTTGTCGCACCTTTGTTGCCCTTCTCTAGGAACAGGCAGAATCCCACTAAAGATCACCTGAGCCTCGATTTCCTTAAGCGTCTTCCCCAGCCTAGCATAGTCTCCCTTAATACTTTCCAGCGAGAATCTAGCCGTATCATTTGTTCCCACGTGAAGGATAATTAGGGGATTCTTTCCTGCTCCCTTTAGGATCCTTTTCAACCTCAGGTCTACATCCCATATCTTAGCACCTGGAAGACAGCACACCCTTCTATTCTCTGGATCAGCTCTGGTTACAGGCCTGTCTATTCTTCTCAGTAAAGAGTTCCTGATCACATAGACCTGCCTTTTCCTGGTGATGGTGCTATTCTCCAGTCTATCCCCTGTTCCCTCTGGCTGCAAGTTCTTTCCATTCCTATTCTCCCTTGTAATCCTCTTCAACCCATCCTGTATCCTCCTGGGGCTCATATTTGGTGTAGTCTCCATTGACTCTTCCCCTTTTCTTATAGGACTAGCTGCTCTTCTCTTCTTCCGTGCCCTTCCACCTTCAGCGACTACCAGCTGAGCCCCTTCTTCATTTTCCAACTCTGCAAACCTGTTCTTGAGCTCTGTTTCTCCTTCACTAGCCTGTCTTTTCCTCTGCCTGGTGGTGCTGAGCATACCAGAGTCCGCAGGGCAGGATTGACCTGGCCTGCAGCCCATGTTGGAAACTGATCCCAAAAAATCCTTTTTCCTAATGAAATCGAACATGGCCCTCCTGCACAGCTGAGCGGTACACAGCGCTGCCCCTTCCTGAAAGCCGGGTCCCCTCAAACGTGTGACCGGTGCTACTGCGTGCAGGAAAAGAGTGCAGTGTAATGAAGTGGGGCCCCGTATTCCCCGCTGGACCTCTAGATGCTGTGTTAGAAGCCTCGAATACAGGTTAATTTATGGTGTCTGCTCCTCCTCCCTAGTATTGAGATTGGGAGCTGTATTGCTGTCCAGGTCTGCATGCTTCAGATTCCCATCCTGGTGCTCTTCACAATCTTCTACGTAAGTAATGGAGCTGGAGCCAGACTTCATGGTTACTATGGTTTTCTCCACTTGGCTTGTGGACACTGGGGCTTTGGGGAAGGAGGAAGCGCCTGTGGTTGCAGGGGTTTATGACGGTTGCACGCCTAAGAATGTCACTCAAATAGGAACATCATGCTGGTGTTGGCGAAAGGTATTGGAGAAATGGTGCCACTGAGCTACGCTATCCTTAGAGCAGGAATGGTGGAGGCAGTTGCAAGGCAGGGTTCCCTGCACCAGCACCTCTGATTTTTGGAGAGCCAGTCTCTATTCCCCAGGTTCCCAAGCAGTGGGCTGACTGCACAGTCAAATTAACAACTCCCTCACTGTCTCAAACATGCTCATTAGATTTTTAAGGGGGAGCAGATGGGACAGGTGAGATTATTGCTAATGTGTGTGAACCAGAGTGACGAAAACCAGTCCTCCCGCTGTCCCAAAGGGACTGGGAACGTGGCAGGTTAATACATTTTTATCCTGATCATGGACTTGAAAATACTAAGCTTCTTGTGACTGTTTTTTGCACTATGTGCATAGCTTGTTTGTCCACACTGCTGCAGGTAGAGTATATTGCAGTGGGTGGAAAACAGTCTTTCAAGAGTCTCTGGGTAAGGAATTGGGACTGTCTAAATGGGCAGAACAAACTTTCTGAATTTACTTTGACTGTCCATGCAGGGCATAACCATGGCTGACTTACCAAGGGTTTGAAAATTGCTCTCTACCTTTCCACAGCCGACAGGTTTCATACTTGTCTTCAGTGACCTCCATGTCTATTCCAGCATGTTCAGCGTGGTCCTCATGAACTACATCTTCATGGATGGCAAGTGTGACTACTTCCAAGGTAACAGTCCATGTGGGCCAGTCTTCTTCTCCCATAAGAATTTTAATCCTATCCGACTCCTCCCACAGCCGCTTACAAACATTCCCACGCTTCCTGAGCAATCTCATTCAGGAACCGGGATTGACCGTGTAAAAGGGGCATCCCTGTGTCCAATGTCTGTCTCTGACTCCAGATCTGATTGCTCTAAGGTTAAAAAGTCTTAACTGCAATCCCACTCTTGGAGTAGAGAGGCCCTTTCCTTCGTACTAATCTCCCCAGTAGGAGCTTCAGACCATCTGATCATTCATGATGTGGTGTTGGGTTTCCACAGTTAACTGGCTCAGTAACTGGAACTTAAATCTGCTGCCCCAGGAGTGGATTCTTCTAACTGGTAGATGACTCAATTCCCACAGGAAGCAGCTCCAAAGAAGGTTTTTGTCATAACGTGCTGTTACCTGGCACTCAAATGTTGGCTTAAACTGTCCCTTAACTTGGAGATACAGTGTAGTTTCACATCCTGGAGCACTTGTCCCAGTGTGAACTTCCAGATTCTGTCCGGAGCAGACTGGCAGCTGTTCCATCTAGTACAAAATCCACCTTCCCAAATCTTGTTCACTGAGTGTGTGATTCCAGCCCTCTAGTTCCTAACCATGGCGGTTCTCACTCCCCCAGGTACAGTGCTGGTGATGGTCTACTTCATCCTCCTAGCTGTGTATTTCTTTGCTCCTTCCCCTGCTGGCTGCTGAGGCCTGACTCCATGGACCTTGTGTTCTTCTCTTGGGAGAAGACTTCCCCCTCCCATGCCCCAGGGCAGCTTCTGTTAACAAATGTTGAGTGTTTCTCAGGGACTCGGCTGGTCTGGTTTTACTCTAAAACCATTAGTTGCATGAAGCTAAAGAACCTGCCACCGGAGTTTGTTTTTCCTTCACCAGCTGTTTTAAAAGATGGGATGGAATTGGGGAATTGCTAACCACTGGAAAAGGGTGGGGGTGGTGGTCGTAATCTGGTCACGCCTTCTTAACCGAAGAAGAAGCCTTAATGCCAGAGTGCTTCCTTGTGTACCAAAGTACAGCTCAGTCTGGGATTGTGGCTAGAGGGAAATCTGTTGTTGGCAAAGGCTTTTGAGGAACAGAAGAGGCCTCTTTAGACTCTGAAGGATGCGCTGTTCTCTTGCTGCTGGGAAAGTGGTGCCCTCTCCAAGGTGCTGTCTTGAAACAGACCTATCCTGGGAGGACAGGAGAGGACTCTCTTTTCAGAATGCTACCTGCTCGTCATGCACATGGCAGCCTCTAACACTGGCCTGTAGAAATAACACAGGTGGGTTTTGCTGTAACTTGAAATGAATCCTGTTTTTTTTTTTTCCCCAACTGTTCTGATTAAAGCAGTTTTTGTACAAGCTGGATCTGGTCCTGTATCTAGAGGGGTAAACAAGGGTCTCTGCAGGCAGCCACATGCAGGGATATGGGGGATTGTAGTTGACTGACCTATCTGGTTTCTTCACACCACTAACTTACTCAGGGACAATATAGGTTTTTAGGCCTGATGATCAGTCTCCATGTAGCACGACCCATGTGAGGTGGGAGAAGCCAACTGTTAAGAGACCCTTTCCTTGGAATAAACATCCCGCCATCACTCAGGGCCTCTGTCCTCTGCTCGGAGCGTATCTTCTGCCTCTGTTAGTACAGACCAGAAGGCAGAATGGTCTAAAGAGATGCTTCTGTCAGGTGAGTTCTTGTTAAACTTTGCTGCTGCTCCCTAGTCTGGGCTTCTCGGTGAGAAGCCATTTCTTAAATCTCCCTCTCCGCTCTAGAGCGGTGGTTATAGCCTGTGTCCCACTGCAGCACTACTGGTAGGGCAGAGCGGTCTTGCATTAGCCCTAGATCTGTGCGCTAGGGGTGTCAATAAGCCAGCCGCGGGCGCAGGGCTCAGCCTTTGGTATCACTTCTTAGGTTTGAAGAGCATGGTTGATAGGAGTTGCTCCCTTTGTATTTCAAAACCATGTGTGCCGCAACTTAAAGCCTGGGTTGCTTTAAATCAGACAAACCCTGACTTCCACTGTGCCTGAAGACCTTGAGGGGGAGATTCTATCCCTACCTCTGCCCCCGTGTTCCTAGAGGATGCTAGACTGTGACACTGAACAGGAGCAGCTGGGGCTAGACTGCCACATACCCTGAGCGTTCAGGGCAAGTGGAGCTGGGCTTTGGCCATACTGCACTAAATATGCTGCAATGTCTGGCTCTAGGTGTCTCCAGGGGGGTGCCTGTAGTTAATGGACCCTTGACAATTTTGGCCTTCATGTGTCTGGGTCTTATTTCGCTAGCTTTCACAGGTGCCTAATACCAGCTCCCTGGGCTAAGGCGGAGCTAATGTTGGAAGCATGGACAGTGGTGTGAGAATGCTCTAGCAATGTCAGTAAGGAAATTAGTGCAGTAAATAAGTCCTGCGACCACTCACTGAATGAGGACAAAAAAGTACTCCAGAGGGTGAGGCCCCAGCCCAGAATAATCCATGCCTGGGCACCTGGGGCCTGAGCTAAGCACAAGTACCCAAAGCTTCCTTCTCTGGGGTACCTGACTTTACATCCCAAACTGTGCCTTTAAAAGGATTTATTTCCCAACTGGGTTCCCCTGGAGTACCTGAAAAATTCAGATTGCCCTTCTCTCTCTCTTTTCTCCCCCACCCGATCATCAGCACGGTTTGTACAGGGCTTTACCTGCGCAACACACACTTACTAACCCTTACTAGTAGTGGAAGGGTTAGTAACAGGAGCAGGCTCACTTCCTACGGATCAGCCACAAGAAGGGGATGATGGTTTGACAGTAAGGTGGAGACTTTTGATGCTCTATAAAGAGCGATTTAATTACTACAGGAGGCTTGTGCCTCTAGCTCTCTTCCTTCCCCTACTGCCCACAGGCTACTGCCTCCATGTTGTGGGGCCCCTTTAAGGAGAGAATTGGAAGTACAGACCAGCAAAGAAGAACCACTCCACCTCCTCTCAACTGTTGCCTTAAAAAACCAACCAGGGGTGTGGATTTAGCATTTCACTTAACGTGAGTTCTGGCTTGACTGAGAATGAGCAAGGTAACGCTTGGGGCAAATATCTCCTACCAACAGAGGAGGTCTGTTTTGCCTTCCCTCTTCCAAAGCTGTTAGCAAGTCTCCTGTTCTCTTAGAGAACAGGAATCTGCTAAGAAACTGCATCTCCATCCCAAGGCCTCCTTTCTTCCCAGGCCAAGGCCAAGGACTTTTGTTAAAGACCCTATAGAGAGAGAGCTAGGGGATCGTTCAGAGGCAGCCAGCAGTTTCCTAGTACAACCTCCAGAACTAAGTTTGGTTGCAATAAAGCAGATTCCCTACTTCTGCAGTGATAGATCCATAAAGTTAATGTCAAATGGTGTCTCTTCCATTGCTGCTCTGGGCAGGGGGGTTAAAGACCCAAGGCACCCCTGCAGCTGTCAGGCTTGCAGGCATTCTGCTTGACAGGTGATCATTAGTGGTACTGCAGCTTGGGCAGCAGTATTGGGGGAGTGCTCTGGAGGGCTCCCTGCATGAGTGGAACTGGACTTGCAGCAATTTCATTCCAAGTTGGACTGGTGCAGTGGCCCAGCCCAGGCTACAAGCATGGAGTAAGTGCATGCATAGAAGTGCTGGCATGGCTTGTGGACTAATGCACCAGTACATGCCTGGAAATCTAGGGTCAGCTAGTTTAATGGTGATAACTGCATTGGCTACCCAAGCAAATGCTTCAGTGACACCATCGCTATTATATGACTGGAAGGGACCTCAAGAGGTCATCTAGTCCAGTCCCCTGCACTCATGGTAGGACTATTCTCTCAACCAGCCCTGACAGGTGTTTGTCTAACCTGCTCTTAAAAATCTCCAGTGATGGAAATTCCACAACCACTGTAGGCAATTTATCCCAGTACTTAACCACTCTGACAGGAAGTTTTTTCTAATGTCCAACCTAAACCTCATTTGCTGGAATTTAAGCCCACTGCTGCTTGTCCTATCCTCAGAGGTTAAGAATAATTTTTCTTCCTCCTTCTTGTAACTACCTTATGTACTTATGTCTTCTGTCTTCTCTTCTGCTGACTAAACAAACCAAATTTTTCAATCTTCCCTCATAGGTCATGTTTTCTAGACCTTTAATCATTTTTGTTGCTCTTCCCTGAACTTCCTCCAATTTGTCCACATCTTTCCTGAAATGTGGCACCTAGAACTGGACACGATACTCCAGTTGAGGCCTAATCAGAGTAGAGTGGAAAAAATACTTCTCGTCTTACAACTCTCCTGCTAATATATCTCAATGTTTGCTTTTTTTGCAAGCGTTACACTGTTGTCTCATTTAGCTTGTGATCCATTATGATCACATCCCTTCCTTCAGTACTCCTTCCTAAGCAGTCATTTCCCATTTTGTATGTGTGCAATTGGTTGTTCTTTCCTAAGTAGAGTACTTTGCATTTGTCCTTATTGAATTTCATCCTATTTACTTCAGACCGTTTCTCCAGTTTGCCCAGATCATTTTGAATTTTAATCCGATCCTCTAAATCACTTGCAACCGCTTCCAGCTTGATATTGTCCACAAACTTTATACATGTACTCTCTATGCCATTTTCTAATCATTGATAAAGATATTGAACAGAACCCCATTCATTATGCCTTTCCATCATGACTGCGTACCACTAATAACTACTCTCTGGGAACAAGAGTTTGGCCCTACTAGCTTCTAGATCTCAGCAAGGGTGAGGCATAGGCTCAGGCCTAAGATTTAAAGACAAAAACTCCGCTCCCAATTCTGCTTTGACACATATATGGACAATACCTACTTCACAGGAGCATTCAGAGGGTTGGTTGCAAGGGACAGTGAAAGTAGAAAAGCTATTAATGCAATAGCCCTGAAAGATTTTTTTTTTAAGGATATTAGCAGCTGCAGATACTAGCATGGAAGACAATGGGAGGGAACAAGAATGCATCAGGACTGATCGCTGAGGTTCAAACTGGAAGCAACTTTCAACAATGCAGAATTATTTATAATCTTGCAACACTAGCTTCAGTGCTAAATCCACGCTGGATGCTAGTAGCATACTTAATAAAAGGATGATACCAGGAGGGCTGGGGCCAATATGGACAGGCAGTGGAGTCTCATACTAAGCTTTCAACCAACATGGGAAGCCAAACTTTTGGGTATAGGAAGCAGCTTTCAGAGCTACCTTTGAGTAACACACTTTAGCTCTACTCCTAAGAGCTGTCTGCTTAGATCCTGAGATAATAAAGTGCTATAAAGTACAAAGTCCCTCAGTAAGAAATGGGTTTAGAATCTACTCCTCCTTCCTCAACACCGCAACGACATGTCCACTGCTGTGAAATGATTGAGTTGAATGCTGCACGCTTTGCCGTTTGTGTTGGCTCTGTCTCTACCCTGGCCAACAGAAGAGGAAAAGGAGAGGTGAAGGGACACAGCATGTGATTTGGACAGAGGTTTTTTTTATTGGATTTTAAAAAAAAAACTGCAAAAACACTGACAAGGTCCATAAATACAGGCAAGTACATCTCTTGGTCAGCCCTTTGCCCTCCCACCAACCCAGCACAGCTTCACACCTCAGGATGTTGGCAGGGCGACAGAAGGGATGACCACCCATTGCTGCATGCATATCAGACTCCCACACTAAACACACGAACAGGACTAGGGGGCACCGACTGAATGTCAGGCAAACGCAGAGGCTGGCCAAACGCTCCCCGGCTGGAAAGAGGGCACAAGTTCATTCCTCAACACCAAAGAAAGAAACTGCACTTACACAGCCGACTTGTCCCCAGTTCATCCCCTACAGCTAAGGTAACTTCACATTGGACTCTGCATCCATACCGAATAGCATGAGAACATTGCCCTTGGGTCTACTAGTGTCTAGAACTGGCCGCCGATGGCTTTTGATCAAAGGGGGATGGGGGGGGGGGAGGATAATGCAGAGGAGGATTTAAAAATAAAAAAATCACAGCAACAGTTCCATCATCACCCATGAGGCTCAGTCACCAGGTTAAAGTGGCAATAAATGGAGAAAAGCCAGAGCAAGGGAAGCATGCAATTGAATTCGTGTCATGGGATGAAAACTCAAGACATTTTATAGCAACAGATCTATGGCCAGCACACACTGTAAACATGGGAGGCGCAGCACAATTCCTGCATCCTCCGTTGTTCTAGGCATGGACTATCTGACACAGCAACGAAGAGTGTTTGGTTTTGTGTGGCAATCCCCTCACAGCTGAATACATGTTGGTCCAGCGCTCTGTTACTAGACTGTTTCTGCTCAGAGAAGCAAGTAGTGGCAGAGCCTGCTTGGAGCAGGGCAATAACTGCTAGTCAGCCTGGCACCAAGGGAACCACTTACAGGATTTGAAACCGCACACTTGGAATCTAAAAAGATGCTGTCAGGTCATGTCAGCATCTCTCATTAGTTCCCCAGGAGACCTCCATTCAGAGTAGCTGGAACACAGGGTCACAGCAGTGCTCTGGGAAAGTCTTTGGCATAGGGTCATGTGATTAGGACTTAGAAGGGTTATTTTAGTCAAACACTGCAGTCATCACTCATTCCTTTTTGTCAGAGGAAAAGCCAAGTAAGGACTTCAACACGGGACCTGTTTTACACAACAGGGGCTTGCTTCAGAGGTGCTGAGCCCCCACTCCCACTCAAGCCATTAGCTGGGGGAACTCTGCATCACAGGGGGGGAGGGAGGGAGAGAGAGAAGAGAGTAACAGGCTGCAACACTTACAACCCTGTTTCTCTAAACAATGGCAAAGCCCAGGAGTTAGTGGGTTATTCACTCCTAACATGTAGGAACAGCACCAACCAAGTGAAGGTTACCGGAGACTGAATTCGCTAGTCCATCTGCCCCGGCTGGCCTACCAGCCCTACTTAGCTCCTGAAACTGGCCCACCTCCCTGGGAAGGAAAAGCAAGAGCAGTGCTTGGAAGCTGTTCTTTACAGAGATGTGGCAGGAACGTATCCTCCCTTTGTAGAGTGCTACTACCCCTTTATCAAGCCTCGGAGAACTCCCCCGCAACAGGCCCTGCTCCGGCTGTTCACAGGGTTTGGTACCAGGCTGTTTTCTAATGTGACAAAGTTCATATTGCTTAGAGACAATGATGGCTTTTATTACTCAAATCCTCCAGCTGTACCAGAAAAGCTGCAAACAAGCATGAGCTCAGAGGAGAACTGCACGTCTTTAATGAGGCACAATTGAAAAAGCAAAACGGGGGGGGGGGGGGAAGAGTTCGAGTCTGTGTGTGTCCCAGAACAGGGGCACCTGTTTCAGGCAGCACAGTGAAGCTGTCAGTTAGCACAGGGGAACCGAAGCCTAGCATTTTCACTGTCCAGGGAAGAACTACTGACCTGTGATTATAAAATACCAGACTTCTATTTAAGCCTGTGCAGACACGCTTCAGAGGCTCGGTTGGTTGGTAAAGCGTTGCTTGCTGTTTGCTTTTAAACGCTTAAGCCACTACACAAAACTGCTCCAAACATCTCACCCATCAGGGCTGCAAATGAAGCGTGGAAGTTGGGAAGAGATCCTGTTTTATTGACCATTGTAGGGAAAGGAGGTTTTCTCCTGACAATCAGGAGGACCAAGCAAAGGAAGTTAGCAGCAACAGGAGGGAGGGGAAAATGTAGCTGAAGCTGTTTGATGTAAAATAATGTTTCAACCACACTTATTTTACTATGCAGGAACACGGTTTCTCTGCAGGATGCAGCTCGGTTTGCAGTACTTCAAGTCCTTTTTTTTTTAAACCCACAAAAAATAAAGACTATATTTTTCCTCCAAAGATCAAAATAACTAGCCTAAAGACATTCATATGGGACAGAAGTGCAGTGTCCAAAAGGATTTTTTGTAATATGAAGATCAGATACTGCCGTATTTTTCTACCCAAGAATCCCCTTTGCTCAAACTGCAGAATTTATTAAGCAGGTTAAAGGGCTCATCTTAACCCTTTCCCCTCGCATACAAGTACTATTTTTATGGTTGGAAACCCCCCCCAGCAATACTGGGTATTTCTAGTCACATTTCAAGCTCACTGGAAAGTACAGTGCTAATAGAGAATACAAGTCTCCGATTTCAGCAACTCAGCTGAGACTACTGTTATCAAGTGGAGAATCATTGTTGCTCCACTTTATTTTGAGGAATCAGAAGGAGATGCAGGGAGGCCATCAAAGTATTAACAGATCAGACTATTGGTCTACAATGGAGAGGATGAAATGGGCTCATTACTCAGGGCTTGGTCCTTGATGTTCTTAGCATGATCCAACTCCCACGGAAGTCACTGGGAGAGAGGGATGTGCAGCTGTAGCCCCAGGTGCTAGTGTAGAAGAGGTAAGTGAACATGCTGCCAAGTTTCAAGGTGCTGTAGGGACCTATATTCTAGCTTCACCAAAACGCTACATACCACACACAGTCTAGTCGCATTGACCATATTGCGCTGAGAGATCTGCAGTAAAAGTAAGAATCTGCAGTAGTGAAAGTAGATTACAAAGACTGCCAGAGGCAGGGGTGGACTTGGGTTGTCTTCAGTGCTGCTTTAAGTCAGGAACGGCATCAGCAAGGCAAATCACATCACAGACAGGCTTAGGAAGGCCAGTGTAAAGCAGAGCCCATGAGGCCATGCGAGCTGACAAGAACATCTAGAGCAGGAGCGTGCGTGTATATAGATCCACTACATTCCTCTTAATGCTGCCTTTGGAATTGCTGGAGGAGTGGAAGAGCGCTCAACCTAAGAAGCGCCGGGGACTCGGGAAGAAAGAGCCAGAACTTGTGCTATGTTGCCATTCGAACATGATGCTCTTGGCCAAAAACGGGAGACCCTAAGGCTTGGTGTAGATGTGAGATCTTTGCAAGAGAAGATGGGAGCCGCCAGAATTAGGCCAAAGGGAAAGTCTCAGGTGGATGGAAGCTGAATGGAAGCATCAAGTTGGGCCTCCAGAGAGCGTTCTGGAAGTGGGGTTAGGAGAAGAGCTTCAGACATCTTGGTGAGCTCTCACACACCGCAGCCTTAGTCACTGAAAAGGGACTGGAAGCCCGGGAACTGAGCGCTCCCCAGCTCGACATCTTAGGCACTATTACTACGAACAGCCACCTGCACACAGAACCTGCTGATGGGCTTATCTGGCTATTGGTCCCTGACATCCAGCTCCATTGGGAGCTCTCAGTTCAGACAGCAGCATACAGCTATGCCAGTGGATGGAAGCGTCAGCTGCTGTCGCTCAGACTAGTACCCGGAGAAAGGACAGAAAGTGAAATGAAATGTTTATCCGTGCCCTCCACACACAAACCCACACTTTCTGCCCACGGGGATCGTCCTCCGAAGACTGACAAGACTAGAACAAACCTGGGAGACTGAGAGGCCAACATGCTGGCCATCAAGTGACGCGAGCACCATCCCACCTGGGTATAAGGAGAAACCACATAGGAGGTCTTAAGCAGGTCTCTGCATGAATATCATCAGCCATCCTGCAGGCTCAGAAGACATCTAGCTTCTCCTTGCAGCCGAGAGCATCCTGCTAAACTGCACTGAAGGGGGCCTGAGACAGCATGGTTATCAGCGTTAAAAGCACAGAGCAAACAAACATGGTTTGAATTACAAGGCACTGAAAGACGTTTACATTTGAAAAGCTGCCACATCCCTTATTTCGCTGAGGCCATGAAAGGAAGAAGCTAAATTACGGTAAAATACTGACCCAAAATGATAGGGCACGGGAATCTGCAAAAGAAACTTAGGGAACCTTACAACACAACATATATTAGGTAGTTACTGAGCAGTGGAGCTGGGAGCACAAAGTAGCCACAGAGACTCATCAGCCTTCAGATCCATCTTGTGGGGTTTGCTATTGGGATTTATTGAACACTACTGCAACCTCTTAAAAGAAAAGCAAACCTCTAAAATTGGCTTTAGACATTGGAGGGGGAGAGTCATTTGGAAAAACTACTAAAAAAGGCACTTAACAAAAATGGTCTTCAAAATACAATTGTTCTGTTCAAACCCAACGTCTCAGCCTAGTTCAGCTGCTCCACATTTGATGGCCAGTTCTGTACATTCTCTCGAGCTGGTTTCACAGTGACATGGAGCACGAAGAGAAAGACACCCAGGAAATCGACATTTCTTCCTTTCCCGCTTTTGTAGAAAGGCGAACAGTATTCACAGCAAGGCAAGAGACAACATTGTGAAAAAATGAGCTGTTAATTTTGCAGCTCCCCAGAAGCAACTGTCCACAGAAGTTAAAAAAAAGCCACACACAAAAGGAATAAAACAAAGCATTGGACAGGCAATTCAGAAAAAATTCCAATGCCTGAGAGAACAAACAAACAGGCTACCAAGTTATGCTTAGGTAACTAATGTTGAGTTGGCACAGATGGACTAGACCCTGAATACAGAGGGCATGACATACTTAAGGTTAAAGACAGCTTTAAAATCGCTATAGTAAGTTTCCTCAGTTCGCTTTTTCAGAGTGCAACATGGGCAGAAAGGGGAAGGTGCAGCATAACACACTGCCCCTTCCCACCACCTGTTTAGAGAAAACTACACAGTAGTCCATAAGCGGCGATTTTTAACCACCCTTCCAGGCAGACGTTTCAATATGAAAAAGGTGAGGAACAATTACACTGTTGCTTAAAACCACACCACCCTGCACCGAGATTTTAAACTGCGCTGGCGATCTTCATTTGCTGCTCCCACGTGCCAGCCATCTCCCAGAACTCAAAGACGATGATCACATGCCCACAACACACATGCAAATCTTCAGGCAGCGAATGCTATACAGAGGCAGAGCCAATTCGGGCATTCAGAGGATGGATGCTGCTGTGAGCAAAGGGGAATTGGACTGTTCATTCCGCATGTGGTTGAATTGGTGCAGTTAGCGTCTCCTACTCCGTTAAATGCATCTTTAGAAACAATAAGTTAAACACCATGCCACAATTTAAGCCCCTTCCCTGCATTTATTAGGCCACAGGCATGTGCTAACAGCAGGTTGGTGGCTGTATGTTATGAACGAGATCTGAACAGCATCTTCGTTCCTGAAGTATTTAGAGAGATCCATAAATAAAAAGCTGATTTCCATAAACACCAAATAAACATTCACAGAAAGGCATCCGACGTATTTGCTGAGTAAGGCGCTGAGAGCAGGGTCCTCCCATCTCCTTAGCAGCGGCATCCATAAAGGGCGGGGGGGTCTCTTTAGTGTTTCTAGGGCAGAGTGAGAACAGCGAGGAGTTCTCATTTCAGTCGCTCAATGAGTCCCTGTGTGAGGCCAAGGTGCAAAAGCTGCGATCTGGAGAGAGTTGCTAGATGAGGGAAAAATCCCAACAGCTTCTCCCATGACAGTTCCAGAAGGCTGGGGACTACTAGCCACATCTTAAATAAGGAGCCAGTCCGTTTGTTTTCGTGGATGTTGACCACCCCTCCATGGACGTACATGCAGCCAGCCTGGGTGGAAACAGGACAAGAGGGAAGTTACTCATGTTCACGCACAGAGCTAAGCTCACTACTTACTGCGTGTGGGGCTACGCTTCTGAAGCTCATGTGCTTCTCAGAAGAACCCTGCCATCCACATCTGGAGAGAACCAAGCATTTGGACAAGCAGCAATGGGCTTACTCTGCCGCAAGGGAGATTTAGGAAAAACATGTCGACTATCAGGGTAGTTAAGCACTGGAGGTTGTGGGATTCCCATCGTTGGAGGTTTTTAAGAACAGGTTGGACAAAAACCTGTCAGGGATGGTCTAGGCATAGTTGGTCCTGCCTCAGTGTGAGAGGATGGACTAGCTGACTTCTTGCGAGCTGCTCCAGCCCTACATTTCTATTTGATCTTTAGAACCAAGGAGTCATTCTGATTTCAAGAAAAGGTCTGTGCTGTGCTACTGATGAGCCAGCAGAGGGAGCACAACTTACGTTCTAGGGATGGTATGGACACCAATGTTGCTGATCTCAAAAGGCGATGTAATTTTGAGGGCCATTAGAAGAAAGAGCTTGTCAGACTATGACTAGGGGAACCTATTCCTGCAACCATTATTCCCAAATGTCCCACTAAAGTCATGCAGATTTATGTCTAAGGGATAATGACCAGGCCTACAGAGCATAGGACAAAGGTAAGCTTAGAGAGACAAGGTGGGTGAGGTAATATCTTTGATTGGACCAACCTCTATTGGTGAGAGAGACAAGCTAGAAAGGTAACGCCTGTAAGAGAATCTTACAAATACGATAACATATTAATATCACCAGAAGTCCTGAGAGTGTCCCTTTAAGACTGTCACAGTGAGTCATTTAAAGGATACCAAATCATCCTTATGCAATAGCTAGTTAGAAACGGATCCTACAGCTGATCCATGATTTCTAATTCCTGGATTGTCCAGCAGGTTTGGAGGTTGCTTTCCGATGCTCGCTCACTTAACACAGCGAAAGTCTTCTCAAGACACTTATACACCTGCTCACCTTCAACTCCCTGCAGTCCCTCAGCAGTAGGTTGGTTTTTATAGACTGGGCAACTGATGTTCAGAGAAGAATCATTACTTTGGGCTAACACAGTTTGAAGACTAGAACAGCATCACTGCTTTCTGGAAGCACAGCATGCAGTGTGCCGTGGCAGCCAGAGAGCACCCCGCTGGGTACACAGTCAGAATGACAGGGAATTCCTGTTCTAAAGGCAGGAACTCATCTCTGGCCTTAGTCTCCCCTGTATGCTGGATTTTGTTTAAGCCCACTGAATATGTTCCTCTTTACTGATGCCAGTGGCTCCATGCCATACATTGTAAAGCTAGACTCCTGTCAAGGCTAGAGCCTGGCTGCGGACTGACTTGACTGCAGTCTAGAAGTACCTATGTGGGAAACGCATATTGGATAGCGGGCATTTCAGTCGAGCGGAGTAAGGCCTAACATGAGCCAATGGCTGGAAGATGAAGCTAGACCAATTCAGAGTGGAAATAAAGGTGTACATTTTTAACAGTGAGGATAACTAACCACTGGAACAATTTACCAGGCGTCATGGTGGATTCTCCATCACTGGCTATTTTTAAATCAAGACGGGATATTTTTCTAAAAGCTCTGCTCTAGGAGTTTTATTGGGAACGTTCTCTGGCCTGCGTTATACAGGAAGTCAGACTAGATGATCACAATGGTCCGTTCTGGCCTTGGTATCTATATTCCAGACCCACACAAGTGTCTGAACAGGTAAGTGAATGAATTAAGCTGTATCTAACAAGGCACATAGGGGAAAGACAGACTACAGCCACTTACTGGTGTGACAGCAGCACAGTGAAAATAAACTGGTTCAGGCATGACAGCTGGGAGTTTCACCCACTGGAAAGTTTGAAGATTTAGCTTCCAGATGTCTCCCAATATCACTTCTCCGTTATATCCCCCACAGACAAACACATCTATAGAAAAGGGACAACAACCACACAATGCTTAGAGACCAATCTCGCATGATGATCAGCCACGGCCAATTCATTTAAGAGTTACAGCACACACACTAACTGAAACCAGCAACTGGTCCTCTAGAACAGCTCCAGAATGTCCACTTTACAATCAATGTGAGCTCTGAAGACCTTCTCAGAACTATCACGGTAGGGACCAGAGCTAACAGAGATTGTGTGGACACCTCCCCTGCCATTCACTTATGCACATATCACCTCCCAGCCCATTTGCGCCCACAACAGCCAGATGGCAATTACAGCAGTTGCTTACGCGGTGAGGTACAAGATAGAATCGCCCCTGCCTGAGAAGCGAGTGCAGCGCCCATGCTCAAGGGTTGCTGCTTTAAAAAAAAAAGTCTTAAAATCAACCTGAGACTAGGTTAATTGTGGTGTGGTTTGATTAGGCTCCCATTTCTTTTAACATATAAGCCTCAGTTGAAAGACTTGGACATCGAGGGTCACTATTTTGACTTTAATTTCTTCAGAAGTTGCACGTGAGTAATTACTTAACCAGCTTGCATGGCTGCTGCTGCTGAACTAGAAGTGCAGAAGCGTTACATGGACTGCTGGGGCTACAGAGAGGATCTCAGCTTTGTCAGAGGCAATTCACAAGGCGGTTCATGGCTGTAGGCCAACGCTCATCATTGAGCGAGTATGGATCTCATATGCTTGCCCTCCCCCCTCTCCAAGGCTACATTGCAAACTCTGCAATGGAGCAAAGTAAGATTTCTAGTGAGATCACCTGGAGGGGGTGGAGAGAAGAGAGCAGAAACCTCCACCACCACAGGCCAAGAAAGCTCAATGCGTTTTCTTTGCAAGCTTATATAATGGCCTCTCATTTGTTACTGCATGAGCGGTTCCAGGCTCAACTCTGATACTGTCTTTTAATCTAATCTGCACACAGCTTTATAGGCCATCACGAAAAGGCCCCTGTGCCTGATAAACCCTCTAAAGAACTCCATTTCAAAGTTCTGACTCTGCCTCTTTTCTTGGGGCAGAGAGGTTAATGACAGATCGGAGGAAGGGCTCTCATTGGTAAGTGTGGATCATGTTATCAGCTATGTTGTAAAGTGCTGTATATTGAGGCTGTAATACACTCAAAGACAAATCACCACCTAAAATGGTAGTTTATATGCTGCATATAATTACAGCTCTGGACTCTTCAGAATCATATTTGTAATAAATAAAGTATGTTATATTCCAGAAATTAAAGTGACCGGGAGTAGTAAGAGACACTCCTTAAGCTCCACCCAGCTGGCTCCACCGAGCACAAGGAGTAACTAAACTCTCTTGTGAACATCTATGTGTATTATCGCCTCCTGCTGGTGGCACTTCACTGACACTGAAAGTTAAGGTTTTTGATAAACTGTAGAGTCTCTGGTGCTGGTCCCACAAGGTGCTGTGTCCTCAGTCCCACAGAAGATGGCAAGTATTTTGCTGGATTGGACCCTTTATTACACCCCCCCAAATGTTGCTTTTCTTTGAGTCTCCTGTAGGATCTGAGACAGCATTTCCCATATTACAGAGACCAGGCCATCCCATTTCTTACCACTGTTGGGGCAAGTTCTCTTTAAGTGTACATGAGGCATTGAAACAGATCAATTGCTATTCTTACCATTTTTTATTTGTACACAACTGTGGCATCTTCTGGCTGCCGGGAAACCTGCAAAAAGAGCATGGTCATGAATATCAAACTGAGAAATCTAAATGCCATTGAACAGCTCAGTGCTGGGTCATACAGCTATAAGCCAGTTCCTTTATTTGGGGGAGAAAAAAAAATCTGATTTTTTAAGATCTTCACCACATGGCTGCCACGTTCATGATCTCCAAATTCTCCACTTTTCAGGTTTCAGCAATAGGCCACAAGGGCCAACGTGGTTAATGTGAGTCTAATCCACTTTCCAGGGGCAGGGGAGAACATCTCACAGCCCCCCACCTCGAGCTCTGATCTCTGGATCGCTATAAGAGGACAGGAGTCAGAGCTCCCTACTGCTAAAGGGGCCAGGAGACTCTGGAAGTGGGTGGGGTGACTTTTCTGGGAGGAGCGGGAAAATGACAAGCCAGTCTGGCTCTGTCTCCGGGGAGGGGTTGACCATTACAACTCTACCAGTTTGCGACAAGGTTAAAACTGCTAAAAAGACTTCAGACCACTTCGTTCCAACTGCTGGAGTAACAAAGTGAGTGGAGTTAGGTACAGACGACCCGTTTGTACACGGCCGCGTTACAAAAGGCTTTGAATTTCTGAGTGCCATCTGCTACTAGGAGGCAATCTTCCCTGCCATCCATTTTACATAAGAGTAAGAGGTCTGCAATCCCAGACTTACCTATTTTCTCATGAGGTCTCGTTGCAATTTCTTCCCATGTGTTTGTTTCAAGGTTGTATGCATGGATCTTAAGGAGGACAAAGGTGACACATTAGCTCATATGGTGCTGTCAGGATAAAATTAATAGGGAGAGGCAGCTACTGGCACAAGACCCAATCCTGGTCTGGTGCTGAGCATCCTTCCGTCCCACTGAACACGGACAGAAACAACTGAGGGTATGCAACACATTAAAGCATCAGGAAACTATCTTCAGCTGCCATACGCAGTGCCAAGAGAAAAGGAGGACTTGTGGCACTTTAGAGACTAACCAATTTATTTGAGCATAAGCTTTCGTGAGCTACAGCTCACTTCATCGGATGCATAAAAGTGGAAAATGCAGTGAGGATGTTTTTATACACAGACCATGAAAAAATGTGTGTTTATCGCTTCAAAAGGTTTTCTCCCCCCACCCCACTCTCCTGCTGGTAATCGCTTATGTAAAGTGATCACTCTCCTTACAATGTGTATGGTAATCAAGGTGGGCCATTTCCAGGTCAGAAATGCTGGAAATGGCCCACCTTGATTATCATACACATTGTAAGGAGAGTGATCACTTTACATAAGCGATTACCAGCAGGAGAGTGGGGTGGGGGGAGAAAACCTTTTGTAGCGATAAACACCCATTTTTTCATGGTTTGTGTGTATAAAAACATCTTCTGTATTTTCCACAGTATGCATCGGATAAAGTGAGCTGTAGCTCACGAAAGCTTATGCTCAAATAAATTGGTTAGTCTCTAAGGTGCCACAAGTCCTCCTTTTCTTTTTGCGAATACAGACTAACACGGCTGTTACTCTGAAAGCAGTGCCAAGAATGGTTTACCTTTGCCAGCCACTCTAAATCATTTTCACCCTGGTTTTGACACAAAAAGATATCACAAAACAGTGCCCACAATAAAACCCAGGCAGAAAAGTATCTGTCAAACTTGTGTGTTGTGACTGTCTGTAATAGTTAAATCTAGTCTGGAGGGGGGCAGGGGAGGAAATCCCACAGTTGAAGGCAAGAAGCGCAGAGTTTAACATCATTTCCCCCTCTCCCCCCTCCCAGCAGTAGTTAGTTGCATCAAGATATACTTATCTAGGAAGAAAGATACGAAGCACAAAGAACAGGGAGATGAGGACAAATCAATTGAACTGTGACAAAGAAAAAGTTTTTGAAAATGTAGCATCATTTAGAGTCCTCTCCCTATCCATCAAGTGTCTTGGCATCTAAAACCTATTTGCTCCACAAAACGAGGAAGTGAAGACAAAGTATTTACCATTAGAAACGGAGCACAAGTCGGGGGTGGTGGAGTATAGAAGAGAGTCAGACACACACCTGAATCCCAGTATCATTCCGGGGGTGGTGGAGTATAGAAGAGAGTCAGACACACACCTGAATCCCAGTATCATTCCGTTCCTTTTAATGAATCAATGCCTCCTTATTTTGGCACAGATGGTACATCTGGAAAGATGCTCGAGCAGAACATCATTTCCCTTTAACCACATTAAGTTGATCCTTCTCAACAGAACTACAAGTTACTTTGGGAAATTGCTGTGGTTGTTGAGAATCTACCAAATGACTTCTTAATTTGGGATTCAACACAACAAATTGGTAGTACACTCATTCCTTCACAAGTCAACATTTTAATCACGCCGCCATTTATATTCCCGAGGGAATTCGCCACCAAAAAAAGAAAAATTCTGCAAATTTTATTGGTCAATAAATAAATGTGGAGGCTCCAACATGGCAGTGGGGAGCACAGGCGACCGGCTGCACAGAGGTGGGAGATCAGCCTGCAGTCCCTCCGCCCCCCAGGACATGGACTTGGCAGTGAGGGTGCACCTGACCCTGACACAGCGCAAGTGCCGGGCCTGTTCTCGGGGCATCCCTCGCAGTGATTTACGTCTCTGCTGGCTGCCTGAAACAATGCGCTTATGCTGCTGGGGAGGGGCGCATGACTGCTCTGGTGGCCTCCCTTTGCTTCCTCATCAAAAAGTCATATATCCGCAGGGAAGCAAAGAAATCTGCACGGGACATGAATTCTGCGCATGCATAGCTGCACCGAATTTCCCTAGGAGTACACTTATAACAGGCTCTTCTCCCTTCTTCTGGTTATCCCAGTTCTTATCACCTTCCCTAGTGTCAAACTAGGATGGCATGCTGGGGATGAAGAGAGAGAGTGCTGATTGTGCCCTGCTCTGTCTCAAACCCTCCACTGCCAAATGCCTAGGTCTTTCCATTTATTTATTTTGATCTCTTTACCTTATCCAAGGAATAAGCAGTCCAGGAAGTTCCACCTCCCAAGATATAAATCCTCTGCCCATCATGTGCAATTTCATGTCTGTACCTGAGGGTGCAAAGCCAGGTCCATTTAGCATCACAAGAAGTTGATAACTCCCTTGCAGTCCAGCACTAAAAGCTATTCTAAACACGACTAGCTTGAGTGGCTCAGGCTGATACAGCCTACCTGCTGTCCTAAAGCAGTCTGCAGTGGCAGGAGTTTTACTTGGGTGCTTTGGGATCTTTCACAAGCAACCCAGACAGCAAACCCAAGCCCTGAGAGAAGTACGGTATCGTTGCAACTGTCCTGCATAAAACTAGCTCCATCTTCTTCTGATCTCGGACATCACGTTACACGATCAGATGAGAGATGGGTCACATACAGCTTCCTTCCCTCCCCCACACTTCACCCACCAGCCAGCCCAGAGCACTGCAACTGTTCTTGTGTTGCACAGTCTAGTTTTAGGGTCAAGACTGAGACGTTTGCCACTTCCTTCCTGGGATCCGTATACCAGAAGTGCAAGTCTTCAGACACACACCACTATTGCTAATAAACATGCCCATTAGCTCTTTCAGATTCTCCCACTTCAGACAAGTTACAGTGTGTTCCCTAGTCAAAGCCCTCTTGAGATAACGCATCTGCCATTAGAGCAGAGAGTAGTTTTTCGTATCAAGTCTACCATAAATTTCCTTTCAAAATACGCATCTTGGAACAAACGAAAGCTCGCAGGGAATATAAAACCGTCAGCGTCTCACCTCTCCTCTGGCATGTCACAGTGCATGTTGTTTGGTTTCAGTTGTATCCATTCCCTAGTGTTAAGGTCTAATTTATGTAGATCTGTGCTATAAATGTAACCAGTTGTTCCTCCAAAAACATATAGGGATCCATTAATGATAGCCATAGCCTGGAAGATAAGGAAAGAAAGAAGGCAGGCCTATTAGAAGTGACGTGTTAGTTCAGTGAGTGAAGGAAGGGGAGATTTCCCGTTCTTCATGACCCATGTATACGCTAGAAAACTGGCCCTTTATCACTTACAAAACCACATTTCCAGAAGTAATGCAGCAGAGGAGGGGAAGAGGCAGCCAGGAGCTGCTCAACAGGGCCTAATGGAGTCAGTGTAGAGGTGGCCAGGTAGCTACTTCCCAGAAAATGGGGACAGGAGAAAAGCAGGTGGGGGTGGCTTCCACACAGGGAAATGTGTGCACCTTCATGGAGAAAGAGCCATATCAAAGCCCATAAACCAGCATGTCGTTTGCTCAGTACTGGTCAGTCAATGACGACATTCGCATGAACAGACCCAACAAAGGGAAGGCGAGAAGTTGGTTTAGAACAAGGCTTTTCATTTTAGTGTAACGCTGAAGCCCTCCAGACTGGTCCCTCAGCAGCAGTTAATCACCTACATACTGAGTCCTACCCAGAGGGCTTACATTTTAAATAGGCAACCCCCTACTGCACTGGTTCTATCTTGAAGCGCACTGTAGGGTGAGGTTATCGTATGCAGGCTTTATAGCAGGAGGGAGTTTGAAGGGGACTTGAAAGGAGAGGGGCACCTGGAGCATGGGGCTAAAGGAGTTCTGAGCCTATGGAGCCGCCTGGGAGAAGGCAAAGATGAGCGATGGGGAGCATGAGACAGGATTCCTGGCAGAGTGGTAAAAAAGGAGAGTAGCCAAGTAACATGGAGCAGTGCCCTGAAGGGGAAGAAGAGTGTCACAGATCCACAAGATTGGCGCTACGGCCCCAGCTTTGGAACAGTCTCTAGGCAGAACCCCTTCAGTGTGCTAGACCTCTAGGGGTCTCACGCTTGCTCCAGAGCTTCACCGCCTCCTCAGCCTGGACAGCAGGGCCATCAGCAGCCCTGCTGCACCGTGGGAGCTCCGTTTAGCGAGTCCAACTGAGGCAGACCCCTAAGGGAGACTTGCACAATCGTAGGGAGCAAAGAACCTCCTCCATCGGCAGCTGCAGTGACACCAAGCTGGTACCGTAACACCGACGAGTTTACTAGTCGATGGGAACACGGGGAGCACAGAGAAAAGCGAGTATAGCACAGTCCATCTGACCTCTTTGTCCCAGCTCAGGTGTGTGTCCCCAGAAGCCCTCAGCACCCAACCCTTAACCACCCCCTAGCGCCTTCCCAGTCCTTTGATCTCCACCAGGGCAAACACTGCCTGGCTTCCTGCAGAGAGGTGGGCCATCTAAGGTCGTTGATTGCTAGGTATCGAAGTCCTGACGATTGATTTGCCAGTCTTCTCAGATACTCCACTGATATGGGACCTAAGCTCCAGACAGCTAGAAGCCATTCCAACCTGTGTCTCTGAGCCTCTGCAGAGAGCAAACCACCCTTTCCACCCCCAGGCAACCCTGCAGCGCATTGGGGAAACTGAGGCACACACCAGCTTCAGAAAAAATATTACAGAACATTCCCAGTGTCACATCGAGAAGCTTAAATTTGATAGGAGAGGCAAAATGAAGTAAGTGGAAGGATTTAAAGAGGGAAAGTGACAGTCTGAATAGCAAGCAAGGCATTGAGAACTGCTGAATTCTGAATGCACTAAAAAAAAAAAAGACGGATCAGTGCACTAGGGGCTGTTTGAACGTTCAAGTCCAACCACAGTTAACCTTGTGAGTCCGTACAGGGCTGACCAACGACCAGAATGGTTAGCTTTTTATCACATACATATAGTTAGCATGTATCAGTGACAAGGATGAAAACCCTGGGCATTGAAAACAACACATGCAAGATAGCAGATGAGGCAGCCTTTACAATTCAAGAGAGTGTTTTAAATGTCCATCCATTTACAGCGTTGGGCAAAGGTGTGGTCAGAAGGAGGTGGCAGAAATGATCCCAGGCCATAGCAGAGATGTGGACGCTTCTCTGGCACACAGGCAGTATCTTGCAGCTCAGTGAGTGCCGAACTGGGGATGGTGAATATGCTTTATACATCCCGCACTTGGGGACAGTACCTAGATGCAAGTGGAGATGATATCTGCTATGTGTGCGCATATGGGGATCGGTTGTGCTCATCCATACCAGGCTATTTAATCCAAGATTTATCACGAGTGGTACCAAAAGAGTGGTTTACAAATAAGAATATTAGATGCATGAGAGAGAAACTTTTCTATCTGACATTGTGGTTTGTGAGCATAAAATCTTCTGAAGTTCCCACACCACAGAAACAGACAAAAAACAGCCACAGAAGCTCCCTTCCATTGGTCGACTTTGATGCACTAACACTGCATTGGCCAATCCACTTCCATTCAAAACTTCCTTTAAAACTTCCAAGCGTCAATTCCTATTGCTCTACCACCGACAAGCCTCTGACCTTATACTTTTGATCTTTGACAAAGTCCAAGGGCTGGTCAGCGCTGGGAACTTACATTGGCCTAGCTTTGTCTTCCGGGGGGGTGGGGGGGTGGATTTTTTACACCTGAGAGACATAACTATGCCAACCTAACCCCTGGTGTAGACAGCAGGGTCGACAAAAGAATTCTTCTGTCCACCTCACACCGTCTTCTCTTGGGGAGGAGAATTACTATTGCAATGGGAGAACCCCTCCTGTCGCTGTAGAGAGCGTCTACCCTGAAGCGCTGCAACTGTGCTGCTGTAGGGCTTTAAGTGTAGACACACCCTTCGAAGGACAACAGGCCTGGCCACAAGCAGAGGGGAGGGGGAAGGCACTAGACAAAGAACCACTGAACGTCCAATGAACAGGCAGCTTCGCACATGCGTATCTTCTAAGCGAAGTGGGGCAGAGTTGCACCCCATCCACTTGGGGCATTAGAAGGCTATTTAATAAGGGTTGCCTTTGCACCCTAGGTTTCACTTGGTACCTGTCCATATATTCGATTGGGTTTCTTCCCTCGGCAGCTGAGTAGGGCCCATCGCTTGTACTTCACGTTGCAGACGTGGACGTCGTTCCCGTTGCTCTCCCCAAATGGGATCCCGGTGCCGCCAAATACCAACAGGTTGTTCCCATGCAACACAACTAGAAAAAAGGAGCACAGGTTTGGGTCATACGCCGCTCTGGGAGAATGGAAAGGGACTGCGCTATTATTGTTTCTGTTGAGAGGACGAAGAGCTAACATTTCTTGGAGTTCTGCACAGGAGAAAGGTAAGGAGGCCCAAGCTAAGTGCCTGCTTGCTATGGTGACGGGGCCTACATTTTCAAGGGCAGCTAGTGATTTGGGAGGTCAATTGCCTTAAGAGAGGGCTGATTTTCAGCAAGCGCTGGGCACTTGTCCTCTGAAAGTCAGGCCCTGTCAAGTTGTCTCAAGTGGGCACTCAGAATCACTACTCGTTTTAGATTTATGGCAGGCACTTTAAAAACGCTCATTAGGAAGCAGGTGGGTGAGGTGAAAGAGGACAACAGTAACAGTGACCTGCCCACAGACACACAGCATGTCCATGGGAGAGTCAAAACAGAGCACAGCTCTCTCACTTCTCTCTTGTGCTCTAGTTACACCACATTGTCTTTACACAGTTGGATCTGCACAGCACTAGGGCATTCCACTAGAATAGATTTCACATGCAGCAACTGGATTCTTGTACTCACGTGACATGGATGCTAGTTCTCTAGGCATATAGCCTTCGGTGCCCATTTGATGCCATGCGCCTGTTGCAAAATTATATCGCCAAAGTTCCCTGAAGAGAGGGTAGTCTTCATTCTCTGGCCCGCCAGACTCATCGTAGTCCGGGTTATACCCTCCAAACACGTACAGGTTGGCGTTATCTGCTACACAACGATGGCCGCTCCTTGCTGGTGGGGCTCGGTGGCCTGGAGCAGGAAGAAGTTATTTTTACTAAGCATATACAGAAGGGAGAAAGCAAGGTTTGGGGAGCCAAGGAAGGAAGGAGCTAGGTTGCATATTTTGGGGGATCAAAGGCGGACGCTGCAGTGGATGAAATTTCAGCTTCCAACTGTAACAGCTAGAGTTAAATGGCAATTATTATTTTTTGCGTGCGTGCACGTGCTAAGGAGTTGATATTTCCATTATGAGAAGATCCACCTCTCTGAAAAGGTCTTCTCTCAACACCTTGTCTTCAAGGGCCTGCATGTTACATCTCATCCTAGACTACTCTACTCGTCCAATCGGACCTTGCCTATTCAGATGCTCTGTTATACACAGGACATCCTCCATGATCTTTCAAACCCTTCCTCAGAGCTCCCTTTCTCGGATTTCATTCCAGACACTGTCCCAAAGGTTTATAGTAAAATGTTGGGAGGGAACAGTGAACACATCATGATTTAGCCTCACTTCTTCCTTAATTCCTACACTACGCTTTATCGTTCGCTCCTGTGGGGCTGTGTTTCAGGCAGGGACTTGTCGCTTGTGTGTGTCTGTCGCACCTTGCACATCTATGGGACGGAGTTAAACAGTTAACTAAATTAAGCTTCAGAACAGCACAGTAACAATCCCCTGGAAGACCAACACAAAGGCCTTAATAATACTGCCTGGAGCACAGTCGGGAACCCAAGAGAGAACACAGGCTACAGGAAAGGGTAGGCAATGGACACGTACCTCCCCAAATGGAAGACCTTCGCATGCCTGCTCCTTCCCTAGAGCAGAAAGTAAAAAGGGCAGGGCGCGGGCAAATCCAAGGCGACACCACATACTGAAGATCATGCTGGTGCCAAATAAAATTTGGATCTCCATGCTCTGCGTAGGCCTCATTCCTACTACTAGGCAGCAACAACTTTGCCACCATGCAACAGAGCTGTCATTAACGCAGGTTCAGATTCACTCTCCTGTACGCCCCCCTTTGCCCTTGTGCCCCACTCCACACTCACACAGAAGGGAACCCCAGCACAGGCCAACACATGAATCCCCCTCAGATTAGTGGCTAAAATGTGGGGGTGAGGAAGGAGAGTGCTAAACAAAATAAGCTCGGTAGCAGAGGCAATTTTACATCTTCCTGACAGATTAAAGACCACAGGCTAAGACTTAGGACAGCCACTTTCTTCCTGGAGAGTGACACTAGAAATCTTCACTGCCCATGGACAAGCGATCCAAAAACAATGCTCAGCTTGTTTTAGTTCAATACACACGGCGAATCAGGCCTAGCCTTGCAGCTATGACCACACAGCGTGCTTCCTCCTCATGACCTGGAGCCACAGACGATGTGGCTAAAATAGCCGGTTGTGTTTCTCTAACTCCACCATTTTGCTGAAATGCCCACTGGTAACCATCACTGTCTGCGGCTTTCAAAACATCCCCAGAGCCGCCTGTCGCAAGGAAAGCTAACTGCAGGAAGTCTCTCCCTAGGAGCCCCTCTTCCAACAACATTCTGGATAAGCAAAGGTAGAAAGAGTTCAGAATAAAGGGCTGTTACCCAAGGAAAGGCCTTTTAACTGCATTTCTAACTCAGTGGGCCAATTTATTCCAGCAGTCAGATGCTCTGGAGCTGAACATACAAGAGCTACACCCATATAAGAGCAAAGTCCCAGCTTGCTGACACTAGGATAGGCAGTGAAGATAGTACCACCTATAACTCAGATTGCCTGACACTTTCCTTTACAAATAACCAAAACCAGGGTCTGATAACTTGACTTAATTTTAGCCCTTGAGTTGAAATTTCCCATGCCAGGTGTTTGCCTCTGGCTTTTCTATATATAAATTTCAGCTAGAACAGTTCAGCTGTTTCCAAGAAAGAGAGCAGGAGAAAAATACAGTGTTTGAGCCTTTAAAAAAAAAAAAATTCTTCCAGCCATCACTGAGAAGCTGGAGCCCCACCATGCTTTTGGCACAGGGAGATGACATTTGGCAGGAAGATCACCCTGGGTCAAGGATGTGCCTTTTTCCGTGCCTGTGAGAATTTGCCCAAATCTGACCAAGTTAAACTGAAAAAAACTCCAGTTCACATATGCTCAGAGAGTCAGAGTTTAGCAGCTACATTCGCCAAACATTCTTTATTGAGGATGCTCCATCTCTGGGCTTCCTAGCAGCTCCTAGGAAATTTGGCAATTTTGGCCTTAATCTCTCAGTTTCCCACATGCAAAATGGGAATGCCACCACGTAATCTCACAAGAGTGTCATGAAGATAACTTCATCAGTGTTTATGAAACACAAATCCTAAGGGGAGACTGCCACAGAGATGCCCAAGAGGAAATGATTAATTTTGTATTCAGTGCAGGTTCTGGATAGTGTACAGTAAATGAGAGCAGGGGCCTGATACTGAATGTGGAGAGTAAAGAGAAACATTGAACAACTGCCCATTTGCTGAATGAAGCCGAGGTCCTAAGGCACATGTAGCAGGTCTCATGACGACTGGATCTAGTGCATTTCAATTATCAGTTTTCTACACAGGATAGAGGTCACATACAAAGTGATTTGGCAAGAGTACAAAAGTGCTCTTGTTTCGAAGATGCAATTCACAAAACTCCCCATTTTAGAAAGTCAGATCAGCAAGCAACATACTGATATGAACCAAGCACACCTTTAAACACCCGTGCTTATACACACCCAAATCACAAGCACTCCTTAAGCAGCATTTGGAAAGCGCAGAATTTAGAAGAGGTTCCCATCACCCACACAGTGATCGGTGATCAGCGCCACCCACCTGCTCTGAAAGACCTCTTACGGACCTTTAGGATGGGACGAGATCGAGGGAAGCGTCTAATTAGGACCAATCGTATTTTCTTCTTAGAGCCTGTTACCACAATTACCAGCAATGAGTCAGATACACACACTCAGCAATAACAGCAGCAAGTTAAGAATCACGAAAAATATAAAGCATCATCACTAACATGATGTAAACTACCGGTCCAGAAAGGTTAACAGCTTTTACCGCCCAAAAGAAGCAGATGTGCTTAAACTGGTTCCAGGTCTGCCAGATGAAGGTACCACTATTGTGCAGCGTACACTTGTTCGGACAGGTTTCAGAGTAGCAGCCATGTTAGTCTGTATCCGCAAAAAGAAAAGGAGGACTTGTGGCACCTTAGAGACTAACCCATTTATTTGAGCCTAAGCTTTCGTGAGTATCCGATGAAGTGAGCTGTAGCTCACGAAAGCTTAGGCTCAAATAAATGGGTTAGTCTCTAAGGTGCCACAAGTCCTCCTGTTCTTTTTACTTGTTCTGATCAAATTCAGTAATCTGTAGTGGAGTGCTGCCACTTTGTGGCTAAAACTCATCAGCTGTTTTATGTTGTTTCTAGGTTTCAAACTGCTTTTCATAGCACTCATCACTCACAAAGCCAATGAGCAGCAAGTAGGAGATAAAACCCAATGAACTGGTGACAAATCTTGTCATTAGCTCCATCTGTGGCACACGTGTGCATTACACTGATGAGAGGGATCCCGATACTATTCTGAATCAAAAAGAAAAGGCATACTTGCGGCACGAAAGCTCATGCTCAAATAAATTGGTTCGTCTCTAAGGTGCCACAAGTCCTCCTTTTCTTTTTGTGAATACAGACTAACAGCTGCTACTCTGTATTCTGAATCATGTTTTTCAGTTATCTGCATTAATCAATCTCTTCACCACAGGGAGAAATCACCAGATATGGACTAGATTAGTGGAAAGTAGTATAATCCTGACACATTCAATAACTACAGTTATTGGAACATATCTCAAGTTCACCAGCCCCAGGTGTCTTTCCAATGTGTTCATGAATTTGGCAGCATTACGGAAATTAACAAGATGTGACAGTCTGTTAAAAGTTCCATTTGTATCCCTACAGCAAATCATTGGAATGGTTTGATGCAGTTATGTATTTTTAACACACCCTATGTTACAGGGCCAACAGGATTAATGTGTGACGCTAATCCAAGCCAACTGGTTAAATTTGGATTAGTCAACAAATAGGTTTAGCGATGTGATCTCAGCACTGGGGTGAGAATTACTCAAAGAAAAAGTGGGTTTGATCCACGCTTATTATCAGAGGATACCAGTCAAGCCAAATAAACATCAAGCCAAATTCATTCAAATTCTGTTGATACAGACATAGCTCCCATTTTAACCATCTGTCAAATCTCTTCCAGGTATTGAGACCCAAGCTTGAGTATAACAGAACAAATGTGACCAACTTCCCTTTTCAATTCCCCCTCACACTTAACATTTTACTCTGCATTGCTGACAAGGTTTCATGCTTCTGGAACTGCAAAGGAAGCATTTACAGTAACTGAAATGCTTTGCAGAGCTGAGTAACATACACTAACATGTGTGTTGAACAAAGTAAGAGGTTTTTGCATGCGACAGTGGTAAGCTGAAAATTGCATACAGGCTACATTTTGGCCATTATTACCATGAAAGACAATTGCCTACCAGGACTGGTCTCCTATACAATACTGCTATCCTTGTTCAATAAAATTTTATTAGCCAATGAAGAAACTATACCAAATGTTAGTGCACAAACAAGAGTCACTTGATACATGTATTAAATCAGTAACCAAAAGGCTATTGGCCTCAAATCTACATTACTTTATTGAATTAAGATTATCTGATACTTTAAAGGTGATCTGCAAAGGAAAAACTGAAACATCGATCCTTTTTGGTTTGCTTATAATGAAGACAGTCTAACAGGAGTTTTTTGATTCATTTGTTTAAAGTCAGAAGCATCTTCTCTTCCTTGTTCATTTTTTTGCTGGAGGTTTCTTTAGAGGACAAAGAACTGGAAGGTCCAGGGCATGGAATCTTTTCAACAAAAAAAACTTGTCTTTCCACTCCTTGTCAGGCATTGAATTAAATTGGTTTTAGAGCTTGAATAAATATCACTTCCCCTTTACTTCCTTGGTATTTTTGATAACATAATTCTACCATCTCTCCATTTGTCCATAGAGTCTTCCAGGGAAAAGAAGACGATAAACCACCTGTATTTGTATGTAAAAGACAAGCAGAAAAGAAAATTTTTTAAAAATCTCAAACTTTTGAATATCAAAGCAAACACAAAAAAAAGCAAACGTTTTTTCCAGTTCACCTTTAAAGTTAGTAAAATAAAACTCACTAACCCATAATAAAGCTCCAGATTAACTACAGATCAATCAGGAAGTTGTCAAAGGAGTGCTTAGATACAAATAGATTGGAGTCCAAATTCCATCCTTGGTTAGGCATACGCAGAACCCAATGGAGTTAATGGGTATTCTGCATAAATAAGCAACAGCAGGATTGGATCCACATATCTGTATGAGTCATTCCAAGATCTCTCTCATAAAGAGATTAAAAACAGAGAGAGGTTTATTTGCCAAGATAAACAGAAAAAGACATCAGAAGCCAACATTACCATCCAAATAGGTTCTTGCCAGTTCAGAACCAACAGTTCAATTTCAGACTATACAGCTACTCCTTAAACTTTTCATTTGCATCTTTAAAACACCCTGACACCTATCCCTCATACACACTGCTCATCTGGGTACCAATGCATTCCCATTACCCCTCACCCATACCCTCTCCATTGTGGACAGCATCTACCTGGTTGCTTTGTCTTTTGAAGGAGTTAGAAAGCTCTTTAGGGCAGAGCGCTGCCTTTTACTATGTTGACGGAGTCCACTGCCATGGGGACCTCAATTCAGACTGGTTCCTCCACGTACTCTAGTAATATAACTACCACCCCACCAGCTGACAATAACTGAATCTTAGACTAGCGCCACTTCACCACTATCTCCTTTACTCCTTTTAGCAAATCTTGTTAGAGCAGTAGTCTGGAAGCTAAAGTACAGGATTGCCACTCTATGCAAACAGGTAATGCTTGGGGAACCCAGAGCCCCTCTTTACTTTGCTTAGAAGTATGCTTCAAGTATATGTGAAGCCAAAGGCTTTGGAGAGAAGAATGTTCCCTGCCTGGGCTCCTTAGGCAACCAATCCTTCATAATGTACTAGCCCTTTCTACTCTCAGATGTCTGGGAAAAGATGGCATGATATTACAATACAATGGGGTATAAAAGACAGGGCACAGCCATGCTATGCAGAACAAACTGACTCATACCCTCTGATAAACACCATTTCTAAGCCAAGCCTTAGATCAATTTGCACCCAAGTACGAGAGAGACGAAAACTCCAGTACTAGACATCGGATATAAAGTTTCCAATTTTTACCCTGTCACCTGCATTATGCAAGTATAATATGAAGCATATTGCTAGGTTCATTGCAATGAATATCAGAAAAGGAAGTGATTGAAATTTATGCACCAAAGGGGGAAAAAAATGATTTACACAAAATAGCTTCAAAGTACAAAGTTCTGAACAGCAGAGCGGACTGTCAGTTCTGCTTTCCCAGTTTCAAGGCTCCAAAGCTAATTTGGTTGACATAAAACCAAGCAAGGCATCAGGAACTTTCAGAGGAGGAGAAGAATTCAGGCAAACAGCGTGACATTGAAATACTGCCACATAGCCATACCTCAAAAGGGTTCTAAGTTAGGACTAATCAAGTCACTTTTCCATGACGTGACTGCATTCTAAAGTCAACTGGATTTTTTCCCACCCATATTTCAACCACTCTGTATAATTTTTCTCATATATAATTGAACTGCAAGGCACAACGAAAAGCAACTCAACCACTGAATACAGGCAGCAAAAATGTACAGTAAGAGGGACCTCAAGCAGAGCAGCAAGACGACAAGTTTAGTGGACAAAGCAATTTGCCTTCCATTTTATTATCTTTTTTTAATCTCAGGAAAAGAAACGTTGGCATCCTGCCACTGGCCAGACATATACAATAGAGTAGTAACTGCCCCATAAGCTAACAATCTCTCCCCTAGTTAGGATTTATGAAGAGGTACTATATGGTGTTTGCGTAATATCCCTTAACTCTTCCATTAGGATTTTCATTTTCAAAAGGGAGGCCACTTTAATCTTGTTTTTGAGACCAAGTGCCGGAAATCCAGTCAGTGTCCCTTTAACAGGACTGAGTTGTTAAAACAGAGCTTAACTGAAAAACAATAATTAATCAACTCAAATTAAACTTTTCCTAGTGAGTGAAAGGGGCCTAAACCATCAATTTCTGCAGAATTTAAGTTTTGTTGTTCTTAAACTGAATTACTAAGCCGAGTGCCCTGGTAGTTATTGTCACAGAGGGAACTGATGCAGTGCTGTCTTCCTAAATCTGTGGAGACAACACTCCAGCTTGCTACTGTGCTTTAGCTGTCCCAAGAAGCAGACAAGAACCTGGTCAGTTTCACGGTTGCTATTGGGAACCCTGTGGACAGAAGTGAAACTGATCAGAATCACATCTGTTTCATCCCCTTGTTGGGAAGAGCTGAGGTGCAAGTGGCTGGAGCTATTTACAGGGGAAGAGGATACACCCCCTTCTCCCCAAAGAGGCATGATGTTGCCAACCCCACATCTAGGATGTGAGGCTTGGGATGTGGGGGAAGGAATAAAGCTCTTTCTGGCAACCTCTGTCCAGTCCAGAAATGTGACTTCTCCATCCCCAGCCAGCTACTAGCTGCAGACAGATACAGAAGATGGAGACCCTGAGCAGGGTCCAGGGAACAGCACCTTGATAGGAGCCTCAACACACACTGTCTTCCCAGCAGCCAGAGGGAGGAGCTTCTCAGCAAGATATTACCCAAGCTTCACAGATGGACGCCCTACTTACATCTTACTGCCCTGTAGCTATCAGGTGTCTGTAAACAGAGAATGAAAAATACTCCTGATCAAGAGTCCAGGGGATTAGAAATTAGTCAACAAGCAAACTCGAATGCAGTGTGGTGGAGTTTAATCCCAGGATAGGAATGAAAAATAGCCCTAAGAGCCACACAAAGGCAGCCATATTATTGCTCTAAATCATCAGGTTTTACTGGAAGCTGACGTAGAACTTCCACAGGTGTCCAATTTTAAAGGAAAGCTGCACTCTCTCTGCTCAGCCAAACAGGATCGGTGTTCACACGGTAAGAACTCCTTGTCACAGCAAATAAAACACATTTCAAGGCTTTTCAATACAGTTCTTTCTGAGCCTAGAGCTGCAGGCAGGCAGGCGAGGCTAAATCAGTTTTTAACTCACTTTAACAACGGTTAACAACGTTTAAGCAATCGGAACTCACTGTTGAAGCAGGATGGAGACTGGGTTAGTGTCTCTTTCATAGGGCCCTCAGAATGCCAGTCACAGATGATAATCTTTTCAGCAAGATGGCTGCCTGCAGCTCTAGGCTTAGAAATGCTAACTGCATTTTAAGCACACCTGGTTAAAAAAATGCCATGCCACCGTAAAGAGTGCTGCTTGTGGGAGCACTCTTACCAGAGGGGTGATCAAAGTGAGGGAAGTTTTCCTCTGACCATGGAAGCAAAAGCGGAGGGTTTAGATTATTTTTGTTCTGTTTTATTTTCACAGGCTTAAACAAAGACGTTTCCCCTGCAAATAAATCACATCAGTTTAGTTTCCAACCCCTCCCATGTGCATTTTAGAATTTTACCTCACTCACCTTCTCTAGTTGGAGACTCAGTTACTGGCCTAGAAAGGATTGTGTTACAGAAGCAATTCCTGAAATTGGAATTCTAGTTCTCAAGTTTCAACATCCCCTCCCCACAATCCACTGAGTTTATCCAGATCTGTGTGTACAGGACACAAAATGCTTATGGTTTGCTTTGATCTATTGCATAGACAGTAGGTTTCAGACAATTCACTTGACAGTTTGTTCATTATGCCTTTGAAAGAAACTACAGTATGTAAAAAGGAAAGAATAGGAGCAAGATAAGAGTCAGTAGCAGCCTGTAAGGTCTACTTGTTACAGTTAGGGTGACCAGACAACCCAATATTAGGGGCTTTGTCTTATATAGGTATCAATTCCACCCCCGCCTGGAAAAAAAGTGTCGCGATTTTTCATACTTGCTATCTGGTCACCCTAGTTGCAGTCCCAGAAAGATAGAGGGAGATTTTCAAAGTCAGAAGCACTTAGGCTTCTAGCTGCCATTTGCGCATTTGAAGAACATCTTCTTCCCCGTTAAGTTGCATCAAGTTTGGCCACAAGAATTCTCATTCTCTATACATGCAAGACACTCCCTCTTAGAGCATGTCTTCACTGCTGTTAACTCAAGCTATCTACACTCCACTTACTCCTCTTGAGTTTATCTAGCTTGAGTCAGAGCAACCACACTGGTTGCTACAGCACTCAAATTGCTGCATCTCCACCAGTGTTGCACTCATTTGTTTGCAACACTAAGACTTCTGGGGACACATCCCAGGGCTGTGTGTGTTGCAATAAACAAAACAGCTCAATGAATTCTCTCTCAGCAAATCATGAGATAACTGCTCTGTCTTTTCTGAGCACATGGGGCAAAGTGTGTGAAGGAACTGGGAGGATGAGCAGCACTTGGGTAGCACTAGCCTACATCTACACTACAGAGTGGTTATGTTATCAGCTGACAAGTTGTGCTCACTAATGGTTTTAGCCTATCCTCCCTCTTCGGCCAGCCAAATTAAGTTAAAAGCACCACCAGGCCTGAGTTAAGGGCTTGTGTGTGTAGACAAGACTCTAGTTTGAGGCAACACTAAAGTTAACTTTGCAGCAAAGACAAGCCCTAAAAGAGCATCCAACGCAAGCTGTCACGGTCTTTAATTCTCAAGGATGAGCTATGGCCTCATTATATCTGAACAAGGTAAGCATTTGAAAGGCATGTTGTACACATGCAGCATGCTTATTTTCAATTAACTTTTCAAGGCTTGAGCAGGCAGAAGTGGGTGCTCTATATATCACAATTCTTCGAAAGGTAGCACAAAACAGTGCCTTGGTGCAGTATGCAACTTGCAAATGCTTATGGATTCGTTATAGGTAGATAACAAAACTTCTTCAGACACGTTAAAAGGCAATCCAGGATTAAGACCATGGCAGCTTAACTAAATTCACGAAAGGCACCTGAACCGTTTATTACTGGTGAAATACACCATTTTCCAGATGAGTTGTTTAAACCACTGTAATCTGTCCCACCATGCATTGTAAACGGCTTGTTGAAATTGAGCAATACTTAGGCCAGAAAAACAATACTGCAACACTTCATGCAATCTTATCCCAGTGATTGCTATCTACAGTCCCAACACACAAACAGCTGGAGGTTGATTTCTACCATATGTGTTGCCTGCTTGTGATGAAGACACTAGCATAAAATGGACCCAAGGTGCCATCATTCTTGTTCCAACTAACATAAAATGAAAGTGTTGCATTATAATGTTCAGTTAGACCAGGTCTAGCTGACTCCTCCACTATTAGGAGACGGTGGACTGTTTGATAACTTGCCCCAAAAGTGAAAGTTTGGTATAGACAAAGACTGAACTATCGGGAAATGGAGAGTTTCTTAGAGCAACTCCATGATTAAATAGAAGCATGGAAGGGCAGCCACCCAAAAGCTGTAAGAGAGGCAATCCAGATTCAGGCTCACAGTATTGTATAAACTAGTAAAATTTGTAATCAGTTTTAGTTGCTTTAAACAAAGCTACAAATGTTTCCTCACTTTGATGGAATACAAGAGTCTCGTGCATTTGAGCTGAAATGGATCAACATCCAGGATTTATTCCAGTCGAAGCATTTAGAGTGGTCAGTGAAATAAAAAGTAAGTTTCACACTTTGCCAGCCTAGAATGGGAAGACTGCCAAAACTGAGAGCATGAGAATTCAAAAAGAGGCTGCTGGACTCCAATTAAAGACAGCACGCACTGATAAAGAGCATTAAACCCTCACTTTCAGCCCTAGTAAGCGTCACATGATGCAAATGTTTTCAGTATTCACATTCCACTTCATTCCCATTTCCCTAAAGTTGTATCCAGCAAACAACTGGATACAGATGAGGAATATTGACATTTAACTGGAGAGTTAAGCTCTATCTGAAACATCTGAAGACTTTCTTGTGAGGGACCAGTGTCCAAATATATTTTAAGACAATTCGCATATGGATCCCCATGGTTTCCAAGGACAACCATGAATCCTTTATACTTTACAAGCAAGTATCAGATTCATCTGGGCTGGAATGAGCCTCTAAGAGATCATTTAGATCAACCCCCCTCCAGCATAGCTGGATTTAATTATTCCTAGAGCATGACAGACAGTTGTCTGGATCTTGCCTCATATAGCTCCAAGGATGGCAATTCCAACATCTCCCTTCACAACTTGCATCACTGCTCAACCTACTCTTCCAGGTGTAGTATCCTCTAGAAGATTAATTGTAAAGTAAAAATTGTTTGTGCTTTTTATTGCTTCTTTACATTGCATAAACATGCCCTCAATACTCTTTTCCCCACCCACATTTTCAAAATTTGGAATGTCAAGTTCCAACTTCCTTCTTTGTTGCTGGAGGACATCAGCAAGGTCTGTGGAGCATGACCCCTACAGAAGACAAAACCAAAGTTTTAGCCCTTGCAAAACCACCAATTAAAGGGCAAATTGATACTGACTTTTAGGTCCCACCTTCACCTTTTAAGGCAGTTTCAGCTTTTCAACAGTGGCCAGACAAACCAAGTTTGAAGCTGTTTTAGTTAAAACCCATTCAAGAGAATGCAAACACGTTCAAAAGTCCCATGCAGACAAGGCCTAAGACTCAACTTCCTCTCCTTCCTGCTTCAATACCTCATCCTTTTTAGAAATTGTAACTGTCTCTTCTGTTTATGTTATTTCTAAGATGTCTATCCCCACTGAATCTGATCAGGCTACAGAAGCAGCACTTCAAGACTTGGTGAACACGCTTATTTCTCCATTCTGTTCCTCAAACTTATCTTCCAAACCTTCCATCACAGCTGGACACCTTGGCAATTTTTAAGTTGTGCAGTTGATCACGGAGTACCTTCCAGGATTAGTGAGATAGTTACAGGACTATAGTGGACACAATATCCCAGCATTAAGAGTAAAGGAAACCTCTGAAAACAATGTTGACTGACTGATCAGCTTGGCCATAAGCCTCACACACAAGAATCTCATAGGATATTTAGATTAGAATTATCATTATGTATGAATTGTGTTTTTTCAGAATACCAGTGCATGAAAGAGAAAAACTTTTCACCCAAAGCTTGTGTTTGCGTTACTTAAAAAATGCAACATTGCACAGAATATTTTAAGTTGCTTTCCACAAATTTTATATAATCCCATTCCACTGGCAAAATCCCAAATATGGGAAACAAAAAAGAAACAAGAAACTTTAGATCATACAGGATACTGCTTGCATCCCGTCATAAAGCAGGTCAGGCAGTATTTGTAATGCTTAGTTACAAAAAGAATGACCAAGTAAATACAGTAATAAACAGGAGTAAGTTAGGGTCTAAAAAGAGGGACAGGGAAGAATTTGTATTGTGAATGTTAAACCAGACCTGCAAACAAGGTGGTCTCTATTTTCCTCCTTCCTTATGACATATACAGAAAGTCTGAAGGGCTTTCTTTTTTTAAGACACATTAGATATTCAGATTTTGTCTGCCACAGAAGACTATGTTGACTACTGAATTAGTGACGTGTCATCACAAGAAAGTGAAAGCCAAGACAGACTGAGGAAGGGAAGACATTTTCATCAGACCATTTAAAACTCTTTGTTAATATCTCAATATTCCATGCCTAGCAAAAACCTGAATCTTTAACACAGACAATTTTTCTCCACATGCCAAACATTCAATTAAGATACAAGAACTCATATTCCCAACCCGCAGCCAAGAAATCCTCCAAGAAAACAAACACACACACATACATACACACACCCCAAACCCTCCCCCCCACCTTCTAAGACCTCAGGCCTTCTTTATATGTAAGAGAAGCAAAAAGGATTAATTTTTCAAGTCAGCTTTAACTGTTAAGCTACGAGTACAGCTTTTGGCAGTTGCTGTATGGACAAATATCTGCTCTCTTAATACAGGTCTATCAGCATGACTTTTGCATCAGATTCTAGAGACAGTATGACTCTTTTTATAATCCTTTTACAATGTATTTTAAAGAGTTTTTACTTTATTACTTCAAAGAGTTTTTCCCTTGTTGATCAAGTTACTTTTATAAGTACAATTTTAATCTTCCTCCCCCAAGTCTTTTCCTGAAAGGATCTCAAAAGAGAAAAGTATTCCCATTTTATAGATGCAGACACTGGCATAAAGGTTAAGACTTTCCATAGGTCACAATGAATCAGCAGCTGAGCCAGGAATAGAAAATATCCCAGAGCACTTTCACTTTTGTAATGTTAGTTCTACTTTCTGCAATTTAGCTCCTTCCCCCAGCAAAACAAAAAAAACCACACAACTGTATGAAATAATACAGAATACAGGGTTTACTGAAGGTGAAGAAAGATTTGCAAAGCCTTAGCAAATGTGCCACCTTCCACAGTGTGCTAAGAGCCTTTGGCATAAATTCATGTCAATGACCTCTACTCAAAAAAGGACCCCACCATACTTTATGGAAATCTAGGGCAGTTAAATCAGGGCAGATGATGTCATGGTAGAGAGAAGATGCAAATTGGCTGGATGTACAAACACCTCAAAGCAAATAGTTACATACCAGCCAACATTTGAGATCTGTGAATGGAAACATTTGGTAGGTATCAGACCGAGTAGGTTATCACAACTTTCCCCCAAACCATATCCACAATCACTGGATGTTTCTGCAAGAGCGATCAGCCAAGATAAGTTTGACATTTTTTACCAATCACGTTCAGAGCAAATACTACATTGAGATGAATAGGGATAGTTCACGCTTCTCCATAATGATTGCTTGTCTTTCTACAGATTCAGGAAGACAGCCCTCCAACAGTTCACATTCAGTTTTTTCCCCCAAAACTATAAAAGCTTAAATTCAGCAGAAATCAACAGGACCATCAGAAGAGTGCATTGCCAAGACAGCTCAACCTGATCTCTGACATTTGCAAAGAACAGATAGTACTGTAGAAAATAATAAGTCTTGTTTTTAAAAGACAAGGAATGCCTTTACAAACAGATTAACTCTTTTGAAGACACCTATGCCCAGATCCACAAAGGTATTTAGGCTCCTGACATCCACTGAAAACAATGGAAGTTAGTGACTTCACATTATTAGGCAAAATTGGTTTCAACTGAAAGAAACAGGGATACTATCTCTTCTTTTTCCTAAAGGGAACCAAACGTATATGATTGTCTTATAAGACAAATTTAGTAGAGCTGATTTTAAAGTTTAATAAAATATTTATGAAAAGTGCTGGCCTTTTAAACAGTAGTATGTATGAAGGTAATTTGCAGCTGCTTTACTCATTCTTTGGTAGATGCAACATCCTTTACACCTAAATTTGCAGCTCACATTGGTACTGTCAGTGTTACTACTGTATGTTGCTGGCATCAGAAAGAGATCATTTGAATTGGTGTCAGTTACATTAATGACAAATACAATGAAAGTATGATCTTGTAGCCAAAGACAGAGCAGTCTTAAAGTCAGAGCATATAGATTCTGCTTCCAGCTGCGTAGATTCAGTGTCTGGTTTTCTAACCAGGCACTTTCCCTTGGTCCATCGCTGTAGTAGCAAAGCACCTTTGAGATCAAACACAGTCTGTTCACAGCTCATGCAATTAAAGGGCTTGACTCAGCCCTTAGGGTTTGTTTTTATGATTCTGTGAGAGACCCTGGGCAAGTGACTGGACCTCTCAGTACTTCCCTGGACCCGGCTGTGAAACCAGGACCCCAGCAGCACCCTAGGGATTGGATGGGAGGCCTGTGTCCGCTGAAAGATGAAGGGACCCATGAGTGCAGCACGGACAGCCCCACCCCATTTCAAGCCGATCGCGCCCCAGCGTGTCCCCGTTTTCGGGGCAGCACAGACAGCCCCCACCCCCCCAGGTGGGGCAGTGCCATGGCGGTGGGGCGCCCCCTCCGCATTATCAGGGACCCCCAGATGGGATCACCCCCCCCCCGCTTGGAGGCTGCTCGGGGGCGGAGCTGCCCCACGGAGGGGTGGGGGGCGGAGCTGCCCCACGGGCGCGGGGTGAGGGGGGGGCGGAGCTGCCTCACGGAGGGGGGACGGAGCTGCCCCAGGCGCTGTGGGGGAGGCCGGAGCGGACTCACCTGCCAGGTGGGGCCTGGCCGGCAGCTGGACGAAGCGGTTGAGGAGCCCCCCGGCCGGCGCCGCCCCGGGCCCGTCCCCGCTGCACCCTCCGCCCGAGCCGCTGCCTCCAGCGCCCCCCCGCCGCCGATTCCCGTCCCAGCCGCCCTCCGCCGCCGACATGGCCCGACCGACTCCGCTCCCCGCACCGCTCGGGCTCCGCCCCCCGCCCGCTCCCTCCTCCGCTCCCCGCACCGCTCGGGCTCCGCCCCCCGCCCGCTCCCTCCTCCACCGGGGGAGGATGGAAGGGCTTCGCTCGCTTGCGCCCACGGGAAGGCCAATCAGCAGCGGCCTTCAATAGCCGGAGCCAATAGGAGACCGGCGTCTTGGCAGGTGGACGGGAAAGAGAGGAAAGTCGCCAAAGAGAGGGGTAGAGACAGTCCTGAGCAATTGATAACCGAGGTCCTCGAACCGCCCCCCTCGACTCTTTCTTCTCCTCTGGGCGCCACTACGGAATCAGGCAGGAGCAATCGGCAGCCGACTCCTGAATGATCACCAACCATAGAACCTTGTCTTCAGCTGTAGGGCTGGTATCTATCTAGGAGAGCCAGGGTGCTGAGGCAGGGGGGCATGTCCCACACCAAGCACTGTTAGCAGCATTCACTGGGTTCCCTCCTGCTTTGTGGCAGTTGTTGAATATATATTCGTATATAATGCCACACTCTGTGTAGGCCTAGTATAGGTCTGATCATAGCAGCAGCCTGATCAATCTTTGTGTTCTGAGTTTGTACAGTGCCTAGCACAATGGTGCCCTCATCCATGACTGTGGTTCCTAGGGGCTACGACAATGCAAATAATAAAAAATAAAATAATTATTAATTGTAGTTGCCATATTAGAGCTGATCGAATGATGGAAAAAATTATTCACTAATAATTATTCCATGGGTGAGGGAAGAGAAAAATATTGCAAATACCTGCAATACATTAGTCACACAGCTGTATCTGGTCTCCTGTCTCCCACAGCAGCCAGCATCAGATGCTCTAGAGGGAAGTGTAAAACCTCTATAATTGACCTTTAAGCAATCAAATGCCCGTACGGGAAGCTTCTTCCTAATCTTTTCATTAGTGGTTGACTTACGCCATGAAGATTCAGTGTTTACATCCTTTATATACTGTTATCCTTTCTTACACAACTGTGATGTTATTCATATAAATGTCTAATGCTTTTCTGAATCCAACTAGTTTCCTGGCCTCAATGATATCCCAGGATAGCGAGTTACTGCAGATACAAGATTCTGTTCCTACTGCCGGTCTTTTCCTAGAAACTGAATCCCTGGGGCAGTAATGGCTGTGATGCTAGCAGTGAACAGCCCTTGCCAAGCACTGAATGCTCTCAACTTCCTGGGATTTGAAAGCATCAGCATCTGGCAGCATCTCTCCTCCTTCCTTGCCTGCCTAGTTAATCTAATCTAGCAATGCGTTTGTGCAGCAGTCATTGACATAGAAACTCAACACCTCTATCCTTCAGTTGCCTCTATTTGATGCCCACATTGCTGTATTATCTATCTTTATAGGCCCTGACCCTGTGAGGATCTCCATGCTGGTAGACCCATACCCCTCCACAAAGCCGCACTGAAGTCAAAGGGGTTCCATGTGCGTCTCAGAAGTCCAACCTTTCTGAGGTCATTGTAAAATCTGGGCCTTAGATTGTCTGCTCTTCAGGTCAGGGACAGTATCTTCTAACAAGTCCATAAGGCACAACAACACACCAGTGCTGCTACATCAGCAGTAAAATATCACAATGAATGGATCAAGCTCTGAAAGAATTTATTTATTTATTTAAGAGAGTTTTCAACATTCTTTCTTTCTGTTGGGGAAGGATCTTTGTCATGTATTTCACTGAATGACATTTAAAATCTCCCTAGTTCTATCCATCTCAGTCTGCATGGAGCTCAGCTCCCACACAAAGTTGACTCTGGTCACACTGTATTCCAGGGATACTCTATCTAGACCATTTGAATGGAGGAAGGCTAAAACTGATGAGCAGATATTTGCAAATTCCTTTCACTGACAGCAGAAATGGTCTTAAAAGGCTAAACAAACAAACAAACAAACAAATAATTTAGCTGTGCGTCCAGGATTCCAATTCCCCAAAGTCAGTGACATTTTGATCTAGTTTTGGTTCAGGAAATTGGGGTTGTGCAAAATTAGAATCCAGGTTTGGATTTTGAATGCCTCAAAGTTCCAAAGTGTCACAAACTCCTCTGATTGTATTGGGAGTCTCATGATAGTTGCTGTTTGTCTTAAACACCCAGCTCCTGGAGACATGCAGCTATCCAAGACTCTTTTTAAAATTTTAAGTTTTTAGCCTTTGTGATTGCAGGGAAAAGCTTGAAAATGTGATGCCTAAAAGCTTGGAAACCAGAAGGCAAATAAAACAAATCCAACATGTATTATCATTTTTAAAACTCATGAGCTTTTGGGGCCTGAGTCATGATTTGGGGTCAGCAATACTGGGATCGAGGGGATCTGGGGATTTCTGCCTTAATCACAAGTAAGGGGAGCGATCTTCCCACAAAAGGAGAGGGCCAGGAAGCAGGAGGAGATTTTAGGGGCTTCAGCTCAAATCCACAAAGGTATTTAGGCTCCTTAGTACCACCGATTTCAATGAGAGAGACAAGGTAGGTGAGGTAATATCTTTATTGGACCAACCCAGACCTGAAGAAGAGCTACGGACTGATCTCAATGGAACTTAGGAACCAGAACGCCTTTGTGGGTCTAGAATGTTGGGAATTCATTAGAGAGATTGTGTAATTAATGTGGAAGTGTTGTGCAGAGCAGGTCAGCAGACTGTGGAATCAGTAATTAGACAGAGATGGCTACAGTGGTGTGGGTCTGTCATCAGGTTACCCTGGGGCGAAAGCACCAGGTGCATCTTAGATTGGATCCCATCTGGAGGGAAGAGAAGGCATGGAGGACATGGGATGACCTATCAAAAAGGATGCTGCTGTCATGGAGACAATTTATTATGGAGTCAGACATCTTGCTCCGGACAGACAGCAGTGGGAGAAACAGGTTGCCTCCTGTCCCTAGAGGCACAGGTGACTCTAAGGCCTGGTCTACACCTAAAACTTAATTTGACTTAGCTACATTGCTCAGGGCTGTAAAACATCTCAGTGCGGCATAGTTAGGTTGACCTAATACAACTGTAGACGCAACTAGGTTAATGGAAGAATTCTTCCATTGATTTAACTACTGCCTCTCAGGGGGGATGAACTACAGAAATGGAAAATCTCCTTTTCCATCGCCATAGTGTCTACGCTACAGCAGTGCAGCTGTACCACTGCAGTGCCGGTAACCCTCGCTCCCCTCTCTAGAGCCGGCAGTGTAGACGCACCCTCAGTAACCCTCGCTCCCCGCTATAGCCCTCGCTCCCCTCTATAGAGCCGGCAGTGTAGACGCACCCTCAGTAACCCTCGCTCCCCTCTCTAGAGCCGGCAGTGTAGACGCACCCTCAGTAACCCTCGCTCCCCACTGTAGCCCTCGCTCCCCACTATAGAGCCAGCAGTGTAGACGCACCCTCAGTAACCCTCGCTCCCCGCTGTAGCCCTCGCTCCCCGCTATAGAGCCGGCAGTGTAGACGCACCCTCAGTAAACCTCGCTCCCCGCTATAGAGTCGGCAGTGTAGACGCATCCTCAGTAACCCTCGCTCCCCACTATAGAGCCGGCAGTGTAGACGCACCCTCAGTAACCCTCGCTCCCCGCTATAGAGTCGGCAGTGTAGACGCACCCTCAGTAACCCTCGCTCCCCGCTGTAGCCCTCGCTCCCCGCTATAGAGCCGGCAGTGTAGACACACCCTCAGTAACCCTCGCTCCCCGCTGTAGCCCTCGCTCCCCGCTATAGAGCCGGCAGTGTAGACGCACCCTCAGTAACCCTCGCTCCCCTCTATAGAGTCGGCAGTGTAGACGCACCCTCAGTAACCCTCGCTCCCCGCTATAGAGTCGGCAGTGTAGACGCATCCTCAGTAACCCTCGCTCCCCACCATAGAGCCGGCAGTGTAGACGCACCCTCAGTAACCCTCGCTCCCCGCTATAGAGTCGGCAGTGTAGACGCATCCTCAGTAACCCTCGCTCCCCACTATAGAGCCGGCAGTGTAGACGCATCCTCAGTAACCCTCGCTCCCCTCTATAGAGTCGGCAGTGTAGACGCACCCTCAGTAGCCCTCGCTCCCCGCTATAGAGCCAGCAGTGTAGACGCACCCTCAGTAACCCTCGCTCCCCGCTGTAGCCCTCGCTCCCAGCTATAGAGCCGGCAGTGTAGACGCACCCTCAGTAACCCTCGCTCCCCGCTGTAGCCCTCGCTCCCCGCTATAGAGCCGGCAGTGTAGACGCACCCTCAGTAACCCTCGCTCCCCGCTATAGAGTCGGCAGTGTAGACGCACCCTCAGTAACCCTCGCTCCCCGCTGTAGCTCTCGCTCCCCGCTATAGAGCCGGCAGTGTAGACGCACCCTCAGTAACCCTCGCTCCCCGCTGTAGCCCTCGCTCCCCGCTATAGAGCCGGCAGTGTAGATGCACCCTCAGTAACCCTCGCTCCCCTCTATAGAGTCGGCAGTGTAGACGCACCCTCAGTAACCCTCGCTCCCCGCTATAGAGTCGGCAGTGTAGACGCATCCTCAGTAACCCTCGCTCCCCACTATAGAGCCGGCAGTGTAGACGCACCCTCAGTAACCCTCGCTCCCCTCTATAGAGTCGGCAGTGTAGATGCACCCTCAGTAACCCTCGCTCCCCGCTATAGAGTCGGCAGTGTAGACGCACCCTCAGTAGCCCTCGCTCCCCACTATAGAGCCAGCAGTGTAGATGCACCCTCAGTAACCCTCGCTCCCCGCTGTAGCCCTCGCTCCCAGCTATAGAGCCGGCAGTGTAAACGCACCCTCAGTAACCCTCGCTCCCCGCTATAGAGCCGGCAGTGTAGACGCACCCTCAGTAACCCTCGCTCCCTGCTGTAGCCCTCGCTCCCCGCTATAGAGCCGGTAGTGTAGACGCACCCTCAGTAACCCTCGCTCCCCGTTATAGAGTCGGCAGTGTAGACACACCCTCCTCTTTACTCCCCTTATGCTCCTCCCAAGCCCTGTCTCCTTTTCAGGGAGGCTCCCTGTAGTGGGGATGGATCTGGAGGCTTCCCCCTATGGCAAGGGTAGGGTGACCAGACAGCAAGTGTGAAAAATCGGGACGGGGGTGGGGGGTAATTGGTGCCTATATCAGACAAAGCCCCAAATATCAGGACAGTCCCTATAAAATCGGGACATCTGGTCACCCTAGGCAAGGGGGCGGGAGGATCTGGCTCAGTGGTTGCCCTGGGAGGCGACTCCCCTTACTCCGGGGGTGGGGGTAGAGATGAGCGGGCCCTGGAGCGCCCGCCGTGTGGGCCCGGAACGGGAGTTCCCCGGCTCCTTGTTTCCCTCCTCCGCGGGGGAGGATTACACAGTGCGGGACCAAGATGGCGGCGCCCAGCGCTGCGGCCCCGGAGGGCGAGGAGGGGCCGGGGGGCAAACCGAAGTCCCCAGCCGTCACCCCCCAGAAGATCCGGGAGCTGATAGACGGGGGGATCGCCCCGGAGGAGGCCGGCCCGGAGGGGTGAGCGGGGATCTGGGGGGGACACATAACAGCTGCCCCTGGTTCATCTCCCCGGTTACCCCCCCGTGGCTCCTGCGTTGGGCCCAGTGGCGGGGGGCAGCAGCCCCAGCCCCACACCGGGTCAGCCGGGCCGCCAGCGCGGGCACCGTTCGGGCCACATGGGCCCAGACAGGCGAGGTGTCCCTTTCGAGCCGGGCTGGAGCGAGGGCCCCCGGGTGGTCCCGTCCCTCACGGTCCGGGGAGTGGAGGGGGGGCGATGAACCTGGCAGGGGCTTTAGGAGCATTGTAGTCTGGGCCTCTTATTTGCCTGGCCAAAGGCAGGCGTCTGCCCGCTCGTCCCTGGCATCTCGGAGGAGGCCGGTGTTTGCCTTGCGATGGGCCCGATTGTAGCTGGCACGTTGTCAGCGCAGCCCCATGGTTGGGTCCAGTTTGCACTAGCCTTTGTGTTTACAGTGGTTGGCTCTCAAGTGGATTTCTTTTCCCATTGTGAATCAAAATTGACTCCCTGCGTGGCTAGTCTTAAGCACGGCCCTGGTTATGAGTGGTGAGGAAGTGTAGGAGCTGAAGATGGGCCCCCAAGTTTTTGGCTGGGGTGACATGGAGGGTTGTGGTATTTTTTTAAAGGTGACCAAGAATGGGTGGAGTGGGGAAGGTTTCAGAGAGGATATTAAAAGTTCAGGTTTGGCCAACGGTTAATTTAGAATTGGCAGCAACATATTAAGGAGGTGAAGTCTATGCATCAGGCTCTGATGTGGAATTGGATGGAGGCTCACAAATGAAGACAAAGATTTGTAATTCATCAGTGAAAAGATCGTGGTTGAAACCATCTAGCAAGAAGATATAAAGGGAGAAGAGGACAAGATAAGGGGGGACTCTCACATGGAGAGGGAGGAGGAAGACCTACTAAAGGAGGTGTCGAAAGGAAAAGTTAGAGAAATAGGAGAACCAGGAGAGGACAGAATTACAGAAACCAAGGGAGCACAAGATTTTAAGAAGGAGGGCGTTATTTGATGGTGTCAAAAGCAGCAAAAGCAGCCCAGGCTCAGTCAAGGCCTCTGGATGCTACCAAAAGAAAATATTAAATACAAAATTCACACTTTTTCTTTCAGTCTTCTGTTCACCCCAGAAGCTAATGTAGCCTTGAGATGGGAAGAGAACAATGTGATCTTGCTCCCAGTCTTGTGCCCTGTCATAGAATCATAGAACTGTAGGACTGGAAGGGACCTTCAGAGGTCATCAAGTCCAGGCTCCTGCACTCAAGGCATGACTACGTAGTAGCTAGACCAGGGGTTCTCAGACTGGGGGTCTGGACCCCTCATGGGGTCATGAAGTTATTACATGGGGGGTCACGAGCTGTCAGCCATGACCCCAAACCCCATTTTTCCTCCCGCTTTTATAATGGTGTTAAATTAAAAACACTTTTTTATATATTTATAAGGGGGGGTCACACTCAGAGGCTTGCTATGTGAAAGGGGTCACCAGTACAAAAGTTTGAGAACCACTGAGTTAGACCATTCCTGACAGGTGTTTGGAGATTTTTAAGAACAGGTTAGACAATGATGGAGATTCCCCACTCTCCCTAGGCAATTTGTTCCTGTGCTTAACTATCCTGATAGAAAGATTTTCCTGGTGTCCAACCTAAACCTCCCTTGCTGCAATTTAAGCCACAGAATCATGCTGCTTCATCACAAAGTTCTCAGATTTAGTATCAGTTTTCCATATTACTTCACCAGATTTGGAAAAGAGGTGTGGGAACCCTCATGGAAAATGCATGTCACCAGCTGTTACTGATCAGTGTCAGGAGATTGAGCGCTGATGTTTAGTGTACATCTTTGTTCCACTTAATTGGCATTTGTTTTGTTAACACTTCTTAGAATCTAGGGTTTGTAGGACTCTTGGAAGAAATTTGTTTTGAGGTTAAACTTGAAGGGTGAGATTGGTAGAGGTGTTCTGGACTCATTGCTGTAATATGCATTTTTCTAGAACATTAATTAAATCTTTACGCAGAAGGCAAAGGGACTTTGCTTGCTGACCTGTTGCTTTATTTTAGAAAGGACACATCTGCCTTGTCAGAATCAACTAATGGATCTTCACAAACAGATGCTCTTCCTTTGGAGACAACTAGTAAAGAAGCCTTCTTCAGCAGAGTAGAAACATTTACTATATCCTTTTTGGTGCTGAGCTTTCTGTGTCAAAAGCTGACCTATCCATACACTCCCCCCAAAAACCAACCCTGAATTTCTCATGGCAGTCAACCTCTATGCATGTCTCTTCACCCAGCCACTCCATTTCTTAAAAAGTGGAAAAGGTGTCCTTCAATAAAGACCCAGGTGAATTGTTTGTTTGGCCCAAGTATTTAGTTGAATACAGTTGTGATGTCTCTGTATTGTTGTCCTTAACATGAGCACTCTTTGAAGTGGGCAGGCAAACCTCATGACCTGTCCCCCCTGATATGTGCCAAATATGGATGGACCAATATAGAGAGTGACATGCTGAAGTGCTCCAGCTGCCAGGCCTTCCTTTGTGCAAGTTTGCAGCTGGCATTTGACTTAAACAAGTGTACGTACAACAGTCTCTCCATACAGATGATTGCTTAGTTCCTAATCTGGAAATAAAATTAAAGATTTCACATCAAAGTACCTAGAGCAGGCCCCTAAATTCATACTTGGGCATATACATTTGGTATTTTCAATAGAAGCTGGGGCTATTCGGTAGCTCTGAAAATGGAGCCACTTATTTAGCAGGTTTAAGTTCATGCACCCAAGTTTAAAAACACCCTTGGGTTTTAAAGATCATAAAACCTCCTGCTTTAGGGCATCAACTGAGCTCTACTACTAGGGGCTGGGAAGAGATTTCCCTGGGGGCAGGTTATTCCATAAGTGCCTACTGCAGGGTTTCTTGCACCATGTCCTGAAGCAGCTGGTTCTGCCCACTGCAGGGACTATCTTTTTGTTCTGTGCTTGGACAGCGCCTAACACAAAGATATCCTGGTCCATGCCTTGGGTTCTTAGATGCTATGGCAATACAAATAATAATGGGCCACTGGTCTGAGCCAGTCTGGCATTTCCTTTGTAACAAAGAATTTATGGGGAGTTGTTAGCAGTTAAACTCTCTCTACCTGTTATGTTCACTTTATGTTGTTTTTTCTAGTCTAGCAACCAATCTCAAGTTTTTCCCTTAGCCTTGGAGTACGATGGTTTCACCGCCCTTTAACTTGCTCTCCTTCCCTGTACATTCCTTTGCCTTGAGACCATATTAACCTACACCCGCAGTTGAAACTGGAGCTTTCTGCTTCTTTTGGTCAAGTTCTTAATTTCCAAGTCCCCATCACCTGGACACTGGCAAACTCCTACTGTTTCATGATGAGCACTGGGGGCAATGTGCTAAGGGAGAGGGAGGGTTTTTGGCTGCAGGAAGGTGGAATAGGTTTTGCCTGGCTGAGAATGTCCCCTTCTTTCTCTCGTAACCTGCCCTGCTCCCCACTGCTGCTGGTTCCTGACTGCTCCCTCAGAGAATGAACCAGTGTGGGAAGAGAGAGCAAGTCCGAAGGTAAGACAGGGCAGGGAGAAATGAGTGTGGGGCCCAGTAGAGTTATCTGCAGGGAAGAAGAGCTGGTGGGTCAGAGAGTATGAGGCAGTCTGCCCCCAACAGGATGGGGTCCTGCTATAGGACAAGGGGAAGGGAACAGGAGATGGTTTAAGATGAGATGTTAACATCTGCAGTAAGTAACTTTTCAGGGTTTCTGCAGGCCAGATTTGTATGCAGCCATCCATGCAAATATCAATCAAAATGACAGCACCCTAGACATTAGAGCTACAGCTGTTAGCTGTCATCCAGCCATCCCTCTTCTCCTGAGCTTTGTCCAACTAGATTGAAACATTCAACATGCTTCCTGTGGAAGATTATTCCGTAGCTACGTAAATTTTAGTGCTGTTTGCCTTTCAGACAAGGAGAGGTGTGCGGAGCTGAAGAAAGCTTTGTGTACGGCCCATGAGAAGTTCTGTTTCTGGCCCGACAGCCCCTGCCCAGGTAGGTGTCACTAAGTCTAACCTGGCCAACAGTCCAAGAATGTGCTCTCTTTCTTCCTTTCTAGTGTTACTCCCCTCTCCTTTTGTACTGGCCTTCTCATAGCATTGCCTTCAATAGCATCTACCTTCAAGGTTATTACAGTCCCTTTTTACAGAGAGAGATAACTGTTAAAAACTGTAATTGGGACGTGGAGGGGATTGCGGGACTCAGGGCATTTGTAAAGGGGTTAGATAATTTATCTTTTTTAAAGCCCTCGCTTCACTAGGAAGTTGGGCCACGTTTCAGCAATGGATCAGGCTTCAAGGTGACCTGAAAAAGAACAAAATAGTAGGTCCGTGCTCCTTTTTGTGCTTGGCCTTCTAATGGCAGGAAGACCCTTATTTTTAATTTGGCATCACTGATTCCTCTTCTGTCTGAAATGACGAGCGTGCAGGGATCTGTATCGAAACTGAAGCCTCCTGCTTCTTGCTTCCCAATAGATCGCTTTGCCATTTTACTGGTTGGTGAGCCCATAGCCCTTATCAGTGACTTCCTGGATCGCTTTCAAAGCCTGTGTCAGCTAGAACTTCAGCTGCCCTCTCTGAAACCGGAGGATCTGAAAAATATGGTGAGTTTGCGTTCACCATTGGGAGAAAGGTGGGGCGGGGGTTAGATGAAAGTGCCTGGCATGCTGGCATTATATAAATCCATATAAAAAATATCATTAAGGTTGAGACCTCAGAAGCCAAGAAAGGCTAAAGTTGAGAGTTGCCTGGGTAACCTTAGCTCTGCCTCTTGCACATGCATCATCCTACAGTTTTAATAGTCTGCATGGGTAACCCGAGGTGTTCGCTGATGTTTGAGTGCTTAATTTTGCAATCGCAGCATTCTCCTAACAAAGGTTTTGGTGTGGAATTTCCTCAGGTTTTTTCAAGATGGTTTTAAAAATTGTGTCCACTAATTGCACAGTTTGGGGAGGCAGCCCCCGAAAGTGGGTTTTTGTGTCACAATGTTGCAAATGTGCATAAAGATGTCATCTGCCTCAGGTTCCCACTGCTCCATGGAAACTGAGTTTCCACTGCGTGGAAACGCTTCATGGGAAGGAGGCCGTGGACTCCTTTTTGTACAGCATGCTCTTAGCTGCAGAGGGAAGGAGGCCAGGCCTACCAGCAGACCCTCACCTCGATAACAGTAACTTGCATGAATCAGTGAGGTGTCCTGAGCAGGAAGTAGCCACCAGCCTTGTCTCGTTAGCTGCACGGGGATTGTAAGGTAGAGCAACCAGAAAGTAGCAGCCTATAAACGCTCATCTTCTAATGGTTGCCCAGAGCACTGGGTCTAGTGCCCATCAGCCATGTGCTAAGGCCCATTGCTATATTCGGGTGTTTGGTTGTCTCTCAGTATGACACCAGGGTGGAACTTATTTGCTGGAACCAAGGGTTCATCAGTTGGGTGGAAAGGAATAACAGTGGAAATGGTTGACTTCACTACCTCCATGGATAGTATATATATTGGCTTAGGCTTAAAATCCATAAGGGACATAGGCAGTGGGCAATGAACACATTTCTGTATCCCATCTGTCTCCTTTCTAAATCTCTGTTCTGAAAAGGGCCTCCCTGACAATGGGACCCTGGGGCTCCTTCCTTATTGCGTCTCAGCAATTCCCCATCAATGTACTCAGTTTACACACACACACACTCCCTACCCTTTGGGATCTGAGAGTCAAGCTGGGTTCATTCTGGCTCCTGCATCATCGCCAGTAACGAAGATTCTGCAGGCCACATTCCACTTTCCATTTTACCTGTGCAGCCTTCTGGGGGGTGGAGGTTAGTCCAGTGCTCAGAACTTTGTTGATGATTCTGTTGATCGTGCATGAGGCAGGATAGACTCCATCCCCCTCCCTGTGTTGGTTCTGAAGAGCTAACAGGAGTAGAAACTTACAATGGTCGCTAATGTCAGCCGCTCTGATTCTGGAAACACCCAGGGAACTCATCTGAGGAGTAAGAAGATGCCATTTTTTCCATAGCCATTTTCCTGATTGCAACATTATAATCATTTATTTATAGTACAGTAGTACTGAGATCAGAGCCCCACTGTGCTAGGTACTGTACAAATAGAGACAGTCTTTGCTCCAAGTGTGTCCCGTGTATTGGAACTCTGTCTGAGGGAGCACAAGCATGGCTCGTGACCCGCCCAGACCGTGACTGAGTTGTGTGTCCTCTGCAGTCCTTGACAGAAGATAAAATCAGCCTTCTCCTGCATCTGATCGAGGAGGAACTTGAATGCAAAACCGAAGGGGAGAAAACATCAATGAAATTGGGCTCTGACATCTTTCAAGTACACGTCCCTGCCTGCATCCTGGCCCTCTGTGGCTGGGCTTACAGGTCAGTAGGTGACTAATATCTGATGGTGAAAGCTAAAATGCTGTTTGTAAATGTCATACATGTGCTTCAAACTGTAGGTAGCACGTTGCTGTAATTTGCTATGAAACCTATCAGAAACTGAGGGGTCTGGAACACAAAGGACTGTCCTCTCCAATATTGCCTCTCCAGGGCCTGAGCTTCCAATGTTTAACGAGTGTCATCCTCTAGCTGCTATGGTTGCACAGAAAACCCCCCAAACAATGAAGTGAGGTAACTGCTGCAGAGATAGACATCTGCCTGAGTTGACAGAGAGCCTGAAACTATAGCTCTGAGCTGTCAACTGCACCGTTAACTTAGATGCCAATGATGGTATTTCAAAAAGATGTCAACACTGCTGATTATTTCACTGATCATCAAAGCATGGAAGAAAGGAAAGGAAGGACCATGCTAAGAGCTAACTGAGGTGTGTGTGCAAGTTGGTATATAGATTTAAAATGTGCAGGCTTTAACAACGCCTGACGGGGGTGTGCAATGGTTTCCTGGAAGTGGGAGCTCAGCTTTCAGACGTTTGGGGACCACTGGATTAAATGTTTAGTCGATCAAATACAGCTGCTTGTTCTAAAAATCGGTATCCATTTTGAGGGAGTGCCTAGATTTGTTCCTGACTTTCTCTCCTCACCCCGCTCTACCCTGCCTCCAACCCACAGCCCTTCGTCAGGGTCCATGCACCTCCCGGTGATCACGTGTTCCCGCTGCATGAGGAAGGTGGGGCTGTGGGGTTTCCATCAGATTGAGTCTTCCATGCTCGAGTTGGACTCTTCCTTTGGACTCGGCAGCACTCCCACCACGCCCACAGAGGCGCGCACGGACCGAGCCCCACTGGTGCCCACGTCTCCCCGCAGGATGATCACGAGGAGCCAGGATACGACGTTTCCTCCGGGCTCAGAGCAGGTAAGCTTCACCTCTCTTGGTCGGAGAGGTCCCTCCAGGATTCTCTGGGAAGGAGGTTTGGAGAGAGATTGAGACAACTAGCAAATCTGTGTGCGCTGAAGCCCTGTGGCCTTGTGAAAAGACCTGTGATTGCAATGTGTATCGAAGACCTTCATGGCAGTGTATTTACTATCCCAGCTTCAGACGTGCTGTTTGTATAGAGTGAGATGTACGTCCTAGGGAAGGAGAAAAATGTCTGGGCCAGCATGATGGTCTAGTGCAGAGCTGGGCAAACTACAGCCCAAGGGCCACATCCGGCCCGCGGGACCCTCCTGCCCGGCCCCTGAGCTCCTGGCCTGGGAGGCTCCCCCGGCCCCTCCCCTGCTGTTCCCCCTCCCCCGCAGCCTCAGCTCAATGCTCTGGGCGGCGGGGCTGCGAGCTCTTGCCGGGCAGCGCAGGTGCAAAGCTGCCAGCCACCGGTGCTCCAGGCAGCGCAGTAAGGGGGCAGGAAGCCTGCGGGGTTGGATAGAGGGCAGGGGAGTTTGAGGTGGTGGTCGGGGGAGGGGCTGTGGATAGGGGTCAGAGGGCAGGGAATAGGGGGATTGAATGGGGGCAGAGGTCCCGGGGGGGCAGTCAAGGGGGGGTTGGATAGGGCGGTGGGGGGGGCAGGGGTTCTGGGGGCAGTCAGGGAAAAGGGGTGGTTGGATGGGGCAGAGGTCCAGGGGGGGCAGTCAGGAATGGGAGGAGGGGTTAGATGGGGCGGTGGGGGGGAGTCAGGGGCAGGGGCTCCGGGGGCGGTTGAGGACAGGGAGTGTGGATGGGGTTGGAGTCCCGACGGGGTGAGAAGCAGGAGACATTGGTCACGGGTCAGGCCACACCCGGCTGTTTGGGGACACAGCCTCCCCAACCGACCCTCCATACAATTTTGGAAACCCGATGTGGCCCTCAGGCCAAAAAGTTCGCCCGCCCCTGGTCTAGTGACAGCCCCATGTGTTGCCACTCATGGGATCTCGGTTTGGGTCCTGCTCATGGCCGCTGAGCCAGGTGGGTTGGGACGGCTGCAGCAGAAAAGACGAGTGGGCTTCTCACACTCTAGTGACCCCCCTCTGCTTTGGCCAACTGAAGCCAGGTCCCTGCCTGCAAAGAGCTCAGGCAGCCCTCCACCAGCGAGTTGGTTTGCTGGGGTGGAGCTCCCTGCATAGATCTGAAATTAGAACATCCCTCTTGGGAATGTTAAAGCGACATGATCAGGTAGTTTAAGGCCAGGTAGGGACTTCCCTTAGCACTGCTGTAATCGTGCTGGAAAGCAGCCTCCAAGTGCCACCTGGTGGGGATGGCTGATGGGGGGGAGGCTGTGGGAATCACGCATTCTGCTGAGAGGATAAATCCCCTCAAATGGCCACTGTCCTGGCCCTTGTGCTAGACAAGAGGCTGGGCTCAGTTGTGATGAACGTGCCGGGGACTCTTTAAAGAGGCCACTGAATGTGGACAAAACCCAGTGGTTTTCTCTGGCTCCCAACTCCAGAAACTAAACCTAGCCCGTGCTGCTTAATCACAGGGGGGTCTCCCTAAATTTTGGCCTGGACTCTGCAGGTAGAGAAGTGTCTGACTATATTACAGCACCGTGCTCTGCGGCTACTCCAGATTTGCACCATTTTAACTGGGGTCAGGATCTGGTCCCAGGTGGGTACTTGTGGTGAATTTCTGATTTACAACACAGTCGCTGGCAGCCTCCTTTTGCCATTGCCCCCCAGTGAAGATGGCGCCTTGTTTGAGCCAGATCTGCAGACATGAGCATTCTTTCCAGTGGAATCTGGTTCCGATGCCCAAGCACCAGGCATCTCTTTAAGCTGGTTATTGATACCCTGGCGCTTTTGTGCTCAGGGTCGGATTAATCTCCTCAAGGCTCCAAGGCAGCTCTCCCCCAACCTGGGCTCTGTCACGCTGCCGTGTTTCCAGTCTCGCCACTTTTCTGGGGCGACCCCCTGCAGGCCTGTGGGACCTGCATCCTTTCATCCCTCTCTTGTGTGATGGCATGAAAGAGAGCTTTGGTGCCGTTATCAAGGCCAAGTTCACAGAGCAGCCCCAGCTTTGCTGCAGAGTGACGGGAGATGAAGCTGCAAAAACAGCAGGACTGAAGGATTTCATTATAAATCAGGGAGCATCATGTGCTGTGAGCACCGGTCCCTCTCACCCGTGCAGATTGAAGCCAGGTCCCTGGGAGAGACCACTGGGGAAGAGGAGGAAGGGGTTACTTCTGTCTCTTTTTAAAGTGCCGGTGGGAGGTGCCTGACTGTGGGCCCCACAGGCTGGAATTTTCTCTACGGCCCAAACTTTCCAAAATAGCCATTGATTGCCTGCATCTTAGGCCAGGTTTGCCGAAGTGCTGAGCACCCTCAGCTCTCAGTGACCTACTCAGAGCTGTAGGTGCTCAGCGCCGATGGGAATCCACCCCCATGGGTCTCTGAAATCCAGGCACCTCCAATGCGGCTTTTGAAAATGTTGGCCTCTGACTGTTTTTATTTATAGACCTCTCTGGGGCGGTCAAAATCTCGCAGTGAGTCGGGGAAAACGCCCCCAACGCCCCAACGTGCGCTCTGTCAGTCATCCCAGAGCTACCCCTGAAAATTCAGCGAGCAGGCTCGTTCTGGGAGTGTCTAGTTGCGTCTGCCCGCTTTGGGAATAGCACTAAAGTTGTATCCAGGCCATTGGTGAGCTAGCTGGGGCAAAGCCTAGAGGGTGGGGAGAATCCCCTTTGTTCGAGAGCCCCAGCAGGTTTTTTTGCGGAGTGGGGATGAGAATGCTGTCGTTTTCTCAGGGAGTCCGAAGGCTAGCCGCGTTCAGATGCCTGGGGATGAGCGCGGAATAAATCCCAGGGCGTTCTGTAGCGCCCGTGTAAACGCTCATTTCCTGGCTGGGTGGTGGTTGCATTTTGATGCATTTTTACAGTTGCACACCCTAGGATCCGTCACTCACGTCGCTGCAAACTAATTGGGCGTGGACTCTGCCGAAAGTGCTAAAACCCTTACGCCGGGCACAGCACCACCTCCTGTGCAGGAGGAAGTATGACAGCTAGGCTCAGTGCAGCATGTCCACCTCTTCTGCAATGGTGCTGGCGTCAGAGGTCAGGAAGCCTCAGCAGGGCCTTGCAGGTGGAAGGCGAGGGGCAGCAAGCCGTGTTTGTTGTGGGCAGTGGCCTGTGCCGTCTTTCGTCCCGCACGCAGGGGTCTTTTCAGGCTGGTTGTCTGGGGCCAGCCCTGGAAACGCGCTCTCCGAACAAAGGTCTCCCCGAAAGCGTCAAGCTGCGTTTGGGTAAGGCTGGCTGTGTATGGATCGGTCGGACTGGGGAAGAGAGGTAAGTGATGTGCCAGCCACTCGGATCTGCTCCCTACAGCACCTAACCAGGCTCTAGAGCTGGGCTGAGCAGTACTAGGCACGAGGATCTCCTGTGCTTCGAGTGCAGGTCCCTTCCTCCAGCAGCTGAGGAAGTGCTGGCGGCCGTGGGAACTCTGCTGTCCATCAGGAGCTAACTTTCTCCTCCCTCCTTCCCACTGGTAGCACGAGAAGAGCCCGTCCCCCGTGACAGCCCGTATGCGGAGCTGGGATAGCTCGAGCCCCGTGGACCGGGCCGAGCCAGAGGCATCAAGCCCGTCAACAAGGAGCCGCCCGGTAACCCGCAGCATGGGGCAGGGGGACAGCGTGGAGGTGCCATCCAGCCCCCATAGGAGAGCCAAGCGGGCACGCCTCTGCTCTTCCAGTAGTTCGGTGAGTGCCTGGCCACGCGCCCGAGAGGATTTGCCACTCTCTCAAGAACCCAGGTCAGGTTTTCCCTGCTGCTGGCAATGTCTTTGCAACTGGCTTCCTCTTCCATGTGTTACTCTGTCCTGGCTACATCCCCTGAAGCAGAGAGAACATCACCACCACCCCTTCCAGTTAGTTTCCATCTTTCTATCCAGCTTGGGGAAATTAGACCTTCTGCCTCTTCTCAAATCTGGCAAAGTCAGATCCTTTTGCAGGCCCAGGCGGGATTGGAAGGAAGATACCTCTAGGTTGTGGATTTGAATCCAGATAGGCCTGGTTGTGATGGGAAGTCGCTTCCCTCTGGTGGCTACTTGGTGGCCTTTGTGTAACGAATCAGGGTCATGGAGTGGTATCCTTGCTGGTGGGACAGGTGTCACCTTATCAAAGCACCATCATTGCGGTGAATTTGCTCCCTTAAACCTCAACAGAGGGGCCATGGAAACACTCTTAAAGACGGCCCCTCCAGCTCAGTGCTCAGGTGCACGAATGGGAGACTTGAGAGGGCTACTGCAGGGTCCACTGAATGTGCTTCTTTCCCTGGCAGTTATCAAATACTTTCCACCTAGGCTGTGGGGTGGAACCTACTATCCTTCCCCAGCATCCCTGGAGCTGAATGACACCCGTGTCCTAGGTGGTGGTGCTCTGCTGTTCTCTGCTGCCCTGGAGAGGGCTCCCCAGCATGGCTTTGGAGGCTGGAGTTAGGGGTGATTTTAAATCAGTGTCTGACTGTATTATTGTTAATAACGTCTCTTTAAAACAAGTCGTCACTCCTCTCCCTGCAGGACACTCCCACTAGAAGCTTCTTTGATCCCAGCTCTCAGCACCGCGACTGGTGCCCTTGGGTCAACCCAGTCCAGGAGAAGGCTATCTCAGGGGACATCAGTGACCAATTGGAGCTGACGTCTGTGAAGGCGGAGCCTGGCTGGCGGGTGGTGCTGAATGTTCTCCTGGCGGCCAGGAAATCAAACAGAGCAGCTGACGCAGAGCTTGTGGTGAGAGCTCTAGCAAAGCCCTTGCTGGGATGATTTAGTTGGGGTTGGTCCTGCTTTGAGCAGAGGATTGTACTAGATGACCTCCTGAGGTCTCTTCCAACCCTAATCTTCTATGATTTTATGAATTGAGATCCCAAAACTGAAACCCACCTCAACTTTTGAACCCCCCCCCCCCCCCCCCGATCTCCCAAAGGCCTACTCCAGTTTGCTCCAAACTTGGCATTAAAATTCTACTTTGGGCTGAGATCCTACATACAAAATTTGGGGCAGCTTGGTTCTGATTCGCCAGAAAGGATTTTGATTCTAGTAGCCCTGACTGACGCATGCTGGCTGGCGTCTGCATGTCTATTCAGAAGCAGCTGGAGCGTCATCCACTTTCCAGCTCCACAAACCCACTGACTCAAACTGCCCCAGCTCTCTAAGGGAAGAATTAGCAGGAGCCTGAAGCTGCTAGTAACTTACACAGATGGAGTCAGGTGAGTCTGTCTATCCAGGAGGAAAGTGAAGGTGAAACCAGAGCCCGGACAGTGTAGAAGGTGCTGAAGATATCTACAGCAACCCCGTACGCAGCACACATGCTTATATAAATCCACCATGTCAGAGAGGGACTGTCGGCATAGCTATGGAGAGATGATAGTCTCTGTAGAGAAGGTTGAATCTAGCTTCCCATTATAAGCCTGGTTTTTGACATCACTACCTCTATCTTAGCCAAAACTGGCCCGAGCTACCCCAAAAGGCAGGCGTCGGGGGGAGTAAAATGACAAACCGCTTTTGCTGGAGAATGGCCTTTGTTCTAGCTTGGGGCAGGGCCGGGGGGGTTGGGGTTTTAGCATTTGTCTTTGAAGATTCAAGCGATTTGTGTCATGGACAGAATTGCTGGGTGTCTGTCCAGCTGTCATCTGGGCAAGCCGCTGAAAGCTCCTAGAGTTGGACAGATACTTTATCAGGCTGGTGGAACAAGCATAGGCTGGAGGTTAGTGCCCAGGCCTGGGAATCAGGAGGTCTCAGTTCTATTCCTGGCACCGACACTATCACTGCCCCATGCTATGCCTCAGTTTCCCCATCAGTAAAATGGGGTTATCTAATAAGGGCTCATGTCTGTACAGCAAGTGTGACCCTTGGATGAAAGGACCGGTGGTTCTGTCCGGTACCACTTTCTCAGTGTGTCCTCTCTCCTGTGGCTTTAGAGGGAACCCCCCCCCCCCCCAGCTGGGCCATTGGGGTGCGACTCCCTGCTGGAGTGACTTGACCTTTGATTGTCCCCTTGTTTCCTTCTTGTTGCAGAGCCTCTCGGTAAAATCCTGCAAGGTGTTCCGGATATTCCGGCAGTGGGAAGCCGCGTGCTCCTCCTGAAGACGCTTGGCCCTGGCCAGGGAATGCCTGCCAGACGGGCAGCATGGGACATTGGGTTGGGTTAGAGAGAGAGCTGCTTGGCAGTTGCTTGCCAGGCAGCTCCTGGAGATGCTCCTCCAGGCCCGGCGAGCAGCAGGAGCCCTTTCCTTGGGGATGCAGGTAATTTGGGGGTGGCCAAAGCACAGTGTGAAGACCACGCTCGGCCCTGGCTGTAAACCGCAGCCGACAGCAGTTTGATTTGAAATCCCGGGTGAGCATACGGGCGCGTTTGCCGAAGCCTACACCCTTCTTGCAAGCTGCCACGTCAGCTCTTGGAGCCACCGGCTTTGGATAGCCCCCCACCGGGTCTGCATTTCCCCCACCTCCAACCAGAGTGGGCTCCATGCGGGGAGGATCTTTTCTGCCAAGGAACTACGTCCATTTCATTGGTGAGTGCAACAGGGGGGCCGAGGCCTGTCCCTCACTGCACACCATACAGGGGCCTATGCGCCAGGGCCCTGCTGGCTTGGGGATGTGATGACAGGTAGTAATAAAATCTTTCACTTTTTTTTTTCTTTTCCCCTTCAGCTGTCTGGCACTCCTTCCTTTCAGGGGTGGGGCTGACCAGTGACACGCAGCCTTAGGCCTGGGCAGTGTTACACAGTTCTGTTCTGCTGGGGTCCCTGCTCCCCACACATGGGCACAACACCTCCCCTGATTCCCTGCCAGCAGACCCACAGTACCTTTCCTGCTCCACCACCAGGCGCAGGGTGTCGCACCAGAAGCTCTGGCACCTCGGAAAGAGCCAGGCTGGCTTTGTCCACAGGTCGGGGGGCTCCAGGCAGGCATGAGGGAGCTTAGAGGAGGGGGAGGATCCAATCATGGCTGCATAGGTCATTTTCTGCAAGGCCCCATGGAACCTGTGATGCCTTGACCGCACTTCTGCTGGGACTGGGAGGCCCAGGCCGTGCTCACGGTGACCCGGGAATCGCACCATGAGCATCCAGCCCAGTTTGGCCAACCCAAGAAGTTTGAAGAAGCGTCTAAACGTGCCCAAGCCCTGCTGGGTTAACCCCTCTCCAGCAGGTCAATGCAGAGAAAGAGGAGGCCGTTCTGTAGCCAGAACTGGTTCCTTAAATCTACCCCCGTTAGTGTCTCTTCTTCCCCCCACTCCTTTCGCTCTGGCAAGTGGTAATAATTCTGAATTCATATGGTGCCACTCATCCCATAGATCCAGGATGCTTCACTTGTTATACCCCCTGGTGTTACTAAAATGCAGCTACCTCTGGTGTGGCACAAGGCAGCCAGCCAGTGCAATGCACAGCGCTGGCAGAGGCTGTTCAAGGACACAGAGCAAACCCTCTTGAGAAGGAAGTTATAAGGCTCTCTAATAGCCACACTGCACAGATGGGGCCTCTGCATTTCACATCTGCCCCGCATGGAACTCTGCCTTGGAGGACAACAAACTAAGCTGCTCCTGCTGGGATTTGAACTCCTGCTTCTAGGGAATCTGGACATGTCCAGCTGTCTTGAAAGACTTTTATAGACTAGTTCATTGACAAGCCCCTTTTGGCCAAGGGTCCATGTGCCCTTGATGTATCTCCTGCCTGCCCCAGGTGCCCACTGCACCTGTTGTCACTGCTCTTTGGTCCACCCAGCTCTGGATCAATCAGAATATGGCTAGGTGCCAAGGTGATATGCGGTCAAATGGTGGCATGAGAGCCCCCAGGCCCCCCAAAATACACGATGGAAACTACCTGTGTTCGAGCCCCTGAATGCAGCCAACCACGAATCCTAAGAGCCAGCCGAGTAAACACCGCCCTCCCCCGGAAACCTCTTCCACAAGAAGGGGCGTGGTCATGGACAGACCTGGCTCCGGCTGATTCATGATCAAACAGCCGGCTCGCTGGCCACGTGACATCTCCCTCGGTGCTGCCACCCCAGCAGAGGCCTCGCAATCCGTGCAGGATTGGTGCCCGCTAGCACCACTTACTGTCGCTGTCCCACCATGCGTGTCCCTTCTAGGGGATCCCCCGCAACTCGCCCCACCCGTGCCGTGCTCCCTTTCATTTCTATCCGGGATTCCTCTCCTCTCACCCCAATGGGACGCGATTCCTCTCCTCTCACCCCAATGGGACGCTGTTGCCTACATTTTTTCTCAGTTAGCTACAAGCTGAGGTTGACTATTCCTATGTCCACCTCTAGCCTCTTTACCAACGTGGATTAAAACCCATAATGCCCCTCTCAGGTAGGTCATGTTATATTATCCCCATTTTACAGTTGTGGAAACTGAGCCAGAGAAGTTAAGGTTAGCCCAGGGACCGAAAACAAACCCCCACGAGCTGTGAATAAAATCAGGCCCCAGCAACCCCCTGCCCAGAGCCGGGCCTGGAACCCGGGAGTCCTGATTCCCAGCTACCTGATCCAGCCACTCCGTGGGACAGGTTCAGACTAATATTGTTCTTCCCTCTGCATTTGAGGTCACCTACTTTTTTATAAAAGCTTGTTGTGAGGGTAAAGTTACAATAAAACGCTTTACAAATTCCATCAGGCGTGACTTACTTGGGGTCAGAAGTTTGGACTGAGTGGAAACGGGGAGTTGAACTTTAACCTCCTGTCTCGCTGGAGACTGGCTTTGTTAATGTCAGACCTTTGCACTGGGCAGCATCTCCTCTCGCACCTTGCTGGGGCCTAAGGCTCGAGCTTCACTTAGAATCATAGAATCATAGAATATCAGGGTTGGAAGGGACCCCAGAAGGTCATCTAGTCCAACCCCCTGCTCGAAGCAGGACCAATTCCCAGTTAAATCATCCCAGCCAGGGCTTCGTCAAGCCTGACCTTAAAAACCCCTAAGGAAGGAGATTCTACCACCTCCCTAGGTAACGCATTCCAGTGTTTCACCACCCTCCTAGTGAAAAAGTTTTTCCTAATATCCAATCTAAACCTCCCCCACTGCAACTTGAGACCATTACTCCTCGTTCTGTCATCTGCTACCATTGAGAACAGTCTAGAGCCATCCTCTTTGGAACCCCCTTTCAGGTAGTTGAAAGCAGCTATCAAATCGCCCCTCATTCTTCTCTTCTGCAGGGTGATCCAAATTCAGCTCCCTTTCCTGGGGCTGGGCTCGCCCGGCACCCTCCTGGCTTCGAAAGCTGAGCAGGTTCACGCTACGGTGAGTGGGTGTGTCTGACCTTTCGAAGCCTGATGTCTTATCTGCAAGGGTTCTGCCTTCCAGTGATAAATCAGCAGGGGGAAGGGAGCTTGGCTTGGGATTTTGCCAAAACCACAAACACCAAGCGAACCAGCTGTTTTATTCAAAAAACCTCCAGCAAATTCATAGGCCGTGGGCTCTGTCAGCAACAAGCTCTTGCTCCGATACTTGGCAATTAACTGTTCCCCCGACACTTCTCCATAGGGGACGCTTCCTTCCATTCGTGATCCTCTGAGCCGAGGAGATGGGAGCAGGACCATAATGTGTAATTAACGGTTGTTAATAGCGAACTCCCCAGCCACGCCTCTGCTGTGTCGCTCGGGGAGGGAGGTGAACCTTTCAAGCTCCGTGTTAAATCACTCGCAGCTTCTTTCCACGGTGCGATGGGTATGGCCCAGGCCCCACCAGGGTGCTCACTAGCAAAGCCAACAGCAGGGTCAGGGCCTAGAGCTGGCAGATAAGTAGCTAGGTATTGCTGTCACCATCTGTGTCCTTCCACGCTGCCTCCAGTGCTAGATTGGAGCACCCGCCCCTGATCGGTCCGCTGAGCCTCCAGCCCCTCTAAAGGCTGGCTCTGCCCCCGAAGCAAGTCCGAGTCCATGTTTGTCTCCAGTAGTCACTTGATAAGTCAAAAGATTCTTTTCCTAACATGCCCTGCCCCTGAAGCTGAGAGCCAAGCTGGGCTCTTTCCTTCTCACGTCATCCCGAGGAATCAAGTTGCCTTCCCAGACTGGAATGTAGCAAGCGCGTGGGCTGCTGATGTGCAAGGAGAAAGAGAATCCACCTGGCTCTCCTGTAGCCGGGGTGGCTTGAGGGGAGCGAAATGCTGGGACGTCCGTCTCCCTGCGTTGTCTATTCAGACTGTTTGAGCCTGTGCCCGATACCCTTGCTCGCCTTGAGTCGTGCCTTACTCCTGGAGTAGTCCTCTTGATTTCTGACCCGAAGCTTCTTGAGACCCTGCCCAAGCTCAGAGCCCCCTTGTGCTGTGCAGCCCTGCTCCGAAGAGCTCCCCAGCTAAACAGAGGACAGACCCGGGGTGGGAGTGGAGACAGGCACTGGGGGTGGGAGGGGGAAGTGTCTTCCCCAGGGTCATACAGCAGCTGTCTGCCTATGCGGGGAACAGAGCCCAGGTCTCTGCTGGGTCCCAATCCTGTGCCCTGCTTACCCAGTTGTCTGTGACGTGCCAGCACGCTCGTGGTCCTATATAAACACGAGCTCCTTATTTGTGTCTGTGCTGAAAGCCGTGGAAAGGCGCAGCACAGGCCAGAGGGACAATGAGCCGGAAAATACCCATTCAAATGATTTATTGACCCTGCTGCTTGTCACCCGTTCGTTTTCATTGCCATGCTGCCAGGGCTGCAGGTAGCCCATTGTCCTTCGAGGCCCTGCCCAACAAGAATCAGAGTTAGAGCAGGGTTTGAGTAACACGCCCTAGCCTAGGCTCCTCTGGGGGCTGGGCCATTGGCGGGTGATCACCCAGAGCCTATGCGTGTGGTTCCATGGATGGGTGATCTCTCCTGGGCCAGGGAGAGGAGTGATCCATGCAGGCAGTGTGGCCTAGTAGCTGGAGACTTGGGTTCTAGTCTCGGATCTGTCACTGCCCTGCTGGGTGATCTTGGGCAAGTCACCTTGCTGCTCTGTGCCTCAGTTTCACCTTCTGTAAAATGGGGATAATGAGCCTGACATCCTTTGTAAAGCGCTTTCTGATCTGTCTGTCTTTTATGGGAGTCCTCTGCTGCGGAGGCCCTGAAGGTCCGTCTGGTCTCCCATTCAGCATCTAAGGGAGGCCACTAGGTAGAGCGAGGGAGGGCGCCCCAGGCTGGGACGGTCTGTTTGGTAACCTGAGATAGAATTTGGGGTTTCATTTCTGATACTCTTATATCCTTACTAACGTGTGAACAAAGACGCTGGGTGTTGCTTCTGCCCAGCCAGATGGGTTTGTTCATATAATGAGAAAAAAATAAGAAACAGAACGAAAGTATCACTGGGATGGTGGAAGTGTAATCTACGAGCGTACACTGGAAGGCTGCCTGGCGCCTCTCTCAAGCCAAGGTCAAGCAACCAGTTAGGAGGGGCCAGGGGGATGTGGGGGAGGTATAAGAAACACTAAAAGCCAAAGAAATGCCTGTCCCTGATCAAAACACAGCCTGCTTCCTCACCCCTCCCATGGGATCCAAAAGAGGTGGCTCCCAGACTCGCAACCCCCCAAGATGGAACGTAACCATAAACAGTAAGGGGTGGGACCCAGGGCGGGCACTTCAGGTATAATTATGCCTGCTAAGAAGCTGGGGACTGGGACCCGGGAAACAAGGCTCTGCGGGGTCAGAGCTATGGAGACGCTTGCTTAAAACTAACCCCAATCAACGTGGCATTGCCTGCATTTCGGACGTCCGATCTTCTGCTTTCTGGCTGCGTGACAAGAACCAGGGGAGGGGGTGAAAGGAAAGGGAAAGGGTCACAGGGCACAAGTAAAGTTAGCAGAGCTGGGCGGGGGAATGTGGCCCAGCACCTGCCCTCCTTGGAAGATGGCTGGTGATCTCGAGATGGAGCCACATGACGACGCAGCTCCTCTTCTCTTTGGAGCACGGCTGGCCGCCCCTTGGCTCAGTGGCGTGGGGACGAGAAAGGGCAGGCTGGGGAGCCAAATCCCCATGCAACCCCCCTCCCAGGCTGTGCAGGGATATGTGTAACTGGGAGCCACCTGCCTCGGTGGCAGCTGAGCCCCCGCGCTGGACTGGGCTCTGGGTAATGGCATGTCCTGTCTGGGAGAGGGCCAGATGAGCATGAGCAATGGGCAAACCTACAGGGAAGTTTTCTTCGTGCTTCATTGTGGCGGCAGATCCAGCCTGGGCAGCAACACCGCGGGGTTTGGAGCGTGTGTGGCAGTTGAACCCAGGACCTTTGGATCTAACAGCGAAAGATCCCGGGCCATCAGTGGGCTCACAGACCTCTACATCAGTGCTTTTTTTTTCCCACGGACCACTTGAAAATTGCTGTGGGTCTTGGCAGGCCGCTTAATGATCTTTCCCAATGTTATTTGTACCATTGGCTAACTGTTGTAAAGTACTTTGCGTAAAAGGGCTATAAAAAAACCCTTAATAATAATTAACGCTTTTTTGTTCTACAAATAAAAGCAGACAACTCATATTTTAATATCAATAGTCTCCCCTTTCTAATGCAATGGATGTGCCCTCTCTCCCCCGCCGCGGCAGCCTCCGAGCTGGGGTTTGGAAGGGGGGGTGTCTCTCCCTCTCTCCCCCTCCACGGCAGCCTCCGAGCTGGGGTTTGGAAGGAGGGGGAGGTCTCTCCCTCTCTCCCCCGCCGCAGCAGCCCCCGAGCTCGGGTTTGGAAGGAGGGGGGGTCTCTCCCTCTCTCCCCCACCGTGGCAGCCCCAGTGCTGGGGTTTGGAAGGAGGGGGGGGTCTCTCCCTCTCTCCCCCACCGCGGCAGCCCCCGAGCTCGGGTTTGGAAGGAGGGGGGGTCTCTCCCTCTCTCCCACATTGCGGCAGCCCCCAAGCTGGGGTTTGGAAGGAGGGAGGGTCTCTCCCTCTCTCCCCCAACGTGGCAGCCCCCGAGCTGGGGCTGGGAAGGAGGGGGGTCTCTCCCCCACCACAGAGCTGGGGCTGGGAAGGAGGGCAGCCCTGGAGCTGGGGAAAGTCGCCTCTTTCTCTGGCTGCCGCAGCCCTGCACATCCCAGATTCCCCCACCCCTCTTCTCACCCCACTGCTCCCTCCCATCTACCCCCATTCCCTCTGAGGCCACCACCTCACCTCACATGTGCATCTTCTCCAGGGTCCAGGCACCTAATTAGTGGAGCCAAGCCTGCATGGCTTCACTAATTAGGTGGGTGGCCCTTCATTCTCTCGTGTGCAGCCACCCCAGGCGGGCACCTTAGAGGGGACTATCCGCGGACCACCTCGGCTCTATATGTTGTCTAGCCACTCGAGCGGGACAGAGGGATGCCCCTGCATGACAGAGAGAGCAGTCTGTACTAAGCAGGACCAGAGCAGCCTGCCATACAGTTGAAATCCTGGTCCCACTTCCTGTCTGCCTGGCTTCTCTTTAGCACTAGGCAGCATGGTAGGGCTGGGGGTGTGGATGGGGAATAAATCCCAGGAGAGAGAAACTATTTTACCAATTCCTCCAGGAGAGGGAATGGGGGCTGGTGGTTAGAGCCTGGGCATAGCAGTCAGGACTCCTGGGTTCTTTTTCTGGCTCTGGGGATGGCGTGGGGTCTAGTGGTTAGAGCTAGGAGAAGTCACAACTCCTGTTCCTTGTTCTGCCATTCACTCACTGTATGATCTTGGGCAAGTTCCTTCAAATCTCCCAGCTTGTTGCCTACCTCCCACGGTGGGCAGAGAGACTTAATTAATGCCTCTGAACGCTCTGCGACACCCCCAGGGTGATAGGCAGCTGAGAGAGGGCACTCCTGGGATGAAAGGAGCTGCAAAGTGTTACTGGTCGGTGGGAACTGGCGACCCAGTCCCCCTAGAGCCCAGCTCAGACCCACTGAATCCAGCTCTGCAGCAGAGACAGACTGCACGGGGCTGGCCGCAGCCTGGACTGGGCCAGCTCCGATTTGTTTTGTAGCAAAGTGATAGATGGCTCTCCCCCACCCCCGTGCACCCCGCTCTCCCCCACACAAAGCACCCAGCCTTCCCCCAAGTTCCTGCACTGACATCCAGGCCACCGGCGAGGCCCTTTCACCTACTTTCCTGGCATGTAAACAAAGAGTCCGTGCCAGGCCCATGCATCCGAATGGCACCCCCGGCTACCTCTGCCACTGTTCCCTTTCCTGGCACGCGCTCCCATGCAATGTTTCTCAAATGCGGCTGCACGCTGCCACCCAACGGGGTTTTCGTGCCATCCCGACAGCCTTCGGGGCGATGATGGGGGGGCGCGAAGCATCGGCCCCTCCCCCCCTCCTTGTTGCTCCTGGATGTGCCCCCGGCACCGCCTCTGGGGAGAGGTGGGGCACAGCACTGCAGGAGCAAGGTGAGTTCTTGACCCAGCGCGACTGCACTTTGGTTCGTTATGACATATGTGCAACAGCCCAAACAGCCAATATCAGTCAGGTTTATTGCTACAGTTCAATGACAATATGGTGTGACAGAGTGCAGGGAGTGAGTAGGTGAGTCTGCACTCTGATCACTTAGAACAGGGGTTCTCAAAATGGGGGTCATGACCCCTCAAGGGGTCATGAGGTTATTACATGGGGGGTTGCGAGCTCTCGGCATCCACCCCCAAGCCCTGTTTCTCCTCCAGCATTTATAATAGCGTTAAATTAAAAAAAAAAGTGTTTTTAATATATAAGGTGGGCTGCACACAGAGGCTTGCTGTGTGAAAGGGGTCACGAGTACAAAAGTTTGAGAACCACTGCCATAGAGGCTGATTAGGGCTCTGGAAGAACCTGATTGGGGGTAATTATCTGATCGGGCTGGGTGGGGTAAACATTCATTTGGCCCCATCATACCAGTCTCCAAGAAGCCATCTCGTGCCGTGTTGTTACATCCACCTTATGCAGAAGGTGGGCGCCCAAAGTTAGACCCCTAAAATCAACTTTTTGTACTTTACCTGTTCACAAGTAAAAGTTACAGTATATATCATCTGAAACTAGATTCAGCCAACCAACTTTCTCCCTTGTTTTTCTGAGATCTTGGTGTACCCTCTTATCTCTTTGTTCTGAACACATGCATTCCAGGTCCCAAGGGGCGTGAAGGCACCTCCTAGGTCTGTACGGGGGTAGAACAATCATAGTCTGATCCTTTTCCTGTGGGACATTCCAGCACTGACCTGTGAGAATAAACTCCCTTTCTGTTGCTATGGTGAAGCATTCATCTGTCCTGATCCTGACAGCTTTGCTCTAGCCAAAACTTACCTCAGTGAGTGCAAAGGATTATGGGATACTTAGCAGAAGTGAGCAGGATTATTTTAAAAGCACTGCTATTCTATTATTATTACGTGTTTACATACATACATGTATGGTGCGGATAATATGTGTTGGTAACATGTCATAAGAACGGCCATACTGGGTCAGACCAAAAGTCCATCCAGCCCAGTGTCCTGTCTTCTGACAGTGGCCAATGCCAGGTGCCCCAGAGGGAATGAACAGAACAGGGAATCCTCAAGTGATCCATCCCCTGTCGCCCATTCCCAGCTTCTGGCAAACAGAGCCTAGGGAAACCATCCCTGCCCATCCTGGCTAATAGGATAATCCAGCCCTGCAGAGGGCCCCTCAGGTTCAGGGCTGCAACCCGGACCTAGAGCCAGGGCATCGTTGCAGGTGGTGAGGGAACAAGGGCTAGCCTCAGGCCAGCAGCACTGGCTAGAGCCCAGGGGCTGCCCAGTCAGCCTAGGGGCACGACTGCCCCCTGCCCTGGAGGAGGACGGTCAGTCAGCCCTGGGAAGGGGGTTAATAGCGGGAGCCGGGCAGTCTGGCAGGAGAGGGAACTGGGCGCATCAGCAGTTGCCTGGCTTTTGTTTCATGTGTGGCTGGGAAGGGCTGGGACAGAAAGGGCGGGGAGCGGGAGCTCAGACAGGCGTCTGTGTGGGCGAGAGCTGGGGCTGATTTTGTCAGCACAAGCTGACACCAGGCCTCATTCACCCCTCCCCTGGTGACAGCTTAATACGGGGGCCTAGCATCAGGGTAATTACAGGCGGCACTGCCATGCGCTGCTCTCCATTAGAAGGGTGTGGACACTTGGTATGCGTACATAGGCAGCGGCCTCACACCCACACACACGTACATACATAGGTGACCACCACCCAGACCCACTCCCACACAGCAACCACACCCCCACCCACGCCTGTCGGCAGTGGTCTCGCTCTCTCACACGCCCGTCGGCGGTGGGCTCTCCTTCTCACACGCCCGTCGGCAGTAGTCTCTCTCTCTTACACGCTGTTCGGCGGTGGTCTCTCACTCTCTCACGCCCATTTGCGGTGGTTTCTGTCTCTTACACACTGTTCGGCGATGGTCTCTCACTCTCACATGCCCATCGGCAGTAGTCTCTCTCTCTTACACCCTGGTCGGCAGTGGTCTCTCACTCTCACACACGTGTATGAAGGCAATAGTCTTTCTCTCACACACACTTATGTTGGCGGTTATCTCTCACCCTCGTGCGCACACACGTATATCGGTGGTGCTCGCTCTTTCTCTCACATGCACATATGTATGTCAGTTGTGGTCTCACACACGCATATGTGAGCAGTGTTCTTTCTCCTGCACACATGTATGTCGGTGGTGCGCTCTCTCGCTCTCTCTCTCAGACACACACGTATGTTGGTGGTGATTGCTCCCTCTCACACACATGTATGTCGGTGGTGCGCTCTCTCGCTCTCTCTCTCAGACACACACGTATGTCGGTGGTGATTGCTCCCTCTCACACACACGTATGTCGGTGGTGTGCTCTCTCGCTCTCTCTCTCAGACACACACGTATGTCGGTGGTGATTGCTCCCTCTCACACACACGTATGTCGGTGGTGTGCTCTCTCGCTCTCTCTGACACACATATTTGTCGGTGGTGGTCTCACACACACACGGCACAGTGGTTTCTCTCTCTCACTCCCCCCACACGTGTAGGCAGGGCCGTCCCTAGGGGGGTGAAGGGCCCAGGAAAAAACAGCCTGTATTGGCCCCCCCTTAACATTTTTTATACAGCTGAAATCTGGTGTGGGGAGGGGACACCAGTGCTGAGGGGTGAGGGATGATGGAGGGTCACAGGGGGGCAGCTATGCTAGGGGCAAGGGGGCCCCCTGTGCTGGGGGGTCCCGGAGAAGGGAGGGATCTGGGGCAGAGGGGCAATGGATGGGGTCAGCCTGGCACTGGGGGGTTTCGGCGGCACTAGGACACCGGCAGCCAGTACGGCGGTGGATGAGCAAGAAAAAGAAATACAACGCGCGCTTCCCGCCGGTGAGCGCGGGCCCCCTCCCTGCTGCTGGCGCCAGGCCCTCCAGTAACCGCCCCGGGCCAGCCTCGCCCCCCCATAGCCGGCCTAGCGCCCCCACATGACACGTGCACATTGAAGCGTGGGGGCCCCCCAAAGCGCGGGGCCCAGAGCGGTTGCCCCGATTCGCCATACCCAAGGGATGGCTCTGCATATAGATATGGGTCTTTCTCTCTCTCACACACCCGCATGTGTTGGGGTGTCCCAGCCTCATGCTGGGGGACAGAGGGTTATGGAGCAGCTCTGGGCTCGGGAGGCCCTGCCTGGCCGTGCTCGCAATGCAGGGGGAGCTGGGAAGGGCAGGGCACAGCTCAGTTAGGGTCCAGAGCTGTGCTGGTAGGTCCTGCAGGGACCCCCTCACCACCTGGAGCAGACCCCAAGAGGGAGCTGGGGAGAGATGGTGCAGAGCAGCCAGACCCTCACTGGGCCTCTGGAGAGGCAAAGGTGTGTGTGGTAGGAAGTGACCCGGGGAGCAGGCGGGGGGAAACCATTGCCCCTGGAGATACATCTGAACTGCCAGCCCCAGGGCCCTAAGCTGGAACCCGGAGCAGTGGAAGGATCTGGGTTCCCCTACTACTCACCCACAAGCGTGGGCCACTAGACACTACTGCCAGACCACAGAGTGCGGCTACCAGAGGGAGAGTGAGCTGACCTCTAGGAGCCACTCCCCTCGCACGCATGTGCAGGTGGTGGTCTCTCGCACACACACGCAATCAGTGGCTTAACAATACTCCAGTTCCTGGTGCACACTGGCCCAGAATAGCAACACGGTTAGAGGAGAGGATCTTTGCCCTCTGGCAGGGGCCCTGGCAGATCTCACCAGCTGGGCAGTGCTGAGCCTGAGAGGCCTGGAAGGAGAAGCCAGGGGGTATGGGGAGGAGAGGGTTGTGCGTTTTCCCGAAATCAGCTTTGCCCTGCTCTCGCACCTTCTGCCCAAGGATCCCAAAGCACTTCATGGCCAGAGGCCCGTTCGATGAATCCCACAACCCCCAGCAGGTACATCAGCATTATGATTCTCATATTACAGACAGAGAAACTGAGCTTCCCCCACAGCCCCCCTCCCTGCTCCCCAGTTATTCCCGTTCTGGGCTTTCCCCACACACAGCTCTGCTGATGCCCCTCAATCCCAACCCGCATCCCCCCTGCTATTCTAGTCCTGGGCTTCCCCCCCACGCCCCAGCTCTGTCGATGCCAGGCTGAGTGAAATGCAGATAGCAGTGATTTGACTCAACTAGTTGGAGATGCAGCACGAATAATCTTCTCAGAGGGACCCTGACTTGTGCTGCCCTTTCAGGCCAGGAGTTGGGGTTTGAAAGAGGAAAAGACCAGTGCTGAGGAATGAAGACGCTGACAGCTTTTCCACTCAAAACCCTCCCACCTGTGCCCACCAGGGAATATGGGGCAGGTGACATCCCCATCACCAGAGCCAACCGAACCTCCCTCATCTCTCCATCCTCTTGGTGTCCCCAGCCCAGCCACGTGGCAGGATGTGACATGCCTGCCTGGCCTGCTTTGCAGCCTGTGCTAGCTGGGTGGAGTTTCCAGCCCGGTTGGTGACTCATTTGGGTCTGAGACTGTGAAAGTTACCTGCTGCGGGGACAAGGAGAAATACAGGAATTACAGGAGCTTAGACAGGAAACTGGCTGCAACCAAACCCGGGCTAAAACCGCCTTGGACTTTGGGGAGTTTGGAGCCAGAGCTGGTCCCAATCCAAACTTTGAGGCATGGACCCATCGGTGGGTTAGAGTAAGCTCCCAGAGGAGAGAACGCAATATGAACAAACAGCCAGTATGGGAGGAAGTGTGGTCTAGTGATTAGAGCAGGTGAGTGGCTGTCAGGACTCCTATGATCCACTCCCAGCTCTTCCACTGACTCACTGTGTAACCTTGGGAAAGAAACTTCACCGTCCCTGCCTCGGTTTCCCCATCTGTAAAGGAGGGGTGATGATACCGATCTAGCTCCCAGGGGAGTTTTGAAACTTGGTGAATGTTTGCCAAGTGCTGGGGCACCCTCAGCTGTCTGGTGGTGAGCACTAGGCCACAAAGAAGGCAAAGGCTTGTGCAGGCCAAAGCGGACACTCAGAACAGGGCCAGCCATTCTCCTATAGCACACTCCAAGGAGGAGTAGCTCAGGGGATTGGGTGTTGCATCTAAAGCCACCACAGTCCCTTAAATCATAGGTCTGATCCCTAGCAAGTCTCCCTCATTGCTATGGAGATATACTGGCTTCCATCCAGTTTAACATATTTATTACGTGAGGCTTTAAAAACACAGCCATGTCCACTCTGTATGAATGTTAAGGATCCCTGGGCTTCTCTTTATAAGAGATTTGCTCCACTGTTCTTGGCTAAAATTCTCCTTCCTTCCCCCAACTGTTGTGCTCTGCACAGGCTACAGCACTCCACCCCAGAAGTGGCTGCATTTCAAGGGTGTTCAGCTACTGCCGTGATTGAGGCGATGTAAGTACCTACATAAATAGGTCAAAATCCAACCAGGCCATGATTCTGCACGGTGCTAAATGCTCCTCACGCTCCAGCCCTTTGCTTGTGAGACGCCCGAGAGCCCAAACGAGATAAAAGTGAGCTTATGTGGAGCAGCTTTTGCTGTCACACCTTACTACTAGTAAGATTGCTGCTCAAAGGACTCTTTCGGTGGGGCTCTCCCAGCAGACAGTCACTGTGTAACTAGAATGACACCAGCACCACCCAGTAGTTACTGCTTGGGACATGGAGGGTCTGGTATGCAGAGCAGTGGGGAACTGGGCGCCAACATAGCAGGGTTTTCGCGCTGGCGCGGGGGTAGGAATGTGTATCCAGTAGTTGGAGCAGGGGGCTGGGAGCCTGGGCTCCTGAGTTCTGTTTCAGACTCTGCCACCGGCTTGTTGGGGGACCTGGAGCAAGTTGCTTCCCTGCTCTGCACCTCAGTTTCCCCACCTGTAAAATAGGGGTAGGGTGACCAGATGTCCCGATTTTATAGGGACAGTCCCGATATTTGGGGCTTTTGTTTATATGGGCTCCTATTACCCCCCACCCCCGGTCCTGATTTTTCACACTTGCTATCTGGTTACCCGAAACAAGGGGATGGTTTTACATCTCCCAAATTGCCAGAGTGCTTTGAGATCCTTTGAGAAGGGACCTCGAGAAGAGCAAAGCACTGATCTAGCCCATCCGCCCAATCTGTCCAGGCCGAGACCCCACTCCATGTGATCTGCCTTCTTTTATTGTGCTCTGCTTGGAGGCTAAGGTGTCCCTTTCCCACAGACTGGGTCTCTCAAAGCTCCTTAGAGATTTCCCTAGTTTCCCACCTTGGGACCTCGTGTGTGAGCACCCCTCGCTGAACTGTGCTTGGAGGAGCACCCTGTACGGCCAGTGCCTGGCCCCTTCCCCGTGCCCGCTCCCTGAGATCTCAAAGCTGGGCAGAATATTCCAAATAACTCAGTACCTGCATCCAGGGCCAGATGTTTCCCCAGAGCTCAGGACCCTAGCTCTGGACCCTAGCTCTGAGCTTCCCCATGGGTAGCCAAGGGACAGTTGGCATGTCTGTGGGTTGCAGCTTTCTCTGGAAAGTTTCCAGGCTCTGCAGCAGATCGCTGCCCAGGGGTGACTCATTTCCCCTTCTCCCCACCCCTCCCCCAGGAAGGGGAAGGAGAAGATGAGCAAATGCTGGAGCTGTGTCCATGACTCATCCCATTCTTGCCTCTCTCGGGATGGGGGTGTCCCTGCCTGGGACAGCGCATCTTGCCACGGGGATGACCTGCCAGGTAGCGAGTCCTGATGTTCGTGGTGCAGCAAGGCTTCTCCATGTGAGGGCACTGCACTGGCTCAGGACACAGTGCCAGGCTCTGGAGGGGCAGGTGGCTGGGTTTGCTGATGGCTGGAGGACGCCTTCTCCCAGCAGAGATTCCTGTGGGCGTTGTGTCTCAGACAGACCCCAGGACCAGAGGCCCCTGCTACACTCTATTAAGAGTAGAGTCTGCATTTCCCATCACTGCTGGCCCATGTCTCCTCACTTGTGGGGGGCTGGAGGCCTTCCCCTCTTCCCTCCCTAGCACCATTGCCAGCTTCAAACTGGAGCAGACCTGGTGCTCCAAGAGCAGGGTGATTGGCCCTTGTTCAGAGACCCAAGGGGGAGTGGAAGCTGCCTGTTCCTCTGTCGGCTACACGGCTTCTCCGAGGGGCACCACAGAGCACGCGGGGGTCAGGCGTGCTGCTCCCAACCATTCCCATTCACTCTGCAGGGCAGGGAGAGGACATGCTTTTTCAGAAGCGGTCCCTCCCCTCCCACTCTTTTCCTGCCCAGGGGACAGAGATGACTCCCTGGAGGTGGGAATCGTCTGTCTCTAGGGCCCATCAGCGCAGTGTCTATGCACTGCCCTTGGATCTCAGCTGCCTTTCCCCATGGCTTTTCCTGCTCTCATCTGCCCTCCACAATGTCTGCGGGAGGGGGTATTGCAGCAAAGGGGCTATCCATACCAAACGCAGTGCAATTTCTAGAGCACCGCCATCAGGGACATCCCTTACTCTCTGCTGACAACTGAGAGACTAGACAACTGAGGGACTAGAATCACTCCGAAACCAGGAGCCCTTCAGCCCTTCCCCCTTACAAGGGCATGTGGGGTGACACGTGGCCTCAGAACCCATCACTCCAGTGCTCAGTTCCTTCCATTAGTTCCCAGCCTGCTTCTCTGGTCAGTCCCAGGTTCTACTCTGCGAAGCCTTCGGTACGGCAGAACCAAGGTACCGCAGCATTTCCAGCAGAGTGAAGCATACAGGAGCTGGAGATGAAGTGCAGCCCACAGGTCAGGGTATGTTAGGAGTCCCCCTCTGAGCCTGAGCCCTCAAGGATATGAGTCTGGTACTGCCCCAGCTGCAGAGGCTGTCTCTTTAGCTCAAGCTCGGGTGCTGGTTCTGCAAAGCCTGGTGCTTTTAGCTCTGGAACTCCCTAGTTCTATCCCCAGCATCAGCCAAGCTGGTGGCCACAACTGCTGCCGGGTTGGGGAATTCAGCTGAGCAATACGTTTCCAGAGGAGGTTAGTCCAGGGTCAGAATCCCTTTAGAATCCCACGGCCAAGACCTTCCTCTTTGCCAAAGCCTTTTCCCCCCTTGCAGGAATAATTTATAATTACCCTGATATTTATACACACTCCAAGCAGAGCTGCTTCTCAGCAGGGAAGGAGAAGAGTTGAGACTTCAGCGGGTCCACCAGGGACCTAATTACAGGCCAGTCTGGTAGCACCACCTATCATTAAGATGCCTAACACGTCTCATTATCAGACTCTGTTTTCATGTATGTATAACTTCATCAAACTTTAACCCACTGGACTGAAATTTGCCACCCCAGGTGTCTGCCTCAGGCTGAATTTTGTGGAAAGTTTCAGCCACAATGGTTCAGCCATTTCTAAGAACGGGGCTAGGGAAAAAACACAGTTTATGGCCTATGTTAAAAAATTCTGGTGACCTTTTCTTTGAAAAGCTCTCGTGCCCCCATGCTTTGGAGCAGGGCATTGACATTTGGTAGGAGAGGGGCCTTTGGGTGAGGGATGTGCCTTGTGCCAATCTCATGAAAATCTGGCCAAGTTAAAGGCCTTTGAAAAACTGCAGTTTGCACGTGCTCAGTAGAGATTACTTAGACCAATTAAACAGTAGTAAGTCATCAGGACCGGATGCTATCCACCCAAGAGTTCTGAAGGAACTAGGGTGACCAGATGTCCCAACTGTATAGGGACAGTCCTGATATTTGGGGCTTTATCTTATATAGGTGCCTGTTACCCCCACCCCAGTCCCGATTTTTCACACTTGCTATTTGGTCACCCTAGAAGGATCTCAAATATGAAATTGCAGACTAACTGTGGTATGTAACCTATCACTCAAATCAATTTCTGAACCCGGTGACTGGAGGATAGCTACTGTACTGCCTATTTTTTAAAAAAGACTCCAGAGGCGATCCTGGCAATTACAGGCCGGTGAGCCTAACTTCAGTGCCAGGCAAACTGGTTGAAACTCTAGTAAAGAACAGAATTATCAGACACATCGATGAACACAGTATGTTGGGGAAGAGTCAACATGGTTTTGTAAAGGGAAATCATGGCTCACCAATCTAGTAGAATTCTTTGAGGGGGTCAACAAGCATGTGGACAAGGGTGATCCAGTGGATATAGTGTACTTGGGTGTAAGCCTTGCATGAACAATGAAAGGAAACAGAGGTTAACAATGGACAAAGCACGAATTCACAAGTGGCCTTGTAAATAATATGTCGTCAGTAGACAAAGAAATAATAAGCAGAGTAGTGTGTGATAAACTTACAGCAGCAGCTTTGTTTACTGACACACTTTGTAACACGTTGACAGCTCATGATCTATACAGGGATTTTTTACAAACCTAGTAAACCAATCATAAAGCGTGTCATACAATGTAGAATGAAATGCACATGTGTTAGTCTGTTTTAGAATATGTATATCATCTGATTTATTATGTACTGTGGTGTTGTGGTGCATCCTAGCCTTCTCCCCCCCGCCCCCCTTACCTGCGCCTGATCACTCAGGTGTAGCTTTTTGAAATGCCAAAAAAGAAACCCTCAGTGACGCATCCAGATTCGAAGTGAGTTTTTGCCTTCCAGAGAACTGGATAAAGTGTTCTCCCAGAACTGAACAAGGTGTTCTGGATAAACTGAGTGGAAAAGGTCTTGTAGGGAATCCCAACAAAGCAAAGATCCTCTCATGGATCAATAACCGGTTAAAAGATAGGAAGCAAGAATAGGAATAGATGGTCAGTTTTCACAATGGAGAGAGGTAAATAGTGGGGTCCACCAGGGATCTGTACTGGGACCAGTGCTGTTCAACCTATTCATAAATGACCTGGAAAATGGGGTAAACAGTGAGGTGACAAAGTTTTCAGACAATATAAAATTACTTAAGATAGGTAAGTCCAAAGCAGACTGTGAAGAGTTACAAAGGGATCTCACAAACCTGCGTGACTGGGCAACAAATTCCCTGTTGAAATTCACTGTTGATAAATGCAAAGTAATGCACATTGGAAAACATAATCTCAACTATACATGTAAAATGAGGGGGTCTAAATTAGCTGTTACCACTCAAGAAAAAGATCTTGGAGTCATTGTGGATAGTTCTCTGAAAACATCCACTCAGTGTGCAGCTGCAGTCAAAAAAGCGAACAAAATGTTAGGAACCATTAGGAAAGGGATAGACAATAAGACTGAAAATATCATAGTGCCATGACATAGATCAATGGTACGTCCATACCTTGATTATTGTGTGCATTTCTGGTCACCCCATCTCAAAAAAAGATATATTGGAATTGGAAAAAGTGCAGCGAAGGGCAACAAAAACTATTAGGGGTATGGAACGGCTTCCATATGAGGAGAGATTAAGAAGACTGGGCCTGTTCATTCTTAAAAAAGAGACAACTAAAGGAGGGGATATGATAGAAATTTATAAAATCATGAATGGTGTGAAGAAAATGAATAAAGAAGTGTTATTTACCCCTTCATATAACACAAGAACCAGGGGTCATCCAATGAAATTAATAAGCAGTAGCTTTAAAACAAACGTAAGGAAGTGTTTCTTCATACAAACAACGCACAGTCAACCTGTGGAACTTGTTGCCAGGGGATGTTGTGAAGACCAGAAGTATAACAGGGTTCAAAAAAGAATTAGATAAGTTCCTGGAGGATGGGGCCATCAATGGCTATTAGCCAAGAGGGTCAGGGATGTAACCCTGTGCTCATTGTATCCCTAAACTTCTGACTGCCAGAAACTGGGACTGAACGACAGGGGATGGTTCACTCAGACTGCCCTGTCCTGTTCATTCCCTCTGAAGCACCTGGCACTGGCCACTGCCAGAAGACAGGATACTGGGCTAGATGGTTCATTGGTCTGACCCAATATAGCAGTTCTTATGTTCTCATGTTCTAGATTTTAACAGATAAATACTCCAAAGACTATGTCCACAGTGAGCAGACTCCGCGCTGGAGCTGAGCAGGAATTTCCTGAAATTGCAGTTCTCGGCTGCTGTAGGCTTTGCCAGCATGTGGTCCAGACACCTAAACTGACGGCAAGGAGCCCATCTCTCCTGTGCTTTCGGTGGACCTCCCTGCTGGGCACAGTCAGTGTGAAGGAGGAAGCTTCCTAGTCTGCATACACCCAGGACAAGAGTTGGACCTGCCGGGGGGGGGGGGGGGGAGAGTAGACAGGGAGAAGGAGCCTGTGGAAAGACAGGGACTGAAGGCTAATGGAGGGTTGAAACTGGGACTGGAAGTTGTGAGGAGACTGGGACTGGGAACCAGTGGGAGAGACGTGATGGGGGAGAGGAGATTGATCTGACAAGTAGCCGGGGTGCAGGGCAGGACTGAGCCTGGCTGGGCAACAAGACGAGGCAACAGAGCTGTGAGGGGGTCTGAGACTGGATGAGGAGCCCAGGAAGGGAGACTGGGACCAGGAACCAGTGGCAGGAGCAGCAGAAGGTCCTGAAAAATGGGGAGGCCCCGCCCCCTGCACCACCCCTTCTCCCTGAGGCCCCACCCTCATGCTGCCCCTTCCCCCAAGGCCCCGCTCACGTCACCTCTTCCCCCCAAGACTATGACACAGGCCCCGCTCGCTCCTTTCCACACACCCCTGCCCCACCCCTTCCCCCGGTCGCTTGCCCTTACGGATGGTAAAAAGTGGAAGGGCCATGGCCCCTTGCCCCTCCACCCCGTTCCGGTGCCTCTGACCAGTGGGGAGTGGAAATGTGGGCTAGGGAGGTGGGCAACTAGACGCCGGAGTGGGGGAGACAGACAGATAGGGTGAGGAACTGGGACGGGGGGATTGGGACTTGCTGGGCAAAGAGACTGGGGGTGGTAATGGAGGGGTTGGGACAGAGTCTCTGGAGGGGTGAGACTCGGAGTTGCTTGGCAAGGAGACTGGAACTGGGACGAGACGCCTGAGGAGCGGAGAATGGGTCTGGGACAAGGATGGCCCGGGCGGGGGGGCGTGGGGGAGAACTGAGACATGGAGAGGCTGGAGGAGATGGGGCAGAAAGCATCACACACGGGGGAATGGGCAAAAGAAGCTGTGCCCATTAGACAATACTGCCCTCCAGAGCCTGGAGGGGAACCCAAGATTCCTGAGTCTCCACATTCCTCTGTCAGCAAATATCCATGAACGCCACTGGCAAAGTGTGTGGGGGAGACGCTTTAAAACTAAAAAGGGCTTTAGATCCCTTCTGAAATGTAGGCAAACAGGAGACCTCTCTGGGAACATGGGAATGGCCAGACTGGATGCACCCCATGGGACATCTAGTCCAGTGTCTGACAGAGGCCAGCATAAGACCCACTCTAGTTATGATCCAGAGGCCTGGGACTGCAGGGGGTGAGATATCTGCTGTCTGTTTTAGGTATTTTTATGAGGCCTATTACCATAGGATATGAGAGCTGTACAGTACACAAGTGATTTAGCCACACAACACCCTTGTGATAGGCAGTGTTGTTAGAGCTGTGTCAGAACCAGGATATTAGAGGCCACGGGGGGGGGGTGATATAATATCTTCTATTGGTGAGAGAGACAAGCTTTCAAGCTTACACAAAGCTCTTCGGCAGGCAGGACTGTCATCCCCATTGTACAGATGGGGAACGGAGGCACAGAGACCAAGTGATTTTGCCCAAGGTCACCCTAGGGGTCTGTGATGGGATTGAACCCAGGTCTCCTAACTGCTTACCTAGTGCCCTAACCACTGAACAATGCTGCCTCTCCACATAGGCCCCTGATCCTTCTATAAACCCTCCAGACCAAAAGCCCTGCTCACACTGGTCCCAGGAGAGGTCAAGACAGTTCTGGGGCTGGTTAAGGGCCCGAAGCTCAGAGAGGTGCAGCACTTAGGAGCCAGACGATTCAGAATTCAGACAAACAAAAGCACAGGGGCTTGGCTGGCTCAGGGAGCGACACAGGCCATTCTGCCTTGAGCCTAGGCTGGCAGTGACTGGGCGTGGTACCCGTTGATGGCTCTGCGGTGGCCCATGAGAAACTGGGTGGTGAGTCTCAGCCCAGAGCCCAGGGGGACCTGAGTCCACCGCACAGAAAGCACCAGCACAATTGGCTCCCTTTGTCGGCTGTCTCAGCAGAGAAGCCAAGGGCTGCATGGGCCTAGAGAGAGCTCCTGTGTTGTGGATGGCCGGGGTGGGGGCTGCCCAAGGGCGGCTTGCTTTGCTGCTATCAGCGCCGCGTCTGGAGGAAGACCTGCCTTCCCACATGGACCACTGCTCTGACTCAGGACAGCAATGACTCCAGACCAGTGGTTCTCAACCTGTGGCCCGTGGGCCACTTGCAGCCCAATCAGCACACAGCTGCGGCCCACGTGACACCCTCAGGGCCACACAGGCAGTACAGGATGTGGCCCACAACGGTAACTAGGTTGAGAACCACTGCTCCAGACTGATCAGGCCCAGCCCAGCGCCTTCTGTGGATCCACTGCTGTCAGCCGGGACAGACTTTCCTTTGTGGTGAGGTGGGGAGCGGCGACTGGCAACCTGCTTTTATCCTGCCCCGCACCAGATGAAAGAAACAGCTGGAGGCCACGCTCCGGATTCTGCTGCTCCATCTCTCCGGAAGGCTCTGGCTCCCTTCATTAGAGGAAGGGCTTCATTAGTGGGTGTTTGTACAGATGAGCTTCGGTGGTGATTATTCCTTCCTTCCGCAGAGTTACTGACTCACTTCTCCTGCTCCCTTTCTTCACAGCTCACCTCGAAACCTGCCTTTGCTCCGCAGCTTGAGTCGTCCCCTTCTTCCTCCTCCGCTCTCTGTGAGGCTTAGCAGCTCGGAGGGCGGAGACTAGAAAGGGCCTGTTAGCTCATTCCAGCCGTCCTCCTCCTCTCACGGGGGAAGAGGACCCCGGCCCCCACCCTGACGGCTCATTAGGATTAGCTCCCTGCAGATCAGACGGATTCTTTGTGCTCAGGTGAAGGGGGGAGAGAAGAGAGAAAGCACGAAACATGAGTGAGAGGCCCTGAGACTGAAGCAACTGTGGGTAATCGTTAGTGGTATAGGGGGCTGGGCAGTGGATGGGGGACTAGGACACCAGGGTTTTAGCCCCAGCTTTGCCACGGATGGGCTGCGCGACTTTGGGCAAGTCACTTCACCTCTGTGTGCTGCTGCTTTCCTGCTCGCTCTGTGTCAGTCTTGTCTCTGAGGCCTTTGGGGCAGGCACTACTGTCCTTGCTCTGTGTTTGTACTGCACCTAGCACGGTGGGGCCCTGAACTCAGCTGGGCCCTCTAGAGTCGTGGTGGGCCACCTGTGGCCTGTCAGGGTAATCCGCTGGCGGGCCGCCAGACACTTTGTTTGCATGGGCCGTCTGCAGGCATGACCACCCGCAGCTCCCGCGGATTGCGTTCCTGGCCAATGGGAGCTGCGGGCGGCCGGGCCTGCGGGCGGTCCATGTAAACAAAGTGTCTGGCGGCCCGCCAGCGGATTACCCTGACGGGCCACAGGTGGCCCACCACGACTCTAGGGGCTACAACTGTGATACAAGTAAATAATGACAGTGGGGGGTCAGGGGATCTCATGTAGGAGGCAAGGAATGTCAGAGGCCACAGGGGGAGCAGAGAGTGGGATCATACCATAGAGCCAAAGATGGCAAAGGCCCACTAGGTAGTTTCCAGCCTCTCTCTATTACAGTGCTCCCAACTGGTGGGTCAGTAGCTGGGCATTCCCGTGCCCCAGCACAGCTGCTCCCATCTCTCTCTCTCCCCCTCACCTCCATCTGCTCTCTCTCCGAAATAGGACAAGGGGCAAATCCAGAGCCCAAGGCTCTGGCACTGGGCACTGGCAAGTCCATGGAGTGGCTGTTGGGCTACAACAGCTGGAGGTAGCCCCATACGGCCCTAACCCAACCCCATTGTTGGAGGGGATCAGGACTGGAGGATCCATGCCATGGTAGATGCTTTGGCCCCAGGCCACCTATGCACTGCACCCTGTGCAGTGCTGTACAGGGACCCCTCCCTGGAGCTGCAGAATATCCAGTTCTGGTGTTTTGGGGTCAGTGAGATGGGGGGGGTGGGACTAATCCTGCAGTTTTCACACACGAAAACTCCACAGAAGTCAGTGGGCTGCAGGTTCAGGTGCCAGGACAATTAGCACAATTAATGGTCTGAGGTGATGATTAGCAGATCCATCAGCAGCCTGAGGCAGAATGAAGTTCTTGGGACCACAACCCCAACATTTATACCCTACTGTGGCCTCTTCATAGCCCTGCCTCGCAGAAAATCATCAGTGGTCTGGGAATAGATTTTCAGAAAGCCTTTGACAAGGGCCCTCGCCAGAGGCTCTTAAGCAAAGTAAGCTGTCATGGGATAAGAGAGAAGGTCCTCTCATGGATTGGTAACTGGTTAAAAGACAGGAAACAAAGGGCAGGAATAAATGGTCAGTTTTCAGAATGGCAAGAGGTAAATAGTGGTGTCCACCAGGGATCTGTACTAGGACTAGTGCTGTTCAACGTATTCATAAATGATCTGGAAAAAGGAGTAAACAGTGAACATTAAACAGTGTTAAAATGTGCAGACAATACAAAATTACTCAAGATAGGTAAGTCCAAAGCTGATTGTGAAGAGTTACAAAGGGATCTCACAAACCTGGGTGACTGGGCAACAAATTCCCTGTTGAAATTCACTGTTGATAAATGCAAAGTAATGCACATTGGAAAACATAATCCCAACTGTACATATAAAATGAGGGGGTCTAAATTAGTTGTTACCACTCAAGAAAGAGATTTTGGAGTCATTGTGGATAGTTCTCTGAAAACATCCACTCAGTGTGCAGCGGCAGTCAAAAAAGCGAACAGAATGTTAGGAACCACTAGGAAAGGCTTAGATAATAAGAGAGAAAATATCATAATGCCTCTGTATAAATCAATGGTACATCCCCATCTTGACTACTGGTGCAGTTCTGGTCTCCCCATCTCAAAAAGATATATTGGAATTGGAAAAGGTCCAGAGAAGGGCAACAAAAAAGATGAGGGATATGGAACTTCTGTATGAGGAGAGGTTAAAAAGACCGGGACTTTTCAGTTTGGAACAGAGATGACTAAGAAGGCATATGATAGAGGTCTATAAAGTCTTGACTGGTGTGGAAAAAGTGAATAATCGTCTTAAAGAGCGTCCTTTAGTCTAATTACTGGTTTAGGGCATAAAGGGAATGCTAGGGGTGACATCTGGATTTCCATCCGGCAGCCCATACAGAGCCAAAGTGGACTTGGAGGAATGCTGAGATGAATGGCAGAGCACAGATGAGAATTTAGGGCCTGACTCTCCTCTCACTTCCACTGGTGAAAATCAGCAGTAACGCCTCTGAAATCAGTGGGGCCTTGCCAGCATCATGCTGGGGGGAATGAGAGCAGATCCGACCTAGCAGAATAATTATTCACGGCACACTGGCCACATGAGGAGCAGTATAGAGCAGGACGATGCAGGGGTTAATAACGGGATCCACATTGTTTAGGGGCACGATCCAAAGCCCACCGAAGCCAATGTCAAGCCTCTAATTGACCTCCAGGGCCTCTGGATTCAACTCTAAGCGGGGAGGAAGTGATGTGATTAGCATATCCAGTTCACCTGACTCCGCCCCGGCTTCGTCACTGATGCTCTGCGATGTTGGGTCCAATCCTGCACGGTGCCCCTGCACACCTTCAACGCCCACTGACATCCATGGACGTGGGGGGCGCTCAGTACCTCACAGGCAGCCTAGGGCCACCATCTCTCTGTGCCTTGGTTTATTCATGTGGAAAATGGGGATAATGTGACTGGCTACACCTCTGGAGGCGGACGGTGAGTGGAACTGAATGAATATTTGTGCCTGGGGCCCACAGGTGAAGGTACCAGGACGAGTGCCGATGTTTTGTACTGAGTTGCTGCTAATGGAACCTACGGCTTTTCCTGGGCTGTCTAGAGCATGGCTGGTCCAATCTGCTGGTGCCTCCAACATTGGAGGAGGAAGAGATGCGAAGGTGCGGGGCAGGCATAAACCACAGAGGGATGTGGGGGGATGAGACCAGCAGATGCCATCTGGGACAGGAGGAGACTGGACATGACATGGCACAGGAGATCCTGCAATCACCAAGAGGGGGCTTTGGTGGCATGGGCACATGGAGCTGTGGGGGTGGGGGAAGTAACCTGAGGGCAGGGAGTGACTCCCAGAAACACATGGGCTAGTAGCAACCAGGCTGTGAACTAAGGCTCCCTCTCTCCTGCCTTTACCTCTACCCTGAAGGTCCCTGGGGTTCCACCTCCTGAGAGTTGTGGGGGGGCTGGAATTCCTCCCTAGATCTTGAGGGTGTCTTGACTTGCCTGCCCCCTCTGCACTGTGGAGCCCCTCCCTTCTTTTGGGGGGGCAGATCTGTGGTAAGGGGAGCACCTGGAAGCATGGCTGTGCTGACCGGGGGGGTGGCAGCACGAGTGGATCCAGGTGGCAGAGCAGAGGCAGAGGGCATCTGACCACATCCTCCGCTCTGCGTCCTGAAATCTGGGTGGATCAACAGATGAAGGGGGCACAGCCCCCAGCTTCTTGGGCAGGGAGATCAAATCCTGGGCCCCCATGGATGAACTGGAAGGCAACTCCATGCGCTCTGCTCTCCTGCCCAGGCTTCTCCCGCAGAGGGGCCTGTGAGTGTGACTGGCAGGAGAGGCAGACAGGGAGAATCTGTCTAGGAACCCACAGGGTGACTCTGTCGGTAAGAAGCCAGGGCTGCTCTCTGGGAGAAATCGTCTGGAACAAACACAAGGCAGGTAATAGCCCTAGTGCAGCCACGCCTGGCATTTCCCACATGCAGACCAGGTCCCTGTCACCTCCGGGGCAGATCAGGACCATGCAAAGAAAGGCAGCCGAATCGATTAGTGGAGGGGAGGGGAGTGGAGCCACGAAGGCAGCTAAAAATATAGTCATGTCTCTGCAGGGGAGGTCAAGAGAGTCTATAAATACCAAGAAGGTAACAATATCAATAACGAGAGAAGGGAATAAGATGCAGTCTCAGAGGATGAAAAGCAAAGGAGAGGAAAGCTTAGCCAATACACCAGAAGGTAGGTTTCCGTAGGAGGAAGTGTTCTCTAATGGTTAGTGCAGATGACTGTGCCCCAGGACTCCTGGGTTCTATTCCTGGCTGTGCTGCTGATTCACTGGTGACTTGGGCCAAGTTACTTCACTTCCCTGTGCCTTAATTGTTCCATCTGTAATCTTCACTGCACCTGGGGTAGGGAGGGAGGATAGAAGGGGTGAATTCATATTTGTAAAGCAGCCTAGCCAAATCTTCATGAACATCCTTACAGTACTGAAGATGATCATGAAAAAAAATTGCATCATATTCTGCTTGTTTGTTGGGTAAACATAATCATCTGACCACCCTCAGGTTAATGGGACTTTATAGGGCCGCTGTAGAGCCTTTTCCAAGCAGCACTAGTAATGTTTTATTGTTAACATTATTTTATTATATACAGAAATCTATATTAAGGTTGCATAGTTAAATACACAAAAGTTAGGACATGCCAAGATAAGGTGGCCCACATAACCTTAACTCTGCCCACTTGTATGTCTGCATTACACTACAGTCTATAATTATGTGATCACAAACTGGACCAGATCTTCATTCCACCTACTTTGTCCTTCTCCTGTGGCACAAAGCTACCAGAAAACCAGTGGAGTTTGCCAGCTCAGGATTCCCACCTGCCTCCAGGTAGCATAGAGCCATTATAGCCAGCTTGATATCCCCACCTCCCTGCCTCCAGCACAGGAGATGTGGCTAGGTGGATGGGGAGTGGCCAGCATGAGGGTTTTCTCTGGTATAATTGCATCAATGCAGTACAACTGGTGAGAATTTTCCCAGTGTAGACAGGCCCCATAACTGTTTCCTCCTAGTACAAAAGTGAATGAGTGGGTAAATGCCAAGCGGATCAGAGAATGAGAAATATGGCAGAGACAATGGAAAAAAGGAAGGTAGAGGGAGAAGTGAAATTAAGCAGAGAGCAAAAGCTATTGGCTGGGGGAATGAGGTCCTTGTGGTTAAGGAATTAGACAATGGGGATTCTATTCCAGGTTCTGCCATAGACTCACTGCGTGACTTTCTGCAAGTTATTTGGAGTGCAGAATCACTCTGAAAAGTGACTCTCTCAAAAGGATGTTGGGGCTCCTGTGTTTATTGTGTCTCCAGAACAAATGCACTGTTTTGGTTAGTTTATTGTTCTTAGCTGCCAGCTCAGCAAACCCCACATGGGATCTGAGACTCAAGCTGGGTTTTAGCTTCTGCATGCATTATCATTGCAGTGCTCAGATACTACAGGAAGGCACAACCAGAAGGACCGTGGCAAGATGTGCTAGATGCTGTGACCCCGTTCCATGCCCACACCAATGCAGAGACTGGCGCAGAGATGGAGGTGGATGGACAGGGCTTGTCCATCCAGATGCTTGGATGGCCAGGGGACAGTTTGGGGAACTTAAGAGATGCATAGGCCTTCTGCTGGCCCTCTGCATGGGGTGGATTCCCACAGTGACTGGTGTGCAAGTGTCTGGAGGCTGGGAGGCCTGAATGTTAACAGCAGCTGGCCCTGAGTGCTAGGAGCAGTTACAGAAATGTTGGGTGGGATTTTCCAAAGTGCTTAGTCTTGGCCTAATTCTGCTTCCAAGGGAGTTAATGGCAAAACTGTGGAGTATGTCCACACTGCAGCTAGGAGCAAGCCCCCCAGCCCCGGTTAACGGACTTGTCCTTGCAGGGCTCATGCTAGTGTGCTACAAACAGCTGTGTGGATATTGCAGCCCTGGTGGAGGCTGGGGCTAGCCACCCAAACTCAGACCCAAAGGGCAGGGGCAGCGAGTTGTATGGGCCCGTGGCGCCCGGGCTCCAGCAATATTCAGGGCCTGGGGGCCCAGCTCCACCAATGTTCGGGGCCTGGTCTCTCCCCCGGCCCCACCGGCTGTCCCTGCGCACCTCCCCCGAGTGTCCCCCCGGCCGGCCCCCACTTGCTACCCCGGCGCACCTCCCTGGAGCAGAGCGTCTGGACCCTGTCTCTCCCCTGCAGCTCCATGCTGCCTCCCTGCATCAACTGCCACCGCAGGATCCTAGTGCCCCCCATCCACTACTGCCAGGGCAGCCTGACCCTGAGCCTGCCCTTGCCCCTCAGACCCTTTCATTTTCCAGTGGGACCCTCCACCAGCACAGGGGGCCCCCCCACCCGCAGTCACCACTCCTGCCCCACGCTGGACAAGGGGAAGCCCCACCCCCAGTGAGGCTACAGTGAGGGGCAGCAGCAGGAGAGGAGGCCACACGTGATGGCAGCCCCCCTGGCACCCACCACAGGGGAGGTGAGGGGGCTTCCTGTACCTGAGAGGGGCCCTAGGAGCACGTGCAGTGACAGTGGTGCGAAGTGAGTGTGGAGCAGGGGGGAAGTGGGGGGGGCCCTCCCCCGGAGCTCACTGCTGCCTGCGTGGAGAGGACTGGGGGGAATCCTCCTCTCTGGCCCTTGCCCCGGGGCAGCCTGTCTGCACCCCAAACTCCTCATCCCCAGCCCCGTCCCACCCCAGAGCCCACACCCCCGGCCAGAGCCCTCACCCCCTGCACCACAACCTTCTGCCCCAGCCCTGACCCCCTCCCACACCCCAAACCCCTCATCCCCAGCCCCACCCCAGAGCTCGCACATTTTTACATTATTTTAAAAAATATCCCGTAACGCCTCGCTTAACGTGGTCGTTCTGTTCCTGAAAAATGCTACTTTAAGTGAAACGATGTAAAGCTAATCCAATTTCCCCATAAGAATGAATGTAAATAGAGGGGTTAGGTTCCAAAAAAAAAAAAGTGTTTTTTTGCTGGACAAAAGACTATATTTTATATGTACACACAGTATGTTTTAAACAAACAATTGAATACTGTACACAGCCATGATGACTGGGAAGCTTGGTTGAGGGGGTGGAGTCAGAGGGGGAGATGGTTCCCAGGGAATGCCTTACTGCTAAATGATGAACTAGCACTAGGCTGAGCCCTCAAGGGTTAACACATTGCTGTTAATGTAGACACACACTCTACAAGGCAGCAGGAATGGGCAGAGGCGCGAGGGGGGAGACAGCATGGCAGAGAGAGACAGAGACACACACCCTGTGCGTGAGAGAGAGACTTTGAGACAGGTTTCAGAGTAACAGCCGTGTTAGTCTGTATTTGCAAAAAGAACAGGAGGACTTGTGGCACCTTAGAGACTAACCAATTCATTTGAGCATGAGCTTTCGTGAGCTACAGCTGGGAGTGCTGGTAGCGTAGGGCCTGAGGAGGGAGTCTACATAGCCAGACAATCCTGCTGTCAGGGTGCCAATGCCTGAGATGATGGGGCGCCCAGGATTTCCAGGTTTATGGATCTTGGGTAGCAGATAGAATACCCCAGGTCGGGGTTCCACACAGACACCCCCACCCCCCGCTCTCCTGCTGGTAATGGCTCACCTTAAGTGATCACTCTGTTGTTACCGCGTGTATGGTAACACCCATTGTTTCATGTTCTCTATGTATATAAATCTCCCCACTGTATTTTCCACTGAATGCATCCGGTACTTTGAGACAGCAGCTGCTGCCAGCAAGCTCCCTCCATTCTGAGCCCTGTCGTGTCCCCCCCTCAGCTCTGTGGAGATGGGGGGGGGGCAGGAACGGGGGAGGGGGACACCCTGACATCAGCACCCCTCTTCCCCTCCTCCCGCGCACAGCAAGCAGGAGGCTCGGGGAGCAGCTCCAAGGCAGAGGGCAGGAGCAGCACATGGCAGTGGGGGGAGGGACAGCTGAACTGCCAGCAATTGATAGCCTGCTGGACGGCTGCCGCACAGGGAACTTAGGGGAGCTGATAGGGGGGCTGCCAGCCCACCCTGGTTCCAAGCCCCCACCACTAGTGCCCCAAGGGGCTGCTCCTTCTGCAAGCAGTGGGCAAAGCAGGTGGCTGCCAAACAACACTATACGGAGCATCGCGCAACTTTAAACGAGCCTGTTCCCTAATTCAGAGGTTCTCAAACTGTGGTTTGTGGACCTCCAGTGGTCTGCGGGCTCCATTCAGGTGGTCCGTGGATAGTTCCCTCTAAGGTGCACTCCTGGGCGGCCGCACACGAGAGAATGAAGGGCCACCCACCTAATTAGTGGAGCCGCACAGGCATGGCTCCACTAACTAGGTGCCTAGACCCTGAAGAAGATGCACATGTAAGGTGAGGTGGTGGCCTTGGGGGGAATAGGGGGTAGCTGGGAAGGGGCAGTGGGGTGAGAAGAGGGGTGAGGGGAATTTGGGACATGCAGGGCTACAGCAGCCAGAGAAAGAGGCTCCAGGGCTGCGGCTGCTGGGGAGAGATCCCCTTTGTTCCCAGCTTCAGCTCTGTGGCTGCTGTGGCAGGGGAGAGCCCCCCCTCGTTTCCAGCCCGAGCTCAGGGGCTCCTGCAGTGGGGGAGAGAGGGAGAGAACCCCACTTCTTCCCAGTCCCAACTTGGGGGCTGCTACGGTGGGGGAGAGGGCACATCCATCGCATTAGAAAAGTTAAGACTACTGAAATTAAAATATGAGTTGTCTGCTTTTATGTGTAGAACAAAAAAAGTTTACTATTATTAAGGGGTTTTTTTTATATAGCACTTTTATCCAAAGCGCTTTACAATAGTTAGCTAATGGTACAAACAACATTTGGGAAGATCATTAAGTGGTCCGCCAAGACCCTCAGCAATTTTCAAGTGGTCTGCGGAAAAAAAAGTTTGAGAGCCACTGCTCTAATCGATCAGCAACATAACATCAAAACAATGTTAACCGGGACGACTTTAAGTGAGGAGTTACTTTATATTGGCTTACAGGGCAGGTGGGGGGACGGACGGAGACTTGGACCTGTTCTGGGCACCACCAAAAATGATACAAACCTGCCGCCCCTGCCAAAGGATGGGGTGGGCTTGAGCTTAGATGGCTAGCCCAAGCCTCTTGCTGGTGCTACAATGTCCACACATGGTAACACAAGCCCTGCTAGCACAAGTCTGTCTACCCAGGCTCACTCTAGCTGCCATGTAGACTTACCCATTATGACTTCAATGGGAAGATCAGCATCTGAAGATGCTGGATGCTGTAGACTTCTCCCAGCTGTTGAAGGGTGTATGGGAATCTTCCCGAGATGTCTTCGATTTGACACATACCAAGCCATGGAGGCTCGGCAACCACTGCACAGCAAAACCAAGCTCCTTGGAGTAGGCAGTAAGTGTTTCGTGGTGACCACTTTACGGCCGCAACATCACAAGGTATTTTAACAAATCTGTGGTCACTTTGTGGACCTTCACACTTGTCACTGTGTGCTGCACACCGGGCCCCCTCAGAAGTCAAGAGAGGCCCAGGCCACTTCCAGCTTTTGAGGCCCCTAGTCATAATAAAAATAAAAAATGACGATACATGAAAACAAAATAAGGCACCGAAAAAAGGGTGAGACATAATTTGAATATTTTTTTATTTAACAAATGCTTTTCTAGCCTTTTTCTGTGCAAATGCACTAATTATTGAGGGAAAATCTAGCTTTTGTGCAATGTCACAGTTGATATTAAACATGGCGAACCCTTTCAAACACTCTTGTCCCAGAGTTGAACGGTGATAGTTCTTTACCTGCTTCAACGCATTGAAGGTGTGATCACCTGAAGCCACTGATGCAGGCAAACTGACAAAAATACACAATGCAATTGTGATATTAGGAAACACCCCAGGGAGTCCAAGTTTGAGTATTTCCTGAAGCAATTCCTTTGGCTTGCAATCCAATTTAAAGTTTGTGGAATATATTTGTTTGAGGAAGATGACCTCATCACTGAGATCTTTTGAGATTTCTTCGTTGTACTGTTGCTGAAATTGTTCAGCTGCAGAAAGTAGATCTTCAATACTCTGTCTGTTGAACTGCCAAAGAAACCCCAAAAGTGTACAAATTAGTCGCAGTGACTCAAATTGACGTGTAAGACCTGATTGAATAGAGTCAATGATGACAAGGAAGACATTGTCCCTATAGTGCTGCTTGGCATCGGATTCAGTAGGTAACTCAGATGAAATGCCAGTATTCTGTGTTACTAATTTGGACTCAGTCAGGATTGCATCCCGTTGTTCACGAATCTGTTGAATGTCATTGATAGGACTTTCAATGTTATCCCTCTCAACATCAAGTGTAGCATTGCATGCTTCCATTACCAGATTAGTTTGGTGGATCATTGTAAGTAGCTTCATCCACAAAGATGACATCACAATGCATTCAAATTTGGACATGTGCTTCTGAATAGACTGAAGTTCTGTTCGAGCCTGTGCAGTGAGATTGAGAGATTCAAGCTCATGTAAAGCCTTTCTCACAGAATTCAAATGCCACGCAACTGGCTGAACACCATCAATCCACGCAGACCATCTAGGTCTGGACATCCCATGCAGTGAAACAGGAAGATATTGCTTCAGAATTTCCCACCTTTGTGGACTGCTACTGAAGAGACTGTACATTTGCTGAACAGTTCCAAAGTAAGTAATTGCCTCCTTGCATGATTCAGCACAGTCAACACCTACAAGGTTTAGTGTGTGCTTTCCACAGCTGGAGAAAATACAGTCTGAATTATGCTCAAGCAGAACTGCTTGTACACCTATGTACTTCCCGGCCATATTAGATCCATTGTCATAGGCTTGACTAATGCAGACTTGAAAATCTAACTTAAAACCTTCTAGAATTGCTAGTACTCGAGCAGCAATTTCTTTTCCAGTTTTTCTTGTGAAATTATCAAACAAAATAAACCTTTCTTCAATTGAAAATTTTGAGCTTCCTACAATCTTAACATATCAAATAACCACAGTAGTCTGTTCTTTGTGAGAACAATCTGGAGTGGTGTCAACAATGATTGAAAAATACTTGGCATTTCGACTCTTATCAAGAATTGTTTGTATGAATGACCCACATAGCTCAATAAACTCGTTTTGTATGCACGTGGAGAGATAATGGACTTGCATGCGCTTTTGACTCTCTTGCGATTCTCAAACACATTTAACATGCTCTGATAAAAGTGGGTCATATTTGCTGAGGAGTTCAACTATGCCTAGAAAGTTGCCATTTGCATGATCACCAATACATTGACTGGAACCAAAGAAAGCCAATCCCCGCTCAGAAAGAAAAAGGATGACATTCAGGATGCGCTTAAGACGTTTTTTCCAGTTATTAGTTTCTGTAGAGAGTTCAGTCAAGAGTAAATTCTCAACTGACCTTTCAGCTGATGCTGCCCTACTGGCTGATTTCCATGCAATATAGTTTTCTCTGTGTGACGTTGAACTCTCATGGGATGGTATTCCGTCTTTCAACTCCCTCCAACCTCTGTTGATGCTCCATCCTGATTGATCAGAGAGAACTGATGCATTTGCAGCACTTTTGTTCAAAAAGCAGGGTGCAAAGTACAGAGATTGTTTTTCCGTAGTCCAGCATCACCAATCTCTTGTGTAGGTCTCACCATTTGGAAGAGTCTTTGTCAGCAAACGAGTAGGGAAAGCATGATTATCAGCATCTCATGGAATGTTACTTGGAATTTCAAAACAACTAGTTTGAAGAAAAGATTGCATTTAGGCAGCATTGCTCTTGTCAATAATTCCAATGTCAGCCACAGTCAAATCTGTAGTAGTCATGAATTGCTCTTGCTACGCCAGATCTACATCTTCCTGTTGCTGTTGAGTTTCTTGGTCATACATAGGATCTTCTGCTGCAACTGTTACTGTTGGCACATCTCCTTCTTGACTAGTGTCCTCATGTTCAGGTATTGGCATTGAAATATCACACGTTGCAGTTGTGGAGTTTTCATTATCTGTAGCGTTGTTTGTTGGGTAAGGTGTGTTTTCCAGTGGTTTGAGAAATGAAGTTATTGGCTTTGAGCTCTTAGCTGCTGCTTCACTCAATTGTTTTTGCCGTCTCTTGCTTGCACCACTTTCTAATCTCCTCTTCAGAGTGATCTATCTGGTCAATATGTAGCCTATCCACACTTGAAATAGTCTGCTGTAAATAAGTAGCTTATCTACACTTGAAATCTTCTACTGTAAACATGTACACAAATGCTGAAAAGACTTAAAGCAAAGGAATACTAATTAAGAACACAAAATTAAACAGTCAGACAGGTTATTATCCTTATCACTGAATCAAAACTCAAGTACGCAAGGTATAATATAACAGGCTGAGCTGAATACAAAGGGATGACATATATATAGTAAACACAGACATGGATATAGTCGGAGGGATAATGTCCAAAAATTTCAAACTTGTGTTCTCACGAAACTCACTGTACAAGATTGTCCTCACAATTTTTCCCTTGAATCTGGGCCTACAGCCTACGAAAGCCTATGATGATGGCCAAGCTACCAAGCTAGGGCTCAATCAACCAACCAGTCACCTCTCTTAGCTACCATATAAGATAAAAATGAGGAATTCTCACACATAATTCCTTAGTCAACTAGACGTAAAACTATAAAGACACTAAAGTGTAACAATTCTCTCTCTTTCAACACGCACTTGATCCAGCACCAGCCACTAGTAGTGGTTTGTTTATAGAATCCGCTGATCTGAGAGGACACGTTCATCATGGTCTAATCTTGCACCATCAGAACCGATATATTTTTATTAATATTTATGAACATTTTTAACTCTTTAACATGACAAAATCTATATCAGTTAACAAAAAAAATTATGTTTTTTACCAAATCAAATCTCTTATTTGCTTAAATCTGCAGCTCTAAGCTGAGGGTGTGTGTCACATTTTGGTCCAATAGGGATGCACAAAAAAACAAGTTGCGAAACTTAACAAATGCCAAAAAATTAACAAGTGTCTAAATTTGAGGCCCACTTTGAGCTTGAGGCCCAGGCCAAATGGCTCTCCTGGCCCCCCTGTGATTGGCCTTGCTGCACACTACAGACACTCATGCTATGTCCACACTTAAAAAGCAACCGCTGCAGTGCTGTAGCATGTCAGTGTAATCACTTACTACAGCGATGGAGGGGTTCTCCCGTCGCTGTTATTAATCCAGGTGGTACCTGGGTCGATGGAAGGTTAGGTCAGGGGGTTTGGTCCTCTTAACTATGTCCCTTGAGGGTGTGGATTTTTCACATCCCTGAGAGATGTAGCTATGCCCATGTAAGATCAGTGTAGATCAGCCCTCAAAGCTTCACAGCGATGACTGGAACAGAGCTCTGATCCACCTGCTCTAAAAGTACCAACCCCCGCCACTTGAGCTTGAGGAGAATCTCACTTAGCGATCTAGGGCCTCTGAGTGTATAGGACCAATTCCATTCAGTAGAAGGTGCCTACACACGCTCTGCAGTCTTCACACAGTGTTTAGATTTCTGTAGTAACTTTTATCCAACAATCTCCACATGCTTTACAAACTTTCATTAACTTAGTCACACAATCCCCTGTTCCAAGAGGCAGGTAAGTATTATTAGCTGTATTTTTCAGGTGGGTAAACTGAGGCACAGTTAAATGATCGGCCCAAAGTCCATCACAGAGGTGGGAGTAGAACTTAGGTGTTCCAGCCCCCATGTCTTAACTACACAGCCTTTCTTTCCACTTTGGCATATTAATCAGAATGTTATTAATTTTGCAGTAGAGTCAATTGGAGAAGCTCATTCATTGGTAACATTCGACTCTGCTCTGTGTCCCTGTTCCTGCTCCGCTAACAGCCTGTATATAAAGGGTTGGACAGGCATAAGAATACATTTCCCAGATCGCAACACTCTAAGGTCACACAAGGTCGAACAGCTGTTCGTTCCCATATGCTGCTCAGTTGTACCGGATTATGAGAGATATCACTCATTCCAGCCTCTCGCTCCGATCGGTGTCCCTTGCACATGGACCCTGCATTACTTCTCTGTAAATTATTGACAGTCGGAAAAGCAGAAACCAGAAACTGAGCTGGTGGAAAATGTGATAAACCTCCATGGAACAAGTCACACGTTAACAAATGCTGAAACCCAGCTATTGGGGCTGCGAGACTCTTCCCCATGTCAGGATATGTATGGAGTCAATCGTGAATTTCTTGTGTGGTGTGAATACAGTGTGTATTGACAGTCCAATAATACCCCGCTTGCAACAAGATATTGCTATATTTATTATGCCTCACAAAACCTGTGTGAGGAGGGTGTGGGTAAAAGTTGATTTTCACAGAAGACTTAGAGACACACTAAATGTTCACAAACCAGGGGTTCCAAAAATATGGACGGCATCAGGGTGAGGGACGTAAACGAATAAACACCACCCTATACCGGAAACCTACTGACCGCTATTCCTACCTGCATGCCTCCAGCTTTCACCCTGACCCACCACACGATCCATCGTCTACAGCCAAGCTCTGCGATACAACCGCATTTGCTCCAACCCCTCAGACAGAGACAAACACCTACAAGATCTCTGTCAAGCTTTCTTACAACTACAATACCCACCCGCAGAAGTAAAGAGACAGATTGATAGAGCCAGAAGAGTTCCCAGAAGTTACCTACTACAGGACAGGCCTAACAAAGAAAATAACAGAACGCCACTAGCCGTCACCTTCAGCCCCCAACTAAAACCCCTCCAACGCATTATTAAGGATCTACAACCTATCCTAAAGGATGACCCAACACTCTCACAAGTCTTGGGAGACAGGCCAGTCCTTGCCTACAGACAGCCCCGCAACCTGAAGCAAATACTCACCAACAACCACATACCACACAACAGAACCACTAACCCAGGAACTTATCCTTGCAACAAAGCCCGTTGCCAACTGTGCCCACATATCTATTCAGGGGACACCATCACAGGGCCTAATCACATCAGCCACACTATCAGAGGCTCGTTCACCTGCACATCCACCAATGTGATCTATGCCATCATGTGCCAGCAATGCCCCTCTGCCATGTACATTGGTCAAACTGGACAGTCTCTATGTAAAAGAATAAATGGACACAAATCAGATGTCAAGAATTATAACATTCATAAACCAGTCGGAGAACACTTCAATCTCTCTGGTCACGCAATCACAGACATGAAGGTCGCTATCTTAAAACAAAAAAACTTCAAATCCAGACTCCAGCGAGAAACTGCTGAATTGGAATTCATTTGCAAATTGGATACTATTAATTTAGGCTTAAATAGAGACTGGGAGTGGCTAAGTCATTATGCAAGGTAGCCTATTTCCTCTTGTTTTTTCCTACCCCCCCCCCCCCAGATGTTCTGGTTTAACTTGGATTTAAACTTGGAGAGTGGTCAGTTTAGATGAGCTATTACCAGCAGGAGAGTGAGTTTGTGTGTGTATGGGGGTGGGGGGGATGTGAGAAAACCTGGATTTATGCAGGAAATAGCCCGACTTGATTATGTAAAGAGTTGTCACTTTGGATGGGCTAGCACCAGCAGGAGAGTGAATTTGTGTGGGGGGTGGAGGGTGAGAAAACCTGGATTTGTGCTGGAAATGGCCCACCTGATGATCACTTTAGATAAGCTATTACCAGCAGGACAGTGGGGTGGGAGGAGGTATTGTTTCATATTCTCTGTGTATATATAAAGTCTGCTGCAGTTTCCACGGTATGCATCTGATGAAGTGAGCTGTAGCTCACGAAAGCTCATGCTCAAATAAATTGGTTAGTCTCTAAGGTGCCACAAGTACTCCTTTTCTTTTTGCGAATACAGACTAACACGGCTGTTACTCTGAAACCTGGAAAATTGAAGTTTACAAAAATGGGATCTCCCTGCAGTAGCCTCACTTTGCAGATGGGGCATAGAGTGGCTAAGTGACTTGCCCAGCAGCGGAGTCAGTCATGACACTGGGCATAGAAGCCGGGAATCTAACTGCCAGACTATCCCACCCTCCGAATGGAATCCAGGGGGCCATGGCTTGTCTTTCACCAAACCCTAGCGCTATCAGGTAAGCAGAACACAAACAAGGGTGGAAACCATGATTGCACACATGAAATCTGGGCCAGCAGCAGGCTGTCATTGTGCAGACACAAGATAACATCTTTTATGGGAGCCACTTGTCAGTAGGTGAAAGAGACAAACTTCGAGAAAACTCCTCTGCAGGTGTCAGAAATAACAAATTTATTAAAGCATAAGCTTTTGTGAACTACAGCTCACTTAGCTCACACTCTAATAAATTGGTTAGTTTCTAAGGTGCCACAAGTCCTCCTGTTCTTTCTGCGGATACAGACTAATACGGCTGCTACTCTGAAAGGTGTCAGAATGTATATGCACCTAGGTACCAGGTTGCTTTGGGAAAACCTGGGTCTCACCTTACAATTTTAGGCGGGGGGGAAACAGGGGCTTTAACACCTGCAAGAAAAGTATTCAGGCTCTATTATAGAGGAGGCATCGAACCCGCAGCTTTAACGTACTTAAAGTGCGTCTAACTCGCTGCTCCCCCAGGCTGGGCCACACACTTCTTACGCCTACAGCGCCTTGCTCAAGCACATCCTTCTCCCGGGGGAGGCGGAGACTACAGCTCCCAGCAGTCAGCGGGGGCGGCGCGCTCTACGCGCTTGCGTCACGCGCCGCCCCGCCAATCGGGGCGGGCCTGGGCGGTGAGGTCACTGTGTGTGACGTCAGGGGCCCAGAGAGAGGCTCTCCGGCAGAGGCGAGCGGAGCTGGGCTCGGGGCTGAGGGGAGAGCGAGTCGGAGCTGGGGGAGGCAGGAGCGGCCAGGCCCCGCCAGCCGCCGCCGCAGCAGCCGCCGCCGGGGGCTCGCCAGCGGGTCGGTGCCCGGCGCCCCCCCCCCCCCCCGCGGGGAGCCGCCCCTGCCGGGTCTCCCCCCCACCCCCCGCAGCCCGGAGGAGCCGGGGCTCTGACAGCCCGCGAGGAGGAGCCGGGCAGCCGGGGGCACCATGTCCTCCCCCAGCCCGGGCAAGAGGCGGATGGACACCGACGTGGTCAAGCTGTATCCTTCCCGCGCGGGGGGGCAGCCCCTGTGGAGGGGAGGGGGAGAGACCCCCATGTCCCTCTGTGGGGGGGGGTGACTTCCCCCCCCCCCCGTGTTACCCTGTGCGTGGGGGGGGGGGGGGAGAAAGAAACCCTCCCCCATTTCATGAGTGTGAGGAGGGAGAAAGAGAGAGAGACCCTCCCCCATCTCATGGGGGGGGGGAGAGATCCCCCATCCCCCTGTGTGTGGGGGGAGACCTCACAGGGAGGAGGGGGAGAAAGGCCTCCCCCCTTGGTCAGTGGGGGGAGGAGAAAGAGAGAGTCCCCATCCGCCTGGGTGGAGGAGAGAAACCCCTGTGAGGAAAATACCGGGGGGGAGAGACCCTCCTCTCCCCCCCCCCCCCACCATGGTGTACAATTGCTGGGGTCAGTCCCTCTGACCTCCCATGGTGAAGGGGAGAGAGCACCCCTGTGAAACCAGCTCCCTCTGTGGAGGGAGAGGGTGAAACTTCCCTAGACCAGCCCCGCTCCTGGGGGACCCCCTTGCAAACACCTCCCCAACGCCAGCCATTCGCTCTCTGCTGAGGAGAGGCCTGCTACAAACACAGACCCCTCTCCCCCAGTCCTGGGGACTCCAGATCTCTCTCTCTCCCAGCCTGAGCTTCCCCCCAAACAGCAGATCCCTCAGCCTAAGGCCTGAAGAGACTCAGCCTGGGGGATAGAGGGTACCCCAACCACCTATCCTGGGGGGAAATTAGTACCTTTAAGGAGAGGGGCAGTGGGGCAGGATCCTTCAGTCCAGCCTAGGGCAACTCCTTTTCCTCCCCCTGGGATTATGACTTCCCCCAGGGTAAGGGAGAGACCCCTCCCCCCCCCCCCCCAACTCCCCATCAGATATTATGACAGCTGGTGGTCGGCCTTGGAAGGAGTATTTCAAAGGAATATTTCCCCCCCTTTCCAGATGGCACCTTCACCCGTGGCTCCCCTCTTTCTCCCAGCCCCCTTCCCTGGAATGTAGTTCAACAGCTTAGGGTTGTGAGGAGTGGGGCTGAGAGAATGGGGAGGTCTTGTCTAATAGCCACAGCCTAGAAAAAACCTTTTTTTCCAACCTTTTGTGATGTTTATTATTATTTACTCCATGGTTTCAGCCTGCAGTTCCCAAAGCTTCTGGTGCCAGCCTAGGGATTTGTGGCGATTTTATTTTATTTTAATTTTTCGGGGGGGCGGGGGAGCCTAGTTTGCCACAAACCAGAAATAAGGTGCCACGGAGTGGGAAGAAGGGGTTTCAGTGCAATTGAAAAGTCTCTCTCTCTTCCCCTCCTCCCCCCCTTCCCTTCTTGCTAAAGGTTTTGTTTATGTAACACTCCAGTTTAGGGTAGGTTTTTTTCTTTCCTAATGGATCTATTTTTATTTTTCTCAGTATTTTTATTCTCACCCCTCATAGGATGGTGTATCCCTCTCTTTTGCTGTCTGGAGTGTGGGTGGCTTTTGAAATATCATTGGGAATTCGATTATAGAATTATTTTATTAATAGTTTTGTTTACGTGGTGGTGGTGGGGAGAACTGACCTAACCAACTGAAATGCTTTCAGGAATATTTACTCCCCCAGGAGAATTTAGGAGTGCGGGATCTGTTTTTTGATTGTGGTAGGAAGGTTGGGGGTTGATAAACAGACCTGATTTAGTTGCTAGAGGCAGAGATAAACAAACTTATTTGGATTTTGTGCTTTAAAAGAAGGGGTGAAATCAACAGCACTAATGTTTATAGCATGAGGACAATTTACCCAAAGAAAATTTGTTAATGTTTTGTGTGCATGTTTTTATACAAAGCTTCTGTTTATTTTTAATGTTGTTTTTAGCAAATAGGAAATGACTACCCTTCATGGTAGAATCTGAGCTATTTTTATTCTGGAGTTTAGAATTACAACATGTCATACCCTCCCAAATGCAAATTTTAATTGATAGTTAATTTCACCAGGGGGAGGGTTGAGAACTCCAGCTGTTTAGTGGAAATAATCCTCATTGTGTATAATTTTTGAAGAGGACTGTGCTGGAGTGGGGATGAGGCCTATTATGACCTGATGCATTTTCTCCCCTACTTTTTTTTTCTGCTTGGTAGCTGACATCTAGAATGACTAAAGCATTTTAGGAGACAAAGCAGTTTTTTGGTATATTTATGGCTTGGTGGTAAATGAAGAGAAGTAAATAGGTTGACATTCCTCCCAATCCAAATTAGTTTCCGATCTCCTGCTCTCTTTTCCTGTGACAAAAGAATCCAGAGGCTTTTTAAAACTGTAGCTCTTATTATTGTTACCCCCGTGTTCTTGGTATTTGAGACGGGTAGATCGGTTTGTTTCTTGTGGACAGCAAAGTTAGGAAGTTTTGTATGTCAGATGACTCTCTTCTCTACCTTCCTCCTTCCCCAGTCTTTTTGTTTGTCTGGCTTTCCTTCATATCTCTGGGCCTACACTCTGAATTCATCCTAAACAACTGAGCCACTTCATTTTTCTGTGTAGTCCTCCTATCTGTAAACCGATCTACACATTATCTGAAGTAAGTGTGTGTTTGAGGGGTGCGGGCGGGTTGGGGATTGAAGCTGTTTTCTAGTGGTGAATAAATGAGAGAGAACTGGACTGAAGGAATGTACTTGAATGTGGCTTGAATTTTTTTTGTTTGCTGCCATTTTCATTACAATCTCCCATTTCAGCTTCTCTTTAATGTCTCTAGTATATAATCATGGCATAGATTTACAGCCTGCCAAGAGTTACCTTGTCTAGGAAGGGGCTAGAGAGCAAGTTACAAGTCTGCTGCTTTTTACTGCTCTGACAGGTTTAGGAGAGGAGTGGAGTCCTTCTTTATTATTCCTATTTTCAATCCCAACACGTCCATGTCCTTTTGTAGATGTTTCTTTGTGACCAGGGAACGGGAGAGGTTGGTTGCTCGTGCTCTCTCTCTCTCTAAATTGCAAGGGGGAGTGTGTTTTTTAACTGATGTTTAATAATCAACTGGATGATTATGTTCTGACACTGAGTCATTCATTGTTTCTCTTCTGATCCCTTCTCTAAATACTGGAAAGAGCCTAGAAGCAGGGATTTGCATTGCATTTTGACTCTGTTGGATTGATTGTCTCCTTCCCCACACCCCTCTCTTGATTTTCCTCACTGCCTAAATACCAGGCCCAGTGGAGTTGTTCTATTACATGCAGTGCCGTGCACAAAAGATCAGATGCTTCCTGTGCCCCACTGTGGAATGACTTTCAAGGAAGTTTTATATCCAGAATATAGGGAATTACTCAGATTACCTGCGATCTGATACTGGTGACTGTAAAAATAAATAAAAATATTATGATCAGCCTAGGCATGTGCGTAAGTTTCCTTCTCCTTTCCATCCCCATACTTCCCCTGGTAAGGTGTGTGTGGGGGGGAGCTCGTGCAGCTCAGTATGTCCTTGAGGCTTGTGGGACTTGCTCCCTTCCCTGTTGCATGGCAGTTGCAATCCCCTCTCGCCCTGGATGAGCCAGTGCCCCCTGTGAAATGACGAGCTGCTTGTTTTGGAAAAGTGTTTGCAGGCAAAAGGCCTCAGGAAGAGCTTGCAACTCAGCCGATTGGTTGCTCTGTTACTACCCGGAAACTGAGGCCTGGGCGGAGCAACACGAACAGCTGATAGAGTGTGTGACAAGAGTGTGTTTATATGCTGGAGAGTGGGGGCTGGGGAAAGAGGAGGAGGCCCAGTGAAAGCCTTTGAAAACAAGCTCAGGGCAATCTTTGGAGGAATGGGTTTTTTTGGTGTGTGTGGAAAATTTCTTATAGGCAAATGAGTTCAATGGGTATTGGGTATCCCTGAAATGTTAATGTGTGTGATTCTTGGAGCCCTGCAATTACATCTCTTGGAGGTGATTCTGGTAGGATTTACAATAGTATTGAGGTTGGGAGTTTATTCTGCACCAGAATAGCAGTGTGCTTATGAATGCAGTTTATTTGCAGACTCTGAACTCAATTTTACTTTATTTCCCTTTTATATAGAGAGTCTTATGACTTGATTACACTGTCTAAACTTTTAAGTATCCGAGCTGAAGTTAGAAAAGAATGTCGCACACTGTGCATGAAAGGAATTATAAATACAGCCACATTTAGTTTGTTGAATCTCCATTTTTTTTCAGCCATTGGGACACAAATGGCTGCTGTTGCAGCAAAAATTTTAAAGTGCTGAAACTTTTTGAAGAACAGATATATTACACCAGTTGACAGAGGGATGACTTTGTTAGAATTAGGTCATTTTAAAACTATTCCAAATTATCTGAGGCTAAAAATGAAAAATGCTAAGATGTTTCTCCATTTACTTGTGTATTGATGGATGATTTGTAATTGCAAAAGACAGTAGTATTGGGTTATATCAGTTGTGTTAGATTAGCTGAATCAGAGGACAGAAAACATCTTAGGTTCAGGATAAATTTCATTTTAAGCTAAAACTTCCACAAGGTACAATGTAAATCCTGAAAATGTCATGGGAAAGTTTTTATACCTTTTGGTCTCCATTTTAATTGACTCTGAAGGGGTGGGAGAAGTCAGGATACTTTTTCAAACAGATGAAGACTTGGAAACAAAATGCTTAGAATGCTTGGGAGTATGTGGGGTTTTTTTGGCATTAGTAGCTTAGGCTGTGATAGCAAACAAGATATTGTTACTAACCTCAGTTGAACAGTGACCAGTATGCCTCATATTCACTGTCTGAGTGTATGTTCTCCTACCTGCCATTTTAAGAACTTAACCCCATGTATCATTTTGCTAAAACATAAAAGCAACTTTCAGTTAAAATTCTCACAGCCTCAATGGCAACCTTCAAGAGTATCATCTTGTTCGCTTCAGAGCTGAATTTACCTCTACTAGCTGATGAATTCCCCCCCGCCCACTCTCTCTGTAAGTACCATTGTTGCCTTGTCAGTCTGATTGCGGAGTTCAGTGAAGTTAGACTTGCAATGCAAACCTGAAAGGGTGCTGCACCTGCTTAATAATATAGTTTTATGTCAATAACCATGAATTTGGTTAAAACATTAGATTGTAAAGCTAGAGCAGACATTTTAATCTGACCCAGTTTAAAACAAAGACTTTGGATTTTTCGGCATTTGAGTTAACAACTTGTGTGTACCATACTACTTGGTTTCAGAGCAATGATTTTAGTGAACTATATGCCATTGCAGTCTTTTTGGAGATTACATTTATGGTTCTCAGAAGCAATTCTTCGTAAAACTAAACTGGAATTAGATTGCTGAGAATTGAGTAAAGTATGCTTTACTAAACACTTACTGATTAAAGGTTTCAGAGTAGCAGCCGTGTTAGTCTGTATCAGTAAAAAGAAAAGAAGTTCTTGTGGCACCTTAGAGACTAACCAATTTATTTGAGCATAAGCTTTCGTGAGCTGCAGCTCACTTCATCGGATGCATGCATGAAAGCTTATGCTCAGATAAATTTGTTAGTCTCTAAGGTGCCACAAGTCCTCCTTTTTTCTTTTTACTGATTAAGCAAATCTTGGAAGCTGTTACTGTTACTACCAAGTAAAATATGCGTGTATGCTTTTTAGAAAAGCTAAGTGGCTTGCTTTGTAAAATTGTGTCTTTATTCTTATTCCTCATATTGCCGTGTTTAGAAAGGCCTACTTGTAGCACCAGTTATAATGCTTTTGTGTAATGTGAGGGCATTCTGATGTAAATTGGTAAAGATTCAAAGTCAGTTGCGGATGATTTTGTAGTATAGTTACTAACCCTTAAAAGGGAAGCTCTTGCTATGGTGAGAACCCCAAAATGTGTTAAAAACAATTTCTTGGCAGAAAGCAAATAACCTTCTACATCTGTCATGGCTGTGAATCATTCACACACTAGTAAAATTTCAACATGTAAGAGTAGCCATAAGATGCCCCCTGTTGAATATTTGCTGTTTCCTCTCTGGGTTCTTTGGGTTATGTTTCCATTTGCCTCTGAAACCTTAGATGTAATGTCCTAAGTAAAAGAATGGACTGCAAAACACTGTTTCCTGTTATCGGTGCTACAGTAGCATAAAAAAAAAAGCTGTGCTCCCTAAAAATCTTCTGGAAGGGCGTACTCGTAAAACTCACGCCTTGACTCTTCTGTGTTCCTGCACTGTTGCTATTGAAGTGCCCAGCAGAATGGTGTTGGAGTGGTGTAGTTAATGCTCTTGCTATAGAGTGCTGTTGGTACATTACCTTGCCAAACTTAGTCTAAATCGGTTAGTAGTAACCTGGGTTTCTGCTCGACAACACAGTATGAGGCCTTGTGATTCATTTCCATCCAATAGAGGGCAAAAGTCAGTTCATTATAGTAGGTGTACATCAGCATACAACTTCAGCTTTGTAAAAGCTGTAGGATAACATCCTCAAGCATTACAATTTTCGGGTTTTTTAAAGCAATTTAAAGGAGCAGGAGTAGGCAACTGCAGACAGTTAAGAGGTGAGAAGCAAAGCAGGAAGGGAACACCTGAGCACTGCAGTGTATAGAATGATCATTCACTGTTGCTACATAACTTGTCATTCTTAGCACCTGTTGCTGTTTTGTGCACTTTTAAAACAATGTAATTGACTGCCATATAGACAACAGATTACTATTAAAAGTAGAAAAGTGCCCACAATTAAAGGGGCAGGGGACAGTATGGAACTTCCTACGAGCCAAACAACTATCCTGAATTATGCCAATATAACCATCATTAAGGTGTAAGTTTGAAGATGGTAAGAGACATTTCCGAGTACTCAGTCATTTTTTCCTTTCCTGGAGTCCTGCCCATGCTCTTGGCAAGAAAGATGAAAGGTAACTGCTGAATAACACGTTTTTGAATGTCAAATGCAGCTATATATGTGGGTGTATATGCAGGTATTTAGCAATTCATTATTTGCCTTCTCTTATTGTGTGTGGTCAACTCCCCTGCTTTCATCACATTTTTCAGTGGCCTCTGTCCATATATTTCTGGAATAGCCCACATACACAGAGGATTGCTGTTTGCTTCTCCCCACCAAATAGTGGAGGCATGACAAAAGAATCTTACAATCTTAGTGTCTCTAGTTCTAATAGGTCATCCAGTGTGTCTGTATGCCAGCAACCTATTGATACCTACAGAATACTTGAAATTTAATTGCAGAAAACACTAGAAAATGTCCCAAGTGATGGCTCTTCCTTAACATCACTTGGATGACTATTCTATAGTTTAATAGATCTTGCTGTCAGAAAGTGTCTCTATTTTTGACTGACATTTTCAGTTCTTTAATTTAATCCAGTTTCTCCTTGTTCTACCCTCTTATAGCACCCAAAATTCCTCTGTCCTTGATGCTGACACACTTCAAATACTACTAGAATATAATTTTCCCCGCCCCCAGGTTATTCATCACTAAGCCTAACTGTCCATAGAGATTCCCCACAAATCAATCTCTGTAGCTTTCTGATCACTTTTATTTATATACCTAAGTGTTATATTCTTCAGCTTCTTTCTCCCTCCAATTTAGCAATATTTTTCTGGTAATGAGGTACCTGGAACTGAAGAGGGGATTGCATGCAGTATCTGGAAGGAGAGATCTGTGATTGCATGGCCTTCAGGCCCTGTGTTCTCATTCGTATTTGCAGCTGAGACTGATGCCAGCTTCAAAACTAGTGTGGTTTTAACTGATGCTGCATTCCTGGCACTATTTCTCATGGTGATCTTGACATTCTAATGACCTTAAATCACTTGCCTTATTTTCCATAGCAATATGAATGCCTGGAATAACGAGTTGACTTAGTCTCCAAAAAGAGGCCAGGTTAATCATGCTCTTCGCACACTGCTGTTTTTGGTTTGGGATGCCGTGTCTCACCCGTTGTTGAATGGAAGCATCTTTGTCAGCAGTATCATTATAATTGCCATGTTGACTGACAGATCTACTATAACTATAGATTACAGGGCACGTTTTACACACAACGTGAAAGGTATGTAGCGAAATACAGAAAGTAACATCTCTGACTTCACTTTCTATTTAGTCACTTTGAAGGGACTTCTAGTGTAACTGTTTAAATTATATTCTTTATTCTGTAATGATGAGTGCTGCTCTACCATTCCAGAAGTGGCTGCATTTCAGTGGCATGTGCTCTCTCTAATTAAAGTGCAGTGAGATCCTTTAGAATAAGAGGAAGAGTATGGGTGTAAGAATAACTTCCATTATAGTATTAATACAAATTTAGTTACTATATTGGTCATTCTAAAACGTTCTGTAATACCTATGAAAATTTGAGTCTGCAAATTTGGGCTCTTTCTGTGATGTCAGCAATTAAATTTTGGTATCAAATTTTGGCTAAGACCTTGTTAGTAAAATTAAGTAAAATTCATTGATAGTAACTGCTTTTTAGAGGTTTTCCATCCTCTGGGAAAGTCTGAGGTGTGAGGCTCTAGTTTAGTTATTAGTCTAGAAGCTACCAAGCCAGCCTCTGCAAGTATTTCAAGGCCCTGTCTATGTTGGTGCTAGATCCGTGAGCTCTATTTTGTTTAAGCACTTTCCTTGCTAATGACAATTCATTGCAAAAGTTATTTAACATTATTCCTAAATTCCAGTGTTTTATATGTGGCCTTGAACATTCATGATACGTGTTGAGGGTGAGACCTGGAATGTAAGTTACACGTTTGCAAACCATTGCTGCTTTCTTGAATGCAAGATAACGTTGGTATAACACCTGGTTGTTTCTAGTCAATTATTTGTGGAGCTCTGATGGGCTGGTTATATTAGAGAGAACGTATACATAATAATGAGTGGTGTTGGGGAGCAGATGGGACACTGCTATTCATCCCTTCTCATAATACAATAAGGGAACAGTCAAATGGAAATACGTTAAATTTAAAACTGAAAAAACCACAACTTTTTCACACCACACCTGTAGAATTTGCTGCCACAGGATACCATTGAGGCTAAGAATTTAGCAAGGTTTAAAATAGGATTGGGCGTTTATATGAGTAACAAGAATATCCAGAGTTGTTAAAGAAAAGGTGGAAAAAACCCAGAGGGTATGTCTACACAACCCAGGTCAGCAAGCCTCCTATACCGGGTTGGCAGATTTGGGCTAGCAGGGCACACGCTGTGTAGACAGCACTTTGAAGTTGCTGCTCAGGCTCTGAAGCGCACCCTGCTCCCTAGGCTTCAGAGACTGAGCTCCAGCCTGAACTGCAAGTTCAGAGCGCTGTCTACAGAGCTATTTTTAGAGCACTAGCATGTGCCCTGCTAGCTCACTTCTGTCAACCCAGGCTGGTAGTCTCATTACCACAGGCTGTGGGCTAAATTCCCGCTAAGGGCGGCTGCCTATTAAGTGCTGTGGCGGGGAGAGATGCCTCTCCCCAAGCACTGAACCTGCCACAGCGCCCTCCCCAGCCCTGGACCTGCTGGGGGACAGGCGCCCCTCCCTCTGGCTCAGCCCCAGACCTTCCCCGCCTGTGGCTGGGGGACAGGCACCCCTTGCCCCGGTCCTGACCCAGGCCCGGACCTGTTGTGGCTGGGGGAGAGGTGCCTCTCCTCCCCCCTCCCCCCCCGCCCAGGTGCTGCTGCAGGGACAGAGAGCTGGGGGGAGTCCTCTCTCTCCATTGTAGCCTCACTGAGCCCATTGCACCCAAACGCTTCAGCCCCCTCCCACATTCCAAATCCCTCAGCCCCACCCCACCACATGGATTTTATGTGCACCAGTATGGAGGTCATGTGTCACACACCACCGCCATATTGGTGCACATAACAAAATTCAATCTGCACATGAGTGGGAAAAATTAGAGGGAACACTAGCTGTGGGATATACCTTAAGCGTTCTGGAAGGGAGAACCATCCCTATTCAGGGCATGAGCTGACTTCTAATGGCGGGTAGGAGGAAAGCTTTCCAGGGGCATATTTTCTCATGCCTGCCTACTGACAGGTTTCTTGCACTTTCCTCTGAAACAGCTGGTACTCCCCAGTGTTTGAGGACAGGATATTTCATCCACTGGAGCCGATCTGATCCAGTATGGCAGCTCCTATGATGGTTCTTGGCTGCTCCAGTCCAGAATAGGATACTAGAAGAGAATTCTAGACTTTTCTGTATAAAAGAGCAGCTAAAAGTTGCAAAGTATCTGAAATATTAATTCTGGATGTTCTTGATTTACCTTCTATGCAGTGGATTAATACAGGCAAAATTGAAATGATTTATAAAATATTAACATAACCACTTTGGCGTCTTAGCAGACTAGGTGTTGCTTCATCTGTCCTCACAGTGGCAGAATCATATGCCCTAAAACAGTTAAGGGAAAAGCCTGGAAACATGGGAGAATGTTGTCAGCAAATCCACTGGTTTGCAGTGGAATAACTATGGATAATGAGCCTAGATCAACTGCAGTGTATTGTCTGCAGAGACTTGACTGAGCTTTAGAACATTTCTGATCTTAAACAAGGCTCTCTGCAGAGCTGAGAAGTTCTATTTTAAACTGTGCAGTGAATAAAGACTGAAACTATGAGGCTCTAGTTTAGTTATTAGTCTAAAAGCTACAAGGCCGGCTTTTGCAAGGGTTTCAAGGCTCTGTCTACACTCTTCTGAATCTATTATCTCGCTTCTGTTCAAGTATGTTCCTTGCTAATGGGGTTTCCTTGCTCAGTGATGCTGAGCCGCAAATGGCTTGAGTAACTTTGACTTCTACTGTGTGAACAACTTAAATTGAAAGGTTTCTTTAAAAAATAGGGTGTTTTTTTGTTTAAAATGTGCTATTTTGTTGTCTGGATTCAAAAATGGAGACAAGCCTTTGGGGTCTGCAATAGTGGGACCCTGTTGGTGTTGGCTACTCTTTTAAATAGTCTCTAGTCCTCTTTGCTGTAGAGAGCATAACATAAGCAGATTGCTGATATCTTTTATAAATTTCATTCATTATTTACAGCCACCTAGAGCTAGCTAGCTTTGGAGCTCATAGCTGTTGGTTCCTGGTTTTGATGGGGAGCTTGCCAGTTCTTGGCTGCTTGGGTTTCTTGTGACAGCACTAAGACCACTCTAGCTCCCTCCTAACAGGCTGCTGCAACTGAGGTGGCTCCTTTGAGCCTCCCACTCTGGCCTCCCTCAATGGGGTAGGGGCAGTTCCATGTAGGAGCTGGTTCAGCTAATAGCATCTTACGTGGCAGAAGTGTGGACCTATCTCTCCATCCTTCGAAGCCACAGTGCTTGGATACCATTGTGACGGGCACAGTGTAAGAACCTAGATGGATAGTAATAGCACCCCTTTGGGAGCAGGGAAGGAGAAAGCAGGCAAGATCGGGAGGATCTCAAGATGGGGCATAGCAAGGACCACTGATAGTGTGACAGGGGAGGGGGAAAGGTGGGAAGTGTAAGAATGGGACAGAAGAGCAAAGGGGAAGAAAAACATGAGTGAGCAAGGAAGCGAATGATGGAGAACAGAGACAACCACAAGCAAATGGGATTCTAGGTTTTCAAAGAGAACAAGACGACAGAAATAGGGATGGTAGGGAGGGGGTGTGATGGGGTGCCCATCCCACACAAGGCCTGGCGGAGTTAAAGTGGCTAGGCAGGCCAACTAACTGCCCAAGCTGCACATGAAGGAGATGGGGAGCTGGCCACTAATTAGAAATGGGCCCAGCTGGGCACAAACAGGAGGGGCCTGTATAAAGCCCAGGAGCTGTGGGCAGCAAAAGACTGCAAGGAAGTTGTCTACAGTCACTCCCTGGAGGAGGGAGCTTGGGCTGGCAAATCCAGAAAGAGGGGGAAGCTAGATAAGTAGGAAGAAATGCAGGGAAACAGCACCAAGGGGTAGGGCTGTACAGACCCTGGCTGCTTGTGGTCCCTGGGCTGTTGGGCGGAAGGCTGAGGTTGGTAAGTTTGAGGCACCCACTGAATCTTGAGTAACCAGCATTAATTAACTGTTGCAAGGCTAATTTAAAACTGCCCAGAATGTCCTAGGTGCTTCCCGCTTGTTTGGAAAACACTTCTGGGATGTTTGTATGGAATCACAAGTATTGGCAACTATGCCTGGGACAACTTGTGCTTCTGTATCCGAGGAGGCTGGTGGTGGCCCAAATGTTCCCCTCCCCCTTTTTAAATTAAGTGTGGGGGGACTAAGGTCAAATGAAACCGGTTAAGTTTGAGACACAAGGGCAGAGAAGAGAAATAATGTTGCTGACATTCCCTAAATCTTTAAAGCTGGCCCTACCAAAAACCAACATGTGCTGCTGGGTATTGGTTACATATAGCAGTAATGCAAGTATTAAATCTTACAATAACTTGGCAGCTTCCACGCTGTGCTACTGCCCTGGGAGAGTGATACATCCATATCAGTGGTACCTAGAATAGTCTTGCATGGATTTTGCTACTATTCTTAGTCAATTTGCATAAAGTTATTTTGTGTTTGGCTTACAGTAGTTGCACATTTGAAAAGGAAGGACAATGTACTGCAGGTGAGCTCTTACTAAGGTCTGAGTGGCATATTCATCCTTCATAATCCCTTAAATCAAATGCCAGTGTCATAAATATAAAGGGAAGGGTAAACCCCTTTGAAATCCCTCCTGGCCAGGGGAAAGCTCCTCTCACCTGTAAAGGGTTAAGAAGCTAAAGGTAACCTCGCTGGCACCTGACCAAAATGACCAATGAGGAGACAAGATACTTTCAAAAGCTGGGAGGAGGGAGAGAAACAAAGGGTCTGTGTCTGTCTGTAGTCGTCTTGGCCGGGGATAGACCAGGAATGGAGTCTTAGAACTTTTAGTAAGTAATCTAGCTAGGTATGTGTTAGATTATGATTTCTTTAAATGGCTGAGAAAAGCATTGTGCTGAATAGAATAACTATTTCTGTCTGTGTATCTTTTTTGTAACTTAAGGTTTTGCCTAGAGGGGTTCTCTATGTTTTTGAATCTAATTACCCTGTAAGATATCTACCATCCTGATTTTACAGGGGGGATTTCTTTATTTCTATTTACTTCTATTTTTATTAAAAGTCTTCTTGTAAAAAACTGAATGCTTTTTCATTGATCTCAGATCCAAGGGTTTGGGTCTGTGGTCACCTATGCAAATTGGTGAGGCTTTTTATCCAACATTTCCCAGGAAAAGGGGGGGTGCAAGTGTTGGGAGGATTGTTCATTGTTCTTAAGATCCAAGGGTCTGGGTCTGTAGTCACCTAGGCAAATTGGTGAGGCTTTTTACCAAACCTTGTCCAGGAAGTGGGGTGCAAGGTTTTGGGAAGTATTTTGGGGGGAAGGACGCGTCCAAACAGCTCTTCCCCAGTAACCAGTATTAGTTTGGTGGTGGTAGCAGCCAGTCCAAGGACAACGGGGGGAATATTTTGTACCTTGGGGAAGTTTTGACCTAAGCTGGTAAAGATAAGCTTAGGAGGTTTTTTCATGCAGGTCCCCACATCTGTACCCTAGAGTTCAGAGTGGGGGAGGAACCTTGACAGCCAGTATTGTAAATTAGATAAAGGAAGAATAAAAACTCCAAAAAATTAATTTCTCTGCACCTCGGAAAATGTCAAATCCACACTGATGTGACTCAGCATAGAGTTGTATTGACTTAGTCCTGAACTCTGTTTAAAACGTATCACACTTGTCTTTTAGGCTATCGTTTTCAACATGCCAATGTTTCACCTCTGAATTAAGGGATGCTGTGAAAACAAAAGGAAACTAGAAATGGTGTGGCATTAATAAATTTAACATACCTGACGACATAGACAACTTAAGTTAGTCCTTCTGATTTCAATAACTATCACAGTTAGTTACAGAAAGCCCACGTGTGACAGCGGTGAGATGAACTTGTATCCAAAATGAAGAACGTGGCATTCAGATTTGGTGGTCTCTTCAGTTGAAAAGTTAGGACAGGGGAGATCAGATCCTTGTAACTTAGCACCAGTGTCTAAGTACTTTCCTTGTGCTCCTTGAAAGAAAAGGTATCTGAGGAGGGAGGAGTATTAGCTCGGTCTCTGTTGTAGTTGTGACTGTATCAAACAAGTAAAGTTGGTCTTTCATCACTGCTCAAGATAGAAGTTTCAAAGCAGTGGCCAAAATAATATAAGGTAGTGTCTTCTGGAAACCAAACTGGTAGTCTAGTAAGTGTTTCTCTGTAGAAGTGCTGTCTTTTTACGAAGAATAATTCATTTAAAACTAAACTTTTGACAGTGGTACCATTCTTGGGTTGCTTCATTCACAAAGCAGGCACATGGCTCAAAATAAGAATCAGATGCTTAAATTTCTTATTACTAATTTTTTGTTGAACAGAATTGAGTTCAATTTTTTAATCACTAAAGGGATGTCAGATTTCTTATTGACAGGTTTCAGAGTAGCAGCCGTGTTAGTCTGTATTTGCAAAAAGAAAAGGGAGTAGTTGTGGTACCTTAGAGACTAACCAATGTATTTGAGCATAAGCTTTCGTGAGCTACAGCTCACTTCATCGGATGCATTCCAGTGAAGTGAGCTGTAGCTCACGAAAGCTTATGCTCAAATAAATTTTAGTCTCTAGGGTGCCACAAGTACTAGATTTCTATTAAATCTGACTTTATATATAATGTTAAATTCATGTTTATGGCTTAGTTTTGCCAGCCATTATGATTTTATTATGGTTGCCACAATATTTCGTGGGTTTTTTTCTTAAAGCCGCAGCTCTTGGAGTCATGTGAGTCTGTGAGAATCTCAGCTTTCATTTAAAAATAACTTTGGAGGGCCTGACTTGTGATTCTGTATTGCCTGGAGTTGGCAATATTGATATCTTCATACCTAAATCTTCTGATTATGAGTTTAAACATTGCTGTGTTTGGTGGGGTAAGCAGCGAGAGACTTAACGGTAAATATTTAAGCCCTGCTATACATAGAGTAAGTGCAGTGCTCTGGGCATAAATTGAGAGCAGCAGCACTGGTAATAGCTGGAAAAATGACCACAAACTAGGGTTGTGGTTAAATGTGAGACTGAAATGTGAGGGTGTATTTCTTAAAGTAGTCACTTAAACTAGAAGCCCTATTTACATTACTAATTTGTTGATATTTAATTTTTTCTCAACAGGGACATTGAGAATTTTTGTTTTTATTGACAAGATGTAAAATTGCAATGATTAGTTATAGGAGAGGATATCAATGTTAGTGGTCCTCGCATTCAAAAAAGAGGAACCATCTGTCCCCATTTAAAAATCTTCATCAAATAAATGCACACATCTCCTTTCGAGGAAATAAGAAGATACTTTAACTAAATTTAAGCATTTTATGTTCAGTCTACTAGATTTCAAGGCTAGAAGGAACAATTAAGTAATCTAGTTTGACCATCTTTCTCATTTAGCTCATGCTACTTTTTAGAGTGTAAAAGTTTTGAGGAGACAAGTATTGATGGCCTAACTCATGTCAAGATTGAAAACAGACCGTTATAGATTATAACAATAACCCATAAATGAGTCAATTTGTATTTAACATCTGGGATACTTTCTCAGATTTGTCCAGATAAGGTTTCGTAGAAAACAGATGAAGACTTGAAGCCAAATCCTCAGCTGTTGAAAATCAGCACAGTTCCTTTCACTTCATTGGAGCTACACTGATTTATATTGCCTGAAAATCTGCCCCTTAAACTGCATTGTTAGTTCTTCAAATGTCAGTTGATCTGCATGGGCGGGAAAGAGTATTTTTGTCAGTTTACCCTAACACTTTGGAGGAAATCAAAGAGGAAAATTCACAGTTAAGCAAGACATATTGGATCTTATTAATATTCACTCATGGCACTAAATAGACAGCAGCCACCACGCTTCTTTAGGCTACATTGTGGAGATGCCATGGAAGACCAGACAATTTGAGACTGGGCTCTTCAGATGACTTCACAAGTAACATAATTGAATACAAAATTTATCAGTGTTCCTCTCGAAAATCTCGAATGTGGGGGGAGGTGGGCGGAGTGGTGTCTTTTTAGAAACTCAATTGAGGCCTTGCTCCTGTCACCTTTTCCTGTCAGTTGGGGTTACTCACTTGAGTAATGGTCATTTGAGGACAGTCTGGTTGGGTCAGACCTTTAAGCTGTCCTTATTTGCCTCTCTACATTGTTACTCCCCAACAGTTAAAGATACAGGCAGTAACTCTCCATAAGCTGCTTAAACAAGACCTAAGCCTTCACCGGAAGGTTGAAATTTCCTTTCATAAGTCTAAATTTCCTATATGTGCAAGGATTCTTCCCAGTATATTTAGGGAATAGTCAGGGTTCTCAGGCTTTTGTTCTTGTATTCAAAAACATTTTGTCAAAACAAACACATTCTAAGTGTCTTAACAGCAGTTGTGGTTCCAAATTCTCCTATGTAACTCTACAGGCTTCCCAAGACATTGACTTCTCAGCTGTTACTAGCAGAGGTGCAGTTCATTAGTTCTGCAAAGAAGACACTTACAAAATGGACAATCTTGCATCCTCTACAGTTCAGCATAAAGTTTGTGATCTGTAGAAGCCTCAGCATAGTCACCAGTAGATAATGTATTCTGTTTCAAACTGCTGTTATACCAAGCACCTGCAGCCATGGTAGTAATTGTTGGGAGTCTGTTGTGGCCAGGCAGTTGCACGTAAAATGGTCACCAGTCCAGGGCTTTGATGCCGGCATATTAAAGGTTTTTCTTCTTGCTGCTTGGAACTTCTTATAGAGATGATCTCCTCCAAGGAGGAAGGTAACCAGGTAGTGTGGTGCCAGAACATAGTCTGACCCAGGCAGTACAGTAACAGGCCTGCATATTTTGGCCATTATGGTTTTGTAGCTTTTAGCCAGCTTCCCACCTATACACACACTTAATCTGGTGTTCACGTAAGGTGCCATGGAGAATAAAGTCATCTGTATCATAATTTCCATCCTATACCTAGCCTGTGGATAAAGAAGTTTGCTTTGCTGACTCAGAGGGGTGCTATCTAGGCATGCGCTGGTAACCAGTCTCCATGTTCTCTTCAGTTCTTGCTGCCTTCTGAGACTATTGACAGGTTCACCAACTGGTGTGGTAAATATGGAATGTAGACTCTTGCCACTAAAAACTGAATGAGATCCATCAATTTCTTCCATGTAATCCACAGAATTATCAGTTAGTAGAGAGCTCACTATCGATATGGGCTAAAGTCAAATAGACAAGCTACAAGTGTGATGCTCCATATCCCAGTCCCTCAGGCCCGCAGTCCCACATTTCTAATTTATTTGCCAGGGCTGGTCTAATATTTGCATATGTAAGACAGCAGTTTGCATATGCATTGGACTCCCTAAGATGTATGAGTTTGCAAGTTCTTCTTGATTTCCACAAGTATGTTGCATATTAATATACCCTAGACAGTTTGTAAAAGAACTAAAATAACATTTTGTACAAAATGGGTGGGGGCTGAATGGTTCAGTGAATTAGTAATAGAATATGACCTTTTCCACCTCTAATTACTGGCTTGAATCCAGCCCAGGTTAGTAGTGACTGAAAGGAGCCTGGTGTCTTATGAAATGAGTTGGTCTGTCCAGTTTCTAAATCACAGGATACTTGTTGGCAATCTCTGCAGAGGCCAAAAAGGGAACTCTTTGCACTCTAGAGGTGGCCCTCTATGTTAGTGTTGAAGTCTGCTGGTTATTTGTGGAAACATTTCTTTTTCACTTCAGGGAAATTGGGGAAAACCATTATTTTCTCATTAATATGTGAAATAATTTTAAGGGAGAAAAGCATTTCTTGCTCCCTGCTTTCTAATTCTTTCTTTCTTTTTCCTCACCTAATTGCCATCCTGATGGCTTTAAGGGAGAGATGTGTAGGTAGGGAAGTTTAATGAAAAATTTCAGTAAATGCAAATGTGCTTCTGGATCAAGTGGCATGGAATGTTTGATCAACTCTATTCCTTAACTATTTTATGATTAGGAAATTGAAACAACTTAGAATGGGAGGTGCAGTGGCTTAATAGCTACTTCCTGTTTAAACTTAGTTGAATATTGGAGGGATTCTGTTTATTTGCAGCAGCACAATGGTTAAGTTTCTGTACTTAAAATGAAGGCAACTGTGCTGTAGAACAGGGTTCTCAAACTTCATTGTACTGTGATCCTTCTTCTGACAACAAAAATTACTACATAACTCAAGGAGGGGGGACCGAAGCCAGAACCCCCCCCAGCCCTGGGTGGCAGTGGGGGCCAAGACTGAAGCCCAAGGGCTTATGCCCTGGCAGGGGGCATGTAGCTTTAGCCCTCCTTCCCCTTGGGCTTCAGCCCCGGGTGGTGGGGCTTGGGCTTTGGCCTCTGCCCTAGGCCCCAGCAAGTCTAACACCAGCCTTGGCGTTATGACCCATTTTGGGGTCCTGACCCACAGTTTGAGAACCCCTTCTGTCGAAGATTTAAGTTCACTCTAATTAGATTTCAGAGCTATTACAATTGTGTGATTTGTCCCTGGTCTAGTATTGATGCAAAGAAAAAATGTCAAGGAATACTCTTTCTGTTGTTTGTCAACTAATTGTAATTAAGCCGTATTTCTTTCTCTCATCCTCCAAAAGAGTTAATGGAGTACAAAGCTCAAACAGAGTAGCTGGGGGTCCAAGCAATGAAATTCCTTTACATTGTCATTACAGTTGATAGTGCAGATTAAATTACCTTGATGTATGCAAAATTTAGTTACAAAGAGAAGTTATTAAACTGAGGCTGTTCTTTTGATGTGTAGAACAGAAATGTAGAGTATTGTTGCCCTTCGGGAAACCTTAGGGTGAAGGTTTCTTTCTCTCTGGCTATTGGGAATGTGTGGACATACATTTAAATTGTTAATTTATAAAAATGCCTAGAACTCTATCTTCAGACAATTATATGCATCTCGCAAGGGAGTGGAAGAGAGGAGAAGGAGGAAAAGTAAATCCTGATCTGATATACCAGGAACAAGGTCTGATAGCTGAAGCATAGGATTGGGAGTCAAGAGGGCCTGACTTCTGTCCTGCTTCTGCACAGATTTATGTGACTTTGGGCAAGTCACTTAAATCTTTTGTCCCAGTTTCCCCACCTTTGAAATGTGGACAGTGATACTTCCTGCTTAATAAAGTTGAAGCTTAATTAATCAATATTTGTAAAGCACTTTAGGATCCTTAGTTGGAAGGTATCATTATTATTCCAATAACTTGTCCAGCTACAGTGAACTCCTGAAACTTTCTCCATGGCAGTCTCGAGACCGTCATCAATTTCTCCCCCCCCCAGTTCATTCACAAGGCCCAGTGTGATGTCTTTCAGATGGAACAGCAGCAAACAACCAAATGAGGTTATGGGATTCCCTTTCAGAACACTCTGTACTGCTTCACTAATGGTTGAGGATCATATTGAATGATGTGATATACTACATATCTATTGCTTTCCTCATCCACTGCCCACGTGGCAGCTTGCTCCCTCCAGCATTGCCAAGTTTAGTTTTTAAACGGAGCCTCTGCCTTGCTGTGAGATACATAGTCAGGTCTCAAACTTAGTATCATTTGTGCAGGCTTAGTGTCAAGGCTAAAGGGAAAGCTGCAGTGTTTGTGCCATACACCGAACATCTTGCTAACTTTGTTCTGGATGCAGCTGTTTAATTATTGGCTTGTGATGATCTACTCTGCAAGTAAAATGCCATTGTATGAATTAGAGGTTGAATACTCTCAATACTGCTTTCATTCTGGTGCTAGGACACACTACACGCTGAAAAGCATTGGACAATGCTGTGAGCGTTGTTTAGATTTGACTAGGCACTGTTAATGATTTGTGAAATTTCTGCACTGGCATATTAACTTGTAAAAACAAAGTCCAAAATACTTTTTAGCTTTCTTCTTTGGCAACATTATTTTAATCTCTGAAGGTTGTCCTTCTGTTGCAGTAGTGAGCTAATGTAGGGACCATTGTTACTGAAGGAATCCCACTTCTAGACTTTGAGACTGAGTCAGCATTTGTTTAAAATCACTACCTCTTAAACACCGCAGTGGACCTTTTGTCATAATGAAAACTTTTTTAGGAAAAGCCTTGTAGTGTTCAATCCCTGTGGATTTGTTTTATTTTTCCAAAAGGCTGGTTAGGTGTTTTTTAAATACTTGCCTTTAGTAGGTATCCTGATATTTAACTCTTTGCTACTAAATCTGTCAACATGGATTGGATAAAAGATGAATAGCTAATGGAAAAAATAGTCAGAGCACCAGACTGAGTTACTAAAATCTCATGGGAGAATAAACAAGTGAACTCTTTTCTTGCAGGTGGTTTGACTATTAGCTTTCTTGGGCACATATTTAGCTCAATGGATAGGAAATGTGTCACTACCATGTGTGTGACCCTGAAAGCTTGCATCTATTAGTGTTTGCTCAGGAGTATATGTAAAACAGAAGCCATTCTGACTTTTGGCCTAAGTTTTCAAACCAGATGTTGGTGTAACAAACCAGAAATCTGAATGAGAGAAGCATCCTTATAAATTAAACCCTTAAATACTGATGGTTGAGTTGATTGAGAAAATGAGGCAAGGGCAAAAGCTCTCATCTTGTGAATCTTGTCTGTCTGCAGCTAGCAGCAGCTGAGACTTCCCATCTCGAAAGCTATTTAAGAATGTCTATTGGAAAGGTATTGAATATGTTGCAGTGGTGGGTGTAGTTACTGTGTAGAATGATAACAGACAAGAGCACTTTGTAATAAGTGTCTGCATTTGCTTGGTTTTAAAAACTGAATGCCTGTCTGCAAAGGGTACCAAGCAAATTTATGTATACTTTTTTTAAGGCAAAATACAGTGGGATTATAAAATCATATACCATATATACTCCATCATAAGCTGGTTTGTTTATATGTCGACCCCCCCAAGATGGCTAAGTAAAAATGATGTATGACCCTTTCGTAAGCCAACCCGATATTTCAGAGGTTGGCAAACTTCGGCTCCTGGCCCGTCAGGGTAAGCCGCTGGCGGGTCGGGACGTTTTGTTTACCTGGAGCATCTGCAGTAGCCCTTCCTGCAGCTCCCATTGGCTGGGAACGGCAAACCGTGGCCACTGTGAGCTGAGAGGCTCCATGCCTGCAGTCGCTCCAGGTAAACAAAGTGACAGTGTATTAGATGTTCAATTCAATGATTTCACAGAGTTTAAAATCAAATTTTGGTGTAGACCGGTTTATAAGCCAGCCCCCGCTCTTTGATGCATCATTTTTTACCAAAAAGTACTCTGCTTATGAACGAGTATATACGGTAGTTCTTCAGAACTCTTATCGGGTTTTGGGTTAAAGGTGACGAAAAAGAAGAAAAATTGGGCTTGTGCCCTCTTGCATCTCTGATGTATAAAAAAGGCCTGATACCTGTTTATCCCCAAATCTGTTTTTTCTTGTTCTGTTTCTGTATTAGAAATGTCTACTGAGGAATTCTCTGGTGACTGGAGAGAGCTTACAACATTGTGACATAAGAGGCTGTAAGATGAGCAATTAAATGTGTTGGGGACATTATTTGAAGTTTTGTGGGACACCTGTTTAGCTTTGATGCCAAATGAATGTTTTGAAGAAAGGACATCTTTGTTAAAGACTGGAAAACTCCAGGTGAGATTTGTGAGTTTCCAATAAACATCTGACATCCCAAGATGTCCTTCAACAGTACCAAGGGAAAGACCATACTTTTCATTTCTGGCATTTTTAAGCTAAAGAGCAAGCAGGAAAATTTCTTAAGCCTTTCAGGACTTCTTTATACACCATAAAGAAGCAAAAAAGGTTCTAAATTAATATCTAAAAATCTTTTTGCACGACACTGTAACTATTAGGGGAGGGATGTAGTCTTTTCTTAAATCCTGAACATAAAGTTCAAAAATGCTTAGTTACTGTGTAGTTGCTATATCAAATTACTTAGTCATCTGTATAAGCTATGGGTGTTGGCAGTGGGGAGAAGGGAGACAGACATCCCCAAACCAGTATTTGTTATAATTTTCTTTATTACCAGTCAGTGAACCAGTTAAACTGGGGTGCAGTTTTGCTCAACTTTAGACAAAAACTTATCTGAGTATGGTCTTTGAAATTCAAGGAAAAGCAGAAACAAATTTGCTTTGAAAGAATGTAGTTCAACCAAAGTGGCTTGAAAGGAACTGAAATTAGCAGGTGCCTGGAATATGATCCACCCTGAAGCTAACATCCGTATTTCTTGTAGTACGTAATGCATTACTTCGAATTTGGCATTAATGGCCACAATGGGAAAAGCTAATTTAAACCAAGCACTGACTTTTCAACAGGTTACTTAAGGTCAATGGAACTTTTTTAATCGCTGACTTAATTCTTTGTAATGCAATTTGTTGTCGTCCATCTCTTATCATGCTATAGAAAAATCGAATAGGTTCTTAAAGATTTTTGTTATAAAGTTGCTTCCGAGTGATGCTGATAAACCAGGGTCTGGGCTTTGGCTAGCATGTCCAGGAATTCTGAATCAAGTAGCGAAGCATTTTGTTGCAGCACAAACGCATGCAGACCATATCCTATCCTCACACCGAGATGGGCCAGAGACTTCAAAAAGTCTGCTTGACAATAGCAAGGTCTCTGTTTTATATGGAAAGTACCCAGATACTTTGAGCAGTAATACAAAACCGTAAGTTACGTCTTACATAGAACAGTGAGGCATTTCTGAAGCAGAGCTTCATTGTCTCTCTCATGATGCACCGCAACAAGTCGTGAAGAGGGCAGGTTGTGATGCGTCTTGGGAGACAGTGTAGCCAGGGAGCCTGGTTCATAGGGAAGAATGGGAGCATGAGGCATCTGAATTGCAACTCCCGTGAGGCAACATAGGTGAATACAGTTTAATGCCACGCTGCCCTGAAATTCAAGGTTTTTATTTGGTTCAACAAACTGACTCTGCTTGAAACAAAGTATTTTTTCAACTTGGCTGACACACTTTCAGTTTTCAGCCAAAATTTTTGACTTTGTTGAAATCCTAAAACTTTCTATGGAGAAATACTAGTCAAAATGACTTTTTTGGGATGGGGTTTTCCACTGGGGGAAATCCGCATTATTCCCTGACTTCTGGTCATAGCTCAACTGTTAGTTGTTTATGTAGCGCGATAGATTAGTTGTGGACACAGAATATCCTTGCCCCCAAAGAGTTGACAATCCAAGAACAAATGTAAGCTAAAATGTATTAATCTCAGCTCTTGTTCAGCTGTTGTCATAGTTGAGGTTGTTAGGCTTGATCACAATTCTTAAATGGGTGTGTAGGTTACATAGGGCAGAGAACACATTAATCGACTGTCATAGAATTTGAAAAACTTCCCGGCAGAAAGAGGCCACATTTTAGAAATATATGTGTCTTAGGCAGTCTAAAACTTGTTTCCAGGCTGTTCCTTAGAGAGATGCTTTTGTTCTAAAACAAAAAAAACCCACACACCTGTCTGACCAAAAAAACTGAACTGGTGACCTTTTTTGCGAACTTTGACTAGATTTCAAATTGGCAATGACCTATAACAATTTAAAAAATAGTCTCAGGTACCACATCTTTTCCTGGGTTGTCTGGCTACATTTTGCAGTTTTACAATCACACTTTCATCTCTCCTTCTCTAATGTCTGTCTTCTGGGTTGCTGTGGGTGTGGGAAGGGGCCCATGAACAGAGGCAATGGCAAAAATAAAATTGGAAGACCATTTTTCCGTAATCTTTCAGTTAGTTTCAGTTCAGTTACTTATCTAAAAAGTTTGACCTACTGTTTTACAAATGTGAATTTTAAGTTGACTATCACGTTATTGGAAAGATTGAAATGTGTAAAGTGACTTTGGTAAAGATGTTGTGTTTAACTTGTTAAATGCTTTAACACTGCAAATTGAGTTTAATGATCCAGTTTGGAGACAGTTTATATGGCCCTTTAAACTCGGTTTACTGGTGGGCTAGTCTGTAATAATTTCAGATCCGCCTTTGGTTTCTTCTAGGTGTAAATTGTGTTTCCATCAAATTAACTTTCAACATTATATGTAACAAACTCAAGTACATTGTATGGTGTGACTTTGTGGTTCTTGTGGCTGCTATGGGTTGGTCTGGCAGTCCAATCTGACCAAGGTGAAAGGACTAAGATGGCCTGTATGAACAGCATATCAAAACTGTAGCTCTGGTATGTCCCATAATAGTTCAAATGTTTTTGCCTATTGATATGAGAGAGCAAACTTTTACTGATGATAACTTCTCCTGGATTCCCCAATGTCAGCTCAATAATACAAAAACATCCTATACTTCCTTCCAAAATGATCTCTTTTCAATAACTGCAGATGACTCCACTGTCCCAAATCCCTTTTTGCCCACTTGAAAGGATGCTTTTGCATAACCATCTAGGCCAGTGGTCTCCAACATTTTCTGCACAAGATCACTTTTTGAATTTAAATGCAACCCAGGATCTGCCCCATCTCTTCTCTGAAGCCCTGCCCCGCTCACTCTATGCCCCCCTCCCTCCATCGCTCACTCTTCCCCCACCCTCACTCACTGTTACAGGGTTGGGGCAGGAGGTTGCGGTGCAGGAGGGGGTGCAGGCTCTGGGAGGGAGTTTGGGTGCAGAAGGGGGCTCTGGTCTGGGGAAAAGTGTTGGGGTGCTGGCTGGGGGAGGGGGTATGGGGTGCTGGCTGGGGGTATGGGGTGCTGGCTGGGGGAGGGGGGCTAGGGGAGGGGGTCCTGGGTGCAGGCGGAGGTATGGGGTGCTGGCTCTGGGAGGGGGCTCAGGGATGGGAGTTGAGGTGCAGGCTCCTGCCGGATGGCACTTACCTCAGGTAGCTCCCAGTCAGCGGCGCAGCAGGGCTAAGGTAGGCTCCCTGCCTGTCCTGGTCCCATGCCGCTCCCGGAAGTGGCCAATACACCCCTGCAGCCCCTGTGGAGGCGTGGGGCACGTAGCTCCGCGTGCTGCTCCTGCCTGCAAGCACTGCCCCCACAGCTCCCATTGGCTGCAGTTCCCTGTTCCCGGTCTAGGGGAGCTGCGGGGGCAGTGCTTGCAGGCAGGAGCAGTGTGCAGAGACCTCTCCCCAGGGGCCGTGTGGGCGTGCTGGCCGTTTCTGGAAGTGGCGTGGGGCCAGGGCAGGAAGGGAGCCTGCCTTAGCCCCGCTGCACCGCTGAACTTTTAGCAGCTGGAGATCGTGATCGACTGGCAGAGGCTCCAGGATCGACCAGCTGATTGCAATATACAGGTTGGTGGCCACTGATCTAGGCCCTGTTTCTACTATGGTTACAAGCAAGCTGGGATCTGGCTACGAAGTGAGACCATAACCACGTTCCCCCGCTTGGCTACCCTGTGACATCCCAGCTGCTCTACCAGTTCTAACCATGGCAGGGAAGCTAGTTGGGACTCAGGATGAACTAATTAAACTTCTGTTTGCTTTCTGGGAGCTGAAAAATGTCTTCCCTCTGGCAAATACTGACACATTTATTTCAACTCTTCCTGTTTCTAATGGAGCTGCAATTCTAGTTGCTCTTTGTTGTGTGCCAGTGTTACCTTGGATATGGCACACTTTTGGGAATAGTGCTTAGTTAAGAGGTGTATCGGTACCAGCAGGGGGTCATGGGAAACTTGCTTGTGCTGGTTTTATGTGGTGTGACCTTCTTTCCCCTCTCTCTTGGTGCGGGAGGGTTTTGGGGAGGTCCTGAAAGACTATAAAAGTCTTTGCTATTAAAAACATCTAGTGCTGATGATTTAGATTCCATCTAAATGTTAGTTATTAGATGCCATACAGAATGTTAGCTGTGAAAGCTAGGTGTTACTGTTTGGCTTTGCCCTCCAATTTCTAGTTGTAAAGCTGTAACTCAGTGGTCACCAACTGGTCGATCCTAGAGGATCTCCCAGTCGATAGCAATCTCCGGTGGCCCAGTGGGGCAGCCTGCCCCGGCCCCACGCTGCTCTCAGAAGTGGCCCCTGGGGGCAGGAGTCTCCCTCCGCATGCTGCTTCTGCCTGCAGCCACCACCCCCGCAGCTCCCATTGGCCGGGGACATGGAGCTGAGGCCAATGGGAGCTGCTGGGGCAGCGCTTGCAGAGAGGGGCAGCGTGTGGAGCCACGTGCCCTCTGCCACTCCCCCTGCAGGGGCCACAAGGGCACGTTGGCCCCTTCCGGGAGCGGCGTGGGGTCAGGGCAGGCAGGGAGCCTGCCTTAGCGGCAGCCACGCTACACCACGAACCTGGAGCCACCGGAGGTAAGTGTTGCCTGGCAGGAGGTTGCACCCCAGCGCTGAGTCTCCTCTTGCACCCCAGCCCTGAGCCTCTTCCCAGAGCCTGCACCCTGAATCCCCTCCTGCACCCCAACACTCTCCGCCAGCCCAGTGAAAGTGAGTGAGGGTGCGGGAGAGCGAGCAACGGAGAGAGGGGGGGAATGGAGTGAGCAAGGCCTGGTCTCAGGGAAGGGGTGGGGCCTCAGGGAAAAGGCGGGGTAGATCCTGGGTTGCCCTTAAATTCAAAAAGTTATCTTGGGCGTAAAAAGGTTGGAGATCTCTTCCTTTTGAAGACCCTGGCCACACCAACAGGGTCATGTTTGATACCTGTTCACTTCCATAGTGTAATCATACTTCTCTATTTGGTTGGTAACCCTGTGACAGGGCTTCTGGTTGCTCTGTGCTTCGCTCTTGGGATGATATTTCCCATTTTAAGGTTGCCATTCAAAAGGGGCATATGGAAGGATTATTCTGTAGTTCAGAATGAGCTGTAGTCTCAATAAAACAATCCTTGCCTGATTTCCAAACTAATCAGGCTGAAGTCTGGCATAGAAGTTTTCAATGCAGGGACCTTGTCCAATGGAAAGAGGGACAATTTATGATTAAACTTCACCCTTCACTCCTGATCTCGGTGATCCCCCTTTCCTGGCTTGGCAATAGAATATAGGAATGTTTGCTAGATCTCTGTTGCTCTGTTCATATATTATTTAATGGACCTGCCCAGTTCTGTTCAGTTGTCTCTAACACCCCCCACCCCGAAACTTTAACCTTCCATGAAACAGATACCATATGGAAGGAAGTGTACATATGGAAAAGATTCTACCTTGAAACTGAAACACAATTCTTTATATAAATAGTGGAACTTATTCTTTCATGGCTGATACCTTGTTATAGTAGATATGAGTTGTGTCCTCACTGGCAATTGTTATGCTTTTTAAAAAATCTGTCCTTGTTCAAACAGGAATTTTGGGGAAGTTCTATGGCCTGTGTTATACAGAAGGTCAGACTAGATCAGGGGTTCTCAAACTGGAGGTTAGGACCCCTCAGGGGGTCACATGGGGGGTCGTGAGCTGTCAACCTCCACCTCAAACCCCACTTTGCTTTCAGCATTTATAATGGTGTTAAATATATAAAAAAGTGTTCTTAATTTGTAAAGGGGGTCGCACTCAGAAGCTTGCTATGTGAAAGGGGTCACCAGTACAAAAGTTTGAGAGCCATTGGACTAGATGATCACAGTGGTCCCTTGTGGTCTTGGAATCTATGAATATAAGTGGTGTGTGAATCTTTTTAGAGTGAACTATCACCTTAGCAATGTTCTGGTAGATCCTTCCACCACCTCTATGGGTTGGTACAGAGCAGATGACTAAGTGGATAGGTCAGGAGTTGTGCTAGTTAGGGCTCAGAGTACTTGGCAAATGTTTGGCATATTTGTAGTATCAAAGTTCTTTGATTTGGTTTCAAGAAACAAAATGCTGAAAACTGGAGGCTGGGAGTCATTAGATGCAGGGAAAAACCTGTCAATCTTAATTTTTTACCCTAGATCTTGGGGAATTTGTCTAGAATGGAAATTTAAAGATGACTTACAAAGGAAACAAAATGTGTTGTCCCTTGCTGCTATGTGAAATGGTAAAAAGCATAAGGGAAAAAAACTTTAAAGTTAGAAGCTCAAATTCTGACTATCCTGGTTTTTGTTTGTTTGTTTTTTGTTTTGGGGTGGTTTTTCCTTGAACACTAGTAGGATTGTAACATCACAAGCATAAAGGAAGTGAAATATGATTGATTAAAGGGAAATATTTTAGTAAGAGTGGGTAAGACTTCATATTCTTGATATTTAGGGTTTAAAAACAAACTTTTTTAGACAAAACCTTTCAGCATGTATCCCTCAGAGCAAAACTCATTGGTTTTTCTTTGTTGGTCACTTTAAAAAAAATTCACTCTTTTTGAAGTGAGAACAGTAATCATGTGGCAAAATTTTGTGTGCATACTCCTAATGGCATCAAAAGAGGTGTGAATTCCTGTTTTGCTGAGCACTGGTTCCTGCACCAGAAACAGCCAGTGTGGCTGGCCTTTCTTGAGGTGGCTAGCCTTTCACAGTGCTTATCACTTGTAATGCTTTTTGCAAATGAAAAGTACCATATAAACACTAATCTCATCTGAAAGTATCCTCCATTGTTAAATATGGAGACTTATGCCTTAAATAGCTGAGGGGTCCTACTGATCTCTTTAAAAAGTAAGCTGAGTGGTATGTTCATTGTAGTCCTCCCAAATGTAAACACCTGTCATCCGTCCAGCTGTCTTCCACTGGGACAACAGCAGTTGCACAAAGGTTCTTGAAAATATATGTAAGGAATGGCGGGGCGGGGGTGATCCTTAAAGTTCCAACAGTAATGAGGTGGACTGCCAGGGAGAGACTGGAACTCCAAAACTGAATTCAGACTTTTGCCAGTTTGAGATGTTTCAGCATTCCGAATGTATTGTCTCTTCAGGCCAGGAACTGTCTTTGACTGTACAGCACCCTGAACAATAGAACCTTGATCTTGATTCGAAGTCTGTGTTATTGTAATGCTATCACACACCTCTCTCTCTCTCTGTATAATTAAAAAAACCAAAAACAAAAAAAACCCTCAGTTGGCCCTGGCACTTATGTCGTGCTCTGGCTCACTGTACAGGAGTTTGTAACCAGTTGCAACAAAAATCCCCTCCCTGTTTCCCTCTTTAGCAAACTCTTCATAGCTGATGTTTCTAAATGAGGTTTATTTTCCAGATTGTCAATTAAACTTTTTCAACACTTCAAATTGTTAAAATTCTCAAGTATCTCAGACAAGGATAATTATCTTCAGGACTTAGTCTCCTCTTCACTTTTCTCAGTCTTGAACTAAAACTTTTGAGCCTCTTATCCATTACAAACAAACCTGAACTGCATCTAGGCTTTTGGTACTTTCTGCTGGGCATGGCTACACTGGAAACTTCAAAGTGCTGTCGCGGGAACGCTCCTGCAGCAGCGCTGCGAATGTGGTCACAAGCGAGCACTGGGGGAGAGCTCTCCCAGCACTCCTGGTAATCCACCTCCACAAGGGGATTAGCTCCGAGTGCGTGGCTCCCAGCTCTTGGAGCTTGTCTACACTAGCACTTTAAAGCGCTCAGACTAGCTGTGCTTAGGGGGGTGATTTTTCACACCCCTGAGCTAGTTAGTTAGAGTGCTATAAAATGTAAGTGTAGATAAGCCTGCTGACTTTTTACTAACTGAATATGACAAAGTAAAATTCTTATCTTTAGATAAAGACCCTGAAACCAGCAAGGGCAAAAAGATCTCTGCGGCTAGTGGAAACAAAATAAACCCAGGTCTCTTGAACAGTGTTCATTTTTAAGCCTTGTAGGATATCTGATGTGTTACAAGTTAGGTACTTAGTGAAATAGGAGACTCATGATGCTTCCTTTGCAGATCCCCATTGTAGGAGTTGTGTGCCCTGCTATGCAGGCCACGAAAACACTTCAAAGTAGTATAACCCTTAGTCAATATTCTGGAACAAAGAATGTAAAAAGCCTCTAATCATTTCTTATTTCTCTTTCTGGTGCTCTGAGCCCTCTCCGTGGGTCTGACTATTCTTAGGATTTGGCAAGTTTTAGCTATATAGAGACTAAATCAGTGTTGGTTCTTTTTTCAGAGTAGCAGCTGTGTTTAGTCTGTATCCGCAAAAAGAACAGGAGTACTTGTGGCACCTTAGAGACTAACAAATTTATTAGAGCATAAGCTTTCGTGGGCTACAGCCCACTTATCGGATGCATAGAATGGAACATGTATATACACATGCATACAGATAAGTTGGAAGTTACCATACAAACTGTGAGAGGCTAACTTGTCTGTACAAATGGACATGGAGCAGGAAATTAGGTCTAAGAGTTGGTGGGTTTGCCCCATAAACTGTCCACTTTCAGACAAGAGTCCTCCATGGTCAATGGTGTGGAGAATATGAATAAGAAAGTGTTATTTATCCTCCACATAACACAACCACCAGGGGTCACCCAATGAAATTAATAAGCAGCAGGTTTAAAACAAACAAAAGGAAGTACTTCTTCACACAGTGCACAGCAACCTGTGGAACTCATTGCCAGGGGATGTTGTAAAGGTCAGAACTATAATGGGGCTCAAAAAAGAATGAGACACGTTCATGGAGAATAGGTCCGTCAATGGCTATTAGCCAAGATGATCAGGGACGCAACCCCATGCTCTGGGTATCCATAGCCTCTGACTGTCAGAAGCTGGGAGTGGACAACAGGGGTTGGATCACTCAGTAATTGTCTGTTCTGATTGTTCCCTCTGAAGCACCTGGGATTGGCCACTGTGAGAGAAGACAGGATACTGGGCTATCGAGACCAGTGGTCTGACACAGTATGGCTATTTTTATGTTCTTATGTGCTTGAAAAATTCGCACTCAACAGGATTGCTTTCTGTGCAGATTTTATACCCAGTGTCTGATGAAAATGTAGTTGGACTCAAGGTCTGTTTACAGAGTAAGCCTTGAGTACTCCTGGGCGCTCTGCTGAAAGAGATGTCACAGGTTTGATTCAAAGTATATGGCATCACAAGACTCTTAAGAAATCCTTGAATTAATGTCTTAGATCCTTCACTGACAGATATGAGGACATATTTAGATTTGTCTTGAGATGGATCCAAAGTCATAGGATCCTATTTCTGCAGGTTGAACTGTTCAGTCTTTGAGAGGCTCAAAACATTCCTTCAGTGGCTCTGAAAATGAGGCAACATAGGCAGGCATGCCGAGGATCCGGCAGCAGGAACTACTCCCCAGCAGGTTGATTCTGATTGTGCCTTGGCACAGATGGACTCCTTGGGATCCTACAGGTCCCAAAAGTGGCAGGATGTTCTTGAATCTGAGGCAACCATTCACTTGTTGGAGCCTTTGGAACTGTCTTCTCATTTAAGATTTGGTTTTAAGGCCATGGAAAGATGTCTGAAAGCAAATAATTAGGTCAGTCTGAATTCTTCACTCATCAGATCTGGTGTTTTAGCTATAGTTGAATTTTCTCTGGAACGATTGATCACCCCTTAGGGACACAGTCCTGTCTGGTACAGTACCTTCTGGTCCTTCTCAACATGATTTATGTTTTGTTCTGTATCTGAATAGATTTCTTCTTAGTGATGCTACAGTTGAGGGGATTTTGAGTTATGGCTCCACTTTGACAGTGTAGTAAGATCGACAGTTGTCCCTTAATATCAATTCTTGTTAGTTTGCTATCAGAACTTTCCATGCCAGCCTTTCTGAGATGGTGAGACAGCAATATTAGCTATCCAAAGTGATAATCTTCCTGCGACTTTATCACAGGAGCCATTACAGGACTCGGCCTATGTTGTTTGCCACTCTGACTTTTCAGGTGCCATCTGAAAACAATGTTTCCCTCCTGTCCTAACAGTCCTTTAAAGATTTTGACTTAACACTTCCGGTTACAAGATCAACTCTTAATAGAATATTTTTGATGCTGAGGGTGATGCTGTTCCGAAGTAAATAGACTTCACAGCGTGTGGTCTGGTGGATAGAGCAGTGAGCTGGGAGCTTGGAAAGTCCCTGGTTCTAGTTCTCTTTGTCACTCAGTAGCTGTTGGTAAGTTTTCTAACTTGATTTGAACCAATCAATAAAATGGGTTTACTTATGTCACCGGGATGTATGGAGGATTTTTTGCACAGTGCCTTGAAGATGAAAAGGTGCCAGCATAAATATTTATGTTTTAGCATACTGTTGAGTAGACGTTTCCTGTGTATTGGTGGTGCTGGGAGCTCTAGGAGGACAGCCTGAAGCATCTCACTTATGAAAATTGAAATTCTCTGTCATGCATTCCTTTTAGTCTGAAGGAATGTTTTGACCCTTATAGTGCTTAGCTCCTCTCATCAGAGGCTTTCAAAGAGCTTTGCAATGGTGGTTCCCCATTTGTAAAATAGGGGATATACTTAAGGTACGTAAGTAACTAACTGAAGTTCATATGGGAGTAGAAGTTGGGTTCCCTTACTGTTAATTCTCCTGATGCCTCCCTCATAACTCATGTATTAAAATTAGTGTTAAAAGCAATTGCTGTTGGGTCATATTCATAATCCATTAACACTGCTTTATATTGGAATACTTCAGCAAACTAGGAGACTGAAACATCACTGTTAATTGTTTTAACTTGTTACTGAATCCAAAGCTTTTTGCCTTTCAGTGCTGTATTCCCTTCTCCACAAAGCTCTGGTTGCTTTGATTTTTTGTAAGTTAATGTAACTTAATGTTTAAAAATAGTTCTCTTTTAGTGTTGTACCAGCACATCATAATTGGCCCCTCTACCATCTCTCTAGAGACCTCTAGGTTTTTTTGGCATTGCAAATCAAATTAACATTAGATTGCCATAATTTGCATTCTTTCAGTGGGAGGCCATCTGACAGAATTAAAGGCAGCCAAATAGAATTGAACACACCAGGACTTGCCATTGTCATGGAAGAGACATGGGAAAAATTCTGCTTAAAAGTATAAACAGTTAATGCCAACTTAGAAACTAAAATGTGATTGGCAAGAAAAGTTGCACTCTTCCTGTTTAGTGGATGTTGCCCCAATGCATTTGAGGGGAAGAGGGTTGTCTTTAAAACAGACCCTCACCCCATCAAGGATGGTGCTCCTATGGTTCAGTGTCTTCAGTGTGGGCAAGTGCAATCAAGGTTTCAGCTACCATTGTTTCTAAATTTTAATTCCCCTGCTCAGCTGCATACCAGTCACTAAGGTGGTGCCAACAAAGAGTTCAGTTTTTAATGAAAGTATAGATTCTTGAGGAAACAGATAGCAATGGTCCGTCCCTCTCCTCCCCAACTCAGAGAGAGCTTCCTGGAGTTTTCAAGTTCTGAACACTGTTCCCACCACAACGTTAGAGAAAAGTTAAAGGAAGGCTGCTTTGTTCTACTTAACATGGGGTGAGGGGTGGAGGCAGGGAACTCCCTTTAACACTTGTGGAACTAATGTCCATTAATAATTGGATTATTCAAATATATTTCAAGGATATTAAATTTCATGTCTGTAAAGATCAGTGGTTCTCAACCTACTTACCATTGTGGGCTGCATCCCATACTACCTGCATGGCCCTGAGGATGTCACCTGGGTCGCAGCTGTGTGCTGATTGGGCCATGAGTTGAGAACCACTGGTAAAGATATTCTGAATATTAAGTTTTAGACTGTTCAGTGTGCCAGGTTTCCAGTAAGGATCATGACTGTTTGAGTTACCATGTTGTCATCTAGACTTAACATTTTCCTTTACTTAATACATCAGTATTGAGAGCAAACATGAAGTCACAATCCTAGGAGGACTCAATGAATTTGTAGTGAAGTTTTATGGACCACAAGGAAGTAAGTATATGTCCTGTGCCTCATTATGATGCCTTTTTTATAGTTAAAACATTTCATGATGGTTTTAGGAAAAACAGAAGCAAATGGCCAAGTACTATATCAGTTGTCCATATGTAGTAACTGGGAGCACCCAGAAAATCTGGAAACTGCAAGTTGGAGCAAGGGGTCAAGGGATGCCATTGCACTTAGGTTGCATCTTGACCACAACCTGTCCGATTTCTCCCAGCTGACAATAGGGGAAGATGGGGATGAGAGCAGAATTTCAAACCTTAATATTGGGTGAACATCATAGTCTCTCATAACTGAATGACAGGTTGGTAGTTTTGAGTGATGTGCAAAGCCACAGCATTATCTTAAAATAGAGCTTAAATTTCAAAGGTCTTGAGTGGAACCACTCGTGGGGCTTGGCACCTTGGAAAATCTGGCCTGTCAGTTGAATTTTATAAAGTGCTTGTAAACAAGATTGAAGGCCAAGATAGATATTTTTTTCCCCAAAAGAATTCGCTCTCTTGCTGGATCTCTAATGTGTCTTAAATTAGTAATGCCTCTCAGGGTAAGTAGATTATTCGAACTTTTGTGGTCTGAATAAGACTCTGGGGCCTTTGTGCTAAAAACTAATGTAGTATCAGTAAAATCAGAGCCCCAGTATAGACCAGTGCCCTTCACATCTTAGGGGAATGGCCATTACTATAGGGCTTTCTATCTGTGCTCTGTGTCAAAGAAAGGAGGTTTGACACGAGGGCTTATTCTAAATGGTAATTATTTTTCCAGGTCTTTTTTTACTTAATACCATTGTGCTTTTCTTCTAGGCAGAGTTCTGCAGTATGTCTAACACCTGCATTTTTCTCTGATTGCAGCACCATATGAAGGTGGAGTGTGGAAAGTTAGAGTGGACCTTCCTGATAAATACCCTTTCAAATCCCCATCTATAGGTAATAGTCATCACTTGCAACCTAAATCTATCTTGTTGCTCATGTAGTAGAGAGAACTACTATTTTATAGCATTTTCACAAATTAAGAGATACTAGCAATTGCTGTAATTTTTCACTGATTTTTAGCGACTTTACTGAAGTCAGAGACCTTCTGCAGGTTTCTGATAACCTTAATGTTAAAGCATAATATTAACATTAAAGTATAGTCTTGTACTTAAATTACTGGACTGGGATTCATTAAAGTATACATTAAAGTACGGTCTTGTACTTAAATTACTGGACTGGGATTCAGGAAGTCTGGATTCAGTCCCTGGCTGAGCTACAGACTTTCCTGTGACATTGGGCAAGTTACCATCTCAGTTACCATCCATCTGTAAAAATGGGGATACTTTCCTATCCCACAGGATTGTAAAGATAAATTAATTAATGTTTGAGAAGCTCAGATGCTTACAGTGAATGCAGTGGGGTGCACTCATAGGTATGTAGATAGCATTATTCATTAATGTGCCCTATGGTCTGTGTGCTCTTTTATGCTATAATGTGCATTCTTGGATTGACCTCAGATTCAGAAGTAGGCTGTCGGTGACCTTCTTTCCAGGAGCATGATTTGGAGGCCTGAAATGCAGAAGCTGAAGCCTGGTTTTACTAATCACCTTGGATTTACTAATAACAGTGTTCTTGTAGTACATGAAACAATGTAGGTCTCTGTTGCTGCTATGATCAGAATAGCAGCAACGCTATAAAATTGGGTCGTGCCCATTTGGCTGAAGTAGTAATTATCCTTGTTCATGTTGAACAAATCAATATCTTGGTAAGGCAAAGTTTTTATTTTAGGGCATGTCCATTATGTCTTTCAGTCTTGAATAGCAGTGATCTAATTTCAGTATTTTTAAACTTCTCCAGTAGTTTGAATATGATGAATAAAAAATAGCTTATATTGTTTGAAAAACTGAATCAAATACAGCGACATGATTAGGTTTCAACATCCCTTTCTTGGATTATGAAATAGGTGCTGCTAACTCATGGAGTGACATGGTAGTTGCCCGTTGAAAGGGCAGACTTGTAGTTCAATCCACTGAAGTATTTTGAGGAGTCTTCCGTCTAAAGAACTGAGAACAGCTTGAGGAAAATTGATATGGAAACTTGACAAAGTGGGTTGGAGTAGATGGGTCCCTTCCAATCCCAACATCCTGATATGAAGACAGTGGGTATTTGCTGATTACTTAATACTCTTACATGGAGACTGTTTTATTTAGAATCTTTGCCTCTTGCGTGCAAACTAATCTTTCTGGTCCTTCATTTTAACTATGCCCGTTGTGTATAGACAGTGTTATCATTCCCCGTCTTGTGTCTTTATCTTACTTTTATATAAAAATTCTCATATGCACGTCTAATCTGAGTAACCACATGATCTTATGCTACCACTGTTGGCCTTCCTCTCAGTGTCTGCCTGTAACACTGACAGACCCTGGTTGTCAGCAGGTGGGATCGAACCTGGGATCTCTGAAGCTTAGTGTATGAATCTCTACTGCACGAGCTAAAAGCCACATGGCTCCTAGCCAAGGCTGCGGCAGATTGATCAGTCTCTAGATCAGTGGTTCTCAACCTATTTACCATTGTGGGCCACATATGTAGCTCTGTGTTATATGGGCTGCATTCACTCGTATATATGCTACCTGTACATCTTCAAAAAATAAGGTTTACTATTATATGACAGCAATATGATTCAAATCAATACAATACCTTTCATTTCAACACTGGCAAATGTCTATCAAGAGCTTTTTAAATTAGCAAAATAAGTCAAAACATTAACTCTTCAAATTAACTTACTGTAAGAGTGGCATGGCATGATGTTTGCCATCCTCACTTCAGCGCTGTGGTTGAGCTGAGTGCTCAGAGAGTGCAGCTGTGGAGCCTGCGGGGAGCCCTGGCCAGGGCTGGGTACCCCCCAGACAGGGAATGCCCCCCCGTCACCCAACTCCCCTGGGACTGTTCCCTCAGCATCCAGACCCCCACCCTCCCCAACACTGGGCTGGTATACATGGCTTCCCTGCAGAGACAGGTGCCCTGTCCAGTACAGAATGGCTCTCCCAGGGATAGCCCCCTCCAGCATCTAGTTCCCCATCCAGGGACTGCACCCCAGCATCTCCCAGCCCCCTCCCCCAAGGACTGCCCATAGCACTCAACCCCCACATCCAGGGATTGTGTCCCAGTATCTAGCCCTCCATCCAGGGCCTGCCACCAGTCCCCGCACCTAGTTTGTCCCCCCATGCACCACCTTCCCCATGCCCACTGGTCTCACCTCAATTGCAGGTAGGATGACCAGATGTCCCGATTTTTATAGGGACAGTCCCAGTATTTGAGGCTTTTGCTTATATGGGTGCCTGTTACCCCCACCCTGTCCTGATTTTTCACACTTGCTATCTGGTCAGCCTAATTGCAGGTAGCTCAGTTGCCCTGCCTGCCTGCCACTGCAGTTCTAGTGCTGGGGAGCCTGCTCAAGCCAGGGTCACTCGACCCTGGGATGGGGATGTGCTGAGCATCCTGGCCTCCTGCTGGGCCCAATCCTGCTGGCCAGGAGGAGGGGGATGAGGCTGAGCCCAATCCTGTGCTGCCCCATTTTTTCGACCAGCTCTGTGCCTAGCTTTGTGCCCAGACCGTATCAGTTTGCAGACTATAAGTATAGGGCATTGCCATGCCAGCAATCTTAGATGTGAGTGAGAGGCTGCCCTAGCAAATTGCAGTAAGTGCACAATCTCTGCCTATCTTACTTAATTTAACACATTGATAAAAAGTTTAATTCCAAAGTGTAATTCTACTCTGAAAACTCTCACTCAATGGATCTGCTCCTTGCGTGTATTGGAGTCACGCTGCTGATTTAGCTGCAAAAATAAGTTTTGCTCTCATATGCCCTGTAGAACGTACACGTCTAAAAGTAAGCCAGATTCTGTTCCTTGTACATCAGTTGTTTGCTAGGTTCCAGTCAATTACACTGAGGATAGTGACATTGCACTGGTGGCGTTGAGGACAACATTTCTCCTGGACAGCCTTTAGTACTGGTTGTGCTATGAAAGGTAGAAAACAACCTGGCATCAGAGACTGAAGTAGACTGAGTTAGCAGAGCTGACCATTAGAGAGAACATCTTTTTGCTTCCAAATCGAACATGTTTGATTGTAAGTTCATTGTTCATTGTCTTGATGAGTTTCTCAATACCCCATTCTTACCTCACCAGATACCCTCTTGCGCTCATACTATGCCTCACAAATACCCACTTGTGGCTGCGAAAGCTCCTCCTCCCCCTTTGAAGTGTCTGCTGCTCTAGGGTCCATCCTCTCCTCTTCTTGAGAGAAGGCTGCTAGCAGCCCAGGTTACCAGCTGGGTGGAGTGGCATTGAGCTGAATAAATCATAGAATTGTAGGGCTGAAAGGGACCTTGACAGGTCAACTAGTCAAGTCCCCTGCACTGAGGCAGGACTAAGTATTATCTAGACCATCCCGATAGGAGTCTAATAAGCTCTTAAATACCTCCAGTGTTGGAGATTCAACAGCCTCCCTAGGTAATTGAGGAATGCTGAGATAGCTCTGTTTGGTTTAGTCCAGGGGTCTCATACATGTGGGCCGCATACGGCTCGCGGAGCTATTTGCTGTGGCCTGCCAGGCTCCCTGTGTCTCCTTCCTCTCCCCCACAGTTATTTCCCCGCCCAGTTATTTCCTGTGGCTGCCAGGCTCCCCTCCCCCACCATCCCCCCAGCTCGCCGTGTCCCCCCTCCTCTACCTACCTCCAGGCGCTTCCCGCTGCCAAACAGTTGTTTGGCAGCACTTAGCTGTTTCCAAGAGGGAGGGGGGAGGAGCGGGGAACCGGGTGCTCGGGGGAGGAGGCGAAGAAGGGGCGGTGCAGGGGTTGGAATAGGGGCAGGGAGGGGGCGGAGTCGGGGTGGGGACTTTGGAGATGGGTTTGGAATGGGGGTGGGAAGGGGTAAGAAGAGGCAGGGCAGGGGCAGGGCCTCATAGAACGGGTGGAGTGGGGGCGGGGCCAGGACAGCCTGAGGGGCAGTGTCAGTGATGTGGCCCTCGGGCCAATGTATTAGTCTTCATGCTGCTCTCCTGGTAATTTGAGTTTGAGATCCCTGGTTTAGTCTCAGACCTGGCACAGTGAGCTGAATTCCTATCAGCTGCTCAGCACAGGAACTTCCAGGAGGAGGGAGCTTCAGCTGGGAATGGAGTTGGGTGGTCACGGTCAGGGGGAGAGTACAGAAGACACTAGTATCCAGAGGAGGCAATAAGGCAGCTGCAACAGGGAGGAGGTTTGTGTTTTCTTTGGGTTACATTTCTGCCACCTTTTATTCCTGCACCTCAGTCTGGCTTATAGGCCAGAGCTGAGTAAACTTTTGGCCCTTCTCTCCAAGGACAACAAGATTTCAATATAATGTTCTTGTGGAGAGAGGGAGAAAGTACTTCAAGTCATTCTCTAGTAACCAATCTAACTGATGCAGGAGTGATGGAAGCTTTGGGGGAGCTGTGTCCAGTCATCTTCAACGAGAAGCTGTGCCAGATTGGAAGGAGGCTTGTGAGTAAGAGAGTCAGAGGAAACACAGCAGTAATCTATGACCGGGTTGTGTGCTGTTCAGCCAATGGCAGTCTCTTCAGTTCCCATGAGGCAAGAGGTTGAAGACACTATTTGCTCTACCCCAAGCCTGGGATCACTAGAATTCGGGGAAATGAATGAATATGGTTTAACTGGCGAGATTCTTCTCTGGTTTGGTCTAACTAGTTTACTGATTTTTAACAAAAGGAGAAAAGGCAAGATAATTTCAGTGTGATGGAGATTCCTATAAACAGATAACATGACTGTCTATGTCACTGCACTCACTAGAGCACTAAGGATATGGATTACACTACGCCAGTTGCATGCAGAAGGTAGTGTAAATTGTCTGTGTAAATCAGTGGATCATATAAAATAGAACCAGTTCCCTTTTCTCCTTAATAAATTATATCTTTTATGTTGAAACTTTAAAACGAGTGCTCTTTTTGCAGCTTTCCCTGTTTCTCTCAAGCGCTCTGGAAGAACTTGGGTGTATAGTTCATTCAAGTTTTAGAAACCGTTAATGTGAACTGGAATGTAACACTTTTTTCCAACAAAGTAGCATAGTGGCTTGGGAAAGTGTATTGAGTGTTCCAAGGTGCTCTTGATGAAGTGTTTAGTCTTTCTTGTGCTTAAAGTGGACTCCCAATTGTCAGTTTCCAACCTTTTAGAAACCAACTTTTATTCCAACATGGCACAGAGTAAGGTACACAAGAATTTGACCCACCACGCTATTGGGAGCTTCAACGTATTCTCCTTAGAGAAGTGTAACTAAAATAACTTTGTTCAGTTTGTTTAAACAGGGGTTGGGCCAGGTTAGTACCCAGAAGGTGAACCTCAGTGGAAAATCCAGGTGCTTCAAGAAGTGGTATAGATAATTCATATGTTGCTCTTCTTGGTTTAATATTAAACCAGTGCTCCAGGCAAGTATTAGTGACTTTGTGCTGCTGGAGAATCTCTTTCAGAATAGATTTAAAACTGAAATCCTGTCTGCTTGTCTTTGAAGATTATATGGCACATCTTGGAGGAGAAATATTAGCCCTGGTGTGGTGCCTGCTTTCCAGTTTTGGTCATTTTTCCTTATAACTGAATGTGTGTAAGGAATTACTTCCTTTTCTACTCAGCTTTGTAATATTGTTGTGCTGTGTTAAATAATTCCTCACCCCAGAGGTGGCACTCTCCCAAGTGCTTCCCATATATAGCTTATAAAGCATCCTGGGCTCTTCCTGCATGAAAGGAGCAATAGAAATGGGAGTTGTCATCACTAATGCATTTGCAGTTTTCATTATCTTGGACTGTGGGTACCTGCCACCTACTTCTGACTATGCATATTCATGTTATCTTTGTGCCTGTCATATAACTCACTGAAGCTACCAGACCCAAAATAGTCTTGATGCAAGATCTGACTTTTCTTTCAAAGCAAGTGCATTTTTATCAGAAACTGGCATTTCCTTTTAGAATGCGTGCATATAAGCCCAACATCCTTGTGTCCGGCTGTGACTCTGAACTTGTGGCTTCAAGTGTGGGGAAAAACAGAGCAAATTTACACACTGCCACTAAAATCCTGGCTCTTGAGTGTTAAACTGAATCCACCCAATTCAGACAACTCTAAAACTTACTATATTTTTTAAGAAGTAGCTGATTTTGCCAAAATTTGTATAGTTGGCTTTTGAAATTGGTTTAAGCTGCTTTTAATTGTGCCCTCGGCAATTGTTTTCGTTGTTCCATCCCCTTCACATTTATTAAAAAACCAAGCTCGGCCAGACTTAGAAGTTGGTTCCTTCTCTTTCTCCAGTGGGTGATCTGTTTTGAGTTGTTTACTGTTTCAAATACTCTGTTGGCCTTTCATTTTTTCCTTTAGGATTTGATATCTTAAGGAGAACATGCTTTTTAGCTTCTTCCTGTTTTTAAAAGGAGAATTGAGAAATGTTTTTTTAAATGTACTGTTTCAATATTCCAAATCATGAGAATACTTGGTGTAAATGTAAAAATAAAAGTAATTATCTGTTCATAAAATTCCAAAGGCTGAGATTAGAATTTAATGGGTCTCTGTCCTTGATGCCACAAACACCTAAACCCAAGACAAGTATTTCCTGCCCTACTCAGATGTTAAGTGATGTTGCCAATTGCTTGTAGAAGAAATGGAAACCTAGGAGCCTGAACTCCTGCTTTGGCATCTAAAAGCTTCTGTGTGTTTGCTTCCTTACTACTATCTTTTCTCTGCAGTGTTTTGGCTATAAGTGCACACAATATTCCAAAATATCACAATTATATCTCAAAATAACTTCCATATATTCATATATCAAGTCCTTGTTTCTCCTCCAGTTCTGTGGCTAGTCTAATTTAGCCACAGTATCTTGCATTTATATAGCACCTTTCATCCCAAAGTAAACTACCTGCTATATATAGGGGATCAGTGTAGGCACTTCTGGTGTGAAACATGGTAGCTACTTAATAGTTCTTGGCAACACTATACAAGATCACCAGATATCTCCTAGGCTGTGCTAAATTTTTATTTTTTATTGCAAGTTCTATTTTTACTTCCATCTCCTAGCTGGATTGCCTTACAATTTGGTACTTAAAATTTCATAAGTCACTTATCACTGCTGATCATTATGAATTTGCTCTTGCACATATATATCAGTTCTTCTTATAACCTATAAGAAACTTGAAAATGCCCATTCCTCCAAATAAGCTATGCTCTGTATAGAGGGAAGGATGAAACTCCAGAAGGCAATATGTATCCACTCCTCCATTCTGTTCCCTTGACACATACTGAGCACTCGATACAGCTTCTCTGCCACAGTCAGGGAATGGTGGAAGCAGGCTGACAAAATGTAGAAGCTGCTGTCAGCGTGACTTTGGCACAGATTCACAATGTCTCTTGTCCCAGTCACTGAAGCCTGTGTCATGTGACAGTTTACCTAAGCAAAAAGGTGAATTGACTGTTGGAACAATTCCCACTGTGGCGGTTTTGCTAGATTTTCTAGAATTTGCTCTTTAACCTTGATTTTAGTTAAACGGGTTAATAGTGTCCTCCTAGTCAGGAAAGGGATTATCTAATGATTAACCCAAGACTAGGAGTCCTGAGATCCCAGGTCTGCCACTGTTTCGATGTGACTAAAGACAAGTCATTTAACCTCTCTGGCTGAGTTTCCCCATCTATTTATACATCAGAGCTTGTAGGTATAATGTTGCAGAAGCATCGAAGATACTGTATTAAAAATGCTACAGATGTGAAAAGTACTGTAATAAAAATAGCTGTGGGACAGTTTACATTACTTGTGATGTTTGCAATGTAAACTGTCCCAAGCTGTTTTGTTAGTGATTTGGTGTTATAAAGCACATTTCACACTTAGCTTAAAATGCTTGGAGGTAAACAAACAGCCAAATCCTGTACTAAAATAGGTTCTGTCGTCCAGAGCTGGAGTACCAGATTCCAGGACCTCTACCGTTGTGTAATGAATGCCTCTGCGTTAAGGTGGTGCAGTGCATACAGCACTATTTGTCTGATGTTACCAGTTAATATGCTGAATAATCTCTTAACCTGAGACTCCTTCAAAGAACCTTTATCCGTAACTTTTATTGGCAAGGGGAAGAGGCTACCTAATGCAGAGCTGTGCACAAGGCAGTAATCCTCCATCCACTGTGAGGTGGGTAGTTATCCTCACTTTACAGCCAGGGAAACTGACATAGATAAAAGGACTTGCCTGAGTCCACAGAGAGAGTCTGTGCTGAGCAGGGATTAGAATTGAGGTCTTGGCTTCTAGCCCTGTGCTTGGTCCCCTCTAGATCACACTACACTGTTTTTAAGAGCTCTTCTGGAGGATGGCACCTATAAACACTGGTATACTTCCCTCCCATTCTTTGTGTCTGTATTTCATATGAACCTAACTCCATCATATTTGTGTTGTGATAGCGTCCGCAACCCCGTTGTGCTAGGCGCTGTACAAACACAGCACAGAAAGATGGTCCCTATTCCCAGGAGCTTACACTCCTAAGTATAAGACAAGATGACAGATAGAGACGACAGATGGGGGAATACAAGGAAACAATGATAGTGTTGGTCAGCGTGATAGGCAGTAGTCCCAGCACACCAGAAGCTTAACCACTGTATGGTATCTGAACCCACTACATCTTGGTTCAGAGGCAAGAGCACAACCACAGAGTCGTGCTGTGGTCTGACTGAACAATTACGACACTCACTCTAACAGGATGCTAAAATCACAGCTTCCTTGTGACGGTTTGCATGTTAACTACCGTGCTGAGATAATGGGTCAGGAATGGCGAGCTCATACCAAAGCTTGTTATGGTATTTGACTGTCCGTGTGGCAGTAACAGAGGCACGTTACATAAGAGATATGAATCTGCTGCCATAATGGGTCATGCAGGAACGAGGTTAAAAAGTCCAACTGGCCTTGAGTTATGAGATGAATACCCACATGGGGACCAGGAAGGACTGGGGGTGTAAGGTTGAAACCAAAAACAAGTGGTGGATATAAACTGGCTACACTTCTGAAATGGCCTGAACTCCTTTTAAAGGTGGCATTGCTTTATTCCTGGTGCAGTTTAGTCCCATAAGGTTGTTTGTTTGTCAAGAGGGAAGAGACAATTCTGAAAGTTGAAACTTGCTATGTTTTTGCCCTTTTCTTGTCTTGTTTGCCTCAGCAGGGCTACCAGTCACTGCTCTTGTTAGAAGACTGTATTATGCATCAGAAAAAAGTCTTCATGGGACCTCTCTCACAACCTACTGGCTAGTTGGCTGTACTTTGAACACAGATAAGCGATGGGCTGCCCTTTGAGGCAATGTCTGGCGGAATGCAGCCAATTCCTGATATGGAGGGGAAGTAGCAATTGGTGCAAGAATGTCCCAGCTGCTACAGGCCCGCACTGCAGGTAGTTTGTGCAGTTGCCGTGGTGGAAGGGATAGTGAGACAGCTTCCAGTCCATGTTCCTGTTGATTCTTCCTCCTGAACTACCATATTTCTAGTACCAAAGCAGTCATTCCGCCTGAAGAAGTGGACATGAGGCCCTGATTCAGGCAGGACAGTCTGTCTCAAACCGTCCGTGGGATTAAACTCCAAAGGTATGTCTATGCTGGAAAGAAGAACCCAGGGTACAGAGTCTCAGAGCCGGGGTCAATTGACTCTCGCTTGCGAGGCTTATGCTGTGGGGCTAAAAATAGCAGTGTAGACGTTCCCACTTGGGCTGAGGCCCGGGCTCTGAGACCTGAAGAGAGGAGCAGCTCCAGCCCAAGTAGGAACGTCTAAACTGCTATTTTTAGCCCCACAGTTGACTTCGGTTGACTTCGGCTTTGAGACTTGGCACCACAGTGTTTCTTTCCAGTGTAGGTATACACTGAAGTTTGAATGACCTAGAGAGCAATTAAAATATGAAATAAGCCTTCAACAGAAAGACCTTTTGGTTCCAATTCATCAGGTAGGACCAGGACAGTTGCCTTTCGAGATAGCAACTAGTCATCTTGGTAATCTGCCTCTAAGGAAAAGTATATCCCAGAGAAGGTAGTTTGTGATTGTGAGCAAGCACTTTAAATCCTATCTTTGGGCTATTCATAGCCACATCTTACTTGGCTAACCACTATCTCCAGAAGCCGTCCTTGATGTCAGCTTAAAGAAGTCTTAAAGAAGAGACCAAGGACAGCATAGGCCCATTACTCAATGAGGGGAGGAGGGGGGGGGGGAACATAACAGAAAATATGGAAATAGCAGAAGTGCTTAATGACTTCTTTGCTTCAGTTTTCACCAAGAAGGTTGGTAGTGATTGGACATCTAACATAGTGAATACCAATGAAGATGAGGTAGGATCAGAAGACCCTAAAATAGGGAAAGAACAAGTTAAAAAGTACTTAGACAAATTAGATGTCTTCAAGTCACCAGAGCCTGATGAAATGCATCCTAGAATACTCAAGGAGCTGACTGAGGAGATATCAGGGCCATTAGCAGTTATCTTTGAAAAGTCATGGAAGACGGGAGAGATTCCAGGAGACTGGCACTATATTAGCCCCTTTCCAATCTATAAAAAGGGAAATAAGGACAACCCAGGGAATTACAGATCAGTCAGCTTACTTTCAGTACCCAGAAAGATAATGGAGCAAATAATTAAGCAATCAATTTGCAAACATCTAGAAGATAATAAGGTGGTAAGTAACAGTGAGCATGGATTTGTCAAGAACAAATCGTGTCAAACCAACCTGATAAGTTTCTTTGACAGGGTAACAAGCCTTGTGGATAGGGGGGAAGTGGTAGACGTGGTATATCTTGACTTTAGTAAAGCCTTTGATGCTGTCTCGCATGACCCTCTCATAAACTAGGGAAATACAAGCTAGATACAAGCACCTACTATAAGGTGGGTGCAAAACTGGTTAGAAAACCGTTCACAGAGAGTAGTTATGAGTGGTTCACAGTCATGCTGGAAGGATATGACAAGTGGGGGTCCCACAGGGATCAGTTCTGGTTCCAGTTCTGTTCAATATCTTTATCAATGATTTAGATAATGGCATAGAGAGGAAACTTACGAAGTCGGCAGACAATACCAAGATGAGAGGGGCTGCAAATACTTTGGAGAATTGGATTAAAATTCAAAATGATCTAGACAAACTGGAGAAATGGTCTGAAGTAAATAGGGTGAAATTCAATAAGAACTAATGCAAAGTACTCTTATTTAGGAAGGAACAATCAGTTGCACACATACAAAATGGGAAATGATTACCTAGGAAGGAGTATTGCGGGAAGGGATCTGGGGGGTCATAATGGACCACAAGCTAAATGAGTCAGAGTAACACTGTTGCAAAAAAAGCAAACATCATTCTGGGATGTATTAGCAGGAGTTTCTAAGCAAGACACGAGAAGTAATTCTTCCGCTCTACTCTGCAGTTATTGGACACAATGCTCCAGTTGAGACCTAGTTCTGGGTGCCACATTTCAGGGAGGATGTGGAAAAATTGGAGAGAGTCCAGAGAAGAGCAACAAAAATGATTAAAGGTCTAGAAAATGACCTATGAGGGAAGATTGAAAAAAAAAATTGGGTTTCTTTAGTCTGGAAAAGAGAAGACCGAGAAGGGGACATAATAACCATTTTCAAGTACATAAAATGTTACAAGGAAGAGGGAGGAAAATGGTTTCTCTTAACCTCTGAGGATCGGACAAGAAGCAATGGGCTTAAATTGCAGCAAGGGAGGTTTAGGTTGGACATTAGGAAAAACTTCCTAACTGTCAGGGTGGTTAAGCATTGGAATAAATTGCCTAGGGAGGTTGTGGAATCTCCATCACTGGAGATTTTTAAGAGCAGATAAGACAAACACCCTGTCAGGCATGGTCTCCTGCCATGAGTGCAGAGCACTGGACTAGATGACTTCTCCTGGTCCCTTCCAGTCCTATGATTCATTGTGGCACATTGCTGTGAATAGTCCATTCAGAGGGCCATCTTTGCAAGGTGTCAGAGGTCTATGGTATGTGACCATCATGCGTGTTTTTTAATGAGGGTTTTGACAAAATGAGAAGCCAGTGCCCTGAATGCACAAATCTGTCCATAGAAACCATCTGAAGTGGATGACAGAATTTGGGAGTCTGTCCTCAGATACAGAAGTCTGTAGCTTCTCATACCAGAAAGGTCAGTTGGTTTCTGTAGAAAATGTCCCTTGTGAACTTCAGTTTATTTTGACTGTCAAGATAGCGTCTTACTGTAGCCGATTAGTCTGTAAGACATAAGTTCGCTTATGGCTCCTTCAGTGAAGGACAGACTTTTGTAGGTTCAGAAGTATAAGGTGACTCTGAGAATAGTTCACAGGTTTAGACTCTTATTTCTAAATTTCAGACATCAGGATACTGCTTCACTGTCATTCTGACCAGAGAGCCAAAATCTCAGAGGAAATTTCATTAAGGTGCCAGGAGCCCACTGAAATCTGTCCAGTTCTTGAAATTTTAGAGATCTGTTAACTTATTTTGTTTGGCGAAGCCAAGAAAAGACTGGCAGCCTCTAAGTTATGTATATAAAGGAGGTCTGTGCAAGAATAAATTTGTGTGTGGTTGGGCTCTGTCAGCCAAAGAAATGGCTATTTCATGGCTTTCAGGGAAGCATCAAGAAGACTTTTGCAAGGAGCATGTTGGGCACTCAGTACATACATGTGCTTGATATCAAGGGAGGGCATCTTATTTCCTGAGTAGCTTCTTAATGAGCAGCCTTATTTTACTAATTAGCAGGAAAGGGACTCTTGTGACCAGTACAGATTTTGTACAGATGATGCTGGTTTACCTTAAATGGGAATTGTGGAATACAAATCACGTAGCATCTGTGCATGTGTATAAGGGAGGCTCTGATTATTATCGCATCAGAAGTCTACTTAGTTTCAAGCAAACATTTGTTGCTTCAGTAGATGTCTTCTGCACAGAGCTTACACGAGACCACTGGTTAAACTTTTACATTCACTTTTACCCACACAATTAAGGCTTCTAAAGCTGTCCAGTACGGTGTTCTAGCAAAGATGCCATAATCTTGTGGTATAGCTACACTTGCGGAGACTAGCTTTACCTCTGCCTCTGTCCTGTATTGGTAATGCACATCTTGACTGGAAGACGTGACCCACATTATCCAAAACCAGGATTACATTGAAAATTCTCTTGATTATCCCCTTATTCAGAACCTTGTCTGACATATTGATCAAAGCTGTATTGTATTATTTAAAGTTACGGTTATGGCGAACATGCTAAAGTTCTTAGCCAACTGGAAAAGAGCTTTATATTTAAGACCTATAGCTTCCACTTCGCTGAAGGATCATGTATATGTGTATATCATTTCAACCATGCCTAGTCTTTATTTGGAAATCTAGACTAAGACATTCATTATACTAACTCATACGGTAACACATCTCTACCTGTAATAGTGCAGGACTAAGTGACTGCACAATTTCAAGTAATGTGTGGGACAAGTGAGATTTGAAGGTAATCAAGGTAAGGGTAATCAAGGACAAAATGAAGAGGGCACGGGATGGAAGTATGCTAGAATGCAGATCAGCTTGGCTAGAGGAAAAGATGTCTGAGATGGAGGACAAGTCCTGTGGAGAATCTTGAAGACTTGGAATGAGATCTCAAAATGGATTAGGAAGCTAATTAGGAATGTGGGCAAAGAGAATGGGCGTTTTGTGTTCCCTCTTACAGAAGAGGCACTCTAAATTTGGAGAACTTGAGCCTTAGGATATCCTATAAGGGAGGGAGTGGCAATTTTCCAGTTAAGAAGCAATGAAGAAATTATTTAAGTCCTGGGAGTAGAGTGATCAAGATGTCAAGTGTGGGTGGTGCTTAGATAGACAAACTTGCCTCTTCACCTGTACAATTTTGGAGTTAGCCTGGCCATCTGGGCTTATAATGAGCAGGATGAGTTTGGTAGAGATTTCAGATAGACTCTTGGGGGTGGGAGCTCTCCTGTTAAGGAGTGGGAATATAAATTTGAAGACTGCAATAGTGGAGCCAGGAATTGACTAGTCAGAAGAGGAGTTAAGGGCTAAAGTGTGAAGGAGATATAGATGTGGGTGCCTTTTGGGATGGATGGAATACTACAGCCTAACCTGAATTAGAGGGGAGCCAAATTCTGAATCTGAAGGAGAGTTACAGACAGCAGAATTAAGAAATGTCATTCTAGTAGCACAGCTAGTCTGTGCTTCAGTATCCTGTTTTTGTTACCTTATACTTTCTGCCCACCCTTGTGTGTTCCCTCCACCTCTTCAGTCTAGACTTTTTTTAGATTTTAAGCTCCTTAAGGCAAGGACTGTCACTATATGTCTAGTGCCTAGCACAATGAGATGGTTTGGTCCTCTAGATGCCACTGCTACATGAATATTTGAAGATGGAAGAACATCCATTCCAGGCTTGCTTCAGTTTCTCAAAGTGAAATATGGAAAGGCTTTTAATAGTTTTTGTATCTGACGCTAGTTACTTAAAGTGGAGGCATTAAAATATGTAGAATCAAAGAATGTTTTAGATGAACAGGGATATCTGTTTGCAGAGAACTTTCATGTGCTTAGGTAATATTTATGTCTCTGGAACAGTCTGGGATGATTTCAGCATCATTTTAGGCTTTTATTGCATGTACGTGAGTTTTGAGCAGTTCAAGTAAATATTACATTATACTTGTGCTATAATACGTGGGAAGAAACAGTTAATTCCATATGCCAACTCCAGTTGGGATCCATTCTGTCACTCACAAATGGAGATCACTTCCTCTTTTGGCTGGAGATGGTAGCAAAATATTTCTTCGGTTTTCCACGTAGAATAGCCAAACATAAGGTTGTAGTGGCACAAGTTTGCTGGACTCAAATACGATGTTGACTGTAGAGCAATATTAGGAATGTAAAACTGATAAGTCTTGACTGAAACAACAAAAATGTTATTGGTTACCTACTGTGTCCTTATGGGACATGTAACCTTAAAGTGTCAAAATAAAACCTTTGCCCAAGATTTAACAAAGTTATTTGGTAAAGCTTCTTCCTATTTTTTATACATGTCACTAAAAAATTAACTAGAAGAGACAAATCAATGCTTATTGCAGAAAGTTCAGATCACTTACCTATCAAGCAGTGTTCCCTCAGCTATGCTGGCCTCCAGGGCTATGTTGCTGCACAACATAAGTGAAGAAGGCTATATTTTAAACTTGGAAAACAGCCATGTTAAGATCTTGAAAAGCTTTTGGTGGAAACGATATGAAAGTGACAGCAGCCCTGATCGGGATTTATAAAGAGCTGAAATTATTCAGTGGCAAGTTAGTAGATGCATGTACAAATATCCATTTAGTTGGAAGGGAAATAATCTTTGAGCATCACCTTGTATCCCCTCAGCAATCTTTGTTATGCATCTGTTAAAGTGCCTTCACCACAGAAGCTAGGCATTTATCGCAGAAACTACAAAATGTAGTCTGTAAATGGAAGCCTAACTCTGCATCTGCTACCACTGGGAAGAGTATATGAAACACTTAAACTGAGCTTTTGGGGACAGATTGTGTTCCTCTATGTGTACAATATACATCACCTAATGCAGCACATATTATATCATAAATAAGAATACTATGCTGAGTATTAGGTTTATAAGAAAAAGTACTCTTCTGTTGCAGGGAGTGGGGAATCTGAGGTGTCATCTACACTTTACTCTGAGATGAGGTCCAGCCTCTCATCTCACAGCTGGATTACTGCAACATTCTCTCTGACCTTGACAAATGCAGTCTATTCCTGCATGTATCCATTCAGAATGCTGCTGCAAAGATCATTTTCCTAGCCTGTCACTTTGACCATGTCATCCCTCTTTTCACATCCCTCCACTGGCTGCTCCTTCTCTCACATCAAACATAAGCTATGTCTTCACTTTCAAGGCCCTTCATGTTAGGGTTGCCAACTTCCTATTTGCAGAAAACCAAACACCCTTGCTCCACCCCTTTCCCAAGGCCCCACGCCCACTCACTTCATCCCCTCTCCCTCTGTCGCTTGCTCTCCCCCACCTTTGCTCACTCATTTTCACTGGGCTGGGGCAGGGGATTGGGGTGCGAGAAGGGATGAGGCGTCTGGCTGGGGCCGGAAGTGAGGGGTTTGGGTGCAGGAGGGCACTCCGGGCTGGGCCGGGGGGAGGGCTCTGGTTGGGGCTGCAGGCTCTGGTGTGGGTCTGAGGATGAGAGGTTTGGGGTGAAGGAGGGGGCTCGGGGCTGGGGCAGAGGGTTGGGGTGCGGGCTTCAGGAAGGAGTGTGAGTGTGGGAGGAGGTGGGGGGTGTGGGCTCCGGGCAGCGCTCACTTCGGGCAGCTCCTGGAAGCTGACAGCATCTACCTCTGGCTCCTTGGCACAGCCAGGCAGCTCTGCATGCTGCCCCTGCCTACAGGTGCCACCCCCATAGCTCCCATTGGCCGCAGTTCCCAGCGAGTGGGAGCTGCGGTCCCGGCGCTAGAGCTGGGGGCAGTGCATGGAGCCAGAGGGAGATGCTGCCAGCTTCCTGGGAGCCGGGTGGAGCCAGGCAGGCACTATGTCTGCCCCGTTGCGGGAGGCCAACTCGACTTTTAACTGCCTGACCGGAGCCACCAGGGTCCCTTGTCTACTGGATGTTCTGGTTGAAAACCGGACACCTGGCAACCCTATCATGTCTTAGCCCCACCCTATCTATCTCATTCACTATCGAGATGTTGATTCCTGACTAAAATCAACACATGATGTCACATCCGTTGCCCACTTGCTAAATTTTCGAACAAGCACCTTTGTGTTTTCTCCTGTGCTGCCCTCTGTGCTTGGGAGGAGCTCCCTGTGAACATCCACAAAAGTAACTCCTTATTCACTGTCAAAACTCTACTTACACCACTCCTTTTCCATACCACCTACAAAAACTTGACAACAGCTAGGTTGCTGGTGTGCAGAGACCAATGCCTAACATGCTGACCAATGTTCTCATTTTCCTTCCCTGTCTATATCATCTCTTTTCTCTTTTACTTACATTGTAAGCTCTTTGGGGGAGGGACAGGCTTTTTGGACTTGGACAATGGGGTCCAAGTCCATGACTAGAGATCGTAAGTGCTACAGTAATGCAAATAATAATGAGGTTAATTTAACCTTAGTTAGGTAACTGCTGAAAAATGTGCCCCTGGGTGCTGGTTAGCAGATGTAATGTTAAAGTGCAAAGCAAGTTAGTTTATTGTGACATTCTTGTCGCTGTCAAACCATAGAATTTTTCATTTCTGTAAACTAGAAGCCAGAACAAAAAGCATTATCAAAATAGCAACTATTTTTAGTTCAGACCACTCTTCTTAGACTGCCTGAGTCTTGAAACTGAAATACTTCTGTGGCTGTGTTTTCTAAAGACCTGAGGTATCAATTGTTCTCTTACTATTGCTACAGAATGTTGACAAGTGTTAGCTGTATGTTTCTGCAGTACCAGATGCCTCTCAATGCCTTACGAAGGCTGCTTAATATTGAGACTGAAAGTTTATAGAAGACCTTTGTTGGAAAGACCATTTTAGAAAGAAAGTTTAATCCTAGAGCAAATGTTAAGCTTAATCTTTTTGTTTGTTCCAAAAACCCTGCAGCTTTGTAAAGCATTTTCTTAAACAAAAAAAAAACCCCATGAGCTTAATGGTTCTGATGGGCAAGATTTTTCACAATAATACTGGATGCAAAACCTTGCAATATACTTGTCTGTAAACAGGGGCTTTGGTGTGCTTGAAGTGAACAGCTGAGGACCCTAGGGTCAAATATGACTTGTATATTTGAAAGGTGACGTAGGTATATATAGCTAAGCCAAGGTTTCCATTGAAATCATTCACATGAGGGCTCACTTCTTTTCTGTAAACTGCTTACCAAGTGTGCTCATTTTTTGTGGCTACTTTCTGCTATTAACCACTCTCTCTCTTTACAGGATTCATGAATAAAATTTTCCATCCCAATATTGACGAAGCGTAAGTAAATCCGTAGTATGTGGTATTTCTGATTGGGGTACTATTTAATTCTAGTTGTTATGCTTTCATAAGAAAGCCAAAGTAGCTTTTTCATAGTGTGCTAATAGGGCCGGATAAAGCTGTCATCTAATCTAACACTAACAGTCCAGGGTAAGAATTTGATCTGAGGGGACAGTTTCATAAAACTACCCCACAGGTAACTTTTCCAGTAGAGTTCAGGTTGTATGAAGTATTGGGTAGGAAACATACTGCAGAAGTCTTCCTTGTGTGATCTATGCACCGGCAACATTGAGTGCTTTTATAAACAAATGAGGCACATGTTGTGGCATAGACGGTCCAGGGTTGCTAGTTCCCCTTTTCAAAGATACTTCTCAAGACAATAACTCTAGCTAGACCCACCAGCTCCTCTGTCGGTTAGCATTAGTTCATAAATTATGTAAAATACATCCTAGAAGACCCTTCTTAAAGGAAACCATAAAAATCTGGTCACTTCCGTATAGTCAGTTTGTTGAGATGTCTTTTAAATCAGAGGTTCTCGCCCTTTTTCTTTGAGACCCCCCCCCCCCCCAAAAAAAATGCAATAAAAACTCCCGGGCCCAGCGGGGGGAGGGGGACCTCAGGGCTTTGTGCTGGGGGAGGGGGAGGCTTGGGCATAGGTGTAGCTTGACTTCTGGTGCCTGCCCCTCCCTCCCCCCCCCCCCCCAAAAAACAGCAGGGCTCGAGCCAGCTCTGCACGGTGGGGTCCAGGGAGGGAGCGCCACCTTCACCCCCGACTCACCTCAGCAGGCCACCCAGCCTGTTTGGGTTGGGGGGAGACAACTTAAAATTATAACTCAAAGGTGTGGGGGCTCAACTCAAAAAGTTTGAAAAGAGCTCAGAGTGCAGAGAGAGAGGTCACTAGGGGCCATGTGCGGGCAGAGGGGTAGCTCGGGGTGCAGGAAGAGGGGTAGTGCAGGGAGCAGGGTAACTAGTGGCTCTGTGCGGAGAGGGGTAGCTCAGGGTGCAGGGAAGGGGATAGCTAGGGGCTGTGCACTAGGAGGTCTCCCCTGTGGGCCCTGTTCCAAGGGCTCTGCCAGCCATGGAGCCGGGTCCTCCCCTGCACCCAGGCTGCTCTTACCGGCTGCGTGAGCAAAGCGGGTCTGGGAGCTGAGGAGCAGCTTCAACCCCCAGCAGCAGCAGGAGATGAATGCCGCAGCTGCCTGCTCCATGGCACCAGCCAGAGCAGCAGTGGACCACACTGCCCGGCTCTGGCTTCCCGCCTCCGATCTGGCCAGGGGGCGGGAGGAGGTGGAGCGGGAGTCTGGAGCTGCCTCAGGACTGCCCTGCTGTGCACTGTGGTTTTGGAGGCCGGCGGGGGAACATCCCCATTTCTCCCCTCGCCCCCAACTCTGCCCATGTGCTCAGGGCTTCTGCCCTGTGGGGAGCACTGGGGCTCGGGGCTCCAGAATTCAGCCCTGCTGCTCCCGGCTTCAGCCCCGCGGGAGGGGCTGGAGCACAGGCTCTGGGTTTTAGCCGTGGGGCCCCACAGCTCCCCTGAAAGGGCTCGCAGACCCCCTCTTGAGAAACAGTGTGTTAAATGAAGCCCCTCCTTTCTTTCCAGTCTTAGTCTCACAAGCGAGATTCCCCCTATGTAAATTCTGGCTCCAAGTTACTGTGCCCTTTCTCTTCATCCCTTGCTTAGAAAAATTGAGTTTCTGTACATAGTATGGAAGCTCTCCTAGTCACTATGGCTGTCCTATATTTTGCTCTAATCCAAAGTGTAATATTTGGTCCCTGCTTGGTAGTGAGGAGTGTGAGGGGTTAAAACTACTATATCCTACAAGTATTTTGCTAACTTGTACATGTTTTAATTCCATTCTCTCCATCTGTTTCAGGTCAGGAACTGTATGTCTAGATGTAATTAATCAAACTTGGACAGCTCTCTATGGTGAGTTTGGCAATCCACTGTGTGGTGACACATTTCATCATTTATTTGGTTTTAATACCTTAATACAACTTGTTGGAGGTGAGTGCTCGAAGGTCTGTCTTGGAAAGTGTGAGCCAAATTGTAGTGGTTTTTTCACTGAACCAAGTTCAATTTAGCAACAGAAGCTTGATATGAAAATATTACTTCCACAGCTCCTTTCATCCCAAAGATGCTGAAGTATTCTGTAAACATTGTACTGGAATCACGCAACCCACCATTAAAGTGCAGCCATCTCTGAGGTGGAATGTGGCAACTGCTCAACAGTAACACAGCAACACTTCAGGATAGGAAGTGAAGAATGCTCCAGTATCCAGATGAAAATATGGGAGAAATTTTTAAGTAACCAGACTGCAGTAATCCAAACTGAATTTCAGATAGGAAGGGTGAAGGCATTCTTTGACTCTGGTTGGGACCTTGACTGATTTTTAAGAAGGTTCCATCAGAAACACTTATTCCCCTTCACCATCAAATTGAGGCATTATTTCAAAACCACTTAGGAGAAGTCATACCATCTACTAATTTGTCTACACCGCTTCCTGCAGAACTTGTTTTCCTGGGAGGTGTCCCATCCAGTTACTGGCCAGACTTGATTCTGTTTAGCTTTAGAGGTCTAACAAGATCAATTTATAGTGACAAGGACTCAGAAAAAAAATTCTTATGCAAGTCTGAAACCGTTAAACAGAACAGATATTTAATAGCTCATTCTCTTGTATGCTGGGCTGCACTGAACTTCTCAGGGTATAGTTTATGGATACTACATTCACACTTTGACGTATGGTGTTAAGCAGTATGCACACAATATAAATGCTTTACCTTTGACTTTTCACCTTGAAAAGTTGTCTCACCTATTTCTAGTTTCCCTGGTTTCGTGACTGTCAATGTTCTGAACCTATTGCCAAAGTGACAAATTACTACTTTAAAGACCAAACTGCTTTAATTTTCTTACAAATTATGCAATGGAAACAGTGGATCCAAGTACTGGACCTGCTACATACCTGTATTAAAAATGCCAAAGTACTTGTGTTGGGACTGCACAATTAAAAACTCATGCTATTATGTTGCAACTGCAGCTAGGGGCCAGGTTTTCTATTATATGTATTTTTTTGCTGAGGAATGCAGGAAAGACGAGTGGTGTAGTTTATAAGGTGAGGAGAGCTTTCTTTTACTTCTGCACTGATCGTACCAGGAATGTTCATTCTCAGCAGTGGACTTATCCCACTGCTGGGTTTTCTGAGGGTGAAGTAGCTAGAGTACTAAATGAGCAATGTGCACTTTTGTTCAACAGTCTTAAAGCCAGCTGCAGATGATGTGTCTGACTGACAAATTAGAATTGCTTCACTGCTTGCGCTATTCTGATGTTGTACACTAGCAATCTGGATACTAGTTTGTAAGCTGTGCAAAAAATAACTTCCTGTTTTAAGAGATGCTACTGTGGACTATTGCAGCAGGGTTTCTACAGTATTTATTAACAAAATGTCATATGAACACTTTCTGTAATTGGTTTCCTAAGAATGCTTCTGTATTTTTGGCACTTTTGTGGACTGTAAAGGGAGGGAAAACAACTGCAGTACTTACTGCTCTTCTATGATGTGTAAAGGTGATCTCAGAGGTTTCAAAAATCTATAACTAGTATACGTTATAGACAAAATCAGGATGTACTATTGGTATGTTCCTTCACATGGGTGCTACATAGGTGTCATTCTACACTAACCAACCAATTGTCAAACAATGCACTTTAACTCCATTCATCTTACTCCAAACTTCCTTATTTTTTCTGGAGGATGCTTTGGAACAGTGACGAGGTAACTCCTTTTTGTTCTTTGATTTTGTTGCTGGTGTCATAGTCTGCATTAGACCTACCTTTTTTCCCCCTCCAGTTATAAGTCATCAGTCACCTTGACATTTAGACACACAGCCTTGTATTCAAGGAACACAAGAAATTTTCCTCTGAAGCAGAAATACAGGAGGATCTAATTTTGGAGGGTGAAAGCAATCTGGAAAAAAAATCTTCCTATATACTATTCTGTTATGCATTTGACCTTTAAAACAAACCAATCCTGTATTGGTAGAGAAGGTCTGGACTAGCTGACCCAACAGAAATTAGATGGAAAATTCTTATGGTTGCTACCAATAAATCCACTAGATTTAAGACCATAATTTAGTAGATTCCTTTTAAGTAGTAAAGCACCAAACCCTTCTTAGCACAACAGTGCCTTCATTTTAGGCATACTGTGCACATCCAAGCAGTGCTAAAAATGAAGCATTGGTTTAGTTGGGACTTGGAAGAGAGAGAACTGGAGAAGGCAGGCATTTAAAGAGGAAAGATGCTATTTTGAGCTCTTTCATTTAGGCTTTCTTGCTCTGTCGCTAACTAAATTCCCCTTTCCATTTAATCTTAAACTGGGAAGCATTAAATATTTCTAGTTTTCCCAGTGGAAGGAATTAAAACTGGCAGCTGGGTTATAAAATAAGTCATGAAGCCATGTCTACACTTACCGGGGATCCACGCTGCTGTGATCAATGCAGCGGGAGCATTTAGCGGATCTAGTGAAGACCTGCTAAATCGACCGCAGAGCGCTCTCTGGTCGACTCCAGTACTCCACCAGAATGAGAAGAGTAAGGTAAGTCGATGGGCGAGCATCTCCCGTCAGCGCAGCACGGTGAAGGCACTGCAGTAAGTCCACCTAAGCTATGTCGACTCCAGCTACGTTATCACATAACTGGAGTAGTGTAACTTAGGTCGACTTGCCCCGGTAGTGTAGACAAGGCCTAAGAAACAAACCTGTTGCTAATAATGGCTTAAGTGCTAGAGTAGACGGAAGAAACTAGTTACAATACCATCGGAAAACATTTTTGCCTTTGCTTGTGCCATGCTATTTTTGTGATCCCTTTTGAGAGTAGGACTACACTTCAAGAAGCTGTTGCACTTCAGCCCACAAGTACCTGACGGTGACAACTAGCATCTCAATGCACCAGCCTTGGGAAACTTGGCCCAGAGACATTTGTGTCCTTCTTAAGAGTGTTTCTTGTAGCCTTCCTTTCTCTATCTACCTGCCCTTGAAAATAGCAGTGGCTTTTCTGTTTAATAGAAAATTAAGTTTAAAAAAAAAAACTGGCATTTTAGAGATGGTCTCTTGTATAACTTAGCTGCAGATAACTAAGGGCTGGTCTATGCACAAAGTTGCACTGGTTTAACTAAAGGTGTGATGTTGCACTGGCTTAAAACTGTGCAACTCCTGTGTGTAGGCAAACCCTAATTTCCGTCCCTGCTATGCCACGTTCACACTGAAGTGACTCAGCTAGTCAATACCCTGGAGTTTCTACATATGCAGGATGTGTTAACGCAGGAAGGAAGATTTGACAATAATTTAGTCTCTTCCCCAGTGCCGTGTCCAGGCCAGAGGTTCCCACTGTGCGTTTTGTAGGAGCACTTGCAGGTGGTCTGCAGAGAGCTAGCAGTTCACATGGTGCTAGCTCTCCTAGGTTATGTCTACGCTGCAGTTAGACACGCACAGCTGGCCTGTGCCAGATGACTCAGGCTCATGGGGCTCAGGCGAACGGGCTGTTGAATTGCGGTGTAGATGCTCAGGCTCCAGCTGCCCAAGCTCTGGGACCCTGCCATCTCACTGGGTCCTAGAGCCTGGGCTCCAGCCTGAGCTTGAAAGTCTCCACAACAACTAAACAACCCCTTAGCCTGAGCCCCACAAGCCTGAGTCAGCTGGCACAGGCCAGCCACAAGTTCTTAATTGCAGTGTAGACCTACAATGTAAACCAATAGGGGTAAGATCCAGGTGCAGGATAAGTTTTTAATCTCGGCTGAGAAACTGTGGGTGAGGTCTCTTCCTGCCCTCTTCCCCTCCCCCCCCGCCCCAAAAAGCCCTCTTTTGATTAGCAGCAGCAAGAGACATTTTTGTTCTTTTTTGTGCTGTAGCTACTCCATTAGGTTTTCTTCCCCACCAGAAAGGGGATGAAGGATGAGGGGAGCCTACATACTATCCAGATGAAAAGGGGATGCTCATAAAATAAAAAGACTGAGTATTGGAAAGGGTGAACCTGCTTTTTATTTAAAAAAATAAAAATAAAAAATCTACATGCACCTGCTAGTCTTTGACAGCTGAAGTTAAACATTGCAAAATCACCCTCCTAACCACACACTGGGGGCTTACTCTTCCATCTGTGTGGGCGTATACAGCCCTTCTGGAGCCTGCCTGAAACATCCAAGAAGGAATGGCACAGTCTGTTGCTTCACACCCTCATCTTTGAAGTAGGGTGCGTATGTCTCTTTTGGAGGTGGGGTGTGGAGGATGGTTTCATGTGTTCACAATTACTCATCAGCACCAGAAACATGTTTCCCTGCTATGGATTATTAGTGGTAAATGCCAACTGGCAGTAAGGCATTAATGTGGATCTCTTCGCATCCTGTTAATTGTTTTGAAATGGGAGAATGAACTTGTTGGCTGCTCTTTTTATTATCATAACTGTCGAAGCTCTGTGGAAACTGTATTATGCTGAGATGTCAATTTTAAGTCTAGGAACCAATTTATTTAAAGACAGTAATGAGAGAGGAAGCATGCGGAATTTACTGTGAGGCAGTTGGGAGGGAAAAGTGTCCAAAGTTTAAAGAATAAAAGAATGGTCTGGGTCTAATTCCTGCTATCTTTGCTGTATGAGCTTGGGTATATCATTTACCCTCTGCCTCCCTTTCTTTAAGTAACCGTGTTTCACGAATCTCCATAGGGATGCTGAAGAAGTTTATTTGTGTTTGTAAAGTGCTTTGAGATCTTCAGATGAAAGATGCTATAGAAGTGTAAAATATTTTGTGCCCAAAGTGTCGGAAGCTTCATTATCACACAAATTCTCAACTATATTTGCAGTCTAGGACAGGAAAACCAATATGAATTTAAGCTTCCATAAGCTTTACACCATCTTAATGTCTGACTACAGCAATACAGTTTCACTGATGTTTAACTGGTTATCTGTGGGTTTGAGATGTAGATGTGCAATGTGATTTTTGTGTTAATTTGTATTGCAGATCTTACCAATATATTTGAGTCGTTCCTGCCCCAGTTGCTGGCCTATCCTAACCCCATAGATCCTCTAAATGGCGACGCTGCAGCCATGTATCTCCACCGACCGGAAGAATACAAACAGAAAATTAAAGGTAAGAGAGTCAATGGAATGTTGAAAAATTAATGGTATCACTTTGATCTATTGCTGTTCGGAAGAAACTTGTTCACTATACATCTTAAATACCTTTTCGTCTGATGACCACTATGGCTCTAAAATAAATCGATTTAATTTTAGAGTGGGGATAGTCTTCTGGGAAGAGTGGATGAACCACTATCCTTTTAAATTTAAAGCTGGTGTGTAGGGGGGGAGGGATAGCTCAGTGGTTTGAGCATTGGCCTGCTAAACCTAGGGTTGTGAGTTCAATCCTTGAGGGGGCCATTTAGGGATCTGGGGCAAAAATTGGGGATTGGTCCTGCTTTGAGCAGGGGGTTGGACAAGATCTCCTGAGGTCCCTTCCAACTCTGATATTCTATGATTCTATGAATACAGTGTTGGGAACAGTTCTGTTTAGCCTGGATGTGGGGAATGTCTTGGCAAACTATTAGAAGTTAGAGACAGAAGGGAACTAATTTAAAGGCTGTTTCCGAAGGTCCCCAACTTTAAAAGCAAACTTCAGAAGTTTGGAGGAGTTAAGAATATTTTTGTAGCTAAAGTAGCACAGAAATTTTTCTGGCAGTTTTTTCCCAGGGGTATTTTATTTAAAAGTAAACAAAAAATGTTGTGCACCGGTCATGCCATTAGCTCACCCCATTTTGTTGTGTTTGCGCGGGTGCATGTGCATAAATGTGACTGTCAGGCTTCCCTTAAAAAATGTAGGAATTGCCATGCTGGATCAGTGCCAGATACCTCCAGAGGCGGTATAGGAACTCTTCAGTAGAAAGATGTTGGATAATCTGACCCCATATAGGTCTCATCTGGGTCTCTAATAGTTAGAGATTCGCATAAACCATGAAGCACACAGACAGGGAAGGTCTATTACTCAACGAGGAGGAAAGGAGAGAAAATGCAGCAATGGCTGAAATAAATGACTTTTTTTTCAGTTTTCACCAAAAAAGTTAGCAATGATTGGATGACTAACATAGTGAACATCAGTGTAACTGGGGTAGGTTCTGAGGTTAAAATAAGAAAAGAACAAGTTAAGAATTACTTAGACAAGATAGATGTCCTCAAATTGGCAGGGCCCAATGAAATACATTCTAGAATACTTAAGGAACTGTCTGAAGAGATCTGAGCCATTAGTGATTATCTCTGAGAACTCGTGGAGGACAGGAGTGATCGCAGAGCACCGGAAAAGGGCAAATAGAGTACCTATCTATAAAAAGTGAAATACGGACAACCCAGGGAATTATAGACCAGTCAACTTGACTTGAATACCTGGAAAGATAATGGAGTAAATCAAACAATCAATTTGGAAGCATCTAGAAAAAAATAAGGTGATAAATGTCAAGAACAAATCCTATCAAACCTAATCTCCTTCTTTGAGATGGTAACAAGCCTTATGGACAGGGTAGAAACAATAGATGTGATGTATCTCAGTTTTAGTAGGGCTTTTGATACTGTCCCACATGACCTTCTCAGGAGGAAACTAGAGAAATATAGCCTAGATCAGGGGTGGGCAAACTTTTTGGCCTGAGGGCCATGTCTCGGTGGGGAAATTGTATGCAGGGCTGGGGCAGGGGGTTGGGATGCAGGAGGGAGTGTGGTGTGGTATGCAGGAAGGGGCTCAGGGGATTGGGGTGCAGGAGGGGTGAGGCAGGGGGCTCAAGACGGGGTTAGGGGGCTCAGGGCAGAGGGTTGGGGTCTGGGGTGCAGGAGGGGTTCAGGGTGTGAGTTCCAGCCTGGCGCCCCTTATCTCGAGTGGCTCTGGGGTGATAGTGGTGCTCAGCGGGGCTAAGGCAGGCTCTCTGCCGGCCCTGGCCCTGCGCCACTCCCGGAAGTGGCCAGAATGTGGCAGTGGCTCCTGGGGGTGGGGGTAGTGCAGGCAGTTCCACTGTGCACTGCCCTCACCTGGGGGTACCACCCCCAAAGTTCCCATTGGCCGCGGTTTCCTCTTCCCAGCCAATGGGAACTGCGGGGGGCAGTGCCTGTAGGCAAGGGCAACGCACGGAGCCCTCTGTGCTCCCCTCCACCAGGGGCCACAGGGATGTGGTGCCAGCCGCTTCCAGGAGCAGTGCGGAGCCAGGGAAGGCAAGGAGCTTGCCTTAGCCCCACTGCGCTATGGCGCTGGCAATCCCGCAGACCAGACTGAAACCTCTGGACGGGCCGCATCTGGCCCGTGGTTTGTAATTTGCCCTCACCTGGTTGGAAAACCACAACTGGTTGGAAAACCCATACTCGAAGAGTAGTTATCAGTGGCTCACAATCAAGCTGGAAGGGCATATTGTGTGGGGTCCTGCAGGGATCTGTCCTGGGTCCGGTTCTATTCAATGTCTTCATAAATGATTTGGATAATGACATACTTATACAGTTTGCGGGCAATACCAAGGTGGGAGGGGTTGCAAGCTCTTTAGAGGACAGGATTAGAATTCAAAATGGTCTTGACAAACTGGAGATATCGTCTAAAATAAATAGGATGAATTCAATAAGGACAAATGCAAAGTACTCCACTTAGGAAGAAATAATCAGTTGCACAAATACAAAATGGGAAATGACTGCCTAGGAAGGAGTACTGTAGAAAAGGATCTCTGGGTAATAGTGGATAACAAACTAAATACGTGTCAACAAGAGAATACTATCACAGAAAAGGAAACGTCATTCTGGGAGAGTTGTAAGCAAAACATGAGAAGTAATTCCTCTACTCTACTCAGCACTGATAAGGCCTCAGTGGGACTATTGTGTCCAGTTCTGGGCACCTCACTTTGGGAAAGATGTGCACAAATTGGAGAAAGTCCAGAGAAGAGCAACAAAAACGATTAAAGGTCTAGAAAACATGACCTACAAGGAAAGATTGGGGGGAAAAAGGGTTTGTTTCGTCTGGAGAAGAGAAGACGACTGAAGGGGGACATAACAGTCTTCAAGTAAGTAAAAGGTTATAAAAAGGAGGGTGATAAATTGTTTAAGTTTAATCACTGAGGACAGGACAAGAAAAAATAGATTTAAGTTGCAACAAGGGAGATTTAGGTTGGACATTTGGAAAAACTTCCTCATCATAAGGGTAGTTGAGCACTGGGGACAAATTACCTAGGAAGGTTGTGGAATCTCCATCAATGGAGGTTTTTAAGAACAGGTTAGACAAACACCTGATGCAATAGATTCTAGCAACTTCTTTGCTCTGGAAAATTAAGTACTGTGAATACATAATTTATCGCCTCTTCCCTTTATCTCCTCGTTTTTTTAGTTATGAAAGCATAAAATATCTGCTTGATGTGTGTTTTGGGGATTGTTCCTAGGACTGACACCTGGTGCAAGGTTCTCAGCCTGCCATAATCCTTATGAAGTGCAAAACCCTTAAATAAAGATTCATAATGAAACCTGTAGTTGTCCATTGGTGCAACTATTGTGTATACAGCTGGAAAATTTTTTGTTTAACACAAGTACAGCTTTTCACTCTTCAGATATATAAACTTGTTTATGGCCGTAGAGGTAAGAGAACCATTTTAGTCTTTCCATCCTAGAATAGAGGAAATTGGGGGTGGGGGGGAGGAGATGTTTTTTTCCAAAGGCACAAAGAGCCAGTTAATCATTCAACTTCTTTTGAAGGCAATGGGATTTGAGTGCCTAACTCCCATTTGTGCCTTTAAAAAGAGAATTGGGGCTGGCACTTGATATTGGTGCATATTTGTAGTAAATGGTTAAATACTAACAGAGCTGTGAATGGGGTATAGATATAGCTGTTCTGCATTCCTTTGGGGCTAAAATATTTGAAGCAATGTTGGGTCTGTCTTGGTATGAAATCTTGATTTCAAACCTTTACGCTAGACACTTGAAAATTTACTTCCCATGGTATCTACAGGGCCAGCAGAATGTACACTTCAGTGTCATCTTTCCTTAATGGATTGAAAAATGACTAGATCCTCCAGTGTAACATGAGTTTAACCCAAAAAGAGGGTTAATTGTTTAGACATGAAAGTTCCCTGGAAGTCGAATTTCCAGAGGTTAAAATGAATGGCCATCCTGCTGATGGCTAGGCAATGGTAAATATCTCTTTGAACTAAAGTTGCCTCTCTGTTTTATAAGCTTTGCGCCTTGGGCCGGTGGAGCACTGTCTGAGGGTCCGTGAAGTGGCGGGTGGTCACATGGCTCCTGTCCTTGTTTTTACCTGCTAAATGTCAGGGTGACAGCTAGTGGCTGTATCTAATTGCTTTCCTAATATTATTCCCCCACATAAGCAGTAGTGGTGGTGAACTCAGGGATGCTGTGTGGTTACGAATGGGAAGAGGTGTTCACACACAACACCTCAGACAGTCTTGTGATCTGAAATTTTTGGAGAAGAGGAAGGGTGGGATCCTGTTGCTGGGGTGTGCTGAAAGGTTTATCTGGGCCAATACCACAATTTTTTTTATTGGATGTTCAATTGATAAGCAAGACGCTCACCAAAACTGGCACCCAAGAAGTTAAATGCTGCCTCTGAGCAGATCGTTCTTGTTAGTATACAAGATCCTGTTGCACAGGACCAGGGCATTTCCCTTGATCATATTATTGTATTCATGATACAGTTTCCAAAAGGGTAGGGAGCCTGACAGTCCGAATGTCTTCTCACTGCATGCAGTGTCACTGCACATGTTCTACGCTTCCTAGTGTTTACGGAACGATGGTTATTGAGCAGTTCATGCAAGTCCTCATGACACAAACTTCAGCAACCTCACAGGTGAACAATGCAAATTAAACCATTAGAGAGAAGCTGCTTGTCATTAGACATCAGCATGTGCCTCCATAGGCATTTGAAAGCCCCTTTTAGCCATTTGGCTCAAGTATTTTAAATGCAGAGTGTCCCTGTAGTTCAACAGCACTTCAGAGTCTATTCTTGTATCAGGTATTAAAGCGTCTAGTGGCCTAATTCCATAGCCTCAATTCCAGAAATCTTGGCTTCTTGCAACTTAGCCAGCTGGTGCCTGTATAGACAATTAACTGTTTGAAGAGTCTGATGTACTGTGGGTATCTGTACATCATGCTAGAAATAAGCATCTGCAGAAATTTGGAGGCAGTGGGAAGAAAGATGTTGCCAAAGATTTAACATCCAGCTTAACAGTCTCTTCTACTGAACTGAAAGATGCAAGTAGCTTATCAATGTTACTTAAGAAACAAAACTAGCTTTTTAAATGCAAGTTTCTATGGTCTTGTGTGTTTGGCATCTCGCATTACAAGTGACATCCCACAGTTTCATAAGCACATCTGTCTCTTGGCATGACATGAAACAAAGGATTGCCAATTAGCCATGATTTGGGCTGGTGGAAGGGAAAATACATTGTGCAAGACTGATCCTCCCTCCCTTCTGCCCCATGAAACTGAGTTAAGGAAAAGAGCAACACTTTCAAGTCCTTTAGATTGGAATTTCCTGATACAAATTGGAATTCATTAACATCTCCTATTGTGGGAGTTAGACATCATTAAGTGTAAAGGAATGGATGCTGCTCAAAAAAAAACCATCTTGCCTTCTGCTCATGTCCATCCTGTGAAAACTGCCAGATTAGCAACTGAAATCTAACCACAGAGCTGGTACAGCATAAGAAAAGTTCACCGTACCTTACTCCCAAACTAGAGGGATGGACCAGACTGAGCTCAGTTTACGTAACTGTTCACCTAGATGGTGTGCCATGTTTTCCCAGTACCTAGTTGAGAACAGAATTTGAGAGCAAGCTCTCTGAAGTTCAATCCAGACAAGACATACAGTATGTTAATACTGCAAAGAAAAACCCACAACACCAGGTCTGAGCGTGTGTCAATTGACTCAGGCTTGTGGGGTCAGGTTGCCGTGCTAAAAATAGCCGTGTAGGCAGTCATGTTCAGGTGGAAGCCTGGGTTTCAGGATCCTACCCCCTTGCCTGGCTTCAGAGCCCAGGCTCCAGCCCAAGAAGGAGCATCTATGCTGCTATTTTTAGCCATGCTGCCTGAGCCCCACGTCAATTGACCCAAGCTCTGAGGCTCAGTGCCACAGGTTTTTTCTTTGCAGTGAAGATCTACCCAAAGATACTGGGTTGGAGGAATTATCTGATTTTACTTTCGTCCCTGCATGTACACCCTTTTTCAAGAAGTTTGCAAATTCGGGACATGGCTGCTCTTGGAATGTCAGGTAGTGTCAGCCAAGAGCCTCCTCCATAGGTACCTGTAGTAAGGTGATTGTGACCATCATATCTGGACATAGTCTCAATAATCCAGCTCCTAAACTGGATTACTACTGTATATTCTGCATGGGGCTACACTAGAAAATTGCACAGGCCACAGTTTGCACAAAATGCATTTGCCTTCAAGAATCCTATTAAACCAGTTTTGTGACCTGTGCTGGCTCCATAATTGCTTTTGGTTGTAATGCTAGCTGTTGATCTAGATAACTAGAGCCCTGCATGGTTTGGGTCTTGGCTTTGAAACCTCATCTCTTTCTAGGAACCACTGTAGTAGCTGACATTGGCTGGGGTGCTTATGTTTAGAGCTCCTAGAATTAAATGGCTGGGAATTCCTGGGGAGAGCCCTCTGGAATTTTTTCTTTGCTCCTATCACTGCCCTTGTCTGATACTAAAGCATAGTGCAAGGCTTGTCTCTTGCGGGATAGAGAGGTGGGTTTGTTGTTTTATTTTTGGGAACACAAATATTTGTATTAAAAGCAGTAAATCTTTATTCCTTTATTCTAGCCTTTTCTCCAACCTTCATCTTCTCTCATCTCTTTCCTTCTCTGGAAGTTATGCCAGTATCCTCAGTCTCTAATTCCATAAAGCAGTGTTCTCAGACTTTTCCATAATGTGGGTTGTATCTTGACAGGGTCTCCAATTCTCCTTTCCCCTTGGTATTGTGCGCACTGTATTGCCTCCCATTCACAATGGCATTGCCACGCTGTGGTACTAACAGCAATTGCTGATTCATAAAATGAAAACGAAGTATTCAAGATACTGTATTATAGGTCGCAAAGAGTCCTGTGGCACCTTATAGACTAACAGACATATTGGGGCATATGCTTTTGTGGGAGAATACCTGCTTGTATTATAGGTCAGTAGGACAGACCAGTACAGTAGCTCTCAGCCTTCCTGCCTGATGACCAAGGATAGCCCTTGTAGAATGTACCAGATTTTTCGTCCTTTCCAGGAGACCTGGGATCACTTCTGCAATGACTGAATTTTCACAGCCTAACCCGTTGTGCCCCTAACAGCATTGTGGGCCTGCTCTTAGCTTGGGTTTCATGACAATGTGGGTTGTTGAAGTTTTTTGGCTGACCTCTAGGTTGGATTTTCTCCTTTGATCACCTTAATATGGGATGAGTTTCCATTTTTATAGCAATTGGGTTCTGAACATGAGGCTTTTAAACTGGTGTATGTGCAGAAGTAGAAAGGGCACTGGCTGTTTCTAACTCCAAGTCTAGTGTTCAGTGTCCTAACAGTGTGTGTTATCAACATGTATGCCTCAGGACTTCCTGCATTGTCCTCCCTTTGATGCCTCTAATACTGGCTGTTGTCAGATGAGATTGACCTTTGGTCTAAACCAATATGGCAATCCCTATGTTAATTTATAAAAAGAAAAGGAGTACTTGTGGCACCTTGGAGACTAACCAATTTATCTGAGCATAAGCTTTCGTGAGCTACAGCTCACTTCATCGGATGCATACTGTGGAAACTGCAGAAGACATTATATACACAGAGACCATGAAACAATACCTCCTCCCACCCCACTCTCCTGCTGGTAATAGCTTATCTAAAGTGATCACTCTCCTTACAATGTGTATGATAAATCAAGGTGGGCCATTTGATTATCATACACATTGTAAAGAGAGTGGTCACTTTGGATGGGCTATTACCAGCAGGAGAGTGAGTTTGTGTGGGGGGGGGCGGAGGGTGAGAACCTGGATTTGTGCTGGAAATGGCCCAACTTGATTATCATACACATTGTAAGGAGAGTGATCACTTTAGATAAGCTATTACCAGCAGGAGAGTGGGGTGGGAGGAGGTATTGTTTCATGGTCTCTGTGTATATAATGTCTTCTGCAGTTTCCACAGTATGCATCCGATGAAGTGAGCTGTAGCTCACGAAAGCTCATGCTCAGATAAATTGGTTAGTCTCTAAGGTGCCACAAGTCCTTCTTTTCTTTTTGCGAATACAGACTAACACGGCTGTTACTCTGAAACATATGTTAATTTATATAATTATTGTTTTCTTGTCCATATATGGCACTATCCCTCAGGCTGTTGTTAATTTCCTATTCAGCCATGTTCAGTACAAACCCATTTTTATAAATGGCTATGGGCATCGAACATATGCTGATTATACCCTTTTCTCTCCTCACATACAGAATACATTCAGAAATATGCAACAGAAGAAGCACTAAAAGAACAGGAAGAAGGTACCGGGGACAGCTCATCAGAGAGCTCCATGTCTGACTTCTCGGAAGATGAGGCGCAGGATATGGAATTGTAGTAGAAGAAGCAACCTGCTTTTCAGAGAGACTATTATTTCCTAACCATGAGAAGCAGACTATAATATTCATATTTAAACAAAGCAATTTTTTTTATTACTAAACAAGGTTTTTATGAATAATAGCATTGATATATATATATCACCCTTTAGATCTTGATTTCTTGGTCATTTCTCAAACCCAAGGTATATAGCATATTCCCACATTCCATTTTGGTAGCAATATGCAGCCCGAATGCATGCATTCATAATTCCATTTGGCCAAGTCAACTTGTGTGCTACTGAACTGTCAGCTCAAACAGCTGCTCTGATAGGTAGGGACTTAAAGATTTCCTTTTTATCAGTGGTTCCACAGCTACCACCTTGGATGATAAGATGGAACAGCGCTTTCTCAAAGTAAAAAGTCTAGGGGATAATGTGAGAACATTTTTAGATCAGACAGTGAAATAAAAAGTTCTCCTTCAGGTCAAACTCGCTATCCTAGTTTATGTGGAGTTGCATTTAAAAAGTGCACGGAGTTATTCAGAGCATCGAAGCTTAAAAAAAATGACTTGGATTTTAAGTACACTTTTATATTGGACTTCTGCCCACCCTCTGAACTATAGGGACCTACAACCACTCATCTGTTTGCTTTTGGGACTTTGGAAAGCCTTCATCTGGACTTTACTCATTTTCTTGGTCTGGATTATGCTCTGTTCCCTTTTTTCAGGGGAAAAAACACAATGCTATATGAACAGTGCTTTAATTTACCTGGAGCACGTACAAAGGCAAACTTTGTCATGGTTTTGAAACTGCTACCCTGTAATAGCTTCAAGCTTTCTTTCTTGCTTGAAGTATGATCAAACACCTTGCAAACTCTCTCTCCATCTCCTAAAAGAGGGTTTTCTGACCAGATGGACTAGCCTTGCTGAGAGCTTCAGACCCATGAAGATTGGCCCATTGGCCATAGTCCATGAATCCGTTGGCACGTTCTTTCTCCCATTTTTGTTTTTCTGTTTTCCCTTCTGCAGCAGCTTGGTAGCCATCTGCGTGTGTGTACAACAGACCAAACTAAAGTTTAACAAAGAAAAATGCTCTAGAAATATTTGAGATTAATAAAAATAAAAACCATAAATTTGGAAAACAAGCAAATAATATTTTCAAGAGTTCTTCTGAATGAAAAATTTGATTTCTTCTGGTGTATTTCAACATACTAAGTTTTTTTTATTTTGTATTTAATGGTAAGAGAACCTAATACAGTAAACGCCTACCTGGGTTGCCAGTGATACTTGAATTTGGATAATTGTGCATTTGAAATCCTAACTAAGATGGATTTTAAATCTGAATGTTACTTGCTGTATTCTTAGGGTTTTCTGAAGGGTTTGGATAGACAGATACTTTAATATTTTTTTGGTGGAACCTGCAGGACAGTATGTGGAATTCAACCCACTCTTGAACAGAGAATTTTGAATGACAGACTGGATTGAGTAAACTCTTTTTTTCATTGTCCCACAAATGTTTTTCTTTTAGGAATGCCACCTGGGTTTGAGTTGATGGGGTTGAAAGATACAATCCTTTTTTAATCCATAAAGCACAATCAGTTTCCTTTTTTTAACTATAAAGTACAATTTTGCTTTAGCATGATTATTTTCCTTAATAAAAATAACATACAAAGGGTTTACTTATTTTATGTTAATTACGGGCATGAAGCAAAAGGTTTTTCTCTAAAAGCAGTAATGTAGGACTGTGGTTAGTTACTGTGCTGAAGTTCTCTATCTAGCATTTGTGGCTTGTTGGAAGGGTAGTATTAACTATTTAACATGTAATGGTGTACTTTAACTCTTATCTAGCACGCTGTTTTCTCATTACTTTGGGGAGGGGGGGCAGAACTGTGTTGGCACTGTTTAACTTGCTTACCTGCTGAACTAGGAGTTTGGTTGTGCTATAACCTTTAACTGTAGGTGCTAATTAGGGGTAGTCTTAAGTGCTGGGTGGTGATATCAGTTTAAAAACAACAAAACAATAAAAATTTGTATTTTTTCAATATTGTATAAAAAATAGTGTTCTAATTACCTCTAATTTTTTTTCCAGGTAACTGTATTACTCTTCCCCCAGTCTATTCAATGACCAGGTTTAACACAGGGAACACTTTCATGCATCTCTTTCATTTGAAGAAGCCAGTTTTCTAATAAAAAGGTTTCCTGTCGTAAGCTTCCAAAAGAATTCCAATTAGAGCTGCAAGTCTAAGGTAGACTCCTGGAAAAGTAAGCACACGTTTTTCCGCAGTGATTTCTAGGTGTGAAGATGCAGCTTGGCTTCTATTAGTTGTCCAGGTTGCTCTGATTCCTCTGCACGTTACTTTGTGCATACAGGCAGCCGAAGCAAGGTATTTGTGGGTCTAGATCTCGAACTTCTCCAGCAAGATGTTTCCTTGGATATTAATGGCGTTTTACACATGAAATCTATAGCCTTGCCTGCAGCATGTTGAAAAGATCATCTTCTTGGTACGTTTCATGTTTGATCATTCTCCCCTGTAGCAGCAGGAGCAGGAAAGGAAGCCTACAGTAAATTGTCAAAATACCTGCAGTTCAAAGGAATATGGCCTAGTGTAAAACTCTTGTAGGGAATAACTTCAAATGGATTTTCCTTCTTTCTAGACTGGAACAGCTGCTTATTGCCTCATTCTACTCCTTCTCCCATCTTTCACCTCCCTCCCCATCTCAAACAAGAACAGTCTGTAAATAAACTACACACCCCTAGTCTGGAAGAGAAAAGTGGAATCGTTTTGAAGCAGGATGCCCAGTGTTGGGTTTTTTTTCAGTTCCAGTTTCTTTTGAAATGCTAATGTTCTTTTTCTGAAAGAACCACTGCCATTCTCTTCCCTGTTCAGATGACTGAATCTCAAAGCATCAGCCAGGTGGAAATTAACAAGCCTACTCCAACATGACTACGTTTGATCCACTGTATGTAGATTCGTGCTCTCAATGAATTCCTGAATATGAAAGCTTGTTAGTAACCTATTATGGTTGTTATGGAAGTAGGCTCTTCGGCTTCACATCTGATAGCTTGTTACCTTATTCTTGAGCTTTGTGTGTCTTACACAAATTGAGAAATATCAAAGCTGCCCCAGATCTGCAGAAGCGTCTCAAGAAGCTACATACATTGCCAACTAGGTTAATCTTGAATTTCATCAGACGTATTTTCGACTCTCCTTGAGGTTTCCAAGTGTATTTTCTTGGTTCATTTGACTTTCCATCATGACAATTTTAGACTTAAAAAATAATTAAGGAGGGGAGTCCTGGTGATAGCTGATCTTAAGGTAGTGGCATCTTGATGTGAACTGAGTGGAATAATGCTTTGTAAATTAACTGGTAATGTGTAAACCCTTGGTCTGAGAGGAAAAAATGGAAGTTAAATGCTGTTTGTTACCTCTGAAGTTCAAATTGGCCAACTAGGTTTATGGGAATACTAACTACATAGTCACTTCTGTAATCTCCCATATCCATGTTTGATCCCCCCACACACACACACACATTATCTGCCTTCAGTGCACACAAACCAGGGAGAGGGAGTCCCTTTCTCCCTCGTAAGGGATGAAGAATGCTGTCACCTGTGCTGCAGCTGGGTTGCCCTGGCTTTGTTTGCTCCTAGCAAGACTAGTCACAGGGCACTCTGTAAGTGGCAGCTCTCAGGTATGCAAGGACCCCCCCGGACCTTTAGTGTCAGATTTATATCACACCATGCGGGGAGCATTGAGGAGAGTGCAGGGCTGTTGGTTTGTTTTGCTTCTTTCTGCTCATCTGAATTCCGCCGGCACTTTAGCAGGAGCGTGTGCAGCATGAGAAATGGCCATTATTTTACTGACTGTATTTGATACCTGTTGTGTGATACTTGAAGAGATAAAGGGTGTTTTCCCTTCATTTGAGTCTAAGCTTTTTTCTTTTATTTTCTTTTTTCCCTTTTTTCTTGCATTGTGATGATGTAGTGGGCATGCCTGTCACCATGACAAATGCCTCTTCTCTAAGAATATAACCTCTCAAATAGTTGTGTATAATTAAAGAACTGTAAACTTTTTTAAATAAAAGATGTATATACCTTGACACTCGACTGGTACTTGATCAGTAAGGTCTCACTCTCATAGGCAGCATCTCCAGTGCCTCCTGTCTGATAAACCTCCAGCCCTTGAGGTTCAACAGCAGCTGTTAACCAGACTGCCCGTTATTTTGCCGTCAAAACCAGTCCAGGTTTTTTCTGTAGGAGATGCTTTGGTGGAAATGTATCCCATTGCACATGCAGAGTGTCTGACTGCAGTGTCTGATGTAACTAGGTTATTATAAATCAGTTTGTTGAACATAGCTGTACTATACCAGGTGCAGTAAAAGAACCGAATTAGAGCAGTATAAATTGGTTTCTTTGGTTGTAGGCCCATTTGCAGATATGGTTTGTGAAACTTGCCTCTGGCCAACACTAGATGGCACTGTTTGCCACATGTTCCACAAAGTGCTATGGCAGGTTTTAGTAAAGCGTGTTTCAACCAAAACTGCTGTAAATTCAAATTATGCTGTAAATTCAGATTATGCCCTAAATGTGTTGGTAATGTGAGCAAGCAAATGAGCAGGCTTCTTCATCTTATTGGAATGGATGTTAAGTGAGCTCTGCTAGGAAAATACCTAGTGCATTATATTTACATAAATCATGCCAAGTACTTTATAAAAGGTGAATTGCAGGGAATAAGGGGGTGGTTCCAAGTTGTTTGCAATTTAAATTGGCCAAGGACCATGTGGAGACAACGGTGCCAAAGTTGGAAGGCTGAGACCTCAACAGTGGGATCATCTATGCAGGAGGGTTTGGGGAAAGTGGATTTGAAGGGTGGGTATAAAAGTATTGTACACACTGTGTCAGTCATTCTTATTGTACTCCTAAAGGACATAACCAATGCTCTTTCAATAAGTTCCTCTAAATGTAAGAAGCAATTAAGAGATCTGTACATGTTTCTTGAAAACTGAATCTGAAATGTATTAAACATCAAGGGAAATGGTCTGAATTCAGAAGCTAGCACAGCCATTCAGTAACAAGTACTGAGTAACAAGTAAGGGATTACAATTGCTTGGTCAGCAGGTGAAACACAGTTTTTAGCTTCAAAATACATACTTGTCCTTGGAGTTTGAGTTTTTATGAAGCCAGTGCCCTATTAAACATGCCTCACAGTAGTTATGTTGGATGTGCCAATGTAATCTGGACTTTGTACAGGGAAGGAGAGCCCTATGTCAAATGTGTATTAAACATTTCCACCTGGCTTGGGCTCATGCCTGTTCATCACAATCTGTTAATGGACCCCCTTCATCTCGTCTGTTACCCTTTGTTGTGTCGTGTCTGAACTAGACTGTAAGCTCGTTGGGGCAGGGACATATATCTAGTGCATATGGCACTGTACAATGCTCTAGACACAATATTTGCAAAGATTTTTCGATAGCCTTTCCCTTGCAGATCTGCTTCTTCTGGTTTCATTAGCTAAATTTGCTAATCTTGATTTACATCTACCAGGGGACTTGCTTATTCTAAAAAAGCCAATGGAACTGCTTTTAGCTCTCCAGAGGAATATGCCTGTGGTTGAATTCTGAAGAAAATCATTTACATTTTCCAATAGTTGTGGTTGTCTTCATTTTTCTAGTGTTTTGATATGGTATGTGTGTGCTGGGTTTATTCCACTTACAGGTCTACCTGAATTCCCCCCCCCCCCCCTTTTTTAAATGGGAAAAGCTATTTCTGCCCTATTCTAAGCAGCCATCACAGTTGAAATGCATGGTTTAGTAGCTGCCTTGTTGCACTCCATATTTGTATTATTGTTGGGCCAAGTTGTCTGACCAAGAGCAGGGCCCCATTGTACTAGGGGTTATACAGACATGCTAGGACAGTCCCTCCACTAAAGAGCTTAGTCAAAACAAGATACATCAAGTGTTTGTAATGGGGGAGGAAGGACCAATGTTAATGTGATAGGCACATGTGGTCTCCCAAACCACCAATGGCTGAGTCCATTTCTTAAACTGTGGTGCACCTCTCAGGATTACACTATAGATATATGTACCAAGAAAAAATTAAAATCCGTATCTCGTCTACAATGCAGTGTACTCTTCTATTATCCTGTTCAGTCCTTTTCTCCCCCCTACCACCATATATTTCTTGCATGATCTGATAACACAAATGTGATGACAAATATTTACTAAAAATAATTTGAAAGTTAATTCATTGCGGTTTCTTCAGCTGGTAAATGGGTAAGAGACACAAGATGTAGCTTGAAAATGAGAAGAAAAATAACTGCTATTATGACATACTTTTTAAAGGCTTTTGTTTGTATTTCTGAAATCACGGGACACAATACAGTATAAAGAGATAAAACGTTGATGGCTATTTTATTTATCGTCCTAGCTGCAGTGTAATTGTTATGGTGAACTAGCACTTTTATTCATGAATTAAGTTTTCCCTTTTCCAAACCTCTCGGGTCTGGCTTGTTTTAGAGGGAAGATGCTTATTTTACAGCAAGGCAAGCTATCACAGATAATACTTTGGATGTCTATCACAGCTGCTGCAACAATTAGTGTCTTGGGCCTATAGTTCTCATTGAGTTGGTCATTTCATTGTAATTTAATTGTCTCTGGTTGATCATAAAGGTGTTGAATTTTTTTGACATTAAATTTGCTTGTTCATGACCCAAAAGTGGAATTTTTGGTAATGTCTGTAGAAAAACTGAGCTCTCGTTCTGAGCTGGAACTAAACTGGTTTCTGATTGAGACCTCTGGACACTACTGCAGTATGAGGGTTTGAATGGAGTAGGGTGAGATTAGTAACCACTTCCAAGTCCTGAATTCACATTTCCGTCACGTGACTTGTGGAATTCCTGAATCGAAATGAATTAAATTGCATTGAGTGTACCATCGCTTGGATGATGCCAAAGGAAGGTAGAGCTCATTGTAAACTCGTTATAACTGATCAAATAGAGTGCCACCTGTGGGTGAAGTGGCTAGGCCAGTGAGTTTAAAGACCTAAAATGATTTCCTGGAGAAGTTAGGAATGGTGTCAGGGAGACAAAATGAGAATCAAATTTGCCATGCAGTTCTCCTCCTGCCTCTCCAATGTGGGAAGGGAAGTGTGTTGCATTGCAAAAACCTTACATCATTACATTTAGATGCAGAAGCAGGAAGCAGCAAGAAGATCTACATATATCTGAAGGGGATGTAGCTGGAATTACTGCACTTCATTCTGGGAATCTCAGTTGCAGGAAGTGCCAGATACACTTAAAAAAAAAAAAAAAAAAGTTAAGAAACCCAACAAATTTTATGGGGCTGGAGTGATTAGTTTTTGTAATGAAAGATATACATAGAGCTCAGATTTCAGATCCCGGGTAGTGTGAAATCTGCCTGGAGTGGGGATGCACCTCCAATCTTCACTCTGTCCTGGCAGTGCAGGCCTGCAATACCTCTGCTGACAAGAATCCTGTGGACTCCAAACTAGGATTATAAAGCCACCATCCTCACCCATATGCCCTGGGGTTGCAGTGGTACTCCCTCTATAAATGCACCCTGGGTTCATTTGATTATAAGCATCTATAATTACTGGGTGAGTGAACACCAGTGATTTGAGAGGAATGTGGGATGATGCAAAGGGGGTTACAACTAGGAATAAAGGAAATATGGTCTGAATATCAGGAAGCGTTTCCTAGCGATGAGACCTGTTGGCCTCCCATGGCTCACGTCTTTTTCTGAAGACTGGATAATGCACGTACTGTGGTGAACGCTCCTACGCTGGCCAGGTGGATGGATTACTTCAACTAATAGATGCTTGCTATCCCTGAATTGTATGAATGGTGGTTTGCTTGTCCACTGGTTCCTCTTGACTGTTACCACTTGACAGAGCTATCTGCATTCTCTCCTAGAGCAAGGTTTGCCTTCTGCAAGTGCCTCATCTGTTCTCTTTGTGCCTTTAAAAAATAGAACACTGGGTTTGAGGCCCACAGAGTTTCAATGTCTCCATGGCTGGCATTGGGGTTTTCAGATCTGTGGTGGTGGTCCCTTTTGTGGGTGTTTCTGTCCTTCAGGAGTTTCCTTCTTTGCAGAAGATCAGGGAACCAGCCAGTGAGTTTTCCAAAGTGTCCCAAATGCAAGCTTGAGACTGGTCAGAGGGACTCGTGGCTGTGGTCTGCTTGAGGCTTTGGGGAGAACAGGGTGGTTTCTTGTGAAATCCCCTGAAAGGTGTTTTAGCTTCTTTGCATGTAGTTGAAGGTAACAGCAAAATGTCCCAGCTGGGAGTCAGTGTTTTGCATCAGTTGCTAGGCATGACTTGCTGAGCTCCCTGAGTGCTGCTCTAGTGTCTTGAAAGCATTTAACCAGCTCCTGTATGGTGGAGTTGAGGCAATGGCAGAACTGGACATGCCTCCATTGATGCTTGACTCTGCTTCACCCCTTGAGCTGCATTTGGAGATAGGCTAGAGGCCTGTGTCATTTGGGCATCGCTTGCCACTCCCTGGGTCTTAGCACACCCTTGACACCTGCCTACCTTCTGGATACGCTCGAACATGGCAATCGATGTCACTCTTCTTGGCAGCCTGAATGCGGGGTATGTGACTTAGTGAGTAGCTTCCACCTCTGTGCCACCGCCTCCCTTTACCATAGTGCTCAAGGTGGCCAACTTTCCTGGTCCATAGACTGCTTCAAGTTCCCAGTCCCAGGGTGCAGCTCAGACATGATGCTAACCCTATCCCATAGCTTTTGACATGGTACATTCGGCGCCAGTCAGGTGGCTGCTTTCAGAGAGCCCTACAGTCTTGGTACTAACAACCTCTAAACAGTTGCTATTGATGGCCCCTGGTGACTGACCCACCCCCCTCCTCTCTCCAGCAGCTAAATTGGCCATGCTAGGAAAGAGATGAAAGGAGTTCACCTAGTGACATCAGTCAAGGACTTTGAGCAATTCCTAGCATCCTGCACATGTCTCCATGGGCAGAAGAGGTCAAAGCAGCTAGCTCTCCTGGAAGATCTGTTCATAACCCTGTTAATTGAAAGGATTGGTAAGGCCATCCCTTCTGTGTCTGCAAACACCAGCTCCAGCACTCGCAGACTTCCTCTAGCGGAAGTTCTCTGCAGATCTGACAGGACCTGTCCAATCTATTCTAGATCAGATGACTGCAGTGTGTTCACGCTCTCACTCACTCCTAGCTCAAACGTATTGGAGCACAAGACCACATCATGCTATGGACGGCTACTCAATCCTCCTTGCTCTTCCTTCCACCATCATCATTCCCCCACCAGTCTGCCGTTTAGTACAGTGGCTCTGGCTCCAGCCAGTTCTGGGCCTTTTTTGACCTGCAGTTCCAATACCTTGGAAGCTGGGGTATTAAGAACGTACCCCCCATGCTGGTAACATCTCATGGTGCCGTAGTCCCATGTGGGCAAAGAGCTGTTTGAAATGTGGGAAGTGGGCTGAGGGTTGGGTGACTGCCCTAACCTGCAAAAAGAAAAGGAGTACTTGTGGCACCTTAGAGACTAACCAATTTATTTGAGCATAAGCTTTCGTGAGCTACAGCTCACTTCATCGGATGCATGCCTGCAATGTCTTGTGCACTTGAAGATCCTCAATATCGATAGTTTGGACCTGGCCTAGTATCTGGGGAAACATCCCGTGTTGCTTGTGATTAGCGAGGGGGACAGCACCCTCCAGGCCAGGAGCTTGCAGGTTTGTTTGGAGGCAGACCTCTGACAGCAAAAGCCTCAGCACGTCCCCTCCAGTCTCTGTGCGAGTGTAGCACAAGGGCCATCTACTGGCCAAACAAGACATAGGCCATGTTTCCACCAGATGTCAAGGGTTTAAGGCCCAACAATGACTAACTACTTTCACTGAGACCAAGTGCATTTGTGCAGTGTCTGCAGGGCTGTTGCCAGCTATGCTGGGTCATTTTATGGGACACAGCTGGAATGGCAGAAATTCGTAAAACCTCCAACTAGCACTGGGTCCACCGCATATGGGAAGGTACGGAAAGGGCGAGCTTGGAGTTTGTTGCCATTTTACGCGTTCACAATAGATCACAGGAGAGGAAGGCTGGGGGCTGAGTTTATCTGATGTCTTTCTCCCCCGGCCAGGGAAGCTGATGCATCTCTCCACTTGAGGAAAACGGATAATGGGTCTGTCTCAAACTGGGCTGCACAGATTTTTATGTGCCCATCACTGGGGTGGAGACACCAACAGCGTGAAGAACAATCTCTGGAAAGACAATACTCTGTCCCTGCTTCCTGTGATGCTATAGGTCTGGGTGAGAGAGTGACCTTACAAATTGTAAGGGCTTTTGGGGAAGGGGCTGTCTGTCTTTGTACAGAGCCTAGCACGCTGGTGCCCTGAACTGATCAACGCCTCTGTCTATATTAGTCCTGATACCTTCGTGAGTACTGCTGACCAATGCCAGGAGTTAACCTGAGGCTTTAAGAACCTCTACTTTCCAGCTGTCTCCCCTAGAACAAGACCTACCATACCAATATTTAGCTCTTTATATAGCACTTTTCATTGGTATCCGTCAAAGCGCTTTGTAAAGGAAGTCGGTGGTCTATCCCCATTTTACGCAAGGGGAAACTGGTGCAAAGAGAAGTGACTTGCCCAGGTCACCCAGCAGAACTGTGCAGCATGGCTGGCCACGATCCTGTGCTACTTGCACAGGGACACTTAACCATCTTCGCGGAGACACTCGTGTCCCTTGGCACCTGATAGAAGTGCCAGCCATTCTTTGTTAGTCCAGTAGGTGGCCCTTGTGCTTCACTTTCTGAAGAAGTGGGGTTTTTACCCATGAAAGCTTATGCCCAAATAAATCTGTTAGTCTTTAAGGTGCCACCGGACTCTCGTTGTTTTTTCTGAACACAGCTTGTTCTCACCTGGCCTTGCATGGTGAATTTTCCAGCTGGTTTAATTGCATGAACCTGAGCTGCTTTACTGTGAAACCCTCACCCATCCCGCCCCCAAATCCTCCCGTACCTTAAGGGGGCGGAAGAGGGGTGTTATGAAAGAACTAAAGTAGTTCTAGAGTCAAATATTCACTGGGTGGGGTAGTTGTGTCTCAGTTGTGTGGTTATCTTGGCTCCAAACTGCAGCAGCTGTCTTCAGATTCCAGAACAGCATCTTGAGAAACGGACAAAAGGCTTCTTGCCCTGAATCCGTGTTATCCCTATAGAAACTTTACCTTTTATTGTTTCTCTACAATTCCACTTTTTGAAAACATCATGCCCCAAACTACTGCATGAAAATTCATCTGACTCTAACAAGGCACTGGTCTACCCCTGACCGCTCCTTGCTCTGAAACTAACTGACATGGAGGGTATGTGGCAAAGCTCATCTTAAGGTAGGTTTTGGGGTGAGGGAGATTAATGGGTCATCTTTTCCTTTTGTTTAATTAAAGGTCCATTTAGTTACTGTTCTGTGGGGTGGAACCTGCTGCTGGGTAATTTCTGGTCTTTGGCTGTGCTTTTAAATAATTGTCAAGCGCTTGGAGGTGATTAGGCCCACATAATTACAACTGAAGGGACGTGCTCTTTATGCTTGTATGAAAGTTCTTACCTGGTTATAGCTCCATAAATTATTAAAGCGTACATATTTGTTAGTATGTGACCGAGGTGCTGTACCGACAGAGTGAGTGTGTCCCTGCCCCAATGTGCTTACAATCTAAATAAGACATGATGGATGGGGAAACAAAGTGACTTATCCAAAGTCGCACAGCAGGTCAATGGCAGAGTTGAAAATAGACGTCCAGAGGCTGTTGATCCTCTTCCAACATTCTGTGCCTGACCGATGCGCATATATATACGTACACGTACACACACCCACTCACTCTGATTGGTCTCAATTCTTGTGATTTACTTTTAGCTGATGTCCATAGCTCAGCTTCATGGGCTGACCTTAGTGCTTCGGGGTAATTAACTGCTCACCTGTTAAAGCTGGTAGTTGCCAGCCTATCTTCCCAACCAATGCTTTGGAGAGGACATGGTGAGGGAGCAATACATTTCCTCAGGGTTGGATATAGGGGTAGGCAACTGCAGGGGTGCCGGGTTTGGGGAAGGGAGAGGCGCCAGGCTTGCAGATTTACAAATCCTAGCATGCAAATGCATCCTCTTGTATGCCAGGGATAAATCACTCGTGCATCAAAGTCGTGAAATGGGCTACAAATGCAATACAACATAAGGTGCCCAAAAGTTTAACAAATGGGGGAATGGGCGCCATTTACTCTAGGGCCAGCCCTGCATTTCCTGCGTCTCAGAGGCCAAAGGAACAGCCCTTATTGTTAACAAATGCTCTATTTAGTGGCCCATACACTCAGAGCCAACCTGTGATCTACCTCTGATCTATCCCTGTACAACTGGATCTATCCTCCCCCAAGGGGTGGGGGCACCCCTTCTAAACCATTAGTGGGAGATGTGCAGCTTGCTCCCCTTTCATGTAACTTCACCTCTGAGCTGAATAGCGATGGGAGACCCTAAGCAGATGCAGATCATAGATTAAGGCCGGAAGGGGGCCACTGCGATCAAGTCTGACCTCCTGTATGCCACAGGCCATAGGACTGCCTTGAGTTACTTCCTGTTTGCACTAGAGCTAGAGAGTTTCTCTTAGAAAAACATCCAATCTTTGATTTACAAGTTGCCAGTGGGGGAGGATCCGCCACAGCCCTGGGGCAGTTGTTGCCATGGCTAATTACTCCCTGTTAAAAATGTGCACCTTTTTGTTTCCTGTCTGAATTTGTTTAGCTTCATTGGGTCTTGTTAATACCTTTGTCTGCTTCATAGAAGAGCCCAGGATCTCATCCCCTTTTAACCGTCTCATTGCTAAGCTAAGCACATCGAGCTCCTCTGCGTCTTACTATCAGGCCTGTTTTCTCATCTTTTAATCGTTCTTGTGGCTCTTCTCTGAACCCTCTCCAATTGATTAACATCCTTCTTGAAGTGTGGACATCAGAGCTGGACACAGGCTCCCAGCAGTGATTGCACAAGTGCCAAACACAGAGGTAAAATCACCTCCCCCCTCCTACTCAAGATTCCCCCTGTTGATGCATCCAAGGATCCCGTTAGCCCTTTCGGCCACACGCTTTCACAGGGAGCTCATGTTCACCTGATTATCCACCGTCATCCACGGGTCTTTTCAGAGTCACTGCTTCCCAGGATCGAGCCCCTCCCCCCCCAATCCTGTAAGCATAGCCTGCGTTCTTTGTTCCTAAAGATATACACTTAACATGGGGCTGCATATTGTTTGCTTGTGCCTAGCTTACCAAGTGATGCAGCTAACTCTGTCTCAGAGACCTGTCCTCTTCAGTACTACTCCCCTGGTCAGAGAGGACCTGTGCCTGCTGATAGGGGGAGGGGGCACAACCCTGGAACAGCTCAAGTTACATACCCTCTCCTAGAAAGCAGCGGCCCCTCCCTGCAGCTCCTAACTCTTCCTCCTGCCTCTGCCTGCTCAGCTGCCCTGCGAGCTGGGGGGGGGGGGGGCGCGCACACAGGACCCAAATACCTGCCCCCTGCATCACCTCTGCCCCCAGTCTTGGTATCAGCTGCAAATGTTCAGTAATGATTGTCATCTTCCAGGTCATTGATGAAAATGTTAAAACTGCTCCCCACAGGACCCCCCCTAGAAACACACCCGGCACGGTGATGGTTTCCCCATTGATGGTTACAGTTGGCAACAGCTAGCTGCACTGATTAGTGATGGTAGGATCAGTTCTTAGCTCTTGGGGCCTAAATCAGGAAGGAATGCGCATGGTGCAGGCTTGTGTGGGCCGGTGGTGGATGCTCTTGGGCTGGGCAACGTGCTCAGAACGCTGCAGCCAGGGGCCCGGATTGCACTATTTCCATAAACTTTCCTCCACCTGCGACCAGCTGATCTCCAGGGCCTTCACGGCTGTGCAGCGAGGACAGCGTCCTCTGCTTCCTTGCACAACAGGAGCTCGCCTTCATTGCCGTAACGGACGCTAACTGTAGCAAGTGCCACCTTCTGCAGGGGGTGATAATTACCTGCACTGAGCCAGTCTATCACACCACCTTGCAGACCGAGCAGAACAGTGTCGCCAACCCTGGCTCATAGCAGAGAGAGGATCTTTGCATGCTGCCAGCTGGCACACTGGGGCAGCAGCTTCCTGTCCAACAGCGCTGAGCCATCCCCCTAGGATATCATTAGCTGTGACTTTTACATACCCCAGTGCTGTGCAAGCTCTTGCAATGAGTGCTGGGGAAGGGCGTGCAACCTTTTAATACAGAGTGGGATTGCACCTGCCTCCCAGTTCCTGAGTCTGTTAAAGGCAGGGTGGCAGCCATGCTGGGTGTCTGGTAGCTTCTCGGAGGACTGCCCCGCTGGGGAAATGAGGGCAGGTCCTACCCTGGGCAGTGTATATATTAAAAAGCTTCCCCAGTGCTTGCTTAGTCTGCAATAGCTCTCTCCTCCCTCGATTCCCCCCCCCCAAAGGAGAAGTGGGGAGCTGCTCCCTGGGAGGGGCTGATGAAGGCCTGAAGATTGGGCTCCAGCAGCTGTTGCCTGAAGTTCCCCTCCCCCCCTGGGCCCCTTAGAAACGCTATTGCGTATATTAAGGCCATGTTGCTTTACAAAAGGAGGGGGTTTTTTTTGTTTTGTTTAAAACCATTAGTGCTGGCACTAAAATCCTCCAGTCTTCGGCCTCAGCCCGTCTGCGTGAAGCTTGCACCCTGGTCTCAGTCTGCAGCTGCAGGGTGTGTGTAAGGTGATGACCAGCCTCTGTAGGAATGTCGGGGGGCGGGGGGGGGTGAGCTCTGGTTCTTCGTACTTCTAGCAAAAGTGACTGAGTTGGGATCGGCCCAGAGGGCTGCAAAACTCAGGAGCGAGAGAGACTAGACGCCCGTGGTTACGCTAACCCCCGACATCGGTCAAACAAGGCATGGGGCCTCATTTCCCGGGAGCTCCTCCCAGCGGAGTTTCTCGAAGCACTTCCCATGTGATGATCCTCACCGGGAGCTAGGTGAGCGCCGGGATCCCAGGTTTAGATAGGGTGGAAATGGAGGTGTAGATCAGTGCAGTGACTCACTCAGGGCAGCAGGGCCATATGGAGGGAGTCTTTGCGACCTCGCTCTTGCTTTAAGCATGTGACTGTCCTTCCTCCTTTTGGGGAAAACCCTCTGGAAGTAGCTCCTGCATGTGCTCGGGTGCCTTCTAATGTCCCTTATCTTTAAGTCCTGTACTAGCTAGACAGCAGGCGCATAGGAAGGAGGAAGTCCGGGCAGAATCTGACCTCCTGCACCAATCCAGCTTGTCTGCTCTCTGCTTGGCATGGTATTGTGTGGTCTTAAATCCTACTGGGCTCAGTGCTGTTCCTCCAGACCTGCCACTTTCCAGTAGTGCCGTGGGAATGGCACCCCTTCCTTTGAGGGGAAGCCTAGCCCGGGGGAGGAGGGCACACCTTTCTCTCCTCCCCTGTGCACGCTGTCTGGGCTGAAGAGAACAAAGTCCCTGTTTCCAGAGCGCTCTGGAGCCTAGCAGCGGGGTCTCGGGGTGGATCCTAGCCCCAGGGGGAAGCTAGCACAGCAAGCTAGGGAGGGCAGGGATTGGTGGCACGCTGGCCCATGCATCAGGTTCTCTGTTAGCTGAAGGGTCCCTGGGACTTTTAGGTGCAACTCCATGGAGTGCTTGGGGCTGTGATCTAGCCTAGGGCTAGCAAAAGCCCTGATAACCATGGACCCTCCGCCGCCGCAAGGTAACCTCCAGACCAAACATGAAATCACACTTGGCCGTGGCTGCTCTCTGGGCATCCTAAAGTAGCACTCAGTCAGGGTCTCTAGGGTGCGGTCCGGCCCCCCTCCCCTCTGTTTGGCCCCAGAGGCACAGACAGGCAGAGGTGGGGCAGCCCTTTCTCCTGCTCCCACTAAGATGACCACAACCCAGAGGGCCAGGATGGAACTTCCCAGGCCTGGAGGGAAGTTGGCAATGAGTTGCCTTCATCTCTGGCTCCCCTGTAGCGGCAGGGAGGCGGGGGGAAGTTACCCTTCCACTGCTGTCCCCATGACCTTATCTGTCGGTTGCAAAGGACCTGCCAGCCTGCGAGAGACCCGCAGCGGTGTGTCACGCCTGGCACTGCAGTGGGGTTAAAGCCAGCTGGGATCAAAGGGCAGAGAAATGCAGTTGTAACTGTCTGCCTGTCTCTCCCTGACCCGCAGATCGTGGGAAGCTGTTGCAGAGCCTGGCTTTGGAGCTCAAGCCGTTGAGACGTGGGGGGTTGCTCCAGAGGGCATGGGATCAAACGCCAAAGGCGACCATGGCACCCCCAAAACCGCAGGCTGGACCCGGAGTGAGCGTGCCTGACTCCTGGAGCTTATCCACGGGGTGACGTCCCCCCATTGCTGGGCCGGGGCAGGAAGATGCAGCTGGCTGGGTCCGCAGTGCAGTCCGGGCCCTGCTGATGCCACGCAGCGGAGCTGAGGGACGGGGCCGGAGGAAGCTCAGGCGCAGGGGTTCCCGAGCAACTTCAGCCCCTGGGACTTGGCGAAGCAGGGCCCAGGGAAGGGGGGGGCCATGCGGGGGGAGGAGCTGCTGCAGCGCCGCGGATGAGGTCGAAGCAGTAACTCCAGCTCGTACTAAATAATTCAGGCTCTGCGGCTCTGCGGTGCTGGGGGCGCGGGCCAGGCACCGGGCTCCAGCCGGGATGATGTCATCTAGGCTTGACAGGCCTGAGCCAAGATACCGGGTCATGTGACCCCCCACCCCCCGAAGGAACGTGCTGCAGCACCTCCCGGCTCGCTCCGCTGTACCAAGGGGCTCATTTCCCAGCCCCCCGCCCAGCTTTGACACCAGGCAGCTGCAGATGCCCCTTGGTGATCGTGACTGAGGGCCTAGCTGGCCTGGGTCGCCCTGGCCCCAGTGGGGGGCCCTCCCCTCCCCAGGGCATCTCTCCTGCGTGATGCTGAAATCGGCCTGGACCCTCATCTAAAAGCCCCACTTCTCTCTGCTGTAGGTGGAAGGCAGCCCCGGAGCTGCCGTTGGCATATAAGCCCTGAGGCCAGGGCAGCGGAAGGGTCCCTCATCCCAGCCTGTGGCTATTGCACCCCCAGCCCCAACCCGGAGGTATCTGCTCCAGTGAGCAGCCGGGGCTCGCTCTCAATGGCCTGTTCAGTCCTTGGCCTCTGGGTCGGCCTCTGGCCACGGAACGTGACTGGCCCCTGTTCGCTGCAAACGGGCCGCAGCTCCCCTGACCCAGCTCATTTCAGATAAGGGCCCCCACGCAGCCAGCCGCAGGGTATAGCTTTCCCCGCAGCCAGCCAGGCCAGACCTGACCCAGTAACGCGCTGGAGAACGGCTGCACGGCGTGTCTCCGATCACCTGCCCCATCCCACACACCCCACCTGGAAAGGCCTTTACAAAGATGCTGTGCAAGGCTCTGTTTATTCCTAGGAGATCAGATGAGATGATCTGGTCCTGTCTGGCCTCGCGCTCCATGCTGTGCTGGCCAAAGCCTGACCCCCACGCTGGGGCTGCAGCATTTCCTGTTCCCCCAGGTTTATTTCATAGCTGCCCTGAGCTCGGGGCCAGGCTGAGGTCCCTGCAAGGTCCAGTGTTGTGTTTGTGCCAGGGGGTGGCGTGTGTGGGTGTGGAGGAGACTAGTGGGAGAGAAGCATGGTTCCCCGTGAGCAACACGAGTGTAATCCCCCATAGCTGCAGCCTCCGTCTTTGCTGCGCCCACTGCCCAGCGCCCTCCCCAGCAGAGGGTCATTCTGGCAGAGCAGGCTGCGTCTCCAGGGGCGGCTCCTCCCCGGCTTGCGTCAGGCCTGGCTGAAAAGGACACACACAGCAGGCTTACGGCAGGTCCTTTGTCCAGATCTGACACCCAGCTGCTTAACGCGGTGAAGTGAGGTCTGCCCGACTGGGTCAGGCCCAGGCACCTGTTGCTGGGGGAATGTTCCCACTCCGGGGAAAACCCCGGCACCGGGGAGCAAAGAGCCCATTGGGACCCAACCAGCAGCTGTGTGGAGGCGTCTGGCTGTACGGAGCCACTGCCTTTAAGAGGCCACTGGTTTTATTTTGAAAGCCCTCGATTAAGCTCCTGCCCCTGCAGCTAACAAACCCAGAGCCGCTCGCCTTGGGGCAAGCAAGAGAAGGCTGGGGTTTTTGGACTGGGAGATCCTGGCTTCTCCCCGGGTTATAGCTGGCCTGGCTTCTACTGCTTTTCCCTGCTCTGCGAGCATGGGCATGTTGTCTCCCTGCTCTGTGCCTCTGGCTCCCCTCCATCCTTCACCTGTCTTGTCTGTTAGACTCTCAGCTCTTCAGGGCAGGGCTGTCTCTCTGTGTGGCCCTGGTCTCAACTGGGACTTCCATAATACAAATCATAAATCCCCAGCATTACAGGGGAAAGGGATAGCTCAGTGGTTTGAGCATTGGCCTGCTAAACCCAGGGTTGTGAGTTCAATCCTTGAGGGGGCCGTTTAGGGACCTGGGGGTTGGACTAGATGACCTCCTGAGGTCCCTTCCAGCCCTGATAGTCTATGATTATGATGTAACCCAACCAGCAGCATCAGGAGCTGCTGCTTGCTGAGGACTCCTCCATTCAGCCTTCCTCTGGTGCTGCCCGATGTCCTGAGACTTGAGCCAGAGCTGAGAGCTCCCCACACAGCCTGCGTCCCAGCAGGGTGGTTCAGCTCGATGCCTTTGACCCCTGGCTGGAGACGCTGCACGAGGCTTTAGGAGAAGGCCCTGCTGGTGGATCGAGGCCGCCTCAGGCCAGCCCTGGGTGGCGTGGCTGTAGGTGTGCCTGGCTCGCTGACCCTTCCTGTGCACGGGAAATCGAGAACACGGATGATACCTGAGCCTGCTCTACTCAGCCCAGCGCTGCAGGCTCTGGTTACTTCCTGCAGCTCCCCCACCGGAGCTGGAAAAAGGGCCGTCAGCTCCAGGCAGATTGGTGGCCATTACTAATGCATGATGAGCTGATGGAGAAAGGAACTCAGCCTGCGTGTTGAGACCTGGGGCCAGGCTGCTTTCCGGCGAGCCAGAGCAATGGCACGGAGCAGCATTGCTTGGGCATAAAGGGCTGCCTCTCTCTGCCCCGTGGCAGCTCCGTGAATGCAGGCCAGGGTCTCTGCGGCACTGTGATCCCATTTGTTAAATACTCACCTTTCGCACTGCCACCGACCCTCCCTCTTGCCCAAGGAGTTCAAAGCCCCTGAGGTTATGTCTACACAGCCACAAGCCTTAGAGCCCGGTCAGCTGACCCGGGCTTCTGCTGCGGGGCTAAAAATGCCTGTGTCAACGTTCCCACATGGGAGGGTGACCAGACAGCAAGTGTGAACAACTGGGACAGGGGGTGGGGGGTAATAGGCGCCTCTAAAGATCAGGACTGTCCCTATAAAATCAGGACATCTGGTCACCCTACCGCTTGGGCTCTGAAGCCCAGCAGTGGGCAGGGCCTGGCTCTCAGAGCTTGATCTCCAGCCCAAGCGGGAACGTCTACGTCCAGTGCCCAGCTGTAACCACTCGGCGACATTGCCACAATGTGTGCCTCGTGAAGCAGTGGCTTCAGCTCATGGCCTGTGTGAGACGCAGCATGAACTGGGCAGGACGTGGTACCCAGAGCTGGGCGCTCTCCCAGACAGCATCCACGGTCCGGCGCGCGGCTGCAGCTCACATTCCCTCTCAAGTCAAGGTCATTCGTGCTGCTGCGACAACCTCCTCCTGCCCATGCATCTGGCAATCTACCACCAAAATCACCTTACAGGCCCGTTGTGACCACATCATTCCCTCTCCTCAAGTGCCCCCCGCCGGTTCCCCATTGTTCACGCTCTTTGGCCTGGCCTTCACAGGCCAACCTCGCTCCTCCCATACCCATGCCTCTGACCCTGTCTGCTTCATGGCCTCCCTCTTCCCCATCCTCCCTTGTTCTTGAAGTTCTTTCTCCCACTCCTGGCGTATTCCACGCTCCACGCTGTGCTTTAGACACCCTCCTGCCATCTGTGCACCGAGCTGCCTCCATCGCCTGAAATTCCCCTTCCCTAAGACGCCTTCCTGCCTTCCCCTCGATGAGAAGGGAGTTAATTCAAGTATCTTGCAGAGCCCTGGAGCTGTGCCTGTCCCTTACCTAGCAATTGTATGTCACGGGCTAGCTTGAAGCACCCTGTCCCGTTCGCAGGTGGTCAGTCCGCTGGGAAAGGATTGAGTAGGTTCTGCTGAGTCACTGGCATGAGTGACTCTGTCCCACCTGGACATAAGGGAGGTAGGTGTGGCTTTCTAGCAGGAGAGTATCTAGAGTGTGGGCTGAAACAATGTGCCAGGAGGAACTGCAGGAAAAGCCAAGTCAGGGGAGAAGGTTAGAGCTCAACTTTCTTGTCACTTATCTCGTCGTTGATTTCTTAGTTGATAAATCCAGACTCCAGGAGAGGGGTGAGTCTGGGATGGGATTGCAGAGCAGGTTGGGAAATAAATTGTTCTTGCAGCCCTTGTCCCACCTGCCTCTTCCCCACCTGTTTTGTTACTTTATGGCCATCACTTGTCTCCTGTCTATATTCCTTTTGGGGCAGGGCCTGTGTCTCTGCGTGGTTGTGTGAAGCTCCCAGTGTGCCGGTGGATGCTTGTAGGAGTAACCATTTTACAGCACCCAGGTGCAGACTGAGAGCCCTCCCCCAGCTTTTCCAGGGCTGAAAGTAACCTAAAGGACTTAGCAGTACGCAGGGGGGTGGGGCCTCGACTGGAAGGGGAGGGGCCTCAACCAGAAGAGGCAGGCCCTTTAAACCCCCAGGCCCTTTAAATAGTGATTTAAAGGGCCAGGGGCTCTGCTGTGGTAGCTGCGGCCAGGAGTCCTGGACCCTTTAAATCACCGCTGGGGCTCTGGGGCTCTGGCAGTGGGTCTCTGGCTGCAATTTAAAGGGCCCGGGGCCTGGGGAAGCTGCCCCATGTTGGTAAGGTCAGCTGTGTACCAGCTCTTGCTGGTAGGCCGTACCAGACCATACCGGTTTACTTTCACCTCTGCGCTTTTCCCATTCCATCCTGCAGCATATGGGCCTCTCCCGGAGTTGCAATGTGCTTCCACTTCTCTTCAGATCAGCTAATGGCTGCTTCACACACCTTCCCCAAATGGGCTTCTCTGGTTCTCTGCTCTCTCTGGTGCTGGGGGCAATAGAAGTCTATCTCCCACTCCCACAGAAAGCGGCTATTCCCACCCATCCCCTCAGTGGTGGAAGCAGGGTAGATAGACTTGCTCGGCAAGTTAGCTGTCCCTGGTGTGCCTCAGTAGCCAGCTCCAGGAGGAGGAAGCCTGGAGCCAGTCTTCAAAGCTGACCTTTCTCACCACAACCTGCATCTGCAATTTGCTTTCCCAGCAAGAAAATATGATGCTGGCAACTGTTTCATAGATTCATAGATACTAAGGTAAGAAGGGACCATTATGATCATCTAGTCTGACCTCCTGCACAATGCAGGCCACAGAATTTCACCCACCCACTCCTGTGAAAAACTTCTCCCCTATGTCTGAGCTATTGAAGTCCTCAAATCATGGTTTAAAGACTTCAAGGAGCAGAGAATCCTCCAACAAGTGACCCGTGCCCCATGCTACAGAGGAAGGCGAAAAACTTCCTTCCTGACCCCAAATATGGTGATCAGCTAAACCCTGAGCATATGAGCAAGATTCACCTGCCAGATACTACAGAAAATTCTTTCCTGGGTAACTCAGATCCCACCCCATCTAACATCCCATCACAGGCCATTAGGCCTATTTACCATGAATATTTAATTACCAAAATCATGTTTCTCTTGTAGCCAAAACGAGTCAACTCATGGGGGGTTTCCTTCCCTTGAGGACAAGCTGATCAGATTTGGCTACAGCCGGGCAAACCACTTGTAATGACCATGATGTTAGTTGTCACTGGGGATTGAATCTGGGAATCTCCGAGACTAAATCAGGAGCCCCTTGGGTTTGAGCTAAAGATCTGAGTCCCGTAGCGGAGAGCTGCAGTGAGTAGTGCTGGACAGGAAATGGGTTTCTCATCCTGCTACAATTGTCAAGGTTCTGAAAAATGTTCCTGTCTTGAAACAGGATGGAACCTCAATCTTGAACGTTTCTGCAAACTGGCAAGCCAAACGTTTTTTGTTGGGTTTTTTTGGTTCAGGTAGATTTTAAAATATCTTGTTCTGATTTTGACCTTTTTTTAGTGCAAATTAAGTTAAATTTCAAAACAAAAAATTGTTTAAAAATGAAAAACCAAAACCTTTCATTTTGTGAATGTCAGATGGCACGTGTGATCATTTTTGGGGAAAAAAAGCAACACTTTTTTGAGTTGGGAAATTTGTTGAAACTGACCCATTCCCCTGGAACAGTTCAGATTTTGACAAATTGGCATTTTTGACCAAAAAAAAAAAAAGTTTAAACAAAAAATTTCCAACCAGTTTTAGCAGAGATGTTTACTTGCAGTTCTATCACTCAGCCACTAGATGTCTCTATGCTGTATAGAGTTCCAGCAGGGTGTTGTTCCTGGTAAACAAGCTAGAGCAAGCTGGAATGGGAGCAGTGTGGAAGGCTGTTAATTTGTGTCTGTAATATTTAGTTGTTCATTAAATGTCTCCTCTTTAAGAGGGACTGTGAGTCCATGAATCAAGACAGGAATCATTGCTAACTTGTATCCTGTGTAGGTCACGTATAGATGGGGGAGAATCATTGGTTGCATGTTCATAGCCAGCAACTTTTTCATTGAATTTAGCCTGGTTTTTCAGTTCACAATCATCTGCCCCCAGATACTGATCTTTTTTTAAAACACATTTGTTCATTATCTTACCATGCGGCATGGCGGTGGGAGAAGCAGTCAAATGGGGCGCCCAGACTGGCTGTGTTGGCAAAGAGGAGAATGGCAATGTGCTAAGAAATGAAGGCCAAGGGATGAGGAGGGGCAGATTAACGAGAAGAAGAAGCTTGCACTTGATATGGTGGAGGAGGAGGACCCAGTAGTGAGACATCAGAGAAATACACTGGGATGGGAGACTGGAGCAGGGAATCATTGATGTGAAGATGGCATTGAACGTAAGAACGGCCATACTGGGTCAGACCAAAGGTCCATCTAGCCCAGTATCCTGTCTTCCGACAGTGGCCAGTGCCTGGTGCCCCAGAGGGAATGAACAGAACAGGTAATCATCAACTGATCTATCCCCTGTCGCCCATTCCCAGCTTCTGACAAACAGAGGCTAGAGACACCATCCCTGCCCATCCTGGCTAATAGCCATTGATGGACCTATCCTCCATGAATTTATCTAGTTCTTTTTTGAACCCTTTTATAGTGTTGGTCTTCACAACATCCTCTGGCAAGGAGTTCCACAGGTTGACTGTGCATTGTGTGAAGAAATACTTCCTTTTGTTTATTTTAAACCTGTTGCCTATTAATTTCATTAGGTGATCCCTAGTTCTTGTGTTATGAGAAGGAGTAAGTAACACTTCCTTATTTACTTTCTCCACAGCAGTCATGATTTTATAGACCTCTATCATATCCCCCCTTAGTCTTCTCTTCCAAACTGAGAAGTCCCAGTCTTATTAATCTCTCCTGATACGGAAGCTGTTCGATGCCCCTAATAATTTTTGTTGCCCTTTTCTGAATCTTTTCCTATTCCCGTATATCTTTTTTGAGATGGGGCGACCACATCTGCACGCAGTATTCAAGAGGTGGGCCTACTGATTGAACTGATTAGATCTCCGGAGAGAGAGTTTGGAGCGAGAAAGGGAGGGTGCCAAGGACAAGAGCCCCGTGGGAAAGTGAGAGAGGGGAGGAGGACCCAGCGAAAGAGATGCTGAAAGCACGGCTAGGGGCAGGAGGTGAACTAGGAGAGGGCCGTGCTGTGAGAGCCAAGGGTGGGCAATATTAGAGAGAATGGGGGAAATGGTGCAGGATGGAACAGAGAAGCCTCACCTTAACAAGAGCAGTGGCGAGGGCAGAAGCTGGAATTGTGCGTGGAACAAGGATGGAGAAACTAAGACAAGGAGACAGTGCATCTGCGTGGATGGGAAAGGCTTCCCCTTGCTGCTGTCCACTGCTTGATTTGAACCCACAGTCCAGCAGGGCAAGTCTCCCAGCCATCGTCCTAGCCCCTGGCTTACAGCATCCACCCCTCTGTCGAGGTATGGAGACTGCCAATCCTTACCCTGGTCTCCAGTATTCCCGCTAGTCCTCTGTCTTCCAGTAATTAACACCTTCAGCACTGCAGAGCCAGTTCCCAGACTGTAGCCCAGCAGAGCGGTCTTCCTTGGGGGGGGTTGTAACAATGTTCTTTCCTGAAGGCTACAGACGTAGGACGCTTTGATGCCTGCCCACCCCCAGCTCCCACCCTCTTCCCGCCAGGGTAGGAGTAAGGTCCTGAGCCTGAGAGCAGGGGCGCGGGAACAATTTGTAAAGTGGGGGTGCTGAGAGCCAATGAACTGAGCTGCAAACCCTGTATATAATGGAATATAGTGTATATAGTTCTAGCACCTATGCATGAGGAGACGATTATGGGATTTTGAGCCCTGCTGATGCTGCTGTTGTTGGGATTATTAATTAGGGGACTTGTCTAGCATGACCGCCTCTGTTTGTCATTATCGGAGGCCATCTCTCGTGCCGGCTGTGTTACAGCGAGGGATACATGATACTGAAATATTTATGAGGGCTCAGACACAGAGAAGGAATGAAGTCACCTTGCGGGGGGAGTGGCAGAGCAGAAAAATCTCCCTGTGACTTTTTGGTATTGGTCTTAGGCTGCGGGGACCAAGGGATGGTTACAGCTGCATGGGATTGGCACAGCTGTGGGCAACGTCCGGGCATCACCCTTGGCTGCTTGTCTCTGTGTTTGTGAAATAAAGAGCTCAAACGGTCTGGCTTTTGAAATGCAGCGAGGATGAGTTGTTACTCATGGAATGGCAGCCCACTCCGTTCCACTGTTACTAGAGTATTAGCCAAGTGCACGGGGATAGGGTGGAATAGCAAGTGTCCCTTAGGTGTCTCAGTCTGGCTCGCTTTCCTACCTTTTCCCATCAGCGTTTGTTGGTACAGGTTATTGGGACACCCTGTGAACTTACACTCACTTTTCACAGTCAAACTCGCAATGAGGGCAAATGGGTAGGCCCAGTTCTCACAAGAGGCCCCCCGTGGGCGAGCCCCCCATCTGCTTCCTGTACGCTTCGGAGTCACTCCCAGTCCAGATCTCCCTTCACTGGTAATAACACTACCTTGGTCCTAGAGAGCCTGCGGGCTGGGGATCTCAAAGCTCTGGGCAAACACTAAGGAAGTAAGCCTTCAGCAAATGCTTTTACCCTTGCGAAAAGTGTTACTGCCAAAGGCCAGGCACACTGCCACTCACAACAGTGTCCAGGGCGAGGAATCCTGCTAGCGAGCTAAGTACATAAAGGCCCGATCCAAAGCCCTTTGAAGTGTTTCCTCTGATTTCAATAGGCTTTGGATCGGGTGTCTAGGTACCTAGCCCTCCCTGTAGATTTCCTAGTGTATGCTGGAGCTGGGGTCTTTTCCTACAGACAAAGGGATGAGAATAAAGGGTGTATGGGAAAGGATATTGATCCCTTCCCCTGGGGCCTGCAGCGGGGAGAAGCTCCGCCGGACCTTTTGATTGGGGGGAGGGGGAAGGTTCTTCCCATTGACAAGCCACCCTATCAGTGTGGTGACTCTCTGTGCAAGGCCAAGAGCTGCTTCCAGTTGATGGTGGGTCTCCATGGTTCATTGTTACTGAGAGACTTCAGTGCTCACATTGGTAACTCAGGCACACTGTTCCCAGACCTCACGTCTACCCCTCCTACCATGGGATTCAACCAGAAGAGCTTGCCTACAAGGCCGGCCACACCCTATGTTTGATCTTGGTGTTGGGGGCCTGGGAATCGCTCTCCACTCTGGTCAAACAACTACTGCCTTGCTGTAGGGAATATGGCCCAACCGTGCTAGTGGACCCCTCACGGCTCTCCCTTCTCAGAGAGGATAGAACCCAGCCAAGGGACCAAGCTGCTTATGACCTTGTGGAACCCTACAGCTGCCTGCAGTCCATGACCACTGACCTACCGCCCCCAACATACCCTTTCCCCTCCCCTCCCATGCCCCCTGTAGCACAACACAGCTCACAGAGACCTGGATGAGGATCATCAAAACCCTAGCCAGACAGAGCAGATGCTGGCAGGAAAGAGAAAACAGTGAATCTAAATTCATCACATCTCCCTGGACCAAAGGCGCCCACCCCCCTTGAGCAAGGTGGTTCGCCATCTCTGGGCCTGCCAGACTCAGCTGATCCACATGGCATCCGTAGTTAGAAATATTGGCCAAAGGCGACGGCCCTTCCTGTTGAATGAAGACCACAGTGCATCACGCGTCCCTCCCCGCTGTCCGTGCCATAGCCCCTTTCCTAAGAAACACAGTTCAGCAAGCCCATCACCCATGTGCTCCAGGGAGCCTAGCAGGCAGGCCGCAGGCAGCTAGGATTAGAGCCAGCTGGGAAATGGGTTTTGTTTCCCATGAAAAATGCTGGTGAAACAAAAACGGTTTTGGTTCTGTAGAAGACATCGTTCAAAACCCCAAAATGTTGCGGTTTTTGGGCTGAAATTTTTCTGGTTTTGGTTGCTGAAAACTGGGACGTTTCCCACCGAAATTTCAATTGTGACAAAAAAAACCCAAACCATAGTTCATTTAAAAAAAAAAAATCAGCACTTGATATGAGACTCTTCCCTCTGATTCAATACTGGGCCAGTCCCGCAGCCTGAGCTAGGGGGCGCTGTGCTTCAGGAAGTGGCCTCATTCTGAGACTTCTTAAAGCGCTGGTCTGGACCACCTGTGGTCATTAAAGATCCAGTGACTTGTCTTGCAAGCATAGGGCAGTTTGATCTGGTGTCCTGGAAAAATTCCAGTCTGGGTGATTTACATTCTGTCTCCCCCAAACCCATCCGGCCGCTCCAATTGGTAGCCATATCCACTTCCTGTCCTAAATTAAGGTATTGAGCTGCTCTGTGCCAATAAGCAGCTGCCACGTGGCACGTCAGGAGCGGCTACATTCCAGTGACATGGGAAGTGACCCTGAGGACAGTGTGTAGTTCAGTTTCTCTCTACTTGTCCTCCACAGGGAGCTATCAATTTTCCTATCCCATGCCCGGGAATCCCTGCCCATCACTGTGGGATCTGAATGCTGCAGCTTTGGGATAACAGAAGCAACATAAGTATCAGATCATCACCATGTTTCAGTAGTTTAAGGGTTACATGGCTGGTGTTTCATTAAGGAGAGGAGCAAAATATTCACAGCCCTCTGATGCACAAAGAGAATCCCACCCCTGGCTAGAACAGTTTAGGACAGGAAGTGAAGATGAACTGGCTCTGTCTCCCCCACACCCAGTCAGCCTGGAGCTGAGTGCTGATTGCACCCAGTCGATCCCCTAGCCAGTCTTGTGTAATCCCATCTAATTTGGCAGGCGAAGCAGCTAGTTTCAGAGCTGGGAAGTAAAATCCAAAGGCTAAAAGCCCAGCTACAGAGCATTCGCTGGGCCCCGTCTCGCTGAGGCACCATAAAATGCTTTTCAAGCACTGTGGCCTTTGAAATCCATGCCCAGCAGTAACAGCAGAGAGCCGCCCACCGCAGGAGCCTGCTAGGCTGTCAGTCTAATGCACAGTCGCCTGATCTTCTGATGGGAATTCTTAGGTTTCCGTTGAGCATCGCCTCACATATGTGCTGATTGTTTTATCTCTGTTTGGAGCCAGCTGTGTTGTGGAATAGGCTGAGCGAATCTCATGGACTTTGGACGGTTGGCAACCTCTTTCTTCTGGGTTCACAAACCCACTTTCCTGTAACTTAAACCTGTTTGGGGTCGTCCCGCCCCCCCATCCCGCCTCAAAGCTGATTCACTTTTGCATTCAACCTTCCCTGCGTTGTTTAGCTAAGGGAAGCCTGTGCTGTACGTTATTACTAATACCAATATTAGCATGAGAAGAACCATTCTTCAGAAGCTCAGCAGGTGTAACAACATGCTGGCACAGTAAGCCTCACGTTCCCCTTGTGTGGTTAGTCTGCTACAGGATAACAACCTACTACTGCTATCAGGGAACGCAATTACTCCAGTAGCTCAAGTCGTAGAGCCCTGCGCCGTGATGCTGAAGCTCACGATTCAAACTCTGCTCTGGTGCGTCTGGAGTGACCCCCAGTGTAAGTCAAGAGGGTCCCCTTTATTCCATTCAGTCTGCAACGAGTGTTTGTTTTGCTGCTGAATTTCTTGCCTATTTTTTAATTCTCTCCGCGTTTGATTTTTCGTACCCACTCCCTGCCCCATTTTCCACCTTATATTTTTCCGCTGGATTTTCTCTTCTCTGCTCTTCTCCTGCAGCCTGTTTGGTTTTCACTCTTCTTGTTCCCTTGTGGCTTTTCCAGCCTAATGTTTTCCCTTTGATTTTTATTTCTCTCTCCAGCCTGCAGCTTCCTTACTTTCTCCCACGCGCTCTCCTAAAACCAACACACTACCCATTAAGTTCCACCTGACAATACAGGACAGGAGAATGGTGTTGAAATCAGCAAACTGGGTTTGTTTGTCGCCTTTTAAAGGGATTATTGAAAAATCCTATTCTCTGCTATGGGGTGAGAGTCCGGTTGAACCCGCCCAGGATAGCGGAACAGTCATTGTGCATCTCATCTCAGTGCATTAGTTACAAGCCCTCGCTACCAAGGGGTACAGGAAGGAGGGCACAGCTGTGACGCCTCTTATAGGGAGAAGGCCCCACACAGAACCCTCTGTGCCCCATACATAGGGTTGCCACTTCAGAGGCACAAAAAACCAGGACAGCCAAACCGTTTCCCCAGGACAGCTACCCCAAAGAAAGGGACAATCCTGAGAAACCCTACCCAGGTGGCAACCTTACCCATATGTTCAGTCAATTCAGGGAATCAGGAAGTGAACATCCTAATATGCCACTGAGGTGGGCAGAGAAGCAGCCATTTTGTCCCTGGGCAATCCTGAAAGCAGCCATTTTGCCATGCTCCTGCTGTGGTGGCATTGGGCAGTGCCCAATCCTTGGGACGGGTGGGGTGTGGGATGGTGGGATGAACAGCAGGGCCATGTGTTACATCTCTGACCCTTGCATGCTGTCTGGATCTCAAATCAGAATCCTAGTGCACCTTGGCCCTATATATATATGTGTATGTGTGTATACATATATATATAGGTGACTTCATATAATCCCTGCTAATGGAAGCTCAGGGTAAGCCAGGGGCAGGGCTGGAGCGTTCAGAAATGAAGCCGATCGATAGAGAAGCTACGTGGGGAGGTAAAGTCCGGTAACAATCTCAACAGGGAGCTTTCTCTCAGCAGTGGAGAGGGCAGCTGAGATGAAATGGGCCAGCGCGAGCCTGAGCTCCCTGGCTAATGCAGAGCTTCAGCAGAGCTTCCTAAGCCTTTTGCATCAATATTACACCATCCCCCTCCTCATCCCATCGGGGCCCAGCATCCAGACTGGAGCTGCAGCTTAATCCTCTCGCAGAAGGAGACCGGGCCTGGTTTTTTTTAACTCATCTTCTCCATAGCAGCATCTGCCAGCTGCTGGGCCCACGCCGTAGCAAACCTAGTCAGATGGCCACTGCTGCTGCAAAGTGATATTATTGCCCAGCGAAAAGAATCACTGGCAAAAAATGGACAAAATATATTGGAGAAGTCCTGCTTCCTTCCCGGTAATACAGGGATGTTATTTGGGAGACCCAGCTATTTCCTCCAGTTCTTGGCAGGGCCAGATCCAGATTGTGTTTACACCACTAGTTACGCCAGTGCAGTTACTCCGGATTGCATCTCGCTAAAAGAGATCAGAATCAGGCTCGTAAGGATTAATCTCTGAGCCCCCAAACGCTCGCTCACGTGAGTCACTTTATGCATGAGAGACGTTCCATTGAACTCAGTGGGAACATGCACGGCCCCGATCCTGCAGACACAACTTTAAGCACACAAGGAAGGTACTGGCTGAAAGCTATTAAATCAACTTTACATGTTCTTCTCCTGCAGGGCTTTACCCTGCTCTCTGGGAAAGTAATGGGAGTTTTGCCATCAACTTTAGGCTTGTCTAGGTCATTAAGAACATACAGGGCTGGCTTTAGGCCGATTCCCCCGATTCCCCTGAATCGGGCCCAGCGCCTAAGAGGGCCCCGCACTGGCAGCTTTTTAAGTTTTACTCACCTGGCGGCACTCCGGGTCTTTGGCAGCACCTTGGCAGCAGGTCCTTCAGTGCCGCCGAAGACCCGGAGCGAGTGACGGACCTGCCGCCCAAGACCCGGAGCGCCACCGGGTGAGTACAAGCGGGTGTTCCAGTCGGGCCCCGCACTCCCTAAAGCCGGCCCTGAGAACATAAGACATCAAAGCGGCCATACTGGGTCAGACGAATGGTCCATCAAGCCCAGTGTCCTGTCTTCCGACAGTGGCCAGTGCCAGGTGCCCCAGAGGGAATGAACAGAACAGGGAATCAGCAAGCGATCCCCTCACGCCCATTCCCAGCTTCTGGCAAACAGAGGCTAGGGACACATTCTTATTATTTGGATTATGGTAAGACCTCATTGTGGCAGGTGCTGTACAAACATATAACAACGAGCCCAGCCGCTGTTCCGAATGGCTTATGATTCCATTTATCCCAGGGGCCTTTCATGCCGTGACGTGTCTAACACACCTCGTGGCCACACGCACAAAAGCATGTGCAACAGTGCACAACTGTTGACAGCACCATTGGTCCTTTGCTCCAGATAAGGCGAAGCTCTGGGGAGTCCACTGCAGTCACGCTGGCAGAAAAGGCAACGGGGCACCCCTGTAGTGCAGACAGGGCCTCGGGTGCAATGCAGGTAAGAACATTTTCAGCATATTTGTCAGCAAGTTAAGGAAGTATGGGCTGGATGAATGCACTATAAGGTGGGTAGAAAGCTGGCTAGATTGTCGGGCTCAACGGGTAGTGATCAATGGCTCCATGTCTAGTTGGCAGCCGGTATCAAGTGGAGTGCCCCAAGGGTCGGTCCTGGGGCCGGTTTTGTTCAATATCTTCATAAATGATCTGGAGGATGGTGTGGATTGCACTCTCAGCAAATTTGCGGATGATACTAAACTGGGAGGAGTGGTAGATACGCTGGAGGGGAGGGATAGGATACAGAAGGACCTAGACAAATTGGAGGATTGGGCCAAAAGAAATCTGATGAGGTTCAATAAGGATAAGTGCAGGGTCCTGCACTTAGGATGGAAGAATCCAATGCACCGCTACAGACTAGGGACCGAATGGCTAGGCAGCAGTTCTGCGGAAAAGGACCTAGGGGTGACAGTGGACGAGAAGCTGGATATGAGTCAGCAGTGTGCCCTTGTTGCCAAGAAGGCCAATGGCATTTTGGGATGTATAAGTAGGGGCATAGCGAGCAGATCGAGGGACGTGATCGTTCCCCTCTATTCGACATTGGTGAGGCCTCATCTGGAGTAGTGTGTTCAGTTTTGGGCCCCACACTACAAGAAGGATGTGGATAAATTGGAGAGAGTCCAGCGAAGGGCAACAAAAATGATTAGGGGTCTAGAACATATGACTTATGAGGAGAGGCTGAGGGAGCTGGGATTGTTTAGCCTGCAGAAGAGAAGAATGAGGGGGGATTTGATAGCTGCTTTCAACTACCTGAAAGGGGGTTCCAAAGAGGATGGCTCTAGACTGTTCTCAATGGTAGCAGATGACAGAACGAGGAGTAATGGTCTCAAGTTGCAGTGGGGGGGGGGGTTAGATTGGATATTAGGAAAAACTTTTTCACTAAGAGGGTGAAAATGGAATGCGTTACCTAGGGAGGTGGTAGAATCTCCTTCCTTAGAGGTTTTTAAGGTCAGGCTTGACAAAGCCCTGGCTGGGATGATTTAACTGGGAATTGGTCCTGCTTTGAGCAGGGGGTTGGACTAGATGACCTTCAGGGGTCCCTTCCAACCCTGATATTCTATGATTCTATGATTTTTTCCTTAAAAAACACGATTTTTTTTTTGTCAGAACTGGGTTCCCTTCTCAACCACCAGTCATGGAGGAAGGATGGTTCTGTGCTTACAGCCTTGCAGTAGGACTCAGGGCACCTGCCCTCAGCTCCTGGCTCTGCCACACACTTCCTGGGTCACCAGGGGCAAAGCACTCCCGATACATCTACGTTTGAGCTGAGAAGGGTGCGTGAGTCCCTCCCTGAGTAGCTGCTTGACCTAGCGCCTAAAAATAGCTGTGGCAGCTCGGCCTAGGTGCCCCGAGTACAATCCTGCCTGACCCCGTATTCCGGCAGCTAGGTCGGCCCTTGGCTGGAGTCTTGAAAAGTGTCATGGTAATACACACAATAATTTTCTCCTGCTCACTGCAAGTTCTGGGCCCGATTCTGTGTGAGAAAGAGGGGGGTGGGTTTGCAGTTTTTAACTTGGCACTCTCAGCTCTGTGCTTTGAGTCAGTTCCAGTCACAGTTAGAGACACAGAGAGCTGTAAATGCTCCTTTGCCCGGACAAATCAGACAGCTATACGCTTATAGACTAGATCCCTTGTATTTGCAGTCAATTGTGCACACCGAGATGACCAGGTCAGGGTGAGAACCCTTTTTAAAAATGTAGCCCTGATTCTCTAGAGATTAGCCCCTGCTGACAAGCCTGTTTGCAGCCCTATAAATAGCTCTCCTGAAAGCTCTCCCATGCAGGCTGCAAACAGTACAAGTCGCCTATACAGCTGGCTTGCAATGGATTTGGAAAGGGACTCTCATCCCTGGACTCTGCAGCCTCTGGCTGCATGGCTGTTTACTGAATTAACTGGACCCTAAAGTTGTGGGGTTTGATTTTGGATTCTCGGCGTTTTGGTGGCTTTGTCAGCCAGTTAGGTTCTATGTAGTTAGGGCTGGAGGAGGGGTTCTTCAAAAGACTCTTCAAAACCCTGCTATAACCAAGGGTTCTGAAACTGTGATCCCCACTTCCAGCTGCATGATTACAGGTCATTCCGGGCCTCTGCTAGAGGTGAACTGCAAAGCAAAAGAGAAAATGGAGAACTCCCGGCCCCCACCTGTATCCAGCCATTTCCTCAGCATAATTAATTACTTGAAATTATTCAGCACATTGTTTTGTAATTCTGTGCATTAATTATCAGCCGCTCCCTGAGGGTATTGGCAGGTTGGGTTGTGCTGGTGAGTTGTGAATGGTCAGAGAAATCACAGGTAACCACACAGGGTTTTTTTTATAAAAAAGAAGGGGTAAATTAACCTTCTGGATGTTCCAGGCCAGGCAGTGCTAAGGTGCAGAGACCCTGATTACAAATTGGTTTGGGGCTAGTCAGTTATGAAAAGTTGTTTAAAAATAATTAATGTCAGATGCTTTCAGTGGTCAGCAAAGGTATTTGCCACTGGATGCATTCGATGAAGTGAGCTGTAGCTCACGAAAGCTCATGCTCAAATAAATTGGTTAGTCTCTAAGGTGCCACAAGTCCTCCTTTTCTTTTTGCTGATACAGACTAACACGGCTGCTACTCTGAAACCTGTCAAAGGTACTCAGTCAATCCACACATGCAGTAGCACTGGATGGCTTGTTGCAGCTTTTTACAAGCCGTAATTGCCACTGCTGATCTGTTGCTGAGCATGGCCAGCTGGTAGATAATGCCCACATCAGCAGTGGTGGTTGTGAAGCCAGGATTTGCTTATCATGGGAGAATCGGCGTGAGTAAATGCCGTATCCCCCAAATGAAAAGTGGGTAATCTCCCTTTTCCGGCACTCATCCTCGACTGCACTAGTGATCACAGAGTATTGTTTCTGTTGTACAAGAACACAAAGTATGCCAGCGTGAATACCCACACGTGTGACTCTGACATTCGGTTTTCACTCATACTCAATGCATGAACCTCTGTGTCAGTGAAACTCAACGGTGAGAATGTTCAGAAAGCCTTTGACAAAAGCTCTGATGCAAAGTAAGCAGTCATAGGATAAGTGGGAAGGTCCTCTCATGGATCAGTCACTGGTTAAAAGCTAGGAAGCAAAGGGTAAGAATAGATGGTCAGTTTTCACAGTGGAGAGAGGTAAATAGCAGGGTCCCCCAAGGATCTGTACTGGGACCAGCACTGTTCAACACATTCATAAACGATCTAGAAAAAGGGGTAAACAGTGAGGTGGCAAAGTTTGCAGACTTGCAAAATTACTCAAGATCGTTAAGTCCAAAGCTGGCCACAAAGAGTTACAAAGGGACCTCACTAAACTGGGTGACTGGGCAACAAAATGGCAAATGAAATTCAGTGCTGACATGTGCAAAGTAATGCACATTAGAAAACGTAAGCCCAACTATAAATACAAGATGATCAGGTCTAAATTAGCCCACACCTTGAATACTGTCAAGTGTTGTCCTGAACTGGGCCTTTTTGAAAACTAAATCAACAGCTTGCAGTATTCCCCTAGTGACACGTCTGGCATCTGGAATGTCACTCTGGGGACCTCTTTCAGTGAAGCAGGAATTGGTCAGAGGATTCCACGGAGACCCAAAAGGCATGTAAAAAGGTTGGCTTGTTGTAAAGTATTTTCGTGCTGCATTTTCTCCACGTAGCTGGGCATTCGGAACAGCAATCTGTGGGTGGGACCGTTTTCCCTTTTACCTTTTCATAGATTAATCAATTCCGAGGCCAGACGGGATCATTGCGATCTTCTAGTCTGACCCCCTGTATAACACAGGCCGGAGAACTGCGCCACAATAATCCCTAGAGCAGAGCTTTTAGAAAAACATCCCATTTTCATTTTAAAATGGTCAGTGATGGAGAATCCACCACGACCCTGGTAAATTTTTCCCAATGGTTAATTACTCACTGTTAAAAATTTATACCTTATTTCCAGTCTGAATTTGTCTAGCTTCAACTTCCAGCCATTGGATTGTGTTAGATCTTTCTCTGCTAGACAGAAGAGGTTGCTATTAAATATTCCTTCCCCATGTAGATACTTATAGACTAATCAAGTCACCCCTTTATCTTCTCTTTGTTAAACAGACGGAGGTCCTTGGGTCTATTGCTATAAGGCATGTTTCCTAATCAGTTAGTCATTCTCGTGGTTCTTCTCTGAACCCTCTCCAATTTATCAACAGCCTTCTTGAATTGTGGGCACCGGAACTGGATGCCATATTTCAGCAGCAGTCGCACCAGAGCCAAATTTTTGAAACAAAACAAAACCAAGTGACTATTTCAACACTATGTGGCCACTTGCTCTGCTTTACCCATGCATGCTGGGATTGTTACAAACCGTAGTGAACCATTCTCCTCTGTCTTAACCTCCTGCTTCCAAAATACCAGTGCCGCCCTTGCGTGATGTACAGGTGCTAAGAGAGGTGCACATTCTAATGTTAGGGAAATATTGGCTCCTGGTTACTCAGGCAGAACTCAGTGGGAGTCAACGGGGATTTGGCTGAAGAAGGTGGGCAGCATCTGACCCTCAGTTTTCCCCTTTGTGAAATGGGTGCATTTCGCTGCCCTTCCTAATGGGGGAAGAGAGGGTTATAAAAAGATTTGCAAGGCCCAGTGAGAGCCTCAGAGAGGTTGCTCCACCCAGTCCCGTCTTGTGTCTTCAACCGTGTTACCAGATGCTGTAGCGGAAGGTACAATAAATCCTGCAATAGGCAGTTATGCAATAACCTGCTGCAGGGTAAATGCTTCCTAATCACTAGAGGTTGATTTAAGCCCTGAAATAGGAGGATTTATAACCCTTCCAAAACTCATGGGTTTTTTTTAATATTTACCATTATATATCTGAATATTCTTGTCATTCATACCAATGCCCAATCCATTTTTTTAATCCTGCTAAGCTCTTGGCCTCAATGACATCTTGTGGTGGTGGGTTCCACAGGCTAACCAGGCATTGTGTGAAAAGATATTTCTGCTTTATCTGTGCTGAGTTGGTCACTCTTCAGTTCCATCCCCTGATGAAAGAAGTGCAAAGTGAAACTGCAGTCATGTTGGTGCCAGGGCTTCAACTGCGTTCAACCAGAAGGAGCGTTTTTTCATTTGGGATTAGGTGACAATTTACCCTGTGAATGTACACACAGTTTATAGGCTCAATTCTGCAGGCACTGCTGACCTGCGTAAGGGCTGCAGGATCGGACCCTCTATTTGATCCTTAGCAGACTGATAAACCATGTCTGATACGTACAGCAGGGCTGATGAGTGCAGTGTAATGAGTAGAAACACTGAAGGTGTGCATGAATTTCACAGGGGCACTGACAAGTAGCTTTAGTCCAAAATGTAGCTAGGTTTTTTTGTTTAGAAAAAGGGGGGCAGGAAGAAAGAGGAGATTCGAAACCACACTGGCTTGCAAGCATATCAGAGACTGCCTTTGGCTCTGTGTTTGTACAAAACAACAGGGCCCTGATCCCTGATTGGAGCCTGTACATGCTATGGCAATACAGATAATACAATTAATTATGAACAGACGTGATTTCATACTCTGATGTTTACTCACTGAAAACAAGAGGATTTTTTTTTTAAATAAATTGAAACTTTCTTTTACTCTATATTTGTACAAAGCACAATGAAGGGCTGGTCCTCACTGGGGTCTTGGGTGCTGTTAAAATAAATAACAAAACAGCCAGCAAGTGACACTGACCGGACTGTTTTCATTGTCCCAAGCAGAGTGCAGCTGAGAAGTCAACAAACAGCATCAATGGTGAAAAGTAAATTGCATGTTACTGTATGGTAAAGGGTTGTTAATCTGAGGGGTTGACATGACCTAGGTAAAGAAGCATGTCTCAAAAATATTGGCCTACATTCCTTTTACAAGAGTAGTGATTTGGATGCCTTGATTTGGGTGTGGGGTGGGGAGGGTGAGCTTGAGATGCTTTAAAGGGGCCTGATATTTTAGAGGACAGGTGCTCAGCACTTTCTGAAATTTGGGCCCTTGAACACATCTTGGGTGGGCACCCAAAAAGAGCTGCCTCTCCGATGGCTAGTCACTTCCAAAAAAAACCCCCTTGTTCCGTTAACCTTGACGGTGCCCTTTTAGCTGCCTCCCTACCCAGCTCTCCGTGTACAGAGTCAGCTCTAGTTCTGTGGCTCTCCTCTGGCTGTCGGCCGCTCCCTCAAGCATGCAACAAAATCACAAGTCCAAAAATTCTTCAGCCGGGTGCTAACGGAGACAGAGCTCAGCAGAAGAGACGCCCCCAAAGGAGCAGTGGAGACTAGGATCATTTTCTCATCCTGACTATTAGCTCTGAAGGGAATTGGTTTTACTCTCCTGAGTTACATAGTCCCACTCTCATTCATCCAGGGTGTGATCCAAAGCCCAGTGAACAGGGGGCTTTCTATTAACCATCATGGGCTTTGCCTCTGGCCCTATCTATGAAGATCCAAGATCCAACTCTGCCACCTTTAATCAAATGAGTATGGGGCTACTTGCTGGAGGAAGGAATGCTCCTGTGAGTAAGGATTGTGAGATATAGCCTCTTACTCCCACCAGGGTGCCTAGCGTAGGTGTGTGTATGAATTAAACCATGGGTTCTCAACCTGGCAGTTCCCCCCGCCCTACCCATGGTACTAAATGAAATGGGGGTGCTGCTAGATGGGAACGGGGTTCTGGTGTGGAAAAGGATGAGAATCACTGAATTAGACTGTAAACTATTCAGGGCCTGGTCCATGTCTTCTCTATGTTCTCTAACGCCCTGTATAAATGCCAGATAACAATGCTGGGAAACAGCTACTAAGAAGTTACTCTATGTAGAGATAGTCTTACCATATTCTGGGCAGAAGAAAGCATCTCTCCAGGGGCTATGGGAAAGACTTATTTATTCACAGTAATGTCAAAAATCTATTTTTATTCTAGGCAGAGCTGGTAGTAATGTCTGTAGTGAAGGTTGCTTAATGCATTTTATTTCTACCAGGAAGAACATTACTCAAACCAAAAATAAAATATTTGTTTTAAAAACCCTCCTTTCCTCTCTGGTCTGTGCTGGCGGAGAATCCATGTGTGCCATCCCAATTTGCAGCTAGTCTTTTTACCACAAAGAGAAGCAAATACATACTCATCCCCCTTTAACACCTTCTGCCCTAAAGACACCAAATCCCAAAACTCAGAGCTGGAGTAAGCTGAAATAGTAATGATTAAGGTACTCTTTAATAATAACACTAATAGTCCAGCCAAATACAGAATTAGGCATTTAAGCAATTCTGTGTTTTGTACACACACACATGTTTTATGTACTCATAGCTAATCTACTCTATCTAGGTAAATATATACACCACTTTTATACCTCCCACCATTCATTTAATCCTGCTTCACCTCTGCCTCTTATCTTTAAGGGCTGAGACCTCCCCTCCCTCTTCTACTGCAAGGAGGAGTCAGACCACTTTATTTTTCATTCCAACCTCAAGATATTATTCTTGAAGTGAATTAACATTAACACCTCCCCTCTAAGGTCATTGCCTGTGTTTGGGTCCCCCCCCCCCTTTCTTTCTTTCTTTCTTTCTTTCTTTCTTTCTTTCTTTCTTTCTTTCTTTCTTTCTTTCTTTCTTTCTTTCTTTCTTTTATTTTAATCGCCTTCTACCTCTCTGTCTCTTTCCTTGCGGACCTGAGTCAAAGCCCAGGGAAATCAACGGGAGGCTTTCCATGGACAGCAGTAGGTTTAGGATCAGGCCCTGAGTCTGTCTGGTTCTTTCTCTCGCTTTCCATATGAATGCAAACAAAAGTAAACGCAGGACTTCAGTGCCCCTTCTGCGGGCAGAACACCTGTCATTCAATTCTTCCAAGCTGCTTGCTCGGAGCAGTATCCGTGATGCCATGAGATCACTTCTCCTGCACCTCAGCAGAGCTCAGTGGCCCTGCTATAGGAAGGGTCCAGTGTGTTTGTCTGGGAGAATCTCCTCCTAGCCTTGCCCTTCGATGGCTGAAGTCACCAGGACAGAGCTAAGGGGTTACCCCGGAAAGACCCAGCTTCCATCCAGAACTGCAAAGAACCTGCCCAGGGAACAAATATGAACCATTCCTTCTTAAATCATCTCTGCTTCGCCCCAAAAGCGCTAAAACCCAGGGCTCTGTTAGACCCTCAGTAGCTCGGAAGGACTCCGATCCCCAGCCCCCCTGTCACTTGCCGTTCTGATCTGTGCTTTTCCACTGTCAAATTAAGTAGACCGGGGGGAAAACCCCGAATATTGCTCCACAATGACTCTAGGGGAAAGAATAATCTGACGTGCTGGGACCAGACTAGATTTAGCTTTTAAAAATCCTTAAATCGGTCACCCTCGATCCAGATTGGGTGGGATGTATATTTTCCTGACAGGGCTGTTTATTAATGTATTTGTTGTATTTAATGAATGAGCTGGTGGTCAACAGAAAATGTGGCCATGGGAAAGGAGAGATGCGATGTTACCCCGCGGAATGCCGGCTTTATTCACCCCCACCCGCACCCCCCAGCGTCGGGGCAAAGTCTGGTATATTTCAGCCTCCAACAAATGCAACCGGGGACTTGCAGAACCTTACGGGGGAAACACAGAGAGAAGAACCAGCAGCATCTCCTGTGGGTTGAAAACAATCCTGTCCCTCGATACAGACACAGAAATCTACTTAACCCCCCCGCCCACCCCCGAATATAGATCATACAGTCAGCCAGAGCTATGGATAATGGAACGGAGATTGCAGATACAGCGGGGGGAAAGCGTGCAGACCGTGCATTAGTCTTGGGTTCCCTTTCCTGGTCTGCCACAGGCTCTCTGTGTGACCTTGGGCATGTTTCTCTGCCTCAGTTGCAAGAAGAATAACCTGTGGATTATAACCAACTACACACGGCAGGAAGAGATAAGAAGCGTCCAGGAGCCATACAGATATCGAGGTGTCGGATAATCCACCGGAGCATTTGCTCCTCCTTAAAAACGAATTTCATACAAAAATTGATTTTTCAATACAGTCGAGACTGATTGTTAGTTAATTAATTAATTTTAAAGGGGGGGGGGCACATTCCTTGTCATTTCCCTCCCGGGCCCGGCAGTGCGCGTTTGGAGCACGTGGCGTTAATACCCGCATAGGGGGAATTTAGTTCATGCTTCTGCGCCTTTTCCCAACGAATTTTCGCTGCGTTTTCTTTTGCACGGTCCTTTGTTCTAACGCTGGCCGGGGTGGAACCGGTGTCAGTTCACACGTGGCTAATGGACCTGCAAAGGGCAGCGGCTCAGTTGCTTGAACCGAACGTGTTCTATAGAAACGACCGAGAACCCATCGCTTGCAATGAACACAAGTCTCTCCAGGGCCCTGTGAGCAATAGCCCCGATCCGCCTCTCGTTTACACTGGGGTAAATCTGGAGCAACTCCACTGACGTCACTCCGGATTTATACTGCTGTAGCTGGCCAGAATCTGGCGCGCTGTTGTCTAGAGACCTGATCTCCTTCCCGCGCGTGTGTCCCTTCTCTCCCTACTCCCCTGGATTATCTTCTTTAACTGCGATGTATAAACTGTAACACGGACACACTCCAAAGGCTGGGAGCTGGTTTTTTGAATGTCTCTTCCAACACCGTATTAGGAAATTCTTCCTCCCCCATGATCTGCAGCTTTCCTCGCTAATCCTAAACTGCAGGCTTTTAGCAATCTGATCCCATCGCTGGCAGCCCTTTGCCACAGACTGGTCAGACTGGTTTGCTTCTCCTACGTGCCCGATTCCCTTCTGGACACATTTCCATAGAGACGTACTCTGTTCTCCTCAAGCTATGCAGTGTTGGGGCTTTCCCCGCCATGTGTTCTGAACAGCAGCCCCAGAAATCTGGTACACACACACACACCAGCCCCAGAAATCTGATACACACAAACACACACACACACACCATCTCCAGAAATCTGGTACACACACACACACCAGCCCCAGAAATCTGATACACACAAACACACACACCCCATCTCCAGAAATCTGGTTCACACACGTACAAGGAGCATTCAATTGCATGGACGGAATTAAACTAGTTTTTTTTTCCTCTAGGAATTTAAAGACACGTCTTTCTATTTGTCTGTAATGTCCATTGCAGAAAAGGCGGCTTTCCATTCTCTCGAGCAACACAGAAGCCGTGTGTGTGTGGGAGGGGGGGGGGGGAATTCTTAAAAATGCGGTTTTTAAAAGTGCCTTTCAAAATCATGCAAAATAAAGTACACGCCGAACGGGAGAGTTTGCTGCCCGTTTCCCCATCCCAGTTTTATTTTAACAGTTTAACTCGGATACCATGTTAAACACAAACTGTATTCATTTATTTTTTGCATCCGCTAAAAAAATAAATACGGAAGCAACGGAAATGGGGAGGAGGTTTTCCACGGGGGTTTTTAGACGCTCCACGTATTGACCCCAAGGTAAAAACAGGTTCCTTTGAAGGAGATCTCCGGTCAATTTCAACCAAAGACAAAACAAAGGGATTGGATTAACAAATGTGTGTGTGTGTGTATTTACACAACGACAAATAATAGTCCATGCGGACACATTCTATGTAGATATATACGGTTGTGGATGTATACAGCAGCCAAGTACACTATATAACTCTATATAGTGTGGATGTATACAGGTACATACGTGCCCATATAAACCTGGATGCGTGTGTGTATACGATGCGTGTGTGTGTTTTATATATTGCAGACACACAATATCGATCTGTATGTCGCTAGATATTAATGTATGTGCTATATGCAGACACATATGTAATATGTCTAGCTGCGTGTGCATAATCTGCATCGACCAGCGGGATCTCTCCGTCTCTCCGCCGATCGACGTGTTGTACCGACGGTTTCTCGGCCTCTTAAAATCGTTTGTGCGGAGAAGGTTCCTGGCACATCTGGGGCAAATGCACACAAGCCCTGTGGAGAAATCTATTGGCACGTTTTTATTCCCTTTATAAAAATCACCCGCATGGGAAGGCGCCCGCGCCTCCTTCCACCAAGGAAAGCCAGCGAGGATTTGCAAGGTTTCCTCCTCGTCGGAGCCTCTGGAAGCCTCTGAGCGGCCACACAGCGGGGGCCGACTGGGGAAATAGATTCTCCTCTGTGCCGAGACAGGACAAATAGCCCTTCTCCTGTGTCGCTCCCCTGCTCTCTGTGCCCGCAGCGACTTTCCAGGAACGCGAGCTCTCGCCCTCGGGACATTTCTAAAATCTCCGGGAGCCGGGAGCTCTCGCCACGGCAGGGGGGTCTGTCTGTCTGTGCCGCTTTCCAGCAGCATCGCCCTCGGGCTTTCTCCGCTGCCTGGCTCCAAAGGCGGCGGGTCCGCCTCCGGGCTCAGCGGCTCTGCGCCAGTCGTGAGCCCGCGGGTAGCGGCTAAGCCCGGTGCCGCTGCGATGCCGGAGAGTTTCCCTTTCGCGCAGTCACACCCAGCTGAGCAGGGCAGGGATCGGCGGCACCCATGGGGTTGGAAGGGATAGACATTGATGGGAGCCGGCCATAAACGGCGTGTGGTTAGTGCCCCGGGCTCTCGCGTTTGGGGGACTCGGGAGAGTGGTTACTCGTTAGATCAGGGGGGGCCCTCCTCGGTGATGGCGTTGTGATATTGAGCCCTAAGCGCGCACGGGGCTGGACTGAGAAACAAACCAAGGTCCTTGCCCGGGTGAATTTACAACCTCAAATTAGGCTGGAAACAGCAGCGATGTCTCTGGGAGTGTGTTCGGGGCCAGTCCATGGTGACATGGGATTTTTCGCTGATCAATAGTTTATTTTGTTTTCGTTTTTGTTTTATCTTTTGCGACCTATCAATTCAAGTAGGCAATCCGGAGGGAAGAGCAGATAGATTTGCATTGTGTGTGTCTATACTATCTTTGTGTTACTTTTGTACGAGGAAATGTATAGATACAATATTTGTCTACACAAATATACTTGTCTATACCTGATAAGTGTAAGTCTAAAAACTTGACATTTATAATACATGCATATAATTTGTGTACATCTCAATTAAATATAGTGTAGGTGTCTGTAGATACCCAGATATATTTTTCTATATATCCATCTACGTATAGTTATATAAATATATAATTATGTATAGATATGTATATATAACGATATGCACGGTATAATTTTTCTTTTTTATGTTTAAATGAGGCTATACAAATACCTAGTAAATGATAATACAGATATAGAAGAGCTCTGTATCAATTATAGATCGATAGATGAATGGAATATCATCTAATCTATCTATCTATCGCTCTATAATTTATATAAAGATAATCTATATCTACACTATAATCAGGATAGATAGATGGATGGAAAATCATCTAATCTATCTATCTATCTTGATTATAATACAGATATAAATGATCTCTCTCTATAAATTATAGATATATATATATACACTATCTATCTAGATAACAATATAGATACAAATGATCTCTCTCCATAAATTAAGGACAGCGAGATCTATCTATATAGATTATAATTTAGATAGATATGATCTTTCTAGATAACATATAGATAGATCTCGCTATCCATAATTTGTAGAGAGAGATCATTTGTACCTATATTGTAATCTAGATAGATAGATGGATACGCTATCAATCTGGATTACAATATAGGTACAAATGATCTCTTTCTATAAATTATGGACAGCAAGATCTATCCATCCGTAGAGAATTCTGCAGGTTGCACGCACGGAGAACTCGATCCATATCATGGTATGGGCCGAGACCCTGCCGGTCACCATTCTCCGGCGCGGTAGATAGAAATCTTCTCTCTGTAATGGGGCGAGGGGCCAGCTCTCTGACCTAGGGCGTGTCTGGGGGACTACAGCCCGGCTTTGGGGCCCTGCGGTGCCTGGTCCGTAAGTCTCCCGCGCACCCCGCGACGAGCCAGCTGCTGTGCCCAGGGCCCCAGCCCCCCCTTCCCCCCCACGCCCTGGAGACGGTCCCCTTGTGCGCGCTGCTCCCCTCCGGCCAGACTACACGCCCGTCACCTGCACCCGGGCGGGCGGCGATGGGCCCCGCTGAAATATTCATGCGGCGCTTGAATTCATGCCTCCTTTCCCGGCTCGGCTAAGGTTTCAGCTCCTTGCCCCGAGCCCATCAGCTGGCAGCGGGAGAGCCAGGGGCCAGAGGGGGGCCGTCTCCGATCGCCCCCCCCCCCGGCTTAAATTTTTAAACGACCCCCGAGGAACAAAGGGGGCGCGGGCAGATCTCCTTTCAAACCCTCCTTTTAAAACGTGGAAACTGGATCCCTCCTCGCCCAGCCCAGCCCCGGGATCAGATGTGACAAGCTGGGCTTTATTTTCCTCCAAGGGGTGTCTAATTATCGACAGCAGGTAAATAGACATAAAGGAGAGCGAGGGGGAGGGTAGTTTGGTACATGTATAAATTACCTCTGGAAGGACCCTAAGGGATCAGACCCAGGTAACCTTCCTCTGAGCGCTGGGTAGGACACACGCCTCCTCCCTCTCTCCCTGGCTCTCTCTCCCCTCCTGTCTCTGGTAACTGCACTGCAAGGAGCTGATGGTGCATTTCACTCGGAGCGGTTGGCACCTGCCGCGACGGACCCTGCTTGTCTGCCAGGTAGCGTATGGACCTTTGTTTTCTGCTGGGAAACAGAGGCACGGTGGTTTGGGGTACAGCGAGGGGACACGTTTGTGTGCATCCTCCAGACCTGCCAGGTAATATAAGATCCCCCCCTCCTCCTTCCCCAACCTCCGCCCCTCCAGCTAATCCTCTGGGCTGGCTGGGTGAGGCTCACTGGTGCTTCCGCGCGGCGGAGATGCTGGACTGGAAACCCCCGGGTCTGTCCGGAGCAGGCGGAATGATCAACAACCCGACCGAGCGACAGAGGGACTGTGGGAAGCAGCATCCCCTCTGACAAGGTGAATGCATTGTGTGTTGGGGAGGAGGGGGTTGCAAAGAGGGGAGACATTCGTGTACATCCTCTAGACCTGCCAGGTAATATAAGCTCCCCGCCCCCGCCCTTTCCCCAACCACCGCCGCTCCAGCTCAACCTCCGCTCCGATTTCATCAGAAATCCGGATCCTGACAGTCAATTCACCGGCGACAGGCCCGGGGAAGCTAAGAGATTGCGCCGGAGTAAAGACCGCAGAATCCGGCTCCGGGGGCCGGGCAAACTCTAGTCCAAAGCGTTACCCCCATTCCTCCCCCGGCACAAAGGAATTGGCTTTCTGGCGACGGGCAAGAGGGGGGGTCTGGGGAGAGCTTAGTGTGTTCTCATTAGGGGTCTAGCCAGATAATAAGAGAATGAATTCTTATTGTTATTATTTTATTAACTGATTTCCCAAAGAAGGGGTTTGGAGAGTTGGATTTTCACGTTCTTGATCACACATGGGGTGCTTATTTTAATTTAACTTCAAAGCGGGAAAGTGCAAATCCGTGAGAGGTGATTTTTTTACACCTTCAATGAACGAATACAAGAAGTTCAAGGGGGTTGTTTTTTCCCGGCCCTCTCCCCCGCCGTGTCTTGATGAGGGAAAAAATCCAAATGTCTTTAAACTAACCCATTAATAACATTTGTAACCATAACAATGGTGTGTGTGTGTGTGTGTCCCTGATTTTATTCCATGTGCTGCGATTTGTGTCTCACCCCCACCCCCCAGTCACCGAAAAAGGGGGAAAACGCCTGAAGCAGCTGTGTTGTGAATTGTGGTTGCTGCTAGGAGTCGGGGGGCTGTGTTCAAAGCCGAAGGGGTTGTGTATCCCAGGGCCATTCCGCTCCCCTGGATCCTTCCCCTTTCTTTCCATCAGAGTCTGGGCACTTCTCGGGACGCTGCTTTGAACTGCGAGGGGCGGGGAGGTGGTTTTTAAGGATCGTTACAAACACCCCATTCAAGTGGGATCCGCAGGCTCCTCGGGAGACAACCTGAGCCGGGCTAAAGCTGCGACCGGTCTGGGGGCCGAGAGCTCCCCAGCGCGGGACTGTCTCCTGCCCACCATCTGGATGGACAGTCACCTGATCCTCCTAAATGGCTGAGGCGAGGAAGCGCCTCTTAAAGAGACAGGTTTCAGAGGAACAGCCGTGTTAGGCTGTATCCGCAAAAAGAACAGGAGGACTTGTGGCACCTTAGAGACTAACCAATTTATTTGAGCATAAGCTTTCCTGAGCTACAGCTCACTTCATCGGATGCATACTGTGGAAACTATGCATCCGATGAAGTGAGCTGTAGCTCAGGAAAGCTCATGCTCAAATAAATTGGTTAGTCTCTAAGGTGCCACAAGTCCTCCTGTTCTTTTTAAAGAGACAGTTGCCTCTGAGACCCCCCCCCCCGAATAATAAAAGTAATAATTAATACCCAGAAGCAGGCACGCCTCATTCCTCCCCGAATGACAGCTGGCATTTCCTCTTCCTTGGGTGAGAGACTCCCAGCTCCACGCCTTGCCAGGCTATTAGCAGTACTGTGTATATTTTCAGCAAGGGGGGGGGGGAAGTTCTTTATGAAACGATTTCCCACCACGTTTCCCCCCCCCCCCCCAGTAGGAAAATCTGCCGATCCGAACACCCTCGCCCGAGACAGGACGCGCTTCGGGTCCCCGCTGGCTATGCGGATTCTCTGGTCAGTTGCAGGTGTCTGTCTGATCGCTTTCTTTGCTCGCAAAGGCCTGTTTCTTTCGCCACCGCCTAGAAAGGAGATTTCTTTACGGGCTGGGTGTCGAGGCCTTTCCAGGCAAAGGGAGAGAGGGAAACACACCCCGTGCTGGGCAGAAGTGGATTGAGCAGAAGTTAATCAGCCGCTGGAAGGGGCCAGCGTCGGTGGAGCGGAATAAAAAGGGTGACGGGATGGGGGGGGGGAAGAAACCCCAAAATATGAGCGATTTAAAACCAAACTCGGGCTGGTGGGAGGAACGATGGAAGGATTCATTAGGTTGGGACGGGGGGCGGAGGGGGAGAAACCCACCCTCTGTCAACATCACAAGGGAGAGACATGAGGGTAGCTACACCCTGGTTCTGCAAAGGTGAGAAGGGTTTCGGTCAGTTCAAACCAGTGGGTTTATGGCGCTTGGATTTTTGTGCGAAGGCTTCTCAAATCCTGCGGAATGCGGGCTGCTGATCATCCCTCCCCACTCCCCCCCCCCCCCCCCCCCCGTTGCCCCCAAAGTAAATCGTGGCTTCTGGGTAGAGGCAGAGCGCTGCTGTCTGGTTTTAGATCTGAAATTATTGTTCTTATTATTGATCGTCTTTATCTCTGCCCGCTCACTCCCCCCCCCCCACCCAAAGGAAACCAGCTGGGCCGTGGGGGGGGGGGCGCAGGTTGCCAAATACAACTTTCAACCATTAGACAACTCCAGCAAGCGCAACACAAAAGACGCGACGGTGGCGGGGTGTGTGCCGGGTTCACAACAGGAGGTGGGTCTCCGTTACTAAGGCTACAGCGTAGGGGAGGGCTGGGACCTGGCGGGGGGGGGGGGGGGGGCGACGGGACAAGTTCGGATGCCTCTGGCTGGAGAGAAAGTTGGGCAATTTGTGGGCGCGCCCGCGCAGGGCTGGAAGTCGGGAGCGAGAGCAGCCCGGGGCGGACAAGCTGCCTTTTGTGCGCCGCGGCGGAACACCTGGAGGAGCCCGGCCTGCTTCTCGAGCGGGGCTCTGGCCCAGTGCGGAGGGACCTCCCTTCGGCAGGCGGTTCGAGCCGCCTTCGCTTGCTTCCGGTGTGACTTCGCTTTGAGTCCGAACCGAGCGATCGCGGGGGAGGGGGAGGGCTGTCCGTTTCATCGGGGGCCGCAGCAAACCGAGGGCTGCTTGTATGTTGCCTAGAGTCGAACTGCAAAAATTGAAACATGGTTGCAACTCTGTGTGTGTGTGTGGGGGGGGGGGGGTTGCATGCAGCCTTTGTGCCGGCTTTGAATCCCGCTGATCCGTGGCACGGCGTCTGTAGGGGCGTCTGCCTTTTCTCTGGCCCCTGGCTGGAGGAATGGACTTGGAGAGGGACCGGCAGCGAGCGAGGCTGGGCCGAAAGACGCGCTGGGTCAGAGGGGAGGGGACGCCAGAGCAAACCGGCCACAGGGGCTCCTCAAAGGAGCTTTGGGAATCAGACCAGACAAGAAGGGCTGGGCTGGGCTGCGGCTCCGCGGCTTAGCGCGAGGCCCCCCGCCCCGGATCTGCGGGGAGCAGCCCCGGGCAGGACCCCTCGCCTGCAGCCGGGGCGCTCAAGGTGAGCCCGTCCGTCCGTCCGTCGGTGGGTCCGTCCGTCGGTCGGTCACTCCCCTAGCTGCGGCTGCTGCTTCCCCTCCCCCCGGGCGGCTCCACCTTAAAAGGCACCTGAGCCAATTGCAAACGGCGAGCCAGAGGGAGCCCGGCGATTGGACTCTGGGCTCGCTCGCCGAGGTAAGATAATTGCCCGCTAATGAGCTTCCCAGTCGGCGGCATCCAGCGCTTGGCCGCGGAGCAGGACCCAGGAGGCGGCGGCGGCTACTTTTGTCCCCATCGTTGCCGGGAAGACACAGAAGCGGCCCGCTAGCAAAGCCCTCCCCACCCCCTTCCCCTCCGCTTCCCCCCCCTCGCCCGGCAGGTACCGACGGGAAGCGCAGCCCCAGGCGAACCCTGTCATCCGATACCCAGGAAGTTACTTTAACCAGGGTGGCTTTTCTTCTCTTTCCCCCCCTCCACGCCCCAGTCTTTGTTCCCCTCCCCCCCTCCCCTGTCTGCCTCTGATCGGCTCAGTGGGGCCAGACTCTCTGGGTGGGGAGGGGGAAGAGGACGAGGCGGGGGGAAGAGGACGAGGCGGGGGGATGGATGGCCAAGTCCGCCCTGCCTCCGGGCTCGCGTGTCACGGGCTACCTGCCTCTCTTCCTCCAGCTGGCCCAAGCCGGCAGATCTGAGCCCCAGCTCTGGGGGGCAGGTTTTTCTTTCCCGTCTCCTGCTCCCCTTCGCTTCCCGGTCCTCCCCGCCTCCCTTTGATGTGGGTCGGGGCTACTGGCTTAAGGGCATTGCGTTTGTAGAAGCACCTCGCTAAATCTCCTCTTCTCCTTTGATTTGAAACAAATGAGAGAGAGAGATTTTAAAAAGGGGAGTAGGGACTTCCTCCCCCCCTCCGAGCTGTGATCAAAGGTAAGTCGGATGCAGTTAACGCATGCACACCTGGGGTGTTTGTGTGTGTTGGGGGAGGGGGGTTGTAAAAATGCTCCTAAAATCCCGTCCAGGTAAATCCTCGCCGGTGCAAGAGCCGGCGTCCTAGCTCAAGGGAGAGGGCGCAATCAACCCTACTTTGATATCGAGGGCAGCGTAGCCTGGGGAAATCTGGAGTTAGAAGGGGGCTGGCTGAACCCCCCCCCCCCCCCCCGCCGCCGCCACTAATTTACTGTATTGGGGCGCAACAGGATTGCAGTTAGGTAGTGCAGAAAAAGCGAGACCCCGGCAATAATAAGACTGTGGGGTGACTGACCAGTGAAAGCAGCCAGGCTGGAGTTTGGTTTGCCGTAGGGTCGTGGGGTGTGTTGTTTTTTGCGGGGTGTTGTTGGTTGTTTTTCGTCGACCTTGCGAGCCGCCAACATTTCAGGCACTTTAGACAAGGGAAAGGAGGTGAAACCAACACTGTCTGGCGTGCTTTCGGGTTGTTTTAAACAGGAGCGTGAGTCAGAGAGACCGATTCTTCCAAATAAACCGGTTCAGGAACCAGATTGGGCAGATACAGCAAATATTCGTTCACTCCGGGGTCAGGCTTCTTTCTGAGTCTGGCTTCCTATAGCAACGGGAGGGAGGGGGAATTAAAAATAATGAATGATGCGGATGAGTCCTGCCTGCCCTTCTGAGGTGAAATTCTTTTCACGCTCACCTTGATCTTTTGATGGCATCTTGAATTTGCTCCAAGAAACCTTTAGAATGGGTTTGTTTTTTTCCCCCTAGACTCCTCTGAATGCCGGGATTGTGTTGCCAACGCTAAGAAAATCAAATCGGAGAGCAAATATTTCCTTGTCTAAAATTCGGATTGCTATGGGGGTGGGGGGATGTTTCCTTCGTTGGGTCCGGTGTATATCGGGACCCTCAAGGCCCGGCTTTTGAACTTGCAAAATCACCTAGCGAAGGATTGGCGGGATCCATATGATTTGATATTTTATTAAGCGGGGGCACTCGGAGACCTATTAAGCTCTTTCTTGCAGCTCAGGGAAGCTTTACAATTGTTTGTTCCTTTTCTCCCAATCCGGAGGGTGAGCTTCCATGGGGGCTCAGGCTACCCCCAGAACTAATTCCGTTACAATCTCCCCCGCCCCCGGGTTTTGGGGTTTGCTTCTGAAGACAGAAGGAAACACGGAAATAAACGGCTTGTAATGCAAACTGCCTCTCCCAAAGATCGGCTTTCGGAGACGAAGAGCTAGCTGATCACTCTGCAGCCTGGCCAGTCGGGGCAGCCTTTCCAGACTCCTGGACAATCCAGGTGCCTCGGAGACCGAGGGAAAGAATATTCCCTCCGGCTTGACCTGCATCTTCTTGGCACGGGTGGCCAGGGGAATTCCCGGCCACTAGACTGGCCAGAGTTGGCTTGGGGTTTCCCGGACGCGGGCTGTGAGCTCCCCCCTGCAAAGCCAGGTCACTTTCTCCCTCCCCGGATCAAATCAAAGCCAGACCCTGCATTCCCTGGGACTGAGCCCCGCTGCTTTGTGGAACGTGCTTTGTGGAGCGAGGCTGGATCGATCCCAGCTCTCTTCGGGGCTCAGCCCCCTTGGCCGAGGATGCTGCGTCTCTCGAGGTGGGGAACTCGATCCTCCCCTCGGGGCAGGGGAGCGGGAGCCTGCAGCGACCTTTGCTGTCATTCCAGCCGGGCGGGGCTTGTTTTTCCCCTTTGCCCAAATCTCCCTCGGACCCCCCCCCCCCCCACTTTTCTGGCCGGCCTGGGGGGGGGGGCGTTCTGTAATCACAGATCCGCTGTCACTGAGCACAGGGACAGGTGAGCGGGGGTTAACCCTTTGCCTGCCAGGCAGAGCATTCTCTGCAGAGCTTGTATTTCGGAAGGGGGCTCGGGGGGGGGGGTGTTGGGTTTGTGTCATGATCGAGCTGCCTGGTACATTTCAGCGGTCCAGCAAGAATTCTGCATTTGTTCAAAGTAAATGTCTCGTTGGCTGGAAGCGTTTTGGGTCTTTTACCCTCTCCCATCTTTGAGGTTAAAGTGGCTTTTTGTAACCCCGGTCTGAGAAACGACTTTAAAAAATAAATCTCCGCAGTTCTGGCTTCTGAGCAGGGTTGTTGCTGAGCAGCAAATGCCGGGGTCGCTGTTAGCACGTTTCATGGCATGAGACGGGAGAACATTTCCCTCTCCGAGCCATTCCTTCCAAATGAGTAGTGACAACCATTGAGGACCCCCCCATTTAAATACTAGCCTCCCCCAAAAAAAATTAACGTTTTTTTTTTTAGGACAATGTTGCGGTATACAACCTACTCCCCGATCCTCCTGTTAACTCGGATAGGCTCAGCGAGCAAACACAGACATCCCTTTCGGGGTCAGCATTTAGTCATCGAAAATATTGTCTATCGCGTGCCCTGTGTATTTAATTCTTCTTCAGGTGCGTTAATAATTATTATTAATGTATTTATTCTTGGACCCTGTCCTGCCCTCCGTTCTCAGAGGGACATCCCCACGGATATCAATGGGGATTTCGGGGGGGGGGGGAATAAGACAGATCCGACCCATTCTCCTTTCTTCTTCTTCTTGTTTTATTCTGTATTAATTGTATAGGGGGGAGTTGGTATGTGTCTGAGCCCGAGCCCAGGATGTGCTGGGATCACCAGTTGTCAAGTATCCTTTCTGTATGTACAAGCCCACCAAACTCAGCGTCTTACTCCTCGCGTCTTCCTTTGGACCTGAAGAGCATTAACTGTAAATCAGAAAAGAAACAAATCTGTGTAGACGTACAGGGGACCTGTACATACGCTGCAATAGGAATAGCGAAACTGGCAGGTGAAAATATTTCTTTAGAGAGCGGGTCCAATCGGCATCTTGAATAGGTGTTAATTAAAGGAAATCGAAAGCAAATGGGTCTGGTGTCATAGTAGCAGCCGTGTTAGTCTGTACCCGCAAAAAGAACAGGAGGACTTGTGACACCTTAGAGACTAACTCATTTATTTGAGCATAAGCTTTCGTGAGCTAGAGCTCACTTCATCGGATGCATTGTGATGGAATGCATCCGATGAAGTGGACTGTAGCTCACCAAAGCTTATGCTCAAATAAATGGGTTAGTCTCTAAGGTGCCACAAGTCCTCCTGCTCTTTTCACCCTTTAAGAGGCTTGTACCCGCACTTCGAGTAGGGAAGCCTTTCTTAAGGAAAGAAAGCACTGAAGCTGCTGAGGATCCGGCGCGCTGCCTGGGGTTGAACCGTGGCCATTTAAGGGCTGCTGAAACAAGCCCCGAACAGCATTTTACACCCAGCGTTAATGGAGCGCAATGTCTCCTTGTCTTGTGGCATCAGACCCACGGCAGCTCTGGCCACCCTGAACCCCATCGGACCTTCGTTCTGACTGATTAACTAGCCCACGGCGGAGGATGACGCTAAACACAAACGAATTCTAAATTTCCCAGTGATTTTTTTTAACCCCCCCCTCCCCCCAGGTCATCAAGACATAGGATCTCCCACAAACAAACGGGGCTTGTCAATTGCACGGGATTTTTTGCCCCACTTCCATTGAAACCAATTTGGGTTAAATGGTAAATAAGACTTAAAAACAACCCCGTCCATGGTGGGACTGGGCGGTGGGGGTATATGTTGAACTTGTGACGATCAGCAGCTTGGCTACAAGGCAGGCGGGGTGGGTGGGTGCGATCAGCCCCCCCAGCAGGATATTGACACGCCAGGGACAGACAAGCGGGCATTTGTCTCTCTGTAGGAAGCCCATTAGCTCTTTGCTTGGGAATCAATGTAAGTGCTTTGAAATCGCTAGTCCCAGCCGGGGAGCTAGCCCGCTCAGACTGCTTAGAGATGATTAATATTTTACTATCTTATTAATTGATCCCCTTCGTGCCCGGAGGACAACCATAGAAGAAAGGAGAGTGAGGGGGTGTGGTGAGGGGGAAAGGACTGCAGCTTTGTGAAGTGGGGGGGGGTGGCTGGAGAGGTTTTCTTCCCTCCTCCTTCTGACTCTGGCTACTTTCTCTCTTTTTTTTTTTTAAAGAGATTGATTTCTCTAAGAGATGGGTGCTTCAGTGTGGGGCATGTAAGATCCACCTGAGTATCAGTTCATGGGCTTTAAACCAATCCTGCTCTGCTGAGAGTGAGGGGGACCCAAAGGAACATGTCCTGGGGCAGGGACCGTTCAATCTCTCACAATATGGCAGGATTTCTGTAGATGCCCATATGGTCCCAGCTGGTGGGAGCGACCTGCTCAGGGAGAGGACTGGAGGGACCCTCTCTTCCCTTCTCTTTCTCTGGATTTCTAGGTGATTTTCCGGGAGCAGTCATGAGATTTTACAAGTGGGGTGGTTTGCACGGTAAGATGCATAGCTCAGTGGTTTGAGCATTGGCCTGCTAAACCCAGGGTTGTGAGTTCAATCCTTGAGGGGGCCATTTAGGGATGGGGGCAAAAATTGGGGATTGGCCCTGCTTTGAGCAGGGGGTTGGGCTAGATGACCTGAGGTCCCTTCCAACCCTGCTCTCCTATGATTCTATGAATGTGACCGTGCTGGGAGCAGAAGGGATAGGATTTGCTCCCCAAGGGGAAATATTTCCCAAGTTAGGCACTATCTATCACCCTGCAGGGCAGAGAAAAATCTCTCCCTCCCCCATTTTTTTTTTAACTTATAGGTTTTAAGGCCAGATGGGACCACTGTCCTCCATCCTGCATGGCACAGGCCAGAGACCCTCACCCCATGATTGCTGCAATGAGTACGTTCACTTTTGGCTGAGCTAGACCATATCTGTTAGAGACTTCTTTTAAAGACTTGTAGTGATGGACAGTCTCCCACCCTGACCAGCCATGGTGATGGGCACAATAGCCAGAGAGACTGGTACAAAACCCCTTTTCGTTCTCTTCCATGCTACAAATTCTGGACCTCAAGGGTTTATATTTACAAGCATGTAGAGTTTGTGCTGGGAATGACATCGTTCCTAGAACACGGCCTGGCGTTTCTGGGGCTTTTGGGGATTGCTAGTGTGTCATGAGACGAGATGGAGGGTGAATTCAATTGCTGTGCCCATTTCCCTCCCTCCTCTTGGGAAGGGGTGTTAATCCCAGCAGACTGCATCACTGGGGCAATGCCACTTTCCAGGCTGGTTTACGGGCCCTCATTAGGGAGCCTTTCTGGAATCTTAAAACTGGGGTCTGAGATGCTGAATGGAGAACAGAGAGACATCTGTGGGAGTCCTGGGTGCGCAAGGAACACAGGGATTAGGCCCTGTAGTTTATAAACCAGCTGCTGCTCTGACCATTTCCCTGCCATGCAGCCCCTTCCTCATCAATGTGCTGGGTCTCTGTAGAGCCTGGCTATTCTAGGCATCTGGGTATTGCGCTTAGCATCGATTTAGGAGCCTAAATCTCCTTTTCAAAAGGGGTTTAGGCACTCAGGAGTCACGACCTCAGTGAGATTTAGGCACCTAAATCAGTCGGGCATTGCAATGCTACATACCTTTAAAAAGGTGGGCCAGGGCCTCTTCCGGCTCCGGCTTCCTAAGGAAGAGATGAGAGGGCCTCGCTTGTCGCTCTAGTGCTCAGAGCAGAGAGCCTGCGAGCCGGGACTCCTGGGTTCCATCTCCTCCTGTGACCTTGGGCCAGCCACAGCCCCTGCGCCTCCACTTATTGCTCCTTAAAATGGCGCCGATCACCCTCCACGGTGGAGGGGGCGGGCGGGAAATACTTGTGGGGCTCCGGCAGTCAGTGGTTGTGTGGGGCTGTGTGATCCGTGGAGGACGGATGAAGGGCAGTGGTGTTCCTACAGGAGGGCGCTGCTGGAGGGCAGCATTACCCTCGCTTTCACCTGAAAGCCAAGCCCCGGTCCCTGAGCGCAGCAGCCCTTGTCCAAAGCTCGCCGCAGGCAGGGGGAAGCGCTCTGTTGCCTGCAGCGGCTCAGAGCACGGAACTGGGCTGTGCACACAGGAGTCAGCATGGAGAGTTCCCACCCTCTCGGCCTCCAGAGAGAAGAGCAGCCCCCCAGCTCCTCTGCATTGCAGGGAGCTGCTGTGGATTGCTAGGCATGAGTCTGGCCAGTAGGTCTGCAGAGTCACAGGCCCGGCCAGGGCAGAAGCCACCCAGGAGCCATATGCACAGGCCTCTCTACTCCCTGATCCTCTCTGATCTGGAGAACTCGCCCCTTTGGAAAGTGAGGGTGAACCGCCTGCCTCCCAACCCCAGGGCTGTCCGCACAGCCCGACAGGACCACGACAGAGCTGGAGGGGAAAGGCGGCTCTGGGCTTCCCGGCCGGCATGGAAAATGGCCCCTGGCAGCTGTGGCCACAAACTCCTCCTGTTTCGAGGAGCCCCCGGCCACCGCACCGAGAAGCAGCTCCCCAGCACTGCAGCGTCATGGTGGAGCCAGTGCTCCAGGGCGCTCTGCGGCAGGTGTGGGGCCGGATGCTGCTCTGGGCAGCCAAGTGGGCGACTCTGGCTTCACGGCAGGTGCCAGTGAGAGGAGAACTAGTGCCCCGGCCTGCTTGCTCCATCGCCCCCACGAGCTGCAAGTCGTCTCTCTCCAAATATTCCCCCACTGAGGCAGGAGCCCGAGTGCGGAGGAGAGAACTTGGCAGCCAGCCCCACTGGGGCCACTGCCCTCTAAAGTACCTGGTTAAACACGGGGATTAATCGGAAGCTGTCACTTCCAAGGGCAGGTCAAGGATTTCACTCATCCCAGACCTGCTGAACTGGCCGCTTCTCTGAGCAGGCTCCTGCCACTGCCCAGCTCTGCTGGGGAAACTTGGCCTCTGCGCTAAGCCCACGGGTGAAGAAATGGGCCCGGCACTAGGGTCTGGTTATGGTGTTTTGCTGCTCCCCCAACACAGCTGCTCCCAATCCCCAGGCTCTCCCAGGAGAGGCAGTTCCGAGCAGCTGTTCGGCTTGGTCCTAGTGCCCATGTTCCTTGGGCCATGTCTGGGCCAGGGGCCGGTGGAGCTGCCCCAGTGGGTCAAAGCTGGGCGAGCTGCACCATTGCACGTCTTGCCAGTCTCCATCATGTCTGCACAAGGGCTTTTGAAGCTCAAATCCCCCAGAGTCCACAAGGTCCCAGCTGTCCCATGTCAGGGGTGACATTTATGATGGGAACATCTCTGGGGTTGCCGTGGAATGGTTTGTAAAGGGGGGGGTCAGAGCCTGAGCTTTGCCACAGAATGCAGGCGGAGGGAAAGGGAATCTTAGATATAAGAAATCTTCCCATTTCCCCCCCTCCCCCCACACCTAGATTATTCAGGTCTTTCTAGTAGCCAAGCACAAGCTGTTGTTACCAGATGTCTCATCTGTGCAAGCTCTTACGGGGCGCCCATGACCGGGGTATCTAATGTCACCAGGGTCATAACAGATCTGGGTTAATTTCTGATGATTTGGGGGTTAGTTAGGTGATGATTCAATTAGGGTTCATGGTACTGGGCACTCATTCCCGAGCCATGGCCTCCAAGCAGTAGCCTTCTCCCCAGACAACAGGCAGCTGGAAATATGGCTGAACACTGAATATACTGCATGTTGTATACTGAAGATGAGGGATGTAAAGGAGCAGCCTGGCACAGTGGAATCGGGTCAGGAGCGCTGGGTTCTATTCCCGTCTCTGCCCGTGACCCTGGACAAGTCTGTCCCTGTTCTGTAATTCAGTTTGCCCATCTGCAGAACGGGGACGACAGCACGGAGCTTCCTTTGTTAGAGGGCTTTGAGATCCAGGGATGAAACCTGCACTGTAAGAGCAGGCCAGTGCTGTGATCTCTGTATTATGGTCTAGCTCTGACACTGGGGAAGCATGTACTTCTGCCTGGTGCATGCATAGTTCTGGGAAGGCACCAAACCATCATGCTCAGTGATTAGCTTTGAGGGGCGTATCCATGGCTGCACAGAGCAGACAACCTGGTGGAGAGTAAAGGGGAAAATGTCCAAGTGTGCTTGCAGTGGGGGTGAAAGGAGCGAGGCTGCCAGCCCTGGAGACCAAAATCCTCTTATCCAGAGACCAAGCAAAGCCCAGGTTGTGGCCCCCATCCACAACATGCTTCAGTACTGACCGCCAGGCCTTGCCACCTCCAGGGATGAAAGCACCCATTCAGTCCGTCCATAGCTTCTCTGTCGAGTGGCGATGTTTTTTGTGATGTCCCACCAGATAATGAGGCCGGCAGCTCATTTCACGCAGGCCACTGAATGGCTAGGAGAGGGTAACGAGGTGCTTGTGTGATTGCTAAGGGGATGAGTGGGATTGGAACTGAAGGTGAAAGGCTCCGTCTCACGTTAGGAGCTGCCTCAGTAATCCCATCCCTTTCCCTGTTTTCATGTTTCCAGTGCTGTGTAGTCTGGTGTCCCCAGGCCATTAGCAGCAGCTGCTGAGCTAGGCTATTGACTAGCAGTGGGTGAAACCTAACTAGATTTGGTTCTGCTAAGTATCCAAAACTCCTGTGCGCTCTCAAGCCTTTTGAACTGGCAATACCTGGGCTGGAAATTTCAGGGGAGTCTGGTCATGCAAAGAAAACAGGTGTGAGGGGAACCCGGTGTCCATGTCCGAGTCTCCTAGGAAGGATGGGCTTGTTGTAAAAGCACAAGGGTGGGAGAGGAGACACGCAGTTCCGACTCCCAGCTCCACCACAGATTGCTTGTGGTTCCTGGAGCAAGCAAACAGGCTCAGAGTTTCAAATGTGCTCACTGGCTTGAGGCACCGCTGGTTTGCCTTTCTTTTCCCCCTGGAAGTGCTGAAGTCAGGGGAAGCTGCCAAGTAGCCAGCACAGCTGAAAATCTGATCCAAGGGGGATCGCTGGATCTGTGGCCACTTTGGAAAATATTGGCCTGCACCTCCCTGCCTCTGTTTCCCTATCTATTGTTCCCATTGGATGATACCTAAATCACCAGGGCGGCGGGAGGTTGCGTTCGTTATTCTCTGCAAAGTGTGTTGAGGTCCTCAAATGGCAAGGGCTGTAGAAAGGGGAATTGGGATCAAAAGGTTCACTTGAGGTTGAGTTCTGATAGTGAGCGAAGGTTTGGGGGTAGATTGTGTGTGTGTGATTTGCCTGTATCGAATACCTGCATTTTGTAGGGTGCGTAGGGTAAATAGGAATGCTGGGAAAAGGCCATCCCTTGAGTTGAAATCCAGCTGCAAATGTGAAAAGGTGATCAAGCAAATACCCTGTTCAACTTGATGCTGATTAGTGAGGAGGAGTCTGGCTCAGCTCTGGTTTGGGAGCAACAGCTGATTTGTGTCCTGTCAAGAACAACTGACTGGGAATCTAACTAAATATCTAACACTACATAGGCCTCTTTATGTCTCTGATCATTCCTGGAATTGCCATTAACTTAAAAAAAATGTAATGTAATCTTTGCCTTCAACACTGTTCAATTCTGGCCACCCCATCTCAAGGAGAATATAGCAGAGGCAGAAGAGTGGCATGAATATTAGCCATGAAAGAGCTGAGGGTTATTTGATTTAGCAAGTAGAGGAAAGAGGAGGGACATGAGGGAGGTGTATAAAATAACAGAGGTGGTCAGCCAGGAACTCCTCTCCCAGCTGGAAATGGAGACAACCTGTTAATTTAAATGTCTTGACTTTTAAAACTGATCAAAGGAAATATTCACAAAAAGCATAATTAGCATGTGAAACTCACTGCCACAAGAAATGATGGCTGCCAAGATGTTAACAGGCTTTACCATTTCTGTGAATAACAAGAACATTGTCAGTGAGGCCTAATGACTGGGTCAGGGAGGGAGAGAAACCAATTCTCTTTCGTATAATAGAACATTAGAATTTGTGACACACTGGGGGCTTGAGGTAATGGGGCCACTAAAAATGCAGATAGGTGCCCAGTGGGACTGGGAATTAGATGCCTTTAAAAATCTGGCCCTAAGGCCCTAATTCAACAAGACTTTAAACTTGTGCCCTGATTAAACATGTGCCTTAATTGAAGTTAACGAGCCTACTAGCAGGCAATAAGTATCCTGCTGAAAAGGCCTCTCAGCTGCTATGCTGAGGAGCACAGTGTGGTTACCTGGGCCGGTGGAATACAATCTATAAAGCTCTCTACCCTTGTGTGCCACGGCATACGCTGACAGAGTGCCGGGGGCTAGTGAGAAACTTCTCTTGTGGGCAGGTTGTTGCATTACTGCACCGTGTCCGCTCCTTCCACTGAAGCTTCTGGTGTTGCCGTTATCAGAGATGGGATATGGGCCATTGGGCGGGTCCAGCCAGGGCCGGCCCTAGACCAAATGGTGCCCCAGGCGAGGAGTGTCGTTGGTGGGCCCCCTCCTCGGTTTGTTCAACTTTTGAAAACCTTATTTTTTTGTTGCATTTGTAGCCTATTTTACGACTTTGGTGCACGATTTATATGCATGGTTGATCCCTGTCATATACGATGCTAACAACAAAAACAGCACCCCAAGCCCGGCACCCCATGCGGTCACCTGCCCCTAAATCCAGCCCTCGGTATTATGGGCCATCAGATCAGGGCTGCAGGTTCATTTGTCTGGGAAGGGGAGGATCCCCCCTGAGCCTATTTCGCCATCCATTTAGCCCTGCGTATCCAGAGGGGTTCTGGGGATTGAGGCTCAGAGGAGAAGGAATAAGCTTTATCCAGTTGTCTGTTTAGTAGATGACCACGCTCTCCAGACACATGTCCCTGGTTTCCATGGAGGGGCAGGGAGTGGGGTGATGCCAGCTCTCCTGGGCTGCAGAGTTAGGTGTGGGTGAGTGACAGAAGAGAGCAGAGTGGTCCAAAACAGGCTGCCCAAGGCACTGCGGCAGGGTCACCAGAAGCCACTGGCTTTTGGTTTTGCATCTGACGATATAGTGCGCGCCCCAGTTTGTAGCTCTTCTCAAAATTCCACAGAGCCAGAGTGGGGAGCCCATTGTCTTTAACGGGATACCAGGTGCTTTGGGGCGTGTTCGCTGTCCCTTGGGGAAGGAATTTAAAAACAGTGGATTTCTATGAGCTAATCAAACCCACTCTCATTTCCCTGGGCCATTTAAATAGACTTAAAGAACCCCAGTCTGAGGCTGTCATTTATGTAAGGCTGGCAAATAAAAATCTAATTGGAATCAAACTCTATTATTAATTCTTATTAGAAAGGATGCTTAGCCTAATGGCTAAGGAGATCAGGACTCCTGGGTTCTATTCCTGGATCTATCATAGACTTACCGAGCAAGCCATGTACCAGTCATTTAACCTTCTCGTGCCTCAAGTTTTCCCAGCTGTAAACTGGGGGCAATAATTCGCCTCTGACATAGTCGTGTGAATTGCTTTGTTTGTAAAATGCTTTGAGATTCTCATATGGGAGATGTTATAGATACGTGAAGTGTAAACTGGCAGAGGGTCTCCTAGCCAAAGCTGCAAGCCATCCTGCCCATGGGTGGTTTGCCTGCAAAGGGACCCCAGGCTCGGGGCCTAAATCCAGTAGCTTTCTCTGATGGGTGCTGAGAACTACTGAGGCTGGGTGAAAGTTTTATTCGACTACCCATCCTGTCCAGAAACGTTTTCATTTTCAACCCTTCTGAGCCAGAAGCACCAAAGAGAATACGTGGGCGGAAGGTGTGGACAAGGGATTAGAGCACACTACTGGGAATCAAGCGACTAGGACACCAGGCCTGACTCCACCACTAATTTGCTCTGTGATGTGGTCAGGCCCGTTCACTGCCTCAGTTTACCCATCTGTAAGTGGGGATCAGACTTAGCTGTCTTCACAAAGTGCCCTGTTGTGCCCCTGTAAGTGCAGGGCAGTGTCCATTAATACCAGGAGACAAGCTGATCCCATCCCCTGTCAATGGGAGAAAGCAGCAGAAATCTCCATACGTCTAGGTGCTTATAAACTAATCTTGAATGAGACCCTCTCCTTCATTAGAAAGCTTTGCTTATTAGAGGGTTAAAGCGTAGAGGGTCTTCCACTGAACGTACCTTTCTGGCAACTGTATTAGTTGCCTCTTTCTGGCACCCTAGCCCATTTGTCGGAGGAATCCGATCTCACCATCTCCTCCAGTTCAATCTTCCCCTTTCTGGTCTTGCTTTGCTAACAGTAGAGGGAGTAGGGTGCAATAGTTAGATTACTAGAAATGGAAGTTTGGTTCTCAGGGCTATTACCAGCTCCGCCACCAATGCCCTGTGTGACCTTGGTCAAGTCATTTCCCCCATCTGTGACATGGGTTGATATTTCCCGGCCTCTCCATTAATTTCTGTTGGAAAGGAACTTTGACATCTTTGCTTTGCTCCTGTTCTATTTCTTGGCTCATCAGAAGCTAATGGTCAGTTTCACATTCACCCCTCCTTTGCTCTCCTTCATTTGCTGTACTGTGCCCTTCCTTTGACATCTCTTCTGATTTTGAGTTTTGCAAAGGTCTCTGCTCCAATCAGCCCAGCCCAGACTTGCCGGTGTCTCAGCCTTCTCCGAACACAATGGAGGCTTTGTGAGGAGGGAAAAGGTGTGTGCAAAGCTCTGGACTTTAATGTCTGCTTGGCACAGTTTTTCTGTGTCAAAATGCCAGTCTGGCAGGAGTGGCTGGCCCCATGCTGTCTAGCACTGAGGTACAATTGGATTTACTCTAGGAGCTGCTAGACTGAGGAGTCTATTATTGCATCTAATCAGGCATTTTGCTAGTAGCACTGGGCCATTCTAGAAAAGAGCTGCTTATGCTCCCCCAAAATTCAGCTATCGGATGAAAAGTGGAGAATTCCTTCCTGACCCTTATGTGATCACTACCTCAGACCCTGAAGCATGAGAGCTGATTGAAACTTTGTAAAAGGATCAGATATTCTGGATGGAAAATGGCAACAAAGATGCTTTCAAACTTCTGGTAATCAGCTGCTCAATGCAATGCTGAACTGACCTGCCTGTTACCTGGCTGTGTTGCATGTGCTTGCCAGACATCCTGCACAATCCACACAATTTCTTTTTCCTTTTTCTAATAGGCGGCTCAATTCATTCTTGGAGCTGTTTTTTATGTCGTCCAATATTTGTTCATTGCTTAATGTGAGATTAAGATCATGCAACTTCTGTCTCAGTTGATGGCATTTTCATCTGGAGATTTAGGGGCAAATTCTGCTCTGTTATAGAGGTATAAATCTTCAGTGGAGTGACTCCAGATTTACACCAGTGTAACTGTCAGCAGAATCTGACCTTTCAAGACTGTCATTTAAGTGGGTTTGGGAGAACTAAATTTAATTTTGTTTTTTAAGTAATGTTTCTCAGTGAAGTGTCCTGAATCTCAGATTTTGGATCCAGATCAGACTGTTATCAAGGGTCATGGTTTAGTTTTTGCAGTGTTTTTGGGGAGACTTTAAAATAATTTTGATGGATAGTATCCATTTCCTCCACTTCTGTTAATTTTAAGCTTTGGTGCTGGCAGGAAATAAACTCAGATGCTGGTTATTTAGTCAAAATGTAATGACTCTAGAAGACTTGGTTAATCAATAGAATCTTAATACTGGATTACAATCCTTACTGTTCCAGGAGGCTTAAAAATGAAATATTAAACAGTTGGCCGGAACCTACCCTCCTCCCCATTAACCCTCAAGTGATATTTTGAAAAAATGTAATGGCTTTCTTGTACATTTCAATTAATGATCCATTTCCATCCCCCCCACCCCACAATCTGTTTGGGTTGGGGGGGGGGGGGAAGAAACTGACAAGTGCCACCACTTACTAATTAAAATCTAATCCTTCCAAGCCTACTTTTAAGTTTTCATCAGGCAAAAAGCCTGCAGGCCCATGGAAAATGGAGGGGTGGGAGGGAGGAGTGGGGAGTTGCTATAATGGATACTTGCCTTCTGGGAATGAGACATATGGTCAGGTCAAGGCGTGCTAAGCCACGTGTGTGCTGGTTGGCTTGTGTTCTCACTGTGACTTCTTACGACCGCAGTGCAGTCAGCGTCTAGAGTGCTGCAGGGGAGGTGAACTGGGCTTAAACCAACAACAGGTCTCTGCCCCGCAGGGGATGCAGTGGGGTAAAGAAGATCCGGCTGAGGGACACGAAAGCATACAAGGCTGCGTGACTGGCGTGCCTGTAAACATAGGTCCCAGGAAAGTCAAAGGGGGAGCCCGCCACTGCCTTCCGTGGGCCTGGAGGGTGCTTGGGCTGCGCGTCCCCAGGAGCGTCTGCCTTGTGGTGGTGGTGTACTGCGCGTTGTCTTGCTGGTTTAATAAGGAAAAATAGGCTAATTAAAGCCCTCTCTTTTTTTTTCTCTCTCTTCCCCTCCCCCGTTTTTTCCAGGGGCAGATTTGGCTGGGCCGAGCGTTACTCCTGTTCTGTGTATGGCACTGGTAGAATTCACTGTGAAAACACGCTATCAGTGAATTACCATAGGGCCATAAACAGAGCAGAGAAAGATCCACAAGACCCACAACCCTCCTTGCCCGTCTGTGGGGGGCGCCCTCCAGCCCCAGTCCCCGCGACCAAGGGGGCTTCACGGGGGAAACCCGCCAGGGCGCGGAAGGGCGGGCTCACGGGGGGGGGGGCGGGAAGTCCACGAGCGACACCCCAGCCGTCAGTTTGGCCTGAGATTTCTCCTCTCGGGGGCTGCTCCGGAGGGAGCTGGGGGGGGGAGGGGATCCCGTGACCGCCTGGCGTGGGGGGGGGCGGGGGGGGCGTCTCGGCTTCGCCCACTTTGGCACTAGCACATTTTTGCTTTTGCGTCCGTGGTCTTTGAGCAATTATGTGCGGTGCCAATATGGGAGGGGGCGGAAGCAACAGCGCCCTGCGGGGGGGCTTAAAACCCGGGCCAGGCACCCGCGGGCCAGGAATCTGAGGAGCTGGGTCCTGGGTCCTCTGCATCCCAGCCCACGGAATCGTCCCTGTAACTGACGGCCTGTCTCCCGCGAAGGGGTCCCTGTCCGCGGGGAAATGCGCCGACATTCTTGGCCTCTTTTTAATTTCGCCGCAGCGCGTCCTTCTGCCTCCTCCCCCAGCAGCGCTCGTGCTAGGGGCAGTGGTTCAGAGCGGGACCCCGTTCTGGGAGCCAGGCGGAAACGGGCTGATGTCTTTCCCAGAACGCAAGCGGCCGGATGGCAGTGCTGAGGTACTGTAATGTACTGGCTAGAGTGTAAAGAACAGGAGGACGTGTGGCACCTTAGAGACTCGCAAATTTATTTGAGCAGAAGCTTTCGTGAGCTACGGCTCACTTCATCGGATGCAGGCCGTGCATCAGTCTGAAGGACGACCCATCGCTCTCACAGATCTTGGGAGACAGGCCAGTCCTTGCCTACAGGCAGCCCCCCAACCTGAAGCAAATACTCACCAGCAACCACACACCACCCAACAGAACCACTAACCCAGGAGCCTATCCTTGCAACAAAGCCCGTTGCCAACTGTGCCCACATATCTATTCAGGGGACACCATCACAGGGCCTAATAACATCAGCCACGCTATCAGAGGCTCGTTCACCTGCACATCCACCAATGTGATACATGCCATCAAGTGCCAGCAATGCCCCTCTGCCATTTACATTGGCCAAACCGGACAGTCTCTACGTAAAAGACTAAATGGACACAAATCAGATGTCAAGAATTGTAGCATTCAAAAACCAGTCAGAGAACACTTCAATCTCTTTGGTCACTCGATTACAGACCTAAAAGTTGCAATATTACAACAAAAAAAACTTCAGAAACAGACTCTGAGAGACTGCTGAACTGGATTTGATTTGCAAACTGGACACAATTAACTTAGGCTTGAATAAAGACTGGGAGTGGATGGGTCATTACACAAAGAAACTATTTTCCCCATGTTTATTCCCCCCCCCCACCCTCTACTGTTCCTCACACGTTCTTGTCAACCGCTGGAAATGGCCCACCTTGATTATCACTACAAAAGGTTTTGTTTTTTTTCTCTCCTGCTGGTAATAGCTCACCTTACCTGATCACTCTCGTTAGTGTGTATGGTAACACCCATTGTTTCATGTTCCCTGTGTATATAAAATCTCCCCACTGTATTTTCCACTGAATGCATCCGATGAAGTGAGCTGTAGCTCACGAAAGCTTATGCTCAAATAAATTGGTTAGTCTCTAAGGTGCCGCAAGTCCTCCTGTTCTTTTTGCAGACACAGACTAACAGGGCTGCTACTCTGAAACCTGCTAGAGTATGTGTACTACTGCCCTCTGCTGGATAGAACTAGAACTGTTCAACTGTGTGTATCTGTGTGTCATAGGCCTACACTGCTAAGAACTACATGAGATAAAGGCTTTCGCCTTTGGGTCAGGAAGATCTGAGCTGTTGCTGTGAATTTCTAAGCACCCACGCTGTGCAGCACAGGGGCCACTGAAGTCTTATGGATTTGTTAAAATGCAGCATTCCATGACGAGGCCACTGGTTCACCCTTTCCCGTCTGTAAATAGGAAGATGCCTGTCAAAGGGATACACCCAGAACAAGAGTCCTCTGGTGTATCACATGAACACTTAGATGTCTGTCAATTTATGGGCCTGCAAAGGCAGAGAGTAAGAAGACAATAAGAATGAACCAAAGTAGAGCAAGTTGTGTCTAGCACAAGGACTTTGCCTTAGGACTTGCTGATAACAATAGGGTGGGTAGTTGGCTTGCTTACCAGCCCCACTGTCTATAAAATTATAGGCTAAACTGGCCCCAGTCCAGTGGTTTTTGATATGTGCAAATGGCTCCCACTAACTTCTGGGCAATGGGTGCAGAAAAGAGAATAGGCCTGAAGGCTCTTCTCTCTCTTCTCAGGGCAACACTCTGCCAAAGGCTTATCTCTGTCCCAAGGCAGCAATGAACTCCTTGGTTGGGCAATTAACCCAAATAGCCTACAGGTGATGGAGGGGTGGTGGAATCTCATTGCTGAAGACTCCTGCTCCATGCTTCAGGGCTTATGCCAACCCTGGACTATTGAGGGTTAAGAAGAAACCATCCTGTGGGAGGGTTATCCCATAACTTCCTAGTGCAGGGTTCCTTGCACCTTCCTCTGAAGCAGCAGGTACCAGTCATGGCTGGAGGCAGGATACTGGGCTAGATGGACCACTGGTCTGGCCCGCTCTGGTGATTCCTATGTTCCTAAGGCACTCAAGGTTACCAATGGACAGGGATGGCTTAAGGATAATAGGATAGACAGGATAGCCAATGATTTCACACACAGCGTCACTCCTGCCAGGGCAAAAGGCAGTTGACTAGAGGTTGTTTCCTTCCAGCCTAAATAATTCATGACCAGGTGCAAGTTGGCAGACGTCCCTCTGACAGACAGCTCCCTGGTGCCACTCAATCTTTCGCCTCTCTTGTTTGAGGTGCCTGGAGATGCCACAGGAGGAGAGAGGGAGGTGGTCCAGGCAGCAGCGCCTTCTACAAGCTGGCAATCCTCTCCACCAGCCAGCTCCAAGGGAAAATGGCACCGAGTTGTGTCTTCTCTCTCGGTGCTCGGCTGAGGGAAGGTCTCGGAGCTGAGCAAGTTGGTGAAGCTCTGGCCAGATGGGTCAGAAGAGATGCTGCTGGGTTCAGGGAGACCTCAGGGAGATGGGGTAGAGGATTATCAGGCTCTGTTAGTGTGGGAGTGTGCCCATTTGTCAATGTGTGTGTCAGTCCAGGCTAGCTCCTGGATTCTGAGGTGCCGGTACTGCTAGAAGCAGGTTTCCGCATCTGCACGCGGCCAGGAGGCTGCAGCCTCTTCTCTCCAATACCCTAATCTCTATTGCAGGTGGCCAGTCAGGAACGCCAGCTAGAGCAAAATGTGCATGCCCCCTGACTTACTAGCTCTAGCCTGGAGAGCCCATGACAGCCCTTCTCTGAAGTCTGTACAGCTCCCAGGCCCCATGCGGGTGCAATCTGAGGTGCTGATATTCATCTCTAGAGCCCTGCCTGCCTCTCTCCCTATGGAGTAACACAGCAGGTGAGATCAGCTGGGATGCCCTGTAGCTCTCAGAGGACGCTTTGTTTCAGAGAGGGCGCTCTTGGAGGGTGCTCAGCTCTGGAAGTTCTCCCTCCATGCTGGTCCAGCAGCGCTCATTCCTGTGCGCTCATCCACTGACTGTGCAGAGTCAGAAAGGGGGGCAAAGAATGAGAGCGGTGATACCTCAGGGAGTCCTGTTCCATGAATCAGACGTGCTCAGGATAAAGGTTAAGGGCCTGACCTGCTGCCCCGTTACACCAGTTTCATGCCAGTGTAACTCTTGATTTTGGCGTAGAAGTGGGGTAATGAAGTAGCCAATCAGGCCCTAACAGAGTTTATCCTGAAACTTTCTAGTAAATCTATCACCCCCCCAAAAAACCTTTACCAAACAAAGGTGCTTGTATATTTACCAGTACAGAGCCTCAATGCCATGTGACATGGGGAGCACACATCAAATCCGAGACCTTGCTGCCAGTCCAAGGGGAATCACCTCCCTAACCACAAAGTACCCAACCTTCTGCTCCATGTAGTCCAGGAGCAGTTCAGTCCTAACTGCTAAGGCAATAACAGACCCTAAATTCGCGATCTGATTATTTATGTTGCACAGGGCTTATCCTGTCAACATGAGGTTAAGGGATGGGGCTGGGTGTTGGGAGATCAGGGTCTATTCCTGGCTGTGACACAGATTCCCTGTGTGACCTTGGGCCAGTCACTTCATGTGTCCATGCCTCAGTTTCCTACTCTGTCATTAAGAGGGCATAATACTGACCTAGCTCACAGAGGTGTTGTGAAGGGGGAAAGACAGCAGAGAGAGGCTGATTATTATAAATTATTTTATTCAAATGAGGTCCAAAAAGTACCATCCCTCCCCTACCCCGTCTTCCCCGCCACCCCCCCCCCCGGGGGGGGGGGATTTCATTCATACCTTTTACCCAAGGACACTTGGTGGCTGAGACAATTCTCATTTTCTTCTCGCGCTAGGGAAATGAAATCCCTGTGTTATAATGTGGGTTTCCAAGGAGAAGGTGGAATTCTTATTACCTAGCACCTGATCCTCTCCATTTTTGTCAACCAAAAAAAATGGCAGGTTTTGGAAAAAAAACACCCTGAGAAATTTTGTTTGACAAAAATGAAGGGAAAACAGAAAGCACTGTTGTCCAAACTATCCCTGGGAAATGTAACAGATCCTCAATGTGGGAGGCTAACGAAATTTCAAGGATAGCTGCCAATTTGCCCAGCACTAAATCAAAGTCACTTAGGGCTTAACCACAAGGAGAAATTATATCTGTATCCAGTAGGAAGTGAATTGAAACAAAGCTTCCCATGTGGACGCTCTTATTCCAGTGTAATCAGCAACCCTGTGTCCAGATTAGTTTATCCAGCTTTGGAAGTGGTTTAAGCTAAGCCCGCAAAATAGCTACTCTACTATCGAAATAAGTGTTCACAAGGGGCATTATGATAGCTATAGCAGCTTAGCTATTCTGTGATAACGGGGGGGAAAACTCCCATGTAGACATGCCCTTAGAGGCGGGTGATTTTCACACAGGAAATTTTCCTCCAGCGTAGGCTCAGATCTTTTCACAAACTGGTGACCTCCCCCCACCAACTCGTTCCCCTTTTGCATTCGCTTTCCGTGAACGTCTGTGCAACTCTTCCTGGCACAAGTGTTCATTGAAGGCCAATGTTGAAGTGCAAATGTCCCTGGAGCAAGAATGTTGGAATTGCTTTCAACTCTTGCCCAATTAGGAAATGGAAACAATACTATGGGACTGAGCTGACCAATCACAACTCCCGTAGCCAAGGCTAGTGGAGATCAATAGTAAAACAAAATTACAAAAAGTGGATTGAATATAATCCTGTCTTCCACTGTGCTATTCGCATGGTGGTGGAGCCCAGTCCTGCCAGGGAGCCCCTAGGCGCTACTGCAACGTAAATAATTGTATCACGTGCACAATAAACCCTTAAGGTTGCAAAGTCCATCATAAGTTAGGAAATGCCATACCAAGGCTGCTCACGCAACAACATAATAGCATGATACAGTCTCTAATTAGCTGATCACATGCTGCTTTGCCACAGAGCCCTTGCCTCATTCAGTGCACAGGATGGGTGGAGCTCACTGAACGAGCCGCTATTTGGTATTTTGTTTTCGCTTCATCCTTCCGCGTGCAGGCCCAGGCTTTGTTTACTGCTCACTATTCAAACCCTGCTCTGAAGACTGAATTATTCATTTCCTCCTGGGCTCATTGCTGGTGCTCATCACCTGGTATATCTGAGATCTTCCTGGGTGTTAATGAATTTATTTTCACTGCTCCTCTGTGAGACGAAGAGTACTTGTGGCACCTTAGAGACTAACCAATTTATGTGAGCATAAACTTTCGTGATTTGAGCCAGGAGTCCTGCAGACACCTGTAGCTCACGAAAGCTCATGCTCAAATAAATTGGTTAGTCTCTCAGGTGCCACAAGTACTCCTTTTCCTTTTGCGAATACAGACTAACACGGCTGTTACTCTGAAATCTGTGAGATGAGGGGGTGCTATTAGCCACTATGCAGATGGGAAACAGGCTCAGCGAGATTAAGGGCACCAGTAACCAATAATTTGGGGTGCCCAGTCTGAGAACCTGGGGACCTGATTTTTCCAGAATACTTAGCATGACTTGGACCTTCGTACATTTGCAGCACAGCCCCAGTTGACTTCAGCTGCCGCTGTGAGTGCTAAGGCCTTCTGCAAACCAGACCCCCGGGATCCCAAGTCAGCCATTTAGAAAATGAGAAACACGCAATTAGTGACCACCCGCGAAGAGTATGGTATAAGTGATATGCCCAGCATTACACAGGACCTCTGTGGCAGAGGCAAGGCTGGAATCTAATTCTCCTAGGCAACATTCAGCTGCCTTACCCAGGAGATCATCCTTTCTCTTCCTGCAATCCCCTGCCTCATTCACTGCACCCACTTCTGCACCATTTGAGCCAGGAGTCCTGCAGACAGTCTCCTTCATGCATAACCCCGATTCATCTCCAGTCTGTGTACTGAAGGAGGCAGGGGTCCTGCAGGAAAAAAATGGTCTATGATCATGTAAGTCACGACTGTGTCACAATGTACATGCACAAGGGGGCTGAATTACGGGTGCATGGGCAAGCTAAATTCTGGCATTTCCTATCTTTTGAGTGCTTGATTTTGTAGCCTTAATAACAGTCTATTATCATAGTTTTGTGTGTGCAATTTTCTAGGCTTTAAAAAAAAAAAAGCCACCTGGGAAAACAAATTCCAGTTTGATGCTTCACACTGACACCCAGAGGGGGCATGAGCAGTGTTGGAACCTTTAGATCCACAGCACAGACCTCTGCCATTTGAGCTATTGAGTAACCGGGAGCAGTAGTAGGTTGTCATCCACTTAGAGGGGGAGGGGGCACTTTGCCAGTGGGTTTCACAGATATTTGCTGACAGCAGAGAAAGGGTGAGACTCTGGGAATCATGGGTTCCCTTCCAAGCTCTGGAGAAGTGTGGGCACAAACTCTTCTTTCCGTCCATAAGTGTGACCCCCGTCTATCTGTCCCAGTTCTGTCTCTTCCACACCACTGGCTCCTTGTCTCAGCCCGTTTTCTTAACTAGATAGTCCCAGTCTCCATTCCTTAGGCTTCTCGTCCCAGTCTCCTTACCCAGCCAGTCCCAGTTCCTAACTCCTAGTCCCCCTCTCCCAACCCCTGCTAGCCTCAGTTTTGCACCCCGCCTCCTCAGCCCCTTGTCCCAATCTAGCCCACCATCCTGGCAGGTCTGGCTCTTGTCTGTATTCGAATCAGGCAGCTTCCTCCTCCAGGCTGCCTGGACTAAGCAGGGGGTTGTCCATTGAGATCAAAGGAAATACAGGCTTCCAGTGGTCACTTCAGCACAGTTCACAGCTGCACTTGCAAGGGAAGTCCTGGGTTGGAGCATACCCAGTGATCACGCAATCTTACGGGAATTTAGAGGCTAAAATCTAAGTACTCTCTACTGAGCATGTGCAAACTGCAGTTTTTCAAACGCTTATAACTTGGCCAGACTTGGGCAGATTTTCATGAGGCTGGCACAAGGCACATCCCTGAGCCAAAGGCCCTGCTCCTGCCAAATGTCAATGCCCTGCTCCAGAGCATGGGGGCTCTACAGCTTTCAAAGAAAAGGTCACCGGAATTTTTTTTTTTTTAACCCAGGCAAAATAGCACATTTCTCCCTCGCCTCATTCTCAGCAATGGCAAAACTCGTTTAGCTGAAACCCTCCAAAAAAATTCCAGCCTGGCATGGAAATTTTCAGCCAAAATAGGTGAAGTTTGGCAAATTTATAAGCAACTGAAGACAGAATCTTATAGGAAGTGTTGAGCAACCTTACCAGTAGGTGTTGCCACCAGTCCCGCCGAGGTCGAATAAATCCAAGGGAATAGCAATCTGCTCGCATATTCCGTAAGCAGCTCGAGAGGCTAAATTCATGTGATAAATTATTCATCGTGAAGTATTAGGTTAGCACGCTCTCTCTTTAGTCATTTTGACTGAGGCAAAGCAAAACAACTCCTTGTTTAGCATAAAATATTAAGCTCCTCTTGGAAATGGCTTACCGGTATCTGCATTTCTGCTTCGTTCATTTCAATGGGTGCCCCTTACATAACGAACTCCTAGGCGAAGAGAGCACCCGCCAAAGGCGTGGCGCAGTATTAATTAGCGTTTAATTATTTAAAGATCAGTAATTAAACATTGCTCCAGATAACTTGTGGCACGTTCTTACTCCTGTTTACAGAATTTCAGTTAGTAACAATAATGACTCCCTACAGGAAGGTCTGTCTCTGAGATCTCACCAGTCTCAAACAACATCCGTTATCTCTTTGCAAACTCAGCAGTTCCAGGAAAATTTCCTCCGTCCTCCCTTCTACTCCTGTTTGGTACAAGGCTGTCCCAACAATCAGATCACGATAAGGTGTATGGAATCCCCACTGAAGTCAATGGGGGCTCTGCTTATGGGATCACCCCTAATATTTGAAAGCGGAGACATTTTAAGGGCATCCTGGAGGCTGAGGACTCCATAGACCTCCTGCAAACGACATCTGGCTAAAGGTCAGTGAATTAACTTCTTCTGTCCATTTGCTTATTTGATAACAGAGTTTATTTTACCGCATCATCTTTCTCCCCCACCCCCCAATTGCTTTTCCAAACTGCACTTTACTTTACTGCTCATATCATTGATGCAGAGGAAATTAGATCAATCCCCATAGATCTTCCTGTCATATTTTCCCTGAGAGGTCGGCTGCATAGTGCTCTATATTAGGCTGGCTGACGACAGACAATGGAACCGCAAAGCTGTGAACCGAGAGCTTAATGGATGTGCTGATGGCTTCGGATGTGCTGAGATGGCTCCTCAGAGCATTCGGCTGGCATCGTCAAGGAAAGATTTCTTCTATTTGTTCTAATATATAGGGAGATGTATATCCAGCGTGGCTCCAAGTTTATGGGCTGGTGTGGGCTTCCTATGGAGAAGCCAGACCCACTCCCCGTGGACTTTGCCAAGAACCCAACCAGTTCTCACACACTGGGAATTGCTATTTGTGATCAGGGCCCCTGGGCGCTGTACACGCACCTCATAAGAGACCGTCCCTGCTCTAGAGGTCCCTGTCCTGAAACGGACTCTGAGCGGGCAGAGCCCTGCATCCATGTAGATCCTCCCTGAAGTCAAAATGCAGAACCCGTTGCAGGACTGGGGCCAAAACAGACAAGGTGTGTGTATGACCGGGGGAAAGCAGTAGAAGTTACACTTCACTGGTGGGGAACCAAGGCAGATTGCTCAAGTGTGTGTAGGTTGTCCTGCATTTCAACTGACTTTGGATATCTCACCTGTCACACAGCCAGGTCAGCCAATGGACCACAAGGCAGAGCCTTGGGGAAAGTGCCCTGAGCTGGGAGCTAGGAGAAGGAGTTATGGTCTCTCCTGTAATGGCTGCTGTTTATATTTCTGTGCAGTTCGGAACAGCCATTGCAGAGTAAGGCAGCTCCGTGTCATTCCACACAGAAGTGAGCTGAGTAGTTGCACCAGGGCCCAGCTAGGAACAGAATCTGAGGTTCTAACAGGGCAACCCCAAGTCTCGCCACTGTGTTACGTGGCCTTTTGGAAACCACTCAGCTGCTCTCTGCTCCCAGAGCCAGGAATAGAACCCAGGCATCCTGAATGGGGCTCTGGAAGTAGGGGTGCGATAGCACCCCCTGGCTTAGAACGCACGGCTTCCATCACATGCAGGTTTTCAATAGCTGTTCACACCCCCACTATAAGAATAGTTGCAGTCCTCTGCCCGAACCCACCGCCGCAGCTCCCTTTAGTGGCTGGTCCATATAGAGGATCAATTCTCCTTTAGCTCAAGTAGTAGGCATCTGTGCTGAAGGTCCAGGTTCAAGCCCAGCTGATGACCCATGTGGGGTGAGAGAAATTCATTTTTCTTTAAAAAAAAAAAAAACAAAAAAAAAACAACCAAACCCCGGGGGTCCTTAATTCACCCAAGGAAGAAGCATCCTCAGCAGCAGAGTTTATAGTTTAAAACCACTGTAATCCGTCACCGAGGGCGTCACAAACGGCAAAGCGCAGGGGTGCCACCTCGCCGGCATGCGGCACCCGTGCACAGGCAATGGTCGAAGAGGCCTGGCCAGAGAAACCAAGGGACTCACCATGGTCAGGCAGCAAGGCTGAGCCAAGGACTGAGTGAGCCCAGGGCATAGGGTCATGCTACGGGGGTGCTCCAGGGCTCAAGCACCCACCCAAAAAAATAGGGGGTGATTAGCACCTGCAGGGCCGAATTAATCTTTTGTGTGGCCCCTGCCCCGCCCCGCCCCTGCTCGGCCTCTTCCCCCCCTGAGGCCCACCCACTGCTCGCACAGGTCGGAGGGGTCAGAGAGGAGCATCCACCGGCAAAACCACAAGTCAGTGCCTGTGGCCCTGGGTCCTGAGTGCCCAGCCTTCTTGAATGGCCACAACCTGTCAAATGTGGGAAATACAGTCCAGCCAGAGACGAAACTGGAGAGAGGTCCGTGGGCACAAGGACGGAACCTGTCCCACGTGCAAGCCGCAGTGCGGGGCTGGGCACCTCTCAGCGGGCTCTCTGGGCTCAATAAACCTTCTCCCTGAAATGTTCAATCCCCACTGGCTGGGTTTTTTTTTTTCTAGCGGCTGCGTAGGAGTGCCCCAGAAATGAATTCAGGGACGTCCCCTGGCCTGTGTCATGCAGGAGGGTTGCCTGGATGATCACCGTGGTCTCTTCTGGCCTAGGCTGGATGACGGTTGCGAGCAGTTCAAAATGCTAGCTGGGGCCCTGCTTTGATGGTGTGGAGTTTGGCACTTGGGTAGAATAGTTGCCCTCCTAAATGACAAGGGTGGGTGGACTGGCTTCTAGGAGAAGGTTAAAACACCTGCCTGGACAAAACAAGGGCTTCAGACTCCCTCCGTAACACTGTCTCCGTTCTGTTTTTATTATGTTGAGTAGGCCACCACTACAAAGTGACGGCTGTCGGGGACTCGCCAGCCCCTCTTGAGGGTCGTGTGAGTTTTGCACAAACGTTGAGGGTACAATAAGGCGCATTCAGTGGAGGGGAAGGAGGGGGGAAAGACGTCTCCTTTTTACCTTCGATCCAGTTGCAACACGTTGTTTGTTTGAGATCCTCCTGCAGCAGTGAGTTGCACAGGGCGACTGTGACATTTTTCTTTTAATAACTTCAAAAACGGGAGAGACTGGTCTCTTCCTCCTCCACGCTTCACAGTTGTAAACGTCCCCTTCAAATCTCCCTTCCAGGATGCCCCTTGAAGTCTCTCATCAGGTCCGGATCCTGCTGACCATTTGCCTCAGTCTTTCCTGGGCCTTTCCATTCACTGCTGTGTCGCGCTGGACCAGAGGTGGCCCCAGCTGCGATCGGATGAGGTGGACACAGCCTTGTTTGCTACAAGGACATGTTCTTTTTCCTTCATGCATCCTCTTGTGTTTGTTTTTTTTTTTTTTAACTGTTGCTTCACTTCGAGGGGCCACCAACTCCGATCTCCCTACGATGACTCCCAGGCCTACCACTTCCTAGGGTGCAGCCAGGTCAAAACCCACCAGCCTTTATGGGAAGCTTCGAATACTGTAACGAATCAGTGGCCATTCCCATTTGCCACCACACCACCAGCCATTGCCATGACGAGAGCGGGGGTTAGAATGTGCAGCCCTCTGCTCCAAAACCATGGTACCCTCTCCTCCCACCTGCACTAAAGGTGGATCTCTGTTAGCAATATAGGACCTATGACACACAGCCAAGCAGTTCTGGCTCCCTCCAGCAGAGGGCACTGGCGCGCGCACACTGGCCGGCTCTTTACGACATCTGTCCAATGAGCATTGCGTTATGTCGATCACAACGAAATTCCATTTGCTACCGGGCTGCCTAGTTGCCCAAAATGTTGGATCCCTTTTTCAACCTGCCAAGAGGCATCTCTGCTGCTCTCTTCCACGGTCCCGGGAGGGGATGCGCCCCATTCTACAGGCATTGACAGGAGGTGCTCAAGGTCGTGGCAGAGTTGGGGATGGACTCTAGGATGCCCAGTCCTCAGTACCCTTAGATCAAACTCAGACCTGTTTCACCCAGGATCTTTCTGGTCCCCTGCCTGCTAACAGACTCTTTGGTGCAAGTGAAGCCAAGTCCCTGTGCGTGGAAAGGGTGAAAGGTGAAATAACCGCGGGCCGCCGAGTGAAAGGGCAGGAAGAAATTCTCAGTGGAACTACAGCTGACCTGACAGAGTGTTGGTTCCCGCCTTGCCCTGCCGCTCCGTCTCACCTGCCTGCCCTCCCTCCACCGTGGCTGCGTGCATGGTCTCTCTCGCTGTCTTTGGCAATGGTAGAACTCACACTGGTGAGGTATCAGGATCCGGTGGTTCTAGACTTGCCAACTACCGCCCGAGGGTACAGCCGGCGGCACCAGGACCACGCACCCTCCTCTTGGAAACCGGCCGCCTGGGGCTGGCAGGGCATGGGAGCCTTTTCCATTGCCCCGAGACCAACCCGCAGCAGGCTGCTCCCTCCGTCAGTGGCCACGGGTGGGTGCAGCAGGAAGTGAGCTCCCAGCTTCCCTGCACGTCCGTGGTCACAGGGCTTCTGATCCTCCCAGCTGCTCTGCGTCTTCTCTTCCGCTGCTTGGATTTCACGCGGCTGCGAGGGGCGGATCAGCGCCTTAAACAGGGGCACTCCTATCCCAGGAGTGCCCCGTCCTCTCACTCCACAGCCTGCAGCTCTCCTAAGGGTACGGCTACACTCACACCAGTGACTTTGCACCCAGCCAGCACGGGCATAAACAGCAATGCAGACGGTAAGGCCCTGCCCCCAGGGTACATACCCTACATGGCTTTCAACACACCCAAGCACTGCCTTGCATCTACACTGCTATCACTTAGCAGGGTAGTGTCCCATTGCCTCCCTGCCATCGGAGCCTTTCCCCATGGCGTGTAGCTACATGGGTAGGGCCTGTACGCTACACGGGTAGGGCCTGTACGCTACACACGCTGCCGGAAGTGAAGACGTAGCCTCAGCCCGGGGTGGGAGGAGGTGAATCAGGGCCTCCCCCTGGGCGAATGGGACTCCCCTTTGCATCAGGTGGCGCCTTGTGAGGGTGCCATAGACACAACATGCGATAAAACCAGGGCATCCCCCCGACAGCAAAGACCGATGCACCAGCTGCCATTGTCCTTCTGCAGCAGGGTAAATCCGGAGCGTGTAGCAGACCAGAGGCAGGACTTGGTGGTAGTGAATAGATGGGATTTGAGCTCCAGGCTGCTGGATGCAGACAGACCCGGTGGTTCTTTCTGGTCCCCAGGTGACTAACCCAGCCCGTGCAGCCTAGAGTCTCCACACAGGGTCTGGCATGGACACCGAGATCATAGAATCATAGACTATCAGGGTTGGAAGGGACCTCAGGAGGTCATCTAGTCCAACCCCCTGCTCAAAGCAGGACCAATCCCCAATTTTTGCCCCAGATCCCTAAATGGCCCCCTCAAGGATTGAACTCACAACCCTGGGTTTAGCAGGCCAATGTTCAAAACACTGAGCTATCCCTCCCCCTTCCCCTTTGGTCATGGAAGGGGCCACTGGTGACGCTTCATGGAGTAACTCCGTTGACTTTTGATGCAGGAGGAGATCTGGCCTCAGGTGGGTCTGCCCGCTGGGTCCGTCACACAGTCTGGTTTGCTGGAGCCCTCGGGGCTTTCATTCCCTGTAGCCCATCCAGTGCCAGGACCTTTCCTAGAGCTAGCTCTGCCTGGATACCTGGGTCCTGTGGGATGCTACACATCTACAGCTAACTGTACTTTAGCGTGTGGCGTGTGACACCAAATTATAGGGCAAGGCCTAGCACAACCCAGGAACCGCCCCACCGCCCCGGCCTCCCGGCTAGCCACCAAGCACCGCACAGGAGCCTGTCCCCAACCTGATGCCCCATGTTGGCCCTAAACCCGCCTCCTTCCCCGGGGAACATGCAGCAGCCTCAGCAGCAGCAGGCGGGATCCCCTCAGCGTCTGGGCTGGGAGGCGGAGTGAGTCCTGAGGGGGGCTGCCGCGGGGGAACTATTGAAGCCGAAGCTCTGCAGCGAGAGGCTCGCGGGAAGCTGGGCTCGCCCTGTGCAGCTCCCCGGCTCCATCGCCGCCTCAGCGCTCCACGGCGCAGGCCCTGGCCCAGCTCGGAGCCAGGAGACCGACCAGGCAGTCCCAGGCCCCCAGCCAGTCTGCAGTGGTTCCCGCTAAGGGATGTGGACCAGCGCCCTTCTCCTGCGGCGGCTCGAGTCAGGGCCTTTGCCTCCGAAGCCCTGGCGAGTTCCTATGTTCTGAGCGGCTTCCCTCTGCAAGACAATGGCCTCCTCCAAGCCCTCCCCATCCTGCTGCCTATGTTACCTGTGGCTGCTGCCTGGCCCCTCTCCACCGCACTGCCAAGCGCCCCAGCCTGCAGCAATGCATCAGGGAGAGTTCTGAGCTCCATCTGCCCAGCTGCATCGTCAGAGGAGAACCATCTTCCCATACCAAACGGTTCACAGGGCCTGGATTTCATGGCAAAGGACTTCATCATTAGAGCGAGAGAGGAGCGTTTCCAGCCCTGGCTTCCCCTCCTGGTGCTGGCACATCCAGAAGCAACCCACATCCCCGAAGGAAACACTACCAGGGATTGCAGGCTCTCTCCGTTCCAGTGCTCCTGGGGGGCAAAGGAGATATTTTGGTGCAGATTGGACTGATCAACACGGCCCAATAATTAGGTGGAAGCGATATCATCCAGGAATCTTAAGGGTTATTCCTTTTTTTTTTTTTGTTTAAAGGGTCTTAGCACAAAAATAGTGTAGAAAAGTTTGTCAGGCTCTTTCATTAATTGCAGTGCAAGGGAAACAAGAAGTGAAACTGACTAACCGGAAGGGCCCAGTTTAATTTCACTGTTCCAGTGAAATTTGCAGAAGGTCAAAAGGCAAAGTAACATCCAGGCTGAAAAGTTTTAACATTCAAAACTGATTTGCACAGGGCATAATCTGAAGTGCTAATAGTCACCCCGCTAAGGAAGAGCTTGGGGGTGGCGCAGACTGAAGGGATACTGCCTAGAGGGAACTATTAATTAAAGATGGTTGTTCTTTTAGCCTGACTTCAGACACCCCAGCCTCGGACTGTACCTTGCTTACTTTTTCACAGGCTGGGCCGGGGGAGGGAAAAGTGGTGGTTGCTTTTCTCGTGACTAGCCTACGGTGGAAACTACCAACCTAAACGAATCACAATGCTCCAGTTCTGTAGCCCCTTCTGGCAAAGGACCTCAGTGCAATGTAAGGTCTTAGCTAATGAAGCCTCTGTGAAGTGGCTCCGTATCATCATCTCACACATGGGGAAATCGAGGCACAAAGAAGATACATGCCCTTCCCCCTAGGAAGACCCTACCAGAGATGGGTGTTGAACAGAGCGCTCCTGAGTACCTCGCCCTGTGCTCTAAGTGTTAGCGAATGCGTCCTGTTAAACTATTAATTGGTTATGAAGCACTGGCGTAAATCCAGTCACCCCCACTGACTCCAATGGAGTGGTTCCCGATTTACCCCAGAATCTGGCCCCATACCCTCTAACACCGTTAGCTGCAGAAACTGCACCATATCCCTGCTCTGTGAATGCCGTGGGCTGGCACGGCTGTAACTGAGGGCAGAACTGAGCCAGTTGGGTTGGCCTTTGTCCTTGGGAAGATGGTGCACTGAGTAGCCCTAGCCCAGCCCCCCCAGGGCAGGAGCACACCAAATGGGCCCAGCTGTGTGTGAAGGAGTCGGGTGGCTCGTGAATCCTGCACCTTGTAGAAGTTCTTGGTCACCCCAGGGCTCCCTGTTACCTGCCACACCCAGTTCCTCTGCTGCCTGTGGCTTGTCAGAGCTGCCTGGTCAGGGAGCCAGTTTTGGCAAGTGGTTGTAATGTGAACAGGGCTGAATTTAACCTCCCATCCCCTTGGATACCGCAGGCTACAGACTGGATCCATTCAGCGCTGTGTCATGGCTCGTCTTGGTGCTTCACTTCTAAGGAGCTACCTAGGAACCTGGGCCATTGCAGTTTAGGTCCCGGACTACGGGCGAGTGATACCTAAGCCCTGGTCTACACTAGGACTTTAGGTCGAATTTAGCAGCATTAAATGGATGTAAACCTGCACCCGTCCACACGATGAAGCCCTTTATTTCGACTTAAAGGGCTCTTAAAATCTATTTCCTTACTCCATCCCTGACAAGTGGATTAGCGCTTAAATCGGCCTTGCCGGGTCGAATTTGGGGTACCGTGGACACAATTCGACGGTATTGGCCTCCGGGAGCTATCCCAGAGTGCTCCATTGTGACCGCTCTGGACAGCCCTCTCAACTCAGATGCACTGGCCAGGTAGACAGGAAAAGAACTGCGAACTTTTGAATCTCATTTCCTGTTTGGCCAGCGTGACAAGCTGCAGGTGACCATGCAGAGCTCATCAGCAGAGGTGACCATGATGGAGTCCCAGAATCCCAAAAGAGCTCCAGCATGGACCGAACGGGAGGTACGGGATCTGATCGCTGTACAGGGAGAGGCATCCGTGCTATCAGAACTCTGTTCCAGTTTTCGAAATGCCAAAACCTTTGTCAAAATTTCCCAGGGCATGAAGGACAGAGGCCATAATGGGGACCTGAAGCAGTGCCGCGTGAAACTTAAGGAGCTGAGGCAAGCCTACCAGAAAACCAGTGAGGCGAACGGCTGCTCCGGGTCAGAGCCCCAAACATGCCGCTTCTATGATGAGCTGCATGCCATTTTAGGGGGTTCAGCCACCACTACCCCAGCCATGTTGTTTGACTCCTTCAACGGAGATGGAGGCAACATGGAAGCAGGTTTTGGGGACGAGGAAGATGATGATGATGAGGTTGTAGATAGCGCACAGCACGCAAGCGGAGAAACCGGTTTTCCCGACAGCCAGGAACTGTTTCTCACCCTGGACCTGGAGCCAGTACCCCCCGAACCCACCCAAGGCTGCATCCTGGACCCGGCAGGCGGAGAAGGGACCTCCGGTGAGTGTACCTTTTAAAATACTATACATGGTTTAAAAGCAAGCATGTGAAAGGATTACTTTGCCCTGGCATTCGTGGCTCTCCTGGATGTACTCCCAAGGCCTTTGCAAAAGGTTTCTGGGGAGGGCAGCCTTATTGCGTCCTTCATGGTAGGACACTTTACCACTCCAGGCCAGTAACACGTACTCGGGAATCATTGTAGAACAAAGCATTGCAGTGTATGTTTGCTGGCGTTCAAACAACATCTGTTCTTTATCTCTCTGTGTTATCCTCAGGAGAGTGAGATATCATTCATGGTCACCTGGTTGAAATAGGGTGCTTTTCTTCAGGGGACACTCAGAGGAGCCCGTTTCTGCTGGGCTGTTTGCCTGTGGCTGAACAGAAATGTTCCCTGCTGTTAGCCACGGGGAGGGGGGAGGTTTGAGGGGGTAGCCACGCGGTGGGGGGGAGGCTAAATGCGACCTTGTAACAAAAGCACATGTGCTATGTATGTAATGTTAACAGCAAGGTTTACCCTGAAAGAGTGTAGCCACTGTTTTATAAAATGTGTCTTTTTAAATACCGCTGTCCCTTTTTTTTTTCTCCACCAGCTACATGTGTTTCAATGATCACAGGATCTTCTCCTTCCCAGAAGCTAGTGAAGATTAGACAGAAAAAAAAACACACTCGTGATGAAATGTTCTCTGAGCTCATGCTGTCCTCCCACACTGACAGAGCACAGACGAATGCGTGGAGGCAAATAATGTCAGAGTGCAGGAAAGCACAAAATGACCGGGAGGAGAGGTGGCGGGCTGAAGAGAGTAAGTGGCGGGCTGAAGAGAGGGCTGAAGCTCAAATGTGGCTGCAGCGTGATGAGAGGAGGCAGGATTCAATGCTGAGGGTGCTGGAGGACCAAACCAGTATGCTCCAGTGTATGGTTGAGCTGCAGCAAAGGCAGCTGGAGCACAGACTGCCACTGCTGCCCCTCTGTAACCAACCGCCCTCCTCCCCAAGTTCCATAGCCTCCTCACTCAGAGGCCCAAGAACGCGGTGGGGGGGGGGCCACCGGCCAACCAGCCACTCCACCACAGAGGATTGCCCAAAAAAAAGAAGCCTGGCATTCAATAAATTTTAAAGTTGTAAACTTTTAAAGTGCTGTGTGGCATTTTCCTTCCCTCCTCCGCCACCCCTCCTGAGCTACCTTGGTAGTCATCCCCCTATTTGTGTGATGAATGAATAAAGAATGCATGAATGTGAAGCAACAATGACTTTATTGCTTCTGCAAGCGGTGATTGAAGGGAGATGGGGAGGGTGGTTAGCTTACAGGGAAGTAGAGTGAAGCAAGGGGCGGGGGGTTTCATCAAGGAGAAACAAACAGAACTTTCACACTGTAGCCTGGCCAGTCATGAAACTGGTTTTCAAAGCTTCTCTGATGCGTACCGCACCCTCCTGTGCTCTTCTAACCGCCCTGGTGTCTGGCTGTGCGTAACCAGCAGCCAGGCGATTTGCCTCAACCTCCCACCCCGCCATAAACGTCTCCCCCTTACTCTCACAGATATTGTGGAGCACACAGCAAGCAGTAATAACAGTGGGAATATTGGTTTCGCTGAGGTCTAAGCGAGTCAGTAAACTGCGCCAGCGCGCCTTTAAACGTCCAAATGCACATTCCACCACCATTCTGCACTTGCTCAGCCTGTAGTTGAACAGCTCCTGACTACTGTCCAGGCTGCCTGTGTACGGCTTCATGAGCCATGGCATTAAGGGGTAGGCTGGGTCCCCAAGGATACATATAGGCATTTCAACATCCCCAACGGTTATTTTCTGGTCTGGGAATAAAGTCCCTTCCTGCAGCTTTTGAAACAGACCAGAGTTCCTGAAGATGCGAGCATCATGCACCTTTCCCGGCCATCCCACGTTGATGTTGGTGAAACGTCCCTTGTGATCCACCAGAGCTTGCAGCACTATCGAAAAGTACCCCTTGCGGTTTATGTACTCGCTGGCTTGGTGCTCCGGTGCCAAGATAGGGATATGGGGTCCGTCTATCGCCCCACCACAGTTAGGGAATCCCATTGCAGCAAAGCCATCCACTATGACCTGCACATTTCCCAGGGTCACTACCCTTGATATCAGCAGATCTTTGATTGCGTTGGCTACTTGCATCACAGCAGCCCCCACAGTAGATTTGCCCACTCCAAATTGATTCCCAACTGATCGGTAGCTGTCTGGCGTTGCAAGCTTCCACAGGGCTGTCGCCACTCGCTTCTCAACTGTGAGGGCTGCTCTCATCTTGGTATTCATGCGCTTCAGGGCAGGGGAAAGCAAGTCACAAAGTTCCATGAAAGTGCCCTTACGCATGCGAAAGTTTCGCAGCCACTGGGAATCATCCCAGACCTGCAACACTATGCGGTCCCACCAGTCTGTGCCTGTTTCCCAAGCCCAGAATCGTCATTCCACAGCATGAACCTGCCCCATTAGCACCATGATGCATGCATTGCCAGGGCCCGTGCTTTGAGAGAAATCTGTGTCCATGTCCTGATCACTCACGCGACCGCGCTGACGTCGCCTCCTCGCCCGGTATCGCTCTGCCAGGTTCTGGTCGTGCATATACTGCTGGATAATGCGTGTGGTGTTTAATGTGCTCCTAATTGCCAAAGTGAGCTGAGCGGCCTCCATGCTTGCCTTGGTATGGCGTCCGCACAGAAAAAAGGCGCGGAACGATTGTCTGCCGTTGCTCAGACGGAGGGAGGGGCGACTGACGACACGACTTACAGGATTTGCTTACAGGGAGTTAAAATCAACAAAGGGGATGGCTTTACATCAAGGAGTATTTCAGGCAGGACTTCACGGAGGGTTCCAATAAGAAATGGTGCACCTAAGTTATTGTTCTTATTGGAACAAGCAGGTTGGTCTGGCCTCTAATTGATACATGGCTCGATTTACCTCGCTGCACCTTCTCTGTGAGTGACTGCAGTGTGACCTAGAGGAATGAGTCCCCTAGGTAGGTGGGTGGGGGGAGCAAATGAGTACAAAACAAATCTGGTCTATTTCTTGTTTTGATCCACTCCATCTATCTTTTACATCTTTGGCTGGCAGCAGACGGTGCAGAAGGACTGCATGCCATCCACATCTCATGGCTGCCCGGCAGAAGATGATGCAATAGGACTGCTAGCCATCCTCATCTCTTGCCTGCCTGGCAGAAGATGGTTCAATAGGACTGACTGCAGGACTAAAGAGAATGACCTGGTCAAGTCACTCCAAATTTAGTCCCTGTGCTCATGTCAGCCAGGAGCACCTCGGACATGACGATGACGGCTACCAGTCATATTGCACCGTCTGCTGCCAGAAGGCAATGGGTTGCTGCTACTGTGTAGCAATGCCGTACCGCGTCTGCCAGCACCCAGGAGACATACGGTGACGGTTACCTGAGCAGGCTCCATGCTTGCCGTGGTATGGCGTCTGCACAGGTAACTCAGGAAAAAAGGTGCAAAACAATTGTCTGCCCTTGCTTTCACAGGGGGAGGGAGGGAAGGGGGGCCTGACGATATGTACCCAGAACCACCCGCGGCAATGTTTTAGCCCCATCAGGCATTGGGATCTCAACCCAGAATTCGAATGGGCAGCGGAGACTGCGGGAACTGTGGGATAGCTACCCACAGTGCAACGCTCCGGAAGTCGACGCTAGCCTCGGTCCGGTGGAAGCACTCCGCTGAGTTAATGCACTTAATGCACTTAAAGCATTTTCTGTGGGGACACACACACTCGACTATATAAAACCGATTTCTAAAAAAACCGACTTCTATAAATTCAACCTTATTCCGTAGTGTAGACATACCTGAAGTAACCCCTGGCTCCAATCTGGTGTCTAGAGCCAAGGATGGATCCCTTTTCATTCATGCCCACGGAGCAAGGTGGATGCCCCAGCTGCTGGGAAGATGAGGTCAGAGTGGGACTTTCCACCCTATCTGCCAAGTCTAATCCCCCCCCCCTCCTGAGCCCCATGGGACTGGAGGAGATTCCCCTGACGCAGAAGCACTGCGGGGCTGACCAAAGCAGGCCCCCGTGTAAGGGGCTTGCTGGGGCGTGTCCATAGGCTGGGCTCTGCGGGGATACTGGGCTGTAGTGCAGCCCATGGGCAGCTGGTGGGGGAGGCTGAAGTCAGTAACAGCCGCGCACTGGGATGGGTGGTGTAAATCTCCTGGCCTCCTCCCCCCTGGCTGCATGGCTTGGGAGTCTGCCCTCAGGGGTTCATCTTGGGGGGCCTAGTGCTGCAGGTGACTTCAGTGGAAGCTGCAGAACCAGGGAATGCGGGTTCTACCCCCAGTTCAGCCCCACGTTGTGCCTGACAGAGCCTCCCATGTAAAAGGGGCCTCCCCTGGGTGCATGACCCACAGCAGCAGGACAAAGAGACCTCTGACTGCCACCCCTCGCTGGCTTGCTCCTAAGCTTCACCAGAATCCACCCTTCGCAGAACTCCCCAGCGCATGGGACATGCAAAGACCCAGCACAAAACTGGCCACACACCACTATTGGCCGTGAGCTGAAGCAACCTTAGTACTCTTCCCCTCTCCTCATCTTCCTCCTCCTCCTCCTCAGCAAACAAGCAGAGGACCTTTGTGCCAGCCAGAGTGACCCCGTTGACGGCGTCCCAACCAGGCATCATAAAGTGAACTTCCTAGAGCCACAAATCCCTGGGGCTGCCCCACCGGTGATGCCAGGTAGGGTCAGGGCACGCACCCAGTTGTGCATCGCTGGCGAGTCTGAGAGCATGGCGGGCGGGGGTGTTTTGGTCCATCCTAGCGACACGGCTGAATGGTGCCAGCGCGATGCAGCATCGAACGTCTAATCGATTGAGAGAGACAATCAGGAGCGGAATGGGAACAGAGGATTGACGTCTCAGCCCACGGGGTTTCACCTTTGGCCTTGGGAAGCTGCCGGGGACAACAGCCCCAGCCCGGAGCCTAGTGGAAGGAGATCTCCCCGATGCACAAGGCGGGGGTCTGATTCCAAAATAGCACGTCGAACACAGAATCATGAACCCACTCTGTGAAAACACTGGGAACTGCAGATAATACCATGGGGCGTTCCCTTGGCCTCATAGGTGCCCAGCCATCACCAGCATCATGGTAATTGGGCATTCTTCATAGGCTCATTTTCGGATGGGCACGACCCACAGGAACGAAAAGCTCTGGAAGCTGGGTTCTGATGTGCAGATCTCCACCTCGCTGCGGAGCGCCTTCCCTTTGGGTGAGTGAGAGTGTCACTCTTATTGGGGGGAGGGTCCGTGGTTAGTGTCTTTGTAGCAGCTGTGCATGGCTATGCCAATCTGAGAGGCTTTGACCTTAGCTCCCCTCCTAAGCGCCGCTGGGCGGGGAACAATCCCAGCTCGAGCTGAGAGGAGGAACTTGAAAGAGACATTAGGAACAGAAATGCCCACTGAGCGTCATTGTCCATGCGTTGTCCACAGTGGAGCAAAGCCAGATCTTGCTCTCCCCAGCCAAGCAAATATCTCACTGACTCCAGTGGCCCACGGAGCCTTACCTGAGTAATGAGGGCGAGATCAGGCCTTGAAACCATTGAGGGACCTGAAGAATAACACGGCTTGCAGTGTCCTCATTTGACTCCCAGGCATTAAGAGCTGATCCCTTCCTGAGACTCCGTCTGGCATTACAGGGAGGGTGTGTGTCTATCAGGGGAGATTATGGCATCTGCTCAAGACCTGCTCTACGCCAACACACGCTGGCCTGACCTGGAACTTTGGCTGATCCATCATTGGGACAGAGCTGCAGGTAAAAAATACAGGTCAAGGTGCAGAATTCTCTCCTTACAGGCGAGCTGCGTGCGAATGACCAATCCCCAAACGGAGGAGCGAGACCCCAGCCGTAACAGAATCAGTCCACTAGCCACCTACCTAGCAATCCAGGCACTTTACAGTCATTAGCTAATTAATCCTCATGGCCCCTCCCCCCCCGCTATTGCTGAGTTAGTGCTGAAGTAGGATCCTAGAATCATCGATTTTTAAAGCCAGCAAAGACCAGCATGATCGTCTCGTCCTACACGCTGCAGAATCCTCAACCAGTGAGTCCAACCTCCAGCCCAGCAGTTTGTAGCTGAATTGGAGCATCTCTTTCAGAACGATGCCCAGGTTTCATTTAACAGCTCCAAGAGAAGGAGAATCCACCACATCCCTTGGGCGTGTGGGCCAGCGGTTGAGCGCCCTCACCGTTCAATGTCGGTGCCTGATTTCCAGTGGGAACGTGACTAGCTTCAACTTCCAGCCGTTGCTGCTTGTTATCTTCATCTGCTGGGGGAGGGGAGAGGGAGGACACTGAGGTACAGAGGAGGATGGTGATTTACCCGAGGCCATGGAGGGACCAGGATTCAATCAGAGAGGGTTTCCAGCTCCTAGCCCTGTATTCAGCCCCCTAGGCCAACATCACATCATACCTGTGAACCAACAGTGCCGGCTAGAAAAAGCAGCCGACCCCTTCTCCTCTTTGACTCATCAAGGAAGGCAAAGGCAAGTCCTCTCTAAATACCCTATTGCAAAGAACAGACCTAGGCGCAGCCTTGATCCTTAGGACAATGCAGCTCACAGGGGAAGAAAGTCCAGGGAAAAACCCTCTTCTCTGAGCTGATCTTTCCTGAGAGGAGAGAAAATGTATGCAGAGCTGCTATTTCAGTGCAGAGGCTCATTCGGCGTCCCATGAGCAGAGCGTTGCTGCCGTGTAGTGGATCGTGGTCCTCGCTAAGGGAGATGGAGTCTGTTCCCAGCTCCGCCGTTGGCCGGATAGAAGCTCTTCAGAGCAAGGCCTGTCTCTCACTACGGCTTCGTACAGCGACCGTGGGGTCTCTAGACACTACTGAGATGTACCCGTGGCAAAGGCACGGGCTTCTTTTCAGAATGAATTACGTTTCTGGAGGTAATTCCTCCACCCCACCCCCCAGGCACTTGTACTTTGTGAAGGCCTTTCAGCGGGGGCCTAAACATGCTCTGAGGCTTCATGGACGGCACCCCGGGGGGGGGGGGGGCACCGTGGCAGCTATTGCACAACGTGCAGCAACGGTGCACAAATGAAGGAAAAGATTGTGGCGTGACCCTTCAAAATGGCCCCAAAAAAATCCTCCAGTGACCCACTCTATCCACAATCCTTTGCAGCGGCAAAGAATTATGCTAGGAGCCATGGCAGAGCCAGCCAGGGAAGCTAGGTCGCTTGAGACCAGCAGCCTCTCTCTGAGCATGTGATTCAGTGGTGACTTGCTCCTCTTCTGTATTCTCCAGCCAGGTGCCACAGATCGCTGCCAGGCCTGAGAGGAGAGACTGCAGCAAAGAGCCACCTGGCTGAACAAACAGCCCTGGGTGGTGCAGACAGTGGTGTGTATCTGACCTAATGTATTTACAGACTCATTGTAGCTGCCAAATTATTTTTTCAGCTGATAGGGGTTTTAACTGTTCCTGCATCCACCCTGTGGAGGGGTTGTAGAGTTCTTGGTCATCCACTGTTCCTAGAGAGGAGCAGGATGTGTTGTAGCGGGAGCTGAATAAATGTGGGAACTTGCTGGTTTAGGGGACAGAGTAACAGCCGTGTTAGTCTATATTCGCAAAAAGAAAAGGAGGACTTGTGGCACCTTAGAGACTAACCAATTTATTTGAGCATAAGCTTTCGTGAGCTACAGCTCACTTCATCGGATGCATTCAGTGGAAAATAGGGGAGTTACCTGGTTGCTGCTTAGAGCATGGCTGTGTGTCTGTCCTCGCAGTACATGTGTGATTCCCGCTCCCTAAAGAAGGTGTAAAGGAGAGAAAAGAGCTCCCCCCCCGCCCCGGACTGTCAGCATGGAGAGTGGAAAATCCAGGAGGAGACCTGGGAAAGGAGGCAGAGGGTGGAGTAGCCCACAACAAAACGCATTTAATAAAATAAACACTCTTGACATCTCTGCATGCTTTGGCACTATATTCGGTAAACTCTCCAGCAACAGGAGCAGCTGCGGCATCTTCATGTGGGCTAGGAGCAGTGCTCACACAAAAACAGCCAGAAGGTAGGGTGACCAGATGTCCCGATTTTATAGGGACAGTCCCGATATTTGGGACTTTGTCTTATATAGGGGCCTTTTACCCCCCACTCCCGTCCAGATTTTTCACACTTGCTGTCTGGTCACCCTACCAGAAGGAGACCAAAGACCTGTTGCATTCCGATTAAGATGCCTCACAGAAACCGAGAAGGGCTTTGTCTGGGTCCATCCACAACAGGGGATGGCTCACTTGATGATTATCTGTCCTGTTCATTCCCTCTGGGGCACCTGGCATTGGCCACTGTCAGACGACAGGATACTGGGCTAGATGGACCTTTGGTCTGACCCAGTATGGCTGATCTTATGTTCTTAAGTTCACTGATTTTGCAGAAGTCTCTCCACCTCCCTGTGCTCTGGTGTAATATGGATTCCTAGTGTGGTGTTCCCAATCAGTGTTCTGTGCACCTGCTAGGAATGGTAGATTGAGGCCCACTATCAGGTATGAGGACTTCAGGAACTCCTTGCCTTGCAGATATTGACTTTAGTTTCTGGACGCCCTGTGCCAATGAAGTCTGTGTAAGTATAGTCAAGTCTATCGATCCGGAGAAGTATTGATTGTAATAATGTATGTGTGGCCTTTCCAGGCTATCCGGTGCCAAGGTCTGAATAATGCTTTGTAAAGAATAATGGTTCTGGCAATTGTGGGTGTGGGTTGTTTGTTTTTCCTTGTTACATATCTTGCAGCCCTCTACCAAGGGCTCAGTTTTTCTGCTTAGGCCAGGCCACTATATGGATTGCTGTGCGCATGCCCTGCACGTGTATATACCTTGTGGATTTTGGGGAGCATCTCATTCTGCAGTACCATAGGATGAGAATGCACCAAGCCTATCAGTCAACACCACTTCTGCCTGGACTATCAGCAGCGGAACTGCTGATGGGAGAACAAGGAAGGACACCGTTACCCGTGGCACCAATACAGCTTAAACCTAAGGGGCCCATCTTGTGGGAATGTTGAAAACGAGATGCTGAAACAAAAAATTCAGCACCCACAAAACTTCACTGTTTGGCACAGAACAAAAGCGCTACCTGAACGAAGAGCAGGGAACAATGTTTGGCTCAAAAGCTCCCAGACACTTGGAACTGTTCAGAACTTAGCAGAAACTCCCAGATCCTACCTAGTGGACACTCCAGGAGGACTTCTCCAGAGGACCTTCATCTTCAGTATTTCCCAATACAACAGCAAGACGATCTGGCAGTTGCAGGTACCCGGTCAGGCAATGAGCCCCCTCCACAAGGAACTCCATACGCAAACAGCAGAAGCGAGAGCATGGTCTGGTAGACTGGTCAGACCCCCCTCAAAGAACTGATCTTTAGAATACTGCTCAGGACTACTTAAATGCCATTGATAAGGGGACAGAGTAGTGTAAGTAGTTTTAGGGAATTAGAAATGTATTTTGAATTGTTGTTTGTATATTGTAACCTAAGAGCATCTCAATGCCAAAGGAAAGGGGGCTCCCTGATATTTGTAGAGAGTTTCAGCTGGCCTGACCAGTTCAGTGCACCCCAATTCAGTAATGTCATAAACTGTAGCTGATATGTATCATGTAAGGTATCCCTGGAAAACTAATAGCACACTGATCATTAATACTCTTGCTCAGTGTCTGTACAGTAAACACCCAAGGGATCCATACAAATGTGAAGGAAATGTGGAACTAAAATGTGTTTTACCCACAAGTCTGGGGAGCAGTTTCTCCCAGACAAAGGCCAAGCAAGTGCCTCCAGCCAGATGTCATCAGAGCCGATTGGCAATCACATGTCAAGTGGCCATTCATTTGCATCGGAGTAGGGGAGGGCAGGAAAAGATCAATTTGCATTGTAGAAAACACCCACGGGGAAGAAACCATCAGGGAACGTCCTGCTCCACCAGACTCCGTGTCTCCTTCCACACAGCTTGAATGAACGTTATTTTGTGGGGGTAACCATCAGCAGAATCTAGTCCAAACGTTCACTGGACTATAAAAGAGAGGGGCACAGAACCCCAAGTTATCTATCATCTAACAAGACAAAGGAACTGCACACTTTGGACTTTGTGAGTGATCTTGACCAAAGGGGTGGGCAGCCATCTTGGCAGAAGAAAGGGTGGTAAGAATCTTACCTTGAACCAAAATGGTAGTTTTGTTAAGGCTTAAGTCGTTTAGAAAGCCTACTTTTACTTTTGTTTGGTTGTAGCCCTTTCTAACCTTAGTCCTACTATGTGGTATAACTTAAAATCCTTTACTTAATAAACTATTTTTGCTTTTCATCTAACCCAGGGGTAGTCACTTATTTTTTGTTGAGGTCCAAATTTCTCGGTCAAGGTGTAAAACAGATACCAGAGAAAATAATAATAATTAAAAAAAACATAATGATAAGTAAATAAAAAGATTTTGGGGTCTGGTCAAAAGCATCTGGTAGTCCAGATTTAGCCGTCGCACCCAGCAGCAGCTGATTGGTAAGTGTGACCTGTTGCTACGGTAGCAGCCAGTCTTGCTCCCTGAGCCCGCCGGCCCCAGCCATGCTCCCAGTGGTAGGGTAAGGGGGGAACCCATATGTTCCAGGGGGGTCTCAGCACTGAGTAGGGAGTTGGAGCATCTGTCCCTTGAGTTCGGTGCATCGGGATGGCAACAGTGTGTCCAACAGCGCCTTTGGGGCTCAGCCTCACCAGTGCATTCTGGGAGTCCCCTCGCACCCCTCACTGCTGCAGGGGCTTTGGGGTCATTTCCAAAGGGATGCTGTGGGACCAGGCAGCCGGGTGCAGCATCTAGCTTCCCAGCATCGCTGGCAGAGCAAGAGTTGCAGACGGGACCGGCCTAGCCAGAGCTGAGCGCCTGCTCCAGGAGCTGTGGCCAAATGATGGTGCTAACACCTGTGAGCCAGCGGGGCCGTATGCCGGATGTTGCAAGGGCTCAGCCATGGGGTTTCTGTGGTACCTTTTCAGACAGGCCCCTTGATGCTCTCCAAGGGAAGCAGCTCAAGGAGAGGGGGAGCCTGGTGGTTTTTGGTTTTTTTGGGGGGTTTGGGGGATGAGGAGAAGAGGCCTGCTATTTTATTGTAGCGGGACCTCGTTTAGATTTAAGCCACACCCTTGCACTTGCTGGTCTCGATCACATAATCTCTTCTGTTCTGGGGCATGTGTTGCTGAATGTCCCACCATTATATATAGCTAAAGGCCCCCCTCCCCTGGGCACATACAGCTAATGTCTCCCTCCCCCGGGCATATATAGCTAATGCCCGCCCCGCCGCTGGGCATATATAGCTAATGTCCCTACTACCCCACCAGGAGCAGCAGACGTGCCCTAAAAGTGGGGGGCCCACAGACATCCGAACCATGGCTATGCCCCCACCCCAGGCCGTGCTGCCCCCCCCCCTTCCCGAGACCTTACCCTCACACTTCCCCTTCCCCCGAGGCCCTGCCTCTCCTCCACAAGACCCCCCCCCCGCCCCGCCCGACTTTCTCCTCTCCAGCCCCTCCCCTCATTGCTCGCTCTTATGGCTGGTAAAAAGTGGGAGGCCCCCACCACCCCTGGGTTCTGGCTCCGCTGCACCCCATGCCCTGTATACGTAGCAAATGCCCCTTGCCGCCAGCCTATATAGCTGTGGAAATGTCTCGTGTTGTCTGTGCTGTTTACTTTCTAAGACCTGGCCCGGTGGGCTGAACTTAGCAGCCATTTTGTTCTCAGACCGACTGCAGCCTGTCACCAAGGGGACTGGCTGGCTGGCCACACACTTGGGTTCCTTTTAGGTTTCTGTTTCTCTCACTATGGACGAAAGGTTGTTCCAGGGGGCTGCTCTCTGGCTGTGGCCACGTCTTTAGCTCTAAAGGCCCCACTGTCGGGTCAGCTCCCTCGGCACAAGAACTGTAGCAAGGACCCCTAAGAACTGGGGCGCATAAGCCAGTTATGAGCCTGCCATGACCGCCTGATGCCCAGCTCCAGGGGTAGTAGGTCCTTCTCTTAGCTTGTGAGGGCCTGAGGCCAACCCCTGCTACCAGCCCAGCCAGGGGTCATTATCCTAGCAATGCTGGGAGCGCTAAGATAGACAAGCTGCTCCCAGCAGTCTTACCATCATGGTCACCTCATCTAGCTGGTCATCATGGCCACAGCTAGGGCCCAACCAAATTCACGGCCACGGAAAAAAGCGTGAAATCTGGTTCCTCCTCCCCACCCCGTGAAAGCTGGTCTTTTGTGTGCTTTTACCCGACACTATATAGCTTTCACAGGGGAGATCAACAGTTCTCAAATGGCGGTGGGGGGTGGGGGGGAGGAGGGGCTCTGCCCAAAAGGGAGTTGTGGGGGCGGGGGAGGAAGGTTATTTTAAGGGGGGGGGTGTCGCGGTTTGCCATCCTTACTTCTGCGCTGTCTTCAGCAGTGGGGGCAGCTGGAGAGCGGTGGTGGTTGGCCAGGCACTCAGGTCTGAAAGCAGCTCCTCGCCAGCAGCAGGGCAGAAGTAAGGGTGGCAACACCAGAGCAGGCCATTCTTACTTCTGCCCTGCTGCTGGCAACGGCTCTGCCTTCAGAGCTGGGCTCCCAGCCAGCAGCCGCCCCGCTCCAGCCGCCCAGCTCTGAAGGAAGCGCTGCCATCAGCTGCAGCGCAGAAGTCAGGGTAGCCGTCGCCACCCTCCCTGCAATAACCCTGCGAGCTCCCAGAACCCCTTTTTTGGGTCAGGACCCCCTACAGTTACAGCCCCATGAAATTTCAGATTTAAATAGCCGAAATCATGAACTTCATGATTTAAAAAAATCCTCTGACTGTGAAATTGACCAAAATGGTAGGGCCCTGGACATGGCAGACCCTAATGTGGGGAACAAGTACAGGCAGCTCCCCAGTGCCTGGAGATCCCCCAGCTTCAGGGCCGATTTGGGGGTGCAACTGGCTCCTTGTTTCCCCAGCTGTGACACGAGGGATGCCTTTGCTTGAGCCCCTCACGTGCCGCGACAGCACACGGCTCCTCCTGAATGCCAGCCTGCTCCAGGCCAGTGTCTGGTTGCACAGGGGGCTGGGCGGATGAATTATGCAGCAAAATCAGAGTGGGCGGGCAGAGGGCAAGCTGCAGCAATCGCTGTGGGAGTTACGTGAGACAAAAGGCGCCCTGTGGGAACGTGCCGCCCATTGCTCTGGGGAACAGGCATAAAGCCTCATTTTTCTTCTTAAGGAGAGACTCTCCAGCACCCGGTGCTCGGCCCCGTGAGCTCACAGCCGTTACAGCCCCAGGGCACGGCTCATAGGCCTTGGCGCTGCGGCCCAAGCTGTCGATGATGGCACTCCAGGCTGAGCACATCTATTCTCTTACTGCAGCTGGACCACCCTGTGTGGGAGCTGCAGCAGCTTTAAGCTAAGCAGGGCGGGGCTGGGTAACCGTACGTTTAAAGCCAAGGCTGCCCCCTTCCAACGCAGCCTCGCCCCTGGAGCCGCACCCAGTCCTAGGTGCAGCCCAAGGCCCTAACGTACGGAGCATGCAGCTGGCTAAGTCTGGGCTGGCTTAGGGCGCACACCAGTCCTGGAATGCTACGCCCCCTAGCAAGGCTCCAGCTTAGGGGAGGCACGAAAGAGCGACTATGCTCCGCAAAGAGTCCCTGGCTGGGCTAGGGCTGGGCACGGGCTATGAACCTGTGTAGAAATGACCAGCCGTGGGGCTTTCTTCCCACTCCCCTGGCATACAAGGCACTGGGCGCTGCTCGCTTTCTGCAGGTCGCCCCTGCGGGGACGCTGCCTGGCAGAGGAAGGCTGGACACGCAGGTGGAGCAAAGGTGGGTGTTGCCCTCAAGCCAGGTTACTAGGGCAGCCAGGTAGGGTGGAGCTAAGGTCTGAAGGGCTCTACAGGTACAGACAAGAAGTTGTCTTCAGCATGGAGGCGAAGGGGGCTGATGTGGTCAGAGCCACAAGCCAGGCCTCCTTCAGGAGAGGGCACCCCCCGATGCTGGGGATGCTCCGAAGCCCCGGACTGAAGGTGTCCCCTGGTGTCTGCCTCTTCCCTCTCACCCCCACCCCCAGTTTCGCCTGGTGGGGTGGGCAGCCCTGCAGCCCCAATGCCAAGCGCTCCGTTGGGGCAAGCTGTCTGGGGTTGCAGAGGCTCATGCCATGTAATGCTCTTGTCACCCTCCCACATCTGCCAGCCCCTGGTTGTCTGAGTGGCCTGGCACGGGGGGGAGTTAGGGAGGGGGATGATTTTGTGTGACAGGAGACGCGTTTGGCAGGAACGTTGGGTTTCTTCGGCTCCCCCAGCTGCTGCTGCTGGAGTGTCCCTCTGTGAAGAGGCCCAGAGCCAAGAGGCTATTAAAATCCCCCCATTGCTGTTGATGGTCACACTCAGAAGCAGCCCAGGGCTGGGGTAGCAGGACAGGGGGCAGAGCCGGCGCTAGGCATAAGCAGCCTAAGCAATTGCTTAGCACCCCGAGCAGCTCAAGGGCCCCTCTGTATTAATTATTAGTACAGGTTATGTGGAGGGGGGGAAATAGTCCTGCTTAGGGCCCCCATGGGGCTAGCCCAGCACCGGTGGAGGGGAAGAGGCTGCGGGTCGGGATTGAGCAGCATCAGCAGAGCTGTGTATGTGTGAACTTCCCCAGCACCTGGCTTTATGCAAAGCTGTTATGGCCTCACTTTTCCCGGTCCTACATGTCCAGGCGTGAGACTCTCAATCGCCCTCCCTTGCATTAGTGCCTCTCTTCACTTGTGGCGGGAATGACCTGCCTGGAGGCTGTTTCCTCTTGCAGGACAGTCTCAGCGGCGGAGAACGGTGCTGGTCCGTTTCCCTTTGCAGCGTTACCTGACGGGTTCCCCTCCATTTCCAGGCTTGTCTCGTGGCTTCTTGCTGGCTCCATGCGTCCCGGAAGCAGCAGGGGGAGATTAAACATTCTGCTCCAGCATGCGTGAGCCAGGCCTCACGGGCGGCCCTGACCTTCTTCTTGAGACCCGATTAGAGAAGATTAAAGCTGCTGGGCCAGTCTCTGCTGGGCGGCTATGGAGAAGAGCGGCTCCTCTGTGCTGACAGCCCTCAGCAGGGAGCAGGCTTATGCTAGGCGGATGCTATCTACCACCCCCAAGAGCATCCGGTCCTCCCCTGAGCACCCCGAGCCATGCAGGAACCAGCCTGCTGCGTCAACTAACCCATCCCTGCTCCCCAAACCACTAGGAAAGCCCCCGCTCTGTGGGAGGGTTTTGCTGCTCAGTCTAGCGAGAGGCATGTGAGCCTTGGTGCCGGAGCTGCTCTGGCTGAGTGGCCAGGTCAGTGCTCAGCCAGCCAGCACCCCACCAAACCGCCCCACCCCCCTCAGCCGGCCAGCACCCCACCAAACTGCCCTGCCCCCCTCAGCCGGCCAGCACCCCACCAAACCCCTCCCCTGCTTAGGTTGGTGGTTGTGATTTCGCTTCTTACAAGATCAATGCAGCTTAATGCATGAGGAACCTGCTAAAAACACTGATCTCCAGGCACTGCCCACTTAAACCAAGACCTGGAGGAAGAGCATGCACCTGAAAGCAACAGAGCAACATGCCCAGAGCCCTCTCCTGCACCCTGAACCCCTCATTTCTGGCCCCAGCCCAGAGCCCGCACCCCCAGCCCAGAGCCCAGCCCCCCCCCCCCAACCCAACCCCCTGCCCCACCCCAGAGCCCTCTCCCGCACCCCAAACCCCTCATCCCCAGCCCCACCCTCAGCCGGAGTCCTCACTCTCCTCCTGCACCCCGACCGCAACCCGGTGAAAGTGAGTGAGGGTGGGGGAGAGGGGATGGAGTGAGAAGGGGTGGGGCAGGGGTGTTTGGTTTTGTGCAATTAGAAAGTTGGCAACCCTAACTTCAGCTGTGACCTTAACCTTCCCGTGCACCTGCACAATGGGGCTCAACGTACAGCCCCCCACCCCAAATGCTTGGTAGCACAGAAGGTGCTGGAGAAGATCTAAGCAGCCTGGTGACCTTGTCACTCTGGCTGAATGTGCAGCTCGTTAACTAGATTTTTAAAATAGCGCAGCCCAAACCCTGATTAACCAAAGCAAGTGGCATGAGTGGGCCTGACTGGGAATTCAACAGCATGTGACCCATGGACTCCCTGGGGGTCCGGCAGAGTATTTATGTCCCCAAAGCTAGGCCTAGCTTTAAAATCAATTTTCTAGCAGTTGTCACTGACCCTGCAGTGGATTCAGCCGCCCACCGCAACATCCAGATGGCACAGAGCGATGTGGCTTTATCTGCAGGAAAACACAGAGCCCAGGTTTCCGTTCCCAGCAGCTCTCCGCTGAGGTGGCATCATGGAGTTACTCCTGCTTTGCACTGGGATGAGGCCCACGAAATCCAGGCGAGAACATAGGCTCATTATGTGGTCGAGCATCTCACATTTCTGTCTCACCTTGCAGCCAAGGTGCCCGAGGCACTGAACAGCATCCCCTCCTCTGGCCCTGGAGCGGGGACGTAGATGCCGGTCAACGAAGCAGAGCAACACGACAGCTGGGCAGGCCTTCGCCATCGCGCTGCTCTGGTTTCATTGTGGGTAACTTGGTGCAGTTCACAGACAGGCGCTCCAACACCACGGTCCATGTAGGCCGCTTATCCAGGCCTGACCTGACCCTGCTTAGCTTAATAAAGCCAACAGGATCACACCCACAGCTGCTAAGACAGCAGACAACACTTGATGGGGCAGGAGCAGTCGTGGGCTTAGGCGTGTTTGACTTATTGCTCTGCAATGTCCTTGCGCACAGCCCACTATGCTCCGTTCCACTGTCCCTGTCTCTGGCAAAGAAGTCACTGGGTGACCGTGAACAGGGCTCTGCAAATGCTGCAGCCAGAGATGACAGGGAGCCACTGAGCCCAGTTCAGGTTACAGGGACCAGTTCAGTCTTTGGTTTCACTGCCAGCAAGGAGCCCCAATGGTTCTGGTAATTTTGGTAATGGGTGCCTCTCCTCCAGCCGTTAGACTGAGACCCACCCAACTCATCTCACCCAGGCTCACGGCCAGCCCCTAACGGAGCTGAAAGGCTCCACAGCCCAGAGCCAGTCCCAGAGCCAGGGCTTCATTTACATGGTCAGTGCCCTATTGCGCAGCCAGCTCCATTGGCTGCATCCCAGCGTGCAAATCTCACAGCTGCCCTCCCGTTTCTGCTCCAGTTCCTTTGGCTGCATCATAGCACATGCGTAAACCTACCCGGCCTCCCATTCTGCCCCAGCCCGATCGCTGCATCATTGCACCGGTGAATCCCAGATTGGTGCCTGCCTACCTCTTTCCCCCTGGATCCCAAGTTCATCTTCCCACTGGAGCTGGGGAAGCCCGCACAGGGGTATGGCCCTGAAGTTGCTCCCATATGGTCCCATTTTCCCAGCGGCTAATTGCACAATGTGATGAGCGGAGGGCTCTGCCCTGTGACCTGGGGGAGGCTGCAAACACCAGCTGCCTCGCCTCGCCTGGCCTGCTCGTAGCAATGGTGGGCGACAGGCAACAGGCCCACATGCTCGGGGCGGGGAAGGGGGGGATAACCTGCCCTCCAGCCTCCTCAGCGACAGCCCATGGGACAGGTCTGTCTCCATTGTTCCACCTGAGCCGCTCCCCATTAACCTTCCCCCTGCCAGGGCCTGACTCCTAAACGAGGAAGGAAGGAAGGAAAGGGGGAGTGAGCAGCTTTCTCCCCGCTCGTGGCTGGCAGATGCCAGGCACACTCCTCTAGCCGGCCAGCACCTCCCAGTCCCAGTAACCCTCCCAGCTGTCTCTCTCATGGCTTCAGCATCTCATTCCCAAGTCAACAGGTGATTTAGCCCTCTCCCCCTGCCTGCTCCCTCCAGCTATAGCAACAAAGCCTTGCACATGTTTCTTTTTCGTACAGGCTGCTTCTGCGCAGGACAAAGTGGTCGTGTTGGATGGAACTCTAGGAACTCACTGCAGCCATAGGCTTAAGGCCAGTGGTATTTTTGCAGGGGAGCAGAGATGGAGAGGCACCAACAGGCGTTAATAGATCCATCTTCTATGTATCGCTTGTGTGTTTAGTAGGGGCGTGCTCCGCCTTGGGAAGAAGAAACATTTCTCAGTGGGGGGTTGGCGAGGGCCAGTGCAGGGGAGGGGGCGTGTTTACGGAATAGCAACGGTCAGCTCCTGTGCCTTATCCCCTGCAGCTAGAATCACCTGAAAGGAGGCACCAGAGAACTAAGAACGCAGGACAACCTGCACTAGGAAAGCTTTGTTGCCCCCTCATGGCAGGTCCCCGTCGGAGAAGATTCTACGACACTGAGCGGCGTTACTCCTTTAGCTCAAGTGACGGAGGTTCAGACTTTGAGAGCTGAAGGCCCCGGGTTCAAATGCTGCTGACGGCCCAGGCTGTGGAGAGGCTTTAAAAAGGCAGATAACTCAGTGCTCGGTCACATGTCTGATCTCGTGCTGGGAGAGAGAGATGACGACTCCAGGGGAATGGGAGATCTCTGGCTGGCGGAGAAGGAATTTAAAAAAGGGAGAGAGAAGTGGGTGAAAGAAACGTTTATGAGAAAGATTCTCGAAAGGATAGCAGCCATTAATCAGTTCTCTCTTAAGGGCTTTGTAGGGGGGCAGATATCTGTGCAGATTTTCCAATCCCTCAGCAGAATCTGGAAGAAACTGTACACAGAATTTAACATTCTTTACAGCTGGCAAGCAGCCTTAGTGGTCCTGGGGAATGGGAGGAAACAGCAAGGCTATGCACTGTGAGAAAGGGCATCATCTCGTCTGAGCAAGTCACACTGGTTGGAATGGGGCAAATGGGTTCTCCCTGGAGGCTGAGGTGACAGGACCTGAGGAGTGGGTTTTGGGGTGCAGGTGAAAGAAGGGGCGAGATGCGCTCTGTTGCAGCTCAGCTTCTGGCTGGGATCCTGGCTTGCTACATTTTATCATCAGATCAAAAAGGAGGAAAACCAGGGTAACCCATGTGCTTCCCCTCTCACGTGTGTACACGTGTACTCAATACTTGTGCGTTAGCTCTCCCTCCTGCTTGGAACTGCACTATTTGAGAGAAGAGCTAGCCCTTGTTATCCTATAGCTGCATTATCCTGTGAGCACCTATCTCTGGGGTAGAACTTGGCAGTTCTTCAACATTACAGAAGAGTTTTGGACAGAAAGGGAAGAATACCACCTGAAATAAAACTACGGGAGGGAATTTACAGAAGCAGAAAGGTATAGTCTAGGGTTATGAATATGCCCAAAACATCAGGGCTAACAGTGACCAGAAGTGGTCAGAACCTTGGTCTAACATCCTCTCTGCCAGTTCAGCACCACAAATGCCATGCTGGGGTATTGGATTGTCAACAGCCCAAAGGAAAGTGTGTCACTTGCTGAATGACCAGGGCCGCTTTAGTTTTCCCTAGGAGCCTCTCATCCCAATATTGACCAGAGTGGACTCTCCTTAGCATGGGGGATATGACAAAATCACAGGCCAAGGCAGCATGGCTGGATCCGTTGAAAGATTTAGCAAATATTTTGGCAATAGGACATAGACAAGGCAGTTCAGTGGCCTAAGCCCTCAGTATATTTAGATTGGAAGTGCTTCAGGGCAGGGGCTGTCTCTCACTGTGTGTTTATATTGAGCCTAGAACAATGAGGCTCCGATCTCTACATGTTACTGTAATACAAATACATTAATACTTTTACAAACAATATTCAAATAAAGCTTCCTGGACCACGTTTCTGGGTTGAGTCAGTGTGCAAGTTATTTTCCCCTCCCCTTCTTAATCGTTTCTGATCAAGCTCACATTTAAAACACGAATAGGAATCTATTTCATGCTATATATTTTTTTGAGCATCTAAAGAATTTCCACATTTAGTCTGAATCAAGTACACAACTGAGACGGCAGATCAAATCTGGGTAGGAAACATGTAATGATTCCAACTGGAATTTGGCCAGGACAAAAGCACTAATTGATACTTAGCACTTATCATTTTAATCGGCGAGTACATTATAAATATTAACTAACTAATCACTAGGGCCAACTCCATGATCTTGCAAAAAAGTGCTGTGGGATCTTTAACGATCAGGCAGGATCAGGGCCTTGGGTTTAACATCTCCTCCAAAAAGTGCCCCTCAGCCAAAGCCCTAGCATGACATTGAACAACAAAGAAGAATGTCATCTTTCAAGTTCCCAACATCATTTCCGTAGGCTAGCGCATGGGTCTAGAACCTGAAGGGGACTATGAACGAAAAAGTGAGACCCATTTGCCTAAATTCATTGTTCAAGCTGAGTGATGTGCAAAGAGTAAACAAGTGAGTTTTAAAAAATGTTCACTTAATAATCTAAGGCCTGGATCATGCAGACTCTTATGGCCACACACAGCTTTACTCAGTTGAATAGTTTTATTGGAGTCAATGGGATTACGCACCTGAGTCAAGTTACTCAGGTGTGTGTAGATGTCTGCAGGGAAAGGCCCTAAGATATTAGCAACATGTAAGCAACAACAAAAAAAGTTACTACACATTTACCACCTGATAGTCTCCCTTTTAAAAACATCTTCCCTCCATTTACCAAAACTATGCAAAGACCTACAAACTGAGAGACTCCAGGTGCAGACACATTTGTAACAATTTATTGAATGAGGCAATAATAGACAGAATGGGAAAACAACAGGTATTCCATGCTCTGCTACTTGACTGTTTGGTTTTCTTTCCTTTTTCTGGGGAGAATGTCTTAGACTGTAAGAACGTTATTTCATCGCCAAAGAAACACTGACTTTAAAGCCACTGGACATCTTCACAACGACAATAAAAAATAATAATAGTTAAAAAAAATAAATCGGAAAAGCAGGGCTGTTTCTACGGAAATGTTTCCCTCCCCTCCTTAAAGTACAGAAAAACATATACAAAGAACATTTGATATTTTCATATAAAACAAGTAAATACAAGAATCTGAAAACTTTCTCGAAGGTGGAGCAAGACGTGGAGAATTTTGTTAAATGGCCACTTAAAATAAAAAAAATTAAATACCATGCACAATTGCACACACCGAAGGCGGGTGTGGCTAAAAGGAGGGAGGAGCTTGCCTGGGGGAGGGGCAGTGTTTGTTGGTTTTGGGAAGCAAAGGTTTGGCCCATTGGAAAGTCAAAGTAAAATCAGCCACTGAAAACACACCAGGCGTTTTTCTGTCTAGAGGTTTTCACATGAAGTAGATTAAAAAACTAGCAGCAGCAAAGCCGTGCTGGAGATGCACATACAGCAGAAACAGGTGCATGACCTGGGGAACGCGAACTGGGTCAGGGGGCTATGGGAGGAGTCGGTTTGACCCTCATATTTATTGAACAAGGAAATACTGTGGGGATTGGATATTCCAGGATGGGTAGAGGCTGTGATAGGGGACGTCTGTTTCATACAGTCCTATCACAGCTCTGATAATACCAGTGACAGACATAGCTCAGGTGAACTCAATGTATCTCTCAGCAACGGGGCTGAATAAGATTCAGGTATAAAACGAGTCCTGGGGAGATGCAGGGGAAGGAAGAATTTGCCCTAGTCAGTAACTCCTCACTTTCTTAACAGCCTTCCCCTTCCTCAGCACCCCAGCCAAAGCCCCCCAAGAGAGTCGCCACTGCAGTCTAAATTTACAAACATGAAAGAATAAAGAGAAAGGTCTAAAATGTCAGCTCCATTTCCATAGCAGAGAAGATAAGGGCAGGTCTTGAGCGTGGATTACAGGAGAGCAAGGCAGGGGCATGGGTGGAACTCTCCATGGAAACTTCAACTTAAGAACTTCAACGGCAGAGTTTTCCTCTCTTACGGGGACTGCGGGGTAATCAATTGCTGTCCTCTGAGGAGCTTTATCCCTTCAAAAAGCTACTGCTGCCCCTACACAATCATGCCTGCGCCTTCCCCGAGGAGAGACTTTTTCCAAACGCGCTCTCTCACTCTCTTTTGAAACCTAATTCTCAAAGCGATGGGGCAGAGGGGCCGACCCCAGGAGCCACCACAGAACTCGCTGCCGGTTTAGCGGGCAGCAGCGCTGTTGGAACGGTCTCCAGTCAAGGGCACAGCCGCTTCCTACAGGGGGTGGCAATCTTCCCATCTTGCCCTGATTCTAAGGAGAGAGATTTCATGCGGGGGTTTGGGGGGGTGTGTGTGTTTTGATTTCAATCTCCTCAGAATGAAAGTCCATTACCAATTGGCTTTCCACTCCCGCAAGATCAGCGCGGCACTATAAAAATGCACTTAACACATCCTCTGCTATTTTGTTTTTCCTTTTAAAAAAAGGTTAACGAAACCTTTGCTTCCAAAGCGGAGAGACTCAATACCACCTGATTGCATCTCTGAAGAGGCGTAAAAAAATTATTCACGTAAGAGACGAGGAAAAACATCATCATGATCCTGCCGGGGCAGCGGCATCACTGTTCCAAGGTCACAACCTCCACTGCCTGACCATCCATGGTGACGGCACTGTCTGCTATCCTCGTAGTAACGGGAGCCATGGCGACCTGAACGGGACCATTCCCCTGGGCAAGGCTGGTTACCACCGTCTGGTACATGCTGACGGGGATCTGGACGAGCCCTGCGGAGACAAAAGTAGGCGATGGGATTTGCAGATAGTTCAGTCATTTCAACTGGACAAATCAAAGGACTCAAGCATGTTTTGATACATCTTTTATCATGCGTGTGTTGCTATTATTTACATAGCTCCAAATCAGAATCATACAGTTTAAGGCCAGAAGGGACCAGATCATTTAGATAGAGATCTCTTGGCTATCACAGGCCACCAGCACCACTCAGCACCCAGACACTAACCCCAAAATTAGATCGAAGTATTACAGCCCACAGGAGACTAAACTACTGTGTGCCACAGGCAGAGAACAGGAAGGACCGAGGTGCACCAGTGCCCACGGCCCCTGCAATGGCAGAAATACCCTGATGATCCTGGCATGTGACCCACACTCCAAGCCACAGAAGAAGGTAAAACTCACACCTGGTCACTGCCAATCTGACCTGGGGGGAAATTCCTTCCTGACCCCCACATATGGTGATCAGTGAGACCCTGGGTACATGAGCAAGAACCAGGTGACTAAGAATGTGAGAGAGAGACTGCTTGGTGCCGTCTCAGAGCATTGACCCTCCCTGTGCAGTGTCCCATCTCCAGCCATGCACACCCCTGGTGCTTCAGAGGAAGGGGACAAAAAGACAAAACAAAAAAACCCACCCAACCACAGAATACATGCAGGGAGGAGAGGAAAGATATCCCTTCCTCACCCGCACAGGTGACCAGATGAGCTCTAGGAACATAAAAGACATGCACTGAAAGGGACCCCACAGGCTGCTGAGCCCTGCCCCCAACCATCATAAGCTATCCTGTCATACAATCCCACTCATAAATTTGTCCAGCTCTCTCTCAAAACGAATTGTTTCTCCCACAATTGCTATTGGGAGGTTGTTCTAAAACCTCATTCCTCTGCTGATTAGAAACCTTCTTCTAATTTCTGGCCTGAGTCTGTTCATGGCCAATTTATGCCCATTTGTTTTGGTGCCAACCACTGTCCTTTAGCTTAACTAGCGGTTCACCCTCCCTGGTGTTTAACCCCTAACAAATTTGGAGCAAGTATTCAGATCCGCTCTCAGCCTTCATTTTGCTAGGCTAAATAAGCCATGCTCTTCCAGTTTCTTCTCTTAAGATAGGCCCTTCCTTCTCCTGATCGTGTTAGTAGCTCTTCTCTGTGCCGGTTCCAGTTTGAATTCATCTTTCTTGAATATGGGGTACAGAACTGTACACATATTCCAGAGGAGGTATTCCAATGGGTACATGGTGGCATACACGGGGAGAAGGTGTGGCCATGAAACAAAGGCTCTAAGGGCCCACAGTGCTACACTGCAAGAAAGGTGAGTGATTGGAGTTGGAATGCGTTGAAGAACAGGCTGGTTTCAAGGCGCACGGGAGCTCTGTGTATACTGACTGGGAGGCTGGTTCACATATCAGTATGCAAAGGCATAAAAGCAAGAGTAAGTGATGGGGACCTAGGAACTGGACAGGATCAGGGACTGGCCAGAGCAAGAGTGGAAGGGACATATTAGAGAAGGGAAAGTGGAAGTGGGGGCCCTGGAGGGGAAGAGGGGAAGGCTAGTATAGGATTCAGGAAGGGATGGGGAGACCCGTTTAGAGCAGCTGGAAAGTGACTTTGGCAGTAACCAAACACCTTGTCATTGTTAAACCCAAACCAATTTTAAACAGTGCAATTTATTTCCCAGTTGAGGCTGTGTGTTAACTGTCTGCATTTCGCTCAGCTGAGAAAATGAGACCGGGCTGGTCAGTTTCTCCCCTGAGCCTCTCACTTTAGTACAAGGATTCCAGACTGCTTGTAAATTCTCCAGCCCCACCCAGCCACGAGAGCAAAGCTGTTTTCATTCAGATGTTAAGGAATATGTTCATGGGAAAAAAAAAAATCTGTTATCTGTGTTGTGTCCCAAGCTGCCTCATGGATCAGACTGGACAAGGTTCCTAGTACTGAATTTGGACTTAACATGAGCGAAGGCGAGAAGAGAGAGGAACAGTCTGGATTAAAGCTGGACAAGGTCACAGAAATCAGCCAGTAACTCAGTTTGTGGACACATCTTTGGGCCCGTGCAGCATGAATTCAGCTCTCTTATCCATATGCATTATGATACAGTCTTCAATTACATAATCATGTACTATTTTTTCCACGGGACTCCTGCTTCCGTCAGTGAATGGATAGTTATTCAACATCCCTTTTATCTTCCACATTCAGTGTGTTGCCTGAGGTTTTGTTTAAGGCACGCCATTCAAACCCTGCTCTGAATACAAAATTATTCATCTACTCATGGCGTTTCTACGGCACTTTCACCATGATGGCTGAGTGCTTCTCACACATTAATGAGGTACGTGTGGTAAGGTGGTGGTATCCCCATTTCACAGATGTGAAACTGAATGATTAAGGCCAAAATTATCAAAGGTCGCCCCTATTTTGGGTCTCTGACTTTAGACGTCTCGGGCCTGATTTTTCAGAATAATTAGCAATTTTATATTTCTATCTTAAAAGCACAGCTCGCTTCAATCAACTTCAATAGCAGGTGTGCGTACACAGCATCCCTCTAAATCTGGCTCCCAAGGTCTCACATCGGGCACTCAGAAAACGAGGCACACGCAATTAGTGGCTGCTTTATGACAAGTTCTGTTTAAGTGATTTGCCCAGGAACTGTGCAGCAGAGGCCCAGAGAGAGTCCAGTTCTCTAGGGGCAACCATCAACTGCCTTCACCATGAGATCATCCTTTCTCTTCCTGCAGTCCCCTGCTTCATTCACTACACACCTTCCAACTTCCACAAAGAGAAAGGCAGGAGTCTTACAGACAACAGCCTGATTCACTATACAACCATCATTTGTTCCCAGAGCACCAGTCAGCCTGCCCCTTTATCCCTAGAACTGCCACCAGCCTCTCTGAAATAAACCTAATTTCTTCCTATCAGCTTTTCTTCTTTTAGCTATCGACTCCTGCTCTCATGATCATTTACACTGCTACGGTTTAAGGTCCAATTATGTGTCTGTAAAGCTTCACGCTCACTTCTGGTGCTATCGGAATAATCCTGTGATGTGGTATGACAAATTCAGGTTAGTTTACTGCTTGGACAATAAGAAAACGTATTAAGGCCCCAGAGGTTTCTGTACAGTTGGGCAATTAAGTGACGTACAATAATTGCAACAAAGGTGCAGCCTCTTGCCTTCCAGTAACACTGTGGTACATGCACTTGGATGCAGGGCAGAGCAAGGGAAAGCTGTAGCAATTTTGGCTAGACTACGGAATCCTAGAAATTAGCAAAGGAAATGACTTATTAGATCATCTAGTCGATGCCCCTGGCTAGTGCAGAATTGTCCCTTACGCAGACCAAGTTCAAATCATTCTGGATAGCTGGATCTTTGATCCAGGTTTTCCAGACAGAGGAGTCTACTGTCAAACCACTATCCTGTTTGGGCAATTTGACTCAGATTTCACTAGCCGAGGTCAGGACCCCTATCCCCAGAGGACACTATTTAATGACAGGAGGCAGCAGAATGTGTTTCCGTGTCCTCGGGTCACTTTTTGTGCAGACAGAAAAGCTTGTGTCTTAATCATGCTGGCCAGGAGGGTACCCCAGAGTTTGAGAGGGCACAGAGTTCAGTAATACTTTGCACTGTGCTAGCCCCTTTCATCTGCAGATCTCAACACATACTGCAAACAATTAAGACTCACAAACCCCCTAGGAAGTAGGTATTCGTCTGCCCACTTTACAGATGGTACCAAGATCCAGAGGGGTTAAGTACCTGCCCCAAGGTCACACAGCGAGTCACTGGCAGGATCCGGAATAGAGAGAAGAGATCTGCTTCCCAGGGCCCTACTGTAACCAACAGCACCACCCCCGTAAAAAAAAAAGAAAAAAAAGTCTTAGATGGACTAGTCAAGAAAACCTTGCAGACTTCAGTTTGTAGAGGAGGCAGGCAGCAACCCGGAAGCTTGGCCTTAGGCTAGCATGGAACCCGAGCACCTACCAGACACACAAGAAGCTGGCAGATCTCCACTCCAGGCAGCTAGACTTACTGGTCCTAAAAGTTCTCATTGTGCCACACTGGCCGAATGGGTCTCCTGGCCTACTTAGGAGTGACATTCCAAAGACTTCGCACAATGCAAGGGACTGACTCTCTCTTATTGGCCAGGGAACACGCAAGGTTACAAAGCTTGACCCCCCTGCGATGTACAAAGGGGAGCATCGGCGCACACTAGGATCCAGCCGTTGCCAGCCAGAGAAAGGGTCTTTACTGAGAGGGGGAGACTGAATGGGCTCAGTCTCTCTGGGAAGGATGGATTCCTGGTATCAGGGGTGTAGTCAAGCCCAGCCCCGCCTCCGACACAGCAATACCTTAGAGCAGGGAATTATCCATGAGAGAGAGGCGCCCTTCTATGTGGGATTAAACTAAATTGCCACAGCCTCTGAGGTAGAAGCCTTTTTGACAGTAGTGGCAGTAAACCAAGGAAGGAGACAGGCGATGGCTGTAAAGTCTGCTGTGCATTAAAGCAGAGATGATCACCCTTGGGAGAGATACGATTAAATGGCAGATACACCGTAATCAGGTCTAGGATTGTCCCTGCACTGCATCTGCTAAAACCTGGACCCTGATTAGCCCTAATCTAGCTGGCACATGTTAATCTAAAGCATGGGTTTGGGATCCTTTCAATTGTATTAAATAGGCAATCCCTTACACAAAACTTTTGGGGCTATGCAAATACAAGTATCTGCAAAGAGGGAACAATTCCTTGAAGGAGATATGGCTATTACTGAGAGAGACAGCAGGCAGAAAGCATCATACTGCTTCTTGCCAACAGATGAGCGGGATACGGCAGAGTTCCATGGCGCAATGCCACACTTCAGCTGCGCACACAGTTCAGATCTGCTCCTGCCAGGTGAAGGCCCATAAACAAACATTATTAATAATGCAACCAACCCGCACAGACAACAGAAGGTTTTCAAAGCAACGGAGTGCAGAGATGGAGCAGGGACATACATTCACTCCTCTTTGTGAAGGGATTTTCTTCCTGAAACCATACCTCACCCACCACTACTCACTAACAACATGGCCTCCAGCCATTCTGCTTCCCTCCTTCAAATCCTCATTCAAGACCCACTTCTGTCATGTTACCTATGTTATTTGTGTTGGGATAGGGCCCGAAGGCCCCAGTCTTGATCAGGATCCCATCTTGCTGGGGACTAAACATAATGAGTGTGTTCCTGCCCCAACAAACTTAAGTCTAAATGACAAGCAGATGCAACACACGGGTAACAAACGAACAGGAAGAAGAGGAATGGTTATAAGATCCATGTACGCAGGCCAGCTGTGTGCACAGCTAGACGGCTTAGAGACAAACTTTTAAAAATAAATGATAAAATCTAAACCAATAAATCAAATCTGAATCAGCTGTCCCCGCAACTTGCCACTTGCAGCTACCTGTGCCTATCACTGTGAAAGTGGGTCTTGAAGGATAGGAGAGTGGCTTTATGGAATAGTTCAGAGGGGACTTTCTAAGGGGCAGGCTGGAAACAAGCCCAAAGGAGCCTGTGGGAAATGCAGAAAAAGGCCAGCGTCACTGGCAGGGGAATGGGGTTCTGCGACAGGACACTAGAGTAGATAAGCAGGAAGGAACAGAGCTGTGTAGGGCCTTACAAGTAGGAACAAGAGCCTTGAATCTGATGTAGTGAAGGAACAGGAGCTGGTTAGAGGGATACAAAGGAGGGCTAGATACGGACAATGCCAGGCCAGACAAATCATCTTAGTAATTCTATTTTGTATGGACTAAAGGAGAAGGAAGTTGCAATATTCAAAGATGATGCTCAGGCTACAGGCCTGAGTGACAGGGAGGATGGTTGTGTTCTCAGCCATTACCTCCAGCGGGAAGGTGCTGGGTGGGCTGGGTGATGAGGAAGTCACCTTTGGCTATGTTGAGTTTAAGTGAAATCAATGAAATCAGCCCATTGCTAATGGCGAGACTGAAGGCCATAGGGGAGCTGCTGTATTTATTTTTACACAAGTGGACTGCTTTACCCCTTTCTCTGTTGCTGGTCTCTGATTATGAGCTCTCTTGGGCAAGGATGGAGGCTTATTCCCCAGAGGTCTCAGTAGGGAATGTTCCATCGTGATCAGAGTAGAAGACAAGCTGGCACTAAAGACAGAACAGGGCCACACACCTGTAAAGAGCGATCAGCTGTTGTGACCTGCACAGGACGTGCCACGTTTGTCTTTCTCCCAGAGGACAGAAGCGACTTCGTCTGTACACAGTGAAAGCTGGCCTCCATATTTGAAGAGAAGGTTAAAAGGACTAGAGACCCAAGTATAAACCCTGCGTTGCATCAAAGAAAATGAAGACTTTCTGGGTAGAAGTCAGCGTTTGATACTGCAGGCACAGCATGCTAAAGTATCAGAGAGGGTAGTAGAGAACGGGGAAGAAAATTGGCAACATGTGACCTCCCGAAGAAGAAAGAGGAGAACCCATGTACTCCCAATGCAGATAGAGGTAAGAAACTATTTTCAGGCTCTCTACACAGGTACTACGGTGGAGAATGGTTTGGAAGAGTCATCTGAGGGAAGGGATCAGAAGGAGACCCCATCAACCGGAAGGTATGGGATGCATTGTCCTAGGGATCGGGGTTCCACGACCACCACTCCCAAGAGGAGGAGACGGCTGGTGGTGGTCGGGACTCCCTCCTAAGGAGGACGGAGTCATGCATCTGCCGTTCAGACTGGGAAACTTGAGAAGTGTGCTGCTTGCTTGGAGCTAGAATTCAGGATGTGATGGAGTGTCTGCCGAGACTGATCAAGCTCTCAGACCGCTACCCCTTCCTACTTCTCCACGTGGGCACCAATAATGCTGCCAAGAACGATCAGCAGGTCACTTGAGCAGGTCACTGCAGACTACGTGGCTCTGGGAAGAAGGATAAAGGACTTTGAGGGGCAAGTCGTGTTCTCATCCATCCTTCCTGTTGAAGGAAAAGGCCCAGGTAGGGACCATAGAATAGGGAGGCAAATGCGTGGTTACGCAGGTGCTGTCGGAGAGAGGGCTTTGGATTCTTTGATCATGGGATGCTGTTCCAGGAAGAAGGATTGCTAGGAAGAGATGGGATCCACGTAATGGAGAGAGGGAAGAGCATCTTCGCAGGCAGGCTTGCTAACCTAGTGAGGAGGGCTTTAAACTAGGTTCGCCCGTGGGTGGTCATATAAGCCCAGAGGTAAGTGGGATACCGGTAGGAAACACAAGGAGGAGTGTGCAACAGGAGAGGCCTCCTGATTCATAGTGAGAAAGCAGGGCAATTGGCTAATTATCTTAGGTGCCTGTACATGAATGCAAGAAGCCTGGGAAATAAGCAGGGAGAACTGGAAGTCCTGGCACACTCAAGGAACTCTGATGTGATTGGAATAACAGAGACTTGGTGGGGTAACTCACATGACTGGAGCTCTGTCATGGAGGGGTATAAACTGTTCAGGAAGGACAGGCGGGGGAGAAAAGGTGGGGGAGTTGCACTGTATGTAAGAGAGCTTTGTGATTGCTCAGAGCTCCAGTATGAAACCAGAGAAAAACCTGTTGAGAGTCTTTGCGTTAAGTTTAGAGGCGAGAGCAACAAAGGTGATGTCATGGTGGGCGTCAGCCATAGACCACCAGACCAGGAGGATGAGGTAGACAAGGGTTTCTTCAGACAACTAACGGCAGTTTCCAGATCACAGGCTCCGGTTCTCATGGGGGACTTCAGTCACCCTGACATCTGCTGGGAGAGCAATACAGCGGTACACAGACAATCCAGGAAGTTTTTGGAGAGTGCTGGGACAACTTCCTGGTGCAAGTGCTGGAGGAACCAACTAGGGGCCATGCTCCTCTTGACCTGCTGCTCACAAACAGGGAAGAATTGGTAGGGGAATAGCAGTGGGTGGCAACCTGGGCAGCAGTGACCATGAGATGGTCGAGTTCAGGATCCTGACAAAAGGAAGAAAGGAGAGCAGCAGAATATGGACCCTGGACTTCAGAAATGCAGATTTTGACTCCCTCAGGGAACTGATGGGCAGGTTCCCCTGGGAGGCTAAAATGAGGGGGAAAGGAGCCCAGAAGAGCTGGCTGTATTTTAAAGAAGCCTTATTAAGGACGCAGGAGCAACCCATCCCAATGTGCAGAAAGAATAGCAAGTATGGCAGGCTTGGCTTAACAGAGAAATCTTCAGTGAGCTTAAACACAAAAAGGAAGCTTACAAGAAGTGGAAACTTGGACAGATGACTAGGAAGGAGTATAAAAGTATTGCTTGAGCATGCAGGGGTGGAATCAGGAAGGCCAAAGCACAGTTGGAGTTGCAGCTAGCAAGGGATGTGAAGGGTAACAAGAAGGGTTTCTACAGGTAATGTGGAAAAAGCTGAAGTACTCAATGCTTTTTTTGCCTCAGTCTTCACAGACAAGGTCAGCTCCCAGACTGCTGCACTGGGAAGCACAGTATGGATAGAAGGTAAGCAGCTCTCAGTGGTGAAAGAACAGGTTAAGGACTATTTAGAAAAGCTGGACGTGCACAAGTCCATGCAGCCGGATCTAATGCATCCAAGGGTGCTGAGGGCGTTGGCTGATGTGATTGCAGAGCCATTGGCCATTATCTTTGAAAACTTGTTGTGATCAGGGGAGGTCTTGGACAATTGGCAAAAGGAAAATATAGTGCCTATCTTTAAAAAAGGGAAGAAAGAGAATCCGGGGAACACAGACTGGTCAGCCTCACCTCAGTCCCTGGAAAAATCATGGAGCAGGTCCTCAAGGAATCCATTTTGAAGCACTTGGAGGAGAGGAAGGTGATCAGGAACAGTCAACATGGATTCATCAAGGGCACGTCATGCCTGATCAACCTGATTGCCTTCTATGATTGGATAACTGGCTCTGTGGAGATGGGGAGAGCGGTGGACGTGATTTACCTTGACTTTAGCAAAACTTTTGATACCGTCTCCCACAGTATTCTTGCCGCAAGTTAAAGTAGTAAGGATTGGATGAATGGACTATAAGGTGGATAGAAAACTGGCTAGATCGTCGGGCTCAATGGCTTGATGTCTAGTTGGCAGCCAGTATCAAGCGGAGTGCCCCAGGGGTCAGTCCTGGGGCTGGTTTTGTTCAACATCTTCATTAATGATCTGGATGATGGGATGGATTGCGCCTTCAACAAGTTCACAGATGACACTAAGCTAGGGGAGAGGTAGATATGCTGGAGGGTAGGGAAAGGATCCAGAGTGACCTAGACAAATTGAAGGATTGGGCCAAAAGAAATCTGATGAGGTTCAACAAGGACAAGTGCTGAGTCCTGCACTTAGGACGGAAGAATCCCATGCACTGCTACAGGCTTGGGACCAACTGGCTAAGCAGCAGTTCTGCAGAAAAGGACCTGGGGATTACCGTTGATGAGAAGCTGGATATGAGTCAACAGCGTGCCCTTGTTGCCAAGAAGGCTAATGGCATATTGGGCTGCTTTAGTAGAAGCACTGCCAGCAGATCGAGGGAAGTGATTATTCCCCTCTATTCGGCACTGGTGAGGCCACATCTGGAGTATTGCATCCAGTTTTTGACCCCCCACTGCAGAAAGGATGAGGACAAATTGGAGAGAGTCCAGCAGAGGGCAACACAAATGATTGGGACTGGGGCACATGATTTATGAGGAAAGGCTGAGGGAACTGGGATTATTTAGTCTGCAGAGGAGAAGAGAAGAGAGAGGGGGGATTTGATTGCAGCCTTCAACTATCTGAAGGGGCGGTTCCAAAGAGGATGGAGCTAGGCTGTTCTCAATGGTGGCAGATGACAGAACAAGGAGCAATGGTCTCAAGTTGCAGTGGGGGAGGTCTAGGTTGGATATTAGGAAAAAATATTTCACTAGGAGGGCAGTGAAGCACTGGAAAGGTTACCTAGGGAGGTGGTGGAATCTCCATCCTTAGAGGTTTTTAAGGCCCGGCTTGACAAACCTTGGCTGGGATTGGACTAGATGACCTCCTGAGGTCTCTTCCAACCCTCATCTTCCATGATTCTATGGGTCAGACCAATGGTTCATCTAGCTCAGTATTCTGTCTCTGACAGTGACCAGTTCCTGAGCTTTAGGGGGAGTGTATAGAACAGGGCAATTTAGAGAGATCCATTTGTCTTCCTTTCCTGGTTTCTGGCAGTCAGAGGTTTAGGTTTGCCCCGAGCATGGGGTTACATCCCTGACTATCCTGGCTAATAACCATTGATGGACCTATCCTCCAGGAACTTTAGTTCTTTTCTGAACCCAGTTATATTTTTGGCCATCACCACATCCCATGGCAACGAGTTCCATAGATTAGTTGTGGGTTGTGTAAAAATGTATTTCCTCTTGTTTGTATTAAACCTGTTGCCTATTCATTTCATGGGGTAGGCCCTGGGTTTTGTATTGTGGGAAAGGGTAAACAACACTTGGGTAAACAGTGTTCAAGGTTTAGGTGTACTATGGTTTAGGTATATAGTGCCATTCTGATGTTTTTCGGTGATATTTTCTATCCCTTTCCTAATAGTTCCTAACACTGCCAGCCTTTTTGATTGCTGCTGTGCACTGAGCTGAAGTTTTCAGAGAACTGCCCACAATGACTCCAAGATCTCTTTCTTGAGTGGTAACAGCTAACCCAGAACCCATCTTTATATATGTGTAGTTGGGATTTTCCTTTTAATGTGCATTCCTTTGCATTTATCAATGCTGAATTTCATCTGCCATTTTGTTGCCCAGTCACCCAGTTTTGTAAGATACCCCTGTAACTCTTCACAGTAGCTTTGGACTTAATTACCTTGAATAATTTCAGTATCATCTGCAAACTTTGCCACTTCACTGTTCACTCCTTTTTCCAGATCATTAATGAGTATGCTGAGCAGCACAGATCCCAGTACAGATCCGTGGGGGACCTCGCTGTTTAACTCTCTCCATTGTGAAAACGGACCATTTATTCCCATCCTATGTTTCCCTGTCTTTTAACCATGATCCATGAGAGGACCTTTCCTCTTATCCCATGACTGCTTAGTTTCCTTAAGAGCCTTGGGTAAGCAACCCTGTCAAAGGCTTTCTGAAAATCCAAGTACACTATATCAACTGAATCAGCCTTGTCCACATGCTTGTTGACCCCCTCAAAGAATTCTAACAGATTGGTGAGGCATGATTTCCTTTTACAAAAGCTGTGTTGACTCTCCCACAACAAATCTTGTTCATCTATGTGATTTAGGGTGTCTCCATTGGGGGGGTGGGGGGAAGACTAAATTTGAGATGCTCTACAGGGTCCTAACTGCAAAAAGTGTTGAGCTCCCCATTTCTGAATAGTCAGACCCTAGTGCTAGCCATCCCAAGGCACTTCACAGACATTAGATAGGGAAACTGCTCCACCCAGCATGGTTTGAAAGGACTTGCAAACTTTATTTTGTTTTGTGACCTCAAACCTGTCTTCACATCACCATGTGTCTCTGGAGGAGCCATCCTGGTCTAATCAGGTTAAAAAAGCCAACGCTCTCAAAGATGCACAACAGAGCATAACAGATCTGCCAACAGGTAGGGGATTTTACACAACAACGTGTGAACACCAATGTCGAGGTGCAACAGGGAAGCTTATGGATGGAGCATGGGTATGAATGGGGAAGCCCCAGACACCAACCTGTAAATTATAATGAATATAATGAGGCTTCAGTCCTGCCTTTTCCATAGAACATTAGCCAAACACAACAGCAAACAAAGATGCTACATTTTCCTCCAACAAACTGCAAGGGTCCCAAGGGAGATTACTGCAGCACTGCAAGTACCATAATTAAATAGTTCTTCCCCCCAACCCTCAACAGCTAAGCACTTCAAACTACCTATGTGGATGTCACCCATGTTATCTGCCATTCAGCTGCCAAATTTTTCCTAAAACTGTTAGTGATTAACTCTTTGCACAGTCCTGGTTCATCTTGTTCTATTTCAATGTGCTCCCCTCAGCTCATTCATAACCACCACAGGAGTGGATTTATCTAAGAGCTCAAAGGCTGGATAGGGACGGTTGATCTGGTACCCTACACACCGCATCACTAACACAGCATGTGCCAGGATTCCAAAGAACCACGCATACAAGGGGCTCACCCTTTTCTGGATTAATGTCAATTTATTTAACTTTAATGGGAGCTGCTGGCTATGCGGTATTCTGAAAAAGCAAGCTGCGTATTTAGGTGCATAAATGTGGACTGAGAGGCCTAACTTTAAACACCCATTTTTCAAGGTCTGGCCTTAGTCTTTTCCTGCACTCTCTTGTTGAGAGCAGATGCCTGCTGTGTGTATTGAGATTAAGCTGCTCTTTTACACATTTATCTTCTGCTGCAATCCACCAACTTCTACCTTTTCTGCTTTTCTGGCCTGGGGTTAGCATGATCTAAGGCCAAAAATCCCTCTCCTTGGGGGAGAAGCTAGAGCTCGGGAGGAGAAGAGCTGAAGACTTTTTTGGCTTTATTTTTTATATTTTCTAGCCTTTTAACTTTTCTTTTCCCTTCTTGGGAGGGGAAGGATGATCACTTGGGGCTTCCAATCACGAAGATATGGCAGAGAGGGAGCCTTGAGCCCCTGCATTCTTTTTGTCCAATATGAAATCGGAAAAGATGCATAGGGAGTACATCTCAGAAAGAGCTCAGATCTTCCTCCTGGGAAGAGAGTCAGCAAGGATTCCTTGCCAAGTGACTACTACCCACTGGAGAACCTGGGAGATGGCCCTGGAGCTTATTCAATGTGGGATGGATTAGGCGGGGAGATTTTTGGACCTACCCCTACAGAATCCTTGGCTGGAGAGGATAAGCCAGCCTGTTGAGTCTCAAGTACTGAAGAGGACTGACCTGCCCTTGTGGGAGTATCTCCTGAGGAGTCTCTGCTTTTTTGAGGGGGCGGGGGGAATGCAGAGGCCCCAGCAAGTCATCCAAACACACGGTCCTTTGCCATGGCCAAGCATGGATCTACAGGCTGGGAGCAATTGTGGCAAAATACCCCTTCTGTGGCTCCCGAGAGCATCTGTTCATGGGTGGAGCAGGTTGTGGCCCTGGGTGTACTCTGCCAAGCTATGTGGAAGAGTCTACTCACCGCAGACACACTCCCTCGTTGCTTGGCATGATGCAGTGGCTCTCCTCCTTCGGCGCCCCCTCCCGACAGCTGCTCTGGACCTGCTTTGATCTGCCTCTTCCTGTGACTTGGCTCTTCGGCCAGGTCAATAACAGTCCCACCCTTTGCAGCATGCCAATGGTTCGGCCCAACTTCAGGCTTTTGGGGCCTGCCAGCCCTTGGCTCCAGAGTCGTCATGCCCCCTGCCCTAGTAGGGGAACCAAGGCCTGCCCTCTACCCTCTGTTCCAGCCCCAGGGGCTCTGTATTAAGCAGAGGAGGAGTGTTCAGACCCCCTGCCGTACATCTGGGCTGCTTCCTACTGTGGCCGGGCTTTTCTCACAGTCTCTGCCCCGGCTTATTCTTCTGTTGGTCCCAAAACAAAGGGCAGCCCAAACTACTTATGAGAGACAAAAAGGTCCTGTACCAGGCCTACCTGTCCCAAGGAGGCTCTAGCCCCAGCCTAGCCTTCCTTCCTTCACAGGGCTAGCTCAAAAGGTCTACTCCCTCTCCCAGTCAGCCACCACTGAGCTAGGCTTTTCCTCTGTCTCCCGCCTTCAGGCTTGAAACCTTGCACGGGGGAACTGGGTGGGGCTGACTGGGGCCAGAGGCTCTGATTATCCCCTTCCTGGTCACTGAGGTCTGTATACTTCATCACAAGCTGGGATTGCAAATTCCTTCAGTTAATACTCTCAGGTGGTGTTAGTTAACACCGGGAAGCACTTTAAAAAGGTGTTTTTATTTTGACAATATTCCTTTATTCTGAAATTCTGAGCCTTTACCTTCCTCTTCTGTCATTTTGGCCTCGTTCTGATGTATCTGTAAAAACCTTATGTTCTTCTTACTTGATAAAAAAAAGGGGCTAGGAGAGGAGACAAAGAAGCAGATCGTGTTTTTCCATGGGAAACCAATTTTAAATCCTTAGCTCACGACCCTGTCGGCTAAATTACCTGTCCCTCCCTCACCTCCATATGATGCCGAGGATGACTCTAGAGCTGAATAAGGATACTCAGACCGGCTTGAGTTAGAGGCAAAGCGTGGGCATACTCTGTGTACATTTTTCCCATGCGGCTCTGCTCCTAAGACAGACACTAATGTTGGGCCTCTCTCAAGCAGGGACTGCAAGTCTGCTAAAACCTGGCCAATTTTTGTGCAAGAGAAAGAGAGAGATGTGGCAAATGGAGACGAGGAGACCAAATATGCTTATTTCCACTTGTGATCTAAACAACATTTGAACCTAGGACTCCAGAAGCCTAGTGAACTAACTACTAAGCTCCCTCGATCAGCTGGCTTTACAGAACAGAGGAGGGTAAACCTGATTAGCTGTCTGTATCATGGTCAATTCAAATATATAGGAAACCTAGTTAAAAATACTGAGAAAGAATCATAGTATCTAACTTTTACTAAAGTTAGAAACTTTAAGTTTTGTTTTCTTTTAATGAAATATAAACAGCAGTGGAGGATATTTTAGGTAGCCGGCTAACAGGTGTTATGAGGCCAAAGCTTCCTAGAGAGGGGAAACACCTAATCAGTTGCAGAGTAGATTCCTCTGCGGTCCCCAAACAAAGGATGCATCAGATATTAACCTGGTATGTTTGATCTTAGTCAAATGGCCAAGGTACAATATTATAAGTTTTTAAAACTTCTGAAGAGTAATTTAACAGAAAACTATTCTCATTATGTTTTACCATAAATATTTTAATATCACTCCTTCCCTGAAAACTATGTTAATGACAGTGCAGAATTCTACATTCTCTATTAATTTCTAGTGATTTTAAGGGCAATTGCTATGGAATCCTATTACATTTCTATTGAAATCTACTAGTTTAATCTGTATTAAAGTCTACAGGGCTTTTCCATAAAGTAAAGACTATATCTAAGCTAAATTTAGTTTTACATTTAAAACATCTTTTAGGATCCCATATTCTCTAGAGGGCCTTTGTATAATGGCAGCTGCAAGTTCTGAAGTGTGAAGGGAGAACCGCACCTGAAAGTGATGCTCTATTATTTTTATTTTTAAGGACAAAATCTATTTTAAAATATACATAACAGTAATTTGAAGTCACAATGGCATTTTAAAATGTATTTAAATTCAATTTATTTAAAACAATTTAAAGAAATACTTAACAGTTATCTCACACTCCAGTTATCTCACACACACACACCTGCATTTTTCAAATAGTTTGAGAAGGGAAGGCACTCACTCTTGGGGGCCTACCGTCTTGGTCACCCACCCCACATGGATCATGATGACTGTTAGTGAAACATATGGTTTCAGAGTAACAGCCGTGTTAGTCTGTATTCGCAAAAAGAAAAGGAGTACTTGTGGCACCTTAGAGACTAACCAATTTATTTGAACATAAGCTTTCGTGAGCTACAGCTCACTTCATCGGATGCATACTGTGGAAACTGCAGAAGACATTATATACACAGAGACCATGAAACAATACCTCCTCCCATCCCACTATCCTGCTGGTAATAGCTTATCTAAAGTGATCACTCTCCTTACAATGTATATGATAATCAAGTTGGGCCATTTCCAGCACAAATCCAGGTTTTCTCACCCTCCGCCCCCCCCCACACAAACTCACTCTCCTGCTGGTAATAGCCCATCCAAGTTGGGCTTGCTTATCATACACATTGTAAAGAGAGTGGTCACTTTGGATGGGCTATTACCAGCAGGAGAGTGAGTTTGGGGGTGGGGGGGCGCGGAGGGTGAGAAAGCCTGGATTTGTGCTGGAAATGGCCCAACTTGATTATCATACACATTGTAAGGAGAGTGATCACTTTGGATGGGCTATTACCAGCAGGAGAGTGAGTTTGGGGGGGGAGGGGGCGGAGGGTGAGAAAGGGAGGAGGTATTGTTTCATGGTCTCTGTGTAAATAATGTCTTCTGCAGTTTCCACAGTATGCATCCGATGAAGTGAGCTGTAGCTCACGAAAGCTTATGCTCAAATAAATTGGTTAGTCTCTAAGGTGCCACAAGTCCTCCTGTTCTTTTAGTGAAATATATGTCATTTGTGTTTATGTATCAAACAGAGAAGTGTATGTACATATGCATTCCATCTGTGACAGACCAGTGAACTCACTGACACCCACTGGAGTTCACTGGTCTATCACAGGCCAAATGGGATGATCTCTAAGGGACACTGTTTTTTCTACAATGGTCCCCACTGTAATGTCTCGGCACTGATGGGTTGGGGGGGGGGGGGTTTCTTTGTATAACTATTATGCACATGCGCTCTAAGATGTAGAATCAGACATCTTGCAAATCAAAATATCACACACACACCCCTCTTGCCCTCACCACAAGTGTTGTTACTTGAGTATATTAGTGAAATATATATTTTGGGCCCACTCCTGTCACTCTCATTCCTTTCTTGGGTAGCAATCCCACCAACTTCCACAGGCATGTAGCCTTAATAAGGATAGCAGGATTGGGCCCTCAGTGTATTAGCATGTGCTTATCTACCCCACACCCATGATTGTTACTCTAATATGTACCTGTGAATTTGACCACACATATGCAAATTTAACACACCCACGGGTACATTTACGTCTGAATTCTACTACTCTTCACTCATAAAAGTGAGAAGAAAAGACAGACAAATGTATCCCTCTTTGCTCTAAGAAATAGCACACGTGATCAGAGCACCTACAGAAACAATCCATAATGCCAGCCAGCAGCTTAATCCCAACATTCCAAACTACCACCACAAAAATTAACTCACCTGTGGAATTTTCTGTTAGACTCCACTTGCAACCTGAACAGTCTGCTGCTAGGAAGCCTGACAATAAAATGCAAGTATAAAATGCTGAACAAAGGGCAAAAATATTGCAGGGAGTGGTATAACCAGAATAGCCCATGTACGGACAAGGAATATGCCCTCTTCACTCCACTTGTGAAGGACAACAACTGAACAGAAGTCATTCTTGCCCTTCATGGAATTAAAAGCCATATTCAGTGTCCACATATGGAGTATCACTAAAATATTAGATACGCTAAGACTATATATTTCTAACTATATTTTACATTACATAAACAGTTTAGGGGCAGGGAGTGTGCAATTATTACAGATGATCCCAGGTATTAATACTCTCTATCAGATCATTAGTGCAAAACCTTTCACCAGGAAGGAGATTTCTTGCTAATATTTAGATCAGTGACATAATCAGGCCACAGAAAGCCTGACAGGCAGGGGCTGCTGTATGTTCCTAACAGCTATGGTCCCCATCTGTTAATGCTCTCCCCTCCACTCCCAGGGAAAGTGTGTGTGTGAGGTGAAAATGAAACAAAACAAAAAACACAAAACAAAACAAAACCAGACAGACACATGACCAAAGATGGATGCCAAACTGGGACTTCTCCACATCCCAGAAAGTTCCTAAAATCCAGGTTCTCTCCCCATCTGACCCACCAGTCACTTTAAACAAAAAAGATAAACTAGTCTTGAATAATTTTTTCAAGTTACAACAGACTTAAATCTAAATGAGTTTTCAAAAGTTAGGGTACATGTCACACTAGGATCACATATGAACATCAGCATTAGCGCACACTGTCGAGCATTTAATACGTGAAGGTATAAAGCAACTATTGTTCAGGGAGTAGAGTAATATGTAACCAGATACTCTCTGGGTTCATCTAAAAGATGCCTTTCCGAGCATTTCACTGGCTTGTTCAGCAGTGAACATATTTCTGCTAACACACAGAGCTACATTCATGGCTGACAAACAGGCCAAGATATGCAGGTTCTTTTCTTCACTCACTTTTGTGTGTGTTAGAAATGGAGTAAACCTGTGTTCATCAGTGCAATAGGCTCGTGTTAACTGTTCCTTATGGTTAATTGAGTGCCTACGGTTGGTTTTACTTTGAACCCCATTTTGATGTGTTTTCTTAGGCCAATCCAATGGTATTTGATTTAAAGGCAGAAGACGGATACTGTAAAATTGCCATCATGAGGTTCTCTATTAATCCTCACTCAATGGCTCTGAGATCAAATTGGCTCAGTTAACCCGCCAAATAAAGTTTTCCTGCCTGTACCGCAAATTCCGTGTGGAATCCAAAAGCGCACCTGGGGCTTGACTCTTCAGTCACCCTTCCGCTATAAAGGACAATTCTGACTGTGGAACATGAAGGAGAGTGAGATAACATCTTTTACCTCACCCACCTTGTCTCTCTAACATCCTGGGACCGACACAGCCCCAACAACACTGTACACAACTGTGGAGCATGCAGCAGACTAGAATCCAGCTCCCTCTCATGGAATTCTACCAGCTCCGTTGGGGTCTTCACTCGGGAACAGAGATGTGTTCTTTTGAGTTTGCTAACTGGAGTCAACTAACGTGAAGTAAAATTCTAGTGAAGGCATGATATGCAAATTGCTTTGTCTTCACTAGGATTTCACTTCATGTTAGTTAACTAACTCGAGTTAAGAACACACTTTTTTCCTTGTGAAGACAAGGTCATTGAGAGAGTCCAAGCTTCCTGCCTTTTCTCCTCCAAAGTAACACCTAAAACTAACACCTATGCCCCCCACCTCCCTTCCAATAAAGCAGTCCTGCTACAATGACCACACACTGTTCTTTGTTCTGTTATGTGCCAGATTGCCACAGCCTATCCTTTCACTGCCTGTAGACAGTACATTTTTAGGGCAGGAGCCTGTTAGCTGTTTGGCACACATTCCCCACTGTACATGTCCTATGCACCTTCAGCACTGTAAGCAATAAATCAGAGTAAACACATGACTCAAAGCCATAGTAGGTGTAGCATAAAGGACAGTTTTTACAATCAATATTTTTTAAAAAGCATTTTCTTGCATTGTGTCTTTGTTGTGTAGCAGGTGGAGACTATTTATTTTTGGTACGCTACTGCCTTTGGCAGATTACTGCTTTTTAACTCTGCATATCTGTTGATAAAAAAGGGTTTAGAGGCTGGGACTGATGACTAAAACATATATTTGTGTGTCATAAGCCACACACATCACAGGTTTTACTGAGTGTGGTTAGCTAGTATGGTACTAAGAAATTCTTGGGCGCGTGTTCACCTCAAGAGGGATCCACACAGACAAATACTCAAAGAAGAATTAAGCAGCCCCTTCCATAAGAGGTCTGTTTGTTCTCTACCTCACGGCAGTGGTTCTGAACCACAGGTACATTTACCTCTGGAGCTACACAGATGTCTTCCAGTGAGTACTCAGCTCATCTAGATCAGTGCTTCTCAACCTGGAGGCTGCAACCACCGGGGGGAGGAGGGGTGCGGTGCGGGATGGCTTTAGGGGTGGCAAGCAGGATCCCACAAAGCTAAGTTTCATGCTTCAGCTCTGGGCGGCGGGACTTGGGCTTCAGACAAGGCTCACAAGTGAAAAACAGGTTCAAGTATCACACTAAAATGTAAGTACAATATTTATATTCCAATTGATTTATTTTATAATTATGTGGTAAAAATGAGAAAGTCAGCACTTTTTCAGTAATAGTGTGCTGTGACCCTTTTGTATTTTTATGTCTGAGTTTGTAAGCAAGTAGTTTTTAAGTGAGGTGAAACTTGGGGTATGCAAGACCACTCCTGAAAGGGGTACAGTAGTCTTGAAACTTTGAAAACCATTGCCTTAAGGGACAACAGAACAGGTTAAAAATTCTGATTGATACAGGAACAGAAAGAAGTAACTCCCAGTGTTGAAAAAATAATTCTGTTATAAATATTGACAGGTAACATTTTCAAAAGCTCAATGTCTTAGAAGCCCAAGTTCCATTTTCAAAAGTGAGATAGCACTTTTAGAATCTAATTCCTATATTGCATTTAGACTTCCTGAGTGCCTGTCATATCCGAAATGGGACTTAATGTGCTTTTGAAATTCTTACCCAAGAATCTCAGTACAAATGCATTTTTTAAGATGACACATTGTGATTTAAAAGCTAGCAGTGGGTTAAATTCATTGAGGATGTAACTTCATTGACTTGTTGACTCCAGTGACTTCAAGGGAGTTGAACCAGAACTTAGACAAAACAATCTACAAGATCACTGCCAATTTGGCTTGACCTATACTGAAAGTAAACACCCATGATTTCAGAGGTTAAGGGGCAACAGAGCCATGAATACAGATGCAATAAAATATATACATTTACATTCTAAAATACAATGAACACACGGTTTTGTGCACATCAATCTGCATCTGCTAGAGCTTGAAAATACACAGAATTTGTTTTATCAGGGGAGAAATTGGACGGCTCAGGGGAATAGAAAATAAGAGCCTCTCACCGACAGGTCTCCTGTTCAAATCTGTCCTAGCCAGTCGTAACAGATGGCCATTTCTGAAGGCTGTTCAGTAACTTATGAACTGAGGGACTGTCTCAGTCAGTCTCCTAGTGGACAACTTGTCCATGTCACAAACACATGCTGTTGGCATTTTTGGCAGATCCAGTGGAGAAGCAAAAGATGATATAGGCAGGTAACAACTACTCTCTACCTGATAAAAGGAGCTCCCGCCAGAAGAGGGTTGAATCAGATCAATGGGATCGTATGTAGGAAGATCATGCTGCAGCTGCCTTTGCGACACCTATTCTCAGAGTCTCAACATCTGAAGATTAGACAACTTAGTTCATGATTGCCTCCTGTGCTTTGTGCCTTGTAAGCAGGATCCTATGAATATTTACCAAGCTTCCCCTGGAAGATGCTTTGAGTTTGCTGACTAAAATCACCGGGGGAGGTAGAGACGAGGAAATTGAAGGATCCTCAGAACTCCAAGACCAGGAGGAGCCACACACATTCTCTCCTTGAAAACGGGAGAGAAAATTACTGTGATCTCAAGACCAACTATGGGAATAGTAAATGGTGCCATGATCAATTCTGAACAAATTCCAAGCTAATGTCCTTTCTCTGGGTCTCCCAGTGTCTCTGTGCTTTAGCCTGGGAGCTCTTGGGGCAAGGACTTTCTAACAGCATAGGGCACGCTGTCAGCACTTAATTGGTGTGGAATCCAAGACACCATGTGTACAGCTGTTATTTTGTAGAACATTCTAGTCTAGGAATAGCAGCTAGTGAGTAGCCTCCCTGGCAGAGAGGGCTATTTGAGAGTCCACAGAAGAAGAGTTATGTAGGATAGGAAGTTACCTCAAGAGTTATTTCTGCCCAGGAATAAATTAAGCCAAAGGAGTTCATTCTCAGTGGGGTGAGGATGGAGTCAAATTCAGATCTAGGCCCGCCCTTTACTGGAAAAGATCCAGGGGAAACTACTTTAGGAGCAATCGCTCTTTGCATCTCGTAATTTATTTCGCAGCTTCACACTGACTCAAAACCCCTTGTGCCCCCTCCACTGTGAGAAAGGGTTGCACAGTGACATCTGGAACTGCTCCAAGCACACTGCCCTCCTGACGGACTTGAGCAGCCAAGTAATTAGCACCCCTGTGCCATAGTAAAGCCCTATTTCCTGTCCAAGCGCGTTGCACGTGGAAGCCTGACCCCCAAGGGGAAGACAGGCTCCTGGGGAGGGGCTTGAGTGGCTGTGTCATGCAGCCACAGATAGAATGCGTAAAGGTGGGTGGGCAGCAGTAGAAGTCGCCGCCCCAAGCCTTGTGTTCTCATGCCAAAGTCTGCAGTGCGGAAAAATAGGCCGATTCCTCTTGCAATCTTCCTACACAGCTGGTTACTGCCTGCGGATTACTGCAGTCACATGAGCTGCTTTACAGCAAAGCCCAGCTGTCTTCATGAGCTGAGAAGGTCACTGGGAAGACACCCGGCTCAAGAGAGAAACATGCTGCCCTCCACCGGGCAGCTGAGGGCATGATTTGCTGCCAAAGGCAACAAGGGGCAGCAGCATTAACATTCCCCTCCTGGTCACAGGGCAAGAGAAAAATGGCTTCACATTCAAGCCTGTCATCATGACCCACCCAATGACAGCAGAGAGCAAGTATTTGCCACCTATGTCAGTCTCACCCCATTCATTTGCTGGGCTGCAATCAGGGGAGGGTGGGGGGGCACAAGATGGTGGATTTGCCAGGAAGTGACAGAATGGTCAAGTTGGAATTTGCCAGTGGCTATTCCCAATTTGCATTTAGGATTTGAAAAATCGTATCAGATGACTGCTCCATAAGGTCTGGGTACTCTGTCTACAGCAGAGGCCAGTACTTGGTGATTCAGACAAAGGCCACACACTGTGTTAACTAGCCATGCTGTACACTGAGGTGGCAGAACATTCCTTCCTGACCCCTGTCATGATCTGCTGACACCTTGAGGCATGCGGACTGATCACTCCTTTCTTAGCACAAGTAGCTAGAAATGTTATCCAGCCCCTTTTCAAAGCCAGCAGCAGCACTGGACTCTTTAGGGAATAGCAACCAAAGGATGAAAGTGATACGTTCTATAAAAGCAGAAGCACAAACGTCCTGTGTGACCAGCTCATAAAATTAATTCCCAAACACATGCTGTCTTCACCACTATGCCATGCACACCATTTTCGGGCCCCACCTCTAATCCTTACTCACAGGAGTACTTCCATTGACTACAGTGAGATAGCTCACATGGGTAAGGGCTACGAGATTGGGCTCTTATTTAAGTCCTAGAGGCACAAGGTTTTTAAATCAGTCTGTGCTGCAGACTACATGATGAAGGCTACACTGACTGGGCCTTACTCTTTCTGGGGTGAAAGAGGAAGACTGGGTCTGACTCCACTGTGAAGGAACTTCAATTAACATACATGTCAAGGCTATTCCCCTCTTAAAGGGACAGATGTACAAACACGCTTCAGTGCTTGAAATTAAATTAAACAGAAATTTATTTGGGAAAGCCCCTGTTTGCAGCTTAACTTACAAGGGATTTCTTCTGCCTGCAGGGGACGTTTATAGGAGGAACCGTCTCACTTCGTAAGATGCCTTATACAGTTACAAACAGCTTGCTGGGATTTGAGCCAGCTTCCCATTTGGATCAAATTGCATCCCTCTGCCACTGACATCCATTAAGAGCGAGCCTGTAGCTCAAAGCTGCCCTCAGGTTCGACTATTTTTCTCCCACCAAAGAAAACCCCCATAACATTTTCTAATGGACTCTTTACTCTTTTCCTAAAAACAGAGGGTGCCCAAACTTTGCCCAGCTAATAGCCCTGTGGGCAACCTGCCAGGATTCTGAGAGCCATGCCCTAGTTGCGTCAAAAAATTCAGAGTGCAGCCAGCCTCATCAGAAACAGAGAGGCACAGAGATGGTAGAGCCCCTCCTGATTGAAACTGATTCAGGGTAACCCCAGGCTGCACATCAGTGTCCTGTGGGCCACGGTTATACCTCGGCATCACTTCAGTCAACCCTGCCTTCAAGGGGAGAGTACGGGTAGAAAAATGATAATGCAGCTAAGGGCATACAAGGCCCAGAAGAAGGCTCTCAACATGTGGTCTGAGGGAAAATCTGCTTCTCCCAGGAATTATATCAGCCACCATGGAGCCTGAAATTGCACCAAAAGGACCAGCTGCAGCAGGTGCCACTTCACTCCCCTCTATGCAGGACCCAGACACCAGAGGACCAGCAGGGATCAGAGAGCACAAGGACCAAAAGGTTCCCCCTCCCTCCAAGTCTCCCTCTTGTGGGCTGGCACTCCCTTAGATACCTCACCAGCTGTCTGTTCATGGAGGCAGCTTGACTAGGCCCCTGAACAAAGGAGGGGGCTACTGCAGTACTTGTTCAAGGCTGCCTGATGACTGATGACAGAGGATGGTGAGCAAGGAACTTTGGACAGTGAGAGTGGTGGAGAAGATTGAGTGAAGGGGCACTTTTTTGCATGGTGGCTGCTATTAGAATGGAAGCTCTTTGGGGGCAGGGACTGTGTCTTCCTACATGTTTGAGGAACCCTGAGCACATTTTGGCCATTGCCACAAGCAAAAAATATATGTTTGTAATCATATTTGGCATCAGAGTCAGGAACAGAGCCCAACCTTTCCTAAAAGTGTGTAGAGCAGAGAGAGCTTGGCTGGAATTTAAGGAGCAGCTTTGGGGTTGATCTTGTTCTGCTGCCACAGTTAGACAAATCCTGCTTTGAACTTGTAAGCCAGGCAAAATGACTCTGGATGCCATTGCTGTGAGAAAGGGAGGGGATGCACCACTGGCTGCTTTGTGGACTATAATTGTGTTTACAACAAAGTGCAGTGCAGCCCAAGCACTGCAAAGCAAATTGCCCTTTGTTATTTAATTAGTGCAGCTCATCAGGATGACACCATCCAGCCCCACCCTTGGGGGGAAGCAGTAATGCTACCTTTTCTACATCGCTGAGCACTCACAGCTCCCTGTGGTCACAACTGTTTGAAAATGGACCCACGCGGTCCTGAGACCGGGATGTTCAGCTGAGGGACATTTTTCTTTGTAAGCATTTGTCCATCTAGCTCTGTGTCTCCACATGACACCGCGTGGTGAGACATGCCAAATCAATAGTCTGTCATTCCCCACCCCCAAATAAGGCTGTTCCCCCATAATCACTCCTCCTCAGGCAAAAGCCTGAGACTGACTTGTCAAAGTTGCCTAAGTGATTAGGCACCCAAATCCCACTGTAATTCAACAGGATTTGGACACGTAACTCTTTCAAGCAACTTGGAAAAATCAGAGCGCTCGTGACACAGGGTGCATCGTCATTAGGAAGAAAGGACTTGCACTGAGGAGCCAGAACTCTTTCTGGCGTGATCACACAGAAATGGTGGTTACATTTAGGGAGTGGGACGCAGAACTGCTTTTAAATCTCGCGGCAGAAATGAAACCCACAAGCTGCGATTTTTAAGATGCAAATAAAATTAGAGGCCCAAGTAGATGCCGAGGTCTCGCTGAGATCAGTGCGCTCTCCTCCAGCTCAGAGCAAAGGGGAACATATTGCAGTGATGATGAACGAGGAGGGTTGCTGTCTATTTCTTTAAATGTAATGTTAATGCCTTGTAATCAGCTTTAATTTTTAAACAGACCCAGCCCTCCTGTCCATTTCCCCTAATTCATGACACGTGGAAGGTAAATGGCCCTGTGCTTAAACCAGGACAGCATCAGCTGTGACAGCTGGAGGGACTAAGTCTCAACTGCCTGATAATAGGAGTGGATGTCAAAATTCTTTTGGGGGGGGGGGGGGGGGGGACCAGGGAGGGCAAGGGAGGTAGGGGAGATGCTACAAGGTCATCAGGGAGCTGGGAAGCAATGTTTTCAGACAAGGTATATAGTTCACTGCACTGATGGGAAAGTCTGCAAGGGGACGCATGGGGGGAGCAGGCACTCCCCCCCCCCCCCCCCCCCGATTTGCTGCTTGGCTTGTACTGAGCATGCTCAGTAACATTGCTGAAGCCGGCTGCCCTCACTTTGCCCCCCCACTATCGGCAGGGCACGGGTCACCCCAAAGATACTAGAGATGCTCCAAGCAGCATTCAAGCTGAAAGGGGGCTTAGTGGGGACTCCCAACTGCTGACAGTTCACCCTCCTCTGTGGAAACTTGTAAACCATCGATAGCTCACAGAGATGCCTCTGAGAAGCAAGGGGTGTGTGTCTTTAAAATGTACCAGATTGCACCCAATAGATAATTAAACACAAATCCAGGCAAGAGATGACTACAGATGTCCCTATAGGGCCAATCCCTCTCTCCTTGCAAATGACTCAATTCAAACTCAGGTTGCAGAGATAAAAAGGGCAGCCTGAGAATTCAAGGGAGCTGCTGCGACAGAGTCATTTGTGTGACAGAAGCATCCAAACTGCAGGTGACACTCCCCACTCCCACCAAGCTGATGACAGTGGAAAGAAGAAAATGGAAGCGGGTATATCAGTTGCACTTTGCATTTATAAAGAGCCTTTCATCCAAGGATCTCAAAGCACAGCATAGGCCATTAAGACAACATTCCCCCAGGCGGGTATTACACCCAGAGTAAAAACAAGGCACCCAGAAGGTAAGCGACTTGCCCAAGTTCACATAGCGGGAGAGCTAGGAATGGAACCTAGGCTTCCAGCTCCAGTCCCTGCTCTAACCACTAGACAAAACCTCCCTCCCTGTTGAAATCAAGGCCTTAGGAAAAGCTCGCTTAGATCGTGCAAGCCTGCAATATGCCCATGCTTGTTCTTGGGGGACCAAGGTATTTGGATTAAAGGAGAAAGCAGGCATCCAGGGCAGTACACAAGCGAGTTCTCGGCAAGGCTATTTTTAGCCCCAGTTGGTGGGCAGACACATATTAATGGCAGCAGCCATCTCATCACCAGTCCTATCCTGTCAAAGCAAAGGAGCGCAGAGCCCGGCACAGCCCAGTGCCAAAAAGCCAGCCGAAGATGGGGGTGCAGTCAGCGCTGGCAAAGATTAATGCTCAACAGCAAGTTAGGGCAGTGACAGGAGGAACATGCAGTCTAACACCCTGGGTTTTAAAGTGGCAGCGTTTGCCTTGCAAAGGGGAGCAAGCATTGTTCTGTGCTGGCAGGGCCCAAGAATGGGCGGTGCCAGTGGAATAGGGATCCCAGCCACTGAGTGCAATGAGTGTGGCAGTTCTCAGGCAACAATGCTTCCCATCCTCAGACCAGAGCATCAAAAGGCCCAGTCAGAGTTAATCTTTCACTGAAGTGCTGGGAGTCACTTTGGGAGGGAGAGGAAGCAGGCAGCACTGAGCCATTTGCCACATGTGATCAGAAGACTGCAATTCCTTCATCATGCAAGAAGCGACTTCCTGTTTACCTTGTGGTTTCTCCTGGTTTTGGATGCCAGCGGGGAAGGAGTGCAGGCATGGAGTGAGCGAGCATATGCAGAAAGTAGCCAATGCAAATCTTTGCCAGTCATTTGACAAAGAAAATGCTGGCCCCTCCCGTCTGCTGGTCCATTCAGAAGCCATCTGCTACAATCATCTTCCGTGCCCCTTCTTCAGACCATGTTTGAATCCCCCTGCCTCAATGCATCAAATTCAAACTACTACTTCTCAGACCCTACAAGAACTCTCTCCCCATCTTGTCCACGTATCTCTAATTAAGCCATTCCCCCGCTTCACTCAACACCCCATTTGGGCAATTTTCCCTGAAATCGAGACTTACAAGGGAAATATATTTTTAAAGGTAGTTTGGCGTTTACACCAGATTAATGTGCAAGTTTCCCTTCATTTTTCATTGTGCAACGGGCCACCACAATAACCAGATCATCAGTGCTCTACACCTCCTTGCCCCTGAGGCATTCAAAGGCAAACACGGGTAATTTCTCATTCTACAAGTTTGTCCTACGTGTTAGTCCCTTGATCTTTATTTTCATTCTGTAGGTCTTTGGGTGATAAACACAATGGGCCCCAGGCTCCTTTCCCACCATTCCTTTCCCTGATACACTTTGAATTGTAACTGTTTGTACAGAGCGTGACAGGACCCTAACTCTCCCCACATGTCTGGAGGTCCACCTGCTGCACTCACATGCTCTCCTGGGTCTCATCGGCATAGCCCTTTACATGGTGACAGAAACAGGCTTCCACCTGGTGGCTGTTCCTTAGTTTGATCTTGCCCAGGAAGTACAGATCCCTCAAGCAAGCCGAGGAAATTTGCTGCATTTCATCTGATTTTTGTATCTCAATCACATCGCTAATTGCCATCACGTGGTGATAAGAAGCTGCAAGTGCCTGCCCCTTTGAAATGAGAAATACCCATCTAAATGCCTGTTTACCCTACGCTAATTTGTGAGGCATGCTTCTATACAGATGCCTATTTCCTTTGTTTGCAAAAGCACAGGGCTCGATAATCCCCCTTTGCTCACGTCAAACAGGCCTAATGCTCTCTCCCTGCTTTCATCACAGCCTGATAATCCTGCCTCGCCCTCGCCGGTAAGCCTGTCTCACTTCGGTCATGCTGAAAATTGTTACTGAGAAATTTACATCTCTTTGGCAGGCTCATCTTCATGCCCATCTGCACCCAGGACAGAAAACCAGCAGAAAAATTAGCATGATTAGCTGTCCTTCTAGCCAAACAGATGCCTAGACTGGAAAAGCAAAGGGTCTACATGTCAGAACTGAGAGGCACCAGCAAAGCTATAAGTGGAATGGAAGAGCAGGGGATGCTACCAGTCAGGATTGAGGTGCATCAGCAGAGATCTTTGCGGGGGTGGAGATGCACATTGGCTGTACCCAGCTCAAGGCAGTGTAATTAGTTCCCCAGTTTTCCCTTAGCTGTTTCTCTCTAAGATCAGTGCAAGCTTCCTTCCTGACAGCCCCAACTCTTTCCCCTGCTCCCAACCTCATGCGTTCTTTTAATCCACCCTCTTTAGTTGGGAATCCGTACAAGTTAACTCATACAACCCTTCTTCTTCTTCCAGACTGCTGAAAAAGCCATTTATTCTGCAAAGCCTTCCAGCTGTAATGACCACTGGCCACTCTGTGTTTGTAAATTGTTATATAATGGACCCACTGATGCTATTAGACTAAGCTCTGTGGGGCAGTGATTCTGGTCTGCCTTTGGCATATTATACCTCCTGGCCAAGGCTGTGTACAGTTATGGCCCTCTATAAATAATATGTAGGCACAAAATTCTCCAATATTTAAAAATGAAACGCCATTGAGATGATCTCAAGCCCCAGATCCATTTAAAAAGGGAGGCTGCAACGTGAAGAGATCCAGTCAATGGAAACTGCACTGCCCGGCAGTGCTGCAGTCTTTCCTTCCTGACAGTCTTCAAGAGTCTGTCTCCCTGTCCCTATCCATCTAAACTAGGGCTGTTGATTAATCGCAGTTAACTCTCACGATTAACTAAAAAAATTTAATCATGGTTAATCGCAGTTTTAATCGCATTGTTAAACAATAGAATACCAATTGTAATTTATTAATTATTTTGGTTTTTTTCACATTTTCATATATATTGTATTCTGTATTGTAATTGAAATCAAAGTGTATATTTTTTATTTTAAATATTTGTACTGTAAAAATGATAAAAACAAAAGAAATAGTATTTTTCAATTCCCTCATACAAGTACCATAGTGCAATCTCTGTCATGAAAGTGCAATTTACGAATGTAGATTTTTTTTTGCAGGTACATAACTGCACTCAAAAACAAAGCAATGTAAAATATCAGAGCCTACAAGTCCACTCAGTCCTACTTCTTGTTCAGCCAATCGCTAAGACAAACAAGTTTGTTTACATTTACAGGACATAATGCTGCCCTCTTCTTATTTACAATGTCACCTGAAAATAACAGGCATTTGCATGGCACTTTTGTAGCTGGCATTGCAAGGTATTTACGTGCCAGATATGCTAAACGTTCGTATGCCTCTTCATGCTTCGGCCACCATTTCAGAGGACATGCTTCCGTGCTGATGACGCTTGCTAAAAAAACCAATGCATTAATTAAATTTGTGACTGAGCTCCTTGGGGGAGAATTGTATATCCTCTGCTCTATTTCACCCACATTCTGCCATATATTTCATATAACAACAGTCTCGGATGATGACCCAGCACATGTTGTTTAATTTAAAAACACGTTTACTGCAGATTTGACAAAACGCAAAGAAGGTACCAATGTGAGATCTCTTAGGATAGACACAGCACTCGACCCAAGATTTAAGAATCAGAAGTGCCGTTCAAAATCTGAGAGGGACGAGATGTGGAACATACTTTCAGAAGTCTTAAAAGAACAACACTCTGATGTGGAAACTACAGAACCCGAACCACCAAAAAAGAAAATTAACTTTCTGCTGGTGGCATCTGACTCAGATAATGAAAATGAACATGCGCCGGTCCGCTCTACTTTGGATTGTTATCGAGTAGAACTGGTCATCAGCATGGACGCACGTCCTCTGGAATGGTGGTTGAAGCATGAAGGGACATATGAATCTTTAGCATATCTGGCACGTAAATATTTTGCGACGCCAGCTACAACAGTGCCATGAGAACGCCTGTTCTCACTTTCAGGTGACATTGTAAGCAAGAAGCAGGCAGTATTATCTTCTGCAAATGTAAACAAACTTGTTTGTCTGAGTGATTGGCTGAACAAGAAGTAGGACTGAGTGGACTTGCAGGCTCTAAAATTTTACAGTTTTATTTTTGAATGTGTTATTTTTTGTACATAATTCTATATTTGTAAGTTCAACTTTCAAGATAAACAGACTGCACTACAGTATTGTATTAGGTGACTTGAAAAATACTATTTCTTTTGGTTTTTTACAGTGCAAATACTTGTAATCAAAAATATAAAGTAATCACTGTACACTTTGTATTCTGTTGTAATTGAAATCAATATATTTGAAAATACAGAAAACATCCAAAAATATTTAAATAAACGGTATTTATTCTTTTATTGTTTAACAGTGCAATTAACCGCACGATTAATCGCTATTTTTTAAATAGCGATTAATTTTATTAACTGCTTGACAGCCCTAATCTAAACACAGGCTTGATCAGGCTCCTGCTACCAGCTACTGCACCTCCATGTGAATTAAACTGCTTCCCCTTCCACATGCTAGCAGGTGTTTAATCTTGCCCTACGCTTGCAATGCAGTCCATTTTCTCCTATCAGAGCCCTTTCCAATTCCAGCCAACTTTACACACAGATGTCACTACAGTCCCATTTGCCTGTCTAGATGTCACAATATTTTCTTTCCAATTATTTAAGAACACAGCATTTGAGACAACAGCTCAGACTGGTGGGTCATCAGCTCCAGTATCCTGACTGACAATACCAGGTACTCAGAAGAAGGAGAAACCCATCATGCACTTAGACAGTTTTACACTGCAGTGAAGCAGGAGATTTGATTTCCCTTAGCTATAAATGACAGGTTTCAGAGGAACAGCCGTGTTAGTCTGTATTCGCAAAAAGAAAAGGAGTACTTGTGGCACCTTAGAGACTAACCAATTTATTTGAGCATGAGCTTTCGTGAGCTACAGCTCACTTCATCAGATGCATACCGTGGAAACTGCAGCAGACTTTATATATACACAGAGAATATGAAACAATACCTCCTTCCACCCCACTGTCGGGTGGAAGGAGGTATTGTTTCATATTCTCTGTGTATATATAAAGTCTGCTGCAGTTTCCACGGTATGCATCTGATGAAGTGAGCTGTAGCTCACGAAAGCTCATGCTCAAATAAATTGGTTAGTCTCTAAGGTGCCACAAGTACTCCTTTTCTTTTAGCTATAAATGTTACTGCTCATAAGATTATCCACAGCCCTTTTTCAGTCCAGCCACAGTACCGGACATTCTACCTCTGGCAATACTGAATTCAGCTCTAGTTCCTGGGGTGTCTAGGTACAAAGAGAAGTTTCCCCTTTATAATCAGCCTGTTTCTCCTGGAATACAGGTATCACCTCCTGACAGTAGATGGAAAAACAACAATATAATGGATGGACATAACACAACCAAACAAGGAAGGAAGAATTACATCTAATGGCTGAAGTAAAGGAATAGGAGTTAGGACACTTGGGTTCTATTCCCTGCTCTGTCAATGACTCTCTCTGTGACCTTGGGCAAGTCAGTTAAACTCTATTGTCTCCATTTAGCTATCAATACAACAGGGGTAACAACCTTCACACCACCACCTCCCTGAGAGGTATGGAAATCAATGTTTGTAAAGTGCTTTGGCATCCTGGCATGATAGGTGCTAGAGAAGGGTAAAGGATTTTTAGAGAGGAACATTTACTGGAAATATTAGTAAGTTCAGTCTTTGTTAGAATCAACTGGGCAAGGAGAATTTGTGGGTTAGTTCAGTCGCTGATCTAAGATATCTTCCCCTTCTCCTTGCTGCAGCCAATCACATCCAATCACTCACATTTAATCTCCCACTGATGGAATTGCATTCTAACAGCTTATACTGATTGGCTGCATCAGATGAGTAAATGTTTATACCCCAGCAGATCCTTACTCTGAAACCAGGGGAGAACTCAGACTAAAAAAGCTAGATGCATAGGGTGGAGAAGGGTGAAACAAATTTTGAATGACAATACGGAAGCTGAAAATTCCTCTCCCTTGTCTGGAGATGGAGGGCAGACAGCGGGAATTGATATCAAAGTCGCCTTCCATCCCTACAGGGAGACGTATTAGCTGATTACATAATAAAACTAACTGCACGGTGCTTCCAAGGACTACTGCAGAGACAAATACCTTCCCTTTAATGCCACCAGAGATTACAGCAATCAAAGAGGAGAGGAAACAAGGGGAGGGATTGGGGTGAGGTTCTGCGCAGAGGAAAATGCCGCAAACAACAGTCTCTTTCCTAAATGCATTGTAAATCCCATCTGATTTCAAAGTCTGCTGTAAAAACTATCTTGCATTAAAATGATTTTAATGCTGGATGAATGAGGTAGAGTGACTCAGATCCTGAGGCGGGTGGGAGGAACTGTCCAGAGGAATCCAGACCATGAAAGCACTTTGGGAACAGACCGAAGGGAACACGCCTGACAGATTTGCTAACCCACTTTTTATTCTTAAAGGGACATCAATGTGCTTTTCTAAATCTGACCGATTATAAAACCTTCCTGGAAGCTTGAAAACAGGTCATTTCTTTCTGGGCCCTTGTATTGACGAACACGGATTCCCTACAACCTTCGCACCAGGTTGCTGATGGAGCACTACCTAGCACAATTCTGTGGCTTCTTTTATGTTTTGGGGGGCAATAGCATCCTCAAGTAAGTTAACAGTTTTAGAAACAGGGTTTGCAGGTTAATTTGTGCTCCCCCTTCACACTGGTTGACTCCACAGCAACAAAGCTAAATGCACCATTAGTGAAAGTTGCTATTGTTTTTTCCATTGTGTTCTTTGACAATAGAATGGTGATGTTTTAGAACATAAAGAACATTCCTAACCAATTATTTCAAGGTAGGTCAAATATGAGGCAACTATTAAAGGAGCTGCATTAGGTATGGAACACACCAAAAGACAATGGCCATCACTTTGCAACCTGGTAATCCACTACTTTTTCCTTTGGCATTTATAATATTTAAAATAGTCCAATCCTTTAAAGCTGCATTTCCTTATAACTGAACACATGCCACACAGTTCTTAGGTGCAGACAGGTAAACATAAGTTCAATTGCATTATCAAGTCTTTTTAATAACTAATGCCTTTCATCCCTGAATTTGGACAGCAATGCTTTGTTTACCTTGGCAGTTGAGCAAAGGCATAACAAGACCATGGGACAGTTACATGTGGCTAGTTAGTATTAGCTACAAATGCTGATATTTGCCTAGGACAGAGGGACTCTGATTAGGGTCTCTAGGCACTCTGATAATATTAATAACCACTACCACAGCAACAATTGTGGTTGGCTAATTATAGTAGACACCACTCAGAACAGGCACTCAGATACTGTGAGGTGTACCACAGAAAGGCCTATCAAGAAAGCAAGCAACAGCCTGAACTGCGCTATGAAGAAAACAGGAAGAGTAGGGATGCATTCACTAGCGTGAAAGGTGCCACCAAAGCACATACACAGCATCATAGTGACAATTCTCCAGCAGCCAAAGAGGAGCATGTGAAAAAGTCCCACAGACGGCAAGGAAACCCTGGAGGGTAGCACCTTGCAGTCAACTCTCAGCCAAATTCCGCGGCCACCTCAAATTCCAAGGCCAACAAAGACCTTTTGAAAAGGTAAGAGGTGTAACCTGATTCATGACGCTCCATCGTGGTGAAGCCTTCCTTACAGCAAAAAAGCCCAACATCCCAGGTAACTTTCCCTTGGGGGATCAACATTACCTTCTTGCTAAGCAAAACTCCTGGCTTGTTACAGCTCATATTGGGACTTCCTCCCTTTGTTTCTCGTACAGGTTGGGTTTGTTCTGACTCATCCCATCAGTCAGGACTTGAGGGTTTAAGTGGAAAACAAAATGAAATCCAATTAAATATCTGTCCGCTCTTACCATTAGCATCCTGGACTCCAGTAAGCGCTCCCACGGCTGCTGCAGTTTCACCAGACAGGACGATTTGTCCTCCCCCTTGAAGGGTGGCTTCTGCAAGCGTGGCGACAGCATGGGCAGCTGCTTCACTGCAGGCGGAAGGGACAAGAAAAAGAATGATTAGAAAAAGAGAGCAACTCAGCTCTGATGTGTTTGGCTTTAACCAAGTGTCACAGAAGGAGATCACACATGCCAGGGTGGCGAGAGCTCTCACCAGGCCAAAGGAACTGAAATGATCGTGTAGTGAACAATCTTAGAGTGGAAAAGGGGTGAGGAATGGACTAGATGAAATTGTCTAGATGAAAGGACTATAAGGTGGGTCACAGGCGCCAACTTCCTCTTTACCTGGGGGGGGGTGCTCAACCCCCGCTCCGCTCAGGCCCGCCCCAACTCCACCCCTTCCTCCAAGCCCTCACCCCTCCTCCGCCCCAGTCCTGTCCCTGCTCTGCCCCCACAACACCTCTTCCCATCCCCTCCCCTGAGCATGCCCCATCCCTGCTCCTCCCCAACCCTCCCAGCTCCTCCTGCATGCCCTGAACAGCTGTTCTGCGGCCTGCAGGAGGCGCTGGGAGGGAGGGGGAGGAGTTGACTGGCATGGCTGCCAGCGGGCAGGAGCGGGAGAGCTTGGCTGACAGTGGGTGCTAAGCATCCATTACTTTTTTTCAGTGGGTATTCCAGGGGTGGAGTGTATGCTCATAAAATCTGTGGATGGCACAAAGCTGGGAGTGGTTGCTAGTAATTTGGAGGACAGGATTAGAATTCAAAATGACCTTGGACAAATTGGAGAATTGGTATGAAATCAACAAGATGAAATTCAATAAAGACAAGTGCAAAGTACTATACTTAGGAATAAAAATCAAATGCACAACTACAAAATGGGGAATAAGTGGCTAGGCAGTTGTATAGTTGAAAAGGATCTTGGGTTTATAGTAGATCACAAATTGAATATGAGCCAATGATGTGATGCAGTTCCAAAATTGTTATATGTAAGACATGGGAGGTAACTGTCTTGCTCTACTCAACATGGGTGAGATTTCAGCTGGGCTACTGTGTCCAGTTCTGGGTGCCACAATTTGAGAAAAATGTGGACAAACTAGACAAAGTCCAGAGGAGAGCAACAAAAAAGAAAAGAAGTTTAGAAAACCTGACCTATTAAGGTTAACAAGTTAACTAAAACTGGGCATGTTTAGTCTTGAGAAAAGAAGACTGGCGGGGGTGGAGGGGCACACTGATAACAGTCTTCAAATATGTTAAGGGCTGTTATAAAGAGGACTGTGCTCATTTGTTCTCGATGTCCACTGAAGATAGAAATCTATCAGGTTAATGTGCAGCAAGGGAGCTTTAGGTTAGATATTAGGAAAAATTTCTTAACTATAAGTAAGGGTAGTTAAGCTCTGAAATAGGCTGCCAAGGAAGGTTGTGGAATCTCTGTTATTTGAGGTTTTTAAGAACAGGTTAGCGAAATACCTGTCATGGATGGTCTAGGTCTACTTGGTCCTGCCTCAGCACAGGGGGCTAGATTAGATGACCTCTCAAGGCCCCCTCCAGCCCTACATTTCAAAGATTCTATAACATGACCCAATTGGCCCTTCCCATCTCTAATTTCCCCTATTCTAAAATCCCTCTTAAAGCACATGCAGTTTCCTTAATAGCCTTTTGCAAGGGACTTTTGAAAAGCCCAGGTAAGTTATAGCAAGTGGTTTTCCCTTACGCACTACTTTGTGGACACACAAAAAATTCTAACAAACTGGAGAGGCAGGATCTTCCTGTACAGAAACCATACTAGTTTTTCCCCATTAAAACACAATTTCCTTCGTGTTTCGTAATTCTACCTTTAATAATTGTTTCAACCAATTCACCTTACCATGAAGTAAGACTCCCTGGTCAGTTATTCCCAGGATATCTTCAGCTCCTTTTATCCAAGGCCAAACGTTTGCTACCCTCCAGCCCTGTGGTTTAATAGTTCACTTTAAGGAGAGATTAGCAGCAGAGTGACCTGTTGCTATTCATATGTTTGGTCCAGAAACTCTTCTTTAGATAGCTGAATATCTGACAGTGCCTCACCTTAATTATCTGAAAAAGCAGATATGTCTTCTGCAGTGAAGATCAATGTAAAGAAATCATTTAGCTTCCCTGGGATCTTCCTTAATTGCTCCATGGTAGTCCAAATCAACCTACCCCTTTTCTTGCATGCTGCCTATGAGTTTTTTTGTTTTTATGTCCTTCTCTCTTGACCTTTTTAATTTCCATCATAGATTTTATTCTCCTTCCAGCTGACTTGGTTTGGGCTGGATTTTCACTTCTAAACTATGTCTGTTTGGCGCACAAAACCTCCCATTGCTATTTGACCATACCATTTTGTTTTCCTGCCTTCTCGCTTCCTTTTGCCTAGGAAGTATGCCACAACTCCTGAGAATCTGCACTGGTATAAAGACATTTATAGTGTGGGAAGACCAGCTCCAATAAACAGACTTCACTTGCTGGAGCCGCCCAGCCTCCCAGCCATGAGAAGCACTTATTTAAATCCACTTTCAAGGGCAATTTAGCATCCCAATGAACTGTGAAGGCTGCATCACTGAATATAATAATAGTGCTTTGCTATACAAATGCTCTTTCCGTTTATGTTGATCTCCCCAAATGTTTATCTATTAACTCAAATGGCTGTACATTGAGCTTGCACCCATTTACTTGCACTCCCCCTCATTCTCTCTTGCTGGAAGTTGCTCCTCTGCTTCCCATCCCTAAACCGATTACAGAGATTGCCTCTTTTGTCACAGCTGCACACATCTGCTCTTTACAATGACACCACTTAACCAGGTACCCCTAGAGACACCATTCCAGCACCCAATGGAGTGATGGCAGCTTTGTGCTAAAATTAGGTAGACACCTTCCAAAAGCTGGTAATAGTTGCGAGCTCTTAAGGACCGGGGTGTCCTCGAGGCCTAGTGACAGCCCTACAGTGACTGGCAGGACAGCTGAAGGAAGTGGTGGTGGTGAAGGATGGTTATGCTCCTTGAGTCAATCCAGAACAAGACTTCTGGCCAATTAATGAATAGTATTGTGGGGCTGTGCAAAGTAAAGGGGTGGGTAAGACTTCAGGGCCTACATGAATCACACCTCTAGCCCCTGAGGAAAGTAAATCAGTATATTCCCACCCTCTAATATACTTCACAACTGCTGCCAAAGTCAACATCTCAACACTTCTATGAGTTTCTGCAGGTAGCCATATTCTCCCCTGTAGGTGATAAACATTTGAGTCAGCTCAGCTGCACTGCAGCTTGTTAACAAGACCTCCTGAGGCACCATTACTCTGCTGTCATCAGAAAGCAACACGCACTGTCACAGCAGAAGGGCCTGGGCTTTGTATTTTCCCCAAAGTGCACATTGTTCCCACATCCTACATCTATCTAAAGCAGCCAAAATGTTTACTAAACACCTCACCTCACATTTTGAGGCTCTTGTTGCAGGTTCCCCCACTCCCTCCTGAAATACAAAGCTGGCTAAAGCGAGAGGTATTGCAGGGACCCCTGGGGATTGCTACTAGAGTTAAAGGAAGAACAGTTATTTCTACTAAGGATTCTGATTTTCAGAAGTTAATTCTGTTATTTAATTTCTATCTGCCTAAAAGTGTCTCTACAGTGGGATGTGGGCGTGAGGAGACAAATTATACATGACTAGGCTTGGCAGAATTCAATGTTTAGTTTTAATTGTTTTGATGGATTATATCAATGAGGTTTTTTTTCAGATTTTTATTGATCTACATATTGAAAACCGCTCCTGATACAGAGATGTGTTAGGCAGTGGACTAATCTACAAAAATGGTCAAAACCCTAGCCTTTGAGTCATTTAAAAGTACACCAGAGAAAGTTCTTGCGATTACTACTGTAAGTGGCCATCCTACAGGCGGGGAAGGGTGGACTGTGTGAGAGTAGGCCTCTCTACAGTGTTATGAATACTTTGCGCAGGGCGGGAGGGGGGGTTGTCAGTCATTTTTCATATCAACCCCTGAAAAGAGTTAAGTGATTTTACAGAGAGCCAGTCTTTATCAGTAGATAAAATTAATCAATATAACATAGTGGCATACATGACCATGTTCTGAAAGATACCTGAATCTGGATCCCAGTCCTGGCCTCTTGCTGGGAGTAATGCAGAGGCATTGCATTCAGCCTATGAGAAGAATGCATTTCAAGTGACTCAGCAGCAACCTCTCCCATTGATTAAAGTGTGGCACTGTTTGGTACCAAAGAGGGAGAGATGGGATCGGGGTGGGGAGGAGAGGAGAGGAGAGAGTGATCTGCTTGACACACCCAGGAAATAGTTCTGGGCTAGTCCTGGATCCTGCTGCAACAGAAACGTGGAATCAGTTTGTGGAATGCAGCTGGTACGAAGGTGGCTGTTTTAACAAGTGGTCTGTAGAAGAGGCTCTTGGAGCCCTCCATTAACATTCCATGCTTTGCTCTTCTCCTGGCAGGATCAAACCCTGTTCAGTAAACAGACTCCAAGAATGAGGAGGCTGAGTGCAAAAGCAAAGCACAAATATAAGATAAACCAGGTAGGAAAACCCAGGTTGGGTTCAGGCAATGAGCAATAATACCCCTGGTCTTTGGATTCTTTTCCCTCTCCTTGTGCTTGGGACAGTCTCCCTCTTCTCACTCAGATCCCTTTCTCAACAGAGGCTTTCAAAACGTCTTTCAAAATGACCTCTGCAAGGTTCCTATCTCAACCTCAGAACAGCACTCCATACCCTCCGTCAAAACGTTGTTCTGCAAATAACCAACCATAGGGCTCACTCTGAGCCAAGAGCTCTCCACGCAGGAGGAGAAATCATTACTCAGGCAGCTTATTTCAGCTTTCCTGCTCCAGAACCAAACACAGGAGAAATACCTTCAACAACTAGCCTGGAAGAGAGATTCTGATTTCAGGTCGGAGGAGACCATACTACCACCCACCTGGTTAAATCAACATCATCCCTTTAACAGAGGGGCCCTCAATAATGTTGACAGAGAGATGGAGCTGCTTATTTAACAGGTGCTACAAGCACATTATAGCTCTTATCTCCTGTAAGTGGACTCTCAATGGACAAACAGGATGTATAGAGAGGGATGGGTACTAAACGTACCTTCCTAACAGCACATTTCCATTTCTGTGAGCTTCCTCATATTACAATGGGACACTAGGAAATGATCTATGAATGCTTTGTCATGGATGGTTTGGGAATTCTCTATGGAAAAATCTCTATGAAAGATCCCAGACAACGTTCTTCCAAATGTACCACTGGCTTCTGTGCTGCCCTCATTGTGACAGATAGCAAACCTGGCAGAAAGGACTCCCTCTTTCAGTGACCTTACCCCATTTAGTCCCCATAGCTCCTCCTCTCACATGTACCTGTTCAGTGCCATGGTAACGGTTGCTCCTTGTTGCATCTCTTGAGATGCTGCCACTGCTGCTTCTGCCAGCGATGCCACCGCCTGCGTGGCCTCCGAAGCCTGCGTCGTCTGGATAGTCATCTCACCCCCCTGTAGCGTTGCCCAGTTCTGCTCCACCTAGTTGGGTGAAGAGAGAAAGAGAAAAGTTCAGCTTCCCTGAACCTTTCCCACAGCTGGGTGGCTACTTCTTAAAAGGAGGAAGTCAAACACTTTCAAGATGTCTTTGAAAAATCCTACATGCTTTGATTCTTCTGTACAAAGCATCCTGAAATCACCTCTGTTGGAAAAAGAGGTCCTTTGGGAGCAATTTAGAAACCGAGCTACAGGGAACATTTTGGAAACCATCCAATCACTTCTCATTCACTATCAAGGTGTTGACTCCCAATCGACCCATGATGCCAGCCTCCATCGCCTACCTGTGAACTTTCAAACATATGCATTCGTGATTTCTCCCGTACTGCTCCTCTAAAGACATAGAAACTACCTCATTACCCTCCAAATCCCTCCTTTGCTGTGATGCCTACAGATGATGTGCCTACTATTTTTAAATTATTTGTATGCCCGAAGTGTCTAGGATCCCTAGTCATGGACCGGGACACCATCGTTCCAGGTGCTATATAAACACAGAACAAAAAATGTGATCTCATTATTTTCTTGTACTTCCTCATTTGTCTGCCCATATCCATCTGTTTTCTCCTGTATTATACTTAGAGTGTAAGCTCTTTGGGACTGTCTTTTTGTTCTGTGTTTACACAGTGCTGAGGACAATGGGGTCTGGTCCAGGACTAGGGATCTTATGAAGAATACAAATAATAAATAATAGTCACATTTGGAAACAGTTCTGTTCATGTCTTTTAATTATTTCAATCTCTCTCTCTCTCTCTTAACTAAGGACATGTACATGCATACAGGTTCTTGTGCTTGCCACCGAGTTCACCTTCTCCTAGCTGATCATTCTCCACCCCACTCTATACTCCTCCAATTGGGACCTCATGTGTATCAATGACTGTGCGGTCACAAACAGGATGTGAGCATCAGGAACAAAAGATCATCGAATCAGAGGATGAAGGTTCTTCAACCTTCAAAGAGCTGTGGACCGTTTTATAAGAGAAAATTCCTCTCACAGACTCATCCCTGGTCCCAACTGCGTAAGTCCCTTTATTGGCTGGTGCTCAAATGTTTCATTCAACGGATCATCAGGAAGGGCACCACAGACCATTGTTACGGTATATGGAAAGAGAAGATATCTACTAGATCGGACCCAATCCATCCCACCGAGGCAAGGTTTTTTCTTCCAGTCTGTAGTATCCTCTTACCCATTGTGCCAGAGGTGAGGGGCTAAAGCAGAGTCTCAGGTCGTTATCTATATACAATATATATGTCAGCAAGCTCTCTAGCCATTGTCAGTTGTCATTTCCCTTGAGGGATCACGTCTGAGCAAGAGTTCAATGAGAGATCTGTAGGACGACGGGGTGGCCACATGGATTAGTCCCAGGAGACGGTTCTATGCACAGAGGGTGGAGTGGAAGAAGGTACAAAGATGATGCGGGGGTGGTGGAGGTGTGGCAGGGAACAAACGGATGATGATGGCTAGCCCTTCTGGTGGAGTAGCGAGAGCTGCTCGATCAGATTCCAAAACAGGCACAGAGAGAAGACCCTGAAGGTGATGCGAAGAAGCTTGAATTTGATGTCGTGGAGAAAGGAAGGTCTGTGGAAGGATTCAAGGTGGCAGGGGAGAAGTGAGGTGTTCAGGCAACAAGGAAGCAAGCGCAAGCTAATTTTAACAGCTGTGTTTTGTGTGGCCCTGCATCACTCATCCTTCCAGTTATCGGGGAAGCCAGAGGAGAAGTGGTTACAGTACCAGGAAGGGAGATGACGGGACAGCTGAAAGTTTAACGTCCTTATACAGAGGCCAAAAAGGGCTGGGTCTTAGAAATGGTGTGGGAGAAGCCGCAGCAAGGTTTGTGCGTCACCCCAAGAGGTGTGGGGCAAGGGAGAGGGAGGAGTCAGAGAGGAGTCCACCCTGGGCGGCAGGGCTGGTGGCCGGGAGGAAGAGTGCATTACCAGCGAAGAAAGGGAGGGAAAACAAAAGTGTTCAGCTCTGGTCACATCAAGCTCAAGTTGATGCTCAGACATATGGAAAGAGAGGTCATAAACCAGGTTGAGGCGAGGGACTGGATGTAGGGAGTTTGGTCAGCAGCGGAGGGTGAGAAGAGTTGTGAGAAGGTGTAAAGATGACAGGATAAGCCAGGAGAGCAGATGAGGGGTGCAGAGAGAGAGAGAGAGAATAAGAACAGGCTAAAGATGGAGCCCTATGAGACCCTAACAGAAAAGGGGAGAGGGAAGAATCACCATCCCCACTGAAGAAACAACTAGAGGATGTGGGAGGAGAAGCAGAAGAGGATGGAGTCACAAAAGCTGAAGGTAGATTTCAAGGAGATGAATGAGCGAGCCAAAAAGCAGCCGTAGTTGAGGAGGATGAGGATGGAGCAGATATTTGGCCAGAAAGACGCCATTAGATATCTGTGTGAGAGAATAGTTTCATGGGAGAGGATCAAGGGTGGAGATGGAGGAACTCGAAGGCAACGGTTGTAGACTGTATTTAAGTTTGAAGGTGAAAGGAAGATGAGGTATAAGTTAGAGAGGCAGATGGCGTCAAGGATTTTTTCTTTTTTAGGCGTGAAGAGACCAGAATAGGCTTGTATTGTGAGGGGAGGAAGCCAGATGACAATTAGAAGAGGAGGGTAAGGATGAGGCAGGAGGAGAGATTAGATGAAAGCAGGCAAGAAACCCGTGTGTTGGTAATGGAGAGGAGGAGCATGTACTGGGGATGAGAGGAAGGTAGCGTTGGGTCTCATCAAACTTCTCTTCGAAAAAGTCAGCAGCATCTTATGTTGGAGGGCACAGGAGAGGGAACAGAAGGCAGCAAATGATCAGCTGCAATTGCTGACCTCTGAGTTAGCAAAGCAGGAAAAAGTAATGAAGCTTGACCAGGAAGAGTGGAGAACCGAAGGAGGAGAGAATAAATCTGTAGTGAAGGAAGCCTGCATGGCAGCGAGACTTTTTACAGGGTATTCATGGGCAGCGGCACAGAAATGGATGAGGCAGATGGTGGGCATTAACACGGGTTGGAAGTTGTTGGAACAGACTTTACTGTGAGTGACAGGTGCAAAGGAGTGGAGGAGTGAGAGACAGTGGAGTGGGGGGATTCAGCTGAGTCAACAAAAGATAGGGGGAAGAGAGAGGGAGAAGCTGAAAGTGGAAGAAGTGTCACTGACATCAGTGGACTGTAGGTCATGGCTGGGCTGCGTGGGAGAGGCAGGAGACAAGTGTGCAGTGTTGAAGGAGATGAAGTGATGGTCCAAGAAAGGGGGAACTTGATGATGAAAAGCTCAGAGCAGAAGCAGTGTGTGGTGAAGAGGTCAAGGGAGTGGCCATTTCGGTGAACTGGAACACTGATCCACGGTGAAGGTTACACAAAGGGGAGAGAGAACGACAAGGGAAGTGGCTACGGATCAGATGGGGGGGCATCAATGCAGAAGCAGAGGTCACCGAAAATGAGGTAGAAGAAATTGCAATGAGAGAGAGCGACAGCCAGGAGTCAAAATGGGAGAGGAAGGAGGATGAGAGGGAGTCAGGAGGATGGTAGAGAAGAAAAAAAGAGGAGACGAGCCAGAGGGATTGTTGGTCTCAGGGAGCATGGTGGCAAGGAGGGAGAGAGAAGCATAATACTCTCACCATTTCCTCTAGGCACACCAAGGGACAAGGTGTGTGCAAGAAGTGAGAAGCGTGCATGAGAAAGTGGCTACAGAGGCAGCGTTGGGAGTGGAGGGGTGTGTGTAATCCAGGTTTCTTTAAGTGCCCAGAGACCAAGCGAGCGAGAGATGAAGAGATTGTGGATGACAGAGATCTTCTTTTTGAGACAGAACAGGAATTCCAGAGAGAAGGAGCAGGGTCAAGGTAGATCACGTTGTCCTGCCTACCAGCCTTGACAAAGAAAAATGCTAATATCTCCAGACACTGATAGTAATTTCCGGAAAGGGAGAAAGGTTTCTGCCACATCAGCCAGGACAGGAATGGAGTGTGAAGTGCTAGCATGGACTGGGAGGGGAACCCCAGGTAAGAACACAGACACTTGGATTACAAGAGGTCAACCACCAAACTACAGTTTGTCTACACGAGAAAAGTTTTACCTGTTTAATAAATCGGTTACAACTTTGTGTTGACAAGGGTAAGATTTTCAAAGACAAGCTTCTAACTCTTACAGAAAGTCAATGAAGTTTGGCATCTAATGGCCATTTGTGCATTTGAAAATCTTCCCCAAGGCCTAAAGATAAAGATAACAAGTCCTAAAAACCCTCTAGTGAATATGAAGTACTTTTCAAGGCCAGAGCCCCAAACAAACAGCTTGCTTCTATTCGTTTTTTCAGCTACAAATGCTCTTTAATACAGAACAAAGCTGTTTTGTGCTGCCACCTATTGACATGAAAACCTTATCCTTACGGAGCAGAATAGGTGGACCACTCCACTCCAACATAAGGATGGTACTTCATCCAGAAACCTAGGCACGTGTCCAAAAGGGAGGACAACAACTTGCAGTGAAACAGCAGTCTCTTTGACTTAAGGGGGAAGGGGAGGGAGTTGGGGGCAGAGGGAACCGAGGAAGGCAATTCCAGTACCTTTCTGAGTTACAGGGATGGTCTTTATACAAAATGCATTTTGTTTCTTGATTTAAGAAAATTATGTAGGTTGTTTGGGGGTTTTTTTGCACTGTAAATTTAAGTGCTTCCTCTTTAAAAGCCTGGGTTTGGCATGATCAAGCCCTCAGTGGGAAATGCAGCTTTGCCAACTTTGAAAAATCGGGTTGACAAATATATAAATGAGTAAAAACGAATGTACTGTACTGTACAGTACTTTCCTTAACATTTATACAACTGTGCATTTATACATTGCCCTTTATCAGAGGAAAGTGCAAGCCAATTACACATTAAGTCAGTCTCAATAACCCTTGGAGGTGCTGCAGAGAAATGTTCCCATTGTACCCATAGGGAAATTGAGGCAAAGAGAAGTTAAGTGGCTTGCCCAAGACCACACTGCATTCTGTTCCTGGCTCTGACTCGGAAAGTCCTAAACCTTAATCCCCCTGCCGTAACCACATGACTGGTGCTCTCGGCTCAAGGGTTATCCAGACAAGCACATGAATGAGTGTGTCTGGAGAGCTGCATACAGAATACATACATCTGCTATTATTCCAATGGACACTATGACTGAGATTTACATGTACAAAACTTAGGAAATTCAGCCCTTATGGTCTCCTAGTAATTGTGCGTGCACACCCCCCCCCCAAGTCCCAATTACCACAACACTACACTTTTTGACTTTGACCCATGCAAAATATCCACGACAATGTTGCATTGATATTGATTTCAGCTTTTAACATGACAGCGTGCAGCACTAGGCTTTTGCATTCCCAGTAAACACTTAAGTGTGAAAAATGCAAGTGTGTCAGCAATGTCCATTAGCTACACACGACCACAGGGTGTGCTGCATCCTTGAGAAACAAACACAACCCACACATCCTTACCTCTCCATCGGTTACCGCGGAGTAATTGACTTGTGCAACGGTAACTGTGGTAGGCAACTCGGAGGCATCGGCCAGAGTGGCGACTGTAGCCCCTGTACCAACCTGCAAAATACCGCCACAAAACAGCAGTCAGACTGCAGCTCCTGCTGCCATTGTTCCCCTCAGGAGCCCACGGTTACCCCTCAGCTAAAGGGGCACCCAAGTACATTAGACCCCAGATCACCTAAAGGGAAAACTGAAGGACAGAGTGTCCCGCACTGATCACTATCAATGCCCAGCACTTACCATACATAGGGCTATTGCTCTTCAAAGCGTTTTACAAACATGAATTCATCCTTAGCAGCCCTGTAAGGTCTATCCCCATTTAACAGATGGGAAAACAGAGGCAAAGAGGTTTATAGCCTGCTTCTAAGAAGCACTGAGCACTCAAACCCCCAAAGAGATGAATGGGAGCGTGGGTGCTCAGCATCTTGAAAAGGAGGCCATAAGTGAGCAGTGAAAGCCAAAGAGAGAGTCTGCAGCAGCAAGCTGGGCCAACTCGCCGCAGCTCAGAGAGCAAATCTTTCTGTGTGGGGGGGGGCATAACCCTGTAGAGCAGATGCAGCCTACAGTGACAGAAGTGGGTTTTCCTGTCACTGTAGGAACACCATCTCCCCAGGTGATGGTAGCTAGATCAACGGAAGCATTCTTCTGTTGACCTAAACTGCATCTACACCAGAGGTTAGGATGGCATAGCTACAGCACTCAGGGGTGTGGATTTTTCACACCCTTGACAGCCGCAGCTATGCCAACCTAAGTTTTAGGTGCAGACCAAGCCTAAGCTTTCATTTAAAAATACTCCAATCCCTAGTCCTAACAGCTGTGAGCATAGCCATCAAAACATGAAACAAGCGTCAACTAATGCAGTGATGTGTACCTGCAGACAGCTTGAAACAACAGCACTGAGAGGTGTTTGCAGCCCCATTCCTTTTAATGGGTGTTAACCTTGATAGCTAATAAGACTATAAATGTCAACACTTAACTATTGCAACTGTTGATAAAAGCACACATGGAAACAAGAGGGATGAGTCAGCTGAGGTCAGTTGTGTGTGTTTTGCTTTAAGACTCTTATATAATAAAGACATGCACAATTTACTGTAAATGGCATCTTGTTTCAACATCTCAAGTGGGTGGAGTTGGTTTAAGCATGGGTGGTGGGTACCACTACTTCAAGTACTATGAACACTGCCTAAACTCCTAAAGTATTGTGCAGAAAATCCAGTCTTGTTTTTGTTGCAGGGGTCAGATAGCCGTATGTGCAATGATACTCCGGAAAAGTTGTTTGTTGGAGAGGAGATATGTGTAATACAATATCTGGAGTCAGCATGAAGGAAGCAGTCTATGCCTCAGTTCCCTCTCTGTAAAATGGACATAACCAGGGTATTATACGGATGAATGTATTGCTCTTTCCATTGTGAGGTTAACTCACATACGATGGTAATGGAGGCCACATAAGTACCTAAGAGAGACAGACTTGAGATTCCTGAAACATACAGGTTAAGCCAACAACCAAAGGTGTATAGTTAAAAACTTCTGCCAGACATGGCCACTCAATACAGTGTGTGTGAAGGGACAAGTGGGCTCTGCTCACCTGGATAAGGGAGACAGTGCCATCAGGGTTACTGAAGGTCTGTACCACCGTCTGTGATGGGACCAGATGCGCTATACTATGCGTAGCTGCGGTCTGCTGCTGTGTCTGTTGATCCTCAAAGGCATAGAGTAGGTCTTCACGCCCATGCTGTTTGTAGCAGTTCTTCACAATAGTCCGCAATGCCTGGGTCCAGGACACCTAACAGGGAAAAAGAAAACAGTAACATTAAAAGAACAGTGCAAAGCAGCATTTCCATTCAGCAATTCCCTCTGCATTCATTCTCCTGGGATCTGAACCATGTAAATCTTTAGTTGGCTTTTTTCAGGGCTATTTTTTAATCAGTATTTTTTTTCAAAATAAAAACAAAATCCTCCCAGAAAACACCCAGCCCCCTCCATACCTCCAAGCCCCACGGTTCATGAGCCACCCTACAGAAGCAAGCCAGCATGTGTACAGCCTGCATCCACGTGCCATTTACAGAACAAGTCTGTATGACCATGGGATGGAGGAAATCTCTCTAGTGAAATGGGTCTGTTTCAAACTGTCAGGGAGTTTAACTAGGAGTGAAAAAAACAAAACCTTTAAAAAAAGATGATCAAGCAAAGGGTGGACTCTGATACCATAAACCCTGGCTCAACCAGGCCGCCCCCAGCAAGGGACAGCTGCAATCTGTGCAAGGATTTGATCCTGAGATTCACAACATTTGTAATGTCCCTTTGTGATGGTTGGGTAGACAGGTATCTCCCACTCCTCTTTAGCTCCCTGCAACATCCTGACATAGTTGACATGTGTCCCTTTTTCTGTATGCACTCTCTCATCCTTTTCACATTTCCTCTTTCTCCCCACTCACCCCTGACTACCCCACCATCCCTGATCTCTCACTTAAAGGAAGGGCACACACTGCTCTGCTTGGTGAGGTGGGGTGACAACCTCTGGTTGCTCTCTGTGGGCCTGGGATGTGTGCTGTCTAGCAGCTGAACTGTGTGTTTGGGAGAACAGAGACACAGCTTTGGCCAGCAAGCCACTTCTTAAGCTTGTATTCATGAGCTGCTACTGTGGCCAGATGGATTAGGAATTGCCCCCAACTCCAGAGGTGGGTAAGGAGAATAGAGGTAAGGTTAAAAATACCAGAGTGCAAATTAGCAATAGGGAGTCAGAGTGGATCCAGGATTACGCCTCTTTCACCACCTTCACTGCTCTCCTCTGCCCGTTGCACCCCTTGGATTAAGCTGGGGGTCAACCCTCCAGGGTGGGAACAAAGGGGCAGATGAATGGTTGTCATGTGGAACTGGGGGACATCCAGCCAAGATATGGAAATGGGGAGGAAGAGCTATCCCATATGATTTGGGCACAAACTTTTAAACATGGCATGGAACCAGGGAAGTTTATGACCTACCTGTTCTTTCCGTCACACAAGAGGGAGGCTCATAACATCACAACCCACTCCCAAACTCCAGTGACTGCCCTGAAGGGTTAGTAACAATACAACACACACCCTCTGTTTCTGCTCCTCTGTACGGACGTCACTGCGAACATTTGCCCATGGAATATCCTCAGGCCACCAAATGGGTTTGCAGCTTTCCTTCCCCCAGCCCGGCTTCCCACGACCTGTTGAGTACTTCAGCATTTCGGGGATGAATGCTCGCAGCTGTGCCTGAAACCAACAGCACAAGAGGGTTAAAACTGGAAATCCCACTTTCTTTGGGGGGTTTAAAGTTAGTTTTATAAATTACTAGACTGGGTTTCCACCTGGAAATGATCAGACTAAAACTACTCACTGGAACAGCCCTGAGCACACCTGAAAACATGTGATGAATCCCTCTTCACCTCATCCCCAGTCAGAGTTGAAAAACAGAACACTGTTAGGTCGTGGGATAGCGACAGACATAAGTCAGCCAATTAGAATAATAAAAGTAACACACCCTATATTACTGCAACGTTAAGGTTCATATACTACAGTGATGAGAACCAGCCAGCCCAGTTAAAATCCGCGAGGAAATGCAAAGCTAATGCTCTAACAGCAACTTGAATGTAGCTGTTCTGCATATCTTGTATGGTATACATTGTACAGGGGTGTCACAAAGACAGCAGGGATTCAACAAGCCCTGCTATCAAATACCACCCATAGGAGAAGTCACAGCAGGAACAGGAGGCATTCCCCCATTGCTAGAACTGCTGGACAGCCTGTATAAGAAGGTTCTTTTTTTCATGCTCCATCTGAAAAAAAATAATCATCTCTGAATGATTTTCCATAAGAAAAAATCTTTTGTCAAAGAAAGAGAGGAGGAGATGCGTCAGGCTGATGTTTTCGAGAACATTATGGGAAAGGGTAAAGAGTGGGATGATGATGTTTCAGCTGAGACAAAAGCATTACTACCACGAGAAAATATTTTGAGAGATTTGCAGACCAGAAAACACCACAAAGACATATTAACAAGAACATGGCTTACTACTAGCATTATCATGAATTCTGCACATCAAGCAGTATGTTTTTAGATCATATTAATTATTATTATGTATATTACCACCGTAGGACCTAGACCCCATTGTGCAGGGTGCTGTACAAACACAGAACAAAAAGACAGTCCCTACCCCAGAGAGCTTGCAATTTAAGTAATGCTGATCACTGTGACACTCAAGTGTCAGATGTTTCTCAGAGAAACAGGCTAATTTAAGACTAGAACATTCTTCCTCCCTCTTCCCCTCACCCCACATAACCTTGGGTGACTCTGGTAGCAAACCATTTGAACTTCGCTCTCACGGTTGCCACCAGAATTCCTGGAGGCAACTAGTCTTGTATTACCTGGGGGCTGATGATCCTGCAGCACCAGCCCCAAGAGTCTGCAGTACTAGGAAGCTCAGGGAAGAGGAATCGTTTGCTGCTGGTTACAGTCATGACAAGAATTCCAATTAGCAACAGAGACATTGTTTACCCCACTAGACAACTATCAAGTAGTTCCAATTCTCTGTCACAAGAGCATGGGCCTCTTCCAAATGCGCTGCTGCCTGCATGACCTCAGACACACCAGTCTATGTATTAGGCACCTCAGCATCAAACTGCAAGCTAACAGAAGGGAACATGTTTGCAAGTCAGCTGACCTGTAAGTTCCCTTTTCAGGGTATTTTAGGCAACTGCATCTCAAAGTCGCTTGTAACTGCATCCTAAACCCTTCAAACATCATCCTGCACCAACACCAGAGAGAGGGGAGTACTTCAGAATGACAGGACAGTGTGAAAGGAAGGTGACTTACCTTACTGTAATGGAGTTCTTCGAGATGTACGCTCCCTATGAGCATTCACTGTGGGTATGCATGCACTCCAAGGACCTGAGACCAGAAGATTATTCTCTAACAGCGTCTGTTGAGCCGTGCCTGCACCCTGAACCTCCTCATACTCCGAAGCAAAGGCATACGGGATGGCGGGGACAGACTGCCTCTCCAGTTCCAACTCTACCGCAAATCAACTCAGAAGGATCCGAAGCACAGGGGAAGGAGGGGGGTCATGGAGTACCCATGGGGACCACACATCTTGAAGAACTTCAGTCACCATAAGGTAAGTAACATTCCTTTCTTCGAGTGCTTGTCCTCACAAGTATTCACCATGGGTGATTCACAAGAAGTGCTCATGGAGAAGGAAGGTGCAAGGGACCCATGCTGCACCACGGGTCCCAGGACCACTGTGCCAAAGGATGCATCTGCTGAAGAAGCCTGGGCGTAGTGCCTAGTAAAGGTGTGCAAAGAGCCCCATTGTCACCACTCTACAGATTTGTACCAGAGGTATGCCTTGAAGAGAAACTACAGAGGCAGCATGTGCTCTAGTCGAGTGTGCCCTCACGCCCTGAGGAGGAGTTTCCATCAGTTCATAACATAGCAGAATGCAGCCTGAAATCCATTTTGAGAGCCTGTGTGATCAAATTGCCTCCCCTTTCATCTGCTCATTGAAGGAGATGAATTGTTTCTGGGATTTTTGAAAGGGCTTCGTCCTCTGCAGGTAGAAAGCCAAAGCTCTATGAACATCCAGAGAATGAAGTGTCCTGTCCTCCTTGGTGGCATGAGATTTTGGGTAGAATACCGGTATAGGGATAGACAGATTAAGGTGGAATTCAGAGGGAACTTTTCGGATGGGTTTGGGATGTAACCTTAGGGACATTTTATGCTTATGGAATACTGTGTAGGGAAGGCCTACATAAGAGCTGCAAACTTCCCTACTCTCCTAGTGGAAGTGATTGCCATTAGAAAGGCTACTGTGATGGATCGATGGAGAAGGATGCAGGATGCCAAGAACTTAAGTGGCGGATTCATAAATGCTGACAGCACTAAATTAAAGGTCCCAATTAGGAGTTGGCACCAATATTGGAGGAAAGGTTCTGACAAGACCTCTCAGAAATTTCACATTTGTAGGATGGGTGAATATTCAGCAGTTGCCTATGAGAGGATGGAAAGAGTTGGCTGTTGTGTGTGTACCTGGCAGCAATTTAATGGACAAACCTGAAGACTTTAGGAAGAGATTGTCCAAGATGATAGGAATGTAAGAGTCCAATGGAGGTATCTGGCAGCGTTAGCACCAGATGGAGAACCTCTTTCATTTGGCAGCACAGAATTTTCTTGCGGAAGCCTTTCTGCTGTTGCTGAGGATGAACCGGACTTCCTTGGAGCACGACCTCTCTCATTGCCCATCCAAATACCAGGTTGTGAGGTGGAGAAAAGCTGGGCTGGGATAGACAGTTTTGCTTTTGTCTCAAGTCAGAAGGTTTGGCAACTATTTTAAGTGGATACATGGGTGTGTGGACATCTGGAGGATTCTCATGAACCAAAACTGTCTCACTCACCAAGGAGCCAATATGATCCACTGCCCATTTGTCCTGCTTTACCTTGTTCAGGACTCGTGGTTAGAGTGGGATGGATGGGAAAGTATACCTTAATGGCACTGACCACGTAACGAGAAATGCGTCTCCTCTGGAATTGTGCCCTTGAGCAGCAACGGAGTCACAAGCTGGACACTTCTTGTTTACCTGGGGTACAAAGAGGTCCCTGCCTAGAGAGTCCTGCTGCTGGAAGATGTTCTGTACCACTGAGTTTTGCTGTTTCCACTTGTGGCATCTGTGGAAGTGACTACCGAGGCTGTTTACTAAGGTGTTCATTATTCCAGGAAGGAGCACCGTTGAAAGGGAGATATGATGTCAGATACTCCAATTCTGGAGCTTGACTGCCTTTATGTAAAGAGGGGCGGATCCTGCTCCTCCCTACTTCTTTATGTAGAACACCATCGTCATGATGTTCAACGTGACTGGAACGTGATGGAAATGTATGCATGGCGGAAACCTTTGCAAGTCTTGTGCACGCTCAAAATTCAAGCAGATTGCTACTTGGTTGTCCAGGTATATTCTCCAACCCAGTAATGAAGGGTCCATAAGTAGCTTCTTTGTGGGTGGAAGGGGAAGGAAGGGAACCCCTACACACAGATATCTTGTTTTCTCATGAGGCAAGAGAAGACAGAAAGCTCTGAGGGAACGTGATACACTTGTCTGTTCAGAGCTTAAACCATGTGTAGTCACACCAGAAGGCGATGACTATGGAGCCTTGTGAAGGATGTTACATAGGTGCAGGCGGCCCTGTGGCCTAGAAGAACCAGAGAGGAGCAAGCTGTCAGCTGGGGGCTCAGTTGGAGTTGGGCAAGGTGGTCCCTGTTCTGATGTAAGTAAGTTTTGACTGAAGTTGAGTCCATAGTCACTTCAATATATTCTATAATCTGCTTTGGGGTTAAAGCGGACTTTTCTGGGCTCACATGAAGCCCTAAGGATTGTGCAAGACTGAGTACGAGCATCCTGTCAATTGAACTCCCTAAGATGGCCATCCCATGAGCAACAAGTTGTCAAGGTAGGTGGATGTTGGGTTGCAATGCAGGTCCATCACTGCCACTAAGAGCATCTTTGTGAGTGTTCTCAGGGCTGTCGAGAGACCAAAAGGACGGACTCTGCACTGGTAATGATCTAGGCCCACACCAAGGTTAGAAACCGCCTGTGAGCCAGGTGAACACCTAATGAAAACAGGCATCCTTTTAAATCAGGAACTGCAAACCAGTCACTTTTGTTGAGGGATGGGATTACAGAAGCCAAGATGGTCATCTTGAATCTCCAACAACCGAAGGAGACATTCAGTTGCCTGAGATCCAGGATGGGTCTCCATCCACCCTTCTTGGGAATGAGGAAGTATCTCAAACAGAAACCCTTCCCCCTGCAATGAGGAACTGGCTCTCCAGCTTAAGCTGAAGAAGCGAGTCTCTCCCTCCTGTCTGAGAAGCCTCTTGTGAGAGGCATCCGTGAAGAGGAATGTGAGAAGGGTTGGTGTAGGAATGGAAAGAAATTCTATTGTGTACATGATCTCCGAGACCTAAATTTCTGAAGTAATATGTTGCCGGGTTGGGAAGGAATAGAACAGGTGGCCACCAAAGTGAGTGGGGGGTGTCTGGCTGCGTGGAGATTGGTTGGCGGCTCTCAAATGTCCTGTTGAAACGGCTTCTTGGCAGGGGATGTGGAGGAGGAGGAACCGATGGCAGGGCTTTCTGCCTGCTGTGCTGTAACCTCCGGAGTCTCCTGGGCAATGTTCCCTCTAATTTTTGACAGGCCGTGTGCGCAAAAAATTTCTTCTGTGCAAATTTTTGAAGCAGAGTTCAAATTTGTGCGCGATGAGGCAAATGCGCACAAGCGAGTAAAATGCTTATACGTTTAAAAAGTTTTAATTTACAATTTGTGATAATAATAGTTTTACACCATGTTATTTTATAAATGTCATTTTTAAATACTTAGAAAAAGGAAATTTAACCATTCTTCATGAAGCAGAAGTTAGTTTTAAGCATTACACTTTATGATCCTTTTTATAGACAATCACGAGCATATATCAAGCACATATTAATCATGATCATCATCAGTCCATAGGCTTCTGCCCATTGGTGTCCACTTTCACCTTTCATTCTATACACGTCTGAAAAGATTTTGATAAACATATAATAAAGACAATTTAAGAAGTATGCCATTATATCAATTTACATGGGCTTTCAGATAGAGACATCATAAGTAAAAAAGGAAAAACAAGAGTTTGTGTTTTAAATTTAAAATTTTCCTAAAAAATATCAATAAATGATTATCAGCCAAGAATAAGATATGTAATTACAAATGCATTTTAATTTCCTTATTGGTCGAAATGTCAAAGAGTGCTAAACTAACCTTACTGTTTTTCCCTGCGATCTTTTTAATTTGCCCATTCAATATAAACTCTGTCCAGATCTATCAGTCCTCCATCCAGCTGGTAACTCTTAATACACATCAGCATGTCCAAATGATCTACTTGTAAATGATTCCGTAGTTTGTTTTTTAGAGTGTTCATTAAGCTAAAGCCAAGCTCACAGTCTGCACTTGATGCTAGGAATGTTCCTCCAATATCCATCAACTTTGCAAGATCCTGAAACTGTTCGTTCTGGTGAGCAAATGTCACCATATCTGGGAAACTTGAAACCAATTGGCTTTTGAGCCTTTCGGCTACTGCAAACTTGAAGTCATTCTACTGACTGACTATAACAATCTCTTCAGCAAGAAAGTCTTTGTATTTTGAACATAGGGATTTGACCTGATGAATTCCAAAACTGAAGTCACACGTAACTATTGCTGCACAATCAAAAGCGGACCATTCCTGGACTTCATCCTCTGGAATCCTGTCTGCCAAATGTGCACACAAGATGTTTATGAAAGTTATTATGGAATTGGTACCAATTTCATTATTTTCTTGAGAGCTCATGTCTAAGAGAGACTTAACTTTGTCATTCCATAAGACTGAATCTCCAAGGTACTCTCTCCTGATCTTGTTCAGTTTACCTCAGACAAGGTGAAATGCTTCAAGAGGTGTAAGGCCCCGCTTCTGGAGCAGCGGGGATAGCGAAGCCAGCTCCAACAAAACATCATTCAAAACTTCTAATGTTATTCGATATTCCATGGTATTCAGCTTTTGGTGGCAGTATTTAGAAACTGGATTAGTATCTTTGTCTTGCTCAAAATATTCCAGAAGAGGATTATAGTTGAGAATAATTTCTTGAAGTGCAAAGTGCCTAGATAACCAGTGCACTTCATTGAGTCACATTCAGAAGCATCCACTATTTCCTGAAATTTGCATTTTCTCCTGGATGACCGACAGAACACCATGTAGACAGTTCTCATTAGGGTTTCAATGTCTCTTATCAGCTTGACCTCTTTCCATGCATCGGAAATCCCCAAGTCTTCCCAGTGTACAACGCAATGTTGCTGGACTAAGTGTGGAATATCACGTTTCAGTTGAGCCACCACACCTTACTTGTGAGTAGGGTCCTAGTCTTCCTTCAGTGAGATCTGGAAAGCCACCACAATCATCTTCAGGAGGTCCTGGAGCTGTTTATAATCCTCAGACAGCAAAGGTAAGGCTGGCACCACCACCTCCTCAGGAGACAAGAATGAGCCACCGGCGGAAGAGAGGGTTCTTGCTGGTTGGGCTGCTCCTGATCCTTACAGTGCTCCACGGGCTGATACTCTTCCCCACAAAGTGATCTCTGCTGGCATTCTTGCTCCCATCTTCTGTAGCCAGGGGGTCTAAAGTAAGGATCCCAAGAACCCTAACAGGGACATGGTATGGGGTCATATGTCCCAATAGGGTGCCACTCGTCCCAGGGCTGAAGATATGTCTTGTGGAGGCTCTGGAACCCCTATCAGGGCTAATGGTGCAACTTGGGATGGTCAGAATGACCGGTGCATCAATCCTGCCAGAGGAATACGAGTCATTGGAATCTATGGGCGAAGTGGACGGAACTGCCTGTCTAGTGGTGCCACGGCAAGTGGCTGGCATGCATGAGTGGTACGCTGTCGGTTCCGGCAGCTCGATACCACAGTGGAAGGGACCAGTGAGTGGCCAGTGTAGGCACCTCTCTGGTGATAACCGGATCTGAGAGTAGCGGTGACTCTGGGTCAGTATAAACCTCTAGGTTCCTCAAGAATAGCATAGCTGGGTCCAGCAGAAGAGCAAGAGGGGTTTCTGTGCGTAGCTGGAGCCGACAGCACAGGCTTGGGATGGAAGGTAGGTGTTGGTACCATTAAGTTCCTTCTCTGCTTGTAGTATGAAATCACTGGTGCAGAGAGCGACTATCCTCTCCTCTCCTTCACTGATGATAGAGCTGGACCTGTCCCTCGCTTAGGCAGCAGTCTATGGGCATGCCTGACTCTCGGTACGGCTGATACCCGCACACACTCCCCGGGAGATGCAGACACCTGTACCGGGGCACGGAGTCTCGCTTGACTTAGAGGGGGTAGGGTAGGCAGAGGGTTAGATGGGGATTTCTCCCATTTCTCATGAGGGTGCTTTCGTTTACCCTCTTCCCATTCATGCATGCTAGAGTCTTTAGATCTGGACTTTTATGATCTGGGAAGTGCTGGGTCCAGAGAGGTGCTAGTGGATGGATCCTGGTAACATATATGGGGGTCAGAAGCCACTGGGTCAAGCTGTGGCCTCATAGAAAGCTCCCCACATGCCTAAGCCGAAATTCTTGAGATTGTCATGTACAAGGTGGGAAGGAACAACAAATCTCGCACTCAGATGGAATATGAGATTCTCCAAGGCAGTTACAGGCAGGAGGAGTGGGGATCACTGACCAGGAAAACCCAGAGGCAGGCCACGTAGGACTTAAAGCCCAGGATTTGGGGCATAATGAGTAACCCAAATGGTGCAGATGAGCAAGAAGGAGGAACACCTCCTAACCCAAACACTAATCTAACTAGCTACACTGCTAAACTAACTACACTAAAATAAAACTATTTACAATAATCCCCGAATAGACAGCAGGAATGCCAGCCAAGCTGCGGGCACTGTGGAATTCCATCTCAGACCACAAGTGGCAGAATGGAACTGGAGAGGTGGTCGGTCCGTGCCGCCCCTTATGCGCTTCGTTTGGAGCACAACACTGTGCAGGTGCGGACCGATGGACATTGCTAGTGAAGAATCTTCCGGTCTGAGGCACGTGCACCCACAGCGAATATCCCTCGGGACCAGCACTCAAAGAAGTGCCCTCCCCACAAATTCCGTATTAAGCCCAGGGCAATACATACCACCTGCATTTCTATAGCTACTTTCATCTCAAGGTGACTACCCCCAAGGTAGAAATGGGGAAAGTGAGGCCCAGAGAGGTTAAATGATTTGCTCAAGGTCACGCAGGGAGTCGCTAGCAGACACCCCCAGGTCTCCTCCCTCCCACCCCAGGCCCTGCCCTCTAGAACGCTGCCTGCTGGGTGGCCTAACCTTTCTGTGCCACAGCCTCCCCATCGACAAAACAGGGGCAACGCCCATGCTGTGAAGTGTTCCGCGACGCTTGGGCAAGAAGCGTTATCGCAACAATAATTATTAAAAAATCATGAGCGTGAATGGAATTTCGTTGTCAAAAGCTCCTTCCCCAAACTCCGAGCTGCAAGCTGTGCTCCTTGTTACCAGATGGAGTCATTACTGGTCCTCAGGAGTTCAGAGACTCAAGGCACTTGTTAAGGCGGGTTCGCCTCTAATCCGCCAGGGAAACAATCAACAGCAGCGGCACAGCATTATAACCTGCTCGAGCGCGAGGGCCTCTCTAATTAGCATCACAACAAGCACGGCCCCCCTCATCCCACCTGCTCACAAAAGCCTAAAATGGGCTACCGTTCTGAGATGCAGAGCCCCGTCTCGCCGAAGTGTGCAGCATCTGGGAGGGAATCAGCACAGTATGCTGAACTCGGAGTCCTCAGACCCTCACAAACCCCACCACCACCACACAAAAAGGGAAACCCTGGCAAAATCAAGTCACTTATAAAAATAAAGATTCATTCCGATCTCCTCAGTCCGTCAGCTTGGAAAAGAGCTCGCGTGAGAGACAAGGCAAGGTCTGTACACGATATTGTTAGAAACGTTTATTGGGTGCCCTTAGCTAGGGCACCTGGGGTCTTCTAAGGAAAAACAGTAAGATGAACCCTTAAAGATAATTAGTTAATCCTGATCTTAACTATCCTCAGCCTCCAAAAAACCAAGATGCACCCAACTGCAGAGACACAGAAACACTAGAAGCAACAGGGCAAAGTGCAAGATGCATCGAACAACAGCCAGGCCTGAACTCTGACAGTTTGCTAAGGGAAGCAGCTTCCAGAACAGAGCACCTTCTGTGAAGAACAGCCTTCCAAGGGCCCCCAGAAATTCCCTCTCGGGAGAACACCAGCCATCTGCAACAGCTGCAATGGGGCATAGGTGGATTAAGCCAAGTCTAGACAATTCATATTCTTGAATCGTACCTGAATGGTGAAGCAGGTGATTGCAGATGAAGCAGTAACCAGAGTGGAACACGGGGGTTCTGTGATCTTGTGTCCATCCTACCTAACACATGAGAGAGCTGCCTTCTGCAGCAGCAGATTTTAGACTGAATGATCCAATAATATTTTATCTGCAGCAGCAGATTAAAAAATGGGACATCGGCCAAGGTAGGTAGCAACAAATTCACCATAATGAATTGCCTTTTTACAAAGCTCATCTTGCCCTTCTGGAACCCCTTTTCAGGCCTCACCACTGCTGGCACTTCAGACAGGCCAGGCTGGGAGAGAAGTTGAGCCAAATTTAATCATTTGTTGAAGCAAAAATGAGAGACAAGGCCTGATCTCACAGATCTCAATGGGAGCTGAAGGTACCTAGCACCGGACAGGATGGAACCCTGGTAAATGCAGCAGGCTAGCACCCCCCACCACCAGAGGCAAGTCTCTACGTAAAAATATTGTCCCTATCCATAGCCAGAGGTACAGTGGGAACACTAGGAGTGCTCAAAGCAGAGAAACTCATGCAATATTGTACAATGGGTCAGAGCTGAGGAGCAGAGATTGGGACAGGAGAGTAGGCAGAACATGGTAGAACACACAGTGCAGAAGAGGCTCAATCAGATCCTTCGATTAACTGACCTCACCTGTTCACAAATTCTTTAATCTTGCATTTTACTCTTACATGAGCCGTCTCCCTCCCCCTCACTCACCTTGGTCAGGTGAAAAATAAGAAACATAAAGAAATCCGAATTGTTAACCCGTTTGCTGAGCTCCTGCACAGCCTAAGTGTGGTGCACCCTCGAGGCAGGAGAGCGTACAGTATCACTGACCCTTGACGCTCACGACCTCCCATTCCACCTGTAGCAGCACACGAGGTTGAGAAGTCCTCTGAATGCTACATATAGCAACTTCATTGCATCAGGATGCTGCAAACCAGGCACAAGAACAAACCCAGAGCCTCCAATGTTAGGATGCTTTCTCAATGCTGGTACGCACGGTTACAGGTATGCTTCAAACCCCCTCCCTCTCTATCATATACTCACCACAACTGACTGACTAATTTCCCCAACATAACTGTTCAGTGCCTAACAGTAAACTGGTTTGGTGCCTACATGCTGACCCACATCAGTGAAACAAACACCTTTTAATTTCTTTTTTTGGGGAAACTGGGGTGGAGTGGAGTCATCTTTGCATCAAAGTCATACGCAGACGTTAAAACAAAGGAAGGAAGGTCAGGTTAAGAGACAAATTTTGCATTCAGGAAAGTGTAAGCAACATCCAGCAACTTCCTGAGATTTATATATGCAGAGCAGAGTACAAAATACAACTCAGTGTTCACCCACTGCGTTCAGATAAAGACATGGATAAGCTACTAGCCATCAAGCTCCTGACTGGGCTGTTCTGAAGTCCTTCGTCAAAATGCCCATTGACTACAATGGGAGATTCCCCTGAGTAAGGGCTTCAGAATCAGACCCCACTGCACACATTTTTCACACACAGCACAGGTGGGCAGTGCTCCCCATCTGCAAATCCATGGAAACACCTTTACTCAACCTGCGGAAGGTTTTATCTCCCCCAAGACCTCCAAAGAAGCAAGGCAATTAAAAGGAGAATTATTTTCATCTCCTCTTCAGTGAGCTAAACCTAACACTTCTAACACCTGTCCAATGAGACCTGCAGCTGTTCAAAGCAAAAGCCTCATTTTTCCATTCGTAGTGACGTGCTCCTTAACTGAGATGCCCAATATATATTTTTAAATTTTTCTGCTTTCCTCCAAGCTTTGTAATCTCCAGTCACAAACAAGAATTGAAAAAGGCTAAATTCTCCTGTTAGCTGATGAAGGCAAACACCATGAAAAGAATATATTGAGCCTTGTAAAAATTATCAGCCATGAACTGAAAAGCTTTATATCTGCTCAGCTGGGCATTCTGGGGATCAAGATTTCTGCTACAATGTTTGAGGGCATCACTAGCCAGGCAAGATGCTTCATTCTTTGCACTGATTTAGGGCTAGTAGTATCTTCCGCTCTCCCAAGTGAGATGCAGAGCCCTGAACAAAGGGCTCACTGCAGAATTGTTGCGCTTTAAAATTACCTATTTATAACTCTTAAGTGCCATTGTGGTCAGAAAAGTGACTCTGAAAATGTGGCACCATTTTAGCCAACATCTCTGCTCCCTGCAGTGTCCAAGTGCTATCTCAGGTTTTACTGAAGTAAGTGTTTACTTCTCTTAGCCCTGCAGGGGCTGTACAGCTATAAGCTAGGGAGACTCCCTCATTAACAAAATGGTCAGCTGTGATCCAAATGTAGCATCTTTGTTAACTTTAACAGGCAGAAAGACCACAGGTGGATTTTCAGATCCCACAGAGAGTTTGTAGCCCTGGCAATATTTAATAATACTTTGTCCTTGTGTGGCCCTCTCCCATCCAAGGCTCTCGAAGTATTTTTTAAATGTTTAGGACAGTGATGAGCACCTGGCGGCCCACCAGATCATTTTATTTAGCCTGCCACAGCCCAGCTCGGGGCAGGTGATTCAGAGGCACCAGGAAGGGTGTAGGGCGTTGTGCGGGGAGCTTGCACCTATTGCAAGAACCAATGAGCCAGAGCAGGGAGTTGGGATAGTACCGCAGGATAGGAGCTGCTGCGGAGGGATGACTTCAGGGTGGGCTTGTTCTCCAACCCCACCCCCCAGGCCTCACCCCCCTCCACCATTGTATCACAGGCCCAAGGCAGGACCTGACACTCCCCCTGCATTACCCCTTCGGCCTGCCAAAGAGTTTCAGTGGATCGTGTGGCTCTCTACTTCCTTTAAGTTGCCCACTCCTGATTTATGAAGTCACCCCCATTTTACAGATGGGAAAGCAGAGACAAGAGCATCAACGTGACCACCTGTCCGCAGACAGATGATTTGCGCACTATCCACAACAAACAGAGAATGGTATTTATTACCTAGTCCTGCCTTGAGTGCTGGGGCCTGAACAAGATGACCTCTCGAGGACCCCTGCAGTCTGACACTTCTATCAGTCTATGGGGATGAGGGTACAAGTGCAAGAGCTACATCTGTCTACAGCTTGGGAGAAATTCAACACCATTGCAATAAAGTTGTTTATACAAAAAGTATCATTCCAGCAAGAAAGATATTCCGAATTAGGCAGTTACTTAAGCATAATGGGTACACGAGATCTCAAAATAAGGTGCCTTGTAAGTTACTTTACTGTTGCATCAACAGTTTGCATACTTATTGCCAGAGAATGCTGCTCCAATAGAGAACGCCAGAATACAACTGCTCCACCACTAATAGAAAGAGGAGGGGCAGAGAGATTAGGGAAGGTTAGCAGCAGAGTGCATTGGAGCAGTCAGCAATCCCCTCTGTACATGTACTCCTCATTATTTATACTGCGATAGAAGTGAGTGCCTACTGAACCCTGTTTAGGATCTGGGCCCCCTTGTGCAGTGTACTGTACAAACACATAGTAAGAAAGGCCCCTCCCTCTGAAAAGCTAGCAATCTGATTTAGGAAATCATCAACCATGCTAACAGATCAGCCAAAGGAGCTTTTGCAGAAGGACTCACAAGGTGCCACCTTAACAGCGAATAAGTTCTGAGCCAGAAGACAAAGCACGAAGAACCTGAAATCAAAGTCACATCTCACATATGGCAACACAGAGCAGTCAACACCCCACCTGCCTCGGCCAGATCTGTGCACAGAATAATTGTTTCAAAACCACAGAATTTTCTTAACAGCCAAGGCCACTTCATACCTAGAGGAAACAGAACTGCTTATATTTTAGATTTAACACAAGAAGTTTTTTTTAAACAGAAAGTACAGATTAAAGAGCTGAGGTTGTCTAACCATGTTTGGAGAGTTAGAGGGTAAAACTTAAACAACTCTTGAATTTGAAGTGTTGCTCTCATTTCCAACACTAGCATAAAAATTAAATACCTTCCGTGCAGAAAATCCATGTGGGGGGTTTACTAGAATGAAAGTTGACATTTTTATATTGTTCTGATGATGAAATGCAACACTAAAGGCCATCGAGTTGACTGGACAAAATTTTTTCTTTTTAATAGCAACTATTTTTATATGTGTGCCTACATCCTGCAGCAAAAAGAGGGAAAGCTTCTTGACATTTCTACCTCACTGCAATAGCTGGAAATCGTGGATTTCCTCTAGTCAACCTCATCTCTCTCTAATCTCCTTTCCCTCTGTTCCACTAGCACCAATTTCTTCTCTGTCTCTTCCTCACAATGTCACCACTGTTGAGGTGAAAACCTTCCTCTTCACTGCTCCGACCACTCTCTGCGCCAACAACTCTTCTCCCGAAGCACTCTGACCTTCTGCTGACATATCACACGATAAACCCATATCTAACTTGCTGACCACCCTCACCCCAGGTCTCACTCACTCATGTTCCTCTCTGAGTTTCTGCCTCCCAGTGCAGAGCTGGGTCTGGGCATTTGCGATTTGTTTTGATAGATCAATCTGCCTAAATGAGCACATGCAGAGCCTTTTACTTAGCTCCTTTACAGAGTGTTCGTCGCACTCTTCCCTCCTCTCCTGTCCCTGCCACCGCCAAGGGAGAGAGGAGATTTACACGATGAAGTGAGCTGTAGCTCACGAAAGCTTATGCTCAAATAAATTGGTTAGTCTCTAAGGTGCCACAAGTCCTCCTTTTCTTTTTATACAAGACTACTGATCCTTCCTCATGCAGGGGAAGTTTCCTTCAGAGCCCCCTCCCCTTTTCTCCCAGAGATAGGACCACCAATGCAACACTGCTCAGACAAGGACTGGGTCACGAGAGGACGAGGAGTCTCCCCGACCCCTATTGCAAATGACTCACTGTAACCACCAGGTATTAGCAGCTCGCCCCTGCCCTGGAGGTGGGAGAGTGGGGTTTGCCCTGGAACATAACTATCAGTGGGTTTCCTTCTGCTTCCACCCACAGCATCAGCGAGAGGAGAAAAACCAAGGCACACAGTTTAAGTCAAGGGGGGAAACTAAAAGGGGACTCTATTGACAAGTAATAAGCCACCTTCCTGATACAGGTGCAGGACTGACAGCTCCTCCATTCATAGCTGATGGAGCACGACAATGACCCCACGGGGAAAGGTGGGGGAGGAGTCCCAGCAATCTGTGCTCTAGCCCTCACTAGGATTTGTACAATTTCATATGGAAAGGAGCACCAGTGATAAAGATTCACACCTATTACCTGGCCCGCTATGGTCCCACCAGAGAGACGGGATTAAGTGTCCCTTAGGACGCAGGCATACACTCCACTGTAAAATCAACAGGCTTTAAAACGCCTCTTCATTTCTTCTTCCAAGTTTCCACCTTCCTTGGCTGCTTACCTGGGTCATCTTGTCCACCGAGACAGGAATTCCGTCGATGGTTAGGGGTGGCAGCTCGGAGTTAACCTCTTGTGGCGCAGGGGCATGCTCCGCTAGTGCTGACTCCAGGTCTTCCAGGATCATGCTCTTGTACTTGCGCACCTGTGGGGAATCATTAGGCTCAGGTAAACAAGGCAAAGAGCAACAAGAGAGGCAAGGGTGCTAGGTAACCGGAGGAGGGGCTGTTCACCGTCCCCAAGACACTGCAGAACTGAGTGAGCAAACAATGCCACAGCTGGTAGGTAAAAATACCCACTGGCCCCACAGGGCTGCATGAAAGAGAAATGATGAAACTCCAAGTAACACCACCAAGGGGGGGGCATGAGAATGCTTTTAATAAAAGTTTGGAAGCAATGGTGCTGTTGCAATCAGGATGATCCCCTCATTTCCTGCAAGGCTCAAGGAAGCTCATTCGAGGCTAGCTGGAATCACTGACAGCCGAGATGATTTTAAACCCTTTCTACTTACCAGCAGAGTCCAGTCCTTCCTGACTGTCCTGGAAATTGGTGGTCTCCAACTATTCCAGGTAACTAGTGGTTTGCCAGATTGAGACCTCAGCAGTACCAGCCAGTGACTCCCTTAGGCCCCACCCTCCCACTGCAGGTATCTACATGAACTGCATGTCCAGCCTCAGGTGCACCAGCACAGCTTGCCTCCTACTGAACTGGATACACTCCTCTAACCTAAGACACAGTGGAGCCTGGGTTGCTTCAAACCCCAGATCCCACAAGAGTAAGGCCTGGAGCAGCCAAGCTGCATCGTAAGATATAGCACATCACAGCAAATAGGGCAGGAGATTTGGTGATGTATGTAGCTCAGCACAGAGGCAGATCTGCCTGCTCATCTTTCAAGGTTGAGAGGAACTGCAGCAGGGACTACCGGCTGAGGGGTTGCTGGCCAGCCCAAGCACCAGTGGCTAAAGATTAAAGTCCCAGAACTGCTACATATACCAGTGGTTGGGAAATAAATCTGTAAGTAACATCCCGTAATCATAGCTAAATGAGAGCAATGTAACAACACGCACGTCTTTGATCCCAGAAGTCCCACTAAATCCCTTCCCTCCTCCCACCACGCACCTGACCATTCAAGACAGCTATCCATGGTGGTACTGTCAGATCCTTCCTATCTTACCTCAGCCCAGCCCAAAGCTCACTAGTGCGAGCAATACAGGCTCTAAGCCCTGATCTCATGCCATAGCTCTCCAGGCAAAGTACTCCACATGGTAGACAGAATAGCACTGAATGCAGCCATCTCTAGGGTGAAGGCAGCATCCAGATGCACGATCAGCTCACAGCACAGAAATGGAGAAAGGGGAAATTTTGGTCTATAACACTAAGCTAAACTCCTCTTTTATGAGAAGTGACAGGGAACCTTTAGCATTTAAATGGAGCAGGTGGGACATTAGTATTAAGACCTTATCTGAAAGCCCCGATTCGGGAGATTATTCACTATGCCGGGATTTGATCTTGTGGCTCCAGGTGTATGTGTTTTTCAAACCTGAAGCTGACACCACTGTGGCTCTTAGAAGAACTGTAAGCCAAGATGAAACATGCACAGAAAGCAAACAACTCATCTTAGATCCTTTTCCCCTTCCCAGGGAGACTTACCACATTCTCCAATGGTGCAGCACCAAACACTTTAAAAACAGGGTTGGGTTTGGAGGGGGATATGCAAAGAACAATGGCCTGCTGCCCCACTCTGGTGGTATATTCATCTAGTGTGGCGCGGAGCTTCCTGAAACAGGGGAAGAAAACAAGGGGAGGGGAGACGATAAAATTAAGGCCCGTTGCAGCCACTGTCCTTCAGATTATAATCCCTCCTCTTGACACTGCCCATTCCAAAAGCAGGTGTGAAAGGAAATCCTGGTGAGTAACAGTGGCCACACAAGCACCCCTTTGCTCCCACGGGCCTGCTATGCTCCCTTTTGCCAGACTACAGCTCAGCTATGGCATTTCTAGTTTTCACAAGGAACATGTTCATGAAAAAGAAAAGTAAAGCAAAGCGGAGAGAGGAAAGAAATGAACATTTATCTCTCAGCAGTGAAATTAAGGGCACAGAGGATATGCCACATCAAACCACTGGGCCCATCATGTCTGGGAATCTTGTCTCTAGCAATGACCAACACTCGATGCCTTATAGGATGTCAAGAAAACCTCCATGACGCACTTGACCAATCATGCAACACTGGGAAGAAATTAATCTTCTGACGCCTGTGGATGATCAGTTAACAAAGAGGGAGGAACAAGCTACAGTCACCCACTGACTAACAATACAGAATGTATAGGTAGAGCACTTTGAAATATTTTACAGATAAAGAATCCCACACACACACCAACTATTTTATGTTCAGCACCCACAACAATGCTGAATAATTCACTGGTATTTCAATCCTGCACAAAACCATAACTGAAGCGTGGTAAGCAAGAAACAGAGACATTGCAACAGCTGGCTAAGGGAAATGTGTATATTCAGCCACCTGTTATATCAGTGAGTCCCTTTGGGATGGTCCCTCCATGGGGAAACACTCACACTTACCACTTCTTTCCTTGTATTAACATTTAAATGATGTGAGAGAATTGACAAGAAAATGGCAGTGACTTTGCTAGAGTGGATCGTAGAAAGTTGATATAGGGGAGGAAGAGCAGTTCTCACCATGTAAGCTGCCACTTTATGCGACATTAAGATTATCAATTCAAATGGGCATTTTTGAGCCCCCTTCAACAGTGAATGTACTGCTGAAAGCTGTCATCATGTGACGCCATATGGAAGCTCCAGTGACAGAGAGAATGCACCAGCTCCCATCTGGCTCGCACACTGATTTAAGCGGACACACATTGACTATTTAACTATTTTGACAAAATGGAAAAATTCTTCTGATTGTCAAACTGACAGAATGCACGGAACTGACATGCTTTGCCAGTGTTCTACCCAAGTCATTTGTGGCAGAAAAGGGAAGAAAGAGCTGATGCCCCTATAATGAAGTTTCACCCAGGACATTTTTATTGAAAATACCCAATATGTGATGCACTCTGCTATGTGCCACCTCAGCTGTGCTAGAAGAGGGAGTGCAAGGACAAGCGTTAGCTCACTTCCATCTTGTGGAACTATTGGGAAGACTTGTAAGAGGCCCCATTCAACAATACAATAAAAATACTGAATAAAGATGCATCCCTCGTGATGGTGGTGAATGGTTTATACCATTCCAGAGCTGGGATATTGCAACTCCAATGGTTCTCAAAATAATGGCTTTAGCAGTAGTTAAGAATTTAAATGGAAAAAAGCAAGATGGTAATTAGGATGACGTGGACTAAATTTCTGATCAGACAGGAATAGAAATAAATAGTGAATACTATCAGAATGGTGACTCCAGTCTCTGTGGGTCACACTACCATATTAAAAGCAGAAAACAGCTGCAATCTGATCCATTTTTGCAAATTAAGTGCAGCCCTCAGGTTCCATGCAAATTGCCAAAGATGCCCTCAGCTGAGCAACATGTGGCCAGTCCCTGATCTCTCAACAACAAATGGGTTTTGGAAAGGCACAAACAGAAATGGACATGGTTGTTAGCATGCAGAAGCCACAGGCAGCTGCAGTAGAGGGTCCTTACCGTAACAAACGTGTCTGCTGCCTCTTGCGGATGGATGGGTTGGACTCAAACACATGAGGTCGCTTTCGTTTTTTACCTGTTGCCACGGCGGCAGCTGCTGCCATTCCCACCGGGCCTGGAACCAAACCACAAATGGTGAATCAGCGCACAATCTATTAACTGTACAAGATAGAGAAGTGACCACTATGCCAACTGGAACAGGTTCTGAAGGGCTCAGGTAATACAAATAAATAAATAATGGGGCTTTTACCCTCATCTGGAGCAAAGTAGCCAGAATTCATTGCAAAACACTAAAACTTCTTTCCCTGCAGGGATCAGAGGGATATTTCAAGAAACTCTGTCCATGTTGTTAGGCCTAAAGTTAGGCCTTCAGTGAACACTGCATATTTCATTTCACAGAATTCTCCTCCCAATTATGTAATTACTATTCGGATTGTTTGTCGTCTTCCCCCAACTACAAAAATAATCCAAGTGCTGCAGTCAGTGGGGCCACTGGATAATCAAGGTGCTAAAGGAACACACAAAGAAAACCAGGCCATTGTGGAGAAGCTAAATGAATACTTTGCATCTGTCTTCACTGCAAAGGATATGGGGAAGATTCCCACACCTCAGCCAATCTTTTAAGGTGACAAACCTGAGGAACTGTCCCAGATTGAAATGTCCCTAGAGGAGGTTTGGGAACAAATTAATAAATTACACAGTAATAAGCATGGATCCTACTTTTCCGTGATACAAAAACAAAATTCCCCAATAAAAATAAAAATCCACATTTTCCTGCGATTAAAATGAAATGCTGAACTTTAGTTCCCCTAGCCACACTATATATAGGTATCAGTTGAACTAGGGTGACCATGCGTCCTGTTTTGGCTGGGACAGTCCCCTTTTTAAGCCCTGTCCTGAACGTCCCAACCTTTTTGTCCTGTTTGCAAATGGGACAAATGCCCAGTTTTGCAAAAAGAAAGTGGGACATGCACCCTACAGGGGGCTCAGAGGAATGTTGGGGAGGGGGATGGGGGGAGGTGATGCCAGGTGCTGGGGCTCAGGCTGTTGGCTTCGATGGCTCAGGCCAGCCCCACATGGTGTCCCGTTTTCACTTTGGGAAACATGGTCATCCTAACTTTCAGTAAAATGTAGTTAATACATGTTCTTATTTTTTCACAAAATGTAAAACTAAAGATTCTCTGTAAAAAAAAAAAGCAAATTCCACGTAATTCGATGGCAAACGGATTTCTAGGATTCCTGGTAATAAGTCACCAGGACCAGATGATATTCACCCAAGAGTTCTGATGGAACTTAAATATGAAACTACAGAATTACTACCTGTGGTATGTAACCTATGACTTAAATCAACCTCTGTACCAGATGACTTGAGGACAGCTACTGTAACGTCAATTTTTTTAAAAGGCTCCAGAAACGACCCTGGCAATTATAGGCCAGTAAGCCTAACTTCAGTACCAGGCAAATTGGTTGAAACTATAATAAAGAACAGAATTATCAGACACGTCTGTGAACACAATATGGTTGGGGAAGAGTCAACATAGCTTTTGTAAAGGGAAACCATGCCTCACCAATCTATTAGAATTCACTGAGGGGGTCAACGAACATGTGGACAATGGTGATCCAGTGGATATAGTGTACTTGGACTTTCAGAAGCCATTGACAGGGTCCCTCACAAAAGCCTCTTAAGCAAAGTAAGCAGTCATGGGATGAGAGCGAAGGCCCTGTCACGGATCAAAAAACTGATGGATGACAAAATAGGAAACGAAGGGTAGGGATAAATGGCCAGTTTTCAGAATGCAGAGAGGTAAATAGCGGGGTCCCCCAAGTATCTGTACTGGGACCAGTGCTGTTCAACATATTCATAAATGATCTGGAAAAAGGGCTAAACAGGGAGGTGGCAAAGTTTGCAGGCAATACTAAAGAACTCAAGATAATTAAGTCCAAAGCTGGTCGCGAAGAGCTACAAAAGGATCTCACTCAACTGGGTGACTGGGCAACAAAATGGCAGCTAAAATTCAATGTTGACTAATGACATTGGAAAACATAATCCCAACTATACACAGAAAATGATGAGAATTAGCTGTTACTAATCAAGAAAGAGATCTGAGTCACTGTGGATAGTTCTCTGAAAACATCCGCTCAATGTGCAACGGCAATCAAAAAGCGAACAGAATGTTAGGAACCATTAGGAAAAGGATAGAAAAGACAGAAAATATCATGTCACTAAATAAATCCATGGTACGCCCGCAACTTGAATACTGTGTGCAGTTCTGGTTGCCCCATCTCACAAAAGATAAATTAGAATTGGAAAAAGTAGAGAGAAGGGCAATAAAAATGACTGAGATATACAAAGAGAGATTAAAAAGACAGCAACTGTCCAGCTGAGAAAAGAGATGACTAAGGGAGGATAGGATAGAAGTCTATAAAATCATGACTGGTGTGGAGAAAGTGAATAGGGAAGTGTTATTAACCCTTCACATAACACAAGAACCAGGGATCATCTAATGAAATTAATAGGCAGCAGGTTTAAAACAAACAAAAGGAAGTACTTCTTCAAACAACGCACAGCCAACCTGTGGAACTCATTGCCAGGGGATGTTGTGAAGGCCAAAAGTATAATTGGGTTAAAAAAAGAATGGGATAAATTCATGGAGGATAGGTCCATCAATGGCTATTAGCCAAGATGAGCCAGGGATGCAACCCCATGCTTTGGGTATCCCTACGTCTCTGACTGCCAGAAGCTGGGACAGGACAACAGGGGATGGATCACTCAATGATTGCCTCTTCTGTTCATTACCTCTGGGGCACCCGACACCGGCCACTGTCAGAATACTAAGCTAGATGGACAATTGGGCTGACCCAATAGGGTTATTTTTATGCTCTTAAAAGAGAGAATTTAAACAGAGTAAAACCTAGGAGGACCCCTACAAAAAAACACAGTACTGGAGAACATACTCTAGCCAGGAATAATCCTGCACCAGGACTAGGGAAGAAATGAACTGGTCAACATAAAAGGGATTTCCTATCTTTAACGTCTACAATTCAAATCCAGGTTATTAGATTTCTCTGTGACTGAGGAGTTGGCTCAAGGGAGTCACACCACACGCACCTGTGTTTGGCTACTGCAAGTATGGTAGAACCTCTGAATTACAAACACCAGAGTTATAAACTGACTGGTCAACCACAAACCTATTTTGGAACCGGAAGTATGCAATTAGGCAGCAGCATAGATGCGAGACGCCGCCCCCCAAAAAAAGCAAATACAGGACAGTACTGTGTTAAAAAAACTACTAAAAAAATAAAGGGAAATTTAAAAAAAAAGATTTGACAAGGTAAAGATACTGTTTCTGTGCTTGTTTCATTTAAATGAAGATGGTTAAAAGCAGCATTTTTCTTCTGCATAGTAAAGTTTCAAAGCTGTATTAAGTCAATGTTCAGTTGTAAACATTTGAAAGAACCACCATAACGTTTTGTTCAGAGTTACAAACATTTCAGAGTTACCAGGTGTTCATAACTCTGAGATTCCACTGTACTGAAATGTATGCAAATCCCGCTGACTCACATAAGCTATAATGATCAAGGTGCAGAGCATCCCTTAGCGATTAATGACCCGCTGAGGGAGGGGAGGTAAAAGCTTGACGTACAAGCAGTGGCCATTAACACCAGGAAATGCCCTGCCCTAAGATTATTGCAATTATAAAATGAAAATGAAAAAAAAAGTCACAGACACAGAATCATAGGACTGGAAGGAACCTTGAGAGGTCAGCTAGTCCAGTCCCCTGCACTCATGGCAGGATTAAGTATTATTGTATGGGTGATGCAGTTAGCACCGTTCTGCACAAGGGTATTGTTAACCTATTTGGCAACATCCCTTTAAAATAAACCCCCTGCTGAAGCTGCTTTAAGCATTACTGTTGAAAGCATTATGAACAGTAAAAATCTTCTGATGCAGCACCAACATCACTGCAGGATGGACACTGCTTTATGCTCTCCAGCTCCGGGCCCTCCACTTGCCAGGCCACAGTAATGCCCCAGTAATAGCGATCTGCAGAGCAGCAGGGAAGCACCAAAACGCAGAGTTAAAATTAAAACCTTCAAAAGCAAACTTCAAAACCAGATTTCCTGCAGCAAGCAGCTGGGCCTTCTGCACGCTGAACTCAGGGAAGGGGCAGTTTTCTCCATTTTTGTTAATAGTCTGGAGGAATGAGGACAGGGCTTAGAGTCAGGAAGCCCTGGGCTCTGATTCTGGCTCCATCAATGACTTGCTATTTGACTCTTGAACAAGTCACAACCTCTGCCCCTCAGTTTTCCCATATGCAAAATGGAAACCCTTCATAACTGGTTTTACAAGGGTGTTGCAAAAATCAATTAACTTACGTTTATATAACTCTTTGAACATGAATTGCTACAGACATATTAAGCGTCATATTATTGGTGACCCCAGACTAGTGCCATGTGCATTTAATGGGAAGAACAAAATTCAAATCTCAGATATTGCTTCGCATCTCTGCCGAGCCTGTGAAGAATGGGAAGATTATGGAGGGGCTGACCAGCACTCCTGAGGTAATCTGCTGTTGCTGGTTAATTGGGTAGTCACATTAACTACGACAAAGAAAATCCAGCCCAGCCCCTCCACAAGTGGAATCAGAGCAATACATGGGCTTTGTACTGGAAAGTGTAAGATGACATACAGATCCACATGACATTGCAGGCTGGATTACCAGCCCACTGAATTTCACATGACATGACCTGATAACACCAACCTGTAGCAGGGGTAGGTATCACTTGTGTGGTGTTAGGGCAAGCTGGTGAGTGAGGGAAGGCAAAAGTTAAACAGAAAGGACAAAGACAACTTTAGCAAGTTGTGTGACCTTCCAATTCTATTCTAAATTCATTATGACTTTTAATCTCTACGGAGAGACACGGCTGGAGATCAGAAACTCAACAGCAGTCTTCGGAGTCTATCAATTCTTATTGCTAGGCTGCCCTCTGGTGGCCAGTCCTAGAATTTTATAGCATGCACTTAATTAAAAGCTCTGCCGAAGATGGGACATTGAGAAATCCAGGAGAAGGAAGAATTTGGGTTTTTTTTTCCATTTGTTTGGTTTTGAATAACTGTTACTGTGACCTCACAGCTTGAGGACACTGAAGGAGAAGTGAGATGTCAGGAGGGATCTAATGGTGACTTTGCTTACCAGAATTAGGAGGTAACTCCATGCACTGGACAGACATTATTTATAAAAAGAAGAACAGGAGTACTTGAGGCACCTTAGAGACTAAAATTTATTAGTGCATAAGCTTTCATGAGCTACAAAAAGCTTAGGCTCTAATACATTTGTTAGTCTCTAAGGTGCCACAAGTCCTCCTGTTCCTTTTGAGGATACAGATGAACACGGCTGCTACTCTGAAACCAGCCATTATTTAGTATTTGTACTATTATTTTTTTATTTGTGGCCCAGGACCCCACAGTGGTAGGTGCTCCAGGATCACCTAGAGGCCTCAACCAGGTCATAGCTCCATTGTACCTGGCACTGTACAAACATATAGTAAATGACAACCCCTGCCCCAAAGAGCCTACACTCTAAGGAAAGAATGGAATCAAAAAAGGCCTGGAGACAGGAGCTGGAGAAGGAAAAAATGGAGTGCAAAACTGGCATCACTGTGGATGCAGTGAGGTCTGGGATGTAGGTGAGAGTAGAACTAAACTGTGAATGAGGGAAGTCAGGAGAATATCTGGGAATAAAAAATAAGGAATTTGGTTTCAGCCACCTCTTAGTCAGCAGCCTCAGTTTGCAATCCCAGAATTGGGTGGTGGTGTGACACAAAGAATACCGACTTCCAGAGAGGAAGGAATAGAAGGTACAGATGGACCCTGAAGAAACCAGAATCCAGGCATTTGATTGCTCTTCATGCCTTCTCCTAAGAAAAAGGGGGTGCTGGTGGCCAATTTTTTGAAGGCATTTTCATCAGGAGGGTTTCTCAGGTTCAAATCAGTCAGAGCAGGGACCTTCAAGCTATTGGCAATTCTGGAGATGGTCATCACATGCTCTCTCTCTCTTGTTTTTTCATGAAAGGTCTCCGTTTCATTTCAACACAGAACAAAAACAAACGTCAAAACCTCAAATTTTTTTTTTGCAAAATGCAATTCTTGTTTTCTGGCCAGTCCCAGTGCTCTGTGGCTCCAGGACAAAGGGGGAGGGATTGGGTGCACAGACAACAACCCTTCTATTTCCTTTTTTGCATTAACTTCCTTTTCAAAACTGTACCTGATACGTTGGCAGACCTACAAGGCAACTGATGATAACCCCTCCACCCCCTCTGCTTCAGAGGCATTTTAGCAATCTGGTTATTAATCCAAACCAGACAAATCTCATTTGGGCTGCAAGTTCCATCTGCTAAAATCCAATTTATCGGACGCATGCAGTGGAAAATTATTTCCCCATGCTCATTTCCCCCCCTACTGTCACTCTCACCTTCTTAAAAAGAAAAGGAGTACTTGTGGCACCTTAGAGACTAACCAATTTATTTGAGCATGAGCTTTCGTGAGCCACAGCTCACTTCATCAGACACATCTGATGAAGTGAGCTGTGGCTCACGAAAGCTCATGCTCAAATAAATTGGTTAGTCTCTAAGGTGCCACAAGTACTCCTTTTCTTTTTGCGAATACAGACTAACACGGCTGTTCCTCTGAAACCTCTCACCTTCTTGTCAACTGTTGAAAATGGGCCATCCTGATTATCACTACAAAAGGTTTTTTTCTCCTGCTGATATTAGCTCACCTTAATTGATCACTCTCGTTATAGTGTGTATGGCAACACCCATTGTTTCATGTTCTCTGTGTATATAAATCTCCCCACTGTATTTTCCACTGCATGCATCCAATGAAGTGGGTTTTAGCCCACGAAAGCTTATGCTCAAATAAATGTGTTCGTCTCTAAGGTGCCACAAGGACTCCTCGTTCTTTTTGCTGATACAGACTAACACGGCTACCACTCTGTAACACAATTCAGTAAACATCCACAGCTTCACAGGTTGCCTTTTGTTCAGCACGTGCACACCAAGGTTTACTTTGGCACAGAAATGATGTTAGGCCAGTCTGTGACTGGTTATCTGCTCCTATGTTTGAGGCCAATAGGGTTAGGACCAATCCATGATTTCAAGGACAGGAGGTAGGAGCTTCACTGGAAAAGGCCTATGACTTTGGAATGTTTTCCTACTTAAAATATGCCCAAGCCCATAAGTGGCATCTTCTTAGGTGAGGCTAAAGATGTGCCAGTTTCCGTCCTAGTCTGGGTTGTGGGGGATTTATTGGGTTATTTTGGTTAGTGTTCTTTTGCCGCACTGTTTTATTTGGTGATGAAAGCTGGTTACGCTTTGAAATTTTCTGCCTCTTCTTTACCTTTCTGCGCAGCAATCAGATACTGCTGGCACTTGCATTTTAACGACAAATATATTTTCCCCAGCTCCACCACACTGCGGATATCAACATGGCATTACTCAATACAGCAACACCCATTCCGTTGGCATTGCAGGGCCCTGTAATTAAACCTGGCACAATAACCACCCAGCCCGGTTTGGTGAAAAGAGACGTCAGTCACATTAAAGGACTGCACTCAAGTGCTATTTGCAACTAACGCCTGGGACAGCAGGCAAATAATCACAAGTGCCCAAGTAAGCTTACCTGCAGCAGCCAGGTGGGCAGTGACCTCATCAGCAGCAGTAGAGTTGAGAATATCAGAGTCATCATAGGAGGTATCCTCAGGAGAAGACGGTGAATCTTCATCTGCACTCAACATGCTGTGTTCTGTGTATGTGGCAACATGGACCTGCTGCACCTGCTGAGCCACGGCATGGGCCTCAATGGTGTCCATGTGTTCTGTTTTGGTCACCCCGTGTCCTTCCATTAATAGCTACTGTTAAGGGAGACAAGAAATGACAGGACAAACGTTACTAAACTGACACATTGTAATAAAATGGGGTCGACCATCTCTCCTGCCACACTCAGATCACTCCACTGACCGAGAATGGGACAGAAATTATCTTACCCAATGGAAGTTGCCCTTTGGGCGACAATTGATGGCTGCACCGGGAGGCAGAGAAGGAACTGGAAATTTAAAACAAGAGGTATAAAAAACCTTGCTTCCAAACATTGAGGGGATAATCTTTGTTGAGGGAGAAGTCCTCCAGGATCCAATTACCCTTGGTAAAGTGACAGCCCCACCCTCCCGCGCACACACTTCGAGATGTTTGACCAAAGACACAAACGGCTGCCACTACACTATGCAGAGGTTATTATTAAATTGAGTTTTCTGTGTAGAGAGTCTAGTCATCAGTTCAGAATCATTATGGCCAAACACAAAGGTTTCATGAAGTACCCTTGTCTGACATGACTAGCAGTAAACCACCGAATAAAAGAATAAATATGTAGCCCTTATATAATGTTGTACATTCTCAAAGAACTTTACAACCATTAACTCATCAACCCTCACACAGTCCCTGAAAAAGCTTGGGGGGGAAGACAGGAGCAAAGAAATGGCCATTTGCAGGTACATATGCAAGCCACATGTTGTGCGTGAATTGTTATATACTGACATTCAGATTCCTGTCCCTGATCTGTTATCACTGAAAGATTTCATGGAAGAAATTAGTTTTAAAAGGAGAGATGTGAATGAAGAGAGGGCGGTTAACTAGGACACAATATGTGGAAGATCACTGCAGGCACAAGAGACACAAAGGAAGAAATCAGGAAGATGAGAGTGCAAGGCAAGAAACAGATGCATCTGTTAGGGAGGTTTGCATGAAGTGAAGGGTAAGGTGGGAGGAAGAAAGGGGAGCAAGAATGCGTGTGGGGTGAAGCGGAAAGGACCAGAAGCCTGCATTCGATTCAGAAGGAGAGGGGAAGCCCAAAGCGATCTTTAAGAAAGGGCATGACGCAGTCAAAGCTATGGGAGAAACGCATTTTTTGTAGCAGCATTTTAAGCAGACAGAGACAAGAAAAGAGGAAGTTGCAGTAGTCCAAGCAGGACATAATCAAAGCTCAGATAAGGGATTTAGCAGTCAGGATGGAAAGGAAAAGATTGAATTGAAAGAGACTGTAAATGAAGAGTTGTCTGGATTTACAACAGCCTGGACGTTGTCAGGCATAGGAGAAAGATGTCATTCAGTTTCCGCCACGTGGTATTTAAGTTGGTGTCAGAACACCCAGGACAAGATGTAAGGCGGCAGGAGAGGTAGATTTGGAAGTAACCAACTATGGTGTGAACAGAGAAGAGGTTTCAAGGCCTTGCTGAGACTGGGATTTAAGCTCTGATGTTAGCACACGTTAACACACACATACTACTATGACACTGTATGCCTCAGGCAGTCTGCACTGGAAAGTGTCATAGCTACCATCACACCTTTACAATACTACTTCAGGCAAGGTCTTAGACGGTAATTGGTGACCCTCAGAAGAGGTGAAATGAAGAGGATGGAACCAGAGGACAGCAGATTCAGGACGGCATTTGAGAAGAGGATGTCGAAGGAGTGGGAATAGGCTCAAGGAGCTTGGAGGTGAAGGGAGGAGCAAGAGATACGGTCGTAGAAAGGCCAACGGGGTCAAGAGAGAGGACACAGTGCCCACATTTAAACCCCTTAAGGATTTTAGTCACAAGCTGGTTTCTAAAACCCACAGGTGGCAGCATTTCCTTTGCTCTGTCATGCAGGCACAAGTGACGTTTAAACGAGTTCTACCATCGCCAAAGACAAAGGACACCGAACGTGTTCTATTGTCAAAAGACAATATTCGCCAAAGACAAAGGACATCAAACGTGTTCCATTCCAAAGGACACCAAACGTGGGATACAAGCCCTTAAAAATAGTCATGTAGAACTGAAACAGTCTATTCTAAAATCTCTTTCCACATTTTTGACTGTCTGATAGTAACTGTTTCTTCAGGAAACATACAATGCATCTCAAGTGCAGGAGACAATTCCTCTGATAGGTTTTTTGCTTTTAAATTATTAAAAAGGAAAAATAATTTAGAGGAACCTATGTGAATCCCAAAGACTTCCATCCCTTGCTTACTACTATAGCAAGTCACAAAGGGTGGATAAGAGAATGCCCCCTATACTGATATTGAAGGCTATATAAATGGATTGTCTGGAGTTCCGTGTTTTGAGGTATGACATTACTTGCATAACAGGCAGGACCAGGAAATTGACAGTTTGTAATGCTCTACATACAGAGTTTGCTGAAGCAATGGCCAAAGGAAAGTAGGAAGAAGGTTGCTAGTGTGGGAGAGTGATACTGAACACAGAGAAGAACCAGTGACTTCTCATAACCTCAGCTGTACATAAGGTGTTTGGAATTTCATAAGGGATCTGGTTAGACCATATGTACATATCCTGGTGTCAGGCCCAGTTGAGGTAACCATGAACGCAATGTTGCCCCCAGGTGTTGCAAGGATATCAGACAGACCAACCTCTCCTGCCTAGTAAATTGGTAAATCTAATCAGTGATTTCCTGACATTTGGGCAGCCCCACACGCTCTTAAAAAGAGTCATTATTTCTATCATCCTGATAGGAGAGCCTTGGACCCAGTCAGAAGCCATGAAGGCATATCTCAGATCACCATTTTAGGTGAGGGAGTGATACCTTATTTATAAGGTTCAGATTTTGTCACGGTTATTTTTAGTAAAAGTCACGGGCAGGTCACGATCAATAAAAAAAATTCACAAAAAGAATACAGACTAACACGGCTGCTACTCTGAAAAATTCACAGAAACCCATGACCCGCCTGTGACCTTTACTAAAAAGAACAGGGAGTGGGGGTGATGACAAGCCAAAGTGGGGTGGGATGAGAGCCCAAGCCCCAGTGCGAGAGGGTGGAGGGGGTCCACCACCTGTCGACTGAGGCAGCTGACAACTCCGGCACCTCAGGTTGCAGAGCCCTTGACGGCTGACAGCCCCACAACTGAAGCAGAAAATGTCATGGAGGTCTCTGAAAGCCACGGAATCCACGATTCCGTGACATAATCTTATCCTTACTTATTTACTAGTACAAAAGAAAGGAAGAGGTCTCCAGACGCTGCAGGAAGGGCCTAAACTCCACAAGCTATTTAGGGCCATTTTTCTTTCCATATGCATGTTCATGGCAGGTTTCTCCCACATCACTTTTTACTATGTACTTTTCTGATGTGATTACACAACCCTTGCTAGGAACCAGTCTACTATACTACCGGGTCCACATGCACCACCAACTTTATAAAAAGGTGGGAAGGCTCCATCAGCTCTTTGTGATGTACTTTGAGCTCATGGGGGAGAAGCAGCAGGAAAGTGCCAAGTATTATTAGGGCATGGATTTTAATTAATCAGATGGTGACAGTGCAGTAATACACAGGGAAGTTTCTAAAGGCAGGGTGATACTGATTTATATCACAGCTGGTCGGCGAGTCAGATAGTCTAAAAACAGAGACCCTATTTCTGGAGTGGGGTGGGAAAAAGGGTTTGGTCACTGTGGTATCCAAGTGCTTGAGCTGATCGCACAGCTCGCGTGCACGTTTGTGTCACTTGCCTAGTGTGCAGAAGGCAGGGAGCATGGTCTAGTGGTTAGCACAGAGAAATGGGAACCAGCACTTTTGAGTTTCACATCTGACTTTGCCTTCACCAGAACACAATAGAAGTTTGTTACGTCACTTAATGTGCAACTGGAAGTAGCTCAGACACTAGGGTGATGACAGCAGTATAACAACCTATATGGAATAGAAATCCTTTAACCATCTGATATCAGGCACTCCATCTGTACTTGGGAAAAACCCCATCACTCATGCACTCAGGGAAGATTTACTATGTGAGAAGCATTTTGAGATCTTTGTCTGAAAGCTGCCAAATAGTATGGGAAATGAGAAAGATTCAGTTGAGAGCACAAATATATGTATCTAAGGCGATGTCTACACTGCGGGGACTATAGCACCATAGCTATGTGGCATAACCCACTATGTAGCGCACATGGAGCTTACAGCAACAGGAAGGTCTCTTCCATCGCTGTAGGACCACCAGCTCTCTGAGCAACAGTAGCTACATCTGCATCTATACCAGAGATTTTTCACAGCCCTGAGCGACATAACTAAGTTGACCTAACTTGTAAGTGTAGATCAGGCCAAAGTTGCAGTTTCTAGCTAAATATACTCTAGAGGAGCTCCATCTGACATGATAGCAAAACGGCGACCATAGGACCCACTCCATCAGGCTATAGAGATTTATACCTATTACTAAGTCACCTTCAAAATCACTGTCCTATCCGTAATAATCAAAGACCAGTAGAGCAAGATGATGCTACTTCCCAACTCTGTTTACGAGGCAGATTGTTAAATCAGAGCCATCCAGAAATAGCAGCAATTCAAACACCTCCAAAAAAAACAAAAACAAAAACAAAAACAAACCAGCAAGATGTTGAGAGGACACGGAAGTAAATTGAAAACATCAGCCAGATCTTCAGATGGAGGAACCTATTTGTCAATGTCCTACTGAAACAAGGAAGGGAAAATTAGGAGAAGTAGAACTGGGCAAAAAATTTTGACTGGAAAAAAATTTTTTTTGAAGAAAGATGCAGATTTGGGTTGATCAAAACTTTTCATGAAATTGGTACAGATTTGGGTGAATTGTTTCAGTCCAAAAAACAAAACAAAAACCCTAAAAAACTGAAAAGGTATAAAACATTTTATTTCAATATTTTCCAAAGAGAAATATTTAGAATTTGACTCAAAGAGACTGTTCTAAAATTACCTTTAGTTTTATTTTAAAAATTAAAAGAAAATAAAGCTCAATATCAAAGGAAATATTTGGTTTGAAGTGAAACAAAATGTTTCATTCGATCCAACATGATTTTTTTTTTTGAATTTTCAGAATTACCAGTTAACCAAAAAACAACTTATTTACACAGTTCTACTTTAAAATAGGCTTGATGGACCTGGCCTTTTCCTGTTCAGTTACTCTGCCTCTTTCAGAGGTATGCAGTGGCCTTATTTTATGAAGCAATGCAACATTAAATGTTCTCTTCAGTTTAAAAAAGTTTATTGACTTAGAGTTGATGTTAGAGCAGGGATGACCAAAGCAGGACTTTGCAGATCAAAACAGCTCAGTGTCACCCTTTAGCATAGTGACATCGCCTCTGGAGACTAGTCGTTACTGTATGCAATGACAGGTTTCAGAGTAACAGCCGTGTTAGTCTGTATTCGCAAAAAGAAAAGGAGTACTTGTGGCACCTTAGAGACTAACCAATTTATTTGAGCATAAGCTTTCGTGAGAGTGATCACTTTAGATAAGCTATTACCAGCAGGAGAGTGGGGTGGGAGGAGGTATTTTTTCATGCTTTGTGTGTATATAATAAGATCTTCTACACTTTCTACAGTATGCATCCGATGAAGTGAGCTGTAGCTCACGAAAGCTTATGCTCAAATAAATTGGTTAGTCTCTAAGGTGCCACAAGTACTCCTTTTCTGTATGCAATGAGCCATTTCATTCAGAATGAAGGCTGTTTGAATCACAAAGCAATATTGCACATTGGGAAAATGTAGTCTTCAGAGATTGCATGTTTAATATTAAAAGAGATGGGTGGCTGTAGTCAGCTTCACTTGATACAATTAGATATGATGCTCTGGCTCTTTTGGGGTAACGTTTGGACACTTTATTCAACTATGAAGTTATAATCACTGCATTTTTTGAGACAGTAAATGAACTGTATAACAGACATTAGCATCCCTTAGGTAACCATGCAAAGTTACACAAATACATTTGATCTAGTTAATGGTAATGTTCATTCTAGTTCAGCTTACAGTACACGCTCATAGGCCTTTTCTACACAACACACACTTTGTCAGGGTAGCTATACTGGGTGAGCCCCTTGCAGTAGACCCTTCTTATGCTGACAAGGAAGAGTTTTTCTGGTGAGATAGTAACACTACTTCCCTGAATGATCTCAGCTATGCCGATAGCAGCACCCTTGAATTGGCACAGCTGTGTTTACAGTGGGGGTTTTGCAGGCAAAGCTATGTCGGTGAGGCAGTGTGGTATTTTCCCCCTGCACGCCTGACCAACAATAACTATGCCAACACAACACAACATGTAGTCTTCATCTGGTGTTTCTGAGACAGCCCCAAATAATAACTGGTCGTGTTAGCAGTGGAATTATTCATTATGAGAACTCTTTCACCTCCCCACAATTCCTCCCAGATGAGCCCCACCTACATTTTGTAGCAGTTTATGGTTTCTTGCTCTCACTGACAGTCTATTCGATTTTTTATTCTTGATTTTTCTTGCCTTTTATTAAGTATGCATATACATATTTCATATGAGAAACTACTATTCTTTCCAGCTAATAAAGCAGAGTTCACGACTTGCGTATGAATGACACTGATACTGATCTCCTTTGCAAAGTGCTTTGAGATCTACTGATGAAAAGTGCCATAACAGAGCTGGACATTATTATGATGTTATTTAGGTGGCAGAGCTCTTTAAACCCTATAACAGTGGATTCCAGAACAATGTGCTTTTCATTTTTTTTTTTTTTTTTAGGCAAATTCATTCAAGCCAGACAGACAAATTCTAATAAACTGACTACTAAGGTCATTTGTAGTCTAAGTGAACAGTTTTAAAGAAAATTAACTTTATTTCACGCAGTTGCTGCTCCCCCCCCCCCCTTTTTTTCTTCTTCTTCAGGGAGGGAGGATATGTTTGTGTTTGGTTTTGTTATTTAATTTCTTCCCCCAACATCTACAGCACCTTCTAATCCCCCAGGTTTTCCCATTTCCCAGCTCTTGGAAATCTTCCACCCCCAACCCAGCAATTGTGAAGATCATGAACACTATATTTGCATCTTTCAAACCTATTGTGTTATTCTTGTGGAGGGTCCCTTCAGATGAAACCAGTCCTAGTGGAAAATCACATTAGACAGACGTTTCTGCTGGAAACCATCAAACAGCGGTCAGCAAGTTTGTTTCTGTCTCTGCAGTTAAGCAGTTATCTATTTTGCATCCAGGAAGGCCATGTCTACACTACCCCTACCAGCAGGACAGTGGGGTGGGAGGAGGTATTGTTTCATATTCTCTGTGTATATATAAAGTCTGCTGCAGTTTCCACGATATGCATCCGATGAAGTGAGCTGTAGCTCACGAAAGCTCAAGCTCAAATAAATTGGTTAGTCTCTAAGGTGCCACAAGTACTCCTTTTCTTTTAGCAAAATTTATGTCGCTCAGGGATGTGAAAAAACACACCCCTGAGCAACATAAGTTTTGCAGGAATAAGCACTCATGTGCACAGCGCTACGTCGGCGGGACACGTTCTGCCGACATAGCTCCCGCCGCTCATTTAGGTGATTTTATGTTGACAGGAGAGCTCTCTCCCATTGGCATAGAGAGGCTACACGAGTGATCTTACAGCGGCATGGCCGTATCAGTACAGCTGTGTCACTGTACGATCGCTTGTGTAGACATGACCTATCACTATGATGCCAATGAAGACATTTCCTGATTGTTGTAGTTCAGTCCAAAAGTATTTGACGAAGTATTTTGACATCAAGGCAATTTTTGACCCACCCAAAAAAAAAAAAAAAAAGCAGCCCCTCTCTACACCCTGTGCAGCTGCTTAATATCTTTTTAAATCAGGGGGTTCTTTGATGTAAATTCAACTGCAATCAAACAGAACTAGAAGAATAACAAGCCTACAGGAGGACAAAACCAAACTACTAACTAATCTGAAAAACTCATAAAAGAGTTGAGGCTGCCAGCAAGGAGGAGGAAACTGATCCTCTTAAGCATGAAGTCTACAGGATGTTGAGCAAACAACCACACGGATTAAACTGAGGCCTTGCCTACCACATGAAAGTTTTTGGTATAATTGAAGGAGTGAATGTGAACGGATATAACTGACATAAGCCCTTGTGTGGATGCTCTATTTCATATGAGAGAGACTTTTTTCAGCTTAGCTTATATCACTTGGGAAGGGGTTTATGCTCGTACTGCAACAAGTGTCAAAACCGGGGGAGGGGAGTGGGGCATAGACCTACATAGCTATACCTGTATAACTGGCTTTCCCAGATAGACAAGTCCTGAGAATATTTCAACCTCACCTCCTTACCACTGAACTATTACTACTTCAGCTGCTGTAGGAAGTGTGTGAGGTCGGGATACTGAAAGGGGAGGTATGCAAGAAAGGATTTCAGCCTTAAGACATGGACCACAATATGAAGTTTGAGAAGCACTATGCTAAGCAAGATAGTTATGGTTGACATTTAAATTGCCATTATGTTTCAGAGTTAAACACTCCATGAAAGGTAACTGGGCAGGTTATTGTTCTAGTCTGTGGATGCAGCATGGCGTCGGGCCAAATTCCGAATGTTTTCTTCAGCTTTATAATTAGAGGCTAGAAACTACTCTGTAAGTATTAAAACGCTTAAATTTTCAAAAAACACTGGAAATACAGAAAAATGCACAGGAAGACACCACTTGCCTAGAAATATCACACAGATTTCCAAAGCCCCAGCAGTAACTAAAATCAGAAAGCCCCAAAAGATTTTGGGTTTTGAAACATTTGTTATAACTAGGGGTCGATTAATCGCAGTTAACTAAAAAAATTAACTGTGATTAAAAAAATTAATCGCAATTAATCGCACCGTTAAACAATAGAATGCCAACTGAAATTTATTAAATTTTTTTGGATGTTTTTCTACATTTTCAAATATACTGATTTCAATTACAACACAGAATACAAAGTGTACACTGCTCACTTTATATTATTTTTTATTACAAATATTTGCACTGTAAAAATTATAAACAAAAGAAACAGTATTTTTCAATTCACTTTATACAATACTGTAGAGCAATCTCTTTATCGTGAACGTGCAACTTAAAAATGTAGATTTTTTTGGGTACATAACTGTACTCAAAAACAAAACAATGCAAAACTTTAGAGCCTACAAGTCCACTCAGTCCTACTTCTTGTTTAGCCAATCGCTAAGACAAACAAGTTTGTTTACATTTACAGGAAATAATGTTGTCCACTTCTTATTTACAATGTCACCAGAAAGCGAGAACAAGCATTCGCTTGGGACTTTGGTAGCCGGCACTTCAAGGTATCTACATGCCAGATATGTTAAACATTTGTATGCATTTTCATGCTTCAGCCACCATTCCAGAGGACATACTTCCATGCTGATGATGCTCATTAAAAAAATAATGCGTTAATTTATCACTGAACTCCTTGGGGGAGAATTGTATGTCTCCTGTTCCATTTTACCAGCATTCTGCCATATATTTCATGTTATAGCAGTCTCAGATGATGACTCAGCACGCTGTTCATTTTAAGAACACTTTCACTGCAGATTTGACAAAACGCAAAGAAGGTACCAATGTGAGATTGTTAAAGATGGCTACAGCACTTGACCCAAGATTTAAGAATCTGAAGTGCCTTCCAAAAATCTGAGGGATGAGTTGTGGTACATGCTTTCAGAAGTCTTAAAAGAGCAACACTCTGATGCGGAAACTACAAAACCCAAACCACCAAAAAAGAAAATCAACCTTCTGCTGGTGGCATTTGACTCAGATGATGAAAAAGAACATTTGTCAGTCTGCACTGCTTTGGACTGTTATTTGGACAGTTATCGAGCAGAAGCCATCATCAGCATGGACGCATGTCCTCTGGACTAGTGGTTGAAGCATAAAGGGACATATGAATCTTTAGCGCATCTGGCATGTAAATATCTTGCGACACCAGCTATAACAGTGCCATGAGAACACTTGCCCTCACTTTCAGGTGACATTGTGAACAAAAAGTGGGCAGCATTATCTCCTGCAAGTGTAAACAAACTTGTGTGTCTGAGCGATTAGCTGAACAGGACTAGGTGGACTTGTAGGCTCTAAAGTTTTCCATTATTTTATTTCTGAATGCAGGTTTTTTGGAACATAATTCTACATTTGTAAGTTCAACTTTCATGTCAAAGAGATTGCATCACAGTACTTGTATGAGGTGAATTGAAAAATACAATTTATTTTGGTTTTTTACAGTTCAAATATTTGTAATAAAAATAAATACAAAGTGAGCACTGTACACTTTGTATTCTGTGTTATAATTGAAATCAATATATTTGAAAATGTGGAAAACATCCAAAATATTTAAATAAATGGTATTCTATTATTAAACAGTGCGATTAATTGTGAGTAATCGCTTGACAGCCGTAGTTATAACATGCAAAGATGCTACAGACCCTGTAATATAGACGGGCCTTAGAGACATATACTTGTGGTCTCAACTAAATTTTTCTTATTTCCCATACTATTTGGCAGCTTTTAGCCAAGGACCTCAAAATGCTTCTCACATGGTAAATCTTCCCCGAGAGCATGAATGGTGGGGTTATTCCCATATACAGGTGGAATGCCTGACATCAAATGGTTAAACCATTTCATATAGGTTATTAAGCTGAAAATTGATTAGAAACCATTCTCTAATTGAGCCAAAATGTGGCGCTTGATCCAGGAGTTGAGTGTGGAAAAACTAGCCAGCAGCAAGGGTTGCAGGAGAACTGTTCTCTACAGCTTTCATTACAAAAAAGTCTCTATTATGCGGGCTAAGAAAACCTCCAAAAATGGGAATGTAATGGAGCAATGTCTGTCTGAATTTGCAGAGAGCTTGAAGCAATAGTTCTCAAACGTGAACTGTCCCTGTCACTTCAGTGGGTGCTAACTCAAATGCCAGTGGTGACATTTAAAATGTCCACATTGTTTACTATTTCACTGTTCATCAAAATATATCAAAGGAGCCTTGGCTCGCCCAATGTTAAAAAAAAACATGCTAGCCTGCTGTAATTGACCTTAACACCACACATTTTTTTGCCCATCAAGAGGATTATTAGAGATGAACACTTTAAATCAATGTACTTTCCATCATTTAAATTTACTTGAGGAATTTCACTCAGCCTGGTTCAAAAAAAAAATTTTTTTTTTAAATAAATGCTAACTTTTTTGTCTACCCCTTTGGAAGATTCCTGTAATTAATGATCGTTTTATGAATGAAAACTGAATTTGAATATAGAAAAAGGCTTGAGAGATAATTTAGACAATTCATGCTGAACCCCACTATGTCTGCGTGCACACACCCTCAGAGCACACTCCTAACACATCTGCTCCATATCTCTCTAAAGAAAACAGACACTGGATAGAGACAGAAGCCTGGGGAACACAGGTGTACACTCTGATTTTGAAGTGGTAGGCAGAAATGAGCAATGAAGAGTGATAAAATACAGCAGTGCAGGCTTTGCTCTCTGTCCCTGCCAAAATACTCACTAAAAATCCTCTTTTACTGTTGAGTTACATAACCAGACCCTCATTTTTAATTATAACAGACTTTAACATTTTAGAAAAATATTCAAAGGGACGAAATATGCCTTTGAATGGTTCATCATATAACATGTATGCCAAGAAGCTATCATGATATTATCTTTTTTTTTTAAAAAAAAAATCTTGTTTTCTAGAAACCAGCACTGCTTCACCATCAGATCAGTGCACAACATTTTCTTCCCACATAAGCAGAGGTAGGAGATTTATATTTTACAAAAATGAGACAGAAGGAAGCTTTCGCATTCAGAACCGAGGCTGAGTCACAAATATGGTAAAAACACAATAGTTAAGGGAAGAGTTCAGCTACTATCTTGTGGTGGTCTCCAGTGTTTTCCATAAGTTATTTAATAATTTTTTGTGAGGCATGTAATAATCCTAAAAAAAGATCAAACCAATAAGTCATTGGTAGCCACTGTTGAGGTGGGAAGCCATTTGTAATTCAGATTGTTCAATTAGCCCGGCCCTTTCCCAAACAAAATAATTGGGCGAAGTGAAAGAATCATCCAGTCAGAGGCAAACGAGTGATGTTCAACAGGACTCACATGGTATGTATGAGAGATAGGCAGGGACTCCATGAACATGAGTGGCAGCGTTTGGTGGCCAAACTGCAACATCCTGTGAAAGACGTTCATTTCTACCATCCTTTAAAACGGAATACTAGGCTTTACAAATTATATTGAGTGGAGAGAAAGAGGGCTAACAATTGTCAGCACCCTTTCAAGATCTGCCTTAAGCAAGTGTAATACCAATGATTAGTTGGCAATTCACAAGCCATCTTGGACTCCATTCCTCTTCCTCCAAACCCACTTAAGACAGAGTCAGCTACCTAACCAATATCTTCCCCTCCCAGCAATGAGAACAGAGGGCAAGAAAACTTAATACCCAACTCACTATCCTACTTTTTACTTAGATACAAGATGATTTAATGTCTGGATATTGAAGATAGACAAAAACAGATTGGAAATAAGGCGTAAATTCTTAACAGTGAGAGTAATTAACCACTGGAACAATTTACTGGGGGGTGGTGGGGGTGGATTCTCCATCACTACAATTTTTAAATCAAGACCGGATGTTTTTCTAAAAAACTCTGATCTAGGAATTATTTTGGGAAAGTTCTCTGGCCTGTGTTACGCAGGAGATCAGACCAGATGATTACAATGGTCCCATCTGACCTGGGGATCTATGAATTGCAGGACCAACTCCATTCAGAGCCCTGAAAATTAAGAGACCTTAAATTTGGCCCTATAATGTTCGATGGGAAGCCACTATAAAGAGCAAAGCACTGGCTGACACACTCTCAGCAGCTAGTGCTACTGAAGAGGCACAAGGCTGCATTCTGCACTAATTGAAGCTTAAAAAAAAAAAAAGTAAGTGTTGGGGGTGCCATAGCGAGTACATTGCAATATTCTAACCTGGAGTTTACAAAGCCAAGGATCTCTGTGACACACCCCATGTTTGCTTAATAAGATGTGACACAGACTTCTGGTTAGTTGACTATGACATTTTTGGTGGCTGTCACTGAGAGTCCTGCAGGCTACCAACCAATTTGACACTCTTTGTGAAGACCCCTTCAGTACAGATCCTATAATATACAATCTAATCACATCAAACAAGACAGGACCCTGAGGAAGGTAACATTAGGCAAACAGGTTTCAGAGTAACAGCCGTGTTAGTTTGTATTCGCAAAAAGAAAAGGAGTACTTGTGGCACCTTAGAGACTAACCAATTTGAGCATATGCTTTCGTGAGCTACAGCTCACTTCATCCGATGAATTGGATGATTCATGGGTTAGTCTCTAAGGTGCCACAAGTACTCCTTTTCTATTAGGCAAACAGGGGCAGGGGAGGAAGGAACAGACAAACCAACACTGTGGTGGTTTGACTGACACAGTACGTGCATCATGTTTCCTTTTAAAAATTAAGTTAATGTAGTGGACTAGCATAGGGGAGTGGGCCACTTTTACATGTTTCCTCTCATAACCCTGTTGGCAGAATTCTTACTTTGCTTAAAGAGAATAGTAATGTTGCTGTCCCCTCCCAAATCCCTTATTTGTTCCCTGTGTTATTAGTGAGTAGGTAATTGGCAATGATAATTTTGACTTCACAGAGAAGTTCAGTGTAGAGTTAATTGGTTGAATCTTCTGGCACTAAGCACACATTCCTGGCAGCAGAATGCCTGCAACAGATTCCATTTTTTATTCAGCTTTTTCATGCTTCTTGTAGTTTTGACTTCAACTGCCCAAGTATGGAATCTGTTTTCATTGAGCTTTTCTACCAAATAGGGAATACCTCCTCTGTTTCTTATCCTGTTTGTAACGTCAACATCATCTGGAGTTTAATATCCCCTCCATGCGCTCAACCCTGCACAGTAAACAGTCATGTTTGCTTTGCATTAGGCACTGAATATCACACTGGCATTTTGTTCACACATGCTGTTGTGGTAAGCTAACCAAGGGGATTTTTGTAGAACAGTCCTGTGGGCAGCAGGCATCTGACCTGGCTGTTGGAGAGCAGGCTGCAGTGTTTCAGCTGTACCCATCAACAGTTGACCGCTAAATTACTTTTTGTGGCTTTCCAATGGCTTTAATTACAGATCAGCCTCTTACAACAAAACTGGTTTCTGAAACAAGTCTCAGTGTATTTGCAATTTAATGTTACTCCTTCTTTAGCGACTGTCACAGGGCTTGGTCGCTACAGGCTGCTGCTTCTTCAATATCTTTGTGAAGCTACTGGAGAAAACCGTGAGAAAATATGAAGTATGCCATCAATATGCCAAAGATGCTCAGCTCTACATCAGCCTCTCATAAGGCCCTGGCAAAACTACGAATGAACTTTCTAACATCTCATGAATGAAAGCCATCTAGCTTATGATTTAGCAGATCAGACTGATATAGTGCTTCCCCATTCTTTGAAGAACTCACAAAAAGAATGCAGCTGCCCTCACCAGAGGGTACTTGCCTACCTTTCAGAGAAGCTCTCAGTATCAGCATTCTAGCTATATCCTCCTCTACTCTCAAATAGCAATAGTAGCGAGAAACACCTTTCGCCTTGGACAGGCCATGAGACTGTGTTGGTCTGAATCAGCGCAATGGTCAGCTATCTTTGTTACATGAAAGCTACACTAGAGCACCATGCTCTACCTACGGCTAGTCTTGAAGGTCACTTGGAAGTTTCAGGTGGTGCAAAAGGCAGCTGCCTACCTTTTAGGTACGTTCTACTGATGGGAGTATATTACAACTGAACTCTAGATTCCACACTGGCTGTCAATTCATGACCAGAGGAAATCTGATGAGCTGGGTTGGCATCTATGAAGCTGTACATGGTCTAGATCCGTGGTTTTCAGCCAGGGGCAGGCGTAGCCCTAGGGGTACACAGAGGAATTCCAGGGGGTACATGAACTCATCTATATATTTGCCTAGTTTTGCAACAGGATATATAAAAAGCACTAGCGAAGTCAGTACAAACTAAAATTTCATAGAATGACTTGTCTAAACTGCTCTATATACTATACACTGAAATACAAGTATGATATTTATATTCCAATTGATTTTATAATAATTATACGATAAAAATGAGGAAGTCAGCAATTTTTCAGTAATAGTGTGTTGTGACACTTTTGTATCTTTATGTCTGATTTTGTAAGCAAGCGGTTTTTAAGTGAGGTGAAACTTGGGGTACGCAAGTCAAATCAGACTCCTGAAAGGGTATAGTAGTCCAGAAAGGTTGAGAGCCACTGGTCTAGATCGCTTCCTTCCCTATGCTTCACTGTAACAACTGTACTTTTACACATGCTCTTGTTATGTGTTCAAAGAGTGACATTGGTGAGAGCAGAGAAAAGGGCGGTTTCTTTGGAGAGCACTCACCTCAATAATTCAATTCCGTCAGACACCATGAGTCCATATTTGGCCATGTTTAGAGGAAGAATGGAAGACAAATATTGTTCATGCTTCCCATCAAGTGCAAGTTTTGGAATCTTCTAACAGTAGGGCTCCTTGATGCCTTTATGGAGTCTGCCAATCATGATGGGTTGGCTGTTATGGAGGATCAAAAGGTATATACAGTTTCACATTCTGGGGAATATGTATTTGGCATCATTCTAACCTATGGAAAGTGTACCCAGAATCCAGGGCGATGATTCTCTTAATAAGGAAATAGTGCAATTAGTCAAGCTGGAGTTCTTTTTAAGTCTTCAGTATTGCTGAAATTTAATTAAAGACAAATCTAAAACCTAACACACAACTTGACTTTTCCATAAGGGCTTGTCTACATGGAGAAATTTATCAGCATAATTACAGCAGTATAAACTTCCCATACAGATACTCTTATTCCAGAATTTATTCCAGTATAACTACAGCAGTATAATTATGCCTGTAAATTTCCCCATGTATCCAAACCCTAAGCAAGTAGGTTCAAGAAGGGACAAAATTCCAAAGAATGCAATCTTTCTCCTTAAAATTTTCCATCAAAGTTCTGTGTAGCAGCACAAGTGCAGGGATCATATACATTTCACGCTAAACAACGGGATCACAATCTTGAGAGGAAGCCAATATGATTCTACACAAAATCATTAGATAAAGTCACCTGTAGATTACTGCTATCTATTGCTGGAACTTCAACTGAATTTTTAAACGCCAGCAATAGAAAACTTGGTCTTACATTTATTTCATAACCATGCAATTTGTGACCAATTATTTTGTAGTTTAGCCTCTCAGTTTTAACAAAAAAAAGTCTAGGCGGAAAGCTCATGTGCAAAACATGAATATATGACAACTTCTACTCTAACAGAATCTCCTCACACTTCAGTATGCACAGAGATGACCTCATTGTAGTGCTCCACATAGTCATGCCAGACTCCTCCTACCAGAATTCTGGTCTCAATCCTCTGTGGGTCAGCAGCGACTAGGAGCAGTACAATAGGAAGTAGGCTGAGCCCTTTGGAAAACACACACATTCACGGTTCCCTGTAGCAACAGAACAAATGGTTCTGACTGGCTCCAAGGGGAATCCCATCCAGTTGTCAGCCTTGACTTGAAGGAGGATGGTGTAAGAGCAAGAAAAATAGAGGGAGGAAGATTGCAGATGTGAAGAAGCTCCTTTTCCCAAACTTCAGACAATAATCTGTAGAGGTGTACTTCAAAACTTGACATTAAACTACACTGTAAAACCCTCCACCACAGGATGAAATTCCCATTCAATATTCATGCATTTCTTTCACAAAACTGCAAGTTTCATGTTATACATTTATGGGCCAGTCTGCCATCAATATGCCTAGACCATTACACACACTGATGAGAGAACACACGTTAGCTTTAAGAACTTTTATAAACACACAGTCTGATGCATTAAGGTAAAACAAGCACTCTACTCACAGATGATGCTTTTTCTAGGAGAATACATAATTCTTTACTTTTTACATTTTTGAAAAAGAATCATGCATATATTCCAATACAAAACAATTTCACTCTCAACTATGTATCCTTCAGTGAGTCATTCTAACCATTTGAATCAAGTTAAGAGTCATTTCTAGTTTATATAGTTTTAACTAAAACACGAAGTGGTCTTTAAAGAATTGCTAACCCAATAAACATCACTGCTGAGAGATCTGTTATTTACTGATTGCTGAGAGCACTCTTGGCACAGTAGAAAGGCACAGTCCTTTCCCCAACAGGATTAGTCTAAAAGACAGAGTGCAACCACAGCCAGCTGAATTAAGGTGCAAATGTTCCTGTTTTTAATCCTTTTTTATATAGAGAAGATTAGCAATTATGCTGGACTACCACCAAAAGACATAATGGAAGTGTGTTTTAAGAAGGGATTTGAATGAGAGGGTGGCAATTCAGCACACTGTGGCCTAAACCAACATTTAAAGGTGTGCAGTTAGCATGCATTACCTAAACGTCTACTGTATAGCAAGCACAGTCTTTAACATGTGCTAAACTGGTTGAATGAAAGTCTAGACTCCCCTCTATGCATTAACAAAACCATTTTAGCGCAAGTTAAAGGCAGTGTGCCCTATATGCACTAGCTGAATGCACCCCTATATTCTCACCCTACACACTACAGTAATAATCTTTGTACAAAATATGCCTTGTGAAGTATCATTTAAAAACTAATAACTCCCTGGTCAATAATACCAGGATGAAACGTATGTAGCAACATTGTGTGTGAAGTTATGAAATCCCCCCCCCGCCCTGGATTATGTCAAAGGACCATGCTCCAACTCATGTAGCCCTGATTAGGTAGAACTGGTCAAGCAGGCCTGTCTTAAACAAAGGGATGGGTTTACACCTAAATCTGCATATAAGCTGTAAACACAGCCCTCAGACAACGAGAGGGGGAAGAAAAAGAAAGTCTGCATTTCAACATACATAGGTAGCAAACAACAGCATAACTCCTTTTCCCCCACCAGACACCATGTCTCCTTGCTCTCAGCCGGAAAGAACTTTAGGGAACACTCTCAGGAAAATGCATTTCAAAGGGTGACTGAACTATAAAAGTGAGGGGCAAAAACACCCAAAGTTCTGTCTCCTTGTCTCTCTTTTCACCTAAGACGACAAAAGAAACAGCCGTTGGATCTTGGAAGCAGATCCGGACCTGAAGCTTTGTCAGCAATGCTACTGAAAACCTGTGGTAAGAATTTCACCTTGAACCAAGTCTAGTTTGTTAAATTTAGTACTAGGATGCGTTTTATCTTTATCTGTCTTGTAGCCTTTTCTGACTTTCATGCCCTAATACTTGTACGTACTTAAAACCTCTCTCTTTGTAGTTAAATAAACTTGTTTTATTCTTTAAACTAATCCAGTGTTGTGAACTGTGTGGGTAACTTTAGGGTCCAAGGTATTGTATCTTGATCCCCATAGGGGGACAATGGATCTAATATATCTCGACTGTCCAGGAGAGGGCTTGACAGTGCTACACACGTTTTTGGAGAAAGATCTAAGGCTGGGAGTGCGTTGGGATCACCCTGCAAGTGTTAATCAAGGCTGCTGGAAGCCAGAGTGTGGCTGCTGTAATCAGAATTGCTGGACCAGGGCTGTGGCTATACATGGACACTCAGGATGCTGTTTGTGAGCAACTCATGTTGGGACCCACAGCAGCAAAGCACTGTGAGGCATGCCAGGTTGCAGGGTAGGCGGTGACAACCCCTCACTGGTCTGGACTGCACCCCAGAATGTCATAAACACATGCTAATTTTACATCTTTAAAGCCTAGGCCTAGTCCATGCATAGATTTTGTACCATATACCTATTGCAATTAGGGATGTGATTTAACAATAAAATACCGGTACAATCCCTAGTTTGGACATAGTTACATTGCTATGAAGTTGCTTTATACTGGTATAGTTTATTCACCTTACCGTATGGGAAAAAGCATCTTTATACCAGTATAACTGTATCCAAATTAGGGGGAATTGTACCACTTTAACTATACCAGTAGAGGTAAAGTGGTACAACTTGTGTGCAGAAAAGACGAACACTAGACAAGAGCGACTAGTGAGTAATTGTTCCAGGCATAAGAATGGAAGATGAATACTAAGATAACAAGACAAAGTAGGAGCACCTGGAAGAATGATGTAGCTATGGCAATACACCTAGTAGGAAAAGATTTTCACAAAAGCACTGGGGCGGGGAGGGGCAACCACTGTTATTTTCCATCACTCACTCCCCAAAAATATAAGACAATGCTCTCAAAAATGTTTTCCTTAAAACTAGGTAAATCCCATAGACTGTCTATGGAGGATGGAAAAGAATGCACATAGGCTTCTAAAGCAGTGAACACACGTAGTAAGCCAGGATCTCACTCAACTGACACCATCTGCAAAAATAAGCAGGACACCAGATATAATGGACAACCTGATGTCTGTCAAGTTCACAGCTTTGTACCCTGGAATTTGCTGGTAACAAGTCATCAAAAAAGGCAGAAACTTTCATTGCAAACCAAATGTGACTAGGGCCAGAAGCTGAAGAATTTCAAGCAACGAGAGTACTGGACGTAGACATTGGCTTTTTTCTTTAAGTACTGATACAGTGATTTTTTTGTAAACTGGATTACGCTTCTACTGTGATAGCATATGATTTAATGTTGGACTACGCAACAGTTTTAACCTACGCATAGATGATACCAGATTTTAAGCTACTGAAGTGATTTGTTAAAAAGATGAGGCATGGTTATAAATAATGTACAGCTGACCAACCATATGGCTGCTAATATTTTTCTCGTGCTGCATGGATATATTTCAGCTCTCTGCTTGTGCAGGGATCCAGTTCAAATGTGAGTTTAAGGAGTGGTATTCCACCAGAGTTGAAACTTTCTTTGCTCCTGGAGAACATTTGGCATTAACCCAGTCAGACCATGGTGATGTACAGTTCAAACTCACCTTAAGTCATTACCCAATTGAGGCTTTACTTGGTTTAAGCATACTGAAATACAGATAAGGCTCCCATGAGAAGTCACTAAACATTAGTGTCTCCGTGAAGTATGACCATACATTTGGTGTGTTGGAATTACTGGTATACAAACTGCAGCAGCAAATAAGAACACATATTGTATACCTAATCTTTCACACATTATCCCTGCCCCGCAAAATCCTCACTCAAAATAAATGTTTCCTATTATAAGGGCATAGTCTTACAAACACCACAGGAGCAGACTGTAAACTCCTCATGGAAGAGACGTGTCTTACAGCTTGTCTACATGGAGACACTCAGGAAAGTTAATCCAAATTAGTTTTTAAAGTTCATCAGTTAAAACTTCTGAATAAACTACACTGCATTAAGGCCACTTCAATTCTGAATGAGTGTGTCCACACCAGGGTTTAATGTGATTAAACTAATCCACTTTAAATTAATAACTTCAGTTTATTCAGATTAATTTTCATGTGTGCTCTCATAGAGACAAGCTCTTATTAATTCATATGCAAGCATAGCTATGGTGCTGCAGAAACATTCAGGGCTTGAAAAACGCACTCATCAAGCAAAAAGTGGGCTGAATAGGGCCTGAAACCTGAGGGCTCTTTCACTGAAAGGGAGGAAGAAGGATGTGAGGAGCAGAATATCTGGAGCTACACTTCCTTTAAGAGGAAGGGTTGGTGCACAGAAGACCTCCTGTATGCCCAAGAAGACAGCAGTAGCAGAAGTAGTAGAGGAGCTGGCAAAGACAGAGGAGACAAAAATTAATTTATGGGGAGCAGAACTGATTTATGCTCCATTCCCATAAAAAATGTTGCAATGTAAATTAATTGTGCATAATTTGTGGCTTTGCAAATGTTTTGACCCAGGTTAGTAGGCACTGGGGAAGTTTTGCAAGCCCTAAAAATCATAATAGAGTTTGATTACTTTAATGAGATGATTATGCAATACAGTGGGAGGGAATAAGATTCCCTTTTGGATTTGACTGTATTTTACTCATTCACTTAAGCTGCAAGGTAGAATGGAGGGATAGTTCAGTGGTTTGAGCATTGGCCTGCTAAATCCAGGGTTGTGAGTTCAATCCTTGAGGGGGCCATTTAGGAATCTGGGGCAAAAATTGGTGATTGGTCCTGCTTTGAGCAGCGGGTTGAACTAAATTACCTCCTGAGGTCCCTTCCAACCCTGATCTCAGCAATTCTGAATGTAAATTAGTACATATATATTTCTAAATTAGTTAATGGAACTGACGTCCATTGCATTATGCAACCACAATCAAAAAACTGTACAATTAAATGAAAGTTAAACATCCAAGTCTCTCGCATCAATTCTTAACTTGGGAGTAAATCAGTTTCTTACTATTTATATACTAGTCACACGCAGCAAGTGAAGTAAATAAATGACCTCTCTCTCTGATATACAATCATCACTAGAAGCAAAAGGTAGATCAATAATCTAAGAAACCATTTTAATGGGAAAGCAGAGCCTCAGAGCCTAGCAGAGCAGAATACACTTCAATGGAGTCTCTGGTCCTTACCGAGGATACACCTGGTTTTACACTTCAGTACACAGATACATACTCCACTGCCCACTGAAGGCAGATTTACTCCTAAGAAAGGGACAAAGTATGAAAATTGGAAAGAAAATAAATAGGAAAAGTTGGACTTTTCAATCCTACACAGCAGATGTCCTCATAGAACACACCTCCATGTTTTCAGACCTTACTGGTACAGGGGAAAAATTTATTTTAGGGCTGTCAAGCAATTAAAAAAATTGTGATTAATCACGCAATTAAAAAAATTAATTGTGATTAACTGCACTGTTAAACAATAGAATACCATTTATTTAAATATTTTTTGATATTTTCTACCTTTTCAAATTTATTGATTTTCAATTACAACAGAATACAAAGTGTGCAGTGCTTACTTTATATTTATTTTTGTTTACAAATATTTGCACTGTAAAAAAAATAGTATATTTCAATTCACCTAATACAAGTATTGTAGGCACAATCTCTTTAGCATGAAAGTTGAACTTACAAGTGTAGAATTATGTATAAAAAATAACTGCATTCAAAAATAAAATAATGTAAAACTTTAGAACCTTCAAGTCCACTCAGTCCTACTTCAGCCAATCACTCAGACAAACAAGTTTGATTACAATTTCCAGGAGATAATGCTGCCCACGTCGTCTTTACAATGTCACCTGAAAGTGAGGTGTTTGTATGACACTGTTGTAGCTGGCATTGCAAGATATTTATGTGCCAGACGTCCTAAAGATTCATGTCTCTTCATACTTCAACCACTATTCCAGAACACGAGTCCATGCTGATGATGGGTTCCGCTCGATAACGATCCAAAGTAGAGCGGACCAACGCATGTGCATTTTCATCATCTGAGTCAGATGTCACCAGCAGAAGGTTGATTTTCGTTTTTTGGTGGTTCGGGTTCTGTAGTTTCCACATCGGAGTGTTGCTCTTTTAAGACTTCTAAAAGCATTCTCTACACCTCATCCCTCTCAGATTTTGGAAGGCACTTCAGATTCTTAAACCTTGGGTCGAGTGCTGTATCTATCCTTAGAAATCTCACATTGGTACCTTCTTTGTGTTTTGTCAAATCTGTAGTGAAAGTGTTCTTAAAATGAACATGTGCTGTGTCATCATCCGAGATTGCTATAACATGAAATATAGGGCAGAATGCGGCTAAAACAGAACAGGAGACATACAATTCTCCCCCAAGGAGTTCAGTCACAAATTTAATTAACACATTTTTTTTTTTTAACGAGCATCATCAGCATGGAAGCATGTCCTCTGGAATGGTGGCCGAAGCAAGAAGGGGCATATGAATGTTTAGCATATCTGGCATGTAAATACCTTGCAATGCCAACTACAAAACTGCCATGCTTGTTCTCACTTTCAGGTGACATTGTAAATAAGCAGCAGTCGGCAGTACCTTAAATGTAAACAAACTTGTTTGTCTTCACAATTGGCTGAACAACAATTACATTGTTTTGTTTTTGAGTGGTTATGTAACAAAAAAAAATCTACATTTGTAAATTACACTTTTACAATAAAGAGATTGCACTGTGCTACCTGTATGTAGTGAATTTAAAAATACTATTTCTTTTATTTATCATTTTTACAGTGCAAATATTTGTAATAAAAATAATATAAAGTGAGCACTGTACACTTTGTAGTCTGTGTTGTAACAGAAATCAATATATATGAAAATGTAGAAAGACATCCAAAAAGATTTAATACATTTCAATTGGTATTCTATTGTTTAACAATGCAATTAATCGCGATTAATTTTTTTAATCACAGTTAATTTTTTTGAGTTAATCGCATGAGTTATCTGCAATTAATCGACAGCCCTATTTTATTTGTATTACAGGAGTGACCAGAGACCAAATCTGAATTGGATCCCCGCTCTTCCCACTCCCATTGACCTTGATGCTGTAACAAAAATATAGTCCCTGTTCCAAGCTCATATAAAGTCTGTAAAACAAGAGATATTTCTTAAAGTTTGACGAAAGGCTGCTCCATGGCAGAAAAACTGGTCAGGTTTACAGAAAACTAGATCCTTTACAGAAAACTTCGGGGTATTATGTAGCCATTTATATTTTACTATTAAGTGTTCTTGGCCCAGTACATGAACAGATTACTCCTGGGAGCATTCTGCGCCAAAAAATTAAAATTTTTTAGAAATTCTGTGCCAAAAAATATGTTTTGTGCAAAATTCTGCAAATTTTGTCAAAATAACACTACATAAATTACCAAAATAACAAACTGGCATAATTATTTCAAAATACCTGTCAGCAAGTATGTCTGTAACAATACAGACACATACAAAAAGTCCCCCAGGAGCAGAGTGTTAAAGAAACCCCTTTGATAACCCAGTTCCTGGTTCTCTGCCTCCTTCCCCCTGCCCCAGAGCCAAGCCAGGGGGCCAGACACCCACACCCCTCAAAACCCCCCTCCAGCCATTTCACCCGAATCCCCTTCCTCCCCCAGAGCCCAGCTGCAGGGCCCCCCAGCCAAGATACCCACCGACACACCCTCCCCCCCAAAGCCAAGGAATCCAGAGGGAGAAACAGCCTGATGCTCGCCCCCAGACTTGGACAGTTTCCTGCACGCCACCCTCTCCTTCCCTCAGGGCTAGCTGGGAACTGCAGCCACCAAAACCCTCTAGCTCCCTCCCACTCCCCCTGGCAGTGTCTTCTATGTGCGGGCTGGGCTCTGCCTGGTCCAGCAGCCCCTAGTGGCAGCTATCAGAGTAGCAGCCGTGTTAGTCTGTATTCGCAAAAAGAAAAGGAGTACTTGTGGCACCTTAGAGACTAACAAATGTATTTGAGCATAAGCTTTCGTGAGCTACAGCTCACTTCATCAGATGCATTCAGTGCGGAAAATACAGTGAGGAGATTTATATACATAGAGAACATGAAACAATGGGTGTTACCATACACACTGTAATGAGAGTGATCACTTAAGGTGAGCTATTACCAGCAGGAGAGCACGGGGGCGGGGGGGGGGGGGACAACACCTTTTGTAGTGATAATCAAGGTGGGCCATTTCCAGCAGTTGACAAGAACATCTGAGGAACAGTGGGGGGTCAAGGGGGGAAATAAATATGGGGAAATAGTTTTACTTTGTGTAATGACCCATCCCCTCCCAATCTCTATTCAAGCCTAAAGCTTCACGAAAGCTTATGCTCAAATAAAATTTGTTAGTCTCTAAGGTGCCACAAGTACTCCTTTTCTTTTTGTGAAATCTTAATGGAAGAGACGGGAAAAGTCATTTGGAAACTGAAACGGATAAGGACTTAAATACGTAACATTCATGAAAACTAATCCAATTTCACAACAGTTCTTAAATCGGAATTTCTGTCAAAATCTTTAGTTATTTTCTCTTAACTGAATGCTACTACAGTACTTAAAACTTGTAAGCTGTCCTTTACTGAATGCTATAAGATGTTGCCATGATATGCATGGGTTTGTTTTAATGCATACAAGATGAAGAGCAACTCGCTGTTAAGAATACAGTATTAGCTACATATGATTACACACCTCAAAGAAAATGGCAGACACACAAAGTAAAATAAGCATTTGAACTCTTTAGTGGGTTTTGGAACTTTAAATGCACTTAAACTGATATTGTAGAAGTAATAAGTGGTTGTGTCCAAGGGCATGAGTAATGTTTAATTTTAAAATATAAGCACATGTTCCTCATTTGTGTGTTAACTTTAAAAACACAGAAATAGTCCAAAAGAAATATTAGAGGGTGAAACATATTCCAGTGAAGCGCAGAAGGGTCTATGTACCACTTAAGTTCTTAATACAGAGGGCCTTAAGTAGTTCACAGGGCTTTGAGCAGGCCCTCCACAGTGGGATGAATTTCACCTAAAATTTGCAGAGAAGCATATAATACAGCAACACAGCTCTGGAAACAACATGAGCTCATGGTATGGAGAGTAAATTAACCTGGTATGGCTGAAAGCCTCTCACTGCTTACATTGCTATGCAATTTACTGTAACCACTTCTAATTTTAACCAAATATGTGTAACTGCTATTTATTGAACAGCTAATGAAGTTCACCACAGGAAAGCTGAGTAAGCTGCAACAAATATTTGACTCAAATAACTATGGACAAAATAACTATGGGAGTTACAGCAACATAGCTACACCACCGCAGCCGTGATAGTGTAAGCCCATTGTACAGACACACACTACAGCGGTGGTTCTCAGACTTTTGTACTGTTGACCTCTTTCACGTAACAAGCCTCTGAGTGCAACCCCCCTTATAAATTAAAAACATTTTAAAATATATTTAACACCATTATAAATGTTGGAGGCAAAGTGGGGTTTGGGATGGAGGCTGACAGCTTGCGACCCCCCATGTAATAACCTCGCGACCCCGAGGGGTCCCAACCCCCAGTTTGAGAACCCCTGCACTACAGCAATGGAAGGGCAAAACCTGCATCCACATTGGAAGCACTTTATTGGTACACAAGGACAGCTATGCTGGCAAAGTGCTCCTTGTGTAGATCTGGCCTGAGGCCACTTTACACCTGAATGAGAGCATCCCATAGTGGTTTAATAATGTGCTTTCACTTTCACATCTTTAACTAATTCATCTTAACTTTCCTGAGTGACACTGTGTGGATGCTTCCTTTGTGAGATGTGCCTTTGGATGTTCACTTGAAGACTGGTTTTGATTTTGCAGAGTAGCAATATTTTAAACACTCATGCAATACTCCAAGCAAAGTCAGGTATACAGAGTACATGCATGCATAAGTTATCTACAGTCAAATGCTTACAAAACATCTGTAGCAAATGAGCAGTGTTTAACAGGAACCCTGCCTCGTTCTCTGTATATCCTGTAAGAGTGCAACAGGCCATACATATTTCATAAAATGTAAACATTATTCCAATCTATGAAGCTACATAGCCTGATGCACATGTTAACATACAATAAGTGAAGCAGGGCTCTCCTTGTCTTGACTTATTCATGATGGATGTATAGAGAGACAAGAGTCCATAGGAGCTCTTGCCTTATGCACTGCACTTATTGTCTATATGGCATAAACTGTGGTTTACAGCACTAACCCTAAGTGGAAAAAAGTATGGTTACATGGGAAATAGTATATGATCATATAATTAGAGACTACACCACAATGCACACCCACAGTGTTGAGGTTTGATGGCAAATATACTTTGGTGTTTCCTGACTTGAGAGCATCACTGTAGACCCTTTTCTTTCTCTTTTATTTTTGGTTGGTTTTTATTCCCAACCCTATCCTGGGTTAAATGTAAAATTCTAGTGCATTCAGGAGATGAATTACATCTAGACTTCAAAGGGATTATTTCCCGGCATCAGACCTTTAAAAATGAATGTAAAGGTTTTAAAAAATGAGCCACTATAATGCTGGAGCAATATGTTGATGAATTAGAGCACAAGCTGAAGTTATAGCTGATGTAAAGGTGAACACAATCAGTCATGAGGTCAGATAATAAATGTTTGGTATAAGCAAACCACTAAAAACACACATGATTGCAGTCACCATAATACCTAAAATATTCTCACTAAAGGAAAACCTGGCAGGAGAAGTGATCAGACAATTCTGGTTGGAACAGCAGGAAGACTGCTGTATTAAAATAAAAAAAAGAACGGTAAGCGCTGCCCCGAGTAAATCAGAGTCAATCGTCAAGAATTGATGATGGAGGCCATAATGGGTGAAACAAAGAGCAAAGGAGATTACAAGATTAGTGTATCCAAAGGTGCATCTCCCTACATACTGAAAGTGAAATTACTAGTAGTTATAATAAAAAAATCAGGGACTCTGCATGAATGAAGGAAGGAAGTATTTTGAGTCTAATACTCTTGTCTTGTAACTAAAGACTTAAATTCCCCCTTTGAATACATTATACAAGAAAATTCTGGTTGAATGATTTAGGCTGTATTTTGTCCCACAAACCATACAGTGGCTCCAAAACAAGATCTTGGCCACAAAATACTCACATGCACCCTCTTTATAAAAAGAGGACGTGAGTTACTGGAACTGCCTTCCTAATTTCCAGAAGTGGGAAAGGACTAGACCTACCCGCAAAGCAATCAGTACCGAGGAGCAAACACATTACTGCACTAGCCAATGCTAGATATGGGGGGGGAGGGGGGAGGAGGCTGGAAAAGGTAAACACACCTCCTCGTACATAAGGGTTACTGCATTCCCCACTATCAGCCACTCTTTCTGAGTGCACTGGGGATCCTGTCTCTTGCCACACGAGTGCAATACCCACCCGTGCAGTTCATGCAACACATGCTTTTGCCCGCTTCTGAACCCAACCATCCTTTCTCCATTCCTTGGAAGTGGAAGAGTCAGAGCCCAGACCTGTCCCCATGATTCACTCCAAAGAACAGCAGAACTTGCTCAAGATAGGGGGAAAAAGAAAGCTCCTTCAGGTGTCACCTCACATTTACAGCAGTGGTTAAGATCCAGGAGCATAAGTCCTCCACTCGCCCCCTAATGCCAGCTCGCTTCTTGAATGAAGGAGTAAGTCCCTCCAGACTCACTCCTTCCCCTTTCCCATTAGCTATTAGCACCCTTCTCCCATGGGGGCAGAGAGGAGAAACACCTTCCAGCCCTCTTCCCTAGATTGCCAGGGGTGTCAGTCACATCCCATTGGAATGGGGAACAACCCCCTTTATTTTCCCCATCCCAGAACTGGGGGCCACAGGCAGAGATCCTGCTCCCCAGAGGGGTGGCAGATCGGCCCCTCTCCCCACCCCTGGATAGAAGGGGAGGGGTGGCAGATCAGCCCCTCTCCCCACCCTTGGAAAGAAGGGATGGGGTCACAGGCAGGGATCCTGCTCCCCAGAGGGGTGGCAGATTGACCCCTCTCCCCACCCCTGGATAGAAGGGGAGGGATGTCACAGGCAGGGATCCTGCTCCCCAGAGGGGTGGCAGATCAGCCACTCTCCCCACCCCTGGATAGAAGGGGGGCCACAGGCACGGATCCTGCTCCCCAGAGGTGTGGCAGATTGGCCCCTCTCCCCACCCCTGGATAGAAGGGGTGGGGGTTACAGGCAGGGATCCTGCTCCCCAGAGGGGTGGCAGATCAGCCCCTCTCCCCACCCCTGGATAGAAGGGGGGCCACAGGCAGGGATCCTGCTCCCCACAGGTGTGGCAGATTGGCCCCTCTCCCCACCCCTGGATAGAAAGGGGGGTGGGTCACATGCAGGGATCCTGCTCCCCAGAGGTGTGGCAGATCGGCCCCTCTCCCCACCCCTGGATAGAAGGGGGACCACAGGCAGGGATCCTGCTCCCCACAGGTGTGGCAGATTGGCCCCTCTCCCCACCCCTGGATAGAAGGGGTGGGGGTTACAGGCAGGGATCCTGCTCCCCAGAGGTGTGGCAGATTGGCCCTTCTCCCCACCCCTGGATAGAAAGGGGGGTGGGTCACAGGCAGGGATCCTGCTCCCCAGAGGTGTGGCAGATTGGCCCCTCTCCCCACCCCTGGATAGAAAAGGGGGTGGGTCACAGGCAGGGATCCTGCTCCCCAGAGGGGTGGCAGATCGGCCCCTCTCCCCACCCCTGGATAGAAGGGGTGGGGGTTACAGGCAGGGATCCTGCTCCCCAGAGGGGTGGCAGATTGACCCCTCTCCCCACCCCTGGATAGAAGGGGGGCCACAGGCAGGGATCCTGCTCCCCAGAGGGGTTGCAGATCAGCCCCTCTCCCCACCCTCGGACAGAAGGGGGGCCACAGGCAGGGATCCTGCTCCCCAGAGGGGTGGCAGATCGGCCCCTCTCCCCACCCCTGGATAGAAAGGGGGGTGGGTCACAGGCAGGGATCCTGCTCCCCAGAGGGGTGGCAGATCGGCCCCTCTCCCCACCCCTGGATAGAAAGGGGGGTGGGTTACAGGCAGGGATCCTGCTCCCCAGCGGGGTGGGCGAGCAGCCCCCCCTTCCCTCGCCTCCCGGCAGCAGCGCCCAGGTCACCCCACGGGGGAAGGGGGGGGCGCGAAGGATCCCGCCCGCGCCTTTCCCTCAGCCCACCCCTCCCACAGCCGAGCGCGGGGAGACCACCCCGGGGCAGGGGGGGTCCAGCCCCCCCCCGCCGCCGCCGCCTCCCCAGCCCGGGCCTAGCGCGGCCTGCGCCTCCCCGAGGTGGGAGTTGGGCCGGGACCCGGCCGGGCCGGGAGAGGCCGAGCCGGCGGCGCGGGCTCCGGAGCGGGGTGCCTGGGCAGCCGGCGGGGGCCCCGCGTTGCTGCGGCTGCGCCGGGGCTGGAGGAGCTGGGAGATTGCGCGGTAGGACACTCACCTCAGAGCGGCTGCGCTGCAGCGGGCCTGCGCCGTGGAGCCACTGCCAGGCGGCGGCCGGGGAGGGAGCCGAGCGGGGACACGGCGCGGCTCGCCCTGAGCCGCCGCAATGGCGAGCGAGCGAGAGGCGGGCACCAGCAGCAGCAGCAGGAGGAGGCCGAGGACGCGTGACGTCACGGGCCGGCGCCGCCGCCATGATGAGGAGGGCACGGCCCAGCATGGCATTAGGAGGGATGTGGTGGGGGGAGGTGCCGGCCGGCGCCATGTTTGGGAGGTCGGGGGCCTACAGTGAAAGGGGAGAATTAATGGGGCGCTGGGCGCCATGTTTGGGAGGTCGGGGGCCTGTCGCGATGAGAAAAGGGGGGGAAGGAGCGCCATCTTAGGCAGGTCAAGCCCCCAGCTTGATAAGCGGGGGAAAGGAGAGCTGGACCCTATGGGCTTCATCTGAGGCCCTCGGAAATCAGTAGAAAGAGACCTGTGGATTTCCAAGGGCTTGGGCTCAGGCTTCACAGTGGGAAGGGCAGAGCAGGGGCCCTGCTGTGAGGGGTATGGACCATTGGGTGCTGGGGTGGAGGAGAGGCATGGACCACTGGGTGCTGTGATAGAGGGTATGGACCATTGGGTGCTGGGGTGGAGGAGGGGTATAGGCCACTGGGTGCTGTGGCGGGACAGACAGGGCCTAGTAGTGAAGAGTATGGGCCATTGGGTGCTATGGTGGGAAGGAGAGGGCCACAGAATTTTGAAATGAGAAAACTACCATCAGGCACATGTAAGCACATTAGGAAAGCCGAAGCCCTACAGAGAGGATGCGGGCCACTGGATGCCATGTTGGGAAGGGCTGTGCCATGCTAGCAAGGAACTATGATTGCTGTGTTAGCAAGGGCTGACTCAAGTTCTCAGTCCTTATCTCCAAGGCACTCCATGCCCTGTGTCCAGGATATCAAAAATACTGCCTAAAGTTCTGGGGAAGGCTGTGATAGACATGTGCACTCCTTGGGCACACTGTAACTTTCAACAATAAGGGTAAAGCTCACCAGTGCAGGAAACAGAACTTTCTGAGGGTCCAGTCTGAGACTGTGGAATAAACTGGAGCCGCGATTGGCCGAACCTGCGGACGCGGCAGGTAAACAAACCAGCCTGGCCTGCCAGGGGCTTTCCCTGAACAAGCGGTGGCCCTAGTTTGAGAACCACTGCCATACTGGGTCAGACCAATGACCCATCTAAGCCAGTATCATGTCTTCCAACAGTGGCCAGTGCTAGATGCTTCAAAGGGAATGAACAGAACAGGACAAGCATCAAATGATTCTCCCCTATTGTCCAGTCCCAGCATCTGGATGTCAGAGGCTCAGGGACACCCAGAGCATGGGTTTGCATCCCTGATCGATTTGGCTAATAGCCACTGGTGGACCTATCTTCCATGCATTTATCTAATTCTTTTTTTAATCCATTTATAGTTTTGGCCTTCACAACATTCCCTGGCAATGAGTTCCACAGGTTGACTGTGCATTGTGTGAAGAAGTACTTCTTTTTGTTTATTTTAAATCTGCTGCCTATTAATTTCATCAGGTGACCCCTGGTTCCTGTGTTATGAGACGAGGTAAATAACACTTCCTTATTCACGTTCTCCACACCATTCATGATTATATAGACCTCTAGCATATTCCCCATGTCACCTCTTTTCCAAGCTCAACGATCCCAGTCTTTTTAATCTTGGCTCATACAGAAGCTGTTCCATACTCTAATCATTTTGGTTGCCCTTCTCTGTGCTTTTTCCATTTCTAATACAGCTTTTTTGAAATGGGGTGACCAGAAATGCATGCAATATTCAAGGTGGAAGTATACCATGGATTTATATAGTGGCATTATGATATTTTTCTGTTTTATTATCTAACCCTTTCCTATGGTTACTAACATTCTGTTAGCTTTTTTGACCACGACTGCACATTGAGCAGGTGTTTTCAGAGAACTATCCACGATGACTCCAAGACCTCTTTCTTGAGTGGTAACAGCTAATTTGGACCCCCCCTCATTTTGTATGTGGAGTTAGGATTATGTTTTCCAATATGCACTACTTTGCATTTATCAACATTGAATTTCAGCTCCCATTTTGTTGCCCAGTCACCTAGTTTTGCGAGATCCCTCTGTAACTCTTCGCAGTCTGCTTTGGACTTAACCACCTTGAGTAATTTTGTATCGTCTGAAAATTTTGCCACCTCACTGTTTACCCCTTTTTCTAGATCATTTATGAATATGTTGAACAACACTGGTCCCAATACAGAGCCCTGGGGGACACTGCTATTTATCTTTATCCATTCTGAAAACTACCATTTATTCCTATCCTTTGATTCCTGTATTTTAACCAGTTACTGATCCATGAGAGGACCTTCCTTCTTATCCCATGACAGCTTACTTTGCTTAAGAGCCTTTGGTGAGAGACCTTGTCAAAGGCTTTCTGAAAGTCTAAAAGTACATTATATCAACAGGATCACCCTTGTCCTTGTGCTTGTGGACCCCCTCAATGAATTCTAATAGATTGGTGAGGCATGCTTTCTCTTTACAAAAGCCGCATTGACTCTTCCCCAACCATATTGTGTTCATCTATGCATCTGATAATTCTTTATTGTAGTTTCAACCAGTTTGTCCACTACTGAAGTTAGGCTTACAGGCCTATAATTGCCAAGATCACCTCTGGAACCTTTTTTAAAAATTGGTGTCACATTAGCTATCCTCCAGTCATCTGGTACAGAAGCTAATTTAAATGATTGATAGGTTACATATCACAGTTTATAGTTCTGCAATTTCATATTTGAGTTCCTTCAAAACTCTTGGGTGAATACCATCTGATCCTGGTGGTTTATTACTGTTTAATTTATCAGTTTGTTCCAAAACCTCCTCTAATGACACCTCAATCTGGGACACATCCTCAGATTTGTCACCTAAAAAGAATGGCTCCGGTGTGGGAATCTCCCTCACGTTCTCTGCTGTGAAGACCAATGCAACGAATCCCCAACTTGCTTGGCTTGGGTTAGCCCCAAAGGACATAAAAGTTTGCTTATTATAGAAGCTTCTATTACCTTTTGAACTTAAAATTGCACCTCATTTGTGTATGTATGTTTCTGGCTTTAATCTCTTTATTTCTTCTCTTAGTTAATAAAGCTTTAGTTAGTGTATTACAGGATTGACCACAGGCGTTGTCTCTCATTTGAGATCTGAGTAAAATTGACCTGAGTAAATGAGTGGTCCTTTAGGACTGGCAATAAATTGAATATTGCTGTGATCTTTGGTGTAAAGTGACCATCTATCATATAGTCCAGCTTGCCTGGGTGGCAAGATAGACTAAAATGCCCAGAGGACTGTCTCTGACTCCATCATAAGAGTGTTAAAGTGCTTTAGGAGTTCACACTTTTTACTGGGTTGATGAGCTCCCCCTACTTCCACATGCCACTGTGTGCAGATATAAAAGGCAGGGCTTCCCTTAGTCCCTCTCAGTTCCTTCTTGCTGGAACTCCAATGTAGAGGGGCAGGAGAGTGGGTTGTGGCATTGACTTGTGCAACAGATAGCTCAGTGGTTTGAGCATTGGCCTGCTAAACCCAGGGTTGTGAGTTCAATCCTTGAGGGGGCCATTTAGGGATCTGGGGCAAAAATTGGGGATTGGTCCTGCTTTGAGCAGGGGGTTGGACTAGATGACCTCCTGAGGTCCCTTCCAACCCTGATATTCTATGATTCTATGATATCTCAAAGAACAACAGTTACTGAACAAGTTAGTAACCGTTTTTTTCTTCTTTGAGTGATTGCACATGTGCATTCCACTCTTGGTGACTCACAAGCCATAAAAACAGGAGACGGGATTAGAGTCTATTTCAATAAAGATTGGAGAACAACCCATCCAACTCTAGCATCATCTCTGGAGTCCTGAGCCACAGCATAGTGGGCAGCAAATGTGTGGACCAAGAACCAGTTACCACTCTACAAATGTGTCCAATTGGAAATGTGCCAGAAAGGCTGCCAAGACCGATTGTGACCTTGTCAAATGAGCAGTGACTCTGCTAGACGGAGTGTTGTTGGCCAAGTCATAGAACATGCATATACAGGAGGTGATCCAGTAAGAAATTCTGTGGGTGGAGACTGACTGTCCTCTTATTCTGTCCACCACTGCTATGAACAGCTGGGATGATTTATGGAAGTGCTTGGTTTTGTCTATGTAGAATTCTAGAAGGACCCTCAAATGGCAAGTCCTGCATAGTATTCTGGACTTCATAGAGGAGACCAGAAGACTGTAACCAGGATGATCTGGGCATGGAAGCCATGGTTCAAGCTGCCGAGTCTGCTGCATCCTGCCCCATCTGCAGTGAAGTTCTCGCAACCAGGCTGCTCTCATTGACCAGGGAAGTGAGCTCCTGCCTAATGTTCTGTATATTTCTTCACACAACGCACAGTCAACCTGTGGAACTCTTTGCCAGATGATGTTGTGAAGGCCAAGACTATAACAGGGTCAAAAAAGAACTAGATAAATTCATGGAGGATAGGTCCATCAATGGCTATTAGCCAGGATGGTGTCCCTAGCCTCTGTTTGCCAGAATCTGGGAATGGGCGACAGGGAATGGATCACTTGATGATTACCTGTTCCATCCATTCCCTCTGGGGCACCTGGTATTGGCCACTGTCAGAAGACGGGATACTGGGCTAGATGGACCTTTGGTCTGACCCAGTATGGCCGCTCTTATGTTCTGTGGGGAAGTAGATCTCTGAATTTCTCTGCGGAGCCCCATACATTAAAATCGTACAGCCCCAGCAAAGCCTGTTGGTTAGCAATACGCAGATGTCAACACCCTGTTGAATAAATCTTCCTGCCAAATAAATTTAGCTTCTTAGTGTCTTTATATTTGGGGGTGGCAGCCTGGTGCTCTTGTTGCTCTCTCTCATTAGCCGCTGTCATGACTAACGAGCCCGGTGGTGGATGAGTATAAAGGTACTCAAAACCTTGGGAGGGTACATAGTATTTTCTTTCTGCCCTTTTTGAGGTGGGAGGCAATGAAGATGCTATAAAGCCCTTATAGGCCCTAGTATTACCTCATTAATTGGCAGAGCTATCCTGGAGGCACCCACAGATGGCAAGGTGTCAAGGTGAGGACTCCCTGACTTTCTTGATCTGTATGCCCCAGTCTGCGGCCACTTTCTTTAGCAACTCCTGATAAACTTTTAAATCATCAGGAGAGGGTGAAGTTGCCCTGAACAAAACAACTTCATCGGGAGGGGATGAAGAGGAAGCCAAGACTGGAAAGGGCAGAATTTCTTCTACAGGTATTGCTCTGGTTCTTGGTGCTCGGTACTGGACTCTGGAGACAGAACTGCCCACTGCATATACTCTGCCCTTCTAGAGGAGGGCGCCAAGTAGGCACAGTGAGGGAAAGATTGGAAGATGGAGGAATCCCCAAGGATTCCAAAATGGCCACTGATATGGAGCTGAACACCACTGGCCTGGTCACATTCCCATGGCGGTTCCAATTGAAGGGTCGTGGTGGTAGGCTGGGAGAGACGATTTATGAGGAGACCAGCGGGTCCCATTTCCAGCTTGTGAGACATAAGATTCCACTTCCAAATCACATAGTCATAAAATAAAATAAAAGAGACTCCCTGCCTCAAACAGCTTGTAATCTAAATAGGAATAAAGACATGAGAGGGGCATATAAAACATAAATGGGGGGGGGGGAGGGGTCAAAAGTAATAAACATGGGTACACTATCAGCTTTGCAGTAGAAGTGTGGTTTAAGAATGAACTTGAAGGAGGACAGGATAGTGATTATGCAAATTTGTTTGGGAATTTTGTTCCACACATAAGGGACAGCATAAAGGTGTTTGTGGGGAAAATCGGTAAGTGAACAGAAAAGGCTGCCATCACCAGTGAAGCAAAGAGCATGGGTCATGATGTGCTGAGACAAGTTCTTATCTATCACTTGTCCTATAAACACTTGTAGATGGAATCTGGACATGAAGTGAGCCTGGACATGAAGGCATAAGCAAATTCCAAATTTGCAATCTGCAGAGGAAAATATCTATGGTAATGATTTTAAACTTATATAACACATTTTGTCTCTAATGGTCCTGGGAGCTAAGTTGGATTAAAAAAACAATTAGGTGCCGTTAGACTGGATAGAATAAAATTTATAAGGGATATAAACCCTCTTGCTTCAGAAAACCAGTCTTCCAATAACTGCCGTGGAGTCAGAAAGAAATTTTCTCCATGGGCATGTCAGTGCCTAAATGCCCAATAGGAAAGCTTTTACAACTTTCTCTGAAGCATCTGGTACTGACCACTATACCACTGGTCCCATCCAGTATGGTGATTTTTATGTTCCTGTGACCTCAGAGCACTTTATAAATCAATATACAGACTATACACTGGGATCATTTCAGCCACTAACTGAAATGCTGCTACGTCTGGAATGAAACACGGCAACTTTTCAGCAGCACCCAGCAATACTAACTAACCAGTTAGGCCAGAAAATGAAGACTACACTATAGTCAAGTGAAACCACAGGTGCATTTTAAGTATGCAAAATGAACTTAACTGAAGGTATATCTTCACTGCAGAGTTAATCTGAGTGCTGGGCACTTGAGTCTTAGCACCCAGTTAGCCTAGCTCAGGTGTGAGTATTCACACTGCATAGTCCTACTCGAGTTGCTGCATCCACACTCATGTGAGGTACTAAGATTTCTAGGGTCACACCCTGAAGGTCTTACCTCTGCTCAGCTTGCAGTGTATGGTGAGAGAACTTGTCTGTCCTTTCTAGGCTCCTGTGCGGAAGTGGGCTTAGCCTACCAGCTCAGTAAAGCAAATCACTTCTGGCTTGGCCTGCTTTAGATGTCTGTCTGTGGCTTCCATTCCAGCCAGTCACAGGGCATGGATCCAACTCAGGATAATGAGCTGTTCCAAATGTTGGCATTACTGCAACTCTCGTTTCAGAACCAGCAGGTAGAAACAAGGCATAAGAAATGGTGGAGGGTATTTTGACAGCCGCTTGGCACTCTGAGCAGAGGGCAGCGTGGCTTGCTAAGGAGATCACACAGGTTGCATGCAGACAAGGAGCAGTGGAAACTGAATGCAAGTTTTAATAGCTGTGAAGTCCCCCTTTGCTGACCAGTGGCTCTGGAGCAGGGCTACAAGCTCGGCATGCTGGTACTACATCATCATTCAGACCTGAGATGACCAGCAGTGGACCCAGAACTTCTGCACGGAGAAGGCCACATTTCTTTGAGGAACTTGCTCCCCACCTTTCAGTGCCAGGACATGCAGCTGAGACAGGCCATACTAGTCCAGAAGCAGATTTACTATTACTATCTGGAAGTTGGCTACCCCAGACAGCTGCAGGTCTGTTGCTGGTCAATTTGGCATTGGCAACTGAACCGTCGGTGCTGTGGGGATGGCGGTGCTGTGGGGATGGATGTTTGCAAGACAATTATTGCTGTGGTTCACCCAAGTGTGGTGAAGATTGATAATGGCCCAGAAATAAATTTGAGCAAATGAGCTTCCCGAACTGTCTTGGGGCCACTAGGGACACATATGTCCATTGTGTGCCCCCTCCCCCACCCAAGATGCTTATAAGTTTGTAAATCAAAAAGGATACTACTCACTACTTATGTGAGTTAATCACGGAAGGAGAATCATAGACACCAGTATGGGAAGCAGGGATAGGGTGCATGATACCAGTGTATTTCAGAGAGCTGGTGTTTTCAAATTTGGACAAGTGGGACTTTATTTCCACCCTCCAATATGACTATCAAGGGCGGCGGTGGGGAGGGGGGGAGGGAAGGTCTGTGTCCATTGTTGTTTTGGGAGACCCAGCCAACTCTCTGCTGCCCTGGCTCATGAAGCCCTGCCCTGATGTGAGAACACCTGGAAGAAGGTTTCATAGTTGTAAGATGGTGGTAGAATGTACATTTGTCCAACAGAACGCAAGGTGGCATTGCCTACAAAACTGGTTGGCTGCTAGTGCATGTAATGCCCTTCAGGTCACTGGGAGATGCTATGCACTATACAATACATGTGAAGAGAAGAGGGCGTACGTTGGCCAAGAATAGATTCATGACTGGGCTGGCTTACAGGCTTGGTATAAACCGTCAGAAAGTGCCCCTCTGATAACTGGATTGGATCCAGGTGAGTGAGGGTAGAAATGGATGCCTTGTATTTCCACATCCTTGGTTTGGAGGGGAAAATGGGAAAAAGGGATAAAGTGAGCACAATGTTAGGGTGGTGTAGCAGTTTATCAATTCTATGTATTAATCTGAGATTATATTACAATCTTTGCATTGAAGTTCCTGGCTCTCTCTGTTGTTGTAAGGGCTATCCACACCTTGGTGTCAGCCTCTGGCCAGCTGGCAGGATAATGTCCCAGACGCTATCTCCTCTGTTCCAGTGGTGTGGAAGCACAGGAGAAGTGTAGAACTGTTGCCAGTTGTGCAGCCTCTGTGCAATGTGGGGTTTAAAAGTTGAACCAGTGACTTCCACTGTAGAAAAAGAGAGGAGGGTTGATGGCAAGAAAATATTGCTCGGGAGGAACTGGAGAACTAGCAGCACCAAGTTAATTAGCCTACAGCCACAGTGCAAAATGGATGGGTTACCAGCATGAGAATAAGCAGCACTTGGGGTTTAGTCTATAGACCTAGAAGGGCCAGCTAGCATGGGCTGACAGTATACCAAAATTGGGTGAGAAGTTTTTTATGTGTGGATGAGAGATGAATTTGGACAACGCCTGAATCAGAGCCCAGGTCAGCTGGGCAGTGAAGACATAACCATACCCTAAAGTTGAATTTGATTAGGTCGCTGGTAAGAGATTAGCACCACTGTTCCCGCTAAGCTGTGCACGTGTGCCTGCACACACTGATCCTAAACCCCGCGCACACGGCGAAACGTCGCGCGCACAAAAATTTGCACAGAAGCACAACTATTTGCACAGAAGAATTTTTGTGTGCACACGGCCTGTCAAAAATTAGAGGGAACATTGGTTAGCACCTGCCATGGAATTTTAATGATTACAAATGAGCAAGGATTTGGTGGTAGATCTCATCCAATAGAAAACATCATCATAAGGCTGACTCTGCCCTCCAATCAGTCCATGATGTCAACATCCATCACCCACTTGTTTCAAACAAGCACCTTCGTACTTTCTCCGATACTGCCCCTCATACTTGGGAAAAGCTCCCCATGAACATCTGCAAAAGTAAATCATTGTCTTCCTTCAAAACCCTCCTTACAACTCTCCTTTGCCAGGAGGCCCACAAAAACTTGACAACGGTTGTGCTGCTGTTGTGCTAAAACCACTCCCGATCATGCTGACCTATATTGTCTCATTGTTTCCTTGTACCCCCCCATCAATTTACTTGTATCCATCTGTTGTCTCTTATCTTCTACTTAGATTGTAAGCTCTTTGGGGCAGGGTCTGTCTTTCAGGTCTGTGTTTATACAGCATCTAACACAATGGAGGTCTCGTCCATGAATGGGGCTTCTAGGTGCTACAATAATACAAATAAATAATACCAGAATAGCACCTCTTAACACTGCACTGTGTCATTGGCTCAGGGATGATGAGTCAAGGAAGAGGTATCACTGTCAACCTGCTGAACTACCAAAACCACATACACTAAGGCCTTGTCCACGTTAGATTTTTGGGGAGAAATTACCCACCATTGCACTAGTACCATTGCAATTCCTCTGGTGGCAACAATGGCAGGCGCACTACTATAGACAGGGTACCAGCATTTACTGACATTTTCAGCACCGTGTTTTCTAGACCAGCCCTAGAATGCCAGTGAAACTGCAATGCGGGGAGGTTTCTAAGCAAAAACAAGAGTCTACTGTAGACATAACCAAAAGTATTCCTTAGTCATCTCCCATGCACACACTGACGTTGCTTATCTTAGGAGAACAGGTGGGATGACAACAAAGTGTCTATTACAATGCTGTACTTATATCGGGGTTGATCTTTGGTGTGTTGGAAACAAGCAGGCTGTATAGAGCAGTGCAGTGGAAGGAGCATTCATGGCTGCAGTTATGCTAGAAGTCCATTTCCTACAAAATGTAGGCATTTTGATGGCATTACGGATGGCATTACTTAGCTGGCTACATTTTGAACCACTTTGAGGTTAGAATCTCAGACTCTCAGAATTTTGTGCGTTATGGAAAGGAAATTGATAAAATGTTTTTAAAAAACCCACCTATCTTAGAGAGATAGATTGGAAAATCACAGAAGATATTATAGCCAGTATGCCACAAGCAAGTGAACAAGAATTATAACATAAAGAAGTAAACAAGCAATTTTGGACATGTACAGAAGGAAAGTCTTAAACTGCTGCCTGACCTTTTCCTTCTCTCTAAGAGTGGGAAAATATCCTTGCATCTATTTCTTTGTTTCGGTCTTTTCTACAGTGATTGTTCTGTAATGGACTATAAAGTAGATTTGCATGACTCATAAAGTGCTGGGCTGTTTTTCATTACTCCAGGGAGAATGTTGATAGTACAATAGGATTGTAAGTAGCATGATTCTAGGAATCATCTTTGAATTGGTTCCTGATGCCACCGTGCCTAGATAGATGGATTAGACAGAAACTGTTCCTTTGCTTGGGGATCTGTAAGAAGCCGAATTCATTAAGGCCATGCATTAACCACAGCTAGATACAGCTCATTGTCAGGAAGTTTCTCCTAATCTTAGTCCAAATATTTCATCTCTTACATTTAATTCTTTAGTCCTAGTTCTTCCTCCTTGAACTGCCCTAGATAAATATTTGCTTAGTTTATGTGTTGCTTTGCCAAGCTCTACCTATTTAGCCCTTAACTTTTCCTCATAATTCAATTCCTCCAGACTGTGAATTATTTTTAATTTCTCTCCAACTTGTCAATGTCTTTCTGGTGGAGAAATGTCCAACTAATTGCACTATTTCAGGTGTAGCTGTACCAGAACCATATCAAGAGGGTTTTACAGTACTACCTCTCTGTTCTGTGATATGATACCTCTGGGCATGCTGCCCAGAATATTATCTTTTTTTATAGTCAGTCTCTCCTAGGTGGGTGAGAGTGCCATATGGAGGTAATGCACCCTGAGCATGGAATAGAGATGGTTTGTGAACCCCAGGCTGAGAAAGGCCCATTGGGTTAGGAAGGGTGTGAGTGGAGGGGAGTTCCTTCTGAGGTTATTTTTTTAGAACTGTATTTGGGATTCAGGGATGATGGCCTCTGTTGCCAGCCTTGGAGGGTCTTTCGGTGCCTGTCTGTGTCATCAGCTGCATCCCTTCAAACTGGCCAAGAGGGCTGAACCATACTGTTTTGTTTGGTGATATGAAGGCCCGATGGGGGGAAATCACAGTTGTGAAGGCTTGGAGTCCCTGATCTCTGGTCAGCAGAAGATCAGGCAGGAAAAGACTTTGTATAAGGTGAAAACCTGGAACAAAACACCTAGTTTGGGGCAGGACCCACCTTTTTGTTCTGTGTTCGTATAGCACCTAGCATAATGGGGTTCTGGTCCATAACTGGGACTCTTAAGCATGACAGTAATACAAATAATAAATAATGTCATGGTGGCAGTGGTTTCACCTGTTATTTTGCAGTACCATGGGATCTAATTACCAAAAACAGTCAAGGCTTCAGTTTGGCCTCTTAGGAGCCTGCCCCTCCTGCACGACAGTTACTTGTCAAAACAGAATCTGTTAATAATTACTTTTTTCTGCCAACAGACACAGTATATAGAAACAAAAAGTGATAATGCTGGATGAGTATAGTCAATCTCCTCTGCACCATCTCCTCTGGCAAGATGGTAGTTTCAGCAACATTTATACAGTGACATCTCTATGAGAGCCCATTCATTATTATTTATGTGCCGACCGTGTGCCAAACTTCTTGCAGTATAAAAGCCAGGTCCAAGTCACAAAGAGCTTACAACAAAAATAGGTAATGGACAGATGAAAAACAGGTTGCAATGAAAAGGAGATGAGCAATGCAGTTTGTTATAGTTCATGCTTCATAGGTCTGAGATTTTAATTTATTCATCTTTAAAAAATATTTTGTCGATTTTTAAAAAAATATCAGCGTTGTTAACACTCCCTTGTGGGGTGAACTGATTTATGGAAGACATGTTTCTGTAATTCTTCTATCCTTCTTTCTTAAAAGACCACTCCAATGTTTCCACAAGTGCACTGAGGGCAATTCTGCTCTGCCTTCATTAAAACTTTATCAGTTTTGATCCATCTTTATTATGCAACCATGCTTCCTTAAGTGGTCACTGAAGACTAGCTTTATTGTGTGACATTATGGTTTGCTTTCCTTCATTTTTATTCTGCGCAATTTCAACCTAAATTGCATACAGGAAAAAGTCATTTTTTTCCATCTGGTATAGCCACCTGAATGTGATACGTATGGTACATTATACTTATCTCTTATTAGCAAGAATAAGGGGGGATATAATAGTGATAGAGGTCTATAAAATCATGAATGGTGTGGGGAAAGTGAATAAGGAAGTATTATTTACTTCCACAAGTTGTGTGTGTGTTGTGTGAAGAACTCATTGCCAGGGGATACTGTGAAGGCCGAAAGTATAAATGGGTTAAAAAAAGAATTAGATAAGTTCATGGAAGATAGGTCCATAAATTGCTATTAACCAAGAAGGTCAGAAACACAAGCTTATGCTTTGGATGTCCCTAATCCTTGACTTCCAGAAGTGGGGAGTAGACGACAGGGAAGGGATCATTTGATACATTGCCCTGTTCTGTTCATTCCTTCTGAAGCATCTGGCAAGGTCACTTTCAGAAGACAGGATGATCGGCTAGATGGACCATTGGTCTGACCCAGTATGGCTATTCTTATGTTCTTAAGAATCAGAATGGTTGAGTTTACCACTGTAGTGAAATAATAAGCTTAAAAAGATATAGTTTCTTTCCCCTCTGGCTTTTGGAATATAGATGACCTTCCAAAGGGATAAAATTTGACTTTTTTATTTTTATTTAAAAAGTAAAGCCTGCAAGAGATGGGCCTTTTACAAGAAATTCCAGTCCTGTTTAGGTTGCATGACTCTATTATGACTGAAGAACTAGTGAAATGTTAACAACACAAGAATCAACAAAATTGAGAAGGGAAGGTATCTTTAGTCAAACTGTTGAAAACTTTTTTTTGTAAATTTATTTTTGTTGACACCTATTGAACTTCAATGTCTTATTAACCTTTTTGATAAAGAAAGCTTTTAATAAAAGATTCAACATATTTGCCCCTTTTATTATGGAATTAGTACTCATAAACATCCAAGAGGTCCTCCAACAAAACCAAAGAACAACAAACTTGATATTTCTAATGTAGAAAATAAGCAGAAAAAATATTTAAACACGTACAACTTTGAAGGCCTTTCTGCATCATCAAGAAGCAATAAGGGATACAAGCCCAAAAATCCTTTCCAGGTCACCTTTAAAGACATTAGCACAGAGGTTAGGCCTAAAACTTAGTTTTTTATATGAAAAATGTGTGATAGAAAACTTGCATTGAAATAAGAGTATGTAAGAGGGAATGCTTGAGGCATGAAACTTTCTGCTGCCAAGTGTGGTGGATTGTGCCTTCTGCTTAAACGCATTTTTGCCAATATGTAGCCTCCACTCACACATTCACTGGATAACCACATTCATGTGCTCCCTGACGCACACCACCCAAGGACATGCAGGTGAGAGGCCAATGTATTTTTAACAGCATGGTTTTGACATAGAACTTGCTACAGGAAATGCTGATCTTACTCACTCTGAGAACAGCACACGATGCATGACAACTGCTAAGCAACAGATAGCAGAAGGGAGGAAATACTGTTAATGCTGTAACAAATGTGTGGCCATCTAGGACATAACATTTTTAACTGTGCTACACACCAACCCTTCAGAACTTCACAGTTCCTAAACCACCGGCTTCCATTGTAACAATTTGTTCACTTGCGTGAGTATAACATGTAGGCAGGAGCTACACCTAAGAAAGTTTTTCTTAGATTGAGGCAGGACAAACTTTATTGATGCTTTTTATTTTTTTAGAAGCAGAGCCTGAGGGGAATCACGTTTCTCCCAAGCTCTGACTCCTACTTATTGTGATAACAGAATGTGTAAAACCATCTGCAGTAATCTGGTAGTGACTGAGGGTGTATCGATGCTACAAGCGCTGCAGTGGTACAGCTAAATTGACCTACATTTTCGGTGTAGACCAGGCCTGAGGCTGCACTAATGTCACATCAATCATTTGTGCTAAAGAATGATCTCCACTAGCGTTTAGCAGAATGCACAATGACACAGTTTGGCAAAGAGGTCAAATTACTACAAGAGGAAAAACAAGGAAATGTGACTTTGCTTTGCAGGGATGACAGGTAAGGATCCCTTATCATCTACCCAATTTATTTGAGCATAAGCTTTCGTGAGCTACAGCTCACTTCGATGAATGCATCCGATGAAGTGAGCTGTAGCTCACGAAAGCTTATGCTCAAATAAATTTGTTAGTCTTTGTTAGTCTACAGGGCAATGTATCAAATTGTAAGGTGCCGCAAGTCCTCCTTTTCTTTTTGCGAATACAGACTAACATGGCTGCTACTCTGAAACTTATCTTCTACCGTATATTGTAAGGCTTTATGTAAAGCTTTCCAAACATAAGAAATTAATAGCAACTTTTCAGCTATATTCGAGGGCCAAAGCTTTAACGTCTGCACTTCACCAGCCCCCATGTGGAGTCCTAGGCCTCATCATGCAGAAATTAAAAACTTTTTTTTTTTCCCGTATTTAAGCCTAGAGCTGAAATCTGTCTTGCAGAGCCAATACTCAGTCTGTTACAGATATGTTAAAAGGCTGGATTTACGTAGGAACATAGCCATACCAAACTGGACTGTGCTCTATCTAGTCCAGTATCCTGTCTTTGACAGTAACCAGTACTAGCTGCTTAAGAGGAAGTTGCAAGAAATCCTGCATTAGGCAGTTATAGAATAACCTGCCTTTAGGGAAGTTATTTTCCTAAATTCATTAGTAAGAGAGTGACTTGTGCAACAAAGTAGAAGATTTTCTCTCTTCCAAGCTCTTGGTGTTTTTTAAAGTCCTTGCTAATGCAACTCAGGATTTTTTTTTAATCTATGTAAAATATCCAAATGTTTTGTTAAGTAATTTGAAAGTGCATAGAAGTCACATCACACTTTTCCTTTGCCCGAGTAACTGAAAGATGGTAATTCTCTCCCTCAGAGAATCTACCACACTGATACACTGCTGTGAGGATAGCAGGTCAATGAAGGAGCTGTATGTGCTGGGCCTGCTGCAGAGCTTCTATGGAGCACTCAGGAGATCAGGTAGAACAGGAGACTCAGCAGGCCCTGAAACGGGAAGGCTCACCACACAAGGAGACAAATCTGAGTCTCTCAGTGGACTGGCAGAAGCTACTTGGTTCTCCAGTTTCTGAAGTCAAACCTCCCTAGCTGAGATTAACTGGAGAAGCTTTAGATTTACCGACAGACCTGAATGAATTGCTGGTGATTAGCTTTTGGGCCCAACAGTGAGTGAGGAAGCTTTAGGAGTTGTCTGCTAGGTGTCAGAGTAGCAGCTGTGTTAGTCTGTATTCGCAAAAAGAAAAGGAGGACTTGTGGCACCTTAGAGACTAACCAATTTATTTGAGCATAAGCTTTCGTGAGCTACAGCTGTGTTGCTCTGCTGATTTATGAAGCCTTCCCCTTCAGGCCTGAAACAGGGTGAGGACCTTTTCAATTTGCCTGACAGACTTCCTTGCTACCTCTCAGGCTTAGGAGATGCCTCCTCAGAAGCTGCACAGCAGCCAGCACAATAGTTGCTTTGCTTTTTGGTAATTTTCTCTTTCCTCCATTTTTTAAAAGGAAATTTTCCCCTCCAGCCCCACCTGCCGTGACTGTTAGCAAGAACAAATGGCATAAAAGGAAGGAGAGGCCACAGGCACTTCTAATTTAGTGACAGCAGAAACAGAACTTGGTTCATTCTGTTTCAAGAGCTACATAGAGCCCTTTCACTTGAGCTACAGGTGAATCACTTAGCAACATAGACCACATGACATACAGCTAAATAGTCTTAATTGTAATGTGTTCATGAACAATCTACAAACCAAGATTTAACACACTTTGAATAATTAAGAGATTTAAGAAAATGTCAGCTCCTTGCGGGCATTTCACAGAAAGAGGCTATATGCATGGAAAGAATTATTTACCCAGCTCTTCTGGGCAGTGTCCCTTGAAAATAAGCCAAAAGTGCTGGAGACACTAAGTCTTGGAGGACAGCTGGCAAAGCACAAATATGTTCCAGTGCCTGGATGCACAATCTCTTCTGGATTCTGGGACGGAACTTCGCACCCGCTCTGCATCCAGGCTCATCATTCATCCAACAGCTTTATTTGGGTATCAGATTGTATCACTTTTCCTCAAGTATCTTTTGCCTCTTTTGTAAATTGATCCTGTACACCTGTCTGACAAATCATCCAAAAACTGGTTCAAGCTCTGGTGTAGCTTGGGATGCACTGTGCATATAGGGCAGAACTTTGCCTTCTCTCTTTGGAGCCACAGTATGGAGGGGAAAGAAGAGTCACAGCTGTATGGTGGGACCAGAGACTTCCTGCTGGATGATGGCAGTAGAATGTGATTCTATGGTGAGAACCTGCCACTGGGGGTGGGAGGGTGGCATGCTGGGCAGTACAGCGGACAGGTCAAGGTCAGTTATATCTGTGCAACACCACTAGAGTAGCAGGTTTGCACTAGTGTAAAGAATGGAAGTATTTGGCCCTCTAAGCAGAGCCACAGAGCTATGAACTCTCCAAATGAGACCTGTGCGTAGAGCCATTCTTATGTTTTTATGAAATCTCCATCTTGCAGGGCCTACCAGGCATTTAATACTAAGATGGGTCAAATTATTATTGGTTCTAAGTTGCTCTTCCAAAGTCCATAACACACTTTACCTAGAACTCAGAAAGGTGTCCAATTCTTCCTTACTTCAAAGATAGTCAGAAATTGCTTTCAGTCCAATTCTTCAGGGGCTGTTCAAACAATGATGCTAAACCTGCAACCAAAGGGGCCATAACCCAGGCAGAGACTGGCTGAAAGTTTCCTGCTCATGTTATGCCAGATGGGGTGGAGCACAAGCTTTCATGCTGGCAATAACTTGAGCATCCTAGGGAATCAGGATGTCTCCCTCTTTTATTGTAGCCCTGGCTCGTTGCAGATTCTCCTCTCCTCCTTTTTAAGGAGGACACTTCTATCCAATCATCCCCTAACTTCCCCCACCACATACATCAGTTCTTGACACATTCCCTATTGCCCCAAACCTCCGAGCTGGCAATGCATAAGAACGTGGGATAGTGAAGAAAAACATTTCATACCAAATCCTGGGTCTTGTAGGTGGGAGTGGATGGGATAAAATGTGCTTGAACCAGCCCTGTGATAAATACGTGCCATGGGCACACAAACTTTGCCCAACAGGTGACTGGTTAGCAGTTTGCCAGGCATCCAAGAGTTGCATTTAATCTGTATAAAATGGAGCTGCTTGTAGCCACTCTAATCTTTAACACAAAGCTTGTGGCTTTCAGCCAGGATACTCGGATTGAGAGAGATCACTGCATGTTGGGCCATGAAGTCTCCATGGGCTGCATTTTATGAGACTGCACTTTGGCAACCCTTGGTTTAAGCAATGGCAGACACACCAGCTTTGGTGTGCACTGGCTTTCAGGGACTACATTAGATTTCTAGGAGCAGGAGTAGCAGCAGGAGCTATGAGTACAAAACTAATCCCTCCCCCCCCCCACATCATTAGAATTGCTCACAGAGGTGCAATGTTTTATTTGCTGCCAGAATTAGCAGGCAAACGGCCATGGTCAGTATTACACTGGTACAGTAAGCATCTTAAATTAACATTTACTATCTTATGCTCGAATCATAACAAGAGTGTCTTAAGTACTAGCCTTCACAGTGATTATGGCAAACCTTAAGAGTTAAAAACCTGAGTGATCAGTTTGCTTTCAATCCTTTTCATGGTGAAGCTTGATGTATCATGGGTCCCTTGCCTTCCATCCATTAGATTATTACTTTCCTTTCTTCCCTTTCTTTTTGGGGGAGTCAGGCCAGTTAAAGCCACGGAACTCCAGGCAGGCAGCAGCATTGTGAGAAATGTAGTAGGCATTGAGCATGGCAGCTGGGCTAAGGATATCCACTTCGCTCACTGGCTTCTTTGTTTTCTTCGGGGAGCCTTTGGATTTGCTGCGTGTGGATTTGCCACCTTTACCTGCCTGTAAAAGCAGAACAGCAACAAAACACCCAGGGATTGCAAATAGATCTGGATCATGATTGTGTCAATGCCATCTACAAGAACTCAGAGCACCTCACTCCTACATTGCAATACTGCCTTTCTCACCCAGTACTGGGGTCCCACCTAAAGCTACACTGCTGCACCAAAATCATGATCTGCAGCACCCCCAGTGAAGTTAGTCCAGGGTCTCTTGACCACAGACTACTACCCTGGGTGTGGATTTTGTTAGATGGACTAATAGCTATGACATAGTAGGACAAACCTACCAAAGTGATATCTACTCTATGGTCCAGGTTAGATTGTGAAAAGGTCAACAGAAAGGAAAGGCTGCATAGATATTTTTGATAAAACTGGTGGATTAAAGTGAGCAATCTAACCAGTCAATTAGTGCTCCAAACTGTGTTTATCTCTAGTTAAAAAACTATATCTGCACAGGCTGAAAGTTGTTAGTCCATACAGAACAGGTAGTTACTAAGCGCTTCTTGAAGAATGCACTAAAATGTCATTCTGAAGCACATAAAATGTCGTATCACCATCCTCTACTCTTCACCTGTTTGTCTTGAGACTGTAAACCAGGATGGTACAGCACCCAACTGGGGCCTTTGGCTGCTTCCATAATATAAATATGTACTACTACTGCATCTAAGAGCAAAACCATAACTACCCGCTTTAGCAAATACATCTATAACGAGCAAGTATCTATTTAATACTCACCAAGAGCCTGATCGAAACCCTACTGAAGTCAATGGAAAGACTCCAATCAAATTGAATGGATTTGGCTCAGGCCCTTTGCTCCCATCGTGCTGCCTCAGAGGACAGATTCTCTGCATATGGTCATTTTGAACATTTAAAGATCTAATCAAGAATCTGTAGAGAAAACATGCAGAGGAAATATGGAAACACTTCAAGATGAGCGGATGCCATGAGGAGAAGGAAGTGCGATTTTTTGGGCTACAGCACACGTGCAGAGAATGGAATGAGGAGCCATTTTCGAGAGGAAAGGTATTCAAGAATACCTACACTTCCTAAGTGATTAAAAGCTCTTGGACTTTGTCCTCATGCCAGACACCACATCCACTGCACATGGGGTAGCCTGTGTTACTGCCTACCTAGCAGTGCGTTATACAGGTAATTTCACATGCTCTTCTGAATGACTGGATTGATGCATTCTTCACAAGAAATGCATCAGTTGATGCACAAGAGAAACAAATGACTTTGATGCAGTCAGAAAAGTTATGAACATCATCATCATCACTTCAGGAGACAACGTTATCACTATGGAACAGGAATGCATGTGCCACATTTTTACAACATAAACCATGAGAAGTACCTCCATGGCTCAGTACATGTCAGCAGAAGAGAGGCATAAATGGAAACTCAGTGACACAGTCCTGGAACATGACTCATCTAAATCAATCCACAGATAAACATGAAGGAACATGTATGGTAAAAATAAGAGGAAATGCAATTCAAATGAAACACAGAGCCAAACTGCAGCATCCTCAGAAAGAGAAAACAAAATCCCCCCCCCGAAGGAAAATGCAGAGCACAAGCTGTAGGGCAGTGGTTCTCAAACTTTTGTACTGGTGACCCCTTTCACACAGCAAGCCTCTCAGTGCGACCCCCCCTTTATAAATTAAAAACATCTTTTACATATTTAACACCATTATAAATGCTGGAGGCAAAGCGGGGTTTGGGGTGGAGACTGACAGCTCGTGACCCCCCACGTAATAACTTCACGACCCTCTGAGGGGTCCCAACCTGCAGTTTGAGAACCCCTGCTGTAGGGAATGAAGGTTTAGCATACAACACTACCTGTCATGTGGAAAGCAAACTGCTTGCAATCAGACATCGATTAGCATAAGTGACAAACTTTCATACAAATAGTAATTGCATAGCTATAATTTGCTGAATACTCATTGTAATGGAATGTGTATGGTTTATGACGTAAGTGCACCGCTTACGTAGATTGATTTTTAAACAAGCCTCCTGAAATACACTCCCATACATTTGTGCCCTAAAAACAGATGCACTGGCAAATTTTTGAAGTGCAATTACTTTCCTGCTGGAAGTTTGGCCCATAGTATTAAAGTGTCCACAGAATTTTGTGATCTTTCAGAATGAAAAGGAGGACTTGTGGCACCTTAGAGACTAACCAATTTATTTGAGCATAAGCTTTCGTGAGCTACAGCAAGATACTCTGAAACCTGTCAGAATGAAAGGCACTGTATTTAAGTGCAAGTTGTTATGGGGCCACACAGTTATTCGGGAGGTGACAATTGTCTCACCACTATTTCTCTCCTTCATTGTGAGAAATGCCTCTGACCTCCCGCTACTTTGCTTGCCCACAATCATTATCAGCAGTGAAGCACTTTCATTATTTCTGATGAGCTCTAGGTCCCCATTTCCTGTCTCTCCATTAAACTGCAGAACAGGAAGCTGAAGTTTGCATGTTGCAACATGTCTAGTAACACTAGAGCAGTGCTACTCAAAGTGGTGGTCTGCGGACCGGTGCCAGTCCGCAAGCCATCAGCTGCCGGTCTGCGTGCACATTGGAAAAAAAAATTGCGGGTCCCCAACATTATACAGCTTGAGAAGCACTGTCCTAGAGGATTCCAACCTAGGGATCTCTTACAAACTTCCCAGGCATCCAAGGGCTGCATCTCACTTGTACGGCATTGAACAGATCATGGCCCTCCCTCATCTCACAGAGGCATAGCTCAGACAGTTCACAGATCCAAACAAGATCTAAGTACCTATTCTTGTGGCACCTTAGAGACTAACCAATTTATTTGAGCATAAGCTTTCGTGAGCTACAGCTCACTTCATCGGATGCATACTGTGGAAAGTACACAAGATCTTTTTATACACACAAAGCATGAAAAAATGGGTGTTTACCACTACAAAAGGCTTATCTTTAGATAAGCTATTACCAGCAGGGGAGTGGGGTGGGGGGAGAGAAAACCTTTTGTAGTGGTAAACACCCATTTTTTCATGCTTTGTGTGTATAAAAAGATCTTGTGTACTTTCCACAGTATGCATCCAATGAAGTGAGCTGTAGCTCACGAAAGCTTATGCTCAAATAAATTGGTTAGTCTCTAAGGTGCCACAAGTACTCCTTTTCTTTTTGCGAATACAGACTAACACGGCTGTTACTCTGAAACCAGTACCTATTCTATTCTGGTTCTTATTCCATGCCCAGCATCATGGTATTTTGGCACCTTCCGAAGATGCTGGACATTTCTACTCTTGTGGAAAGTGCAACGGAATCTTTATTGACCCCAAGTGGTCAGAATTTTAATTTTACGAAGCACGTGTAATGCTCTACTGCCTACTTACAAATATGGCAAAGCAGAATCTGGTGCATCCAAACACACAACTTAAAACGTACGTTAGGTAGGTCAGTTTGTGTTCTTCAGCTTCATAATACAGTAGAACCCCAATGTAATGAACGCTGGTCTTACAAATGGCTGGTTATATGAACCGTTTTTATCCCTTGATCAATAAGGTACACATGTATTTACTTGAATAAGGAGCACAGGTCAGGTGCACTCACAGCATGGGTGTACTGACCTTCCTTACACACTGCTCAAAGTGCCTTTTTAGTAATATAACAAAAGTGCTGTATGAAGAACATGTCGACATCCCTTCACATTCTGAAGTCTTCAGTGCACTGGAAATCCCTTAGCCGTGGTTTGATGAACAAGAAGAAAACGATGCAGTGTAACTTGGTGGCAAAGAAGAGATACAGTTCTTTTAAAGCGAAATCAGCTATTTATTTAACCAGTGACTATAGGGACACAACAGCACAATATGTTCATACAATACTGTATGAAGTAGTGAAATCCATCTGCAAGATTGTAACAGACATATTGTATACATTTATTACTATTCATTATGTACACTATCACTGAACAATTAGTAAGCAAGTTTATGCACCCTTCCTACTCTAATTTTGAACTCCTCAGTTCCCAATTAGTTCACAGATTGTTCTGCATAAATAAATATAATTGTACATTTAAAAAAATTAACTTGTATTACCATGGTAAGTCCTTTTATTGACCTGAACTGATGGACTCAGCATGAAGCCCTGAAGATAGAACCTGCAATATACAAATCATGCAAAGGGTTACATGCTATGCAGATATCACAGTATTGCTCTCTATTCCCCCTCAACCCTATGGCCATTTACAAAAAGGAAATGGAACAGGTAATAAAATGAGCTCCACCGAAAAAACCTTCTGTCTTGTACAGATAACTACAGTAGGCTAGAACTGTTTTAATTGTAAATGGCAAGAACAGATTGGTTGAATCATCTACACCAGTTGTTCATGACTCCATAGGTCTACTTAAGATTTCCAGCTTTGCTCTGAGACAGGAGTTCTCCTGTGTTGTAAGAGACCATCTGAATATCAGAAGTGCAATGAGTTAAGAAAGAGGGTGAGGGAAGAGACCTAAATTGCAGCTCACTGTGTTACACAGATAGCAAACTGGGAAAGAACCTAGTGGTGGTAGATGTGCAAAAGTTCTGTTAAATTACTACAGTTTATAATTAACAACCCTTCCCCTTAAAAATCAACCTCAGTTCCTGCAGTTTCAAAATTGCATTTTTGATTGGAGAGGGAAGGAAACATTCTCTCTCAGAAAAAAGAAAAGGAGGACTTGTGGCACCTTAGAGACTAACCAATTTATTTGAGCATAAGCTTTCGTGAGCTACAGCTCACTTCATCGATGAAGTGAGCTGTAGCTCACGAAAGCTTATGCTCAAATAAATTGGTTAGTCTCTAAGGTGCCACAAGTCCTCCTTTTCTTTTTGCGAATACAGACTAACACGGCTGCTACTCTGAAACCATTCTCTCTCAGGTATTTCTTAAGCTCCTATCACCACAGTATCCTACTTCAACTCCACTGCTGCAAAGCAGGGGAAGAAGAAACAGGAGAATTCGATCGCCGAGGAAACTTTCTCACACGTGATCAGCACTGCACCATCCCCTCCAAGGAAGTTGAGCAGCACTGGAACAGGTGACCCCTAGAGGATTTTAAGCCCAGGTAGGGGTGGTCCAGGTGTACTGAATCTTGCCTCAGCTCAGGAGGGACGAGGACTAGATGCCCTCTTGAGGACCCTTCCAGCCCTACACTTCTGTGATTTATTTTCTCCTTGCAGAAAGGCGAGTTGAGGACAGCCTGCAGGGCTGTCTTGCCAGGCCTCGCACTCGTCCCCCAGCCGGGAGCGCCCCTCACAATCCCAGAGCCGCACAGGGGACGTTACAGCCACCTTACACCCAAGCCCCAAACCAGCCACGTAGCCTCGTAACCCCAGGAACACCGCACCGTTGAACAGCCCGATTACCAACCCGTGCGCTGGGAGCGATGGTGCACGCCTGCCCGGGCGCAGGGCTGCAACCCCCGTGGCCAGGGAACACGCTCCCCCCGCCCAACGGGAGCCCCCCCGGCGCGCGTGCAAACACACCGCCTCTCCTGCGCGGGCCGCAGCCCGGAGCGCGTGGCAGCACGGCTGGCCGGACCCGGGGGCGGCTCGCGCTCCCCGCCGGGGCCAGGCGAGGCAGCCAGCGGGCGTGGCCTCCTCCCAGGAGTGGGCGGGGTCTCCCCTCTTGTTTACACCTCCCACGTCCCGTTACCAAGGCGCCGGCGAGGCTCGGCCAGGCCCCGCCCCCGCCCCCGCCCCCGCCCGCCTGCGTCCTCTCCGCCGGGGGAAGGGCGGAGGGGGGGCCGGAAACCCGGGGAGAGGCGCGCGCGCGCGCGCCCCTTCCACCTGTGGGGCCCAACGGTCACCCACCTCAGGGAAAGGGCGGGAAAGCTCTCCCGGGGCAGCGGGGTGTCGCCCCTCCCCGCTCTCAGCATTGGAGACTCTGTCAGGAAACAGCGCCAGGGGCCGACCGGCCTCCCGCACCGCACACCCTGTCATAACTATAAAGGGAAGGGTAAAGCCCTTTGAAACCCCTCCTGGCCAGGGGAAAGCTCCTCTCACCTGTAAAGGGTGAAGAAGCTAAAGGTAACCTCGCTGGCACCTGACCACAATGACCAATGAGGAGACAAGATACTTTCAAAAGCCGGGAGGAGGGAGAGAAACAAAGGGTCTGTGTGTGTATCTATAGGCTGCTTTTCTGCCGGGGATAGACCAGGAATGGAGTCTTAGAACTTTTAGTAAGTAATCTAGCTAGGTACGTGTTAGATTATGATTCCTTTAAATGGCTGAGAAAAGCATTGTGCTGAATAGAATAACTATTTCTCTCTATCTTTTTTGTAACTTAAGGTTTTGCCTAGAGGGGTTCTCTATGTTTTTGAATCTAATTACCCTGTAAGATATCTACCATCCTGATTTTACAGGGGGGATTTCTTTATTTCTATTTACTTCTATTTTTTATTAAAAGTCTTCTTGTAAAAAACTGAATGCTTTTTCATTGTTCTCAGATCCAAGGGTTTGGGTCTGTGGTCACCTAGGCAAATTGGTGAGGCTTTTTATCCAACATTTCCCAGGAAAGGGGGGGTGCAAGTGTTGGGAGGATTGTTCATTGTTTTTAAGATCCAAGGGTCTGGGTCTGTAGTCACCTAGGCAAATTGGTGAGGCTTTTTACCAAACCTTGTCCAGGAAGTGGGGTGCAAGGTTTTGGGAAGTATTTTGGGGGGAAGGACGCGTCCAAACAGCTCTTCCCCAGTAACCAGTATTAGTTTGGTGGTGGTAGCGGCCAGTCCAAGGACAACGGGGGGAATATTTTGTACCTTGGGGAAGTTTTGACCTAAGCTGGTAAAGAGAAGCTTAGGAGGTTTTTCATGCAGGTCCCCACATCTGTACCCTAGAGTTCAGAGTGGGGGAGGAACCTTGACATGGTGGCAAAGTGGTGGGATTAACCTGAAATCATTTTGAGATCCAGTTGAGATTTTTTGAACTAGAAATACAGATTTTTAAAAAGGAAATTTTTTTTTCCTTTGGAAAGGAAGTCCAGAAAGCAGTTGAAACTGAAAGCTGAAACTGTGGCCAAGCAGAGACAAAAGGGGATTATCTTGTGAATTGCAGGTTTTCTTTGCCTGGAGGCAGGGTACTTAACTCCTGCAGGGAAATTCACAGTCTTCCAACCCAGAGTTTTTTTTTCTTTTCTTCCTAAAAGTAAATAGGGGGGGTGTGCTCTACCCATTTGCCTGGAGACAAAAGTGGCAGGGTTTTTTTTTTTAGGATTTTGATTTTTTTGTTTTACAAGGAGCACAGGTTTGAAAAGGAATTTTTTTTTCTTTGGGCTGGGTAAGCAGGTTTCCAAGTAGTTGGAGGTTTTTTGCTTTAATTTGGGCCCAGAGCAGAGACAAGGGAATTGTCTTTTTCTGTAGGCTGACAGTCACTATCAGAGAATAGGTATTCTATTTCAGCACAGCAAAATTTTACAGCCACGTTTTGTTTGTTTATTTCTAAACCTCGGGTGTAAAGTTAGTTAAAAACAGAGAGGTTAGAATGACCAAATCCTCAGCTCGACTACAGCTGGAATTAGCCAAATTTCAGGCTGAGGAAAAACAAAGGGAACATGAAAGACAGATAGAACTCATGCGGCTGGAGAAGGAGGTACAGGAGGCTGCCCACAAGAGGGAAATGGAGGCAAGGAAGCATGTGGAGGAGGAGAAGGAAAAAGAGAGGAAGCATGTGGAGGAGGAGAAGGAAAAAGAGAGGAAGCATGTGGAGGAGGTGGAGAGGATAAAGGCCCAGCAGAATATACCAACAAACCCTAGCAATCCTTCTCCAGGTACCACTTCCCATCCCAGAAAGTTCCCCACCTACAAGGCAGGTGATGATACTGAGGCCTTAGAAAACTTCGAAAGGGCCTGCCTTGGGTACAACATCTCTACTGACCAATACGTGGTAGAGCTGAGGCCGCAGCTCAGTGGACCCTTAGCTGAGGTGGCAGCTGAAATGCCTAAAGAACACATGAACAAGTATGAACTGTTTAAATCCAAGGCGAGAGTCAGAATGGGGATAACACCCGAGCAGTCTCGTCAGAGGTTCAGAGCCCTAAGGTGGAAACCAGACATGTCATTTACCCGACATGCCTACCACATTGTGAAACATTGGGATGCCTGGATATCAGGAGCAAGTGTTGAATCTCCAGTAAATTTGCCCTTCCTAATGCAAATGGAACAATTCTTAGAGGGTGTTCCTGAGGAAATAGAAAGATACATCCTAGACGGGAAGCCCAAAACTGTAATCGAGGCAGGAGAGATTGGAGCCAGATGGGTGGAGGTGGCAGAGAAGAAGAAAACTGGTCGCAGTTGGAGCGGAGACCAGAAGGGACCACCCCAGACCACACCCTATTACCGGGGGCCGCCCAAAGCCCCACCTACCTCCCAAAGAACCCTCCAGACCCCTTATCGTCCCACCACCCCATTCTCCAGCAACCCTCCTCGCCCCAGTGACCCGTCAGCTGGACGATGTTTTAAATGTAACGAGCTGGGGCATGTAAAGGCCAACTGCCCCAAGAACCCCAACAGATTACAGTTCATTGCACCGGAATCACACCAGAGGTCCACAGGCCCAGATACCTCCCAGATACCCTTGGAGCGGAGGGAAACTGTGAGTGTGGGCGGGAAGAAGGTCACCGCGTGGAGGGACACCGGAGCACAAGTGTCAGCTATCCATGCTTCCTTAGTGGACCCCAATTTAATCAACCCAGAGATCCAAGTGACGATTCAACCCTTCAAGTCCAACTCTTTCAATTTGCCTACAGCCAAGTTGCCTGTCCAGTACAAGGGCTGGTCAGGAATGTGGACTTTTGCAGTCTATGATGATTATCCCATCCCCATGCTGTTGGGGGAAGACTTGGCCAATCATGTGAAGCAGGCCAAGAGGGTGGGAATGGTCACCCGCAGCCAGGCTAAACAAGCCGTGAGGCCTAGCTCTGTTCCGGAAACTTCTATCAGGACCCAGTCAGAGGTGATGGACCCGGACCCCAGGCCAATGTCTGCAACAGCAGTAGTGGATCCAGTCCCAGAACCGGAACCAGCCAAACAACCAACACCAGACCCCGTACCAGCACTGAATCCAGTACTTGCAACCTCAACACCAGAGGGCCCCACTGAACCTGAACTGGCAGCAGCCGATAACCCTACACAAGAGGCTCAGCCGGAGCCTGAATCCCAACATAGTGCACCAGCGGAGAGCGGTTCACAGTCAACAGAAACAGCTCCATCCCCTATATCGCTTCCAGAGGGACCAAGCCTAGGTCCACAATCCCATGAGGAACTGATGTCTCCAGCATCAAGGGAACAGTTCCAGACCGAACAGGAAGCAGATGAAAGCCTCCAGAGAGCTTGAGCAACCCACCGCCTCTCAGCTCTTCTAATCGATCCAGGTTTGTTATAGAAAGAGGACTTTTATACAAGGAAACTCTTTCTGGTGGACACCAGGAAGACTGGCATCCTCAGAGACAGTTGGTAGTTCCAACTAAATACCGGGCCAAGCTCTTGAGCTTAGCCCACGATCACCCTAGTGGCCATGCTGGGGTGAACAGGACCAAAGACCGTTTGGGGGGGGGGGGGGGGGTCATTCCACTGGGAGGGAATGGGCAAGGATGTTTCTACCTATGTCCAGTCTTGTGAGGTGTGCCAAAGAGTGGGAAAACCCCAAGACCAGGTCAAAGCCCCTCTCCAGCCACTCCCCATCATTGAAGTTCCATTTCAGCGAGTAGCTGTGGATATTCTGGGTCCTTTTCCGAAAAAGACACCCAGAGGAAAGCAGTACATACTGACTTTCATGGATTTTGCCACCCGATGGCCAGAAGCAGTAGCTCTAAGCAACACCAGGGCTAAAAGTGTGTGCCAGGCACTAGCAGACATTTTTGCCAGGGGAGGTTGGCCCTCCGACATCCTCACAGATGCAGGGACTAATTTCCTGGCAGGAACTATGGAAAACCTTTGGGAAGCTCATGGGGTAAATCACTTGGTTGCCACTCCTTACCACCATCAAACAAATGGCATGGTGGAGAAGTTTAATGGAACTTTGGGGGCCATGATACGTAAATTTGTAAATGAGCACTCCAATGATTGGGACCTAGTGTTGCAGCAGTTGCTCTTTGCCTACAGAGCTGTACCACATCCCAGTTTAGGGTTTTCCCCATTTGAACTTGTATATGGCCGTGAGGTTAAGGGGCCATTGCAGTTGGTAAAGCAGCAATGGGAGGGATTTACACCGTCTCCAGGAACTAACATTCTGGACTTCGTAACCAACCTACAAAACACCCTCCGAACCTCTTTAGCCCTTGCTAGAGAAAACTTACAGGATGCTCAAAAAGAGCAAAAAGCCTGGTATGATAAACATGCCAGAGAGCGTTCCTTCAAAGTAGGAGACCAGGTCATGGTCTTAAAGGCGCTCCAGGCCCATAAAATGGAAGCATCGTGGGAAGGGCCATTCATGGTCCAGGAGCGCCTGGGAGCTGTTAATTATCTCATAGCATTCCCCACCTCCAACCGGAAGCCTAAGGTGTACCATATTAATTCTCTAAAGCCCTTTTATTCCAGAGAATTAAAGGTTTGTCAGTTTACAGCCCAGGGAGGAGACGACGCTGAGTGGCCTGAAGGTGTTTACTACGAAGGGAAATGTGCTGGTGGTGTGGAAGAGGTGAACCTCTCCATGACCCTTGGGCGTATGCAGCGACAGCAGATCCAGGAGCTGTGCACTAGCTACGCGCCAACGTTCTCAGCCACCCCAGGACTGACTGAACGGGCATACCACTCCATTGACACAGGTAATGCTCACCCAATTAGGGTCCAACCTTACCGGGTGTCTCCTCAAGCTAAAACTGCTATAGAACAGGAGATCCAGGATATGTTACAGATGGGGGTAATCCGCCCCTCTGAAAGTGCATGGGCATCTCCAGTGGTTCTAGTTCCCAAACCAGATGGGGAAATACGTTTTTGCGTGGACTACCGTAAGCTAAATGCTGTAACTCGCCCAGACAACTATCCAATGCCACGCACAGATGAACTATTAGAGAAACTGGGATGGGCCCAGTTCATCTCTACCTTGGACTTAACCAAGGGGTACTGGCAGGTACCGCTAGATGAATCTGCCAAGGAAAGGTCAGCCTTCATCACACATCTCGGGCTGTATGAATTTAATGTACTCCCTTTCGGGCTGCGAAATGCACCCGCCACTTTCCAAAGACTTGTAGATGGTCTCCTAGCGGGATTAGGAGAATATGCAGTCGCCTACCTTGACGATGTGGCCATATTTTCGGATTCCTGGGCAGACCACCTGGAACATCTACAAAAAGTCCTTGAGCGCATAAGGGAGGCAGGACTAACTGTTAAGGCTAAGAAGTGTCAAATAGGCCTAAACAGAGTGACTTACCTTGGACACCAGATGGGTCAAGGAACTATCAGCCCCCTACAGGCCAAAGTGGATGCTATCCAAAAGTGGCCTGTCCCAAAGTCAAAGAAACAGGTTCAATCCTTCTTAGGCTTGGCTGGTTATTACAGACGATTTGTACCGCACTACAGCCAAATCGCTGCCCCACTGACAGACCTAACCAAAAAGAAACAGCCAAATGCTGTTCAGTGGACCGAAAAGTGTCAGAAGGCCTTTAACAAGCTTAAAGCGACACTCATGTCTGACCCTGTACTAAGGGCCCCAGACTTTGACAAACCGTTCCTAGTAACCACAGATGCGTCCGAGCGTGGTGTGGGAGCAGTTTTAATGCAGAAAGGACCTGATCAAGAATTCCACCCTGTAGTGTTTCTCAGCAAAAAACTGTCCGAGAGGGAAAGCAACTGGTCAGTCACTGAAAAAGAATGTTACGCCATTGTCTACGCTCTGGAAAAGCTACGCCCATATGTTTGGGGACGGCGTTTCCACCTGCAAACCGACCATGCTGCACTGAAGTGGCTTCACACCGTCAAGGAAACTAACAAAAAACTTCTTCGGTGGAGTTTAGCTCTCCAAGATTTTGATTTCCACATCCAACACATCTCAGGAGCTTCTAACAAAGTGGCTGATGCACTCTCCCGTGAAAGTTTCCCAGAATCAACTGGTTAAAATCGTCCTTGAGATGTGGAAAATATTGTTAGTCTTTATGTACTTGGTAGTATATTTAGAGATGCATGTGTCTTATTAACTCTGTTTTTCCTAGAGCTCCAGGAAGAAATCCCAGCCAGTGTTTCACCCTAGCTGAGATTTGGGGGGCGTGTCATAAATATAAAGGGTAAACCCCTTTGAAATCCCTCCTGGCCAGGGGAAAGCTCCTCTCACCTGTAAAGGGTTAAGAAGCTAAAGGTAACCTCGCTGGCACCTGACCAAAATGACCAATGAGGAGACAAGATACTTTCAAAAGCCGGGAGGAGGGAGAGAAACAAAGGGTCTGTGTGTGTATCTATAGGCTGCTTTTCTGCTGGGGATAGACCAGGAATGGAGTCTTAGAACTTTTAGTAAGTAATCTAGCTAGGTATGTGTTAGATTATGATTTCTTTAAATGGCTGAGAAAAGCATTGTGCTGAATAGAATAACTATTTCTCTCTGTGTATCTTTTTTGTAACTTAAGGTTTTGCCTAGAGGGGTTCTCTATGTTTTTGAATCTAATTACCCTGTAAGATATCTACCATCCTGATTTTACAGGGGGGATTTCTTTATTTCTATTTACTTCTATTTTTTATTAAAAGTCTTCTTGTAAAAAACTGAATGCTTTTTCATTGTTCTCAGATCCAAGGGTTTGGGTCTGTGGTCACCTATGCAAATTGGTGAGGCTTTTTATCCAACATTTCCCAGGAAAGGGGGGGTGCAAGTGTTGGGAGGATTGTTCATTGTTCTTAAGATCCAAGGGTCTGGGTCTGTAGTCACCTAGGCAAATTGGTGAGGCTTTTTACCAAACCTTGTCCAGGAAGCGGGGTGCAAGGTTTTGGGAAGTATTTTGGGGGAAAGGACGCGTCCAAACAGCTCTTCCCCAGTAACCAGTATTAGTTTGGTGGTGGTAGCGGCCAGTCCAAGGACAACGGGGGGAATATTTTGTACCTTGGGGAAGTTTTGACCTAAGCTGGTAAAGATAAGCTTAGGAGGTTTTTCATGCAGGTCCCCACATCTGTACCCTAGAGTTCAGAGTGGGGGAGGAACCTTGACACACCCCCAAAGGGCCGACTCGCCACCCCTACCACACACACCTAAAGGGCAAGGGGACAACCAACCTCCCCCCCCCCCCCGCCCCATGCTCCCAAAGTGCAAGGGGCTGACGAGTCTGCCCCTAGCCCCCAAATTGCGAGCAGTGGACCATGACCAGCCTTCCCCTCTACTCCCAAAGCACAAGGGGTTAATCAGTCTTTCCTCCCCACAAACTAAGTGCAAGGAGCTGACCAGAATCCCCCCCCCCCCCCCCCCCCCCGCCCCAAGGAAGTCTCACAACCCCTATCGCCAGTTTTCATTAAAATAAGTGAGGAAAATTCCTTGTTTTTTGGTGATGAGGGTCAGGTCTTACCTCCCAGACTCCTGTTAAAGTACTATAGACCCAAGGCAGAGCTTGGAAACTTCTTACTTTCCTCAGCAGATGTTGGTCCAATAAAAGGTATTAACTCACCCACCTTGCCCAGCACAGCTAACATTGCATTGCTACCTGTTTATTTTACTGGTAGGACAGTATAGTCCCCCAGTTTCCTGTCTCATGTCATTTGAAGGCAGGACAGCCACACCAATGGCATCGTTCAGTCCCTACACATTTCACCTAAAGGACTGGAGTTTGGTGGTGTTCAGGAATGGGGCCGGGGGAGAGCAATTCAGTTGTTTCCAACGTTCCCTGTAGTCGTTCACTGAAAGCATAATTCCCAGAAGCAGTCTTTTGGCTGCCTTGATTTCCTTCACTGGGAATTCTAGAATCGTAGGACTGGAAGGGACCTCGAGAAGTCATCTAGTCCAGTCCCCTGCACTCATGGCAGCAATAAGTTTTGTCTAGACCATCCCTGACAGGTGTTTGTCTAACCTGCCCTTAAAAAATCTCCAATGATGGAGATTTCACAATCTCCCCATACAATTTATTCCAGTGCTTAACCACCCAGACAAGAAGTTTTTCCTAATTTCCAATCTAAACCGTCCTTACTGCAATTTAAGCCTGTTGGTTCTTGTCCTAGTGTCAGAGGTTGAGAACAATTCTTTTTCCTCCTCTTAGTAACAACCTTTTATGTACTTGAAAACAGTTATGGCCCCTCTCAATCTTCTCCAGACGAAACAAACTCAGTTTTTTCAATTTTCCCTCAGAGGTCATGTTTTCTAGACTGTTAATCATTTGGGTTGTTCTCTGGATTTTCTCCAATTTGCCCACATCCTTCCTGAAACGTGGCACCCAGAGCTGAACACAATACTCCAATTGAGGCCTAAGCAGCATGGAGTAGAGCAGAAGAATTACTTCTTGTGTCTTGCTTGCAAAATTCCTGCTAATACATACCAGAATGATGTTTGATGTTTACTTTTCTTGCAACAGCGTTTCACTATTAACTCATATTTAGCTTATGATCCACTATGACTCCCAAATCCCTTTCCACAGTACTCCTTCCTAGGCAGTCATTTCCTAGTTTGTATGCGTGCAACTGATTATTCCTTCCTAAGTGGAGTACTTTGCATTTGCCCTTATTGAATTTCATCCTACTTACTTCAGACCATTTCTCCAGTTTGTCCAGATCATTTTGAATTTTAATCCTATCCTCCAAAGCAGCTGCAACCCCTCCCAGCTTGGTGTTGTCTACAAACATTATAAGTGTACTCAATGCCATTATCTAAATCATTGATGAAGATATTGAACAGAACCGGACCCAGAACTGATCCCTGGGGGACTCCACTCGTTATGTCCTTCCAGCATGACTATGAACCACTGATAATTACTCTCTGGGAACGATTTTCCAACCAGTTCTGCACCCACCTTATAGAAGCTCCATAGAGGTTGTATTTCCCTCATTTGTTTATGAGAAGGTCATGCAAGACAGTATCAAAAGCCTTACTAAAGTCAAGATATACCACATCTCCGCTTCCTCCCTATCCATTAAGTCTCTGGAGTACATCCACAGCTTGGATGGGTCATTCACTCCATTTTTATGAGCTTCAGTTTGTAGAAAGGTTCCTCCAGAGCTAAGTAGTAAGATTGAAGACCCATCCAAGCTGTGGATGTACTCTAGGGAGACTTAACTTAAGCCAGCAGTTTATTCCACCACTGCTACAAGCCTGAACCAAGAACTTTGCCATTACTGTATGTAATTGATTCCTTTAACCAATTTTAACTCTCACCTTTCTTTCTTTTTATAAATAAAACTTTAGATTTTAATTAATAAGAAGAATTGGCTGTAACGTGTATTTGGGTAAGATCTGAAACATTCATTAACGTGGGAGGCAATGTGTCCGATCCTTGGGGATTGGTAGAACCTTTTCTTTTATATGATGAAATAAAATTTATAAAAAATGTCATCATATTTGATGTGGGCACCTGGATGGGTGCCTGAGGCTGGATCACTTTAAGGGAACTGTGTTGTTTGGACTTCTGAGTAACCAGTAAGGTAATAAAGAAGCTGTTTTATTCTCACATGGTGAATCTAAGTATTGGAATATCCACCAGCTCTTGGGGATTGGGTTGCCCCATTCTTTGCAGTTCACCCTAATTGAGTGACCACAGCTGGCTCCCCACTAGGACGCCGATCGCAGTGATGGAGTCAGCGGGATGCACATTACCACAGGTTAATTGGGTTTTTGGATCAGAACCACACGCTTGTCAAAATTTATTTTTGATATTGGAGAGTTTAAGGGTTAAAAATCAGTTACAGTGAGTGACCCATGATCAAGATCCTGACAGAAAAAGGCTGGAAGAATTGTGCTTACAGAGAGGGTTGTATTTTAAGCAAAAGGCTCCAGCGCAGGAACTGAAAAATCTGTTAATTGCCAGCAATAAGAAAGCAGACCCAGCAAAAATGGTTGTAGTGAGAAACCAGCAGCTAGAACTTGAACAAAAGCAAAACATAGCTGATATGGAAGGAGAAGCTGCTGAAAGAGAACGCCTGTGTTTTGAACATAAACAAAGAATGGCATATATTTGATTGCAGGAACTAGAAGCTAAGGCAAAAGTGGACAGACTTAAGCTCCAACTCAAGAGACTAAAGGAACAACAGGAACTGTATCATCCTGAAAAGCCAGTTCCTCTCAGCAGCAAAGATGGGGATAGAATCTATCCAGTTTGTAACAATGTTGGTATGTTGTTTGATTCTAAGCAGTTAAGTGTGTAACCAAATGTACCCCAACACTGCCACCTTTTATGTAAATGCTTTTACTATGAGCTCAGGTGAATGTAACCCATAACTTGTGCAGAGAATGTAAAAGTTAATGGTAAAAGCTGTTTAGGGCAAATTACAGCTTCTAATATCACTCTTGTTAAAGCAGATCTTGTCAAAGAGGAAGATTATTTACCAGACCAGAGTGTGAATATTGTAATCCTCCATTAATTTACTGTAAATGTGCCTTTAGCCAGAATCCATCTAGAATGGAATGGTGTTAAACACGAAGTTATAGCTGGTGTAAGGAAGTTATTGCCTAAGGATCTTTTGATTGGGGATGATATTAAAACTTTGTTCAGTCAAGTTGATGACATAAACCAGTCACAGGAAAGAAATAATCCTGAACCTGTGTTTATTAGGGGAAAGGATTTGCCTATGGAGGGTTTCTCCAAATGTTTGTCTGAGAAAGATGGCTGTTTGTCTGTGCAAAGAAGCAGTGCATATGTGGAAAAAATTTCTGAGTGTCTGTCTGGTATCTCAGAAGTGAATCTGGCATTAGATAAGGCTCAGGAAGATGTTTCTCTAGAGCAAATTAAAAATTGGTGATCAGGTTAAAGCCCTGACTGAGGAAGGAAGGGGTACATTCTTGGTGAGTGATTAATTGTTGGCTAGTAAAGCTTGGGAAAGTAAGCCTGTCCCAGGTAAAAGTGATGTGCTTAAAGTAGCTCAGCGTAATAAGAACTATTTGTGGAAAACAGCAGTTTATCTGTTAAGGGAGGGGAAGGCACAGAAAGTTTAGATGAGCGTAGGCAGCCTTCTGAGCTGATGGCTTTGTCTAATCATCAGTTTGGAAAAGCAAGGTTCGTGGACCATGAGTATCCCTACACCTTATCTGTTACCTGTGTGGAGAATTGTGACAGTGATGAAAATATTCCTGTGACTGTTAGGGGTAATGACTTGCCCATGAAGGGAGCTGTTTGTCTGTTAAAGGGGAATGCTTCTCCAGCTCTTTCCTGTTTGTAGAGCAGACAGAAGAAGCTTGTCAGCCTATGATGGTTGAATATTTATAGGTTGACCCAGAGCTGATTCTGGATACAACTAAAGCCCAGGAAGGAAGTGGTCCTGAATTTGTGTCTGCTAGGGATGTTGACATTGTAACTAGGTTGCATCCAGTTAATGTCATAAATAGCTCCCAGAGACCAAGCGATTCTGGTGCTTCTATTTTGCCTGTTGCTAGTATGTTGCTGGGTAAAGATATGACAACCTTGTCTAGTCAGGGTGATGATATCGCCAGGGCACAAGAAAAGCATGAAGGTGATTTGACTACGATACCTACTGACAGTGTGGAAACTTGTCACGAGGAAGAGACTACTTCTAATCTTGTGAGTATGAAGTCTAGCAGTTTACCTGAAAGGGGGTTTTGTGAAAATCCTCCTGATGGGTCAGAGGTGATTCTGGATTTAAGTGAAACCCAGAAATAGTCTGTTGTTGCTCAGGAAAATGTTCCTTTAGGGCAAGCCCTAGGTGAAAAGGGTAAGGGCAAAATTTCTGTGAAAAATGGGTTTTTGCTTAGAAAGATTCCTGAAGAGGAAAATCTTCATGGTAGTTTTTGCAAGCAGTTTACTGCAACTGATAGGTGTGGAAATGATTTGATTAAGTTAACTCAGGGTGAATCACTGTATAGAGAAAGCAACAGTTGTTCCAGTTCCTAACTGCCAGAGTCTTTCTGAGGTGTATAAATCCACTGACTTTGCTTTAGAAAGATGCAGTGTGGATAGCTTTGAAAAGGTCTGAAAGGAAATAAAAATTGTTAGGGAATTTAAACAGCCCTATAAGCTTAACCAGCTTTTTGGGGAGACAATGTTGTTGGAACATGAATATCTCTATGTTGATTCTTTAAGTAAGCAGTCTGTGACTCAGATACTGAGAAAAGATCGGATTACTGGTTACTGGGTTACAAGGATGCAGGCAGACTCTCATCTCTAGATATTTTGGATATGACTTGTAGTCTTAATGGACCTGACATCTGATTCCATGTGGAAGCAGAGGTTGGTAATGGAAGGACAAAATAACCTTGAGTCTAACATGCTAGTGAAAATTGATGTTATCACTTTAAGATAGAGTCCAGCCTTGGAATTGGTAAAGCTTGGGGATTTGAAAACTAGTAAACAAGCTAGTGTCTGTGTTGATGCAAATTACCTGACTGACAGGGGGGAGAAAGACTTGCCCATAGCCATTAGCAAGGAGGACGCACCCAGCCAGCCAATGGAATCTGTTACACAAAAGAGTTCAGATTTTGACCCTGTTGGACAGGGAGGAAGGGAAGGATTAAACCTTGCAAATAAAAGCCACAGGTTAACCCTAAAATACCAAAACCCCAAGAAAGTTGTTAAACTAAAAGCCTATGTTAGGGAAGACCCTGAGGTCAAGAAAAAGCTACAAAGGTTCAAAAAGGATATTGAACAAGCTGACCTAAAGAATGATTTGTCTAAACCAAAGGCTTGGCATGAAAAAAATAATTGTAAATGTACACTTGTGATAAAATTGATGTTATTGCTAATCATAGAATATCAGGGTTGGGAGGGACCTCAGGAGGTCATCTAGTCCAACCCCCTGCTCAAAGCAGGACCAATCCCCAACTAAATCATCCACGTAACTAACTTGTTGCTGATACCAAGAACTGTAAAAACGTACAATGTGCATGTTTTTTTGGAAAAACCCTTGAACATGTTGGGGGTGATACATAAGAACTCATGTTGTAAAAACCTTCATGGTTGTACTGTTTCATTACATGACAACACACACTATGTTAAAAAGGCCTGTTGATACTGAAACCTGATATTTCACAGTTAGTGCCAGTATCTAATCTTGAAATTGTACACAACAGAAAAACCACTACAAGCTTGAACAGCTGTGCACAAAGGGAAACTGAGGTACAACACCTCACAGCCTTCATGGCTGAATGCCAGAGTAAATGTTCTTTAAAAAAAACATTAATTGCTATGTTAAGTTAACACATAGTCCAAACCCTGGAATCGCTAAAGTCTTTCACAAAGTATGGGCTAAGTTTTTGGCGGGGGCATGTATCAATCATTTGGCCTTACAAAGAATTCAATGTAAACACAGCTCATATCAATGTTGGAAGATCCTTAAGGTGTATCCAGGAGCTCTAATTTCACCCTTCCACACCAATCTCATGTTGGGGGTGTGACGCACAGCTAGAAAGGGTTAAACATCCTACAAAATGAATAACGTACTGAAGACATGTGGGGAAATAATGTTTATGTTTTTGTGTATTTACATATGTATGAGTAGGGTGGACAATGTAATCAACCGTCCCTGTCTATGCTGTATACTGATAATTCAGAGGTGAAAAGAACATCTTATGTAAATGAATTGTAAACATGGGATGTGATAAATGGGGCGGAGGAGCGGGGGAAAAGTCCCTTTTATGGACACCCAGCCAGCCAGTTAGCTGTAAAATCCCTCTTGGTAGCTGTTCTCTGCTTGTTTTACCTGTAAAGGGTTAACAAAGTCCCCCAGGTAAAGAAAAGGGCACCTGACCAAAGAGCCAATGGGAAGGCTAGAACTTTTTAAAATTGGGAAAGCAGCTTTCCCTTTGTGTCTGTGGTTGTTCTTCGGAGAGCGGAGACACAGAGCAGCAATGCTGTAAGCAGCTTTAAGCCAGGTATGATCATAAATCATCAGATCATACCTAGAACTACTTATCTGGAACTCCCAAATGTGTTTAGAAAGACGCAATTAGGGTTATTTCTGTTTATTTCTTATGGCTAATGGACACTTCTGTGCTAACCCCAGATGCTTTTGTTTGCTTGTAACCTTTAAGCTGAACTCCCAAGAAAGCTATTTTGGGTGCTTAATTTTTGGAATTGCTCTTTTAAAATCTAGCAAAAGCCTAAGTTCCAGATGTATTTTCTTTTTTGTTTTTCATAAAATTTACCTTTTTAAAGAACAGGATTGAATTTTTGGTGTCCTAAGAGGTTTGTGCGCATGTTCTTTGATTAGCTAGTAGCAACAGCTAATTTCCTTTGTTTTCTTTCTCAGCTGTTCCTTGGGGGGGCATGTGTGAAAGGGCTTGAGGGTACCCACAGGGAGGAATTCCCAAGTGCTCCTTCCTGGGTCCAAGGGGATTTTTTGCATTTGGGTGGTGGCAGCGTTTACCAAGACAAGGTCAGAGAAAAGCTGTAACCTTGGGAGTTTAATACAAGCCTAGAGTGGCAACTATGAATTTTTAAAATCCTTGCGGGCCCCCACCTTCTGCACTCGAAGTGCTAGAGTGGGGATTCAGCCTTGACATGGGATGTCTCAGTATTCATCTCTCTTTGAAATGTACCGTGAATGGTGGCGGAACAAGCAAATGGCCTTATGTTAATTCGTATAGCTAAGTACCAGTGACGGACCTCCTTCAAAGTCATCCTGATTACCTTTTGTTCCCTGAGGAATTCCAACTTGTCAAAAGACATGAAATTGTATAAAAGATCCTTGGGTCCTGATTCTGTCATCTCAGATCTGCTAAGACTTCATCAGGGGACATTTGAGTCACAAGACTGAGGTCCCAGTTATGTTGGTATGCCCTGAATATGAGATTTGGACATTGGACTATGACCTATGAACTGAATTATAAAGGAACTCTTTGCAACTACAAAGTTCACCATCTCTGCTGTGAATCTGAATGTCAGTGAATTGAACCCATGTCTGTCTGTCTGTATCTTTTAACCATACTCTCTTTTGTTTTTTAATAAATTTTAGTTTAGTTAATAAGAATTGGCTGTAGTGTGTATTTGCGTAAGATGTGAAACATTCATTAACCTGTGAGGTAACGTGTCCAATCCTTTGGGATTGGTAGAACCTTTTCTTTTATGTGATGAAATAAGATTTACAGAAATGTTCATCATATTTGATGTGGGTACCTGGATGGAGGCCTGAGGCTGGATCACTTCAAGGGTAGCCACTGAATGCATCCGATGAAGTGAGCTGTAGCTCACAAAAGCTTATGCTCAAATAAATTTGTTAGTCTCTAAGGTGCCACAAGTACTCCTTTTCTTTTTGCCATACAGACTAACACGGCTGCTACTCTGAAACCTGTTCAAGGGAACTGTGTTGTTTGGACTTCTGAGTAACCAGTAAGGTAATAAAGAAGCTGTTTTATGCTGGCTTGGTGAATCTAAGTATTGGAATATCCACCAGCTTTTTGGGGTTTGGCTGCCCCATTCTTTGCCGTTCACCCTAATTGAGTGACCACAGCTGGCTCCCCACTGGGACCCCGGTCACAGCCTCATTAAAGGAACATTCTCAACATGAAACAAACTCTTTTGAGCTACCACCTCCTTGCAGTATGTGTAGTGGAAGCACTGGCTCTATTGTTTTCTACTACTCTTACAGAAGTAACCTCACCACTTATGGGCAGCGTGAGCAAGACTTTTCTGGACAGGCATCAGTTAATCTTCTGTTCAGATACCACTAGGAAAAGCCTTTGGGTTATTACACTGTTCGAATTTTTAGCATCCGTTTGCAATTGTAATATATAGATTCCCTTTTCAACCAGCTAGTCTCTTTTAGTTACCATCTCAGCCTTATAAGCATGCTGTAAAGCACAGGTGGTATTATGCAGTATCTGTAGGTTGTCCATAGAGCTAGTTTCCTACCCTTAATATGATTTTCAACCCATCCTCCCCAGCTTCCCAAAAACAAGCCCATTATTCTGAAATCATACATAGCGCATTTCATCCTGGGTTAGAATTTTTGTGGCAAGTATTGAAAAAATACATAGACATTTAAGTTAAGGTGTTTAAAATTCTTCCTGTTGACGTTTTGAAAAAATTTCTCACACTTTTTTGGCTCATTGTTATATCTCCAAAAGTGACTTGGCCTAAGAACTACAAATTTATTTCTTGACTTTGGTAAGAACTGCCTCTTAGTGGAGGTGGTCAATGAGGGAATTTAAAAGATAACAGCTTTCTAACAAACTCCCCCCACCTCATAGAGGTAATCAGGTAATGGTTTATATCCCTATTCTGAAACCCATTTAAGTAGAAGACACCGGAAGTCTAGTGGGTGCTATGTGGAAGTTCAGGCCAGGAAACAAAAAGAAAGTGGAAAGATGATGTTTAGGGAGTAGTGATTTTGGATGATGTACTACTGTAGGAAAGGGACACAAGATAAAAATTATGAGCCAAATTATGAGCTTACTCAAGCTTCACTTCGGCCAGCCCTCAATCTTTAGACTTATCCACAACGGAGAGGAAAAGACTAGGAGTTCCACAGGTTGACTGTGTGTTGTGTGAAAAAATACTTCCTTTTGTTTGTTTTAAACCTGCTGCCTATTAATTTCATTTGGTGGCCCCTAGTTCTTGTGTTATGAGAAGGAGTAAATAACACTTCCTTATTTACTTTCTCCACACCAGTCAGGATTTTATAGACCTCTATCATATCCCCCCTTAGTCATCTCTTTTCCAAGATGAAAAGTCCCAGTCTTATTACTCTCTCCTCATATGGAAGCCATTCTATACCCCTAATCATTTTTGTTGCCCTTTCCTGAACCTTTTCCAAGTCCAATATATCTTTTTTGAGATGGGGCAACCACATCTGCATGCAGTATTCAAGATGTGGGAGTACTGTGGATTTATATAGAGGCAATATGATATTTTCTGTTTTAACTTCATGGCTTGCTTCAACATTTAGGGTGAGAATTTGCTATTTATATCTAATCTATGTAGTATATTAAGCTTAGGTTGTGTGTTTTGTTTATTTGCTAGGTAGGTAATCTGCTTTGATCTGCTTGCTATCCCTTATAATCACTTAAAATCTATCTTTTGTAGTTCATAAATTTGTTTTTGCTTTGTCTAAAACCAGTGTGTGTGTAAATCACAATTTGGGGCAGGTGTTATAAATTTCCTCTCCCCATTGAGGGAGAGGGCAAATTTCATGAGCTTACGCTATACAGTTCTCTGTGCAGCACAAGATGGTATAATTTTGGGTTTACACTCCAGAGGGAGGTGTGCACTGAGTTGCTGGGCAGTTTCTTAGCTGTAGCCTCCCTGTGCAGAGCTGATCACAGCATCTGTATGTAACTGGAGCTGGGTGTGTCCCTACCTGTGTGTGTGCTGGTAAAAGCGCAGGCTGGAGCCTGGGAAAGGGCTTGGCAGGTTGGTCACAGAAGTACATTGTAAAGGGTGCCCAGGCTGGTGGGTCATGGGGGCTCAGTGGTACCCCAGTTCCAGGTGGCACGCCAGGGGAACCAGTCACACCCTGCACAACTCCTTTTTGGGTCAGGATCTCTACAATTACAACACTGAAATCTCAGATTTAAATAGTTGAAATCATGAAATTTACAATTTTTAAAATCCTATGATTGTGAAATTGATCAAAATGGGTAGGGCCCTAAACATGAATCAGGATTAATTTTACTTACAAATCGCTGGGGGGCTCCCGCTGTCAGTCCGCTCCAGGGCTGACAGTGGGAGCCCCAGCCACCTGGGACTGACAGCGGGAGTCCCTTCTCGCCAGGTGGGTTGACAGGAAGAGCCCAGGCCGCTGCAAGGAGAGGCTCCGGCTGTCAGTCAGCCCCAGTTGGTGTTCCTACTGTCCCTGAGAAATCTCCCCAGCTGTCAACCTTACTGATCTCTTATAGCAAGTCTTAAGTAAAGAATGTGACAGTTTGGGGAATATACAGTGTCAGCTTGTGAATTTTTTGCTTTTACAAATCATTTATTATTGTAACCTCCACTGTGGATTTGATTAGAACTTGTAACAGGAACTTAACACTCAAAGAGCAGACTACATCTGGGAAGCTGCAACAACACAGGCCCACCACCATGCAATAGTTCCACCCTGGTAGAACAATGGGAGTTTCTACCAGCAGAACCATTGACTTTTAGTGCCTCTCCTCTTCCCAGCAGCCCATGGGGGAAAGAGTGGAAAATCACCAGCAGAAAAAAAACAAACAGAAAAGGTGCCAGAGGCCGCTTTTAAAAGGGACATGCTCCCTGTGCTGTTAAAGAGTATAAGAAGTTCCCTTGCAGTGCCTGGGTTCTTTGCTTTAATTACCACATAGCTCCCAAGGGATCAAACTGTAGTCCACAACTAGCTGAGAGAAGACGCAAGTGGCTGGTAGCACAGCTCTGCAGCAGGGAGGCGATGGGCCTTTCATTCACCATCTAAGGGTCAGGAACCAAAACTGAAAGCAATATTGAGGTAAGGAGGTACCAGCAATTTAGATTTTTCAATATACTCCATCCCCTTCTTATTACAATTAATACCTGGGCTTTTAAGAGCACCATTGCACGTTAAAAGGTATCGTAATTCATCGTTCCACAATGCCTAATGTGGGTGAGAGAGCTTGCATTGTGCCTTGTGATGTGCATTTTTTGTTGTCGTTGAACTTGTGTACTTCAGCACGAAAAGCCTAACTGGTACTTCAAAACAAATTCTCCTCTCTTCCTCTTAGTACATACTTCAAAACAAAATCTGAGAGAAGAAAGTTGCTTGGAATCTGCAAAACAAATGATACAACAGCTAACCTCAGAAATGAGAGACTGAAATGGATACACAAATAATTCATGTTTCCTTCCTGCCCATGTCCAAAAATCATATCTAACAAACGTCACTTTCAGGAGCACATCTCCTGCCACAGTCAGAAGTGAGTTCTCAGTATCCCAGCAAACAGATATTGTCCACAGGCTTGTGATCAGAATTAGCTACAAATCGATGCTTGTTATTTTAAATTTATAGAAAGGTTTTACCACTGACCTTTTGACAATCACTTTTCCCCCCCCCGTGGGGGGGGGGGGAAGGTCAGAATGAAGGGAAGTCTGAGTGATTAGAAGCCTTCCAGCCATAACCATAAATAGCACCAACTATGGGTTTGTGCCTTCCTGTTGGAGATTGAAGACAAGGTGTGGCACTTTTAATGTGCACGTTTTCCTTCCCGCTGACTGTGGAAAAGACTGCCTCTATAAAAAGAGCCACCAAACAAGTCAGTCAATACTTATAGGCCGAAGGTACAAAAACAGTGGAGTGTGGATTAAGTTCAAACTATAGGACCCTGTCAGTCATGTAGCAGTACCTACATGTCACTTCTACTCACACTCACCTGAGGTACTTACATGGCCCTTATTACCATGGTATCTGAGCACTTCCATCTTTAGTTTATTTATCTTCATAACACCCCAGTGAGGTAGAGAAATACCATTATCCCACTTTTTACAGATTAGTAACTGAAGAACAAAGAAAGGTTAAGGTCACATGGGAAGTCCAGGCAGACCCAGGTTCAACCAGAGGCCCCGGCTAGCACCCTGACCATTGGATCTATAGCAAATTTCCAGTTACCAATATGCCACCATCTTATTATTTAATGTTGGGAGAATTCTTATTTTCAAGGCACAGACACTGGACGGCTAACTACATTAAATAATTCTATTATTTTCCAGCTCCTTTGTTTGTTTGGTCTGCTTAGAAACATCAGAATAAAATAAACATCCACGATCCCATGATGTAGCATAAGGCCTGCACAGCGTTGAGAGATCTGAAGCAGAGAGATAAGAGTTCAGGTAGCTGAGGGGAGGACTGAACAAGCCTTGAATTTTTACAAAGAATATTAGCAACTTTTCTTCCAACACCTTAATTTGAGGAAATGCACACGCCGGAGAAGTCACTCTGCTTTATTTTTCACACAATGTGTTTAAGAAGTGAACAGATTTACTATTGCCATTTCTTTGAAAAATGCCTTATCATACAAACCACATTAAGAACCGTTCTCAGCCTCATTCCGTTGTAATGAACACCGATGCTGGCGTAACAAATACTTGTGGCCTTATCTCATGTGCCCTTGAGATGCGGCTAGCACGACTACCGTCTACATGATGAAGTTTTGCCTGCAATATACTAACAAGTGCTGCTTCTACAAAAGCTGAATTCCTCTGTTCAGGAAGGACAAACAACAAGGTAAAACCCAAGATTGTTCTAAGGCCTTGGCTGTCCAGTACTGATGGGAAAACTCACAGCACATAGGCACTGCCACTATACCTTCAATGCTGCTTTTATGTGTCTCTCTCGCAAGGTCTCCTACTGACTGTCATGGGTTTTACAGTGCATATGCCATGCCAAGAGCCAAATCTCATTCAGTGGTTTAGCAACTGACTTTAATGTACTGGACAAATGATTTTGTTCTGACACATAAGCGACTCTCAGTTGTTATATCCATGCAACACAGGCTTAAGCGAAGGTAGACTATATCTGAACATTTATACTAAGCCCTAAACTTTCCAAGTTGTAGAAGTCTCACACCGAAATTCTCACACACCACCACAAAGCTATAGGCGATACAGTTCACTATTCTTTTCCCTCAGCACAGAAATGCTATGCCCCCCGCGCGCACGCGCATACACGCAACATTTTACGCTAGAGCTCAAAGAACAGGCCCCCAACACCAAACAAATTCCTGTGTCTCAAAAAGTCAGGAGGGTCACTTTCAGCAAAACATTTTACAAGGCAACAGGAAGAGCTAAGTAGAAATCTAACAGGTTACAGTAATTGCACTTCATAAAAACGGCCCTGCTGCCCTCTCCTTCCAAAGAAGAACAAATCATTGTAAATTAACTGGGCACCTACAATAGACGAGAAAGAATCTCTTACGTGGCACCTTTTTGCAGTTTAGGTTGGTTACGTCTAGTCAAATAAGTCCAGACTCACTTAAATATTAAGTAGAGCAGACCTGAGTCTGTCTAACTCCTTTACGGCTAGGACTTGTACATCATAGATACCTTACTGTTCATTTTACTTCAATACAAAGTTAAATGAATGTAGTGAGGGAGGAAAGTGCTGGATTCACAGGTGTAGTGAAAGATGCCACACTGCCAGCTCTGGAAACCAAAGTCCAGAGGTTTGGTTACACAACGCAAGCAGCAGTGAGGTTCCACCTCTAGAGGCAAAAAGGTAGTTTAGTTTCCATTGGCTTATTCAGTCTGTAGCCTCTGATGAGATGGTCAAATATCGCCAGTTATAGTTTACTTTCAATCTTTTGAGGTATTACGTGTCTAATCTAGGTGTTAATATGGTAGTGGGATGTCTAATCATCTCAGGCGACGTTCCAAGTTGAATCAGTGAAACATTTCTGTGCATTAGGCACAATGCAGGGCAGTCAGGCAAGGCAAAGACCTTTCACAGTATAGAAACGTAGCAAGCTTATCATACATGAACAACGCTAAGAAAGAAGTTAAGATACTCCGAGCCAGATTCTGATTTCCATTATCCTGGTGTAAACCTGGAATAAACTCCTCTGATGTCGGTCGAGTTTCTCTAGATTGTCACCAGTGTAACATCAGAATTTGGCCCTCAACCTCTACGTGCAGGTCTGTTTACATTAGATGGTCTCTAAAAGATTGGAGGAAAGGGAAGGTCTCTAAAAGATAGGGACACCACACTTTAGGGTGTCTGAATAGTTATAAAAAGTCAATTCTGATAAGGGAGATTTTTAGCCAGACTTCAGAACCCCCCAGTCAGAGAGTGACCTCTCCTTTCCCCAGGAAGTAGCATCTCAGAGCCTTACTGTGACGGTATTTGATTCAGGTAATCCTGTCATTGTCACTGAAAATGTAGCAACTCTTCCCAGCGGATTGGCTGAGAAAACACCTCTCTTTCTAGCCAGAGTTCATACGAGTAATGGAAATCTTCAGGGAGCTCCAGCCGTTGCCCCAGCACACTCTGCAAGCAATTGTCCACCGGTGCAAACTCTGAGTCCTGGGATTTATCATATCTCCGGCTATTAAAGGCTTCAATGTTGGCTCTTAGTGTGCATTCTTCAGCTTGGAAATCCCATGGTCTGGCATCAATATCTGCATTTGATAAGAAACACCACCCCCACAAGAGTATGAGAAAATCATTCCTTTTTTCTGACGTGGGATGAGGTTTTAACAGAAGTAAAGGATTGTGACCTCATCACACAGTCATATGCCCATGATGGTCAGATTCACAACAGTCGCTGCAAGAGCTTATTCCAAACCAGTTCATAGTATGTATATATATTTCATACACAAATCTCCTATATTAACATAATGTTACAGTTGCAAAGCATTCAAAAATTAGGCAGTAGCAGAATTAAGGTTAACTGTACAACCATAATTCTTCCCCTCTCTGTATGCATTATATTACACTTTTAATTAATTACATGAGCACATCATATTTTTCCATAGGACCCCACCATTTTTGCTGAAAATTGCCAAAGAAAACCTTTGGCCCGAGAAACAGACAAAGCATGGAAAATTTAACATTAAGTAAAATATGGCAAATGTGTAACTCACTGTAAATCATGGCTGTTAATGGGAAGCAAGTATAGGTGTTCGGGAATTATTGGCTGGATGCAATAACCATATTTCAGCCATGTAATATCATTCAGTAGTGTCATTCAGTCCCCCTGAAGTCCATTTCTATATGAAATAGTCATTCACACTATAAAGATGCAGTGAATTCACTGGTTTAAGGGGGAAAAGGTTTGATTGAGTGAGCTCAATGGCAACCCAGACATACATAGAATAAAAATAAACCCTCCTAGGGGAAAACAAGTCCAGGGCTGGTCTCTGAAAACCTGAGGATTTCCAAAGTAGTCTGACAGACTGTCCAGATCAAGATGTGATGTCTGCTGAGTACTGAGCCATTTTAAGTATCACATTATGTTGTTGCTTAAATCTCCTTTCCTGAAGGAATTTGGGATTCTGGCAAAATGCCATTTTCCATTAGATTCTTATGTCAGAGTAAACCATGGTGCAAGAGAGGAGCAAAATGTGGGGCAGAGAGGGGGACCCTAGTGCCAAAGTGCAGCACCCAGCGAAAGAGAAATACATACTACGCAGAAAGATCCAACCACAACCTCCTACAAGTCATCCTCGCTCTAGCCCAGTGGTGGGCAATCTGCAGTCCATCAGGGTAATCTGATTGCAGCCCGCCGCTTCCCACAGCTTCCCTTGGCTGGGAACGGTGAACTGCGGCCACTGACAGCTGTGGGGGGCTGTGCCTGCGGGCGGTCAACGTCAGCAATGTCAGCTGCAGGTTGCCCCCACTGCTCTAGCCTCACCATCTTTTCTTTGCACTAGTTGTAAAAATCATCCTTCATTTCTGTGTTTCCAGCTCATTATTCTGAACAGTGGCTGGTAAATTAGTTTTTTTAAAAATGGCGAGACCTCGTTTTAAGAAAAAAAAACAAAAACAAAAACAAAAAACTGTAGGTGTTCTGCTTCTTCTGTCTGTGAGCGTCGAGTGCCTAAAACTCTCCCGACAGCCAAAAGCATGAAGTAGCTGCGCACCATCTGCAGGACAAAGCATTCCTGCTACTGTCTTCACTCACTTCAAGAAGCAAAGAGCAAGTGGAGGAAAACAGTTTTATGGTAAATAATTCAAAATGGACACATGTCAAAATTAAAAAAAAAAAAAAAAAACATTAAGCTTTTGTGTCATGTGTTTCCTTTTCGGATTTCACTAAACTCCACAGTGAAACGAGATTAATGAGTTCTATCCTTGATTCTCCTGAATCAGCACAACATATACGTTAGGGCTCTCAAAAGCAAAGGGTGAACGCTTAAATCATTAACAAATCATTTTAATTGAAATTAAACTCCCTAAAGTGTTTTTATATATAGCCAATTTCTCCTACTCATTTAACCTACTCCTCCCTCAAAACTTAAGTACAGGGTTTTGATAGTGTCCCATTCATATGAATTTCTTAGAAAGTTGCAGTGTCACCTGGCCCTTGGCTTAATCCTCATTAGGTGATATAAGTAGCATGGACACAATACAAGTTTTAAGGCCAGGTTGTCAAGGCAAAGAAATGTGTTTAGATCCTTCCTTCCTCTTTAACCAAGCCTGGGATTCAGATTACCCTACTGAATTAACCACAAAGCAAGGGCACTGAGTGTGTAGTCAGCTGCATCCCATGGGTTAATGCATCACTGTAGTTGTCAGAATCCTTCTCACAGCTGTTATTGTAGAAAATACAGAGGGGAAAAAGATGTAAACTATATCCCAGGGGTGGCAGATATGCAGCCCACAGGCCAAAACACAAGCTTGCACAATGTAGCCTGTAGCAACCCTCACCTTTAGTTCAGAGATGTGACCTGCAAGCCCTACTAGTTAGATTTTCAAACACTGGCCACATTTACACCCGCAGACTTGATGCGATTACAGGCACAGCCAGTTACTTGATGTACAAAATGACCTCAACTGCACACAACATTGCACCTGCAGTTTTTACATTTGCAAAGTAGCAGGTGCAAATGGAGGCCGAGTTGAGGTAGTGCTGAAACACAAGTCCTACAGATCCCAGCTGATAATGCTCTGAGTACTCACGTGATGGGAGGTTGGATGCAATCTGTGTTATCTTAAGCAAATCAGATGTGGTCTTAAGGCTTCTGACCAGCTACCAGGGCAGCCCTCAGCCAGACCAAGTTTGTAGGGTCCTGATGGATCAGCAGGTCAAACTAAATGCGCAGTAGCATCAACCAAGAACCCAGAGACGGTGCTTTTTCCAGGGATACTCACCGTTGCCATAAGCCCAGTCATCGTTCATGCGGTGACGCACTTTCTGGTAAATGGCAGACATCGTTTTCATGTTGCTCTTTCTCCACTGGCGCCCAAGGTACTTGGTCTGGATCTTCAAGAGTTTCAGCACATACAGCTGCATCATGGCCTGCTTCACTTTCAGAGCGCGTTTCAGGATCGGGGCGGATTTAAAAACCACCAGCATCTACCAAATCACCAACAAAAATGTTGTCAGCACATTCCCAAGTTCTTAGCCGCTCTGACACCCTGGTGGCAAACATAGTACAAAACACAGAGAAACTGAATAGGGACAGTCAGCAGAGCAGGTAAATTGTGGAGGGTGGGTAATAAACTTTTCTAACTATCCTTTTGCAGAGGAGGGTTTCTGTAAGGGAACTGACTCCTAGATTAATATAACTTTAATATGGACCAACGTGGGGGGAAGTAAAACTGGCAGCACAGCAGATCTTAAGAGTATTCAAAACAATTGGCCAGCCTGAACCCCCAGCAGGGGCATTCACTGTGGCCCATTGACACCCTGCAGACTCTTTTTGGGGCACGATAATCTAGACTTACTGAGCTCCACTCCCTTCTCTCCTCATCTTCCTCTGCTTCTCCTCAAAAAAACTGTTATGTGATCCCATCCATCACTAGGGCGCCTCCTCCTGGTGGCTCTGGGGATTAGCGCCTTCCAGGTCTGATGCCCCCTTCTGCCGCTCCTTCATGTGCCCTGCCACATATCTCTGTTTGCGACTCAGAGTACTCCCTCTTCATTGCTTGGCCCTCCAGCCAGGTCACGACAGTTCTCCCCTTCCGGGGCATCAAGGTCCTATCAGACGACTGGCCCAGGCAGTCTTCTGCTCCACTGCCCAGTCTGTGCTGCTCCCCCAAGTAGCTGCTAGGGGACCTGGATCAGCCCTTTACTCCGGGTTCCATTCCAGGAACCCTATGCCTAGCAACCGTGGTCTGCTTTCTCCCTGACCCTGTTGCTCTTTCCCTGCACTCCTCCTTACATCTTCTGACTCCCGACCCTGGGTTTACCAGCCCAAACTCCCCCCCCTCCCAGGGAGTAATGGAAGATCACTTAACTGCATATCCCCAACCGCGTCTCCCAGGGAGTGACTACAGACTACTTCCCCTGCAGCCCCTTTCTGCTGCCAACTTCCTGCTCTGACTGCATGTTCGCTCTTCCCTGCCCTTTCCTCCCTAACGGAGCCATACGTAACGTTCTAGGCACCATCTCCCAGTTTCTTCTTGTGTCAACATCCCACATTCTAGTTACAGAAACTCCTTGCTTAACGTTGTAGTTATGTTCCTGAAAAATGCTACTTTAAGCAAAATGATGTAAAGTGAATTCAATTTCCCCATAAGAATTAATGTAAATAGGGGGGTTAGGGAAATTTTTTAATATATAACACACACACAGTATAAGTTTTAAACAAACAATTGAATACTGTACACAGCCATGATGATTGGGAAGCTTGGTTGAGGGGGTGGAGTCAGAGGGGGAGATGGTTCCCAGGGAATGCCTTACTGCTAAATGATGAACTAGCACTAGGCTGAGCCCTCAAGGGTTAACTCATTGCTGTTAATGTAGCCACACACTCTACAAGGCAGCACGAATGGAGGGAGGGGAGACAGCATGGCAGAGAGAGACAGAGACACACACACACTGTGTGTGAGAGAGAGAGAGAGAGAGAGAGAGAGATGTGCTTTGCCCCTTTAAGTACGCTGACCCCACTCTAGGTACATTTCCTTTTTAAGTAGATCAACAAGTTGAGACAGCAGCTGCTGGCAGCAAGCTCCCTCGGTCCTGAGACCTGTCGTGTCCTGTCCCCCAACCCCATTCTGTGAAGATGGCTAAATGGGGTAAAGGAGCGGGGGCAGAGGTGAAAGTAAGCTGGTATGGTCAGGTATGGCATACCGGCAAGAGCTGGTATGCTGGACTGGACCGGCTTCCCCAGGCCAGCGATTTAAAGGGCCTGGGGATTCAAAGGCCTCGCCCCTCCTGCTTGAGGCCCTGCCCCTTCCGGTTGAGGCCCTGCCCCTGCTCAGGACTCCAACATACCGGTAAGTCCTTTAAGTTACTTTCACCCGAGTGGGGGGGACAGGAGCAGGGGGAGGGGGACACCTCTGACATTAGCACCCCTGTTCCCCTTTTCCCACCCCCGCACAGCAAGCAGGAGGCTCCTGGGAGCGGCTCCAAGGCAGAGGGCAGGAGCAGCACACAGCAGTGCGGGGAGGGACAGCTGAACTGCCAGCAATTGATAGCCTTCTGCGTGGCTGCCACACAGGGAACTTAGGGGAGCCAACAGGGGGGCTGCTGGTCCACCCTGATTTCAAACCCCCACCAGCTCCAACGGGCTGCTCTTTCTGCAAGCAGTGGGCAAAGCAGGTGGCTGCCAAACAACTGTATAAGGGAGGATCGCGCAACTTTAAATGAGCATGTTCCCTAATTGATCAGCAACGAAACAACGTTAACCAGGATGACTTTAAGTGAGGAGTTACTGTAGTTTAAATGTTTTCTTGCCAAGGGCAAGATCCAGGGAGAGAAATTAGCTTCATCATCCTAATCGGATAGCAAGCTCTTAGACATAGCAAGCTGTTCCTTCCTGCATCAAGGATGGGCAGATGTAGTGCAGTACACTCGCTCACATCAAAACGCCATTAAATGCACCACAGGATCTCTGCAACAAAGGGCGAAACCTCCCAGACCCCAGCTCACCATTGTCCTAGAATGTTTCCACTTGGTCAGCTTGTTGAGGAGCCTCAGCAGGTTAATACAGGAGAACAGGTTCCTCCAGCAGAACTGGTTGTTGTCCCCAGCTTCCTGCAGACAGACACAGGAGGGAAAAGGGTCAGTTCAATGCTACTGCCTGCAGCATTAAAGTGGCACCTCCCCAGAAATCTCCTTGGGTACCTGCATGGCCCCACAGTATGCCAACATTTTTATGGCTGACTTAGAACAACGCTTCCTCAGCTCTCGTCCCCTAACGCCCCTACTCTACTTGCGCTATATTGATGACATCATCATCTGGACCCATGGAAAAGAAGCCCTTGAGGAATTCCACCATGATTTCAACAATTTCCATCCCACCATCAACCTCAGCCTGGTCCAGTCCACACAAGAGATCCACTTCCTGGACACTACAGTGCTAATAAACGATGGTCACATAAACACCGCCCTATACCGGAAACCTACTGACCGCTATTCCTACCTACATGCCTCCAGCTTTCACCCTGATCACACCACACAATCCATTGTCTACAGCCAAGCTCTGTGATACAACCGCATTTGCTCCAATCCCTCAGCCAGAGACAAACACCTACAAGACCTCTATCAAGCATTCTTACAACTACAATACCCACCTGCAGAAGTGACGAAACAGATTGATAGAGCCAGAAGAGTTCCCAGAAGTCACCTACTACAGGACAGGCCTAGCAAAGAAAATAACAGAACGCCACTAGCTGTCACCTTCAGCCCCCAACTAAAACCCCTCCAACGCATTATTAAGGATCTACAACCTATCCTGAAGGATGACCCAACACTCTCACAAATCTTGGGAGACAGGCCAGTCCTTGCCTACAGACAGCCCCCCAACCTGAAGCAAATACTCACCAGCAACCACATACCACACAACAGAACCACTAACCCAGGAACCTATCCTTGCAACAAAGCCCGTTGCCAACTGTACCCACATATCTATTCAGGGGACACCATCACAGGGCCTAATAACATCAGCCACACTATCAGAGGCTCGTTCACCTGCACATCTACCAATGTGATCTATGCCATCATGTGCCAGCAATGCCCCTCTGCCATGTACATTGGTCAAACTGGACAGTCTCTACGTAAAAGAATAAATGGCCCCAACAAATCAGATGTCAAGAATTAATAACATTCATAAACCAGTCGGAGAACACTTCAATCTCTCTGGTCACACGATTACAGACATGAAAATTGCGATATTACAACAGGAAAACTTTAAAACCAGACTCCAGCGAGAGACTGTTGAATTGGAATTCATTTGCAAATTGGATACAATTAACTTAGGCTTGAATAGAGACTGGGAGTGACTAAGTCATTATGCAAGGTAACCTATTTCCCCTTGTTTTTTCCTACCCCCTCCCCGTTCCTCAGACGTTCTTGTTAAACCCTGGATTTGTGCTGGAAATGGCCCACCTTGATCATCATACACATTGTAAGGAGAGTGGTCACTTTAGATAAGCTATTAGCGGCAGGAGAGTGGGGTGGGGGGAGAGAAAACCTTTTGTAGTGGTAAACACCCATTTTTTCATGGTTTGTGTGTATAAGAACATCTTCTGTATTTTCCACAGTATGCATCTGACAAAGTGAGCTGTAGCTCACGAAAGCTTATGCTCAAATAAATTGGTTAGTCTCTAAGGTGCCACAAGTCCTCCTTTTCTCCTTGGGCAAAGTTATTTTATGAACATCTGACAGTGGCATCTGCACAGTTCTCATCCCATATAAAAGACAAGGGCACTGAACACCATAACACCCTCATCTGGCTGGCTAATCACTCTGCTTACAAGCTGACAGAGACTGGGAAAAGCCATTCTGAAAAGCCCACTGGTAATGCTGAGGATTTAATCTGTGCATATGTTAAGAGAAAGGGATACGATGGAAGTGCAGTCACCCGCTTGTGTTATCCAGGGAACTACCTGCTGCAGTATACTTGCATTCATTGTTTACATACAGAGACAGAATTACAGCCTAATAATCACCATTTATTTACAGAATTATGTTTTTTGGATTTTATATATGAATTTGCACATCACCACAGGCGTTGGGGACATTTAGCAGATAAATAAAATGAAATTACATAGCAGATGACAAACAATAGTATGGGTCATAGGAGGACAAAGCTTTTATACTGCAGAGATCACATTGGCATTTTTTTAAATTCTACTCATATAATATATAGAAGCAGTATATCAAATAATCACCCACCAGCTCCTATTTGTGCAGATTGTGTCTGTTTCTCCTCCAGGAGGAGCAGATATAAAACAAGCGCACATTGGATTAGAAGATCATATTTCTATGGTACCTTTCATCCCAAACTAGCCCCAACACCACTTCCAAAGCAGCAGAACTGAAATGCAGCTACTTTTGGAGTGAAGGGCAGCACCTAACCGTGCAGAGTATGCTGCTTGACAGAGAAAATGGACATCATGGCCAAGGATGCAAGAATAAATTGCTACATGTACACAAAGCTCCCCTAGATTTTAAAAAGGTGTTCATGCAGAGAAGACAGAACCTGGAATTTGAAGATCTTGTCTGTTAGCCCTGGTATTCTAGAGATTTCAAACCAGATCCAGTCCCTCAGGCTTTATCATCAATTTTTGGGGGTAATAAACATCAATTTAAAAAATAAAAACGGTCTAAAATGACCCCCCAAATGGAGGATGTTCATTTGTATCTGATCTGTGACGTCAGTGTCCAATTTGGGAGGTAAGCTCCTCACGGCAAGGACCATCTCCCTCTATTTGTACACGCTTGAGCTCTCTGTTGGTGCACAATGATCGATTTGGGAATAAGGGCAGATACTAGTACTGGCAGATTTCTAAGCCATTTACATTTGTCTAGCAAATACCTAGGAACCCATGAGAAACTGAAACGTGTCACATGGCACAAATACTAGGCCTGCTCAAAGGAAGAGCTCTGAGCCGTGAGAGGAGGCTGGGAGACAACGAAGCGGCTTTTTTAAGAAAGGACACCACTATCATATTTCACCTCTTAAAGGCCAGGTCTACACTAGAAACTTTTGCAGGTATAACAACATCTGTTAGAGGTGTGGGTTCTTTTTAAACAACATTTTTATAATCAGAAATAGCCCTTGTGTAGACAGTTATGCCAACAAGGAAGTGATTTTGCCAGCATAGATTATTTTGTTCAGGCAACTGGTATAAGCTATACCAGTACAGCATATTTTCACTGGTAGAAGCTGTGTCTACACAAGGAGGGTCTACCTGCACAGCTATAGCAGCAAACCTTTTCCAGTGCAGGCGAGACTATAGAGGCAATCTGCCACTAAACATCAATCAAATGGCGTGCAGAATTTAGCCAGACAGGAAACCCCCGTGGCTGTAAAGTATCCCTCATGACAACGTACAGTCCTGACCTGCAAACTGCAACAGGCTGTGTTTCTCCAGCCAGAACGCTTTCATGCACGCAAAGCCTTTTTAACTTAACTAGTCTTGGTTTTGTTATTGTTGTTTTGGGTTACCAACAGTATTATAATGGTGGGCTGGAATTATTTTTGCTATCATCCTTACTTTAACTGTAAAGCTTAATTACTCTAAGTCTTCACACCTCCTTTATGAAGGAGCAATTATCCAATAGGCAACAAGAACATCCCCTGGAATTACACTGCTAAACTGGCTCACACGCTCTCCAACTCCTCTAATGAGGAAAGATTAAGCAAGACCTGGCTCTGCTCTTTTCTCACAGCGTTTTCACAGGAGACCAAAGAAGCGAGTCTTGTGTTCCCTGTCTGACGACAGTGTAACCAGGCGAGATTGCACTTCTTTCTTCCCTTTACCGTCTCCCTGGGGAACCCTGCCTCCCATCTGACAACAATGTACATGGCACTCCGCCTGAGAAAAGGGGAGGGGGACACTGAGCTGACCCAAAGGCGGTTATGTTTTACCCTAGTCCTTTTCATTAGCCTTCCTCTCCCCCGACCTCTGGATTTTTTTGGACTGCCTCTGAAAAAGAAGCTACATTTTTAAAAATCTCATTGATTTACTCCTTCTGTATCAATTTTCCATGGAAGCAGAATGTAAATACATAATCTATTTCTTTGTATTCAACCCGCATCAGGGATATTTTCATTCCCACAGGGCACAATCAACTGCTATGTCAGCTAAGAAATATGTAATCATAACATTAACAAAGTTCAAACCAGGGCATCAGTGAAGTATAACACCTTTTCATTAGATGCAGAAAATTCTAGTTGAAGCAATACATTTCACACACTCCCTCTCTCTCTCCCTCTCCTCCCCCCTTTATAAGGAACATTAGGGCATGTTTCAGTCCTATTAAATAAGGTGATCTCAAACTGGGGCTCGTGACCCCTTGGGGGGTTGCGAGGGTATTACGTGGGGATCACAAGCTGTCAGCCTCCACCCCCAAATCCCACTTCACTTCCAGCATTTATAATAGTGTTTAATATAAAAAACGGTGTTTTTAATTTATAAGGGGGGGGTCGCACACAGAGGCTTGCTGTGTGAAAGGGGTCACCAATACAAAAGTTTGAGAACCACTGAAAATCAACATGTTTTTCAGGGGCGGGGGGGGCAGGGGAGTCTTAGTTTTATTTCACTTATTAAAACATAACATGCCGTTTCCATGTAAACAAGCCACTAACTGATGGAAAAAAAGAAAATCTTTGTAACAACCCTGGCAGAGTGATCCATAGATCCCAAGAGAGAAAGAAAAAATATCCATCATCTACACACAGACCTACGAAAAGCCTCCAGACCTAGCTTAAAATGTAAGAATTTGGGTGCTGAGCGTACCAGCCCAGACATAAATGTAACATCTACTATCCAGCTCAGCCATGAAACCAACCAAGAAAACTCAGAAGAGGAAAGAAAAGTGAAAACTAAGACTTGGCTAAGTAGGACGACCTACTGCAATGATATAGCACACACAAGGTCATGAAAGGATCACCTTAGACCTATGAGAAGAGGAGCTGGGTGCACCTTACTCCCCAGCAGTCTTCCCAACAGCAGTACAGCTGCAAATTCCACAGAACTCTTAGGTACGGCAAGATGAGGGTTTCCAGGAAGAAAATCATAAGCATCTCATGAGCTTCTTACAAATGCATTTCAGTTGCTAGAAGTGCAACAGCATATGGGACAGTGGTTCAGGGGTCCCCTGACATATTCAAATTATTCCTTCCAAATGTACTTATTGACATTATGGAAGGGAAGAGACCTCGATAGGTCATCAAGTCCAGCCCCCTGACCTGAGGAAGGACCAATTAAGGTCAGGCTTGACAAAGCCCTGGCAGGGATGATTTAGTTGGGGATTAGGCTCTGCTTTGAGCAGGGGGTTGGACTAGATGACCTCCTGAGCTCCCTTCCAACCCCGATATTCTAGGATTCTATAATCCTAAGAAAACCTAGCCCATCCCTGACAGGTGTTTGTCCAACCTATTCTTAAAACCCCCCAGTGATGGGGATTCTACAACCTCCCTTGGAAGCCCGTTCCAAGGATCTTAACTGTCCTTACAGGTAGAAAGTTTTTCCTAGTATCTAACCTAAATCTCCCTTGCTGCAGATTAAGCCCATTCCTGCTTGTCCTACCTTTAGTGGACAACTGATCTAATTCTCTTTATAACAGCCCTTAACATATTTGAAGCTGTTAACAGGTCCCCCCCACGGTTTTCTTTTCTCAAGACTAAACTTGCCCAGTTTTTTTAAGCTTTCCTCATTGGTCAGGTTTGCTAAACGTTTTAGCATTTTTGTTGCTCTCCTTAGAACTCCCTCCAATTTGTCCACAACTTTTCTGAAGTGTGGTACCCAGAATTGGACACAGTACTCCTGCTGAGGCCTCCCCAGGGGTTGAGTAGACCAGGACATTTACCTTCTGAGTCTTACATGCAACATTCTTGTTAATACATCCGTGAATGATATTCCTTTTTCGCAACTGTATCACACTATTGACTCATATTCAATTAGTGATCCACTATAAACCCCAAATCCTTTTCAGCAGTGCTACTGCCTCGCTAGTTATTCCCCATTTTGTAGTTGTGCATTTGATTTTTCCCTTCTTAAGAAAAGTAATTTGCACTTATCTTCGTTGAATTTCATCTTGCTGAATTCAGACCAATATAACAACTCTGGATATACTTGATATCCATTGAAGGATACAATCCCATTTTTAATCTTGTTAAATTCTACTCCTTAACTACTTCCTGTGGCAATGACTTCAACAATGTAATTACATATTGTATTAAAGAGTATCCATTTACTGGTTTTGATTTCCCCCACTCTTTACATTTAATTGACTGTCCCCTTGTTCGTGTATTATGAGACAGTGAGAAAAAAGCTCCCAATCTACTTGTCTCCTCTAATTTTCCTCCTTTCTAAAGCAAACTATTCCAGTCTTTTCAATTGCTCCTAACATAGGCATTTTTCCAGACCCTTGATCATTCTCATCACTCCTCGCTGAACCCTCTCCAGTTCTGCAATATCCTTTTGACTAGCATGGGACACAGGATCCAAGTGAGGCTGCACCACTGATTTTCTAAAGGTATTAGGATAGTGTCTCTATTATTCTCCACCCCATTCCTTATACAGCCCAACAGTTTGCTTGCTTTTTTTGGATCTCAGCTGTACACAGAACAGAAGTTTCATTGAGCTGTTTACAGTGACACCCAGTACCCTTTCTTGAATTGAGATAGTCAGTTTAGAACCCTGTATGGTATATGAATAGTTGCTTTTTTCCCCCTTCAATGTGCCTCCAACTACTTTGCATTGGTCAACCTTGAATTTAATCTGCCATGGTGTTGCCCATTTCCCTGGCTTGTTTAGATCTCTCTGAAGCAGGGTGGATTGATTTAAATCAAAGCAATTTAAATCATGATTTAAATCACCAAGTGGAAAGCCTCAATTTAAATAATTGATTTTAATCAACTCTTCCATTTATACTTCAGTTATTTTCTAAAGAAAGTTACATGCTTATTAGATGACATAACCACTAAACCATGTTGATTTACTACTAAATAGACCCGTTGCACCAGATTTGGTACATCTTTTTGCTACCTAGGAGGGTACCCTAGAACTACAGTAGAACCTCAGAGTTACGAACAACAAATTACAAAATGACCCATCAACCACACACCTCATTTGGAATCGGAATTACACAATCAGGCAGCAGCAGAGAAAAAATAGCAAATACAGGAGAGTACTGTGTTATACGTAAACTACTAAAAAAAATAAAGGGAAAGTTAAAAAAAGATTTGACAAAGTAAGGGAACTGTTTCTGTGCTTGTTTCATTTGAATTAAGATGATTAAAAGCAGCATTTTCCTTCTACATAGTAAAGTTTCAAAGCTGTATTAAGTCAATGTTCAGTTGTAAACTTTTGAAAGAACCACCATAACGTTTTGTTCAGAGTTACGAACATTTCCGAGTTACAAACAACCTCCATTCCCAAGGTGTTTGCAACTTTGAGGTTTTACTGTCTATACATGTATTTGAGTAATTATATAGTTTAATATTTTCAGATTCTTATTAATTGTATATTTTTAGTATGTTAGAATATGGTGAATGATATATTGCTTATTTACTAGATAATTAATGATGTTTTGCCTATGATTTGTGTCAAGCTGAATTAGGCTGGTAACTGGAATTTAATTTAACACAAAACAGCATATAAAATGTATTTGTATTAAACAAAACAACCTTAAGTGTTTTGGACACACAAATTTCTCTTATCAAAACATGTTTCACATTTACAACTAAATGATTTATTAAACAGAGGGATTAACTCTAGTCAGTGAATTTAACTGATTATTTTCGGTCAGCCTGGGAAAAATTTTCAAATATGCCTAAGTAAAAGTGACTGGAGCTTAAGTTCTTACTTGCCTAAATCTCTTGAAAATGAGACAGACAGACAGTCTCCTAAGCTACTTAGGCTGACCTATTCCATATTTATAAAGCTTGACCTCAAAAGTCAGATGTTTTCCCCCTGATTTCTATAGAAAAGCAGCCTGTAACTCAAAGTTTTCGATAGATTCAGCATATTTATTTTTTATTTAAATGTTTTAAGAGTTTATAATAAGTTTAGATCTTAACATACTTTGTATTGCATTCATATTTCATTATATTAACAGGTTTATTTTTTGAAAGAAAAAATTATGATTTCAATAATCAAAAAATTTAAATAAAATAGGATTTTTTAAAAATAATCTTTTTATCCACCCTGTTCTGAAGTTCCTCACAGTCCTCTCTGGTCCCAATTAACCTAGATAGCAAAATTTGCAGATGACACAAAGTTATCTCACTACTCACCTCTTTTCCATATTATTAATATATCCCCTAAGGTCCCCACTGATAACCTGTTACCATTATGAAAACTGACCATTTAATCCTACTCTGCATTCCATTTTCTAACCATTTTTTTGAGCCATGACAATACTTTGCCTCTCACCCAATGACTACACCTAACTTCTTTAGTAGACTCTTGTAAGGGACCTTTGCTAAGGCCTTTTGGAAGTCTCAGTAATGTCATCTAGTTCTTCTATATCCACTACTTCATTAACATGTTCACTATCTTCTTCTTTGCCTTCACCCTGTCCAATTAGCTGTAATTGGTGGCTTTTGTTCATCGCCAAGAGATCCTGTTGAAAGTGTCTTTCAAGCTGGCACCACCTTCTTCAGGTTCTCCTTCCATGTCTCGAACCACATTTTTCTAGACCTTCTTTGTGGTCTTCATCCTGTGACTGCCAGATCTTGTGCTCTCTGGCCAACATATCCTGTGTCATATTGCCTCACAAGACCCTGCCACTGCAGTCAAAATTCCCTCAACTTTCCCGTGAGGGGGACTACCTGCATCATGGCTCGTACCATTCCACTGGATAGCCTATCAGCTCTTGTCGGACCCACTGTCCACATGAGTGTTCTCATTTTGGCAATGTGAAGTAGTTGTACTCTCTCTCTTTCTCATTGCCCAGCATTCTGACTTGTACGTCCTGGCTGGCCTTAAGCATAGTCTTATACACTTTGCTCTTTAGTTTACTTGGCTTATCCTTATTGCAGGGAATTCCCAGCAACTCCCTGCATTTGCACCAAGTGCTCTTAATGCGACTCCTAGCGCACACATGCACATTCCCGTCATGGCTCAACAATGAATGGAGGAATCTGAATTGTTGCACAGATTTTAACTCTATACCACCTAGTTTTACTGGCTCCCCATTGTCCTTCTCAATGAAGCAACGTGTGTATTCCACCTTTCATCTGCTGACTCGTAAGCCATTTTCTTCTAATGACACCCTCCATGGTTCTAGATCCCTTTCCATTTAGTATTACGTGTGCACAGCAGTACAAATAAATAATGATGTCTAAAGAATTCTAAGAGATTAGTGAGACAACTTTCCTTTGCTGAATCTCTGCTGGTCAGACCCAATCAGATCATGATCTTCCAGATGATTTGTTATTCTATTACTGATTATCTTCCTTAATTGCTCCCTTTAACCCTTGGAGATCCAGTGAATCCACTGATTCTTTTGTAGGCTTCCTGCTTCTGAAACAAAGACTCTAGTGTTGGTTTTACCTCTAGCTATTTGCTCTTTGAACTCCATTTTGGCCCTTCTAATTAGCCTTTTACTTAAAGCCTGCTGTAATTTATACTCCTGTTTATTGGATTCACTAAGGTTAGATTTCCAAATTTTAAAGGATTTCTCTTTGGCTTGAATAGCCTCTCAAAAGCTTGGCATTTAGGCCTGGTCTTCACTAGAAAATTAAGTCAATACAACTATGTTGCTCAAAGTTGTGAAAAATCCACACCCCTGAGCAACACAGTTAAACAGACCTAAGCCAGGGTATAGACAGCGCTAGGTCAAACGTAGAATTCTCCGGTCGACCTAACTACTGCCTTGGGGGTGGATTACCTATGCCAACGGCAGCATACGTAGCATCTTCACTGCAGTGTTTTAAGTGTAGACGAGCCTTAGTCATATAATGGTTTACTCCATGGCCTCCTGGTTCTCTTTTTATCCAGTGGTATGCATGGCTTCTGAGACTCCGTTTTCCTTCGTAGCATCCAAGTCAACTCCAGGGATTTTATGGCCTTTACTTTCAGCTTTATGTCCTTTTTGACTAACCTTCTCATATTATTCAAATCTCCTCTTCTAAAGTTTAGTGTCACTTTCTGGTACTTTACCTGTCCTATGGACATTAAACCTAATTATACTGTAGCTACTCTCCTTTAACGGCTCAGCAACCATCCCCACTCGAACTAGCTTCGCTTTGTGACTTCAGATTAAATCCAGAACAGTTTCTCCCCTAGCATGTTCTAGAAGGAGAGGTGTACAGTAACTGGAGTTTGAGAGCTTTTGTCCTTATGGGTGCTCTATTGTTGGATGCGCGTGTGCCCATGTACTCTTGACCGGAGTGCCTGTGCGTCCACACCTGCATTCCACACATCCTCATGCTCTGGTGTGAGAGTATATAGGGAGGGACAGACCCGCCGATGCTCTATTTTGTCCTCAACTTGTAGTTGAGTTAAAAATTGAGGCAAATCCTTGCCTGACCCCTTCTCTCCTACCCAGGGATGCAGTACCTACCTCTCCTACCTCTGGGGAGCAGTATCCTTGCCTGGCCCCCAGTTCAGGGATAACATAAGAACGGCCATACTGGGTCAGAACAGTGGTCCATCTAGCCCACATCCAGTCCTCTGACAGCGGCCAGTGCCAGATGCTTCAGAGGGAATGAACAGAACAGGGCAGCTATTGAGTGATCCATGCCCTGTCATCCAGTCCCAGCTTCTGGCAAACAAACAGAGGGACACTTCAGAGAATGGTTTTGCATCCCTGCCCATCCTGGCTAACAGCCATTGATGGACCTGTCCTCCATAACTTACCTAGTTCTTTTTTGAACCCTGTTATAGTCTTGGCCTTCAGAACATCCTATGGCAAGGAGTTCCACAGGTTGACTATGCGTTGTGTGAAGAAATAGGATGAGGAAATGGAGGGGGGTTGCTCCCCCACTCCAATGAAATGTGGCTGACACCCCTGCCAATCCAGGGAAGAGGGCTGGAAGGTGTTTCTCCTCTATGACCCCAAGGGAGAAGGTTGCTTTCCCTCATCACCATCCCAATCCAGGGGAAAAGGGAAGGAGTGAGTCTGGAGGCACTTACTCCTTCGTTCCAGAAGTGAGCTTGGTTGCTGGACTTAGGGGGTGAGTGGAGGACTTATGCCCCTGGCCCTTAACCACTGCTGTTAATGTGAGGGGACACCTGAAGGATCTTTCTTTTTCCCCATATTTTGAGCAAGTTCTGCGGTTCATTGGAGTAAATCATGGGGACAGGTCTGGGCTCGGACTCTTCCCCTTCCAAGGAATGGAGAAAGGATGGTTGGGTTCAGAAGCAGCCAAAAGTATGTGTTGCATGAACTGCATGGGTGGGTATTGCTCCCATGTGACAGGAGGCAGGATCCCCAATGCACTCAGAACGAGGGGCTGATAGTGGGGAATGTAGCAGCGCTTACACCAGAGCACGAGGATTTATAGACTGCAGGCAAGAGGCACGGACCTCTGGGTCCTGCTGACTAAAATCTCTGATTGAGAACACATGGAGTACACGTAGCGGTGTACCCAGAGGGGCAATAACTTGAAGAAGAACTAGCTCTTGCAAGAAGCAATTGCTTAAAGTGTTGAGAAATTGTTTCTCTAAACTTTATCCCCGTGTGCCATTTGACCAGTTTCTACGTGAGTAGTTGCAGTGACTCATCGTCACCTTGTTAGATTTTGCTGCCTTCTCGATCTCTCAATGTTGTGCACTCAGTCACCTTTTCTTGATTTGGAAGCTTAAGTGCGACCCAATTGATGCACAGGCCTTAAATAGCCCATCTGCACTGGGCTGAATTCTGGAACTGTAAACCTGAAGGAAATAATGAAGATAACAGATGGCTGAGACCTGTGTTTGAGTTGCAGCGGTACACAAGTCCACCATCCACAACTATGATCCACTAGAACTATCAATAGGTGCTCTAGAGCTGTGTAAGTGCAGATGGTTTAGGACTGGAAGATCTCCAGGAACCAGCATGGTCCAGTGGGATGAGCCTGTGATTGGGTGCCAAAAGCTCCCAAATTCTAACTCCGGTTCTGCCAGGGATTTACCCAAGCTCCTCACACACACACACACACACACACACACACACACACACAGTGCTCTTGCTCCTCCACCTGTCAAGTGAGGATAACATTCATCTCCATAACAGGAGAGTTATGAGGCAAAATCAGTGAATGTTCATACAGCACTTCATAGTTGCTGCAAGTGCAAATTAAGGAAACAGCTGCAATTAGCAGAACATGCCCCTAGATGTCACTGTTGCTTCAGAGAAAGTGAAGTCGAAGTGGCTTAAACGTTCACTCCAGTTTAAACACAAAATCTGGCCCACTGGAGAAGTACATGTGTACTTCCTTATAGTCTTCATTTTTTTCTTTTTTGAGACCTTCTTAAAAGCAGAACTTAAACTTTTTCCCAGCACCACTGAGTATGCAGAGGGCTGTGGGTTTTTGTTTGTTTTTTTAACTGCCTTTTGGATGGAGCATGGAATAAATTTAGTTCCATCTGCTGATTTTATTGTTGCCCTGGCATCATTTGTGGTTTTGCAGCACTGCTTTGGGAATATTGTTGGTTCACTTGTACTCCCTCCCCTTTACTTGCCCTGAAAGAGTGGATCTCAAATACTGCAGGCCCTGTAACAACGGTGGCTATTTGCTGTCTTCACCATGGGCGATGCCAAACAAACCCAACTGCTCTACATATTAAGGGCTAAGTTCTGCCCTTAGGCACACATGCAGCTTGATGATTGCCCCCTAGCCACATTCAAGAGCGGAATTTGATCCTTCAGATCTAGAGAACACTTCCTGCCCTGGTCTGATGGCTGTCAACTCTTACAATACTAAACAGCTCCCATGTGAATCACTGGATGGGATAAGGGCTTGGAAGACAGAAAATTAGGGCCCTACCATAGTCACAGTCCATTCTGGTCAATTTCACGGCAAGAGGGTTTTTAAAAAAGTCAAATTAATGAATTTCATGGTGTTGTAACTGGGGGTCCTTACCCACAATGGGATCTTGGGGGAGGGGGATTGCAAAGTTGTTGTAGGGAGAGTCCCAAGATTGCCACCCTCACTTCTGTGCTGCACTTCTGTGCAGTCTCTGAGCTTTCTGCAGTTAGAGGAGGTTCCCAGAGACGTAGGTAGGTAGGACCTCCCCTGTGCTGATGGGAACGCTCCAGTCATGGGCTCCTAGCTGCAAGTCCAGGCCAGATTACGGCAGGGCCCCCCAGCCTATTTGGGTGCCCCAGACCCAGAAGAAGCCACAGGGTGGAAGCCCCAGCAGGAGCCCTGGGGGAAAAAGCCCTGAAGCCCTGAGCCCAGGCTGTCCCAAGCTCCAGCTGGAGTGGTGGGGGGTGCCCTGAGCCCTGGCTAGAACAGAAGGGAGTGGAAGCCCCAAGCCCGGGTTGTCCCAGGCCAGCTGGGGAAAGGGGGTGCAGAAGCCCCGAGCCCTGGCTGCCCCTAACTCCAGCTGGAAGCCAGGGGGAAGAAGCCCAGAGCTTGGGCTGCCTTGGCTGGGGGGGAGGGGGGCAGAAGCTCCAAGCCCAGGCTGCCCCAGCTGCAGCCCCTGGGAGCAGAAGCCCCCAGGAAGCCCCGAGCTCAGCGCCCGGAGCTGCAGCAGGAGCCACGGGGGTGGGGGGGAAGTCTGACACCGGGGGCGGGGAGGGGGATACGGAGGGTGTACCAACCTCATTTCTGCACTGCCTCTGGAGGTGGGTCTGATCTCCCTACCAAGAGCAGCCATGCAGGGGAAGGATAACTCCTTTCCCTCCCCAGCGTCTCCAGACTAGCAGCTAGGAGCCCCAGGCTCCCAGCAGCAGGGGAGATCAGATTTCACGGGAAAGGGCTGATTTCATGGTCCAAGACATGTTTTTCACGGCCATGAAGTTGGTAGGGCCCTACAGATAATGTAGGGAACACTAGTCTGGACTGGCCTCTGGCTCATAGAAGATGGGTTGAATCAAAGTCCTTCCAGAGGAGAACCTTGCCCCATCTCCCCACTGCCAGAAAGTCTCCCTCTCTCCTCACTCTCCAGTCCAACAGTCCCTGCTTCTGCTTGATCCAGCCATCCTCTCTGGGTTCCCAGGGTTACAACATTAAATGTGGAGTCTAAACTCCTCTTCAGAGACCCTTTAAAATGACTGTGGTTGTGAATCTGCCATTATGATGCGTCATCTCCAGTCCAGGTATGTCTGACCCAGACAAAGTAGTTTACGCTTAATAGCAACTGGATATTGACGACTTCTGGTTAATAGCGAAATTTTGCTGGGAACCAATCCCGTCCCATTGCCTGTAATGTTAATGGGACTCGAAGGTTTGCCATGGTATGCTGCTTATTGACATGATTTTGAAGAAAGGCCCCAGCTGCAGGCAGGTCTGTAGGGCTGCAGCCGGAGAAGGAAGTGCTGGGACATGCCTGCAGCTGGTGGTGAGCCCGTCCTAAGCGCTTCCTTCTGGGGCTGCAACGTCTGTTACAAGGGTTATTGATGTTCTCCTTACCAGGCTTTCCGCAGTGAGCTCAGGCAGCTCATGAACTGTGCAGTGTGGATAATCCAGGACAGAGATGCTGTGGGAGACAGGGAAGGGGGAAGAGAGTCATTCATGAAGCAGCAGATCAATATTCAAGGAGCTGTTCTAAACCGGTCACCATTACTTTTCCCCAATCAACCATTATGATCTCCAACCCTAGCTCACTACATCCTGCATCTTAGACTAGATGGTCCTTGCGGTCCCTTCTAACCCTATGATTCCAGGATTCTTAATTACAGTGACCCTAACTGGCACAGGCAGAACTGTGCAGCTGTGACTTCCCCACCCCACACGCCAAGTTGTTGGGCGCTGCTAGGAAGTCACTTGCTTTCCAAGTAGGTCACGATTTCTCAAAAGTTTTCTTAGTGTGAGCCACACTGAAGAGCCTGTCTTGCAGATGCACCTGCCTTTTGCATTTCTGATTGACAGACTACCTCCCATCCTATTTCCAAACTCGTGACACCTTCTGTCTCTCTGCTCAACAGCACTTGTCAATTTCTTATTGCTCTAAAGTACATCCTGAGTGCAGCACTAAAGACTCCAGTAATTTGGATCCATTAAGCCAAAACAGATTAGCTATTTATAGATTTTAAAAAACCCTAGGTTAAAATAATAAGAGATCTGACTTACTTAAACTGATAGTAGCAAGGAAATTCAGAGTGAAGGCTGCAGACCTCTCTATCACCCCTTCAGGCTTTCATGTCTTAATATAAAGTTGCCATTAAAGAATAAATAAATACACCCAGTCCCCCACCCCAAGACATGCACACACCTAAAATGAGTAGCCACATAATAAAATAGCTCTTGTTCGTGTGCTCTTTCTTATCCCTTCATCTTTTAAATGGGAATCTACAAACATCTACAGGGAATCTTCAAACAATAAGCTGACTTGCTGTATTGATTTCTGAGTCAGTGCCCATTCAGCGTAAAATCCCCAAATCAAAAAGACAGGTTTCAGAGTAACAGCCGTGTTAGTCTGTATCCGCAAAAAGAAAAGGAGGACTTATGGTACCTTAGAGATTAACCAATTTATTTGCGCATAAGCTTTCGTGAGCTATTGCAGCCAGACTTCACATAACACACCTGTTACAGTAAGACCATGTACAGGACTTCTACCTGCTCCCCAAAGATTGCACGCAGTTTCTATGCATGGTCAGAAACTGCTGCCCCACATTAACAACTTGTTCATTTACTTATTTGAACATAAGTCTTAGACTGTCAAGCAGCGTAGGCTCAAAGCTCAAAAGTTTTTGGGGAATCTTATAAAAGCTAATGTGAATAGAAACGTTCTCCGGAAAAGCAAAACTGTTTGGATTTAAGCTTCCACGCACTTGCGTGACTGTAACTAATAGAGGAAAATTTGGATTTTTAACGGCTCCAGAGTTAACATTATGTTTATTGTGTTTCACCCCCAATTTCTCCCCATTCAAAAGAACTGGGTCCAAATGGAAAAGCTGCAGCTTTTAATGACAAGAGAATAAACGTGCTTTGCACAAACAGCTGTTTTCCACCTTTAACTTTCTCAGATTAGAAGGGGAAAACAAACCCGTTTCCTTTCCCCCTGTGTATATAAACCTACAGTACAAGATAGAGATTAGCCCATAGAGCCAACTGAAGACCTATATGACATGCTGTTACAGCTCATTGTTCTCTCATCAATACTGTGTGTGGAACTGCATTTCGGGCGTGCCCAAATACCAAGTCCTACAGTAAACTGAAACTTCCAGCTGTCCCACGTCCAGAAAGTAACTGGAGAGCAAAGGAAACAGAACTGTGCTTCCCTGGAAGGAACTTATGCATGTGTAGCCTTATTCCTCTGTTCTCTATGTAGGTGTAGGTGTGTTTGGAGGTGCGTGCGTGTGTGCGCATCCAGACATGGCATATATAGATTTAATTAACAAGTCCAATATCTCGAATCACAGAGTAAAATAAAGGCCCTCCTATTTCAAGGCACTGATAATAAGCAGCAGTGGATTTCAGTGACACTTCTGTGACTATTTAAAGCCAGCTGGTCGGGGTCCAAAGAGCTGAGTGATAGACACGGGAGGTGAAGGCCCAGGAGATTCTGTCTACCCCATGCCTCTAACCTGCACAGGGCTGTTTCCCTGTCATGTGTTCTCTAGTACTCTGTCCTGCCTAGAACATGGCCCCTTACAGCTGCGTTGGTGACCACAAGAGGAAGATCTCCACGCACACAAAGCCCCTACTAAGCGCAGGAGGAAAAGGAACTGCTGCAAATGGGCTGTACCTGTTTTTGGCAGTGATGTAGGACATGATATTCTGGTTAAAGAACTTCAGGATCAGCGGGATACAGTTGGCAAACACCAAGTGCTGAGACACATACTCAAACTGCAGAAAAGAGGTGAACGCACACAGTCAGGCAGTATAGTTAAAAAAAAAAAATAAATCAAACAAAAGCCACATTTCTGCATCCAATTAAAAACCTTCTTCCATGGATTCGCCGCAGCTGGACCTTCTCTCTCTTGGCTCTTCCCCGTATGCCCGGTGCCAGTCTCCTGTACATTTCTCCCCACAACCCTACAATTGCTGAAGCGAGAGGGATCTCATCTGCAGAGCCTGCTCTCTGGAACAGCCTCCTCCTCTCTCTGCCAAATGGTCTCTCCAGCCCATTCCAAGTTTTAACTAAAAAACAAACTTTGTACATGCATCTTCAGTTCTCTCCCTCTGTTAATATTTAATCCTAAAGCCTTTGGAAATATGGTTGCAATGGCTACAACCTAAAGTACAACTGATCTGTATATAGATTGCTACAAATAGAGGCATTCCTCTTCTAACCAATTACCCAGGGATTTAGAGCAAACTCCCATTGGAAGGAATGGTTTCTTCCTTTATTTTTACACAGCACAGAACAAGTTGTCAGTGCTCAATGACTTTGGACAGTGGTGATTCGGACACAATTAATACTTAACCATTCTCTGTCTAGGTATTACAAACTGCACCCCTACTCTGGTGTTTAGGCACCAGTAGCCAGTCTCTTCCCATCAGAGCATCTTGAAGTGTTTACAAACATTACAATGATGCCTCATGTTTCTCTCTTCCCTGACCGTGTTTTACAAAGAGGGTCATTAAGGGCTTGTCTACATGGGGAGTTATTCCAAAATAGCTACTGCTGGTTAAGTCCATGTATGGACACACTTGTTGCAAATTAGCGTAAACCACTTTGGAAGTGGATTAAACTAATTTGGAACAAGGCCAGAACAAGAGCATCCACAGATTGAATTGGTCAGGAAGCACTACTCTGCTTTAAATTCACACTCTTCCATATTCCCGATTAATTTCCATGTGTAGACAAGCCCTAAGGCACACAGAGGGGGACTGACTGGCCCAGGGTCACACAGCAAGCCAAACTCAGAGTCAAAACAAGACCAAGGAGTTTGGACTCCTGGTTCTAAATTCCTAATACAGAGTATGGGAGCAGACAGAGCAGCACTGTAAAATGCAAAGACTGGCCCACAGGGGTCATGCTAAGCTGGTCTCAGCTAATAGCTCAACCAGGGGGAGCTCCCTTTTTTCTCACCAAGCAGAACTGTTGGTCCCTCTTTGGGTATGTCTACACTACAGCTGGGAGTGAGCCACGCGCTAACTCAGGCAGAGCTAGTGTGCTAAAAATAGCAGAGTGGGCATGGGTAGCAGCTCGGGCTCACTACCCAAGTCCAAGCCTGCCTGAGCCCATCTAGCAACAGCCACACACATCTATTTAGCCCACTAGCTAAAGCAGAGCCAGTTCCTGTTGGTCTGACCAGGCTGGGAGGCACGCTGCCAGCTGCAGCACGGACATCACCTCAGTGTCTTCCAACAGAACCATGGAGGATGTACAGAGAGACAGCACTGGAAGCAGGGGGGCAGAAGCGCCCTAAAAGGGGTAGGGGGCACAGGTGCCCAAACCGTGGCCCTGCGCTATGACTCCCCCTGAGGCCCCACCCTCGCACCACCTCTTCCTTCAAGACCCCTTCCCACTCCCCCCGTCACTCGCTCTTACGGCTGGTAAAAAGTCGGGGGGCCATGGCTCTCTGTCCCCTCTTGGCTGGGAGTCTCCACTGATTAGCCAAGTCCCCTCCAGCTTCTGGCCAACCGCTGGCCAGCCCAGCACACTGGTGGTCTGACAGCCCCACGTTTCCCAGAATGAGGTGACATCAGGGTGACCAGATGTCCTGATTTTATAGGGACAGTCCTGATATTTGGGGCTTTGTCTTGTATAGGTGCCTATTACACCCTGTCCCAATTTTTCACACTTGCTATCTGGTCACCTTAGGTGACATGCTGTTTGCAGATTAATTACAAACAGGAAGAGGACCCTCATTTCTGCTGATCACTTGGCTCCACAACGGCCAAGCTCTGGTACAAGCAGACAGACGCAGCAGGGAGCAACCCTTGGCAAAGCCCCTGGGTGAACAAAGCACCTGGCCGGAACATCATTTTACCAGTAACCTCAGTGACCCTGATATACACACGCAGCTGGATGCGACATTTACACAAACATGAAGGGTCACAAAACTAGAGCCAGGACGTAAATCTGGTTTGTTCTGCTTGAAATGGAGTTTATTGCCCTGGCAGTCTAAGCTCAGGAATAGCAGCCGGATCGCTGAGAGGTTCCTGCTTTTTTTGCTCTGTTTTCCAGCACAGGTGACAGATGCAAAAGGCACTTTAATGTCTCACCCAGGGTTAAACAACAAGCAGGATCAGAACCTAGGAGCCCCCTGGATGCCATTTCTCCACACTACCTGCTGGATCGCATGCACCCTCGTGCCACAATAAAGGGGGAAAATGAGAGAACGCCCTCCTGTGCTAAGGGGAGCAAGTTGCAAACACATAAGGGGGCATGAGGGACCCACTGCAGCTGGGGATCATAACATTTAGTGTATTAATGTCAAATGGGTATTCGGCATGCAAAGTGGCTGCACTACTGGGCCGAGGATGCAGCCCAATGTAGTGTTTAGTCAGCCACTGTTAATAAGGGAACCCCTTAGCATGGTCACAACACCGTTCGGTCCGGTTTAGACTCAGGCCAAACGAAACTGTGTTAGGATGCAAAGGCGAAAGTCTCTAACTCTTAACTCTAGATTCCCCGACTACCTGTAGTTTAGACAAGGCCTCAGAGGGGTTTGGCTAGTCCCCATCCCCATCCCCTTCCCACTCCTGGCAGGGGGAAAGAAATGTCTTCCCTTCAGGCTGAACACAGATGTAGCCAAGTTTTGGCCACGGTGAAATAATCACGTGGAGGTTTACAAGGGGACACAGCCTTGTGGAAGTGACCCAAACACAACCAAAGCCAAGACATGTACTGTCACTCGTCCTGTGCTAATAATGCTAAAGAGGATATGCCCTGGGGCTAAAGGTCACCACTGAGGTAGACCAAGCCGCAGCTGCTCTCCAGGCGACACTAACCTGAACACACCTGCCCTGCGAAGCACCTAGCAATGGCCTTCTCATATAAAGCTCACCTGGTAGATGTGGTTCAGTTTGAAATGCTTCAGCAGCAGCAGCAGCGTGGCCGAAATGCTCTTCACAATGATCTCTTTGTGTCTGTTTACATCGACCCCCAATTTCATGCTCTGAAGAACTGTGATGCTAGTGTGGAAGGAGAAAGGGAGGGACAGATCCATGTACAATGAGCATTACTGGGATGGGATTTTTGTTCTGATTGGTTTCTATTCATCTGCATGGGCTCTATATAAAGGGGGTTTTTCACTGAACCTGCCACCCAAACAGGACCCCGCACTGTCCTTATCCCTGGGCCTCCTGCTCCCAACATGTCCTGCCTAGGGGCACCATAGTGGGTCACAGAACGGATGGACTACAGCACACAAGGAGAATCTGGGATGGAGCTTGTTACAGGAGTAAACTAGAACGAAAAGGGCTCTCCCAGAGACGCACTCTGCCTACAGAGCAGTAAAGCTTTACTTCTTGTACTGGTTGGTTTAATTTTGACATTTTGCCATAAGTAGCCTTTTCTTTTGTGCTGCATTCTGGCCACAAGAGCTCTACTGAATCAGGTGAACAAGCATGGGTCACTCCCAGTAGAGATCAATTGGGGTCACAGCCATTCACGTTAACAGAGCACGAGGACTGGTCTGGTACAGCCTGCGGCACTGAAAGGGTCAGAGGTCCAGCAAAGACCATTCACTCACATGGATCCCTTTTTCCCCATGAAAACAGAAACTTCATCTCCAGAGGAACATGTGGATTCTGCCATCCCAGAAATGGGAAATCGCTGCATTACCCACATCAGCCAGGAGACCGTGTTGTTGCTGAAACAGCCAGCACTCAGCTGCCTGTCACCCACCCACGCACTTACGGCATCTCCTCGGGCAACACGTCTGCCAGGATGTTGATGGAGTCGGTCTTGGCTTTGGAGGTGGGTGCTGCAGCCAGGAGAATCTTCAGCAAAGCAATCTGCAGAGGGAGAGGAATCCCCCCCAGCCCCCAAATACATTGAGAACAAGCAGGCACTAGAGGCCCGTGTACAAACAACACGTGGCGGGAGGAAGGAATTTCGTTTTCGCTCATGTGACGGAGTTGCAGCCTGGAACCAGCGTTGGTCTCAGGTTATGTGCAGGACACAGGCTGGGCTACTCCTGAAACTAACAGGGGAAGTGAAGCCTCCAGCAGAGCTGTAAGTAGACGTCCTACAAGGTGGGCAGTTTGGCTCTGGGAATTGGGAGTGGCATACCGACTCTTTCATTGTTGGGCTGCCTGTTCAAACTTAGCCAAGTAGTGACTCTCAGTGGTCATCAAGCTGTTTGCTGGCCCATCTGCAGCAAGCTGGTGGTTTGGAGGTCGGTTCCTAGCATGACAAGGGTCCCCATCACAGACCCAATACCACTCTGGCACTAACTGGAAGGGACCTCAAGAGATCATCTAGTCCAGTCCCCTGCACTCATGGCAGGACTAAGTATTATCTAGACCATCCCTGACAGGTGTTTGTCTAACTTGCTCTTAAAAATCTCCAATGATGGAGATTCCACTACCTCCCTAGGCAATTTATTCCAGTGCTTAATCACCCTGACAGTTAGGTTAACCTATCCTTAGAGGTTAAGAAAAACAATTCTTCTCCCTTCTCCCTGTAACAACATTTTATGGACTTGAAAACAGTTATAATGTCCCCTCTGTCTTCTCTTCTCCAGACTAAACAAACCCAATTTTTTTCCAATCTTCCCTGATAGATCATGTTTTCTAAACCTTTAATAATTTTGGTTCTCCAATTTGTCCACAGCTTTCTTGAAATGTGGCACCCAGAACTGGACACAATATTCCAGTTTCAGAGTAACAGCCGTGTTAGTCTGTATTCACAAAAAGAAAAGGAGTACTTGTGGCACCTTAGAGACTAACCAATTTATTTGAGCATAAGCTTTCGTGAGCTACAGCTCACTTCGTCCGAAGTGAGCTGTAGCTCACGAAAGCTTATGCTCAAATAAATTGGTTAGTCTCTAAGGTGCCACAAGTACTCCTTTTCTTTTTGCGAATATTCCAGTTGAGGCCTAATCAGCGCGGAGTGGAGTGGAAGAATAACTTCTCATGTCGTGCTTACAAAACTCCTGCTAATACATCCCAGAATGATGTTTGCTTTTTTTGCAATAGTGTTACACTGTTGACTCATATTTAGCTTTTGATCCACTATGACCCCTAAATCCCTTTCTGCAGTCCTCCTTCCTAGGTAGTCATTTCTCATTTTGTATGTCTACGACTGATTGTTCCTTGCTAAGTGGAATATTTTGCATTTGTCTTTATTGAATTTCATCCTATTTACTTCAGACCATTTCTCCAGTTTGTCCAGATCATTCTGGATTTTAATCCTATCCTCCAAAGCACTTGCAACCCCTTGAGCTTGGTATTGTCCACCAACTTTATAAGTATACTCTCTATGCCATTATCTAAATCATTGATGAAGATATTGAACAGAACTGGACCCAGAACTGATCCTTGCAGGACCCCACTTGATATGCCCTTCCAGCTTGACTGTGAACCACTAATAACTCCTCTCTGGGAACGGTTTTCCAACCATTTCTGCACCCACCTTATAGTAGTTCCATCTAGGTTGTATTTCCCTTGTTTGTTTGTGAGAAGATCATGCAAGATAGTACCAAAAGCCTTTCTAAAGTCAAGATATACCACATCTACTGCTTCCCCCGTATCCACAAGGCTGGTTACCCTGTGATGGTCTCAGCAGAGAGGACAAGGGTTGGGTGGGCCAATGCAGCTGAACTCTCTCTTATCCCTGCAGGTGGCTCCACCAGGTCAGGGCTGAACCTTAGTGAGAAGGAAGCCTGCACTGATGATTTGAGTCTCCAGGGTGCTCAGTAAACCACCAGTGGTGAGCTTTCAAAAAATATAGACTTACCATATACTGGGGGAGGTTGTATAACATTGCCCGATAGAGCATCTCACAGGGGGTCTCCTGAACTTCCTCCTCCCCCTAGCAGGCGACAAACAGATACGGAAGGAAAAAATAGAGCTGTCACTCAATCACGGAGGTACGTCAGAGACGTCCCCCTCCCGCCAGAGCCCAGCTCGAGGTGGAGCGGCACCACATCCGTGTCAGGACGCTGCCTGGCTTTTCAGAACTGCTGCTGGGACAGGTACAATCCAGATCAAAGCCCAAGAATGGTGTTGCCTTAGAGAAGGGGAGGCCAATGCGTGTCCTGAGGTTCAAAGTAAACCTATGGCGTTTGATGACACAGCCATCATCTTTAATACAAGCATGCAGCCTCCAATGACTACAAGTCCCAGCATGCAATGCTCCATCTTGTGCGACCCGCCCACTGGGATCAAAGTGGAGCAATGCATTTTAGGACCTGTAGTCCATGCAGTCTGTATCTGTGTATCAAATCTGGTACCTGTTTCAAAAAGTAGACAGTGGTTGCCCTGTTCTGTTGCATGTAACTTAGATGCAGCCCTCAGGGTCCTAGCAAATGGGCAGTGAGGTGCCACTTTCTAGACTCCAGCTATTTCCTTTCCACTTGGATATCTTCACTTCAGCCCTCCGTGGACACACACAGAGCAATCAGCATGCCATGGTAACACTCGACAATGACGCACTCCTTAGAAACTGCTCCTTCAGACACACAGTCTAGCTGTGGAGGGTACTGGTTTCTTACCAGTGACATGGGACACTTCTCCAGCTCCTCTTCGTTTTTGATCTGAACATCCGAGATAGAGACATACTTGTGCTGGAGAAACACAAACCAGAGAGGCAGAGTAACACCAGGACTGAAAGAGAAGGAACACACTGTGCAATGAAAAACAGGCCAATCTCCCTCTCCTGTTCAGCCAGGGTAGGGTTAGATTTACAGATCCCACCAGAAAAGGTCTTCACAGAGGTGTGAGAATTCATCCCGCATGGGATACTCCTATGGCTGTGACATGCTTTACAAACTACCCAAACTCCTCCTAGGACAAGCAGAAATCACTTCAACCAGTACTGAAATGCAGCATCCTCTGGAGCACAACCCAGCAAGTGCTTAACAGTGCATAGCAACATCAGTGAAGGAGAAGAGACAAAGTCTGCTGCATCATCCAAATGCAACTGCAGGGCGAGTTTAGTTTGGCCAGCACCGGGGTTAACAACCCTAATGCTTGCAAAAGATTCCAGGGCAGATTTAATGACCTCAGATGGTTAAAACCTATGATTTCATCACTTATTTATATTGTGATAGCAGCCGAAGGCCTCAGTCAGGGACAGACTGTTAACAGAGACCCAGAGGACTGATTAAAAAGGGGTGGGTGGAGAGAGTATCTTTCCTTTTAGTTTCCTGTATTTGGTCTTCTTCAGCCAGGTGCTGGAAAGCAATAGGACCTGGGGCACAGGAGCGGATTTATTCTTCCCGGTGGGTGCTGCAACCCTGCCCCCCCTGAGGCTCCCCGCCCCCACTCTGCCCCTTCCTGCCACGCTCCGCCCCCTCCCCTAAGGTCTCACCCTCACTCTGCCTCTACCCGCCCGTGCTCCACCCCTCCCCCAAGGCCCCCCGCCCACCCACTGCTTGCTGCTCTCTCCCCTCCCCCAAGCACCTCCCTCCAGCTGCCAGACAGCTGATCTGGTGGCCCCCCTCAACAGCTGTGGCTGGTGGGTGCTGAGCACCCCCTATTTTTTTCTGGGGGCGCTTGAACTGGGGTATAAGTACAGGGTGTGGGGGCAGGTTCAGGCTTCAGGAGTAATGTGAATTCTATTGGGGAAGCAATCCTAGCCACACAGGATGGGTTAGAGGTCCAAGGGAGAACACCTAGACTCCCCAGTGCAACGAAGTTCAAATCCCCACAGGGTTGACTCAGTTTGTCAGCCTCCCAATGCAGACAGACAGAGCTGCAAAGTTTGCATGCACAAGACGCTAAGCCAGACATCCTGTCTGCTCAGTGCGCACACTGACGTTCTCTTTTGCATTGGTGATCCTGGCCAAAGATTTCCCCCGCTCCTATGGAATATACTATGCACGAGTTCCCACCCCAGAGGTGGCTGCATCCCAGCACTGCCGGGTGTAAGAACCAGTGGCGTTCTAGCAATTCAAGACATTGGACAAGCCATCCCCTATATCAAAATCCCGCAGATCAGAACAACAGCAGATGTTTAAGGCACAGAGCCACTGCATTACCTGCTTTAGAGTCTTCACGCTTTCGTGGATGGGCCGGGGCAACCCTACTAAGGTATCCGTGTCCCTGCAGGAGGGGAAGAAAGAAGATCGGTACAAGCCCAAAAGGGAGATCTGGAACGGACACTTTCCCTTTTGGATTTAGAGCAGAAGGCAGGCAGTCTGCTGTCAGATGAACGAAACCCAGATGTTCCAGGAACTCAATGTCTAAATGCCAAGATCACCCGCCCCTCTTCCCCGCCCTCATCTCCGCTCTGCCAGAGGGGCAGACGCTCCTAGGACATGCGACAAAAGGCACACGGTGAAATTCTGAACTCTGATACTCTGCCCCATGACCACAGCTACACAGAAAGGGAAGGTCGGCAGCCAGTGCTTTCCAGCTCTGCTCCGAAGGGCACAGGTTTGTTCCTGACTCAGAGAGAAAAGCGCTCACTGGATCACCAAACATCCCTCCCTGCAGTATCTGGTTGTTCTCTGAAGGTCTCCCAGGCCACCCACGACCAGTCCCACGCCTGTAAGATACAACTAGCTCCCAGCTCGTGGATGGCTCAGCAACACCAGGGGTCAGCGCAGGACTTGTCGGCTCCCTCCTGCCTCTCACACCAGACCAGACTGAGCCCCAGCCACCTTCGTTGCCACCCAGCTAACGCAGCCAGAATCAGCTGTGGAAGTTTTCAAGGTGGCCTGTGAAAATCTTCTCTCCTGGCAGCCCTTCTGCTGCCACACCAGCAGCTTCCAGCCCCTGCCCACACTGATGCCACAATGTACGCAGGGATTTTTCTGGACTAAGGTATCTGCACCAGCCACAACTCCCACTGCCCCTCCCACTCCCATCTCCTTACTCTCCTCCCCCTCCCATCAAAAGGCAAATTTATAACGGAATCAATCAGACCTGTGGAATAAGATGACCCGGGCCAGCTATGACCCTGACCCCTTGCTTGCACGAAGCGTCTGGTTCTCCACACTTGCTCTGTTTTTCATTAGACCGTAAGCTCTTTGGAGCAAGCACTGTCCGTTAGAACATGGTTTTACATTGCAACGTGGTTCTGATACAGACTGAGAATGGCCAAGCATCCTCCTAAGCCTTCAGGGTGCCAGCCTTCTCAAGAAAGCCGAGGACTAACACCTCCCAGCAGCAATCGAACGTGGCAATGACAGGAGATCAGGGGACAGACTTTGCTGGCAAAAGCCAAACCAACTCTATTCTCCCAGATGCCCAATACTCACTGTCCGAGGGTGAATCCAATGAATTTGTTCCTACTTGCCTCCAGGAAATGCTCAATGTCCTTCTGTCTGATAGAGTGGCAGGAGAAACAACCAGGGAGAGAAGGGAAAACACACATGTCCTGTCAGTACCAAGCTTGCTTGGACACCGAATACCAGACCCCCTGCATGTAACATCCAGCCTTGGAGTATTGCTTAGTGGAGTCGTTACTGCCACCTGGCAAACGGCTGCAATATAAACAAGATGATCGGGATTTATCCTAAACCTCTAGAGCCATTTAACATGTGGGTATAGTTGAGAAAGCGACTCTGTAAAACCAGCCCCTTCTTATCCAACCACTCTGCTCTCTGCAAGTCATCAAGGGCCACCTGCAGTCCACCTTATTGGCCCTACAGGTGTCGAAGAGCAAGTTGGTGCTGTTTTGCCTTGTGCATCCTTCCCTAGAACTGGTAGCTTAACACCATCAGTAGAATTTGTATTACCAGGTGAAGCTGTGAGAGGCAAAACTAACCCAGCTGAATTCCATATTCTATGGGGAATTTGCAACCAAACCAGAAGTCACTTAACTTGCAGGGTGAGAGAAGTTAAGGGCCCTGCAGTATTGCATACGCAGAGATAGAGACATCAGAGCCCCATGGGAAACAGGGTCCTGCCCATTTTAACGGGCAGGGCAGTGAACAGGCCTGGCAGCAGCTTCGTTTATCCCAGCTGATCAGCTTTAACCCTTGCACTGCTCCCAAACCAGAGAATTACGTGGGCTCCTGCATTTTAAAGTCCAGGTCAAATCCTGGCTCTACTGAAGTCAATGGCAAATCTCGCATTGACTTCAGTCGCGCCAGGATTTCAGCCACTACGCATAACACAACTCATGGATCAGTATCAGCTCTAGAAAGAGGCATGCCCCGCACCCCAGACCTACAACTGAGGTTCTCTGAGCTCCCAGATCACAGTGAAGCCACTGGAGGACGCTCACCATCCAGGCAGGTAAAAGACTCACTGCGTAACTGACAAGAGATGATTTCATTAAACAGCTGTCAAGACTAATTCCCTAAGGCCACAACTGGGGATGTACCCAGCTCTGGACTACCAATACTGGCTAGTAACACTGACCTTCATCCCCCATCTGTAAGAAGGAGCAAGCCAAGGGGTCTTGCACATGGAGTACAACAGAACCACCAACCCTACTTCCTGCAACACTTGGGATTTCCATGGTGGCCAGCATCCCCCCGCCATGGACCTGATTTGACCTTACTTGGCTTGTAAAGTCTTGGGAGATCCCAGCCAAAGGTGGTACGAGAAAAGCCAAGTAGGGAAAACAGTGAAGCCTTTTCAGTCCAACAAGTAGCAGGCAAACGTTCCACCAGTAATTCATTGCAACTTAAGGGGAGTTGGGGCAGGGGCGGATGACAATGAAATGAGAGGGTTATACCTGACTTTGGGTGCCCATGGAAGCCCTTTGGGGAAGGACACCCGCTCGATGGGCGGGCGCTGAGCTGGCACAGCCTGAATGATAGCTTCCCGCTCCATCAGGTCCAGCTCCCCCTCAATCCCGCTGTCTACATCGTCATTTTCCTCTTCATCCACTCCAGCCTCATCGTTCTTGAAAGGGTCCCTCTCATTATACATGTCCAGGCTGTCTTGCTTCACCAGGGGCTGTCACATGTGGAAACAGAGGAGAAATCAGTGGGGAGGAGGAAGGATTTTACAAACCCTCAGGCTCCACTTCCCTAGGGGGTCAGGAAACTGCGTGGGCTGAATACTGAAGTTTCTCCTGAGCAAGGACTTCCATCATTTTGCCTCGTCTCTTTATTTGGCATCTCAGCCTGGATGAAGCACATCCTCCCTACCTTCAAAATGGAGCCCCTGGCTGCTGGATTTTCTGCCCGCCCCAGAGGAAGTGGCGGAAGGTATCCTGCCCCCTTTGAATCCGATTTGTTTCTGCAAACTTTGGAACTGCTAAGCATAAAGCATCAGCTCAACCAGCTGAACTGGAGGAGAGCCCTGGTTTGCGGTCAGTAGTTCAGTACGTCGTGCTTTGCTCCTCTTAGCTGGGGATTAGACGATCGGGATGCACTCTTGCTTTCTTAATAGGAAAGCAAGCATGCCATCTCCAGGACGTGACCGGTGAACACGCCCACCCCCCACCGCTGCAAACCGGGCGAAGAGAAGGGCACTAGTGAACGCAACCTCTCCTGTTGGATGGAAGTTCCCTTCTGGAGGAATGCCACGCCACGAGCTACATCCCAGGAGCCTCTGCTATCACTAGCTCTCACCCGCCTGCTCCGGTGCCCACGTTTCGACGGCTGCTGGTCCAGGAGTTCGATGGTGTAGGTGGGAGGCGACGCAGCCCGCATGCGGCGCATGACCTGGATGCTGTCCTCCGGGAGAGGCGGCAGGCCCAGCTCCTCCCGCTTCCTCATTTTCATGGCCTGGAGGGCTTCAAATCCCCCCAGGGTGAACTGCGGGCCACCAGGCCAGGTGTAAAAGAGAAAGAAGGGAAAATGAGCCGTGCCTCACCCCCCCCGGAAACCAGCAGGGATGTACTCCGCACAGCTCAGCCTTGCCTCTGCAGCCGCTTCCCACGCGAGGCAGCGACACTGCTATTTACACCTGCTCTAGCGTAAGGAGACCTACCTCCAGTGTGTGTGCAAACGCAGGGGAATCACACCCCTAGCTCGCAGACTAGACGTAGCATCAGCTCCTCTTGTGCTACCCTAAGTAATTCTCCTCTCTCTTTGGGGTTTGCACCCTGCAAAGGGAGGCCTGTGCCCACCCTTAACTGTCGCTGGGCGAAACTAGATCTTCTCTCTCCTAGGAAGATAATCCAGGTGCAGCCATGCAAGATGAGGGCTATTCCCTCCTGGCTCCAAAGCCAAAACTCGCAGCGGGGCCTTTTTCGTTCCCTATCAAGCTACAAACCCACGCCTAATCTGCTGCCCACTACCATCCCCAGTGATCTTTCAACACACTCGAGGAAACTCTCTAGCCAGAGTCATGCAACCCAGACTAGCTGATCTGAACGGTCCCGTCTGGGCCTATAAAATAAAATATGAGTATTTCTGCTTCCCAGGCAGGCATTTTCCTCTCATTTAATTATGGGTGTTTCCAAACTACTTTCCCATGGACGTTTTTCCACATTCCATTCCATGATGTTATTTCTCATCCAGATTTCTATATGCTGTATTGCCTCCCGCCTCCCCAGCATTTCTACATCCTTTTGGGTAACATGTCACTTACTCCCTCTTCCAGATATTTATGGATGGTATTTAATGAGCCCGGACCTAACAGGAACCCCTGCGGTATCCTACTCCTATCTTTTTCAGCCCATATTTAACTCTCACAAAAATCTTGCATGTATGATTCTTCAACCAGTTTGCTTTCCAAATTATGTTCTTTGTCCCCAAGCCAACCTGAATTCATTTCTCAAGTAAGATTTCTTGAGATGCTATGACAAATGTTTTGCTAATCTCCAAATGTCACATCTGGCACATCCCTTCATCCAGTAACCTTGGAGAGCTTTATACTTTATAAACTCCCAACACAGTCTGTTGCTCATGGGGCGATTGTATGCTAGGCATACACAGATCATTCTTGCTCAGAAGTTTCTGTGTTACAGAAGCTGGTGGTGAAAGTAACTCAACCCAGGAGATCCCCTTGGACCAGTGCAGATTGCTCCCTCTTGTATATTGTCTAGTGCCTTTTTCAATCTAGCATTAAATGCGTTTTAAGTGACGAGGAGACTTCGATGCTGGGACCTCTACAAGGCTGAGTTAATTAGCAAAGGGAGGCCAGGTAGCAGCCTCCCAATATATAACCCCCTTCCCGATTCAGGAGATTCTTGAAAAGCAAAAGAATTGCACCCACCAGAAGCACCTTCCACAGCAGGAGCAGGACCTTCTTCATGGGGAAGTGCGGAGCGTGCCCACTGCAGAACTTGGCCACCATGGTGAAGAGCAACAGAGCAAATGGTTCTTCACTGTGCACAGGAAAACCTGTGAGGGACGGGACCGAAACAAGCTTAGAATAAAGAGAATCTCCCCCGCTCCCCATGCTCTCGCCGCTGGAGTGAGTTTATTAGCACGTCACGCAGGCCTTGTCAGGGACATTGTATTCGCTGATGGTGCCAACAGCAACCAGCCCCCAACAATCCCCCCCATCCATCACTAAAGACTCCACAGTCTTAGCCCAAACTTGGCTTGACCTTGGGCTGGTGGAATAAGGGGGATCCCTTTACATTTGATAGTGGTTTGTTCCTTCTGGTTTTACAGCTACCACTCAGAGGCCGTCACAGCACGGGACAGTGGAGTGAGCTGCACCCCCCCAGACATGGTTGTGTGTGAGAGAGAAATGGAGCTTTGGAGGGTGGCCAGCTACTCACTCAGCTCTGTCCTGAAGGTCTCCCGGGAGCTCTTCCACTCAGGCGGGTCGGCCTCCACCTCCACACGGATGTTCTCCACCATCAGGTACATGACACTCAGCAGCACCCTGGAGAGAAGGCATCATGACAGGCAGGTCGCACAGCCACCCACAGTCCATTTCCACTACAGGTCGCCACCCCCTGTAGGATTTGCAGGGGATCCCAGCCTCTCCATTCCCCAGCTCCCAATTACTCCTCCTCCCAGGTGTGGTCAGGAGGCCAGCCTGCCCCTTCCACTACTAAGGCTGGTCCAAGAGGAGGAGAAAGTCTGGAAGGAAGGGGGTCTGGGGTTTTCCTGGAACAATCCAGTGACCTTCACTCTGCCCTAACAGCCAGGCAGCAGTAGAGCATGCAGGCCCTACATTACCATCCAGACTGTTCCACAATCTGCCCCCTGCGCCAGAGTCAGAGCCTGCAGGTCTCAAAGGCTGGACCTTCCATCGCACCGCATTGCAATTACTCGGGGTACAACCAGCGGATGCTTGTGGGACCCGCCGCGTTAGGGTGATGCCCTGGAATGATCCCATGGGGCCAGCAAGGTGACAGAAAGGACGACTAAAATAAACTGCATTTTCTCATCTGAGATACTGCTTCCCCCTTGGATTATGGGTTTACCCACCTGTTCCTGACCCCCCTCAGTTTGATCATCTCTCCCCACATATTCCTTCAGCTACAACATATCCAGGCAACCTTCCCCACAGCAAAGGACTTGCTGCAATCTTCTGGGGAGTCCATCAATGCCCCTTCAAGGCCAAAGAGGGAGTAGGGGCCATAAGACGACTTGAGGTTTCATCCCCTTTCCTCCCAGGAGCTGAATGTGCAGCTGCAGTAGCAAAGCCAGACTCTGCTGGCCCAGAGAGCTGAAGGCACTCGCCTCTCTCTGCAAGGCAACTGATGGGGCCACCAGACACCCTCGCTGAACTTAGCCTGAAGAGCTCTGATGCCTAAAAAATAAGCCTGGGGATTTCCCTGGCACTTTGGCCAAGGCAGCGGACAGACGGACTGGGAGCCCGCTGACCTGACAGCTCACGTCCCACTCAAGGGCGGGCGGACAGGTTCTAGAATGGAGGACATGGGGTGAAAAGACAGGTTACCTGAGCTCTGTGCTATCTGCTAAGGAGATGGCTGGTTTCCTCAGGGCACTGCTGCAAGCCTGGCTGTTGCTGCAATGAAGAAAGAGGACAACAGGAGTTCGTGGTCAAATCTCCCGTCAGTCAGTTGCTGCTCAGGATGGTGAGAGACTCCACCACTCAGACCAGACAAGGCCACATCTAGGGCCCATTTACACTATGAATAGCCAAAGACTCATAGAAGTGTAGGACTGGAAGGGACTACAGTAGGTCATCTAGTCCAGTCCCCTGCACCCAAGGCAGGACTATGTAATAACTAGACCATTCCTGACAGGTGTTTGTCTAACTTGTTCTTAAAACCTGCCAATGACGGAGATTCCACAGCCTCCTTGGGTCTTTCTACACTGAACCATCTACACTAAATGGTCCTTTCTACATTAAACCATCTCGCTCTCACAGAGTTAACTGCTCTGGTGATTAGACCACATTTGTTCAACCCCCCCCACTCCACTAGCAAGTAGCCAAAACCAAAAGGGGGCATCCCACAGACGTATGTGTTATAAAGACGAGAGCAGACCAGAGAATGCTAAACCCTCTCACTCAATCTCCATGTTCAGTAGCTCCAGGAAGGCTGAGAAAGTCCCCATCTGGTACAGCAGGAAGTTATTGTGCCGAGACCAATGTAGGACCTCCGCTTCCATGTCACACTCGCCAAATACACCTGGGAGAACAGAGAGGCCGATGGAGCAAACCATGGGAAGAGAGGCAGCTTTAAGGTGAAGTTAGTGTTGGTGAAAGGTACCAGGCTGGCAGGACTGGAGTACAGGGAACAGGAGCAGCAACCATGCAAGCTTCCTCCGTCGCGATATGGAGGGACCACTTATCAGAGTGAGAGGGGAGTTTGGGCTCAGCTTCCCATTCAACCACTGGTTTCTCTCCAATTCTGCAGCCAACATGCTCAGAGTCTAACTGATCACCATATGTGGGGTGGGGAGGGAATTTCCCCCAAGTCAGATTGGCCGTGTGGGGGCGGTTTCGCCTTTCTCTGCAGCAGGGGGTGTGGGTTGCTTGCCAGAATCATCTGGGTATAATGCATTAAATCAATTCCCTGGATTTGGTGCTAGACAACAATCCAGGAGGAACTGCACCGAGAACCAACCCCTAATTCCACCCGTCCACCCTCACAAGACGGCTGATATTAAATAACTGCACAACAATACATCCACGTGCAGGAATCGCCAACGCCCAGTCAAAGAAACCTCCCTCAACAGGGGCAAATGATGAAGGGCAAACACTTCCAGTTTCCATTTCATGTAAGGTTGGTCATGATTTGGGAGGAGGGGAAGAGAAATTAACTCAGAAAGTGAGGGTCTCATAGTGCCGAAGATCAGCCTGACAATATCCAATTACCCCCTGGCTGACCTGCACAACATGAAAAAGGAGAAGGAAGAACAGAAGGAAACACAGGAAGGAAGGGGGGTGGGGGGAGAAGAGAAGCCAAGTGTGGGGGAAAGGGAGATGCTTAGTGAGGAACCACCCAGCTGGGCACTGAGGGACCCTGCTGTAAATTGAGATCATAAAGGGTCTCCTATGGGACTCTCTTCAAGCAGACCAAGCAGCCTGCAGGTGATAACTTAGTCCCTGCTGACCTGGACTGGATTTATTCCAGCAACCTCCACACTAGGCATTTCTAATGCCCAATTACTGCAGAACCTAGGTGCCGAGTACCTGGCAGCATCCAGATCTAGAGATCTAAGTCTTCAATTTCTATTCCCAATCCCATGAACCATTCAGTCTCCTGAGATTTATTTCTTAACTATGACATCAGCACTGCCTCTGGATGCACAATAGCCTTCGGCGGACACTAGCATACCACGGTGACAGGCAATGCAGAAATACCGTAAATGCTTGTGTAAATGAAGATGCTATTTGCATCCAGCTGGGGTGAAATCTACCCCGTATTAGCCGGCCACACACTAAAGTGTCTGCGTGGCCCCTGCTGTCATGCACTCAGTTTCCTGGTGTACTTTGATCTATCCCATCTCAAAGTGGGACAGATCAAAGCACACCTAGGAACTTTTAGCATCCAGTAGCCGGTTCCACACAGACACAGCGTGTGGCAGGCAAGCACCAGGCAGATTTTCACCCCAGCTTGACGAGAACTAAGTGTTCGTTTAAACAAGCCCTTAGACAACGCAGGGCTTCGAGAGTCAACCCATCGAGCACGGGGAGCAAACAATTCCTCCTCGCCTTAGGAGCAAACACCATGCAACCAACCTTTCCGAGTAAACCCACAGCACAAATGCCACCTGGCGCAGTGCCGTCTGCTGGGCGCAGGCAGTTACCTTGTGCCAAATAAAGGACAGCTCGTGCTGCTTTCAGCCTCTTGTCCCTGTTGACCACCTCCAGCCCGTCCAGCAACCGCATCACATAGGCCTTCTGCTGAGCCAGGTCCAGCTCCAGCCATCTCTTGCCCTGCACTGGAAACAAGAGATGAGAATGAGCCAGGATCTTGGCCCCGCAGTGGTCTGGTCCCTTTTCCTTCAGGGATCCTGTTCCAGCCTCTTTCAGATACTACAGAGATGGGTGTCAAAGCAGATGGAAGGAAGCCAAGTGGAATAGTGTCCAGTATCACTGGCATGCTGGAGACGCACACAGACTTTTCTGGGCACTAGACCAGTTTTCAGCACCCTCCTTCCTATGGATGACATTGTCAGGGAGGCCACTTGTCTGGTTTTAAGCCAACCAGTCCTCTTTTGTCCCCTGTCCAGTACAGAGACTAAACCAGACGTGGTTTTGTCCGGTATCATGAATAAGGGACACCATTTTGAAGTTCCCACCACTCCACCTCCCCGCCGGCATGATCTCACGTGCTGACGGAACGGCATGCTCTTCAAAATGGCTGCCTCTGGGCAGCACCCCCTTATGCACAGCGTGTGTGTGAGGTCACGCTAGCAGGGACAGGCCCACGCCGCTCCCATAGTACAGGCATGTCCGGTGTTCTGGGGATGGGGCAGCGGCCACCCTACATACTGTTCCTGTTGGACACAGCCAACTCATAGGACACTGGGAAATAGTCCAGCCAGGCCGAGTCAGCCATTGCTCTCGAGATCCCTCACTTCACTCATCGTGTAGGGGACCCAAGGCTGCAGGATCGTCAGCTGCAAAGCACACGCGTATGTCACAGAACCCGTCAGCATCATCTAAAAGCAGCCCTGGACGAGCCCTCTGCAGGCAGCAGCAGTTCTGGGGTTTCAGGCATTAGCAGGCTCAGTCACTAGCCAGTGGGAAAGCACTAGTGATGTGCGTCAGGCTTCTGTTCCCGACTGCCCCGACTCATTGTGTAACCGCGGGCAATTCGCTCGCTAGCTCTGTGCATCTGTCCCCCAGCTCTGCGAAATGGGGACGATACAGACCCATGTCGGTGGGGGAGCAGTGAGAATTCATGTCCAACGAACGAGGGGATCCTTAGAGATGCTGGGATCTTCTGTAGAGACAAAGATGCTGGAACGCTCCTCACGGACGAGAGCAGCGCACGCTTCTCTTTGTTTCGTCTGCTCTGTTACAACCTTTAGTATTTATATCCCCTCATTACCAGAGTACCTGAGCCCCTCGCAATCTTTAGTGCAGTAGTTCTCTAAGCCCTAGTCTACACTAGGAGTTGAGGTAGAATTTAGCAGCATTAAATCCATTTAACCTAGCACCCGTCCACATGATGAAGCCCTTTTTTTCGACTTATATGGCTCTTAAAATCGATTTCCTTACTCCACCCCTGACAAGGGGATTAGCGCTGAAATCGGCCTTGCGGGGTTGAATTTGGGGTAGTGTGGATGCAATTAGACGGTATTGGCCTCCGGGAGCTATCCCAGAGTGCTCAATTGTGATCGCTCTGGACAGCGCTCTCAACTCAGATGCACTGGCCATGTAGACAGGAAAAGGCCCGCGAACTTTTGAAGTTCAATTTCCTGTTTGGCCAGCGTGGCAAGCTGCAGGTGAGTGCAGAGCTCATCAGCAGAGGTGACCATGATGGAGTCCCAGAATCCCAAAAGAACTCCAACATGGACCGAACGGGAGGTACGGGATCTGATCGCTGTACGGGGAGAGGAATCCATGCTATCAGAACTCCGTTACAGTTTTCGAAATGCCAGAACATTTGTCAAAATCTCCCAGGGCATGAAGGACAGAGGCCATAACAGGGACCCGAAGCAGTTCTGCGTGAAACTTAAGGAGCTGATGCAAGCCTACCAGAAAACCAGAGAGGCAAACGGCCACTCTGGGTCAGAGCCCCAAACATACCACTTCTATGATGAGCTGCATGCCATTTTAGGGGGTTCAGCCACCACTACCCCAGCCATATTATTTGACTCCTTCAATGGAGATGGAGGCAACACGGAATCAGGTTTTGGGGATGAGGAAGATGATGATGAAATTGTAGATAGCTCACAGCAAGCAAGCAGAGAAACCGGTTTTCCAGACAGCCAGGAACTGTTTCTCACCCTGGACCTGGAGCCAGTACCCCCTGAACCCACCCAAGGCTGCCTCCTGGACCCGCCAGACAGAGAAGGGACCTCTGGTGAGTGTACCTTTTAAAATAGTATACATGGTTTAAAAGCAAGCATGTTTAATGATTAATTTGCCCTGGCATTTGTGGCTCTTTCCCAAAGCCTTTGCAAAAGGTTTCCGGGGAGGGCAGCCTTATTCCGTTCACCCTGGTAGGACACTTTACCACACCAGGCCAGTAGCACGTACTCGGGAATCATTGTAGAACAAAGCATTGCAGTGTATGTTTGCTGGCATTCAAACAACATCCATTCTTTATCTCTCTCTGTTATCCTCACGAGAGTGATAACATTCATGGTCACCTGGTTGAAACAGGGTGCTTTTCTTAAGGGGACATTCAGAGGTGCCCGTTCCTGCTGGGCTGTTTGCCTGTGGCTGAACAGAAATGTTCCCCGCTGTTAGCCACGGGGAGGGGGGAGGCAAAATGCGACCTTGGAATGAAAGCACATGCTATGTATGTAATGTTAACAGCAAGGTTTACCGTGAAAGAGTGTACCCATAGTTCTATAAAATGTATCTTTTTAAATACCACTGTCCCTTTTTTTTCCCCTCCACCAGCTGCATGTGTTTCAAGGATCACAGGATCTTCTCCTTCCCAGAGGCTAGTGAAGATTAGAAGGCGAAAAAAACGCACTCGTGATGAAATGTTCTCTGAGCTCATGCTGTCCTCCCACACTGACAGAGCACAGACGAATGCGTGGAGGCAGACAATGTCAGAGTGCAGGAAAGCACAAAATGCCTGGGAGGAGAGGTGGCAGGCTGAAGAGAGGGCTGAAACTGAAAGGTGGCGGCAGCATGATGAGAGGAGGCAGGATTCAATGCTGAGGCTGCTGGAGGATCAAACTAATACGCTCCAGCGTATGGCTGAGCTGCAGGAAAAGCGGCTGGAGCACAGGCTGCCGCTACAGCCCCTGTGTAACCAACCACCCTCCTCCCCAAGTTCCATAGCCTCCTCACGCAGATGTCCAAGAACGCGGTGGGGGGGGGCCTCCACCACCCAGCCACTCCACCCCAGAGGATTGCCCAAGCAACAGAAGGCTGGCATTCAATAAGTTTTAATGTACTGTGTGGCCTTGTCCTTCCCTCCTCCACCACCCCTCCCGGGCTACCTTGGCAGTTATCCCCCTATTTGTGTGATCAATTAATAAAGAATGCATGAATGTGAAGCAACAATGACTTTATTGCCTCTGCAAGCGGTGATCGAAGGGAGATGGGGAGGGTGGTTAGCTTACAGGGAAGTAGAGTGAAGCATGGAGCGGGGGGTTTCATCAAGGAGAAACAAACAGAACTCTCACACCGTAGCATGAAACTGGTTTTCGAAGCTTCTCTGATGCGCACCGCGCCCTCCTGTGCTCTTCTAACCGCCCCGGTGTCTGGCTGCATGTAACCAGCAGCCAGGCGATTTGTCTCAACCTCCCACCCCACCATAAACGTCTTCCCCTTACTCTCACAGATATTGTGGAGCGCACAGCAAGCACTAATAACAGTGGGAATATTCGCAAAAAGAAAAAGGAGTACTTGTGGCACCTTAGAGACTAACCAATTTATTTGAGCATGAGCTTTCGTCGCTGAGGTCTAAGCGAGTCAGTAAACTGCGCCAGCGTGCTTTTAAACATCCAAATGCACATTCTACCATCATTCTACACTTGCTCAGCCTGTAGTTGAACAGCTCCTGACTACTGTCCAGGGTGCCTGTGTACGGCTTCATGAGCCATGGCATTAAGGGGTGGGCTGGGTCCCCAAGGATAACTATAGGCATTTCAACATCCCCAACAGTTATTTTCTGGTCTGGGAATAAAGTCCCTTCCTGCAGCTTTTGAAACAGACCAGAGTTCCTGAAGATGCGAGCGTCATGTACCTTTCCCAGCAATCCCATGTTGACGTTGATGAAACGTCCCTTGTGATCCACCAGTGCTTGCAGCACCACTGAAAAGTACCCCTTGCGGTTTATGTACTTGCCGGCTTGGTGCTCCGGTCCCAAGATAGGGATATGGGTTCCGTCTATCGCCCCACCACAGTTAGGGAATCTCATTGCAGCAAAGCCATCCACTATGACCTGCACATTTCCCAGGGTCACTACCCTTGATATCAGCAGATCTTTGATTGCGCTGGCTACTTGCATCACAGCAGCCCCCATAGTAGATTTGCCCACTGCAAATTGATTCCCAACTGATCAGTAGCTGTCTGGCGTTGCAAGCTTCCACAGGGCTATTCTCCTCTTGGTATTCATGCGCTTCAGGACAGGGGAAAGCAAGTCAAAGTTCCATGAAAATGCCCTTACACATGTGAAAGTTTCTAGAATCTGGATTGAAAGAATCGTCCCAGACCCACAACACTATGCGGTCCCATCAGTCTGTGCTTGTTTCCCGGGCCCAGAATTGGCGTTCCACAGCATGAACCTGCCCCATTAGCACCATGATGCCCGCATTGCCAGGGCCCGTACTTTGAGAGAAGTTTCTGTCCACGTCCTCATCACTCTCGTCACCACGCTGACGTCGCCTACTTGCCCGGTTTCGCTTTGGCATGTTCTGGTGCTGCATATACTGCTGGATAATGCGCGTGGTGTTTAATGTGCTCCTAATTGCCGAAGTGATCTGAGCAGGCTCCATGCTTGCCATGGTATGGCGTCTGCACAGAAAAAAGGCACGGAACGATTGTCTGCCGTTGCTCAGACAAAGGGAGGGGCGACTGACGACATAGCTTACAGGGTTGGCTTACAGGGAATTAAAATCAACAAAGGGGATGGCTTGACATCAAGGAGAAACAAACAACTGTCACACAGAATGGCCCCCTCAAGGATTGAACTCAAAACCTTGGGTTTAGCAGGCCAATGCTACAACACACTAAGCTATCCCTCCCTCTGGTATTTCAGGGAGGACTTTGGGGGGGGAGGGGGGAGCAAATGAATACCAAAGAAATCTGGTTCATTTCTTGTTTTGATCTACTCCATCTATCTTTTACATCTTTGTCTGGCAGCAGATGGTGCAGAAGGACTGCAAGCCATCCACATCTCCTGGCTGCTCAACAGAAGATGGTGCAATAGGACTGCCTGCAGGACTAAAGAGAATGACCTGGTTGAGTCACTCCTAATTTAGTCCCTGCACCCATATCTGCCCAGGCGCTCCTGACCGACCTTACCGAGGCAGCCGGGAGCATCTCGGACATGAGGAGGATGGTTTTCAGGCCTATTGCACCGTCTGCTGCCACAAGGCAATGGGTTGCTGCTGCTGTGTAGCAATGCAGTACCGCATCTGCCAGCGCCCAGGAGACATACGGTGACAGTGAGCTGAGCAGGCTCCATGCTTGCCGCGGTATGGCGTCTGCACAGATAACCAGGAAAAAAAAAGGCGTGAAACAATTGTCTGCTGTTGCTTTCACAGAGGGAGGGAGGGAGGGAGGACCTGACGACATGTACCCAGAATCACCCGCGACAATGTTTTTTGCCCCATCAGGCATTGGGATCTCAACCCAGAATTCCAGTGGGCAGCGGAGACTGCGGGAACTGTGGGATAGCTACCCACAGTGCAGCGCTCCGGAAGTCGACGCTAGCCTTGGTATTGTGGAAGCACTCTGCCGAGTTAATGCACTTAGAGCATTTTGCGTGGGGGGACACACAATCGACTATATAAAAACGATTTCTAAAAAAACGACTTCTATAAATTCGACCTAATTTCGTAGTATAGACATACCCAAACTTATTTGATCGGGCCCCTCTGTGTCTGGAGTCGTTTAGGGGCCCCAGCCCCACAAGTATATATACTGCCACTGTGCTCTGATGGCAGACGGGAGAGCAGCGGCTGCTGGCCGGGTGCCCAGCTCTGACGGCAGGGCTGCGCCAACAGCAGCACAGAAATAAGGGTGGCAACATGAAAGGGGAGGGGAGACTCCCTGGAAGTGGCCAGCATGACCCTGCAACTCCTAACCTAGGTGGAGGGGCCAGGGGACTCTGCACACTGTCCCTGCTTGCAGGCACTGCCCCCGCAGCTCCCATTGGCTGCGGTTCCTGGCCAATGGGAGCTGCAGAGCCGGAGCTTGGCGGGAGCTGCACACAGAGCCCCCACCGGCCTTCCCTCCCTCTAGGAGCTGCAGGGACACACGAAGCCAGGTAGGGAGCCTACCAGCCCCACCGTTCCCCACCCCCCCAGTGCCAGCCGGGGTTCCGGGCAGCATGCTGCCACCCACCCCCACCTCCAGTGGGGGTCCTGGGCCACCCCCCAGCACCCTGCTGTACCCCCAGACTGCCCCACCCCATAGAGCACCTGCAGACCTGGCCCAAGTTTTAGTTATGGGTAAATAGTACAAGTCATGGTCAGGTCACAGGCAGTGAATTTTTGTTTACTGCCTATGACCTTTACTAAAAATACCTGTGACTAAATCATAGCCTTAGTTATTGTGACATCTGATGAACTTCTGCTGATTCCTTACAGCTGGGCTCACACGGAAAGTCATTTTGTAGGCCCAATTCTCACAACCCCACCTCAAACCCTGAGTCAGCCCAGATACCGAAGGCGCAGTATACGGATCCAGATCCTGCAAAACTTAATTGGCACAAGTACCACCTCTCCCATCTGGGCAGTCCCACTGAGGTCTGTTCACCCAGGTAAGGACTCCTCATGAGGACAGGTTTGCAGGGTTGGGACCCGTCTTGCCACATGAGATGCAATAGTCTGGACCAGGATACCTTGAGTTTGAAAATCCTCTTCAAAGCACTTCCTATTGATGGTGAACTCCAGCTCCTCCGTGTAGCTGTACAGTTCTATTGGGGAAGACAACAGGAATTAGAGACAGATAGCCCCACTTACCAGTTCCAGTGCCTGAGTTCTCAAAGGGGCACCTCAGGGCCGATCTACTCATTTGAGCAAACACATGGAAACTGGATGCCTAAATTAACTAGATTGAGGACAGCCTGGCCTAGTGGAAAGCCCTGGACTGAGACTCAGGAGACCCTAGGTTCTATTCCAAGCTCTGCTCCTGACCTGTGGGGTGCCCTTAGGCATGTCAGGTCCCCATTCTAAGCCTCAGTTTCCCAATCTGTAACATATGGATAATGATCCTGACCTCTTCTATAAAGCACTTTGAGATCCATGGATGAAAAGTGCTACAGAAGAGCGAGGTATTATTATTAATAGGCTTTTCTACCATCACCAAGTGCCTCACAAGAATTAATGTACCTTAACTACACCTCTGTGAAGTAAGGAAGTATTATCCCCATTTTACAGACAGGAAATGGAAGGACAGAAATGTGCCTTTCCCCAAGGACAGAGTCTGTGGAAGAACCAGGAACAGAATCCAGATCTCCAGATTCTCAGACCAGATCCTTAATTACATGCACATCCTTCCTCTCTCACTTCGGTGCCCAAGTTTCAAAATCATACTCACACTGTAAATGAAAAAAATGCAGCCAGGGTGAGGATGAAACATGGTGGGTGGGTTTAGGTAGCTCTGACTGAGCCTAGAAAATACTCTGTTCACTTTAATGTCACGCTATTAAAGTGGGGGATCCATAATTATTGCTAAGCTACAAAATAATACAACACACATAAGCAAAGACCCACTGAATGTGTGTTACCAGCACCACTGCCATTTGCTATAACGGCATTTTTAAAATCTAATTGACATAACACCATTTATGCCACTTGTTTACTTTTTTGCATTTCCCCATTTCTAGTCAATTGCATCCCCAAGTTCTCTGGCACTAGCCAATGGGAATTGCTGGCACTGCGGGGAATGTTTCCTCGGGATTATTTTTGAAGTTATTTCTATTGCCGCTGAGTTTTGTAGCGAAAGGGGTCACAAAAGTCTGGGGATAGATACAAATAATTATGATTTATCTTACAATACGAATGTGGATCAGAACCCCCATTGTGCAGGGTACTGAAACTGAGTGTGTCACGACTGGGATGTGGGCAATCGGGCAGGCCTAGTGGCTGCAGCAGGCATCAGAAGTCAAGCTAGTGGTCAGAGACAGCGTCAGGAATCAGGAGACTAGTCACAGAAGAGGAGTCAAGCCAGGAGTTAGAGCCAAAGTCCGAAGTAGGGAACAAGAGTGGGGTCTGTTCTAGCACCAGGCCAGGTACCGGCAGGTTCCTGGAACTCCTTCTGTGCCTAAATAATGCGCCTGGAGCAATCAGAGGTCACAGGGCTGCTGCCACTGGGTATTTGGTGAGAGGCATGTCCTGTGTTGCTTATTCCCTATGATTTATAGTGCACGCTATGCCCTGGCTGCCAAGTGACAGGGTGGAAGTGTTCATCACCTGAAGCCCTACAGACCCAGGTTCTACTCGGCTGGACCCTTAGAGGTCGAGACAATCCCTGCTTTAAGGAACTTACAGTGTACATTAAAACCAAGTCACGCGGGCCTTGTCTACACCACACAGTCAGCATTCATCGACAAAACAGCGGAGACAGACATACTGCAACACTCCTCCCGCTGATTTAACTCTCCTGCTACGCCAACAAAATAAAGCCACCTTGACGAGAGGCACGGAGCGTTCTGCGACAAAGTTAGATCAACGCAGTCTCAGGGTAGACACTGCGCTTGGTTAGGTCGCTGTAAATGGCCTCCAAGAGGTGTCCCACAATGCCCAACCTGTATTTGGTGTCAAATTTGACCAACAGTCTCCTACAGGAAAACCCAATATGAACTGCAGGAGGTGGGTACTTCTATCTATAATTTATGACACTACGAGAGCGAAGGCAACCCTTTCACAGACTTTGTCCTACGGACAAACTCTGATGTTGCACCAGCGCATCCCAACCCACTATCACTTTTGCACCAAACCATCAAGTTGTGATGTGGCAGAATGACATTTCATGGGCTCCAAAAGCCATTTGGTACCGCAAGTGCTTGAGAAGCTGAACTCCCCCTCTGGAAGAAATCGAGATGGTCTTGATTCCTGATATTCACGAGATAAGGGTGAAAACTCCAGGAATGTCAAGTAATCGGTGCTCATTTAAATGGGGGTTTGGGATCACACAAAGGATAGCCAGGAGAACTACTTTCTCCTCTCTCCAGCGGTGGAAGGACACCTCACTGAGGAAATGTGCTGCAACCCCCTCCGCACCAGCAGATCCTCTGCTTAGAAGTGCAGAGCTAAAAATAGTGACCCCTTTACAGTTTGCTGGCAGGAATATGCTCAAGACCCCCTGACAATTACACTGCAGAAATAGCCTGAGTCATTCCACTTGTAAGAACACAGGGCCCGACCTGTGCTTAACTCCCTCCCCACCCAGCTTATCCTGACCACAAAGCAGGACACGGTGCAGCGACGAAGGGGAACAGCTGAGTAACTCTCACAGTAAAGTAATTCCTGCCCTGGAAACAAACACCAAATGACTCACCCCTCCCGCGGCTGGTTACCAGTCGCCCTGAGGATTATGCTGAGCACCCTGCCAGCTCTGCTTGGAGTTTGGAACGCGGGTGTGATGAAGCCACTGAGTGAAACACTGATATGAAACACCGATACACTAGGAGTCTGCGTGGTCTAGTCATAGGAGCACAGAATGTGACTCAGAGCTTAGGTTCAGCTCAGACACCCAACAAGAGGGGGACTAGGAACGGGACAGGAAGCCTTTCACTTTTCAGCCCAAGTTGACTGATCAAAAGTTGTTACCAGCTGATGGCTATTCGGTAGCCTATGGAAGTGAGCTGATGAGTTTCGCGGTCTAGATCCCAATCACTGTCCTCAGCATCTTTTGGTTGATGGGCCCAGGGGTCAGTAGGAAATGACTTTGATGAGATCTTTCTGAGCAGGCAGGGTGGGTACCTATTTGAGAGGGACGGTGCAGAGAGGTTTCCACTACCTGTGCTGTACTCCGACTCCCTGAGCTGCTCCAGTTCTTGGAGAGTACTTCGGAGCAGTCCTCTGAAGCTATCCTGAGACCTTTTTCCTGACACCTTACTCCCCGGCGGGGAAGTGACCGGGCATCGGGGATCTGCTATTAATTACTCAATACCATCTCCGATTCTAGGTAATTATTTGGGATGTCTTCAACCTATTGCTTATGTCTGTGTGTGCTTAAATCTAATAAATTGTAGTTTTAGATAAGAAAGTGCTTACCTGTATTAAAGTTTCATCAGACAGAATTGCTGTGTTCCCACTGATTTACTCCTGACAGTGCATGGAGTGAAACAGTGAAGTTACCACTGCTTTGGGTTTTGAAAGCCCTCGGTAACACCCCCTCTCCAGTGTTTAAGGACAGAGCTAATTAGACTCAACTACGGTATTGCTACACTACAAGGCTTTTAACAACACGCAGTGTAGCTAAAAGGCACGCACCGTAGCTGCTGTTTGTCGGCAGGAGCAAGCTCTCCCGCAGACAAAAAAATTCCACCCCCCACGAGCGGCAGCGGCCTTGTCGACAGGAGAGTGCTCTTCACACCAGCGCTTTTCATCTGTAAAATTTTGTCGTTCGGGGTGTGTGTTTTTTTAACACCCCTGAATGACAAAAGCTTTGCTGATGAAGTGACAGCATAGACAAAGCCTGACTGTCATTGTTTCTGTTCAGTGATTAGCAGAGGTGAATTGCTGCTAAGCAGGTCTAGGGGCATAGCTAAATCACTAAAGATCTGGGTTAAGCAGCGGAACCTCAGAACAGGGCAGAAGTGTCAGTGGGTGTCCAACAGTGGCAGCCCGTGACCAGCAGCAGCAGTGAACAGCCAGCTGTAGACGTGCACATCGACCATGGAGACACGGCTCAACACCCGCTCCCAGGGGCGGAAGGTGAATCCTTGCGAACATACCTCTGAACTCTGGGTCTTTGCTAACCAAACAGCCAGCTGTGAGCTGGGCGCACAGGAGCGGGGAGTGATGTGTTAAAGGGACATTTGTTCATCAGACTTTCCCACTGCAAGGTGGGAAACTGAGGCAAAGACCCTGCCCAGGACACTGTACAGTGAGGTGCCTGCTTACGGTTACATGATTTGAATGTGGTTGTGGTGTTTTCCCAAACTAATACTTGGTTCCCTTTCCCTTTTATTAAAAAGTTCTCTTTTGTTACACAGACTCGGTGCTTGCAAGAGGGGAAGTACTGCCTCTTGGAGGCGCCCAGGGTGGTGGTCAATTTTTGCAGATTACTGGCTGGGGGCTCAAGCTGCTTCTGTTTTGCAGTGTTAAGAGGAACCCCGAGATGTTGAACTGGACTCTCGCTGCTGCTGACTCCACCTGGCAGAAAGGTTACGTACCAAATAAACAAGAAGCAGCGATGTAACGTTTATTGCAACTTTTAGGATTTTGAAAAAAATTCTCATGTACGAGAAGAACAAAGAACGTGCAGGGCTCTTAGCATGCACAAAATCAAGAAAACAAGGCCACAAATGGGTCCTCAGTAATCTCCGAGGGGTGCTTGAAGGATTAACTAGCTATGGTGCGCAAAGCCCTTTAGACAGATAAAAAGCAGGAGGTTTAAACATGAAGAGCAGTCTCCTTAATTATCACCATCATGCTACTGATATTCGTCCTGCTATTGCCATTCAAAACTATAATCTGAACAAAACAGGAAGCAGAATCCACTGACATGTAAATACTTCTGGCAGAATTTGATTAAAAAAATAATAATTTCATCAGATAATATGACACTTCATCAGACACTTATTTTTAAGACTTTTTTTTTAAAAAAAATTTAAATTTTCACAGTTGTGCAAAATTCAGGGGTTTAAACATTTTTATTGTTATCTGGGTTTTAAGCATTTTTTATTTTTATTAATTTAGGTTTTCAGAGTTGCAGGAATGCATGGGGGAGGTGAGAGAATTATTTAATGAGAGTAGATGATGAGATTCAAAAAGTTAAAGCAGCATCCTGCTAAAAACACAAAGTGTCAGCATCATATGCAAAATATACAAAGGAAATAGGTCTTAAATGAAAGTCTAATAAGTTCTCAAGCAGCATTTTTCAAACTCAGCCTACCTGTAAATTACGGATACTGATGAAAATATTATTTTGCCCATTTCTGTGCATGATGAAATTGACGTTTACTGATAAAAATCAAATTCTCCCATGGCCACATGTAAAGAATCTGCTGCACTTCATCTAGGAAGGGATCCTATTGGCAAACCCTCTGGTTATATATTCTGATTTTGCTTTGCATGTGGACCTCCACCACCCATCTAACTTTTCTAGGTGATACTTCTTAGTCACGTACGTTTGAGTACATCTTGGTGGGCACAAACAAATGCGTATGGAGACGGAGGTTTTTTTAAACTAGATGATAAATCTATATTATGGCAAAGGCCAAATCTCCCGGCTACATACAATCGTGACCTCAGGGAGTCACATCACTCAGCGTTCTAGCCACTAAGGGACCACTTGGCGTTGGGTACGTTGAATTACAATCCAATATAAGCGAGAGGGGAATCTTTGCGGAAGAGGGTTTGTAGAATTATGATAGGGGTTCATAGGGCCCCACCCTGGGGAACATCTGGTATAGTACAGGAGTCTTGGACTGCAAGAGCTCAAGGCTGTGTGCATCATGGAAGAAAGGAAAGCTGTGTTATTGGCTCTTCGTGGCTGCCCACCTCTGGATTATTCCAAAAGAGGGTCCAACCCTGTTCCAGATGCAAGGAATAAGGGCTACAAGAACGCTGCACAGATCCACTCACATGAGCACTTAAGTTACAAGGGAGGCAGATCTCCTGCTCAAATCTTTCCTGGGCAAGATGAACACTCCCCACCATTCAAGGCAGCTCAGGCACTGTCTGGCAGGCCCACTGATACACACACCAGTGAGAGGAGGCAATACCAACCCTCTTTGCCTGTGAGAGAGCCTGAAAGGGGGCTTTTAATGTGATCCAACCTCGAATGAACTTGGGGAGATTTACACGTCGCTCAGGGGAGGTGTTGCATTAGACAAGGAAGGCCAACACCACTTTAGAAGTGACCTCAGTGCATCTCTGCATCACCACTCTTTCTGTTTGGTGATTACCAGAGTCGAATCACTGCTGAGCAGGTCTAGGGTCAGGACAGTGGTGAAAGACAGACAATGCAGAGGCTGCATTGGCCATGAGGTTTCCTGCTACCCAGGGAAATCACTCAAGATCTGGGTTAAGCACTGGAACTTCAGAACAGGGCAGAAGCGTCAGTGAGCGTCCGACCGAGGCAGCCGATGACCAGCAGCGGAGTCAACAGCCAGTTGCAGATGTGCACAGCAACCACAGAGACACCCACTCCCAGGGGCGGAAGGGGGACTCTTGCAAACACACCTCTGAACTCTGGGTCTTTGCTAACCAACCACAGCCAGCTGGGAGTTGTTTTGTTAGAACTCCCTTCACCAGGCGCTTTAAGGTTTGCTGTGTTACATATTTCATTTCCCAACCTAACCTGCAGCACAGTTAGGTAGCTCTTGCTCCACCCCAGAAACGGATGCATTTCCGGGAAGGGTGACATAATTTCTCTCTGCTGTGGATGACTTGTAAAGCCCTTTGGAATGAAAGGCGCTCTATAAATAGAAGATGACATTATTAAATATATACCTCTGACTGAACTGGTCTTATTCTGCAAGTGATTTTATACCCAAAGGATGCCAACTTCAATAGCTCAGGAGAACCGACATGTGGCAAAAATCTCCTGACCTCCATTTTTCGCATGTTTCTTTACCTGATAATTCAGCAGCGTAGCCGTCAGCATCCCCGTACTCAAACTCCACACTGGGGCAGTCCACTGAGCCCTGGGGGAGAGAGATTCCTTTGTCAATAGAAAGACAGGAAACCGAGGGGCTTCTCTCACACGCCCAGAAGAAATAGAACAATCACAGTCAATACACACACATAGACTACACAGCCCAGGTCTAACACGGCATCTCACTTTGTTGCATCTTTTATTTATAGCTTCAGAATATTCTGTTTAAAATAAAGAGAGCTGGAGGAGACAAGCCGTTTCCATCAGGCCCATGTAGTTGTCAGGAAAAATCAAGGCAGCCCTGGTGAGGGGCTGGGAGAGCGTTGGGAGGATGCCAGGGGTCTCTTGGCACATATTTCCCAGCACCACTGACAAAGGTTTCCATTAAGGTTTATCAGGAGCACATCAAATTAAACCACACCAGGGCCTTCGAATCAGGGGACAGTTATCCAAGCATACACAAGCCTCATTGTGGACACAGGTCTCCAGAGCCGCCTGCTTAAAATACCGGGTCATTTGGGAAGAGCTATTTTTACCATCCTCCCAAAGATATGTTTGGGCACTTATGCGGCATGACAATAGGAAGCAGGCCAGGCTTCCACTGGCTTCCAGCACACATCACATGCATCCGATGAAGTGAGCTGTAGCTCACAAAAGCTTATGCTCAAACAAATTGGTTAGTCGCTAAGGTGCCACAAGTCCTCCTTTTCTTTTTGCAAATACAGACTAACACGGCTGCTACTCTGAAAACTGGGCAATACATAGGTACCGCAGGCTCCCCCAACAGGTCACGGAGTCTGGCTCTTATAAAAGGGACCCTGCCTTCGTTTAAATGGACCGTTTCTCATCTGATCATGTTCTGATCTATGGTACAAATGCAAACACAGTTTGCTCCTAAGTGGAAAGCTCTCTTATGATACAGTGAAATGACGGCTTTCCCCCGCCCCATTTAAACCACCAAAGAAGAAAACAAAGCCCCTCGTGCCCATGTGGGAGTCCTCAAATACAAATGGAAAATCCCTTCCCGGGATGTTTTCCTGAACAGGGGCCATAGAGCAGGACCTCAATGTATGAGTAATCTCAGCAACAGGCTACTTACCGAATAAGGTACTACTTAAGGTGAATAACGGTGACAAAGTCAGGCATTGAAGTTTTGTTGTTTTTTTTAAATTGTCTCACATCAGCTGATAAAGGTATATAACAAAACAAGATCTGGATAACAGAAGTCCCAAATAATAGTGACTAAATCTCATTTTTCTCCTCCAATTTCCCCCAACTTTTATTAAATGTGACATTATCTTTCTTTGTTTCCACAAATTACGTTCCAATAGAATTATACAGGCATCTTTCATGTTTCCTGGGAGTCGACAAACTATCACTATAGTCATTCATCCATTCCCTTTTTCAGCCACGGAACAATGTCCCGTGGCTGTATCTTGGCCTATATGAAATACAGTTACTTTGGCTACATGTGTGTCTTTATCCGATGGAAAACGTGAGATCTGAAATTGGTTATTGGGGCACGAACCTTTGTAAATGATCATCACAGAGAAGAAAGTAAGTTGAGTAAACACATACAGTGTCTCCGATGAGAGAGCACATGGGAGACCTACAAGTACCACAAATATCAACTAAAAAGAAGTGAATTTAGAACCTGAAAAGTATCAGTTGATACGTCAGGTTAAAAAAAAAATATTCCACCATTCAAAGCTAAAATCCTGTTTTAGTGTTAGAGTGCGAGCAAGTGCCAGAAGTAATAGTTTGCACCATCAATATTCATAATCATGAATGACAGATAACATCTGCAGAGATGGTCAGAACAGGGCCTAATGCAAAACCCACTGATGTCCTCAACAATTCATTGACTTCATTGGGCTTTGGATCGGGCCCAAAATGAACCACCATCACCAAATGTTGTGAAGTTTTCCAAAATTTGTTTTTCCTCCAAATTTTCAAATCACTTCCAATGATCGGGCATCATGTGGCCTTTCAATATATAGTAGCACCTCAGAGTTACGGACACCAGAGTTATGAACTGACCAGTCAACCACACCCCCCATTTGGAACCGGAAGTACACAATCAAGCAGCAGCAGAGACAAAAAGAGAGAGAAAAAAAGCAAATACAGGACAGTGCTGTGTTAAACGTAAACTACTAAAAAATAAAGGGAAAGCAGCATTCTTCGGCATAGTAACGTTTCAAAGCTGTATTGAGTCAACGTTCAGTTGTCAACGTTTGAAAGAACCGTAACATTTTGTTCAGAGTTACGAACAACTTCCATTCCCGAGGTGTTCGTAACTCTGAGTTTCTACTGTACCTATAATGCACAGTAAAACCCTCCTTCTCAAGAAGGCCCAGGGAACAATTTGTGGTTCCTAGATGGAGCCATTTTAGAACCATCATGAGCCAAACCTGAAAGTCTGGCTGCAGTCTACAAACACCACAGGATTAAAACTGTCCAACCATTACCAAACTCCATAGAAGACGCACCCCGGGCGAGAATCAGCAAGTGAACTTCCAGAATGGTTAGTTTGTTTTGAAGAAACTGGGGATGGAAAAATGAATTTATAATAGGGAGCAAGTTTCAACCCTGATCATCCCCCTCCATTCCACTGCCCAATAATTCCCATCAGTGGAGGAGAAGGCAGACAGGCAGCATGATTCAGTGGGTAGACATGGACCAAATGGCAGCAGCTGAAAGTGTCAAAACACCTGCAACAGGTTGAGGACTGCACAAGATGCCTTACTGTAGAGGAAACAGTAAAGCTGGGAATTAGGTACTTTCGGACCCTAATCCTGACCCTACCATCAATTTACTGTGCAGCTCCAAGCAACTCCCCTTCTGTCTCAGTGTTCCCATCTGTAAAGTGGGGATAACACCCACCCCCTTTAAATTGCATTGAGAAGACTGTCTGTACATTTAGAGCACTGTCTGTCTGTCGGTCTACTTTAGAGCACTAGGTAAGTGTCACGTATTGCTGTATTCTGCCCTGGATCCATGAGAAACAAGCAAATATGAAAGACCAGTGACAGACTTAAAATGTGAGAGCTCATGAACTATTAGGGCTATGAATGAAGGCACTTTGTACCTTTGGGAGCCTGGCCCCCCGGCTTTCCAATGGTAAAATGTCTTTAGCTGTTGTAGGTCATGAGGGCTCAGTTCTTACATTCACATCATTCTGATTACCGACTTACTTTATTTCCCTGTTTGAACTCCAGCATGATTTTAGCAGACATTATTTTGAGCACTGTTGGAGTTATAAACCAATGCTTTTTAGCATCTCCACCGTAGATCCCTGCTTTCAAATTCCAGCTGCTCGTAAAATATCAGGCCAAATTCAGTCCTGTCTTAGGTGGGTGAAATTCCACTGAAGTCAATGGATTTTGCCTGCGATCAATCGCTAAAAGGCTGAATTTGGCCAACTGCCTGTCACACATATTGGATGCCAAATGCCACGGTGGTGGGAGGGGAGAAGACCGAATGATATGATTTTAAGATCCAATGTCCCATTAGCTGTCTGTACTAGAAAGCTGACATGGGCCAGTGTAAACGCTGTCAGGACCAGTCAACATTATCAAGCACTTGACTGGTTTTCTTTTAAGCCCAGAACAAGTCCTGCGAGGAGTTTTCCTGATGTAGCTGGGATAAATAGCCAGTTTTACCATCAGCTCCTGCAGAATCACAGTGGTCACAAAGCAGGTCAACAGCTGAGCCACAAATAGAACTGAGATGTCTCGACTCCCTGTCCCCAGCTCTACCAGACCTTCCATTCAAGCTTGAACATTTGGTCTCACACCTTTAGAGAGCCTTGACTGCACAAAGCGTAGTACGTAATCAATGCTTAGACCAAAAACACTGCGCTGACCAACTAAGTTCTGAGCGCTAAAGCCTTGGAGGAATTCAGTTAAGCCCTTGCACCTGCAAACGTTAATCCACCCAGCAAAGGGGCTGTGACGCACGGAGCTAAAACAAAAAGAATACTGCACCTCGGACCAGAAAATGGATTGAATGCGTCTGGGTATTGAGGCCAGAATTCCACTGCCCATGTCAACTGTGTGTTCCTTGAAAGAGACCACCTCTCTCGCATCTTGTTCAGTGCCAACCCCAAGCATTAGCTACGGTTAAACTAAAGCTTCCAACTCATACCTACAGAACATAGGGCAGTGTCAACAGGTTTTTACAGTTCATGGCCAATCCTGTTCCACCCAGACAGATTCCTACCATCCGCCTGTGTTCTACACATTAAGCTCTCTCTATATAGGTCTACTCAGCTGGGTTACCCCAGCATCTAAATTCATCTCTCTTCTATCAGGTTCATACCTAGAGTTAAACTGAGAAGTGATTAAGCGATTCCCTGGTGCTGGCATAGAAGAAAACCCACCACTGTGGAGATGAGATGCCCCAAATCAGAGCTATAAACTCCCCGAAGAATGTCATAAGCAAAAGGTCCAGAAATGGCAGGATGTTAAAAAGAAGTTACAGCAGGTTTTCGCTGAGAGAGAAATGAACTGAAAACGTGTTTTAGAGAAGACTGTTTGGTAGGGCCTTGGCTGCATCAGCACTAATAGGCACAGAGTCCCATTCTCCTCCCTCTGAAATCAACGGCAACCTCAGTGAGACCCTGTCCCCTGCCACTTCTGCCTCCCTCGTAGCCCGTCTGCTCTGTTCCCCACGAGCGCCTCTCTACTTTCTCCCATGCTGGAACCGGGGTCCTCCTTGATCCCACACGCCACGTGGTGGCCGTCAAATCCCTCCTCTTCCCACAGCGACCCTCTCATTAAAACGATACCAGTTCTTTTTTAAATCCACACTCTAACACAAGGCATGTCAGGCTGGGCTGACAAGTCCCCAGCCCTGCTCGGTACAGCCTTCTTCCTTCCATCTCCCTCAGTTCCCTGTCAGGATCATAAACTCTTACAGGCAGAGATTATATCTCCAGTGTTTTCCCCTGGAATTGAAATAGGGGGGTGGGGGTGGCTCGAATTTATCCGGGGTGTGTGTGTGTGTGTCAGGGCCGATAAGGGGTGAGACTGTGAGGGTGAAGGTGGCTCTATGGCACCATAGTAAAAACTGAAATGTTTCATGACCATTGAATTAGATTTAACTCACGTTTTAAAATCATCACAAAAATTAAAGTTGGCTACTCAAGCCTTCTATGAAGCACTATACCCTCATCTTCTTGGTTTCTTGTTATAATTTTGCACAACTCTGTTACTGAACTTCTTGAATGCAATGCGGTCACCTTTGGTGGCTTCTCGTGTGTCCGGTACTTCCATTCCTTCCACTGATATGCTCATTAGATCATTCACAAGATCAGGCAGAAGGCGACTTCTTTCAGAAGACAAAATTCTATTCAATGAGGCAAAAGAATGCTCAACTATAGCTGTTGTGACTGGGAGTAACAAGAGATGAATTCCTACTTCTTTCATCCCAGGAAACAGAGCACAAAGATTGGGTCAAGCCACTAGTGATGATAAAAAAGAAAAGGAGGACTTGTGGCACCTTAGAGACTAACCAATTTATTTGACCATAAGCTTTCGTGAGCTACAGCTCACTTCATCGGAAGTTGAAGTCAAATCTTCATTCATTCGTCGTATGATATTCCACTCTATGTTCAAATTCTCTGTTCTGTCCTGAGCACGACAGCCCCATTGCTGGTAGTGCCTCACTCCACCCAACTGTCCGTGTTTTATAGGACAGGGATCTGTAAAAGCTATGAGGAGAATCATAGAATATCAGGGTTGGAAGGGACCTCAGGAGGTCATCTAGTCCAACCCCCTGCTCAAAGCAGAGCCAATCCCCAACTAAATCTATAAGTCGCTGTTGTAGATTTTTAAGAATCGAGTCGTGTACTTTTTCAGTTGTCTTAAACACTTCGTGTCCTCTTCACTTAAGGATTCAATAGAAATGCCTTTATTACTCAACTTCTGGACTGAAGTCTTTGCTTCTTCCAGTGCGTTTTCAACGGATAGCTCTCTCATTAATCCAAATGTAGCTTCTATTTGCTGGACAAAGATCTACTACTGTTGTAGCAGATGCCTGGACGGCATTGTTTAATGACCCAAGTGGTTTCCACAGTAGACTTACAAGGGAGAGAATGGCAATAGTCTTCTCTGAACATAGTAGCAAAAGTAATCCACCAGCCTCACTACTTAGATCCATCCCATCTTGGAAGATACTTTCCAAAGCCAGTAATAATGGCTGGAGTAATTTTAAGACAACAGCCAAGGATCGATCATGAGAGAGCCAGAGGGTTTTCCCAGGTTGGACGAATTTGAACTTCAGTCCCAGTGTATATTCTATATTTTCCAAGATATTCAGTCTTTTTGGACTCTTGCTGAAAAAAAAGAGTATAATGAAGACATTAAATATATAGGTTTCAGAGTAACAGCCGTGTTAGTCTGTACTCGCAAAAAGAAAAGGAGGACTTGTGGCACCTCAGAGACTAACCAATTTATTTGAGCGTAAGCTATATAGCTTTTAAAATGTCTTTTGAAGAGTCTGCAGCTCGTACTAGCGCTAGTTGGAGTAGATGGCCTCTGCACTGTGTACAGGTGAGATTAGGGTTACACTTTTCTCTGAGCAAAGCTTGTGCTCCACCATGTCTTCTAGAGAAGTTTGCAGCTCCATCAAACGCACAAGCAGCCAACTGTTTGGGGTCCAAAGGACAAGCATTTAACTCTTCTAAGATGTGGGTTGTCACAGATGCAGCCGATGTGTCACCTAGAAATGCATCTACTGGCCTACCACTGACATCACAGTACACAGTTACTTGATGCCCATTTGCATCGGTGCATTCATCAGCCATGTATGCAATTTTTTTTTGTGGTGAGAGAGTTCTTCACTTTTCCAACTGTTGAGTCTTTCACTGTTGCACCACGTGCTTCTAGCCAGTCAGCCGAGTTTCTTGCAGAAAGATAGTGAGCATTTGCTGGTCTTGTTCAGAACCAGTGTTCAACTTCAGGATGAACAAGTGACAATGCACTTAACATTGGCCTCCAGTTTGTAGTGTGTGGTATCTCTTGCTTAAATAGAAAGTATGATGCCACAGCCATGTTTGTTCGCATGAACTGTGTTGGTTCTCCAGCATTCTTAACAGCCTCATGAACACTCACCGGTGTTGTCCTTGGTCAGTGGAGACTCAGAGTTCAGAGGTGCTTTCACATGAGTTCACCTCCCAGGTCGGGGGCAAGACGGCGCCTTGCTCGTTCCTCCAGCTGCTCACTGTTCGCTCTGGCCACTGTTGTTCGTTCTGTCACTGTTCACGCAATCGCTCTGTTGCCAATAGCCCTGTGCCATCACCTTCTGCTGCCACCTGCCACTGTGACCTCTGTGAGCTCATAGAATCATAGAATATCAGGGTTGGAAGGGACCTCAGGAGGTCATCTAGTCCAACCCCCTGCTCAAAGCAGGACCAATCCCCAACTAAATCATCCCAGCCAGGGCTTTGTCAAGCCTGACCTTAAAAACTTCTAAGGAAGGAGATTCCACCACCTTCCTAGGTAACGTATTCCAGTGCTTCACCAGCCTCCTAGTGAAAAAGTTTTTCCTAATATCCAACCTAAACCTCCCCCACTGCAACTTGAGACCATTACTCCTCGTTCTGTCATCTGCTACCACTGAGAACAGTCTAGATCCATCCTCTTTGGAACCCCCTTTCAGGTAGTTGAAAGCAGCTATCAAATCCCCCCTCATTCTTCTCTTCTGTAGACTAAACATCCCCAGTTCCCTCAGCCTCTCCTCATAAGTCATGTGTTCCAGTCCCCTAATCATTTTTGTTGCCCTCCGCTGGACACTTTCCAGTTTTTTTACATCCCTCTTTTAGTGTGGGGCCCAAAACTGGACACAGTACTCCAGATGAGGGCTCACCAATGTCGAATAGAGGGGAACGATCACATCCCTCGATCTGCTGGCAATGCCCCTACTTATACAGCCCAAAATGCCATTGGCCTTCTTGGCAACAAGGGCACACTGTTGACTCATATCCAGCTTCTCATCCACTGTAACCCCTAGGTCCTTTTCTGCCGAACTGCTGCCGAGCCATTTGGTCCCTAGTCTGTAGCGGTGCATGGGATTCTTCCATCCTAAGTCCTAACTTGTCCTTGTTGAACCTCATCAGATTTCTTTTGGCCTAATCCTCTAATTTGTCTAGGGCCCTCTGTATCCTATCCCTACCCTCCAGCGTATCTACCTCTCCTCCTAGTTTAGTGTCATCCGCCAACTTGCTGAGGGTGCAATCCACACCATCCTCCAGATCATTAATGAAGATATTGAACAAAACCGGCCCGAGGACTGACCCTTGAGGCACTCCGCTCGATACCGGCTGCCAACTAGACATGGAGCCATTGATCACTACCTGTTGAGCCCGACAATCTAGCCAGCTTTCTATCCACCTTATACTCCATTCATCCAGCCCATACATCTTTAACTTACTGTCAAGAATACTGTGGGAGACGGCGTCAAAAGCTTTGCTAAAGTCAAGGAATAACACATCCACTGCTTTCCCCTTATCCACAGGGCTGGTTATCGCGTCATAGAAGGCGATTAGATTAGTCAGGCATGACTAGCCCTTAGTGAATTAATGCTGACTGTTCCTGATCACTTTCCTCTCCTCTAAGTGCTTCAGAATTGATTCCTTGAGGACCTGCTCCATGATTTTCCCAGGGACTGAGGTGAGGCTGACTGGCCTGTAGTTCCCCGGAGCCTCCTCCTTCCCTTTTTTAAAGATGGGCACTACGTTAGCCTTTTTCCAGTCGTCCAGGACCTGCCCTGATCGCCATGAGTTTTCAAAGATAATGGCCAATGGCTCTGCAATCACAGCCGCCAACTCTTTTAGCACTCTTGGATGCAGCGCATCCGGCCCCATGGACTTGTGCTCGTCCAGCTTTTCTAAATAGTTGGTCTCTTGAGGTTCCACCGGCTCTCAGTGATTTCAGCTGAGCTCTCAGTGGGGGAACCTCGCTGCTAGTCCAGGCTGGGCCGTCTCTTCCACAGAAACACTGCCCCACAGCAGGTCTAGGCACCTAGACCTGATTATCAGTGATTTCAGCTGTAGTGGTCACTTAACAAAAGACTCTCGATGGAGCCTACTCAGCTCTGTCTTTAAACAGTGGAGAGGGGCAGGTCAAATGGTACTCGTGATTCAGGCAGACCATCAAGCAAAACACCCGTCCTCACCCCTCTCTCTCAATGCCCTCAATCAGCACAGGCTGAGTACAGTTCTACTGCTCTTTGCTCCTACAATAAGAACAACAACATTTCATTACACACACACCCCGCATTCCAGTGATTTGTAACCCAACCGCAGCCAAAATCTATCACTTGGGCAACACAGCTCTGTTTGCTGGATACCTAGTAGATTAGGTGTGAATGTAAACACAATCTGGTCCTGAAGCCTTTCCCCGCAGCCCCCAGCTCATCACTAGCTGTCAGGGAGAGCTCATTTAGACTTCGCTTACAAATCATCATTTGAAATTATTAGGTTGGCCAACATCACCGAAATGAATGCACTGACATTGTCATAAAAACCAACAGCTGTATAAGAAAGCTAGTCTATGTCCATACTTTTCAAATCTATTGTACTTTTTCAGATACACATATTTTATCATACACTGTATATGCTTTTAAAGTGTGTATTAATGTTTCAATTTCAATTCAAATTTGCCAACAGTCACTAAACAGGCAATACTGCATGTAACTAGTTCACAAAACTGGGGGGGGAGGGGTGTTGGGGAAATTCAGGGGGTGTGTGGGGAAATTCCTGGTGTCTCCATTTGCCATGCATCTATGGGGCTCCAGCCAAGTATTAAATAAATACTGCTAACAATCAAGGTAGGAATTAAGAATGGCCATACTGGGTCAGACCATATGCCCATCTAGCCCAGTATCCTGTCTTCCAACAGCGGCCAATGCCAGGTGCCCCAGAGGGAATGAACAGAACAGGGAATCATCAAATGATCCATCCCCTGTTGCTCATTCCCAGCTTCTGGCAAACAGAGCCTAGGGACACCATCCCTGCCCATCCTGGCTAATAGCCATTGATGGACCTATCCTCCATGAATGTCTCTAGTTCTTTTTTGAACCCTGTTATAGCCTTCGCCTTCACAACATCCTCTGGCAAGCAGTTCTACAGGTTGACTGTGCGTTGTGTGAAGAAATACTTCCTTTTGTTTGCTTTAAACCTGCTCCCTATTAATTTCATTTGGTGACCTCTAGTTCGTGTGTTATGAGAAAGAGTAAATAACACTCCCTTATTTACTTTCTCCACACCAGTCATGATTTTATAGACCTCTATCATATCCCCTCTTAGTCCTCTCTTTTTCAAGCTGAAAAGTCCCAGTCTTATTAATCTCTCCTCATACGGAAGCTATTCCAGACCCCAATCATTTTTGTTGACCTTTTCTGAACCTTTTCCAATATATCTTTTTTGAGATGGGGCGACCACATCTGCACACAGTATTCAAGCGGTGGGCGCACCATGGATTTATAGAGAGCCAACATGATATTTTCTGTCTCATTCTCTATCCCTTTCTTAATGAGTCCCAACATTCTGTTCCCCGTTTTGGCTGCGGCTGCCCATAGAGTGGCCGTTTCCAGAGAACTCGCCACAGTGACTCCAAGATCTCTTTCTTGAGTGGTAACAGCTAATTTAAACCCCAGCATTGTGTGTGTATAGCGGGGGTTGTGTTTTCTAATGTGCATTACTTTGCATTTAATTGCCCAACCGGAAGATACCCGGTATCCATCTAATCAGTATCCTCTCCCTGCCTGCCAGAATCAGATGCTTCAGAGGAAGGGGGAAGAAATCCCGTAATGAACAATTATGAAACAACCTGACGGTAATGGCAGTTTCCTAATCCCGGGCAGCTGGCTAGTTTCTCATGCTTCAGGAAATCAGCCGATTGGTGCAAATCGGGGATCTTAGTCTCCCTCTAGGTACAATATTGGACGGTTCCCCAAGGCACCCAGAAGCAGGCAGCCCTCAGGGGGACTGCACAAAGCCCGCGAGGAGACAAGCTGCCCTGCCTCTCCTGGCAAGGCACCAGGCGCAAGCCATGGCTGGAGGAGCGCACCTGAGCCGGCAGAAGACTGGTCCCACCAGCCTGGGAAAGCTCAAACCCCACCTCAGCCCCCTGCGCTCAGAGCCCAGCCCCGGCTCACTCTCCGCCCGGCTGGTGCTTCCATAACCGGGCCACCCAGGCTGGGGCCGGGCGCAGGAGCTGGCAGCGGAGCCGCGATACGCCCCAGGGACGTGCCCCGGGGGCCCTGCAAACCGGCCCCCGCTCAAACCACCGACCCACCCGCAACGTGGGCCCCCGCCGCGGCCGCCCGAGCCCCGCAGCCGCGCCCCCCGGCGCCTCCCCACGCCCGCCCCGCGCCGAGCACCGAGGCAGGCACCAGCCCCCGGGCGGACCGGGGGACCCGGGGGTCTCCCCCCGGGCGGCCGCGAGGCGAGGCGAGGCGAAGCGCAGCCGCGGGACCCGCCCCCCGCGGCCGGGGCAGCCCCTCTCCCCCCAGGGCGGGCAGGGGGGTCCCGCAGCCCGGGCCCTTTCCCCCACCCCCGGGCAGGGCGCCCCGGCCCCCGCTCACCTCGGACTCCTTCCGCTGGCTCCTGAACGGCTCCCGCCCCTTGGCCGCGGGCTGCAGCGGCCTCCCCTTGCCGGGCGCCCCGTCCCCGGGCCCGGCGCCGCCCGCCGCCTCCATGCGCCCCCTCTGCCCTGCCCGGGCCGGCACGTGCGGGCGCCGCCCCCGCCCCGCGCCGGGGTCTCGCCCCGCCCCCCCGCTGCCATTGGCTCGCTGCCCCGCGGGGGACACACCCCCCGGCGCTGATTGGAGCGGCTGCTGCGGGGGCGGGGTTGAGGGAGAGGGACGGCTGGGCTTACAGCTGGGGCCATGTGGGTTGGGGCTGCGGCCACCGGCCCCAGGCGAAGGGGGAGAAGCTCAGTGGTTTGAGCATTGGCCTGCCAAACCCAGGGTTGTGAGTTCAATCCTTGAGGGGGCCATTTAGGGATGGGGCAAAAATGGGGGCTTGGTCCTGCTTTGAGCAGGGGGTTGGACGAGGTGACCTCCTGAGGTCCCTTCCAACCCTGATAGTCTGTGAGTCTAAGGGGAGAGGCTGCTGACCCGGCTGGGATGGGGTGAAAGGCTGCAGGCCCCCATGGGAAAGTGGGGAGGCTGCTGGCCCTGGGGGCCAGGGAGGGAAGGCCTGTGGCTGGGAAGGGAAAGCAGGGGAAGAGACAGACAGGTCCTTTGCAGAGCAGGATCGGCTCAAAGGGCGGTGGTGGTGATGCACACCAGGGGATGGGTGAGTGGATGCAAAGCTTTAATCCAAGCCTGGAGACTCCCTTTCACAGCACTTTTCCTCTGAAAGGATCCCTGTGCTGCACTTTGTGAACCAGACAGACTCAGTCTGTTCCTTTACAGCAGCCGAGCTGCCTCCAGGGTGGAAGTTAAAAGCCAGAAGCTGAGCACACCAGGGGACAGAAGTGGATGAGCAGGAACTTTAATCCAAATGACAAAGGTGACCCTCCTCCTCTCATATAAACACAGAGCCCACAGGACCTCAGATTCTAAATTCTCAACAGGCCCCCTAAGAAACCTTACAGGACTCAATTTATCTTCCTGGCCTGCAGTCCATCCCAGCTTGGGTCAGCCCTTGACACTGATGGAGACTTTTGCTATGTCCTTGGGCACACCCTAGATTATAAAGCCAGAAGGGATCACCAGTTCATCTGACGTAACCGGCCTATCACCAGCCATTAAATTCCCCCCTAGTTACCACTCTGCTGAGCCCAGTAACTTTTGTTTGACTAATGCATCTTCCAGAAGGGCAGCCAGTCTTGATACGAAGACACCGAGAGATGGAGAACCCACCACTTGCCTAATCTCACCCCCCGCCCCAATTAAAATGTTGTGCCCCTCTTTCATTGCAAATGAAGCACTCTTCTAGACCCAAGGATCATACTAGCCCATTTTGTCACAACATCTCACTGAGAGCTCATATCCAGTTGCTTGTCCATTGTGACCCCTAAACCCTTGTCAGGGTCTCTGCTTTCCAGGGTACATTTTGAAGTGTGGCCCACATTCCTTGTTCCAAGATGCATAACTAAATTTGATGGTATTAAAATGCATTTTGCTCTGTATGAAAGCCCGTCCTCTTTTACCACTCAGCCAATCTTTGTGCCATCTGCAAATTTTATCAGCATTTACATTTACTTCCCTATCATTGCTGAAAACACTGAGTAGCATCAGGCCGAGGACTGATCCCTGCAAAACCCCACTAGAAACACCCCCATCTGATGATTCCCCATTGACAGCTACATCTGTTAGTTAGCCAGTTCTCACTCCGGGTAACGTGTGCCCTATTGATGTAGTGTGGAGTGCCAATTTTTTAATCAGAATGTCATGGGGTACTAAGTCAAACACCTTACAAAAGTCTTGAATGTTACATCTACGCAGTTACTGATGTCAACCAAACTTGTAGTCCCAAAGAGTTAAATCAGGTTTCTTTGACAAAACCTATTTTCCATAAAACCATGTTGACAGGCATTAATTATATTCCTTCTCATTCATTCTTTATCAATAGAGTCGTGTATTGGCATTTCCATTATTTTGCTCAGGATAGATGACAGGCTAACCAGCCTACAGTTACGCAGGTCATCTTCCTTATTCTTTTTGAATACTTGAATAAATCTTCTGGAATTTCCCTGGCATTCCAATACTTATCAAACATTAACACCAGCAGGCGAGAGATCGCCAGCTCTTTTTGGGTGCAAGTTGACCTGGGCCTGCTGATTTAAAAATGTTGATTACCAGTAGCTGTTGTCTAACATGATCCTCAGTTACTAATGGACTGAAACCATCATCCTCATATGAGATGAGCACAGCATCCTGCTTCTTTCCACTTAGAGAGCACTAATAGTTATTGAAGAAATATAAAATAGAAATAGGCTATTTAGTGAAGTCACTTTGTGGCTCTGTGCCTCAGTTTCCCCATCTGTAAAAGGCAACAACCCTTTCCTCACAGTGATGCAAAGCACTTTGGGAGCCTTGGAGGGAAAGTTCTGTAGAAGGAAAAGCAGGACTCGCTATTCCTCCGTGGCTGAGGAATGAGGATATTCAGGGTCATTATGTCACATTCTAGACCTTTTCAAGTCCCACCCAGTGTAATTATCGCTGTCAATTTATAACAATTCTGTATAAAAGTTGGCCCATTATTCCTTCTCATTAATTCTTTATCAATAGAGTCATGTATTGGCTTTTTGGGTGCAAATTGAAGGGGAGAAGTGCTTCCAGAATCAGAGGGGGGCATTTTGCACCCCCTTTTGCATTGGCAGAAATGACCACACAATATCCAAGGCAACTCCAAATGCAGCCCGGAGAGCTACAGCCCATCTCCACAAGCTATTGTCAGAATTGTTCTGCTTAAGAAACAACTGGCCCAACGCTGGTCCCAATTCTGCAGCTATTTCTGCACAGCCTGGCTCCAGTGACCGTTCAGAATTCTTTCCCCGCCCCAAGTGATCTCAGTGGGGCTCTGCACAGGTGCAGGGTTCCCCCTGAGCAGATAAGGGACCTGATCCTGCCCTAATGAGTCTTCCCGGGGTCAACCACTTCCTGTGCTTTGCCAAAATGAAATATTCTTCTATGGTTCAGCGAAAGGACAAAAACCCAGACCCCAACTCACTCAAACCTTCCATAGCTTCGTTTATTCCTGGGAAGGGACTAGCCCTGGGCCTTTATAGCTCAGCGCTGCTTGGGACTACATCACACTCACAAAGAAAAGGAGGAGTTGTGGCACCTTAGAGACTAACCAATTTATTTGAGCCTAAGCTTTCATGAGCTACAGCTCACTTCATCAGATGCATTGTGATGGGATGCATTGTGATGGGATGCATCTGACGAAGTGAGCTGTAGCTCACGAAAGCTTAGGCTCAAATAAATTGGTTAGTCTCTAAGGTGCCACAAGTCCTCCTGTTCTTTTTGCGAATACAGCCTAACACGGCTGCTACTCTGAAACCTGTCATCACACTCACGTTCATCATCCGTTTCCTATAGCTCAGCAGCAGCAGAATTAAACCCTTCCTTTCCCGTTAGCAAACCGCGTTGGTCAACATCTCTAAACCAACACATAGGTGGGGCTATCAGTTCCAGGCCACTGCAGTTACTCTGCCGCCCTTATCTGAATCAACCCTCAACAGCTGTGTGAAAAGAAACCCACAGGCAGGGATCAGCAAGTTTCAAATGGGATGAAGGGAGGAAGTGAAGGGAAGGGAGGGGGGCAGGGAGAGATGCTTAGAACGGAAGCAGCAACGGTCCCCAGGGCGGCTGGGTCACTGGCAGCTTGGTCTCACAGCACTGGGTGGAAGTAGGTAAGTCCTGCCATTAATATGGCCTTTTATCCTCTCCCCCAGAGAGCGGGGGCTTGATTCCAAAGAGCATCACAGCCAAGGAGTGCGACTGATGCTGGTATCTTTAGTTAACCTTAAAATGCTGCTCCTTCACCTTTGTCCAGCCTCCAACACACACATGATTTCTCAGTGTGGCCAGCCAGCTGGGAATCAACACAAAGAGTTGTTTCCAGTGATGTTCGGAATTTGTCAGCCATTGGAAAAGCCCATCTTGAGTCTGATGAAATGTTTCATTCCAGGCAGCTTCAAAGTAACTGTGCCGGTCACCTTCTAACCTTTAGCCCAGTGGTTAGAGCATATGCCTAGGATGTGGTAGACCCAGGTTTGAATCCTCCCTCTGGAGCAGGGACTTGACCTCTGATATCCCCCAAAGTCTGCTCTCAAGCTGTCTTGAGTCTCGTATAACTAAATAAGGATGCTATAGGCTGGTCCTTAAGGGAATCACCTGGCAGGTGGGAGATGGGGTTTAAAATCCCTCCTCTGAATCAGAGCATAAGGGGATGTCAACTTTGCAGAGCAAGTGCATGGTCTTCCCACCCACAGCGGGGCTGTACACTTCTCTATCTGACATTCATTCTAGTGATTTGTCACACAAAGGCAGTTTGGGACAGTGATGGGGAGATTTTCAACACTCCCACTTTTGCGGGTGGTAAAGCCACTAAGGACAGAAGGTTAAAATTATAGCGAGCCAGGTAATGGTTTGGGACTCAGGCCTCGTGGAGATGACAAGTGGCTGAAGAGGGTTTTCTATACACCTGAAACGAAGGGAATCTGGGGCTAGTTTTGGGTTCAGAGATAGCGGAAAGGCTCAACCCCTTCCAGAGACATAATGGAGTTCATTGGTAACTTAATCAGCAGCATGTAGGAAAGGAGACAGGGATCCCAGAACAAAATGCACACAACCGGTGGTAGGCGGGAGCATTTCACTGCACACCCCTTGCTGAGAGTCTGACACAGCAGCTGACTCTCACGGCCAATTGGCGACTTATGTAGGGAAGTGTACGAACACAATGGATAATGAACCTTTACCCAGCCAAGCAGACCCAGTGACTTCCACAGGAAGTGTAAGAACTGTGCATATGGGGAAGGGCTGCAGGAGTCGGTCCCCAGCTCTTCAAGCTGCCTGCCATTGCTCGTCTGCACAACACACAACATAGACTTGTATTGGGCACCATGGCCATCGGGGAGATAAGAGAATAAATCAACTCAGTGGAGTCCAGTGACACCAAGAAATGGGAAAGCAAAACTGACATGCAAAGATAAACTCAGAACCACCCTAGAGCCAGCAAAGAGCGTAATGTAACGGACTACAGCAACTGCATTGGATTAAGCATTGGAGCGTGGAGTCGTCTCCCCAGGGAAAATGGGGAAGGCCGCTGCTTGAGTTATTTTAAATTCGATTGCACAAAACACTGCAGAACGAAGTGTAACAGCTGGAGGGAACAATCATGCCATGTGTGGGGCCAGGGGAGAGGACTGACGAGGGGACTTACCAGACATAGGCTACTCTCTTATTAGATGCAGAGGTGGCTCTATGGAAGTGCAGACTGAAGAGAGGAATGGAGAGAAACACCTGGTGCCCATATTTCTATTCATTTTTTTAATAGCAAATATTTCAATTTTCAGTTTTTCTTCTTCTCAGGCAGCAAATATTCTGGTCTTTTCAGATCTAATTCTGCAGCATCGCTGGCAAGTTCCACCTTTGTGAGCCCTGTGTTTCTCTGGCTGCAAAGTGCATGGATGTGCAGCATCATGGCCACTGCATGAGTGGATCCCAGTCTTTTGCACAGTCTTGTTAATTATTCAGCTCATTTCTGTTATTTAGCCAGGTGATGGACGCTGGGAGTTAAGGGAAGAGAAAGCATAAGGGATGCCCATTGCTCCAGCTTGAGCAGTCACAGCAGAGAAGCTGGAGTCATTTAACACCAGCATGTCTACATGGAGCCTGCAAAGCTTTGCCTTCTGCCAGTGAATTAATTCTACTCCTTGGGCGATGCTGTCCCTTGATATGATCTCTAACAGCAGGTTGTGTGAATCCTGGAGGACTGGGGACCTCTAGGAGCAGATGGGAATTTAAAATGACCTGCTAAGTCCACTGTCTTTGGAGAGTTCTCTAGAGATGCTGACCTACTCAGACTTCAGCAGCAGCTGGGTATCACTTTCACCCCCACCCCCACCGTGTCACTTTCTGCCATCCATGCATCTGCCATCCCTGCTACACTTGGAGGAGGACTGGTCAGCTTAGCTCCTGCTGTTTAGATGAAACGTGCTCAGAAAAGACAAAGAACCAGACCTGCCCAATGCATCATGGAGGGACAGTCTTGATGGGAAGTGCCACCATGCAAGTTCTCAAGAAGTTATGGGCTCTCTCCCCCTGCGGTCTCCATGTTACTTCTGAAAGGCTTCCACAAGGGCCTGGCCTCCTTCTTCCATATACTTCTCACCAGCCAGAACTGCAGATTCAGAGCAGTGTAACTACATTACTGCTAGGTTACAAGGTTTCTTGATGCTCAATAAAGGAGCATCCCCAAATCAATTATCCAGTGGCCTCATCACACTCTGTTCCACTCCGCAGCTTTCAGCCAGGAGTGATCTGATTTTGTGTTTTAAAATGGCCATTGGTTTATTCTGTTCATCTTGGAAGAAATGTCATCCTTTTAAATCTGTATTTTCCTGGTGTCTTTCTGGGTCTTGTGTAAACACGGATTGTTTTGCAAAAGGGCTGGGAAGGGAGGTGAGAGAATGGGAGCAAAACAAGATAATGGTTTTTTTTCAGACACAATTTAGCTTGTTTTCACCAAGGACAGATCAGGAACAGGAGACAACCCAAGAAACCTACAACCAAAACAGTTTCCAGCTGCACTCAGACAGCTTCTCCACAGAATAATTGCAATCACTCCACAAAACACAGAGGGGATGGGAAGTTTAGTAGCCAGAACCCTCTCTCACAGGCCATCTCTGCAGAGACAGTTGCAGGCTGCTATATTGTACGGAGGGGTGGAAGCATGTCCAGAATTAAGGTTGCAATCAACCTTAATTCAGTATAAAACGACTGTAACTTTGGCTTGGAGAATTGGTTTGGCCTGAGAATTGTCAGATCCACCCTGATGGCAAAGGAGAATATTTCTACAAATCTTGAAGAAAATCTGCCCATCTGATTTTGAGTTACAAGGACACTAAGATTTCCCTGATTTGAATTGTGTCGTTTTCCTATTAAATGACAATATTCTCCAGAAAAAGCAAGATGACTACTACAAAAATGGTCAATTTTACTCTTCTGCAGCTCTCCTAGTGCAGGTGACCCACAGCACTCACTGCTCCCCCAGTCCTGGGACAATAGCCCCCAATACATTCTTTAAAACAATGAACCACCAAGGCACCAATGTGGCCTTACTCTATGGATATCTCCAGACTGGCTGCTGCTACCCCACATTGTTTGTGATTATGAGAAGATGAAGGTATCTAATTTAGATAGCAAGCTCCTTGGAGCAGGTAGCCGTTGTTTTCATTTGCAAAGCCCCCTTCACACCGATGGTGCTGTCTACACTGAAGAGATGGCATTATGGGATCAGTGCACCCAGGGAGGAAAGGAAGGAGGGATATAGATGGGGCTGCTCCAAGTCAAGGCAGATCCTCTGTCAGAATCAGTCTGGAGGGCAAGTCCATGCACTGGGTAGAGGATGGAGTTGGCTGTGTAACACCTGGAGCAGAGGAATCGGGCTGGAAGGAGGAGAAGTGTGTGAAGAAATGAAAACCTGGGAGGAAGAATGTGACTGGAAACCTGATCCTGCTAAGCAGGGAGAGGAATCTGCCATTTCCAGCAGCGGAAGTTTTTATAAATCCACCAGTCCTGGCACTACAATATGTGGCTAGCGGATGGCTTCAACCCTTGGCAGAGGCAAGAGTGAACGGACCGTATACACTGAGGAATACGTGGACCGGGACAATAGCTTAAGAAACAGATCAGATGAATGGGTTAGTCTCTAAGGTGCCACAAGTCCTCCTGTTCTTTTTGCGGATTCAGACTCACACGGCTGCTCCTCTGAGGCTAGAAGAGAACGTTAGTGGCCAACACAGTCATTACAACTATTGGTGGGGTCCTGGCTGGCAGCTTGTTGCGTGACAAAGAGCAAATGGAACCTTCAGAGACAGCGACAGGCCCATTTTGGTACCTGGCTGTCACAAAAGCCGAGAGGTTCATAACCTTCCTTGCAACATACCATCCTGTTTCCAACCACTTCCAGGGCCTGCCACATGAACACACTGCAGAGGCCAACTGAATTTTGCAACGTTTTATTTGTGTTTTGAGATTACAGAGTCTTTATTGCTGATCTAATACAATCACTCAGACATTAATATTTAAAACATCCTTTTGAAAATGTTATAGTCTTAGTTTTTACTTCCTTACTGCAGAATTATGACAAATGATTGGGTTTCTTTTCCTGGCTTCTAAAGTTCAGAACAAAATTATTTTCCTTGTAAGATTTTGCTGGTGTCGCCTATCTCCTTTTTCTAATATTTAAAAAAAATTGTTACATTTAAAAAGATCTGTTACACTAAATTTAGAGATGATCACGGAGTATGATTCCAGATTGATTAGGAAAAGCCAAGCAAGCAAAAAAGCTTACGAAAAGGCATAGCAACATGGAGAAAATCTGTAAAAGATCAGAGGGTTTTTGAAAAAAGCCATTCAGAATGATTTTTTCTTCTTCTTATAGCTACACTGAAGATAAAATGAGCTTAAAATCAGCACAAACAAATTCACTGATGAGGACAGCACCACTACACGCTACACTAGTGACAGACTTGGAATAGGTAAGCGACCCTTCTGCGCTGCACCGTCGGGTCACCTGACGGAACGGTTATTGTCCTGGGGCCAGATTCAGCCTGATTTCTGACCCCATTTTTCCAAAGGGTGCCTGGATGAACATGTGACCCATAGCGGCATTTCCTAGGTGGCTTCGCTCCAGAACACAGAGACAGGCTAATGTTGTCACCTTCCCCATAAAATAAAAGAGACGAGAAGGCTGGTAGCACCACTGTGCTGGTCTGGTTTTCCCAGGGAAAACTACGAACTGTTTCCACACATTAAACTAGGGGGTGCCCGAATGATGCCCAACAGCACTGGCCACTTGGAACTGATTACAATGCTCCATTTCTGTAAAGCACAGGGACTACACCTCCCAGCTTGCAATGCTCCAGCTTGATCTGAGCAGAAATCCATGCAGGGGCCTGCAGTCTCTGAGGCTGCACCTCCACCTAAAGGGAAAGAGTGGTCATGGGCCACACTTTGGGGTGCTCTGGTCTCCCAGTCCCTCCCCCAGACAGGCAAGTGAGGAGCCCAGTTCATGTTAAGCAATGACTGTCTCTGTCTGCACAGTGCATTCCCAGCCACGCCACCTCACTTCTGCACAGCTAACTCTGTAAAAAGTGCACAAGTCTTGACTCAACTGTCTCTAGCAAATAAAGAGAGAAGGAACTTCCTTGTGTTCGTCAGTTTGGAACATTTGCACCCACTCTGTTCCAGCTCATTGACAGGAGTGTGCATGGGAAAAACCTCCCCAAAAGGATGGTGTCCTAAGATACCCTTAGCTAAGGCTGCACTTCGCTATCAGATTTCAAACCAGCATCATGGTGCTAGCCTGGGAACTCCCAGTAAGTGTACAGCAACTGCATGAATACTGTACTGCTCCCTATATGACTGAACTCAGGTCACAGAGGCGAGATGCAGGCTCACAGAGACAGTACAGCCTGGGCTGACGCCAAGCATTTGTCTAACAAGCAGTTTCACATGCCAGGCGTAACCACGTGAGATAAAGAACAGATTGATGTGTTGGATGCATCGTCATACATGGACACTGATACCACAATAGATCCAAGGGAGGAGGAGAAGATAATGTTCCCAATTAAATCAAAGACCCGTGTTGCCCATCCCCCAACTCCCGGCTGCTGGGAAATGGTTCTGTGACTGGTTTAGTACACAGAAGAGAAAAGCCTCTCTTTAAGAAACTCTTTCCCCTTTATCCTTGGCCATTTGTGCAGCCCATGTATGCCAAGATCTTGAAGAGCTCCATGGGTGGACACATTCCTGGGGCTTTTGCCCAGAAAAAGGCCCCATTCAGACAGTGCAATCTACAAGTGAAATCCTGGCCCTTCTGAAGTCAAAAGGGAGCTTTGCCATTGAGTTCCATGGGCCTGGATTTCACCCCACACGTCTACAAACAACGAAAGTGACTCCAGGATAAAGCTGGGTCACTGCAGAATAAAATAACTCAAACAATATAAGTAATAAAAGTAATACACCCGACTGGCATCTTAACAATAATTCAGTGGTCTCTTCTGAAAATCTCAGGACCTGAATAAAATCAACCAAGAGTTGAAGATCAATTGATACATGACTGGGGATCATTCTATGATGCCTCCCTCAGACACAGCCTCATAAAACCTCCAACAGCTTACCTACAACTTTCTACCTAGGGCTCCATCCCTTTGGAGATTGAAAATTGGATTAAACAGCATACTAGAAAATTTGCTTTAAGAAACAACTGTGACATTGGACAAACTGACCCAGGAGGCAGTCTTCATCTCTAATTTTGATGATTCTGTGACTTGCCTGTAGACCACAATTTCTGTCTTTTGTGTGTGAGAACACAATGCCACAAAGACACCTCTCCCATTCATAATGGCCAAGGATTCAGAGAGGGCAAAAAACAAGGATCTTCACTTGATCAGGTGCCAGGGTGGTGAGCATGGTATATAAAAGCCTAGGCTGATAGGTCAATGCTTCACGTGGAAGTCTGGTAAATACCACTTGAAGTAATTTTAAAAAAGAAACATGTCTTCAGTGACTCTGGGGAGATATGGCAACCTTAAAAATTACCTTGACACGCATGTCTGTGTTGTATGCAGGATCCAGACAGGACATCCTGGGCTAAAACAAGTAACAAGCATGTTTATCTTCCATCATTTCTGACTAATACAGCAAGACTTGACAAGATACTAATGTGACAGTGATTCTGAACTCTACTTATAACATCTAGATCTCAGGAGAGAGCATACTCTATGGGATAATTACTGGCGCTTATTCATTTGTTCAGTGAATGAATTCTAGGGACCCTTATTTGGATTTATATTTGAAAATAAGACTTGAACAGCTCCGGCACTGGGAGTCTGGGAAACATTTCCCAGAAACAGGTGCTTTTATACACAGAAGTCACTTCCAGAAAGGACTGAAATACCAGTTGGAGAACGACTGTGTCAAGAACGGTCCTCAGAACTGATCAGTTTTACTGCTTCATTCTGCAGCAGTGCGAACAACAAGCTTCTGAGTGTCATCTCGAAGAGCTACCTTGAAATGTAAGCAGCATTTGTCGGCAAAGTCACAAGGCTGTTCCACGAGCATGAGCACAAAATTCCACACAACTGCTCCATGAGAAATATAGCTTTGGTTGAATTGAAAAACGTTGGCACTCATCAAAAACTGCAGAAAAAGACTGCAAAGTTGCTGAAGAATGGTGTGTAATTGGGTCTTAGTCCACTGGTGTGAACCGTGCAGCGTTCATCACTGACTGCGTTAGAGCAGGTGCATCTCTGCCTCATGGGCTCCTAACTCAGGCTGTGGGGTGTCCCCAGCTGATGCTATAAACTGGACTCTTGGTTACAGCTTCCCACAGTGCAAAGGCAAAGTTCATTTTGGCTTGTTGCCAAAGCCTGTCCTTGCACAATAATCAGAATTAGAGAGTTTCCCCCAGTGGCTGCTGGTAAGATTTAGTGTTTCACTGCTAAGATAGCACCAGTCTCGTCAGCAATGTCTAGAGCAAACAGGCTTGTGCTAGTTTCATTTTAAAATGGCATGGAAACAAAATAACAGAGTGTTCTACCCTGCAAACTGACAGACAGTTCTGGGGACTGCCTCAGATTCTGCTTCCATGTAAGAAATGTTAAGGTACAAAGGAAATGTGCAACCTTGAAATTAAGTTCCTAGACATTAAGGTACTAAAGTAACGTGCAAGCTTGAAGTCTGATCTCAAATCTTGCCTCATGCATTGTCCTCCATCCCCTGTATATTAGAATAGACATACAGCGATAATGGATTACTTGAAGCTAACGGATACTTTGCAACAAAATAATTCAGCCAGATTCTTCTTTCCTCCCCTTGCTTCCCGCTCCCCCAAAAACAAAAACCAACTGTCTCACAGTCCCCTGGCAGTAAAAAACACCATCGGCAGAGGCCGCACGTACAGTGCTCTAGTTTAATAAATAAATAACCTAACACACTGTCTACTATGTGAGCAAGTCCAGCTCTGATTTAAGAAGCTTGTACTATGTCATCCTGTACAATAGTTGAGAAAAGGCTTGGATTCTTGTTCCTTACTTCTTAAGGTTACAGCTGCAGAAACTTAATACCTGAAAAAAGAAGAGAAATAGTGTTCTCAGTTAGTGGTGGTGTATAAAACTGTACACTGTACATTGATTACTGCCAGGATCAGACAGAGTGTAATGATTTAGTGGGTATAAATCCAAAGGAGGAAGAAGACTGTTTAGGAGGATATAACATCTTCCTCCCTTAAACACCCCATCAAATTTAGACATCTTGTGCCACCCACATGGCCCTTCAACTTTGTCCCAACATCCTAGACCCTTGGTATAATTTTCAAAAGCACCTAAGTCCCACTGACTTTTAATGACCTGACTGAAAAGCTTTAAGAGTGGATGGTTTAAAAATGGGAAAGAATGCCGAAAAGAACAAAGATTATTTCAGAGCTGGAGAAAATGCCTTACAGTGAGAGACTGAAAGAGCTCAGTCTGTTAGTTTATCAAACAGAAGACTCGGAGGTGACTTGATTGCAGTGTATGAGTACATTTATGGGGAGAAAATACCAGGTACTAAAGAGCTCTGTAATTTAGCAGAGAAAGGCAACAAAAACCAATGACTGGAAGCTAAAGCCAGACAAATTCACAAAATAAGGCACAAAGTTTTAACAGTGAGAATTATTAACCACTGGAACAAAGTACCAAGGGAAGTGGTGGATTCTCTCTCTTTCAATGTCTTCAGATCAAGCCTGGCTACCTTTCTGGAAGATATGCTTTAGTCAAACACATGTTACTGGACTCGATACAGGCATAATGGAGTGATATTTAATGGCCTGGGTCATGTAGGAGGTCCTACTAGATGATCTAATGGTCCCTTCTGGTTATAAACTTTATGGATCTAAGTGCTTACGTCACTGCAGAATATGCAGAATAGAAGTTTTTGAAAATTTCATCCTTTGTCTTTTGTGTGTGACTCCCACGTCCCCTAACTTATCTATATGCAAGTCTACCATAAGCACTTTGAGGCAAAGATTGTCTATGTCCTGTACAATACCCAGCACATTGTTGGTGCTAAACACATCAATCATATGTGAAACTGAGCAAAGGGAAATTTAGACTGAACAGCAGAAAATGGTTGATAAGATCTAGAAATGGTGGAAGCCCCATAGCTTGTGACACTTAACATTGGACAGGAACACATTGCAGAATGGGAAGGAAGACTAACTGGCGTTTTGCAGGCCTTTCCCACCTCTAACTCTGAAGATAATTCTTTCTGTGTTTTGGGGCTGAGGGGTCCAAAGCTCCTATCAACACTCAAGTGTTGTGTATTGTACATTATTGTTAAACATTGGGGTTCCAAAGGAGCGTATTCTGGCACAACCCCATTCTGCAAGCTCACACTGATCTGTGATGGTGCAAACCCATTCTTATCCCATCTGTAAACAGGAGCACAGGAACTTAAATGAATGAGATGATTTCCCAACAGTTTGACCTGGAAGAGAGATGATCTCAGGTGTCATAATGCAGCCTTTATTTTTTACTGAGCACTGTCAACCTATCCAGACCTGTACAGGCTCTGAGAAAGACAGTCCTTGTCCCAAGTGATTACAGTCCAAGGCCGACAGAAACAGCAGAGTTAAAACATTCTGAGGTACGTTTTCAAAGGCGCAACTGGGAGTTATGCATGTAAATATGGCAATCTAGCCCACAGTACAATAGATGAGGTTCCAGTGCTGAAGTCTGTACTTCAGCCAAGAGTCTTGCCACTAGAAATGCTCCCCCAGGGACACTAGCAGAAACACTGCTTTGTACCATTTTGTGCTTGTCAGATTTTAAAAATAATTTGTCATTTGAGCTGGCTGGATGGTGTTACTTTGAGATTTGTCACTTTAGGATGACAGCTTCTGCCAGATACAATACGCTGCCTCATTTCACACAAAGTGTTCTGTGTGTCAGAGCTGATCGTGCATTGTCTGATTTCCTTCATTCTGTACCTCCACCATTTTATATCATGTCTTGATGTACTGGGGCAATGGGCAATTACCAGGATTCCATGGTACCTGTGGAATTAGATGCTTAATTACGGTGATTCTTCTTGCTCATATATATAGGGTTGAGCTGATACCCATACATGTGTGCACACTCATATATTACATTAGCGAGAAAGAAAGAAAGAAAGAAAGAAAGAAAGAAAGAAAGAAAGAAAGAAAGAAAGAAAGAATGTTTAAAACCAGCACCTGTAGTAGTTTGGTTTGAAAGGCCCGTTTTTATTTAGTCCCAGGTATTTTGCTTGTTCATCTGTTAGTTCTGTCAGATGTGCATCGAACGTTGGAAGATGAAGACTTGCCACATACTCATCTGAAACAGATTCAAGCCCTGGGAAATTAGCTTGAACATGGCAAATCCCTTGGTTCTCTCCCTTGCTGAAGGAGCTCTAATGTATAAAGCCCCAAACAGCCTATGGGTCTGTCTACATTGCAATGGAAGCCCGGGCTTGAGCCTAGCCCCCCTTATATCCACACACCAATTATGTTAACCTAGGGCTTGAACCTAGGCTCCCAGGACTCTCCAGGGCTGGAGGGTGTGAGCCCGTGTTAAGCTGGAACCTAGGGTCTGAGTCCTATTGCTTTAGCTTGACTCTGATCCCAGAAGTCTTCTGAATGTATCCCAGAGTTCCCTGGGGCAACTTCCTTAGTCCTCTCTATGCCAAGGATCTGTGGTGCAGTCTATTGCCCTCTCTTTCAAATGGACACCACATCTCCCTTTGCAAACGGCAGCAGCTCAGGTCAGCTGAAAACTGGTCTGCAAGCACACTACCAGACAGCCTGCAGGCTTTTCAATGGAGACTGATCAGAAGAAGCTTTTTGCAAAGAGAGCTGCTTCCTGGTCACAAGAGCACAGCCAGATTTTGGGGCATACTGCCTGGGCGCCCTGCACATTCAGCCCCCCGGAGGGCAGGGGTGCCCAGGAGTAAGAGCCAGAGAGCAGAGTGGGGACTAAGCATCTGCCCTGCAGGGAACGGGAGTGGCAGAGCTCATGGCTCAGCACAGCCAGGGAAGAAGGACCCCCAACACCTCAGCTGCTCCCCCTCCATGCAGGCAGCTGCTTGGTCCTGCTCTGCTCTCTGTCCCTCGCTCCTGGGCCCCCCTGCCCTCCTGGGGGCAAAGTGTGAAGAGGCACTTGGGCAATGTGCACTGTGAGGGCAGTGAGTGGGAGCCAGCCCCAAAACTTCCGCTCAGTCTCCCGAGGATCTCTTATCCTGGCCTCCCAGGGTGCGGTGGGGGCAGGGATAAGGCATCCCCAGGGGGTGCAGAAGCACGCTGCACCCCAAGCCTTGGGGACGCACTTCACCGCTCCGCAGCCAGGCTGGGGTATGTGTGTTTTTGTTCTGAAACCTACATTTTACGTCAAACTTCAAAACAGACAAAAATAAATAAAAAAACCAACCAACTAAACACACTTCCATTGACCAGCCCATTTTAAAAATTGAGAATTGCAGCGTTTCATTTTAATAGTTTGATGGCCCTGGAGACTCATGTCCTGATTATCCTCAGCTGCACATGGGTATTTTCCTGCCAGTGTGACTCAGCCTAGAGGGGTGAGCCCAATTCTCAGATCAGATGTCAGTTCACTGTAAAGCCTTCTCCCAGTGCAGTCATTCTAACGAGACAGCCACCGAAGGAGCTAATCATGCAGTTTATGTACTCGTGTGGGCACCAGGGTCCCATCGATAGCACCATCAGTTAGGAAACAGGGTGGGCAGTAGAGTTTTCCCACAATGCAACACATTTGTAGGGTTAGAGTGTCAACATGGGGTTAGGGTGCTATGCACTCGGGGACAAGGTTACTTTGACTCAGGTCTGTGCACTGCTGTGTGGACACCAGAGCCCTAGGTTTGAGCATGGGTCAGAAAATCCTTTACCTAGGCTTAAAATGCAGTGTAGACGCTCAAGCCCAGGGTTCCCTGACATAGGTCAGCTGACCCGAGTCCCACTAACCCTAGGCTTACATTGCTGTGTGGACATACCCCATGTGGCCCATCCGGACCTCCAGCGGAGTTTTGGCCCTGTAAGAAGTGCAGTGTCTGGCCTCATGGGTGTTAACATACCACATGCAAACATGAAGTAAGAGAGGAGTTTTAAAGTATTTCTTTCTTCATTTATCTGCCTGAGTCAACTTTAGTGGGTGTATCAAGCATTGCAGGAGACACGCTGGAACCTGATGCTGGTGGCTTGGGCAGGGAAGTGAAAGAAGAAAGTTTTGGTTTTTTTTTAAACCAAAGCACTGCTGTTCACCTTTACAGGGAGAAGGGCTGTGTCATTTCCATAGATCTTGACATCAACACAAACGACCTTCAAGTTGAATACAACTTATTATCCCTGAGAAAAATATGTGATTCTGCTAAACTCAGAAAAGAACTACACCCGCCTAGTTCAGCTGAAGGAAAAGAGTAAAAAAAAGCGGCTGCAAACCCTTACAGATCACACAGTGTCTCCACTGGCTACAGCAGGGCAATGGGAAGTTAGACTCCTGGAGTCTGCCATTGAATCACTGAGTGTCTTTGAGCAAATCATTTGCCTCTCTGCCTCAGTTTCCCCATCTGTAAAACAGAGATAATGCTTCCCTACCTCGCAGGGGTGAGGCAGCCTAATTCACACTTGTATCGCCCTTGGAATCTCAGGTAGCAGGGGCTATAAAATGAAAAGTACGTTCGCCCTCGTTACCTCTCGAGCCTCCTAGTAATCCACACACAGGTTTTCCTGCTGAGACTTATCTTATTCTTGCACCACCTTCAAGCAGCGTTTATACACCTTTCAGATGACAGCAAATATTCATATCAAAACAAGAAAAGTTCTGGTGTCACGTAACGATGGGGAACTGCTCTGGGATTTCCAGATGTTTGGCTACTTGTGTAAGCTGTAGGATCGCTGCCATAACGAATGAAGACATGGCTGGATTTGGAAAATGGAAGAGTCTCTTAGGGAGACTGAATCCCACCCTGAAACTGAGTAGCTTCTTCACTACAATGAATGTGAATTAATTAGGTCTGACTCACTATTATAGTCAACCCACATCCTCACCCTGTTTTCTAACTGATACCCCTGTGAGGTAGAGAAGCGAGATACCGTTTTATAGAAGACAGAGCAACTTGCCAAAATCACAGCAGCAGAGCCAAGAACAGAACCCCGCTGGCCTCCCCGTTCCTGCTCTCACCACCAGACAATCCTTATCCCAAGTTAGGGGGAAAAGCTACAACACAAAACCCACCAGAATGTGAGAGGACGAAGCCAAGTCTCCAAAAGCCACTGAGAGCCCCCACCCTGTTCCACCTCAGTTAAAGCAAAGACCAGGTGATGGGTATAACCTTACCCATTTTCTTAGGCAGCAAGTAGACGTCCTGTTTGTAGCGCCCTTCAGGGGCATTGTAGAGCTCTATCAAAGCCAGAGCCTGGGAATAAAACAACACATCTGGCTGAGTAACTCGCATGTACCATGGAGCAAGATACACCTCTTGCTCACCCAAATTCTGCTCACCTGAGTGGTTGCGGTGATGGACAATACAAAGGTGGGAACAGTGGAACAGCTCAGGTTCAACAGGCGGCCCTGAGAAATAAAATAAATAAGCTCCTTAATTCACATGGTACCTTTCAGCCTGGAGGATCCCAAAAGAAGAATATAGAAACTGCTTCAAACCATCAGTGAAATGCAGCCCTGCTGGGGTGGAGCGCAACAGTCCTGAAGAGCACATAGCAACACTCAACAGAAGTGAGAAATCCTGTTCCCAGTGGAACCTGCAGGGGGTTCTAGAGACACAGGAGGTAGAAAACTCAAACGGGACTTTCAATACCGAGGCCAAGCCCTGTTCTTGTGTGAAAAGGGCCATGGAATTAGCTAAGAGCCCGCACCGTCAGGAGCGCACCACTTTCCCAGCCCCGTGCTGGGCACTGGCTCAGTCCCTGGGGGAGTGCCACCTGGTCAATCATCAACACCCCCATGGCGCTGCTGGAGATTTCCCATCCGAGTACTGACTAGCCAGGCCCAGTTTAGCTTGTGAGAGCTGACAAGATCACAACCTTGGGGGAACAGAGTTAGGGAGAGAGAAAGACATGCATGGGAATGCAGCCACCTGTTCCTTTGTGAAAACCACCGGAAATATTTGACAGCAGCTTGCTGCCTTTGGCAACTTTCTTAACAGTAGGTTGTAGCCCTAGGAAACCACCATATATATAGCTCATTGTCCCAGCAGTCCTCAACTGAATCTCTGCGGCTGAGCCATCAGTGATGGCTAAAAGCTCAGTCAAACAATTTCAGAAGAATGAAATCTGACAAAATATCAGTGGGTGGGCTGCTGTGGATCACAGGCAGAGCGGGAAACACTGGAGCTGTTCGGACCATACAATATGCCAGAGGGACAGACACAGCAGGGCTTTAGGAGCTAACAAATCCTTCTGCCCAAAGAGACATTGGTGAGCTGCTTGGGCCTATGCAGCAATCTCTAGAGGTTCTTGAGCTCCATGGCTCATTCAACCCTAGGCAGCCCACTAGGGTAACAGTGCCTGACCTTCATGTGCTACTTACCTCTGCCAGCAGCACTATCCTCTTCCCGTCTGGCCAGATGACATGGTCTACCTGAGATCTCACCCTTTCCCAGGTCAGCTCAGGTGTACGTAAGCTCGCCTGAAATACAGCATTTAAACAGTTCAAGCGTGGCAAAAATATCAGAAAATAGCAGCTACAGAGCAGCAAGGGAGCGGGGAAATAACACATATAATCCACTGACACTGTTCTCCAGGCCTGATCTCTGTCTCATATGTTATATGGGTCACTTATTAATTTATTGTAGGCTGGAGATCTAACAACAGCTGTAGTTTGAATTCTTCTGATTGCAAAGCTAGCTACAAAGCAGGATGAAAACAATTTACAATTGTTTACAATTTACAATCATGAACATTAGGCCATCTTGTTGCGGGTGTCATCTTTCTTTCCAGCAACATGGTGGCTGGCAGCGGGGTACAGAGAAAAGGCGACTGTCACCATGTGTCTATGGGCAAAACAAGTCTTTCTCCTATGGGACTGCTTATAGCAACAAACACCTTCTGGACTGGCACCGCAAGGAAGAGACCGTCCTATTTTCCTGCTTAACTCCAAACACAGATGAGCAGATTTAAAGTTCTGAACAGTAATTTGCATAATTTGCACCTGGATTACAAGCAGCGTGCTGAATCCCACTCTGATACAATTTTAAACCGACTTACAAGTCTCAGCAAGACCCTTAATGATTGAATAATGTGAAAGTGCTGCTCTAATTAGCTTGCTACTGGGAAGGAGGAAAAAGGGCCATTCTACTCTTCCAGGTTTTATTTCTGAAGCTAAACTAGTGTGAGCTCAGCTCTTTTGCATCCTTTGAGGACACCACTGAAGTTACGAAGACATTTTTGGCAGCACAAAATAGTTGGTAGGGGTGGAGGTCTAGCTTATTATGCAGCCTTCTCATGCCAGCCAGTCAGAACAATGAGCACTAGTCAGGCACCGCTACTATTGACTGACTGATCTCAGAAGCTTTCAACACTATTGAGTATGAGAGCGAGGAGGGATGAGGGGAATCAATGAAATGAATGTAAGAATGTAAGAAACCCCCTCCCAGGACATACACCAGAAAACAGTCCAGTTCTTACCACATCAATTTCAGTGTTGGAATGTCCCATGTTACACACAATACAACTGTTCTTCATTCTGTCTAGATGTTCTCTTGTCACTACGTTCTTGTTACCTTTAAACCCAGAAATATATGGTAATACATACGAACGCTGACATAGCTACAGTAAGTTCACCAGTACAGCCCACTCCAACCAGCTGGGTTTTACTCGATGAGAAGTTTTGGAAAAAGGCATTCATTTTTTCATGAATTTTCCAAAAACTAGAGTAAAAACTAAATTTATTACATACATACACACAGAGACAGAGACAGACACACACAGTGAAGTAGGAACCTGGCTCTTTGGCCAGCAAATGAGAGGTATGCACGAATCTATTCAGATAAAATAGACTAAAAACCTTGCTCCCCAAGGAACTTCCACCCCAAATTCAAATTAAACTCTCTGGGGTTTGAATTAGCTCCCCCTCCAGTGCCTGCACACACTATATTCTGTTCTGCTGAACCGTGGTACTTCCTGTTCCAAGCCACAGCCCAGAAGGACTAAAATAGTTTGAGCGTCCTCACTGTATTTCTGCAATGAGGAAGTACCGGGAACCTCTCAGAAAAGAGGATAGCAGTGAGCCTGCTCTCACAAAATGCCTAGCCCAGTTTTGCAGATGCACGAGCTTCTTGTTGTTCTAATGAGTGTCTGAACTCTTAGGTGCTTAGAGAAGAACAACTTTGTGAAGGTCTAGAAACAAGCAGGTCAAAGTCTCATGTACCGTAGCTGCTTATCACCTCATGTGAGCTAAGGTGTTCACCATACTGGACATACACAGCTCTTGGTTGTGGGAAGAGTCTGAAGTAGACTCAACAGCCTTCTGCAGTATTTACTGGGTGCAGGTAGCTGTGCTCTGGCCATTTTTCATAGCTCCATTGGCTGCTGTTCCCCAAGCTAAGCAAGCTAAAGGTGACAGATTAAGTGTGTTCCTGGACTGTCATGAGCAGAGCCAAAGCTCCAGCAGCCAATGACAGTGTATGGGTCTGTGACCAGCAACTAATGTGAAAGTGCTTCCTTGCTTGGCAGGCTATCATCGGCTGCTGGGAGTTAGCAACTTTACCAGTATCCTATCAGTACCCGTTATTTTTATTCTATCGCTGCCCAACTCCAAGGGGAGGGGTTTGACCAGCCTATCTAGTACACTTCACCTTACAGGTACTCCCACTGCCCTGTGATATACGTACCTGTACAGGTGATGACAATGTCAACTTGTCTGATAACCTCATTGAGTTTCACAAGGCGGAATCCATCCATACTGAGAGAGGACAGAGAAAAATGTATAGAATCTGAGGATTGGCTGAAACGTACTAGACTCAAACACCCCAATTTGAGTCTCAGCTACTTACATTAACCCTCTGGGGCCAGAGATTGGGAATGCCTGATGCAGCACACTGATGGATTTGTAGTAGCACCAAGAACAGTGCTGGCTAGAGGACCTTAAGTGGGGTTGTGGGAAAAGTGACACTTTGAAAGTGACACTGTGGGGTTCCATGTCCTCTATCATTCCAGATGAAAGAGTTTCAAGTATATTCCAAGATGGCCTTTCTAGCTGTCAACCCTGCAAACTGCACTTGGGATCTGAAAATCCATCTCTACAAACAATACAGAAATTAGGTCAATGTTTTCAAACCTGGCTGCCTAACTCCATACTTAGGCACCAAAATTAGTGGCCTAAACAGCTCCTACTGACTTCAGTGGCAATTGCAGGTGTCAGCATATCTGAAAACAAGGCCATATTTCTTTAGGATCCTAAATATGGATTTATGAATGTAACTCCAGGACTTCTGGCTTGAAACATCTGGGTTTAGACTTTTTCCCATTGGGTTAGACATGGTAACCACCCAATCCCCCTCATTAAAATCCCTCCTGCGATATTACTTCTATGATGCCCATGAGGTGTATGATCATAATTACAATAAAACACAAACACAAGTTGTTTCCTCCTCTGGGTTTCTCTGTGTCTCCCATCCTCTCTATGGCTGTCTTTTACAGGGTAAAGGGCTGTCTATCTTTGTGACTTGTACCGTGCTGGATATATTGTTGGTATGAAGCAATCAAATTAACAATAAATTGATGCATAAGGCAGAAAGGTCACCAGCTCACTCCTTTACAGCTGGATTGTCTCCTGCAGGTTTGTGCATGTTACCAAGCAGATAGGATCAAAGATGCATGGATCAGCTCTGCTGAGTAAGCAAAGCCTAGCAGTTACTTTTCTGACCATAACTGCACTTTGGAAGTTAGATGTTAGAAGGAAGAAGCTGGTGTGTTTAACAAGGCCCTAAATCTCATGGTACTTTGCAAAATGACTACTGTACCTTTCCAACCCCTTTTAGCTGCAGTTCTTAAGCATAAGTGGTATCTCCACAATAAGCCAGATTTCATTTGGAGAAAATGAGGCCAGAGATCATTGCAACACCCGCACATGAGAGGATAGGTCTGTGCTTTCAGCCCCAGTTACAGCACCAGGATTTGGAATGTATGATCTGTAACTGGATGATGTGAGAAACTGACATGTTCCTTCAGTGGACTCCCCCACTGAACACAAACTGGGGCAAAATATGATATTCAGAATTAAAATTCTAATATCACTACAATCCATAACAATCTGGCAGTCTCACAGTCACTAAACCTTCAACTGCCTCTTAAAACCTCTGCTATCTCTCATAGTTGAGCTGGTTTATCAGTAGATAGAGATTAGCAGGCTGTTCCTGAGGAAAGTGACCCATTACTGATAGCAGCTGTGAGCAACAGATCACCCTGAACCTGTGGAGCTGGGACAAAGTCATTTTCAGCACTCCTCCAGAGAGTGATTGACACTGACGGGATCCTGGCCCCAGTCTTACTCTGACTGAGTACAACCTATGGAAGGAACCAGACTCCCCGCTGCCCCTTACCAGGCTTGCAGGGCACAGATGGGATCGATCTCTGTCACATACACTATGGAGCCCATGGCCTTCAAAGCAGCACAGCAGCCCTTTCCAACCTGCAGAGGGAGACGAGCACAAGGGCAGAGGATGAGATGCCAATATTACCACAGTGCACGGTATAGTACGGCAAGCACAGTCTGCTCCCGACAGAAAGGTGAAAATCTCCCCTTCTCTGTATTCAGCCACGCCACACCCTGCTGATGTACGATGAACTTAACACATGGGGGAAAAAAAAGTCCCTTGAAATATGGAGCATAACTAACTTTGCCGCAGTGTTGCCAGAGACAGGACCCAAAGCAAAACCCCAGAGCCAAATGCAACCCAACTTTAGATGAGGCTGGATCTGCCCCAAACTTTGTGGCCGGTACTAGAGAGCATTGCATTAAAATCCTGGATTCGGTTTAACTCCAGGAACGCGAGGGATCTGGATCAGGCCCTAATTTTAGTAACAACATAACCAGATATTTGAAAAATTCCATTATAGTACCACACAGTTCCTTTTCTTCATACCTCCCACCCCTAGAAAGCAGCAAGCCTGGTGCATTAAAAAAAACACCAAACTTCTCACTCTGGGAAAGTCTAAGGCCATGTCTATACAACAGATGCTACAGTGGCATCGCTATGTGGCCATCGCCATGCTGCTGTAACCACATGGCATAGATGCACACTACAGTGACAAAAACGGTTTCTCCACTGTTGTGGGAACTCCACCTCCACGAGTGATGGTAACTGGGTTGATGGAAGCATTCTTTCATACACCCAGTTGTGTCTACACCAGGGGTTAGGTTAACATTATTACAGTGCACCGGATGTGGATTTTTCACACTCCAAGCTCTGTGGCTTTGTCGACCTAAGTTTTAAGTGCAGACCAGACCTAAGGGGTTCTTACAACCTTTAATCTATTTGGATAGCTCAATATCAATGTTTTAATTTCCCAGTGTTAACTAACTTTACCCTTTACACACACAGGAAACCTCATAATGGAATTCAAAGGCATGGCTGACTGGCCAAGAATTCCCCGAATATGTTTGATTGTGCAATCATTCCACAGGCTTACTGGAACATGTGATCACCAAGTGCACTCAACTTTTAGATCAGAGTCGAACCACCTGATGTTTGAATCATGTGAAATGATTTGGGGGTTCTCAGTCCAGATCAGAACACACCCCACTATAACAGCTACTAACTAGTCCACATGTTGGCAGCCCCAGCTGAGGGAGGGGGTTGGAATATGGAGACTGAACTCCCTACTTTCATCTACAGAGATGATCCCTCCAGATCAGGTGTGAAAGCTCATTGGCAGGTCAACATTAAGATGGATTAATTGATCTTTCTTGACCATATTTCAGTGTGCAATGCCACAGCACACATCTTGCCCCCCCACCCCTCCCCAGCATCAAACTTCTAAGTACTTTTAAAAATCTATTGGTACAAGAAAAGAAAAATGCAGAGAAATTGTAACAGGGGAAAAACCCTTCATTATTGTCTAATTGGGCCCATTATTTTAAAAGCAAGTTTTAACATAACTGCAGATGAAGACAGAAGCCACGGAGATACAAAGCACGCTAGGATCAAGCTACGAGAAGAGAAGCCCTAATTTTATGTGCAGCAACCACTCGATGTAACACACAAAGCAAATTCTGTGTGATGAAATATTAAAGTTTTACCTCTCCATAGCCACAGACCACCACTTGCTTTCCTCCAAACATCATGTCCGTCGTCCTTTTAAGGCTAAGAAAAAGTGCAAGAATTAAAACAACAGAGATTAGACGCAACCCCCAGTGCCAGGGTATAAAACTTAACACAGGCCAGTATTTAATGGGCAATAATGATAACATCTCAGAAATAAGACTAGTGCTGCTACAGACAGGGTTTTTGGGCTCAGCTGATGGGAAATCCCCTCTGTCAAAGCCTATTCCATCCCACAGACAACACTGCATTTGGTGGGCTGACCATGTTCCTTTGCAGGACCACTGAAAGAATCCCAGATTTCTTCCCCGAAGTATAATTGTCTAAATGGATACATGTGTAAATCCTTTGGATCTGAAAGGGAATTACAAGTGTGTATTTCAAGGGCAAAATCTGGCCCATTGTTTCTTCTGGGGATCACAAAATGGGAACCTCAAGGCCCCTCCAGAACCAGTCTTCCTCATGGTAGCACAGAGTGCTACCACCCAAGGCCTGGGGCTAGAACGAAGGAGAATTTTCTACACAATGGCACCCAGAAGAGACTTGCTAGGGAAGACAAACAGTGGTTTCCTGGCACAATCCTGATGATTTGTACAAATAAGACTCTTCCTTCCAGTCTGTTTCTTCTTAGCTCTTCCTAAGAGTGTCCTACATTACAGCCTATTTTTAGCATGAAAGTGAATAGGTTAGCAGTGTGGGGAAGGCAAAATTCCCTTACTTTCCCAATGAATTTAGACAGAAATCCCTGCAGATTTAGCTGCACTTTTGCACAGATTTTCTCTGGCCCAGTTTAAGAGGTCTGAGAGAGGCTTTATATTAGAGCTCAATTTACTTACGTCTATTACAATTCAACGTGACACAGCAAGATAATAAGGAGGTGTTTTGAATGTCTACATTGCAAATAGAAAAGGAGTACTTGTGGCACCTTAGAGACTAACCAATTTATTTGAGCATAAGCTTTCGTGAGCTACAGCTCACTTCATCGGATGTATGCATCCGATGAAGTGAGCTGTAGCTCACGAAAGCTTATGCTCAAATAAATTGGTTAGTCTCTAAGGTGCCACAAGTACTCCTTTTCCTTTTGCGAATACAGACTAACACGGCTGTTACTCTGAAACCTACATTGCAAATAGTCACTGATCATTAACACATGCTACATACACACAGGTGCACCTAACTTCTCATTCTGTCATGATGAAAATCTGGAAGCAATTCTTCCTTCGACTGTAAGACCCCTGGGGCAGGGACAGTGTTTTCATTACACTCATGTACTTTGTCCAGCACAATGAGACCCTGATCCCTGACTGGGCGCCTAGGTGCTGCTACAATGTAAGTAACAGTAGTTATATAAAACAGTTGTATTAGCCCTAAGAGCCATTTAGTTTCACAAAACTACTTTAAAGGCACCCAAGAGACTTTGACATAAGTCATTCTATATCTAGTCACCTATATGCCCTGCATCACTAGAATTTGTAAAGGGCTCAGGAGAGATCGATTGTATTTGAACACCCTGAGAAGGCAGGGAAATATTATCATCCCTTTTTGCAATGGTGGATTGAGGCACAGAGATTCAGCAACCTGCCCAAGGCCACACAGCAAGTGTATGGCCAAGCTAAGAATTGAACTCACATCTTCTGAGTCTGAGCCAGTATCTTAGTCACAAGACCATCGTTCTCATGTCATCCAAGGAAAGAAAAAAACAAATGAAAGCACAAGATTCACTGATGCAGGAGGCTAGCGTCTACTGCTGGGGCTGGATTTGCAGTGCTGGACCCTAAAACTGATGGGAACAAATCTTCTGATTTAAGGCATCGGCTGATCACCACAAGATCAGAAGTGTTTCTGTCCCAGTTCCCCTGCACAGCGTGAGCGCTACTGATTAGGTACAATATTGGGGAATCTCTACCTTCCACTGAAACATTAGGTATTAGGCAATGAAGGACACGGGATGTTAGATTAAATGGAAAAATGGTCTGAGCCACTAAGGCAAATCCTGTGTTCTTACAAGAAATTAAACTTTAACATTTCCACATGACCCCTTAGAACATTAAGAATGGCCATACTGGGTCAGACCAATGGTCCATCTAGCCCAGTATCCCATCTCAGACAGTGGCCGGTACCAGAGTTTCAGGGGGGTGTACAGGTCAGCGCAATTTTGGAGTTATCTACTCCTGTCTTCTCCTCCAGGCTTCTGGCAGTCAGAGCTTTAGGATCACCACGTGCATGGGGTTACATCCCTGACCATCTTGGCTAATAGCCATTGATGGGCCTGTCCTCCAGGAACTTATCTAGTTCATTTTTGAACCCAGTTATACTTTTGGCCATCACAACATTCCATGGCAATAAGTTTCACAGGTTAGCTGTGGGTTGCGTGAAAAGGTATTTCTTCTTGTTTGTATTAAACCTGCTGCCTATTCATTTCATGGGGTGAGCCTGGGTTTTGAATTGTGGGAAAGGGTAAACAACACTTGCCTATTCACTTTTTCCACTCCATTCATGATTTTATAAACCACTATCGTATCCCCCCTTAACCATCTCTTTTCTAAGCTGAACACCCCTAATGTTTTTCATCTCTCCGCATACGGAGCAGTTCTGTACCCTTGAGAATCTTTGCTGTCCTTTTTTTTAAACCTTTTCCGGTTCCACTGTATCCTTTTTGAGATGGGTGACCAGAACCAGACACAGTATTCAAGGGGTAGGCGTACCATGCATTTTATAGTTGCATTATAATATTTTCTCATTTTCTATCCCTTTCCTAATAGTTCCTAACATCATCAGCCTTTTTGACAGTTACTCCGTGTTGAGCTGAGGTTTTCAGAGAACTATTCACAATGACTCCAGATCTCTTTCTTGAATGGTAACAGTTAATTTAAAACCCATCATTATATAGGTATAGTTGGGTTGATTTTTTCCAGTGTGCATTACTTTTCACTTATCAATTTTGAATTTCATCTGGCATTTTGTTGCCCAGTCACCCAGTTTAGTGGACTTCTGTCTTTTCTAAACACACCCAAGCATGGAAGTCATACAGAGTGCTCTATTTAGTCAGGGAGCTACATACCCATCAAGAATGGATTCTCTGCAGCAGTAGAGGTTGTCAAACTTCTGTTTGGTGACAGAGTCGTTGACGTTCATAGCTGGAACACAGAGTTTTCCAGCTTTAGATAACTGGTATAACCTGTAAGGAATAAGGGAGAGAACAGGAGAATGAAAAACAAACTGAGAAAGGTTTTCCTATGTTCTGCCTCCAAATGCTCTTACCTCTCTTGATTAGCTGGTAAGGAGTGGCACACATCTCCATAGCCAAAGTTAGCACCTACCTGTGGACATCCTCCCAATTCTAGCATGGGAGGTATATCCCTCATTTCGTAAATGCATTTATGCTTGTCCCGTCCAGAAAAATTGCCAGTTACCAGATTAGAATCTAAAGCATGTTCTGTCCTTGGCTCCTTTACATTTTTATCAAGTGCATGACAGCATGCTTCTTCCAACTTCAGATCAATACCCTTTGGTGCCCTTTCAACGCAAAATATGTGTGTTCCTAGAGCCCTCCTCCCACATTTCTTACAATTTAGGTGCAAGTAGTAAGAGCTGGTCACAGCGAGAGACTTAAAACAGCCTTACAAAGTGCAACCACTAAGATGAGTATTTGGACCAAATCACTTATTTTAAATGGCACAGTCAGCACAGGTTTCAGAGTAACAGCCGTGTTAGTCTGTATTCGAAAAAAAGAAAAGGAGGACTTGTGGCACCTTAGAGACGAACCAATTTATTTGAGCATGAGCTTTCGTGAGCTACAGCTCACTTCATCGGATGCATACTGTGGAAAGTGTAGAAGATCTTTTTACACACACAAAGCATGAAAAAAATACCTCCCCCCACCCCACTCTCCTGCTGGTAATAGCTTATCTAAAGTGATCACTCTCTTTATAATGTGTATGAGAATCAAGTTGGGCCATTTCCAGCACAAATCCAGGTTTTCTCTCCCCCCCCCCCCCCCCACACACACACACAAACCCACTCTCCTGCTGGTAATAGCTTATCTAAAGTGACCACTCTCCTTACAATGTGTATGATAATCAAGGTGGGCCATTTCCAGCACAAATCCAGGGTTTAACAAGAACGTCTGGGGGTGGAGGGGGGTAGGAAAAAACAAGGGGAAATAGGTTACCTTGCATAATGACTTAGCCACTCCCAGTCTCTATTCAAGCCTAAGTTAATTGTATCCAATTTGCAAATGAATTCCAATTCAACAGTTTCTCGCTGGACTCTGGATTTGAAGTTTTTTTGTGGAACACAATGCCATCCACAGCCTCAGAAACAACTCTGACATCATAATCAAAAAGGCTGACAAAGGAGGTGCTGTTGTCATCATGAATAGGTTGGAATATGAACAAGAGGCTGCTTGGCAGCTCTCCAACACCATTTTCTACAAGCCATTACCCTCTGATCCCACTGAGAGTTACCAAAAGAAACTACAGCATTTGCTCAAGAAACTCCCTGAAAAAAGCACAAGATCAAATCCGCACAGACACACCCCTGGAACCCAAACCTGGGATATTCTATCTACTACCCAAGATCCATAAACCTGGAAATCCTGGGCGCCCCATCATCTCAGGCATTGGCACCCTGACAGCAGGATTGTCTGGCTATGTAGACTCCCTCCTCAGGCCCTACACTCCCAGCTACCTTCGAGACACCACTGACTTCCTGAGGAAACTATAATCCATCGGTGATCTTCCTGATAACACCATCCTGGCTACTATGGATGTAGAAGCCCTCTACACCAACATTCCACACAAAGATGGACTACAAGCCGTCAAGAACACTATCCCCGATAATGTCACGGCTAACCTGGTGGCTGAACTTTGTGACTTTGTCCTTACCCATAACTATTTCACATTTGGGGACAATGTATACCTTCAGATCAGCGGCACTGCTATGGGTACCCGCATGGCCCCACAGTATGCCAACATTTTTATGGCGGACTTAGAACAACGCTTCCTCAGCTCTCGTCCCCTAACGCCCCTACTCTACTTGCGCTATATTGATGACATCTTCATCATCTGGACCCATGGAAAAGAAGCCCTTGAGGAATTCCACCATGATTTCAACAATTTCCATCCCACCATCAACCTCAGCCTGGTCCAGTCCACACAAGAGATCCACTTCCTGGACACTACAGTGCTAATAAACGATGGTCACATAAACACCATCCTATATCGGAAACCTACTGACTGCTATTCCTACCTACATGCCTCCAGCTTTCACCCTGACCACACCACACGATCCATCGTCTACAGCCAAGTTCTGCGATACAACCGCATTTGCTCCAACCCCTCAGACAGAGACAAACACCTACAAGATCTCTATCAAGCATTCTTACAACTACAACACCCACCTGCGGAAGTGAAGAAACAGATTGATAGAGCCAGAAGAGTTCCCAGAAGTCACCTACTACAGGACAGGCCTAACAAAGAAAATAACAGAACGCCACTAGCGGTCACCTTCAGCCCCCAACTAAAGCCCCTCCAACGCATTATTAAGGATCTACAGCCTATCCTGAAGGATGACCCAACGCTCTCACAAATCTTGGGAGACAGGCCAGTCCTTGCCTACAGACAGCCCCGCAACCTGAAGCAAATACTCACCAGCAACCACATACCACACAACAGAACCACTAACCCAGGAACCTATCCTTGCAACAAAGCCCGTTGCCAACTGTGCCCACATATCTATTCAGGGGACACCATCACAGGGCCTAATAACATCAGCCACACTATCAGAGGCTTGTTCACCTGCACATCCACCAATGTGATCTATGCCATCATGTGCCAGCAATGCCTCTCTGCCAGGTACATTGGTCAAACTGGACAGTCTCTACGTAAAAGAATAAATGGACACAAATCAGATGTCAAGAATTATAACATTCATAAACCAGTCGGAGAACACTTCAATCTCTCTGGTCACGCAATCACAGACATGAAGGTCCCTATCTTAAAACAAAAAAACTTCAAATCCAGAGTCCAGCGAGAAACTGTTGAATTGGAATTCATTTGCAAATTGGATACAATTAACTTAGGCTTGAATAGAGACTGGGAGTGGCTAAGTCATTATGCAAGGTAACCTATTTCCCCTTGTTTTTTCCTACCCCCCCCCCACCCCCCAGACGTTCTTGTTAAACCCTGGATTTGTGCTGGAAATGGCCCACCTTGATTATCATACACATTGTAAGGCGAGTGGTCACTTTAGATAAGCTATTACCAGCAGGAGAGTGGGTTTACCAGCAGGAGAGTGTGGGGGGGGGGGGGGGGGGGAGGAGGAGGAGAGAAAACCTGGATTTGTGCTGGAAATGGCCCAACTTGATTATCATACACATTGTAAAGAGAGTGATCACTGTAGATAAGCTATTACCAGCAGGAGAGTGGGGTGGGGGGAGGTATTTTTTCATGCTTTGTGTGTATAAAAGATCTTCTACACTTTCCACAGTATGCTTCCGATGAAGTGAGCTGTAGCTCACGAAAGCTTATGCTCAAATAAATTGGTTAGTCTCTAAGGTGCCACAGACAGCACACTGACTGCAACGTAAGGCAAGTTACAATCATGCTGTAGTATGTGCTGTGTTGAACTTTTTTTACTGGCAATAGACAGAAATGCATCTCTCTATGGAAGTACTCAGCTATGATTAACTACTATGAGAGTGAAAACATAAACAAGATAACAAATCTAAATTCTAGACTACAAACAGGAAGAGAACCTGAAAGTATTCAATTGTTATGTGTAGGGCTTTGGTACGGAGCCCGGAGCTGGAGTGCGGAGCAGCTCCGGAGCAGTGGAGCTGCAGGTTTTTGCCTGGGGCTGGAGCGGAGCCAGAGCACAGCTCCAAAGCCCTGGTTATGTGTTCAAGAGTTGGCTGGTATCCTGCAAACCAGAATGTGAACTATCAGCTCTCTCACAAATATACACTGAGTACAATTATGCCTTCTCCAGAAGACTTTCTTCTTGCTCTCTACTGTTTACCACAACCTGGACAACACTTCTGTGCACAGACTGCCCAACTGTGTATTTCCTTCATTGCACTCTCTGACCCATCTACAAGCCTCAAGTGTTAGCTCCCAGATACAGTGATTTCCCATACCAAATGCTTCAAAAACTAAACGTGTCCATTTGGATGAAAAGTTTTGTGTTCCCTGTGTGCGTCCCATCAGCATCCTTAACTCAGACCTTAGCCACTGAAGCAAGAATGCAGGGAGTTACCCTTAACCTTACTTTGCTCTCTACACATCTGCCTTGCCCATACATCTCTGACTGCCACTGATAGAATACTGTCAAATCAGGTCCTTTTCTTCACCCTGCCTCTGCTGAAATCTTAATCAGGTTTCAGCCAGCACTTCCTATCTCCACAGTTTCAATTCCCTTTTTCACAGCATGCCTAGATCCCTATTCTAAACTTCAGCCAGTTTCGAGAGCTGCAGCCATATTATGCTCTCACTGCAAGAAAAAAAAAAAGACTGTTGCCCTCATCCTCTGCCACCTTTGCTAGCTTCCCATTCCTCCCTACTGTTCTGACTCACCTTCCCTACCTTGCAATCCATCGCCTCCTCCAACTGAAAACTGACTTGCTGATTTGCTCAAACCACACACTTGCTCAGACCTTCCTTCTGATTTTGTTAATCACTTCTCCCACTACTCCTCTGCTTCCATAGGCTGAGGTATGGGTGTCACGCATTTTTGCTGACTTGTCTGTCTGGAATTCTCCCCCTCCCTCAAGCTATGGAGTCATTTCCTCCTACAATCTCACTCCTTCCCGTGCACTTCAGTTTGAGATTGACTCTAAGCTTCTCACTTTTGCCAAAGCCAACTACACTTTCCCCTTGCACTGTAACACCAATCCTCACTCCTCTTCTCACCGTCCCTTCCTCTTCACATCCCTGGCAAGGCAGGCACGTATTACTCCCATGTTACAGATGGGAAAAAGAGGTTAGATGTTTTCTCAAGCTCACACAAGAGTCAATGGCAGAATCAGAATGAGAACTCAGAAGTTCCTACCTCCTAGTCTCAGGTTCAGATCATTAGACGTTTTCAAGTTTATTTTTAGATGGGGAGAGTAAATGTGACTTTTTATTTTTTAAGAGCTAATCCACACCAACAGGAAACTACTGCAAGGCTGTATTTGTAGGATCAAAGTTCAGGCAACAGGCTGAGATATGGTATGTCACAGCTTCTTGTGAGTGCTGAGTATGTGAGACACACACAGGATCCTTTTCCCAGAGGGCTATGTGCTTGCTGTGGATACAGCTCCATTACCTGTGGACCCCAGTCACACTCTCTTCTACTATCCCCTTGATCTTCTTAAACATGTTGGGGTATTTCTTGTAAATCCAGTGGGTCAGGTCCCCTCCATCATCCAAGATCTGTAATGAGAAAGTTGCACCAAGTCACTGTACTGAAAACCAGCGAGGCCATTGACCTCCTTCGTTAATAACACCACAGGTAAATTATTCACTGAATTCCAGCTTCTGAAGCAAGTCCACATCTTGGTATGATGTAGGCCATAGGGCCGTTGCAACACCCCAGACAAAGCCAAGACAAGGACTATTCAATGGAGCAATGACACTTTGGTTACATTTTTGTTTAATGAGGCTGGAGAGGGACTGCTCAGGCCCTCAGGATTTATCCTCAGATTAGGGACAGCGCAAACAGCAGCAGTGCAAGCTCCAGCAGGAGGGACCATCTCTGGAAGTGACAGGGAAATGTTTGTTGACCATAGCCCAGTCTCTGGCCTTTCTGCTCTGACTGTGAACAGTGAGGCCAACTAATGACAACTGTAATAATAATTTTATATTGGGAAACCCATTGTGTTTCACATAGGCCACTGAACAGTCTTTAGTCAGTAACTTTTGGTCACACCCTACCCAGGCTGGATTTGAATTTGGAACCTAGAAATACCAGGCTTCCTAGCAGCTCACCAATCCCCTGAACCATCCAGTCCCTCCTAATGAACCACTTTACCAAAGGAGATAAAAGCCACATTATAAAAGACATTCCTTATGGAATGTGCTCCTCATGGTGGAATGTTAATAGCCAAACTTATTGCTTTATTAAAACAATTAAAATGAGCAGATCTGCTTATGCTGGTTTGATGCTAAATACAAGTTAAGTGCTCTCTGAAAAATTAATGCCTTACTACGGACCATAATTCAGCCTAAAAATTAGAGACGGAAAAAGATCTCAAGCTTTCTAATCCAGTGAGCTATGGCTCCCTTGGGGACCCAGAAAGGGTTCACAGGGGAGTGTTTGGGAATTTGTTTTTAATTGATATGCCCATTTTTGTTTTTTTTTTCTAATTAAGAAACTAATAAAATAAGCTTAACAATCACCTGTTTTACCTATGGGTCTGCATCTTATTCTGCAGCTGCTGTGGTGCTGGCAGCCTCTCTCTGCCCTCCACTCCTACAGGGGGCTTCCAACAGGGAGACTTGCTGCTCTGGGACGCTTTCAGCAGGAAGTCTCCTGTCTGAAAGCCCCCTGCTGGAGAAGAGAGAGAAGGGATACAAAAACAGTGCTGCCTGCGGCACCAGCATCAGCCAACAGGGCAATGGGGCGGGGCAGAGGAAAAGACAGGTGCATTTTACTTTACAATGGGACAGTTTTTACTAAGTGCTAAGTCTACATGTTGCAAACATTGGGCTGAAGATGATGATGATTTTAATGCAGTTAAGCAGAAAAGGAAGAAAAGTAGACAATACGATGATAACTAGAGGATGTTTGGATTTTCATGTCTTGTGTCCAGGGCCAGTTGCCAGAACAAGCTAAGAAGAATCAATATTTTGCACTGCAGCTACATGAATCCACAGACACAGCAAACATGGCTCAGCTTCTGTGTCATGTGAGATTTATCAAAGCAGGTGCAATAGTGGAAGAACTTTTATTTAACAGGCCCATTCTTGTCATTAAAATCTTAGGCTGTGTCCAAACAAATCAAAAATCCATATTTTCAAATGATAGTTTTAAAAATACTGATAAGATTATATAATTAAATAAACTATGTAGTTGAATAAAGATGCAAAACTGTCTAGTGACCAACTTGAAACTAGTGTCTGAACTCTTGTAGCTTCCTGAGTTGGTGAAAAAAAAAAAAAAAATGGTATCTGGTACTGGGGAGCCACTCAATTTTAAAATATCTGTAGAGAAGCCACAGTACTGAAAAGTTTGGAAGCACAGTTCTAATGCACCCATGGCCGGTGTTATATAAACTCAACTTAAGGTAGCACATGAGAATGTAGTTACCAGGCAGTTACTAAGTACATGTAATCAACCATAAAGATGTAGCACAGGCTACAATAAACTAGGGTGAATGTCCAGATACTCCTTGACATTAGTTGATTTTATTTTTAAGGTTTTCTGCGGCATACAATAGCATCTGCAAGATGGATCAAGGCTTTTCAGACACAAATTTTATCTAACACAATGTGATTATAATCACTGTCTGCTGTCATGACCGGGACATGGGTGTGACCTTGTGGTCAAAGTAGGAGTCAGGCTGTGTCTGACTCCAGGGGATCAGAGTCAGAAATAGGCCAGAGGCGAAACAGAGTCAAGTGTCGGGAGGCAGGCAGGATCAGGTTACCAGGAGACCAGAAGAAGGAGACAAACTTGAGAGCAGAACCACAGATCAATAACCAAAGTCAGGTCAGTACAGGATTCCAGGAAGTGAAGCCAGGTGAGCAGGCAACACAAGGCACACAATCCAGAGCAACATGGATCCCAACTGCACGGACAACTTCCTGTTCCTGTGCTGGGTTAAAATAGGGGCTGTGGACCAATTGGGGCTCCCCCAGTGTTCTGCCAATCATCTCCCAGAACTGTGTCTGAGCTCAGCTCCCATTCTGACAACAGTTAGCAAGTCCCTGTGTGGCAGGCTAGACCCTGCTGGCACCAAAAAGCCCTAAAGACCAGGGTTCAAGACCCATGGTCCCTGATGTGTAGTGACTGGAGGGCCACAGAAAGGATTAGAAAAAGCCACCTAACAGAGATTCTCAAGTGGTAGATCCCTGTCTTTATGGTCCCCTTCCAAATACCCTGGCCCCAATCCCCACTACTTCCAATTACACTCTTTCAGCTAATCCTAACAAGTGCACAAAAAGGATGGAGAGCTCTGCAAGCAATTCTGGGCTTGTATGTTGGGGTGTCTAAGGGATCCAGTATGTTCCATTAGCTCACAGCACCCCTCTACTCTGTGTGCTGAGTGCTCACGTTACATACAGCATGCCAATCACTGTCATCTCTGCATCCCAACAGCCAGGCGATAAAGAGCACTGCAGCACACTGTTACCATAAAATTCTGCTTTGCTTGAGTCTCAAGATATGCAGCTGCACTCAGGTGTCTAGTCCCTTCTGTGATACTCCTGGGGCGAGTATACCTGGCTGGAATATAGAGCAATGACTGTCCTAAAGGATATTCAGGAAAAAGCCTTTTATTTCCAGGTTCATACTGCACAGGATTTCACAAGGTTTCCTCCCCGAACTGGGATCTAATTAAAAGGCTGGGGGGGTGGGGGGAGAATCACTACAGACAAAATTTGCACCTCCTTAACTCCTCCGCTCCCCTCAGCTAGCTCCAGGTAGGTAGCTGAAGTGACATCCCCAGCACAGCACATAATGAGTAACACTTCAGAGTAGGAGACAGCTGCCAAATCGCAGAAGGAACACAAAGCAGGTTTTAATGAACAACGGATGATGTGCTGAGGGCCTGAAAGCCTGGCTCCCCACGCCCCCTACTGGTTCTGAGGCGTGCCCAGCTATTTATTGGTGCTACTCTATACAGAATCAAATAATTGCTATACACTGCTTTGTTCTTTTTAACTCCATTCCAAACACAAAATTCACTCCCAGCTTTTACAGACACAGCACACAATGGAATATCAGAAGAGCACTTGGCAATCTCCATCTAAATTTTCCTTCTGTGATAACATGGCTTGCGGTGTGTGTATTGAACCAGAATGCTGCCATCATTAGTTGTTTATATAGTGATTTAGAAATGCAAAGTGCTGATTATTATTGGAGCCCATGCCCATAATCTCTCTCTCTCTCCTTTGACGATGAGCTCCTCAGTGCAGGGACCAACTGTTCCTTTCTGAATGTTTGGAAAGAGTAGCACATTGTCAGTGCTCCACAAAATATTACATAATAATAATAAACACCATCTCCTTTTCCTCTTCCAAGTGCTTTACAAGAAAACAAACTCCAGTGTGAACAGATATAATCTCCATTCTACATATGGGGAAACCGAGGCACTAAGAGGTTAAATGACTTGCCAAATCCACACAGGGTGGTGGCAATGCAGAGATCAGAACTAAGGAGTTCCTGACTCTCAGACCTGTGCTCAGATTACACCTTTCATTTAAAATCTAGAGATCTAATGGAATGAAGAAATTGACATGAGAGTGAAATATTAGAGATAAGACTCATTCTCCACTCTTGATTCCTTTCAAGCTACTTATATTTCACTTGGAGTACACACAACTACTGAATCTCTTGGTTTCATCAATCCTCATTTCATTGATAGGGCAGAGAGTCCTCTTGTGAATATGCATACACAGAGCAGAATTCTGGCTTTTAGCAAGTTTCTCCTTCCTAGGAGAGTATAAGGTAAGAGGACATGAAGGCTCGAGACTGGGTCTCTGGAATGCCTCCACGGATGGCCACCTTCAGACAGCAGAATGTACATAAATTACTCTAAAAGCAAGATCCACCTCATGCTCATTTTCCTGTAGTTTCCTCATACATCTTCTTTATTTTGTTTCATTAGAATCCTTCCTAGTTATCATGTTAGCAAATCAATCTTCACCTGCATGACCACGCCAGGGAGGAGTTTTTCATGCAAATCAACCTTTCTGAGCATTATCCCCATCTTGCCTTTCTGCTACTACTTGCAGTCAACGCCAGACTTTTTGTTAGACCGGAGTGTTCATATAGCTGCACTGTATCAATCCCCTCCTGATTTTAGTGCGCTCAGCGTGGCTCAGAGAACTCTGAGGGGCCAAAACATGGTAACAGAAACATCACTGCATCTTCACTCTTCACTCTCTTCAAAAGGGACATTTATATCCTCTGGCACAGACAATTGCTGGGTCCACTATCCCAGCAGAGATCTAATCCACCCCCTACGTAGAAATACCTTCTCCTTTGATTTGCATTTTATGCCTCCAACAATGCAAACCTGGAATCCTGTTAGTCTCTCATTGCAGCTGCTTGTCAGACTATAAGGTTCTTTTTAAAATAGTAATTCCCAAATCTCCCCCAGATCAATTTGCTGTACCCTATTTCCCCTTCACATGTCTGTCCCCAGATGACTTATTTCACTTTGGTTCATGCACAGAACAGAACTGGTGCACTCTTGACTGGAGATTGTGAACAGCAGTGTCCATGGGTCTATGCTGATACAGGGTAGCATCTCGTGCTCCCATGTGAGGACATATAAGAAGGTGCAGCTCCGCTGCGACTCCAATTCCTTTGCAATTGTGAAGCTGAAGACTGCCGCAGAAGGGAAGGAGGATGGGAGATGGAGCACCCACAGGGACAAAACATCTCGAAGAACTCAAGTTAATGTGCAGGTAAGTAACCTCTCCTCCTGCACAACATCTGCCCCTAAAGGTGCTCCACCGTAGGAGACTCCCAAGCAGTATGTGAACATGGAGGTGGGTGCTGAGGAGAAATCCAAGACAGTTTGGAGGATGACATCACCAAAGGTAATGTCAGCCCTGGAAGCAGGTAAGATTATGTAGTGCTTGGCATAAGTGTGAATGAAAGGCCATGTTGCAGTCCCATTATGGGATGCGAGGTCTCCCGAGACTCAGCACTATAAGGTGACCTATCACTGTTTCTAGAGTTTGGTGGATGAGAGGGACTTCATCCTTTCAGAGGTCTTGATCTCTGGAACTACCTCTAAGGCTCTGGAAGCCACCGGAGCAGCCTGAGAGACTGAGGGGGGAGGAGAAGAGACGGTGGGGGAGGAGGAAGCAGACCCCATCGGAGCTAGGGAGTGTTCTACTAAGAGAAGCTTCAACCTAGCCTCTCTATCTTTACAAGACCTGCCTTTGAACCCCAGGCAGATTTACGCTTTGACAGGATGTGTCTTGGAGACAACTAGAATGCCTGTCACTGTGGGGAAATGGCGGGTCTGGCAGGACTTGAACTGTGGGGTTTTAGGCGTAACACAGGGAAATGCCGAAAGCACTAATGCAAGAAGTTTGTAGGAGGGGACCCCCACCCCTTCATGAACAAGCTGTGCTAAAACTGAGAAAAAATTAACCAGAAAATAATAACTAACTAAATAAAATAAAATAAAAATAAAATAAAATAAAATTTTATTTTTATAAAATAAAATAAGGCAAGCGGGAAGGTGTAAACAGCGGACACCACAACAGTGCTGTTTCAAGCTGCAGGCGGTTGAGAAGGAGCTGGAGTGGCGGGAACTGGGTCTGTACCTCCCTCTATGCTCTCACATGGGAGCACAAAGCTCTGCTTTGCTCGAGTGCAGTAACAGCTATTTACAATTTCCAGTCACGAGTGCATGGGCCCATGCATATCCTATGGTGGAACACCCACAGGGGATATACTTGAAGAAGAATGCTCTGTTGTGTGGACCACATGAAAGAGCTCTGCAGATCCACAATGCCATCCTCACAAAGAGGAATTCTGAGAAGACATCAGACATCCAAACACATTGCACAGAACCAAGAAGCTGAGTCAAACTATCGTAGGACAAATGTGCAGGTGCAGGAAGGGTTTTGATTTCTTGGACACCAACTCAGTGATTGCTGTCACTACTGATGGAAGCTTATTCCCCAACATAAGCCATTTATCATTTCTTTAATTGAATTTTCCATATGCAGATTTATGGCTGAGGGGATGGATTATCTGACTATTCCCCAAACCTTCTAAAGGGGATGGAGAAAATAAAGTGAACACAGGTGTACTTAAAGAAAGAAAACTCTAACACATCCCAAATAATTCAATATGAGCAAACTTAAGCGATACAGATACATCACAAAATCTACCATCCATTAGATTGTGAGCTCCAGAGCCAAGGACCAGTCTCAAATGTTGTAGGAATAAAACATCTGAGAACTGAAAACTATTCCACTTGCCAAGTTCAGGGTTCTGGGATTGCCCTACGCGCAAAGATATCACAAGCCATTAAAGCAAGAAGCTATGCTTCTTACTGTTTTGCAATCTGATACAATGAGCCCAGGCTAGTTGTCAAGGTCTCTGGAGTCCTAACCCTGGCTCTGAAATGGAGGCCTTGTCTAAATGGGAAAGTTGCCCTGGTATAACCTAAGGTGTGAATTTAAGATGATCTAGTTGAACTGGTGCAAACTGCTGTGTGGATGCTTATTTTGCTTTGAGTGGTTTTTTGCAGTTTAGCTTAACTCGATTGGGAACAAGTTTAAAAGTTATACTGAAATAAACTGCTCAAATGGAAATAAGAGCACTTATACAGGACTTCACACCAGTTTAACTACATCGGTTTAAAAACTGACTTAAGTAAAACTGGTGCAACCTTCCTGTATAGACAAAAACTGGACTGGCTCCATGTAAGGTCTCTTGCAAGTGTGTCAACCACCTCCTCCAATTCCCTACTTGTAAGACAGTGATAAGTTAATTCCCTATATTGTGAGGATCAGTTCATAATTCTAATGCACTTTGAAGATAAGTGCTATGTAGGTGGCAAGTAGTATGATTAGCTTTTGATGAAGAAACACAGAACTCTACATTCAAGGTTTAATAGGGAACATTTTAATAATTCCAAACCTTCTGTGGACCCTACCCCACCCTTCATCTCTCTAGACTATAGCTGAGACATCAGTCTTAATAACTTGTATTACATGTGCCAGATGTTTTAGTTCCTACCATATTTTAGACCCACCATATTAGGCTGCCATCCTTCGACGTTGACACAGCGATCGATACACCACCAGAAGTCATCTTCAGACTCTCCCTTCCAGGCAAAGACAGGGAACCCTGACAGAGACAGGAAGAAAGTTCCATACTAATGCAACCTATGAAAGTGTCACTTGAGTGGTCCCCTAGCCTGGCAAAGGTGGAATGGTCAAGGTGATGCACTGCTTTCTGTCACCCTGAGAGTGCCCATATTGACAGAATCTCGCTGGAAGGAGCGCTTGCTCTAGCGGAGGTCTGGTTCTTGCCTCTTTTAGTTGCGGAGGTGCTGACATGGTACCATGGGCAGCAGACAGGAATGAGCCTTACTGGAGAGTGACTGTCTTGAAAGGGCTTTTCAAAAAGTCATAAAAGCTAAGCGTTCGGACCCTTCCTTTTCATTGTTGTTCTAGCCAGTCTTCAAATATACCATCTTGAGGGGGAGGACCCAATTCTTAATTCCTAACTATAGTACAGAAAGCCATTTGCAGGGACAGTAATATTTACAGCATGTGCAATAGTTATTTACATATCAAAAGGCTGTCCGGGTAGCTTTCTTATACAGACTGCAGAGGGGGCTAGCAATAGATGATATCAACTGTTAAGTACATTTACACTCCAGAGAAGCAAAATTTCTGGTTGTGATTTTCAAAGCAGAGCAGGGGATTGAAATGCATGAAAATTACTAGAAGATATGTAGTTCAATCCCCTGCACTGCTTTGAAAATCTTAACCTCTAACGCTAAACAAGCCACATGTCTTGCCAAGGCTGCTTAGGCCAAAGTTTGATTTCCAGTTTCATTCCTTACGCCTCAAATCCACAGGATTTTCTCTGCTTCTGAGAAGCAATATATTTGATTAAATCAGTATGAATGGCTAATACTCACCAGCAACCCTGCAAGAACAAAGCAGGGTGAATAGTCCAGCTTTCTAAGTAATGCTAATCAATAAATGAACATATGCAACCTTGCCTCATAACTTACCAGCCTACACACCTGTGTGAACATACAAGATGGAAGGGAGATGAATGTCGAAACATTGGAAAGATTTCAAGCTTCTAAAGGTTTATTTTACAGTGAAGGGAAAACTATTTGAAAAAGAACATAGTACACTAGAGCAGTGTCCTCTTTTACAGTATTAATATTTAAAGGCTGAAAGGAATCTCTCTAAAGCACGCTGAAGAAGGGAAAATCCCTTACCACTTTCAGCCAGGGCAGCAGCCACTTCATTGAGAGTAGAATAGATGTTGCAGGCAGCCCATCGGCATTGAGCACCCAAGGCACCAAGAGTCTCCATTAGCACCTGGATCAAAGAAAACAAGAACAGCCGTACTGGGTCAGACCAATAGTCCATCTAGCCCAGTATCCTGTCTCCTGACAGCGGCCAACGCCAGATACTTCAAAGGAAATGAACAGAACTGGGCAATTACCATGTGATCCGTCCCCTGTCATCCAGTCCCAGCCTCAGAAGGTAATGAGTGATGTTGTTTTCACATGAATTGCACTGAATTAGGAGGCCTTTGTGCAAATATACTTTTACATGAAGCCAGATATCAAGCTCTGTAATTACTGTGAAACAGATTTAAATGGGCTCACTGTAGTTTCTTTAAACATCGAGATTTATATGAAGCCAGATATCAAGCTCCGTAATTACTGTGAAACAGATTTAAATGGGCTCACTGTAGTTTCTTTAAACATCGAGAGCTTGTCTACACGGTGCATTAGTCCTCCTCAGAGGAGTGTAAATTCCAGTGCTCACTATTGTGTTGTGCTAACTGGCTCACTTAATCCCTTGCTGGCATGCACTAAGAGCCCCCTCGTGTGCACTACTGAACTTTAGTGCATGCCAGCAGTGGCCACCTGGGCCAGTTAGTGCACAGCATGCCAGTGCACCCTGGCATTTAGTGCGGGCTAATGCAGCGCTGTGTAGACAAGCCCTGACAGAGCAGTCAGTGCTATATGAAACAGAGACAGACAGACTGTGCATCAGAGATCCTATCATTTAAAACAAATGAATACAAAAATAAAATAGTAATTCCAATGCGCCTAGTCCATTTCATCCAGATATAGCAAAGCCCCAAATCCCAATCCCCTGCTCTAGTCATTAGAGCTCATTCCCTTCTAGTGCTCGGAAAATTCAAAAATCCAAGAGTCCTGAATCACACAGTACCTTCACCTTTACCTTCACAATCACTAGATCCCACTTCCCTCTTGTTTTATTCTAAGATTTGTGGGGGGTTTTCTTAATCATCATTACTCACAGCTATGACTCACAGACACACACATGCACTGCTCACATCTTAAAAGATGAGATACAGATAGACACACATCCTTATTAAATAGACCTTTACAGAAGTCAGCAAGTCTCCTTTTTAAAAAGCGATTTTGGTGAAATGTGCTGGATTAACATCTCTGGAGACTGAAGTCCTCTTTGTCCCCAAGAGCAGCTGCAGCACAGACAAAGAGAGTGCAAGATTCCCTGACACTGCCCTGCCAATGTGCTCCTGCCCCGGAAGGACAGAGAACAGGTTTCAGTCTTCGTGGCCTATCCATTCTTTGGCCTCCCTGCTGAGACTGCCAACAAGGGTATGAATTAGTGCCAATTGCGTTGGTGTTTTTTGGGCTGTGGACTGCCATTGTTTGGGAACTGGACTGAGACCCACTAACCTGTCTCACACCGGTCACTGAACAGCCAACAGTAAGTAGCATTACAGTCATTACCGTCCTGGGCCAGGCTCAGACAGGGGACCTATCAGTCACTGGCAGCATATCCCTTCAGCTATCCCAAGTCATCCAATCTCTGGGAAATCTATTTTTCTCCAAACATGGCATTATGTAACGATGCCTATTTCAGGGAGACTATTTCCTAGGAGCACATGCTTTGTATACCAATGGAGTCACCCTACAGTGGAATTTAAAGAGGCTTCTTGCTGAAATGCCCACTGCAAAGGGAAAAGAACTAAATAAATAAAACAGGGCCTTACGGCAGTCTGTGCAGTTATGTGCGTGCAGCCCACAATCTTGGCCCCAGCCAATGGCTTCTCTCCCTGAGCACGCTTTCTTAAAGCCATAAGTGCAGGCATCTCTGGAAGGAAAGAAAAATTCATCATTAAAAAGCAAAGAAGAGTCATCACAAAGAAGCAGACATCCAGCGCCGCTGCCCTACCTTGCCTTAGCATTTAAGATCTATGGTAATAAATCTGTGCAGTACTGCCAACCCCAAACCCTCAAAAGCCTGGAGTCAGGCCCCCCAAATCATGACATTGGCTTAAAAATATTAAGATTTTTAAAAAAATAATTTGTTTTAGATTCTTTTTACTTGCCTTCTGTTGTTTAAGTGTTTAGGGTGCAGCCTAGTCATGGTTTCAAGCTTTTCTCTGCAGCCAGAACAGCTAGAAACGTACTGCACCCTCCCCAATGGAAGCTGAAATTTTCACATAATCACTTGTCTAAATGAGTTGGGGCTTGAAGAAAATCAAATATCACGAGACTCATGGTAAAATCCAATAGTTGGCACTACTACTGTTATGGCTGTGTAAGAATTTCAGTCCCTGTCTAGAGAGCTGAGACTTGGATAAGCCCACTCTTTTTGTGACTACTCTCATCCTTGTGAACAATCTAGTAATTGGATTTGGTCCCCTTTCACAAGTTGTCTGAACTAATCAGCATTTTTACAACTTTGCCTATTATTTGTGAAGTATTTGATAACCATTGTCTTCTGTTTGTAATAATGGGTCTTTAAAAATTCAATAATTTCTCTATTGTGGGTCACTGAGATCACAGGATATGTTTTTTCTGTTCTATGATAGGCTAACCTAACTGTTATTAGCAGGAACAGTGCCAGAAGAAATCAGTGGGACACTGAACCTCCCAAGGAAAGGATGGGGAGCACTTTAAGAAGATGCACAGAGAGGAGATAAGGTAGCCTAAGAAATTTTAGGACACAAATATTTCCCTATTTTGTGTTAGCTACTGGAGCCTCTTGCCTTTTACACCTGGTTGGAAGTGTATCACGTAGCTCTGTTGTAATAGGGCAAAGAGAAGTTTCAGGTCATCTACTTGAACCCTTAAGTATAAAATGTTATGAGTAGAGCTGGTCAAAAAATGGACTTATTCTCTGCTCTATGGAAAATTTCAACAAATATGAAAAAATAGTTTGTCAAAATTTTCCCATGGAAAAATTAGACTTTTCAGGGAAAAAATATTTTGTCCAAAAACTGAAATATTTAATTCAGAAACATTTCTGTGGTGTCACATGCTCTTATTCTCTGGGGTTCCTGGTCAGACTCCATTTCCCCATCATGCACCATGGTCTCCCTTTATGATGAGGAGAGGTAGTTGCATCAAGGGTGTATTGTGAGAGGTATAGTCTGGCTGGGGAAGCTGGCCCATAGTGGAGGATAAAGACATGAGGAAACACAATTGCATCTCCCATGAGGCACCAAGATGGAAAATCCAAACTGAAATATTTCTGTTTTTCACTGAAATATTTTGTGTTTAGAACATTTTTTCTTTTTGACGAAAGGGAAAGGTTCCTTTAGTCAAAAACCCAATTTGCTGCTGAAAAACAGTTTCAATAAGCCCTTGCTATAAGCTCTGCAGGATGGGAAAGTATGAGGTACTCCGGATTTGAAGCTGTTCAGGTGAGAAGTCCAGAACACAACAGCATCAAACTTGAGGAGCCTGCCTCCTTTTACCTTGTTCAGCAATTTCAATCTCTCGGCGCCCAAACTCTGCCTGCTTTATGTTTTTCACACAGAAATCGCTGCTGCCTTTGGAGTTCTTCTGTTGCTTGTCCCTAGGGGAAGTCTCATCATCAGAGCTGTCGGTATATGAGGCAGCTGGAGAATGAGAGAATGAGGACACATCAAGCAGAATAAAATATCCCCGACCCCACCAACAAGCAAAAGAAGGGAATTTGTGGTGTGGAAGAAGTCAGACAATCTGCAATGGAAAGGGGGACACAGGTTCAAGTTACAGTAAATGTCCAAATACCTGGTCACTTGAGGGTAAAAATACTTCGCAATTATGCATCGCTCACAGACATGCCCTACAATTTGTGTTCTTTCCAGTTTTGAGTTGATCAGCTAAATAGCCCAGATGCGTTTCTCTTGGGCAACAAGAGCATCTTTCTTTCAACTGAGACCTCCCCTTCTGCTTCTACTGTCCACAACCTCAGGATCAATCTTCACCCGGAATTGCGCCCCCCTCCCCCCCCAGCCCCAGACCACAATTCCCATCACTACTTCAGCAACAGCTTCTCCTTGACTGTGCCAGTCTCTATTCATGTCTTCATCTCCTCTCACCTTGTCTACTGCAACTCTTGTCTATGGCCTCTCCAAGTTCCATCTCTCTACATTCTCCACCCACTTAGTCACTGGCCCCTCAGACTGCCTACAAGCCTGCCTATTATGTAGAGAGCTGTACACTAGGAACTGGACACAGACCCGATCTTATTACACGTTAGTCACCAAATAGTAGTTTGATAGTAAAAGCGCCGAGTCATGACTCATTTAAGGTGCCTACGTACAGTCCCTGGACTCACTTAGTTTGTAAGGCCTGGTCTACACTATGAAGTTAGGTCGATATAAATTTCCTTGTGTTGACCTATTTATGCCGGTATCTACACTCAAATTAATCTCCCTCCAACATAAGCACCCGATTACAGTGACACAGTAAAACCACCTCCCCAAATGCCATTGAGCAATGGTCAATCTACTGAGATCGACAGAGTGTGAGTGCAAACATTGTGTGACCTGTATCAACCCTAACAGTTCTCCATGTCACATTCCCTGCAACAGTGATTGTTTTGGTCTCAATTGTGAACTGCATTGCTCAGGGTCATGCAGACCAAAAGCAAACCCCCGTCCCCCAAAAACCAGCCTGCATATTTTTGAAATGCCTTTTCCTGATTCCCTACCGTGGCAAGCACACCTAACAGCTCTCTCGTTGTGTGCAACGGCCCAATTGACCATGCCGGCTCCACACACACTAGATGCACTTCTGCCTGGATAGACAGGAAGTACTGGATCTCCTGGGCCTGTGGTGAGAAGATGCTGTGCAAACACAGCTACGGACCAGCCACAGAAACAGATATCTACAAAAAGATTGCACCGGAGATGCAGGCAAAGGGTACAACAGGGATCAGCAGCAATGACAGATGAAAGCAAAGGAACTGTGCCAGCATACCACAAGGCCAGGGAGACCAACAATCATTCTGGTGTTGAGCTGCAGACCGGCCACTTTTGCAACAAGCTGCATGCCATATTTGGTGAAGACCCCATCAGCACCCCACAAACCATTGTGGATACCTTGGAAGAGCCCAAGTCAGAGACTCCTGCTGTGAAGAGTGAGAAGGAGGAAGAGGGGAGAGAATTCCCCACAATCTAGCCAGTCCAGCCTGCCGAGCCTGGACAAACCTGATGAAGGGGAAGGGACCTCTGTGTGCAGGCATTTTCCCTTACAGTGCTTAAATTTAAAGATGGCACCTGGTCCATCACCAAGTTGACATGACAAAGATACCAACTTGTCATTGCTTTACTCGCACAAGAAGAGGTAGCAGACCAACCAACGGAGGCAGAGTTGGTATCTGCTGTTCATTCCTCTGTAGGGTTAGGCATGGGGAGATGGAGGAGGGCCATATGGAGTGTTTTGTTTATGTACACAGGAATGTCCCTTGTATCCTGAGAGATCTGAAAGAAAACTTTCATGGAGGTACTCTGCAATTCTTTCCCAAAGGCTTCTTGGGATGGCTGCCTTATTTCTTCCTCTGTGGTAGGGCACTTTCCCATGCTACGCCACAATGAGTTTGGCTAGCACCACTGCAGTCAACAAGCCAGTGGCATATAGGCCCCAAGAGGGTGTGGGGGGGGAGCGAAAGCGAGCTCCTGGACGCCATTAACAGGTTAGCTTACTGTGCCTTTGTTACTCTCGAGAGTGAGATACCAGCTAAAATCACCACTGCTTGTGGAAAATAGTGCCAATATTCAGTTCCCCTGCCCTATACGCATATCCACGGAATAGGGACCAACATTGTATTGTTTCGTACAACTGGATTTCCATTCTTCCACCTTGCCCTGGGCGGGCAACACTCACCCTGGCTGGGACAGAGTGGTGCTGTGCAGAGTCACTCCAAAACTGAAGCGTCAATAGGCGTGCCTTATTAAACACTTTTATGAGAATAACGGAAGGGAGTTTTGAAACATATCTTTTCCTTTTGACTGGAAATCCAATGACACACCTGCCTGTTTTTATCAGCAGCTGCTGCCGTTGCAGCCTTGAGAGGTGCTCCCTCCACAGCCATTGCATGCCGGACCCTGATGAGGAGGAGAAGGAAAAGGACTAGGAAGGACATGTTCAGTGAGATGCTACAAGCCAGTGCTGCCTCAGATCATGATCAAAGGGTCTGAAAGGCCAACATGGCAAAGGGCATGGAGAAGGACGGAGCTGACAGGACAAAGGCCCAGGAATCCCAGCAGGAAAAGGAGAAGGAGATGCACCAGGACACAATGGGGCTTCTCAGGTAGCAAACCGAAATGGTGCAGACCCTGGCTGATCTACAGAAATCCCACCCTTTGCAGTCCTTAGAGAACTACATGGTAAGCAGCTCACTACATCTCCCAGCATGCCATGTGGCATCATGGGCTATGTCCTTATCCCTACCATTCCACACTGGGGGACAGCAAGGAAAACCACAGCTTCACATACACCAACCTTGGTTCTCACAGATCAGTGTATGTGTAAACCATAATGGACTACCGTTGTCCACTGAAACGGATAGAAATGTTTGCTGCCTTTCCAATATTAAAGTTTTCTTCTATTCATTCATGTTACAAGTTTGGGTTGCATGGCCTGGTGGTGTTTGCACACTGGTTTTATTGCACTGTTTTTGCTACTCCATAAATTTATATTTTTTGAAAATAAAATTATCTTTATTAGTGCACAATACATATTGCAGAATGCATAGCAGTACTCAAAGCACCCAGTACTTGTAAATGTACATCACCACAGACCTAGGTCCAAGAAAACACCGGCTCATATTTATAAAAATACAGCAAACACTGCATAAATAGGTTCAGTAAAACACACAATCATAGTTATTAATGTACAGGAAGGACTACACAACTCCTAAAAGCATCCAAACCTTCAGGCCCAGAAAACACTCCAGCACAGAACACTGTTGTGGCTGACCATTTAAGTGCTCTTTCAAAGCCTCCCTCAACCACACAGCTCCATGCTGAGCTCTTGCAATGGCCCTGTTAAACTCACCAGACAGCTGTTCCACCTCCACCCTGCAGCAGCTTTTGCTCACAGACACTATGCAATACACAATAGGTAGCTATAACTATTGGGATATTTTTCTCACTGAGATCCAATCTAGTGAGTAAACACTGCCAGGGTCCCTTCAATCTACTAAAAGCACTTTCAACTGCCATTCTGCACCTGCCAGTAGTTGAATCTTTCTTAACAACCCTGTGTTCTTAAAGATGCAAGGGTCATGCACCTTCCCTAACCGGCCTGCGCTGATATCAAGGAAGTGTCCCTGGTGGTCCACCAACACTTGTACAACCACAGAAAAGTAGCCCTTTCTGTTGATGTACTCATTGCAAGGTGGGCTGGTGACAAAACAGAGATGTGTGTGCTATCACCCCACCACAGTTCAGGAACCCCATTGCTGCAAATCCATCCACTTTGGCAATGTGCAGGACAAGACCCCTGGTCCTGCGTGCAGGAGACAATTAATGGCCCTACACACTTGCATGACAATGGCCCCCACTTTGGATTTTCCACCTTCAAAATCATTTCCCACTGACCAGTAGCAATCCGGAGTTGCAAGCTTCCAGAGTGTGATCACCACTCACTTCTCCACTGTCAATGCAGCTCTCATTCTGGTGTCCTTGCACTGGAGGGCTGGGCCAAGCTCATTACAAAGATCTAGGAATGGAGTCTTTAGCATCCAAAAGTCCTGCAGCCACTGCTCATTGTTCCAAACCTGCTTTAGGATGCGATCCCACCAGTCAGTGCTTATTTCTCAGGCCCAGAAGTGGCACTCCACCATCGCAACTGCTCCATGAATGCCACCAACAACCTTGAATGTTTTTCATTATGTCCCTTAGCAAACGGCCTTTGAAGAAATTGTCATGAACCCTGTTGTTGTGGTACTTCCTGGAGGTCTACAAATACAGGAGAATTGTGTCCCATATTTGCAATGTTCATGAGAGCAGTGCAGAGCTCTGCAGGCTCCATGCTTCTATCAGAGATGACTGACATGAAAAGCGCCATGCATGTTTGTGGGATTTTAAATGAAAGGCACGAAAATTATGAAATATAGATGGCATTACGGGACGGAGAAAGTTGCAGGCTGGAAATTTGACCCTTAGCTTTCAGAAATTCCTTTGCAACTCATTTCTACCTCCCATATTGTGAAAATTTCCCAAAAGGCATTGCACTGCACACTGGGATACCTACCCATAGTGCACCACACTTTGTATTGACACAAGCACTCCTGGTGAGCACATAAGCAGCCAAGTACGCACACGCATGAGCAATATATTATCTTCAGTGATTGTACACTGATGTTACCTGCTTCAACCAAAGTTTGTGGTGTAGACATGGGAATGTGTTATTTGGAAGATAAATCCTCCTTAAGGAGATTTAAGACGGGAACAAAGGGCAGGAAGGTGATTGGATGTACAAGGGTTTTAAAGTAACTATGTTCAAAAGAGCAGGCATTTAAAAATGTCATACTCTCACTCTGCATCTCTGCTCCCCGTGTGTCAGTCTCAGCCGCTCACTTTACAGACATGAACAAGTATTTGCTTCCTTTAGCTCTGCACAGCCCTTATAGCTATTGGAGAGCAAGCTTGAGTCTGTTTTGCCTCACGCATCAACAGAACTGTCCGCTCATTGGTGAGCCTTTGTCTAAGCACGGTAAGAGGCAGAAAGCCCCAGCTAGATTTTCAGATGCCAGGGGAATCTGTGAAGCTGACAGTTATTAAAATCACATTTTGTCTCACAGCAAGAACACATGATTTCAGTGTTACTGAAAGAGAACCACTGCATCAGTACAGGATCCCACGATCCCATTAGCAAAATCTCCAAGGACTGGTAAGAGTCAGGGAGAAGTATTTCACCTTTCTATTTAATTATAAATACAAAACACTCAGTGACAAAAGTGTCACATGTTTCTTCTTTGCATTGTTTATACATTTTCTTTACTTGTTTTTCATTTTCTCTCCCTCACCCCAGTTCTATTTTTTCCTTTGCATCCAAACAATTTTCCTCTTCTGAAGTTGTTGATTCGCCTTCAAGTATTATCAGTGCAGCCCTCCCCCACCCACCTCTAGAGGTGCACCTGTATTCTCCACAGAAGCTCAGAACCCTATGGAAAACTCAGCCGGGTGGAGTCAGATGCCTGACTCTGCCTGGAGCTCTGGAATACTTCATGAGAGGCTAGTAATGAGGCATGGCCCCTTAAAGTGCGCTCAGCTCCTTCCAGCTATTGAAGCAGCATGTTGGAACTCCCTCTCCTCTTTCCATAGCTCAATGAATATTGCTATGCTACTTATACTGTATAAGAAATAAGTATTATTATATAGAGTGACCCTCTTGTGTTTCTGGCACTCAGAGGCACTCTTTATGATGCACAGGGCAAGGATCATAGACTGGAGTGTTGCCAGTGTTGTTCAGTCTATACAGGCCTTATGTCTCAGGCATGAAGAGACCATGAGTCTTGCCTCAGGTTAATCCTGATGGATAAAGCACTGAGGGCTTCAGGGATGAATATGGAGTCAGAATTGGTATCTGGTCCTTCCTGCCATTCCTGAATGCAGGAGAAGACAAAAATCCAGTGCCAAGGAATGCTCAGTGCTGACAAGGTCTGGACACTCAGGTGGGCTGCATGGTACCCCAGGTTTCTGAGGGCCAAGAGACAGAGGAAGAAAGATGACGCACGTCTTTCCCCTCATTCTCACTCTCAGAGGTCTAACGGGGATAGAAGGGGATCACTGGTGCAAGAGGTGATGGAGATCAGAAACATCCGGTGCCTAAGAGATTCAGTTCCCCAGTGCCGAGGAACAAATCTTTGTCCCCAGTGACAGAATTCAAGACAGTGTGGAAATCATCATGGCTGAGGCCAATGACACACAAACCTTTGGGCGGGTAGCTAATATTTTGAGCCCAGTTCCTTGTTTGGCATCTAAGAGATTTATTGAGGACAACCCAGCTGGATCATCCCATCAAGGACAGATTTCTTTGATGACTCAGTAGGAGTCCCCCCACCCCATCCCAATTACTAAGGCAAAACATGGGGTTCCACTAGCATCGAAGACTAAGATCTCTGATCCCTCAGAGCTGACCTTGCTGTCATATGAGGTGAAGTCTGAAAGCTGTGCCAAGAGCTCTCTGTTTCCCAAGCCTTACCCCGAATTCTTCTTGATTCCAACCTCGATGACAATTGTCTAAATACCTGGGTCGGTTCATCATAATTATCTGAGGGGACCCTTTGTATCATCTTATCGTTATGGAACGAGTTCCCTTGCAGGATGCCAGGCTCCTTGAGCCCCTCAGCCCTAGGATCAACCGTCAAAGCAACATTCAGGGACCGGAAACCAAATGGAAGCCATCACCAACACATTCCATTCCAAAGACAAAGCATCTGGAACCTAGAACGATGGAACCTCCCCGCCTCATCATAGCTAATACAGAGTTCTCTGCTGGTAAGAATGTCTTGGAGGGTATGTCTACACTGCAATAAAAGACCTGCAGCAAGGCCATAATTGGCCTGGGCTCACAGGGCTCGGGGCTAAAAATTGCAGTGTAGATGCTCCGGCTCAGACTGGAGCCTAGCCTCTGAGACCCCGTGAATGGGTGGTTCTCAGAGCCTGGGCTTCAGCCCGAGCCCAAATGTCTACACTGCAATTTTTAGCCCAGTGAGCCTGAGTCAATTGACGCGGGCTCTGAGACTCAGTGCCACGGATATTTTATTGCAATGTAGACATATCTGATATGGACTTCTCAAGAACCTGATCCACACTGTTTGCCCTCCTCCCCTGATGAAATTCTCTACAGTTTCCCTCCAAAGAAATTTAAATCCTTTCAAGATCTTTTGGCAAGAACTGCAGGCACACTGGGCCACTGCCATAACCGCCAGAAGGGCAGCATGGCTAAAGTGCTCTAGTCCCTCCACACAAATAACCCAGAGGGGAAGATCTTCCCTTTGAATGTTGGGAGCTTTTTAGTGCCTGCAAGAATGAGAGCTTACAGAAAGTGAAAGATTCAAGGTTCACTTTGAAGACTCTAGGAATATATAAACCCTCCTTCAGAAGGAAGACTCCCTTTAGATACCACAAACAATATCTGTTGACTTCTCCGGACTGTCAAGAGGAAACCACACCAACGGTCTTCCTCTCTTCTGGCAAACACAGATCTCAGTCTTATTGTCAGACGCATGTGTCTTCATGCTGTGTTTCAAGCCCTCCTTCAAACACCAAGTAAAAGTTTTGGAAGTATACTTGAGAGCCTCAGACCAGTCAACCTGGATGTACTAGACATCAACCCTGTCTCCACCTCGCTTCAGAGGCCACCTGTTCCCTGTTTTTGAAAACATAGAATAAAATTATCACAGACAAGTGGGTGTTGGAAAACTCTTGGAGTGGCTACACCATACAATTGCACTCCATAGTTCCAAATTATTCACTTTTTCCATCCCTCTTCAGGGACTGTTCTCGCAAAAAAACCCTATCAGAAACGAGAATTCTGCTCTGTTGCAGATTAGTGCAACCGACACACTTCCCAATCAATACTGGTGGAAAGTGGTTATTCCTGTTCTTTTCTTATTCTGACTAGACCTGGAGGGCTCCTTTCTATTATGGCTTTTAGGGCATTCACTCAATACTTTAAGTTTTGGATTATGATTGTAGTCTCCATTACTTCCTCTTTAAATCTACAAGATTGGTTTGTAGCTCTCAGCTTCAAAGACACTTATTTCTATAGATCCATCAGACCGTCACACAGGAAGTATAACTGTTTCTGAATCAATAAGGTTTGCTATCCATATGGAGTTCTACTTTTTGGCCTATGTACTGCTCAGCTGGTATCTACCAACTGCCTTGCACCAGGCTGTACAGCAGCACAGCTAAGACATCAATGTGACAGTGTATTTCTGTACCTGGACAGCTAATAAAGGTATTGTCACTACAAGAAGTTCAAGACCCCTTTCAAAAAACATACTCTCGATTCAGTCCCTGGGCCTCAGGATAAATCAGGAAAAGTTATTTTATTCCCATCTACAGGATCGCATTCACGGACGCAGACACACACTCCACAACTACAAGGATTACCTGACACCACAAGGCTTCAGGAGATACTCAGGACCAGAAAACTGTTACACGCTCCATCCCAGCATCAAGCCAGAACAATTGTACAATTGCTAGGATTGATGGCATCATGTATTCTGATTATTTCCTTTGCCAGATTAAAAATGAGACCTCTAAAAACCTAAAGAACATGGACTTGAGAAAAACAAACCACCTACGTTCAAGGGCTCTTTCAAGCCTCCAACTCCCGCTCCAGTTATCAGCAAAACAAGAAAGCAGACTGCACATACATATGCCAGAACTCAGAACAATCAGACTAACATAAAAGAAATTCCTCCCACATATACAAATACAATACTACAAAAAAACATAATAAACCACTCTTCTATGTCCAGAGGATTGTATTCACCAACACATCACATCACCAACTATTCAGCTCCCAGACAAGGAGAATACCTGGGCAGACCAACTCAGCAGAACAAGCAACATGACACACAAATAATCCCTAAAGACACACTACAGGCTTGTCCACACGATAGCTTAGTGTGTGGCAAACTAGGGCACTGTATGCTCACACCCTGGCTTGCTGTGCATTAAGGGTATGTCCACCTTGCAATTAAACACCCACTGCTGTCCCATGTCAGTTGATTAGGGTTATGGGGCTGTAAAACTGTGGTATAGACATTCAGGCTCAGGCTCGGGCTCAAGCTCTGGAACCCTATGGGTATGTCTACACTACCCGCTGGATCGACGGGCAGCGATTGATCCAGCGGGGGTCGATTTATCATGTCTAGTCTGACGTAATAAATCGACCGCCGAGCCCTCTCCTGTCGACTCCTGTATTCCATCGCCGCGAGAGTCAACGGGGGAGCGGCAGCAGTCGACTCACCGCACTGAAGACACTACGGTGAGTAGATCTAAGTACGTTGACTTCAGCTACGTTATTCACGTAGATGAAGTTGCGTAATTTAGATCAACTCCCCCCCGCACAGTGTAGACCAGGGCTTAGTCTTCAAGACTTGTTCATTATTTCCCCATACCCCAATCTGTGGAACACGACAAACATCTTGTTGCAGCACAAGAGAATTGCAAATAAGCAGAATAGCGCTCCTGAGGAGGAACAAGTTGCAGTTCCCTGACAGTTATCTTCTCCCTGAATTAAAGCCATCAGTTTCTGCATGCCTTTTCCCCAATCCCCTTGATTCAAGTGTTATTGGAAAGATAAAAGACAAGGCACATGGTTCTACTGATAACATCAAACAGGACCAGATAGTTTTGGAATTCAGTGGAGTTGAGGCACCATTTTCTCTTCCACTGGTTCTGGATCTTTTAGCATAACTGAGGTCTCATGCTTCACCCAGATCAAAAATCTCAGCAATTGGAGTTTTCATCAAACTTCCGTGAAAACATTTATCTTTCTTCCAAGGAGTCTCACAGTTGTTAGTGCAAAGCCTTCAACTAGTACGTAGCCAAGTAGAAAGAGTCTCAGTTTTGGTGACCATCATAATATAACTGAATCTGCACCAGCGTTTCCCACGAGTGGGGATCTGTACTGATAAAAGGAGAAAGAGGAATTACCTAAACTGAAAGTTGAGATCCACATTCCATACCCGCACTATTCTGATCTTAGATGGTCTGAGAAGGAACTTAGGTGACACAGGGGGTCCACTCCCCCTTATGCAGCCTCTCATGGAGTATCCCATGTCTCAAAGCATGTGTGCTGTGTCCTTCCAGTAGTCAGAACTTTCCAGAGGGATCCAAGCTTCAACGGAATGCTTGGTTATATCCCAAGAGAATATGGGAATTAGTTACTGATAAGCTACTCAAAGGAGTCAAGTTATAGGGATACAAACTCCTCTTTCCAGCGCTCCCACAGCCTTTCATTAGCATTTAGGTGTCAGTAAATCTCAACCAAGCAGTTAAAACCCTCCGTTCTGTACTGCCAGTATGCATATGGTCTTTTACACAGCACCCAGTGTGCTTGTAATTGACTATTCTAGCCTCCCGCAGGCACTTTAGAACACCCCCAGGGGAAAAAGCTTAGTGCTGGTGCTGTCTGCGTGCCAGGCTCCCCAAGACCTGCTTGTGCCTAATCTGCTTATTAAGAATTATACATTACTGAAATTTCTCTGCAAAGGATCTGTCCCCTGCAAGGGTGTGAAAGGCAAGTCTGACCCTGCAAACAGCCCATCGATGGCAAAACACATTCAAGGAGGTGAAGAACTAGAAGCCTATTTTTAATAAAGAAAGCAAGTTATACAATATTGAACACTGGGATCAAAAATTTCAGAAGGATTAACTAGTTAATGCAGGATTATTTTCCTGAAAACAGCTAATCTGTGCAAAGGGTTTTTAAAACCGTATCTTGGTGTTACTCCTTGGGCTGAATGTACTTTTTGTAACCAAGCCTGAAAAACATAGGTAGTAACCAGATTTTCATACATGCTGCGTTCTTTCCTGTTAACAGCCACAGAGGAAGTTATGCTATGTGTGAGCCCTAGTATCCTGTGGCACTTGACAAAATTACTGAGGTCAGGATCTCCCCAATACACATATTTTGGAAAGATACTAGAAGTCTGCAGGATTTATCTCCTAAATTTAATTTAAAGTTTAGGTCAGGACCCCCATTTAGCAATTTACAAGTAAGCAAAACAAAGCTATGTGATGTCAAAGAAATGGCAGTTGCCAGGCAGTGTTATCCAATGGCCAAGAAAGGGGAAAACAGCTGCAAACTAGAAATGGTCCCAACTGGCAGGAACCAGAGGGGGATCGGAACTTTCCCAAAATTCAAGGATGCTCAGATTTAGGGTTTGGATCCAGGAAAATCTGATTACTGATACCACCAGACTCTTTTTAAACAGTGATAAAAAGAGGAACTAGGGTACATTCCAAAAAAGGGCACTTCCCCCACTAACCAATTAATCCTCCCTATGACCTGCACCTCCTAAAGATGGCTATTACAAGCTAATAGAAAATGTACCTTGGTCCTTTTCTGTTTGACCCCACTAAAGTTATGAAACAGCGTGAGAAAGAAATCAATCTCCTTTAATTAAAGATATTATTAACTTAATCTTATTTCAATAACCAATTTATGTGTGTAATGTGCACAACAACAATACTTAGCACTTAAGCGCTTCAAAGCGCTGGACAAATATTAACTAACTAATCCTCATAACACCACTGCAAGGCAGGTAAGGATTATCCTGATTTTACAGAAGGGGGAAAACAGACACTGGAGATTAAATGATTTGCCAAAGGCCAAGCCACTTAGTCACTGGCGGAGACAGGATTACCACATGCAGACCACTAGGCTGTGCTGCGTTGCTACTGTGACTAATGCCAGGTCATACAGTTGCAAATAGCTGCCTTTCCCCCTCTTGCTGTGACAGCTAGCTGGGGAGACTGGCCGTGAAACTGTACTGTGAGCCTTTTGGCATACCTACAAGACACACAAGATGACTACCACAAGTATAAATACAGCCGCAACACTGAAAGCATTGCATGGGCCAAAAACTGTCTGAATTTTCTTTCAGTGAAATACAGGGATTGGATTTTTATATAAGTAGGCTTCGAAGTATTAGGTTTTTATTGGTAAATGTTGGTAAATGTCAATTTCACTGTACACACACAAACCGATAAAAAATCTTTCAATAGATGATCATCTAAATTTCAAGATAGTCGAAGAAAGAAAAATGCTGCTGAGACTTAGAGTATGATTTAAGGATATTTACTTTGTATATTTTGACATTTGACATTGATAATGTGTTCTAAGAGTTATAAAGTTTTAATTTTTTACATCTCAAAGTCAACTGTCATTAAACTGTCTGCCCCTCCATCCCCCTATTTCCTACAACTCTTGAACATTTAAATAGATTAAGCATTTTTCCAATTTTTAACCCCATAACTTTTTGCAACTGTGAAAATTTTAATTGATAAAAATAAAAAAAGATTAAAAATGAACATCAATATTATCCATCATAATTACAAAAAAAAATCAAATTTTGCCAAGCCTATAAATAAGTAAGTCACTTGGCAAACAAACATATTACACCATATGCTGCTGGAGGTGTTTATGCTTTGCACTTGAAAATACAGGAAAGCATCCTCAGATTGGATAACAAAGTGGGACATGGGGGATAAAGAGGCAAATAATTGGCTCTTCAGAAGTATTTTAGGAGCCTCGGGGTTGAGTCACCTTTGTTAAGAGTTGGTTAGCAACAGCAAGAAAGCAGCAAACCCTAGAGGCAGGGAAATTCCCCCCAGACTTCAGTTTAGTGGTAGAATTTTTAACAAGGTACTCCCATGAGACACACCTATAGCACATCAGTGACCTATACAACTGGGAATCTTCTAAGGGATTTAAGGGAGTTAGGCGCTCTGCTCAATTGCTGGGGACCTAACTCCTCAGATCCCTTTGGAAATCCCAGCCTTAACTAAAAATGATCATTTGATTAACTTGGACACAAAAGAGGTCTTTGCCACTTTAAAGAAAGCAGAAAGAATGATTATCATTGGTCATTAGTAATAGTGTAGTGACTGCAAGTTGATATATTGAGATGATTCTTCGGTGTTTTACATGAAATGAATTTGGAGGGTCTCATTCAGACCCATTCCTAGAGGGACTGGAGTTCACATCACAAGAACAGCATAACTGCCGCCCATTCTGTGCAGAGGTGCCAGGACTCAATGGGCCTGTCAACTAAACTCCCCTTTTGGCTCTAAAATCCCTCTCTCCAGGTCAAGGATGAGGCACATTGATGGGAGTCTCCGCTACCTGCAAATGCAACTGTCCTCGGAACAGAGGGCTTCAGTCTCCAGGGCTGTCAACCCAGCACTTTGCATTAGCACAAAAATGCACTGTTTTATTAATACAAATTAAAATGCTGATGCTGTAATGGGAGAGACTAAGTAAGATGGAGGAGAGCTCACAGGAAATCACTCAGAGCTCTTTCAACTATGGGTCTGGAGTACCGACAAATTGAAGAAATATTAGTCTTTAAAAAATGACAGTCATACCAAATATTCACATTAAAATACTGATTAGCTCTCACAGATCTATATTAGAGAAATTCTAAACCTTAGTGCCAACTTAAAGCTTCAAAGGGGTAGCCATGTTAGTCTGTATCCACAAAAACAACGTGGAGTCTGGTGGCACCTTAAAGACTAACAGATTTCATAGAATCATAGAATATCAGGGTTGGAAGGGACCTCAGGAGGTCATCTAGTCCAACTCCCTGCTCAAAGCAGGACCAATCCCCAACTAAATCATCCCAGCCAGGGCTTTGTCAAGTTTGACCTTAAAAATATCTAAGGAAGGAGATTCCACCACCACCCTAGGTAACGCATTCCAGTGTTTCATCACCCTCCTAGTGAAAAAGTTTTCCTAATATCCAACCTAAACCTCCCCCACTGCAACTTGAGACCATTACTCCTCCTTCTGTCATCTGCTACCATTGAGAACAGTCTAGAGCCATCCTCTTTGGAACCCCCTTTCAGGTAGTTGAAAGCAGCTATCAAATCCCCCCTCATTCTTCTCTTCCGCAGGCTAAACAATCCCAGTTCCCTGGAATTTATTTGGGTATAAGCTTTCGTGGGTAAAAAACACAGTTCTTCAGATGCATGGAGCGAAATTAGACAAGCAATCAGAATTTTAGACAAGAAAAAACTTAAAGCTTGTGTTACCATGTGGGGTATAGTTAGATTTAAGAGTTCATTGAGACATACTTGTCCGTATAACTGGTATGGTGAACACTGAGTCTGGGATAATATTTGTATGGGAAGGACACAGCATGCATTGTTCCTTTGCACCTCCTAGGAACCCACTGTGAGGAAATACAGGCACTGTGGGAGAAATAGGTCAGCCGCAGGGTGAGTGTTCACACAGTACAGGGGCAAAGCAGTGGATTATAGTATTAAGGAACGTGGCATCCCAAGTACAAACATGTGGGTGAAAACCCTACTACACCTGGATGAGCTAGCCATATCTTCATTGCTTCCTTGGGGGCAGAGAGAGTTCCCTTGGCATTTGCCTGTGCTGAGTGTGGCAGGGAAGAGCCCACACTCAGCTGTTTGGGCCTCTCTTCTGCAACAATAGAAAGAGAGTCCAAGAATTAGAAAAAACAGCCTCAAGTCATTAATGATCAAGCCCACTTGTAACTAGGCTGCCCCCAAACTACAAGGTGAATTCTCCATCTGTTATTTAGAGAGTATGAAAAACATAGAGCCCCTACCCCCAAAACTTCATAGTCTCATTCAGAGAAACTGAGTCAATGGTTCAGATATGAGACATTGTCAGGGAGTTCAGCATAGGTGGCTTCTCAGAGGAGTGGGTTTTCAGGAGGGACAGGAGAGGAAGGACATTTGGAATACACAGCATGGGAGGATGTTCCAAACGTAGGTGCAGCAAGACAGAGGCCATAAAGCCAAAAGTGGGAGAAGACAACGGGAAAGAAGTTAATTATCCTTCGGTAACTGTGGTTTTTCAAAATGCTGTAGTCAGTGTGGATCCCACCATAGGTGCACATGCATCTCATATATGCACGCTCAGACCTTTTGCATAGCAATCTGTCAAGGGACTGTGCCCCGTGCCGCATTGCGCTTCTGTACAAGGGCATAAGGTGTGGGGCAGCCGCGACCCTATCTCAGTCCCCCCCAGTTCAAAGCCCGTGCTGATGAGCACTCTGACTAGAAGGGATGGAGAGCCGGTTGTGGGGCTTGCCCCACAGACCATAACTCAAAGAACCAGTTACTGTAGGGTAGCAATTCATTTGTTCTTTGAATACGTCAGCGTGGATCCCACCGTAAGTGACTGGCAAGCAGTATCCTCCCTGGAGAGTGGGGATGAATACTTCCAGCTGCATTGGTCAAATAATGATTGAAGCAATGCCCTCCTCAACTGGGCAACAGACCTGGCTATCATGACACGGTCATAACACGGTTTAACAAAGGTCAGTGGGTTGCTCCATGGAGATGCCGTAGAGAGCTCAGATACTGGCACGGGTCCAAAGGAGGCTGCTGCTGCTGCCTGTGCCCTGAGGGAGTGCGCCTTCATTTCTGGAAGGAAAATAACCCGTTACTCTCCTTCTCGTAACTGTTGTTCTTCGAGATGTGTTGTTCGTGTCCGTTCCAATCAGGTGTGTGCGCGCGCATGTGCATGTTGGCCGGAAGATTTTTCCCTTAGCAGCATCCATCGGGTTGGCCTATATGGCCCTGCCGACCTGCCACCCCTTCCGTTCCTTCTTGCCGGCTACTCCGACAGAGGGGTAGGAGGGCGGGTATTGGAATGGACATGAACAACACATCTCGAAGAACAAGTTATGAGAAGGTGAGTAGCTGTTTTTTCTTCTTCGAGTGCTTCTTCATGTCAATTCCAACCACGTGACTCCCAAGCAAAATTAGGAGCTGGGGTCGGAGCTGTCCACTAATTGAAGTACTGTTCTACCACAGGCCACATCATCTCTGGCCTGCCTAGTAATCGCATAGTGTGTGACAAAGGTGTGTATTGATGACCACATCGCTGCCTTCCAGATTTCCTGGGTGGGGACCTGAGCCAGGAAAGCTGTTGATGAAGCCTGCGCCCTTGTAGAGTGTGCCGTTATCAGGGGCGCTGGGATCCCTGCTAGATTGTAGCACTCAGCAATGCAGGCCACAATCCATGATGAAATGCGCTGTGTCGAAACAGGCTGGCCCTTCATCCTTACTGCGCAAAGAGCTGTACCGACTTCCTGAACGGTTTCGTCCTCTCAATGTAAAAGGCTAGCGCTCTATGGACATCGAGAGTGTGGAGTCTCTGCTCCCTGCTACAAGCATGAGGCTTGGGGTAGAAATCCGTGAGGAAAATGTCCTGGTTGATGTGGAACTGCGATACAACCTATGGGAGGAAGGCTGGATGGGGCCTGAGCTGACCCTTGACCTTAAAAAACATGGTGTAGGGCAGTTCAGACGTTAGAGCCCTGAGCTCAGACACCCTCCGGGCTGATAAGAACGTAAGAATGGCCATACTGGGTCAGACCAAAGGTCCGCCCAGCCCAGTATCCTGTCTACCGACAGTGGCCAATGCCAGGTGCCCCAGAGGGAGTGAACTTAACAGGTAATGATGTAGTAATCTCTCTCCTGCCATCCATCTCCACCCTCTGACAAACAGAGGCTAGGCACACCGTTCCTTACCCATCCTGGCTAATAGCCATTAATGGACTTAACCTCCATGAATTTATCCAGTTCTCCTTTAAACCCTGTTATAGTCCTAGCCTTCACAACCTACTCAGGCAAGGAGTTCCACAGATTGACTGTGCGCTGAGTGAAGAAGAACTGATGTTATCACCACTAGGAATGCAACTTTGAAGGAAAGGTAGAGCAGGGAGCATGTTGCTAGAGGCTCAAAGGGATGCCCCATGAGCCTAGAGAGGACCAAGTTAAGGTCCCAAGCAGGAACTGGTTGGTGGGCAAGCGGGTACAACCTGTCGAGGCCCTTCAGGAAGCAACAGACCAGGGGGTTAGCGAAAACTGAGCGGCCCTGTACCCCCGGATGGAAAGCCAAGATGGCAGCCAGGTGTACTCTTATAGAAAACAAGGAGAGACCTTCCTGCTTTACGTGGAAAAGATAATCCAAAATCTGGGGCACTGAGGCTAGCGCCAGGGGAAAGTTGTGCTGAGCTGACCAGATTGAAAATCTCTTCCACTTGGCCAGGTACATAGCCCTAGTGGAGGGTTTCTTGCTGCCCAGGAGAACCTGTCTGACTTGTTCTGAACAGCTCGAATGGATTCAGCCATGGAGCCTCCATGCTGTGAGATGTAGCGACTACAGGTTTGGGTGCTGGAGCTGCCCGTGATCCTGCGTGAGAAGGTCCGGGAAAAGTGGCCGGGTAATTGGGGTTTGCACTGACATGTCCAGGAGAGACGTGTACCAATGCTGGCGGGGCCAGGCTGGTGCTATGAGAATGACCTGAGCCTGATCTCTGTGGATCTTGTGGATGAGTGGTAAGGGTGGGAAGGCGTATCAAAGTGGACCCCCCCAATGGACTGTGATTCTGGAAGGAGCAGAACTGCTAACACTTCCTGTTGCGTCACGTGGCGAAGAGGTCCATCAGGGGACAGCCCCAACTCTGGAAGAGCGAGGTTGCGACATCCGGGCGAAGGGACCACTCGTGGCTGTGAAAAGACCAGCTGAGACGGTCCGCCAGCTCATTCTGGACCCCTGGAAGATACGATGCCTGTAGATCGACTGACTGCTCTATACAAAAGTCCCATAACCTGAGGGCTTCCTTGCAAAGGGGAGAGGAGCATGCACCCCAATTTGTTGATACAGAACATCACGGTTGTATTGTCCGTCATGACCGATACACATCGACCTGCCAAATACGGGCGGAATGACTGACATGCTAGGCGTACTGCCCTGAGCTCCCTGACATTGATATGAAGACGGAGATCTGTCTGTAACCAGAGGCCCTGAGTCCTGTGGTCCCCCAGATGAGCTTCCCACCCCAAATCTGACGCGTCTGTCACTTGTGCTAGGGATGGTTGTGGGGCAGCAAAGGAAACGCCTGAGCACAGCTCCTGAGCGTCCGCCCACCACAGGAGCGAGTCAAGGATAGAGAGAGGCAGGGTCACAATCCTGTCCAAGCTGTCCCTGGCAGGTCTGTACACTGATGCAAGCCACGACTGCAGCGGTTGAAGCCTGAGTCTGGTGTGCCAAACCACATACGTACAGGCCACCATGTGACCGAGAAGTTTGAGACAATTTCTCACAGTGGTGGTGGGGAACTGCCTGAGTACCTGGATCATGGCGTCAAGGGCCTGGAATCTCGCCTGTAGGAGGAATGCCCTGGCTTAGGTTGAGTCCAGAACCACTCCTATGAACTCTATCCTCTGGACCAGGGACAGAGTCAATTTTGCCTTGTTCAGTAGGAGGCCCAGATTCTCGAAGGTGGCTCTGATGAATGCCACCTGAGACCTGGATCGGCCTTTGATCAGCCAGTCGTTGAGGTATGGGAATACCTGTACCTGATGTCGCCACAGAAAGGCAGCGATGACTGCCATGCACTTGGTCAAGACTCAAGGTGCTGCTGACAGGCCGAACAGGAGGACAGTAAATTGGTAATGGGAACTGTTGACCACAAACCTGAGGCACTTTCTGTGGTTTTGAGCTATTGCTATGTGAAAATACGCGTCCTTCAAGTCGAGGGCGGCATATCAGTCTGCTGGATCCAGTGAAGGGATAATGGAGGTCAGGGAAACCATGCGGAACCTGAGTTTCCTCATGAACTTGTTGAGGTCGCGCAGGTCCAGGATAGGCCTGATGGCCTTCGGTATTAGGAAATAGCAGGAATAGAAACCCTCGCCCCTGTGCTCCAGTGGAACCTCCTCCACCACCCCCAGTGCTAGGAGCGATTGCACCTCCTGAATGAGAAGTTGCTCGTGAGAAGGGTCCCTGAAAAGGAACAGGGAAAGGGGGTGGAAGGGCGGGAGGGCACAGAATTGGATGGAGTATCCCCTCTCTACCGTGTGAAGCACCCTGCAGTCTAAAGTAATACAGGACCATGCACGGTAGAAAGGGGATAGTCGGGAGGAAAAAGGTAAGACGGTGTAGATCCAGTCTCTGGTCTGGTGCGCTGTCCTCGACCACACCTTCAAAAGGCCAATTTAGGGCCAGAGGGCGGTTTGGCCTGGCCTTGATTAGTGGAGGGATGTTGCCTTCTCCTACCGCTCCGGTTCCTCCTCCTAGAATAGTCCTGGCAGTTCTGCTGCTGGAACCTTTGAGAAGGTTGTGGGCGGAAGTGTCTACACTGTGTGGCAGCGGTAGGCAAGCCCAAAGATCTGAGGGTGGCTCTGGAATCTTTTAGGCTGTGGAGCCGTTTGTTCGTCTTTTTTGAAAAGAGAGTCTCATCCTCAAATGGGAGGTCCCGAATTGTCTGTTGGACTTCATAGGGTAACCCTGAGACTTGCAACCAGGCCCCCCACTGCATAGCCACCCCTGTCGCTAGGACTCTCATGGCAGCGTCTAAAGCTGCCTGCAAGGAAGCATAGGAGACTAATTTCCCTTCTACCATCAAGGTGGTGAACTCTGACCGAGAGTCCGAAGGGACGAGCTCCATGAACTTCGCCATTGAAGAACAGGTGTTATAAGAGTACCCGCTCACAATGGCCTGCTGGTTAGCAATACGGAGTTGTAGACTGCAAATGGAGTAGACTTTTCTACCCATGAGGTCCAGGCATTTAGCATCCCTATTCTTTGGGGAAGGACCTTGGAAACCTTGTCTCTCCCTCTGGTTAGCCACATTGACCATTAGCGAGTCTGCAGGCGGATGGGAGTAGAAATGCTCAAAGCCCCTGGAGGGGACGAAATACCACCACTCATTATGTTTGGCAGTGGGTGACAGGGATGCTGGCGTCTGCCACAGGGTCTTAGTGGTGTCCACCACTGTCTTTATGAGGGGTAATGCTACCCGTGAAGGCCCCGAGGGTGCGAGGATGTCTACCGTGGGATTTGTGTCCTCTACCACCTCCTTGACCTTGATGCCCAGACCCTGGGCAGCCCTGCGGAGCAACTGCTGTAGGACTGTTATCCCCTAACGCAGGAGCTATGGTCGTCCCTGCCATCACTTTGTCCAGCGACGAGGAGGAGGAAGCATGTGCCAGCAGTGGAAGCTCTCTACCGTCTGCCCCGGAGGGGTCATGTGACTCCTGGGGCAGCGTTGGAGGAGGCGGTGCTGAAGACGGTGCCACAGCCATAGGCATCGTAGCAAACGTTGGCATCAGTCTCACTGGAGGGAACTGTGTCGGCACGCTCACAAGAGCCACCCGGCCCGGTGCCGACATCGGCACTGGGGCTGTAGGTGCCTGCATCGAGGTCGACGTCAACAACGGTTCAGGCATGGGGGACGGGTGCGTCGACGTCGTGAAGGCCGGTGCCGAAGTTGGAGCCGAGCACGGTGCCACAGTTGACAACAGGGCTGGAGGCAAAGGCATCAGGACCGTAGGTGCCGGGGGCGGATGCACAGCGGAAGGTGGCACGAAAGTAGTGGAGGCCACTGGAGATGTCCCTGACCGTGGCCCTGGGTTCCTCCCTGGCCCTGGTGATAAGCCCAGGGAGTCCAGAAGGGCCACTGAGGCGGATTCTGCCACTGTGAAGGTCATGCCAGATGCTCCCATCTGTCTCTGCCCAATCTCGCTCTATAGCTTCTGCTCCTACTCAAGTGGTAGGAGTCGGGCTCTGACTCCGAGGTCTCAGACACTGAAGACCATGGAGGAGCTGATGCTCGGTACCTCAAACGTTGAGAGCTCGGGGAGCGGGAAGGCTCTCTGTCGGAGCGTGTAGGCGCCAATGGACAAGGCAAAGGGGAGTGCCTTGACACCATAGCCGGCTTTCCCTTAGAGTGCACCAGAGGACGTGGCTCCATCAGCGCTGAGGGTTCCTCCTTGGCAGGTGAGAACGGTGTCGTCAGGTGGAGGAGCTCTCTAGCAGCCTAGTTTGCTTCCGGCGTGGACGGGAGCTCCAGCTGCTGTGTAGGAGCCGGTGATTGAGGTGGGGCCAGACTCGACCGCCGCACCTGGACAGGAGTTGACATGGCCCCAGAAGAAAACGCCGAGGAGTGGCCCACCTGGGGTTGCACATCTTGAGGCTTAGCCGGAGGAGAACGGTCGTCCTGCTTTTTCTTCTTTTGAGACACCAGCAAGTGGGAGCAGTGCCTACTATCAGATGGGCCCCGTGAGGAGCTTTGGCGGTGCCGAGAGTCCCTGGAGGAGTCCTTCCTTGGCGCCAAAGTCGCCAACGGCGCCAGGGCGCTCCGTGTCGAGGACGACGCCGTAGGGTCAGAGTGGGGGCGTAGGGCTGCCTCCATGAGGATCACCTTCAGCCACTGTTCCCTTTCTTTAAATGTTCCTGGGCAGAACTCACAGCAGATCTTACAATGATCTTTCTGATGGGTCTCCCCCAAGCACCAAAGACATGATGAGTGCGAGTCACTCTTCGGCATGCACTTGGCGCAAGCCACGCAGTTCTTGAAGCCTGGGGACCGCAGCATGCCACGGCATCAGGGCCGGAGGGAACCCCCAACTACTATACTAAACTATTAACTGGAGTACTACTAAGAACTAACTAACTATATACATGGAATAGAGAAGAAAACTTGCTGAGCAAGAGCCAAGGGAAGTTCCAGCCACTGTCACTGTCGATAAGAAGGAACTGAAGGGGTGGCGGGGTCGGAGGGCTCTATATTAGGTGCCATGAGGGCATGACTCCAGGGGGCGCCCAGGCTGACCCGACAGATGCTGCTAAGGGAAAAATCTTCCAGCCAGCATACATGTGCGCCCACACACCTGATTGAAATCGACATGAACAAGCACTCGAAGAAGAACTATCTGATAGCAGATAAAATCTGAGTGGATCATGCGGTGTGTATGTCTGTGATGAGACGGCTTGGCCTTTTGATGAGCAGGATATAACCACGAATAGGTGAGGAGACAGGCTCAGTCATGTTATGGTAATAGAGCAAAGTTCTTGAACTATTCGGAGAGTGTAGCTGCTTCTCCCCTAGCATTGAGTGTTGTTTTGGGAGAAGACTGGCAGGTTAAATGGTTAATTCAAGTGAAATTTTCAGACCACTTTAGATATGAACTTAGGGTGTGGTCTCAACACAACTTTGTCTCTATGGAAGAATGTGTGAGGAGATTCAGCCATAAGGGCTTAGACTGGCTGAGCTTCCTGGCTGAGGTGACAGCAACCAGAAAAAACTGTCTTAAGAGTAAGGTGGTGCATCGAGCAATCCAACAGGAGCTTGAAAAAGAGGCTCCATAAATTTCAAGAGGCCAGTGGTGAGATCCCATGCAGGAACTGGGCCTCTAACATGTGAATAAGTAAACAGGAGGCCCCTGAGGAATTTTAATACCACTGCAGCTGATATTACTGCAAGGTGGACTTTCAGAGAACTAAATGTTAGTTCAGCTTGTTTTAAGTGCAGCATGTATTTCAGGATCCTTGGTATCAGGACCTCTCCTGGGTCCAGATTGTATTGGGTTGCCCAAGGAAAAGCCTTTTTCATTTGGAGGAGATCATTCTAGTACAGGGCTTAATGCTATGTATGAGAATTTCTTGAACCTGTCAAGAACAGTCCCTATCAGTAACGCTCAACCTGCCAACATCCAAGAAGTCAGGTGCCACAACTACAGCTCTGGGTGCAACAGCTGACCATGATTCTGAGATTTCATGTTTGGGTGGACTGGGAGATGGATAGGAGGCTGACTGGACATTTGCAATAGGTCTAACAGTCAAATTTGCCTTGTCCAGTAGAGAGCTATCAGGGTGGTCTTGTCCAGTCTGATTTTGGATATTATCCTGGGTATCAGGGAATTGGTGGAAAGGCATAGAGGAGGCCTTGAGACCACTATAGCAGGAAGGTGTCTAGTAAGAAGCTCTCTCTGGAGCAGAAGTTCGGTCAGAAGTTCATGTCTTCTGTAATGAATAGATCTATTGTGGGAATCCCTCATTAGTGAAATATTGGTTCTATGATAGAATTCTATGGCAATCATTTCTGATTGGTTACTGCATGTTTGCTTATGGCAGACCACACCCAGTGGAAAGGGCGAGGTGACTTCCGAAGGTCATACTTAGGGCCCTACCAAATTCATGGTCCATTTTGGTCAATTTCATAGTCATAGGATTTTAAAAATCATGAATTTCATGATTTCAGCTATTTAAATCTGAAATTTCAGTGTTGTAATTGTAGGGATCCTGACCCAAAAAGGAGTTGTGTGGTGGTTGCAAGGTTATTGTAAGGGGGGTTGCGGTACTGCTACCCTTACTTCTGTGCTGCTCTGGCAGCGGCTCTGCCTTCAGAGTTGGGCAGCTGGAGAGCGGTGGCTGCTGGCCAGAAGCCCAGCTCTGAAGGCAGAGCCACATTACCACGCTTACTTCTGCATTGCTGCTGGCAGGGTGCTGCTTTAAGAGCTGGACACCTGGCCAATAGCTGCCGCTCTCTGGCTGCCCAGCTCTGAAGGCAGTGCAGAAGTAAAAGTGGCAATACCGTGACCCCCCTAAAATAATCTTGCGGCCCCCCTCCCCCGCAGCTCCCTTTCGGGTCAGGACCCCCACTTTGAGAAACGCTGGTCTCCTGCCACGAAATCTGTATAGTATAGGGTAAAAGCATACAAAAGACCAGATTTCATGGTCCGTGACACGTTTTTCGTGGCCGTGAATTTGGGTCGGGCCCTAGTCATGCTCTTAGGACTGGCTCTGTTGCAGCCCCTGACAATCTCAACAAATTTGCTGATGCACTCTGGGAATGGGTGTGTCACCAATGAGGAAAGCTGGTGACGCCTGTCTCATTTGGGTTCTGCCTAGCATGATAGTGAGGCTGCTTGGTGTGATAAAATCTGTTCCTCTGGCTAGGCTGGGGTTGATGATGTTATGGTTGGTGGTACAGGGCTGGGGTGCAGATCCCCAGGGAGCACAAAATGGCCTTAGAGTCCATTAAGAAGTGCAGAGCTTTGCCTGTCCACTTGTTGATTAGTTCCATGACTTCAGAGGGCAGTTCTTTGATTAAGGCCTGCACTTCCCTGGGCATGCCCAATGCCTGAAGCCATGATGCTCTGTGCATTGTCATTGCCATGACCCTAGATCTGACAGTGGTGTCGGAAGAGTCTATTGCCAAGTGTAGGGCTGCCTTGGCCACTAAGGGACCTTCTAACTATTTATTTGAGCTCTTCCCTATTCTCAGATGGGACTGAAAAGGTGTCACCCTGTCCTAGGTCAAAATGAAAAGGAGTACTTGTGGCACCTTAGAGACTAACCAATTTATTTGAGCATGAGCTTTCGTGAGCTACAGCTCACTTCATCGGATGCATACCGTGGAAACTGCAGCAGACTTTATATACACACAGAGAATATGAAACAATACCTCCTCCCACCCCACTGTCCTGCTGGTAATAGCTTATCTAAAGTGATCATCAAGTTGGGCCATTTCCAGCACAAATCCAGGTTTTCTCGCCCTCCACCCCCCCACACAAATTCACTCTCCTGCTGGTGATAGCCCATCCAAAGTGACAACTCTCCACACAATGTGCATGACAATCAAGTTGGGCCATTTCCTGCACAAATCCAGGTTCTCTCACCCCCCCACCCCCCTCCCAAAAACCACACACACAAACTCACTATCCCGCTGGCAATAGCTCTGGGCTATCACCAGCAGGAGAGTGAATTTGTGTGGGGGGGTGGAGGGCGAGAAAACCTGGATTTGTGCTGGAAATGGCCCAACTTGATGATCACTTTAGATAAGCTATTACCAGCAGGACAGTGGGGTGGGAGGAGGTATTGTTTCATATTCTCTGTGTGTATATAAAGTCTGCTGCAGTTTCCACGGTATGCATCCGATGAAGTGAGCTGTAGCTCACGAAAGCTCATGCTCAAATAAATTGGTTAGTCTCTAAGGTGCCACAAGTACTCCTTTTCTTTTTGCGAATACAGACTAACACGGCTGTTACTCTGAAACTAGGTCAAAATGTTATATTTGACCAGAAAGGCCTGAGCTTGCCACCCATAGTGGGAGGAAGGCAGAGGAGTAGAATTTCCTCCAAAACTGATCAAGCTTCTTTAGGCCTTTGTCCTTTGGGGTGCTTTTATTGGACTTGGATTGCTCATGCACAGGTGAGACGACCACAGAGCCTGTTTTGGGATGGACGTAGAAGTACTCAAACCCTTCTGAGGGGCTTGGTAATGCTTTGCTATCCTTCTTGGGTGAGTGGTAGGTATCATGGCAGGCATTTGCCACAAGACTTTACTGGGATCAAGCAGTCCTTCATTGGGTGAGAAATCCCCGCAGGCCCAAAGATGTCAGTATGTTGAAAATTTTAGGAGATTTTTCTTGTATGACAGATGTCTCTATTTCTAGCATCTCTGCGATTGTCATAAGTAGTTCTTGAAATTATTTGAAGTCACACAGCACTGACAACAGCACTGATGATACTGCTGCATTGGGTGACGAAGATGGTGGTGAGGTAGAACATTGTTATTGCTTTTTCCCAAGACCCAGTGTTGATGGTCTGGCCAACAGTGCCTTTGGGGAGCATGGTCACTCTCTCTCTTCCCAGAATGAGATGAGATTGGCTCCTAGAAGCTTACGAAGGCAGATCCCACCAAGCTCAACAGAGCCACAGCACCATGCCATAGAGTTATGGCAGGCTTATCTGATATTGGCCAGTCCAGTGACATTCCTGATGTGACGGTTGCTGAGTTCTGCAGGGAGAGCCAGAGCTACCAAGGTCTTTCTATTGTGTTACCCAGGGAACTCTGGAGAGAGGATTCTCTGCTCAAAGGAGGTGAGAACAAGCAGAGAAGAGGAACAGATCTCCTCTAGTGGCAGCACTGAGGAAAACGACACTCTCAGTACCAGGATCTGCTTCAATACTGCTTCAAGTATCTCAGTTCTAAGTTCTTCCAGGGGAATACTGAGCATCCTCAGTGAGTCTGTTAAAGGCATAAATGCTGAAGGTTGTGTCACTGATGCCAGTGAACTTTTCCTCTGTGCTTCAGCGGTAGGTGGTCCCTCATCACTACCTCTCAATGCTGTGTGGGGCTCAGTGGTTTTCCTCCAAAGTCTTATGTGGACTTTCCTTGTGAGAAGACACTGAGCTCCATCTGGAGTCTCTGTCCTTGTGTTCAGGGAAGCCTCTCTTGGTGCTGCACTTTGATTCTGGAGACGTTGGCTTAGAGTCTTTTCTCAGTGCTGTCTTCTCTAAGCTGGCTTTAGGCATTGTGTATCTGCTAGACAGGGCACTCAAGGAAGGTGGTCGGTTCGTTACCTGGTGGGCTCTGGTACCTGTCTCCTCTAGGTCCAAAAAGATCTTCATAGTTTGTTCCAACAAATGACGCTTCTGTTGTGCGTCCCACGGCTTGCACAGCTTGGAAGAGAACGAGCAGGACATCTGTCACCTACCAGGTATATGACTCTCTCACAAACAGAAGAGGCATCCACTGTGCGTATCTTAATGGAAGTAGCCTGCTACAGGAAGGGTAGGCCTTGAAGCCCACAGGTTTAGAGTCTGTCATGTTAAGGCATCCAGAACAGGGGACTCTCGCCATCAAAAATCACTCCAAATGGGCTGAGTTCATTCACAGCGGTTCTTCAAAGGAAGCAGAAGAGGTCTGATTTATTTATTTATTTTCAAGAATTCTGAGAGGCTTAGCTGGAGTTATAGATCAGTACACTGGAGACAGACCAGGTTCCATCTCACAGCCACGGACAGAAGGAACTGAGCCACTCCACCCTTTATGCCTTCATATGGAAGTACGTGCAGTTCCAATGGATGCTGCTGTTCATAACATAAGAACATACATAAAAATGTAAGAAAGGCCCTACTGGGTCAGACCAAAGGTCCATCTAGCCCAGTATCCTGTCTTCTGACACTGACCAATGCCAGGTGCTTCAGAGAGAATGAACAAACCAGGTAATTATCAAGTGATCCAGCCCATCACCCATTCCCAGCTTCTGGGAAAAAGAGGCTAGGGACACCATTTTTACCCATCCTCGCTAATAGCCATTGATGGACCTATCCTCCAGGAACTTATCTAGTTCTTTTTTGAACCCTGTTATAGTCTTGGCCTTCACAACATCCCTTGGCAAGGAGTTCCACAGGTTGACTGCGCATTGTGTGAAGTACTTCCTTTTGTTTGTTTTAAACCTGCTCCCTATTAATTTCATTGGGTGACCCTGATGTGTTCAAAAGACTGATGTTGCACACGAGCGACTATAGTGGGATCCATGCTGACACATACTCGAAGAACAATTAGGACAGCTAATGTGGAGGAACACGATGAAATACAAGCACAGTTGTAAGCTGGGTGTGAAGTTGCACAGAGCCTTGGAGGGAAGGAGGAGGAGCTGGAAAGACACATGAGGGATTTGAGAGGGAGCAGTGGGGTTAGAGAGTCAGGGAAGCCTAAATCTGAGTTTTAAGCCAGACTCTGTGTAAGAAACCCGTTTAGTATAGCATCCAAGTGCCAATTGTATATGGAAAGAGGAAAACAGCAACACATTCTCTCTTCATCCCCTTTCCTAAACCTCATAGAGCAGAGGTGGGCAAACTATGGCCCGCGGGACTGTCCTGCCTGACCCTTGAGCTCCTGGACGGGGAGGCTAGCCCCCAGCCCCTCCACTTCTGTGCCCTCTCCCCCAGCCATGCTGCCAGCACTCTGGCCAGCCGCTCCTGCTCGGCAGTGGGGCTGGCTCCAGCTGGGGGGCGGGGCTGCGAGCTCCTGCTGCTCTGAGCAGCATGGTAAGTGGGTGGCGGGGGAGGGGGGTAGAGGTCAGGGTTTAGGGGGCGGTTGGATGTGGGGGAGGTTAGGGCCCGGTCAGGGGCTGGGGAACGGGGGGGTTGGATAGGCGTGGGGGCGTGGGGGTTGGACAGGGGCCTGTCAGGGGGCAGGGGGTTGGACAGGTGTCAGGGCAGTCAGGGGATGGGGGGTTGGATGGGGGGTGGAATACCGGGGGGGGGTCCCAAGAGGGGGCGGTCAGGGGACAAGGAGCAGGGGGGGGGTTGGATGGGTTGGGGGTTCTGAGGGCGGATGGGGGCGCGGGCCAGGCTGTTTGGGGAGGCACAGCCTCCCCTACCTAGCCCTCCATACAGTTTCACAACCCCAATGTGGCCCTCGGCCCAAAAAGTTTGCCCCTCCCTGTCATTGAGGTATGAAGGAAAAACTATGAGGCCGGCAGACAAATGGACAAAATAGCACTTGCAACTTAAAAAGACACACGGACAGAAGGGAGCCAGCAGCGGTACCTACCTGAGCTGTAGCTATCTGTAGATGATTGAGAGATGGAACGGGACAGAGAACGGCGACCGATTTTCGTTGGGCGCTTGTTAAATTCTTGCTTTTGGTCAGCAAACTGGATCTGTTAAGAAAGAACTCCAGTTACATGTGGTATAAAAAAATCCACTGCCTGACAGAGTAGTTGCCTAACAGCCTCAAAGACTACACCGGAGAGGGGCTACTTGCATTATTTCAGTGGAGACTGAGTAGCAGTTTCTATTATATAATTGGGGGTGTTAATTTGGGCCTATCTTAGCACACATGGTATAAGCCCATTTGTCCTCCACAAACACTTCAAACTCACGTTTCAATCACTTTTACCAACAGGCGCACTAGTTAGAAGAATAAAGACATTTCTGTTCCAGTAACTAAAGTGCTTTTTCTAAAACTGAAAACAGTGCAGATTATTAATCATAAAGGGGGCCCTCAGAAATCTGTAGAACTGAAGTGAAGGTTATTTTATCAACAGCAGACCTGACAAGAAATATGGAGAGCATGAGATGCTAGATACCTGCTGTGCAAAAGACCAAAGGTAGAACTAAGCAACCCTCATAGCAATACATCATACACTGGATTATTTAAGATTTGCCATAGAGGATGTGGCTATCATAATTCTGGGGGTGATGCTTGGAGAAACACCCAGCCTTTTGACTGCCTGGAAAGTTGGCATATCTGTATAAATGTGGTTGCTACAAAGTCAAAAAGGAGGACAAAGTAATAGCTGGATCACACAATAAAGTTGGTTTCAGAGTAGCAGCCGTGTTAGTCTGTATTCGCAAAAAGAAAAGGAGGACTTGTGGCACCTTAGAGACTAACCAATTTATTTGAGCATAAGCTTTCGTGAGCTACAGCATCCGATGAAGTGAGCTGTAGCTCATGAAAGCTTATGCTCAAATAAATTTGTTAGTCTCTAAGGTGCCACAAGTACTCCTTTTCTTTTTACAATAAAGTTGAGATCACTTCATCTTCTCTAGGGTAGAACATGACAGCTGTTTAACAGTGTACAGGAAACTCTATGTAACAGGTCAAAAAGTGAAGGACACCACTTGCAGCTGAAAATGCCATAGGAAATTTACTTTGGCAAACTGTAATTATCCAAATTGGAATTTGGCCAGGAGACTGACGCTAACACTCCTACAAACAATAAGAACGGCGATACTGGGCCAGACCAAAGGTCCATCAAGCCCAGTATCCTGTCCTCTGACAGTGGCCAATGGCAGGTGCCCCAAAGGGAATGAACAGACAGGTTATCACCAAGTGATCCATGCCCTGTCACCCAATCCAAGCTTCTGGCAAACAGGGGCTAGGGACACCATTCCTGCCCATCGTGGCTAATAGCCACTGGTGGACCTATCTTCCATGAATCTATCTAGCTCCCTTTTGAAACCTGTTATAGTATTGGCCTTCACAACACCCTCTGGCAAGGAGTCCCAGAGGTTGACAGTGCGTTGTGTGAAAAAATACTTTCTTGTGTTTGTTTTAAACCTGCTACCTACTAATTTCATTTGGTGGCCCCTTGTTCTTGTATTATGAGGAGTAAATAACACTTCCTTATTTACTTTCTCTATACCACTCATGATTTTATGGACCTCTATCATATCCCCCCTTAGTCGCCTCTTTTCCAAGCTGAAAAGTCCCAGTCTTATTACTCTCTCCTCATATGAAAGCTGTTCTATACCCCTAATCATTTTTGTTGCCCTTTTCCAAACCTTTTCCAATTTCAATATATCTTTTTTGAGAAGGGGAGACCACATCTGCATACAGTATTCAAAATGTGGGTGTACCATGGATTTATATAGAGGCAATATGATATTTTCTGTTTTATAATCTATCCCTTTCTTGATGATTCCCAACATTCTATTCACTTTTTTGACTGCCGCTGCACATTGAGTGGATGATCTCAGAGAACTATACACAAGGACTCTAAGATCTCTTTCTTGAGCGGTAATAGCTAATTTAGACTCCATCATTGTATATGTATAATTAGGATTGTGTTTTCCAATGTGCATTACTTTGCATTTATCAACATTAAATTTCATTTGCCATTTTGTTGCCCAGTGCTCTAGTAATGAATGTAGTATAAATACATCACGGCAGGGCTCTGTATTTACCCTCTCTCAATGATTAGATGTGCTCAGTTAACTAATAAAATGATGGGAAGGGGGCAGTAACTCCCAACCTGCAGACTCAGTCTGGGATCTGAGAATCAAGCTGAGTTCTTTCCATATCAGGCATCACCATCAATAATCAAAATCCTACAGGCCAAGATAGGCTCTTGACAACACCTTGGCAACCCTATTAACTTCAATGGGTTTGCATAAAACTGACTGAAGATGGAAAATAATTCTACTACACTGCACAGAAAAGCTTAGTCTCCAGTTCATTCTCCTAGAGTTGTCTTGACTCTGCCAGGCTAACAGAAATCAAAACTTATTTTTAGTTCATAAAGTCAGCAGATCTGTTCTGAAAGCGTGTAGCAGACAGAGCTGCGAAGGTGGTGCCCGTTTTATATAGACACCGTGTAGAGTAAAGACACACTTAGCACCCTTACTTACAGAAGAGGCTCATTGTCATCCTCTGCCAATGTGCTTCAACCCTTTCATGGATGTTACCTCCCGAGGAACACTGGAGGGGTGGGCGATGGGGAGTTTTTATTCCACCCTGTCCCGTGTCTTATTCCACCCTTGATCTCTGCTGAAACGGACAGTAAGAGGGCCAAATATAAGGTGGCTTTGTGATGTGGCCATTTGCCTAATAGGGACTGACTGAAACCCCATTCCACACAGATGTTGGATAGTAATAGCTACCAAACAGGACCAGATTTTTTTTTACTGGCGAGCTACCAGTGAAAGCTCCATTGCCCGCTGCCTATCCCCAGACCCTTCAAGTCCCTATAAAGGCATATCTTATAACTTTCAACAAAAGATTCTTTATTAAATAGAAGTTCAGTTCATTAAGAAAAACACAGAAGTAATTTGAACTTCTCATATTCCTAACTACACTTCTCTAGCCACCTTTCACCCAAAGATCACAAGGCACTTTGCAAGCACTGAGCTAACATCTGAGGTAGGGACTCATGTTTTAACAAACGGAGAAACTAAAGATATGAATTTATCTGACTCATGCAAGGTTACACAGCAAGCCAGTGGCAGCATCAAGGATAGACGGTAGGCAGTCTACTTTCAGTCCTTCCCTGCTCTAACCACTATTACTATGCTGCAATTCAGCAAACATTTCAGCGCACACGTCTATTAGTCACAGATAAATTCACTTCCAATGTCTGAATTTTTATGCTAGCTAATTTTAAGCATTGATCCAAAGTCTTTTGTGCGTGTGTGCTAATGTGTTAGAACTCTCCCAGTGAAACTGGTAATAACTCTTCACTTGATAATTAAGAACAATGGGCCAGATTCTTTGCTGGTGTAAATTGGCAAAGCTCCATTGACTTCACTGGAATCACTCTGCTCCAACAGAGGATCTGGCTCAATAAGTGTTAAGTATTTACACCTTCAGAACACTGTCAAACCATTAATTGTGATTATTAACCTCTTAGGATATTTTAAGTAGTTGGTTCTGTTTAGAGATTTCTCCTACCTGCCTGGAACTTGATTCCTTTCTGGGAGCAGCTCAAATTCAAGCACAGTAGCTTAAGCAGCAATGCTCTACATTGCCACAAGGGAATGCTAAATTTACAGTCCTGATGTCTCACTCCTTGCACTAGCAAGTGCAGGGAAGCAGCACTACATCACTAAAAGTGACTCTGTCCAATTTAATAGGGATATTGACTAGGTCAGTCTAGACCATGTCATCCAGAACATGGCCATGACATGAAGCCTGGTAAGCAGGTAGGGATTATTGGAGCTGATTCGGTGATACCTCAAGTCTCCGGCAGGAATTCAGAGAACTGTTTTGGAACTTTGGCAAGGTCATTGGGCTAATAAAATTAGTATGCTGCAATCATGGCTATGGAAGAAAGGATTGCAAGAAGGTTTGCAACAGCAACCCAGGGTTTTCCTCTGATAATCCTAAAGCTGGTATTGCCTAGAATACTCAATCAACAATAAAATGTTACTGAACACCAGACAACGAACAGAAAAAGGCAAGTGGTCACTCAAATTAAGGTGAGAATCAGGAGTTGCACATCCAGCCTTCAAACAGCTCTACTCCTTGTGAAACGGATTCTACGCACAATGGTATACACATGCCCTTTTCTAAGAATGCTGTTTTTCTACAAGAATGCTCTTTTCATTTAAACAGATCCCTCAATTAGTAGAAAGAAAAGGAGTACTTGTGGCACCTTAGAGACTAACCAATTTATTTGAGCATGAGCTTTCGTGAGCCACAGCTCACTTCATCAGAAGAGCTTTACCCCACCAGATTATTGGCATAAAATGATGCTCTAGGAAAAGTTAGATATGCTGGAAGGCTAACAAGGATGAATAACTCTTCTTGCAGAATTCAGAAAAAAAAGCAACATTCTGTTAATATTCCCCTGCATCATCTGTTAAGGGATTTTCAATGCAAATGCTGTAAAAAGTGCAATAATATTTAGCATTTATATAGCATGTATAGAGATTTCAAATAACTTTTTTCCAAAGTAACACAGGAATGTGACTTGCCCAAGTTCACAGAGTAAACCAGTGACCAAGTTACGCAGAACTAGAACCCAGGTCATGTTACTACCACATCTCAGCTCTAACCACAGGAATGCCAACTCAAGCCAAGAGTGAGTAATTAAAACAGGGCACTGAACCCCAAGACACGGCACTTACATACCAAACCAACAGCAGCACTATATATAGCAATGATATGCCTTCCCAGTCGTGTTTTTAACTAGCATAATATTTCACTAAGTCCCTCTGATGAAACTATATCCTTCCACTCTCATTCACAGTCCTGTGTAGGTCAATAACTGGAATTTGGTTTCTATAGGACAATTACTATAACCAGCTCAGTCTGGTTGTACATTATATACATATTTCTTATGTATATGTATACACACAGTATGATGGTGATACACACATACATACACCATCATACTGTGTGTGGGTGTGTGTCTATGTAAAATTTTTTTATAATGGTACAATTTCTAGATCAGGACTGCAGTTCAGAATTGGAATCTCTGCAACAGAAATATGCCCTACCTAGAAATGTAAGAATTGAGATCTTTAAACTTCATTTATTGTCAGACCAAAATTCTCATTTAAAATTCTATTAATTCACACCTGTCCTCCACAAGGCTAAGTCCTCCACAAGGCTAAGCTACCCCAAAAAGAGCTGTTTTCCTGCTGCACCCGAGACAAGCTACCACCATAACCTGTAATCAAGACTCTCCCTTGCTACTTGACACCAACAAAAGCAAGGATACTGATTACATGTAGAACCTGTTTAGACCAAGAAACAAAAGTCCCTCTGAAGGTAACAATCAATTTCCCATGAGAGTTAGTTTTCAGGTGATAAATTCTAAGACCTTTAAAAACGACAAACACTTGGATTTAGGAGACTGACCTGCTTCGACCATCTGTGGCTATATATACACTGCTTCTAACAGCCATATAGATCTTTGGCAGGATGAAATGATTCAGGCTGGAATTCATGCCAGAGCCACAAGGGTTAATGATTTCTAAATGCAGGTGCATGCTCACTTCTTTTTAAAGAAGTGAGATACAGCTCCCCTCTTCCCGGGGAAGTTGCCCAGGAGCCCCAATTTAAGACCAGCTCTGCACAGATTTACAAAGCTCAATAGCAAGTATGGCCATCAGAAGTTCCGGTTTTCACATGCTGGTTTGCCCCATCCAACCTCCCAGCTCCAGATTTCCACTATACCTTCCCACAGGCGTGATCTGAAGAGAAACGACAGAACGTCTCTAAAATCAGCAGTTCAACTAAAAGCTGTGACACTTAAACCCCGATTCCTGAGAGGAAACAGCCAAACAAAGATGCGTTCTCTGGAGATTATGCTTCATTTACACCAGGTGAAGGGGCTTAGTCGATACCAAAAGTAAGTGACTGGGGAGAAAGAAACAATTGTACTTTGTTCTAGAAAGTCTACAGTATGGTACCTAAAGGCTGCCCTCACCTGGGCTTTAATCCCTGAATCGCCATTCACATGGTACTTCTTCTTGTTCGGCATAGCGTTATTATCTACAGCTCTTCTGCAATCCTTCCAGTCCAGTGTAGTTGCTGGCCATTCATTTATACCTCCAGCATCAGAAATCCTGCCTGCTCTGGTTTCAAGTCTCTATTCTGTTGTGCAGGGAGGAGGGCAGGTAAGGAGAGGGCTACACTTGCCTGGGTTTCCAGCTCCCCCTCCAACGGCCCATTTGGCAGGGAAGAACCCCGAGACTGAATGAGGCATTTCTGCTAGCATCTCACAAACAAGTCACAGCATTTTCCCTTTTTTGTTTTACATTGAGTGACAAAATGTTTCCCGACCTCTCCCCCATTAGCAGCGGTTTCTAACATGGCCTGACTTGTGTGTGCATAACAATCGCTTACTTATCTAACCAGTACATTTTCTTGCTTGCTATAATTAACTTGCTAATTAGGCTCTTTTCAACTTGGGTTCTCCCCCACCTCCCTTTCCCAATGTCAGATGATTACATTAACAGAGCCTCATTAGAACAAAATTAACTCACGGGCAACTAAAACAATGAAGGCATTTGTTGGGTTGGTAAATGTTTTTCAAACGATGCCAACCCCCCATGGCAGCAAGCGCAGAGCTCTCTGTCCTTGGAAGAGTCAAGCCCTTTCAGAACACAGGGTCACTTGCGGGAATGACAAGACTAACACCTACCTCTTCGGACTACCTCTTTCTCCATATTACAGATACCCCCCAATGCAGGAGAGGGGAAAAGGAGAAGAAGGGACAAGATAGGCACAAAAAGGCACTGGCAAAGAGCACTCCACGGTAAACATCTGATGAAGTGAGCTGTAGCTCACGAAAGCTCATGCTCAAATAAATTGGTTAGTCTCTAAGGTGCCACAAGTACTCCTTTTCTTTTTACTCATACTAGTGTAGCTCAGAGGGCACAGCTTTGTTACACATTTGCTAAGCAAGGATTGCCTCATTTGGGGATAGAAGACTTGAAATGAGGCAGACTTTTATTTCTTACTTACTGGGTCAGATCATCATTCCACAGCTGGCTACTCTGAGCTGTTCACAGAACAATTTTGTCCCTTCTGGATGGGCTCAAGGCAATCTGCTACAGTGCTCAAGGCAGGGTTACTACAGAACTTCAATGTGTTTGTCCAGAACATTTTATACTGGGAGAGTCATAGTACATAATTGGATTAACTAATGGCAAAGTCTAAACAAGTGTGGCAAAATACAGTGAGTTTTCCACCTCCCCCCCCCCCCATCCTATGCTATCACCAAACACTCCACTGAGTCACAATAATGGGAATTTGCTCTTCTATAGCACATTTCATCAGAGGATTTCAAAGCACTTAAACAGTATGAATCACAGCATCCCTGGGAGGTAAGGACATAAAGAATCCCCATTTATAAGTGAGGAAACAAATATTCCCTGTCTCACAAAGATGATCTACAGTAGAGATGGGAATAGAACCCAAGCATCCTAGCTTTAAGCATTAGACAACGCTCCACCACTATGAAATTTGGGTGTCATAATCTTCAGTTTCATTCATTGCTGAAAGTCAACTAATGTAGTTCTGGAGTGAAAAGTTACAGCTGTTTAATAGGACAAAGTAACACCACCCCACAGCTTATGACAAAGTGAAGAAATAGATTACATTCAATTGAAAATGCACAGAGGATTTGAGAAGTGCAAAACTATTACTCCAAATGGAAATTGCCAGGACATTGGGATTAACACCACTGCTGCATCTCAGGCTAGTTCTTCATGGCAACAGAGGTGTGTTTTTACTATCTTACTGTAAAATCCTAGAGAAGACAGTTTTTTAACTTGACGTAGCTATTCAAGTTAAGCCATAAGTGGAGGGTATAAGGTTGACCTCCATTAAAGAGAGTGAAGTCAAAATTACCTGTGCCTCGTCTCCACTAAGATTTTACATCAAGAAAACTAACTCGAACAGCTCTTTCAATGTAAAAAACACTCCCCCAGTGAAAAGAGAGCCTAAGGCGCCAAAGCTTAACAGACTATATAACCTATAAAGAAACTACTTAACAACTTGTCAGGAAAAAAGGTTGCAACACGCTTGTTCTTTGACGAGGTTAAAACGTAGAGAACCACATTCAGTCCTCCTGAAGTCCAGTGCTGTACCACAGTTTGAGAACATGGTTAACACATATTTTGAATCATCTGAGCTACAAAGATTAAAGTGCCTTTAACAGTGCAATGTGCAGGAGGTCAGACTAGATGATCATGATGGTTCCTTCTGATCTTAAAGTCTATGAGTCTGTAAGTACAGGGGTTGTAATCTGGTCTTCCAACAATGTTAACATGGCCACATTGTGTGTATGGAGTATTTTCTATTCCTGTTTGCTTTGTTAATTGTAAGTCTTAATATACTTATTATAGTATACCCATAAAAAACAGTAAGTAATATACAGAGGGGAATGCTGCAGGAAGAACTAACTTTGGAAATGTCTTGAGTGCTTGATTTTGGAAACAGCACTTGCAGGAATGCTCACTTTTTTCACTTAAAATCTCTAGTTTCTTTTAAGGAACAAAGGAAAAGAAACGGGGGCTACCGATTTTGTGCAGCCTACAAGTTCATGGGGATTTGCTAATGGAGCTTGTAAATTCCTTGCTCACAGCAAATGGACTTGTAGAAATAAAACAGGGCAAGCTCTAAATTACTCTACAGCCAATCAGAATGTAATGATCAGTAAGATCTCGATACATACCAATTTAGATGTTTCACAGTCTCACCTTTATTTTGTTATTCCTGTGAGAAACAAGGTGATAAGAATGTCTCTTTCCAATGGGAAAGGAGTACTTGTGGCACCTTAGAGACTAACCAATTTATTTGAGCATGAGCTTTCGTGAGCTACAGCTCACTTCATCAGATGTATACCGTGGAAACTGCAGCAGACTTTATATACACACAAAAAGAAAAGGAGTACTTGTGGTAATAGCAGGAGAGTGAGTTTGTGTGTGTATGGGGGTGGGGGGGATGTGAGAAAACCTGGATCTATGCAGGAAATAGCCCGACTTGATTATGTAAAGAGTTGTCACTTTGGATGGGCTAGCACCAGCAGGAGAGTGAATTTGTGGGGGGGGGGTGGAGGGTGAGAAAACCTGGATTTGTGCTGGAAATGGCCCACCTGTTGATCACTTTAGATAAGCTATTACCAGCAGGACAGTGGGGTGGGAGGAGGTATTGTTTCATATTCTCTGTGTGTATATAAAGTCTGCTGCAGTTTCCACGGTATACATCTGATGAAGTGAGCTGTAGCTCACGAAAGCTCATGCTCAAATAAATTGGTTAGTCTCTAAGGTGCCACAAGTACTCCTTTTCTTTTTGCGAATACAGACTAACACGGCTGTTCCTCTGAAATCTTTCCAATGGGAAAATTCTCAGCCTCTCAGAACACCCAACTGGGTTAAGTGATTTTACTCAAACTTCCCAAAAAGTTCCATCGAGAAGACAAACTTAAGGCAGAGAACAAGTAACTATCATCCAAAAATAGTTTAGAAAGTTACAAGGCTGTAAAAATAAAAGGATTAAAATGGAAACTGTTTGGCAATCTCACCTATAGTGGTTATGACCAGCCTGAATTATGATAATACTTTGCCCTTTATAGCACTTCCTATCAGAGGATCTCAAAGTGCTTTACTTAATGCTCCCAGTGTTCCCATGAGGAAGGTATTACCCTATTAACAGATGGAAAAATGGAGGTACAGACAGGTATGCAACTTGCCAAAGCTCATAATGTGCAGAGACTGGAATTGAACCCAGGACTCCTAGCCCTCTGAAAACTCTGGTTTAACCACTAGACTTGTGAAAAGTCCCCAGCCAACTAAGATCTCATCATTTTTCATGAAAGGAAAACCACATGACTGCAACAACACACAATACCCTGGTTACCAGGAGAGATGCTTTATATCCTGTTACACTTTCCTGCATGAAATCAGAGATGTGCGTATGGATGCCTGGTGCGAATAGCTGAGACACCTCCAAAACACACAGAACTGGCTTGCTGAGGTAGACACAATGCTTTTCCCTCCACTGTGACACAAACTCACTCCTTGCTTAGTGACAACAGCTGCCTAGCACAAAATGAGCTGTAAAATGTGAAGGTTAAGTTACTTCAGTTAACTTGTAACCCTGCCTCCTTCAACTATGTTCAAAAGACTTATGATTCATATCCTTTTTGAGGAGGGAGCTGTACGAGTGTTTCAAATTTTCTCATGCCTTAAATTAATGTGTAATCCTGACAACTCTACTTGTTGAGCCAAGGCCTATGCTAAAGCTTTAAGTGTTTAAGATTCCAGCCCTACAGCTAAAATGTCACATGGATTCTAACTCAGTAGATTAACGTGTAAATTTTAACCTTTTGCACTTCTGAAGCACAATTTGAACTTCTCCCAATAATGCATCTTATTATCCAGACATCTTGCAGTTGCCACGTCATTTGCTCTCTGGGAGGCCATAGGCATCCATCTAGAGCAGAGGTCCCCAAAGTGTGGGGACCACCCCACTAGAGGGGTATGGAGGACCATCCAGGGGGGCTCAGCAGGGCCCAGGCCAGCCCCCCCTGGGGGCAGAGAGGGAGCACCATCCAGCCCCTTCCCGCCCCCAGATCTATTCTGGTTCAGCCCCCAGCCATGTCCCCGGCTCCTGGCCCCGTCCCTAGCCTTGGCCGCTGACCGCGGCTCCGTTCCCAGCCCGGGGCCAAGGCTGGAGGCAAGGCCAGGAGTGGAGCTCCTGCCCCCACTGCAGCCCGGCTGCAGCAATGCTCCCACCCCCAGCTGCGACACCGGCTCCCGGCTCCACGTGCGCCTGGCCCCATCCACAGCCGTGGCTCTGTTCCCAGCCCAGGGCCGAGGCTGGGGGCAAGGCCGGGAGTGGAGCCACATCTGGCCATGGGCCCAGCTGCCCCCACCGCAGCCTGGCTGTGGCTCCTTCTGCCCCTGCCCCCAGATATGGCCCTGGCCCAACCCCACCTGCAGCCCTAGCTTTGATCCCCTTACTTCTCCCCCCAGCCATGGCCCCGCTCCCGGCCCCAGCTCGGGGGTGGGGTGGGGGAAGAGCATGTGGATAGAGGTATGGTGGGGGGGACCCGCAACCCTCAAAAGTTTGAGGACTGCTGATCTATAGTATTTCTAGTGTACCTAGAATCTCAGTGCAGTGATAAATGAAATGCAAATCAAATATTAGACCACTGCCTAGAATAGTACAAACTCCAGCTTGAAAGTTGAGTATATTCTACCACTTCACAGGAGACCCGGGATGGAGGTTGAATTTGGTTCTCAGACCTCTTGGATATCAGTGCCAACAGGGAGGTTGAATCGTGGTATATTTCAATCAAGCCCACCCTCACACCCAGTGGCTTGCTCAGACTACCTCTTGCCCAAAGAGGTCCTAGCAGACGAGGAGAACTTTCACACTTGGATGCCAGGAAAATCCCTTCCCCTCACTGCCATTCCTAGGCTTCTTCACTAAAAAACTTCCCACCATGGCCAAATTGATACAGCTCTACTGGTGGAAGTGCTAATGGAGACAAGACTCCAAGCAGATACTAGAATTTTATCACTATGTTCATATACCTGTTCAGAGCAGGCTTATGTACCACAGGTAAAAACGCTGCCATCTGATAGTCCCTGGTCTATATTACTGCTACCACCATAGCAACCGTGTTTGGAAGTGCGCTGGTGGGAAATTTTTAATAAAACAGCTTTGTGTGGACAAGGCCAAAGAGAGACTGGGATGACGAACTACAAAAACTTTTACAAATGGAGAAAATAGTTCCCCAAACTTGTTACCAGGTCTGTTTGTAGCGGTACTGTGACAGCTGAGGCCAAGTGGCAAGGTTCTTTCCATATTATTTCAAGTTGCTCAGGTAACAAAAGGGGGCTTTGTCTTCTCCAGTATAAAATCGTAAGATCATAGAAGTTAGAGAGGAAAACACCTGTTGGGTCCTCTAGGCAGGATACATTTCCCCCAACAGTGAATGCATTTGATGTTGAAATGATACTACACTTGATCTTAGTCACAGGCCCAAAACCAGCAAGTTTTTCCGCTTGTTTTGAAAGTGGTGGTGAAGTTCCTTTAATGCGCTTGCTACAGGCCATCTGCATGCGTTGCCCGGGCATCTCTGCTCTTTGGACCCATATAGACACTATTCAACACAGACTAGAAAGGAACAGCCTTTTCCCAGAGCAATGAGTTATCATTACAAGTGAAACCGGTTCCCTCTGTGTACTCTGAGCTATTACCATGTCTTCAACATGAAACTGCTGAATTTTCAGAAAGAATCCATTTGCCTGGTGTTGCTGGTGTCTCACCAGCATTACCACTGCACTGAGCATGTTTTTTTGCTGAAAACAAATAAGGGAACTTTTGCTGAATTTTAAAGGGCAGATCTGAAAATCCAATACTTGATTTTACAATTGCCGCAGGTCCCCAGCAGTACTTCTGATCCCGACCACACTGGGGTTAGAATCACATGAGCCACAACTGCATTTAAACAGGGTTTTTGCTAGCAGGATTCTTCTACCAAAATTTCCCTAGATTGGTGTGGACAGGGATTTGCTTAAGGCCAGTATTTAGACTAAGCTATAGGTTACCTGAGAGGTTATCTGCGATTAAGTCATGGAGGCCGCAGAAGTCCTGGAATCCATGACTTCCAGAGACCTCCGTGACTTCAGCTCATGGTGGCTGGAAGCTGCAGGGTCCCCCTGCTGCACATGGTGGCTGGTGGGGGGTACCGTGAGGCTCCCAGTTGCTGAGGGCAGCAGGGGCCCCTGGAGCTCCGAGACATGGGTGACTCCAAACCGAGCAGCTCCCGGCTGCCACAGGCAGCGGGGGACTTTGAAGCTCCGAGCCTCCACACGTGGTGGAGGCCCCGGAGCTCCGAGCTGGAGCCCCTGCAGCTGCCCAGCCTCCGTGGGTGGTGTGGGGACTCTGCAGCTCCCCATTTTGTCAAGGATATTTTTAGTAAAAGTCACGGATGTGTCACGGGCTTCCATGAATATTCTGTGACCCATCCGTGACTTTTACTAAAAATATCTGTGACAAAATCTTAGCCTTATCTATGATACCATCTATGCACAGTCCAGATCTCCGCTTCATTGTAATTTCTACCATATTGAGGTCACAGTAGTCCCCCAACATAGTTAACATTGGGTTCATTCTCCTCAATCATGTTCTAACCCTATTCCTGTTTTTTTCTTCAGCCCTGTAAAACTTCAAATGTATAGCACAACTCAGGGACACCTTACATTACAAGACTGATTTAAATCACGTCAGGAGATTGCTGTGTCGCAACCGATTCCCCCAATGCCGTGAAAGTTATAATGTATGTGGGACCTTAAGCTTGGTTGTTGTACAACCAGTTTAAAATACAGCTTGGCTGACCCATGCGAAAAGGACTAAATGTAGGGTTAGTTAAAAATCAGTGCTTTATCCAATGTGGGGACCTAGGTTAGAACAGTGATTTTTTGTAATCCCCGAACTCCCTGAATCTTAACACCCCACAACTCTGAGAGGGGTAGTAGGTTTGAAATAAAGCACCAAACCAACATGTGAATTTTGCCATTCAGGACAATCTTTATTTATAGTGTGGTTGGACCCATCCACATTGGCTTGGCAAATCACGTTATATCTGGGTTTAGCAGAGTTCAAACTGATTACGCGTGGCTGTTAAACACAACCACAAGCTCTTTGTATATGGGCCTTGTAGCACAGACTCTTTAAAATGTATTTTTTCCAGAAAAAAAACATGTCCAGATAGCAAAGAGAAACTGTTAGAGCCCTGCTAGCAACCATCACATTTAAACTTATTTTTTGCTAGCATGGGTCAGATCCCAGTATGATTACGGCACTTGTTTCTTTGCCCTAAAGATCTAGAAATTATGAATGACCAAACTAAACCTAGTTCATAAACAGAAATCCCGATTTGAAGATATCTGAATCAGTGAAGACACTTCTAAAGTGTCAAATGTTATGCCAAGTTTTATCAATGCTGACCTTCAAATGTAATAACTATTTCCTGACAGTGTGACATAAAATACAAGGTAAACTGGGGTAAAGTACAGTAGAGAATTTCACTCTGTAGAACACCAGCAGGCTGGGGAAAGAAAATGACAGGTTAATAACTACTGTAAAGCTTTTAGTGACTAGCAAAATCTGTAGAGAGACTAATTAACACTGAATTATTCCAGAGGACTAACAAAGTTCAAACCGAACCAGAACAGATCCTCTGAAAAGGTATTTTTATAGCTTTGAGCATTTACATCAGACCAGTTCAAATACTGGATTTTACCACTGGGTATTTGCAAAGCTTGTTGCTGCAACACATTTTGAAGTACCTGCAGAAACCCAGATCTCTTGCTATAATGCTCTAAAACAAACCAAAGGCCTTCCTTAGGCTCTCTCTACACTGGCAACCGATCGACAAAACTTTTGTCATTCAGAGGTGTTATAAAAACACTCCCCCAAAAGACACAAGTTTTGTTGACGAAAAGCTCCAGTGTGAGCAGCGCCTGCCGACAAAGCTGCCGCCGCTTGTTGGGGGTGGAAGTTTTTTGTCGGCGGGAGAGCTCACTCCTGCCGACAAACAGTGGCTACACGGAGTGGCTTTCAGCCGCACAGCTGTATCAGCACAGCCCTGTCGCTAAAAGGTGCGTAGTTTAGACACAGCCTAAGAAGAGCTCCTAAAAAGAGTCAACTTTTCAAACAGAAAGAATTTTAGGTTGTAAAACATGAGTAGCAATCTGGGAAGGAGTAATAGCTCTTAATACGGCACTCTTTTGCACTAGGATGGCATAAGCATTTTTAAACCATGGTAGGTGCACAGACACTTTCTCTGGTGGAAGCTGTCCCCCAGACACAAGCTTTAACTGTTCCAGTGCTGGCTAGTTTTCAAAACAGAATCACTATGTTGTCAACCGTTTCAAGAACTCCTAGTGTCAAAGGAGCAAAGCAGAGAAAAGGTTATTTCAGTTCTCACTGTGTTCCCTCTCCTGCCCTCTTACTGGTTGAGGTGAGGTTGAGCAGCACATGTTGCTCTGAGGATCAGTTGCCTGCTTTAAAATTAACATTAGGGAAGGTAACACAGACATAAGCAACACAGATGCCATTTCAAAGATGGAGTCCTACTTAGTAATAAACATTGAGACTGCCAACGAAATAATAAAGAGTGTTTGCTACGCATGTCTCAGAGAAGACAATGCAATGCACCGCAGAAGATTATTCTGCGCTTCAAGTGGTTTTTCCTCCATGTATCTCAGATTGCTTTATAAACATTAAGTCCTTACACAATATTCTGGTGAAGTAGGAAAATAGTATCCCCATTCCATGGATGGAGACTATTTCTAGTGCCACTTGACCTTTTACAGTTAGACTGGACAGTATATGTACAATGAAGAATAATCCTGCATGGACAGGGAGATGGGACTACTGGATCTTGCCTGCCTCTGACTTTAATGATTCCCATTCCTGGTAAATTTTATTATACTTGAGTACAATGCAGTAAAATTGAGCCTGGCATAAATCCACCTGACAAAGAGAAAGTCCCTTTAGAAATCCAGTAGTGACCGATTTGCTATGTATTAACTAAAATAACAAACTATACGTCAACTCACCATCCACTCTGGCATGTGGAAAGCAGAGGTACCTGCGCTGCTGTCCCATTTCTCCATAGCTGAGACTTTTCAAGTTTGTTCTGTAGCAAAGGGAATTGCTATTTGGATGTGCAAAAAAAAAAAAAAAATACACACACTGTACGAGCGCACTCAAACTCAAGAGCCAAACTCCTAGCTTTTCAGGAGCTTCAGTGGCTGCACCCCCTTCCAGCACAGGCCTTCTATTCAAATGAACCTCATTAGTCAAGTGCTCAGACAGAAGATAGGCAGCTCCAAGGACTGATTCAATGCCTCGTTTCTGTTTGAAACCCTGGGCCAGATGACGCTCTCAAACACAGCTTCTCTTGTGGCTACTTCATACTTTCAGCTGGGCACTGCATGATGCACAAGTAATGAACCCCTCTCTCTACAGACTTTTAGCTCCAGTTGAGTGCAGAGTGCATGCCTGGCAACCTTGCTTTTGTGTGTGTGATATCTATCAATGGCCTGCATACGCCCCTAAGAATACGTCACCGAAAATGCTGATACCGTGATCAATGAGGATCAAGGTCAAGAACGCACTTCTATTTTTATAGCTCCTTTTTGTACTGTATTGTAAACATGTGTCTCCTTGAATATAGCTGGATACTTGATAGCATTAAAAGTTCATGTAACTCTGAACAAAATAGCATACGAGTGCCTCTAGCTGCTAAAAATGTACTCCTGGCAAACTAGCAAAACAGTGTATTTAAAATTAACCTCTAAGTGCCACAATTTTGTATAGAACACAGTAAATATTGTTTTTAAAGAATATATGCATTTATCAGACTCAGGGAAAAGCAGTGGAGTGTATTTACTTGTCCACAGCTCCCTCTGCTGGGTACCATGCACACCCCTCTTTTTGGAACTAGCTGAAAAACAGGTTTCAGAGGAACAGCCGTGTTAGTCTGTATTCGCAAAAAGAAAAGGAGTACTTGTGGCACCTTAGAGACGAACCAATTTATTTGAGCATGAGCTTTCGTGAGCTACACGAAAGCTCATGCTCAAATAAATTGGTTAGTCTCTAAGGTGCCACAAGTACTTCTTTTCTTTTAGCTGAAAAACAGGTACTGTATAAACATCTAGCTGAAATGAACGATTATAAAGTGTTCTCATGTTCAGAAGAGTTATGGGGTCCAATGTTTGTTCACTCCACATTAAACTTGCTCAGTTCACAAGTAAAATTATGGCTTTGTGATCTGCTAATGCTGCACACTCAGCATGGGGTTTCTAAATTAAGTTGGGTCTTTCTGGTTCATTCACTACCAACATTTAAGATTCTGCAATCAGAATTTAGTGAAGAATCTATCTTCAATGCACAAACTAGAAAAGAATCCAGCTCATTATTCTGTAGCTGCATCGGTTCTGCAGGAGTAAAAAGTAGTAAAAACTTTCATCATTACAGTCTGGAGAGCCATGTCTGATTACACACAAAACAGATGTTAGAATAAAGTGTCAAACAACAGCACATTAATATTTTATCTGTTATTGGCTTTTTATAAAAGAGAAATTTCATATAACAATGGCAATCTGGACTAACTAGCTAATCTTCTTACAGAAGTTAGTTTTCCAATTATAAGCTCCAAATTCCACCCAAAAGAAACCGATCCCCTTGAAAATTTCCATGCCATTTCTCATTCAGAGAGATTTATTTCTGGGAAACCCCCCAAAAAAGAGGTTTAAAGTTATGACGGTTGACTTTTTCTCATCTCTGAATTTTTGAACAATTTCCTAAGGTTTTTTTGGCACATCATCTCCAAAATGGCTCACACTACGAACTTACAAATGTGTTTTAGCATTGCTGATAAATGTCTTCCAGTGTTTGAACACATATTAGTATTCCAACAGCATACTTCCATAACAGAACAAAACAACGGGGCAATGTTAAGGTTGGATGGGAGCTGCAAATTGGTGGGGGGGGTGTTAGTGAATGATTATATGGCAGTGGAAACCTGGCTGGATATCTTTACTGTTCATACAGAGTTTAATGTGGATTTTTTTTATTTGATAGGTATAGAATTTTTGTAAATAAAGTAATGGGGGGCGGTGCCACCTTGAATCCACTGAAATGCTGTCAAATTTAGCTCTTCTATAACAAAGTTTTTTGTTTGTTAACAATACTTTAAGACAACTGGACAGCACTCTGGCTTCTCTCTTTCTCAGAGATATCGACAGCTTCCCCTGCATGCTTCTTAGAAGTACCATGCAAGAGGATGAATACAGCACTTCACACTTATTCATTCCTCTCTCTTCCATCCTGCCCTCATCAGAGGGTATTTGGCTTCTGAAACCACCTTTTCTTAATTTTGCATTGAAAAGCTCACCTAAATGCCTGGGACAGTGTCCTGTAATCTACAGTAGTTTTCCTCTCCTATCCTCCTAGTGTACCAACAAATGGTTTGGAGTTGCCAGGTACTAGCTGAGACAGGGTCATCTGAGGCTAGGGGATAAAACTGAAACCCAAGCAGAGCATCTAGTATGTTTTGGACAAAGAGTTCTAATGAAATAGGGACAAATTCAATGCTGGGGTAAGCAGGGACAACTCCACGGAACTGGATGTAATCCTAATATGTCAGTGGTGAATCTGGCCCATAGACTAGATCAGGGGTCTCAAACATGCGGCCCGCGGGGTTATTTTCTGCAGCCCGCCAGCTCCCCGCGGCTCCCACGCCCCCAGTGCTTACCTAGAGCAGCTCTGGCCCGGCGCGCACTGGGGGCAGGGCAGGCTCCCTGCCTACCTGCCCCGCGCCGCTCCTGAGGGAGTGGGGGCACAGGGGTCTGTGTGTTGCCCTTGCTTCCAGGCACCGCCCCCCACTGCTCCCATTGGCCGGGAATGGGGAACTGTGACCAATGGGAGGTTCCGGGGAGGTACCTGGAGGAGTGGCCAGGGAATTAAGAATTAAGGAAGAATTAAGCACTATGAGAATTAAGGAAACCCTGTCCTGACAAGTCTTGAGGAGCACCCTGTGTATGAAGGGGAACGGCAGGAACACGTACAGCAGGTGACCCATCCATGACAAGTGAAAGGCATCCACGATGGAGCCTGGGCTGTGGTTCAGGAAGGAGCAGAATCTCTGGCACTTCCTTTTGCCCCACCTCTGGAAAATTGAGTGAGTGATGTCCCATCTGAGGGACCACTCGTGTCCATGGAACGAGCAACTGAGGTGGTCTGCCAGCTTGTTCTGCACCCCCGGAAAATGCGACACCTGCAGGGTGTATGGAGTGGGCAATACAAAAGTCCGACAGCACGAGGGCTTCCCGACAGAGGGGAGAGGAACGAGCACCACCGTGTTTGTTTATATAGAACATCGCTGCGGTATTGTCTGTGAGCAGCAATACACACATGCCCTGCAGACCGGCCTGAAACACTTGGCATGCCAGGCGAACTGCCCTCAGCTCCATCACGTTGATGTGCAGCGATAGCTCTGCATGGGACCAGAGGCCCTGGGTTCTGATATTGCCCAGATGCACTCCCCGACCGAGCGTGGCCAAGGGAAAGCGTGGGGTGGGGTTTTGCGAAGGGTACTCCCGCACAAACCAGCTGAGGTTGCAGCCACCATTGGAGAGAGTGGAGAACTTGAGGCGTGAGGGTCACGATTGAGTCCGATGGGTCCCTGCCTGGTCTGTGCACCTGCGCTAACCATGTCTGGTGCGCCATCCTTGTGCCCATCTTCAAAAGTTGGGCTTGGGGCTGGGGGGCTGTTTGGTTGAACCCTGACCTTGGCCCGAGGAGGATTGTGGTGGGAGTTTCCTGTTATTTCTGCCCCTCCTCCTAGGTGGATCCCGCCTAGAGGGTCCTGGGTAGAAACAGGACGGGGGCTGAGGTCTAAAGGGCTTTCTCTGAGGCGCTGGGGTGTGTAGCCCCAGAGACTTCAGAGTTGCCCACGAGTCCTTCAGGCTATGCAGGCACGTGTCCGTATTTTGAGCAAACAGGCCCTCACAGTCAAAGGGGAGGTCCTGAATTGTATTTTGGACCTCAGGTGGGATCACTGAAACCTGAAGCCATGCACTCCGCCTCATAGCAATGGCGGTGGCCATGGTTCTAGCCGCAGAGTTTGTTGCGTCCATGGCTGCCTAGAGGACGGTCCTAGAGACCACTCTACCCTCCTCAAGGAGCGCACCGAACTCCCTGTGAGAATCAGCTGGGATTAACTCCTGGAATTTAGCCAACGAGCTCCAGGAATTGAAAGTGTAACAGCTAAGCACTGCCTGCTGATTTGCTACCCGAAGCTGGAGCCCCCCAGTCAAATAGACTTTACAGCCAAAGAGATCCAGCTTCTTGGCATCATGTGACTTAGGTGCGGGGCCTGGTTGATCCTGCCACTCCTTGTGGTTTGCCGCATCAACCACCAGAGTCCCCAGTTGGGGGTGAGTAAACAGATGCTCATAGCCCTTTTGTGGCACAAAGTAGCGTCTCTCGACCCCTTTAGCCGTTGGTGGTATAGAGACCAGGGTTTGCCAGAGCACCTTCGTGGTGTTCTGAATTGTGCTTATGAGGGGCAAAGCTACCCTGGAAGGATCCTCGGGGGTGAGGATGTCCACTATCGGACCTGAGTCCTCCATAACCTCCTCTGCCTGGAGGTTGAGGTTGACTGCTACCCTCCTAAGCAGGTCCTGGTGGCCTTGGTATCCACTGGTGGTAGAGTGGTGGAGGTGCCCGCCACCGCCTGGTCCGGCGAAGAGGAGGAAGAAGTTCCCAGGACAGGGTCTTCCTGCTCCTCGGGTTCTCTGGAGGCCGAGTCAGGTACCTTGGAGCACCCCGCGACCGGAGGTTCAGGGAGAGGAGAGGCCGTGCTTGACTGTGGCCACTCAACAGCCCTGTCCCGTAAGGGATCCTCAGGGACCCCAGGGGTGTGGCGTGCCATCGACGTCGCTGATGGAGGGGCACCGGGGGCCGATACCATCAACACTGGCCTAGATCCCTGACCTTGAGCCTGGTGGTAGGCCCGGGGGGGGGGGTCCAAACAGGCCATTGCACTGGGCCCTGCCACTGCAGTGGCCAAGTGGCGACTCGTGCCGATTATTCCACCAACCTACGGTGCCGAGACTGGGAGTGGCTGCATCGGGACACAGACAATTCCGCGTCTGACTCTGACAAGTATTCTGTACCTGACCATGGGGGAGTGGAGCCCGACGGTGCCAGGGAATGGTACCAGGGAGATGGAGATTGGCGCCGCAACATCATGGGCTTCCCCCGATGACGAATCAACGGCGGCGCTGCCGCCAGAGCCACCGACACCATTGGTGCCGCCACCGGTGCCACCATTGGGGTGGGAGGGATAGCTCAGTGGTTTGAGCATTGGCTTGCTAACCCCAGGGTTGTGAGTTCAATCCTTGAGGAGGGAACTGGGGCAAAAATTGGGGATTGGTCCTGCTTTGAGCAGGGGGTTGGACTAGATGACCTCCTGAGGTCCCTTCCAACCCTGAGATTCTATGATTCTATGATCGGTGTTGCGGCCAGTGTTGTAATCGCCCACGATGCTGTGCACGACGCCACAATCGGTGCCATCGCCGTCACTACTGGTGGTGCCTGAGTTTGCGGGGCCAGGTACTGAGCCGTCATATCAATGAGGTCTCGAGCCGCCTCATATGCGTCTGGAGTGGAGAAGAGATCAAGCTCTTCCTTCAAATCGTCATGGGTAGGAGAGTCTGTTCTTGCCGGACTCAACGGCTCTGCACCTGGGGCCAGAGTCAACCGTGCCGGTTCTGAGGGACCAGACCTAGGGTGTCCTGCCAGAGGACGCATCCCTCTGGAATCCCCCCTCGGCTTCCTGCCCAGGGAACGTCCCCTGTCTGGTTTCTTTTTCTTACGCGGCACTGGAGACTGTGAACGGTGCCGCTGTGAGGCACTGGCCTTGCGGGCTGGGAAGCAGTGCCAGTGCTCCCTGGTGGAGTCCTTCCTCGGTGCCGGGACATCCCGCACCGAAGGTGCCGGCATCGGCTCAGGCTGTGGCTGAAGGGCCGACTCCATCAAGAGGAGCTTCAGGCGATAGTCCTGCTCCCTCTTAGTCCTGGGTCTGAAATAGGGCACTTATCTGTCTGATGGCCCTCCCCGAGGCACTTGAGACAGGTGGCGTGCGGATTCTTGTTGGCATAGGTTTTGCACACCTCTCGCACGCTTTAAACCCCTGCGACCGAGGCATACCCCGGAGCCAGGGAGAGTAGAATGGGGGGGGAAGTTCGTAAAGTAATCTAATCTACAACTATTAACTACTAACAAACAACTATGTACACTAGAAACCAGGGAACCACTAGGTAAGGCACTTGCAAAGCAAGAGACTAAGCTGTTCCAATGACCGTCACGGGCGGTAAGAAGGAACTGAGCAGGTGCTGGGTTGGCAGCGACATATTTACACCGCCATGAAGGCGCCACTCTAGGGGTCTCCACAGCCGACCCAACGGGTTCCGCTAGGGAAAAGCTTCCGGCGAACGTGCACGCAGCGTGCACACACACCTACTGGAATGCACGAGCAATCACTCGAAGAAGAACCAGTGCTTCTAGCCCTGCGAACACCTGCAGCTATTTCTCAAACTAATGCTCTCTCATTAGCCTTCAGAAGATTTAATTGGAAACTGAGAATTGATTGCTCCTCTCAAACAGTGAAACAAAAAGCATCGGTTGAAAAGTTTAAAAAGAAATTAATTTTTAAAAGTCACTTGCGGGCTGACTATATGTATTAGTAACTCCAATAAGGAAGTCAGTATTATTCCACTGTGCTCAACAAGCTAATGAAATATTAATTCAAATAATTCTGAATCTGCTGCAAATCTTGACTTCTGCAATCATCACGTTTTTGAATCATTAGTATCTGGTGTGTGTTTTTATATATTCTTGTACTCACAGAAAATATAACTCACGTAAAAACATCATACTTGGAAAATACTTCCAATATCAAATGAAATAAAATGGATTACTTCCAAGCCTTGTTAGGCTAAGATCTTTGTGCCAGGAACTTCATCTCCACATCTGTCTGTAAAGCACACAGAACACATTTTAAGCTAAATAAAAATAGTTCTACCACCATTTTCTTGCATGCTGGACCTACTAAACTTGCATTGCTTCCTATACCCTTATTTTAGCAGAGGAAAGGCATCCCATGATAGGAAAAGGCAGATAATGAATCCTGGTCCCCTAGATATCCTAAAAAAAAATCAGACCTTGAAATCTATAAGAAATGAACTGGTCTTAGTCCAGTTCCTACTGCAACATATCATAAATGATCACCACAAAATAGGTACCATCTTAGACAGCGTGAGCAAGCAGTTCAGTATGTTGGCAAAACTCCCATTGACTTCAAGGAGGGAGTTTTACCTGTTTAATGTACTGCAGGAGCCCACAGAGTAAAAGGAACAGAATGAGTAAGAATGCACCATGTTCCTCTTGCCCCGGGTCAAGGATAAGGCATTCAAAAGAAACTTGCCCTGCTACAGAACTATTCTGTGGATAGAGAGCTCCAGTATCCAGGACTCTTAATTTAGCATCTTTCATGAGTGAAATTCACCCCTGTGCAGAGAGCTACCACAAGCCCTAAAGTGCACAAGAAACATCACTTTCTTTGTCACTCTGATCATCAGAAAGATGCCGAACCATATTCAATAAATAGCTCCCTCAGTTAAATGAGCCTTGGACTAGCAGAACAGCTGAAGGCTTTAAAAACATTTGGTAAACAAAATTTAAACAGAGAGGTGAAATGCTCACTGGGAAGGACACCCCAGGACAGGCTTTCACCTAGTAGTAACAAGTTTGAGAGAGGAGAGGAAAAGTGATTCCAAAGCCTTATGTAAATAGGGCTTTAGAGCCTGCTTTAATAAACGCTTTCCCTGAAACCACAGAGGAAGACACGGCCTGAAAAATTAGAAATATTAAGAGGTCTCTGCTGGAGCTCATAGAAATTCTTGGCTCTACAGAATAACGGATCCAATCTCTGTTGAAAACTTGAATAAAACTTAATGACAGACAGAGTCTCTTCAGTAGAACAACCAAACAAGGCAAGCCTCAGTAAGAGATGTTTGGCAATTAAACAAGAAGGAAGTTTAACGTGAGAAGACAGGCAATGAAAACTCTACATGGACACTAGGGGGTGCTGAGAGTCTGCAGAACAACAGCATTTATTCCTTATTTAATACATTCAACTTGATGGTTGCAAAAAAGCTTCCAATTTACACCTTTCTGTGGGAACTCTGGCGTTAGGGGACAGCAAGCTGGGCAACTGCCTGGGGCCCCATGCCACAGTGGTCCTTGCAAAGCTACAGAGCTCAGACTCCAGCTTCAGCCCCAGGTGGGAGGGCTCAGGGCCTGGGGCTTCAGCCCTATGCAGTGGGGCTTCAGCTTTCTATCCTGGGCCCCAGCAAGTCTAATGCTGGCCTTGCTTGGCAGCCCCCCTGAAACCTGCTCATGGGCCCCCAGGGGGCCCTGGTCCCCTGGTTGAGAACCACTGTCTTACAGCATACAGCTCCACTTGGAGACATTTATCATTATGAACAGCACTGCTTTAATGAGAGAAAGTAGAAAATTAATAAGGGCTCCCTCAAAAGAAGGCCATTACTCTGGTGCCAATGTACAAAATGAAGCAGGAGGGGGAAACTTAGTACCCACTGTGCCAACTTTAGAACGAGCCTGCATTATTTCTATTCAACAGATGAGATCCCAGGAAAGAGTACATTAAATGCTCAAACGCACACATTGTTTTCCCACCTGTTTGAGCAAGGTATTTGCTGTTAAATGGACTGGAACCCTATTACATATTTACTTTTAAATAAGTACTTTCAGTGTTTGTAAATTAATGATCTCCATGTATGCCATACCAGTTCCAAGCTCTTTGGGACATTGTGGGTGAGGGCCTAGCTCAGAGAGCAACCTTCTTTAGGTGGGAAGCCTGAATGGCAACACTTTTCACAGAAAGTCCCACTTTACGTGATCCTGCTAATGGTGAGTTTGAGAGTCTACGTAAGACATTCCAGTAACTAAAATACTTAAAAGAAGTGCAGCAATTGCTTGCAAGAATGCGTATGCAGGAGAATACAGAATGGATTTTCTCTGTCTGTAGAGTCCTCTGCAGTTCATCCTCTGGACTCAGAAGGCCCACCACTAAACACAGTGGGGTTCAGCATAAGGAAATGCCTTCTACCGGTGCCAAAGACTTCCTCAATTAGACGAGCTGCTGAGCTAATGAACAGTTACATTTAGAAAATTAATTCTATTATAACTGAATAAATAAATAAATGATAAAGCCCCCACCTAGCTCTCCTGCAGTGCTTTTCATCCATAGATCTTCTAGCACTTTACATAGGAGATAAATATCATTCCCATTTTACAGATGGGAAACTGAGGCACAAAGGTGAAGTGGTTTCCCCAATGTCACCCAGCAAGCCAATGGAAGAGCCAGGAATTAGAATCCATGTCTCTTAAGCCCCAGTCCAGCTAGCCCTACAATTAATGCATTTTGATAAATTACTAAAATCCTAGGAAGTACAACAGAAATTCGTATGATTGGTTTGTCTATATATTCATCTTAAATACTTCATGACAATGAGTTTATAGACCAAGTCCAAATGCCCAATGAAAATCTAGGGGATCTAAGCGTATGTCACCTTTCCAGGGACATAGAGCATAGCCTATAACTTCTAATCACCAAAAAGGGCATTCAAACTCACCTTCCACCCATTCAAAACACTCTAACAAAATGATTTCAGAGGCCGAAAGAGGGCTAGACACAAAAGCTGCACCTCTCTAACTGGTATAGTTAAAGCAGCATAACTGGATGGAATTATATCAGTATAAAGGTGTTTATATCTGTGTAGTTTAGTCCCATATAGGAAGGGGAATAAGCTATGCTAGTATAACTACTCTGGTATAAGACAGTTTTATAACAATTTATCCACATTCGCATTACGGGTTGTACCAATGTAAGCATTTCACAAAAAATCCCACAGCCCTAACCAAAATAATTATATCAGTATAAAAACTGTATAAACCAGAATTTATACACTAGTTACATTTAGGGCTTTCTAAACTTCAGGTTTTTTACCTGAGGTTTACTGATTGCCATTTAACTTGAGGTAGTTAACACATTTTCAGAGGCTGGCCTGAATTTAAGCTAAGGGCTGGTCTACACTAGAAAATTAGGTCAACCCCACCTATGTTGCTCAGGGATGTGAAAAATCCATACCCCTGAGCAACATAGTTAAGGAGACATAAGTCCCCAGGTAGACAGTGCTAGGTCGATGGAAGAATTCTACCACCGACTTAGGGCATAGCTACACTACAAAATTAAGTCGACCTAATTTACATCAGCATACAACCACCACAGTAATTACATCACTTGTGCATGCCTACACTTTGCTCCTTGTGTTGGTGGTGTGCGCCCTCATCAGGAGCATTTGCAATGGTTGAACTCTCAGTGTGGGGCACTGTGGGATGGCTTCTGAAAGTCAGCAACAGTTGATGCAAGCAAGGCAGTGTCTACACTGATAATGCATTGTCCTAACCAGATTGACACTGACTCCATGCCTCCTGTGGACGTGGAGTTAAGAACATAAGAATGGCCACACTGGGTCAGACCAAAGGTCTGCCCAGCCCAGTATCCTGTATACCGACACTGGCCAATGCCAGGTATCCCAGAGGGAATGAACCTAACAGGTAATGATCAAGTGATCTCTTTCCTGCCATCCATCTCCACTCTCTGACAAACAGAGGCTAGGGACACAATTCCTTACCCGTCCTGGCTAATAGCCATTAATGGACTTAACCTCCATGAATTTATTCAATTCTCTTTTAAACCCTGTTATAGTCCTAGCCTTCACAACCTCCTCAGGCAAGGAGTTCCTCAGGTTGACTGTGTGCTGTGTGAAGAAGAACTTCCTTTTATTTGTTTTAAACCTGCTGCCCATTAATTTCATTTGGTGGCCCCTAGTTCTTATATTATGGGAACAAGTAAATAACTTTTCCTTATTCACTTTCTCCACACCACTCATGATTTTATAGACCTCTATCATATCCCCCATTAGACTCCTCTTTTCCAAGCTGAAAAGTCCAAGCCTCTTTAATCTCTCCTTATATGGGACCCGTTCCAAACCCCTCATCATTTTAGTTGCCCTTCTCTGAACCTTTTCTAATGCCAGTATATCTTTTTTAAGATGAGGAGACTACATCTGTACACAGTATTAAAGATGTGGGTGTACCATGGATTTATACAAGGGCAATAAGATATTCTCCGTCTTATTCTCTATCCCTTTTTAAATTATTCCTAACATCCCGTCTGCTTTTTTGACTGCCACTGCACACTGCGTGGATGTCTTCAGAGAACTATCCACAATGACTCCAACATCCTTCTTCTGATTAGTTGTAGCTAAATGAGCCCCCATCATATTGTATGGATAGTTGGGGTTATTTTTTCCAATGTGCATTACTTTACATTTATCCACATGAAATTTCATTTGCCCTTTTGTTGCCCAATCACTTAGTTTTGTGAGAACTTTTTGAAGTTCTTCACAGTCTGCTCTGGTCTTGACTATCTTGAGCAGTTTAGTATCGTCTGCAAACTTCGCCACCTCACTGTTTACCCCTTTCTCCAGATCATTTATGAATAAGTTGAATAGGATTGGTCCTAGGACTAACCCTTGGGGAACACCACTAGTTACCCCTCTCCATTCTGAAAATTTATCATTTATTCCTACCCTTTGTTCCCTGTCTTTTAACCAGTTCTCAGTCCATGAAAGGATCTTCCCTCTTATCCCATGACAATTTAATTTACTAAGAACCTTTGGTGAGGGACCTTGTCAAAGGCTTTCTGGAAATCTAAGAACACTATGTCCACTGAACTCCCCCTTGTCCACATGTTTGTTGACCCCCTCAGAGAATTCTCACAAGAGATCAGTAAGACATGATCTCCCTTTACAGAAGCCATGTTGACTTTTGCACAACAATTTATGTTCTTCTATGTGTCTGACAATTTTATTCTTTACGATTGTTTCAACTAATTTGCCCGGTACTGACATTAGACTTACCGGTCTGTAATTGCCAGGATCACCTCTAGAGCCCTTCTTAAATATTGGCATTACCTTAGCTATCTTCCAGTCATTGTGTACAGTAGATGATTTAAAGGACAGGTAACAAACCATAGTTAATAGTTCCGCAATTTCACATTTGAGTTCTTTCGGAACTCTTGGGTGAATGCCATCTGGTCCCGGTGACTTGTTACTGTTAAGTTTCTCAATTAATTCCAAAACCTCCTCTAGTGACACTTCAGTTTGTGACAATTCCTCAAATTTGTCACCTACAAAAGACAGCTCAAGTTTGGGAATCTCCCTAACATCCTCAGCCGTGAAGACTGAAGCAAAGAATTCATTTAATTTCTCTGCGATGACTTTATCGTCTTTAAGTGCTCCTTTTGTATCTCGATCGTTCAGGGGCCCCACTGGTTGTTTATCAGGCTTCCTGCTTCTGATGGACTTAGAAAACATTATGTTATTACCTTTTGAGTTTTTGGCTAGCTGTTTGTCAAACTCCTTTTTGGCTTTTCTTATTACATTTTTACATTTAATTTGGCACTGTTTATGCTCCTTTCTATTTACCTCAATAGGATTTGACTTCCACTTTTTAAAAGATGCCTTTTTATCTCTCACTGCTTCTTTTACATGGTTGCTAAGCCACAGTGGCTCTTTTTTAGTTCTTTTACTGTGTTTTTTTAATTTGGGGTATACATTGAAGTTGAGCCTCTATTATGGTGTCTTTGAAAAGTGTCCATGCAGCTTGCAGGGATTTCAATCTAGTCACTGTACCTTTTAATTTCTGTTTAACTAACCTCCTCATTTTTGCACAGTTCCGCTTTCTAAAATTAAATGCCACAGTGTTGGGCTGTTGAGGTGATCTCCCCACCACAGGAATGTTAAATGTTATTATATTATGGTCATTATTTCCAAGCGGTCCTGTTACAGTTACCTCTTGGACCAGATCCTGCGCTCCACTCAGCACTAAATCCAGAGTTGCCTCTCCCCTTATGGGTTCCTGTACCAGCTGCTCCAAGAAGCAGTCATTTAAAGTATCGAGAAATTTTGTCTCTGCATTTTGTCCTGAGGTGATACGTACCCAGTCAATATGGGGATAACTGAAATCCCCCACTATTATTGAGTTCTTTATTTTGATAGCTTCTCTAATCTCCCTTAGCATTTCATCTTCACTATCACTGTCCTGGTCAGGAGGTCGATAATAGATCCCTACTGTTATATTCTTATTCGATCATGGAATTACTATCCATAGAGATTCTATGGAGCATGTGGATTCATTTAAGATTTTTATTTCATTTAATTCTACATTTTCTTTCACATATAGTGCCACTCTCCCTCCCCCCACCCCACGACCTGTTCTGTCCTTCCAATATATTTTGTACCCTGGAATGATTGTGTCCCATTAATCCTCCTCACTCCACCAGGTTTCTGTGATGCCTATTATATCAATATCCTCCTTTAACACGAGGCACTCTAGTTCACCCATCTTATTATTTAGACTTCTAGCATTTGTGTGCAAGCACTTTAAAAACTTGTCACTGTTTATTTGTCTGCCCTTTTCTGATGTGTCAGATGTTTCTTGTCTGATCTGGCACATACTTTATCCTTTTCCATCCTCTCCTCCTGACTAAAACCTAGAGAATCTCTAGCAATAGATTCTCCTCTAAGAGAAGTCCCTATCTGATCAACGTGCGCCTCTGCAGCAACCGGCTTTCACCATCTCTTAGTTTAAAAACTGCTCTGCAACCTTTTTAATGTGAAGTGCCAGCAGTCTGGATCCACTTTGGTTTAGGTGGAGCCCATCCTTCCTGTACAGGCTCCCCCATCCCAAAAGTTTCCCCAGTTCCTGATAAATCTAAACCCCTCCTCTCTACACCATCGTCTCATCCACGCATTGAGACTCTGAAGCTCTGCCTGCCTACCTGGCCCTGAGCGTGGAAGCATTTCTGAGAATGCCACCATAGAGGAAAATTGGATTGGAAAAATGCACCATAGAGGTCCTGGATTTCAGTCTCTTTCCTAGCAGCCTAAATTTAGCCTCCAGGACGTCTCTCCTCCCCTTCCCTATGTCATTGGTACCTACATGTACCACGACCACCGGCTCCTCCCCAGCACTACACATAAGTCTATCTAGATGCCTCGAGAGATCCGCAACCTTTGCACCAGGCAGGCAAGTCACCATACGGTTCTCCAAGTCATCACAAACCAGCTATCTATGTTTCTTGTCACTCTCTTGAGGGCACAAAATCACCAGCAGCCTCAGTTCCATGCCGTCAGTCAGCTTAAATCTGTCCCTATTTTGGGATATAGGAATCTTAACAGATATTCCAGGACCAGTTTAAGCAGTGTATTTTCTCAGCAATAAAATTAATATGTTTTAAATGTGCATTGAACAACCAAAGTAATTTATCCATATAATGCAAGCCAGTAATTTCCTCCAAGCAGAAACAGATATTTAACTACAGCTATTAGCCTGTGACTGTCCACGTAATCCATTCTCTCATTCTTTGTCTTCTTGCCAAGTTTGCTCTGAAGGGTCTTGGAATTGCAGATTCTTCCCTTTCCACAGATATGGAAGCCTCTTCAGGGACCCAGTCTTGCCAACTCTTGCAATTTTATTGTGAGGTTCATGATATTTGGTGCTTTTCTTATAGCCTCAGTTCCGGGAGTCATGTGATTATGTAAGAATCTCTTCTTTCGGTTTTTAAAAATTGAATTTCTAGCCCTCAGGGTTGCAGAGAAAAGTTTGAAGAAAAAAACCCAAAACAAACAACACAAACTCTAAAGGGATCAAAACCAAGAGGGCAAATAAAGAAAACACGTTTTCAAGGAAATGTATCATGATTTTTTGGCAGGTTCAAGGCAGTTCATGGGAAGCTTTCTTGGACATAGTAAGATTTGAGGACAACAGGTCTAGATCTTGCATGACTAATCCAAAACTGCATGTCTTTGAAAATGCCAGGGTATATTCAGCGCATACTTATAGAACTAACAGTTTATTTTATCCATTGCACAGTCTCATTTTCGAATTTTGTTATAAAGCTGCAAAATGGCACATGAAATAACTGTACAAGAACATGAGGAGAGCAGTTATTCTCCTGGTTGCTTCAAGAGTGATTAAAATCTAGGAGTTAACACAAAAACAAACAACTCCACCAGGCTTTTCACAAAACACATATCTACAGCAATAATTAGGTTTCCAGATTTAATTTCTGGTGTGCTGAGACCACTATTTATCATGATGTCCTATACTGTCTTGCTCCTTGAGTGCCACTTGTCTGTTATACTCTCCTGTTGTCTCTTGTTTTATGGATTATAAACTTTTGGGGGCAGGGACTGTCTTTTTGCTCTGCATATGTACAGTGCTTATAAATGGGGCTCCTACTTACTGCAACAATACAAATAAATAATGATCGTGATAATTTATAACATGATCTGGAATACCCATGAGTTCCAAATTCCCAATCCTGACCCTGTTCTCCAACTTTTCCACCTTCCTGTAGAGTCATTTTACTCTCAGGTTTCAGAGTAGCAGCCGTGTTAGTCTGTATCTGCAAAAAGAAAAGGAGGACTTGTGGCACCTTAGAGACTAACAAATTTATTTGAGCATAAGCTTGCTCCTTTTCATTTTACTCTCAGATACTACTGTAAATATATCCTCAGGGCCAGAGGTATTTTCCAAATCCACTAGTCTGCTATCTGGCTCTTGAAGTTTACAAACTCAGCCTCCAACTTGCTGTCAATTGTGAATAATGCATAATAGTGCCCACCTTTTTGTGCTGTAGTTCCAGTCTCATTATAACTGCCTTTGTAAGTGTTTCAATCCTGAGCAAGGACCTGATCTTTAAGAATACCAGGAGAAGCCACGCCCCACACAGTTCCTGGTTTCTTGAGCAAGCTGCTAAAGGTTTCCCGTTGGGCCTGAATAAGTGCCCATGCAGTTTCCTCTGACGCCAGCAATTCCAGTGAGCAAGTTTCCAGCCGCACACACAAAAGGGACCTCAGCACTCCACCCTTCGGAGTGAAAGTCTACTGCTACACTAAGGAGAACATGTCCAAAAGAAAAAGTATGAAGCACGCAAGGCAACCACAAAAATCCCCAACTTGAATGAACTTGGTCATGGACAGGCTGCTTGATTTAATGGAAAGCAAGGAATATTGCTGCCAAGGGCCAAAGAATTGGGAATTCTCCACGAGTACGACAAAGAAACATCCTACCTCAGAGAAGAAAGTGGCTGGAAAAGCAAGCCTGGGCCTAGTGCAAACCATATAAGTTTGGATTAGGGAGGTCTCAGCTGACATGGAAAGTGGTTATCCTATTGAATTTTATTTCAGGACAGCTTCCCCAGTGGTTGGATCTGTAATATATTAATTTTGAAACAACTTTAAAATGAAAAACTAAAGCTCAAGGTAAATGCATACAATTTGGCAGACGTAGGCATCATGGTTTTACATTCCTGCATAACAATTCTGAGCACTTGGGGAGGCATCAATTACTATACAACTCACTGCTACTATGCATCCTTATCAGGATGAGATTGTTCAATGGGTCAGGAATATCAAGGTCAATAGGGCTGGTCACCAGCAGTTGGAATGCTCTGCCAGGACACAAGTAGAGATGGGCCTGACTCAATGACCCTAGATCTCTAGGGAAATTTGGGGACCTGGAACCGAACATTGCATCAGGCCCATCTCTGTAGAAATGTAATGGTACAGTGATTAACTAAAAGCTAGAGAGGGGTATGAGGAAGATACGGGACCTTCACATATAATGACATCTAAGGTACACAGAGTAATGCTATTGCACCCTTATGAGAAATAAGAGGACTGCCACCTGCAACCCTGGGAGCAAGGTGATCAATTCTTAAAATCCTTTTTGCAGAAAAAAGGAGATCAAAACAAGACTATCACCATCCTGTACCTTCGTTCTTCCCAGAGCAAAGTTCAGCAATTAACAGGGAAGCAGACAGATCTGGCAAATACTGTGCAGTGGAATCTGAATTCAGTCCCTCACTCCGTAGGCTTGCGAGGGCTAAATGTGCTGCATGGAACATGTGCTCAACCCCTACAGAGAGGAAGAAGAGATTCACATCACCCGAGACATCCATCTCCCACAGTCAACCCAAAAACTTAAACTGACTGGCTTCAGAAAGTCACAGCCAGTTCTGACCCAAAAGGACAGAGAGCAAATGGGGAAGAAATAGGGTTTCTGGAAGACCCCAAAACTAGGGGCAGTGAGCATATTTTGAGAGGGGTCAGAACCTTCATGTCGTCTTGATCCCAATTAAAGAAACTGAAGTTACACAAGCCAACACGGGTGGCATTCAGGACTCCATAAGTAAGCAGCCAGCTAGTTTGAATTCTAAGGTGCAGATTTGCAGGTTCAGGGGTCCTACATGATGGTACAAAGTTGAGTAGTTTTGCTATTTCCCCACAAGTTGTGTTAACAGGGGGCTGTGAGAGACTGTTTCAATTCTTTACCGAATTGCTAAAAACAATGGTCGGCTCTGAAAGCTAAATATAGGCCTGGCTCTCAGGCAAGTCAATTATATATTTTGCATTTATTTTTCCCGTAGTAAAAGGAGTAAATCTGAGAACAAAAGTCCTTCAGACCCGCAGAGAAAAAGTCAACTTTCAATATTCTTCTGTTCCTACATGCAAGGAACTACTGTACGGGTGCACATTCCAGTTAACCAGGATTGTACTGTCTCTTGTAGATGCACATTCCAGTTAACCAGGATTGTACTGTCTCTTGTAGATGCACATTCCAGTTAACCAGGATTGTACTGTCTCTTGTAGAGGTTTACACCTCAGTACTACAGTAGCAGCACCAGGTAAGAACAGAGGAAGAACCAGGGTTCTACTGTGTCTTCCACAGAGGAGTTCTGTTCATGTAGGAATCTCAAATTCACAAAGCAAAAAATCAAGGACAAGAATTTTGCTTACTTGAAACTGAGAGCGTTTTAATGGTAAAATAAAAGGGCATCTATACCAATGCTTCACTGCTGGTTTCATTCTAATGCATGGGCTAGCTGTGGATTAAGTATGCTCAAGAAAGGAAATTAGCAGGGAGGTTAAATAAAAATCATTTAAATATTGTTGTATCACATCATTGCCTTCAAAGGTTTCAAAATGCTTGTGGTGTCTGATGTTGGAAAAAGTAAATTGCTTCTGCACGCTGCTTGATTGCAAGTTATTTATAATGCACCTGTTCCTGAAGCTGAAACTGGTAAATAGGTGCTTAAACACTCACCTTCTCTCATCAGTTTGTGTAAACTACTACATTGTATTATAGATCCTGGGTAGGATAATACTCTATATTATTCTGAATGTGTCCTGGAATTAGCTGCTTATTTGGAGGAGACAAATGATGGGAAAGAAGGATGTATGCTTGAATTCTGTATAGCACACAGTAATATCTTGTCTCTCTAGACGTCTGAGGTGACTCCCCAACCCTTTGGATATATGGCATTTCAGATGAACTGGGGAGCTGACTGTAAGCAACTGATACCGCTACATGCTGAGTTTTCAACCCAAGAGCACAGCGAAGGAAATGCTAGCCAGCTTTTTAAAACACTACGCACAGAGGCTGCAAATGCCGGGCATGATGTATTTAAAAGCTGATCAGCAGCCTTTTTAAGGTGGAGAGTCTTTGCACAGCCCCAGGGATACAGCCACAGGCTAAGACGCTATTACTACCGTTTAAAACATTCAATTCCTGTTTTTTTAGATTGCCAGTTCTACTGATCTTGGCCAGTTTTTGTTTGACAAATAGTAGGGTCTTGGCATTGTTTGGAGTTCACCCTTTTCTAAATGGAAAATGGTCTTGTGATGAGCCCTGGATTTGGACTCAGAAGACCTAGGTTAATTTCCTAGCTCCCACAGACTCACTGTGTGACCCGGGGCAAGAAGTATAATCCCTCTTTTGCTTGGAAACTCATCTGTGTAATGGTGGTAATACTTCCATCTCACAGGGCAGGGGTCTCCAAACTTTATGAGATGAGGGCCATATTAGATTTTTGAAGGGGCTTCGAGGGCCAAAGCGACTGTGAAAGAAATTAAATGTATGCAAATATACGCAAAATATATGCAAAATCGTTAAAAAAACAAAACTACTCTACTCAGTTGGTTGGGACTGTTTGGTTCTATTAGTGCTGGAGTTAAAATTTAACCATTATGAAATTGTTAATTTCCATCTTCTTTACTCCATTTATTGGAGATGTAATCAAGCATCTGGCTTGTATTTTTACTCTAAGGCAGGGGTCCGTGCCTGCTCAGCTGCAACTCTCCCCTAAGGTGGTTCCCCTTTTGGGGGGACACTGGCTCCCGGGGGCATTCACCCCTCTGCACAGCTCAGCTGAGCTACCCGCCCCCCACCCGCGCAAGCTGCTGCCGGCAGCCCCTCCCCCTGCCTGCTCGGCGTGCCTACTCAGCTGTTCTCTTCTCCCATTGGGAGGGCCGGACAAATGGATGCCCCAGGCCGGATCCAGCCCACAGGCCATAGTTTGAAGACCCCTGTCATAGGGGAATACATTCATTAGCGTATGTGAGGTGCTCAGATACCACAGCAAGGAGCGCCACAGTAAAGCCAATAAAGAGATATGATATCTTAAAAACTGAAAAATATAAAGCTGCCAAATGAGAACTGTCAACCTTAATTGCAATCTTCATCCTCAACATGGAGAAGTCTGCGGAGGAGGGATAGGAAGGAGTCAAGTAATACAGAGAAACTAAAGCAAAATTTGAGAGATGTCATGAAGAAATGCACGCGTGCATAAAGAAAAATTCCTGAATGCGTGGAGCCAGCTTCCAAGCAAGGCTGTTGAAGACTGAATGAATCACTAAGGGCATTCAAGAACACGTTTGAGATAATATCCTCAGGAATATGAGTATTAAATAGATGATGAGCCTTGCTTGAAGAGCTAAACAGCCTGTTTATTAACTAAAAACAAGGGTGAAAACTGTTCTTTCTTATATGTTCCTTTTTTGAAAATAACAAGATCAACAAAAAGGTTTCAGAGGAACAGCCGTGTTAGTCTGTATTTGCAAAAAAGAAAAGGAGTACTTGTGGCACCTTAGAGACTAACCAATTTATTTGAGCATGAGCTTTCGTGAGCTACAGCTCACTTCATGTTTAACATTATGTCTGCATGTTAAGATAGGAATGTTCTCCCTATTTTTTGTTCATCTTCACTATGCACTGTTGTCTTTTTTACTATTCTTAGCACCCATGGGCTTTAACCAAGGAGCTTATGTCAATTAAGCTATCTCATTTATGATAAGCATGACTGCCAAAGGTGGCCAAATATTCTAAAAGTCCAGATTGCACATTACTCTGAACAGTTCCCAAAAATCAGAGCAGAGAGACCTCTTTCCATTAAAATGAAATAGAGGGGCTGGGAGAGAGGGGAGATAATCAATATTGCTGCAACACAGCAGTGGCAGGGGGTAGTGGCATATGTAAGTACCAACAGTTTCATGTAAGAATGGATTATCAGTTGAGTAATCCTGCTGAAATGCATTTCCCCAGTGAAAAATTTGGTCATAGTAGCAAAGTGACTGCAGAATCCCAAAGGTCACTAGAAAGAGATCAAAGGACCCCCACCACTTCCATTGAGCAGTGAAATTTATCAAGGACTCAACATGCAGAACAATTGCCAGACTGGCCAGTCCTCCTCCAACGTCCTGCCCAACAAGCTGCTTCTACAATTATGTGAAAGAAACAGACCAAACATTTGAATTCTCCTCTGTTGCAAACCTCACCACAGTTCTCCATGCCTTTATCTCTTCTGGCCCAGACTCCTGAATACACTCTATTTAGGGCTATCCAGGGTAGACTGCTTGCAGGCTTCAGCTACAACAGAATGCATCCACAGCAGGGGGGGCTGCTACCACCAGCATATAACACAGCACAATGGGCCCCTCCACTGCTTTTTTTCTTCTGAAGACAACTCAAGGTATCAAAACCCCAAGAGGTACCTGGCAGCCTGAGAGATCCCATCTCTCCCTACATCTTGTGGCGTTAGTTAAAATCAGACAGGGTGCTCTTGTTGTCTAGTTCTGGGAGTAAAACTTCAGAGGATTTGTCAAAAACGGTTATCAATAGAGGGTCTTTGCCTGTGTAATTCACTCCATCTGATTGTCTTCCAGAACTTGGTGGCCTAAAACTTATTTGTTAAGGCAGGGCTTTGACGATCATCGTGTCTGTAAGAGGATTCTTTGTGAGAGAGGAAAAAGGCAGAATGGTGTGTTTAGCCCATCCATCTGACCAACTTACATACTTTGTTTGTAATTTGTTATGCACCCAGATGCTTGGTAGTAATGGTGTGTTAACCAATATGATAGGAGTAGACAAAGTTGCACATGATTTACTGAGATAAAAGTTACTGTCTTAGAATTGCACCACCCAGATATGAGCTTCTCATTGGGCAGCAGTACAGGATTAGCAATAGGTTCTTGGACAACCCACAAGAGAAAAGAGGGAAGGAAAATCAGTAAATGTCTACCCAAAAAGGTGGGCACAGCAGCCCCGATTATGCCCAATCTGAGACAGACTTCCTGAGAGTGGCTATAACATTTTTGAAGTTGGTAAAAAGACAAAAGTAAATTCTGTCGGAGGTCATAATGGGTTTATGCTAAGCCTGGTCTGTGCCCATCACAAAGGCCCATCACAATATGGCTTTTGTTCAGAGAGGCCAAAAACTAGAACAGCACAGAAACTGCAGGTCAAGAGTGAGGAACTATGACAGAGCCATGCACAGAAATTTGCTAGATGTGGGTCAAACCAGGGCTATTACCTTTTTGTACAAAGTTTTAAATAAAATAGAAAGGAAAGTTAAAGAACTTTTCATCAAGGTTTTATGAACACACAGATTGCCAGACTGCATCAGACCCAAAGTCAATCAAGTGTAGGATCCTCTTTCTCACAGCGGCCAGTACCAGATGTTTCAGAGGAATTCGTAAGAATCCTACATTAGGCAGGTGTGTGGTAATCTGCCCCCTACATGAGGCTTTATCCTGATCATTAATTGTTAAGAGATTGGCTTAAACCGTGGAGCATGAGGTTTTAATGCGTGTTCTGGAAGCCTTCTGAGATCATAGTTAGCAGGTGCTTATAGAGGGCAGATATAGCACAGATGAAGCTAAAATAGCTACAGTACTCTCCACTGTACCTTTGTGAGCTGGCTAGAGTGGCCAGCTCCTGAACAGTCCTGGTAATTAACATCTCATTTGTATCCAAACCTCCCTCTTTGCCATGAAGTACTGATACCTTAAAAAAAACCAAAACCCTGCTTTAAGATGACTCTCCCACTAGATGATCCAAAATGGCAGCAATATGGATTGCAAATTCCCTTAATGCAGTTCCTGTAGTCTTACAGCCCTTTAATCTTTTTGCAAAGCCTATGCTTCAATCTGACAGCACCACATTATCATATGACTTACACAAGAATTAAAGACGAAAACCTGAAGTTTTGTTTAGTTTTTTAATCTACCCTTACCTGGTAGGATTTCCACAAGCTATACCATCCCAAAAGTAGCAAGTAATAAGAATGTGAACCAATGATTATATCTGAAAACAGTGAGCTCCATGTTTTGAGGAAAAGGACTTCTACACAGTCAACAAGCCCACATGAAATACCTTTCACAGTCAAACTATGAAGTAGTGAATCTAATATGTCACATCAGGAACAAGCTCTTGATTAGAAAACGGTGTTTTCATAAGGGCCATAATCATGCTGGGATAAAAACCCAGAACTTTGGGATAAAAGTGGTATGTGAGCTGCAGAAGCCTTAATACTTGCTAAGTACTATCTAGTTAGGAAGTCTTATATCTATCCCAGCCCACATTTGTCAGTGGCTTGTCATAAACTGAACTGAAGTCTATTTTACTTGGTAAGGCAGCAAATAAATACAGGCAAGGCAGGTTTCTCCTTACCCATGGGAATTCTTTCCAATCAGCAACAAGATGACGGAAGCAAGCTGAGGTAGTTGGCTGATTGCAAAAATCACTCTTTGGTTTTACAAAAAGAAAAGGAGTACTTGTGGCACCCTAGAGACTAACCAATTTATTTGAGCGTAAGCTTTCGTGAGCCACAGCTCACTTCATCGGATGCATACCGTGGAAACTACACTTTCCACAGTATGCATCCGATGAAGTGAGCTGTGGCTCATGAAAGCTTATGCTCAAATAAATTGGTTAGTCTCTAAGGTGCCACAAATACTCCTTTTCTTTTTGCGAATACAGACTAACACGGCTGTTACTCTGAAACCTGTCTTTGGTTTTAAACATTCCTGAGCTAACCCTCATTTCCCTCCTTCCCTTCCAGCACCTCCTGTGCAAGTTGCAAATATTCCAAGACAATGCAGTAAACTAATGATATTTTCTCTCTTTAAATTGTGCAAATCACTCAGCTGTCAATGGACAAGGGAAAATGAAGTTAATGAGCACGGCTTTAATCAGCAGACCTTGTTCTAATCAGAAAAGCAATCTTTCAAAGAGGTAATGACAGGCAGTCTCTCCATGGCATTCCATTTTCCCATGGGAATAAAGTTAGTGTCTTAAATTAAAAAATCAGCCTTCAAAAAAAATGGAAAGACCCTACTGAAAACCTGCACTAATGTATGCAAATAAAAAAGTCATTTAAATACTTGTTCAACACACATGCCTTCCCGTGTTGGGAGATGGGGGCAGAGGAAAGGGTGAGGGGTAACTAGCTACAGGGAACCCAAGTACAGGATCACCAACAGTGGCCGTGTCACACCTTCACTTAAACCAGTAAAACTCTGCACCTAGACCAGGCCTTAGAGTAGGCTTGTTCTCTGAAAAGGGAGTGTATAAAAATCCCACCTTCTTATTCAACACACATCTGCTTTCAAGTTCACACATTTTACTCCGGCTGGCATTCCAAAGCCCATCTGGAATAGCGAGTTGGACAGAATTGTTAACTCCATTCCAGTTACAGAATCTTTATTACTGGTGATATGTGATCCACCAAATGCCAAGCTTCACATTCAGATTTCAGGTTTACATAGCCAGTCAACAGCATGCTCACTCCTCATGAGATGTTAGAAAAAGCCACTATTCTACCTGTAAATTGAGCACATTAGGTCAGGAACGTATTGGCCCTCATCTAAGCTCAGAAAATTAGGAGGTAGGTAGCAAAGGAATTAGGCAACATGTTTTAATCTACACATTTTAATCACTTAACACATAGTTTAAACTGACAGTGGTACTAAAAAAACATTAGCTGGTCATGATACACCGGGGGGTGGGGGGGTGGGGAGAGAGATAATTAACATGTGTTAGCCAACATTTTTGCTAAACATGTCTCATTTTCCTAGTCAAGACAAAGCCTTTGAGAGACTAACATGGAACCCCACACCACTGTTTTTATACATTTCAGAACAGAACCACACTTCCAAGCATGTACACATTTGAACTTCAGACTTTCAAACATGGAAACCTTTTCCTACATTTCCCCTCTTCCCCTTCTAGCTACTAGACCAGGAGTTCTCAAACTTCATTGCTCCTCGACCCCCTTCTGACAACAAAAATGTCTACATGACTCCAGGAGGGAAGACTGAAGCCTGAGCCTGCCAGAGCCCCACTGCCCCCAGCGGGACGGCCAAAGCCAAAGCCCAAAGGCTTCAGCCTCAGGTGGGGGCCTGTAACCTGAGCCCCACCACCCAGGGCTGAAGCTTTTGGGATTCGGCCTCAGCCCCAGGCAGTGGGGCTTGGGCTTTGGCCCCAAGCCCCAGCATATCTAATGCCAGTCCTGGTGACCCCATTAAAATGGGGTCCTAACCCTCAGTTTGAGAACTGCTGTACTAGATTAACAGGAACATTTACCAACTAAGGGGCAACGTCAGGCTAAAAATCTGTTTAAAATACAGTTTCACTGCCTGGGCTGCAACCCAACATCTGAGGTAAAAGTGAAACAGATTTTAATAAATCAAACTGACTTTTCACTGTGACATTTGCACGCTCCTCAGCTTTGACAATGAAAACAGATTACAGCAGGATTGTCTGGCTATATAGACTCCCTCCTCAGGCCCTACGCTACCAGCACTCCCAGCTACCTTCGAGACACCACTGACTTCCTGAGGAAACTTCAATCCATCGGTGATCTTCCTGATAACACCATCCTGGCTACTATGGATGTAGAAGCCCTCTACACCAACATTCCACACAAAGATGGACTACAAGCCGTCAAGAACACTATCCCCGATAATGTCACGGCTAACCTGGTGGCTGAACTTTGTGACTTTGTCCTTACCCATAACTATTTCACATTTGGGGACAATGTATACCTTCAGATTAGCGGCACTGCTATGGGTACCCGCATGGCCCCACAGTATGCCAACATTTTTATGGCTGATTTAGAACAACGCTTCCTCAGCTCTCGTCCCCTAAAGCCCCTACTCTACTTGCGCTATATTGATGACATCTTCATCATCTGGACCCATGGAAAAGAAGCCCTTGAGGAATTCCACCATGATTTCAACAATTTCCACCCCACCACCAACCTCAGCCTGGTCCAGTCCACACAAGAGATCCACTTCCTGGACACTACAGTGCTAATAAACAATGGCCACATAAACACCACCCTATACCGGAAACCTACTGACCGCTATTCCTACCTGCATGCCTCCAGCTTTCACCCTGACCACACCACACGATCCATCGTCTACAGCCAAGCTCTGCGATACAACCGCATTTGCTCCAACCCCTCAGACAGAGACAAACACCTACAAGATCTCTGTCAAGCTTTCTTACAACTACAATACCCACCTGCAGAAGTAAAGAAACAGATTGATAGAGCCAGAAGAGTTCCCAGAAGTTACCTACTACAGGACAGGCCTAACAAAGAAAATAACAGAACGCCACTAGCGGTCACCTTCAGCCCCCAACTAAAACCCCTCCAACGCATTATTAAGGATCTACAACCTATCCTGAAGGATGACCCAACACTCTCACAAGTCTTGGGAGACAGGCCAGTCCTTGCCTACAGACAGCCCCGCAACCTGAAGCAAATACTCACCAACAACCACATACCACACAACAGAACCACTAACCCAGGAACTTATCCTTGCAACAAAGCCCGTTGCCAATTGTGCCCACATATCTATTCAGGGGACACCATCACAGGGCCTAATCACATCAGCCACACTATCAGAGGCTCGTTCACCTGCACATCCACCAATGTGATATATGCCATCATGTGCCAGCAATGCCCCTCTGCCATGTACATTGGTCAAACTGGACAGTCTCTACGTAAAAGAATAAATGGACACAAATCAGATGTCAAGAATTATAACATTCATAAACCAGTCGGAGAACACTTCAATCTCTCTGGTCACGCAATCACAGACATGAAGGTCGCTATCTTAAAACAAAAAAACTTCAAATCCAGACTCCAGCGAGAAACTGCTGAATTGGAATTCATTTGCAAATTGGATACTATTAATTTAGGCTTAAATAGAGACTGGGAGTGGCTAAGTCATTATGCAAGGTAGCCTGTTTCCTCTTGTTTTTTTCTACCCCCCCCCCCCCAGATGTTCTGGTTTAACTTGGATTTAAACTTGGAGAGTGGTCAGTTTAGATGAGCTATTACCAGCAGGAGAGTGAGTTTGTGTGTGTATGGGGGTGGGGGGGATGTGAGAAAACCTGGATTTGTGCAGGAAATAGCCCGACTTGATTATGTAAAGAGTTGTCACTTTGGATGGGCTAGCACCAGCAGGAGAGTGAATTTGTGTGGGGGGGTGGAGGGTGAGAAAACCTGGATTTGTGCTGGAAATGGCCCACCTGATGATCACTTTAGATAAGCTATTACCAGCAGGACAGTGGGGTGGGAGGAGGTATTGTTTCATATTCTCTGTGTATATATAAAGTCTGCTACAGTTTCCACGGTATGCATCTGATGAAGTGAGCTGTAGCTCACGAAAGCTCATGCTCAAATAAATTGGTTAGTCTCTAAGGTGCCACAAGTACTCCTTTTCTAGTTTCTCTTTGGTTTGCCATACTTTTCTATTCTGCTTCTTGTTCTTACGCGCTTGCATATGGCTGCAAACGTCTGGGGTGCAGACATGTACATGAAGACTTGTATTAAACATTTCCACTGTAATCTTCCATGACATTAACCAACAGAAGAAAATACTAATGGATAGGAAGTTATTTTTACAAAGTCTAAAGTGAGCCAAATTTGACCTAAGGGTGTCCCTTTAACTTTATTTTGTACCATTCACGAACCTTTATAAACTTATATAGTCAAGAGTTGTTCCACCGAATCTCTCATGGAGAGCTCACCTTGGTAGGCAAGAATTTAAGTTCGGATTCCCACAGGTGCAGTGAAGAGAACAGTTCTTAAAATGTAGATGAGATTAACAAAACTGGCATAAGAACAATACAAATAAGAAATAAACGTAAATCAATTAGGCATTCTTCAACGTGTATTATAGGATCAAGAAGAACATTTCAATGCAAGTGATATTTAAAAATTAGAATAATGAGGGATTACTAACAGTTTCTCTCTCATAAAACCAGAACATTCTGACAGCTTAAAAGGCAAATGATTTATTTCATTCGTGAGCTTAGTAAGAATTTAACACCCACACTTGGGACAGAACATACATAGAGGTGACTGGCTTTCTGTTCATGTACAGTACACTGTGTGCAGATGGAGGATATTGTGAAGACTAGAGTGGGTGTCAACAATGGATGAAATAACCAGTTTTCTTTAAAGGGCTGGGGGGAACAAATTGCATTCAAAGATTAGGTCATCCTTTCTAGTATTCAGTAACAAAAGTGAGCCCTTTAAAAAAAATCTTATTATAAGGGTTACTTTAAAAGTTTCCTGTTGCAACATTAGGAGCAATAAGAGTATATCATCTACACAGCAAACAAGGCAGCAGGATACAATTGTAAATTTTGCCAACACAGCTATGTCAGTTAGGTGGGGTGAGGAGGGAGGGCAAAAACCCTAGTATAGACACAACTGTATCAACAAAAATGTCTATTTTCAAGTTTAGTTTATTTCATTCATAAGGGCAGCTACCAGCTGCCACTCACTCTCCTTTTGATTCACTCAAGAGTACAAACTGCATTTGTCCCAGCTACTAAGATCCCTCTAAAGTCATTCATTTTTGTTAAACAAACTCTTACAATTGATCTTTGCCATACTGGTGGCTCATTTTATGAGTACTACATACACACTCACCCTACTTTAAAAATAAATGTTAATACAAACAACGGCATCACCACCACCATCTCACTCACACCCCTGGAATAACTGAAATTATAGAGTGAGGGTAAATTTTTCAAAGGCACCTAATCCCAGGATTCAGGCTCTTACATTATTTACAAAAAGAAAAAGGAGGACTTGTGGCACCATACAGACTAACCAATTTATTTGAGCATAAGCTTTCGTGAGCTACAGCTCACTTCATCGGATGCATCCGATGAAGTGAGCTGTAGCTCACGAAAGCTTATGCTCAAATAAATTGGTTAGTCTGTATGGTGCCAGATGCATCCGATGAAGTGAGCTGTAGCTCACGAAAGCTCATGCTCAAATAAATTGGTTAGTCTGTATGGTGCCAGATGCACCCGATGAAGTGAGCTGTAGCTCACGAAAGCTTATGCTCAAATAAATTGGTTAGTCTCTAAGGTGCCACACGTCCTCCTTTTCTTTTTGCGGATACAGACTAACACGGCTGCTACTCTGAAACCTACATTATTTAGGCACTTTTGAACATTTTACCTGAAGCAACAATTTGCCGCCCAAGATTAACGAAGGCTGCACAACTAACCAAAGGATTTCCAAGTTATGAAACTAGGTAGAGACCAGGAGTCACGTAATGAGCTACAGCAACTTCCCCCTGTCGGTCACCAGTTCCAATCCAACTCAAAACTCATTACCACTAGCAAACAGTTTGGTGGTTTACATGCAACAAGATGGTGGGGGTCTCAATCAACTCCCAGCAGACAAAAGATTTATACCTCAAAACCACCATCATGACTGACGCTAATTGGCTGCCTCTTAATTACCAGGTCAGAGAGCTGCTAGTTTTACTAGAAAGGAGAAGACAGCAGAGAAAGAACCTTGCGTGAGAGTGGTTATGTGGATGCGTGTGGAGGGAAGGGAAGAGATCCAAGTGTGCAAGCCCCAAATTCCTGGCGTATTAGAATTGTCCCTGGCAATATTTTTCACATCCTGGCAGCCAAAAATGGATATTGGATCTAAAGTCCCACATGTTAATTGAACTTAAAGTGCTTCTGAAATACCAAAGTAAATTCTAAGAAACACTGGATCCCTAATTTATTAGTCTGTGAATTTAATTAATGACAGGTTTCAGAGTAGCAGCTGTGTTAAAAGGAAAAAGAATTCTTTTATCCTGTATCCACAAAAAGAAAAGGAGTAATTATAATGTCTTCTGCAGTTTCCACAGTATGCATCCGATGAAGTGAGCTGTAGCTTATCAGGAAAGCTCATGCTCAAATAAATTGGTTAGTCTCTAAGGTGCCACAAGTACTCCTTTTCTTTTCTTTTTGTGAATTTAATTAGTGACTTCTGCAAATTATTCCCCCAGCTTGAGTTTATACTATCACCTGGTGTATCCTCAACTAGATTTTCAGTTTACTGAGGTAGGGACTGTATTTTGTCTGGGTCCTCATTCATCTCACGTCTTGATTTCTGTAAGTGCCTCCTCTCTACCTCCCCAGTGCTCACACTGTTTTCTTATCCAGCTGGTGTCAGATAACCTTAATTGCCCCTCATTTTACAATCTCTCCTGCCCCTTTTTAATCTCCATTTAAACTCCTCTTCCAATGCAAATTAAACCCTGTCCCCACCTTCAAAGTCTTACTCAAGTCTGATATTCCCTACTTATCCATTTGTGTCTTAGGACTTGTCTTCACTACAAAATTAGGTTGATTTAAATTTAGGTTGACCTACAGCCACCACAGTAATTCAACTGGCTGTTGGTGTCCACACTATCTTCCTTCTGCTGGTGGAGCACATCCTCACCAGAAGCACTTGCACTGACTGAAGTGGGGCATTGTGGGGCCCAGACAGCCAAATGTGGGGCACTGACAGCCATGCAGGGCTCACAGCTGGAGCCTCCCACCCGCCCCTGGTGACAGCCCCAGCTGTGAGCCCAGGCCTGCTCAATTTCTCAGCAGGGAGACTACCAACAGCCGTGAAATTGACATTCTTGTCAATTTCACAGCTATTAATGTCTCCAACTCAGAGCAGGAGCACTTAGAGAACTCTGACAGCTCCAAGCCAAGCTGAGAACCCACACTCTGAGTGCCAGGCACCCAACCAGGTATCCTGGTACAGGGCTCACAGCTGGAGCCATGAAATTGACAAGAAGAGAGAGTTACTCACCTTGTGCAGTAACTGGGGTCCTCCGAGACGTGTGTCCCCCTGTGGATGCGCCACTTCAGGTGTTGGTGCACCCCGGCGCAGTCAATCAGAGATTTACAGCAGCAGTGTCCACGCGGGTCGTGCGTGCACAGTAGGCGTCTTTGCAGTGCCGTCGGGGACGTGTCTAGCATGCACACAACCTGAGCCCTCCAGTTCCTTCTCTACCGCAGAGTCCTAGCAGCGAACTCCGAAGTACAGGGGAGGAGGGTGGGTAGTGGAGTACCCAAAGGGACACTATGGATGGGTGTTCCTGTTGGAACGGGATGCCCATACATACATTTTCTCACCAGTGTAAAGAGTCCAGGACACGGGGTGGTACTGTAAGTCATTTCTGAAGGCACTGCTTGCTGGGTATGTATGTCAAGCTCAACCAGCCCTGTAGGCAGTGCATATGTAGTCTTGTGTGTCGTACCACAAACCTTATGGCTGTCATGTGTCCAAGCAGTTGTAGGACAGTGCGAACCGGTATTTGGGTAGTACTTTGTACTGAAAGCATTCAGGTCCCACTGTGAATCACAGAAATTTCCTGCGAGCAGGGTGTATGGTCATATGAAAATAAGCATCTTGGAGGTCGAGGGCTGAAAACCGGTCCCCCTTTTGCAGCACTGGAAGTATCGTGCCCAGTGTGACCATCTTGAACTTTTGAATGCATACAAACTTGTCGCGCTTCCCGAGATCCGAGATAGGTCTCCATCCCCCGTTCTTCTTCTGGGTCAAGAAGTAGTGGGAGTAGAGCCCCCTCCCCCTGTATTGCGAAAGTACTCGTTCCATGGCACCTAGTAGTAGAAGATGACCGACTTCTTGTCATAACAGGTGCTCATGAGAAGGGTCCCTGAAGAGGGACGGGGCGGGGGGAGGGTAGGTGTTCGGGAGGTGACCCTCATTTACAATGGCCTGATATTGTGATTGTTTCTCCTCAGGGACGTCTGCTGTGAACGAGCTAAAATTGCCATAATTATCATAATCGTATTTGGCCAGCATGACTGGATAGTTGGTGACTTGGAATTGTAATGTCACCGAGGAGTGAATTTTTGTCCGAAGAGTGTTCTTGTGTTCTTTGTCTTGTGGGGTCAATCTAAACCGTTGTTTGCCACACTGATTAGCGGCATCGACCACCAAGGAGTCGGGAGGCATGTGCAAGAAGAGAAAGTCCACCCCTTTGGCAGGAACGTAATACTTTCTATCCACCCTTTTGCATGTCGACAGAACTGAGGCTGATGTCTGCCAGACCGTCCCTGCTGGTTCCAAAATCACATAATTGATGAGCAGAGTGATTTGGAAGTAGATACAGGGTGTTAGATTTGTACCAGCTTGTGTTGGTTTATCTGCATTTCCTCCAAAGGGATGTCCTGGCTTTGGGCGACCAGCTTAAATAGTTCCTGGAACTGTTTGAAGTCATCCGCTGAGATAGGCGGCGATGGCATGATTGCCTCATCTGGGCAGGAGGAAGAATTGTGAGCAGGAGATGTAGCTTCCTGATCTGTGCCTGTTTCTGTGTCATCCCCAACATCTTGAGCCTCCGTTGGCTGCGGGGTGCAGGATGTGGGATTAGACCTCAGCTCACCTCTGTGAGTTGTGGGTCGCCTGGAGTGAGGGTCCCGGTAAGTTGCCCAAGGTTCCCAATGTGCCCATTGCATTGGGAAGGTCATCGATGGATACCACGGTTGAGCCAGCTCGTTGCAAGGGTATTTAGGCTCCTTCTGGCTCCAGGGTGATCATCGGTCTTCCGGTGATGAGTGGTGCATTGAGAAAGTGCATGGTTCCTGCACATCTTCGTTGTCTTCACTGGACAAGTGCACCGCGCCATGAGAAGTACAGTGATCTCCTCTATAACTTACAGGAGACTGCAGTGACAATGAGACAGCCAAATCTGTCTGTTAAAGTAGATTCTGTGGCGGTTCTGATGTCGGTACCATTGGTGCCGATGGGGGTGCTCTTGTTGGTGCCGACACCGGTGCCATCAGATGTTCCTATTGGTTAAGTCAGTGTGGTCAGTGCTGACTTGGTTTTCTCAACCAGTGTCAACTGCGATGTCAGTGCCAGGGGCAGAGGCATGGTGCCTGAGGATACGCTCGGTACTGGGTCCCTTATGGGTGAATTTGGTGCCATGGAGGAGGCATGTCACCGTCTGTGCCTCTACTCCATCTCCTTCACTCAGGATTCAGCAGTGCCAGAGGTGCCCGGGGCATCGTAGGTGTTCGTCCGAGCATGTGTCGGCATCATGGGTAGCAACCTGGCAGGAGACTGCCTATGTTTCTGCGGTGCTCTCTGCAGATATGTCTGCGCCCTCTTCCTCAATCTTTTAGAAGAAGACATGTCTCCTGTCCTTGCAGCCCAGAGAGGAGGTCTATTGGTCTGGCTCTGATTGGAGAGATTTCTTCATCAGCATCATCTTCAAGTGGACATTTCAGTCACACCAGGCTCTCGCTTTCAGATTACTGCAGCGGGCACATTTTTGTGGGATATGCGCCTCCCCAAGACATCGGACACACAAAGAGTGTCTGTCCGAAATGGGCATTGCTTCGCAGCAAGAACAGCATCGCTTAAAGCCTGGGAAGCCAGGCATCTCTGACGGTTAACAGACCCTGGTGCGGGGAACTACGGTGAGGGTAAACTGAGACAGAAAACTTTTTTTTTTTTTTTTTACTGAAACTATAACTTTGAAAAGACTAACTAACTTGAACTAACTACTGCTATTTTTAAACGTTTAGCGAGAGTGATGAACACTGCCCCTGAGCTCCGTCTTCAGCCGAGGATGGTTGCGAAGGAACTGGAGGTCTTGGTTCGTGTGCGTGCTAGACGTGGCACCAGCGGCACCATGAGACTCCTACTGTGCATGCCCACATGGACACTACTAGCATAAATCTCTGATTGGCAGCACTGGGACACACCGACACCTGAAGTGGAGCACCTACAGGGATAGCACTCAAAGAAGAATATCAATTTCACTGCTGGTAAGGTCCCTGCTGTGAACTTGAACCTGCAGGGACTGTTACCCAGGTAAGAGGAGTGGGATGCTCAATTTCACAGCAGGAAAACTACCAGCCGTGAAATTGACATTCTTGTCAATTTCACGGCTCCAGCTGTGAGCCTCCACTCCTGACAGAAGGACAGCCAACAGCCGATATAAGTAATGCAGTGTCTACACAGCCACTGCGTTGCCCTAACTACTCCAACGTAAGTTCTATGCCTCTCATGGAGGTGGAATTATATCAGTGTATTTCCCACAACAGCCTTTGGATTTTTTTCTTCCCTGCCTTTTCTCACTTGGAGAGCCTCATCCAGAAGTCAGTCTTTAGAGCCACTCCCCTGTCCTTCAAATCACTACTTAAGACCCACTTCAGCTGAGATGTCTAAAAACTAATGGCAGTATGTCAGGGCAAACATATAAAACAATACTTTTTATGATTCAACACCACTGAGCTATGAACATTGCTAGCGTACATAACGGTATAACTTTCTGACAGTTATCCTCATCCTCCACCAATATCTCCATCCCTCTTACTGTTTCAATCTCTTTTTGATTCTTATTTTACATTAAATTGACTGTAAACTCATCGGGGCACAGACTGTTATCTTATACATTTGTGGAGCACCCAGGAAAATGGGACCATTCTAGTCAGGTTCTTATACTGCATCCATTACTGTGGGGTCGGAGATCTATGGGTCTATGATCCTGATTGGGACCTTTGGGCACTAATGCAATACAAGTATTTGTTATTAAAGTATCAAGAGTAATTTTGTGTAGCACAGACACTGTTGACATTCAGTTCATCAGCACATAAGATTTTATATTGTTCAATCTGAAGTAAAACCTTCAGATATGGTTGTCAGAAAAACAACCAGGGCACTCAACGTAGTAACTTCCTGTGTGAGTCATATCCACTCATTCTAATGACACAAATGTTTTGTTTTGTTTTTTTTGGTAGCCCCATAGAGAAAACTCAGACTGGTGGTGTGAACTGGATTCTGTTCTGCCTTGTACATCAACAAAACTGTCTAAAATTAGATACCAAAAATCTTATTGGGGACTATGCAAGAGGCAGAAAGATCACAGGTGAAGTTTGTGACTGAGAGTCTTAACTTGTAAGAAAAGCCCCAGCTCTGTTGTCATTTGGTTTTGACATGGAATTGTTTGGTATCATATTTAGTCATTTTTCTGCCTACAGCTGTCCTTTAATTTCATTTTCACACTGCTTCCTATTTGCTGTCCCTAACTGTGTGGTTCTCTGATTTTCACTCCAGTGGAGTGGTAACCAGGGAACCAGCTGAATGTATATTGACAAAGAACCAATAGTTTGGTTTTTTGGGAGGACAGAAGGAAAGTAGCCAACAAAGCATCAGCTGCCCTATACAGGCCAGTGGCTTCTCAGTGAACCAGACATTTCTGGAAGAGGTGGCCTTTCATTAGCTCCTGAACAATCATGTCAACAAAGCAAGAACCACCGGCTCAGCTGCAGCAACAAGTTACCTTCTGAAGCTTCAGAGCCAATTTTTTTTTCAAGCCCATATTTCATGCCTACTAAAGTCTCTATGAAATGAGCAACTTTGACAAAGTTGTAGTCCAAAACAAAGTTTTTAAAAACTGAGCATTTGGCCCCTAAGGAATTTTCACAAACAGGCCAGGAACAGCAATTGCAGATCACAAGAATGCACAAAGCTCTGACCTTATGCAACTTCTGACATTTATATCAGCTTACCAGAGAGTCATCTGTCACTGCTGCAGCATGTTGCAATTTTACCACTGCACCATAATAGGTGATCTGTTCTAATGCTTTTGGCCTAAAGAATGGAGTGGGCAACTGCAGACTGCACAAGAGCAAGCAGCAAGTTATTTAGAGAGCAGCAGGCTGTAAACCAAGGGCTCATTTCCATAGACTGACAAGGAGATGAGATCAGTTAACTCAGAGGATAATCTTGCCCTCACACAATGTATAATATATGCAGTTGCTGGTTTATTTTTTGGTAAGCGGACAAAAACATGAGATGCCAGAGCTATAAATCTTGTATGAATCGCAGGATATTTTGTCTTTAAATGTTGTGGGTTTTTTTAAATGCTTACAGCACTGCAAGAAGTAAATCAGAAGCAGTAATTGGCTTAAGGGAGTTCTAATGACATTTACAAACCACTTAACCTTTACTCTCTCGGTTTAAGAGACAGTAAACTGATCCCTTCAGGTGAACATCACCCAGAAGTTAAATTTATATTGTTCAATTTGAAGTAAAATCTTCAAGTGTGGTTACTGTCAGAAAAGCAACCATGGCACTTAATATACTAGCTCTTTCGGTCATCAATCAATACTAGTAATTTTAGTTTGGAGATAGTATTTTATTGATATTGTTGGGCGTTCCTCATAACATAACATATACGGAGGCAATTTAACATGCAGTAAAAACCAACATAAACCCCAAGTGACTGTGACACTGTATAAAAAGGAAGGTGACCGTCTCCACTAATGTTGTCACCAGTGTTACACAACTGTGATAAATCTTATACAAACTGCCCTGTAAAGTATCATTGGAAAAGTTGTAATCTGTTGAAATTTAAATGTGTGTATCAACACTGGGTATGAAGTTATTCAAATTTTACTGGATGCTTGTTACGAAACATGCTGTGTTCCGAGGTAACACCACAAGACAGATTTACATCGGGACTAGCCAGCCATATGTTGATGGGCCAATAAAGAGAATCACCTCCTTCAGCAGGCCCACCCCGAGGAGGCCTCAGGGAACATATGGACAATGGATGCCCCCTGACTCAGCAAGGCATGTAGACCATGTGATGCACAGCTCTATGTTTGAGCCAGTACTTTTCCATGCACGTGGACTAGGGGGCATAAACTGGAGATAGTGACATCACCTCCCTGCCTATTCCTGCCCCACCTCTCTGGACTCCCCTTTCTAACAAGGGGAGCTTTGAACAATGGACTAAGGACCCCCATCTTTTGGGTGAACCAGAGAGACTTATTGCAAGCTAGCAGATTTAACATCACTGCTGTTATTCTGATCTACAGACTCTGAAATCAATTGTAATGTATGTTTAACTTTAATCTTTTAATGCCTCTCTTTTCTTTTCTGTAGCTCACGAAAGCTCATGCTCAAATAAATTGGTTAGTCTCTAAGGTGCCACAAGTACTCCTTTTCTTTTCTTTTTAATATTAATAAACCTTTCATTTTAGTTTGCTGAAGGATTGGCTATCAGCATAGGTTTTGGGTGAGATCCTGAAGTATATTTTGACTTGGGGTACGTAGCTGGCTCTCTGAAGCTGGAATAACCTAACGTGTGATAAAGTTTGGTTTTAATAGCCTTTCATCATAGTCTGTTTTGTCTGAGTGGTGCATGAGGGGCTAGAGGGCCTGAAGGGGACTGTAACTGGCTTCATAATAACGAGTATAGTAATTTTGAAGTACACGTTTGTTACAGGTCTTATGATAGAGTATATCACCAGTTTGGGGGTACATACCCTATTTTCAGGTAGTCTGACCTGAAACCAGCACTCTTAGCTGTGTCCCATATCAGGCAGTGTGACAGTTACAATGCACATTTATCTAGGCCCAACAGTATTTCAGACTCTGCAAGGTGTACAGGGAGGGCAAGGTGTACAGGGAGGGTTCTATGAAAGAACAAGGCAAACAACCTAGCAATCTTATCCTGATTGAGGAATTCCCCCCCCCCCTTCCTATGCTTTTGATCAATTTTCTTAGATTGACCTACCAGGCAGGTGAACTCTCACATCACTCTCATGTCTCTCTCATTGTCCAGAAGAAATTCTGGAGGTGTTTAAATAAGATATTTTCTCTAAGGAGAGGGGGATAGCCTCCTGCACAAGGTGCCTTACAGAAATGGAATTACAAGATACGTGGGAGATGCTATGCTACTTATACCACTAGGCTAAAGGCATGTGTGTCTCTCTGTGCCCTTATACCTCCAGTCCAGATGCCACAATTCAGTGGTCTGAAATCCAAGCTGAGTAAATCCCACCTCAAGGAGATACTGGTGTATATCCAGAAAATTCCTTAAAAAGCAGAGAGGGAGAAACTTTTCACTTATCTATTTTCTTTCCCTAAATGGGGACACTCAAAAACATGCCAATAAGGGGAGAGAAGTAGGGAGAATCTGCTTTATCATATATTTGTTCTAAAATATCAATATGTACGTACTCCCGCCACTGCATACACCCACCCACCATGAGTATATTGATAGCAGTTTTCAGTTTGTACTATTTGAAGTGTGAATTTGGGATGAAGACCTTGTAAGGGTTCCAGGGGCATGAGCCCAATGGAAATTGTTTTAAAATTTACATATCTGCCATTTGGTGCAATCTGGTCCCTTTCAAAGTTTAAAAAATATACTCCCCAGCTATACTTTCATGATCCCCAGGGACGTGTATTTCTGTCAGGCATGATTCAGTAACATCCACAAGGGATACGAGAGGAGGGTGAACTCCTGAGGCAGGAAATCCGCCAACCTCCCTTTGTTGACAGAACATTAACAGAGAAACTCCTGAGAGTCCCCAACAGCAGCATCATGGAGGGACTGGACCACGATGATTAAAGTATCTCACTGCTAGAGGTCTTCCCCCACAGCTCCAAACACCAGCCAACACAATACAGAAGAAGCTTGAGCTGCTGCTGTTCGGTAAATAAAGAGAGGAAGTCACTACCTAGGGCTATTTAATCCCATTCCTTCTACCAGCACTTAAGTTAAAAAAAAAAAATCAGTCAATACATGTATTTTCTGATTATAAACAGGGTTGGGACTGCAGGCTCTCCTGTGCTGTACTGAACAGCAGCACAACTCAGGTAAGGAAATAGGGAAGCCAGAGTTTACATTTCTATCAAAATTAAAATGGAGTTTGTTTTCTCAAGTTGCTTTCTCCCTAGTATCCATTATTATCCTAGGGAAGTCCAGAAATACACTGACAGGACTATACTTGTTCCTGCTGCTGTTCAAAGAAGTAATCATGCCTTCCAGCCTCACACGTACTGGGTCAGGTTGCCCAGCCACTGCAATCTGATGCCCAGTATCAAGGACTGCATTTCAAACTCCATAGCAGCTGGGGGCATTAAGCAACGTCATCTTGGCAAGTGGAAGTTTTCTTTGGCAATGGGGAAAGGAGGGGGAATAAAAGCATTCTGTGTGCTGCAGACTGGAAGAAAGGGAAGTGTTACAGCTGTGTAAACATGACTAAGAAAGACCTAGTGGTATGCTGCATTGTTTACTTTGAATGCTACAGTTCAGAACACTCTCAAAAAAAGTTGAGTACCAGTTTTAATTCTTTAATAAATGTAATACTCTAAGCATGGTTTCTGAACACATGAAACAAGCTATTTAACTGTCAGTGCAATGTTATCAGTTCTTTACTGCACAGCACTTTATCCAGTCACCTTAATACTTTGGCCAACCTTGCCTGGCTTTATAAGATTTGAGGATAATTCATATTATAGTAGCTCCCAAAGGTTTAAATCAGACTGGGGCCCCATTGTGCTGGGTGCTATATAAACAGTTAAATACTGGCTGGATAATTTTATGGCCCATGACATCTGTAGTTCTGCACGCTAAGGTGAGGCAATTAAACATGCTTTAGGGCATCAGTAGATTCTTTCTGGCTCCTGCAGAAAATCCCCAGAATTTTCCATTCAGCATAAAGCACTGTATACTTGGCCAGGCAAATTATGGGTTACAGGTGGAAGGAGAATGTTGGATGTGATAAATCAATGGTTTGATGTAGTGTGGTAAACCCCTCTGTTCCTATATACAATAATAGATTGTCAGCCCAGACAGGACCATTGTGATCATCTAGTCTGACCTCCTGCATAAACACAGGTAATGGGACTTCCCTAATTTAATTCCTGCTTCAAGTCCAACAGTAGTGGTTGGACTAGATATATCAGTAGACATCTACCCTAGAAAGTTTCACCACCAGAACTTCTGCTGGCTACAGTTGCTGATATGGCAATGTTACTCGAGTGCATGTACACTTGGCTGCTTTTGCTAGTGCCACGGGACTCACTGCGACTGCTACATCCCCCCCCACCAGTGTCCAGCACAATGCCTTATGGGACATTTTTGCAGTGCACTGAGGGTTCCCACAATTCCCATTCCCCCAATCCATTGTTTCTTCTTCTCATGCCTTTTAAAAAAATTCCCACTGCTTTTCTTTCTCTGGCTTCTCATAGGCAAAAGTAGATCCTGAACAGAACCAGTGGAGTTCTCAGGTCTGTTTAAAGACAGGGTGCATAATTCTGTATTTGTGAAACTTCACTGACTACCACTATACTAGTGGTCGACGGTGCTGTGATGAAAATGAGACAGGACACACGGAGGAGGAGTGGATGGTGCAAACAGTGCATTAAAAAAAAAAGTCACAGGATGTTGCAAGCATTCACTGCTCAGCACTATATGATGGAGGGGCACATGTAGGCCTGAGAAATGAACAATGAATAGTGGAGATCAGTAGTGGCTACAGAACATTCAGATGCAGACTGTCACATTCCTGGATCTGTATGCAGACACCAGAAAGAGAGCTATTTTGACAGTGGAAAAGTGGGTGGTGATCGCTTTCCGGAAATCTGCAAGCCAGAACTGCTGTTGGTCAGTGATAATTAGTTCAGGACTGGAAAATCCATGGTGAGGTAGTTGTCATCCAGCTGTGCACGGCCGTTAGCACCTCCTGCTGCCCTGGATTGAGAGACTCCGGCAAGGCGCAGGAAATATACAGATTGGAAGAAAGGGTCTTTCCAAACTGTGGTTGGGTAATTGATAGGACACATCCCAATATTGCATCTCCCTCCCCCCGTCTTAATTCCAAATACTTAAATAGCAAGGGGTACTATTCCATCGTTATGTAAGAGCTGGAGAATCACTGAGGACAGTTCACTGACATTAACACTAGCTGGTCAGGAACGATGCATGATGCTCTCATCTTTAGGAGTACAGGATGTTTCCAAAAGACGCAGCCAGGGACATTCTTCCTAAACCAGTATATTCACATTGGTGAGGTTGAAACACCAACAGTGATTCTGGGGGCCCACCCTACCCTTTGCAGCTCTGGCTCCTGAAACTATACACTGGGCTTCTGGACAACAGCAAAGAGAGATTTAACTGAGTGGGTGCAGGACAACTGTTGAACATGCATTTGGTAGACTGAAAGGACATTGGTGATTGCTCATGCCAACGGTGGATTGCAGCCAAGTAAATATTCCTATTGTTTTTGCTGAAGGTTGCAAATTACAACATATTTGTGAAGCAAAGGGGGAAACATTACCAGCAAGGTGGAGGGGTGAAGTGGCAAGGCTGCCTGCTGATTTTGAACAGCCCGACACACAAGCCTGTTGAGGAGCTGTATGGCTGAAGGAGGCCTTAAAAGATCACTAAGGTATGCCATGGTATTGCAGTGTGGTGCTTGTGTGTCATTGGTTTAAATTTTTTTTTTAAATGATTTATAAATGCCTATTATGAATTTAGTGGGAGGGGTAGCCCTTTAGTCCTAAACCTTACCCAATAGACTGGTTTTTAAAAAAATAATTTTACTGAGTGGCACAAAAATTGAGCATTATCAACACTTATGAAACCTTAAATAAAAACCTTATTGAGCTTTACACTTTTATTGTATACTGTATATTAAAAAATAAAGAGCTAGGTGCTTGCTGACTGATCCTGCAGATCAGGGTATGTATAGTCTCAGTTTTCCTTGTTTCCACCACTGTTGAGTGGTAGGGATAAGACGGCAGGCTATGCTCGTGCCTTGCTTGGTGTGTGGTATTGTGAACATCAAATTGTCTACTGAGTGCAAAAAGCTGATGGGGAGGTCTTTGGGCATTTTGCTCCATAATATTCTGCAACAGCTGTATTTGTTGTTTGAGCAGAGTCAATGTCCTCGGGCATTTCCTGATGCACCTCTCAGTCCCTCCGCCTTCTTTGAGCATATGATCATTCAAGTTCTGGTCCTTCTGCCCAGTCTCCATCATGCGTTACCCTCCAATCGCTACTCTCCCAGTCAGCAGCCTCAGAGTTGGAGAAGCTCTGAAAACATATCCTCCCTTGTCCGCTTCTTTCTTCTCCTGATCAATGCCAGCCTTTCAGCAGCTGTGCAAGGGGTGCTTCTTAAGGATAGCCTGGCCAAGAAGGCTGATAAACAAATAGACACATTGTTACCACTGTAAATCTAGCAAGGAAAAATAAATGTCTCAAAAACTCCCTAAAACTTTTCCATTAATGATCTTTTATAAAACATGCAGAGCACCAGACTAGCTCCAGGACACCTTGCTTCAGGTCTGCTCTGTAGCTCCAGGCATGAGGAGCATCGTGGCAGTCCTGTTGTAAGCCCATCTCTGTAAGTGGACAGGATGGGGATACTGGGTGCCTCAGGGGCTGAGTGTAGGGATACTGCAGTAAATATTGCTAAAATTATTGGTGATAAAGGCTGATACATCGTTCCAGGCAGTGACAAAGGCCCAGAGAAGGCAACTGCTCCACGTGGCTTGAGATCACCCTGGCCCATACACCACAAGGCTGTTTATCGCCATGGTGCCACTGGAGCTCATTGCAGAGTGGCATGGCAAGGTTTTTGTTGTTTTTTTTCCTGGGGGCGTGGGGGGGGAGGGGAAAACAAAGGCTGCCATTCCTAGAAATGTCTGGGTAAGGATCAGATTATCTCCTTGAAAAAAAATGCCCTACAAGGGCTCAAGGGTTGTCCCCGCTGCCTAGCGCGGCAAGTGAACCCCCCAAGGCACTAATACCACCTCCACCTCTGTCCGAGCACAGCACGAACATATTTTGTTTTGGGCTGGGGAAAACGGGACTTGTGAACCAAATCTCTATCTTTTCCAACGTTTATATTACACGTTTACTCTTAAAAACGAGGCACCCTGACAAGATAGTCACTTGATTGCTTGCAAGGGATATTTTTAGTTTCCTGTGTTCAAGCTCAGGTTTCAGTGTCAGTATCTTTGTTTGTAAAGAACTGATTTTCTAACAGGTTAGTACTTTATGATAGCTGAAATTCTAACTTGATGCCAAAACACGTTGGCTATTAAATGATTCTAATAGTCTTATTTTATTGCTTTTATATATATATTTATATATTTAAAATCAGGCAGCAATACACCTACGTGTGCTCCATTCCCGTTCCTCGCTGTCGCTTGTCTGAATCATGTCCTGGCCCTCCATGGGGTCTGCATCCCCCTCTTCTATGAGTTCATCCTTGCAGGGCACTGCCGAGGTCCTCTCCTCTGGATCTCACAACACGTCCAGTCACTTTGGAGGTGGGGGGGGGGTCCCTGCCAAGCAGGGGCAATGAATCCAGAGGGATAGTGGGGTGAGGGGAAAAGGACTGTTTTACCAGCACAGGTAATGTGGTGTCCACGCTGGCATCTTGCCAGCGGAAGTACATTGGCTGAGGACTTGAGTTGTCCAGGGAGGTGGTTTTATTCTGGTGACAAAGTCTGGGTTATGGTGGTAGGAGTGAAATTTGGGTGTGGACATATGCAAGCCTGTGGTGGAAAAGGCAACTTTGACACAACTTTGTACTCTAGACCAGGCCCTAGAGTATGTAGGTTCAGAGCTTTGCTGTGATTGCAAATATTTTGGAGGGTCTTTCAGGACCTAATTCAGACTCCTTTTTTCAACTTTCATAGCCTCTCAGAACTAAGAAAATTATGAAATGGACAAATAATGGCCCAAAACAGGGGCAAACACTAAGATGAGACATAGCCTATTAGTTTAACTGGCTTTCTCACACCAGGAAATTACTTAGGGAGTTGAGCAAGGGAAATCAGTGGGAATTTTCCAAATTAAGCATTTTAAAACCCGAATTATATCTGTGAAGGCAAGAAAATTATCATGGGTAGTGAATTGCATCGTGTTGCTCTGGAACATATATAAGAATAGAGGGACGAACCTTTCTGATTAGGAAACCAAAACAGACACTTGTTTTAACAGCAGCACTAGCTCAGTAGAGATAGTTAGTACTAACACAGAAGTCTGTTGCTGATGTTACTGTTCCAATTTGCTCAGGTCATTTTATTCCTAAACTATAAGGAGCCCAGTGGAAAACCCAGGAGAGCTCAAAAGAGCAAGAGAATTCAAAGAAAAAACACTCAGCTAAAATCTCTCCCCTACCCTCAAAGATAGAGAATAGAGGATTAAATTTTGTGAACTCCATCCAGTCTGAAATGCACACACAAGCATTACAGCATCTTTGCTCTGTCCTGCTGAAGCAGCCATAATTTATACATTCTTTGTGTAAACCCAGGAGGATGGACACAGACAAAATGTTTAACAGTAAGGCTCTGCAATGTCATTTTAATCGCCTCAGTTACATTGAAAACTATGGCTTCAGCGCTTCTGGGCCCAAATCCTTGCAGGAAGTAACACACTACCAATCTCTTCACCTATCAGACACTGTCTTCTCCCATTCACATCTCTACACCTTTTCCTACATTCCTCTCTATAGTTGGGGTGCCCTCTCTGATTCAGTGCACTACTTTCGCCCTCTCTCTGCCTTAACAGCTCACTTCTTTCAGCTTCCCTTCTTCCACTACTTGTCTCCTTGCATTCCTGTCTCTATGTAATTTTTTTTAATTGAAAAAAAAAAAATCAAAGTTGTTATAGGAAAACCATTTAAAACAAATCCAGCACATGCTATGTATGCCAAGCCATAGCAATACGTACTCCATGATATTGTAAAAAGAAAAGGAGTACTTGTGGCACCTTAGAGACTAACCAATTTATTTGAGCATGAGCTTTCGTGAGCTACAGCTCACTTCATCGGATGCATATCGTGGAAACTGCAGCAGACCTTTTCTTTTTGCGAATACAGACTAACACGGCTGTTACTCTGATCCATGATATTGTGTTGATCAGGTCTCTTCACTTTCAGCTCTTTCACATGATTATTGTGTGTGCTGAACTTCAGGCACACAAAAACAGTCCCATCAAAGACAAATTAAGTTAAACACATTTCTAAATTTTTGCAGGATTGAAGCCTGGGATTGCAAGCTCCTCGGAGCTGGGACTATGTCTTCTTTTCTGTCTGTTAGCTGCTAGAGAAATAATAAATATTTATACTGGGGAAGCCTCCACAATGTTTTAGGCACTGAACTAGGCACCACAGTAATATAAATAAAAATAAATAATGAACTTATAGCAAGACAATCCCTATCCTAGTGATACTCAGACCTTTACTATAGTGCTTTATAATCATATTTGAACAGGTTGAAAAGGGAAATATCTGGTTTATATTGATATATCGATAGAATCCATAGGACTGGAAGGGAACTCGAAAGGTCTTCTCGTCCAGTCCCCTGACTCAAGGCGGGTCTAAGTATTATCTCTATCCCTAAATATATTTGATATATATACACAGATTATTCTCACAGCAAAATGACTGACCAAGTATTATTTTATCATCTACAATAGGTTAATAACGTAGTAAAAGCATCCTGATTGGTTAATGATTAAATCACAGTGTTTTACTATCATGTGCAGCAAGGAGCCACAGGAGCCACATTAAAGACCCACGTGCAGCTCGAGAATCACACTCTGCGGGCTAGTCTACGCTCGAGTCGCTACAGTGATACAGGCTGTACCGACGTAGCTGCACTGCTCTAGCGCCGCTAGTAACGATGGGAGAGCGCTTTCCCATCAGCGCAATTACTCCACCTCCTCAAGCGGCGGTAGTTATGTTGGCTGCTGTTCACATCAGCGCTCAGGTCAGTGCAACTTGCATTGCTCAGGGAGGTGGCTTTTTCACACCCCTGAGCGACTTAAATTATCCCCGAGGTAAGTGCTACTGTGTACAAGCCCTGAGTATCACTGCCCTACCCCAAAGAACTTCAAATCTATAAAACCAAAGAAGGGTGGGTGAATGGGTTACTACATATAAACAGAATGGCCAACATGATGCGTGAGACACACATTGTTAATTCCATCATCTATGAGAGATTATGAGCTGTATTTTTTTTCCTTTGTATGTATAACCTATCCCCAACTGTTCTTCTGCTTAGCCATAATTGTCTAATTTCTTGTAGCTTTGAAGCAGAAGTGGGTCAAACAAACAACCCTAAGCCTACACCATTTTAAAGCTTATTAGAATTTGCAACCAACAGGGCATTACTACATAATTAACTGGATAGTTCAGTGGATAAGATTAAAGGCTAATTGAAAGACAGTGACCATAGCAACAGATCTTTTGAGTTCAAATTTGAAGAACCTACCAGAACAAATTCATTAAACAGGTTTCCTTCATACACAATTTCAATAAAATCCCAGTTAAAATTACAATACGTACTTTCCAAAACTGTAACTTTAAGAGTTTGCCTAAAACCCTCAAGTCAGTAACATTCACTTTCCCTGTTAACAGAAGCCTACTGGACATTCCCCTAAATCTTGTTGAATTACTGTACAGAAAAGGCCTGGATAGGGTGACCAGATGTCCCAATTTTATAGGGACAGTCCCAATATTTGGGGCTTTGTCTTATATAGGCACCTATTACCCCCATCACAGTCCCAATTATTCACACTTGCAGTCTGGTCACCCTAGGCCTGGAACTTCATTTTAAAAAGGTGACACATGACTTATAGTCTAAAGGTTGCTGAATATTCTAAAGGCTCTGCTCCCCCTGAGCTGTCTTCTCACATTTAGAAGGGCTATAACAGGACAAGACTTGTCCCTGCTGACAGGCTTGCTTGAACTGTTTTTCAGCAGGGATGTAATTCTCAAGACAATGCATATCAATTGATTTGGCCAATTAAGTCAAAAGCTAGGAGGTGACTGCATCAACTCTGAGTCGATCTGAAAAGGCTGTGTTTAAGGGTTATATTCCAGATTTTGAGAGGATCAGAGATAAATGACGGACCAGAGGAAGACCAGAGCTCAGATATTGGCTCTCTTTCTGATAATTCTGGAGCACATTGGAAAGCAAATCATGAAGGTTTTTCATTCTCTTTACTCCTCAATTCAGCAAAGACGACAAACCTGAGACCCTAAGCCCCAACTCTCCCACTGCTAGAAAGGACATAAAAGAATTCTGGACTGATAAAATAAAGGACGCATAAGTGTATCATCTCCTACTCTTTCTACTGACTCTTTCCATGAGATCGGCAGAACTGCAGCTGCTGGGATTCTACTGAAGCAAGAATTCAGAGCAGGCAGCGTGATTATATAATACCTCAAGGTGCCAAGAAAGAGATTTCTTTCAGGATACCTGAGAGCAGACAAATCCAGATTGGTGGATTAACACAGAGGCTGCAGAATATTTAAGATTTGGAAGTCTGGTTCTCCGTATGTGTGACAAGAGGTGTAACTGCTTTAGAAAAAAAATGTGAAAAGTAGATACATATTTTTAATAGAGAACTTCCCGAAACACATTGCCAAGAGATAAAAAGGAACAAAATGTCAGGCGCACTAAAATTCAACCGCAAGAGTCTTTTAACATGCAATCAGTATGCTTCTTCTTACATAAATACTTCCTAGGAATTAGGAACAGAAGCCTATCAAACCATATGTTTAATATGTAAACTTAATGAACACTGGCCGTCTGCATGTCAACTGACAACCTTTCAAACACTGATCAGCAACAAGTTTCTCTTTTGTTTACATATGTTGAACAAATTTACAGCTAATTGAGTCTGAATACTTTTACAGCTGCTAAAAAGCACAGAAAAGGCCTCTCAGTATTCCCTTCATACTGGCTCCTCTACAAGACATGACAGGACTCCTCACAGAATGGTAGGCCTGGTCTACATTAGGAAATTAGGTTGGCATAACTACATTGCTCAAGGGCATGAAAAATCCACACCTCTGAGCAATGCAGTTAAACTGACCTAAACCCTGCTGCAGACAGCGCTAGGTTAATGAGAGAATTCCTTCGGGCTTGGCTACACTTACATTTTATAACGCTCTAACGTGCTGGCTCAGGAGTGTGAAAAGTCACCCCCCTGAGGGCAGCAAGTCAGAGCATTTTAAAGTGCTAGTGTAAACAGGCTCCGAGCCCTGAGAGCTAATCCTCTCATGGAGGTGGATTACCAGGAGCGCTCGGAGACCTCTCTCCCAGTGCTCACGCGTGACCACACTTGCACTTCAAAGCGCTGCCCTGGGAGCGCTCCCATGACAGCGCTTTGAAGTTTCCAGTGTAGCCGCCTCTCAAAGGTGAATTACCTATGTCGATGGAAGAACCTCTTCCGTCGGCGTAGGTAGTGTCTTCACTGAAGCACTACAGAGGCACTGCTGCAGTGTTTTAAGTGTAGACAAGCCCCTAGGAGCTGGACACAGAAGAGACCTAGTGGCCATCTGTACCACCCCTCCTTATGATAATTCAAGTGCTGCTACACTGTATTCTCCAGGTCTTTTCCCAATCTAGTTATAAACGACTTGAACTATGGGACTTGCCACCATTTCCCCTGGAATATTTTTCAGTCTAATATTTTTAAATTACTTTTTTTTTTTCCTTTTTTGTTTTTCAAGGTCTTTAAAATACAGACCCTGGCTGTATTCAAGATTATTGCCTTGACCCAATTCACAGCTGCAGTCAGACACCACCCACTTCTTGGTGGTATATAAGCAAGCCTTCCTTGTCTCAGGGCCTGGGGTGAAGAACTACTACAGGACAGGCCGAACAAAGAAAATAACAGAACGCCACTAGCCGTCACCTTCAGCCCCCAACTAAAACCCCTCCAACGCGTTATTAAGGATCTACAACCTATCCTGAAGGATGACCCAACACTCTCACAAATCTTGGGAGACAGGCCAGTCCTTGCCTACAGACAGCCCCCCAACCTGAAGCAAATACTCACCAGCAACCACACACCACACAACAGAACCATTAACCCAAGAACCTATCCTTGCAACGAAGCCCGTTGCCAACTGTGCCCACATATCTATTCAGGGGACACCATCACAGGGCCTAATCACATCAGCCACACTATCAGAGGCTCATTCACCTGCACATCCACCATCATGTGCCAGCAATGGCCCTCTACCATGTACATTGGTCAAACTGGACAGTCTCTACGTAAAAGAATAAATGGACACAAATCAGATGTCAAGAATTATAACATTCATAAACCAGTCGGAGAACACTTCAATCTCTCTGGTCACGCAATTACAGACATGAAAGTTGTGATATTACAACAAAAATAACTTCAAATCCAGACTACAGCGAGAAACTGTTGAATTGGAATTCATTTGCAAATTGGATACAATTAACTTAGGCTTGAATAGAGACTGGGAGTGGCTAAGTCATTATGCAAGGTAACCTATTTCCCCTTATTTTTTCCTCCCCCCCCCCCCCCCCACCTCCTCAGATGTTCTTGTTAAACCCTGGATTTATGCTGGAAATGGCCCACCTTGATTATCATACACATTGTAAGGAGAGTGGTCACTTTAGATAAGCTATTAGCAGCAGGAGAGTGGGGTGGGAGGAGGTATTTTTCATGCTTTGTGTGTATATAAAAAGATCTTCTACACTTTCCACAGTATGCATCCGATGAAGTGAGCTGTAGCTCATGAAAGCTTATGCTCAAATAAATTGGTTAGTCTCTAAGGTGCCACAAGTACTCCTTTTCTTTTCACTTCCCTGAGAAGTTTTTCTCATTTCCTTTCTCCCGACTTTTAAAAGTTTTTAAAACCGCACACAGCTGAACAACGTATTACCTTTCCTTCTCTTCCCCAACCCTCAACTTGTAAAAAAAAAAACAAACAAATGCTGTTTTACGTTTTTAGAGGTGGTTTTTTTAAAAAAAATACATCTGACTACCAGAAAGGGTCTTGCGGTCTAATTTTTGCCCTTCATACAACCATAACTGATTATTTTTTCTTACATTTGCTTTGGAAGAACTGATTAAAGAGCTATACGACAGACTAACAGTGAACTATGACCTATGTTCTGGGAATCTAGATTCAGTTCCTCGCTCAGCCACTCAGCATATGTCTATACTATACAATTAACCTGAGATTCCCGTAATTGTCCACACTGAAAAGCCTCTGACCCAAGACTGGAGAGGTGCTATAAACCTGATCTGGCTTGTGTGGCTGGGGATATGGGTTAAAGCCCAGACTTCATTTGAACTCAGGCTGGAAGCTGCGTTTCCAGTGAGGATGCAGGCAAAGACTTCCTGTAGGACCTGGGCCAATTCACCTCATCTCTCTGTGCCTCAAGTCTTCATCTGTAAATGGGGATAATTTCCCTAACTCAGAAGGGCATTAAGAAGATAAGTTCTTCAATGCTGGTGACATACTCTAAGACATGATGAGCACTACAGACAAGCCTCTCTTGCAGCCCCACATAGGGTCAATCTGTATTTTATGATATTCAAAAGAACCGGTTTGGAGAAGGGATTTAAGGCTTTTATGGGTGTGTTGCAATAGTCAAGTACATTCACAGGCATAATTTTAGAAAAAAGGCCTCCTAGTATGTAGTTCTGGTTCTAACTAGTAAAGAGACTGCATCTACGTGGCTTGTGACCTATTCAGTTAATAATAGAAATGGAGTCTGAACAATCAGCTGTGGGTGGGGGGTAAGTAATGAAATGCCTAGTGAAAGTCCATGCTAATGAAGAACGTGGGCAGGGAGGCAATTAGACTGCCTTCAACTACCGCTGCACAGAAATTTTAAAAGCTGAACCATTTGGAATCTCATAATGAGTTTCCATCTATATCAATCTATTCCATCATGAAAATACCTGACATTTATTGCCCCTTACTGGTATCAATGCTTAAGATAAAGAGACATCCAAACAGACCCAAGGTCCTTAAACAAAAGAAGCTTAGAAAACAGCTATTGAACGGTTTGCAATCTAATATATACTAGACAATACTGATATGCAAGCAATGTATCTAAACCAAGCATTGACTGAGTGCGGCTCATGGAGTTTTAAAACATGTGCCTCCATCTTTATTCTGGAGCTGCAACACCCACAAATCCCAGCATATACAGTGCTCCACCTTGAACAGATTGCACTGCTTTTAGTCTCCACACAGTTATACTATCATATTAAAGAGAAAAACAGCTGTGCAGTGACTTTTATTGAAATGGGGAGGACTCCTGCTAAGTTATCAATGCAACACTCAAGTTGGGCAGTTACATACCATTAATCTAAGAAAGGAGGTAGGGCCATTTGCCTTCAACCAGTGCAAGTCACCCAGGAAGTCCCTCGCCAGATTTATCCTATTCACAACCAGAGCTCAAATGCATGCAGAGTTTGAAGAACGGGGTTAAAAAAGGGATGGTGGAAACCTCCTAGAAGTTCCAGACAAGATTCTAAGGGATAAAACGAAGACAGAGGTTACGGTCTATACTGACACTTTTAGGCCCGGTCTGCACAGTTTTTGTACCAGTCTTGGTTGGTTGGGAGGTGGGAAGGGGGGTGTCAATCAATATAATTACACCAGTACAACCCACCTAGCGTGGACACAGTTATACATCTGAAGTCTTTAAATCAAGATTTGAGGACTTCTGTAACTTAGCCAGAGGTTATGGGCCTACTACAGGAGAGGGTGAGTGAGGTTCTGTGGCCTTCAATGTGCAGGAAGTCAGACAAGATGATCATATTGGTCCCTTCTGGCCTGAAAGCCTATGAGTATGTATAAAGTTGCCTTATACGGATACACCTCTATTCCCCTTCCCATATAAAAAAGCTATACTGGTATAAGCACCTTTATACCAGTGCAACTATATCCATACTAGGGTGGTTGTACTGCTTTCATGATACCCGTCTACACACAAAAGTTTTTACAACTTTACAAGGCTTTAGAGAAATTACTTGCTGGCCACATGGTGCTGGCTCTCCTCATTTCCACCTGTTGCACTGCATTAAGAGACAGCTAAACATGAATTAAATGTTCCCCTAGCATGACTTATCCAATGTAGTTGCCACAGAGATGTTAGGAGATTGTAAATGGGGGAGGGGGGAAGATACCCTCTGTAATAAAATGTGATCCATACTGAACATTTGAGACCCCTGTTTATATCGCACAATAAGGTGCTTTACAATAGACAGGTACATAAATGCTTAATACATATACAGGGCATTGATAAAATAGCTAATCCTCTTAAAATTTACCCCAACAAAGTAATCCTACTTTTAATTCGATTCGGAAAGCTTGATCAAACTGACACCAGTTAGGGTCCTGCAAGCTGGTGTGTTCTTGTGGAAAAAATAGTTATAAATACCACTATTCCTAAAATTAGACAGATGCTATTGCAGCTTCCTTCTGACATGATCAATGGAAAGCTTGAAAGCTCTGGACACAGCAGCACTTAGTCTCTTGAGACAAGTGAAAAGGTTAGTTTCTGACCCCTGCTAACGAATACACAATCTCCAAGGAGTCTGAAAACAGTCACTAAGAACAAAAATAGAAATTAAAATCCACTTTAGTGACCACAAGTTCATCCAGCCCATACTTCTTTAACTTGCTGACAAGAATACTGTGGGAGACAGTGTCAAAAGCTTTGCTAAAGTCAAGAAACAATACATCCACTGCCTTCCCTTCATCCACAGAACCAGTAATCTCATCATAGAAGGCGATTAGATTAGTCAGGCATGACCTTCCCTTGGTGAATCCATGCTGACTGTTCCTGATCACTTTCCTCTCATGTAAGTGCTTCAGGATTGATTCCTTGAGGACCTGCTCCATGATTTTTCCGGGGACTGAGGTGAGGCTGACTGGCCTGTAATTCCCAGGATCCTCCTTCTCCCCTTTTTTAAAGATTGGCACTTCATTAGCCTTTTTCCAGTCATCCGGGACTTCCCCCGTTCGCCACGAGTTTTCAAAGATAATGGCCAATGGCTCTGCAATCACAGCCGCCAATTCCTTTAGCACTCTCGGATGCAACTCGTCCGGCCCCATGGACTTGTGCACGTCCAGCTTTTCTAAATAGTCCCTAACCACCTCTTTCTCCACAGAGGGCTGGCCATCTACTCCCCATGTTGTGATGCCCAGAGCAGCAGTCTGGGAGCTGTCCTTGTTAGTGAAGACAGAGGCAAAAAAAGCATTGAGCACATTAGCTTTTTCCACATCCTCTGTCACTAGGTTGCCTCCCTCATTCAGTAAGGGGCCCACACTTTCCTTGGCTTTCTTCTTGTTGCCAACATACCTGAAGAAACCCTTCTTGTTACTCTTGACATCTCTTGCTAGCTGCAGCTCCAGGTGCGATTTGGCCCTCCTGATTTCATTCCTACATGCCCGAGCAATATTTTTATACTCTTCCCTGGTCATATGTCCAACCTTCCACTTCTTGTAAGCTTCTTTTTTATATTTAAGATCCGCTAGGATTTCACCGTTAAGCCAAGCTGGTCGCCTGCCATATTTACTATTCTTTTGACTCATCGGGGTGGTTTGTCCCTGTAACCTCAACAGGGATTCCTGGAAATACAGCCAGCTCTCCTAGACTCCTTTCCCCTTCATGTTAGTCCCCCAGGGGATCCTACCCATCCGTTCCCTGAGGGAGTCGAAGTCAGCTTTCCTGAAGTCCAGGGTCCGTATCCTGCTGCTTACCTTTCTTCCCTGTGTCAGGATCCTGAACTCAACCAACTCATGGTCACTGCCTCCCAGATTCCCGTCCACTTTTGCTTCCTCCACTAATTCTTCTCTGTTTGTGAGCAGCAGGTCAAGAAAAGCTCCCCCCCCAGTTGGCTCCTCTAGCACTTGCACCAGGAAATTGTCCCCTACACTTTCCAAAAACTTCCTGGATTGTCTATGCACCGCTGTATTGCTCTCCCAGCAGATATCAGGAAATTTAAAGTCACCCATGAGAACCAGGGCATGCCATCTAGTAGCTTCTGCGAGTTGCCGGAAGAAAGCCTCGTCCACCTCATCCCCCTGGTCCGGTGGTCTATAGCAGACTCCCACCACTACATCTCTCTTGTTGCTCACACTTCTAAACTTAATCCAGAGACACTCAGGTTCTTCTGCAGTTTCATACCGGAGCTCTGAGCAGTCATACTGCTCCCTTACATACAGTGCTACTCCCCCACCTTTTCTGCCCTGCATGTCCTTCCTGAACAGTTTATAACCATCCATGACAGTACTCCAGTCACGTGAGTTATCTCACCAAGTCTCTGTTATTCCAATCACGTCATAACTCCTTGACATCACCAGGACCTCCAGGATGGTATGGTAGATCTCAAATCAATGAAGGCTACACTCAGAAAGACCTCAAGACTTCTGGAATATACTGCTCAAACAGTTTTACTTTTCTTTCTACTGCCTGTCCCTCCCTTCTCACATTTATTTCTAGACCTGTCCTTATCCAGATCTATTCTGCCCCCAACAATCTTCTATTCATTGAACTTTTTGAAACTTTGCACTTTTAGAGAGAGGTAAGGGATTGAGTCTGTGTACACAAATTTTCAGAGGGACAATAGGGTTGAGGTCTGTTATTTCTCACCTCTCTATTTATTTTAAAACAGTTTTGTGGTTAACAAGCATGTTATCTCTGGAGACACAAATCCACGGTTTGAGAACTGCAAAACTAAGAATCTTTGATGATATCTTCTAGACTGAGCACTGAGTCCCAGTGGGTAGATAGAAAGATTAACCTAAATAATCTATACAGAAGCCCTTGGAACCCCATAAAATTGGGTCCCTAATCCATGAACTATTGGAACTCATTTACAAAACTTTTCTTAAACATGACATGAATATATTCTCATACTATAGAATTAGAATTTATAATCACTATTCCATGATGAGATTTCTTTTGAGCTATAATGTATCTTAATAGGTTTTTTCCTCAAAAAGCACTTATCAAAAAAATCAGATTTAAATAAAAAAATCATTGATTTTTATCCACCCTGGTTGTATCCACAATTATGTCTCCTCTAAACTTTAAATTGTAAGCTTTTGGGGACAGAAACCTCTCTCCATTGTGAGTACCATAGTACAAATAATAATTTACCACTTCAATGGTTTGGGTTGTCACTGCTCCCCTTTCCTTACAAATTGTCTGTTTAGACTGTGCAGGGCTTGGACATACACAGAGATCTCTAAAGTGCCTCTCACAGTGTTGGCATTGTACAAAAATAATTCACTGCTCTTGCCCAGCCTATGCTGAACAGTCTTTGTAGATGAAATTTTTGCTGCCCTTTTTCATGGCTGACCCCTACATAGAGAATAACTGAGTCACTAATAGAGGTGGGCAGGAAATGGCTTTCCCATCCTATGAAAACTTTCAAGACTTCAAAATATTTCATTCCTCATCAGACGAAACAGACCTTTCCGAATTTTTCAGTGAAAACAGAGATGTACCCAGTCAGGCACCCACCCCTCACAACAGCCAATAATCCAGCAATTCGGGCACTCATGTGAAAGACCCAGTTTCAAGTCCCATATCAGCCACAGCAGGGACTTGAACCACTGGACAATTAGCTGTTTTGTGTGCATGCATCCGTGTGTTGCTTGTTTTGACCAGGAGTTCCATCCTGGACCTAAGGAAACCATTTCTCAAACTGGTACATTCCTGCTAAAAGTTTTGGTTTCATCAAATTGATATTTTCTGATGGAAAAATTTTGAGAAATTCCAACCAGCTCTAGCCACAAAGGCCTTGTCTATACTAACAACGGTTTTATGATATCGCTATATGGGTACACTCTCCTAGTGTGGGGACAGCTTATACCAGCAAAAGACCTTTTTTACTGCTATAACTGTATCTGCATTGATGATTTTGCTGTCATAGGGATGTTTAGGGGTGAGTTGTTTTTGGTGTCCCCCACCCCCCCCAACATAGCTATGCCAACAAAACTTATAAACGGAGTACTTGTGGCACCTTAGAGACTAACCAATTTATTTGAGCATGAGCTTTCGTGAGCTACAGCTCACTTCATCGGATGCATACCGTGGAAACTGCAGCAGACTTTATATATACACAGAGAATATGAAACAATACCTCCTCCCACCCCACTGTCCTGCTGGTAATAGCTTATCTAAAGTGATCATCAGGTGGGCCATTTCCAGCACAAATCCAGGTTTTCTCACCCTCCACCCCCCCACACAAATTCACTCTCCTGCTGGTGCTAGCCCATCCAAAGTGACAACTCTTTACATAATCAAGTCGGGCTATTTCCTGCACAAATCCAGGTTTTCTCACATCCCCCCCACCCCCATACACACACAAACTCACTCTCCTGCTGGTAATAGCTCATCCAAACTGACCACTCTCCAAGTTTAAAACCAAGTTAAACCAGAACATCTGGGGGGGGGGGGGGGGTAGGAAAAAACAAGAGGAAACAGGCTACCTTGCATAATGACTTAGCCACTCCCAGTCTCTATTTAAGCCTAAATTAATAGTATCCAATTTGCAAATGAATTCCAATTCAGCAGTTTCTCGCTGGAGTCTGGATTTGAAGTTTTTTTGTTTTAAGATAGCGACCTTCATGTCTGTGATTGCGTGACCAGAGAGATTGAAGTGTTCTCCGACTGGTTTATGAATGTTATAATTCTTGACATCTGATTTGTGTCCATTTATTCTTTTACGTAGAGACTGTCCAGTTTGACCAATGTACATGGCAGAGGGGCATTGCTGGCACATGATGGCATAGATCACATTGGTGGATGTGCAGGTGAACGAGCCTCTGATAGTGTGGCTGATGTGATTAGGCCCTGTGATGGTGTCCCCTGAATAGATATGTGGGCACAATTGGCAACGGGCTTTGTTGCAAGGATAAGTTCCTGGGTTAGTGGTTCTGTTGTGTGGTATGTGGTTGTTGGTGAGTATTTGCTTCAGGTTGCGGGGCTGTCTGTAGGCAAGGACTGGCCTGTCTCCCAAGACTTGTGAGAGTGTTGGGTCATCCTTCAGGATAGGTTGTAGATCCTTAATAATGCGTTGGAGGGGTTTTAGTTGGGGGCTGAAGGTGACCGCTAGTGGCGTTCTGTTATTTTCTTTGTTAGGCCTGTCCTGTAGTAGGTAACTTCTGGGAACTCTTCTGGCTCTATCAATCTGTTTCTTTACTTCTGCAGGTGGGTATTGTAGTTGTAAGAAAGCTTGACAGAGATCTTGTAGGTGTTTGTCTCTGTCTGAGGGGTTGGGGCAAATGCGGTTGTATCGCAGAGCTTGGCTGTAGACGATGGATCGTGTGGTGTGGTCAGGGTGAAAGCTGGAGGCATGCAGGTAGGAATAGCGGTCAGTAGGTTTCCGGTATAGGGTGGTGTTTATGTGACCATTGTTTATTAGCACTGTAGTGTCCAGGAAGTGGATCTCTTGTGTGGACTGGACCAGGCTGAGGTTGGTGGTGGGATGGAAATTGTTGAAATCATGGTGGAATTCCTCAAGGGCTTCTTTTCCATGGGTCCAGATGATGAAGATGTCATCAATATAGCGCAAGTAGAGTAGGGGCTTTAGGGGACGAGAGCTGAGGAAGCGTTGTTCTAAATCAGCCATAAAAATGTTGGCATACTGTGGGGCCATGCGGGTACCCATAGCAGTGCCACTGATCTGAAGGTATACATTGTCCCCAAATGTGAAATAGTTATGGGTAAGGACAAAGTCACAAAGTTCAGCCACCAGGTTAGCCGTGACATTATCGGGGATAGTGTTCTTGACGGCTTGTAGTCCATCTTTGTGTGGAATGTTGGTGTAGAGGGCTTCTACATCCATAGTGGCCAGGATGGTGTTATCAGGAAGATCACCGATGGATTGGAGTTTCCTCAGGAAGTCAGTGGTGTCTCGAAGGTAGCTGGGAGTGCTGGTAGCGTAGGGCCTGAGGAGGGAGTCTACATAGCCAGACAATCCTGCTGTCAGGGTGCCAATGCCTGAGATGATGGGGCGCCCAGGATTTCCAGGTTTATGGATCTTGGGTAGTAGATAGAATATCCCAGGTCGGGGTTCCAGGGGTGTGTCTGTGCGGATTTGATCTTGTGCTTTTTCAGGAAGTTTCTTGAGCAAATGCTGTAGTTGCTTTTGGTAACTCTCAGTGGGATCATAGGGTAATGGCTTGTAGAAACTCGTGTTGGAGAGCTGCCGAGCAGCCTCTTGTTCATATTCCGACCTATTCATGATGACAACAGCACCTCCTTTGTCAGCCTTTTTGATTATGATGTCAGAGTTGTTTCTGAGGCTGTGGATGGCATTGCGTTCCGCATGGCTGAGGTTATGGGGCAAGTGATGCTGCTTTTCCACAATTTCAGCCCGTGCATGTCGGCGGAAGCACTCTATGTAGAAGTCCAGTCTGCTGTTTCGACCTTCAGGAGGACTCCTAAAACTTATAAACGTAGATCAGGCCTCACTGCGATCTGACTGGTGTGTATGGGAAGTTATCTGGACAATTTTTAGTGTCCCCACCTTTCAGAGCTCGGCCAACTGTCTTGCCAGCCAGCATTTGTATTTTATAATTATTAGGCACGTTATTGCGCACGTCTCATGTGCTGCTTGTTGTTTTAATAAGTAGTTTCAAGTAAAATGTTTTTCCTTTTGCTCTACTTTTATGGTTTTTTCTCAGCTGCTAATTTCTCTGATTTGTTGTTGGCCTTGACAACTGCCAGCTATCTTATGCATCCATAAATAAAATGATCACTTTTAAATGTAAACTGTTGGTTTTAAAGCATATTTGTGAGACTTTAAGCTGGATTTAAAGGAGCCATATCAACACTGCTGGGGACTGAATCCCCTGTTACCCCACAGAGCAGATACTGAGTGGGCAGCTGTACCTCAAGCTTCCCCTATACTGTCCTATGAATATGCCTCAACACTGTTCCGTAAGGACCATCTCTAAAGGCTTGTCTACATGGGAAAGTTTTATACTGGATGTGATTTTAAATTATTATAGTAAAATCAGTGTAACTTTCTGTGTAGACATTCTTATTCTGGCACAATTTCCTTTACTGATTCAGCTTACCTTGCTTTGGAAGCAGTTTAAACTTAAGGGCAGGTCTACACTTAAAATGCTGCATCGGCACAGCTACACCACTGTAGTGCTTCAGTGAAGTTGCTCCTACACCAATGGGAGTGCTTCTCTTGTCAGTGTAGTTAATCCACCTCTGTGAGAGGCGGTAGCTATGTGATAGGAGAAACTCTCCTGCTGACATAGTGGTGTCTACACTGGGGGTTAGATCGGTATAACTATGTCTCCTGGAGTATAGATTTTTCACACCCTTCAGTGACTGAACTGCCAACTTGTTTCATATAGGTTGCTGAACAACCCCCAGATAGTAATGACTTTTGGTCAATAAAAACAACAACGAGTCTTTCTCGCACCTTAGAGACTAACACATTTATTTGGGTATAAGCTTTCATGGGCTATAACCTACTTCATCAGATGCATGGAGTGGAAAATACAGTAGGCCGGTATAAATATACAGCACATGAAAAGATCGGAGGTGCCTCACCAAGTGGAGGGTCAGTGCTAATGAGGTCAATTCAATTAGGGTGGATGTGGCCCATTTCCAACAGTTGACAAGAAGGGGTGAATATCAACAGAGGGCAAATTATTTTTTGTAGTGACCCAGCCACTCCCAGTCTTTATTCAGGCCTAATTTGATGGTGTCAAGTTTGAAAATTAATTCCAATTCTGTAGTTTCTCGTTGAAGTCTGTTTTAGAAGTTTTTTGTTGAAAAATGACGACTTTTAAGTCTGTTGTTGAGTGTCCAGGTAGATTGGACTGGTTTTTGAATGTTACAATTCTTGATGTCTGATTTGTGTCCATTTATTGTTTTGCGTAGAGACTGTCCGGTTTGTCCAGTGTACATGGCAGAGGGGCATTGCTGGCACGATGGCATATATCTATCCCATCGGTAGATAAATAAAGTAGTTACTGAGCTGTAGTCTAGCATAGAGATGAGATTTTGTATCCTTACCAATCTCTGACGCCAATCCCCACTATTGACTGATTTTTAATATTTTATGGTCACTGAACATATATACAGTGAAAGGCTTTTTGCTTTGTTTTGCTTTTTAAAAAGTGTAGCTTGGCTCAATTTTAAGAACATGCCCTTTTTCTTAGTGAAGACAGTGCCTGGCCTGGTTCCCAAAAAGTGGTCTATGGAGCACTTGTTGATAGTCTGCAGAGCTGACTAGTCACCACATGATATGCCATACTTCGTTTCTACAGCTTCTTGGTAAAGCGGAGCCTTCAGGCACATACAAGCAGCAGGAAGTAAGCGGGGGAGGGGAGCTGGCAGCCTCGCTACATCTATTAGGGGCTGACTGCTCTCAGAGGTCTGAGCCTACCACTGGAACTGGAGGTGGTACTAGCAGCCACCAGTGAGGGAGGAATATCTAAGAGAGCATGCAGAAAAGAGGACCAGGGGCTGAGCAGCTCATACAGGGGATCAAGGAACAGGGCAGCATGTGCTGGAGAAGAGAAGGAAACCTGGGGGTGAAGGGGCCAGGCTGCAAAGAAGCAAGGTCAGATAGGAATGGGAGACGAAATGAAGCGTAAAGAGTATCATCTTTAAAGGAGAAAAGTTAAAACACAGCGCAGAATACATAATGCTTTTCTAACATTACTTTTCCATGTATGTACTTTCTGTATCTCTCACAGATCGTAAAGGGGAAGGGGTACACTGTGAGAAAATGTAGACAGCACTGGTTCAGCCACATCTGTTTCCAGATGCTGCAGCCTGGAATGCTTGTTTTTGAGTTGAGTACACAGGGTAAGTGTTGCAAGCTCAAGGAGTTGCAAGCAATGGTTTCTTGCAATGATTTTTGCTTGGTTGTCCACAATCTTCACACACTTGATTTGCATTGTGGATCAGCTGCTGTTCAGAGGGCCAAATGTGAAATTGCTTTGTGGTCCCATTTCTTTGACCACCTGTGACATGTTAAAAAGTTGGCTTCTGTAACTGTCTATATCAAGTGAAAAGAAAAGGAGTACTTGTGGCACCTTAGAGACTAACCAATTTATTTGAGCATAAGCTTTCATGAGCTACAGCTCACTTCATCGGATGCATACTGTGGAAAGTGTAGAAGATCTTTTTATATACACACAAAGCATGAAAAAATACCTCCTCCCACCCCACTCTCCTGCTGGTAATAGCTTATCTAGAGTGATCACTCTCCTTACAATGTGTATGATAATCAAGGTGGGCCATTTCCAGCACAAATCCAGGGTTTAACAAGAATGTCTGGGGGGTGTGGAGGGGGGTAGGAAAAAATAAGGGGAAATAGGTTACCTTGCATAATGACTTAGCCACTCCCAGTCTCTATTCAAGCCTAAGTTAATTGTATCCAATTTGCAAATGAATTCCAATTCAACAGTTTCTCGCTGGAGTCTGGATTTGAAGTTTTTGCAACAAAGCCCGTTGCACAAGTACTCCTTTTCTTTTTGCGAATACAGACTAACACGGCTGTTACTCTGAAATATATCAAGTGACTTCACTTAAGGGTAAATTTAGAAAACCTGTCAGCTTTTATTCAAAGGATGCCCAGTAATAGCCTAGCATAACCCTATTTAATAAGACCTGTGTCCCCGGCAGAGCACAAGAATCCAGTGGCATAATCTGCAAAGATACTCCACAACAAGCCATGCTAGGTTTGAGGTTAATGGAATGTGTGTAGCTTGCTTCCATTCCTTAGTTACTTGGAGCCAAGCGGTAACTGACCTGTAACTCCCAGCATAAGGCAAGATGTTGGGAGTGATGAGTTGGGCTTTTGTTTGTAGACAGCAACATTAGTTCTAGCTTCACTGAAGAAAAGCTTGAGCCGGGATTTTAAAAATAACTGCTTGGTGCCCAATTTGAGACTATTTAGATTTTCAGAATGTGATGAACACCTGCTATCAGAGAATTAGTCTCCTTTAAGTTTCTTGGGTTGGATACTCTCAGATACTGAGGGACCCAAAATCACAAGTCGCTTTTGAAAATCTTGGCCTGATAGAATAACATGCTGAAAATTAAATTTTATTTGCTGCATTTCACCTGTGGCTTTGTAATCCATGCTTTACAGCAAAATCCTTCAAATCTGATTTATGTATTAATTGTGTAAACCTCTCTTCTCTAGCAGAATGGCACCGTCACCAGGGATTGGATAATTACTGAGCTCTTTACAGGATATCTAAAGATCAGTGACTTAAAAAAAAAACAAAACAGACTTCTTATTTAATTATTTTTCTTTTTAAAAATCTGTTTGAAATTATGATTACCCATGCTGAGTCCTAAATTTACTATAATCTATTAATTAAATATTCAAGCAGTACCTGTTTGCTGCCAAAGTTTTAAATAAAAGTCAAGTGTAATGGGAGAGAATGGGATCTACTCCTAAAATCTTGAAGGACATGGTGAACAGAAACACACTGATTCACTCATTACTGATAACACTTCATTTTGCTTAATCAATCAGTTAGTTTTAAATGCAAAAATATGTTTTGATAAAATATTTTCTTAAATATCCAGCACATTTAAGGTAGTTTTATTTAATTATTAAAACAATTCTAAAATGCTGGTTTTGTGCCTTTTTAATTGGATTGCAATTTATACTTAATGCAGTTTGACACAAATCACAAGTAAAATTAATCATCTAGTAAATAAGAAATGCATCATTCACCATTTTTCTTACAAAATATAAAATTAAGAATCTGAACAAATGTATGTTAAGCTTTATAATTGTTTAGATAAATGTGTATAGATATAGTGTATCCTCCTGATTAGCAAAAACATGTACCAAATTTAACGTTAAGGCTATATTTAGTTGTAAATCAACATGAATGGTTACCAATAAGAATCAAACTTTTGTTAGGAAAATAACCAAAAAGTACAAGATGCAAAACAAGATTAAAATTGATGATCTAAATCAAAGTTTCCTGCTTCCTGATTTAAATTCTGACTTAATATTGTGACTTAAATAATTTTGTTTTAAATCAATCCACCCTGCCTCTTTTTAGCAGTTCATGCAGAAGCCAGATTTTCAGCAAGCTAGCAGAAGTTGCATTTTACTTCTTCCTGTGCTTGGAGTTGGAAATGTCCAACTGCTGTCCTGTCCTGCTATTGGTGACTGGAGCTATTCTAACAGATGGCATTAGTCTGAAGTTTGTATGGAGTCAGGGAGAACAATGTATACTTCAGTGATTTAGTATGTAATTTGTTTAGTTTTAACTTGAGTTTTGGCAATTCTGTTTAGATATTGTTGAGCTCAGTTACACCTTTTATTACATTTATTGTTCCTGTGGAATGGAAGAAGCAAGTAGGTAGGACTTGGAAAAAGCCTCCTTAAAACTTACCTGCCTAAGGATTAAAGGTTGGCTGCAGTGTAAGCACAGGGTTAGGGCAACTTGTCTGTGGACCCTGGGATTGCAGGCCCAGAGCTTGAGCATTCACGCTGCATATTGACCCAAGGTTTAGAATTTCTGGACCTGGGCCTTCCCCATCTATGGCTGCTCTAGCCCCTGGTTTGTGGTTCAGTGTGTGGGAAACTTGACTGTTTATCCCGCTCAATAAGGGAAGTTGTTGCAACCTACCAAGTTCCCAACAGACCCTGCTAAGCAGCCATCTTTTGGGTTTTCATGCTCCCGGCAATTGGGCAAACATCATGGAGGAGTCACCATTTGAAGAGCTTCTCTTCCTTGCTCTTTTACTCCTGTTTCAGCAAATGGGCAGAGCATTCATGAGATGCTGGTGGATGTTCCGGCAGTGGTTTCTGACCCACCAAAGGTGCCTGACGGAGGAGTAGGGGGACTATACAGACATGGAACAATGGAACTAAGTGATGCTACTCACGACTCTTGGTGTAGTTGTGATGCCTCCTGCATAGGTAGTCTATTATCCCTTGTTAAAAATGCTTGCTTTGCCATGCTCACTTCCTACCACAAAACTCTGCATATTTTACTTCACGTTTTTTGAAAAATGAGTGAAATTTTGCCTCTAAATAAAGTAATTCTGCCCCTCTTAATTCCACCACTTGTCAAATAATCCAGTTATGCAAACTTAATGAATGCTGTCCCTAATAAATGAATACTTATAAATATTTTGCACTTAACTGTACCTGCTCAGATTCATGAATGATAAGAAGTGGGTGAATATTGCATCAAGTGCAGAGAGGAAGTGTGACATGACCAAGGTGTGCTGAGACCACTACTGGTCATGCTGACCAATATTGTCGTCTCATTTCCTTGTACTCTCCCATCTCTCTGTATGCATCTGTTGTCTCTTGTCTCATACTTACATTTTAGTTCTTTGGGGCAGGGAATGTCTTTTTGCTCTGTTTGTGTATTGCGTAGCACAGTGGGGTCCTGGTCCATGACTAGGGCTCCATATGCACTACAGTAATATAAATGATAAATAATTTGCATAGGGCATGGAACAGCTTTCAGGTAACTATATTTTTTGCTACTGACCTGAGTCAGATTTGAACAGGTGATCTGACTATTTCAATCCTCTTTTCATTTCCTTGGACTACTCAGCCCTTCCCAGGAATAGTTTGCAAATTTATTTATATAGTGCCCCAAATGTGCATGGCACTTCAGAGAAATAAGACATTTTCCCTGCCCTGAAGAGCTTACTATCTGAATTGACCAGAAGAAATCGAGAAGTTTGGTAAACATTGTGGTGGGGAGGAGAAGGGAATACAGGGCTTGTAGCATGCTGATCATGTGGTTGCTTTGGTGAATGAAGTACTCCTGTTAGATTAAATTTTTAGTGTTTTTAGGCATATCCTTAATACAACTTGTTGGTGTTAAGTCGTAATCTGCGATAGAAGAGATGAATGGACAGTAAAATGAAGAGCAAAAACATGGGTACGGATTTAGAATGTACATGTTCAGGAAGGACAGAATGTACATCTGTTCAGGAAGGACAGGCAGGGCAGAAAAGGTGGGTGAGTAGCACTGTATGTAAGGGAGCAGTATGACTGCTCAGAGCTCCGGTACGAAACTGCAGAAGAACCTGAGTGTCTCTGGATTAAGTTTAGAAGTGTGAGCAACAAGAGTGATGTAGTGGTGGGAGTCTGCTATAGACCACCGGACCAGGGGGATGAGGTGGACGAGGCTTTCTTCCGGCAGCTCGCGGAAGCTACTAGATCGCATGCTCTGGTTCTCATGGGTGACTTTAATTTTCCTGATATCTGCTGAGAGAGCAATACAGCGGTGCATAGACAATCCAGGAAGTTTTTGGAAAGTGTAGGGGACAATTTCCTGGTGCAAGTGCTAGAGGAGCCAACTGGGGGGGAGCTTTTCTTGACCTGCTGCTCACAAACAGGGAAGAATTAGTGGAGGAAGCAAAAGTGGATGGGAATCTGGGAGGCAGTGACCATGAGTTGGTTGAGTTCAGGATCCTGACACAGGGAAGAAAGGTAAGCAGCAGGATACGGACCCTGGACTTCAGGAAAGCTGACTTTGACTCCCTCAGGGAACGGATGGGTAGGATCCCCTGGGGGACTAACACGAAGGGGAAAGGAGTCCAGGAGAGCTGGCTGTATTTCCAGGAATCCCTGTTGAGGTTACAGGGACAAACCATCCCGATGAGTCGAAAGAATAGTAAATATGGCAGGCGACCAGCTTGGCTTAACGGTGAAATCCTAGCGGATCTTAAATATAAAAAAGAAGCTTACAAGAAGTGGAAGGTTGGACATATGACCAGGGAAGAGTATAAAAATATTGCTCGGGCATGTAGGAATGAAATCAGGAGGGCCAAATCGCACCTGGAGCTGCAGCTAGCAAGAGATGTCAAGAGTAACAAGAAGGGTTTCTTCAGGTATGTTGGCAACAAGAAGAAAGCCAAGGAAAGTGTGGGCCCCTTACTGAATGAGGGAGGCAACCTAGTGACAGAGGATGTGGAAAAAGCTAATGTGCTCAATGCTTTTTTTGCCTCTGTCTTCACTAACAAGGACAGCTCCCAGACTGCTGCGCTGGGCATCACAACATGGGGAGTAGATGGCCAGCCCTCTGTGGAGAAAGAGGTGGTTAGGGACTATTTAGAAAAGCTGGACGTGCACAAGTCCATGGGGCCGGACGAGTTGCACCCGAGAGTGCTGAAGGAATTGGCGGCTGTGATTGCAGAGCCATTGGCCATTATCTTTGAAAACTCGTGGCGAACGGGGGAAGTCCCGGATGACTGGAAAAAGGCTAATGAAGTGCCAATCTTTAAAAAAGGGAAGAAGGAGGATCCTGGGAATTACAGGCCAGTCAGCCTCACCTCAGTCCCCGGAAAAATCATGGAGCAGGTCCTCAAGGAATCAATCCTGAAGCACTTACATGAGAGGAAAGTGATCAGGAACAGTCAGCATGGATTCACCAAGGGAAGGTCATGCCTGACTAATCTAATCGCCTTCTATGATGAGATTACTGGTTCTGTGGATGAAGGGAAGGCAGTGGATGTATTGTTTCTTGACTTTAGCAAAGCTTTTGACACGGTCTCCCACAGTATTCTTGTCAGCAAGTTAAAGAAGTATGGGCTGGATGAATGCACTATAAGGTGGGTAGAAAGTTGGCTAGATTGTCGGGCTCAACGGGTAGTGATCAATGGCTCCATGTCTAGTTGGCAGCCGGTGTCAAGTGGAGTGCCCCAGGGGTCGGTCCTGGGGCCGGTTTTGTTCAATATCTTCATAAATGATCTGGAGGATGGTGTGGATTGCACTCTCAGCAAATTTGCGGATGATACTAAACTGGGAGGAGCGGTAGATACGCTGGAGGGCAGGGCTAGGATACAGAGGGACCTAGACAAATTGGAGGATTGGGCCAAAAGAAATCTGATGAGGTTCAATAAGGATAAGTGCAGGGTCCTGCACTTAGGACGGAAGAACCCAATGCACAGCTACAGACTAGGGATCGAATGGCTAGGCAACAGTTCTGCAGAAAAGGACCTAGGGGTGACAGTGGATGAGAAGCTGGATATGAGTCAGCAGCGTGCCCTTGTTGCCAAGGCCAATGGCATTTTGGGATGTATAAGTAGGGGCATAGCGAGCAGATTGAGGGACGTGATCGTCCCCCTCTATTCGACATTGGTGAGGCCTCATCTGGAGTACTGTGTCCAGTTTTGGGCCCCACACTACAAGAAGGATGTGGATAAATTGGAGAGAGTCCAGCGAAGGGCAACAAAAATGATTAGGGGTCTGGAACACATGACTTATGAGGAGAGGCTGAGGGAACTGGGATTGTTTAGTCTGCAGAAGAGAAGAATGGGGGGGGATTTGATAGCTGCTTTCAACTACCTGAGAGGTGGTTCCAGAGAGGATGGTTCTAGACTATTCTCAGTGGTAGAAGAGGACAGGACAAGGAGTAATGGTCTCAAGTTGCAGTGGGGGAGGTTTAGGTTGGATATTAGGAAAAACTTTTTCACTAGGAGGGTGGTGAAACACTGGAATGCGTTACCTAGGGAGGTGGTAGAATCTCCTTCCTTAGAAGTTTTTAAGGTCAGGCTTGACAAAGCCCTGGCTGGGATGATTTAATTGGGGATTGGTCCTGCTGTGAGCAGGGGGTTGGACTAGATGACCTCCTGAGGTCCCTTCCAACCCTGATATTCTATTATTCTATCCTCTCAACAGAAGGGAAAACCTATAATAGCAGCTATCTCAGAGTTGTGAAGAATATGTATTAAGGTTATAACAACCAACAAGAATGCACTTTTATGTAGAAATCCATGATTAAATTGAGTCTTCCTGACTAGTCATTTAAATCAAATCCACCCTGGATACGACAGGGATATCCTAAGGCAACAATCAGACAATTACAACTGATATAATAAGTGCTCAGAGTACAAAAATTGCCTAGCCATTGTAGAGTGTTTTGTAGGCATGGCAACAGATTAGTTAAGCAAGCATCTTCTTAATTCCAATATTTTTATGTTTTTCCCCAGTAAGTTACATTAGCTCGTGCCTATGCAATGATGGACAGAAGGAGAGGTTACTTACCTTGTACAGTAACTGGAGTTCAAGGTGTTCTGTTCCTATGGATGCTCCACATCAGGAATCAAGCGCACCAGTGCACTCTTCATCGAAGATTTCTGTCAGCAGTGTCTGCACCCTACACATCCACATGGTGTAGTAAAAGGTTAGATAGAGGATCGTGGACCTGCCACTTCTCCAGTTCCTCCTCAATCATGAAGTCCAGAGAGAATGATTCCAAAGGAGAGGGCAAGGAGGATGGGGAGCAGAGAAAGAATACAGACAAAACATCTTGAACTCCAGTTTCTGTACAAGATAAGTAATGTCTCCTTTGAGATATTGCCCTATGGGTGCTGCATGTCAGGAGATTTCCGAGCATTACCTCAATTACAGAGCAGAGTGCTGAGGAAGTAGATTCACTGCAGACTTTACAACAGCCACACCAAAGGCCGTGTCAGCTCTAGAAGCATTCACAAGAGCATGGTGTTGGGAAAATGTGTGCACCAACAGTGGCCTTGCAAACGTCAGAGATGGATATATTCTTCAGTAAGGCCATAGAAGTAGACTAAGACCTGTGGAATGGGCAATCACACTAGGTGCAGGATGCACCCCCCGAGGCTTCGTAACAAGTCAAGATACATCCCAAAGAAATCCATTTTGACAGTCTTTGGGTAGAAATTGGATGCCCTTTCATTCTCTCTGCAACGGAAAGAGTTTGGGAGAAGCCCTGAAAGACTTAGTCCTATTGAGATAAAAGACAAAGCTTCGTTTTACAGCCAGCATGTGGAAACTGGCTTCCTCTCTCAAGGAGTGAGGCTTGGGATAAAAGACCAGTAAATTAATGTCCTGATTAATGTGAACTTCTGATGAAACTTTAGATAGAAAGTGAGGATGGGATGTAACGTCACCTTATTGTGAATCAGCCATATGAGCTCCTAGTTCCTGTACCCTTCTAGCCAAGGTGATGGCTATGAGGAACAAGATCTTAAAAGACAAATGAAGAAGGAACAGCTTCCCATTGGTATAAATAAGGTTTTCCCAGGACATTGAGGACTAAAAGTTGAGGTCCCAAAATGGAGAAAGTTCTGTGACAGGAGATAAAAAGGTTAAACACACCATTAATAAATCTTGCAGTGGTTGAGTGAGTGAAGGCCAAAACCCCCTTGATTGGAGGGGGGGGGGGGGTTAAGGCGACAAGGGCTATGATAGCAACCAGATGAATCTTAACTGAGCTCAGCCATAAACCCATACAGTTTAAAATTTAGCAGGTAATCAAGAACGTGCGTGAAGAGAGGTTCAAGAGGAGGTATAGATCATTGGGCACACCACACAGAAAAGCTTCCATTTCTGCAGTTCAGTTATCCTTGTGGTGAGTTTTCTACTATTCAGCAGTACTGCCTGAACCTCCGGAGAGAAATCCTGTTCTATGCCAGAGAGCCACTGAGGAGCCAAGCCTTAAGCGGCTGTAAAGACAGATGGAGAAGATCTGGGAACCATACCTATCTTGGCCATGATGGAGGTATAAGGATGGCCACCAATCTTTCATTTCAACTTGTTCAAGACTTTGAGAAGCGGCACTGGGAGGTGATGTGGGATCAGTACACAGCAGGACGCAAGGCCAAGGGATACAGAGTGTGCCTCTAATGAGTTCTGACCATGCCCTCCCCTCGAGTAAAAGCACCAGATCAGAGGCAAATTTGCTGAAATATGTCGTTCAGCTCCCACTTGTGCCTTGATGAAAATGCCTGCTCAGGGAGTCTACTACTGGCATTCTGTAGCCCTAGTAGATAAACTACTAAGATCTCTATGTGGTGGGACATGCACCAATTCCCTAATTTTATGTAATTTGTGCAAAGAACTAGGATCTTGCTCCTCCTTGGCAATTTATAGAATACATTTCAGCCCTGTTGTCCAGCATTACACATCAAGAGTGGCTCTTGATGTTGGACAGGAAGTGATGGGCAAACCTATCTGATTGCTCTAAGTTTGAGAATGTTGATATGAGGAGATATCTCCTGGGGAGTCCATTTGCCTTGGGCTGCGAAGACCTGGAAACAGGTACCCCAGTCTAGCAAAGAAGCATCTGCCATGATGATCTTTGTGGGGATAAAATGTGAGAATGGACTTGCGCACTGACCTTTAGAGGATCCCTCCCCCTGGTGAGGGATTTGAGGTCTCTCAGGTATTGACCCTCACTTGAACTGTTTGCGTTTATTGGGTGCGTAGACTTGAGCCAGGGTTGAAGACATCAGAAATGTAGTCTTGTTAGGTGTGTTATGAACATACAGGCTGCCATATGGCCCACAAGTTGAGAAAACACCCTGTAGTTTGTGGTCCCTATTGCAGCATAGAAATGAAGCTGGCCATTGTAGCGAACTTGTCCATGGGCAGCTATGTTCTGGCTGTAGTGGACTTTAGCATGGCTCTGGTGAAGTCTATTGATTGAGCAGGCGGGCAGAGGAATAGGGCCTTGATGGTTGCTGACCGCATCTCAAGAAAGGAGCAACCCTTGAGGAGCCAGTCACTGAGGTGAGGAAAAACTATTATTCCCACCTGACAAAGATATGCTGTGATGGCCAAGTGCAGCTCTGTAAAGATCCTTAGGGCAGTGGAAAGGCCGAAGGATATGAAATAGTATTGGTAGTGGTCCTTGCCCATGACAGATCATAGGAAACGCCCATAGGAAGAGTGCGTTATATGGAAGTATGCATCCTGGAGGTCAAAGGAGACTAACCAAGAAGGAATTGTCTCTGCCATGGTTACCATTCTGAACTGCTGAGAGAGAGAGCAAAGATGTTCCAAGTCTGAAGTCCTGAATCAGTCTCCACCATCCTCTTTTCTTGGAAACCAGAAAGTACCTAAAGTAGAACTCTTTCCCCACAAAGTGTAGTGAAATGGGTTTGATCACCCTCAGGGGTAAGAGGGATTGTACCTCCTGTCTGAGACACTTGTGAAAAGGGTCCCTGAATCATAGAATCATAGAATATCAGGGTTGGAAGGGACCCCAGAAGGTCATCTAGTCCAACCCCCTGCTCGAAGCAGGACCAATTCCCAGTTAAATCATCCTAGCCAGGGCTTTGTCAAGCCTGACCTTAAAAACCTCTAAGGAAGGAGATTCTACCACCTCCCTAGGTAACGCATTCCAGTGTTTCACCACCCTCTTAGTGAAAAAGTTTTTCCTAATATCCAATCTAAACCTCCCCCACTGCAACTTGAGACCATTACTCCTCGTTCTGTCATCTGCTCCATTGAGAACAGTCTAGAGCCATCCTCTTTGGAACCCCCTTTCAGGTAGTTGAAAGCAGCTATCAAATCCCCCCTCATTCTTCTCTTCTGCAGGCTAAACAATCCCAGCTCCCTCAGCCTCTCCTCATAACTCATGTGTTCCAGACCCCTAATCATTTTTGTTGCCCTTCGCTGGACTCTCTCCAATTTATCCACATCCTTCTTGAAGTGTGGGGCCCAAAACTGGACACAGTACTCCAGATGAGGCCTCACCAATGTCGAATAGAGGGGAACGATCACGTCCCTCGATCTGCTCGCTATGCCCCTACTTATACATCCCAAAATGCCATTGGCCTTCTTGGCAACAAGGGCACACTGCTGACTCATATCCAGCTTCTCGTCCACTGTCACCCCTAGGTCCTTTTCCGCAGAACTGCTGCCTAGCCATTCGGTCCCTAGTCTGTAGCTGTGCATTGGGTTCTTCCGTCCTAAGTGCAGGACCCTGCACTTATCCTTATTGAACCTCATCAGATTTCTTTTGGCCCAATCCTCCAAATTGTCTAGGTCCTTCTGTATCCTATCCCAGCCCTCCAGCGTATCTACCACTCCTCCCAGTTTAGTATCATCCGCAAATTTGCTGAGAGTGCAATCCACACCATCCTCCAGATCATTTATGAAGATATTGAACAAAACCGGCCCCAGGACCGACCCCTGGGGCACTCCACTTGACACCGGCTGCCAACTAGACATGGAGCCATTGATAACTACCCGTTGAGCCCGACAATCTAGCCAGCTTTCTACCCACCTTGTAGTGCATTCATCCAGCCCATACTTCCTTAACTTGCTGACAAGAATACTGTGGGAGACTGTGTCAAAAGCTTTGCTAAAGTCAAGAAACAATACATCCACTGCCTTCCCTTCATCCACAGAACCAGTAATCTCATCATAGAAGGCGATTAGATTAGTCAGGCATGACCTTCCCTTGGTGAATCCATGCTGACTGTTCCTGATCACTTTCCTCTCATGCAAGTGCTTCAGGATTGATTCTTTGAGGACCTGCTCCATGATTTTTGATTTTTCTCCATGAAAAGAAACAGGAAAGGAGGACGGGGTGGGGTGAAGCTGAACTGGATGGAACAGCCAATCAAAACCATCTCTAGAAGCCTGAAACTGCTCCCTCTGGTCTTGTGGCAGATACTCAAATGAGAAAATTTGGAGTAATTTGTAAAGTCACATTTTGCCATCAAGGCCTAACAGTTGGCAACTCTGAATTGTAGAGTGGCTGAAGAATAGCTTTTGCAGCCGAGAAGGTCCAGGCACTTAAAGCTCCTTGTCAGAAGGGGTTGTTCTAGATTGATTCCATCTATTTCTTTTGTTGACAGCACCATCGACCATAAAGTTAGGGGCGGGTGGGAGGAAAAGATACTCCAAACTCTTGGCAGGAATATCATGCTTTTTATCAGTCCACTTACAAGCAGGTGGTATGGTCAGTGGTGTTTGCCACATCATACAGGCTGGTGACAACAAACAGTCACTGATGGGCAATGCAATCTTGCCCTGGGAAGAAGAATATGAGATGCCCCGGGGGAATGCTGGGGTTCTTGTATCTCCTGTAGCAGAATCTGTAAGGCCTTTGCAATCCTTTTCATGAGGTCCTGAAAGACCTTGAAGTCATCCACATTGGATGGCAAGAGGAGCAGAGGGGAGATAACAGCTTCATCTGCGTAGGAGGAGAATTTCTGAGAAAGTGGTGTCTCCTCCTCTCTACCTAGCTCCTGCTCTTCTGGGGGGTTCTACCTGAGGAAGAGGACACACAGGTGCCAGTGACAGCTGTTCTTGGTGGGACTTCTTGCACAAGAGCACCCTGTAGAACTATTCACTGCAGGGGGACAAAGGGTTCCAAAAAGACCACTGTGGTGGGACATAAAGGAGTTGGCCCCATGGGGTGCCCTTGCCAGGGTTGGTGGATCAGACCTTTACTGGGGTCCTCCTCCTCAGGATGCACCTTAAGGGAGGTTGGAAGGGAAAGATGATGGAATCATGGACAGACAGATCTGAGTCTGAGGAAGCATCCTTGTCCAGCAGAAGATCAACAGGTTTTGGTATCGGGGCTCACATTGCTACCAGAGGCTGGGGAGGGACCAGCAACTGCACCAATACTGGCGGCTGCACCTTCAGGGAAGGGTGCAGTAGTACCTGAGGGTATGTCAGCATTGGCGGGAAATCCCTCTTGGTATCCTTCAGCAGAGGGATTCAGCCTCTTCCAGGATTTGAAGATCCTCGTGAGAGAGGAACGTGGATGGTACTGGAAAATCTGGGTACTCTTACTTGGGAGTCACCACATCAGGAGATACTGGGATAATAAGTAAAAGCAAGAGCAATAATCACACCAATTCACTATACGACACGGATACTTCATTCAACCCATATTAACATGAACCCAATATTAAAGGTGTTTCCATAACTCTTTGCTAAGTGTTGAAAGGAAAAGTTATAGGAATTAAGATGTAATAAATTTAACAAAATTTGAAATTGTCACTACCTTCCTAAGAACTTCAGAGAACTGAGCTGCAGACTCCACAATTTCTCTGAAAAAACATGTCATTCTAAGCTCCCTATGTTCTCGCCCATTGTTTATGGTACTTGCAATGTCATTGGCTCTGAAAAGGAACCCACGATGTCTGTATCTCAAACTTCTCAGGATCTTAGGGAGGTCATTTTGCTAAAATATTGCAATAATTACATTTCTGAACAATAGTCATATACTAGATTCCTCTCTTATCTTATAAAGAAGGTTTGAACTGCAGCAAAACTTTACAGTTCACCTTAAAAAGCAAACAGACTTGGCCTGTCCGCCCACATCCATCAAGACCAGGGACTGGAAATAACCCTGAGTTACTTGAGGCGTTTGGCACTGTAAGCCCTTAAGAGCAGGAATATTCTCTTGTGTGTGTCTATATAGTGCAAAGCACAAGTAAGGCCAAAATTCCAACGTGGGCCCTTAGAAGCTACTATTATACAAATATCTACTATTACTACTGTATTATACTGGAAGCAACACAAATTGGTGTTAATCCTTTATGACTAGCAGAAAAATTAGCAAGACTACATTTATACAATAATTTATCTGAGACTCTGAAAGCTTTTTACAAGAGTGTCTGGGACCAGAAATCTCCATAAGGTTGCAAGAAAGTAAACCTTGTTACCACAGCTTAGTCTGCTAAACTGATCTCCATTAGGTATGGCTATATTTTCCCTCTTCCAGGGTACCATGCAGTCACAGTCTCCTCCTCCAAATGCCCCCTTAAAAGGCACTTTGACTAGCTTTTCACCATTGATCTTCACTTCAGCATTATCAGCTCCCTAACATTCAATTAAATTAATAAATTACAAGAAATACACGAAAAGGATGCTTTTTCAAGAGTATCATTATTTCCCTCTTTTCCACCCACATTCCCACCTGCCACGGTCTGTCGTCATCTGGCAGCTTAATGGCAAATAATGACAAAGAAAAATGTCCTCTCTCTTTTATTGGACCAACTTCTGTTAGTGAAAGAGACAAGCTTTCAAGCTTACACAGAAGCTTCTCTCTCTAATACCCTGGGACCAACATGGCTACAACAGCACTGCAAACAAGTCTGTCTCTCTCTCACTCTCTCTCACACACACACCCACCCCCTCTGTTTCACCAGAGCTCTGCTGGCACTCTGAAGATATTAATTGCTCACTCTGTTGTTTCCAGAATCAAAATCCAAACCTGAAAATTATCTTTCAGACTGCTGTTTGTAAAAATCTGTGAAATGCTGCCCCCTGCAAAACTTTGTCCACCATTGGAAGCCAGTCGAAAGAGGATATTCATTTTCAAAATCTCAAAACCAGAATTCCTCCTCCTCAGCAGTAGCAGCTGGTCAAGAATAGTAATTTTGCCTGGAATTATTGTGCCAGAAGATGCAATTTGGTAAACTACAAATGCAATTTCTGATCTGACCAACAGGCAGAGCAGATGAAGGAAATAAGGTCATAAAAAGATATACAGCGTACTCCTGTTTATTCAAAACCCTATTATCCAAATCTCTTCCTTGTCTCCATATATCTCATGCTGGGTGACAAGGCAGGGATTTGGATAATATGGAAGTCTGGATAATAGAGCAGACCCTCCCCCACCCCCAAACAGGACAGCAAAGAGGAGGAGGAGCCGCCCCTGGCCATGTAGGAGGCCACCCTGTTGCTGAATGGCTCCTGTGGCAGCACAGGGAGTCCTCTCCAACCCCACTGTCACAGGAGTAAGTGAGTAGGCCCATGACAGCAAAGCTGCAGAGAGCTCCCGGCAGGGCCACAGGGCTGGTGAAACCTGATCCCTGCAGATGCAAAGTGCAGAGAAGTCTGCAGTCTTGGCAGGACAAAGCAGAATCCTGACCAGGAGTCTTTGCTCTGCTCCACACTTTGCACCTACACGAATCGGGTGCCACTGGCCCTACGGCAGCACAGGGTGCATTCTGCAGCCCTACTGTCACAGTAGTGAATGACTGGGGCAGAGCAGAGACCCCCCCAACCAGGACTGCCAAGCCCGCAGCTGAATGGCTCCTGCCTTCTTGATTATCTGAACTCCCAATTATCCGAATAAAATCCATGTCCCCCGTACTATATGGATAATCGAGAGTATACTGTAAGTGTCGCCTAGCCCACTTCCTTGATGATATATTTTCTAGTGATTTGTCTTCTGTATTTAGGTGCCTAAACCGATAGGTCTCTCTACCACTTCACTTGGGAGACTTAGTCCACAGTGCAGTAACTCTCACATTCAGGAGGTTATTCACTGCTACAAAGCTTAGATTTTTTTTCCCCCTTTATTTCATCCCATTACTTTTAGACTCCCCCGACTCTCTCCAAACAAGTCCTCTCCTCCTCGGTGTTCACAACTTACACTGACAGTTGTGTTCCTTTTTTAGTCATCATCTAGCCAATATTCACATTTAATTTATTTAGTGTTCCCTTACAAATTAGCCCCTGCTGCTCCCTAATTTGTTCTCTTTTCTGAGCTTCCTCAAAATAGATTTATATCTTTCTGGTATGAAGATGCTCACATTTTAATGCACTATTCCATGCAAGATCTCAGAGCCATATTGAAAGGGATTACCACCTCACTGCTGCATGACAGGATACTCACGTAACACCTTTTAAAAATGTTTTTATTTTAAAGTACAATTCTGAAAGCAGCTTTATTCCATTCATACACAACCTTATCCCTCTTCTTCCTCCAAGTGTTTTGTTTTTTTAATTAACACTATGAACAAAGCAGCTGCAATCCATAATTTGGAGTCATCTCTCTAGGTTCTTACCCCAATCCGTCAATGATCCATCTTGCTAACAGCATTACACTTATGTACATGGATTGCATTGCAGTGTTCAGGCCACAAATACAATTAGAAACTGCTAAGACAACGCATATCCCCAGATGTTGAAGCCAGGATTTTGGTTGCTAAGCAACAAGATGTTGGACTTAAACTTCCCCCATACTCTACTGAAACTGTGCACAGTATCAGCCCACCAGAGCTCTTTTAAAACTGGCATCATAGCTGAACTTCTGAAAAGGATTACACCACAATCAGCCAACCCATACTGTTCCAAGTGGCTTAGAAAAAAACAGGAGCACATGCGGAACTCATGATCAGCCTGTGAGCTCAGTTAACAGGCCAAGTATGCAAGTCACTGTTGTGTTGCCCAACAATTAGCATCATCATTAACCTGCTTACAAGTATCTCAGTCTTGAAGCAAAATCCACCATGCAGTAAAGCAGCACAGAATTGGGTGACAATTCACAGCAATTGTTGCAACATGAAAAGAAGAAAATGTCAATTTGCAGTTAAACATCAATACATGCAGCATTAAAATCCAACCCACTGCAAATAAATTCATCTCCAAGAAGAAAGCAAGCAATTGTGCAGAACTGACCATTAAAAAAATCCCCACAAACCCAGATCCAGATATTCTTTTCCAAACACACATTGCCATCCCCCAATAAATCATCTATGGCCTTTTCTGGAGTTTCTGTAATGGTAAAAACTAAAGGAAATGCAATGAAACAATGTGAAAATGCAGTACTGTATTCCCAGAGAAGCAAAGAAAACAAGCACCACACTAATAAGAGATGAGGCACTTATTAAAAGTCACAAGAAGAGATATTGTCAGCACCATACTACAATATGCATCAACTGCACCATAAATGGCCTTTTCCTCTAATCAAAGTTTTTCAGCCTTCTCACTGGGGAAATATAATTGATCCTTGGATAAACAGATGAAACAGCCTGGCCACAAAGGAAATGGAAACCAAAGAATCTAAGAGCACTGACTTTCAGACAAAAATTACAGAAGTCAATGACTGAGGAAATAGTGCTCTATATAATGATTGTTTTCTTGTACCCTGAGGGTAATAGACAGTAGTTTAGTAAAAGTAATAGTAAAAATGACTGTCACTATCAATTTAGGCCAGGCCCCCTACTTAGATTGTATTTTAAAAGGGGCTGTTAAGGTAGTGATTTTTTTCTAATTTCCTGTGAACAATTTTAATTTAAATATTCCCTAGATACGAGGTGTTTGAACCCAACAGCTTTGTGCTAGCGCAGAATGTGGGAGTGAACCATACCACAACCAGTCTAGTTTCATGGTGAGAAGTAAATAGGTGCAAAGACCATCAGATTTTTAAAAATGCTTTTCAAGCTTGTTGTGATTATTAGAATTTGTACTGTACTTGGTTATAAAGGGCTAACAGGGCTAAGTGGAGAGGACGATGGTCTAATACAGGGATTTCAACCTTTTTTCATTTGTTGACACCTAAAAATTTTCAAATGGAGGTGCAGACACCTTTGGAAATCTTAGACAGTCTCCAGACGCCCAGAAGTCCATGGACCACTGTCATAAATATAAAGGGAAGGGTAAACCCCTTTGAAATCCCTCCTGGCCAGGGGAAAGCTCCTCTCACCTGTAAAGGGTTAAGAAGCTAAAGGTAACCTCGCTGGCACCTGACCAAAATGACCAATGAGGAGACAAGATACTTTCAAAAGCTGGGAGGAGGGAGAGGAACAAAGGGGTCTGTATGCTGCTCTTGCCAGGGACAGAACAGGAATGGAGTCTTAGAACTTTTAGTAAGTAATCTAGCTAGGTATGTGTTAGATTATGATTTCTTTAAATGGCTGAGAAAAGAATTGTGCTGAATAGAATAACTATTTCTGTCTGTGTACTTTTTTTGTAACTTAAGGTTTTGCCTAGAGGGGTTCTCTATGTTTTGAATCTAATTACCCTGTAAGATATCTACCATCCTGATTTTACAGGGGGGATTTCTTTATTTCTATTTACTGCTATTTTTTATTAAAAGTCTTCTTTTAAAAAACTGAATGCTTTTTCATTGTTCTCAGATCCAAGGGTTTGGGTCTGTGGTCACCTATGCAAATTGGTGAGGCTTTTTATCCAACATTTCCCAGGAGAGGGGGGGGTGCAAGTGTTGGGAGGATTGTTCATTGTTCTTAAGATCCAAGGGTCTGGGTCTGTAGTCACCTAGGCAAATTGGTGAGGCTTTTTACCAAACCTTGTCCAGGAAGTGGGGTGCAAGGTTTTGGGGAAGTATTTTGGGGGGAAAGACGCGTCCAAACAGCTCTTCCCCAGTAACCAGTATTAGTTTGGTGGTGGTAGCGGCCATTCCAAGGATAACGGGTGTAATATTTTGTACCTTGGGGAAGTTTTGACCTAAGCTGATAAAGATAAGCTTAGGGGGTTTTTTCATGCAGGTCCCCACATCTGTACCCTAGAGTTCAGAGTGGGGGAGGAACCTTGACAACCACACAGGTTGAAAACCACTGGTCTAAGAGTTAAAGTATCAGGGTCACAAGACTAAGTTAGGAAACAAATTCTACTTACAGTTCTGTAACAGGTCTCCTGTTTGACCTTGGGTAAGTTTAACAAAATGTTTAAATTCATCATTCTGTAGACAAGGAGATAATATCTACTTCATGGTTGGGAGGGAGACTGTCAATTTTCTATAGAAGGCACTAGAAAGGAACATTTTTTAATAATCAAAGGTCTTAGCAGCATAGATCATTACAATTTTATTTATAACAGTGTCACCTTTATACTTAAAGACGACATAACTTTTAGGGCTTGTCTACACACGAAGTTATTCCAGATTAACTATTCTGGAATCCTCCATGTGTGGACACACTCAGGAGTAGCTACTGCACTTCAAATTCACTCCCTACCTTAATCTGACTTAATTTTCAAGTGTGGATAGACCCTCAAATTAAAAAAAAACTAGTTTTATTGATTAAACATGAAAATTAGAGCTGGTTGGAAAATTGCCCCATTTCTTTGTGAACAGGTCCTGTTTTCATAGAAATTTTTATGAAGAAAGTTGTTGAAATTTTGAATTTTCAAAGTTTTTTGACCGGCTTTATAGCTGATCAGAAAAAGAACATTTGTGGAAAACTTTTCAAAAATTTATTTTTAATCAAAATTTCAATTTTTTTAATCAAGTCTACTGAAAGTGTACTATCAGTACAGAATTATGTATGTTATTTAATGTTCTATTAAATTCAATTTTACACTGCCCCTCACCAAAATTTAAGTTTCAGTTGCTGACACTTGGGAAGGTGTGGAAAGCAACCTGATTGGGGGATATGCGGATTGTGGTGTTTCTGTTATAGAGCAGTAGTGAAATAGTTAAGTGCTATCATTTAGAGTGCCATAACTGGGTTTTAAAGCTAATGAACATGTGAATACCTGCTACAGCCATTTTTTCAGACTGTGCAGATTCTGATCTTACTGTATTATTTCAGCTCAGTTCACCTTTTGAAGATTCTCTTCGCAACCATATGGGCTGAAATTATGGGGATGGGATTTTTAATGAAAGCTTAGATTCTTTAAGCAAGGGGCGAATTTTATGGCCAAGGAATCAGAGTACACAAGGTCCTGTTTCATGAAAGAGCACTCCTATCCTAGCAGTATGTGAAAGAGTATGGGACACAGGACAACTGAACATAAGAACATAAGGCCATATTGTGTCAGACCAAAGGTCCATCTAGCCCAGTATCCTGTCTTCCAACAGTGGCCAATACCAGGTGCCCCAGAGGGAATGAACAGAACAGGTAAATCATCAAGTGATCCATCCTGTCGCCCATTCCCAGCTTCTGGCAAACAGAGGCTAGGGACACTATCCCTGTCCATCCTGGCTAATAGCCATTGATAGACCTATCCTCCATGAACTTATCTAGTTCTTTTTTGAACCCTATTACAGTCTTGTATGCCTTGTGTGAAAAAACACTTCCTTTTGTTTGTCTTAAACCTGCTGCCTATTAATTTCATTTGGTGACCCACAGTTCATGTGTTATGAGAAGGAGTAAATAACACTTCCTTATTTACTTTCTCCACACCAGTCATGATTTTATAGACTTCAATCATGTCTCCCCTTAGTTGTCTCTTTTCAAAGCTGAAAAGTCCCAATCTTATTAACCTCTCCTCATATGGCAGCCATTTCATACCCCTAATCATTTTTGTTGACCTTTTCTGAACCTTTTCCAATTCCAATATATCTTTTTTGAGATGGGGCGACCACATCTGCACACAGTATTCAAGATGTGGGCGTACCATGGATTTATATACAGGCAAATGATATTTTCTGTCTTATTATCTATCCCTTTCCTAATGATTCTCAACATTCAGTTCGCTTTTCTGACTGCTGCTGCACATTGAATGGATATTTTCAGAGAACTATCCACCATGACTCCAAGATCTCTTTCTTGAGTGGTACAAGCTAATTTAGACCCCATAGTTTTATATGTATAGTCGGAATTATGTTTTCCAATGTGCATTACTTTGCATTTATCATCATTGAACTGGGTTCAAATCCTCAGTTCTACCACTGAATTCATGTTCGCATAAACAAGTCACCACTCCAGGGTGAGGAGTATAAATGCATTTTAAATCATTTTGAGTTCATGGGATGAAAAACCCTTCAACTGCCCATTATATTTTATATTAATTTACACCCTAGCTTTTGAATTCTATGTATTTGTGTCAGAGGCTGTTAGCTCCTCATGAGGGTTTATTAAGTAATATGCACTGCAGTGAACCCACTCGTCCCCAGAGACACACATTTAAAAAGATTACTGCTGTGAAATGTGAAATCAGATTTTAATCGCAAAAATATTTAGATTAAACCCAGTTAAAACCAGAGTCCTTGGATCCAAGGAATGGATAAACAAGCAAGATTTGGCAACTCATGTCAACCTCACAGGAAGAGGAAAGCCTGAAGCCTGGCCCTGGGCTGCAGAGATGTTTGTAAATTACAATTTCAGTTTTACTTTCAGCATTCCAATTAATTTTGGAGACAAGGTGACTGAAGAAGGTCACGACAGGAAATGAATATGAAGATACAAGTTCTTCGTTCAAAGGATTTACTGTCAATTGCTGCTGTTCCTTGGATTTTTCCTGGCAGCCTGCCAGATGTCAGCAAGACAGATGGCATTCTTGTTTAATGGGATGGTACTAGCTTTTCATTACACTTTACTATCCCAGTCTCACAGACAATCAAAACCTGCAGACATATCTCCACTGCTACAGTGATGAATACCCCCCACACAACAGATCTTTAAAGATCACTGGATCCTACACATGCCTATCACATGTGGTGTACCTCATTTAGTGCACTAAATGCCCCAAGAACTATGTGGATGAAACCAGACAGACAATCACTATGCTCTCGAATAAACTCGCACAGAAAAATGATAAAAGTCAAAACACCAGGGCTGTCAATTAATCGCCATTAACACCTGTGATTAACTGAAAACAAAATTAACATGTTAATTTTTTTAACACATTAATCGCATACCTCTGGGCTGGGAGGCAGCCCTGCACTTGGAGGGGGGCTAGAGCCCCAAGTCCATATTTGAAAATATAGAAAACCTCCAAAAATATTTAAATAAATCGCATTCTATTATTATTTAAAGGTGCAATTAAAACTGTGATTAACTGCAATTAATTTGTTTAATTGCTTGACATCCCTAAAAAACACCATATCACCTGTGGACAAACACTTTTCAGAAAACAATCACTTCGTATCTGACCTCTCAGTCCTCATCCTCATGGGAAACCTTCAAAAGATGAGCCTGGGAGCTTAAATTAATAACTTGTGATAGGGTCGGGCCCAATGGCTACAGGAGAGTGATAGAAGGCAGATATATTAGCCCCAGGTTAAGTAGGTCCCTTTTCCCCGGGTAAGGTAACAGGGAAGGTTCCAGATCAATCAGGAACTTTCTGGAAACAATTAAGGTAGACAGGCTGATTAGAACACCTGCAGCCAATCAAGAAGCTGCTAGAATCAATTAAGGCTGGCTAATCAGGGCACCTGCGTTTTAAAAAGGAGCTCACTTCAGTTTGTGGTGCATGCGAGGAGCTGGGAGCAAGAGGCGCAAGAAGCTGAGTGAGAGAAGGCATACTACAGGAAAACTGAGAAGTACAAGCATTATCAGACCATCAGGAGGAAGGTCCTGTGGTGAGAATAAAGAAGGTGTTCAGAGGAGGCCATGGGGAAGTAGCCCAGGGAGTTGTAGCTGTCACGCAGCTGTTACAGGAGCCACTGTAGACAGCTGCAATCCACAGGGCCCTGGACTAGAACCCGGAGTAGAGGGCGGGCCCAGGTTCCCCCCATCTCCCTACTTGATACCGGAGGAGTTGAACTGGACTGTGGGTTCCACCAGAGGGGAAGATCTCTGGCCTGTTCCCTGATCCACTAGGTGGACCAGCAGAGACTGCGGGGATTGTTGTTCTTCCTTTCCCCATGCTGGCCAGTGATGAAGCTAACTGAGTGAATGGCAGATTTGAGCCACGAAAGTGGCCAAACTGAGGGCTGCCGTGAACCTCTGAGGCAAGAAAATCCGCCATTAAGTGCAGGACCCACCAAGACAGAGGAGGAACTTTGTCACACTTTGCAAGACACTACAAATCATGGTCTTAATAAAGGTACCAGATTTATGGCTTATTATAACAATCTGTAATCCACTCCATTTTTTTGTCCTATGACTACAGAGGTGTTAACAGGCCAATTCACTTTGCTCTCTTACAATGTGTGATCGGTGGCAATCCCTCGAGGTCGAGAATAATCTCTTTCACAGATTTTATTTTTTATGGGTCCTGTGGTGACTGAGGAGTCCAATCCTTGAGCTGCAGGCTCGTTGGCAGACGTTGCAGGCGGTATTGGACGTTAGGGTTGGGCCCCAATTGCTGTGTGACAATCATGTGCCTTTTCTTTTCGGCATTCTTCTGTGACCAGGACAAACCAATTTTCTTAAAAGTGAATGATCCTTCTCTGACAAGTCTTCACCAGTTATCCCTATCCTGGGCTACTGTCTCCTAGTGTGTGATGTCGATGCCACATCTCTTGATGTTTATCTTGAGAATGTCTTTAAAGCATTTCTTTTGGCCTCCCGGTTTCCTTTCTCCTTTGGCGAGTTGGGCGTACAGCAATTGTTTTGGTAAGCGTACATCAGACATGCGCACACAGTGCCCACTCCACCTCAGCTGGTGCTGGATAATCTGGGCCTCAACACTGAAGATGTTGGTCTCTGTGAGGACGCTGACAGTGTGGCAATCCTCCCACTTTATGCTAAGGATCTTACAAAGAAAGTGCTGGTTCTGGCATTCCAGGTGTTTTCTATAGTAACCCAAGTCTCTCAGCAGTAGAGGAGAGTTGGGATTACCACCACTTTATAACTAAAAGTCTAGTGTGTGTTCTGATATCACGATTGTTGAACACCCGGCGAGACAGTCTGCTGAAGGCAATTCTGGCACAGCAGATTCTGTGCTGAATCTTCAATGTGTGTTCACTACTTATGCTAAACAATCTGTTCCATCTTGTATTTAGCTGTGATACTCTGAGTATCTTTCCCAGACTTGTTTCAGAGTAACAGCCGTGTTAGTCTGTATTCGCAAAAAGAAAAGGAGTACTTGTAGCACCTTAGAGACTAACCGATTTATTTGAGCATGAGCTTTCGTGAGCTACAGCTCACTTTGTAGCACCTTAGAGACTAACCGATTTATTTGAGCATGAGCTTTCGTGAGCTACAGCTCACTTCATCAGGTCTGATGAAGTGAGCTGTAGCTCACGAAAGCTCATGCTCAAATAAATCGGTTAGTCTCTAAGGTGCTACAAGTACTCCTTTTCTTTTTCCCAGACTTGAAGCTTGTCTCTTTCACCAACAGAAGTTGGTCCAATAAAAGATATTACCTCACCCACCTTATCTCTCTAATATCCTGGGACCAACACAGCCACAACACTGGAAACATACAACCATTTACTTTGCCAGGTATTTATGGACAGTACTCATTGCCAAGAGTTAATTGGAGACACAAGATAGTCCCATATATTTGTTTGCAGGGACTGAAGTTCTCTAATAATTGGTCCAGAACCTGTGATCAAAAACTTATCCAAATTGGTCCAGCAAACCAAAACTGTAAGTCTTTCCCAAATGATTTTCATAACGTAACTATATATTTATCTTTTTTGAACCATTGCAGTTAGAAATGCTTTATACCAGCTGAAAAATAGGATTCTCAACATGAGGATTCCCATGGAGCTCTCCCGGAGTCCACCGGTCTGCTTTCGTCTCCAGTGTTGTTAACAATGGATTCATCATGCTGCTCAAGGCATGTGGGGCTGCACAGGCATCACGGAGATGCCTGTATTCTTCCTAGCTCTTCTCAGAAAACAGTAAAGGGGCACACACACACCCAACTTTCTTACAGCTGCTGGGGCAAGAGACATCTTCTCGTATAAAGGTAGGAATGGAGGAGTAAGAACTTAAGAAGTGGGGAAAAAAAGGAGAGCATCAAATAGAGGACCACAGTTTTGTATTGTGATGGTGTCAGGACATTACAAAGTATCTCTGTGAGATGATCAACTACAACAACATAATGTCATGGCAAATTCTGCAATAAAGAGTCACAATAGGGAGTACTGATTATTTTGTATCTCTGCACTTCAACAACAAAAACTCTCACCAACTTTACAAGACTGACTGTTGTATCACGCTAGATTTTAGCACTTGGAGCTCAGGATGGCCACTGTCTTGCTACAGAAATCAATTATGAAGAATATGGTAATCCAAATTATTCAATTTTAAGGCCTGATCTTGTGACCTGCCAGGAACCGAAACAAATATATTGCATCACTGGAAACCAGGGAATGGCATAAAGCATTTACTCCATATGGTAGAAGTTTGCAGAACATCAAACCTTAATCACTAATCCCTCAGCCTAACAGTGCTTTTTTGATACTGATGCTGGACTGAATATAGCAAGTACTGGGGCATAGACCAAGGTGATCTGCAACACGACTGAAAAATCCTGCGGCTAAAATCGCACAGTTTCTTCATATATAACAGCCCCCAAATCTGATCATTGTAAGATGCACAGGCACTATGCTTCGCTATATTTTCACAGTGCATAGCATAACTGGGCACCCAATCCTGATTTGAAACTCTGGGAGCTATCATAATGCAAACAAGTTCTTCTCCATCCCCACTGCCAAAACCCTTCTCCAGCCTCTCTGATTATCTCCTCCCTCCACCTCAGCATCCCCATATAATCTGGCCTCCCAGACAAACATGTTATTTATCAGTCCATTCAAAATGTTGCTACAGTCATTCATCTTGCCCATTGCTGTAACAATATCAAGCCTCTAGTTCAGGGGTCAGCAACTTGCGGCACGCGAGCCAATTTTTACCGGCACATTGCTGCCAGCCGGGGCACCAGCCGCCGCCCCCGCTCAGCCCATTGCTGGCCTGGGTGAATGGAACCCCAGGCCGGCAGCAGGCTGAGCGGGGCCAGTGGCCGGGACCCCGGCTGGCAGGAGCTGGCGGACGGAACTTCAGACTGGCGGTGGGCTGAGCCGCTCGGCCCGCCGCCGTTCTGGGGTTCTGTCCACCAGTGCAGTGTGTTAAATTTCTCCTCGTAGGAACGTGCTAATTGCGGAGCACCAGGACTGGCAGCCGTAAGTAGTATACCATCAGTAGCACGTTCCTACAGAGAGAAATGTAATACACTACACCTGGATAGGGGAGACTGTGCCTCCCCAAACAGCCCGCCCCCTATCCGCCCCTCCCACTTCCTGCCCCCCTCATAACCCCCCCATCCAACCCCCCCACTCCCTGTTCCCTGACCACCCCCTCCCAGGACCCCCCACCCCCTGAGTGCCCTCCTCAGAACCCCCCACCCATCCAACCCCCCGTGCTCCTTGTCCCCTGACAACCCCCTCCCAGGACCCCCCACCCCATCTACCCCCCCATTGAAGCCCCCTTGCTCCCTGTCCCCTGACTGCCCTGACTCCTATCCACATGCCCGACCAGCCCATGCCTATCCAACCCCCCGTTCCCCATCCCCTTACCATGATGCTCAGAGCACCAGGACAGGCAGCTGTAAGTAGTATGCTGTAAGTAGCACATTGCTATGGGGAGCAGTTTAATACACTACACCCAGCCCTGCTCAGCCCGCTGACTGTCTGGAGTTCTCAAAATATGTTCTCGCACCTTTATCAAAAATTACACTACAATTAGGTTTAAGTTTTCAAATTTTTAAAACTTTGTATATTACAGTAATCGTTAAATGTATAATGTTAATAAATACATAGGTTTGATGAAACTAAGTAGTTGTACTTATGTGCCTGTGCTTAATTTGTTTTTTCGACAATTTACCTTCTTAAAAAAATCTCGCATGTCTTACTCCCCCAGAAAGGGCATCTCACACCCCTAGGGGGTGCGTGCACCCCAGGTTAAGAACCACTGCACTAAGCTGATAAGATCTGCATTTTAATTTAATTTTAAATGAAGCTTCTTAAATATTTTAAAAACCTTGTTTACAGAGACCTTCTAAAAACATTAAAATGTATTACTGGCACATGAAACCTCAAATTAGAGTGAATAAATGAAGACTCAGCACACCACTTCTGAAAAGTTGCCAACCCATGCTCTAGTTTTTCTCCTCCCTACCCCCACCCCTTTGCCTTTAAAAAAACCACACTGTTTACAACAAATTATGTGTTGTATGTATTGTGGTATCACCTAGGAACCCCCAGCCATGGACCAGGAACCCACTGTGCTAGGAACCAAACACACACATACACACTCCCTACTCCAAAGAGTTTACAACATAAGGCCAGGTCTACATTAGATACAGTACAGCTATTGGCAAACCCCTTCTAGTGTAGAAGCAGCTTATATCAGGAAAAGAGGGATTTTGGCAATATAGCTTCTACTCGTTCAGTGAGCAAAATAAACTGCACCAGTGAAAGCACTTTTATACCAGTATAATTGTGACTATCATACGGCTACTGCCAGCCTAGAAATGTCACCCATCACATCCCTACCTGATATTCTATGCTAGCAAAAGTTTCTAGCATAGACCAGGTCTAAGAATAAAACAACAAACAGACAGGGAGCACAAGGAAACAATACTGCTAAGCATAATAGACAGTGGTCTTATCTGCCTATTGGTTATCATTCTGTTTACAGAATTGATGTAAAGTGTGTTCACGACAGAGATCATGTTCTTCAACTCACAAAACCCTTTAAGAGGTAGTGTTCCACAGGTCTCCCAGTGGTTAATGGCACAAATGAAGGAATTCTGCCTCCACATCAAAAGATACCCTGTGTTCTGGGAAAAAAAGTTTTTTTAGTTTAATTAAAATTCAGGGACTGGATTTGTTGCATCTGAGCTAAACTCTTAACCTGGATGTGTGGGGGGCTCTGTATCGCCTTTCTACCTTCCAGTTTGGCTCCTAGAAGAGTCAGCACAATCCCAGCAGCTGCCCTAATTTGTGTCCAGCTGCCTATAGTTCTAAAAGGGCTGGACCAAAAGGCAGGAATAGCTTGCTCTGGCCATGCTGCACCCTCCCCTCCCCATATTGCTCCAGGAAAATTCTGATATTACCTATGCTAGGAACTGCTCCTGCAGGATAGCAGAAGCAGCTACTCTGCCTCTACACACACGACGTGCTCCACCTACCTAGGGGAATTCCCTGTTGATCTGTTACAGCAGTTCTATGCCCCTTTACGGTCAAAGGGCCTGTGTATAAGGACTATAGGACAACCAGGAATTGGGCCCTAGATTTTTATGGCTAAAAATTATGCAGAGCCACTTGTTTTAGAGAGTATGGGAAAGGGAAGAGGGAACTTGTGCTCAAACATTCCACTGACTATGAAAATTTCCTCTGGGCTTCAGGAAATATTGTATGTCCTCCTTTGTAGCTGCAAAAATGTATTTGATAATAAAACTAATCTAGCCCTTGGAAGAATGAGCTCAACACCATGTATGTTAAGTGGAATTTTAATGTTTGGCTAGCTTTGAGTAGGCTAACAGAGGAAATGGGAAAATTATAATTTCTGCCTCCAGTTGCACAGTTGTTTTAATTGAAAATAGACCCAAATCAGGAACATTTGACGTGATTCTTCTCAATAATTCTGTGTCTAGCGATTACACTTTATGAAAGCAAGGATCTAGCGAGAAATGTGTACACACTGCCTCAGCCACTTGAATCTCTCACCAACCCTATAATCTAACAGCACTCTATCCTCCCTTCAAGATAGAAATGCCATTACATAATATGATCCCCAACATAATGGGTTCTGTGGAATAAAAAGGAAAGATCTATCAGAGTGCTCTTGAGGCTTAATAGGGAAAAATCTGCCAACCATCATATGACAATGATGAACACCACGGAAAACCCATTACCCCTACACTATACTGAATACGTAGTGTAATCCCTTGTTGTGGAGAAACAATTGATAAAGAATCAAATCATACCATGACAGGAGAAGAGGGAAGTCACAGGAAGACAACAATAACGTGGGCTGGGACAGACCTAGTCCAAGATTACTATACCATATTCCCAGATTTTCACTAAAGCCCATCAACATCTCCTCCAACCTTTGTACTAAACAATAGTTCTTTCGAGCACAAGAATGGCTTCCAAAAAACAGTGCTGTGTTCCCAAATTAATCTTTCTAGTGTGTCTGCTATTATCATGGAGAAATATCAGCTCTTATGATACCATCATGTTTGGTGCCCTAAAAATATTTGATAGGCAGGCAGCATGGCATCAAATATTTGATGGCTTCTAAGTAAAACTAAACAGAACAGCATTCAGAAAGATCCATCATTTTGTTGTTATACACAAGTTCTGTCTATGTGCTGCTCATTCTGGTCTAAGCACCTCTAAGGTACCTCTGCTGTTACGCATAAAAAAGGTAAAACAGTATTCTTAAATCTGTGTGCCTCCTTGATGACACATCACAAAAGTAAACAAAAAAGACACAGGTTGTGGTGCAATGGTAGAAACAGCCAAATAAAATGCATTCCAACAAGGGAAGGAAAATAATTAGTAGGAGTTCTGCAATCTTCTCAAATCTCAAGATGCTATTGCAAGTAACAGAACACAATAAAATTAGACCTTACTCTTTTAAAGAAGCAGGTGGACACACCAAAACCAAACATGAATTTTAACTAGGAACAGCAAGTAAGGGCCATCTGCACTAACCAAGAAAAACATGGGGCACCTCTCATGAACTGACCTTTCCTTTCTAGCTAGAAGTGCACAGAATTAACCATGCTATTAGCACAGTTTTGTGAAATACTTATTAGAATGATTAAGCGCCAGCCACACAAATGTCCCGGTACTAATGCTTTACTGAACCATTGCTGAGATTTTCTGACTCTCAGTTTCCCTTGTTAGAAAATTCAGCATACATAACCCTTTAGGTAATACGTCTTCAAGATTTTTGGTACAATCATTCTGACTGGAAAGTTAAGCTTTGAAGAGCCATCAGTAAGCAGAAAGTGATGTTTAAAAAAAAATCTGCTCAGCAGAAGACACTGAGGAAGACATGGCTAATTTGCATCCAACTCTGTATTTCATCATCCCGGGCTATCAGCACAAATCTAATGCTGAAGAGAAGAGGTTGCAGGGGAGAGGTGGATAGAAAAAACAGTATCATGTGTAGCTGAAGGATGGAGTGGGGCCTCACTTAACCTAATGTTAAAGTCTGAGGTGGTGTGTGTATAATGTCTCATTTAATAAAAAAGTTTAAAAAGAAATGCAAAGTCATAGACTTGTATAAGACCTGGCAAAAGACAATAGAAGGATGCGTATTTATTGTTTAAATAGGGATTTGTGCTTCAAAATGCAAAATATAAGCACAAAATTCTCAAACTATATTCCTTCTTATTCATCAGATTAAGTGGCCTATTATGTATGTAAATATTTGACTATGTTTGCTATGGTCCTGATCCTTTAAGATTAAGCCATAATTTTGGGCCAAATCATCCACTTGCATGCAAACGGCCACTGACTGCAAAAGAAATTACTCACGTGTATCTCAGAGAATTTGGCTCTGAAAATGTATACATGCTTAGCCCATGAGTCCAAGCAGTCAGTCTATTTTGTAGCCCTGTACTTAGGTCCTTTTAAAAGAAAGGATTTTTGACTATAAATCTACCATGGTAGAAAGTTTTCTGTAAACTGCATATTTAAGTAAGGCTCTAGCTACAGGCTTTTATAATTCAGTCTGTAAGAAGTGCACCCATTGAGTTATGAAGAATAGCAAATGTGTACTCAAGTGGCCAGAAGTCACTCAACACAATCTGCCTCTGTAGAAAAACACTTCAGTGTGCCACCCCTCACCACACACACCCCCACTCAAATGTGCCCTGGCCACGCCTCCGTCATGATGTTGGACACAGACATATGACTGCCATCCTAGGCAGCTGCTCAGATTTCACAAAACCATACAAATGTAAGGCTGGAAGGGACTTGCAAAGACCAGCCTCCTGCGCTAAGACAGGACCGAATAAACCTAGACCATCCTTTACAGGTGTTCGTCCAACCTGTTCTTAAAAACCTCCAATAATGAGGAAGCCACAACCTCCTTGGAAGCCTATTTCAGCACTTAACTATCCTTATAGCAAGAGATTTTTTTCCTAATATCTAACCTAAATCTCCTTTGCTGCAGATTAAGCCCACTACTTCTTATCCTACCTTCAGCAAACATGGAGAACTGATCACTCTCCTCTTTATAGCAGCCTTTAACATACTGGAAGACTTATCAAGTCCCCCTTCAGTCTCCTTTTCTCAAGACTAAACATGCCCCGTTTTTTTAACCTTTCCTCATAGGTCAGGTTTTCTAAACCTTTGCTGCTCTCCTCTGGACTCTCTCCAATTTGTCCACATCTTTCCTAAAGTGTGGCACCCAAAATTGGACAGTACTCTAGCTGAGGCCTCACCAGTGCCTAATAGAGCAGGACAATTACCTTCCTTGTCTTACATGCGACTCTCCTGGTAATACACCACAGAATTATATTAGTCTTTTTTGCAACTGTATCACGTTATTGACTCACATTCAAAGTGTGATCCACTATAACCCCCAGATCTTTTTCAACAGCACTACCACCAGCCAGTTATTCCTAATTTTGTAGTAGTGTATTTAATTTTTCCTTCCCTAGTGAAGTACTTTGCACTTGTCTTTACTGAGTTTTAACTTGCTGATTTCAGACTAACTCTCCAATTTATCAAGGTCATTTTGAATTGTAATTGTATCCTCCAAAGTGCTTGCAACCCCTCCCATCTTGATGTCATCTGAAAATTTTATAAGCATACTCTCCACACCATGAACCAAGTCATTAATGAAAATACTGACTAGTACCAGACCAAGACTGACCCCCTAAGAGACCCCTCCCAGTTTGAAAGTGAACCAACTACTCTGAGTATGGTTTTTCAACCAACTGTGCACCCACCTTATAGTAATTTCATCTAGAACACATTTTTTAAGTTTACGTATGAGTAGGTCATATGGGACTATGTCAAAAGCCTTACTAAAATCAAGATACACCACACCTACTGCTTCCTCCCACATCCACTAGGCCTGTAAACCTGTCAAAGGAGGAAATTAAATTAGTTTGACATGATCTGTTCATAACAAATTCATGCTGGCTATTCCTTATAACCCTATTATCCTCTAAGTCACGGTTTCTCAATAACCGGTCAATGTTCCCTGAGCTCTCCTTGGCACAGTTTAGGAAGGCAGCAAGACAGTCCCTGGTATCAAAAAGTTTGAGGAACACTGCTCTAGGTTCTTACAAACTGATTGGTTAATAATTTGTTCCAGCACCTTCCCAGGTATCGAAGTTAGGCTGATGGATCTATAATTCCTCGAGTCCTCTTTGTTCCTCCGTTTTAAAGATAGGTATTATGTTTGCCCTTCTCCAGTCCTCTGGGACTTCACCTGTCCTCTATAAATTCTTAAAGATAATTTCTAACAGTTCCAAGATTGCTTCAGATAGTTTCTTTAAGTACCCCAGAATGAATTTCATCAGGCCTTGCTGATTTGAATACATCTAACTTATTTAAATATTCTTTAACCTGTTCTTTCCTTATTTTGGCTTGCATTTCTTCCCTCTTATTTTTAATATTAATTGTGAGGAGTAACTGGTCACCATGATCCTTTTAAGGGAAGACTGAAGCAAAATAGGCATTAAACACTTCAGCCTTCTTAATGTCATCAGTTATCAGTTCTCCTTCCCTGGTAAGTAGAGGCCCTACACTTTCCTTTGTCTTGCTCCTAGTATATTTAAACCACTTCTTCTTATTGCATTTTACACCCCTTGCAAGGTGTAATTCATTTTGTGCCTTAGCCTTTCTGATTTTGTCCCTACATGTTTGTGCTATTCTTTTATACTCCTCCTTAGCAATTTGTCCATGTTTCCACTTTTTGTAGGATTCCTTTTTGATTTTCAGGTCTTAAAGAGCTCCTGATGGAGCCATATTGGCCTCTTACTGTTCTTTCCTTGCATTGGGATAGTTTGCATTTGTGCCTGTAATATTGTCTCTGAGAAACTGCCAGCTCTCCTTAACTCCTTTATCCCTTACATTTTCTTCCCATGGGACCTTAACAACCAGTACTCTGAATTTGTTAAAGTATGCTTTTTTAGACTTTTTTAGACTTTTTTTAGAGCCTTGTTCTGTTGCTCTCTCTCCTTCCTTTCCTTAGAACTATGACATTACTTCATGATCACTTTCACCCAAACTATCTTCCATCTTCAGATCCGCTCCCAGTTCCTCCCTGTTGGTCAGAATCAAGTCTAAAATGGCTGTCCCCCCTGATTACTTCCTCCACTTTCTGAAACAAAATGTTCTCCCCGATACACTTAAGAACTTATTGGAAATTTTGTTTTGCCCAGTAATCTGTTGCACTAGGTGATTGCCTAGAGAGGTCACTCTGGCTATAGGGACGCTAAGTAGTCTTTTAGTGGAAAGAAAAAGCTCAATTCCTCCCTTTTGTTAAAAAAACAAATTTTCAGTCTAGGGAGATTGTAACTCAGTCATAAACGAACTCCTGAAGCTCGGTGGTTTATAGTGGAAACGCTGACACCATCACAGACAAGATCAAAGCTGCAGACACTGCTGTAATGAAACCATAAATCTCTTCAAAATACTGCTCTGATGCCCACATCCGCAGAGAGAAGGCCAAAGACTGAAGTTGCCACACTTACAGATTTTCCTTTTTAATTCCTTAATCCATCCTGCTGAAAGTAATGAGATGGAATGGTATACGTCTATATAGAACCAATAAAACTGCCTACATGAGAGGCTGGCATCTTCACACAATTTTTCCTGAAGTCTCTCAGTTCCCAACTAATAAAACTGATTTTAAAAGAATGCAAAGGGCATCATCTTGCCTAAGTCATCAGATGGGACAAAGTGCCAAGCAGGAAAAGAAACCTCTATGGCCTGATCTACACTATGAGTTTATGTCGGATTTAGCAGCGTTAAATCAAATTAACCCTGCCCTGTCCACACAAAGCCATTTTTTTTCGACATAAAGGGATCTTAAAACTGATTTCTGTACTCCTCCCCAACGAGGGGATTAGCGCTGAAATCGACATCACTGTTTTGAATTACGGTTAGCGTGGACGCAATTCGAAGGTATTGGCCTCCGGGAACTATCCCACAGAGCGCCATTGTGACCGCTCTGGACAGCACTCTGAACTCAGTTGCACTGGCCAGGTGTACAGGAAAAACCCCGGGAACTTTTGAATCTCATTTCCTGTTTGGCCAAGCGCTGCACAGGTGACCATGCAGAGCTCATCAGCACAGGTGACCATGCAGTCCCAGAATCGAAAAAGAGCTCCAGCATGGACCCAACGGGAGGTACTGGATCTGATCACTGTATGGGGAGAGGAATCTATGCTATCAGAACTACGTTCCAAAAGACGAAATGCCAAAACATTTCAAAAAATTTCAGAGGCCATGAGGGACAGAGGCTACTGCAGGGATGCAACACAGTGCCGCGTGAAACTTAATGAGCTCAGAGAAGCGTACCAGAAAACCAAAGAATCAAACGGACACTCCGGGACAGAGCCCCAGACATGCCACTTCTACGCTGAACTGCATGCAATTCTAGGGGGGGCTGCCACCACTTCTCCACCCCTGTCCGTGGACTCTGATAATGGGGTACTCTCCACCATGCCTGAGGATTTTGCGGACGGGGAAGATGAGGAGAAGGACAAGGAGTTTGAGGAGCACACAGCACGCAGTTCTCCCCGACAGCCAGGATCTTTTCATCACCCGGACTGAAATACCGTCCCAACCCAGTGAAGCTGGAGAAGGGACCTCTGGTGAGTGTACCTTTTTAAATATAATACATGTTATAAAAGCAAGCGTTTTTTAATGATTAAGTAACCCTGAGGACTTGGGATGCATTCATGGCCAGTACAGCTACTGGAAAAGTCTGCTAACATGTCTGGGGATGGAGCGGAAATCCTCCAGAGACATCGCTATGAAGCTCTCCTAGAGGTACTCTAAAAGCCTCTGCAGAAGGTTTCTGGGGAAAGCAGCCTTATTCCGTCCTCCAGGGTAGGACACTTTACCACACCATGCTAGTAGCAAGTAATCTGGTATCAGTGCATGACAAAGCCTGGCAGCGTATGCTTCCAGTGTTTGCTGGCATTCAAGCAACATCCGTTCTTTATCTCTCTGTTATCCTCAGGAGAGTGATATCGTTCATGGTAACCTGGTTGAAATAGGGGAATTTAATTAAGGGGACATTCAGAGGTGGCCGTTCCTACTGGGCTGTTTGCCTGTAGCTGAAAAGAAATCCTCCCCGCAGTTAGCCACAAGGTGGTGGGGGGAGCGGGGCATTGCCGCTAAGCTGTTTGCATTTGGCTAGCAGGGATCTTCCCTGATACCAGCCACAAAGTGGGGTGAGGGATAAAGCAATCATCCCAAAGAACTGGATGGGGGGTGGGGGGCTTAGTTTGGTTTCTGCTGCTGCACGTTAAGAGGAAAACCACGGTACAAAATTGCCAACTAAACGTGCTTTGCTTGGTATGGGAGAGGAGGGCCTGCTGTTATGAAGGTTGCAGAAACCGAAAGACTATGGCTTACCATGGCTGCCTGCAAGCCTAATTCTGTTGCCTAGCACTGCGTGTGTGATCTCTATCACCAAAGCCGCAGGCACTCAATATAAGATGCAAAATGCGACCGTGTACCAAAATCACACGTGCTATGTAATGTGAATAGTGTTATTCACCGTGAAAGAGTATAGCCATTGTTCTGTAAAATGTTTTTTTTTCCCCTCCAGCAGCTGCAAATGTTTCAAGCCTCCCTCCTCCATCCCAAAGGCTCTCTCAGATAAGGCAGCGAAAAAAAAGCACGCATGATGAAATGTTCTCTGAGCTCATGCAGTCATCCGGCACTGACAGCTCAGCAGAATGTGTGGAGGGACACAATAGAGTACAGGAAAGTGGCCGATGAACATGAGAAGAGGTGGCGGCAGGAAGATCAGAGGAGGCATGAGGCAAGCAACGCTAGGGCTACTGCGGGAATCAAACGGACATGCTCCAGTGTCTGGTGGAGGTTCATGAATGGCAACAGGATCACAGACTGCCGCTGCAGCCCCTGTTTAACCGCCCTCCCTCCTCCCCAAGTTCCATAGCCTCCTCACCCAGACGCCCAAGAACGCCGGGGGGGGGGGGGGGGAGGAAGGCTCTGGGCACCCAACCACTCCACCCCAGTGGACAGCCCAAGTAACAGAAGGCTGTCATTCAACAAGTGGCTTTTTCCTTCCCTCCTACCCTCCTCCCATACCCCACCCAGGCTACCTTGTGAGTTATCTCCCTATTTTTGTAATCAATTAATAAAAAATACATTTTTTTAAATTATAGTGACTTTATTTCCTTTGCAAGCAAGCTGTGATCAAAGGGGGAGGGCAGGTGGCTTACAGGGAATTTAGAGTTAACCAAGAGGGTGGGTTTTCATCAAGGAGAAACAAAACAGAAGTGTCACATAGTACCCTGGCCAGTCATGAAACTGGTTTTCAAAGCTTCTCTGATGTGCAGCACTTCCTGCTGTGCTCTTCTAACCTGTCCTGGTGTCTGGCTGCGCGTATTCAGCGGCCAGGCAATTTGCCTCAACCTCCCCCCCGCCATAAACATCTCCCCCTTCCTCTCACAGAGATTGTGGAGCACACACCAAGCAGCAATAACAATGGGAATATTGGTTTCGCTGAGGTCTGAGTGAGTCAGTAAACTGCGCCAGCGACCCTTTAAACGTCCAAATGCACACTCTACCACCATTCTGCACTTGCTCAGCCTATAGTTGAACAGCTCCTGACTATTGTCCAGGGTGCCTGTGTATGGCTTCATGAGCCAGGGCGGTAGGCTGGGTCCCCAAGGATAACTATAGGCATTTCAACATCCCCAACAGTTATTTTCTGGTCTGGGAAGTAAATCCCTTCCTGCAGCCATTTAAACAGACCTGAGTTCCTGAAGACGCGAGTGTCATGAACCTTTCCCGGCCATCCCACGTTGATGCTGGTGAAACGTCCCTTGTGATCCACCAGTACTTGCAACACCATTGAAAAGTACCCCTTGCGGTTTATGTACTGGCTGCACTGGTGGTCCAGTCCCAAGATAGGGCTATGCGTTCCATCTATAGCCCCACCACAGTTAGGGAATCCCATTGCAGCAAAGACAGCTAGTATGACCTACACATTTCTCAGAGTCACTACCTTTGATGATAGCAGCTCAATGATTGCGTTGGCTACTTGCATCACAGCAACCCCCACAGTAGATTTACCCACTCCAAATTGATTACTGACTGACTGGTAGCTATCTGGTGTTGCAACCTTCCACAGGACTATTGCCACTCACTTCTCAACTGTGAGGGCTGCTCTCATCTTGGTATTCTTGCGCTTCAGGGCAGGGGAAAGCAAGTCACAAAGTTCCATGAAAGTGCCCTTACGCATGCGAAAGTTTCGGAGCCACTGGGAATCATCCCAAACCTGCAACACTATGTGGTCCCACTACTCTGTGCTTGTTTTCCGGACCCAGAATCGGCGTTCCACAGCATGAGCCTGCCCCAGTAACACCATGATCTCCAAATTGCTGGGGTTTTAGAGAAATCTGTGTTCATGTCCTCATCACCGCGCTGCCGTTGCCTCCTCGCCTGGTTTTTCACGTGCTGGTTCTGCATAAACTGCACAATAATACGCGAGGTTTTTACAATGGTCATAACTGCTGCAGTGAGCTGAACGGGCTCCATGCTTGCCATGCTATGGCATCTGCTCGGGCAATCCAGGGAAAAGAGCGTCAAATGATTGTCTGCTGTTGCTTTCACGGAGGGAGGGAGGATTGACTGACTACATTTACCCATAATCACCTGCGACAAATTTTTGGCCCCATCAGGCATTGGGAGCTCAGCCCAGAATTCCAGTGGGCAGCGGGGACTGCTGGAACTGTGGGATAGCTACCCACAGTGCACCGCTCGGAATGTCAATGCCTGCCACGGTACTGTGGACGCACACAGCCGAATTAACGTGCTTAGTGTGGACGCATGCACTTGATTTTATGCAATCTGTTCCCAAAAATCGACTTTGGTAAAATCAGAGTACTTTTGTAGTGTAGACATGGCCTATGACTGAAAGGGTTGAAATATGTAGTACTTGATTTTGCTCTAATTTTACACTTTATACTTCCTGTTATCTCCTCTGAATTTCATAGTTCTAATGCTTGTAGATAAATATTGTATCATAGACCTTCATACCTCCTGCTTAAATAATTAGTGATAGAACTTTAGCTGACTTTTTTTTTCCACGTCTATTGGGGTTGAAGCCCATAAGAGCTGTGGTTTATGTATTCCTAATCTAAGCCAGTGTTTCCTGCCTCCATGAAGAGGCTCAGACTAATGCAAGCAAAACTCAATTAAACCCTGATAAATTCTCTTTGTGCTCAGGCCTCACCAAACCCAGAATTGACTATTCACTATTGTGTACCAACATAACCCCAAAAATGGTTCTGAGAGTACAAAGTGGAAACAACCCATGAAGAAAGAAAATCATGCAGTGTACTCCTGGTTCACAATACTACAAAATACACCCTAAAGGCATATGCCTCCCACCCAAACACCAAATTGTTCCTTAAATAAAATATTTCCATTAGAGGAGGCCCAGGTACTTTCCCTCTGTTTAGGGAAAGAATTCTATGTGCCAAAGCTTGTAAAATCCTGCTACATAGCTATCCCAGGAGTGTATACTTTATCTCTAATTCCACGGCCCAAATGCATCTAGCCCTGCAATAGTTTTGGAAACAGGTATCCTTTCAGATGTGTCTTTGCCAGAGGAAGCTGGTCATTTCAGGACACTGGCAAAGGCTGATTTCCTTGGCAAGTCACAACGTGATTCTTCTTTCCAAGCATCTCTGCCTTGCATTGTAATTTGTCTTGCTCACACACTTATGAGTTCCAAAATAAAAGGAAAAGAACAGGAGGGGAGAAGAGAAATGAAGTGTGGTTTCTGTGATATCAAGCTAAGTCAGCTGGAACAAGTAAAATGTAGCAAGCCAAGTGCTCCCTAGTATTCTGGAGATTCAGTGCTGCCCCAGCTCCAAATGAAATATTCCCTTTGCCCTTCCCAGTTTCTTTAATAAAATTTTAGTTACCCTGAAGGCAGGGCTGCACACAAAGATGGATGCCTCCTAATTGATGTCACTACTGTCTGGCAGCATTCTGTGCATCTGAAAAGATTCTATTGGGCAATATGTTCTGGCAACCATGACAACTATTTTAGTGGGAATATAAAATATCGCTACAAGTGGCAGAAAATGAGATTCTTCCCCCCTAACCTCTGCCCCAGTAGAATCCAATCTGATACTAATGCAAAGTTCTCTTCTAATTAAAAATTTATTTTCATCAAGCTACATTTGCACCTGCACACAGATTACCCAGAAATGGAAGAATCCTGGATGGCTGCTCTTCCATGAGGCTGCAGAACAGTACCTACTGTAAGAGCCATTTTATACCTTCAGACCTTACCAACAACAAAACAATTGTAAAGATTATTATTGATCAAAGGTTGGAGGATAATCTAGTTAGGTAAAGAACTTTGGAAGTAGGGGAAGAGTTTGTTCAGTGGCCTGGTGATATGGACTCTAAAGTTTTGTCTGTCATTTCCATTCCAGCTCAGGTTCGCAGCAAGTGAAAGTGGCTACCATTTGATGACTGAACGGTAGACATGTCAAATGAATTAGGTCCAGGTCTCAGTGATGCATTCACATCGTAAGACCTCAAGTACCATTAATTGGCACACTTGTTGGTAGCTTTGGAGAGGCTGAAGACTAACTGGGCCTGGAAATGAACTCCGCTCTCCCACTGGGTTCACCAAGCTGAGGTTGAGATAGTGTGACGGAAGCTTGTACTACTGCTGCCGCACTGTTCTGAGGTCATATTTCTGCCTGCAAGGATGTAAAATGCTGCACTAAATTCACTTTATATTTGGCATAAGCTTGACAGGAAACCAGAGCAAAAAAAAAAACCAACCCTCCTAACATTAAGAATGAACTTCAGATGCCCCTACTCAGTAGGCCTGAAGCAAAAAAGTCATTATAACTGACTAAGTTCTAAAACTTTTGGATAGCTATACGTCAGGTGATGAGAAAACTTAGACACAGCCCTTTAGAGTTTAGATGTTGATGTCATCTTAAGCGAGTTTAGTCATTTCAGTTTTCTCCTTATAACAGAGTCCACACCACAAAACCACCAGATGCAATTTGGCACAAGGATCAAGGGCGTATCAGCAGTCACTTGTGGTAAAGCTGGAGCACTAAAAGTTGAAATTGCCCTTTCACAGCTAACAAGCTATGTAGCTTGTCTACAAACTCAGGCCCAGACATTTCTAGAGAACAGGCTCCATGAAAATACTGACATTTGCTTTAATCAGTAGGGTTAGCCTGGGGGCAACGATCTAGCAGGCCAGACCCAGAGTGGAAAAAAGCAAGTTACCCAGACAGCCCTGGGACACAGTGGTCAGAAGGCAGACAGGGTGTCCCACGTTAACAAAATTTCAGTCAGCTCTGGATAAAGTGCAAGTTCATCACCCCATTGATTATACTGGATGCACCTTCAAGGGAAAGAACAGTTCAGCTCCTCTCTGATAGCTTTAAGACTAGATCAGTCAAGGAAAGACAGCAGAAATTATTTGTGTTATGGTAGTGATAGGTAGCCCCAATCAGATTGGAGCCCCACTGTGCTGAGAACTGTACCAACACATAATGAGTCTCCCTGCCCCAAAAGCTTAGGGGTGAGACAAGGGGCGAAGGACAAACGGAAAGATGCAGAGAATTGAGAGAAAAAGGGAAAACACTAGCATTAAATCAGTTACTGAACAAATCTCCTAAACTGTAACCCATCCCTTCAAGCAGGGATTACAATTATTTCAAGTCCCTCCATGCCCTGACCAGCTTCTACATTTCTGCAGATTAAAACCAGCAGAGAGCTGTGTGTAAGCAAAACATGAGTGGACAGATTCTTAATTTAAGGTGCAGTTAAGACACAACAAAACAAGTATAAATTATCAAAAGAGCTAAATTGATGCAACTGGTCCATGAAACACCCGCTGATCCCATCTGTGCTTTGCACAGGCCAGCTCAGGTAGCTCATTTATAAGTTAAAAGTTAAGTAGGGTGAAATACACAGATTGCGGGGGGGGGGGGGGGGGGGGGGAAGGGGGAAGAAATCAGACAGTGCTGCTTAAAAGTGTTGTTCCCATTTGGCCCTCTGAACAAATCACATCTGAAGAGACAAAGGAGAAGGGGGAACACTGGGGAAAGGTGACATTAGTTCTACTTCTGCTGTCATCACATGCAACATTCTACCTATCAAGCTATAAAAAGTAGCTTCTCTCCAGTTCCCATACATGAACACCTCTTGCTAGTCAGCTGTGGAGAGATCTTTGTATTCAGGCATTAACTAACTTTTCAGAAGCCCAGAGCAATGATATCTAATGATATATATATGCTTCTGGTCACAGCAGTCTGCTGCACTTCCCCCCCCCCACCACCAATATGCATGGACACAGGAAGGGACTGAATGCCTTCAGCACATGGCTGTAGCTGGCTGGTCTATTCATGGTACGGGATACAGCCCTACCAGTTTAAATAATTCCTGAACGGCAGCATCCCATGCTATCCTTGAACACCCCAAAACTTTGGTGATGGACCTCAATCCCTGCCCTGCAAGACCCCCCCCTCCACCTTCTATTTTAGACCTGGGCTCCCCCCACAGCTCTGCCAATGCACCTCAGTCCTGACCTCTAGCATCCCTTGAAAAAAGTTAGGATAAGTCTAGGTCATGCCCCTTTCTTTAAAGGGGCAGTATATGATTTTAAGACTCAGATCCTGGAAGCATTACAGATTTTATTATGGTGGTGGCCCAGGTCCCCTGACGTTGATCAGGGCTCCATTGTAGCAGGTACCGTACAAAGAATAAAAAAACTGTCTCTGCCCTGAAAAACCTTACAACCTAAGTAAACTTATATTTTATAAATTTAAATGAGTGAACTTGGTTTTGTCTGATTTAAGAGGACAAGAGTAGCTCTATTAGATACAATTTCGGCATTTGGAAATTGGTTAGTCTCTAAGGTGCCACAAGTACTCCTTTTCTTTTTGCAAATACAGACTAACACGGCTGTTACTTTGAAACTTGCAGAGGTGGATATTTGACAATTTCAATGCATTTCTCAAGAGGAAAAAAACAAACAAACAAACAGAGGATGTTTGAGTGATAAGAGCTTCAAGGAAAAAACAGGTGGCCAAGATCTTTACTATGACTAACGCAATTTTCACTCTGCATTATAGAGTAACTGTTTTAAAAGTAACCATTTTAACACTTTTCTACTCTGGCTTTCTCCATCTCATGTATCTGAAATATGTTCCACTTATAACATTGATTTTTCTCTGCTTGAATAGCTTTTAAAATTGATTAAAGACATAGGGAGACTGGATGACTCAGGGGGCTGGGAATGCAATATGAAGTCTTTCACATCTAGAACACTAGGTCAAAATTAACTAAAGTAGAACGCATCTGGGTTTTTTTTTGTTTTTTTGAAGGGGAAAGTGGGGCCAGTGGTCGTTGTCAAATATGGAGTTTAAATTGTGGTATTTCAAAACAGGCATTCACTCTAACATGTTCGGCTCTTAACGCCAAAGTGACTTTGCCTAAAACAAAGTGTCCTGTTTTGTTGTCCTTGCTGAGAAGTGGCCTTTAATGTATTTTGTGGCACGGGGTAGTAAACTACTTTAGAATATAATAAACCCATACTAAGGTGAGCAGGGAAGGGTTCTGTAGAAAGACTGGAGACTGAAAGAGCAAATGCCCATGAATGCCTTCTGCCAGTGCTATCATCGCTCCATCTGCTCCCATAGACTACTGGAAGAAGTAAAATGCATTTGTCTGGGATCTGTTTTTCCCAGAAAGTTCAGCTCAGATGTAGCACCTGGTTTGAAAGGAGATGTCTGCTTTGTGCTCAATTTTGCATTTATATTATCTGAAGCATGAGGTCATACAATTTGTACAATATCACATAGTGAGTCAGTGACACAGGTAAGATTAGCGCCCCAAGTCTTCTCTATGCAAGTTCTTAAACCATACAGCCTTGGTATATTTGTCCATGCAATAGGATATAAACCAGATCTGATCATTTCTGAACCAATGCATTGGCAGCAAGCTACTTAATAGGTTTTAGACAAAAGAGAAGAGAGAGAAAACAGAGAAGAGAAATGTATCACCATCTAGGAGCCACACTGTGCAATAGTTCAGTGTTTTTCAACTTTTTTGATATAGGAACCGGGTTGCTGCCTTCCTAAACTGTGTCAGGGAGACCTCAGGGACCAGTGCTGGTCCACAGATCAGCCATTGAGAAACACTGCAATAGCTCATAGCAAGAAATTCACATGCTCAGGATGCCCAATGATTCATTTATGGTCATCTAAAGCTAACATTTGCTGCAGAGAAACCAGAAAGACATTTCAACTTATTCATATCAAAAACATAAGTAAGAATGGCCACTAAATTAAAAGGAAAGTACACTATGTTCCTAGTATTTATGGTTACCCACCAGATTCTATATTATGCTAACTAGATAATTAACTTCCAAACCCATAAGCCTCCTGTGGTCAATGTACAGGCACCATCCTGCTGTAGTCATCAGACAGCACGTGAAACCCAAAATAAATCTTAAATCAGTTCAGCAAAGAAGTTTATTACATAGCAAATTTCATTTTCAGAGGATCTAAACTGCCTCAAAGAAATTGGTTCCATTTTAAAGTAGCATCAGAAAAAATTACAACGGCAATGAAATTGGAACTTCAGAGCTACCAGATGTTTACAACAGTTTTCATGTTTGAGTAAATTGGCATTGCTCCCATTAACATCTGCTTTTCATCAATAAAGTGCTTTACAAACATTAATTCATCCTAACAGCCATCTTGTACAGACAGGTATTATTCCTCATTTTACATACAAGGAAAAGATACAGAGAGGGTGAAATGAATGGCCCAAGAACACAGAGTGTCTCAGAGCTGGGAGAACTCTTGACACCTATATTCACAGCACAAGACTATTTGTCTCCTTCCCTACCAAACCCTGATTTTACTTAAGAGATGCATAGGTACAACAATATCCAACAACAGTACTATATTATGTCAGAACAGAGAAATTGCCACGGCAGATCAGACCAGGCTGGCATCCTGTCTCCAGTGGCCAGTACAAGATGATTCAGAGAAAGGTACTAGAAGAGACGACAGACTGAACAGGGAGTTACGGTGCTAGCCTCAGACTTAGGAGACCTAAATTCAATCCCCCTGCTCTGCCACAGACCTCCTGTGTGACCACGGACAAGTCACTTAGTCTCTCTGTGCCTCAGTTCGCCATCTGTAAAATGGGGATACATAACACTTCCCGCATCTCAGAGGTGTTGGGCGAGGATAACCACGAAGATTATGAGTGCTGAGATACTACAGGGATGGGGCTATATAAAGTACCTAAAACAGAATCCCCATAATCTGCCCATAAAGTATGTTCCTTCCTAACCCCAGACAGTTAGTGGTTGGGTTAATGCCCTCAACTGTAAGAGGGTTCTATTCTTTATTTTTCCCCTATTGCATGCAAGTGTGGACAGTCTCATTATCCACGTATATATGGTCTAATCCTTTAAATCCAACTAAACTCCCAGCCTGAATGATTTCTGGCACTGCATTCCATAGGTCAATTACACACAACTGAAATATACTTTCTACATAACAGACCACAGATTTCTGGCACTAAATTCCATAGAGTAAGCTCCTTGGAGCAGGGACTTTTGTTGTTCTGTTTGTACAGTGCCTAGCACAATGGGATCCTGGTCCATGACAAGGGCTCCTAAGCACTGCAGTAATGCAAATAACTGTGTAAAATATTTCCTTTCACTTTTTAATTTGCCTTTGTGGGTCATTGATGTTGCTTTGTTCTTATGATATGAGGAAAGGTAAATAAGAGCCCTCAATTTATCTTCTGTGCACAGTTTATATTATTTCGTGTACCTTTAGCACATCCCTTCAACCTTCTTTCTAAACTGAAGAGTTTCAATCTTTTTAAATTTCTCACTGAATGGAAATATTCCAGGCCACTTATTTTTGTTGCCCACTTCTGGTTCCCCTTCTATTTCTGCTATTTTTCTTTATTTATTTCAAATATGGAATGACTGGGCAACTTAATGAAAACAATACTGTCAGCCCTTTAGCTCTTCCAACAAAAACAGGAAGGGACAGTTAATTTACAAACTCTGAATACGAAACCTATAAAGTCTACATTATGCATGGGTGATTCAAAGGTCATAAACTGACCTCAACCATCCAGCAATGGATGTAATTGGAGAAACTAAAAGTGAACACATGCAGCACAGTGGGGAAAGTCAGTAGGATCATCTTGATGATGATCACTCTGGAAAAGAAAAAAAAATACCCCAAAACTGGCACTAAAAATCACAAGGGTCAAATGAAGAAGCTGGCAAGATCTCGGCTTTCCATATTGCATAAGCATGTTTCTGTCCTTTCTAATCTTGTCCCAAACACACACTGCAGCTCACTTACTTCGTATTTCTTCAGAATGCTTTGTGCCAAGATTATTCTCCTCTCAACTCTATGCCTCTGTGATTCCTCCCAAGAGTTTTACACCTATTCTGCAGAAGTTTGCAGGTGGGTCTTTACCACATAAAAATGGTGTCCCTTTGGAAAGTCACAACATTGGACTAAGCTGTCCAAGCATCCAAGGCACAGTTTATCCTGCTTTCTCATAACAAAGAGCAGTAGCATCCCCTGAATGGGCCACGCCATACCAGGTTGGGAGGCAGAGGAAAGGGAGGAAGAGTCACACCTGGATCTCCTGAGAACCATGTCTACTACAGTGTGGGGACAAAATGAAGCAGTGTTTCACTCACAGTAGGAAGGCTGGTTATTGATTGAGTATATTGTGGTAAAGAGTACTCAATGGCTCAGAGTACTGGAAATAAGACAGAGAATTTCACCTCTAGACTTAAAGGTTCAAATCCAACCTAGTAAAATAGCATCCTCAATTATTAAAACCTTAGTGGGTTTTGTGATGGGACTCCTGTTCCACTAGGAACTGACAGTCCCTCACTGACATTCTTAGAATTGCAGAAGCATGAATACGCCATGGAAGCCACAGTACAGAACTGAAACTGCTTTAGTGGCACTGATTGATGATTTCCTCCCGTCAATGGATAGAGGACAGACACCCATTCTCATCCTCCTGGACCTCATTGCAGAGTTCAACAATGTTGACCATTAGATAATGCTGTCTCACCTGAGAGGCGGCAGGAATCCAGAGTAATGCAATAAAATGTTTTGAGTCCTTCCTGGAAAGGGGGACTTAAAAAGTAGTGATGGGAAACTGCACCTCCACCCCTAGACCCCTAAATTGTGGAGTTTCACAAGGATCAATTCTCTCTCTGGTCCTTGTATAAGTAGGGGCATAGCGAGCAGATCGAGGGACGTGATCGTTCCCCTCTATTCGACATTGGTGAGGCCTCATCTGGAGTACTGTGTCCAGTTTTGGGCCCCACACTTCAAGAAGGATGTGGATAAATTGGAGAGAGTCCAGCGAAGGGCAACAAAAATGATTAGGGGTCTGGAACACATGAGTTATGAGGAGAGGCTGAGGGAGCTGGGATTGTTTAGCCTGCAGAAGAGAAGAATGAGGGGGGATTTGATAGCTGTTTTCAACTACCTGAAAGGGGGTTCCAAAGAGGATGGCTCTAGACTGTTCTCAATGGTATCAGATGACAGAACGAGGAGTAATGGTCTCAAGCTGCAGTGGGGGAGGTTTAGATTGGATATTAGGAAAAACTTTTTCACTATGAGGGTGGTGAAACACTGGAATGCGTTACCTAGGGAGGTGGTAGAATCTCCTTCCTTAGAGGTTTTTAAGGTCAGGCTTGACAAAGCCCTGGCTGGGATGATTTAACTGGGAATTGGTCCTGCTTTGAGCAGGGGGTTGGACTAGATGACCTTCTGGGGTCCCTTCCAACCCTTATATTCTATGATTCTATGATTCTATGATTCCTTTTCAATATCTACATGCAACCACCAAGCAAACAGGTCAGATGGCATGGACTCAAGTGCCAGCAATATACAGATGACAAACAGCTCTATCTATCCTTCACCACATATGAACACACCACTATCGCCAAGATGGCCCAGTGCTTGGATGAGATCAGCTCTTGGATGAAGAGCAGCCAGCTGAAGCTGAACCTGAGCACAACAGAGGTGATGCTGGTGGACAGGGAAAGTATTTGGAGGAATTTGCAGCCACGGTGAAGTCTCCTTCGACTGAAGGTTCACATCCACAATTGGTCAGTTCCATTCCTAGTCTAGAAGGACTCTTGGATTCCTCGCTGATGCTGAGCTCTCCCATCGCAATGGCTGCAAAATAATGCTTTCTGCTCTCTCCGCTTGGCTGGGAGACTCTGTCCCATTCTGGAAGATGAAGACCTGGCCTCAGTTATTCCTGCCTTCGCCATCTCTCCGCTGGACGATAGCAATGCGATTTACCCAGGCACGAACACTTCAGCACTTTGGAAGGTCCAACCAGTACAGAATTCTGCCATTCATCGCCTCAGGAACTCATGAATAGGTGTGATGTGCTCACCTATCTTCCACTCCCCACCCTGGCTTCCCATAGAATATGCACATTAAGTTCAAGGCCTCGATCTTTATCTTCAAAGCACTCCATGGGCTGGGCCCAGGGGCATCTAAAGGACCATTTAAAGATCTGGGTTGAAAACTGTGGTGGAAATCTTCACTCCTATGACCCAGTGAACTCTCAACAATAGGAGCAAAGCTAGTCTGTGCAGGAGACAGAATCTTCTCTGAAGGCGGTCTGAGACTGGCATGAACTCCCCCGGGGAAATAGGGACAGCCACAAATGTCACTACTTTCTGCTCCAAGTGCCAGGTGCATTCCTTTGACCAGCCTTCTCTAATATAAACACACAGCAACAGGTATATTTAACTACAACCACCACCAACATAAGAATGGCCATACTGGGTCAGACCAAAGGTCCATCCAGCCCAGTTTCCTGTCTGCTGACAGTGGCCAGTGCCAGGTGCCCCAGAGGGAGTGAACCTAACAGGTAATTGTTGTATCATATTAAAGAAGTTCTGTATTAAAATCACAAATGAGTTTGATTCCCCAGAGTTTAAATTCCAGGGTATTACTAATTAAGAGGTCTCTTGGTTTTTGGTACTGTTTCTCTCCCTCTATGTGTGAAACTTGCAAGCTGCTAATTGTGTTAGTACATTCTAAGACAGAGTCTGTTCTCAAAGCAATTCACAGAGAGAGAGACTCAAAGCAATACTCTAACAACAGAAACAGCACCCAGAGACTCCCCACCCTTTTGTTGTATTAACAATTGTGATTAAAATAGAGATAGAGGATGTATGTGGATGGATGCTTGGTGTGGATAATAACTGAATGATCAGGGAGGTGCCAGCCTAAGAATCCAGTGTCCATCGGCTGAAGAAGGCGTCAAGTGGAAATAACCAGAGGACCCCCCGGAGGGCAGACTGGAATCCACCCAACAGCCTCAAGAATGGGAGAACCAAAGAACAAGATAACATCTTGGAGCCGTCAGGAATGTGCTATCTGCTGATTGATTCAGCAACAGCATGATGAAGCAATTCCCATAGACTGGCATAGGAAGAAATTCCTATAAAAATAGACTCTAAAAAGTGAGAACTTTGGGGTCTGATTCTGCAAACCAACTTCCAGGAGCATCAGATGAGCATCTGACAAGGCCCTGCTCCCTCCTCATGTCCAGGCCACCTGGCCAGTGGCTTGGCATGAGCAACTCTAAGGCTGGTAACTATGATAACAACCTTGCAGAACCTGTGTGTGTGTGTTTGTATGAATGAATGTGTGAATAAATATGAGATTGAATGGAATGTTATAGCTATAACTAACTGCTTACTATGTTTCTTTCTGTATTCACAATAAATGTGGTATTTTGCCTTTTTCCCTTTAATAAGATCCTGCTGGTTTTTAATTTATTGGTATAACATAATGACCAAGTGATTTCTCTCCTGCCATCCATCTCCACCCTCTTACAAAGAGAGGCTAGGGACACCATTCCTTACCCATCCTGGCTAATAGCCATTAATGGACTTAACCTCCATTAATTTACTCAGTTCTCTTTTAAACCCTGTTATAGTCATAGCCTTCACAACCTCCTCAGGCAAGGAGTTCCACAGGCTAACTGTGTGCTGTGTGAAGAAGAACTTCCTTTTATTTGTTTTAAACCTGCTACCCATTAATTTCATTTGGTGGCCCCTAGTTCTTATATTATGGGAACAAGTAAATAACTTTTCCTCATTCACTTTCTCCACACTACTAATGATTTTATAGACCTCTATCATATCCCCCATTAGACTCCTCTTTTCCAAGCTGAAAAGTCCTAGTCTCTTTAATCTTTCCTTATATGGGACCCGTTCCAAACCCCTCATCATTTTAGTTGCCCTTCTCTGAACCTTTTCTAATGCCAGTATATCTTTTTTAAGATGAGGAGACATCATCTATATGCAGTATTCAAGATGTGGGGGTACCATGGATTTATACAAGGGCAATAAGATATTCTCCGTTTTATTCTCTATCCCATTTTTAATGATTCCTAACATCCAGTTTGCTTTTTCGACTGCCGCTGCACACTGTGTGGACGTCTTCAGAGAACTATCCACGACGACGCCAAGATCTCTTTCCTGATTAGTTGTAGCTAAATGAGCCGCCATCATATTGTACGTATAGTTGGGGTTATTTTTTTCAATGTGCATTACATTTATCCACATGAAATTTCATTTGCCCTTTTGTTGCCCAATCACTTAGTTTTGTGAGATCTTTTTGAAGTTCTTCACAGTCTGCTTTGGTCTTAACTATCTTGAGCAGTTTAGTATCATCTGCAAACTTTGCCACCTCACTGTTTACCTCTTTCTCCAGATCATTTATGAATAAGTTGAATAGGTTTGGTCCTAGGACTGACCCTCGGGGAACACCACTAGTTACCCCTCTCCATTCTGAAATTTTACCATTTATTCCTACCCTTTGTTCCCTGTCTTTTAACCAGTTCTCAATCCATGAAAGGATCTTCCCTCTTATCCCATGACAACTTAATTTACATAAGAGCCTTTGGTGAGGGACCTTGTCAAAGGCTTTCTGGAAATCTAAGTACACTATGTCCACTGGATTCCCCTTGTCCACGTGTTTGTTGACCCCCTCAAAGAACTCTAAGAGATCAGTAAGACATGATCTCCCTTTACAGAAGCCATGTTGACTTTTGCACAACAATTTATGTTCTTCTATGTGTCTGACAATTTTATTCTTTACGATTGTTTCAACTAATTTGCCCGGTATTGACGTTAGACTTACCGGTCTGTAGTTGCCAGGATCACCTCTAGAGCCCTTCTTAAATATTCGCGTTACCTTAGCTATCTTCCAGTCATTGGGTACAGAAGCTAATTTAAAGGACAGGTTACAAACCATAGTTAATAGTTCCGCAATTTCACATTTGAGTTCTTTCGGAACTCTTGGGTGAATGCCATCTGGTCCCGGTGACTTGCTACTGTTACATTTCTCAATTAATTCCAAAACCTCCTCTAGTGACACCAGACAACTCCTCAAGATTTGTCACCTACAAAAGACAGCTCTGGTTTGGGAATCTCCCTAACATCCTCAGCCGTGAAGACTGAAGCAAAAAATTCATTTAGTTTCTCTGCGATGACTTTATCATCTTTAAGTGCTCCTTTTGTATCTTGATCATCCAGGGGCCCCACTGGTTGTTTACCGGGCTTCCTGCTTCTGATGGACTTAAACATTTTGTTATTACCTTTTGAGTTTTTGGCTAGCTGTTCTTCAAACTCCTTTCCGGCTTTTCTTATAACATTTTTACACTTAATTTAGTACTGTTTATGCTCCTTTCTATTTACCTCAATAGGATGCGACTTCCACTTTTTAAAAGATGCCTTTTTATCTCTCACTGATTCTTTTACATGGTTGTTAAACCACGGTGGCTCTTTTTTAATTCTTTTACTGTGTTTTTTAATTTGGGGTATACATTTAAGGTGGGCCTCTACTATGGTGTCTTTGAAAAGTGTCCATGCAGCTTGTAGGGATTTCATTCTAGTCACTGTACCTTTTAATTTCTGTTTAACTAACCTCCTCATTTTTGCATAGTTCCGCTTTCTGAAATTAAATGCCAGTGTTGGGGTCTTGAGGTGATCTTCCCACCACAGGAATGTTAAATGTTATTATATTATGGTCATTATTTCCAAGCGGTCCTGTTACAGTTACCTCTTGGACCAGATCCTGCGCTCCACTCAGGACTAAATCCAGAGTTGCCTCTCCCCTTATGGGTTCCTGTACCAGCTGCTCCAAGAAGCAGTCATGTAAAGTATCAAGAATTTTTGTCTCTGCATTTCGTCCTGAGGTGATACGTACCCAGTCAATATGGGGGAAATTGAAATCCCCCACTATTATTGAGTTCTTTATTTTTATTACCCCCCCTACCAAAACAAGCCACTGCACATACTTCTCCCTCTCAGGAGAGGATGAGAAAACAAACAACAGGACATTGCTTAATGCACTACTGGAAGGTGCTCAAATACTATGGTAATTGAGCACAGTATAAAAACCTAGATAGGATAGAATAGGCTCTCACACCTGGAAGAAGTTTCTTTAAAAAAATGTATCCCTTCAAGCACATGAGCAGGGGAAACTTGCACTGTTCCACTTGGTTCTTCAGGAAGAAGCAAAAGATTTCAGCATTCAGAGCCATCAGTACAACACACCATTAGCACAATACAACACACCATTGATGACATCTTCATCATCTGGACCCATGGAAAAGAAGCCCTTGAGGAATTCCACCATGATTTCAACAATTTCCATCCCACCACCAACCTCAGCCTGGTCCAGTCCACACAAGAGATCCACTTCCTGGACACTACAGTGCTAATAAACAATGGTCACATAAACACCACCCTATACCGGAAACCTACTGACCGCTATTCCTACCTGCATGCCTCCAGCTTTCACCCTGACCACACCACACGATCCATCGTCTACAGCCAAGCTCTGCGATACAACCGCATTTGCTCCAACCCCTCAGACAGAGACAAACACCTACAAGATCTCTGTCAAGCTTTCTTACAACTACAATACCCACCTGCAGAAGTAAAGAAACAGATTGATAGAGCCAGAAGAGTTCCCAGAAGTTACCTACTACAGGACAGGCCTAACAAAGAAAATAACAGAACGCCACTAGCGGTCACCTTCAGCCCCCAACTAAAACCCCTCCAACGCATTATTAAGGATCTACAACCTATCCTGAAGGATGACCCAACACTCTCACAAGTCTTGGGAGACAGGCCAGTCCTTGCCTACAGACAGCCCCGCAACCTGAAGCAAATACTCACCAACAACCACATACCACACAACAGAACCACTAACCCAGGAACTTATCCTTGCAACAAAGCCCGTTGCCAATTGTGCCCACATATCTATTCAGGGGACACCATCACAGGGCCTAATCACATCAGCCACACTATCAGAGGCTCGTTCACCTGCACATCCACCAATGTGATATATGCCATCATGTGCCAGCAATGCCCCTCTGCCATGTACATTGGTCAAACTGGACAGTCTCTACGTAAAAGAATAAATGGACACAAATCAGATGTCAAGAATTATAACATTCATAAACCAGTCGGAGAACACTTCAATCTCTCTGGTCACGCAATCACAGACATGAAGGTCGCTATCTTAAAACAAAAAACTTCAAATCCAGACTCCAGCGAGAAACTGCTGAATTGGAATTCATTTGCAAATTGGATACTATTAATTTAGGCTTAAATAGAGACTGGGAGCGGCTAAGTCATTATGCAAGGTAGCCTGTTTCCTCTTGTTTTTTCCTACCCCCTCCCCCAAGATGTTCTGGTTTAACTTGGATTTAAACTTGGAGAGTGGTCAGTTTGGATGAGCTATTACCAGCAGGAGAGTGAGTTTGTGTGTGTATGGGGGTGGGGGGGATGTGAGAAAACCTGGATTTGTGCAGGAAATAGCCCAACTTGATTATGTAAAGAGTTGTCACTTTGGATGGGCTAGCACCAGCAGGAGAGTGAATTTGTGTGGGGGGGTGGAGGGTGAGAAAACCTGGATTTGTGCTGGAAATGGCCCACCTGATGATCACTTTAGATAAGCTATTACCAGCAGGACAGTGGGGTGGGAGGAGGTATTGTTTCATATTCTCTGTGTATATATAAAGTCTGCTGCAGTTTCCACGGTATGCATCCGATGAAGTGAGCTGTAGCTCACGAAAGCTCATGCTCAAATAAATTGGTTAGTCTCTAAGGTGCCACAAGTACTCCTTTTCTTTTTGCGAATACAGACTAACACGGCTGTTACTCTGAAACCTGTCATTAGCACCAAGTTAAGCAAAAAAGAGTTTGCAGCACCTACTCAAACTCCCTATGAGCAAGTCTGACTAAGGGGTATGTAGACAGGAATGTGGAATGGCAGAAGAGTGGGAGGACAGCTTGGTTAGGGGAACACTGAGTATGTTTTTGTTTCCCCAGCACTTCTTTAGACCTTTGAATCATTATCAGAAGGACTCTAAGCATGTATACATGGGCAAGTCATAATCTGCAGTCAAAACTGCTCTATTATAGCCTAGGTGCACATAGGCTAAGCACCAAAAGGCCTTCTGGGTTCTATTATCTATATGTGATTGCAAGATCTCTGTCTGATTTTGTTTGCTCTAGTACACAAATAGTGTTAAAAACTAGACTGGCAAAGACAGGACCTTCAGAGACCGAAGTATCACATTGTTTCCATTTAGACTGACATTTGTACATGTTCATCTGCTTTTTTCCTCCATCGACACAGGCCTGGGAAGTACAGACTTGCCTTCCAGACACTTCTTTTGAACCCCTTTTATACAGTCACCAGACCTACTTATGCTTAAAGGCAAAGAACTTTTTGGACTCTGATGCGATTGCTACTCAGCCTCTTTGAAGGCAAATCACAATAGTTCAACTTCTCTCAATTACAACAGCTTCAGAACATATCCTAACTGATATTTTATAACAGCATTTATTAAAGGGACCTGAATAAGAGCCAACACAATAACTGCATCTGGTCCCTACACACTACAGCAATGGGTGCATTAGAACTGCAGAGTTAAAGTGAGGCTCCTTTTTGACTGACTCCTATGAATTTCTTTAAGTCCCAGCTCTGGACTTCACCATTTGAAAAATGCTGCTCTCTGCCATTTTACTAACCTTCATCTTCAAATCACCACCAGTTTTTCCACTTCTTTCAGGATCCAGCTCAAAATTGCCAGACAGATTCAATAAGATTCACCATAGACAGACTCCAGCCTCCACCTACTCCCCACTAGCTTAGTGACCTTCTTGTTGTCCTTCACACAACCAGGCAACTATTGTTAGAATTGTCTTCTCTGATCCTCCACTATAGAAAGCCATTTCTTTGGATTTCCCCACCACATGAAGTCTCTCATTTTAAAAGTCTCATTTTAAAAATTCCCTTGCTCATATCTTTTAGGCCATGTCTACAATACAAATTATGTCAGCAAAACTTATGTCACTCAGGAGTGTGAAAAAACAAACACCCTGAATGACATAACTTTCACCGGCATAAGAGCTCGTGTGCACAGCACTATCTCGGTGGCAGAGCTTCTTCCACGACATAGCTACCGCCACTCATTTAGCTGGTTTTATTAGGTCAATGGGAGAGAGCTCTCCTGTTAGCATAGAACAGCTACATGAGCTATTTTATAGCAGTGTAGCTGCATCGGAACACCTGTGCTGCTGTAAGTTCGCTAGTGTAGACATGGCCTTAATTTCACTTCATCTGCCATTTAAGTTTGCGACTATTTAATTGAAAAGCAGTTAGGGCTATAGTTTGTATGAAAGATGCTTCGCAAACTAAAGTTCTATTATGTGAAGTTTTTTCTGATAATTAAAGTTTCATCACTGACCCTCACTCTGTCTGGTCACCAGAGATAGTGTTCTCAGTGGAAGGTTAAAGACAAAATCACTCAGAGAAAAGTAAATGTGATTGTGTGTTAAAACATCTACATGCACTACTCAGGGTAATCGTTCTTACACTTTATGACCTGGTACACACTACAGAGATACGTCAACGTAAGGCAGCTTACGTCAACATAATAATGTCAGTGTCTACACTACAGTGTTCCCTACGCCGACATAACTCGCCTGCTAAGTCAACTTAAACTCTACGGCCTGGTCTGCACTGGGGGGACAGGGGACGATCTAAGTTACACAACTTCAGCTATACGAATAACGTAGCTGAAGTCAACGTACTTAGATCGACTTACCATGGTGTCTTCACTGCGGTGAGTCAACTGCTGCTGCTCCCCCGTTGACTCTGCCTGCGCCTCTTGCCGAGCTGGAGTACAGGAGTCGACGGGAGAGCATTCGGGGGTCGATTTATCGCGTCTAGATTAGACGCGATAAATTGACCTCCACTGGATCGATCACTGCCTGCCGATCCAGCGGGTAGTGAAGACATAACTCCACCTGTCACGGAGGTGGAGTTAAGTCGATATAGCTAGCTTGACGTAGTGGCAGTGTAGACACTGCATTGCTTACGTTGACTTAACTTGCCTCCAGGAGCTGTCCCACAATGCCCATTGTGACTGCTCTGGTCACCATTTTCAACTTCGCTGCCCAGAGCAGTCGCTCTGGTGCAGAGCTGAAGACACATTGCTTTTACATGGAGCTGCATGTTATCCTCTGCAAGTGTACCTCTTGCTATCATCTCAAAATGATATCCCCCCCTTTTCCCCTGTGGTTTGAACTTTGCAACACCTTCTCAAGACACCCTGCGCTAGAGTTGCACAGTGGGATAGCTACCCATAGTGCACTGTGCTCTATGTCAATATACGTGCCGCTAGTGTGAACGCCCTCCGCCAACACAAGGAGCATAGAGTAGACATGCACAACTGACTTAGTTACTGTGGTGACTGTATGTTGACTTAAGTCAACTTAATTTTATGGTGTAGATTATGTCCTATTTAATAGATCAAATAGACCTGGCTACCCTGAATTCCATTGACAATATTACCCTTCCAGAAGGTTGCTCAAAAGAAATCTTTCACTACAACGATTTAGAAGACCAACATACAGGTCCTCTAAATAGGATCCAGGCTAAAAAAGTGTATTCTTATCCTGGGTGCCAGAGAAACTCAAGCCAGCAGGAAAGATACTGAAGAACTGGGGTGGTTGGTGAAAGACAGGACCCAGCAAGGACCACATATACCCCAAGTGCCCTCACAGACCTAGAACCAGGACTTCTAAATTTGCAATCTAGTCAGTTCAGATAATGCACTGATTTTTGTGGTTTTAAAACTCACATTTGTCTATTTTTAAAATATTGTTCTCTCCCTTGTGGCTGTGTGAAGGATCCACACAAACAGGGAAGACTGGCTGACTATGCAGGGGAAACAATCAACTGACTACACAAACAGCAGTCACATGCACAAAGTAAATGAAAAAGATCTTTCCGATCTTTCACAGTAGTTATAAGCAGCTTAGGTGTTACTTGTAACACCATCAACAGGTAAAAAATTAAGGCAGAAGTGCGATCTTAAAATATAGTACTACTTCAACCATGTGCCCCAACGGGCCATGCAGTTCAGACTCCTACTAGTTGTGTGTCATAACTTTGGTGTTAAGGTTACTCCAACTCTACTCTTCTGCTTCCCCACCTCCCAGTGACACACATACTGAAGAAACAACTGCCACCCCCCATAGAGTTATAGAATTAACAGAAAGCTTCAAAATTGTATGCCCTTCCTTCCATAAAAGGGGCAAGAGTTAGGAGAATTAGACTGAAACATGGGAATTAGTTCATAGCTTGGACTGCCACTAACTACAACAATGTACAGCTGTGTTCCACTAAAGTATACTGAAGATATGCACCTGTGCATACACAGTCAATTTCTCAGAAAAGCTTAGGAGGCTGGTGCGTAATGGAGGGAGATGGATTCAGTACTGTGCTGCAACAGCAGAGCTCAAGAATAGGACTGTCAGAGAGAACAAAATATCAGAGTCCAAGGACACAGTGATGGGAGATAAGAGCTTCACGTTATACAGAGAAAAACACTAATGCCATCATTTCAACTCCATAGGAAATAGACGCAAGAACTAGTCGGCACAGCAAAAGCTCACAAGACACACTCAAAAGAGCAGCATAGTTGCCCTTGGTGCTGGAGTATTAAATTGCTGCAGCAGCATGATGTTATGTAAGCTAAAGATATGAATGAATGCAGCAAACGTGGACACAGTCTTACGTCTCAAGGAGGCCTATTTTATTTATAATGGTTGCCAAGGTTACTTTAATTCCATCATAGCTCCAAGTAGTCTCTCAGCTCAAACCTCCACACTACTGATCAGGAATCTTGCATAACATTAGCACTGAATAAGCCAATTTAGACAAACTTTAAATCCTTGCATTGGTGATCTTCCAGAAAACACCATCCTAGTCACCATGGATGTAGAGGCTCTCTACACAAACATCCCATACACAGATGGAATACAAGCTGTCAGGAACAGTATCCCTGATGATGCCACAGCACAACTGGTTGCTGAGCTCTGTGACTTTATCCGCACACACAATTATTTCAAATTTGGTGACAATATATACCTCCAGACCAGTGGCACTGCTATGGGCACCCACATGGCCCCACAATGTGCCAACATTTTTATGGCTGACCTGGAACAACGCTTCCTCAGCTCTCGTCCACTCACGCCCCTTCTCTACCTATGCTACACTGATGACATCTTCATCTGGACCCATGGGAAGGAAACCCTGGAAGAATTCCACCATGATTTCAATAACTTCCACCCCACCATCAACCTCAGCCTGGATCAATCTGCATGGGAGGTCCACTTCCTAGACACCACGGTGCAAATAAGTGATGGTCACGTTAACACCACCCTATACCGAAAACCCACCGACTGCTATGCCTACCTTCATGCCTCCAGCTTCCATCCCAGACAGACCACACGAACCATTGTCTACAGCCAAGCGCTGAGGTACAACCCCTCAGACAGAGACCAACACCTACAAGATCTCCACCAAGCATTCTCAAAACTACGATACCCGCATGAGGAAATAGGGAAACAGATCAACAGAGCCAGATGTGTACCCAGAAGCCTCCTGCTGCAAGACAAGCCCAAGAAAGAAACCAACAGAACTCCACTGGCCATCACATACAGTCCTCAGCTAAAACCTCTCCAACACAACATCAGTGATCTACAACCCATCCTGGACAACAGTCCCTCTCTTTCACAGGCCTTGGGAGGCAGGCCAGTCCTTGCCCACAGACAACCCGCCAACCTGAAGCATATTCTCACCAGCAATGACACACTGCACCATAGTAACTCTAACTCAGGAACCAATCTATGCAACGAACCTCGATGCCAACTCTGCCCACATATCTACACCAGCGACACCATCACAGTACCTAACCTGATCAACCACACAATCACTGGTTCAGTCACCTGCACGTCCACCAATGTAATATATACCATCATGTGCCAGCAATGCCCCTCTGCTATGTACATCCGCCAATCTGGACAGTCCCTACATAAAAGGATAAATGGACACAAATCAGATATTGGGAATGGCAATATACAAAAACCTGTAGGAAAACACTTCAATCTCCCTGGACACACAATAGCTGATTTAAAAGTAGCCATTCTGCAGCAAAAAAAAAAAAGAACTTCAGAACCAGACTTCAAAGAGAAACTGCTGAGCTTCAGTTCATTTGTAAATTTGACACCATCCGCTCAGGATTAAACAAAGACCGGGAATGGCTAGCCAACGACAAAAGCCATTTCTCCTCCCTTGGTGTTCGCACCTCAACTGCTAGAAGAGGGCTTCATCCTCCCTGACTGAACTAACCTCGTTATCCCTATCCTGATTCTTGCTTGCATATTTATACCTGCCTCTGGAAATTTCCACTACATGCATCTGACAAAGTGGGTATTCACCCATGAAAAGCTTATGCTCTAATACGTCTGTTAGTCTATAAGGTGCCACAGGACTTTTGCTGCTTTTACAGATCCAGACTAACACGGCTACCCCTCTGATACTTTAAATCCTTGGTTATTACAGAGAATGTTGAGGCAAATTAAGGATACTGTTTTGCTCTGGGGAGCGCTACTGCTGCATGTTCCCCATCAGTTTTGCTTTACTCTTACCCATACAAAAGCATCCAGCTAGACCCAGTCCAAACTAGGTCAGACCCAAGTTAGGTAAAAGCGTATTTAGGTTTTATTTTAAACATGGTTTCCTTTCTTAACAGTGTAATAGACATGACACTAAAGGCTGCTAAGGGAGTTGTCTATAGCACAGTTTAATTAGCAAAGTTCTAGGAAAAATATTCTGAACATTATCCTCTAAGAACAGCTGTAGTTTGTACAGTTATGATCCAAGTGAAGACAGGGCCAAGGAGACTCCCTGAGATCTGCAGCAGTCTGCATCTTAGCCTCACTGTTCTACAAAACCAGATAACAGTAGTAATCTAACTAGCTCAGTCTATATTCCTCCTAGGATTCACATGCAAAACTTAAGTTTATGACAGCAATTAAGTTTAGGACAAGTTATTTGTCCTATGTATTCTATAAGATAGGATATTTGCAGGTCGTGGGTGGAGGAAGGGTAAGGAGAAATTCCCCTCTCTACTCTCTTTCAAATAGCATGAATAAAATTTTAGAAGTGGAGTGCACAGGAAGAGGAGGTTTATCTCTTGGTTTATTTCAGCTACTAATGCAGTCAATTATTGGGTCAGTGGCAAAAAACGAAATACAATCTTGCCCCTACTAAAATTAAGATGTTACCTTTCTGCCTCCCTTTTCATTTAATTGCCACTCTCCCTTCCTTAGATTCCCTATGTCAGCCTTTAGTCCTGTCCCTCCCTGACTCACTCAGAAGTCCACATTCCTCTGACTGAGCCTATAATGCTGCTTCTTCAACCAGCCCGAGACCATGATTGAAGGACGAGAGAGCTGCCTCTGAAGAATCGCTATCCTTTGCTGGCATTTAACGTAAAGAATTGAACTTGGTTTGGCACTAATGCTGCCACGAGATATGCATCACAAACAAAAGGGAAGGAGGACAGAATAGCTTCTCCATTCCTCCCGCACCCAGCATAATACAGCAGTAGCTCCTTTCTTCAGGAGCATCAGAATGGAACTGACATGACCCTGAAGTCCTCTCCCATGTGGGTGTAGAAGAGGTCAAATTTCTCTTCTAAACGGAATGCCCCAGTGGCAGCACAGGATCATTTCTTTGATGTTCCTGTATAAAACATTTTCCAATGACCCAAAAGAATCAGCAGAAACTGATCCTGATGGCATCCCCTTTGCCGCACTTGCTCCTGCAGAAAGCCTCCTGGTAACTGCGGTATGATCTTGCATCAAATTTAATTCACATTTTAAAAAAATTTCTATTGTTTGTAAATACCCACTTAAAGATAAGAGTAGCTGCAATATCCATTTTAGGCACAGTACAGAGAGTCCTCCGGCTCGTGAAATTACCAGTATGGCCCTCAACTGACAAAGTTGGGCACCCTTAACCTATCCTGTATTACGCTGCATTTCCAAGGAACTCTCTTCACTTTTAATCCTCAAAGACTGAACCTGAACGAGTCTCAATAATATTAAGCTAATTTTCTACAGCCTCTCAAAAATCTTATTCTCAAAATTACATTTTTTAGTTGGCTCACATATGGAACCGTGTCACATGGATCAACAATTGGATGAAGAACTAAGTGATGATGGGAGAGCCACAAGAGTGTGTGTTGAACAGATCTGATCTCATTTAACACCTTCAATGAATGGATTTAGAAGAATAAAAATAGCATATAAATGGACTATGCAGATAACACTAATGTGGGAGGAGTTATGCACTCCAACAAGGCCAGAGAAGTTACATAACAGGGAATGACCCTGTTCTGGCTGAAAGATAAACTAGTGTCCCAACAGGCTTCTCCCCCCACCCTAGATACTATAATTCCAATGCAGATGCCTAATTTATTCTATTTCTACTATGCTCATCTCTGTGGTATCTAAATGCCTTACAAATTACACAGTCATAAAAAATCTGGTGCTGTGTGGCATTCTCCCACTTTTTTTCCACTATACTTGAGTTTTTGTTTGTGTTTTTTTGGTCTCTTGTTCATCTCGCTCATTATTTACTGATTCAGTTACTCTAGTAGGAGGCAGTGGTTAATGTAAAAAAAGCTAAGGTGAAGCAATGAGTCTTGTGTTTCAGCCTGAACTAGAAAGATTCATTATCTCACTCACAGTACTATAACAGTACTTAACTTAAGTGACTTAAAACCCACCCTGTGAAAAATCCTGATTCTGAGCTGCAGTTCTCCTGGCATTAGTCTTAGTGGCAGCAAGTTAGATCACATCATCCATCAGAGCCTAAGGAAAAGATCACAGAAGCACGAGTGATGTAGCAGTTTGTTCACAAACCCCTGGAATCAGATGAAGGCTTTAATGTGATTTGATATCAGGGATTCCAAGCTCTCAGGTGGTGTATAGAATTGGTTCTAGCTCTAACAGTTTGAGATATTAGCAACCATTAATATCAGATAATTTAAAAGTGGAAAGCAAGATGGTAAACAGAAGAATGTGATTTTACTGTTCTAGATCTTCTGATGCAATGAAAAAAACAAATGGACACCACTTGATGGCTGGAATTCTCAGCATTTCTTTCTACCCTACTAGTTTAAAATATATAGGGACTTTAAGACAAGTCACTATTTATTTTGTTTTATACACATTCATTGGAAGAGTTTTGCTCTTTTGGCACTGGTCCAAAGCTATAGGTTTCATGATTATACACATACAAACTTATTTTTACCATACTTCCACAGAAAAAAAATTCACCTGCTAATCCTTAGTACACCAGGCTACACACATCTCTGTTGTATCTGCTTCCCTTCACGCTATTTGACAAGACTGACAAAGCGATGCCTACAATTTAAGTAATATCAAATAAGAGTGGCCACGAGGACACCGAAAAGGCAAGCATTTCTTTCTTCCCATTGCTACCAGTGTGGCACAGAACAAAAATCAGTTCACTCTAAAGCTTTGACAGATAGGTTACTCACTGGACTCCTCACTAGCTCCTACAGGCAACCTGAAAATATCACACCATAAAGAATCCAGCCACCATGGCATACAAACACACAAAGGAAAAACACAGAGCCACCATGAGTTTCTGCTTCTTGACATTTTCACACCCTTCCACACTCAGATTTTCAGAATTCAACACGTCCTTATGTGCAGAAGATCTGGTGATTGCGTGACCAGAGAGACACAATCACAGGCAATCACAGACATGAAGGTTGCTATCTTAAAACAAAAAAACTTCAAATCCAGACTCCAGCGAGAAACTGCTGAATTGGAATTCATTTGCAAATTGGATACTATTAATTTAGGCTTAAATAGAGACTGGGAGTTGCTAAGTCATTATGCAAGGTAGCCTATTTCCCCTTGTTTTTTCCTACCCCCTCCCCCCCAGACGTTCTGGTTAAACTTGGATTTAAACTTGGAGAGCGGTCAGTTTGGATGAGCTATTGCCAGCAGGAGAGTGAGTTTGTGTGCGTGTGTGTGTGTCCCCGGGGAAAAAAAAAGGGGGGGGGGGTGAGAAAGCCTGGATTTGTGCTGGACATGGCCCACCTTGATTACCATGCACATTGTAGGGAGAGTGGTCACTTTGGATGAGCTATTACCAGCAGGAGAGTGAGTTTGTGTGTATATGGGGGTGGGGGGGTGAGAAAACCTGGATTTGTGCTGGAAATGGCCCACCTTGATCATCATGTACATTGTAGGGAGAGTGGTCACTTTGGATGAGCTATTACCAGCAGGATAGTGAGTTTGTGTGTGGTTTTTTGGAGGGGGGTGAGGGTGTGAGAGAACCTGGATTTGTGCAGGAAATGGCCCACCTTGATTATCATGCACATTGTGTAGAGAGTTGTCACTTTGGATGGGCTATTACCAGCAGGAGAGTGAGTTTGTGTGTAGGGGGGTGGAGGGTGAGAAAACCTGGATTTGTGCTGGAAATGGCCCAACTTGATGATCACTTTAGATAAGCTATTACCAGCAGGACAGTGGGGTGGGAGGAGGTATTGTTTTATGATCTCTGTGTGTATATAAAGTCTGCTGCAGTTTCCACGGTATGCATCCGATGAAGTGACCTGTAGCTGACGAAAGCTCATGCTCAAATAAATTGGTTAGTCTCTAAGGTTCCACAAGTACTCCTTTTCTTTTTGCGAATACAGACTAACACGGCTGCTACTCTGAAACCTACCATCCACAGAATCAGAGGGTGCTGTTTCCTTTGTTCCCTATGTGAGGGATAACAAAAGAGGCCCCTTTTCTGCCCCTCTTATAGCCCAGAAAGCCTTTAAAATGTATTCTTTGAAAAGAACCCAGATAAAGTTCCTCTCCCCTGCTGCTTGTTCTCTGGTGTGCAGGTACTAAGCCTGTTCTTCATCCTGTGGTTAATTTGCTTTTTTGATTGGCTTGATCACTTTGTTTACTTTAGATGCAAATGTACTTCTATTGACCTTTGCTCATAATCAAGCCATGCTGTTTTCTCATCTGTCTGTTAACTTTGTCCATACTGACAGGTAAATCCACATTCCTTTGCCTAGGGCAAGTGTGTTTATCAGCTGCCTCGAAATCACATTTTAAGAACATATTTCAAACACACATACATAACTCTGACAGGTTTCAGAGTAACAGCCGTGTTAGTCTGTATTCGCAAAAAGAAAAGGAATACTTGTGGCACCTTAGAGACTAACCAATTTATCTGAGCATAAGCTTTCGTGAGCTACAGCTCACTTCATCGGATGCATCATAACTCTGTATACACAACCCCTACATACATCGCACAATGATATTCATGACCAGCATGTCACCAGTTTTCATATGATACCTTACTAGGCACTGGCTAAATATTCTGACAACAACGTACAAGGTGAGCCTTTTGCCAGTTGGCATAAAACAGGCTCTTAGGGTCACAATAGGCGAGTGGGTTTTCTAAGCTCTGCCTTATAGCTCTTTAAATTTTTCCTCTCCCTACTTAAAAGACATCCCTTGACCCTGCCCTAACCACTGTCCTGCCTGTAGCCTTTCCTTTCTCAATAAAGAGCTTGAGACCATCACCTTCACAACTCCCCAAGCACCCTTCCTCACAATATCCTCCTGAGGTTTGGCCTGGGTATAGCACAGAATTCCCATTCTGTCACTGAACTTCCAAATTTTCACTGAAGACTCCTCCTCTGCAGGCTCTGTACAGCCTCTGACACTGGATAATTCCAGGCTCCTGAACATTCAACATAGGTTCCATCCAGCCATGGTTCCACACTTATATCTAATGGCTCTCTCCTAATAGTGACAAGTCCTCCGCACCTCTTTCATTCCACTCACTGTCGTTTCCTATCTAGCCCCCATTTCTTTCATACATCCCTTAAACCTTAACCACTACTTTTATGCTCATAATACTAAACAGTAACATTTCTTGAAAAATTGATTACTCTTCTTTCTTCATCCTCTCTGCCTCTTGACCAAGGAAAACTTGTCATTACCCCTAAACTTTTCAGTTAAATGCCTCAGACAAGCAGTTCTCTTGGGCAAGAGTATCATCAAACATGACTCTCTCTCTCTCTCCAGTCATCCCCTCAATTCACATCTTCCATTTGCTGCCTTTGGATGTAATCATGGTATCTTCCTGACCCCGAACTTTCCTCTTATTAGTCATCTGACTGGAGCAGGAGCCCACTGGCCACGGTGCTGTACAAATACAGACCAAAAAGACATTCCCTTCTCAAAGAGAGGTAATTTCTTCCTGCATCACCACTTCCATGTTACCCAGCTACGCTACTGCCTTGACTCCACTTCTAGGCCTTCATCTCCTCTCACTAGTTCTTCAGCCTCCTTCAAGTGTCAACCCTCCAAACCCAAGCATATGCAGCAGAATGCCCTCCTTCTCATATGTACAAATGAGCATGACCATGTCATCCCATCCTCAAACAAGTCCATTGGTTCCCCAATCATTTTAGGACACAACTCAGTTAATCTTTGTTATAAAGTCTTCTGTGGAGTTGCACCAACTTCTGCTCACTTTCTTATAACACCTGCTTCATCTCTTAATTTTACTATTGTTGGTGAAGGGTTTTTTCCTCTGCAAATCCAGCTGCCTGGAACAAGCTTCCTTTATACTTTGGGGACAGCTCTCCGATTTGGAATGTAGCAAGGAGGCATGGCCTTCCTGAGAGGCGGACACGAACGGAACACCGCAAGCCACCTGGTGGGCGGAGCCAGGAGGACCATGCCCTACACACCAGAAGCAGATGGGCTGGACAGGAAGAGGAAGTATAAAAGGCCAGCCCCGCAGCTCAGTTGGGAGGGAGCTGCCAAGGGAGACAGATGTATCTTCCCTGCTGCTGGAATGGGATCCCAAGGAGAACCATGGCTGACCAGGGCGTCTGCACGAACTTCCTAAAACCCCGGCCACTCCCAACACTGAGGAGCTGCTTCTGCTACCCTTGCCAGTATATCCCAGGGAGACTGAGGATGACCCCTGGACACTGGTACACCCAAGGGGGAGAGTCCAGGAAAACCAGACAACAGTCTGGTTGAGAGCTGACCCGATACAAGGTCAACGTGTTGCGGGCGGATCCCTGCTGACCCAGTGGCAGACCACGCCACCACTGTTAGGGCCCTGGGCTAGGATGAGGTGAAATTAGGCGGGCTCGCAAACCCCCTGCCGCTCCCCCTCCTTAGGCCAGGAGGCCTGCACTCCTCGGACACCTCTGCCGGAGCCCCAGAGCCTGTGCATGGTGCTCAAGTCTGCCGGAGCCTCACAGACGGAGTTTGAGCTATAGCTCTGCCTGACTGCAGGCCAGGGCCCTGGCTGTTTACTGTCTCGCCCCACTTGAGGGCTGGGCTTCTAACTTAGCACCACTCTGTCCTGACCACTGGCCAGAGCCCAGACTGTTTGCGGCCCTTCCCTGTTTGAAGATCCGGGCCCACTGAGCACTGCTAAATCCCCCTTTCTTTGTTTTGAGTGTATTCTAGCAGACCAGACTGCGAGAAGGCGTGGCCCCCCGCTCAGAGGGACGGTCATGACCACCTACATGGACACTGGTTCATCCTGTCTCCTACAAACTTCTACATGACTTTCTGATCAACAATCATCTTCACTTACAAGAACTGAACATGTGATATGATGCACATGTGTTTGAGCAGGATTGCAGAATAAGCAAGTGTCTGCTGCAAAATCAGAGAAGTCTCAAAATCATGCCTACCATGACCGTATCTTCATTATATCAATTTATTTGGCCATAAAGGGCCACTGTTTTCTTTTAACCACTTGCATACCATATCTCCCTGACATATGACCACTCCAGTTAGATAAGTGAAGCAGCACTGCTTTTGATATATGGGATGTCAAACCACAGCCTACAGCAGGGGTAGTCATTAGGTGGACCACGGGCTAAATCCGGACCACTAAACATTTTTGAACAGACACCAAAATCTTTTTATTTACTTATCATTATTGGGTTTTTTTATTATTTTCTTCTCTGGAGTCTGGACATTGACCAAGAAATTTGGACCTTGACAAAATATGACTACCCCTGGCCTACAGTGTTCAACATCAGTGACATGGCCAACAGCTGCCCTCATGTTTAATACTGAGATGAGAAGATTCCAAGACTAGATGTCTGCATGCAGTGCTCATCTTGAGATGCACAACCAAGAATTCTTGCATGTTGAGATCTGTAGTTTCCACAGGCTGCACTTCCACATTGAGAGGACAGCTGCAATCTGTTAGTTTATGCATGTGACATTTGAGCTCGTCAATGCACCCTTTGATGGGATAAAGTTTGGATATCCCAATGTACATCCAAAGGACTAAACAATTATACTTTTTCTTCTGCCCTCAGACCCACAGGGCACAAGAGTGATGGCAATTTACTAAGAGAAAAGCAAAGCTGCAAGCTGTTGCTTCAGGGACTTAGGCCAGGAGATGGCCAATGGAGTTGCTACAGCAAGTGTTCCCAAAAGAGATTTGGTTTTGGAAATCTTTAAACGACTTTACACATCATGAGAATTGCTTGAGGAAATCAAATCTCAAGTTCTTCAATCTTATTTCTACATTTGCCAAGTCTCAACATTTCAGAGCACCAGACTGACTTCCGAGAGCCCAGAAAGGCTTTGCTGAAATTCAATACATTTATATTGAGTTAAGTGTTTGGTGAATTTGATTTTGGTTTCCTTCACTGTCTTTATAATGACACCTGTTACACAGACTGTACAGCATTTCTATCACGCTTTAGGGTACAAATCAGTAAAAATTAGAGTTTGCTAAACCCTTATTCCTTTTTATAGCACGGTCATCAACCATTCTGTCTTTATCTTAAAAAAAAAAAAAAAAAAACACACACTCCACTACTGCAAACAGGAGGCTGGATGGCTCACACTATTAATGGGACACAGTTTTTCACCTCTAGGCTGCTGGTACAAATCTAGATCAGTAGCAACGAGCAACTCTATCTGACAAATGTTTAGCAAATTATGAAAATTAGTTTAGAGGGCACTTGGGTTGAGAACTCATCACAAAAACTGAGCCACCAATGCTGTCATTTAGTGCCAGTTTTGTGGCAGAAATCACAGGAGACAGGAAAACATGAATGGGCCAGAGAGAGTGAGCTCCACTCTCCCCACTACAGATTGTTCCTCCAAGTCAAGGTTGAGGCATTAAGGAGACGCTTGTACTGCAAATGCCTATGCTATGCCTCCCCACAGAGGACTTCACATAAGAGATTTAAAGCTCACATTACCTCTTTTCTTAGATTCTTCTTTAGTCTCTTATTTGGTCTAGCGTGCTTTGGATACCTTGGTCTGAATTTTGTGGGTGTCTGAAACAGCCTCCAGCACTCTCACTGGGAGACGGGATCTTACTTCTCTTCCATGCCTAGTCGAGACTTTACATCTCCCCCTCATCCTAATACAAACTGCCTCAGGTTCCCAGTCTTGATCCATTTCTCCATATCTTATCTCCCTATGGGAGAACTCAATGCTAGATCAGAAATCACTTTTCAGAGATGACATTTAACTTTACATCTCCCTCAGTTCATTCTCTTCATTTACCTTATGCTTGGCCTGTCAGCTCAAATCTACAGCATAAGAATAGCCATACTGGGTCAGACCAAAGGTCCATCTAGCCCAGTATCCTGTCCCCTGACAGTGACCAATGCAGGTCCCCCAGAGGGAATTAACAGAACAGGAAGTCATCAAGTGATCCATCCCGTCGCCCATTTCCATCTTCTGGCAAACAGAGGCTAGGGATATCATCCCTTGCAAATAGCCATTGATGAACCTATCCTCCATGAATTTATCCAGTTCTTTTTGGAACCCTGTTATAGTCTTTGCCTTCACAATGTCCTCTGGCAAGCAGTTCCACAGGTTGACTATGCGTTGTGTGGAAAAAAATACTTCCTTTTGTTTGTTTTAAACCCGCTGCAGATTTTCATTTGGTGACCACTAGTACGGTGTTATCGGAAGGAGTAAATAACACTTCCTTATTTACTTTATTTTATAGACCTTTAGCATATCCCCCCTTGGTCATCTCTTTTCCAAGCTGAAAAGTCCCAGTCTTAATCAATCTCGCCTCATTTGGAAGCCATTCCATACCTCTAATCATTTTTGTTGCCCTTTTCCAATTGCAATTTATCTTTTTTGAGATGGGGTGACCACATCTGCATGCAGTATTCAAGGTGTGGGCGTACCATGGATATATACAGAGGCAATATGATATTTTCTGTCTTATCTATCCCTTTTAATGCTTCCCAATGTTCTGTTCACTTTTTTGACTGCCGCTGCACACTGAGTGTAAGTTTTTAGAGAACTATCCACAACTCCAAGATCTCATAATTTCCTATTAAATGTTTGCAAGAATAACTTCTTCCTTGTGAGAAGAATTTCCTCTAATCTCTCATGTCATGCATTTATTCCCCTCTGCCTTCTTTATACATACACAAATCAACCATATGTCTCTTTGAGGCTATCACTTTAACTTATGCTCCCAAAAAATCACAAAATTTGGAAACATCCTGGACCATTAACCTTTTTCTTCTCATCTGCAAGTCATCCAGTACCATCCTCAGAATACACTCACTGCTGAAATCTTTATTTAAACTTTCATCATTTCTTGTCTCAATATTTATCACGTCATTTTGTAGACTTTTGGAAGGCTTACACTCAACTTCACGGGGTCAGAATGTTGCATCCAGACTATTCTCTCCTTTCAGGAAGTATGACTATATTACCCCATCTTTCACTATGGTCACTGGCTTGAAGTCCATCACCAACTGAAAACTCCCTCCCTAGCTTTCATAACTAGGCACTTGTTGCACCCTATCACTGTCATAACCACTTGAAATAATTCCGCTCCTCCAGTCTTTGCTACCTTTCAGTCCTCTCTTTAAAACTTCCCAACACTACAAGTGACTCTCACTCAAGTTGACCCGTGTCTTCCCTTTACAACACCTCAACCATTTTTTAAAATCTTGCCTTCATCACTTCCTGTTTGACGTAGAACATTGTATTACAGATGCTAGAGCGCCGATGCTCAGAATACACCCCAAGAGGCAAAATACGCTTTCCAAAGTCTTAAATACGGCCTATGGCCCATTTCTCGACTGCTTGGTGAGGATCAAAGCTGATCAGCTACAGGTTTTTAAAATCACAGGTAAATTCAAAACATGAAGTTTCTATTCCTTTGTCAAGGAAGTATAAATATCATGTACTTAGAATTTATGTCAATTTTAATACAAATTGGGTGTGGGCTTCAGACTCCTTGCCAACTGATACTGTTTCACTCATTCATCAGAGTTTAGGTACCCTTAATTATACTGCATTTCCTCATTTCTGCACTTTCTATGCCCTTCATTCCGTTAACATTTACTCATCTTTACTGCTTTTATATTTCTACTATTGTTTTTCTCTTTACATGTCACTTTTCCTTTACTACCTGCAAGAGTCTCTGTATACAACTTAAGGTATTGGTCTTTCAACAAAGGTCTGAATATATCATTCAGAAGGTGCTACCTAAAAATAAATTGCATACATGCTGAGGGGGAGGGCCCAAGTGTATTATATATTATAACACTGCCTCCAAATGATAGGATTTTACTAACTGGCATACAAACCACACTCATTATGAGCAGCAGTTGGGAATTCAGCCTAAGGAGAAACATTTATTACCCTGGTATAACTGATCACTATAGATTAGAATGAAATTGAGTAAATGGCAAACACACACGAGTAAAATAAGATAGTCTGTGTTCCATTCAGGTTATCTAAAAATCCTCCTATACAACAAGTGAATAAAATGGTGTGAGAACCTCACACCAAACAATTGAATTTATTATGGAAAAGCAGCCATTTCAACCCTTATGCTCCCTGATGCAATCAAATTAGCGAAGAGTCAAGGTCAAAATCACCATTTAGACAAGCCACATGAGTGTCATTTATATGCTGCAAAGTAAAATACCCAACTGCAGTCTACTTGTCAGGTGATGCGCCAGTCTGGTGAGCATCAGGCACATATTTTGATTTATTCATTTTACTGAGGAATTTTATAGTTACAGTGAAGTTACACTCAGATGAGTGACACTGTCATAAGATGCACCTTGTTACCCTATGCGTCTGTACCCTCTGTTTTCAATTTTAAGCCCACTTAGTTTACAGACAAAACCTACAGCTTTTACTGCCATCAATAATGCAGAGGCGGACTAGCTATGGAGGAGCAAGCTGTATTCTATTTTGCTTCATGAATCAACAGGATTGCCAGCTCAGTTCTGATTCCAGAACCTTTATGCTGATAATGTTAAGAAGCAGAAAGAACACAGCTTGACATTCAGAAAGCAAGCTTTGCTTTCAGTGCTGAAAGCTAGGAAAAAAGTTCACTTTCAATTTGTAAAGTGAGCATATATATTAATATAAAATTTTGCAACTGTATAGTGCCTTTCCTCAGAAGAGCTCAATATGCTTCATAAACAAATATGCCTTACCCGTAGGGCAGGTGAGTATTAAATTGCTATGCACACCTGTGTAAGTAAGTGTACACTCATTTCACAGATTTTGAAAACAAGTTGTAGCAATAAGCCCAAGGACACACAGTAAATCTATTGCGTAGTCTTGATTTTCATGCCCCTACTCTTACCAACTTACCACACCACAGTCACTAATGCCAACATTTCCAAAGTTTTCTGATTTTGGATACCTCATTTTATGACTGTCCAATGTCAATTACCTTAAGCCTGATTTTTAAAGCTCTCACTCACTTCCAACTGAAGTCAAGGGGAGCTCATCTAATTAGTAAGTTGCAACTGGGAATTTTAATTTGTTAAGACTAAATGACTGATGTGACTTGTTTAAATGACTTTGACCTCTGAAAGTCTGGTCCACAGTATCTTAAAAACTGACAATCCCATAATCAGCGGCCACTTTTGAAAATTTGGGCCTACACACAGAATTCTAAGATGTCAGAGAAGTAGGTACAAAAACGTTAGCATGCAGCAACTCGGTATAGTGAAAATGAGGACAAACATTAAAGCACCAGGCATGAGAAAAGGTTCTTAACTTTACTTACTCTTGTCCCAATTAAGTTAATGTGATTAAAGCTAAGCATGTGCACACAACTTCGTAGGATCAGGTCCTAAATGTTTATCATGTTATTTTGCTATTGATCAGATATTACAATCCCATCATTAAACTAACACAGCATTGCAAAATCACTGAAGTTTACCAATTTAGGCACATTTACCCACCCAGCCTTTACCATGGTGATGTGTGTGTTAATAATTATATCCTCATGCAAAGGAAAAATATTTGCCTATGCAACTAGAATTTTGCAAGACCAAATTAATATGTACTAACACCACTTCTAAAACGAGAGAATAATAGAAGGGGGGAAAAAAGCATTGGCTATTAATCCTCAGAGATCATACCTACACTACAAAAAAAAAAAGTATTTTAGGCATGTTACATAATGTGTTAACACACATGTTAAAATTGTAGTATGGACAAGGTAAATTGCAGGTTTAGCAGATTAGTCAGTCAAGATAAATCTTAACAGAGAGCATACTTTTTTCTTGACCAGCCAACACATTAAAACTATAACTTATCCTGTCTACACCAGGATTTTAACATGCATTAATGATTAGTTAACATATTTAAAATACGCTTTTTCCCTAGTGAAGACAAGGCCTGAAAGTCTTAAAGCCAAGCAAAGATATGTTTTACTTCTGTATATTGCCTTAAAAGTTGCATACATTTGCTTTAAATTTACTACTGTACCAAAAGGACCATGGATGTGTAAACCTAGTTTAATAAATGCAGAGACAACCCTTCAGTCACTGGAACAAACCCACGCACTGAAGCAACTGGAAAGCAATAGCATTGCAGAAGGAGAAGGAACAGCATGTACTCCCAGACATCCTCATTCAACACATTTTACTTCCTATAGCAACCACACAGATTCACAGCCTATAAACAATCCCACCATGCTAGGCAATGGAGGTGGTGGTTGGTTTTGCTCCATGAATACTCTGCTCCTACTGCACGGAGGATCAGCTCCCTCTGGTTGGGTATTGTTTGTTTCCCTTATCTCAGGCCCTGTCTCTGCTGAGTTTGGAAGTACCTGGAGACAGGGATGAGAACTGTTCCCAGGCAGAAAATCATCACCGACATCATTATTCCCCCTCCACCTGGGAGATTTAGAAGGTCAAATATGTCATGATCCTTGACACAGAAGATCCATGACCATGCTTTTTGTCTGGTCAAGCAAGCACTGGTCCTTGGGAGAAAATATGAAGGAAAACAGGTGTCCTTCCCAAGGACGGCAGACTCCAAAAAGGGGATGAAGGAATAGAGTGATATAACATGGTGGGGATATAGATAATGTGAGGTTACCTAAGAACAAAAAAAGAAAAGGAGTACTTGTGGCACCTTAGAGATTAACAAATTTATTTGAGCATAAGCTTTCGTGAGCTACAGCTCACTTCATCGGATGCATACTGTGGAAAGTGTAGAAGATCTTATTATATACACACAAAGCATGAAAAAATACCTCCTCCCACCCCACTCTCCTGCTGGTAATAGCTTATCTAAAGTGATCACTCTCACGAAAGCTTATGCTCAAATAAATTGGTTAGTCTCTAAGGTGCCACAAGTCCTCCTTTTCTTTTTGCGAATTCAGACTAACATGGCTGCTACTCTGAAACCTAAGAACAAAGATGACCAAGGAAGAAGTAGTATCAAATTATGGGTACTCCACTCTTTCTCCAAGAGAGGGTGCCTACAGTGACACCACATGGCAAAGTCTCAACCTGGGTATCTCTGGGGTCTCTCCAAGGGCTGGATTAGTGGGTTTATCTGGCATCTCTCTCTTCAGGGAGTTCAATGTCTCAGGTTCTAGTGCGTTTGGTCTCTCTAGGGAGAGATCAGGTGGGGCAGGTCCCCCAAACACTGGGTATGCTGTCAAGGGGTCACAAAGGTCTCTCCAGAAGAATAGGAGCTTTGACAGACAGAGATGAGCCCCAACCTTTCTTGAAGAACCAAGATTCCCCCCCCCCCCCGCCCCAGTCCCAGCAGGCTGGCAAGGGAGGATCTCCAAGGAAAACTGGGCTCTCTTACCTAAGAGGCTTGTGGGAGCCCCTTCATGAGGGCAAAGATACACCCATAGGGTAAGAGTTTCCCTCTTCAAGGATGAGAGTCCCTGTCCCTCAGCATGCGTATAAAGGGGTCCCCCATCAAGGGGACAGAGGTGCTTCTCCCAGGGGTCTCTGTAAGGGGGGGTCCCACCTTAAACAAAGGGGGATTTTTGGTATGCAGGCGGCTCTGCCTGAAGGGAATGGGGGTCTCCTGCCCGCAGGGTCTCAGTCACGGGGAATCCCCCTCCCTTTTGGGGTCCCGCATTAAGGGGGTCAGGGCCCCCCTCCCGGAGGGGAATGCCCCCCCCACGTTCAGGGGAGCAGCGCTGAGGCGGGGGCGGGTCGTCCCCGGGCTCCCCCTCACGTTACCTTCTTGACGGTGCGGGGCGCCTCGGTGACGGTGCCGTCGGGGCTGACCAGCGCCTCCCGCCCGGCGCCGCCGCCGCCGCCGTCCCCCCCGTCCCGGTGCCGGTGCTGCGGGTGGTGCGGGTCGCTCCTCTTCATGGCCGACGCCTGCGGCACCTTGGCGGCCCCGGGGGGGAGCCCGGCCGCGGGGAGGCCGGGGCAGCCGCTCACGGGAGGCCGCTCGGCCCCGCACCCCGGGCCGGGGGCCGCCGCCTCACGCTCCCCGGCCGCGGCCGGCAGCGGGCAGGGCGCCCCGGCCACCCCGAGCCCCGGCGCGGGGAGAAGCCCCGGCTCGGCCGGGCGGGAGGGGGCGGCCGCCCCCTTGTCCCTGGGGCCGCCCAGCTCCTTCAGCTCCACGGCGGGGGCCGCCACCTGCACCGACATCGCCGCTGCTCGCCGCCTGCCTGCCTCCGGCTCCCTCAGACCCGGCCGCCGCTGCTCGCCGCCGCCCCTCACCGGCCGCCGCCGCGCGGGGCACCACGGGACATGGAGTTCGCCGCCAGGCCCGCGGCGCGCCGGCCGGGCCCCCCAGGACTACAGCTCCCGGCGTGCTGCGCGCCGAGCGCTCCGCCTCATGGCGGCGGGGAACGCGGGGGGGTATGGGAGATGTAGTCCTCACCTGCCCGGCGCGGCGGCTGGGGTTCCGGCACAGCAGGGACGTGGGCGACTGGCGCAGGTCCCATCGCACGCGCCTGTTTCCCCAAGCCCCAGATGCATCCACTCAGCCATCCCCCTCGGCCTGGCTCCTGGGTCCCTCCTTCCCCACGGCTGCAGCTGCACGAATTCCCACCAGCCCCTGGGCTGGTACCTGTTTCACAGCCCATCTTCGTGGTGGGTTTTTTTTTTTTTTTTTGCTGGGGGAGGATTTGTTTTTCTGTTGAGCAGCTTGTAAACTCTTCAGGGCCAGAACTACACGTGCCTGTAGGGCCCAGATCTTGCAAACACAAAGCACATCCATGCAGTCCCGTTACAGTCCGACTATTCAAGTGAGTAAAGCTTGAATATTTGCCCAATGGGCCCTACATCACAAACAATATATTTTTTAAAAACACATCGTTACTTGTTTCAGAAGGGTAGCCGTGTTAATCTGTATCAGCAAAAACAACGAGGAGTCCTTGTGGCACCTTAGAGACTAACAAATTTATTTGGGCATGAGCTTTCGTGGGCTAAAACCCACTTCATCAGATGCATGGAGTGGAAAATACAGTAGGAAGATATATATACAGAGTACATGAAAAGATGGGAGGTCAGTTCTCACGAGACAATTCAATCAAAGTGTGTTGCAGTCATGCTTAGAGGCCTCAACCACAACTGAGCGAAGCACAGTCCAGACACACATTTCCTCCTCAAGCAGCTTACAGGCTAAATAGATAAGATAGTCAAAGTATAGGAGGGGAAACCGAGGCACACAAACACTTGCCCAAGGTCACACAGCAGAGACAGGAATAGAAACTTGTGCTTCTGACTCCCAGAAGCCATCGCACAATATGCTGTGCCTCCTTAGCAGTTCTACAGACTTGGAGCCTCCTTGCCTGCAACGATATATCAACAGCTGTTAGTGTTTTGTACAGAGGCGGGAACATCTATTTTGAGGGAGACCCTGGTGACCTTCATATGTCTATAAGGATACAGTTAGCAGAACGGACACTTTTTTTCTTTTCAAAACAATTGTATTGGCTTTGTAAAATATTAGACACCCAAAACTTTTGCTAACGGAGAGTCAGGGCTGCCTCATGCCTTTCCAGAAGGGTCAAGTTCGGCTACAATTCAAACCTTTGAAAACAAGAAAATGAAGCATTAAGGTAACACAAACTTAAACTTCTGAAAACCACAAAATACAAAATGAAGGCGCATGCTACCCCCACTCTGTCATTGCTTCTTTGCTCCCAGAGAGCAAGCATCTCTTTGAGGATGTTTAACAAAAACAAAAACTTGCATCTTTGGAGACCCAGTTCTTTGTCAAAGCTGTAGTCATTGAACTGGGTTTTCAAAGTCATAATTTTATTATTAATTATTATTATTATTAATTTGTTTGTATTTCCACAGCCCTAGGGGCCAGAGTCATGGACCAGGACCCCATGCTGCTAGGCATGTACAAACATAGAACACAAGGGCGGCCAGACTGGGTCAGACCAAAGGTCCATCTAGCCCAGTATCCTGTCTTCCGACAGTGGCCAATGCCAGGTGCCCCAGAGGGAATGAACAGAACAGGGAATCATCGAGTGATCCATCCCCTGTCGCCCATTCCCAGTTTCTGGCAAACAGAGGCTAAGGACACCATCCCTGCTCAGCCTGGCTAATAGCCATTGATGAACCCATCCTCCATGAACTTATCTAGTTCTTTTTGAACCCTACTATAGTCTTGGCCTTAACAACATCCTCTGGCAAGGAGTTCCACGAGTTGACTGCATTGTGTGAAAAAAAATATTTCCTTTTGTTTGTTTTAAACCTCCTGTTCATTAATTTCATTTGGTGACCCCTAGTTCTTGTGTTATGAGAAGGAATAAATAACACTTCCTCCACACCAGTCATGATTGTATAGACCTCTATCATATCTATTGTAGACATGCCCTAAGTCAAGTTCCTGAAGACTTGTGGTAGGAAAAAAAGAGAGAATGTATACCATTTATAATGTTGTGACACACTCAGATACCATGGTGATGAATGCTGTATAATGGATATAGATGAAGTAGTCATCTTGCTGATCTATACTATATATATTCTAAACACTGGAAAAGTCAATACCCTTCTACAGTGTTTGCTTTTTGATGGCACTCAGTGCACTATAGACATGAACTCAAGATGATTCAGACTGTCTCTGCTTAATAGCATGTGTGCATTTGAGATGAGCAATCTGATTTTCCTACAGCTATTGATTTGTTCTGGCAGTGTTTCTGGGCCGGCCTGTGTGATCATAGGTTTCATTCGTTTAATTAAAGAAAAGGAGACCAGATGGCCGGAGAGCATTGACATTTGTCCCTGGGGGTGGATATGGTTAAATGTATTCACTGCCAATATTTCTCAGATTCCTTGAAACCTCTCTTCCGTGACCAACAAAATGCTCATGTGGTTATTCAGGTAGCTTGGGGACCCTCTGCATATTTATCTCCTTATCCCTTCCAAAACCACTTTAATTCAAAAATGCTTTTGATGAGAACATCCATGGGTCTCTTCTTGAGCCCAGTTCCATCCATCTAAGGTCCTTATATTGTTCCCATTACCACAGTATCTGAGCCTCTCTCAGTCTTTAATATATTAATACTCACAACACACCTGTGAGATAGGGATGTATTATCCCCATTTTACAGATGGGGAACTCAGGACAGGGGATGAAGTGACTGCCCAAGGTCACACACAGGCAGTCTGTGGCATAGCAAGGAATTGGACCTGGTTTTCCTCAGTCCAGCCTAGCACTTTAGTCCCCGGACTATCCTTCCTTCTGCTCTGTGCCTCAGTAAGGTAGGAATACAATGCACACTCCACTTGCAAGGTTAAAAATAACTAATAATTATGGATCAGTCTGCTCATCCTCCAGCAAAATATTACAGCCACCTCGTAGAAGGGTAAATATCTGCAGATTGGAGACACAGCCCCATTTAAATGTTCTTAGACATCTCTCATTTAGGTCTAATCTAGGCTTAAAAGTTTTGCTGCCATAGCTATGTTGGTTAGGAGCATGAAAAAAAACACACACACCCTAACTGGCATAGCTATACCAGGAAAAAGCCGTAGTATATATGCTATTATACCATTCAAAAAGTCCTTTTGCGGGTATAGTTCTTCATTCAGAGAACTTGTATAAGCTGATTCTCTGCTGGAAGGTTTGCCAGTATAGCTACAGCATAGACAAGACCCTAGATATTGATCTACCATGACCTCTTTAGCTTGAGAACTCCCACAAGTCCATAGACCAAGGAGGCGTTAGGGCACTTCATGGCTATTGGGTATCTTGAGTAGTAACAAACAAGGGTGGCATTTGCTCCCTTTTGCAATTTCCTACAAATTCTAAGCCTCCATCTTTAAAAGATTGTTTCTCTCGGTCCTGTAAATGACTCCATTAGCTGCCCTCTAAAGCCAGCCTTGCAGAAAACTCTCTCTCACAAAACATAGTGGCAAAGGTATATCCAACTTCTCCCTCAGACAGTCTTTTCAATGAGGTATGAATGCCTAGATGAGCCATTTAAATGCAAACATTTTTGAGTATGGGTGATCTAGGGAGCAAACACTTGATGGAGTCAAAGCACTTTTTGGAAAGCACTGGATACAATGGGCCAGGTTCTGCTCTTGTTTATGCCATTGGAATGCCAGGGCTGCCACTTCACTGTCTCTGTGCTCTTCCCCACCTCTTTTCCCCTTGTGTTCTTCATAGTGAGACATATTCCTGGCCCCCAGCCTTGGCTGCAAGGAATTTAGGTTTCTCCCTGTCCTTCACCCATGTCATGTTTTCTTTTAGGCCTTGTCTCTAAAATAGACATGAGAACTCCACTGATCGGTTTAGCATCCTCCATGCTTCTGAAAGCAAGATGGCAGAGGGAGAGCTTGGAAACAGGTGTGAGGAAGAGCAGGTTATGGGATGTAACAGAGGAACGGGGGGGATTTTTTTTAAAAAGCATGAAAATAGCAGTTTCCAGGATGAAGCCCTGGCTGGGATGATTTAATTGGGGATTGGTTCAGCTTTGAGCAGGGGGTTGGACTAGATGACCTCCTGAGGTCCCTTCCAACCCTGATATTCTATGATTCTATGATAAGCAAAGGGAATTCCCACAATTCCCCGACGGGGAGTGTTGTTATCGCACAAGGCGCTGTGACAACATCCCACAAGGTAGGGTGCTGGACAGTTGAATGGGGCACACCGGGATGCTTACCCATAGTGCAGCACGTCTTTTGCTGATATGTCTTTTGCAGTGCGGAGTCACTGGCAAAGGCAGATGAGTGTGCATACGTTCTAGTGACATTGAAACATGGGCAGCCGTATGCCAGCAAAAATGCTACCCTTAAAACCTTCTAGCATAGTTGTGATATAGATAAATCCTACGTTGGGGATTTATTCCAGTATCATGCCTTGATGGCCTTCCACAGATGTAGTTCCACCAGTACAAATGCCTAGCATAGACGAGGAAAGCTGTGATTCACACTGGTACAGCTTACCCCTGCTAGAAACCAGTTCCATTCCTGTCACTAGTTAGGCACCTCACTATGGTCTTGTGTGGACAAACATTCCTAACCAGGCCTTGTAACTGGTAAGGCCAGTCCTGTATCCCACAGCACGCAGGAGTGGGAATCTTCCTGTCCTTTCCTTTCACGAGTACCTTCCTGCTTAATAGTTAAGTCCAAAACAGACTGCAAAGAGTTACAAAGGGATCTCACAAAACTGGGTGACTGGGCAACAAAATGGCAGACGAAATTTAATGTTGATAAATGCAAAGTAGTGCACACAGGAAAAGATAATCCCAACTGTACATACAAAATGATGGGGTCTTAATTAGCTCTTACCACTCAAGAAAGAGTTTGGAGTCACTGTGGATAGTTCTCTGAAACATCCGCTCAATATGCAGCAGCAGTCAAAAACAAAACAAAACAAAAAAAACCCCTAATAGCATGTTAGAAACCATTAGGAAAAGAATGGATAATAAGACAGTAAATATAATGCCGCTATGTAAATTCATGGTATGTGCACACCTGGAATACTGCGTGCAGTTCTGGTTGCCCTATCTCAAAAAAAGCTACATTAGAAATGGAAAAAGTACAGGGAATTTCAACAAAAAATGATTTGGGGCCTGGAACAACTTCCATATGAGGCGAGATTAAAAAGACCAGGACTTTTCAGCTTGGAAAAGAGACGGCTAAGGAGGGAGGATATGACAGAGGTCTATACAGTCATGACTGGTGTGGAAAAAATGAATAAGGAAATGTTATTTACTCCTTCACATAACACAAGGACCAGTTAATAGGCAGCAGGTTTAAAACAAACAAAAGACACTACTTCGCACAATGCACAGTCAACCTCATTGCCAGGGGATGCTGTAAAGGCCAAAACTACAACTGGGTTCAAAAAAGAATTGGATAAGTTCAGGGAGAACAGGTCCATCAATGGCTTTGAGCCAAGATGCTCAGGGATGCAACCCCATGCTCTGGGTGTCCCTAAGTCTCTGACTACCAGAAGCTGGGACTGGATGACAGGGGATGGATCACTCAATAATTGCCCTGTTCTGTTCATTCCATCCGAAGCATCTGGCTTTGGCCACTGTCAGAAGACAGGATACTGGGCTAGATGGTCCATTGGTCTGACCCAGTATGGCCATTCTTATGTACTTGGATTAACTAGCAATGAGCACGTTTCAAATGATAAACTGGGCCCAGGTCTAATAAGCACCACAATTTTTTGATGTTTGCTTGGAGCTCATCCATCTGCAAAATTGGGTTGGTAAGTACAAGGGAAGGTCTTCCGCGGTGAGGTTGCTGATCTGATGAGGCCCACAAGGTCAAGAAGAAATTTGCCCCAGGGCCCAGCTGTGTAACCCCTCTGTGTATGACATGCAGCTTCACTGGGTGTTCCATGTGCAGAAGAAACCCCACAGGTCAGGCCCTTTGTGCTGTTGTAATCCTGAGCTCAGTTGGCCCAGAAGCAGCAGCAAGGCACACAAAGATGAAAAAATAATTTGAAGAGATTAAAGGTGGTTGATCCAGAAAGGGGTGATGTTCTTTGGGCTTGGCTACACTTGCGAGTTGCCGCGCAATAAAGGAGCCCCGGGCGCACTAGCTCACTCCCCACCCACACGGGCAAGGCGCGTCGAGCTCTCTGACTCCGCTGCTACAGCACGGCTGGTCTCCACCTCGGCCAGCGGAATAACGTTTGCTGCGCCCCCGCTGCAGCGCCTCGGCGCCAGTGTGGAGGTGTTGCATTACTGCGCTCTGACCAGCCTCCGGAAACGTCCCATAATCCCCTTCAGTCAAGTGGCCACTCTTCTCATTGTTTTTGAATTTCTGTAGGAATGTGGATATGCCCTTTGAAAGCTCCGTTTCTGACAGCCGGCATGCTTATCTGCTCCAAGACAAAGCAACCATTACTGTGGAATGCTGGGTGTGAAAGAGAGAGGCGGGGCGGGGTGGGAGTGTCTGCTGCTGTCCGAACTTACAAGACAGCATGCTGACATGCTCTCAGCCCCCCCAAAACCCACTCTCTCCCCCCCACATACACACAACACACTCCCTGTCACACTCCACCCCCCATTTGAAAAGCACGTTGCAGTCACTTGCATGCTGGGATAGCTGCCCATAATGCACCGCTCCCAATGCCGCGGCAAGTGCCACAAATATGGCCACGCCAGTGCCCTTGTAGCTGTCAGTGTGGACAGACTGCAGCGCTTTTCCTACTGCGCTCTCCAAAGGCTGGTTTAACTCAAAGCACTCTACAACTGCAAGTGTAGCCATGCCCTTTGTTTGCTTCTTTAGGATGTAAAAAGGAGGCCAGGGAATTGGTTTTAACTGAAAGTAAAAAAACAAATACATAAGAGGGTGTTGTTTACATTATCAACTTTGGTCTCCTCCCTTTCTTTTCTAGGAGGACTCTCTGTGCAACTGGAAAACTTAATTGGAGTTGACATCCGAGAAACTGTGTGGGTGAAACCTGATTAATTGAGCAGAAGTGATTTTTGATTCAGGCTGTTTACAGCTCTTGTTTTAGTTGACAATTAATGCAAATGCTTAGGATAAAAAAACCCTCTCTTTGTTAAAATGCAACAACCCCAGTGACATGCTTAGTAATCTGACAGTTCACATCCCTGAAACCTCCAATGAGTCCTTCACCAAAGCCAGAACTAACAAAATGTAACACTCCTTGATATTTCAAAAGGTAAATCCAAACAATTAAAAAACAAACCGAAACCGCTTTCCAGGCCTTCATGATACAGGGTACATGCAGGGACTGGACTAGATGACCTCTCGAGGTCCCTTCCAGTCCTATGACTCTATGATCATAAGGAAGCAAACAATAGGGCACAGATTCATTTCCACTGCTCATTTCCATCTTTCAAGTCACCTTTAACCAAATAGCTTCAGACTACAAATCAATCAATACAAGAAAGGATTCAGCCTGAAAGTGAAGACCATGTTTGAGAAGGGGGAGGGGAATGTTATTTTAGCTGAACAAGCCTGAGCATCGCTAGAAATGGCCCCCATTTTATTCAATGGGATCACTGCAAACCCCCGGTACCCCTCCCCAGTGAAAGGGTGGGAGCCTACTGTAATGATGCTGAGAGGCCACATGTGTTCACAGCTACAGTCAGTGGTTTCCTAGGTTGTGGTTTGTTTAATAGCAGCATAGGCCAGAGGAAACTGAATGCTCCCACTTACATTAGTGAAGGGAGGACGTGTTGTGTGTATTGGTTAGAGGACAAGGTGGGTAGCTAGGACTCTCTATTCCTATTCCAGTTTCTCCCAAGACTTGCTTTGTAACCTTAGCTAAATCACTTAGGGTCAGATCATGTTCGCAAGTGCAGTAAATGTCCCGGAAGTGCTTGTACAATCTGCACTGGGATGCCGTCCCTGTTTATCCTTGCTCAGGGACTCCAGATAACAGTTTCTCAGTTTCTTTTTCTAGTTGCATGCCCTGCAAATTCAACCTGGGATCTGGAAGTCAAGATGGGTTTTGCTGGCAATAAAGACGCTGCCATTGGAACCTTGTAAACCATACTGTAAGTTATGCAGGTTGGAGGGGGGATGGAGTCCAGCTCTTCCCCCAGCACTGTGCTGGCTCAGCCAAGTAGTAACAAGGTATTTTTGGCACTCCAGGCAATACCCAGGAATCTGCGCATGCATGGGGGCAGCTCCCCTCAGGAGGGAGGTCATAGTTTTACACACTTTTCTGACAACAACAGCACAGTAATCTCTCTCTGCCTCCGTTTCTCATCTTTTAAATGGAGAAAAAAATAAAAGAGAGTGATGTAAGGAGACTGCCATAGCGAATGTTTACAAGGCATCTCACCTCACCATCATGGGAGAATGATTATCCCCTACAGCTGAGCTCTGCTTGGCATGACAGAGTAGCAGGAGGGGCACACCAGAAAAACCCATTAATACAAAAGTTAGAGCAGCCTAGGGGCTTCTCTAACTTATGTCACTGGTCTAGGGTCCCTAAAAGACCTTACATAAGTGGAGCAAAGCTGGGGAAGTAGGGCAGCTAGCAAAGGAGCCAGCTCTGCTGGCTTTGCATGAATATAGAGTCCCTCTTCATTAAGGGAATTATCCACTGGACATTTGTAACCAGAATGGAACAAAAGGATTGGATTGTAAGGGAGAATGTGTCAATATAAGTGCAAAGTATTTGGTTCTGCAGTGATGCCAAGTAACAAGTTTCCTGTAAAGTACTTTAGGATTCTGGTAGGAAAGACACTGTAGTCAGGTCTGCACTAGAATCTTTTGCCAGTGCAGTAATGTTAGTTAGTTGGTGTGATTTTTTATTATTATTATTATTATTTTTTACATTTCCATACTGGCAACAGCCCTAGTGCTGACACAGTCGTACCAGCAATAAAAGTACTTTTGGCACGAAAGCATATTTTGCTCAGGGAACCAATACAAGCTACGCTGGCAAAAGCTCTTTTGCCAGCATAAGCTGCATCTACACTAGGATGCCAGTGGAGGGTTTGCCAGTGTAGCTATACTGAGAAACCTTTTCTAGTGAGACATGGCTGGTCTGCCTACTTATGTGACCCCCGTCACCACAGCACGAGGTGCCAAAGAAAAGTAAGCTACGGTTGGGCCCGGTTATCACTCACATCCTACAGTTCACTCCAAGTTTGCAGTTCAGGTTCAGAACAACTAGCAGAACCAAAAGACAGCATAATTCTTGAGCCAGAAGAGTACCCAGAAGTTACCTATTACAGAACTGGCCCAACAAAGAAAATAACAGAACGCCACAAGCCATCACCTTCAGCCCCCAACTCAAACCTCTCCAACGCATCATCAAGGATCTACAACCTATCCTGAAGGACGACCCATCACTCTCACAGATCTTGGGAGACAGGCCAGTCCTTGCCTACAGACAGCCCCCCAACCTGAAGCAAATACTCAACAGCAACCACACACCACACATCAGAACCACTAACCCAGGAACCTATTCTTGCAACAAAGCCCGTTGCCAACTGTGTCCACATATCTATTCCGGGGACACCATCATAGAGCCTAATCACATCAGCCACACTAACAGAGGCTCGTTCACCTGCACATCTACCAATGTGATATATGCCATCATGTGCCAGCAATGCCCCTCTGCCATGTACATTGGTCAAACTGGACAGTCTCTACGTAAAAGAATAAATGGACACAAATCAGATGTCAAGAATTATAACATTCAAAAACCAGTTGGAGAACACTTCAATCTCTTTGGTCACTTGATTATAGACCTAAAAGTTGCAATTCTTCAACAAAAAAAACTTCAAAAACAGACTCCAACGAGAGACCGCTAAATTGGAATTAATTTGCAAATTGGATACAATTAACTTAAGCTTGAATAGAGACCGGGAGTGGATGTGTCATTACAGAAAGTAAAACTATTTCCCCTTGTTTATTTCCCCCCCTACTGTTCCTCACACATTCTTGTCAACTGCTGGAAATGGCCCACCTTGATTATCACTACAAAAGGTTCCCCCCGCCGGTAACAGCTCACCTTTCCTGATCACTCTTGTTACAGTCTGTATGGTAACACCCATTGTTTCATGTTCTCTGTATATATTAAATCTCCCCACTGTATTTTCCACTGTATGCATCCAATGAAGTGAGCTGTAGCTCACGAAAGCTTATGCTGAAATAAATTTGTTAGTACTTGTGGCACCTTAGAGACTAACAAATTTATTTGAGCAAAAGCTTTCGTGAGCTACAGCTCACTTCATCGGATGCATACTGTGGACACTTAGTCCTCAGTGCCTGGGACTGAACTAGATGACCTCTCGAGGTCCTTTCCAGGCCTACATTCTTCGATCCTCCCTCTGCGGGGAGGATGATATAACAAACAGCATATGACAGATGTGTAGTCATGTTCCTTAATACACTGGCAGGCCCTCAGGTACTACGGTGTTGAGTGTGGTATAAAAGCCTATATAGAATAGAAGAGAAATTGTGCTCAAAAGTGCGTGTGCACTCAGAGTTGCAGATACACAAATGGAGGGCAGGTAGGGTCCCTTTTGAAAATGTGTCCCTACGTTGTGTGACAAAGTTCCTCCTCTACCTTGGTGGGTCTTGCGCTTATTGGCGGATTTGCTCGCCTTGGAGCTTCACAGCAGCCCTCAGTTTGGCCGTTTTCGTGAACCCACAGTCCCGGACACTCCTCCTGTGTCTGACCAGGAGTTGGGAGGTTTGGGGGGAACCCAGGCCCGCCGTCTACTCCAGGTTCCAGCCCAGGGCCCTGTGGAATGCAGCTGTCTAGAGTGCCTCCTGGAACAGCTGTGTGACAGCTACAACGCCCTGGGCTACTTCCCCATGGCCTCCTCCCAACCCCTTCTTTATCCTCACCATAGGACCTTCCTCTTGGTGTCTGATAATGCTTGTACTCCTCAGCCCTCCAACAGTCCGCGTTCTCACTCTCAGCTCCTAGCACCTCTTGCTCCCAGCTCCTTACCCGCGCACCACAAACTGAAGTGAGCTCCTTTTTAAACCCAGGTGCCCTGATTAGCCAGCCTTAATTGATTCTAGCCGCTTCTTGACTGGCTGCAGGTGTTCTAATCAGCCTGTCTGTCTTAATTGTCTCCAGCAGGTTCCTGATTATTCTGGAACCTTCCCTGTTACCTTACCCAGAGAAAAGGGACCTACCTAACCTGGGGCTAATATACCTGCCTTCTATTACTCTCCTGTAGCCATCTGGCCCAACCCTGTCACAGTTGGCATAGGTATAAACAAGGAGAGAATATGGCCAGCAGGTTCTCTGTTCTTGGTGAAGCTGCAGACACTAGGATGAACCCAGTTTGTGTCAGAGACTGAGCCGTGGGTAATCAGGCCTAATGGTCAAAGCAGGAGCTGGGAAGGGGATCCAATTTCAGGGCCAGGGCTGAAGTCAAGAAGCAGTAGCCACAACCCAGGAATCAGTAGCAAAGGATTAGAAACCAGTAGGCACACCAAAGGTCAGACCTGGAGTCAAGAACTGGAGTCGGGGAGAGGAAGCCAGAGCCAGGAGCAAGTTGGGGTAGCAAAGACTTACAGGAGGAAGGCTGGGACAGGACTAGGAGCAGGGCTGGAGCCAGGTGAGGAGCAGCAGGCACAGGGAGGATCTCAGCCGTGAGGATGAACACGTTGAGCAGCTAGAGAGAGCTGCTGCTGAGCTAAAAGCCAGCCAGCTGCCCTCCCTAACTAATCAGGTGGTGCAGTCAGTCAGGGAGCCTGCTGTAGCCCAGCTGCGCTTGTTGGGTTGCCAGGAGAGTGACTGTTGCAGGGCCTGATCCCTGACAGTTTGATTCAGATCCCAGGGAATCCGTGCAGGATGAGCGGATAGAACAATACATCTTTCAAGCTGCGAACAGAGCACATCGGATTTGAGTGAGTGGGCATGGAAGGTGCTCAGTACCTCTGTGGATCAGGCCCAGTATTTGCAAATTAAGGAGGTTTGACTCGTTCACATGAGATGTGAATAACAGTTTATCACCCTCCTCTTTATAACAACTTTTTAGTACTTGAAGACTGTTATCAGGTCCCCCCTCAGTCTTCTCTTCTCCAGACTAAGCAAAACCATTTTTAAATGTTTCCTTGTAGGTCACATTTTCTAGACCTTTGATCATTTCCATTGCTCTTCTCTGGACGTTTTCCAGTTTATCCACATCTTTCCCAAAGTGTGATGCTCAGACCTGGACGCACTACTCCAGTTGAGGCCTTATCAGCGCAGAGTAGAGCGGAAGAATTACTTCGTGTGTCTTGCACACAATACTCTGGCTAATACAGCCCAGAATGATGTTTCCTCTTTTTTTGGAAAAGTGTTTGTTACTTTGTTGACTCATATTTAGTTTGTGATCTACTTTTCTGCAGACTCCTTCCTAGCCAGTCAGTTCCCATTTTGTATTTGTGCAATTGCTTGTGCCTTCCGAAGTGGAGTACTTTACATTTGTCCTTATTCAATTTCATCCTATTTATTTCAGACGACTTCTCCAGTTTGCCAAGATCATTTTGAATTCTAATCCTGGCTCCAAAGCGCTTGCAAGCCCTCCCAGCTCAGTATCATCTGCAAACTTGACAAGTGTACTACCTCCACCATGATCCAAATCATTTCTGCAGATATTGAATAGAACCAGACCCAGGACAGATCCCTGCGGGACCCACTCGATATGACCTTCCAGCTTGACTGGGAATGACTGATAACTACTCTCGAGTATAGTTTTCCAACCAGCTATGCACCCACCTTAGAATATGTTTGCCTAGGCTATACTTCTCTAGTTTCCTTTTGAGAAGGTCATGTGAGACAGTATCACAAGCCTTACTAAAGTAGAGACATATCTCATCTACTGCTTCCCGTACTATCCACAAGGTTTGTTTCCTGTCAAAAGACGGATATTATGCACAGAAGCCAGCTTCTAATTTTCCCTGAGGTGCTCAACCACCGCTTAGCCCCACAGGCTGTGCCCCCTCTCCACCTCTTCCCCTAAGTCCCCACCTCTGCCCCACCTCCACTCTACCGCTTCCCTCAAGGCCCCACCCCGCCTCTTCCCACTCCTGCTGCACTCCCACCCTGCCTTTTTCTGCCCCCTCCCCCAAGCGCGCCCTGTCCCTGCTCCTCCCCCTTCCTCCCAGCCCCTCCTTCACGCTGCAGAACAGCTGATCCGCAGCCTTCAGGAGGCACTGGGAGGGAGGGAAGGAGTGGATTGGTGGAGGCCCCAGGCGGGATTGGGGGAAAGGAAAGGAGCTTGGCTGCCAATTTTTTCTCCATGGGTGCTCCAGCCCTGGAACACCTACAGAGTCAGTGCCTATATTAGGTTGCTTTGACAGGATTTGTTCTTGACTAATCCATGTTGACTGTTACTTATCACCTTCTTTTTTCCTAGGTGCTTACAAATGGATTTTTTGATTATTTGCTCAATTCTTTCTGGGTACCACAGTTAAGCTGGCTGGTCTATAATCCCCTGGGTTGTCCTTATTTCCCATTTTTATAGCTAGGATAATATATTTGCCTTTTTCTAGTCCTCTGGAATCTCTCCTGTCCTCCACAACCTCTCACAGATCATCGCTAATGCCTCAGAGATGTCGTCAGCCCGTTTATTAAGTATTCTAGGATGTATTTTGTCAGGCCCTGCCAACCTGAAGACATCTAAGATCTGATCTACTCTAAAAAGTTCGGTTGGCCCAGTTATGTCGCTCAGGGATGTGAAAAATCCACACCTGTAAATCATGTAGTTAAGCTGAACTAATACCTGGTATAGATAGCACTGGGTTGACAGAGGAATTCAACCTAGTTCCTGGCTCTTGGGAAGGTGGATTACCTACACTGACGGGAGAACCGCTGTAGCGTTTCAAGTGCTAACCTTTTTTGATGAAAACTGAAACAAAAAAAGGCAGTTAACGCTTCTGCCATTGCTACATTTTCTGTGATTGTCTTTCCCTCCTCATTGAGCAATGGGCCTTGGTCTTGGTCTTCCTTTTTGTTTCTTAGGTATTTGGAAAATGTTTTCTTGTTACACTTTGTCCCTCGCTAATTTAATCTCATTTTGTGCTTTGGCCTTTCTAATCTTGTCCCTACACACTTCTGTTGTTTTTTTATATTCATCCTGTGTAATTTGACCTAGTTTCCATTTTTTGTATGACTTATTTTTTTGCATTTCAGGTCCTTCCAGATCTCCTGGTTAAGCCAGTGTGCTCTCTTATCATACTTTCTATCTCTTCTACACACTGGGATAGTTTGCTCTTGAAACATGTACGGTGGAATGTCTTGTTTTGTTTTTAAAAATAGGGATATACCTGTTGCTATGCGTTTATATTAGAGAAGGCAGGGTCACAGAAATCTCCAATGCACTTGGAGTGAAATGTGGTGAGACTTGATGAGGCAGAGAGGCCCCACACTGGCAACAAGTGGGTCAAGGAGGCAGACAGGCTCTCCTCTGGCAATGAAAGGGTTAGGGAAAGCCTGTGGACCCAGCTGGCCCCACTTCGCTACACATGCAGCCAATGGTGGGCATGGAGAGGGGAGATTAAAGGAGAGGGCCTCGCCCAGTTGAGTGCTGACCAGGATGGAGGACAGAGCTTAGCTTCTCTTGGTGGGAGAGAAGCCTGGTTATAGACCTGCGACTGAGCTTTCTTGCCAAACCAGATCAGCCTCCCTGGAAAGAACAACCGGATGATGGGAAGGGAATTGGTGGAAGCACAGACTATTTGGGAGACCAGCCCTGAATACAAGGGTGGGACTCCAGTCATGCTGTCTGGAGTGGCTCACAACCAGGAGTGCCAACCTCAGGGCAGACACCCCAAATGAGTGGTATATTCTGTAATGAGATTTCACCAACCCCGTACCAAGTGTCAACTCCTAAAGTACTAGAACAGTCTTACCATGGAGTCACAGAGGGTCCCTTTGAGCTCTCCAGCCTGTCTTGCCACCCTGGCTACTTGGTCTTAGTGACAGATGGTCCCTTACACCAACAATCACGGCAATATTCAGGTTACTCTCAGTCCCAAAGGACCAGTCACTTACTCCAGATCAGCTGTACTCAGATCTCAAACCGAAGACAATGCTTGTAGCCAATCCTGTAACAAACTAACTAAGGGTTTATTAAGGGGGCAGAGGGGGAAGAAATGAGAGTGATTTACAAGGTTAAAATAGGAAACACACACACACACACAAATGAGTTACAGTCTTAGAGTTAAAAAGGTAATAGAAGTGTCTCTAATAAGCAGCTCTACATACCCTTTAGGGCTGACTCAGGCCAAGCAGCATGGGGATCTCTTGCTTTTGTTTAGGAATCTTTGCCCCTCAGAGTCCAGACAGTGGAAAGAACCCAGTTTCTCCTTGCCAGGGATTTTATCCCCTTCACCCCAGAATCCAAGGTGATGGGATGAGTTCATGCACAGGTCTCCCCTTCCCAGAGGGAGTGAGGAATGCAATCAACAGGGTCTCTGTCCTTTGATGCTACACAATGCCTCATTTGCCTTCAGTGGACCATGTAGTGTGCAGGAGGAGCACTTTACCTTATTTAATGCTTCTTTTCCTGGTTGGTGAGTGACACAGTTAGAGGTTTACAATGCAAACACTCCATATAACCATATAACATGGAATACAGATGTTATAAAGTAGGATTAATACATGCAGCATCCTACAAGCAGTTCATAAAGTCTAAACATTAAAAACATGCTTATAACACTAATATCTGTTTTAACCATGCTAATCTACAGGTGACTCGTTTCCAGCTATGCATTTGTCAGAGTTCAGCAAGGTCTGGGGCTTTTGGCATGAGCTGGCACCTGGTCTGCCCATGTCGCAGCCTTACTGAAGGTTTGTGGGACGATCCCAATTTTGAACAACTATTTTTGTTTCTGATTAACGTTGAACCTTAACTGCCCTGAAAGGGATAGGACTGAAGGTTGCTCTGGCCAGAGGGACCTTACTGGGACAGAGACCTGCAGCTGGGTGAGTTGTGTTCTGAAGAGCCACAAGATGACACCACCAGGCAACCCACTCTCCTGCACAGACTAGCTTTGCTCTTATTGTTGAGAGTTTCATTGGGCCAGAGGAGCGACGCTTTCAACCACAGTCTTCAACCCAGAGCTTTAAACGGTCCTTTAGTTAGATACCCTTGGCCCAGGCCATAGAGTGCTTTGAAGATAAGGACTGCGACCTTGAACTTGATTTAAAATTCTATGGGAAGCCAGTGCCGAGAGGAGGACAGGTAAAATGTGTTTGCAATTGCCTTTGTTACTGAGGAGATGCATGGCCCCACAACCAAGGGGTCTAGTGGGGGAGGGGAAGTTTCCCATCACTGCTTTCTGGGGGGCGTCCCTCCCAGAAGGACTGAAACCGTTTCAGCACCTTCCCCTGGACCCTGCCACCTCTTGGGCGAACCAGCAGACGCTCCTGGCCCACGGTATGGATCACTGCAGAGAGGCCCAGGGGGCTGAGACCGGATGGCTGCCCCTCTCCCCACTGACCGGAGGAGCTCAGCCATCAGGGCCATGAAACCAGCTCCAGTTCCGTGTCTGGGCCCGAAGCCAGGTGGGCCGGGTCCCGCCTGCTGGCTGCAGTTAGAGGAGCCTGGAGCTGGCCTTTGGCTGGCTTCTCTCTGAGCTTGCCCAGGAACGGGAGGTCTGACGCCGGGAGAGCTGGCCAGGCCTGACGTGCCCAGGGTGGTGTTGGAATTATAGGATACCACCATGACACCAATTTAACAGTAAATTCCTTTATTAAATTCGAAGGCAGAATGGTATTTGTGCAGCCACTGCAAACGTGCGGTGAATGCCTATGCAATTATTACAGGCCTAGCCCCAGGATGCTCAAACCCATGTTGACTGGTTCCAACAGGACCGGCAGTCACGAGTAACGAAGCCTCTAAGAGTCCACCCTTTTGTACCTTATTCATCGGGACCTACGTGAGCATGGTCACTACTTCTTGAGTCCTTTTCGTTGCTAAAACTCGTCCGAACCATTCTTGATAATGGAGGTCTCTTCTTCCAAGACTTCCTTCCAATCTTATCAGCCACATTCCAGGTCCAGTGTTTCCAATCAAGGGCTCTGCAATGATCATACACCCTTACCCCACCACCTAGACACCCAAGAACTGCCCAGGGGAAACCGAGGCACCCCCACACCACTCGGAGGAAACATCAAAAACAGTCCCACTTCGTCACACATACCACCTTTCAAGGCCTTCCCACCACCACTAAGAACCTGCACTTTGCACAGACTGCAACACATATGTATATACCTTTTAGACAAGCTAATTTAACCCTTTGTCTCTACCTAATCCCACATGTGGGTTTCTTCTTCAGTGTTGGTCTGACTATTGCATGCAAGGGCTAAGGTTTCCAAATGTGCATACAAATATTTGTATGTGCAAAGCTGGCAAAGTGTCCTTATTTGGCCTTTGGTGTCTATGGAGTTGCCTCTGGGGGTTCCAGGTCCTTGACTTAGGCTTTACAATGTCTCCATCCTCTCCTCTCCAAGGGGGGGAGAAGAGGTTTATGCCCCTTCCACAAAGAGGGTGGGTTGTAGTGGAACCCAGGTCCTCTGTCCCCATCAGGCTCTGACCCAGGGCCTTTGAGAGGCAGTGATTGCAAATACTCTGGAGTGCTTCAGGCCTCCTCCCTGGGCCACTCACTTCTCCATAAGGCCTCAAAAGTCCTTCCCCTGATGTCCAACAGAAAATAGCAGAAACAACAGACTCTTCAGCCTAGCGGGGCTTAGCTGGCAGCCTTCTTCTTTGTGGCCTCACCCCCAGCTTCACAGTGGCCCAGGTTCCTGGGTTTCACTCCCACCGCCCAGGATCTGTCATGCTCTCCCTCTGCCCAGGGCTTCCGGCAGGCTGCAGTCCCTGATCAGCCCGTCTCCAACCAGGCTTCCAGCTCAGGACTCAGCCCCAGAGAGAAAGCTCTCAGCTGGGTCTCTTCCCTTGCCCCACCTCTAGGGCCAGGGGTGGCTGCCGCTGCTTACAGGCCCCTCCCTTGCCGTCAGGAGCAGAGTGGGTTGGGTAGGATAGGTCATGTCTCCCCCTTCTGAGCCATCTGGCTCCCTGTTAAGCTCCTTGTCCAAGCGTTGGAGCAGGGCCTATAGCAGGTGCAGTGGGGCAGTGTTGGCTGGTCCCAGAATTGCTCCTTAACCCCTGTGGGGTTTATACACACAACCACAGACCCTAAGAAAGAGAGACCACGGCACATTCCCCGCTGCATGCCAAACCCACAGATCATTGCCGTTCACCAGCAAACAACAGCAGAGCATCTAAAGACTAGAAGTTCAGAGATTCCTAAGGCCAGAAGGGAATATTAGATCATCTAGTTTGACCTCCTGTGGTAAGATGGGCCACTGAATTTCACCCAGTCACCTTCCCCCCTGCGCATATTGAGCTCAATGACTTGTGTTTGAAGAAAGCATCTTCCAGAAAGGCAGCCAGTCCTGATCCAAAGACATCAATAGAATCCACCGCTTCCCTGGATAGTTTGTTCCAATGGCTAATCACCTGCGCTGTTAAAAATGTGTGCCTTATTTCCAATTGCAATTTGTGTGGCTTCAGCATCCAGCCATTGGTTGTTCTTCTTCTGTCTTTCTCCGCTAGATCGAAGAGCCTTTTAGTACCTGGTATTTCTCCCCATGAAGGTCCTGATACACTGTGATGAGGTCACCTCTCCATCTTCTTTTTGATAAATTAAACCAGCAGTTCTCAAACTGTGACTCGGGACCCCGTTTTAACGGAGTCACCAGGGTTGTCTTAGACTTGCTGAGGCCCGGGGCCAAAGCCCGAGCCTCACTGCCCAGGGCTAAAGTCCGAGGGCTTTGTCCCTGGGCGATGGGGCTCAGGTTAAAGGCCCCCTGCCTCAAGCTGAAGCTCTTGGGCTTTGGCTTTGACCCTCCCTGGGATCCAGGGCGGTGGGGCTCAGGATTTGGCTTTGCTCCCCCACCCCCAGGGGCGGTGGGATTAGGGCAGGCTCAGGCTTTGGTCCCTCTCCTGCCCCTGGGGTTGTTTAGTCATTTCTGTTGTCAGAAGGGGGTTATAGTGGAATTAAGTTGGAGAACCCCTGAATTAAACAGATCAAGCTCTTTCACTCTCTCACTATGAGACATTTTCTCCAGCACTGGCATCATTTTTGTGGACTCATCTTCTCTGCACTCTCTGCAATTTTTCAGCCTCGGGTTGCTGGGAACGTGATCACCAGCAGTACAAAGATTCCTGTGAAAACACAAACCAGTTGTGGAGGAAGCCAAAATAAACTTTGCAGCACAGGATGGGCAAAGCAGAGCTGCAGACTCAACCTCAGACACAAGCATCTCTCTTCCCTTCTGCTCCCACCCCCACTGGCAAATTGTGCTTCACTGCAAAGATCCACTGAAGACTGAGAAAGACACCTCAGAGCAGAGAGAAGGGCTCATCCCACCGGCCTTCCTGAGTTTGGTTGGACCATACAAAAGCCCTGGGCAATGTCTGGGCTGCTCTGTGTGAACCTGACTCCTGCACCTCCTGGCTGGTGAATGCCTGGCAAGGACACCCACACACATCACTGGATAAGACCATTCAAGCTTTTTTCAGAACAGGCAACCCACCTGCCAGACCCGAACCCAACTACTTCTCAAGGAACCAAACGTCAGGTGTCAATGTGACGGTTGCCATCTTGGCCAGCACCAGGGATCTCCAGAGCTAGGAGCATGAATCTCTGCAGCTTAAGCTAAAAAGCCAGGCCGTGTAGCTGAGGGCTGGAACAGACTCAAATTTCTCCAGGGACTTGGGACACATAAACACATCCTGAGCTGTGATTTCCATTGATTCTAAGGCCAGAAGGAACTAGACTGACCTAATGCATAACACAGGCCAATAATAATTCCTGTTTGACCTAGAACAGATCGTTGAGAAAAACAGCCAGTCTTGATTTGAAAGTGTTCAGTGATAGAGAATCCACCATGACCCAGTAAATTGTTCCAGTGGTTAAAATCCCTCATCTGGCTTAAGCTAAGGCCTTTCTTCCTACACCCCAGAACTAGATAAGTTCATGGAGGATAGGTCCATCAATAGGTATTAGCCAGGATGCTGTCCCTAGCCTCTGTTTGCCAGAAGCTGGGAATGAGCGACAGGGGATGGATCACTTGATGATTCCCTGTTCTGTTCGTTCCCTCTGGGGCACCTGGCATTGGCCATTGTTGGAAGACAGGATACTGGGCTAGATGGACCCTTGGTCTGACCCAGTATGGCCACTCTTATGTTCTTATGTCCTTTTTCTAAGCAAACACCCTTGAGATGGCCATGAAAATCCACCAACATCCTAAACCATTCACAATCAGACTGAAAAACGTGGCTCTGGGTTGTGTGCTCTCAGGGCTGGACTCTCAACTTGAGAGCTCCTTAGGATGAGTCACCAAACCTGAGCGAATTCAGAGCACGGTGCAAACTCGGCCCTATCTGCATGGGCCTTTCCCCTGCTAACAAAGGCTGATGACCCTGAGGATCATTTCAGGGGACAACGAGAACAGCAATTTAAAGAGCAGCAGCTGGAGCTGAGAGCAGCAAAGGCAGCATATCAAGTTGAGGGCATTGGCTAGATACTGTGGCAGAGGGCAGTATTTAAAATGATGCTCACGAGGAGAGAGAAGACCGGCTGCCGGTCCCCAGGGAAAGGCCACTGGAGTGGGAATCCAAAGACACCTGTTGTATCTTGGCTTTCAGACAGCGAGCTCTTTGGGGGAGGTGTTGTAATGTATTAGATGCTTGTACAGCTCCCAGCAGAGTGGGGCTCAATCTGATGGAGTCCTCTAGGCGCTACCTCAATATAAATGTTTAACCACCACTACGACTAACGAGGTCTTGAACTTGACCTCCTCCATGTGCTTGATGTCACAAGATACTAAAGCTCACTGATGTGGGTAACACCCAGAACACTTCTCGTGGGGAAGGTTTTCTAGAACCTTATTACTCGGCAAGGAGAGACTCGCGAGAACTCCCGTAATACTGTGGAAAGCGGAGCAGCTCTGGATTTCAAAGTCCTGGATTCAAAACCAGCAAAGCACGTAGCGTCTCAGAGACAGCTTCCACCGTATGCCCCATCCCTGATCTGGAGACACTAGCCCACTGGGGGAAGAGGGGAATTCAGGCTCCAGAGCCACAGCTGTGCCTAGCCCCTCTGCTGAGGCTGCCAATAACATGGGATAATCGGTGCTAGCGGGTTTCAGAAGCAAACACCTGTCTGCCTAGGAACTGGACTGCAATTCCCGTCACAAAGGCTGAGAACTGTTGGCAGGAACAACCATCAGCCTCTCTCGATCAAGGCTGGATTTGAAGCAGGGATCAAACACGAATTATACTGACTGCCCCTCAGGCCGGCCGCTCCCCTCGGGCTGCTGCTGTTCATCCAACATGCGAAGAAAGGCCACCATGCCACAGCTTTCAGCAGGAAATATTTACAAGTTTTTCTCCTGGAGGGCCTGCTGTGGGGTGGGACGGGAGCTGCTGGCCTCACTCCCAAGCTAAATAAAGAGGTGCTTTGCAGCGGTTGCCAAAATACATGCGTCTCCCCCTTCAACTCCCCGGGCCAATGGCTGCCGTGATGGGAATGCAGATTTGCTCCTGCCTGGCAGGACCAGAATAACCAGGCAGGCACTTCGAGCCAAGCCAGCAAGCGCAGGACAGACTGTTCTGCTAAACCTACGGCCTAGCACAGCGCCCAAAATCTGCACGGAGAACTGGTCCTACGCTGGGACCACCTTGGAGTTGCAATGGTCATCAATGACAGCTAGGCCCAGAGCGCCATCTCGTGGCAAAGGGCTGCTCCAGCTTTTCCCTTCTCTAGACTGTATAAACCCCTGTGGAATATTTAGCATCAGCGGGCCCCACCGGCTGCTGTGCACCCCCATACAGGAGAACGGTTGCTGAATCGTGGCATTGTCACCCTTCCAAATGAGTGCAGGCGAGGGCGTCTTTGATCGCTCTTTCAGAAAGACCTAACTTAAAAATGGTGTGAATTTAGCAAAAATAAAGGGTTGATGCTACTGTCTTGAGTGTTACAGGAAGGGAGGTGCGCATAGCTCTAGTGATACCCCTCAATCCCGACCCACAGCCCCTTGTTATTCCAGCCCTGCCCCCAACTCTGCCGGTGCCCCTCAATCCCGACTCACAGCCCCCTGTTATTCCAGCCCTGCCCCCCAGCTCTGTCGGTGCCCCTCAATCCCGACCCACAGCCCCCTGTTATTCCAGCCCTGCCCCCCAACTCTGCCGGTGCCCCTCAATTCTGACCCCCTGCTATTCCAGTCCTGATCTCTCCCCACGCACACTTCTGCTGATGGCCCTTAATTCAGCCTCACAGCCCCCCCCCCCCCAACATTCCAGTCCGGGCTCTCGCTCCCCTGCCCAGCTCTGCTGCTGCTCCTCAATTCTGACCTGTGCCCTACCCCAGCCATTCCAGCCCTGCGCTCTCCCCACCCGCACAGCTCAGCTGGAGCCACAGGTGGGGTATGGCAGGTGGTGGGGAAAAATGCTGCCCGCTTCTTCTCATCCCACATCTCTTCAGCGCCCCCTTCTCCTTCCCCCTGACCTCAGTAAGGCCTCCTGGCCACCAACCTAAACCACACCTTCCCCTGGAGCATGTGGCCACCATCAGACAAGATGCTGGATCACATGGCCCATTGGTACACAGGGCCAGGACAGAGCTGCCCTGCAGCTCAGCGGGGAGCAGGCAGACCAATGGGCAAACTCAGGGAGGTGAATTTTCAGCAGGGTTCAAGCATGGATGCCCCCAACCAACTACCGTAAACTCAGGCACCAGCCAACCCTGTTGCATAGCAGTAACACAAGGAGCAGGGCTGTCCAGTGCATCCGCTCCACCCTCCGGCATGTGGCCATTGCAATGTATAGTCCCCTCCCCTCCTCTGCTGCAGCACGGACTCCTCCAGACAGCCCAGGCTGCAAGGATCCCTGGTTCTTGCCAAGGGGGACAATTCTTCATCCCAGGCCCCGCACATACACTCGGGCCTGCCCTGCACTCCCCCACCGCTTGGAGAAAAAGGCTTCAGATTAACAAGTATGTAAAGCTAAGGAAGCAATCTGCTCCCCCGAGACAGATTTGCCTGCCCTCCTGCAAATGAGTGATTGGAACTATAGCTAACAGAACTGGGGATTCCCCTATGCACCTCTCTATTCTATATGCATCAGGCTGACAGGTGCCAGCCTGGAGTAAGGGGGTAGGGTAACAGCCTGTTTTTTCCCCACGTTCTAGAGGCAGGTGGAGTTTGATGTAGCCAGTTTAAAACGGACGCCGTCCACCCAAAAATACTTTGTCCCTGTTATTCATTGTCCTCCTTCAAATCCCTTAAAACTCTCCTTTGCTGTGATGCCTACATAGAAACTTGACAACGATTAGGCAGCTGATGTGCTGAGACAGCTGCTGATCAATAGTGTCTCATGGTTTCCTTGTACTCGCCCACCTGTCTGTATCCATCTGTTGTCTCTGGTCTTAGAGTAAGTTCTTTGCGGCGGGAACCGTCTTTTTGTTCTGGGTTTTGCAGCACCTAGTGACATGGGATCCGGGTCCTGGGTATTATCATAATACAAATAATAATGAGTTATAAGAAATACCTGAGATCGCAGGAGCAGAAAGAAGTTAGCAAAGAAAATCCTCTTTTTCCAACCTGATTTCCTTTGTGCATTCGGCAGCATTTTATTTAGGGTCAATTTCCCTGTTTTCCCTGGATAGCTGGCTGGCCAACTTCTCTCTTGCTGAAACTGCCTTTGTAAATTTCAACAAGGGAGCAGAAAAATCCCTTATAAATATTTTTAGAAGAATTATATGAAATCAGGACATGATGTTGAAAGGGATTTTAAAAAATTAGTTAATGTCAAAAACAATCTAAATTAACACCAGGCCTTTAAGTATAGTGTCCAATTGGCTTATAAACAGCAGTAAAATAATCCATTTAGATCCATTTACACTGACTGATGTGCATTGTTAGAAAATAGGCTGGTCTCCTGGTTTTAGGGTGTTCTGTGGGCAGTGATGCAAGGGCAGAGTTAAGGCTGTTTGGGTGATCTCATCTGTGCATTCCCAATGTTTAACTCTGTCAACATTATCTCTCGACCTATGATATTAACTCTTTTGCTTGTTAAAAGAAAATAATTCTTTAAACCCAGTTTGTCATTCTTCTTGATCTTCATTTTATTTTTGCATGACTCATGATTCAGATGATGAAAAATTTCTGACGTCAGTTTCATTTTGGTCGGAGGCAGTTTCACCCAGAGATTCTCTGTGCTTTGGGTTCCCAAACCCTACAGGTGAAAGTTTGTGCATTTAAAAAGCCAATTGTTTCCACTGAAGTTTTTTTTTTTTTTTAAAGTTGGGCAGACAGTCTACTGGCCTTCGGTTTTATAAAACCTCATTTTTACACCATTTAAATGTTGCCTGATTTAAAATGGAAATGCCCATTCACATGGACTTCTGGATAGGATCTCTGGGCTTTATAACATTTGGGTCTTTTAAAAGAAAAAGCTACCAAGCTTCTCTCCATCTGGTGGTGCTGGGTTATTTTTCATTATGTACAAATAAGGGGGCAGACAAATTGAAACGTAGCAAATTTAATACTGATAAAAGCAGTTTTTTTCTTTTAGACAGAAAAATTAACCTGTGGAACTTGCTGTCACTGGATATCATTGAGACCAGGAGTTAGCAGGATTCAACAAAAGTTTAGACATTTACATGAATAATAAACACCGACAGATAGAAAACATGTTAGAAAGGATATGAAACCTCATGCCTTAGGGCTTAGTCTGCTTAACACTGCCAGGGTCTAGGAAGAAACCCCCTGGAAGGGCTGAATATTCTATAATTGACCACGAGGAAGAGTCTTACACCTTCTTCCAAAGCATTTGGTGTGGACCACGGTCAGAGACAAGATAGTGAACTAGATACACCTGGGGTCTGAACCGGTCTTCGTAGGATCCAAAATTCCTACGTTCTTATGGAATCATTTACCACCTTAATTCCAGCATAAAGCCGCAGCATTTTTGCTGGGCATTATATTATTTGGAGAGACCCACTTAGCAGTGTGTGCATCTGCCAGCCTCTGTATACTGGGCCCTATACAGGAATTTGCAGTGCAGAGCCCTCAGGGAGATAATTAGGGTCAGGAGAAACCAAAGACACTTCGATGCTTCTCCAACCCCCTTGCACCTGCAGAGCCAGGCTAGGAGTTTTGACAGGACTCAGTGAGAACGCCAGCTCCAGTCCCCCCAGAACTTTGGGGGAGTTCAGATCTGGCTACAATGGGCCTGGCTGCCCCCGTCCTTACAATGGGCCAAACTGGAACCCTGGGCCCAGACCCGCCCCTGCAAACTTTATATCTTCAGCCCGACTTTTCAGCTCAGCCCCTCCAGTGGGAAGAGACTCCCTGCATGCCCAGAAATGCCACGAGGCGAGACTTCCTCCTGGGTCTGGGGCATTGCCAGCTGGAACCCGGAGGCTCATGAACATGGAAAATGAGCGGTTTGTGGCAGCCGGACTTTTTAAACCTTCTGGAAGTTCCAGGTTTGAGTTCTGGGTCAAAGGTCGAGCTGGTTTTTTACCTGCGTCTGGAATAGCTCCCCTGACCCCAGGAGGTCAACAATTCCAACAGACAGACCCTCAGACTGAGGGGAGGGGTTAGCACCAGCAAGTCTCCACCCCTTACACCCGAGAGGTGGGGTTAGCCCTTGAGAGTCTCCGCCCCTTACAGAGAAACAGTCAGATGGGGCGGGGCTTGCACATGAGAGACTCCGCCCTTTACGTGAAAACAGTCACGACACACGTCCCATTTAACCACCAACTCTTGAGCAAAAGGGGATTCCAACCACCTGGCAGGTTCTGAGGGCGCAAGCGCACCAGAAAAGAAGTTTTATTTGCCCTTTACATGCCCCCAGCTTGGGGAACATACCTCCTCCAACACCGTCCATCCAACACAGCTGCTTCTGTTTCGCCTCAGGCCAACTGCTCTGGTTTGGAGCATAGCTGCTCTCGGCCATCACTGTCAGCCAATCAAAAGCCACTTCCCTACCGCTTGGGATGCTGGGACACAGGAGGAATAAGGCCCTCCCCAGCAAGAATACATCCTCTGAGGCTGTGTCTTTGTGAAGGGGATCCCGGTGACCAAAGGGAACAGGAGCGCGCAGCTCTGATACAGACGAAGGGTCTCATTCGGTTCTCAGTTATGTCCTTTTCAATCCGGAGTAACTTCACTGACTTCAGTGGAGTGAAACTGGCGGGATGGGGGGCAGAACGGGGAGCCCTGGCTTAGAACGGGGCACATTTTGGGTGTGGGAAGGGCGACAATGTTTTATATTCCACAGTGAAAAGCACAGTAAACAAGATCCGGGCCCAAGGCAGGCAACATGACACGCTCCTGTAAGGGATTTCTAGCTGGGACATCCCTTTTATGGCCTTCAGCACCAGTAAACGTCTCTGTGTATTATACAGATACATTAAAAAAACAGTAGCACAACAGAAATATTCAAACCCACTAAGTAACATCTAGCCGGACGGGGCCCAGTTAGCTTCCTCCGCACACAGGGATGGAGCCGTCAAAGGGGAAGGCTGAGTGTGTGCTTGTTTTGAACTGGTCCCATCTAGCAAGCCAGGAGGATCTCCAACAGGGGCATTAATAGACATATATCAGAGAGGAGGACAAGTTCCAAAATGCAAGGGACTACAAATCCCAGCATGCAATGCTTCGTGAGAGCCGCATGGAGCACTACAAGCTGGGACTCCTTGCCCTCCTGCCGCTCACAGTCTGTCCCGTTCATCACAAGCCTGGCCCAGGCCCCTGGTTCCAGAGCTGGGTAACATGTCCCTGCCTCCAGATGTACGGGGAACTATTAGATGCGCCCCAAGGAGGGTTGTGCTGATTGGCTGAGTCACAGAGGTCGATGCTGGTGATGTGTAACACACGCTGCCCCTCCCTGTACAAAGTCTCCACCTCTCCTGGCAATAGCGAATGGGCGAAGATCCGGGAGCGACGCGGCCCCTGCGCTTCGGAGAGTTGAACAGACAGACCCCTAAATAAACTCTCCCGCTGACTATTACAGCTGCCGTGGCAAAGAGCCACCATCCCCTTCCTTTCAGCCCCCAGTGTCGTTCATGGGACAGCCGGAAGCTCCTGGAATAAGGAAGCCACAGGATCTTATCTCTGCCCTTGGAGAGGCTCCTCTCTGTATAGACCCCCAACCTCCCTGATACCAGGCCATCAAGGGACGTTTCTCTCCTTCTCCTAGGCTCATCCCAACCCCCAGTCCAAAGATTGGGGAGCAAACACAGCACCCAGTTGGGGCAGAGCTGCTGGTGGGGGAGTCCTCAAAAAACTCCATGCAGCAGGGTGAAGAAAGGAACAATCCACGACTCCATCTGGGAGCTGGGGCATCCTGGATCCATCCCACAAGCCCCACAGGAGCCCGGCCTCTCGGGGCATCACCAGCAAACATCCGTTTGGTTTTGTTTCCGTCACCCGCGGAGCAATAAATAACAATACCTGGTAGGCCACGTCCAGCTGCTGTGAAACCAGCTGAGACGAGGGCTGGCGCCCTCCCGCAGGCAGGACGAGGGCCGAATGTCTCGGGTGGGAAGATCAGCAGGGAGGTGCCCGGGAAACCCAGGATGGGGAAGGAGTTCAAAAGCAGCCGCAAACTACCAAGGAAGCATCAAGGTTTGCAGCAGAGAAGAACCTGCCTCTGAGCGAAAACCGTACCTGGTCGGAACCTGGAGTGTGAGCTTTAAACCCGTGTCTGTATGCTGGGGGATCTGCAGGCTCCTCCACAGTCTGTCTCCCCATGAGGTGGTCTCCAGGGCTTATCCAGGCAGCAGAAAGGGTCTGGGTCCCTCCTGGCCTAAAAGTCTGAGTCGGCATCCAGCAGCTCGGCATCCATGAGATTTGTCTGGGAGTGGAGGGGGGCGAAGCCTGCCCTTCTGCCATGAGTCCTTGGCCCACAGGGGACGCTCCCACTGGGCAGGGCACCGGGATCCAGGCCCGCGGCGGGGGGCCGGAATGAGCTGTTGTACTGCTGGCGTGCCAGGAAGCACCTCACGCTGCCCTCGAGGGCCAGATCTTCCTGGGGCCGGGTCTCGGGGCAGAAGGGGTTGCTGATCAGATGGAAGGCATCGTGTTTCCTGCAGCTGGCGGGTTTGTCCTGGGGCCCCTGGGGGATGAGGCCTTTGTGCTGGGAGACGCTGAGCCCCAGGCCAGGGTAGGAGCCCAGGGGTGGCACCTCTTCCCCAAGCTGAGACTCCCTGGGGTTGGAGACCAGGCACTTCTGCCTTGGCAGCTTGGGCAGGCGAGGGACGGCACTGCGGGCCTGCGGGGTGAAGTAGCCCACATCACAGATGGCGGGCCCCAGGGGGCAGACTTCCTTCTTCTTCCTCCTCGTCTTCTTCTTGTGGCTGGCTCTTTTCTCCATCTCGGGCGAGATCTCTGCGTCCACCACCCACAGGTTCGCCCTTTCGTCCGGCGGCACTAAAGGCACGAGAGAGGGGAGACGGGGTGAGAGGGGCCTTCCCGGGTGGGTTCACTGGTAAAACGCTGCGGGCAAACTCAGTGACAGGGACGGCAGGAGATGGACCCGAGTGCGGGCACATCATGGGCAAGTGCGATGGATCCTTGTCCTCACCCAGCTCTGTCACTGCACCCGTCCCAGCCAGAGATTCCCTGCTGCCCCAGCCCCGCCAATGGCCCTCAATCCCAAACCCTACTCCTGACTGTTCCCGTCATGGGGCCCCTTACATGGCTTTGCCCATGACCTCAATCCCAACCTGCAGCCCCCTGCTATCCCAGCTCTGAGCTCCCCCGAATAGCTCCCCACCCCCCCAATCCTGACCTGCAGCCCCCTGCTATCCCAGCTCTGAGCTCCCCCGAATAGCTCCCCACCCCCCTCAATCCCGACCTGCAGCCTCCTATCCCAGCTCTGAACAACTCACACGCAGCTCTTCAGTGCTCCTCAATCCCAACCTGCAGCCCCCTGCTATCCCAGCTCTGAGCTGCCCCCATTTTACAGGTGGAGAAGTGACTTGCCCCAGGTCACGCACTAGGTTAGTGTCAGGGCGAGGAGGAAAACCAAAGTCTCCTGACTTCCAGCCCAGTGCTTTCCATCTAAATGTGGAGAGCAAAGCTGGCCTTGTGGCTAAGGCACTGGGACGCAGGAATCCTGCATTTGATTTCTGGCTCTGCGGACATTCATCTTTCTGCCTCAGTTTCCCAGCTGTCAGAAGCTAGATTGCAGGGTGTGTCTCTCACTGTGGGGCTGAGCAGCACCCACCACAAAGGGGCCCTGACCTCAACAGAAACCTCTAGGTGCTACCGGGACAAAATGTACCTGGTGCAGACACACGTGATGTCATGACCTCATCGCCTGCCCGCCTCCCTCCCCGCCCCACGCTTTCCCAGGGACTCACCGGGTGTCGCCACGGGCGTGACAGAGATGTCCTGCGGCAAGATAGCCCCTCTCCTGGCCACCATCTTGGTGACGTGCTGGGCCCAGGCCGAGGACATGTCAGCTGAGGGCTCGTTGATGTCGAAAGCCAAACCAGCTGGGACGAAAGCCACAGAGGAGATTCTTACAGCCTGTTCAGCGGAGGGGGGAATCCCGCGGCCTGAGCCAGGGTGGGGGGGATCTTCACTGATTCACCCCAATCTCCTGCCCCTCCAGCTGAGCCCACAAGCAGCCCATGCCGGAACCAACGCCCTGCGTTCTCGGGGCAACCAGGAGGCCCTCCCATTCCCACACGATGTCCCCAACCCGCAGAGGCTGGACCCTGTGCTAACGGCCCTTTACAGCATGCTGACACAGTGAGGATGCCTTTTCCAGCTGCCTAGGAGCTGAGAGCCCAGAGGGTCTTTGCCGGGCTGTGACATCACCAACAGCAACGACGCGACGGCCAAACAGGCCAGAAGTCAGCCTGAGGGGTGCCTGGATGATGGCGGGGCGGGGCGAGGGGGGCGCAGAGCGCAGGGTCTGGCCCTTTAAATAGATCTTTCGCCACAGAATGGCGAACTGCTGCATGAGTTGGGCTAGAATCCGGCTCCCTCTTCTGACTAACAACATACTGTAGTCACTTAATTAATTATTACTCCGTACACAGACAGGCAGGATGAGCCAGTGGTTACAGCACATCTGGGTCCAATTCCCTGTTCTGCCAGACTTTGACTGTGACCATGGGCGAGTCACTTCGCCTCCTTCTGCCTCAGTTTCCCTTCTTCCCTATGGGGATAAGAGCCCCGGCCACTCAGGGATGAGCGAGGGTAATTCCACTAAAGACTCTGAGGCGCTCCGATACTGGGCCACACAAATAACTTAGCTAGACAGAGACGTGCACCTTCTGAGGTAACTTCCTTGGACTCATGGAGTTACGCCAGGAGGGAACTGGGTCCAAGGAGCAGATCTGTTGGGTAGGGCGGGGCCATTTCATAGAATCATAGAATATCAGGGTTGGAAGGGACCTCAGGAGGTCATCTCGTCCAACCCCCTGCTCAAAGCAGGACAAATCCCCAATTAAATCATCCCAGCCAGGGCTTTGTCAAGCCTGACCTTAAAAACTTCTAAGGAAGGAGATTCCACCACCTCCCTAGGTAACGCATTCCAGTGTTTCACCACCCTCCTAGTGAAAAAGTTTTTCCTAATATCCAACCTAAACCTCCCCCACTGCAACTTGAGACCATTACTCCTTGTCCTGTCCTCTTCTACCGCTGAGAATAGTCTAGAACCATCCTCTCTGGAACCACCTCTCAGGTAGTTGAAAGCAGCTATCAAATCCCCCCTCATTCTTCTCTTCTGCAGGCTAAACAATCCCAGCTCCCTCAGCCTCTCCTCATAACTCATGTGTTCCAGTCCCCTAATCATTTTTGTTGCCCTTCGCTGGACTCTCTCCAATTTATCCACATCCTTCTTGTAGTGTGGGGCCCAAAACTGGACACAGTACTCCAGATGAGGCCTCACCAATGTCGAATAGAGGGGAACGATCACGTCCCTCAGTCTGCTCGCTATGCCCCTACTTATACATCCCAAAATGCCATCGGCCTTCTTGGCAACAAGGGCACACTGCTGACTCATATCCAGCTTCTCGTCCACTGTCACCCCTAGGTCCTTTTCCGCAGAATTGCTGCCTAGCCATTCGGTCCCTAGTCTGTAGCTGTGCATTGGATTCTTTTGTCCTAAGTGCAGGACCCTGCACTTATCCTTATTGAACCTCATCAGATTTCTTTTGGCCCAATCCTCCAATTTGTCTAGGTCCCTCTGTATCCTATCCCAGCCCTCCAGCGTATCTACCACTCCTCCCAGTTTAGTATCATCCGCAAATTTGCTGAGAGTGCAATCCACACCATCCTCCAGATCATTTATGAAGATATTGAACAAAACCGGCCCCAGGACCGACCCCTGGGGCCCTCCACTTGACACCGGCTGCCAACTAGACATGGACATTTGTAAGTCAGTCGCTTTTCCGACAGTGCTTTTAATGTGTAAATAAATCCTGCAGCTTGCCGGCTCTCTGGCACAGGACTGGGATATTGCTCTAGGGCAGCGGTTCTCAAACTTTAGCAACCCGAGGACCCCCATTTTGATTTTAATTTTTTCATGGATCCCCAAGCCTCATGCTCAGTCCCAGGCCCTGCCCCCAACTCCACCCCTTCCCCCAAGGTCCCACCGCAACTTTTCCTGTCCCCGCTGTTCACTGGCGTGCAGAAGGCGCTGGGAGGGCGGGGCAGGAGTTGATCAGTGGGGCCTGTGGACCTCCTGGACCCCAGTTTGAGAAACACTGCTCTAGAGAGATAGGGCCAGCAATGGCTATTAGCCAAGTGGTCAGGGATGCCACCCCAGGCTCTGGGTGTCCCTAGCCTCTGTTTGCCAGATGCTGGGAATGGACGACAGGGGATGGATCACTCAGTGGATGCCTGTTCTGTTCATTCCCAGCGCCTGGCACCAGCCATTGTCGGAAGACACGATACTGGGCTAGATGGACCATTGCTCTGGCCCAGTCTGGCCGTTCTTCTCTTCTAGCTGCTGGCCCCTTTCAGGGACGCAGGGATTCAGCCACACACTTAACAACAAGGCAGCGCGATGGGCGCAGTCAGACTGGGCGTTACGGGCCGGTCTCACCCTGCGGAAGCCTGGGGTGCCCCCGGCGCTCTTGGCAGTGCCCTCTAGTGAGAGCGGAGGGAGGCGCCTTGCTGAGAACCACGGCCCACGTGCCCCACAACAAAGCTGGGACCACAGAAGCGTCTGGCAGTGGGGGTTGCAAACCTGCCACCGAAGAGGGGGCCTACCGCCCGTGTGTGAAAGCCCCCGTGGTCCCCGCCCCCGCCTGGGACGTACCCACGGGCCCGTCGTGCGAGACGGTGTGCATGCTGAAGGAGAGCTCCTGCTCCGGGTTGTGCAGCAGCTCCTTCCGCTTGGAGAAGGCCTTGGCGATCATCTTGCTTTTCTTGATCCTCTTGGGCTCGTCGTCGCTCTGGCCGGTCAGCCTGTGGGGGAGGGAATGGGGGGCAGGGGGAGGGCTGGCTCAGCGGGGGAGGGCAGGGCACTGATCCTCTCCAGCAGGGGGCTGGAGATCCCCCGGGGTGGGGCTGAGGAGTGCCAGGGCTGCTGCTCCTCGGCTGCCCCCCTCCGCCCCTCTCCCGCTGAACCAGGAAGCCATCTGTTTGTCTGTTACCAAGGGAATCCCTCCATCATCCCAACCCAAAGGACTCGATGTCCCGCTCCTTCCCCACACCACGGTGGGGAACACGCTGGCACCAAGGGCTGGGTTCTCCAGGGCCCTTCCCGCCACTCTGGCTGGGTGATGGGTCTGGAAAATGGGCATAAAATTCATTTCCAGAGTGGTGGCCAGGGCTTTGGTGTCCATGAGACGGGGGCCCCAAGCCCCATCCCCAGGATCACCCCTCTAGGAGCCCCGACCCCTCGGCACAAAAGGTCTTGGGGGGACTCGCGGCAGCCCCCTGCAGCCGTGGGTCAAACTCACGCAGGCGCCCCCCCCACCCGGCCCCTCCTAACTCCGGGATCTGCCCCTTCTCCGCAGCACCACGCGGCTCCCCATGCAGCTCGGCCGAAAGGAGGGGACTGCACAATGGGGTCTCAGCCCCCCTGCTCCGGATGGAGAAATCCCTTCCCCTCCCCCACCTCTTTAATGGGCATCTAGGGCTGGAGGGGCAGCCTGGGAGACCAGTGCCCCCGACGGAGCCACATCCAGGTAGGACACAGGCGGTGCTGGCTGCACAAGCTTCCCTCCCCCCCGCAGACGTGCGTCGCTCCCAAACCAGAGGGGCCGTAGCTAGGGGGGCCCAGGGAATTCAGCCTCCAGGCTGGGAGCTGATGAGCCACCCCTGAACGAGCCCGGGGAAGTCACATCTGGTGATGGGTCCGTCCTGCGCTAGGCTCCAGCCAATCCACAAGCGGGTCTGGTGACCCTTGCTCCAGCCCTGCCCCGACTCCAGCCTCGTTCCCAATCCTGCTCCAGCCCTGCCCCGACTCCAGCCTCGTTCCCAATCCTGCTCCAGCTCTGCTCCGACTCCAGCCTCGTTCCCAATCCTGCTCCAGCCCTGCTCCGACTCCAGCCTCGTTCCCAATCCTGCTCCAGCCCTGCCCTGACTCCAGCCTCGTTCCCAATCCTGCTCCAGCCCTGCTCCGACTCCAGCCTCGTTCCCAATCCTGCTCCAGCCCTGCCCTGACTCCAGCCTCGTTCCCAATCCTGCTCCAGCCCTGCTCCGACTCCAGCCTCGTTCCCAATCCTGCTCCAGCCCTGCCCCGACTCCAGCCTCGTTCCCAATCCTGCTCCAGCCCTGCTCCGACTCTAGCCTCGTTCCCAGTCCTTCTCCGACTCCAGCCTCGTTCCCAATCCTGCTCCAGCCCTGCTCCGACTCCAGCCTCGTTCCCAATCCTGCTCCAGCCCTGCTCCGACTCCAGCCTCGTTCCCAATCCTGCTCCAGCCCTGCCCCGACTCCAGCCTCGTTCCCAATCCTGCTCCAGCCCTGCCCCGACTCCAGCCTCGTTCCCAATCCTGCTCCAGCCCTGCTCCGACTCCAGCCTCGTTCCCAATCCTGCTCCAGCCCTGCTCCGACTCCAGCCTCGTTCCCAATCCTGCTCCAGCCCTGCCCCGACTCCAGCCTCGTTCCCAATCCTGCTCCAGCCCTGCCCCGACTCCAGCCTCGTTCCCAATCCTGCTCCAGCCCTGCCCCGACTCCAGCCTCGTTCCCAATCCTGCTCCAGCCCTGCCCCGACTCCAGCCTCGTTCCCAATCCTGCTCCAGCCCTGCCCCGACTCCAGCCTCGTTCCCAATCCTGCTCCAGCCCTGCTCCGACTCTAGCCTCGTTCCCAGTCCTTCTCCGACTTCAGCCTCGTTCCCAATCCTGCTCCAGCCCTGCTCCGACTCCAGCCTCGTTCCCAATCCTGCTCCAGCCCTGCCCCGACTCCAGCCTCGTTCCCAATCCTGCTCCAGCCCTGCCCCGACTCCAGCCTCGTTCCCAATCCTGCTCCAGCCCTGCCCCGACTCCAGCCTCGTTCCCAATCCTGCTCCAGCTCTGCTCCGACTCCAGCCTCGTTCCCAATCCTGCTCCAGCCCTGCTCCGACTCCAGCCTCGTTCCCAATCCTGCTCCAGCCCTGCTCCGACTCCAGCCTCGTTCCCATTCCTGCTCCAGCCCTGCCCCGACTCCAGCCTCGTTCCCAATCCTGCTCCAGCCCTGCCCCGACTCCAGCCTCGTTCCCAATCCTGCTCCAGCCCTGCCCCGACTCCAGCCTCGTTCCCAATCCTGCTCCAGCCCTGCCCCGACTCCAGCCTCGTTCCCAATCCTGCTCCAGCCCTGCCCCGACTCCAGCCTCGTTCCCAATCCTGCTCCAGCCCTGCCCCGACTCCAGCCTCGTTCCCAATCCTGCTCCAGCCCTGCCCCGACTCCAGCCTCGTTCCCAATCCTGCTCCAGCCCTGCCCCGACTCCAGCCTCGTTCCCAATCCTGCTCCAGCCCTGCCCCGACTCCAGCCTCGTTCCCAATCCTGCTCCAGCCCTGCCCCGACTCCAGCCTCGTTCCCAATCCTGCTCCAGCCCTGCCCCGACTCCAGCCTCGTTCCCAATCCTGCTCCAGCCCTGCCCCGACTCCAGCCTCGTTCCCAATCCTGCTCCAGCCCTGCCCCGACTCCAGCCTCGTTCCCAATCCTGCTCCAGCCCTGCCCCGACTCCAGCCTCGTTCCCAATCCTGCTCCAGCCCTGCCCCGACTCCAGCCTCGTTCCCAATCCTGCTCCAGCCCTGCTCCGACTCCAGCCTCGTTCCCAATCCTGCTCCAGCCCTGCCCCGACTCCAGCCTCGTTCCCAATCCTGCTCCAGCCCTGCCCCGACTCCAGCCTCGTTCCCAATCCTGCTCCAGCCCTGCCCCGACTCCAGCCTCGTTCCCAGTCCTTCTCCGACTCCAGCCTCGTTCCCAGCCCTGCTCTTGCTCCAGCCTCGTTCCCAGCCCTGCCTTTGCTTTGTTCCAAACCTGCTCTTGACTCGTGACTCCAACCTTTGGCTCCAGGGCCTGGCCCAGTTGCCACCGCACCCACCACTACCACTGCTCCAGTCACTAGGCCTGACCCTCCCCATCTCAGCTTCTGACACACACCACTCTGTGCCTCTCTGTTGGGAACACACACCATCCCCTAGGAACCGGCTGAGACCCGCCATATTCATTGCACATGGGCCACCAGACAGCTGCTGGATGAAAACAGCTACAGACCTGGGCTGGACTGGGCCTTGGGGGCGATGGGCATGTGGTCCCGCAACCTGAGCCTCAGCTCCTGGGGCTCAGAGGATACAGGGCCCTGAGACCCCAGCAGCTGGGGGCTGGGGGCAGGGCTGCTCCTACCTGCACCAGGTGCGCTTCCAGATGAGGAGGGTGGCTTTGGTCCACACCCAGGTGCTCATGGAAATGCCAGTGCCGAACATGGCAAAGAGGTTGATCTTCTCCACCAGCAGGCTGGGCCGGTTCTTGATCTCGCAGTTTGGGATTGGCTTGTTGGTTTGGATGGCGATCGTCACATTAGCTTCACACCTGCGGCAGGGACATGGGGCACGGCAGCGGCATGAGGCACAGGGGCTAAAACCCACCCTTGGCAATGGGCAGCTGGGGCACCCGGGAAGCAATCTCCCACCCCCCATCCCCTGCGAAGAAGTACTCTCCCCTTAGCGCAGCCAGATAAAGGGCAATGACATACGCCCCCTGCAAGGAGCAGCTGCTGATTAGATTCAGGGGCTGAGTCCCCTGCCCACAGCTCGACGACCCCCAACAGCTGCCCAGATACCACGGTGATGGGGGCCATGCGAGGGCAGGAAGCTGATGGCAGCCACAGGAGCGCCACGTGATGGGCTCTCTTCAGAAAGTTTCAGCAGAGCTTCACGGGGCGTGGCAGAAGCCCCCCGGTCTGAGCCGCGGGACCAGCCTGGCAGGGAACGACCCAGCACCAACCAGAGCGATGGGCAAATGGGCCCATCTTGGATTCCTCCTGATGCATCTCACCGGGATCAGGCATGGCAGGGTGCCCCTGGTCTCCGTGCCGTAGCCCTAGGCTTTGCTCCTCGCTGAAATGGGAACAGGCCCGGGGCCATGGATGGCCTGGGCAGTCATGCCACAACGTGCCTGCGAGGGGTGACGTGGCATCCCCTGGGGATTACCGTTCCCCCGGCATCAGGCGACGCCAGGGCGGGAATCCACACAAGCAGCCAGGCTTCTGCGTGGGGAAAGGGAAGAGCATCATCACAGGACCTGGCAGCGGAGGGGAGGTCATGGAAAGCGTCACCTTCTTCCAACACAGAGCGAGGCGCTCTACTGGAATCCCCCCGAGACTTCCCGCCCCGCCGGGTGGGGGCTGGGGGTGCCTGTTAAAGGGGCGGGGGGAAGAAACATGGCCTGTCCCCACTTACAGGACATACTCCCGGAAGCTCCGCTCCCACTCAGCCTGGTTGAAGAAGTCGTAGAAGTGGCAGGCGAAGGTGATGAGCACGAAACCGAAGGCCAGGAAGCCAAAGATGCCTGAAAGGAAGCACAGGAAGGCCCGGGGGTTATTCCCACAGCCCCAGGGCCAGGACGCGGCATGCTGCCAGCCAGAGAGAAGCCCTGATGGAAACACAACAATCCAGGAAAAGTGAAGGGAGGGGTCAAACCAGGGCTTGGGCTCCTTCCGTGCCTCTGATGGGGTCCTCGTCAAAATCAGCTGCACCCGCTTTTAGCATGCCTTTCGTCCCAAAGAGCTTTACGTACCGTCTACACAGAGGTCACGTTACCTGGGAGTGAAATGCAGCCACCTCTGGGGAGGACCGTGGCAGCTGCGAAACAGTAACACTGCACAACAGTTTCGGACCAGAAAAGGAAGAATATATCCAACCTTCCCAGGGACTCCGAGGGAGGCAAAATGCACTCACTCAGGCTGGCGTTTGGCCAGGAGGCCTGGGTTAACTTGGCAGAGAGGCTCCGGGAGTGGCCGGGACTTGGCTTTCATGCCTTATCTGAAGGGCGGCCCCAGCAGCCCCAGGCCAGGCTCGTGTTCACAATGGACTCAGAGGCGAGAGCACCCTCCGAGAGCCACGCATACCCCTCCCCGTGTCTTCTGCTGGCCCAGCGCCACCGCTTTGTGCAGGCCCTGGGTTTCCCCGGGAGGCTCCTACCCAAAGCTAGCCCTTTGGGACGTGTGAGATCCTGGCCCGGGTAACACGCCGGCACCAAGGCACCAGCTGAACCCAAACCCGCCCGGCTTACCCAGCCGTAACATGGTCTCGTTGATTTTGCTGGCAGCTTTCTCGCTCAGCAGGCCGGGGTGATTGCTTTTGATGGAGAACAAAGTCATGACACCTAGGGCAGACAGACAGCAAGACAGGCGCGTCAGCCGGGACTGGGGCTGCCGGATCAAGCAGCTAGGCAAGAGACCCCGGGATCGCCTGAGGTGACCTCTGAAGCCCCAGCGAGACGGAGCAGGGAGGCTGAGCCGGGCTCACGGGCGGATGCAGCATCTGGCTCTGGTGTGGTCGCTGGCGGTGTGACCTCAGGGGACACGGCCAAGCGGGAGCAGGCAGCTGAGGAGCAGAGAGGAGCCTGGGCAGGTGCAAGTTCCCGCTGGCCGAGCCAACCCTCCCTGATCAGCTCTTCACTGGGGCGACACTCTGGGGACAGACCCCCCCGACCCTCCCGTGGGCTGCTCCAGGGTGTTGAGGAAAAGTTAGCACATGTGACTCCATTTTGGTTTGGGGCCCACCATTGTCTAAAAGCAAACACATCATGCACTAGGAGGAGTGTTCCTTAGATACTGCATTCCTGTGAAAACCCTCCCCCTTGGTTCCAGCCTGTCTCGACTCCCGGTTTCTGTTCTTTGTCTGTTCCTAACTCCCTGCCTCCTGGCCTTGATGTGAGCCTCCCATCCTGATAAGAATGGTTACTGATACATTGCTTTAGGACCATGTTGTGTAGTTGAAGTAATGGTCTAGCACGAGGAATGTACCTAGCAGGGACAGGTGGTAGATAAGGGAAGGGTTTGTCTATTGGCTAAGGTTTCCAATTCACGAGGGCAACATGCTTTGCTAAAAGGTATATAATCTTTGTATAACCTGCATTCGGGGTCCCCTTCTGACTATCGGGGGGCACCACGCTCGAGTGTAATAAACTTAATATCTTTGGGAACGCTGCAGTTGTGGACTTTGTTCGTGTGCCTCAGCCTAGACTTGAGCTGCGCGTGACCTATCAGGTATAATTCGCAACAAGGGCTAGAGGAGAAGAGCTGTTTAGGGTGCGGGGGAGGAAATGGGCTACACCTGGCTGGTTTTCAGTACCCTGGCTGCTGGCCATTCAATGAATTACAGCAGCCCCCCTCCGCACTGGCTGGGGAAGTTTATCCCAGCCTGCACTGACCTTAAAACTCAGCAGCGTTCAGGGTAGCGTCTTCCTTTCCAGCCACGAACCAGAGCCCACAACACACACCACCCCCTGGGCAAGGCCCAGCGTGTGTCACCCACATTAGAATATGGTTTCTGTGTCTCCCTCTAGTGGCTGGTCCACGTAAGAGGATAACAGTCCACTACAGCTGCCAGCTGAGCGACCGCATGCAGCGTGGCTGTAGCGGTGTCTGTCCCAGGATATGAGAGAGACAAGGCGGGTGAAGTAATATCTGTTATTGGGCCAACTTCTGCTGGGGAGAAAGACGAGCTTTCGCACTACACAGAGCTCTGCTGCAGGTCTGGGAAATGTACTTAGCCTAGGCACTGAGTTTTTCTTTTCCTCCACCCCCTGGCTCTTCCTCGAGGCCCCGTCCCCACTTCGCACCCTCCCCCCGCCTCTTCCCATCCCTGCTCCGCCCCCTCCCGGCTTTCAGCTAACCAGGGGCGCTGCCAAACAGTTGTGGCTGGTGGGTACTCAGCACCCACTATTGTTTTTTCTGTGGGTGCTCCAACCCCGGAGCAGAGGTCAGACCAAGGGTCCATCTAGCCCAGTGTCCGGTCTTCCAACAGTGGCCAGTGCCAGGTGCCCCAGAGGGAATAAACAGAACAGGGAATCATCAAGTGATCCATCCCCTGTGGCCCATTCCCAGCTTCTGGCAAACAGAGGCTAGGGACACGCTCCCTGCCCATCCTGGCTAATAGTCATTGATGGACCTATCCTCCATGAACTTATCTAGTTCCTTTTTGAACCCTGTTATAGTCTTGGCACTCACAACATCCTCTGGCAAGGAGTTCCACAGGTTGACTTGTGCCTTGTGTGAAGAAATACTTCCTTTTGTTTGTTTTAAACCTGCTGCCTATTAATTTCATTTGGTGACCTCTAGTTCTTGTGTTATGAGAAGGAGTAAATAACAATTTAACAATCCAAGTAATAATTCCTTATTTACTTTCTCCACACCAGTCATGATTTTATAGACCTCTATCATATCCCCTCTTAGTTGTCTCTTTTCCAAGCCGAAAAGTCCCAGTCTTATTAACCTCTCCTCATACAGAAGCCGTTCCAGACCCCTAATCATTCTTGTTGCCCTTTTCTGAACCTTTCCCAATTCCAATATATCTTTTCTGAGATGGGGCGACCATATCTGCACACAGTATTCAAGATGTGGGTGCACCATGGATTTATAGAGAGGCAACATGATATTTTCGGTCTTATTATCTATCCCTTTCTTAATGAGTCCCAACATTCTGTTCGCTGTTTTGACTGTGGCTGCCCATTGAGTGGATGTTTTCAGAGAACTCTCCACAATGACTCCAAGATCTTTCTTGAGTGGTAACAGCTGATTTAGACCCCATCATTTTATATGTATAGTTGGGATTATGTTTGCATTACTTTGCATTTATTAACACTGAATTTCATTTGCCATTTTGTTGCCAAGTCACCCAGTTCTGTGAGATCCTTTTGTAGCTCTTCATAGTCTGCCTGGGACTTAACTGTCTTGAGTAGCTTTGTAACATCTGCAAATTTTGCCACCTCACTGTTTACCCCTTTTTCCAGATCATTTATGAATATGATGAATAGGACTGGGCCCAATACAGACCCCTGGGGGACACCACTATTTACCTCTCTCCATTCTGAAAACTGACCACTTATTCCTACCCTTTGTTTCCTATCTTTTAACCAGTTACCAATTCAGGAGAGAACCTCCCCTCTTATCCCATGACAGCTTACTTTGCTTAAGAGCCTTTGGTGAGGGACCTTGTCACAGCTAAATACAAGATTGTCTGGTTTCACCCACATTTAATGCCCCAATAACAATTATGTGAGTGAAACCAGACAATCACAACTCTCAAATGAATTCTCACAGGAAAAGGATAAAAGACAAAGACACCCTGTCACATGTGGGCAAACACTTTTCGCACAGAGATCACTACATAGCTGATCTCTCAGTCCTCATCCACAAAGGAAACCTGCACAACACCTTCAAAAGATGAGGCCGGGTGCTTAAATTCATAACTCTGCTAGACGCTAAAAATCACGGACTGACCAGAGACAGTGGATTTAGGGCTTATTAGAACAATCTGTAACCCATTAACAACCCCGAACCCCCCTGCCTTCCTTCCCTCCCATGACTGGAGGGGTATTAATGGGCCACTTCCCTTTGAATGGTCCCTTGGAATATGTGCTAACTACTTATGCTGAACTATCTGTTGCTCTTGTATTTAGCTGTAACCCTCTCAGTACCTTTCCCAGACCAAAGAGCTCTGGATCGCTCGAAAGCTTGTCTCTCTCCCCGAGAGAAGTCGGTCTCATAACAGATATTGCATCACCTAGCTAAGGGATTGACTCCCTTGGCTCAGGGGACAGCATTTCCTGCTTTTAGCGCTGAAGGTCCCCAGACCAAACCCCGCTGAGTTGTTAGCACCCACCTCGGATCAGGAAATAGCCTCCCACGATCAGCACCAGGCCGATGGGAGCCAGGACGAAGCCAGCGCGGAACCGATAGTTCTTGTAGCCCACAAAGCAGATGCCGCTGACGGAGTCTCCGTCCACCTGGTTGGGGAAGAGTCATCAGTGTCCGTCCGTCCCCAGCCTGGAGATTGGGCTGGAAATCTCATGAGAACGGGCTGGCCAACGAGGGGCTGTGCTGTCCCTTTACCAGGCAAACGGGGTGCCCATCCAGTGATGTGGCAGCCGATGGCTCTGCCATTTGGTAGACCCAGGTTTTGTAGATGACCCTGCTGTCGGGTGCTGACTGGGGAGGGAGTGGGATGGAGATGGTGGCTGGTGCCCCCTATGGGTCAGTTCGAGCAGCCTGGGTATGGCCTTTGGGAACATAAAATCATAGAATCTCAGGGCTGGAAGGGACCTCAGGACGTCATCTAGTCCAACCCCCTGCTCAAAGCAGGAACAACACCAACTAAACCATCCCAGCCATGGGCTTGGAGATAAGCGGGGCCCCATGCAGTCTATCAGTGCAGGGAAGGCACGAAGTGGGGGGGGGAGCCAGGAACATGGGGGGCTGGGAAATGCTGACCCTCACCTGGAACACCCAGAGGATGTTCACAGATACAGGGAGCCTACAGGAGGGCCACAGGCAGTGGGGTCAACAAATGGACGAGGAATGAGATGAGACGCTGAGCTGGGATGGTTCTCGCTCACCAATGCAGGGTTAAACTGACCACCCCCAGGGCAGAGTGGCGGGACCTTCCCCCTTCCACTGAGAGGGGAGCATCCCTTAGGGTTCCGAGGGTGGGGTGGGCACAGAGGTCTCCATGCCGGACGCCCCGTACCTGGGCGACGGCCAGGATGGCGACAGTGAGGACGAAGGGGATGGACCAGGTGACCAGGTGGAAGTAGGAGGTCTTGCCTAGCAGGGGTTGGTAGGTGGTGCCCAGTGCTTTGAAAGAGGTGTGCCAGGCGTAGGTCAGCATGACGAACCAGATCACGCCCGACATCAGCGAGTAGTAGACGATGACGAAGATGATCACGCAGGAGAGTGTCTCGTTGGAGCTGGGGAGGTGGGACGGGATAGGACTGGAGGTGGGAGGGGGTCTCTCCCCCATTCCCCACTCCACTCTGGCTTGTTCCTGACTGACAGGTAGGTGCTAGCCTGGCTCAGCACCCAGAGCGTGCCCATGCCCCCCGATAGAGCACCTTGCAGTCTGCAGGATCCCATCACCTTAAGGGGCTGTGAGCCAAACCCTGATCCTGTATGAGTCAGTGGGAGCTTTGCCCAGAACCCCAGACCTGTCCCCAATCCCACCGGTTCCCTGACCACATCTGCTGGGACTGCTGCCTTTCGCACTGCCCCTCCCATAGCGGGCAAAGGCAGAGAGACGGGGGTGTGGGTGGGTGAGCCTGCCCTGCGGGGCGGAGGTACCTACGTCGGCTCTCCCAGCCGCATGGTGCCGTCGGCTCGGCACACGATCTCGCCGCGGGCCCCGTCCATGAACTGCGCCAGCCAGCCGATGCTGCCCACGAAGAAGCAGGCATTGACGTAGAAGAGGATGACGGCCGGGTAACGGTTCGAGTTCTTCCAGTCGGCAACAAATGTGGCCTGGGGCGGGGACAGGAGAGAAGAGCCGGCGGATGGGCCAGGGTCTGTGGCTGTGCATCACCCATTCCTGGCTTTGCTCCGGAGCCCTACTGGTCAGCCCCGCAGCCAAGAGCAGCAAAAGCCCACGCCAGCCACCAGGAGGTGCTCTGAGCCAATGCAGATTTCACTCCTCCCCTCTGCCCCCCCAGCCGGGTATCAGCTCCCATCCGGCAGCCCCCCGGCTCGCTCCGCTCACCAGGGTGAAGAAGGTGCAGAAGATGGTGACGGAGCTGAAGGCGGCGATATAAACGTGCATGTCGCGGTGCTCGTGCTCCGTGAAGAGGGGATTCTGGCACTGGATGCCGCAGCCCTCCACGTCCTCGTACCAGCTCTTGGGGTTGTCCGTCTGCACCAGCGGGGCCTCGCAGTGGCCCGAGCTGTTGAACTTTAGGTTCTGCACCTCGTTCTGGAGGTGGGCGGGAACGAGGGGCGGGACCAGAGAAGAAAGGAAAGGGATCGTTAGGGGTTGGAGGGACACTGTCACGAGAGGACGACCCACGCTGAGGGCTGGGAACCAGGACTCCTGAGTTCTTAGCCCAAGACCTGCCACTGACAGCCTGCCTGCCTCTGGGGGAACTGCGTACCCAGCCTGCCTCAGATAGGGATTACTCCACACACCCAGGGAGGTGTGACACTGAATCCACTGGGTGAAATCTGGCTTCGCTGAAATCAACGGCAGTTTTGCCATCGATTTTCATGGGACTGGGATTCCAACCCAGAGTCTGTAAAGCCCCTTCCAGCCAAAGTCCTTCTTGGGGGACCCTGCACTAACCCAGCGTGGCGTGGAAGCATTTCAGTTCTCCCAGTGCGAGGACGGGTTCCTCTTCCTTTAGCTCTGTGAGGGGAAGGGACATGGGAGGAGGGCTGGAGAGGGGTCGACCCAGATGCTCTGAAGGGAAGGGGCCAGGGGCAGATAGCGTTCGGAATCTCCCTCCCTCCCCCTGGTCAGGGTTAGAAGAAAGCCAGTCTCGCTGCGGTTCTGTACTAGTCACAGGACGCTCGAAAACTGTCTGTCAATAACCCTCATCTTGGTCTCACTGAAGCTGTAAAAATCCCCCCCCCCAATATTTCAATTGCCACCAAGTTTTCTAAAACTCTTCCCCTCGCGAAACACACAGGTTGGGTCTAAACCTACGCGACTATGCCTCTAGAGGGAGATTTTGTATTTCCTGTCCTCAGAGCAGGGGCAGGAATACCTGGTATCTCACATTTATACAGCACCTCCTAGGGGACCTCCAAACTACTTTACAAGGATCTCCCAACCACTGCTGAAATGCGGCCTCCTCTGGTGTGGAACAGAGTAGCTCAACAGTGCTGCACAACAGCCCTTTAGGGAGGGAAATCCAGAATAACTTCCCTGAGATTCCAGGGGGGATCTAGCTGTAGACAGGAGATAACTGTCCACTTTGTTTTGATGTCCCGGGCACAAAACAACCCCTCTCGTAGCACAGCGCCCCCTAGCACCATGCAAGGGCATTAATTCAGTCCCAACTCCGAAGGAAGAGCACCCACTCCGCAGCTAACACCGCTTCCTGCAGCACCAGAGTTTTGCTTAAGGGCTTCCCATCCAGATGAATTTAGAGCCTGCGAAAGGGGCTGGACTGACAGCCCTGGAACAAGAGGCCTCTGTTTATCTCCAGAGCAGGCAGAGCAATGTGTTTCAACCCTGCACAGGGAAGGGCAGTTGCTATGCTCCAGTCCGTCCATGGGACCAGAGGAACCGCTGGATGGAATCGGATCGGGGGCCAGAACTGTGGGTGGCCCTCCTGGCTATATAAAATGTCTGATCCTTTGATATTTCTGTGGACAGAGAACTTGCGGTAACTCCGGTGATGTGACCACCTGTCTCCTAGGAATTGAAATGAGACCCACCAACTTGCGGCCATTGAAGAGCCATCAAACGACTCATCGCCACAGCTAACGTTCCCCGCTCTGGCCAGGATCGGCACCCCCCCCCCTTGGCTGCATGGAGGGCGCTGTTTCTGCGGCCTGGAAGAGGCACGGGGACAGGACAGCCGTGCCATCGGCTGGACACCGGGCGCAACGGCGAGGTGTAAGACGCCTGCTTACCGGGCAGCCCTCGGGAAAGCGGTCTGTGGTGCACTTGAGGAAGTCGGGCCAGCCCCGCTCCCGCTCCACGATGGTGCATGGACCCCGCGTGGCCTGGCACAAGGTCTGGCTGGGCAGCTCCACCTGGCCGTCCTCACACTTGGGCATGTACACGGCGCAGAGCAAGGGCTGAATTGCGTCCCAGCAGCGAGGGGCGTTCCGCAAACCTGGCCGAAGGAAAAAGCAGCGGTGGAAACTCGGCACAGGTGTAGCACGCTGGCTCGGCACCGCCCCCTAGTGGCTGGGCCCACTGACAACAACAGCCAACCATCTACAGCTCAAGGAGTTACTTCATTAGGTCAACCAGGAAAGGCCTGGGTTTCTGGTGCTGAAACCCCCAGTTCAATACCCGCGGGCCACCACGGTGTCTGTACATTAGGACATGTAACGGAACCAGTAGGTCTGACATGCTCCATCCAGGGCTAGATAACGGCACGCACACCCGCAGCCCCCCGTCTCCCAGTCACAAAGAACGGGATTTACTTCTGGACCCGCTCTGTTAAATGGTACAGGGAAAAGATCAAACTCCCAGCACGCATGCCCACACGACACTCCTCCGCTCTTTCTCTATCCCCCTTCATCAACGACTAGCTCTCAGGATGGGGCGGGGTGGCTGCACACCCTGGCGCTAATAGACCCTCCGTTCCCAGATAGTTCCTGTGTCACAAATCCACCGTACGGCGAGTCCTTTGGCTATTATTTTTAACGTCACGCCGATATGTTGCCTTTTATAGCACCTTTGTGAATGATCTCCACACGCTTCACAAGGCACAGACATAGCGCACCAGTGGAAGGCAGCCACCTCTGGGGTGGAGGAGGACAGCAGTAAGGAGAAGGGCATTTTGGGCTGAGATCACCAGGGTAACCTTCCCTTCTTAGGAAAAGGGCCATGGGATGGTCAGCCCCCCCCGCACAGACAGGGCTTTTGAACTGACACCTCCTGCTAAAGAGCCAGGCCCAGCTGGTTGCATGGAGCAGGGGCGGCCAAACTGAGTGACTGTCCGAGCCGTGTACGGCAACCTTCAGAAGTCTGAGAGTCGGGGTGCACCTGCTGGGGCTCGGGGCTTCAGCCCTGCTCCGGCTGAAGCCCCGAGCCCCAGCAGTCATGTCCTGTGGGGCTCAAGCCCCTAGGACGCCCCCCCCCGCCGCCCTGCTGGGCAGAAGATGGAGATGAGGTGACACATGGGTGGGGTCATGCGCCGCCCCCCCCCGATTTTTGCCAGGTTCACATGGTGCCACCAGGCACCCTCCCTGCACGGCAGCGGCTGGAGCCGGCGAGCCGGGAGCTGCGGCCATGGGGCGAGGCAGTGGCAAACAGCTGGAAGCTGCTGCTTTTTGCTGTTACCCCTCCCCAGGGAGCTAAAGCAGAGACCCCTCCCTGCAGGTCCCAGCTGTCTGCCACTGCCTCTCCACACGGCGCTAACCCTGGGAGATGCAGGGACTAGGGGCCGCTGGGGGGGGGCACGCCTGGGTGGGGGTGACTCAAGCTGTTGGGGAGGGGGAACATTTACATTGTGCTCCCCCACTCTCAGCAGGCACCAGTCGTCTCTGGCAGCAGCCCCTAGCCCCACCACCGCGCCGGAGGGCAGAAGCCCCGAGCCTCCCCCACCCGTGGAGAATAGAAGGGACATGGGGGCACTGCAAGCTGCACTTTTACTGTAAAAGAGCCGCAAGAGCCCCGGTCTGGCCATGCCTGCCATAGGGGTCTGTTGATCTAGCCATGGAGGAAGACAGGCTAAGCTGACTCTGCTGGGATTTGAACCTACAGCTCCAGGGAGACAGGCAGAGCACTGAGCCGGTTATGATCGAATTCACCCTTCGTTGCCAACGAAAGCCCTACTTTAAAAAAAAAGCAATAAACGTAGCGAGTGGTCACATGGCTTCTCCTCTAGCCTGGGCCCATGCCTAGGCTGGGAGGGCAGCTTGGCCCCTGAGCGGGGACGACCCCAGGGCATTCCTCTCCCCAGGAGCAGCTCTTCAATCCTCCGGCTCCCTGTCATCTTGTGTCAGTAGCATCTGCCGCATCGGGTCGGCCCACTGGGCCATCGTGTTTGAAATCCATCCTCCCTCAGTGACCAATTACTGAATCTCCCGTGAAAGGCCGAACAAATCCTCCACCCCGCCGTAGTGATCAGAGAGCTCTTCCCCAGCAGCACTGAGGCAGCGGTGCAGAGCCTGCAGCTGCTTACGTAGTATTTGGCTTCCCGGGTACTCCAGGACACTCGGTATCATCTCCGATCGCAGGGCCGTTCCCTGCTGTCTCAATACCCACTTGCCACCCTCTGATGGGAGCAGCGGGCGTTCACTGCTAGCCTAGGCCACATCTGGGCTGGTGAGGCGGGTGGCAGATTCTGCATCTCCTTCCCGGTCTCTTGAGCTCGGTGATTGATGCCCTGAACCTCCCAACCAGCTCCGGGGGCCAGGCTGCTGAGTCATCGAGGGCAGCCCCTGCAGGGACATGTCTCCTCCTGCCGCGTGGTTTGCAAGGGTTCGGTAACGAGTGGCCTGCTTGCAAACAGGCCCTGTGATTATCCCGGGTCCGCAACCCTCCTGCTAACGGGACTTTCTGAGATCAATAAGTGAGCGGTTTGCACAGACACTGACAAAGCAGGTGAAGCATCATAGACATGAGCTCGCTGCAAAAGCACACGGGAGTACGTTTAATACCAAAGTATCCACAACAGTACGACATCTAAACACATGTTCCCTCAGCAGCTTCTTCTCTTTGCCTGGCCTCTCTGCAACTTTAATTAGCAGCGTCTTCCCCTTCTCTCTCTGTAGTGAAGTATTGTTCCTTATGGAGAAGGCAGTCTGGCCTAATGCTTAGAGCCCTGGTGCAGGAGTCATGACTAAGGCTCCGTGTTTGTCACGGGGGTCACAGAAGCCGCAGCAGGAGTTTGGGTGTGGGGGGCTCAGGGCTGGGGTGCAGGGTGATGCTTAGGATTGGAGGAGCTCCCCAGAAGGGCGACAGGAACTCCCCTCCCTCAGCACCTAGCTCCACGAGCTGCCCCCGCAGCTCCCATTGGCCGTGGTTCCCAGCCAATGGGAGCTGCAGAGCCGGGGCTTGGGGCAGCGTGGAGGCAGCACGTGGAACTAGGAGCTGGGGGTCCCCACTTCCCAGGAGATGGGTAGGGAGCCTGCTCCAGCCCACCAACTCCCCCCTTCCCAGCACCCGCAGCGCCCCCCAAGGCCGCAAGCCCCCCTCAGCACCCGCGATGCCCCCCTGGGCTGCGACTCCCCCCCCGCCCCGAGTGCCCATGATGCCCTCGGCCTGCGACTCCCTCCCCAGCACCCACAGCGCCACCCAGGCGGCCCTCCCCCCAAGTTTTAGTCAAGGGGTATATAGTACAAGTCATGGACAGGTCACGGGCCGTGAATTTTTGTTTACTGCCCGTGACCTGTCCATGCCTTTTACTGAAAATACCCGCGACTAAAATGTAGCCTTAGTCACGAGTCCTGGGTTCGCGTCCCAGCTCCGTCATTGACGCACCGTGTGAACTCATTTAGACCAGTGGTTCTCAACTAGGGATGCATATCCACCAACTCCTCTCGATATTGGCCTCGTTTTACAGCAGGCTACATAAAAAGCAGCAGCGAAGACAGTACAAACTCAAATTTCATACAGACAAGGACTTGTTTATACGGCTGTATACACTGACATGTGAGTACAGTATTTATAGTCCCATTGATTTATTTGATAAGTCTAGGGCAGAAAGGGAGACAGTCCGTACATTTTCGGTAATAGTGGCTGTGACTCTTTTGTATTTTTAGGTCTGAATTTGTGAGCAAGTCGTTTTTAAGTGAGGAGAAACTTGGGGGTACGCAAGACAAATCGGACTCCTGAAAGGGGACAGTCGTCGGGAAAGTGGAGAACCCCTGATTTAGACCTCTTGGTTTCTCCACTCCCTCCTACACAAAGTGGGGATAATACTGCCACCCCTCAGAGATAAGGGGTAGCACCTCGCCTTGGAAGCTCATTCAGTCCATAGCCTCCCTGCTGCGACTGCAACCAGGCTAGTTAGCAAGTGCCAGGGGTGACACTGGTTTGCCCTGTGGACACCTGTTCACGAAGAACATATTGCAGTTATTTCACTCAGGCCACTAAACTGCCATCCCTGTGAGGACAGCAGCCCCCTGAGCCAGCCAGTCCTCCAGAAATAGAGATCTTTGAAACACACCACACACCGGTCATCCATGGAACTCACTGCTTCAGGACAGAGACAAATAGCAAGATTCAAAATAATAATGAGACATGCATCTCACCGAACAAAAAGTCATTAAGGCACCATTAACACTTTAACCATGTCACGCTAGCAAAGCCCTTACTTAAGAGAACTCTCGAGTTGAGAATTTAAACGTAAATTAGGCAATTCTAAGTTGAAGGGATATGACCCGGTCAAATTTCACCCAAAGCTTATAGGCTTTGTAAAAAACCAACCGCAATCTCAAATGCTAAAGTTAATAAGTATTTTTTATTAAATGTAAAAATAAAATAAAATAGAGACCACCTACGAGCAAAACTCCTTTTCAGCATTTGCAAAGTAACACCGTGGCGCCATCCTAGCACCCCAGAGCTTGGAAGTGGGGAGAAAGGGGGAGGTGGAAGTGAAATGGACGTGAGCAGCTGGCATAAGAGAAGCAAATTAAAATTTTAAGTCATTTCCATGTTCATTGTCTCACCTGCTGTTAGCAGAATAGGAACGGCCATTTGTTCATTACAAACATTTGGATTTTTACCCTGACCAGCATTTCAGCATCAGTTTTAACTCCACCTTTGCTGCTCCTGCCAATGTTGGTACACGGTACATACCCGACACGGCCCTGGTGTCCTCACCCATCCCCCTCTCACAGGTCTGAGTCCTTCCCAGACCCTGCTCGCTTCTGAATATGGATCAGAGACTCCCTCACAACTTCACCCAGCAGCTTATACAAGCAGAAACCCCCCCAACCATCTCGCCGTGGGCCTGGAAGGTCCGTGGATTATATCACCATGTGATAAGATGGGGCTATATTCATGCATATTGGCATGGAAGCAGAGTTAGTTCCTGGAGAAGCGAGCATTTCCTGTCTGTATGTGGTGGTTGATAGGGGACATGTGGGTCTATGTACTTGAAAGTTATGCATGAAAAGAGTGTGTTGGGGGAGGGGTGGGGGGCCTGTCTCTGGCTACTTCAAGAGAGTGGATGGTTACAGGACAGCAGCATGGGGGCAGAGTTAAAGTTAATCTGGGAACTACAACTTCATGAACACTGCTGGCTCTGCATCCCACTAGATTTAGATTAAGGTCCCCTTGCACTTCTAAGGATTACAAAATCTTTTGCATGAAGTCCCTGGTGTCGTTTCAGAGCAAGCGGAGCTTTTAAGGGGTCTGGGTTTCATGTGTATTTAGTGAGCACGGTTACTGAGCTCAGAAAGAAGCAGGTGCGGCTCCCAAGGAGCTGCAGTGTGAGACACAGACAGTCTTGTATGTGCAAGCAGGCAGAAGGCTGTACAATGGCTGAGGAGCATGCCTGCATCTGGCTGATTAACAGCCAGCGTGAACGAGCCCTGATGGGTGCTGGCCTCATGGATTCGTACACCAGAACCAGCTTTGGCAGAAGGTTTGGACATGGAGATGGAGGCTGCCTGGTGACTCGTGCAGGAGAGGGAGGATATCCAAGGGGGAGAGGCCTGGAAGAAGGTGGGAAGAGAGATGGGCGGACAGGAGCTGAGAACAGGGACGGAGGGAGGAGAGGGTGTTGCCGCGTGGGGACTCGGAGGGGAGGCAGCCGCTGAGGCAGACGGCAAAGTGAACATAGAGGACGAGGGGTACGGCTCACGGGATGGGAGTGGAGGAGGTATCCAGGCTGGGCGCAGGGAGCTTTTCGGCAGCAACTGGGTGCGGAGGCAGAGGGGAAGGTTTAGAGGAAAGTTCAGATCAGGCGTCCTACCTGAAATGTGACAGGGGGACCTCCTGGAAGGGGATGAGAGGTGAGCGTGAGCACAGACTGGGATGGGAAGCTGCTTATATGGGGCCGAACTGCTGAATCCTGCTGTTCGAACAAGAATGATCTGAGGTCTGGGAAACCGGCCTTACAGCGACAGGTTAGAGAAGCTCAGTCTATTTAATTCATCCAAGAGAAGGCGAAGAGGTGACGACGACGATGGTAGGGGGAGGAGATTTGCTAGCAGAGGGCTCGGCTGTCTAGCCGGCCTTGATTCTGCAGCCTGCATTAACCATGCACCGGCCACAGAAACGCTTAGGCTCTTCTATTTACTGTGTGCTAAATGAGACATAAACACACTCGAGAGCTCATCTCTCAGACACCGAAAGCTGCTCTCCTCTCTCACTCCTAGCAACAAGCAGACCACGCATACTCTGCGGAAAGGGGAGTCTGGTCCAATGGTCAGAATATGGACCTGGGTGCCAGGACTCCTGGGATCTATCCCCACCTCGAGGAGCGGACCTGGTTCCACTCCCAGCTCTGCCATGGATTCTCTGTGTGACACGCTTCCCGTCATATCACCTGCCCAACAGGGATAACACTTCCCTAGCTCACCGACGTGCCTGTCACACGGGATGAGATCCTCAGTCGGAAGTCACTAGAGCAGGCCCAAGCCTTATATACACCAACGTCCGATATTGATCCTGGGGAGCGGGGTTCATCTTATAGGCTGGCCACTGGGCTGCCTCCATGCTGGAGAGATCCTTTACCCTCTCTGCATTCACTCCAGCTTTCCTGCTCCTGCTTTGTTGCAGGGCCGTGGTCACAAGGCTGGGGGTACAGCCGGGGCACCCCACTAGCTCCAAGAGGAAAGAAAAAGGCAGCTCCCGGGCCACCCTGGGAAAGAGCACGTCTTCCCTCCAAGTACGGGGAGCTTTTTAGTATAATGTATGCCTGGAGTAGGAGCCCTCTGGAGAATGCCCCGGTGCACCAAGCCACCCCTTACTTCATCCGCCAGCCCAACACGCTCTGTGCGAGCCGGGGAATGCAGGGGCCCCAGCACCCCTTTGCTTCCCAACAGGGGCTCCTTTCCTCCCTCCACACAGGCTCAGAAGAGAGGACAGGGGGAACCTTCCCCTCCCAGTGGGCACTGAGGGCTCTGGAAGGGATCCTAGAACCGTTGCCAGCCAGGAGGCAGGGCTGGCTCCTTTCCAGGCAGTTGCGAATGCACCGTTTGCCTGCGCCTGTTGGAATCTGCGTCAGCTGATGCCGTAGGCCCCAATCTGCTGCAGCTGACCGACCCCTCCACAGAACGTCACAGTCCCTAGAGGATATCAAGCCTCTGAGAAAGGCTGGCATTGCTGGAAGGAGTTTTCTGTGGCAACCCCATGCAAGGTTTTCCAAAGGGCTCAGCGCTGGTCTCTACGGGAGCTGAGTTAGGCCAACGTGGAGGGTTTTTGAAAAGCCCAACCCGACAGCTTCTTCAAGAAGCGCAAGCTGCAGAAAACCCTGCTGCCGGCAAAGGAGTCATGAAGTCGGCTAAGGAGACTCACCCCCACTGCCCCAGTGACCAAGCTCCGGCCAACGAAACCTTTAATGCTTTTTGACAGGTTTCAGAGGAGCAGCCGTGTTAGTCTGAAGTGAGCTGTAGCCCACGAAAGCTTATGCTCAGATAAATTTGTTAGTCTCTAAGGTGCCACAAGTCCTCCTGTTCTTTTTTTAATGCTTTTTGTATTTAGAGATTTAAAAAAAAAAAATCATTTAAGCCTATTCCCTACTTTGCATTGAAACCTAAAGACAAGTTAGAGGGGGATCCAAACAGGGCTGGGAGCGGAATGGGTCTTGCTACTTCACTAGCATCTGCAGATCACAGCAGCAAAGGAAAAAAAAAAAGACCGGGGCTGTCAATGCATCAGGCCACGAATTGAGGGAATCAGGTATAAATGTCTTCCTGTGATACAGTGTTGCTCCATAGTCACAGAGTTCAAGGCCCGAAGGGGCCATTAGATCAGCCTGCCCTCCTGTGTAACTCAGGCCACGACATTTCCCCCGATTTCCCCTGGGCTGAGCCAATCACTTGCATTTGACTTAAGCGTATCTTCCCGACAGGCCTCCCTCCAGGTCTGATCTGAAGTCAGCAAGAGCTGGCGAATTCACCATTTGTTAAAGACGACGTTAGGACCCCGTATTTCCTCCCCACGGATGCCGTCATACACTGTCATCAAGTCACCTCTTGGGCTTCTTTTGGAGAAGGTAAACGGACGGAGCTCTTTCGGTCCCTCATTGTGAGGCATTTTCTCCATTTCTGCGGCTCTTCCCTGCACCCGCTGCAATTTTTCAATGTTCTTTTTCAAACGCGGAAGCTAGGCCTGGACAAGGTATTCCAGTATTTTGCCACTGACACAGGTAAAATCACCTCCTTTCTCCTATTCCCCACCCACCCCGTTTACACATTCCAGGACCACGTTGGCCCTTTTGCAACAGGATGGCACTGGGAGCTCATTTTGAGTAGCTTGCCCACTTCCACAGTCATTGCTTTCCAGGATGCAGTCCCCCACACTGTGGCAATGTCCCATGTTCTCTGTTTCTAGGTGTAGAACTTTGCATTGGTCTGTATCAAAACACATATACAGAGGCAGGTTCTCATGCTGCATCCATCACCATGGTATCGGAGCACCAGGAATACATCGTGTGGTCCTTTTCGGCTTCCTCTAGAGCACACGGCATGCCAGACGAACCACTGGTTGACTCAGATATGGGCACCTCTACTTTCCTAGAGCTATAACTCTCCCCCCGCCTCCCCGATATCATCCTTGTGTTGAGGGATAGCTGACGACAGCTCTAACAACTCAGACTAATTTGGGATACAGAGTCCAGTGGGCACATCTAAAGGAGGGTTCAATCACACGCCAGCCCAGAATCAGAGAACCCTAGGGTTAGACAGGACCGCAAGGGTCATCTGCTCTAACCCTCTGCCAAGAGGCAAGATAAACCACCCAAGACAGATGACAGGTTTCAGAGTAACAGCCGTGTTAGTCTGTATTCGCAAAAAGAAAAGGAGTACTTGTGGCACCTTAGAGACTAACCAATTTATTTGAGCATAAGCTTTCGTGAGCTACAGCTCACTTCATTGAGTGAGCTGTAGCTCACGAAAGCTTATGCTTAAATAAATTGGTTAGTCTCTAAGGTGCCACAAGTCCTCCTTTTCTTTTTGCCAAGACAGATGGAGACCCGGTCTCTTTTCGAAAACCTCCAGTGAAAGAGATTCCCCGACCTCCCTAGGCGCCTGTTCCATGGTCTGGCTGGTCTTACAGTTAGCAAGGTTTAATCTAAATCTGATTCCTGGTAGCTTTGTCTACAGGCACACGGTCCAAAAAGGAGACTATGCTAATAACAACAGTGCAACGTGAGTTCAGGCAGAGACAATATTCGCCACGTATGACCCTCATACACTGCAAGCCAGTTGGTGCTGTTGGTTTCCTCCATCTAGGATACATGGACCTCTTCCGTCTTTAACAAGGAGGTGCATCCTATGGACACTGCTTGCCCCGCGTCCAGTGCCTGGTCCTGTTGCATGCAGGGCTCTGTAGTTTCAATAGTATGCACATAGATACAAAAGATGTGGCCAGTTTCAGTGCGCTCCAGCTAATGCAAATTAGATTTGGTGCATGGGATCCTAGCAGATTGCTCGTGCAAGTGTCGGATGGGGAAAGGTTGGCTGCCCCCACGCCTCAGGGTGTGCTGATGAATGCTCAGAACAAAAGGGGCAGCAAAAGCTCATTTCGTTTGGTGTGCCCTGATCTTATCACGGTGAAACCCGCCAGACGCACTCGGGGAGTGAAGTTCTCCATTCAGCCACCCCCCCAGGCACAGCCACAGCAACAGCACCGTTCACAGCCCCAAACTAGTACGTCTGACTCCTGACACCCGCCCCAGGAGGCTTTCACGGCCCACGCTCTTGGGAGTTCTAACGAGGGGGCCAACCCTGGTTTTGTTTCCTAGGAGTTAGGCTGAGACTACCATCTCATCGCAGGTGGTGACTTACAGCTCCTCCTGACACAGGCCGGGTCAGAACGGCAGAACGATCAAGGAAAGAGACAACGGCTCATTACCAGTCTCCTAAGCCAGTGACTCTCACCCTTTCCAGATGACTGTCCCCCTTTCAGGAGTCTGATTTGTCTTGTGCACGCTTGCTTCCACCTCACTTAAAAACGACCTGGCTACAAAATCAGACAAAAATACAAGGGTCCCAGCACACTATTACTGACAAATTGCTGACTTTCTCATTGACCACATAACTACAATAAGTCAATTGGACTGTAAATACTGTACTTACATGTCAGTGTCTACTATATAGAGCAGTCTAAACCAGTCATTGTCTGTATGAAATTTTAGTTGGTACTGACTTCACTAGTGCTTTTGATGCTGCCTGTTGGAAAGCTAGGCCAATATCTAGATAAGTCAATGTAACCCCTGGAAGACCTTTGCGTACCCCAAGGGGTACGTGTCCCGCTGGTTGAGAACCACTGTCCTAAGCCACCCAATTCCCCCAGCTCCCTCATTTGCACCTGACCAATTCCCTCCCCATCTTTCCACCCTCAGCCTCCAGGGCAGGGCCTTGGAGCAGAGCCCCTGGAGCAGCTCCGGAGCAGTGGAGCTGCAGGTTTTTGGCTGGAGCTGGAGCGGAGCCGGAGCCCAGCTCCAAAGCCCTGCTCCAGGGACAGCGGCCTTCGGAGGGTTCCCCCTCTGGGGCTGGGAATCAGCTGCTGCTGCTGCTGCGATCAGGATTCATTGAAGCCTCGGAGAAGTGGCTCTATGGAATTGCCCCTGGTAACCACTGGCTCCTACCTGTTTAGATTACAGACAACAATGGAAGGCTGGTCCTGGCCCTCCTGGCTGCATGGAAGAGCAACAGATTTACTGGGGAGAAGCAAAGCAACCCCCCGTTCTGCCTGCGGATCAGCTGTGAAACTGCCCAGTCCTGAGGGCAGGCAAGCCGCAGGAAAACACCCAGACCCTGGCTGGAGAGCGCAAAGAACCAACTTTCCCCTTTGCACTTCCAAGTGCAGACCTGCTCAGGGAAGCCACCAGTGGGAATTACCAGTTGCTTTCCTGGCCACCTCTGCACATCCGAGCGCCGCACCCAGCATGCCATCCGCGGTCCCACATAGCTGGGCACCGTACGAACCTAGGGTCACCGTAGGGCTGGTGTGATGACACATTGCACGCTGTCGGTGGGGCCTGAACCCTGGACCATCAGTACCAAAAGTACAGACCGGTGACGCTTGAGCTAAAGGAATCCCTCTGCCAGCTGGCAGCAGTAGAAGGCTCTTACCACTAAGGTAGGCCCAGCCACTTTAAGCTGGTGCATTACAGCCAAGGGAATAAAGGGAGCCCAGGATGCATCTGTAAGAACTACACTCCCCTCTGACCTGCCCCCCAATTCCCCAAGCCCCCCGTGAGCTTGGCTTCTTCTCTCCCCATTGCCACCTGCGCTCACCCACCCACTGCCCAAGTGATCTATCCCTGCATGGTGTGCCCTGAAATACCCCCTCCATTTGGACCCAATGGCCCCGTAACACCCTGTATGGCCTGTCCCCATGCTCCTCCAGGCTCCCTTGTCCTTTGCCCTCCCTGCACTTCCCCCCAATACCTCCTGCATTTGCCCCCAGCACCCCATGATGTGCCCCTTCCTCCAATGCCCCCTGCGGGACATGCACCCTCCTCCCAGTGTCCTCTTCCTCCTGCATTTCCCCTCGGCCTCCCCTGATGTGCTCCTTCCCCCCATGTTCTCATCATGATCTGCCCCCTCCTGCTGCATTTGCGCCCCAGTCCTACATGATATCTCCCCTCCCCCAAGCCTCCTGCATGACCTCCCCCTCCATTTGTCCCCAGCCCTTCCCCCATGCCCTGCCCCTTCCCACAGTGCTCCCTACATGACCTGCCTGCTTCCCCTGAATTTGCCCCCATTACCTACTCCCCTGCATTGGCCCCCAGACCCCTATGTCCTGCCCCCTCCCCCTGCGTTAACCCCCAGCTCCCCATGCCCTGCCCGTTCCCCCGGCATTGCCCCCCATACCAGGCCCCCTCACCCTGCTTTGGCCCCCAGGCCTCATGCTCTGCCCCCCCGCATTGGCCCTCGGCCCCCTATGCCCTGCCCCCCTACACTGCCCCCCATATCCTATCCCCCTGCACTAGCCCCCAGCCCCCCATGCTCTGTCCCCCCTGCATTAACCCTCAGCCACCTATGCCCTGCCCCTGCATGGCCCCCTCCCCATGCCTGTCCCTCCCTCCCCTGGCCCCCCAGCCATTAGCTCCCAGCCCCCCGCCCCCGTACCGGACCAGAGCAGCAGCTTGTCGTGCGCCTCCTCCTGGGAGCCCGAGTCGGCGGCCAGCAGCGTGGAGGTGGCGGCGTAGGGCAGCGCCGAGCCCAGGCAGACGCTGGAGCGGAGGCGCTCGCAGGGCGCCGCTCGCTTGCAGCGGTCCCGGGCGGCCGAGGCGTTGAGCTGCGCCCCGCGGCAGGCGGGCGGCCCCGGGCCCAGGCCCAGCAGCAGCAGCAGCAGCCCCCAGAGCAGGGGGCCCCGGCCCCAGCCCGCCGGGGCCATCCCCGGCCCCCCCTCGCCCTCCCTAGGGCGAGCCGGGCCCCGGGGCCGCGGGCCACTCTGCAAACTCCCAGCCATCTTGGCCAGCCTCGCCCCGCGGCCCCCCCGCGCCCAGGATCATCCTAGCGCCCCCCCCCCCCAGTATCCACCCCTCAACCTGCCCCCTTCGCTCCCGCAGCCCCGGGGGGCATTCCCGGGGCAGGCTGCCCTGCCCCCAGCACCGAGCTCCCCAAAATGTCCCGCGGGAGGGAGGGACGGGCCTTGAAAACGCGGCTCCCCCCCCCTCCCAGCCCCCTCTCCTTGCGCGCACAACCCAAAAAGTTTGCAAGGGAAAAGAGGAAAGTTGGAAAACAGGCCGCCCCCCCCCCCCCCGCGGAATCCTCCACCTCCCCCTGCTAGAAACTTGTCTTGCGCCTTCCCCTTCCCTGCCTCCTTTGTTGTCCTTGCTCCTTTCTCAGGAATGCACAGGCTGGAGGGAGCCAAAAAGGGCGAGGGGGAGCGAGGGAGCGGGGCCCTCCCCCTGCTCCGCACGGAGAGCGGCAGGAGAAACGTGGGGAGCAGAAAGGAAGCCCCTCGCCTGGCTGCCTAGCAGCGGGGATCTGTCTGCAAGTAAGGGGGAGGCAGCCCCCACCCCCAAATCGGGGGCCGGTCAGCCGGCAGCACCGCCCGGGAGAAGAGAGCTCCCCTGGGGCTCGAGCTTTTATGGCACATTTTGGGCAGGACAAAGGGACCGCACAGTGCCCCGGAGCAGGGGAGAAGTGTGTGGGGACGCGTGTGTCTTAGTCCAACTCCAGGTTGTTCCACTTCCAGGCGCTGCCCTTCGGCATCGGAGCCCGATCCCGCTCGCTGCCCTCTGCAAGGGAAGCCAGGTTCATAGGATCCTAGCCCCTGAGGGTTGGAAGAGACCGCAGGAGGTCCTCGAGTCCCCTTCTGGAAGCGCCCTGCTTTTGAAAAGGACTCGCACCCCCGATTTGTCAAACGCGGCTGGGAGCCACAACCTCCGTCTGAATCCGCCCCCCCCTTCAAAGCCTTTGTCCGCAGACCCTGGTTTGGAGCGCAGAATCCAGACCCCCCTGGGCAGTGGTTTTCAAGCAGGGGGAGGGGCGGGTCTGTGAGCCCCTTGGGGGTCCACAGACTGTGTCTAAGATTTCCAAAGGGGTCCGCTCCTCCATTTGAAAATGTTTGGGGGTCTGCCCATGAAAAAAGGTTGAAAACCCCCGATCTAGGGCAATGGCTCTCCACCTTTCCAGGCTCCTGTACCCCTTTCAGGAGTCCCATTGGTCTCGTGTACCCCCAAGTGTCTCCTCACTTAAAAACGACTTGCTCACAAAATCACATAAAAACACAAGTGTCACAAAAAGAACAGGAGGACTTGTGGCACCTTGGAGACTAACCCATTTATTAGAGCCTAAGCTTTCCTGAGCTACAAGCCACTTCATCAGATGCTGTAGCTCAGGAAAGCTTAGGCTCAAATAAATGGGTTAGTCTCCAAGGTGCCACAAGTCCTCCTGTTCTTTTTGCAGATACAGACTCACACGGCTGCTACTCTGAAAAGTGTCACGGTCACACTAGTACTGAAAAGCATGCGGACTTCCTCATTTTTACCATATAATTATAAATCAATTGGAATATAAATATTGTACTCACACTTCAGTGTATCCTAGATACAGCCCTCTAAACAAGACATTGTATGAAATTTTAGTTTGTACTGACTTCACTAGTGCTTTTTACATAACCTGTTGTAAAACTAGGCCAAGATCTAGATGAGTTGAGTACCCCCCGGAAGACCCATGCGTGCCACCAGGGATATGGCGACCCCTGGTAGAGAACCACTGACCTAGGGCAGTAGTTTGGGGCTGCTAATGCCCCTCCCCCATCAACCTAAGGTTTTTGGAAGTTCCCCCTTTCTGGCCCAGATCTGTGATCATTCGTTTTCAGTGGATTTTGTATCGCTCCAGACCATATTTAAATATATATTACACATTAATGATATATATTATTATTTAGCTATTGCTCACCTATAGAAGAGCTACGTATTAGCTCATTTCATGGAATATCAGGGTTGGAAGGGACCTCAAGAGGTCATCTAGTCCAACCCCTTGGGGCAGGACCACCAATCCCCAATTTTTGCCTCGGATCCCTAAATGGCCCCCTCAAGGATTGAAATCACAACCCTGGGTTTAGCAGGCCACTGCCCAAGCCACTGAGCCATCCCTCCCCCCTGCAGATTCTCCAAGCCACTTTTAAGCCCCATTGTGTAGATCCTGGACAAACTAAACATAAAAAACCAAGAGTCCCTTTGCAGCTGAATTTACGATCTGTATTTTCCCCGCTGGTTCCAGGCCTGTCTTTGCCCCGGTTTTTGTTCTTCATGCCTACCAGTGCCCTCTCCGTGGCGCAGACCCACTTGTGGTGGCACTCACGTTTGAAGACGGCACGGATGTTTTTACCCCTGGCTCCAATTCAGAGCAACTGTCAACAACGTGGGGATAAAAACACCAGCAGGGCCCGGTCCCCGCTAGTTCCCCGGGGGCTGCCTGGGGAACACTATTCATGGATAGGGTAGATAAACAGCAGGGTCTTCAGCAACCCAGCTGCTGCAAAACTTAGCGGTGGGGGGAGGGAGGCTGGACCCAAATGCACCACCCCTGAAACAAGCCTGTGACCTCAGCTGCATGCTGGCGCTCCAACCACCTGCTAACCTGCAATGCCAGGCAGGGAGCTGCCTGCAAATTCCCCATCAGCATGGCGACTGGGAAGTGGGTCCCAGCCAGCATCAGAGAGCAGTCTACTGGCCCAGTCCCAGACAGCGCTCCCCTTTCAAGTCGACTTTTAGGACAGTGAGTGTACATCTGTATGAAGAGAGGCAGCACGGGTCTAATAATTAGGATGGGGGAATGGTGCCAGATCACCTGGGCACCCCATTTAAACCACCCCACCTCAATTTCCCCCTCTGTAAAATGAAGATAATATGCATGCTGGTAAAGAGCTTTGAGCATCTTACATAACAGATATGAGCACAAAGTTATGGTGAGCCCCTTTGTGCTAGTGGGGGAGGCTGCTGGGATTCAACAGCTGGGGTTCTAAGGTCAAGCCCCCCCAAAATTAAGCCCATTCAATGTTTTGTATTTAAATATACAGACACAGCTGCTTAAATAATCTTAGGTTCTTAACCTCGCAAACGTATTGCTTTAACCCAAAACCACCCTAGGAAAGAAGGAGGATGTGTGGTGCTAACCTGTCCAAGGTTTTAGGGACTTTTTAAAACTAAGGAATTTCAGCTTAGGTACTGCCCAGCTAAGGGTGAGAACGTGGCCCCCTCACAGATACTACTTCGTATCTGAGAATTTCGATGATCTGCTTTTAAAGTAGTAAAGAGATTCTCAGGGAAAGATCCAGGGGGTGCTGGAAAAGGCCATGGACTGGGACTTGGGCTCTATTCCTGGCTCAAGCACCAACTTCCTGTGTGACCTTCACTTTGCTTCCATCTTGTCTGTTTAGACGGTGAAGCCAGCTCTCCACTCCAGCCTTACGTCGCTCTAACTACGTCACTCAGGGGGGTGAAAAATCCACGCCCCGGCAGGATGTAATTTACTGACCTAACCCCCGATGGAGACAGCAAAAGGAGAACTTCTCCCATCAACAAAGCAACTATCGATGGGGGCGGGATCACTTGGTGATTCCCTGTTCTGTTCATTCCCCCTGGGGCACCTGGCACTGGCAGAAGACAGGACACTGGGCTAGATGGACCTTTGGCCTGACCCCACATGGCTGTTCTTACGTTCTCTGGTGGAGATGGATTAACTACGCTGACAGGAGAGCTTCTCCCATCGGCCTAGGAGCATCTCTGCTTAAGCGCTACGGGGCCTAGCCGCATTGATGCGGCTGCGCCGATGCCGCATTTTAAGCGTAGATCTGCCCTAAGTGTGACGCGAGCAGACCAGGTGTCAGCTCGTGCCAAGGCCCCGGGGCCTCCATGGAACACTGGCAGACGTAGGGCTGGAAACCAGTCTGGCTCACGTGTGCTTACATGCTGGTAGAACAGAGGTTACGTTTAGAAGAATGTGATTAGTCTTTATGGAACGCCTGTCGGACGCTGCGTGTAGCGATCTCACTTGTAAGCTGTAGCCCACGTTATAAGGGGTTTGCCTTGTAAACCTCTGCAACTCACCCTGCAGGAAAGACGCATTAACTCATGGAAGATGCTGGCTTCCTACAAAAGGTGTTAGTCCTGCCCCCCAAGAAGGCCCATTGAAACCAAACGAACCACTGTGACTCATCAATGAGCAAAGATTTTAATTGCATTCCTCCCTGCCCCCTCCACTCCCATGAAGAAGAAACCACCATGTGAATTCATCCCAGCAGCTCAAACTCTGGGAGGAAGGGAATAAAAATCGCCAAGAAGAAACCGGGCCTACATCCACACTAGAGAGCTTACAGAGGCACCTCTGTAATACTCTCAAGCAGCCGCTTTATGCCAACGGGAGAGAGCTCTTCCACCGACATAATCAAAGCACCCCCAACGAGCAGTGCTGGCGGGAGAAGCTCTCCCGTCGACACAGTGGTGTGCACACAACCACGTGTGCTGGCAAAACTTATGTCGCTCAGGGTGGGGTTTTTTCAGACCCTCGAGGGACGTAAGTTTTGCCCTCGTAAGTGGTAATGTAGACTGGGTCTCTGTGCTGCTTGGACTTCAGAAAGGGCAAGATTTCTAAGCAGAAGCAAGGGATCCCCAGCTGCTTGGCCTGGGTTAGCCCTAGAAGACATGTAGAGCTTGCATATTACAGCAGCTTCTAGTACCTTTGAGTCACTCCAAGCAGCTTGACAAACTCTTTGGGAGTGGAACAGGGTCTTACTGTGCGTTCATACAGCTCCTAGCACAATGGGGCTCTGAGCACAGTTGGCCTCTCCAGGCACTATTCATACAAACAGCAGATCAAGCTGCTCCTTACAGGTGATTAGTAAAGAACAACAGCTGGGTTGTGGCTTCTGTGATGTCTAATGAGAGTGTGGAAGATTTCTCCTGCCCCCCCCGCCACTTGGTGCTTGCCTAGAAACCTCCAGTCTGGCTTTCCCCAGTTTTTGCTGGAGCTGTCTTTGGAGAGCCAGATAAGCAGGGCAGGGTCCTTCTGTGCCTTTAATTGACAGGACAGCAAGGGTACTGGTTCAGCAGAGATCTCATCTCCTGCTTGTCCCGTGTTTGAGTTACAGAGACATTAACAAGAGAGACATGTGCAGCGCTTGGGGGTGGGTATCTTTGCTGCCCCCCATGTCTGGTCAGGAGCTATACCCCTTATAACACTAAACTAGGCCTTCCTTATCTCACTTGCCAGCCATGTCTCCAGCCGTTCAGGAGTGGACTCTGAAGGAAGTCCCACGCCTGTCCAGCTAGGTTGGAGGGACAAAGGCTATGATGTGGGGAGACAGACAGCTGCTCCCCTGAGGGAACACAAGAAAATCCATCGAAGGAAGTTTTCCTCCTTAAAGGAGATTGGCCAGTGCTATCAGTCAGAGCTGATCCTCGTAGGGCTCAGCCCTCATTTATGACAGTCCTTGAACCAGCCCAGTTCTACTGTCTTGGCTTCTGAGCCAGGTCTCACCCAAGCAGAACTTGGAAAAGCAGACTGCTTGTATTCTCTACCCCTGGGCTGCTCGTCTGGTGGGACACGACCCAGCTAGGATGAGGGGGGTACTCACCCAGCACAAAGCCCACATCCCAAAGTGGCAGAAAAGAGACGGCCAGGATGCAAATCCCTGCTGCAAAGGATGGGGGGAATATGGAGGCGTGCCGGACAATTTGGTGGCTCCAAAGGGAGTTGAGAAGCATAGCTCTGTTTCTTCATGCCAGCCCTCCTCCTAGCCCCCAACAAAGCCCCCTGCATTAGCACACCAGGATAGGTGTGGGCAGTGTGACTCGGCCATTCCTTGCCTTACTCACACACAGTGTGTTTGGTCTGCACAACCCAGGCCCGCCCCAGTCATTTACACAGAAACGATCTAGCTTTCTCCAGCATGAAAATTTGCTCACAGCTGGGCCCTCCAGCCGTAGGGCCAGACTGGACACTGCTCTTTTACTTGCCCCTGGAGACATTAGCGCAGAGTCCCTGGCTCAGTCTCTCCCAGCCCGTGGAGCTGAAACATAGCCAAGGCGCTGGGGTGGGGGGTGGGGAGAGGAGACACGCAGGGGGACCACACACTGAGCCCAAAGCTGGCAGCTTCAGCCAGGGCTGAGCCCTCCCTGCCTTTCCCAGCAAGCTGAATGGAGCCAGCCGAAGAAAACCCCACCCCCGTTCACAGCGAGCGCGGCCTGCTGAAAAGCTGCAGCAGGGCCCTCAGAACTGGGGGAAGGCACCGGGGGGGGGGGGCCTGTTTTCAGGGAGGGAGCCTGGGGCCAGCTCCAGCGGCTGGAAGTGCAAGGGGAGGCAGATTCGGAAGCAGCAGAGATGGAGCCCATGCAGCTGCTGGCCCTCTTCCAAACAGCCCAGGGCCCAGTTTGTCGGGACGCCAAGAAGCGATCTCCGCTCAAGACCCTGAGCCCCTTCTTATCCCCTTTCAAAGAGGATGGGGCGGGAGAAGGGGCGTGTGGGAAGAGAGAGTTGTACTTCTGTGACCTCCCGGTGCCGTTGTCACCCAAACCCACGCGGTGCTTGCATGGAACCAGTAAGGGAGGAGAGGGCCCACTGCAACCCAGCAGGGCAGCAAGCAGCACTGGGCTGCAATTAGAAGAAAGCTCGGCTGCCCAGAAGGAAGAGGTTCCTGACAGCGAGGGGTCTGCTGGGCTGGGGGCACTTATGAGTAGACAGGACAGCCTCCTCAATGGTACAATTCTGTCCTGGCAGGCGTGCTGGAACAATCGGTGCTGAGAGCCACCGCACCAAACTGTAAACCCTGCATATAATGGAAACCACTTCAAGCCGAGGGGCAAGGAGGTGGTAGGACCCCTAATTCCAGCACCCATGTGCACAGTTCAAGGAGCATGGCAGGATAGATTCAGAGCCTGGAAAGGGACCATCACGCAGATCGAGCATGACGTGCATCACACTGGCCTCGAATTTCACCCAGCCGTTCCTGCATTGAGACCAGCAGCTCAGCATCAAACCAGGGCAGGAGCTGCCATCTTGTCCCCAGCACTGTTACCAAGTTGCATTCCCCTAGTGCCTAGGAGCCCCCCGTCACTGACCAGGCCCCTGCTGTGCTCGATGCTGTGCAAACAGGACAGACAGATGCATTAGGAAGGGAGAGATTCTCCAGCAGGCACAGCTCCAGGCTAGCAGCCAATTCCCCTTCCCAGAGTACTGTTCAATCAGGCCAGGGGCGGGGGCCTGAGCAGCTTCTACACCTTGCCCCTGCCTACACACAGGGGCAACACACACTCGAGACAAGCGCCACCCTCCCAGCTTGGTAGACAGCGATTCTGATATATGCACTGACTCAAGTAGCGTAGCAGGCTGCTGTCGCCTATGAAACCTCAGACGCTCCTGCTCCAAAAAGCACAGAGCACTCTGCTCCTTGAACGGAAGGAGAATCTGCATGAGCAATACAGTGCTTATGACCCAGTTGAGCTGTTCTGATTCCATCCAGCAGAGGGCAGGAGTGCGCGCGTTTTATTCAGGGCAGGTGCAGTACAGAGAAAACCAAACTATAACTTCAGCCAGAACCCGACTTGCTTTCATTCTCCGCAGAAGCAAAGGAAAACATCACAGAGGAGTTAATTTCACAGACAAATATCGAACCCATGTGTTACTTACAAACCTCCAAAAAGAGAGAAGTCTGTGCCGTTCCCACCCTTTGTACAGTGTTCAAAATATCTATCTGTGCATGTTCCCAGAGGCCCGTGACAGCCTCTCCATGCCAGGAGGAGATGCTGCCTCTTGGGGCCAGGAGAGAACACGGGCAGATGTCCATCCACAGAGGTAACACACACACAGATCATGGGGTCTCGCCCTCCACCGTGGGGCAGCTAGTGGTGTTTGCAGGGCACACGCTAACTGAGTGTTACTGGCGGAGGGGAAGAATGGTTGTACCTTCCTCTGACCACCTGGCACCAGCCCCTGTCCAAGATAAGCTGCCCACAGGCATTAGGGCCGCAAGGGACTGTTACGAACATCTCATCTGACTTCCTGCAGAGCACAGGCTGGAGAATTCTGCCAAGTGACGCCTGGATCAGGCCCATAATGTATGGTTGAATTGGGGCAACTTTTAGAAAGTCACCCAGCCTCGATGCAAAGGGCCCACCTGATGGAGAAGCAGCCCCATCCCTGGGGAAGCTGTTCTAATGGTCCATTACTGGGAACAATTTGCACCATATTTCCAGTTTCAACTCTGCCAACTCCCAGCCCTGGGATCATGTTCCACCTTTGCCTGCTAGGCTATGGAGCCCCCCAGTATCAAATATCTTCACTAGATGGATGAGCCACTGGTTCGGATGCAGCAAACCCTATGGGAAGAGATGCTGTACTGCTTTTCCTTTTTTCAGAGTAACAGCCGTGTTAGTCTGTATTCGCAAAAAGAACAGGAGGACTTGTGGCACCTTAGAGACTAACCAATTTATTTGAGCATGAGCTTTCGTGAGCTACAGCTCACTTCATCGGATGTGTTCTCTCAGTCCCACCCTGCCTGGGTCACCCACGCCAGGCTGACGACTGCAAACCCGTTACCCCGATCGCTTCCTGCCACGCCGCCCCTCATCGCTGCCTTACACAAGGGGGTAGGGTGGGCATCTCTCGCCAGCAATGTTGGATAGGTATAGAGCGTTTGGATACAAAACTGCTTACCTCCTCCTGCCTCTGTGTTAACAGTGTGACTTCGCCCCCCTTAGCGGTGACACCACGGACACAGGTTTTTGAGCCTGTTCCTGGCTGAGCTAACAGACTTGGTCCTTTAGCTCAAACAGTAGCAGCTTACGTTTCTAGAGCCAGAGATCGCAGGTTCAATCCCTGCGGATGGATCCAATCAGGAGCATCATCGTACACACAGCAGAGAGAGCTCAGCAAGAAAGCAGCTGCTCTGAGGGTTTAAAATCCCAAAATTCGAGGCTTGGGGGAGCTGAATTCTGTGTAGCCAGACTGGTAGAAGCTACCACCATTGATGGCCCTGCCAACTGGACTCTTCTGTGCCCAGAACTGGCCACTCCACTGCAGTCTCTGCTCTATGCTTGAGGGTCTGCTGCTTCAGTCCCTTCCCACAGCCAAGCTCCCGGGGCCGCGGGCCACATCGGATGGACCTGGAGTAGCCAACGCACCCTCTGATCTTTGGCTGTGTCCACTGAACTCGAGAGTCCAGAGCCAAGACCCACGAGGGCCTCCGGCTAGACTACAAACCCACAGATTGAGGGCTTCCCAGAGCCGCTGACAGCTGCTGCCTGCCACAGGGATCAGCTTTGAGAAACTCGGCCTCTCGGGAGGTTTCCAAGAGCCCAAACAGTCACCTCCAAGGCAACCCAGCTGTGTGCTGCGGAGATACCAGCCCTGCCAGGGACCGCGGTGAGTCTTCCCCGGCAGAGAGTAACAACGGTCAGCCCTGCCTGGGCAGGGACTGGAAGCCCTAGCGGTGAAAGGCTTCATATCCCGTGCCCAAGACCCACTTCAGACTCAGACGGTGCCCCCAGACTGGAGTCAGTGCCCTGGAGGGCTGGGCTCCAGACCCCATTCCTGCCCCTCCTCCCCCCCCCGGAGTCTGGTTTTTGGCAACTAGTTACATCCTCTAGCCCTCCCCCCTTAGCAGCCCCCTCCTGATATATTTAAGCCAGAGGAGCATCAGTAAAGATCAGTGCAGGGTCGGGGGCTGATCATTCTCCTGTCTGGCGTCACTCCCATCTGGATACAGGCAGCTGGTCCAGGGCTGGGAAGCTGGCAAGGCCCCCCTCCCCGTGCTCCAAGACCACACAAGAGGAAAGAAGCTTGTACCTGCATTATACCCCCACCCACTTACCTCCCTTCCATACCAGCCAGCCCAGCTGTGCCCTAGTAGCACCAATGCGTCAGCCTTCTAGGGGAAGGCGCAGCCAAGCCAGCTCTCAAGGCAATTCCCAGAGAGGGCAGCTGGGAAATATTTTGCTCTTTTCCCTCTTAAAAAAAAAAACAAACCCCAAAAAACGCTGCCCAAAAAAGGGACCACGATGTCAGTTACTTGGGCGGGGACGCTGCAGATGATGCCTGAGATGCAGCAGCTTCTCGCTGCGGGCCTTGGGGGCTGCGGGGGGGTCTTCTGCTCTCCGGGGGGCTACCCCCATGTCCCGTCCCGGGCAGGGTGAGCAATCGCAGGGGAAAAATGCAGGTCTCTTCTTCCTCCCCACGCCGTTCCCTGCCGGAGGGGCGAGAAACACTTCCCCAGCAAGGAAGCCCTCGCTCGTCTCGGTTGGGTTTCAGTTCCAAGGATCCGCTCGGTGCTGCTGATTGTAGAGCTGCAGCTTGATCTGGTCTTTGATCTGGTTGCTGAGGATCTGGGAGAGCAGGATTCCCACCAGCTGCAAGGAGAGGAAAGTGCCAAAGGCCGAACCCACCCGGGAGGGCTCAGGAACAGGTGAGTGTGCGGCTCCAACTGGGAACAGCCAGCATCCCCGCCGGCCAATCGGTGTGCTCCCCTCCCGAGGTGAAGCCAATCGGAAAGCTCTCACCCAGCGACAAGCGCACGGCTATTGACGAGAATATCCGTCGTTTACGTTTGGTGTTAGAATCCTAGAATCTCAGGGTTGGAAGGGACCTCAGGAGGTCATCTAGTCCGACCCCCTGCCCAAAGCAGGACCAATCCCCAATTTTTGCCCCGATCCCTAAATGGCCCCCTCAAGGATTGAACTCACAACCCTGGGTTTAGCAGGCCAATATTCAAACCACTGAGCCATCCCTCCCCCCTCTCGAGAGAGACTCGCGGCCCAGGCTGGAGCTGGGAAAGGGGCGAGCGGGCCAGGCAAAGGCTCCCCCCACGCCCAGTAACTGTGCCGAGCCCGACCCACAGCCTGCTCCAGCCCCGGGCTCCCCCCACAGCTCTGCCAAGCTCCGCAGCCAGGGCCCCAGTGCAAGCCGAGGCTTCCTTAGGATTCCCCCCGAGTTACACGCCCAAAGTCAAAACACGCCCTGAATTGGAGCACGGGAAGCAATTCTTCCCCACTCCCGTCCCAGGGCACGTTAGCACGGACCACGGTGAGGGTTTTTCCCCTGCTCTCTCTGAAACACCCAACAGGGATTCTTCGCTAGGGTTAGATGGGTCCATTCTGCACTCCAGCCCCTGCCATGTCATGGGTGGGGGAGAGGGAAACAGCCCTTCCCCGTTGGAGTGCTTCTAGCATCCCAGACCCACCACTGACGTGGGGGGCGTGAATACACCCCTCAGATCTAGGAGTGCCCAATCCCTGGCTCCAAATCTAAGGGGCCATTCCCTTTTAATCCCTGCTCCAGATAACCTGGCTCTCATTATCCTGTGGGGGTGTGGGGGCTATACCAAGTAGGCTGGGCCTGTCCCCTGCTCCCTTCCGCCAGAGCTAACGGGGGTGGGTGGGTGCAGAAACCTCTCCCCCCCCCCGCAGTTTGAGTGCAAACACCAGATGCTCTGGCCCCAGCAGAGCACATCCCGGGTGGGGGGAGAAGGGGGGAAACTACCTGTGGAATGGCCAAGCCGAGCGCGATGCCCCCCAGCAGGAAGAGGTTGCTGTGGATCCAGTTCACCAGCTTGTCGATGCAGCCGTTGGTGTAGATGAACTCGCTGGCCTCCAGGTAGTTCATGGCTTGCATCCCCTGGCCACACATGGTGTTGATGACGGCCTGCGGGGAAGCACCAGGGCAGGTGACAGCGAGCCGGGGCCCCGGGGATGGATAGCCTCGTGCGGCCACGCCTCGCACACCGCCACGGGCCGCACAAGTCGCTCCGGTTCCCTCGCACGCCTGCGGGATGGGGGTCAGGCTTTCCCTAGCTGCTGCCTAGTGGCACGTGGGACAGACCCAGGGACAGGTCCTGGCTTCCTTAGCCAACATGTCATTGTTAACGTCAGGTTTCCCTGTATGCTCTCTCCCCCGCAAGCCCAAGCCCCAGCCCTTCCTAGTTCCCCCATCACTGGGGTGTCTGGGCTCTGCAGCATGCTCCGAACTGGGAGAGCGGCCTCCTAGGGAAAGGGCAGAAGCTCCAGTGCTCGTGACTTTTCGGGAGGTCCGGCTGCAGGGCATCACCTCGTCTGGTGTGGGACAGGCGGACTAGAGGGGATCCCATCCCTTCCGGACGAGGCAGCCAGGAGGAGCCATGACGTACAGGAACCCACGTGAGCTGCTTTCCCATCCCACGGCATGTCCGCCGGGCATTTACCGACACAACCATGCAAGTTTCATGGGACTCCTTTTCCACCCAGTGTCTCCAGCGAGGGTGTCTCCCTCATAGGAGCTGCTGGGGGGGAAGGGGGTGGGCACGAATACATCCCTAGCGCAGCCTCATTCTCCTAGACCCACTCGGAGACCAGAGGGCCAGTACCTTGCAGGTCCCAGCCTACGTGTGATTGGTGAGAGCCTGGGAAACCCCAGAATCAGGCCCCTCGTTTGTCACCCAGGATCAGTGATCGGATCCCCCTTTTTCCTCGGGCTCAGAAATAAACAATAGCCATTTCTAGCTGTGACTGGGCCAGGGCAGCATCGGCCACCTGAATTGGCTCCCCCAGATACCCTGCCTCCAGAGGGAGAAGAATTAGCAGGGCCTACATCGATTCCTATACAATACCCCCAGCCCTCTCCTCCTACCACGGCCTTGTCACTCAGCTGATGGAGCTTCTTCCAAGCCAGCCAGGAGATGGCATGGAGAGGGGTCTACAGCCAGCCATGGCTACAGCCTGGTCAGCTGGAGCTGTAGGAACCAATGGGCTATGAGCACCCCCTAGTGGCATGAGGGTTTGTTCAGGGACAAAGGGATCACATGCTTGACATGAATCACAGAAGTGTAGGACTGGAAGGGACCTCGAGAGGTCATCTAGTCCAGCCCTCTGCACTCAGGGCAGGACTATATAATGACTAGACCATCCCTGACAGGTGTTTGTCTAACCTGCTCTTAAACCTCCAATGACAGAGGTTCCACAACCTTCCTGGGCAATTTATCCTAGTGCTTAACCACCCTGACAGTCAGGAAGTTTTTCCTAACGTCCAACCTAAACCATCCTTGCTGCAATTTAAGCCCATTGCTTCTTGTCCTGTCCTCAGAGGTTAAGGAGAACCATTTTTCTTTCTCCCTGTAACAATGTTTTGCATACTTGAAAACTGTTATGTCAGTTTCTCAATCTTCTCTTCTCCAGTTTAAAACAAACCTAATTTTTTCAAATCTTCCCTCATAGGTCATGTTTTCTAGCCTTTTAATCATTTTTCTGGCTCTTCTCTGGACTTTCTCCAATTTGTCCACATCTTTCCCCAAATGTGGTGCCCAGAGCTGGACACAATACTCCAGTTGAGGCCTAATCAGTGTGGAGTGGAGTGGAAGAATTACTTCTGGTGTCTTGCTTACAACACCCCTGTTAATACAGCCCAGAATGATGTTTGCTTTGTTTGCAACAGTGTTACACTCTTGACTCATATTTAGCTTGTGGTCCACTAGGACCCCCAGATCCCTTTCCGCAGTCCTCCTTCCTAGGCCGTCATTTCCCATTTTGTACGTGTACAACTGACTGTTCCTTCCTAAGTGAAGTACTTTGGATTTGCCCTTATTGAATTTCATCCTATTTACTTCAGACCATTTCTCCAGTTTGTCCAGATCATGTTGAATTTTAATCCGATCCTCCAAAGCACTTGCAACCCCTCCCAGCTTGGTATCGTCCGCAAACTTTATAAGCGTACTCTGTATGCCATTATCTAAATCATTGATAAAGATATTGACCAGAACTCATCCCTGCAGGACCCCACTCATTATGCACTTTCAGCATGACTGTAAAACACTGATAGCTGCTCTTTGGGAATGGTTTTCTAACCAGTTCTGCACCCACTTTATAGTAGCTCCATTGAGGTTGTATTTCCGTAGTTTGTTAATGAGAAAGTCAGAGACCGTATCAAAAGCCTTTCTAAAGTCAAGATATCTCACATCTACCACTTCCCCACATCCACAAGGCTTGTTACCCTGTCAAAGAAAGCTATTAGGTTGGTTTGACACGATTTGTTTTTGATAAATCCGTGCTGACTGTTACTTATCACCTTATAACACCTTCTAGGGGTGTTTGCAAATTGGTTGCTTAATATCTTCTCCGTTATCTTTCCGGGTACTCGAGTTAAGCTGATTGGTCTGTAATTCCGCAATTTGTCCTTATTCCCCTTTTTGCGAATGGCAGAGAGCACATGGTGGAGGAGTGCAATGCTACCCAGCTACTCGACTTAGAGACTTCCTTGGCCCTGGGTAGAGGGCAGCCACCAGAATTTGAGGGTGGCAAGGAGAGGTCCTGTTCTCAGCAGAACAGCGGGGCTGCTCTTACCTGATCAGCTGCATGCAGGCAGCAAGAGTAAGGCACAGAACAGCGCTCCCTGCTGGGGTTATCGGCCGTGCAGTTGAAATACATGTTTTGGGACCAGTCCTTGTAGGAGATACCCCCACAGCAACTGAACTGTAACGAGACAGCACAGGTCAAAGAGGGCCAGGGAAGGGGAAATTGGGCCTATGCCAAAGGGCAGGTCTTTAAAAAGAGGCCAGGTCAATTTGAATGGGCTTTTAATTTTTAGTAAGTCCGACATAAACAACAGCTTAAAAACAGAGGTTGCAGGGGAATGAAAGACTTCAATAAATACATTACTCCCCATGGAGGAGAAGAAACCATAAGAACCAGGGAGACTGTCAGTTCGGGTCCAATTTAAAAGCGTTTGTAACGTGGCTTCATACTTTTCCAGGGTGAGACCCTGTGTGTGTGTGTGTGGGGGGGAGGAGACAGACAGACACAGGGAACTCAAAGGAACCATGATTGTATTTCTTTAGCACTAGCCCCATTCCCTCCAGCCTCTATCCCCAATCCAACATTTCTCATGGCCTACAGACAGCAGTGGAACTGGGAGAACAGGGCTCTGGGAGACAAAGGCGTAATAAGGGTCTGAGCAGAGGGGTGGGAGTATATTTAGACTCCAGATGTGCAACGCCAGCTGCACGACAGTCCTGGGACCAAGCCCGTGGCAGGAGAACAAAATCATTTGTGCGTACATGCGAGAGAGTTCGGCGGGTACTTGTGACGAGCACGATTGGACTCAAACTGGGCGGGGTGTGGTGTCCGATGGCACCGCCCTCCCGCTGGAAAATGGGGGTCCACAAAGAAGCAGAAGGATGTGGGACTAGTGGAATGGGGTCTGATAGACAATGAAAGGGAACCAGAGAACCGTGGACACCCACAGCTCCAAGAAGGGATGAAGGGGAACAGATCCTGGCCCTGCAGCCTCGGCGAGGAGAGAGACCGTGATATGTGCTTTGAAAGGGAACTTGGGTCAAGGCAGGAGAGATGATTTCAGGGATGTTTTAAAGAGAGAGACTCAGCCATCCCCGCTACGGGGCGGAGAGACTCAGCCATCCCCATCACAGAGGAGGCCAGAGAGCTCGCCCAGGGCCAGTCACCCCATAGGAGGCAGGAGACCTGTTGGACGGCCATGTGTGCTGGCTCTTTAACTGGACCCACCTCCTTCTGCCCATAGTCGATGAGGTTCTGCAGGTCCAGGTCATCGCGGTAATGCACGACGGCGTTGTTGATGATCTCGCTCACCTTCCCGCGTGCCTGGGGGAGGAATACCGAGAGGTCGCCAGGGAGATTTCCCTCCTACCAGCGTGCTTGCACACCCCTCGCCACTCGCACCTCCTCCCCTACGATTTAAGCTCACAGCTACGCCGGACGGGTGTCACCCCCAGTTTGTAGATCACACGTGGAGCCAGGGACCTGAACCCATGTTGCCTGAATCGCAGGCCAGTGGCCTCACCCCGGCCCATCCTGCCCTGCCCCCTCCACTTGTTTGGGGTGGGAAATATACTGGAAACCAAAATGCTGGCCACCGACAAGGACGACGAGGTCAGGGACCAAACCCTGGGGCAGACACGCCTCCTGCAGTGACAGCGAACCCAGCCAGCCAGCTGCACTCTGGTGCCCACGCCCCAGCAGAAGGCTGATGTGTTTGGGTCTCCAAGTCTGCCGGGGAAGCCTTGGATCAAAACAAACCTTTTCATTTACCTTTTCATTTAAATAAGATTTTTAAAAGAGGACAGTCTCTGTTCACACCCAGACACCTTGCCTCCTGTTTGCGGTTCGGCCTCTCTGGCCCTCCATCCCCATGCAGAACATCCTTTCTCCAGAGGATTGCAGCTTAGTGAGGGAAGAAATCTATTCTCTCTTCCCAGGCAGCTCCCTGCCAATCCAGGTCTGGTCCTGCAGTTATGTTGGTGGATCCTACTCCCCCCACCACCACTTCAAAAGAACAATGCTCACCCCAGCTCTCTGGTGTATTTACCTTATCAGAGAAGACAAAGCCCAGCACTCCAGCTGCCAGCTGCAGCAGGAAGACTAAGGTCAGGCAGATTGAGAACTGCAGGAGAGAGAAAACAGCTGTCAGCAAATTGCCACGGAAGAGACAACAATGCACCATCTCTTACGGAGCAAGAGTTGCAGCTGCTTGGGTCACGGTGGTGCAATGTCACAGGGCAGCAGGACTCCAGGCCCATCACATTACATTCCCGTAGTGCCTTTTCACAGATTCCTATCTACTGACCACTTCACCCAGCACTGAAACGCAGCCACCTCTGGGGTGGAACAGAGCAGCTGTGTAGCCATGCACAGAGGACTGGTACAGGGGAGAGAGAAAACATCACTTTTTGAAACTGCAGGGGACGTCAGAGAGGCAGGGTGGAGTTAATGCCCCGTGCTTGCAAAATATGCTGTGGGATCTTTACCATCCCAAAGTGCTCAGAGCCTGGGTTTTACATCTCTTCTGAAAGATGGCACCTCCTGGAGCACAGCGCTCCTGTGGCCCCTTGCCGGGTCACTGGTTCAGGGCTGAACCAGACACAACCCACCTCTAAAGCGTTGTCCATGTCGGTGCTAGCAAACCAATCCACCACGGAGAGCTCGGTGCAACCGCAGGAGAGCTGTACAGACTCCAGCGTCTGTTCTCCCCTGGCTATGCAAGCAGCTCTTACCAACACACATCCAATCAGCTGGAAGGAATGAGAAACCCTCCGTCTCTTCAGCAGAGATGCCCGGCTCAATGCCATTAAAGGCACTTTGAGTGGAAAGGGTCAGTTTCCCTGGGAGGCGCATGGTTAAGTATCTGCTGGGGCACCAGAGTTCCCCAGCTCTGGCCAATAGAGGGAGCCACAAGCTTTCCTGTAATCAGCATGGCTGGGCACCAGCCAAGATTTCATGCCAATGGGTGGGGAAGGAAATTGGAGACAGAGCAGAGACACCCTGGGTCCCATCAGTCCTGACGGCTGCCCAAGGTGCCAGTCATTGAGGGGGGACCCCCAAGCCCACTTCTGGTGGTTTCTGCAGGCTGCCCAGGTAGACAGCGGGGTCCCCATGAGGCTTCCCATCCCCTGTCCTGGCTATAACCCCCATACGACTGTTCCCTGCTCCCCCGCCAGCCCAGGCTGGGATCCTGCGGCCTCCCGTCCCCTCACCGTCTGCAGCAGGCAGATGTTCTCACGCAGGGAGCCGATGCAGCCGCAGAAGGTGATCAGGAACATCAGGATGCCGACCACGATGAGCAGGATGGCGGGATCCACCGCGAGGCAGGCCATGGCCGCCTCTGCCAAGTGGGAGCAGAGGGGGTGGGGGAGAGAGAGGATGCGAGAGCACAGAGCCGTTAGTCCAGCTGCACCACCCTGCCAGCAGGCCTGTGACAAACGGGAGTGGGGATGCGTCCAAGCCCCGTTTCATTGGACAAGAGCGGCAGCTTCTCCCCTCTCCCCCCAGATGGGGTTGGTTGCTTGGGTTAAATGCCAGCCGCACACAGCAGGCCGTGCTCCCTCCCAGAGACCTCACACCCCCTTAGCTGCGTTCCAGCCTCAGACCCAGGGAAAGGCTCTGCTCTCCTCCCCAAACCCGTCTGCTTCCAGGGCAGCCAGTCTCCAGGGTCCCACCAGAAGGAGCGATCCCAGAGCCCCGACAAGGGGAAGGCGGCAGTCGCTCACCTGCGTGCTTCATCAGCCTGGCGTAGATGCCCACGGCCACCATCACCATCGAGATCATCTGTGGAGACAGGACATGGAGATTCAGAGCCAGCCACTTGCTCGGCACTTCAGCCCACACATGCCGTGTCCCTAAATGAGGGGAGGGCACTGGGGGTCTCCAGAGGGCTCAGGGGGTTGGCAATAGGATAAGGAGCCACGCTCCCTCCCCAGGCACAAGAGCAAATCCCGGTCAGCCCAGCCAAGGCTGAAAGTTACCACCATCTGAGGGGTGCTTGGGGCCTTGCTAAGTGCTAGAATATGGATATTCAGGCCTGCCTGTAAAGCGTTAAGAACTTAAGTGTATTTTTATCACTTAGCTAGTTACAGGGGTATAAAATCAGAGAATCAAAATCACCGTCCGCCTGTGTAGGGGCCTTCTCTCCCTAGGAGAGTCAGAGGCCTGGTTCTTAGGCAGGGGTGGCCAACCTGTGGCTCCGGAGTTAATATGCGGCCCCCTGTCTAGGCCCCAATTCTGGGGCTGGAGCTACAGGTGCCAACTTTCCAATGTGCCAGGGGGTGCTCACTGCTCAACCCCTGGCTCTGCCCCAGGTCCTGACCCCACTCCACTGAGCCTGCCATGCCCTCGCTCCTCCCCCCCAGAGCCTCCTGCATGCCACAAAACAGCTGATCGGGAGGTGCAGGGAGGGAGGGGGAGGCGCTGATCGGTGGGGCTGCCAGTGGGTGGGAGGTGCTGGGGGCAGCTGACGGGGGGCTGCTGACGTATTACTGTGGCTCTTTGGCAATGTACATTGGTAAATTCTGGCTTCTTCTCAGGCCCAGGCTGGCCACCGCTGGGCTAAGGCCTTTGGCTACGCAGCAGGGGCAGCCATAAGCTGGAAAGTGAACAGTCACGTTCTCCCATCCCAAATGAGTCACGTTGAAATAAGGTGGTGTTGGGCTGTTAGGAAGACAATCCTGTCCCGATAGTGCCCACCACCGCCAGATAAAGATGGTTAAAGAAAACTTAGTTTGATAGCATCCTGTCTGGCAAGAAATCACTTCTCAGTGGTTGTGAAACTCTCATTTCTGTATGTTTATCTTTATGGCCCCCACTTTTCTATTGTTCATCTGTCTGGTTCTCTAATTGTTTCTGTCTGCTATATAATTCATTTTGCTAGGTGTATGTTAATTAGGATAGTGGGATATAATTGGTTGGAGAATGATGTAACTAGGTTAGGATTGGTTAATTAAATTTCAATAAAACGATGGGTTAAGGTATAGTGGAGAATATTACTATATAAACTAGGGTCAAACAGGAAACGGAAGGGAAATTGGAATCATGCTTGCTGTCTGCATGACAAGAACCAGGGGAGAGGGTGAAGGGAAAGCTCTCTAACACTAAGCAGTGTGGATAGGGCCCGTGGGCTCTGTACCCACAGCTGCTATTCCTCTGCTGGGTGTCCTTGAATGAGTCACTTTGTGCCTCAGTTTCCCTTTGTCAGCAGGTACTGGCCGAGCTTCGTAAAGCACCCATCAGCCCCAGGGCTCAGAACGCCGAGTGTCACGGTACCCAGTGTCCACAGAACATGCCGCCACGGCAGGCGGACGGCAAGGACTGGATGGGCCCTACAGAATGCACTCCCCTCTCACCCTGGCGGGGGATCCAAGCAGGGATGGGGGCAGCACACCGGGGAAGCGTCATCCCCTTCTCTGTGGGCAGAGACTTCACTCTGCAGGGCTGTCAGCCAGCTCCTTTCACCAACTCTGGATTCACACCCACACACAGAATCAACGCCTGGAGTGATGCTCTGCAGCCAATCTGTGTAGGGGGCGTGCGCGCCATACCCTCTCCAGGTTCTCACACACACACACCTTCCCCCTCCCACGCCCGGCTGGCTGAAAAAAGCCACAGCATTTCAAGCAATCCTGTTCTCCCACCGCTCTGTTCACCCTGAAACAGCCAACCGCCATAGCCAGGAGCTAGCCGGGAGGAGTGGACGTGGATTCTCTCTGTTCCACAGGCAGGCGGCAGTTGTGATCCGCAGACCCTACAGCCCCCTTGCCTACTGCTCTGTACAAGGCTGCCTGGTGCTTTGTGCTGGCAGACGAGTATCAACGCCCAGGGGAAGAGGCCGTCTGATTCCTGCGTCTAACCAGATTCCCAGCGAGGCAGGAGCAAAGCCAGAGGGGAAGCTGGCGCCAGCCCCGGGAGGTAAAGGGGAAGCTGGCAGCAGGCTTGCCTCAGAGCCCCCTCACTAAATGCCACTGCAAAAGGAGGCTTAGAACCAAGGCTGGCTCCCTCCGGCCCCTGGGGGAGAAGCCTTGGTAACAGGCTTTACCAAGAGGCCATCATTTATCCAGCGCTGCCCAACCACTAGCCTGCTTTTTGTAGCTGGAGGAAACTGAGGCTCAGAAGCGAAGCCGCTGGCCCATGGCCGGTGCCTGGGGCAGAGCTGAGAATAGAGCCCAGGCGTCCCTACCCAGTGCTCAGCCCACCAGACTGCGCAGCCTCTGCTAGCCACTTCCTTCACTTGGGCCTCACATGGTACGTCCACAGTGCCGTTAAAGACCCCTGGCTAGCTGGCTTGGGCCAAGGGGCTGTTTAGCCATTTGGGCTGGGTCTGGAGTTTGGGCTCTAGGACCCTGCAAGGTGGAAGGGTTGAGCCTCCACACAGCAACTCAACTGCCCCTTAGCCTGAATCAGCCGGCACGGGCCAGCCGCAGGCGTCTAATTGCAGTGTAGACCTGTCCCTGCCGGCCGGAAGGTAACAGATTCCCTCCAGGCTTCCCCCTGGGCTGGACTCTCTGCATTGATCTCATTACAGGAGGCACCAATGACAAGGCCGAATTCCAGTGTCAGTGGGGTGTGAAAGTGACAGTTCATAGCAAGTGTGAAATATCGGGACAGGGAGTGGGGAGTACCATACGCCTATATTAGGCAAAGCCCTGACTATCGGGACTGTCCCTATAAAAATCGGGACATCTGGTCACCCTAAGCGTCAGCCACATGTCCCAGGTGCTCCCATTACAGGGGAAGCAGATTGTTCCCCACGCCCCACTGCCAGGAATCAGGCCTGCTAACCCTGCACCCTCCCCACCCCACCCCACCGCAGAAGGAAGTTGCATTCTCATCGTTCTGCACTTTGAATCCAAACCTTTTTTGGGTCCTTAAAGGACAAATGGAAGAACAGAAGGAGGGAGTGGAGCGAACTTGACCACCATGGCTGCCACCCCCACCACCCCCTAGGACCCTGGACCTTCTTTCCTAACCCTCAGGGACATCCTGAGGAGACGAGGCCAGGGAGAGGGACCCAGAGGGCATCGCCACCTCTGCTGGCTACAGCGGAATCCCAAACACCCTCTGGGATGAAACAGGATCGGACTTTAACAGCAGCATCACGACTGACTTCTTCTCTGTTCTCCAAAAAGGACGGTAATCACCATGTGTGACACCATCAAAGAAACGGTCTAACAAGGGGCGTTTCCATCTAAAACTCTCCGCAGCGTAAGGGAACAAGGGAGGCTGTTAAAACGAAGCCTGACAACACTTCACATTTCAAATGCTTTAGCTGCTTTTCCTTCTTTTCTTTAACTTTACTAAATACAATGGTTTTTACCTGGTGCATTTGCCATGGTGCTAAGCCGGCTGAGGGCTCTGCACAGCCAGCCTGGTTTAACACTGTTCAGTGAAGGACAGCGACTGGGTTAGGATAACCCCTTTGACCCATTTATTCCATTTAAATTAATACAACACCCCTCAAGGGTCTTTTGCACTGCTCCCAAGAGCCATTCGTTGCTGCAGGGCCCGCGCAGGCTGCGGCTGTCCTTTCCCGGAGCCCGCGGGGTGAAGGCAGACGGAGGCCGGTGAATTCAGGCAGTTTCAAGACAACTCTGTCGTGTTTGTGGCCCCTGCATCGCTGCCCCGATAAGACAGACCGCTCGCTGCTCCCCGGCAGCTCTGAACCAAGGGACGGGGAGCGGGATGGAGGCTTACAGGCAAGTCTATCAGGGTCACAAAGGTGGCCCCGGCTGGGGAAGGACAGTCAAGCCAGAGGCTCTCCCCACTTTGGCTTCCAGCCGTTCCCCTTCGCACAGCGGCTTACGCCCGTTCCTTCCCACCCGTTCTCCCAGGCGGGAAGCAGCTTGGTATCCCCGGAGCACAGGGCCACCCCTACGCAGGCAGGGAGGCCTCTTGTCACGCAGAACGGGCGCAGGGTAAGCAGCACATCCCTTGCCTGGCTAATGGGTCTCATTCTAACACGGAGGAGCCAGCTGCAGTTCAGTGTCCACTGCCCCCTACTGGCTGAAAGCAGAGCGCAGCTGCCCCCTCTGTGCCCTGTCTTGGGTAAGCGGGGCTCGGCCGCAGCACCCCGCCCTTGTCCTTCATGCAAGGAGAGCCCCCCCCCGGCAGCTAACCGCCCGTCCTAACCCCGACAGACGGCGCGCGCTAGCCAGGCTCACCGAGCCGAGACACGACAGACGTCCAAGCCTGATGGATGCCAGGCGCACGGAGCAGATGCTTGGACACGGAGGCACTTGTCCTTCATGCACCGCAAAGCAAGGGACGGGAGACGCGCGTCGCCCCGCCCCAGCCGCCACGGAGAGAGGGGAAGATGGAGGCCCGGCCACCTGCTGCGCGATTCGGGCTTCCCACGAGGGCCTTGGCACCGGTGACCTCTCCCGACGGAAGGGAGGTTGCGAGCAGGGTGGGAGGTGACGTGACGGCTGCTCAGCCTGAAGGAGCCCTGGGCACCAGCCTCGGAAACAGAGACTGCCACAAGATGGCTGACAAGGGGGGCGCCAACTCCCTGCTTCCCTCACCCACTGCTGAAGCACCGAGGGGCGGGAAGAGGGGAGAAATCTCCCAAGCTGTCCAGTCAGCCCCCAACCTGAAGCAGGTCTCCCAAATAGCATAGGGCCAGGCAGTGCCCTAAGCAACCAGGCAGGATGCAGGGGGTGCAATTCCTGGCGCTCGTGGCCTATTCCCCAGGCCATCCAGGGATGGGAGTGCCGCACACCCACCAGCCTGGCAGGGACCAGCCACTTACTGTGACAGGCCGATGCCCACACTGGCGCAGCACGCCCAGATGGCGTGGAGGGGATGTTCTCCCTGACCCCACGACGCCCGAGTCCACGGTCCGTGCGCCCACTGGGCCTTGCACAAAATGCCACCTTAGCCTTTACCCGGAGGGGCAGGGGAAAATAGCAGCTTCCTCGGCTTCTCCTTCTGCTGGGGAACTGCTCAGCACCAGGGGGGTGTTTGCTGCCCCGCAGAGACAGGGAGTCAGTCCGCCCCCTTCCAGCACCTCCCACCCCCCCCAAAGACTCTGTGGGGGTTTGGAGCGAACGTAAAGATCAGAGCCAGACACAGGACACATCATGTCTCCTCTGCCTCACTAGCCTGGATGCGGGAGGCTCCTGCTAGCCCAGGCAGGAGCTGAGCCCTCAGGGCAGAGAGGAGGGGAGACCTACATTGTAACAGCAGCTACGGGGGCTGCCTGTGGCCCCACTGTGACCCACCCCGGCCACCTGCACCCCTTCGCTGGGGCCATTTTAGTGGGTAGAGCAAACCAGTCAATGGCAAATTGCTCCCTCTCTCCTGAAGCCATGAGGTTACCCCCTGCCCCACCCGCTCAAGCGGTGACCATCCATCCCTCTGGGGCTGGTCGCATCTCTGCCCCATCTACCCCCAGCTGTGACCTCTCCCCATCCTCTGCTTACCTGGGCTCACTTCACCCACATGGCTGGAAGGGCAGCAGCCCCTTCTTTCCTGCAGGGGCTGCTCGGCGGGTCACCAAACCAGCCTGAGACCCTAGCAGAGGTCTCCTGGTGGCCACAACAATCCCACCCAGCCCCGGCAGGGCGCAGAGCCAGTCCGCTGTCACTGCACAGCGACGGCTCCCATTGCCTCGTACCTGGGATGGGGAGCAGCCATCTCCGAGCAGGCATCCCTGGCTCCTCGTCCAGCTGATCCACACCAGGGCCAGCCCCAGGCACACAGTGGGGAGTTCATGCTCTGGTTTATACTCTGCTGTTAGCATTTCACCAGAGGATGGGCTGGGCCCAAGGTCGGAACTGCTCTCTGCATCACTCACCCCCCCACCCCGGCCGCACGAGCCCCAAGAAATAGCCGACCCAGCCCTCGGGCACATGGAAGAGGAGGCTAGGCCAGGCCTGAGAGCTTGCTGACTGGCCTTGTGCTGGAACCAACCTCTCCATTTCCAGTACTAACGCCAGGCGGCCCAGCTGAGCGGGCAGGAGCCAAGCACAGAGGCTCTTGGGCCGTTGCACACGAGCGGGAGCGCTTTCCTGGGAAGCCTAAGGTGGTGTTAGGAGGCTAACAGGTTCTGGGGGTTTAGGGAACCCTAGCAGGAACAGCCACCTCACCCCGGGGGCTTTGCTTCGCTGCTTCTTCTGAGAGCAACAGGGAAGTAAAAAAACAGCCTTGAGCATTTACATTTCAAACAGGACAGCCCCATGTTAAACAATAATCTAGGCGTTTTAAACACCCTTTATTATCTGAGCACCAGCCAAGTGCTCAGCCCTGTATCAATCACAGACGACGGACAAGGTCGCTGCCCGGAGGAGCGCAGACTCTTAAAAATAATAATAAAAAATCCTACCACCACCCAGCTCTGCCACAGAGTCTCTGTGCAACCACGGGGGGTTCCAAAGAGGATGGAGCTCGGCTGGTCTCAGTGGTGGCAGAGGACAGAACAAGGAGCAATGGTCTCAAGTTGCAGTGGGGGAGGTCTAGGTTGGATATTAGGAAACACTATTTCACTAGGAGGGTGGTGAAGCACTGGAATGCGTTACCTAGGGAGGTGGTGGAATCTCCATCCTTTGAGGCTTGACAAAGCCCTGGCTGGGATGATTTAGTTGGGGATTGGTCCTGCTTTGAGTGGGGGGTTGGACTAGATGACCTCCTGAAGTCTCTTCCAACCCTAATATTCTATGATTCTACGAAATTGCCACACAAACTCCACCTGCTCAGGATGGCTGCACCCCGGAGACTGTGCTACACTAGAGAGATTTTTGCTCACACAAAGTTTCTCAGCATTGTTCACACTGCTTCAGCTCCATCTGGATTAGAGTTAGCGTTATCCACACCTACTCTGTGGGGTGGTCTGCTCCCCTCGGTTGGTGGCTGGGCCATATATAGACATTGACAAGCTGGTTACAGCTTTAGCTTACAGACCTGGGGTCCTTAGAAAGGCCCATGCTTTTAGATCCAGGGGTCTTAGGTTTGATCTTTGCTGCCAAAGACCTACCCAACTGCAGCACAGCTGGGCTGCCAGGACCACAGCCAGGGCTGGCTTCGTACAGCACGTTTGTATAGCACTAGGATGTAATGCAGGACGTTGGGTTGTTAAATCGAAGTGAATAATCAAATCAACTGAAGCGTTAGCTATGTTCCGATGGCGGGGTTACTTGGGATCACGGGCGAGGCAAAGAGAACAGCTGTTTTTTCACACACGACAGGGGAGGCAACAGAGAAGAATGAATCAGTTTGAGACTTCCAAGAGGAAGCAGTTTCCTGAGAGAAAAAAAGAAAAAATGCAGAGCCCCGTGGTGCCATATTTTCTTGATCGTTACAGCCCTTTACACAGACCCACAGATGCTGAGAGTGCCCCGAGCCGCCAGAATGCCAGTCATTTCACACACACCGCCCACTGTAGGTTGTGTCTGTGCCAGGCCATTCCCACCCCCCCGCCCAAAATCCCCTACTGCCTTCATCTGCATCATCATTCTCTGGCACTTCAGCAGCCTTTGACAGCTAATCCTACACGGAGCAGGCCTGGGGCACATGGTGCTTAAAACGCTAGGGGGAGGCAGTTCTGCGCCTACACTACACCAGCCAACCCCTCATTGCAGTGCAGCTAACTGAACCAAGGTCAAAACAAATCCCAACTCCACTGTAGTGATGCAAAGTTCTGCCCGGGACAAGTAACAACATTTAAATGCATGTAAATGACTCAGTTCCCCTCCCCCCCCCCAACACACACACACTGACTTCTGGATGACTGCACACGGGGCCTGCTTTACTGCTCCAATACAGACATGGCTGAGTGACGGATCACGCGCACCAAGCAAGCAGCAACTGGGAGACCTCCAAAGGGGCACAGCAGCCCCAGACTGGAGTCTCTCGGCCAGAGAAGAGCAGGCAGGAGAGAAACTCAAGAGCTGAAAAGGAAACAGGCCCACACAGTTTGAGTTTAGAGGTATCCCTGCTCGAGGGGCTGAAAGGAGCCTGTACCTGTTTAAAGAGAGAGAGAGAGAGTGTGTGTGTGGGCCGGGCAGGCCCTATACCCAAAAGGGACTTGACCCCTTCCCTATGAGATGGAGCTATGAGCATCTCCAGCCCTAGCAAGGAGCTTGGAAGGGCCAGGAGACCAGCAAGGGACAGGCCAGGCCAGCCCTGCCGCAGGAATTCCAGCTGCAGTTTCATTTCATTCTGTATGGACCAAGATTTTCTTTTTCTGCCGGCCATCTTTCTTCATCCCAATCAGACCAATTTTATCCCCCCCAGGCTGGTGAGTTTTGCACTACGCGCTCCCTGGCTCACTCGTGCTGGCACGCTGCATGTCCGCCTCTCACTCAGAGCACATCCAGGATGCAATTCTCTTGGATCAAAGGAGCCCTGGCACTGCCTGAGGGCCCAGCTGGCTGCCTGGCACCTCTGTGGGACACCCCTTCCTCTCCCACCGCACCCATGACCACCACAGCCCAGCTCCAGAACCCAGGTGCAACTGCCGGGGAATATCAGGTGGCCCCGACACGGCGGGCGTGTATAGGCCAGAGAGACGACGAAAACACAAGTAACTAGTCTGGAGGTGGTGGAGGGGGAGCAGCAGGCAAACAAGCATGCCAGGGCTTTTCAAACAGCGCCAGAGCGAGTCAGCCAGCAAAATGGCTCTCGGGAGAGGAAACAAATCTGTGCTGGGGGAGAGAAATCCAACAGCAGCCTTCGCACAGCAGGAGAAAGAGAACAGTGCGGCGTGAGCGCTTGGGGCAGTCCCCGCTTTTGATTTTAAAGGGACGCAGCAGCCTAAATAGGAGTCATTTCACAGTGTGCCCTTTCCTTGGTTACATCATTAAAACAACTACATTTTAGCAAAGCCCGATTTACTTTACTAGGGGCGTTTCATGCCATACTTGGCATTAAACTTGACCAAACTAGTCAGTTTCCTTCTATAGGCGGCACTCACTACTAGTTCCCCGCTCCTGGGCAGGCGTACGCCTTTACCTCTCTGATGCTTTTCCTCATAATTTCATGAGAGCTTTTATACCCACAATGAATCAAATCCATCCCCATGGATACCTAACGCACGGCCTCTGTGCGTCACTTTACCTCCTCTATGCTCGAGAGAGAGAAGGCGGATGAGGTAAACACATCTTTTACTGGACCAACTTTTGTCAGTGAAACAGACAAGCTTTTGCATCTAGGGAACACTGCAAACAATAAGGGGCTTAAGTGATATACAGACACCATATGCTGGTCTAACGCAGGGAGTGAAATTCACACAGCATTTTTTGGTAAAATCCTTTACAAGATTTTAATGTGCTGGGCATTACGCAACTGACAGCCCCCTTCACCATCTCCCCCAAAAAACACTGTTCTATTTTCTAAAGCATCTCCTTAGCACAGTGGTTCTCAAACTGGGGTCTATGGGCCCCTGGGGGTCCATGAGGGTACTCCAGGGGGTTTGGGATCATGTGCGGCTCCAAGGGGCCGTGAATCACGTCCAAGGCTGCTGGCCCCACTGATCAACTCCTCCTCCTCCCCCCCAGTGCCTCCTGCATGCCGCAGAACAGCTGTTCAGCAGTGTGCAGGAGGGGCTGGGAGGGTGGGGGAGGAGCAGGGATGGGGCATGCTTGGGGGATGGGGTAGAAAGAGGTGGGGAAGAGGGGGAGCAGGGGTGGAGTGGGCACAGGAAGAGGTGGAGTGGGGACAGGGTCTGGAGCTGAGCAGGGGTTGAGCACTCCTGGGGAAAATTAGAAGTCGGGTTGGGGAGTCCCCCAAAAATTTTATATCAAAATGGGGGTCCTCGGGTTGCTAAAGTTTGAGAACCGCTGCCTTCGCGGATTCGTTTTCTTTTCAAATATTTGGAACAGACTGAAGTTACAGGGGTTACAAAGACATCTTCCATGGAGGCAGTTACGCAAGTTACACACGCAGCCTCTTGCCAGTGCTTAAAGTCATCCCAAAAGAGCAGGGGACCTGTTACCATCTGGGAGCTGCCGTAAAGCCAGCGCTGAATGTGGGCTCTTCACCAACATGGCTCTATTTTTAATTATTTTTAGGGGACAGGGATGCGCCCCCGCCCTGAATCAGCTGACCTGGGGTTTAAAAGTCTAAAAAGCCACCTTCTGACAGCATGTCATGGAGAAGTTTATCTATACAAAAATAAGTCAGTGGCCAAGATTTTCAAGCGAGCTAGTGATTTTGGAAGATTGGGAAGTTTAAGACACCCGAGGACACGTCTGTATTGCAGCCGGGGGGAAACCACAGCCACACTTGTGTTAGCACGCACGTTGCGGGTCCAGCGGAGAGGAAGGCTAGCCACCGAGATAAGCCTAAGAGGCTGGGTGGGCTTGAACTCGGGCGTCTCGGCTGGTGCGGCAACATCCACGCGGCTATTTCAAACCCCAGAAATGTGAGTCTGCGCAGCTGGGCCGGGCAGCTCGCTGCCAGCTGCCGCGTAAACATCCCTTCAGCCCCTCTAGGGAGTCAGGAGTTGGACGTGCAAACAGACATCAAGGACATCCAGGCAAACGTTTTCAAAAGTGACTTTATGATTTTGCTCCTCCTCTCTGCCCCGCTCCCGCCGCCCTCCCCCCCCCAAATCTATGGATGTTAATGGCTGGTAAAGGGAGCAGGGAAGGGACACACAAAAAAACCAAACCCCATAGGCTGGACCAGAGGTGGGTAAACTTTTTGGCCCGAGGGCCACATCGGGGTTGCAAAACTATATGGAGGGCCGGGTAGGGAAGGCTGCGCCTCCCCAAACAGCCTTGCCCCCGCCCCCATCTGCCCCTTCCCACTCCCCGCCCCCTGACTGCCCCCCTCAGAACCCCCGACCCATCCAACCCCCCTGCTCCATGTCCCCTGACCGCCCCCTCCTGGGAACCCCTGTCCCTAACCACCCCCCGGGGCTCCACCCCCTATCCAGCCCCCACTTCTCCCTGTCCCCCGACTGCCCCAACCCCTATCCACACCCCCAACCGCTCCCCTGGGACTCCCCCGCTCCCTGCCCCCTTACCATGCCGAAGCCAGCCACGCTGCACGGCAAGGGCGGCGGGCCAGAGCGCTGGGGGGGGCGCGCTGAGGCTGCAGGGGAGGGGGGACAGCAGGGCAGGGGCCGGGGGCTTGCCTCCCCGGCTGGGAGCTCAGGGGCCGGGCAGGATGGTCCCGGGGGCTGGATGTGGCCTACAGGCCGTAGTTTGCCCACCGCTGGGCTAGACAAACCTTAACGCCCCCTCAGACATCGTGCGTGTACGATGCCTGCCTATTTCTGCAAGTCTGTTTTGTCTAGTTAAGCTTGTAAGCTCATGGGACAGGCACGGTGTCTTGCTCGGTGTCCGTACAGCCACTCGGACGCGCTAACACACTGGGAAAATACAATCCCAAGGCGGCCGTCTAGGATGGCGGGAAACAATAGACAATTTAACATTCAGAGCGTCCGGCTTTTGTTAGCGGCAATATATAAAATACAGCCACTCTGCAGAGTCTGGGTGGGTTTGTTCTTTACATGAAGCCCTAGCTGCTGGAGGAGATAATTTCACACACTTCTCAGTCTCCACCGCCCCCCCGCCACAGGGATTCATGGAACCCAGAGTATGTCTACACTGCAAAGAAAAACCCACACAGCGACTCAGCCCCTGGGTCAACTGACTCAGGTTTGCAGGGCTAAAAAAGCAGAGTAGAGATTTGGGCTCAGGCTGGAGCCCAGGATCCGAGACCCTCCACCCTCACAAGGTTTCTCAGCCCGGGGTTCAGCACAAGCCCCAACTTCTACATTGCTGTTTTCGCCCTGCAGCCTGAGTCCTGTGAGGCCAAGTCATAGAACCACAGAATATCAGCGCTGGAAGGGACCTCAGGAGATCATCTAGTCCAATCCCCTGCTCAGAGCAGGACCAATCCCCAATTTCTGCCCCAGAACCCTAAATGGCCTCCTCAAGGATTGAACTCACAACCCTGGGTTTAACAGGCCAATGCTCAAACCACTGAGCTATCCCTCCCCCCACAGGTGACCTGGCTCTGAGATTCGCTTCCGCTGATCTTTTATGGCAGTGTAGACAGACCCATTGTGACCTGCTCAGAAAGCAATGACCAAAGGCAGGTCTGCAGGGCAGAGATAATGGGTTTATTCTCAACACCGCGGAGGACCACAGTTCCCACTGAAGTCCATAGGGGCTGGGGACACCAGCCTGTCTGGGAAACAGTCCCTAACTTTCCCCTTGCTGCTGTAACTCGGCGCTAAGCCGGGGTCAATCCTCTGCATGCAATTCTCTCGTCCGGGTTTGCTCTTCCAAGCACCTAAATCTGCAAGGCTGATGGTGACTCTGATTAGCTCACCCTGCTGAGAGCAGAACCACATCACACCAAGCCCTGTGTGTAGAAGACTGGGGTGAAAGAAACTGAGAATTTTTCCTATTACAGGCCCTTAAGTTTTACAAACTGCATCCAAGTCCCTACACCTCCCCCCAGTATAGAGAAGATTCTACAGCTCGATTCTGCAAGGGGAATTCTATACAGATGCTTCCCCCTCTAGCTTCTGCATTTCTTTAACTGCATTCAGGTGGCCGCACTTCCCCAAAGGGGCCGGGGAACAGGAAAGCAGGTCCCTCTTCCTCAAACTGCCAAGAGTGCCTTGATGGGACTGCACTGGGTGTGGAGGGCCCAGGATTGGGCAGGAATTGGGCGGGGGGGGGGGGGGGGGTTCCCAGCTGTATTAATATTCACTGCACTGTAAGCAAAGCTCCCTCCCGTGGAAGTTAAAATAATCAAAGCCACCCAGTCAGTGCATCTCATTACAAAGCCAGCGGAAAGCGAGTCACGCCCGTGGGACTCAGCCGATCCCTGCCACTTTCCTCCAGAGGCCCCGCCTCTGCCCCAAGCCCATTACGCTCCTCTGTTCAGCTGCCAGCATTGCTCATTAGCTATATAAGGTGCAGTAATCTGCATCCCGAGGCTGGGGCGCACCCTCTCCGTTGGGCAGCCAGACGGAACACAATTCAATTAGTGGCCCAGCAGGGAACACAAGCCAGGGTTTCCACTTAAGGACAGGACTCTGCCCGCCCCTGCTGAGAACTGAGTCGTCGTTACACACCAGAGTCCTGCTCCATGGGTTAGTTCAGCCCATATGGGAGGGCTTCCCCCAGGAATGTATCCCCCTGCCGTGCCACTTGGCATAACCTCTAAACCTAACCAGCCTGATTTAACTCTTTACTTCCTACCCGTGCTATTTGCCATGGGTGCGGGGGGGTGGAGGGGTGTGTCAGCTCTGTGACCTGTCAGAACCTCCTCCCCAGGCAAGCCACATAAAAACAATCACGCTGACAATTGACTGGATTAGATGAGCTGTGAAGGAAAGTGCCAGGCAGGTAATTGGATAACGCACGCAGCGGTAATTATGGTGCTTGCAAGCCGCACAGGAAGCCCTGGCATAGCCGGCTCAGCCTGGCAGGTCTCTGCTTAGACACATGCAAACAGCATTTCTTTTGGGGTGGGGGTTTTGAAGCAGGGGGCCACTCCTTCACTCCCCCCCAATCACGTTTTCCATCCCCACCAGCCAACGGCCCCCAAATTCCCATCATTCTCTTGGGACACGCAGTGAGGACAGACTCCACAGGGATGTATGAATTCAGAAGGCCGGTGGTGAGGGCTGCAATGCTCATCCTGGCCCGCGGCCTGCTCCAGCCCCCAGCATTTCTGCAGCATTACAAGGGGGTAGATGGGGGGGGGAAACGGAGACTTCTCCACACACACATGGAATTCATTTGCACCTTTGACCAGGAATTGCTGTGCCCATCTACAGCAGCAGTGTCAGCTAACCAAGGGGCAGGGCTGGTGGGCTCTGAAAGGAGCCCCCCTCAGCCCAAGGACATTCTGAGGGACACCGGTTCCTCTTTGCAAAGGGGAAGTGCAACTACTACCATACTGAGCCTGGACGTTTTGCCACCACTGTCCCGATCTCTAGATCACAGCGCGATCAGGCCGGAGAGAAGCGTCTGGAGTGAAAGCCCATCAGACCAAACTAAGGACAAAGAAATAAGCACAGCACAGGGATGTGCCTTATAAGAAGGGAAGGCAAGAAACTGCCAAGAGCTTGTCTTCCTCCATGCACTCTTCTCTCAGGCTGCAGATTCCCTTTGGCCCAGATCATGCCAAAGCTGCACCCACAAGGCTGAGGTTTGTGACAGAAGTCCCCCTTACTAGGGGGCCAATTTGGCTGGGTATGGAGCCTTTATCAGAGTGACCCTCATCTGACCTTGTTGCACCTTCTGGCAGAAGAACTCTGTGTTCTTTGCAAGGGACAACCAGTTAATCCTCAAGGCCTCTGAGTCAAATCCCTGTTTTACAGGCAGGGAAAGTGACCTACTGTGGCCTGCGGCAGGTGTATTTAGAGCTACACTTAAAAGTTTTGCTGGAATAGCTACGTTGGTTAGGAGTGTGAACAAAAGAATAAATACACCTCTTAATAATACAGTCATGCTGGCAAAACCCCAGTGTAGATGCAGTTATATGGTGGGGTGTAAGTCCTTTTGCTGGTATACCTTCTTGTGTAGGCAAGGACTGGGAGTCCAATAGCATAGCCAGGAATATAACCCGACTCACAGGTCCACCAGCTCTGACCACTAGACAGCGATGTGGATACTCACTGAAGAGGGGCCCTTTACAAACAGATCAAGGCAAGAAAGCTAGAAGCAGAGGGTTCTGCTAGACTGGAATTACAGGGGGCTTTTGGGGCAGTTCCTGGCAAGCTACAAGTGACAACCCTGTGAGGTCTTGCTTCCCAGTTAGAGGGCCGCTCTAAGGATCTCAGCTATTAAAGAAAATATCATTGGCCAAGGAAGGGTTCGAAGTGCATTGGGGGAGATAAACAGGTGACCCAGTAGGTATTTCCAGTTGTAAGTTTATTCTACGCTAGAAATCAGTCAACTTCATGCTTACACTGAGCTGGGCCAAGTCCATTCAGACGCATGAGATCAACTAGTGAAACTACCATATTCGATGCTTCCTCCTCTTCTTGGCATTTTACAGGGAGATGGTTAACACCGTAGTGTTCAGAGGGGACAGGCACTCCACTAGGACTGCAGGGGTCAAGGCAAAAGGGGGCCAGCCAGAGAAAACTAACCATCAGTGGATGTGGGAGGCCATTGGGAAAGGAGATGGGACCTCAGCTCCGTTTCCAGGGGACAGGCATCCACCCCACAAAAAGTCACCTTCCTAACCAACCCTCTCAGCAGAGGCAACAAGGAACGAACGTGCCACGGAGACTGAGCTGCTCTTACTCCAAGCTGGCCCCGGACACGGTTAGAGAACATGGACAGGAGGCTGTGGGAAGGCTGCCATTGTCCACGCGGTCCCTGTTCGGCAACGCGCGTGCATTTCTAGCACAAGACCCCTGCTGGCACGCGGCTCAAAGGAGCTCCTCTGAAGCCCCGCCAGTTTACAGGAATTTGCTGGGCACAGCTGTAAGGTTCATAAGTTCATTGGGAAAGGCACATCTGACCAAGGAGCTGTTTACAAGGCTGACCAGGTAGAAAGATCTGCTCCAATTTGTCCTCTGGCCTGTGTCTATCCCTTCTCAGACACTGTGGTCACCTAGCAAAGGTATTCTGACTATGGCAACTCCAGTGAGTGCTGAACACTTGGCTGAACTATACCAACCTGGGAAGAAAGAGAGCAAAACAGCTGAACCACAAAGGACATTCTACATGGCACCAGCTTCACGCAACAGCACTGGAAACAACCAGCCAACCTGATGGTGCCTACAGGGTAGGGCTGGGCATACAGTCCTAATTTGTAGTCATTCTAAGCTCTAAAAGCACCTTCTTCTTACCCCAAGACATTACTCCAGTTAGTAAAGTGAAGTGAAGTCACCATTGATATTAAACAGGCCATGTCAGCTAGAAATACAGTCGATTTAAAAATGTTCTAAGTAGCGTCCCCAGTGTTGCAGTGTAGCAATCACATTTTCCTTTAAAAATAAAGAATCTCTCGGTCTCTGGCCTGTCGTTCTCAAGAAAACCCCCACAAAGTAGAAGTGGAAACTGACTGCATAAGACAGGAACAAAGCTCTGCAGTGGGTTTAAAAAACCACCAAGGGATGTGTGATTTTTAAAGCCAACGTCCCTGTAAATTCTACAGACTTTGAAGGGCAAGGAGAGCCATGGATACATTTTTTTTTCCTTACCTCCCTTAATTAAAAGGCCTTTTTTGAAGGGGGGGGAAAAAAAGGAAAAGAAAAGAAACCAGACAAGTATACGAGATATGGGAACAAGTCACCCGATAGCTGACTGGCCCCCCCATTCCACAGCCTCAATCAATGCAGCACCACGTAGGTGCCTGTGTAATAGAAATGCACAGAGCAACGAACATCAACAGAGACAAAAGGTGTCCAATTTGCGTTCAGCTGGTTATCCAAAGGGCCAGCATACCCTGACACGACGATGCCACTGCTGATAGTGGCTGAAGGTCTATGAGAAACAGTTCCGACCAACCACTCACACAGCATGCGAGACATTTGCTTTGCATGTTTCCCCCCCCCACCCCCCCCGCTTTTGACCGATTTTACACAATAATCAAAGTCTAAGTCTAAACAACCACCAAACATATAAATAGGCCTCTTTAAGTGTAGTGTTATTTGCTGTTCCCCAATTCTCAGCCAAGCTCACACTAGGTTAGAGTTGCTGTCTTTAGAACAGTATCCAGGCTGAACGAACTGATGCGATCACTATTCAGGGACCTTTCAGATATTATTCTAAGCTCCACTCCCTTCTTAAAGGGATACATCTCACAACGTAGGTTAGAGACAACCTTTACCATGCGTGCACCTGTGTTGGAGGGAGTGGGGGAGACTGACAGTTTTATGAAACCTACCGAGAACAGAAATGCATTTTGTTTCTGGTTTCCTGGATTTTAAGATTCCCTGCTGGGAAACCGGTCACAACAGCTTCATGCTAGGGTGCAAGAGGCCAGCCACGAAGGGCACTGGCTAAAATGAAGCCAGTCCTCTTTCAGGTGCAGGTGAAGTAAATGAGAATTTACCCCCTTCTTTCCGTTTTCCTTTCAGAAGCCCAGAGAAGGGTTTTTTACGTGTACAGTTTTTGTCAGGACACATCCTGGCGACTAGGTTTGTTCAGAATAAAAATATCAAACCCCCCCACCCCCCGCCCCAGCCAAAATTAATGAACAAGCAGAGAGAGGGGGAAGAAGTGTTTTTTCCTCTATTACATGGATAAAAAGAAAGTGACTGTGCTCCTTAAAGAGCTGTGAGCCCTGTTTGGAACGGGGATGAAAAGAACATTAGCTGGGGTGGATTTTATGGGGGTCATTTTCCTCCACCCACGGACCGTCTCACCGCCCTCCCCTCCAGCTCCCCCCACACCTCTGCCCTAAGGGCTCATCCCAGGCATGGCAATACCCTCGGGCCCCCCATGCCCTGCTGGCCCCCCTCGCTCCAGACAGGGGAATCACCCCCCCACCTCCGCCATGCCCCCCACACTCTGCCAAGGGACGGGGCTGGCTGCCCCTGTGCCCCCCGCCCCGGGTCTCGCCCCCACGCACCCAGAAGAGCAGGTTGAAGAAGAAGAGCAGGTACTTCACCAGCGGGCTCACGAAGGAGAAATCCTCCCCGTGGGGGCCCGCGGGGGGCCCCGCCAGCCGCCTGGGCATGGCCCCGGGCCCGCCCCACCCGCTCACTGCCGGCCCACGGGAGCCGGGGCCGCCCTGGCCACCCGCAGCCACCGATCGACCCCGATCGCCAGCGCCAGCTCCCCCAGCTGGCAGACCCCAGCCTTGCCCCGCCCACCTTGCCCGCCCATTGGCCCGGCCGACCCCGCCGCCTGCCTCCCTATTGGTCGCTCTCCCCTCCCGTCACTCCACGGCCGCCGCGGCCCCGCCCTGCTCAGAACGCTCTGTATCCATCCCGTCTGGCAACACCTGCGAGGCGAGGCAGGTCTTAAAGGGGCAGCGCCTGCTTCCCAGGGGCGGGGAGGGCAGGGGAAGGGCAGAGACTCAGAAGGGTGGGGGAGGGGAAAAGTTCTTAAAGAAGCAACGTGCCTTCTGCAGGCCCAGGAGAAGGGGAAGGGGTGCCCCTTCCAGACCAGCTCAGCTGGAAAAGGGGGAACCCCACTGGAGTCGGTGAATGCCCTTTGCCCAGAACGCTGCCTGCCTAGCTGCACGGGGATCTCGGGGCAGCTGCCACTGTGCAAGATGCGGCTGCGGCATCCGCACAGGAGCGTGCTCGCGTTCGCTGCCAGGGACAGCAGTGGTTCTCAACCTTTCCAGGCTCCTGTCCCCCTTTCAGGACTCTGATTGCGTACCCCAGCTTTCACCTCACTTAAAAACGACTTGCTTACAAAAATCAGACATAAAATACAAAGGTGTCACAGCGCACCCTTGCTGAAAACATGCTGATGTTCTCATTTTTACCATATGCTGGTAAAACAGGGTGGATAAAAATCAATGATTTTTTAAAAAAAATATTAAAAATATGGGATTTTTGATAAAATGCTTTTCGAGGAAAAAACCTGTCTCAAGATAGTTTTAATTAAGATACATTGTAGCTCAAAGAGATCTCATCATAGAATAGGGATTATAAATTCTGATTCTACAGTATGAGACAATATATTCATGTAACGTTTAAGAAAAGTTTTGTAAATGAGTTCCAATATGTAAGGGGACTGTTGCCCCCTTACTAACATTCAGTGGGGGTGTTTTAGTTGCTAGCTCCCAGTACTAAAAGGGGAAGGGTCTATGGGAAACCAGGACCCTGAGACTGATAGTCCCCAGGAACAATGGGGAGAGGCCAATGCTCCTGGTCAGCCTGAATGACAGGCTAATCAGGGAGTCAGGAGGCCAGGGAGGTCCTGTCCTCGTCCTCCGTGTGAGTTGGATTTTCCTGGGTCAGACAGAGTGGGGCTGACCTAAGGAGAAGCAGGGGCCCAAGCTAAGCTGGGGAGCAGAGCTGTGCCAGATCCAGAGGGACCAGAAAAGCAGCCCAGAGAGAGCAAACCCTGTCCTGGGAGCAGAGCTGCAGCCCCAAAGCCAGAGGCACAGCCCAGAGAGAGCAGACTGGCCCTGGGAGCAGAGCTGCAGCAACCAGAGCCAGAGGGGCCCGAAAAGCAGCCCAGGAAGCAGGTCAGTGCTGGGAGCAGAGTCGCAGAAGCAGCCTGCAGAGCAGACCTGTCCTGGGAGCAGAGCTGCAGCAACCAGAGCCAGAGGGGCCAAAGAAGCAGCCCAGGGAGCTGGAGGCAGAGCAGCAGCCCAGCAGAGACTGAGTGGTGCAGCTGGGGCTGGAGCAGTCTGGAGCTGGGTGCGGTGGGCAGCTGGGGAGAGCGAGGGGGACCCTGGGCAGCAGGCCCAGCACCGGGAGACGCCTCAGCCAAGAGGCTCTGCAGGCTAGACTTGGATCGTAACCCCGACAGGGCAGGGGCGACACTGGGAAGAAAGGTCCTACCACTTAGAGCCTGAGAGCATGTGGCCACCACCAGAGCAAGCGTCCAACCCACGGCATCCCTGCAGCACAGCCAGGGCCTGAGAAGAAGGCCTGGGACTTACAAGGAACAGACTGTGAACTGCCCTGACGTTCCAGAGACACTGTTTGTGATGTTCCCTGCCACAGAGCGGGGTGATGTGTTTCCTTTAACCTCTCCCATTTTTCCTTATTCTTTTTACAATTAATTGTTGATTAATTAACTTGCATTTGCTTTAACTTGTATGTAATGGTCAGTGGGTCAGAGAAGTGCCCAGTGCAGAGAGAGTACCCCGGAGTGGGGACACCCTAGCCCCTGTCCTAGTTGACCACAGCAGGGTTGGAGGTCGAGCCCCCCAGGAATCCTGGGCCCAGCCTTGTTGTGGTTACGAGGACTCTGCCAGACAGGAGAGTGGAAGGGGAGTCCTCAAGGGCAGGGAGGCCACTGGGTAAAGGAGGTGGGAGCGAGGACTCAGATCCTTTCGCTAGCCCACTTCCCCGGGTAGTGCAGAAGCTAGGAAAGTTCCCCACAATAGTGGGACTATTGCCCCGCTTACAAATAGTTCATGGATTAGGGACCCAATTTTATGGGGTTCCAGCAGCTTCTGTATAGATTATTTAGGTTAATCTTTCTATCTACCCAATGGGACTCAGTGCTCAGTCTAGAAGATACCATCAGAGATGCTTAGTTTTGCAGTTCTCAAACTGTGGATTTGTGTCTCCAGAGATAACATGCTTGTTAACCGCAAAACTGTTCTAAAATAAATAAATATAGAGAGGTGAGAAATACTAGACCTCAACCCTATTGTCCCTCTGAAAATTTGTGTACACAGAGTCAATCCCTTACCTCTCTCTAAAAGTGCAAAGTTTCAAAAAGTTCAATGAATAGAAGATTGTTGGGGGCAGAATAGATCTGGACCAGGAGAAGAAGTCTGGAGATAAATGTGAGAAGCGAGGGACATATGCTTGTTTTGTTAAAATGTTATGTTTGCTGTTGAAAATAATCCAGAATACTTAATGTTGTTGTTTTAGTTAAATAAAACAATTTAAATGTCTGTCTGGTGATGTTCTCCTCCTAATACAGCATGGCAAGAAAATCCTCCAAATATTAATGATTAACTTGTTGAACTGGAGATAGTGCACCTCCCAATGACTTCATAAATACCTGCTTCAATGACCTTTGATAAATGAAATAACCAATCATTCATTTTATGATATAGCTGTAAAACTAATCTGAAAAGTTTTCAAAATAAATCACTGTTTAAAAATGTATAGCGTGTACCTTCTAAAAATGAAACCTACATCTATCTCTGAGTTGTGAAGAATATGTATTAAGGTTATAACAACCAACAAGAATGCACTGTTACGTAGAAAACCATGATTAAATCGAGTCTTCCTGACTAGTGATTTAAATCATGATTTAAATCAGTTTGATTTAAATCAAATCCACCCTGTTGTAAAATAAATGGATTTGAATATAAATACTGTACTTACATTTCAGTGTATCGTAGATAGAGCAATATAAACAAGCCACTGACTGTATGAAATTTTAGTTTGTACTGACTTCGCTAGTGCATTTTATGTAGCATGTTGTAAAATTAGGCAAATATCTGGATGAGCTGATGTACCCATTGGAAGATCTCTCCGCCTTCGTCTGCCCCCCTCTCCGCTTCTTCTTTCTCCCTCTCCTTCTTCCCTCTTTCGGCTTCTGCTCTTCTGCCCTACATGTCCCTGCCAGTCACTATGCGTACCCCTGGTTGAGAACCATTGCTGTACAAGACACAGGCAGAGACCATCCCTGCACTGCGACACTTACAGTTTAACAGAAACAGTGGTCACTCGGTAGAGTGAGAGGGCTATGGAATTGACTTGTTATCCCAACCCTAAGTGTTAAAAAAAAATCACACCTCAGGCTCCAAAAGAGATTGGCTTAAAAATCATTAAAAATAATACAGTTTTGGGTCTTTTTATTTTCCTTCTGATTTCTGTGCTTCCGGGGGTCATGTCTGCAAGTTTTTCTCTCCAACCATGACCAAGGTGAGAAATGTACTTAAAGAAGAAAAACAAATGAGATTCTCACATAATCACAGGCCCCTAGGGGCTAGGACTTTAAGAACATCAAACATCACTTGGCAATAAATGGCAACGACCGGCAATGCCCTGGGATGCCCGGAGTAAGGGATCACCCTCTCTTGATCCTCATATGCTTCCACAGATTCTCCATTCATTTAAGCTGTCAGAGAGCCACCGGCTACCCCCAGGATAATTTGCTATTTAGAGCGCTCTTCTACACAAGAGATTTGCCAGTGGCAGACCCGTGAGCCAAATTCCTCTCATGGAAGTTCTACAATGGGGATCAAAGCTACCATCATCTTAAATGTGGAGTAACAGTGTGCAAAGAATACAGGTCCCAGTCTGGTGTTCTAGCCCTGCTGTCTCTGCCATCTGCTATATCGCAGATGATGATTCTGCTCCAATTTAGGCATGTTTGCTGTGCATATTGCTGCTAACGATTAGCCTCCCTTGTTAATGGAGCAGAATAACTTGAGTTTCATGCCTGCCGACAACTGCAAAGTCCATATGGTGGTGGTGTGCACAGCACCTGACAGCCAGAAGGTCTGTTATGGCCGCAGATTATTACAACTCCTCTAACCTACACGTCCCTGCCAGTCACTTTTGCATTCAGCCATGAAGGAAACCCACAAGCAGAGCCTGATTCTCCTCTCAATATACACCAGTCTAAATCAGAGGAACTCCAGTGAAGTCAATGGGGAACACGGGTGTAAACCTGGGGTAAGGGAGTGGGACGCTTGAGCTTTCCTTGGCAAACTCTACCTCTGAACTCCAAAATCAAGGAACGAGTTTCTGCAGCAGGATAAAGACAGACTCCGGACACCGCACCTTGAAATGGGTTAGAAAATCATTAAAGAACCAACAACAGATTTTTAAGCAAACCTGTTGCAACGTGCTGCAGGTTGTGATGTGTACATTCCCGCGTCTAGGGCACAGCTGCATTTAGGAGGTAGCAGAAGGATATTTCATACAAAATGGGTACAAATAAGTTTGAGATCCTCATTTCACTGCAAAGGCCATCGCTTCACGCAGGGCCTGGAAAGCGATCTGAGACGCAGAACTTTATTTTGTAATTGAACTGTGTTAATGAGAGAATCACAACAGGGCCATGAGGCTGGTGACTTCAGCAATTCTGGGGCTCGAGCCAAGGAGATCCTAAGACAAAGCAGCCAAGGAGATTTTAAAGGCTTAGGAAACTTTTAAAATAAATGTAATTCCATACTCTCTGTATTTCTCTTCCCTCATTCTTTATTATGAATATAGTTGGAATCAGACACCTCCATTGCTGTCTGGGGCTCCACAGATGCCACGATGCTGGCCACAGATTGTCCTGCTCCAAAATCTCAGGGCCCTGACACCTGAGCCAGGAGTGGCAGAAGCACCCTACAGGTATGGGGGGGGGGCTACAGGCACCCGAACCATGGCCCCATTCCCTGAGGCCCCACCCCCATTTGCTCCTCTCTGCCCCCTCACCCCCATCACTCACACTTATGGCTAGCATGGCCCCCTGGTCCCTCTGTTCTGGTGCCCTTGACCTGAGCTAAAGGAGAGTCTCCTTTTGGAGACACTGTACAGCCATGTCACGTAGGCCTTGGGGATTTTAGCAAAATATTCCCCATGAGTTATCGCCAGTGGGAATTTTTTTACTAAAAGTCCTTGCTGCAGAGTCTTTTGGGAGGCATTTTTATGAAGGGGATATTTGATGTATCAGAGCTGCGTTTGGCTGGGATGACTTCTGCTTTGTTGTCATTTGAAATTTTGTATAGCCTTTTCTTTAATAAAGGAGAAGTGGCCTAAATATTGATGCTGTCCAACTGGCACAAAGCACATTGTGAAGAGAAATGTTTTTATATTCCTTTTAATGTAAAGTACATTTATATGTCAACAGCCCCCAGAGGGGCTGGGCGCTGAAATGGATCAGCATTATGCCAGTGCCTGAGAATCAGGATGTGAAACTGGTCTGAGAAAGAAGATGAAATTTACCATTCTGGACTCAATATCCCAGCTGAGAAAATGCAAAAGAGTTAAGGAAACTGCAGATGCAGCATTGCCCATTCTTGCAATGGTCTCAAGAGTCTTGCAATTGGGGTCGGGGCTGGGCGGGGGGTTCTTAAAGTCCTTGATTGCTGGAATCATGTGGCTATCTGAAAATCTCAGCTTTCATTAAACAAAAAAAGTAAATTTCCAGCCCTCCTGGCTGCAGAGAAAAACCCCAGGGGGTGTGAACCCTAAAGTCTCCAACATCAGAAGACAAATAAAAAGAAACCCACATTTATGATTTTTTGAAATTTCAGCATTTTTGAGCCCATCTGAAGATGTCCAGGGTCTGACTCGTGATTTGGAGTTAGCAATACTGCAGAGGCAAAACTGCAGATGAGGTTTTAAAAACCACTCAGTTTGAACAATCTGAGGTGTTATTAGTAACAGACAAGGAATTTGGAGGTTTTAGGCTATAATTTTTACCTTGTGAGGATCACTTTAAAAAGATAGATGGAGGGTTGGGGTGAGGTCAGTTGGGGATTAAATCTAGGAACTTTGGCTCATTATTTATATCATACCAAAAGTGTCTCAATGAGTATTAAACGGGCTCTCACTCTAATTTCTCCTGATGACACGGATTGGTTACCTCACCACCTGAAAAACGCTGTGCCAGGCTATACATGGCTGAGTCATTCCCATTACCTGGAGTAAAATTAAACCGTGCACAGAGCGGCATTAATGGTTTTCTTTAATTACCTTTCTAAGTGCTTAGAGCTGAGAATTTCTCCGTTGCTGTCAGCACACCAGGCCGGTGCATTTTCACACAGGGCCAAGTGAATCCGGGTGCAGCTGATTCGACAGCTTCTTGGGGAGGGAAGGATGAGGCATGAAGTTGAACAAACCTGAGTCAGCAAAAGAAAGTCTCAGAGGATGGTTTATGGCTCTGCTCTGGTGCAAAACGATAACTCCTGGTTTGATCTTTTGTGTCACATTTTGGCCCATAAATCCGTGACTAAAGGCTGCAGATCATCCATATTTCAGCCTCTCGTCCACTGTCACGTGGGACTGTTAACTCAGCATTCATTACAGAGTCCAGTGGGAAGGAAACAGCCCGTCTCCATCAGGCTAGATTGCCTACCCCAGAATTACTCCCCAAAAGGTCAAAGGGCTATAAAAACTGAAAGCTTCCTGCTAACCAACGCCCGATTTCAGGGTTCTGGGTTTCCCGTACATTCACTAATAACATCACAACTGACATGTAGAGCAGGACCAGAGTGAAATGCCTTACATTGCTTTAAGTTTTAGTGATAGCAACAATTATTTCCAGGGAAACACACAACATTGGACTCGTGTCTTAGGCCAGGTCAGCCACTTGGCACTAGGGGGCCTGAGTCTTCATTGTCCTGCGTCTTGTGTTGTCATTTATACCTGTGCACGAATGGAGAGTGTGGATTTTATAGCACTTTATACTCACTGGGCCCATAGTTTACAATGCGGGGGGAGGGGGGGGTTGACAACACAAAGTGTAAGGAAGTGGAAAATCCAGGCTGGAAATGGGAGAACATGATTTACTTTAGATTAAAGGGGAAAACAACACAAGAAGAAAGACCAAATGCACAGCTTCTGTGAGAGAGAGCACAGTGTGTTTATTATCCTCTGGCCAACAGGCAGCATGGGAAAGGAACACAAAATGGCAGATGCCCCCAGCAGACTATTTGCAATTTAAAGGAGCAGTTACACAGTTACACTCCCAAGGTTGCTTTCTACTAACTCGATAGTAACTGTATCATAGAAACCGTATTACAGAGGACGAGGCACCAACCATAAGGACATTTACTGACTGTTCCTTAGTTAGGAAAATCATCGTCATCCTCATCATCCTCAGCAATCCCTTGATTCGAGGATGATCTCTATCACGGATTTACATATGGGTCCTGAGATGACCCATCTGGAGCTCCAGATCCGCCCGCAGCAGGTACAGACATTTCCTGGTGGGTCAGCTGCCTGCTGGGAGAAAGTTCTTTCTATGCCACATTTAAAACATAACTTTCCTTATTTGGGCTGAGATTTCCAGACTACCATCTCAAACCTGTATAGAGCCAGTGCCAGGATCACAGCCTATGTCTGTCAGGTTTCAGAGATTTATCAATTCTCAGGCAGAAGAGAGAATTGTGATCCTCTAGTCTGACCTCCTGCATGATACAGGCCATAGAACTTCCCCAAAATAATTCCTAGAGCAGATCTTCTAGAGAAATATCCAGTCAGGATTTTAAAATTGTCAGTGATGGAATCCATCACGACCCTTGGTAAATTGTTCCAGTGGTTCATTACTCTCACTATTAAAAATTTACACCTTATTTCCTGTTGGAGTGTCCAGCTTCAACTTCCTGCCATTGGTTCACATTAGACCTTTCTCTGCTAGACTGAACAGCCCATTATTAAATATTTGTCCCTCAGGTAGGTACTTATAGGTTGTGATCAAGTCACCCCTTGATTACAGTTTAACCTTCTCTTTGTTAAGCGAAATAGATTAAGCTCCTTGAATCTATCACTGTACGGCAGGTTTTTTAATCCTTTAATTGTTCTTATGGCTCTTCTTTGAACTCTCTCCAGCTTAACAACATCCTTCTTGAAGTGTGGACACCAGAACTGGACACAGGATCCCAGTGGTGGTCGCACCAGTGCCAAGTACAGGGGTAAAATCACCTCTCTGCTCCTACTCCAGATTCCCTTGTTTATGGCATCCCAGGATCCCATTAGCTCTTTCCACCACAGTGCCACATTGGGAGCTCACATTCAGCTGATTATCTACAGTAACCTCCAAAGCCTTTTCGGAGTCACTGCTTCCTGGATAGAGTCCGCATCCGGTATGTCTGGCCGAAGTTCTTTGTTCCTAGATGCAGACATTTACATTTAGCTGTATTAAAACGCATATTGTTCGCTTGGGCCCAGTTTACCTAGCAATCCACATCGCTCTGTGTCAGTGACCTGTCCTCTTCATTATTTACCACGCCCCCAACGTCTGTGGCATCTGCCAAACGTATGCAGTGTAGTCGTTGCTGGGTCGGTCCCAGGATATTAGGGAGACAAGGTGGGTGAGGTCATATCATTTATTGGACCAATCTCAGTGATGATTTTATGTTTTCACTTATAAAGATGTTAAATAACGTAGGACCAGGAACTGATCCCCATGGGGCCAGCCAATGCCATTTGGCTTTCTGGCTTTCCATAAATGGAAAGACTCCTATTGACTTCACTGGGCTTGGATCAGGCCCTAAAGGAGTTGCTGTGTTGTTCAGAAGGATGGCTGCTATTGGTGGCTGAAATGGTGAGCGACCATCAACAGAAGCTGGACACGTGCAAAATCCCCTTATAGTGCGAATGGCAGAGATGATGGGCCACTTTCTCAGCCCTGGTACAGCTGTTCTGTGCCACTCTGGTGGCAAAAGCACCCTTACAGGGAGCAAAACAAACTTCGGCAAAGTGACCCACTCACATCATCAGCGGTATTGAGTCCTGACTGCAGCCGGCCCTTCAGCCCCTGTGGCAGTTTGTAACATTTTGTGCACCTGTCCTGATGTTTTAATTGTAGTAGAGTTTAACAACTGGCCTGTTCAGTCCCCCACACCCACCGCCTAGCGTCATGGCAATAGGTGTATATTTAGGGGTCTGACGGTCCTCACTCAGGGGTTGGTTGGTCGGGTAGTGGCACCTAGTGATCAGACTAAGGCTGCTACCTCCCACTCCATCGGGCTCCCACCCAGGGCCCTTTGAGGACTATCTATGATCTGATGGCTGAGGCTGCTCAAGTGTGCCCCCCGCCCCCCAGCTCACTTCCTGTCTCCGCCCCCGGCTATTGTCCCAAAGTCACTGTCTCGGTTAAGGCAGTGTGCAGGGCATCTGCTGACCACAAGGCACTTTCCGGTGCTGTCATGCACTGGTAGCTCTTTTTCTCCTTCCAGGTTATGACCCCACCCCCCCATCTCCTGGGCCAGCTCAGGCCCAGGGCTTTCCCTGCTGGGGTAGTCCAAACAACAAATAAAGGGAATTCCCAAAGTCCAGAGTTCCTAGGAGCAGGAGAGTGGCGTGCTTCCCTCTCTGGCTGTCTCTGAGGCAGGTCTTTCCTTGGAGGGACCTCCGGGCAGGTGTCTTAGGGAGAGATTCGCCTTCCCTTCGTTCTCCTCTGCTGGAGCTGCAGGTCTGTTCTCTTCCCTGGTCTGCCCCCAAATGAGCTGTTCCCCTGCCTTTTAACTCCTCCTCCAGATGGAGGATTTGCTCCAGGTGTGGAGGGGTGGGGTCCAGAGTAGTTCCTTAACACCTTGTGGCCCAGTGTGGGGTTTGTACACCCCGTCACAAGAGGAGTGTGTTATATCCTATATAGACAATACCTAGCTCTTAAGTAGAGCTTTTTCATCAGTCGATCTCAAAGCGCTTTGCCAAGGAGCCCAATATCATTATACCTTTCTTATACATGGGGAAACTGAGGCATGGGGAGATGAAGTGATGTGACTTGCTCATGCTCACTCAGGAAGCTGAGCCAGGAATAGACTCCAGTTCTCCTGAGTCCCAGTCCAGTGCTCTTTCCACTAGGCCACAGACCTTTTCACTAGACCTGGCTGAAGAGTCATTGTCCAGTCCATGAGCTGACAAATTTTTGCCAGTTTGGAGGCTGAATTTATTTAAGAATTCAATTTTTCTGGTATTCATCCAACTCTGGAGCTGCTCGAACATGGCCCCGATCCTGCAATGAGCATCACACAGGTAGACCCTGCAAGGCGCTTCACTGATTCTGCTCAAGTAGTCTTTGCAGGATTGGGACCCATATTTACACAATAACTTATGCAACAAATATTTTCTCTGGTATTTGACCAACTTATTAATTCTCAGTCAATGCACAGGTGTTACCTTCCAGTGCAGATTCCAGAGGACCTCAGCAAAAGACATGGGAACACCTAGGCAGCCAGCAAGACCAGAGTGCAATCAGAATACGTACATGGATTCAGGACTCTGAGGGATCACTAGCCAGAATGAGTGGTCCATGAACTCATGATAACAGGAAGCTTCAGACTGGAATGAGCAGCATTTTGGGGACAAAACAGAACTAGGGAGGGAGCCTTTGTCTTGGATTCCAAACAAGTCATTTCAGGCAGAACGTGCTTTCGCCGAGATTTTCACTGAAAACTCCCATACCCTGTGTGGCTAGAATTAACAGATCTCAACATGCACCCCCTTTCCAACTTGTCTCATACAAGGCAGACATCAAATCAACAGCAGCATCCATCCCAAGGCAAAGTTTACCTTGACTCTTTGGGTTGGCCTTTTAAATCTGTTTCTCTTTCCCTGACTTCTTTGCATGGTATGGTTACTCGTTTTAAAGCTTATCTTTTCAACCAAAATATGAAGGTCCAACATAAAACCATAGTTATACCAGGACTGTAATAGGAAACAAATTAAAACAAACAGCAATAACTGTTAGCTATTTCTTCTCATCATGCCTTTATTGGGGAATATGCAGATTACATAGGAACATAAGAACGGCCATACTAGGTCAAACCAAAGGTCCATCTAGCCCAGTATCCTGTCTTCTGACAGTGGCCAAAGCCAGGTGCCCCAGAGGGAATGAACAGAACAGGGAATCACCAAGTGATCTATCACCTGTCGCCCATTCCTAGCTTCTGGCAAACAGAGGCTAGGGACACCCTCCCTGCCCATCCTGGCTCATAGCCATTAATGGACCTTTCCTCCATGAACTTATCTAGTTCTTTTTTGAACCCTGTTATAGCCTTGGCCTTCACAACATCCTCTGGCAAGGAGTTCCACAGGTTGACTGTGCGTTGTGTGAAGAAACACTTCCTTTTGGGTTAGATTAGTGGGAATATTTCCAGTTCTATTTCTTGACCAGCAGGTGGTGCTTGGAACATAACAGGAATTCTGAGCAGGGCAGGTCTACACTAAAAATGCTCTGCACCGATGGAGCTGTGCTGCCAGATCGCTGTACTGAAGATGCTCCTGTGCCGAATGGAGAGGGCTGTCCCATCGGCGTCATTAATCCACCTCCCCGAGAGGCAGTAGCTGTGTGGAGGGGAGAAGCTCTCCCATTGACTTAGTGCTTAGTGCTGTCCACACCACGGGTTTGGTTGCTATTACTATGTCGCTCGGGGGGGTGGATCTTTCACACCCCCGAGTGACTCAGTTATACTGAGATAAGTCTGTAGTGCAGACCCGACCTCAGTTCTCATTTAATCATTGTCTCCTTTAAAATCAGTGTAGAGGGGGACGGGAGAAACCCCCCAACCCAGCTCCATCTATAAATAACTCAGAGTAGCGTGTGATGGATTTCACACAAGCAGTAGCCACTGGATGAGGTAATTCATCTGTGATGACTCCATAGCGACAGGGAGTCATCTTCCCCGCTCCTGTTATGAGCCTGGCATCGGTTTCCACCCAGCACTTTGGCTCATGTTCCTCAGGGTTTCATTCTTCGTGGTTCTTGCCATCCATCTCTGGTTTCTGCTCTGCTTTGTCCATTCTTGGTCCGGTGTAATTGACTTGGACCATACATTCCAGTCTCTCAGGTTGCCTTGATCCAATCACACAATGCGATCTCCAGCGAAAATTGATCTCCCATCCCCGGTCCAGATTTGTCATCATCACAAAAGAAAACCTGCTGGCTGGCTGGACTAATCCAAGGTATAATTCTGTTTTCCCCTAATCACATGGTAATATGAGGTCATATCTTTTATTGGATTAACTGCATCCTGTACTGTGGGTTCCAATTTACAACTGATTTCTGCAGGCTTGTCTTAGTGCAAACGTTGTACTGCACTGAAGGTTAATATGTTGAATTTTCATGCTGGCAATTACTGACTCTGGAATAGTATGAAGTGCACAATGTAATAGACAGGCGGGTGTGGGCAAGCATCTACTACATTTGGCTACCTGTGGATGATTTGGAGGCGTGACTGTGTATGTATCATGGTGATACCGTATTTTAGCCAAATTGCCAAGCGATATTTAATGCCGCAGCCACAGATGGCTGTTCTCCGTGTTGTTCGGTGACAAGATTGCCCAGGACTGTGGCTATCGCCGGAAGAGGAAGAACTGTCACCTCTGGGGGCTCGATGTTCCCTCCATCACATCCGTGGCCTAGTGGAAGTGTGACCGTTGCAGCACCGGGTCGCTAAAAGCCTTGTAGTGTAGCCGTGGCCTTAGAAACGCACTAGTTCTTAGTGCACAAGAGCTGACTGAGCAAATCCGAGCTCGTTCGAAACATGATCCTTAATTAGCATGGGATGGGTGCTTACAGATCATGGAGTGTGTCTGGCAAGTGGCAGAACAGCCATTTCAACCACCGGATAAATTCAGCCCCACTTTAGGCAAAGGAAGGACAACACGAGGCCAGATTTTCAGCTCGGTGTAAATCAGCACGTCTCCCGTGACTTCAGAAGTCTGAGCAACCCCTAGGCAGCTCTAACACATGCCAGGGCCTGCACCGATTGGGCCCTAGCCTCAGGAATCTGGAACCAGCTCTCTGGTGCCCATTCCCAGCTGTGCGGAGTAGATCTCTGCACCATTACGGTGCAATGACTTAGTTAGTCCTAAGATTTGCTCTCATGGTGGCCTTGAGAAGTTAATGGCAGGCCACCTGGGGGCTCAGTTCCCGCATGCTCTTTTTGCTTGTCTTGGTTCAATCCTCCTTGAATAGGCCTGGTGACCCCGACTCCCTCAAGGTCTCATCTTTTGGTATAACCAGGAACCAGGCTGAATTTTCCCAGATGTTCCAGTTGTCACATAGGCCTTGCGCGTCTGAGTTCAGAGGGAGCATTTTCTGCTCACGCTCTATCTCACTGGATGACTGCATTAGCAGCCCTCTGGTTCACTGCAGCTCTTTGAGTCTAGTTAGAAATATGGCAGCTCCCCCATTTTAGCATCACACTCAGACACTCACACTGCCACATACTGGCTTGTGCTTGGCTGGGCTACCTCCTGCCGGAAGATGGCAATGGTCCTTTGTGTTAGTGACAACATCCCTTGCTGCTCATCGAGTTCAGGTGTCCTACAAACCAGCCAACACTGAACAGCACTGCCTCAGTTTCCCCATCTGTAGCTCACCATCACGTAGGGAAATCAAATTTGTATTTGTAAAGTACTTTGAGATCCTCGGAAGGAAGAGCCGGCAAGGGATTATTAACTTAAAACAAATGCTGCCAACAGAAGCAGACATTTACCAGCTCCAAATACAGCCAAATGCAAAAGCTAATTAAATAACCAAGCTTGCAGGCCCACATTCAAAGAGCAATAGGTGCAATCCCATGGGAGCTGCCTGGGCCTCTCACCCCCAACCTGCATTTGGCCTTTAGTATGGCATACTTTGCATCTCAGAAATAAGATGGGAAATCCCTATCAGGCAGCTTTCCCAGCTACCCACCAAAGCACAGGGACAACGGCATGAAATGCTTTGCCGTTAACATCTGACGGGAGAACCAACCTATGTGCAACCTACCTGCCAGGTACCAAGGGCCACAACAAGGGCTGGGTTCAGCCTGTCCAAGGGCCCTTCTCTAAAATACACCGAATGACAGCTCATGCTGGGCTCCTATTTCTGGCTCTGGGAAATTAAAATAAACCCTGGCAGAGCAACGTTGCAGGTGGGTCTTCTCCACTCGTCAGCACTTGGGGGCCTTGGGAATATGGAACCAGATGGATCTTTTGCTTTAGCAAAAAGGGAAGTCAAAAGAAACATGAAAACCCTACCGATAAATATTTTACATACAAGAAATCGAGTGAGCCAGATCACTGCATTAGGAATTTGATTTCAATGGGAGTCAGGTGCCTAAATACCTTTAAAATCTGGCCCATCCTCAACCCCTTAGTTCCAAGTAATAACTGGCCAGGCTTCTTGAGGCTCAGATCTCATAGTCCCAGCACAAACCATCTCAGAGGTCCAATTAGTCGCGGTGGTAGTTGAGTGGTGGCTATGCTGCACCAGTTCAGAGACCCGCTCCGTGAGCTCCTGCTCAGCTGTGCAGCTGCCTACTCCCGTTCTGTGATATCTGCCCACCTCCTCCAGCCTGGGGATCGACGGGCTGTACAGCGGTGTACAAGGAATTCAGTGTCACAGCTGGTCCGGGCAGGCCTGCTACGAAGACAACTATGTGGGTGAAGCCAGACAATCACTACACTCTCGCATGAACTCACACAAGAAAATGATAAAAGTCAAAACCACCCTATATCTGATCACCCTATAAGTGATCACTCTATATCTGACCTCTCAGTCCTCATCCTTAAAGGAAACCTGCACAACACTTTCAAAAGATGAGCCTGGGAGCTTAAATTCATAACTTTGCCGGACACTAAAAATAATGGACTGAATAGAGACACTGGATTTATGGCTCATTACAACAATTTGTAACCCACTAACAACCCCCTGCAGCTACCTTTCCCCCCCCCCTTCCTTTCCCCCATGACTGGAGGGGTGTTAACAGGCCACCTCACCTTGTCTGGTCCCTTGAAATATGTTAACTACTTGTGCTAAACAATCTGTTCCACCTTGGATTTAGCTGAGATGCTCTGAGTATGTTCCCCAGGCCTGAAGAGGAGCTGTGTGTAAGCTCGAAAGCTTGTCTCACTCACCAACAAAAGTTGGTCCGATAAATGCTATTACTCCACCCACCTTGTCTCTCTAATATCCTGGGACTGACATGGCTACAACAACCCCACATACAATGCAGAGCTTTTGTCTTTCTAAGTTATTTCTGTGATGCACTGACCCAGGCAGTTCAATATACCTCCAGGGCTGGTCAGAGCTGTGTCAGGTGACTTCAGCTCGGAGAGGGGTTGAAGGTGACTGTAAGTCCCTTCTGAGATGACTGTCACATCCACCCTTGAGTCAATTTTAAAGTCAATAGTTTTGCCAGGAATATTCAGTTTCACTCTCCAGGCAGGCTCTATGTCATCACACATGATAGATCCCAGAAACAATGGCCCTTAGTTGTCTGTAATACGAGCCAAGACTGAGATGCTTTGTTGAACACTCCATTGATCAGCATCGAATGTCTCCATTTCCTGGATACTTACTTTTCATGAAGCAGCCTAGCAGGAAAATAAGGCAAAGAACCACAGCTCCTCCAAAAATAAATCTGATGAGGATGATGGGCACAGGTAACAACGCAGCTGCAGCCAGGGGAAAGAAGAGAAATGCATTTGTTTATCACTGCTGATCCCTGCTGAGTAATCATCATCAGCATCTTATACCGAATGGGAAGTAAACAGTTAACATGCCAGAGCCCTAGCAGGTGCAGGAAAGAAACAATAACATCTGGAATCCCATTGCTGAGCAAAGACCTTCTCAATGAATGGTGTCCCCAAGAGTCATGCGGTAAATACAGCGTAACAAACCCTTATGGCCCTGCTGGCATTGCGGTCTTACCTCACCATGAGCCAACATCAGCACATGTCAGTGTGTGGCAGGGCAGGGGTAAAACCCCTTTTAAAGCCCTGCCAAAATGCTGGCTGCAGACGGCTCTTTGGTCAAAAGGCCAGGTAGAGAGACATGGGTATACAACAGGGAGCCCAGGTGTAAGCCCTAATGAGGGCTAGCTCAGAGCAATGAGCTGGGCTGAGTGGGAAGAGCTGGGCTAAAGACTGGGACGGCTATGAAAGCCCTGGGAAAACCTCAGTGAGGGGTGGCCTGGGAGGAGACAGGAGGGCTGTTTCTCTGTCTCCTTACCTACTGGAAGGAACCTCAAGGGCTAGAAGACCCTGGGAAGGGTTTGTGGTGTGACTGTTGTTGGGGGGAAGTGGGACTGCACTGTAAATAAGGACACAAAGGTGAGACCACTGAAGAAGGTGATGGGACTCTTTATTATACCAGCCTAAACACAGGGTGTAGGCACAAAAGTGGGAGTGCCGGCTGTGACGAAGTGGGCCTGTTCTTAATGTTTCCTCTGAATAGTGTGGGGGTGCCTCAGTTTCCCCTAGGCAGTTCTTAAGTATCTAGGGGGTGGAGTAAGGGTGTATGATCATTGCAGAGCCCTAGAGGGCAGGTGTGTGCAGGGGTCTGGACACAGAGAATGGCCGACACCCTATTTCCTGGCAACTGATGGCCTGGGCCCTTCCCCCCCTGCAAGGTGAGAGCTGAAGGGTTGGAGAACAAAGGAATCAGGTGACCACCTGGCCCGGGAAAGGAACAAAGTCCAGAGGAGGAGGGGCTGGAGGGGGTTTTCAGTTTGGGGCTGGCTGGGACATGGAGTCAAGTGCAGACGTGGTTGTCTGGCTTACTGCCCCCCAAAATGGACCCAGCTGAGGGGTCCCGTTCTCTGCACCTGCAAGCTCTGTTTTAGACCATGTTCCTGTCGTCTAATAAACCTTCTGTTTTACTGGCTGGCTGAGAGTCACGTCTGACTGCAAAGTTGGGGTGCAGGACCCTCTGGATTCCCCAGGAGCCCCGCCTGAGCGGACTCGCTGTGGGAAGCGCACGGAGGGGCAGAGGATGCTGAATGCTCCGAGGTCAGACCCAGGAAGGTGGAAGCTGTGTGAGCTGTGTGTCCTGAAGACAGGCTGCTCACAGAAAGGCGACTGCCCCAGAGTCCTGACTGGCTTCATGGGGAGCAGTTCCAGAGCATCGCCCAGGGACTCCGTGACAACTGGTGGCAGCGGTGGGATGTACTGCACCCCGTGGATGGTGCTTCCTGCAGTAAGTGACTGGGGAGCAGTAACACGAAGGGGGATTGCCGAGGACCAGGCCTGCTGAAGGCTCAGAGAGGAGCGGTTTCGGGGGGCGGTTAACCCCTGGGAGTGTGTGACCAGCGAGAAGGACTGTGCAGTAACAGGGTTCCCCTGGGGATTGCAGCGAGCAGTCCAAGGGGCAGAGGAGTCTGCAGCTCGACCCTGGCAAAGAGGGGGTGACCTCGAGAAGGGCTGGCACACTAGGGGTTCTCCCTGGAAACCGTCGGGAGCTGAGAACACACGGGCCTGTGAGTCCACAACAACTTGGGAGGAGCGGAGTGATGGCCTGTCACCATCTCCTTAAGAAGGACATTGTAACCCTGTGCAGAAAGAGAGGGTTGAGCGTTGGAAAGTTCACCAAAGCAGAGTTAATCGTGCAGCTGGAGGAGGATGACCGCTCTAAGGAACAGATTCCTGACCCCAACTGGGGCTATATCAGGATCTGGGAGCAGCTGGAGCGGGAGCCAGGCATCGCCAAGACTCCTGTCCCCGACCAGACGAGGGTCTTCACGATCGGGTTCCCCATCGGGGGATCGAGACGGACGGGATTGGAGCTGAGTCTGAGAGAGCAAGAGGACCGTGGGAGACAGCGAGAGCCCGAGAAAGAGCTGCAGAAGCAGCAGCAGCATGAACTGGCGGTGGGGGAGCGGAGAGGCCTAGGGGACCTCCCAGGGTGAGTGGGGATAGATCCCGGGGGGCCAGTTCCGCAGGGAACCTTGAGACTAAATTGCTGCCCCTGGTTAAGGAGGGGGGGTGTGTGGATGCCCACCTCACTGCCTTTGAGCAGGCTGGCGATTTGAACCAAGGGGACCCTGCGGAAAAGCCCCGGTGTCTAGCTCCCTTGCTGGGTCCCAAGGCCATAGACTCCGTCAGCCAGATGGTTGGGGATGTGGACAGGCTCCCACTCCTGACCCCAACCTATATGTCTGTGTGGAGTTTCCTGGGGCCAGGCCCCCCGGACCTCCAGTGGGAGCAGAAGGTGATGGTCAATGGGGAGACATTCTTGGGGTGGCCAAAGGGCATGGGCTGCATAAACCTTCCCACATGCGGCCTGCGAGTGCTATGCAGGCTATCGACCACCCCTGACCTAAGGGAGGGCGTGAAACTGGAAGGGCCTGGTGTAACTCCTATCAAGGAATGGGAGAGATGCTGGGTCATCCATGGGAACGTTGGTGGCTTCGAACTTCCCCAGGTCACTGGCTAAAGTGACCCCGCTCAGTTCGATCTCGAAGGGGGGAGAGATGTGACGAAGTGGGCCTGTTCTTAATGTTTCCTCTGAATAGTGTGGGGGTGCCTCAGTTTCCCCTAGGCAGTTCTTAAGTATCTAGGGGGTGGAGTAAGGGTGTATGATCATTGCAGAGCCCTAGAGGGCAGGTGTGTGCAGGGGTCTGGACACAGAGAATGGCCGACACCCTATTTCCTGGCAACTGATGGCCTGGGCCCTTCCCCCCCTGCAAGGTGAGAGCTGAAGGGTTGGAGAACAAAGGAATCAGGTGACCACCTGGCCCGGGAAAGGAACAAAGTCCAGAGGAGGAGGGGCTGGAGGGGGTTTTCAGTTTGGGGCTGGCTGGGACATGGAGTCAAGTGCAGACGTGGTTGTCTGGCTCACTGCCCCCCAAAATGGACCCAGCTGAGGGGTCCCGTTCTCTGCACCTGCAAGCTCTGTTTTAGACCATGTTCCTGTCGTCTAATAAACCTTCTGTTTTACTGGCTGGCTGAGAGTCACGTCTGACTGCAAAGTTGGGGTGCAGGACCCTCTGGATTCCCCAGGAGCCCCGCCTGAGCGGACTCGCTGTGGGAAGCGCACGGAGGGGCAGAGGATGCTGAATGCTCCGAGGTCAGACCCAGGAAGGTGGAAGCTGTGTGAGCTGTGTGTCCTGAAGACAGGCTGCTCACAGAAAGGCGACTGCCCCAGAGTCCTGACTGGCTTCATGGGGAGCAGTTCCAGAGCATCGCCCAGGGACTCCGTGACACCGGCATAGACCCTGTGACACGGTGCAACACCACAGCAAAGCAGAGAAGCAGCCAGACGGGGACTCGTCCAGTAGCCTGAATCTGACTGAGGCCAGCACCAGATGTTTCAGAGGACGGTCCTTGGAACCCCATATTGGGCAGATGTGGGGTAATCTGCCCCCGCCGCCATATTAGGTCTCCTAATCTCTATAATTAGAGTTGGTCTTAAACCCTGAAGCATGAGGTTTAATCTCCCAAAATTTACATTAGCATTGACTGTATCAACTCCAGACATTCTTGCTAGCCATGCAAACATCCAATCCCTTTTTGAACCTTCCTATGTTTTCAGTCTTGACAACATCCTGTGGCAAGGAGTTCCACAGCTTAATTACCTGTCATGTGGTGTAGTAGGCAGTTCATCTCCAGGGTGCCGTCTTGTATCGGGGCATGGCATCGTGGCGAGCCTGCCTCTAGTTGTTTGCCCTCCACTGGCTTCAGTCCCTACTTACGGGATGCTACTTACTGAGGTTTGACCACAGAGTTAGCTAGGGCCTCATTCCTCTTGGGATATGCAAAGAATCTGGCAGCTGATAATCCTAGGATCAGCCAAGAGGGTCTCTAGGCCTCCCCTGAGACTATGTTTTGAGGTCTCTACTCCCTTGGTTTTGGGGCTTTGATTCCATCCAGGTTCTCTAATACCAGGGTAGGCTTGAGACCCTCGTCACCCCCTAGGGGTTAGTAGGGGAACCCGAGCCCACCCTCTCCTTTGCGTTCCAATCCAGGGCCCTGTGGTAAGCAGTGAAGGTTTGCACCCAAAGGTGCTGTACTTCTCCTTCCCTGGATTGCTTCCTACCAGTCCCCTGCTCCAAAAGGGCAAACTGAAGACATCAAATAAAATAAATCAGAGCTCAGAGCCCTTCTGAGTGTGGAGTGGCCTTTCTCTCAGCAGGTCGAGTAGAGCCCCAAAAGCCGGTGGCCCAGGCAGAGGAACCTCTTGCAGGAGGAGCTGAGGGCGTAGGTCAGGTCCCCTCTGCTCTGTTCTGTTTGCTCTTTCTTTAATCTCCAACCCAGAGGTACTGTCCAGGGACAGCAGGGTGGGGCTGCCTGGGCCCCAAGTAGCTCGTTAACCTCTCCCTTTCCCATGTGGGGTTTGTACACCTTGTCACCTGTGGAAAAACATTTGCTTGTATAGGTGCAGGGTCGGACCATTGGCCGAGATACGCCATTCCTGCCGATACAGGATCAGGCCTCTTGAAGACCAGAGTGGGGTCAGTCATCGCTGGCTAGTGCAAAGACTGGTACTAAACATTTCCTAAGTCAATGCTAAAACACAAAAAGCAAGATAAGAAGTGAAGGGGGGGGCGGTTAAATTATAAAGCCTGGGAAAGGGCTACAATTCAGGACGGAGCAGAGAAACTAGCACTTAAGGGCTTGTCTACACTGACCATGTACAGCGCTGCAACTTTCTTGCTCAGGGGGGTGAAAAAACACCCCCCTGAGTGCAGCAAGTTTCAGGGCTGTAAAGCGCCAGGGCAGACTAGCCCTTAGAAACTGCACTAGGCAAAAAGACAGATATTTCCACACTTCTGGAATCAGAGGGGTGGGGTTTTTTACCCACGAAAGCTTAGGCCCAAATAAATCCGTTAGTCTTTAAGGTGCCACCGGACTCCTCCTGGTTTTTCCACATTTCTGGTACTTTAGAACGGAGTAATTTCATCTCATGCTCATCCCTAATGCATCACAGTGAGAAGTCCTGGGCGTACATATGTGACATCTTAACTTCCATGAGAACTTTGCTGCATGCATCAAGAGGGTTCTTGGTGTATGTAGCCATATAGCTGTTATGACTCTTTTCTCTTCACTGCACCTTTAAATTACTAAGGCGTCTGCCTGCCTGCATAGGCAGCTGCCATTTTGGAAGGCAGAGGGCATGCAGCATGGTACAGAAACACACACACACACTGTGCTCTCCCTTTCTCATAGAGACTTCACTTACTTTCTAGCTTGCTTGATTGCTTCCCTTAATAGAAGCCATTCAGAGTGAACATACAGGGTTGGCCTTTGTGTACAGACTAAAATTCAGAGCAGGGTGAATATCTACCCAGTACTCAATAGTGTTTGCTTCTGTAGAGGAACAGAGAACGAGCAGTTTCGTGCAAACCTGGGCCCCTAACCACATGCTGTAATTGCTTCCTCCTTACTCTTTTCTGCTCTACGGTCACTCAGTGGATGTGAAGATAAGGCCTGTGGCATTGCTCAGACCAGAAGCAAGTGCCCAGCTGCTGCAGTGTTTGAGCAGGTTACCTTGAAAATTACTAAAAAGATGGGCCGGGGGGGCAGGGAGGGCCGGGGGGGCTCTCATAGCACTGTAGAAATTCCAGTACACTGCATGGCAAAATCAACCCACTGCAACACACATTGGCCCTCTCCAAACTGCACCCAAGGCAAGCCAGCAGGCTGAGTACTTATGGCTAGAGCAGAGCGATAATTGGCTTTTCGGTACAGTAGCCGAAACAAAACATCGAAAATATTTCGTTTCGGGTGGAACACAATGTTTAGTTTCACCCAAAACGATTATTTTTGTTTGTTTTTTCATTTAATTTTAACGTGTTTTTTACCCTTAAAAAGAGAAATCTAGCGACATTTTCAAATAAAATTCCCAATTCTGAGAGGGTGGCTGGGGATTACTGCCAGTGTTTTATCTGGTAGCTGTATTGTGGTCAATAAACAAGCCGCAAGGAAAGGAGGAGTGCATGCATAACACAGGCAGACCTCGGGCATCAGCGCGTGGGATCAAACCTGGGACTTCTGGAGCTTAGTGCATAAGCCTCCACCGCATGAGCTAAAAGCCACTGGCTGTTAGCTAAGGCTGTAGAGCAGACTCATTAATCTCTCTCTCTCTAAGTGGTCTGGATGCCACTAGATGGGACAGAGCACCACCCCCAGGAGGTGTGTGGGTTACACATGGAGCTTGATTTCCTTTCCCTGCCTGGTGGGAATGCCCACTAGCCTGCAGCATTTACACCTGTTCAAGAGAGCCTATGCCCCAATGAGTTTGCAATCTACCAATCCCTCGAGACAACACCACGAGGATAAAAGAGAGAAGTGGGATGGAGAGGGGAGGAGAAGGTAAAGAGTTAACCATTAGGTGTGTAAGTTACTTATGGAAGCCATACTCTTAATAAGAAAAGGAGGACTTGTGGCACCTTAGAGACTAACCAATTTATTTGAGCATAAGCTTTCGTGAGCTACAGCTCACTTCATCGGATGCATACTGTGGAAAATACAGAAGATGTTTTTATACACACAAACCATGAAAAAGTGGGTGTTTATCACTTCAAAAGGTTTTCTCTCCCCCCCCACCCCCACCCTACTCTCCTGCTGGTTAGTATGCATCCGATGAAGTGAACTGTAGCTCACGAAAGCTTATGCACAAATAAATTGGTTAGTCTCTAAGGTGCCACAAGTACTCCTTTTCTTTTTGCGAATACAGACTAACATGGCTGTTACTCTGATACTCTTAATAATAATTACTATTAATTATCGGCATTGTGGTACTGGCTAGAAGTCCAGTCCTGGACCCCATTGTGCTCGGGGCTGTACAAAACACAGCAGAAAAAGATGGCCCAGTCTCAAAGAGCTCACAATCTATGACAAAAGATGACAGGCAAGGTAGCACAAATGAGCCAGTATTAATCAGCATGCTGGGCCGTGGTCTCTGGTTCTGATGGCCAATCTTCACATCATCTTTTCGATGTGCAAGTAAAGTTATGTATGGATTTGGTTCTGTTGGAAAATAGCTTTAGGTACAGACAGCTCCTGCACTCACTAGAAGCCTAAAATGAATGGGACCAGCAGGACATTTAACTGGACAGAGGTCTGCTCTGACATGGCAATCGATGAGCCTGCGAGTGCATTTCACACCCTTCAGGCTGCGGCTCATCCCACAGGTAAAACAGAATTAACAATAGTGACCGCACTGAAGCTGCCGTTCAGCTGCCGGACGGACAGGAAAATGGAAACTTGGGGTTTTGAAGCGTGCCAACTTTGTGAACAAACCACGACACTAAAAAACTCAGCTGCCAAAATATGCTTTAAAAATCATTTAAGGCCTTATTCAAAGCCAGTTGAAATCAATGGAAAGCCTCCTGTGGGCTTCAGTGGGACCGCAGGCCCGGAATCCTATGAAAAGTAGACTGGAGTCAGTGGAGGAACTGGGAAAAGGGGCAGGGGGGGTGTTCATTTTTGACCAAGTTCAGAGCCATAGCAGGATGTCATTTGCATAACCATTTGCTTACAAGGACACAACTCATTTGAAACCGAGTCCGTTTCAGAAAAAGCAAGTTAAAGAGCAGTGTCAGGTGGGAATTACAATTTCAGGTGTCGCTTTAAAGTCAATTTTTTCTACTTATTAATATATTTCTCTCTTCCCTGTTGCTGAGTGAAAGACTCGCTAAAATGACACAGAAAATGAAGGGTTTGTCTACACATGAAAATTAATCCAGAATAAAGTCAAGTGTGAATGTAAAGGTGATTAATTATTCCTGATTATCCACTCATGGATTTACTCTTATTCCAGAATAACAGTGCCTTATTCCAAATTAGTTTAATCCACCAGATTAAGCTAATTCAGAATAAAACACTCTAATTCTGGCATAAGAGTATCCACATATGGAGTTAATCAGGAATAATTAATCAGGAATAACTCCCCGCGTAGACAAACCCTAAGAGTCAAACCTACAAATGCCCATGCAAATGAGTTACTTATGTGTGCAGATGTTTGTAGGATCAGGGCCTACATCCCCAGTTAAGCAAACCACTGAAGCATCCATCCCTTCACTTAAGACTGTGCTTAACTTTAACTACATACTTAAACACCGTTAGTCCGTGGTGTTTCAGGACAGGCTTAGTTTTAAGCATGTGAATTCAATGGGATTTAAACATCTGTTTCAGTCTTTTGTGAACAGAGAAATGGACTAATTAAACTCAGCCTAATTAACTCCGCAGAGGAAGCAGTGAAAGTGGCCACACACAAAGGGCTGTTGAATGCAAGGTCAGCAATCCGTTTCCTTTAGCCTCTGCCAGCTACTGGACTCTCAGCTGTGCCTTGCAACGAAAGCAGGTCTGAAGTTTCCAGACTGAAGCCCTCTATTTAAGTTCACAACATCCCATTAAAGCCTGGGTGTCACTGGTGCATAATTTGCATGGGCAATGGGGGCAAGTCTGGTTATTATTATTTTTGACTTAGTAAATGCAGCCATGCTACACTCTGGGCACACGGTCAAACCATTTTATAAAAGTCTTTGGCACCTTCCATTGTCTCCCCGCTCCCTCGATGCATCAAGTTCAAGCTTCTTGTCCTGCGCTACCCAGCTCTTCCCTCTATTTGATGCTTTTATCTCCTCTCAGGTTGCCCCTTGCACCTTCCACCCGGCCGGCCACGACTGCTTCTATCCCAGCCGTCTTCACACATTCCCCCACAGCGCTCCTACACCCGGAAAGCCTCTGAATTGCTACATAAGGCCATTGCTACATAAGGCCTCAAATAGCCAGGGCTCCTACCTTTATTTTTTGCCCTGGGTATCCAGAGAACTCTGCGTGTCTCAGCTGTGAGCTGTCTAACCAAACAGGTCACTTCCGTCCCATTCTGGCAGTCGGTCATATTCACCCAGGCCTGCAGGGTCATGCTGAAGGTCCCATCACCAGTCATTACAGCTGAAGCATTGTCCGCCAGCGCCTCGTCTATCCCACACGTGGCGTTCAGTGTGGCGTACAGAGATTGTGGATAAAAGTCCCTCACTGCACAGCTCACTTGGGCCATGGGAAGAGCTGCTTCCCAGGGAGAAGAAAAGAGCCAGACATTGGGCAAAGCTGCAGAGGAGAAGAGAACCAGGTCAATCAGATTACAGATCGGGGCGGAAATGGAGATCTAGAGGTCCCCGTTGTGACGACAGGCATCTGTGTGGCTATTTGTTTGTTCAGGTACATTAGAGTGTCAGAGATTCGCAGACCCCTATTCTGAGCCATAGGCGCCGACTCCCTGGGTGCTGGAGCACCCACAGGGAAAAATTAGTGGGTGCTCAGCGCTCACCAGCCACCCGCTGATCAGCTGTTCGGTGGGCCCTGCCGATCAGCTCCTCCCCCTCCCTTTCAGTGCCTCCTGCCCACTGCTGATCAACTGTTTGGCAGTGGGTGGGAGGACCTGGGGAGGCAAGGGGGAGGAGCTGGGACGGGGTGCACTCCGGGGAGAGGACGGAGCAGGGGCAAAAAGAGGCAGGGTGGGGGTGGAGCCTCGGGGGAGAGGGTGGGGAGGGGGCGGGAAGAGGCAGAGTGAGGGTGGGGCCTTAGGGGGCAGGGCGGAGTGGGGGCGGGGCCTTGGGGCAGGGGTGGAGCACCCCTGGGGAAAGCAGAAAGTCGGCACCGGTGTTCTGAGCTCTTAAGTGGGATTTAAGTGGTGACTTTTTGCTGGTACAATGTGCAGAGGTGAATTCCACCCATAAAGAATGTGACACAAACCCCAGCTCTCTCTCATCCCTCATCTGAGCTGCAAGAAAAACTCTACCCCTCAATGGACAGGTTTCACTGGATTTAGGTCCTGGAGGCCAGGATTTAAGCTGGATTTAGGTCCCGGAGGCCAGGTCCTCAGCTGGTGTAAATTGGCTTAGTTCCACGACTGCTGAGGTTCTGGCCCATGCTATCTGTGTTTCGTGTCAACGATCATTACCATAGACTTCAAGCTGAGTCCCGGGTCCTTTCAAGATCACCGTAGGAGGTGGCACGTTTTTAATCATTGTACACAGGTAGGTTCCCTGGTCGTTTATCTGCAGGTTTTTAATGAGCAGCAAAGATCTTGAGTTTCTCTGGTGCGTCAAAGAAAACTTGTGCCATGGGTCCAGCTGTTTGGAACTGATGGCCGTCTTCACGGCCAGGATGGTGACTGGGCCTCCGTTTCCACTGGTGAAACGCCATTCGGAGTGGAAGTCAGGGTAGTTACAGATGTCACAGGAGCAGGCCAGAGTCACAGACTCCCCTCTGAGGGCTCTGACAACTGGAGGCTGATCTAAAACCAGGTCTCGTTTGGACGCAGCTAAGGAAAAGGAGAGCGTGGAGTCAGTCACAACGCAAGCGTTCAGTCTGGAGTAACTCCAGTAGGCTCTGTCTACACAGCAAAGGCAGCCGTGTCAGGTAATCTGGTTACGCTACAGTTGCCTCCCCGCCATCCAGTTGTAAACATTGCTGCAAGTTGCAGTGTAGACGTGACCCTAACCACCTGCAGAACATCACAGAGATTTCCTTGCATACTAAACCCCGTGTCACTTCCCTGACAGAGCTGCCCGATATTAACATGGCTCCTTGGTACATTTTCAGCGTCACACACTGGGCTGGTTCTCTAGGAATCTCTCCATCCCCCAAGGTGCTTTTCCACAGGAGAAAGCTGTAGGCTCTAGAAAGTGACCATTATAAAAATAATGCCTATGTTGATAACTACTTTGCTACTTTGTACTTGGAGCGTGAAAGTTGCAGAAGAAGATAAATCAAGGGAAAGCGGTGCTGCTCTAAGAAAAATCACAGGTAACGTGGAGATTAAACGGATTTTTTTTCCAAGGATGATCTAGCAGGCAGACAAAACAGCAGGGTGTTTGTACAGTAAAGACTAGGATGCAGGTTCATTTCCTTGTCCCTCCCAGACTTCCTGTCTGCCTTTGGGCAAGTCTCTCTGTGCCTCAGTTACTCATCTGTAAAATGGGGATAAAAGCCCTGCCTCACCAGTGTGTCATGAGGATAAATACCCTAAAGATTATGAGTTGGGCTCCGCGTCTGTCATGGAGGCTGCGGAAGTCATGGATTCCGTGACTTTCCACGACCTCCATGGCTTCTGCAGTGGCCAGTGGAGCTGACTACAGGGCTGCCCAAGCAGCTGGCTCCAGGGCCTGCTGCTCAGGTGTCCCTGGGGACAGCCACACCGGCTGCTGCTGGAGCGGCCCGGGGCAGCTGGCCCTGGGCACCACCTGAACAGTGGTCCCAGGGCGGCTGGAGCAACTGCTGCTCGGTGGCCCTCGGCAGCTGGTGACGCTGGCCCTGGCCCACCCCCGCCAAGAAGTGCCTCCCCCCAGGGTGCCCCCTGAGCAGCACCCCCGGTACCCCCCCCCACAGCAGCATCCCCCCCCCCAAGATTTAGTCAGGGGTATTTATAGTATAAGTCACGGACAGGTTACGGGCCGTGAATTTTTGTTTGCTGCCCATGACCTGTCCATGGCTTTTACTGAAAATACCCGTGACTAAATCCTAGCCTTAATTATGAGCTGCCCAGATATTAGGGTAATGTGGCCCATATAAATACCCAAAGCAGAATGAAATCCATCATTTGACTAACAAGTTACTTCATAATAATTCTCACAAATCTCCTTAGAATAAAAACACAGGCCACATTCTGCTTCTGCAACCTGCTGATTTCAATAAGAGAAGAATTTGGCCCATACATCTACAAGACATCACACAATATTTTTATTTCTGATGCACCAAAGATGTTCACGATGCTTTGCCGTCAAATGCAAGAAGCCAAGGTCCATACCTCGAGGAGCTGACAATCTAAAATTAAAATCTACTACTGTACATACAGTATAGAGCAATCCAGAGACACACAGACTATATAGGTTTCTGAATGCATCCGATGAAGTGAGCTGTAGCTCACGAAAACTTATGCTCAGATAAATTTGTTAGTCTCTAAGGTGCCACAAGTACTCCTCGTTCTTTTTACAGAATATATAATAAATAGTACATGCACGATATACTATACAGTCTTAGACACACAGAGTATACTCAGATGTGCGTGTGTATTGTATCCCCCTCCACTTAGCCGAATCAGATGGATTTTACTCAAACGTTCCATCCACCTCTCACTTCTGAGGCAGGCTACTGAGAAAATCTCTAGCATTTGGAAATGCTGACAAAAAGAAATTCCACATATTTCTCAGAATTCCCTCCCCCTCCCCATTTTAAGCCAGCGCTAGTGGAAACCAAACATAAGACATTTAATCCCACAAGGATTTTTTTTCCTCCAGAGAGTTAGGAGCGAATAAAAAGAGAGACTTTGAACAGAAAGCTCTTCTCAGCCTCTCATAGATTGTCCACTCCATGCTAACAGTAACACACAGGCACACTTTTCAGAGAACGACTACGCAAACAACTAACTAGGGCCCTGCTCCTGCAAAGACTTAAGCACATGCTTGCCTTTATGCACTGTGAGTAATCTAATGGACTGAATTCTAAAGTCAAGCCCATAGGAAAGTCTGTGTAGGCTGAAACCGAGGTGTATATATACCGTGCTCATCATCGGAAAAGTGAATGCCTGTACTATAAACTTATAAACTTGACCTTATGCTCAAATAAATTTGTTAGTCTCTAAGGTGCCCCAAGTACTCCTTTTCTTTTTGTGAATACAGACTAACACGGCTGCTACTCTGAAACCAGTACTATAAACTGTATGTTACAATTAACCTGAAAAAGGTAAAACATTTGCAATGTTGTATTCACACCTTGTCATTTGCTATGATATGCACCTCTGTTTGAAGATTGTTTCTGCTTATATTATGGTACTTAGAACATGGGGCTACATCAAATTCTACATAGACAGGACAGATTTTCCAACTCAGAGAGAGAGCTGTCTGCAATAAGAAACTGAAATTCTGCACAAAGATACATTGCTTGCAGTTGATTTGCAGCTTGATTTCAGCTTCAGCCCACGCACAAGACCAACAAACTACCACAGGCTCGCAAGAAAATGCAAAAACTTGTCCTAGGGTAAGACTACACTTGCCGATATACTGCGCTGGAATAGAAAGCACTAAGATTCAGAGATTCCTCGGCCAGGAGGGGCCATTGTGATCATCTAGTCCAACCTCTCGTACGACCTGAACCAGGGAACTGCCCCACAATAATTCCTAGAGCAGATGGTTTTAAAAAAAAATCCAATCTTGATTTAAAAATTGCCAGTGATGGAGAATCCAGCATGACTCCTGGTACATTGCTCCATTGGATAATTACTCTCACGGTTCAAAATTGATACCTTATTTCCAGTCTGAATTTGTCTAGCTGCACCTTCCAGCCCTTGGATCATGTTAGATCTTTCTCTGCTAGGCTGAAGAACCGGTTATTAAATATTTGTTCCCCGTGTAGATACTTATAGACCGTGATAAAGTCACCCCTTAGCCTTCTGTTCTTACCTCTACACAGCCCAGTCCCCAGAAGGTAGAGAGAAAATGGCAACCACGCCATGTTTCATCGGAAACTGTAACCAGTCCTTGAGCTCTCCTCCAAGCCAAGAGCAGCTACGCCCATGGGTCACTCATTGCAAACTGCTTGAAAATCCTCTTGAAAGATGCTGAGATCCTGAACATTTCTCCTCCTGTCCCCAACAAAATTAGGCCTGATGTAAACAAGCTGAAGGAAGAAGTGAATCTTGACACCTGCCCAGTGCAGTCTCTTGATCGTTATTGTTATTGTTCTTGATTGTTAAACAGAGAGAGCAATTCCCCCGAGACAGAAGAATTCAGGGGATGAGGCTGCGTGGCGGAGAGGAACAGCTCAGGGTGAGAAGATCAAACTTTGCATTATTTTGTATGTCTGGCCACCTAGTGGAAATGGAGGGCGTGGCAACCAATTGAAAATAGCTGCAAAAACCCGAAACCCAAACCCAGAAATGACATTGAGGGGGGAAGAGGGGCAGGAGATGCGTACAGTAGGAAATGAGAAGGTGGAACTGTTTTGTCTGCTCTGAGATGACTGTCTAGATAACATACAGTAACTTCCAAAAAACAGAAACATCATCACCAGAATATGCTCGTCTCGTCCATTCTTTTGTTGCTGTGTGTTCTGTCTTCTAACCGTTGTGTTCCCCAGACCCTAGGCCCCGAAACATAAGACTTTTATCATTCCCGAGCTCTGATTAGTTTCTCTTTGCTGCCTCCCTAAGCAACCCGTTGCTCTGCATTTGTTAGAACTTGCAGTTCCTGGCAGGACAGAATACTCTCCCTAGCCCTGGAGAACTTCACGGGTATTTTTAGTTAAAGTCTGGACAGGTTGCAGGCAGTAAACAAAAATTCATGGCCCGTGACCTATCCATGACTTTTACTATATACCCCTGACTAAAACTTGGGTGCTCTGGAGGGAGGGGCGGCCTGGGGGTGCCGTGGGTGTTCTGGGGGGGGGCGGCCTGGGACCCCATTGGTGCTGGGGGGGGTGACGCGTGGCCCGGGACCCCCTCTGAGATGGGGGGAGGCGTGTGCTGGCGGGGCTGACAGGCTCCCTACCTGGCTTTGCACAGCTCCCAGAAGCAACTGGCATATCGCTGCAGCGCCTAGGTGGAGGCCTGGCCGGGGGGGGTCTGTGTGCTGACCCCGAGTGCTTTCTCCGCAGCTCCCATTGGCTGGGAATCATGGCCAATGGGAGCGGAGGGGGTGGCACCGGCGGGGAGAGACAGTACACGGAGCCACCTGGCCACGCATCTGCCTAGGAGCCAGACATGCCGGCCGCTTCCAGGGAGCCCCCCCAAGGTAAGCACTGCCCAGAGCCCTCACCCCCTCCCATGCCCCAGGGCAGAGATCTGCTTTTCAACAGTTTCTATTTTAATATCAAGATCGAGAAGTGTAAATGAAACATTCTAGTTCCTCTAAAAAAGAAAAGGAGTACTTGTGGCACCTTAGAGACTAACCAATTTATTTGAGCATGAGCTTTCGTGAGCTACAGCTCACACTCCTTTTCTTTTTGCGAATACAGACTAACACGGCTGTTCCTCTGAAACCTGATTCTAGTTCCTCTGGCAGCAGAATGCGCCTATCTGCAATTAAAAAAAAATTTAAAAATTGGTGTGGCATAAAGCAAGTAGAACAAAATATTGTTCATGGTGAAACTGCATTTAATATGGATTGGAACTGAAATGCTTGCTTGGTCATATCTGGCAGAAGCATCCCTTATGAAAATGACCAGGAATTGCATTTGCAATGCCTTATAACTCTGACCTTCACGGGGTGTTTTTCTGTGTAATATGCAAAACTGATCTATCCTTGCAATGGGGTTGGTTAGATATGGTGCAGAGGGCAAGTGTGCTTGCGGGGGAGAGGTAGTGGGAGAAGGACAGAGCCCCTTTCCCTCCTGCCCCGGCAGGCCAAGCAGAAATCTGGGGGGACACTTTAACCCACATGCCCCACCCGATATGTTGCCCATGCCTGTCCTTATAAAGTTTTTCCTAATATCTAATCCAAATCACCCTTGCTGCCGAATTAACCAATTATCCCATGGGCACTGATGGTAGGACACAAAGAATTATTGATCCCTGTCCCCTATAACAACCCTTAACATATTGGAAGACCATTCTCAGGTGCCCTGTCAGTCTTCTTTTCTCAGGACCTCTGTGGGTGAGACATCCAGCATGCTTGAACCCGTAGGGCCCAGAGGCTCTTCTCTGCTTCACCAGTGGTGGCACTGTGGACATGTCAGCCACCCAAGAGCTAGCAGGCCCAGCCCAGGTTCATGTGTGTGGTATACGGGGCAAAGGAGGGGTGTACACTGAGGATGGAAGAGGTGTGGCCAGAGCATCTTGCCCTCCAGCTTTCCTGGGTTGCTGCACCAAGAGGGAAAATTAGAGCAGCCCCTGGGGCAAACCAACCAGCTGCCCCCAAATCAGTTGGGGGGGACAACAAAGATAATGTAAAACCACATTTGCCCACTCCACTTTTGGGGCTGTGTTGAGTTTAGAAGCATAGAACCATAGGGTTAGAAGGGACTGCACGAGTCATCTGGTTTAACGCCCTGCCACAATTCAGGATTTTAGCTTGGTGGCAGCCCAGGACTGGAACTAGGGCTGCAGTCTGGGCCTCTCTGTGATACCTGCCCCATTTGGAAGGAAGGAGGGGAAACCGGCAATAAAAGAGGATCCTGGCTTCAGAGGGCTGGCTGCTTACAGGCAAGATTTCTCTCTTTGTCTGGGAGAAACTGAAATCAAAGGGCTTATGCACAAGAGCTTACCTGGAAGACAGGGGTTTCCCTATAGTAACTGAGTCGGCTATATGCATTGCTTTCTTGGGGCGCGTGCTGAGATAATTTCCTTGATTATTTAAGAAAATTATGGAGCCTGTTTGATTTCAGATGTCAGCAGCTGCCAAGTGATGGGCCATATTCAGACTCCTGCTCTGGCTGAAAAGCAGCCAGAGAGCTTGTTTAGCTGGGTACCGGATAATTCCTGCTGGGTACCTGATAATTCCTGCTGGGTCAAGGGACTTCCGGGGTGTAGGGCCGTCTCCCAGCGCTGGGCTCATTCCTGGAAGAAAGTGGACATGGCTGGAACTGCTCCTGCTGGCTGCCAGAATGGCTCCTGGGGTTCCTGGTCAGCATCTGACACCTTCACAGGAGTGAGAATGAAGCTGAGTTTCCGGGGGTGCTGATGGAATGCGGGTGCCCAGGAATCGTTTGTAGAGAACAGTGCTGTTAACCTGTTTTTTTCTATCAGCTCTGCTCTAGGAATTATTGTGGGGAAGCTCTCTGGCCTGTGTCCTACAGGAGGTTGGACTAGCTGATCACAATGGTCCCTTCTGGCCTCGGACTTGGAGTCTGTGAACTGCTGGGTGCTTCTTGTTTCTGTCCTTGTCCTACAGAAGTAAAGGTCCAGCTAGGTGAGATTTGGAGAGTCCTGCAAACTAAAGTATTGCATCTACTGCTGAATATCCATAGCACATGAAGTCAGTGGGATGCCGACAAGCAGAGCTACTAGGTAACACAAACGGAACCAGGACAAGGGGAAACACCAAGGCCTTTTAAAATCTCTCCCTAGTTCCCTGGTCCTTCAGCTTCGGAAACTTGGGGTTCTAGCATTTGAAATCAACAACATCTTTTGCTGGTCTCTTATTCCATCCCTTTCGCACAGGTATTTGCCAGCCCTTTATGCTCACCTTGGGATCTGCAAATCAAGCTGGGTTCTCTCTTGTGCATCATTACATGTAATAAATATTCAGCAGCCAATGTGGCCAACAGTTCTGTAATGATGCACAAGCCAGAAGAGAATCCAGTTCCCACTCTATGGCTGGGTTATCTCTACAGGGCTAGCAGGAATAAAAACTTTAGTCAACTGTGACGTATCGGGGTGCAATCCAGACCAGTGGGGGGCTGGGTCACCCCTGCCCTGCAACCTGGGTCCCTTGCAATGCTTTGCTGCTGTTGCCTCCAACTGGGACTCCTCACAGACAGCCTCCAGCATGCAGCCTGGCAGTAACACCCTGGATCTCACCAGCCTTTGGCTATACCGTAGGGTGACCCCAACTCACTCCCAGTCCTGGATTATCCCCCAGAAATGTATGTCTTGTACTGCCCAGCCCTCTCCTGGACAGTCCAAATATATTAAATCCGCTATTACTTTCAGGGAATAACAGCAGCTCACCACCTTAAAGGAAGTTACCCAGAGAGTTCAACGTACACACTGGATTAGACAAAACAAGTTTTTTAACTACAAAGAGCGTTTTAAAAGAGTATAAGTTATGAGGCATAAGAGTCAGAAATAGCTACAAGAAAAATAAAGATAAAACGCTTTTTGGTGCTTAACTTAACAAACTATATTAGATTCAAGCCAAGTTTTTCACCACATGCCTCCAGCAGTCCAATGGCCGTTTTCCTTTGTCTCCTTAGGTGCACAGCCAGAGACAGACAGGGAGAGAGAGGGGTGTCTGGGGGCATTTGCCCTGCCTTTTTATTGTTTTTTTAGTCCCTCTTTGAAAAGCCAGGAGAGAGGCTGTCTGCTGCAGGAAGGAGACTTCATGCTATTTCATGACTAAGATTCAGATCTCTTTCCTCTGCTCCCCTTTCTTGCCAAAGTTTGACCACGAGGTAGGTGATTGCCCATTAGTTTTGCTGACACCTGGCTGGGATGTCAGCTTGGCCCTTTGTCTTTGAGGAACTGGTTTAACCACTCCGCAGAGTTATCTGGCGAACATACGTCACCATGATTTCAGCTTATGTTCATAACTTTACATATAATGTTGATAGATGCATGTTACTATAATATCACTGACCAGCAAGGTATGAGTTTTCAAATGATACCTCCCAAGGCATGCCTTGAACAAAGATTATTACACTAGTGTGGAGGGTGTGAACATGGGGGTGTATTCCATCACATCAACACAATCAGTTGGTCTGACCAGTGATAGATGCAGGGAGCAGATCTGCTCCATAAGCAGAGCCTATTTTTAGCAGACACTCTTCTGACCTTTAAAATTCATGCGTTGTCTGGCAAAAGTATTTTTACTGGCCTTAAAAGAGCCGGGGCATTTGTTTGTTAAATCCTCTTTGTCAATGAACTGCACATCTGTGGTACCTGTATTCCATTTTAATTGCAGATTCCTTGGTCTAGCTGCCAATGCCAACTGGCTTGTCAAACTCCCCGCTTTAGAAGGCTTATATCCTTATATCCAGGTGCTCTTTAGGGAACTCCGGTTTCTTTTTGCTGTCGCTGGAGCTGCCTCACTCCTCTCGCAGACATCTGAGCAGGCAGTCTGTCCTGTAACAAGGAGGGAAGCATGAAGACAAAAATGCATTGCCAGCGATGTATTTCATGAACAGGATCTAGCAGGAAAGAGCGCTTGTAACACCCCTTTTAATCTCTCCACTGATGCCCTCATTTCCACTGCATCAAGTTCAAGCTACTTGTTACCCATCACAACTCTGCCTGTCCCTGTTTGCCTCACTTCTCTCTTCCACCTGCACAGATTGGTGTCGCTTCTATTGTTGAGAGTTCCACTGGGCCGGAAGAGTGACGCTTTCGACGAGGGTCTTCGTCCCAGAGCTTTAAACAGTCTTTTGGATACCCTATGTGATGCGGTGTGCCACGGGTAGCCCTCACTGAAAATGTCAGCTTCAGGGCAGGCTACAAAAGGGAGAGCAGATACTCCCAAAACTGGTGGTTAACACTGAAGTTAAACTCACCAACCAGCCACAAACTGTGCTTCTGATCCCCCACACTCGTTATCAAGAAGCTGAAAAAGAAACCACACAGCCCCCCCCCCCCCATTGCATTCCAGTTCTCTGGCTCCCAGTCAGAACCTAGGTCCAGTACAGTGAGAAGTTATTTAAAAACTCTGCTCACTATACCAAATGTTCTTTTGACCCCAAAGGGTCAGCCACGTTACAAGGTCAGTATTAGTTTGGATCTTACCCAAAATACCACGCTGCCAGCCAATCCTTTAGTGTCAAAAACTAAAGATTTATTATAAAGAAAAAGGAAAGAACAAGAAGAGAGTTGTTAAATGGTAAAGCACTCAGATACATACCAAGACTTCAAAGTCTATATATCAGGTTCTTAGCAGTATTGGTGAGTTTGCTGGCTTGAAAGTCCCTCTGGACAACATCCATAGCTTGGATGGGTCATTCAGTCCTTTGTTCAGACCTTTGTTTGTAGAAAAGTTACTCCAGAGGTGAGAAGCAGGACTGAAGACAAAATGGAGATGATGCAGCTGCCCTTTATATTCCTTTTGCTATGTGACTTGTACTTCCTATGTCCCAAACACAAGCTTCACAGCACATGGCATAGAAAAGCCTTAGAGTTCTCTGTCCATAGGCTTGCCCCTACATGCCTTGCTGAGTCATAAGATGTATCCCTTGGCTCCTTTCCAGGGATTCATTGTACAGCTGATGGGCCATCGAACAGGCTAAGCAGTGCTGATGCCAATCTGTCTGGGGGTGTGTCACCCAGAAACACAGCACAAATTTGGAAATACAGAATCATAGGATCATAGAATATCAGGATTGGAAGGGACCTCAGGAGGTTATCTAGTCCGACCCCCTGCTCAAAGCAGGATCAATCCCCAATTAAATCATCCCAGCCAGGGCTTTGTCAAGCCTGACCTTAAAAACCTCTAAGGAAGGAGATTCTACCACCTCCCTAGGTAACTCATTCCAGTGTTTCACCACCCTCCTAGTGAAAAAGTTTTTCCTAATATCCAACCTAAACCTCCCCCACTGCAACTTGAGACCATTACTCCTTGTCCTATCCTCTTCTACCACTGAGAATAGTCTAGAACCATCCTCTCTGGAACCACCTCTCAGGTAGTTGAAAGCAGCTATCAAATCCCCCCTCATTCTTCTCTTCTGCAGACTAAACAATCCCAGTTCCCTCAGCCTCTCCTCATAACTCATGTGTTCCAGACCCCTAATCATTTTTGTTGCCCTTCGCTGGACTCTCTCCAATTTATCCACATCCTTCTTGTAGTGCGGGGCCCAAAACTGGACACAGTACTCCAGATGAGGCCTCACCAATGTCGAATAGAGGGGAACAATCACGTCCCTCAATCTGCTCGCTATGCCCCTACTTATACATCCCAAAATGCCATTGGCCTTCTTGGCAACAAGGGCACACTGTTGACTCATATCCAGCTTCTCGTCCACTGTCATCCCTAGGTCCTTTTCTGCAGAACTGCTGCCTAGCCATTCGGTCCCTAGTCTGTAGCGGTGCATTGAGTTCTTCCGTCCTAAGTGCAGGACCCTGCACTTATCCTTATTGAACCTCATCAGATTTCTTTTGACCCAATCCTCCAATTTGTCTAGGTCCCTCTATATCCTATCCCTGCCCTCCAGCGTATCTACCACTCCTCCCAGTTTAGTATCATCCGCAAATTTGCTGAGAGTGCAATCCACACCATCCTCCAGATCATTTATGAAGGTATTGAACAAAACCGGCCCCAGGACCGACCCTTGGGGCACTCCACTTGATACCGGCTGCCAACTAGACATGGAGCCATTGATCACTACCCGTTGAGCCCGACAATCTACCCAACTTTCTACCCACCTTATAGTGCATTCATCCAGCCCATACTTCTTTAACTTGCTGACAAGAATACTGTGGGAGACCGTGTCAAAAGCTTTGCTAAAGTCAAGAAACAATACATCCACTGCTTTCCCTTCATCCACAGAACCAGTAATCTCATCATAGAAGGCGATTAGATTAGTCAGGCATGACCTTCCTTTGGTGAATCCATGCTGACTGTTCCTGATCACTTTCCTCTCGTGTAAGTGCTTCAGGATTGATTCCTTGAGGACCTGCTCCATGATTTTTCTGGGGACTGAGGTGAGACTGACTGGCCTGTAGTTCCCAGGATCCTCCTTCTTCCCTTTTTTAAAGATTGGCACTACATTAGCCTTTTTCCAGTCTTCCGGGACTTCCCCCGTTCGCCATGAGTTTTCAAAGATAATGGCCAATGGCTCTGCAATCACAGCCGCCAATTCCTTTAGCACTCTCGGATGCAACGCATCCGGCCCCATGGACTTGTGCACGTCCAGCTTTTCTAAATAGTCCCTAACCACCTCTTTCTCCACAGGGGGCTGGCCATCTACTCCCCATGTTGTGATGCCCAGAGCAGCAGTCTGAGAGCTGACCTTGTTCGTGAAGACAGAGGCAAAAAAAGCATTGAGTACATTAGCTTTTTCCACATCCTCTGTCACTAGGTTGCCTCCCTCATTCAGTAAGGGGCCCACACATTCCTTGGCTTTCTTCTTGTTGCCAACATACCTGAAGAAACCCTTCTTGTTACTCTTGACATCTCTTGCTAGCTGCAGCTCCAGGTGTGATTTGGCCCTCCTGATTTCATTCCTACATGCCCGAGCAATATTTTTATACTCTTCCCTGGTCATTTGTCCAATCTTCCACTTCTTGTAAGCTTCTTTTTTATGTTTAAGATCCACAAGGATTTCACCATTAAGCCAAGCTGGTCGCCTGCCATATTTACTATTCTTTCGACACATCGGGATGGTTTGTCCCTGTAACCTCAACAGGGATTCCTGGAAATACAGCCAGCTCTCCTGGACTCCTTTCCCCTTCATGTTATTCCCCCAGGGGATCCTACCCATCCGTTCCCTGAGGGAGTCGAAGTCAGCTTTCCCGAAGTCCAGGGTCCATATCCTGCTGCTTACCTTTCTTCCCTGTGTCAGGATCCTGAACTCAACCAACTCATGGTCACTGCCTCCCAGATTCCCATCCACTTTTGCTTCCCCCACTAATTCTTCCCGGTTTGTGAGCAGCAGGTCAAGAAAAGCTCCCCCCCAGTTGGCTCCTCTAGCACTTGCACCAGGAAATTGTCCCCTACATTTTCCAAAAACTTCCTGGATTGTCTGTGCACCGCTGTATTGCTCTCCCAGCAGATATCAGGATGATTGAAGTCGCCCATGAGAACCAGGGCGTGTGATCTAGTAGCTTCTGCGGGTTGCCGGAAGAAAGCCTCATCCACCTCATCCCCCTGGTCCGGTGGTCTATGAAATACCATACATATCTGTAACTCATAATATAAAAACAGGTTTCAGAGTAACAGCCGTGTTAGTCTGTATTCGCAAATAGAAAAGGAGTACTTGTGGCACCTTAGAGACTAACCAATTTATTTGAGCATAAGCTTTCGTGAGCTACAGCTCACTTCATCGGATGCATACCGTGGAAACTGCAGCAGACTTTATATACACAGAGAATATGAAACAATGACTCCTCCCATGCACATTGTAGGGAGAATGGTCACTTTGGATGAGCTATTACCAGCGGGATAGTGAGTTTGTGTGTGTGGTTTTTGGGAGGGGGGTGAGGGGGTGAGAGAACCTGGATTTGTGCAGGAAATGGCCCAACTTGATTATCATGCACATTGTGTGGAGAGTTGTCACTTTGGATGGGCTATCACCAGCAGGAGAGTGAATTTGTGTGGGGGGGTGGAGGGTGAGAAAACCTGGATTTGTGCTGGAAATGGCCCAACCTGATGATCACTTTAGATAAGCTATTACCAGCAGGACAGTGGGGTGGGAGGAGGTATTGTTTCATATTCTCTGTGTATATATAAAGTCTGCTGCAGTTTCCACAGTACGCATCCGATGAAGTGAGCTGTAGCTCACGAAAGCTCATGCTCAAATAAATTGGTTAGTCTCTAAGGTGCCACAAGTACTCCTTTTCTTTTTCCATAATATAAAGGTGATACAAACACATAAACAAGATCATCATACTTGGCAAATTATAACATTTTCGCAGATACCTCACACTGCATATCTGGTCAGATACCTTGCAATTTTATAATATTGATATCAATAATATCACAAAATGTTCCACATATTCCATACAAAGTCACACCCTGGGCCCAGGCCGGGGAGTGCTTTGAAGATAAGGACTGAGACTTTGAACTTGACTGTAAATTCTCTGGGAAGATAGTGTAGGAGCAGAGGAAAGGCTTTCTTTTAACCAGTTATTAACCCATGAAAGGACCTTCCCTTTTATCCCAGGGCTGCTAGGTTTGCTTAAGAACCTTTGGTGAGAGACTTTATTAAAGGCTTTCTGAAAGTCCACATACACTATATCCACTGGATGACCCTTGCCACACGCTTGTTGGCCCCCTCAGAGAATTATAACAGATTGGTGAGGCATGATTTCCCTTTACAAACACAACGTATTGTTTATAGCTATGTGTCTGATCATTCTGTTCTTTACTAGAGTGTCAACCAGTTTGCTTGGTACTGAGGTCAGACTCACCAGCCTGTAATTGCCAGGATCGCCTCTGGAGCCCTTTTTAAAAATAGGCATTACAGTAGCTACCTTTCAGTGGTACAGCGGCTGATTTAAGCAACAGTGTACAGTCTGCGGTTAGTAGTCCTGCCATTTTGTATTTGAATTCTTCAGCATTCTCTGATCTGAAGCGGATCTGAGCGGGCTCCATGTTCCCAGTGCTATGGCGTCTGCACTGAAAAAAGGCACGAAATGATTGTCTGCCGTTGCTCTGGCGGAGGGAGGGGCGACTGACAACATGGCTTACAGGGAATTAAAATCAACAAAGGGGGTAGCTTTGCATCAAGGAGAAACAGAATGGCCCCCTCAAGGATAGAACTCAAAACCCTGGGTTTAGCAGGCCATTGATTTCACGGAGGGAGGGAGGAAGGGACGAGAAAATGAATACAAAACAAATCTGGTCTATTTCTTGTTTCGATCCACTTCATCTATCTTTGTACATCTTGCTGGCAGCAGACGGTGCAATACAACTGCTGGCCATCGTCATCTCCTGGGTACTCGGCAGAAGACAGTGCAGCATGACTGCTGGCCATCGTCGTCTCCTGGCTGCTCATTAGAAGACAGTGCAGTAGGACTGCCGGCAGGACTGAATCACCATGAGATGAAACTTAAAAGGGAAATGACCTGGCTGAGTCACTCCCATGTTTGCCCAGACGCCCCTGACCGACCTCACCGAGGTCGGCTAAAAGAGCACCCAGGACTACATCGACGATGGCTACCAGTCATACTGCGCCGTCTGCTGCCACAAGGCAATGGGCTGCTGCTGCGTAGCAATGCACAACCACGTCTGCCAGCACCCAGGAGACGTACGGTGACAGTGAGCTGAGCGGGCTCCATGCTTGCCGTGGTATGGCGTCTGCACAAGTAACCAGGAAAAAAGGCGCGAAATGACTGTCTGCCCTTGCTTTCACGGAGGGAGGGAGGGAAGGGGGGCCTGAGAGTACGTACCCAGAACCACCTGCGACAATGGTTTTGCCCCATCAGGCATTGGGATTTCTACCCAGAATTCAAATGGGCAGCGGAGGCCGCGGGAACTGTGGGATAGCTACCCACAGTGCCATGCTCCAGAAGTCGACAGTTGCCTCGGTACTGTGGACGCACTCTGCTGACTACATGCACTTAGAGCATTTGTATGGGGACACAAACAATGGACTGTATAAAAACGCTTTCTACAAAACCGACTTCTATAAATTTGACCTAATTTCATAGTGTAGACATAGCCTCAGTAAAAGATTTAAGGGTGGCAATTTTGCAACAGAAAAGCTTCAAAAAACAGACTCCAATGAGAGATTGCTGAGCTACCATTAACTTGGGTTTGAATAGAGACTGGGAGTGGCTGGGTCATTAGACATACTGAATCTATTTCCCTAAGTTAAGTATCCTCACACCTTCTTGTCAACTGTCTAAATGGGCCATCTTGATTATCACTACAAAAGTTTGTTTTTTTTTTCTCCTGCTGATAATAGCTCTTCTTAACTAATTAGCCTCTCTCAGTTTGTATGGCAACTTCCAACTTATCTGTATGTATATATCTATCTTCTTACTATAGTTTCCATTCTATGCATCTGATGAAGTGAGCTGTAGCCCACAAAAGCTTATGTTCTAATAAATTGGTTAGTCTCTAAGGTGCCACAAGTCCTCCTGTTCTTTTTGCGGCTACAGACTAACACGGCTGCTACTCTGAATCCCTGAGCCATGATTCAGTTTCCAGCAAATTTCCTTAGTTCATGTGGAATGAGAAGAGTTCAATCCTGGCAGCCAGGGAGCTCACACAACCTCCATCAGCCACATGAAATCATTTTCTAAGATGGAAAACTCTTTGTACAAGACTATGAAAGAGCTACATTGACCCCCACCCTCAATACATGCCCTAATTTACTGATTTACATGCCCTAATTTACTCCCTGCAGCCTGGGGAGTTGCCAGGCTGGAGCTCCCCAGCTCCTCCTGCCTTTCCCCAGCACTTCCCTACCTCTGGTACCCTGCTCCCAGGCAGCCAGGTCCTCCTCTCTCCACCCCTAGAGAGCAACTGACCCAGCTCCTCCCTGAGTCCTTATAACAGGGCCAGGTGTGGCCGGATCGGGACGTGGCCCCAGCTGTGGCTGCCTCCCCAATCAGCCCGACCTTTTCTCTCCGGAGCGGGGTCACTGCCTCGCTACAGGTGGGTTTCAGTCAGGGCAGAAGGTTAACGGGGTAGGGTTAACGGGGTAGCTCAAGGTTCAGTCAGGATTAACGGGGTAGCTCAAGGTCCTGCACTCGGTCCCATGGTGTTTAATGTTTTTATTAATGATCAGGAAAGGGGGGTGAGGAGTGAGGTAGCCAAATTTGCAGGTGAGTGTTGGAATGATTAATAATATTTAAAATTATTAATATGGGAAACCCCCAAACCCTGGTCTAACCAGAAATTCCTTTATTAAATCCAAAGGCCAAGAATTGCTCTAAACCAGGGGTTCTCAAACTGGGGGTCGGGACCCCTCAGGGGGTCGTGAGGTTATTACATGGGGGGTCGCGAGCTGTCAGCCTCCACCCCAAACCCCACTTCGCCTCCAACATTTATAATGGTGTTAAGAATATAAACAAGTGTTTTTAATTTATAAGGGGGGGTCGCACTCAGAGGCTTGCTATGTGAAAGGGGTCACCAGTACAAAAGTTTGAGAGCCATTGCTCTAAACAAGACTAAAAAGCCAAGCATTTGATCATCCCTATTGGTTGGCTCCAGCATGATCAGACAGGGATTGGCAATGAACCCTTTTAGAGTTTCCTTTTTATACCCTCTAACAAACAAGTGATGTGATTGCCAATGACTGACATCAGCTAAAAACCGACGAGAGACAATTCACCCTGACTTCCAGTCTTAATCCAGAAAAAATTCACAACCTCCTCTCCTCCCAAGGTCTTTCCTCCCCTCCTGGCTGACGAGCGGCTTTTTTCCTTGCACCTGGGTTCACGCAGGAGATAACTCTGGTATGTGGGTGGGAAGGTCCATGTTGGCTCCTTTTAACAGAGATTCTTCTTGTCTTGTTGAAAACCATCTGCAGTCACCTCAGTCGGTCAGAGGCCTTTTTAGAAACCTCCCCTCATTTCGTTAGTTATTCTTTGAACCAGACATCCTCTGTACTTTGTTCCTTCTGGTCTTATAGCTCATTATTTTCAAGGCCTTCCTTCTGCTTGCTACTCACCGGTTTTCTTTAACACACACATACACACACACACACTTCCTTACCCAAACTTAAGCTAACTTTAATTCTTCAGTGTTATGCGTATTCTACATTGTCAATCATTTAGGTTATTATTATTTAGATTAGCCAGGGCCAGAGAGCACTATGAGGATCTTGAGAGACCTAACAAAGCCAGGAAATGGGCAACACGACGGCCGATGAAATTCAGTGTTGAAAAACACAAAGCATTGCACATTGGAGGGAAAAGATTAAATTACTCATACTCCTTACAGGGCTCTCAATGAACTGTATCAATTAAGGAAGGGACCTTGGCGTCGTTGCAGAGTGCGCAGTGGGCAGCTGTGGTTGGAAAAGCAAACGAGATGCCAGGATGTGAACCAATGCACAGGTGCAGGAACTAGGGGTGCGGCGGGTGCAGCTGCACCCCCAGGTTTCACTGTGGAAAGTTTGCTGGTGCTGTCAGGACGAAGTTAGCGTTATTCCGTGAATCCTGGAGCTGTGCTGCACCCGTGTGGTGTGAGCGGGAATTGCACTTTGCTTTTGGACACACACACACACACATGGTTCAAAGAACAGGAGGACTTGTGGCATCTTAGAGACTAACCAATTTATTTGAGCATAAGCTTTCGTGAGCTACAGCTCACTTCATCGGCTGCATTCAGTGGAAAACACAGTGGGGAGATTTATATACACAGAGAACATGAAACAATGGGTGTTACCATACACACTGTAACCAGAGTGGTCAGGTAAGGTGAGCTATTACCAGCAGGAGAGCCGGGTGGGGGGAACCTTTCGTAGTGATAATCAAGGTCAGCAAGTTAAGGAAGTATGGGCTGGATGAATGCACTATAAGGTGGGTAGAAAGTTGGGTAGATTGTCGGGCTCAACGGGTAGTGATCAATGGCTCCATGTCTAGTTGGCAGCCGGTGTCAAGTGGAGTGCCCCAGGGGTCGGTCCTGGGGCCGGTTTTGTTCAATACCTTCATAAATGATCTGGAGGATGGTGTGGATTGCACTCTCAGCAAATTTGAGGATGATACTAAACTGGGAGGAGTGGTAGATACGCTGGAGGGCAGGGATAGGATACAGAGGGACCTAGACAAATTAGAGGATTGGGCCAAAAGAAATCTGATGAGGTTCAATAAGGATAAGTGCAGGGTCCTGCACTTAGGACGGAAGAACTCAATGCACCGCTACAGACTAGGGACCGAATGGCTAGGCAGCAGTTCTGCGGAAAAGGACCTAGGGGTGATAGTGGACGAGAAGCTGGATATGAGCCAGCAGTGTGCCCTTGTTGCCAAGAAGGCCAATGGCATTTTGGGATGTATAAGTAGGGGCATAGCGAGCAGATCGAGGGACGTGATCGTTCCCCTCTATTCGACATTGGTGAGGCCTCATCTGGAGTACTGTGTCCAGTTTTGGGCCCCACACTACAAGAAGGATGTGGATAAATTGGAGAGAGTCCAGCGAAGGGCAACAAAAATGATTAGGGGTCTGGAACACATGAGTTATGAGGAGAGGCTGGGGGAACTGGGATTGTTTAGTCTGCAGAAGAGAAGAATGAGGGGGGATTTGATAGCTGCTTTCAACTACCTGAGAGGTAGTTCCAGAAAGGATGGTTCTAGACTGTTCTCAGTGGTGGAAGAGGACAGGACAAGGAGTAATGGTCTCAAGTTGCAGTGGGGGAGGTTTAGGTTGGATATTAGGAAAAACTTTTTCACTAGGAGGGTGGTGAAACACTGGAATGCGTTGCCTAGGGAGGTGGTGGAATCTCCTTCCTTAGAAGTTTTTAAGGTCAGGCTTGACAAAGCCCTGGCTGGGATGATTTAATTGGGTATGGGTCCTGCTTTTGAGCAGGGGGTTGGACTAGATGACCTCCTGAGGTCCCTTCCAACCCTGATATTCTATGATTCTATGATTCTAAGGTGGGCCATTTCCAGCAGTTGACAAGAACGTGTGAGGAACAGGACGGGGGGGGGGGGGGGGGGGTTAAACATGGAGAAATAGTTTTACTTTGTGTAATGACCCATCCACTCCCAGTCTCTATTCAAGCCTAAATTCATTGTATCCAGTTTGAAAATTAATTCCAATTCAGCAGTGTCTCATTGGAGTCTGTTTTTGAAGTTTTTTTGTTGAAGAATTGCCACTTTTAGGCCTGTAATCGAGTGACCAAAGAGATTGAAGTGTTCTCTGGCTGGTTTATGAATGTTATAATTCTTGACATCTGATTTGTGTCCATTTATTCTTTTACATAGAGACTGTCCAGTTTGAACACTAACCCAGGAACCTATCCTTGCAACAAAGCCCGTTGCCAACTGTGTCCACATATCTATTCAGGGGACACCATCATAGAGCCTAATAACATCAGCCACACTATCAGAGGCTCGTTCACCTGCACATCTACCAATGTGATCTATGCCATCATGTGCCAGCAATGCCCCTCTGCCATGTACATTGGCCAAACTGGTAAGAGGTGCAGCTAGTAGAAAAGAGATACTAGGATGGTAAGTGTGATAGCTTGCAGCTGTGGCTGAGCATGCATGGCAGAGACGTGACTGGGGCCCGGGGCTGCCCGGTGCAGCGGGGACGTGACCAGGGCTTGGGGCTGCCCGGTGCGGCGGGGATGTGACCGGGGCCCAGGGCTTCCCGGTGCGGTGGGGACGTGACCAGGGCATGGGGCTGCCCGACGTGGCAGAGACGTGACCGGGGCCCGGGGCTGCTCGGCGCAGTGGGGCCCTTACGATACCCTGGTATAGCACAGCAGTGCCCAAACCTGGCTTCCAAGGCCACATCTCAGCTTCCCCGGGGTCGCCTCGCCTTAGCGTATTAACTGGCACCAGCTGAAACATTCCAACCCCTGAGATCGGATCGGCTTTGGCAGCCGAATAGAAACTGTAGCGGAGCCGGCCATGGAAACCAGCCGCCCGCAACGTGGGGTGTCAGAGCAACATGGGTGGGGAGCTTCGGGGAGGCACTTAGGGACTCCAAGGGCCACCCCTGGCTTTTGCGCTAAGATCGGCCAGGCAGGAGGAGACCCCAAAACATTTGAGGTGGGGGAGTTCATCGTTCCCATCCAGCTGTGATGTGGCCTTGGTAGCCAGGCTGGGCACTGCCATGGATTTTAGGCAATAAAATTCCTCCGCCTCTTCACTGAGCTTCTCTTCTTGGGGGAAATCACTTCATTCTGGCAGATCCCCCAACCATTAAAAATAGGCTTATCTGGGATTTGAACCCAGGACCTCTTGCACCCAAAGCAAGAATCATACCCCTAGACCAACAAGCCAGCTGGGAAAGATGTTTGCCAGATGTTATCTTAGAGGAAACCTTGGCAGTGCTGGCAACCACAAGACCATGTGGCCTCTGAGGTTCAAGCAGCTGAAGAGCAATCTCCCCCGGCTCCTCGGCACACTTTACAGCACTTACAGTTTACACCTTGGGTGGCTCAGACACAGTAGCCACTAGACCCTGAGTCAAGCCACTTCCAGCAAACCAGAGCCCCCACAAAACCAATCCCTGGCTCCTTAAGGGGCCCATTGCTTGCGTCTCCCCCTAGGAACGTTGCTGCGTTGGCGATAAGCCATGCTGAGAGGGGGGAGCTGTGACAGAACACACCCCGTGTTCACAGCCTGCACACTGGTTTGCACGAGGGAAGCCTCGTGAGCTGTTTAAAAACTCAGCATTTGCTGATCAGTAGCAGCCGGGCGCCGTGCACGGCGCAGCCTGACATCTAACGTTGTAAACACGAGCAGAAATCAGGACTAAAAGCAGGTTTTCCAGAGACGTCTGGGGAGTGGTCAAACCAGTTCCTCAGGGCAAGCCGACGCCTCGGCCAGGTGTAAACAAGGCCCGTGGGCCATTACCTGCTCAGTGCCTGTTCTTGGGTGGGGCAAAAAGCTACGTCTTAGCAAAGAAACAGCATAGGGTTCCTGTCCTCACAGACAGCCTGTCGTCAGGCTCCCAGCTGGAGATGGGGGGACAGGACTATACAAAGGAGGGGCAGACACCCCTCTCCGTCCCCCTGCCCATCGCATTCTCTGCACTGGAAAAGAAAAAGGAAGCTACTGTCGGACTCTGGAGGAGGCGTCCTGACCTCAAGGGGCTGCTCAGGGAGATTGCTGGAGGCACCTGGCCAGACAACTTTGCTTTGACTCTAATAGAGCTAGTGAAGTTGGGCACCCGTAAGTGTCTTATCTTTATTTTTCTTGTGTCTGACTCTTACGCCTCCTTCCTGGGCCTCACTGAAAATCGCTCTTTGTAGCTAATACACTTGGTTTGTTGTTTTAGCTAATCCAGTGTGTTAAGTCGAACTGTCGGGATAACGACTCTGTGGGTGGAAAGTTTTACAGCTGATAGGCAAGTGTTTGGTTATGAACCTGACCTTTTTATTGCTGCGTTACAGGCACCCGCCCCTTCCTCTGCAGCCAGCGGAGCTCAGTCCCCCCCAGAGCAGGGCATGAAATACCCATTCTTGTGGGCAGCCAGCGGGCGTAGCTGCAGGGTGGGGTTGCAATGGAAAAAGGCGAGTATTTTAATCCAGCTCCACCACTTTTCTGTCACTGGGGAACTGTCGATAAAAGTCGCCCTTCCTTTCCGTACATTCTTTAAGGGGGGAAAGTCAGTTTGCTCCGCCAAATCTTCATCCGTCCCACTGCTGCTACGTGCTGAAAAAATGGGCTCGTCCGGGATTTGAACCCGGGACCTCTCGCACCCTAAGCGAGAATCATACCCCTAGACCAACGAGCCAGTTGAGCAAAGTTTTTCTTCCAGATGTTTTTAGAAATGAGCCATTGACTGTGTTGGCACTCAGAGACTATATTACTTTCCACACACATCTGGCAGCAGGATGTTCCCTAGACTCTTTCCCCTGGCTCCTAGACACACTTGAGAGAACAATTTATGGCCTTCTCTCTACACTCTACACTTTCACCCTGCTGAAGCTGTCAGGACGGAAAGCTCTGTTCTAGGTGTGATTTGCACGGCCACAGTTTAGCCCCTTTACAAAACTGGCGACGCGATGGCTTTGAGCCACTGCAGCTACTGTGGAAAGGTCTCCATCTTCAGCCCCTAAAATCTAGACTCTGAGCCGGGCCAGTTCCAGAGCGGGTCAGCTGTGGAGGGGGGGACCTTCTGTGCGAAGGGGGATGTCACAATTTTCTCCTTCTCTCTGCCTTTGCGTTCATTCTTTCGTCCAAATCTGAGGGCTGATAAAAGGCCATGCTGGCCTGGATCAGGGCCTGGGGGAGGAAAGTGCATTTCCAAGGGCGGGGCTGATCCCTATCTCGCTGCTGTCTGGTAGGCAGTGAGAGCAGCAACAGGTGTGCGCTCCCCTGCCCCTCTCTTTGGGTGCCCACTGCATGGGCTGGTTACGACCACCCGTGGAGCAGCTGTACTGAGCCACACAGAACTCAGCAGTTCTTTGGCAGGTGGCTAGTTTTAGGACGGCCTCGCTGGCCTATAGGGGGCACTGCCCCTGGGGCTTGAGGAGGCATTCAGTGGGGTCACTCTGAATTCTCCTGCCATCCCAAGAATCTTCCTGCACCCCGCAGTATACCCAGCTCCTGGGCCACAACTGCCCCCCGTTCCTGGCCAGAGCTGAGACCCCCAGCACGGCTGCAGAGGTCTGTCAAGTGATCAGCCCCTGCACTGCTGGCAGGCAGCTCCCCTCTCAGCCTGGCATCCCAACACCCCCCTGCTCAATGCCATTGCCCAGGGGCAGCACCATTATCCCCAGCAGGGGCACAGGAAGAGACTTGCCCAAGTGTCAGAGACAGGACTAGAACCCATGACTCCTACTTCCCCTGCAGTGCATGGGGCACTAAAGTGGTGCCAGAAAGCACCCGACTGTTTCAGTGCTGAAGTGTAGTGGAATAGGCAGAGGACTTAAGACCTGGGGCATTTGGGTTCTAATCCAATTTCTGCCGTTTCATCGCCCCAGGTGTGAAGCTGCCCTTCCCCAGCTCAGGCTGCTGCCCTGCTGGGGAGGCCGTGGGCTCTCCGGGCACCAGTGAAATCTCCACCCCTCTGTATTACCTTCTGTGTGGCCTAACAGAGGCTCTTGCTGGGATTTGTCACCGCTGGTGCCAGTTGCTGCTCCCTGAATGCTGCAGAGCAAGGGAGCAGGAGCACAGCCCCCCAATCATGGGGGCACAGAACTGTCGTGTGGGGAGAGGCAGCTGTGGGGGCCAGGGGAGAGGGCCAGCTCCTCTGGCCACAGAAAGTACCTCTCTAAAAGCGGCCACGTTGTATTCCTGTGCACGCCCCTGCTGCGGAGGATTCACCTCTGGGTGACGGGGGGGATGGCGCTTCTGGGAACATGCTTTACAAACTGACCCCTAGGCCATGCTGCCTTCCAGGTCTGCATCCCCCCTTGGCAGCCAGCTCTGACCCCAGAGCATGGGACCTTACTGCTGCTTTGTCATGGGCATGTGACTTCCCACACTGGTTTGTTGTCCTGGCCTGGAGAGCCCAGCCCTGGGCTCTGTCCCGAGTGGCAGCTTAGCTCGGCCTGAGCGGTCAGCACCCCTCCTAGCCAGCTGCCCCGCTCATGGCACACGGCTCCCGTGCAGTGCGGCGAACCGGACACCCCGGGTGCCAGGACAGTGGATAAGCTACAGAAACCCATTGATCTCTAGGGCTCAGTGCTGCACAGAGGTTTCTGGGGGCCTGGGGCAAAATATGAAACTGAGGCCCCCCACCCTTCTGAAACAGTACCACTGAGAGGGGCTGGGGGGCAGGGTGCTGGGGAAGGGGACCGCCCCACACTCACCACACAGCAGCAGCTCCTGTGCCCCATGGGGTTGGGGCTGACTCCCTGCTCTGGGCCTTGTGCTCTGCTCGGGTTTGGGGGCCCTCTCAAATACAGGGCCTGGGGCCAACTGTCCCTCCCCTCCCCCACCCTGGGTGATCCTGAAGAAACTAATGGCTTGACAGCTGGGCCCACAGCTCCAGTGGGGGGTGGCTCCAGGGGGCCCTGCATGGGTCCAGTGCCAGCAGGGCTAGAGCAGGGGATCCAGAGAGCCCTTAAAGGGGCCAGGTCCTGCTCCCCCAGCTGCTTTCCCACCCCCACCCCTCAGGGGACAGACTGCCTAAGGCTGGTCAACGATCCTGCAGGTAACTGCAGCTGGGTGTGTCCCTAGCTGGGTGAATGCTGGTGAAAGTGCCAGCTGGAGAGGGCTTTGCAGCATGTCACAGCAGTACAGTGTGAGACGGAGCCCAGGCTGGTGGGTTGGGCGGCTCAGTGGTACCCCAGTTCTAGGTGGATCCGGGGAGAGCAGGGGACTCGTCACACCTGTATTGTAAGGTAATGTTGGAGAGTTTCGCTCTGTGACAGTGTATCTCACCAGATGGGAGAGAGGCGTTAACTCGTGTGAAATGCTGGTCTCCGACAGAAGGTGTTCTGCCCCGCTCCACGAGGAAGGCCCAGCGATGCCAGAAGGACTAGAGTGGAACATTACAGAGGACGAAGGATGTTTGTTTACTAACCCCCCGCCCCACGAAGATGAGTCTTGCAAGTGAATTCCTCCCATTGGCTGAGTTTGCAATGGAAAGCAGATGGGGGGTAGGGAATAAAAAACCCCTAACAAGGAGGAGCTGGATCTCATTGCTGCTTGGACTCCTCTGGGTGGCGAGACAGATCGGAGCTCAGCTAGGTGACAGCTCCAAAAGGTATCCAACAGACCTGCCTTTCCCACGACATCCGTTGAACCAGACAAGCATCCCTCGGCACACCCCAAGGCCACAGCCACTTCACCTCCTCCCACCGCTCAGACTGTGAGGAGCCGTCCAAGGAAACAGAAGTACGAAACCAGATGCTACACATCTGACGCCAGCACACGGCACAGGCCCCCCACCTCGGCACGGGCCGGGAGCGCACCGCACACTGAAGCTGACAGCAATCAGTGCGAGAGCTGCCACTAACAGACAATGCACGACCTCATCTGGGAGGACACCCCGGATGTAGCCTGCCCCATTGAGACCTGGCTGGAGAACCCCGCAAGCCCTGTGTTAGCCCAGCTCGCCCTCCCAGGATACTCAGTGCACTGTGGACCTGGAGAGGCCGAGAAGGCAGGTGGTGCTGCGTCCATCTTCTCTGCAAACATCAAACGCAAGAGAGGTGCCTCTGGTAAGACAACTTCACGCACCTGACAGGAGAAACCAGAGCCAGGGCTCACACTGATTTTAGGTGGATTTCCAGACCATCACAGAGAAAAGCTGTCTAGTTGGCAGCCGGTATCAAGTGGTGTGCCCCAAGGGTCGGTCCTGGGGCCGGTTTTGTTCAATATCTTCATAAATGATCTGGAGGATGGTGTGGATTGCACTCTCAGCAAATTTGCGGATGATACTAAACTGGGAGGAGTGGTAGATACGCTGGAGGGGAGGGATAGGATACAGAAGGACCTAGACAAATTGGAGGATTGGGCCAAAAGAAATCTGATGAGGTTCAATAAGGATAAGTGCAGGGTCCTGCACTTAGGACGGAAGAACCCAATGCACAGCTACAGACTAGGGACCGAATGTCTAGGCAGCAGTTCTGCGGAAAAGGACCTAGGGGTGACAGTGGACGAGAAGCTGGATATGAGTCAGCAGTGTGCCCTTGTTGCCAAGAAGGCCAATGGCATTTTGGGATGTATAAGTAGGGGCATAGCGAGCAGATCGAGGGACGTGATCGTTCCCCTCTATTCGACATTGGTGAGGCCTCATCTGGAGTACTGTGTCCAGTTTTGGGCCCCACACTTCAAGAAGGATGTGGATAAATTGGAGAGAGTCCAGCGAAGGGCAACAAAAATGATTAGGGGTCTGGAACATATGAGTTATGAGGAGAGGCTGAGGGAGCTGGGATTGTTTAGCCTGCAGAAGAGAAGAATGAGGGGGGATTTGATAGCTGTTTTCAACTACCTGAAAGGGGGTTCCAAAGAGGATGGCTCTAGACTGTTCTCAATGGTAGCAGATGACAGAACGAGGAGTAATGGTCTCAAGTTACAGTGGGGGAGGTTTAGATTGGATATTAGGAAAAACTTTTTCACTAAGAGGGTAGTGAAACACTGGAATGCGTTACCTAGGGAGGTGGTAGAATCTCCTTCCTTAGAGGTTTTTAAGGTCAGGCTTGACAAAGCCCTGGCTGGGATGATTTAACTGGGAATTGGTCCTGCTTTTGAGCAGGGGGTTGGACTAGATGACCTTCTGGGGTCCCTTCCAACCCTTATATTCTATGATTCTATGATTCTATGAAAACACACAGAGGCTCACTGGCGCACGGAGAGGCACCTCAGCCTTGTCCTACTGGAAGATCCTGAAGTCCTCAAATCATGGTTTAAAGGCTTCAAGTTACAGAGAATCCACCGTTTACACTAGTTTAAACTTGTGAGTGACCCGTTCCCCGAGTTGCAGAGGAAGGCAAAAGACCCCACTGCCAATCTGACCGGGGGAAATTCCTTCCTGACTCCAAATCTGGCGATCAGTTAGACCCTGAGCGTGTGGGCGAGACCCACCAGTCAGACACCCGGGAAGGAATAATCTGTAGTAACTCAGAGCCCTCCCCAGCTAGTGTCCCATCCCTAGGACTTTCGCAGGTCATTTTGGTCCAGCCCACACAGCTGGTCATGCCTGGACTCCCTACATATCAAGACTGAGGACATCACAACCCACAGACCATCCCCTGACTAGGGCAGTGCTCAGAGACCTTCCGGTACTGGGCATCAAGAAAGACCCTGATTCAACCACGAGGACTCAGGACTCCAATGAATTCCAGAGCCTGCTAAAAGACACCTGGACCCCACCCATGGGACAAGGAGTTGAGGACATGGTGACCTGCTGGCCCCCAAAAGGCTCCTCCCTCCCTCCACTGAGGCGGCCAAAACCCACCCCAAGGAGCTCTCCAGAGGGGTAAATGGCTTCCTCAGTCCTGAGGGCCTGCTGCAGAGCTGAGCACCAAGCACCGTAAGAACTGTCACCCTCCTTCATTTAACTGACGACGAACAGCCTCCTCAAACAGCAGGGGCCTGCCGTGCTCAGCCCCGCCAACCCATGGCCTCCAGCAGAGACCTGTGACTCCGACCCGGGCCCTTCCCGGCTGGAGAAAGAGTCGTGTGCAACTGGCCCCACTCCTGAGCGAACCAGCCAGCTCCTCATTTAGGGAGGGAATCCGCCCTCCATCCTTCACGCATGCACTGGGGCGACCCGCGCTGGAGAAACTCACCCTGGGCACGTCAGGCCTGGCCAGCTCTCGCCCGGCGTCAGACCTCCTGTTCCTGGGCAACCTCAGAGAGAAGCCAGCCAAAGGCCAGCTCCAGGCTCCTCTAACTGCAGCCAGCAGGAGGGACCCGGCACCACCTGGCTTCAGGCCCAGACACGGAACTGGAGCTGGTTTCGTGGCCCTGATGGCTGAGCTCCTCCGGTCAGTGGGGAGAGGGGCAGCCATCCGGTCTCAGCCCCCTGGGCCTCTCTGCAGCGATCCACACTGGGGGCCAGGAGCTTCTGCTGGCTCGCCTGAGAGGTGGCAGGGTCGATGGGAAGGTGCTGAAACAGTTTGAGTCCTTCCTGGAGGGACACCCCCAAGGAGCAGTGATGGGAAACTGCCCCTCCCGCCCAGCCCCCTCGCTTGTGGGGCTCCACCAGGGTCAGTTCTCTCTCTCCGGCCCTTTTCAACATCTACATGCAACCACCAGGTGAACGGGCCAGACGACATGGACCTTTTGGGGCCGGTAAGAAGAGTCTTGAGGGGGAAAAAAGGAACTTTGACCATCACCCCGGCTGGGGCAGCAGGACTGTTGCCGTGACCCCCAGCCTTGGTCCTCCACAGAGGATGCTTGGCCAGCATCGCTCCACTAGGGAGAACCTCAGCCTGATACATGTGAGATCCTGCTCCGAGTCCCTCCCTCGTGTGTCCGTTTCCGTCCCCCACTATCTTCCTGCTGGCTGATCTCTCTCTCGGCATTTCACCTGACCCTGAAATCAGCCATAGTGCCCGGCACCAGCACGGCTAAGTGAGATGTCCCCCAGCTCTGCTCGGCCTGCAAAGGACACTGACCCGGCCAGACCAATCAGATGATGTCCCTGGCCGGGGAGACAAGCTGGGGTCAACAGATGTCATGGCCAACCCTCCCGCCCAGGACACCTGTCCGTGACTGAGCAGCCACCTGGTATCTTGAAAACATCAGCCAAGCTGTATCCCCCCGGCTAGCCCATTTCCTCTCCCTCTCGCGTCTGTCTGTTGTGCTGAAAGCAGGAAGGTGGCTGTCCTTCCCAGAACTAACCCGTCCTCCCCAGCATGAAGGACTGTGGTGGAGGGGCAAACGCTACCTGGTATCCAACATAGGTTTGATTGTTTTACGTCACTGCTCAACTGCGGTTCCAGCTCTTTTTGTCTTGTTTCGATCCCCCCAGCCCCCCGTTTTGTGTGTTCTAATCAATGAATATCTAACCTTCGGCATGAGCGGCACGGTGCGTCTGCCAGGACACTCAGCCGGCTGTGGTCTCTGCGTAGCAAACCCCAAAGCGTGTCTCACAGTGTTCACTGTGGGACAGTTTCAGGGTCATGTGAACGCCTTGTGACTCTTTGGGCCCATCTGTTCCTTCTAAACAGTAGCATGTCTCCTCAGCAATGGTGGGCATATCCCACCTGTCCGCTGCTCCCTGCACCGGCCTCCTCGGGAATTTCACACCCGGTTGAAGGCCTCAGCCTTTCTCTTCAAGGCACTATATGGCCTGGGCCCAGGATGATTTAGTTGGGGATTGGTCCTGCTTTGAGGATCATTGGACTAGATGACCTCCTGAAGTCCCTTCCAACCCTGATATTCTATGATTCTATGATACCTAAAAGACTCAGTCTCCTGGAGGAAAACCATGGCCCAATGGAGCTCTCAACAATATGAGTGCCGCTCGTCTGTGGGGCAGACAGAACCATCTCTGGGGGAAGTCCCAGACCACAGAACAAAGTCCCCCAAGAACTAAGGGCCATCACAGACCTCACCACCTTCCCTACCGGATGCATTTCTTGGACCCGTCCCTTCTCTACCATACTCAAAGGGCAATAGTCTATTTAACAAAACAAAGGAAACCCTACCAAAACTAGACACTCCCGACCACATGCGTCTCCCTCTGGGCCTGGGGAGGGGATGAGGGAACCAAAGTGTGACAGATGTGTAGTCACAGTGCAGAATGCATGACCGCATGGCGCTCAGACTACACTGATGAGCACACCATTAAAACCCATGTAGATTAATAACATTGCTTATCAGATACCTTACAAAGCCCCTAGGTATAACCTGCTTCAGCTGGCTTGTTGCTTTAGGGGTATGAGTCTTGCTTTGGGTATATCCTAGATCAGCCTATTTCCCCTCCCCCATTTAAGTAGCACATAACCAGGGCTTGCCCTTCTCCCCCACCGGATAAAAAGGGAGTGGAAGTAATTGTACAAGGAGACAAAAAATATTTTGGCAGCTACTCCTGGAACGTTGGTGCCCAAACCAGGTCAGATGGGCTAAAAGCAACGGGGCCCAGCGGGCTGAAAGTTAGACGGAGCGGGTGATGTGCCGAGAAGGACTTAACATTGCTTTCGAGCTCCGCAGAGGTCTGCTGCAGGCCCGGGACAGCGTGGCGTGTGCATGTCACCCCACGGGGGGGATACGCCATCCTTCGCTGTGCAGGCTGGCTGGGGGCAGGCAAGTGCCTGAGGCTCAGTAGGAAGGGACGTGAGAAGCAGGGTGCTGGGTATGAGAAGCCTCCATGGCCAGCTGTAGAGAATCCTTGCTCAGCGGGTGCCATGAGGCTCAAGGCTTGTTTGTCAGGGCTGCAGCCACAGCTGGCAGTTCCCTTCTGCTCTGCAGACTCCCCAGGAAGGCGGGGTGAGGCAGCAGCCAGCCCCTGTCAGTGTAACCTGATTGCCAGGCTGCTGCTTTGCTGAGGTGGCACCTAGAGTAACAGCTGGAAAAAGTACTACAGGGTGGCTCGTTGGTCTAGGGGTATGATTCTCGCTTCGGGTGCGAGAGGTCCCGGGTTCAAATCCCGGATGAGCCCTGTTTTGCATTTTAGTGTGGGGAGGGTTTCCCAGAGAATTTCCTTGTGAGAAAACCCCCAGAGGCCAGTGATCCTGCCTGAATTGTTGGGTCCAGCCAGCCAGAGGCTATCAGGGACAAATCCTCCCCCCAGATCTTGCGGGTGCAAAGACACCACTTTGCTGGGTGCTGCCGCAGCAGGTCCGCATGTGTCCCGGTGGCAAAGTGGGAATTTCCTGCCATATGTTGGTGAAGGAGACCCATGGTGGCACTGACTTACTTGCCCAGCGATCGCTCCACACTTCCCGGGGCGGGGAAAGGGCTCAAACGCTGCTTTGGGGGCCGAGCAGGAGATGCGAGGGGGGGGGTGTCATGTGACTGTCTGGGTGGGATGAATGGGCTGGCCGAGACTGACCCAGATCAAGGGAGAGTCTGGAAAGACACTAGGAACCCCAAGGCTGGGAAATTCCAGCAAGCAGAAGGTGTGAGCTCAGCCTGGGTCTGCAGGAGAAGGACGATGGACCAGGAGGTGACACGGCTGGGATCATGGACGCCAGGTTTGTATAATTTTTGGTGGTGCCCAGAATGGGTCCAAGCAGAGCCGTCCCATCTATAGGAGGGACCGGGGCAACTGCCCTGGTCCCCGTGCTTTGGGGGGCCCTGCGCTTCAGGGGGACACTGGGTCCAGGGTGGCCTGGGAGGTTAGCGGAGGGCCTGGCACCGGCAGCAGCGAGTGATCTGGCCCCAGCCTGCCCCTACTTCACCCCCTCCCCGCCCCCACTCCACCCCTTCCCCCAAGGCCCCGCCCGCCTCTTTTCGGCTTCCGCCCCCTCCTCCGACCGACGCCGGGAGCTGGTGGGGCGGGCTGGCCCTGGGTCGCTCGCTGCTGCTAGCGCCAGGCCCCCCGCTAATCCCCCAGGGCGCTCCGGACCCTGCGTCCTCCTGAAGCATGGGGCTCCCCAATGCGCGGTAAGCCCAAACATTGGTGGAGCCAGGCCCACGTTCCTAAATATTGGTGGAGCACGGGCACCACAGGCCCATATAACTTGCCGCCTATGAAGAGCTCATGCTCTAGACAGGGACTATCTACAAAAATTAGTAGACCAGTCATTAAATGTGATATGATGTGTTAACCAATAGTATTAAGTATAAGTGTGTATAGAATTCATGATTCATGATTATCTGCACTGGATGTGTGGTATATCCTGTGCCCATCCTCTACGCTTGAGCCTGATCAACTTCAGTGTAGCTTGATTGTCTGCCAATAGAGAAACCTCAGGGATAAGTTCAGAGTTGAGCTGAGTTCTTGGGAACTGAGTGAAGAAGGTCTCAGAAGCCATCCCAACATCAACACAACCTTATCCAAATCACATCATAGCATAAATCCTTAAATCCAACCTCAGTGATGTTGAGACAGTTAACTGAAGAAGACAAGAAGGGACTAATTAGTAGGAGGAAAGGTTTTTCATAAATTCATAGATTCCAAGGCCAGAAGGGACCATTGTGATCATCTATAACACAGGCCAGAAAACTTCCCCCAAATAATTCCTAGAGCAAATCTTCTAGAAAAATATCCAGTCTTGATTGAAAAATTGTCAGTGATGGAGAATCCACCATGATCCTTGGTAAATTGTTCCAATGGTTAATTACTCTCACTGTAAAAAATTAACATCTTATTTCCAGTCTGAATTTGTCTAGCTTCAACTTCCAGCCAATGGGATTGTGTTAGACTTTTCTCTGCTAGATTGAAGAGCGCATTATTAAATATTTGTTCCCCATGTAGTTACTTATAGACAGTAAACAAGTCACCCCTTAGCCTCCTCTTTGTTAAGCTAAATAGATTGAGCTCCTTGCGTCTTTCACTATTAGGCAGGTTTTCCCATCCTTGAATCAATCTCGTGGCTCTTCTCTGAGCTCTCTCCAATTTATCAACCTCTCTGCTCCTACTCAAGATTCCCCATTTATGGATCCCAGGATCACATTAGCTCTTTTGGTCACAGCATCACACTGGGAGCTCATGTTCACCTGATTATCCATCCCCACCCCCAAATCTTTTTCAGAGTCACTGGCATAAAATACAGCATGCTTTTACAAATCTTTCTTTGAGAAGATAACTGATTTTTTAGACAAAGGAAATGCACTAGATCTAATCTACCTGGATTTCAGTAAAGCATTTGATACAGTTCCACAGGGGAAATTATTAGTTAAATTGGAGAAGATGGGGATTAATATGAGAATTGAAAGGTGGATAAGGAACTGGTTAAAGGGGAGACTACAACGTGTCATACTGAAAGCTGAACTGTCAGACTGGAGGGAGGGTACTAGTGGAGTTCCTCAGGGATCGGTCTTGGGACCAATCTTATTTAACTTTTTTATTACTGACCTTGGCACAAAAAGTGGGACTGTGCTAATAAAATTTGTGGATGACACAAAGCTGGGAGGTACTGCCAAAACAGAGGAGGACCGGAATATCATACAAGAAGATCTGGATGACCTTGAAAACTGGAGTAATAGAAATGGGATGAAATTTAATAGTGCAAAGTGCAAGGTCATGCACTTAGGGACTAACAACAAGAATTTTTTCCATAAGCTGGGGACTTATCAGTTGGAAGCGACAGAGGAGGAGAAAGACCTGGGTGTACTGGTTGATCACAGGAGGACTATGAGCTGCTAATGTGTTGCAGCTATGAAAAAGGCTAATGCAGTCCTAGGACGCATCAGGCGAGGTATTTCCAGTAGAGACAGGGAAGTGTTAGTTCCATTACACAAGGCACTGGTGAGACCTCACCTGGAATACTGTGTGCAGTTCTGGTCTCCCATGGTTAAGAAGGATGTATTCAAACTGGAACAGGTGCAGAGAAGGGCAACTAGGATGATCCGAGGAATGGAAAACCTAATTTATGAGAGGCTAAACAAGCCAAGCTGTGGAAGTCTCCTAACCAAAAGAAGGTTGATGGGAGATATGATTGCTCCCTATAAATACATCAGAGGGATAAACAACGGGAAGGAAGAGGAGTTATTTAAGTTAAGCGCCAATGTTAACACAAGAACCACTGGATACAAACTGGCCATCAATAAGTTTAGGCTTGAAATTAGACGAAGGTTTCTAACCATCAGAGGAGTGAAGTTCTGGAACAGCCTCTCAAGGGGAACAGTGGGGGCAAAAAACAGGGGCGCCATTTCAGATTTTGGTTGTGGGGGGGCAACTTTAATCATGATTCCAGTGGCTACTTAGACACCTGAAAACTCTAGTTTTTCTTCCGATAATTTCTGACAGGAGCACTGTATCTAATTCCTATATAAAGAGAGAAAATATACAGACACAGACACTTATTAAAGCCATATTTTAAATTTACATGCAAGTTTCGAACAATCAGGAGACAATACAGCAAAATATTCCCAATCCCAAGCCTTGAGGTATCAGTTCTGGAGCTCTAACACAGATCTCAGAAACACACGTTTGATACTTTGTACACTCTCTTAAGCAGATTTTATTTCTCTCTACTAACTCCGGCAATTGTTGTTGTTTTTGAAACGTCTTGTGTTCCAAATTCCGAAGAGGAGAATGAGACACTTAATTTGTTCCAGGAATGCTTAAAGGTAAAGAAATGATTGCAAACAAACAAAAAACGCCCCAGAGACGAGCTAAAACAATGGATAATGCCCTGGTCTCGTCTTGGCAAAACTGCCAATGGCCTGATATCAGGTGTTTTGAAGCTTCACATTCACAGGCTAAAGTTGCCAAGTTATTTAAGTGCCCTGCTCTCACTGTGGATCATACATAGTCCTTTGCTCTCTTGAGCACAGAGAGGTACCTCTCCTTTGATGCTGTAGAAACTGGAAGGCTCAACACAATATCTACAGTAGACAGTGAAAACTGGGAACCCCTTAGGAAGTCATTGAGAATGTTCCAGAAGTCAAAAATTGAAGTCAATTTTTTGGTGCAAAGTGCTTCTTGGCAACTTTGACTTCTGCATCCAGATTGCCAAAATTGGTGCCCATTGATCCATAGCGATCTGCAATTATTTTCAGTTTCTCAACATCCAGAACATGTTCATTCTTTGTGTCACAAGCAGTTAGTACAGAAAGCCAACTGGAGTTGGCAATGAATCGTCTATCAAGCTCTACAAGAATTCTGTCCAGAACGGGATAGTAGAAATCAGATTTTGTAGATTTTTGAGCGGTCTTGGGAACATCATGTGTAGATGACTGACCTAGTGTACTAGAACCAAAAAATAAGGCCAGCTTGGTGGAGATTTTGTGAGGTTTTCTTGCCTTTTTTGTATTGCTGTGCAATGTCAAGTTCCCTGGTAATTATTTCAGCTTCCTCACATAGCTCCTTCCATTTGCTTTCAGATGGTCTCATTTCTTGAAGAGCAGCAGCATTGCTTGCTACTAATTCCATGGCACTTGATAAATTCAGGTTTTCATTTTGCAGGTCTTCTGAAGCACTGTTCAAAATCATGAATGTTCTTTCCAAAACCAAGCGCCTCAACAGGAAGGAATAGCTCTTTAGCCTGGCTGTCAAGCCCTTTGCTAGTTGATGGTCCGTCAGTCTTCTGAACTGAAATGGCTTCCCATGTTTCCACTACCGTGCCATATCCTGCATGCCGTTTGCGGAGGGAGTCATGCCGGCAAAACCAGCGAGTTTCACATTATCTACCTAGCTCAAGTACCTTCTGACCTAGCTTCTGCTGTGCCATAACAAACAGTTCCTGGAGCTTGTTACTATGGCTAAAGAAGACGTACGGGTCCTGAGCACATGCAAAGACTTCCTGGCACTGGGTGATGCTGGAACATGTGTCTGCAATGACTAAGCCTGTGAGCATGGCCGTGCACATAAATGGTATGTGTAATCCTTTCCTGAATGTGAGCTTGTACTCCTGGTAAATGCCCGCTCAGCACAGAATCACCACAGAATGATAGAAGTGAAGGACTGGAAGGGACCTCGAGAGGTCATCTAGTCCAGTCCCCTGCACTCAAGGCAGGAGTAAGTATTATCTAGACCATCCCTGGCAGGTGTTTGTCTAACCTGCTCTTAAAAATCTCCAATGATGGAGATTTCACAAGCTCCCTGGGCAATTTATTCCAGTGCTTAACCGCCCTGACAGTTGGGCAGTTTTTCCTAATGTCCAACCAAAGCCACACTTGCTACAATTTAAGCCCATTGCTTCTTGTCCTATCCTCAGAGATTAATGAGAACAATTTCTCTCTCTCCTCCTTGTAACAACCTTTTATATACTTGAAAACGGTTATCATGTCCCCTCTCAGTCTGCTCTTCTCCAGACTAAACAAACTCAATTTTTTCTGTCTTCCCTCATAGGTAATGTTTTCTAGACCTTTAATAATTTTTGTTGCTCTTCTCTTGACTTTCTCCAATTTGTCTTTCCTGAAATGTGGCACCCAGAACAGGACACAATACTCCAGTTGAGGCCGTATCTGCGCGGGGTAGAGTGGAAGAATTACTTCTCGTGTCTTGCTTACAACACTCCTGCTAATTACAGCCCAGAATGATGTTTGCTTTCATTTTTGCAATTGTGTTACACTGTTGACTCATATTTAGCTTGTGATCCACCATGACCCCCAGGGCCCTTTCCGCAGTTGTGCTTCCCAGGCAGTCATTTTCCCTTTTGTGTGTGTGCAATATGTCACTGCCCTGGGCAACAGTGTAATTAATAACATGCTTCAAATGCTGTTGCTCTTCAATAACCATTTTTGAAACAGATTCAACACTTAGATTTTCCACATGGCACTAGCCCAGTGCTGCTTGCTGAGCGAGTCCTTTCCCCTGGTAGCGTAAAAGGATCCACAGCTGTTCTTTTTTAGCTGCAGCTTTAGTTTCATCAACAAGGGGAGACAAATACTTGGTGTGTCTTTTTAAGCCCTGTCACTTAGGGTGTGTCTACACAGCAAAAGCTGTGCACAGGTCAGCCTACCTGAGTCAGCTTGACTCCAGTTAGCCAGGGAACAATAGCAGGGAAGACAGCACAGTGCAAGTCTGGGAGGGGCTTTGGGTGCACACGTGGCTTGCTAGCCCATGCTGAGGGCTGTGCTGTGCTCTCTTCGCGTCTATTGCTCCCCGGGCTAGCTGGATGCAAGTTAGCTTGGAGAGACGAGCACACACGCAGCTTCTGCTGTGTGGACATATCTTTAAACCTGGTGATGACGACAGAGGCTGGTAGCACCTTGTCTACATCAGGACTTCCAGATACAATGCTGGTAGTTCCGGTGGGGAACTTAGCCAAGTTTAGCAGTGGGTGAATTTCCTAGTGCAGACAAGGCCATTGTCAGACTTAATATCAGTTTCTTCTTCTGGAAAGTAGGATAGTATTTATTACCTTAATCAAGCATCACCTCCACCCATGCTCTGTGAGGTCGTCAGATTTTAATTTGTGTGCATTCGTCCTGTTAATGGGAGGAGGGGGAATAGTCCTGAGAGTTGAACTTCTGTTCTGTATGCAGAGATGTGCGTTGTATTTAAGAGTCTGCATGTCTCCTATTTTGATTTATTCTTATAACTTAGATCCTCAATACATTAGCCCCCCACTCTCAGCCTAAACCCTTAGCCCTGACCAAGCTATCATTTGCCATGAAAAGAAAATCAGTGATTACTATATAAGGAAATCACATACCAGCGTGGGTGGCAGGTATCGTAGCCAAGCATAGGCTGTGCCTTCCCAAACAGCCTAACATGGCCCTGCCCATGCTTCGCCCTCAGGCCAGGCCCTCTCCTGCGGTTCCCAGTCTAGGGCGCTCTGCCTGGCTGGGCATGGGAGTGTCTTAGGAGACATGGAGGGTCTTCCACATTTTGTTTTAAAAGTGTTGTGAGTGTAACCCCTGCCTGTGTGGTGTGCAGTGGTGCCCCTCTAGTGGTAGCTAGGCCAGGCAGCGATTGATGAGCCTGCTACAGCCTTAGCTAAGAGAGAGGTGCCTTTCAGGTCATGCAGTAGAGGCTCATGCATGAAGCTCCAGAGGTCCGAGGTTTGATCCCAGCTGCTGACGACTGGGGTTTGTCAGCGTTCCATGAGGCTTGAGGCACAAGGAGATGATTGGCTGTGAAGTAGGGGAAAGGAGTGCGGCTTTAGCAGAAAACACTTTGGTCAGAGCAAATGCAATAGGAGATACATCTGGAAGTTTGGTTCACTGAACGTCACACTCCTCGACTTGATTCTGGGAACAGTCTACATTCAAGTGAATTCAAGATAATGTTGACAGGTCATTATGGGATAGAATCTGCCTCCACTACAACTTTCCCACTGAGTTTAATGGTGCAGAACCCAGCCCCATAACCAGCAGGCTGTGAGTCACTTTCATAGGTTAACAAAAAACGGTGGAAGAAAATGAAAAGACAAATTGGAGTAACCAATCCAGGGTTCTTTTGTCCTTTTGCCAGGGTCTCTGTGTTGTGTTATTAAAGAGGTTGTAAGCAAGGACGTGCTCCTGCCCTGCATTGTTGGAGTGGAAGGTGTGGTGCATCTTGTGGAAGTGACTGTGAACTGGCAGGACTCAGAAACTCAGGAAATAGTCCACAGCTTCTACGACGGCAAAGACTGTCAAGGAGAAAGATTTCGGGGGAGAACCCAGCTCTTCCCTCAGGAATTTTCCAAAGGCAACACCTCTCTGTTGTTGAAAAGACTAACCCTGAACGACACAGGAAACTACTCCTGCCACGCTTTCTTATATGAGGAGACGCTGCCCAGTGAACACGTGGTCCAGCTTTGTGTGTCAGGTACGCCGTACTGGAATCCGTCCTTACGAAACCTGCTCTTACAGTTGTCCCAAGTGAAAGAGCTAACAAGCCTCAGAGTCACTTTCCCAATGACATTTGCTGTTTGAAGAGCTGTCGTTTCAGGTCGGAATACTAAGCGTAAGAGTTGGGATGATCATTATTAGCCGCTTTATAATGTGGCTTGAAGATCCTACATTCAGACCTTTTGAAAGTGTGATTCATTTAACAGTGTATCCCAGCTCCTACCCCTCCAGTCCCATCCCCAGACCTTCCAGGTACAGAATTTAAATTGAGCATGGGAATCTAAGCCTAAAATGTAGGGTCCTTTATGTCTTCTGCAGTTCTTCTATTTTCGCCCTTTGCTAAAGGTTTGACGCCAGCCCATCTGATCTTTCTCTAACCTGTCCAGCTCTTGCTGCCCACCACTGAAGTGAATTCTTTCTCTTTTCCTCCAGCGACACTGCTCTGGGTCACCCAGTCCCCCCAGAAACCAGTTCAGGCTGTGTCCACGCTTCAGGTCTAGCTGTACCGGTGGAACCCCTCCGTGTAGACACAGCGTAGGCTGACGGAAGGATTTGTTTCTGTCGGCGTAGTAACGCCGCCTCCCCAAACAACGTGAGCTAAGCGGACAGAAGCAGTCGTCTATCAGCACAGCTGTGTCTACTCTGGGGGCTTTGCCCACACACCTGACTGACACAGCTGTGCCAACAAAGCCTTGTAGCATAGACTTGGCCTGAGTGGGTATGTGAGATCAAGTCACCACAATAAAGTTGCTTTATCCTACACAGCTACGGGCAAAAATACTACTTACTGGCAACAATAAGCAGAGGCAATAATTTACCTAAATGCTGCAAATTTTGAATAGAATCATAGAATCATAGAATCATAGAATATCAGGGTTGGAAGGGACCCCAGAAGGTCATCTAGTCCAACCCCCTGCTCGAAGCAGGACCAATCCCCAACTAAATCATCCCAGCCAGGGCTTTGTCAAGCCTGACCTTAAAAACCTCTAAGGAAGGAGATTCTACCACCTCCCTAGGCAACGCATTCCAGTGTTTCACCACCCTCTTAGTGAAAAAGTTTTTCCTAATATCCAATCTAAACCTCCCCCACTGTAACTTGAGACCATTACTCCTCGTTCTGTCATCTGATACCATTGAGAACAGTCTAGAGCCATCCTCTTTGGAACCCCCTTTCAGGTAGTTGAAAACAGCTATCAAATCCCCCCTCATTCTTCTCTTCTGCAGGCTATACTTGTTGCAGGAATACTTGTTAGGGGATTGGGAACGGGATTATAAGGGCCCTGGCCCTGTAGGTTTTCACCTTTAATGTACTTATGGGTGTGTGTGTGCGTGCGAGCACACATCTGTAAACACATCCTGCTGCCTTCTGTTGGAAGGGACCGGACACGTGTGTGTGATAGGAGGTCCCTCAATGTCAGATGGGCTGCAGAGGAAGGAAAGTCTAATATTAGTGACAGCTAATGGGGAGTCTGATGTGGTTTAAGATGGCAGGGTCTGGCCAATAGCAATAGAGACACGTGAAAGGGAGCACTCCCTCCCTCGTGAGCTCTGCCCAACTCAGAGACCTGCTGAGCAGAAGCACTGTTATCCTGCTTTACAGCTTTGCATCAGTGTTGCCGTGTGAGCTTAGAGACCCGGCAACAGCTCCTCTTTGGCCACCAACTTTTTCCCCTAGCTAGCCACAAGCTGCATCTCCCCAGCCACTCATCTGCCTCCTCTCCCCAAAACCCCACCATCTCTCACCCTCCTTGGGAGTCATTATTGTCCCAGCTCCCCTTCCCCTCTCCCTCCTTGCCCCTGGGTTCCTCATATATGGCACCTCCCTGTTCTGTCTCCTTCCCCCATCCAGCCCCTCTCACTGGTCACTATCGGATTTCTCTTGTTTTCACACATGAAACTTTGCAGCAGTCAGTTACACTATGGAGCACAATAGTGATTGCATAATTAATGTTGCCCCTGAGTTCTTTGGTACTGTTACGGCAGCAGCGGGGCAAGGATGCATTGGAAGGGAAAGCAAAGAAACACAATAAATGCAAAAACCATGTTAATCGAGCATGAGGTAGGAAGCAGTACTGCAGAAAAGGATCTGGGGGTGATAGTGGATCACAAATTAAATAGGAGCCAACAAGGTAATATTGTTGCAAAAAAGGCAAACATTCCGGGATGTACTAGCGGGAGTACTGTAAGCAAGACACAAGAAGTAATTCTTCTGATCTACTCAGCGCGGATAAGGCCTCAGCTGGAGAACAGTGTCCAGTTCTGGGCATCACACTTTGGGAAAGATGTGGACAAATTGGAGAAAGTCCAGAGAAGAGCAACAGAATCATCAAAGGTCTGGAAAACGTGACCTCTGAGGGAAGATTGAAAAAATCAGGCTTGTTTAGTCTGGAGAAGAGAAGACTGAGGGACCTGATAATAATCTTCAAATGTATAAAATATTGTTATAAAGAGGAGGTGATACATTGTTTTCCTTAACCAGTGAGGCCAGGACAAGAAGAAATGGGCTTAAATTTCAGCAGGGGAGATTTAGTATAGATATTAGGAAAAACTTCTTAACTGAAGGTTTAGACCTGTGTGCAGTTCTGGTGACCCCATATAAAAAAGGTATATTAGAATTGGAAAAGGTACAGGGAAGGGCAACAAAAATGATTAGGGGTATGGAACAGCTTCCGTATGAGGAGAGATTAACAAGACTGGGACTTTTCAGCTTGGAAAAGAGATGATTAGGAGAGTATATGATTGAGGTCTATAAAATCATGACTGTTGTGGAGAAAGTGCCTAAGGAAGTATTATTTACTCCTTCTCATAACACAAGAACAAAGGATCACCCAATGGAATTAATAAGCAGCCAGGTTTAAAACAAACAAAACAAGTATTTCTTTCCACAATGCACAACCTGTGGAACTCATTGCCAGAGGATGTTGTGAAGGCCAAAACTATAATAGGGTTCAAAAAAGAACTAGATAAGTTCCTGGAGGATAGGTCCATCAATGGCTATTAGCCAAGATAGTCAGGGATGCAACCCCATGGTCTGAGTGTCTCTAGCCTCTGTTTGCCAGAATGGTCGACAGTGGACGGATCACTCAATGATTGCCTGTTCTGTTCATTCCCTCTGAAGCACCTGGCATTGGCCACTGTCAGAAGATGGGATACTGGGCTAGATGGACCACTGGTCTGACCCAATATGGCCATTATTATGTAGTTAAGCACTGGAACAAATTACCTGGGGAGGTTGTGGAATCTCAGTCATTGGAGGTTGTTAAGAGCCGGTTAGACAAACACTTGTCAGGATGGTCTAGATCAGTGGTTCTCAACCTTTCTAGACTAATGTCCCCCTTTCAGGAGTCTGATTTGTCTTGCATACCCCAAGTTTCACCTCACTTAAAAACTACTTGCTTACAAAATCAGACACAAAAATACAAAAGTGTCACAGCACACTTACTGAAGAAGTGCTGACTTTCTCATTTTTACCATATAATTATAAAATAAATGGACTGGAATATAAATATTGTACTTATGTTTCAGTGTGATACTTGAGTCTGTTTTTCAGTTGTGAGCCTTGTCTGAAGCCTGAGCCCTGACACACAAAGCTGAAGCATGTAACTTAGCTTTGTGGGCCCCCTGTGGCATGGAGCCCCCTGATTGCCACCCATAATGCAACCCCCTGGGGCTTGCAGCCTCCAGGTTGAGAAACACTTGATCTAGAGGAGTTGAGTACCCCCTAGAAGACCTCTCTGTACCCCCAGGAGTAGGCGTATGCCTGGTTGAGAACCACAAGTCCTGTCTCAGTGTGGGGGTCTAGACTAGATGATATAGCAAGGTCCCTTCCAGTCCTACATTTCTATGATTATGTGATTAGTTGCACAGTTAAGCAGACAAACATGTGGATAATAGCTGAGCTAGCATTGTGAGAGCCTTACAAGTGACCTCAGCTTTTTTCTTTAAACAGTCTGTGCCGTGTTTTGCTTCTACAAATTTTTAAGATGCCACTGAGAATGCTTGAAGCGTTTTTTCAGTCACCTAGAATGCAACTGATTTCTTTAAACAGAGCAAAACTGCACTCCTTATAATGACTCCTTAACTACTAACTTTGACATTTCAAAGTTGAACTGTTTTTGACTTATCTGCGTGGAAAACAACAGGTGCAAGGAATATACACTGTATTCCTCCCTAAAGGAGGACACTTTACCACCTTAACTCTGCCCCTCCTAGTAACATCAGCCTTCCGTCTTCTGCTTTATCCAACGGCCTCCTCCAGACAACACACTTCTACACCAAATGTCCACAGCTAATGTAATGCTGATTTTAAAAAAGGTTTTAGGGGTGATCCTGGCAATTACAGGCTGGTAAGCGTAACTTCAGTACCAGGCAAATTGGTTGAAACCCTAGTAAGGAACACAATGATCAGGCACATAAATGAACACACTTGGTTGGAGAAGCGTCAACACAGCTTTTGTAAAGGGAAATCATGCCTCACCAATCTATTAGAATTCTTTGATGGGGTCAACAAATGTGGACAAGGATGATCCAGTAGCTATAGTGTACTTTCAGAAAATCTTTGACAAGGTCTCTCACCAAAGGCTCTTAAGAAAAGTAAGCTGTCATGGGATAAAAGGGAAGATCCTCTCATGGATCAGTAACTGGTTAAAAGACAGGAAACAAAGGGTAGGAATAAATAGTTTTCAGACTGGAGAGAGGTAAATAGTGGTGTCCTTCCAGGATCTGTACTGGGACCAGCACTGTTCAACATATTCATAAAAGATCTGGAAAAAAGGATAAACAGTGAGGTGGCAAAGTTTGCAGAAAATAATAAATGACTCAAGCTAGTTAAGTCCAAAGCTGACTGTGAAGAGCTACAAAGGGATCTCACAAAACTGAGTGACTGGGCAAGAAAATGGCAGATGAAATGCACTGCTGATAAATGCAAAGTAATGCACATTGGAAAACATAACCCCACCTATACATACAAATTGATGGAGTCTATATTAGCTGTTACTACTCAAGAAAGAGATCTTGGAGTCACTGTGGATAATTCTCTGAAAACATCCGCTCATTGTGCAATGGCAGTCAAAAAAGCATTAGGAACCATTAGGAAAGGAATAAATAATAAGAAAGAAAATAGCATAATGCCATTATATAAATCCATCGTACGCCCACACCTTGAATACTGTGTGCAGTTTGGTTGCCCCCATCTCAAAAAAAGATATATTAGAATTAGAGAAGGGCAACAAAAATGCTGAGGGGTCTGGAACAGCTTCCATGTGAGGAGCGATTTAAAAGACTGGGACTGTTCAGCTTGGAAAAGAGACGACTCAGGGAGGACATGAGGGAGGTCTATAAAATCATGACTAGGGTGGAGAAGGTGACTAGGGACGCATTATTTACCCCTTCACAGAATACAAGAACCAGGGGTCACCCGATCCAAGTTAATAGGCAGCAGGTTTAAAACCAACAGAAGGAAGTATTTCTACACACGACGCACAGTCAACCTGTGGAACTCGTTGCCAGGTGATGTTGTGAAGGCCAAAAGTATAACTGGTTCCAAAAAAAGAACTAGAGAAGTTCATGGAAGGACAGGTCCATTAATGGCTAGTAGCCAAGATGGTCAGAGATGCAACCCCATATTCTGGGTGTCCCTAAAACTCTGACTGCCAGAAGCTGGGATTGGATGACAGGGCATGGATCTCTCAATAAATTGCCCTGTTCTGTTCATTCTCTCTGAAGCATCTGGCTTTGGCCACGGTCAGAAGATGGGATACTGGCTAGATGGGCTAGATGGGCCATTGGTCTGACCCAATCTGGCCAGTTGCACGTTCTTAAGTGCTGGGAAGAGGTAGTTTGGTAAATGGGTCTGTAGAGAAAGATGGGCTTGTGGGAGGGCAGAGTTACTGTCCTGGCACGTGCTCTGTGGGGTATGGCACCTGAAGTAATGGTAAGGCATGTGCTTGTGGCTGGAGGAGAACGTGCAGTTAGATGCCTTAACTCTTCATCTTCTTGCTTCTGCGTGTGTGTGTCAGGCGTGCTGTGTGTAGCAACCCTAACAGCTTCTCCACATTTAGTGTAATATTCTAAAAGAGGTAGCCTTCCTGCTGGAAGTCGGTGGGTTGGGATGAACGAAAAGAGCAAAGGGGAAGTAGAAAGCTGTAGGGCATCAAATCAAAGAGTTACACAGTGTCTACACGTCAAAAAGTAGTGTAATTTGCGACTGTCCCTATAGTAATGGAAAAAGAACAGTGTGTCCAACAGCAGGTCTCTACTGGTCATCTTATAGTCTGGAACAAGTGGTCTGCTCCTGCCTCCTTCCTCTTAGTAGGCAGACAGACCAATTCACTAACAATCATATTGCACTATTTGTCTCCTCAGTAGCCCTTCTGCTGGTCCCATTTCCAGCCTTTCTTTTCTAATATTGGGGTGTCCCTTTTGCTGACAAACATGCGCCATGGCAGAACCTTCTGCCTGTAAAAGTTGGGGGAGCTGGGTGTGTTTTCAGTGACAGGCCTGCTCTGCCTGAGGCCAGACTCCTCCCCCAGTTTCAGACCTCAGGATTTGTCATGTGGCTCTTTTCTGAAGTATGCGCAGGCCGGCGCCTCAGCTCATGCAGGAGATTGAACGGTGGTGTTAGACAGGAGCCCCTGCCCGAAGAACAGCAAGGGAGGCCCAGGAAGCCTTTGACATGTTAATAGTTTCTGTCTGATGCTGCTTCATGCCTGGAACATTTTAAAGTGTCCCGGGACGAGGTTAGATGGTTGTTTCAGCACCCGTAACGGGGTGACTTGCATGGAGACAGGCGGGCTGCCTGTTCTCCAAGGGGAACCACAAGGGGATTGGTATTTGTGAGCCTCATCCCACAGGAAGTCTGATCAGCTCAAATCAGCTGCTTGAGTCTTACAGTTCTTCTGGGAGGGAGGCAGGAGTCCCCCTCATCTCGTAGGTCCATCACGTGCTCAAATTCCGGGGTGTGACGTTGACACAGGACACCGTCACCTAGGTGTTCCACATAAGAAGGGATGCAAGTGCAGAAAGGAGTCCGGGTCCTCTGCTCTTGATAAGTTTCCCTCGCCCAGACCTGCCCATATTGTACCTCTGGAATAGTGACAGCTAAGGGCCTTCTTCCCGCAGTCACAAGGCAGAGGGCTATTTATCCCTGAGTAGTGACCTGGGATTGTCAGGAAGTCATGGCTCCACCCAAATACTAGGACAGCTCACCTCAAGACGCATAGGTTGCCCAGATCCTGGAGGGAGGCTCAGCCATCACCTGGAGTGTAAAGAAAGTGCCCAGTTTGCAGTCCGACTCTAGCAGATGTGTTTGTTAGCAGCAAATATCTCCAGTGGCCGGTGATGGGACACTAGCTGGGGAGGGCTCTGAGTTACTACAGAGAATTCTTTCCCAGCTATCTGCCTGGTGGGTCTTGCCCACATGCTCAGGGTCTAACTGATCGTCATATTTTTGGTCAGAAGGGAATTTCCCCCCAGGTCAGATTGGCAGAGACCCTGGGGGGTTTTCTCCTTCCTCTGCAGCATGGGGCATGGCTCACTTGCTGGTTTGAACTACTGTAAATGGTAGATTCTCTGTAACTTGAAGTCTTTAAATCATGGTTTGAGGTCTTCAGTAACTCAGCCAGAGGTTATGGGCCTATAACAGCGGTGGGTGGGTGAGGTTCTGTGGCCTGCAAAGTGCAGGAGGTCAGATGAGATGATCGTGATGGTCCCTTCTGACCTTAGAGTCTGAGACATGAAGCCTCAATCTAATTCCATGAAGGGGAACTGGCAGTGGGGAAGAGAAGAGCAGCTTGTAGGGCTAGGGCCTTGAGGCAGAATGGCACAGACAGATGGGGCCCTGATCCTGCACATTGGTTGAGCTGGGAGAGTTTTAGATCCACCTTGTACGGCTGTCAATAGCTGCAGAATGTGCAATGCAAAGGACGCTCATGCTTGTGGGTCTCTAACTTGGGAGTGTTTGGAAAGCACCTTTTCTGAAGTATCAAAAGGAAGCTGCAGTTCCTAAGGCTGGTCTCATTCCATAAACCACATTTTCCCCACTCCTGATCAGTAACGTGGTGGGGAGAGAGATTGCCGTGCTCGGAACCACCGTCCGACTCCCCAGCAGAACGGAATGGAACTGTTCAGCCTTTCAATGGAATGGGGTATTTGTGGACTCCTTAGAGCAGGTGTTTCAAAAGTGTGGTCTGTGGAAAGCTGGCTGGTCACATGACTCCGTCTCAGCCTCCTTATTTCCAGCTCCCAAATAGCATTAAAAGACAGCTAAAGCTGCATTAATACTTTTCTCATATTACTTTTTCTCGTAAGCAAGAGGTGTAATTGCTAGAGAGATGTCATGGAATTGCCAAGGGGGAGAAGGGCTCTGTGGGAGTGTGAACAGGGGGGCAAGTGGGTATATGATGCAAACTCAGTATTAAAACATAGCCTATGCTATGAAAAAATGTAGGAAACTCTTTCCTGGGCATAACCACCAGGACAGGACTTATCTTCCTTACAATAGGTGTTTCACTTCTCCTTTTGCAGAGACGAGGCCAGTTTTTGTATTCACTCCAGATGTCCAAATTCTGCTCCACATACCAGAATTCTGTGGCTCCTAAGAAAGAAGGATGGGGATTAGGGTGGAAATGTGGTTAGCCTGTCAATGAATGGGAACCTAGACATTGTACTCCTGTGCAACCTTAATTTTGCCCCCTTCTTCATATGCAATATACAAAAGTATTTTAATTAGACGAGCATATCATGCTTTTTCCATAGGGTCCTGGCTCATTCAGAGCACAGGATGGATAGTGTTAGAATATAAATATGCCGGCCTGCCTGTAAAGGCCTACACTTTAAGAACTTAGGTGTATTTTTATCACTTAGCTAGTTACAGGGGTATAAAACAAAGAATCAAAATCACAGTCCACCTGTGTAGGGGCCTTCTCTCCCTAGGAGAGTCGGAGGCCTGGTTCTTAGACTATGGCCTTTGGCTAAGCAGCAGGGGCAGCCATAAGCTGGGAAGTGAACCAGTCACCTTGAAATAAGGTGGTGTTGGGCTGTTAGGAAGACAATCCTGTCCTGATAGTGCCCATCACCACCAGATAAAGATGGTTAAAGAAAACTTAGTTTGATAGCATCCTGTCTGGCAAGAAATCACTTCTCAATGGTTCTGGTTGTGAAACCCTCATTTCTGTATTGTTTTATCTTTATGGCCCCCACTTTTCTATTGTTAATCTGTCTGGTTCGCTAATTGTTTCTGTCTGCTGTATAATAAATTTTGCTAGGTGTAAGTTCATTAGGGTAGCGGGATATAATTGGTTAGAGAATTATGTTAGGATTGGTTAGTTAGATTTCAGTAAAATGATGGGTTAAGGTATAGCGGAGAATATTACTACATAAACTGGGGTCAAACAAGAAGTAGGTAGGGGAAATTGGAATCATGGTTGCTGGAAATTTACCCCAGTAAACATTGCATTGTCTGCGCTTCGGACTGCTGGTCTTTTGCTGCTTGCTGTCTGCGTGACAAGAACCAGGGAAGTGGGAGGACGAAGGAAAACCCCTCTAACAGATCGTGCTCACTTAGTAATTAGTTGATATTTCTTTTTATGCACCACCTTCGATGTGGGGCCCAAGGCTTTATTCACAGAGCTGGGGGGGAGAGAAGAGAGGACACAACAGGGATCAGGATGGAGGGAACTTGCTGCCAGCAGCTGCTGTCTCAACTTGCTGATCTACTTAAAAGGTGCAATACGCGTCTCTCTTTCTCTCACACACATGGTGTGTGTCTCTGTCTCTCCCTCTCTCTCACTCTCACACACAGGCGGTGGGTGTGTGTGTCTGTCGCACACACACACGCACACACACACAGACACACACACACACAGCCCCGGCACTTTGGAAAGTGGAGGGAGCGGTGCGTTCCAGTGGGATAGCGCGGGGTTCATCATCATGTTCCGTTTCCACAGGGAAACTGCCACGGCCATGTTGTGTCTCTTTCCTCCATTCGTGCTGCCTTGTAGAGTGTGAGGCTACATTAACAGCAATGTGTTAACCCTTGAGGGCTCAGCCTAGTGCTAGTTCATCATTTAGCAGTAAGGCATTCCCTGGGAACCATCTCCCCCTCTGACTCCACCCCCTCAACCAAGCTTCCCAATCATCATGGCCGTTTACAGTATTCAATTATTTGTTTAAAACTGATACTGTGTATATGTGTGTATATATATAAAAAAGTCCCTGGAACCTAACTCTCCCCATTTACATTAATTCTTATGGGGAGATTGGATGTGCTTAACATCGTTTCACTTAAAGTAGCATTTTTCAGGAACAGAACGACCACGTTAAGCGAGGAGTCCCTGTAGTTTCTTCTATTCTAAATAGAATGCTGCCTGTAGTGACTCAAGAGCGTGCGTACCAACTGTTAGGAACCGGGGCACAAATCCCCAATTGGCTGTGAGATCTGTACTTCGATTTCACCGACCAATTATCAAGTGTAAACTCCCCAGGCACCATAACAGCCTAACCATGCAGTCACAGACAGTCCCCTTGGGTACGCCGATCTGTCTCGCCGCCCAGGTGACCGTATCTTTGTGAGAGATGGTCCCTTACACCAAGAATCACAGCAATATTCAGGTTACTCCCAGTCCCAAAGGACAAGTGACTGGCCCAGGTCAGTGGCACCTTAGAGCTCACACCAAAGACAAGGCTTGTAGCCGATCCTATAATAAACTATATATATAAAATGTATTAAATAGGAAAAGGAAATAACAGATTATTTATAAGGCTAAAGCAAGTAAACGCATATGCACAAATGAGTTACAATCTTAAGTTTCAAAAGTAATAGAAGCATTGATAATAAGCAAGTGCTATATGACCTTTAGAAAACCTTGCCCCGCAGCATCTAAGCACTATAGAGATACCTAGTTTCTTCTGACTGGGTTTTTTATTCCCCTTCTCCCATGTGCTCTGAGCTGCAAATTCAGCTGTTGGGAGGAATCCACTTGCGTGACTCCTCTTCGCGGTCGGGAAGAGCAGAACAACAAAGTCTGTTGTCCTCTTTAATGTTCCACAGTAGTCAGTCTGGTGTCAATGGGCCTTTCCTGTTGGGCAGGGTGTAACACCATCAGTTGCAGATTGGCACTTCACACTGCTTAATGTCTCTTTCCCGTCTGGTGAGTTACATAGTCACAGAGGCTCATAATACAACTGCTCAAATATTACCTTAGAATACAGGATACAGATGTCATAAGTGAGATTAATGCTGACAGCAACTCACAAGCATTTAATAAACTGTAGGTTTCAGAGTAACAGCCGTGTTAGTCTGTGTTCGCAAAAAGAAAAGGAGGACTTGTGGCACCTTAGAGACTAACCAATTTATTTGAGCATAAGCTTTCGTGAGCTACAGCTCACTTCATCAGATGCATCCTGTGGAAAGTGTAGAAGATCTTTTATACACACAAAGCATGAAAAAATACCTCCTCCCACCCCACTCTCCTGCTGGCAATAGCTTATCTAAAGTGATCACTCTCCTTACAATGTGTATGATAATCAAGTTGAGAAAACCTGGATTTGTGCTGGAAATGGCCCAACTTGATTATCATACACATTGTAAGGAGAGTGATCACTTTAGATAAGCTATTGCCAGCAGGAGAGTGGGGTCGGGGGAGGTATTTTTTCATGCTTTGTGTGTATAAAAGATCTTCTACACTTTCCATAGGATGCATCCGATGAAGTGAGCTGTAGCTCATGAAAGCTCATGCTCAAATAAATTGGTTAGTCTCCAAGGTGCCACAAGTCCTCCTTTTCTTTTTAATAAACCGTAAACACCCAACACATCCTTATAATTCTAATACCTGTTTTAACAACACTAACACACGGGTGAGGGAGATTGGTCCCAGCCATGTATATGTCCGTGTTCAGGTGAGACATGGGGACCTTGGCATGAGCAGGTACCTGGTTTGCCAGCATCACACCACTGTGACAGTGTTGGAGGGGGTCATAAACAGTATTAAAAACAGTGAAATCGCTGGCGGCTGGGAAGCACGTCTATATATAAGGTCAAACACTGAGAATTCTCGACAGCCTTAGAAAAAGTACACTTTATAAAACCATAGGTCCAGTGTCCACCTCAGTAGGTTGGCACCTAAATAATGCTGATCTTATCCAAGTATCTTTCTATGACGGGGTGGACTAGGCCCTGAGGCCCCCTGCTGGAGGCCTTGTGGCCCTGCCACACCCCACCCCACCCCAGAAAAGGGCAGTAGAGAGGTCCTCCGAGCTGCCTAGAGTGGCTGTGTGGGAAGCAGCCAATCAGGGCCCAGCAAGCTAGTATAAGAAGAGCTGCAGGGCCAGAATGAGACCACTTCCTTGCTAGAGCTGGAGGAAAGTGATTGATGCTGGGATGCCACCAGGACAAGGCTCTGAGTCAAGGGAGAAGAATGCGTGGGAGCCACAAGAGAAGTGGCCCAGGGAATAGTAGCAGCAACGCAGTGTATTTAAAGGGACATTGCAGATGGCTGCTATCTATGGGGTCCCTGGGTTGGGACCCAGAGTAGAGGGTGGGCCCAGGTCCCCCCCACCAGCCACTGGGAAAATGGCCTGAACTTTGAGGCACCCGAGAACTGGGGCCAGAAAGGCCCTGAGACGGTGAAGACATTGCCTCCAGGGAAGGAGCCTTGAAACACCGCTCTATTCCGGAGCAGAGACAACGAGAGAGACATTGCAGAGGGCGCTAAGAGAGGCCCCTGTTGAACTTGTACCCCAAAGGGGTTTGCTTTGCTTTTATCTCACAGACAGACTGTGTATGACTTGGCTGGAGGCATGAGTCAGTGAAGATCCACCACAAACAGGTAGAGAGAGAGGGCAGACACATTTACTATGCAGTGTGGATCCTCAAGTGTGGGCCTGGATACACCAAGTCCACAAACCCAGCTCCCACAGACCCAGACATAATGTGCAGTATAGACAGACCCCTAAAGACCCTCCTCTGCTGTTCTGTCTTCAGCTAATCCAATTACCTTGCATTCCAATTTCCTATTTGTTGTTTTAGTTTCTATAATCTCCGTCTCCCTGTCAACCTTTGGACTGTGAGCGCCTTAGGGCAGGGACCATCCCTTTGAATAACTGGTCCATTGGGGGTGCTCCCATAAACAAACCAGAAATGATGCACCCGCCTCGTGCAGTCTCTGTGCCCATGGGCGGGGGAGGTGAGTTTCATCCCCAGTCATTAACAACAGGGCTCTAGCATGGATGAATCGTACAGTGGTTTGAAATCCAGCTAATTGTTTATGAACAATGATTTGTACTAATTGACCAGCTCTAATCTCATTCCAACTGAAGTAAAACTTCCATATGGAGCTGTTCACTATCTAGAGACGAGTGTCTTGGTTCTGTAGCTCTCCAGGAACTCGAGGCCTCAGGGAACTCTGTATGTTGTGTCACGGCCATATCTGGTGCTGCTGACTAGGAGCCGTATTGTTTGTAGCCTTGCGGTATGTTTCAGACACCAGGTGCTACGTGAAATAGTTCTCCAATTTAATATGTAAAAATAAAAGTTTGATCTTCGTTTTGGCTTTTTGAATGAACTAAATAGCGTGTACTACTTCAAACAGGAAAACAAATTCTTACCGCTAACTTTACGTCTTGTTCCTTGATGTGACGTCATCCACAACCTGACTGATTTATCCGTCTGGGGAGTGCACAGGAGGCAACTGCAGTGGGGCACTGGAAAGGGGGTGCAGCTGTGGAGGATCTGTCCCCATGATGCCCATAGTCTCTCTCACTACTCAGTCTCTCAGGCCCAGATCCTCAAAGGTGTTCAGGTTGCCTTACTCCATCGGTCCAGGATCTCTGCAGATTCAGGCAGTGTCGCTGTGTCAGTCACCCGGGTCAGAGTGGGTGTTATGCGTTTAAATACTTTTGAGGATCTGGGCCCTGGATCTGAAACCAGAATCGTTGCAGCCTGGCATGAGATTCAGAGATTCTAAGACCAGGAGGGACCATTATGATCCTCTGGTCTGACTTCCTGTATAACAAAGGCCAGAGAACTGCCTCATCATAATCCCTAGAGCAGAGCTTTTAGAACGGAAGTTCCCCAACTGTGGGCTGCAGCCCAAAGGGGCATTGCACACCCCACCCCAACTGCATCTTTCCACTCCCCTCTCGCCCCTGGCCCTTCAGCGCGGCTCCAGGGCACGCAGCCCTGTCCACTTGCCCTGCCTGACAGTCTGCGTGGAGAGCGAATGTAGGGGGAGGGTCTGGAAGAGAGGGATTTGTCAAGGGCAGGGGAAACTGGGGTCGGGGGAGCAGCAGAGGTGCAGCTGAAAGGTTTCCGCCTTCCTCAGCGTCCGGCTTGTAGGCAGTGTCGGGGGGATTCCTGGTTTGCAGCGGGGAGTATCAAAGATCCCCCCCCCCCATGCACTGAGCTTTCCCCTCCACCTCGGTTGCCAGCAGTGGGGTGTGGATGTGCTGTTTTGCAGTGGGGGAGTTGGGGGACCCCCCCTCCCCAGGGCACTGACCTGTCCCCTTCCCCCCGCCCCCCATCTCTGCTGTCTGTGCTGGGTGCCCCACCGCCATCGCGGGCTGCACATGGTGCCCTCCCCAGCCATCCATCCCTTGCCAGGGTGGAGCATGAAGCTTCCAGTGGGAGCATCCTCAGCCTGTCCCTGGCAGCCGGGCTCACTCAGCCACTTTGCCAACTGGGGGCTGCCCTGCCAAGCCCTGGGTTCCCCTGCCCCATTTCTCCCCAAACTTGGGGTCCCCCCCCAACTTCTCCTCACAATGTGGCTGCCTCACCCCTTCCAAAACACTCTTAACTCTTCATATGCCACAGCCCAGCCCACCCCCTCCAGCCCCCATAAGCCATCTGTCACCAGTGTCCTCCATCTTGGACCAAACTGATCTCAGTGTTGCACCGCGCCCACCCCAGGGCCAGGCTGGGGCTCTGTGGGGCTGGACCCCTGCTCTGACTGGGGTAACGGATTCTGTCTTCTTTCTCCGCCCTTCACCCCCAGTCTCTCTGCAGCAGGAGGGGGCGCTCCCCTGCCTGCTGCAGGAGAACCGGGCCCCGCGGGCTGAGCTGGAGCTGTGGCAATCCCAGGCTGAGCAGAATGTGCCGTGCCTGCCTCTGGTGATCGGCAACACCGAGGGACCTCAACCACCTCCCACCAGCCCCCCCCGGGGGACAGAGCCAGGGGCACCTTGCTCATGGTAAGGGGGGGAGCATGGAGCTTTGTCTCGATTTGGGGGCTGAGGTCTAGGCTTTTGCCCCCAGCTCTGTAAGGGAAGGGGTGCTGGGCATCAATGGGGAGGAGGGGTGGCACCTGCCCTCAAGCCGCAGTCAGGGTTGGGAGGGGAGTGTAAAGATGCACCCTGTGAGTACTGGCCTCCTGCAGGTACATAGAGTTTATAGGTATGTAATCATCAAAATTAATAATTTTCCTCAAGAAAACAGTGGGCCGCAGTGCACAGGATGGGTCTCAGGGAAAAAAGTTTGGGATCCCCTGGACTAAAGGCCTGGCTGCGTGAAGAAAGGCCTGGCTGAGTAGCAAGGTGGGGTCTTGCTGAAGACTCAGCCGGTGACCCTGCTTTGAGTTTGGGGCATTCCTTTATTTTTGGCTTTTAACACCCCAGCAGGGGTGGTACTCAAGTGTGCCTTAGTGGAAGGGCGAAGCACGACTGCACTGGGCCCTGTGAGCTGACCACGGGAGATCTGCTGGGACACCGTAGAGGTGGGTCCAGCTAGACCATTGGCTGGTGCCACTTGCCTTAGGCAATGGCCTGAAGTGGGCATCTGGCACCTTTCAAATGCAGCTGCAGAATGGGGTGGGGTCCCCTTTGCTGTGCTCTCTCCCATCCCACGCACTTTCTGTACGCTTTTTGAGACCTTGCTGCTCCTTCTTGCCCGTAGAGGCTTGTAGTGGCTCAAGATTTCAGTGGGTGGGGGACTTCCTTTTCTTGTGGAAAAACCCTATTAAAAAGGAATAGAAAATGGTAGCTTTTCCATAGGCTTTTGCACCACCCTATAGAACTTCATAGAGAAGTATCTCTTTCTATAGGATGGTTCAAAAAACCTATAGGAAGGGTTGCATTCACTCTTAAATGCTATATGTTTTAAGAGACTTCCTATGGTGTCTTGTAGCTTCCATAAGGATGTCAGCAGGTTCCCTGATATTCTTGTGCCCCAAATCCTGCTGGAAGTAAACCAGCGGGTACCATGAAGGGGATCAGGGAGTACCCGCTAGTGCCTGTTCCTTCTCTTTCTGTGGAGTTTTATTCATACGGGTTGGAACTAGGGGTGCTGGGGCTGCCGCACCCCCTGGCTTGAGGTGGTTTCCATCCCATACAGGGTTTACCAATGGCTCTCAGCACCCCCACACAAATTGTTTCAGAGCCCCTGGAGGTATAGAATCATAGACTATCAGGGTTGGAAGGGACCTCAGGAGGTCATCTAGTCCAACCCCCTGCTCAAAGCAGGACCAATCCCCAACTAAATCATCCCAGCCAGGGCTTTGTCAAGCCGGGCCTTAAAAATCTCTACCAATGGAGATTCCACCACCTCCCTAGGTAACCCATTCCAGGGCTTCACCACCCTCCTAGTGAAATAGTTTTTCCTAATATCCAACCTAGACCTCCCCCCCCCTGCAACTTGAGACCATTACTCCTTGTTTTGTTCCCAGAAGCTAGTTGTCAGCTCTGGGCTTCACATTTGGGGGAGGGATAGCTCAGTGGTTTGAGCATTGGCCTGCTAAACCCAGGGTTGTGAGTTCAATCCTTGAGGGGGCCATTTGGGGATCTGGGGGAAAAACTGGGGATTGGTCCTGCTTTGAGCAGGGGGTTGGACTAGATGACCTGCTGGGGTCCCTTCCAACTCTGATATTCTATAATTCTACCTCATTCCATCAACTTAAATGGTCTAATATTGATGCTGAAGTGTCATTATTGGCTTTAGTGCTGACGGTCCAGCTGGATTAGTAGTGGTCAGCAGCAGAGACTTCAACTTGATTGAGGCAGATGTCACGGCACTGGGTCACACTTGGCAGTTTGTCTCTGCAGCCAAGAGTGCTAGAAACTCTTCTTAAAAAGAAAGCTGAGATTGTGCACCATCTCAATGTGAGATGTGGGCCACACAGATCCATCGCACAGGCCAAATCCAGCCCACAGGCTGTATGTCCAACACCCCTGCTCTGTACCTTGTTTCTGGGATCTCATTAGCATCTCCATGCAAATAACTCAGATCCACTTCTCCACTCTGGACCTGTCTCCTTCTGTTCAAACTAAAGTCTCAGCCCGTCTTTCTGACACCTAGTCATGGATGTCCAGCCACCAATTTAAGCGTAATACAGGCAAAAAAAGAGTTCTACGTCGTCCTCCTTTCACACCACTCCCATCTCTCAGTCACTGTGGACATCACCACCATCCTCCCTATTACTTGTACCTGAGTGTCATCCCTAACTCTGTCCCCTCTAGAGCCTCACATCCAGGCTGGGCCTGAATTGTCCTAATTCTTCCTGAAGAACATCTGTAAGATCTCGCCTTTCCTATCTCTACATAGCTAACAGTCTTCTCTGTCACCTTGCGTCTTAACTTCTGCAACATCCTCCTCTCTGGCCTGGATCAATCCCATCTTGCCCAGTTTATCCATTTAAAAACACTGTTGCAAAGATCACTCTCCCGGTTTATCATTTCAGCCATTCCCTTCTTTGCATCCCTCCACTGGCTCCTCCTTATCCACCACATACGCACAAGCCACTTGTCTTCACCCTCCAGGCCCTGCAAAGCTTATCCCCGCCTGACCTGTCCTCTCTCATTCACTATTGAAATGTCAACTCTGGCCTCTGATGGGCCGGTGTTGCCAGCCACCATTGTCCACCTGTTAAACTGTCACACGAGTACCTTTGGGCTTTCTCCCATCCTGCCCATTGCACGTGGGAGGAGATACCTATAAACCGCCGTAAAGCCAACTCATTGTCCTTCATATTGCTCCTTAAAAATCTCCTCTTCCCTGATGCATATAGAAAGCTAGACGTCTGCAAAGCTAGATTGATGTCTGAGACCAGTGCCTATCGTGCTGACCAATACAGTCTCGCCTGTTTCCTTGCGTTTCTCCGGGCTGGGTCCCACTGCTGTTGCAGCCTAAGTATAAGACAAGAGACTCTAAGTACGTCGACACAGCAGCGGGCAGCAGCCTCCCGGCCTGGGTAGATAGTGTCATGCAAACAGGGCTCGAGCTAGCATGCTACCAGTAGCCATGTAGCTGTTGTGGCTCGGGCCATAATTTGGGTCCTCCAGCCCACCTGACCCCTGGGTCTGAGCCCAGGTGGCTCGCTGGAGTCTCTTCCGGAGCTGCGAGGCCCACGCTGCTATTTTTAGCGTGCTGGCTTGAGCCTCGCTGGTGTAAGTCTGTCTGCCCGGGCTGGGGGGCGCACTGCCAGCTGCAGTGTGGCCGGTCCCTGGCCCCCACGGGCATGTCTTCCCATGTGTCTGCACAGCACCCGCACAATGGGGCCCTGGTCCGTGGTGGGGTCCCGAGGCACTGCCATAATATTACTGATAAACTATCCTGTAAAATGACCCAAGCGCTGAGCTGGCCTCTCTTCCCAAGCGGATCAGCTTGCCAGGGTTACTAGGACGGTTTGGACTTTCTGTGCAGGAGTCCTGGGGATCTTTGTTTATAAAAAAAAAAAAAAAAAAAAAGGTTTCAGAGTAACAGCCGTGTTAGTCTGTATTCGCAAAAAGAAAAGGAGTACTTGTGGCACCTTAGAGACTAACCAATTTATTTGAGCATAAGCTTTCGTGAGCTACAGCTCACTTCATCGGATGCATCCTGTGGAAACTGCAGCAGACATTATATACACAGAGACCATGAAACAATACCTCCTCCCACCCCACTGTCCTGCTGGTAATAGCTTATCTAAAGTGATCGCTCTCCTTACAATGGGTATGAAAATCAAGGTGGGCCATTTCCAGCACAAATCCAGGTTTTCTCACCCCGCCACACCCCCACAACACACACACACACACACAAACTCACTCTCCTGCTGGTAATAGCTCATCCAAACTGACCATGATTATCATGCACATTGTAGGGAGAGTGGTCACTTTGCATAAGCTATTACCAGCAGGAGAATGAGTTTGTGTGTGTGGTTTTTGGGGGGGGGGGGTGAGAAAACCTGGATTTGTGCTGGAAATGGCCCAACTTGATTATCATACACATTGTAAGGAGAGCGATCACTTTAGATAAGCTATTACCAGCAGGAGAGTGGGGTGGGAGGAGGTATTGTTTCATGGTCTCTGTGTATATAATGTCTTCTGCAGTTTCCACAGTATGCATCCGATGAAGTGAGCTGTAGCTCACGAAAGCTTATGCTCAAATAAATTGGTTAGTCTCTAAGGTGCCACAAGTCCTCCTGTTCTTTAAAAAAAGAAAACAGGTTGCAGGAGGATCTAAAAACCAACAAGAAAAATGGCCGCTCAGATGAAGAACTGGCTGTTACTTGTGTGTGGCATTGTCGTGCTGCGAGGTCCGCTGAACTATCTGCTCTCTCACTTCCGTGTTGCCAAATGGGGAAAAAGGCAAAGCTTTCCCCGAACATCGCTGCAGCTCTTCAAACACTCTTGTCTTCGGTGTCCCTGACTTGCAACCCCGGTGCCATGGGGGTAACCGGGTGGGCGGCTCCGTGCTAATAGGTCTCATTGCTGCAGGGCAGCTGCTCCCGGAGCCGGCTCCGTGCTCTTGCTCAACTTTCTATAGATTCATAAATGCACCCAGCCCTGCTTCCAGCCCCTCTGTGTACCTGGCCAGTGCTTGGTCTGTGGGTTCAAAACTCAGCCTGTGAGAGTTGTTTGGGGGGGCTGTTCTCACTCCCCATCAACCCCCCCACCACACACACACCCCGCGCCTGGCTATAGGCCAAAGAATGAAAATGGGCCCATACAGAATGGGGGAGGGGGGACTGTGGAGTCAGTATACAGAGCAAAGCACACGGTGAGGTGTGGCCCTCACACGACGGAGGGGAAATAGAAGCCTCAATACAAACATCTGGCCACTTCCCTTCCCCAGCATTTTGAAAACCCAACCCTTGGTCTGTCCAGACAGGTGAAACGTCTGCCCGTGTCCCCACGGACACCTACGCTGCCTCCGTCCAGCACGTGCTAAAGTGATCTGCCTTGCCCCAGTCTGGCTGTCCCTGCACCTCTCCCAGGCGGCTCCTCCTGTAATGCCGCAAGTGCAAACTTATTTTCCTCCCCTGCAAGGCCCTGCACAATTCGGTCCTAACCTACGTCTTGGAGCTTGTCTCCTACCGTCTTCCCCCTGCCCCGCTACTGTGCAATCCCAGCCTCCATTCGCTTCCTTCTCCTGCTCCTGTCTGTGCCTTGTTCCACCCCCTTCTCCAGGGAATGGCCTCTCTGTGCCAGTTTGCCAAGCTGCTACCCTGTCCTCATTCAGCTCCCTACTAACTAGGGTTGCCAACTCTGACTGAAGCTCTTCTGGGAGATTTTTTTTTCCCCTGGGAGATTCCCTCCCCCTCCCCTCTAACATGACAACTTCGTTTTCTTAAAATAGCCCATTAAAATCTTCTGGGCTGCTTTCAATAGTCCCGGGGACATCGATGCTGGTTCCGGGAGACTCTGGGCCAATCCTGGAGGCAAAACAAACCAAGTGACCTCCCTGCTTCTACCTGTGGATTTCCCAGTGTGCTTTGCCTTCCATTTGTCTGCCTTTTCGACTCTTTGGGACAGGGGATGTTTGCGTACTGTACCGTATCAGTGCTAAACAAATCCTCCTATTGTCTGGCATCACACAGTAAGTTACAGCCATGGGGTGGGGGAACACCACAATGAGGAAGGAGAGAGAGATGAAATCCTTAACAGCCACTGTAGGGCTAGTGAACTAGCATAACATGGGAGCTATTGGCAGGTAGCCCAAAGAACGGGGGGAAAGGACAAATGTGTTATGTGTCTTCAAGAACTGGCTGGGGAGAGGGGACGACCCCAGGAGTTGTAGGGTGATACGGTTAACTTAAATAATGGGCAAATTGGTAAGATTGAAAGTTGTTGGTAATCTGCCATAAAAGCAGTGAAGTTCATGGTGCAGGCCCACCTTCCCTCCAGCTGGGAAGCACTAGGTGTAAAATAAGTGATAAAACGAACCATGCCGAGCTCATTTAGTTCCTTTCTCTGACACCACAGCTGGGTGGGCAGTGGAAACGAGGTGGTAACACAGCAGTGCCCGTGATTAAACTCTCCGTAACTCCACTAACTTCGGGGGGTTGCAGGGTGTCACTGCGGGCTACATTTGGCCAATGGAGTGACTTCTTCATGCTGTTCTAGGACTTTACAAGTCCTTCCCTTTCTCTTTGTACACAGCAATTGTCCTCTGACATCAGACCAGTCGTCCATTTAGCACAGTAGCAGATGCTCCAGAGAGAGGTGAACAAACCACCCTCATGGGTTTACTCCCATCACCGGGTTCACTCACTGCCGGTGACACCTCCTGCTGGCCGTCCTGGGGATTAGCCCCAGCCAGGCATTGCACCCTCCCCTGGCGGTGCCTCTCCTGTCATCCTCTTGCCCTGCGGACCCCTCGCTCCAGGAACCGCAGCCTCCTCTCCATGACTCGGTCCCCCAGGCAGGCGGGGGTGAAAGTGGGCTGGTACGGCGTACCAGTAGAGAGTGCCTGAGGTGCTGGCCCATAGTCAGCTGACGTGAAAGAGCTGCCCCAGCAAAGAGCCGCAGTACTGCTTTAATGGCATCGCCCCTTTTGCCCCAGAGCTGCGATTTAAAAAGGCCCCGAGCTCCAGCCACTGCTACCACAGCAGCTGGAGCCCCGGCGGGCGCGGGCCAGGCAGCGCGGATAGGCTGGCTGGGGGACGCTGACCCCCAGCCCCGTCCCTTCTGCCTGAGGCCCCACCCCTTCCAGGGGCCAGAGCCGGCCCCCGTACCAGTAAGAGTGGAATGTTTTGCTCTCCCCCCCACCACCCAACTTTCCATTCGTGTAGGTCGTTCACATAACTTCATGGCTGTAAATAGCATCTGGCTGCTGCTGTGATAGATGCTATGCGTGTGAATAAAATAAATGTTCGTTAGCGTGGCTAATCGGACCTCCGAGAGTGCTTCAGAAAAGGACGTTTCGACGTGCCTGTCTGGCAGTGTTGGATATCCAATAGATGAGAGCTAAAATTGGTTAAAGGAATCAATTCCATACCGTAATGGCCAAGTGCTTGGTTCAGGCTTGCAGCCGCGATGAAATAAATCAAATTTGGTTCAAATCAAGTCTCTGGAATGCATCCACTGCTGGGATGGGTCGTTCAGTCCTTTGTTCAGAGCTTCAGTTTGTAGCAAGGTCCCTCCAGAGGGAAGAAGCAGGATTGAAGACAAGATGGAGATAATGATGCTGCCTTTTATAGTCCTTTTGCCATGTGGCTTGTGCTTTCTTTCCTCTAACCACAAGCCACCCAGCACAGGGCATGGAAAAACCTCAGAGTTCTGTCCACAGGCAGGTCCCTCCATGCCTGGCTGAGTCCCTAGGTGTATCTGCCTTCTCTCAGTGGGTCAGCTGTACAGCCGATGGCCTGTAATGCGCCATCAAGCCGGCTAAGCAGAGCTGACGCCAAATTGTCTGGGGTGTCACCCAGAAGCAGAGTACAAGTTTGAAATACAGACAGTAGAGAGCCAATACTTATAACTTTAAATACACAAATGACACCTACATACAGACAGCATCATCATAACCAGAAAATCCTAACCTTGTCATGGACAGCTTACGTGACCTCCTTTGTACAAGATTTGGTGCCACTATATGAAGGGCGGCCAGCCTCTCCCGTTTCCGCTCCTGGACAGCAGCCGGGCCAGTGGGAGCCGCGATCGGCCGAACCTGCGGACGCGGCAGGTAAACAAACCGGCCAGGCCCGCCAGGGGCTTTCCCTGCACAAGCGGTGACCCTAGTTTGAGAACCACTGGGCTACACGGCAAGGCTCAAAGCACTGCTGCGGATGCCAGTGCTCCTGGTGAGGGGATTAGCTCCCAGCGCTGGGGGCCGAGCCTGTCCACACTAACGCTTTAAAGCGCTCAGACTTGCCGTGCTCGGGGGCGTGATTTTTCACACCCCTGAGCCAGCAGGTTAGAGCGCTTTAACTTGCCAGTGTAGATACTCCCTGAGACTTAATTCAGTGAAACGTTTTACATATATCCCCTCAGAAACAAAGAATCCCTTATCCTTGTATCACTGTATCTGATTGCATAGAGTCTCCTCGCAGTTGTCTTATCTATTGCTGGGATTCCCTGAACTCCCTGAATTTTTAATTTTAATTTTTTTCTTCTCATTTTAGAGCTGACTGAATTTCTGGCCTAGTGTCAAAACTTTTTGAGTCAATCCACCAATGGGGGTTGCATTTTTGCAACTGGTATTTTGCCTCTCAGTCTAGCCCTTTGTGTTTGTCCGCATGCCGTTGTGTACAACTTCATTCTCCAATATTCAATAAAGGCAGTATATTATCTCCTATAACATCCTTCTCCCTGGAAATAAAGCTATTGTAATGACTGCCATCGTGGGTCAGACCAATAGTCTGCCTAATCCAGTATCCTGTCTTGTGACAGTGATAGTGATGTGCCCCGTGAGGGTTAATGTGTATGCATTCGAATCCAGGGCCTCGTACCATCCAGAAACATATGCAACAGTGACAGGTCCTACTTGGCTAAAAAAGGCCATCTGATGTAGCTAACGGCTACAGATCGCAATCTCAGGTACCTATGGTGTGAGAAACTGCTATCTGTAGGAATTAGCTTCATCAGATTGCAGTGTTACAGGTCTCCCATGACCTTCTCATAAACAACCTAAGGAAATGCAACCTAGATGGAGCTAAAATAAGAAGGGTGCAAATGCTTCACAGGCTGAAAGGGCATTTCTAGGGATCAGTTCTGGATAAGTTTCTATTCAAAATCTGAATCAATGATTGAGATAATGGCATAGAGAGTACAATTATAAAGTCTGTGAATGATAACAAGCTGCAGGCATACAAAATGGGCAATGACTTCCCAGGAAGGAGTCCTGTGGAAAGGGATCTGGGGGTCAGAGTGGACCACACTGAATGCGAGTCCTGTGGAAAGGGATCTATGCAGAAAACCAGAGCATCACTCTGGGATATCAGCTCTACTCCGTGGTGATTCCGTCGCAACTGGAGTAAAAACTGGAGAGAGTCCAGAGAAGAGAAAAAAGATAAGTAAGGTCGAGAAAACATGACCTCGGCGGGAAGAAGCCTCTTTACAAAAGCTGTTTCTTACGATCTAGGCGTATCAGTAACTGCTGCAGGGAGCAGATCTCTACTGGGAGCAATTTCACACCCACCCTCGTGCACTAAAGGGCTCCCGGGGGGCATTGGCTACAGCGGGCCGCAGTTCACGACAGCCGCGGCTTCTTCCCACCTTTGTCGGGGCGGTGACCGCTCCCGGCAGCGCATTCCTCGGCGGGGCCCTTGAACGCGTTGCCCCTGCTCTCGGGGGTTTCTGCCCCAGCCACAACGACAACAAAGCAACAAGCCTCCGAGAGCGCAAGGGCCGAAGCAAATTAACTAACTAACTAACTAACACCGGAGGGCGGGGTGACGAGCCGGCGGCTGCGCGCTCGGGACGAGCTGGAGAAGTCGGAGGCTGGGGCGGGGTTCAGCGCCGAGCACTCTCCGGGGATCGGGGAAGCGTCGCCTTTGCGGGGAGCGGCGGCGGAGGTAAGAAGCGGCCCAGGCTGCGAGCGGCTTCCTCCGTCTGTCCCGCTCCGAGCTGGGGGGTCCCCTGACCGGGGAGGGCGACGTGTCTCTCCCAGCTCCCCTTAACTGGGGGGGGGGGTGTCCCGTCCCGTCCCGCGCTTCTCTGGCCCGTGGTTAATTTCTGGGGCGTCCCCGGGGGCCCGCTAAGCGCGGTGGGACCCCAGCCGCACCCCCTTCCCCAGGACAGAGCCCGCCGGGGATCAGAATCGGGACCGGGACCCCCCGAGCGGGCTGTGGGTGGCGAGCAGAGCAAGCGGCGGGGATGGCGCTGCTGGCCCGCCGGCTTCATCCCCCAGCCCTTCCTCCCTCGCCTTCCCCCGGCGCTGGGCTGCGCCTTGCTCTGGGGAGGCTGAGCGACCTGGTCACAGGTGGCAGATTTGCAGAAATTTTGGTGGTGCCCAGAACCTGCCCCCCCCCCCAACTCTGCCCCGCACCTGCCTACGGCTCTGGGAGGGAGTTTGGGTGGGGGGAGGAGGTCTGGGGTGGAGGCCCTGGGCTGGGGCAGGGGATTGGGGTGCAGGCTCTGGGAGGGAGTTTGGGTGTAAAAGGGGTAAGAGGTTGGGCTCTGGGAGGAAGTTTGGGTGGGGGAGGGGGTCTGGGGTACAGGCTCTGGGAGGGAGTTTGGGTGTAGGCTCTGGGCGGGGGCAAGGGATGGGGATGCAGGAGGGGGTGAGGGGTGCAGGCTCTGGGCTGGGGGTGGTGTGTAGGTGGGGTGCAGGCTCTGGGAGGGAGTTTGGGGGCAGGAGGGTGTGTGTGGAAAGGGGGAGGGAGTGCCGGCTCTATGAGGGAGTTTGGGGTTGGGGGGTGCTGAGGGTGGGGGCTGTGGGGTGGGGCTGGGGATGAGGGGTTTGGGAGGGGGCACAGGGCTAGGGCAGAGGGTTGGGGTGAGGGCTTTGGAGTGGGGCTGGGGGGTTCATGATGCAGGAGGGGGCCGGGGCAGAGGGTTAGGGTGCCAGGGGGTGAGGGCTCTATCTGGGGCTGGGGATTTGGGGTGTTGGAGAGGCTCAGGATTAGGGCAGAGGGTTGGGGTGCAGGCGGGGGGGAGGGGTGCAGGCCCTGGGATGGGGTAGGGCAGGGGATGAGGAGCTTGGGGTGCAGACAGGCTGCCCCAGGGCTAGGGTCAGAGGGGACTCACCCCCCCCACCCTCTCCCCGCCGGCGGCAGCAGCGAGCTCCTGGTGAGGGACCCCCTCCTCTCCCCTGCTGCCCCTCACCGTAGCCTCACTGGGGGTGGGGGTGGGGCTGCCCCTTGCCCAGCGTGGGGCAGGAGTGGTGGCGGCAGGGCGGGGGGAGCTGGGGCAGCAAGTTATATGGGCTCATGGTGCCCGGGCTCCAGCAATATTCACGGCCCGGGGGCCCGGCTCCACCGATGTTTGGGGCCAGGTCTCTCCCCTGGCCCCCCGCTGCACCTCCCCCGAGTGTCCCCCGGCCCCCCACTTCCTGCCCCTGCGCGCCGCCCCCCGGGGTCCGGAGCCTGAGCCTGCTGCCCTCGCTGACTCTGCTGTGCCGGCTCCTGGCATCAAGTGCTGCCGCAGGGTCCTAGTGCTCGGGGTCCCGCCAATGCCTCAAACCCAGCCCCAGCCAGAGCCCTCATCCCCCCACACCCTAATCCTCTGCCCCAGCCCTGAGCCCCCTCCCACACTCCAAACCTCTCCTCTTCAGCCCCTACTTTTACAGCCCCAAATGCCACTGGCCTTCTTGGCAACAAGGGCACACTGTTGACTCATATCCAGCTTCTCGTCCACAGTCACCCCAGGTCCTTTTCTGCAGAACTGCTGCCTAGCCATTCGGTCCCTAGTCTGTAGCGGTGCCTGGGATTCTTCCGTCCTAAGTGCAGGACCCTGCACTTGTCCTTGGTGAACCTCACAGCCTTAGTCCATCAGAGGAAAAAGAAACTTTCACAAGAGCACTAACAGGCCATTGTGATGTCCCTGCGTCTCGGCCCACCTGACTTCCCAGAGTCTCCCGTTATTTTGATGTTTAGCCTTAACTTTGCAACTCGGGGCTTGTCCACACTGAGTTGTTTTTTTAACAACTTTTGAAACAAAACACTGATGTAGTTAAATCAGCTCACTCCCCTTGTGCAGACATTGTCCAGGTACAGCTCACTTCCTATAGCCATGCAGACGATTTTATACCAGCATGGCTGCATCCCTTTATCCTTTTGGCCCCGTGTTGTTTCCATCCTGCGTTTCGCTTTCCCCATCCTGCTTTCCCTCATCCTTGATTCTGAGGAGATTCTCTCTTCTCTTCTTCCCAGCAGCTGGTTATCAGCTCTGGGCTTCACTTCCAGCTCCTTCCTCATTCCACCAATTTAAATGGTCTAATATTGATGCTGAAGTGTCATCACTGGCTTTAGTGCTGACGGTCCAGCTGGATTAGTAGCAGGGAGGGGAGATTACAACTCTGGGTCTCTTTTGGCAGGCTGTGTGCAGATCAAGGCAGATGTCACGGCACTGGGTCACACTTGCCAGTTTGTCTCTGTAGCCAGGAGTGCTAGAAACTCTTAAAAAGAAAGTTGAGATTATGCACAATCTCAGTGTGTGATGTGGGCCGCACAGGCCAGATCCAGCCCAGGGGCTGCAAGTCCAACACCCCTGCTCTGTACCTCGTCTCTGGGATCTCTTTAACAAATAGGACTTGATCTGTCACCTCTGTGCACATAACTCAGATCTACTTCTCCACACCACACCTGCCTTCTTCTGTCCAAATTAAAATCTCAGCCCGTCTTTCTCACTTGTCATGGATGTCCAGCCATTGATTTAAGCGTAATACAGGCAAAGAGTTCTCCATCCTCCTTTTTGACACCACCCCCATCTCTCAGTCACTGTGGACATCACCACCATCCTCCCGATTACTTGTACCTGGGTGTCATCCCTAACTCTGTCCCCTCTAGAGCCTCACATCCAGGCTGGGTCTGAATTGTGCTAATTCTTCCTGAAGAACATCTGTAAGATCTCGCCTTTCCTATCTCTACACAGCTAACTGTCTTCTCTGTCACCTTGCGTCTTAACTTCTGCAACATCCTCCTCTCTGGCCTGGATCAATCCCATCTTGCCCAGTTCATCCATTTAAAAACACTGTTGCAAAGATCACTCTCCCGATTTATCGCTTCAGCCATGTCTTTGCATCCCTCCACTCCACTGACTCCCCTTTACCCACCACATAAGCACAAGCCACTTCTATTCACTCTCCAGGCCCTTCAGAGCTTATCCCCACCTGACCTGTTCTCTCTCATTCTCTATTGAGATGTTGACTTTGGCCTCTGATGGGCTGGTGACGCCAGCCACCATTGCTCACTTGTTAAACTGTCAGAGAAGCGCCTTTGGGCTTTCTCCCATCTGCCCATTGCATGTGATAGGAGCAACCTGCAAACCTCTGTAAAGCCTACTCATTGTCCTTCATATCACTCCTTAAAAATCTCCTCTTCCCTGATGCATATAGAAAGGTAGACGTCTGCAAAGCTAGATTGATGTCTGACACCAGCGCCTATCGTGCTGACCAATACAGTCTCGCCTGTTTCCTTGCGTTTCTCCGGGCTGGGTCCCACTGCTGTTGCAGTCTAAGTATAAGACAAGAGACTCTAAGTACGTCGACACAGCAGCTGGCAGCAGCCTCCCGGCCTGGGTAGATGGTGTCATGCTCACAGGGCTCGAGCTAGCATGCTACCAGTAGCCATGTAGCTGTTGTGGCTCGGGCCATAATTTGGGTCCTCCAGCCCACCTGACCCCTGGGTCTGAGCCCAGGTGGCTCGCTGGAGTCTCTTCCGGAGCTGCGAGGCCCACGCTGCTATTTTTAGCATGCTGGCTTGAGCCTCGCTGGTGTAAGTCAGTCTGCCCGGGCTGGGGGGCGCACTGCCAGCTGCAGTGTGGCCGGTCCCTGGCCCCCACGGGCATGTCTTCCCATGTGTGTGCACAGCACCCGCACAATGGGGCCCTGGTCCATGGTGGGGTCCTGAGGCACTGCCATAATATTACTGATAAACTATCCTGTAAAATGACCCAAGCGCCGAGCTGGCCTCTCTTCCCAAGTGGATCAGCTTGCCAGGGTTACTAGGACGGTTTGGACTTTCTGTGCAGGAGTCCTGCAGATGCATGTGAAGGGATTACTTTTTTTGTTTGTTTTTTAACAAGCAGGTCAGAAGAGGGTCTGAAAACCAACGACAGAAATGGCAGCGCACAGCAGCGTTTGGGTATTGGCTGGACTTTTGCCCGTTGTCCTGGCAGGTAAGGTGACCGATCTACTCTCTTGCTACCGCTTCACCAAACTGGAGAAAGTCCCACTGTTTCCCCTAATGTCTCTGTAGCTCTTCAAACACTCTAGTCTTCAGTGTCCCTGACTTGCCACCCCGGTGCCATGGGGGTAACCGGGTGGGCGGCTCTGTGCTAATAGATCTCATTGCTGCAGGGCAGCTGCTCCCAGAGCCGGCTCCGTGCTCTTGCTCAACTTTCTATGGATACGTAAATGCACCCAGCCCTGCTTCCTGCCCCTCTGTGTACCCAGCCAGTGCTTGGTCTGTGGGTTCAAAACCCAATTGTCTGGGGGGGCTGTTCTCACTCCCCATCAACCGCCCCCCCACGCCACACACACACACCCCAAGCCTGGCTATAGACCAAAGAATGAAAATGGGCCCATACAGAATGGGGGAGGAGGGACTGTGGAGTCAGTATACGGAGCAAAGCACACGGTGAGGTGTGGCCCTCACACAACGGAGGGGAAATAGAAGCCTCAGTACAAACATCTGGCCACTTCCCTTCCCCCGGCATTTTGAAAACCCAACCCTTGGTCTGTCCAGACAGGTGAAATGTCTGCCCGTGTCCCCACGGACACCTACACTGCCTCCATCCAGCACGTGCTAAAATGATGTGCCTTGCCCCAGTCTGGCTGTCCCTGCACCAGATCCCTACTAACTAGGGTTGTCAACTCTGACTGAAGCTATTCCAGGAGATTGTTTTCCCCCCGCAACATGACAATGTAATTTTCTTAAAATAGCCCATTAAAATCTCCTGGGCTGGTTTCAGTGATCACCGTACAGCCACCGCAGTTAATCGATGTCGATTCCAGGAGACTCCAGGCCAATCCGGGAGAGTTGACAACCCTAATCCTAACCCCCACCCTCCGCCGTGTCCCCTTCCACCGTAAGCGCCTCTCGGTGCTGATTTAGTAACACACCTCCCCGCGCGGCAGAGTCAAGGTTGATGGAGTTAGGCCGATGCCGTGTCAGTGTAGACACGGCGTCGCTTGTGCCGATTGTTCCTGGCTCTCCGGAACCGTCACTCAATGGCCCACGCTGACAGCAGAATCGCTACAGCGCACCAGGTGAGAACGCGCACGGCCGACACAAGGGGCCACGTGTGCGCCTTAACTGCGGTGGCTGTATGTTGATGTACGTTAGTTTGACGTAATCTGCCCTGGTTCTTAGGCCAGCCCTACACGACAGACTCACGTGGGTATAACTGCATTGCTCAGAGCTGTGAAATATCCCCACCCGCAGCAACGTAACCCTGCAACCGAACCCCCGGCGTAGGCAGCGCTGTGTCGAAGGGAGAGCTGCTCCCGTCACAGAGCTACCACCTCTGGCGGAAGTGGATTAACCACGCTGGTGGGAGAAGCTCTCCCATCGGCCTAGGAGCACAGCGTCACTGCTGCAGCCTTACAAGTGTAACCTGCCCTTGGTCTTTCCTCTCTAGTACAGAGTCTGCACCCTACAAATCACTTTCTTTTCCCTCCAGCTGGGAAGCACTGGGTGTAAAAATACGTGATGAAACAACTCAAGCCAAGCTCCTTTAGTTCCTTTCTCTGACACCACAGCTGGGTGGGCAGTGGAAACGAGGTGGTAACACAGCAGTGCCCGTGATTAAACTCCCCGTAACTCCACTAACTTCGGGGGGTTGCCTGGGCTGCGTTTAGCCAATGGAGCGACTTCTTCATGCTGTTCTAGGACTTTACAAGTTCTTCCCCTTCTCTCTTTGTACACAGGAATTGTCCTCTCACATCAGACCAGTCGTCCATTTAGCACAGTGGCACGTGGTCCAGAGAACAGTAAAAGAACCAGCCTTATGGGTTGACCCCATCACAGGGGTTCGCTCCCTGCTAGTGGCGCCTCCTGCTGGCCGTCCTGGAGATTAGCTCCAGCCAGGCATTGCGCCCTCCGCTCGCGGTGCCTCTCCTGTCATCCTCTAGCCCTGTGGACCCCTCTCCCTCCCCAGGAACTGCAGCCTCCTCTCCATCACTCGGTCCTCTGGGCACGTCGCCATACATGTCCCCCCCTCCGCCTTCCAGGGTATCAAAGTCTCTCTTGACAAATGGGCTCTGGCAGTCTTCCTGCTCCTTGCCCTGCTCATGCCACTTCATCAGTGGCTGGTCGCGGGCCCCGGCCCCGCTTCTACTCCAGATTCTGGCTCACAGGCCTTCTCATTGGGAGCCAAGGTTCGACTTACCCCATACCTTGCTGCTTTCCCTCTGAGCCTTGCCTGCCTCTATGGCTCTCCCCCTTCTCTGGGCTCGCCAAGCCACAGTCCCAACTCCCCCCTCTCAGGGAGTAACCATGGACTACCCACTGTAGCCCCAAACACACCTCCCTTCTCCCAGGGAGTGAGTTCAGACTTCTGCCCTGCAGCCCTCTTCTGCTCTCAGCTCCTGGACTTTCTACAGGCCCTGCCTGTTCCTGACCAGCTGAGCCTCATTTAATCAACCCCCGCTCCCTGGCTCCTCCTCCAGGTGCAGCTTAGGCAGTTACTTGGCCCACCTACCACCTTTGCCCCTTTAGGCCTTGTGTGGGGTGGACACCCTGTCACTCCCCCCATAGTCCTATTACTGCATGTCTTTTCCATATCCCTGAACCAGCCTCCCAGATGGAGGAGTTTTATCCCTTATTAATCCTGTTTTATGCAACACTGCCTTCGAGACTTATTGGAATAATCGGAAAATCCTTTGTTTGAGTCCTGAAGGAAGCTGCTCCCCTAGGCGAGACACCCGTAGCTTCCAGGAAACTTCCCTGACCTGAGAAAGAGGGTACCAGAGTTCAGGTCTCCTGTCTAGCTGCTGTTCTTAGTCCCAAGCATGTATTGCCCAATGCCACGAACCCCAGCCTTTGCAGGCAGCTGCTGAATGCCCCCACCACACCAACATTTCAAAACAATAACCTAGAAGTGAGTTCATAGCAGCTCACAGCTGACCCCTGACCCTGATCTTATCCCCGCACTGCACTGGTTTTCAGAGTGGAGAACCAAACCAGGTTTAGTCTCTCTAACTTCTCCCGGAGCCAGGGAGAGAATCCAGGATTCCTGAACAGCAGGATTCTACTGATGACTAGTAAATGGTTGTGTAGCCCATTGGGGTTGTCTGCCAAGGCCTCCGCTGGTGGCTGGCCTGCAGAGGAGCTAGCAATTACTCCAGGGCCCTGTAGCTCAAGTAGTGAGGTGCTAGCTCTGGGCTCTGATGGTCAGGGGCTCAAGCCCTGCTGCTGGTCTCTGGGTTGGGAAGGAACTGGGTGGCTGCATGTCATTCACACGGTGTAAAGGCCTCTGTAAAGGAGATGATGTACTGAACTGTGATGAGCTGTACATCCTGGTGGGAATCTGCACGCATCAGGCATGTGTTACATATTTGGCTTGTATAACTGAATGGGGGGACGTGGGGTTTTGTGACGCATCCCTGTATGGTCACGCCCCACAGGTGGAGAGTCTGTGACAGCTCACTGTTGGAGGTCTGTCAAAGATGGGAGCTGAGCATTGACGTGTGTTATCGACAGCATTGTGGACAAGATGAGGATGGACAGGAACACAGGGGCCGTTCTCCTTACCTACGTCCCTCTGTGCTTTTAAGGCTTCGGGTGGACGGGTTATGTCCTGAGGCAACTTAGAGGCCCCTGAACCTTTGGTTCTTGACTTCTCGTTAGAAGTAGCATTGTGACCCCAGCCAGCCATGGCCCTAGAGGCTGTATCCCTTGACAAGGGTAATAGAAATTGTTTCAGCTGACTTTGAGTAATGCCATGTTCTCCTTCTCTCTTTCAGCCTGTGACCCTGTCGGAATTGAAGCGGATGTCGGTGAAGATGTGCTCCTGCCCTGCATTGTCAAACGTGGAGACACTATCAGTCTTTCAAACCCTACAGTTAACTGGCAAGTTAACTGGTTAAATGGGAGTTGTGAAGTCGTGAACAGCTACTACTATGGCCAGAACCATCCAGAGTATCAGTGTGGACAATATAAGGGGAGAACGGAGTTCTCTTCTCAGGGATTGTCCGATGGCAACGCTTCTCTCCTCCTGAAGAATGTGACCCCCGCTGACTTTGGGAACTACACCTGTCATGCCAGTTTATATGAGAACACTCCCCAAACTTTACAGATTGTCCTGCTTATGCAGAAAAAGACCCAAGGTAGGTCAGCGACGTTCCCTTATCAGTGGTGCTGTGACGGTTGTCCTTTCAGTGAGAACCACACAAGCCCTTGAGCATAATTTTGAAGTAAGAGCTTGCTGTGATAAGTGACATTAAGAGAAGCATCCCGGGGATCAGTTTTTTCTCTCCATTACTCTGTGTCTACCACGATCTGTTATTAGAAGTAGAAATGGAGCTTTAACTGTCAGTGCCATGATGGGAGAAGGAAGTGTAGATTGAGTTGGGTTCTTCCTTCTCTCACTCCATCACCAGTAATAGGGACACTGCAGGGCGAATGATGCCCTCTTTTGATCCCCTGTAACCCCATTAGGCTTCCGTGGAAACGTTCCAGTGTAACTAGGGGCACAGTTTGCCATATCGGATCTCTATTTCTGGTGATGTTTGAGGCGGGAAGAGCACAGCTTGACTCTCAGATCCCAGGATGGGTTTGCAGAGTCTGTCTCTGCCTCCTGGGGGTTTTCCCTACTGGCAGGCGCCGCAGTCCCTGTGCTTAGAGGAGTGCAGTGTCTGGGATCGTGGTTGGTTCTGTAGGGGGGCCTAAGGTGTTAGCACGTCTCCTAGCATAGCTTTCTGCTTGGCCATTAGCACCAGGCCAGACACACTGTGTGGCCCAAAATGTGCTTTTTCAAGCCGTCTTTCGGATCATGTACTAAACACGCCAGAGATGCAGTGACGCATTTGAACTCCTTCTGGTGAGACAGGAAGCTCAGTCAAAGGTTTTCAGGGTTTGATTCATGTAGAACTTAGGGAATTTTTATCTTTCAATTTACAGGGAAATAAAAAGCACCAATCCCAAGTTCTAGGTGTCCTGTTATCTCCCTCTTTGTGACCCTCCATTCCCACCATCAGGCTTCCCTGGTGCATTCAGGAAACCGAATTCTGGAATCTGAAACCCCAGGACTCCGATTTAATAAGGGACATGAGGGGTGTTTCAGATCCTGTATCTTCAGTGCTCCAATTCTGCCAATAGCATTGTGCCGGCACACGTGAGCGCTCTCCGGCTCACTGCTGCAGCTACCCATTCTGGCCAAACTTCTTCCCCACCCCATTTGCAATTTTGCTCTGGGTCACCTAATTGCTAGGCCATCAATCCATCTGCTACTGGCCACCTTGAGATGAGCCAGACCCTTGCTGTGTCTCAACCTGCTGCTCTTATTGCTACCCACCTGGATGTCTAGTGTCCCTTCCCCTGAGCATTTCTGCATTTCCTCCCGAGTGCCACCACCATGTTCCCCATCTTTCCTGTGCATTCACTCCTGATTGCCCACCTGTGGGTTTTAAGCCCATAACCCTTATAGCAGAATGCCTGGCTGTATGGAGCAAGCTGTAGTAACAGCTAATTGCAACTGGGAGGGAGGGTTTATATTGGAAATGGCTGGAGGCAGTTCCAGCTTATTTAATCATTTTACTGTTTTGCAGGTGCAACTGTTCAGACAGATGCCTACGTTCCAGGAGGACATGAAAAACGACTCCGCGTTCGAAGGGTTTGTGTGCTATTGAGCGCACTAGTGATTCTTGTAGTAGGGAGCTTTGCAGGGTGGTGTTGGTGTAAAAAGAAGACTACGAAGGCTAAAGAAGGTATGTGCAATAGTGTGTGGGTGAGACGAGTCATTTTAAAAATCAATTTTCATTACAATGCCAAACCAGTAAAGAGAAACAAAGATCCTGTCAACCTTGATATCCCCTAGGCAGCAAGACAAAAATATTTGCAAAATAAGGTTTTAACCTATTTTTTCCTGAGACAAACAAATCTTAATATTTGCCCCTCGGGCAGCTGGACTGTGCGTTACTAACATAAACGCACTGAAGCACTATGGCCTAGTGGAAAGAGCACTGGACTGGGACTTGCGAGACCCAGAGTCTATTCCTAGCTCTGCCACTGGCCTGCTGGTTGACCTCGGGTAGGTCACGCCCCCGCTCTGTGCCTCAGTTTCCCCAACTGTAAAATAGGAATGACACTCCCTTGTAAAGCGCTTGGAGCTCTCTAGGTGAAGAGCTAGGTATTATGGAACAGTTGTAAAGGTTTAGTAATGCACTTGAAGACCTAAATAAGACCTTTACACAACAAAGGTATAGACAGCTGAAGAGCATTTCAATAATGGTGTCTTATAGAGCTAGATAAAAGCCAATATCCAAGGCCGCTTCCTTATCTTACCCATCAAATTCTCTGCCTCTTAGCCTGCGATTCCAGAAAAGCACAAGCTAACAGGGCTCGGGGGTGGCTTTGCCGTGAGACCCGAGCAAGGGGCAGCTGGAGCAGCCCATAAGGCAGAGTGTGATTGTTGCTCCGAGGGGAAGAATCCAGTGGCAGGTCTGCACCTGGTGCAGGTACTTCCCCGGCATGCTGGCAGAACAGCGCTAGGTGGGGCTATGGAGGGTGGATGCAAAGCCCACTCTGCCCGCTCCACATCCTGTCCCCTCTGCTTGCACGGTGGGCCACATACCAGCTCCCCGGAGGCTGCTCTCCTCACCACGCTGCTACCTACGATCCAGGCAGCTGGACACGGGATTAAGGAGGCGACTTAAAGTTTAAAGAATCCAGTCACTAACCCTTCCCCAACCCCTCTGGCCAGCCCTGTGCAGAGACGTGTGACTGAATTAGGAATCGGGTTATAGCTGGATGGGGGAGAGGAGTAAAAAATGTTTCCTGGAGTTACCCAAAGTTCCTAAGACTTCGCTGGTTATTAAAGCGTTCAGCCCTCGCTAAGGCTGGAAATGTGCTGGCTGCTGCTTCTCTGAGGAGCTGTCACTTCCTAAGCCACGCTGGCTAGTGCTTGATGGCTCTCAGCAAATGTGCTTGTTCTCCCGTTTCCTTCCGTACCCTCCCCACGTTACTGGATGTCGGGATCTTCCTGGGGGCTGTGAGAACCCAAAAGGTTCCTGTGGGCGATGTGTGTGCAAAGCTGCATGCTCAGCACTTCTTTCAGCTCAGGTTCTACAGTCTAGTGTTTTCTTGTTTGTGTTTGGTGTGTATTTTTGCAGGTGATGAGGAAGCAGCTCAGGCAAGGGAGGAAGTCACATGCCTGAGGAACTCAGAAAATACTTCAAGGAACGTCCCTACACTGCACTGGGTAGCAAGGCTCAATCCTGGGAAGCAGTGACTGAAAACGGTTTTTGTGGGGGGTGGAGAGCAAGCAGCTGCACATGAGCTCCCGGTGTGATGCTGCTGTGGTCAAAAGGGCTAATGTGACCGTTCGGTGCATGAGCAAGGATGCATCTCGAGCAGAACTACAGAGGGTATTTTACCTTTATATTTGGCACTGATGCAAATGCTGTTGGAATCCTGTGTCCAGTTGTGGTGCCCACCATTCCAGAGGGATGTTGATGATAAAGTGGAGAGGGTTCAGAGAAGAGCCACAAGAAGGATTAAAGGATGAGAAAACCCGCCGGACAGTGATAGACTAAAGGAGCGCAATCTGTTTAGCTTGACAAAGAGTAGGTCAAGGAGTGCCCTGATTACAGTCCAGGTATCTACATGGGGAAGAAATATTTAATAAATAATATTTAATAATATTTGTTCCTGAGACAGCAAAACTCTGTAGTGATGGGGGCGTGCCTGGTGCTAAGGTGGACTATCAAGGTCCTGAGGCACTATTCGCTCGGTGTGTCTTTTACCCTCATCGCTGACCAGGCCCCTCTGCAGTGGCTGCATGCTCTGAGAGACATGAACCCCAGGTTGACCTGGCTCTGCAGCCCTATGCGCTTATGGTTCACCCCCAGTCCAGGGCCACCCCGGTGTGAATGTGGACTATATTTCTCATGAGGAGGGAGGCAAAGAGCGCACCGACTTCACTCTTGGGAGGGCTGGGGACGTGTGTAACAGGACAGCCTGTCTCTGCAAGGACCGTGGGGGCCAGGAAGCAGCCAAGCCCGTCCCACAGAGCAACCCAGCAGCCCGGTGCTGGGAATCAGCCAACCTGGCTTGACAGCATTTAGAGACTGGGTCTGATTCCCAGCTGCAGCTGAGGGATATAAATGGAGGGTCCAGGAGAGGGCTGAGCATGCTGGTGCGACCCCCCTCACCCCTCCACCCCCCCCTTAGACTGGGGAAGGTGGTCCAGAGCCTTTAGCTCCCACAGGCCTCACAGCATCAGCTGAGAACAGGGCAGTTGCTTTTTGTTATTCCATGTTTCCTTTTGGATGGATGCTGAGGAACACACCGATCCCTGAGCAAAGGGCTACAAACGGAACTGGGGGTGGCCAATTTTGTCCCAAAGTGGCAATGGGGGTCCACCAGCCTACCCTCATCTACAAAGGCATGAAACTGAATCAGTTGCGCTGCTCTGATTGACAAATGACTATTTGTAGGCAACGGAGGTTTCAGCTCCCACTTACAGTTTGCTTCAGGACTCTATTTTCTCCCCAGCTACAGCTTGCTCGCCTAGCACAGAAAACATCCATCTTTCTAGCACCAGCAGCCCATTGTTCAGGCCTGTTGCCAAAGTTCTAGAAAGCTGAATGAGGCAAATCTAAAGTACTTACACTCCAACGAATGAGAAAACTTTTAAAAATACTATCTCCACTCTACAGTGAGTCAGGAACGCTTGACTGGTCTTGCTATTCTTGCAATCGAACAAGACATCACTTTGTCTTTGTCATACGATGATATTATTACTGATTTTGCAGCCAAAAAGGCAAGAAAGATTGCTTTTAATTAAAAGCAAATCCTTGTTTCAATACCTCTTCATAGAAATGTCCAATAAAATGTTGACAAATTCAAAACATTATATTATTTGTATCATTCTGTCAATAAATCAGAATTTTTTCTATAGTGCTACTTCTTTAGTGCAAGTATAGTCCCTCAGCTTCATAGTGAGCTTAATTAGTTTAGGATGGTTTTAATAAAGGGCACGTGGCAAGGTTTCCATTACTGTCAGCTTATGTTTGTGTTGCTAAGAGCAAGTCGGGCATAGGGGGACCAGTTTCATAATACTGTGTAGGGCCCCATAAATCCTAAGCACGGCCCTGCATCTGACCTTAACATTGTCCAGTCCGTAAATTGTGCCTTATTTTTGTTTGGAAAGATGTTAGCAATCGCAGCACATTTTGGGCACTGCCAGAAATACATGATAAATCACTGCCTCTAAAGTTCCATCAAAACCTGACATTTTCACAGCTCGAGCATGATCTGCTGCACAGATTCTTCACAAGGAAGTGTCCCTGGCCTTTTTAACTCATGTTAACCATGTATTTACTTTATAAAACTTGGATGAAACATTATCACAGCAGGCTCCTACTTCAAAATTATGCTCAAGGGCTTGTGTGGTTCTCACTGAAAGGACAACCGTCACAGCACCACTGATAAGGGAACGTCGCTGACCTACCTTGGGTCTTTTTCTGCATAAGCAGGACAATCTGTAAAGTTTGGGGAGTGTTCTCATATAAACTGGCATGACAGGTGTAGTTCCCAAAGTCAGCGGGGGTCACATTCTTCAGGAGGAGAGAAGCGTTGCCATCGGACAATCCCTGAGAAGAGAACTCCGTTCTCCCCTTATATTGTCCACACTGATACTCTGGATGGTTCTGGCCATAGTAGTAGCTGTTCACGACTTCACAACTCCCATTTAACCAGTTAACTTGCCAGTTAACTGTAGGGTTTGAAAGACTGATAGTGTCTCCACGTTTGACAATGCAGGGCAGGAGCACATCTTCACCGACATCCGCTTCAATTCCGACAGGGTCACAGGCTGAAAGAGAGAAGGAGAACATGGCATTACTCAAAGTCAGCTGAAACAATTTCTATTACCCTTGTCAAGGGATACAGCCTCTAGGGCCATGGCTGGCTGGGGTCACAATGCTACTTCTAATGAGAAGTCAAGAACTAAAGGTTCAGGGGCAGCTAAGTTGCCTCAGGACATAACCCGTCCACCCGAAGCCTTAAAAGCACAGAGGGACGTAGGTAAGGAGAACGGCCCCTGTGTTCCTGTCCATCCTCATCTTGTCCACAATGCTGTCGATAACACACGCCAATGCTCAGCTCCCATCTTTGACAGACCTCCAACAGCAATAGCTTCCCCAGTGTCATCACACTCGCAGGGAAACCCCAGAGGCTTGGCTGGCAGCAGATCCATCGCCACACATTCCATGCATTATGGATGAGACCAGAACACCCCAGCATTGCTGAGGCCAACAGCAGGGCTTTGCTCAGCGAGTAAGAGACCTGCACCTGCCGGGGGGACACTTTCCTGCAGAAGCGGCTCCTGAAGGGCGTGGGAGGCAGTGACATCTCAGGAAATCATGTGTGTGCAGACCTACTGCACCCCCCTGCCTCTGGGATCTCCACTTCTGCCAGAATGAAGCCCCCCTCTCAACCTTTAAACATGCCGGAGTGGGACAGCTGCAAGCGGGACAGTCACCAGGTTGGCTGACAACGGGGATTGAACCAACGACCTCAGAGAAAAAAGCGGGAGCGAGTCTTTTGTAAAAGCTGTAAAGAGCCAGGCTCACAAGCAGTGAGCTGTCACAGACTCTCCACCTGTGGGGCGTGACCATACAGGGATGCGTCACAAAACCCCACGTCCCCCCATTCAGTTATACAAGCCAAATATGTAACACATGCCTGATGCGTGCAGATTCCCACCAGGATGTACAGCTCATCACAGTTCAGTACATCATCTCCTTTACAGAGGCCTTTACACCGTGTGAATGACATGCAGCCACCCAGTTCCTTCCCAACCCAGAGACCAGCAGCAGGGCTTGAGCCCCTGACCATCAGAGCCCAGAGCTAGCACCTCACTACTTGAGCTACAGGGCCCTGGAGTAATTGCTAGCTCCTCTGCAGGCCAGCCACCAGCGGAGGCCTTGGCAGACAACCCCAATGGGCTACACAACCATTTACTAGTCATCAGTAGAATCCTGCTGTTCAGGAATCCTGGATTCTCTCCCTGGCTCCGGGAGAAGTTAGAGAGACTAAACCTGGTTTGGCTCCCCACTCTGAAAACCAGTGGGGTGCGGGGATAAGATCAGGGTTTGTCATGACAGAGACCCGAGTTCGGGGTCAGCTGTGAGCTGCTATGAACTCACTTCTAGGTTATTGTTTTGAAATGTTGGTGTGGTGGGGGCATTCAGCAGCTGCCTGCAAAGGCTGGGGTTCGTGGCATTGGGCAATACATGCATGGGACTAAGAACAGCAGCTAGACAGGAGACCTGAACTCTGGTACCCTCTTTCTCAGGTCAGGGAAGTTTCCTGGAAGCTACGGGTGTCTCGCCTAGGGGAGCAGCTTCCTCCAGGGCTCAAAGGATTTTCCTATTATTCCAATAAGTCTCGAAGGCAGTGTTGCATAAAACAGGATTAATAAGGGATAAAACTCCTCCATCTGGGAGGCTGGTTCAGGGATATGGAAAAGACATGCAGTAATAGGACTATGGGGGGAGTGACGGGGTGTCCACCCCACACAAGGCCTAAAGGGGCAAAGGTGGTAGGTGGGCCAAGTAACTGCCCAAGCTGCACCTGGAGGAGGAGCCAGGGAGCGGGGGTTGATTAAATGAGGCTCAGCTGGTCAGGAACAGGCAGGGCCTGTAGAAAGTCCAGGAGCTGACAGCAGAAGGGGGCTGCAGGGCAGAAGTCTGAACTTACTCCCTGGGAGAAGGGAGGTGTGTTTGGGGCTACAGTGGGTAGTCCATGGTTACTCCCTGAGAGGGGGGAGTTGGGAGTGTGGCTTGGCAAGCCCAGAGAAGGGGGAGAGCCAGAAAGGCAGGCAAGGCTCAGGGGGAAAGCAGCAAGGTATGGGGTAAGTCAAACCTTGGCTCCCGATGAGAAGGCCTGTGAGCCAGGATCTGGAGTAGAAGCGGGGCCGGGGCCCGCGACCAGCCACTGATGAAGTGGCATGAGCAGGGCAAGGAGCAGGAAGACTGCCAGAGCCCATTTGTCAAGAGAGACTTTGATACCCGGGAAGGCGGAGGGGGGGACATGTATGGCGACGTGCCCCGTTGACCGAGTGATGGAGAGGAGGCTGCAGTTCCTGGAGAGGGAGAGGGGTCCGCAGGGCTAGAGGATGACAGGAGAGGCACCGCGAGCGGAGGGCGCAATGCCTGGCTGGAGCTAATCTCCAGGACGGCCAGCAGGAGGCGCCACTAGCAGGGAGCGAACCCCTGTGATGGGGTCAACCCATAAGGCTGGTTCTTTTACTGTTCTCTGGACCACGTGCCACTGTGCTAAATGGACGACTGGTCTGATGTGAGAGGACAATTCCTGTGTACAAAGAGAGAAGGGGAAGAACTTGTAAAGTCCTAGAACAGCATGAAGAAGTCGCTCCATTGGCTAAACGCAGCCCAGGCAACCCCCCGAAGTTAGTGGAGTTACGGGGAGTTTAATCACGGGCACTGCTGTGTTACCACCTCGTTTCCACTGCCCACCCAGCTGTGGTGTCACAGAAAGGAACTAAAGGAGCTTGGCATGATTGGTTTCATCACGTATTTTTACACCCAGTGCTTCCCAGCTGGAGGGAAAAGAAAGTGATTTGTAGGGTGCAGACTCTGTACTAGAGAGGAAAGACCAAGGGCAGGTTACACTTGTAAGGCTGCAGCAGTGACGCTGTGCTCCTAGGCCGACGGGAGAGCTTCTCCCACCAGCGTGGTTAATCCACTTCCGCCAGAGGTGGTAGCTCTGTGACGGGAGCAGCTCTCCCTTCGACACAGCGCTGCCTACGCCGGGGGTTCGGTTGCAGGGTTACGTTGCTGCGGGTGGGGATATTTCACAGCTCTGAGCAATGCAGTTATACCCACGTGAGTCTGTCGTGTAGGGCTGGCCTAAGACCCAGGGCAGATTACGTCAACCTAACGTACATCAACATACAGCCACCGCAGTTAAGGCGCACACGTGGCCCCTTGTGTCGGCCGTGCGCGTTCTCACCTGGTGCGCTGTAGTGATTCTGTTGTCAGCGTGGGCCATTGTGTGACGGTTCCGGAGAGCCAGGAACAATCGGCACAAGCGACGCCGTGTCTACACTGACACGGCATCGGCCTAACTCCATCAACCTTGACTCTGCCGCGCGGGGAGGTGGTGTTACTAAATCAGCACCGAGAGGCGCTTACGTCGGTGGGAGCCAAACGGAAGCGAAGACACTTCCACAGCTCGTGAGTCCCAAGGCAGCTCACGTCGATCTAACTCTGCAGTGCAGACCAGGCCGCAGGACTCCCGGCTTCGCTACTGACTAGCGGCGGGGCTTCGTGCAAGTCATTTCAGTTCAATTTCCCCATCTGCAAAGTGGAGAAATCACCTACCCAGAGGTTGTGATTAATTCAAGTGCTTTCCAAAAATGAGACCCTTCCCAGGAAAGCGGGCCTGCACCCTGGACGTCACTGCTTTTGTGGCAGATTATCAACAACTTTAATTCTTACCAATTTGCCCCTTACTTAAATTAACCTCACCGCCCTACAACACCTGGGGTCGTCCCCTCTCCCCAGCCAGTGTACAATACAGCACAGTACAGAAACAACCCCTGTCCCAAAGAGTCGAAAAGGCAGACACCCGGAAGGCAAAGCACACTGGGAAATCCCCAGGTAGAAGCAGGTCACTTGGTTTGTTTTGCTTCCCCAGAACCGTAATAAACGTTCTGCCCGTGAGCCATGCAGGAGAACAGGTCTGAGGGTTGGGAGAGGACACAGCGGGGGGCAGGAGGGGTTAGGATTCTGGTTGCCAACTCTCCAGGCTTGGCCTGGAGTCTCCTGGGGGAATCGGCATCGATTTCCCGGTGACTATTGAAACCAGCCCAGGAGATTTTAATGGGATATTTTAATAAAATGACATTGTCGTGGGGGGCGGGGAGGGAATAATCTCCTGGAATAGCTTCAGTCAGAGTTGACAACCCTAGTTAGCAGGATTCTGGTGCAGGGACAGCCAGAGTGGGGGAAGGCACATCATTTTAGCATGTGCTGGACTGAAGCAGTGCAGGTGTGAAGGGAAGTGGCCAGATGTTTGTACTGAAGCTTCTATTTCCCCTCCGTCATGTGAGGGCCACACCTCGCCGTGTGCTTTGCTCCGTATACTGACTCCAGTCCCCCCTCCCCCATTCTGTACGGGCCCATTTTCATTCTTCGGCCTATAGCCAGGTTTGGGGTGTGCGGGAGGAGGGAAGGGGGGGGGTTGATGCGGAGTGATAACTGCCCCCCCAAACAACTCTCACAGGCTGGGTTTTGAACCCGCAGACCAAGCGCTGGCCGGGTCCACAGAGGGGCTGGAAGCAGGGCTGGGTGCATTTACGTATCTATAGAAAGTTGAGCAAGAGCACGGAGCCAGCTCCGGGAGCAGCTGCCCTGCAGCAATGAGACCTATTAGCACGGAGCCACCCACCCGGTTACCCCCATGACATCAGGGTTGCAAGTCAGGGACACTGAAGACAAGAGTGTTTGAAGAGCTGCAGAGACATGAGGGGAAACAGTGGGACTTTCTCCAGTTTGGTGAAGCGGTAGCAAGAGAGTAGATCGGTCACCTTACCTGCCAGGACAACGGGCAAAAGTCCAGCCAATACCCAAACGCTGCTGTGTGCTGCCATTTCTGTCGTTGTTTTTCAGACCCTCTTCTGACCTGCTTGTTAAAATAAATAATGTCATCCCATCACATACGTCTGCAGGACTCCTGCACAGAAAGTCCAAACCGTCCTAGTAACCCTGGCAAGCTGATCTGCTTGGGAAGAGAGGCCAGCTCAGCGCTTGGGTCATTTTACAGGATAGTTTATCAGTAATATTATGGCAGTGCCTCAGGACCCCACCATGGACCAGGGCCCCATTGTGCGGGTGCTGTGCACACACATGGGAAGACATGCCCGTGGGGGCCAGGGACCGGCCACACTGCTGCTGGCAGTGCGCCCCCCAGCCCGGGCAGACAGACTTACACCATCGAGGCTCAAGCCAGCACGCTAAAAATAGCAGCGTGGGCCTCGCAGCTCCAGAAGAGACTCCAGCGAGCCACCTGGGCTCAGACCCAGGGGTCAGGTGGGCTGGAGGACCCAAATTATGGTCCGAGCCACAACAGCTACATGGCTACTGGTAGCATGCTAGCTCGAGCCCTGTGAGCATGATTCTGTCTACCCAGGCCGGGAGGTTGGCTGCCAGCTGCTGTGTAGACATAGCCAAAGAGTTCACAGTTTAAGTATGAGAGAAGAGACAACAGTGGGACCCAGCCAGGAGGAACACAAGGAAACAGACGAGACTCTGTTGGTCAGCATGATAGGCGCTGGTCACATCTGTGATGCCTGTTATATCAGTATCCTCATTTAATACCAGACAGTCCAGTTCACCCATCTTAGTATTTAGACATCTAGCATTTGTATACAAGCACTTATAAAATGTGTCACGTTTTAGCTGTCTGCCATTATATGGTGTAAGGCTGCACCTGCCTTCCTAACTCTGCCGTGATATCACCAGTGCCCTGCACTTGCATGGTCAGTAACACCAATGCAAAGGGAGTGAAAATCTCTGCTATTCTAATTTGAACTTTCTCCTTTGCAAGTGACTACACAAAATGCAGGACATGGAGAAACTGGCCCAGCATCTGCAGCCATAGAGGACATAATAGTTCTCCTTCCATTGTGTAAAGAGGAGTCCAGCAAAGGCCTGAACTTGTAAAGCCATGACTTTCGTGAATAAGTCTTCCTCACATATTTCAACCATCCATAGGAAGCTGTTGGCATGCGGGCTGCTGGCACCCCGCAGCCCAGGAACAGATTAGACTACAGACAAGAGACTAGAATTGATGGGGGCAAAAAGGGGGCAGGGTGTAACCATGTCTGAGCTGACACAGGCTTCAGTGTGACTTTTCAGGGTAAGAAGTTGCCTATGCACATTCCTCTAGTGCTTCACTCCTGCGACTGGGAGGAGAAATGCGTTAGCCAGGTAGCAGCGACTCATTCATGCAGGAGCAAAATTCCACCATGTCTGAGCCCGACTGCCAACAGCTGTGTTCAATGACACAATGGCACGGGTTAGTCATCGGTGCCACAGGAGGAAGCAGGTCCAGCATCACTCAGCTGAACTCGTATGGGGTGATGCAATACTGAATACTGTCCTGGACTAAGCCATCTCCTCGTACACACGTGCCCCACCCAGGATGTGCACGTCTCACAGATATGAATCCACTGGCATGCAACACCATCTGTCCCCATCCCCCCACGTTCATATGCTCCCCTACCCGTGCAACGTCCAGGCATCCACCTTTCACAATGTCAGATGGGGCATCATTTTAAAAGCCGAGCAGGAGAATCCTTAGATACTACAGTGATGGCTGCAATCAAAAACTTTGAATGGGACAGACATCAGGGGACAAACAGACTGAAGTCCCCCAGGCCAGATTCACCCCTCCAGCTTCTGGGAGAAGGGATTTTGCTGCCTGTTTATACTGACATGTGAACAAAGTTACAAACAAAAATGACAATAAAAATTGGGAGGAGGAAATGAAGAAAACAATCTCTTCTCTCTGTCTGTGTGGGGGAGGGGGGGTGAAGAATGCAAGAAAAAACCAGGAGAGAATGCAAAAAGAGAGAGAAACACGGAGAAAAAAGGCAGAGAGCGAGAAAAGAACACAAGTGAAAAAAGGTGACGGGGAGGGGAGAAGAGAGGGAAAAAGTTAGAGAATAAGAGCTGGGCTCAGAGGGGTTAAACCCGGTTCAGAGAAGCCTGGGTCCCCCACACTTACATCTGTACTTCCTTGGGCTCTGGGGTCTTGGGGCAGGCTAAGGCCAGCTGCTGGAGGTGAGGAGCGACACACAAACCATAGGTGCTGGAATTATGGGTGCTGCTGCACCCCCAGCTTGAAGTACTAACAAACACCAAACACATGGTTTCCATCTTCCGCACCCCCACTATAAAAATTGTTCCAGCACCACTGTAGGGAACTTCCCCCCACCCTGCCCCCCATGGCTGTGTCGACCTAGAAGTTAAGTCAAGATCAATCCTTGTTCCCTTCTATGTCAGCTGATGCTCAGTCCCTGAGGGTGGGTCTTTTTTCTCCACTTGCTTTTTCATCAAATCAGTTCCAAGCTCTGTGTGCACACACTTACTGTATTTCGGTTTAAGAGCGGCTTACTTCAATTTAGCTTAAGGCAATTCCTAATGAAACAAGCCTGGTTTAAGGGGTCCACACAGCCCTTTGCAACATCTTAACCATTAGCTTCGGGGAAGGGGGGAGGGGGAAAAGAACCACAGCAACTTTCTAATAAGAACATAAGAATGGCCACACTGGGTCAGACCAAAGGTCCACCCAGCCCAGTATCCTGTCTGCAAACAGTGGCCAATGCCAGGTGCCCCAGGGGGAGCGAACCTAACAGGTAATGATCAAGTGAGCTCTCTCCTGCCATCCATCTCCACCCTCTGACAAACAGAGGCTAGGGACACCATTCCTTACCCATCCTGGCTAAAAGCAATTAATGGACTTAATAACCTCCATTAATTTATCTAGTTCTCTTTTAAACCCTGTTATAGTCATAGCCTAGTTCACAACTTCCTCAGGCAAGGAGTTCCACAAGATGACTGTGTGCTGTGTGAAGAAGAACTTCCTTTTATTTGTTTTAAACCTGCTGCCCATTAATTTCATTTGGTGGCCCCTAGTTCTTATAGTATGGGAACAAGTAAATAAATTTTCCTCATTCACTTTCTCTACACCACTCATGATTTTATAGACCTCTATCATATCCCCCCTTAGCCTCCTCTTTTCCAAGCTGAGAAGTCCTAGTCTCTTTAATCTCTCCTCATATGGGACCCATTCCAAACCCCTAATCATTTTAGTTGCCCTTCTATGAACCTTTTCTAATGCCAGTTTATCTTTTTTTGAGATGAGGAGACCACATCTGTATGCAGTATTCAAGATGTGGGGGCAATAATATATTCTCCGTCTTATTCTCTATCCCTTTTTTAATGATTCCTAACATCCTGTTCGCTTTTTGGACTGCTGCTACACACTGCGTGGACGTCTTCAGAGAACTATCCACGATGACGCCAAGATCTCTTTCCTGATTAGTTGTAGCTAAATTAGCCCCCATCATATTGTACGTTTAGTTGGGGTTATTTTTTCCAATGTGCATTACTTTACATTTACACACATTAAATTTCATTTGCCCTTTTCTTGCCCGATCACTTAGTTTTGTGAGATCTTTTTGAAGTTCTTCACAGTCTGCTTTGGTCTTAACTATCTTGAGCAGTTTAGTATCATCTGAAAACTTTGCCACCTCACTGTTTACCCCTTTCTCCAGATCATTTATGAATAGGTTGAATAGGATTGGTCCTAGGACTGCCCCTTGGGGAACACCACTAGTTACCCCTCTCCATTCTGAAATTTTACCATTTATTCCTACCCTTTGTTCCCTGTCTTTTAACCAGTTCTCAATCCATGAAAGGATCTTCCCTCTTATCCCATGACAACTTAATTTACGTAAGAGCCTTTGGTGAGGGACCTTGTCAAAGGCTTTCTGGAAATCTAAGTACACTATGTCCACTGGATCCCCCTTGTCCACATGTTTGTTGACCCCCTCAAAGAACTCTAAGAGATCAGTAAGACATGATCTCCCTTTACAGAAGCCATGTTGACTTTTGCCCAACAATTTATGTTTTTCTAGGTGTCTGACAATTTTATTCTTTATGATTGTTTCAACTAATTTGCCCGGTACTGATGTTAGACTTACCGGTCTGTAATTGCTGGGCCACCTCTAGAGCCCTTCTTAAATATTGGTGTTACCTTAGCTATCTTCCAGTCACTGGGTACAATAGCTGATTTAAAGGACCGGTTAGAAACCATAGTTAATAGCTCTGCAATTTCCCATTGGCGTTCTTTCGGAACTCGTGGGTGAATGCCATCTGGGCCCAGTGACTTGTTCCTGTTACGTTTCTCAATTAATTCCAAACCCTCCTCTAGTGTCACTTCAATCTGTGACAATTCCTCAGATTTGTCACCTACAAAGGACGGCTCAGGTTTGGGAATCTCCCTCCCATTACATTAATGTAAACGAGTACTTAGCCAGGTCCTGTCCCTTCACAGATTTCACACGAGACGCAAGAAAGTGAAACTGCACCAAATCCGCCCTGCCCTTCTCACAAGCCGCTTCCTGGGCATGCACGTTCCCGTCAGATCTCCTGGCCCAAGTCCTCTTTTGCTTGCAGTCACTGCCAGTCGGGAGCCAACACACACGTGTGTGCGTAAAGTAGAGACCCGCAGGGCGCTCACTCTGCGCCCCGGCCATGCAGATGCTGAGTTTTGCAGTTCTCAAATGTGGATTTGCATCTCCAAGCATGTTGCTTGTTAAGAGCAAAAACGGTGGTTGCTGTTGTTTTTTAAAAATTGATTTCATGTAACTATTTTAGTTTAAAACAATCTAACAAAAGCAAACCTGATTTTAAAAAACGTGACTGTTTAACTAAATTCAAAAATTCAGGTGCTTGTTTTGTTACAATATTATATGTTTGCTGTTGAAGAAAAAAATTCGGAATACTTAACGTTGTTGTTTTTAGTTAAATAAAACAATTTAAATGTCTGTCTGGTGATGTTCTCCTAATACAGCCTGGCAAGAAAATCCCCCCAATATTCATGATTAACCTGTTGAATTGGAGATAGTGCACCTCCCAATGGCTTCATAACTATCTGCTTCAGTTACCTCTAGTAAATGAAATAACCAAACAATCATTGTCTGATATAGCTGTAAAACTAAACCTGAAAGGGTTTCAAAATAAATCACTGTTTAAAAATGTAGAGCCTCTCCCTTCTAAAAATGAAACCTACATCTCTCTCCCAGTTGTGAAGAATATGTATTAAGGTTATAACCACCAACAAGAATGCACTTTTATGTAGAAATCCATGATTAAACGGAGTCTTCCTGACTAGTGATTTAAATCGTGATTTAAATAAATTTGATTTAAATCAAACCCACCCTGATGGAAATTATCCGGTCCTCCTACTTTGAGCACAATAAACTCTCTAAATTTTTCTTCCACCTTAGATGTGGAAATGTCCACTGTAGTTCACTTCTTTCCATGGGCCATCCTGCCTTCATACCTATGGTCCATCCTGAGGCCATCTCTTTTTACGGGGCTAGAATCACAGACCCATAGGGTTAGAGGGGACCACAAGGCTCATGGAGTCCACCCCTGCCAAGATGCAGGATTTGTTGGGTCTAACCCATCCCGGACGGGTGGCTACCCAGCCTCCTTTCCAAAACCGCTAGCAAAGGGATTTCCCGACCTCCCGAGGCGCCTGTCCCAGGGTCCCACGGCTCTGGCGGTTGGGAAGTGTTTCCTGAGATTTCAGCCAAATCTGCCGGGCTGGAGTTGCACCCATCGCCCCTTGTCCTGCCCTCCGCGGTAAGGGAGAACGACTTTTCTCCCTCTTTTTTGAGGCAGCCTTTCCAGTATTTGCAGAGGGCTGCCATGGCCCCCTCATCTCCTCCTTTCCAAACTCTCACAGTGCCCGCCTAGATGTGTCTGTATATTGAAACAGGCAAGCGGGCATTCAGCGGGGGGGCCCCGGCAGACTTGGAAAGAGACTCGGCTAAACAAAGCACCAGGTCGCTCAGCCTCCCCAGAGCAAGGCGCAGCCCAGCGCCGGCCGAAGGCGAGGGAGGAAGGGCTGGGGGATGAAGCCGGCCGGCCAGCAGCGCCATCCCCGCCGCTTGCCGGGAACCCCCCAGGCGCCAGCGGAGCGGAGGGCGCCCATCGCTAGTAAGGGGGCAGGGGTCGGGCTGTGTCTCCCCCTCCCTAGACTGGGGACACCCTCCCGCCCCAGGCGTGACTCCCTCCGCTTGTCACCCACAGCCCGCTCGGGGGGATCCCGGTCCCGATTCTGATCCCCGGCGGGCTCTGTCCTGGGGGAAGGGGGTGCGGCTGGGGTCCCACCGCGCTTAGCGGGCCCCCGGGAACGCCCCAGAAATTAACCACGGGCCAGAGAAGCGCGGGGGGACGGGGACGGGACACCCCCCCCCCAGTTAAGGGGAGCTGGGAGAGACACGTCGCCCGCCCCGGTCAGGGGACCCCCCAGCTCGGAGCGGGACAGACGGAGGAAGCCGCTCGCAGCCTGGGCCGCTTCTTACCTCCGCCGCCGCTCCCCGCAAACGCGGGCAAAGGCGACGCTTTCCCCATTCCGGGTGAGTGCTCGGCGCTGGACCCCGCCCCGCCCCATCCACCCCCTTCCCCCAAGTCCCCCCCGCCCCCCTCTTCTCCAACTCCCCCCCAGCGCACCGCCCCCCGCTCCTCCCCCCTCCCTCCCAAAGCATGCAAAGGGAATAGCCTCACATCAAACTCCAAGAGCTTTTCAAGCAGCGTTTGCCTTTCTTTGCCTGTCAGTACATTTGGGTTATCCTGGATGGAAATCGCGTTTCACTGGTTTGTGAGTGTGCAGTGAAATCCATGTTTATGGACATTTACCAAGACAAATCTAACCCTTACATGCCTAATTATCTTTCAAAAGAAAGGTTTAGAAAGCGGAAAGACGTGTACATAAAATAGTTGGACTAGTTTTGAAACAACTTTCAACTCCTCTTAAACTCTGATGGACCAAAGGATCTCAGTAAGGGAACTGAGTAAAGCTGGGATTTTAGCTTTAAGTTCATCCTGAGAATTTCTCCCCACAAACATACCAAAAAGCAACAGCCAGGAGGCGGAAGAATTACAGCCCTGCTGCATATGCATTAGCAAGACTGCATATTCATGAGCCAAAGGTGCTACCACGACCATCCCTGAAGGTGCTGAGCCACTGAAAGAGTGATGGCTAGATCCAAATACCAGCTACTCCAGCCCTGAACGAAAAAGGCATGTCTTCCCGCTTCAGTGAGGCTATGGAAAACAGGTGTCTCTCTGAGTTGACACTATGGACACTATGGTGCTAATAAACGATGGTCACATAAACACCACCCTATACCGGAAACCTACTGACTGCTATTCCTACCTACATGCCTCCAGCTTTCACCCTGACCCACCACACAATCCATTATCTACAGCCAAGCTCTACGATACAACCGCATTTGCTCCAACCCCTCAGACAGAGACAAACACCTACAAGATCTCTATCAAGCATTCTTACAACTACAATACCCACCTGCGGAAGTGAAGAAACAGATTGATAGAGCCAGAAGAGTACCCAGAAGTCACCTACTACAGGACTGGCCCAACAAAGAAAATAACAGAACGCCACTAGCCGTCACCTTCAGCCCCCAACTCAAACCTCTCCAACGTATCATCAAGGATCTACAACCTATCCTCAAGGACGACTCATCACTCTCACAGATCTTGGGAGACAGGCCAGTCCTTGCCTACAGACAGCCCCCCAACCTGAAGCAAATACTCACCAGCAACCACACCCCACACAACAGAACCACTAACCCAGGAACCTATCCTTGCAACAAAGCCCATTGCCAACTGTGTCCACATATCTATTCAGGGGACACCATCATAGGGCCTAATCACATCAGCCACACTATCAGAAGCTCGTTCACCTGCACATCTACCAATGTGATATATTCCATCATGTGCCAGCAATGTCCCTCTGCCATGTACATTGGCCAAACCGGACAGTCTCTACGTAAAAGAATAAATGGACACAAATCAGACGTCAAGAATTGTAACATTCAAAAACCGGTTGGAGAACACTTCAATCTCTTTGGTCACTCAATTACAGACCTAAAAGTGGCAATTCTTCAACAAAAAGACTTCAAAAACAGACTCCAACGAGAGACTACTGAATTGGAATTAATTTGCAAACTGGACACAATTAACTTAGGCTTGAATAAAGACTGGGAGTGGATGTGTCATTACACAAAGTAAAACTCTTTCCCCATGTTTATTCCGCCCCTCCTACTGTTCCTCACACGTTCTTGTCAACTGCTGGAAATGGCCCACCTTGATTATCACTACAAAAGGTTTGCTTTCTCTCCTGCTGGTAATAGCTCACCTTACCTGATCACTCTGGTTACAGTGTGTATGGTAACACACACTGTTTCATGTTCTCTATGTATATAAATCTCCCCACTGTATTTTCCACTGAATGCATCCGATGAAGTGAGCTGTAGCTCACGAAAGCTTATGCTCAAATAAACTGGTTAGTCTCTAAGGTGCCACAAGTCCTCCTTTTCTTTTTGTGAATTGAAATGCTAACTCAACATTCTTTTTGCTCCACCCATTCATCTCTGTTTCTAAGCCTCTCCACAGTCCCTACCTGGGCTCTCTCTAGGACTCTCCCTTAGGCCCACTTCCTACCACCCATCTCAGCTCTGAGAAGCTACTTTGTTACACACACCTCAAGCCTGCAGAAGCTTATGCATGTGCTTAACTTCACTACCACCACCAGGCTCATTGAAGTGAGGCCTATTCACAGTAGTAAAGTGTTTGCAAGATCAAGGCCATAGGCTGTGTTTATGCATCACACAGGGCCCATTCTATCCCTGGTGTAACTGGAGATCACATCACAGTGAACTTGGCCCTACTCAAATGTATCAGGGTGAACAAGTCTCAGGCAGCCCCAGTCTGGGTCATGGCTCTCTCCTAGGAACTTTGTTATCTTAGGTAACCAGAGGTACTAAGAAATGCCAGTCTGTAAAACAGAGGTGTTAATAGCTACCAAACTCTGCACAGGGGAGGGGCTCAAGTGGCTGGTGTGAATAAAGGGTGGAAGTTTTTACATGACAGACTCATGTTCTTAAATCACTTTGGCTTTTTTTTCCAAAATCCCACCAAAGTGTTTTCAAATCTTTCGGTGGCAGGCGCTAGAGAAGGCCGAAGGGTTGGTATTACCATTTCACCCATGTCTGCTGCCTGTTTCCAGCCACCTAGCAACAGATGGCCGAGGAGCGCTCCCCCTCTCCCTCAATTTCCACCACTGGGCATTGTGTGTGGAACTTTTCCTGGCATTAGTCCCTTCAGTCTCCTTCTGGCATATGGCTTTGGTGCGCATCTCATGCTAGGGCTGCATGTGCACCAGTTTCTCTGCATGGTTGTGAGGGGCCCGAGAATACACTCAATTTGAGCATATTATTGTACACAAGACCCAGGATGCTGACATAGTTTCTCTCTCAACCGTGAGGGTACAGAGACTAGCTGTGTAAATGGGCCTACATTTTCAAAAGTGATTAGTGATTTCGGGTGCCCAACTTGAGACACCCTGAAGGCAGCTGATTTTCTTAAATGATTGAGCACCCGACCCCTGAAAATCAGGCCCCTTTAAGGCAAGTACCCAAAATCACTCGTCACTTTGGCAAATGTAATCCATAGTCTGCAAGTTTTAAGGTTCTTTTCCTATTCAAATAAACAAATACAATTCCAGTGAATCTCTAACAGGCCACCTGTCTACATCCCAGCTGGGCAGCGCAAAACAGAGCCCTCTGAAGCGCCATGATTTATTTAATAAGGCTCAACCAAATCACCCACTGAGCTGTCCCTCCCACTCCCAGGCCGTTCTCTGAACTGGAAATCCAGCAGGCAGGTTCTGTAAAAGGGACCAGCACAGGAGAATGAGATTCTGCCCCCCATTCTAATACGTTGTTTTAAGAAAGTGTCAGCATATGGGGGCAGGGGTCCCGGGGGGCAGTCAGGAAGGAGAGGGGGAGTTGGATGGGGCGGCAGGGGGCCGTCAGGGGCAGGGGTTCTGGGGGCAGTCAGGGAGAAGGGGTGGTTGGATGGGGCAAGGGTCCCAGGGGAGCAGTCAGGAATGAGAGGAGGGGTTGGATGTGGTGGTGGGGGGCAGTCAGGGGTGGAGGGTCCGGGGGTGGTCAGGGGACAGGGACGGGTGGATGGGGCAGGAGTCCCAGGGGGGCCACCAGGGGACTGGGTGGTTGGATGGGGCAGGAGTCCTGGGGGGGGCTGTCAGAGGGTGAGAAGCGGGGGCCAGGCCACGCCTGGCTGATTGGGGAGGGACAGCCTCCCCTAACCAGCCCTCCACACAATTTCAGAAACCTGATGTGGCCCTCAGGCCCAAAAGTTTACCCGCCCCTGATCTAAATGCAAAAATGTAATGCAAAATCAGCCTTTTACCAGTGCGGTGTGAATAGTAAGACTTTTTTTTAATGAATTAACATATAATTAATCTTGCTATAACTGGTTACTAATATAAGAAGCCATTTGAGTACAAAATATTTATTCTCATTGGGGAATTAATTCATTCTCTGAAAAGGTTTGTCACATTTTTACCCAGAAGCGACAATACCTTCTTGAGGGGCTGTGATGAGGTGCACCTGACGCTTCCAGGCTGCCCATTAGAGACCCCCCGGTCCTTCCACACACTCTGCCCTGGGAAAAGAGTAGCAGAGATGGTCCTCCAGGTCTGCCTAGAGAGGCAGCATAGAAGCAGCCAATCAGCATCCATCAGGCTCAGATAAAAGGATCTGCAGGGTCTGAGCAGTTCAGCTCCTGGCTGATGCCTTAGCTGTGTCCACTGGAGCACAGCTGGTTGTGTCCACTTGACCTGGGAAAGAGAGGGCCTGACAATTGTAGCCCTGAGGAAAAGATGCAAAGAACGGGGCTGTGTTGACTGTCCCTGATCACCTTCCTCTCCTCCTAGTGCTTCAAAATGGATTCCTTGAGGACCTGCTCCATGATCTTTTTCCAGGGACTGAAGTAAGGCTGACTGGTCTGTAGTTCCCTGGATTCTCCTTCTTCCCTTTTTTTGAAGATGGGCGCTATATTTGCCTTTTTCCAATTGTCCAGGACCTCCCTGGATTGCCACAAATTTTCAAAATATAATGGCCAATGACTCTGCAATCACATCAGCCAATTCCCTCTGATGCATTGCATCTGGCCCCATGGACTTGTGCACGTCCAGCTTTTCTAAACAGTCCTTAACCTGTTCTTTCACCACTCAAAGCTGCTCACCTCCTTCCCATACTGTGCTGCCCAGTGCAGCAGTCTGGGAGCTGACCTTGTCTGTGAAGACCAAGGCAAAAAAAAGCATTGAGTACTTCAGCTTTTTCCACATCCTGTGTCACTAGGTTGCCTCCCTCATTCAGTAAGGGGCCCACGCTTTCCCTGACCACCTTCTTGTTGCTAACATACCTGTAGAAACCCTTCTTGTTATCCTTCATATCCCTTGCTAGCTGCTACTCCAGTTGTGTTTTGGCCTTCCTGATTCCACCTCTGCAAGCTTGAGCAATATTTTTATACTCCTCCCTAGTCATCTGTCCAAGTTTCCACTTCTTGTAAGCTTCCTTTTTGTGTTTAAGATCAGCAAGGATTTCACTGTTAAGCGAAGCTGGTCACCTGCCATATTTGCTATTCTTTCTGCACATCGAGATGGTTTGTTCCTGCACCCTCAATAAGGCTTTTTTAAAATGCAGCCAGCTGTCCTGGACTCCTTTCCACCTCATATTAGTCTCCAGGGGCTCTTGCCTATCAGTTCCCTGAGGGAGTCAAAGTCTGCTTTTCTGAAGTCCAGGGTCTGTATTCTGCTGCTCTCCTTTTTTCCTTTTGTCAGGATCCTGAACTCAACCATCTCATGGTCAGTGCCTCCCAGGTTCCCATCCACTTCTACTTCCCCTACCAATTCTTCCCTGTTTTGTGAGCAGCAGGTCAAGAGGAGCACAGCCCCTAGTTGGTTCCTCCAGCTCTTGCACCAGGAAGTTGTCCCCAAAACTCTCCAAAAACTTCCTCGATTGTCTGTGCACTGCTGTATTGCTCTCCCAGCAGATGTCAGGGTGACCTGAAGTCCTGCATGAGAACCAGGGCCTGTGATCTGGAAACTTCTGTTAGTTGTCCGAAGAAAGCCTTGTCTACCTCATCCTCCTGGTCTGATGGTCTATAGCAGACGTCCACCACAACATCACCCTTGTTACTCCCGCCTCTAAACTTAATCCAAAGACTCTCAATGGGCTTTTCTCCAGTTTCACACTGGAGCTCTGAGCAATCATACTGCTCTCTTATATACAGTGCAACTCCTCCACCTTTTCTCCCCCGCCTGTCCTTCCTGAACAGTTTATACCCCTCCACGACAGTTCTCCAGTCATGTGAGTTACCCCACCAAGTCTCTGTTATTCCAATAACATCATAGTTCCTTGACTGTGCCAGGACTTCCAATTCTTCCTGCTTGTTACCCATGCTTCTTGCGTTTGTGTACAGGCACCTAAGATAACTAGCCAATTGCCCTGCTTTCTCAGTGTGAATCAGGAGGCCTCCTCCTTGTGTTTCCTCCCAGTATCCCACTTACCTCTAGGCTTAGGTGTCCATCCCCTGGCAAATCTAGTTTAAAGCCCTCCTCACTAGGTTAGCAAGCCTGCCTGCAAAGATGCTCTTCCCTCTCTTCGTTAGGTGGATTCCATCTTTTCCTAGCAATCCTTCTTCCTGGAACAACATTCCAGGGTCAAAGAATCCAAAGCCCTCTCTCCGACACCACCTGCACAACCATGTATTTACCTCTACAATTCAATGGTCCCTACCTGGGCCTTTTCCTTCAACAGGGAGGATGGACAAGAACACGACTTGCATCTTAAACTACTTTATCCATCTTCATAGAGTCACGTAGTCTGCAGTGACCCACTGAAGGTCATTCTTGGTTAATTTTTAAATATGTCCTAACCACAAAGCCATTTTTCTGTGGTCTCATTTGAGATTTACAATAGACACGTCATTCCTCACAAAGATGTCTAACCTCGTGTCAAATGTCTTTCATTAATGCTAGCTGTCAAATGTGAGTGGAAGTGATCTGTGTGGTTAAAAATGTAATCCAGTTTTAGTGTACAATAAAAATATTAACTACACAAATGAGCTTATGAAAGTCAGTAAACCATATACATCATACTGTAATTAAAAGAGAGATCTCTGTTTTAGTAACTCAGGAAATGATTTGCTGGTGTGTGATTTCATTATACGGTAATCACTGATTTTCTTTTCATGGCAAATGATAGCTTGGCCAGGGCTAAGGGTTTAGACTGAGAGTGGGGGGCTAATGTATTGAGGATCTGAATTATTAGAATAAATCAAAATAGGAAACATGCAGACTCTTAAATACAACGCACATCCCTGCATACAGAACAGAAGTTCAACTCTCAGGACTATTCCCCCTCCTCCCATTAACAGGACAAATGCACACAAATTAAAATCTGACGACCTCACAGAACATGGGTGGAGGTGAGGCTGGATTAAGGTAATAAATACTATCCTACTTTCCAGAAGAAGAAACTGATATTAAGTCTGACAATGGCCTTGTCTGCACTAGGAAATTCACCCACTGCTAAACTTGGCTAAGTTCCCCACCGGAACTACCAGCATTGTATTTGGAAGTCCTGATGTAGACAAGGTGCTACCAGCCTCTGTCGTCATCACCAGGTTTAAAGATATGTCCACACAGCAGAAGTTGCGCGTGTGCTCGTCTCTCCAAGCTAACTTGCATCCAGCTAGCCTGGGGAGCAATAGACGCGAAGAGAGCACAGCACAGCCCTCAGCATGGGCTAGCAAGCCACGTGTGCACCCAAAGCCCCTCCCAGACTTGCACTGTGCTGTCTTCCCTGCTATTGTTCCCTGGCTAGCTGGAGTCAAGCTGACTCAGGTAGGCTGACCTGTGCACAGCTTTTGCTGTGTAGACACACCCTAAGTGACAGGGCTTAAAAAGACACACCAAGTATTTGTCTCCCCTTGTTGATGAAACTAAAGCTGCAGCTAAAAAAGAACAGCTGTGGATCCTTTTATGCTACCATGGGAAAGGACTCGCTCAGCAAGCAGCGCTGGGCTAGTGCCATGTGGAAAATCTAAGTGTTGAATCTGTTTCAAAAATGGTTATTGAAGAACAACAGCATTTGAAGCATGTTATTAATTACACTGTTGCCCAGGGCAGTGACATATTGCACACACACAAACGGGAAAATGACTGCCTGGGAAGCACAACTGCGGAAAGGGCCCTGGGGGTCATGGTGGATCACAAGCTAAATATGAGTCAACAGTGTAACACAATTGCAAAAATGAAAGCAAACATCATTCTGGGCTGTATTAGCAGGAGTGTTGTAAGCAAGACACGAGAAGTAATTCTTCCACTCTACCCCGCGCAGATACGGCCTCAACTGGAGTATTGTGTCCTGTTCTGGGTGCGACATTTCAGGAAGGATGTGAACAGCGTGAAAGTAACTTAAAGGATTTACCAGTAGTCTGGAGTACTGAGCAGGGGGCGTGGCCTTTACAGGAAGAGGTGTGGCCTCAACTGGAAGACGTGGGGCCTTTAAATACCCAGGCCCTTTAAATCAAGATTTAAAGGCCCCAGGGCTCCAGCTGCGGCTGGGAGCTCTGGGGCCTTTAAATCACCCCCAGAGCTACAAGCTGCAGAGGCAGCTGGGAGCTCTGGGGCTCAGGGGCGATTTAAAGGGCTCCGGGCTCTGGCCACCGCTACCGCAGCGGAGCTCCGGGCCCTTTAAATCATCGCTGGAGCCCTGCCGCTACCCTGGGGCTCCGGCAGCAGGGCTCGGGGGGTGCTTTAAAGGGCCCGGGAGCTGCTCTGGGGGGGCCTGGGGTTGCTGAAAAGGGCCCGGGGCTCCCCACAGTGGCCGGAGCCCCGGGCTCTTTAAAGCGCAGCCGGAGCCCTGCCGCCGCTACCCCAGGGGCTCCGGCAGTGGGGCTCAGGCGGCTGCGTGGAGCCTGGGGCCCTTTAAAGTGCCAGCTGGGGAAGCCGGTCCGGCACGGTGTACTGGCTCTTGCCGGTAGACCGGACTGGACCGGACTGGCTTACTTTCACCTCTGGACCGTGATGAGCTGCCAAAATCTTAACAACCAGTTCCCTATAAAAAGTTCTGATTTAAGGGATGTGCCCCAGTATGTATTTTTTGTACAAACAGGGTTACCATACGTCCGTATTTTCCTGGACGGCGATTTAAGAACCAAAAAGCCTGACCTGTCTGGGAAAATATGGGTGTGTGTTAACCCTGCCTAAAGTTCTTTTTCAAAAAGATGGGCCTGAACTAGAAATGAGCTCCGGTTCATGTGTAGGTCCCCGCCACTCCCTGGGGGTGTGCTAGGGTGACCAGATGTCCTGATTTTATAGAGACAGTCCCGATTTTGGGGTCTTTTTCTTATATAGGCTCCTATTACCCCCGACCCCCTGTCCTGATTTTTCACACTTGCTGTCTGGTCACCCTGAGGTGTGCACATGTGTGGGTCCCAGCTGCTCCCTGCCCCCCTCATTGAAGCAGGTGTGCAGGGTTACTGCCCTGGGAACTGCAGGGCACCAGTGGACATGGGGCCAGCTGCAGACAGGGGCGTGGGGCAGGGCTAGCTGGAGGCAGGGGGTGCGGGGCTGGCTGCAGGCAGGGCAGGGGGTGTGGGGCTGGCTGGAGGCAGGGCAGGGGCTGATTGGAGGTAGGGGCTGGCTGCAGGCAGGGCAGGGGGGTGCGGGGCTGGCTGGAGACGGGGTGTGGGGCTGGCTGGAGGCAGGGGCTGGCTGCAGGCAGGGCAGGGGGGTGCGGGGCTGGCTGGAGACGGGGTGTGGTGCTGGCTGGCTTCACGCAGGGCTGCAGGGGGGTGTGGCAGGGGTTGGCTGGAGATGGGGGGGTGGGGCTGGCTAGCTTCAGGCAGGGGAGGTGCGTGCGGCAGGGGTTGGCTGGAGACAGGGCAAGGGGTGCAGCAGGGGCTGGCTACGGGCAGGACAGGGGGTGCAGCAGGGGCTGGCTGCGGGCAGGGCAGGGGGTGCGGCAGGGGCTGGCTGCAGGCAGGGCAGGGTGTGGGGCTGGCTGGAGACAGGGAAGGGGGTGCGTGCGGCAGGGGTTGGCTGGATACAGGGCAGGGGGTGCGGCAGGGGTTGGCTGTGGGCAGGGGGTGCGGGGGTGGCTGGAGACAGGGGCTGGCTGCAGGCAGGGGGTGCGGGGGTGGCTGGAGATGGGGGCTGGCTGGAGGCAGGGGCCGGCTGCGGGCAGGGCAGGGGGTGCAGGGGGTGGCTGCGGGCAGGGGCTGGCTGCGGGCAGGGGGTGCAGGGGGTGGCTGGAGACGGGGGCTGGCTGCAGGCAGGGGGTGCAGGGCTGGTTGGAGGCAAGGGCTGGCTGCAGGCAGGGGGTGCGGGGGTGGCTGCGGGCAGGGGCTGGCTGTGGGCAGGGGGTGCAGGGGGTGGCTGGAGACGGGGGCTGGCTGCAGGCAGGGGGTGCGGGGGTGGCTGCAGACGGGGGCTGGCTGGAGGCAGGGGGTGCGGGGGTGTCTAGAGGCAGGGGTTGGCTGCGGGCAGGGGGTGCGGGGGTGGGCTGGAGACGGGGGCTGGCTGCGGGCATGGCAGGGGGTGCAGGGGGTGGCTGTGGGCAGGGGCTGGCTGGAGGCAGGGGGTGCGGGGTGTCTGGAGGCAGGGGTTGGCTGCGGGCAGGGCAGGGGGTGCAGGGGGTGGCTGCGGGCAGGGTGTGCAGGGGTGGCTGGAGGCAGGGACTGGCTGGACACAGGGGGGGGTCAGGGGCTGGCTGTGGGCAGGGTGGTGGGTGCTCAAGGGGAGAGCGGCTTGGAGCAGCCCGAGCAGCAGGACGCAGCCCAGGCCCAGCAGAGCAGCGGGAGCCCCAGGGCCAGGGGTCGGGGGAGCAGCAGCAGCCCCAGGGCTCGTGCCTTGGGCCCGGCGGCAGCCCACGTGGCTCCCACAGCGCAGCGCCCCTGGTGGCGGGAGGAGGAATGACATCACTTCCCGGCCGGAGCCCATCAAAGCCTGAGCGCCCCCTGCAGGGAAGTGGGGTAACAACCGGTTCTAAACGGCTTCCAAATGTAACCAGCCGTTCGCGCGAACCGGCTCCAGCTCGCCACTGCCTCTGGATGTGGACAAATTGGAGAGAGTCCAGAGAAGAGCAACAAAAATGATTAAAGGTCTAGAAAACATGACTAAAGGAACTGGGTTTGTTTAGTCTGGAGAAGAGCAGACTGAGAGGGGACATGACAGTTTTCAAGTACATAAAAGGTTGTTACCAGGAGGATGGAGAAAAATTGTTCTTAATCTCTGAGGACAGGACAAGAAGCAATGGGCTTAAATTGCAGCCAGGGAGGTTTAGGTTGGACATTAGAAAAACTTCCCAACTGTCAGGGCGGTTAAGCACCGGAATAAATTGCCTCGGGAGCTTGAGGAATCTCCATCATTGGAGATTTTTAAGAGCAGGTTGGACAACACCTGCCAGGGATGGTCTAGATAATACTTACTCCTGCCTTGAGTGCAGGGGACTGGACTAGATGACCTCTCGAGGTCCCTTCCAGTCCTACACTTCTATCGTTCTATGGTGATTCTGTGCTGAGCGGGCATTTACCAGGAGTACAAGCTCACATTCAGGAAAGGATTACACATACCATTTATGTGCACGGCCATGCTCACAGGCTTAGTCATTGCGGACACATGTTCCAGCACCACCCAGTGCCAGGAAGTCTTTGCATGTGCTAAGGACCTGTACGTCTTCTTTAGCCATAGTAACAAGCGCCAGGAACTGTTTGTTATGGCACAGCAGAAGCTAGGTCAGAAGGTACTTGAGCTAGGTAGATAATGTGAAACTCGCTGGTTGTGCCGGCATGACTCCCTCCGCAAACGGCATGCAAGATATGGCACAGTAGTGGAAACATGGGAAGCCATTTCAGTTCAGAAGACTGATGGACCATCAACTAGCAAAGGGCTTGATGGCCAGGCTAAAGAGCTATTCCTTCCTGTTGAGGTGCTCAGTTTTGGAAAGAACGATCATGATTTTGAATAGTGCTTCAGAAGACCTGCAAAATGAAAACCTGAATTTATCAAGTGCCATGGAATTAGTAGCAAGCAATGCTGCTGCTCTTCAAGAAATGAGACCATCTGAAAGCAAATGGAAGGAGCTATGTGAGGAAGTTGAAATAATTACCAAGGAAATTGCACAGCAATACAAAAAAGGCAAGAAAACCTCACAAAATCTCCACCAAGCTGGCCTTGTTTTTTGGTTCTAATACACTGGGTCAGTCATCTACACATGATGTTCCCAAGAGCACTCAAGAATCTATAAAATCTGATTTCTACTATCCTGTTCTGGACAGAATTCTTGTAGAACTTGTTAGACGATTCACTGCCAACTCCAGTTGGCTTTCTGCACTAACTGCTTGTGACACAAAGAATGAACATGTTCTTGATGATAAACTGATCTGCAACTATTTTCACTATGGATCAACGGGCACCAATTTTGGCAATCTGGATGCAGAAGTCAAAGTCGCCAAGAAGCACTTGCACCAAAAAATTGACTTACTTACTAAGGGGTTCCCAGTTTTCACTTTCTATTGTAGATATTGTGTTGAGCCTTCCAGTTTCTACAGCATCAAAGGAGAGGTACCTCTCTGTGCTCAAGAGAGCAAAGGACTATGTATGATCCACAGTGGGAGCAGGGCACTTAAATAACTTGGCAACTTTAGCCTGTGAATGTGAAACTTCAAAACACCTGGATATCAGGCCATTGGCAGCTTTGCCAAGATGAGACCAGGGCGTTATCTATTGTTTTAGCTTGTCTCTGGGGTGGTTTTTGTTTGTTTGCTATCATTTCTTTACCTTTAAGCATTCCTGGAACAAATTAACTGTCTCATTCTCCTCTTCGCAATTTGGAACACAAGACATTTAAAAAACAACAATTATTGCAGGGATAAGCAGGTTTTATTTATCTCTACTAAAGAGAGTGTACAAAGTATCAAATGTGTATTTCTGAGATCTGTGTTAGAGCTCCAGAACTGATACCTCAAGGCTTGGGACTGGGAATATTTTGCTGTATTATCTCCTGATTGTTCTAAACTTACATATAAACTTAAAATATGGCTTTAAATGGTGTGTGTGTGTGTGTGTGTGTATTTTTCTTTCTTTAGATAGGAATTAGATACAATGCTCCTGTCAGCTAATTTCAAGGTTATTATCTGCAGAAAAACTAGAGTTTTCTGGTGCCAAAGTAGCCCCCAGAATCACAGTTAAAGTTGCCCCCCACAACCAAAATTTGAAAGAGCACCCCTGTTTTTAGCCCCCACTGCTTTTCTTGGAAGGCTGTTCCAGAACTTCACTCCTCTGATGGTTAGACACCCTGGGCCATCAACAAGTTTAGGCTTGAAATTAGACAGTTTATATCCATTTGGTTTTGTGCCAATATTGGCACTTAACTTAAATAACTCCTCCCCCTCCCTGGTATGTATCCCTCTGATGTATTTATAGGGAGCAATCACATCTCTCTTCAGCCTTCCTTTGGTTAGGCTAAACAAGCCAAGCTCCTTGAGTCTCCTTTCATAAGACAAGTTTTCCATTCCTCGGATCATCCTAGTAGCCCTTCTCTGCACCCGTTCCAGTTTGAATTCATCCTTCTTAACCATGGGAGACCAGAACTGCACACAGTATTCCAGGTGAGGTCTCACCAGTGCCTTGTGTAATGGAACTAACTCTTCCCTGTCTCTACTGGAAATGGCTCGCCTGATGCATCCTAGGACTGCATTAGCCTTTTTCACAGCTGCAACACATTAGCAGCTCATAGTCCTCCTGTGATCAACCAATACACCCATGTCTTTCTCCTCCTCTGTCGCTTCCAACTGATAAGTCCCCAGCTTATGGAAAAAATTCTTGTTGTTAGTCCCTAAGTGCATGACCTTGCACTTTGCACTATTAAATTTCATCCCATTTCTATTACTCCAGTTTTCAAGGTCATCCAGATCTTCTTGTATGATATTCCGGTCCTCCTCGCATTGGTAATGCCTCCCAATTTTGTATCATCCACACATTTTATTAGCACAATCCCACTTTTTGTGCCAAGGTCATTAATAAAAATGTTAAATAAGATTGGTCCCAAGACTGATCCACTAATAACCTCCCTCTAGCCTGACAGTTCACCTTTCAGTACGACACGTTGTAGTCTTCCCTTTAACCAGTTTCTTATCCACCTTTCAACTGCCATATTAATCTCAGTCTTCTCCAATTTAACTAATTTCCCCTGTGGAACTGTGTCAAATGCCTTACTGAAATCCAGGTAGATTAGATCTATTGCATTTCCTTTGTCTAAAAAATCAGTTATCTTCTCAACAAAGGAGATCAGGTTGGTCTGGCATGATCTACCTTTTGTAAAACCATGTTGCATTTTATTCCAGTGACTCTGAAAAAGATATGGAGGTCATGGTGGAAAATCAGTTGAACATGAGCTCCCAGTGTGATGGTGTGACCAAAAGAGCTAATGTGATCCTGGGATGCATAAACAGGGAATCTCGAGTAGGAGTAGAGATTATTTTACCTCTATATTTGGCACTAATGCAACTGCTGGTTGTCCAGTTCTGGTACCCACAATTCAAGATAGATGTAGATAAATTGGAGAAGTGTCAGAGAAGAGCCACAAGAACGATTAAAGGATGAGAAAACCTGCATTATAGTGAAAGACTCAAGGAGCATTTCAATCTATTTAGCTTAACAAAGAGAAGGGCAAGGGATGACTTGGTTACAGTTTATAATTACCTAAATGGGGAACAAATATTTAATAATGAGCTCTTCAATCTAGCAGAGAAAGGTCTAACACAATCCAATGGCTGGAAGTTGAAGCTAGACAAATTCAGACGGGAAGCAAGATGTAAATTTTTAACAGTGAGAGTAATTGAACATTGGAACAATTTACCAATGATCATGGTGGATTCTCCATGACTGACAATTTTTCAGTCAAGACTGGATGTTTTTCTAGAAGATCTGCTCTAGGAATTATTTGGGGGAAGTTCTCTGGCCTGTGTTATAGATGATCACAATGGTCCCTTCTGGCCTTGGAATCTAGTAGGAGGAAAGGTTTTTCATAGATTCATAATTAGTCCCTTCTTCAGTTATTCTGTCTCAACATCGCTGAGGTTGGATTTAAGGTTTTATGCTACGATGGGACTTGGATAAGGTTGCGTTTATGTCAGGGTGGCTTCTGAGACCTTCTCCACTCAGTTCCCAAGGACTCAGCTCAACTCTGAACTCATTCCTGAGGTTTCTTTATTGGTATACAATCAAACTATCCTTGAGTTGATCAGGTTCAAGCGTAGAGGATGGGTACAGGGTATACCACACATCCAACGTACATAATCATGAATCAGCTTATATACCCACTTATATATAATACCTCTGGTTACCACATCACACACTTAATGATTGGTCTCCTGTTTTTTGTAGACAGCCCCCGTCTAGATCATGAGCTGTTCATGTGTTGCACTACATACTCAGGCACAGCTGCAAGCTATCACACTTACCGCCCTGCTATCTCTTTTCTACGAGCTGCATCTCTTACATATTTACAAGGCTACTGGACAGTCAGGCTTTGGCCATTATTTCATGTCCTTGCTCAGAACAGACCTCCAGCCGAGTGTTCTATCTGCCACGCGCACCTACTGAAATTGGGAATTGGTCCTGCTTCGAGCAGGGGGTTGGACTAGATGACCTTCTGGGGTCCCTTCCAACCCTGATATTCTATGATTCTATGATTCTATGAAATGCAAACGATTGCCCTAAAGGGGCCTGGGGTGTGGCACTGCCAGCTGTAAGAGCAACAGGTGTAAACCTAACTTGCTGTACGATGGAGCTGGATACGTTTATGAATGGGATCTCATGACAGGGTTGCCTGCAGCAGCAGCAGACTGGCTCAGTGAGGCAGGCGGGCCCTTCCAGCCCTACACAAGGGATGGAGGAGACTTCTCCTGAAACTGGCAATTTTTCCTTTGAACACGAACAGGACTGTTCCCCACTCTTGGGATGTTGCTGCACACCCCACAAATGCAGGAATACTTTGGCAAGCTCTGACCACTGGGGAGCCCTGGTACTATCCAGGAAAGGCTGTGTAAGGGGATGTGGCTTCCCGTGCACCCTCAGTTCCCTCCGTAATGAGTTGCTATCACCAGCCCCAAGATACAAACTGACATGCACATGATTCTCTCCGGTGCCACAACTCAGACAGTCATCAAGCCCTCGGATCGCTACCCCTTCCTGCTTCTCCACGTGGGCACCAATGATACTGCCAAGAATGACCTTGAGCTGATCACTGCAGACTACGTGGCTCTGGGAAGAAGGATAAAGGAGTTTGAGGCGCAAGTGGTGTTCTCATCCATCCTCCCTGTGGAAGGAAAAGGCCGGGGTAGAGACCCGTTGAATCGTGGAAATCAATGAATGGCTACGCAGGTGGTGTCGGAGAGAAGGCTTTGGATTCTTTGACCATGGGATGGTGTTCCAAGAAGGAGGAGTGCTAGGCAGAGACAGGCTCCACCTAACAAAGAGAGGAAAGAGCATTTTCGCAAACAGGCTGGCTAACCTAGTGAGGAGGGCTTTAAACTAGGTTCACTGGGGGAAGGAGACCAAAGCCCTGAGGTAAGTGGGGACGTGGGATACCGGGAAGAAGCACGAGCAGGAGAGCACAAGAGGGGAGGGCTCCTGGCTCATACTGAGAAAGCAGGACAAACAGCACGTTATCTTAAGTGCCTATACACAAATGCAAGAAGCCTGGGAAACAAGCAGGGAGAACTGGAAGTCCTGGAACAGTCAAGGAACTATGATGTGATTGGAATAACAGAGAATTGGTGGGATAACTCACATGACTGGAGCACTGTCATGGATGGATATAAACTGTTCAGGAAGGACAGGCAGGGCAGAAAAGGTGGGGGAGTTGCATTGTATGTAAGAGAGCAGTATGACTGCTCAGAGCTCCGGTATGAAACTGCAGGAAAAACCTCACAGTCTGTGGATTAAGTTTAGAAGTGTGAGCAACAAGGGTGATGTCGTGGTGGGAGTCTGCTATAGACCACCAGATCAGGGGGCTGTGGTAAACGAGGCTTTCTTCCGGCAACGAATGGAAGTTACTAGATTGCAGGCCCTGCTTCTCATGGGAGACTTCAATCGCCCTGACATCCGGTGGGAGAGCAATACAGCGGTGCACAGACAATCCAAGAAGTTTTTGGAAGGTGTAGGGGACAATTTCCTGGTGCAAATACTGGAGGAACCAACTAGGGGCAGAGTTCTTCTTGACCTTCTGCTCACAAGCCGGGAAGAATTAGTAGGGGAAGCAAAAGTGGATGGGAACCTGGGAGGCAGTGATCATGAGATGGTCGAGTTCAGTATCCTGAAACAAGGAAGAAAGGAGAGCAGCAGAATATGGACGCTGGACTTCAGAAAAGCAGACTTTGACTCCCTCAGGGAACTGATGGGCAGGATCCCCTGGGAGAATAACATGAGGGGGAAAGGAGTCCAGGAGAGCTGGCTGTATTTTAAAGAATTCTTATTGAGGTTACAGGAACAAACCATCCCTATGTGTAGAAAGAATAGTAAATATGACAGGCAACCAACTTGGCTTAACAGTGAAATCCTTGCTGATCTTAAACACTAAAAAGAAGCTTACAAGAAGTGGAAGATTTGGACAAATGACCAGGGAGGAGCAATAAAATATTGCTCGAACATGCAGGGGTGTAATCAGGAAGACCAAGGCACAATTGGAGTTGCAGCTAGCAAGAGATGTTAAGAGTAACAAGAAGGGTTTCTTCAGGTATATTAGCAACAAGAAGAAGGTCAAGGAAAGTGTGGGCCCCTTACTGAATGAGGGAGGCAACCCAGTGACAGAGGATGTGGAAAAAGCTAATGTACTCAATGCTTTTTTTGCCTCTGTCTTCACGAACAAGGTCAGCTCCCAGACTGCTGCACTGGGCAGCACAGGATGGGGAGGAGGTGACTAGCCCTCTGTGGAGAAAGAAGTGGTTCGGGACTATTTAGAAAAGCTGGACGAGCACAAAAGTCCATGGGGCCAGATGTACTGCATCTGAGGGTGCTTAAAGAGTTGGCGCATGTGATTGCAGAGCCATTGGCCATTATCTTTGAAAACTCGTGGCGATCGGGGGAGGTCCCGGACGACTGGAAAAAGGCTAATGTAGTGCCCATCTTTAAAAAGGGGAAGAAGGAGGATCCTGGGAACTACAGGCCAGTCAGCCTCACCTCAGTCCCTGGAAAAATCATGGAGCAGGTCCTCAAGGAATCAATCTGAAGCACTAGGAGGAGAGGAAAGTGAGCAGGAACAGTCAGCATAGATTCACCAAGAGCAAGTCATGCCTGACTAATATAATTGCCTTCTGTGACGAGATAACTGGTTCTATGGATGAGGGAAAAGCAGTGGACGTGTTGTTCCTTGACTTTAGCAAAGCTTTTGACATGGTCTCCCACAGTATTCTTCCCTGCAAGTTAAAGAAGTATGGGCTGGATGAATGGACTATAAGGTGGATAGAAAGCTAGCTAGATAGTCAGGATCAACGGGTAGTGATCAAGGGCTCCATGTCTAACTGGCAGCCGGTATAAAGCCGAGTGCCCCAAGGGTCGGTCCTGGGGCCGGTTTTGTTCAATATCTTCATAAATGATCTGGAGGATGGTGTGGATTGCACCCTAAGCAAGTTTGCAGATGACCCTAAACTGGGAGGAGTGGTAGATATGCTGGAGGGTAGGGATAGGATACAGAGGGCCCAAGACAAATTAGAGGATTGGGCCAAAAGAAATCTGATGAGGTTCAACAAGGACAAGTGCAGAGTCCTGCACTTAGGACAGAAGAATCCCATGCACCGCTACAAACTAAGGACTGAATGGCTCGGCAGCAATTCTGCAGAAAAGGACCTAGGGGTTACAATGGACGAGAAGATGGATATAAGTCAACAGTGTGCCCTTGTTGCCAAGAAGGCCAATGGCATTTTGGGATGTATAAGTAGGGGCATTGCCAGTAGATCGAGGGACGTGATCGTTCCCCTCTATTCGACACTGGTGAGGCCTCATCTGGAGTACTGTGTCCAGTTTTGGGCCCCACACTACAAGAAGGATGTGGAAAAATTGGAAAGAGTTCAGCGGAGGGCAACAAAAATGATTAGGGGTCTGGAACACATGACTTATGAGGAGAGGCTGAGGGAACTGGGATTGTTTAGTCTGCAGAAGAGAAGAATGAGGGGGGATTTGATAGCTGCTTTCAACTACCTGAAAGGTGGTTCCAAAGAGGATGGATCTAGACTGTTCTCAGTGGTAGCAGATGACAGAACAAGGAGTAATGGTCTCAAGTTGCAGTGGGGGAGGTTTAGGTTGGATATTAGGAAAAACTTTTTCACTAGGAGGGTGGTGAAACACTGGAATGCGTTACCTAGGGAGGTGATGGAATCTCCTTCCTTAGTTATTTTTAAGGTCAGGCTTGACAAAGCCCTGGCTGGGATGATTTAGTTGGGGATTGGTCCTGCTTTGAGCAGGGGGTTGGACTAGATGACCTCCTGAGGTCCCTTCCAACCCATATACTCTGTGATTCTATGATATGCTGCATTCCCTGGTGCAGAAGCACATCTGGGTACATTTATCCTATTGCCCGGTGTTTCCACCAGCAGTATGAACTATCCTCTCTGGTTATTTCTGTGCTTTGTGAGAAAGTGGGACAAGGACATGTGCCAAAGTCCACTCGGCCTGACGAAGAGGCTAGGAAGACCAGAGTTGTTGAGATGCAGAAAAGCTTCCAAGCTACTTTCTGAACCATTCATTGTATTATTTATGTCTGTCACGTCCTCTCTTATTCACATACTTTCAAATGTCATAATCCCAGTCCTTTCAATCTCCGCTGGTCAGAGCATGTTTCCAGGCCCTTGGTCACTCTCACTGCCCTTCTCAGAACCGCCAGTTCTGCAATATCCTTTCTGAGATGGGCTAACTAGCACTGCAGACGGCATCCAGGGCAGACGGAGTTAGGTAAAGGCATTATGTTTGTTTTCGGTATTATTCTCCATCCCATTCCGTCAGTGGCACTTTTTATAGTGGTGGTGGTGGCGGGGGTGGGGTGGGGTGGGGGGGCTGAAAGCCAGCTAAGGAAACTAAACCATGTGTCAGGTTTCAGAGTAGCAGCCGTGTTAGTCTGTATCCGTATAAAGAAAAGGAGTACTTGTGGCACCTTAGAGACTAACAAATTTGTTAGAGCATAAGCTTTCGTGAGCTACAGCTCACTTCAATGGATGCAGCCGATGAAGTGAGCTGTAGCTCACGAAAGCTTATGCTCAAATAAATTGACAGGTTTCAGAGTAACAGCCGTGTTAGTCTGTATTCACAAAAAGAAAAGGAGGACTTGTGGCACCTTAGAGACTAACCAATTTATTTGAGCATAAGCTTTCGTGAGCTACAGCATCCGATGAAGTGAGCTGTAGCTCACGAAAGCTTATGCTCAAATAAATTGACAGGTTTCAGAGTAACAGCCGTGTTAGTCTGTATTCACAAAAAGAAAAGGAGGACTTGTGGCACCTTAGAGACTAACCAATTTATTTGAGCATAAGCTTTCGTGAGCTACAGCATCCGATGAAGTGAGCTGTAGCTCACGAAAGCTTATGCTCAAATAAATTGGTTAGTCTCTAAGATGCCACAAGTCCTCCTGTTTTTTAAACCATGTGTGTGGCCAAAAGCAAAGTGCAATTCCTGCTCACACCACACGGGTGCAGCACAGCTCCAGGATTCACGGAATAACGCTAACTTCGTCCTGACAGCACCAGCAAACTTTCCACAGTGAAACCTGGGGGTGCAGCTGCACCCGCCGCACCCCTAGTTCCTGCACCTGTGCATTGGTTCACATCCCGGCATCTCGTTTGCTTTTCCGACCACAGCTGCCCACTGCGCACTCTGCAACGACGCCAAGGTCCCTTCCTTAATTGATACAGTTCATTGAGAGCCCTGTAAGGTGTATGAGTAATTTAATCTTTTCCCTCCAATGTGCAATGCTTTGTGTTTTTCAACACTGAATTTCATCGGCCATCGTGTTGCCCATTTCCTGGCTTTGTTAGGTCTCTCAAGTTCCTCATAGTGCTCTCTGGCCCTGGCTAATCTAAATAATTGTTTGACAATGTATGGACTATAAGGTGGATAGAAAGTTGGCTAGATTGTCGGGCTCAATGGGTAGTGATCAATGGCTCCATGTCTAGTTGGCAGCCGGTGTCAAGTGGAGTGCCCCAGGGGTCGGTCCTTGGGCTGGTTTTGTACAATATCTTCATAAATGATCTGGAGGATGGTGTGGATTGCACCCTCAGCAAGTTTGCAGATGACACTAAACTGGGAGGAGAGGTAGATACGCTGGAGGGGAGGGATAGGATAGAGAGGGCCCTAGACAAATTAGAGGATTGGGCCAAAAGAAATCTGATGAGGTTCAACAAGGACAAGTGCAGAGTCCTGCACTTAGGACAGAAGAATCCAATGCACCGCTACAAACTAGGGACCGAATGGCTCGGCAGCAGTTCTGCAGAAAAGGACCTAGGGGTTAGAGTGGACGAGAAGCTGGATATGAGTCAGCAGTGTGCCCTTGTTGCCAAGAAGGCCAATGGCATTTTGGGCTGTATACGTAGGGGCATAGCGAGCAGATCGAGGGACGTGATCGTTCCCCTCTATTCGACATTGGTGAGGCCTCATCTGGAGTACTGTGTCCAGTTTTGGGCCCCCCACTACAAGAAGGATGTGGAGAAATTGGAAAGAGTTCAGCGAAGGGCAACAAAAATGATTAGGGGTCTGGAACACATGACTTATGAGGAGAGGCTGAGGGAGCTGGGATTGTTTAGTCTGCGGAAGAGAAGAATGAGGGGGGTTTGATAGCTGCTTTTAACTACCTGAAAGGGGGTTCCAAAGAGGATGGCTCTAGACTGTTCTCAATGGTAGCAGATGACAGAACGAGGAGTAATGGTCTCAAGTTGCAGTGGGGGAGGTTTAGGTTGGATATTAGGAAAAACTTTTTCACTAGGAGGGTGGTGAAACACTGGAATGCGTTACCTAGGGAGGTGATGGAATCTCCTTCCTTAGTTATTTTTAAGGTCAGGCTTGACAAAGCCCTGGCTGGGATGATTTAATTGGGGATTGGACCTGCTTTGAGCGGGGGGTTGGACTAGATGACCTCCTGAGGTCCCTTCCAACCCTGATACTCTGTGATTCCATGAATGTAGAACAGGCATAACACTGAAGAATTAAAGTTAGCTTAAGTTTGGGTAAGGAAGAGAGAGTGTGTGTGTGTGTGTGTGGTTTCAGAGGAACAGCCGTGTTAGTCTGTATTCGCAAAAAGAAAAGGAAGACTTGTGGCACCTTAGAGACTAACCAATTTATCTGAGCATGAGCTTTCGTGAGCTACAGCTCACTTCATATATAAAGTCTGCTGCAGTTTCCACAGTATACATCTGATGAAGTGAGCTGTAGCTCACGAAAGCTCATGCTCAGATAAATTGGTTAGTCTCTAAGGTGCCACAAGTCCTCCTTTTCTTTGTGTGTGTGTGTGTGTGTGTGTGTGTGTGTGCGCACGCGCTGGATAGCTCCATTGGGAGGGGACTTGCAGAAGGGAGAAGTAGTGCGATAGCACGGGGGGAAAATAAAACTATTTCCCCATGCTTATTCCCTTCCTCCCCCTCCCGGCTCCCACTGTCGCTCACACCTTCTTGTTGGCTGTTGGAGGTGGGCCATCCTGATTGTCACTACAGGGGGATTTTCTCTCCTGCTGATAATAGCTCACCTTAATTGATCACTCTTGTTATAGTGTGTATGGTAACACCCATTGTTTCACATTCTCTGAGTATATATATCTATGTATATCTTCCTACTGTATTTTCCACTGCATACATCTGATGAAGTGGGTTTTAGCCCACGAAAGCTTATGCTCAAATAAATTTGTTAGTCTCTAAGATGCCACAAGTACTCCTCGTTCTTTTTCCTAATAAATGAGCATACCCCAAAGTAACGGGCAAATTTGGTAACACCCTGCAAGCCAGAATAGAAGCTTCTTGTGCATAAAGTATCACTCGGGCTTTTCCCCATTATTCTGCCTCTCTGTGTACGCTTGCCCAATAATATTCACATTAGGATGGAACATAGTATAAACACCACGCAATACCTCTCACTGATCTTCAGCAGTAGTCAATATAATATCACATGGTATATTGTGGAAATCCTCATCAGACATACACTCCCTTAATAATGTTATAAAATCATCGTGAGTTAAGCGGGGTGTAATAGACACATGGGTGAGACATTCTAGTACTGACTCCTTGTTACATTTCACAAGCTGTCTGCCTAATGCCCGCGCTTGTTCTGGTGTCAGAACTTTATCCCTCTCTTTTACCATGGGGGGTTGGTCACTCTGACCATGATACCTGGTGACTGAAGTCACAATCGGGACCATTGGAGGGGCTTCTTCCATCCATGGTGCAGTAGGTTTTACCGAGTGTGCCCGCTCCTTGGCAGCACAAGGGGTATACTGAGGGGGATAAACAGCTTCCCCTTCTTCCATTTCTTTAGTAAATTCCCAGCTCCCCTCCTTGTTTCAGGGGATCCTGGTGTCTGGCACTATGTAGACCTCTACAGGAGCTCAGCTCCAGCTGTAGCTCTTCTGTAGTTCTTTTGCATTCCCTATGATCTGCTTTTTGAGCAGCATTTTCTCTGACCTCTTGCATCAGCCTTCTAATGGCTGCTTGGGTTTCCTTAAGTTCCAGGCTATGGATTTCTGCAGCGCTGTCTGCTGTAGTGGCCTGTCTGTGAGCCTGTGCCACTTGTGATTCCAGCTGCAAGATCTGATTAGGTTTCAGAGTAGCAGCTATGAATTAGTCCGTATCCACAAAAAGAAAAGGAGTACTTGTGGCACCTTAAAGACTAACAAATTTATTTGAACATAAGCTTTCGTGAGCTACAGCTCACTTCATTGGATGCTTACAGTGACAAAGCCCTGGCTGGGATGATTTAACTGGGAATTGGTCCTGCTTTGAGCAGGGGGTTGGACTAGATGACCTTCTGGGGTCCCTTCCAACCCTTATATTCTATGATTCTATGATTCTATGATTCTATGAAAATACAAGAGGAAGATATGTATATACACAGAGAACATGAAACGATGGGTGTTACCATACAGACTCTAACAAGAGTGATCAGGAAAGGTGAGCTATTACCAGCAGGAGGGGGGGAAAGAAACCTTTTGTAGTGATAATCAAGGTGGGCCATTTCCAGCACTTTACAAGAACACTAGGAGGGGAAATAAACAAGGAGAAAGAGTTTTACTTTGTGTAATGACACATCCACTCCCAGTCTTTATTCAAGCCTAAGTTAATTGTGTCCAGTTTGCAAATTAATTCCAATTCAGCAGTCTCTAGTTGGAGTCTGTCTCTGAAGTCTTTTTGTCGAAGAATTGCCACTTTTAGGTCTGTAATTGAGTGACCAAAGAGATTGAAATGTTCTCCGACTGGTTTTTGAATGTTACAATTCTTGACGTCTGATTTGTGTCCATTTATTCTTTTACGTAGAGACTGTCCAGTTTGACCAATGTACATGGCAGAGGGGCATTGCTGGCACATGATGGCATAGATCACATTGGTAGATGCGCAGGTGAACGAGCCTCTGATAGTGTGGCTGATGTGATTAGGTCCTGTGATGGTGTCCCCTGAATAGATATGTGGACACAGTTGGCAACAGGCTTTGTTGCAAGGATAGATTCCTGGGTTAGTGGTTCTGTTGTGTGTTGTGTGCTTGCTGGTGAGTATTTGCTTCAGGTTGGGGGGCTGTCTGTGAGCAAGGACTGGCCTGTCTCCCAAGATCTGTGAGAGTTATGGGTCGCCCTTCAGGATAGTCTGTAGATCCTTGATGATGCATTGGACAGGTTTGAGTTGGGGGCTGAAGGTGATGGCTAGTGGCGTTCTGTTATTTTCTTTGTTGGGCCTGTCCTGGAAATCCTGGATGCCCCATCATCTCAGGCATTGGCACCCTGACAGCAGGATTGTCTGGCTATGTAGACTCCCTCCTCAGGAACTACGCTACCAGCACTCCCAGCTATCTTCGAGACACCACTGACTTCCTGAGGAAACTACAATCCATCAGTGATCTTCCTGAAAACACCATCCTGGCCACTATGGATGTAGAAGCCCTCTACACCAACATCCCACACAAAGATGGACTACAAGCCATCAGGAACAGTATCCCCAATAATGTCATGGCAAACCTGGTGGCTGAACTTTGTGACTTTGTCCTCACCCATAACTATTTCACATTTGGGGACAATGTATACCTTCAAATCAGCGGCACTGCTATGGGTACCCACATGGCCCCACAGTATGCCAACATTTTTATGGCTGACTTAGAACAACGCTTCCTCAGCTCCCGTCCCCTAATGCCCCTACTCTACTTGCACTACATTGATGACATTTTCATCATCTGGACCCATGGCAAAGAAGCCCTTGAGGAATTCCACCATGATTTCAACAATTTGCATCCCACCTTCAACTTCAACCTGGACCAGTCCACACAAGAGATCCACTTCCGGGACACTACGGTGCTAATAAGCGATGGTCACATAAACACTATCCTATACCGGAAACCTACTGACCACTATACTTACCTACATGCCTCCAGCTTTCATCCAGACCACACCACACGATCCATCGTCTACGGCCAAGCTGTACGATACAGCCGCGTTTGCTGCAGCCCCTCAGAAAGAAACAAACACCTACAAGATCTCTATCAAGCATTCTTACAACTACAATACCCACCTCCTGAAGTGAAGAAACAGATTGACAGAGCCAGAAGAGTATCCAGAAGTTACCTACTACAGGACAGGCCCAACAAAGAAAATAACAGAACGCCACTAGCCATCACCTTAAGCCCCCAACTAAAACCTCTCCAGCGCATCATCAAGGATCTACAACCTATCCTGAAGGACGACCCAATGCACAGCTACAGACTAGGGACCGAATGGCTAGGCAGCAGTTCTGCGGAAAAGGACCTAGAGGTGACAGTGGACGAGAAGCTGGATATGAGTCAGCAGTGTGCCCTTGTTGCCAAGAACGCTAATGGCATTTTGGGATGTATAAGTAGGGGCATAGCGAGCAGATCGAGGGATGTGATTGTCCCCCTCTATTCGACATTGGTGAGGCCTCATCTGGAGTACTGTGTCCAGTTTTGGGCCCCACACTACAAGAAGGATGTGGATAAATTGGAGAGAGTCCAGCGAAGGGCAACAAAAATGATTAGGGGTCTGGAACACATGACTTATGAGGAGAGGCTGAGGGAACTGGGATTGTTTAGTCTGCAGAAGAGAAGAATGAGGGGGGATTTGATAGCTGCTTTCAACTACCTGAAAGGGGGTTCCAGAGAGAATGGTTCTAGACTATTCTCAGTGGTAGAAGAGGACAGGACAAGGAGTAATGGTCTCTTGTTGCAGTGGGGGAGGTTTAGGTTGGATATTAGGAAAACTTTTTCACTAGGAGGGTGGTGAAACACTGGAATGCGTTACCTAGGGAGGTGGTAGAATCTCCTTCCTTAGAAGTTTTTAAGGTCAGGCTTGACAAAGCCCTGGCTGGGATGATTTAGTTGGGGATTGGTCCTGCTTTGAGCAGGGGGTTGGACTAGATGACCTCCTGAGGTCCCTTCCAACCCTGATATTCTATGATTCTACGATTCTATGACCCATCACTCTCACAGATCTTGGGAGACAGGCCAGTCCTTGCTTACAGACAGCCCCCCAACCTGAAGCAAATACTCACCAGCAACCACACAACACACAACAGAACCACTAACCCAAGAATCTATCCTTGCAACGAAGCCCGTTGCCAACTGTGTCCACATATCTATTCAGGGGACACCATCGTAGGGCCTAATCACATCAGCCACTCTATCAGAGGCTCGTTCACCTGCGCATCTACCAATATGATCTATGCCATCATGTGCCAGCAATGCCCCTCTGCCATGTACATTGGTCAAACTGGACAGTCTCTACGTAAAAGAATAAATGGACACAAATCAGACGTCAAGAATTGTAACATTCAAAAACCAGTCGGAGAACACTTCAATCTCTTTGGTCACTCAATTACAGACCTAAAAGTGGCAATTCTTTGACAAAAAGACTTCAGAGACAGACTCCAACTAGAGACTGCTGAATTGGAATTAATTTGCAAACTGGACACAATTAACTTAGGCTTGAATAAAGACTGGGAGTGGATGTGTCATTACACAAAGTAAAACTCTTTCTCCTTGTTTATTTCCCCTCCTACTGTTCTTGTAAAGTGCTGGAAATGGCCCACCTTGATTATCACTATAAAAGGTTCCCCCCACCCCGCTCTCCTGCTGGTAATAGCTCACCTTTCCTGATCACTCTTGTTAGAGTCTGTATGGTAACACCCATCGTTTCATGTTCTCTGTGTATATATATATATTTTCCTCTTGTATTTTCCACTGTATGCATCTGATGAAGTGAGCTGTAGCTCACAAAAGCTTATGCTCTAATAAATTTGTTAGTCTCTAAGGTGCCACAAGTCCTCCTGTTCTTTTTGAAGATCTGATTAGTTAATGCAGCAGTCCTTGTTTTTTCAGCGTTGATATTTAAAACCACTTGGTCTAACTGCTGTTTAATTTCCTCCCTCCTGGTCTGGAGAGAAGTGATCTCAGCTTTCAGTTTAGTTACCGCCCTGTGCAATTCCTGGCTAGCCAACGCTAAGCCGTACAACAAAGCACTACGCCTTTCTGCCTTCTTCGGCTGTTTCTTACATAGGCTGTAGTGTTCCCATAGAGTGATAAAGGTAGCCAGGGCATCAGGGCCAAATAATACCCCTTCCTTCCACCCTTTCTACCCTTGCCACATAAATCAACTGCAAAGTCTTAGGAAGTTTTTTTGACTCCAACTCCCATCCTTTCAGTGAGAAGTCACGGTCCATCTCGAGGAAAAATCCTAAGGGCCTTACCTCCGCCGTCCATAAAACTTGTTGTGACGAAGTGACTCAGCAGGGAGGGGGGAGTGTTGACCTGGGAATGTGCCCTGGGGATGGGAGACCTGAGAGCCTGTCACCTGAGCCAGGAGGGGGAGGGGGAGGTGACACCTCTGCCCAGGAATGTGAACAGAGGCTGCAGCAGGGAACCTGCTGGGTGGGGTGAGTTGGCAGTTTGGGAGGCTGGGGAGAGGAACACAGGGAACCCCAGGGCTGGGGTCTAAGCTCCCTGCTCCCCCAGAAGGACGTGATTGAGGGGTCCTGGTTGTACCCACAAGCTCTGTTGTGGACTGTGTTCCTGTTGTCCAATAAACCTTCTGTTTTACTGGCTGGCTGAGAGTCTCAGTGGATCCCAGGAAGAGGGGTGCAGGGCCTGGACTCCCCCACACTCCGCGACAACTGGTGGCAGCGGTGGGATCTACTGCACCCCGTGAACGGCGCTTCCTGCAGTAAGTGACTGGGGAACAGTAAAACGAAGGGGAATTGACGGGGACCAGGCGTGCTGAAGATTCAGAGAGAGACGGTTTCGGGGGGCGGCTAACCCCTGGGAATGTGTGACCAGAGAGAAAGACTTTTGCAGTAACAGGGTCCCCCGGGGGATTGCAGCGAGCGGTCCCAGGGGCGGAGGAGTCTGCAGCTCGACCCTGGCAAAGAGGTGGTGACCTCAAGAAGGACTGGCACACTAAGGGCTTTTCCTGGAAACCGTGGGAAGCTGCCCGGCCTGCGAGTGGCCAGCAGGGAGATGTACGCTAAACGCCTTAAGAGTGACCTGGTGGAGCTGTGCAGGCAGAGGGGGCTGCGCATCGGGAGGTCCACCAAGGAACAACTGATTGCCCAGTTGGAGGAGAGGGATCGCTTGGATGACCCGATCCCTGTCCCTGAGGGGAGCCGCCCGGCAGACGCAGCGTGGGCCCCGGGGCCTGACCGGGCTGGGAGGGGTCAGACTGCTGCCGAGGACATCCCGAGACCCTTCCTACCTATGCCTGGGGGAGGGGTTGGGGGAAGCCCAGCGAATACTGAGGGCACCCTGACCCCAGCACCCAGCAGGGGATCCTCCCGGCGGAGCTCCCCATCCCTGGAGCGGAGGCGGCTGGAATGGGAGAGGGAGATGAAAATGAGGGAGCTGGAGGATCATGAAAAACAACGTCAACATGAGGAGAAACAACGTCAACATGAGCAGGAGGAGAAGGAGAGGGAGCGTCAGGAGAAGGAGAAACAAAGACAGCATGAACTGGAGCTGGCCAGGCTGAAGAGCAGTGGGGCCCCGGCTGTGGTGAATGAGGGGGGACCCAAGACTGCAAGGAACTTTGATAAGTGCTTCCTGGCCCAGCGTAAGGAGGGGGAGGACATAGATAGCTTCCTGACGGCCTTTGAGAATGCCTGTGAGCTGCACAGGGTTGACCCTGCAGACAGGCTCCAGTTTCTCACCCCCTTACTGGACCCCAAAGCCGTGGAGGTGTACAGCCGGATGACAGGGCCGGAGGCAGGGGACTATGAACTGTTCAAACAGGCCCTGCTCCGTGAGTTTGGGCTGACCCCCGAGATGTACCGGAGAAGGTTCCGGAGTCAGCGTAAAACGCCTGAGGTCACCTACCTACAACTGGCCAACCGGATGCAGGGGTATGCCCGCAAGTGGACAGCTGGGGCCCGAGCTAAAGAGGACCTGCTTGACCTAATTGTACTGGAGCAACTGTATGAACAGTGCCCTTCCGACCTGAGGCTGTGGTTGGTGGACAAAAAGCTCGAGAACCCCCAGCACGCAGGGCAGCTGGCCGACGAGTTTGTGAACAGTCGGTCAGGGGGTAGCCGGGAGGAGTCCCAAAAGAACAGGCCCCCCCCGATGCAGAGAGAGAGTCACCAGGGGGCCTCCCAGCGGGGAAATAGGGAGAACCCCCTCCCAAGGGGAACGCCTGGCGTCGGGCCCCTCCGACCCGCTCGAGGGGACCAACGTGACCTGAGCTGCTATCACTGTGGCCAGAGAGGCCACATACGGTCCCAGTGCCCTGGGCTCAGGGACAAACTGAGCAGACCCAACCTACCCAGGGTTAATTGGGTAGGGACCCAGCTGGACGAGGGGCAGACGACCCAGGAAAGGGGGCCTACCAGTTTACCACCTGCTCAGGAGGGAAGAGTACCCCAGGCCAGCTCCACCAGAGGGCTGGAGGCTCTGGACTCAGGGCGCTCAGTTTACAGGGTGGGCGCGGGGCTGTCCCTCCGGAGAGAGTGCCTTGTTCCCCTGGAGGTGGATGGGAGGAAGGTCAATGGATACTGGGATACGGGCGCGGAGGTGACGCTGGCCCGGCCCGAGGTGGTGGCCCCAGATCGGGTGGTGCCCAACACCTACCTGACCCTGACAGGGGTGGGCGGGACCCCATTTAAGGTGCCCGTGGCAAGGGTACACCTGAAATGGGGGGCCAAGGAGGGCCACAAGGATGTGGGGGTACACCACCATTTGCCCACTGAAGTTTTGATGGGGGGAGACCTAGAGGACTGGCCAAGCAAGCCCCAGACCGCCCTGGTTGTGACCCGTAGCCAGAGCCGGCGAGGGCCACTGCTCCCTGACCTCAGGGAGGGTACCGCACCGGAGGCGCGGGACCCTACCCTGGTGGGAAGGGAGGGCCGAGGGGCACGGCTCAGAGAGGCTGAGGCCTCAGACCTGGCCACTGAGGGGGAACCGGTCCCCATCCCTTCCCCAGCTGCTGAGTTCCAGGCCGAGTTGAGGAAAGATCCCTCCTTGCGGAAGCTCAGGGACCTGGCCGACCTCAGGGTGGTACGGACCATGAGGAGAGGCTGCCAGGAGAGGTTCCTGTGGGAGAAGGGGTTCCTATACCGAGAATGGGCTCCCACAAGGGAAGTAGAGTCCTGTGGGGTCAGGAGGCAGCTGGTGGTCCCCCAGAAGTATCGCCGCAAGCTCCTGTACCTGGCCCATGACATCCCCCTCGCAGGGCACCAGGGAATCCGGCGCACCCGGCAGAGGTTGCTACAGAACTTTTACTGGCCCGGGGTCTTTACCACGGTCCGGCAGTATTGCCGATCCTGTGACCCCTGTCAGAGGGTGGGGAAGGCCCGGGACAAGGGGAAAGCGGCTTTGAGACCTTTGCCCATCATAGAGGAGCCTTTCCAGAAGGTGGCCATGGACATCGTGGGGCCTCTCAGCAAGACGACCCGGTCGGGGAAGAAATACATTCTGGTGGTGGTAGATTTTGCCACCCGCTACCCCGAGGCAGTGCCCTTAGCTTCCATTGAAGCAGACACCGTGGCCGATGCGCTCCTGACCATTTTCAGCCGAGTGGGGTTCCCCAAGGAAGTCTTGACAGACCAAGGCTCCAACTTCATGTCGGCCCTGCTCCGGTGCTTGTGGGAGAAATGTGGGGTCCGGCACGACTGGGCCTCAGCTTATCACCCCCAGTCCAACGGGCTGGTGGAGAGGTTTAACGGGACGCTAAAGATGATGCTGAAAACCTTTATGAACCAGCACCCGCAGGATTGGGACAAGTACTTACCTCACCTGCTGTTCGCGTACAGGGAGGTGCCCCAGGAGTCTACCGGATTTTCGCCTTTCGAACTGTTATATGGAAGGAGGGTGAGGGGCCCCCTGGACCTGATGAGAGACGAGTGGGAGGGGAAGGCCACTCCCGATGGAGAGTCAGTGGTGGAGTATGTCCTGATCTTCCGAGAGAGACTGGCTGAACTCATGGGCCTGGCCAGGGAGAATCTGGCCAGAGCCCAGAAGAAGCAGAAGGTCTGGTATGACCGCACGGCAAGGGCCCGTGCCTACGCCACCGGGGATCCGGTGATGGTTCTCATCCCTGTGAGAAAGAACAAACTACAGGCCGCCTGGGAGGGCCCTTTCAAGGTCGTCAAGCAGCTCAATGAGGTAAACTATGTGGTGGAGCTGTCGAACCGGGCGCACCACCGCCGGGTGTACCATGTGAATATGATGAAGCCATATTATGCCAGGGGGAATGTGGTGTTGGCCGTGTGTGGACAGTGGGAAGAGCAGGGAGATGACCCTTTAGTAGATCTATTCCCTGGGACCAGAGCTGGTTCCCCCCTGGAAACAATCCCCCTCTCGGATCAGCTAACCCCTGCCCAGCAAGCTGAGGTCAGGGGGGTGCTGCATCCGTACCGACAGCTGTTTTCCAACCAGCCTGGACGCACTAATCTGACTGTCCACCGGGTGCAGACAGGGTCGCACCCGCCAATAAGATGCTCCCCCTTCCGAGTCACAGGGAAAACTGCTCAGGACCTGGAAAGAGAGGTCCGGGACATGCTGGCTTTGGGGGTGATCCAGCCATCGGCCAGCCCTTGGGCCTCGCCGGTGGTGCTGGTCCCCAAAAAGGACGGGTCGGTCCGGTTCTGCGTGGACTATCGGAAGCTCAATGCCATCACTGTATCTGATGCCTACCCCATGCCCAGGCCGGACGAGCTCCTAGACAAACTGGGAGGAGCTCGGTACCTTACCACCATGGACCTTACAAAGGGCTACTGGCAAGTGCCGCTGGATGCAGATGCCCGACTGAAATCGGCCTTTATCACCCCTCTGGGGCTCTATGAGTTCCTGACCCTGCCTTTCGGCCTCAAGGGAGCGCCGGCCACCTTCCAGCGCCTGGTGGACCAGCTCCTGAGGGGGATGGAGAGTTTTGCCGTGGCGTATATTGATGACATCTGTGTCTTTAGCCAGACCTGGGAGGACCACGTGTCCCAGGTTAGACAAGTGCTGGACCGACTCCAGGGGGCTGGGCTGACTGTAAAAGCGGAGAAGTGCAAGGTGGGGATGGCGGAAGTGTCTTACCTGGGCCATCGGGTGGGGAGCGGCCGCCTAAAGCCGGAACCAGCCAAGGTGGAGGTGATCAGAGACTGGCCCGCTCCCCACACCAAAAAGCAGGTCCAAGCCTTTATTGGGATGGCAGGATACTACCGAAGATTTGTGCCCCACTTTAGCGCCATAGCCACCCCCATCACTGAGCTATGCAAGAAGGGGAAGCCAGACAAGGTGGTCTGGACCGAGCAGTGCCAGGTGGCTTTCCGGGCACTGAAGGAGGCTCTGGTCAGTGGCCCAGTTCTGGCGAACCCGGACTTTGACAAGGCCTTTGTGGTGTTCACCGACGCCTCCGACACGGGACTGGGGGCGGTGTTAATGCAGGAGGATGAAAAGGGGGAGAGACACCCCATCGTGTACCTGAGCAAGAAGTTGCTACCCCGGGAGCAACACTACGCGGCCATCGAGAAGGAGTGCCTGGCCATGGTGTGGGCCCTCAAGAAACTAGAGCCCTATCTCTTCGGGCGACACTTCACCGTCTACACCGACCACTCTCCCCTGACCTGGCTGCACCAGATGAAAGGAGCCAACGCCAAGCTCCTGAGATGGAGCCTGCTCCTGCAGGATTACGACATGGACGTGGTCCACGTGAAGGGAAGTGCCAACCTGATAGCGGATGCGCTGTCCCGGAGAGGGGGCCCCGAACTTCCCCAGGTCACTGGTCACAGTGACCCCGCTCAGTTCAGTCTCGAAGGGGGGAGAGATGTGACGAAGTGACTCAGCAGGGAGGGGGGAGTGTTGACCTGGGAATGTGCCCTGGGGATGGGAGACCTGAGAGCCTGTCACCTGAGCCAGGAGGGGGAGGGGGAGGTGACACCTCTGCCCAGGAATGTGAACAGAGGCTGCAGCAGGGAACCTGCTGGGTGGGGTGAGTTGGCAGTTTGGGAGGCTGGGGAGAGGAACACAGGGAACCCCAGGGCTGGGGTCTAAGCTCCCTGCTCCCCCAGAAGGACGTGATTGAGGGGTCCTGGTTGTACCCACAAGCTCTGTTGTGGACTGTGTTCCTGTTGTCCAATAAACCTTCTGTTTTACTGGCTGGCTGAGAGTCTCAGTGGATCCCAGGAAGAGGGGTGCAGGGCCTGGACTCCCCCACACTCCGCGACACTTGTCCCGCAGAGACAAAAATAAAGGAAGATTACAGAGGTTGGTCTCCGCCTTCGCTGGCCTGCCTGAGGGTTTTCCAGAATGCCCTCGGCGACACGGATGCCCCTGTGTTGCTGTGCCTTTCAGCAGTCATGCTCTGTAAACCTCTCCTGTTCAGTCAAGGGTTCATGGTTGCTGAACTAGCCCCTTACTAAAAGGCAGCCAAGCCATTTGACTCCTGGGGAGGCCAAGCCGTCCCCTAGTCACTCCGAGTGGAATGACTTCTCGAGCGCCTGGACCCGATCCGGCCATTCTCGAGACAAAAACTATCTCTCGGCAAAAATTAAACCAAGGGAGGAAAGAAACACGTGTTAGCGGGTTTCCCTATCCAAGCTGGCAAGCCGTAGGCTCTGAGCCTTCTTGCCCTTAGTGCCGGGACCAAACCCCCAGCGATCCCGCCCCGGGCGTTGGGCCATGCTGGTCACTGTACCAATGAAAACCAAATGAAATGGACTTCCGGATGGCAACAACCAATCTCAGAAGTCCTACTGCGGTCACCACTTGTTAGGTACAAGAAATAAAAAAATCGGAAAGGCAGCAGGGAGCCCCCTAACTATACCTGAGCTCACAATCTTCTACAGCATCTGTCATCGGGTTGGCAGCCACCCGCTATTGTGTAATCTCCCTTCCCTCCCTATGATGGAATAATGCCAATGGAAGCAGATGTCTATAAACCAAACAAGGTGTGTTGAGTTAGGGGAAACCGAGGTACACAAATGGGAATGGGAAGATGCATGAACATGAACTGACTCTTATTTGCTTTACAGGGACAGTAACTCAGTGAATGTGTGGCCTGAAGCCAAGGCCCAAGAGTATAAGGTAAGTATAACCTACAAGATCACCCTTCTGAGGGCTGCCCAGGACCTTGATCCTTTGGCTCGTACAGAGCCTCGGGAGAGGAACGCTGAGGTGATCCCGCGCTGGCTTGTCCTTCTCACCGGCTCCTCGTGACGCAGAAGTGGCAGCTGGGCGCTCACGGGCGGCTAACGACGACGGATGGTGACCGTGGGAGATGGTAATGGCCGTGGGTGACAGTTGGTCCGGAGTCTCGACCCGTGCCCCTGCCTCTCGGATGAGCAGCCCCCAACTGAGGTAACTGTCGGCCTTAGATAGATTCTCTGGCTCCAAGCCCCTTTGGGAAGTCCCGTAGAATCCCCCAGTAAATCCGGTCCAAACTGGTCCTTGTTTACCGCTGGCACCACCACTGACTGTTAAAAAGGGCGGGAAACACTCCAACTGCCCTTCCAGTCACATGACCAAATCCTCCATGTTGGGTCACAAAATGGATTCCATACCAGTACAATGAGTCATAATGATAGAAACAAAACAAACACAAACTTTAGGAATTTGCCCCAACAGGTGAGGGGCATGGCTTCCACAGTGCGGCGTTAACCCTTCCCTGTTCAGTACGGGGCGAGTTCACCCCATCACAGAGGGTCGCTATTTGTTGGACGAGGCGTTGCTGCTGTTCTTATTGCTGCACTGACAACTCCTGAGCTGCTGCTGTTGTTGTGTTGCATCTCCTGCTTGTCACATACAGTTACACTGTCTCATTGCACACAAAGAGGAGACCCTTTGATCTCGAAAACTAGAGAAGATGCTTCAGTCTGGGCTAAGTAGCTGCTCCTCTTAATGATTTAAATATAATAAAGTACAAATAGAATAGAATATTTCAGCTATTATACAGCAGAACCCCGTTTATCACATCTAATTGGGACCGGGGCCAGATCAAATAATCAAAAGTTCGGATAAGCTGGAGAATGGGAAAGTGCAAGGCTGCAGCACCATCCAGCCCTCACAGGAGAAATCGCCTGCTTCTGGACTGCGGTGTGCTGATTGTTCGGTTAATATGGAGAGCCAGATAACGGAGGGTCGGATAAACGGGGTTCTATTGCATTCCATCACAATCTGCCAAGACTCAACATGATAGGACGCCACATATTATACACTGCTATTAGTGATACTCTCAAATGGCTCGTCACACCTCCTCAACCTCCCCCCGGCCGCGAGCTAGGTATGAGAGGATTGTTGTCCTAATTGACAGAGCAGGGAAACTAAGGCTGAGAAAGGTACAGCGACTTGTCTTACGTCACACAGCCGGTCCGGGGCAGAGTTAGGAATAGGACCCAGGAGTCCCTGACTTTCAAACTAACCATCAATATTGAATTTCATACACTAAATGATCAGAATAAAGTGATCTCAAATGAGCTACAGACCAACCACTGTTCATAGTAATGATTCAGCAAATGTTTTAGAGGAACTAGAACGTTAGAGAGAACCAGGAACGGCTCAGAGACAATTAATGGAGAGGAGCAGCACAATCCATCAAGCAGATGATTGGTTATGGCTTATTTGCTGGGTCTTAAAAGAGAACAAAGTCTTGAATCTCCTCTCTGTCACTAGACCTCCAGCTCAGGCAATCAGCGTGGAGACTCTGAGGGGTGGGAGCCGAAAGTTCTCATCACCTGGCCCAAAGGATGGCCCGGATCCCCAGTGGGGATCACGGTCCGAGCACTCTTCCTGTCCCATCGCTTTGTGAGGGCCCCCCACAACGAGGGCTGGAGAGCAGCCCCCTCCTCGCCAGTGGAGGGAGGGAAGCAGGGAAAAGGGAAAACAGAAGAGATACAAATCGCAATGTCCTCAGTGACTCTAAGGGACAAAGGCCTAGGTGGGGAAAAAAATCTCCCCCCTTAACCTAGAGTTTCCCGTGCCCAGAATTTGGCCGGCACCAGATGGCTCAGGATGAACAGGTTCCAAACCGTTTTCTAGCTAAATTAGCAGTGGGAAAGGGGGAAACTCCGAAGAGGCTCCTCCTCGCGCTCACGTACCTGAACCTGAATTCTCCCTCAGTCCTCAAGGGGAGACCTCGGGAAGGAGACTCATGGCAGCAAAGCCCCGGGGGTCTCTGAGGTCACCCCTGTCCTGCAGCCTGTCCTGCCTGGCCATTGTCATGGACTCTCTGTGAGGTCACCGCCTCCCAAACTCCTTTGACCAATCAGCTGAGGTGCTGCAAAAGGCCCTTGTGATGTCACTGCCACACCCACCCCTGCCCTGCAGGGCTAATGTCCTGCACCTGGTCAGCCCCTTTGGATGTTTGAGCTGCTCGCCCTGTATCACCCCACTCACTCACTGCTCGCTCTGGGGATCAAGCAGGCCACTCATGAAAACATCAGAGGCTGCTCAATGTGCCACACTCAGGTTTTCAGAGATTTCTAGACTTTAAGGCCAGAAGAAGTATAAGTATAAGTAGGGGCATAGCGAGCATGTATCAGTAGGGGCATAGCGAGCAGATCGAGGAATGTGATCGTTCCCCTCTATTCGACATTGGTGAGGCCTCATCTGGAGTACTGTGTCCAGTTTTGGGCCCCACACTACAAGAAGGATGTGGATAAATTGGAGAGAGTCCAGCGAAGGACAACAAAAATGATTAGGGGTCTGGAACACATGAGTTATGAGGAGAGGCTGAGGGAGCTGGGATTGTTTAGCCTACAGAAGAGAAGAATGAGGGGGGATTTGATAGCTGCTTTCAACTACCTGAAAGGGGGTTCCAAAGAGGATGGCTCTAGACTGTTCTCAATGGTAGCAGATGACAGAACGAGGAGTAATAGTCTCAAGTTGCAGTGGGGGAGGTTTAGATTGGATATTAGGAAAAACTTTTTCACTAAGGGGGTGGTGAAACACTGGAATGCGTTACCTAGGGAGGTGGTAGAATCTCCTTCCTTAGAGGTTTTTAAGGTCAGGCTTGACAAAGCCCTGGCTGGGATGATTTAACTGGGAATTGGTCCTGCTTCGAGCAGGGGGTTGGACTAGATGACCTTCTGGGGTCCCTTCCAACCCTTATATTCTATGATTCTATGATAAGAAACCATTAGCTCATCTAATCTGACCCCCACCGCCACCACCCCGGATATCACAGGCCTCCTGTATAGCACAGTGGCTAGTTTGGGACCAAAGCACACCCCGGAAAGGCATCTAGTCTTCATTAGAAGACGTCAAGAGGTGGAGAAACCACCACTTCCCCTGGTAGTTTGAAGGAAACTGATGCAGAGAGGGGGAGGGAATTGACCCCAAGGCCACACAGGTGAGTCTGTATCACAATACATATGCACACCGACACTCTGCTAAGGTTGTACAAGCAGCCTTCATTCTGGTGTTTCCTGAAGTTTACAGGCCTGGTCTGCACACAGTTCTTTGTACTTATATAACTATTTTGGGTAGGAATGCATTTATTTATATCTACCTTAATAGTTGTCCCAGCACAGCTTCTAGCTGCACACAGTTATATCCTCATAAAAGTGCATTATACCGATGTAGCTTATTCCCCTCACTACACTGGTATAAAGCCCCTTTATACTGATATGTCTGTGTCCATACTAGGGAGATTGTAGTGTTTTAATTATACTAGTAGTGATCAGGCAGTACAACATTTTAGTGTAAACAAGCCCCTGCTCACTATCGCTCATGCACCTTTATATTGAATTAGAACAAAACAGTCAGTCTCTCGTTAAGGGGGAACAGAGATTGCCTCTGCACAGGACAAATGACACTCGGATACTTGGCCCTCAGATACTATGGTGATGGGCACCAACTGAGAAACCTAGATAAATAGCTCCATGTAGACAAACGAATGTCAGTGCAGAGGTGTCAAGGGGTTGCTGGTCCCTTTAAGGGGAATCTGGGCCCAGGCTACGTATGGGAAGCTAATTTAAAAGCAAAGAGCCCATGTAGGGCACATGATTGTCTATCAGGCACCTGGCCCTGATCAAAGGCCATCAGGACTCAGCGGCAAGGAAGGGCTCTTGGGAACAGGCTCGTTCTGTTGCTGCAGGAGGAGACCTACAGCATGTTTGACTCTCTAAGGTGTCAGGTAAACTGATGGAGTAGAAAGAGTCCAGCTTTAGCCCCCAGCTCAGCCAATCAGCGTTGAAACTCTGCAGGGCAGAAGGCTGAGGGTTCTCACCACCTGGCCCAAAGGATGACCCAGATCCCCAGTGGGTCCGAGCACTCTTCCTGTCCCATCGCTTTGTGAGGGCCCCCCACAACGAGGGCAGGAGAGCAGCCCCCTCCTCGCCAGTGGAGGGAGGGAAGCAGGGAAAAGGGAAAACAGAAGAGATACAAACTGCAATGTCCTCAGTGACTCTAAGGGACAAAGGCCTAGGTGGGGAAAAAATTCTCCCCCCTTAACCTAGAGTTTCCCGTGCCCAGAATTTGGCCGGCACCAGATGGCTCAGGATGAACAGGTTCCAAACCGTTTTCTAGCTAAATTAGCAGTGGGAAAGGGGGAAACTCCGAAGAGGCTCCTCCTCGCGCTCACGTACCTGAACCTGAATTCTCCCTCAGTCCTCAAGGGGAGACCCCGGGAAGGAGACTCGTGGCAGCAAAGCCCCGGGGGTCTCTGAGGTCACCCCTGTCCTGCAGCCTGTCCTGCCTGGCCATTGTCATGGACTCTCTGTGAGGTCACCACCTCCCAAACTCCTTTGACCAATCAGCTGAGGTGCTGCAAAAGGCCCTTGTGATGTCACTGCCACACCCACCCCTGCTCTGCAGGGCTAATGTCCTGCCCCTGGTCAGCCCCTTTGGATGTTTGAGCTGCTCGCCCTGTATCACCCCACTCACTCACTGCTCGCTCTGGGGATCAAGCAGGCCACTCATGAAAACATCAGAGGCTGCTCAATGTGCCACACACAGGTTTTCAGAGATTTCTAGACTTTAAGGCCAGAAGAAACCATTAGCTCATCTAATCTGACCCCCACCGCCACCACCCCGGATATCACAGGCCTCCTGTGTAGCACAGTGGCTAATTTTGGACCAAAGCACACTCCAGCATGAAAGCTTGGTGGACTTTCTTCTTTCCTGCCTGGGACCTCCTTCCCCAGTTCAGTCTTTGTTCCTTTGATGTTTTTGGGTACTGTGTTGTAGGGGGAGTGAGGCCAAGTGATGGTGTCACTTCCCCTCTTTTATAGTTTCTTCCAGCTTTCTGGAAAGATCTTTGCTCATGATGGAGGGTCCCCCCACCCCTGTCAAGCATCCTCCATTGCCTACGTGCTCCCTCTGGGAAGCCTCCATTGTAAACAATTCCTGAGATAGTCTTTGGGCATGTGGATTCCCTTTAATGGGGTCATTAGCACTGTCTAGCTTCTTCATTGTTGTACCTGAAAGGCTGGTCGTGGGTGTTTCCAACTTCAGAACATATTTCAGTAACACACACATAGCAAAACTTCATAACTTCCCATACAATGATAGCACATACAATCTAACAGGGTATTAATGTTCAACAAATCCAGACTTTTAGAATGATACTTTACAAGGCATACTTTGTACAAAACATATCATAATTACATGGTAGTGGTGAACATGGGGGTGCCAGGGTGTTGCTTTGAGGCACAGAGAGTCACAGTTGTTATCAATGTTGCTATCTTTAGTGTATGAGTAAAGGGCAGCAGAACTGGGCTTTGCCTGTCCTGATTGAGGACCCAGGAGGTGTGGGCTCTCTCTCAGAGCCTCTGCCCCCAGCATGGTTTAACCTGTCCCTCCCCACTGTTCAAAGACAGAGCTAAGTAGGCTCCAGTAGGAGTCCTTTGTTTGATTAAGTGCTCACTAGAGCGGAAATCACCTGTTGTGGGACAGCGTTTCTGAAATTCCCCCATTAGGAGATGACAATCGCTGAGAGCTGAAAGTTACTAAGAGCTGGGCACAAACCTCAAGAGACTGACCTGCAGAGGTCACAGTAGAGAAGCAGGTGACTGCCCCCCACACGCTGTCCTGCTCACAGGTTTATGATTATGAATCCTGCTTGTGGCATTTTCCCTCATTAACTTCGGGTGACTTCCCTCCTTCCATGAAAAGTGGCTTTCCTACACGCAGACTCTGCGAGATAGGAAGTACTGCCTCTCAGAGGCGCCCGGGGTGGTGTGTAATTGTCCCAGGTTACTGGTGGGGGCTCGAGCCAGCACCTCCTCTGATACTGCATGCAATATCATCTGTGGATCTGAGCACAGCATGGGACTCGAACTCACCACCTGCCCATGCAGAGGCACCAGGTGCTGACAATGGAGAGATGCCCCCACCCACCTGGCTTGGTGCTTGCTTAGAGGTGACCAGCAAAGGGCTTGTTAAAAGCTGGGCTTTTACTTTTTGGCTGGTGTGTAATGAAGGCCTGAAAGGTTTTTGTGAGGAGTTTTTCCTCCTGGATTGGTCTCTTAGAAAATGTCAGGAATGTTAGGCCCAGTGTACACTGGCTTTGCGGGGAGGATCTCTGGGATGTTTATAAGGAGATTTAAGATCTTTTCGACATGGGAAGGTTTCTAGTAGCACTTTAGTTTTTCCAGCATAACCTGCTTTGCCCTCCCCACACAAGGGACATTTCCCCACTTTACCTTGCATCTTATCCTCGTATAATTAAACCACTTTGGAAGCAGCGTAACTCTTATGGAATGAGATATGCCACCATCAGCCTCATGGGCATGTGTCCCCATTTGGAATTCACTATACGGCGTCAAGCAGTCCTCCCACTGCTATCCCACACTGCATTGCTTCATGTCTGGATTGGCCTGTCTGGTTACTGGGCACTCACCGCTGCTCTGGGGGTCATATTGATCAAATGTCTGTTTCAATGCTGGCACAAGTCCAAGCACAACGGTTTGCAACTCTAGCTTGTGGCAAGTGTACAGACCCCAAATCCACAATAGCCACCTGCTTCCCGGTGGTCCTGGATGTTCTGGGCAGAGAAGTGCCTTCAATTCCATCCTTCCAGTGGTCGCTGGAACGTTAAGATCAGCAGAGAGCACGCAGAAGGCGGGGCACTTCTGGGATTTTCCCAGCGCCATATCCAAGCTAAGGAATAGCAGCAGAATTACAAAAACAAGTCTCCCGGTAATGCTGACCGTACACGTGCAGCAGGGCCAGGACAAGAGAGTGAAGAGCCGGAAACATTCTGAGCAGTTTCCCAGGGAATGCCTGGACCAAATGGACAAAAAAAAAGGGGACAAGCAAGGAAGGATGCCGGAGCTTATGACGAAGCAAACAGGTTCGCTGGAGAACCCTGTTGCATGCGCTCATGAGTAACACCCCAGCCTTCCCCTGTCCTGCAGCCTCTTGAGAGCCCAGAAAACAGAGACGCTTTTAACTTTCTCAACTGCAAAAGGACAGACATTGCACCCATGCTGTTCTGTCTCACCAGGTAGGGCTGGTTGGCCAAGCCCATAATCCGTGCTCCGCCCAGAGACACTGGTTCAGGAAAGTATCACACAGCAGCAGCTGCCAGGTTTCATCCTCCTCCCCTAGCGGTATCCATGTGGCGTCGTTGGAAGCATGATGGCAGCAATCTCCCATCTACTCCAAAGCCACCCATCCACCTGGAGCACCTTGATTATATTAACAACTGTCAGGATCACGCTGCCCAGACGGGCTTCCTCCGTGTGGCCTGACAGCCATTTTTGAACGTTTGTATTGAAACTGAAACAGGCTGAAAATGGGACCGGCTAGTGAAAACCAGACTGATTATGGGATCCCATGGAAGGAATGGGGAGAATTTGAAGAAGCCCCAGAATGCCAGAAGGTGGCCCTTAACTCATCGCAATATGTGACCCATTGTGCAATGAGCCTAGTGGCCACAGATTCCACCTTGGATACCTGCCCAGAATGCTGTGCACTAATTTCAGGGTAGTATGGACACTGAGTTTCACAAGGCAAGTGACGGAAGCTGTCTTTGGGTTTGTGATACCTGTATAATTATAACATAAAGAACACGGTCAAGAAGACTTCCCTGTGCAGACACGAATTTAGGCTGAAGCTCCCACGGCAGCTCCAGAATCCCAGTGAGCAAAACCATCTGCTCCCGCTCTGTCCCAGATCTTCCACCACAGAGGCCAATCATCTGTTCTGGAGGCAAATGAGCTTACGCCCAAAGTACAATGAAAACTAGCTGTGAGGAACACTTGAAGGCAACCTAGCAGATGTCTACCACACCGGCTGGGAACGTGAAGACAGCTTGATGGTGGGGTGGGGCTGCTTGACATGCTGTGAGGGTGGTGCCTGGCCATTCTGGGGATTAGCTCTGTGAGGTCAACACCCCTTCCTGCGGTCACACGCCAACTCCCGCTCTCGGTCTGCAGCCCTCTCTTCCTCCAGGAGCTGCTGCTGCCTCTCAGTGACTCAGCCCTCCGGCCAGGTTGCTCAACGCTCCCCCCTTTGAATAGTCCTTCAAAGTCTCCTCTGTTCAAGGGGTGTCCAGCAGTCCTCATGTCTAGTGCCCTGACCCTGTCACTCCTGCAGACCCAGGAAGTCTTCCAGCTCACTGCCCCGCCAGTGTCACTTCCCCAGGGGCAGGTAGGAGAACCCGGGCCTGCCCTGTACTCCAGCTCAGGGACCTTACAACACCCAGCCAAGGTCTGTTCAGTCCCCAACTTTGCTGCTTGCCCCCTGGGTTGCTTCCTGCTCTGTGTCCCACAGGCTCCCTTCTCCAACCTGCTCTCTTCTGGGTCCACCCTTCCCTCCTGTCCAGGCCCCCAGGGGCCTACTCTTCCCTTAGGTTCCCTCCTTCCTTCTCTACTAAACAGAGGGTGACCACAAACTTCCTCCCAGCCGCCTTTGCTGCTGCCAGCCTCCTGTGTTTACATGAGCGTAGCCCACCTCAGCTCAGGTGAGCTCCCCTTTCATAGAATCATAGAATATCAGGGTTGGAAAGGACCTCAGGAGGTCATCTAGTCCAACTCCGAGCAGGACTAATCCCCAATTTTTGGCCCAGATCCCTAAATGGCCCCCTCAAGGATTGAACTCACAACCCTGGGTTTAGCAGGCCAATGCTCAAACCACTGAGCTAACCCTCCCCCCTTTAATCAAGGCTCTTCGCCCAGCATCTATCTCCTTCGTCTGCTGCTTCATTGGCTGATTGGACCTGCCCAGCCTACTCCAGCCCTCACTGAAGCAGCATGGGGAGTGTACCCCATCACACCTGGATGAAGAACTCCAGCCCCAGCCGCTCTCACGGGGGAGACTGTGACACTTCCTGGTGGTCTCCAGGGGTGTGAGGTGCCTCGCTTTGCCCTTGGCACAAGGCAACTTTGTCTGTGCCGCCGGAGGACAGCTCCCTGAGTCCCCTGGCCACGGGCACCATAAGTCATAGAATCATAGAATCATAGAATATCAGGGTTGGAAGAGACCTCAGGAGGTCATCTAGTCCAACCCCCTGCTCAAAGCAGGACCAAAACCAACTAAGTCCTTCTCTCCAGGCCTAAGGTTAGCGACGGGCACACTCCAGCTCCTTCTTGTGGGTACGGAGAATTTATTCCGTGATCCATGCCAGGGGTTTTTCGAGTTTTGAGTATAGCAGCTGGGTCTCATTATCCGGTGCAGGTTCAGGCATTTATTAGAGACTGAGGCCACGTCTACACTGACAAGCTTCCAACACTGTAAGAGCCCTCGCGTAGCCGCATTATGCCGACGGGAGAGAGTTCTCCCGTCGACATAATGAAACCAGCTCAATGAGTGGCTGCAGCTACGTTGGCAGGAGAGCATCTCCCACCGACTTAGTGCTGTTCACATGACCGCTTATGCCTGTGAAACTTATGGCGCTCAGGGCGTTGGTTTTTCCACACCCCTGAGCGACAAAAGTTTTGCTGACATAAGTGCTAGTATAAACGCGGCCGGAGTTCAGGGCACAAAGGGTACGGAAGCCACATGCTGTGTTCTGCGAGCTGCAGGGTTAAGTCTGGGGCACCGTAATGTGACGCGATATCCTGCGTCAGGACACGACACTCCCGAGCCTCTGCTCTGCTGGGCGCTCCCAGAATTCACTGCTCCCCGCTCCGCTGGACACACCACGTGTAGGTTTGGAGAGAGTGAAAACAAGGACGTTTATCTAACGAAGAACAGAGACTCGCGGAGGAGCGAGTAGATATATTGGAAACAAATGGTTCCAGATCAAAGAAAATCATAATATGTCCTCCAGAGCCGGGACTTGATGAACAAGATACTCCTGTGTCCGCTTGTCGTGCCAATCCCTGCTGGCTGCGTCGCTCCCAAAGGGGCAACTGCTCTGCCAGGTGCTGAGCTCTGAGCCCCGGGGAGACACAGAGGGGCTGGAGCCTGGGGGCTCCCATCTTGCATTGCAGAGCCGTGGGGCTCACCCCTGGACGAGGGGAGACCTAGGACCTGGCACGTGAGCAGGGGTGCTGATGCCAGAGAGACAGGGTAAAGGCAGGGCACCCATGGCAGCAGCAGGAGCACAGCCGGGGGCATCTTCTCATTCCAGGGGAGCCTTTGCCAGGTCAGCGAAGCTGATGCAGGTGTTGAGGTGCAGCCTCAATCATCCCTCCCGTGCTGGCCCACCTCCTCCCCAAAAGAGTACCCCCCCGGGGCCTGTGGAGAGCCCTCCATGGACACAGGCACCCTCGCAACTCCACGTCCCCATCCTGCCCATCCCCCGCTCTCCCCCACTCTCCCAGGAAGCCCCCACCAGTAGCCCCTTCCCCAACTCACATGCACCTGAAGCTCCGCCCCTGCTCACCTCCGCCCCTGCCCACACATCCATGGGGTGAAGGTTTGGACTCCCATCTGGGTGCCTGTTGCTCTGGCCGTCATTTGCCCCAGGAGCATTGGAGTTTCCAGAGCAGCTGGGGAGCCAATCCTATTGACCAGCTAGGGAAACTGAGGCAGAGAGCCCCTATAACCGTGGTGGAGAAGTACACACCCATTGTACTCTGACTGACCGCACCCTGCAGCCCCTGCTGAATGCCCTTGGCAGTGCCTGGGACCTGCCTTACCCAGCCACTGGCGCCCGGCAAGGTGTTTGCTGGCATGCGGCTCTGATGCTTTGCTCGCTGAGAAATGAGCTGAGGGGATGTCAGACCAGGCAGATGGGCAAAACACTCTGAACAGACTGGACCTGTCCATGGGCCCTCATCTGGCAGGTGTTTGGATTCCTCTAGGGCTGCCCTGTACACAGAAGCCCTAGGTCTCCTGTTGCGGTTACTACCTTGTGGGTAATTAAGGTGACTCTCCACACCCCATCACCTTAATTACCCACAAGGTAGTAACCGCAACTCACTGCTTAAAGGTGAAGATGTTTTGTCCAGCCAGGAACTTTCTTCAAAGTCTTCTTGGGCTAATGCTATAATAATAATAAATCTACCCCTTGCCTGGGTGCCTTTCACAGCAGCACCTTAGAAAGGTGGGTTAAAGTTTTTATCCCTGTTTCGTAACAGCTGGGGAAACCGAGGCACGGCAGGGCGCCAGGATGTGCCCAAGGTCACTCACCAAGTCCCCGGCAGAGGCAGGAGCAGAACTCTGGGCTCCTGCCAGTGCTGCATGATGTTAATTGTGCCACACGAGAAAAAAAAGCCAATTGTGTTTTTTCAAAACAGGTTTAATTTCAAAATATTAGTAAACCAGAGGCAGACACTGCGTTTTATACACACCAGAGACGCAGGCCTGCTGAGGCTTCAGCTACGGGAGGGGGGCTCCGAGCGGGGCTGGGGCCGCCATGGCCCACCAGTGGGGTAGCTTAGATCTTAAATCTTTAGGGGTTGGGGCAGTGTCTTCAAATACCCCCAGCCCGGCTCCCCTTCACCATCCGCTGACTTGCTTCCGAGCCACCACTCTTGATTTGGTTCGCTTTGTTCTCCCCCCCACCAGTGTGACCCGGGCCCCTTGGAGCCTTGGGAGGGCAGGGGAAAGCCGGCCCTTTGTAGCCAGTCTAAACCAACCGGGGCCACTCTAAGAGGAGATGTGGCTATAGCCGAGTAAGCGAAGATGGGAGAGAACCAGCCGTCGCCAGGGTGTAATGCAGGGTGTATTTACAGTGATACAGGGTAACAGCGGGCGTTCACGGCACTTCTGGCCCCGGGCACCTCACCAGCATGCACCCTTTTAGCGGGCGCTGAGCTCGCAGTCTTTGTCTCTTTCGATTTCAGCCATTTGCTGCCAAAGGAATCGAAGTTCTGAAACTACGTGACCAAAGCGGGAGCTTCCTCTGGGGGTGAGGATTTGCCCCCGAGCCCTCTCAGTTGAACAGCGTGAGTGTTGCTGACTCTGGTGACAGGAGTGGGATGGGTTTGGGGGATTCTGGGTATATGGGATCAGTGCCACGGTGCTAGGTGCTCTACACGCATGGCCCAGAGACAGGCCCAGCTCGTTGGCGGAAGGAGCCCGGTGTTTCGCTGTCACAAACAGCATCTCAGCTCCCAGGCAGATCCTGGGCGTGCTGGGCCGGCGCCGTCTTTTCCGCTTGCGGAGCGGGCAGGCGGTTTGGACACAGAAGGGGCAAATCTAGGGATGCCAGTTTTGGTTGGCTGTATTCCTGGAGGTTTCATCACACAACAGACTAATCTTTAATTCCCGGAGACTCCAGGACCATCTTGGAGAGATGGCAGCCCTCAGCGAATCGCGAGCCTCACACAATCCACCCACCCAGCCCCGCGTTAAAAACGTCTCTTTACAAACCAGAAAGGCCAAAGGCTCCTTTGTAGCCACACTGGGTGCGCCGTGGCCAGGGACTTTGGGGAAAGACACAGGAAGCTCCAACCTGTTCTGCACCGGGCCTCAGTACCGTATGGGACGCTGGGCTTTACTCTAGAGCTGTGGAACGGGGAGGGCGGTGCCCCACCCTTCTCCAGGCATTACAGGAGGGCTGGCTCCGGTCGCCAGCCGCAGTCTCTGTGTTGGGCTCGGCTCCGTGTGGCCAAGGCGCTCACCCTCTCGGATGGGTTAACACTCTATGGAATCCTCCAGGAGCTGCATCAACGTGACCGGCATCCGGACGTCGCTGATGGGCAAGGGCGCCAGGGGGTCTTGGGACGTGGGCGCTCCAGGATCGGGGCCATCCTCCTCCAGCGTCTCCTCGCTCACCTCCTCCAGCACCGGCAGCTTGGGCGGGGGCTCGTGCTGCCCGCTGGGGGCTGGAGGCTGGAGGCTGGCGTCTGTGTTGCTGCCGTCGGTGTAGCTGGCACTGCGGGGAGCGGTGCGCTGGCTAGTTGCCGGGGCCCCCTCGGCCGGAGAGCCCCCTTCGCTGGCGGTGCAGTTAGGCAGGGCTTGGCTGGCGGGGAGCGGCTCCTGTTCACTCCAGCCTGCCTCCCCCTGGCCTGCAGCAGCTTGCGGCTTGTCTTGCAAAGGCTTGCTCGGCCCCACCTCCGTCTCCTGGCTTCCCGCCCCAGCCTCTGTCTGCTTTTCCTGGCTGCCCGGCTGAGGGTCGTGCGGCAGGGGCTCTTCCTCCTTCTCCCCCGCTGGCTGGGTCTCCACGGTGCCCTCCTCGGCACCGGGCTCTGCACTGGTGCTGCACTTCCTGGGTGGCGCCTGGTCTTCCTGGCAGGCGTCTTTACACCCTGAGGGGTCGAGCGTCTGCCCATTGGGGAGCGTCGCCGCGGCACCGTTTCCCTTCTCCGCGGGCGCTAACCCTGCCCCGCTCCGCGCTCCCGGCAAGCCGTCGGCCTTCCCCACGGAGTTGGCCAGAGGGCTCGCTTTGCCGGTCTGTGCCGGCTCACTCCTCCCCGTCGGCGTGGCCTGGGCCACCCAGGCCCCGGAGCTCTCCGCCGTTGTGTCTCCCAGGTCGCTGTAGCCTTCGTTCTGAAAGTAGATGTTGCCGGGGTGGGGGGCCGACTTCCCGGCGTTGACCTGGGGGATGGAGGGAAAGGGTCAGGCTCTGACAGTGCGGGTGCGCCAAAGGAAAACCCTCCCCCACGCTGATGCTAGCTGGGAAGGCAGCGGGGGCAACGGGGGGCGATCGTCCCCCAAGCTGCCTTCGCCGCGGGGCGGTGGGGGGGACGCAGGCACAGCTGGGAACAGAGTCAGACCCCAACGTTCAATTCTGCAAAATTCAACGATTGACTTAAAAATGACAATAAATTAAGCAACAATAAAGATCTCGAGTCTGGCCTGTCGGGGCCTGGACACGGGCGAGCCGCTTATGCCAGCCCTGCCGAAAGCTGCCTCACCCAGGCTGGGGACCGAAGTGGGCCTAGCGTCTGCACAGGGCAGCTCCCCACATCCAGGCTGTCCCGCCGCACCCCACATGGGAGGGGGCCAATAGCAGGTACAGTTCAAGAGGGCTCCTTCCCAGCCCTGGCATGGAGACACGGTGCCATCCGGGCACAGAGACAGCTGAAATTCACCAGCCCAGTCCGTCACGGCTAGCGAGGCGTTTCTAAAGCCCAGCTGAAGGGCGCGTCTGGTTTGTCCAGCATGGCACGCCCTGCCCCCGCAGGAGACGCCCCCGAACTCACGCTAGGCTCGGGGGGAGCGCGACCTCGACACCCCGGGGGTGGGATTTTTGCACCACACTCAGTGCCGGCCCCGCTCTGCTCCGACAGGCGTCACCAGCAGAACTCCCATCGGCTGCGGTGGGAGCAGAGCCGGGCTCCCAAGCCGAGGGGCAGGAATCATCGCGTCATTGAGCCGCCTCAGCCTGCCGTCAGCCCCTTGGCTCTGATCTGCGGGCCCAGCAGGACGGAGCTGCCAGCCGGGCCTGGGGGAACCTGCTCTGATTGACACGGTGCGACCCCGATTTACTTTGGGGGAGCAGGGTCAGAATGGGGCCTGGCACCTCACCGTTCACACACCATCTATACACGCCAGGCACCCAGTGGGGCCCAGCCTCCAGGCTGGAAATAGTTCACCCCCCTGACCTTTCGCCGTGCCCGGGGCTTTCTAGCAGGCAGCTCCTTTGGGCTGGACCGGGATCTGTCCTGTCCCCGGGCAGCCCGTGCCAGGGCAGAGGTGCTGGGAAGCATGCTGCTGGGGCCAGGTCCCCTCTGGCAGGGCGGGGTCAGGGCAGCTTCCCCCACCCCAGGGGTAGAGACCCCAGCCCACGTGCACCCCACAACTGTGCCTGCCCGGGTGGGGCGCTGCATAAGGTGTGAGCTGCACGGCTGCCTGCAGGGGTCAGCGTAGAACCCCGGGGCTTACCCAGTGTTTGCATACAACGTCCATCCATTGCCCCCCCCAGTCTACCCTCCCATCCATCAATCCAACTCTCCCTCCCTCCAGCCCCTCAAAATCCCCATCCCCCTGCCCCCTCCCCTCCTCTCCACAACACTTTCCCTTCCCCCACTGTGCACTAATGCGTCCCCTCCCCGGGGTACCCCCATCTGCCCTCAGGGCATCTTCCACGCCCCCCAACCTCAGCAGCCCCCTCTCCCAGCAGTTGGGCCTGGGCAGGCCTCTGCTGCAACCCCCGCTCTGACCCCACCCTGGAGCCCCTCCACTATGTGATGGTTTGCGGGGGGGCAGAGTGGGGCTGCAGGAGGTTGGGGTGGGGGTGACTCCAGGGCAGAGGTGGGGATGCTGGAGGGGGTAGCATGGGGGATGGGCATTCACATGGGAGCGAACAGCACATCTCCTCCTGCCCAGTAGCGGCCAGTCCCTCCAAGGGGCTCCGTAGCCACCAGGGCCCCTCCAGGAGTCACCGCCAAACACAGCAGCTCCCCGAGGGCAGCACCAGCCGGCAGCCACAGCCAGACCCAGGGGCATTGTGGGCACCCAGCCCCCGGGGAAACCTGGGGGCCTGTTACTCAAAGGTGCTGAGCACCTTGGCTGCATTTGGAGCCGGGGGTGCCAGACGCTCGGCTCCTGTGCCATCTGTCCTCACTGTCGGTGACCAGGCCCATGGCCTGGCTGTCTGAGGGACGATCTCCCCAGAGCTCGTTGTAGGCACCGAGTATTTAAGTGGCTGCTCTAAGGGGACGTCTACACTGCACTGGGTCTGCGAGCCCAGGGCAACTGACTCCCCTAACCCAGGCCATGGCCCCACCCTTGCTCCCCCTATTCCCCTAAACTGGGGGCTCAGCTCAGGTTGCCGGCCTGGAGCTCAGGGCCCAGGCCAGTAGGCAGCCCGGGGTGGCACGGGCTGGCCAGTGGCTCAGGGCATTTGTGGTTGGCTGGCATCTCAGGCTGGCCTGGGGATCAGGCCGGCAGCTCGGGCCAGCCAGCTGGCCCCAGGGCCAGGATGGTTTGGCAGGGGCTGCTCCGACAGCAGATCAAGTGCGGCATAGGGGGTGAGGTGGGGCCCGGGCTTTAGGAGGAAGGGGCAGGGCCAGGGAGCTAGGAGGGGTTCCCCCGCTGCCCATGCTCCCCGCTGTGCACTCACCGGCTGGAACCACTTTAAGCTCTGTCGGGCGGCAGGGCGAGCCGAGGGCGAGAGAAAGAGAGAAGCACAAGGCGTGAGAACGCAGTGAAACAGCAACACACACCGGCCGTCACACGCCAAGGCCTCTGCCTGGCATGCTGGGTCCACGGGTGGCTTCATCGGGGGCCAGGGGAAGGGAACTGTCTCATTTTCTCTTGTGTGGAAGGCTGGTCAGCGCAGCCGGGGGCAATTAGCCCCATTTCATAGGTGAAGAAACTGAGGCCCGAAGCCATGCTGTGATTTGGCCAAGGGTCGTACAGCGAGTCAGTAGCAGGGTTCAAAGCAGTGTATCCCCTTCCATGCTGGGAGCTGGGATAGAACCCCGGAGTCCTGGCTTCCAACCCCCTGCTCTAACCATTCGACCCCACTCCCAGCGGTGGGGCTAGAACCCAGGAGTGCTGGCTCCCAGCCCCATCTGCTCTAACAAGCTGACCCAGTTCGGGTCATCGGACCGGCCTGCAGTGGGGCAGGAGCAGGCCCATATGGTTTGGGGAGGAAGTGGCATTCCTGGGTGTCCCTGTTAGGCGGGGAGCAGATGAGAGGCAGGGGTGAGGGGTCCCCAGAGCTGGGCGAGGGGCCAGGCTGTGCCAAGGATGATTATGGGCGAGGCTGGACAGGGACTGAGTGGAATGAAACAGGAGAACAGGACAGAGGGACAGCGAAAAGCAGAGGTGCCGACTCTGTGGGTGCTCTAGGTCTGGAACACCCATGGAAAAAAATAGTGGGTGCCCAGCACCCCCAGACACAGCTAATCTGGCAGCACCCCCCATCAGCGAATCCGGGGCGCTGCCGTATGGCTGACTGGGGACCCCAGCAGCAAGGGGCAGGTGGGCGGGGTCCCAGAGCGGGGGCAGAGTGGGGGCAGGAAAAGGCGGAGCGAGGGCAGGGCCTTGGGGGAGGGGAGCAGGTGGGGCCTTGGGGGGGAGCGGGGGTGGAGTGGGGGCAGGGCCCCAGGGGGGAGAGGGGGTGGAGTGGGGGCAGGGCCTCAGGGGGGGAGAGGGGGTGGAGTGGGGACAGGGCCTCGGGGGGAGAGAGGGTGGAATGGGGGCAGGGCCTCAGGGGGGGAGGGGGTGGAGTGAGGGCAGGATCTTGGGGGGAGCAGGGGTGGAATGGGGTCAGGGCCCCAGGGGGGAGAGGGGGTGGAGTGGGGGCAGGGCCTCGGGGGGGAGAGGGGGTGGAGTGGGGACAGGGCCTTGGGGGGAGAGAGGGTGGAATGGGGGCAGGGCCTCGCAGGGGAGAGGGGGTAGAGTGGGGGCAGGGCCTCGAGGTGGGGAGCGGGGCGGGAGCACACCCAGAGAAAAGTGAATTTGGCGCCTATGGAGAAAAACCTAGCGAAAGGGCAGGCTGCCGCGTAGCACTGGGCTGAGCCCGACCCCTCGCCCCCCTCACCCCTTGGCTGTGGAGCGGCTGGTAGCCCCCCACCCCTCGTCTCACGGCCATTCCTTTCCAAGGCCCCTCGCATGTTTACACCAGGGCCGTGGCTCTCCTCTTCCTCCCACGGCTCCACCAGGCGCTTGGGGCGTCCCCCGGGCTTGCGGCTGGGAGCTTAAGCCGTTGCCTGGGGGCTTGTCCACACGAACACTCAGCTGGTGGCGAGCCGGGGCGGGAGCCTAGCCTGCCGCGTGGTGAGTGAGCCCCTGGCACCGTGCACTAACCGTTCCCTAGCGCACCCGGGTCGTTTCACAGTGGGGAGGCAGTGGAACGGGCAGTGCGTGGCACCTGGGTCAGACACCAGCGCACGGCAGGCTAATGGGGGGTAGATTCATGCCTCTGCTTGCCGCGCACTAAGGATGTGTCTAGACTGCACGCTCAGCCTGGGCTCTGACTCAGGTTTGAGCCCAAGCCCCGCTTCCGTCCACACACAAATCAGCCTGACTCGGATCAGCAAGCACTCAGGCCCGGGGGGGCGTAGGGGTGGGACAGAACCCGATTCCCGTCCAAGTCCCGTCATGCTGCAGTGTGGACGCGGCTCAAGCCACAGCCACCAGGCAGGGCTGTGTAGTACAGCGTGGATGTGCATGCACGGCTGTGAGCCCCGGGTGCAGCCGTTGTTACCGCAGGTTCACACTGCAGTGTGGACATAGAATCATAGAATATAAGGGTTGGAAGGGACCCCAGAAGGTCATCTAGTCCAACCCCCTGCTCAAAGCAGGACCAAATCCCAGTTAAATCATCCCAGCCAGGGCTTTGTCAAGCCTGACCTTAAAAACCTCTAAGGAAGGAGATTCTACCACCTCCCTAGGTAACGCATTCCAGTGTTTCACTACCCTCCTAGTGAAAACGTTTTTCCTAATATCCAATCTAAACCTCCCCCACTGCAAATTGAGACCATTACTCCTCATTCTGTCATCTGCTATCATTGAGAACAGTCTAGAGCCATCCTCTTTGGAACCCCCTTTCAGGTAGTTGAAAGCAGCTATCAAATCCCCCCTCATTCTTCTCTTCTGCAGGCTAAACAATCCCAGCTCCCTCAGCCTCTCCTCATAACTCATGTGTTCCAGACCCCTAATCATTTTTGTTGCCCTTCGCTGGACTCTCTCCAATTTATCCACATCCTTCTTGAAGTGTGGGGCCCAAAACTGGACACAGTACTCCAGATGAGGCCTCACCAATGTCGAATAGAGGGGAACGATCACGTCCCTCGATCTGCTCGCTATGCCCCTACTTATACATCCCAAAATGCCATTGGCCTTCTTGGCAACAAGGGCACACTGCTGACTCATATCCAGCTTCTCGTCCACATGCTGGCACGGCTGTGAGCCCAGGTGCAGTCACTGTAAGCCCAGGCAGGGCCCTCCTTAGGATTTATGGGGCCCTATGCAGTATTATTAAGCTGCTGCCCCTATGCCCGACTTGCTCTTAGCAACACAACCATAAGCTGACAGTATTGGAAAACTTGCCACGTGCACTTTATTAAAAACAGTTTCATTGTCCGGCCTTCACCCCTAACCCCTGCACTTCCCTCCCACCTGCACCCCCAAACCCAGCCCTGCGCTGCCAGCTTCCCCCACCACACTGCCCCCCCGCCCAGTACCCACCACCCCCTTATGCCCAGCAACCCCCATGCCCAGTGGCCCCTCACCCAGAGATCTTCACCACAGATCCCTATGCCCAGCTATCTCCCACCCACAGACACTCCCCCACTGCCCAGCGCCCCCTCACAGCCGCCCCCCAACTGCCCAGTGCCCCATATTCCCGAGGGAATTCAGCACCAAAAAATTAAATTCTGTGCACAATATTTTACAATTCTGCAAAATTCTGCAAATGTCAATGAATCAGTGGGGAGGCTCCAGCATGGTAGTGGTAAGCATAGGCCGGTGGCTGCCTGGAGGTGGGAGATCGCCTGCAGCCTTCCCCCTCCCCTGCTAGGCAGTGAGTTGTCTCTGTGTGCATGTCCAAAGGCCACAGGGAAGCGTTGTACATGACGGCTGGGATGTCAGCCATGACCCCAGATCCATTTGAATGACAAAAAAGAAATAGCTGATACCAATGGCTGAGTCCAGCCCCCATCCAGGCCCTTTCCTGCCACTGCTCTGGGCCATCAACCCCCAAATGGCCTTTCGCTAAACTCCGCACTGCTTAGAGCTCTGCCTTGTTCAAAGCCGCCAGCTTGAGAGGCAGCCCTGGAGGTACTTGGGTCCACAAGAAAAAAACCATGGCCCTTTCCCCCAAATACAAGTTTTCAGCTCCTCCAGCCTCGTCAAGTCCGAGTCCATCTTCCTCCCCAGCGAAGAGCTCGCTCCCTCCCCCGCACTCTGCAGCCCTGCGTGCTGCTTCTCTTCTCCAGGTACATCCCCCTTCTCCCACGGGTTTAGTGCAGGGGGGGTTCTCAAACTGGGGGTCGGGACCCCTCGGGGGTCGCGAGCTGTCAGCCTCCACCCCAAACCGCGCTTTGCCTCCAGCATTTATAATGGTGTTAAATATTTAAAAACGTGGTTCAGTTTATAAGGGGGGGTTGCGCTCAGAGGCGCGCTCCGTGAAAGGGGTCACCCGTACAAAAGTCTGAGAACCGCTGGCATAGAGTCAGTTTCCTCCTGCTGCCACTGGACTGTTGTGAATGGGCAGGAAAAGCAAACGCCCCCGTCTTTTATTTCCTGTTAACTTTCCCTCCTCCCCAGCCTGGTTGTGTGCGCGCCTCTCCCTCCTCCCAGCCCCCCGCGTCTGCTGCTGATCCCCCCCCACCCCGACGCTGTTCCCGGCCTGGCCAGGCTCAGCTCGGCTCCCCCTGCTCACTCACATGCAAACTTTCGCTCCTGGCCCCGTGAGGCCCCGCCCGAGCCGGGGCCCTCAGCCGGCCACGAGGAGTGAGTGGGTGGCGGGGAGGGGCCAGGGGCTTGGGTGGGGCAGAAGCCTGCCAGCCCAGCACGGGGGAGGGGCCGGAGCAGCGAGGAGTCCGTGCCGCAGTCAGTGAGGGTGGTGCCCCAAACATTTGGGTGCCCTACGCAGCCGCGTATGCGGCGTATGCCTAAGGATGGCCCTGAGCCCAGGTTCACACTGCAGTGTGGACGCGTTGGCACGGCCGTGAGACCCGGCTGCGGCTGTTCTTACCCCAGGTTCACACTGCAGTGTGGACGCGTTGGCACGGCCGTGAGACCCGGCTGCGGCTGTTCTTACCCCAGGTTCACACTGCAGTGTGGACGCGTTGGCACGGCCGTGAGACCCGGCTGCGGCTGTTGTTACCCCAGGTTCACACTGCAGTGTGGACGCGTTGGCACGGCCGTGAGACCCGGCTGCGGCTGTTGTTACCCCAGGTTCACTCTGCAGTGTGGACGCGTTGGCACGGCCGTGAGACCCGGCTGCGGCTGTGTGACGAAGTGACTCAGCAGGGAGGGGGGAGTGTTGACCTGGGAATGTGCCCTGGGGATGGGAGACCTGAGAGCCTGTCACCTGAGCCAGGAGGGGGAGGGGGAGGTAACACCTCTGCCCAGGAATGTGAACAGAGGCTGCAGCAGGGAACCTGCTGGGTGGGGTTAGTTGGCAGTTTGGGAGGCTGGGGAGAGGAACACAGGGAACCCCAGGGCTGGGGTCTAAGCTCCCTGCTCCCCCAGAAGGACGTGATTGAGGGGTCCTGGTTGTACCCACAAGCTCTGTTGTGGACTGTGTTCCTGTTGTCCAATAAACCTTCTGTTTTACTGGCTGGCTGAGAGTCTCAGTGGATCCCAGGAAGAGGGGTGCAGGGCCTGGACTCCCCCACACTCCGCGACAACTGGTGGCAGCGGTGGGATCTACTGCACCCCGTGAACGGCGCTTCCTGCAGTAAGTGACTGGGGAACAGTAAAACGAAGGGGAATTGACGGGGACCAGGCGTGCTGAAGATTCAGAGAGAGACGGTTTCGGGGGGCGGCTAACCCCTGGGAATGTGTGACCAGAGAGAAAGACTTTTGCAGTAACAGGGTCCCCCGGGGGATTGCAGCGAGCGGTCCCAGGGGCGGAGGAGTCTGCAGCTCGACCCTGGCAAAGAGGTGGTGACCTCAAGAAGGACTGGCACACTAAGGGCTTTTCCTGGAAACCGTGGGAAGCTGCCCGGCCTGCGAGTGGCCAGCAGGGAGATGTACGCTAAACGCCTTAAGAGTGACCTGGTGGAGCTGTGCAGGCAGAGGGGGCTGCGCATCGGGAGGTCCACCAAGGAACAACTGATTGCCCAGTTGGAGGAGAGGGATCGCTTGGATGACCCGATCCCTGTCCCTGAGGGGAGCCTCCCGGCAGACGCAGCGTGGGCCCCGGGGCCTGACCGGGCTGGGAGGGGTCAGACTGCTGCCGAGGACATCCCGAGACCCTTCCTACCTATGCCTGGGGGAGGGGTTGGGGGAAGCCCAGCGAATACCGAGGGCACCCTGACCCCAGCACCCAGCAGGGGATCCTCCCGGCGGAGCTCCCCATCCCTGGAGCGGAGGTGGCTGGAATGGGAGAGGGAGATGAAAATGAGGGAGCTGGAGGATCATGAAAAACAACGTCAACATGAGGAGAAACAACGTCAACATGAGCAGGAGGAGAAGGAGAAACAACGTCAACATGAGCGTCAGGAGAAGGAGCGGGAGCGTCAGGAGAAGGAGAGGGAGCGTCAGGAGAAGGAGAGGGAACGTCAGGAGAAGGAGAAACAAAGACAGCATGAACTGGAGCTGGCCAGGCTGAAGAGCAGTGGGGCCCCGGCTGTGGTGAATGAGGGGGGACCCAAGACTGCAAGGAACTTTGATAAGTGCTTCCGGGCCCAGCGGAAGGAGGGGGAGGACATAGATAGCTTCCTGACGGCCTTTGAGAATGCCTGTGAGCTGCACAGGGTTGACCCTGCAGACAGGCTCCAGTTTCTCACCCCCTTACTGGACCCCAAAGCCGTGGAGGTGTACAGCCGGATGACAGGGCCGGAGGCAGGGGACTATGAATTGTTCAAACAGGCCCTGCTCCGTGAGTTTGGGCTGACCCCCGAGATGTACCGGAGAAGGTTCCGGAGTCAGCGTAAAACGCCTGAGGTCACCTACCTACAACTGGCCAACCGGATGCAGGGGTATGCCCGCAAGTGGACAGCTGGGGCCCGAGCTAAAGAGGACCTGCTTGACCTAATTGTACTGGAGCAACTGTATGAACAGTGCCCTTCCGACCTGAGGCTGTGGTTGGTGGACAAAAAGCTCGAGAACCCCCAGCACGCAGGGCAGCTGGCCAACGAGTTTGTGAACAGTCGGTCAGGGGGTAGCCGGGAGGAGTCCCAAAAGAACAGGCCCCCCCCGATGCAGAGAGAGAGTCACCAGGGGGCCTCCCAGCGGGGAAATAGGGAGAACCCCCTCCCAAGGGGAACGCCTGGCGTCGGGCCCCTCCGACCCGCTCGAGGGGACCAACGTGACCTGAGCTGCTATCACTGTGGCCAGAGAGGCCACATACGGTCCCAGCGCCCTGGGCTCAGGGACAAACTGAGCAGACCCAACCTACCCAGGGTTAATTGGGTAGGGACCCAGCTGGACGAGGGGCAGACGACCCAGGAAAGGGGGCCTACCAGTTTACCACCTGCTCAGGAGGGAAGAGTACCCCAGGCCAGCTCCACCAGAGGGCTGGAGGCTCTGGACTCAGGGCGCTCAGTTTACAGGGTGGGCGCGGGGCTGTCCCTCCGGAGAGAGTGCCTTGTTCCCCTGGAGGTGGATGGGAGGAAGGTCAATGGATACTGGGATACGGGCGCGGAGGTGACGCTGGCCCGGCCCGAGGTGGTGGCCCCAGATCGGGTGGTGCCCAACACCTACCTGACCCTGACAGGGGTGGGCGGGACCCCATTTAAGGTGCCCGTGGCAAGGGTACACCTGAAATGGGGGGCCAAGGAGGGCCCCAAGGATGTGGGGGTACACCACCATTTGCCCACTGAAGTTTTGATGGGGGGAGACCTAGAGGACTGGCCAAGCAAGCCCCAGACCGCCCTGGTTGTGACCCGTAGCCAGAGCCGGCGAGGGCCACTGCTCCCTGACCTCGGGGAGGGTACCGCACCGGAGGCGCAGGACCCTACCCTGGTGGGAAGGGAGGGCCGAGGGGCACGGCTCAGAGAGGCTGAGGCCTCAGACCTGGCCACTGAGGGGGAACCGGTCCCCATCCCTTCCCCAGCCGCTGAGTTCCAGGCCGAGTTGAGGAAAGATCCCTCCTTGCGGAAGCTCAGGGACCTGGCCGACCTCAGGGTGGTACGGACCATGAGGAGAGGCTGCCAGGAGAGGTTCCTGTGGGAGAAGGGGTTCCTGTACCGAGAATGGGCTCCCACGAGGGAAGTAGAGTCCTGTGGGATCAGGAGGCAGCTGGTGGTCCCCCAGAAGTATCGCCGCAAGCTCCTGTCCCTGGCCCATGACATCCCCCTCGCAGGGCACCAGGGAATCCGGCGCACCCGGCAGAGGTTGCTACAGAACTTTTACTGGCCCGGGGTCTTTACCACGGTCCGGCAGTATTGCCGATCCTGTGACCCCTGTCAGAGGGTGGGGAAGGCCCGGGACAAGGGGAAAGCGGCTTTGAGACCTTTGCCCATCATAGAGGAGCCTTTCCAGAAGGTGGCCATGGACATCGTGGGGCCTCTCAGCAGGACGACCCGGTCGGGGAAGAAATACATTCTGGTGGTGGTAGATTTTGCCACCCGCTACCCCGAGGCAGTGCCCTTAGCTTCCATTGAAGCAGACACCGTGGCCGATGCGCTCCTGACCATTTTCAGCCGAGTGGGGTTCCCCAAGGAAGTCTTGACAGACCAAGGCTCCAACTTCATGTCGGCCCTGCTCCGGTGCTTGTGGGAGAAATGTGGGGTCCGGCACGACTGGGCCTCAGCTTATCACCCCCAGTCCAACGGGCTGGTGGAGAGGTTTAACGGGACGCTAAAGATGATGCTGAAAACCTTTATGAACCAGCACCCGCAGGATTGGGACAAGTACTTACCTCACCTGCTGTTCGCGTACAGGGAGGTGCCCCAGGAGTCTACCGGATTTTCGCCTTTCGAACTGTTATATGGAAGGAGGGTGAGGGGCCCCCTGGACCTGATGAGAGACGAGTGGGAGGGGAAGGCCACTCCCGATGGAGAGTCAGTGGTGGAGTATGTCCTGATCTTCCGAGAGAGACTGGCTGAACTCATGGGCCTGGCCAGGGAGAATCTGGCCAGAGCCCAGAAGAAGCAGAAGGTCTGGTATGACCGCACGGCAAGGGCCCGTGCCTACGCCACCGGGGATCCGGTGATGGTTCTCATCCCTGTGAGAAAGAACAAACTACAGGCCGCCTGGGAGGGCCCTTTCAAGGTCGTCAAGCAGCTCAATGAGGTAAACTATGTGGTGGAGCTGTCGAACCGGGCGCACCACCGCCGGGTGTACCATGTGAATATGATGAAGCCATATTATGCCAGGGGGAATGTGGTGTTGGCCGTGTGTGGACAGTGGGAAGAGCAGGGAGATGACCCTTTAGTAGATCTATTCCCTGGGACCAGAGCTGGTTCCCCCCTGGAAACAATCCCCCTCTCGGATCAGCTAACCCCTGCCCAGCAAGCTGAGGTCAGGGGGGTGCTGCATCCGTACCGACAGCTGTTTTCCAACCAGCCTGGACGCACTAATCTGACTGTCCACCGGGTGCAGACAGGGTCGCACCCGCCGATAAGATGCTCCCCCTTCCGAGTCACAGGGAAAACTGCTCAGGACCTGGAAAGAGAGGTCCGGGACATGCTGGCTTTGGGGGTGATCCAGCCATCTGCCAGCCCTTGGGCCTCGCCGGTGGTGCTGGTCCCCAAAAAGGACGGGTCGGTCCGGTTCTGCGTGGACTATCGGAAGCTCAGTGCCATCACTGTATCTGATGCCTACCCCATGCCCAGGCCGGACGAGCTCCTAGACAAACTGGGAGGAGCTCGGTACCTTACCACCATGGACCTTACAAAGGGCTACTGGCAAGTGCCGCTGGATGCAGATGCCCGACTGAAATCGGCCTTTATCACCCCTCTGGGGCTCTATGAGTTCCTGACCCTGCCTTTCGGCCTCAAGGGAGCGCCGGCCACCTTCCAGCGCCTGGTGGACCAGCTCCTGAGGGGGATGGAGAGTTTTGCCGTAACGTATATTGATGACATCTGTGTCTTTAGCCAGACCTGGGAGGACCACGTGTCCCAGGTTAGACAAGTGCTGGACCGACTCCAGGGGGCTGGGCTGACTGTAAAAGCGGAGAAGTGCAAGGTGGGGATGGCGGAAGTGTCTTACCTGGGCCATCGGGTGGGGAGCGGCCGCCTAAAGCCGGAACCAGCCAAGGTGGAGGTGATCAGAGACTGGCCCGCTCCCCACACCAAAAAGCAGGTCCAAGCCTTTATTGGGATGGCAGGATACTACCGAAGATTTGTGCCCCACTTTAGCGCCATAGCCACCCCCATCACTGAGCTATGCAAGAAGGGGAAGCCAGACAAGGTGGTCTGGACCGAGCAGTGCCAGGTGGCTTTCCGGGCGCTGAAGGAGGCTCTGGTCAGTGGCCCAGTTCTGGCGAACCCGGACTTTGACAAGGCCTTTGTGGTGTTCACCGACGCCTCCGACACGGGACTGGGGGCGGTGTTAATGCAGGAGGATGAAAAGGGGGAGAGACACCCCATCGTGTACCTGAGCAAGAAGTTGCTACCCCGGGAGCAACACTACGCGGCCATCGAGAAGGAGTGCCTGGCCATGGTGTGGGCCCTCAAGAAACTAGAGCCCTATCTCTTCGGGCGACACTTCACCGTCTACACCGACCACTCTCCCCTGACCTGGCTGCACCAGATGAAAGGAGCCAACGCCAAGCTCCTGAGATGGAGCCTGCTCCTGCAGGATTACGACATGGACGTGGTCCACGTGAAGGGAAGTGCCAACCTGATAGCGGATGCGCTGTCCCGGAGAGGGGGCCCCGAACTTCCCCAGGTCACTGGTCACAGTGACCCCGCTCAGTTCAGTCTCGAAGGGGGGAGAGATGTGACGAAGTGACTCAGCAGGGAGGGGGGAGTGTTGACCTGGGAATGTGCCCTGGGGATGGGAGACCTGAGAGCCTGTCACCTGAGCCAGGAGGGGGAGGGGGAGGTAACACCTCTGCCCGGGAATGTGAACAGAGGCTGCAGCAGGGAACCGGCTGGGTGGGGTTAGTTGGCAGTTTGGAGGCTGGGGAGAGGAACACAGGGAACCCCAGGGCTGGGGTCTAAGCTCCCTGCTCCCCCAGAAGGACGTGATTGAGGGGTCCTGGTTGTACCCACAAGCTCTGTTGTGGACTGTGTTCCTGTTGTCCAATAAACCTTCTGTTTTACTGGCTGGCTGAGAGTCTCAGTGGATCCCAGGAAGAGGGGTGCAGGGCCTGGACTCCCCCACACTCCGCGACAGGCTGTTGTTACCCCAGGTTCACACTGCAGTGTGGACGCGTTGGCACGGCCGTGAGACCCGGCTGCGGCTGTTGTTACCCCAGGTTCACACTGCAGTGTGGAAACTCAAGCATGGGCTTGGACACAGGGAGTTCACAAGTCCGGGTGCCCCAGCCCGGGGTTCACAATGCCATGGCGACGTACCCGAAGTATTCAAGTAGACAAGCTGTGAGTGCCCCCATCCCGTCCCCCTTCTCACACTGCCCTGTGCTCAGCGGTACCGGGGAGGTCCCAGGGGCATGTCTGTCCAACACAGAGCCTAAACAAGGGACGGACACCCAGCACCTGCTTCCCTCTCCTGTCCCTGCCTGGCCCTGGGCGCCAGGCTCAGGACTCCTGCAGCAAGGGGTTAAAACTGCCCCGTAACGAAGACCGGGGTTCAGCCTTAGGTGCCCACCGTTAGACCCCTGCCCGGAGCGTTGCTCAGTTAATCACCTCCAGTCCCCTCGAGGCAGAGGGTGAGACGCAGCACTGGGCCTGGTGCCCCCCTGGGCTGGGCACACAACACAACAAGCTGCTACTGGCCACGGGCGTGGCACCCCCAACACGGGGTACCTGCTCGCCATGGCATTCCTCCAGCCGGCTCCCGACTCCCAGCCGCTGGGGGTAGGAGACAGGAACCCAGCTAGGGGAGGGGCACATCCCTTTCTCCTTCCAGGACCAGGGTCTCCTGCTGCCCAGCCTGGGGGAGGAGCTGTTTGGGAGAGCAACAGGCCTACCCCTGCACCCTCCTACCATGGCCTCAGGAGGAAACCTGGGTGGGGAAACCACAGCGGCTGGACCCCACCCATCCTGCTGGCCAGGGGTTCTCCAGCTGCCACGGACCATCCTCTGCTGAACCGATCGCCCCTCCTACACACCCCAGCCTGCCGGGGCAGGATCTCCCAGAGGGTAGCTCTGGATCCGGGGGGCCCTGATGTAAGCAACAAAGTATGGGGCACTCTGGGCATCAGGCTGGCGGACGTGTGCCCTGGACAGCCAAGAGGCTTCAGTAGACAGGGCCCATCACTGAAAGGCCCCCCACCATCTCCCACTTGGGAACAGCTGGGCTATCTCCAGTCCCGCATGGGGGGGCCCTCCATACGTCAGCCGGTGAATAGCCCTGGCGCTGCCCCCCCTGCCCGGGGGGGAATTCCTCCCGCACAGAGCACTCTCCATGGGGCAGGCTTCCGAAAGTCACCCTCAGCCGCACCAGGGAACACCCCTTGTCCACGTGGACAAGGCAGCCCGGGTGAGCCTGGGCACACGCCGGCCTGGGATCCCGGGGAGAAGCCCAACCCAACTGAACCTACCCCCTGCCGTGGTGAGAGCGCCCAGCGGGGCTGGGCCAGGGTGCCTGGCAGCCCAGTGCCCCCCCCGTGCCTGCAAAGCCAGCAGGGGTGGGGGCAAGGGAACATGCTCCGGGGGGCCTTACCACGTTGGGGTGCTTCTCGATGGCCAGGGAGGCCCTCTCCAGGGCCTGCTGATGCTGCTGCCTCTTCTTCATGGCGTGCATGATGAGGACGAGGATGGCGGCGGTGAGCAGGAGCAGTGCCCCCAGGCTGCCAGCGAGGATCCCCACGTCCAGCGAGCCCTGGCTCTGCCCGGCTTCGGAAGGGTCCACGGGGGCTGTGGGGGGAAGGGCAGGGACCCGTTCAGGGAGCGTCTGGGTGACCGGCGGAGCTCAGCCTCTGGACGCGGCCCAAGCGCGCTGTGCATGCCAAAGGAAGCTCCCCGGTGATCTCCTCTGGGGATGCATGGGTCAGTGCTGATGGGGCCACCCAGGTCCCCATGGACCAGACCATGGGAGGCGCGTGACTCCTCCATTTGGGGAGGCTGGGCGCATCCGGACCATGGTCCCGCCCCAAGGCCTGCCCCCGCTCAGACTCCTCCCCCCGAAGCTCCACCCATGCTCCACCCCCAGCCCCACTTGGCCCCCCAGCCTTGCCCTTTCTCCCAAGGTTCCCCCCACCCACTGCTAGCGCCTCTTTGCCCCCTCCCCCAGGCCCCACCCTCTCCTGCGGGGCCCCCATGTGGGCAGAGCGGGGGTGGGGAGAGGCAGAGGGAGGGCAGGGCCTTGGGGGGAAGAGGACTAGTGGGAGCGGGGCCTTGGGTTGGAGAGCGCTCCAAAGGCGTCCGGCCGGCTGTTTGGGGAGGCATCGCCTCCCCTGGCCTCTTCTACCCGCCGCCCCGGGACCAGACCACATCCCCAGAGCTTCGGCTGCCTGGCCTCAGCTGGCTGCATCCCCGGAGACAGACCCAGCCCACGGGGCGTCCTGCCGGCTCCGTACCTGCCTGGCCCGGCCGCAGCACCTCCACGTTGACCGTCGTGTTGGTGGTCTCCCCTGACTCCTCGTCTCGCGCGATGACCTAGGCAGGGAAGCAGTGCTCAGTATCGCCGGCGCTGAGAGAGCCTCGAGGAGCCAGGCACCTGGGAACAGGCCCTCACAGCCACACGTCCACAAGGTGAGGCCTCCACAGGGCTCCTTGGAGACTTAAAGCTTCTGTTCCAGGGTAAATCATACCTTGGGTTTATACAGCAAAGGAGGCAGCATGGTCTAGTGGTTAGAGCAGGGGGGCTGGGAGCCAGGACTTCTTGTTTGTTCCCATTTCTGAGAAGGGAGTAGGATCTGGTGGGGTTAGAGCAGGTGGGGGCAGAGAGTCAGGACTCCTGGGTTCTATTATCATTGGTGTGAGGGAAGTGGGGTCTAGTGTTTAGAGTGGGCGTGAACAGAGAGTCGGGACTCCTGGATTCTGTTCTCACCTCTGCTGCCGACTCACTGTATAACCCTGGGCAGTTTGTCCCTCCGTTTCCCCATGTATAAAACGAGGACAATTTATCACATCTACCACTTCTCCCTGTGTGGATGGGGGAAGCAGTAGACATGATATATCTTGATTGTAGTAAGGCTTTTGGCACTGTCCTTTGAGACTTTCTCATCAGCACACTAGGGAAATGTGGTCTAGATGAAATTACTATAAGGTGGGTACACAACTGGTTGAAAAATTGTACTCAGAGAGCATTTATCAATGGTTGACTGTCAGAATGAGCGGATGTAACTAGTGGGATTCTTCAGGGGTCTGTCCTGGGTCCAATATTTTCATTAATGACTTGGATAATGGAGTGAAGAGGATGCTTATAAAATTTGCAGATGACACCCAGCTGGGAGGGGTTGCAAGCACTTTGGAGGACAGGATTAGAATTCAAAATGAGCTTGACAAATTGGAGAACTGGTCTGAAGTCAACAAGATGAAATTCAATAAAGACAAGTGCAAAGTACTTCACTTAGGATGGAAACGCAAAAGCACAACTACAAACGGGAATAACTGGTTAGGTAATAGCACTGCTGAAAAGGAGCAGGGGGTGACAATGGATCACACACTGAATATGAGCCAAACGTGACGCAGTTGCAAAAAAAAGGCTAATTCATTTTGGGGTGTGTTACGGGAGTGTTGTATGTAAGACACAGGAGGTGATTGTCTCTCTCTCCTCTGCATTGGTGAGATCTCAGCTAAGTACCCCGTCCAGGTCTGGGTGCCACACTTTAGGACAGATGTGGACAAATGGAAGAGAGTCCAGAGGAGGGCAACAAAAATGCTAAAAGGTTTAAAAAACCTGACCTGTGAGGAAAGGTGAAAAAAGCTGGGCATGGTTAATCTTGAGAACGGCAGACTGAGAGAAGACCTGAGAACAGTCTTTCAATATGATTGTTCCTGGGGGAATTCTGTGCCACTGCACACGCACAGAATTTATGTCCCACGCAGATTTAGTTCCCCCCCCCCCCCGAAAACAGATTGTGCCAGAGAGGCACTGCAATTATACCTTTCATCCACCAGGGGCTGCTGTGGCACCAGAAGAGAAGGCAACTGGCTCACGGGCCGGAGCAGCCAGCCAGAGAGGGAGAGAGGCTGCCTTCCCCAGGGAGCGAGGTGAGAAGGCACAGGATATGGGGGAGGGATGGACAGCATGGGGCACACATGGCTGCTGGAGGGATCACACAAATTGGGGTTCAGAAGGACTAGTGGGGGACAGAATGGGGCAGGGGCATAGAGCTAATAGGGTAATAGCATTGAGCCAGGGGCTGAATGGGAGTGGGGGTGCAGGGCCACATGGGATCAGGGGTACGGGAGTGGCGGTGCAGGGATACATGGGGACAGGGGTTGGCTGAGTGGGGGTTCAGGAACACATGGGAACAGGGGCAGATGTGTCTGACTGAATGGGAGAGGCTGGGGCCAACCAGGGTCTGCATGGGGGAGGCTTTCCCACTCCCTAACAATCCTTCCGCCCCCACCCTCCCAATAGTTCCATACTTCTCCCACCCACAACCAACAATCCTTCAGCTTCACCTCCAGGCTCCCAGCAATTACTTCCCTTTCCCTCAGCTCCTCCATTACCCCTGACTTCCCCAAGCCTTTGCACTGCTTCTGACAGGGGCAGGTAAATATGGTTCTGTATTGTAGATTAAGAGAATTACTCTGAGTTCTGTATTCATATGCCCAGTAATGAATCTCTTTGTCAAAAAAAACATTTCCTGAATCTTTTTCGTTGTCTGTATTGTTACAAACATACTTGCTGACAGGTATTTTGAAATAAATTACCAAAATAATTGAAACTGGCATGATTATACTGTGGTATTTTGACAAATAAAATGTGCAGAATTTTGCAGAATTTTAAACTTTTTGGCACACAATTTAAAACTTTTTGGTGCAGAATTCCCCCAGGAGTTGGACCGTTATAAAGAATCTCCTTCCTTAGAAGTTTTTAAGGTCAGGCTTGACAAAGCCCTGGCTGGGATGATTTAGTTGGGGATTGGTCCTGCTTTGAGCAGGGGGTTGGACTAGATACCTCCTGAGGTCGCTTCCAACCCTGATATTCTATGATTCTATGAAAGAGGATGGGGATCAGTTGTTCTCCATGTCCACTAAAGACAGAACAAGCAGTAATGGGCTTAATCTGCAGCAAGGGAGATCTAGGTTCGATATTAGGAAAACCTTCCTTACTGGAAGGGTAGGGAATCGGCTTCCAAGGGAGGTTGTGAAATCCCCGACACTTGAGGTTTTCAAGAACAGGTTGGAGAAACACCTCTCAGGGCTGGTCTAGGCTGACTTGATCCTGTCTCAGTGCAGGAGGCTGGACAGGGCTGCTCGAGGTCCCTTCCAACCCGCCATTCTCTGATTCCATCACAAAGCCGCGTGCCAGCACAGGGCTTGGGGGGCGTCACGTGGGAACGGTCCCTGGGATGCGTCCTGCAGCCCATCCTCAGGCAGAGCTCCCAGGACCTGGTTTCGCTCCGGAGATCTCTGCCCGCAGGTACCGCTTGTGCCGTCACGCCCACTTGCCGTGGCAAGGACAGCGATGTCATGAGCAGCTCAGGACCTCAGCAGCAGGGGCCTATAGCCTCACAGAGCAAGGAGCCAGCGGGCCCTGCAGGCCCCCAAGGAACCCACGAGGAGCCGTGCAGATGCAGCCCTGGCCGGAGCCAGTCAGTGTCCAGAGAAGGCAGAGAAGTCTCCAGGCCCCGCGCCCCAGGGCTCCCTGCTGCTGGGGCAGTAGGGGATCTGCTGGCAGGATGGCCCCCCTTCCCCAAGCAGAGACGTCTGAGACGGTCTGTTGGCTCCCGGGTGCCCAGGAAGGGCGGGCGCAGCCTGGGGCCACGGCGGCTCCGCTCTTACCTGCAGGAAGTAGCGCTGGAGGGCACGGAGCCGGTCGGCTCGGGCCACGAGGAGCCCGCTCGGCGTGATCTGGAAGAGCTGGGTGTGGTTGGACTGGGGCGTCAGGCTGTACTGGACCTTCGGGTTGAAGCCCTGGAGCCGCACACGGGATGGCAGGGTGAATGCGGCGGGAGGGAGGACGGATGGGCGGCCCCCAGGGCTGGGCGAGGGGTGCCCCCAGGGACCCTGCGGGAGCAGGTCCCAGCACCGGGATCTCACAGGGGTGGGGTGGCCAAGCAGGCCCAGATTCGGGAGGGGGGACGGGACCGTGAGACGGACTCTGCTCCCCATCCCCCAGTGGGAGCCATGCGGCCAGTCTCACCTCTCCTCATTCCTTCTCTCGGGGGGGCCGAGTCTGCCCCCTTCCCACCCATGGAACAGCCCCCCAGCCCTGTGGAGCCCCGGGTTTAGCAGGCCAGATTCCTGCACCCGGAGGGTCGGGAGCTTCCTAGCCCCACGCTGGACAGAGACGCACCGGCACTGCTGCCCTCCCGGCACTGCACGATGCCGGCGGAACGGCTGCTCGCCAAGCGCTGCCCACGCCCAGCCAGCCAGCACCAGGCTGCAGCCGCCGGCCGGACGCCCAGGGCCACCGACTGGGTCGGCTCCTCGACTGTGAAATGTGGAGCAGCGCCACTGACTGCCACGGAGCAGACGGACGCCAGCTGGGGCCCTGGCCGAAGAGTCAGGCACAGGCAGCTGCAGGGGGACGCCTGGCCGGTGTTCTCCATAGATAGTGGTCCCTTAGAGCACGTGCCCAAGTGGGCATCACCACCTGGCGGGGGGGTGAGCAGAGGGCACAGACCTGGGCAGGGCAGGGAGTGGGCAGGGGGCATGGGCCCTGGGCAGGGCGGGGAGAGCCAAAGGGCACAGACCTGGGCATCGTGGGGAAGGGGCAAAGGGCACGGGCCATGGGCAGGGCAGGGGTCAGGGGGCACAGGCCATGGGCAGGGTGGGGAGCGGTCAGGGGACATGGGCAGGGCAGGGGCAGAGGGCACAGGCTTTGGCCAGGGCGGGGAGGGGGCAGAGGACATGGTTCCTGGGCAGGGCGGGGAGGGGCAGGGGGCACAGGCTGTGGGCAGGGGAGAGGGGGCAGGGGGCATGGACCATGGGCAGGGCGGGGAGAGCCAGAGGCAGGGTTGGGAGGGGTCAGGGGACATGGGCAGGGCAGGGAGGGGGCAGAGGGCATGGGCTTTGGCCAGGGAGGGGAGGGGGCAGGGGGCACAGGCTGTGGGCAGGGGAGAGGGGGCGGACGACACGGGCCCTGGGCAGGGCGGGGGCACAGGCGGTGGGCAGGGGAGAGGGGCAGGCGGCACGGGCCCTGGGCAGGAGAGAGAGGGCGGGTAGATGCGGCTGCCTTGGTGTGACTCACGTCGGGGAAGTCGGCGTCGGCGGCCTGCAGCGTCAGCACCCGGCCGCTGTACGTCAGCACCAGCGCGGCCAGGCCAGGCTCCTCCCGCACAAAGGCCTGGTAGTGGGGCTGGCTGAAGCGAGGCGGGTGCACATTGGCGGCCAGGACCCTCACCCGCACCTCCGTCACCACGTACTTGTTGGCGTCGTTCACCTGCGCGGCCTAGAGAGGGCACAGAGTGGGTGGGGTGGGCAGGCTGAGGTCTCAGGACCAGACTGTCCCGTTCAGGCCCCCGTGGGCGCCCGAACCCAGAGCCCGGCCCCAGCCCGACCTACCATGACGCTGAGGCTGAACGTGGGTGTGTGGCTCTGGCTCTCCGCGGGCCGCAGCATGGTGATGGCGCCCGTCACATTGTCTATGTGGAACCTGCCGTGGTCTGTCCCTGAGTGGGGAGAGGAGACGAGGTCGAGGAAGGGGGCAGCTCTGGATCCCGGCATGCTCCCAAGACGGGTGCTGTGCACCGGGCACCCTGGCTTCCTAGAGCCACAGGGGCTGCCCAGAGCCACAGGGTATGAATACAACCCATAGCCACAGGCTGCCACGCAGAGCCACGGGACACAGGTGCCACCCAGAGCCACAGGGTGCCACGCAGAGCCACAGGCTGCCATACAGAGCTATAGGACACAGGTGCCACCCAGAGCCACAGGGTGCCACGCAGAGCCACAGGCTGCCATACAGAGCTATAGGACACAGGTGCCACCCAGAGCCACAGGGTGCCACGCAGAGCCACAGGCTGCCATACAGAGCTATAGGACACAGGTGCCACCCAGAGCCACAGGGTGCCACGCAGAGCCACGGGACACAGGTGCCACCCAGAGCCACAGGGTGCCACCCAGAGCCACGGGACACAGGTGCCACCCAGAGCCACAGGGTGCCACCCAGAGCCACGGGACACAGGTGCCACCCAGAGCCACAGGGTGCCACCCAGAGCCATGGGACACAGGTGCCACCCAGAGCCATAGGGTGCCACGCAGAGCCACAGGCTGCCACAAGGAGCTACAGGACACAGGTGCCACCCAGAGCCACAGGGTGCCACCCAGAGCCACGGGACACAGGTGCCACCCAGAGCCACAGGGTGCCACCCAGAGCCACGGGACACAGGTGCCACCCAGAGCCACAGAGTGACACACAGAGCCACAGGACACAGGTGCCACCCAGAGCCACAGGATGCCACCCAGAGCCATGGGACACAGGTGCCACCCAGAGCCACAGGGTGCCACCCAGAGCCATGGGACACAGGTGCCATCCAGATCCATAGGGTGCCACGCAGAGCCACAGGCTGCCACAAGGAGCTACAGGACACAGGTGCCACCCAGAGCCACAGGGTGCCACCCAGAGCCATGGGACACAGGTGCCACCCAGAGCCACAGGGTGCCACACAGAGCCACAGGACACAGGTGCCACCCAGAGCCACAGGGTGCCACCCAGAGCCATGGGACACAGGTGCCATCCAGAGCCACCGTGTGTCACCCTCAGCAAGGCAGCTGAATGCGGAAGTGGAGAGTGGGCTGCAGTGCATGCTGGGAATCTCTATCCATCCATCCCTCTCTAGTGCACCGATCGGCCAGCATCTTGGCCTCCCCGGCTTACCAAGACTCAGGGGCATTTTCAGGACCCACTGCCCACTGGTTGAAGCTGGCACTCAGGTTTCTGTTGTGCTCGGGGATCCTGGTATGACACAGATACTAACTCAGCATCCAGCTCTGGGACGATGCCCTGACAGAGGAAGAACCCGGCGTGCTGCCCAGAGCCAGAGACCCGTTGGGGACACAGCCATGCAGGCTCCAGGGACCCCACGAGGGTGTCTTCTCAAAGCGACAGTGAGCACAACGCTTGGCTCCTCTCGCCCCTAAGAGCCCTGGACCCTACTGGTTATGTTAAAGGAGAATCCCGATTCACCATTAGCGCGATAGGACCAATGACACATGGGGAGCCGTGCTGACTGTCCACACACAGCCCCGCTGCAATGAGAGGTGGCATTTCCAGGCTACCCCAGAATCTGGGGCCCCCCACATGAGGCCAACCCCACTGAAGCCAGGAAGCCCAGGGGAACGGCTGCCCCTTAACGTGCTACAGAGGGTTCCCAACAGTAGCCAATCTTCCAGGTGGCATGTGCCACAGTGACCTAGGCAAATGGGCTGAATTAACCCTTAGCCAGCTGGCCAGCTGCCGACTGGAAAAGCCCCAGGAACAGGCTGAGGCTGTTTCCTGGGGATCTGCAGGGACAGGTGGGGGCACTAGTGTGGGAAGTTTCCTTCAGTGGGGTGACTGGGTTGGGCTGGGGCATGTTCCTCCCCCACCTCCCCTCTATCCAACTCTCCCACCCCCGATAACGAGGCCTAGGCCCAGCAGAGCCAGGAAGCCCGTGGAGCAGAGTACGGGGGAGATGGGGAGGGGAAGCTGGGGATTGTGGCAGGAGCTGCGGGAGGCAGGGAGTGGCCGGGGAAGGGGAGGGAGGAGAATCTAGCTGGCCTCCATTCTGCAGGGTTTGGCTTCACTGGGGCTTCCATGCACTCAGCAATGGGGGTCGGGGGGAAGGAGCCAGCCAGGCTCAGCCCGCTCCTTAGAGCCGTGCAGCCTGGCTGGGTGATCCAGGCCGGGGTTAATGGCCGACAGTCCCTGCCATCCCCACGTTTCCATCTGCTGTCACCTGCGCTTAGCCCCTTCCTGCCCAGCTGTTTAATTTCCTGCCAGAGTCGCTGTGTGCGTGTTTGTGGGCATTTGTGCAGATCTGCACACGTGTGTGTGCATGCAGGCCTGTGCACATGGCATGTGAGTACATGTCTCTGTGTGTGCATGTCTGTGACATACTGTGCGTCTGACTGTACCCCTGAACTCACCCCTTGCACACAGCTGTAATAAGCTTGGTACAAAGTATGCCTTGTGCGGTATCGTTTGAAAACTCATAAGTTGCTGATCATTATTGTCCCGGTAAAATGTGTGTGGCAACATTGAAGTTATAAGGTTCCACTGTGTGGTGTTACTAACACATGTGCCATATCTGGAGAATGGCCAAACCAGTTCCTTAGAGACAAAGGGCAAGCTCATGCCTCAGCAGGTGTAAACAAGGCTGATGGGCCATTCCTTTCGCAGAAAATCTACATGTTAGCAAAGAAACAGCTTGGGGATCTTGTCCACCCAGACAGCCTGTCGCCAGGCTCCCAGCTGGAGAAGCTTCTCAAATGGGGGAAGGACTATAAAAAAAAGGGGGAGACACCCCAAGAATACCCCTCTCTTTCTCTGTGCCCACTACATCCATGTCATCTGAAGGGCAGAGGGAGCACTGTTAGATGGGGGGAGGGGTCCTGACCGAAGAGATTGGCTAGTAATCTGCTAACGCATGCGGTGAGAAAACCTTGCTGTGAATTTCACAGAGTTTGTTAAGTCCGGCTCCAGTTGTGTTTTATCTTTATTTTTCTTGGAACCATTTCTGGCTTTTATGCCTCATGCCTTATTTCTTATTTTATGCCTCATGTCTCGTTTTTATGTTCTCCCTGAAAATCTCTCTTTGTAGCTAATAAACTTGTTTGATCTCATCCAGTGTGTTTGAATTGAAGAGTCTGGGGGAACAGGACACATGCATATCATTTTTATTAATTCAATGACGAACTTTATTTCAACTTGGACTGCCCAGGAGGGGGCCAGGCAGGACTGGATGTACATTTCTGGGGGAAATCTGAGGACTGCGGGTGTGTTGGGTCACCCTGCAGGAGAACCCAGGCTGGTAAGAGCCGGGCTGTGGCTGGCTGCTGATCACACACAGACGTCGCTGGGAGTGATTTGCATGCGGGAGGCTGTTCGTGAGCAGTGCAGGACTGGAGGCCACAGCAGCAAAGCGGTGTAAAGAGCACCCCAGGTTAGAGGGCAGGGGTGACACAGCTACTCGTTGTCTGGATTGTGCCCTGATGTGTCACAGAGAACATGCATGTGTGCATGTCTGTGCGTGTGTGTCTTCCTGTCCCTGTCCATGGGCACGGTGCTCTGCTGGTTCGCCCCACCCTGAAGCTCTACGTGCAGCTCAGGGATAGCTACAGCAAAGGGAGGAGCTCCGTTAGCTCTCCACGCGGAGCTCCCCACTGAGGGTGCTTCTGGTGCCGGCAGCACAGGTGTGCGTCCCAGGGTCCCCACAGCACCCCCATACCTGCAAGGATGGCGTAGGTAATGGCTGCCTTCAGCTCCCTGTCCCCATCTTCTGCGTAGACCGAGCTGGGGACGAGGTGCAAAGGGCCCACCTGGAGGAGACCCAGAAAGGCAGGTGTGACGAAGTGGGACTGTTCTTACTGTTTCCTCCGAATATTGTGGGGGTGCCTCAGTTTCCCCTATGCAGTTAAGGGGTAAGGGTGTATGATCATTGCAGAGCCCTAGAGGGCAGGTGTGTGCAGGGGTCTGGACACAGAGAATGGCCAACACCCTGTTTCCTGACAACTGATGGCCTGGGCCCTTCCCCCCCCCCCCGCAAGGTGAGAGCTGAAGGGTTGGAGAACAAAGGAATCAGGTGACCACCTGGCCCAGGAAAGGAACAAAGCCCAGAGTAGGAGGGGCTGGAGGGAGTTTCAGTTTGGGGCTGGCTGGGATGTGGAGTGAAGGGCAGACGTGGTTGTCTGGCTCACTGCCCCCCAAAATGGACCCAGCTGAGGGGTCCTGTTCTCTGCACCTACAAGCTCTGTGTTAGACCATGTTCCTGTCGTCTAATAAACCTTCTGTTTTACTGGCTGGCTGAGAGTCCCGTCTGACTGCGAAGTTGGGGGGCAGGACCCTCTGGCTTCCCCAGGAGCCCCGCCTGAGCGGACTCGCTGGGAGAAGCGCACAGAGGGGCAGAGGAGGCTGAATGCTCTGAGGTCAGACCCAGGGAGGTGGAAGCCATGTGAGCTGTGTGTCCTGCAGACAGGCTGCTCACGGAAAGGCGACTGCCCCAGAGTCCTGACCGGCTTCATGGGGAGCAGTTCCAGAGCATCGCCCAGGGACTCCGTGACAGCAGGTGAGGCCGTGCCCTGAGCTGGGAGCGAAACAGCCCCCCCACCCCCCAGGCCATGTATGGCTGTCCTCCCAGCATGCCCCACGCCCCGTGGAGATGGCCTGGACCGTCCACCTTGCTCCGATGCTGGCATGTCCTAGTCCCGCTCTCAAGGGCACAGCTGGCCTCAGCAGACCTGGTGGCAGGGGCTGTAGGAAAGGTTCTGCCCCGCAGCACCGGAGGCTCCATCCCCCACCCCACCCCCCATGCTGGGCCAGTCCCCCGGTGCCTACCTTGACCTCCTGCTCGGTGACGTTTGCCGTGTAGATGGGGCTGATGCACACGTTGGCACCATCGTGCGACAGGAAGTTGCACGGCAGGAACTGGGGGTACTGGTCATCCCCATCCAGCACGTTGATGCGGATCCTGGCGGAAGAGTTGTACCTCTCCTTGGTGTTCATCTCCTGGGAGGGGAGCAAACCACGACAGCCAATCAGCCCGGTCTAGCTGCCTCCCGGGGCCGTCTGACCTGCCTGGCTATCAATAGGGTCCCCGGCTGCCAGGGGGCCAAAACCTGGCCCAGTCCAGGGTGTTGCCTGCTCCATCGGCCCATCCTAGCCCAGAATCTCCCCCTACAGCTTCTCTCTACCCATCCCTCAGCCGGATCTAGCTTTAGTATTTGTCTGTCTGCCCATCCACAGCATCTCTCCATCTACCCAGTCAGCCTGTCTGTCCCTCGGGCCCACATCCACAACTGGCAGAATCGATAGCCCTGCCCCAGTGAAAGTCCCTTCTCATGGACACGAGCGGAGGCTGGGCTGTGATACAGCAGCCAGAGTGGCTGGTGTCAGGAAGCAGGGTGCCTCCTGCTGGGGAAGAACAGAAACAGTGATGGCCAGCTCCACTTAGTCACGGGGATGCTGGTAGGACGGTTATTGCTGATGCTGCCTGAATGTGGGGATCCTGGCCTGCCCATAGCTGCCTCTCCATCCCAGATGGAGTTACCGTGACCGCGAGCATTCAAAATCAGATTTTAGAAATCATCAATTCCGGGCCCGTTTCTTCGCCTTCTGGCTTCCGAGCATTCTGGGGTCATGTGTTCTAGTTTCCCATCCTTAACCATCTGGGGTAGAAACTCCCCTTTTCTGTTCCATGGGACCTGTGATGCTCCTGGCTTCACAGGACTCCAGGAGCTGGGGCTTTAAGAAATGCCCAGAACGCTCAAAGACCCACCATAAAATCATGGGTGTGGCCAGCACCGACTCTGGGGACATCATTAAACTGTCCCAGCCTGCTCTCCTGCAGCAGGCACATGGAGATTCCCAAGCAGTGTGGGGTGCATGGCACTGTCCCCCACAAAAGTCCAGGTGTTTGTAAAGCCCGAAGAGCTCAGCTATGGAGAAGTCTTGTCCAAAGCCTCAGACAGTGTAGCTCAGGCAGCAGGGACCCCAGGTCACCCCCAAGCCCTCTCCGAGTCCACACTGGGGCAGTCAGCACTGTACCCCTCATCAGTGATGAGCTGCCAAAATCTTAACAACGGGTTCCCTCCTCACCCCACAAGGTGGTCGTTGCCCACTCCCGACCCCCGGGACTCCTGCCCCATCCAACCCCCCCGCATTCCTTGACGCTCCCCCCAGGACCCCTATCCCATCCACCCCCCTCCCCTGTCCCCTGACTGCCCCCAGAACCGGGCAGGAGGGTCTCGTGGGCCACCATAGTGGGTGCCCACCCCACCCTTAAGAGCCAGAGGGACCAGCCAGGGGGCGAGGTGGGGAGTCCCGGAGGTGCTTACCTGGGGCAGCTCCCAGGAAGCATCTGGCAGGTCCCTCTGGCTCCTAGGGGCGGAGGAGCGTAGCTGGGGGGGGAAGGGGGAGTGACTGCTCCCCCCACTGATCACATCAAAGTGGAGCCTTAGATGCCGACTCCCTGGGTGCTCCAGGGCTGGAGCACCCAAGGGGAAAATTTGGTGGGTGCAGAGCACCCACCGGCAGCTCCCCACCCCGCGCCCGGCCCCAGCTCACCTCCGCTCCTCCTCCTCCCCTGAACGCAGTGCGTTCAGGGGAGGAGCCGGAGGCGGAGCGGAACTGAGCTGGGGCCGGGGGTGGGGCGGGGAGGTGCCGGTGGGCGCTCTACACCCACCAAATTTTCCCCATGGGTGCTCCAGGGCTGGAGCACCCGTGGAGTCAGCACCTAAGGCACCGCTCTTGGCCAGTTAAATTTAGACGCCCTTTTAGAAGCGGTTCTCCCTCGCGGAACAACCGGTTCTAAAAGGGCTTCTAAATTTAACAACTGGTTCTAGCGAACCCGTGCGAACCGGCTCCAGCTCACCACTGCCCCTCATGCGGCGCATAGGGAAATCATCTGCATGGATCCAGAGGCAGGACAGGGCTGAGTGTGGATCAAGCAGGGGACACAGGTGGGAAAATACCCTGGGATCTCGGCACTGCCTATTGCCTTCCAGGACTGTCCCAAACTCACGATCCTTTTACCAGGTCTGCTGCCCTAACAGGCTGCTTGGTGGATTAGCTGGGCCACTGGGGGCTCCATACTCGGAATAAGCCACTGGCCCTTCACATGAGCTGCCTGTCTTTTCTGATGCACTGTGGGGGCCACGTTCTTCCCCGGTGCACCCCGAGGCCTCCCTGCCCATGCCCTTTGTTTTGTTTCTTTCTGCTGGGGGGCATGCCGCTTGGGTTTTTACACTGCAGCATCCAGCCCCTGGGAGACTCTGTGGATGACTGGGGATCTGGCAGGTTAGGACAGAAGAGACACCTGATGAATGGAGGGAAAGGCCTTTTTTCATGAAGCCTATTTAACAACGTTGTTCTCTTGAGCACCTGTTTAACTCAAATGCCCGACAAACAGTCAGGCAAAAACTCTCTTTGTTAAAGAGCTGATCCCCTCCCCCAACACCGGGCAGACACGACTTCCTGCTCCTGGTGTAGCAAGGGTGAAATGCAAGCGGGAGGCCCACGCAGCCTACATCGTGAAGGAGCAAAAGAAACCACCAGTCCCATGAGGGTTTCCTTTTGCTGCTTGCCCTGAAGTCGATGGGGGCTGCATGGGTGGAAGCGAGGCCTGCTGATGAAACTAACCAAGGGATGGGATGCAAGCTCTGGTAGCCTAATGCTTGGTCTGCTAAGCAGACACTGCTGCGTTTCCTACCATCTGGAGAGCAGCTAGAAATCCCCAGCACGGAGCAGGGCGTGAGGTGCCGGAGGCAGGGGATGCTCTGAGGGGGGGCACAGCCACAGGGGCAGGGGCACACACAGGGCATGGACCAGGAAAGGGAGCCGGCAGTCCCTAAAACCCCAGCCTGCTCCCCAACCCATCATCAATGGAAGGGGCCGGCGGCGTGGAGCAGGGGTGGCGCTGGAAGGGGGCAGGCCAGCAGCAAGGTGCCGCTCAGTTTTAGACCTATTAGGGAAATTAAAAACGGGGATTTAGGACATTCGCATTGAAAGGGGAGCTGACAAGATCACGTCGCTCCCAATTAGCCAGGGGAAGACTGGCTTAGTGAGGCACAGGATCTGCTACAGAGGCAGGAGAAACAGAGAACTTGAACCGGGCAGGGACAGAGCCCGGCAGGGCAAGTTGGGAAACTGGCAACAATGGGGAATGGAAACCACACACCCACTGATCTGTGTGTCTCACACTCGCATACTGATCTCTGTCACACATGGATCTCGGTCACACACTCCACAGATCTCTGTCACACGCTGATCTCTGTCATGCCCACCCCAAATCTCCATCACATGCTGATCTCCGTCACACACCCCACAGATCTCTGTCACACCCACCCCAAATCTCCATCACATGCTGATCTCCGTCACACACCCCACAGATCTCTGTCACACCCACCCCAAATCTCCATCACATGCTGATCTCCGTCACACACCCCACAGATCTCTGTCACACGCTGATCTCTGTCACGCCCACCCCAAATCTCCATCACATGCTGATCTCCGTCACACACCCCACAGATCTCTGTCACACCCACCCCAAATCTCCATCACATGCTGATCTCCGTCACACACCCCACAGATCTCTGTCACACCCACCCCAAATCTCCATCACATGCTGATCTCCATCACACACCCCACAGATCTCTGTCACACCCACCCCAAATCTCCATCACATGCTGATCTCCGTCACACACCCCACAGATCTCTGTCACACCCACTCCAAATCTCCATCACATGCTGATCTCCGTCACACACCCCACAAATCTCTGTCACACGCTGATCTCTGTCACGCCCACCCCAAATCTCCATCACATGCTGATCTCCGTCACACACCCCACAGATCTCTGTCACACGCTGATCTCTGTCACACATCCCACAGATCTCTGTCACATGCTGATCTCGGTCACCCCCCCCCCCCAAATCTCTGTCACACATCGATCTGTCACACACCCCACAGCTCTCTATCACATGCTGATCTCAGTCACACCCACCCCAGATCTCTGCTACACGCTGATCTCTGTCATAAACCCCACAGATCTCTGTCACACGCTGATCTCTTTGTTTATCACACTCACACACTTGCCTCTTTCTCACACCCATACACATCACACACTGATCTCTGTGCATCTCTCACACTCACACTTCACACTGATTTCTCTATGCCTCTCTCTCACACACACACCGATTTGTATATGTGTGTCTCACTGATCTGTGGGTCTATCACACTCACATGTACCAATCTCTCTCTCTCTCTCTCTCACACACACGCACACAGACAAAGACCCTATTCTCTCTGTCTCACACCTTCCCACACACTGATCTCAGTGTCCCGTGTCGAGCAGCACTGTGTTAGAGCGGCCTAGGTAGCTTTTAGAGCGCGCGGGGATAGCCGAGGGTTGGCTCACTGCTCTGCACTTCCGAAGCATGGGCCAAATTGGGAGATAATTAATTAGGACTGGGTGGTTAGCCAGCTAACGAGGAGATGGTTAAATGGCAGACCGAAAGGGGGGGCTGGAAGGAAGGTCAATAAAGAAGCCTTGGGTCTCCCCACACTCTCTCTTTGGGGGGGCACTGAAGCTTGGGAAAAGCCGGACGGTGCTGGGACTCACAGCTGCATAAGACACTACAGAGCCCACAGGGTGGTGAACTTCGGGACGCGCGCGTGAGGGCTGCTTGCACAGAGATGCCCGGGGTGGGGAGTGTGCTGGGACCCTGGGGGGCTTGGCTGGGATTTCCCACTCCGGTGTAGGCAAAGGCCCGGAGAGGGGAGCCAACAAGGAGGCCCAGTGACCCGAGCAGCGTAAAGGGACGCCCGAGCTGGGTGATGGAGCAGCAAAAGGAGTTACCGGAAAAAAGCCTCCAAGAGTTTCAACGCGTGGAGAGACAGGCCCTCTCCACCAGGCCAGCAGCCCAACAAGGGACCTACAGCCATCCCTTGCAGACGCAGGAACAGTGCTTGGCGAAGCCAGCAGGTCCCCCGCCTGGGAGCGATGACCGGGAGGTGAGCATGGGGCAGGGAAAGTGGGCCAAGCGGATGACCCTGGAGCTTTGGGGTGAACGTTTGAGAGGGGGCTTCGGGAGCAGGCTGGGAAAAGAGGGGCTGGGCCCTCCACACCTCTCCAGAGAACTCAAGCTGCTATTCTGGCACTGAGCAACGAATAAGCCGTGGATGAGGATACTCTAATTGCAGCCGGTTTGGACAGGCTGGGTCTGGCGGCAGAACGATCCAGGCAGGAGTTTCCAGAAGCGAGGTGGTCGGAGGGGACGCGACCAAGGGCCCGGGCACAAAAGTTACAGGATTGGGCCGCTGGGTGGCTGAGGCCAGAGGACCCAGGACTTGGGGAGATCACAGATCAGCTGTTGCAGGGCCTCCCCGATGTCCCTAGGGCCCAGGTGCGGAGGTGCCTACCTGGAAGCAGTGGTTAAACTCCCAGAGGAGTTCCCGGAGGCTGGTGACCCTGGTACAACAACATGGCCATTTACAGGACATGGCCCAGGGAGGAAAGGCAGAGAAGCGCCAGTTATAAGGCGGCAGGAGAGACAGGAGAGGAAGGAGACCCTGCCCACGGGCCGTCCAATGATTTGCGATCAGTGTGGGGCCACAGGCCACCTGAGGGAGCTGCCCCGGATGGACTGGACTCTTGCCAAATTCAGCGCGTGAGGGAAAACCTTTGGGAAGCAGTTCAAAGAAAGCCCCCAGTCCCCATGAGAGCTGGGGGGAGACAAAGGAGGCCTGCTGGCCCCTGCCGCGGGGCGCTCATCGCTTAGCAGAGACTGGGTGAAACCCTGATGGATGGTGCCGGGGCGGGGAAGTGAAGATAACCTGTATTTTGAGGAAAGGGAAATCTGCCCAGTGGCTGAGGTGCCTCTGGAAATGTGGAGCCTGTTTAGGTGGAAGGGTTTGGGGTGGCCAGGACATCGCCCCGATCTTTGCCAGAATTTGGCGCCTTTTCCTTTAAGGAAGGGGAGAAACGCCGGAGAACCAAACAGCTCGGGAGCAAAGGCCTGGAGAAGGAAGAAATGGGGCAGACTAGAGCCAAGCCAAGACCCCAAAGACCCCGAGATAGAGAGGAAGGAAATGGGGACAGAAGGAGACCCAGACGGGACGGAGAAAGCGGGCTGGCACCCCACAGAGATTTGCAGAGGCCCCATCCCGAGAGAGCTGCCCAGAGAGGGGTCGTAGGAGGAGGGCGCAAAGAGACTGGCACCATTACCTTAGATGGGATGGAGGGGTTCACAAGGAATGGGGCAGACCAGGGAGATGGGGCGCTGCTACTGACCCGCTCATGATAATACAAGAGCAAGAGGACGGGCAATCCCACTGAAAGGGGCACGTTTTCTAGCAATAGAAGCAACGTGCACACGGACACACACCTCCAGGTCGGCCTGTGGAACTCACCACCACAAGAGGTCATGGAGGCCCATGGCTGAGCAGGATTAACAGGGACTAGACATTTCGAGGGGTAATTTGAACATCCAGAGTGGTAACCATGAGGAGTTAAATGGTTGTGGATGGGCCTTAACCAGCCTCTCACTACCGGGGGATCGGAGGGGGCATCGGGTATCTTGTCCCTTCACTGTCACTGCAGGGTCCCTGCGCCTTCCTCCGGATCAGCTGCTACTGACCACTCCGAGACAGGAGACTGGATTCAATAGACCCCAATCTGACCCTGTCTAGCAATTCCTATGTTCCTAAACCAACAGCTCATCTAGCCCGGTATCCCCCTCTCCCTGGCACCCCAGCTCAGACTGAAGGCCCATTGAGCCTGGTGTCGGGGCTTCAGCAGCAACCAATGCACGATGCTTTGAGGAGGGGGAAACTCCCCTAATAACAGCACGGACTGAGCAGCATTCTGCCCAGGGGGCAAGGGTCAGAAGCAGCTGGGAACTCCTTGTGAACCTCTTGCCAGTCCAGTGGTGCCCTGAAGCAGGAGAGCTGATTGGCCTGCTTTCAGGGGTACATCTAGAATGCTTTGGACATGGGCTTACCCAGTCCTCAGTACAACCCAACAATCCACTGCAGCAGGGAGTTCCACAGATGAGTCCCACAGCACTGACTATGGAAAAGCCAACGTTGAGCCTGGGCCTTCGCATCTCTAGGCCAAACCCCACCTCTTTGGCCAGGGTCACCTGGGTATAGTCCCTTGGCAGGCTGCCCCCTGGGCTGGTCCCCTCTGGCTCTGAGAGAGGAGAGAACATGTGACGTGCCCCCAGATACCACGATGACAGGCCATGATGCCAGCCCACATGGGCAGAGGGAGTGGGGCCTCTGCCTGGGGGAATGGGCAAGAGCGAAGCCTCAGGGATCCAGAGCCGCCCACCCTTCCCCACGGCACCCCCTTACCACGGTGTGGACCACGAACTCCAGGTGGTGCTTGGTCTCGAAATCCAGCGCTTTGGCCAGCACGATCTTCCCACTGTTGGGCAGGTCGATCCGGAAGTATTTGCCATCGGCCTGGGTGGCAAAGCGGGGATGACACTGAGTGCCCGGCCGGAGGAACGGAGCCCCTGAGTCAGGCTGGCATGCTGCCGCCCGCCTCTTGGTCAGCAGACAAGGTCAGACAGCCACACGGGATCATGCAGGGATCCCTGCCCACCCCGAACGCCACTTCCCCCAGCCCTGCACATCCTCCCCCTCCGCATGACACATGCAGCCCTGATCCCTGCCCGCCTACGCCCCCAGTCTGGCGTCCTCGCGCCCCTGGATAATCCACGCCCACTCCAGGGGCCGCTCAGGCCGGCTCAGCCCAGCTCCTCTGGCCTGGCCACGGGGTGAGGGCAGAGCCACCGCGTGACCTTCAGGAAGGGAGCGTCCCGGTGTCCGTGCCCGCTGTGCGCAGAGCTGGATCAGCCCAGGGAGGCCAGTGCAGTCCCCCAAGGGGCCAGTGCTGGCCTGGGAGGGCGCTGGCTTGGCTGATCCAGCCCCTGCTGGGGACGCGCCAGGAGGGCCAGGTGCCTGCCCCTTCTTCGGGGGCCAGAGGGGCTGCCTGGTGCGTAGAGGTGCCCCATGCTGCCCCCTGTGAAGCCAGAGCTGCCCCACTGCCTGGCTCCCCCTAGTGCCGAAGAATGGGTATTGCATCTCCGTGCACGCCGCTCATCGCCGGCTTGGCTGCCATGACACCCCTTTTCCCCGTGCCGGGGCGAGGGGGCGGGACTTACCGAGGTGCTGTCAATCACATACATGAGGGTGTCTCCATCCTTGTCCTCCGCCCGGGTGGCGAACACCACCGAGTGCACCGCTGCCAGCTGCAGAGGGGGCAGCGCTGGGTTAGGGGCCCCAGAGCACCAGCTCAATGGGGCACCATGCTGGAGGGGCTGGGCTTGGCCAGCCTGCCTCCCGGCTGTACCCCACACCTGCCCAACCCCCTGCAGGCAAGTCCATGCCACCCGGTCACCACTTTCGTGACCACTCCTCCCCTCCTGCCCAGCCCTCCTCCCCATGCCCCCACCAGCCCATCCCCCTTGGCTCTGGGCCCTTAGACTGAGCGGCTCCATCCCTCCCCTGCCCTGGCCCCAATGCTCAGGGACTGGCCTGGGAACGCAGGACCCGAGGCCCAGCTCTCCCCCAGGCTGGGACGGGCAGGAATCCCACCCGGGCCCCCCGCCCTGTACCTCACTGATGTTCTGGGCCAGGACAGAGTCCTCCAGGAACCGGGGTTTGTTGTCGTTCTCATTCAGCACCTGGACGATGATCCTGTACTCGACCTGGGGGGAGAGGGCCCAGGGCCCGGGAGATGGGTGCCAAGGCCCCGCAGGGGACAGATGGCTTCCAAGGTGCCGAGAGACGGACGCACCTCAGAGGGTAAAGCCCCATAGCCAGAACCCTGTATGTGCCATCGGGGAACCCCAGCCAGTGCTCCTGCCCTGCTCCACACAGCACCCCCTGCTGGGAGAGGCTGGGACTGGAGCAGCCGGGAGCTCCCCCCACAGCCAGAGCTCTTGCCCCACTCCGCACAGCGCCCCCTGCTGGCAGAGGCTGGGCTGGAGGAGCCCACTGGCAGCAGCGTTGGCCTGTCGATCTGACCCCGTTCCCATAACCCGTGAGCCTCACACATGCCTGGCAGGCAGGGCAGATGGGAACTGAGGCACAGCCAGGCTGAGTGACTTGCCCAGGGGCCACCCTATGGTGTCTGCTGTAGAGCGGGGACGTGAAGCCGGGTCTCCCGAGTCCCAGGCTAGTGCCCTGTCCCCTTGGCTGCCCCCCGCCCCCGCTGGGGGGAGTCCGTACCGGAGAGAAGCCGTCCTCTGAGCAGGTGAGGGCCACCATCAGGACAGGGGACTCCAGGGCCTGCAAGACACAGGAGGTGCAGGGACCTTAGAAACCATGCGCCAGCTGCCCCCGCCCACCCCGCACACCCTGCCCCCCCCACGGCCGGAGGCTGCTCACCGCCCTGCCGAGCCGGGGGCACCCACAAGTCCCCGGCACCAGCCACAGCTCCGCACAGGCCCAGAGGGCACGAGCCAGCCGTCTGGGGCAGCTGGGGCCGAGCCCGTCAGCTGGTCTAGGCACAGGCGGAGGGACAGTCGGGTGGGGGCATCACCACTCCAGGCCCAGGCGGTGGACGCCCCGGGCACAGGCAGCCCAGGGACAGGCCGCGGGACACCCTGGCGGGGATGGTGCCACCCCAGCTCTGCCCCATTCCTGAAGTGGAGCTGTTATGTTCCCATTCCCAGGCATGCTGCAGGGCCCCCTCCCCCCCGATATGTTCCTGAGCTGGGGCATGAACCCGGAGTCCCCGGGGCGAGGCCAGTGCCCAGGGGGCCAGCCCAGCGGCTGGTTGTCTCTGTGCCCCCCAGGAGCCCTTTGAGCTCCTGGGCACTGCCCCAGCAGCCATCCTGCCTGGCAGGGCCCAGGCCAAACAGAGACATGCCTTGGAGGAGGATCAGCCTGAGGGCATCTTGCCAGGGCCATGGTGGCAGGAGCATTGGGGCTGGGGCTCCCCAGGCCAGGAGGGGTGACCACTTTGGTGTTGGGGGTGCTGTCACAAGCCAGCTCGGCACAGCTCTCGCCACCCCACGGGGCAGGCGGGGGGCGGTCGCACCATCGGAGGGGGAGCGCTAGCCGAGAGCCATCTTCAGCGAGGGCAAGGGGCCCTGTGGCACCTGGGCTCAGGCAATCCCTGGGGTTCAGCAGCTGGCAGCCCAACGTGGTGCCCCCCTCTGGACGGGCACCCCCGGGGGCTGGTGGTACCAGCGGCTCCACCAGAGGAGCCGAAAGGGCATGCGGCCACGCTGAGCCCCGCTGGATTGGCAGTACCCTCCCCGGGGCTAGCCCTCCCAGGAGGAGCAGATGCCACCGGGAGGATCCTGCAGGGGGTTGGGGGGTCTCCCCTGGAGGGGGCAGCTATGGGAGAAGAGTCACCAGCAGCAGCAGCGCCCCCCCACCTCTCTGTCCAGCGACGCCCCTGGCGAGACGCTCAGCCGCACGGTTTTCCCCTCCAGGTAGAACCACCCGGCGTCGGTGCCACGGAGTCCCAGCTGGAGGCTGCCGCTCTCGGGCTCCCCGAAGACCGTCAGGTTGGCCACAAAGGTGCCGTGGGGGCTGTTCTCCTGCAGCTCCGTGAAGATGTTGCTGCCCCCGCTGCACTGGTCGGCCACAGCTGGGCGTGGGGGAGAGCGGGTCAGAGCCTGCGGTGCCCAGCCCAGCCTGGCAAAGGGGCGGGAGGGGGCCGGCCCAGCTCCTGGCCGTGGGGAAGGGGCTGCAGCTCCCTGCCCGGCGGTGGGGCGGGCGTTAATGCAGGGAAGGGCGTGGGGGTCCATGGAGGATGGGGCAGCCTGCAGGGGAAGTGGGACGGACTCCTTGTGCCACGGGCTTTGCGGGCCCGAATCGCCCTCTGCAGGGACCGGCTGGTTCTGATGGCAAATTCCAGCCACTTGGGTCCCTAGGCCTGGGCGAGGGCAGAGGGGTCAGGCCTCAGGGAGGGGTCTGCAGCCCACCTGATATCTGTGGTGCGGAGCTGCCAGGGTCCCCAGCAAAGAGCAATCGGCCTTCAGCCGGTCCCCGAGCCCCCAGGACGTCCATATGGTGCCAATCCACATCGCGCCAGCCAGCGCGTCCAGCAGCCCGGCTTGGCTGGTGCGGGCCAGACTCACTGGAAGGCAGCAGGGAGCTCCTTGCCTTCTCTGGCCAGGACTCAGCCCCATGCTGGTGTGCCACCCGTCTCTGGCCAAATGGTACCACACTCTGGCCGAGTCCCCTTTTCGGGGGCCAGTGCCCCTCCCTCCCTAGGGAACAGGGACTTCTCTCCATTAGCTGCCTCCCTCGCCATGCCCTGGCAGGCACCCGAGAGGAGGCGAGGGACACGGGGAGGTGGCACATGCCGGGTACGAGCGAGTTGCCCGTGTGCGGGAGAGCAAAAAGGAGGGCGTTGTAGAAAGCTGTGGAATCCTTGGCAGCAGATCGGGGGGCCGATTGTTGGCACGACCCGCTCATGTCCCGGGGCGGAGCCTGGCCTGGCAGCTGTGCCCCCGCTGGCAATACAGCATGGCTTATCCCGGAGAGGGTGGTTGGCGGGGGGCCCCTCTCCTGGCATCTCAGCCCTGCCCCAAAGGCCAGCCTACCTGTGGTGAGGTGGAAGGACATGCTGATGGCCAGGAGGAGAACTCCACAGGTGGGCGGAGGCATAGTTCACCGCCCCAGTGCCCAGGCGCTCTGTCCTGACACACAGAGCTGGGGCGGGGAGGCGGCTGGGGGCCAGTCCCCTGGAGGGGTAAAAGACAAGAGACCCCATCAGTATGTGGACATCCCCAGCCCCACAGGCCCAGGCCTGGCTGACGCTCCAGTGATCCCTCCGACCCGAGCTGCCCCCCTCCCCTGGGTACCAGCTAACGTACTTCAAACCCTGTTCAGGAACCAGCTACTCTGCCCGTGTAAGTTCCCCTGCTGTACCCTATGCCAGCTAACTGGTGTCCAGGCAGATTCAAACTCCCGGCCCCAGCACCCAGCTCACCCCCCTGGACTGTTAGCCGGGGCACCTGCATGGCACAGGCAGGCCGGGATGCCGCTGCAGGGAGATTCTGCGCTGAGGCTGCCGGACACAGACAGACGCTGTGGGTCCACCAGCTGGGTCACAGGGTGAACACGTCCACACAAGCACATCACACATCTAGCTCCACGCAGGACTGGGAGTCCGAGCCCCCGGGCTCTATTCCTGTCTCTGCCACTGACTCACTTGAGCAAGCCCCTTCCCCCTCACTGTGCCTCAGTTTCCCCACCTGTATACATGGGGATAGCGCTACTGACCCACCTGGCAGGAGCTTTGCGAGTCTTATGTCTCAGCGTTTTGAGATCCTGCACGGGAAGGGGCTAGAGAAATGCAGAGACATATTCATTGTCACATTGGGATAAAGTCAGTTCCCCCACCACAGCCATGCAGCCACCTCTGGAGAGGGAGAAGCAGCTGCCTGGCAGTGGACAGCACCACTTCAATCTCTTTGTGCCAGGAACCAGCCCCAGTTTAAGCCACCAGGATTTTATTTAGGTGGAATTTAATTAGCTGGGTTGGCATCTGGACAGGACACTGGGGCTTCCCCCCAACTCTTGCTAAAAAAATGTCCCAGATCTTTATACCCAGGAATGCCCATGGCCGGGGGTATGGTGCAGTGGAAAGAGGGCACCTCCCTTCAGCAGAGCGCCCCCCGCAGCCACGCTGGGGCGCTGGGGTCAGTGCGGACTCGGGAGTGGCGTGACCCCTAGTGCGTCACCCGACACGGGGCTTGTTTCACTTAGTGGCCATCCAGCAAAGGACCAATCACACCCCAGCCTGCCGCGCTCAGGAGAACTGACACGATCCCAGCCTAGCGTGGTCCCACCTGCACCCCCCACCTCTCTGCTCACCACCAAACAATGACTGGGGCTCACGGACCCCCCATGCCCAGAGCCAGCCCCACCTGCTCCTGGCTCCTGCAGATGGACAGGGATCAAGGGGCTCCACTCCCTTGCAAGCAGCACCTGGATCCACCCGTGGTGCTATTCTCAGGCAGCCAAGTGGCTGGGGGCAGGGCTGGCCCTGGTGGTCTTCCAGGAGCAGTGAGAGTCCTACTCACTCTGCCAGCCCCTGGCACCCACAGCAGCCTCTGCGGGCACTGCTGGACCCAAAGGTCCTTCATGTGCCAGGCTGGGGTGGGTGTATTTATTCCCCCCCTTCAGGGTTTTCCTGTCACCGTCTCAGACAGGGCCACGCCGGAGTGTGCCAGGAACGCCGGGTCGCCCCTCCCAGTACCTGGCCCACCACCTGTCCCTTATGCCTGCGGCTTGTGCCCCTGCCAGCTACACACACATGTGTGTCAGAGCAATGGCACCGGCCACACTCACCAGTCCTCACCCCCCCGCACCCCAGAGCCCTGGTGGCTCTTAGCCCCCCCTTCATCTGGGGAATGCCCATCTCCTAGCCCCTGATCACCTGCCCACACCTGCCCCTCCCTGCACCCGCCACCAGCCACACTCCCCTGCAGCGGGTCTGTTTGAACACACAAGGCCACATGCAGAGCAGGGGGAGGGGGAGATCTGCACCCGCTTACCCCAGGCTGACCCTCACCCACTAAGTTCCCCTTGTCCATGCTGGGGGGCCATGCACCCCACAGGGGCCTGGCGGGTACAGGTGGGCATGTCGGGTAACAGCCTGCTACCTTGTCTCGGCTAGTGACCTCGCTTCTGCAGCTCAAGGGAGAGGGGCTTGAATCTAGGTCCTGGGGTCCAGCCCCAGCAGCAGGAAAAGGACGGCGGGGGCACTTTGACGTGCCACGATCTTCCAAGTGACTGTTCAGACTGCAGCCACCTTGCACCTGTATCTTAGCCCCGGGACTCACCCCAGCCACACCCATCCCAGAGGGCTGCAGGCCCTGCCCAGACCTGTGTGATTAGCCCAGCTGGGGAAACTGAGGCAGAGTGAGGGGAAATGACTTGCCTGAGGTCACCCAGTGAGCCATCGGCAGAGCCAGGAACTGTTCAACACATTCTTAAATGATCTGGAAAAAGGGGTAAACAGTGAGGTGGCAAAGTTTGCAGATGATACTAAACTGCTCAAGATAGTTAAGTCCAAAGCTAGCTACAAAGAGATCTCAAAAAATGTGGGTGACCGGGCAACAAAATGGCAGAGGAAAGTCAATGTTGATGCAAAGAAATGCACATTGGAAAATATAATCCCAACTATACATGCAAAATGATGCAGTCTAAATTAGCTGTTACCACTCCAGAAAGATCTTGGAGTCACTGTGGCTAGTTCTCTGAAAACATCCACTCAATGGGCAGCAGCTGTCAAAAAAGCGAACACAGTGTTGGGAATCATTAAGAAAGGGATAGGGAATAAGAAAGAAAATATCATGTTGCCTCTCTATAAATCCATGGTTCGCCCACATCTTGAATCCTGCGTGCAGATGTGGTCGCCCCATCGCAGAAAAGATCGATTGGAATTGGAAAAGGTGCAGAGAAGGGCAACAAAAATGATTAGGGGTCTGAAACAGCTTCCGTATGAAGAGAGATTAATAAGACTGGGACTTTTCAGCTAGAAAAAGAGACGACTAAGGGGCGATATGAGTGAGGGCTATAAAATCATGACTGGTGTGGAGAAAGTAAATAAGGGAGTGTTATTTACTCCTTTTCATAACACAAGAACCAGGGGTCACCAAATGAAATTAATAGACAGCAGGTTTAAAACAAACAAAAGGAAGTATTACTTCACACAACTCAGTCAACCTGTGGAACTCCTTGCCAGAGGATGTTGTGAAGGCCAAGACTATAACAGGGTTAAAAAAAGAACTGGATAAATTCATGGAGGGTAGGTCCATTGATGGCTATTAGCCAGGATGAGCAGGGATGGTGTCCCTCGCCTCTGTTTGCCAGAAGCTGGGAATGGGTGATGGGAGATGAATCACTTGCTGATTCCCTGTTCTGTTCATTCCCTCTGGGGCACCTGGCATTGGCCACTGTCGGCAGACAGGACACTGGGCTGGATGGACCTTTGGTCTGGCCCAGTCTGGCCGTTCTTATATTTGTATGAATGCAGGTCGGTGCTTCAGGCAGCGGCATGGCTCTCTCCCCGCCGTGGGCCCTCCAGCTTCAATGGCCACAGTGCTGTGCCTGGCACCTGGGTGCACTGGGGCAGCTCAGGAACAATCCTTTCCTCTCCTGCCAGAGTAGAGGCAGTGGAACCCATGGGAGCTGCCCCCTGGGAACCTGCCCCCTGGGAACTTGCCCCCTGGAAAGGCCCACGCCTGACCCCGTGAATCTGCCCCCCATGAAGCGTCCAGGAGAACCTGCCTCTGGGAACCTGACCCCGTGGGAACCTGCCCCCATAGAAAAGCCTGCGGGAACATGCTCCGTGCCCCCACAGGAACCTGCCCCCCTGGAACCTGCCCCCGTGGGAACCTGAAACCTGGAAGCGCCCGTGCGAACCTGCCCCTGTGGGAACCTGCACCTGTGGGAACCTACCCCCAAGGGTACCACCACCCCCCCCAAGAACCTGCCCCCTTGGGAACCCGCCCCCAATGGAACCTGCCCCCTGGGAACCAGCAGGAACATGCCCCCTAGGAACCTGCCTGTGAGAACCTGCCCCCATGGGAACCTACCCCTGTGGGAACCTACCCCCTGTGGAACCTACCCCCAGAAGGATGGAAACCTACTCCCACAGGTACCTGCCCTTCCCCCGGACAGGAACCTACCCCTGTGGGAACCTACCCCCACAGGAACCCGCCCCCCTGCAAGCACCTGCGGGAACCTTCCCGTGCCCGGCAGACAATGTCTCTCCACTCTAAATCGAGGTGTGAGACCGTTCAGCCAATTGAATGATCCAATTGGCCCTGTGCCCTGGGCGCTTTCTAATTGGGATCATCCTGTGCTTTGCGAGGCGGCTGAAGCCGAGGTGCTGGCCGAGCGGAGCCGCGATTAGCGAGCCACGTGCGGGGGCGGAGGGGGAGGGCAGGCCTGTGGCCCCCAGCCTGGCTGCTGCTGACACACTGCACGTCCCTGCCAGCCGCTTGGCCAGGCCTGCTGGGTCCCTGGCAGCCCGGGAATCTGCTCCATGCCGTTCCCTGCCCTCAGACCTGGCTACCACGCTGCAGGGGGCATCGCTGCCAGGCTGTGGCCTTCGCCCCGCAGGGGAAGCCGCTCCCTGCAGGATGTGGGAGAGGGGGCAAAAGGGCAAGAACTGCTCAGGCTGATGCTGCTAGCTCCAGCACCTCCTGCTGCCCCTGCCGCACTAGCAGCCTTCACGTGGAACCTGCAGTAGGCCCGGGTGCACCATCTCCTCCCCTAGCGGCTGGGCCATGGGAGGATAAGAGCTCACTGCCGCTGCCAGCTAACGGAGTTCCTCCCTCAGCTCAGTCCAGGGTTATCACACACGCAGCCTCAGCAGCGGGAGGCTGGGGGTGACGGGGCCGGCGCTGTGTTGTGAGGGGAAGGAGAGAGGCTCCTCAATCACCCCCCAGCTGCTGGCTCGCACATGCCGTCCCTCATGCTCAGACCAGCAGTCTCTCCGCTCCCCCAGGCCTGGCCAACCTCTCGCCCCTGCCCCGTGCCAGAAGAGACACCCATCCCAACGCCCCTGCCCAGCCTGGCTCAGCTGCCGCCAGCCTGGGCCCATCTCCTACGCTGCGGACCATGTGCACAGGTAAGCAAACAGCCTCTCCCCGTTGGTTAGTGACTGGAAAGGCCCAGGCCAGGGATCTCCCCTGGGACCAGCGATTTCCCTGCACCCCCCCTTGAACTCCACCCTCACCCCTCCAACCAAGAACCAAGAATATACCAACCCCTCATCTGAAAGTTCAAATGGTGTATTTACACCCAAACTGCCCAACGCACAAATACAGTGACCTACTGACGAAACAGGGTCTCCACAACCTAAAGGCAGTTCGCAGTGTTTGTCGGTCAAACTTTTCCCATTTATGGACGTCACAAAAGATAGCTCCTGGTACATCTCTGGCCAAAAAGCTTAGGAAGAAGGAAAACTTCCCGCTGGTAAAAGTGGAGGAGCTTGGTTTGCTAGACTGATCAGCAAAGCCAATGCGGACAAACTGTGTGAAGAGGCTGCAAAACACCAGGCCTCTGGACTGGGTAGACATGCAGAATGCCCTGTAAGCCAGTCACTGTCAAAGCCCGTTTTAGACGTACTTAATGAGGCTGTTAAGAATGCTGGAGAACCAACACAGTTCATGCGAACAAACATGGCCGTCACATCAGACTTTCTATTTAAGCAAGAGATATCACGCACTACGAGCTGGAGGTCAATGTTACATGCATTGTCACTTGTTAACCCTGAAGTTGGCACTGGTTCCAAACCAGACCGACAAATCCTCACTATCTTTCTGCAAGCCACTGACTGGTAGAAGCGTGCAGAGCAACAGTGAACGACTCAGCAGTTGAAAAAGTGAAGAACTCTCTCACCACATTCAAAAAATTGCATACATGGCTGACGAATGCACCCATGCAAATGGGCGTCAAGCATTAGAATCATAGAATATAAGGGTTGGAAGGGACCCCAGAAGGTCATCTAGTCCAACCCCCTGCTCGAAGCAGGACCAATTCCCAGTTAAATCATCCCAGCCAGGGCTTTGTCAAGCCTGACCTTAAAAACCTCTAAGGAAGGAGATTCTACCACCTCCCTAGGTAACGCATTCCAGTGTTTCACCACCCTCTTAGTGAAAAAGTTTTTCCTAATATCCAATCTAAACCTCCCCCACTGCAGCTTGAGACCATTACTCCTCGTTCTGTCATCTGATACCATTGAGAACAGTCTAGAGTCACTGCGTACGTTATCTTGATGTCAGTGATAGGCCAGTAGATGCATTTCTAGATGTGCAGGTTATGGAAGACACGTTGGCTGCATCTGTGACAACCTGCATCTTAGAAGAGTTAAATGCTTGTAAATTGGACCCCATACCAATGGCTGCTTGTGCATTTCATGGAGCTGCAAACGTCTCTGGAAGACATGGTGGAGCACAAGCTTTCTCAGAGAAAAGTTTCAGAGTATCAGCCGTGTTAGTCTGTATCCGCAAAACGAACAGGAGGACTTGTGGCACCTTAGAGACTAACAAATTTATTTGAGCATAAGCTTTCGTGGGCTAAAACCCACTTCATCGGATACATGCAGTGGAAAGTGTAACCCTAATCACTCCTGTACGCACCGCAGAGGCCATCTTAACTTTAGTACCCAGAAAGATAATGGAGCAAAGAATTAAGCAATTAATTTGCAAACACCTAGAAGATAATAAGGTGATAAGTAACAACATGGATTTGCCAAGAAAAAATCGTGTCAAACCAACCTGATAGTTTTCTTTAACAGGGGAACAAGTCTTGTGGATAGGGGAGAAGCGGTAGATGTGGTATATCTTGACTTTAGAAAGGCTTTTGATACTGTCTCGCATGACCTTCTCATAAACAAACGAGGGAAATACAACCTAGATGGAGCTACTATAAGATGGGTACAGAATTGGTTGGAAAACTGTTCCCAGAGAGTAGTTATCAGTGATTCACAGTGAACCTGGAAGGACATATAGAGTGGGGTCCTTCAGGGGTCTGTTCTGGGTCCGTTTCTGTTCAATATCTTCATCAATGATTTAGATACTGGCATAGAGAGTAGACTTATAATGTCTGCGGACGACACCAAGCTGGGAGGGGTTGCAAGTGCTTTGGAGGATAGGATTAAAATTCAAAATGATCTGGGCAAACTGGAGAAATGGCCTGAAGTAAATAGGACGAAATTAAATAAGGACAAATGCAAAGTACTCCACTTAGGAAGGAACAATCAGTTGCACACATACAAACTAGGAAATGAGAGCCTAGGAAGGAGTACCGTGGAAAGGAATCTGGGGGGTCATAGTGGATCACAAGTGAAATATGAGTCAACAGTGTAACAGTGTTACAAAAAAAGAAAATATAATTCTGGGATGTATTCGCAGGAGTGTTGTAAGCAAGACACAAGAAGTAATTCTTCTGCTCTACTCTGCGCTGGATAGGCCTCAACTGGAGTATTGTGTCCAGCTCTGGGTGCCACATTTCAGGAAGGATGTGGACAGATTGGCGAGAGTCCAGAGAAGAGCAACAAAAATTATTCAAGGCCTACGACACATGACCTGTGAGGGTTTGTTTAGTCTGGAGAAGAGAAAACTCAGAGGGGACATAACAGTCTTCAAGTACATAAAGTTGTTACAAGAAGGAGGAAGAAAAATTGCTCTTGTGAACCTCTGAGGACAGGACAGGAAGCAATGAACTTAAATTGCAGCCAGGGCGGTTTAGGTTGGACACATTAAGAAAAACTTCCTGACTGCCAGAGTGGTTAAGCACTGGAATAAATTGCCCAGGGAGGTTGTGGAATCTCCATCGTTAGGGATTTTTAAGAGCAGGTTAGACAAACACCTGTCAGGGATGGTCTAGATAATATTTAGTCCTGCCCTGAGTGCAGGGGGCTGGAGGTCCTTTCCAGTCCCACACTTCTATGATTCTATGATCTATTCAACTAGCACTAGTAAGAACTGCAGGATCTTCAAAAGACATTAGAAAAGCCATAAATTTAAGGTCTTCGTTATACTCTTTTTTCATCAAGAGTCTAAAAAAAACAAATACAGGTGAGAAAACCTGGATTTGTGCTGGAAATGGCCCAACTTGATTATCATACACATTGTAAGGAGAGTGATCACTTTAGATAAGCTATTACCAGCAGGAGCGTGGGGTGCGAGGAGGTATATATGTGTGTATATAAAAAGATCTTCTACACTTTCCATAGTATGCATCTGATGAAGTGCATCCATATCTAGTTGGCAGCCAGTGTCAAGTGGAGTGTCCCAGGGGTTGGTCCTGGGGCCGGTTTTGTTCAATATCTTCATAAATGATCTGGAGGATGGTGTGGATTGCACTCTCAGCAAATTTGCATATGATACTAAACTGGGAGGAGTGGTAGATACGCTGGAGGGCAGGGATAGGATACAGAGGGACCTAGACAAATTGGAGGATTGGGCCAAAAGAAATCTGATGAGGTTCAATAAGGATAATTGCAGGGTCCTGCACTTAGGACGGAAGAACCCAATGCACAGCTACAGACTAGGGACCGAATGGCTAGGCAGCAGTTCTGCGGAAAAGGACCTAGGGGTGACAGTGGACGAGAAGATGGATATGAGTCAGCAGTGTGCCCTTGTTGCCAAGAAGGCCAATGGCATTTTGGGATGTATAAGTAGGGGCATAGCGAGCAGATCGAGGGACGTGATCGTTCCCCTCTATTCGACATTGGTGAGGCCTCATCTGGAGTACTGTGTCCAGTTTTGGGCCCCACACTACAAGAAGGATGTGGATAAATTGGAGAGAGTCCAGCGAAGGGCAACAAAAATGATTAGGGGTCTGGAACACGTGACTTCTGAGGAGAGGCTGAGGGAACTGGGATTGTTTAGTCTGCAGAAGAGAAGAATGAGGGGGGATTTGATAGCTACTTTCAACTACCTGAGAGGTGGTTCCAGAAAGGATGGTTCTAGACTATTCTCAGTGGTAGAAGAGGACAGGACAAGGAGTAATGGTCTCAAGTTGCAGTGGGGGAGGTTTAGGTTGGATATTAGGAAAAACTTTTTCACTAGGAGGGTGGTGAAACGCTGGAATGCGTTACCTAGGGAGGTGGTAGAATCTCCTTCCTTAGAAGTTTTTAAGGTCAGGCTTGACAAAGCCCTGGCTGGGATGATTTAATTGGGGATTGGTCCTGCTTTGAGCAGGGGGTTGGACTAGATGACCTTCTGGGGTCCCTTCCAACCCTGATATTCTATGATTCTAAGTGAGCTGTAGCTCACGAAAGCTCATGCTCAAATAAATTGGTTAGTCTCTAAGGTGCCACAAGTCCTCCTTTTTTTTTTTTTTAAAAAACCCTGTATGTCTTGGAAAAAACAGAAGATATGCTGGGATTGAAGTTCAAATTAGTCCAAGCTAGGAAAGCCCTCTGGCTTTCTATGAGCGATCCATGGCAGTTTGAAAATTCCTGCCACTCTTATTACTGGCTTTGGAAAGTATCTACCAAGATGGGACGGATCTAAGTCGTGAGGCTGGTGGAACTGCTTTTGCAGAGAAGATTCTCTCTCTTGTAAGTCTACTGTGGAAACCACTTGGGTCATCAAACAACGCTATCCAGGCATCTGCTACAACAGTAGTCGATCTCTGGCCAGCAATAGAAGCTACATCTGGATCAATCAGAGAGCTACCCATTGAAAACGCACTGGAAGAAGCAAAGACTTCAGTCCAGAAGTTGACTAATGAAGGCATTTATATCGACCCCTTAAGTGAAGAGGACCAGAAGTATGTGTTAAGCTCACTGAAAAAGTACACGACTTGATTCTTACAAATCTACAACAGCAACTGCTGGAATCTACTCAATCTCTGCATAGCTTTTACAGATGCCTGTCTTCTAAAGCACCGGCAGTTGAGTGGAGTGAGGTGCTACGAGCAATGGGGCAGATTAGACAGAATAGAAAACTTGAACACAGAGTGGAATGTCATATGATGAAGGAAGAAGATTGGACTTAAACTTTTTGTTGTCATCACTAGAGGCTCGACACGATCTTTGTGCTCTGTTTCCTGGGATGAAAGAAGTAGGAATTCATCTCTTGCTACTCCCAACAGCTACAGCTGAGCGTTCTTTTGCCTCATTGACTAGAATTTTGTGCTCTGAAAGAAGTCGCCTTCTGCCAGATCATGTGAATGTACTAATGAGCATATCAGTGGAAGGGCTGGAAGTACCGGACACACGAGAAGCCACCAACGATGAACGCATTGCATTCGAGAAGTTCATTAGCAGTTGTGCAAAATTACAACAAGGAACCAAGAGGGATGTAGATGTCGTGCTTCAAAGAAGGCCGGAGTAGCCAACTCTAATTTGTGTGGTGATTTTAAAACACAAGTTAAATTTAATCAAATGGCCGTGAAATATTTTTCAGTTTTTCCTATGGTGCCATACAGCCCCCCTTTACCCTTACGGTCTCACCCCTCAGCCCTCACCCTCCTGTACATTCAAACACCCCCCTAATTTCAATTCCCGGGGGAATACTGCCTGGGGCACCCCAGCTCCTGGATCTGGCTGGCATGTGGGCGGCTCCAGCAAGTAACTCCAGCCCGAGTCTCAAAGGGGCTGGTCTCTGGTCCTGCAGGCTCAGTGGGACTCAACCCAGCCCACGTTATCCCAGTCCCAGCTTCTTGCATTTCTCCAGTCCCAAACCCCAGCTGCTTTAGACCCTCTGCACACTCGCTCTGGCCTCTGGCCAGTCCCCTTTCCCAGTGCATGCTCTTTCGGTCCCAGACTAAGACCAGAAGGGACCGGCTCATCCCATCTGAGCTCCTGTACATGGTAGACCACAGACCCTCACCCACCCACTGCCGCAGCCTGCCTGTAACCTCTAGCCGGGCGGCTGAAGCTCTCAAGCTCGAGTCAGATGTCAAGTCACAGCGACTCCACCTTGTACTCTAGCTCAGGGGCAGAGAAAACGCTGCCTGGTTTAGTGATGCCTCAAATCTACAAACTGACTCCACCCATTTACAGCAGCTGAGGATCTGGCCCAGAGAGAGGGAACTCGGGCCCAAATCACTTTCAGTTCCCATGACTACATGAAACAAACACAGCATAACCCGCCAACCTCCCACCTTCTGCTCTGTGGCGCCACCTACTGAAATTCAGTTGTGCCAATTTTAGATCCTATTCAAGAGTCACTTCACCCACCACTGGAAAGCAGCCACCTCTGCAGTGGAACGTGGCAGCTGTTTAAAAGAGAGCAGCAACCATGGCTGCATACAAACATGCAGACCCCTGAGCCATCACAGAGGGGGAACCCCCTTTGTGGTCAGCCAGTAGAAAGCCATTTTACTGAAAGGAGGCGAGATAATCGCACATGAACGAAAGCCGGTGCATGCCAACTACAGAGCAGTGGCAGACGGGGAGAGAAGACGACCGCAACATCCAGCTTGAAGCCTCCAGGGGATTTGGGAAGGTGCAATGGAATTGCCCAGGCTGGAACGTGGCCAGAGCAGGGAGACTAACAACCCAACTTGCAAATTAACATAATGAGATCAGTCATCCCAGGACTGGGCCCGTCCTTGAGTTTATGCCTAATTCGGAAAAAAATCCCAACATCCTAGCACCACATTTGGGGCAGCACTGGCTGCCAGGGGAGAGCGCCCCATTGAGCACCTCACCCTGCTCTCTGCGGCACAGCGCCCCCTAGTGCTTCACTAGGGCATTGGGGCCAGCACTGACTGCCAGGGGAGAGCGCCTCCTGCTGAGCCCCCTGCCCTGCTCCCTGCGGCACAGCGCCCTCTACTGTGTTACCCCCGCTGGTCCCTACAACATCTGAATTTCCCTTGTAGGTCCCTATGCCTGGTGCTGCCCCGGCGGCTCTGCTCGGTACTTTCTCTCCCTCCCCATTTATGACATGCTCATCACCCAGCGGCAACGCCGTCCTTATCCCTGGTCCAAGGGCAGCTGCTGAGACCCGGGGGAGCTCGGCCTGAGCCCCGCCCCCAGGATTTGGCTGCGTTCCAGGCGAGATGTCCCCAGGCTGGGCGTGGAGGAGTCACACCCCACACTGCCACCTCCCACAGCGGCCACACTGAGAGCTCGTATTAGCCCCTTCTCTGCCCTGCTGCCGCTGGCTTTCGGTTAGGGTTTAAATGTAACTGCGCTCGCTGCCTGGCTCTAGGGCTGGGGAGGGGCAACCGGGCTGCACCGGGTCAGAGGAGGACTGGGGGGGCACAGCTCCGGCTCTGGGGCTGGCGGATCCTCTCCCCTGGAGAAAGGCTGGGAACCCCATCGTTTGGGAAGGTTACAGGGGACAGTACTTGGGGATGGGAATAGAGGGACACCCGGCACCATCCCTGAGCGAACCAGCGAGCTCCTCGTTCAGGGAGGGAATCCGCCCTCCGTCCTTCACGCATGCACTGGGGCGACCCACGCTGGAGAAACCCACCCTGGGCACGTCAGGCCTGGCCAGCTCTCCCGGCGTCAGACCTCCCGTTCCTGGGCAAGCTCAGAGAGAAGCCAGCCAAAGGCCAGCTCCAGGCTCCTCTAACTGCAGCCAGCAGGCGGGACCCGGCACCACCTGGCTTCGGGCCCAGACACGGAACTGGAACTGGTTTCCTAGCCCTGCTGGCTGAGCTCCTCCGGTCAGTGGGGAGAGGGGCAACCATCCGTTCTCAGCCCCCTGGGCCTCTCTGCAGCGTTCCAGGAGCTTCCGCTGGTTCACCCGAGAGGTGGCAGGGTCCAGGGGAAGGCGCTGAAATGGTTTGAGTCCTTCCGGGAGGGACGCCCCAAAGGAACAGTGATGGGAAACTGCCCCTCCCCCCCAGCCCCCTCGCTTGTGGGGCTCCACCAGGGTCCATTCTCTCTCTCCGGCCCTTTTCAACATCTACATGCAACCACCGGGTGAACGGGCCAGACGACATGGACTCAAGTGCCTGCAGCATGCCAAAGACACACAGCTCTGCCTATGCTTGACCGCATCCCACCACACCACCCTCCGCCAGGACGGCCCAGTGCTTGGATGAGATCAGCTCTGGGATGAAGAGCAGCCAGCTGAAGCTGAACCCGAGCACAACAGAGGTGATGCTGGTGGACAGGGAAAGTCTTTGGAGGAATTTGCGGCCACGGTGAAGTCTCCTTCGACTGAAGGTTCACATCCACAATTGGTCAGTTCCATTCCTAGTCTAGAAGGACTCTTGGATTCCTCGCTGATGCTGAGCTCTCCCATCGCAATGGTCGCAAGGAATGCTTTCTGCTCTCTCCGCTTGGCTGGGAGACTCTGTCCCATTCTGGAAGATGAAGACCTGGCCTCAGTTATTCCTGCCTTCGCCACCTCTCCGCTGGACGACAGCAATGCGATTTACCCGGGCACGAACACTTCAGCGCTTTGGAAGGTCCAACCAGTACAGAATTCTGCCATTCATCGCCTCAGGAACTCACACCTAGGTGTGATGTGCTCACCTATCTTCCACTCCCCACCCTGGCTTCCCATAGAATATACACATTAATTTCAAGGCCTTGATCTTTATCTTCAAAGCACTCCATATAACTGTGGTGGAAATCTTCACTCCTATGACCCAGTGAACTTTCAACAATAGGAGCAAAGCTAGTCTGTGCAGGAGACAGAATCTTCTCTGAAGGTGGTCTGAGACTGGCATGAACTCCCCCGGGAAATAGGGACAGCCACAAATGTCACTACTTTCTGCTCCAAGTCAAGGGCGCCAGAAGAGGGGGGGACCAAGGGGCCATGGCCCCTCTGCTTTTTACCATCCATAAGGGCGAGCGATGGGGGGAGGAAGCAGAGAGGATTGAGTGCGGGGCGGGACTTGGGGGAAGAGGTGGTGGAAGGGTGGGGGTTTAGGGGGGCGGTGCAGCGGGGGGGGTCACGGTTCAGACACCTGTGGGGCCCCTCCCCACACTTTTAGGGTGCTTCCACCACTCCTGCTCCAAGTGCCAGGTGCATTCCTTTGACCAGCCTTCTCTAATATAACAACCCAGCAACAGGTGTATTTACCAACAACAACCCTACCAAAACAAGCCACTTCACGCAAGTCTCCCTCTGGGCCGCAGCTGAGAGACCCACCGACCTGGGACGGAGCCGCGTTGCAAAACGCTCAGATACTGCGGTGATGAGCGCGGGATAAAACCCTCTCTCGGAGAGAAGGAGGCTAGGAATTACACAGGCCGTCGCTCCAATCCGTGCCCCCAACGTCCCTCCCGACCCCGCCTCCTCCAGCCCTGCTTTCAGGGAGCGCTTCATGCGCCTTGGGAAGCGTCTGCCTTCAGGGGGCACCGGGTCTCTCGGACACGCTGGCTGTGGGGTCGCCCTGGCCGATTCCCTGATCGTTGCCCCCTGGAGCCGGCCCGGTGTGGGTGTTTGGCTGGCTGGATTCGCGGAGGGGCTGATGCATAGGTACGGCAGGACGCTGTTAAACGCAGAGCTCCGGCGTGCTTGGCCGGCCGGCACCCCACCCTGAGCTGTCGGCTTGTCAGAGCTCTCAGGGACAGGCGAAGCCAGGATGGGCCTGGCTAGTCCAGAGCCTGAAGACCTCCGAGCCAGAGCCGGGGGCTGCGCAATGTAGTATGGCGACCCCTGCCATTCCCCCAGTCAGTGCTGCCCTCAGTGTCCCAGACTGGCACTAGGGGGCGCTGGGCTGCAGGGTGTGGGGTGATGGACTCAATGGGGGCCCTCTCCCCTCTCAGTCAGTGCTGACCCCAATGCCCTAGGGGGCGCTGTGCTGCAGGAAGCGGGGTGGGGACTCAGTAAGGGGCGCTCTCCCCTCTAGGTCGGTGCTGACCCCAATGCCCTAGAGTGGCACTAGGGGGCGCTGTGCTGCCGGGAGCAGGGCAGGGGCTCAGTAGGGGGCGCTCTCCCCTCCATCAGCGCTGCCTGCAACAGCAGGATCGTCAGCACAGGGCAGGCGAACACGGATCAACCAACCCCACTTCCAGCTCTGCAGCTTGGCAGAGACACGTGAATTTGCCGCCGTGGCAAAGACCAGGGGGCCATCTAGACCAGCATCCCGTTGTTCCACAGCTGCCTAGCGTAGTCACACCCCCCTCTGGTGGCTGGTCCGCACAGAGGATAACAGCCTGCTGCTGCTGCCAGCTAAGGAAGTAGCGAGGCCTGCGTGGTGGAGCTAAACGACTCAAGGCCCACTGACGACCCCAGGGTTGGGGTTGTTACACTGTCCCCAGCGGTGGCCAGCACTGATTGCAGCAGATGAAGGCGTGACAGCTCCCCGAGTCCCTGTGATTCCTCAGGGGTGGGGAGTTCTTCCTGACCCCCCGCTGCAAAGCAGTCGTGCCCTGGAGCATGACGATTGATGGCCTTTGTCACCTGTATTCCACAGGCTTTAATGGCGGGTGCTCTCCCAGTTCAGGTCTGTGTCTAAGTCTCTTTGTCACGTCTTGCCTCCATAAAATCATGTGGCAGTGAGTTCTGCGGGTTAACCGTGTCCCAGCAGACAGCAGACCCCACCCCCCACACTGCAGAAGGCCAGGCCGCTCTTGTGCCGAGCTCTCGTCTCAGGCTGGGAACCGAACGCATTCCAAACAGAAACCTGGCAGAATCAATCCGCCAGCATCCCAAATGCCAGCACCGGGGGACGCTTTCCAAGGGCCCGGCTCCACTGGGTTGGCGCTGGGGAGGTGAAACCACATGGGGAGTGTGGGGGGACATCCTCACTGTGCTCTCGCTGTATGCATGCAGCAAGTCCATGGTGGGAGAGAGAGAGAGACGAGCTCCCGGCACCTGGGGACTGGGACGAGAAGCCTGGGACTAGAGTCCTTCGTTCCCTCCCTTCAGGTCCCCACTGCCCCCCGCCCCCATGCTCCCATGCCCCCTCTCTATGGACAGCCTGGCACTTTATCAGTGCTGCCCCACCCTCAGAACTGGCCAGTACCAGGGGTGCTGGACCCGCTTCCTTCAAAGCCCCCCCCACCCGCCAGTGCCCGTCTCTCAAATCTCTCGGAGCTGTAGATGTCAGGGAAGTAGGAAATGGCCCAGATGGGACCTAGAGAGATTAGCGAGCAGGAGGGATCAGGGAGAGCGGCTGAATGAACAGAGCAACCGGCATCATCTACAACATGGATTTCCCAGGCTGCCTGCTCCGTCCGTTCAGCCGCTGTCCCAGACCCCCGGAGACCCACTCTCCCAGGCTTCATGCCTGGCCTGTGAGATCTGCAGGGAAGCACACGGACTCTGCTGGGAAAGCCTGGAGCAGCGTCACACCCGTGCCCCAACCCTGAGCCTCGGGGGGGGCGCTCCCTCCCTGCGGCTCGCTTCTAACTCCCCTGGGAACTGGCCGAAGATCCCCCCTGCCACGGAGCCCCAGGAGCCGGGCCATGCCCAGCTTGCCAGCCCCCCAAGGATCCAGCTAGGCTGTGACCCATCACGGCGTGCCCCCCCAGCCCCACTTCAGCACGCACTGCTTGGCCATCTTCCCCTAGGGCTCTGTCCTACAAACCAGAGGTGGGGCGGGTCCAAGCAGCGACATGGCTGTGCCACCCTGGAGAGCGGCTTTCGAACCCCAAACCCACCCCATGCTCCCATATGGGTGTCCTAGGGTCAATGCCTGCCCTGGCTCACTGCCCAGGGGCTGGAATCCCCCTGCGGACCAGCCCGCCGGCCTTGGGGTTATTGTCAGGTCAGACCCTTCCTGCCCTCCGGGGCTGGGCTGAGACCCTCGTGTCACTCAACAGCGCCCCCTCTGGCCTGGTGAGGCTCAAGGAGCCCCAGCTGCGAGGACAAGGGCTAGGATGGGAGGTGTGGGGGGGGAGAACGGAGCCCCGACCCTGCCCTCCAGCCCCAGATCCCCCCAGTGAGGATCCCATCACCCGGGGGTCTGTGCCAGGCCCCTCCCCAAGCCCAGGGGAGTCCTGAGGCTCAGCTGAATATGGGTCCACTCACCCTGGCGCCAGCCCCATTGCTGCCCCCTGCCGCCAGGCTGCCAGGCTCAGCTGGGGGAAAAGGCAAGATGGAAGGTACTGGTCAGGATCCCTCACACAAAGCCCCGGAGAGGCCAGTGGCTTGCAAGGGCAGCGTGGCATGGCCCCACCCCACTCACACCGGCCGCGTCGCCCCATTGCATAGACTCCTAGAACCAGAGGGTTCGGAGGGATCGCACGGGGCATCTAGTTTGACCCCCCTGCCAGGACACAGGATTTGTTGGGTCTAAACCGTCCCAGACAGATGGCTGCTCAGCCTCCTCTCGAAAACATCCCGTGAAGGAGCTTCCACACCCTCCCGAGGTGTCTGTCCCAGTGTCCTACTGTTCTCACCGTTGGGAAGGGTTTCCTGAGATGTCGGCTAAATCTGCCGGGCTGCAGTTGCACCCATCGCCCCTTGTCCTGCCCTCTGCGGCAAGAGGGAACAACTTTCCTCCGTCTTTTTTGTGGCAGCCTTTCAAGGCCACTGCCATGCCCCCCCCCCCCCCCCCCCCGAGTCTCCTCTTTTCCAAACAAACATAGCCAGTTCCTTCTGCCTTTGCATTCCATCCCTTTCATCGTCTCTGCCGCCCACCTGTCAGTCCTTTCCAGTTTCTCTGCATCCTTTCTACCCATTGGTGACCAAACCGGACCCAGTCCTCCAGCTGAGGAGCGGTACTTTCACCTCCCATGACCGGCATGCTCTGCCTCTGTTTGTGCAGCCTTAACATTGCATATGCTTTTTGGGCAACAGCATCACATTGCTGATTTCCGTTGATCCACCACAACTCCCAGATCCTGCTCAGCAGCCCTGCTGCCAAGCTAGTTATCCCCCATTCTGTACTTCATACAGTCACAGGACTGGCAGGGACCACGAGAGGTCATCTAGTCCAGTCCCCTGCACCCAGGGCAGAACTAAGTATTATCTAGACCGTCCCTGACAGGTGTTTGTCCAACCTGCTCTTAAAAATCTCCAATACTCTCTAGGCAATTTATCCCAGTGCTTAATCCCCCTGACAGTCAGGAAGTTTTTCCCAATGTCCAACCTAAACCTCCCTGGCTGCAATTTAAGCCCATTGCTTCTTGTCCTGTCCTCAGAGATTAAGAACAATTTTTCTCCCTCCTCCTGGTAACAACCTTTTATGTACTTGAAAACTGTTCTCTTGTCCCCTCTCAGTCTGCTCTTCTCCAGACTAAACAAACCCAGTTTTTTCAATCTCCCCTCAGATGTCATGTTTTCTAGGCCTTTAATCGTTTTGGTTGCTCTTCTCTGGACTTTCTCCAATTTGTCCACATCCTTCCTGAAATGTGGCACCCAGAATTGGACACAATACTCCAGTTAAGGCCTAATCAGCGCAGAGTAGAGGGGAAGAATTACTGCTCGGGTCTTGCTTACAACACTCCTGCTAATACATCCCAGAATGATGTTCACTTTTTTTTGCAAGTGTTACACTGTTGACTCAAGAGTGGCATCAGAATCCACCCCTCTTCTCCTGCCCCCACCTGGCTCAGGGCCCTCCTTGGGCCACATTAGTCTCTCCCAAGTGGTTTGCTTGGATCAGGGGCCTCTCCTAGGTCTCCTTTCTCCACCCATGTATGTAGCTGGCTGCTCCGTGTGTCAGCCTGGGCACCAGGGCTGGGCTCACAAGCCAGGCATGGGCTGTGGCTGGCCAGGGGAGACCAGTTCTGTGTGCTGATGCAGACTATAACCCTGGCCTGATGGCTCAGCCCCTCCGCTGCTCCCCAAGGGCCCCAGAAGCTTGGTGCCGGGGCTTTCAATCCTGTCCCCCCAGCTCCCACTTCCCGGGGACCGAAAGCGGCAGGTGGGGAAGTAGGAGTGCTGGATGCTCTGCTCGAGAGCTGTCTGCTAGGGAACCCGCTGGGCCCAGCCAGGGGGGCCAGGCCTGGGGTCTCACCCCACACGCCCTGCCAGGAGCGGCCCAGGGCATCACTCGGGCCGAGGGCACTGGGTGAGGCGCTTGAGTGTATTCAGTTACCCTTGTACGGGCTTTGATACCCTGCGAGGGGGATCAGCCCCGGTGCCAGGGTGACCTCCAGAGGGCATGGGGCTGCGTGGGAGATCCCAGGGCAGTTTGGGGGTTGGAAGCCTGGACAGAGGCAGGGCCCAATCCTGCGAGGGACTGAGCGTCCCTGAGGGGGCCAAGTGCCCTCTGGCATGTAGGGTCTCTACGGGCCAGGCCCAGACGGTGCTGGGGACATGCTAAGGATGAGCCACTGCTGAGCATGGGCACCTCACTCCCTCAACCCCCACTTCTGACTGCACCCCGGGCGGGGGGGGGGGCTGCACCCGGGGAATGGCCACTGACTCAGCAGCAGGGCCAAAAGTCAATCAGGAGGGAGAAGGGAGGGACCCAGCTGGCTGGGCTGGCAGAGAGGGGTCCTTCCCATTCACCTTGGCTCCACTCCGCCCTCCCCACCCCATGCGGAGCCAGCCTGGTGAAGAGGGGAACCAAATGGCAGGAGTTGTCAACAGGCTTTGAGCTGGGGCCCTTCAGCACTGGCTGCTACCACAGGAGGAGCTCCAGAAAGTGGCCGCAGTAGTAGACCATTATCCTCCATGTGTATGAGCTACGAGCAGGGGACGCAGCACCCACTCCAGCAGCCTGTCTCAGGGCTGGCTGAGGGGAATGCGCCCCCCTTCCCTCCCCCCCCGGACACATTCAGCACTGGTGCTGGGCTGGGCAAGCAGATGGGGCCTGGGGGCAGCTGTCCCACGCAGCAGCTCCCCCTCTCACCCAGACAAGCGCCTGGCACCTGGCAGGGGGCACAGGAGCTGATGGCAGCCTGCCCCACGGTGGCTGTGGGTAGCGGGTGGAATGGGGCACCGGGGTCTGCAGTGAAGGGCTCGCTTGGATCCCCGGCCGATGCCCCTGAGCCGCACCCCATCCACGGACCAACACACAATGCCCCCGGGTCCTTGTGCAAGAGGGGACGGGCCACGGGCCTGACAGCCCAGGAGCCGCCCTCCGGCCCCAGGACAGAACACCCTGGCAGCTCTGCCATGGCCGCTCACTTAGCATTGGCTCATACAGTGCCCAGTGGGCACTAGGGCTTCCCGGCCAGCTAGCCAGGCCCAGTCCCTGCAAGGCCAGTCCCTAGGGAACCCCCTGCTTTAGCATGGCAGCTGCCGGTGCCAGAGCCGGGCACTGTGCCCAGGGGAGGGACTGGCCCGATTTGGTGCCTGGGGATCTGAGGCCCCCAGAGCAGAACCACTGGGTGCACGAGATCACAACCGACATCTACCTGGGGTCACCCTCTCCTGGGCACCTTTCCTAGCATGCTCCGTGTCTTCTCTGCTCCGCTCCCGCCGGGCTCCTGACACAGAGGCCAGCTCCCAGAGGCTGGTCTGCCCCAGGCCCCCCTCACCCACCTGGCCCACCTCCAAAGCAGCAGCCATATAACGCCCGCCCGGCTGCCCTGCTGGCCACCTCTAACGCCCATGACCCTGTTTCCTGCCGTGGAGCCAAGAATCAGGAAGATTCTTCTCCGCTCATCACAGGCCTGTGACGAGAGCCGCCTTGACTCAAACCCAGGCCAGTGGCTCGACAAGAAACCAGCTCAAAGGTCTTATGATCCCCTGAACTGTAAACTCTCCAGGGCCTCACATTTGAATAGTGCCCAGCTCGATTATTATTCTTTGCATCACGAAGTCGTGTTAGTTTCCTTCCCCCCACCCCATACAAAAACCTGGGCTCATCCCAGGAAATTCACAGGCCGCAGGTTGAATACGAACTAGAGGAAATACTTGTTTGCACTACGCAGAGCTAACCTGTGGAACTCATTGCCAGGGGATGTTGTGATGGGTTCAGAACAGAATTAGATAACAGGACAGGTCCATCAACGGCCGTTAGCCAAGATGGTCAGACGCAGCCCCATGCTCGGGGCGAGACAAAACCTCTGACGGCCAGAAGAAAGGAGGGGACCACACGGGTGGATCTCTCAAAATTGCCCTGCCCTGCTCACCCCCCAGAAACTGGACCAGGCCCTTGCGGTGCCAGGAGCTGTACAAACCCAGAACAAAAAGCCAGTCCCCACTCCAAAGAGTTCACAATCCAACCCTAACTCCACTGGCCCATTTTCCGAGGAGCCAGCTGATCTGGGAAGGAACCAAACCCTCCTGTACCCTTTGTGACGCAGCATCACGGCGCAGGAGAGCCGGGCTCCAGCGTCAGCGAGGTGGCCAAATGCAGTCATTTGCACCAGCACGGTGCCGCCCTGGTGATCTGGAGGTGTTTCAAGCTCCCATTGCACAGGTGCAAACGCCAGTGCGAGGGGTGAGGCACGGAGGAGGCCGGCCCGGGAAGGGACAGGAACAAAAGAACTGGTCCATCTCCTGTTTGATGTTTGTGCAACACCCAACGCCCTGAGGTCCCAATTCTGGGCACCACTGCAGCCCGGTTAGTTGGTGATCGACGGGGAAACTGAGGCACAGAGACGTTAAGCGCCTCCGGAAATCAGCCCCCTAATTTAGCTGCCTAGCCCCCAAGTTGGAAAATGCCAGCCTAAGTGATATGCGGAAGATCACCTGGCATAGTGCAAGCAGAGAGCTAGGAGAAGAACCCAGGAGTCCTGGTGCCCAGCTCCACCCGCATCACCCCGGACCACAACTGCCCCGTGACCAGGAAAAGCGGCTGGCAGGTGGGACGCTCTCTCCTGCCAGTGGCTGGCATTGTCCCCACTACAGGGAGGTAGCAGATGGCTTGCCCACCTCAGCGAGCTCACTGGCAGGTCAGCCTCCCTGGGCCCTGCGTCACTGGGACCGGGCTGACAGCCCTGGGCTATGGCAGTGGGGGATGGCCCCAGGCAGGGGGAGATCATGTCGCTTGGGCAAGACGGCCCCCGGATGCCAGCTGGAATGGCAGGACTCCCACCCAGCTGTGCTCACACCCTGACATTCCCCACCCCGGCTGAGCTCGGAAATCCCCATGGCCCTTTTGGATGTCAGCAGCTTCCTCGGCTGGCCTAGGAGAGGCCATATGGCCACAGGGCCCCCCGAGCCTGGAGGCCTGGCTCTGACAGCGGCCAATGCCAGCTGCCTTCCCCTCCCCCCCCCCACAAGTGGGGTTTAGCCATGTTTATCGTGGGGAGGGGGATTTCTCCCCCACTCCATCTGGCCCTCAGCTTAGCGCTCATGGAGCCAGAGCCCTTGTCGCTTTCCTCCCAGTCGGTCTCATTGGAGCCGATATTCGGAGTCATATGAATGGCCGTCCCCATATGCTGAATCCACTTGCCTCTGTACCATCCTGCAGCACTGAGTTCCTCGAGTTAACGGGAGGAAATATTGCCTTTCCCATGGGGAAATACGACCCTCACAACAGATGACGTGGAACAACAGCCGTGCTGGGCAGATCCTGAGGCAAAACCCCCTTGGACTACAACAGCGCCAGGATTTGACTCAGACATAGGATCCATAAGAGAATAAGAGGCTACTACTGGTACCAGCAAAGGGAGTTGCTTCTTTCGCCCCAGGGGCAACAGTCTGTGCTCTGGTGCTGAAGGTCCCCGGTTTGATCTCTGTGTGGTGGGAGGAAGACAGGCAGGCCAGTTGCCTCTATGCCCAGCCCCCCAGAGTGGCAAACTGCAGCTGCTCACTACCCCTAGAGGTTCTGACTTCTGACCCCACTGCCCAAGAAACCCCATGCTTCAGAGAGGGTGGGGGGCCCAGTGGGGTTAGCAAGATGCCCCCTCTGCACGATCCCCCTCTAGCATGCTGGGCACCATGGGTGCTACAGGGTCCCTGGGTCCCCTGATTACACCCAGGCTACCCCTGCCCTCTGCAGCCTGGGGAGCGGGCAGGGCTGGACGTGGGCCAGAGGGGGAAACACCAGAAGGCACAGGCCTCAGCTCACACAGGGAGCCCCAAACAGAGCTGGGGAGAGAACCCAGGAGTCCTGACTGCTAGTCCTCCCCATTCTAACCATTAGACTCCATTCCCAAAGCTGGGATTAGAACCCAGGAGTCCTGGCCCCCAGCCCCACTCCACTGGACTACACAACCCCCTGCTCTGACCACTGAAGCCCACCAGACTCTCTCTCTCTAAGTGAGAGGTGGGGCTGGGCCCTTCTCCTGTCACTTTCCCAGCATGCCTCAGCGGGTGGGGAGACCCCCCAAACGCCTGCCGGGGGGGCTCTCTATTCAGGTCGCTCCCCCGAAGGGAGCAGGATGGCGGGACTTGGGCCATGGACACGTCCCTGTCCTCTCGTGCCTGACCCCATGCGCCAGCTGCAGAGCAGGGCTCCCCATTCACCAGCACCCCACACGCTGCCCGTCACATACTTTGTCCTCTCCGTAGAGTGTCAGGCTGCACCCCAGAGCCGCCAGCCTGGGCCCCACCCGCTGAAGGGCTCCGAGCCAGCAGGTGCCCTTGGGCCTCGGGGATGGGTCCGCCCCTGGAGAAGCAGCGGGTAGTTTTCCACGCCAGCCAGGGCAGATCCACTAGAGACCAGGATCCACGATCCACTGGAGACCAGCTTCTTCTGTTCCCCCAGCCCCCTAGAGCAACGGCTGAGGGGGGGCACTCAGCCATCCATGGGGAGCAGCTCCATCTGCCCCCCCCACTCCATTTCCCAGGGCAGGGCTGCCTTCACAGCAGGCTCTGCCCAGGCCGGGGGTAATGCCCCTCAGCCCCCTGAGGGGGACTGGGGCAACGGAACACGCACAGAACAGGGGAGAGCAGCGTCCCAGTGAGGGGAATAGAACCCAGGCATCCTGGCCCTTGGTCCCCCCACACATCCCCTGATCTAGCAGCCGGACACACACACACACCCCGCTCCAAGAGAAGGGTGGGGAACGGGCAAGGAGCTGCGTGTCCCCCCCCCCGGATGCCCATGCCGGGGTCATGGTGCCGGGGATCCAGGGCTGGGAAGGGTCGCCAGGTGCAGGAGCCCCGGCTGGTGGTGTGGGGCAGCGGGGGGAGCCAGGGGGAGAGGGGCCAGGCAAGCGCCTTACCTGCGGGCGAGGGTCCCACGTGTCACCTGCTGCCTAACACGCCGCTCCGCGCCGAGGAGCCAGCCGCCCCCGCCAGCTGCTGGGCCTCATGGCCCCGCCGCTCGCCCCACCATAGCTCCGGGGTGCCGCTGCCCCACGCTGCCCCACGGCACGCCGGGCGCTCCACACCGGCGGGCGCTGGGCAGAGACAGGCTCACGCCGGGCACCAGCTGCTGCTGCTGCTCAGAGGCTCAGCGTTAACCCTGTGAGGCCCGGGCAGGTGGGCGGCCAGCTAATGCCCTTCCTGCAGGCCCATAATTGGATTCGGCTTTGCCCGACACTAATGGATTGATCCCTTTTCCGTCATGTGCCGGCCTTCAGCTCCACTGGGGCCACGGCACGACACCCAGCTGCCTTGCTGCAGGGCCGGGAGCTTGGCGGGACCAAGAGGCAGTGGGGTCTAGTGATGAGAGCAGGGGGCTGGGACCCAGGACTCCTGGGTTCTAACTTCAGCGGGGGAGTGGGGTCTAGTGGTTAAAGTTGGGGGGCTGGGAGTCGGGGCTTCTGGGTTCTGTCTCCAGCTCTGGGAGGGGAGGGGACGGGGGTCTAGTAGTTAGAGCAGGGGGCTGGGAGTCAGGACTCCTGGGTTCTATCCCCAGCTCTGGGAGGGAAGGGAGGGGTCTAGTAATTAGAGATGAGGGGCTGGGAGCCAGGACTCCTGGGTTCTATTCCAGGTTCCACCACCGACATCCACAGGCAAATCTCTCCCTGCCCCGCATGCCTCAGGCGCCCTCCGTAAACTGGGGGTGATGAAATGTCCCGCCCCCAGAGAGGGGCTTGGGGCTTCACTCAGGATGGCGACGCGCTTTGGGATCTTCCCCTGGAAGATGGTACAAGTCGGGCCGAGGGTTACTGGGGCGGCCCCAGTTGTGACTTTGCTCCTGCTTCTTAAAGCCTGAAACTTCCACTCCACCACTGAGAGAGACACAGAAGGAAAGAACTAACAATGGTTTGTGTAGGTCCTACCAAAACCCCACCCAGGAGCTCCCCCTCCTGGCTTCACAAGGGTGCTGGTGTGGCAGATGCTGCTCCACGGGTGCAGCTGAAGAGCCGGGGCCGCCCCGCGAGCCAGGAGCCCAGCGGAGTCCCGGCGGGTTTACTCCTCCTTGCCCGCTGCGGGGGGACCTGTGCAGAGCCTGGCCCCTTCAAGGAGCCGTTCCTGGGGCGCAGGGTCCCCTGAGACCCACAGGTCTGGGGGACAATAACTTCTGCAAAAGATGGCCTAGCCCTGCCCCCACAAAGGATCTCAGGAAACCTCAGTGGGAACTGCGTGGTGTTTCTCTCCCCAACCCCACTGGTAGTTCTGGGGGCAGGGGATGGGGCCCGGGGCCCGCGCTGTGTTTGCAAATGCCAGGTTTTACTCAAATCTTCTTCCACGTTTCCTGCTGCTGCTCGAAATGCCGGCAACAGCCCCAGTCCCCCGGGGCTGCCCTGCCTGGCGTCTCCTGGGCCGCTCCCACCCTGGGCACAGCTCAGCGTTCACCCCCGCTGGGCCCCCTGGGGCAAACGACGACAGGTGGTCCCCGCAGGGGGGACTCCATGCTGGGATGGCAACCCCAATGCCCCAAATCTACGGCTTGGCTTCACCTGCCTTGTCCTTAGCTGGCCCATCAACACCTTTCATGGCCACCTGCTGCAGGCCCCCAAAGGCCAGTGAGACCCCGTAGCCAAGAAGCCTCCTGCAGTAGCCATGGGCCATTCTGGAGCCCCAGCAAATTTTGCTAGGGTCAGGGCAAGTTTTGAAGCAAAGCCCCGTCAATCGGGCTCCCCAGGTGGCCATGCTCAGAGGGGGCCCCTGTGTCTGGGCATCAACAGGCACAAGGAAACCTGCCCCCAGGAGCGGGTGCACTCCCCCAGGGTTGCCCCCTCTGAACCCACTGGACCCGGGCCCTGGATCACCGGAGCTGGGGTCGGGGGGAGAGCGGCATAGGCCCATAATAAGACACTTGGCGCAGGCACTGGGAGACCCCACCTGGGGCTACGGGGCAGCCCGGGCTGGGTGAGCCTAGAGAGAACCCCAGGGTGGGTCCGTGTCCAGCCGCCTCAGGAGATATTCCTGGGGGAGCAGGGGAGGGGGGCGCATGCCCCGGCAGTGGGACTAGACCCACACGGGGGCTACATGTGCCAAGCTGGGAGCGATTCTACGCAGCAGCTGCTTCGGGCGGGCTCGTCCCACAGCCAGAGACGTAGTCGGCAGGAAACAGACAAACCGGCTTCAACTTCCCTTGGCCTCCCCGGGGGTGAGGTTCAGCTCTTCCGCCCCCCTGCAGCCCGCGGGGGCCGGGCCTGCTCCCTCCTCCCCAGCCTGGACCTAGCCCATGGGCTTGGAGAAGCCAGAGTCAAGTGAGAAAAACAACAGCCGTGCACGACAAGCTCCACCTGTGCAGGCCTGCAGGAGCAAGGGCAGCTCGGCCTGGTCTGGGACCCCTGCCCCAAGCTCCCCGGCAGGACAGAGCCATGCTACCGCCAGGGCACGCCATGCTCAGGGGCACCAGGCCCTTCGCAGACGCTCGTGCAGGATGATGGCCCCTGGCGGGACCGTTCCTGCAGCCCCCCGGGGCAATACCCTCGCCCGGCCGCGGGGCCCTCTGCGTCACCCTCAGCGCCCGCTCCTGCAGCCCCCCGGGGCAATACCCTCGCCCGGCCGCGGGGCCCTCTGCGTCGCCCTCAGCGCCCGCTCCTGCAGCCCCCCGGGCAGTACCCTCGCCCGGCCGCGGGGCCCTCTGCGTCACCCTCAGCGCCCGCTCCTGCAGCCCCCCGGGGCAATACCCTCGCCCGGCCGCGGGGCCCTCTGCGTCGCCCTCAGCGCCCGCTCCTGCAGCCCCCCGGGCAATACCCTCGCCCGGCCGCGGGGCCCTCTGCGTCACCCTCAGCGCCCGCTCCTGCAGCCCCCCGGGCAGTACCCTCGCCCGGCCGCAGGGCCCTCTGCGTCACCCTCAGCTCCACGCTGCGATGCGGGGAGCACCCACAAACCAACCCCCACAGCTCCACGCCACGGCAGCTTAACGAGGCCGAGGAGGGGGGAGGAGAAACGCCGGTGGAGTTACAGCAGGGATGAGTTTGGCCCGATGAGCCCAGAGCTTCGGGAAGTTGGCCCGGCGGGAGCCCTGGCACTGCAGCTGGTCTGTGTCTGGGCCGGTTTGACTGTATAGGCGGTGGGTCCCATTCAGTACCTGCCCCCTATGCCGAGGGGGGGTCCCCTGGGGAGGGTCAGCACGGGAGGTGCTGGACTGGTGCCAGTTACAGTGCCCAGTGGGGCCGGCACAGGGGACGAGCCCGACGCTGAATAATCCCCAAGCTCCCGCCGGGGCACCGCCAGCCGCGGGTACCTCCTGGCACTCCGGGGGAGCGGCACCCGTCAGGCCCAGACAGTTTTGGAGCATCTCAGGTCTGAATCTCCTGCCAGGCGCCCAGAGCTGTTACCCTGTAGCAAAGCAGAGCTGTCTCCAGGGTCCCGGGTGCGAGTGCCCCCCAGCCTGGCTGATCCGGGGGGCCGGGCTCCGCTGACGGCACAAACAGAGGTGTGTCCTGTTCCCAGAGTCTTTGACTTTTCCCACCCCCTGGGATGCTCAGTCAGCTGGGCTGGCTGTCTCGCCCTGCTGCTACTGGACCCCTCACCGTGGTACCTGGCCTCTTATCCCACCTCCTGCCAGACGGGCTCGAACCCTCTGTTCAGTGAGGGGCAGGGGAGCTCAGCTCCCAATGGGGCGGGGGGTGACGGGGACACTTTGGAACTCCTGCCCCCTCGGCTGGGCCCCACCATCCAGCCCCTCCCCGCCGACTCCAGGCCCCTTGACCCTGGGCGGGGGGGGGGGGGGGGGCGGGGGGCGTCCTGCAGCGGGGGAAGAGCATTATTAGTAGCTGTGTCCATTCTGACCAGCCCTGATCTCTCGCTAATGAGCTTTGAGGACAAAGAGGATTAGGGCTCCAGCAGCTGGAGGGCCGGCGGGGTGGGACACGTCCCCGGGATAAAGGGGGCCAGCGGGGGGTTAGTGGGCGAGCCCGGCGGGGAGGTGAGCAGGTGAAACTCGCCTGGCTCCTGCATGGCCGGTGGAGGAGGGATGGAGCCAGGTCTCGAACCAGCCCCGGGGGTCCACAGGGCACAGGGGGCTCATGGCGGGAGTTGCAGCATCTGGACACAGAGGGGTGACCCCGCACAGACCGAAGGGGGCTCTGCTACCGGCCGCACTGGGGTGCACCCCGCGGGGAGAGCGGATCCCAGCAGACACCCCTCCACTGGGGCCCTCAGCCCTTCCCCCACTCCATCCTCCCTGCCCTTGGACCAGCCGCGCCCCCGTCTCCTCCGGACCCCTCCTTCCAGCCTGCTTCGCCCACGGCGGTGCCCGGCACCCACCTTCCCCTATCCCCGCTGTGTCGGCCCTGCGACCTGGGGTGAGTGGGAGCTGGAGCTGGGCGTGAGTTCGCTGGCCCCGTCTTTGCCCGACAGCGACTGATCCGTGGGCAAACTGAGCTCACAACAGTCAGTCAGCAACACCCCTGAGCCCCTGGCCATGCCAGTGCGGGTAGGACCCCTGAACCCCTCTCCCTTGAGCTGCAGGAGAATCTCCGCTAGCAGGATGGGGCCTATGACACGCAGCCACAGGATTCTGTATCCGACCAGAACAGGTCTGCCAGCTGCCCCAGATGTTCCCCCGAATGGATCCCTTCAGGATCCCAGCCTGCCCCTGATTCCCAGGACGTTCCCTGGTCCCGCAGAGATGGGGACACACTCTGTGTAACTGCTGGGCGCACCAAGCAGGGGTGTCAGGCTCTTCTGCTGCTAAGCTGCCCCCTGCCCCTGCCCCCTGAAGGGGGAGAGAAATGTCCCCAGTGGGTAGCGAGAGGTCCTGATTGTCATATCCCAGCCCCCACCACACCCCACGCATGGTGATCCCAGCCCCCACGACAGCCCCAGCCCCATGCAGGGCAATCCCAGCCCCCACCACGCACGGCGATCCTAGCCCCCACAACGGCCCCAGCCCCACGGAGGGCGATCCCAGCCCCCACGATTGCCCCAGCCCAATGCAGGGTGATCCCAGTCCCCGCCACGCCCCTGGCCCCATGCACATCGACCCCAGCCCCCACCATGTCCCAGCCCCATGCATGGCGATCCCAGCCCCCAGCAAGGTCATCCTAGCCCCCACCACGTCCTCAGCCCCACGCACGGCTATCCTAGCCCCTGCCACACCCCTGGCCCCACGAACGGTGATCCCAGCACTTCCACACCCCCAACCCCACGCATGGCAATCCCAGCCCCCGCCACGTCCTGAGCCCTAAACATGGTGATCCCAGCCCTGCCACGCCCCCAGGCCCATGCACGGTGATCCCAGCCCCCGCCACACCCGACACACAGCCTTCCCAGGCCCCAGAGGAAGAGCAGCATGATCCCAACTCTGATTCTCCTCCCCTGTGTGATGAAGTGGGGGAGTTTCTTGTTTTTCCTTCTTTCCTATGGGGGATTTTCTTGGTTTTCCTATGGTTTGCATGCAGAGGGGGTGGGACTCAGTTTCCCTAGGTGCTACGGGTTTAACAAGGTGATGGGAGAGGGAGTTTGTTGTCACAGAGGACCGGCGAGGGAACTTGGGACCCCAGCCACTGGCTGGAGAATGGAGACCCCAAAACTGGTGACCTGGTGACCCGGAGCCCAGCTCAGGAGTCCCAGCCGGGTTTGGCCAGTGGGAGGACAATGGGCTGCGAAGAGAGGAGGGGGGCCCAGGCGACTCTGTTTACCTGTCAGAATACAATGGACAGAGGTGGGTGTCACGGAGTCCCTGGGCGATGCTCTGGAACTGCTCCCCATGAAGCCAGTCAGGACTCTGGGGCAGTCGCCTTTCTGTGAGCAGCCTGTCTTCAGGACACGCAGCTCACACAGCTTCCAACTTCCTGGCTCTTCCCTCCCCCCCCTCGCCAGCTGGGAGGGTCCTGCACCCCAACTTCGCAGTCAGACGTGACTCTCAGCCAGCCAGTAAAATAGAAGGTTTATTAGACGACAGGAACATGGTCTAAAACAGAGCTTGCAGGTGCAGAGAACGGGACCCCTCAGCTGGGTCCATTTTGGGGGGTAGTGAGCCAGACAACCACGTCTGCACTTCACTCCATGTCCCAGCCAGCCCCAAACTGAACCTCCCTCCAGCCCCTCCTCCTCTGGGCTTTGTCCCTTTACCGGGCCAGGTGGTCACCTGATTCCTTTGTTCTCCAACCCTTCAGCTCTCACCTTGCAGGGGGGGAAGGGCCCAGGCCATCAGTTGCCAGGAAACAGGGTGTCGGCCATTCTCTGCGTCCAGACTCCTGCACACACATGCCCTCTAGGGCTCTGCAATGATCATACACCCTTACTCCACCCCCTAGATACTTAAGAACTGCCTAGGGGAAACTGAGGCACCCCCACACTATTCAGAGGAAACATTAAGAACAGTCCCACTTCGTCACAGTGGGGCTTGGGGCCGTGATCTCAGATGCCCAGCTGGGAAGCACGGGGGCTCTGGGCTGGAGGGAGGGAGCAGGCAGAGCCCACCTGGATGCAGGGGAGACTTGGATGTGCTGTGCTGGGGGAGGCCAGGCCTGAGGCCCTGAGAGTTTCCCGTGCTGTGTTCAACGCTCAATAAACCCTCCTGTTTTATGCTGGCTGAGGGTCACTCTGGGCTAGAGAACAGGGGGGTGGAGGCCCCGGGGGTCCAGAGCAAGTGGACTCTCTGAGGGGGCCCACAGTGGGAAACAGGTGTGCTAAGGCTCAGAGAGGTGCAGCTCCAGGAGTTGGAGGGGCTTAACCCCCGAGAGAGAGTGGACCCCCGGGAGAAGGGCTGTCTCACTGAAAGGGGCACCCCCTGTGACGGTGCTTCCTGTGGGAGCCAGTGGAGGTCGCTCAATCAGGGTGAACTGGAAACAGAACGGGGCAGACAAACCCCAAAGGCTGGGGGATATTCCAGTACTTAGATGTACCAAACCAGCTTCTTTCACACCTCACTGGTTACTCAGAAGTCCAAACAAGGCAGTTCCCTTCAAGTGCCCAGCCTCTGGCCTCCCTCCAGACACACACGTCAGATATGATGACGGTTACTGGAAATCTGACTTCATCATATAAAAGAAAAGGTCCTTCCAACCCCAAAGGAGCAAGCCCCAGACCCAGGTCAAATAATAACTTAGATCTTACCCCAAATTCACGCTTACAGCCAATTCTTACTAACTCAACTAACATTTATTAAAAAAGAAAAGAGAGCGTGTTGGTTAAAAGCTCAAGATACATAAATACTTGAGTTCAATTCTTGAGGTCCAGATACAGAGCAGAGATGAGCTCGTAGTTGCCAAAAGTCCTTTTAGAAATAGTCCAGAGGTTAGAGCCCAATGTCCATATTCAGGGTGACTCCGGTCAGTGACTGGGGATCTCTATCCTTATGGCGCAGGGTTTCCCCCTCTTGAACCCAAAGCAGATCTGAGATGAAGAAGGATCCTGTCCCAGGGTTTTTATACATTTCCTGCAGCCATTTGGCCTGAGAAAACAATACGCTTAACTTTCCTTCTCCCAAACATCCTGGCAATTAGCACAGGGTCATTTATCCATTAAACCGTTCAGACACAGGCTATCCCAACCTTCAAAGAGACATACAGACAACAATCCTATTTCACTCAAGTGTCTTCCTAAATGTTAATATTCCTTTTTTGATCTTTGAATCAAAGCCATAGCAATAGACAAGACTCGTTTGCTGACATCACAAGACCTGAGCCAACATCTCCCCTTCTACCGCTAACAATACTGGCTGCATTTCACCACTCGGTTCATGTCCAGATCTCCCTAACCAGTCTTTAAAGTTCGGCCCTGTGTCCGGTCAGTCTGTGAGTTAATTAACTCTTTCTGCCCCTGTCACCTTTCAATGAGATATAATAATTTTATTAAGATGATGTTGAAGTAAAAAGAAAACGGTACAGAGTTTAAGCATAGAAGTTTCTGGTTATCAGGGAATAAGGTACAGATTATCAAGGGGTGCGAAATTCGGTTTAGGAGCGGGTGGCGTTATTACACACACAACGTCACCCCCCCCATAGACCGCATGGGGCCAAGAGTGGGCACAATCTGTGAGTCCATGACACCCCTCACCACATGCAGCGATTCAGGCCTGGGCAGAGTGGAGGGATCCTGAGTCCTGTCTGTGCCCATGTGCCAAGCTCATGGCACGACTCCGTGTGAGGCGGTCAGCTCAGAAGGTTTCTATGACACCACGCCGGGTGCTTTCCGGGGCTCCCACCAAGGCCTGTCATTGAAGGGGTCCCAACGAGTTACCCTGGCCTCAGTGCAACATGGACTCTTTGCCAGGCTGCCTGCGGGGCACCGCGTGGATACAGCACGCAGGGCCAGAGCTGAGCGGGCCAGCAGTGGACTGGGCTGGGCAAACAGCTAAACAGAGAGCTGAGAATTGAGGCATATGGGCTTGCATGAGAGCCAAGCCGCCGGCTCCTTCTCAGCTCTCCGCTCCACCAGCCAAGCCAGGGCCGGCAGTCAGGGCACCTTGACACCCCATCGTCCGAGGTCTGATGGTTTCTCAGGAGTCACCGAAGTTGCCAGGTGGCTCGACACCATGCTGAGCACAGCTGCAGAGGGGAGACCACCCTCCAGAGCAAATCAGCTCCCACAATGGGCCTCAGTTTCCCCCGAGACCTTTCAGAGGTTTGTGGATACCTGCGGCATCACTCACGTCACAGCCAGCACCCTGTTCCCCCCAGTAAGGGTGAACCAGAACATGCAGAAAAGTTAATCAAACCCCTTCAGATTCTCCTCTGGACCCCCTGGCCCGGAGCTGTCCCACCTGCCAGGAGACATTGGATCCAGGTCTGTTGGTGGGAGGGGAGTCCAGGCCCACTACCCAGGTAGACCCTGGGGGACCTGACTGCCCGAGATTACAGCAGAAGGAAGATCAACATAAAACCCATCAGAAGAGGTGCCATAGGGCGGGGGATCCCGAATCACATCTGGGGGCAAGATTCTCAAGAAAGGGGGACAAAGCAGGGATGTGCCGGGACCCCTCGATCCTGCTGTTAGGGGGCCAGTGGGATCCACCCATCAGAACAGGTCCTATCTTGTAGCAAATACACCCTGATCGCTACCCCAGACTGACTCTGTGGGCAAGCCCCAGCCTGTTTCCTTCAGACCCCGCCAGGAGATACCCAGCCAGAGCCAGGTGCCGCCTGCATTCCCGGAGGGTTATGTCAGAGGCGAGAGGTTCTGGCAAGCCCCCCGCCCTCTGTAGGGCAGCTTGGCCTTGCTCTGCTGTTTCACACCTGCTGAAGGCTGTGGCTTCGTGCAGAGTTCGGATCAAGGTCTCAGTCCTGGGGCCTTTGGTGGGAAGGGTTAGTGCAGACGCTCGGGGGCATAATCGAGCCAGGCAGGAAGGGTTAGAGTGGCAGGCACGCCTGGGTTCGGGCTCGGGGAGGGGCGTAGAGTGGGTTGGGGACGTGAGGCATTTATATCCAGCTCTGGGCGGGAATTGGGGTCTAGTGGCTAGAGCAGAGGTGCTGACCCTGATACATTCTCCCAATGTCCTGCCACTGTTAATAATTTACACCTTATTTCCTGTCTGAATTTGCCTAGCTTCAGCGACCAGCCATGGGATTGCCTTAGACCTTCCTCTGTGAGGCTGCAGAGCCCATTCATAAATACTCACAGACTGGGGTCAAGCCACCCTGGCCCTTCTCTTGGTTCAGCTAACAAGATACGGAGCTGCCTGTCCTGTAGCGAGGCCCCGAGAGCTCCAACCGCTTTGCAAAGCTTCATTCGTCGTCCCAGCCCCGCTGGGCAGCAGCCAAGGATTGCTGCCAACTGGCTGGTGTACATGTGCCCTACTGCCCTCGAGTGGCTGCAATCAGAACAGCTCAGCTGTGTCCCAAGCCCTATACTGCTTATGGAGATTCTCCTTTAGCTCAGTAGCAGGGGCTCTGGAACGGGAGAACACCAAGCTCTACCCCCCACTGTCCTCATGCAGCTCTGCGAGGCCCAGCTGGGCAGCACAGTGACCACCATCGCTTTGTTACAGCATTGCTAGCCCCATTGTATAGGTGGGGAAACTGAGTCACAGACCAGCTTGGCACCTGCCCTCCAGCCCCCTGTTCTCACCATGGGATCAGAGTGTCTTTTGCACTGCTGGAGTGACTTTTGAGGGCTGGGGCGGGGCACAGGGGGAGGGGTATTAGCCACAGAGAACTCAATAGTGGGGTGCAGTGACTACTGACCACCCCTCAATCTGTATCTCTATGCCGTGGCTATTTCACTCAAGTGTCTTCCCACACTACCAGAGGCTCGTTCACCTGCACGTCTACCAATGTGATCTATGCCATCATGTGCCAGCAATGCCCCTCTGCCATGTACATTGGCCAAACCGGACAGTCTCTACGTAAAAGAATAAATGGACACAAATCAGACGTCAAGAACTGTAACATTCAAAAACCATCCGGAGAACACTTCAATCTCCCTGGTCACTCGATTACAGACCTCAAAGTGGCAATTCTTCAACAAAAAAACTTCAGAAACAGACTCCAATGAGAGACTGCTGAATTGGAATTAATTTGCAAACTGGATACAATTAACTTAGGCTGAATAGAGACTGGGAGTGGATGGGTCATTACACAAAGTAAAACTATTTCCCCATGTTTATTCCCCCCCACCCCACCCCCCACTCTTCCTCACACATTCTTGTCAACTGCTGGAAATGGCCCACCTTGATTATCGCTACAAAAGGTCCCCACCCCCACCCCCCTCTCCTGCTGGTAATAGCTCACCTGACCTGATCTCTCTCGTTACAGTGTGTACGGTAATACCCATTGTTTTATGTTCTCTGTGTATATATATATATCTTCCTACTGTATTTTCCACTGAATGCATCCAATGAAGTGAGCTGTAGCTCACGAAAGCTTATGCTCAAATAAATTGGTTAGTCTCTAAGGTGCCAACAAGTCCTCCTGTTCTTTTTGCGGATACAGACGAACACGGCTGCTACCCTGAAACCTATTCCTAAATGTTAATACTCCTGTTTTGATCTTTGACTCAAAGCCATAGTATAGACAAGACTCGTTTGCTGACATCCCAAGCCCTGAGCACACAGCTCCCCTTCTCTCTCTCACAATGCCCCGCATGTCACAGCGCTGTTTGTGACGAAGTGGGACTGTTCTTAATGTTTCCTCCGAATATTGTGGGGGTGCCTCAGTTTCCCCTATGTAGTTCTTAAGTATCTAGGTGGTGGAGTAAGGGTGTATGATCATTGCAGAGCCCTAGAGGGCAGGTGTGTGCAGGGGTCTGGACACAGAGAATGGCCGACACCCTGTTTCCTGGCAACTGATGGCCTGGCCCTTCCCCCCTGCAAGGTGAGAGCTAAAGGGTTGGAGAACAAAGGAATCAGGTGACCACCTGGCCCAGGAAAGGGACAAAGCCCAGGGGAGGAGAGGCTGGAGGGAGTTTCAGTTTGGGGCTGGCTGGGACATGGAGTGAAGGGCAGACTTGGTTGTCTGGCTCACTGCCCCCCCCCCCCCCCAAAAATGGACCCAGCTGGGGGGTCGTGTTCTCTGCACCTGCAAGCTCTGTTTTAGACCATGTTCCTGTCGTCTAATAAACCTCTGTTTTACTGGCTGGCTGAGAGTCACGTCTGATTGCGGAGTTGGGGGGCAGGACCCTCTGGCTTCCCCAGGACCCCACCTGAGCGGACTCGCTGGGGGAAGCGCACGAAGGGGCAGAGGATTTTGAATGCTCCGAGGTCAGACCCAGGAAGGTGGAAGCCGGGTGAGCTGTGTGTCCTGCAGACAGGCTGCTCCCAGAAAGGCGACTGCCCCAGAGTCCCGACTGGCTTCATGGGGAGCAGTTCCAGAGCATCGCCCAGGGACTCCGTGACACTGTTCATTTCCAGATCTGCCAAGCCAGTCAGGTCAGGCTGGAGGTAATTAACTCTTTCCGGCCCTGTCACCTTTCAATGGGACATTAATAATTTTATTAAGATGATGTTGAAGTAAAAAGAAAATGGTACAGAGTTTAAGCATAGAAGTTTCTGGTTATCAGGGAATAAGGTACAGATTATCAAGGGGTGCGAAATTCGGTGTAGGAGCGGGTGGCGTAAGGGATACATAATCTGCAATCTCCCCGATTGGGGGTAAAAGTTTAGCGGGTCAAAGTGCAGACATTGAGCTATGGGGGTGTGTTGTCCACATCATGGCTATGTTCAGGTGTGGAGTATAATGAGTGGATAGGATGATGAGGATGGATCTACCCTCATTTGGTGGGATTTAATGTTCCGTGAGTTTATGGTTCCAGTTCATATGGTCCAATGGAAAAGTCTCTCGGTCCCTTTCCCGTAGTGGATGCAGGATGTCGTACCGGCTCATAGTACACTCAGGACCTCACACAGGGCACGGTGGGCAAAGGTTGTTGACTCTCTGCAGAGACCCAGGTGTGACTGACACCACCTGCCTGGGCCCTGGGCCCCGGGCCCCGTGGAGAGTCCGAGAAGACAGTGGCCACTCCAAGGGAACATTTGGCCCCTGGCAACTAACGCCCGTGGAGCCCTTCCCCCCCCCCCAGGAAGCCAGTGGGGTGCGACCAGCTGGGGACCAAGGGGCTGGAAGGAGGAGACGCTCCTGGCCTGGGACTAAGGCAGGCTCAGGGGGCTGGGGCCGAGCCAGGGGGCAACTGCCCGTTCTCTTGGCTAACCAAGGGCTTTCTAGGCGGTGTCCAGACATCTAATAACCCGACTGCCTGTCCCCGCTGGCTGAGTCCCAGCAGGCGCGGGGGGGGGGGGGGTGTCCTCCCCGGGTGTCCAAGACAGGAGGACTCGCTGCAGGGAGCTCCCGGCGGACGCAGGGGGGCTGGCGGCGCCGAGGATGGGACCCAGGAGGTGGTGAACCAGGGGAGCGTGTGCCCCTGCGGGGATTGGCGACTGAAGGGGTCCGGGGCCTGTCCCAGAGCACCGGGCTGGGGATCCCTGACACCCCATCTCACACCCAGAACCGAAGCAGGGAAGCCAGGGGTCAGATTTTCAAAGGAGCCGGCGCTTGGCCCGCAGGGTTCTGGACCCTGCCCGGGCAGGCTCGGGCCCTCAGCCCGGGGCTGGGCTGAGTCGATGCCGGTGCGGTGCCGCGTTCCGGGCCCAGCTGTCCCCTGCCCCCTCTGGGGGCGAGACACCCCCTTTGCCCAGCTCTGAGCGGGTCCCTTCCGCGCTGCCTCTCGCCCGGCTCCGCTCCGGGTTTTCGCTCCGGCCCCCAGAGGGTCCCGGCGCCGGCCCCCTTCCCCGCAAGGGGATCCCGCCGCTGCATTGCACCGAGGGGCGCACGGAGTCCGGAGCGCGCCCGGCTGCTGCTCCCCCCGCCGGCGCCCCACCAGCTCCGCTCCCCCGCGGGCCGCCCCGGCTGTGCCCCCAGAGGGGACGGGCGCGGTCCCCGGCACCTCCGGCTCCGGGCCAAGGCAGAGCCCGGCTGCGCTGCGGGGTGGGGCGCGGGGCCCCCCATCCCCGTGCGCCCTGCGCCTTGGCCGGTGCTGCTGCCTGGCTCTGCCCCGGGGGCTCCCCGAGCTAAACTGTACAGGGCGGGACCCCCGGCCCCGATCCGGCCCCGATCCGGCCGCCCTTCTCCCCGCGCTCCGTGCGCCTGGCCCCGGGCGCTCGGCCCATGGCGCGGCTGCCCCTGGCCCTTTGGCTCGGGCTGGCGGCGCTCTCCCTGCAGGCCCCGCCGGGCGGCGAGCCGGGCCCCGAGCTGCCCCCGCTCCACTACGGCGACAACGGTGAGTGAGCCCCGCTCCGACGGCCGGGCCGAGGGGACCCACGTGCCCCGCCCGGCTCCGCGCAGATTCCTTCCCGGCGTCGGGAATCCCCTGCCCCGCGGCGGCCCCAGCCCTGGCCCCGCCGGCGGGGCGCGGAGCCCCCTGGGCTCGGGCTTCCGCTGCTGGAGCGGGCCCGGGGCCAGGCACAGCCTGGGTTGCTGGACCTGCCCGGAGGGTTCTCGGTTTGGGGGGCCCAGGGCTGGCTTTGGGGGCACCTAGGGGGGTTCCCTGTTGGAGGGCCTGGGGCTGGCACTGGAATGGGGCTGGCACTGGCCAAGGAGGGGATGAGCCACCCCTGGGCTCTGCGTGTTTCCTTGGGGCGCCCGGCAGCACTTTGGGCCTAGTCACGGTTCTTCTTCCCCTTGGGGTCAGGCTGGGCCCCTTCTTTCCCTCCGCTCCACGTGCTGGTTTGGTGTGGGGACGGGGCAGGGAGAGCGTGACATGAACCAGGGCCGAGAGCCCCAGGGCCTGCGGCCTGGCCTGGGCTGGATTCCCAGGTGATGATTCTCCTGGGGCCTGTTCACTCCAGAGGGCCTGCAGGCTGGGACCCCGGCGTCCGGGTGCCCCCGGCGATATGTGGCTGAGAATGCGGGCACTCTCTGCAGCTGGGCCTCCCACGCCCTCCCGGGGCCATCTCCAGATGTTCCTAACTCTGGGATCTCACCAGATGTGGGGTCACTAAAGATACAAGGGCCAAACCCAGCTGTGGTGGGAGTGGTAAAATCGGTGTCTCTGACACCAGGATCCAGCTGGCCCGTTCCCTTTATCGTACTAAAGGAGTTCTGTCTCTCTGGCCCCCTTGTTGATCTGGGTCAGTTTCAGCCAGTTTCTTAAGGACTCTTCATTCCAGCCCAACAGGGAGGTGACCCCCACCCCATCCTGCCCTGCAACCATAGCCCGTTTCCCACGCTGGGGAACCACGCAACGGATAAGGGGAAACTGAGGCACACTCAGGCATCGTAAAAATATTCCAGAAAATTCCCACTGTATCACGTTTCTTCCAACTGAAGCAGGGTCACTTTAACCAGTGGCCTGGGGAAGTTTGGCCCCACCGGTGCCCCAGGGTCTCTCCCGACCCTAGGGGTCTCACAGCACCTGGCTCACCAGGTCCGGCCTCTTCCGTGGCACATGAGGAGCTGCTGTGTGGCCCTGCCCTCCCAGACCCTTTGGGTTTGAAACGGGGCTGGGGTCCTGCTACTGCCTCGTCCCCCTCGTCTGCAGGGAGCGAGGAGGGCCATGAATCCACCTTCCTCCGAGTCTCCACCCCACCAATGTCTCCCCATTAACCTTCTGCTCCCTCTGGGGGTCAGATGGGTCTGAGCCCAGGTGGGTCCAAGAGGACATGGGTACTGATACCGGGAGTGGGAGCCCGTCTGTCCCCACCCTCTGTGCCCCCGAGGCTTGGTGGATGCTTCCCTCCAAAGGATCAGCCCTAGCTGGACACTCCCCTGCCCTGGGCAAATCCTGTGCCATCCAGCCTGGGGCAGCCTGCCCGCTGATGGCCTGATTCCCTACAAGTGTTGCACCCCCAGTCCTGGTGATCCCGCGGTGGGGGTCTGCCGGGCCGGCTGCTCACCCCACTTTGGGTTTACCCGAGTCCCACTCCTGGGGCCCCTCCGCTGGTTCCTGGTCCCAGCACCCAGCTTGGTGTGCCTGGTACTGCCTAGGGAAGGCAGAGAGAGACGGGGCAGAAACGGGGGGGTTCTCCAAGAGTCTGTATGAAGTTGGGGCGCGGCCCCCACCCTGTGGCACCGGGACATGCCCTTTTGGGGGGAACGCCCCCAAACCAGTAGACGCACCCCCTGCTGGCTCATATGCTCTGGCAGAACCAGGAGTGTTGCATGCAGGAGAAAACACTCCCTGCAGGCATCGCAGCGCCCCCTACAGACAGGCTGCACCGCGGCGCCCATCCACGCCGCCCTGCTCTGCCTGCTCCTTGGCGCTGGTTGGTAACCGCCCGGGGTGGGGTGCGGGCGTCATGTGTGTCACAGCCCCTCCCCTCTGGAGTTTGGTATCAGCCTGCTTGGGAGCCAGGAGGGTGCCATGGGGAGCCCCACAGGAAACCGAAATGAGGGGGGCTGTCAGGAGGGGAATTCCCCCCCCCCAGCTCCATCCAGGCGGGCGTGGGGCAGAGCCCCTGCCCGGCGTATCAGGGAACGCTGCCGGCCTGCCATGGGCCGCACTGCCCATGGGCCTGTGGCAGCAGCCCGGGCAGAGCCGAGGACACCAAAGGCCATGAAGCCGCGCCAGCTGCCCCATCAGCCAGGGCTTGGGGTGCAGCCCGCGGGGCTGCAGCTTCCCGCTCGCAAAGCCTGGGCGGGCTCGGCCCGGTCTCCCCGCGCTGCCAGAGCAGGATGGAGCCGCCCGGAGCCGGCGACCGCTCCCTGCCCCGTGGGGCCGCGTGGCGGAGGGGAGCTGGTGGCAGCCGTCTGGGGCATGTGGGCAGTGAGGCCTCGGCTCTGGGCACCTCGTGTGGCTGACGCTGTCGCTGGCCTCGGCACCGGGGGGAAGGCGACTGGGACCGAGCTGGGGAGGGGGCCGTGTGGCTAACGCGGCTGGGCAGCAGGGGGCTGCAGGCCGGAGGCCCAGGCTGAGAGAGGTTGGGGTGCGGGGACCCCCTGTACGAGGAGCAGGAGACCAGGCCTGGCGCCTGGGGGCGGCACTCGAGAGGGGCTGAACGGCTGCATGGCTCAGGCTGCCCATAGCCACTACCCGGTCTCTAGAGCCGCAGGCCTGGCAGGAGGAGATGGACGTGCTGCGGGGGATCCTGCCGCTGGTGCCCCCGGGCACAGACCCCGCTGGGCGGGGGGGGGCTGAGTGAATCCCAGTGAGATCCAAGGTCTCTCTCTCTCTTCCTCTCCTCCCCTTGCCCCCCAGGCAGCCCCCCCGATTCCCTCTGCCCCCCTCCACCTTCTTCAGCAGGGCTCCCACGCACCAGGCTCCTGCCAGCTGCATGTGAACACAGCCCCTGGCTGGGCCGTGGGCCAGTGCCTGGCATGCCATCCGCAGCACAGCTGCACAGACCTGTCAGGGACAGCCGGGGAGAATCCTCAGGCGACCCCCTGGCTATCCACCCCCCAGCCCATGACGGTCTGTGCCCAGGGCACCAGCACCAGGATCCACCCCCCAGCCCAGTGGGATCTGTGCCCGAGCGCATCAGTGACAGGATCCAGCTCCCCAGCCCAGTGGGTTCTGTGCTCAGGGGCACCAGCACCAGGATCCAGATCCCCAGGCTTTTAGAGCTGCAGGTTCCAGACCCCCCCCAAGTCCCACGCTGGGGTGAGGGGATGGGGCAGGGGGGGTGGCTCTTCCTTCCCATTTCTTCCACTTCTCGGCTCCCACTGGGTCTCTGTGCACAGGGCCAGTGGCCCATGGCTGGCTGGGGACAAGTTTCGTGTGGGTCCCCAGCTCCCCTTTGCTCAGGGTCAGGATCGGGCCCCTTGGGGTTCGGCATCGGTCCAGCCAGGGACTCAGCATGAAAGTGGGGACCGGGGGGTCCCAGCAGAGATCCCCGCGTCCCGCCTGGGATGACGGCTCTGCAGACGGAGATGGAGCGGGGGAGAACCCGGGGGGCGGGAGAGATGCGCATTGCTAAATCCGCCCCCCGACCCCTGCTTGCTTCGCAGTCCTTGACCTGCTGGAGGCGCTGAACGTCACCCGCTCCGTCCAGGGCGTCAGCAGGGCCCCGGGCCCCGAGCCGGGCGCCCCGGCCTGGAAGTTCCGCCAGCGGGTGCCCCACCTGACGCTGCCCTGGGACTACGCCGTCTACCTGCTGGCCAGCTCGCAGGGCGCCCTGGGCTTCCACTTTGTGGCCAGGCAGAGCCAGGGCTCGGCGGGCACGCTCATCTCCCTGGTGTCGCCGGCTGCTGCCGCGCGGGACGGGCGCCCGCTGCTGCAGCTGGCGTCCAGCACCCGCGCCAACCAGCTGCGTCTGGACTACCGCGCCGGGCCCAGCATGGAGCCCGCCTCGCTGCTCTTCCCCGGCGGCAGCCCCTTCGCCCTGGGCCGCTGGGCCCGGCTGGCCCTCGACCTGCAGCCCCACCGCCTGGCGCTCTTCGTGGACTGCCGCCCGGCCGTGCTCCTGGAGAGGGGCGGCCTGCGGGACGCGCTCAGCCTGCTGCTGCCCCTTGACCTGCAGATCACCTTCGCCAGCCTGCCCGGGGACCCCGCCAGCAAGTTCCTGGTGAGCCCTGCGCCCACAGGCAGCTGCCCCTGCCCGCCCCGGCTCCGGACCCGGGCAGCCCTCCGTGGGGCTCTGCCAGTGTCCTCCCCGAGCTAGGGCCTAGCAGCAGCGGGAGGGTCCCGTCCCCCCCACTGCCTTCTCCCCCCTAAGCTCAGGACTGTCTCCCTTCCCAGCTCTGCCGGGGCCCCTCACTCCCGAACCGCAGCCCCCTTCCATCCCGGCCCTGGGGGTCCCCCATACACAGCTCTGCCAGGGCCCCTCACTCCTGAACCGCAGCCCCCTTCCATCCCGGCCCTGGGGGTCCCCCATACACAGCTCTGCCGGGGCCCCTCACTCCCGAACCGCAGCCCCCTTCCATCCCAGCCCTGGGGGTCCCCCATACACAGCTCTGCCGGTGCCCCTCAATGCCGACCTGCAGCCCCCTGCTATCCCCACCCTGGGCTTCCACCCCACAGCCCTGCCGGTGCCCCTCCCTCCCAACCCGCAGCCCCCTACTACCCCAGCTCTGAGCACCCCACACAGCAGCCCAGAGACACACGTGCACACCCCAGTTTCATGGGTGCAGTGACGTTGGGCTCTCGCCCCTGGTGCTGGCGGGTGGCCCGGAGCCTGACGGGCTTCGCTCTCGCTGCAGGGTTATTGGCAGACGGCTGAGATCTCCCCCAGCGGATTCCCACGCCGGCCGTGGCACTGCGAGAACCTGGCAGGTAGGAGCCAGCCACGGCCATGGGGCTGGGATGGGGCTGGGATGGGGGGTGCATCTCCAGACCACCCCGCACATCCAGCTCCACCCCGGGCTGGGTGGGGTCCCACAAGGGAGAGATCTGAATAAATCAGCATTGCCCCTGCTTAGCAGAGTGCCAGGCACCGCAGAATCCTGCTTTCCCCTCCTCCTCCTGTGGGGCGCTTGGCAGGTCTTGGGGGGGACACGTGGGGAAGCTGAGAATGGGGGGCGATTAGGGTGAGGAAGGGGACTTGCCCCTGGGTTGGGACAGAGCTGGGCAGACCCGGCGCTCTCCTCTGGGAATCCTGGATCGGCCGGTCACCGGGGCTGGGGCCTGGCCATGTGATGGCCCCCCAAGCCCTTCCCCGGGGGCCTGGCTGCTCCGGGCCCTTGGACCCCTCCCCTCCACTCTAATCACTAGAGCCCACTCCCCTCTCAGAGCTGGGGATAGAACCCAGAAATCCTGGCTCCCAGCCCCCCTGCTCTAACCACTAGACCCCACTCCCCTCCCAGAGCTGGAATAGATCCAGGTCTCTGTTCTCAGCGTTGCAGCTGCAGTCAGTCCTGGCCCTGTCCCCCGGCCTTTCCTCCCCCCACCAACCCCCTCCCTGGGCTCCTCTCCTCTCCCGCCCCCCGTCTCTCCCCACTGGCCTCAATTCCGGCCCTGGCAGCCATAACAACAGCTGCCCCGCGGCTGCCCCCGGCCTCATCCGCTAACGAGCAGGGCCTCGGGCAGCCTCCGGCGCTAATTGCTGGGGCTGGCTCCGCTCCACCGCCCCCATTGAGGCTGGGGGGATGGGCCCTCAGCTGCGCTGGGTGCAGGCTCCTGGCCACCGCATGTGGGCTAACCCCCCTCCTGAGCGCTCCCCCCACCGGCGCCCCCCTCCCTGGGCAGTCAGTCTGGGATGGAATCGGGCCCCCAGCCATAGATGCAGGCTTGAGGCCAGCCCCCAGGAGCCGGAGGACAAGGAGGATCTGGGGAGATACAGCGGGTGGGGAGCGGAGAGTTTGGGGCCTGGCTGGATGTGGGACAGACGGGCAGGGCCCGGCTCTGAACGCTGCCCCTCAGACACTGCCCATGTGCTCAAGTCCCCGGGCCTGGCAGCCGCGTAGTGCTCCAGGCGCCCCCCATCCTGGGCAGCCCCCCATCCTCCCCTGCCCCCTCTGATCTGCAGCACATCCCCCCTCCCCCATATGAGCCCAGCAAGGTGCAGAGACCAGCCTGGAACCAGCTATCGGCCGGGCACATGGGGCCAAGCTGTGCTCACCGTGGCCGGTGCCAGTTCGGGGCTGGCCAACCGGCTGCCCTTGGCACTGGCTGCTGGGCCAGGGGGAATCAGCTGTTTCCTCTGGCTACGCTCTGGGTGCTGGGCCCACCCTCGGCTCGGCTGGCTGGCGCTGGGTGCAGGGTGGGATTCGGTGCCCCAGGTTGATGGGCATGAGTGTGCATAACACGTGTGAGCTGAGCATGGATGGGGTTTATCGGGGGGAGGGGCCCCCATGTATCAAACCCCCCGCCGCAGCATGGAGGTGAGGTGGGCTTGGCCGGCTGAGGTGTCTGGGGAAGGTCTCTGTACCGTCTCCCGGGCTGTCCCCGCTGCAGTCACCAAAGGCCCCGTGGATGTTGCCCGCCATGGCCAGGGCTTTGCCCAGCTTCCTGGCAGGTGCAGGTCCTGGCTCCCAGACAATAGGCCTCCTTTGGAAGGGGAATCCCCACTATTAGCAGTCTTGAGCCCATGACACACATCAAGGCAGCTCTGCATCCGTCCAGCAGAGGGCGGCGCTGTGCACCAGCCATCTAACTGGCACCCTGGGAACTGGCTGCTGGGAACTGGCTTTGAGATGTCTGGGGGGGGGGGGCGAGTAGGGGAGGGGTTCCCCAGGGGAGCAGCGAGGGCTGGGGTACATGGGGTTCCCATTTATCCCTTCCCCCCTCCCCACTGCTCCAGGTACCCCCAAGATCCCAGGGGCTGGAGTCATTGGGCTCCAGAGCGGGTGCCGGGGGTGCGCAGTGCCAGGCCATCAGCGGAGCCAGGGGAGAAGTGGCACCAGTTGGGGGGTGGTTCGCAGAGTTCCCTGGGACTCAGGCTTCCCCCCAGCAAACCCCTCGTATCCAGCCCCCAGGCATCCATGGGTAGCACAAGATCCCCGTTCCCACGGGGACGGGCACATGCCAGCCCTGGCGGGATTGGAACCAGCGCTGCGGAACCATCTCCCCCGTTCACGCCCTGCCTGCGGTGTGTTGCAGACCCCTTCCCCGTGCCGTACACCCTGGCGGAGGAGGGGTACCTGGCCGAGCCCCCCTTTGATCAAGGATCCCCCCTAGCCCCGGAGCCGCCGGCCCTCGCCGACATCCGCAACTACCAGCAGCAGCCCGGCGAGCCTGAGTTCCCCCCGGGGCTGGCGCGGCCCCACCCGGACGCCCTGGAGGACAGAATGCAGCGGCTGGAGGAGCTGGTGGATGGATTCGGGGCCATGCTGGACATGGTCAAAGCGCAGGTAGGACCCGGGGACGCGGCCCAGCGGGAGGCAAAGCTCCGGGGAAAAGGCACTCCGGAGAGCGGGCAGTTCCTCCGAGACAATAAGAAAGGGGCCACTGCAGACTGCCCCCGTGGGAAGGAGCCGGGCCGCGGAGCTGCTAACGGCCGGCACCAGGAAGGCTGACGGGTTTCACCCATGGTTTGTTTCACTAAGGCAGTAAATGGTGAGCGGATACTTCACACAGGTCATATGAACCACCGGGGCAAGGAATGCCGGCCCCGACAGGCCAGGCCCAGGGGAAAGCTCGTCTAGAGAGGTGAGATGTGTTCAAGTCGGCAGGGCCTGATGAAATTCACCCTCTGATGCTTAACGAACTAGCTGAAGCCATCCCAGACCCGGTAGCGATTATCTTTGAGACCTGGCCACCGGGTGAGGGACCAGAGGGCGAGAGAGGGGCAGACGCAGCACCTTTCTTGAGAAAGGGGATCAAACAGGACTTGGGGGATTAGAGACCCCTCAGCCTGGAAGCTAGGGAAGGATCGGCTTGTGAGCACATAGGGGACAGCAGGGACAGCCAGCATGGATTGCCTCGACCAAAGCATGCCAAAGCAACCTAATTGCCTTCTGGGACAGGGTTGCTGGCCAAGTGGGTGCGATTGGGGGGTGGGGGAGAAGCTGTAGGTCTGATGTAGCTTGATTTTTAATAAGGCTTTGGACACGGTCCCGTGTGACATTCCCTCGAGAGATGTGGTCGCAATGAAATTACTATAAGATGGGCGTGAAACTCATTAAAAGACGGTTCTCCGAGAGTCGTTACCCGGGTTCACTGGCCAGTGGGGCGGCCGTGTCTGGTGGGGTCCCGCAGGGGTCAGGGCTGGGTCCAGGACGAGTCAATACTTGGATTACTGACTTGGTTCCTGGCGTGGAGAATACGCTGCTAAAGGTGGCAGGTGACACCCGGCTGGGGGGGTTGCCAGCCCTTGGCGGGGTGGGGTTAGAATTCAGCGTGAGCTGGGCAAATGGGGGAATTGGTCTGAATTCAACACGCTGAGATTCAATTCAGACGGAGGCAGGAGAAATCAAAGGCAAAGCTGCAAACCGGGGAGCGGCCGGCGAGGGGGTGGCGCTGGTGAAAAGGAGCTGGGGGCTACAGCAGATTGGACGTTGAGTGTGGGTCAGCCGTGTCTGGCAGGTGTGAAGAAGGCTACGCTCCTTCTGGGGCGTATTTAGAAAACCTGACCTCGGAGGAGAGGTTAAAAAACGGGACCTGCTTAGTTTTGAGAGAAGGCGACTGAGGGGGGACCTGAGAACAGTCTTCACATCTCACGGGTTGTTCTCCAGAGGACAGGGATCCGGTTTTCTCCGCAGAAGGCAGGACAGGCAGGAATGGGCATAATCCGCAGCAGGGCCTGTTTTGGTTGGATAGGAGGGGAAACGTTATTGCTCTCAGGGTCGATCAGCTTTGGACCAGGCTTCCGGGGGATCATGGGATCCCTGACACTGAGGGGTCTGGCAGGACTGGTCCAGGTCCATATGGTCCTGCCTCAGCGCAGGGGTCTGTACGTGACGTCTCAAGGTCCCTTCCAGCCCTGATTCTATGAGACTCAGCCCCCTTCCGGCTCCCAGTCAGGAATAGTCCTGGCTCCCAGCCCCCTGCTCTGACCACTGGACCCCACTCCCCTCCCAGAGCCAGGGATAGAACCCAGGAGTCCTGCCCCACCTCTCACCCACTAGACACCACTGCTCCCCCAGACGTGGGATAGAACCCAGGAGTCCTGGCTCCCAGGACCCCCCCGCCCACTAGACCCCCAGCCCATGCTCACGGCTCGCCCGCTGTCTCCTGCAGAACTGGGAGCTGCTGGCCCGCGTGAAGTCCCTGGAGCGCTGTGAGTGCCGGAGGCCGGCGTGCGTGTGGGAGGGGACGCGGCACGAGGACGGAGCCACCTGGGACAAGGACGCCTGCACCGCCTGCATCTGCCTGCAGGGGGAGGTGCGGTGCTCGGCACGCCAGGACCGGCCCCAGTGCCTCGGTGAGCAGGGGCCCGGGGCCCTGGCTCCTGTAGGGGGCGCTGTGCCATTCAGCCATCACGGCCATGCCTAGGGCTGGCCTGGCTGCCGGTGCTCCGGGGGCATCGTGCCCAGCCTGCCCTGTGCTGCGCGGGGCAGGGCTGGGTGCGGCTGTGCCATGCGCTGAGCTCTCACCCCAGCGCCTGGCTGGCACCGACCTTTGCCCCTCTGCCGCCGTCAGGGCAGCTCAGCCGTCTGCGGCTCTCGTCCCTCTGCCTGAGCGACTGCCGCGGGGTAACGGCTCTCGTACTGCTGGTGGGGGGAGCTCCCCCTTCAGCGCCAGCGGGCGCGGGGCTCCCGGGGCGGGGCACACGGGGAGGAGGGCACGGGGCTGCCCGGGGCGGGTCACACGGGGACGAGGGCGCGGGGCTGCCGGGGCGGGTCACACGGGGAGGAGGGCGCGGGGCTGCCCGGGGCGGGGCACACGGGGAGATGGGCGCGGGACTGCCGGGGCGGGGCACACGGGGAGGAGGGCGCGGGGCTGCCCGGGGCGGGGCACACGGGGAGATCATAGAATCATAGAATATCAGGGTTGGAAGGGACCCCAGAAGGTCATCTAGTCCAACCCCCTGCTCGAAGCAGGACCAATTCCCAGTTAAATCATCCCAGCCAGGGCTTTGTCAAGCCTGACCTTAAAAACCTCTAAGGAAGGAGATTCCACCACCTCCCTAGGTAACGCATTCCAGTGTTTCACCACCCTCCTAGTGAAAACGTTTTTCCTAATATCCAATCTAAACCTCCCCCACTGCAACTTGAGACCATTACTCCTCGTTCTGTCATCTGCTCCATTGAGAACAGTCTAGAGCCATCCTCTTTGGAACCCCCTTTCAGGTAGTTGAAAGCAGCTATCAAATCCCCCCTCATTCTTCTCTTCTGCAGGCTAAACAATCCCAGCTCCCTCAGCCTCTCCTCATAACTCAAATGGGCGTGGGGCTGCCAGGGCGGGTCACACGGGGAGGAGGGCGCGGGGCTGCCCGGGGCGGGTCACACGGGGAGGAGGGCGCGGGGCTGCCCGGGGCGGGTCACACGGGGAGGAGGGCGCGGGGCTGCCGGGGCGGGGCACACGGGGAGGAGGGTGCGGGGCTGCCCGGGGCGGGGCACACGGGGAGGAGGGTGCGGGGCTGCCCGGGGCGGGTCAGAGGGGGAGGAGGGCGCGGGGCTGCCCGGGGTGGGTCACACAGGGAGATGGGCGCGGGGCTGCCGGGGCGGGTCAGAGGGGGAGGAGGGCGCGGGGCTGCTGGGGCGGGGCACACGGGGAGGAGGGTGCGGGGCTGCCTGGGGCGGGTCAGAGGGGGAGGAGGGCGCGGGGCTGCTGGGGCGGGGCACACGGGGAGGAGGGTGCGGGGCTGCCCGGGGCGGGTCAGAGGGGGAGGAGGGCGCGGGGCTGCCTGGGGCGGGTCACACGGGGAGGAGGGCGCGGGGCTGCCCGGGGCGGGTCAGAGGGGGAGGAGGGCGCGGGGCTGCCCGGGGCGGGTCAGAGGGGGAGGAGGGCGCGGGGCTGCCCGGGGCGGGGCACACGGGGAGGAGGGCGCGGGGCTGCCTGCGGCGGGTCAGAGGGGGAGGAGGGCGCGGGGCTGCCGGGGCGGGGCACACGGGGAGGAGGGCGCGGGGCTGCCGGGGCGGGGCACATGGGGAGGAGGGTGCGGGGCTGCCCGGGGCGGGGCACACGGGGAGGAGGGCGCGGGGCTGCCTGCGGCGGGTCAGAGGGGGAGGAGGGCGCGGGGCTGCCTGGGGCGGGGCACACGGGGAGGAGGGCGCGGGGTTGCCTGGGGCGGGTCAGAGGGGGAGGAGGGCGCGGGGCTGCCCGGGGCGGGGCACACGGGGAGGAGGGTGCGGGGCTGCCCGGGACGGGGCACACGGGGAGGAGGGCGCGGGGCTGCCCGGGGCGGGTCAGAGGGGGAGGAGGGCGCGGGGCTGCCCGGGGCGGGGCACACGGGGAGGAGGGCGCGGGGCTGCCTGGGGCAGGTCAGAGGGGGAGGAGGGCGCGGGGCTGCCTGGGGCGGGTCAGAGGGGGAGGAGGGCGCGGGGCTGCCTGGGGCGGGTCACACGGGTAGGTGGCCGGGCCCAGAGATCTGACCAAATGCCGCAGGGAGGGGCACCGGGCTGGCCCGTGGGTGCTGCCATGTCCCTGTGGGTGGTGTGAACGGTCTGGTTTTGTTTTAGAGCTCTCTGCCCCCAGCCTGTGTTCAAATGGGGGCTGTGCCAGGCCTTGAGCACTGAGCCCTCTGGATTCCTCTGCCAGTGCCTGGACCAGGGGCACTTCACCCACACGTACCCCCCAGCGGGCCCACAGCCCTGCTCTGGGCTCCCAGCAGCTTGCCCCGTGCCTCACCCCTCCCGGCCTGCGCTGCCCCCTGCCAGCCTGGAGCCAGACGGCGTTTGGGGAGGGTGAGCTCTTGGCCGTGCCGCTGCATGGGAATGAGGGTCGTGTGCGTGCCTACGTGTCTTCTCTTGGCGTCCTGCGGGCCAGTTCCCTGCCCCCGGGCGCAGGGCTGGTCTGCACTCCTACCGCCCCAGGCAGGGGGTCCTGACGTGGGGGTGGGGAGGTTTGGGGCAGTGGGTTTCAGCCGGGGCAGCGCGGTGCAGTCGGCAGAGGGAGCAGCCGTGGCTGGGGCCTGTGCATCTTCCGGCTCCGTGCCCCCCCCCGGCTGCCCAGTTCACCCACCACCTCCAGCTGCCCCAGGGCGTCTCCAACACCATCAGGCGCCCGGTGGGTCAGAAGAGCTGTGGGGCAGTGTCCCGGCGTCCCGGGGTGCTGCTCTGGGACTGCTCCCGACGAAGCCAGGCAGGACTCTGGGGGAGCCTCCTCTCCGGGAGCAGCCTGTCTGCAGGACACACAGCTCCCCCGGCTCCACCTTCCTGGGTCTGACCTCGGAGCATTCAGCCTCCTCTGCCCTCCGTGCGCTTCCCACAGCAAGTCCCCCAGGCGGGGTCCTGGGGGGGCCAGAGGGTCCTGCCCCCCGACTCTGCAGTCAGACGGGACTCTCAGCCAGCCAGTAACACAGAAAGTTTATTTGACGACAGGAACGTGGTCTAAAACAGAGCTTGTAGGTGCAGAGAACAGGACCCCCCAGCTGGGTCCATTTTGGGGGGCCGTGAGCCAGACAACCCTGTCTGCACTTCACTCCTCATCCCCAGCCAGCCCCAAACTGAAACTCCCTCCAGCCCCTCCTCCCCTGGGCTTTGTCCCTTTCCCGGACCAGGAGGGCACCTGATTCCTTTGTTCTCCAACCCTTCAGCTCTCACCTTGCAGGGGGGAGGCCCAGGCCATCAGTTGCCAGGAAACAGGGTGTCGGCCATTTTCTGCATCCAGACCCCTGCACACACCTGCCCTCTAGGGCTCTGCAATGATCATACACCCTTATCCCACCCCCTAGATACTTAAGACTGCATAGGGGAAACTGAGGCATCCCCACAATATTCAGAGGAAACATTAACAACAGTCCCGCTTCATCACAGGGGGTTGCCGAGGGCTGCTGTGCCCACAGGCTGAAGGTCACGGTTTGAACCCTGCCCCGGTGAGCCCAGCTGGACTGGTGGAGCTCCCGGGGACTACAGGTCCCAGCATGCATTGGTGCCCCATGCCCTGAGCATGGATCAGCTAGCACACCGGTGCATGCAGGGAGCTGGAGTCTCCCTTGGCTGCAGCTCGGCACCTGCCCCGCTCATTCCCCTGGCCGGCTGTGGGGTGGGGCCCTTGCAGGGCTCTGGGCAGGGGCGGGGATCTCCCACCTACCATGCTAATGCTCTGCCCGTGTCCCTCCCAGGCTGCAGCTATGCAGGGCAGCTCTACAGCAACGGGGACGCCTTCGGCAGGGACGCCTGCACCACCTGCCGCTGCCGGGTGAGCGCCCGCAGCCCTGCCAGGCCCCCAGACATGGGCACTGGAGGGGCTGGGCAAACGGACACTGCGGGGGTGGGCACATGGGCACTAGGGGGGCAGGCACATGGGCATGGGCACCGGGGGGGGCCTGGACACAGACACGGGCACTGGGGGGCTGGGCACACGGACACGGGCACTGGGAGGTGGGGTTGGACACATGGACCCAGGCACTTTGGGGGCTGACACCCCAACGTGGGCTTTGAAGGGAGTTTGGGTGCAGGAGGGGGCTCAGGGCTGGGGCAGGGGGTTGGGGGGCAGGGGGGAAAGCGGGGGGGCGCTGTGCTGGGGGGAGCAGGACAGGGGCTCAGTAGGGGACACTCTCCCTGGCAGTCGGGAAGTGTCTCTCAGGGGCCTGGCCCCCGTGTGGTCCCAGCACTGTTTTGCAGAGCTGGGGATGGACCCCGGAGTCCGGGCCGGTGCTACGTCTAGGAGAGTGCTCCTGCCTCCTTCGCTGCCCCTCTTCAGCTCCCGTTGGGGGCCCGATTCTTCGTCCCATCCTGTCCTTGGCACCGGCTGGTCGGGGGCTGCTGCCCTTTGCCCCAGGGGCAGCTGCATTTCAGTGCTGGGGGGGACCCCTGCGGGGACACAAAGTGCCCTGTGGAAATGCTAGAGAGGAAGGAGGCTAATGTGGGTGAAGGGGATCCCAGGCTGAGCCCGCGTGCTTTGGGGTTCAGAGTGCCAGGTGGTCAGCTCTAACCCGCCAGAGCCCACTCCTCTTCCAGAGTCGGGATAGAACCCAGGAGTCCTGGCTCCCAGCCCTGCCTGCTCTAACCCGCCAGAGCCCACTCCCCTCCCAGGGCTGGGATAGAACCCAGGAGTCCTGGCTCCCAGCCCCGCCTGCTCTAACCCGCCAGAGCCCACTCCCCTCCCAGGGCTGGGATAGAACCCAGGAGTCCTGGCCCCCCCATATGTCTCACTGCCCGAGCGAGTGCAGCAGATGTTGGCGTGTGCCCGTGTGGAGGCGTGTGCCCGTGTGGAGCCGTCTCCCTGTGCTGAGGCGTGTGCCGTGTGCCCAGGAGGGGGAAGCCCGCTGCGTGACGGAGCAGTGCCCGCCGCCCGCCTGCCAGCACCCGCTCCCCTTGCAGGGGAAGTGCTGTCCCGAGTGTGCGGGCTGTCTGTACAGCGGGCACCAGCTGAGGGACGGGCAGAGCTACCAGGAGGGGCCCTGCAGCACCTGCACCTGCAGGGTGAGTCCTGGGCACCAGGAGGGGAAGGGGGGCAAGTGGGTCCCACTGCCTGAGGTTCAAACCCAGAACCACTGCCCCCGGCTCAGGGCTGGGCTAGCAGGGGCTGCGGGGCAGGACTGAGGGACACCGGCAGAGCTGAGGGGGTGGGGGGATCCCAGGGCTGGGCCGGCAGGGGGCTGCGGGTCAGGGCTGAATAGCAGGGCACAGTAGATTTGGGGAGTTGGGGGTGCCAGTCGCTGGGGCATGGGCGCCTTGTACCTGGGGAGAGGGACTCACAGGGCGCAGCGCCCCCCGCTGGCCATACAGGGCTGATCCCGCAGTCTGGCTGCCCCTGCCAACTGTATTTGCTCCCTGTCAGGCTGGGACCGTGCGGTGCCAGGAGACCGTGTGCCCGGAGCTCTCCTGCCTGGAGCGCGAGACCCTGCCTGGGCAGTGCTGCCCCACCTGTCGGCCAGGTGAGGTGCTGCTGGGGCGGGAACCTGGGTCAGGCTGGCTCTGGGGTGCCCCTGTTCCCACCCCTTGGCAGAGGCCCAGTGGCGTGTCCCAAGACCCGCTGTGTCTGCAGGGGAGGGGAGGCAGTGGGCATGGACCCTGGGGTTCGCTGTCCCGCCAGGCTGCGTGGGGCGGTGCTGGAGGAGTGCAGCCAGCTCTGGGGGGGACCGTGATGGTGGGAAGGGTCTTTGTTAAAACTAACAATGGGCATTTGTCACGTGGCTGCCAGAGCCTGGTACAGGGCAGCACAACCGGGGCACCCGAGCCCAGGTCATCCGAATCCAGGGCAGCCCCTCAGATGCTAAAGGAGTTGGCGGCTGTGATTGCAGAGCCATTGGCCATTATCTTTGAAAACTCACGGCGATCCGGGGAAGTCCCGGACGACTGGGAAAAGGCTAATGTAGTGCCCATCTTTAAAAAAGGGAAGGAGGAGGATCCTGGGAACTACAGGCCAGTCAGCCTCACCTCAGTCCCCGGAAAAATCATGGAGCAGGTCCTCAAGGAATCAATCCTGAAGGACTTAGAGGAGAGGAAAGTGATCAGGAACAGTCAGCATGGATTCACCAAGGGCAAGTCATGCCTGACTAATTTAATGATGAGATAACTGTGGATGAGGAGAAAGCAGCGGACGTGTTGTTCCTTGACTTTCGCAAAGCTTTTGACACGGACTCCCACAGTATTCTTGCCAGCAAGTTAAAGGAAGTATGGGTTTGATGAATGGATGATAAGGTGGATAGAAAGCTGGCTAGATTGTCGGGCTCAACGGGTAGTGATCAATGGCTCCATGTCTAGCTGGCAACCAGTATCAAGTGGAGTGCCCCAAGGATTGGTCCTCGGGCCGGTTTTGTTCAATTTCTTCATAAATGATCTGGAGGATGGTGTGGATTGCACTCAGCAAATTTGCAGATGACACTAAACTGGGAGGAGAGGTAGATACGCTGGAGGGTAGGGATAGGATAGAGAGGGCCCTAGACAAATTAGAGGATTGGGCCAAAAGAAATCTGATGAGGTTCAACAAGGACAAGTGCAGAGTCCTGCACTTAGGACGGAAGAACCCAATGCACAGCTACAGACTAGGGACCGAATGGCTAGGCAGCAGTTCTGCAGAAAGGACCGAGGGGTTACAGTGGACGAGAAGCTGGATATGAGTCAACAAGAAGGCCAATGGCATTTGGGGATGTATAAGTAGGATCATTGCCAGCAGATCGAGGGACGTGATCGTTCCCCTCTATTCGACATTGCTGAGGCCTCATCTGGAGTACTGTGTCCAGTTTTGGGCCCCCCACTACAAGAAGGATGTGGATAAATTGGAGAGAGTCCAGCGAAGGGCAACAAAAATGATTAGGGGTCTGGAACACATGAGTTATGAGGAGAGGCTGAGGGAGCTGGGATTGTTTAGTCTGCAGAAGAGAAGAATGAGGGGGGATTTGATAGCTGCTTTCAACTACCTGAAAGGGGGTTCCAAAGAGGATGGCTCTAGACTGTTCTCAATGGTAGCAGATGACAGAACGAGGAGTAATGGTCTCAAGTTGCAGTGGGGGAGGTTTAGATTGGATATTAGGAAAAACTTTTTGACTAAGAGGGTGGTGAAACACTGGAATGCGTTGCCTAGGGAGGTGGTAGAATCTCCTTCCTTTGAGGTTTTTAAGGTCAGGCTTGACAAAGCCCTGGCTGGGATGATTTAACTGGGAATTGGTCCTGCTTTGAGCAGGGGGTTGGACTAGATGACCTTCTGGGGTCCCTTCCAACCCTGATCTTCTATGATTCTATGGATTCGGGCCAGGAACTTGGATCCGGGACCCCAGGAGCTACGTCTCAGGGACTGCAGAGGAGCCGACATTAAAAGGGGAGAGCCCCCTGCTGAGACCCCATCCTGCTCCGCCCAGCACAACAACCCCCGTTGAGCCCCTGTCCCGCTCCCCCCAGCTCAGCGCCCGCTGCCCCACTCACCCCCCAGCGCAGCGCCCACTGCTGAGCCCCTGGCTCCCTGCAGCCCAGGGGAAAGGAGGGGTGTCCGTGTGACCCGACCGCTCTCCTGTGCCCAGGCTGTGAGTACGACGGGCAAAGGTACCAGGACGGAGACGTCTTCCTGGCCACATCCAACCCCTGCATGAACTGCTCTTGCCTGGTGAGACCCTGCACTCCAGGGGCAGGGGTTTGTCCAGGGCCCCCACAGGGCAGACCAGGGGGGGGCCAGGGCGGGGGTCACAAGGGCTGTGGGTCAGGACTGAGGGGCACCAGCAGAGCTGGGTGAGGGGAGCCTGGGGCAGGGCTAACGGGGCTGCGGGTTGGGAGTGAGAGGCACTGGCAGAGCTGGGGTCCCCAGGATTTGGGCTCCCTCAGCTCCAGAACAGCCCCTTGGAGGGGCCCCTCTGTGGGCCAGACCCCCAGGGGGTCCCACTCTCCCGTCAGGTCGGCCATGTGGCCTTGCCACCCCATATCCTGATCCTCTGGGGCTGCAGCGCCAGGCACCATCCAGGCCACAGTGACCCCCAGGGTCGGGCTCTGCGTCTCTGGCATCCTTAGCCCCCCCAAGAGAGTCCCCCTCCCCCGTCCAGGTCCCTGGGGTGCCGGGTTTGTAGGGCCAGGATCCCCCCAGGGGACGGGATGGGGACGGGATCCCCCCCAGGGGACGGGATCGGGACAGGACCCCCCAGGGGATGGATTGGGGCAGGAACCCCTGGGAACCCCCAAGGGCTGGGAACCCCCCAGGGGACGGGATGGGGACGGGATCCCCCCAGGGGATGGGATGGGGTCGGGATCCCCCCCCCCAGGGGACGGGATCGGGACAGGACCCCCCAGGGGATGGATTGGGGCAGGAACCCCTGGGAACCCCCAAGGGCTGGGACCCCCCCAGGGGACGGGGTGGGGACGGGACCCCCCAGGGGACGGGGTGGGGTCGGACACCGGCTGCGTCTCTCCTGCCCAGGATGGGAACGTCCAGTGCCTCCGACTCGTCTGCCCGCAGCTCCACTGCGCCACCCAGGAGGAGCTGCCCGGGGCCTGCTGCCCCCACTGCCAGGGTAAGCCTGGGGGGGCACCGTTGGGTGAGTGGAGGGAGGGGAGGCAGGGGACAATGTGGGGGAAGGGGGGTGCTGGGGGGGCAGGATCAGGCCCTTTTAACAGGAGACAAGAACCTTCCACTGCAGGAGACGTCCCAGCCCTGCCGGTGCCCCTCACTCCTGACCCGCAGCCCCCTGGTATCCCCATCCTGGGCTCACCCCCCCCGCCCCGCAGCCCTGCCGGTGCCCCTCACTCCTGACCCACAGCCCCCTGCTATCCCCATCCTGGGCTCCGCCCCCGCAGCTCTGCTGGTGCCCCTCACTCCCGACCTGCAGCCCCCTGCTATCCCCATCCTGGGCTCCCCCAGCCCCCCGCAGCCCTGCTGGTGCCCCTCACTCCCGACCTGCAGCCCCCTGGTATCCCCATCCTGGGCTCCCCCAGCCCCCCGCAGCCCTGCTGGTGCCCCTCACTCCCGACCTGCAGCCCCCTGGTATCCCCATCCTGGGCTCACCCCCCCCCTGCCCCGCAGCCCTGCCGGTGCCCCTCACTCCTGACCCACAGCCCCCTGCTATCCCCATCCTGGGCTCTGCCCCCGCAGCTCTGCTGGTGCCCCTCACTCCCGACCTGCAGCCCCCTGGTGTCCCCATCCTGGGCTCCGCCCCCGCAGCCCTGCTGGTGCCCCTCACTCCCGACCTGCAGCCCCCTGCTATCCCCATCCTGGGCTCCCCCAGCCCCCCGCAGCCCTGTTGGTGCCCCTCACTCCCGACCTGCAGCCCCCTGCTATCCCCATCCTGGGCTCCGCCCCCGCAGCCCTGCTGGTGCCCCTCACTCCCGACCTGCAGCCCCCTGCTATCCCCATCCTGGGCTCCCCCAGCCCCCCGCAGCCCTGCTGGTGCCCCTCACTCCCGACCTGCAGCCCCGCTCTCCCTGCCCCTGCTAGCCGTGGCCTGGGCTCAGTGATGGCCAGGGGCCCGATTGATGCCGGTTCTCTCCCACCCAGGCTGTGTGGACGGAGCCGCCCAGCGGGCGCACGGTGAGGAGTGGGCGCCACGCGCAGACCCCTGCCAGAGCTGCCGCTGCTTGGTAAGGCCACGCCCCCCCGTGTCACTGGGCAGGGCCTGGGGGCCCCCATCCCCACTGGCCCCAGGCCTGAGGGCACCCCCTGCCGGCGCTCCCCGCTGCCCAGGGCAGAGCTCTATTCCCAGGCTCCGCCCCCAGCCCAGCCCAGGCTCCGCCCCGCCCGTTATTTGCCTGGACCCTTTCCAGGGGGGCCCTGGGTCTGTCTGGGGGTCTGGGTGGGGTGGGAACGCCCTGGGATGGGAGCTGCTGGCCTGTGAGTGGCCCCCGGAGGCCCTGACATCTCTGGCTTCAAGACTAAGCTCGTTAAGTTTGTGGAGGGGGTGGTACGATGGGCAAGTCACTGATATTCGACTACTAGCGGTAGACGTGCCCAATGGCCTGTGGTGGGGTGCCAGATGGGGTGGGATCTGGGTTACGACGGCGAATCCTTTCCTGGGGGTCTGGCTGGGGAGTCTTGCCCACGTGCTCAGGGATCAGCTGATGGCCATATTTGGGGTCGGGAAGGCATTTTCCTCCAGGGCAGACTGGCAGCGGCCCTGGGGGCTTTCGCCTTCCCCTGCAGCGTCGGGCGCGGGATTCTCTGCACCCCGAAGTCTTTAAACCCCGAGTTGAGGACTGGGACAGCCCAGACGTGGGTCCGGGGTCTGTGACAGGAGGGGGCGGGTGAGGTTCTGTGGCCTGCGATGTGCAGGAGGTCGGACGAGACGATCCTAATGGTCCCTTAAAATCTGTGAGTCTATGACCCCCCCTGCCCCCCCCCACAGGAGGGCCGCGCCGTGTGCAGGAAGAGGCAATGTGCCAGGCTGTGCCGCCACCCTGCCAGCCCCCGGCCGGGCACCTGCTGCCCCGTCTGTGACGGTGAGTGAGGGGCTTCTCGCGGGGGGTGGGGGCTGTGCTCCCTGGGGCCGTGGGGGGGCAGGGCGGGGTCGATGGGGAAGTGGGTCTGTCCCACTGGGCCGCTGGGCCCCCCGTCATTGCTGGATGGCTGGTCTTATTGGGCCCAGGCCAGGTAATGCCAGGGTCAGTGCCCCCCTCCCAGCCCTGGGGCGCGGGCTCCGTGGTCCCTGCATAGGGCCTGCCAGTGAGGGCCCAGCTGGTGCCAGGCGGGGCGGGGGGTGAGGTGGGCACTGGGCTGAGGCCCAGAAAACTTATTGCATGCTCTGGCTGTGGGGCCGGCCCAGTGCCCTCGGGAGGAGGCCACCTGGGTGCCCGTCCCACCCTGCCAGGGGGCTGGTGCTGGGCTGGGGGCTGCGGCTGTGTCCAGGGGTGGGGAACGGGGGGGCGCGCCCTCAGGATGCATTGCCCTCTCTCCCTGCAGGCTGCTCGTTGGATGGCCGGGAGTTTGCCAGCGGGGAGCCGGTGCCCAGCGGGGAGCCCTGCACCCAGTGTGCTTGCACGGTGCGTGCTCCGGACGGGGGCAGCCTGGCACTGCCCGTCTGCACACCAGAGGGGCTGGGGCCTGTCTCCCCCGGGCACCCCCGGGGAGGGGCTGGCCGGTGTCCCGGCGTCCCCGGGGCGATGCTCTGGGGCTGCTCCCTATGACCCAGCCAGGACTCTGGGGAAGCCTCCTCCGGGGAGCAGCCTGTCCGCAGGGCAAGAAGTTTCCCCAGCTTCCCCCTTCCTGGGCCTGACCCCGGGGCATTCAGTCTCCTCTGCCCCACTGTGCGCTTCCCGCAGCGAGTCCGGGCCCCGGGGGCAGCCAGAGGGCCCTGCCCCCCAACCCCGCAGTCAACCGGGTTATTAGTCGACGGGAACACGGCGCAGGGCAAAGCCAGGGCTCTGGTCCTCCCCCTGCGCCCCAAGCCAGCCGAGACTCACTCGCTTCCAGCCCCCCGGCCCCTGCCCTGCCCATTGCTCCTCCTCCGGCCTTTGTCTCGCTTCCCGGGCCAAGCCCCCTCCTGGGTCTCCAGTTAGGAAGAGGCGGCCAGAGCATCCCTGCAGGCAGCTGGAGCAACCCCCGCAAAGGTCACACACCCTTATTCCCACCACCTAGACATTGGTGCGACACACGGGGAAACTGAGGCACGCACAGCATTCATGCAAAACAGTAAGACTCACATACAACATAACAAGGGAAAATCCCCACTTTGTACATCGGGGGCCCCAGAGGGCTGGGGGCCCCTGCTGCTCCGTTGGGCGGGGGGCTGGGCCGGGGCTGGCAGGGGCTCCTGGGTGGCAGGGCTGGGAGGGTCTCAAGGCAGCATATGGGGCTGGGCCCTGGGGCTCCCCCAGACCAGGGCGGGTGGGGGGGCAGGCTGGGGCAGCGACTGCTAAAGTGGGGGGCACATGTGTCGTGCAGAGAGGGAATGTGTTGTGCAAACCCACCGCCTGCCCGCCTGCCCCCTGCCCGGAGCCCGTCCTGAGACCCGGCGAGTGCTGCCCGCGGTGAGTGGGGCTGGGGGGGGCACTGCCCACCGTGAGTGGGGCTGGGGGGGACACTGCTCACGGTGACTGGGGCGGGGGGCTGGTAAGGGGGAACACTGCTTGGAGCGGGTGGGGGGCCTGGGCAGGTAGCCAGGGGGAGGGGAGGGCTCGGGGAGTTCAGGGGGCCTGTTTGCAGCAGGGGGCTGGGGGGCACCCGTGGCGTCGCTGCCCTACGGCCGCGATGCCAGGGGCCGGGTGCCCTGGCTGCACCCCCACTGCTCACCTCGCCCTAGGTGCCAGGACTGCCTCTACGATGCCCAGCCCTTCCCGGACGGCGCCACCTTCACCCCCCCGCAGCAGCCGTGCTTGAGCTGCCGCTGCCAGGTGAGCCGGGCACAGGGGCAGGTGCCCGTGGGGTTAGCGCCCCCGGGAGCCCTCTCCATAGGCCATGCAGATGGCACAGCCCCTGCCCAAGGGATGCCAGTGCCCCGGGCGGGCCGCTGGCCTGGCAGCCTCACCACGGGCGCCCCCTGCTCCTGCCCCGCTCTCCCCATGCATGCTGCAGAGCACCGGAGGCCTGACAGTGCCAGGCCTGCCCTGGCCAGGGTCGGCAGCAGGCGGGGCAGCAAGCACGGGCTGCGGGGGGGCCAGGGCACGGGCTGCGGGGGGGCCAGGGCACTGGCTGCGGGGGGACCAGGGCACTGGCTGCGGGGGGGCCGGGGCACGGGCTGAGGGGGGGCCGGGCGGCTGGGCATGGGGCTGTGCCATGCTGGCGGAGGCTCTGTGCCAGCGGGCGGGAGCGGGGGCCCCTCACCGATGCCCGGCTGTGCTCTGGCTCATGCCCGCAGGCCGGGGAGGTGTCGTGTGAGCGCCTGGAGAAGAGCTGCCCACCCGTGCCCTGCAGCCACCCTGGCACTGCCCAGGGCCAGTGCTGCCCAGCCTGCCATGGTGAGTAGCTGGCGGGGTGAGGGGAGGGCTGGGGGGAGGGACCAGCAAGGGGCCTCCGGAGCTGCTGGCCCCACGGAGAGCCCCTAGCCCTGGCAGCAGGGCATGGGGGCGGGAGGGTGCCCCCAGGGCCTCCAGCAGAGCCAGCTCCTCCCCTGCATCCCCCGGCACAGGGCCTGGCGAAACGGGGCACAAGAACCCCCCAGGTTACGGGCTGGGCCGGCCTCCAGCGTTGCCCAAGCAGGTCTGGGCGTCCCTCCTGCTGGGTTCTGGGCAGGGCTGGTGCTTCCCTGTGCCCGTCCCGCTCGGCTGCGCTGGGAGGGGGGCCCACGGGGCCCGACCCATCCAGACCCCTGCCAGACCCCCCCGGGCTACTGGGCGGTCAGAGCCAGGACTCTGAGCAGGTGGGGGGAGTTTGAGGAGCTGGGGTCTCTGAAAGGGGGGGGGGGGTCTCCGAGGTCTCTGAGCAGGGTGGGGGGCGGTAGAGGCTCTCTGGGGGCGCTGGGGTCTCTGAGCCGGCCTGGGGGTTTCCGGGGGTTCAGCTGGCGGCTGGGGCTGGCAGGCTGCCCCCCGTGCGGGGCTGTTCACCCGTCTCTCTCCGCGGGCAGCGTGTGAGTACGAGGGGCACCCCTACCGCCACGGAGAGACCTTCACGCCCCCGGGCCGCGGGCCCTGCGTGCAGTGCACCTGTGCGGTGAGTGACCCGGGGGACTCCTGGGACGGTCACACGTGGTTTGGGGGGGCCGGGGGGGCTCACCTCCACGTAACCAGCCCCTTCCTGTGCCCAGGGGTGCCCAGCCATGCGGGCACAGGGAGAAGGGGACGTGGGTCCCTGGCACCGAGCTAGGGCAGAGCAACGGAGGCCTGGGGGGTTGCTGGGCTGGGGGCGGGCGGCACTGGGGCGGGGCAGCCCCGCCGAGGGGTGCCAAGGCTGGGCTGTGCGGGGACACCGGCGCACCCGGGTCTGTGCCCGCCCATCACTGACACCGGCTCTCTCCCGCAGGCTGGGCACGTGCAGTGCCAGGAAGAGAGCTGCCCCCCCATGTCCTGCGCCCAGCCCGTCCGGGACCCCCAGCGCTGCTGCCCCCTCTGCAAAGGTTGAGTAACGCCCGGTTCTGGGCCAGCCCCGGCCCGACGGCGCCCGCGTGCGGCACCGATGCCCTCTGCGCGGGCCGGGGACGTCGCCGGGGCGGGGCGCTGGGTGCTGCTGGCCCGTGGCATTGACTGGGCTCGCCAGCCCTGGGGCAGCCCCCGGCCGGGTGGGGAAGGCTGCTCGCTCCCTGAGAACAGACCCGCCCCACACCTGAGAGCAGGGCCCGGAGCTGGGGGCTGGGAGGGCAGGGCCCCGGGGCGGGAGCTGGGGGGCTGGGAGGGCCCAGGGGAAGGAGGGGTGAGCCGTCTGGGGGTCCCCGGGGGCTGTGGCAGGGAGGCCCCCCCCTCACGGCCTGCATCCCCCAGGGTGTGTGCTGGCCGACGAGGAGTTCGAGGAGGGGGCGCAGTGGAAGCCGGACGGGGACCCCTGCACCACCTGCACCTGCCTCGCCGGAGAGCCCGTCTGCGGGGCCCTGCCGTGCCCGCCCCTCGCCTGCCAGCACCCCGCCCGGCTGAGCGGTGAGTGCCCCGACCCCCCGACCCCCCCCCCCACACACTGCCCCCTGCTCCCGCGCCTCGCCTGCCAGCACCCCGCCCGGCTGAGCGGTGAGTGCCCCGACCCCCCCCCACACTGCCCCCTGCTCCCGCCCCTCGCCTGCCAGCACCCCGCCTGGCTGAGCGGTGAGTGCCCCTCCCCCCCGACCCACCCCCCCACACTGCCCCCTGCTCCCGCCCCTCGCCTGCCAGCACCCCGCCCGGCTGAGCGGTGAGTGCCCTCCCCCCCGACCCCCCCCACACTGCCCCCTGCTCCCGCCCCTCGCCTGCCAGCACCCCGCCCGGCTGAGCGGTGAGTGCCCCTCCCCCCCGACCCCCCCCCCACTGCCCCCTGCTCCCGCCCCTCGCCTGCCAGCACCCCGCCCGGCTGAGCGGTGAGTGCCCCTCCCCCCCGACCCCCCCCCACACTGCCCCCTGCTCCCGCCCCTCGCCTGCCAGCACCCCGCCCGGCTGAGCGGTGAGTGCCCCTCCCCCCCGACCCACCCCCACACACACTGCCCCCTGCTCCCGCCCCTCGCCTGCCAGCACCCCGCCCGGCTGAGCGGTGAGTGCCCCTCCCCCCCGACCCACCCCCACACACTGCCCCCTGCTCCCGCCCTCCTGAGTGGTGAGTGCCCTTCCCCGCACTGACCCTCCCCCACTGCCCCCATCCCTCACTTCCCCCCACTCCACCCAGCTCAATTGTGGGTGCCCACCTGGCCACACCCCCTCCGCTCTGTGGTCCCCCCCAATGCGGTGGTGGCTGCTCAGTGCCCGGTACAGTCCATGCCCCCCCCCAGCCCTGGCTCCGCACCCCTGAGCTCCGGGGGTCTGCGTGGCACCGGGCCCATGGCAGACACTGGGCGCCGTGGGTCCATCCAGCGGGGGCAGCCCGTAGAGCCGGCCGGGCACCAGGAGTGAGCCCTCAGTGCCTCCTGCTGGCCCAGGCCCCGCCTGCCCTGGGGCTGGGCCGTGGGGCGGGTGGCCACGGGCCGATCGGGGCGCCCCGCTGTGCTAACCCGCCTGCTGTCTCCTCGGCCAGGGGACTGCTGCCCGACCTGTGCCCAGTGCTCCTACAACCAGCACCTCTACGCCAACGGGCAGGCCTTCGCCGACCCGCACAGCCCCTGCCAGCGCTGCCAGTGTTTGGTGAGGGGGCCGGCCCGCGGGGCACCGCGGCGGGCGGCCAACCGGGGCCTCTGTGCCCCCGGAGCCGCCCCTCCCCGCTGGGGGGCAGTGGGGACGCTCTCCCCGGTTGCCAGGGTTATGGTGCCGGACCTCCCAGTCCTCTCTAGGGTGTGGGCACGGGGCTGCCCCCGGGTCCCGCCTGGGGTGCCGGCACAGACCCCCCCCAGTGCCGGGCTGCATCCGCATGCCCCCATGGTGGGTTGCCCTGCGGCTCTCCCCAAGGGTACCTGTGCCTAGGGTAAGGAGCCCAGCGGGGGGCTGGAACTAATGGGGCAGGGTCTGAGCCATGCTCAGCCTGGGGGTCCCATGGGGTGGGGCAGGGGAGGCTGGGAGCTCAAGCCCTGGGGGGATCTGGGGTCAGGGGCAGAGCAGGCTGGGGGCCCCATGGGGGGTGGGTTGGGGGAGGCTGGGAGAGCAGGCCCTGGGGGGATCCAGGGTCTGAGGCAGAGCAGGCTGGGGGGCGGGGGGGCCCCACGGGGTGGGTCGGGGGGGCTGGGAGTGCAGACCCGGGGAGGATCCGGGGTCGGGGGCAGAGCAGGGTGGGGGTGGGCCTGGAGGCCCCACGGGGTGGGTCGCGGGGGGCTGGGAGTGCAGGCCCGGGGAGGATCTGGGGTTGGGGGCAGAGCAGGGTGGGGGTGGGCGCGCAGGCCTTGGGGGGATCCGGGGTCGGGGGCAGAGGAGGGTGGGGGTGGGCCCGGAGGCCCTGCGGGGGGGGGGTCGGGGGGGGGGCTGGGCGCGCAGGCCTTGGGGGGATCCGGGGTTGGGGGCAGAGCGGGGGGGGCTGGGAGCACAGGCCTTGGGGGGATCCGGGGTTGGGGGCAGAGCAGGGTGGGGGTGGGCCCGGAGGCCCCGTGGGGTGGGTCGGGGGGGGCTGGGCGCGCAGGCCTTGGGGGGATCCGGGGTTGGGGGCAGAGCAGGGTGGGGGTGGTCCCGGAGGCCCTGCGGGGTGGGTCGGGGGGGGGGCTGGGCGCGCAGGCCTTGGGGGGATCCGGGGTTGGGGGCAGAGCAGGGTGGGGGTGGGCCCGGAGGCCCTGCGGGGTGGGTCGGGGGGGCTCTCGGGAGCGGCCGGTGACCTGCCCCCTGCCCGCAGGATGGGACCGTGCAGTGCTCGCCCGTCGCCTGCCCCCCGCCCAGCTGCCCCCGCCCGGAGAGCCAGCCTGGGCAGTGCTGCCCCACATGTCGGGGTGAGTGTGCCGCTGAGGGGCTGGGCGCTCCTGGGTTCCCCACCCAGCTCTGCCGGTGAGGCCCTGCCCCAAACGGGGGTGATGACGCTGAGCCCCCCCCCCGCCTCCCCATATCCCCCCATAGGACTCGGCTGCCCCTTGCAGAGGCAGTGAGTGGCCCCCAGAGGGCACTGTGACCCCGGGGCGCTGCCCTGGGGCAGACGTGCGATGCCCCCGATGCCCCCGTCCATCGCCGGACCGGCCAAGCGGACCTGGGGGGAGGGGCCCAGGGCTGGCGGCCCCCTCGGGGCTCCCTGGGGGCACAGGAGGCAGGGGCACCTCCTCAGGGGCTGCAAACGGGGTGGGCTGGGGTGAGGGAGCCAACCCTGGGGGGCTGGGCCTGAGGCCCCGTCACACTGAGCAGCTGGCTGATCCCAGCTGGGGGGAGAGGGGGCACAGGGCAGGGCTAGGGGGCAGGACAGGTTAGGCTGGGGGGCAGGATGGGTGGGGCTGGGTGGGTCAGGGCAGGGGTGGTGGCAGGATGGGAGGGAGGGCATAGGGCTGGGGGGCAGGGCAGGGAGGGGGGCAAGATGGGAGGGGGGCACAGGGTGGGGCCGGGCTGGGGGGCAGGACAGGGTGGGGGTCGGTGGTCGCTGACATCTGCCCCCCCCCCAGGCTGCAGCGTGGAGGGGGGCGCGGTGGAGGCGGGCGAGCGGTTCCCCAGCCCGCGGGACCCCTGCCAGCTCTGTGTCTGCACCGACGGGATCGTCAGCTGCTCGGCGCGGGATTGCCCCGGTGCCCTGTGTGCCCGCCCGCTGCCCGGCTCCTGCTGCCCGAACAACTGCAACGGTGACCCCCCGACCCCTGCCCGCGGGGGCCACGAGCCGGTCCCCCTGCCCCCTGCCCGTGCCCGGTCTCCCACTACCCCGACCCCTGCCCGCGGGGGCCACGAGCCGGTCCCCCTGCCCCCTGCCCGTGCCCGGTCTCCCACTACCCCAACCCTCTGCCCGTGGGGGCCACGGGCCAGTCCCCCCAACCCTGGACCCCTGCCCATGGGGTCCACGGGCCAGTCCCCCCGACCCCGATCCCCCGACCACGGGGGACCCCACTGGGCTAGTTTCCCCAGCCCCAGTGGACACGGCTCTGTTGGGGCTGGGGGCGGATCGGGCGCTGCTGCACTGGGCCCCGACCCACTGGACGGGGCCTGGGCGGCACCTCAGGGGCCCTCGCTGTCTGCCCCATCCTCCCAGCATGCATTGCAGAGGCGGGGTCCCCTCCGTTAGCCCCCCCGTGTCCCCTCTCCGTCTGCCCTAGGCTGCAGCTACGGGGGGAAAGAGTACCCCAACGGAGCCGAGTTCCCGCACCCCACGGACCGCTGCAAGCAATGCCACTGCCTCGTAAGTGCCGGGGGGCGAGCGGGGCCCCTGGCCCGAGGGTGGTTCAGCGTGGCCTACTGGACACCTGGGTCCCAGCCCGGGCTCTGCTGCTGCCTTGCTGGGGGAAGCTGGGCCGGTTGCGTCTCGTTAGCCCATGGCAGGGGGACCGATCGTGCAGCCAGCGCCCCCGCCGGCCTCGCTCTGCCTGCTCCCCGCGTTACAAGTGGGGAAACTGAGGCACAGAGCAGGCAAGCACGGCAGAGCTGAGACTAGAGCCCAGGGCTCCAGTCCAATGGCTGAGCCACTGCTCCCGAGGGAGGGACGCATTTAACCCCGTCCCGGCCACAGCGAGGGGCCGGGGCGTCACAGTGGACGGTGGTTTTCACGCTGGGCTGGGTGGGGGCTGGGTGGGGTTGAGGGCGGAGGCTGGGGGCACAGTCTGGGGCGGGGGTCACGGGATGGGTGGGATGCTGAGCTGGGGCACAGGGTGGGGTGGGGGCTGGGAGGCAGGACTCCTGGGTTCTCTCCCCGGCAGTGCCCGGCTGGCTCTGACCTGCCTCTCCCCCCTGCAGAACGGCCATGTGCACTGTCTGTTGCGACGCTGCCCGCCCCTGCCCTGCGCGGAGCCCTTCCTGGTGCCCGGCGGGTGCTGTCCCCAGTGCCCAGGTAGGCCAGCGCGCGGGGCAGTGGTCTGGGGGGGTCACGGCCCCTTCGCAGCTGCCCCCCATCTGTCTGGGGGCGGGGGGGGCTGGGAGGCACCATGGGGTTGTTTGCTGGCAGGGCCGAGCTGAGCCCAGCCCATCTGGGCTCCCGGGAGGTGCCCCCCAGCACTGACCCCACAAGCTAAACCCTCTGCCGCCTTGAAACCCGCCCCTGCCATGGCCAAGGGCAGGGAGCGCCTGGGGGAGTCGGGCGCTCTGTCCCCGGCGCCCCCCTCAACCGCCCCTGTCTCCTCCCAGAGCCCCCGGCGGGCTGCCTCTCCGCGGGCATCTCCTACCAGCCCATGCAGCGATTCTACGACCCCTCGGACGCCTGCCGCCTCTGCATCTGTGCCAACGGGACCGTCACCTGCCAGCACCAGCCTTGCGCCCCCGCCCTCTGCGCCCACCCCCTGCGGCGGGACTGCTGCCACTCCTGTGACGGTACCCCCCAACCCCCTGAGCCCCCCACTGGGCCTCACTGGGCTCCCCGGTCCCGCTGAGCCCCCCACTGGGCACCCCGCGGGCCACACTGGGCCCCCCGGTCCCGCTGAGCCCCCCACTGGGCACCCCGCGGGCCTCACTGGGCCCCCCGGTCCCGCTGAGCCCCCCACTGGGCACCCCGCGGGCCACACTGGGCTCCCCGGTCCCGCTGAGCCCCCCACTGGGCACCCCGCGGGCCACACTGGACCCCCCGGTCCCGCTGAGCCCCCCACTGGGCACCCCGCGGGCCTCACTGGGCCCCCCGGTCCCGCTGAGCCCCCCACTGGGCACCCCGCGGGCCACACTGGGCCCCCCGGTCCCGCTGAGCCCCCCACTGGGCACCCCGCGGGCCACACTGGGCCCCCCGGTCCCGCTGAGCCCCCCACTGGGCACCCCGCGGGCCTCACTGGGCCCCCCGGTCCCGCTGAGCCCCCCACTGGGCACCCCACGGGCCTCACTGGGCCTCCTGAGGCCCCTGATGGACTCCCGAGCCCCTATGTTCTGCACCCACCCCCTGCTGCTGCTCCTGTGATGGTACCCCCTGTTGGGTCCCCAGAACCCCCTCCCTGGGCCTCCCCAGCCCCCCTCAGCCCCTCGAATCCCACCTGGGTCCACTAAGCATTCCCCCCCAGTACTCCTGGGCTTTGCACGTACCCTCACAGCAGGGCTGCTGCCATTTCTGTGACGATACCCCTTGGGCCCCCCAGCCCCCCGCTGGGTCCCCTGAAACCACCCAGTGACCTGGGCCCCCAAACCCCCCGCTGCACCCCCAGCCCCTCTGCAGCAGGAACACTTCCCCCTAGCCCCCGGCTCTGCTCCTGCCCCACTCTTGTGCCCAGTGCCATCATCCGCTCTGCCCCCAGGCTGCCTGTACCAGGGAAAGGAGCTGCCCAACGGGGAGCAGTTCCCGGACCCCGCGGAGCCGTGCCACGTCTGCACCTGCTGGGAGGGCAGCGTCTCCTGCCAGCCCAGGGCCTGCCCGCTGCTCCAGTGCCCCTTCCCTGCCCGGGGGCCGTGCTGCCAGGTCTGCGAAGGTGGGTTGGGCATGGGGTGCGGGCGGAGGCCGGGCTGGGCTAGCCCAGGGGACTGCTGGGCTCCACCAGTTGGGGCGCCAGGGTTGGGGGGTGGGTCAGCCCATGGGGGGTGTCTTGGGCCCTGGCCTCCTCTGCAGTGCCTGGCACCGGGCTCACTCTGTCCGGCCCCCACAGGCTGCGAGTACTTGGGCGAGGGTTACCTCGATGGCCAGGAGTTCCCGGACCCCCAGGACGCCTGCGGCCGCTGTGCATGCCTCCACGGCTTCGTCACCTGCACCAAAACGCCCTGTGACCCGCCAGGCTGCCGCCACCCCGCCAGCCCCCCAGGCCGGTGCTGCCCCGTGTGCCAGGGTAAGTGGGGCTCGGGGGAGGGTGGGCACCGCGTGGCATGGCCACTCTCCGCCACCACCAGGCATGGCTGGGGAACCTCAGGCCTTGTTAAAATGAAGGGGTATGGCCAGTGCCCCCCAGCCCCGCTGGTGCCCCTCATCCCTGACCCACAGCCCCCTGCTAGCCCAGCCCTGGGCTCCCCCTGGTGCCCCTCAATCTCAATCTGCAGCCCCCTGCTGTCCTAGCTCTGCCCCTCCCAGCCCCACTGGTGCCCCTGACCCACAGCTCCCTGCTAGCCCAACCCAGCTCTGTCCCTCCCCAACCCCACTGGTGCCCCTCACGCCCGACCTGCAGCCCCCTTCTAGCCCAGCTCTGGGCAGAACCAGGAGGCAGGGTGGAGCCAATCGATGGCTCCAGCATTTCTGTTCCTCACGGGCACCGCAGGCAGGCCTGGGCGGGGTACCGATGGGCTGAGCTGGTTTGGCCATTCCCAGTGCCCATGACAGACCCAGGTGCCAGGGGAGGGGAGGGTGGTCCAGTGGTTAGGGCGCTCGCGTGGGGAGGAGGAGGCAGGTTTTGCTGCCGACGTCCTGCTTGACCCTGGGCAGGTTCTGGGCCTCAACCTCCGTCCGGCCTGGCCAGCGTGACGCCAGCCCAGCCTGCCCCACCCGGAGCGGAGCCTGAGGCCATGCCAGCCTGGCCTTGCCCCCGGAGCGGTGCCTATGGCGAGAGCAGGCCCAGGCCTGGTCTGTGGGCGTTGCTGGCTCCACGGCGGGACGGTGCTGGGCGTGGGGCTGGGTGCAGGATCGGGGCCAGATCTCCCAAGTGCTGGAGGGGGCTTGGGATTGGCGGGTGCTGGAGGGGGGACACCTGGGATGTGGGGGGCTGGTTCTCCCCTGCTCTCAATGTCTTTCCTCCCCTCCGGTGCCAGGCTGCCACTTCCAGGGCCAGGACCTCGCGGACGGAGAGACCTTCCCGGCCCCCGGCGGGCGCTGCGAGCAGTGTCGCTGCCTGGTACGTGCCCGGGGGGGCATGGCCGGCCCTGTGGGGAGAGGACTGGGCACAGCCCCAGGGGGCACAGGGAGCCGAGCTGGCACAGGGCTAGGGTTGTGCCAGGGGGATGGAGCCCAAGGGGAGCGGGGGCGCTGGGGGGCTCAGCATGGCTGGGGGCCTGCCCTGCTCACCCCCGTTCCCTGCCCTCTTGCAGCGGGGAGAGGTGTCCTGCGGGCCCCTGCCCTGCCCTGGGGTGACGTGTCCCCACCCGGCCGTGGGCCCCTGCGACTGCCCCGTGTGCAACGGCTGCAGCTTCCATGGGCGAGCGTGCAGCAACGGGGAGCGCTTCCCCGACCCTCACGACGCCTGCCAGCTCTGCTCCTGCCTGGTGAGTGTCCACCCCCGAAAAGCAGCCAGCTCTGGGGAGGGGCCCCGGTGCAAACAGCACCCCACGGTGCTGGGGACGGGGGTCACAGTCCTGGGGCCAGCTGCCTCTGCAGGGGACACCCCGGGGCCTGGCCCGGGACAGCGGGCAGGGCCTGTGCCAGGAGCCAGCAGGCCGGTAACAGCTGCAGATGGGCGGAACCGTGGGCTTAGCTCAAGCAGTTTCTCCCACGGGACCGTGCCCAGTCGTGCCGCCCTGGGGCCAGCGCTGAGTGCCAGGGGAGGTGCCCCTGCAGATCTAGCCCCTCCCCGCAGATTTCCCAGTGTTGGCCTGGCCCTGCCTCCGGGCACCGCGGGGGCTGGCGGCCCCAGGGACGGGGTGCTGGCTCGGGGGGGGGGCTTTCGGTCCCTTGCCTGCCCAGGGCAGGAGCCCGGCCAGGTGTGATGCCAGCGGCTCTTGCCCCGCAGAATGGCAGCGTGACGTGTGTGCCCGCGCCGTGCTCCCCCGCCCCCTGCCGGAACCTGGTCGCCCTGCCCGGCCAATGCTGCCCACAGTGCTCCGGTTCCTGCCGCTACCAGGGCCACCTCTACGAGAGCGGGGCCCCCTTCCGCCCCCCGGGGGGGGACCCCTGCTCCACCTGCACCTGCCTGGTGAGCGAGCCGGCCCGCAGTGCCCCCCTGCTCCGCCCGAGCCCCCCGATCTCCACCCCCTTCCCCCTCTGACCCCCACCCTGCTCCACCCAGGTCCCCCCGACCTCCACCCCGTTCCCCCTCTGACCCCCACCCTACTCCGCCCAGGTCCCCCCGACCTCCACCCCGTTCCCCCTCTGACCCCCACCCTACTCCGCCCAGGTCACCCCGACCTCCACCCCCTTCCCCCTCTGACCCCCACCCTGCTCCGCCCAGGTCCCCCTGACCTCCACCCCCTTCCCCCTCTGACCCCCACCCTGCTCCGCCCAGGTCCCCCCGACCTCCACCCCCTTCCCCCTCTGACCCCCACCGTGCTCCGCCCAGGTCCCCCCGACCTCCACCCCGTTCCCCCTCTGACCCCCACCCTGCTCCGCCCAGGTCACCCCGACCTCCACCCCGTTCCCCCTCTGAGCCCCACCCTGCTCCGCCCAGATCACCCCGACCTCCACCCCGTTCCCCCTCTGACCCCCACCCTGCTCCGCCCAGATCACCCCGACCTCCACCCCGTTCCCCCTCTGATCCCCACCGTGCTGGGCCCAGATCCCCCCGACCTCCACCCCGTTCCCCCTCTGATCCCCACCGTGCTGGGCCCAGATCCCCCCGACCTCCACCCCCTTCCCCCTCTGACCCCCACCCTGCTGGGCCCAGGTCCCCCCGACCTCCACCCCCTTCCCCCTCTGACCCCCACCCTGCTGGGCCCAGGTCCCCCCGACCTCCACCCCTTTCCCCCTCTGACCCCCACCGTGCTGGGCCCAGGTCCCCCCGACCTCCACCCCCTTCCCCCTCTGACCCCCACCGTGCTGGGCCCAGGTCCCCCCCGACCTCCACCCCGTTCCCCCTCTGACCCCCACCCTGCTCCGCCCAGGTCCCCCCAACCTCCAACCCCTTCCCCCTCTGACCCCCACCGTGCTGGGCCCAGGTCCCCCCCGACCTCCACCCCGTTCCCCCTCTGACCCCCACCCTGCTCCGCCCAGGTCACCCCGACCTCCACCCCGTTCCCCCTCTGACCCCCACCGTGCTGGGCCCAGATCCCCCCGACCTCCACCCCGTTCCCCCTCTGACCCCCACCGTGCTGGGCCCAGATCCCCCCGACACCCACCCCGTTCCCCCTCTGACCCCCACCCTGCTGGGCCCAGGTCCCCCCGACCTCCACCCCCTTCCCCCTCTGACCCCCACCGTGCCGGGCCCAGGTCCCCCCGACACCCACCCCGTTCCCCCTCTAACCCCCACCGTGCTCCGCCCAGGTCCCCTCCAAAACCCGCCCAGTTCCCCCTCTGACCTCCACCCCGCTCTGCCCAGATCACCCCGACCTCCACCCCATTCCCACTCTGACCCACACCCCACTCCACCCAGATCCCCCCGACCTCCACCCCGTTCCCCAGGGAGCCGGGCACTAACATCGCATGGGCTGGGGCCGCCAGGTTCCTGGGGGGCTGGGGCGGGGACGGTGTGTGCAATGGGCCTGGGGCAATGCCTATGAGCACCAGCTAATTCTTTGCTCTGGGGAGAGCCCCCCATGGACCGTTCGCTGTGCCTCGGGTGTACTGGCCCCACCTGGGCATGTGTGGGTCCCACAGTGTGGGTCTCAGGATTTTATTGGTTTGCCACATTTTGCAAGTGTTTGTCAGAACCCCCAAAGCGGCGCTCTCCCGGGGCCTGGCGACAGGCCCCCCGGCTGGGGTGGGTTTGCTGGATATTTTTCACTCAGTGGCTGCTACCGGGGATTTGGTGTAAATTCTCCACCCATAACACCGCTGGTCAGCGAAGACACGGTCCGGACGAAGAGTGTCCGACCTTCGACCCTGGGTGCCGGCACCCGCCGCTGGGGCGAGAGCCCCATCTACCCACTCCACAGCCCTGATCTCCAGCCCCTGCTCGTGCTCCGGATGGCTTCCCTCCGGGTGGAGGGGGCGTATCCCAAGCCGGGGGTCCCCCCACACTGACGGCTTTGCCTTTCCCCTCTCAGGGCGGGGACGTGCTCTGCGTGATGGCCCCGTGCCCCCCACTGACGTGCACCCACCAGGTGATAGAGCCCGGGGACTGCTGCCCCCGCTGCAAAGGTACGACCCACCCTGGCCGCTGCCCGCCCAATATCCCCCAGGGGACAGAGGGCCTATCCCTTTAAGAGAGGCGGGCCATCTACATAACTCCGCCCCAAACAAGTGGTCCATGTCAGTCAATAGTGACTCATTAGCATGTGGGGTCTGTGACCTCTGTTGGTCTATACTGGGCCGATAGTGCCCCCCCGAGTCAGGCAGTTGCAGGCTGTGGCCTTGCGTAGTGGGCACCCACGGGTCCATATCAACCTGTATGATGGACCGTGCAGAGAGCACAGGCATGACATTGGTGTGAGTCTGACCCGCTGCTCTCCCGCAGGCTGCATGTACGATGGGCAGGAGCACGCCGATGGCACCAGCTGGTTCTCCTCCCCCTGCGTGTCCTGCCTGTGCACCCACGGCATCGCCACCTGCGCCCAGATCCGCTGCCTCGGCTCCTGCCTCCAGCCCGTCCAGGTGCCCGGGGAATGCTGCCCACTGTGCGCAGGTGCGAGGGCGGGTGCGGCTCTGCCAGGCCCACACGGGGGCGGGGAAGGGAGCGGGCACAGGGGGCTCAGAGGTGGGCAGCTGCTGCAGAAGAGGGCACGGGGCTGAGCCGTAGGGTTGTAGGGTCAAAGGCTGGACGGAACTGTCTGACCCCCCCAGCCTGGCACAGGCCAGAGAACTGCCCCTGTTACCCCTGTATCGAGCCCAGAGACCTGCGACCAAAGCACCTCCCAGAGAGGCCCCGGGGGCCGGAGCTCCGACGGGAGTGTCCGGCCGTGCACCCGTTAGTGTCTGAGGGACGTCCTCACGCCCGGTGGCCCTGTGTGTGCCCAAGGATCACAGCCTGGCACTGGACGTGTGGAGTCGCTTATCGACTGCGAGCCCTGGATCCCACCCAGCGTCTCTGCTCTGCGGGGGACAGGCCCCTGCTCTGTGCACCTGCGTCCCTCGGTCCTGCATGGGGGACTTTGCATTCGGCTGCACTGAACCCTTTTGGTTGAACGGGCCCAGCATGCCAGGCAGGGCAGATGGCACCATGGGACGGCCCCTCCTCAGCATTATTTACCTCCCCGCCCCCAGGCTTTGCGTCGGCTGCAGGTGTTATCAACAGTGATTCTACATTTACTGTTTCTATGACTGGTGGCTGATCTGGGAGCCAGGACTCCTGGGTTCTTCCGCGGCTCTGGGAGGGGAGTGGGGTTTCGTGGTTAGAGTGGGCAGGGCTGGGAGCCAGGACTCCTGGGTTTGTCCCCGGCTCTGGGAGAGGAATGGGGACTCCCCCCACTGCCCTGACAGGTTTCTCCCCAGATTGCATGTTCGAGGGCCAGCCGTACAGCCCCGGGGAGAGCTTCCAGCCGTCACTGGATCCCTGTGAGATCTGCACCTGTGAGGTAAGCGGACAGGGAGCAAACACTGCTCCCCCTCCTCCCAGGCGGCGGGCTGGGGACACCCCCAGGCCTCCCACACTGTGCACTCGTCCTGGGGGTGCCGCGGCTTTGGGGGTCTGCTCTCCCATCTGGAGTCTTGTGGGAGACTCATCAGGGAGGGGGGCTATTCTGACCCCTGCCCCTGGATTGGCAGGATGTAACAATGCTGGATCTGGCGGGACCCAACGGAGTGTCAATTCAGGACAAATTGCTGAAAACAGGGCAGTTACAGCCCCAGGCTGGGGTTTTTCCACCTCTAAGGCACCAAACCAGCCAGACAGAGAGGACTTCGGTCTCACCCACTGGCTGACCACAAGTCACACAAGCAATTCCCTCAGACACTCCAGTTCCCCAGTATCACCACCAGGCCACTGGTTATGGGACAAATGGTTATGAAAACCAAGACCCCAGTGAAAGAAAAAGGAAAACGGTTCTCCTGATCCCAAAGGACCCAAACCCCAGACCCAGGTCAATATACAAGTCAGATCTCACCCACAAATCCCGCTGTTGCCAATCCTTTAGAATCTAAAATCTAAAGGTTTATTCATAAAAGGAAAAAGATACAGACGAGAGCTAGAATCGGTGAGATGGAATCAATGACATCCAGTGATGGCCAAGTTCTTGGTTCAGGCTTGTGGCAGTGATGGAATAAACGGCAGGTTCAAATCCAGTCTCTGGAGAACGTCCCCAGCTGGGATGGGTCGTTCAGTCCTTGGTTCAGAGCTTCAGTTTGTAGCAAGGTCCCTCCAGAGGCAGGAAGCAGGACTGAAGACCATGTGGAGATGAGGCATCAGCCTTTTATAGTCTCCTCCAGGTGGCAGGTCCCCTCTTTGTTCGTACTGTGGAAAATTACAGCAAAATGGAGTTTAGAGTCATATGGGCAAGTCCCTGCGTGCCTGGCTGAGTCGCAAGGCGTATCTGCCTTCTCTCAGTGGGTCAGGTGTGTCGCTGATGGTCCTTCATGGGCCATCCGGCCGGCTAGGCAGAGCTGACACCAGCGTGTCCGGGGTGTCCCCCAGAAGCAGAGCACAAGTTTGAGCTACAGACAGTAGAGAGCCAATGTTCATAACTTCAACTACAGAAATGACACACACATGCAGACAGCATAATCCTACCCAGCCAATCACAGCCTTGTCTGAGACACCCCACGTGACCTCCTTTGTACCAGATTTGGTGCCACTATAGGACCTTGGTTGCACCAATGATCTGTACGGTCCCAGATTCTGTCAATAACGTGACAGGGTCTGTGCTGTGAGGGGTCGGGGGGACGGGGCAGTAACCAGCCTGGTCTCTGCCTTTCGTTCCAGCGGCTGGCGGTCGGGGGGCCTCATGTGCGCTGCTACCGCAGGCAGTGCCCCAGCCTGGTCGGCTGCCCCAGGAGCCAGATCCAGCCGCCCGGGCCACAGCACTGCTGCCCCACCTGTGCCCGTGAGTACCCTGCGGGCACACGCCAGGGCTGCTCAGCCAGGGCCTGGCACGGGGCGGCCATTGCTCTGGAATGCCCTGTGCCTACCCCACACAACCCACAGTGCCCCCTGCTGGGCAAGGCCGGGCTGGAGTCTCCAGGAACTCCCCCCACGGCCAGTGCCCGCACCTCACTCCCCACAGCACTCCCTGCTGGGCAAGGCCGGGGCTGAAGTCGCTGCGAGTGCCCCCACGGCCAGTTCTCCCACTGCGCTCCCCACAGCAGCCCCTGCTGGGCCAGACCGGGGCTAGAGCAGCTGGGAGCTCCCCCATGGCCAGCGCCTGCTCCCCATAGTGCCCCCTTCCGGGCAAGGCCGGAGCTGGGCTGTCTCACTGGTCAGTCCGTTCCCGTCACACAGGTGTCTGGCCCTGGCTCCCCCCGGCAGGGCGGGGCAGGGTGGGGTGGGGCTGTCCCTTGTGCCTTGGCCCATCACCCCACCCCTCACCCCACTGCCTTTGTGGCTTGCAGAGGCCTTGAGTAACTGCACGGCCGAGCTGGCCGGGAACGAGCTCCAGGCGGCTGACGACCCGTGTTACACCTGCCAGTGCAAGGTACGAGCCCTGGGGCCGGCTCTGTCCCTCCGCTGGGCAGCGGCTGCCGGGCTGAGCTGAGCCTGACCCCGCTGTGTGATCAGACCCCCATGCCGGCGCCTGCTCCAGGGGGGTGCGGACGCCTCCTGCCCTCAGCCCTTCGCGTCCCAAGATTGCGCCCCCGGGCTGTGCCGTGCAGCCCCCTCTGTGGTGGGGCGGGGCAGCCGTGGAACGGCGCAGTCATTCCGGGAACGAAGAGTCTCGTCTCTGACGCACACGGCGCCTTGGGGTGTGCCCACGGCCTGCCCCCCATGGCCCACGTTTAATGTCACCCCCACCACCGCCCTGGGGCATCGGGTCAGCGCAGAGTGCAGGGGAGAGTGCCCCCTGCTGGGCCCCCACCCCGCTCCCTGCAGCACCCTGGGCCTCCCTTGGAGGTCTCCCATCCAAAGAGTGACCAGGGCCAGCCCCGCGTGGTGTGAAGTGGGGCCAGAGCCCAGCAGGGAGAAGTGGGGAGTCCATGGCCCTTGATTTTCAGGGTGCCCCCCATAGTGGGAAGGCTCCAGCTCTCCCTCCAGTGACCCTCTAGGGGCTGGCCCCTTGGAGCCATGGAGAGCACGCTGGGTGTGGCCTGTCCGCCCCATGGCTCCCCTGCTGGACCCCTCTCCGGGCCCCCCAGGTTCCTCTCATCCCATTAGCAGCAGGCCTGGCCGAGAGAGAATCGTGAGGGGTGCCCAGCTCCGGGCACTGGCCTCCATACCCACAGCTGACCCTGGTGTGTGTGTGTGGGGGGGGGGGCGTGCCACCGCCCCGTCCCATGTGTCTGTGCCCAAGTCGCGACCCCGTCCCATGGGTCTCTGTGCGCCCATGTTGCCATCCCGGGTTGCCCCCTGTGCCCTGGCTGCATCCCGGCCCCCGCTCTTCTCATTGCAGGATCTCACCTGGGTGTGCGTGCACCAGGGCTGCCCGCAGCTCAGCTGCCCTCCCGCCGAGCAGTTCACCCCCCAGGGCGCCTGCTGCCCCATCTGTGACGGTGACGTATGGCCAGCGCCTGCTCGCACCCGGAGGCCTCGCCGAGGGGCCCCTTGGAGCACGCTTCATTGTGGGGGGGAGGGGGAGCGGCATGGCACCAAGAAGCGGGGGGCTGGGATCTGGGGATCCCTGCGTTCCAGGCAGCAAGTCCCCCCCTACCCAGCTGGGCACGGAGCCCTGTGGCTGGGGTGCTCGGAGCTGGCCACGCACAGAGGCCACAGGGCAGTTGTCCCTTCAGTGGCAGCAGAGGCCAAGCGGGCGAGGGGGACCCCGAGGCGGTGACGCTGGGTTAGCTTCCCCCAGGTCTGTCTGTCTGTCAAGCACCCGTCCCTGCAGACAGACAGCACAGTGCTAGATCAGAGCTAATAACTCTGAAGCCTAGTGATGGCAAACTGCCGGTCAGCACAGGGCTGACTGTGTGAGAATCCCCCCTGTCCCATCATGTGGCCCCCCCAGGAACTGTCTTGCGCCATCATTGGCATTGCTGGTCACAGGGCGGCTGTCTGCCCACGCAGTTCCCAGCGCCCATCCCCATAGGTCTGGGGCAGCGGCTGACCCCCACCCTCCCTTGCAGAGTGTGTGATAGAGGCTGGAGAGCGCCGGGTGTCGGACGGTGAGAGCTGGATGGACAGTGAGGACGACTGTGTCAGCTGCACCTGTCATGTAAGCCCCAGCGGGGGCAGCCCCCACCCCAGCCTGGTGCTGTGCCCTGGGGCATCCCCTCCCCCACACCTGGTGTGTCTGTGCCCTGGGGGCTCCGTTCCCACCCCCAGCCTGGCGTGACTGTGTCCCTACCCCTCTCCCTCCAGCCAGTGCTTCCCAAACAACCGGCGATTCCCCAGGCGCCGGGCAGGGAGGGGCTTCGCCTGGGGCCCCACAGCAGGGCCTGGAGGGAAACCCAGGAGTCCTGGCTCTGTGGCAGGGATCCCTGGACAGGCCATATGGCACCTTGCTTGGGCTGCCCCCTCCCGGGCCAGCGGGCGCGGGGTACGGAACAGGGGGGCGGGGGGCAGGCCCACCTGTGTGCCAACGAGGCCAAGGGCTGCATTTGGGGGGCAGAGGGCAGGGCTCTCCGTGTGGAAAGGATGGATCAGTCCCCCCGCTCCAGGCGTGCCGTGTGCAGACTGGCTACCGGTGCCCTCTGTGCCTGGGGCTGCCCGGCTGGGGGGAGAGGGGCGGAGGGCTGTCGGGTGGAGCCGGGCTCCCACTCCTCTCCGTTGTCTCTGCCACGCAGCGCGGCCACGTGGAGTGCCACGTCGCGGCGTGCGAGCCCGTCGAGTGCCAGGGCAGCCTGCGGAGGGTACGGATGCCCGGCTCCTGCTGCTACGAGTGCCAAGGTAGGCGCTGCTCCTGGCGGGCTGGCCGGGTGCAGGGCCCACGCCACAGGAGGGGAGGGGTGGCAGGCCAGTGACTCCGCAATGGCAGGCTCCCTAGGGGCGTGCTGCTCCCCCGGGCGGGTGCCCAGTACGGTGCCACCCCCTCGCTGGCAGATCCCGGAAGATGGCACGGAAGAGGTTAAAGGGGCTGCTCACAGAAGGTGCCAGTCTGCACAGGGCAAACTTCACAGCCTGTGCGGTGAGGCTGATCAGTGTCAGCCCTCCGTCCCAGGTGGGGAAACTGAGGCACCGAGCAGGGGAAGGGGGCCCTCTGCACGCTGCACAGAGACCAGTGCTGGGAGTAAGACCCAGGAGTCCTGGCTCCCCTGATTCTCCCTGCTCGAATCACCAGCCACGCTGCCTTCCGCGTTCCCGCACCGTCTGGCAGGCGGCACACCGGCCCCGCGCTGGGCGGGCCAGACCTGGCGCCCTGCCTGCGCCATGCCAGTCCTGCCACCTTGGCAGGACCCGGCGCCTGCCCCCAGGCCGCTGTCTTCTGGGCCTGGGGGATCCCCACAATGCTGGCTCCATCCTCTGCCCTCAGACCCAGAGGGCTCCTGCTCCTACCAGGGCCAGCGGTACCCGGCCAGCGAGCGCTGGCAGGTGGACACCTGTACGACCTGCACCTGCGTCTCCGGGGAGGTGCACTGCCAGATCCAGCCCTGCCCCCCGGCCGCCTGCGCCGCGGTGAGTGAGGGGCCCAGCTAGGCCCCTGCCCTCCCTCTCCCCGCTGGTCGAGCTCCTTGGCTGAGCCATGGGGGGGCAGGTCAGGGGCCCCCCTGAGGACTTGCCTTGGCCACTGGGGGGTGAGTACTGTCCCATTGCCAGGATCCATTGCGCCCACCCCGTTACCCTGGGAGGTGTCCCATAGCCATGCTGGGGGGGATGGCAGCCAGCGCCGGGCGTTACAGGGTGGGAAGGGTGGAAGCCGGGAGGGGGATGGGAGAGGGGCAGCCAGCCGTGGGCATTACGGGGGCAGAGGCTGGCACCCGCATCCCCGTAACGGCCCCTGTGTGCCCAGGATGAGACACCTGCCCTGGCGCCAGGCACCTGCTGCCCTCGCTGCCTGCCCCGCCCCGCCACCTGCCTGGCCTTCGGCGACCCACACTACCGCACCTTCGACGGGCGCACCCTGCACTTCCAGGGCACCTGCACCTACGTCCTGGCCCAGGACTGCCAGCGGGAGGACTTCAGGTGAGAGGGGGCGCAGCAGACATGGGCAGCAGCCCCAGGGAGGGGAGCCTGGGGGGAAGGGAAAGGCTGCCTAGTAGTGAGAGCAGGGGGCTGGGGGCCAGAACTCCTGGGTTCTATCCCAGCTCTGGGAGGGGAGTGGGATCTAGTGGGTTAGAGCAGGGGGCTGGGGGCCAGGACTCCTGGGTTCTATCCCAGCTCTGGGAGGGGAGTGGGGGCTAGTGGGTTAGAGCAGGGGGCTGGGGGCCAGGACTCCTGGGTTCTATCTCCAGCTCTGGGAGGGGAATGGGGTCTAGTGGTTGGCGGTTTGGAGCCCGGACTCCTGGGTTCTGTTCCCAGCTTTGTCCCTAGCCCACCGAGGAAAGCCCTCCCCCCACACACAAACCCTGTGCCCGTCTCCTGCCCGCAGCATCCACGTGACCAACGACGACCGGGGGCGCCCGGGTGTGGCCTGGACCAAGGAGGTGACAGTGCGAGTCGGGGACACCGTGGTGCAGCTGTTGCAGGACTGGCTGGTCAGGGTGAGACGGGCAACAGTGCCAGGCCGGACGCCCACTGCACCCCGAGCCTCTGCCCATGGCGGAGCCAGGTCTGGAGCCTGCACTGGGCAGGGCCCTGGTGCGGTTATGGGAGGTCACCTGGAGGCAGGAGGGAACCAGGCCGCACAGGTGGGACCCCGGTGTCTTCCGGTGCCCGCTGAACCCCTGCCCTTCCCTCCCAGGTGGACGGCCAGGTGGTGACCTTGCCCTTCCTCAAGGAGCCCCACCTCTACGTCGAGCGCCAAACCAACACCGTCCTGCTCAACACCAACATCGGGGTGAAGGTAACCGCTGGGCATGGGGGTCCTCTGCCCTGCCGCTGCCCGCTGGGGTGCCGCCCCCAGGCCCCCAATCCAGGCTGCGCCAGCGGGAGGGCATTGTCACGCAGGCATTTCAGACCGCTCCTGGCTGGTGATCCAGCCCGGGGCCTGGCAGGCAGAGCAGCACCTGTGACCGGCGGCTGGCTGGGCCCTGTGCCCCGCGTTGGGGGGGTGCTGCCCATCTCCCCTCTCCCCCCAGGTCCTGTGGAGCGGGCGCTCGCAGCTGGAGGTCAGCGTGCCCGGCACCTACAAGGGGCACACGTGCGGTCTGTGTGGCAACTTCAACGGCCACCCGCAGGACGACACCCGCCTGCGCTCGGGGCAGCTGGCCCGCTCCGAGGCCGCCTTCGGCAACAGCTGGAGGGTGAGCGGGGGCCACCCCAGGGACAGCAAGCCAGGTCCTCCGGCTGCCCACAGCCCAGCCCCCTTCCCCGCCATAACTTCCCCCCCGCCCGGCTCCCTTCTCCACCATCACACCCCCCAGCCGGCTCCCTTCCCCCTCGGTATCCCTCTGGGGTGCCCATCATGACCCCCGAGTGCCCTGGAGTGAGGGCTGCGACCCCCAACTAGGGGGAATTGTATGCGGAAGGGAGACAGCCATGAGGAGGAGGTAGCCAGGACATGGGCAGCCCCCCTTGCCCTACTCCCTGCAGCGCCCCCCAGTGCCACACCAGGGCATTGGGGCCAGCACTGACTGCCAGGGGAGAACGCCCCCTGTTGAACCCCCCCCTTACTGCAGGACAGCGCGCCCTATCACCGCCATAGGGCGCTGGCCCCCCAGCCCCTGCCCTCCCTCCCTCCCTCCCTGCAGCCCCCGGGCTCTGCTGGGTCTCCAGGCTGGGTGGGTGCTGGGGGCGATCCCCCCTCCCCGCGCTGATGGCGTCTCTGGGGCAGGTGCTGAGCGGTAACGGCACAGGCGGGCCGTGTGCCGACGGGCGGGATGTGGATCCCTGCAAGGAGGCCGGCTACCGCGCCCGCAAGGAGGCCAACGCCCGCTGCAAGGTGCTGAAGTCGGGGGCGTTCGAGCCCTGCCACCCCCTGGTGCCCCCGGAGCCCTTCTTCGCCGCCTGCGTCTACGACCTGTGTGGGGCCGGGGCCGAGCCCTGCCTGTGCGACGCGCTGGAGGCCTACGCCGCCCTGTGCCGCCGGGCCGGCTTGGCATTGAGCTGGCGCTCGCCCACGCTCTGCGGTGAGGGGGGGTGGGGGCCAGGGCTTCCCACTCCTCCCACCCGGACCCTCGCAGCCCTGGGCCCGGCCATGACCCCCACTGGTCGGGGGGCGGGCCCTGGGCTGGCTCAGATCGGGGTAGCGGGGGAGCCCCGGGGAGGGGGAAGGTCCCGGGCTGGCTCAGATCAGTGGGGGGAGTCCCTGGGGGGCAGGTTCTGGGCTGGCTCAGATTGGGGGGGGGGCAGGACCTGGGGGGGGGCAGGCCCTGTGCTGGCTCAGATTGTGGGGGAGCCCTGCAGGGGGGCAGGCCCTATGCTAGCCCAGATGCAGGGGTGCAGAAGGGGCAGGTGGTGGGCACAGCCCCAACCCCCTGGGGAAATTCAGGCCAGCCCCATGGCCACGGGGGCAGTTCTGGCTTCTCACCCTCGGGGCTGAGCCTGGGCTGAGGGGGGAGGCAGGTCCCAGGACTGCCTCTTCCCCCCCCCCGAGCCCTGGCACTGACCCCTCCATCTCCCTCCAGCTGTCGGCTGCCCCAAGGACCGGGGCTACGTGTTCGACGAGTGCGGCCCGCCCTGCCCCAAGACGTGTTACAACAAGGATGCGCCGCTGGGGGCCATCGAGTCTCGCTGCTTCACGCCCTGCGTGCCCGGGTGCCAGTGCCCCGCCGGGTGGGTCGAGCACGAGGCCCACTGCGTCCTGCCCGAGGCCTGTCCCCGGGTCATCTACGACAGCCTCTGAGCCCTGGGACGCCCGCGTCCTCCGCCATGGCCCCGGGACCGGCCACGCTCCCTCCCACAGCCCCTGGGACGCCCGTGTCCTCCGCCATGGCCCCGGGGCCAACCACGCTGCCTCCCACAGCCCCTGGGACGCCCGCGTCCTCCGCCATGGCCCCAGGGCCAGCCACGCTCCCTCCCACAGCCCCTGGGACGCCCGCGTCCTCCGCGATGGCCCCGGGGCCGGCCACGCTCCCTCCCACAGCCCCTGGGACGCCCGCGTCCTCCGCCATGGCCCCGGGGCCAACCACGCTGCCTCCCACAGCCCCTGGGACGCCCGCGTCCTCCGCCATGGCCCCAGGGCCGGCCACGCTCCCTCCCACAGCCCCTGGGACGCCCGCGTCCTCCGCCATGGCCCCGGGGCCGGCCACGCTCCCTCCCACAGCCCCTGGGATGCCCACGTCCTCCGCCATGGCCCCGGGGCCAACCACGCTGCCTTCCACAGCCCCTGGGACGCCCGCGTCCTCCGCCATGGCCCCAGGGCCGGCCACGCTCCCTCCCACAGCCCCTGGGACGCCCGCGTCCTCCGCCATGGCCCCGGGGCCGGCCACGCTCCCTCCCACAGCCCCTGGGACGCCCGCGTCCTCCGCCATGGCCCCGGGGCCAACCACGCTGCCTTCCACAGCCCCTGGGACGCCCGCGTCCTCCGCCATGGCCCCGGGGCCGGCCACGCTCCCTCCCACAGCCCCTGGGACGCCCGCGTCCTCCGCCATGGCCCCGGGGCCGGCCACGCTCCCTCCCACAGCCCCTGGGACGCCCGCGTCCTCCGCCATGGCCCCGGGGCCAACCACGCTGCCTTCCACAGCCCCTGGGACGCCCGCGTCCTCCGTCATGGCCCCGGGGCCGGCCACGCTCCCTCCCACAGCCCCTGGGACGCCCGCGTCCTCCGCCATGGCCCCGGGGCCGGCCACGCTGCCTCCCACAGCCCCTGGGATGCCCGCGTCCTCCGCCATGGCCCCGGGGCCGGCCACGCTGCCTCCCACAGCCCCTGGGACGCCCGCGTCCTCCGCCATGGCCCCGGGGCCGGCCACGCTGCCTCCCACAGCCCCTGGGATGCCCGCGTCCTCCGCCATGGCCCCGGGGCCGGCCACGCTGCCTCCCACAGCCCCTGGGACGCCCACTGTAACGATGCTGGTTCTGGCAGGATCCAACTGAGAGTGCCAGTTCAGGACAAATTGCTGAAAACAGGGCAGTTACAGCCCAAGGCTGGGATTTCTGTGCACCCCACTGGCTAACCACAAATCACACAAGCAATTCCCTCAGACACTCCAGTTTCCCAGTATCACCACCAGGGCCACTCGTTATGGGGACGACTGGTTATGAAAACCAAGACCCCAGTAGCAGAAAAACAGTTCTCTCGATCCCAAAGGACCAAGCCCCAGACCCAGCTCAATATACAAGTCAAGTCAGATCTTACCCACAAATCACACTGTTGCCAATCCTCTAGCATCTAAAATCTAAAGGTTTATTCATAAAAGGAAAAAGATACAGACGAGAGCTAGAATCGGTGAAATGGAATCAATGACAGCCAGTGATGGCCAAGTTCTTGGTTCAGGCTTGCAGCAGTGATGGAATAAACGGCAGGTTCAAATCCAGTCTCTGGAGAACGTCCCCAGCTGGGAGGGGTCGTTCAGTCCTTGGTTCAGAGCTTCCGTGTAGCCAAGTCCCTCCAGAGGCAGGAAGCAGGATTGAAGACAAGATGGAGGAGCTGCCGCAGCTTTTACAGACTCCTGCCAGGTGGTCTCTGCTTTCCTTGTCCCAGAGACAAGCTGCCCCTCACATGGCCTGGAAAACCCTCAGCGGTCTGTCCATAGGCAGGTCCCTGCGTACCTGGCTGAGTCGCAAGGTGTATCTGCCTTCTCTCCGTGGGTCAGGTGTGTCGCTGATGGTCCTTCATGGGCCATCCGGCCGGCTAGGCAGAGCTGAACCAACATGTCTGGGGTGTCCCCCAGAAGCATAGGACAAGTTTGAACTACAGACAGTAGAGAGCCAATATTCATAATTTAAATTACAAAAACAATACACACAAGCAGACAGCAGAATCATAACCAGCAAACCCCAACCTTGTCTTAGACACCTCATTTGACCCCCTTTATACAAGATTTGGTGCCACTTCAGGACAGTTGCAACTATGATCTATACGGTCCCAGTTCACGCCAGTAACCTCACACCTGCGTCCTCTGCCATGGCCCCGGGGCTGGCCACACTCCCAGTTGGTGCCCCAGATATGACCCCTGCAGCACCCATGGGGGACCCACAGGGAGCCTGGCAGCTCCAATACTCCTCCCCCACCCACAGGGAGGAGGCAAGGGTCTGCCACCCCCTTGTCCCCGCTTTTTCCCCTCGGATCCCCCCCAGGTTGCCCCAGCCAGGGCATGCAGCCATGGGGGTGCAGGGAGGGGCAGGGTGCCAGGCTGGCCATGGCTCCCACACGCCCAGCTGCAATGGCTTGAGGACCATTTCCTGAACACCAGCCCCGGCAGCACAGAGTGGGGAGAACGGACTCCTGGGTTCTATCCCCAGTACCCCCTAGGTCTCGGTGTCCCATCCATGCCCTTAGCATCAAGTCCTGCAGGCCCCCTGGGGGTAACGGTGCCCTGGCACTAGTATTGCTGGGCACGCAGGCTGGCATGGAGCCCCCCCCAGTCTGGATCCACCCCTGCCCGTACCCCGCCCTGCCCAGCACCCAGTGGCATCGTCCACCATCAGGTGCCATCAGCCAGTCACACGGGGTGCTGTGTCCTGGCACAGATGGGCTGGCCAGTCCCCCTGGCCTTGGGGAAAGGTGCCAGGTGCAGATTGTGCCGCCCCTGTGCCCCTTTGGCTGGACAGGGGCAAGGGTATTTATCAGTGTGGTGGGGGCTGGGCCAGACCTCACCCCCTGTGCCCACAGCAATAAACGTGGTAACCATGGGCAAGCGTCTGGTCCTTGGGCAGCGGCCTCTGGCCAGTGGGGGCCTGTGGCCCATCACCCGGGCATCTGCTGCTCGGGCAGCCCTGCGACGTTGCCCACAACCCAGTGTGGCCCGTGGAGTCAGGGCTGCAACCAGCCCAGCCCCTCCTGTGCCTGGCTCGCCCCATGGGGCCCAGTCGCACCAGCTGCGGGGGCAGCTAAGTGGCAGGGTTCAGCTGGCTCAGAGTCCCTGGGTGGCCCTGCCCAAGAGCCTGCCAGGGGTGCATTGGCAGCAGTGGCTCCGCACTGCCCACCTGGCCCCCAAGGCTTGGGGTGCAGCTCCCTGGCCAGGTGCCAGCGATGCCCATCTGTATCGCGGCAGGTGCTCTCTGTGGGCAGATATCCCCCCCACCCCCGCAGTGCTCTGGGCACCTGGGGCCATGTCTTCCCAGGTGCCCTCCAGATCCTCACCAGGAGCCAGCGGGTCGTCCCCCAGGGCACTCGGCCCTGCCCCGCCCACGCCCCTGGCCCTGCTGCTGTGAAATCACTAGTGCTGCCCGCGAGCTGCATGTCTCCGGATGCCGCCTGGCGCCCTGCGGAGCTCCCTCTCCCTGGGATGGGGGCTGGTCACTGGCTCTGTGACCTCCCCCCATTTCTCTCCATCCCCCCCCCCGGGTTCCATTGATGCTTTGGGGGGAGGCTGCCTGCAGCTGGCACAGACGGAGCCCAGCCCCTCGGAGCAACGCTGCCGTCAGCCCAGCGCCCCGTGATGGCAAAGGAGAGTCCAGCTTGGCGGGAGATCTGCGGGGGAGGGGGGGGGACTGATCTCACCTGAGCCTCCCGCAGTGTGGGCCACCGGGAGCCGAGCTGGAGCCAGGACTCCTGGGTTCTCTGCCCAGCTCTGGGAGGGCAGTGGGTCCGGCTGCTGCTATAGACCTGCTCAGGATTGTTGTTCCTACACCACCACCCCCACCTCCCCGGAGGGTCCTTGACAAAATGCCCTGAGGGTCGGGTTGCAGGGGGGGGGGGGTTCCCTTCATCCCCCCAGCCCTATGGGCCATTCTGCCCCAGGGACAGGCACCAGCCAGAAGCTCAGCCAGGGACCCAAAGCCCTGGTGCCAGGGGGCAGTGGCCGTGTGCCAGGAGGCAGGGGGAGAGCCGTGCCAGGCTCAGAGCCCAGTGCCAAGACCCCCTGGCAGGTGCCCAGCAGTGCCCATCGCAGTGGGTCAGACAGGCCATCACAGCACCCAGCCCGAGACACTCACCGGGTGGCCACGTCCCGCCCCAGGGCCTGGCACCCCCCAGCACCACAGGCTGCAAACTGGGGTGGGGCACCCCTTTGCCAGGATAGGGGCAGGAGGGCACCTGCCCCAAAGAGCACAGCCATGGGCAGGGGAGGGAGATGGGGCCCCCCCCGCCCAACCCCCACACTGCAGCTCAGATGTCCCGAACCTGACACCTGGTGCCCCTGCATAATTGAGGAGCTGCCAGCAGCCAGGGAGCCGGGCGCCTGACACAGCCACCACCAGGTACGATTCCCCCCACACACACACATGGGGCACCAGCTGCCCCCCGGCATGGTGCAGAGGCGGGGGTGATGGGCGCAGGACAGCGTGGCAGGGCCCTGCATCTGCTCAGGGCTGATTCCTTGGCTGCCCCTTGTGAGCATCTGCAGGCTGGGGACATGGGCACTGCCCACTTGGGGGGCATCCTTAGCCCATTGCCAGCCCGGGCCAGCTCCCAGCCTCGGCACACTGCGGCCCCCTCCCTGGGTCGGTCCGGCCTCTCCCAACCTACCCGTCTGTGGGATGCCCAGCCACCCCCTCCAGGCTTCGAGCCCCCGGGGGCCATGGTGCCGGGGGGACCCCATCACCGGGGCCAGTAGTGCCAGGCATGGGGGGGAGTCCTGGGGCCTGGCGCAGGGGAGCTGTGGGGGGTGCCCTGGGGTAGGTGCTGCGGGGGGGGGGCAGGTCCTGGCTCCAAGCCCTAGGGGAGCTGATCACCACCTCCTCCGCAGGCCACCAGCTGCCTGAGATGGACCCATTGCCCCAGGAGGCCCCGAGCCTGTGGGAGCTGTGTGGGCTCCACACACAGGGGGCCCAGAGGCCAGGGGCCACGCACCAGGTGAGACTGGCCCCACACAGCCTCTCTGGGCACATCTGGGCAGCTGCCACGTGGGGGGGGCTGGTGACCCCCTTGCCCCCAGGGGCCAGACCACAGCCCCATTGCCAGCTTGGTGGGACAGGGCTAGGGACACCCCGGGGTGCTGCGCTGGCAGGAAGCCAGGCAGGGGCTGGACCCAGTTGGGTCAGGAGGGTCCAGTGTGGGGCAGCTTGGCCCATGGCTCCTGTGGGGGGTGGGCAGGTGCTGGGGGCAGCTGGCATGAGCTGGGCACATGGGCTATGAATGCCAGAGAGATGGTGTGAGCTGGACAGCACCCTGCAACCTTCCCTGCCCTCCAGCTCCGCCAGGGCCCCTCAGTCCTGACCCACAGCCCCCTGTTACCCCAGCCCCCTCCCCACTCAGTCCCCCTGGGGCTGACCCTGCCTTCCAGTGCCCAGTTTGCACATTGCTGTGATGCCCCCCTCCCGGTGCCCCCCTGTGCTCTCCTGCAGCAGCTGCTGGGGAGCAGGCTGGGGCTGCTGGCACCGTCCCCACCCCTCTGAGCCCTTCTCCCCCCAGGGCTGTGGGGCTGGGCCCCAGGGAAGCTTCTGCACCGAGATGCTGCTGGAGACGCTGCTGGAGGCCGGGTGGCGGCACCACCTACTGGCACAGGTGCGCTGGGCTGGGTCAGACCCTGCGGAGTGGGGCAGGGATCTAGGCAGGGCTGTGACCCATGGGGCAGCCAGACCCCGGGGAAGGGGCAGCCCCTGGCTCTCTAGTGCCCCCCTGTGGCAGGCTGAGGAGCTGCTGTGCCCCGCCATGCCCAGAGGGGGCAGCGTCCGTCACTGTGTGGCCTGTCCAGGTCCTAGCCAGCGCCTGCCCCACCAGTGGCTGGGGGGAAGTGCCCCCAGCACAGCGCCCACCCTGTGTGGCAGAGGGGCCAAGGCCTGGGGTCCCTTAGCCCTGAGGGTCCGTGCCAGGGCCCAGCCGCGTTCGCCCCCTGGCTCCGGCCCTGCGCTCGTGCGCTCCTCCCCCGCCCGCTCGGCTCCCCGGCTCCGCAGCATCTCCCCACCTATCTGCTCCTGCCCCCCGGCGCTCCTCCCCCGCCCGCTCGGCTCCCCGGCTCCGCAGCATCTCCCCACCTGTCTGCTCCTGCCCCCCGGCGCTCCTCCCCCGCCCGCTCGGCTCCCCGGCTCCGCAGCATCTCCCCACCTGTCTGCTCCTGCCCCCCGGCGCTCCTCCCCCGCCCGCTCGGCTCCCCGGCTCCGCAGCATCTCCCCACCTGTCTGCTCCTGCCCCCCGGCGCTCCTCCCCCGCCCGCTCGGCTCCCCGGCTCCGCAGCATCTCCCCACCTGTCTGCTCCTGCCCCCCGGCGCTCCTCCCCCGCCCGCTCGGCTCCCCGGCTCCGCAGCATCTCCCCACCTGTCTGCTCCTGCCCCCCGGCGCTCCTCCCCCGCCCGCTCGGCTCCCCGGCTCCGCAGCATCTCCCCACCTGTCTGCTCCTGCCCCCCTGCGCTCCTCCCCCGCCCGCTCGGCTCCCCGGCTCCGCAGCATCTCCCCACCTGTCTGCTCCTGCCCCCCGGCGCTCCTCCCCCGCCCGCTCGGCTCCCCGGCTCCGCAGCATCTCCCCACCTGTCTGCTCCTGCCCCCCGGCGCTCCTCCCCCGCCCGCTCGGCTCCCCGGCTCCGCAGCATCTCCCCACCTGTCTGCTCCTGACCCCCGGCGCTCCTCCCCCGCCCGCTCGGCTCCCCGGCTCCGCAGCATCTCCCCACCTGTCTGCTCCTGCCCCCCGGCGCTCCTCCCCCGCCCGCTCGGCTCCCCGGCTCCGCAGCATCTCCCCACCTGTCTGCTCCTGCCCCCCGGCGCTCCTCCCCCGCCCGCTCGGCTCCCCGGCTCCGCAGCATCTCCCCACCTGTCTGCTCCTGTCCCCTGCGCTCCTCCCCCGCCTGCTCGGCTCCCCGGCTCCGCAGCATCTCCCCACCTATCTGCTCCTGTCCCCCGGTGCTCCTCCCCCGCTCTGGTCCCCAGATCTGCAGCATCTCCCCACCTGTCTGCCCCCGGTGCAGACACCCCCTGGGCCCATCTGCAGCTGATGTGGCCCTTGGATCCGGGCTGGCACAACCCCTTGGCCTCATCTACTCCGGGGCCCCACATTCCCCCCCCGATTGCCCAGCTTGGCACAGGGGTGAGGGGGAGCTAGTGTTGATGTGACCTGGGGCAGAGCCCATCGCTCCCTAGGCTGGGATAACAGCTCACTACTGCTGCTGGCTGGCACTGAGCCAGCAAGCCGTGGGGAGGGGGAGGGGGCCTTTGACTTCAGCCTTGTCCCTTGTTCCCCACCCGCACCCCCTGCCCTGCAGCTTTACTGGGACTTCCAACTGCTGGACTCCGACGGCGACGGCCGCCTGCCCCCCCGCGACGCGGAGCTGCTGCTCCGGGAGGTGCCGGGAAGGGGCGCCAGCGGGCCAGCCTGGCACAGCTTCCTGCAGGAGCACAGGCATGGCCTGGCCTGGCGAGACATAGAGGTACCCAAGCAACTGCCCAAAGACCAAGGCTGTGGGGAAGGGGAGTCTAATGGGCAGAGCACAGAGGTGGGGGGGGCTGGGAGCCAGGACTCCTGGGTTCTATCCCCAGTTCTGGGAAGGGGGGTGTAACGATGCTGCCTCTGGTGGGACCCAACCTAGAGTATCAATTCAGGGCAAATTGCTTAGAGCAGGGTGTGACGAAGTGGGAATGTTCTTAATGTTGTCTCTGAATACTGTGTGGGTGCCTCAGTTTCCCCTAGACTTTTCTTAAGTATCTAGGTGGTGGGATAAGAGGGTGTGATTGTTGCAGAGCCCTAGAGGGCCAGTGTGATGGTGTCTGACAGAGAATGGCCAACACCCTGTCTCCTGGCCACTGACGGCCTGGGCCTCTCCTCTGCAAAGGTGCCAACTGAAGGTGTTGGAGAACAAAGAGACCAGGTGGCCTCCTGGCCTGGGAAAGAGACAAACAGAGGCCAGAGGAGGGGCGGGAGAGTTTCAGTTGGGAGCTGGCTGGGGAAATGGAGGGAGGCCCAGATGGTGCTCTGGCCTCCCTGCCCCCCAAGATGGACCTGACTGAGGGGTCCTGTTCTCTGTACCTACAAGCTCTGTGTTAGACCGTGTTCCTGTCGTCTAATAAACCTTCTGTTTTACTGGCTGGCTGAGAGTCACGTCTGACTGTGGAGTTGGAGGGCAGGACCCTCTGGCTTCCCCAGGACCCCGCCTGTGCGGACTCTGTCCCGGCGTCCCCGGGCGATGCTCTGGGACTGCTCCCGACGAAGCCAGGCAGGACCCTTGGGGAGCCTCCTCTCCGGGAGCAGCCTTTCTGCAGGACACACAGCTCACCCGGCTTCCACCTTCCTGGGTCTGATCTCGGAGCATTCAGCCTCCTCTGCCCTCCCTGCGCTTCCCCCAGCGAGTCCCCCAGGCGGGGTTCTGGGGGGGCCAGAGGGTCCTGCTCCCCCCGACTCCTCAGTCAGACGGGACTCTCAGCCAGCCAGGAAAATGGAGGTTTATTAGATGACAGAGACATGGTCTAACACAGAGCTTGTAGGTACAGAGAACAGGACCCCTCAGCTGGGTCCATTTTGGGGGGGCAGTGAGCCAGACAACCACGTCTGCCCTTCACTCCATGTCCCCAGCCAGCCCCAAACCGAAAACTCTCTCCAGCCCCTCCTCCTCTGGGCTTTGTCCCTTTCCTGGGCCAGAAGGGCACCGGATTCCTTTGTTCTCCCACCCTTTAGCTCTCACCTTGCAGGGGGGAAGGCCCAGGCCATCAGTTGCCAGGAAACAGGGTGTCGGCCATTCTCTGTGTCCAGACCCCTGCACACACGTGCCTGCTAGGGCTCTGCAACGATCATACACCCTTAGCCCACCACCTAGATACTTAAGAACTGCACAGGGGAAACTGAGGCACCACCACAATATTCAGAGGAAACATTAAGAACAGTCCCGCTTCATTACATCTCTGCCCCCTTCAAGACCGAACTGAGTGGGGTCATTTTAGCTGGAGACCTGGGGAAGTTCGAAGCCACCAACGTTCCCATGGATGCCCCAGCATCTCTCCCGTTCCTTGGTGGGAGTTACACCAGGCCCTTCCAGTTTCATGCCCTCCCTTAGGTCGGGGTTGGTCGATAGCACTCACATGCCGCATGGGGGAAGGTTTATGCGGCCCGTGCCCTTTGGTCACCCCAAAACCCCCAGGGGTCAAACTGGGATCGGGTCTTCTCCCAGAGCTCCAGTCTGGAGGGCTGCAATTCGGGCTCTCTTGGTTAAGAGCCCCCATCTTGACCTAGGCCACATACTGTTCACTTACAGAACTAGCATGGAGACATCCCTTTCTCCACAACCTTGTCTCCCCAACAAGCTGGCCAAACACAGCCACTTGGTTAGAGGACTGTTCAACTTTCTTAACAGCTCTCACTCCATCTGAGACCTTCTCAGAGCTCTCCACACTGGATCTTTCGACAGGAAAGTCAGTGGATCCATTCACAACAGAACATTTCTGGCTGTTAGGAACTGAAACTTTCTTGGTTAAATCACTTTCACACCCTTCAGTTGCAGTAAACTGCTTGCAAAGACTCCATGAGGATTCCTTTCCCGAGGGCTTTTCTATGCAACAATTCACCCCTCACAGAAATTCTGCCCTTACCCTCTTCACCTAGGGCTTGATCTAGAGGAACACTTTCCTGAGCAACAACAGACTCTTTCTGGGTCTCCCTCACATCCAGAATTACCTCTGGCCCATCCAGAGGATTCCTACACAATCCCCTTTCAGGCAAACTTACAGACTTCCTAGATAAAAGGTCAGAAGCATTCTCCTTCCCTTTGCCACACACAAGTTCAGGAATCTTTTCCTTCTTGCTACAGGTTTCCACACGCTCAGTAGGTAACACAATTAAATCCTCTTTCTGCTCTCCTTGTGCCCTGGCTAGGATCTCACCCGGATCAGACAGAGTTGCAACACCCTTTCCTTACCAAGCACCTTGCCACTCCCCACAGATCCCCTGCCCTGCCTGTGTCTCCCCCCACTCAGCTGGGGTCTCAGCTCCCCCCATGCTCAGCGCTGCCCTTGCTGTCCCAGTGGGGGTAGGCAGCGAGCTCCCTGCTTTCCTCACTGCATCAGAGCCAGCCTGAGCCCCCTCTCCGGTGTGCAGGGGGGCGGGGAGCATCTCTCGGTCCCACCCAGCCCCAGGGGTCTGGTTACAGGCAGGCAGGTAGCCTGAGCCTAGCCGCTCCTCCCTGCTGCCAGCCAGGTCATCTGCATTTTCACTGACCATTTCCCCCTCCGCCGATTGGTTCCCTGGATTCAAAGGACTCATCGAGCAGCTGGAGAGGCCTAGGGGACCTCCCAGGGGTGAGTGGGGATAGACCCTGGGGGGCCAGTTCCACAGGGAACCTCGAGACTAAATTGTTCACCCTGGTTAAGGGGGGGGTGTGGACGCCACCTCACTGCCTTTGAGCAGGCTGGAGATTTGAACCAGGGGGACCTTGCAGAAAAGCCCCAGTATCTAGCTGGGTCCCAAGGCCATAGACGGGTCAGCCAGATAGGTGGGGAGGTGGACAGGCTTCCACTCCTGACCCCAACCTATATGTGTGCGTGGAGTTTCCTGGGCTCAGGCCCCTCCGACCCCCCAGTGGGAGGAGAAGGTGATGGTCAATGGGGAGACATTCCTGGGGTGGTGAGACCCTGGGACACAGAGAACTGTTGTTAGGCCCTGGGTGGTGCAGCCCCCCCAGATGCTGCAGGGCTGAGAGACCTGGGTAAAGGTGCCAGGGACGAAGCCCCTCACCCTGCCTATGGCCCAGATCCCTGTGCAGACACAGGAGGGGTGGGGCTGGCTGGTGGTTGGGGTTCTCCAGGATATCAGCTGTGAGACCCTGTTGTGGGGTGACTGTGTCTCTTTGGGACAGGATCCAGGCCCGGCTCCTGTAACAGACAAGGGTTTGAATTTGAATCCAGGGAACCAATTGGCAGAGAGGGAAATGGTCAGTGAAAATGCAGATGACCTGGCTGGCAGGGGGGAGGAGCTGCTAGGCTTGGGCTACCTGCCTGCCTGTAATCAGAGCCCTGGGGCTGGGTGGGACAGAGAGATGCTCCCCACCCCCCTGCACACCGGAGAGGGGGCTCAGGCTGGCTCTGATGCAGTGAGGAAAGCAGGGAGCTCGCTGCCTACCCCCACTGGGACAGCAAGGGCAGCGCTGAGCATGGGGGGAGCTGAGACCCCAGCTGAGCAGGGGGACCCACAGGCAGGGCAGGATGGCTGCCAACCAGGTTTGCCTAGTCCAGAGGTGCTGCTGGGAAGTGATCCCATGGCAGGGAGGAGGTGACCCAGGACAGGGCTCAGCGGGGCTGTGACCCCAGGCCCAGCCCGTGGGAGGGAGCAGGTCCCACTCCCTCCCAAACCAGCTGAATCCCAGACTGAGCTGCAGAAGGATCCCTCCTTGGAGGAGCTGAGGGAACGTGCTGGCCGCAGGCTGCAAACCCCCTTGGGGAAGGCTGCAGGGACAGATTCCCGTGGGAGAAGGGATTCCTGTACCGGGAATGGGCTCCCCCAGGGAATGTAGAACTGTGGGGGATCAGGAAGCAGCTGGGGGTGCCCCAGAAGTATCGCCCCAGGCTATTGTACCTGGCCCACCATGTCCCTCTCTCGGGACACCAGGGGATCCAGCACCCCAGGAATGTCTCCCCATTGACCACCACCTTCTGCTCCCACTGGGGGTTCAAGGGACCTGACCCCAGGAGACTCCACACAGACATATAGGCCGGGGCCAGGAGTGGGAGTCTGTCCACCACCCCACGCATCTGGCTGACGGAGTCTACGGCCTTGGGACTGTTGGGAACACTTCTTGGGTGTAGCACACCGGGTAACAAACCAACTCAAGCTGTTGTTCAGCCTCTCGGCACTGGGTGCCGGCAACAGGACCCAGCAAGGGAGCTAGACACCGGGGCTTTTCCGCAGGGTCCCCCTGGTTCAAATCACCAGCCTGCTCAAAGGCAGTGAGGTGGGCGTCCACATCCCCCCTTCCTTAACCAGGGTGAGCAATTTAGTAACGAGGCTCCCTGAAGAACTGGCACCCGGGGGTCTATCCCCACTCACCCCTGGGAGGTCCCCTAGGCCTCTCCGCTCCACCACCGCCAGTTCATGCAGCTGCTGCATCTCCTGCAGCTCTTTCTCAGGCTCTCGCTGTCTCTCACGGTCCTCTCCAACCCCTTCAGTTGGCACCTTTGCAGGGGAGGGCCCCTGGCCATCAGTTGCCAGGAGACAGGGTGTTGGCCATTCTCTGTGCAGACACCATCATACTGGCCCTCTAGGGCTCTGCAACAATCACACCCCCTTATACCACCACCTAGATACTTAAGAAAAACATAGGGGAAACTGAGGAACCCAGTATTCAGAGAAAACATTAAGAACATTCCCACTTTGTCACAAAGGGCAGTCACAGCCCCAAGCTGATGGTTCTCCACCTCTAAGGCACCAAACCAGCCAGACAGAGAGGACTTTGGTCTCACCCCGCTGGCTAACCACAAGTCACACAAGCAATTCCCTTCGACACTCCAGTTTCCCAGTATCACCACCAGGGCCACCCGTTATGGGGGTGAACGGTTATGAAAACCAATACCCCAATGAAAGAAAAACGGTTCTCTCGATCCCAAAGGACGAAGCTCCAGACCCAGGTTAATATACAAGTCAGATCTTACCCACAAATCTCGCTGTTGCCAATCCTTTAGAATCTAAAATCTAAAGGTTTATTCATAAAAGGAAAAAGATACAGATGAGAGCTAGGATGGGTGAGATGGAATCAATGACATCCAGTGATGGCCAAGTTCTTGGTTCAGGCTTGTGGCAGTGATGGAATAAACGGCAGGTTCAAATCCAGTCTCTGGAGAACATCCCCAGCTGGGATGGGTCGTTCAGTCCTTGGTTCAGAGCTTCAGTGTAGCCAAGTCCCTCCAGAGGCCAGAAGCAGGATTGAAGACAAGATGGAGGAGCTGCCGCAGCTTTTTATAGTCTCCTGCCAGGTGGTCTCTGCTTTCCTTGTCCCAGAGACAAGCTGCCCCTCACATGGCCTGGAAAACCCTCAGCGGTCTGTCCATAGGCAGGTCCCTGCGTACCTGGCTGAGTCGCAAGGTGTATCTGCCTTCTCTCAGTGGGTCAGGTGTGTCGCTGATGGTCCTTCATGGGCCATCCGGCCAGCTAGGCAGAGCTGAACCAACATGTCTGGGGTGTCCCCCAGAAGCACAGCACAAGTTTGAACTACAGACAGTAGAGAGCCAATACTTATAACTTTAAATACAACAATGATACATGCAAGCAGACTCCTAAACAGCAAACCCTAACCTTGTCTTAGACACCTTATTTGACCCGCTTTATAGAAGATTTGGTGCCACTACAGGACCTTGGTTGCAACGATGATCTATACGGTCCCAGTTCATGTCAATAACGTCACGGGGTCTACTCGGTAGAGCAGGGGCCGGGGAGCTGGGACTCCTAGGACTCCTGGGTTCTATTCTCTGCTCTGCTGGTAGCTGTGAGTCTGCCAGTGTCCCGGCCTCACACCATTGTGCCAGGCGTTCAGCTGCTCTCTGGGGAGGGGTGGCAGAGGGCAGCAATGGAGCTAGGGCCTGGGGGCACTGTACCCTGGGGCCCTGCCAGCTGGACTGATTGCAGGAGCAGGCTGGGGGGGGGGGGGAGTGGATGCAGGGCTGGGGGGGGGCTGGCACTGCCTGCATGGGAGAAGGAGGGTCCAGGGCTGCCCTGGCACTGACCCACCCGTGTGTCTCCTGTCCCCAAGGCCTGGCTCTCTGCAGACCGCCAGCCACACCCAGGGCCAGCCTGGGCCCCTGGGCAGGGATGCCGAGTGGAGCCGGGGACATGCTGCCCCAGCGGGACGGTAAGGAGCGGGCACTCCCAGGGGGCCGAGGGACAGTGCATTGCCAGCGTGTGCCAGGCCTGCCCCCGGGGCAATCACGACCCCCCCCCTCCCCTGAACTGGCATTCAGCCTCACTAGCTGGGCCACTGGGTCATGGGTCCTTGTCCCACAGCTGCCAGCCCCCCATAACTCCCCTCCCTGGGCCATGGACTGCCCTGGCAGGTGCTCTAAGGCAGGGTAGCTTGGGCTCCGGGGCCCGTTTACCCTGGCCGTGATGCCCAGGGGGCACCGGGGACGCCTGGCCTCCTGACTGAGACTCCCACAAACACACTGCATGCCTGGTCTGCTGAGAGCCAGGATCCAAGCCAGCTGGGTGCTGATGGGACGCTCTGTGCCTTGTGGGGGCTCATCCCTGGAGAACGCCCCCCCCAGGCTCTGCCCTATCTGTGCCCCCTGCCAGATACTCACTGGTCGCCCTCTCTCTCTGCAGGGTGCGGGCACCGAGGACAGCAGCCTCCTGTGCCCCTGGGCAATGCACCGGCCCTGGCAGCTCCTGGATGGGTAAGTCTGACCCCCCGCCCTGGCACTGCTGCCTTCCCCTCACCCATGTCTGACAGTGCAGCCCCCCCAGGACCTGAGCCATGTACAGCAAGGGGGCGCAGCCAGTGCTAAGCCAGGAGACAACAGGGTGGGGGGGACGGGCATCACCGACCTGTTCCTGCCCCATTGTAACCCGAGCAATGCCATGGCGGGACACAGCTGGGGGGTCCAGGGTGAAGCCCCACCACCCCCTTCCCCTCACCCAGCACACGGCAGGGCCCAGCACCGCCTGTGGGAAGCCGGGCCCCGGACACTGGCACCAAGCCAGGGCCCAGGGGAACCCACAATGGGGCAGGAGCCAGGCCAGACGGGCCCCATCCAGGGCAGAGGGTAGGATATGGGGCCAGACAGGCCCGATCCAGGGCAGGGGGTGGGACATGGGGCCAGACGGGCCCGATCCAGGGCAGAGGGTGGGACATGTGGCCAGACGGGCCCGATCCAGGGCAGAGGGTGGGACTTGGGGCCAGACGGGCCCGATCCAGGGCAGAGGGTGGGACATGGGGCCAGACGGGCCCCATCCAGGGCAGAGGGTGGGACATGTGGCCAGACGGGCCCGATCCAGGGCAGAGGGTGGGACATGGGGCCAGACGGGCCCGATCCAGGGCAGAGGGTGGGACTTGGGGCCAGACGGGCCCGATCCAGGGCAGAGGGTGGGACTTGGGGCCAGACGGGCCCGATCCATCTGGGGAAGCAGTCATGCAGGGGGGCACGGTCATGGAGCCCCAGAGCTGGGGGAGACTCCTGGCCTTGCTGTAATGTTGCCTCTTCTCTGACTGACGCTCTGGGGCTGGCTCTCTCTCACTACGCCCCAGGATCAGGCCCCATGGCTCTGCTGCAACCCCACTAAGGGCAAGTGGTGGGCACCTGGCTGGGACACCCTCAGCAGCACCAGGCAGGCCCGAGAGCCTGGAGACGTCCCTGTCCCCCCGTTCCTCAGTTTCCCCCCGTGTGGCTGTGCTGTGAGGTGTCCCAGACCCCAGGGGCAGGCCGCGAGGGCATGGGGCTGGGTGTGAGGGCTCCCTGCGGGCGCAGGCCAGGCGGGACAGAGGACCTAACCCTGCCCCCTCCGTGGGAAGGTTCTGGGACTCGGCGCCCTTCCAGGTGGTGTCGCGGCGCGAGGCGCTGGCCGGGCCCAGGCTGGTGGCGGGGCGGCGAGCGGTGCCTAGCTGGACGAGCAGGGCAGAGACTCTGCGGAGCAGAGCTGCCCAGGTAGGAGCCGGGCGGGGGGACAGCCACAGCCCGAAGATCCACACCCCCCTTCCTACCGCCCTCCCCGCCACCGTGCCTGCCCTGGGCCCTGTCTTGCTGTCAGAGGCTCTCCTGGGTTCGGGTGGGTCCCCCCTTACTGCTCTGCCTGGCACCGTGCCCTGGGCAGGGCAGCCCCGCTGGGCCCACTCAGCCCCCGCTTGTCTTCCCATGGTGGGCACTCCTGGGTGGGTGTGGGTGAGCGGGTGCGGGGCACGGCCAGGGGAGGGGCTGGGGGGGCACAGTGAGGGGGTGTGGGACACGGCCAGGGGAGGGGCTGGGGGGGCACGGTGAGGGGGTGTGGGGCACGGCCGGGGGAGGGGCTGGGGGGGCACGGTGAGGGGGTGTGGGGCACGGCCGGGGGAGGGGCTGGGGGGGCACGGTGAGGGGGTGTGGGGCGCGGCCGGGGGAGGGGCTGGGGGGGCACGGTGAGGGGGTGTGGGGCGCGGCCGGGGGAGGGGCTGGGGGGGCACGGTGAGGGGGGTGTGGGGCGCGGCCGGGGGAGGGGCTGGGGGGGCACGGTGAGGGGGGTGTGGGGCGCGGCCGGGGGAGGGGCTGGGGGGGCACGGTGAGGGGGTGTGGGGCGCGGCCGGGGGAGGGGCTGGGGGGGCACGGTGAGGGGGTGTGGGGCGCGGCCGGGGGAGGGGCTGGGGGGGCACGGTGAGGGGGTGTGGGGCGCGGCCGGGGGAGGGGCTGGGGGGGCACGGTGAGGGGGGTGTGGGGCGCGGCCGGGGGAGGGGCTGGGGGGGCACGGTGAGGGGGTGTGGGGCGCGGCCGGGGGAGGGGCTGGGGGGGCACGGTGAGGGGGTGTGGGGCGCGGCCGGGGAAGGGGCTGGGGGGCACAGTCAGCGGGCGCAGTGGCATGGGGCACGGCCGGGGGAGGTGGTGGCTCCAGGGAGCTAGCAATATCTGGTGCCAGGGTGGCTGCCAGGCCTGGGACCCGGGTTGCTCCAGCCCCTCCTGGTTCTTGCTCCGTCCTCAGGTGTGAGCTCGGCCCAGCTCCCCGGGCTGGCCTGGCCCTGAGGAATCGCCTTGGTGCCAGGCTCTGCCGCTGGGCCGTTGGCCTGGCTGAGCAGCTGGATGTGGCGTGGCCCGGGTGGGGCAGGACCGGCAGCTTGCACGGCCACGGGGCTCCGGGCAGCCTGTGCCGGGCACCTCACAGCCACGTGCTGTGCGGGGCGGGTCCTGGGCACAGTGCGGTGCCATGAGGGGCGGGGGGGAGGGACTGGGCACAGCCTGGAGGGTGGGGGGGGAAGCGGTCGCGGAGCCTGTGGCTGATCCCGCTGCCCCTGTGCCGTGGCCCCGCGTGCCCAGAGAAGGGGGGTCAGATCTGGTGGCACCAGGCGCCAGCTGATCGCGACAGAGGGGTCCCAATGGGGCTGGCGCACTCTGGGACTTCCTTCCCCGGAGCCAGGGCCGGGACACGGGCTGGCTCACTGCCCCCCCCCCCGCCCCCCCACGCTTGGCCGTCTCCTGCCCCGACGGGTACAGCCCCTCAGCAGCTACTGGGGGCAGCGAGGCCATGGGGGGTGGGGGGCGAGTGCCCAGACGAACCTGTGCAGTTATACCTGTGGGGGGCACCGTGCCCTCTCTGGTCAGCAGCCCAGCTGTGGCCCCTGCCTCCTTTCCGGGGGCGGGGGTTCGAGCCTCCAGAGGTGCCCACCCAGGTGGACCCAGCTGGCTTCGGGCAGGTGACTCGGGACAGCACCAGGGAGCAGAACCCAGGTGCCCGTCGGCCCCGACCACTGGCCCTGCAGTGGGACGCAGGTCCCAGCGCCTGTCTGGCTCACACCCAGCTCGCATGGGCACCCCCTGCTCCGGGCCACACCCGTGCTAGGCACCATAAGGGCAGCCACGAGGGGGTGCTGTGTCCAGCCTAGCCCCCACCCACGGGCTGCCCCCTGCTGGTCCCGAACCCCTCCCTCATGCTGCTCTGGAGCAGGGCTCCCCATGGCTGAGCGGGTGGAGGGGGGGTCATGGGGCCCCAGCAGCCCCAGCAGGGCAATGGGTTTATCATTGGGCCGCCACAGGGTTCGGGGTCCATATAGGGTCTATAATGTCTGGCTGTGTCTCGTCTAAGCCCCAGGAGATGCCGTGCAGCGAGCCGGGGGCCCTTCCTGCCTGGGAGCTGCTGCAGAGAGAAACAGGGGCCCGGCAGCCCCACGAGCAGAGGTCGCCGGAGGCCCCGGGACCCCCCCAGAGGGGACAGCGGCTCCTCCTGGCCCCAAACATGCTTCAGCGGCAGGGAACTCCACAGCCGGAGCCAGAAGCCCAGGAACGGGGGGAGCTGGAAACCCGGCAGCCGCGGGGGTCTCCACCAACGGCCCAGTGGGGGCTACAGAAAGCGCCGGGGGCCCAGCCGCTCCAGGGAGCTCCGCAGACAGAGCGGGCGGCTCTTGAGCCCCAAGATCCACAGGCCCTCGAGGCCCAGGACCAGGGGGAGCCCAGGGCCCAGAAGCCCCAGGGGCGCCCACACGGGGAGCAGGTGCCCCTTCCGGTGCAGTGGACCCCACAAGGGGACCCAGCGGCTCTTGAGCCCCCTGAACAGAGGATGCCACTGGTCCTTCAGCCCCAGCAGCTGGACCCCCCTGAGCCCCCACAAAGGGAGCTGGGGCCCCGTCAGGCTCAGGGGGTGCTGCAAAGGGACAAGACTCCACTGGGGCTGTTGGGGGCCCTGGAGCCCCAGGGGTCCCTGGGGAGGGACCTCGCAGCCTTTCAGGCCCAGGAGCCGTGGCAAAGGGAGCCGGAGGCCGGCCAGCCCCAGGACCTTCGCGCTGGCCTGGGACCGATGGGGCTGCGAACCCCTGAGCCTGCCCAGAGGCAGCTGGAGACCCGGCAGGCCCCAGGGAGGCCGCAAAGGGAGCCAGGAGCTCCTGAGTCCCTGGGGGTCCCTCAGCTTCAGGAGGTTCTGCGGAGGGAGCCCCAAGGACAGCAGGCACCGCAGGCCTGTCGGCTCTGGGGGGCTCCACAGTCAGAACTTAGTGCTCCACAGCTCCAGTGGGAGCCCCAGGCCCCTGCACCCCAGGAAGTGAGGGGCCCCCCAGAACCCCTTCAGCCTCAGGGATCTCTGCAGAGTGACCTGGAGCTTCTGCAGGGGGAGCAAGGAATGCCCCAGGAAGGGAGGGAGCCAGTGGGCCCCGTGCACCAGGACCCAAAGAGGGTAGAGCCCCCTCTGCCCTGGGACACTCCCCAGAGCGAGCCAGAGCCTTGGGAGACCCAGGGGGCTCAGCTGCCGGAGCCATGGGGGTCTCAGCTGAAGGAGCCCTCAGGAGCCCCTCAGCCCCAGGGAGCTGTGCTGAGGGACCCCCCCTGGGTTCATCCCCATGGACTGAGGGAGCTGAGACCAGCCCCAGTTCTGGGGCCAGGGAGCATCCGGGCCCAGGGGATGCTGCACGGGGAGGAGCTTCCAGCTCCTCGGCTCCAGCCAGCGCTGCCAGGGGAGGCCACCCCGCTGGAGCTGGGGCCGTTCTGGGCCCAGGGGCACCTGCAGGGGGACCCCAAAGTGAACCAGCCTCGGGGGCTGGGGCGGCCACGGATCCCACAGCTCCACAAAACTCCACTGGGGCCACTCCAGCCCCGGGAAAGTCCAGAGCTCCAGGAGCTGAAGGGAGAAGAGGCTCCCCAGGTCCCTCAGCTCAAGGGATGGGGGCCAGGGGCCTGTCAGCCCCAGGGAGCACTGCTGAGGGAGGCTCTTGGGCCCCGGGAACTTGGGGGTCCCCAGGTTCTTCTGCCCCAGGCACTGATAGGACCAGAGGTGGCCCAGCCTTGGAGAGCTCTGCTACTGGAGGTGGAGCCTGCTCAGCACCGGGAGCAAGAGGCCCTGGAGCCCCTGGAGCCCCAGGAGCCAGAGACTGAGGAACTCCAGGTGTCCCTGCAGAGGGAGCTGGAGACTGAGGAGCCCCAGGTGTCCCTGCAGCGGGAGCTGGAGACTGAGGAGCCTCGGGAGTCCCTGCAGCGGGAGGCAGAGACTGAGGATCCCCGGGTGTCCATGCAACAAGAGCCAGAGACTGAGGAGCCTCGGGTATCCCTGCAGCGGGAGCCGGAGGCTGAGGAGCCACAGAAGTCCCTGCAGCGGGAGGCAGAGACTGAGGAGCCCCGGGTGTCCCTGCAGCAGGAGCCAGAGACTGAGGAGCCCCAGGAGTCACTGCAGCGGGAGCCGGAGGCTGAGGAGCCCCAGGAGTCCCTGCAGTGGGAGCCAGAGGCCCTGGAGCCCCGAGTGTCCCTGCAGTGGGAGCCAGAGGCCCTGGAGCCCCAGGTGTCCCTGCAGCGGGAGCCGGAGACTGAGGAGCCCTGGGTGTCCCTGCAGCTGGCTGGGGAGGTGCTGCCGGCCCAGGGTGCTGTCCAGTGGGGGCAGCAGGCCCATCAGCTCCTGGAGCCAGCGGAAGCCACTGGGCCTTCCCCACCCAGCCCTGGGCATCCAGGCCAGAGCCCTGGGGAGGCCCTGAAGTGGGATCAGGCAGTCCTCGGTACTGGAGGCTGTGGGGCGAGCCCTGGCTGGGCGGACCAGCACAGCAAGCGTGGAGAACAAGCCATGGGGCCATGCTGGGTAAGGAGGGGCAGTGGGGAGGGAAGCCCTGAGGCAGGGGATGGAGGTGGGGCCCAGGGTGCAGAGGGGGTGTGGCCTGTGCCATGGGCTGGGGGCTCCCATGCCTGGTGGGGGAGGGGGCGTGGCCCATGGTGCAGAGGAGGTGTGGCCAGTGCCATGGGCAGGGGCTCCATGCCTGGTGAGGGAGGAGGTGTGACCAGTGCCATGGGACGGGGGGGCCCCCATGCCCGGGGGCAGGGGTTGGTGGCTGGGATGGGAAAGCTGCTCAGGGATCTGGTGTTCCCCAAAGCACCGCAGCCCTGCAGCCCCCTGCCTGGAGCCCCCCAACCCGAAGGGAGGAGACCAGCTCCCAAGCAGCTCACGCAAGGAGCGCCGAGTGCGGGAAGCTGCCACCGGAGCCTGCCCTGGAGACAAGAGGGGTACACAGGCACCCCCCCACCAGCTCGGGCACTGCCAGCTGGGAGGGGTTTGGCCCAGCCCCCAGGGAGCCAATTTGGCCCAGCCCCCAGGGAGCTGCGCTGAGCTCAGAGCGGGCCGGGTCCAGCTGCCCCCCCCAAGCCGACCCTGGCATGGGCCCATCCTATGCCCGCTAGCCGCGTCCCAGCCCCATAGAGTCACAGCTGGACCATGGCTTGGTGCCGGCCCGAATGCCCATCTTCCCTGGCCCAGGCACTGCGGGGTTAGCGTGGTGCCCGTCACGGGGCCGTCTGCACCGACCCATGGGCCAGGATGGGGCCCTTGTGCGGTGGGGGTGCTGCGGCCTGGGAAACCCAGGGGCTTGGGGGGTGGGCCGCGCTCAGGGGTCACCCGCTGCGGGGAGAGGCACATGTAGGGGGAGGGGTGTCTCGCTCAGCTGCCCGGCCCCCTGGCACCCCCGTCCCTAACGCTTCTGGTGCCATTGCAGCCCGGCCTACCCGCCCCATGCGGCCAGCTGCGGGGCAGCCCCCTGCGCCGGGAGAAGGCCTTTATCCGCCCCTCCCGGAGGGAGCAGCAGGAGGCCGTGCGCAGGCTGGCGGAGCTGCAGCTGGAGGGGGGGCACAAGCACCGGCGTGACAAGGAGCGGCAGCTGCTGCGGGTGAGGCGGGGGGCTGCCCGGACTCGCCCCGCACACGGGCCCTGCTGTGGGGGCAGGGGTTGTCCTGCCCAGGGCGCCCCCAGGGGCGAGGCTGGGGAGTGTCACTGTTCTGGGCCCGGCCCCTGCGGCGTGGGGACCAGAGTGCCCACCTAAGTGCCCCAGGGCCCGGCTGCCCCCTGGCGCTGCCCGGGAGGTGGGACAGGATCCTAGGGGCAAAGATCGGGCCAGGCAGGGGGTGCAACTCCGGGGCAGGCTGGCACCCCACGGGGCACTGCACCCTCTGCCCTGGCCTGTGCGGAGCTGGGGGGTGGCTGGGTCCCACTCTGGGCACTCTCTCCAGCCCCGTGGAGGCTCCGTTCCCCTGCCCTGGCAGTGCCAGGCCCCAGGAGCTCCCCGGGCAGGGCTGGCACAGCTGCTCTGTGCACCTGGAGAAGGGGCCACTCCTTGCCCAGCTGCCCCCTCCCCGGGCTCTCTCAGGTTCGGGTTCAAGCCCCCACCCCGTCTCCCCCCAGTTCCAGGAGCGACTGTCCATCGCCAGGCACAGGTCGGTGGAGAATCTTCTGGGGAGACCCCAGCCTGCTGCGGAGCCTCAGCTGCAGGCAAGGGCCCTTCTGCTGCCCAAGGGGGGGGTCCAGCCTGGTGTGGGGTGGCGATCACCCCAGAGGGTGGGGGGTGGGATCCAGCCCAGTGTGGGGCTGGGGGGAGATGATCACCCCGGGGGGGGGGGAGCCAGCCCAGCATGGGGGCAGTAGGAAGCAGTTGCCCCAAGGGGGATGGGGGGGTGGGATCCAGCCCAGCGTGGGGGCAATAGGAGGACCGGGGGGGCAGTGTCCCTGGGGGTCAGGGCACAGATGCACCAGCAGTGGCAGATGGCAAGACCCTGTTGGCATCTCCCTAGATGGGGCAGAGGGCTGCCTGGGGCTCAGGGAGGTGGCCTGCCCCCCTGCCCCGCTCTCTCTGGGGCGCCGCTCCTCCACGCTCGAGGCTCTTGGCCGGCCAGGGCAGAAGTCCCCAGGCGGCTGGCTGTGCCCGGGGGGGCAGGCTGGGTGGGGCAGCGTTGGCTCAGCCTGGCCCGTCCCCCTGGCAGGAGGCCCGGGCACAGCAGAGGGAGGCTCTGAAGCAGCACCTGGAGCAGGTGAAGCGGGCGCGGACGCACGGCATGCAGGCCAGGGGCCACAGGCAGGTGCCCGTGGGGAGCGGCATGGCTGGGGGGGCGGGGGGGGGCAGAGGAGCAGTCCTGCAGCATGGGGCCGGGGAGCCGCTGGGGTGCCCTGGAGTCTCGTCTCTCGCTCCAGCCCACTGGCTGCTCTGAAGCAGGGCTGGGGTCCCTGCCATTCCCTCACCTGCCCCCCGCATCTCTGCCTGGGGGCAGGGGTGGCCTGGGCAGGAGGGGGTCGGAGGGGAGTGCGGCTTGCGGGAGGGGGTCGAGCAGAGCAGCAGGGCGTGTGGGGCCAAGACCCCCAGCTCTGGCCTGGGTCATCCCACCCCTGTGCTGGCTGTCCTGCCTGCCTCCCCCCAGGCTCATTCGTGCCCCCCCTCGCTTGCCCCAACTCTGGCCCAGACTGTCCAGTCACAACCCCACCATTACCCTGCTCCCCCAGGGCTGGCCGCCCCTCTCCTGTGCTGCCCCAGGGCTGGCCGCCCGTCTCCTGTGCTGCCCCAGGGCTGGCCGCCCGTCCCCCGTGCTGGCCCAGGGCTGGCAGCCCCTCCCCCGTACTGGCCCAAGTCGGGCCAGGCTCTCTGGCCCCACGCTGACCCATGCTGGTCTCTCCACAGGAACACGCTGAGTTTCCAGGAGCTCTTGGAGCCGCTGGTGGCACCGGGTGAGGAAGGCAGCGACCTGAGCCCGGCTGGGAAGGCCTGAATATGGGTGGGCATGCAGGGATGGGCAGCCCGCTCCCCTCGCTCCCAGCCCGGCATTGCCCAGCCGTCAGGGGGCCGCCGGCACACAGCCTGTGATGAAGTGGGGGATTTGCGTAATGTGTTGTATGAATAGTTTGTGTGCCTCAGTTTCTCCATGTGTGCAGCATGATTAACTAGGTGGGGGGACTCAGGTGCGAGCACCTCGGGCTGCCTGGTCAGACGTTGTGACCGATTTTGCCGGCAAGACAACAAAGGAGGGGCAACTGGGCATGACTGGGGGTGGGGGGTGGGCTGTTGGCCGCAGGACACTCTCCAGGTTTGGGACTCAGGGAGAGAGCCCAGGGCTCTGGCCCCCACAGATGGACTTTGCTGAAGGTTCCTGCTTTCTGTGCTAACAAGCTCTGTTCTCCGCTGTGTTCCCGACCACTAATAAACCTCTTGTGTCCCACGCTGGCTGAGTCCCTGCTGGCTGCGGAGTTGGGGTACGTGGCCCCATTGGGGGTGTGTGAGGTTTCCCCAGGTGTCCCAGCCAGGGGGACTCACTGTGGGGAGCATGGATGGGGGGGCGAACGCTCCGAGGTCAGACCCAGGAGACGCTGTACCCAAGGGGGATTGCCCTGGTGAGAGTGCGCCCTGAGGGGTGTCACACTGCCCCCAGGGTCCTGTCGGGCCCCCCCTGAGAGCGGGGCTGGAGCCCTGAGCGCCTAGGGAGTCCAGGGAGCCAGAGCCACCCCACAGCCTGCTGCCCAGCCACCCCGGGCTTTGACTGAGGTGGGGCAGACACCACGGCCGGCTGTGTGCAGGGCTGGCCCCATCCTTCTCGGCTCCCCCCATGCTCACCACGGCTCGGAGCTGTGGGGCTGGAGATCCCGGAGCGTGGGGGGTGCTGTGGGGCTGGAGATCCTGGAGCGTGGGGGGGGGGGGCGCTGTGGGGCTGGGGCACAGGGAAGGACAGGAGCCGCAGCTCAGGGGCCATTCCCAGGGGCTGGATAGGAGGCTCAGGGGTGCTGTGGGGCTCAGGCCCTCCTTCCCCCCATGGTGGCTCTCTGGGGGGGTCCCCACCAAGAGGGCGAGGGACTGCCGGTGAGGACAGTGGGCAGCCACCAGAGATCCCCAGTGGATGGAGACACTGGCTAGGCAGGGGAGCCCCCTGGCGCTGCCAGGGGCCTTGGAGAGGAGCCCGCAGGACTGTGTAATGGCTCTGCCCACGTGCGGCCCAGCCTGGCACAGCCTACAATAAAGTCATCCACCCTTCACCTTGGCACGGCCCCGGGGCTGTTACCATGAAGGACGTGCCAGGCCCTGCTGGTTGCCTGTGCCCACCCTGGACTCGCCGCAGGGCTTGGTGCCCAGCCTGACCCTCACCGGCTGCCACTCCCAGAGCCTTGACCCTGCTTGGAGGGGCCCTGGCAGCCACAGGCTGGGCACTGGCCAGGTTGGGGTCAGGCTCTGCCAGAGCCGGGTGCCAGGGCCAGCTGCCTTGGCATGCCGCTTTGCACAGAGGCGGTTAAAGGGGAGGCCCCCGGGCCCTACATTTGGTTAGTGCCCGGCCGGGTGGGTGAAGGATGCACAGAGCCAGCAGGGCAGCACCAGGCGGTCGTGTTAGGAGAGTCCAGCGTCCCAAGCAGCCAGCGTGATCCAGGGGTGGGGGGACTGGCCCAGTCCCAGGCCCAGAGCCCCATGGCGGGGTAGGGGGGTCGGGCTCTCACAAGGCCACATCGCGTGGGTCCAGCAGCGAGAAGACCCCATTCTTGCGGAAGAAGCTCTCGATGCGGCACTTGGGTGACGGGGGCACGTAGACGTTGGTGACTTTCCCTGGGCAGAGACACAAGGGAAGGGCGGTGAGCTGGGGGGGCAATGAGCTGGGGGGTGACAGACCAGAACCCCAGACCCCCCCCACCCCCGAGTTGACTCATTGCCAACTTTCCCCCCCGGCAGCACTGGGCTCCCACGATCTTGCTTGGTGAGTGTCCCCTGGCACAGGGGTGACCCCAGAGCGCCCCCACTGCATGCCCAGTGAGCCAAGAGGGGACCCCGGCTTTAACCCCAAGCCCTGGCGCCCCCCCCCCCCCCCCGGGCAGAGCCGCTCGCTGGGCTATTAGCCGGCAGCTGGTGCTCCAGTTGGCAGGGGTGAAGGGCTGGGGCATGAGGCCACCGTGGGCAGAGGAGTTGGCTTGGGGGGCAGCTGGGGAAGCTGTTGGGCCAGTCTGGCTGGGAGCCCTCCCACCCCCGGGAGGCGGGCCCAGAGCATGTGAAGGCTGAGGGGACATGGCGACTGTCATCGCAGTTCCAGAGCCCACGTGGCACCTGGCTGCAGCTGCAAAATGCTGAGAGCCTGGTGGGCTTTGCTCGGGGGGTTGTCACAGCTGGTGCTGGGCCGCAGGCCAGGCCCCCTCAGCACTAGAGCCTCCTGGCCAAGAACCACGGCCCTGCCTCTTGAGCCAGAGGGGAATCTCCATCACACCCCAGCACTATAGGGCCTATGACACACAGCAGACGAGATCTCATCCCATCCAGCAGAGGGCAGGGCTGCCCCCACCCCCAGGTCATTAGCACAAACCCAACCTGTGCCAGCCAGGTGCCCCGACACCGTGGGGGAAGGGGCTGGGGAACCCCCAGCCCACAGCGCCAGCCGCAAGAGATTTGCTGTACGCAAACGAGCTCAGGCCGGCTGTGCTGATTGGCCCAGCCCGCCGCGAGGTCACAGCCAGCGTCATGGAGCCGTTCCGGAGGCACTGCCCCGAGGGGAGAGCGCCACCCCGCGGAACCCCCCCCCCACCAGTGCAGCCCCGGGCTATGGGGCGAGACGGCCCTGCGGGCACAGGCGGGAGGCGGGGGCAGGGCTCTGCCCCCCAGCGCCCGCTGCCCCGGCTCACCCATCTGCCAGCCGTAGATGAAGTTGGTGGTGACGGGGGTGTAGTACTTCTCCTCGGGCCCGCGGGTCGTGCGGAGCCGCAGGTACCGCCGCCGGCCCTCGCCGTCCTGGGAGATGCCCTGGTACAGCAGCTTCCGCACCTCCGGCGCCACGGGCTTCATCTCCCCCTCCGGGATGCCCGGGGCGGCCCCGGCGGGCGCCTGGGGCGGCCGCTGGGCCTGGGCCACGGGCGCCGGAGACCGGAGGGCAGGCAGCTTGAGTGGCTCCCGAGTGGCCCGGCGCCGCTGCTCCTGCTTGGCCTTGACAGACGCCCCGAACCGCTGGCGCCAGCGGAAGCGGAGCCGCAGCTCCTGGAGGTACTGCTCCTTCCAGAACTCCTGCTGCTGCGCGTCCATGCTCAGCGGGCGCGCCATGCTGGCTCCCGCCGGCCGCCCCCGGGCGCCCTGCGCTCAGACGCCCCCCCCCCGAGAGAGCTGCGGGGGCCCCCCTGTGGCAAGGCTGAGCTGCGCCCCGAGGGCCTCCTGCACCGGGTACCCTGTGGGCACAAGTCCGGGGCTCGGGTCCCGTCCCTGCTGGTACCATTGTCAGCTGTGTTGCCATGGCAGCCGCATCACACCCCTGAGCTCACAGAGGCCAGGGGGCAAGGGGCTGCCTGGCACGGACCCGGCTGCTGCCCTGCTCCGGGGCCCCAGCAATGGCTCCAGGGCAGGGACGTCTGAATCTCACCCGGAGCAGCCCCCCAGCGGTGCCCTCCATCAGCAGCGGCTGCCCGCGGCCCCTGCTGGCCAGCCCAGGGGGCACTGAGCCTGGGCATCGCGCTCACATGCTGGCTGCCCCCGTGGCACCTCGGTGAGTGTGTGTGTGGGGGGGGAGACCAGCTGCCCCAAGGATCAGATGGGCCAAGGCTGTACTGGTGCTGATGGGAAAGGGGGGGATGCTCTGGGAGTCACCCCCCCCCCCGGTGACATTATGAGTGTAATATAACGTCTCATTGAAAGGTGACAGGGCCAGAAAGAGTTAATTACCTCCCAGCCTGACCCAGGGCCAGACCCCACCCCAAACCGCCCCCCCCCCCCGGGATCCCACCCCCTATCCAATCCCCCTGCTCCCAGTCCCCTGACTGCCCCGACCCTTATCCACCCCTCCCCGACAGCCCCCCAGGGACTCCCACGCCTTATCCAACCCCCCTGTGCCCCGACCACCCCAGAACCTCCACCCCATCCAACCGCTCCCTGTCCCCTGACTCCCCCCCAGGGCCCCTTGCCCAACCCCCCCACGGCCACCCCCTTACCATGCCGTTCAGAGCGGCAGGAGCTCGCAAAAGGGGGGACAGCGGTGGAGGGGCAGGAGCTCAAGGGCCGGGCAGGATGGTCCTGTGGGCCGGATGTGGCCCACGGGCCATAGTTTGCTCACCACTGGGTTAATGGATAAATGACCCTGTGCTAATTGCCAGGATGTTTGGGAGTTAAGCGTATTGTTTTCTCAGGCCAAGAGGCTGCAGGAAATGTATAAAAACCCTGGGACAGGATCCTTCTTCATCTCAGATCTGCTTTGGGTTCAGGAGGGGGAAACCCTGAGCCATAAGGATGGAGATCCCCAGTCACTGACCAGAGTCACCCTGAATATGGACATTGGGGTATAGCCTCTGGCCTATTTCTAAAAGGACTTTTGGCAACTACAAACTCCCCATCTCTGCTCTGTGTCTGGACCTCAAGAAATTGAACCCAAGTCTGTCTGTATCTTGATCTTTCAACCAACTCTCTCTTTTCTTTTTAAATACATTTTAGTTGACTTAATAAGAATTGGCTGTAAGCGTGTATTTTGGGTAAGATCTAAGTTACTATTTGATCTGGGTCTGGGGCTTGCTCCTTCGGGATCAAGAGAACCTTCTTCTGTCACTGGGGTGTTGGTTTCCATAACCATTCGCCCCCATAACATGCGGCGCTGGTGGGGACATTGGTGTGTCTGAGGGAATTGCTTGTGTGACTTGTGGTTAGCCAGTGGGGTGAGACCGAAGTCGGGCCGGCTTGGCGCCTTAGTAATAAAGGACACTGAGCTCTGGGCTGTGACTGCCCTGCTCTAAGCCATTGGTCCTGAATTGATACTCTCCGTTGTGTCCCCCATGAGCTCTGCAGTGGCCTGGTACAAAGCCCAGCCCCTTCCCAGGGGCTGCGAGCTCCTGCTGCTCTGAGGGGCATGGTAAGGGGGTGGCCGTGGGGGGGTTGGGCAGGGGGCCCTGGGGGGCAGTCAGGAGACAGGGAGTGGTTGGATAGGGTGGAGGTTCTGGGGCGGTCAGGGCACAGGGGGGGTTGGATAAGGCGTGGGAGTCCCTGGGGGGCTGTCGGGGAGGGGTGGATAAGGGTCAGGGCAGTCAGGGGACTGGGAGCAGGGGGGGCGAGAGGCTACAAGCCCCAATGGATTAAACCTGGGCCCGTATTTCTGGCTGTTAGAATACCCCCCGCCCCCCCAAGGACTTGCAGAGGGATCCAGAGCAGATGGCACCCGCCAGCAGATGCCAGCTCCAGGGGGCAGGTGCTGTGCTTGGGGTGGGCGCTAGCAGCCCAGACTCCTGGGTTCCCAGCTCTGCCAGACTGACCTTGGGAGGGTCAGTGCCTGGCTGCAGGTATTTGGGGCCAGGATCCAAGGTTCTGCTGGGGGCAGCCTGAGGCTGGAAGGAAGCAAGCTGTGCAGAGGGCAGGGGGTCCCCCAAAGGCACTGCCAGCTAGGCAGGGGGCAGATCAGTGGCATACAGGAAGCTTAGGCCACCCTCAGAGGGAGCAGCACGGGGTGATGCAGTTCAGATAGCAGCTGGATAGGGGGGCTCTTGCCCCACTAGGAGGGGTCACCCACCTGGGGTGCCCCTCAGGCTCATAGACTGGGCACAGCCCCTAACCTGAATGCCCCACAGGATGGGCAGTGAATGGGGTGGGGAGGGGGCGGCTGGGAGCCAGAGCAGACAGGCTCCCCGGCCCCTGGTTCCCCAGGGCTCAGGGGCCGTCTCTGGCTCTTGACACACAAGCTCAAATCATGTCCCCCAGAGCAGCACATGCCACATGCCCCAGGCTGGCACCTCGGGGGCTGGGGAAGGCTCTGTGTTGACAAACTCTGGGACAGGGCTGCCAGCACCAGGCCGTGGAACTGGCAAGGCCCCAACGCCCCTAGAGCCTGGCTGGTGGGCAATGCCCCAGGGCAGAGCATGCCCCCTAGAGAGCACCTGGGCTCCGCTCGGCCTGCCCAGGGAGCGAGGAGCAGGGGGGCATCATCACTGCACCCTCAGCTGGCCCTGGAATGGGGGTGGGCTACTGGGCTTCCCTAGCAGGACCCGCCTGAGGGCAGACCCAGAGACCCCCCCCTTGTGATCATCTCCCTGACCCCAGCCCAGAGCCCAGCCCAGCTCGCTGTATCAACCATGCCACCCCCAGCCCTGCTGAGCTGTGCCAATGGTTAATTCATTGGCCCTGAGCCAGTCCCCCCGGGCCACGCTGGCCCCAGCTCAGTGCCCTCCTGGCTCATCTGGCCAGGCCGCTCTAGCGCCCCCCTGCCACGCGGGCACCCTGTAACACCGACCGTGGAAGCTCCTGGCCGGCTCCCAGCACCCCGGGCACAGTGGCCTGGCTAAAGAGTCCCAGCAGCTCCCCGGCTCTCCCTCCGCTCTGCAGCAGCAGCCGGCCCACACGGCTCAGCACTTCCACCGCCCCAGCCCTGCCGGCAGCAGCAGGGTCCCCCTGGGTCTGTCACGCTCTGTGCAGAGCCAGGTCTGGGAAGGGGACAGAGAGCTGCCCCCAGGCAGGAGGGCAGGCCCAGAACCAGGCTGGGAGCGGCCCCGGCCGGCTGGAGCTGTCCCATGCGGGCAGGGAGCTGGCACAGGCCAGCTCCTCCCTTCAGGGCTCTGCCCAGCATTGCAGCCAGCTGGGACATGGTGAAACTGAACCCAGGAGGCAGGAAGCAGCCAGGGCAGGGAGAGGAGCAGCCACCAAGGGAGGGAGAGGGAGAGAGCCCGGGGGCAAGGAGACAGCAGCACCCATATTCAGCGGCCCCTCCTCCCGTTCAGGAGCAGCAGATTCACCAGCCACTGGCACTCCCCACCCAGCGCCTGCGTTCATGAACTAGCTGGTGCCACCGGCACGGCCAGGCTGGAAGGGCAGAGGGCATCACCCGCTGGTCAGCTACCGGCCCAGCCGCGGCTCCGCAGCCGGTTTCCCTGGGACCGTGGCAGCCCCACGCGCAGCAGCCAGCGAGCGCAGTGCGGTCAGCAGGGGTGCAGGTCGCTGCACGTCCCTTCGCCCGCCTAGGTCAGGGCCAGGAGCCAGGCCAGCCTGGATGCCGCCCGCCTAGGTCAGGGCCACCAGGCCTCGGGCTGGTGCTGAGGACAAAGCAGCTGCTGGCTCCTCAGAGCCGCATGCGGGTGAGTCGCAGCCACTTCCCCTTTCGGGGTCATGGGACGGGCTCATAAGCAGCCCCCCCGCCGGGGAGAGGCCAGCGCCTGCCTGGGGAGGAGGTCTGCTGGCAGAGCGTCACTGGGAGCGAAGGCTGGTGACTGCCGAGAGCTGCCAGCCTCCCCGCAGCCCCCGCCAAGGGCAGGTGCAGGAGAGGGGGCAGGTGTGTGTGTGGGGGGGAGGTCAGGATTGCGCGCACACCCCCATCTCCACTGCGGGCAAATGACCGGCCTAACCAGGGAGCTCCTGGCAGGCGGGAGAATGCCAGTGCAGCGAACCGGGAGCTGGGTTGGGACTGGCCCCGGCCGGCAGGAGCTGTCCCGGACAGGCAGGGAGCTCAGCACAGGCCAGCTCCTCAGCCTGGCTCGGTTTTAACCCCTCGCCCTCCAGCTGAGCCCCCTCCCTGCTGGTGCTCTGCCCACACCGGGGCCTTTGGGGCGCAGCCCGGCTCGGGAGGGCGTCTGCCCCAGCACAGAGCACAGGAATCGGGGGGGGAGGGGGGCTCCTCTGCTTTAATGTAACAGCTCAACCGTCACAGGAACATACACGAGGCGGATCCGCCGGCAGCACACGGAGGGACAAGGGGAGCCGGGGCTCTGGGAAACGGGAGGGGTGCGGCCGAGCCAGGGGCATGGGCCAGCTCTGGCACCCACCTTGCTGCTGCCCCCCCCATGCCAACTGGCACACAGCTCCTGCCCCCAGCACACAGGGGCTCGGGGAGGGTTCGGGGGCAGCAGCATGGATTGGGTGCATGTGGCCCTCAGCCCCACAGCTGGTGGGAGGCCCCTGGAGCCCCAGAGGGGGTCAGAGGAGCAGGGTGGGGAGGACAGCCACGTAGGCCCAACACGCCCCCCCCCCCCCCCCCAGGGAGCCAGTCTGGGCCCGGACGCCCCAGCACAGGGGGCTGCAGCAATTCAGCCCTGGGGAGGGGCAGATGCTGTTCCGTGCCCCCGAAGAACGGCAGGAGCAGCCGCTCCCCCGGGGCTCAGCTGGGGCCCGCTGGGGCGACCGGGCCCGAGGCCGGAGGGAGGGAGGGAGCCGGCCGGGGCCCGGGGCCGGCAAGGCCGGGCAGCGCAGCCCCTAGCGCAGGTCCTCGGCGGTGAACATGCCCCTGGCGCGGCGCAGGATGGAGTCCTTGGCGGCGTCGTAGGGGTGCTCCTTGGAGGGGATCTCCAGCACGGCGGGCAGCGAGCGGGTGTGCGCGTCCAGCACGTGCCGGATCAGCTCCGCGATGAACTGGTTGATCAGGATGATGCCGATGTCCTCGCGGCTCAGGAAGCTCCTGGGGGGGGGGAAGCGGGAATGGGGGGGGGCTGCACCAGGGGGAACTGACACCCCCCCCCCCCGAGCCAGCATCTGCCCCCCCCAAACCATCACCTGCAGACCCCCCAGGGAACCAGCACCTGCACCCTCCACTGGATAAGCAAAGCCGGACTCCTGGGTCCCCCACAGCTCCAGGGTCAGCTCCCCGCACCCCCTGGCTGCCCCCCCTCCGCGCCCCGGTGGTCCCGCCCGGCTCCCCTCCCTCCCCCCCCCCGCGCCCCGGTGGTTCCGCCCGGCTCCCCTCCCCCCCGCGCCCCGGTGGTCCCGCCCGGCTCCCCCCCCCCGCGCCTCGGTGGTCCCGCCCGGCTCCCCTCCCTCCCCCCCCCGCGCCCCGGTGGTTCCGCCCGGCTCCCCCCCCCCCGCGCCTCGGTGGTCCCGCCCGGCTCCCCCCCCCCGCGCCCCGGTGGTCCCGCCCGGCTCCCCTCCCTCCCCCGCGCCCCGGTGGTCCCGCCCGGCTCCCCCCCCCGCGCCCCGGTGGTCCCGCCCGGCTCCCCCCCCCGCGCCCCGGTGGTCCCGCCCGGCTCCCCCCTCCCCGCGCCCCGGTGGTCCCGCCCGGCTCCCCCCCCCGCGCCCCGGTGGTCCCGCCCGGCTCCCCCCCCCCCCGCGCCCCGGTGGTCCCGGCCGCGCACCGGAAGGTCTCCTCGATCTCGGTCAGGCTCGTGTCCTTCTCCACCACCAGGAAGTTGGGCTTGCGGTGCTTGTTGAGCTCGCCCACCCCGCCCAGCAGGAAGCCCGTCACCGTGTCCTCGTCCCCCATCACCGCGATCAGCTTCCCCCGCCCGGCCATGGCTCGACTCCGCCGCCGCTCGCCGCCGGCCCCTGAGACCCTCGGCGCGCACGGCGCAGGCGCGGCCGGCCCCTGCAGCACCCGCCTGCGCGTGCGCGGCTGGCTCCCCCGCCCCCCGCCATTCGGAGCATGCGCATCGCGCGCCGACCGCTGGGAGGCTGGCGGAGCGGTTCCACGCGTGCGCGGGCGCTGCGTGCGGCCCGCGGGCTCCTGCGCCTGTGCGCTGTGACCCCCCCCCCCCGAGCTCGGAGAGAACCCAGGAGTCCTGCCCCCTCCCCCACTCTACCCCCCCAGGCCATGTGACGAAGTGGGAATTGTTTGCAGTATTTCTTCTGGCGCTTGGCCGTGCCTCAGTTTCCCGGGTGTGCGGCTTTGTTCCCAAGCGGGGCAGGGCTGGGAGGACTCACCGGGGTGGCCCCAGCTGGCTGGGCCCTGGGCCCTGGGCATGCCCCCGAGCACCCGGTGCCCCCGGAGCGCCGAACCCCCCGCCCGGCCGCAGCTGCGGGAACAGGGCCCGGGGGGCAGGGGTGGGTGGATTCGGACCATGGGCTGAGGGAGCCTGACCCCGGGGCTCCCTGCGGCCTGGCCTGGCTGGGCTCTGGGCTGCCCGAGGCCTCCTGGGCGGGGCGCCCGCTACTGCCTACACCCACCTGTGCTGCCAGCCGGGGCAGCGGTGCCGCAGATGCCGGGCGCGGGGCCAGTCCCCAGAGGCCCTGCACGGCTCCCCCGCGGTGGGACGCCCTGAGCAGAGCTCATGGGGGGGGGGAGCCTGGGGGGCTGCAGGCCCAGCCTCAGGGCACACTGAGATGGGGGGGATTAGCCTGGAGGCCGTGAGCCCCCTTGGGAGTCTGCCCCACTGAAGGGCTCCTCCCAGAGACTGAGTCAAAACTGGGGACACAGCGCTGACCATGTGGGTCCACGACAGACCCCACTCCCCTCCCAGAGCTGGGAGAGAACCCAGGAGTCCTGGCTGCCAGTCCCCCTGCTCTAACCACTTGACCCCACTCCCCTCCCAGAGCCAGGGATAGAACCCAGGAGTCCTGGCTCCAGCCCCCTGCTCTGACCTGTCCGCTCCCAGAGCTCGTGTAGGGCCAGGCCCTCGTGCGCCATGGTGCGTGGGGTGTTGATTTGTGGGTGCTCAGCCGCCCTGGGGAACGTTTGCAGAGGCTCCTTTGTTCGCTGCCGAGCCAGGGCCTGGTTCTGGACCCCGCGGCGTCATTCTGCTCTGGGCGGCCCGACTGGCAAACCCCCGGGCAGAGCACTGCCTGGGAGTCTGGCGCACCCGCCCTACCCGGGGTGGCAGCCACTCCGGCAGCACGTGGAGCGGGAGGCGGGAACCCTGGGCCTGCACTGATGGCATCACGCTACGGAGCCACCTGCCAGCAGGCCAGGGCCAGCCCAGGGAGCCCAGCTCAACCCCCAGCCACTGTGCATGACCCCAGCCTCGGGGGGGGGGGGGGAGGCGGGTCAGAGGCACCTGGCTCTTCCCTCCCCCCCCCTCGCCAGCTGGGCCACACTGCATTGAACTGTGCCAGCCACGGGGCAACCACGCCGGCTGTTCCCCAGCTCCTGGAGGGGTGGGGGTCACCAGCTCTGGCTCCACAGGGCGGGGGACCCAGCTAATCCAGAGTAGCCCAGACCATAATTTGGGTTCTGGGTAGCCTGGTCCTGTGTTTAGGGCCCATGCCCAGCCCCCACATTAGGGGGCACCATGGGGGTCGGCTGCTGGCCCCATCTAGGGGGATCCACCCCCAGCAAGCTCCAGGAGCAAGGCACCACTTTTTGGCCCTGACCAGTGTCTGTTGCACCCGCTGTTTGTGCCACAGTCTCTCGGCCTTCCCGATCTAAACCGGGATCCCCTGGCAAGGCACGGCTGGCTGCCCCATCCTTGGGGGGCTCAGTGCAGCTGGCAGCAGGGGCAGGAGTCGCCAAGCTGTGACGAAATGGGACTGTTCCTAATGTTTCCTCTGAATACTGTCGGGGTGTCTCAGTTTCCCCTATGCATTACTTAAGTCTCTAGGTGGTGGGATAAGGGGTGTAATTGTTGCAGAGCACAGGGCCGGGGTACATAAATGGCCGACACTCTGTCTCCTGGCACCTGATGGCCTGGGCCTTCCCCCGTGCAAGCTGAGAGCTGAAGGGTTGGAGAACAAAGGAATCCGGTGACCTCCTGGCCCGGGACAGGGACAAAGCCCAGAGGAGGAGTGTCTGGAGGGGGAGTCAGTTGGGGGCTGGCTGGGGACGAGGAGTGAAGTGCAGACGGGGTTGTCTGGCTCACTCCCCCCCAAAATGGACCGAGTTGAGGGGTCCTGTTCTCTACACCTACAAGCTCTGTGTTAGACCACGTTCCTGTCGTCTAATAAACCTTCTGTGTTACTGGCTGGCTGAGAGTCCCGTCTGACTACGGAGTCGGGGGGCAGGACCCTCTGGCCCCCCCAGGACCCCGCCTGGGGGACTCGCTGGGGGAAGCGCAGGGAGGGCAGAGGATGCTGAATGCTCCGAGGTCAGACCCAGGAAGGTGGAGCCGGGGGAGCTGTGTGTCCTGCAGACAGGCTGCTCCCGGAGAGGAGGCTCCCCCAGAGTCCTGCCTGGCTTCGTCGGGAGCAGTCCCAGAGCAGCACCCCGGGACGCCGGGACACCAGCCAGCCCCACTCATGGAGAATCGGGGGGGGGGGCAGGGAAGGGAGGGGATGAACCAGCCCGAGGCTAACATTACACAGGAGGGGGCCAGCCGCTCCCCCTGCCCTTCAGCTCCCCCCAGCTCAGTGGGTGCCAGAGCATGCGGGGCCCGGCTGGGTGGGTAAGACTTGGCATAGGGCTGGGAATGCCTGGCCCTGGGGAGCAACGTCCCCAGGCCACGGAGGCAGCCCTGCTACTGGGAGCGGCTGGGGCGGGGGCCTATCCTGTCGCCCCATCGTGGCCCCACGGCGCAGGACACACAGGCAGCAGCACAGGGCACCTTAGCAAGTCACTTTATTTCCCTGGCAGGTGGCCGGCCCCGGCGCTCGGCAGAGAACGAAGCTGGGAGCGCCAGGGGCTCCCCTCGCCCGTACAGACCCAGAGGCACTCACAGACCACGCACCGGGGCCGGGCACCCGGGCGGGGGTATTTTTAGGGTGTGGTTTTTTTCAAAAAGCATCAGAAGCCAGACAGCGAGTCGGCCACTGAGCAGCTCAGGGAGGCAGTGGGCAGCGCCAGAGGCCAAGGAGGGGCAGAAGGGCACAGCAGGCATTGGCCAAGGGCAGGGGATGACCAGACACCTACCAGGCCCCCAGCACCCTTGGGAGCTCCCCACTTCCCCAGGGCTTGGCTCTCCGGGCTGTGTGCATGGGGCCAGTGGGCTCCGGCCTGGGGGGTGGTGGGTATCACAGCCCACTTGGTTTTCCCCTCCCTGGCACCGGCTCCACGGCCTGCTGCCCTGGGCTTGCGGAGCGGACCCCAGACACTTCCTGCCCACTGGCCTAGCCCCTCTCAGCCTAGCCCCTCTCAGCACCTGTGAAGCAGGGGCCCCTCAATCTCCGCCTGAGATGGGCTGGCATGTCCCTTGGTGGCACCCCCCAACCAGCCCCTCCCAGGCACCTCCCTCGGTCCTCAGGGCTGAGCCTCTCGCTCAGAGTGGGGAGAGGAGCCCTAGGGTGCACACTGACCTCTCCCTCCCCCACCACCACAGCAGCTCACCCCTTGCTCACGTACAACCGGGAGCCCCAACCCTGGAAAGCGGCTTCCTGCCCCTGGCCCTTTTCCTGCTCAAACCTAGCCTGTCTACAACCTTATCTGCCCTGTCATGCCCTGGGCCATGCTCTCTGCCAGTCTGTGCCCAGCCATGCCCTGCACCCACCTACATCCCAGCCATGCCCTCCTCCCCATCTGTGCCTGGTCTGCACCCCAGCCATGCCCTCCACCCTTTTTGTGCCCTAGCTGTGCCCAGCTGTGCCCAGTCTGCACCCTGACCATGCCCTCTGCCCTGCCTGTGCCCGCTCTGCACCCTAGCCATGCCCTCTGCCCTGCTTGTGCCCACTCTGCACCCTAGCCATGCCCTCTGCCCTGCCTGTGCCCGCTCTGTGCCCTGGCCATGTCCTCTGCCCCTCCAGCTAGGCTAGTACTGGAGGAAAGCGAGAGAGGAAGTGATGAAAAACCACTATAAAAAGTTCCTCTCTTTCTTTCACCCAGTTCAATGCCCCTAACAGGGCCCCGCAGAGAAGTATTGTGGGCCGCTGGCTGGTGCCCCTGCAGAGAAGCATTGTGGGCAGCTGGAGGGCAGCCTCGCAGAGGAGCATTGTGGGCAGCTGGCGGGTGCCGTTGGACAAGAACAGTCCTTGGTGCCGGGCAGGACAGTGGAGTCCGTGGCTGACGGCTCTTCACCAGTGGACAGGACGGAGTTCGTGGGGCACCGGCCGGGGGAGGGGGGGGAAAGCGTGTGTGTGTGTGTGAGTGTGAGTGAGTGTGAGAGAGAGAGGAGGGGAAGGGGGTGGGCGCCTCGCCGTGCCCAGGGGAGGCGCCGCAGCTCCCGGCGCTGGCTCCTGGCTAGGGCACGGTGACCTGGTAGGGGCTGCCCGGCACGCCCTCGTCGCCCCATTTGAGGATGAGGACGTAGTCCCCCTTCTCCTTGACAGTGTAGGTGACGTTATACACCCGGTTGCCCATGTGCTTGACGTACACCTCCTCGCACGGCGTCTTGGGGCCGTGCACACCGACCATCAGCATGTTGGTGCCTGGGGGGACAGAGAGCGCAGCTGGGGGTGAGGAGGAGAGCATGTCCCGGGGGGGCAGGCTCAGCTTGGGCCAGGTCCCTGCAGAGCACAGTGCCCCCAGCACCAGAAACCCCATGGAAGCAGGGCAGCCACAGCGATGGAGGTAGGGCCCACGTCCTCCCCCCATATGCCCGCCCACCGTCCCCCCCAGCTCTCGGGGGGCTCACGCTGACCCTCAGCGGTGCCCAAGGAGACCTGGTTGCTGAGTCACCTCCTGTGCCCCATAGAGCTCACCCCACATTAGCGCCCCTCCCCCAGCCATGTGACCCACTAATCCTGCCCCCTGCTGGACAGGCTCATCCCCTCCCCACTAAGCCCCATCCCTCTCCACCAGGTCCACCCCTGGAGGCCAGAACCCGCCCTTCCCACTAGACCCCGCCCCATGAGGCCAGGCCCCGCCCCTCCCGTACCAGCCTTGCTGCAGTCCACGGTAAAGGTGTTCTTCTGGCCCACGAAGGCCTTGGTGAGCCCGGGCCCCCGGGCCACCACCTTGCTGGCGTCGGAGGAGAACTTGGGCATGGAGCTGAAGCTGCTGCCCACGGAGGACGAGGACTTGGTGACCGTCTCCACCAGGACTGTGGACGTCTCGTGGAGGCTGTGGCCGCCGGAGAGACGTGGCCCTGGAGAGGGGCAGGGGGACACGTAACCAACCACCCCCACCCACGCAGTGACCCTCTTCTGGCCTGCAGCCTCCAGCCAGCCAGCCCCTGCTGCCTGAGCCCCACACCCACCTTTCACGCCCTCCAGCCCGACCAGGATCCTCCCCTGCATCCCAGCGGAGGGCATGGCTGGGACCCTGCCCCACCAACCATGCGTGGCCAGGCTCCGCCCCCCTCCCCATGCATGGCCAGGCTCCACCCCCCTCCCCATGCATGGCCGTACCTGTGACCTTGGCTTTGAAGGGGCTGCCCACGATGTGCTGGGGGCCGCCATACTTGATGGAGATGAGGTAGCTGCCGGGCGCCATGGGCGTGTAGGTGACTCGGTGGCCCTCGGGGCACTCCTGGCAGTCCAGCTTCACCTTGGAGGGGCCGTCGATGGTGACGGCCAGGGCGCCCGAGCCAGCGTTCACGGTGTTGACGAAGAACTCCGAGGACACGCCTGGGACGGGACTGGGGTTAGGGGGCAGCAGGGGCAGGGCCTGCCGGACCCAGACCCCGGGTGCCAGGAGCAGGGACCCTCCGCAATGGAGGGGCAGGGGGCTGCAGTGCCAGAAGCTACGCGGAGCCGGGGACAGTGAGGGCTGTGGGTGCCCACAAGGGGGAGATACCAACCTCCGAGGGTTACACCTCTGGGTGTTGGGAGAGAGACGGGCACAGTCCCCCAAGTGCCAGCACATGTGGGGGCAGCCCAGGGCAGAGTGCCCCCTTCCCCAACCCACCCCACTGCCCGCTGGATCTCCTTGGCAGGCTCCCATCCAGGCTCGGGGACTGGCTCCGGCGCCTGGATCCCCTCCCTCGAGTGGCGCCAGGCCGGGCACAAGGGCACCAGCCGGTGCCGCGTCCTTCCCCCCTGCGGAGAGCAGCCGGCGGCAGGGTTGGGAGCGGGCCGCGCGCCCCTACCTGTGATGCCGCCCTCCAGGCCTGGGCCGTACGCCGAGACGAGGCCCGGGTCCCCAGCCTGGCTCTGCTCCCCAACGCGGATCTTGAAGGGGCTGCCCGGGATGTGGCGCCCGTTGAACTTGACGTCGATAGAGTGCACGCCGTTCTCGCGTGGGATGAACCGGATGGTGGATTTATCTGTGGGGAGAGCAGGGCTTAGAGAGCCCGGCCCGGCCCCTCACCAGCACCCGCCTGGCCCGGAAGACACACCGAGCCTCGGTGGGTCCGAGAAACCCGCCCAGCCCCTCGCCGGCACCCGTCCAGCCCACCCAAGGCTCAGGGGGTGTGAGGAACCCGCCTAGCGGCTCTGAGGAACCCGTCCGGCCTGGCACAGGCTCCAAGGCTGCTCACTGGGGTCCAGCTAAGACGGCGCCACCCTCAGGCCAGTGACTGGCTCTGCATCTTCTGAGTCTCCAGGCCCCCGTGGGGCAAAACCACTCCCGGCCCGGAGCCTTGGTGCAATCGCCCATCTGGCCAGCCCCGGGCACCTCCTCCTGCCCATGGCCCGACCCTCGCGCCTGCCCTGAGCCCGGGCGCCCTCACCGCTGTCCAGCTCCGAGATGTAGCACTCCTCCACCATGCCTGAGGGCGTGTGCACCTTGGCGTCGATCACGCCCCGCGCCCCGTTGAGCTGCACCGCGAAGGACGCTGGCTGGTTGACCTTTAACCCCGTCTCCTGCAATGGCAAAGGAGGGTGACGCCAAGGCCGGGGCGATGCTGGGAGTGGCAGGGGCCGGTTCCCGGGGGGAGGCCAGTGGAGACTTGGGTTAACCCAGGGTGGGACCATCACCCCCCAGCACAGAGGGGGGCAGGGGGAGACCCACAGCAGTGGGCACGTCAAAGCCCTGCCCCCTGCTAAATCTGCCCCCCCGGACCAGATGGGCACATGGTCGCGGTTCTGGGGTCTTCCCAGGCTGCAGGGACCATGGCCCCAATGCAATCGCCCCATCTGCTGGGGGACATGCAGGGGGCTGCGGGTTGGGACTGAGGGGCCCTGGCGGGGGGGGGGGGGGGGGGCTGAGGGTCAGGATTGAGGGGTATCGGCAGAGCTGGGAGGGGGACTTCAGGGCTGGGCTATCAGGGGGCTGCGAGTTGGGACTGAGCGGCCCTGGTGGGACCGTGGCTCGCATCCCTCTGGTGCCAACACTGTGCACTGGCCCCTGGCACCGAGCGCCCGCCCCCCCGCCAGGCTGGCCACGTGGTACCTGGAGGCTGGTCACCGTCAGCCTGCGGGCGTCGTCGGAGAGGGAGGCCACCGGCACCACGAAGGGGCTGTCGGGGACATGCTCCTCGTTGAACTTGATGGACACCTCGTAGTCCCCTGGGGAGCAGAGCCAGCGGGATGGGTCAGGCTCAGGCCCGGCAGCCCGGGGCACCGGCGCAGCTCTAAAGGCCAGGCTGCCGACCTGTGCCGGGTCCCATGGGCCCAGGGCTGGCGCCATGACGGGAGCAGGGATTGGGTGCTGGCCCCAGGGCCACCGAGTCCCTGGGGGCTGAGTCCTGCAGCTCCCAGGCCAGGCAGTTGGCCCCGGAGGACCCAGAGAGCCGGCCAGGCCGGGTTCAAGGGGCCCCGCAGGCGTTGGGGGTCTAGGGGTAGAAAAGGGCAGCCTGATCTGGTGGGGGAAGGACTCCTTTGTCCCCCAAAGCTGCCAGATTGGGAGCAGGAGGCTGGGGGTGTGGGATGGCTGTGGGGACGTGCAGGGCCCTCCATGCCGGTGGGGGGACGCCTGGGAGCAATGTGCAGAGGACGGAGCCCAGGGATTGCCTGCCTCTGCACCGCCGGCCACCCCACAGCGGGACAAGAGGGGTCCGACCCACGGGCGGCAGCAGCCCAGGCTATGGAGGACAGCCAGGCAGACGGGGGGCAGATGGGGGGCTGGCGGGGCAGTGAGGAGCCAGGGCCCGGCCCCCCGCACCCACCTGGCTCCTGCACGATGTAGGAGACGCCGCAGGAGCCGTCTTTCCGGTCCTCGAAGGCGATCTCGGCCTTGCTGGGCCCCTCGATGGCGATGGAGAGGCCCCCGGCGCCCGCCTCCCGCGTCCAGATGCTGAACTCGGCTGGGGGCAGAGCGCGCCGTCAGGGGCGGGTCCTGGGCCCAGCACACCCAACACTCCAGCTCCCCTGGGGCCCCAGCTGCCCCCCCAACATCCCAGCCGCCCCCAAATGCCCGAGCTGCCCCCATCCCAATGCCCAAGCCCCTTCTAAATGCCTGAGCCACCCCCATCCCAATGCCTAAGCCCCCCCAAATGCCTGAGCCACCCCCATCCCAATGCCCAAGCCCTCCAATCTCTCCCCCCACCCCCAATGCCCCATGCTCCCCTCCAGCCCTGCGGGCTCTGGTGCCCACCCGGCGCAGTGCCCACCCCCTACCTGGCATTCCAGCGACGCCCCTCTCCAGGCCAGTGCCCCCAGCCCGCACCTTGTGGGCGCCCCCCTCGCCCATGGGCCCCACGGTGAACTGGAAGGGGCTGCCAGGCACGTGTTGCCCGCGGTACTTGACGTGGACGGTGTGGGCGCCCATCTCCTGGGGCACGAAGCGCACGCTGTAAGCGCTGTCCTCGCCCTCGATGATCTCCGCGTCAGCCGTCTGCCCCGACGGGCTGGTCACCTGGGCCGTCATGGTCGGGGCGCCCGCCTCGCCTGGGCAATGAGAGACGGGCGGGGCCGTCAATCAATCACAGCCCTGCGGCCCTCCCCCTGCCGCCAGCACTGCCATGCAGCCACCTCTGGGGCGGGGCACCACCTGTCTGACATCCGCAGACTTGACCACCCGCACGGCCCCAGCGGGCACAGGCTCTGCCTGCCACACTCGGGGGGTGCTGAGCCACAAGCTGGCAGGCAGCTGCGGCACCCGCCCCAGGGCAGTTTGGGACAGGAAGGAAGGAGGGTCCTGGGCTGAATGGGCAGGGAGTGGGCATGGAGACACCTGCCCTGGGATCTGGGCAGGGTACCGGGGCTAACGCCCCCGTGGGGCAAAGAGCCAGGGGTAACAACAGCCAGAGATGGGGCCAGCAGCAGAGCGCCCCCTAGTGCCACCCTGGGGCATCGGGTCCAGCACTGACTGTGAGGGGAGAGCACCCCCTGCAGCACAGCGCCCCCTAGTGCCTCGTGGCTCGCACACCCGGAGGCGTGGAAGACACCGACACGTTTGCGTGGGACGCGCCTGCAAACCCGATGCGCCCATGAGACCCCCAGCGCTGCCCCATCCTTTCTGCCTGCCCCGGCAGAGCCAGGGACAAGCTCCGGCTGCCCTGTGCATGACGGGGGGCAGCCGCCTCCCCCAGTGCCCCCAAGGGCAGGACGCCCCCCCACAGCTGCCATGCTGCTGCCCATGGATAAGGCACACATGTGCCCCCCGCCCCGTGCCGGGCACGCACCCTCCTGGGGCCGGGCGATGCTGCCGAAGGACCCGAGGCTCTCGCGGCCCAGGAAGTCGCCGAAGACGTTGTGGAAGGGGGCCCCGCCGACCTGCGTGGACTCCTCCACCCGCACCTCCCGCGTGGTCTCGCCGCCCCGCGTCTTGCTGATCTCGGTGCGCTCCGTGCGCGTGTACGTATGGCTGCTGCGTGTGAAGGTCCGCGTGAGCCGCTCCTGTGCCGACACCATCTGGAACCAGTTCCCTGCGCCGAGCCGGGGGGAGGGAATCAGAGGGGGGGCGCTGGGCCCCCGCCCCCAGGCCTGGGCCCCCGCACGTCTCCCGCCCGCCCCCTGCAGTGCCTGCTCCTCCCCAGAGCCAGCAGTGTCCCACTGCCAGGGAAGGGCCCTCCCCGTCATCTCCACCCCGGCCCCAAGCCCACCGAGGGCTGCGAAAGGCTCCCAGTCCTGGCCCCCCATCCACAGGGCTCAGCCTTCCTGCCAGGGGCCCAGGCGGGGCAGGCAGCCCCCCCCCCCCCCCCCCGACCCACATCAGTGTTCCCTCCTGCCCGGCTGCATAGGGCACAGGGCTGGGGGCCCCAGGCCAGGCCCACGGGGCTGGGCAGGTTCCGCAGGCTCGGAGCAGAGCTGCCCCCCGTTTCCCCCCCAGGCTGTACCTGGGATCTTGAGGTTGAGATCGCAGGTGCTGCCGATGCTGGCGATGGAGGGTGCCTGGCGCCGGCGCGTGATGCTCTCCTTCATGCGCCCCTCGCCCGTCACCTTCACCGTGAAGGGGCTCCCTGTGCACGGACATGCCAGTCAGCCGCGCCCGCCCTGCCCCAACCCTGCCCGTGGCACCCACCCCGCCCGTGGGGGGTGGCAGGGCGCCACGGGGGAGCCTGACACAATGCAGCGCCTGGCACTTCCAAACAACTTCAGCCAGGGGCTTGGTGCTTGCACCCCCTGGGCTGAGGGGAAACCGAGGCACGGAAACGGCTTCCCCAATGCCCAGGAGCCACCTGGGTTGCTTCTCTGCCTTCAGGAGCAGAGCTGGGGATAGAACCCAGGAGTCCTGGCTCCCAGCCCTTCCCCCCGCTCTAGCTGCTCCACTGAACCACATTCCCCTTGGCAGGCCGCCGTCCCCGGTGGCCAGTCTCAGCCAGCCTGGCTGTGCCCCGGCCATGCCCCCCGCACCTGGCACGTGCTTGTCGGCGAACTTGATGTTGATGATGTAGTTGCCGGGCTCGGTGGGGCAGTAGGTCACCTTGCAGGTGCCGTCCTCCACGTCCTCGCAGTTAATGTCCACCTTGCTGGGCCCCTCGATAGACAGGCCCAGCCCGCCATAGCCTGGGGACGAGTGAGCATGAGCATCAGAGGCACAGTGCCAGCCAGAGCCCCCAACCGGGCATGCTGCCCGTCGGCACAGCGCCTGGGACCCCCACAGCGCCAGCCGGAGCCCCCCACAGGGCACGCTGCCCGTCGGCACAGCGCCTGGGACCCCCACAGAGCCAGCCGGAAACCCCCACAGGGCACGCTGCCCATCAGCACAGCGCCTGGGACCCCCACAGAGCCAGCCGGAAACCCCCACAGGGCACGCTGCCCATCAGCACAGTGCCTGGGACCCCCACAGCGCCAGCCGGAGCCCCCCACAGGGCACGCTGCCCATCAGCACAGCGCCTCGGACCCTCACAGCACCAGCCGGAGCCCCCCACAGGGCACGCTGCCCATCAGCACAGTGCCTCGGACCCCCACAGCACCAGCCGGAGCCCCCCACAGGGCACGCTGCCCATCAGCACAGTGCCTCAGACCCCCACAGCGCCAGCCGGAGCCCCCCACAGGGCACGCTGCCCATCAGCACAGTGCCTGGGATCCCCACAGCACCAGCAGGAGCCCCCCACAGGGCACGCTGCCCATCAGCACAGCGCCTGGGACCCCCACAGCGCCAGCCGGAGCCCCCCACAGGGCACGCTGCCCATCAGCACAGTGCCTGGGATCCCCACAGCACCAGCAGGAGCCCCCCACAGGGCACGCTGCCCATCAGCACAGCGCCTGGGACCCCCACAGCGCCAGCCGGAGCCCCCCACAGGGCACGCTGCCCATCAGCACAGTGCCTGGGATCCCCACAGCACCAGCAGGAGCCCCCCCTGCACTGGGCATGTGGGGGTCAGCCCCACACTTCGTTCCCAAGGGCTCAGCCCCAGCTAGACCTAATCGCCAGAACCCCCCTTGTCAGGGGGAATGGGGTTCCCCGTCCTTCCCCTGGGGTCAATTCCAGGCTGGATCCATGCCCCCCAACTCTGGTCAGGACGTCCCCCAGATCCCAGCCCTGTTGGGAACCCCCCCGCCACTCCCCAGCATGAGCCTCACCTGCGGTGCGGGTGTCCACGATGAACTCAGACACCTCGAAGGTGTTCCCCTCCACCAGCCCCTTGCCCCACACCTTCACCTTGCTGGCGTCGCCGATCTCCGACTGCCCTACCAGGATCTTGAAGGGGCTGTTGGAGACGTGCTTCCCGCTCTTCCGCACACTCACCACGTGCTCCCCCACCTCCTTGGGGGTGAATGAGATGCCTGGGGGAGACAGGCAGGTCAGTGCCCGCGGGCGATGGGAACCGCTGCCCAGAGCCACGGGCCCAGCCGGCCTCAGTGCTCCCTCCCCTGCCGCCCACGCCAGAGCCATGGGCCCAGCTGGCCCGGTGCTCCCTCCCCCGCCGCCCACGCCAGAGCCATGGGCCCAGCTGGCCCGGTGCTCCCTCCCCCGCCGCCCACGCCAGAGCCACGGGCCCAGCTGGCCCGGTGCTCCATCCCCCGCCGCCCACGCCAGAGCCACGGGCCAGCAGGCCCGGTGCCCCCTCCCCATGCCAGAGCCACGGGCCCCACTGGCCCGGTGCTCCCTCCCCCGCCGCAGCCATGGGCCCAGCAGGCCCGGTACCCCCTCCCCCGCCACCCACACCAGAGCCACGGGCCCAGCAGGCCCAGTGCCCCCTCCCATGCCGGCCCGGTGCCCCCTGCCCCGCCGCCCACGCCAGAGCCACGGGCCCCGCCGGCCCCAGTGCCCCCTCCCGTGCCAGCCCAGTGCCCCCGTCCCCGGGGCTGTACCGATGTGGCGGTTGGGCAGCCTCTTGAGCAGGCAGGGCTCCTCGTGGCCGGAGGGTGCCCGGATGGAGGCTGTCAGCAGGCTCAGGTCGCTCTCGCTGATCTTGAGCGACACATCGGTGGAGGTGCCCACGTTGAGCTGGGACGTCCGCATGGAGTCATCCCCTGTCATAAATACAAAGGAACGCTAACCACCTTTAAATCCCTCCTGGCCAGAGGCAAAACCCTCTCACCTGTGAAGGGTGAAGAAGCTAAAGGTAACCTCGCCGGCCTCTGACCACAATGACCAATGAGGGGGCAAGATACTTTCAAAGCAGGAGGGGTGCAGGGAGGGGACAAAGCCTCTCTCCCTCTCTGTCTGTGTGATGCTTTTGCCGGGGACAGAACAGGAATGGAGTCTTAGAATTTAGTCAGTAATCTAGCTAGGTATGTGTTAGATTATGATTTCTTTAAATGGCTGAGAAAAGAACTGTGCTGAATAGAATGACTATTCCTGTCTGTGTGTCTTTTTGTAACTTAAGGTTTTGCCTAGAGCGATTCTCTATGTTTTCAATCTAATTACTCTGTAAGGTATCTACCATCCTGATTTTACAGAGGTGATTCCTTTACTTCTATTAAAATTCTTCTTTTAAGAAACTGAATGCTTTTTCATTGTTCTTAAGATCCAAGGGTTTGGGTCTGTGGTCACCTATGCAAACTGGTGAGGATTGTTATCAAGCCTTCCCCAGGAAAGGGGGTGTAGGGTTTGGGGAGGATTTTGGGGGGAAAGACTTTTCCAAGCGGGCTCCTTCCCTGTTATATATTGATTAGACGCTTGGTGGTGGCAGCAATAAAGTCCAAGGGCAAAAGGTAAAATAGTTTGTACCGTGGGGAAGTTTTAACCTAAGCTGGTAAGAATAAGCTTAGGGGGTTTTCGTGCAGGTCCCCACATCTGTACCCTAGAGTTCAGAGTGGGCAGGGAACCTTGACAACCCCAGATGGCGGGAGAGGGGGTTGTTACCAGGGGGCACAGCCCGGCGCGGGGGGAGGGTTTGGGGGGTGCAGCTGGGCCACAGGGAGGGGCCTGTTGCAGGGGGAAGGGGCCGGGCAGGGGCAGGCAGGGGTCCTGGGGGCTGGGTGGCGGTCCGTTGGGGTGGCGAGGGCTCCGGGGCCTGGGTGAGGGCAGGTGGGGGTCCGTCTGGGTGGTGGGGGCCGCAGGGGCTCGGTGGAGGCCCAGTGGGCTGGCGGGGGCCCCGGTGGCTGAGTGGGGGTCCATCAGGTGTAGGTGGGGGTCTGTCGGGGTAGTGGGGGCTCCAGGGGCTCGGTGAGGGCCCGACGGAGTGGTGGTGGCTCCGGGGGCTGGTTGGGGGCAGGCGGGGGCCCGACGGGGGGGCTCACCGGTGATCTTGGCGGTGAAGGGACTCCCCGGGACGTGCTGCTCGTCGAAGCGGACGATGACGCTGTAGTCGCCGGGTGCGGTGGGCAGGTAGGACACGGTGCAGGTCCCGTCCTTGTTGTCTTTGCAAGTGATCTCAGCCTTGGATGGGCCCTCCACGGCCAGCGACAGCCCCCCTGGGGAGCCGGCCGTCAGGGGTGCCGCAACCATGGCCCCCCGCCCTTCCCCTGCCTGCCCCCTGCCCTGCCCTTCCCCCCCACCAGCCCCCCATCCTCCCGTCAACCTTCCCCTGCCAGCTCCCCAGCCCTGCCCCACCCCTCCTTTCCCTGCCCCCAGCCGCCCCCCTGGTACCTTCGCCGGCGCCCTTGGTGACGATGGTGAAGGTGGCCGGCCTGTTGACCATGCCGTGGCTCAGGCCGGGCCCATAGGCGCTGACGTGGCGGGGGTGGATGGCGTCCACGTAGAACTGTAGGGGGCTCCCTGGGGAAGGGGAGGCAGGGGCACTGTGACTGGGGGCTGGTGGGGTGTGTGGGGTGGTCCTGGGGGGCAGGGGCACCCTGATAGGGGGCTCATGGGACACTGGGGGTCCTGTGGGGCAGGGAGGAGTGGGGGCTTGCAGAGAGATTCTGGGGGGCATGGCCCCAGGGGCTGGGCCAGGCTCAGAGCCCCCCAGCTTGGCCCAGCCTGGAGGGAGAGGCTGGCACTGAGCCCTGGGGACCCCAGGGGCAGGGGGTCCCATGGGGAGAAGGCTTGAGAGAGCCCTAGGGCCCCCCGCCTACAAGGCCTGGGCTCTCAGGGGCCATGGGGGGCCGGCTCCTCAGAACCAGGCTGGCACTAGGGGGTGCTGGCTCTGCGGAGGGGGCAGAGTCTGGGGGCTGGGGAGGAAGGGGCCATGGCACCAAGGTGGGGGGGATCATCTGGGGGCTGAGGGGGTGGCCCCAGGGCTCTCTGGGGCCTTCTCCCCATGGGACCCCCTGGGCCTGGGGCCTGGCATACAGGGCAAGGCCCTGTCGGGAGCATCCCATCCTGGCAACAAGGGGAAGGGATGAGGGCGGGGTACTCCCATCACCCCCATGGGGAGCTGCGGGTGGGCCGGTCCCGGGTGTTCCCCAACCCCCCCAGGAGCCATGGCCGGGTGGGTCCCGGGGCCCCCCAGCTGTGGGCGGCCGATCGCTCACCGGGGATGTGGTTGCCATCGTATTTGATGTCCATCTCGTGCAGCCCCTTCTCCACAGGTGCGAACCTCACGGTCACCGTCCCGTCCTTGTTATCCGTGATGCTGGGCCGGGCCGTCTTCCCCGAGGGCATGCGCACCTCGCCTGGGGGGAGGGAACGGGGGAGACACCATCAGTGGGCTCCCTCGGCCTGCCCGGGTACTGCCCCATGCCTCCCACACTGCTCCACTCCCCGCGAGCTCTCCCCCTGGTCCGCCCCCCCCAGGTCTCCCACCCCTACATCTGCTCTGCTCCTGAGCTCTCCCCCGTTACTACCCCCCTGAACTCTCCCAGCCGTACCCCCTCCCTCCAACCCCCCCCAGCTCTCCCACACCCTCAACTCTCCCACCCCCACACCTGCTCTGCTCCTGAGCTCTCCCACCCCGACCCACCCCCAACCTCCTCTCCCACCCACTCGCTCCAACCCCTCCCCCCGCAGTGCCGTCCCGCCCTGCCTGGTGCTGTGGAACTGGGTTGGAGGCCCCACGCCGCCCACCCCAGGCTGGTGCCCCGCCCACAGGGCCCCTGTGGCTCGGTGCCAGGCTCCCCCCGCCCGTACCGGTGATCTCCCCTTTCTGCACGGTGAGGGGGATGACGAGGTTGAAGGGCCGCAGCATGGAGTCCAGGCTCTCGGCGGGCGCGACGGGCTGGTCCGTGGCCTGGCGGGGTGGAGGGAGGGGGCAGAGAGAGAGAGCATTGGCAAGGCAGGCAGGGTGCCCGAGGCGGAGCAGGACAGGAGCAGAGAGCGACAGGCCCAGGGCCCCGCACAGGCCCATGGGAGACAGAGCTGCAAGAGAAGGGGGGTGTGGGGGTGCGGGGACCTGGCGCAGGTACCCCAGATGGTTGGAGCTCATTGTGGGGGGGGGGAAATCACTGCACCCAGAGCTTTGGGGGGGCCCTCATCCCGTGGCACCAAAATCCTCTCAAGGGAGACAGGTGGGGGTCCCCCCGGGCCTGCGACTGCCCCCAAGCCTGCCTGGAGCCGGGGCCTGTGCCAGCTGGGTGTGAGACAGACAGTGCCGCTGGCTCCGCATGGCCACGGCGCACCAGGCACCGGGGGGATTCGCCCCTGGGCAGATGCCCGGGCACCTACAAGGGTGGGTAACGACGGAGGCTGGTGGGTGCCCTGCCGAGGGCGAGGGGGGCCCAAGCGAGCCCAGGGCTCAGAACCAAGAAGCGTCCTGGGCAGAGATGGGGGAGAGGCAGCAGGATAGGGCAGAGAGAGGCAGCGGGGCCGAGGGGGGCTCCTGGTACCCAGCGCGCCGGGTAGCCGCCAGCCTGGTGCGGAGAGAAGGGCTGGTGCAACTGGAGCGAGTCGCACGGCTCTTCGACGTGGGGGATGGTCTCGCACGCCTGGCGGGAGGCAAGGAACAGATTAACGCAGGCGGCCATGCCGGGCTCCATGGCTCGTAGCCACGCTCCTGGGGGGTGCCCCGCAGGATCCCTCAGACCAGGCACAGGGATCGCTCGCCCGGCACTGAAATGCAGCCACCTCTGGGGTGGGACGCAGCAGCTGGCTAACAGCCCCGCAGCAATAGCATCCAGCGAGGAAGGGGCCCCGCAGCTAAGGGGGTGCTCCCCTGCAGCACCCTGGCTGGGGGACCTGTAACACCCAGCGCCCCCACACGCTGCACGATGGCAGCTCGGCGCCCCCTAGTGCTACCCTGCGGTACTGACAAGGGACCTACACCCCCTCCTGAGCCCCAGCACAGCGCCCCCTAGTGCCGCACTGGGGCCAGCACTGACAAGGGGAGCACACTGAGCTCCCCCCATCCTCCCTCCCAGCACAGCGCCCCCTAGTGCCACACTGCGGTCAGCGCTGACCCCAACTGTCCCAGCAGGACCCCCAATCCCTGGGTTTCCCAGCAGGTCTCCCTGCCCACGGCTGGCCCAGCCCCACCCCGCCGAGCTCACTCGCCCCCGGACCCACCAGCACGTGGAAGGGGCTGTTGGGGATGAGCTCGCCCCCGAAGCGGATGGTGATGACGTATTTGCCCGGCTCGGGTGCCGTGTAGTAGATGTCGAAGGTGCCGTCGTGGTTCTCCACCACGTCCACGTCCAGCTCGGCCCCGTCCGGCGTGGACACCTTGCACGTCACCTTCCCCTTGCCTGCCGCCTTGGCATCCACCGTGATCACCGTCTCCTCCCCGATCTGGATGGTGGGGCCCAGGCAGGCGCCTGCGGGGTGGAGGGATATGGTCGGCCGGGGGGGGGGGAACAGGTGCCAGGGCCGTGCCCATAAGCAGGGATGGCATCTGGCCCTGCCGCTCCACCCACCCAGCTGAAGGGAGCTGAGCATGGCCGGGGTGTTGTAGGGGCTCTGGCCAGCCACTGGGGGGAGCTGTGATCCCTGCCCTCAGCCAGGGGTTCAAATCCCACCCCAGGCAGCCCATGCCTTAGGAGTCGGGCTCAGAGCAGCCACCAGAGGCCCTGGCTTCTGGCCGCTTAGCCTGGCCGTGCCCCGGGTCCTCCCCATGGCTCACAATGGCCAGAGCCTCCCTCAGCCACAGAGAGCAGGACTTACCCAGTCCATGGCCCCCAATGGACACTGCGAAGAGAGGGAGGGAAAACTTGTGAGAACAGGGCCAGCCACAGAGCTGGGGCATGGGGCTTCGGGTCAGGAGCGAGGGGCAGAGGCCAGAGGTCATGTGGGGTGGGGGACTGGAGGCTGTGTGGGGCAGGAGGGGGGCTGGAAGCCACAGAGGCTGCGTGGGGGTGCCGGAGGCCGTGGAGGCTGCATGGGGTGGAGGCCACGTGGGGCGGGGGTCAGAGGCTGCATGGGGGCATGAGGCAGAGTTTGTGGGCCACAGGGGACAGGAGTCCGCATGGGGCAGAGTCTGGGGGCTGCTTGGGGTGGGGGCCGGAGGACACATGGGGCAGAGTCCGGGGGCTGCATCAGGAGGGGCTGGAGGACGCGTGGGCCAGAGGGCGCATGGGGCAGAGGGCCTGTGGGGCAGAGCCCAGGGGCTGCATCAGGCAGGGGCCGGAGGACGTGTGGGGCAGAGTCTGGGGGCCGTGTGGGGCTGGACCCACCTGTGACCAGGCACTTGCTGGCGTCGCCGCTGGGCTGGGCCAGGGTGCGGAAGGGCGAGAAGGGGATCTCGTCGCCCCCATACTTGATGGTGATGGTGTAGCGCCCCGTCAGGTCGGGCACGTAGGACACCGTGTAGGTGCCGTCCCCGTTGTCCCGGATGTTGGCCTTCTTGGGCTTGCCCTCGGGATCCTGGCCAGGCACAGACGGGTCACAGCCGCTCGGCCACCCCAGCTCCCCAGCCCAGGGCAGCGGGCAGAGCCTGGCCTAGGGGCCCTCCCTTCCACCCCCTAGGGGGCTAGTGCCCCCATCACAGCCATGAGCCCCCCTGCCCAGTACCCCCCCATCACAGCCATGGGCCCCCACAGCCTGACACCCTGCCATCAGAGCCCTGGGCCCCCCTAGCCCAGTACCACCCCAACAGAGCCCTGGGCCCCCCAGCCTGGTACCCCAAATCACAACACCATGGGCCCCCCAGCCTGGTACCCCGCCATGAGAGCCCTGAGCCCCCCAGCCCGGTACCACCCCAACAGAGCCCTGGGCCCCCCAGCCTGGTACCCCACAATCACAACACCATGGGCCCCCCAGCCTGGTTGCAGAGCACCCCCATCAGAGCCTTGGGCCCCGGCCCCCAGCGCCTGGTTGCAGAGCACCCCGGAGCCTTGCCAGCACTCACCAGGATCTGCACAGTGAGCAACCCCTCGCCGGCGTCACGCGCGTCGATGGTGAACTCCACGGGCAGGCTGGCGGGGATGCCCGCGGCACTGAGGCCTGGCCCGCTGGCCCGCACCTTGCTGGCATCGTGAGCCGGCAGCGCCTTGATCTTAAACGGGCTGGAGGTGGAGAGGCCGGAGTCAGAGCTGGGTCAGGCCAGCTGGACGTGACTGAGGCTGGGCTGGTGGAAACTGGTCCATCTCCAGGTTTGGGACTCGGGGGGAGGGCCCAGGGCTCTGGTCCCCCCAAGCTGGACTTTGCTGTAACTTCCTGCTTTCTGGGCTAACCAGCTCTGTTCCCGACCACTAATAACCCTCCTGTGTCCCACGCTGGCTGAGTCCCTGCGGGCTGCGGAGTGGGGGTGCAGGGCCACTTTGGGAGTGTGCGAGGCTGCCCCAGGTGTCCCAGCCAAGTGGACTCACGGGGTGAGCCGGCGGCTGAATGCTCCAAGGTCAGACCCAGGAAGCGTTGAAGCCGAGGAGGCTCCTTGCCCTGCGGGGAGACGCTGCACCAGAGTCCTGCCCGGCTCCATCCCCAGCGGGGCAGGAGCCCCGAGCCTGGGACTCCGGGAGGGTTAGGACTCAATCTGACCTTACTCCGGAGCCTGCCCCAGCCCCCTGCCTCCGGCCGGCTATTTGTCCAGCCAGGCCCGCGGGCTCCAGGAGCCATTGTACTTCGGCCTTGTGCTCCCCCCCCGGCGGCACAAGCCCCCTCCCCCACACTAGCCCCTCCACCAGGCTCACCTGCGCGGCACCTCCTGGTCGGCGTACTTGACGGCCACGGTGTAGGGCCCGTCGCTGGCCGGGGTGTAGTTCACCTTGTGGGTCCCGTCCCCGTTGTCCCGCACGTCCACTGGCTCGGCCAGGCCTGCGGCAGAGGGGCACAGCCCAGCAGGCTCAGTGCGGGCACCAGGGGAGCCTCCCCCAATGGGTACCGCCCTGCTCAGAGCCCCGCGGGGGGGGAGAATGAGGGGGGATGGGTAGCAGGGGCTGCCCCAAGCCCCCTCTCCCGATGAGCCACCCCTTCCGCCAAGCCATCCCATCCCCCACCCCCTACCCCAAGCTGACCCATCCCCCGCCCCTTATGAGCCACCCCATTCCCCACCCCATGAGTTATCCCACCCCCCTACAAGCCATCCCCAGGGGGTTTGATGCCCCATTCCCACCCTGCGCCCAGCCCTGTCATGCCCGGCCTGGCACTGCCCAGCCGTGGTGGGGGGAGCCCAGGGGTCTGCTCCAGGTACCTGAGGGCCCGAGGACCGTCACCTCCAGGGGCGCCAGCCCGGCCTTGCTACAGTCAACGGTGAAGGTCTGGGGGACACGGGCCCGGACGCCAGCCCCCAGCCCAGGACCCGAGCACTTCACCTTGCTGGGATCCACCACGTCCTTCACGGGCACTCGGAAGGGGCTCCCTGTGGGGAAAGGGGTGGTTACCAACCGGGGGGCAGCTGGACCCCAGCCCCCAGGGCAAGGCAGGGAGCCTGGCCCGCACTGACTTCAGGGGGACTTCACACCCAGATCGGGAACAAACCCCACGCCCCAGGGGCCGCCAGCCTGGCCGGGAACCACCACACCAGCCAGCCTGCTGCCCCCCGGCCCCGGACCAGAGCCGCGGGCCCAGCCGGCCCGGTGCCCCCCGGCCCCGGACCTGAGCCGCGGGCCCAGCCGGCCCGGTGCCCCCCGGCCCCGGACCTGAGCCGCGGGCCCAGCCAACCCGGCGCCCCCCGGCCCCGGACCTGAGCCGCGGGCCCAGCCGGCCCAGCGCCCCCCGGCCCCGGACCTGAGCCACCGGCCCAGCCGGCCCGGTGCCCCCCGGCCCACCCTGACACACCCTTGGCCAGCTCCTACCAAGCCACCCTGCTGCACCCCGGCCTGAGGCGCACGTGGCAGGACGAGGAGGTGACCCCAGCCTCCCAGCCCAGCTGGCTGTGACCCCATCCCCCAGCCTGTCCGTGGCCCCTGGCTGCGGCTCCTACCTGGGATGGGGCGCCCCCCGAAGGTGATGTTGACATCGTAGTCGCCGGCTGTGAAGGGGATGTACTCCACACTGCAGCTGCCGTCCTTGTTGTCCTTGCAGGACATCTTGGCCTCCGAGGGCCCCTCGATGGCCAGGCCCAGCCCGCCAGTGCCAGCACCCCTGCCAGGAGAGCCCGGGGCCGGTCAGAGCCCCCGCTGACCACCCGGGAAATCCAGCTCCGCCTCGGCCATGGGCCAGAGCAGAGGCGTGGGAGGGTGGGGGGAGGGCATCTGGGGCCTGGCCCCGCAGTGCACCGCTCCTAGGTCAGGGGGCTGAAGAGGGGCTCTGGCCAGGAGCAGCTGATGCCAAAGGCAGCATAGGGGGTGAGCTGCCCCGGGGAGCCCCCTCCTCGCTGCCAGCCCTCAGTTATCTCCGGTGCGGCTGCTCTGAGCCAGGAGGGTCCCATTCGCCCCAGGCATGGCACAGGCTTGCTAGAATCTTGCTCAGCTCTTGGCCTCTTGTGGCAGGGAGTTCCACAGGCCAATCGCAGTGGATGCATTTAGTAAGCGTCTGTCCTGGCCCTGTGCTGTTACCCAGAGTCCCCAGCCAGACCTTCCGGAGCCAGGCCACGTGGCCGGCCAGCAGTGCCAGGACAGGGTTTTCCTTCCCGCAGGGCCGTGCCCGTCCCCCCTCAGGGCTTTCACACCACGGGAGCTGCCCACCTCACGGGGCAGGGAGTGGTGTGGGAATGGGACCCAGAGAGCCACTCGCCAACATCCATCCCCCACCCCAGCCCGGGCCATGACCGTGGCGGCTCCGTGGTCTCCCCCTCTCCCCAGCAGATCCCGGCGGGACAGGGGCCGGTACCTGGTCTCCACGGTGAAGCGGTTGGACTTGTTCACCAGCCCCCCCTCCAGGCCGGGGCCATAGGCGCGCACACGGCTGGGCTCGCAGCCCTCGGTGACGGCCACGCGGAACGGGCTCTTGGGTACTGGCACCTCGTCATACGTCACCTCCACCCGGTGCAGGCCTGGTGTGCCAGACGGGGCGGGGAGGGGTCAGGAGCTGCCTCTGCTCCCCCCCAACTGCCCCTGCCCCCCAACTGCCCCTGTTCCCCCAGTTCCACACAAGGGTCAGGAAGCTCCCTCCCCAATGCCTGCAATGCCAACTGGGATTTTGGAGCTGGGGGAAGGGGGGGGCCTGGTCTCTGCTCCCCATCACGAGAAACCAGGCCAGGTTTGACATGGGTTCCTTCCCCTCCAGCCCAGGCAGCCCCATGGGGTATAGAGGCCCCTGGGACACCCCTCCCCAAGCTGAGCTGGAACCTGTCCCACCCCCACCCCAGTGAAATCCTCCTTCAGGAAGCCCCGAATCCCAAATCCACCACCCCCACCCCCACCAGGGTCGGGCTGTGGACCCAGCTCCCAGGCGACAGGTGCACCTGGAGTCCCCCGCCCTGGCTGGAGCACACCAAGGTCTCTAACAATAGCCACAGACTCAGGGCAGCTGGCAGGGCCTGGGCACCAGAACGCCCCCCACTTGCCCGGCCCAGGGCACCTGCTCCCTACGGTCCAGCGATAAATCATCCCCCGGCTCGGCCACGGCGTCCCAGCCTTCCCAACTCGGACACTGATTTATAGTGTGACCTCAGCCAGTCGGTGCACCTCTCTGTGTGCCTCAGTTTCCCCCTCTATGCTGGGGATAATTACCCTGACCCTGGGCCTATATGGTGCTGTCTGAATGTCAGGGCTACTACACGTTGAGGGCAGGGATAGCCTAGCCCAGGGCTGGAGCTGTGGGTGGCCCTGACTGGGGGGACAGGGCTCCTTACCCTCCTCGTAGGCCGTGTACTGGACGCGGTAGGTCCCGTCGCCGTTGTCTGTGAGGTAGGTTTCTGTCTTGGCACCCGAGGGGTTAATGACGCGTGCCTTGATGTGGCTGCCGCCCGTCTTGGTGAGCGAGCGGGCGTCCACGGTGAACTCGGTGGTAACCTCGCGAAGGACACCTGGCGGAGCGAGCGGGCGGTGAGTGCCAGTCTGCGGGCGCCGCTGCCCCCCAGAGAGAGCCGCACCGGCCTATCAGCGCGCTGGAGCCCGGGCTGTGCCAATCAGCTGCCAGAATCTTGGCTGAGGTGGTACCCGGCAGGACGTTTGGTGGAACCCCCTTCCCTGGCAATGGGCCCCGGGGGGCCCCCATCCCACCCCCGGAGCCAGGCAGAGCTGCACAGGGCCAGGGAAAGGACCCCATTCAGGAGGGAGCAGGTCGGCCTGGCCACACCCAAAGAGCAGAGATGGGGGGTGGGTAGGGGGACATACGGGATGGGGGTATGGGGACAGAGGGGGAGAGATGTGTGGGGGGGGGACGGATGGAGGGGCATGTGGGGCAGATAGAGAGAGAGACAGGTGTGTACAGGGACGGATAGAGGGATAGACAGAGAGAGGGTGTGTGGGGGATAGATAGACAGACAGACAGATGTGTACAGGGACGGGCAGATAGACAGGTAGATGGGGGTGTCGGGGGATAGCTAGACAGACAGACAGATGGGGGTGTTTGGGGAGACAGACAGACAGGTAGATAGGGGATGTCGGGATAAATAGACAGACAGATTTAGACAGACAGGTAGACAGGGGGTGTCTGGGGACAGCCAGCGGGGCCCTCACCTCGTGGCTCCACGCCGGGCCCGAAGACCTTGACGGCGCTGGTGTCGACGGCGGGCTGGACGTTGACGCGGGCGGGGAACTTGGGCACGGCGTGCCCGCCGTACTTGATGGTGATGGTGTAGGTGCCGGGGAAGGCGGGGCTGTAGGTGATGGTGTAGGTGCCGTCGCGGTTGTTCTGGATCACCACCTCGGCCTTGACCCCCGCCTCGGAGACGATCTCGATGGTGAGCGCGGCCTCGCCCGCCTTGGAGCAGTCCACCAGGAAGGTGGCGGTCTCACCCGCCGTGCCGCGCTCCAGCCCCGGCCCGCTGGCCGTCACCTTGCTGGGGTCGAAGAGCGGCTGGATGTTGGCCTTGAAGGGCGAGCCGGGGATGTGGGACTCGGCAAAGAGGATGTTGATGGAGTACTCGCCCGGCTCCGTCGGCAGGTAGGACACGGAGCACGACCCGTCCCCATTGTCCTGGCACTCGATCTTGGCCTCGCACGGGCCCTCCACCGTCAGGCCCAGCCCGCCAGTGCCCGCACCCTTGGTGTCTATGGCAAAGGGGGCCGGCTTGCCCACGAAGCCGCCTTCCAGGCCCGGCCCGTAGGCGCACACCTGAAATGGGAGCGGGCGCACATCAGCAGGGCAGGAACGGCCCTGGGGGCAGCTGCCAGCGATGTCTTCTCTCCCCTCTGGCCATGGGAGGAGACGCGAAGGCTGCCCGCTCCCGGTCGGGGTTACGTCTCCCTACATGGCATGGGGGGTACCCCAGCCTGGCAGGGCAGTGGCAGACCCTGCCCCCCAAAAAGTGATCCCAGATCCAGCCCCAGGGAGCAGGCTGGGAGGGACCCCATCGGGCCCAGCCCTCCCTCCCAGCCCTGGAGCCTGGGACACTGCCTGGCATCTCCTTAGCCGGGTAGCACCCTCCTGTGTCCTGCAATGCCTGCTCTCTGCCTGGCACCAGAGCACCGGGGGGTCAATTCCTCACTGCCATCGCTCCGGTCTGCGAGAGCTGGGAGCGCAGCCCCCTGGTGTGGAGAGGGGAGCTGGGGGGCACCGCAAAGACGCCCCGGAGCAGACCGGGTGGGCGGGGGAGCCGGGGGGAGCCTGAGAAGCTGGGTGTGAAGCAATCCACCCGTGGCATGCTACCAGGGCGACAGGGGATGGTGCCCGGCCCGCAGGCAGCCCCCCCCGCTCACCTTGGACGGGTCCGGAGGCATCACCCCCTCGACGGAGAAGGGGCTGCCCGGCACGGGGTGCCCATCGTAGGCCACGTCCACCTTGTAGGGCCCCTCCTCGGGGGGCATGTACTTGACGGTGTGGATGTCGTTGCTAGTGCCCGTCTCCACCTTGCAGGGGATGGGCCGGCGGGAGGGCGAGGTGATCTTCACGTCCACCTGGCCCTGCCCTCCGGCACCACGTGTGTTCACCGCGAACTCCTGGTCCCTGCCCACGTCCACCTCTGCAGTGCGAGATCAGGGCAATGGACCTGCGCCCACAGTGCCAGCCCCTCGCCCGACACACCCCACCATGCCAGCCCCTCGCCCGCCGTGCCCCACAGTGTGAGCACCTCTCCCACCGAGCCCCATGGTGCCCCCCCTTGGCACCCCACCATGCCAGCCCCTCGCCCGCCGTGCCCCACAGTGCGAGCACCTCTCCCACCGAGCCCCATGGTGCCCCCCTTGGCACCCCACCATGCCAGCCCCTCGCCCGCCGTGCCCCACAGTGCGAGCACCTCTCCCACCGAGCCCCATGGTGCCCCCCCTTGGCACCCCACCATGCCAGCCCCTCGCCTGCTGTGCCCCACAGTGACACCCCTTTGCCCACCACACCCCACGGTGCCAGCCCCTCGCCCGCCATGCCCCACAGTGCCATCCACCCACTCGCCTGCCACACATCGCAGTGCCACCTCCATCTCCGCCCACTCCTCCTGCACCCCATTGAACCATCACCCTGGCATTTTCCAGCCCCTCCAGCCCATCCCCCGGGTCTCTGGGCGCGGCCCTGCCCCCACTCACTGTTGTTGAGTCCCTGCACTTTGACCTTGCTGAGATCCAGGGGAGGCGCCACGCTGACGGTGAAGGGGCTCTTGGGCACGGGGTCCCCCCCGTACGTCACCGTCACAGCCAGATTGCCCTGCGCGGGGAGAGCAACCGAGTCAGGGAACGGACAGGGGGCGATGCCCGGCAGGGAGCCGCAAAGCCCAGCTGTGGGTGTGCAGGGGGAAGGGGGGGACGATCTCCGGTTGCTGAGCGTGTGGGGAACGATGCTCGGCTGGGGATGGGGTGGGGTGTGTGCGATGCCTGGCTTCTGCATGTGCGGGGAGGGTGATGCCTGGCTGTAGTAGGGGGCGATGCCCGTCTAGGTGTGTGTGTGCAGGGGGGATGATGCCCAGCTCTCGTAGGGGGACGGTGTCTGGCTCGTGCAGGCGTGTGGGCGTGATGCCCGGCCCTGGAAGGGGGTGATGCCTGGCTGGTGTGTGGGCGGGGGAGGGCGATGCCCAGCCCTGGAAGGGGGCGATGCCCAGCTGGCGCGCGCCCCGGCCCCTCACCTGCTGGACGGCGGTGTACTTGACGGTGTAGGAGTAGTCGTGGTTATCGATGATCTCGAAGTCCCGCACGGCTGGGCCCTTGGCCGCCCCAGCGAACTGCACGTCCAGCTTGGCCTTGCCGGCGCCCTTGGTGAACACGGTGAAGTGGGTGGGTTTCCCGACCTCCACTCCTGGTGGGAAGGGGATCGAGGCGCCGGGTCAGCATCCTGCCAGCCCAGCTTCCCCCGGGCGCCCTGCACCCACCCGCCACACAGCGCCCCCTGGTGCCATGCAAGGCATCGGGGCTGGCACTGACTGCCTGGCAGAGTGCCCCCCGCCGAGCCCCTGCCCCGCTCCCCCCCACACAGCGCCCCCCGCCGAGCCCCGCCCTGCTCCACCCTGTCCCTGCAAGCACCCCAAGTTCTCTTCAGAGGTCTCCCATCCGGGTGCTGTGCAGGCCCCATACTGCTCAGGGGGGACTGCCAGCCTGGGGGGGGGCCCATCCCCTGACCCGGGGGGTGGGGGCACTGCAGCCTCCTAGCCCATGGACACCCCCTCACCTGTCCTGCTGAGCCCGGGCCCCTCAGCCTTCACCTTGCTGGCGTCGTGGGACGGGTCCACCTTGATGCGGAAGGGGCTGGTGGGGATTTCCTGGGGGGCACAGGAAAGAGAGGGGTGAGAGAAGTCCTGCTGGCTGGAACCTGAGGCTGGGGGGCCAGGATCCCATGGAGGGCCAGACAGGGGGAGACCCTCCTGCTTCTCCTCCTGGAGCCCCCCGCCTACCCGGCAATCGCCCAGCCGGCTCCAACATGCTGCCCCCTCTGGGGTGGAACACGGCAGCTGGGCGGGTGGGCTGGATCCACCAGTGGGGACGTGAATTCGCAGCCATGGGTCCGAGAGCTGCCCCGGCCAGGCCCCTCCAGCAGCACAGACGCCCCCAGGCATGGGGTCTGCGCTGGCCACAGGGCTCCCATCACTCTCCCCCAGGGGCCTCCTCCTTAGCCTGGGACAGCAGCATGCCCAGCCCAGCCCAGCCCCCACCCCCGCCGGCTCAGGGGGGCAGCCAATGGCAGGTCCCTCCCAGTATCCCCAGTGCCAGGGTGAGAGGTCACAGGGAGCCCCCTACAGAGCCCCTTGAGATGCCCCCCAAGGGGGGGGCACCTGGGGAAAACGGTGGCTTTGACGCTGGTCTGAGCCCCCCTGAGATGAGATGGCCCCATGCGCCATTCCTCTGCCCTGGGCCCAGCATCAGTCCCACACCCGGCTGGCGAAGAGCACCACAATGGTGTAATACCTGGTGCCAGGCCATACCCAGCTGGCGAAGAGCACCATTATGGCGAAATGCCTGGCGCCAGGCCATACCCAGCTGGCGAAGAGCACCATTATGGCGAAATGCCCGGCGCCAGTCCATACCTGGTTGGCGAAGAGCACCATGATGGTGTAATGCCCGGCGCCAGTCCATACCTGGTTGGCGAAGAGCACCATGATGGTGTAACGCCCGGCGCCTGGCGGCGTGTACTTCACTGTGAATGTGTCGTTGTCATTCTTGATGATGTCAAATTCGATGTCAGCCTCCACTGGTCCCACCACACCTGGGGCGCACTTGATCCCAATGCTCACATCCCCTGCAACAAAAGCCGAGGCAGCCCCCATCACCGGGGAGCTAGCCAAGCCGCTGCGGGGGCTGGCACGCAGGGCGCTGGTCATGGGGGGCTGGACTGGCTGAGCCCCAGGGGCAGGGGGGCTGGCACACAGTGGGGGCCGAGTAACAGGGGGGGACTTGCTTTCTAGCCCTGGGTAAGGGCGGGGAGGCTGGAGGACACAAGCAGCCCCCATCACTCCCTAGGCCTGCCCCGAGAGACTCTTTGAGGCCAAGGGGCAGCTTGCTCTTCATGCCCCATGTAGCCCGCGGACCCGCAGCCAAGCTGGCCAGTCCAGGCCCCACAAACATGGTGGCGTTTGCAATAGTGGTGTGCCCATCCCACTAGAGATCGGGCTGAGACCCATCACGCTCGCTACACACGTGAACCCCCAAAAGCTATCAGACGGCAGCCCTGACAGCGGTGCCCTGAGCACAGCTAGAGTCCCATGGGGCCGCGTGCCACCCAGCAGAGGGCATGGAGGAGCAGGGACGCCCCACGGCCCCTCGGCCGGCCCTACCTTGCCCGGCCTCGCTGCAGTCCACAGTGAAGTAGGTGGGTTCGTTGGCTTTGAGCCCCGTTTTCTCCACGCCGGGGCCGTACACCTTCACCTTCTCCGGGTGGCTGCCCTCACCCACGGTCACCTGCCGGGAGCAACGCACCGTGTCCATGGGCCCTGGCTAGCCGCGGGGCCCAGCCCCCCGCCCCACACCCACAGGGGGCCGCTCCATCCTTGGCGGGCTGGGCAGGACGCCCGGGCCAGCTCCTTTGGGACACCGCCGGGAAGGGGATGTTTCCAAGCCAAGTGGAGGGCTGGGATCCCCCTGAATCCGGAGCCCCCTCAGCGCCCTGCCATTGCCTCGTCGCTCCTCTGGGAGCTTGGCAGGGTGCCTAGCCGGCGGGCACCGGTGCCCGCTCAGTCCCCCACCGGAGGGCCAGCAAGAGGCAGGGTCACTCACCCGGAAGGGGCTCTTGGGGATGTTCACCCCGCCCCAGGAGATGATGATGGTGTGTTTGATGGGCTTGGTGGGCACGTAGACGCAGTGGAAGGTGTTGTCACCGTTGTCCTTGATCTTGATGTCAATGGGGAAGCCCTCAGCATCCTGTGGGCACAACTGGGAGCTCAGCCGCAAGGCAGGCACCAGAGGGCAAAGGTCACCCCCGCCCCAGGCTGTGTGCGGGCCAGAGAGAGCCACCCCTCCTGCTCCCTGGAGGATCCTCCAGTTCCCCCTGTGGAACCTGGTACTGCATAGGATGGGGCTTTGGCTGGTACCCCACTAGTGCCACGTGCTCCGGGGGATTCCTCACTTTGGACTGGATTTATAGCCGGTCTAACTCAGATCAGATCATGGGCCCATCTGGCCCGGTATCCCGCCTGCCTGCTGCTTCACACCATGGGCCCATCTGGCCCGGTATCCCGCCTGCCTGCTGCTTCGCGCCGTGGGCCCATCTGGCCCGGTATCCCGCCTGCCTGCTGCTTCGCGCCGTGGGCCCATCTGGCCCGGTATCTCGCCTGCCTGATGCTTCGTGCCGTGGGCCCATCTGGCCCGGTATCCCGCCTGCCTGCTGCTTCGCGCCGTGGGCCCATCTGGCCCGGTATCCCGCCTGCCTGCTGCTTCGCGCCGTGGGCCCAACTGATTTTACAGTAAAGATTTTACCATTTCATAGTAAAAATCACAAATGAATCAAACTGTCCCATAGACTCTGCCTGGAGAGAAATTCCAGGCTGCAATAAGCAGAGTACAGCAGTGCGGATGTATTACCGACCGCCTGACCAGGGTGGTGCAGTGACTGTGAAATGCTCAGGAGATTAGAGAAGCTATAAAAATAGAAAACTCAGTAATAACGGGGGATTTCAACTATCCCCATATTGACTGGGTCCACGTCACCTCCGGACGGGATGCAGAGATAAAGTCCCGGACGCTTTCAAGGACGGCTTCTTGGAGCAGCTGGTTCTGGAACCCACGAGAGGAGAGGCAACTCTGGATTTAGTCCTGAGTGGAGCCCAGGATCAGGCCCCAGAGGGGACGATAGCTGAACTGCGTGGTAATAGCACCAACGGAACATCCCGGGGGGAGGAGATCCCACCCCCTCCCGAGGGAACCCATTCCAGGGCTTCACCACCCTCCTCGTGAAAAAGTGTTTCCTAACGTCCAACCTAGACCTCCCCCACTGCAACTTGAGACCATTGCTCCTCGTTCTGTCATCTGCCACCACTGAGACCAGCCCTGACCCTGGCCCCATCTGGCCCCGTCTCCTAGCCTCCAACAGCAGCCGATGCCGGCAGGGAAATGCCCCCAGTGTACCCCACAAGGAGGAACCTGCCCTCTGGGTAATGCTTGGGTCCTCAGCAGAGATTGGCCCTTGGGGCACTGCCCCGGATGCCCTGCCAGGGCTGGCCCCAGCAAGGTACCCTGCGCTGAGACCCCCACTGGGGCCCCTCCTACCTGGGCATAGATCTTGAGCTCGGCTTTCCCTGCTCCCCGCGCGTCGATGGTGAACTCCGCCGGCTTGTCCACGATGCAGCCGGTGGGCTCCAGGCCGGGCCCGAAGGCCTTCACCTGCCGCGGGAGAGCGGGACCTCAGCCAGGCAGCCCGCCAGGAACGCACGACTGGGCGGGGTGCGCCGTGCCCTGCGTGGGCCGGGCAACAGCTCCCTGCCCCAAAGGGACACCCCAGGGGAGAGGGGACCCCAGCCTCCCACCACCGAATGCCAGTGCTGCGGGGAGAGAGCCTGTCCCTGCCAGGGTGCATGGGGGGCTGGGACCCCTGGGAACGGGGCTGGGACCCCCCCAAACTCATTTTACCCAGGCCCCAATGCAACTATTGGATGGCAATGATCTTTACTCTGTGCTGAGACAGCGCCCCCTAGAGGGGAAAAGCCCTGTACCCCATTCCTGACCCCACTGGGCCAGCCAGTCCCCTGCCCTGGAGCCAGATCAGAACCAGTGCCCCCTGGAGGAGAAAGGCCCTATGCCCCATTTCCCGCCCCACTGAGAGAGCCACCCAGCCCCCCCCCCCCCCCCCAAGAGGATCTGTCCTCAGTTTCCCTAGTTAATTTCAGACTCATCCATCTGGCCAAAGTTTTATAAAATTCCTTCTGTGCCTGTCTCCTGAGACCCACCCCGAGCTGGGCTCCTGGGGGAGGGGACCCCCACGCCTGGGGAGGCAGGGGGAGAGGGGATGAGCCGGAGTGGGGGAGCAGACAGGCGGCTGAAAGGTTGGACTGCAGCTGATGTGTCATAGGCCCTGTACTGCACAGAGCTAATGGAGAGTCTCCTGCAGCTCAAGTGGCAGGGGCAGGGGCTAGGGAGGCCAGAAAGGGCCGGGGCGGCCGTACCTTCTCTGGGAAGTACTCGTTGGTGGCCGGCTTGATGTGTGCGATGAAGGGGCTGTCCTTGATGTCCTCGTCGTCGCAGATGACATGCACGGCGTATTCCCCGGGCTCCGTGGGCCAGTAGCGCACGTCGCACGACCCGTCCCCCTTGTCGTCGCACTCGATCTTCGCCTGCGACGGGCCCTCGATGGAGAAGCCTGCGGGGGAGCCGCGGGCCAGCATCAGCGGCTGGGCCAGGGCCCCCCTCCCGCCCCGCAGCCGCCGCCCCCCACCCAGCCCACGAGGCCCCGGGACGATGGCAAAGGCTGCCCAAGCCCACCAAAGAGGGGATGCTCAGCAAATTCCTTCCACGCACCCCGCTCCCCCTGACCCCTTGCCCCCTCCCCCCCGGACCCCACCGCCCGCTCCCCCAGATCCCCTCCTCCCCCCAGGGCCCCGCCGCCCGCTCCCCCAGATCCCCCCCTCCCCACGGGGCCCCGCTCCCCCAGACCCCTCGCCCCCCCTGGTCCTGCCACCCGCTCCCCCAGATCCCCTCCTCCCCCCAGGGCCCCGCCGCCCGCTCCCCCAGATCCCCCCCACTCCCCGGGGCCCCGCTCCCCCAGACCCCTCGCCCCCCCTGGTCCTGCCACCCGCTCCCCCAGATCCCCTCCTCCCCCCGGGGCCCCGCCGCCCGCTCCCCCAGATCCCCTCCTCCCCCCAGGGCCCCGCCGCCCGCTCCCCCAGATCCCCCCCTTCCCCCGGGGCCCCGCTCCCCCAGACCCCTCGCCCCCCCTGGTCCTGCCACCCACTCCCCCCATATCCCTCCCTCCTTCCCCCCGGGCCCCGCCGCCTGCTCCCTGAGATCCCTTCCTTCTCCCGGGGCTTTGCCACCACCTCCCCCAGATCCCTCCCTTCCCTCAGGTCTCCATCTCCTGCTCCCCCAGATCCCTTCCACCCCCGAGGGCCCCACTGCCCACTCCTCCAGGTCCCTCCCTGCCGCCCGCCCTCTTACCCAGGGTCCCCACTTCGGTGCCAATCGCCTCCACCACGAAGTCGGCGGATTTGCCCACCACGCCAGTCTCCAGGCCCGGGCCCCAGGCCCTGACTTTCTGGGTGCCCGGCTCCGACGCCACCTGCACCTCGAAGGGGCTGCGAAGGAGACAGAGGGTCAGAGCCAGGGGACCCCGGGCGGCCAGGCTGCTGCTCTGCGCCCGGGACACCACTAGTGTAACGAGCGTGACAGGGCTCAGCCACTCCCCGGCTCGAGAGCGCAGAACGACCCTGGGCAGGAATCTGCAGGCAGTGCCGCCAGGGCGCTCCGAGCTCCTCCTCCCGCGCACGTGCGCGTGCAAGGCTCCGGCACTTGTCCGGACACGGCTCCAGCCCCAAGTGCCACGCGCCAGGCCGGTCCCTTACCTGCGGGGGATGCTGTAGCCACCCCAGGAGATGGCCACCACGTATTTGCCAGGCACCATGGGGTAGTAGTCACATTCGTACACCCCCTCGCCAGCCTCCCGCACCTTCACCGGCTCCTCCGTGCCTTCTGCAGAGAGAGGGGCAAGGCGGTGAGAGCCGAACCAGGCCGGGGAGCACCCCGCCCGGCCTGGGCAGTGCGCGCAGCGGGACTGCTGCCCAGCCACCGCGTCCGTTGCCAGTAGGGCAGAACCTGGCGCCTTCCGCTCCAGACACACTGCGCTACAGAGCCGGCCAGTGTGCCATGCTCTGTCCAGCAGGGGGCAGCAGTGACACTCACCCCCCCACACCCCCGCTCGTCACGTGACTCAGTTTCCCCAGCACTCTGGCCCAGGTGCTGCTCTGCCCCGGCTGAGGACAGGCTGACAGAGAGAGACGGATCTTTCCCGTGATGCTCCAGGGCACTGGCCCTCGCCTCCCACCCGGGCCCCACACAGCTTCCCCTCCTGCCCAGCACTCACTCGGCCCCTTCACCACGACCTTGAGCTTGCCACTGCCAGCGCCCTTGGTGTAGACCTTGAAATCAGCCACCTCCTTGACTCGCACGCCCTTGGGCTGGAGGCCACGGCCTGTGGCCCGGCAGGCATTGGGGTTGCAGGCTGTGGGGATAGAGAAGAGAGAGCTTAGTGGGGAGGTGCCCCGGCTGCCACCCCCCTGCTCCTCACCCAGGTCACCCAGCTGGCTTGCTGGCCTGGGCCTGGGGGCTGCACTGGGCCCGAGGCTGGGAAGCAGCTTGCCCTCTGCGTGGCATGTGCGGTGCACCAGCACCCGGCCATGTCACTTGGAAGATCTCACATCCCGGGTGGCCTAGACCCCCTGCAGCCGGGGCACCCAGGTGTCTGTGCCCAGGCCAGGCAGCCTGTAGGCCCACAGCAGGGGCTGGAGAAGGATTAAACACACACACACACACACACAGCCTGCAAAGGGCAAGGGGCTGTCTCACAAGGGGGCAGACAGACCTAGCCTGGAGGGGGAGGATGGGGGGGGGAGTGGGGAGACGCTATTGACATAATCTGGGACCCTATAGATCATCATTGCAACCAAGGTCCTGTAGTGGCACCAAATCTTCTATAAAGGGGGTCAAATAAGGTGTCTAAGACAAGGTTAGGGTTTGCTGATTATGATTATGCTGTCTATATGTGTGAATCGTTGTTGTATTTAAAGTTATAAGTATTGGCTCTCTACTGTCTGTAGTTCAAACTTGTGCTGTGCTTCTGGGTGACACTCCAGACAAGCTGGTGTCAGCTCTGCCTAGCCGGCTGGATGGCCCATGAAGGACCATCAGCGACACACCTGACCCATTGAGAGAAGGCAGATACACCTTGCGACTCAGCCAGGTACGCAGGGACCTGCCTATGGACAGACCGCTGAGGGTTTTCCAGGCCATGTGAGGGGCAGCTTGTCTCTGGGACAAGGAAAGCAGAGACCACCTGGCAGGAGACTATAAAAAGCTGCGGCAGCTCCTCCATCTTGTCTTCAATCCTGCTTCCTGCCTCTGGAGGGACTTTGCTACACTGAAGCTCTGAACCAAGGACTGAACGACCCATCCCAGCTGGGGACGTTCTCCAGAGACTGGATTTGAACCTGCCATTTTATTCCATCACTGCCACAAGCCTGAACTAAGAACTTGGCCATCACTGGATGTGATTGATTCCATTTCACCAATTCTAGCTCTCATCTGTATCTTTTTTCCTTTTATGAATAAACCTTTAGATTTTAGATTCTAAAGGACTGGCAACAGCGAGATTTGTGGGTAAGATCTGACTTGTATATTGACCTGGGTCTGGGGCTTGGTCCTTTGGGATCGAGAGAACTGTTTTTCTTTCATTGGGGTGTGGTTTTCATAACCATTCGCCCCCATAACGGGTGGCACTGGTGGAGATACTGGGAAACTGGAGTGTCGAAGGGAATTGCTTGTGTGACTTATGGTTAGCCAGCAGGGTAAAACCAAAGTCCTCTCCATCTGGCTGGTTTGGTTTGCCTTAGAGGAGGAAAAACCCCAGCCTGGGGCTGTAACTGCCCTGCTTGAAGCAATTTGTCCTGAATTGGCACTCTCCGTTGGGTCCCACCAGAACCAGCAGCGTTACAGTCCGAGTCTGTCCATAGGCAGCTCCCTGCACACCTGGCTGAGTCGCAAGGCGTGTCTGCCTTCTCTCAATGGGTCAATTGTAAAGGTGCCACAGAATTCTTTGCCACTTTTACAGATCCAGACTAACACGGCGACCCCTCTGATACTTTATTCATACAAGCTCTGGCAAATGTGTGGAACCCAATTAACATAGTCAATGTAGATATTAATGTTGTCCATAGTATAGGAATCTTGGCAGTTAGTCGTGAAAGCAATATGGTAGTGTGCCTCAGTTTCCCTTTTCATACAGCACATTAGGTCTGGAATGTCTTTTCCCCAGTGAAAAGTTTCAAGCCTGTTTACAGGCACTAACTGTGAAACATCAGTATTACAAGGCCTTTTTAACATAAAGTGTGTTTTTATGTATCACTCTGAGCAGGTTTAAGAGTTTTTTCATAAGATTAGGCACATTGTACATTTTTACAGTTCTTGTTAATAGCAACACATTAGTTCAAAAATTACCATGAGCAATAATAACAAATTCATTGCAAGTGTCCATCTACAGTCAGAAGACAGGAAGTGGCTGGGTCATTACACATACTGACAGGTTTCAGAGGAACAGCCGTGTTAGTCTGTATTCGCAAAAAGAAAAGGAGTACTTGTGGCACCTTAGAGACTAACCAATTTATTTGAGCATGAGCTTTCGTGAGCCACAGCTCACTTCATCAGATGTTGACATCAGATGAAACATCTGATGAAGTGAGCTGTGGCTCACGAAAGCTCATGCTCAAATAAATTGGTTAGTCTCTAAGGTGCCACAAGTACTCCTTTTCTTATTACACATACTGAATCTATTTCCCTAAGTTAAGTATCCTCACACCTTCTTGTCAACTGTCTAAATGGGCCATCTTGATTATCACTACAGAAGTTTTTTTCTCCTGCTGATAATAGCTCTTCTTAACTAATTAGCCTCTCTCAGTTTGTATGGCAACTTCCAACTTATCTGTATGTATATATCTATCTTCTTACTATAGGTTCCATTCTATGCATCTGATGCTCAAATAAATTTTTTAGTCTCTAAGGTGCCACAAGTCCTCCTTTTCTTTTTGCGGATACAGACTAACACGGCTGCTACTCTGAAACCTGACATCTACAGTCATGTTTGTCATGCCACACCTTTGGCTCAATACCATTGGGGTTTTGGCATTTTAGGGTTAACCTGTGGCTTCCCTTTATAAAATTAAGTTCTCTTTTTCCTCCTGAAGGATCAAACCCTGATTTCTCTTGCTTAACAGAATTCACTGGCTGGTTGGGTGTGCTCTCTGTGCTAACAGCTATTAGCAAAAAGAAAAGGAGGACTTGTGGCACCTTAGAGACTAACCAATTTATTTGAGCATGAGCTTTCGTGAGCTACAGCTCACTTCATCAGATGCATACCGTGGAAACGGCTGTTCCTCTGAAACCAGCTATTAGCAAGTCCTTCTTCTCCCTGCCAGCCAAGTAATTTGCATTACCCCAGACAGGAGCCAGTTCACCAGTTTTCAGATCCTAAACTGCTACCAATTCCAAGGCTGGACTCTGTTTTAAAGAGATACCGTCCATTTTCACTAACAAGCTAGACTCAAAGTTCTGTGGTCCTTCCATTACCAACCTCTGATTCCACATGGAATTAGATGTTAAGTTCACCAAGATACTACAAGTCATATCCAAAGTGCCTGGAGATGACAGTTTACCGGCCATCCCCTGCATTCTCAAGAGATTAACTGCCCAGCTGTTCTGCTCTGCAGACTCAGCTACCCTGTCTTCCCTCTGAACCGGAGACACAGACTGTTCACTTACCGAATCAGCATGGAGACACTCCTCTCTCGACAACCTTGTCTCCCCCACAAGCTGGCCAAACCTAGCCACTTGGTTAAAGGAGTGTTCAACTTTCTTAACAGCTTTCACTCCATCTGAGACCTTCTCAGAGCTATCCACACTGGATCTTTCAACAGGAAAGTCAGTGGATCCATTCACAGCAGAAAATGTCCGGCTGTTAGGAACTGAAACTTTCTTGGTTAAATCACTTTCACACCCTTCAGTTGCTGTAAACTGCTTGCAAAGACTCCATGAGGATTCCTTTCCCTAGGGGCTTTTCTATGCAACAATTCATCCTTCACAGAAATTCTGCCTTTTCCCTCTTCACCTAGGGCTTGCTCTAGAGGAACACTTTCCTGAGCAACAACAGACTCTTTCTGGGTCTCCCTTACATCCAGAATCACCTCTGGCCCATCAGGTGGATTCCTACACAATCCCCTTTCAGGCAAACTGACAGATTTCCTAGATAAAAGGTCAGAAGCATTCTCCTTCCCTTTGCCACACACAAGTTCAGGAATCTTTTCCTTCTTGCTACAGGTTTCCACACGCTCAGTAGGTAACACAATCAAATCCCCTTCATGCTCTCCTTGTGCCCTGGCTAGGATCTCACCCTGATCAGACAGAGCTGCGACACCCTTTCCCAGCCACACACTAGCAACGTGCAAAATACAAGCACCAGAATTGTCTGGTCTCTGGGATTTTGCCATGACACTGACTGGATGCAACCTAGTTACAGGGCCATTCTCCCGAGCAGACACAAACTTAGGACCCTTCCCTTCCTGGGCTTTAGCTGAATCCAGAACCAGCTCTGAGACAACTGCACGACCCTCAACCATCACAGGCTGAAAGGCCCCTTCTGTCTGCTCCACAGACAAAGAAGAGCTGGAGACACATTCTCCTTTACCTGACACCCAGCTTGGGATCTCATTCCCCTAGCCCCAGCACACAAGGCTGGTCACAGACAACTGCTTGGAGACCGGGGTAGCTCCCTCCATAGGCAAGTCAATACCCCTGACAGACACGTTTCCTTCACTGTCCCAATTCTCCACCCAGCTAACAGGTAAGGTCCAGGGACACTCATCTTCCACTCTCCTTGCCTTCCCACCCTGCTGACTAGACAAAGCCATCAGCTCACAAGGCCGCCTAGGCTCATCCAAACTTTCCTTACCAGGCACATTGCCACTCCCAACAGATAACCTGCTGCTCTTTTCACTACTCTGAGGTACTTCCAGCAAATCACAGTTACCTTTTCCAGGTTCACTTTTACAAGCTGTACTAGCCAACAATCCATCACCCATCAAAAATCGACCCTTTCCTTCCTCAGTTAGGGCTTCCACCTGACCATCCACTTTCATCTGAGAAACATTGTCCTGACCAATGAGTTCTTTCTGCTCTTTATCTAACTCCAGATTCACTTCTGAGACATTAGACAGACATTCCGAAACCTCATTCACAGACAAACTGCTCTTTTCCTTAGACAAACCTTCGGAGAAACCCGCCCCAGGCAAATCATTGCCCATGATAGACACAGGTTTAAGATCATTCCTTTCCTGTGACTGGCTACCTGGACTGAACAAAGCTTTAATATTTTCCCCAATCAAAAGATCCTTAGGCAGTAACTTCCTTATACCAACTATAACTTCATGTTTCAGAGTAACAGCCGTGTTAGTCTGTATTCACAAAAAGAAAAGGAGTACTTGTGGCACCTTAGAGACTAACCAATTTATTTGAGCACAAGCTTTTGTGAGCTACAGCTCACTTCATCAGATGCATACATATAACTTCATGCTTAGAACCATCCCATTCAAGGTGGATTCTGGCTAAAGGCAGCTTACAGTAAACTCACAGAGGACTACAACATTCACACTATGATTTGGTAAGTAATCTTCCTCTTTCACTAGATCTGCTTTAACAAGAGTGATGTTAGAAGCCGTAATTTGCCCTAAACAGCTTTTACCATTGACTTTTACACTCTCTGAATTTTTCACCACAACTCCCATCCAGAGCATTGGCACAATGTATGGGGCCACCCTCTACTGAACTCACAGTAAGAGCATTTCCGTATAAGGTGGCAGTGTTGGGGTACATTTGGTTACACCCAGACAACTGCTCAGAGTCATGCAACATACCAACATTGTTATAAACTGGACTTCCAAGAGGATACAGTTTCTGCTCTTCTTCCATTGCTTTTTTGACTGGAAGCAGAAGTCTGGGCGTCTTCTGTTGCATCTGGTGAGCTTTCTTCTTCCTTTCATCAGCTTCTTTTTCGAATTCAGCATTCATTTCTTTGGCTTCTTTCTCCAGCTGGGCCAAGGCTTGCTTCGCTCTCATTCGAATATCTGCCAGTTTTTGTTCATGCTCAAGTTGCAGATTACTTGCTGCCTTCTGCATTCTAATTGCTTCTCAGGTAAGCCCTGTGCTCCTGCCTTCTGATCACTGGCCATTAACAGAGCTCTCAGTTCTTGATTTGTAGCTTTCTTTCTAAAGCTTATCCTCTTTTCTGAACACAAATCTTTCAGGGCTTTTTTGTCAAGCCCCTCATATGCTCTTTGCTCACCCATTGCAACTGCTCTTTAACCAACCAAACTCTCAATACCTAAAGTCAAATTTGGATAGTGTGGGGTTCTGAACTAAAGCTTAATTGACCTGGTTCTGTGGATCCTAGCACGACTACGCCACTGTAACGATGCTGGTTCTGGCGGGACCCAACGGAGAGTGCCAATTCAGGACAAATTGCTTCAAGCAGGGCAGTTACAGCCCCAGGCTGGGGTAGTTTTTCCACCTCTAAGGCACCAAACCAGCCAGACAGAGAGGACTTCGGTCTCACCCCACCGGCTAACCACAAGTCACACAAGCAATTCCCTTAGACATTCCAGTTCCCCAGTATCACCACCAGGGCCACCCGTTATGGGGGTGAATGGTTATGAAAACCAATACCCCAGTGAAAGAAAAACGGTTCTCTCGATCCCAAAGGACCAAGCCCCAGACCCAGGTTAATATACAAGTCAGATCTTACCCACAAAACTCGCGGTTGCCAATCCTTTAGAATCTAAAATCTAAAGGTTTATTCATAAAAGGAAAAGATACAGACGAGAGCTAGAATCGGTGAAATGGAATCAATCACATCCAGTGATGGCCAAGTTCTTGGTTCAGGCTTGTGGCAGTGATGGAATAAACGGCAGGTTCAAATCCAGTCTCTGGAGAACGTCCCCAGCTGGGATGGGTCGTTCAGTCCTTGGTTCAGAGCTTCAGTGTAGCCAAGTCCCTCCAGAGGCAGGAAGCAGGATTGAAGACCAGGTGGAGGAGCTGCCGCAGCTTTTTATAGTCTCTTGCCAGGTGGTCTCTGCTTTCCTTGTCCCAGAGACAAGCTGCCCCTCACATGGCCTGGAAAACCCTCAGAGGTCTGTCCATAGGCAGGTCCCTGTGTACCTGGCTGAGTCGCAAGGTGTATCTGCCTTCTCTCAGTGGGTCAGGTGTGTCGCTGATGGTCCTTCATGGGCCATCCGGCCAGCTAGGCAGAGCTGAACCAACATGTCTGGGGTGTCCCCCAGAAGCACAGCACAAGTTTGAACTACAGACAGTAGAGAGCCAATACTTATAACTTTAAATACAACAATGATACATGCAAGCAGAGAGCATATTCCTAAGCAGCAAACCCTAACCTTGTCTTAGACACCTTATTTGACCCCCTTTATAGAAGATTTGGTGCCACTACAGGACCTTGGTTGCAACGATGATCTATACGGTCCCAGTTCATGTCAATAACGTCACAGGTGGGTGGAGAGGCACAGAGCTGGGGGAAGAAATGGAGGGGCAGGGCTAGCAGTAATGAGGGGCACTGAGCAATGGGAGCGGTGGCAGCTCCCAGCAGGCTGCAAGGGCATCCTAACCCCGGCTTGCCCTGTGCCTCAGTTTACCCATCTGAAGAATGGAGCCCCCCACCACACCCCTGGCGAGCTAAGGAATATCTGGGGCTGTTATATGTAGACCACTGGCGATAGGGGGGCGCAGCACAGGGCCCGGGGCATGGGCTAGAGGGGACCTAGCAGGCCCACCCCACTGGCCCCAGCCCGGCAGCACCATTCCCCCCACTCCTGCCAGTGTCCCAGAGACCAAACCCCTGGCTCGCTGCCTTCCTCCTGGGGGAGGCACTGTGCCGCACAACCCTCGTTGTGCGGGCATCCAGCCGGCCAGGAGCTGTTGGACCCTCCTGGCCTGCGGAGCTGGAGCTGGTCTGCCTGGGACCTGGGGGGCACCGTCAGGGGCCTGGCTCCCCCACGGGTGGGGCTGAGTGTGAACGGGGCGGGGGAAGCCATCTCAGGGCAGCCCAGCAGCGGGAGGAAGCCACGGTGAGTCAGGGATTCCTGTTTGCGTGGTGGGGCTGGGGCTGGCGGGATGGAGAGGTCGCCTGGGGCTTCCGGGTCACAGAGCAGCCCCGGGCGCCGCATACCAGGGACAGGTGTCTCCTGGTCAGCAGGGGGATCAGCACCACCACTGTGGTGTGGGGGGGTGTTAAGAGTCCCCCTTCCCACGGGCTGCAGCAGACAGGGCACAGCAACCCCGTGGGGCAGAGGCTGTCCGGGGCAGAGTGCTGCAGAGCACCCAGCAGAGGCAGAGGCTGCCACAGAATCATAGAAGATCAGGGTTGGGAGAGACCTCTGGAGGTCATCTAGTCCAACCCCCCGCTCAAAGCAGGACCAATCCCCAACTAAATCATCCCAGCCAGGGCTTTGTCAAGCCTGACCTTAAAAATAACTAAGGAAGGAGATTCCACCACCTCCCTAGGTAACGCATTCCAGTGTTTCACCACCCTCCTAGTGAAAAAGTTTTTCCTAATATCCAACCTAAATCTCCCCCACTGCAACTTGAGACCATTACTCCTCGTTCTGTCATCTGCTACCACTGAGAACAGTCTAGTGCCATCCCCTTTGGAACCCCCTTTCAGGTAGTTGAAAGCAGCTATCAAATCCCCCCTCATTCTTCTCTTCCGCACACTAAACAATCCCAGTTCCCTCAGCCTCTCCCCATAAGTCATGTATTCCAGTCCCCTAATCATTTTTGTTGCCCTCCGCTGGACTCTTTCCAGTTTTTCCACATCCTTCTTGTAGTGTGGGGCCCAAAACTGGACACAGTACTCCAGATGAGGCCTCACCAATGTCGAATAGAGGGGAACGATCACGTCCCTCGATCTGCTGGCAATGCCCCTACGTATACATCCCAAAATGCCATTGGCCTTCTTGGCAACAAGGGCACGCTGTTGACTCATATCCAGCTTCTCATCCACTGTAACCCCTAGGTCCTTTTCTGCAGAACTGCTGCCGAGCCATTCGGTCCCTAGTCTGTAGCGGTGCATTGGGTTCTTCCGTCCTAAGTGCAGGACTCTGCACTTGTCTTTGTTGAACCTCATCAGATTTCTTTTGGCCCAATCCTCCAATTTGTCTAGGGCCCTCTCTATCCTATCCCTACCCTCCAGCGTATCTACCTCTCCTCCCAGTTTAGTGTCATCTGCAAACTTGCTGAGGGTGCAATCCACACCATCCTCCAGATCATTTATGAAGATATTGAACAAAACCGGCCCCAGGACCGACCCTTGGGGCACTCCACTTAATACCGGCTGCCAACTAGACCTGGAGCCATTGATCACTACCCGTTGAGCCCAACAATCTAGCCAGCTTTCTATCCACCTTATAGTCCATTCATCGAACCCATACTTCTTTAACTTGCTGGCAAGAATACTGTGGGAGACCGTGTCAAAAGCTTTGCTAAAATCAAGGAACAACATGTCCATCACTTTCCCCTCATCCACAGAGCCAGTTATCTCCTCATAGAAGGCAATTAGATTAGTCAGGCATGACTTGCCCTTGGTGAATCCATGCTGACTGTTCCCTACCACCCTGCTCTCTGACCAGGGTCGCCTCTGTGCCCCGCTCCCAGTCCTGGCATCAGGGATCCCCCAGCCCCACTGGCTGTTCGGGGAGGGGTCAGCCAGCACCTCCTGGTGGGCTGTGGGGCTGGCATGGAGGGTGGGCACCAGCGAGGGGGCACGGGGCAGGCTCTCACCTTCGGAGATGTTGACGGCGAAGGGGCTCCGGGGGATCTGGGTGCCGGCGAAGGTGACGCAGATGGTGTGGGGTCCCTCCAGCATGGGCCGGTAGGTGCAGCGGAAGGTGCTGTCACCTTTGTCCTCCAGCACCACCTCCACGGTGTCGCGCCGGCCCTGCGGGTCCACGATGACCACGCCCACGTCGCCCGTGCCCGCACCTGGCACAGACAGACAGCGTGAGTGCCAGACCCTGGCAGGGCTCCCCCAGCCCCCCCAGGCCCTGGCCTCCGCCCCACACCCCTACCTGCTGTGTAGATGTCGAAGTAGGTGGGCTTGTTGGCCACGTTTCCCACGGGCTCCAGGCCGGGCCCCCGCGCGGTCACCTTGTTGGCATCGCCCAGCGCCATGCCCACATGGACATTGAAGGGGCTCTTGTCGATGTTCTGCCCGGCAAACAGCACCGTGACCTGGGCCAAGAGAGCGCTGGGTGAATACCTGCCCGGGCCCCAGGGAGCGGGCGAGGGGTCAGCCGCAGCCAGGGGGGCACTGGGGTGGCGGCAGAGCCCCCTGGCCAGGAGGGGGCTGGGCTTCTGTTTGCATAGGGCTTGTGACCTGCTAGAGCACTTCGCGGCCTGAACGCTCCTGAATGCGGCCACCTCTGGGGGGGGACACGGCAGCGAGGGCAGGAGAACCCCGCATCCAGCAATCCAACAGCCCCCTGTGACTGACATAACCTATGACCGGGTAGATCATATATATATTTGCAGAAAATATTGTACAGAGGTTGTGGTGTGAGGTGTCATGGACAGGTTAGGATTGGCTGGGTAGGATTATGCTGTCTGTATGGGTGTATCATCGTTGTGGTTGAAGTGATGAACATTGGCTATGTACCTGTACCTCAATGTGCTTGATTCTAAGTAGCCTCAGGGAAGCATTTGGTCAGCTTCTTGAGAAGGGACTATTCTCAGTAAGTGCCCAGTCAAGAAACACTTAACTGACAGTGGACCTTGGGAGAAGCCGATCCACATCCGAGTTCTCCTGGGAGCCTTCAAACTAAGTAGGGGGGATTTGACAGCAGCCTACTGAAGGGGGGTCCAAAGAGGATGGAGCTCGGCTGGTCTCAGTGGTGGCAGATGACAGAACGAGGAGCAATGGTCTCAAGTTGTAGTGGGGGAGGTTTAGGTTGGATATTAGGAAAAACTTTTTCACTAGGAGGGTGGTGAAGCACCAGAATGGGTTACCTAGGGAGGTGGTGGAATCTCCTTCCTTTGAGGTTTTTAAGGTCAGGCTTGACAAAGCCCTGGCTGGGATGATTTAGTTGGGGATTGGTCCTGCTTTGAGCAGGGGGTTGGACTAGATGACCTCCTGAGGTCTCTTCCAACCCTGATATTCTATGATTCGAACATGTAAACAATGGCGTCGGCCTGTAGAGAGCTGAGTCATGCAGGGACATGTGACTTGCCCACGTGACTCCAAACGCCATCTTGGTGCTGTGAGGGGACCTGCCACCTGGAGGAGACGATAAAAGGCAGCTGCCTCATCTCCACGTGGTCTTCAGTCCTGCTTCCTGCCTCTGGAGGGACCTTGCTACAAACTGAAGCTCTGAACCAAGGACTGAACGACCCATCCCAGCTGGGGACGTTCTCCAGAGACTGGATTTGAACCTGCCGTTTATTCCATCACTGCTGCAAGCCTGAACCAAGAACTTGGCCATCACTGGCTGTCATTGATTCCATCTCACCCATCCTAGCTCTCATCTCTATCTTTTTTCCTTTTATGAATAAACCTTTAGATTTTAGATGCTAAAGGATTGGCAACAGCGGGATTTGTGGGTAAGATCTGATTTGTATATTGACCTGGGTCTGGGGCTTGGTCCTTTGGGATCGGGAGAACCGTTTTCCTTTCACTGGGGTCTTGGTTTTCATAACCAGTCGTCCCCATAACGAGTGGCCCTGGTGGTGATACTGGGGAACTGGAGTGTCTAAGGAAATTGCTTGTGTGACTTGTGGTTAGCCGGTGGGGTGAGACTGACGTCCTCTCTGTCTGGCTGGTTTGGTGCCTTAGAGGTGGAGACCCACCAGTCCGGGGCTGTAACTGCCCTGCTTGAAGCAATTTGTCCTGAATTGGCACTCTCCGTTGGGTCCCGCCAGAGGCCGCATCGTTACACCCCCCGGGACATGGGGAGCCCCCCCCAACCCTCACACAGCAGCTGTGTGGCCCTGGACAGAGGGGCCGACAGGGCCCAGCCAGCGGTACCAGCCCTTCCCCGTCCCGCAGCACCAGCTGGGGGCTCCAGCCGGGCGGGCAGCTCACCTTGTGCAGCCCAGCCACCTTGGGCACGTAGGTCACCGAGTACGTCCGCTTCTTGTCGTTGTTGGGGACCACCTTGGCCTGCGGAGGAAGGCCCCAGAGGTGAGGCTGGGGCAGAGGCTATGCCAGGGGGGACTGTTCCCCAGCACCCCACCCTCAGGAGGGCCCCAGCCGTGCCCAGCTGTGCCCCAGGGCGACTCACTCACATGGTGCCCACCAGAGAGAGGAGAGCAGCAAGGTGCAGGGCATCATTGAGAGTCACACAGGGAATCAGGGTCAGAGCCGACGATAGAACCCAGGCGTCCTGGCTCCCAGCCCCCTGCTCCAACCCACCAGAACCCAACCCAACCCACCCCCCTCCGAGCTGGGGTTAGAACCCAGGCGTCCTGGCTCCCAGCCCCCAGCTCCGACCCACCAGAACCCAACCCAACCCACCCCCCTCCGAGCTGGGGTTAGAACCCAGGCGTCCTGGCTCCCAGCCCCCTGCTCCGACCCACCAGAACCCAACCCAACCCACCCCCCTCCGAGCTGGGGTTAGAACCCAGGCGTCCTGGCTCCCAGCCCCCAGCTCTGACCCACCAGAACCCAGTCCCCTCCCAGAGCTGGGGATAGAACCCAGGCGTCCTGGCTCCCAGACCCCCAGGTCTAACCACTAGACCCAGCTGCTCAGAGCTCCTGCTCTCTGTTTGCCCTGGCCCCACCAGGGGGATCCCCAGGGCAGGGGGTGCGGGAGTGGCAGGCCGGCCCCCAGGAGCCCCTACCTCCTCGGTGTGTCCCTCGGGGTCCTCGATGTAGACCAGCACCTCGCCCAGCCCCGCCTCCAGGGTCTCCACCGTGAACTGGGCCGGCTTCAGCACTGTGTTCCCGTGGGGCTCGATCCCTGCGGCGCCGGGACAGTGGAGCTCAGGGGGGGGGGCACCAGCCGGGGCTGCTCCCCCATAGCCCTGCCCGGAGCGCTTCTACCCCTCCCCCACAGCCCCAGTTCCTGCCCCTCCCCCACACCCAGTTCCCTGCCCCTCCCCTGCTCCCAGTTCCTGCCCCTCTCCCTGCCCCTCCCCCACACCCAGTTCCTGCCCCTCCCCTGCTCCCAGTTCCTGCCCCCATCCTGCCCTGTCCAGTTGTGCCTGCTCCCCCTCCCTGCAGCCCTGGCCCCCAGGGGCCCCTCCCACGTGGGGCAGGGTGTAATGGAGCAGGTACCCCTGCCCCAGGCCCCCCCAGCCCCAGGGGTGGGGCCCTACCGGGGCCGTAGGCAATGGCCTTCTTGGGGTTCAGCTGCTTGGAGCGCAGGGGGGCCCCAGGCTTCAGCTTGGCCTTGGGGAACTGGGACAGGTAGGTCATGACGGAGTGTTCGTCCACATCGGGGTCCACGATCTCCTCCGGGGCGATCACCTGGGGGGAGGGAGCGGGGCCTGTGCTCAGGGCGTGCCCCCGAGGGCCCCCCAGCCCCACCGAGAGCCCCCCCGCCCCGATGCGCCCCTGCCCCCAGGAGCCCCCCAGCCCCACCGAGAGCCCCCCCACTCGACGCGCCCCTGCCCCCGAGAGCCCCCCAGCCCCACCAAGAGACCCCCCACCCCGACGTGCCCCTGCCCCCGGGAACCCTCAGCCCCACTGAGAGCCCCCCCGCCCCATGCGCCCCTGCCCCCAGGAACCCCCAGCCCCACCGACAGCCCCCCGCTCGACACGCCCCTGCCCCCGAGAGCCTCCCATCCCCACCGAGAGCCCCCCACCTGACGCGCCCCTGCCCCCGAGAGCCAACATCGAGCCCCCCATCCCCACCGAGAGCCCCCAGCCCCGACATGCCCCTGTCCCCGAGAACCCCCCAGCCCCACCAAGAGCCCTGAGCCCCAACGCGCCCCTGCCCCCTAGAGCCGACACCCAGAGCTCCCCAGCCCCACCGGGAGCCCCCCGCTCTGACGTGCCCCTGCCACTGAGAGCTCCCCCAACCCCAGAGAGAACCCCCCAGCCCCAACATGCCCCCCCAGAGCTCCCAGCCTCCTAAGAGCCCCCAGCCCCAATGTGCTGCCCCCAGGGCTCCGCTGCCCCCCAATCTTGACTGGGGGGGGGGCCGAGGGGGCAGAAAATGTCAACCTGGGTTCCCAGCAGCTGGCCAGCCTGTTGGGGGCCGTGCCAGGTGCTGAGTGGGAGCCACCAACCCCTTCACCCTGAGGTGCCAGTGTAACACCCCCTTCCGCTGCCCCGGATGCATTCCCCAGCGCAGGGACAGGCCCTGTCTGGGTCCCTAACAAGGCTGGGGTGACACCCAGGCCCACCCAGCCCCAGGGGCAACTCTCCCATGTATACCCTGAGATGGGAAGCAGGCCCGACTGGTTCCCGGGGTGCTGGCTGTGGGAGCTGTGTCCATGCCTGGCTTCCCCGCCTGCCCCCAGCCCAGAGAACAGCCCCGGAGTGCCCAGGGTTGCCCCCCATCTGGCCCCCATGCGGGTGGGGGGTGTGTGCCCCAGCCCAGAAACGGCCCCAGAGTGCCCAGGGGTGCCCCCCCGTCTGGCCCCCATGTGGGGGGGGCATGCCCCAGCCCAGAGAACGGCCCCAGAGTGCCCAGGGGTGCCCCCCACCGAGAGCCCCCCCGCCTCGACGCACCCCTGCCCCCGAGAGCCCCCCAGCCCCACCGAGAGACCCCCGCCCTGACGCACCCCTGCCCCCGGGAACCCCCAGCCCCACCAAGAGCCCCCCCGCCCAGAGAATGGCCCCAGAGTGCCCAGGGGTGCCCCCCGTCTGGGTCCCGTACCTGGGGCACACCTAGCCAATCGTCCGCTTGCTGCATGGCTTCCCGGGCATTCTCCACCGGCTGGTTGGGGTCCCAGGTCTCCCAGTCCGGGCACAGGCCTATGGGGCAGGAGTTCGGGAGACGGAGTCAGACCGGCGGGCGGGGCGGGCACGGCCTTGGCAGAGAGATACGTCTCGCCAGGAGCCCTGCTGACAATGGGGCATTGTGGGCTTCCCTGGCACTGTGCCAGCTCTGGTCTGGGGGCTCCTGGATCCCTGCTGGGGTCTCCACAGGCATGGGAGCCCCCCACTCTTGCAGGGGGGAGGAGACAAACAGGAGCCAGATTCCTGTGCCCCCCGATTGGACTCAGGACGGCTCCTTCCTTGCTCCTGTCCAGCCTAGAGCTACCTGTGGAGGGAGTGCGCCGAGTGGTAGAGCCAGGCCTGGCCCTGTGCGTGCCTCAGTTTCCCCATCTGGGCCATGCAGCAGGCACGGGTGTATTGGCCCGGCCAGGCTGGGAACGTGTTGGGAGCTTGGCGCTCCCAGGCAGTGAGAGCTGGCGAAGGGCAGAGAACTGGACTGTTCCAAATATTAGGCTCAGAGCGATGTGCCCGTTGGTGCCACGCCCAGAGCCGCCCTCCACATGGTGCTGCGCTCCCCCCTACCCTGCCCAGTGGCACCCAAGGTGTCTGGCTAAGCCCGGCCGCTGCCAGGTACCATGTCCCCAGCGCTGAAATGCAGCCCCCTCTGGGGTGGGATGCAGCAGCTGTCTGCCAGAGCAGGGCAGCCGGGCAGGATGGGAAGAGGAGATGGCAGGCCTACAAGCCGTGTGTGCAGGGGGACAGGGAGATGGAGGACCCCCAAGCTGCGGGGGGATAGGGAGATGGGGTCCCCCCAAGCCATGTGCGCAGGGGGAGGGGGAGCTGGGGGACCCCCGAGCCGTGGGGGGGGAATGGGGAGATGGGGGCCCACAAGCCATGTGTGCATGGGGGACAGGGACCTGTGGGATCCCCAAGTCATGTGCGCAGGGGGACAGGGAGCCCATGGACCCCCAAGCTGGGGGGGGGGCGCACCTGTGTGTGTACCTGTGGTGGGGGGGGCGCATCTTGAATGGGGGCACATGTCTGGGGGGGGATTTGCACTGCCGTGTGCTGTGGGGTCTGCATGTTGGGAGTGGGGGAAGGGCAGGGCATGGCCTTGTGTGTTGAGTGTGGTGCACAGGCCCTGGGGGGGTTCCGGGGGGGGCTGTGTGTGCTGGGGGGGTGCTGTACAGGGAGTGGGGGGCAGGTGTGTACAGTGTGTGGATATCGGAGCTGGGTGTCTGTCAGGGGGGGTGGGGGTGTCTGCGGGGGTGAACAGGGGATGTCTGTAGGGGTCTTTGTATAGGTGGGTGTCTGTAGGGTGTGCGTGTAGGGGAGTGTACTGGGTGTGGGTATATAGTGGATGTCTGGGGGTGTACAGGGCAGGGGGGTGTACAGGGGGTGTACTAGGCACGTGTACAGGGCTACAGGGTGGGTACAGGGCAGGAACAAGGGTGTGGGGGGCATACAGGGAGGTATGGGAATGTATGGGTGGCATATGGGGGAACAGGGGAGGTACAGGGGCATATGCGGGGTGTGCGGCATATGGGGAGTACAGGGGGCATATGGAGGGGTACAGGGATATGGGGGGTACAGGGCAGGTACAGGGGGGTCCGAGGCAGGTACAGGGGGTATGAGGGTGTATGGGTGGATCTGGGGCTGGTATGGGGGGGTACAGGGCAGGTATGGGGACGGGGGGACAGGGGATATGGGAGGATCCGGGGCAGGGCTGAGAGGGTCCAGGGGTGTATGGGTGGGTGGATACAGGGGGTCTGGGGCAGGTCAGGGGGGGTGCAGGGGATACGGTGTGGCAGGGGGTCCAAGGGTGTATGGGTGGATACGGGGGGTCCAGGGCAGGTCAGGGGATATGGTGGGGTCCAGCGGGTCCAGGGGTGTATGGGTGGATATGGGGGGTCCAGGGCAGGTATGGGGAGGTCCAGGGGGGTATGGGTGGATCCGGGGAGTCCGGGGCAGGTCCAGGGAGTCACTCACCCGGGGCGCAGTTGTCCACCAGGGCGCCCAGGGCTTTGCCGTCCTGCCAGTCCCGGTGGAAGTTGGTGATGGGCAGCTGGGGCACCTTGTTCTGGATCCAGCCCAGCAGCCGCTGCTTCGGCGTCTGCTTCTTGGCGTCCTCCTCGTCCTCGTCCTCCCACATGGGCATGGAGATGGAGTAGTGCAGGATCAGCGTCCACACCAGCCCCAGGATCAGCTTCAGGTTCCCGTCCACGATGGCTTTACTGTCTGTGGGGACAGGGGGGTCAGGCAGGGGGCGCCGGCTGCCCCTTGAGGGGGGTCTCACGGGCATCAGCAGCCCCCTTGTGGGCATCGGGCCGGGATCACCCGGGACATGGCTGGCAGGTGCAAAGCAGCCCCCCCGGCGCCCCTCACACCCGACCCGCAGCCCCATCCTGCCCCCTGTCCTGGGGGAGAGCCAGAGGCAACTTGCTCAGGTCGGGGGCGGGGGGAAAGATCCCCATCGCCAGTACTCCCCCCACCCCAACAGTATCCTCAAACTGGGCAGCTGGGGGCTCCCCTCGGCAGTGACCTGGGGCCCCCCCACCCATGGCTCTCCAGCGGGGGTGCATGGGGTGCTGTGTGACCCTCCCCTGCCCCGCCCCACCCCCTGTGCCCCGTGCTCTGGCAGCGTGCCAGGCCTGGGTCCAGGGAACAATGCGCCCGCCCGCCCCTTCCTGCTCCTCACTCTTTCCATAAACACTCGCCGGGCGGAGCCGCAGGGGCTGGGCTGAGAGCAGAGCTGGGGGGGGCCCTAACAATGGACCCCCCCCAGGTCTTAGGCTCAGGAGGGACAGGGGGTGCCCCAGGGCAGGGGGGCCCAGTGCAGGCCGAACACTGAATGCCTCCAATCCAGCCTGATCCCCCCCCCCGCCCCACTGCAGCTCCTTCCCCCTCCCCCTGCGCCTCTGGTCTCTGCCCTGGATTCCCCCCGCCATGCTGTCACTCCGCTGCCCCCCCCCCCCCCCCCGCCCCACACGGCCAGGCATCCTGCTAAGCCCAAGCTGCGGGAGAATCCCCGCCAGCGCGGAGCGCTACGGAGCTTCTGACACACAACCGGCCAGTCCCCCTCCCAGCCCGCAGGGGGCAGCGCTCCTCCCGGAAGCATTGCGCCATGGCCTGTGGGAGAGGGGAACGCCGGCCCGGCTTGCTTCACACCCCCAGCAGGCCCTGCACCTCTGCCCGGCTGAGGGGGCAGCTGGGCCAAGCGGGGAGATGCCAATGCTGGAGGAATGGTGGGCCCATTCCTGGGCGCGGTGCAGGCTGGGTCTGTGCCAGCCCCCTGCCCCAGCTGGACGCCAGTGGGTATGCCCCGGGTGGGCAGGACTTTCCCACGAGGGTGCCCTCCGCTCAGTGCTGGTGCCACGCGGCGGGGCGTGACCCCTGCCATCCCGGCACTTGTCAGCTTTGCCGGCCATGTTCTGCCCTCCCATGGGGCAGGGAGGGACTGTCTCGTACCCAGCATCACCCAGCGGCCGCACCTCACCCCAGAGGTGGCTGCATTTCAGAGCTGGCGGTCCAACCCGCGTGTGGGTCTGAGACGTCCATGGGCCGCTAGCTCCGCACGCCGGGGACGCGAGGCTGGGGGCTGCCGGGCTCAGCAAAGCATGAGCGGCCTTCCAGCAGCGTAGAGCCTGGGCTCCCAGGGGGCATCGCTGCACAAACCCTCCTCGCCCGGACTAACAACAGCCCCCTGCCCCCCGCCAGCACCGGGAAACTGAGGCAGGGCGACTGACTCAACCAAGATAAACCAGTGAATCAGTGGAAAAGCCAAGCACAGAACCCAGGAGTCCCGGCTCCCCACACCTCCCCAACCATTTAACTCCCCTCCCCTCCCCCAGCCAGGAATGGAACCCAGGAGTCCTGGCTCCCAGATCGTCTGCTCTAAGCACTACACCCCTCCCCAATATAGCCCCCTGGCCTCCCGCTCCTCCCCACTCCCAAGGCTCAGCTCCCCCCCCCACCCCCTCGCTCTGTGGGTTCCCCCCAGGCAGCCCATGTGGGACAGGGGCAATTGGGATGCTAGGTGAGTGGGGGGCCCTGCGCTGTGGCCCCCCAGGGTGTGGGGGAGGGGAGCCCGGATGCTAGGCAGGGGGGAGGGGCTCTGCGCTGTGGGCACCCCCCCCCGGCGAGTGGGGGAGGGGCGGTGGACATGGAAAAAGCGATTGGATTTGGCCCAGGGAGGTAATGGGCTGCAGATGTTCCCAGCCAGGCTCCATCGATCCCTGTGGGGGGAGGGGAGCGCGGGGGAGGGGGCAGAGCAGGGGCGGAGCTGTTGCCGAAGGGGACCCCCCCCAGCAGGCGCAAGGGGGCCGGGTCCCGTGCCCAGCGCTGACCCTGACGCAGGCCGGGCGTCCTGCCCAGCCAGCCTCTGACCTTGAGGCGACCTGGGGGGGCTGATCCCGCTCGGCGGGTGGGGGGGGGCAGGTCTGGGAGACCGGGGAGCACCCGGCCCCAGCTTAGCCCAGGATGGGGCGACCAAGGGAGTGGCCCAGAGTGGCCCAACCCCACCCCCAGCTCTGCCAGCCGCAGTGCCAGGGCTCGAAGCCTGATTTGTTCTGGCTCGGAGGGGGGCTGTGCTGGGGGGGGCAACAGCTGCTGTTCCCAAGGGCCCCCCCAGCTGCCTTTGTCCACCAAAGGGAGCCGCTCAGCTGTTCGCTGCAGAAGGGGCGGCAGCCGGGCAGCAGCTGCGAGGGGGGGAGCGGGGGGTGCTGTGGGGGGGACACGCTGAGAAACTGGCTCCTTTGTTCCAAGGGGCCAGGGGTCTGAGCAGAGAGGCCTGGGGCCCAATCCTGCACCCAGGCCGCCGAGCCTCAGCCCCAGGGGATTCGCCCCACAGATGGGGGGGGGTTAGGCCCCCGGGTTTGGAAATGACCTGTGCATTCCCCACCCCCCACCCCGTGGTTATTGCTGGGAGCCTTGCAGAGATCTCAGCGGGGCCAGCTGGGGGGTCAGCGTCCCAGGGAGATACTACGTGGGCAAAGCAGGGGCTCAGCAGGGGGTGCTGCGCCGAGGGGCAGGGTGGGGGCTCAGCGGGGGGCGCTGTACTGGGGGGCAGCGGGGCCCCCTCATGCAGGTGCTGCCTTGCAGAGGAGGTGCAGAGGTGAGCTCCTACCGAGCTGGCATCGTTACAGTCCAGGGGTCCTTGTGCCCGTTGCTGGCGAGACCCCCCAGCCACAGGGCTGAGCTCATGTTCATCCTGCCCCCCCCCCCATCAAGACAGCGTCACTGTGCGGCTCTCAGCCGACTGCCACATTCCCCAGAAGTGGCTGCACTGCCCCATGGGGCCAGGTGTGCACCCCGGGATGAAAGGCTCTCCCTACCCCCAGCTGTTATGGGGGGTGCCCTGGGTCTACCCAACATTAGGGGCACCAGGTTTAAATCCCAGAGGGTCGGGGGGATAGGCCCCCTTGAGCTACACCTGCTCTGGGCCTGCCCCCCCAGCCGTGCCTAGGCCCTGGGGACCAGGGGCAGGCCACACTCAGATCCCCCTTTTCCATCCCCGCACTGGGAGGGTCCCCCCAACCTCCCCCAGAAGGGCCCTGGTCCTGGATGGGAAGGGGGGGGTCGGCCTGTCAGCTCTGCGGCTGGATCAGAGGGGCCGGGGAGCAAGACAGCACGTCCGGGGGCCCCTGAAACCCACCCAGAAGAGGGCAGCAACTGGAGACAGTGAACAGCTGTGGGGTCCCCTGCCGGCCCCCCACCTAGCCCTGCTGCTGCACTTCTGACGGCTGAGTCCATCCCAGCGTGTCACCCCTTGGCAGGCCCTGGTGCCAGCACTCCAAGCTCTGCCCTCTGCCCGGCCCCCCAGAGCAAGGGGGAGACCCGAGGCCCCCCGCTGGGGCGGATCCCCCCCCCACCGGGTCTGAACATGCCAGCTCCATGCGTGTAACGAGTGTACAAGGCTCAGTTCCACCAGACTGAGGGGGCGATCAGACAGGTGGGGCAGGCAGGTGGCTGGGGGGGAAGGCGCGGGCCGGACCCTGCCGTCCTTCCTCCAGAGGGCTTTGCGGCACTGCTGGGCCAGCAGGACGGGTCAGGTCCCCGGCAGAGCCCGGCTGACCCAGGCCGAGCGGTTGCGAGGTTTCCCAGGGCTCCAGCAGGGGAAACAGCCCCAGCGGGAAGCTCGGCTTTCCGGCCTCGCGACTCCGGCCACCCCCCCGCTCATTGCTGCGGCCTGAGGTCAGCGCCGAGCAGCCCAGCCCGCCGTCTCCGGAGAGATGAGCTCACCACAGCACTGGAGGGAGCCAGCGGGCGGCTGTGAGCACAGCCGGGGGCGGAGGGGGCCTGGCGTGCGGCGTGGCCCCTCCCGGCCCCGGCAGGGAGCCGCAACGACCGCCCCAGGCCCAGACCACGGGGGCTCACTGAGGGCCACACAGCTGCCGGGCCTTGCTGTCTCCGGGGGGGTGGGGGGGGCGCCCTGCCTGCAGTCCCTGCCTGCGATGCCCCAGGGGTCTGCCTCAGCCACCGGGCCCACGCACGGCGCCACGGCCCGGCTGGCTGGCATGGCCAGTCGGGGAGCAGGGATGGGGACGAAGAGCGGGGTGGGGTCACTGGGGGCAGGGCTGGACGGACGGAGCCGCAGTGGGAGCAGGCGGGCGGGTGGGCAGTGCCACGGTGGGAGCGGGCAGGCAGAGCAGCAGTGGGAGCGGGCGGGCAGACGGAGCCCCATTGGGAGCGGGCGGGCGGGCAGGCAGATGGAGCCATGGTGGGAGCAGGCGGGCGGGCAGGCAGAGCCACGGTGGGAGCGAACAGGCGGGCAGGTGGGCGGGCAGTGGGAGCGAGCGGTGGGAGTGGGCGGGCAGATGGAGCCGTGGTGGGAGCGGGCGGGCGGGCAGGCAGGCAGAGCCACGGTGGGAGCGGGCGGGCGGGCGGGCAGGCAGGTGGGCGGGCAGTGGGAGCGGGCGGTGGGAGCGGGCAGGCGGGCAGAGGGAGCGGGCGGGCAGAGGGAGCCGTGGTGGGAGCGGGCAGGCGGGCAGGCTTGCGGGCAGAGTCACGGTGGGAGTGGGCGGGCAGACGGAGCCGGGGGGGAGAGGGCGTTTCCACGTCAGGAGGCGTCAGCCCCGGCACGTGGGACGGGCCCCTTACCCGGGAGAGTGGCTTCTGACCCCCCCCAGCACGACACACCCCCTGCCCCAGGGCCACACGTGCCCCAGAACCTGCCAACTCAAGCCCATCCCTGGGCTCCCGACCCCACCCGCACTGCTTGAGAACCAACCCGAGTGCGACAAGTTAGCAATGTGCTGATTGGCTGTTTCCTCTGACATCACAGACCCCGCCCCATTGCTCTCACCAATGGGTTGTGCCCAACATTATCGCTCTCTTTGACCCACTGCTGTAACCCCACCTGCTCCCCCCACCTGTGACACCGCCCCTATAGCCAGTCCCAGCCACGCCCCAGTGACCCCACCCCACTGTTTGTCCCTGCCCCGACCCTAGTAACTCCGCCCCCTTCCCCAGTGACCCCGCCCCTGCTGTCAGTCCCCTCCCTGTCCCCAGTGACCCCGCCCCCACAATTGTTCCCCTCCTGCCCCTACCCCAGCCCCATGTGGCACCCACTGTCTGCCCATTGCCCCGTCCCCCCACCCCCCCCAGCTTCCCCCCCAAACTCCCCATGGCAGCTCCCAGGCTCCTTGGCTGCACAGTGGGGGAGTTGCCCGGCCTGGGGGTGGGGGGAGAACAGCCCTGGGGACGGGAGAGGGGGGCACTGGGCCTGGGGCTGATGGCACTGGGCTTGGGGCCGATGGCCCAAGCTCAGCTGCTCATGGCAGCTGCCCCGAGCGAGCAGGGGCTGGGCCCGTGCAACGGGAGCAGGATTAGTTGGAGAATGTCGCCCCAGCCCCTGCCACCCACCAGCTGCCACCCAGCCCCACACTGGGGTGGGGGGGAAGAACCAGGCCTAGGTGCCCCCTTAGGGTGCTTCTTCCAGCGCCTCCCTGGCTGGGGGGGCGGGGGAAGAGGAGGGGAGGAAGGGCTCCATCTCCCTGGGACCCCCAGGATGGGGTGAGATGCTGTGCTGGATGCACCCATGGGGCAGGTGGTGGGGGGGACAGTGGGGTAGATGGGCCTATGAGGCAGGGTGGGGGGGGAAGGATACTGGGGTAGATGGGCCCATAGGGTGGGGAGAGATCTAGGGAGGGGGCAGGGTAGATGGGCCTATGGAGCAGGGAGGGGCAGGACACCAGGCCAGATGGGCCCGTGGGTCTGACTTAAATCGCCTGGCCTGTGGGCCGCCCGGGGGAGCGCTCTGGGCCCAAGGGGCTTTGCCAGCCGTGGGGCAGGAAGTGGAGCCGGGACAGGTGCTGGGGAGATTCCTGGAATTCCAGCCTGGGGCTGGCCATGCCGCCAGGCCCTGCAGACCAGCCTCCGAGGGCTCCCTGCCCCACGGCCGTGTGGAGACGGGGCCCCGCTGCCAGGGGCCCCACGGGGATCAGCTCACGGCTCGAGACTAACAGCAAACTTCTACCAGTGCCCCTCACTCCCGACCCACAGCCCCTGCCAGCCCAGCTCTGGGCTCCCCCCTGAGGTCTGCCGGTGCCCCTCACTCCCGACCCACAGCCCCCTGCTAGCCCAGCTCAGGGCTAGGAACCCTCCAGACCCAGCAGATTGGATTTCTGTGGGGCTGGGGGTGGACAGAGACTGGGGGCTCAGCCCTGCCCCAGCCCCCTTGCCCTGCAATAGGGCAAGCCCTCTCCTAGCAGAGAGGATGAAAACCCGTCCAGTGCCTGGGGAGCCGAGGGGATCTGGGACATGTGCCCGTGGCTATAGAGAGCCAGCCCCAGGGCACACACGGTCCTGGGTGGTGGAGGTAGCCTGGGAGGGGAGAACAGCCCCCCAGGAACCCCCAGCCAAATCCCAGCCAGGGGCAGATCCGGGCTCAGAAGGCACCAGCCGAGCAGCGGGGTAGGGAACGGGGGAGCCAGGCCTCCCCCTCCTTTGGCCAGGGCCTCTCCGCCTCCCCTGCCCCACGGGGGCTGCGTGGGAAGCCGGACTTAGCCCCTGCCCCCGCGCCACAGGCCGGGTATCTGGCAGCTGTGAGCCCCCCCTTCTCCTCTGGCCCTGCAGCCCCTTTGCCATGTCCCACTGCCCCATCCGCCCCCTCACGGCTCCTCCCTGCCCCAGCCTGCGGGCAACCCCCTGGGTCCAGACCCTGTCCTGGCTGCTCTCACTCGCTCCCATCCCAGCTACCCAGAGCTCACAGCATCTGCCCTTACCAAGCCCCCCCTCCCCCCAAACACACCCCGTGCCCAGGAGCTCACCGCCCACTTGGGGGGAGGGGGGACGGTTTTGGACACCAAAGGGTTAACTCCGCAGGCTAAGTCTGTCTCCACAGCCCTTTTTAGGCTTCAGATCCAAGGTCTGAATCCCACCCCCCCCTCCTGCCCGCACCACCCAGAGGGAGAACAATAAATCCGGGCCAGGCCGCCTCTGCAGCCAGGCAACAGCTGCTGGGATCAGGTCTCGGCACGGCACGGCCTGGGCTGGGATCTGAGCGGGGGCCTGGGCCAGGCTGCAGCCGCCCCCTCTGAGTGAGAGGGAAGCCAGGTGGGGCGGCGCGGGTCAGGTCTGGGCGAAGGGCCAAAGATCTGTCCTGGCTCAGGCAGGGATGAAATCACAAATGGACCGTCACGGCGTGGGGCCACGGGGGGGCGGGGGAGGAGGCTCCACAGGGCTTTGCAAATGGCCACGCCGACCCTCAGTGGCCTGCTGCCCCTGCAAGCAGCTCTGGACCCAAGAGAATCGCTTGCCCTGTGCCGGAATGCAGCTGCCTCTGGGGTGGGACGCGGCAGCTGTTTAACCGCGGCAGGGCAATGCCACATGTTTCAGGGCTGAGCCCCCTGTGGAACCAGCGCTGGGCAGACAACAAGGGCCAGAGCTGGGGCTGGATCCGCCCCACGCTTCAAGGGGCCCCCTCTCTGCTCAGGAGGCTGGGGCTAGCCCCACACGCTGCTCGGAACAGATCTGTGAGCCCTGCCCTTCGCTCTGTGAGCCAGACAGGGACGCTCAGAGACGCCAGGGAACAAGTGTGCGGCCTGGGTGGGGCTGCTCCAAACACTCAGTTCCTCCCCTACTATGAAGGCTGAACAAATCAAAGCCCCAGACCGCCCAGAAAGCTCCCTGGAGCATTTACTGCCCCTCTCGCTTTGCCCCCATGCCCTCTGCCAACAGCAGCAGCCTGTCAGCACCCCCAATGGATGGGGCAGGGGCAGGCACAGGTCTCCCCCACACCCCCCGGCCTGTAGCCCAGCCGGATCCCGCCTGTCCTCCTCACACGGGGAAACCCCTGCCCCTCGCCAGGCCGGGTGGGGCTAGCCGCAGGGATGGGAGGCAGGAGCCCCCTGCACAGAGATGTGGGGCTGCGGCTGATCTCACCCCAGCCAGCTTTCTGCCAGGGGCCCAGCAGGTTTCAGCGGGGGCCGTGAGAGCCGGGGCCCTCAGATTCGTTTGTTTTTCCTTCCTGCCCGTGTGGCTCCAGCCATCCCCCCCATGCCGGCTAATCCCCTTAATTCCCTGGGCCAGCTCACAGACAGCAACGGGCAGCAAGCGCCCGGGCCCCCACACTGGTCTCCCCCTGCCAGCGTCTCCCATGCTGTCCAGCCTGCTGGGGCAAACTCTTGGGGGGGGGCAGCCTGGTATGGGGAGAGCCCCCCCAAGAGAGAGGAGGGAGAGTTTCACTGTCCCACCAAAACACACACAAGCAAAACCAGCACAGGAAAAGGAGCCGCCTGGGCCCGGTGTTGACCTCTCCGAGGAAGGGCACCTGGCTGGCCTGCTAGTGAACTGCATACCAGGGAGAGGCAGCAGCTGTGTGTGTGAGTGTGAGCGGGAGCGAGACCTGGGGGGTGTACGTGTGATATCAGCGTGGGGGTGAGATCTGGGGGGTCAGGGTGAGCAGTGTGTGTCTAGGGGAGAAAAAGCGAGGTACATGTGTAAGGAGGCCATCGGCTTCAGTGTGCGGCGCCCTGTGAAGGGATGGGGGGGGGGAAATGGGTGTGTGTGTCAGGGGCACAGAGATCAGTGGGTGTGTCAGTGGCAGGGCACAGTGTGCGAGAGATCTGTGTGTGTGTGTGTAAGGGGAACAAGGGCATTCGTGAGACACAGATGTGTATGTGTGCGGGTGGGTGTGTGACTGTTAGTGACACACAGAGATGGGGGGGCGTCTGTGTTAGTGACATGCGGAGACCAGCGGGTGTGAGGTATGAATGTATCAGTGTCACTCCCAGACCAGTATGAGTGAGCGTGTCTGGGGCACGCAGATCAATGTGTGTGAGCAGGTGTTTCAGGGGCACACACAGGTCAGTGGATGTGAGGGACGGCGCGTGTGTGAGCAGGTGTGTCAGTGTCACACACATCAGTGTAAGTCAGTGATTCTGAAACTTTTGTATGGGTGACCCCTTTCACACTGCACGCCTCTGAGTGCGACCCCCCCTTATAAATTAAAACCACTATATTTTCTATATTTAACACCATTATAAATGCTGGAGGCAAAGCGGGGTTTGGGGTGGAGGCTGACAGCTCGCGACCCCCTGAGGGGTCCCGACCCCCAGTCTGAGAAGCCCTGGTGTACGTGAATGTGTCAGGGACACACAGATCACGGTGTGGGAGCAGGGGTGTCCGTGTCACGTGCAGATCAGTGGGTGTGAGGGCGTGTGTGAGAGATCAGTGTGTGGGTGAGGGGGTGTCAGTGGCACATGCTGTGAGGGTCAGCAGCATGTGCAGATCAGTGGGTGTGAGTGGGCGTGTCAGGGCACACTCAGATCAGTGTGCGTGCGTGGGTGTCTCGGGGCACACTCGACACAGTGGGTGTGGGTGGGCGTGTTGCGGGCACACTCGACACAGTGGGTGTGGGTGGGCGTGTCAGGGGCACACTCGACACCGTGGGCCTGTCGGGGGCACACTCAGCACCGTGGGCGTGAACGGGCGTGTCAGGGGCACACTCAGCGCCGATCCCGCTCTCTCCGTCTTCTCCCGCCCCGGCGCTCACCGATGGACACCAGCTTGACGTGCTCCCGCCCCGGCCCCTCCCGCCCCGGCACTTGCCCATGGACACCAGCTTGACGTGCTCCTGCCCCGGCCCCTCCCGCCCCGGCGCTCGCCGATGGACACCAGCTTGAAGTGCTCCCGCCCCGGCCCCACCGATGGACACCAGCTTGACGTGCTCCCGCTCCGGCCCCTCCCGCCCCGGCACTCGCCCATGGACACCAGCTTGACGTGCTCCCGCCCCGGCCCCTCCCGCCCCGGCGCTCACCGATGGACACCAGCTTGACGTGCTCCCGCCCCGGCCCCTCCCGCCCCGGCGCTCGCCCATGGACACCAGCTTGACGTGCTCCCGCCCCGGCCCCTCCCGCCCCGGCGCTCACCGATGGACACCAGCTTGACGTGCTCCCGGCCCGGCCCCTCCCGCCCCGGCGCTCACCCATGGACACCAGCTTGACGTGCTCCCGCCCCGGCCCCTCCCGCCCCGGCGCTCACCCATGGACACCAGCTTGACGTGCTCCCGCCCCGGCCCCTCCCGCCCCGGCGCTCGCCCATGGACACCAGCTTGACGTGCTCCCGCCCCGGCGCTCACCGATGGACACCAGCTTGATGTGCTCCCGCTCCAGGAACTCCAGCGCCACGGACACGTTCTCCAGCTTCATCTGGCGGAAGTTGGGGCGCGCGTGGTACTTGCGGTACATGCGCTTCTGGCTCAGCACCTCCAGCAGCGCGATGAGCCGCAGCCCGTCGCCCAGGTCGCGCTGCAGGTCGCCCAGCCGCTTGTGGACGCACTTGAGGTGCTCGTTGCACCAGCGGGTGAACGTGTTCTGCTGGATCTTCTTCCAGGGCGCGTCCTCCGCCAGGTCCTTCTCCGTGGCCGGCATCTCCTCCGCCTCCTCGCCGGCCGCCGGCGCCTCGGGGCAGCTGTGGCTGTTCATCTCCGCCGCGCGGGGCGACCCGCCCCGGCCCGGCCGCGAACTCGCTCCCGGACCCGCCCCGGCCCGGCCGCGAACTCGCTCCCCGACGCGCCCCGGCCCGGCCGCGAACTCGCTCCCCGACGCGCGGCTCTCCCGGCCGCGGCGATGGCGAGGGGGGCTGGCGCCGGCGGCTCCCGGCTGCGCCCCAGTGAAGCGGCGGGCCCCGCGCAGGGGGGTTTTAACGGGCCGCCTCCGGCCCGCCCGCCGGCCCCCCCCCGGGCCCCGCGTCAGGACGCAGGACTCCCAGGAATGCCGGGCCCTGACCATATACAAGTAAGAGCCGAGCGGGAACTTTCTCTTCCTCCCCGCGGAGATAACGCCCGGGCCGCGGATTGGGCGCTAAGGAGAGCGGGGGGCTGGGATTGGCTCGGCCGCCGCCCCCCCGGGCTGACGCCGGGGACATCTGGCTGCTATTTTTAACCTGCCCCAAACCAGGGGGAGGGGGAGGATCCTCTCTCCTTGTAGACAATGGCAGGGGGGCAGGGCCCCTGCACCCCCCACAAACCGCCGCAGGACCCCAGTCCGCGGGGGGCACCCTGGGAAGAAGTGGGGCCGGGCATGTGGGGGCTGGAGGGGGGACCAAAGGCGAGCAGGCACCTGGAGCTCTAGGCGCTGTCCCCGCCCCGGGGCTTTGCTCCAGGCCTCCCTGTGCCTCAGTTTCCTCCTCTGTCCCTCGGAGGGGGGGATACCAAACCCACGTGGGCGGGCGGGCCGGACTTCATTCATCCGGATGTGCGCCCAGCGCTTGGGGATCCCGGGTGGAAGGTGCTAGAGCGCGGCCGAGCGTGATCAGCGCTCAGAAAAAGCCCTCTCATGGAAAGCCCTGGCGAGCACGGGGGAGGGGACGGGCCGGGCCTGGAGCGCCGGAGGGGGCTGGGAGCCCGGAGGTTCATATTTCTCTCATGATGCGCCGCTCAGAATAGCCCATGAGCCGTGTGGTCACAGTGAGCCCGCAGCTCAGTGCGTGACGTGACGGGCAGCTTGGCTGGCTGGCTGAGCAATGGGACGGCTCAGGCCCGACAGCGCGGCCGGGGCCTCACCTGGCAAACAGCTCCCGCGCCCGGCTGAACGGCTCCCGCGCCCGGCTAAACGGCTCCCGCGCCCGGCTAAACGGCTCCCAGGTTAGGGTAAACAGCTCCCGCGCCCAGTAAACGGCTCCCACACCTGGTAAACAGTTCCCACTCCCGCCCCGGTAAATGGCTCCCAAGCGGGGGTAAACAGCTCTCATGGCCGGTAAACAGCTATGGGGCCTGGTAAACAGCTCCCGCCCCTGGTAAATGGGTCCCGTGTGGGGTAAGCAGCTCCTGCCCCTGGTGAGCAGCTCCCACACCTGGTAAACAGCTCTCACGCCACTGCCACAGGGTGGGCAGCCCAGCACAGAGGACTGGAGCCCGTGCGGCTACTCTCTTTCCCTTGGCACAGGAGCTACTGGCCAACCCCTAGGATTGCAGGAGGCATCTGGGCATCTCCCAGTCCCCTGGCAACGTCTCCAGTAACACCAGCTCTGCTCCTGGGACATGGGAAGCCCCAGGCACGTGGTGGGCACGTGGGCCCAGCACCTCTCTCGGGGCCCTGCATGGGGCATCAGGGCCACTCCCACCTGCTAGCGGGCCTTGCCGGTGTCACGGGGCTGAGAGTCCGGCTGTCAGGGAGGAGCAGGAGTCATTAACCAGCGACTTTGCCAGGCGGGAATGGCTCCGGGCCGCCAGGGATCCCCCCGCCAGGCTTCACCACAATGTTTCTGCCTTTTCCCTTTGCTCTGGGGCTGGCCATGGGATCCCGGGGCGCTGGGGGGTTCCCATGTCACATGGTGGGGCTCCCCCCGCCCCCAATGAGCGTAGCACTGGGGTCACGTTCCCAGGTGAATGCTGGCGGGATGTCAGTGTCACATCCACTCCCCGCCCCCACCCAGCATTCCAGCGTGTCCTCGAAATCCGCTCCCCACGCCCCCGGGTGCTGCCCCGCGTCTGCTCCCCGCCAGCCACGGAGGGGTGGATTCCAGCAGCACGGGTGCTGACGGGCCGCCAACTCCCCCGAAGAGAAGCCGGGTTGTGATTGCACCAGTGCTGCCCGGTTCCCCCTGCTCCCCCTCTGAGCTTGGCCCAGGTTTCTCCTGTTTCAGCCCTGCCCTTTTCCCTTCTCTTCCCGTGCGCCCAGTTTGAGCCCAGTGGGAACCACCCAGACCCGCCCCCCGGCCCACGTGCCGTTCACTCGCCCGCCACTGCTTGGCTGGCAGCACAACTCCCGAGGCAGCAGATTGCATTCGACCCAGTTCTCCTGGATAGAAATAACCCACCTGGTCACCCAGGCCTGAATAGCACCCAGAGCGGATAGAATATCAGGCCGTGTTTCCTCAAGGGACAAAGGACACGGCGTGTCTGAATCCCGCCCGCCCCGTGACATCCCAGCTCCTCCCGGGCACTTGGCTGAGCTCCTAGGAGCAGGGATGCCCTGGGGACCATTCGTTCCCGCTCTCTCTGCTCCGGCTCGTTCCTTACCACGTCTGCACCCTAGAGACAGCGGGGAGGGAGCCGTAAAGCTGGACACTGGGGTGATGGGCCCGGTGGGGGCGCGTGAGTCAGACCCCACAGCTCTGCTGCACAGACCCAGAGCCTCCCCACTGTGCATCCCCGGGGCCCTGCACGGATGGCAGCCAGTGGGGGGGCCGGGGCTGCTGGGGTCAAGCAGCTCCTCCCGTGGGGTGGCCAGCGCCGGCACATGGCCAGCGTTGGTGGCTGCCGAGGGGCCTAACCCCTGGAGGATCAGAAAGGGGATGGAAATCAAGCGCAGGGCAAGCAAGGGACATGCATGAATAACACACAAGCTCTGGGCTGGGGGCTCCTGAGGTGAAAGTGGTCGAGGAGGAGAGAGACAGTCTGACGGGCAGCCCCTCGGGGGCATCGGAGAGGCACTTCCAGCTAAGCTGGGGCCGGCTTCGTAGCGTGGGACAAAGCGCCGGCCAGACGTCGCCTGGAATCCCGCATGCAGGATAGCCGGCTGCGCCCCGGCTGGGGGCGGACCAGGGCTGGGATGGGGGGCTGTCTCACGACAGGAGAGTGGACATGCCTGGGAGGGGATCCGTTGGGGCGGGGGGTGAACGCCAGGGACGGGGAAAGCCAGGGAAGCTAAAGGATGGAGCCGGCACAGGACCAAATAACTGGCCAGGAGGGAACTGAAGCTGGCAATGAGAGGGTGGCCTCCTGTGGGGCCAGCATGGCAAATGAACCGGCCTGCAGCTGGAGGTGGGGAGATGTGGGAACGGGATCACGCAACGGGGCTGGAGTGACCCAGGAGTCTCGTCCGGTCCTGTGTTCCCTTCCCCACCCCCCATCCCAGATCCCGGCCGCCAGCGTGTGCCCATGAGCGCGTCACCCCACCCGCGCCCACCACCGCGTCCCTGACATCTCAGCACTGCCCTCCCTCGGCTCCCGGCCCTGGCCTTGCCGCCCATCCGGCCTCAGCCTCGCACCCTGCTTCTTGCCCCAGGGCCTCATCCCGCTCCTCAGCTCTCGCTGCCCAGCTCTGCCTCCCTCCGACCTCGGCTGCGCGCGTCTCTGCACAGCCCACCATCTCCTCTTGTGTTTGCCTGGTCGCGAAGCTCCCTGCCCTGGGCTGCGAAGGCGGGGCGGGGGGGGGGTGCGCCGAGAGGCAGGGGTCTAGAGAGGGAAACACCCAGGCTGTAGTTTGGAGAGGAAACGAAGAGGAGGGGGCATTGGCAAGGGGCAAACGAAGCCCTTGTTTACACAAGGCAGAGTTGGCCTGTGGAACTCATTGCCACAAGATGGAATGCAGGCCAAGAGCTGAGCAGGGGTCAGGACAGGCCTGGCCATTAGTAGAAATAACGAACATCCGCAGTCCCCTGCACATGGGCAAGGGTGGGGGGCCCAGGCGTGGGGCATCGGCTCTTGCGCTGCCTTCTGGGCAGGACAGCCAGCGGGGGTCGGGTGTCCCCGTCGGTTCCGGTTTCTCACTCAGACAGCAGCTCGGGTTTAAAGCAGCTCCTGTGACCAGGCCATGAATCATCCCCTGGTCCTGCCTCATTACTTGTCCTCTCCGATCTCCCGGCTCACCGCCAGTCCCTGGAACCTTCCAGCCCATGGAGAGCCAGCGTGCGCCCTGCTATAGCAAAGGGCAGCAGGCCCCCTAGTGCCATGGTTGCAGGGGCCTCGGGCTGCCCCATGACACACCCCCCCCCCAGAGCTGGCAGGGGGCAGGTTATGGTCACCCCCAGAGAATGACTAGGAGGAATGGGATAGGATAGAATTAGGAAACGATCCAGGGGCGGTACAATGCGGGGGGTGGGGGGGGGAGGCAGCACAGGGTAGTGGTTAGAGAAGCGGTTTGCTCGGAGTCAGGACTCCTGGGTTCTATCCCTGGCTTCTGGAGGGGAGGGGGGTCTGGTGGTTAGAGCAGGAGGGGTGAGGGCCAGGACTCCTGGGTTCTATCCCTGGCTTCTGGAGGGAAGGGGGGTCTGGTGCTTAGAGCAGAGGGTAGTGAGGGTCAGGACTCCTGGGTTCTATCCCTGGCTTCTGGAGGGGAGAGGGGTCTGGTGGTTAGAGCAGGGGGGTAGTGGGGGTCAGGACTCCTGGGTTCTATCCCTGGCTTCTGGAGGGGACGGGGGTCTGGTGGTTAGAGCAGGAGGGGTGAGGGCCAGGACTCCTGGGTTCTATCCCTGGCTTCTGGAGGGAAGGGGGGTCTGGTGCTTAGAGCAGAGGGTAGTGAGGGTCAGGACTCCTGGGTTCTATCCCTGGCTTCTGGAGGGGAGAGGGGTCTGGTGGTTAGAGCAGGGGGGTAGTGGGGGTCAGGACTCCTGGGTTCTATCCCTGGCTTCTGGAGGGGAGGGGGGTCTGGTGGTTAGAGCAGGAGGGGTGAGGGCCAGGACTCCTGGGTTCTATCCCTGGCTTCTGGAGGGAAGGGGGGTCTGGTGCTTAGAGCAGAGGGTAGTGAGGGTCAGGACTCCTGGGTTCTATCCCTGGCTTCTGGAGGGGAGAGGGGTCTGGTGGTTAGAGCAGGGGGGTAGTGGGGGTCAGGACTCCTGGGTTCTATTCCCCGCTCTGCCCCTCCCCTCTGGGTGAGTCCCCTGAACACTCTGCCTTGGTTTCCCCAGCTGCGATACAGGGACCCATCCCGCCGGCCGCCCTTGCTGGGGGAACGGATTGCTTGCCAAGGGCGCTGAGCCCCTCGTGGCAGATGCTGGAGCCGGGAACGGCCCTTCAATATTTCAGAGCCAAGGTGACTCCCCCGCTGGTGCTACAAGCTCCATCGACCCAGCTGAGCAAAGAACTGGAACAAATGAGCAACCAGCCGAGTGGCTGACAGCCCAGCCGGGGCCCTTGCTGCGAGGCCGGAGCTCCCTCGGCTCAGGGGCGGATGGACGGACAGCGGGGCACAGGGAAGGGGCAGCTGGTCGCACCCCCAGCTCCCAGGCCCTGCCAGGCATGTGCCCGATGCCCTGCACTTAGTCCGTGAGGGATCAGCCAGCCCCAGCTCCGAGCTGGCCCTGGGAGACGAGCCCCACTGGGCAGGCACGGAGCAGACACGGTGGCCAAGCAGGTGCTGGAGGACCTGGGCACTGTCTGCCCAGAGGCCATGGGGCAAACACCACCCTGCCCTGGGTGAGAGACGTGCTGCATCCCAGGTAGGCCCAGAGCTGCGTCTCCAGGCCACACCAGACCTGCATCCCCCACCCTGCGGCACCTAAGCAGGCCATCAACCCGCGGAGCCTGTGTCCTGCCCTGGCACAGGTGCTGACAGCTGCTGGGGGGGGGGGGGGGGTGTCGGTCCTAGCCCTGGCCAGCATAGTACATAGTGAGGAGACCCCTGCAGGGATCAGCCTGAGCTTTGACCTTATTCATAGGCTGCCCAGCTCTGAACACTATCCAGCAGCAGCATCCCCTGCAGCAATGAGTTCCCCAGATCAGCTCCACGCAAGAGGTGGCGCCTTGTGCTTGCTCTGCGCCCGCTGCCCTGGGTGTGTCCTCTCCATGGGGCTGAGGTGAGGAGCCGGGGCACAATGGGAGCCTGACCAGAGAGAGGGGGGCTGCCCGATGGTATCCCCGAGCGTGGCGTCACGCGAGGACCTGGAGCCCCAAAGGCCAGGGAGCTCTCCCGAGATGGCGAATCCCCCACTGCCCCAGTCACCCATGCTCCCTGTTCACAGGGCGTGCCTGGTTTCTGATTGAAATTGGTCCAGCTCCAGCGTCCGGCCGGGGCTGCTTGTGCCACCTTTCCCTGCCAGCTTGGAGCACCCAGGGGTGCCCGGGAGTTTCTCCCCATGGATGGCCTCCGGCCCTGTAATCCAGTCTCCCCTCGCTCTCCTTTGGGTGAGCTGACCCGCTGAGCTCCTTCAGCTGCTCACGGGCACCAATTTCCTCCAGCCTTTGCTCGCTTCCGCGGCTCTGCTCTGCACCCTCTGCAATCATCCCACATCCTTTTACCACCTGCCCCTAGAACGGGGGGCAGTATTCTCCCCAGCAGCATGTGGCCAGCCCGCTGGGGTGGGGGCTAGTGAGAGAGGCCGCATGGGCTAGTGGGCTAAGCAGGGGATCCTGGGTCCCAATCCTGGCTTGTTGGGTGACCTCGGGCAGATCACCTCCCCTGCACTCTGCCTCAGTTTCCCCCTCTGTACAGTGGAGAGCTTGGCCTGACTGCCCCCCTCCAGGACTGGCTATTGAGGCTGGGGGGGGGGGGCTGTGTTGGGGAGAGGGCTGGGCAGGGAGGTACCAGGAGGCTGGAATGGGCCCAGTGGATCCAAGCCCCAGCTAACTCCCAACTCCCCAGCCATCATCTCCAGGCTGCAGTCCCTGCATTGGGCTCATCAGGGAGAGTCATGTGCAGGGCCCTGGGGGAGGGGAGCTCCATGCTCGGGGTGGGGGATGGGGGTCTCTGCAGCCGGCCGCCTGGGATTCCTGAATAACCAGGAGCAGAGGGAACCCGAGCCGGGGCCGCTATTAATAAAGGGCCGAGTCAGAGTGGACCCGGCATCAGCAGCCAGAAATACTCCTCGCCCTTTGCACACTCACGCCAGGCGCTGGGGACAGTCACAAAGCACACAGTGCAAACGGCAGGGTGCGTGTACGGAGACAGACAGACAAATAGATAGATGGTTAGACTAGACAGATATGGTCTAGCTTGACTTTAGTCAGGCTTTTGATACTATCTCGCGTGACCTTCTCATAAACAAACGAGGGAAACACAACCTAGATGGAGCTGCTACAAAGTGGGTGCAGAACTGGTTGAAAACCGTTCCCAGAGAGGAGTTATCAGTGCTTCACAGTCAGGCTGGACGGGCATATCGAGTGGGGTCCCGCAGGGATCAGGTCTGGGTCCGGTTCTAATATCTTCATCAATGCTTAGATACTGGCATTGAGAGTACACTTAGAGAGTTTGTGGGCGATACCACACTGGGAGGGGTTGCAAGTGCTTTGGAGGACAGGATTAAAATTCAACATGATCTGGACAAACTGGAGAAATGGTCTGAAGTAAATAGGATGAAATTCAGTAAGGACAATGGCAAGCACTCCACATGGGAAGGAACAATCAGTTGCACGCATACAGAATGGGAAATGACGGCCTAGGAAGGAGGACTGCGGAAAGGGATCTGGGGGTCCTAGTGGACCACAAGCTAAACATGGGTCAAGAGTGTAACACTTGCAAACAAAGCAAACGTCACTCTGGGCTGTATTAATGGGTGTTGTAAGCAAGACACGAGAAGTAATTCTTCCGCTCTACTCCGTGCTGATTAGGCCTCAACTGGAGTATTGTGTCCAGTTCTGGATGCCACATTTCAGGGAAGATGTGGCCAAATTGGAGAGAGTCCAGAGAAGAGCAACAAAAATGATTAAAGGCCTAGAAAACATGACCTATGAGGGGAGATAGAAAAAATTGGGTTTGTTTAGTCTGGAGGAGACCAGGCTGAGAGGGGACATGACAGTTTTCAAGTACATAAAAGATTGTTACAAGGAGGAGGGAGGAAAAATTCTTCTCGTTAACCTGTGAGGCTAGGACAAGAAGCAATGGGCTTAAATTGCAGCCAGGGAGGTTTAGGTTGGACATTAGGAAAAACTTCCCAACTGTCAGGGTGGTTAAGCACCGGAATAAATTGCCCAGGGAGGTTGTGGACTCTCCAGCATTGGGGATTTTTAAGAGCAAGTTAGACAAACACCTGTCAGGGATGGATAATACCTAGTCCTCCAGCTCCATGCTCCCCCACGTCAGCTCCCCGGCCAGCCCAGGAGCGCCCTGCCGGCCACACTGCTGGCGACACTTAGGTGCCCCCCCTTGGCACATTGGCCCCTCGAGGTGGGACAAGGACTCTGTACACATGCAGCACCTGGCACCCAGGGCCCCGGTCCTGACTGGCAGCTCTCGGCACCATGGCACTGAGGATGAGGCGTGGGGAGCGGGGAAGAAGGCTGCAGGTGCTGGGGCGGTTGTACAGGATGGTGAGGAGTGGGGGCTGTTTGAAAGTGGAGAGAGATGGGGGGGGTGTCCGTCCTGGGGCTGTGCGTGTGTGTGTGTCCTGGGGGGGTGTGTGTGTGTTCTGGGGGGTGTGTATGTGCTCTCAGCCTTCCCCTTGGCTCCGCCCCACAGGACTGACCCCCCCGCCCCACTCAAGACATGGCTCTTGCTGCCAGCCCAACCACTGGGCGCGCTCCTCCGGGGGGCACCTGGGGTCCAGCTCCACCAGGGCCAACGCTGCCCCCTTGCCCGGGTCGCCCAGGTGCTTCCAGGGCTCGGCCTGCTCCAGCCCCCTGGCTCACTGGGGGGCTCTAGCCTTGCACGGGCTGAGGAAGGCGTTGCCCCTCCCTCCATGCAGCCCCTGCCCTTCCCAGGAGGCCGCCACCTGGGGCCCATTCCCCTGGTCCCACCGGCCCGGGTGGGCTCCCGGCTGCTCCCCCAGCCCAGGGGGGAGGGTCCCTGCTGGGGCCTAGCCAGAGAGGCCCAGCCCGGAGGGTCAGGTGGCCCGTTCTGCTCCAGCATGAGCTCTGGGACCCCCTGCACAGACCCTGTGCGATGGCCAATCTGCCCTGTCCCCGGGGGAGCCGATCCCGGGATCGGTCGCCACCCTGGCCACAGATAGCACCGTGGGGCCAGCATCCGCCTCGCCTCAGCGCCCAGCCACCGGCTCTCGCTCAGCCTCCATCAGCTGGTCACAGAGCCCCCCGCTCTCTGAAATCCCCCCCCCCCCCCGCCCCAGGACCTGCAGATGGGATCCAGCCACCTCACACCCGCTCTTGGTGAAGCCGGCACATGGGCGGCCTCTGGCATGATGCGATCCCCACAGCATGGAGCGGCAGAAGGCTGGGAGGGGAGCCCTGGGCCAGAGGGGGCCGGCAGCGGGGAAGGGGCTCAGCCCGTGTGATTTAGGGGCAGGCTGAGAACCCAGAGCCTCGCTGGGCACCTCCAGCTGGGGCTGCCTGCCGAGCACTGGGGCTGGCCAGGGAGGGCAGCGTGGCCTAAGCCCTCCAGTTACGGGGGGCCCCTCAAGCAGACAGCTCCCCGGGGGCTGATCTGCCACGCTAGGCCCTGGCCTCACACACACTCAGCCCCCGTGCTGCTGAGTCGGGGGGGGGGCAGCCCCCAGGAGCCTGGCACCATCAGACAGTCACACTGTGCCTGACCCTCGCAGCTCAATATAGCAGCTGAGCACTGGCCCGAAGCACCTGGCTGGCGCGGCCTGGGGTGAGGAACACGCTCCCTGCCAGCCGGCAGAGAACATGGTGTGCTTGGCCAAATGGGCCCTTGCCCCTCCGCAGAGGGGCGGTGCGGGTCAGAGCTCAGGGGAGGGGGCCTCGGGCTAGCAAGGGGCATTTCACCAGCCAGCCACCCTCTGCATCTGCAGCCCCAGCGGGGTCCCACCGAGCAGCCGCCGGCCGTGTGGGGGAGTAGAGAACCTAGACTCACGCCAGCACTTCACAGCCCAGCTGACCTGGCCCAGATAGCCCCAATCCCTGGACCTCTGCCTGGCTCGCCGCCCTGAGCCCCTGGGGCTGCGGGCCGCGTGCTCCCTGCAGTGCCCAGGGCAAGGGGGAGTGTCCTGGCTTGGGCTATGCTCAAGGCTCTTACGGTGCGTGGGGGGCAAACTGGTCCAGGCCTGGCCCTGAGCCTGCTCAGGAGGGGGCTGGACAGGGACAGGCTGGGCTAGAAACCTGGAGCTAAGGAGAGCAGCTGGGGAGCGCTCTGGCTCCTGCCTGAGCTGGCTCTGGGGAGAAGCTGGAGCCCCATTTCTCCAGCCTGGCGTTCTCTCCACCATCACGGAGCAGCGATGCAGATGTGCCATCAGCTAGCCCCGAGGAGAGCGCCCCTGTGCAGTCACAGCGGGGCCCAGCAACCCCCGCAGCCAGGAGCTCCTTCTGGGCTTGGCTTTATGCTGCCTCGGAAGGTGCCCATCCCCACGGCATCTGGGCCATTCTGGACAGGGCCCAGGGTTGCAGCTGGGGGAAATTTCCCATCGACTTCCCCAGAGCAGGATCCTGACCATGGCTTCAGAGCAGGCAGCGGCTCCCCTCAGGTCTGTCTCCCAGCACAGGCTGGGCCAGCCCCCTTTGGTGTCCCCAGAAGTAGGGCCTGCTCAGGCCGGGTTCTTGCTCTACCCCGGGCGCAACCTGTGAGTCTGGCTCAGCCCCCGCCCAGCACGAGGCAACTCCCAGGACAGATCCAGGCTCCGTGGATTTAGAAAGTTCTTTTACCAAGTTACAACATTCAACAACCACAAAGAGAGGGAGCCCCCAAGCACGCGAGTGGGGGGGGGGGGGCAGCCGCAGCTCCAGTTGGAGAGCAGGGACGCAGGGCTGGGCGGGGACAGACCAGAACAGGAGCCGGCCATGGGGCCAGGTCAGCCTCCCGCAGCCCAAATGCAGGCACTTCCAGAATACATGCCCAGGGAAAGGTGTCAAGCTTCGGGGCCATTTTGAAGCCCCCATGAGAGCCCCTTTCTCTTCAACGGCCCCCTCCCTGCCCGTCCGTGCTGACCGGTCACGAGCAGTCATGATACCAGTGAGCTTGCAAACGCCACCCACACAGCCCTGGGGCCAGCGCCCACGGCTTGCATGCCGAGGGCAGAAGAAAGGGGTGCACTAACATTGAAATGAGGTGACGGGGGAAGGTTTGTAGCAGGGGCCCTCGGGCAAAGGGGTGACAGCAAGATGCAATGCCCGGGTGGAGACGAGGAAACCATGAGGGCTCCCGCTTTAAAAATAAATAAATCTCTCTCCCTAGGGACTGTCTGGCACCTGGGTCTTCCCTGCTGAATGGCACCGAGACAGTCAAACCTTCCCAGACATGGAGCACGAGTGTAAAGACAGATTTTAAATATTGCCAACTAAAAACCCTGGCCCAGGCTTGCCCGCTGCTTCAAGCACCACGTGACCTCCTTGGTTTTCAATTTATTGCAGTGGATCACGCCGAGTGCCGGGCCAGCAGGGGGCAGGGTTCTGGTGGGTGGGGCGGGGAGCTTTGGGTATTGGTCTCTAGCACCCCCCTCGGGCTGATCTGGAGAGGAGCCAATGTGTTCTGGAGAGGGGAGTGGGGAGGAAGAGGTGGGCGCAAGTTCGGAAGGACTGGGCTTCGGTGGAAGTGTAGGGTGGAGACCTGGCACAGTCCCTGGCAGAAGGGGGGGTGGCAGGCTGGTGCCCATCCTCCCTACCCCGGCCAAAGCCTATCCTGCCACTCCCAGGCTGTCGGCAGCTTGTCCGAGGTAACAATGCTCCATGGCAGTGGCCACATAGGGGCACCGAGAACCAGGCAACGTGAACCTCCCCTGGCGGGGCACACAGAGGGGCTCCCGGCGCAGCTGGGCTGGCCTGGCTGGGAACCAGACTCACGCTGGAAATGGCGCCAATCAGCAGGGACTGGACCAGAGCCCTGGCTGGGGTTCCCTTGGGATCCCAGCTCCCCCATGGCAGGGCGGGGGCTGGGATGGCAGGGGAGCAGTGTGGGTCAGGGTGGGGGCTGGGATGGAGGGGGGTCAGGGCGGGGGCTGGGATGGAGGGGGCAGAACGGGGGCTGGGGCTCCACTGGAACAGGTTCTGTTTGGGGAGTCGATGGCAGGGATCCCTTGTACCCCCCACCTCCCCACTAGTTGGTGCTATGATCCAATGGGACCGGACCCAGCTCAGAGGGGGGAGCACCAGGGATGGCTGAGGCTGCTTTCCAGGGAGCCCCTCACTCTCCCCCGGGGCCTGCAGCCCACCCCCTCCCTATCCCAGCCACCCCGCACATCCACGCACCCACCAGAGCAGCATCCTGGGCTGACCTGCAGGAGGCTGGAGTCTCCCTTCCCTGCCCCACAGACACAGTGTCCCTGACCCTGAGCCCCGATGCAGTAACGAGGGGGCAGATGCTGCCATGGCGTGACTGACCGGGGGAGGGGGGTGACCTCCATGCACTGAGGGGGGCTGGAGCAAGGGTCTCCAGCCCTCCCAGTGGCAGAAGGCCATGGGGGGTAAGGGGCGGATCTGGCTTGCGTGTGTGGCATGGCCCGGGCACAGCGCTCCTCAGGCTGGCATGGAGCTGGCGCAGGACCGCTTCAGGCAGGGGTACAGAAGCAAGGCAACCGCAGCTACCGCAAAGAGGATGATGGGCTTCAGCCCCCCGGCCGGGACCTGTGGGAGGAGATGTGGGGGAGGTCAGTGCTGTGCCCCGCAGCCTTCCAGCGCCTCCAGGGAGCCCAGGCTGCTCAGCGGCTGCAGGGTGGGGGCCAGGCTGGGAGGCAGCTGGAGCCTGGGGGGGTGGGTTCTCCTGGAGCCCCCATTCCAAACGCGCGCGTGGCCGAGCTGCAGGGTGATGCCAGCAGGAGCGGACCCCGGCAAGCAGGGAGCGGTGAGCACCTCGGACCCGGAGTTCACCAGCCGCCCTGCGGAGCTACTGGCTAGCTGCTAACAGCTGGGTGGGGGGCAGCCTTCCCCAGGGGAGCACGGAGAGATGGGGTCCCTTGCTCTCACACACTCCCTCTCTGGGGGGACCCTGGGCTCAGACCCAGTGGGCCTCAATCTCCCAGGGCCACTCCCCCGTCTTGTTTCCCATGGCCCCAGTGATGGGGCGCCCGCCCCTCCCCTCGCCTAGCCCGCTGGTTCCCACCCTCTGGGGGGCCAAACGTTGTCCCACGATTCTTGGCGGCCACAAAGGATTGCGGGATTTGAGTCCTGGGAAAAAACCATGGGCAGCTGGGGGATGCTGTGAGGGGGTGGGGGGATGGTGAGGGGTCTGAGGCATGCAGGGGGCTGGCTGCTTAGCAGGGGGGGTTGCGCTGCGCTCCTCGCCCCGCAATGGGCACTCAGAGGGCTTTGCCCGGAGATCCCAAAGCCTCTCACCAGGGCAGGGACCTGGTGCTGCAGCCCGATTGTGGGGAACACACCGGGGCTCTGGCCGAGGAGGCAGTGGAGATGGGGCTATGCCCCAGTGCTGAGGGCATCATACCTCATTACTGATGCCCCTCAAATCCTCTGCCAGTGCACAGTGCCCCCTGCTGGCCACCTGGGGCGCAGGCCCTGCCACTGGGCTCAGACGGGCAGGAAGGGCCTGGTGTGACAGCAGGGGAAGGGAGATGGTTGCCCCAGCGCCATCCTCCCACACACACACAGGGGCACTTGTTGCCCTCAGCAGTGGGGACGAGGTGGCATGTCTTTAGCGTATCTGACCTTTGAGGCACCAGCCCCTTTCCCAAGAGGGCATGCCCCTCCCCAGCACTGTCTCTGGCTGGCGGGCCGGAGCAAGCGCCTGGGGAGATGGAGAGCAGAAGGGTGGATGAGGGGAGAGGCGAGGGGCAGGGATCGGAGGGCAGGTGCTGGAGGCTCAAAGCAGCGGCGGGACTGGGAGCAGCCTGCCATGCACGGGGAGAGCCAAGCAGGGGCCTGGGCCAGGCCGCGGGAAAGGGGAGATACCAGTACCTGATCCGCATTAGGAAGAGGTCTCGGCCCACCAGCACCAGAGCAGAGCCACTATAACAACCAGTCCTATGAGGGGGAGGGAGATCTCGGGGGCGGGGTGGCTCTATGGGGGGAGAGCAGGGAATGGAATGGAGCGGCAGCCACAGGCCGGGGGGTGGGGGTGGATGGAGATGAGAAGGGAGAGAAAAGAGAGATTAAATCACAGGCTGCTTGGCCTTGTCTCGGTGTCACCCTAGCCCTGCCCCAGCGGGCTCTCAAAGCTGGGGAGGGGGCGGCTCCTGCTGGGGGGCTGAGCCACGGGAGGGGGCGCTGGGGTGGGCTCGTGGGTCAGGCTGGGCCGCGGGTGGGGGCTCCCTGGCTGAGTGTCCTTGGCCCAGTGTGCACCAGGTCAAGCCCCAGCTCCAGCGGCTATTGACCAGCCCCGGGCTCAAACCGTCGCCGTCCGGGTCCAGGCAGCTTCTGTGCCCGGCTGGTACCTCCCCCCAGCACTGGGCGCTGCTTCCTGCATGCCGCTGGCTGAGACCCCCCTATCGCCCCCACTCAGGCTCCCCACTGGCTCCCTGGAGCAGCGTCCCCCTCTGCCTCAGCGGCTCCAGCCAAGAACGGGGTCTGTGGGAAAGTGGCGGGCACCCACGAGGCGGCAGCTTGGCACAGCCATCGCCCACAAGCCCCATCCCTTGTGGGAGCGTGGCACAGTCAGCACCCACCGGGCACCCCCCACGGCAGCGTGGCAGCGTCGTTACCCACGCCTGTCACCTGCGGCGCCCCTGCCCGCGGCCGTGTGGCACCCCCGGGGCACACCTACCCGCCCGTCAGCGGGGACGGTGCCGTTGAGTCTCTGGATTTCCGCCCGGCACAGCCTCAGCTCCTCCTGCAGCTGCTGGCGCTCCTGCTGGATGGCCTGATACTGCCGCTGCAGTTCCCGCAGCTCGGTCTGCATGTTGTCACACTGCAGGGGCAGGGAGAGGGGCATGAGCAGCCCCTGGGGAGCCCCTCCCCCTGCCCTGCAGCTCCCGCCCGGGCAGGGCCAGGATGGGTACCTTGCTCTGGGCCAGCTGCACCTTCTCCTCCTCGCTCTGCAGCTTGAAGCGCAGGCTCAGCTCGGAGTCGTCCTCCTCGTCTTGGCTCAGGGGCTCCTTGGGGCTGGGGGCGCTGATGGTTCTCGTGTTGTCCACCATCTTGAAGGAGACGCTGCCGCTCAGGCGGGGGCTGGCGCGCCGGGGAGAGAGGGTCCGGCACACCGGGGCATGGATCACTTCCGAGTCCGTCGACTTGTGAGACTCTTCCGACCTGCTCCTGGATCTGCAACGGGAGCCCGCGGCCCCGGGCAGAGACTGCAGAGCCGCTCCTGGCCCACCCGGCCCCCATGGGGAGGAGGCGCCTGGCCCAGCCAAGGGCAGAAGGCTCCCGGCCCAGCACAGCCCCGACTGGCCCAGCCCAGCCCAGCCAGCGAGAGGTGGCCTGGCCCAGCTCAGCCCAGCTCAGCTCCGCTCCAACAGCCCAGCCAGCGGGAGGTGGCCTGGCCCAGCCCAGTTCAGAACTAACCAGTCCAGCCCAGCACAGCCCTGCCCCAGCTCAGCTCCGACGACCCAGCCAGGGGCCTGCCCACCTGCTCACAGATCCCCTGAAGATTCTGGTTCAAGCCCCAGCTGCCAGAGGGGACAGGAGGCAGGTCCTGAGCCCAGCTGCCACCTGGGGTCTGAGGCTGGGCTCCCCGGCCTGCCCCACCCTGTTGACCCTTCCAGCCCCCTTACCTGTACTTCTGGGCTTCCAGGTTCTCCAGATGGTGCACCATGATCTTGTTGCTCTCTTGCAGGGTCTGGTACTCCTCTGTCAGGTCCCGGTACTGCTCCCGCAGGGACAGCAGCTCCTCTGGAAACACACAGGCTGCAATGGGGCACAGCCCGCAACAGGGCTGCCACCTCACAGGAGACCTTCACCCCCACACTGCCCCCTACAGCCCCCGCCTCACAGGAGACCCACACCCCCACGTTGTCATGGAGTGTTGGGGAGTCCAGGCCCTGCACCCCTCTTCCTGGGATTCACTGAGACTCTCAGCCAGCCAGTAAAACAGAAGGTTTATTGGACAACAGGAACACAGTCCACAACAGAGCTTGTGGGTACACCCAGGACCCCTCAGTCAAGTCCTTCTGGGGGAGCAGGGAGCTTAGACCCCAGCCCTGGGGTTCCCTGCGTTCCTCCACCCAGCCCCAAACTGAAACTAAACCCCCCCAGCAGGTTCCCTGCTGCAGCCTCTGTTCACATTCCTGGGCAGAGGTGTCACCTCCCCCTCCCCCTCCTGGCTCTGGTTACAGGCTCTCAGGTCTCCCATCCCCAGGGCACATTCCCAGGTCAACACTCCCCCCTCCCTGCTGCGTCACATGGTCACACCCTCCCCCCAGCCTCTGCCTCACAGGAGACCCACACACCACAGTGCCCCCCATGACCACCACCTCCACAGCTCCCTGGGGCTGCTTTCCAAGCACCCATTCCATTCCAATGCCACCAGTCTGGGGCTGCGCCTGGCTCAGCCCTGGGCTGGGGGTTCCTACCCACCACCACCTCCCTGCTACCAGTTCCCACCCACGCGACACAGCTGGGAACCAACCGCTGGGAGCAGAATCCACCTGGGTGCAGACAAGGGGAGGACACCGGGGCTGTGCACGACACCCCCAGCACCATGCTGACAGACGGGAGCCTGCCCCATTCTGGACTACCCACCCCACCCGCTGCAGCACAGCGCCCCCTAGTGCTGCCCTACCCAGCTCCTTACAGCACAGTGCCCCGGGACAAAGTGGGAATTTTCTTAATGTTTTGAATGACGACAGAGTGCCTCGGTTTCCCCTATGTGTTGCACAAATATCTAGGGCTAGGTGGTGGGACAAGGGTGTGTGATTGTTGCACAGACCCCTAGGAGGCAGGTGTGACTGCCAGATGGCTGCCTGCGCACAGACGAGGCCAGGGCCCATCCTCTGCAGGTGTTGGAGAACAAAGAGAGGTGGAGGCCAGGTGCCTGGCTTGCTGGGAAAGAGACAAAGGAAGGAGGAGGGACAATGGGGCATGACTGAGGGTGGGCTGTTGGAGGCTAGTCAGTCTCCAGGTTTGGGACTCAAGGGGAGAGCTCAGGGCTCTGGTCCCCACAAGCTGGACTTTGCTGTAACTTCCTGCTTTCTGTGCTAACAAGCTCTGTTCTACGCTGTGTTCCCGACCACTAATAAACCTCCTGTGTCACACACTGGCTGGGAGTCACTGCTGGCTGCAGAGTTGGGGTGCATGGCCCCATTGGGGGTGTGTGAGGCTTCCCCAGGCATCCCAGCCAGGTGGACTCACTGTGGGGAGCATGGATGGGGGGGACTGAACACTCCAAGGTCAGACCCAGGAGACGCTGTACCCAAGGGGAAAAAGAAAAGGAGTACTTGTGGCACCTTAGAGACTAACCAATTTATTTGAGCATGAGCTTTCGTGCCACAAGTACTCCTTTTCTTTTTGCGAATAAAGACTAACACGGCTGTTACTCTGAAACCTGTACCCAAGGGGGATTGCCCTGGTGAGAGCACGCCCTGAGGGGTGTCACACTGCCCCCAGGGTCCTGTCGGGCCCCCCCTGAGAGTGGTGACAGAGCCCCAAGCCTGGGCACCCGTGACAGCCCCCTAGCGCCACGCTCGGGTATTGGGGTCAGCACTGACTGCCAGGGGAGAGCGCCCCCTGCTGAGCCCCCCACTTCCTGCAGCACAGTGCCCCCTAGTGCCTCACTGAGACCAGCACTTACTGCTGGGGGAGAGCATCCCCTGTTGAGCCCACCCCCACCCCACTCCCCACAGCTGAGTGGGGATCCCAGGGGCAATACCTTGGAGCACAGCCAGCTTGTCAGCGGGGCCCTCAGCCCGGGCCTGGCCGCTGGCCTTCATCGTGATCTCGGCGCGCAGGGTGGTGATCTCCGTCTCGTACTCCTCGCGGACCCTCTGGAAGCGCTGCAGCTCGGCCTGCAGCCGGCACAGCTGCTCCTGCAGGGCGGCGATCTCGTTCTCGTGGATGGCAGCCACCTCCTCTGCCTCCAGCCGCAGGCCGTGGATCTCTTCGTTGGCCTCCTGCAGCTCCCGCTCCACCTGCTCCAGCTCCGACTCCTTCATATCCTGCAGGGTGCTGAACTCATCCTTCAGCGTGCGCATCTGAGCTGTGGGGGGAGAGGCGGGGTGAGAGCCTGGCGCCAGAGCACCATTACTGCCCCGTCGCCTGTCCAGTGCCTTCTGGCCAGGGGACTGCAGTGAGGGATGCGTTCGAGAGCCAGAATGATCCCAAAGCACCCGCCAGCCTGCATGCACTAGGATCACTTCACCCACCACTGAAATGCAGCCACCTCTGGGGCGGGACGTGGCACTTTGGGACAGGAAGTAAGGTATAACCACATAGCCAATTGAATCTCTGGGCAGTGGATCTGGGGAGGCAGGATGAAAAAAGGCGAATGGCGCATCCCACCCAGTCCCCACAGAACAGCCAGGCCCCCCAAGAGACACCTCCCACCTGAGGATGCCTGGCCCCAACCTGCAACAATGCCAAACGGCTTTGCCTCCCAGCCCATCTGCTGGCTGCCACAGGACCTTCTGCTGGCCTGCTCCAGCACCACCTCTGGGCTGGCTCCTGGTCCTGCCCCAGGAGCCTAATCCCTGGCCAACCCACCTGCCCTCCGCTGGGGCCTGCTCCGACCACCAGGCCAGGAACGGACAAGCAGGGAGGAGCGGTGCCTGGAGAGCACCCACTGGGTGGGCGCAGGGGGAGGGAAGTGGGTGGAATGAGGAGCACAAGCCAGGGGGGGCAGTCCTGGGGACAGTGGGGTTGGGGAGGCAGTGGGGGAGCGCCTGGGGGAGCTGCGGGGGGGGGTGGATATAGGCCAGGCAGGCTGTGGAGGCAAAGAGCTGGGAGTGTGGAGCAGGGGGAACCATGGCGTGATAGTGGTGAGGGAACCGTGGGGTATGCCTTTGGGAGTGGGGGGAGGGGGTGTGTAGGGGTGAAGAGAGCCATGCTGGGGATGACAGTTTGGGGGGGAGGGGGTGGTTGGGAGGGGCGAATCCTGGCAGGTGCAGGGCGGATCCCTTGGGAGCAGGGGTGATTGGGGGAAGTTGGGGTGTGGCTGGGTGGGAGCAGGGAGTACCCCCTGGAAGGCTGACCTTTGGGTTACGGTCCCCTGAGTGAGTGGTCCCTGGGGGGTGAGCTGGGGGGTGGAGACCCTGGGTGAGGGTGCCAGGTGGGGGTCCCCGAGCAAGGGTTGTCAGGGAGGCTTGTCTCACGGGGGGATTCCTGGGGCAGGGCCTGCTAGGCAGGAGAGTGCCAGGGAGGTAGTTGCTGGGGTGGGAAGGTCCCCGGGAAGGGTAGTTGCCTGATGATTACGGGGGCGGGGGCGGGGGCTCCCTGAGAGGCAGTTTCTGGGTGGGTGGTCCCTGGGAGGCAGGTACCTGTGGGTTGGTTGCCAGGCGGTTGCCAGGCAGGGAGTCCCTGGGGGGTAGGTCCTAAGGGGGGCTTGTTTCTGGGTGCAGTGGTCCCCAAGGGGTGGTTGCTGTGCAATTACCAGGGGGTACCCGGGGTGGGGGAGGCCAGTTGCTGGGCAGTGAGTCCCCAAGGCGGTTGCCAGGTGGGGACTCCATGGGGGGCGGTTGCTGGGGAGTGGTGCCCAGAAGGTGGTTGCCATGCAAGGGGTTTCTGGTGGGTAGTTGCCGGGCAGGAGCTCCCTGGGGAATGGTTGCCAGGCGGAGGGGACCCGGGGGGATGGGTGTCAGGTGGGGAGGACCTGGGGCGGGGATTGCTGGTGGCGCTCCCTGGGAAGTGGCTGCTGGCAGGGGATTCCTAGGGGGCAGTTGCCAAGGAGATCCCTTGGGGGTAGTTGCTGGGGGACCCCTAGAGGGCGGTTGCTGAGTGGGGGATCCTTAGGGGTGATTGCTGGGCAGGGAGTCCGCAGGGGGCAGTTGCCAGGTGGGGGGTCCCCAAGGAGTGATTTCTGGCTGGGGATCCCTGAAGGGCAGTTGCTGGAAGGTTCCAGGGGGGTGGTTGCTGGGTGTGGGGGACCCCTGGGGGTGATTGGCAGGCAGAGGTTCCCAGGGGGCAGTTCGACTGGGGGGGTTTCTGGGGCGTGGTTGCTGGAGGTGGGGTATCCCTGGTGCAGTTGCTGGGGCGTGTCTCTGGGGGGCAGTTGCCAGGGTGCCCTGGGGGAGGTTGCCAGGGGAGATCCTCAGGGGGCAGTTGCTGCAGGAGCTCCTGGGGGGTGGCTGGGAGGGCCCCTGGGGGCAGTTGCCAGGGTGATCTCCAGGGGGCAGTTCCGAGGGGGTCCCCTGGGGGGCAATTTCCAGGGAGGGTCCCAGGGGGTGGTTGCTGGGGGGATCACCAAGGGGTGGTTGCCAGGGAGCTTGCCAGGGGGCAGTTGTTGGGGGGTCCCCAGGGGGCGGTCACCGGGAGGTTCTGGGGGGCAGTTGCCGGGAGGTGGTTGCTAGGGGGGTCCCTAGGCTGTGGTTGCCAGGGGGTCCCCAAGCCAGTTCCCAGGGGGCGGTTGCCGGGGAGTCCCCAGGGGCCGGTTGTTGAGAGGTCCCCAGGCCGGTTTCCAGGGGGTGGTTGTTGAGGGGTCCCCAGGCTGGTAGCCAGGGGTGGTTGCCGGGGGGGTCCCCGGGCTGGTTGAAGGGGGGTCCCCAGGCCGGTTGCCAGGGGGCGTTGCCGGGGGGTCCCCGGGCCGGTTGCTGGGGGGCGGTCCCCGGGCCGGTTGCCGGGGGGCGGTTGCCGGGGGGTCCCCGGGCCGGTGGCACTCACTGCCCACGGAGGTGGAGGGCGTGAGCTCCATGGCTGCCTCCCCTGGCTCCAGGCCGGGCTGGCCCCTGCGCGCAGCCCGGGCGACCCCGCGCGTTTCCAGCTGCTCCGGCCCGGCCTGCGGCTCGCGCCCTCTGCTGGCGGGGCCAGGCCCAGGGACCGGCAGGGCCGGGGCCTTCTCCTCTGCCCCACCAGTGCACCCCCTGCCTGGTGCCCCCAGGGCCCAGTGCGACACACCCCTATGGGCCCCAGCGTGGCACGGCCCCCGTGGGCTACAAACCCCAGCTTAGCACAGCCCCCGTGGGCTATGGGCCCCAGTACAGCACGGCCCCCATGGGCTACAAGCCCCAGCGTAGCACAGCCCCCATGGGCTACGGGCCGCAGCATAGCACGGCCCCCATGGGCTATGGGCCCCAGTACAGCACGGCCCCCATGGGCTACGGGCCGCAGCATAGCACGGCCCCCATGGGCTACAAGCCCCAGCTTAGCACGGCCCCCGTGGGCTACGGGCCCCAGTACAGCACGGCCCCCATGGGCTACAAGCCCCAGCGTAGCACGGCCCCCATGGGCTACGGGCCGCAGCATAGCACGGCCCCCATGGGCTACGGGCCGCAGCATAGCACGGCCCCCATGGACTATGGGCCCCAGTACAGCACGGCCCCCATGGGCTACAAGCCCCAGCGTAGCACGGCCCCCATGGGCTACAAGCCACAGCGTGGCACGGCCCCCATGGGCTATGGGCCCCAGTACGGCATGGCCCCCGTGCACTACAAGCCCCAGCGTAGCACGGCCCCCATGGGCTACAGGCCACAGTGCAGCATGGCCCCCATGGGCTACAAGCCCCAGCGTAGCATGGCCCCTGTGGGCTTTCGGCCCCAGTATGGCATGGCCCCTGTGGGCTACAAGCCTCAGCGTGGCATGGCCCCTGTGGGCTTTGGGCCCCAGTATGGCATGGCCCCTGTGGGCTACAAGCCCCAGCGTGGCATGGCCCCCATGGGCTATAGGCCCCAGTACGGCATGTACCCTGTGGACTACAAGCCCCAGAGTGGCACGGCCCCCGTGGGCTACAAGCCCCAGCATGGCACCACCTCCTTGGGCTACAAGCCCCAGGTGGCACTGCCCCCATGGGCTACAAGCCCCAGCGTGGCATTGCCCCCTTGGGCTACAAGCCCCAGCATGGCACTGCCCCCATGGGCTACAAGCCCCAGCATAGCACTGCCTCCTTGGGCTACAGGGCCTGGCTGGTGCCCCATGCAGCTTCTCATGGACTCTCAGGACAGCAGGGACCATCTAGTCAGCCCCTCAACCCCTGCTCCTTACTGGGCTCCCCTGGGCTGAGACACTGAGCTCCCCAAATCTTCATTCATAAGCTTCAAGTTACAGAGAATCCATCATTTACTCTAGTTCAAACCAGCAAGTGCCCTGTGCCCCATGCTGCATGGGGCCAGCTGTAGGACACACACAACCTGCTGGCTCTTGGTGTGACCTGGGGCAGGTTTGATCCCTGGAAGCCTATAGGGTTTGGGTCCTGGCTCCCCACCCAGGGCACCAGAGCATTGTCACTGGCAGGCCCCGAGGACGGGAGGCAGGAGCTTGCTTAGATCATCAGAGCCTGAGTGTGTTCAGATGACAAGTTTGGTTGATAAAGACGGGATGCTGGCAGGCCAGATGCCAGCTCATGCCATGGTCCCCTTGTCTCAGCTGGACACTGACAAGCTCAGTATTAGAACTGTAAGAATGTGTTGAGTGTTTAACCTTGATGGCCGGTTGTGACTTGCTGCTGATATTAATCCCACCTGTAACATCTATGTCCCGTATTGTATGGTAATATTTGAGCAGTTGTGTTGTGAGCCTCTGTGACTGTAAATCACCAGCCAGGAGAGAGACATTAACTCGTGGGAAGGGCTGATCTCCAGCAGAAGGTGTCACGCCCTGCCCAGCAGGAAAGGTCCATGGATACCAGACAGACTATTGTGGGACAGGAATTTCCCTACACACCATCAGCAACAGGTTCTGCTCTCCTCCCAGTGGAGAAGAGTCAGGCAAGTGGACTCCTCCCATCAGCTGAGTTTGCAGCTCAGAGCATGTGGCAGGAAGGGGATAAAAACCCCAAGCCAAAAGGACCTGGTGTGTATCTCTATGATGCTTGGACTCTGGGGGGACGCGGGGGGAAGGTGTTTGTAGGAATAAACAAGAGATCACCAGTGCTTAGCCTGGGTTAACCCTGAAGGACATGCAGAGCTTGCTTATTACAGAAACGTCTAGTACTTTGTGAAACTTAAGACTGGAACTCATTTGTGTATCTATGGTTACCTGCTTTAACCTGGTACATAACTCTCTGGTTTCCTTTTCCCATCTTTTGCTAGTTTATTATAAGATTGGCAACAAGCATTGTCTTTGGTGTGAGATTTAAGGTGCAATTGACCTCGGGCAAGTGACTTGTCTTTTGGGACTGGCAGTAACCTGAATATTGCTGTGATTCTTGGTGCAAGGGACCATCTCTCACAAAGGCAGGCTCCCCTGGGTGGCGAGACAGTTTAGAGCACCCAAGGGGACTGTCTGTGACTCCATGGTAAGGCTGTGGAGTTTACACTTGATAATTGGTTGGTGAAACTGAAGTACAGAACTCTCAGCCAGTTTGGGGTTTGTGCCCCAGTTCCTAAGAGTCTGCCCTGAGGTTGCTAAGTATCAGAGGGGTAGCCGTGTTAGTCTGTATCCACAAAAACGAGTCCGGTGGCACCTTAAAGACTAACAGATTTATTTGGGCATAAGATTTTGTGGGTAAAAAACCCACTTCTTCAGTGGGGTTTTTTACCCACGAAAGCTTATGCCCAAATAAATCTGTTAGTCTTTTGTGATGTTATTGACATGACCTGTGACCGTATAGGTCACTGCTGCAACCACTGTTATATATTTGCAGCAAATATTGTACAGAGGTTGTGGTGTGAGGTGTCTATGGAGAGGTTAGGGTTGGCTGGGTAGGATTATGCTGTCTGGATGGGTCTATCGTGGTTGTGGTTGAAGTGATGAACATTGGCTATGTACTTGTATCTCCATGTGCTTGATTCTAAGTAGCCTCAGGGAAGCATTTGGTCAGCTTCTTGAGAAGGGACTATTCTCAGTAAGTGCTCAAACAAGAAACACTTAACTGACAATGGACTTTAGGAGACGGCAGTCCACATCTGAGCTTTCCTGGGAATGTTCAAACTAACATGTAAACAATGGCATCCGCCTTCAAAGAACTGTCATGCATGGACATGTGACTTGCCCATGTGACTCCAGCTCCATCTTGCTGCTGTGATTTCCACAGTAAGAATGGAGGGGTGTCCTTCCACGTGGCAAGAGACTATAAAAGGCAGCTGCATCTCCTCCATCTTGTCTTCAATCCTGCTTCTGACCTCTGCTACGAAATGAACTTTAACCAATTTTAGCTCTCATCTATATTTCTTTCTTTTTATGAATAAACCTTTACATTTTAGGTTTAGATTCTAAAGGATTGGCAACAGCGTGATTTGTGGGTAAGATCTGATTTGTATATTGACCTGGGTCTGGGGCTTGGTCCTTTGGGATGGGGAGAACCTTTTTCTTTTCCTGGGGTGTGACGTTGCACTCTATATGATTTTATAAAAATATGCTAATGAGTGTGAATATAATGTAACTGGAATAGGCTTCATGCAAAAGGTCTCTTGTAAGGTATCATTACAAAGCTTATAATCTACTGAGTGTGGTCATCCTATTTGTATAAATGTATCACTCTTGTATCTGAAACTAGAAATATGAAATATAACTCTGAGGTCCTATTGTAGTTATGCAAAGTGTGGGCCATTAATGGTGGTTTGGAATCTTAATGGCTCCCATTAACCAGGACTTTGTGACTTTGTCCTCACCCATAAACTATTTCACATTTGGGGACAAATGTATACCTTTAAATCACCTTTAAGTACCCGCATGGCCCCACAGTATGCCAACATTTTTATGGCTGACTTAGAACAACGCTTCCTCAGCTGTCGTCCCCTAATGCCCCTACTCTACTTGCGCTACATTGATGACATCATCATCTGGACCCATGGCAAAGAAGCCCTTAAGGAATTCCACCATGATTTCAACAATTTCCATCCCACCATCAACCTCAGCCTGGACCAGTCCACACAAGAGATCCACTTCCTGGACACTACGGTGCTCATAAGCGATGGTCACATAAACACCACCCTATACCGGAAACCTACTGACCGCTATACTTATCTACATGCCTCCAGCTTTCATCCAGACCACACCACACGATCTATCGTCTACAGCCAAGCTCTACGAGATAACTGCATTTGCTCCAACCCCTCAGACAGAGACAAACACCTACAAAATCTCTATCAAGCATTCTTACAACTACAATACCCACCTGCTGAAGTGAAGAAACAGACTGACAGAGCCAGAAGAGTACCCAGAAGTCACCTACTCCAGGAAAGGCTCAACAAAGAAAATAACAGAACGCCACTAGCCGTCACCTTCAGCCCCCAACTAAAACCTCTCCAACGCATCATCAAGGATCTACAACCTATCCTGAAGGACGATCCCTCACTCTCACAAATCTTGGGAGATATGCCAGTCCTTGCTTACACACAGCCCCCCAACCTGAAGCAAATACTCACCAGCAACCACACACCACACAACAGAACCACTAACCCAGGAACCTATCCTTGCAACAAAGCCCGTTGCCAACTGTGTCCACATATCTATTTAGGGGACACCATCACAGGGCCTAATCACATCAGCCACACTATCAGAGGCTCGTTCACCTGCACATCCACCAATGTGATAGATGCCATCATGTGCCAGCAATGCCCCTCTGCCATGTACATTGGCCAAACTGGACAGTCTCTACGTAAAAGAATAAATGGACATAAATCAGATGTCAAGAATAATAACATTCATAAACCAGTCGGAGAACACTTCAATCTCTCTGGTCACTCGATTACAGACCTAAAAGTGGCAATTCTTCAACAAAAATACTTCAGAAACAGACTCCAACGAGAGACTGCTGAATTGGAACGTATTTGCAAACTGGACACCATTAAATTAGGCTTGAATAAAGATTGGGAGTGGACAGGCCATTACACAAAGTAAAACTATTTCCCCATGTTTATTTCCCCCACACACACTGTTCCTCACATGTTCTTGTCAACTGCTGGAAATGGCCCATCTTGATTATCACTACAAAAGGTTTTTTTTCTCTTCTGCTGGTAATAGCTCACCTTAACTGATCACTCTCGTTACAGTGTGTATGGTAACACCCATTGTTTCATGTTCTCTGTGTATATATATATATATCTTCCTACTGTATTTTCCACTGCATGCATCCGATGAAGTGGGTTTTAATCCACGAAAGCTTATGCTCAAATAAATTTGTTAGTCTAGAAGGTGCCACAAGTACTCCTGTTCTTTTTGCGGATACAGGTTAACACGGCTGCTACTCTGAAATCTGTTTTACTTGTAAGTCTTCCTGTATACCTGTGTGCCGGCAAGTGAGTAATTAAGTCTTACAGTGACATGTGATCATGTCACCTGAACTGGACTCCATCTTTAACCTGGTGCTTTTCCACTGAGAAGGAGGGGTGGGAGATAAGAGGGACAAAGGATTCCCGCCTTATGCAAAAGATATATAAGTGGGTGACAAAGTGAGCAGCCATCATGAGAAATCCCCTAGCTACCACCTGAGCTGGAACAAGGTCTGTACCAGGGGAAAGGATTGCGCCCAGACTAGAAAGGTGTCCGGTCTGTGAAAGAAACTTATTGAAATATCTCTAAGGGTGAGATTTTATCTGTATTCAATTTTTATTACTGTACTAGACTTAGACTTGCATGTTTTATTTTATTTTGCTTGGTAATTCACTTTGTTCTATTACTACTTGGAACCACTTAAATCCTACTTTCTGTATTTAATAAAATCACTTTTTATTATTAATTAACCCAGAGTATGTATTAATACTTGGGGGGAGGGAACAGCTGTGCATATCTCTCTATCAGTGTTCTAGAGGGCAAACAATTTATGAGTTTACCCTGTATAAGCTTTATAAAGGGTAAAACAGATTTATTTAGGGTTTGGACCCCATTGGGAGTTGGGCATCTGAGTGTCAAGGACAGGAACACTTCCTAAGCTGGTTTCAATTAAGCCTACAGCTGTTAGGGGATGTGGTTCAGACCTGGGTCTGGGTTTGCAGCAGGCTAGCGGGTCTGGCTCAAACCAGGCAGGGCACTGAAGTCCTAAGCTGACAGGGCAGGAAAGCACGAGCAGAAGTAGTCTGGGCACATCAGGTGGCAGTTCCCAAGGGGGTTTCTGTGATCCAACCCGTCACAGGATTGGCAACAGCGGGATTTGTGGGTAAGATCTGATTTGTATGTTGACCTGGGTCTGGGGTTTGGTCCTTTGGGATCGAGAGAACCGTTTTTCTTTTACTGGGATATTGGTTTTCATAACCATTCGTCCCCATAACAAGTGGCCCTGGTGATGATACTGGGAAACTGGAGTGTCTAAGGGAATTGCTTATGTGACTTGTGGTCAGCCGGTGGGGTAAAATCAAAGTCTTCTCTGTCTGGCTGGTTTGGTTTGCCTGGGTATGCAAAGGAACCCCAGCCTTGGGCTGTGACTGCCCTGCTCTAAGCAATTTGTCCTGCATTGGTACTCTCCGTTGGGTCCCGCCAAAGGCAGCCTCGTTACATCTCTACGGTGCTACCGGACTCCTCATTGTTTTTTCACCCTGAGATTGGGACTCACTGCTGAGTGACTGCAGGCAGCGTTACACAAGGTAATAGTGTTGTCAGGTCCTTAGACCTCTGTAAGGCATGTGACTTGCTACCTCAGGCCATTTTGATTAAGATACAACAGTGATATAAAATTCACCCGGCACACGTTCAATGGATTAGAAGCCGGCTCACTGCTAGGTCTGAAAACATAACTGTCAATGCAGGTGTATGTCTAGTGGGGTCCCGCAGGGATCAGTTCTGGGCCATTTTGCATTTTTATCAATGCCCTGGAAGAATCATGGTGCAGTTTGCAGGTGACACAAAGCCTGGGGCAGTGGGAAATGAATAAGAGGAGAGGTCACTGATTCAGCACGATCTGGATCGCTTGGTAAGCTGGGCACAAGCAAACAATATGCGTTTTAATACAGCCAAATGTAAAGTCACGCATCGAGGAACAAACAAGACAGGCCAGACTTACAGGATGGGGGTGGGACCAAATGGGAATTGTCTGTTGTATTTTTATGACCCTTTGTGACGGGTTGCACCAACCGCACACAGGAGAGGCAAGGGTTAACAAACTGTTCTGGGCCCAAGAGGCCATGCCCCTGTGGAGGGAGCATTAAAAAGGGAGCAGGTCAGCTCAGTTGAAGCTCACCGAGGAGCAGAGCAGCCAGGAAGCCACTGGGCTCCAAGCCACCAGGGTCACGCCTCCTAGCCGCGGAAAGCCATTTGACCGCGGGAACCGAAGGGGACAACCTGCTGTGGCCAGCAGAGGAGAATCTGGAGACTAATCAGAGAGAACACGAGAAGGACCCCACATCCCACCCCAAGACACCACCAGAGGGACGGGAATGAGGGGCGGAAGCGACACAGGGAATGCACGTGAGGGTGTCGGGACCGGAACCCTGTGGCAGGATCCACTGTTTCGAAGGGCTCCGGATCGGAACCCTGTGGAGTAGGGTGGGCCTGGGTTCCCCTACCTTCCCCCACCCCTAGGCGACTCTACCCCCTGAACTATAGCCACTCAGTAAAGGGGCCTTTGGACTCTCCCCGTGATATGGCACACCCCAGAGCATTGCCATTAGGCAGCGCTGTCAGCCCAGAGCACTCAACTAACCCCCGGAAACCCCTACGCATGCCTCACTTTCCCATATACGCTACATGGTTACCCAGTGTGGGGAAAGGGACTGTTTGCTTTCGGGGCAGGCTGGAAGACATAGGCGTGCATGTCCCCCAGCTGTCTGAGCTGGATGGGTCATTAAAAAGGACTGGCCGAGGCTGACCTCATGTCAATGGAGGGTCCGAGAAGACAATGGCAAGCCCAATGGCCCAGACACTGGAAGCCCATGCCCCAGAAATCCAGTAATCCCTGCGGAGTGACCAAGTCCCTCCCAACGGGCTGTCTCCGTGGGACTGGCTGAGCGGAGTTCCCGGTGCGAAACAGAAGGGCTGGAACCCCATAGCTTCAGTCTAGGAGGCGGGGAGGCTGCGTGGCCATCGCTGGAGAAAGAGCGAGACCCCGTAGAAGGGCTCGTCCTAGAGACTGTTCCAAAGCTGGGGGCGAAGCCCTGACCCAGGGGCTCTGAGACAGGGCGATTCTATCCTGGGAAGCGGAGACTCTGAAAGAGACTGGGGGGGTCACAGAGACAATCAGCTGAACACGCTGTGGCCAAAAGGGCTAATGCGATGCCTGGCTACGTAAGCAGGAGTAGAAGGGAGGTTCTGTTACTTCTGTCTTGGGCACTGGGGCGACCGCGGCTGGGATTCGGTGTCTGGTTCTGGAGCCTGCCCTTCAAGAAGGATGTTGGTAAATTGGAGCGGGGCCAGAGAAGGGGCGGGGAGGGATAGGTCAGTGGTTTGAGCATTGGCCTGCTAAACCCAGGGTTGTGAGTTCAATCCTCAAGGGGGCCATTTAGGGATCTGGGGCAAAAATTGGGGATTGGTCCTGCTTTGAGCAGGGGGTCGGACGAGATGACCTCCTGAGGTCCCTTCCAGCCCGGATAGTCTATGATTCTAAGAGCCACAAGAAGGATGAAGGGATCAGAAAAGCAGCCTTACAGTGACAGCCTCAGGGAGCTCCATCTATCCAAAGCAACGGGCTGACTTGATCACGGTCCATAAGTACCCACATGGGGGCAGAATCTGATAACAGAGGCTTTTCTGTCAAGCAGACAAAGGTCGAACAAGCTGCAGTGGCTGGAAGTTGACCTAGGCAAACTCGGGCTGGGAAGAAAGCGTCATTTTTAACAATGAGGGTAATTGACCTTTAGACCAATTCACCAGGGTCGTGGCCGATTCTTCATCACTAACCATTTCTGTATCCAGATTGCATGTTTTTCCGAAAGATCTTCCTTCTTTCAAACAGGAATTAATTCAGGGGAGTCCTCTGGCCAGGGTTACACAGGAGATCAGAGCAGATCATCACAAGGCTCCCTATGTCCTTATGCTTAAGGCTATGATTTAGTTACCGGGTTTGCGGAAGTCACGGAATCCATGACTTCCAGCGACCTCCGTGACTTCAGCCTGCAGTGGTCGGGAGCTACAGGGTCCCCCAGGGGCTGCTCGTGGGAGCAGGGAGCTGCAGGGTACCCCCACCACCTCTGGTACTCCTGGAGCTCCAAGCTGCTGCGGGTGGCAGGGAACCCCCTAGCTCCTGGCCACCACAGGGGAACCCCGAGCTCCTGGCCACCGCAGGCCCCTGGAGCTGTGGGCGACGGGGGTACCCCACAGCTCCTGGCTGACACTGGAGATGGGAGCACCCCCAGCTCCCAGCCCCCACAGGCAGTGGGGGGACCCCCGGAGCTGCGGGTGGCAGGGGTACCCCACAGCCCCCAGCTGCTGCAGGTGGTGTGGGCACCCACAGATCCCCATTTTATCACTGATGTTTTTAGCAAAAGTCACAGACAGGTCACGGTTTCTGTTAATTTTTCTTTTTTGTCTGTGACCTGTCCGTGACTTTTACAAAAAATGTCCCTGACAAAATCTTAGCCTTACTTATGTTCTACAAATCTCTGCCTCACAGGGCCCGGGGGAGGTGTCAGAGAAGGGAGGGGGCTATTCTGAGCAGAGAAGCTTTTCGGTTACGGTTGTAACGATTCTACACCCAGGCAGGGCTTCGGCACACAGGGATCCTCCTGGAAGCAGTAGGAATAACTGCTCCAAAAGCCCCACCTGCGGGGAGCTAAAGAAGAATCCCTGTCAGTTGCTAGCAGTATAGGGCCTATGAGACACACCTGAGCAGTTCTGATTCCACCCGGGAGAGCACAGAGGAGATGTGTGATTTCTGTACGGTGCTTAGCTCTGGTGGGAGACCAGCACTTCACCAGCAGAGGCTTTGCAGGCTGAGAAGGTTTGAGTTGCTCTGGGGAGGCAGCGCTGTGGAAAGTGACCCCCCACCCCTGATTTCATGGTATCATCCCCAATTAGTTACGTTCAAAGCTGACTGCAAAAAGTTCCAACGGGATCTCACAGACCTGGGTGACTGGGCAAGGAAATGGAAAATAAAATTAACTTGTTGATAAATGCAAAGGGATGCACATTGGAAAACATAACCCTGACTATACAGAACGAGAGGGTCTAAGTTAGCTGTTAGCACTCGAGAGAGAGATCTTGGAGTCACTGTGGATAGTTCTCAGAAAACATCCACTCAATGGGCAGCAGCAGTCAGAAAACCGAACAGAGTGTTAGGAACCATTAGGAAAGGGATAGATAACACAGAAAATACCGTAATGCCACTGTATAAATCCATGGTACGCCCACAGCTTGAATACTGCGTGCAGCCCTGGTTGCCCCGTCGCAGAGAAGATCCATTGGAATTGCACAGAGTACAGCGAGGGCCACACAAATCAGTAGGGGTCTGGAGCAGTTTGCATGTGACGAGAGATTAAAAAGACTGGAGCTGTTTGGCTTGGGAAAGAGACCATGGAGGGGGATGTGACAGAGGCCGTGACGAAGTCAGGCCGGACAGCTGGAAGGCAGGAGAATTAGCCCTAGAATGATTAAGGTCCTTTTCCCTACAAGCTGAGAAGGGGTCACCTCATGTCAATTAGGGACCCCGAGACCAATTAAGGGCTGTCTGCATCCTTTGCCACCCGCACTCCAAAGGAGAGTGGGAGCGTTATTCACCCTTGGTTTGTAGTTGAACTCGTTTCTTTTTTCCCTCCAGTTAGCGGAGGGGCACTGCGCGGGCCTGCCTGGGAAATAAGCCTCCCCCCTGTCCAGCAGGAGAGTAAACACCGTCCAGAGAGGGGCTGACTTCCTCCCAGCCCCCACCGCCAGAGGGGGGAGCGCTGAGCCCGCCGTGGTGCGGGGAGGCGCCTTGCCACGGGGCTATGAAATCACGATTGGGGTGGAGAAAGTGAGTAGGGAAGTGCTATTCACCCCTTCACAAAACACACGAATCAGGGGTCACCCAATGAAACTAACAGGCAGCTGGTTTAAAACACACCTAAGGAAGTATTTCTTCACACAATGCGCAGTCAACCTGTGGAACTCCTTGCCAGGGGATGTTGCGAAGGCCAAAAGGGTAACTGGGTTCAAAAAGAACCAGACAAGTTCCCAGAGGACAGGTCCGTCAATGGCCATTAGCCAGGATGGGCAGGGATGCAACCCCACGCTCTGTGTGTTCCTAAGCCTCTGTTCACTGGAAGCTGGGACTGGGCAACAGGTGGAAACGTGGATCACTCAATAATTGCCCTGTTGGGTTCATTCTCTCTGGGGCACCTGGCACTGGTCACTGTCGGCAGACAGGAGACTGGGCTAGATGGACCATTGGTCTGACCCACCATGGCCATTCTTATGTTCTTGATTTGTCCCTTAGCGCAACTGCCCCGTATTTTCAGATGTACCGAAAGGCGTTAAAACAGAACAGAAGGAGCATTTCATACATGACATGGAAGCTCACGAGAACTGTGTGGTCTCCTTGAGGGCGGCAGACACGTACCCGCCCTGCTACGGGAGTTGGTGTTCCCCTGAAATGTCCCGCACAAGAACATGCCGCCCCACGCTTTTCACGTGTTTTTTCCATTCCACAAAGGGGATCGCCCCAGCGCTGCATCCAGCAAGGACAGACAGGGACAGAGCACAGGGGGCTGGGAGACCAGGCGGTCCCACGAGAACAGCTCTGACCACATCTGGCTGGGCTGAGCGATGCCTCGGGGGAGGCCGAGGGTGCACACACTGGAGAGAATAATTCCACACTGGCCGAGGGATGGGCCGAGGGGACCCACTAGGCCAGTGGCGTCCAGGCCAGGAGGGACCTAGCTCACTAGGATTTTAAATCAGACGGGCTCCAAACCCCCAGCGCCCTGTGCTCTGGCTGGTCCCGCAACAGTAAGGCTCTTCCTGGCTGTCCATTTCCTCAGGCCTGGGACTGCAGAACTATGAAGAGACTCCCCACCTGCCTGGTAGCAGACACGTGTGAGTGTGTGCTCACGTACGAGTGTGAACACGTACGTACCAGCCAGGGCAGGTGCTATTTACAGCTCCATTGTGCACGCGTGCACACACACAGCGCTAAGTAATGGAGTCGGGGCTAGAAATCACAGCAGAGGGGACCCGGTAACCTCACCACACGCTGGCAGGGAAGCTGAGCCCAAATCGATTTTCCCAGCCGCCAGAGGAGCATGGGACACGTCTGGGGTGTGAGGGTCAAACGGATCAGAATATAAAGGTGCCAGTGAGTGACCAAGCAGGTCCCCCAAATACCACGTCACCAATTGTTTGAGGAGTTTGGGGGGTCCTCCACCCCGCATATTTGTCCTCGTGTGGAACATAGGAACAGCCGGACTGGATGAGAGCCAACGAACACCCCGCGAGCCCAATGTCCTGTCACTGGCAGTGCCCAGCACCAGATGCTTCAGAGGAACTAACAGGAAGGTGTGAGAACCCCACAGTAGCAGACGTGGAATAATCGGCCTCCCACTTTAGGTGTCTACTAATCAGAGACCAGCTCAGACCCTGAGCCAGGCGCTCTGCTAGCCCTGCGGGAATGTCTGTTGTCATTAATAATGCTGCAGAGCCATGGCCAATCCCTTGCTGAAGCTTGGATGAGTTCTTGGCCTCAACAACTTCCTGCGGCAGGGAGTTCCATAGCCCAAAACACAACCAGCAGAGTGCGTGGCCCTGAGGTGAGCAGAGGTGTTTTGTAATTGAATTCAAGGGAAATATTCCCCAGACAGAGATAAAAAAAAACAAATCAAAACAAGGTTCATGCTTTTTTTAAAAATGAGCCGGGGGGGGGGGGGGAGAGGAATAAAGCCGAAAATACAGTCAATCAAAGGAAGCAGAAGATCTGAAAGGGGAAACGTTATTCTTATACAGACACAGGTTACGTTTTACAGATGGGAAACTGAGGCACGGGGTAGCTCAAGTGATTTGCCCAAGGTCATACAGGGAATCTGTAGCAGAGCTGAGTACAGAACCGAGATCTCTGTGCCGGCCCCACTCCAAGGGCCATCATGGCTCCATCTCGGCTGAATGCCTCCCAGGGCTGGGGCTGTGCTCAAAGCAGGGAGCTGTAGAGAAAAGGGTCTTTAGGGGTAGGGCCTTTGCACCACCCCAAGTTTAGATTCCTAGATTCCAAGGCCAGAAGGGACAATTGTGATCACCTTGTCTGACCTCCCCTATAACAAAGGCCAGAGAACGGCCCTAAAGTAACGCCTAGAGCAGAGCTTTTAGAAAAACATCCCGTCTTGATTTACAAATGGTCAGTGATGGAGAATCCACCACGACCCTTAGTAAACTGTCCCAATGGTTAATTGCGGTCACTGGTAGAAATACATGCCTTATTTCTAGTCTGAATTTGTCTAGCTTCAACTTCCAGCTGTTGCGGTCGCAGTACACATTTCTCTGCGACGGTGAAGAGCCTGCTAGCAAATATTTGTTCCCCTAGTAGATACTTACAGACTGAGATCAAGTCACCCCTTAACCTCCTCTTTGTGGAGCTCCTTGAGTCTGTCACTATCGCAGACCAGAAGAAGGGCTCTGGGTAGGGCGACCAGATGGCAAGCGTGAAAAATTGGAGCACTTCTTTTGGGTCTAGTTGCGTATATAAGACAAAGCCCCTTCTATGAGGACGGTCCCAATAACACCAGGACGTCTGGTCCCCCTAGCTCTGTGTGGTGCGAAAGTTTGTCTCTTTTGCTAACAGAAGTTGGTCCATTACAAGATAATACCTTGCCCACCTTGTCCCCTCTATCACCACAGGGCAGGTTTTCTAATCCAGGGGCTCTCAGCCCTTCCAGAAGATGGGACCCCTTTCAGGAGTCAGACGTGTCTTGCATACCCCAAGTTTCACCTCACTTAAAAACCACTTGCTTACAAAATCAGACATAAAAATACCAAAGTGACCCAGCACCCTAGTACTGACAGATTGCCGACTTTCTCATTTCATCTGGGCGAAATCTGAGTTTGTACTGACTTCGTTAGTGCTTTTTACGTAGCCTGTTGGAAAACTAGGCCAATATCTAGATGAGTTGATGTACCCCCAGAAGACCCCTGCGTGCCCCCAGACCAGGACACAGGATTCCAGCCATGGCCACACCAGTGCCAAATACTGATGTAATTTACCCTCCCTGCGCCTACTTCTGCATCCAAGGATCGCATTAGCCCTTCTGAACACAGCCTCACCCCGTATCAGGGTGACTTGCCCCTTTAGGGCGGGCGGATCTGGGTCTAGCTGAACTACTGAGGCACCCCTGGGCTGGATCGGGTGGTTCCTATAAAGGGCAGCAGGTTGCTGGAGCGCAGGGCAGGAAAGAAGACAGGCAGAAGACCCTGACACCAAAGGATTTGGGCCCCAAGACCAGGAATCTGTGGCTCCAGCCAAAGCAGCAAAGGCCCCAGCAGGAGGGCCTGGGGCAGGGGGAATTGGAGACTGCTGGGTGTGGGCACGCTGCAGCCGAAAGACCTGAGATATGGGGTTTCCCTTGTGAGGCCGCAGGCAGGGAAAGTGTGGGAGGACCCGAGGGGAGGCTCACCCTAGGGGGGCCGTCCTGGGACTCGGTGGTTCATGAGGAGAATTGCAAAGGGCTGGCGGGTGGGTGAGGCAATCCCTGGTGGAGTTTGGGTCGGAAGAAATTAACAGGGCACTGCAGAGCCACCCCCCAGCCATGATGCGGGGGAGGGGGGGCTGGACACAGGGGACCCCACTTCGGCTGTATTGAATTACACATTGTCCGCTTGTGCCCAGCTAGTCAGCTCGCTCTGTGTCTCTGACCCGTCCTCTTCGCCGCCCCCTCTTCCCCCGTCTCTGGGCCCTCTGCAAACTGCCAGGGAGGAGTGAATGTTTCCTCCCAGGTCATTAAGGAAATAGCACAGGGCCAGGAGCCGATCCCTGCAGGACCGCACTGGAAACACCCCGTCAACGCTGGCTCCCGGTTTACACTTACAGCGGGTGACCCAAACCACGGGGGCGGGGTGTCATTTGTTTTCTTTCGTTAGTGGCCCAGACAAGTGTCTGAGCTCCCCCGAGCTGGGAAGGGAACCAGAGCGTCCCAGCGAAATACAAGCTGGGCCAGAGCGTCCCAGGAGTGAGCCCCTTCTGCCTGATCTGGCCCACCTTATAATTCGCTTGCCCGCTCTGGTTCCCTTCCCCCGACCTGCAGAAGAGCTCGGGGAAGCCCGAAGGCTCGTCCACTTCAGCAAAGCTCCGCTAAAAGACGTTCCCTTGGCTCTCGAATACCCTGGCACCAACACGGCTACCACACAGCGAGCAGGGCGAGCCCCAGCAGTTAGGCAGTTTTTAATCCATTTAAGCCACCAGCACAGATTAGAGCAACCCCAAGGCCTGCCCCGAGTGATAACTGGCAGTCTGTGCGCCCGCAAGCCCGAGGAAGGCCCCACAGGCCTGCTGTAGGGGGTGGAGTAGAGCTGGACACCCAGGATATTGCCCTTTGCCCCGATCTAGCTAGCACACAGCCCCCTGAGCCATAGGGAACCCCTTTCTGGGGCTCATCTCTAGTCCCCTATCTTACTCGCCCTCTGGAGAGTGCTTTGTTTAGAGCAGCAGCAGGTGGCTCGGCCCTGCCTCTCCTGAGCCCTCTGAGCTGACACCCCTGGGGGCGCTGCGTGTGCCTGGGAGCAGGGGCAACGGGGGAGCCCAGCGGCAGCCGCTCAATGGGGAGCCGGCAACGGGCGGAACCTGCCCCACCTGCCCCACAGGGCTGCAGCAGAGTGGGGCAGCTGCTGGGAAATAAAGGGTTAAATGATCTGGAAAGAGAGCCGCAAACCCAACTGATCACCCGGCCAAGCAGTGATGGGCGGCCACTGCTGGGCCGGGGCCTGGCAGCTGCTCAAAGGCCCACAGCAATGCTGCCCGGCCATTCAGGACAGGAAGCGAAGAGGAATCTTGTTTCAAGGGGATGGAAGGAGCGAGAACGGAATTGCCTGAGTTGGAATTTGGCCAGGACATTGGGATTAATGTCTGTCTGTCTGCCAAATGAGCCCATCGCCAGCCACTGCTCCATCTAATTTCTGGGAGAGTCAGAACACGAAGCAAGGCAGGACATGTGAAAGGCCATTCGCTCAGGGAAGGCCCTGGCCAGTCCACCAGTGCTATGTATTCCCAGTCTGGGAACAAGCACACCATGGCGTGACCGGGCAGCAAAGGAAACCATTTTATCCCCAGCACGGGCAATAATTAACCTGTGGAACTCACTGCTGGGGGGGGGGTTACCTTGGAGCCTCTGGATCTGTTTGGTGAAGATCTCAGCCTGCCGGGCACTGGCCAGTCGCTCGTCCTCCAACAAGCCTGTAGCAGAGAGCGCAAGGTCAGCAGGCAGCGTGCAGAGACCCTGCTCCTGCACCCGCCCTGCCATGCTGATCAGAGGAATGGGGCTGCAGGCCCCCAGCGCCTCAGCTGGTCTACATGCCACGGTACACAGGGAGGGACGTCCTGGGGGAACATGAGCCCAGCTGAGCCCTCCAGGGGGGAGAGGGAGAATTGCCCCCAGCCACGCCACGAGCATCTGGAGAGAGACAGAAGGGACATGGGAAGGGCATGGGCAGGGCTGGGAGCCCTGCGTGGACCCCAGCCCGCCCAAGGGAACGGGAAAGCACATGGCACCGAGGGAGCTGTGCATGGGAACCTGTGCAAGCACAAGCCCCCCCATGCCCCATGGTGCTCACGAGAGATCACAAGCCCCCCTGGTGCCCCATGCATGGGGACCTGAGAGAACATGACAGAGATCTGGTGAGGCCACACCTGGAGTATTGCGTCCAGTTTTGGGCCCCTCGCTACAGAAGGGATGTGGACAAACTGGAGAGAGTCCAGTGGAGGGCAACGAAAATGACCAGGGGCTGGGGCACATGACTTACGAGGAGAGGCTGAGGGAACTGGGCTTACTTTGTTTGCAGAAGAGAAAAGTGAGGGGGGATTTGATAGCAGCCTTCAACTAGGTGGGTAGAAAGCTGGCTAGATTGTCGGGCTCAACGGGTAGTGATCAATGGCTCCATGTCTAGTTGGCAGCCGGTATCAAGTGGAGTGCCCCAAGGGTCGGTCCTGGGGCCGGTTTTGTTCAATATCTTCATAAATGATCTGGAGGATGGTGTGGATTGCACTCTCAGCAAATTTGCGGATGATACTAAACTGGGAGGAGTGGTAGATACGCTGGAGGGGAGGGATAGGATACAGAAGGACCTAGACAAATTGGAGGATTGGGCCAAAAGAAATCTGATGAGATTCAATAAGGATAAGAGCAGGGTCCTGCACTTAGGACGGAAGAACCCAATGCACAGCTACAGACTAGGGACCGAAAGGCTAGGCAGCAGTTCTGCGGAAAAGGACCTAGGGGTGACAGTGGACGAGAAGCTGGATATGAGTCAGCAGTGTGCCCTTGTTGCCAAGAAGGCCAATGGCATTTTGGGATGTATAAGTAGGGGCATAGCGAGCAGATCGAGGGACGTGATCGTCCCCCTCTATTCGACATTGATAAGGCCTCATCTGGAGTACTGTGTCCAGTTTTGGGCCCCACACTTCAAGAAGGATGTGGATAAATTGGAGAGAGTCCAGTGAAGGGCAACAAAAATGATTAGGGGTCTGGAACACATGAGTTATGAGGAGAGGCTGAGGGAGCTGGGATTGTTTAGCCTGCAGAAGAGAAGAATGAGGGGGGATTTGATAGCTGCTTTCAACTACCTGAAAGGGGGTTCCAAAGAGGATGGATCTAGACTGTTCTCAATGGTAGCAGATGACAGAACGAGGAGTAATGGTCTCAAGCTGCAGGGGGGGAGGTCTAGGTTGGATATTAGGAAACACTATTTCACGAGGAGGGTGGTGAAGCACTGGAATGGGTTCCCTAGGGAGGTGGTGGAATCTCCATTCTTAGAGGTTTTTAAGGTCAGGCTTGACAAAGCCCTGGCTGGGATGATTTAACTGGGAATTGGTCCTGCTTCGAGCAGGGGGTTGGACTAGATGACCTTCTGGGGTCCCTTCCAACCCTGATATTCTATGATTCTATGATACCTGAAGGGGGGTTCCACTGTTCTCAGTGGTAGCAGATGACAGAACGAGGAGTGATGGTCTCAAGTTGCAGGGGGGGAGGTCTAGGTTGGATATTAGGAAACACTATTTCACGAGGAGGGTGGTGAAGCACTGGAATGGGTTCCCTAGGGAGGTGGTGGAATCTCCATTCTTAGAGGTTTTTAAGGTCAGGCCTGACGAAGCCCTGGCTGGGATGATTTAGTTGGGTTGGTCCTGCTTCGAGCAGGGGGTTGGACTCAATGACCTCCTGAGGTCTATATGATTCTGTGGAACATGCACCGTGCCAGGAGTTCACGAGAGACGCCCTGTGCACACAAGTCACCTTCCCGTGCTCTCCTGCTCACACGACTCCGCATGGCCCCAGGCCAGCGTGTGCCGCCCTTACCCTGTAGCTCCAGTGAGTCATCCTCGTGCTTCACTGCCAGCTCCCGCGTCTCCTCCAGCTCCTTCAGCAGCTGCAGCACCTGGGCCCTCAGGTCGTCCATCTCCTGGTCCGTCAGGTCCAGCTGTTTGTCGTCCTCTTCCGTGAAGCCCACTTTCCCCACATCCTCCTCCTCTTCCTCCTCTGGGTCCGGGGCATCCACATCACCTGGCAGGGAACACTATGTGAGCCACCTGCCGCTGACCTCCAGCCCCTCGCAATGCACTCACTGCTTGTGCCCCAGGCCACGGCTCGCAGCAGGGAGCCAGACCACCCCCTGCCATGCCAGCCTGGTACCAGCCCTCTGAGCCCGCGGCAGAGACAAACCTCTGAGTCATTGCAGCGTGGAGGGGCAAAGGCCACCCTGGCCCGGCTGGAGAAGCGGATTCCGCCCCGCCGCACGTGACCCACTGGCTCCACCTGACGGCAACGGGCGGAACCTCTCCAGCCAATTGGCTCTCGAGGTGGGGCACCCGCCGGGCCCACACAGGCAGCCACAGGGATGAAAAAGGGGGTCCCCTCCTGAGGTGCATCCAGAGCTGACCCCAGGGGCCTGAGAGAAATGGCTTGGCTGGAGGCAGATGGGGGAGAATTGACGGGGTTTCCCAGAGCCGCTCGTTAAAATTCTGCCCCCATGGTGACTGGAGAAAGGGGTAGGGGCTGGAGTCACCTCCACCGATGCTGCTAAGCCCCCATGCCAGGCACTGTGTACCCCTGGCGCTCACAGGACCACTGCTCCGGGGCCACGGGCAGGCATTTCCCAGGGGCTTGGGGTCCCCCGCAGAGTCCCCGTTTCTCCACCCGTCACAAGCACACACCATCCCTCCATACACTTGTTTCCTCCCTACGTGGCTTGCTCGGCATGGCAGGAGAGGACAGATGACCTGGCAGGCAGGTCCCTGCTACCCTGGGCAGGGGTGAAGGGCTGGGATCCCCTCTCAGCGCCACCCCATCAGAGGCGCCCAGGCTTCAAGGGAAAGGGCGGATTCTTCTTGTCCTGTTGCCGGCACCCTCCAGGGGCAGAGATTCTTCCCAGCTGGGCAGGCTCACCAGGCCAGATGTGAGCTAACCCAGGGGGACCCAAAGGCTCCAGCCTGTGACACCCCCCTGCCCTCCCAGGCTCGCGGGGGTGAGGAGCAGGGCTGGAGCGAGCAGGCTGGTCTCTGAACATGCCCACGGAGCAGAGCCACTGAGTCAGGAGGGGACGTGTTTATCCAGCCGCTTGCCAGGAATTACCGAACTGGGCTTTAGCCCCCGCAGGTGGGCTCAGGGGCGCCCAGTGCTCTGGGCTGGGGAGAGGATTGCTCTCCGGGGGTAGGGGGGGCTGGCGGCTGTCTTTCCTCACTTTGCCTGTAACACAGACAGTGGCAGCTCCCCACTCCCTGGGGCGGGGGGTTCAGCTTACAAGGAGGAAAAATGGACCACACAGGGCCCCACCCACTGCCTCCGTCCTGCCCGTTTGCCCATCTAACACCCCTCCCCCCCCCCCGCAATGGGGAACATCATCGACTGCTCGGTTTGAACCATCGCTCGCTGCTGCCCCTCACCATGGCATCTGGGCGCCTGCCATATACAAGCTGTAGCATCCGCCAAGTCCCCAGTGGGCTTCAGGGAATCTGTGGCACCTCCCCCTTTGGGGGCGTCTGGGGAGAATGCAGCTAGTTTAAGCACGTAGAAACGTCAAACCTGAGTTCATGCAATGGCCAGATGACAAAGGTAGGCCCTAATCCTGCAAATGCTCGTGAACGTGAATAACGTCACACCCAGGACTAACCCCAGCATGACCAGTTACTCACACGGGGCACATAGGATCAGACCTCATTCCCGCAGGACGCCGGGCAATCCCAAAGTTAGGGATCTCCTAGCAGCCCTCAGTGTCCCCACATGGCCCAGCCTCAGTCAGATTCTCTTCTAGTTTACACCAGCATCAGTCTGGATTAACTCCGCTGACGTCAACAGCCTTGCCCCGGGGTTAAAGCGACGGGAGAGGAGGGTCACAGGACAGAGATCCATGGAGCCGCCTGAGCGGAACTGACAAGCTTACGGACAAAGTGTAATGGGCCAGGGTATGAAATACGAGGTCAGTGGCCTCACACCAGGGATGGACTTGGCCCAGTCCATACAATGGGAATGAGTTACTCTTGTGGTATTCCTGCCTCCTTGTGTTTTAGAGAGTTGACCAAAGGGGGATAGGCTAGAGGTCTATAAAGTCATGACTGATGTGGGGACGTGAATCGCGAAGTGTTATTTACCCCTTCCCATAACACTCGAACCAGGGGTCACCCAATGAAAGTAAGAGGCAGCAGGTTTAAAACAAACAAAAGACAGTACTTCTTCACATGACACACAGTTAACCTGTGGAACTCATTGCCAGGGGAATATTGTGAAGGCCAAAAAGGAATTAGATAAGTTCCCGGAAGATAGGTCCACCAATGGCTATTAGCCAGGAGGATGGGCAAGGATGGTATCCCGAGCCTCTATTTGCCAGGAGGATCAGGGACGCAGCCCCCCATGCTCTGGGTGTCCCTAGCCTCTGGCTGCCAGAAGCTAGGAGTGGACGAGAGTGGATGGATCACTCGATAACTACCCTGTTCTGTTCATTCCCGCTGAAGCGTCTGGCACCAGCCAGGAGACAGGGCTAGATACACCATGGCTCAGTCTGGCCATTGTTATGTTCTTAAAGCAACAGCATCAGGTTAAAACCTTTTGTTTTTTAATCAGGGGGCAGACTTTCAAAGACACATAGGAGCGGGCCATGCCCACACAGAAGGCCAATGGGAGCCGGGCATTTGCCTCCCCCTGCTGCTTTTGAAAACCTCTCCCAAGATAATGAAACCGGTCAGTTCTTCCAGCCCCAGTCCCTCGGTTACTTTCCACAGGTTCCTCATCTTGGAGAGTGAAACCAGGCTAGTCCGGTCCTGCTGCCAACTCGCCAGGCCTGGCTGGAGGCGGCCAGGGCCGGGTTACGGACCCCGCAGGACAAAGCGGGCGTTCTTTAACAATCCAGTCTAACGGGAACTGACAGGACAAGAAACTAAAATAAACCCAGAGACTGGATTCTCTTGGTCCTACAGCTACTCTAAGCTTCTGTTTACAAAACCGAGGTTTGGGCAGATTTGACCTCCATGGTGCCTTTACACTTGCAAAATTCTCTTCTCCCCACCACCTGAGCAGAGTTAAGTGTTTTCTATTTGGACAGTCACGTAGGAAGAGGCTGAGACAACGTCTCTGTTGCGCTGGCCCGAAGGGACATGGCCCTTTGCTAAACACACAAAGGGTATTTTTAAGGAGCGCAGTGGTCCCCGATTTTGATGATTTACGACGGAGAGGCTGTTCCCCACCCAGAAAAATAACTTGTTTCTTCTGCTTGCTTTTTACCCCAAGCCTCAGGGACATGGAGTCTGGTCTGGGTTGACTGGAGGAGCGGTGGGAGGTCTCTGGGAGATGCAGGAAGCTGGTGCAGGGGTATGAAGCCTGAGCCAGCCTTGCTCCCCTGGGAGGAGCCTGCAGCACAGCCCATGACCCGGCCCGAAAAGCACGGGGCTCACGCGCACTCGACTTTAATCTCCTTGGCAGGTGGGTGTCTTCAGCCAAACTGCAACATCGCACGGAGCTGCCACCGAACGACATGTTACGAGGCCTGCACCATGAGTGCCACAGATTCAGTAACGAACTGGAGGGATGTCTGGGTCAGAACTGTGCACCCCTGTGTCATATGCACTATACTGCGATCAGCTAGTGATGAGTCCCCTTTAGCTCTGCGGCCGGTGCATTTGGAGCAGGGGGGGTCTGGGTGCGAGCTCGGCTGTCGCTGGGGAGCTCTGGCTGTCCAGGGTGGCCCTGGAGTTATTGCAATAATGTTTCTACCTGCACAATTGGAAAAGCAGCCAACAAATGAGTCCCTGCCCCACACACGCTTCCTGCAGACAGATCCGAGATCCCACCACTGCTCCCCTGAACCAAGCTGGAGCAAGGACTCGCTAGCTGAGACCCTCTCTTCGATTAGCATGCTGAAAGCCCGGGCACCAGCCCGTCCCGCTTTAGAGTGACTCTCCCTTGTCTGGTAGGGACAGAGGAGGGAGCCAGCCGGCTCCTAGTGCAACCCCAATCTCCTTGGCAAGCTCCATCCCACTGGGTTTGCCAACTCTGCCTCGGAGAGCAGGGGCTTGTGACAGCTCTAGGAGCTAGGCAGGCCGGGGCTCTGCTACTGACTTCTTTCTGTGGCCCTGGGCAAGTCCATTCAGCATCCAGTGCCTCAGTTTCTCCCTCTGTAAAATAGGGGTAAGGATCCCAAGCCACCCACCCAGAGGAGCTGGGAGGATGAACTCCTTAAAGTGCCTTGAGATCCACAGTGAGGGAGGGAAGTGGTCAGTGAAAAGCATTGACAGGGCCCATGCACCATTCCCTGTCCCATCGCACTGGGGCGGCCGGGGGGCTCCATCCTCAGCCAGGCAGCAGGCTGGTTTCTTGGGCACATCCATCAGAGGGCTCTTTGGTCTCCTCTCAATGAGCTCCTTGCAGCCCAGCTGTGGGGCGCTGGTAGCTGGGGGAGTCTGGGCTCCAGAGGAGTGGGGCTAGCTGGCTGTCCAGAGCCCTGGATTCTCTCTTCCCACTCCGCCAGCCCGGAATCCCATCCCCACGAAGAAGACAAGTCATGGGGCACTCGCATGGGACAGCTCGTTCTGGCCGTTCTCCCGCCCGGGGTCCGTCTGGCCGATTTCCAGCGTCGGCTCTTCGGGGTGCCCGCTTGGTGCTGCTGTAATAAATGGGGACGGGGGAAATCGTCGATCCGCAGGGAGGGCACCCCTTCCCGTGCGCAGCGTGAGACCACAGGGCTGGCTCGGCCAGGGCTGGGGCGATGGAGGCCCAGCTGTGAGCAGCGAATCCCTTCCACGAGGAATAAAAGGAACAAAAGCGAGGTTTATCCTGCTTCTTTCCCCGCCCCCTGGGATCTCCGGCCTCCCTGCCCCAGAAGGCCCGGGATAACCCCATCACCGCGCAGAGCGGGTCTAGCCCGTCGGGAAGGAGGCCGGGACAGGCACCTCCGCTGGGAAGAGAACCCCAGTGGCACAGGACCCAGATCTCCTGATTCCCAGTGCAGGGCTCTGGGCCCTGGGCCCCACGGCAGCCCCGATGGCGCATGGACAGAGAGGGCCCTGTTGGCTCACCAGCCAAGTCCTTCAGCCCCCAGCCTCTCTGCTGAGGCTGCCAGCCGGGTCGTGGGGGCTGACCCCCCCCCGCCCTCGCCCCATTGCACAGTGGGCAGATCGGGCTCCCCGGGAGGGGCGGAGCCACCCAGAGCTGCGAGCCCCAGAGCCTAGGGCTGCTCAATAATGCATGGCCAGCCGGGCCAGCAGCGCTGTCTGGGCCACATGGGGAGGGACCGGAGCCGCCCCAGCCACAGGCCCGCTGGAGTGGAGGAGACGATGGCCCCGGTGCAGGACTCTCCCTGCAGACCCCCAACCTGCCCGGGACAGCCGAGCTCTCCCGGGCTGCAGAGCCGGGGGGAAGGGAGGCGAGCGACTGGCGGGGGGCTGGGAATCCAACGGGCGAGCTAGGCTGCGCCCCACCCAGCCGGCGTGGGGGAGAGACCCAGGCTCCCCCTGCAGGAGGGTCTCCACACACGGGGGGGCAGCGGTGACGGGGGCGTAACAGACACTGCCTCTGCTGGGGACCCACCCCAGGCCCCTCACCACCGAGCACCTCAGCTCCCCCGAGCGTGCCAAGGGAGAGGCTCCACCCGCCGGGAGGGAGTAGTAGGCTGCTCCGGCCACTGGGGCTGGCCACTAGGGGGAGCTGGGATCGCGGCCTGGCGGGAGCCAGGCAGGACGACACCAAGGGGCAGGAGGCTGCGGTCTGGGCTCCGCTGTCCAGAGCCGGCCCAACGGGGCGAGCTGGGACCGGGCAGGCAGGAGAGCAGCTGGGCAGCCCCCGGGCTAAGGCCTTGCAGAGGCTCTGACGCTGGGCTACAAGATGCCACCGTCTGCCCCTGAACTCAGCAGGCTGGACCGGGCCAGGCTGGTCGAGGCCAAGCTGGGCCGGGAGTCTCCTCTCCAGGCCAGTCCCCAGGCCGTGGCTGTGCCCGGTGCCCGGCAGCGCTGGGACGGGTCCATGGAGCATGAGGCGGGGGTGTGAGCTGCAACCCAGGAAGCAAGTGAAGCTTGTACCGCCCGGCAAGCGTCTGAGGGGCACCGGCAGAGCTGGGGGGGTGGGAGCCTGGGGCTGGGCTAGCAGGGGGCTGTGGGTCAGGAGTGAGGGGCACCGGCAGAGCTGGGGGGTGGACCCGGGGCTGGGCTAGCAGGGGGCTGTGGGTCAGGAGTGAGCAGCACCGGCAGAGCTGTGTGATGGGCAAGACCCCAGGGCGAGAACCTCAGGGAGGTGGCAGACTGGGGGGGTTGAAGGGCAAGCTGACCTGCAGCCCCCATCTGCTGTTCCAGTCCTCGGTACCCCCCCATCTCTGCCCCCCCAGCTCAATCTTGCACCCCTCCCACCCGCCGTTACAGCAGCCCGGGGCAGAGCCGACACCCAGAGCCGGGCTGGCAGAGCCGGGCAGTGGCTCGTACCCACACAGGGCGGGCAGGCCAGGATCTCACAGGGACACATGCCCCCCGCACCCCACAACAGAGTTCACTCTTTGACACGCCCACCCGGCCTGGCAGCGGGTCCCACGGGGGGGGGGGCACCGAGTTCCCCACACCTGTGGGCCAGGCTCTGAGGTGAGCCTGCCCCATGCGTTCAGGCGGACTCCCCCGCACTGCCAATCAGACCCAGCCCGACAGGGGCACAGGGGGGGGGGCAGGTGTCTGGGCTGCTTCATTCAGCCTCTGGCCCCCCCACTAGCCTCTGGGCTATTTTTAACCCTGATCTATGTTTTGCACTGGGCCCCCGCTGTCAATTACGCTCCTGTTCCCATGACAACCGAGAGGAGCCCAGAGACATCAGGGGCCAGAACCCCTGGGAATCTCACCTTTGCCACCTACCGGCTGGGCTCCTGGGGGGGCCTCGGACCCACCCCCTGGAGCGTGCTCTGGGGAGGGGCAGGGACGTTTTCCCCCCCACCACCACCCTCCAATTCTGCCGGTGCCCCTCACTCCCCACCCACAGCCCCCTGCTACCCCAGCGCTGGGTCCCCCCCAGCTCTGCCAGTGCCCCTCACTCCTGACCCGCAGCCCCCTGCTCCCCCAGCCCTGGACTCCCCCCACCGAGCTCTGCCAGTGCCCCTCACTCCCGACCCGCAGCCCCCCCCCATCCCTCTCTCGGCCAAGCCCTTCCCAAACTACTGCCCCCTTGGAGCATGGACGGGAGAGAGCGGCTGGAGCAGGGGAAGAGAGGAGAGTGACTGGGGCGGGGGGGGGGGGGGAGGAGGGAAGCTGACAGTGAAAGTCGCAGGAGGAGGGGAGATGAGGCAGGTGCACACAGGGCCCCAGCCTGGGCGACCAAGTGCCCCGTGCCTGTGCCCGCAGACAGCTCAGAGCGATGGGCACCGCCACCACCCCACCCCGGGGGGGCACTGACTCTGAAACCTACTGATGGCAGGTACCCCAGCAACCCGCGGGCTCACTCTGGCACAAGCGGGAGGGGCTTGCCTCTTGGGCGGAGCTTGGGAGAGTCCATCCCCTCGGCGCAGAGCCGCTGCCCAGCAAGGGGGAAGCCATGGCAGCGAATCAGCCCAGTTCCGGTTCCTCACAGGCCCCATGGACCAGTCCTCCCCGCACAGCCCCTGTGCCAGTGGGAATGGGCAGCCCAGAGAGCCGTCGGCCCACGCTGATCCTAGCCAGGACGCTGCACTCCAAGAGCCACTCCCCCCACACCCCCATCCGCTGCTGTTCTGTGACAGCACATGGGGGGTGAGCTCCCTGGCACCCCCAATCTGCCCCCCCAACACACACATGCTCTGGGGTTCTGCCCCCAACTCTGCAAGGGGAGTGGGGTCTAGTGGTTAGAGGTGGGGTGGGGGGCTGGGAGCCAGGACTCCTGGGTTCTCTCCCCAGCTCTGGGAGGCGAGTGGGGTCTGGCAGTTAGAGCAGGGGGCTGGGAGCCAGGACTCCTGGGTTCCAATCCTGTCACGGATGCTTTTCCCTGAGTTCGCCGGGGCAGGGGATTCTGAGGCTGAATGTCTAATGCGCCTTGATGTGCTCAGATGCCAGGGCAGGACAGCACCATGGTGCCCTTGCTTCTGCTCACAGACTGGAGGGCGTCAGGACTCGGGGAGCCAGCCTGTCCCCCGCACTCCAGGGGCCAGTGCAGGATCATTTTCCAGGGTTCTGACCCTGCAACTGGACAGGGGCCCCTCCATGCCCCACACACGGACCCATTCCAGCATCTCCTCTCCCTCCCGGTAGCCCTGGTCACTCTGGGGAGGGTGGAGGCTGCAGGGCTGGGACGTTCGCCCCCCTCTCCCCCCATCCAGAAACAGCTCCTCATCTGCGTCCACAAGTTAATTACATAACTGGGTCACGTGCCATTCCCGGGGGGAGGAATGCAGCCAATGTGCGTTGAGCTCCCAGGGATGGAGGGGAGTCGCCTGGCACAGAGGCCAGCTGCCTGCCCAGGCAGAGGTGCCCCATCATACCCCCCCCCATAGTCAACGGACACCTGGTCTCTACCCTGGGGAGTCAGGACTAGAACCCAAGTCCCTCTGCTCCAAAGAGCTGGGCTGAGCCCAATGGAGCAAAAGGAGAGCTCCCTCGGCCAGCGCAAGCAGTGGGCCCTTATCCCCTCGCAGGGCAACGTGCACAGATGTGCCCCCAGGAGAACTGCACAGCTCTCCCCCAACTCTGCTGAGCCATGGTGCCCCTAAGTGCCCATCCCCATGCCAGCAGAGCAGCCCCACCCAGACAGAGCATCGTGCTAGATAGCCTGGCCCCAGGACATAGCCAGACATCCCTGAAGTCCCCGCAGCCCAGCCCCCGATCCCAGCCGGGCACCCCTGGGGTCCCCGCAGCCCAGCCCCCGATCCCAGCCGGGCACCCCTGGGGTCCTCGCAGCCCAGCCCCCGATCCCAGCCGGGCAGCTCACTCCCCCACTCCCTGCTCTGGGGGTGCTGGGGGGGTGGAGGGCGCAGCATGTGGGGTGGGGGGCAGCCCAACGGCGAAGGGATGGAGAGCTGTGGGGAGGTGGAGGGCCCAGTGGGGAGGGTGGAGGGCTGTGGGGGGGGCATCTGGAGGGGGGGCACTGGGGGAGTTTGGCAGCCCAGCGGGGGGACTGGAGGGTCTGGTGGGGGAGTGTCCGGCGCGGGGGGGGGCACTGGCAGAGGATGGCAGCCTGGCAGGGGGAGGATGGAGAGATGCAGGCGGGGGTGTCTGGTGCGGGAGGGGGGCACTGGGGGAGGATGGCAGCCGGCGGGGGGGATGAAGAGATGTGGGGGGGTGTCCAGCACGGGGGGGGGGTGGCACTGGGGGAGGATGGCAGCCTGGTGGGGGGAGGATGGAGAGATGCGGGCGGGGGGCCGGCGGGGGGGGGGTCACTGGGGAGGATGCCAGCCCGGCGGGGGGACTGGAGGGTCCGGCGGGGGGGAGGTGTCCGGCGTGGGGGGGGGGCACTGGGGGAGGATGGCGGCACTGGGGGAGGATGGAGAGATGCTGGGGGGGGTGTCCGGCGTGGGGGGGGCACTGGGGGAGGATGGCAGCCAAGCGGGGGGGATGGAGAGATGCGGGGGGGTGTCCGGGGCGGGGGGGCACTAGGGGGGAATGGAGGGTCCGGCGGGGGGGATGGAGAGATGCGGGGGGGTGTCCGGCGCGGGGGGGGCACTGGGGGAGGATGGCAGCCAAGCGGGGGGGATGGAGAGATGCGGGGGGGGTGTCCGGGGCGGGGGGGAGGCACTGGGGGGGAATGGAGGGTTCGGCGGGGGGGGATGGAGAGATGCGGGGGGGGGTGTCCGGCGCGGGGGGGGCACTGGGGGAGGATGGCAGCCCGGCGGGGGGACGGGAGGGTCCGGGGGGGGGGCGGCAGCCCCACTGACCTGCCCGCTCCTGCCTCCGGCCCGGCTGCTGCGCCATGGCCGCTCCCCGAGCCGCTGTGTGGACGCGGAGCCAGGGCGGGGGCGGGGGCGGAGCAGGGCCGCCCCCCCCAGCTTGGGGGCGGGATCCAGCGGGGCCCCCCGCAGGGCCTGCTGCGGGAGAAACCCCCCTCCGGCCTGCTCCGCTGCAGCCGATGGGGGGGTTCACCCCCCCTCCCCCACGGAGGCCTTTAACTCTTCGCCTTCTGGAGCCTGGTCGGGGGGGTTACCGGGGGCCACGCGAGCCCCGGGCGCGGACAGGGCAGGATCGGGGCCCCCTGCTCCGGGAGAGCCATGCTCCGTGCTCCGGCCCCAGCCCTGCGCAGCCCCTTGGGATCGCTCACCCAGGGGAAATGCAGCCGACTCTGGGGTGGGGCGTGGCAGCCGGGGCATGGCCCTGCGGCCTCCCCCCCTCAGGGAACGGGGGAGGGGAGACCCTGTGTCCAGCTGGGGGGGGGGCCGGGGAAGGCTGGGGCTGGGGGCTTTGGCCAGGAGGGCGGAATTTAGAGCCCAGCCGGAGTGTGGAATGACCAGCAAGGCCCCGGGGGGGGTGGTCCCTGCCCCCTTCAACCCACAGGAGGCAACCCCGGCCCCCGCTGCACAGCGCCCCCTTACCGTCCTCTGGGGCATTGGGGTCAGACTGGCTGTGAGGGGAGAGAGCCCCCCCGCTGAGCCCCTGCCCCACTCCACAGTGCCCCCTAGTGCCACATAGGCGTCATCACTGAATGAGTGGGGAGGCCCCCTAGGGAGCCACTCACATTAGTCCCTCTTTCTCGGGGCCTAGCGAGACCCCACCTGGGATCCTGACTCAGCTCTGGGCCTGAAGCACCACAAAGCTATCGGCATGAATACAAGTCAGGGCCAGCAAAAGCACACACCCATTCCCCCTGGCAGGGGGCCGGGACCCTGGCCACTCGCCGCACCAGCTCTCTTCTACAGCCCGCCGCGGACAAAGCCGGATGGCCTTGGGAAACGTGGCCCGGCGGAGGGAACGCAGCACGGAGAGCGGGCATCCCTAGAGAAACAGGTTACCAGGCATTGCCTGCCTTTTCAGGTTGTTGGGGTTCTTTTTACCAGGATCATATTGTGTATGCACCACGTTGTTATTGTAGGGTTTCCCCTAAGAGCGCTGGGCTCCGTGCTGTGGTTTGTTATTATACGGTTGCCTCTAGGCACAATGGGCTCCATGCTGTGGTTTGTTATTGTAGGGTTGCCCCTAGGAGCGCTGGGCTCCATGCTGTGGTTTGTTATTGTAGGGTTGCTTTGATGGTAATGCCTGTGGGAGCCAGCAAAGGTCACTCAATCAGGGTGAACTGGAAACAGAACGGGGCAGACAAACCCCAAAGCTGGGGGATATTCCAATACTTAGATGTACCAAACCAACTTCTTTCGCACCTCACTGGTTACTCAGAAGTCCAAACAAGGCAGTTCCCTTCAAGTGCCCAGCCTCCGGCTTCCCTCCAGACACACACGTCAGATATGATGGCGGTTACTGGAAATCTGACTTCATCATATAAAAGAAAAGGTCCTTCCAACCACAAAGGAGCAAGCCCCAGACCCAGGTCAAATAATAACTTAGATCTTACCCCAAATTCACGCTTACAGCCAATTCTTACTAACTCAACTAACATTTATTAAACAAGAAAAGAGAGCGTGTTGGTTAAAAGCTCAAGATACATAAATACTTGAGTTCAATTCTTGAGGTCCAGATACAGAGCAGAGATGGGGAGTTTGTAGTTGCCAAAAGTCCTTTTAGAAATAGTCCAGAGGTTAGAGCCCAATGTCCATATTCAGGGTGACTCCAGTCAGTGACTGGGGATCTCCATCCTTATGGCTCAGGGTTTCCCTCTCTTGAACCCAAAGCAGATCTGAGATGAAGAAGGATCCTGTCCCAGGGTTTTTATACATTTCCTGCAACCATTTGGCCTGAGAAAACAATACGCTTAACTTTCCTTCTCCCAAACATCCTGGCAATTAGCACAGGGTCATTTATCCATTAAACCGTTCAGACACAGGCTATCCCAACCTTCAAAGAGACATACAGACAACAATCCTATTTCACTCAAGTGTCTTCCTAAATGTTAATATTCCTTTTTTGATCTTTGAATCAAAGCCATAGCAATAGACAAGACTCGTTTGCTGACATCACAAGACCTGAGCCAACATCTCCCCTTCTACCGCTAACAATGCCGGCTGCATTTCACAACTCGGTTCATGTCCAGATCTCCCTAACCAGTCTTTAAAATTCGGCCCTGGGCCCGGTCAGTCTGTGAGTTAATTAACTCTTTCTGGCCCTGTCACCATTCAATGAGATTTTATATTACGCTCAGAATGTCACAGTTGCCCCCTAGACACAATGGGCTCTGTGCTCTGGTTTGTTATTATAGGGCACTACACTGGCCCAGCTCTGAGCTGCTTCCCCCGTGCTGTGGGCAGTGCCCACGAGGCCCCGGGCATCTCAGTGACCCAGCACATGCCCACGAGGCACTGAGCAAAGGAGCAGTGGCAAGAGAGAGCCGTGCGCTTTGGACATTGTCCGCCCTGGAGAGGGCAATGGAACAGGCAGGCCCACACACAGACACACACACGCACAGATACACACAATACATCACACCTGCTTCCTGATCCCCAGTGCCCCCGCTCACCCCTCTCCCCCTAATTCCTCAGCACCCCACGTCACTCCCCACTGAGCTGCGCTGATTTGCAGAGCCCAGAGCTGGGCCTGATGCCTCCCGGCTGGGCCTGCTCTCTGAACCCCTTCACTTTGCCACAGACTGTGCACCCGGGACAGGGCACTGCACCAGAGAGGTGGCTGCCAAACTGTGCCCAGGCCTGCGTTAAAGAACCTTTTGAACGCCCTGCTCACCAGCCGGGTGAGGGCCAGCCCATGTCCAAGCTAAGAACGGGCCTGGAACTTGCTCGCCGCTCTCTGTCCCTGCCAGGACTGGAGTTCAAGGCTCCAGGTCCCCTCGGCAATGCAGGATGACACCCCAGGGGCAGGGCACTCTGCACACTTTGCTGTGGCTGCTCCGAGTGAGGCTGGTGTCAAGGTTCTCTCCTCATTCTGAACTCTAGGGTACAGATGTGGGGATCTGCATGAAAACCTCCTAAGCTTACTTTTACCAGCTTAGGTTAAAACTTCCCCAAGGTACAAACTATTTTACCTTTTGCCCTTGGACTTTATTGCTGCCACCACCAAGTGTCTAACAGATACATAACTGGGGAAGAGCCCGCTTGGAAACATCTTTCCCCCCCCAAAATCCTCCCCAAACCCTACACCCCCTTTCCTGGGGAAGGCTTGATAACAATCCTCACCAGTTTGCATAGGTGACCACAGTCCCAATTGATCTTAAGAACAATGAAAAAGCAATCGGATTCTTAAAAGAAGAATTTTAATAGAAGAAAAAGTAAAAGAATCACCTCTGTAAAATCAGGATGGTAAATACCTTACAGGATAATGAGATTCAAAACATAGAGAATCCCTCTAGGCAAAACCTTAAGTTACAAAAAGACACAAAGACAGGAATATCCATTCCCTCCAGCACAGCTTATTTTCTCAGCCATTTAAACAAACAGAATCTAACGCATCTCTAGCTAGATTACTGACTCAATTCTAAGACTCCATTCCTGTTCTGTCCCCGGCAAAAGCATCACACAGACAGACAGAGAGGCTTTGTTTTTCCTTCCCCCCAGCTTTTAAAAGTATCTTGTCTCCTCATTGGTCATTTTGGTCAGGTGTCAGTGAGGTTATCTTAGCTTCTTAACCCTTTACAGGTGAAAGGGTTTTTCCTCTGGCCAGGAGGGATTTTAAAGGTGTTTACCCTTCTCTTTATATTTATGACAGCTGGCATCAGCTCGGGTCCCAGCAGACTAAAAGACATGCACTAGGTCTTAAAACATTGTACCAAATTAGCGTCCTTCTGAAAGCCTGATAGTTTTCCAGGCTGCAAAGCAGAGTCACTCCCAGCGAGAGGAGGGTGGGACCTCCGAACCCCTGACCCCCTGGGACAAAGTGAGAATGTTCTTAATGTTTTCTCTGAAGACTGTGTGGCCTCAGTTTCCCCAATGTGTTACTGAAGTGTTTAGGTGGTGGGACAAGGGTGTGTGATCACTGCGCAGACCCCTAGTGGGAAGGTGTGATGCCAATTGGCTGCTTGGGCACAGACAATGGCTGATACTCTGTGTCCTGTCAACTGATGGCTGAGGCCCATCCTCTGTAGGAGCTAGCCGGAGGTGTTGGAGAACAGAGACCAGGTGACCTGTTTGCCCTGGGAAAGAGACAAAGACCCGGTGGGGGAGCAGCTGGGCGTGACTGAGGCTGGGCTGGTGGAAACTGGTCAGTCTCCAGGTTTGGGACTCAGGGAGAGAGCCCAGGGCTCTGGTCCCCCAGATGGACTTTGCTGAAGGTTCCTGCTTTCTGTGCTAACAAGCTCTGTTCTATGCTGTGTTCCCGAGCACTAATAAACCTCCTGTGTCCCACGCTGGCTGGGTGTCCCTGCTGGCTACGGAGTGGGGGTGCCTGGCCCCTGTGCGGGCGTGTGAGGCTGCCCCAGGTGTCCCAGCCAGGTGGACTCACTGCGGGGAGCATGGACAGGGGGGCTGAACGCTCCAAGGTCAGACCCAGGAAGGGTTGAAACCGAGGAGGCTCCTTGCCCTGCGGAGAGTGGCCCTGCGGGGAGACACTGCACCAGAGTCCTGCCTGGCTCATTCCCAGCGGGGCCGGAGCCCCGAGCCTGGGACTCCGGGGCAACCCGACCCCACCGCTTCTGCCACAGAACTAAAGGAGAATTGCCATCGCTAGGACACATAGCAGAGCAGTTCCCCTTCTATCCAGCAGTGGGCAGTCTCTGCCGTCACGCTGTTGCTCATGACAGGTTCTAGTCCCCAGTGCAGTAAAAGGAAGAAGTCCGTGTTAGTTCAAGAGCGTGCTCCTTACATTGCTGTGGCATGTTCCGAGCCAAATGACCCCCAAACACCTCACTCACTGATTGCTGCCTCTCTAACCCACTGGCCTGCAGCCACCTCTGGGGCAGGACGGCGGAGCTGTTAAACCATGGCCAGCAATGCTATAGACAGCGGAAGACAGGAAGTGGAGAAGAAGCCAGTTGAAACCAGAGGAGCTGGGTTGTTCGTCCAAGAGAGGAATCACTAAATGGGAACCTGGACGGGGCATCAGGGTTCACACCCTGAGCCTTGCCGAAATTGCCAAGGGATCTTTACCTGTGCTCCGGACCTCGTTTTTATCATGGATCATTTGGAAGGGGGCCTGTCTACCAGCACTGCGCCCTGCAGCATCACGCCCACTGGGGGCACCAACTCAGCTGGGGGCACCTCTACTGAGCCCCCCAGTTGCTTCCTTCAGGAACCCCCTGGCACCACAATAGGGCACTAGGGTCAGCACTGGGGCAGAGGGGTGACTGCTCCCTTACTGAGCTCTGCACCCCACTCCCTGCTGCACAGCACCCCCTAGTGCCACACTGGGGTATTGGGGTCTGCACTGGGGGAGCGCCCCCTACTGAGCTCTGCACCCCACTCCCTGCTGCACTGCACCCCCTAGTGCCACACTGGGGTATTGGGGTCTGCACTGGGGGAGCGCCCCCTACTGAGCTCTGCACCCCACTCCCTGAAGCACAGCGCCCCCTAGTGCCACACTGGGGTATTGGGGTCTGCACTGGGGGAGAGCCCCCTACTGAGCTCTGCACCCCACGCCCTGCTGCACAGCACCCCCTAGTGCCACACTGGGGTATTGGGGTCTGCACTGGGGGAGCGCCCCCTACTGAGCTCTGCACTCCATGCCCTGAAGCACAGCGCCCCCTAGTGCCACCCCGAGGTACTGGCTGTGGGAAGAATGCAATGGAGCTGCTTTCAGCACGCGGATTTTCCCTCTAGGTCCCCCCAGTGCTGCTCATGAGGTCCGAGTCTGCCCTCGGTGCCGGACGTACCGCACCTGCTGAGGTCCCTGGCTCTGCTCACCCATCACCCCACTAGCCCCCGTGTCTAGCGAGCACTTACCCAGCGGGAGAGATCCCAGCTCCTCGCGCCCGGGGAGGGTCCCTTCCGCCGCCCGGCTCGCCTGGGGGTGGAGGCCTGGCTTGGGTTGCAAGACAGCCACGCGCTGCACTCCGACGGCCTGGCTACGCGGCAGCCCTGGGCTGGGACTCGAAGCGGCTCGCCGCCCTGCTGGAGAAGAAGAGTAAAGCAGGGGCCTGTTCACTCGGTAAAACTCCACCGGGGACACAGGGGCAGCCAGTTAGTGCCGCTCCCAGCCCCAGGGGGAGACAGGCCAGGTCCGGCCGCAGGGCCCGCCCCCCGCTCAGACCACCCCTGCGCTGGGGGAGCTCCCCCTAGAGGGGAGAGCAGGGGCGGCCGGTCAACGGGGGGATTGCGGTGGACACCAGTCCCTGGGAATTGCCCTGAAAACCTCCGGCTTCTCTCTGGATGGGCAGCCAATGCCAGCTGGAGGGGGAAAGGTTCGTTCAGGCCCTCTGCCTCTGTAACTGAGTGGATCCAATCCGCCAGCCCAGCCCCGTGCGTCGCCCCATCCCCTCTCCGGTCGCTGCCGTCCGTGGAAGTGCAGGGGCTGGGTCTCGGGGTGTCTTTCCCCGGCAGCCAGGCGGTGCTGTGCAAGCTACAGGAGGCCTCCACCCCTGTCCCACTGTCCTGTTTGCAGGCGCTTCTCCCGTCCGCTCGTGGGGCTCGCGTATCCCGGGGCAGGCTCTGCCTCCGGGTGAGGGAGTTCGGACCAAATTAATGCTGGGGAAGGGGGAGGGGAGGAATCCATTTGCCCATGATAAAAAAGGAAATCTCGTGGTGTTCTGTTGAATGGCTGTACCATCAAAATGGCAGGGGGATGGGGTGTGAGTGCTGAAATGGGACCAGGAAACAGCCCTGCGAAGGGCACGGGGGCCTTGCGGTGACCCTCGATATTGCTGGGACTAAGTTATGGCTCGTTCAAAAACGGCCGCCTTTTGATACCTTTCTGAAAAGGAACCCCACCCCACACACCCCTCCGAGGCAATTCCAGCTTCAAACCCAGGATTAAGGGAGTATTAGGGGTGCACAAATAAGAGCTCAAAAACCAGGCTGGGACAAAGTTAAGTCAGGGGACCTGACTCCGTCGCTTTTAAGCCATGGTCCTGAACTAACCCAGTACGGCTGCTGCCCGAGAGCTCTGGACCGTCGCTCTGGCTGCGGGGTCCCACTGAAATCTGACCCGGCCGTTCCTGTGACTGGATGGTGGGGTGGCTGGGCCACATGGCGCTGTGACCCAGCGCACAGACACTCTGATCTGGTACGGCCCCGCACAGGGGACTCTGCCAAGACCTCGACTCCTGGATCTCCGTCTCATTCACTGTGGGGGCAAGAGCGAGGGGGGGATCCCCTGCTGAGGGAGCCCCGGGTGCAGGGGGACAGACCAGAATTTCCCCCTTCACCCCAAGAAATATCTGAATTGGCACCACTGAGGTTAGGTCATGGGCAACCTTAACTCTGCCCCCTTGCAGGCATCCTTTATGCTATAGCCTGTAGGTAACATGATCACATATGATTTCTCAGCTATGACAATGTCAGACATTCATTCACTGCAGCCTTAGGTACCTGGGTAGTGTCTTGCAGGGCTGCATCCTACTCTGTATGACGGAGTGCCCAGGAAAGTCATTTATAGTTAAGTACACTGGTAATGTTCTTATATGACATACAACAGATTACGTGGAACACCACAGACTTGGATGGCAGATGTAGGCCACCCAAGTTAGCCTCCTCATCCGCTGACTCACACCCCAGAAAGGCCGTGCTGTGGGTGGAGAAGAAAATGCACTGTTCTTATCTGCTAGGGAAATGACTGTGCTACATACCTTGGAGCGATGATAACCCAGCGCAGACCAGGACAACGACTAGTATGATAATGAAACTAGTGCCAGGATAAAAGAATAGAAACCATGTTATGAGATGCTGCATACACTTATCTATGATATTCTATTTTATTATCTAAGTACCCAAAGGTGATTATGAAATTAAAACCTGCACCACAACAATGCATGTGTGCAAAGGGGGCAGAGTTAAGGTTAAGTGAGCAACCTTAACTTTGGCTTTCCCTACCATTTGCACCATTATCCTTGCAATGGTACTAGTCTTTTAATGCAGTTATGGATGGAATATGCACATGATGCTATATTAATAGACCATTGCATCTCATCCCATCACACAGCACTATGCAAAGCCAGGGGGCAGCAGCTCCCACATTGATCAATGCCCCTCTGCCATTCTGGTCACTAAGAACCTCTGCTATGTGCTCTAAAAAGCCAAGCAGACAATCCAGAAAGCCAAATATTGCCAAACAATCATGAATCTAGGAAAACAGGAGGACAGATTCTTTAGAACAACGCTGCTTGATCACACGGAGAGGTGCTCTAGAAAGACACACAGTCTTATAGACTCATAGATATCAAGGTCAGAAGGGACCATTATGATCATCTATTCTGACCTCCTGCACAATGAAGGCCACAGAATTTCACCCACCCACTCCTGCAATAAACCTCTCACCTATGTCTGAGCTATTGAAGTCCTCAAATCATGGTTTAAAGACTTCAAGGTGCAGAGAATCCTCCAGCAAATGTCCCGTGTCCCATGCTACAGAGGAAGGTGAAAACCCCCCAGGGCCTCTTCCAATCTGCCCTGGAGGAAAATTCCTTCCCAACCCCAAATATTGCAAGTGGGGGAGGTTTAGGTTGGATATTAGGAAAAACTTTTTCACTAGGAGGGTGGTGAAACACTGGAATGCGTTACCTAGGGAGGTGGTGGAATCCCCTTCCTTAGAAGTTTTTAAGGTCAGGCTTGACAAAGCCCTGGCTGGGATGATTTAGTTGGGATTGGTCCTGCTCTGGGCAGGGGGTTGGACTAGATGGCCTCCAGAGGTCCCTTCAAACTCTGTTATTCTATGATTCTATGGTGATCAGCTGAACCCTGAGCATGTGGGCAAGATTCACCAGCCAGACACCCAGGAAAGAATTCTCTGTAGTAACTCAGATCCCACCTCATCTAACATCCCATCACAGGCCATTGGACCTATTTACCATGAATAGTTAAAGATCAATTAATCAGTCTAGCCAGAGGCTCTCAAAAGACACCCTAGATGGAGAACAACACTAGAGAAATACACTCGGACGGTTAGTCGCTAGAGATGGGGCTGGATGGAGGTGAGGAGTGAGGATGTCCTTTCCATTTTCGTCCAGCACAATGCGAGATCAGGCTATCCTGTAGCATCCTCCGATATCCGTCTCTGACCTTTCTAGAGTGCCCATTGCCATGGTAAGGAGTTACGGCAGGAATACACTACCCCGGAAAGGCAGCGAGAGAGGAAGATGCGCTGAAGGCCTGAGGTGGGCCAGCCATAGGGGCTGAGAAGAGCCGAGCCCCGCAAGGGCTGCCGAGCGAGATCTCGGCGCTGTGCAGGGGGAAGAGGGAAGGAAGGGGGGAGCTTATGGAATTGGGATCATTTCTAGGGCTAGGCAGGTTCGGCCGTGTGCGGCTCTTGTGGGTCAGTTTCTGCTCTGGGCTCCGATTAGCCTCTAGGCTGGAGATGGGAGTTTGGGGTAAGCAGCTCAAGGGAGCCCTTTGTCCTTAATCCTCCTTCTATTCCCCCCCCCAAGGGGTCAGGGGGCTGAGCCAAGCTCCTCTCATTAAGCTGATTTCACCTTGCTCATCCTGGCTGGGAGGGGGCCGCTCCACCTCGCAGCTCCCCACCACGTGCTGCGTCCCAGCTAGCGCTGAGCCCGATCTTCTCCCTGGGACGGGGCGGGGAAACGGGACACCGGGCCAGCTCCAGGCCTCCCCTGTAACCCAGCCTCAAAGGAGGTCAGCTTTTGCCTGGCCTGGCCCGGCTGGGATCTCCAGGGGTGGGTGCGTGTGCTGCCCCCCAAGCGGAAAGGAGGGTGAAGCTCAGCTCACACCATTTCCCAGGCTGTGCAGTGTAGCCTGCGATCTCCACTGTGGGTCAGGGCGGCCAGGGGACGGGGGAGCATTGCATGAGGGGGACCGGGGTGAGGAAAGCAGCTGCCTCTGGGAGGGCTCGTCGCACAAAGCCCCAGGCTCCGCATGGGCCCCCCGGCCTCTCCTAGAGCCATCTTCACCGGTCTCCGTGGGCTGGGACCTGGCTGCCTCAGCCCTTACTGCCCCCAATGACACGAGCACTGCGAGCGACCAGGGCAGAGCCCAGGGTCGATGTGGGGCTGGTAGGGGTGGAGGTTTCTAAGATGCCCAGAGATCTGAACAACCCTCCCAGGTAGCAAGGGTCTCTGGTAGCCCAAGGAGCTCAGGATCTCTCCATGTCCTGTTTGAAGTGTGCTCGGATGGCCCCGTCAGGGGAGCGAGCGTGGTGGTGAAAGGTCGCGCCCCCTCGCACGGCCTGGAAAGAGCACGAGGCTCTAACACGGAGCCGTGTTTCTAGGGGACACCAGGTGGACAGCCAGGCCAGTCTGGTAGTTGCACTACCAGACTCTGACGTGGCCGAGCCACGCGCACGGCCCAGCCCTGCCCCAAACACGGCGGCTGAGTCGTTTCATTGCTCTCTGAGCCCCGCCTGTAATATGGGGCTATTAAGACTCCCTTCCTTGTACCCTTTGGCTGCTTGTGAGTAGAGGGGCAGGGGCCAAGAGTGAGTGGGTGTCCAGTGCTAAGCACAGCGGGGTCCTGAGCTCGGCTGGGTTCTGTAGGTGTGACTGGAATATAATAATATGGGCCTGTCGCGGATCCCACAGCTTTTAAACAGGCCCTTGGAAGAACCCTTCAGTGGGCCTGACCCCCAGCGGGGCCCACGAGTCCGTCAGGGCAGGCCACGCGGCCTCCGAGACACCCGCCCTCCTGTTTCGTGCCGCGAGCTCTGCCCAGCTGAGACAGATGCCTGGTCTGAGACTTGTCCACTCTGCAGGGACCAGGGCACCGCAGCCAGCATGTGCAGGGGCACCAGGCAGCTGTTCCCAAACAGAGCAGGGTTCATTAGTCGACTGGACGCGGCCTTGGGAAGTCTGTAGGTCAGCGCAGAGAGAGGAAGGAGAAGGCAGTCCATGCTGGCCAAGCCCATGCGCCACCCGGCCAAGCGGCCAGGGAATCCATTTCCAGCGCTCTCTCCCTGGCCCGTGTCTCTGTCTGCCAGCCCCAGGTGAGAGCTCCCGAGTCTCCCCAAAGGCTAGGTCTGATCCAATTCCCAGCCGCGTCACCTCCTGGTCCATCGTCCCGCTCCTGCAGACCCAGGCTGAGCTCACACCTTCCGCCTGCTGGAATTTCCCAGCCTTGGGGTTCCTAGTGTCTTTCCAGACTCTCCCTTGATCTGGGTCAGTCTCGGCCAGCCCATTCATCCCACCCAGACAGTCACATGACAGCCCCCCTCACATCTCCCGCTCGGCCCCCAAAGCGGCATTTGAGCCCTTTCCCCGCCCTGGGAAGTGGGGAGCGATCGCTGAGCAAGTAAGTCAGTGCCACCATGCGTCTCCTTCACCGAGATATGGCAGGAAATTCCCACTTTGCCACCGGGACACATGCGGACCTGCTGCGGCAGCACCCAGCAAAGTGGTGTCTTTGCACCCACAAGATCTGGGGGGAGGATTTGTCCCTGATAGTCTCTGGCTGGCGGGACCCAACAATTCAGGCAGGATCACTGGTCTCCGGGGGTTTTCTCACAACCCTGCTTCAGGCGAAGGGAAAATTCTCTGGGAAACCCTCCCCACACTAAAATGCAAAACAGGGCTCGTCCGGGATTTGAACCCGGGACCTCTCGCACCCTAAGCGAGAATCATACCCCTAGACCAACGAGCCACCCTATAGCAGTTTTTCCAGCTGTTGCTCAAGATGCCACCTCAGCAAAGCAGCAGCCTGGTGATCGGGTTACACTGACAGGGGCTGGCTGCTGCCTCACCCCGCCTTCCTGGGGAGTCTGCAGAGCAGAAGGGAACTGCCAGCTGTGGCTGCAGCCCTGACAAACAAGCCTTGAGCCTCACGGCACCCGCTGAGCAAGGATTCTCTACAGCTGGCCATGGAGGCTTCTCATACCCAGCACCCTGCTTCTCACGTCCCTTCCTACCGAGCCTCGGGCACTTGCCTGCCCCCAGCCAGCCTGCACAGCGAAGGATGGCGTATCCCCCCCGTGGGGTGACATGCACACGCCACGCTGTCCCGGGCCTGCAGCAGACCTCTGCGGAGCTCGAAAGCTCGCCTCGCTCACCAATGGAGGTTGGTCCCATAAAAGTCATCACCTCCCCCGCCTTGTCTCTCTAATATCCCGGGACCGACACGGCTACAACAATGCTGCATACGCCCATTGACCGAGTTCGGATTCTCTCTCTGATCTGTGCAACTAAAGCGTGATGAACGATTGAAACAAACTTACTAAGATAATGTAAATATTCAACTGTACCGAGGCAATGTACAGTCCTGCTCTGGCCCGTTCACCTGGTGGTTGCATGTAGACGTTGAAAAGGGCCAGAGAGAGAGAACGGACCCTGGTGGAGCCCCACAAGCGAGGGGGCTGGGGGGGAGGGGCAGTTTCCCATCACTGCTCCTTGGGGGTGTCCCTCCAGGAAGGACTCAAACTGTTTCAGCACCTTCCCATCGACCCTGCCACCTCTCAGGCGAGCCAGCGGAAGCTCCTGGCCCCCAGTGTGGATCGCTGCAGAGAGGCCCAGGGGGCTGAGACCGGATGGCTGCCCCTCTCCCCACTGACCAGAGGAGCTCAGCCATCAGGGCTAGGAAACCAGCTCCAGTTCCGTGTCTGGGCCTGAAGCCAGGTGGTGCCGGGTCCCTCCTGCTGGCTGCAGTTAGAGGAGCCTGGAGCTGGCCTTTGGCTGGCTTCTCTCTGAGCTTGCCCAGGAACGGGAGGTCTGACGCCGGGCGAGAGCTGGCCACCTTCTGTTGGAGACCAGCATTTCACACGAGTTAACGCCTCTCTCCCGTCTGGTGAGATACTCTCTCACAGAGCAAAACTCTCAAACATTACCTTACAATACAGGTGTGACGAGTCCCCCGCTCCCCCCCGGATCCATCTAGAACTGGGGTACCATTGAGCCACCCAACCCACCAGCCTGGGCTCCTTCTCACACTGTACTGCTGTGAAAAGCTGCAAAGCCCTCTCCAGCCTGCACTTTCACCAGCATTCACCCAGCTGCAGTTACATGCAGGTTCGTTGACCAGCCCCTGCATGGGAAGGCTACAGTTAAGGCAACTTCCAGATCCCTAGGCACACACCCCTCTAGAGTATAAACCCAGAATTATACCATCTGGAGCTGCACAGGGAACTGTACAGCATAAGCTCATAAAATTCACCCTCTCCCTCAATGTGGAGAGGACTATGCAACAGCCTTCTGTCCCTGGGTTATGATTCCCACACACTGGTTTAGACAAATGTAAGCAGGGGAATAGTTCCGCTCTTGTGGGGAACTTTCCTGGCTTCTGCACTACCCCAGTGAAGTGGGCTAGCGAAAGGATCTGAGTCCTCGCTCCCACTTCCTTTACCCAGTGGCCTCCCTGCCCTTGAGGACTCCCCTTCCCCTCTCCTGTCTGGCAGAGTCCTCATAACCCCAACAAGGCTGGGCCCAGGATTCCTGGGGGGCTCGACCCCCAACCCTGCTGTGGTCACCTAGGACAGGGGCTAGGGTGTCCCCACTCCGGGGTACTCTCTCTGCACTGGGCACTTCTCTGACCCACTGACCATTACATACAAGTTAAAGCAAATGCAAATTAATTAATCAACAATTAATTTTAAAAAGAATAAGGCAAAATGGGAAAGGTTAAAGGAAACACATCACCCCGCTCTGTGGCTGGGAACATCACAAACAGTGTCTCTGGAACGTCAGGGCAGTTCACAGTCTGTTCCTTGTAAGTCCCAGGCCTTCTTCTCAGGCCCTGGCTGTGCTGCGGGGATGCTGTGGGTTGGACACTCGCTCTGGTGGTGGCCACACGCTCTCAGGCTCTAAGTGGTAGGACCTTTCTTCCCAGTGTTGCCCCCGCCCTGTCGGGGTTACGATCCAAGCCTGGCCTGCAGAGCCTCTTGGCTGAGGCATGTCCCTGTGCTGGGCCCACTGCCTAGGGTCCCCCTCGCTCTCCCCAGCTGCTCACCGCACCCAGCTCCGGACTGCTCCAGCCCCAGCTCCACCACTCTGTCTCAGGACTGCTGCTCTGCCTCCAGCTCCCTGGGCTGCTTCTCTGGCCCCCTGGCTCTGGTTGCTACAGCTCTGCTCCCAGGACAGGTCTGCTCTGCAGGCTGCTTCTGTGACTCTGCGCCCAGCACTGACCTGCTTCCTGGGCTGCTTTTCTGGCCCCTCTGGCTCTGGTTGCTGCAGCTCTGCTCCCAGGGCTGGTCTGCTCTCTCTGGGCTGTGCCTCTGGCTTTGGGGCTGCAGCTCTGCTCCCAGGACAGGGTCTGCTCTCTCTGGGCTGCTTTTCTGGTCCCTCTGGATCTGGCCCAGCTCTGCTCCCCAGCTTAGCTTGGGCCCCTGCTTCTCCTTAGCTCGGCCCCACTCTGTCTGACCCAGGCAAATCCAGCTCACACGGAGGACGGGACCTCCCTGGCCTCCTGACTCCCTGATTAGCCTGCCCACCCTGTCATTCAGGCTGACCTGGAGCATTGGCCTCTCCCCATTGTTCCTGGGGGCTGTCAGTCTCAGGGTCCTGATTCCCCATCGACCCTTCCCCCTTTTTAGTGCTGGGAGCTAGCAACTAAAAACTAAAAACCCCCACTGAATGTTAGTAAGGGGGCAACAGTCCCCTTACACAAAGCAAAACCAAGTTTATTAACTACAAAAGATAGATTTTAAGTGATTATAAGGGATAGCAAACAGATCCAAGCAGATTACCTAGCAAATAAACAAAAAACTCAAACTAAACTTAATATACTAAGTACAGTGGATATGAATTAGCAGATTCGCACCCTAAGAGATGATACGAGCAGGCTGCAGATACTTAAGGGGCAAGCTGCACTTGCTTACAGTTTAGAATCCCAGGTCTTTCATTCACAGGCTAGAAATCCCTTTAGCCTAGGTCCAGCACTTCCCCCAGTTCAGTCTTTGTTCCTCAGGTGTTTCCAGGAGTCTTCTTGCATGGGGAGGGAAGAACCCCAGATGATGTCACTCCCTGCCTTATACAGCTTTGGCATATGGTGGGAACCCTTTGTTCCAAAGCTTGGTTCCCAGATCAGTCTGTAGAAAAACACTGACATCCCAAGATGGAGTCCAGCATCATGTGGCCTGGTCACATGTTCCTGTAGAGTCCTAGCCGCCATAACTCACAGGCATCCGTAGCCTTCTCAGGAAGGCTCCCCGGATGGGAGATAAGGTTCTCCTAAGGTCTACTGTTTTTTCTTAATGGCCCATTGCCCTGAATAGGCCGTTCCCCATGCACTATCTAGACTGAAAGCATCTTGTCTAGTGGGCGTTCCCCAGGTGTAACTACATTGGAAATGCAGAGACAGAGTCAATATTCATAACTTCAGAGACCAAAATGATACAGGCAGACAAACAGAGAATCATATTCAGCAAATCACCTTTCCAATGACACCTCACATGACTTATTTTGCATGAAATACATCATAACTATGCCATAATCATATCCTAATAATATCACTGTGAAGAATACGGGGTGCGGTGTCACAGTGGGCTACAGCTGTTACAGGTGAGATGAAGGCCGGCAGCACCTCACAAGCTTTCAATAAAGTCTGAACACTCCCCACCCCCTGATAATGCTAATACCTGTCTGAACAATACAACATCCAGGGGAGCCAGCCTGGGCCCAACCATGGAGCCGTCAGCGTTCCACTGAGGGATGGGGACCTTGGCATGAGCTGACACCTGGCCAGCCAGCGTCGGGCCCCGCAGAGCAGCTGAGAAGTGGGGTGTTGGTGGAGGCTGGAGGAACAGGGCTGGGATTCAGGGTGCCTTCCCTGGAAAAGGACAGAGCCCTTAGGCAGTCTGTCCCCTTGGGGGGGGAGGGGCAGGAAAGCAGCTGGGGGAGCAGGACCTGGCCCCTTTAAGGGCTCTCTGGATCCCCTGCTCTGGCCCTGCTGGCGCTGGCCCCATGCAGGGCCCCCGGGAGCCGCCCCCCCCACTGGAGCAGCAGGTTTGGAGGTTGAGCCCCCCAGGAATCCTGGGCCCAGCCTTGTTGGGGTTACGAGGACTCTGCCAGACAGGAGAGTGGAAGGGGAGTCCTCAGGGGCAGGGAGGCCACTGGGTAAAGGAGGTGGGAGCGAGGACTCAGATCCTTTCGCTAGCCCACTTCCCCGGGGTAGTGCAGAAGCCAGGAAAGTTCCCCACAATAACGGGACTATTCCCCCACTTACAGAAGGTGCAACTGACCTGGGGCAAGTGACGGAGTAATCCGAATATTGCTGTGCTCTTTGATGTAAGGGACCATCTATCACAAAGAGAAGCTCACTTGGGTGGCCAGACAGATCGGCGTACCCCCCGGGGACTGTCTGTGACCCCACGTGAGGGAGTTTACACTTGATAATTGGTGAAATCGAAGTATAGAACTCACAACCAAATTGGGGTTTGTGGGCTGGTTCTTAACAGTCTGCGGTGAGGCTGGGACTCGCGCCCGTGAGCCACTATGGGACAGTTTGACAGCCTTAATTATAGGCTCCACATATACAGAGAATAATTTGTGCTTTTGGTTTCCAGCACTGCCAGTGTCCCCTTTCACAGCTCGTTGGTCTAGGGATGTGATTCTTGTTTATGGTGCAAGCAGGCTGCATTTGTCTCCCTCCTGACCGGGGTTTTTTCGGGCTGCACAGTTCCATGACTATATTGTAATATCCCCAGCAAGCCAGACTGCCTGAAAGGCCGGCGTCTGCACTTTGCTCTCTCCCCAAAGGCGATGCCCAGTGTATCGCTGTGGTTATGTTACCATGTGGCTCCTTTGAAGCAGCCCCATTTATTCATAGGGTGAAAGCATTACAGAGAAGTCCTGCGGAGACAGACCCTGGAGAGACCTGGCCACTACGCCGGGACTGATGCACCTCTCCGAGCATTCACAACGACTCACACGCTGTTGTCACGCCAGTCGGGGGTGTTAGGCACAGGGACCTTCAGTTGGCATGGTTAGAGCATGGCCCAAGTCCATCTGGCCAGCCCAGAGCCCAGCCAAGCTGCGGTGAAAGCCGTGGTCTGGCTCTGTCTCAGTCTGAGCTCCCTGGGCAGGTCCCAGGTGAGAGCCCTGTCTCCCTACAGCAGCTGGCTGTACCCTGCACCTCACCCCTTCCCAGTCCTTTGTGCTTCAGCTGGGGTCTTTGCTCAGCTCCCTGCTGAGGGGCTGGGAAATCCATCTACCTCTGGGGCACTGTCCTGGTGACTGGATTTGCCATTGACTTCTTGGGCCTCCACTGATATAAGGTCGGCCTCGGCCACACTGGGTAGTCAAGCACAATATGGGGAAACTGAGGCACATATCAGCTTAATAAAAATATTACAGTAAATTCCCACTTTGTCTCAGGGGCTCACTCCAGACACCTGACCCACTGCCCAAAAACCTCCCATTGCCCCCAGCTGGGACCTGGTTAGTTGTCTAGGGGTCAGCACTGCTGCTGCCCCAGTGATCTTGCCCTGCCCGTGCAGTGAGCACATGGAGACAGATGAGGGAAGGTCACACCTCTTCACACCCAATGCCGCTCCCTTACCGGCTACTGCAAACCAAGGGGAACGTCACAGCTGGGCACAAGCGCCAATATCCCTGAGATCTGGGAATGTTCTGCTCTCGGGGCAGGCTGACCATGAATGGGGTTGCAATCCACTCCTGAGGCACCTGGCTTTCCCTCCCCCAGCTTCAGAATGGGCTCCTGTGCCATACCCAGGGCAGAATCCAGACAACGAGTAGCTGTGTCACCCCTGCCCTCTAACCTGGGGTGCTCTTTACACCGCTTTGCTGCTGTGGCCTCCAGTCCTGCACTGCTCACGAACAGCCTCCCGCATGCAAGTCACTCCCAGCGACGTCTGTGCGTGATCAGCAGCCAGCCACAGCCCGGCTCTTACCAGCCTGGGTTCTCCTGCAGGGTGACCCAACACACCCCCAGTCCTCAGATTTCCCCCAGAAACTGATGTCCTGCATGGCCCAGCCCTCTCCTGGACATCACAAATATTTTGTGCCTATTATTACTCTAAGGGAACAATATCCCAGCTTATTATTTTAAGTAGTTATCCAGACAGTTCAATTTAACACACTGGATTAGCTAAAACAACAAATCAAGTGTATTAGCTACAAAGAGCGATTTTCAGTGAGGCCCAGGAAGGAGGCGTAAGAGTCAGACACAAGAAAAATAAAGATAAGACATTTACGGGTGCCCAACTTCACATACTCTATTAGAGTCAAAGCAAAGTTGTTTGGCCAGGTGCCTCCAGCAATCTCCCTGAGCAGCCCCTTGAGGTCAGGACATCTCCTCCAGAGTCCGACAGTAGCTTCCTTTTTCTTTTCCGGTGCAGAGAATGCGATGGGCAGGGGGACGGAGAGGGGTGTCTGCCCCTCCTTTGTATAGTCCTGTCCCCCCATCTCCAGCTGGGAGCCTGACGACAGGCTGTCTGTGAGGACAGGAACCCTATGCTGTTTCTTTGCTAAGATGTAGCTTTTTGCCCCACCCAAGAACAGGCACTGAGCAGGTAATGGCCCACAGGCCTTGTTTACACCTGGCCGAGGCGTCGGCTTGCCCTGAGGAACTGGTTTGACCACTCCCCAGACGTCTCTGGAAAACCTGCTATTAGTCCTGATTTCTGCTCATGTTTACAACGTTAGATGTCAGGCTGCGCCGTGCACGGCGCCCGGCTGCTACTGATCAGCAAATGCTGAGTTTTTAAACAGCTCACGAGGCATCCCTCGTGCAAACCAGTGTGCAGGCTGTGAACACGGGGTGTGTTCTGTCACAGCTCCCCCCTCTCAGCATGGCTTATCGCCAACGCAGCAACGTTCCTAGGGGGAGACGCAAGCAATGGGCCCTTTAAGGAGCCAGGGATTGGTTTTGTGGGGGCTCTGGTTTGCTGGAAGTGGCTTGGCTCAGGGTCTAGTGGCTATCGTGTCTGAGCCACCCAATGTGTAAACTGTAAGTGCTGTAAAGTGTGCCGAGGAGCCGGGGGAGATTGCTCTTCAGCTGCTTGAACCTCAGAGGCCACATGGTCTTGTGGTTGCCAGCACTGCCAAGGTTTCCTCTAAGATAACATCTGGCAAATGCTTTTTCCCAGCTGGCTTGTTGGTCTAGGGGTATGATTCTCGCTTTGGGTGCGAGAGGTCCCGGGTTCAAATCCCGGACAAGCCCATTTTTAATGGTTGGGGGATCTGCCAGAATCACGAAAGCTCATGCTCAAATAAATTGGTTAGTCTCTAAGGTGCCACAAGTACTCCTTTTCTTTTTGCGAATACAGACTAACACGGCTGTTACTCTGAAACCCCCAAGAAGAGAAGCTCAATGAAGAGGAGGAGGAATTTTATTGCCTAAAATCCATGGCTGTGCCCAGCCTGGCTGCCAAGGCCACGTCACAGCTGGATGGGAACGATTAAGGTTCCCCCACCGCAAACTTTTCTGATGCTCAATAGAGCCAGATGTTTTGGGGTCTCCTCCTGCCTGGCCGATCTTAGCGCAAAAGCCAGGGGTGGCCCTTGGAGTCCCTAAGTGCCTCCCCAAAGCTCCCCACCCACGTTGCTCTGACACCCAACATTGCGGGCGGCTGGTTTCCATGGCCGGCTCCGCTACAGTTTCTATTCGGCTGCCAAAGCCGATCCGATCTCAGGGGTTGGAATGTTTCAGCTGGTGCCAGTTAATACGCTAAGGCGAGGCGACCCCGGGGAAGCTGAGATGTGGCCTTGGAAACCAGGTTTGGGCACTGCTGTGCTATACGAGGGTATCGTAAGGGCCCCGCTGTGCCGGGCAGCCCCATGCCACGGTCACGTCCCCGCCGCGCCGGGCAGCCCCGGGCCCCGGTCACATCCCCGCTGCATCGGGCAGCCCCATGCCACGGTCACGTCCCCGCCGCGCCGGGCAGCCCCGGGCCCCGGTCACATCCCCGCTGCGTCGGGCAGCCCTGGGCCCCGGTCACTTCACCGCCCACACTGTCCTCCCCCCATGCTCCATTTTGGTGCCATGCTGTGATGTTATTGACATAATCTGTAACTGTAGACCCCTGTTGCAACCACTGTTATATATTTGCAGCAAATATTGTACAGAGGTTGTCGTGTGAGGTGTCTATGGAAAGGTTAGGATTGGCTGGGTAGGATTATGCTGTCTGTATGGGTCTATCATTGTTGTGGTTGAAGTGATGAATATTGGCTATGTACTTGTATCTCAATGTGCTTTGATTCTAAGTAGCCTTACATTATGCAAGGCACTGAATTTAGCCGTGAGTAGCCTTAGTAAAGCACTTGGTCAGTTTCTAGAGAAAGAAATTTGCAAATTGAGTGCCCAATCAAGAAACACTTAACTGACAATGGATTTTGGGAGACTCCAATCCACATCTGAGCTCTCCTGAAAACGTTCAAACTAACATGTAAGCAGTGGCGTCCGCTGGCAAACTGAGTCATGCAGGGACATGTGACTTGCCCATGTGACTCCAAACTCCATTTTGCTGTAATTTTCCACAGTAGGAACAAAGAGGGGATCTTACACCTGGAGGAGACTATAAAAGGCTGATGCCTCATCTCCATCTTGTCTTCAATCCTGCTTCCTGCCTCTGGAGGGACTTTGCTACAAACTGAAGTTTTGAACCAAGGACTGAACGACCCCTCCCAGCTGGGGATGTTCTCCAGAGACTGGATTTGAACCTGCTGTTTATTCCATCACTGCCACAAGCCTGAACCAAGAACTTGGCCATCACTGGATGTCATTGATTCCATCTCACCCATCCTAGCTCTCATCTGTATCTTTTTTCCTTTTATGAATAAACCTTTAGATTTTAGATGCTAAAGGATTGGCAACAGTGTGATTTGTGGGTAAGATCTGATTTGTATATTGACCTGGGTCTGGGGCTTGGTCCTTTGGGATCGAGAGAACCGTTTTCCTTTCACTGGGGTCTTGGTTTTCATAACCAGTCGTCCCCATAATGGGTGGCCCTGGTGGTGATACTGAGAAACTGGAGTGTCTAAGGGAATTGCTTGTGTGACTTGTGGTTAGCTGGTGGGGTGAGACCGACGTCCTCTCTGTTTGGCTGGTTTGGTGCCTTAGAGGTGGAGACCCACCAGTCCGGGGCTGTAACTGCCCTGCTTGAAGCAATTTGTCCTGAATTGTCATTCTCAGAAGTGTCCCACCAGAACCAGCATTGTTATACGTGCACAGTGTGGCCAACCCTCCCCCAGCTGTTTGGGCACATGCTGAGCCCGGCAGGATGGGAGAGGAGGGGAAAGACAGCAACAGGAAATGTAGGCTCCAAATCTCTCCTGCCGCGAGACCCCGGCGGAGCCACAGACCCCAAAGGGAAAGGCTGGAAGCCCCCTTCCAAATGGCTTGGGACAGGGTTCGAGGGGGAACGCGCTGGGGTGCACGGAGCAGGATGCACCTGCCGGGACTGCTCCATCTCCTGGCGGAAAAGAGGGAGGCAGGTGACAGCCGCCCACTGGGGTGCCTCTGGATTCACGGCCCCCACAACCCACCTCCCTGAGGTCCGTCCACCCAGCCCCACTGAACAGAAGCAGGCTGCCAGCCGCCCCCTGCCCTTTCTCCCCCCGGAATCCCCTAGAGTCCACACAATCGGCTCCCGGCTGCGCAGCCAACAAGATTACCCTCTCAGGGGGTTTAGGGGACAGGAGGTAAGGGGCTTAGCGCCCCTAATCCCAAACTTTGTCCATAGGAAGCTCAGGCTTAATGCCTGATCCCCCCATGAGCCCTTAAGTGGCTTGTCCCCTCGGGGATTGTATATTAGAAGGGGGAAGGGAGCCGGGGCAGGCTCCGTGCAGCGCTCCCGGCCAGCAGGATGTCGGGGGAAGAAGACTTTTACCTCTTTGAGAACATCTCCTCGGTGGGGCCCTGGGACGGGCCCCAGTACCACATCGCCCCGCTCTGGGCCTTCTACTTCCAGACGGCCTTCATGGGCTTCGTGTTCTTCGCCGGCGTGCCCCTCAACGCCATCGTCCTCGTGGTCACCATCAAGTACAAGAAGCTGCGCCAGCCGCTCAACTACATCCTGGTCAACATCTGCCTGGGGGGTTTCATCTTCTGCACCTTCTCCGTCTTCACGGTCTTCATCGCCAGCTCCCAGGGCTACTTCATCTTCGGGCGGCAAGTCTGCGCCCTGGAGGCCTTCCTCGGCTCGGTCGCAGGTAAGTCAGGGAGAGGGGCCGTGGGCAGGCCCCAGGGGGGTCCCAGTAGCCCTGGGCTGCGGCGTGGGCTCAGAGGGGGGGCACTGGGGGACACTAGTGAAGCCAGTGAACCTCCAGCTGTTTGCACCAGCTGAGGGTCTGCCTTTACTTTCTAATTGCTTCCCTCCCCGCCGCCGGGGCCTCAAGGGGAGGCCGCTCCGCAGCGGGGGCTGCTCTGGGAACGAGGCAGACGTGAGCGGAGGCAGGAAGCGCTGGGCAGCCCCGGGGCGCAGATCCAAGGCGTTTTAAAAGCCTGACGCGCCCCTTTGCAGGCGCAAAACTTAAAAAAAAGTTAAAAAAACCCAACTTTAAAAGCGTGACGGCTTGTGCAAATTGGGGGACTGCACACGCACACAGCTGCTCTGGGCTATCGGGCCCTGTGATCACGAGCCTCTGACTGCCAGGAGCTGGGAATAGGCGACAGGGGCTGGATCACTCGAGATTGCCCTGTTCTGTTCGTTCCCTCTGGGGAACCCGGCACTGGCCACTGTCAGCAGAGAGGATGCTGGGCTGGATGGCCCAGTCTGGCCGTGCTTATGGTCCTGTGAGCACAATTAGGCAGCTGGTTTCTTTTAACGATCAGGCCCAAGTAGAACCGAATGGGGGTGGGATGTCCATAGGGGAAATCAAGAGCAACAGGGGGGGACGCTGGCAGGCAGTCAGCGGGGATGGGGCCCCCAGGCTTAAGGTGTTGGGCCAACCTTCTGTGGTTCCCCTGGGATGCCCACATGACCTACCGCTCCGGGTGGAGATGGGAACTGGGACGGGGTGGGAGAAGAGCTGAGGAATCCATCTGGAGAGGAGAGCAGGCACCTCCATATTCCCAGGGAAGCCCCAGAGCAGGCAGGGTCGGGGTGGGGACCCTCTTCAGCCATCCTGTTGCTGTTCTTTACTGCATCTTCTCCGGTCCCCGCAGTGCCAGGCATCAGAGCAGGCGCAAGCTCTGAATGCATGGCAGTGTCATAGTTCCCGAAGGGCCCAACACCCACGAGGGGCGATTTCCTGCTGCCTTCACTGGAGGCTGGACCGAGCCAGTCCAGGGGAGCCCTGTGCAAACAGGCTGCAGCCCTGGGAGAGCTGCTGTGCTAGGCTGCAGAAGGGCAGGTGACCGTGGCAGCCTGGCAGATCCAGTTGCAGGATCGGGGCCAGAGATTTTCACCTTCATTCACAAACTGGCCCCTGGGGTGACCAGGCTGCTGTCACCGCTGGCTTCGCTCCAAAGCCAAACCCGAGTCTGGTGGATGTTCCACAATCCAGGGGGACGAGGTGAAGGGGGACGAAATGACTTTCCAGGCAGCTTCTGCTGCGACCCGCCCCTTCCCGTCCCCAGATAAACTCACCCGGCTCCCCAGCCCCGCTGAGATGCGAGGGGAGTTTCCACCAGCTGTTTCCCCGGGTCACTCTGCGTGCAACAAATGCATGCGGAGAACTGGCCGTCCCCCGCCCCCCCCCCCCCCACCTGTGTCCAGAAGTGTCTGTGGTGGGGAAGCAGGGGTTTGGCTAGTGGGGAAAAGGGAGAAACATGGGGCAGAGGTTCAACAGGCCAGCTCCACGTCAGCTGAGCTCCTCTCAGTATCCTGTCCCTGCACCCCAGGACGCCAGCGAGGTGGGTTCGGGGGTCCCTGGCGGTGTCATCTGGGCACAGGGAGAGGCTGGAGGTTGCAGGGGGATGCTGGGCTCTGGGGCTGTATGGGTTAATCTCCCTGTGCCTTCCCCAGGCCTGGTCACCGGGTGGTCCCTGGCCTTCCTGGCCTTTGAGCGCTATATCGTCATCTGCAAGCCCTTCGGGAACTTCCGCTTCAGCTCCAAGCACGCCCTGATGGCGGTGGCGGCCACCTGGGTCATCGGCATCGGTGTCTCCATCCCACCCTACTTCGGGTGGAGCCGGTAGGAGCCGGGCAGGGAGCTGGGGGCAGGGGCATTCGAGAGGGAGGAGGAAGCTCCCCTGACCAGCCGCCCCAGTGTGCCCTGGGCCTGCCTCTTTCCAATCACCTTGCCCAGCCTCGTGGCATCGCCTGGCAAACGCCCCTGCCAAGAGGGAGCAGATGTGGGGGGCCTCCCCAGCCCCATGGCAGAGTGCCTGGCAGGCTGAGCCGTGAGCCAGCTCTGCAGGGAGCTGGTGGTGTGCAAAGCCTCTCGCGCCGAACTGGTTCAGAGGCAGCTTTGCCAAGCGCCGGCTTCGCACCTGGGCTGCCACCCCGATGGCAGTACAGGGGGCTGGGCTATTCGGTCTGATCTCTGGGCTCGAGCTCTGGCTGGGCAGGACACGCGCCGGTCCTGGGACGTGTTCCCGGCCTGAGAGGTCAGGAGCCGTCAGGCCTCAAAATCTCGTCATTCTGATTCCTCTCTTGCTCGCACATGGATGTAGTAGCCAGGCTCACGATCGGCCTGGGAGCAAGGAACCTTCTCCCCCTTGCCTGTGCAATCGCTGTGCTCCCGGGAGCAGAGGGACTGCTTTCTGCTGGGGAACAAGCTACGCCAAACGGGGCGGGGGGCGGCTGGCCCTACCCATCCCGCCGGCCCTGGCCAGCGGAGGTGGTGGGCTGTGCCGGCTGCAGAAGGCCGAGCAAGCTCTGGGGAAGTGCCGTGCCCTCTGTCTTGCAGGTTCATCCCCGAAGGCCTGCAGTGCTCGTGCGGCCCAGACTGGTACACGGTGGGGACCAAGTACAGGAGTGAATACTACACCTGGTTCCTCTTCATCTTCTGCTTCGTCGTGCCCTTCTCGCTCATCTGCTTCTCCTACTCCCAGCTGCTGGGCGCCCTGCGAGCCGTAAGTACCCGCTGCAGAGAGACAGGACGGTGAGAGCCAGTCATGCTGCCGGTTCCCAGGGCACCTGTCCGCTAGCAAGTGTGCGGAGTGTGTGTGAGACGGGAGGGTTGCACGCTGGCGAGTGGGCGGTGTGTGTGTGAGACGGGAGGCTTGCACGCTGGCGAGTGGGCGGTGTGTGTGTGAGACGGGAGGGATGCACGCTGGCGAGTGGGCGGGGTGTGTGTGAGACGGGAGGGCTGCACGCTGGCGAGTGGGCGGTGTGTGTGAGACGGGAGGGTTGCACGCTGGCGAGTGGGCGGGGTGTGTGTGAGACGGGAGGCTTGCACGCTGGCGAGTGGGCGGGTGTGTGTGAGACGGGAGGCTTGCACGCTGGCGAGTGGGCGGGTGTGTGTGAGACGGGAGGCTTGCACGCTGGCGAGTGGGCGGGGTGTGTGTGAGACGGGAGGCTTGCACGCTGGCGAGTGGGCGGGGTGTGTGTGAGACGGGAGGCTTGCACGCTGGCGAGTGTGATTGCTTTGCAGCTCTGACAGTCTGAACGGGTGATATTTTGCCTGTAGCTGGTCTCCGATGTTAGAAAATGCCGGTCCGTCTAGTGAGGAGCGTGCCAAAGAGGCGCCCAGACAGACGGACGGACAGGTGTCCTCCACAGAGCCCCCACCACTGGGACAGTTCAGAGTTGCTTTTCTAATACCCATGGCTGCAGGGACCGGTTCGTGGGCTTGGTCTGTAACACACAGTCAGGGCCTGCTGCCCCCACAGGGAGAGCGGCTCATGCCAGTGGCTGCGAGCGCCCTGCTCTCAGACTCGGTCTCAAAGGAGCGTGTGTTTCTGGTAACTAAAGCCCGGGCGGATGGGGCATTGTGACTCCTGGAGGAAGCCCCCGGGGATGACCTTCTCCCTGTTGGAGTCGGAGCTGGGGCCAGGCGAGCAGCGGGGTGGGAAATCAGACCTGCCACGAGGAGACGAGGGACCGTCCGGCCGATCCAACCCTGGCTCAGCAGCCCGGCTCTCCGGAGCTACCCCGGTGGAGGAGGGGGCTAGGGAAGGGGTGCCTGGGAGCCTGCTGCTCATGCCCGGGGGCCCTGGTGGGTTGCCTGCAGGTAGCGGCCCAGCAGCAAGAGTCAGCCACCACCCAGAAGGCGGAGAGGGAGGTGTCCCGCATGGTGGTGGTGATGGTGGGCTCCTTCTGCGTCTGTTGGGTGCCCTACGCAGCCATGGCCATGTATATAGTGAACAACCGCAACCACGGCCTCGACTTGCGCCTCGTCACCGTCCCTGCCTTCTTCTCCAAGAGCTCCTGTGTCTATAACCCCATCATCTACTGCTTCATGAACAAACAGGTGAGCGTTTCCTTCCTTCCGTCCCTGGTGGGCAGCGCGGCTCGGCGTGCGCCACGGACCAGGCCTGCCCCGGCCCACGTCCCGGGGGGTCCCTGAGAGCGGGATCTGGAGCAGCCCAAGTCCCTTCCCAGGTACAGCCAGGATCGGATCTGGAGAAGTGGGATGGTTGCCCGGAGGGGTGCACGGACCCTGCCCTGGCGGTCACTGGGTCATGATATTAACCATGGGCCCGACATCAGGCCTGGCTGAGAGCAAGGGCAGGGCAATGGGGCTGTGCTGACGCCAGGTTCTGCTCGGGTCCCTGCTCCGGGTTCCCAGGACATGGCCTGGGGGGCAGAGGGCATGGCCAGCACTGTACCCAGGAGGAGAGCAGAGGGCAGGCAGAGAGTCTGGGCCTAGGAGTCATAGAGTTTAAGGCCAGAGGGGCCCGTTAGATTATCAAGTGTGACCGCCTGCCTCGCAAAGGCCATGACCAGCCCCCAGACACCCTACGGGGAGCCCAACGACTTTGTTCCTCGGGGAGCCACAGGCAGAGAACAGGGGAGACCGAGGCCTGGTCTACACGACAAAGTGAGGTCAGCTTAGCCAACTTGCTCAGGGCTGTGAAAAATGCCTCGTCTTGTGGGAGGTAATTAAGCCGATGTCAGCCCTGGTGTAGACAGTGCTAAGCCGCCGGTAGAAATTCCTCCATCAGCCTAGTTGCCACCCGAGCTGATTAGGCGTGAGTTGCCCAGGCGAGGCCAGCCAGAGACCTTGCCCCATGCTGCTGAGGAAGGCGAAACCCCCTCGGTCCCTGCCAATCTGGGGGGAAATTCCTCCCGCACCCCAACTCGGGGGTCAGCTGGAGGCTGAGGATTGGCCAGACCCGCCAGGCGGGCACTGAGAGAGAGGGCTCTCGGCACCACCTCACAGCACGAGCCTAACCTGCCCGGTCTGCTGATGGCAACGCAGACCCTCCCAGGCGTGTGGGCACTTCCTTGTGGCAGCCCGCGAGCCGAGGCCAGAGGGCTAGCAGCAGCCACCTGGCCCGGGTGGGGGGCAGCGCAGCAATGACCCCGGTCCCCCTTCGGGATGCTCCAACCCACAGCCAGAAGCAGGTGCTCTGCCAAACGGCGTCCCTGTGCAGGGGGCATGGGGCATGCGAAATCCTGCCGCGACCCTTTGTGGAGCAGGTTTGCTGAGAGGGGGGCGGATGTGGTTACGGGGGGCTGGATGGAAGCATCCTGCGGGCAGTTGCCCCCCCGGGGGTGGCCAGCTGGACCACCCCGGCAATCTAACGGTGCAGGGGGGTGGCGCTCTCTCCCCGAACAGTTCCGCGCATGCATCATGGAGACGGTGTGTGGGAAACCCATCACGGACGAGTCCGACGTGTCCAGCTCCGCCCAGAAAACCGAGGTCTCGTCCGTCTCCTCCAGCCAGGTCAGCCCCAGCTGAGGAGGCTGCGGCATCTCCCGGAGCCCTTCCCGGGACACCCACGCCCAGGGGGAGCAGGCACCGGGCTCCAGCACGGGCTCTGAGAGGAAGCCCCGAGGCCCCACAGCCCGGCCCCACGGCTGCGCCTCCGACACACTGCACTGTAAATTTCAATTGGTGAGCTGGCCCGCGCTCACCGACCCCCGATGGGAGGACGGATCGAACCGGCTGGGGAGAGCAACCCCACGCTGCCCCTGGGGGGGCCCCCCGTTGACCCTCCCCAGCTGCTGTCCCCCAGGCTGAGTCTGCCCCTGGCACCGGCAGCGTGGGGCAGGCTGAGTGGTGAGAGGGGGGCAGGGCAGCTTTGCCTTCTCCCAGCGTCCCCCCGTCGGGTCTGCTGACCGGCCGTCATCGCTCCTTCGTCCAAGCATGGCCCCGCCGACCCAAAGGAGACCGCCCCAGCTGGGGAACAGCACACAGTGCTTGGGAGGGGGAGGCAGACAGAGGAAGGGGTAGAGAGGCAGTGTGTGGTCAGTGGTTAGAGTGGGGGTGGGCTGTGCATCAGGACTCCTGGGTTCTATCCCCAGCTCTACAAGGTGAGTGGGGTACACAAGAGGAATGGGGGTCTAGTGGGTTAAAGCAGCGGGGAGCTGGGCATCACGCTGCCTGGGTTCTATCCCCACCTCTGGGAGGGGAGTGGGGTCTAGCGGTTAGAGCAGGGGGGCTGGGTGTCAGGTCTCCTGGGTTCTATCCCCGGCTCTGGGAGTGGACTGGGGTGTAGTGGTTTATAGTGGGGTGCGGGATGGTTGGGTGTCAGCTTTCCTGGGTTCTGTCCCTGGCAATGTCTCTGACTCACAGTGTGAAAGTCACTTGCGCTTTCGGTGGCTCAGCTGAGAAATGGCTGATGGCACCGACCCCCCCCCCTCACATTGGTGAGGTCGGCCCCCCTGGCTGTCAGGTGCTTTGAAATCTCTTGCCGAGTGTTGCACCATTGTTGCGGTGAGGGCAGCTAACGGCGCCTTGCAGTCGCAGTTTCCTGCTCCCCTGCGGGAGCCAAGCCCGGGATTCTGGGGACAGGCAGCATCCTCTGGCCAGCACTCTAGAGCCCATTCCTCCACTGCACCACCTTTACCCACTCTCCCCACGGAGATCAGAGCAATGCGGGGCTGGAAGGGACCTCGAGAGGTCACCTAGTCCAGCCCCCTGCGCTGAGGCAGGACTAGGTAATCCTAGATCGTCCCTGACAGGTGTTTGTCCAACCAGTTCTTAAAAACCCCCAGTGATGGGGAATCCACAACCTCCCTTGGGAGCCTGTTCCAGAGCTGAACTACTTAGGGAGGTGGTGGAATCTCCATCCTTAGAGGTGTTTAAGGTCAGGCTTGACAAAGCCCTGGCTGGGATGATTTAGCTGGAGTTGGTCCTGCTTTGAGCAGGGGGTTGGACTAGATGACCTCCTGAGGTCTCTTCCAACCCTAATCTTCTAGGAGTCTATGAACTACCCCGAGAGTAAAGAAGTTTCTCCTAATATCTAACCTGGATCTCCCTTGCTGCAGATTAAGCTTCTTATCCTACCACCTATCCACATGGAGAATCATTGATCCCCATCCTCTTTATAACAGCCTCATATCTGAAATCTGTAGCAGGTCCCCCGTCAGCCCTGGGCGATGCTTCCCCTGCCATGCGGTCACAGCTCTGCAGAGCCATTCCCCACTGCTCTCCTCAAAACTCAACAGAAAGGGTCTCCAGGAGCAGGGTCCAGGCGCCATATGCCCCCCCGGCCCTGACACTTTGTCAGCATCCTCCTCTTCCAACAGGAAAGGCAGAAGAGAGAGCGAAAGAAGAAGTAGACCCAACCTCTTGTTTTAGCCCAGACAGCCCAGAGGCCAAAAGGGTGGGATTGATATCATCTTCTGCCCCCTCACTTGGGACACCAGCGTGAGCCCCCTGGCTCCCTTCGACTGAGAATTGCCCCCATTTCCTGAGTCACTTTACCCATCACCCCTGAATTTGTCTGGCTCATTCTGGGTGCCAGGGAATTGAGAGGGCCCATTTCTGCCCTGTTGTACCCCCCTGAATTCAGCGGGGCTTGCAGCAGGTTTGGGGGGCTGGGATCTGCCCCTCAGCCAGGGTTAATTAATTTGCATGCTAAGGAGCCAGAAGACAGGAGTGTAGCAAAACAAAACAGCTGACCGGAGGGGTAAGTCCAAACTGCCACCTCCTTGCTGTGACTGGTCCCTTCACAGTGGTTGTGAGGGTCTGAGCACCCAGGTCTCATGCACCCCAGTGTGCAGGTGGGAACAGCGCCAGAGAGACGCGGCCAAGGTCACCCAGGGCATGTATGGCAGAGTCAGGTCTTGAACTCGGCTCCGGCATCCCAGCGCAGTGCCTTAACCACAAGCTCTGCCCCCAACACAAACCGCCTCCCAGGTGGCGTGGGGCGTCAGCAGGCATAAGGGGGTGTCAGGTGCCCAGATACCACAGTGAGGGGCACAGCATGGTACAAGCACAGACCTTCCAGCCGCGCTGAGACTGGGCCCCACGCTGGGTTCGGGGTGGGGTATTTATATACCCTGGTGGGAGGTGGGGAGAGAGGATGGAGGCTACACCTGGGCATGGTCTAGGGTAGGGTGAGAGGGCACAAGCTAGGCTCAGGAGGGAGGGAGCTATCCCTCAGGGGATGGAGACGGTACCTGGTCCCCGCCCAAGGTGATGGGGCTGGCTGGTAGCCCTGGCTCTCCCTCTGTGTCTCTGTTGTACTCCCCAAGGCAGCTCTGGGGCAGGTGGGGAGGGGGGTCTTTTCTAAAAGCCCCAGGCCCAAGCCCACCCCCTTCCAGAGGCCCATTGGAGAAGAGCCCTGCCAACCCAGGTCCTGTCTGTTCTCGGTGGCTGTTCAACACTCCCCGGCACTTCTGGGGAGGTGTGCCCCCTTCTGAGCTTGGCCCGCAGTGCCTCTCCCTACAGCCCAGCAGGGCTAGTGTGTGTGGTTTATAAAACACCTGGGGACCCTGGATGATCCAAAGCACTGTGTGCACGGGAAGGAGGCTTCTCGTTTCCCTCCCGCCATTGGTGGGGTCAACACCAGTAGCTTCCCCACCTGGTCCTCTGCCAGACCCCGCCAAAGCGAGAACCTCTCAGCAGCCCCACTCATTACACAGGGGAATGTCCATTCTCTTGCAATGCAGGGGTCCGGGCTCTGGAATCCAAAGTATCTCCTTCCGCAACCAGCGATTCACCTCAACCCCCGGACGCTGCGGGCTAGGGCAGAGTCCCAGAGCCGTGCTCCCAACATACGTTTGTATTTAAATGTACAGAGCAAGTGCAATACCTGCAAACCCCTGTCTCCCCACTTGCCCATTTGCCTTGTATTCCTCCTTGTAGCACAGGGTAATACTCTAGGAGCGGTTATGACAATAAAACAATGCGAATGGGCTGAACGCAACACGGTGGTGGTGAGCCGTTTTGTACCCGTCAGCCCGCGAAGGTCGCAGGAGCAGTGAGGGCTCTCCCAGGGCTACCTGTTCACGGGGGATGGGACGGTGGCGACTCCCAGACCAGGATTAGCTGGGCATGGCCCAGTTTCCGACGGCTTCATTCCGGGCAGCGTGCTCGCTTGCAGAACCGCCCCTGTGCGTACAGTTGAACCCATGAACTTCTCCATTAACGCACAATCAGCTTAAAAAAGGCAAATGACCTTTCCCCAAGAACGCACACGTGGCTTCAGCCTGACCTAGCATTTGCCCACGGCCAGAGCCAGTGGTCAGTCCCAAACAAAACCCAAGCCTTCGACGGCTTCGGTATTTGCCTTGTGCAATCGCTATTATCAAGGGCACTCACCTCAACCAGGAGGCTGCCTGGCCCTCTTTGCAGCCACATGCTTTGCTTTTCGCTGTGGGTAACAAACCTTCACAGGTTAGCAGAGCCACGGGCAGGGCCTGTTGCTTCTTCACCCTTGCTAACATTGCTACAAATCATCCCAACGATGACATTTGGACGACAAGGGTTCCAGGAACAGCCCTAACGCAAGGCTGGGCTGGCTCCCTGTGGAACAGTTACAGACACTCACCCCCCTAGGGACAAATGCTTCCTTTGCCCCAGAGCTGAGCAGAACTTGAAGCCGAGCCCCACATTTAACGAGACGGGGAGGTGGAATTATAAAACGTCTGCATTTTACCTAGCGTTCTAGCTAGGCACTTATCAGCCCTTCATCACTGTCGTGTCTGACCACCTCACAAGCGCTAATGGAGTTTGTCCTCACCCCCACCCCGACATAGGGAGACATTATCCCCAATTTAAAGGTGGGGAACTGAGGCACAGGCTGGGTGAAGTGGCTTCTCCAAACTCTGGAGAACTCAGGAATTGAACTCAAGCCCAGTGCAGCGCCCTGACGACTAGAGCATTCTTCCTAACATCAGGTGGGACAAACGCTACCTTTCAAAAGAGCAGAGAAAGGATATGACAGTGCACAGGGCTGCAGCAAGCTGCGTGAAAGGGCTGCTAACTAGGAGGTGTGCAGACCAACAGGAAAGTGGGATCTGGTCGTTAACAGTGACTGTGGCTTCCAGTTTAATTGACTCACACTTCCTCCATTGGTGGGACGTCAGACCAGTGAGGCCGTCAGATGCCACTTTTCAATGAGTTTGGATCCAGTTAGCGACACGGTTGGGTCTAAATCAAGTTTGGGTTCAAAAACCATGGTCAATACTTGTACCACATCAGCGACGTACCACATCAGCCTTGGTCTTCCCAGAGACGAGACGCCTCTTCTGAGTGTGGGCTGGGCTCCTTAACCTTCCCCATGTAACCAGGCTGACCTGGCCTTCCCGCCATGTTCACCAGGGGCAAGGCATCACAGTGGGCCTGCCCTCTGTGCCCTGCTGAGGCACGCTGGGTGAGCTGCCCCACTTTCCCAGCAGCACCGTAGGTCTGGCTGCACAAACATAGGGGAGGCAAGTTTTCGGTGGTGACATAAAACACACCCTGCCCCCAAGCTGAGTTGGTGTAAATGAGTCGGGTGAGGGCATCTCAAAGAAGTTACATCAAGTCCTCAGCCCGGAGGGATCCTGTGATAAATAAAGGGGGGAGGAGGGTAGCTCCCTTTTATGGACACCCAGCCAGCCAGTAGCTATAACATCCCTCTTAGTAGCTGTTCTCCACTTGCTTTACCTGTAAAGGGTTAAAAAGTCTCACTGCGATGCATAGGTAAAAGGAAGGGAGTGGGCAGCTGGTCAAAAGAGCCAATGGGAAAGCTAGAACTTTTTAAAATTGAGAAAAAACTTCCCTTTTGTTTGTCTGTTGTTTTTCCAGGGAGAGGCAAACAGGGCAGCAGCTATGCTGTAAAAAGCTTAGGGCCAGGTACAAAAACTTATCAAGATCATACCTAGAAACTGCTCATTTGAAACCCCAGATATGTACGTAGACCAGGAATTGTCTAGGAAGACGCGATAAGGTTTATCCCTTTGATTCCTTTATGGCTTGTGGACTCCTCTGTGCTAACCCCGGTGCTTTTGTTTTGCTTGTAACCTTTAAGCGGGACCTCAAGAAAGCTATTCTTGGTGCTTAATCCTTGTAGTTACTCTTTTAAAATCTAGCAATAGCCTGAGTTCCCAGATGTATTTTCTTTCTTTTTTTAATAAAATTTACCTTTTTTAACAACAGGATTGGATCTCTGTGTCTCAAGAAGGTTATGCACGTTTTTTAATTAGCTGGTGGCAACAGCTTATTTCTTTCCCCCTCCCCCCATAGCTCTTCCCCGGAGGGGGGTGAAAGGGCTTGAGGGTACCCCACAGGGAGGAATTCCCACGTGCACCTTCCTGGGTCCTCAAAGGGGTTCTTCACTTGGGTGGTGGCAGCATCTACCCATCCAAGGTCAGAGAGAAGCTGTAACCTTGGGAGTTGAATACATGCCTGGAGTGGCCAGTATTTAATTTTTAAAGTCCTGATTTCCCACTCGAAGTGCCAGAGTGAGGAATCAGCCTTAACAGATCCTATGGAACTGGGACATACAGACCCTTCCCACAGACCCCAGAGAAGTGGAGGAGAGCAGACAATAGAAATCCAGCTGCCCACAGCCTGTGACTGCATTGCTCCAAAGGGGCTGGGCTTATGGGACTTAACACAGAGGGCACGCGAAGAGCAGGACAGATGGGGATGGTGGTGCCCTAAGCAACGTTTGACAGCCCGGGAAGGCTTTAGATTCAGAAAAGGGCAACAGGCACAGGGTAAGGACCAGTGAAACAGGTACATTACACCAAGACACCATATCGAGATAACCTCAAGCATTCATACATAAGAACAGCTATGCTGGGTTAGACCAATGGTCCATCTAGCCCAGTAACCTGTCACCAGTACCACGTGCTTCAGAGGGAATGAACAGAACAGGGCAATTTATCGAATAGTCCATCATCCTGTCATCCACTCCCAACTTCTGGCAGTCAGACGTTTAGGGACACTCAGAGCAGAGGGTTGGGTCCCTGCCCATCCTGGCTAATAGCCATTGATGGACCCATCCTCCAGGAACTTTAGTTCTTTTCTGAACCCTGTATTAGTTTTGGCCTTTACAATATCCCCTTGCAACCGGTTCCAAAGGCTGACTGTGCTGTGGAAAGAAGCGTTTCCTTTTGTTTGTTTTAAACTTGCAGCCTGTTTTAAACTTGCTGCCTGTTAATTTCATTGGGTGAGCCCTGGTGCTTTTGTGATGTGAACAGGTAAACAGCACGTCCTTATTCACTTTCTCCACCCCATGCAGGATTTTACAGACCTCTCTCATACCCCCCCTGTGTTGTCTACTTTCCAAGCTGAACAGTCGGAGTCTTTCAAATCTCCCCTCATGTGGAAGCTGGTCCAGACCCCGAAGCATTTTTGTTGCCGTCTCTGTACCGTTTCCATTTCTAATGTAGCTTTCTGGAGATGGGGCAACCAGAGCTGCAGGCAGTGCTCAAGGTGCGGGCGTGCCATGGGTTTATAGAGAGGCATTATGATATTTTCTAATTATCTGTCCCTTTGCTAATGGGGCCTAACATGCTGTTCGCTGTTTTGACTGCTGCTGCACATTGAGCGGACGTTTTCAGAGAACTCTCCGCAAATTTGCAATTTCTGATTGGACAGTTCAGGAAGTTGTCAGCTGAGGCTAATACTTTGGGGGAAGAAAGGGAAGTCCAGGGGATGCAGGAGGTAACTGAACGCTTTCCCTCTCCTCTTTGGACATGCACTGATGATGGCTCAAGCCCAACATGCAGGCAGCCTTCCTGACGCGAGGGAATTTTGACAAGATTCCTTCCATTCCGCTAATAGCAGTAACACGGGGAACCCTACTGTCGTAAGCCTCTGTGCGTAGCGCGTGTGAATGTAATGGTGGGGAACGCCTGACCTGTAGAGCAGGGGGATGCAGTCATCCCTTGTGGAACATGTTGGCTCCCTTTCCCTGCCTCCTGTTAAAGCTGGCCTGAAAAAGGGCTGCAGCAGCATCCATCAGTCAAAGTCACCAGCACTGAACAGTGGCCACAAACTCAGCCAGGTACCAGAGGGTGGAGGCGGAAATGCAGGCATGGTAGGAGATCAGGGCCGGGGAGCAAAAGGGGCTGGGGGAGGCAGTGAAGTGCCAATTCACCCTTCATACTGAAATAGGAGAGATTGGTACCTAACCCAGGAATTGTTTCCATCACCGTGATGAGAAGGCACAAACATTAAAGAGCCTTTGGGGTTCTTCCCCCAGGAGAGGCTGGTGTAGCCCTCCTCGGCATGCTTCGGGATTTTACCTATTTTCCTCCCTCTGGCACATTTTAAAATCCCTGCATCACAGGCACTTCGCAGCCAGGAGGGCACGAAGATCCCTCTGGACCCTCAACCAAAATGGATGTACAGCAGTGCTTGCTAAAATAAGGTTAGTTGACTAAGTATCAGTTGCAGCCCCAGCTCTCGTGGTACCATGATCCCTCTGGGCTTCCAGCAAGAACGGGAGAGACAAACGCTGCTATTTCCAGCACAAAACACAGGCAGAAAGAACTTTTAACAGGAGTTTCAGGCCTTTACACAGCAGGGGTGGGAGGGGGAGACCTTTTTCCTTTGCAGGTCACCTCAAACAATACAAGGACAGCCAGCAGAGCGGCAAAGGGAAAGTCAGAGGCAGCATAAAAATGTATGCAGCAGAAATCTGAAATGTGATGGGGAGTTTCCGAGGTTGAGACACGGGGAGATGACTCCAGCTGGCAGCGAATGCAGTGGAGAAGGTGTTTGCATCAACCGGAGTCATTTGTTGTCGAACAGGCACAAAGGTGGCCAGTGGCAACTGAACACAGAGGGGGAAAAGGCGACAAAGACCCTGGCATAAACTGAAGCCTGTCTATGGAGCAGTTTTTATAGCCAGGTGCCCCCATTTACTAGGGCAAGTGCAGGGTCTGATCAAGGAGCAGAAGGCGGAGCTGGATCCCTGCACAAAAGCGAAGCTAGCGGAAAGGTTTGAGAATGGGAGTGACGTGCCATGGCAGCTACGGACAAGCAGCCCTAGCCTTGGAATCCTCTTTCCCAGCACAACGAAACCTCCCTTGCTTCAGATCTCTCATCCCCACCTTGGGTGTGGGCATATTAAGTCCCTAAAGTAGTGTGTGAAATATGGGAATCTACACAGGGGAAATCCTGCAGCCTTTTGCTGCTTAGGCCTTCAGCCAGCTGCATTATTTATAACACATAGGGCAGGGATCAGGTCTTCCTCTTGGTCTAAAGCCCTGAACACACCAGCACCCTCTGCAAACCACATGCAGGAAACCAAGCCACAGCACTGTGCACAGGCTCTGGTCTGGAGACGTGGCGATAGAGAAGGCTGATAGAGATAGCTGCAAGAGCTGGGAAAGGCCATCCAAAGAGAGAATAAAGATCAGAATAGCTAAGGCAGTGATACACACGGATAATGCTGCAGAAGTGGCAACGTGCAGTGTCTAACCCCAGGAGATGGTCACAGATGACCCCACACTTACAGAGATTGGAGCAGAGGGCCTTGCCTACGCTAGGAAATAGCACCAATTGGATCCACTGTGCCTATGCTGATCATGGTTTAGCTGCAAGCACGGACGAGGACAAACCACGGTCAGCCCCAGTTCACCTAAAAGCTGCTGTTTCCTAGTGTAGATGAGGCCAAGGAGATGGAGAGGAAACGGAGCTCAACTCCTACCCAGCATCTCCAATCTCATTTAAGTTGTCCAAATGAAAGTATTCTCTGCCCGTACAGGAAGCTACTGGAGACAAAAATAGGCTTATAACTTCAGATGCTGCATCTGTGTCTATACAGCTGCCAGCGGTTCAGCTTTTAAACAGACATCCAGTAACAGATGCCTGTTTTCCAAAGGAATGTCATCCAGCATAGGTAAATATTAGATTGTATCGACCTAAAACTGCAATGGTAGTTCCAATCTGAGACATTTCCCCCGCAACGTTAAAAGCAAAGACTATTCCATGCCAGCAGTGGCAGCATCTCAATGCTAGGAGAGCGACCCCTGAACAGCTCGGGGCTCCTGAGAATTGCATCGATGGAAAGTTCTCCGAGTGACTTGTTCACGTGGTTGTGTGCTAGAGGCAGTTTTATCTTCACCTAGTATAAAAACCTTCTAACTTGCTGGCTGACAAAGCAATCTACGTCAGTGTACTCTGCTTAACTTTACAGTGTCAACCTGTGGAACTCATTGCCAGGGGATGTTGTGAAGGCCAAAAGTACAACTGGGCTCAAAAAAGAATTAGATAAGTTCATGGAGGATAAAGTCCATCAATGGCTATTAGCCAAGAGGGTCAGAGATGCAACCCCATGCTCTGGATGTCCCTAAACCTCCAACTGCCAGAAGCTGGGAGTGGACGATAGGAGATGGATCACTCGCTAGTTGCCCTGTTCTGTTCATTCCCCCTGAAGCGTCTGGCATTGGTCACTGTCAGAAGACAGGATACTGGGCTAGATATACCATTGGTCTGAGCCAGTATAGCCGTTCTAATTTTCTTAGCCCATTCAGGATGCAAGTCCATAAACTGAGCCAGGGCTCTGCTCCCACAAGGTGCAGTTTTATAGAAGTACTTATTCTCGCTGCAGCATCCCACTTGCACTGTTTCTTAGTGATGACAGACTACAGATCATTCCAATACAACTAACAGATCATTCCTAGTCTCAGTTGCTGAATGATAACACACCACACATTTGAAGCCACAGTGAATGTAAACAGTTTTATTGAGACAGATTTACGTCTGACATACATTATAAAAATCTGTTTACACTCTACAAAACAAACCTAGAGGATTAGCATTCATGGGAACAGACACCTTGGGTGTGCAATCTGTTTTTCACCAGCTTTACATTTGCTTTGATACATACAGTAGAAGTGGGAAAACGCTGAGATTAAACTGATGTGCATCGCAGAGCACTGAATATGGCCAAACCTCTCCTGATGCTGAACATATGAAATAGGTTTTACTTTACTGGTGAAAGAATTAGTGTTTATAAAGTGTCTGCACCAGTCATTAGTGCTGACAGCAGCTGTGCAAACTTCTGCCACATAGCTCTGTAAATGCATCTCAACTGTGACTTTGAACAGCACTAGCCCATTTCAAAGTCCTGAGCCTCACACACAAAGACACCCAACTGTGTCAAAACCACATGGAGGTTTTATGATGGGACGAACGGAGGCCAGGAGGAAATGGAATTCATTTTAAATGTGAGACCCAAAAGCAGCTTGGGTCACCAGAAATGTGAGGCTATGGCCTTCCTGTAGTGAGCCCTATCACTGCTGCATTACCTGGCCTTCATCCCCTCCAGATTCCTTTGCTATGTGTAAGTTTTGTTTATTAGAGTAGGATTCTTCTTGGCTTTATCCCAAAACCATAAAGCACATCCAAGGGTCAGAACACCCATACTTCAGGGGTGAACACTAAAGGCACGTATACCATACAAATCTCATATACAATGCTTGATTATGATTTGATCCATTGTCTCAAGATATATCAAAAGTGTGTTATTTGTAGAAAGTTACATGAAATAATAGTACACATACTTAATGTTTCAAGCCTTTAATCCTTGAAACAAACCAATTTAAAGAAAAAGAGGCCCAAGTTTATTACAGTTAAGGGGCCAGAAGAGGCTGGCGTTAGTGTTTACAGGACTATATAGTGAAGGAAACGACCTATGTTTGCAAACACAGTGATTGCTTTAGATGAATTTCAACACTCCCCCACTAGGCTCCACACATGAGAAGTGCAAGTGACCCACTAAGCTGTGCAAAATGGCACTCCAAGGAAGAGTCACCAGCTAAGGTAGAGAAGTCATCTCTTGGCAATCACTTATCTCTGGCTCTCTAACAGCAGTTCTCCCTGGTTAAAGAAAAAAGCAAAAGGAAATACCTCAGGATACAACGAAGTAAGTGGTTTGCCTTCTGAGGTAAGAAAATCCCTGGTAAAATAGGCAGCATATGGTTAAAAATTCACAAGAAGGTAAGAACACTGCTGCAAAGCTTTCTACTAATACTGCTGTTTAACCACTGCACAGGAGCAGAACACACAAAGGTTAATTTCAATCTTCAGAGTTTTTATTCTCTGGTTTCTTGTAGCCTTGTTGTTTCTTAGTTATCCTCTTTTGGCGCATTTCATCTTGAGGTTCCTAAACTGACAACCTAGCCCCGGTTTGTTTTTGTTTTGGCAGGTAAAGGCACTTCAATGATGTATGATTTGCAGAAGTCTAATGGTTTAAATAAAAAGGGAGCCCCTCCCATTTCCATCCCTAACCCCATGAAGCAAGCAGCACTCATCCACTTTGTTCCTTGCCTTAAGGGACCAATTTAGGATCAGCCACTTTTCCTGGTTGATTTCCCTGTATAACATACAGAGGGTCACATCAGGTCAGCCTCTTGCCTCATCTAGTAGGGTCACATGGCTTTGATTAACTATGTACATGGAAGCCATATGGATTCAGAAGAATGTAATGCACAAGTAACTTGCATTTACAGAGACCCTGCGGCAAACACAAAACTCAGGCTGAGGATTTTAGCAGCATCTGCAAGACAGCCCCACCTCCCAAGTATTTCTGGATGGAAAGCTTCAGATCACACTTGCTGTATTAGTTCAAATTCCTGGAGCTCCGAGCACAGCAAAGGCCTCATGAAGGAATGCTCTGGAGAAGAGCAAGCACAGGTTTGTCTTGCTGCCGCCATACACCATGGTGCCTATTTTGAAGGGGTCTGCAAAGCAGGAATGGCCAAAAGGCAGTCTGCAGTCACACAGAATCCCCCAATTCTACAGTGCTGTCCACAGACAGACAGCTCCCAGCATGCAATGTTCTTGACTTCGTGGGACAAGATACAGCATTGCATTTTGGGAGAATGTCTTTTGCACTGAAGATGACTGCAAAGTGCTCAGCTGTAGCACATTGTGTGTTGCCCTTGGGCTCCGAACAAGCTGCCATTGTGGCCCTCAGGCTGAATTTGCATTCCCCAATCTAAACAAACATCATATAGCTTTGTTGCTTGACCTTATTGTTCTGTGGCTTGTAAAAAATTCTGTAGCTATGTCTATACAACATTAAGGGGGATAGAGGGAGGTGGGGCACTGGGGAAGGAACTATCATTGCTCTGCAGCTAACTTTTCAGGATATGCATTCTTCATTTCACACGGAACCCAAACAAATACAAAAATAAACAGAACTTGTTAGACATAAAACAAAGTGTAAATCTAAAAACCACAAGTGTTATCATTACAGAGTCACTTTTCAGAACACCATGTCCCCATCCCTTTGGGAAAGGGAAAGGGGACAGGACAGGATTTTTCACCTCATAGCCTGAAATAACAGTCTCAGTAGTGAAAACGTTTCTCATGTTAATCCAGAAACTGTAAAAAATAAATTACTTTTAAGAAACAGGTTTCTCTGTACATGTCTTAAAACTCATCGTGTCGTACTAAGGCTTCCCCGAAGTCTGTGGCCTGGCTACCCACGAACAAGTCATACTTGTCAACGATCTCCTCTTTGGTGAGTTTGCCATCCTAAAATTAAAAAGAATATGTTAGTCAAGTTTATTATGGTAGTGGCTAAGGAGCAGCCAAGCATTCAGCTCCCACGGTGCTAGGTGCTGGACAAACACAGCAGAGGAGACTGTCCCCACCCCGGAACAGACCAGACAGACATATGGTTGGCGGAGGGGTGGAATACACAAGCAGAGTGAACAATGTGATGGTGGTAAATGTCATGGCAGTGCCACAAGTTGTGTGTTGTGGGTTTTTTGGGTGGGATTTCCTTACGAGGGGCTCAGCTACATGGGAAGAGAAGGGAATGGAAGGAGGTAAATGGGACTGGTGCTCAGTGAAGCTGGGGTAAGGAGATTTTGGGGGGGGGGGGGGGGGGAGAAGAGGGAAGGGCTGGATCAAGCAGCCAATCAGTGCAGGGCAGAGAGAGCCCAGTCACAACTGTAGAGAGCTCTCTGAATGGCTAAAGGGCCCAGCTTTCCTCATCTGCTCCTACTGCTGGCTCCTTTCTCAGCATTCCCCCAAGGTCACATGGTGGGGAGCAGGTACCACCTGGGCCCTAGTTTCCCCAGAGCGCGTGTGCGCGTGCGTCTCCCCTGCACAGTTCTGTGAGCTCAGATTCACGCAGCAGCCATGACAGATTCCCATCCTCTTAGTTATATGGAGACAATTTTAGAGACCATTGCAGGTTTTCACCCAAGGCATTCTGGGGAGGGTGCGGTGAAGAGAAGGGCTCATGCCTTGTTCTCCAATATGGCAGAGATGTGCCTGCCTCCCTAGGCAAGAAAAGGGGAATCTAATCAGATTGCTCAATAAGAGTGTTTGCCAAACTTTTTAAATAGTCGGTGCTAGCTCCAGGAAAAAAGGGCCCTAGAGTTGTTAAGTTTACTGAGGTAAGCTCCAAAATTACTACTGAAAGGGAGAGCATCAGTGGAGCTGCTCACAGTAACTCGGGCTTCTTGCCAAAATTACAAAGTGATCCTCAGAGACAATTCTGAAATGGCTTTTGAAGCTTCCATCCTGCACAGGACAAGACACTGAAGGGGACCAAGCTCCTCCCACCTTGTTCTGATCAGACTCGTAGACAAGGTGCCGTGCTTCTGCCTCAGCGTGGTCGTAATCCGAGGGGAGGATCCAATCTTTTGTCTCCTCCTTGTCCATCTTCCCATCTCGATTCTTGTCTCTGAACTCCACAAACTGCTCCCGCTCGGTCTTCACCCACTCTGGCTCATCAGCATCGCCATCATGACTGTACATATCCCCTGAACAAGAACACAAGACAGCTGCTGATGCAAGAACACCCCCTCACCTCTTTGTTCCACTTGGGACTGTGCAAGCAAATCGTAAAGCAAGGTGGTTACATCTAAGTTAAGCAGCAGTCATCCCCATCTTCAATACGGACATGCAGCCAGTGGAAACTGCAGATCCCCGCATGCAGTGCTACAGCCTTCTTAAAGCATTTGCTGCAGGGTGCAGCCCTCTATTACATACGACAGTGACCACAGGCCACACCACAGATCTAGGGAGTTGCATATTTTCCACCCATTTTCCGAGTGGCCACCTAGCCCTGGATCTCGTTACTTTAGTGAGATTAGCCCAGACATTTAGGTTTAAAAAGGTTACTTTAAACATGTTTAGAGAAATGTGCAGAGTCTCTATATTGGCATATATTTTAGAGTCAGAGGCATTTATTACCACACTTATTCAATGCCAAAGCTTTCCATTAAAAAAAATAAGAGCTAAAATGACAGCTGCTCTGTTACTTACTACTGCCAAGAGAAGTGGCTGCACTGTTCTGCAATTGGCAGGCCCCATAATATATCAGAGAGCAGCCTATGGACTTAGAGCAGATGTTCCCCTCTACCTAGGTTCTGTGATCGATCATACTTGCATTTTGTCTAGTTACCCTCAAGCAAATTATACATGTCATTTTGGTTATGCAGTTAACTTGGAATTACATAGTAAGGATTGACATGGGGAAAAAAAATATCAAACTCAGTTTCAAAGTTAGGGAGCAAAGAGGGACCCATTAGAAAAATTCCAGAGAGTAGGCAAGGGAGATTAAAGAGCATGACTGCTTTGGCACAAATATTGGTCACAAGAGGCTACAATGTAATTTCATTTGGGAGTATCTTTTTACAGAGCACTGATGGGAAGCGAACACATTATCAGCAGACTCAAGGACAGCGTGCAAATTGCTTACCTATGTATTCTTCCAAGTCAATGACGCCATCCCTATTCTTGTCGATATCTTCCATGGTTTCCTATTTAAAAAAAGGACAAGGTTAGCCTCAAAGTTCATGGACAAAGAAAGGACTTTTTATGGCTCTCTACCACCTAGAGGAGAAAACATGAGACAGCAAATTGCCAGCAGTTCAGCTGTCCCTCCCCACACTGCTGTGTGCTGCTCCTGCCCTCTTCCTTGGAGCTGCTCCTGGGAGCCTCCTGCTTGCTGTGCCGGGGGTGGGGTGGGGGAAAAGAGGGATGCTAATGTCAGGGTGTCCCCCTCCCCCTGTACCTTATCTCCACGGGTAGGGGAGAGGAGAGGAGAGGAGAGGAGAACACCTACAGGAGCTTGCTGGCAGCAGCTGCTGTCTCAACTTACAGATCTACTTAAAAAGACAATGTACTTAGAGTGGGGTCAGCGTACTTGAAGGAGCAATGCCAGTCTCTCTCTCACACACACAGTGTGCGTGTCTGTCTCTCTCTGCCATGCTGTCTCCCCTCCCTCCATTCGTGCTGCCTTGTAGAGTGTGAGGCTACATTAACAGCAATGAGTTAACCCTTGAGGGCTCAGCCTAGTGCTAGTTCATCATTTAGCAGTAAGGCATTCCCTGGGAAATATCTCACACTCTTCCACCCTCTGACTCAACCACCTCAGCCAAGATTCACAATCATCATTGCCATGTACAGTATTAAATTGTTTAAAACTTATAGTGTGTGTGTGTGTGTGTGTGTGTCTATACATAGTCTTTTGTTTGTTGAAAAAAAATTCCCTGGAACCTAACACCCCTCCCCCCCATTTACATTAATTTTTACAGGGAAATTGGATTCGCTTAACATTGTTTCACTTAAAGTAGCATTTTTCAGGAACAGAACTACAACGTTAAGCGAGGAGTTACTGTATATATTTTTTTTTTATAGGAGGATTAGCTGATACACCTGTGCTTCAAAAAATAGCAATTGCTAAATGGAAAAATCTCCAAAACAGCCATCAAATGCAGCTGCGTATGGAAGGTCTGCTCTGGTGCACAGCATAAGAGGACAGACTGACAAAGGAGTTTAAATGTGCCCTGGAAGTGGAACATAATTCCACCCCCTTCAGCAACATGTGCTGCATGCTACCACTAACCAAGTGAAGAGGAGCCACTTAGCATGTCAGTGACTAGAAGCATCTTTTCTTCTCTTAGCTCCTGCAAAGCCAGTCAGGGCATTCATTAGGTTTGCAACGCTATCCATCACAGAACTGGCTGCTGCCTGAAACTGCCGCTTATGGGGAGGAGGGGTCAGGCAAGATTTTTTTTTTAAACATTTGGAATAGTGTATAAAAACCTCAAAACTTTAGGATAAAAAATGAAACCTTACAAAAAGCTGTGCCCACCAGTAAGTAAACCTTATACACGACTCCCCCTCACCCAACAGGCCAACAACGTACTCCTGTGAGATCACGGGTAACTGGGAGATACCAGACTGTTACTAGCCTGAGATAGCAAGTATAAAAACCTCTTTATTTTACTTCCTCCCTACACCTTAAGGCCCCAGGTCATCTCAACCTGCTTTCTAAATGGCACCCACCTGTACTACTATATCTTTCATGTAGTCATATTCTTCTGGATGCAGAAAGGCAGTAAATTCTTCCTTGGTAGCAATCAAGTCTCCATCCTTGTCAGCCATTTTGAACCTTCGTTCATCCCTCATCATCATCTGTTTGTAGTTGAACCCATCATCAGGGTCTGGGTCATCTGGGCAGAAACAGACAAGTTATACCCATTTTAGACTCCAAAGCTCATCCACAAAACAATTGCACCAGTATCGCATTTCAAATTTTCCTTTTGCTGTCGACTAGGGAAAGTTCACAATGTGTGTCAGAAGAGCCCAAACCTTGCACCTCCAAGGGTTACAGTGAAACTCATTAGGACTCCAGAGACTGCACCTATTTTGCATGAAGCGGAAAAGGTCTCCACTGGTTCTACATTTTAAACAGAGGGGCATCTTGAAGAGACAAGTGTCAACATGAAACGCTCCCAAGCTTATCTCAGCTGAGGACACTTTCATCAAGATAAACATTGTATTCTGACAACTGTAATTTCATTGGGCTATGTCTTCTCTGTGTTAAAGGTAGGAGAGACTGTGGGCTAGAGTTTGGCTACTCTTGGAATAGAATATGTAATGGGATTATGCTCTTCCACAGCGGTGCAACAGGCATTTTCAAAGCAAGAGCAACACTGCTGACTGTCCAAATCTACATACTTATATGTGCCCCAAGAGTATCTGAGGGCCTACTAGGGTGATTAAATTTAATCAGACTTCATATAATTTGTATATGAAATTACTATCCTATTTATGGGGCTCGTGTTTGTCGCAAGGTTTCTTAATTAGCAGCGAATACTTGAGGACAAAGTACATTTAATAACTAAAATAGTAATAACATACAGGTGCCCCTTTGTCAGAGTAATTAATCATATCCTGGGCTAACAAAAGCCCAGTTTAGAGTTTATTTAGTCCAGAATGTGGTTACCATCTTGTGAACATGAAACATTAAATTAAATACTGACACTTTAAAATTCTGATTAGGCAAATATTAAACAGTAAAAGGAATTTTGATCTGGTGAATGTATGTTCAGTTGTGACAGTTTGGGGGCTATACTATTATTGTCCATTTATCTACTAAAGCAAAAACATTATCTCTCTGTGGGTAAGTTAGCACCCAAGCTATACAGTGGTCTGGTTGACGCTCCATTTGCTACAACTTCTGCAAATGGCACCGTCAATTCAAGTTATGAGGTCACCAGTCTCACGTTCATTTTTACATGGAGCAGAAGTATAAGGAATACATTTCTTTTAAGTGTAACTTAAAAGACAAGGATAACTGCTTCGAGAAACACATATGAAACAACAATGTGAATTAATTAAGGGTAAATTAAAGGAAGCAAATAACTATCTAGCTTGCTCTTTTTTTTTTCTCCCGCCGCTGTGTCCTCATGTCATGCTAGGCTAAACTAAGTACTTTAGTAAACTACTTGCACATGTTGGCACAAAAATTCCTATGTTGTTTACAAAAGATTAAGACTCTCCAAAAAATTGGCGTTAAAGAGCTATGAACCAAGCCAAGACTTAGTGATTTGCAGTTATTGACTTCAACTGCACAGCTCATTAGAACTTTGCAGAGCAAGGCCACAACAGAAATAGATGCAGAAAACATTCAAGGTACACGCTGAAATTCAGGTCACCTAGTGGCACTGTTAACATTGCAGCAGCAGCATCCAGGTTTGCTCTTTTGGACTTCATCTGGCCAGCTCAAGAGCACTTACATCTAACACCCCCGGTTCACCACAGCATGGAGTACTTGACAGTGTATATGGGAAAAAAGAAAAGGAGTACTTGTGGCACCTTAGATACTAACCAATTTATTTGAGCATGAGCTTTCGTGAGCTACAGCTCACTTCATCGGATGCATACCGTGGAAACTGCAGCAGACATTATATACACACAGAGATCATGAAACAATACCTCCTCCCACCCCACTGTCCTGCTGGTAATAGCTTATCTAAAGTGATCATCAAGTTGGGCCATTTCCAGCACAAATCCAGGTTTTCTCACCTTCCGCCCCCCCCCACACAAACTCACTCTCCTGCTAGTAATAGCCCATCCAAAGTGACCACTCTCCCTACAATGTGCATGATAATCAAGGTGGGTTGTCACTTTGGATGGGCTATTACCAGCAGGAGACTGAGTTTGTGTGTGTGGGGGCGGAGGGTGAGAAAACCTGGATTTGTGCTGGAAATGGCCCAACTTGATGATCACTTTAGATAAGCTATTACCAGCAGGACAGTGGGGTGGGAGGAGGTATTGTTTCATGATCTCTGTGTGTATATAATGTCTGCTGCAGTTTCCACGGTATGCATCCGATGAAGTGAGCTGTAGCCCACGAAAGCTCATGCTCAAATAAATTGGTTAGTCTCTAAGGTGCCACAAGTACTGCTTTTCTTTTTGCGAATACAGACTAACACGGCTGTTACTCTGAACAGTGTATATGGGAAAATTCAGAAAGCTGTCTTTGGGACACAGGCCGCATGTGGCTCTAATCATAGGCTGAACTCCACAGATGGAAGAGAATGCAGATCCAGAGTACTTAAAAATAAATAAATAAATAAAAATCACTGTTTATGAGCAACATACCAGCAAGGCCAGGTGCCAGGTTCTGAAGCCTGCATATGAAGTTGGTGCCATTTAGAGCCAATATTAAACATAAGCAAAGAATATAATGGCTTTGTTCTTTAACAAGGACATCAGATCATAATCTAAGCAAATCTTCCACAGAGAGCCTGCTTATTGTATCACAGTGCACAGCCTCGGTGCACAGAAATTCCTTTTGCATTCTGGTGATGTATGCTAAAGCATGGGGTACTCAGAAGCTTACACACACTATTCAAGTGCAGCAGTGAAGTGACTAGCATGGTCTTGGAGCTTACTAACATGCTGTTTCATTTAGATCACAAAAACCTAATTTTAAAAATACTACATAAAACAGCCAAAAGAGCCGCAGTGAAAGAGGATGGTGTCTCAGCTCCTACAGCATGAAAGATGTATGTTCTCAATTAGATAAAGGGATCTGTTAGTTTCCTGGCTGGGCGTCAAACGTTTGAGAGGCATTTCCAAATTTGTTCATGCCAGAAAAAGGGAAAACAGCTTTTCACAACAGACATGAAGATCTTTCACCAGATACTATTATGGAAAAGTATTGACCTTTGAACAGAAGTGGGAAGCCAAGCCATTACACATACATGGCTGTCAGGGACAGATCAGCATTGTAGTTATGAAAGGAAGACCGGAGTAGTTTTAATATATTAACTATTTAGTAGATAAATGTATCTGTATATATAAATTGTATATAATGAAGTGAGTAAGAGGTGGTGCAAGTGCATTATGAAGATTTTATCAGCATTAACCTGAGGCACTGGTGAGTAATGTGCCCATCCCAAAATCCTGGGAATGAGATCTTTATGGCATACCACCTTCTCATGGGCTCTACATATGCCATATGTGTTACAAATAAAACTTGAGAAATATTTTGAGTATATTACTTTGTTCATTAGGACATTTTAAATATACCCCTGCAGAGACAGGGGTCTGATCCAACTGCATGGGCTTCAGAGAAAGCCATAAAAACCCTCAGGATGACCCAAGATAGTTTTTCTATATACTTAACATTGTCAAATTGTAAAGATCAGATACCTTGGAATATCCCAGGACTAGAAACAAGTGCTGTGGATCCCATCAGAAATCTGGTATTTTCCCTTTCTAGTTCGTGGTATAAGACTTGTTTCTAGTTCTACAGGGTCACAGGATCTTTCTTCTTAACCAGTCATTGGTGCTGGACTGAACATTGCCGGTCTTAGTTTTAACGGGTTACTTAAAAGTGGCGGGGAAAAGCCCCAAACCTCACAGCTGTCTAAAACTGCTTGGTGGAGTGAAGTGATAGAAACAGCCCTGGAGGGACATGGATTAGCCAGAAGAGAGCAGACAAGATGCAACATACATTTTGAAAGCATGTAATAAATGTATTATGTGAGTCCAGAAACAGTCACACTGCTCTGCAAAATTTATTCCACCATACCAACTAAAATGATTAGTGATTTGGAACGGGTCCCATATGAGGAGAGATTAAAGAGGCTAGGACTTTTCAACTTGGAACAGAGGACACTAAGGGGGGATATGATAGAGGTCTATAAAATCATGAGTGGTGTGGAGAAAATGAATAAGGAAAAGTTATTTACTTGTTCCCATAATATAAGAATTAGGGGCCACCAAATGAAATTAATGGGCAGCAGGTTTAAAACAAATAAAAGGAAGTTCTTCACACAGCGCACAGTCAACCCGTGGAACTCCTTGCCTGAGGAGGTTGTGAAGGCTAGGACTATAACAGGGTTTAAAAGAGAACTAGATAAATTCATGGAGGTGAAGTCCATTAATGGCTATTAGTCAGTATGGGTAAAGAATGGTGTCCCTAGCCTCTGTTTGTCGGAGGGTGGAGATGGATGGCAGGAGAGAGATCACTTGATCATTACCTGTTAGGTTCCCTCCCTCTGGGGCACCTGGCATTGGCCACGGTCAGCCGACAGGATACTGGGCTGGATGGACCTTTGGTCTGACCCAATATGGCCATTCTTATGTTCATACTACACCTGTATGCAATCCAGGTTACAAGTCCCTTTGCTAGTCTTCGTTCTCCCACAGCTCTACTCAAAATAGCCCCTCCCTCACCAACTCCCCCCTTCAAAGATCTCCACAGATATTGCCAGTCTTTACTTCTTCGTAAACCAGATCTAGGCCCTATGTCACAGGGCCACCGCTAAAAAAAGGGCACGCCCCCACTGGAAGTGGGGGTGGAGTGGAGAGGAGAAACAGAGCTAAGACATATATTTTATTTTTTTCGTCCTAAGTTTAAGAAAAGACAGTTGAGGTCGTTCTTCAGGAGCTTCAAATTCCAGAAATGTAGCTGCTGTTAAAAGCCAAGTGAACCACAATTTATACAGAGACAACATACAGTACCTTACTACAGTATGGCTGCATTTCCACAGCCACATATATATTTCTGCAGATACTGAAGGCCACCAGTGGATAAATATTGCTAGGGAAAAGCTTTAGAGCTTCAAGTGGGATTTACAAGCAATGGAGAGTTAAACTAAATGCTAAACAAAGGGTCTGCCCAGACGCCTTGAATAAAACTGTCAAGATTACTGCTCAGATTGAATTTTAGACTAGATTTTTAAATTAAAATTAATCAATAAAGCAGAGTTACAAAGCTGCATCTTCATACAAACTTTAGCTTTTAAGATTCTTCTGTGTGCTTGCCAATTTCACGGACCTCTTACTAATATGAAGGAAAAGATTGTTCCCAGTTGAATCTTATACTACTGCAAGACCTCTCCATGCTCTGTGTTACACAACACTTCTGCTTTATTGATTAGCGACTACTGTGTCTGCAGGTTTGACATCTCGCCCCTTACCCAGGTAAGTGCCATATGTCACGTTTCTGTACTCATCCCAGGAGATTAATCCATCTTGATTCATGTCAAACTCCTGCCACTGGCGTTCGACATTGTCATACACGTACTTCTTCTGGGCCTTCTTAATCCAGGCTTTCAGCTCCCCCTCCGTCACAAACCCATCCTTATCCGTGTCTATTTTATCTACAATCATTCTACAAGACAAAACAGCAAGTTTCAAGGTGCCAGCTCCACAAAGCTTTTACCCCAAGAATAAAGACCTACCTAAGATGTAGCCGTAGGTGGCATTTTTATACTCTTCCCAGGAAATGAGGCCGTCCTCATTGAGGTCGTGCCCTTTCCACTGACGCTCTACATCCTCGTAAATCCAGCGTTTTTGTGCAAATTTAATCCAGTCTCTGAGCTCCTCCACAGTTACAAACCCGTCCTTGTCTTCATCTATTTTACTTACAATCTTTCTGTAGAAAATGCAGAGAAATGCAGGAAAAGTTAAGGGAAATAAGGCTCTTTCTACTCAGAGCAGCGCATTTTAACGGGCAGGACACTGCACCTGTATGCAGGAGTGAACAAGTCAATTCCAAACTGTAACCCAGCAGGCTACCCAAAACTGCCTTCCAGCTGGTGTCGTCCTATATGTGTTTGCCAGTCGCACAATTTTAGAAAGTGATTTACAAGACTGATGTAGAGAATACTTGATTCAGAATGGACGGAGCACAGTTCAGCCTCAGTAGGTCACAGGCTACTGGAATAGTGACTTGTTCGTTCCTCTTCATAGCCGTAAGAAAAATACAGCTTCATCATATATTGATGCAAAACACAATGCATCATAGCACGACAGAGAGGATGCCGCAGTTATTTTGTGATTCCTTACGACTCTGATACATTCCCTTCTTTCCCACCTCCAACGCCCTGCCTGCTGGGAAGGACAGGCCTCATCAGGCTCCCATTTCCTCAGCACTCCCCTCATTGCCTCGTGTCTGGCAGCTTATGGAATGCTCCTTGAGTCACACTCTATCCACTTTTAGATCATGCAGAGCACAAGGAGCTGTTCCAAACACATCGGTGGAGTACATAAGAACAGCATGTTAGGCCGCATGTGGCTCTAATCATATGCTGAACTCCAGTTCAGTTGACAACGTGAAGATCACCAGAAAGGCAGTGACTTCAGGGAACAGCCAAAAGCGGTGCTGTAAAAGCTTTGGAGCAAGAACCTTCTCAACTCCGAAGGCTGGGCTCTTTCAACAGCAGACACACACAAACATGCCAGCCACAAGAATCAGGTTTAGTAGTGTGTTATGACTGACCAAGCACAATACCAGATCAGATTCAGAAAGAGTGATGAAAGTGCCTTTCACATGTAAAACAAGGAAAAATGGCATATCAGAGGGAGGGGTGGGTTCAAATACCCATTCTGACATTTTTAAGGAGCAAAATTTTACCCTAGTCCCCACTCTTCCCATTGCCAGCTTTTTCTAGCCAATAACTTTGCAGGACTGTGAAATTAAAATGCAAAGCAATGATGAAACCTAAAGGCTAGAAAAGCAAAACAACCTGAAAAGGTGCCACAAGTACTCCTTTTCTTTTAACCTGAAAAGAGGATCTCTTGCATATTTCTACATTCTGTAACCAGTTTTCCGAGCTAGACATTTCTCTTGCACTAGAAGAGAACCTGTTGATCTTTCCCACTAGAACACTTTCTTCACAAAAGCAATAAAAACAAGCTTGTTTAATTTTACAACTGACAGCCCAAGCAAAGCTTGTTACACACGTTCTGGGAAAGCGTTCATTGCCTCAGCAGCACTGGGAGCCAAGCGCTTTGGAAGTTATGAAAAATGTTGGTTGGCACAGTGACCACCCAGGTGTGATTTCCAAGGCAGTCTCTTGCTCCCTGAGCTAAGTGTGCCACAGAGCGGACACACAGTAATTCCAGGCAGGAGGCAATCATTTCTCGTGTCAAACAAAGGCAACTCCCTATGCCTCCTTCAATAACCTTCTGATCTAGTCTTCCTCAGCCTGAAAGAGTATGATTGTGACAAGCACTTGAGATTGTGAGTGTATATTGTAAAGTTAGGAAAAATCTATTCCCTGGACATGCTACTATATAACTGTCCATTTTTAAAAAAACACACCTTCACCTGAAGCCCATGGTATTCGTGTCAGGGACAGAATACTAGACTAAAATGAATCATTGCATGCAGTGTAATTGTAGCTGCGTCAGTCCCAGGAAATTAGAGAGAAGTTGGTCCAATATTACCTCACCCACCTTGTCTCTCTAAATGGACCATTGGCTGATACAATATGACAATGCCTATGTTCCTACCATCAGGATTCCTTTAGGAACTTGGAGGAACTGAGACGGAGAACAAATACAATGAAGGTGACCTAATGTGCAATAACTTCATACTAGGATTTTAAAACAAGGAAACTTACAAAAAGGGTGCTATGTATTAGTTTTTCCAGATGAAAGTGGCACCCGTTTGGAGAACTAAAACAAGTATTTCACGTAGACACACTCAGGTAGTTTATTCTTGAAATTTAGGCTTTTATAAAAAGCAAGTCTTTGCAGAGCCTTACAGAAAACTTTTTTTTTTACGTGCCAATCACTAGTTTAATTTGGACTTAAATCTTTCCCCACTCAGTCCCTGCAACATGAACATTCCATCTTTGTGCAAAGCATAGGGCATATATCGTCACCTCAGTAATGTCTCCAAAACCAGTTGTCTTGCACTTGTTTTTGTTTGTGTCACTTATAAGCATTTTGAGGCAGGGGCCCTGTCTTGTCTGTTTACAGAGCACTTTCTTACATTTATGATGCAAGAATCGTACATGAGAATTTAAAAAGCAAAATTGATTGGTCTAATTTAATTGCCAAGCTGAGTGAAAAAACACAGAAAACTAAATTGCAAAAAGCAGTTTATGCTGTAATAATTTTAGTGTTAATACCATAAAGACATTTATTTAAGTTTTATAGTTTTTAAACCTTAAATAAAGCTGAAAAATTGTATATTAGAGCATCTGGCAAGCTAGGAAGGCTGTGTGCTGAGGTGTCATAGGTGGGGCACTCACAAAAGCCACTTCAACAGCAGCTTTCAGTATTGGGTAGGCTTATGCTTCAAAGTGTAAAGCCAAATATAAACCAGAGTGGTGACAGGTGCAGCTACGTGACACTTGGACAGAGGGAATGCCCTGTTATGCTGAAGAGCAAACAACTGCTGTGCCCCAGCTCTTACTGTTATCCTTCTCAAGGTCATATCCTGGCATTATCAATGGGAGCCAATTAGAGTGAAAGTAGTAAGACAAAAGTTAATTAAAAAGTATGCTATTTTCACTAGGTTGTGCCAACGGGTGTGGTTTTTGTGCAGCAGTCGCCTCCTAGATGGGAATCAATATGGTTAGAGAGCTCCTGCCAGGGGTTTTAGTTTTCCCTTAAGACAGAAGCCAAGCTTTGTTTAAATAATGGCAACTTGCCAGCACCCAGTTACCTTGAACTGTATGGAGTGGAGCAAACAGCAACATGGAGGTGATGTGTCAGGGGCACATAACAAAAATCATTTGGCGAGGGTGGGCCAGAGGGGTTCAGAATGTGGAAGAGGGCTCAGACCTCAGCCGTCGCAGGTCCGGGGCTGGGCTGGGGAGAGGCATCTCTCCCCACTGCAGCCTGAGCGCCTGCGCGGGGCTTAATAGGTTGCTGCATGGCTGCGCAACTTAGAGGGAACTTAGCCCAGCATGCAATGTTTTAACTTGATATGAGAGGCAAGACCATATTGCATGTTGACACCTATAAAGAAACAGCTCCATATTAAAGATGAGATGTGCTGCAGACAACCTATAACTTTACAAGGCTACATTTGGCTTGCTGGTAGCACTTGAGCTACTACTGACTTTTGAACCCCATTTAAAGTTTTAAATTTAGAACATTTGTACCAAACAGTCATCTGGTATAGAAGAAATATCAATATACTTGAGTTTTAGGATTACATTTCAAAGAATGGGAAAAACTATTTTGCAAAATTCCTGATGAGTAAAAATGTGAGGTAGTTCTTCTCAAATGAAGTAAAAAGCTAGTTAATTTCCTTACCCAAGTCTCTCCTTGCTCTCCTCTGGTGTCAGCTGGTCAAAGGTTTTGGCCTCATCTGCACCAAGGAAAGCATCATGGTCATACTCAAAGTTCTGTGCATCATCATGGACCTTGTCACTGAGTTGCGGGTCATGGTGAACACGGTCCTTCTTGTCCGTGGGTTTGGTGAGGACACAGACCGCACAAAGGGATAGGTACACAAGAAACTGCTGAATGGTCATGACGATTCAAGATGAACCTTTGGGATATTAACAGACAAGTCATTTAGAGGTTTGCTTCTCCCAAGATACTCATTCAGATTCAATTTTCTGTGTTTAATAATGAACGATGGATGAATCCAGACACCCGGAATTTCTGCCCAACTTTTCATTTTGTTCTGCCTTACTCACCCACGGATTACAAGTAGCCACTGCATTTCTATAGGGCCCCCCTCCGAGGCTAACAACACCACGCAGATCAGCCTTCAGCAAGGCTCTTCCAAGACCTTTATTGTCAAGTCCATAACTAGTGTCTTCAGATGGTTTAAAAAATACAATTGAATCGGTTTAAAGTTATGGGAGTTTGAAAATTGCATACTGAACATGCACCATTTTTTGCGGTTTCCAGGCGCACACACGTGTGTTATGCACTAATTAAGTGCATACACCACTAATTAAGTCTGCAGTCTTCAAAACTGGTTTGCTCACATCAATTGTCCGTGCCTTTTAAATTAGAGCCAATTTCTTATAAGCTTGTCTTATTTTGTAGCTCACAATTAGACCTAAACAATTTGAGGCAAATTTGAAGTAAGTTAGGTCAATAATTTTGAAGTTATTAACATTTAAAATTGACAAGTCTTGGTTAACTGTTATCTCATACAGGATTGTTTTGTTTTGTTTAACTTTTTACACCATGCCCATCAGCAGGATATACAGGTGTCTTGCAGACATAAGAAATCCCACTGAAGTCAATGGGACTCCATATTAGTGGAGCCCATTTAAGGAACGGGGCCTTAGCCTACCGGATGAACAGACACTATTAAGCCTTTGGCAAATGGTTGCTTTTTAAGTATATGTCTACACAACAAATGTTACAGTGGCACAACTGCAGCACAGACACTTGCTACAGCAACAGAAGAATTCTTTTCGGTCACTGTAGTAAATCCACCCTTTCCAGAGGCAATAGCTAAGCCGATGAAAGTATTATTTTGTCGACCTCTTGGTACTTACACCAGAGCTTAGGTCGACAGAACAACTACTCTTGTGGTGTGAATTTTTCACATCCCTGAGGAAGGTAGTTTGGTTGATCTAAGTTTTAGGTGTTGACGAGCCATAAGTCTACAAATGCATAGTGCACTAATAACAGAGAGGCAACAGCTGGCCTTTGTCAACTGGGTCCTGTCGGTCATAGAACTAGGATATTCTCCCCATCATTTTTCCCCCTCAATAAATCTTGTGCGACCAGCAGCAAAAATCTACATTACTACGTTAAAGTTGCAGCGTTAAGGACTAAACCAAAAAACAATCACGTTATTCTTATCCTATGATTCACCATATTTAATGTCTTTTAAAAAGATGCTTTGTTTCTTTCAAATATGAGGAATTATATTAGTATCACCTCTATTGGAGGTGCAGCAATATTGACTGAAAATAAAAACAAAACCCCAAAGATGTGCAGCCCTCCAGACAAACACTTGGTTTGCTACTGTCAAACTCATTCAGTGCAGAGGGCTGAATTTCACTTTAAAACATTTTCTGTGGTTTTGGGAAAATTAAGACTATATACTCTTCTTGATCTACAACAGAATTCCTACTGATGTCAATGTACAGTCTGCACAAAGATTAATGGCAGAATGTAGTCTTAATACAGAAAATGTTTTTGTTTTTGTTCAGTAACGTCTTGTATTCAGCATCACCCAACGGGGAAAACTCATTTTTAGGAGCATTGTTCTCCAACCCCAACCTCCTTTCTTTACTTCTCTCCCACTTCCTGGGTCTTTATATTGCTTCTCCTTTCTTCCTTCTGCATTTCCTTCACTGAAGTAACTCCCAAATCCACCCACCATGGGTTTCACTCCTACTCTTTCCCCATGCCATCTGCAATGATCAGAAATGAATTAGTTAATGACGACATTTAAAATTGCATCACTAAGCTTTAGAGTTAACACTCCAGTTAGATTAATAGGGACAGGAAGGCACACCTCAGCACAATTGTTTCAGGCTGTCTGCAGACTCAGGAAGACAATGTGGCTATTCACAAAGTATACTTGGCAACCATGAGACCGAGAAACTGTTTTTCAAACAACATTCTGCAGAATCTAAGATTTTAACATTTCATGTAAGCCGCATCCTGCCCACACAGCCTTATGGTTTGACACCACTGACCTAGATCAGGGGTCTCAAACATGCGGCCCGTGGGGTTATTTCCTGCGGCCCACCAGCTCCTCGCGACCTCCACAGCGTTTACCTAGAGCAGCTCCGGCCTGGCGCACACCGGGGACAGGGCAGGCTCCCTGCCTGCCTGCCCTGCACCTGCGCCGCTCCGAGAAGCGGCTGGGACCTCGGGGAGGGGGGACACAGGGGTCTCGTCTGTGTGTTACCCTGGCCGCTCCTCTAGATACCCCCCCCCAAAACTCCCATTCCCAGCCAATGGGAACTTTGGGGGAGATACCTAGAGGAGCGGCCAAAGCAACACACAGATCCCTGTGCCCCCCTCCAGGTCCCGGCCGCTTCCCGGAGCGGCGCAGAGGCAGGGCAAGCTGGCAGCCTGCCCTGCTCCCCGAACCCCTCCTGCAGTTGAACCCCCTGCCCTGAGCCCCCTGCCACACCCCACACCCCTCCTGCACCCGACCTCCTGCCCTAAGCTCCCTGCCGCACCCCTCCTGCACCCCAACCCCCTGCTGAGCCCCCTGCTGCACCCCGCCCCCCTTCCCTGAGCTCCCTGCCAAACCCCACACCCCTCCTGCACCCCAACCCCCTGCCCTGAGCTGCCTGCCGTACCCTGCACCCCGACCCCCTGCCCTGAGCCCCCAGCCACACCCCTCCTGCGCCCCCTGGGGGCAGAGTTGGGGTGGGGATTTCAGGGAAGGGGGTGGAATGGGGGCAGGAAAGGGGTGGGAAGAGGCGGGGCCTCACGGAAGGGGTGGAGTGGGGGCAGGGCCAGGGAAGCGGTGGGGGGTGGGATGGTCAGTGGTGTGGCCCTCAGGCCAATGTACTAGTCTTCATGTGGCCCTCGTGGTCATTTGAGTTTGAGACCCCTGACCTAGATGCTACTTTATTGCCTCCAAATTAAACATAGGTACTATCTCCAAAAGTTGAACGTTGCAGCCAAATTAGAAATGATACATTGCAGAGAGATACTACAATGATGCACAGCCTGGATTAAAAGACAATGAATGCAAATACACACTGAAGACTAATGTTTAACTTGGAAAAGTTCAAATATTCTGGTTTGATTTATTAGATTCATGCAGTAAGAAGATTCAATTAGGGCAATCATATCCCTAATTGTCCTTAGCCCAACACATCCAATACAAATAGGTAACAAACTGTAGACTATTTATTCTGAATCCTGATCAGATACTTCAGTGGTCTTCAAACCCTAGAATCAGATTACAAATGCACATCTCTTCCCCGGCCCCAAATTTTTTTTAGGAGACAGGTATTACATAAAAGTAGACTCATGAAGGGTAAACTATTCTAGTCTCCAAAGGTAAGCAAGTGTCTCTCCCATCTCTCACACAAATATTTCCTTTGATTATCTGATTTAATTAGTCATAACTTGAATTTAGAAGTATGAGTGGGTAACATACCTATACCCAATATCTAAATCATAGGCACTCACATTCACCCACTATGGTACAAGTGGAGATGTTTACATAAAAAGAGTAAAGTCCTGCAAGAAGTAGCTTTATAAAACTAAGTTCTATTTCACAGAAATAGGAGTCATGAAAAAAGCCTCCCACGTTAGTTTAAACTACTTCAAGAGGTTAAAAAGCCAATAACAAAAAGGAAAGTTTGCCATCCTTTAAGCAAGTGAAACAAGTAGGAAAAGTTAAATAAATACATACTTGAACAGTTACTTGAGTCTTCTTGTAAATCACAGTATTTCTGTTGTTTAAGTGGCGCATAACCACATTACAAATATTAGTTTAAGATGATGTAAATAGCACAGTAACGAATAATATCCAATGGATTTGTGCAGTCTGTTTGCCACATGAATCACTGTGAAGTTGTTAGGATGAGATTCAATGCCACATTCAACACAGATGTAGGTTTCCCAGGCAGTGGAAGAGATTAAAGATTATTATGACTGAAGAAATAATCAGATGAAGATAATCCTGCTATGTAACTAATATTCACACCAAGAGATATGAAGTTAAAACAGATGGAACAAGCAACCCTGACAAAGAGCTCCACCATTCATATTACGCAAGAACTCTGTATTTGGAGTTGCCAATCTCAAAGCAGATCACATTATAAAACTTGTGATATTGAAGCTAGACATACAGTGGTTATAAATTACAAAGCCTTTATATCAATCATGGTATGTCTTCATGTTCTGGTTCTTATCTATAAGAAGATTTAGAAGAATCAGCAGGTTCTCAGAGTACCAGAATAAAATAAAGGTAGAGAGAGACTTCAAAGATTTGTACTGTTTTGCTTAGAGAGATGTATAAGAAAGAATATTACAGAGGACATACGGCATATTGCATGGTAAAGAGAAGGAAAAGGGGAGCCCATATTTAATTACTCATAATACAAAAACAAAGACATTATATGAATCAAAATGCTGCAAATAACTAATCATGCCCCCACATACACACACACACAATTCATAATTCATCTATGACTTCATTATCACAAGGTATCATTGAGCATGGGGATTTAGGAAAGTTTAAAAGAGTATTAGACATTTGTGGATAATACGACCATCTACAGTTATGTTACCAGAACGGACTGATTTAAATCAAAGTGATTTGAGTCACTGATTTTAATCATGATTTAAATCAGCAAGCAGAAAACCTTGATTTAAATCATCAGTTTTAATCGTTCATTTGTACTTTATTTTCTTAAGGAAAGTTTGATTTTTACTGGTTAGTAACCATTAAAATATGTTGATCTGCAATTAAATATAGATTTTTATGCTAAATTTGGTGCTTCTTTTTGCTAACCAGAAGGATACACAGTAGCTATACATTTGTTTAAGCAATTATATAGCTTAATTTACATTCAGATTCTTAATTTTTACATTTATTATGCTAGAAAATGGGGAATGATGTACAGTGGACTCGCATCTTACGTGGGAGTTAGGTTCTAAAGTCAGTGCATAAGGCTAAAATCGCATATAGTCAAAATTACCCTTGCAAATCCCTTAAATCGCCCATAAAGTACAGTATACTGTACACGGTTTTCAAGTTGATTGCGTAGGCTCATCTGCTGCTGGCTGTTTTTCCTTGAAAAACATGGTGATTGGCAACTGTCGCTGTTGTCTCTTGAGCTGCTCAAACATTTCTTGGTGTGGTCTCAAATCTTCTGTAATACTATGTGTGATTTTGAGGCTTCGTTCCATAGAGGGATCGTATTCAGAAATTAAATCATTCAAGTGTTTCGCTGCTTGGAATACTTCAGCAAATTGGGCTTGTCCTTCTGATTTCAAAAGTGTAAGTGCGGTTGGGCATTTTTTTCCAGAAGAGCCCAGTCTCGTCAGCATTAAAAACTTGTTCTGGAAGATAGCTCTTTTCTTCTATGATTTTCTTTAATTGTTCGGGGGTAGGCTTTTGCTGCCTCTTCATTGACAGAGGCAGCTTCACCAGTACACTGCAAGTTTTTGAGGCTAAAGCGGTTCCTAAAACTTGGCTGGCTTTGAATTCTCTCTCATCAGAAGGCTGTCCCTCTTCAGCGGCAGGTTTGAACAGCGTGTAGAGGTTAAGAGCCTTTTCTCGCAACGTGTTGCCATTGATAGGCACACGTTTACAGTTCACGTCTTCCAGCCATAAGTTTAATGCCATTTCAGTCTTCACTAAAGTCTTATCATGCACCTGGCTCATCACCTTAGCAGTTATTGGAGCACTTAATGCCACGGCTTGATGAATTTCTCTCTCTCGAATCTTGATGACATGGATGCTAGATTCGTTGTGGCCATATTTATGCGCCACATTGGAGACCAACATACTGTCTCTCAATAAGTCCAGCACAGCCAGTTTTTCCTCCAGCGCTGGAACAGATCACTGATTCTTTGGTTGAGCACCAGACGAAGTAGTTGGCTTGCATTTAGGGGCCATGTTGTATGAAAAATATGTACAGTATCTTTAAACACTAGAATCACACTCCGTGCGGCAAGATGCTCACACGATGAGAGGCATGCGGGAACTGAGACAGACTGAGGGAATAGCAAATTCACGTCTCCCATCTCACGCTCACTCCAGGGCATACACTCATCTAGTGGAATGGTGGGCGGAATCGCCCGCACTATTTACAGATATCTTGTTATTTTTCTTTATTTTTGCCGAGCGCATATTATTGAATTCGCATAAGTTAAATGAGCATATGATGTGACTCACCTGTATTTCTTATTTATAAATTTATAATACTTGTGATTTGTGTCAAGCTCAGCATTTTTTAAAATTTAAGTACCTTAAATGTGTTGGATACATTCAAAAAGAATAATCAAAAATAATTTTAAATGCAAAACAACTGATTTATGAAACAAATACATATTATTTATAGGTAGTGAATTGAATTAATGGTTTCTGGTCACCATGTCCTTCACAATTTCAGAACTAGTAGATCTCATCCTATCACACCTAGTTTTTTTCCCCACAGATTGGAAGAAGAAAACAAGCTTTCTTGCTTTTTCAACTCTCAACTGGTTTCTTAACTTTGAAGGAACTACTAGTAATTGAACTGAACTAGCTGAATAAACTGAAATGAAGAAAATATTCTCTCTGTACCTGTAGAAGAAGCTACTGCTATCAGAAGCTGGTTTAGCACTTCAGCAAATTCTGGTTCCAGGTGCTCAGCCAGTGATTTCCATCAGTTCAGTGTTCTGACTTTCATTAAAAATTGGTGATAAACATGTACTGTTTAATACTATTTTTTGTGTATTAAAATAATTTAAATTAAATATGGTAAATTTAAGCCTTAATATAGGCTGTCAATTGCAAATAGGTTTGTTTTTAAAAAATAAACCTGTATTTAGTTTAAATTTTACAAAAATGCAATTTAAATAGAAAATAGGATTTTTTTAAACAAATCGTCTATTTTTATCAACCCTGTATGCTACACAGCAAAAGGGTTGGGTTTTTGCTTAATGAATGTAAACCCTTATGCTTAGGGCATTAAATCAAACACTAAATGAACAAGGTTAAGAAAGAAGCTTTTATGAGTAGGTTATTCCATAACTATTCATTGTAGGGTTTCTTATACTTTCTGCTGAAGCACCTGGCGGTTGCCAGAGCCAAGTTACAGGATTTGATGGACCACCGGTTGAATCCCATGTAGCAAATCTTGTGTTTCCTATAAATTCCTTAAACCAAGCCCGCCCAACAGAACAAGGAGCAGACAGAGAAAGAATGTAAGATTTAGAAAGGCAACCAACCTACTTTCTGATCAAATTTAACTGCACTTCATATGTCTGTATGGAAAACAAACGCATAAAAGCATTTCCTCCCTCCTGGCTATATAATCAAGACGATCAAACATGGAAATTATAGTGGGTAGGCAGGTGGCAAGTCAGTGATTTATCTTTTGTTCACTGATTGTTAAAAAAAAACAAAAAAACCTAAGTAGTGTCACCCTGAATGCTGGAACATTTGGAAGGAGGGAGGGGAACATCATCTGGAAACCTCCAAGAATGTCAGGTGTTCTCAGCTACCTTCTGCAACAGAAACATGTATCACCATAAAACTAGGATTCCTCAGCTCCATAAAGCATTCAGGCAGTCTGCCATCTTAACTGTGCATGAACATATCTACTCTGAAGAGAGAGAACACCCAGCAAACCTGATTTGCCACAGAGACTCTCATGCAACTGTTCTATTTGATTTAATTTAATTTTGTTCATTATTTCAAGTTTTGATATTCTAATCAAAGAACATAATTGTACTACTTTAAACAAAAAGTTCTGCCTCTAAAGATCTCAAAATGCTTTACAGACACTAATTCAGGTCTCACAACACTGCTCCAGCCATAGACATTATGGTTATGAAAATTACTAGTACTTATATACTGCTTTACATTTTCAAAACTCTTACAAACACAAGAAATGTGATAGCAGATGCTTCAGGGAAAAATTTAAATATTCTATAATGAAATTGAAAATGTCCAGAACCACCACCTGGTAAAGGAAATTTTTTGCCAACCTCAGGAAGTTAGCAGTTGGCTTAATTCCTGAAGCATAAGGGTTTATATCTTTTATTAATATTAATTATAATATCCATAATTTTATTAAAGTTTCTAATCCTACTAAGCTGTTGACCTCAGTATCTTGTTGTTCAGTTCATTCCATCACATTAAAAAGATTTAAATGTGTTGCTTTTTGTTTGCTGTATGTCCCTGTGTTCTTGTATTATGAGAAAGATTAAGCAGGAACAGGCAAATGACTTTCTCTATGCTATGTCATTTTTATATTTCTCTATTTTGTGCCATGATTTTTTCTACTTTTTAAATTACACTGTCCTAACCTTTTTAATTGTTCCTCATGTACAACTCTTTCCATGCATCTAGTCAATTTTATAACCTTCTCTGAACCCTACGAGCTGGGATGACCAGAACATAACACAGTATTCAGGTGGAGAGTAAACATCATATTAAGGAGTACTTGTGGCACCTTAGAGACTAACAAATTTAGTTGAGCATAAGCTTTCGTGAGCTACAGCTCACTTCATCGGTGAATGCATCCGATGAAGTGAGCTGTAGCTCACGAAAGCTTATGCTCAACTAAATTTGTTAAGTCTCTAAGGTGCCACAAGTACTCCTTTTCTTTTTGCAAATACAGACTAACACAGCTGCTACTCTATAATCCCACCATATTAAGGTGTCTCCATATTACAATTATGTTTTGAAACCAGTTTGTAATGCTTTCATATAACCCTGTTACAATGACAGAGACAGAATTGTGTCCACTGAAGTTTTTCTGCCTTACAGATGCCTGAATCATCTATGAACCCACTCCTCAGATGCAGCCTACCCTATACTAATCAGCATTTTCTGGGAAAACTCAGAGCACTCTAATGACATGCACACAGAACATTTCAAGTAGATAATACTCCCAGCTCTGTGTTTTAGGACATACCAGAGTGTAAAGGGAAACCTGCAAAACCAAACACTTTTAAGGGAGTCCTATCCACACCAGAAAAAAAAAAAAAAAAAAAAAAAACAGGTGTGCAAGACTGGTTACAGGAAGACAACCATGTGTCAGACTAGTCTTCTGGTAGGGATGATGCTGTTAGATGCCACAATTGCAGAGTTTCATGCATGCTGTATGTAGACACAAACGATACTCTGAAGCAGTTTGTTGGTTCTAACCTGTAAAGTTGTAGCATGGTCAGGACCGTAATCATTTCAGGGTGGATAAAAATAAACGATTAAAAAAAAAATTAGGATTTTTCCTCAAAAAGCATTTTATCAAAAAAAATCCGATTTAAATAAAAAAAATCTATCTAAAGATAGTTTTAATTAAGATACATTATAGCTCAAAGATATCTCATCATGGAATAGGGATTATAAATTCTAGTTCTATAGTATGAGACAATATATTCATGTAATGTTTAAGAAAAGTTTTGTAAATGAGTTCCAATAGTTCATGGATTAGGGACCCAATCTTATGGGGTTCCACAGGCTTCTGTATAGATTATTTAGGTTAATCTTTCTATCTACCCAGTGCTCAGTCTAGAAGATACCATCAGAGATGCTGAGTTTTGCAGTTCTCAAACTGTGGATTTGTGTCTCCAGAAGTAACATGCTTGTTAACAGCAAAAATGTTTTAAAATAAATAATATATAGAGGTGAGAAATAACAGACCTCAACTATATTGTACCTCTGCAAATTTGTGTACACAGAGTCAATCCCTTACCTCTCTCTAAAAGTGCAAAGTTTCTAAAGGTTCAACGAATAGAAGATTGTTGGGAGCCGAATAGATCTGGACAAGGGGAAGAAGTCTGGAGATAAATGTGAGAAGCGAGGGACATATGCTTGTTTTGTTTAAAATATTATATGTTTGTTGTTGAATAAAAAATTCAAGAATACTTAACATTGTTGTTTTAGTTAAAAAAAAATATTTAAATGTCTGTCTGGTGATGTTCTCCTCCTAATACAGCCTGGCAAGAAAATCCTCCAAATATTAATGATTAACCTGTTGAATTGAAGATAGTGCACCTCCCAATGGCTTCATAAATATCTGCTTCAATTACCTTTGGTAAATGAAATAACCAATCATTCATTTTCTGATATAGCTGTAAAACTAAATCTGAAAGGTTTTCAAAATAAATCACTGTTTAAAAATGTATAGTGTGTCCCTTCTAAAAATGAAACCTACATCTATTTCTGAGTTGTGAAGAATATGTATTAAGGTTATAACAACCAACAAGAATGCACTTTTATGTAGAAAACCATGATTAAATCATGATTTATATCAATTTGATTTAAATAAAATCCACCCAGAATCATTTTAATAATTTCCACCCTATCCAAACATTAGACTCCTCTGACACAATCTCATACCCACTATCAGAGATTTTGTTCCAATGCAAACAAGAGAAAAATCTTTAGCTAAAGTTATTATTAAAGAGAATGTTTTCTGCAAGTCATCAACAGTTCTGTCTACAGAATATGACAAAACTTTTGCAACATCTAAAGACCCTCTAAATTATGTTACAATCAATAGGAAAAGCAAGCCATCATTTACCTCACTGATGTAAGTTTTTTCCACTAAGTCACAATAAGCAAGCCATGAACTAACAATATGTTTATAATCAACACTAGCCCACTCTCTGTTAAGCTACCTGCATAAATGGGTACTGGGGTTCATCGTGGGTACTAGGAAGTGGTAATTAATGGCTTGGAGTTGAGAGACCTCTACTTGCAACAATAGGAGCTCATAGCAATCTTAACTTGTTTAAGATCTGAATGCTGATCTTCATGTTATTCCTTTCTTGCAAAAAGTATCTGCAGCAAGAGGTCACTCACAACAGTGCAACACTTGAATGGCTCTTTAGCACCTAGCACAAGGGGGTCCTGGTCTATGACTAGAACTCCGAGGTGCTACAATAATACATTAAAAAAAAATCTCTTCCAGCACACAGAAAAAACATGGACAACACAGCTCAACAAATCTTGAAATTATGCTCAAGTTTGTCTTTTAATAATATTAACATGGATTCCATGAACCAGCCCATGGCCTAAAGATGTGTCTTGTCACACAAACACCAGATCTTTACTCATGATCCTGGTTGAAAATCAGGAGGTGCAGTACATACTCACCTGGTGGCGGAGAGAGGGAATAGTTGACATTACTCACACAACCGCTCTAGTCAAATACAAAGAAATATTTACCGGCTTTGAAGTTTTTCCATTTCAAAATCTGGTGGTTACAGCAAAGGTCACTGCTGCATAGGGTGGACAAGGGGAAAAGAATGCAGCAACCCTCAGCACGAGGCATGGAGAAATAGCTGTAGTATCCAACTGCACTGTTTTCATAGAGATGACTATTTTAGAGAGATTGTTTCACGTACCCCCATGTAGCTAATATGTCAATTCACATATCCTCTGGGACAAAGTATAATGGAAATGCAAAATTACTTATTTCAGGGCATTTATACAGGTCTTTTATCATCTGGGTATCTAAACTCTACTTAGTTTTATTATCCATCAATATGAGTAATGGTGAGAAACAGTACAGCAATTTACCGTGGGTGAATAAAAAATTCATTCACCCGCACAGCTGACATTTCGACAACTTGAAACCTTATTTGGCTCTTCTGTTAACATTCAGTGAACAAGACAACAGACATGCTGTTTTTTATTAAATAAAAAATTCAATTTTGAAGTGGCGCATCTCCTCTCAATTTCTCAAAGGGTGATGCAATAAATCAGCACAAATGACCATCCAGTGAGCCACATGCCATTCCAGATACACGTACAGGGTCACATCCTAGGTCTCAAGAGCTTTTTTAAGTAGTGACAGACTTCAGGCCCTTATAAGTCATACAAGCAGCCACAGGTAAGCTCCTTGTGGGCAGGGCTAGTCTTGAGGGTGGCCCTAAATCTCTGACGGTCCGAAGCTGGCACTGGACAACAGGGGATGATCACTCAATAATTGCCCTGTTCTGTTCACTCCCTCTGAAGCACCTGGCACCATCTGTTGGAAGACAGGATACTGGACTAGCTAGACCGCCGATCTGTCCCACTATGGTATGGCCGCTCTTGTAGTCTCCATGCGGCGCTCAGTGCCGAACACACGAATGAGGCTTTGTCAATAACGAAGGCTCTTGGTGAGTTAAGTCTCACGTCATCAGCCCCCGCTTTCAGGGCCCTTAAAGTCCCCTCCCCCCAACTGTGGCCTCTGGAGCAGCTACACAAACACCAGGGTTGGTTCTGCAGCCACCAGCCGCTGCACCCCGCGTCCCTTCCCTGGCCTGCCCCACTGACCCTGCCCCCAAGCCAGGCTGGGGCGCTTGCACGAGGGCGGGCGCGCCACGCCCTCGGGCCCGGGCGGGCCGCTGCACGAGCGTCCCCCCGACCCCAGTCCCAGGCGGGGGCGAGGAACAAAGGCGCACCCCCCCCCGCACACACACACTTCCAGCGGCAGAACGTCACGGCCAAGCCGCCGCTCCCCGCGTGAGCCCCGGGCCAGAGCGCGCCCCCAGGCGGGCCCCAGGCTCCCCTCCCCCGCGGGGGAGCCGCCCGGCCCTGAGCACCGGGCCCCCAGGCCGGGGAGGGCCCGCAGCGCGCGGGGGCCCGGCCCAGGGCTGCCACCTCCCTTCCCGGGTGACAGGCCCCGGCGCCAGCGGGTGGCGGAGGCCGACACCCCCGGTTACCTTCTTCCCGCCAGGAGACCCTCCGGCTTCGCTCTCCTTCAGCTCGCCACCCGCCGCGCGGACCGGAAACAGCGGCGCCCGCCCCGCCCTCGGCGCCCGCCCGGCCACCCAATCAGGAATCGCCCCCGCCTCCCTCGCCGCCACGCGCGGGGCTCGGATTGGGCGCCCCGTCGGCTTTCCTCCCGCCGCGCGGCGGCGCCGGAGGGCTGCGGCGACTCGGCCTGGATTGGCTGGAAAGCGCCACGTCCTCAGGCGCGCGCCGGCTCGCGGGTCCGCCCACTTCGGGGCTTCCCTCGTCCCTCCGCCCGCGCGCCGGCGTCCAGGGGTGGGTGGGTGGGGGGGTGGGTGCGGTCTCTTCTCTGCGCAAGCGTCGACGCCGAAGCTGAGGCTTGGGATTGCCACGAGCGCAGAGGAATGAGGGGGGCGCGAGGGCAGGGAGTGACCGTTAGAAAGGGCGGGAAAAGAAGGCTATGACCGTTGGCGGAGGGGGAGGGGCGATCCCGGCACTGGGAGGCGAGGCAGCCCTGGGCTCTCATGACCTTTTCCATGGGGTTGGCGGGCTACTCCCGTCACGGGTCCTGCCTGGTCTTGTGAAGGAGAGCTTCGGAGTGGAGGCGGAGTAGCAGCCGTGTTCGGCTGTAGCCGCAGGGAGACCGAGGAGTCCTTGTGGCACCTCAGAGGCTGACACATTTATCTGAACATATGCTTTCCTCAGCTACAGCTCACTTCTTCGGACGCATGCAGTGGAAAATACGGGGGGGATTTTATATACACAGAGAACATGAAACAATGGGTATTACCAGACAGACTGTAACGAGCGTGATCAGGACTGGTGAGCTATTACCAGCAGGAGAGCGTTGTTCTAAGTCAGCCATAAAAATGTTGGCATACTGTGGGGCCATGCGGGTTCCCATGGCAGTGCCGCTGATTTGAAGGTATACATTGTCCCCAAATGTGAAATAGTTATGGGTGAGGACAAAGTCACAAAGTTCAGCCATCAGGTTTGCCGTGACATTATCGGGGATAGTGTTCCTGATGGCTTGTAATCCATCTTTGTGTGGGATGTTGGTGTAGAGGGCTTCTGCATCCATAGTGGCCGGGAGGGTGTTATCAGGAAGATCACTGATGGATTGTAGTTTCCTCAGGAAGTCAGTGGTGTCTCGAAGGTAGCTGGGAGTGCTGGTAGCGTAGGGCCTGAGGAGGGAGTCTACATAGCCAGACAATCTTGCTGTCAGGGTGCCAATGCCTGAGATGATGGGGCATCGAGGATTTCCACATTTATGGATCTTGGGTAGCAGATACAATAGCCCTAATCGGGGTTCCAGGGGTGTGTCCGTCCGGATTTGTTCTTGTGCTTTTTCAGGGAGGTTCTTGAGCACATGGTGTAGTTTCTTTTGGTAACCCTCAGTGGAATCAGAGGGTAATGGCTTGTAGAAAGTGGTGTAGGAGAGCTGCCTAGTAGCTGCCACAGAAGAAAAACACTAACCCAGGAACCTATCCTTGCAACAAAGCCCGCTGCCAACTGGGTCCACATATCTATTCAGGGGACACCATCACAGGGCCTAATCACATCAGCCACACTATCACAGGCTCGTTCACCTGCACATCTACCAATGTGATATATGCCATCATGTGCCAGCAATTCCCCTCTGCCATGTACATTGGTCAAACCGGACAGTCTCTACGTAAAAGAATAAATAGACACAAATCAAACGTCAAGAATTATAACATTAAAAAAAAACAAAAAAAAAGGAGTACTTGTGGCACCTTAGAGACTAACCAATTTATTTGAGCATAAGCTTTTGTGAGCTACAGCTCACTTCATCGGATGCATACTGTGGAAAATACAGAAGATATTTGTTTTTATACACAGGGTTTAACAAGAACATCTGAGGGAGGGGGGCTAGGAAAACAAGGGGAAATAGGTTACCTTGCATAATGACTTAGCCACTCCCAGTCTCTATTCAAGCCTAAGTTAATTGTATCCAATTTGCAAATGAATTCCAATTCAGCTCTCTCACTTTACATAAGCTATTCTATTATCAACAGGAGAGTGGGTTTGTTTGGGGGGGGTGGGGGGGGGAAAGAAAACCTGGATTTCTGCTGGAAATGGCCCACCTTGATTATCATACACATTGTAAGGAGAGTGATCACTTTACATAAGCTATTACCAGCAGGAGAATGGTGTGGGGGGAGAGAAAACCTTTTGTAGTGATAAACACCCATTTTTTCATGATTTGTGTGTATAAAAACAAACATCTGTATTTTCCACAGTATGCATCCGATGAAGTGAGCTGTAGCTCACGAAAGCTTATGCTCAAATAAATTGGTTAGTCTCTAAAGTGCCACAAGTACTCCTTTTCTTAGGAGTGGAGTCGGAGGAAATGCATACACCAGTGGTGCCTCCCATTTTATGAGGAGAGCCTCACCTTGGGAGTGGTGCCCCAGTGCTGCTCTGGGGCAATATTGTGGGCACTTGGCATTCTGAGCTGTTGCAAATAGATCTATGGTAGGGAACCCCCATAGTTTGAATATGGATTTGAGAATTCCAGGATCCATCTCCCTCTTGTGTGTTTGTGAGAAATCCCTGCTTAGTGGAGCCACTGTTGTATTCTGACATCCCGGCAGCTAGGATGCTGATAGCTCTGTGTTGCTGGTGATGCACTTAGGATCGCACTCCCCCTTGACGGTTTATATAAAACATGCGTGCTATATTGTCCGCAAGGATCTTGATGGCATTGTTCTTGATTAAAGGGAGAAAGTGCTCGCATACATTGCAGACTGCCCTTAGCTCCAATAAGTTTATGTGCAGGTTGGACTCTGCTGGGGATCAGTGGCCTTGGATCATATTGTTGCGTAGATGTTCCCCCCCCTCCACCTATTAGGGAAGCATTTGTTGTGGTGGCAGTTCTTTGTTGGAAAGGGACTCCTGAGCAGATGTTCTTTGGTTGTGTCCACCATGTTAGCGAGTCTTTTACACCTGTGTGGCATTGAGGAGTGTCTGTTGAGAGAGTGACTGTGCGGTATATACACTGTTCGAAGCCAGGCCTGCAAGCATCTCCTGTGGAGTCAGGCATGTTTTACAACAAACATTGTTGATGTATGCCCCAAGAGTTGTAAGCATGTTCTGGCGGATGTTTGGGGGCTGTCCATCACCTTTGAAATTAGGTTGACTAGAGTGAGAAAGTGTTGTTGAAGTAATATGGATGCTGTTGCTGTGAGACAATCGAGGTAGGCTCCTATGAATTCCAACTTTTGGACAGGAGCTAGTGTGGACTTTTGTACATTTATTGGGAACCCTAGATCCGTGAACAGGGTTATTGTGTTCTGCATGAAGTTTATTGCTTCTTGCAGTCATCTAAGTATGGAAATATCACTCCTCCTTATCTGCAGAGGTGAGCTGCAATGACAGCAAGATCTTTGGAAAAACCCTTGCAGTAGTGGAAAGGCCAAAGGGTAGTACTCTGTATTGGAAATGCTGTTTCCCTAGGGTGAATCTCAGGACTCTTCTGTGTGATGGGTGGATGGTGATATGAAAATAAGCGTCCTGAAGGTCGAGGGCTGACAGCCAATCTCCTTTCTCTAATGCCAAAATCATTGTGGTTAGTTACCATTTTGAAATGTTGTGTTTTTACAAATTTGTTGAGTTTTCATAAATCCAGGATGGGTCTCCACCCGCCAGTCTTTTTCTTAGTTAGAAAGTAATGTGAATAAAAACCTCTCCCCCAGTGTTGTAATGGTACGGGTTCCATGGCACCTAATTGTACGAGGTGATTTATTTCCTCTTTTAACAGATGCTCATGAGAGGGGTCCCTGAAGAGGGACGGGGAAGGATGGGTGGGATAGAAATAAAGGGGATAGAGTAGCCCTTCTGGATAATCTCTGAACCCATTTGTCTGTCTTGATGGTGTTCCAGACTGAGTAGCACCGTGACAGATGGTCTCCAAATGGGTAGACTGTTTCTGGTTCTGGAGTCAGAGAGTTTGCAGGTCTCGTTGCCTTACACCACACCTGCAAAATGATTGTTTAGAGGTGGATTTTTGAGATGTTGAAGGCTGATCATGGGTCTGCCGTCTGTTCTGTTTTTGTTTATGCTGTTGGTCATATTGTCTTTATGCCATACTCTCAGCCACAGACCCAGAATCTCTGATTGGAAAACCTGTTCTGTTTCTTTTTGTTTGCAGATATGTAAATGCTAAGGGTTTTTAAGATTGCCCAGGAGTCTTTTAGGGGTGTCACGAAACATTGGTTTCTGCCCCTCAAAGGCTAACTCCTCGACTGTTGCCTGGACCTCCTTTGGAAATTCAGAGAGGCGGAGCCACGATGCACCGCACATGACCACGGATGTCGTGATGGATCATGCTGCTGTGTCTGCAGAGTCAAGGGAGGCCTGGAGGGCCATCCTGGCACTGAAAAGACCCTTCAGAAATGTTTGTCTTGTACTGTTTTTTTGTCATCTGGTACATTTTCAATAAAAGTTGACATTTTGACAAATACATTGTGTGTATATTTGACCAGCAGGGCAGCATATTTGGCTACGTGAAACTGAAATGTAGCTGAGGAATAAGCTTTCTGCCCAGAATGGTCTAGCCTTTTCCAGTTCTTATTATATTGGGTCTTTGACGGATTGGACCCCCCTTTTTGGGGGTCACCAAATGTGCTGGGGTCCCAGTGAGCCTGCCTGTCTCACCAGCCTGGGTTTCCCTCACTCTGAGCTGCTGTGACCAGCTCTCAAGCCCCTTTCCAGCACACACACACACACAGGTAGGGACCCAGCTATTGAATCACACAGAGCCTGCAATCAGCTCTCTGTGGGAGGACTCAGCTAGGGGATTGCCCAGCACTCACATGCTCACCTCCTTTGTGGTGTAAACCCAAAATAATATCGTCTTGCACTGTATAGCGAGATCTGCACAGCGCAAGCTCATAAAAATCACCCATCCCTCAATGTGGAGGGAGTTATGCACAACTTTTTGTGCCCCCTACCCCTAGTAATGAGTTGCACAAACTCTGTTTTGGTATAAGCTTATTTCTTGTTTATTAACTACAAAAGATAAATTTTAAGTGACAATAAGGGACAGCAACCAGAACAAAGCAGATTACCTTAGTAAATACACAAAAACCGCAAACTGAGCTTAACACATTAGATGGGTAGGATATAAATTAGCAAATTTTCACTCTGAGTGATAAACAGTCTGGCAGATTCTTAAGGCACAAGTTGCCTTAGCTTTCCTAGGTTTTCATACACAGGCTAAAGATCCTTCTAGCCTGGGACCACCACTTCCCCTTCCCACAGTCCAGTCTTTGTTTCTCAGGTGTTTCCAGGTGTGTTGTTGTAGGGAGAGTGCGGTCCCCCATAATCTCATTTTCCCCCCCACTTGCTGGAAAGCTCTTTTGCTGTGACTGGGGTCAAAAAGTTCCCACTGTGTAGTGCTATCTCTGAGAGGTTTCTATTGTACACAGTTCCCAGAGTAATCCTTATGCTTGTGTGCATTTCCTCAATAAGCCATTAACGTTGTTTGGCCTTTTTACGGTTGTACTTGAAAGGCTGCTTGTGGGTGTTTTCAACCTTAGGACATGTTTCGGCAACACATACATAGCCAAACTTCATAACTTCACATAGGACGATAGACAGTAATATTTCATTGGACTATATGGGGTAGCAGATCAAGACTTTTAGATTGACATCTCACAAGGCATACTTTGTATAAGACATCTTAATGACATGACAGTGGTGAATATTGGGATGTCAGGGTGTCACAGGGGCGTTCAGGACTAGTGGTGTTTCTCCCTTTGATTGACACTGTCTACCACTAAGGAGTTTGGTGGGGATGTCTGAATAAAAATATTTTTTGTCACACCTCTTACACAAGGGTGGTGCAGTAGCTGGAGTCTGCCAGATGATTTTTGCAGGCTCCATAATCGCATCATTTATTGGCAGGACTATCTTTGCTGATGGGGATGCCTGGAGTATGTCCATGAACTTATGTTGGAATTCTGGTAGCTGTGCCACAGAAATGTCTAGGGACTCAGCAGCCCTTTTGAAGAGGTCCTGAAAGGATTTGAAATCATCCCCATAATAGGGGGCGGTGGCATTATGGTTTCATCTGGGGATGAAGATGAGATGCGAGTAGGCGGCGAAGTGTCATGCTTGGCTGCATCCTCAGGTTCCTCAGTGTCTTCCTCTTGTGTTTGAGGGTGCTGGGACAGTTGGTTAAGGGGACTGAGCTGTTCTGAACCTATACAGGCTAGGGGGCCTACAGTTTTGGGCCTTGTACATTGCCCATGGATCCCAGCATGACCAGTTAGGTGGGAATGGTGAAGGGGGGGCAGTGCCCATACCATCCTCTTATATCCTCAGGTTGTGGGTGCTGAGATGGTCCTGGCTTGGGTGGGGAGCGGTGAGGAGTGTACATTGCTGCATCATCCTCTCTCATCACTGGAGAGAGAGTAGGGGCTGATCCGCAGGGAGTAGGTCAGCTGGCTTGTTAACGATCTGGATGTGGTGCCCTCTGGGCCAAGTAGAGGAGATTCTGGTGTTGAAGCCACCTTCATGCCTCATAAATTGCTGTGGTACCATAAGGCTTGGTGCCAGAGATGGCATGGTGGATGGCCCGGGAGCATGAGTTAAACTGCCGGTGCCAAGCATTTATGGCTGTGTGGCGCAAGTACAGCAGGTGGCGCCATTGTACCACTTGGTGCCGAGATCTTTGGCTCTGTGGGTGCTGAGTTAGCAGTTTTCACTTTAGTGTGTGAACTGCCATTACAGCTTGCCTGCATAGGGTCTTCAGCTCATCGGGAGCCCTCGGTGCCGGACGTTCCCGATGCCTCATGGTCTGGTGCTCTTGGTGCCGGGGCAGATTTTTCAGTAGGAGATTTCTTTCTTTTGGATGACTCCTGGTGCGGGGATGTCTGCAACCACTTTTTTGTAGCCTTGGAACAGGCTCCTTGGCAGCTGTTGTTGGAGCAAAGTCCCTGTCAGAGGCTGCAGCTGGCAACCGTTGGCCGGGGTGACCTGGACTCGGGGTCGGAGGCTGGCCTCAGGGATTTCTCCATTCTAAAAATCATAGAATATCAGGGTTGGAAGGGACCTCAGGAGGTCATCTAGTCCAACCCCCTGCTCAAAGCAGGGCCAATCCCCAAATAAATCATCCCAGCCAGGGCTTTGTCAAGCCTGACCTTAAAAACCTCTAAGGAAGGAGATTCTACCACCTCCCTAGGTAACGCATTCCAGTGTTTCACCACCCTCCTAGTGAAAAAGTTTTTCCTAATATCCAACCTAAACCTCCCCCACTGCAACTTGAGACCATTACTCCTTGTCCTGTCCTCGTCTACCACTGAGAATAGTCTAGAACCATCCTCTTTGGAACCACCTCTCAGATAGTTGAAAGCCACTATCAAATCCCCCCTCATTCTTCTCTTCTGCAGACTAAACAATCCCAGTTCCCTCAGCCTCTCCCCATAAGTCATGTGTTCCAGACCCCTAATCATTTTTGTTGCCCTTCGCTGGACTCTCTCCAATTTATCCACATCCTTCTTGTAGTACGGGGCCCAAAACTGGACACAGTACTCCAGATGAGGCCTCACCAATGTCGAATAGAGGGGAACAATCACGTCCCTCGATCTGCTCGCTATGCCCCTACTTATACATCCCAAAATGCCATTGGCCTTCTTGGCAACAAGGGCACACTGTTGACTCATATCCAGCTTCTCGTCCACTGTAACCCCTAGGTCCTTTTCTGCAGAACTGCTGCCTAGCCATTCGGTCCCTAGTCTGTAGCGGTGCATTGGGTTCTTTCGTCCTAAGTGCAGGACCCTGCACTTATCCTTGTTGAACCTCATCAGATTTCTTTTGGCCCAATCCTCCAATTTGTCTAGGTCCTTCTGTATCCTATCCCTGCCCTCCAGCATATCTACCACTCCTCCTAGTTTAGTATCATCCGCAAATTTGCAGAGTGCAATCCACACCATCCTCCAGATCATTTATGAAGATATTGAACAAAACCGGCCCGAGGACCGACCCTTGGGGCACTCCACTTGACACCGGCTGCCAACTAGACATGGAGCCATTGATCACTACCCGTTGAGCCCGACAATCTAGCCAACTTTCTACCCACCTTATAGTGCATTCATCCAGCCCATACTTCTTTAACTTGCTGACAAGAACACTGTGGGAGACTGTGTCAAAAGCTTTGCTAAAGTCAAGAAACAATACATCCACTGCTTCAGGATTGATTCCTTGAGGACCTGCTCCATGATTTTTCCGGGGACTGAGGTGAGGCTGACTGGCCTGTAGTTCCCAGGATCCTCCTCCTTCCCTTTTTTAAAAGATTGGCACTACATTAGCCTTTTTCCAGTCATCCGGGACTTCCCCCGTTCGCCACGAGTTTTCAAAGATAATGGCCAATGGCTCTGCAATCACAGCCGCCAACTCCTTAAGCACTCTCGGATGCAACACGTCCGGCCCCATGGACTTGTGCACATCCAGCTTTTCTAAATAGTCCTTAACCACCTCTTTCTCCACAGAGGGCTGGCCACCTATTCCCCATGCTGTGATGAACAAGGTCCACTCCGACTGCTGTGCTGGGCGTGAAGACAGAGCCAAAAAAAGCATTGAGTACATTAGCTTTTTCCACATCCTCTGTCACTAGGTTGCCTCCCTCATTCAGTAAGAGGCCCACACTTTCCTTGGCTTTCTTCTTGTTGCCAACATACCTGAAGAAACCCTTCTTGTTACTCTTGACATCTCTTGCTAGCTGCAGCTCCAGGTGTGATTTGGCCCTCCTGATTTCATTCCTACATGCCCAAGCAATATTTTTATACTCTTCCCTGGTCATTTGTCCAATCTTCCACTTCTTGTAAGCTGCTTTTTTATGTTTAAGATCCGCAAGGCTTAACAGTGAAATCCAAGCTGGTTGCCTGCCATATTTACTATTCTTTCGACACATCGGGATGGTTTGTCCCTGTAACCTCAATAGGGATTCCTTGAAATACAGCCAGCTCTCCTGGACTCCTTTCCCCTTCATGTTAGTCCCCCAGGGGATCCTACCCATCAGTTCCCTGAGGGAGTCGAAGTCCAGGGTCCATATTCTGCTGCTTACCTTTCTTCCCTGTGTCAGGATCCTGAACTCAACCAACTCATGGTCACTGCCTTCCAGATTCCCATCCACTTTTGCTTCCCCCACTAATTCTTCCCGGTTTGTGAGCAGCAGGTCAAGAAAAGCTCCCCCCCAGTTGGCTCCTCTAGCACTTGCACCAGGAAATTGTCCCCTAAATTTTCCAAAAACTTTCTGGATTGTCTGTGCACCGCTGTAGTGCTCTCCCAGCCGATATCAGGAAGATTAAAGTTGCCCATGAGAACCAGGGCGTGTGATCTAGTAGCTTCTGCGAGTTGCTGGAAGAAAGCCTCATCCACCTCATCCCCCTGGTCCGGTGGTCTATAGCAGACTCCCACCACTACATCACTCTTGTTGCTCACACTTCTAAACTTAATCCAGAGACACTCAGGTTTTTCTGCAGTTTCATATCGGAGCTCTGAGCAGTCATACTGCTCCCTTACATACAGTGCTACTCCCCCACCTTTTCTGCCCTGCCTGTCCTTCCTGAACAGTTTATAACCATCCATGATAGTACTCCAGTCATGTGAGTTATCCCACCAAGTCTGTTATTCCAATCACGTCATAATTCCTTGACATCACTAGGACCTCCAGTTCTCCCTGGAGATTGTTTCCAAGGCTTTGTGCATTTGTATACAGGCATAGAATCATAGAATATAAGGGTTGGAAGGGACCCCAGAAGGTCATCTAGTCCAACCCCCTGCTCAAAGCAGGACCAATTCCCAGTTAAATCATCCCAGCCAGGGCTTTGTCAAGCCTGACCTTAAAAACCTCTAAGGAAGGAGATTCTACCACCTCCCTAGGTAATGCATTCCAGTGTTTCACCACCCTCATAGTGAAAAAGTTTTTCCTAATATCCAATCTAAACCTCCCCCACTGCAGCTTGAGACCATTACTCCTCGTTCTGTCATCTGATACCATTGAGAACAGTCTAGAGCCATCCTCTTTGGAACCCCCTTTCAGGTAGTTGAAAACAGCTATCAAATCCCCCCTCATTCTTCTCTTCTGCAGGCTAAACAATCCCAGCTCCCTCAGCCTCTCCTCATAACTCATGTGTTCCAGACCCCTAATCATTTTTGTTGCCCTTCGCTGGACTCTCTCCAATTTATCCACATCCTTCTTGAAGTGTGGGGCCCAAAACTGGACACAGTACTCCAGATGAGGCCTCACCAATGTCGAATAGAGGGGAACGATCACGTCCCTCGATCTGCTCGCTATGCCCCTACTTATACATCCCAAAATGCCATTGGCCTTCTTGGCAACAAGGGCACACTGCTGACTCATATCCAGCTTCTCGTCCACTGTCACCCCTAGGTCCTTTTCCGCAGAACTGCTGCCTAGCCATTCGGTCCCTAGTCTGTAGCTGTGCATTGGGTTCTTCCGTCCTAAGTGCAGGACCCTGCACTTATCCTTATTGAACCTCATCAGATTTCTTTTGGCCCAATCCTCCAATTTGTCTAGGTCCTTCTGTATCCTATCCCTCCCCTCCAGCGTATCTACCACTCCTCCCAGTTTAGTATCATCCGCAAATTTGCTGAGAGTGCAATCCACACCATCCTCCAGATCATTTATGAAGATACTGAACAAAACCGGCCCCAGGACCGACCCTTGGGGCACTCCACTTGATACCGGCTGCCAACTAGACATGGAGCCATTGATCACTACCCGTTGAGCCCTACAATCTAGCCAGCTTTCTACCCACCTTGTAGTGCATTCATCCAGCCCATACTTCCTTAACTTGCTGACAAGAATACTGTGGGAGACCGTGTCAAAAGCTTTGCTAAAGTCAAGAAACAATACATCCACTGCTTTCCCTTCATCCACAGAACCAGTAATCTCATCATAGAAGGCGATTAGATTAGTCAGGCATGACCTTCCCTTGGTGAATCCATGCTGGCTGTTCCTGATCACTTTCCTCTCATGCAAGTGCTTCAGGATTGATTCTTTGAGGACCTGCTCCATGATTTTTCCAGGGACTGAAGTGAGGCTGACTGGCCTGTAGTTCCCAGGATCCTCCTTCTTCCCTTTTTTAAAGATTGGCACTACATTAGCCTTTTTCCAGTCATCCGGGACTTCCCCGGTTCGCCACGAGTTTTCAAAGATAATGGCCAATGGCTCTGCAATCACAGCCGCCAGTTCCTTCAGCACTCTCGGATGCAACTCGTCCGGCCCCATGGACTTGTGCACGTCCAGCTTTTCTAAAAAGTCCCTAACCACCTCTATCTCCACAGAGGGCTGGCCATCTCTTCCCCATTTTGTGATGCCCAGCGTAGCAGTCTGGGAGCTGACCTTATTAGTGAAGACAGAGGCAAAAAAAGCATTGAGTACATTAGCTTTTTCCACATCCTCTGTCACTAGTTTGCCTCCCTCATTCAGTAAGGGGCCCACACTTTCCTTGGCTTTCTTCTTGTTGCCAACATACCTGAAGAAACCCTTCTTGTTACTCTTGACATCTCTGGCTAGCTGCAGCTCCAGGTGCGATTTGGCCCTCCTGATAACATTCCTACATGCCCTAGCAATATTTTTATACTCTTCCCTGGTCATATGTCCAACCTTCCACTTCTTGTAAGCTTCTTTTTTATGTTTAAGATCCGCTAAGATTTCACCATTAAGCCAAGCTGGTCGCCTGCCATATTTACTATTCTTTCGACTCATCGGGATGGTTTGTCCCTGTAACCTCACTTGAGATAACCTGCTGATTGCCCCTCATTCTCAGTATGAGGTAGGAGCCCTCCCCTCACAGACATTCCTGCCTGTGCTTCCTCCCGGTATCCCGCTTTCCCACTTACCTCAGGGCTTTGGTCTCCTTCCCCCGGTGAACCTAGTTTAAAGCCCTCCTCACTAGGTTAGCCAGCCTGCTTGAGAAGATGCTCTTCCCTCTCTTCGTTAGGTGGAGCCCGTCTCTGCCCAGCACTCCTTCATGGAACACCATCCCATGGTCAAAGAATCCAAAGCCTTCTCTCCAAGGCCACCTGCGTAGCCATTCGTTGACTTCCACGATTTGGTCTCTACCCAGGCCTTTTCCTTCCACGGGGAGGATGGACGAGAACACCACTTGTGCCTCAAACTCCTTTATCCTTCTTCCTAGGGCCACGTAGTCTGCAGTGATCCGCTCAAGGTCATCATTGGTGCCCACGTGGAGAAGCAGGAAGGGGTAGCGATCCGAGGGCTTGATGAGTCTCGGCAGTCTGTCACATCGCGAATCTTAGCCCCTGGCAAGCAGCAGACTTCTGTTTTCCCGGTCAGGGCAGCAGATAGATGACTCAGTCCCCCGGAGTAGAGAGTCCCCGACCTCCACCACCACCCGCCTCCTTCTCTTGGGAGTGGTGGTCGTGGAACCCCCAACCTCAGGACAGCGCATCTCATGCCTTCCAACCAGCGGAGTCTCCTTCTGCTTTCTCCCCCCAGACGTATCATCTGGTCCACTCTCCATAACGGTACCCATAGAGAGAACATGAAAACTGTTACTTACCTGTGTCTGCGTTGCTGGTACCCGAACATTCCCCCTTCTTCTGGAGGTCACATGTTGCCAAGCTTCTTCGCTGGCCTCTTGGCTCCGCTGTGCAACCTGCTCTAAATCTTTAGAGCTTTGTGCCCGTAGAAGCATATCCTGACTTATCCAGAAAATCCTCAGATTCTCGTATGCAACGCAGGGTCAATATCTGTTGCTCCAGACCTTCAATCTTCTCTTCCAATATGGATACTAGCTTGCACTTTGTACAGACAAAGTCACTTCTGTCCTGTGGAAGAAAGACAAACATGGCACATCCAGTGCAGGTCACAATAGCTGAAACCCCCCCCCCCCTTCCATATCACCTTCCTACTCTGAGCTTCCTCAGAGAAGTTGGCAAGATGTAAGCCTCACTGGGCTCACTCCAGGCAAACTCCTGCTGTGTGCTGCTCAGCTGGTTCGCCGCTGCTCATGAGGAGCTTCAGTTGGAGATCCCTGACTTTTCTTGTCCTGGCTGTTAGCTTTCTGCAGCGTGGGCACTTTTAAGTAATGTGCATCTCGTCAAGGCAGCGGACACACTGAGCGTGGCCGTCAGAGATCGGTATGGAGAGTCTGCAGGTCAGGCAGTGTTTAAAACCAGGTGAGCCTGGCATGCCTGACAGAGTTGGTCCCTTAGAGAAAAACGTTAAGGCTAAGGCTGTACACCTGTCAGAGAGGTGGGGGAGGGGGCTGAAGAGAAATAAAAGGATTTTTAATGAAATTAAAGAAATTAGGGTAGGGCAAGTGGATAGGGAAGCTAACTACAACTAAGCTAACATTACCGCTATGAATTATCCACTATAATTTTTTTCTGAAGTAAAAGAGGGTGCTGCTGATTGCTCTGACTCAAGCCAAAGGTGGTAGAGCAGGAACTGCGGGGGGACAGTTGGCTATGCACTGCTATGTAACCACTTGGGAGTGGCGCGAGACGGCTACTGTGTGTGCGCGGCCCAACCGGGCACTACTACCACAAATCTCCAATTACAAGTGCAGGGTCTCAAGACACCTAAAGTGGAGCACCTACAGGGACACTCCTTGAAGAAGAACACGTGGATACAGACAGATGGTGGAGTATAAAGAAATCATAGAAGATTGGGGTTGGACGAGACCTCAGGAGGTCTAGTCCAACCCCCTGCTCAAAGCAGGACCAACCCAACTAATCACCCCAGCCAGGGCTTGGTCAAGCCGGGCCTTAAAAAGCCACTAAGAATGGAGATTCCACCATCTCCCTAGGTAACCCATTCCAGTGCTTCACCACCCTCCTAGTGCAACGATGCTGCCTCTGGTGGGACACAACTGAGAGCATCAATTCAGGACAAATTGCTTAGAGCAGGGCAGTCACAGCCCCAGGCTGGTGGTTCTCCACCTCTAAGGCACACCAAACCAGCCAAACAAAGAGGACTTTGGTCTCACCCCACTGGTTAACCATAAATCACACAAGCAATTCCCTTAGACACTCCAGTTTCCTAGTATCACCACCACTCGTTATGGGGGTGAATGGTTATGAAAACCAATGCCACAGTAAAAGAAAAAAATGTTCTCACGATCTCAAAGGACAAAGCCCCAGACCCAGGTCAATATACAAGTCAGATCTTAAGCCACAAATCACACTGTTGCCAATCCTTTAGAATCTAAAATCTAAAGGTTTATTTATAAAAAGAAATATGGAGGAGAGTTAGAATTTGTTAAATGGAATCAATTACATACAGTAATAGCAAAATTCTTGGTTCAGGCTTGTAGCAATGGTGGAATAAACTGCAGGTTCAAATCAAGCCTCGGAGTACATCCACAGCTGGGATAGGTCATTCAGTCCTTTGTTCAGAGCTTCAGTTTGTAGCAAAGTTTCTCCAGAAGGAAGAAGCAGGATTGAAGACAAAATGGAGATGCTGCTGCTGCCTTTTATAGTCCTTTTGCCATGTGGCTTTTGCTTTCTTTGTTCCAACCACAAGCCACGCAGCACATGGCATAGAAAAACCTTAGAGTTCCATCCATAGGCATGTCTCTGCATGCCTGGCTGAGTCACAAGGTGTATCTGCCTTCTCTCAATGGGTCAATTGTATAGCTGATGGTCCTTCATGGGCCATCAAGCCAGCGCGGACGCCACATTGTCTGGAGTGTCACCCAGAAGCTTAGCACAAGTTTGAAATAGACAGTATAGAGATGCTTATAACTTTAAATACAAAAATGATACATGCAAGCAGATAGCATAATCATAACCAGCAAATCATAACCTTGTCATAGACGTCTTACTTAACCTCTTTGTAGAAGATTGGGTGCCGCTATATGACCTTAGTTGCAACAATGATCTATATGGTCAATTTATGTCAATAACGTCACACCTAGTGAAATAGTTTTTCCTAATATCCAACCTAGTCTTCCCCCACTGCAACTTGAGACCATTGCTCCTTGTTCTGTCATCTGCCACCACTGAGAAGAGCTGAGCTCCATCCTCTTTGGAACCCTGCTTCAGGTAGTTGAAGGCTGCTATCAAAACTCCCCTCACGCTTCTCTTCTGCGGACTTAAGTCATGTGCCCCAGCTCCCTAGACATTTTCATTGACCTCCGCTGGACTCTCTCCAATTTGTCCACATCTTTTCTGAAGCGGGGGCCCCAAACTGGATGCAGTAGTCCAGATGTGCCCTCACCAGTGCCGAATACAGGGGAATAATTCCTTCCCTTGATCTGCTGGCAATGCTCCTACTAATGCAGCCCAATATACTGCTAGCCTTCTTGGCAATAAAGGCGCACTGTTGACTCATATCCAGCTTCTCGTCCACTGTAATCCCCAGGTCCTTTTCTACCGAACTGCCACTTAGTCATTCGGTTCCCAGCCTGTAGCAGTGCGTGGGATTCTTCTGTCCCAAGTGCAGGACTTTGCACTTGTCCTTATTCAACCTCATCAGATTTCTTTTGGCCCAATTCACCAATTTGTCCAGGACACTCTGGACCCTCTCCCTACCCTCCAGTGTATCTACCTCTCCCCCCATCTTAGTATCATCCGCGAACTTGATGAGGGTGCCATCTAACCCATCATCCAGATCATTAATGAAAATATTGAACAAAAATCGGCCCCAGGACTGACCCTTGGGGCACTCTGCTTGATACCGGCTGCCAACTAGACATTGAGCCATTGATCACTACCTGTTGTGCCCAATGATCTAGCCAGCTTTCTATTCACCTTATAGTCCAGTCATCCAGCCCATACTTCTTTAACTTGCTGGAAAAAATACTGTGGGAGACGATCCCAAAAGCTTTGCTAAAGTCAAGGTATATCGCGTCCACTGCTTTCCCCATATCCACAGAGCCAGTTATCTCATCATAGAAGGCAATCAGGTTGGTCAGACATGACTTGCCCTTGGTGAATCCATGTTGACAGTTCCTGATCACCTTCCTCTCCTCCAAGTGCTTCAAAATGGATTGCTTGAGGACCTGCTCCACGATTTTTCCAGGGACTGAGGTGAGGCTGACTGGTCTGTAGTTCCCCAGATTCTCCTTCCCTTTTTTGAATATGGGCACTATATTAGCCTTTTTCCAATCGTCTGGGACCTCCCCTGATTGCCATGAGTTTTCAAAGATAATGGCCAATGGCTCTGTAATCACATCAGCCAATTCTCTCAGCACCCTCGGATGCATTGCATCTGACCGCATGGATTTGTGCATGTCCAGGCTTTTCTAAATAGTCCCTAACCTGTTTTTTCACCCCTGAGGCATGCTTACCTCCTTCCCATGCTGTGCTGCCTGGTGCAGCAGCCTGGGAGCTGACCTTGTCTGTGAAGACTGAGGCAAAAAAAAAAAAAAAACAAAGAAAAAAGCATTGAGTACTTCAGCTTTTTCCACATCATCTGTCATTAGGTTGCCTCCCCCATTCAGTAGGGGTCCCACACTTTCCCTGACCACCTTTTTGTTGCTAACATACCTGTAGAAACCCTTCTTGTTACCCTTCACATCCCTTGCTAGCTGCAACTCCAGTTGTGTTTTGGCCTTCCTAATTACACCCCTGCATGCTCAAGCAATATTTTTATACTCCTCCCTAGTCATATGTCCAAGTTTCCACTTCTTGTAAGCTTCATATTTGTGTTTAAGCTCAAAGATTTCTCTGGTTTCAGAGTAACAGCCGTGTTAGTCTGTATTCGCAAAAAGAAAAGGAGTACTTGTGGCATCTTAGAGACTAACCAATTTATTTGAGCATGAGCTGTAGCTCACGAAAGCTTACTTCATCGGATGCATACTGTGGAAAGTGTAGAAGATCTTTTTATATACACACAAAGCATGAAAAAATACCTCTTCCATGCTTTGTGTGTATATAAAAAGATCTTCTACACTTTCCACAGTATGCATCCGATGAAGTGAGCTGTAGCTCACGAAAGCTTATGCTCAAATAAATTGGTTAGTCTCTAAGGTGCCACAAGTACTTTTTTTTTTTTTTTTTTTTTTTTTTTAAGATTTCTCTGTTAAGCCAAGCTGGTCGCCTGCCATACTTGCTATTCTTTCTACACATTGGGATGGTTTGTTCCTGTGCCCTCCATAAGGCTTCTTTAAAATACAGCCAGCTCTCCTGGACTCCTTTCCCCCCTCATTTTAGCCTCCCAGGGAATTCTGCCCATCAGTTCCCTGAGGGAGTCAAAGTCTGCTTTTCTGAAGTCCAGCGTCCATATTCTGCTGCTCTTTCTTCCTTTTGTCAGGATCCTGAACTCGACCATCTCATGGTCACTGCTGCCCAGGTTGCCATCCACTTCTACTTCCCCTACCAATTCTTCCCTGTTTTGAGCAGCAGGTCAAGAGGAGCATGGCCCCTAGTTGGTTCCTAACTTTCTGGATTGTCTGTACACTGCTGTATTGTTCCCCAACAGATGTCAGGGTGATTGAAGTCTCCCATGAAAACCAGGGCCTGTGACCTGGAAAGTTCTGTTAGTTGTCCGAAGAAACCCTTGTCTACCTCATCCTCCTGGTCTGGGGGTCTATAGCAGATGCCCACCATGACATCACCCCATCGCTCTCACCTCTAAACTTAACCCAAAGACTCTCAACAGGCTTTTCTCCAGTTTCACACTGGAGCTCTGAGCAATCATACTGCTCTCTTACATACAGTGCAACTCCACCTTTTCTCCCCTGTCCTTCCTGAACAGTTTATACTCCTCCATGACAGTGCTCCAGTTATGTGAGTTATCCCACCAAGTCTCTGTTATTCCAATCACATCATAGTTCCTTGACTGTGCCAGGACTTCCAGTTCTTGTTTCCCAGACTTCTTGCATTCGTGTACAGGCACTTAAGATAATTAGCCAATTGCCCTACTTTCTCAGTAGGGATCAGGAGGCCTCCCCTGTTGCACCCTCCTCCTTGTGTTTCCTCCCAGTACCCCACTTACCTCAGGGCTTCGGTCTCCATCCCCTGGCGAACCTAGTTTAAAGCCCTCCTCACTAGTTAGCAAGCCTGCCTGCGAAGATGCTCTTCCCTCTTTGTTAGGTGGATCCCATCTCTTCCTAGCAATCCTTCTTCCTGGAAGAAAATCCCATGGTCGAAGAATCCAAAGCCCTCTCTCCGACATCACCTGCATAACCACACATTTACCTCCACAATTCAATGGTCCCTACCTGGGCCTTTGCCTTCAACAGGGAGGATGGACGAGAACACCACTTGCGCCTCAAACGCCTTTATCCATCTTCCCAGAGCCACATACTCTGCAGTGACCCACTCAAGGTCATTCTTAGCAGTGTCATTGGTGCCCACATCCCCAGTAAAATAATAAGACCATATTTGTCAGCATGATAAAGTCATGATCTCTCCACACCAGCAGCCTAACCGTTGTCAAGATTTTTGTAAGTGTCACAGAAAAGGTGAGTTTTGAGGAGGGCTCTGAAGGTGGATAATAAGGTGGCTTTTGTTAGGGGGCTTATTCCTTCACCCACTTACTTCCCTGGTCCTTCTCGCATGAACAGAGAGCAACAATACCCGAAGTCCAAAGGTGCAAACAATTCGATGTTTATTGGGGTGAACTTCCAGCAAGCATGATTCCAGTTTCCTTCCTTAGTATCCTCCTTCCCAGCTCTGACACCACAGAGCCTTACACGTGTGTCCCTGTTCCCATCTCCCCCTTTAGCAAAACATGATTCCAATTTTCTTACCCCCATTCCCATCTCACACACCCACCCACACCCAGTCACTTCCTCATTGACTACAGATTATATAGTAAAACTTGAGTTCTGCTTAGCTATACCTTAACCAATCATTTTCCTGAAATTTAACTAACCAATCCTAACCAATTATATCCCACCACCTCAATTAGTTTACACCCAGCAAAATTATACAGCAGACAGGAACAATCACAGAACCATACAGATTATACAGACAAACAACAGCAAAGTGGGAACTATAATGACAAAACAATACAGAAGTGAGGATTTCACATCCCAGCTATTGATAAGTGAGTTCTTGCCAGACAGGATGCTATCAAACTAAGTTTCCTTTTACATTTTCTAGGCACTTCCCTTCCTCTGGAGGTGATAGGAATACAATCCTGTCCTGATAGTGCCTAACAGCCCAATAGCACCTTATTTTAATGTGACTAGTTTGGAATGTGAGGATGTGACCGTTCGCTTCCCAGCTTATGGCTGCCTCTGCTGCTTAGCCAAAGGCCTGAGCCTAAGCACAGGGCCACAAACTGTCACAGTAAGAGATGGCCCTTACACTGGCAGACAGTGGTTTTGATTCTCTTTTATACCTCTATCACTAGCCAAGTGATAAGAATACACCTAAATTCTTAGAGTATAGGCCTTTACAGACAGGCCTGAATATCTATATCCTAACAGCTTTGCAGATGTTTAGGGCGAGCCCTCCCAAGCGTGTGGGGCAGCATGGGAGAAAAAATGAAGGGATTTGTTTGAAAATGTAACAAGTGGCCAATGGAGGCTGGTTATGTGGGCCGACTGGAGGTGAGCATGAACAGTGCCTGAGCAGATAGGTAGGTGGGGCTTGATTGTGAAGAGCCTTTAAAGTGAGTACAAGCAGCTTATGTTTGATGCAGTGGAGAAGAGAGAGCCTGTGATGGGTTCAGTCAAAGAGACCCCCTTGAGACTGTCACCTGGTGTGCTGAGACTACCTCTGCGCTCATTTTCTCTGCCAGTTTGGGCCTCCAGAACGCTGCCTTCTTGAGCCAGACACACAAGCCTGCTGCAACACAGACCCAGGGTCTGCAGTTTTGGCGGTGTGGTTCAGACTTAACTGAAAACAGCTTAGTAAGTGCTCCTGTCTCCAGCACTGAGACACCCAGCTCCCAATGGCATCCAAACCCCAAAGAAATCCGTTTTACTCTGTATAAAAGCTTATACAGGTTAAACTCAAACTGTCCGCCCTGTATAACACTGATAGAGAGATGCACAGCTGTTTGCTCCCCCAGGTATTAATCACTTACTCTAGGTTAATAAATAAACAAAAGTAGGATTTAAGTGGTTCCAAGTAATAACAGACAGAAGAAAGTAAGTCACCAAGTAAAGCAAAAACATGCAAGTCCAAGCCTAATATGTTAAGAAACTGAATACAGGTAAATCTCACCCTCAGAGATGTTCCAATAAGCTTCTTTCAGAGTAGACACCTTCTTAGTCTGGGCCCAATCCTTTTCCCTGCTACAGTTCTTGTTAGTTCCAGCTCAGGTGGTAACAAAGGGGATTTATCATGACTGCAGCCACCTTTGTTTTGTTCCACCCCTTTTATAGCTTTGGCACAAGGCAGGAACCCTTTGTCTCTCTCTGGGTTCCCACCCTTCCTTCTAAATGGAAAAGCACCAGGTTAAAGATGGATTCCAGTTCAGGTGACATGATCACATGTCCTGTGAGACTTCATTACCCACTCGCTGGCACACTATACAGGAAGTCTTACAAGTAAACAGAGCCATTTACAACCAACTGTCCTGGTTAATGGGAGCCATCAAGATTCCAAACCACCACTAATGGCTCACTTAATTAATTGCATAATTACAGTAGGACCTCAGAGTTACATTTCATATTCCTAGTTTCAGATACAAGAATGATACATTTATACGAATAGGAGGACCGCACTCAGTAGATTATAAGCTTTTTAATGCTACCTTAAAAGAGACCTTTTGCATAAAGCATATTCCAGTTACATTATAAACATATTTTATAAAAATATGGAGTGCAACGTTACAGCGCCATTGGAGGGATTCAAAGGAGGGATTCAAGCAACAGGCTAGGAAAATGATCTATGCAGCAACATTTTGAATGGATCTAAGCTGGTAAGATTGCATCTGTCAAGGCCAGAGAGAAGGATGTTATGTCAAAACATCTTCAGGTTACATCAAAACACTATCATGCACATCACTGTTGTCATTTTACATGAAAATGCTATCACATTGTGTCAAAAGGACAGCACACAACAACATTGTATTAGATACAATGATATCACATTGCATCGGATGTGTGACCCTAAGAGCTACTCAAAACCCCCTGGCAGAGGACCCACTATATTGTGGCACTTATCAGGCCTAACACACACACTCACTACCACCCAGTACACTTGTCAAGGTTCCTTCCCCACTCTGAACTCTAGGATACAGATGTGGGGACCTGCATGAAAGACCCCCTAAGCTTATTCTTACCAGCTTAGGTTAAAAACTTCCCTAAGGTACAAACTTTGCCTTGTCCTTGAACCCTATGCTGCCAGCACCAAGTGTGTTAAACAAAAAACAGGGAAAGAGCCCACTTGGAGACATCTTCCCCCAAAATATACCCCCCTCCCCAAGCCCTACATCCCCTTTCCTGGGGAAGGCTTGATAAAAATCCTCACCAATTGGTACAGGTGAACACAGACCCAAACTCTTGGATCTTAAGAAACAATGAAAAAATCAATCAGGTTCTTAAAAGAAGAATTTTAATTAAAGAAAAGGTAAAAGAATCACCTCTGTAAAATCAGGATGGAAAATACCTTACAGGGTAATCAGATTCAAAATATAGAGAATCCCTCTAGGCAAAACCTTAATTTACAAAAAGACACAAAAACAGGAATATCCACTCCCTCCAAAACAACTTATTTTAGCAGTCATTAAACAAAAGAAAATCCAACGCATGTTCTAGCTCGATTACTGACTAACTTAACAGGAGTTGGAAGCTTGCATTTCTGATCTGTTCCCGGCAAAAGCATCACAGATAGACAGACAGACCCCTTTGTTCCCCCCACTCCAGATTTGAAAGTATCTCGTCCCCTCATTGGTCATTTTGGGTCAGGTGCCAGCGAGGTTACCTTAGCTTCTTAACCCTTTACAGGTGAAATGGTTTTGCCTCTGACCAGGAGGGATTTTATAGAACTGTATACAGAAAGGTGGTTACCCTTCCCTTTATTTTTATGACAACACTGCAGTCAGCATACGTGTCCAGAAGGTATCTTGTAAGGGATCATATGTAAACTGGTGAAACACAGGTCAATAATATTGCTGTGGGATGTATATACAGGATATATATAAAGAATTATACATATGTGCTGGAAATATGTTCTTAAAATGTGTTTGGGAGGCAGTGCATAAAGCATGCCTGCCCTAGACAAAGGAGAGTGGATTTCCCTGCCTGACTGGTTTGCCTACAGGCAAAGAACAATGACATACATTAACATATAAGGTAAACAAAGCAATGAAGCTAACAAGTGGTGGAGGAAAGAGTTTATCAAGCACATCTGGGGGACAGAGCCTGCACTCCAGGAAGCCTTCCTTGCTCTTAAGGCAAAGACAATGGACTCTGCAAAATATAAGGTGAGCAAAAAGACATTCTAGTTATCCATCCCTTAGGGAGCCAAGGGGACAGCACCCTCTGAGCCTGTGAAAAGTGGAACCTCCTATCTGAATGGCTGGTAGCTTGATGGAAGTGAGAAACCTGCACAGGGAAAGATTGTAACTCGCTAGAATTATATTTTAGGCACTAGAAAGCATGTTTTGGTTTGTTTCATATGTAACCACACCATCTTTTCTCTTGCTTAGCCTTTTATTTTATTTAAAATGAATTTTGTAATGTGGTGTTACACCACCGTGGGTTTGGCTCTGGTGGCTACAGTTTCAAGCTTAACAGAGTTAGAGTCTTTGGGAACACAAACACCAAGGGTAGTGACCACACAGACATTCACAAGTACAAGGTCCAGACTGTTTTACAAGTTTTATTAAAGATACAATTAAAGTTATGATTACCCAAGTGTAGTGAAGCAAAGACTCACCAGCATGGCACCTCCTGCTGGTCATCTTGGGAATTAGCTCTTCAGCCTCAGAGCACCTTCTGCTGGCCGGTGTCTCACCTACCTCAGGCCCCCGTATCCCTCCCAGACCCCAGTGCCCTTTACCTTGGGGTGCTGTCCCAGAAGTGCCACACCACACTCTGGGTCTCCCCTCCTAGGGGAACCCCCAACCCCCTCACCCACCTTGCCTCAGTGGCTACTGCCAGTTGTCATCTAGCCCCCGCTCACTGGGACATACTGCAGTCTGTCATGGCCACTCATCATTGGCAAGGAGGTTGGACCAGCTGCCTCTGCCTATCTCTGGGCTGCACCTCCCAGCCCCAGTACCTGCATAGGCCTTTACCATGGCCCTCAGCCTGGGGAATTACCAGGCTGGAGCTCCCCAGCTCCTCTGGCCTTTCCCTAGCCCTGCTCCACTCCAGGGTCAGGAGCTAGAGAGAGACTGACCTAGCTCCTTCCTGAGTCCTTATAACAGGGCTAGGTGTGGCCTGATTGGGGTGTGGCCCCAGCTGTGGCTGCTTCCCTAATCAGCCTGGCCTTTTCTCTCCAGAGCGAAGTAACTGCCCTGGGTGACGAAGTGGGACTGTTCTTGATGTTTCCTCTGAATACTGTAGGGGTACCTCAGTTTCCCCATGGCATTTCTTAAGTTTAGGTGGTGGGATAAGGCAGGGGATGTAATTGTTGCAGACTACAGGGCCAGTGTACATAAATGGCCGACACTCTGTCTCCTGGCAACTGATGGCCTGGCCCTTCCCCCCTGCAAGGTGAGAGCTGAAGGGTTGGAAAACAAAGGAATCCGGTGACCTCCTGGCCCGGGAAAGGGACAAAGCCCAGAGGAGGAGGGGCTGGAGGGGGAGTCAGTTGGGGGCTGGCTGGGGGCGAGGAGTGAAGTGCAGACGGGGTTGTCTGGCTCACTCCCCCCCAAAATGGACCCAGTTGAGGGGTCGTGTTCTCTGCACCTAGAAGCTCTGTGTTAGACCATGTTCCTGTCATCTAATACACCTCTGTTTTACTGGCTGGCTGAGAGTCACATCTGACTGCGAAGTTGGGGGGCAGGACCCTCTGGCTTCCCCAGGACCCCGCCTGGGGGACTCGCTAGGGGAAGCGCACGGAGGGCAGAGGAGGCTGAATCCTCCAAGATCAGACCCAGGAAGGTGGAAGCCGGGTGAGCTTTTTGCCCTGCAGACAGGCTGCTCACAGAGAGGAGGCTCCCCCAGAGTCCTGCCTGGCTTCGTCGGGAGCAGTTCCAGAGCAGCACCCCGGGACGCCGGGACACCCCACTACATCAAGCATACAGAAATTCTATACAGACCTATGCACAAGTTACTAAAAGGGCTTCTAAATTTAACCAGCCAAGAGTGGCGCCTTAGGCACCGACTCCATGGGTGCTCCCCCGCCCCCCGCCAGGCTTCCCGCGAATCAGCTGTTCGCGCGAGAAGCTGGGGCAGGCTGAGATGCAGGCTGCGGCTTCCCGCTCAGGCCCAGGGAGGCGGAGGTGAGCTCGGGTGGAGGGTGGGGGGGGGGTGCGAGGAGGGCCGCCCATGCCGCAGCAGGTAACCGGGGTGGGGAGGGCGCAGGGGAACCGCTCCCTGCCCCAGCTCACCCTTAGCCACCCTCAGCCTGAGCGGGAAGCCGCCGCCTGCTTCTCAGCCCTCCCCGGCTTCCCGCCGAACAGCTGATTCGCGGGAAGCCGGGGGAGGGGGCGGAGAAGCAGAGCGGGGCGGTGCGTTCAGGGGAGGAGGAGGAGCGGCAGCTCCCCGCCCCGCGCCCGGCCCCAGCTCACCTCCCCTCCTCCTCCTCCCCTGAACGCACCGCCCCGCTCTGCTTCTCCGCCCCCTCCCCCGGCTTCTGCAGACTCAAGTGGAGAACCAGTGTTGCTGGCCTAGGCGTTAATACACTGCTGCAGGGCAGAAGTGAGGGTGGCGTGGTCTGGTGTTGCCACCCTTCCTTCTGCCCTGCTGCTGGCGGGGCGCTGCCTTCAGAGCCGGGCGCTTGGCCAACAGACTCTGCTCTCCGGCCGCCCAGTGCTGAAGGCAGCATAGAAGTAAAGGTGGCAATACTGCAACCCCCCTAAAATAACCTTGATGGCCAATAACCTTGATGGCCAATAACAGAACACCACTGGTCATCACATACAGCCCCCAGCTAAAACTGCTCTAGCATATTATCAAGGATCTACAACCCATCCTGAAGGATGGTCTCTCACTCTCACAGACCTTGGGAGACAGGCCAGTCCTCGCTTACAGACAGCCCCCCAACCTGAAGCAAATACTCACCAGCAACCACACACCACACCACAGAAATACTAACCCAGAAACCAATCCCTGTAGCAAACCTCATTGCCTACTCTGTCCCCATATCTACTCTAGCGACACCATCAGAGGACCCAACCACATCAGCCACACCACCAGAGACTCATTCATCTGCATGTCTACTAATGTGATCTATGCCATCATGAGCCAGCAATGCCCCTCTGCCATGTACATTGGCCAAACCGGACAGTCCCTATGTAAAAGAATAAATGGACACAAATCGGACATCAGGAATGGTAACATACAAAAACCAGCAGGACAGCACTTCAGTCTTCATGGACATTCTGTAACAGATTTAAAAGTAGCTATACTTGAACAAAAAAACTTCAGAAACAGACTTCAAAGAGAAACAGCAGAACTAAAATTCATTTGCAAATTTAACACCATTAGTTTGGGCCTGAATAGGGACTGGGACTGACTGGCACATTACAGAAGCGCTTTGCCTCTCCTAGAATTGACACCTCCTCATCTATTATTGGGAGTGGACTACATCCACCCTGATCGAATTGGCCCTGTCAACACTGGTTCTCCACTTGTGAGGTAACTCCCTCCTTTTCATGTGTCATTTCATGGCCTGGGAACTACAGGCTAGTCAGCCTCACCTCAGTCCCTGGAAAAATCATGGAGCAGGTACTCAAGGAATCAATTCTGAAGCACTTAGAGGAGAGGAAAGTGATCAGGAACAGTCAGCATGGATTCACCAAGGGTAAGTCATACCTGACTAATCTAATTGCCTTCTATGATGAGATAACTGGCTCTGTGCATAAGGGGAAAGCAGTGGACGCGATATACCTTGACTTTAGCAAAGCTTTTGGGACAGTCTCCCACAGTATTCTTGCCAGCAAGTTAAAGAAGTATGGGCTGGATGACTGGACTATAAGGTGGATAGAAAGTTGGCTAGATTGTCGGGCTCAACGGGTAGTGATCAATGGCTCCATGTCTAGTTGGCAGCTGGTATCAAGTGGAGTGCCCCAAGGGTCGGTCCTCGGGCCGGTTTTGTTCAATATCTTCATAAATGATCTGGAGGATGGTGTGGATTGCACCCTCAGCAAGTTTGCAGATGACACTAAACTGGGAGGAGAGGTAGATACGCTGGAGGGGAGGGATAGGATACAGAGGGCCCTAGACAAATTAGAGGATTGGGCCAAAAGAAATCTGATGAGATTCAACAAGGACAAGTGCAGAGTCCTGCACTTAGGATGGAAGAATCCCATGCACCGCTGCAGACAAGGGACCGAATGGCTCGGCAGCAGTTCTGCAGAAAAGGACCTAGGGGTTACAGTGGATGAGAAGCTGGATATGAGTCAACAGTGTGCCCTTGTTGCCAAGAAGGCCAATGGCATTTTGGGCTGTATAAGTAGGGGCATTGCCAGCAGATCGAGGGACGTGATCGTTCCCCTCTATTCGACATTGATAAGGCCTCATCTGGAGTACTGTGTCCAGTTTTGGGCCCCACACTGCAAGAAGGATGTGGAAAAATTGGAAAGAGTCCAGCAGAGGGCAACAAAAATGATTAGGGGACTGGAACACATGACTTATGAGGACACGCCGAGGGAACTCGGATTGTTTAGTCTCCGGAAGAGAAGAATGAGGGGGGATTTGATAGCTGCTTTCAACTACCTGAAAGGGGGTTCCAAAGAGGATGGATCTAGACTGTTCTCAGTGGTAGCAGATGACAGAATGAGGAGTAATGGTCTCAAGTTGCAGTGCGGGAGGTTTAGGTTGGATATTAGGAAAAACTTTTTTACTGGGAGTGTGGTGAAACACTGGAATGCGTTACCTAGGGAGGTGGTGGAATCTCCTTCCTTAGAGGTTTTTAAGGTCAGGCTTGACAAAGCCCTGGCTGGGATGATTTAGTTGGGGATTGGTCCTGCTTTGAGCAGGGGGTTGGACTAGATGACCTCCTGAGGTCCCTTCCAACCCTGATATTCTATGATTCTATGATTATATAATGCCTGCATCTGTAATTTTCACTCCATGCATCTGAAGAAGTGGTTTTTTACCCACGAAAGCTTATGCCCAAATAAATCTGTTAGTCTTTAAGGTGCTACTGGACTCCTTGTTGTTTATGTGGATACAGACTAACACGGCTACCCCTCTGATACTATTTAAAGAAGTGTTGTTTACTACTTCTCATAACACAAGAACTAGGGGGTCACCAAATGAAATTAATAGGCAGCAGGTTTAAAACAAATGAAAGGACATATTTCTTCATACAACGCACAGTCAATCTGTGGAACTCCTTGCCAGAGGATGTTGTGAAGGCCAAGACTATAACAGTGTTCAAAAAAGAACAAGATAAATTCACTGGAACTTTTTAAATCAAGGTTGGATGTTTTTCTAAAAGATCTGCTCTATTTCAAACAGGAATTAATTCAGGGAAGTCCTATGGCCTGTGTTATATAGGAGGTCAAACTAGATAATCACTGTGGTTCTTTCTGGACTTATCTATGAAACTATGAATATCCCTGCTAAAAACTTACTTCTTCCACAAGGTCTGGAATTGGGGAAAATGGAAAATATTAGATGATGGAGTGGGGCATAAAAATAGCCAAGAGGAATTCTGAACTCCTGATCTCCTGGAGCATTTTGACTTTTTATATCTGATTTATTATTAACTCTTATGATTATTTGTATTACAGTCAGAGCCAGGGGCCACATCTAAGATTAGGGCCCCGTTGTGCTAGACACGGCAAAAACGCATAGTCCCTGCCATGAAAACCATCTAAATAATCAAGACAGGCAAAGGAAATATTATGATTACTTTCTCATTTTACAGGTTTCAGAGTAACAGCCGTGTTAGTCTGTATTCGCAAAAAGAAAAGGAGGACTTGTGGCACCTTAGAGACTAACAAATTTATTTGAGCACAATATTTAAATTTGTTAGTCTCTAAGGTACCACAAGTCCTCCTCTTCTTTTTTCATTTTAAACTCTCTGGGACAGGGACTTTCTCAATGCTTGCGCATTGTCCAGTGCCAATCACATGGTGCTTGACAAATAATAAATAAAATTAAAATAATACATTTTTGCATACATCGTACCAGTGGGTACACATAGGCTTCTGGTGAACCTCATCGATGTGCCTGTATTTCTGTTGCCTTTCTTTATGCCAGAGTTAAATAGGAAATTTAAATAGGAAATGGTTGATTTTTCCAGTACTCAGGCTGATCGGGTGCTTTTTGGGAAGATTCTGAATGAGAGTATTTGAGATGGGAAGTTGAATTATGTATCAACTAATCCTCAATTTGACCACAGTTGCACTAGAAAAAAAAATCTCAGTTGACCAAACCTGGTTTTAAAACATACATAAGTTTTGTCTTCAAATATGGCATGACATTTTGCTTGGAATAAAATAACGTTAGTACACCTTGTTGTCAGATGCCACCGGTGTGGTGCTCTGCTCTAATTGATGAAGATAACGGTCGGCTGTGTGCGTGTGTTCCCTCTGTGTGCTGCCCCGGCTCCGCAGATCACTGGGACAGGAGACCCCGAGAGAACCCCCAGGGACCACAGACTCTGATAAGGTTCGAAGGCACCTGGCCAGGTTTATTGTCAAACGAAGCACAAGAACAGTTCCCCACAGACAGGGCCGGTGCAAGGATGTTTCGCGCCCTAGGTGAAATTTCCACCGTGCGCCGACCCCCACCCCAGCCCACTCCGCCAGCTCCCAGCCGCGTTGCTCCGCTTCCCACCACCACCGCTGGTCAGTTCGGGGGCAGGCCTGACCTCTTCATCCAAGCCCCCTCCCCCAAGCGACAGTGCTGGAAGCTGGGGGAGTGGAGTGGCCTGGGGCCGGGTCGCTCTGCTTCTCGCTGCCACCGGTGAATGCGGGGGCTGGTAGATCCGACCCCTGCTGCCAGCGCCAGGCCCCCCGCTAATCCCCCACACTGCTCTGGGCTTCCCTGCCCTGCTGCTGCGCCCCACAGCTCCTGCCCCTGCAGCCCTTGAGCACAGCCTCCCCCCAGAGGGGCTGGCCCCCCAGCAGAGCAGCTGCTCCCCCCACAGGGAGGGTGCAAGTACTTGGGCTGTGTAGAGCACCACCATAGATAGGGACGGCCTTGCCTGTGCAAATCCATTTAGAGCCAAAGAGGTTACAAACATGTCCTTGAAGTCAGAATCTGAAGACAATGGGAGTTGCACAGGTGTAACTGAGGAAGCAATATATCCAGCAGAACCTCTGGCACTAGTGATCACTTGTGAGATGGGAGGAACCCAGCTTGACAGTCAGAGACCAGTGTGAGTCTGAGGGGCTAATAGAGAAAACAGGCCATATTTTTAAAGATATTTAGGTGCCTAGTGGGATTTTCAAAAGTATGTAAGTGCCAAAAACCCATGACTAAATACTGCAGGTGCCTAAACTCACTCGGCACCTGTCATGGAATGCTAAACTGTATTATATTATCAAACCATTGGGTGGCATACTGTGTAAAATACCCTACTTAAGCTAACCTCAGCCATACCTGGCAGAGTGTTAAAGGATCTTACACTGAACACGTCTGGAGTGTACAAGCAAGCTCCATAGCCAGTCCACCTCTGGTACAGAGGGACAGGACATGGTGTCAGGAGTAAACTAACAGAAAGAAAACACCAGCAAAGGCTGCAGACAGAAGGAACAGCACCAAACGTTGCAGGATCTCATCCACATGCCATTCTTCAATGCCCCAGAGAACTTCAGCTTTGACAAACCTTCACAATGAAAAGACCGGAAGCAGGATTTTGCAAGATTTTGCATTGCTACCAAACTGTATAAAGAAACTGGAGATATCCAGGTATTAACTTTAATTTATACGATGGGTAAGCAAGCATAGCGTAACTTTAAATCCTTTGGCTTTACTGAAGACAGTCATAAAGATGACTATGAAAGGGTTCCAGCTAAGTTTGATGCATTCTTTATACCTCAGAGAAATATGGTGTATGAAAGAGCATGTTTTCATCAGAGAATTCAAGGACCAGGGGAAAATGTTGAATGTTTTCTAAGAGTTCTGTATATATTGGCTGAAAAGTGTGATTTTTATGGGAGCGCAAATAATGAAAATATCAGAGACAGGCTGGTTATTGGGTTAACAGATCATAACTTTTCACAAAAAGAAAAGGAGTACTTGTGGCACCTTAGAGACTAACAAATTTATTTGAGCATAAGCTTTCGTGAGCTACAGCTCACTTCATCGGATGCATCAGCTCACTTCATCGGATGCATCCAATGAAGTAAGCTGTAGCTCATGAAAGCTTATGCTCAAGTAAATTGGTTAGTCTCTAAGGTGCCACAAGTCCTCCTTTTCTTTTTGCGAATACAGACTAACACGGCTGCTACTCTGAAACTTTTCACAGCAGCTACAAATGAAGAGAGCTTAACCCTTGTCACAGCTATACAGAGAGCAAAACAGTCAGAATTAGCCAAACAGAACAAAAGGCAGGAGCAATTTGAAAAACCTGAAGCTAACTTAGAAGCTATAAACAGACACTTGAGTGTTAAAAGTCATGATCATAAAACCCGGGAGGCAAGGAGAGAGAATGCCCAGGCTAAGAGGGACGAATTCCAGTCTACATGCACAAGGTGTGGAAAAGGTCCTATTCCAAGAGATGATACATGTCCAGCCAGAGGCACATGGTGTAATAATTGAATGAAATATGGACATTTTGCAGCTGTTTGCCGCATCAGAGCAGTGAGACAATTGACTCATATTACAGACAACCCAGAGCCATTGTTTCTGGGATCTATCAGGTGTGATGATATAGAGCCTGCCTAGAGAGTGAAACTGAATATTCCTGGCAATGTTGTTGTAACCATGACTGTCCCAGGGTATTAGAGAGACAAGGTGGGTGAGGTAATAGCTTTTATTGGACCAACTTACGTTGGTGAGAGAGACAAGCTTTCCAGCTACACAGAGCTCTTCTTCAGGTCTGGGAAATGTATTCAGAGTGTCACAGCTAAGTCCAAAGTGGAACAGCTTGTTCCTTTAGTTGTGACACTCTGAATACATTTCCCAGATGTGAAGAAGAGCTCTGTGTAAGCTCAAAAACTTGTCTCTCTCACTGACAGAAGTTGGTCCAATCAAAGACATTACCTCACCCACCTTGTCTCTTGAATATTCCTGGCAAGACTATTTACTTTAAAATAGACTCTGGAGCTGACCTCACAATCATCTCAGACGGGACTTACTATCACTTTCAACCTCTCCCTGAGCTGAAGTCACCTGACACAGCTCTGACTAACCCTGGAAGTATTCTGAACTGCCTGAGCCAGTTCACCAGGGAAACAAGTTACAAAGACAAAAGCTATGCATTCAGGGGACATGTGGTCAAAGGATCAGAGACCAACAACCTCCTCAGCCGTCGCGTGGCAGCCATGATCAGACTAATGAGAAAGGTGGAAGAACTTGATGGAGGATTTGATGATATTGGACTTTGGAAGGGAGATCCAGTACAAATCAACTTAAGAGACCAGGCTGAACCATACAGTGTGCAAAACCCCCAACTGGCGGTGAAAAGACACCTTGGAAGAAACTAGCTGCAGATTTATCTGAATTCAGGGGACATTATTACCTGGAAACAGATCTTAAGATGTTTAAAGAAAACTTAGTTTGACAGCAGTCTGTCTGGCAAGAAATCACTTATCAATAGTTGTGGCTGTGAAATCCCTCACTTCTTTATTGTTTTGTCTTTATGGTCCCCACTTCTCTGTTGTTTATCTGTATGGTCTTGGTCTGGTTCTTTGATTGTTTCTATCAGTTGCATAACTAATTTTGTTGGGTGTAAATCAACTATGGTGGTGGTGACTGATTGGTTAAGGCAGGGGTCGGTAACCTATGGCACCCGAGCCGATTTTTAATGGCACGCTGCTGCCTGCCGGGTCCTAGCCACTGGCCCCGCTCAGCCTGCTGCCGAATCCAGGCCGGGACCCCATTAGGCAGCAGAGTGCCATTAAAAATCCTCCCCGCCCTGGCCCGCTCTTCTCCGCCCCACCCCCACCCCGCGGGGGCAGAGTGAAGAAGCTGGGTCCTGCCGGCTGCTGCTGCAGGGCAGGCAAGGTCCCTGCTCCCCCGCCTCTTCCCCCAGTGTGCTGGGGCCCTGCCCCTCCTCCTCTCCCTCCTTGCTGCCCATCAGCTGATGGCCCTTGTGAGGGAGGGGAAGAAGCGGAGCCGCAGCACGCTCGCTGCCCCGGGGAGGAGGCGGAGAAGAGGTGGGGACGGGGCCTTGGGGAAGGGAGGGTAGAATCAGGGCTTATCTCCTCCAGCCCCCTGCCGTAAACCGCTCAGGGCAAGGGGCTGGGAGCACCCCCATGACCCCAGCCCACACCCCCAGCCCTCTGCCCTGACCCCTACACCTCTCCCCACACCCCAGCCCCCTATCCTGACCCCTGCAGCCCCCACACTCCCAGCCCTCTGCCGTGACCCCTGCACCCCCACACACCCCAGACCTCTGCCCTGACCCCCGCACCCTCCACGACTCCAGCCCTGACTGCAGCACCCCCCCACATACCCAGGCCCCCCACGACCCCAGCCCTTACTGCAGCACCCCCCACATACCCAGCCCCCCACACTCCATGCCCTGACTCCTGCACCCTCCTCACACACACCCAGCCCCCTGCTCTGACCCCTGAACCCCCCACAAATTCCCAGCCTCTGCCCTGACCCCTGCACCCCCCACATTCCCGCCCCCACCCTGAGCACCAAACGGGAGGTCCTGTACCCCTCGTGCCAAATGGGAGCTGCCCAGGTAAGCACTCCACACCCAAACCTCCTGCCCCAACCCTGAGCCTGCCCCCCCTTTCTAGCTCCTGGCCAGACCCTGCACCCCAACACCCAGCTTGTTCCTTCACCCCCAGCCCTGTGCTCAGTGCACCCCTAACCTCAGCTCAGTGCAGAGAGAGAGGGCCGGGATCCCAGACCAGCAGCGGGCTGAGCGGGGCTGACAGCCAGGACCCTAGCTGGCAGGAGCCGGTGGACGGAACCCCAGACCGGCAGCGGGCTGAGTGGCAGCAGGCTGAGCCGCTCAGCCCACTGCCGGTCCAGGGTCCCAGCCACCAGCCCCGCTCAGCCCGCTGCCGGTCCGGGGTCCCGGCCGCCGGCCCCGCTCAGCCCGCTGCTGGTCCGGGGTCCCGGCCGCCGGCCCCGCTCAGCCCGCAGCCGGTCCGGGGTCCCGGCCGCCGGCCCCGCTCAGCCCGCAGCCGGTCCGGGGTCCCGGCCGCCGGCCCCGCTCAGCCCGCTGCTGGTCCGGGGTCCCGGCCGCCGGCCCCGCTCAGCCCGCAGCCGGTCCGGGGTCCCGGCCGCCGGCCCCGCTCAGCCCGCAGCCGGTCCGGGGTCCCGGCCGCCGGCCCCGCTCAGCCCGCAGCCGGTCCGGGGTCCTGGCCGCCGGCCCCACTCAGCCTGCTGCTGGTCCGGGGTCCCGGCCGCCGGCCCCGCTCAGCCCGCAGCCGGTCCAGGGTCCCGGCCGCCGGCCCCGCTCAGTCCGCTGCTGGTCTGGAGTCCTGGCCGCTGGCCCCGCTCAGCCTGCTGCTGGTCTGGGGTTCTGGCTGCCGGCCCCTCGCCAGCCGGGGTCCTGGCCCCAGGCCCCGCTCAGCCTGCTGCCGGCCTAGGTGATCGGAACCCCAGACTGGGAATGGGCTGAGCGGGCCGGCGGCATAAGATCAGCATTTTAATTTAATTTTAAATGAAGCTTCTTAAACATTTTGAAAACCTTGTTTACTTTACATACGACAATAGTTTTGTTATATAATATATAGACTTATAGCGAGAGACCTTCTAAAAACGGTAAAATGTATTCCTGGCACGCAAAACCTTCAATTAGAGCAAATCAATGAAGACTCGGCTCACCACTTCTGAAAGGTTGCCGACCCCTGGGTTAAGGGATTGTTTTACAATACAGTAGGATTGGTTAGAGAATTGTTGAGTAATATTTTAGTAAAATGATTGGTTAATATACAGCTAAGCAGGACTCCAGATTCACTATATAAACTGGGGTCCAAAAGGAAGTTCTTTGGCACCAACTCCAGGACACAGCTCCAAGATCAGAGCTGCCAGGCCTCAGCACCCTGTCAATCACACCGTGCAGAAACTGGAGTCCTCAGATGACCTGATCCTGACTGGCCACCAAGAACAGTTCATCGGCCTTATCGGGAGTGGTGAGTGTTGTGTGCTTCGTGTGTGCATTCTGATGTGGTGACTGTTAATAAACAGAGGTTAAGGATATTCCTGTGTAAGGCTCTTTCACGGGTAAAAGACCCCGTAAACCCGCAAAAGAGTACACCCTGAGCCCTATGAACTGGGAAAGGGTGGGGTGCCTAAATTTACAGGGTTATGCCTTGAGCCCATGGGAGGGTAAAGGTGGGTTCCCTAGAGTGTGCAGGGGCGACTGGTTTGTATAATTGTTGGTGGTGCCCAGAATGGGTCCAAGTCCTGTGCAGGTCCCTCTCCCTCCCCCCCCCCCCCGCACCACCGGCCTAAGGCTCTGGGGGGGAGTTTGGGTTCGGGGTCTGGGCTGGAGCAGGGGGTTGGAGTGCGGGGAGGGGCAGGGGGGACTCTGGGAAGGCATTTAAGTGTGGGGTGTGGGCTCTGGGCTGGGGCAGGGGGTTGGGGTGCAGTTGGTGGTGTGGGGGCCAGGCTCTGGGAAGGAGTTTGGGTGCAGGGTCTGGGCTGGGGCAGGGGTGCAATGGGGGTGTGGGGGGAAGGCTCTGGGAGGGAGTTTGGGTGTGGGGTCTGGGCTGGGGCAGGGGTGCAATAGGGGGTGTGGGGGGAAGGCTCTGGGAGGGAGTTTGGGTGTGGGGTCTGGGCAGGGGGTTGGGGTGTGGGATGGGGTGCAGGGGGCAGGCTCTGGGAGGGAGTTTGGGTGTGGGGTCTGGGCTGGGGCAGGGTGTTGGGGTGTGGGAGAGAGTGAGGGGTGCTGCACTTACCTCGGGCGGCTCCCAAAAGTGACCAGCACCCCCCTCTGGCAGCAGCTCCTAGGCGGGGGCCCAGAGGGGTCTCCATGCGCCGCTGCCCGCAGGCCCCACCCGCACAGCTCCCATTGCTGCAGTTGGCAGAGTTGGCACTCAGGGTGGGGGCAGTGTGTGGAGACTCCCCCACACACATGCAGAGACGTGCTGGCCGCTTCTGGAAGCGGAGCAGGCAGGCAGGAAGCTGCCTTAGCCCTGTTGTGCTGCTCGTGGTGGCAGTGGGGGCCCCGGGCCCTTTTAAATTGCCCGGGGGTGGCAGGTGGGGCTGGGGAAGAGACCTGGCCCCGAACTTTGGTGGAGCCAGGCCCCTGTGCTCTCATATTGGTGGAGCACGGGCACCACGGGCCCATAGAACTCGTGGCCCCTGAGCGTGCGTGTAACAGAGAATTTTGTGCGGGTAACACTGATGGGAAGACAAACCAGAACGACTGTTCCAGTAAGATCCTATCTTCAGCCACGCAGAGAGCAGCCAAAGTGGATAAAAGGGTTTCTGACACTTTAACAACAGACATCACGCCGAGAACTGCTGGGTCTCAAACCCGGTGACCGGGTTTGTCCAAACTGGATGGAGAAGAGGGAGGGACAACTGCAGCTGTCGAGAAATACAAAAGAATTCAGGGCCCAGATCATGTGACTGAGACTGCCAGTGAAGAGTGAAATAGAAACTGTCGACATCTGCAGTTTGTTACGCAGAAAGAAGAATCAACAGGTCAAATGCTACAGACTGTAGGTGCAGAACGAGATGACGAAGATTCAAGGATTCCAAACCGTCATTGCAACTAGCAGACGGCCAGAGGCCCAAGTTGTTACGCATTCAGGTCGTGAAATTCGAAAACCAGCACGATTCAGAGACACTTGACAGCCTGAGCCGACCTGAACTTGAAAGAGAGCGCGACAGTGTAAATACTGTATGTGGTAGGAATGCAGAACTGACAAGGAATGCAGATGTAATCGGAGGCTAAACTGTGTTATACTCTTCCACTCCAAGGTAGTGCTCGGTGCTAACCTCAGCTAGGTCCCAGGGTACAGTCAAGCACCTGACGATCAACGCCGCTGGAGCGTACAAGCAGCGGGTGAGAGCTGGATTCGGGTCAAAGAGGAAAGGCCCGCTTGCTGAAAGGCAGGAATCTGCTTTCTGTAGCAGGAATGTTACATGACATGGAGAAGCGTAAGTCACTTAGGAGGGTCTGGAGACTTGGGCTGAAGTCGACTGGATTTATCACAGATATTCCCAAGCCAGGAATGCAGCTGGGGCAGCCATCACAGCATCCTCTGGCTTCCCACTAGTGCTGGCCCACAGTGCATCTCATGGAAGCTTCTTTGACTGACGCGGCGCTTCCTCTCCTACAGCAGAGGTCGCTGTGTCCCACTAGCCACGTTGGTGCGACCTGTCAGTAGGACAGGGATGCTGAGATAAGAGAGGTTTCAGAGTAGCAGCCGTGTTAGTCTGTGTCCGCAAAAAGAAAAGGAGTACTTGTGGCACCTTAGAGACGAACCAATTTATTTGAGCCTGAGCTTTCGTGAGCATCCGATGAAGTGAGCTGTAGCTCACGAAAGCTTAGGCTCAAATAAATTGGTTAGTCTCTAAGGTGACACAAGTACTCTTTTTCTTTTTGAGATAAGAGAGTGGATTGGATTTGAGAAATCACTGCTGATGGCTTTCAGAGGGAACCCCAAACCAGAGCTGTGACCGCTCAAGGCCCTGAGAGATCCCCCGGCAGTTTTCATCAGAGTGGAGGAGTTAGCCGTGTTGTTTCCTCCCCTTCCCCATCAGAAAGCCCTGCTCCAGGAATTGCAGGCTACCTCCAAAAGTCTCAGTTGGATACAGGGTTCCTATTCACAGCCTGCTTTAAACTGTTGCTGTGCAATGTTAAACAGCTTCCACATTTCACCCCAGAAGTGACTGCATTGCATCAGTTGGTGAAGTGATCCCTCTGGCCAAACAATCAGTGTGTGAGTTCAGTGGTCCCGCTGTGTTTCAAGATCTGCTTTATTCTCCATTGGGCTCCAACAGGCAGCCTCTGGTGCATGACAACAAGCGTTTCCCAGCACCCTGCCCAGACTCTCTGCTTGGGAAGCTCAGCCCTTAAAGGCATGACCCCCTCCCCTGCATCCAAACACCACAGAGCAATTTGCAAATATTTTGTTAATACAAATTGCAAGTTTGCTTTGGGACTATTCGTCGTGCCACACAGAGATGCACTTTAATACTACAACATTTAGGCACTTGAGCAAAACCAAAGGTATTTGTTATTCACAAGTGTTCAGAACACCACAGGGTTTGTTCATGAAACCTGCAAGTTTCACAGGTTTTAGCTTGAATGATTAGTCATCTGGAAACTCGTACTGGAAAGTTTTTTTTGTCTCCCATTATCTGCTGGTTTTCATTCGTTAGTCTCATGTTTAAAATGTTGCAGACATCTGTTCAGGGAGCACTAGCCACACCATGTGATTTAGGTGACCAGTCACAGACCACAAAGAGCGAACAGTGGCCACTACCTGCTGGCAAACAAGCCATCGCTTGCCATTTGTGTGTGTAAGCTCAGTGTATGACTAACTAATGTGTGCACAGAAGTCGGTATTGGGTCATGAACAATTTGTGAACAGAAAGAAGGGCCAAATGCATCAGAGCATATTTCCAGCAAATAATGTGTCCCGCTCACCTTGTCCGTCTGGTTTATACAGATCTTTGGTGGGACTCTGCGGGGAGACAGGTTATAATAGATGCCTGGCCTGATGCTGGGGGGATGAGCAGGGATGCGGGCAGGGAAATGACCAGCACTGCTTTAGATCAACGAAGAACCTCCACCTGCTAAATCAGGGCAGGATGTCGCCTTTCCCTCAACGAGTTCAGCAGAACAGAAGCCAGGAGTGTGCAGGAAACCCCCCTGAATTGAGACTCGTGGGCTGGGGGGTGGCTTGCTTTTTACACTGGGGCAGGCTGCAGCATGGACTCTGGAATCGAGTACGTCTGGTTAACCGGAGAGTAAACTCATGCCGGCCATGGAAACATGCAATGCAGCAGGAGGCAGCTGAGGGTGTTACTGCCCTGGGGCAGGGGGATGGCTTTTAATTCTTCTTCTTCTTTTCTTCCAGGAAGTCCAGGCTCCTGCGGGCGACAATCCATGTAAGTACCCAGCCACCTTTGCACAGTGTTTGCTTTGCAGAGCGAACCCCTGTCTGACCCGAAATTGGAGAGTGAATGGACAAACAGGTGCCTGGAGTAGAGCTGGGGACATGAGGAGCCAGCCCAGCCCACTGACCGGCCAAGTCCTTGATGCTGACTCTGACTAATGACACTCGACTGTCTGGTGTGCAATGCCAAGACCGATGGTTTAAAGGAGGCAGCTCTGGAGGGTCACTTCACATGGGGTATTGCTATGTGAACCCAAAGGGAATGGCAGGTAAGAGGGAGGGTTTGGGTGGCTCTGGGGCTGGGGAGATGCCCTGAGAGAGATCCTATTCCCTTGCTGCGCTGTCCTCCGGAGAGCTGCGCAAGGAGCTGTATCGGCCCAGGGGCTGTCCACCAGCCGACTGTGTTCTCAGGGCGCAGGGCACACACTGTGCTAGCTGACAGACACTGGAGGGATCACAGCTAAGGGGCAATGGCAAGGCAAAGACACCGGAGCCGTGGTTTCTGGGGTTAATGGGATCTGGTTTACACGGGATCGAGGCCCTGATCTGCCTTCTCTCTCTCTTTCAGTTCTTTGCTGTCAGTGGTGGGATGCTGATCAGCCAGGCCGGGTGGAGAGCTGCAGCTGGACTGTAATCGGGGGCCAAGGCTGGGGGCAGGGCTGGAGCAGAGCTGGGGGTAGAGGGGGCTGGGTGGTGCTCCCCCTCACCCCCATGGGGGCTGGCCTAGGGCCTGCTGCAGCCCCAAGCCTGGTCTCTGGTCAGACGAATCCTGTCTCTGGGTGTTGGACACATTGGTCTCCTGGACTCTGGGCTCAAGCCTTCGCCAAGTGAGAGAGGAGTTATTGTTCTTGTGAGGTTCTGGGTGAGCCAACTGGCAGGTCCCCACCCCCGACTGCATGGCCTTTTCCCCTGTGAGTGGGTGGTTTGAGCCCAGAACCACAAAGATACTTTGGTGTCTTCACCCTGGCCATAGGCGCCTAAGGCCCAGTTTTGGCTTCGTGAAACTCCCACCGAACCCAGTGTCTCCGGACTCACTGGGTACCTACGTTTTCAGGGGGAAAGGGCCCCTCAGTTCACACCTCGGCTCCGGAGTGATGGATAAACTGGGGGAAGATGGACATTTGGCCGCCTACGTCGCGGGCGGGACCTGGTCTGTAGCAGCGCTCGGAGGCCTCCCGCAGATCAGAGCCCATTCAGAATCCAGCTGCTGGAGGAGGCCATGGTCCCACCGCCAACCCCCTTGTATCTTCTAGCTCAGTGGTTAGCGTGCTCTGGCTCTCCACTGTGGTTAAATCATGATTGGAGCAGGGGGATGGGCCCTGGGTCTCCCACCTCCCAGGTAGATCCCCCAACCAGACGACTCGAATCACTCCCAGTCTCTCTCTGGCCCAATGACTGCTCCACTGAGGGGGAGGGTGGGGCTAGCCTGAGATCAACCAGACGAGGGGGGCTCCTGCTAGAGTTTGGAGCTCTGACCAGTTGGGGGGGTTGCAAACCATATTTGCATTCACTGGGCTTTGTGCTTTGTCATTTGAATCCCAGCCCCCCTGGTCTATCACGTATAAAACACGCTTTCTAGCTACGTGAGGTGCCTGTGCTTTGTGTTAGGGACAGAACAGTGGATAGTTATTCCCACCTCTGCTTTCTTTCCAGCCGTGAGTTTGAAGCACGCAGCCTGGATCTGAAACCGGGCTAAGTGAGATCACCAACCCTCGCGCTAGAGGAGTCCACTGCCTCAGTCTTTTATTTCTCTGGGGTCACTGCAGTGCATCTGAGGTCCTTCCTTAATACCAGGCAGCTTTGAATTGCAGCGCGAGGGGGCCGCTCTCAGCCCTGGGTTTAAGATGGAAACTCGAGAGCGGATTGCTGGGACCCGCAGGGCCGCCAGGGGAACTTTCTGTAATATTGTTGGCAGTGACTCTGGGCTGGGGAGAGCTACTCCATGGGTGCAGAACTCTTAAAAAGCTGCTCCTGGGGCAGAGCAGGAGACACCAGGTGCATGTGTTGTTAGGATATAGATATTCAGGCCTGTCTGCAAAGGCCTAGACTCTAAGAATTTAGGTGTGTTCTTATCACTTGGCTAGTTCTAGAGGTATAAAACAGAGAATCAAAATCACTGTCTGCTGGTGTAAGGGCCTTCTCTCACTGTCACAGTCTGAGGCCCTGTGCTTAGGCTAAGGCCTTTGGCTAAGCAGCAGAGGCAGCCATAAGCTGGGAAGCGACCGGTCACATTCTTACAGTTAAAATTGGTTAGTTAAATTTCAGTAAAATGACAGGTTAAGGTTTAGCTAAGCAGAACTCAAGTTTTACTATATAGTCTGCAGTCAATCAGGAAGTAAGGGTGAGCATGGGAATAGGCAATGGGGGGTGGGGAATTGGAATCATGTTTTGCTAAGGGGGGGATGGGAACAGGGACACAGGCGTAAGGCTCTGTGGTCTCAGAGCTGGGAAGGGGGACACCGAGGAAGGAAACTGGAATCATGCTGGCTGGAAGTTCACCCCAATAAACATCGAATTGTTTGCACCTTTGGACTTTGGGTATTGTTGCTCTCTGTTCATGCGAGAAGGACCAGGGAAGTAAGCGGGTGAAAAAATAAGCCCCCTAACATGTGTCACGTAAGGTAACTGTCTGGGTGGGATGAATGGCTGCAATTCACCCATTTCAACTGAGAGTCCGGAAAGACAATGGGAACCCCAGGACTGAACAAGTAACACCTAACGAGGGGAAAGTCCGACAGGCAGAAGGTGTGAACCCAGCCTGGGTCTGCAGGACAATGGACCGAGAGGTGACTGGAGGCTGGGATAAAAGCTGGCCCTTGGAGACACCAGCTCATGTGGGACTGGGAGACAGACAAGGACAGGGACAGAGTGAGGAAACCAAGATGTTTTCTTCAGGAACATGGCTGAAGGGATCCCTGCCTTGGCCAGTCTGGACAACGTCTTAACCTTTGGTTCTCTGTGCTGACCTAAGGACTTCCCAGGGCTATGTTGCAGTTGACTAATAAACCCTACTTTATTTGGAAAGGGCTGCCTGGTGTCACTGCAAATACTTGCAGAGGTGCACTGGCCCCTGGAGAGCGGACAAGTCTCACAGCACAGGCTGGAGCCCAGGGGCTCAGCCTTGGGGCTGCTCAGGCCGGGTGGCCTCCCCTTAAGAAAGAGTGGGAGCCCTGGGGTGTCTGTCACAGTGAAGCAGTTCCTCCAAGGGGCTGTTTTAAAGCCAGGGCGTAACATCCTGTGGGGCCATGACACCCGTGCTCTCATTCAGCGCTTCATGAGGTAAGATTCAAGTATTGAGTTCACCTGGCAGTTCTTGTCATGGGGGTTTTTGTGGGCTCCCGTGCTCGTTCTGCGGTTCCCGTCTCGCTGGTTTTCCATGCAATTTGCCTTTCTCCCGGGCAGGACAGGTGTGGAGTCTTCCTTTAGCTCCCCTTCTCCTCAGGATGCTGCCATCTTGAATTGCCTGACCCCAGCTGAGAGAGACACATGGCAGAGGTGAGGTTCAAGACTGCAGGGCACCTCCCTTCTAGCTAGTCCCAGGGAGTAACACAGCTGCCTTAGCAACTCAGCCCCTGCGCAGCCCCCGCTCTCCGCAGGAGTCGCTACAGAGCTGTGGCTCTCAGCCTATTTACCACAGTGGGCCGCATCCAATACTACCACTACGGCCCTGCGGAGGCCACATGGGCTGCAGCGCTCTGCTGATTGGGCCACAAGTGGCCTGCGGGCCGCAGGTGGAGAATGCCAGAGAAGACGGTGATTGCGGAAGTTTGATGCTGACTGAATCCCTTTGCATCTTGGAGTACGTTAGTCGTGGCTCTTCCGGGCTCCAGCTCAGTCAGGGGTTGGGTAAGGGCGCGTAGCTGTCTGGGTGGTTATATTTTCCCATAAGCTTTTTTAGGGTCAAGGAGCCATTTGCAGGGCTATAACACAACCTCTGGTAGTGCAGTTCCTAGCTGGTGGAAAGAGAATGAGGAAACCAGCTCTCCTGCCATTTCACCCCCACAAATAGCTCCCTACAAGTAAAAAGAAAAGAATATCCTGGAATTTGTGCGTTCCCCCCACAGGGTATCAGCATTGCTGCACAATCCAAAGCGACAGCCCCCGGGATGGACATCTACCCCTACAACAGATACAGGAGTTGTGACAAAGTGGGAACTTTCTTAACGTTTTGCATGAATATGGTGTGTGCCTCAGTTTCCCCCATATGGTGCACAAGTATCTAGGTGGGGGGGCAAAGCTGTGTGATCTTGCAGAGGCCCTAGCGGGCAGCTGTGAGTGCCATATAGCTACTGGTGCACAGACAGTGGCCAGCGCTCTGTCCTGCAACTGATTGCTCGGCCCATCCTCTGCAGGAGCCAGCCGGAGGTGTTTGAGAACAGAGAGAGAGAGAGAGGTGGAGCCCAGGTGACCTGTTTGCCTGGGAAAGAGACGAAAGAAGGAGGAGGGGCAATGGGGCACGACTGAGGGTGGGCTGCTGGAAGCTGGTCAGGCTCCGGGTTGGGACTCAGTGGGAGAGCCCAGGGCTCTCGCCGCCCCCAGGATGGACTTTGCTGCAGGTTCCTGTTTCTGTGCAAACAAAACTCTGTTCTACGCTATGTTCCAACTGATTAATAAACCCTCCTGTGTCACACGCTGGCTGAGCCACCTCCGACTGTGGAGCTGGGGTACATGGGGGCATGAGGCTGCCCCAGGTGTCCCAGCCAGGTGGACTCACTGTGAGGAGCATGGACGGGGGGCTGAACGCTCCGAGGTCAGACCCGGGAGGCGCTGTAGCTAAGAGGGCTTGCCCTGGTGAGAGCGCACCCTGAGGGGTGTCACACTGGCCCAGGGTCCTGTCGGGCCCCCCCTGAGAGTGGTGCCAGAGTCCCAAGCCGGAGCACCCATGACAGGAGCGATGAATGCGTTAGTTAGCACCCCCCAGCTCGCTACAGAAACTACAAGGCGGCTCACTGGCCGCAGAGGGCGGGGAAAGGGCTGACAGCTCCTCTCCTCAGAGCTACGCTCTCTGACTCCTGCAAACAGAGCAAGGAAGTAACAGAGCTTCAACCAGGAGCAGGAGGCTATCCCTGCTTCCAGCCAGCGTCTCTGGCCAGCAAGCCATCCCTGGTTCACCACCGGCAAGAGCAGGTCTGACGAGATTTAGTGGCTCCCTGAATAAGCCCGACTCCTACAGCTTGACTCCGACTGTCAGGGGATGCCATGCAGGAGACAATCCAGTCTCAACAGTGGTATCAATGTCACTTCCCAGTGAAAGGCAGAGACTTCACAGCAGGGAGAGGAGGAATAAAAGCTTGTTCGAGACACAGTGTCCAGGTTGTGGAGTTTTTATTTTACAGGGAGGTCGTACTGGGCACTAGCAAGTTATAGACAGGCTCGGCTGTGCTTCACGTCCAGTGCCTTAGACAGAACCATCCAGCTACACTTGTTTTTCCTGTTTGGGTGGTCACCTGCCCTGGTCTCCACATGGCTCTGACAGAGCCATCTGAGGACGGGTTTCGACCCTCCCCTAGGAGGCCAATTCCAGAGCAGCCATTACTGCCCACCTCACTCTGCCATCTGGGTCCCTGTGCCACTGTCAATCCACAGAGCTTCCCATGCTTCAGGATTCTGAATGGGTGATTACAAACCCCTTTGGGAGGGGTTAGAGCAGCGGTCCCCAGAGTGCAAGCACAGTTCTTTGCCTAATGTAGTCAGTACATGGTCATCCTCAGCTTGACTACACCCAGTGCAGACTGCATGGCCTGCTCCAGGTCCAGCATGCAATGATGGTCTTGCTTGGCTGAAGATGAAGCACTGAGTGCTCAGACAGGGAGTGTCTGGAGGCCACATCCATATTGTCATGATGAAGAGGGCTGCGTTCTGCTCCACTCTGCTGCGTGTTAGCTCAGCCTGCTGGCAAGCTGCCAGCGGGACAGTGCACCTGGAAAGACATCCAGGGGCATCCAGAGTGAAGCTTGTCTCACTGCCTGTCAAAGTGATTTTGGTCTCCTGCCTAAACCTTCTGAGCTAATGGTGTCTTTGACTGTATGTTGACTTCTACTAATCTGAAGGCTTGAGGCACCACAGCCAGCTGCAAACAAATGCCTTTCAGGATGTCGATAAGAGGATAAGTCAGGTTCCGGACGCTGCAAAGGACATTCAATAGGAATAGCAGCAGGGGCTGCAGGAGGCTGTTAAACACGCCAACCAAGAAGGGCTTAAGAACGTGATCTCCTACAGTTGTCAGCAGGCCCACCACCAAGACCTGGAGGGAGAAGATGGATTTTGGTTAGTTGTTTACAGAGTTATTTATATAGCTGAATATATTCACTAACCAGCAGTATGTACTGTATCCAGCCAGGTGTAATGGAACTGCTGAGTTTATGAATAATTCGTGCAGGACAGTCCACTAGCAAGGACCCTGTGAACAGACCAACCACTGAGGTTGATGGTATCCAGATACAAGCTCAGGCTGGAGGGAAGTTCTCCATGCTGAGAAGGGGGAAAGCAGACAGAAGAGGCCAAGAGATTGAGGGTAGAAGGAACAGTTGAGAAATCTCCATTTGTCTCCACCACAGAAAACAATAGCCTCTGTGTAGTACAGAAAAATTCAAAGTCACAGCAAAGGTGAAACTTCCCCAGGTATTACAGAGCATTGGTAACTGCTCTAGGGGTTAAGATGAAAACTAGCTTCCCATTACAAGCCTGGTTTTCAACCCCTTAATCCAAAGGAGCAGATCCTTTTGAAACTCTATATGACACATCTCATCCCAGGGTAGAATCTGACTGAAGTACTGGAAGGGAATCGGGAGTTTTATTCTTAGGGCTGTAAACATTTTTCCATCATTGACTGTGACAAATTTCCATCCCTTTTCCTAAGCTAGCTTTGGCTCATTCGTCTCCCAAACAGCTGGGCCTCCAACCTCCAGAGCCACTTTGCTGCCTGAGCAGAGGCACCTTTCGGTGTTTGGGGAAGTGACGGATTTATAGCAGGGTTTTGTTTGAGAATTTCTTAATGTTTGTGTTTTGAATGTGAGATTCTTCATAATCTGCATTTCTCTGTCTAGACAACGTGGGGGATCAAGATACTAGTCTTCCTTTAACTCCTTTTCTGGAAAGCAGGGAGAGCTTCCAAGCATGGCATGTTTGCTTGTCTTAGACTGGACAGTTCTTTTATGAAACAATTTCTTTGGTTCCCAAAACCAATCATGCAGGTAAAATTAGCCAAATGTTGGAAGTCCCTGAGCCCTCCAATTCCTAGAACACACCCTTCTCTCAAAGGGAAGAGGAGTTCCAGATGCGCCTCAGACTTTGAGAACGTTCCTGAGGCTATGCAACAAAGGCCACTGGCCTCAAAAGCCACAGACTCCACAGGGGTTATCCTCTTTTCTATATAGGAAAGTAAGTTGTGCTCCCTGAAGGCCAACATATCTCTGGACCCCATTTACCCCGCCCCCTGCGCTGGGAGTTGTTGACTTCACTATTTAGGCTAGGGCTTAGGTTACAAAGGAACCAGCACTTATAGAAGGAGAAAGTGGGATACATACACCCCGCATAGAAGACCTACTACAAGAGGGTCAGCTCAAGGAAAACCTCTCCCCAGCCACGATGCTTCACTCACACAGAATCCACCCTCTCCTGCATACCCAAACATCACAGAAAAGCATGTTTTGGTTAGAGTTTGGCAAGTACTTAAAAGAAGCCATGTTGATAAAGCAGAGTCAGGACTTTCATTTTTGAGTTTTCCATTTCTCCTCTTCATCCACCCACAAACCTAAAGCCACCCCCTGTAGCATCAACTCCTAGGAAAGTTCTAGGGAACATCCTGTTTCCTTCAGAGGACTGAAGTTGTGCCCACCTCTACCAATACAGTCCCACATTATGTCTGGGCAGACTATGGTTTTAAATTGAGTTGGGATAGGCCAAAGGCATGTGACCAAAAAAGGATGAGGTCATGAGAAAGAAGAGTTAGTATATTAAACTTACAGTGACCATTGGAAATACCAGTGTTCTCTTATTTAAGGTTTGGGCTAAAGTAATAGACATAAAACACAGTTGATTGGGTACCAGGTGCAGTAAATAATTGGATATAAAAGAAAATCTTTCATCTGGCCTTAGGTAAGAGCTGATATTGGCAATGACATCACTTGTTTGTTAAAGTGTACTGAAAAGTAAACTCTTAAAGGGTTCATTGCAAATACCTGCCTGACCATGCTGGAGCTGACCTATACAGGTCTACGCACCCCATTTGTGAGTATCTTGCTCAAATGTTTGTAAATGTTTTGTTACTGTTTGGATGTAGTAAATTACTTAATTAGTTAGGCATGTTCAGAGCAATTTCGGCCTCTAGTTTAACAAAGGAAAGTAAGGTTAAATCAGTGTCATGGTCGTACCCTGCAACAGTGAGGATAATGGAACCCCACCATCACAATCTGATCCACCTAGGGTGCTGCCAGAGGTGCCTTTCAAGGAGCAGGGAGGCCAGTGGAGCTCTGGGAAGGGCCCTGCTCACCTGGAACACTGATTTGCCGAGAAAGCGGACCAGCTCAATAAGGAAAACAAGGACCACGTTCATCAAGATCCTCAGCAGGCCAAAGAATTCCCTCAGGTTTTGCTGAATCACCTTCTCAGAGCTGCCAAATGGAGAGGAAATACAGGTTCTCACGCTGGCAGGAAAGACCAGGCTCTTTGGGAATGAATCATGCTAGCTCTGCCCTGGGTGTTATATCAACACAGAACTACTGTAAGAGTAAAATGACCCCCGAGCCCCACCTACCCACACTAGGGGCCAACGTTTTCAAATGTAGGTGTTGAGCTCCATATTCAGGCACTTAAATAAGTGGCCTCATTTTCAAAGATGCTGAGCACTCATCACCCAATGAGCCTTGTGGGTACTTGGCCCCTCTGTCGTCAGGCTGCTTATTTAGGTGTCTAACTTTAGGTATCCAAGAGTCAAAGCTGTGGTCAGGAGCTTGAAGAACCCCTTCCCCCATCCCCATCCTGCATTTGATTAAGCTGCCCAAGGGCCCAAAGCAAGTCAATGGCAGAAGCTGGAACAGAACACGGAGTCCTGATTCCCAGTCCCCTCCTCTAGCCACACTCCCCTTCACATACACAAAACCTGTCTCAGCCTCCGACCTTTCAGCTAAAAGCAGCTAGATTATTTTAGTCTTTCAATATTACTCTTTATTAGCTGGCTGGACAGGTTGTTCACGAGCAATGCAAAAAGTTCTTCCCCCTGGGCTGAGCACAATTCCTCCACAGCACAGTGCCCTGCTCATCCAAGAAGGGAGAAGTCAGCTCTCAGATCTAAATAAGTCTCTCACACGGCAATCTGGAGTACTACCGACAGGCACCATCAGAGAGGATGAACGATTCCATAGCTTATAGGGAAAATCCAAGTCTTAACTAGCCCTTACCATTGAAAACTGCTCATCTATGAAAAAGAACGTTATCTTGCAACAGCTCATAGATAGCCTTCATGTATTACTGCAATGGTATAAGAGATCGTTATTTGTGGTGGTGGTAAAAATCTCTCCGCTGCATTGTGCAATACTTTCACCAGCCTACCTTCTTCAAACATTCTGTTCAATAATTGTCCTGTGACAGTAACGGCCAGAGCAGGATGCCTGACTCTGCCATTCAGCAATTTGACTGAGAAAGAGATGCATCCTCGCTGGCTCAAAATGATTCGTTCCTTTACATCAGGAACAATAGGAGGCTCTGGAGGCTGGCCAGCTCAGGGTAATGGGTTATGAAGACTTCCATCTCCTGGTAACTAGCGAACCAGTGACCCAGAGTTGCTACCATCTGCTGGGAGCTCAGTGGCCCGCCAATGTGATACAGCGGTCTAAGTTGGAGTCCCCATTACAAAAGACACCCAGAAAATGCACTGGCCTCATGTTAGGTTGCCTCAGAGAGAAGCTGGTTACAGATGTGCTGTATAGGGCTAGATATCATTAGGGTTATTGCACCCAGAATCCTAGCGGTGATCTTTCTCAGAATCATAGAAATGTCAGGCTGGAAGGGACCTTGAGAAGTCATCAAGTCCAGCTCCCCACACCCCCACCCCGCTCTGTGGCAGGACCAAGTACACCTAGATCTTCCCCAACAGGTGTTTGTCTAACCTGTTCTTAAAAGCCTCCAATGACAGGGATTCCACAAATGCCCTAGGAACCCTATTCCAGAGCTTAACTGCCCTTAGAGTTAGAAAGATATCCTAATATCGAACCTAAATCTCCTTTGTTGCAGATTAAGGCCAGTACTGCTTGTTCTGCCAATAGGGGACTTGGAGAACAACTGATCAGATCCTGCCTCAGCTGTCTTGTCTCAAGACTAACCATGCCCAGTTTTTGAACCTTTCCTCACAAGTCAGGTTTTCTAAACCTTTGATCATTTTTGTTGCTCTCCTCTGAACTCTCTCCAACTTGTCCAAGTCCTTCCTAAAGGGCGGCACCCAGACCTGGGACACAGAACTCCAGCTGAGGCCCCGCCGAGCAGGACAATGACTTCCCGTCTCTTACATACATTTCCCTACCTTTCCAGGGCAGAGTTGAGGTCAGCGAGAAGGGGCTGGGGAAGAAGACACCCTTGCACTGCTACTGCCTTCACTGTACCAAAGAAGTGCAATTTTCAGGGCCACTAGTCAACGGTCCATTCATTTTAGAAGGGAAAATAAATAAATAATTTGAGACAGCTGCAGGCGGGGACTTCCCACAGGACAGCGAGTGCTGGTTACCTTTCTGCCAGCTTCATCATGTAGGCTCTCTCATGATCTTTCTTCGGCTGGTAATAATGTCTGTTTCCATAGTCAAAGCAGTACATGCAACTGGAAGAGCCAAAAGCGACACAGTTGTTGGGGACCCTGGGGCATGGCCACTCGGTAACTCGAGGGGATGGAAGACCACGAGTGTCGATGAAGCCCCCTCGCACGAGGCCCAGGTGTCCTTGGCCCCCCCTCCCGCCAGGAGGCACTCGCAGCAGCTCTGCGTACTAAGCCCAAGTGTCCTTGCCACCCCCCCACCCCCCCCCCGCCTGGAGGCACTCGCAGCAGTTATGCTGAGAATCTGCAACAATATGCTGCAGAATCAGGCTGCCTGAAACTAAGCAAGGCCAAACAGGGCAGATATGGAAGAACAATGCTGAATAAAGCAGCTTTATGTATAGTTTAACAAATGATACAGAGAACCAGGGAACTAGCTGGGAACTGGATTGGCTGGCTATATGGATACTTGGGGCAGCTTGCTATTGGATAAGTATGCTGGGAAAAAGGATGTATAAAAGCCTGTGTAACTTCCTGCTCTGTGTACAGGATTTGAGATTCAAATCTCCCTGTACCTATTTGAAGCTTCAAATAAACTTTTCTGCGTCTCCACCCCCTTGTGATTATTGGGTGTAGTACACCGGGTAACGAACCACTCAAGCTGTTGTTCAGCCTCTCGGCACTGGGTGCCGGCAACACAGTGAACACCCCCAGTGTGCAACTGTCTACCTTTCACACTGTGAAAGCCGTCAGAACGGGCATCCCAGACGCTCCAGAGCCACCATTATCAACAAACAACGTTGCACACTAACTCTGGATGGACTGGGGGGGTGGGGGGAAAGAGAGGAAGCTATATGCGGCAGGCACCACAAAGATGTCCACAGACCATGCTATTAATGGAGGGGAGTGTGCCCTCTAATGGCACAACAGAGAAGTGCTCTAGCAAGGCTCTGTGCACAGAATTTTTTGTCCAAAAGGTTTTTCTCAAGAGTTTTAACAAACATCTACTTAAATGGTGATTATCTGAAAAGTGGGGTGGGGGTGGGAATTCCACGGTACTGTCCCTCAGTGACTCAACAAATGTATTCAGTTTGCCAGTAAAGATGTTTCCCGCCCCCGCATCCTCCCCGCAACTACCAGTTCTGCAAAGTTCCTTGATAATAGAGAGTCAAGCTGGGCTCTTTCCATCCCATGGGCCCCCCCACCAACAGTTCTACAGGCTGAATTATGTTCTCACTGACATCTGTGCCACTCCATTAGCTGCTTGCACAGGTGTAACTGTCTGGAGCTTAGCAAACCATTCTGTTGCTGACACCTGAGAAGGAAAAGACTCCAGCTTGCTCTTCCCTAGCATGTTGGTGCTGCAGATCTAGTAAAAATAAAAAGCACCACAAGAATGTGCAAACAGAACTCTGAATATACAAAAGGAGCAGCCCTGTTGGGTAATATGTTACCAGTTTTACAATCGCTTTTCAGAGGATAATGACACTTTTAATCACCTTTGTCTGCACTGGTGAATGTATAGTTTGGCAATACTGGCCTTAATTAAAAAATACAAACTGAAGAAATGATTGCCAATTGGATGAGACCTGGAAGGCCCTGGAGGTCAAAGCTTTGGCCACCCCTTTTTCAGACATTGCTGTGGTCACCTCTCTGGGGTGGATCATGGTAGCTGTTTAACAGAACACAGCAAGAGTTTAGAGCAGGAAATGGAAAAAAAAAAAACTTTCCAGTTGAAAGTGCCGGTGAAGTTTGAGGGCTGGTCTACTCACAGAGTTACGTCAGCTTAACCACATTGCTCAGGGCTGTGAAAAACATCATGTCCCCTGCTATGCAATTAAGCCGACCTATGCCCTCCTGTAGACACTGCTAGGTTAGCAGAAGAATTCTTCCACTGACATAGCTACTGCCTCTCGGAGAGGTTGATCTACTACAGGGACGGAACAACCCCTCCAGGTGCTGCAGGGAGTGTAGTAAATGCCTACGCTACAGAGCTGCCGCTGTACCACTGTTGCGTTTCTAGTGTAGACGTACTCTTAAGTAGGAAAAATACGATAACCCATATTGGGGTTTGGCTGGAACACCAGGATTAATACCGCTGTTACTGCAAGAAGTGCTCTACAGCTTTAGAAACCAGAGGCGACAGGAACAGCCTGGGAATCTGTCTGTGTGCACTTATGGATTCCAGTTAGATTTTACATTTACACCCCTATGGGGGTTGTTCGCAGCATTGTACCTCTTGTGTTAAAAGAAGGGGGACTGGGCCTCTGCCCTGAATGGGACAAATTCACAGACCATCAGTTGGTTAATAACCTTGCCCTAGCAGGGCAATGGAGGCTCCTTGGAAGGGCTATTGACTTTCTAATGACTTATCAGATCCACCCCCTCTGAAACAAAGGGGTGTATGGAGGTGAACCTACCACAGCTGGGGTCCAAGGTCTCACACTGGGGCTCATGACCAAACCCCCTCTTATAAGCCAGAGTGCTTCAGTGAGCGCTTGAGCAGAGAGAGCCCAGAAGCAGAAGACTAGGCAGCAGGAGAGGGGGTGCAGAAGAATCTGGGGTTCCCTGGAAGACACTGACTAAAACCCAAAGGACTCTCTGGAAGGGTGAGGAAACTGAGGCAGGTCCTAGCATACAGGTGTTTGTTGTTTCTTATAGATCTATGTATCTCTTGTGCTCTCTCTAATAAAATGAAAGTGTGTGTATTTAGTAACACCTTGGCAGAGGCTGCATGTTACTTGCTTAGGGCACGCCTACACTAAAAAATTAAGTCGACATAAGTTCGGTCGGCCTCCAGCTACCGCAGTAATTAAATCAGCGCACACTGCATTCCTTCTGTTGGTGGTCTGCGTCCTCACCAGGATCGCTTGCACCAACTTACGTGGCACATCGTGGGGCACTGACAGGCAGCGTAAGCAACGCAATGTCGACATGCACACGGCATCGAGCTAACTACATTGACCTAAGTGCTACGTCTCTCGCGGAGGTGGAGTTATTAGGTCGGTCTAGTGGGCAACTTACTTCAGCGTGAGCAATGTTACAGTGTAGACGCTTACAGAGTTCAGTTGATGTAAGCTGCTTTACATCAACCGAACTCTGTATTGTAGACCAAGCCTCAGACTGTCACTTAGTCCCTCAAAGGGGAAACCACAAACCAGAGGGTCCAAAGCTTTTGTGGAACTCTGGGAGCAAGTAGCTGCTACTGAGGAGTTTGGGGAGAGCAGTGGTAGTTTCAGGGCCCAGGGGTCCCCACTGCCAAAAGGGGTGTCAGACATGGGGGCTGCACCTGTACTGCCTGACTAGAGGTTCAAAGCCAGAGAGACAGTACCTAAACTTCATCCAGCCCTTGCAAGCCAAAAGCCTGTGGGACCCAAGGTTTGGGTGCAGTACAGCAGCCTGCTGAGTGTCCAGGAATGGGAGCTCATCTAGGGGTGTAACACCACATATGCTCAGGACAGAAGTTATGCATCATCTGAAAGATGGTGCCTCCAGCAACACTGCGCTCCTCTCTCCCTGAGAGGGAATGGGGCTTGGTTCACTACCCACTCTGACTCAATGACCCAGTCTACCTTAATTAGTTTGGGGAAATATAAGAAAATCGCATACCAAGGGATGTTGCTGCAGTCACCAAATTCATCCCAGCCTAGAACTCCCTACTAGATGCCCAACTCCCAGTATTTAGGAATCAAAAACGCCCTGAGAAGAGGGGAATGGGAGAGCGAGTCCACAGGAAAGGGAAACAACAGGTTAGAGAGGCCTTTTCCAGGAGCAAGAAGGGAATCAAGCATTTCACTTACTGGTCATCTTTATAACTAACATCTGTTACAGTCCCCACTTTAACTCCTTCCTCCATGGGACAATCAAGCTTTCTATACAGTGGCTCCGTAGTGAACCCATAGTTAATCCAACCAAGCTGTCAAAGAGAAGATACAAAAGTATACATAAAACATATCAAACTATTTTACTCTATCCAAAACTCAAGGACTGTTTCTAACACAATTTCTGGAAGAGAAATGTTCTTTGCATTCCTGCGCTTTTGGATGGCTTTTTTTTCCTGATAAGCTCATTAGTTTGTTCTTGTTGAATAACACACTCATGCTGTATATGGTTCTTTGTAGAATTAGAAAAAATAGACCTGAAGTCTCCCCTATAAAGGGCAGTGTAGATGCAAGGACATGACTTCAGGAGATGGGGGGGGAGAAAGAATAAAATCCTCCCCAGTAACTATCATTCTGGGGAAGCAACTCCTCCTTGAATGTACTGATGGTAAATGACCACGGGAATAAACTACCAAGGGAAATGGTGGATTCTCCATCACTTGATGTCTTCACACCAAGACCGGATGCCTTTGTGGAAGATGAGCTTTAGCCATACAAGTCACTGGGCTCAATACAAGGGAAACTGGGGGAAACTGACCAGGAAGTCAGAGTAGATGACCAGATGGTCATCTTCTGGCCTTCAACTCAAAAGGGAATTGGCCACTCTTGGCAACATCAGAAGCTCTCCTTGTTCAGGGGTCTATTATTACCACTCCTAACGACGAATACCATGCTTTATGTCCAGTATCAGTCATTCATTCAGTTCTTGACCTGCTCTGCTGTGACGGTCAATGATGGGGGTTTACATGGGGGCACCCACCTGTCCACTACGAACAGGACTGAGATCCACTAGCTCACTTCAGACCCAAGTGACAGCCGTGACGATAGCAACTTCCACGCTGGGTTGGCTGGGAACCAGTCACAACAAGCGAAAGGCTTTGTACCCCAGTCCTCTACAGTGAAGGGTTGTAAAAACCAACCCTCAGCAGCAACATCACCACATGCCTCAAGGAAGTGCTGGTACTTCACAACCTCTAACTCTGTCAGAGAAAAGAGACGACGAAGTGGGGGGATAGGATAGAGGTCTGTCAGATCACAAATGGGGTGGAGAAAGTGAACCAGGAAGTGTTATTTACCCCTTCACATAACACATGAACCAGGGGGTCACCCAATGAAAGTAAGAGGCAGCAGGTTTAAAACAAATCTAAGGAGGTATTTCTTCACACAACACAGAGTCAAACTATGGAACTCATTGCCAGGGGATGTTGTGAAGGGCAGAAATATAATTGGGTTCAAAAAGAATTAGGTAAGTTCCTGGAGAATAGGTCGAATAGCTATTAGCCACGATGGTCAGGGATGCAACCCTATGCTCTGGGAGCCCCTAAACCTCTGACCACCAGATGCTAGGACTGGACTGGATAAATGCCCTGTTCTGTTCATTCCCTCTGAAGCATCTGGCCACGGCCACTGTCAGAAGACAAGTTACAAGGTTCGATGGACCATTGGTATGACCCAGTATGGCCATTCTTATGTCATTTAGGAACTGAGGCCCTATATAGGATGGCATGGTGCCATCTTCACCTTTAGCAAAAGAAGGTCCAGCTCTGGCTTCATACAGTTAGTTGTACCCTCTCACACCAGGAGAGAATGTGGTCCCCAAGTGAGAGTGAAAGAAAAAATGAGCGTGCATCAATGCTAGAGTTTACTGTCCATGAATAGGCCTGGGTAATGTACCTACCTATTGTAGGATTAGCCATTGTGCCCATCACTATAGCAACCAAGCACTGAACAGCTCTCCCGGGGATGACTTGTATACAGATGAGATCCAAACCAGGATTGAGGTGCATTGGCAGAGCTGTGCTGGGACAGCTGGCACAACACAGCACCTGCTCACCATGCCAGCCTAAGCCACTTAGTTCCTCATTTCCAAAAGCCCAGCTTTCTTCTGCTCTGTTCTCTTTTAAACCAACTGACCAAAATGCTGGATGGACTTTATAATAAAGACAGGTCCAAGTATCAAAGCTCCCTTGAAGCATGTGCATGCGCATTAGAGGTCAGGGGTGGGGCACAAAAGTTGGGGTCCAATGTATTGCTTCATCTCTGGTTTGCAAGGGACTTGGTAAAGTACAAACACAGCCAAGTTATGATTTGGCTCTGCAGAACGGCATGGAGGCCTGAATATGGAGCCCACAGACTGCGTTGGGGCAGAACTCTGAATATGCTCAGGCGTACCTTTTGGGAGTAGAGGGCAAAAACCCTTCAACATAGATCAGTCACTGCTCTTGCAGCTCTCTGATCACCATCACAGGTTGGCCAGGGCCTCTAGGCAGAGTCGTCTCAGCTGAGAGAGTGCCACAGAGACACAAAGTATTGGAGTTTTCAGAAGTCAAGTGACTTGGAGAGAACTGTGCTGTTATCCTGAGATACACCCAGCTTTTGGATAAAAGGAGTTTTTAGGCACAGCAGAGAACCAGACAGGGTTTCCAGTCCAACCTCAGACACAAGTAGAAGGTAATCTAGTGGTTAAACCTCTTCCTAAGGAGAATTTTATGAACTAAGCAGACATTTCCGGAAGACAGAGCTCTTCAAAATCCCCTTCAGAAATGAAAGCCAAACCTCTAATCTCCATTCTGTTAGCACAACAGAGGTCCTGGATTGAGAGGAACATCCCAGTTTGGGCTGATCAAGTGCTGAAAGAGTCTGCAGAACAAATGACACAAGGATGAGCAGCCCCCCTCTAGAGGCTCCCACATTTCTTTTTACAGGGAGGCACTTTCATATCAGGGTTAGAGCTGAGCCCGAGCGGGGACAGGACAATTCGAGGGCTGGTTGAAGGCATCCAAGGATAGTCACACTCGGAAAAGTATCTTCGATTGAAAGCTCTTGGCACAGCATCTGCCTGACCCTGATCTGAGCTTTTGGGCATTACCGTAAAACAGATAATAAATATGAAAACTATGAAATAATAATCAGCACTTCACTCTTCACTATCACCTAGAAAAAATGCCGGACTGAGAGAGATTTAAAGAGCTCCATCAATTTACCTTATCCAAAACCAAGATCAAGAAGAAGATGGATCCCAGCCCACCTCCTAGCTGCTTGCTCAGTTACCAGTGGGGATGCAAAGAGCAGAAGATTTTCAGTGTTTAGGTAGGTGTTTGCAGCACTAGCTATTGGGGAGAAAATAAAAAATCATCTATTGACTTGTAAACTAAGCACTCTGGCTCCTCAATCACAGCCTGAGGCTGCCACTGCTCTCACCTCTCCAGATCCTTCTGCAGCTGGGGTCTCTCCTGCTGACGTTTACTGTCATGGCCACTTTTGGCATCATGTGCCAATTTGATCACAGCTGAGTTTAAACCAAACACACTCTGCTTTCTATTACGCTTGTCACTCCAGCAGCCAACCGCTTCCATTACAGGGATTGAAACACAAGAGCAGAACAGGTGTAGCTGATCAAAGGCTAAGTAGAAAAGAAGAGGTTCCTCGAGAATGCCCCCGGACAGCTTGCAGAGGCCATGAAGTAGCTGCACAGGATGTGGAGTTGAGAGTCTCCAGTGGCTTTGTGGATGAGTTATGTGTTCGCCAACTGGGCTACAACGCCGCTTGAAGCCTCAGAGATGTTTAGCTGCTGTAACAGGAGACCAGAGACCCGTGTGAGAACCATTGAGCTCTACACAACACAGCTCTGCAGTCTAGTTGGCTCCGCGGATCCGGTCCCCACAGAGGGATACTGATATATTTTAAGGTACCATTTCAGAATCAATTACACTAGCACAGGCCAAGTCTATAAATCGCTACAGTTAACTTGTGCACTACATTATGGATGCATGTGTGTTGCTAGGCAGTCCTGGCCAGAGTCTGACAGTAAGATGGCTGCAAACGCTGCATGCTGTAGTGGCTAGGCACAGTGCGGCACATGGAGGTCGCTTCTGACACATATATATCGAAATAGGACTCTCACAGTCCTATGCTGTACTGAATTGGGAACTGCCAGATGAAGCTACAGAAGGCTTTGGGCAGCCTCCACGCAAGTGGGTACAGATGATCCGTTACCTCTTTCAGTTCCTCTTCACGCTCCACTACAGAGCCCTCAGCCCACTTCCTTCCTGCTCCTCCCAGTGGAGGGGGAGAGTTCCTCTTCTCAAGCCCAAAGCTGTTCTTGTTCCCTCTGCCATCTGGGAAGCAGGGTAGCTGGGTCTGGTTTGGAGAGGATTCTAGACAAATATCCCAAGAAAGGAAACAAAGAGGAGCGTTAGAGTCAGATATGGCCACCAATGAAGTCTGGGCTTGCAGGTTTCTTTGTTTTTTTCCTCTCTTTCTTTGGAAAAAGAAATGCAAACAAGTCAGTAGCTCCCCCACAAGCAACAGCTGGCTGAGTCAGGAATCAGATTTCACAGCAGCTGGGAGCTTAGCCAGCCTCCCATTCCACCAGCACCATGATGATCACCACACATTTCCTTTAGCATCACCACAGTCTATCAGATTAACATAGACTGCCTGAAACCACATCCCAACTGGCTGGTTGCATCATGCTGAAGTCACACTGCCCACCTGCTGCATACAGCTCACGATGTCGCTAGCTAAATCATGCACCTCCGGCAACGCAGGCCTCCCTCACCAGAGACAAAGCAGCTCTCCCTTAGCTTGTGATAGCAGGTTTCTTCCTACCCCTGCCCCTTTGCTTTTCCTGCCTTTTTCCAGGCTGCATCTTGCACGTGAACTCCCCACCCCAGTACCCAAAGCAATATCAAACTATTCACTCACATCCCTCCTTAGCACTCATTTCTTCCAACAAGACTCACTTTGTGTAGTGTTCCTTGCCAGAGAGAAGAGGCAGAACTAGGCTGCGATCAATACAAAGGGGACTCTTCACTGAGGCGGCAGGACACAGACAGTCCCTGTGGTTTTCCCTGACTCTATAGCTTCCAGACTGACTGACAGACACAATTTGTGCTACCAAGTGTCACTTCTCATCTCCTGAAATCCTGGCCTGGACCATGCAGTCATGGAAAGACCTGCTGACTATGCTAGTGGTATCAAAAAATCCTCCAGTTGCCTAAAGCCTCTCACAGCTGACTTGTTTGGTCTGCAAGCAGCTTGGGACAGAGAACACATCTTCCTGCATGGAGCATGCTGCAGGCACTTAATACATCTTTGGAGCATGTCACTGTGTCTTCCAACTCAGAGCAACAACATACCCTTTGCATTTAGGTACTGCCTCCAATGTGCTAGGCACGGTCCAAACACACAATCACTGCCCTGAAGAACCTATGATCTAATAATATTTGGCACTTATAAAGCTGGGCCAGTATCATCACCCCATTTCACAGATCGGGCAAACAAGGCAGAGAGGTGAAGTGACCTGCCCTAGCTCTCACAGGGAGTTGGCAGCTGAGTCATGAATAGAACCAAGGAGTCCTGGCTGCCAGCCCCACTCATATACAAATTACAAACAGATACAGTCAGCAGCAACATACAGCCTTCTCCTGCTCAGTGACCATGCCTGGCCTGGGCCAAGTTACCTTCAGTTTGTGTGCTCTTGATAAGGGGCTGCATCCGCCTCGGACTTTTGATCTCAGACCGAGCCTCTGAGTTGTCACACGCCTCTCTTTTTTCAGCTGGTGCTACGGCCAGCTTAGCCAATGGTGGTGGATCTCCTGTTGGAAAGTAAACAGTACAGGCTCTCTTTTTGTGAAAGAGGCAATGAAGAGGCATTCAGGGCACAGACAGAAGACTGAATGGATAAGAAAGGAGACAGTGGACAGAGTTTAGTACAAGCTCTACCAAGGATCATCTAGTCCACCCCCTACCAAGCCAGGACACACTCCCCAGATAGGGGATGGTATCACACTCTAAACCAATCATCTTTTACTGTTAGGTGGTTACCTACTAGTCAGACAATATTAGACTGCAGCTGTTCACTCCTCACTCTAGTGCCAGGTACCACCGTAAGCCATTCTTCTCCCTCTCTAGAAGTCATTCAACTTTCAGATACTTTTAGAAGTGTGTTTCCCTTGGGCATTGCCTGGGCTAGTTGGACATGTCTAGTTCTCACAGCTCTTCCTCACATATCAAACCCTCCAGCCTCGTCATCAATTTCTCTGTACTCTGAGTTGCCTCTAACTGATCTTTGCATCTCTCTAGGACTGAAGTGATGCTCAGGGGGGCAGAGACAGGACAGCTGTACCTTTCTCCAGTGCGTTCTGGCAAAGGGCATTGACAACATTCATGAATTAAGCCACCCACCTTCCACTTCTTCTGTGCCAATTCATTCATTGATGCATCTCCCTTTCCACTCATCTCACCCAGAAAAAGTCCCCTGCTCACATACATAGCATGACCTGGTTCTCTATTTCAAATTTGGCTTCTGCTCTCTGATGCAATTGGATGGTAGCCATGCACAAGGCCTGAGAAAGGGTCAGCACACAGTCATTTGGAAACGAAGAAGTAGCTAGGATACCAAGTGGCTAGTTCACTGTAGCTGCCATTCTGCCCCAATCTCAACTTCTACACGATTTTTACACTCAGGCAGGGTGGTCACTGCTAGCTTGTCTCTGTCCATGGAAAATTCCTGAGTCCACTGGATCCTCAGACAGAGCGGAAGTGCTCTTTCCCTCCACGGCTTTGTTTATACCTTACAGATGCTGGATACGTTTCAGAGCAGGATAGCCTCTTGTGGAGCAACATGCTTACTCCGCTCGAAATGCGCTCCTCTTGCTCCAGCATGGTTTCCAATGACAGAAATGGAGCAACTGGAGTTTAGAGGTTTGGTTAATCTCTAATGTTAATATATTTCTGCAACAGGATCCAGCTAACTGAGAGATCCTGTAGAGCAGTGGTTCCCAAACTGGGGTTCGTGAAATGTTACAGGGAGTTCTCAGGAAAAATTTCCCTAATGGCGGACAGAGCTGTCCCTAGGGACCTTGGGCAGCACGGGGCCAGCAGCCCAGAGCCTTTGGACTTCCAAGAGCTAAGCAGTTCAAAGCAACCATATCTATCACACTGAGGAGATTTAAACTTCAAGACTCCTTATAAGAAATGGAAAGGGAGGTGGATATTTTTTGCTGTTTTTAAAATTAAATAGGCAACTAGTATTGTTTTTAAAATTATTATGAAGAACAAGTTTAAGCTTTGCTGTAACGTGTGTTGTTTGCCTGGACTGCTCAAGACCTGAATGCTTGTGTAGGAGAAACTCTTTGAGTTGGCTTCTTAAATCCCTTCATACTGTTTCACATCTGATACTCCTTGGTGAAACATAGGAGCCTTGTCTTGTAACAGGCTTATTCAAAGTGATACAAGCTATGAAAGTGGGATCTTGGAAGAGTGTTGCCGTTTTCATAATGTAATAAAAATACTGTAATGATAAATAATAATTAATAATAAATAGTGTGTAATAAGCATGTCATAAAAACAAATTTTATGTTTCCAAGATCACTGCTTTTATAATTTATACTCAGATAAAGGAGAAAATCCCTGGAAATATTCATTTTTAGGAGGGGGTTCACGAGACTTGACATTTTAGTGAAAGGGGTTCACAGGTTGTTAAAATTTGGGAACCACACAGAGAAAAGCAGAGCTGGAATATTTTTTAGGCAGAATAAAGTATGCAAAGCACGGTTCCGGTTCTTGTAGAAGGACTTCAGGCAGAATCATTCCTTCGATTGTGAGGGGCCTGGGTCGGTATCTATGTTTTTGTCTTGTTTTTTGATGTTTTTATTTACCTTGAGCATGTTCTGTTGAGCTGGACTCATAAACAAAGGCTCTCTGATTTTTCACGGAATGTTGATGAGATTTAGCATCTTTGGGGTCTTGATCTAAGAAAAATTAAGGAAAACAGGTACAAGAAGTAAACTGTCTACTGAGCCAAGCCACAGCCACTCACATGCCCCAGAGATGGCCACAGTAAAGAGTCCTGAATGGAACAGGATCACTTTTTTCCAAATCAAGAAGTTATTCCAGTCCTGGGCTCCCCACGCACACAGCAATTCTGACGTCCCTCAGTCCTGGCCCACAGCCCTTCTGGTCTTCTACTCTTGCATCCCCACACTGCTCTACCAATGCATCCCTCTACTCCTGAGCTAGAACATCCTCTACTGCTGAGAATCTGCTCAGACCAAGCAAACCCGCCACTCAGGTTGAACTGTGCTAATCTTGTGGCAGTTTGGGAAGGTAGAATATGCACACGGCTGAGAAGAGCACAGCCATATAACAGTACATTGAAGGTAGTAGAGGGTTATATTTGTGTCTGATGCAGAAGTCATCTGTAAGTGCCAGTTACTCAGATGTGCTCTGTGCCAGCCCATCGGATTGGTGGGAAGCTGGTAAAATTCACTGATATACGATTTGTATATTTTTAAAGAAATCGGCTTCATAAAAAGATGAGATCCTTTAACAAAGGCTTCGAGCAGTGGGGCTGGGGTAAGGGGTAAGGAGAGAGTGGAGCTGCAGCAAGCTCAGCTCTCCAGGCCAGGGTTGACAGGACTACCATACTTGGCTCTGCTGCACCCTCTGTGGGCAAGCAAGGTGCAGGACTGATGGCCTCACAGGTATGTCTACACTGGAGCTGCAGGTGTAACTTCTAACTCTGGCAGACAGACCCGAGCCAGCCGCGATGGACTAGCATGCAACAAATGGAAGTACTGCTGCAGCAATGTGGAAGGCTAGCAGCCTGAATACATACACAGGGCTTGAGACAGGAGTGTGCTCCAGCTCCAGAGTAGATTAAGAGCCCCATCCAGTTCTTCAGCTTCCCCTGTCAGGAAGATGCTGGACTGGAAGACAACTCCAAGTGACTACAGAACATGAGATCTGTTCTCCAGGCCAGTCAGAATACAACCCAATAATGACAAACCTGCCTTCACATCTATCAGATAAAGTAATATGTTACAGTTTCAAACAGGACCTGAAAGGCACCCTACAACCTCATCTTCAGGAGAGTTCTGGGGACATCACCTATCGAAATTCCCTTAAAGTCCTCAAACGGAGGTTTCTTCTGATCCACTCTCCTGCTTGCCACCTTTTTCCTTGGTGCCTGAAGATGGCTCTCCCCCTCAGCAGAGGCTCTGGACACTTGCGAGTGGGTGAAAGCAATATTCATCCATGAACTGTAGAGATTAAAGGTCTAATTAGGAAAATAAAGGGCTACATACATAGAATCATAGAATATCAGGGTTGGAAGGGACCTCAGGAGGTCATCTAGTCCAACCCCCTGCTCAAAGCAGCACCAATCCCCAAATAAATTATCCCAGCCAGGGCTTTGTCAAGCCTGACCTTAAAAACTTCAAAGGAAGGAGATTCCACCACCTCCCTAGGTAATGCATTCCAGTGTTTTATCACCCTCCTAGTGAAAAAGTTTTTCCTAATATCCAACCGAAACCTCCCCCACAGCAACTTGAGACCATTACTCCTCTTTCTGTCATCTGCTACCACTGAGAACAGTCTAGATCTATCCTCTTTGGAACCCCCTTTCAGGTAGTTGAAAGCAGCTATCAAATCCCCCCTCATTCTTCTCTTCCGCAGACTAAACAATCCCAGTTCCCTCAGCCTCTCCTCATAAGTCATGTGTTCCAGGCCCCTAATCATTTTTGTTGCCCTCCGCTGAACTCTTTCCAATTTTTCCACATCCTTCTTGTAGTGGGGGGCCCAAAACTGGACACAGTACTCCAGATGAGGCCTCACCAATGTCGAATAGAGGGGAACGATCACATCCCTCGATCTACTGGCAATGCCCCTACTTATACGTCCCAAAATGCCATTGGCCTTCTTGGCAACAAGGGCACACTGTTGACTTATATCCATCTTCTCGTCCATTGTAACCCCTAGGTCCTTTTCTGCTGAACTGCTGCTGAGCCATTCGGTCCCTAGTCTGTAGCAGTGCATGGGATTCTTCCGTCCTAAGTGCAGGACTCTGCACTTGTCCTTGTTGAACCTCATCAGATTTCTTTTGGCCCAATCCTCTAATTTGTCTAGGGCCCTTTGTATCCTATCCCTACCCTCCAGCGTATCTACCTCTCTTCCCAGTTTAGTGTCATCTGCAAACTTGCTGAGGGTGCAATCCACACCATCCTCCAGATCATTTATGAAGATATTGAACAAAACCGGCCCGAGGACCGACCCTTGGGGCACTCCACTTGATACTGGCTGCCAACTAGACATGGAACCACTGATCACTACCTGTTGAGCCCGACAATCTAGCCAGCTTTTTATTCACCTTATAGTCCATTCATCCAGCCCATACTTCTTTAACTTACTGGCAAGAATACTGTGGGAGACTATGTCAAAAGCTTTGCTAAAGTCAAGGAACAACACGTCCACTGCTTTCCCCTCATCCACAGAGCCAGTTATCTCGTCATAGAAGGCAATTAGATTAGTCAGGCATGACTTGCCCTTGGTGAATCCATGCTGACTGTTCCTGATCACTTTCCTCTCCTCTAAGTGCTTCAGAATTGATTCCTTGAGGACCTGCTCCATGATTTTTCCAAGGACTGAGGTGAGGCTGACTGGCCTATAGTTCCCCAGATCCTCCTCCTTCCCTTTTTTAAAGATGGACACTACATTAGCCTTTTTCCAGTCATCTGGGACCTCCCCTGATCGCCATGAGTTTTCAGAGATAATGGCCAATGGCTCTGCAATCACATCTGCCAACTCCTTTAGCACTCTCGGATGCAGCGCATCTGGCCCCACGGACTTGTGCTCATCCAGCTTTTCTAAATAGTCCCGAACCACTTCTTTCTCCACAGAGGGCGGGTCACCTCCTCCCCATGCTGTGCTGCCCAGTGCAGCAGTCTGGGAGCTGACCTTGTTTGTGAAGACAGAGGCAAAAAAAGCATTGAGTACATTAGCTTTTTCCACATCCTCTGTCACTAGGTTGCCTCCCTCATTCAGTAAGGGGCCCACACTTTCCTTGGCTTTCTTCTTGTTGCTAACATACCTGAAGAAACCCTTCTTGTTACTCTTAACATCTCTTGCTAGCTGCAACTCCCGGTGTGATTTGGCCTTCCTGATTTCACTCCTGCATGCCCGAGCAATATTTTTATACTCCTCCCTAGTCATTTGTCCAATCTTCCACTTCTTGTAAGCTGCTTTTTTGTGTTTAACATCAGCAAGGATTTCACTGTTAAGCCAAGCTGGTCGCCTGCCATATTTACTATTCTTTCTACACATCGGGATGGTTTGTCCCTGTAACCTCACGAAGGATGCAGATGAAGTTTCCCTCCCCTCGGGTTAAAAGCCAAACCTAAATTATTCGTGACGATATCTACAACCCCGTCAGTAAACCTGTGATCTAGTTGCGCAGATTAAGAAGATATTTGAACCAGAAGGGGAGAAAAATCAGCTGTCTGCGTTTTGTGGCTGTGTAAACAATTCTAGGACAGTTGGCCACGTCCAGGTGATTTGGAACATGAACATCTGATGTTCCGTCAAAGAGAAGTTCTCTGTAGTTGGTGCTGCAATGCTTCCATCCGATCCCCACACGAAGGAATTCTCGTATACAGCAGGGATACAGACTGACTGCTAGTTTGCCATGCAAAATCTCATAAACCTTATGGTGAAGTTCTTGCACTATCTCCAGCTGATCCCCACTCAGCCCCTTGACAAATGCCGAGTTTATGGCTCAGTTCCCACAGCTCCCCAGATGAGAGCTGTTGTGCTAACTGGGCCTACAAATTTACCCTAATTGTGAGTTAAACTGTAAAAAGTGAAGGAACATTTATAGAGCGGGTAACAAAATGGAGAAACTAGAGCTACTGGTGCAGGAAGTGAAGCCAGATACTATAGGGATGTCAGAAACATGGTGGAATAGTCGCCATGACTGGAGTACAGGTATTGAAGGCTATGTGCTGTTCAGGAAAGACAGAAATAAGGATAAAGGTGGTGGAGCAGCATTGTATGTTAATGATGAGGTAGACTGTAAAGAAATTAGAAGTGATGGAAAGGATAACACAGAATCCATTTGGGTCAAAATCACTTTGGGAAAGAAAGCTACCAGAGGCTACTCTAGGATAGTGCTTGGGGTATGCTAAAGACCCCAGGATCCAATCTGGATATGGATTGACACCTTGTTAATATTTTTAATGAAATAAATACAATTGGAAATTGTATGATTATGGCAAACTTTAATGTCCCAGATATAGATTGAAGGACAAGTGCTACTAGTAATAGCAAGGCCCAGATTTTCCGGGTTGTGATAGCTGGCAGATGTCTTCATCAAACAGTCATCGAACCAACAAGAGCTGATGCCATTTCCGATTTAGAATTGGTGAGTAGTGAGGACATGGTTTGAGTGATCATGAGCTAATTCAGTTTAAACTGAATGAAAGGATAAACAAAAACAAATTTGCACATAGGGTCCCTGATTTCAAAAGTGCAAACTTTAAAATATTAAGGGAATTAGCTAGGGAAGTGGACTGGACTGAAGAACTCAAGGATCTGAATGTGGAGGAGGCCTGGAACTACTTTAAGTCAAAGTTGCAGAAACTCTACCTGCATCCCAAGAAAGGGGAAAAAATTCATAGGGAAGGGTTGCAGACTAAGTATCACAAAGAGGTGATAAAGAGAAAGCAGAAAGCCTACAAGAAATGGAAGATGGGAAGGATCAGCAAGGAAAGTGTAGGGATAAATGAGAACTGCTAAAAGCTAAGCAGAGTTGGACCTTTTAAAGGAAATTATGTCCACCTAAGTTAGGTTGGCGTACAGCCGATGCAGTAATTAAAGGAAAGAGGAAGTAGGATCGCCAAGCACTGAGGATGGGGTGGAGATTAAAGATAATCTATGCATGTCCCAACACCTAAAGAAATACTTTGCCTCAGTTTTTAATGAGGCTAAAGAAGAGCTTAGGGGCAATGGCAGGGTAGTTAATGGGAACGAGGATATGGAAGTAGAAATTACCATATCCAAGGTGAAAGACAAACTCAAACAGCTTAATGGGACTAAATTGGGGAGCCTGGATAATCTCCATCCAAAAATATTAAAGGAACTGGCACATGAAAATGGGAGCCCAATAGCAAGAATTTTTAATGACTCTGTAAAACTCATGGGTCACGACTGGAGAATTGCTAACATCGTATCTATTTTGAAGAAAAGGAAAAAAAGTGATCCAGGAAATTACAGGCCTCTTAGTTTGACCTCAACTGTATGCAATGTCTTGGAACAAATTTTGAAAGAGAAAGCAGTTAAGGACATAAAAGTAAACAGTAATTGGGACAGAATATAACATGGGTTTACAAAACATAGATCATGCCAGACCAACACGATCTCCTTCTTTGAGAAAAAAAAACTGATTTTTTTGACAAACGAAATGCAGTAGATCTAATCTATCTGGATTTCAGTAAGGCATTTGATAGAGTTCCACATGGGAAATTATTAGTTAAATTGGAGAAGATGGGGATGAATTTGAAAACTGGAAGGTGGATAAGAAACTGGTTAAAGGGAAGACTACAATGATCATACTGAAAGGTAAACTGTCAGGCTGGGCAAAATTTATTAGTAGAGATCCTCAGAGATCGGTCTTTGGACCAATCTTATTTAACATTTTTATTTCTGATCTTGGCACAAGAAGTGGGATTGTGCTAATAAAATTTGCAGATGACGCAAAATTGGGAGGTATTGCCAATATGGAGGAGGACCGGAATATCATACAACAAGATCTGGACGACCTTGAAAACTGGAGTAATAGAAATGGGATAAAATTTAATAGTGCAAACTTATGCACTTAGGGACTAACAAGAAGATTTTTTTCTATAAACTGGGGATTTATCAGTTACAAGTGACAAAGGAAGAGAAGACCTGAGTGTGTTGGTTGATCACGGGATAACTATGAGCTGTCAATGTGATTGCGGCCATGAAAAGGGCTAATACAGTCCTAGGATGCATAAGTGAGGTATATCCAGTAGAGACAAGGATAACGATACTAACACTTCCAAGGCACTGGTGAGACGTCATCTGGAGTACTGTGTGCAATTCTGGTCTCCCATGTTTAAGAAAGTTGAATTCAAACTGGAATAGGTGCAGAGAAGGGCTACTAGGATGATCCAAGGAATGGAAAACCTGCCTTGCGAGAGGAGACTCAAAGAGCTGGAGATATGACTGCTCTCTATAAATATGTCAGCGGGATAGATACCAGGGAGGGAGAGGAGTTATTTCAGTTAAGTGCCAATGTGGACACAAAAACAAATGGATATAAACTGGTTATCAACAAGTTTAGGCTTGAAATTAGACAAAGGTTTCTAACCATCAGAGGAGTGAAGTTCTGGAACAACCTCCCAAGAGGAGGAGGGGAGGCAAAAAACCTAACTGGTTTCAAGACTGAGCTTGATAAGTTTATAAAGGGGATGGTACAAGGAAATTGCCTACAACTGCATGCAGCCGATCTGCAACTGCTAGTAGCAAATAACCCCGAGATCCGGTGATGGAACACTAGATGGGGACGGTTCTGAGTTACTAGAGACTTCTTTCCCAGGGTCTTGCCCACATGCTCAGGGTCCAGCTGACCATCATATTTGAGGTCGGGAAGGATTTTTCCCTCAGGTCAGACTGGCAGAGACTCTGGGGGTTTTTAGTCTTCCTCTGCAGCATGGGACACAGGTCACTTTCAGGTTTAAACTACTACAAATGGTGGATTCTCTGTAACATTAAGTCTTTAAATCATGACTTGAGGACTTCAGTAACTCAGCCAGAGGTTATGAGTGTGTTACAGGGGTGGGTGGGTGAGGTTCTGTGGCTTGCAATGTGCAGGTCAGACAAGATGATCATGATGGTCACTTCTGACCTTAAAGTCCAAGATACCAGGCCAGAGAGAAGGAGCCAGATGACGTTTCCATCTCTACTGGCTAAATCCAAATACCACCTGGGATATCAAACTTTGTCACACGCCGCCCCCACCCCTTTGTGTATTCTTTTCCTTCCCCACATTATTTCTTCTCCTTCTCATCCCTCCCTCTCCTTTTTACTTCTATTTAATAAGAGTCTGGCTTAGCTGGCCAAGACTGCATATTTTGCAATTCTGCTGTAAGCCTGTGAGCAAAAAAAGGCAGCTACATGCAATGCCTTAAACAGTCTGAAGCTGGGACAAGTCTGCCAAGTCTCTGAGGGTATCCCCACACAGCAACTAGACACCTGCAGCTGGCCCGTGCCAGCTGACTTGGGTTCACAGGACTCTGGCTGTGGGGCTATTTCACTGCTGTGCAGACCACTGGGCTTGGGCTGCAATACAGACTGTAGGATCCTGCGAGGTGGGAAGGTCCCAGAACTCAGGCTCCAGCCTGAGCCTGTAACTCTACACAGCAGAGAAACAGCCCCGCAGCCTAAGCCCCACGAGTCTTCTTTGCTGTGTAAACATACTCTGTGTAAGCATACTCTGAATGCCTGACCAGACAGTGTGCTGGGTCTGTGTTTCTCAAGCAGTGAGGCTGCAAGAGTCAATACCAGAGCCAGAAACTGCATTTTGTCTCTTTGCTGTCCTTTTCTCTCCCCCTTTTGTGTTTATTCCTCTTGTCTTGTCTTCTAGGAACCAGGATTGGACCTGAACAGCAGCAGCAGCAATGACAGAGCGAAGTCCTCATGTTGCTCTGGATATTTCAGGAGCTGCACTGCTCTGGAGTGAATGTGTCCAACCCTCCTTAGCCAGAGGGATGGGGCAGTCACGGTAACGTGTCTTGATAGTAAGAGCAAATACAGTAGAGCGAGAGGGAAACCCACGCGGGGAAAGAGAAAAGCTATGAACCATAATAGCACAACTACCTCTCCAAAAGGCAGAAGAAAATCTCCCAGTTTGGGCGGTGCTAGTTGGGGATGGACCTACCCATCCTGCTGTGGAACTCCTGCTCCATTCCCTTGATGGCTTTGCTGCTTCTTCTGTCCCTCCTCTTCCTGACTGCACAAGGACTCGGTAGCACCAGCCTTGGGAAAGATGCAGGATGTCAGCAGTCTCATATTGCTAACCAAAACGTTTGTATCACAAGGTGAAGACACCAATTTAAAATTGCTCTTTAAAACAAGGCATGGTCTCCTTCGCTTGAGATACATTACAGCACCCAAGGAACTAGCTAGGGTTATAGATGGGGAAAGAAAAGGAGGACTTGTGGCACCTTAGAGACTAACCAATTTATTTGAGCATAAGCTTTCGTGAGCTACAGCTCACTTCATCGGTTGCATTCAGTGGATAATACAGTGAGGAGATTTATATACACACAGAACATGAAAAAATGGGTGTTATCATACACACTGTAAGGAGAGTGATCACTTAAGATGAGCTATTACCAGCAGGAGAGCAGGGGCTGGGGGGAAGAAAACCTTTTGTAGCGATAATCAAGGCGGGCCATTTCCAGCAGTTAACAAGAACGTCTGAGGAACAGTGGGTGGTGGTAGTGGGGGGAAATAAACATGGGGAAATAGTTTTACTTTGTGTAATGACCCATCCACTCCCAGTCTCTATTCAAGCCTAAGTTAATTGTATCCAGTTTGCAAATTAATTCCAATTCAGCAGTCTCTCGTTGGAGTCTGTTTTTGAAGTCTTTTTGTTGTAATATTGCAACTTTTAGGTCTGTAATCGAGTGACCAGAGAGATTGAAGTGTTCTCCGACTTGTTTATGAACGTTATAATTCTTGACATCTGATTTGTGTCCATTTATTCTTTTACGTAGAGACTGTCCAGTTTGACCAATGTACATGGCAGAGGGGCATTGCTGGCACATGATGGTATAGATCACATCGGTAGATGTGCAAGTGAATGAGCCTCTGATAGTGTGACTGATGTGATTAGGCCCTATGATGGTGTCCCCTGAATAGATATGTGGACACAGTTGGCAATGGGCTTTGTTGCAAGGATAGGTTCCTGGGTTAGTGGTTCTGTTGTGTGGTTGCTGGTGAGTATTTGCTTCAGGTTGGGGGGCTGTATGTAGGCAAGGACTGGCCTGTCTCCCAAGATCTGTGAGAGTGATGGGTCGTCCTTCAGGATAGGTTGAAGATCCTTGATGATGCGTTGGAGAGGTTTTAGTTGGGGGCTGAAGGTGATGGCTAGTGACGTTCTGTTATTTTCTTTGTTGGGCCTGTCCTGTAGCAGGTGACTTCTGGGTACTCTTCTGGCTCTGTCAGTTTGTTTCTTCACTTCAGCAGGTGGGTATTGTAGTTGTAAGAATGCTTGATAGAGATCTTGTAGGTGTTTGTCTCTGTCTGAGGGGTTGGAGCAAATGTGGTTGTATCGTAGAGCTTGGCTGTAGACGATGGATCGTGTGGTGTGGTCTGGGTGAAAGCTGGAGGCATGTAGGTAGGAATAGCGATCAGTAGGTTTCCGGTATAGGGTGGTGTTTATGTGACCATCACTTATTAGCATCGTAGTGTCCAGGAAGTGGATCTCGTGTGGACTGGTCCAGACTGAGGTTGATGGTGGGATGGAAATTGTTGAAATCATAGTGGAATTCCTCAAGGGCTTCTTTTCCATGGGTCCAGATGATGAAGATGTCATCAATATAGCGCAAGTAGAGTAGGGGCATTAGGGGACGAGAGCTGAGGAAGCATTGTTCTAAGTCAGCCGTAAAAATGTTGGCATACTGTGGGGCCATGCAGGTACCCATAGCAGTGCCGCTGATTTGAAGGTATACATTGTCCCCAAATGTGAAATAGTTATGGGTGAGGACAAAATCACAAAGTTCAGCCACCAGGTTTGCCGTTACATTATTGGGGATAGTGTTCCTGACGGCTGGTAGTCCATCTTTGTGTGGAATGTTGGTGTAGAGGGCTTCTACATCCATAATGGCCAGGATGGTATTTTCAGGAAGATCACCGATGGACTGTAGTTTCCTCAGGAATTCAGTGGTGTCTCGAAGATAGCTGGGAGTGCTGGTAGCGTAGGGCCTGAGGAGGGAGTCTACATAGCCAGACAATCCTGCTGTCAGGGTGCCAATGCCTGAGATGATGGGGCGCCCAGGATTGCCAGGTTTATGGATCTTGGGTAGCAGATAGAATACCCCAGGTCGGGATTCCAGGGGTGTGTCTGTGCGGATTTGTTCTTGTGCTTTTTCAGGGAGTTTCTTGAGCAAATGGTGTCGTTTCTTTTGGTAACCCTCAGTGGGATCAGAGGGTAATGGCTTGTAGAAAGTGGTGTTGGAGAGCTGCCTAGCAGCCTCTTGTTCATATTCCGACCTATTCATGATGACTACAGCACCTCCTCTGTCAGCCTTTTTGATTATGATGTCAGAGTTGTTTCTGAGGCTGTGGATGGCATTGTGTTCTGCACGGCTGAGGTTATGGGGCAAGTGATGCTGCTTTTCCACAATTTCAGCCCGTGCACGTCGGCGGAAGCACTCTATGTAGAAGTCCAGTCTGTTGTTTCGACCTTCAGGAGGAGTCCACCTAGAATCCTTCTTTTTGTAGTGTTGGTAGGAAGGTCTCCGCGGATTAGTATGTTGTTCAGAGGTGTGTTGGAAATATTCCTTGAGTCAGAGACGTCGAAAATAGGATTCTAGGTCTCCACAGAACTGTATCATTCTGGGGGTGGAGGGGCAGAAGGAGAGGCCCCGAGATAGGACAGATTCGTCTGCTGGGCTAAGAGTATAGTTGGATAGATTAACAATATTGCTGGGTGGGTTAAGGGAACCATTGCTGTGGCCTCTTGTGGCATTGTAGTAGTTTAGATAGTTTAGTGTCCTTTTTCTTTTGTAGAGAAGCAAAGTGTGTGTTTCAAAGTAACAGCCATGTTAGTCTGTATTTGCAAAAAATAAAAGGAGTACTTGTGGCACCTTAGAGACTAACCAATTTATTTAAGCATAAGCTTTCGTGAGCTATAGCTCACCTCATTGGATATAAGTGGCTTGTCTAGTTTTTGTAAAGTCCAGCCACGAGGAAGTTTGTGTGGAAGGTTGTTTTTTAATGAGAGTATCCAGTTTTGAGAGCTCATTCTTAATCTTTCCCTGTTGCTGTAGAGGATGTTGATCAGGTGGTTCCACAGTTTCTTTGAGACCGTGTGGCACAAGCTGTCAGCATAGTCTGTATGGTATGTATGGTATGATGGGAAAAGAACATTCATCTTGGGCCATACGGGGTGGGCAGGTGTTTACTACATTTAGACAAAGTTCCACATCACGCAGTTTAGACTCCCCTCCCCCCTCACCTAAGGGCCAACTTTAGGCATCTGCACCTCCTGCAGAGGCCCCAAATTCTCCTAAACACCACCCATCTCCTGGGACCAATGAAGGACTGATCTCTAGTGCTAATTTCCTAGGGTTTGGTGTCCTGTCCAGTTTTAAGGGCCCCAGGTGATGGAGCTTCCATGATATCCTTGATGAGACTAGAATCCACAAGCTAATCCACATCACTGCTCCAAAAGTCCTTCCTGTAGAAAAGACTGGTCTAGTAGCCTTAGGTGACTGTGGACCTTGAACTCCTGAGTTTTGCTTCTCGCTCACTGTAATGCTTGAGTAAATGACTCCCTTCACCCTGCATCAATTCCCCAACCTGTGAAATGGGGAGGATAGTCCTTACCTAGCTCACTGGTATGTTGAGAGGTTTAGCATCAGTGAAGTGTTTTGAAAAGCTTGAATTTACCATGGCCAAATTATCTCCCCTGATCTTCCCTTCCTCTCCATTCCCTGCAGTCTCTGTAAGGATGGTTGGCACCATCACCACCCTCACCTTCATTCAGGCCCATAACCTGGGAGTTTCCTTTCATTCCTCTCTCTCCTTTCCCCACATATGCAAGTCATATCCAACTCTTGCCACTTCTTCCTCCATAACCTCTCTATCTCTGCAGCTAAGAGCTCATGTCCAGGCCTTTATTTCCCATATCGACCTCTACAACTCCTCCTCTTCTCTGGCCTCCCTGCCATCCACTTCACCTTCTCCAGTCCACAAAAAGGTCACTGTGCATTATCCCCTTGCTTCTTTAGGGTCACTGATTGCTTAGGAGTCCCAATAATTCATGAGTGAAGGACTTCACCCCTGAGTACCAATTAAAGTCAAGTGCTGCAGCTAAAATCTTACCAAGAGTTCCGACACTGCTAGCCTTCCATATGGCTCCTCCTCACAACTGGAAGAAGAACGAGAACTGTCCCAAGGACTGCTCAGTGCATCAATGTCCTGAAATACAGAAGGAGGCGTCCAGGTCAGAGCCCACTGCACTTTCAGGCAGTTATATTTTGATTTCCTAACATCTCTGTGTCATTTCAACAGGATATGGTGTTCTCCTTCAGCTGCTGCAGAGCGCTGCGGCCAGTAAACAGGTGGTGCTGTGTTCCATCACAAAGGTAGCTGCATTTCAACATGGGGAAGTCACAAAGTAATTGCTATTTTTATGGTCCATAAAATGCGTTGAAGTCCTCCTGCATGAAAATTGCCATACTGGATATCAAAGATATAAGACCACAGTGAAGGCTGACCAATAAGATATTAACCCTGCAATGTTCAGGAAGATTTTAATCATTTCAGGTATGCTTTGCAAGGGTGGTAAGCACATTATATCTTCCATACACTCACCAGAACTGGTCTTTTGCTAACAAATAAACTAGTTAATTGGCTTAAATATAAAATATATGTGAAAGTAAAAGGTATGGAGTTGAAATGTTAAAACTTGACTGATCTGAATATAAGTCTGTGTTGTTTTAAGCTTTCAAGACTGGATTACCTAGCTAGAAGGCCAGATATGGATTGCTAACTGCATTTCATTTTTGCACTGTACATGGTGAAAGATGCTGTCACTATATACAATGTGGAAGAGAAATCACCATGATAATTACTGTAATGAAAACTGGAAGGAAAGTTTGTGGTTGGAGCCAGAAAAGCAGCTATATTTAAAAGTTTCCTTCTTACTCAAGCAATCTTCTCCTGTGTATCTCTGAGTCACACTGTAGCTGCTCAGTTCACTAACACAAATTGCTCTCCCAACTACAACAATGCAGCTATGGCTGAGAGGTGGATTCTGATCTGCCTCGTGCATTCCACACTACGCTGGAAGACCTGTCAGCTGAGAGCCTGACTGCTACCTTCCCAAAACTCTTCTGGCTGCTCTTCCATGTGACTCCCCACTCTTCCTCTATTCACATAAATGATCCGTGAGAAGCACGAATACTGCCACGAATACTATTACTCAGCATCACAAATTATAATGCAGACTTGGAAGTGAGTGCATGAGTCATAATACCATAGACCATATAATGCAACAATAGCGAACTGATTCAGTAACAGCCTCTGCCTTATTCTCTTTTTCCAAGTCTAGCCACTACCACTTCCTAAGATCAGTTAGCTATTTCAGGTTAAGGATTTTAGACAACAAGTTACAGTTTTGTTACTGTGCGCAAACTAACTTCGTGTGCGGATTCCTTCTCCCATATACAGATACCACCTCTCCTGCTTTTCCCCATAACCCTGAATCCATGGCAGACTCCTCAGCAAAGATGCAGGTGAGCAGTGAAGTGAACATGTTCTAACTCTCACATGGCCCTAGGTCTGACTAAGCGTTTCCACTAGAAAACAAACAAAATTTGGGTTTTTCTGGAGAAGTTTTGCGCTGAGGTTTTCGGTTTACTTGGATGCTGAGCTCAGGGGGATGAACTGGCATCAGAAAACGAGCACCACGCCAAATCATAGAGTTCTGCACCATCACACTCACAGGGCAGAGATCCAGGAAGAGGGATGGGGCCAAGCGTCCAGCTTTCAACTGGAATGCCCGGTCAAAAAGGGACCCTGGTGGCGGTGCTGACTGGGCTGTTAAAAGTCTGGTCAGCAGTGCAGCAGGGGCCCAGGGCTAAGGCAGGCTCCCTACCTGCCCTGGCTCTGCACTGCTCCCAGTGCTGAGGCAGCCAGGGAGGCTCCATGTGCTGCCCCCACCCCTTGTACCAGCTCCGCAGCTCCCACTGGCCGGGAACCACGACTAATGGGAGCTGCAGGGGCGGTGCCTGTGGGTGTGAAGGGAGCATGCGCTGTGCAGAGCTGCCTGGCCGTCCATGTGCCTAGAGGCCGCAGGGACCTGGCAGCCGCTTCCTCGGAGCCATGATAATCGCCGCTAGGACCCCACGCCCCTTCCTGCACCCCAACCTCCTGCCCCAGCCTGGAGTCCCCCCCCAGCCCCACCCCCAGGTAGAGTCCTCATTCCTCCTGCACCTCAACCCAAAGCCTCCTCCTGCACCCCAAACCTCTCATCCCTGGCCCCACCCCAAAGCCTACACCCCCAGCCCAGAGCCCATACCCCCTCCCACACCCCAACCCCCTGTCCCAGCCCAGTGAAAGCGAGTGAGGGTTGGGAAGAGCGAGCGATGGAGGGAGCGGGGACGGAGCAAGCGGGGGCAGGGCCTCGGAGAAGGGGTGGGAGATGGGAAGGACAGGGGTGTTCGTTTTTGTATGATTAGAAAGTTGGCAACCCTAGATGGGGAGGGGTGTCCCTCTGTGGCCCCAATTTTAAAGGCACAGATGTGAACGCTCCCTCACACCTGGGACCAGTTCATAAACTGAGAGGCAAACCCCATACTGCTCCTGCTAAGGTTATTCCTGGGGGTACGTACCATGTGGCAGGCCTGGCTGCCGTCTCTGGGAGCTGCCTAGCAGTGCAGAAGGGCATGGAGCGGGGGTTGTAGGTGGGCAACTGGAGTGGGCAGAGGGTGACACCCAGGGGCATAAGGGGGCCTAGCACCTGAGGGAGGACTTAGGGCAAGGAAATGGAGACGGTGGGGGGGTGAAGCTGAGGCTGAGAGGCTAGGGGTCCCGAAAGGGCAAAAGCCGGTACTGGGCAGGCCTAGGAAGTGGAAGGGGCCTGGAGTCGGGGGGGAGCTGGAGCTGCCTGGGCAGCGGAGGGAAGAGATTGGGGTGGTCCGGCACTTGGGGGGGGGAAGCTGGAGTTGCCTGGGGAGTGGAGGGAAGAGATTGGGGTGGTCCGGCGCTCGGGGGGGTGGGGAGCTAGAGCTGCCTGGGCAGCGGAGGGAAGAGATTGGGGTGGTCCGGCGCTCGGAGTGGGGAGCTGGAGCTGCCTGGGCAGCGGAGGGAAGAGATTGGGGTGGTCCGGCGCTTGGGGGGGGGGGGGGGGCTGGAACTGTCTGGTGCTGAGGAGCAGAGGAGTCTGTGGGATGGGGCGGGGGGCTGCAAGGAGGCAGCTGGGGCTTTCTGGCACTGAGGGGCACTGCGGCCTGTGGAGGGGGTCTGGTTGGGATGGAGCGGGGGTGGGGCTTTCTGGTGCAGAGGGGAGTGGGCCTGCCTAAGGGGGAGGTGCCGTGCCCTGACCGGCTGGGGGTGGGGCTGTCTATGGGGGAGGGACCGTGTATGGGGGGGCGTGTCACCACTGGCTGGGGGCGGGGCTGTCTCTGGGGGTTGCTGTGGGGGAGGGGCTGTCTCTGGGGGTTGCTGTGGGGGAGGGGCGGTGTCGCGGGTGGCTGGGGGCTGGGCTGTCTCTGGGGGTTGCTGTGGGGGAGGGGCTGTCTATGGGGGTTGCTGTGGGGGAGGGGCGGTGTCGCGGGTGGCCGGGGGCGGGGCTGTCTCTGGGGGTTGCTGTGGGGGAGGGGCTGTCTATGGGGGTTGCTGTGGGGGAGGGGCGGTGTCGCGGGTGGCTGGGGGCGGGGCTGTCTCTGGGGGTTGCTGTGGGGGAGGGGCTGTCTATGGGGGTTGCTGTGGGGGAGGGGCGGTGTCGCGGGTGGCTGGGGGCTGGGCTGTCTATGGCGGTTGCCGTGGGGGAGGGGCTGTCTATGGGGGTTGCTGTGGGGGAGGGGCGGTGTCGCGGGTGGCCGGGGGCGGGGCTGTCTATGGCGGTTGCTGTGGGGGAGGGGCTGTCTATGGGGGTCGCTGTGGGGGAGGGGCGGTGTCGCGGGTGGCCGGGGGCGGGGCTGTCTATGGCGGTTGCTGTGGGGGAGGGGCTGTCTATGGGGGTCGCTGTGGGGGAGGGGCGGTGTCGCGGGTGGCCGGGGGCTGGGCTGTCTATGGCGGTTGCTGTGGGGGAGGGGCTGTCTATGGGGGTCGCTGTGGGGGAGGGGCGGTGTCGCGGGTGGCCGGGGGCGGGGCTGTCTATGGCGGTTGCTGTGGGGGAGGAGCTGTCTATGGGGTCGCGTGGCGGGGGGCGGGGCTGCCAGGTAACCGCCGCACGTAGCTCCCGTCTGCTGCCAACGGCCGCCCGCGCCAGGCGGCCCCCAGTGAGAACTGACCAACCCGCGGCGGCCAATCGTTGAGCCGGGCTGGGTGAAAGGGGCGGAGCGATCTCAGGAGGCGAACCAATGGGAGCGGAGAAAAGCGAAGGGGCGGGGACAGTTTCATAGCCCTCGCTGGCGGCACAGAGGAATCCGGGGAGGCCCCTAGTCCCCCTTCCCGCTGCATCCCCCGCCGCCCCCTCGCGGCGCTGAGCGAGTGCCCAGGTGCATTGTGGGTACGCGGGTCGGCATTGGCCAGGGTCTGGGCGGGGCCCGGCCAGGGGGCCCGGGGGGCGCAGGGCTGAGGAGTGCGGGGCCCGGCCAGGGGGGCCCGGGGGGCGCAGGGCTGAGGAGTGCGGGGCCCGGCCGGGGGGCCCCGGGCTGAGGAGTGCGGGGCCCGGCCGGGGGGCCCCGGGGGGCGCAGAGCTGAGGAGTGCGGGGCCCGGCCGGGGGGCCCCGGGGGGCGCAGGGCTGAGGAGTGCGGGGCCCGGCCGGGGGGCCCCGGGGGGCGCAGGGCTGAGGAGTGCGGGGCCCGGCCGGGGGGCCCCGGGGGGCGCAGGGCTGAGGAGTGCGGGGCCCGGCCGGGGGGCCCCGGGGGGCGCAGGGCTGAGGAGTGCGGGGCCCGGCCGGGGGGCGCAGGGCTGAGGAGTGCGGGGCCCGGCCGGGGGGCCCCGGGGGGCGCAGGGCTGAGGAGTGCGGGGCTAGGAGGGGGCAGGGCCCAGGAGGGGGCACGGCCCAGCCAGAAGGCCTGGGGGGTGCAGGGGCAGGGCATAGCTACAGGGCTTGGGGTGTACTGGGCTGGGCAGGGGAATGTGCAGGGCTGGCAGGTACAGGGTATAGGACAGGGGGGTGCGGGGTCAGGAGGGGACAGGGCCTAACCACAGGGCCTGGGGTGTGCAAGGCTGGGGTGGGCACCCGTGCAGCCAGAGGACTTGGGGGTACTGGGCCTAGGACAGGGGTAGGGATATCCCAGGATGGCGGCACTGCAGCCTGGCTCCTTCAGCCTAGCCCTGTCTCACTCCAGCTGTGGGAGCAGCTCCATTAGCTGCTGGGAGTATTGGGCTGTTACCTCTCTGGACAGGAAGTGGATGTGATGCGCACGCTCCACCAGCATGTGGCAGCAGCACTGACCCTTGCAGAGCCCATCCCTGCAATGCTGGAGTGAGGTGATGATGCCTGGAGCCATGGCACCCTTGGTGATGTTCACGAGGGGAGCTTCCCCCAGGGAACTACTGCACGCCAGCTACTCATCAAGGTCCTGCCCTACTGAAGTCAGTAGGGACGTTACCATCCACATTAACTGATGCAGGCTCAGGCCCCAAGTCCAGAATCTAAATACCCCAGGTGTCAATAACCAGACACTGACATAGGGCATGAACTAGAGGTAGGACTGCACAGTCAGGACCAAAAACAGAACAGGGATATGAATGACATGAGCAGCAATCCTCATGAAGTGAACTATTCTTAATCATATCACAAACAACCAGGCTGGCTACATATTCATATCCTAGATTGATGGCTGTGTCAAATAGAGGTCCCCAAACATCTAGGCCTTGTAACTTGTATCCTGTAACTTTAAATTCATTATTCCTAGGTGTGGAAGGATTTCTTTTTTTTATTGGTTGATGTCGGTAAAGCTCAGTTTCCCTGTACACTCCCAAACTGACAACAAAAATATTTTCAGCGATAACAATAGAAATGTACAGACAGGCAATGTAAGAAAGATGCTGCTTGAGAACTTACTGTGGTTTAGAATGTTGAATGAGGCTTGTTACAAATGGACTAGCGTATGAATAGTGAACAGGTGTGATTTATTGATTTAAGGATATTTAATTTGTATGATTTTGACAATTTGTGTTTTAACAGTTTGTAAAGCTTTGCCTTTTTGAATATCAGTGTCTATTGTCCTTAGTCTGCGCCCCCCCCCCCCATATCCCACAATTGAAAATTTAAACGGATAAAAATCTCAAAAAAAATGCTTAAAAATAAACATTGATATCAATCAAAATTATAAAAAAGTTAAATTCTGCCAAGAGTAATTATTTTCCAGTTTAATTTCTCTCACTTGACTTAGTTACATGCCACTTTGTGTCCCAGCCAGCAATCACACCAAAATATCACTGATTTGTTAAGTAACCAAAATAAACAAATCCTGGACACTTTAGAGTCTTTAAATCGGGATTTGACATCTTTTTAAGAGGAGAGAGGTTTTGTCTGGTTAAACCACAAGTTATTGGCCCTGATACAGGAATCGCAGCATGAAATTCTATGGCCACGTTATGCAAGAGGTTAGATTAGATTATCATAGCGGTCCTTCTGGTGTTAAAATCTGTGAACTTCCTTTACATCACCTCCATTTGACAAATGAGGAGAAGGTGGCATGTTGAGGAGAAATGACCCACACAGCAAGTCAAGAGCAGAGCTAGGAACAGAAACCAGGAGTCCTGATTCCCTGTCACCAAGCCAATATCTATGTTAAATTCAACATTACCTTTGAAAAAGAGGAGATAAAAGTCTGTGATTGTCAGTCTAGTATTTCTGACATCTTTATGGGGAAACTGGAGACTTGCAGCTTGTGTGGGAGGTTTTCTTCATGTGTCTATCTCTGCAGCTGGAATGGGTCTGATGACTAAATTCATTGACACAGTACTGTGGAACAGCTCAGGTACTGTCAGAGATCCCCTGGGCTAAATCCCAACCTTTTATCCAAATTAAATAACATTCCTGGTCAGCCTCAACAATGCACGTGAAGCTGATCAAATCAAGTAAATGAATATTTTACATTTCTGTGGAACTTTTCAGTTTCAGATATTTAGAAATGACTGGCAACAGCTGTTTGGTGTGTGGAAACACTGTGCAACCTAACTATCGTGGCTGCTGCTACAATACCAGCAGGAATAGCTGGGAATACCCTACTCTGAAATACAGCCACCCTGCTGTGAGTCAGGAATCTGGGACATGGATCAACAGAGAGAATTTTGGACCAAGGACTTCAGAGCAAAAACCCTACTTATGAAAAGTGCCATGGAATCCTTAATACATACATAGAACAAACAGAATATTGGCACTCAAGGTCTCATCTAAAAGACCTTCATGCAGTAAACTGCATGGAGCTCATCAGTTTATTGACCTTGGTTGGAAGGATGAAGAGCTAGGGGAACCCTGCTGGAATCTGAAGCTGTGATTTCATAGAATCTGAGTGTCTGGAGGCTCCTGGTTAGCAGTTGCAAAAACTGCTTTAGCTAAGAAAACCTATCATTTCCTACCAAAAACTCTTTGGTGAGAGGCTGGAATATTTTAAGCCGTGCAAATCAGAATTCTGCTTCGTTAGAACGGAGTTCCAGCTTGTTGCTTTTAAAGGAATATGTTCCAAGGGAAGTCTTGTCTCGAAAGGAAGGTTTGGAAAGAAGATGTAATGGAACAAATAAATTGTTTCAGTTCCATTCTCTTCTGAGCCCCAGATCCCTGCCACGTACTGAATGGCCAGCAGAGAGGGATATCACTCCATTCCCCTTTGTGTAGGATGGCAGGCATGGAAATCTCATTTTGCGGTTAAGTTTTGACATCAGGATTAAAAAGAGTTTAATCGGGTTAATTTCACTTCACCAGGTGACTGCTGCGTGGGTGGGACGCAGCACGCACTGGGTTCTCTTGAAAACACTTCAGGCTTCTACTGGGCCTGGAGTAACTATGATGTGCTCAACAACAGCTTACACCCAGTGCTTAAAAATACCACCAATGGTATTGCTCCTTCCTCTTTCTAAAAAGTGTCACATCATCTTGGACAGCTGCTTGTGAGATGGACACCAGCTGGAAGACGGGACCTCAGCCTAAATTCTCCGAAGCAGAGCATCTCTCTGGAGCACCCATTGTGCTATGCTGCAACACAGCTGTTCTTAAACGGTGGCCCCTGGACCAATTGGTAAGCCTCAGGGCATTTGGTCCCCACATAGCGGGCTGGCCACATAGGGCTGGCTTCTCCTCCTTGTAGGCAGCTTCTGCACTTCATCAAAAGCTAGTTTCAAATGCTATACAAATCTCCCCTGAAGAAGTGTTATCCCAGTGTGAGAGACTCACCCGAGCCCACCTTGGCTCACTGGGTTTACTAACAAGAGTGTGATGCCAATGAGCCGCACCAAGGTTTCCACTTGGGACGGAGCTTGGATGAAGGTACCTAGAAGAGGCCAGTCAACAGCTGGCCAAGGGAAGCCATTTTCTCCACAGAAGAGGAGGGCTGGCAAGGGTTCCCAGGCACACACTGAGTTTGACAAGAGAAGCTTCATCGTGAATGAAGGGCTGGAGTGGATGGGCTGCCCATGCGGGGGAATAGCTCCCCCATCCAGGTGAAACTCATGTCTCAGTCAGTCCAACTCAACCGTGCTGGGGAGGTGAGGGGCTGGCACAGATCTCTGGATAGATCAACAGGTGGCACAGGGCAGGATACCTAGGGAGAGGGGCTGGCCCAGGCAGGTGAGGGGCTGGCCCAGGCAGGTGAGGGGCTGGCCCAGGTGAGGGGCTCCCCAGGCAGGTGAGGGGCTGGCCCTGGGCGGGTGCGGGGCTCCCGGGCGGCGAGGCGGGGCTGGCCCCTGGGACGTCCCGGCAGGGGGTGCGGCTGAGCGGCGGGGGCGGCGGCCCCGCCATGCGGAAGTGCTGGGCGGCTGCTGCCGAAGTCAGGAGCCCGGCCCGGCTGACAGCGGCCCCCGGGCAGCGAGGGGAGCAGCCCGGCAGGAGGGTCCAGGAGCCTCCCGGCGCAGGGTGAGTCGCGGTCCCCTCCTCCCCGGGCTCCGAACCCCCCCCGGGGACCCGTGACTCCCACCCCCGAGTGCCCCAGCGCCCCTCCCTTGCTGGGGGAGCCCCTGAGTCCCTGTCCTGTGCCAGCCCTAGAGCCCTATACCTGTCCTGTGCCAGCCCCTGCCCAGGGTCAGCCCCTCCCTATGCCGGCTCCTCATGTGTCCAGGGTCAGCGCGAACAGGTGGGGGGCTGGCACAAGTGCCTGGGGAATGGCGCCTCTATTTATTGTGGTGAAAAGTTTCCTGGACCGGGACCCCAACCCCGTGGGAGAGAGAGAGAAACTGAAAGCTGGTGGGTCCCCAGATGAGGGGCTGGTGGGAGCTGAGGCAGCCCCCCTGCCCCCGGGAGCTGCTCTGCCCCCACCCCCTGGTGTCATTAGCGCAGAGCTCTTGATCCAGCCGATATTGTTTTTTCACGCTGATCCAAGTGAGGTGCGGCACAAGCGGGTTTATCTCTGAGTGCTGGAAACACAAACCTCCCAGATGGGCTCACTTCTCCTCACTGTCCTGCTTCTTCCTCACTGAGATAACGCACTCTGCTCTCCTGAGTCGTGTGTGGGCACACAAGCGTGCACACGTGCTCTCTCCCTGCAGAGTTGTGTGTGTGTGTGTGTGTACATACACTCTCTCTGTGCAGGGTTGCATGTGTATACACACACGCGCTCTCTCTCTCTCTCTCCCTGCAGAGTTGTGTGTGTGTGTGTGTGTACATACACTCTCTCTGTGCAGGGTTGCATGTGTATACACACACGCGCGCTCTCTCTCTCTCTCCCTGCAGAGTTGTGTGTGTGTGTGTGTGTACATACACTCTCTCTGTGCAGGGTTGCATGTGTATACACACACGCTCTCTCTCTCTCTCCCTGCAGAGTTGTGTGTGTGTGTGTACACTCTCTCCCCCCCCCCCCCCGCAGGGTTGTGCTCTCGTTCTCTCTCTCTGTCTCTCCAGAGTTGTGTCTACACACAAACCCCTTGCGTACAAATTAAAGGAAGCTCCCCCTTCCCCAAAACGGCAGGTGGGGAATAAAGACCAAAAGTTTCCTGCCGCCATTGGCGTGCGGCACAGACCTAGCAGGCTGCTCCGGAGAGCAGGACCTGCTGTGGAGATGGGCCCAGAAGGGTCCCATGCTAGATGAAGAGAGGGAGCGGGGAGAGTAGCAGGAGACCGCGCTGTTAGAGGGTTTACTTCTCACAATCAATGCAAGAGCTTTAATTGGGTTAGTCCCCCTTGTGCCTATTCCTCTGTGTGCCATGTTCCCACCTTCCCCAATTCCCCACGGAGGAACATTTTTTCCCCATGTTAAGCTATTTTTCTCGGCTCAGTGACACATAGGTAGTGGGCAATCCGCTGGCAAATACCTAGGAGAAGCAGGATTAAATTAATAAAGACCCTGGCAGACAGTGTAGGTTTTATTGACAGTTTGTCAAAGGAGTTTTCAATGCTACAATGAAGACAAAATTAGGAAAACCCATCACACAATGTGGCTTTTAACCTTCCCCTGCCAGGATTGTATTCAACCGCCACAGTCCGAGAGAGGCAGCTTGTGGCACTGAATTCTAAACAAACAGGAAATAGACGAGTGGGATTTGCTGGGCCAAGGCGAACAAATTGGAAACGAATAACAACTTTAAAAAATTCTCTCAGTGCCAACAATTGAGGGGTTTGTTAGGAACAAGGAGATGAGATTTCTTAAAAAAAAACAAAAAAAAAACAACAAACCAATGCAAATGTGACCTTTAGTTCGCGAGCCTCCCTTTAAAAAAGAGACAATTAGGATGAATATGGGGGAAACTCAACAAAAGCACAGTCGTTGATCGTATAACCCCCACCCAATCCTGCACTGGCTGACGGTGGCTGGATTGAATGTCATAGGCCTGCCCACCTGTCGTCTCTAGAACTTCAGGATAGTTTTTTTCCTATCAATGGCAGCTTCACAGAGATGGTGGTGGTGGTGTTTACCTTTCTCCAAAGCAACAGGCCCTGGCCATTGCCAAAGGCAGCATACCAGCCTAGATGGCTCACCATGCTTCTGGACAAGTTGCAGCAGGGTTAACTGGTCATCCCTCCCAGAGCCCAGTTCTCCTTGTAATAATAAACTCATCCCTTGAATACAGGTGCTAGGAGGTGAAAGGGGAGTTCCCCTCCTTAAGCAAGGCTGTAATGACAAACACAATGACCCAGGCAGGGTGGCACAGTAGAAGCTGGTTCAGAATGCTGAATTTGTCATTTTAACAGCATGCTTCCCTGTTCCTTTCAAAAACCTAGCCCAGAATAGCAGCTGGAGGGTGGGGGAAGCCAGGCTGTTGCAGCAGAAAGGGGCAGGAGGACCTGAGTCACACACTAAACAGGGACCTGTGTGTGGATGTAAGTGTTCAAACTTGGGTGCTTCTAGCCAGACACAGAATAAGGACACTTATTTAATTGCTTAAGTGTGGATTTAGTTGTCTAAATATAGACACCCAACTCTGAAAAATGTGACCATAATATAATTGCCCAGGATAGCGTATAAAGTCCTGCAAAACTTTAGGGACCAATCCTACAAGGCTCTCCTGGACAATTCTCCCTCGGATAATATTGCCTAGGAGAGCCAGTATTAATTGACAGCTGCTGTTAAGGTTTCATTGCTCCCAGAGATTACACTATAGATTCCCTGGGAGCTGGGATTGTCTCCCGGGGTTCTGAAATGTACATGTGTTTTTATTACAAAGGTCTGAAGTCATCTGCAAAACAGCTAATCCGAGTTCCCTCTCTCTACCTAGGTATTTAGGTACTGTTGAGTCACAGGCACAGACCTATGGGAAAGTGAGAGACTTAAGTACTGCAACCTAAGCTGGGTGTCACTCTTGCCTGCCTGGGGTTTGGTTGCTTGCATATGAATTCCTTCCTTTTAACTGAGCTTCTGGTACTGCAAGATTTCCAAGACAAGGCAAGACATGTGGTCTGTCCAGCACCTACCACGGTGGGGCCCTGATTGAGGTCTCCGGGGGTTACTTGCGGTACAAATAAGAGGGGAAATGAAGGGGGTTGTTACGGACATGGCTAGGCTGTTTATACTCCTCCTCCCAAAGTTATGGAGTTTTCACGCTTGGTAGCTGAAAACCCATGTCTATTTCTGATGATTTGAGGAAGTGTCTCTCTCATTTTTATTTCAGATACTGAAGTTAGAAAAAACCCCAACCCGAATTTCAAATTCCCCTCTCTAACATCGAATTCAAAGCCAGACCTCCATGGGCTTCCAAGAAGTCTTGGGCCGCCTCTTCTCTCTTTCCGTTCTGTGAACCTACCTTAGGTAAGTCCGCTTGTCTTTTGCACATTAACTTTATGAAGGTGTCCGCTAGTGGGAAACATCCAGGCAGGAATTGATAGTGGTGTAGTGGATGTTGTATTTTTTATCTCGACCTGGTGTCTGCAGCACTGTTACCGACTAGAACAATGTGGTTATGAATGGTTAATTGCGGCTCAGACCGGGAGCAGAGCTGTGTGGGAACTGTCTGTTCTTGTAAGATCATTGTTCATGTTTAATTAACAGGTGGGAGAAGGGGTTGTAAATAAGAACCTGTTACCATGTCACCCAGCTACAGACTGTGGTCAGGTCAGAATCAAGGTTTAAGGATTGAGATAAAACTCAAGAGTCTGGAGTTAATGAAGTCGGTTTCTCCGCCTTCCACCTCCTTTAAGAAATAATGTAAAGGGACACGATTGTCTTGAAAATCGGATCTATCTGAAAATGTTGGACCTACGATAGTTAAAAGTAGCACATAAGACTAGGAAACCTGAGAGACGTTCGCAGAAAAGCAAATCTCTGTCTTTGCGCTTTGTCATGTGGCATTTTACAGGGCTCTGTAGAGTCAGTTTCGCTGTTCCTCTTTACAGTCAATCAGTCGCTTGGTGTTTCCCTTGCTGAAAAGAAATGTAGCGCTTTTTGAAATTAACTAACTTCCAGAGAATTCCCATTTCTGATGGAGTGCCTTGTATGCATCCAATGAAGTGAGCTGTAGCTCACGAAAGCTTATGCTCAAATAAATTGGTTAGTCTCTAAGGTGCCACAAGTCCTCCTTTTCTTTTTATTCCTATGGCTGTATTTTGAGAATGCCTAGGGATCCCCCTCTGGGAGCAGGACCACATTGTGCTAGTTTATGTACAAACACAGAACAAAAATCTGGCCTGGAGAGGCTAAACTGCCTGTGAAAAATGAGTGAGGCACACAAATATTTTCCTGGGTTCTGCTTACTGCGGTTTCAGCCAGTCTGCCCTTTCCTCACATTAAATGGTCCCCGCGCAGCCACCTCCGAGCAACGTGATTAAAATGATCTGGGGCTCATTTCCATGGGTTTCCACACGGGGAAGAGCCTGAAAAGATTGGGATCATTTAATTTTGGAAAAAGACAAATAGTAGATAATACCCACTCCTGCCATGAGCGTGGGGGACTGGACTAGATGACCTCTCGAGGTCTCTTCTACTCCTATGATTCTATGATCTCTTAAACTAGCCAAGGCGTGTTAAATTTGATGTTCCGTTTGAGGTTACTGGCTAGACCTAAATGAAGTAGCGGGTGTGGTTTAAACTGAGAGCGATCATGAAGATGTGCATGAGATGTTCGTTTACAGAAAGAATCAAAGGGGCTTCCAATAAATTCCAGCAGCATTAATCTTTGTCAGCACGAACAGGATGACTGTATGAATTTCATACGGTAACAGGGATGCTGGCCAGCTGGGAGGTTGAGAAATCACCTCCCACCTTTGTGAATAGAGCCTCAAAGGGAATTTTTGCCTGATGCCTTGTCCGACAGAATGGCGGTAGAGAGTGAGCTGGTTTGCATGGGAGGACAGGCTCTCTGAATCGGTGTTGCAGGGAGATTCTCTCTTGTCTATTTTTTTTCCTTAGTCCTATTCTCAGGAACATACAGTTTGCCAGCCTAGATCAGAACATGGGTCCGTAGAGCTGAATATCGTGTCTCTAGCAAGGGCCAGTGCCTGCGACTTCAGAGTTGAAGTCCCTATGAGATGTCTCATCTGCCCCATTACATGGTATTGCCATTCCTGATATCACCTGGGGATCAGCCTGGGGCTGGATGGCAGAAAGCCTTTGCAAGCTTAGCCTTCCATCTCAGCACATCTGAGCTCTGGCCAAGGCCCTACAGAGCCCTGTCTCTGCTGTATCTCTCCCCTCTTTTCCACTCACTTGCTTTCCTCTTTCCTGGTATCCCTCCCTCAAACCTTCTTCCTTCGCCAGTCATCCCTGGGTTCTTCTCCTCCACGCTCTTACCAGGGGCCCATGCACTTGCACTGCATGGCTGTGATGAAGTGGGAATGTTCTTAATGTTTTCTCTGAATACTGTATGGGTGCCTCAGTTTCCCCTAGGTATTTCTTAAGTATCTAGGTGGTGGGATAAGAGGGTGTGATTGTTGCAGAGCCCTAGAGGGCCAGTGTGATGGTGTCTGACAAAGAATGGCCGACACCCTGTCTCCTGGCCACTGATGGCCTGGGCCTCTCCTCTGCAAAGGTGCCAACTGAAGGTGTTGGAGAACAAAGAGACCAGGTGGCCTCCTGGCCTGGGAAAGAGACAAACAGAGGCCAGAGGAGGGGCGGGAGAGTTTCAGTTGGGAGCTGGCTGGGGAAATGGAGGGAGGCCCAGATGGTGCTCTGGCCTCCCTGCCCCCCAAGATGGACCTGACTGAGGGTCCTGTTCTCTGTACCTACAAGCTCTGTTTTTAGACAGTGTTCCTGTCGTCTAATAAACCTTCTGTTTTACTGACTGGCTGAGAGTCACGTCTGACTGCGGAACTGGGGTGCAGGGCCCACTGGCTTCCCCAGGAGCCCCACCAGGGCAGACTAGCTGTGGGAAGCGCACGGAGGGGCAGAGGAGGCTGAATGCTCTGAGGTCAGACCCAGGAAGGTGGAAGCCGGGGGAGCTGTGTGTCCTGCAGACAGTCTGCTCTCGGAGAGGAGACTCCCCCAGAATCCTGCCTGGCTTTGTAGGGAGCAGTTCCAGAGCATCGCCCGGGGATGGCGTGATGGTGGCTTTGCTGCGTAGGATCTTGGAGGCGGGGACTGGGTCTTATTGTTTGTCTTTTATGCACCATCTCTGAAGGCCGGGGTTCAAATCCCACTCAGGTGATGCAATTGGGAGGGAAACAGCCTCCTGGAAATCTCAGCACCCTCCCCTTCCCCTGCCCCCCAGCCTGCTGCATGTCTGTGTGTGGACATGGGGCGAGCTGGGGGTTGAGTCACTTTGCTGACATATTCTGTGGCTCTTGCTTTCTTTGTTCTTAATTTGCCTGTTGTCAAATGTAGGAGGTGGGCAGGTGCTCAGAACGGAAAATCAAGGCCTTCCACGTGCAAAGGGAGACGTTCTGAATGAAGGGAGGTTGCCGGAGGTCCCTGTCAAGAGGAATTGGGCAGCCACAGATGTCTGTGGGCCCAGTTGGGTTCAGGTGCATTGGCAGAGGGTGGCTGGGGGCTCAGGTCTGCAGGAACAAGGGTCTGGATTGAGGGGCGTGGCCAGAGGAGGCCCAAGGCATCAGCACATCTGTGGTGGGGGAGCCCCAGGACTGGAGCAGCAGCAGGTCTGATACCTGAGCCCTGCTTGCCGGAGACCCAGATGGGGTAGGAGTGATGGTGTACAGGTAAGCGGGCTGGCGTTTCTCCACCATGCACCTTGTAGATGGAACCAATTCACTTTTGGAGCGATGGTTTTGTTTCCTTACCCGGTTTCTGCAATGAGACAGATCTCCAGGGAGAGCTTGGGATTTCGTTTCCCGCGGGGCTTGGCCTCTCAGAGAAAGACCCAGCTTGCAAATGTGGGGCTCCCGGCTCTTTACTCACACGCCAGTTGCTTCACCCGTCCGCCCGTCACATCCGTGGTTGTGCTGTAGCAACCTATGTGATGTCACTGGCCGGGTTCTGAGACCTAGATGTGATGAAACAAGCAGAGGCTTAAATTGCCCAGGGGGAAGAAAGGCAGGGAGAGACCAGGACTTCAGATGGGGGGGGAAGCTGCCCTAGTGGGAGGAAGAGCCATCAAACTCTGGTACCTGCAGCTCATCCAGAGCAAAAGTATTGGCCACCTCTCAGCCAATCAGATAGCAATATGCAAATCTCTGCTTGCTGGCTGGCTCGGAGGAATATTTTTTCCCCATGTCAGTGTAGACCCTATGCTGCTTACCTCGACCGTTACTGGCTTTCAGGGGTCGTCCCCCGATGCCCCACGCTGACAGTAAACTCAGAACTGCGCTCCGGGTGGGGGCGCGCACCCCGCCACAAGGAGCCGTGTGGGGACCCGCACAAGCGATGGAATAACCTCCGGGGCTGCGTGCCAACATACGTGAGGTTGGTGCAATTTTGTGTTGGAGACGTGGCCTAAGAAGAATGTCTGCAGAGTGATGTCCATGGGCTCGGCCGCAGGACTTGCCAGTGCGTTTGATGGGACGCTGAGCGTGTGCCGGTGGGGACGCTGCCGTCAGGTTTCCGTGATCAGCAGGATGTCCTGCCCCTCGAGAAAGAGCGGTCTGTATCTGTACGGCCCGGTGACTAGAGCCATTCCCCCAGGCCATGCTTGGAGCATGCGCACCTTCAGCTGGCCTCCAAATGTGCCCCGTTGTCACTGGGTCCACTCGCTGCCTCCTGGTTGCTCTGGGGATTAGCTTTGGCCAGGCATTGCGCCCGCCTCTGGCAGCATCCCTCCTGCCCTCTGCACCTCAACCCTCTGTGGTCCCTCTTCGTGCCTTGGCCCCTCCGGCCAGGTCACTGCGCGCTTCCCCTTCTGGGGGTACCAAAGTCTCTCTTGACACATGGACTCTGGCAATCTTCGTGCTCACTGCCCAGCCGGTGCCACTTCCCCAGCGGCCAGCAGGGGAACCTAGGCCCACCCACTGCTCCGGGTGCCAGCCTGGGGACCCCGTATCTGCAGCTGTGGCCTGCTTTCCTGCAAGAACCTGTTGCTCCTTCCTACAGTGCCTGGGCTTTATACAGGCCCCTCCTGTTCCTGCCCAGCTGAGCTGCCTGTCTGATCAGTCCCTGCTCCCTGGCTGCTCCTCCAGGTGCTGCCTGGGCAGTTAATCTTGCAGCTGCACCCGATTCCAGCCAGGGAGGATGGAGTCAGCAAGCGGATCCTGCCCTACTGAGTCAGCCTGGCCTGAGCCCCGTTGGCAGGATTCCAGGGCCACTGGAGTAACTCCTCGCTCTTACAAAACCTGCCATGGTGTCGGAGACCAGGACATGGTGGTCATGCCCAGGGGTTAGAGCAGGAGTTGGTGACCGGGACTGGAGCCGGAGGCAGACATCGGAGCAGAGACTCAGAGCAGGTTACCCTTGCCTGCAGTGAGGCAAGGCAAGGGAGGAGGGGACTGGCAACCCGGAGGAACAGGTCCTATCGCAGCCATGGGCGAATGCTCTGAGCAGCCCCCAAACTGCTGCTGCGGGGCACAGTTCCCACCAGTCAGGCAGCCGACTCCAGGTCAGCTGCACTCCTGTAGGTTGCTGGAGCCTGACTCCAGCTCCTGACCCATGGTCTCGATAGCGTCTGTGCACTGACTCTGTTCCCTGGGAAGGCTGAGGGGCCAAGTCTAACATGCCGAGATTCAAACCTGTGAGTGCGGAAACTCTGGGCTTGATGCTATTGGCTGCCTGTGGCTCTGCCAATATTTACTGTCTAGGTCAATTCTTGTTAATCTCGGCAGTAATCTTACCCGGCACTCACCGAGCACTTTACATTTCCAAAGCGCTGAGCAAACTTTGGCTGGTTCCCAACGACAGTCAGAAATCTCTCTGAGGGCTTGGGGTTAACACTCTGCTTCAACCAGGAAACCCAACTGCTCACTGAGCAGCACCATGCAGAGCAGATCCCAGGTCACGAGGGGAAAGGGCTTGAGGATCATTCCTGGCCCCGTTTACACCGAACCCTCCCACAAAGGAAAACCCACAGTTTAGGGGTACTGGTAGCTTATCCCCAGAGTTTCAGGGCTGGAACTGAGGTTACAAGTTGGGACCGAGTTGTTGGCAGAGCAATGTGTGGAGCGCCCAGAGCTGGCATAGCAGGGGCTGCGGGTCGGGATTGAGGGGCACAGGCACAGCAGTGGGGAGTGGGGAGCCCAGAGCTGGGATAGCGGGGGGCTGCGGGTCGGGATTGAGGGGCACAGGCACAGCAGTGGGGAGTGGGGAGCGCCCAGAGCTGGCATAGCAGGGGCTGCGGGTCGGGATTGAGGGGCACAGGCACAGCAGTGGGGAGTGGGGAGCCCAGAGCTGGGATAGCGGGGGGCTGCGGGTCGGGATTGAGGGGCACAGGCACAGCAGTGGGGAGTGGGGAGCGCCCAGAGCTGGCATAGCAGGGGCTGCGGGTCGGGATTGAGGGGCACAGGCACAGCAGTGGGGAGTGGGGGGAGCCCAGAGCTGGGATAGCGGGGGGCTGCGGGTCAGGACTGAGGGGCACTGGCAGAGATATGGGGGAGGGGAGCCCAGAGCTGGGATAGCAGGGGGCTGCGGGTCGGGATTGAGGGGCACCAGCAGAACTGTGCACGGAGAGCGTGGAAGAACTGGAAACTTGAATCTGTTTTCTCAATGTAATTTATTTGCCTTGATGGTTTTTGGTTACCTGGCTTTCCAAGAATGTCCGGGTCCTGGTACAGTAACAATAACCAGCTGCCAGCAAACCAGAGCTTCCCTCTGCCTGCTCTCCTGGGAGGATCAGAAGTGCGGTGTGTGAAAGCAGGCGATTCTGGGCAGAAACCCGGTGGACAAGGCAGTTGCAGCTGCCCACAAGTGATTCTGTGTTTCTTCGGGCGGTGTGGATGTGGGGGGGGGGGTCAGTTATGCAATTACCTGACTGGCCAGAAAGATATAGGAAGAAGCGAGAAAGGAGCAGAAGAGTAGAAAAAAGGAGAGAGAGAGAGGAGACAGGAAAGTGGACCATAAGGATGAGGTCTGGCTATGTGGAAACATAGGTAGGTGACATTTATGGCCTAGAAAGAAAAGGAGTACTTGTAGCACCTTAGAGACTAACCAATTTATTTGAGCATGAGCTTTCGTGAGCTACAGCTCACTTCATCAGATGTATACCGTGGAAAGATCATAGGTGCACTTAGGAGAAAGAGATCTCCTCTAAAGGGTTGCTCCTTGAGGGGTGTGACTGTCTCCATGATGAGAGACAAGATCTCCTGCGTCCAGCCCCTTGGTCTTTCCAGGGTGCAGGGAGGCTCCCTGATGGGGGTCTCGCGACTGATGCATAACAGGGAAGGCTCAGAGCTTGAAAAGATACCGAAAGGAGGCCGGTGAGCACAGGAAGCTGGTTGGTGAGGGAGAGAAGCCAAGCGACTGCACTGTTTTGCAGTGGGTCAGAAGGGGTCCTGGCATTGACTGAGCCAAGGGTAGCAAATACAGGTTTGCCCCCAGATTTGGTGACCGTGTCTAGAGGGAGCGTGCTGCATTCTGGGCTGTGCCGGGGCAGAGTGTCACAGCTGGAATATTGGGAAAGGGGCTGATTTTCCTCCTGCATTTGGCAGCTGTCCATGGTTACACACCCCCTGCTTCGGGCTGTTGGCTGTTCCGGCGGGGCTGCCGGTGGCGATGGGCCCCTTGTCAGGGCGCTGGAGAGTGTTCTGTGAGCACGCGTGGCCTGCGTTGGAGTTAGGAAAGGTTCTGCTTGCAAAGAGGGGATGTTTCCTCACCTATTGTGTGTCATTTCCTTTCTGGCTGTGACTAAGCACCGATCTGAAACCTCCACTTCCCTTCCCTGCCATGTGGCAAGAACTCCCAGGGCAGGCGTCTGACCCACCAGGCAGGGCTGCCCTTGGCAAGCCGTCCGACGCGAAGGGACGCCCAGGAGGCCAGCTGCCCGCCACGCAGCTCTGAGCAGCAAAGCCCTTGGATGTGAGTTTGCACTGTAACTACACCTGGATCCGCACACCTCTCCTCCAGAGCGTGCTCTTCGTAACTTTGCAGCTGTTACTTCTATGTTGGTGTAAGTACCCTGGTGCGGGCGTGGCTAGCAGAATGCTGCGCCCCCTGCTGGCTGGTTGTGGAGCCCGGAGTGTGACCAGATAGTTTTTTAAAGCAACGGCAACCATGCAAAGTTCTGTTGTCTCTCAATGTTCCCGTCTAACCCTTCCCTAGTGGGAGGGGTGGGACTTGGTGACCTTTTCTGTTCCTAATTGCTTAGCTCAGCCAGTATCCTGCCCTGCCTGTTACTGGTGGGTTGGTGCCAGTTACCACAAATATTCGGCCAATTAAGTATTTTTTAAGTCTTTCCAAAGATACCTGTTTTTTAAGAGTGCAACTTAAATTATTTCTAGAATCCCCACAAGCCTGGAAAGTCCCCTGTCGTCCCCCAGGCTGGTCATGCGGTGCAGGGCAGCAAAATGTTGGTAGCAAAGTTCTGCTTTCAAGTAGCTGTACTGTGAAGTCCCGGCAGGGCATGAATAATGTGGAAGAAGGCCGTTTAAAGAACGGTGAAGTGCTGTTCCCTCTGGCTCCGGGAGCTGAAAGACAGATGCGGGAACTGGATAAGGGGAAGGCTCCTGTTTTTTCCCTCTGCACATGCCCTTAAATCTTGGTACGTCAGTTTCTGCTGCAAGCCTAGAATCTGTTTATTGGCTCTTCATCCTCATGCATCAGGGCATAAACTGATCGGCAGCTGGGGTCAGGAAGAGGTTTTGTGGGAAATGCATGGTTGTGGGAGATGAGGAGGCATTCTGATATCCTCTGGAGCAACTAGCACCAGCCACTGTTAGGTACAGGATGCCAGACAAACTGGACCACAGCAGTGTTTGCACAGAGCTGACCCCAATTCCTACTCCCCCTTGCTCAGCTGCTGGCATCGATTACCCCAGTTCCCTTGCCTGACATCTGAGGGGTGAAGAGAGCTCTGCAAAGAGTGACTCCTAGCTGAAATCAGCTCTGGCTGAGAGTAGCTAAGCATGGCTTCTACCACTGTCTATCCAGTACCTCCCTCATAGCCTGTCTCCATGCCTCAGCTTCCTCCTCTGTACAGTGGGGCTAGTGATATGCACTCATCACCAGTACAGGGCCTATGGCACACAGTCAAGCAAGCCTGCTTCCATCCAGGAGATGGCAGCTCTTTGTATTCCAGTAGCACTGAAAGGCGCCCACCAAGGGTCCTAGTGTGCCAGGTGCTGTACACACAGATAAAGGAACACACAGTACGGTCCTTGCCCCAGAGAGCGCCGAAGGTGGGCTACAGCAGGTGGGTGACACCAAGCGTACAGGCAGGAAGATGGACATGGTGCCCAAGAAATAATCCCGTTTCGTGCACTCAGCAGCAGGCCCACGCTGGCCTGGTGTTTGGGGCCGGTTTCTGTCCTTTGTTCCACACTCTGGGGCAGAGCTTTTCCCTGTTCATCATCAGCTCCCTTTCTGCTTTGGGGATTCCTGGTGAGTGTGGCGTGTGTGTGTGTGAGACAGAGGTGGATTAAGGTCTCCTGAGGCCCTGGGCTGGAGCAAGGGTGGGGCCCTGGTGCTGGAACCATGACCCTGCCCCACCCTGTCCACCTGCGGCCCTGCCCCTTCTGCCTGAAGCCCCGCCCATAGCCCCACCCTGTTCCATCCCCTTGCCCATGGCCTGCCTCCATTCCACCCCTTTCCCCACAGCCCTGCCCCCCGCTCACTCCTGTCCATGCCTCCCTCCCCCCGCTGCAGAGAGCAAGAGCTCCTCCAATCCTGGAGTCATGGCGAGGGGAGATTTTTCCGGGGCCCCCAAATTGGCTGGGGCCCTTGCGCATGGGCCCCATTGGCCCGTGGGGTAATCCGCCACTGGCATGTGTGGTGTGAATGGCACGTAACTGTTTGGTTTTTTTAAGTCTCTAAATCACTACCGCATGCTTAGCTCTCCCGAGAATGGAAGCGAGAGAACTCTCCTAGACTGTCGTTTTGTTCTGGCTTTGTACAGCTCCTGGCACGTTCGAGGGTTTCCCCATTTTCTTCTTACCTGTGTCCCAGGAAGGACTAGCTCAGCCAGTTGTTTTCTGGCCACTGGGGCTGAGCGGAAGCTGCAGCAGGTTCTAGTCAAGCAGAGCGGGGCAAGTGAGGGTGTCTTAAAGGAGAAGGGTCGCACAGAGTTCTAAGAATTGCACCCTAGGTCGTGTCTGAGCCCTGGTTCAGCGGGGAACTTAAAGGCAAGTGCCTAACTTTAAGCATATGAGGAAGCTTAGTGAAGTCAGTGGAACTACTCATGTGTAGGGCAGCGATATTCTTTTTGTGGGAAACTGAGGCACAGAGAGACTAAGTGGCTTGCCCAAGTTAAACAGGGAGTCTTTGGCAGAGCCAGGAATTGCATCCAGGTCTCCCAGCACCCTCCCCACTAGATCTACCCCCCCCCCCGGCCCCATCAATCAGGAACTTCTCATACTGCACTATGGCAATTACCAACCTGACAGAAAGAAAAGGAGTACTTGTGGCACCTTAGAGACTAACCAATTTATTTGAGCATGAGCTTTCGTGAGCTACAGCTGATGAAGTGAGCTGTAGCTCACGAAAGCTTATGCTCAAATAAATTGGTTAGTCTCTAAGGTGCCACAAGTACTCCTTTTCTTTTTGCGAATACAGACTAACACGGCTGTTACTCTGCAACCTGACAGACTCATCCTGAAAGGTATTTTGATGCCTAACTTCTATTGGTTTCAGCCTTTGAGGATCCAGGACTTAGCAAATTTCACTTCACAGCCCCTTTCTTCCTCCTGCTCATTACTCTGTCCACTGTAATGGCCCCCGGAGTGTATGTGGGGATCGGGGCCACTGCATTGGGTGGACAGGATCAGAACTGTGTGCCCTAGTCCTCTGTCTGTCGCTTACCATTGCTCTCGTGACAGGGGCCCGTGTTTTCACAACAGCTCGGTTGTCGTTCTCGTCCCTGCTGTTGCCATGAAGTCCAGACTGACCCTAGCACCCAGCACAGTGACAAATGCCCAGTATTACAGGGACAACATCAGTCTAACCGGGACATTTCCATGTGGAAAGCTGCATCTAACAGTAACTGACAGCGCACTGGATAGTCAGTGTCAGTTTTCCTCTGGGTAGTCAGCTGTTTTGAGAGAGTCTTCCCTGCAGAAACAAGGACAAGAACTACATTTGCTAATTTAAATCAACCTGCTCTGTTACAAAGAGGAAACCTTGATTTAAATAAACAATTTTAATCATGTTTTGCATTTGCACTTTTTATTTTCCTAAAGACAGGTTAGTTCTCGTTGGCTGGTAACCATTAAAACACATTGATTTGCAGCCTTTGTGCTAAATTCGGGGCTTCTTTTTGCTAACCAGGAGGATACGCTATATTGAGACACTTTTATTTAAGCAATTATGCAGTTTGAAATACATTTATTCATCTTCTTAATTTTTACATTTTTATTAAATTAGAAAATGGGGAATGAAACATTTCTTATACAATAGATGATTAAGTTTAACTTGGATGAGAATTCAAATTCAATTAAAAATGCACAAAAACACCGTTTTTTTTTTTTCTTAAACTAACTTAAAAGTGCTGGATACTTGAGAAAAAACAATTGATCAAAAAGTTTATCAAAACATGTTTTGCATTTAAAACTAACTGAGTTATAAAAGAAAGGAAGTATCTGCAGTTAGTGAACTGAATGGATTGTTTCTAGTCACCACATCCCTCAAGGTTTTAGAATTAGTAGAGCTCATCCTCTCACACCTAGTTTTTATTTACAGATTGGGAGAGGAAAACAAGCTTTCCTGCTTTTGCATCTCCCAATTGGTTTCTTAACTTTGAAGGAACTAGTAGTCATTGAACTGACCTAGCTGAATAAGCTGATCTGAAGAAAATATTCTAAAATAGTTTAGAATTTCAGCAAACTCGGGTTCCAGGTGCTTCACCAGCAACTTCTACCGGTTCAGTGGTCTGACTTTCTTTAAAACTTGGCAGCGAACATGTACTGTTTCATAGTATTATTTCGTATTTAAATTAAATGATGTTGATAGATTATAATAAATGTAGGCCTTAACAGAGGTCATCAATTTCAAATGTAATTTATGTAATTAAAAAAAATATTTATATACATTTTAAAAAATCCAATGTTTTAAATGGATTTTTATCCTTTGGTTTGTAAGAACAGTTCGGGCCAGGTGAGTCCAACACCACCAGATGTGGGGTGGCTGTTAGTCCTGGGGAGAGTTTGCAGATCCTTTTGGAAGGGGACGAGACTTGAAGTGGCCGTTGTCTCTTTAAGTGTCGCTGGCCCCAGTGCCCACCCCGGGGCACTTCCTCATTCCTGTGCTCTGCAGAGCAGCTGTTCCCTCTCACTGCTTCCTGTTGCCTAACCAGGGTTTATTCCATAACAACACTTTCCTCTTCCCTGTGTCGTGTATTTTCCTCGGGAGGCTTTTTGGAGCAGCGCTCTCTGTAGCTTTTCATCAGCCCTACTGAATTAGCCTCACTCTTCCTCCTGATGATTGTTGTTGCTCTTCTTCGAGCTCCTTCCTCTTGGTCTGTCTCTCTGCTGCGGACGTGCCGCAGGCAGAATGTAAGTGGGTGGCTGCATGCGCTCCATGTGTGCCCCCTACAGGCCCCGGCACTGTGGGTCTTGGGTCACTCCAGTGTGAAGGGAGGGCAAAATGCTACCCGGTCGGGATAGACTAGCCTTGCACTGACATTGAATGCTCAAAAACCATGGGCCAGCCCCGGTCCCCCACCATCACCACCGCGGTCATGAGACTGGCTTAAAAAAACCTTGCGATTAAAATAAATATAGGCAGGGTTCTTTGCAATTGCCTTCTGGTTTCGATGCTGTTTGGGTCACATTTTCAGGCTTTTCACAACCACCATGGCTAGAAAGGTACCTGTTTTTTGTTTTTTGTTTTAAATGGCAGCTGATATTCTCCTGCATTCACATGACTCTAGGAACTGGTGCTTTAAGTTAAACACCCGCTGTCACGAGAGATGGCCATCTGGCACCTGTCGTAAGAGGTGACACCAGGTGCAGGGCCCCAGAGGAATTAGCCCACAGTTGGCACCAGGACAAGTGGGGTAACAATGAGCACATCACAAACCATGGCTATGTATAGGGCCCTACCAAATTCACGGTCCGTTGTGGTCAATTTCACGGTCATAGGATTTAAAAAATCATAAATGTCTTGATTTCAGCTATTTAAATCTGAAATTTCATGGTGGTGTAACTGTAGGGGTCCTGACCCAAAACCGAGTCGGGGGGGGGGGAGGGGTTGCGGTACCGTTACCCTGACTTCTGCATTGGTCCCGGCGATGGCGCTGCCTTCAGAGCTGGAGAGGGGCGGCTGCTTCCCAGGAGCCCAGCTCCGAAGGCAGAGCCGCCGCCAGCAGCAGCGCAGAAGGGAGGATGGCCTGGTGTGGTGTCGTCACCCTTACCTCTGCACTGCTCCCGGCAGAGCGGGGCCCTCAGTCAGCAGCCGCTGCTCTCCAGCCCTGAAGGCAGCACAGATGTAAAGGTGACAATACTGCAACCTGCCTAAAATAACCTTGCCACCCCCCTGCAACTCCCTTTTGGCTCAGGATCCCCAATTTGCGAGGCTGTGGGATCTGTATGGTATAGGGTAAAAGCACCCACAAGACCAGATTTCACGATCTGTGACGCATTTTTCATGGCCGTGAATTTGGTAGGGCCCTAACTACGTATGCACATAAAACCCGTGCTTGTCGGTGGGGCCTATCCCAGCCTCTGACTCCTTCACTTGCAAATAGCACATGATTGACATGACTGTCGCGTGTGTATCTGCGGAACACGTGCCTTGATCTAGCTGGGAGCTGAGATGTACACCGGGAAGCAGTTTGACTTGAGGGGGAGTTTGCTGTTGGGGGAAGGAGTCCATGGGTGTGTTTGGCTGGGCACATGAGCCGGGCTGCGGGTGGATGTGAGCGTCGACTCAGCAGCTGTTTCGCTGGATGTGCAGTGGTTGTGTCCAAAGGAAATGCGCTTGAGCAACCTCGATTCTTGGGAAATCAAATGTTTGTCTTGGGAATAAAATAATAATAGCCTGCATTCCACCACTCTGACGCTTGCTGATCAGTGCCTTACGCCGCGTGCTGCCCCACAGACCACCCTGCGGCTAGTTACTACTAAACGGGAGGACAGGTGGCAGAATCTTGCCCAATAAGTTGAGGAGTTGCACACCCATCACTGAAATGCAGCCACCTCTGGGGTGGAATGTGGGAGCTGCTTCACAGTGGACAGTAACGCTGGAGAAGAGTTTGAGACAGGAAGTGAAGCCTGACACTCTTTGGAGGGACCCTCCTCTCAGGTTAAAGGCAAGGGACCAAAAAGAAACCTGGGGTTGCTTGAGTTCAAGGGAAGAAACGGGCCAAAGAAGTTAACGTAACCCAGTCACTGTCCAGCATCAAACAGTGTTAAACAAGGTCCTGAGTTTGGTGTACAGAGATCTATGTCTGCTTTCCACAATGGCAAAGGCAACATCCAACATCCCGTTAGCCTTTACTAAAGGTATGGAAAAGGGAGAAAACTAGTTCAAGCCTGTGAAATGTATCCTCTTAAGTGAGGCTTTCCTTTTCACAGCCTCCCATGTCCCCTTTCCCTTTAGCTGGGGAGAGTTTTAGAAGGAAACCCCCCCTTGTTTGACCAGCCCTTAGGTGGTACCAAAGATGGGGGTAACTGTCCTTTGGGGGAGAAGAGAAGTTCTATTCACTGAGATGGGCTGGCGCTTGGGTGACCAGATGTCCCGATTTTTATAGGGACGGTCCTAATATTTGGGGCTTTGTCTTATACAGGCGTCTGTTACCCTCACCCCCATCCTGATTTGTCAGACTTGCTATCCGCTCCCCCTAGCTGGAGCGGTTGTTTCTGCTTTTTAATGTCTGGTCCTGTTTCATCCCAGGTGGTGGATGGGATTCAGCTGGAGCCAGTAGGGGTGGCTGTGTCATCTGGGTCCCTCTCTCTGGCCTGGCCTGGTCTGGTCAGGACATCTGTTAGGATTGGCACTAAGGTCAGGGGTCCCAGGAGCTGGGGTCGGGGGTGGCTGCCAGGATGCTGATGCTTGTGTGTCTGTCCTTCTGTCTGTTCTTTTCCCCCAGAGTCTCTCTCTTTAAGGACCCCAGAAGGGAGTGGTGGGTGGAACAGCCCATCCCCGCATTATTTTGTCCACTAATTAGGCCTAATATCCGACACACCAACTTCAGTTCGTTAATTTCCGGTTCCACATCTTCTGTTTTTAACTAGCATCGTTTCAACAGTCCTGGGATTACAGCGACATGGGTATACACTAATCCAGTTTCTCTCTCTGGATTTCTTGCACCTGTTCCCTTCCACGGTGGTCGTTGTACACAACGGTGATGTTCGATGACTGTATGCTCGTGGTGTGTGTATGTAAACTCCAATGTATTCAGTGCAAGGGAGGTCACAGCTGTGTGCCCAGAGCTGGGGGTTGCAGGGTGGGGCCTGGACTTTGGGTGGGTGATTAAAATACACACGGAGCAGCCTGTGAAGAGCCCCGCAGGGACCAAGGGCTGTGCGGGGGTGCAGTCAGCACCCACCAGGGAGCTGTGCCAGGTGGGGGAAGGGGCTCCCCATCGTGTGGGGTGTCTAAGATCATACTAGACTGGAGGGAAGAGCTTTCCCCAGGACCTGGGCTAGGTGGAGCCCCCGCCCCACCTCCCCGGTGGGTGTCTGTCGCTCTCCTCCCCAGGGGACGAGATGACGTTCCTGTGTCAGGGCTCTTGCCAAGCTGCCTGAGGGCATGGGAGCAGCGGGCTAGGTGAGGCTCCTCTCCCAGGTCTACAGGAGACGCGTGCTTGGTGTGTCGCCCCACGCCCTGCCGGCGCCAGGTGGCCTGACCAGCCCGGCGACTCGCCCAGCTCGGGCAAGCTGCAGCAAGCAGAGAGCCTCCCTGCCCAGCCCAGAGACCCTCCCGCTCTGCAAATACCAGGGTGTTGTGGGCCCCCTATAGGGCATCATCCTACCTCAGGGCTTGGCCTACCCTCCCGGAGCGATAGGTGTGCAGCCCCCTCCATGACTGTCTCCTCTCCAGGCTCGGGGCTGTTCAGTGCTCCCCCCATCCACCCTCCAAGCTTCGATGGGCCCGAGGGCAGGGCGCCGTGTGCCCCACACCCGGTGACCTGCTCCCATCGGTGCAGATTGCACAGGGCTGGGCTTGGCACTCACCTCAGAGAGAGTGAAGGAAACGCGGAGGACTGGCAGCAAATGGGGAGAGTCGGGAGCTGTGCAGCACGGCAAGGAGATCCCCTCCTCCTAGGCCCTGCCAGCCCCGCCCTGCCCATGTGGGCTGGGCTTTCTTCTCTCCTTTCCCCTGGCTTATTTGAAATCCTCTCTCCAAAGAAGCTTGGAGCGGAGGAAAAGTCCTGCTGCGTCTCCTCCATTTCCAGCGCCTGAACCCCTCCTCCTGGCAGCGCCGTTGTCCCAGAGCTGAGAGGAACCTGCCCTCCGGGCGCTGCCCCCGCATCAGCCATGCTGTAGCCAGTGTCTGCCAGCTGGCAGCTGTGAAGCCTGGGAGGGGGCAGGGGGAGCTCATGCAGAGTGTGGGGTTTTGTTTGTTTGTTTGTTTGTGTGTAGGACCTACAAAAACTGTCCCTTTTTTTTTCTCTTGGCAATAACAGGACTTGTTTTCTGTGTGAGAAGGTTCATAGATTCCAGGAGTTGAAGGCCAGAAGGAACCACTTTAGCTCACCTAGCCCATCCTGTATCACGGGCCATTACATTTCACCCCGTTACCCCTGTTTTGAGTCCAATAACTTGTGTTCGGCTAAAGCAAATCTTCCAGACAGGCTGCCAGGCTGGATCTGAGGACTCCAAGCAATGGAGAACCTTCCACGTCCCTTGGTAGTTTGTGCCAGTGGTGAACCACCTTCCCTGGTCACAATTTTTACCTGATTTTAATTTGTCTGGCTTCCGCTTCCAGCCAGTGGTTCTTGCTCTGTCTGTCTTCATGAGAACCTGGTATTTTCTCCCTTTGCAGGCACTCAGACTGTAAATCGAGTCACCTCTAAATCTTCCTTTGATCAGATAAATAGATTGACAGTCTCTTGAAGTCTCTTGCTGTCAGGCATTTTCTCCAGCGCTGCAATCGTTTCTGTGGCTCTTTTCTGCACCCTCTGCGATTTTCAACTTTCTTCTTAAAACGCAGCCCCCAGAACTGGGCTCAGTATCCCAGGAGTGGTCTCACCAAGGCCGGGTAGAGAGGTAAAATCACCCTGCTGCTCCTAGGCACCGCTCCCGTTCATACATCCCAGAATTGCATTCGCCTTTTTGTTGCCACAACATCCCCGTGGGAGCTCATGTTGAGCTGCTTAGCAACTGTGACCCCAGAGTCTCTGCTTTCGAGGATCCTGGCCCCCATTCGCGTCCTGTGTTCCTTGTTCCTAGAGTTGTAACTTGTACAAACGTTTTGTTTGCCTGGGCCCAGCTTCCCAAGCAATCCAGATCGCTCGGTCTGACTTCAGGGCTCCGCTGGGAACCCTCCCATCCGGTGTTGGCTCCCTGTTGACAGCTCTTGTCTGAGATCTGTCAGCTGGTCAGGCCCTAATCCAGTGTGCCCTGTAATGCAGTGCTAGCTTGGGATCCTCTGGGGACCTCAGGGTCACAGCCAAGCAGCCTCGTAGCAACCTGCTGATATGTCGGGCCGTGGGCGGCTGGCGCTGGGGTTGTTTCCGCAGGCCTGTTTCGAAAGGCCTAGCAGCTGGCTCTCGGGGTTTGTTTTTTCCCTCTGCGTCCTCAGCAACAAGGCCGTGTGCGTGCCCCATGTGCCCTGCAGGGGAGTCCAAAAGAGGAAGCAGGACTGGAAGGAGAAGCTGTAGACCAAGTGCCCGGGCACAGGGAGAGAGGTGGTATGGAGCCCGTCCCTGGCAGAGCCCCGGGGTTCATACAGCTCAGCAACCCCTGCTCCTGCCCCATCGTGAGCCCCCTGCTCCTGGGAGCCAGCAGCCCCACCCCATGCACTGGGGGACCCCCCCAACATAAGCCAAGCAGGAGACCCCACCCTGCAGTACCACCAAGAGGTCCCCATCCCAGCTGACCCTTGCCCCAAATATAATTTGAGCCAGGGCACCCCTCAGCCGGGATGCCCCTTCCCCCACCACATGGACTGGGGCCTGGATCCCCCATCCCTCTGGTACATCCTGCCCCCATCCCAGGAGGTGTCCCAGCTGGCCAGGATCACACCATGGAGGTGTGAGTGGAGGCCCTGGCAGCAGGGGAGGAGCGAACAAGCACAAGTTTTGGGGGGCTCTGGGGGTGGGGAATGGGCCCCTCACGACTAGGGCACTGCCCTGAATCCAGCTTTGCTTGGCAGTAACGGGAAGGCAGCAGGTGCTGGCAGGTTGGCGGCCTACATGAGATGAATTTGTTGGGTCTCTGCCCAGTTCCTAATGAGCAGGTGTCTGCATCAGAAAACATCCCTGTAGATGACACCAGCTGGCCCCCTCCTTGGCAGTCCCAGCAGAGAGGCCGAGGACTTGTTGGACCTGGAGCTCGACCTCCGTGCGCTTTCCCTGCCCTATCCCAAGCGTGGCTATCCACGTGGGGAATAACTGGCTAGCTGTTAGCGCTGCTGAAAAGGAGCTGGGGGCTACAGTTGATCACACACTGAATATGAGTCAGCAACGTGAGGCAGGTGTGAAAAAGGCTAATATCCTTCTGGGGCGTGTTAACAGGAGTGTCGTACGTCGGACATGGGCAGCAACTGTCCTGCTCTGCTCGGCACTGGCGAGGACTCCGCTGGAGTCCTGTGTCCAGCGCTGGGCGTCGCTCTCCTCTGGATTCTCTCCACTTTGTCCACATCCTTCCTGAAGTGCAACAGAAAACCTGACCTGTGAGGAGAGGTTAAAACACGGGGCATGTTTAGTCTTGAGAAAAGAAGCCTGAGGGGGGACCTGAGAACAGTCTTCACACCTATTATGGGCTGTTATAAAGAGGGCGGGGATCACTTGTTCTCCATGTCCACTGATGGTAGGATAAGGACTAAGGGCTTAATCTGCAGCAGGGCAGACTTGGGTTTGATATTAGGAAGAACTTTCTACCTCTCAGGGTAGTGAAGCTCTGGAACAGGCTTGCAAGGGAGGTGGTGGAATCCCCGTCACTGGAGGTTTTTAGGGACAGGCTAGTGACCCACCAGCCTTGCTCTATAATTAAGACTGGTGTGCTCTTTCTAGGGAGAGCTGTATTTCTGATGGGAGAAGCAGGCTTTAATTACCCCTGTGGACCAAAGTGGTTGTAATAGACTAAAATGGACCCTGGCCATTCATGACCAATCATTGAGGAGATTGGAGGACTCGCTTGTTAGATCTCTGAGATATAATTATTAAGTCTGAGAATTGCTCTCAAATTTGTGAATAATATGAGCTGCTGGTGAAATCTGTACAACCACTTGTCTCTAGACAAGTTGACTTTGGTTTTAGCTATTCTAAATGCTTCCAGAGATTGCGCACTTGGTTTGATGCGGACGGTGAAGGAAAAGTCTGTTCTCGTGGGTAAGATGAAATCCCTCCCCTCATTTATTTCAGGATGTAGTAGAGGCCAGAAGAAGATATAAAGGTTTATTATATGAGACGCCTCCCAAGAATATCTTAGATCCTTGTGGAAGGATTTTGAAGCAGAAGCGAATTCTAAAAATTCTTCCCCATTTTGGAAGATGGCAACTTTAGCGCTGGTAGATACGCTCCAGTTGAGGAGCCCCATATTCATGATGAAGCCCAGGTAGTACACTTTGGCCAGGGCCTTAGTGATTTCGCTCAACCAATTTTACATCTGCTTCTGCCATAGCTGGTGCAATGAGGAATCCTCTCTTGGGTTGACCGCTCCGGCCTTCCGAAATGGACAGAGAATTGCAGCTTCAGGGGAAGATTTTCTCCTGATGGAAGTTTTTCAGGAGAATCTTAATTGGTTCTCCCCAGTCTTTGGCTAAATTATTTACCGTCATTAACCAAATTGGATGGGTTCTGTCTGGCTGGCTGGATATCCAGTCTTGTCGTTCCTATTTTTAAAACAGGGCTAGAAAGAATCCTGCTTCATGTAGAGTTATTAGCTGGTTATATGTGTCAGAGAAAATGTACTCCAGATGTTTAATATCTCAACTTGAAATAGGGGCTTTCAAGGCTAATTTATTACAGGCAGAGCAGTCCAATTTTAGGGCGGGTAGGGCCACAATTGATAATTGCTTTATTTTATCCTATATGATTTATAAATATATGCAAAAAGAAAAGGAGTACTTGTGGCACCTTAGAGACTAACCAATTTATTTGAGCATGAGCTTTCGTGAGCCACAGCTCACTTCATCAGATGTTTACCGTGGAAACTGCAGCAGACTTTATATACACACAGAAATCATGAAACAATACCTCCTCCCACCCCACTGTCCTGCTGGTAATAGCTTATCTAAAGTGATCAACAGGTGGGCCATTTCCAGCACAAATCCAGGTTTTCTCACCCTCCACCCCCCCACACAAATTCACTCTCCTGCTGGTGCTAGCCCATCCAAAGTGACAACTCTTTACATAATCAAGTCGGGCTATTTCCTGCATAGATCAAGGTTTTCTCACATCCCCCCCACCCCCATACACACACAAACTCACTCTCCTGCTGGTAATAGCTCATCTAAACTGACCACTCTCCAGGTTTAAATCCAAGTTAAACCAGAACATCTGGGGGGGGGGGGTAGGAAAAAACAAGAGGAAACAGGCTACCTTGCATAATGACTTAGCCACTCCCAGTCTCTATTTAAGCCTAAATTAATAGTATCCAATTTGCAAATGAATTCCAATTCAGCAGTTTCTCGCTGGAGTCTGGATTTGAAGTTTTTTTGTTTTAAGATAGCGACCTTCATGTCTGTGATTGCGTGACCAGAGAGATTGAAGTGTTCTCCGACTGGTTTATGAATGTTATAATTCTTGACATCTGATTTAATTATAACATTCATAAACCAGTCGGAGAACACTTCAATCTCTCTGGTCACGCAATCACAGACATGAAGGTCGCTATCTTAAAACAAAAAAACTTCAAATCCAGACTCCAGCGAGAAACTGCTGAATTGGAATTCATTTGCAAATTGGATACTATTAATTTAGGCTTAAATAGAGACTGGGAGTGGCTAAGTCATTATGCAAGGTAGCCTGTTTCCTCTTGTTTTTTCCTACCCCCCCCCCCCCCCAGATGTTCTGGTTTAACTTGGATTTAAACCTGGAGAGTGGTCAGTTTAGATGAGCTATTACCAGCAGGAGAGTGAGTTTGTGTGTGTATGGGGGTGGGGGGGATGTGAGAAAACCTTGATCTATGCAGGAAATAGCCCGACTTGATTATGTAAAGAGTTGTCACTTTGGATGGGCTAGCACCAGCAGGAGAGTGAATTTGTGTGGGGGGGTGGAGGGTGAGAAAACCTGGATTTGTGCTGGAAATGGCCCACCTGTTGATCACTTTAGATAAGCTATTACCAGCAGGACAGTGGGGTGGGAGGAGGTATTGTTTCATGATTTCTGTGTGTATATAAAGTCTGCTGCAGTTTCCACGGTAAACATCTGATGAAGTGAGCTGTGGCTCACGAAAGCTCATGCTCAAATAAATTGGTTAGTCTCTAAGGTGCCACAAGTACTCCTTTTCTTTTTGCGAATACAGACTAACACGGCTGTTCCTCTGAAACCTATAAATATATGGAGGTTAAGGGTGCTACAGTGTGTGTTGCTTTCTTAGATCTAAAGATGGCATTTGGTTCTATTGATCAAGGCAAACTTTGGGAGACATTAAGAAGGATGGGTAACAATCATAGAATATCAGGGTTGGAAGGGACCTCAGGAGGTCATCTAGTCCAATAGATGCTCAAAGCAGGACCAATCCCCAATTAAATCATCCCAGCCAGGGCTTTGTCAAGCCTGACCTTAAAAACCTCAAAGGAAGGAGATTCCACCACCTCCCTAGGTAACGCATTCCAGTGTTTCACCACACTCCCAGTAAAAAAGTTTTTCCTAATATCCAACCTAAACCTCCCCCACTGCAACGTGAGACCATTACTCCTCGTTCTGTCATCTGCTACCATTGAGAACAGTCTAGATCCATCCTCTTTGGAACCCCTTTTCAGGTAATTGAAAGCAGCTATCAAATCCCCCCTCATTCTTCTCTTCCGCAGACTAAACAATCCCAGCTCCCTCAGCCTCTCCTCATAAGTCATGTGTTCCAGTCCCCTAATCATTTTTGTTGCCCTTCGCTGGACTCTCTCCAATTTATCCACATCCTTCTTGTAGTGGGGGGCCCAAAACTGGACACAGTACTCCAGATGAGGCCTCACCAATGTCGAATAGAGGGGAACGATCACGTCCCTCAATCTGCTGGCAGTGCCCCTACGTATACATCCCAAAATGCCATTGGCCTTCTTGGCAACAAGGGCACGCTGTTGACTCATAATCTTGTTGAATCAGAATCTTCTACGTGACTTCTGCTCTACAGTAAATTTTCATCCTACATGAAGTAAATAACTAACTGTCAATTATTTAAATATGTCTTAAAACCTGTACTAGAACATCACATGATCCCACATTACTAGGTATATCTTACCTTCCTTCAAAAACATGACTCACCATTTTGCAGGCACTTTTAGCCACTTCAGGGGAGTCTGAATGTTTCTTCATTATGTCCAGTGCATTAATGTGTATTCCTTTTGCCAACAGAACCTTTCTAATATTTACATTACAATCCGAGACTTTCAACTCGTTTGGAGTCTCTAGCCCAGGGCAATATGGCTATCAGGGTCAGAACTAAAATCAACATTTTCCTTGTTTCTAGGGGAGTATGCCCAGGATGCCTTCTTGCTCCTCCTCTTTTCAATTTACATATTAATGAAGTGGTGGATGTTTTAATGGAAGATAATTTTTCTCTGCCACAAATTAAGGGTCGACCTATCCCAGAGTCATTGTATGCTGATGATGGGGTTGTTTTATCACTAACTCCCCCAGTTATTTTCTCGTTTTCCCTCTCATGGTAACTCTCACTGTAACTAAATTATAAGGTCAAGGTCATGATTTTGGGGAAGAACCCCTCTGCAAATTGAGTGGAAGCTAGGAAGGCCACCCTGTGGAACAAGTCTCTGCTTTTACTTAGTTAGGGATAAAGTTTTATCATTCGGACCACTGGTCCCCTTGTCATAAAGACTTAAACCAAAAGGCCCTTAGCTCTGCTCCGTTTTACATGCTCATATGGTGGGAACAGAGTTGCCCCTGGCACTAAGAATTTTTAATGCAAAAATAATATTCCAGGTCATCTATGGGGTTGAAATTTGGTTAAGGGGACAAATTTTGGCCTTAGAGATTGTTCAAAATATTTTTTTGAGGAGACTTTTATTTCTCCCAAAGTCTACCCCTGCCTTGTTTTTACATGCCAAGCTGGGTGTTCTTTCTGTAATTAGTAGAGCTTGCATTGCTTTTCTTATATTTTGGTTTAAAATCTGTCCCCTTCCAGATTATAAATTGCCCCTTCTTTGCCTCCAGGAGATGGAGGAACAACCTGTGTGCTCCTTATTTCCATGGTATAACACTCGCCAATTTATCACAGCTATGTTGGCTTTTTCTGCTACTCACTTTATTGTCAATATCTTTTAATTGATATCATCAGCTGCTCAAACAGAACATGACAGCCCATACTCAAGAAGAATATCTGGCTATGACTCATGATTCCAAGTTTGCTTTTGGTTTTTTCCTTTGAAGATGGCCTATGTCTTTGAACTATATTTGAGTGAGTTCTCAAACCCCTGTTGCTTAAGGCACAGACTCAGCTAAGATTCCAAACCATGGAAACTGCTGTCCTTCAAGCTGTTGAGAAGTTCCTTCACATCTTCGGCTTTGCCGATGTAAATCTGGAGTGCTGGAGGACCTACCTCACTCTCTTTTGGATTTTAGAATTTTCCAGCTTCTGAGAGCACGCGGGATTTTACCTCTTGTGCAGGAAACGAGCTTTGATCACCATCTCCAAGGATGTTTTTAGTTTCTTCTCAGTCGCTGGCAGTAATCAAATCAGTGGCAATCTTTGCCCTTTTAGCATTGTGCTGAAGAAGAGAGTTTTTATTAGGCTCTGACTGACATTTTAATGGATCATGTATATCAGTGTTTCTCACCGACCGGTTCATGGACCGGCGCCCGTCCCTGAGATCCCCCTGACACAGTTTAGGAAGGCAGCAAGCCCGTCTATGGTATCGAAAAGGTTGAGAAACGTGGATATAGATGTGGTTACTTTAGATTTGTAGGTTTGTCTTTTTGTATTTGCAGCAGACGTGTCATAGGTAAGGCTACGATTTAGTCACGGAGGTTGCGGAAGTCACGGAATCCATGACCTCCAGCGACCTCTGGGACTTCAGCCCGCAGTGGTGGGGAGCTGCAGGGTCCCCTGTTGCCCGCGCGGGAATGGGAGCTTTAAGGTACCCCCCATCACCTCTAGCGGCCCCCGGAGCTCCAAGCTTGCTGCAGGTGGTGGGGGTACCCTACAGCTCCTGGACGCCGTGGGTGGTGGGGGAACCCCTGAGCTCCCGGCCGCCGCGGGCTCCCGGAGTACGGGCAGCAGGGGCACCCCAGAGCTCCTGGCTGCTGCAGGCGGCGGGGGCCCCAGCAGCTCCCAGCCATGGACAGTGGGGGACCCTGGAGTGCCGACACGCAGTCCGCGGTGGGAGCTCCTAGCCGCCGTGCAGCTGCCCCGTTGCAGGCGGTGTGGGCACCCACAGATCCCCATTTTGTCACGGATATTTTTAGTAAAAATCAGGGACAGGTCACGGCTTCCGTGAATTTTTGTTTATTGCCTGTGACCTGTCCGTGACTTTTACTAAAAATATCGGGGACCAAATCTTCGCCTTAGTCAGAGGGCGATTTAATAAAATTGACTTGAATAAAGAAAGAAGACCAGGCTGGACAAACCCCCATCAGAGATGGTCCAGGGTTACTTGGTCCTGCCTCAGCGCAGAGGGCTGGATTTGGTGACCTCTTGAGGTCCCTTCCAGCCTGACAGATCTGGGGGTCTGTGAAGAACGGGGAAGGGAGGACTCTGCCTCCCCCCCACTATTATCCCTGCCCTTCCCCCTCCCCTCATTCCTTCCCCCTTAGCTCTGCCCTCTCCCCTGGGTACCTGGCCCTGTAACAGACTCTCCCTCTCTCTGTCTGCAGGCTAGTGGCCGACGTGGCCCTGCGGGCCGTGAGTCGCCATGAACGCGCATCCCCGTCGCATCCGCCTGAAGCCCTGGCTCATCGCCCAAGTGAACAGCAACCAGTACCCAGGCCTGCAGTGGGTGAACCCCGAGCGCAAGCTCTTCTGCATCCCCTGGCGCCACGCCACCCGGCACGTCCCCACACAGGACGACGAGAACACCGTTTTCAAGGTGACCGCCCAGGGGGCCTGTGGGATGCCAGGCTGGGCTGGGGGTACCCTTTGGGGCACATGGCACCCAGCTGACATGTAAGGAACGGGGTTGGCTGGTCATGCGCGCAATGCGACGTGACCCCAACTGGGACTCCCAGGAGCTGCTGCACTGGGGCAGGCTATGGGTCCCTCTGCCCCCTTGGGATGGGAGGCTCATGGGATGGCATAACCCCCTGGTGTCCCAGAATGCACCCTGCTAGCTGCATGGGACTAGCCACCAGGCCGCTCAGTTAGCCGCCTCTTGAGGTGTTTGAAAAGGCCTGTTTTCCCCCCTGTGAAATGGGGCCGATCGTACCAGCCTCGCAGCAGGAGGCGTGATGTCCGCACCCCTTTTTGAACTGCCCTGTGGACGCAGCTGCGAGGGGTGATGTGCTGCTGTCAGCCAGGCCCGGAAGCCCGTGGCGTTTTATGCCAGCCGGTGTCACTGCAGAAGCCGACACAGGCTCTGGCCCTGGTGCTGGCCCGCCAGTGAATTATACGTTGTGTCAGGAGAGCATCTCCGAGCTGCCTTCTCCCCAGGCCACCCCCTGGCTGCCCCTTGTCATCGCTCAGCCGATGGCAGCTCAGGAATGAAACTTTAATCAACTGACCATACAGGCGAAAGCTTGGATTTCCTGAGCTCCTAGCACTGGGGCTGGGCTGGGGCTTGACCTATGTCTGTGACCACCCCCCTACCCCATGAATCCCAACCTCTCAGGCCTGGGCCAAGGAGACTGGCAAGTACAATGAAGGTGTAGATGAGCCGGACCCAGCCAAGTGGAAAGCCAACCTGCGCTGTGCCCTCAACAAGAGCCGCGAGTTCAAGCTGATCTACGACGGCACAAAGGACACGCCCATGCAGCCCTACAAGATCTACGAGGTGTGCGAGGGCCACCAGCCCAACGGAGGTACCAGCAGCCCAGGCAAGGGGGATCCAGGGGATAGAGTGTACTCAGACTGTCAGAAAGCCCCTCGCCAAAGGCTCTTGAGCAAAGTAAGCTGTCGTGGGATAGGAGGGAAGGTTCTCTCATGGATTGGTAACTGGTTAAAAGATAGGAAACGAAGGGTAGGAATAAATGGTCAGTTTTCAGAATGGAGAGAGGTAAATAGTGGTGTCCCTCAGGGGTCTGTTCTGTGGCCAGTACTGTTCAACATATTCATAAATGATCTGGAAAAGGGTAAACAGTGAGGTGGAAGAATTTGAAGGTGATACAAAACTACTCAAGATAGTTAAGTCCCAGGCAGACTGTGAAGAACTGCAAAAGGATCTCTCAAAACTGGTGACTGGGCAACAAAATGGCAGATGAAATTTAATGTTGATAAATGCAAAGTAATGCACATTGGAAAACATAATCCCAACTATACCTATAAAATGATGGGGTCTAAATTAGCTGTTACCACTCAAGAAAGATCTTGGAGTCACTGTGGCTAGTTCTCTGAAAACATCCACTCAATGTGCAGCGGCTGTCAAAAAAGCGAACATAATGTTGGGAATAATTAAGAAAAGGATAGATAATAAGACTGAAAATATCATATTGCCTCTATATAAATCCATGGTTCGCCCACATCTTGAATACTGCGTGCAGATGTGGTCGCCCCATCTCAAAAAAGGTATATTGGAATTGGAAAAGGTTCAGAAAAGGGCAACAAAAATGATTAGGGGAATGGAACAGCTTCCGTATGAGGAGGGATTAATAAGACTGGGACTTTTCAGCTTGGAACAGGGACAACTAAGGGGAGATACGATAGAGGTCTATAAAATTATGACTGGTGTGGAGAAAGTAAATAAGGAAGTGTTATTTACTCTGTCTCCGGGGTTGTGAGTTCAATCCTTGAGGGGACTGTTCAGTTGATCTGGGGCAAAAAATGGTGATTGGTCCTGCTTTGAGCAGGGGGTTGGACTAGATGATCTCCTGAGATCCCTTCCAACCCTGATATTCTGTGATTTCATAACACACACGTACTGGGGGGGGTCACCAAATGAAATTAATAGTCAGCAGGTTTAAAACAACAAAAGAAAGTATTTTTTCACACAAGGCACAGTCAATCTGTGGACCTCCTTGCCAGAGGATATTATGAAGGCCAAGACCATAACAGGGTTCAAAAAAGAACTAGATAAGTTCATGGAAGATGGATCCATGAATAGCTAGTAGCCAGGATGGGCAGGGATGCTGTCCCTAGCCTCTGTTTGCCAGAAGCTGGGAATGGGCGACAGGGGATGGATCTCTTGATGATTCTCTGTTCTGTTCATTCTCTCTGGGGTACCTGCCATTGGCCACTGTCGGTAGACAGGATACTGGGCTAGATGGACCTTTAGTCTGACCCAGTATGGCCGTTCTTATGGTAAGGGGGGACTGGGTTGGGGGAGGAGGGGAACTGGGGGCAAGCAGGGTACCTGGAAAGGAGGCTGCTGGGAAAAATGAGGGTTGGGGTCCTCTTTTCTGAGGGGGGGGCAGGGAGGATAACACCCTCCCTGCCCCCCCGCCGCCTGGGCTTCTCTGGCCTATTTCCCATCTTCGGCGGCCCCACCTCAGAGCTGCAGAGGCTAGGCAGGGGCTGCCTGGTGAGCCCCTCAGTGCTTGGGGGGGCTGCCTGTGCCTCCACCCAACAAAAACCCCACAAACAGGCCCCACAACACCTCCAGCCCCCTCCAAAAACCAGGCCCCGGGACCCACTGCCCCTGCAACCCAGCTACCAGGCCCCGTGACCCCCCTTCCCTCGCCTCACTCGGCTACCAGACCCCATGACACCCCATCCAGCAAACTCACCCTGCAAACAGGCCTCGTGACCCATCCCTGACAACCCAGCTAACAGGCCCCATGACTCCCCACCAAACCCCAGCTAACAGCCCATGTGACCCCCCCCCGCAAGCCCTCAGCCCCCTGCACCCCAACCCCATGCCTCAACCTGCAGCCCCCTCCCACACTCTGAGTCCATCGGCCCCACCCTGGAGCCCCCTCCTGCACCCCAAACCCCTCATCCCCAGCCCCACCCCAGAGCCTGCACTCCCAGCTGGAGCCCTCACCCCCTCCTGCTCCCCAACTCCATGCCCCAGCCCTGAGCCTCTTCCCGCACCCTGACCCCCTCATTTCTGGCCCCACCCTGGAGACTGCACCCCCAGTTAGAGCCTGCACCCCCTCCCACACCCCAACCCCCTGGCTCAGCCCAGTGAAAGTGAGTGAGGGTGGGGGAGAACAAGCCACTGAGGGAGGGGGAATGTAATGAGTGGGGGGTGGGGTCTCGGGGAAGGGGCGGAGCTAGGGTGTTGGGTTTTGTGTGACTAGAAAGTTGGCAACTCTACCCCCACACGCTCGCAGCACCCAGCTAACAGCTCCCATGACTGCCCATCCAGCAAACCCGCCCTGAAAACAGACCCTCTGACCCACCTCCCGCAACGCAGCTAACAGGCCCCTGGACACCCCCAGGCCCTCCAAAAAACAGGACCCAGGACCCACGCCCCGCAACCCAGCTAAGAGGTTCCGTGACGCACCCCAGACACCCTCACTCGGCCCAGAAAACAGGCCCCATGATTCCGCCCAGCTAGCAGGCCCTGTGACTCCAGCCTCACCCCCAACTAACAGGCCCCATGACACACCCCCTGCTGCCAACGGGCCCCATGGCTCCCACGTGTGGCTTGCTAACCGCCCCCGTGTCTCCATTGTAGACTCGCTGGCCGGGGAGGATCACACCTGCTGCCTGGGAGAGGAGGATGAGGAGGTGAGTGAGTGAGGGGGTTGGTGGAGCTGGCCAGCGCGTGAGTGTGGGTGCAATAGGGCCAGAAGGCTACTAGCCATTACACACTTCGCAGGCTGCCAGAGCTTGCCATTGAGTGTCCCCTGAAAACCTGGGACAGAGTGCTGCGCTTGCCCCACCTGCTGAACAGCGCTGCATCTGCTAGCCCACGGGCTGGCTGCCGAGGCCCTGGGGTGGGGGAATCCCTTCGGCTGCATGGGCATGCCCTAGTGTTGCCAGGCATCCGGTTTCCAACTGGAACCTTCAGTCGAAAAGGGACCCTGGTAGCTCCGGTCAGCACTGCTGACCGGGCTGCTAAAAGTCCGGCTGGCGGTGCTCCGGGGCTAAGGCAGGCTCCCTGCCAGCCGTGGCTCCATGTGGCTCCCGGAAGCGGCTGCTATGTCCAGCTCCTAGGCACGGGGTGGCCAGGGAGGCTCCATGCGCTGCTCCCACCCTGAGGGCCGGCTTTGCAGCTCCCATGGGCCAGGAGCCACAGCCAATGGGAGCTGTGGGGGCGGTGCCTGCAGGGGTGGGCAGCGCGCAGACCCACCTGTCCACACTTTTGCCAAGGAGCCGGACATGCCGGCCGCTTCCGGGAGCTGCCTGAGGTCAGCGCCCCCTGGCTGGAGTCCATACCCCACACCCCCTCCTGCACCTTAACCCCCTGCCCCTGCCCTGAGCCCTCTCCTGGAGCCTGCACCCCCTCCTACACCCCAATCCCCTGCCCCAGCCCTGAACCCCCTCCCTCACCCAAACTCCCTCCAAGAGCCTGCACCCCCTCCTGCCCCCGCTCTGAGCCCCCTCCCGGATCCCGCATCCCCTCCTGCACCCCAACACCCTACCCCAGGCCTGAGCCCCCTTCTGCACCCCAAGCCCCTCATCCCTGGCCCCACCCCAGAGCCCGCACCCCCAGCGGGAACCCTCACCCCAACCCCCTTTCTCAGCCCTGTGAAAGTGAGTGAGGGTGGGGGAGAGCAAGCGACGGGGGGGTGGGAGGGATGGAGTGAGCGGGGGCGGGGCAGGGGCGTTAGGTTTTGTGTGATTTGAAAGTTGCCACCCCTCCCCTGGGTCTGTCACAGGCCCCTGGGTGCCCTCCCCCAGTAACCGAGCGCCTCCTGTCTCTCTCACAGCTGCAGAAAATGACGACGCTGACGATAGTGGGTGAGTGCTGGGGGGCCGGCCGGGGTGCCTGGCAACTTGGGGACGGGGCTAGCAGGACTTGCAGGGCTGGTCTGCTCCCTCCATCTACTTAGCCCCGGGGACAAAGCCACTCTGCTCCCCGGTTAAACCCCTCCCTCCCTCGGGTGCCCTGCAAGCTCGGGCAGTGCCCAGGCCCTGCGGCAGGCGATGGGGCTGGTGCCAGGTGCCGGCGTGGCCTGAGGCCGGGGATGGTGATGGAGCAGGGCGACCTCATCCAGCTCGTGGGCCGGGGCGCCAGCCAGGGCGTCTCTCGGCCTTGCCCCGGCCCATTGGCGGGGTCACTGCGGCCCAGTTGCCCGGGGCCAGCACCCCTTGGTGCAGAGTCTCGTCACCCCTGAGCACCCCCCTGCATTCCATAGGGCTCTGAGGCCCTCCCTCTCCCTATGCCGTCCTCATGCCTGAGTCTGCCCCCTCCGCCCCTGCTCCACCCGGACCCCCGCCTCCACAGGGAAAGGAGAAGGGGCTGTGACTTGGTGTGGGGTCCTGCCGGCTCAACCCCATGGGCTCCCCCTGCTCTGTGCCCAGAGCCACCTGCAGCTGATCAGGGAACGTGGGGCAGAGGAGAGTGATGCACTCAGCAGCCTCCAATGCCCCCCGCCCCGACTCCAACGGGAGCCTGAAAGCTGTGGGGAGAAACACAGGGTGGTCCCTCTCTTCCCCAGTCGCGGGCTGGGTCTGTCCCCCAAGCAGACAGTCCCAGCTACCAAAGTGCCCTGGGGGCTTGGCTGGCACAGCAAGATCCCACTCCAGGTTGGGGGCTGCCCCTCTTTTACCCTCGATCCACCCTCCCGTGTGGGGCACTAAAGGACCAGCTCCCATCCGGAAGGGTCAGTTGTTTTCCTCCTTTGCTCTCCGTTAGGGTGAGGGCCCTTGCACCAGGGTTGCTGGAGAGCAGGAGCCGTGTGCCGAGGGGGTCCCGGCCCGCTGGCCCGCCCCCAGGGCCTGGGTGTTGGGTGTCGTGGGCTGGAGCCGGCATGGCTGGCGATGCCAGCGGCTGGCTTGGGCTGACGAGGGGATCCTGAGCCAGGGTGTTTTGCTGTCTTGCAGATGGCAGCCAGGGCGTGGAGCCGCTCCCCTCCTACGTGTGGCCGAAGCAGGAAGTCCAGTATCCCAGCGCCTGCGGGAACGGGTCCTTCCCCCCGCTGGGCACCCAGGAACTCCTCCACCCGGACGTGTCGGCACCTCCGCCTCCCACCGTCGGTGCCTTCACCGCCAGGGAGCTGCCGGCCCAGAACCCTACCGGGAGCATGCCGCTGGGGGGGCCGGGCAGCCTGCAGAACCTGCCCCCCGCGGACGTGTCTCTGCAGCCCATGGAACAGTTCATCCCCGACCTGCTCATCAGCCCGCACATGCTGCCATGTAAGATCCCCCTGCCCACCCGCTCTGCCTGGGGCTGCCCTCCCCATCGGTGCTTCCTTGCCCTGTCCCTTCTAGTCTGGGGCGCGAGCTCCCTGGGGCGCGGGCTGCATGCCGTTCCCTCCGGACAGCACCTAGCGCCGTGACCAGGCCGGGGGAGAGGCTGAGGGCAGGTAGCGGTGTGACGGTAGCACAGGGTTATCAGGGCCCCCCCGATTGCCCCGGCTAATGGGCTTGTCTCGCTCTTCCCGCGGCCAGTGACCGACCTGGAGATCAAGTTCCACTACCGCGGCCGGCAGGCCAGCTCCCTGACCGTCAGCAACCCCCACGGGTGCCGGCTGTTCCACAGCAGCCTGGAGCCCACGCACGAGCAGGTGGCGCTGTTCGGGCCCGTGACGCTGGAGCAGGTGCGCTTCCCCAGCACCGAGCACATCCCCCACGAGAAGCAGCGCTTCTACACCCACCAGCTGCTGGACGCCATGGACCGGGGCCTGATCCTGGAGCTGCAGGGACAGGACATCTACGCCGTCCGGCTGTGTCAGTGTAAGGTCTTCTGGACGGGGCCCTGCGCCGGCGAGCGGGCCGGCCCCAACCCCATCGAGCGCGAGAGGAAGATCAAACTCTTCAGCCTGGAGAGCTTCCTCAACGGTGAGCCAGAGGGGCTGGGGACCAGCCCTGCCCTCCGCATCCTGGCGCCCCGGCCCTGGCCTCCCCACGTGGCTTCTCTGCCCCCAGCTTTTCTGGCTTCCATTCCCCTAGGGCCCCTCTCCTCTGGCCCTGGCCCCTCCCACACGGCGGGAGGGCGGGGCGGGGGGGGGGATTGCTAGATGCTGGGCGGCGGCGGGGATTGGAAATGCCACGGGGTCCCCGCCCCTCATGCTGTGTCTCCCTGTGGGGCTCCCTAGGGCTCATCCTGTTCCAGAAGGGGCAGACCAGCACGCCGCCCCCCTTCGAAATCTTCCTCTGCTTCGGAGAGGAGTGGCCGGACCAGAAGCCGAAGGAGAAGAAACTTATCACTGTCCAGGTAAGGGGTCCCCCACCCGCTCTCGCTCCTGGGAGCAGGGCCTAGGGCCCAGCTGCGGTCCTGTCTGCTGGTTTGGCTCTGTTAAGGACCCTCCGCCCTCTCTGCCCTTGCTCCTTCCCAGTCTGCAGCAGGACACGCCAGCCATGGAACTGTGGCCCTTCCAAGCTGGGGTGCCTGATGGCCCAGCGCCCCGGGCCCCTGGACTGCACTGAACTCCATGCACACAGGCCAAGGCTAGAACGAGGACGCGCCCGCAGACCCACATGGGCCCCCAGCAACAGCCCAGAGAAGGCCGAGTGGTTGGGACTGGGGGACGCCTGCAGCTTGCGAAGGGGGAGTTGAGGGCCAGGCGTGTGCGCGATACCCTTCCCGAGCAGGGGGTCACCAGAGCATCTCGGGCTGGGAGTGGTGTGACCGATCAGTACTTGGACGGGACACTCGGTCACCAATTCCTCGCTGCTCCCTCATTCAGCAGGCCCCCTGGTCATGCCGACCGCTCCGCCCCTCCCCTCCCTGGGCCAAGCTCGGAGATTTTCACACTGCCCCATGTAGCTTACGCTCTAAGCTCTAATCGCAGCCCTGGCCTGCTGGGAGGGGTGGAGACGCAGCAGCAAGAGGAGGCTGTTACCCGGCAGGGTTTAGCGGAGAGAAGGGAACGTGCTCGGAGCAGGGCTGTAGCAGGGACTCCCGAGTGTGGGCTGGGTAACTCAGCCCCGGATCCTTCCAGGAAGTGGGGGCAGACAAGGGGTTGAGGCTGGGAAGGGGCAGGGGTGAGCAGGCCGCAGAGGGGAGCGGGCTAGCAACGGCCTGCTGTTTGTCTGCCACCCAGGTCGTGCCAGTGGCCGCCCGCATCCTGCTGGAGATGTTCTCTGGGGAGCTCTCCTGGTCGGCGGACAGCATCCGCCTGCAGATCTCCCATCCGGACCTGAAAGACAAGATGGTGGAGCAGTTCAAGGAGCTGCATCAGCTCTGGCAAAACCAGCAGAGCCTGCAGGCCCCCCCGGCCTCGACCCTGGAGCCAGGCCCGGGCCCTTGGGCAATGCAGGCCAGCAGCATGCAGCAGTGAGGACGTGGGCACGTCGCAGACACTCACCCGCTTCCCCTCCCTCCTGAGGGGCGCCCGTGTGAGCCTGGCCGTGCACGCCAGCCCCGAGGAGGGGGAGACGAGGCAAACTGATCTCCACTGCTTCAGCTACAGGGCGATGCTCCGCCGGATCCGTCAGCGCAGGCTGCCCCCCAACCTCCCAGCTACAAGCTGTGGCCCCCAAAGGGGCCGGGGGGAGGGGGCTCTTCCTGCATGGGATGGGTGGAGGCCGGCCCACACCATCGCCTGCTGGGAATACGCTAGGCTGCGGGCCAGGACCCACCTTGCCAGAGCACTGCAGGGCCAGGCAATGCCTGCCATGGAGGAAAGAGACTGAGTTAGACCCACAGCCCTGGGCATTTATGGGAACTGCCTGGGGGGTGGGCAGCAGGTGCTGGGGCCTGCTGAAAGGACAGGCCCGGCCGTTGGGCCTGATCCAGCCCGCGGGCGCGGCTGAGCCAGAGGCGATGCTGCATTCACAGTGTCCGGGAGCTGGCGTCACGGCCCCGGGAGCTGGCCTGGCACAGAGATGCGGCAAGGGAAGTGCTCAGCTGTTAATAAAAGCAACCACTTGCCTGCGTGCGCGCGTGTGTGAGGCTTCTTCTGATGGGGGCCGGGGGAGAGGACAGGAAGGGAGCCGGCCCGATGAGCGTTCAGCGTAGGGAAAAGCACACGCTGAGCCCCCCCAGCCCAGAGCTCCTGCACTCACCGAAACGCGCCCCCCCTCAGGGGGAGAGGAGCTAGAGCGTAGCAAGCCCAGGCCTAAGGGCCCGCCGGGGGCTTGGCCGGCCGGGACCACGGGCAGCCTTTGACCCGCGGATTCTCTGCCCGCCTCAGCACCCAGGGCGCGCGTGCAGGCCCAGCCGACTGCCTGCAGCCGTGTGCACGTCGGAAACTGACCAAACCGCCCCGGTTCGGGCTCCAGCACGGTGGCTGGGGGCGGGGCCCTGCTGCTCCCCAGCCTAGCCAGGCCACCAGGGAGCCGAAGCCGGGTTAGTTGCAGCCAGGAGTCTGAAGCGTTAATGACTTGGCAGCTGCGCCCCCTCGTTCCCATTTGTAACTGCTGGGCCGTAACCTCCTCAGCAGCGGGGCGCTTCCCCCCGAGTTCGTCACGGCTGCGGCACCGGCTGCCTGACTGAACAAGTGGGGCTGAAAAAGCCCCAGCAGGCACAGCGGTGTCTACGTTCCCTTCCCTGCGGCTTTGGCCTGGTCAGTTTTAGAGGCCAGGCAACAGCCCTTCCTTTGAGACAGGCCCCTGCTTGGACGCTGGGCTCGGCAGGGTTTCCGCAGACCCCGACTGCTCTGGCTGCGGCCGAGCGCCTGTGGAGACGTTTTAAGCCGTTTGCCTCAGGGTAGAGCATCATGCAAAGCACGTGTCCCTACGTACCAAACCCCCAGCGGAGCAGGACACGGGCCGACCAGCCAGCCCATGCCTGTGTTGGCAGCTAGACAGCAGGGTGCCTGGTACACAAACCTGGGGTCGGACAGTCCTGGTGTCCCCGAGTGATGCTCTGGGCCTGCTCCCTATGAAGCCAGGCAGGACTCTGGGGGAGCAGCCTGTCTGCAGGACACACAGCTCACCCGGCTTCCACCTTCCTGGGTCTGACCTTGGAGCATTCAGCATCCTCTGCCCTCCCTGCGCTTCCCCCAGCGAGTCTGCCCAGGTGGGGTTCTGGGGGGGGGGCAGAGGGTCCTGCCCCCCAACTCCACAGTCAGACGGGACTCTCAGCCAGCCAGTAAAACAGAAGCTTTATTTGACGACAGGAACGTGGTCTAACAGAGCTTGTAGGTGCAGAGAACAGGGCCCCCTCAGCTGGGTCCATTTTGGGGGGCAGTGAGCCAGACAACCACGTCTGCACTTCACTCCTCCTCCCCCTCCAGCCCCTCCTCCTCTGGGCTTTGTCCCTTTCCCGGGCCAGGAGGGCACCAGATTCCTTTGTTCTCCCAGCCTTTAGCTCTCACCTTGCAGGGGGGAAGGGCCAGGCCATCAGGTGCCAGGAGACAGAGTGTCGGCCATTTATGTACCCTGGCCCTGTGCTCTGCAACAATTACCCCCCCTTATCCCACCACCTAGAGACTTGGTCAAGGCAGGTGCAAGTGCAGAGGGTCTGGTTACCTTTCCTTGGCTGATGGAGGGCAGGAAGATGGGCAAACATAACAACGGCCATACTGGGTCAGACCAAAGGTCCATCTAGCCCAGTATCCTGTCTTCCAACAGTGGCCAATGCCAGGTGCCCCAGAGGGAATGAACAGAACAGAGAATCAGCAAGTGATCCATCCCCTGTCACCGATTCCCAGCTCCTGGCAAACAGAGGCTAGTGACACCATCCCTGTCCATTCTGGCTAATAGCCATTGATGGCCCTATCCTCCATGAATTTAGCTAGTTCTTTTTTGAACCCCATTAGTTTTGGTCTTCACAACATCCTCTGGCAAGGAGTTCCACAGGTTGACTGTGTTGTGTGAAGAAATACTTCCTTGTTTGATTTAAACCTGCTGCCTATTAACTTCATTTGGTGACCCCTGGTTCTTGTGTTTGAAGAGTAAATAACACCCCCTTATTTACTTTCACCACACCAGTCATGATTTTATAGACCTCAATCATATCTCCGCTCAGTCGTCTCTTTACCAAGCTGAAAAGTCCCAGTCTTATTAATCCCTCCTCATACGGAAGCTGTTCCATGCCCCTAATCATTTTTGTTGCCCTTTTCTGAACCTTTTCCAATTCCAATATATCTTTTTAGAGATGGGGAGACCACATCTGCATGCAGGATTCAAGCTGTGGGCGAACCATGGATTTGTAGAGAGGCAACGTGCTATTTTCTGTCTTATCTATCCCTTTCTTGATGATTCTGTTGGCTTTTTTTTTTTTTTGACTGCCCTTTTTTAAAAATTGGCCTCACATTAGCTGTCCTCCAGTCATCTGGTGCAGAAGCTGATTTACATGATCGGTTACAGGCGACAGTTAGTAGTTCTGCAGTGTCACATTTGAGTTCCTTCAGAACTCTTGGGTGATACTATCTGGTCCTGGTAACTTTACTGTTTAGTTTACCAGTTTGTTCCAAAACCTCCTCTATTGACACCTCAGTCTGGGACAGTTCCTCACATCTGTCACCTAAAAAGAATGGCTCAGGTTTGGGAATCTCCCTCACATCCTCAGCCCTGAAGACCAATGCAGAGAATTCATTTAGTTTCTCTGCAATGGCCTCATCAGCCTTGAGTGCTCCTTTAGCATCTTGATGGGCCAGTGACCCCCCCCCCCCCCCAAGTTGGTTTGTAGGCTTCCTGCTTCTGATAGATTTAAAATTTTTTGCTATTACTTTTGGAGTCTTTGGCTAGCTGTTCTTCAAATTCTTTTTTGGCCTTCCTAATTCTATTTTTACCCTTCACTTGCCAGAGTTTATGCTCCTATTTTCCTTACTAGGATTTAACTTCCACTTTTTAAAGGACGCCTTTTGCCTCTCACTGCTTCTTTTACTTTGTTGTTTAGCCATGGTGGCTCTTCTGTGGTTCTCTCACTGTTTTTCAATTTGGGGAAAACATTTAAATTGAGCCTCTATTACAGTGCCTTTCAAATTTCCATGCAGCTTGCAGGGATTTCACTTTCGGCGCTGGACCTTTTAATTTCTGTTTAACCTCATTTTTGCGTCGTTCCCCTTTCTGAAATTAAATGCTACGAAGCCTGAGCCTAGCAAAGTCAGTGGCAAATGAGCACCAGCTGGCGCTGCCAAACACCCTGGGTGGATGACAGTTGATGTTCAGTGCACATGGGCCCTGTGCTGGCCAGCTGAGGGAACTACTCACCAGCACCTCCGAGCACAGACCCTACGATTCCAAAAGATGAAAGCCCTAAGCCAGGCACGTTCACTGCCTTTTAGCCCTGGGCAGGGCAGGGCAGGGCAGTTCCAGCCATATGGCCCTGCAGGCAAGTGTCAAGGAGAAGAGCTATAGATTTGCTGCTTGGGTAGTATTTAATTGTGGCTCATTCAGCCACGATGGCCTAGCATATAAACCTTTACCAGGCTGCTGTATTGTTAACTAGATCTCTGGCTGCAGGAGAGAACCTTGCTCACCAATACGCAGCATGGGAAGCTCACCTGGTGCTTATGAGTCTCACACCGCGGCTCGCTTTGACTAGCCGGATGGTACAGCGTGGGGGCCTTGAAGGTACGCTGCTTTTACACACCGGACACCAGAAGGCAATGAAATGGCGGTCACGCTCAATCATCCTGCTCAGAAGCTTGCTGCAGTGCAATAAAAAAAAAAAGGCACCTTGACTCTGATCCTCTTTGGTCGTTTACTTATTAAGTCATAAAATCCAGCAATTCCCACCAGACCTGGCCTGCATTAGTGCGAAGTAGGGAGGCTGTAGGGTAATTTCAAAAGGTACGACCTAGGATTACAGTGAGAGCACAGCAATACAGCCAGGTTAGTGAATGCTACTGTGCCAATCAGCGTGCAAGGGAGAAGCGAATTCTCTTCCTCAAGTAGCAGGAGCCAAGGTGGTTGGAGAAGAGGGTTAAACTGCGATTGAGTCTTGTGACTAAAGCACTGAAAATTAAATATCACGGCACTTGGCACAGTCCCTTCCAACCGGTTACTACAATCCGCCTTCGCTGGTACTACCCTTTAAGGGTAACGGGGTCTTGCTGCCCGTTGAAGCACGTGGACAGATCCTACGGTTACCGGGATTTCGGAACCAGGGCAGCAGCCGGGGGCAGTCCTGCTCCTCGTCGGAGGCGTCCAGACTGGTTCAACAGCCAGAGACATAAGGCACAAAACCGACATTTTAATTTTTTAATTTATTTTTTTGTTTTTTTCGTTTGTCTTGTTCTCGAGATGGCTACAACACCAGACGGAACAGCATGCGCTCAATTCTAACGCCTGCACAGGGTCTCAGGTCTTGTCAATGTAAGATTCCCCAGGGAGTCGTTTCCAAATCTGTTGAGTAAAATAGTCAGCCCCGTCACTGCGACCTCAAGAGCCCTTCTCCTCTCTCCCCCTCACAGTAAAAAAACCCAAAGAAAACCAAATTTAAAAAAAAAAAAAAGAACCAAACTAAAAAAAGAAAAATATATATAATATATAACAGTCTATCGCAGGCGGTTTCTCCTCCCGGAGGCCGACAGATCGATGGCATCAGATTTAGCGAGGGGGGTGCGTAAAGAGGGCAGGGTGGGGTAAGTTTAAACTTCCAGAGCTCTGGAAGTGCGCTCCACAGGGGCGACCAGCGGGATCCCCACGGTGCTGCGTGGGGGAACCCACTCCTCCGGATTGCTCTTTTAGAAGGGGTAGGGGGGAGTGGAGGGAGCTCGGGGAGTTCCGGAAGTGGGCTAAAAACCTGGGTGCCTTCCCCCCTCCCAGTGCAGACAAGGGGTTTTGCTAGGTGTGTATTTTTAATCCCCACGGTTTCCTTAAGTAAATTTTATTTTATTTTTCATTTCACAGAAAGTTTTCTACTTTGTTTGGTGTTTTTTTTTTTTTTTTTTTTTTTTTTTTTGCTACCAGGCAATTTTTTTTTCCATTCTTGTTTCATTTCTCTCTCTCTCTCTTTTTTTTTTTTTTTATTTTTTTGTTTTTTTTAAAGCGAGTCCATCAGGAAAGCAGCGTCCCCCCCACGATGCCGTAGGTCCGGCTGCAGCCATCTTTAGTCAGGTTGAGTTGCCCTCCCACTCACACCCAGTAACGTCACTGGCTTGTTCTGGCGGGGGTGCGTCTCTTCAGGTTTGACGATGCGCACTAGAGTGAGTGAAAGCCCTCGGCCACAATGAAGTCTGCTGATTGTGGGACATTCTTGGTTTTGTTATTTCCTGTCTTCTAAATAAAAAGACATTCCTGGCGGGGGACAGAAAGCAGAGTCAGGATTTCCAGAGCAAGGCGATTTATGGCTACGAAGAGAGGCTCCCACCTCCCCCAAAGAGCTCACCGCCTAGAGAGACGCTCTGGACTCCCGAGTGCCACAGGGCCCAGTTTACTGCTGGAAATACACAGTAACTCCACGGCTGCGACAGAGCCCAGAGGCTGAAAGTTGCACCGAAGGCACTAAGCAAAGCTTTTATGGTCTTTAATTGAGTGTTGGTGAACAACAGTCCTGGGATGAGCTTCTCTAGCCACGTGGACAGCAGCAATGCCCGAACCTGCCCCCTAGCCAACATGACTCTCTCCTGACCTGAAAGGCCCCCTCGAGGAGGATGGATTTAGAGCTTGGTCTATTTGCCGAGACCAAGGAGTGCTGCTGATTTGTCACCCATCCATTGGGAACTCCCACTGAGTTTCATACTGACAATCAAGCTGCCCTCAGATGCTCAAGACGACTCATCCATCTGGGCTGAATTGGAACGTGCAGCCTTGATGTGAAAGACCCCATTATCCCAAGCTGTCACCGGCCCTTTACAGATGAAACAGCTGCTGAAGCTAACAACTGGGGGGTGCCAGCAGGTGAGGGCAGCTCTAAGTCAGCAGGGCCACATTGCACACATCACCTCTGGCTAGAAACCCTGGCTTCCCACCAGCCAGCACTCTGAGGCCCAGCAGGGCTTTCACAGATTGCCGTCCCCCTGCCTTCTGGGACAGCAAATGGCCTCAGGAGTCCATCACCCACAGGGTGCTGGATTATTTTGTCCATCAACCCCTGGCCGTGCATTGGCTCCATGGCACATGCCAGAGAAACGCTCCAGAGGTAGCTACTCCCTTTGGTTACATGTGCAACACCTGGTAGCCGGTGTCCGGGGATGGGCTCAGCGTGTGGGCTCAGCGGGCTGGGACCTGGGTGAGAACGCAGATTGCGTCTGAAGTCGAGGGTTTTCACACATCGGCCACTGACCAGCCTTTCACCCCAGATATGGCCTAGGATGGATTCACTTCGATACATGGGCCTCAGGCTGTCTTCTCTACCACGGTGACCCAGGATTCTCACAACCAACCACCTCTTGGCATTTCTCAGAGTTACCGCTCTTACCACCCGCTGGCAACCAAGGGGTTAATTTGTACTACAGGCCCCAACCCTGCCCTCCCTGAAGTCGGGGACAGCTCAACCAGCAGGGTGCCCTTGCTGGGAGGTGTCCACCGGACCTGACGTGCGACCAGACAGCATCTACTAACCTGGAGACAGGCACAGAGTGGGCGCGCGACCTATCGAAACAACCGGGTGAAGTCCCTCAGGGCCCAGCACACTTGTTTACATTCCTCAGCACTGAAAGACAAGGGTGGCTGTTAGGGGAAGGGAAGATCCAGGCCCTTGCCAGGGAAGGCTGAGTTGAAGCAGAAGCTGGGAGATGCTACAGGAAGTCAGGCCTGTGCAGGCCCCTCGTTCCCCCCGACACAGACAGCAGCGGGCTGCGTCACAGCTGCTGATTTCCCACCTTAGCGACCTGGGGCCGAGGGTGAACTTTACCGACCCTCCAGGGAAGTGTCTGAACACTCAGGCAGCCTGACCGGGCTTCAGCGAGGACACACTGGGTGTGATCGTGTGGTCCCAGCACAGGACTAGGGGTCAGGGGCTCCCGGGCGCTGGCGTGAGTGTTTCAGTTTTCCTACAGACAAAGAAGGAACGCTGCCTGCTGCCTCTCAAGAAGGGCTGGGAGGACCAGGCTGCAGAGATGAGAAAGCTAAGCAGGAAAACATCCAACCGAGAAGGGGCCTTGATAGAATCCCAGAATGACAAGGGCCCTGGCCCAGCTCCGGGCCTCTGACTTTCTGACTGACGGCGACACAAGGCTGGCGTTTCACAAGGGCATGAAAGAGCTGGAGGAACAGGCCGGGCCATGCTGAGGTGATCTGCCCCTTTACCGCTGGGGAGGAACAACGCCCATGTGCAGGCCCGGGCAGAGCCAGCAGCCCAGGCAACCTGGAGCTGCTGAGTCACAGGGCAGAGAAGACCAAGGTGAGTGTTTGAGGGCAACGTACAGGCCTGTGAAAGCCCAGTGGGGGGAAGGAATCCCAGAGCTCGTCCTGCTTCGGAGCAGGGCAGCCAGTCACCTAACTCCCTGCGGTTTCCCTCCTCCATGTGACACTGCATGGACTCACGGAAGAGGAGGGGACTCTAGACCCCAGCTGGGGCTTTCTGGCATTCCTGATCACTCGGGACACAGACTGCGGCCTCGGTTTGCACAGAGCTCTCATGGGCTTGGAAAGTCAAGAGCGGATTCTTCCCCCAGGAAACCCAGCCCAGATATGCTGCACAGGCCCTGGCGGAAAGACCCCCACTTGTGTGCAGCCCGCCCACAGGATGAAGGGGAAATCACCAGAAATCAAAGGGTTAATGGGGGTGGCGGGGCTGGGAAGGGTCATGAAGCCTCCAGGGAACAAGCTCCTTCCAACCACCAGTTATGTACCAACACTGCACAATTCGAGCATTAGCCTGCTAAACCCAGGACTGTGAGTTCAATCCTTGAGGGGGCCACTTGGGATCTGGGGCAAAAATTGGGGGTTGGTCCTGCTTTGAGCAGGGGGTTGGACTAGATGACCTCCTGAGGTCCCTCCCAACCCTGATATTCTAGGATTCTATGATTCTACTTAAGCAGGGCTGAAGGGCGCTAAGGAACCAGAGTGCTTGCAGCACATACCCCAACAGAACAGCCAGACACCACGGTGAGGGGCACGTAACAATCAGTTCTGGAGTGTAGTTGGTTTAGAACAGGAGGCAAAGAACAATATCCAACTGAACTCCTCTTCCTCGCCTAGTCTGGGCAGCAGAATGGAACTGCCCAGTTTAAGAACATAAGAACGGCCTTACTGGGTCAGCCCAATGGCCCATTTAGCCCAGTGTCCTCCTTCCGACAGTGGCCAGTACAAGAGCTTCAGGGGGAGTGAACAGAATAGAGCAATTTTACAGAGATCCATCCATCTTCCCCTCCCAGCTTCTAGCAGTCGGATGCTTAGAGTCATCCAGAACATGGGGTTACATCCCTGACCACCATAGCTAATAGCCACTGATGGACCTATCCTCCATGAACTTATCTAGTTCATTTTTGAACCCAGTTATACTGCTGGTCATCACACATCCCATGGCAATGAGTTCCACAGGTTGTGTGTTGTGTGAAAAAGTACTACTTGTTTGCATTAAACCTGCTGCCTATTCATTTCATCGGTGACCCCTAGTTTTTTTTGTTTTGTTTTTATTGTGGGTGAGGGTAAATAACTCCTCTATTCACCTTTCCTGCACCAATCATGATTTTACAGACCCTCTATCATAACCCCCCTAAATCATCTCTTTTCTAAGGTGAACAGTCCCTATTTTTTTTCGTCTCTCCTTGTACAGAAGCCATTCCACACCCTCAGTCATCTGTGCTGCCCTTCTCTGAACCTTCTCCAGTTCCACTCAGACAGCGTGACCAGAACTGGACACAGTATTCAAGGTGTGGGCGCACCATGGATTTATAGAATAGCATTCGGATATTTTGTCTTATTTTTCATTCCTTTCCTAATAGTTCTTAACACTTCATTCGCTTTTTTTGACTGCTGCTGTGCGTTGAGCTGAAGTTTTCAGAGAACTAGCCATGATCCCTCCAAGATCTCTTCCTTGAGTGGTAACAGCTAATTTAGAACCCGCCATTAGATACGTGTAGGTGGGATTATGTTTTCCCATGTGCATTACTTTGCACTTATCAGTGTTGAATTTCATCTGCCAGTTTGTTGCCCATCACTCAGTTTTGTGAGAACCCTTTGTAACTCATTGCAATCTGCTTTGGACTTAACTATCTCGAGTAATTTTGTATCGCCTGCAAACTTTGCCACTTCACTGTTTGCTCCCTTTTCCAGATCATCAATGAATATGTTGAACAGCACAGGTCCCCGTACAGACCTCTGGGGGACCCCACTATTTCCCTCTCTCCAGACCATTTATTCCTACCCTTTGTTTCCTATCTCTTAGCCCGTTACTGATCTAGGAGAGGACCTTCTCTTATCCCAGGACAACTTAATTTCCTTAAGTGCCTTTGGTGAGGGGCACTGTCAAAAGGTTTTCTAAATAACCATGTACACTATATCCCCTGGATCCCCCATACCCACATGATCATTGATTCCCTCAACAAATTTGAATAGTTTAGTGCTTGGGCAGGAAGCTGGAGCTACCCAAATGTCTGAGAGCTGCAGGGGTCACAGAGGCAATGAGTAAGCTCTCAAAGATGAGCAAGTCAAAGGGATACCAGGCCATGGAATTGATCGCTGACCCAAAGCATTCTCTTAAAACCAAGAGAAACTGACATCTATTCCAAATGATGGACCTCGCTACCCAAATGGCAGAGCAGCATCTTCACTCAATGCCTTGTAATCAGACACCTCCATTGCTTGAGATAACGGGAGCACCCAAGCAATCCACTTGCAGAGAGTTCTATCAGACATCAAGGCCAACATTTTCAAACATGGAGGCTCTCAAATTCCCATCTCAACATGGGACGTTATTTTCAGAGGGGCTGAGTCATCACAGCTCCCACTGAGTCAGCCTCTCGAAGAAGCCAAGTCACAGACATCAATCCTTTCACAGTCACAGAATCCGGGGCCACCTGTGCCAAGGCAGAGACTCCAGGTTAAACAATCAGTGCTTCGGTTTTCAGGACAATCACAGGGACAATCTGCGTTGTAAGTGACAGGGATTGGGTCAGTAGCTAGCTGACTGGCCAAGTGACTGGAATCGTGTGGCCTAGCTGTCGGAGCTCTGGAACAACTCAGGTCTAACCCTGGCAGCTGCAGGCTCCCTCTGTGACTTGTAAATGGAAGATCAGACTTTCCTCACAGGAGCGGGATGCGTGCATACGGGGCTATATCATTTATAAGTATTATTCCTGTTAGCTGATGCTTTGTGGTCTTGCTCATCTGTAAGAGCTTTTCCCCTCGTTGCCTCAGTGACCCAAAGTGCAGGGGCTGACAGCAGGGGGCAGGTTGATTCTAAGTTTACCTTTAACGCTTTACATAACAAAGGAGGATTTTAGATTGGCCCCTGGGTTTTACCAGCGGAGAGCATGCAAGTACCACAGAGCACTCTCAGCACAAGAAGCACCATGGCAGACTCCTGGGCCGCTGGCTTTAGTGGAGGTACTAATTCTTTGTAAGGGACACCTCTGGCAGCCCTTGTAGAACAATGCAGATGATCGCTGCATTTGGGGTCAGGAAGGAATTTCCCCCCAGGTCAAATTGGCAGAGCCCCTGGGGGGTTTCACCTTCCTCTGCAGCCCGGGGCGCTTGTTGATTTCAATTAAAGTATATAGTGGATTCAAGGTAACTTGAAGCCTTTAAACCATGATGTGAGGACTTCAGTAACTCAGCCAGAGGTTATGGGTCTATTACAGGAGGGGGTGGCTGAGGTTCTGTGGCCTTGGGTCTATTACAGGAGGGGGTGGCTGAGGTTCTGTGGCCTGCGATGTGCAGGAGGTCAGACTAGATGACCACGATGGTCCCTTCTGGCTTAAAAAGTCTCTGACGATTGAGCGGACAGTCACACGGAACAGCCCAGTGGCTGGCCCTAGATAGGTGCGTGGGGGTGACTCATGGTAACACCTGTGTGAACAAGGGCATCCTGCCAACACGGAGTTCACTCACCTAGTCACCTCCTTGTGAAAGTCCGTAAGTTGTTTGTGCGTCACTTGGATGGCTCCCCCGGTTGTTTCCTTTGGTAAACCCTTCAGTGAATTCTCTAGCCAGCGACAAAATGTCTGGAGAGGGAGGGAGGAAGAAAAAAGTTAAACATTTTATTGCTGTAAAAAGAAATCTAGACCAAGTTTGGGTTCAGGTGCTGGCAGGCCCTGCATCCCCAGGCAGCGTTGCTAGTCAGCCTGTTAGGAAAGAGGGCCTATTTTTAAGTTTCATTTTTACGCGTTGTCTTTGTACAGCCGGAATGAATCATTCCAAGCAACTACTAAACCCTGCTTGTGCCCAGATACTGCTCGGAATGATTCACAACCCAGCAGGGACAGATTCAGCTCGGGTTGAGCAAGGACTGCGTTTTGTTGCAGCGGTTATCAGCCCATAGGCACCTCAAGAGCGCAATCTTCCTGTGCTGGCTGAGAACTGAGAACCCACTTTGGAGGGAGGGTGGGGAGACAGGATCGGCGGTAAGTCTTGAAGCAGGAAGGAGTGGGAACGAAGTAGAGAGAGGGACAAGCCAGCTAGCAAGAATCACAGAGCTAAAAGCGCTGGGATTGGAGCACTTGAGGGAGGTGGAGTAGGGGGTGGGTGCTAATCTTCACCACTGTAATTGAAGAGGAGATGCGATTTTTTTTTATTCAGGCTGGTGAAATTGACCCTGGATGTTCTGACAGCTACTAATCGCTTGCCCCACCTTTCGTTCGATCCCATCCCCTGAATCCCCCGGACAGGCCAGTTTCTCCCCGTGCCAACACCGGGCTCAAGGCAGTCCTGCGTTAGACTTCTACTACATTTTCTTTCCAGGGGCTGCCCGGCCAACCGTACCGGCCTGTCGATCTGCATGATCTCCCAGAGCACCTCGGCTACGTCGGGCAGGGTGTAGGGCGGCAGGCAGAAGCAGCAGGTGTGCAGCAGCTGGCTCACGAGCTGCTGGCCCAGCTGGTTCATCACTTGCCCGATCAGCTCCTTCCGCAGTTCGAAGTCCTCCTCGTGCTGCAGAAGGAAGAGGGGCCGCGTGAGCAGTGCCCAGCATGGTGGCCTGGGGCACATTTCCACCTCTGCATCCCTTCCCACCTCCCAGCGCCATTTGCTCATCGAGGCCAAACTCGCTGCAGTGACCGACGCGCCGGAAAGGTAGCACCCTGGGTTCCGGTGCTGCCCGCTGGCACCGAGCAACCTGGCATAGGCAGGGCACGAACACCGGCACCAACTGCCCTATGGCCCCAGCAAGCAACAACCGGCCTTTTGTTGCACGTGGCCTGAGTGAGAGCCAGGAACCAGCCTCCCGCGGCAAGGGGCCAAGAGGAGAGACCAGGGCAGCGGCGGTTCACCCTTAGGAAGGCATTTCTTCCAGCAGAGCACTACGTGAGCGACGCTGCTGGTCTGGTTAACCTGGGAACAGCACTGCAGGCTAAGGCTCCCCATGGGCAGGTGGGAGTCCAAATCTCACCTGGCTTTGAATGGTTCATCTGTCAGCTGCAATTCCAAGAGCAACACAGATAAATGCAACAAGCAAAGCAACACCCAAACCAGCCAGCCTCTCTCTCAGGTGGGGGTAAAGCTCAGCTTCCCCGAGCCGACTGGGCAGGGCCGTATGTGACCCCACCGCTAGGAGAAGAAACGCTGGAATCACTCACGTCATTGGCCACCCCGGTGTGGACAAGGTCACGCAGGAATTTCATGACGCTGCAGTTTGCGTCCCGATGGTCCAGGGTGGTGGAGGCGATGGCCCACTGCAGGATGGGAATGATCACCTGGCTGCGGAGCAAGGTGATTGGGCTGCGCTGGATGAACCTGGGCAGGGCAGAGAGAGATCAGGGCGCGATCAGTGAGGTGTGAGCTAGAAGGCAGTTTTGCTTGGCAGACTGGTTTGGACGGACGCCCCAAGGACACAGCCGCAGTGGGGTTCAGAGGAACGTTCCCTTCCCTCCAGCGCTAGTCAGAGCAAGACCCCGGAGCCTCCAGCTCCCACCGCCCTCCTGATTCACAGGCCAGCCCCAGAAGGCAACTTCCTGACTGCAAGCTGTACTGCACTGCCCCCTGCTGGAGACTAAGTTATCCTCCATGCTGACGGCTGGAACTCGAGGAACCGGGGAAAGTCCCGACCACTTCCAAATCCAAGTTCACGCTGTGCTGCAGCCAAAGCACCTACGGCAGCTACCGAGGCGCCTGGGCTGGCAGGGGACTCTGGGGGACATGCATGTGCCGCGAGGGTGGCTTTCTTGTGACAGTTATTGACGAGCCTCGATTCGTGGGTGCAGTGGGCAGGCCGTTCTGATAGGATTGTGAACATTAACCTAAGGGTACCAGGGGTGGGGGGGTTGCCATTTGTACAGCTTATAAATCCAAAGGAAGAGAGGGAATTAAAGATGGAAGCTCCCTCTGCCTGGGAAGCACTCAGCACTCAACCGCCCACTGCATAAGGAGCAGAACCAGCCAGACGTAAGGGAGCAATCCCGTGTTTAGGCGGAGTGGTTACCTGGTGGCTAGCCGGAAGAGGTCGTCCACGGTGTCTGGGTGGTTCTGAAGGCCATTCTGCTGCTCTAGGAGCTGGAAGGTAGGCAAGCACAGTGCCTAGGAGAAGGGGTAAGGGGACTGGTTAATTAAATTAACGTACTCCATGATCTCTAGAGATGGCATGCGACACTGAGTTTGTCATAGATTCATAGATATTAAGGTCAGAAGGGACCATTATGATCATCTAGTCTGACCTCCTGCACAACGCAGGCCACAGAATCACACCCACCCACTCCTGTGAAAAACCTCTCACCTATGTCTGTGCTACTGAAGTCCTCAAATTGTGGTTTAAAGACTTCAAGGAGCAGAGAATCCTCCAGCAAGTGACCCGTGACCCATGCTACAGAGGAAGGCGAACAACCTCCAGGGCCTCTTCCAATCTGCCCTGGAAGAAAATTCCTTCACGACCCCAAATATGGTGATCAGCTACACCCTGAGCATGCGGGCAAGATTCATCAAATCTCCAATAGCCAATGAAGATAGCTTCTGGAATCCAGTTAACATGATATGAAAGGAGTCACAAATGAATACATATCAGTGTACTGAGGCAGTTGAATAAGCTACACTCTGGCTTTTTGCATGGTGGGAAAAAGTACATGAGGAAACCCTAGTTAAGCTAGCCAATAAATTCCATTACCCTTTCTCCCACTTAAGTATACAGGCCATCAGTTATGACATGGAAATGAGGAATTCACATTTCAATTTGTCCTCAGGGTGTAGGCAGAGAAAGGAGGGAAGACGAGACAAGGGGGCAGAGGGAAGAAGAGAGAGGGGGCATGCTCACTTTGCAGCATGCAGGCTTTTCGGATTACAATGGGGCACTGTTGCGGGGGTGTCTGGTGGTTTACAGAAGTCTGAGCTCCTAGATCCAGGTGGAAGCAAAACCGCGGAGGCAGAGCACCTGGTCGCTTAACTCTCTCCCCATTTTCCTGGTCTCCCTGAATCATTCAGACTCACCCACGCAGCCAGGAGTAATACCGCCCACACGCTTACAAATCGCCTTGCATTTATGGGGCTCAAATCACTTTACAAACATTAACTTAGCCTCAGGGCCCCGGGGAGGCAGGAATCAGTCTCCCCGTTTTAGAGACAGGAAACCTGTCCAAGGTCAAACAGTTCTGGGACAAACCCAGGTGTCCTGACTCCAGCTGTGGGGCCTAAGCCATAGGACGGTCCCTTCCATGCCCGTACACAAGCAGTGCATTAGCTGGGAGGAGCAGTGAGGGTCCAGTGATGGGGCTCCATGAGCGGCCGGGGTCCCCACAAACCAGTGAGGTGTAGCTGGCGGAGGCCTGACTTCTTGGCCGCTCGCTAGCCAGCAGGTGCCAGAGATGCAGAATGGAGACAGCCAGGCTTAACCTTCACCCAGTGCTGGGAACGCATAATGCCCCAAGCACGCAGATGCTGTGTCTGAGCCAGTCACAGCTTGGGCAGTGCCTAGATCAGGGAGCGAGCTGCGCTTTTAGAAGGAACGTTATGGGTTCAGAAGCACCATCAGTTCCTTATCCCCTTCCTCCCACCGCCCCCCCACTGGGTGTTTTGATTTCCTGTGCTGGATCCATGTTTATTTACCAGCACAGGGGGCCCACGCTGGGAACCAGCGCCACATCAAGGAATTTCAGGTGGGGCAGGGGCTGGTTTGGGTTTCACTGACCGGGCATTTGGCACAGTGCAGCAATCCCTGCCACTGGCACTAACCACAGCAATCGACACGAGAGAAGAGGGCATTTAAACAAAGCGTTCCTCTTTTTGGCTGTTTACACAGCTGCCGTCTGGGCAGGAGACGTGCCCCATATCAGGTAGGGACCACTGGGAACATCAGACAAAGGTCATACGGGAGTGCCCTGGGGAAAGCCACAGCAAGCTCGGTCCAGCGTCCCCATCTGCACCGAGGGATGCGGCTGCACCCGCTGCTGAACAGGGGCGAGTCCCAAGGGCAGCCCAGCGGAAATATTATCCAGAACATCTGAGCCACTTAGGAGCTGAAGACCCATTTTCAAAAGTGACACTTGGAAGATGAAGTCCCATTGGCTTTCAGTGAGAAACGCACGGAGGGGAAAAAAGGCATCAAAAAGCTGAAGCCTAGTGGGACGGCAGGGAGCGGGTACCGTTTATACACATAACTGGATGTGCCTTCATGACACCTACCTGCAGCATGTCCAGCAGCCCCTGCCGGCAGCCTTCCTCCATCCCGTACTCGTCCACCAGGATGCTGCCAAGGTACAGGAAGCAGGAGTGCTGGTGTGCCTGGTACACGTTCACCATCTGCCAAGGACACAGCAAACTTACTCCAGCTCACGTTCCGCTCCAAGACACGCTGCCGACGTCAGCTGGCCCCAGCCAAGAGCTCGACAGAGCAGATGCGTTTCCTACCACCAGGAAGCCCATGGCCTGGCCATGTTTCCAGTCCCCAGTGGCGATTCGCGTGCAGTACGGGAGAAATTCTCCCCTGTAAAGGGCCAGCTTGGCCCGATTCCCCAGTCTCCGCCCTGACAGAGGCCTATCCCTGAGGCTTCAATGGAGGGTGGCTGCCCGGGCCCATTCCCGTACTTAGCTGTCCCTGGAGAGCGGGGGGCTTCCAGTCCAACCGCTGTTGACAACCAACAGTTGCCCAGAAGTAGGGCTGGTTTCCCATGTCATTAGAGCAGCCGCATGTGTACTCATGAAGCCAGCACGGCTTCCTCTTACGTCGCACCTGGCTTCGGTATTTATAAAGCAGTAACCACGAGAGTCTCCCCCAGCTCAGAGTTACCTGTGCACCGTGACCTGTTTACAGGTATTCCAAGTGTCACACAGACTTTTAACCGTCCCAGACCTCCCAGCCTCCTGGGGGCTGTAAATCTCACCCAGGGGCTCAGCCACCTGACCAGTTGTGAGATTTCGCTTTCTGCGCACACCGATTCAAGACACCCCGACCGGGCGAGACGCTCCCCCGCCACGTGTCTCCCCCGGGCGCGCTCACCTGCGTGACCAGCGGCTGCAGCAGGGCCGCAGACCCTTTGCCGACACAGCGGACAGCAAAGCGCAAGCACCGGCAGCAGCGTTCCACAATGCGGTTGTCGGCACGATGTTTGTTCAGGGTCTCCGACAGGACCGGCCAGATCTGAGTGAGCACAACAGGGAGGGCTCAAGGTACTCGGGAGGGACCCCACAACCACCCCAGTGACTACGATACTCTGTGTCCCGACAGTCCCCAGCTGCTGGCAAGACGCCCCCTCAGGTACACCACCCAACTGCCAGGCAACCGAAGCTGCGGGTACCTCCTGGATGGAAGGAGTCCTTCCCGCGCATCCAGTGACCCCGGCTCTCACACAGCCATGGATCTCAAAGCACTCGACAAAGAAGGGGCTACAACGTTTTGCTCAAGGTTTGCCTTAATTCCTCTATTTACCAAGGAAAGGAGTGAAAGCAACTAGGATACAAGCCCATTGATTCTTCATGCCCAATTTCCCCCTCCCAGCAGTTCTACAGCAGCCTCTCCTCTGATTACAGGGACAAGCCAGCAGTGACTGTACGTGGGGCTCATTCCTGTTCACCAGCCCAAAGCCAAAGCTACACCTGTGGAGACCAGATCTGCCCCGAGCATTCAGTGACGGGGACACCCCAATTCCTGGCTAGACGCGTACGGAGAAGGATGGCCCCAGGCCTGGCACCGATGTTCACTTACTTCCTGTATGACTTTTTGGCACGGATGGGTCTGGCCATTTTCTACAATGGGGTTGGTATGCCTGGGAAAAGCAACAAAAGGGTCAAGTGCCTTTTTAAACACGAGCTATTCTGTGTTAACTCAGTACTGGTGAAACACACCTGGGTGACAGCCCTGACCACCGAGGGCCTCCATTCCCCCCCAGCACACGTACTGCATAAACACAAACAGAATACGCTTCCCACATCTGGAGACACGACCTGGGAGTGGGGGAGGGGAATTTAATCTCTTTAGCCCCTCTGACGAGAGGACAGACAAGAGGGTCACCTTGGGGGCTGGTTCTGGGGCTGCAGACCCATTGCGTACTGGACTCCAGCACATTTCCCAGCCAGAAGGAGTCACTACTGATAAGGCTGTACTTTATTGCCTGGTTTCCGGTTCGAGGCAGGGCATTACACACAGTAACTATGGCATGGGGTACACAGGAGCCCACCTGGCCCTCTCCACAGCAGAGAAAGTTATTTATCCTATAGTAACCAGAGGGCCTTCGAGATGCGTGGTCCCTATCCGTAGTCCACTGTGCGTACGCATGCGCTCCACGCACTCAGACGGAGAATTCTTGAAAGCAGCTTCCATTGGTCCACGCAGGTGCCATTGTCTCCTCGTTCCTCCAGCTGAGGAGATATAGGGCGGGGCGCCCTGACCCCCTTTCCAGTTCCTTCTCTGCAGCTAATTCAAGACTGCTCGGAAGCAGAGGGGAAGGATGTGGAGGTAGACTACAGACAGGGACCACACATCTCAAAGAACCTCCAGTTACCCAAATGCAGCGGTTCTCAAACTTTTGTACGGGTGACCCCTTTCACACAGCACGCCTCTGAGTGCGACCCCCCTTATAAATTAAAAACACTTTTTTATATATTTAACACCATTATAAATGCTGGAGGCGAAGTGGGGTTTGGGGTGGAGGTTGGCAGCTCGCGACCCCCCCATGTAATAACCTCGCGACTCCCTGTGGAGTCCCGACCCCCAGTTTGAGAACCTCTGCTCTAAGGTAAGTAACTTTCTCTTCTTTAAGTGCTGGTCCTGATCTGTATTCCACTGGCAGCGACTGACCAGCAGGACTCAAGGCAGATGGGGGGCTGTTTCAGGGAATGCTGTCCCAAGCAGGCGTCAGTGGAGGAGTCCTGCACTGAAGCATGTCTTGGGAGCGTGCGGAAGGAACTCCATGCAGCTGCTTTGCAAACGTCAAACAGAGTCACTTCTTGAAGCGATGCCATTGACGTGGCTTGCGTTCTTGTCGAGTACGCCTCACCCCAGGTGGGGGAGGAAGATTACATAGCCGAGAGAGTAAGATACAGCCAGAGATCCATTTGGAGATCCTCAGAAGATACAGCTTGACCTGGGACTCTTCCCGCTACAGCGATAAACAGCTTGGGAGATTTTTTGACTGGCTTTGTCCTTGTGCAGGTAGAAAGACAAGGCTTGTTGATGGGATGGAGTCTTCTTCAGATGTGTGGTGTTTTGGAAGAGACACAGTTAAGTGGCCTGACTGGTTCAGGTGAAACAAACTGCTTTGGGGGGTGAGTTTAGAATGTAAAACACAATGAAATGGTCTCTACGGAACACGGTGTAAGGAGGATTCACCATCAGTGCTCCGAGCTCACCCACCTTCCTGGCTGAGGTGACGGCTACCAGGAATGCAACTTTCATGGGAAGGACAGACATGGAACAAGTAGCGAGGGGCTCAAAGGGAGGCCTAGTGAGGACCCAAAGAACAAAGTTTAAGTCCCATTGAGGAACAAGTTTCCTTACTGGCAGAAAGGTTTGGATTAGACCCTTCCAGAATCTGGTACTCAGTGGGTGAGTGAAAATTGAGCAACCAGCGGAAGGTGGGTGAAACGCCCTGATTGCTGCCAGGTGGACACAAAGAATTGATGGGAAAAGACCCACTGTGTTGAGAGAAAGAAGATAGTCCAGAATACGGGGAATACCCGGAGCTTCTGGGCATTAAGTTTTTATTGCACCCAGATAAAGAAATGCTTCCCCTTGCTACGCACCGTTTTCTAGAGGAATCTTTTCACCTGTTGGTAAGGATGGTTTGCCCGGCTTCTGAGCATGAACGTTCTAGAGTTTGAGCCCAACCAAAAACCACGCCCTGAGATGGGAGTGCTTATGGGTTGGGGTGCTTGGGGCAGATCAGAAAGGACCAGATGATGACATGTGTAGGAAACTCGGGAACCACAACTGTCTGAGCCAGTTGGGACTGATGAGAGTGTCTTGTCCAGACGAATGTTGTGTAAGACTCGATGTGGGAGAGGTAAGGGAAGGAAGGCAGAATTCAGATGGTCTGACCACAGAAGGAGAGCGCTGCCCTGAGAGCAATGTCCTAGGCCTCGTCTGGAGCAGTGTACGTTGCACTTTGTTTGTCAGAGGCAAAGAGACCGCGTGGAGGTTCCCCATCAAGCAAAACTACTGTTTACCACGGAGGCATGGTTGATAGCAAAGTGTCTGCTAAAGGAGTCCACCAGCAGATTTTGATTTCCTGGACGGTGAACTGCTGACAGGGTGATATCATTGCTGATGTACCAATCTCACAGAGTGACCACTTCAGCACACAGGGGAATGGATCCCACTCCTCCCTGCTTGTTGATGTAAAAGACGGTCGTTGTCATATTGCCTGACACTACGAGGACTTGGGGACCTGAATGAATTGTGAGAAAGGGTTGGGCTGCTCTCAAGTTCCAGAATATCGCTGTGCATCCTGGTGTCTCAGGATGTCCAAATGCCTTGCGCTGTCTGGCTGTCCACGTGAGCTCCCCAGCTTAAAAGGGAGGCATCTATAGTGACTGTCTGGTGAGAGGGGAAGGAAGGGAACGCCCATGCATGCCTGGTGGGGATACTTCCACCACAGTGGAGATGACGTTACTTTAGTGGGAAGAGTTCCTATGGTGTTCATGGACTGTTGGTTTGGGGAGTACGCTGTTCTGAGCCATGGCTGAAGGCAATGAAGATGAGTCTGGCAAATGGTGCGATAAGCACAGATGAAGCCATGTGCTCCAGGATGGAAAGACATTCTGATTGCTGTTTGAGGGTGGTTCACGACCTGTTCTATGAGGTCCTTCATCGCTTGGAATCTGTGCACTGGCAGATAAGCCCTTGCCATGACTGACTTTAGGGAAGCTCCGATGAAGTCTACAGTTTGCACTGCAGTGACGACAGACTTTTCTGAGTTCATGCCGACCCCTAGGGAAGACAGGAGTTAGAGCACTGGTGAAGTCGACTCATAAGCATCTTGATATGTCTTGGCAATGAGACAGAGATAGGGGAAGATGGTGAAGCTCTGACACCTCATATGGGCTGCTACTACCAAAAAGAACTTGTCAGAGACCCTAAGGGCAGTAGCAAGACCAAATGGGAGCGCTTGGTGTTGAAAATGGTCAGGGGCCACCATGAACTTAAGACAATATCTGAGTGGGATGAATGTCCACGTGAAAATACGTGCCCTTCATATCAAGAGTTGTAAACCACATGCCCTTTTCCAGGAATGGGATCACAGATGCCAGTGTGACCATGCAAAATTTCAGTCTGTGAATAGAAGAGGCTGAGATGACAGACTGAGGATAGGTCTCCAGCCCCCCTTTTTTTGGGTATCCCGAAAGCATGAAGCCATGATTCACAGTGCTGCACCTACTGCTGATTGAGCAGTGGGCCTGGCAACCAACTTGCCTTCCTCAACGAGAGCTCGTAACAGAGCTCCATCTTGTTGTGGAAGCTTGTCCAAGTCCATGAATTTGGAATAGTTCAGGTAATCATACTTTGGCAACAGTACTTGGTAACTGGTTATTCTGAACTGAAGGCTAATAGAAAGGAAGACCTTCCTTCCCAATAAAATCAATGCATTTACCCTCTGTATTGACTGGAGTAGGTCTAGGATGCTGCTGTCTAGATATCTCCATGGCAGTCTGGACAACCAAAGAGTTAGGCACAGGATGAGAAAATAAATTCCACCCCTTTGGCTGGGACAATATGGTGTTTTTCTGCCCTCTTCGGAAGGGGTAAAAGTGACTGAGGTATGCCAGACTGTTCTAGCTCATTCGTTAACAGGAAGTGCTATTCAGCTGGATCCAGACGTTTGGAGAACTTCCAGAAGTTTACATTAAGGATCCTAAACTTCCTCCAGGGAGATCTGTAGCTCCTCTGTAACCTTACACAACAATTCCTGGAACTGCTTGCTGGAGGGATGGGTATCAGAGTGACTGCTTCATCCAGAGATAAGGACGGTCTCCATTGGTACCACCGGATCCTGCTCATAAACTTGCTCTTCCATGGGGCCAGAGGAAGCTCTGGCTGTCCTCTCGCAGAGGAGGGATGGACTGACTCCCTCATGGATCATGTCGACTCTGGAAGATGGTCCAGGTCCCTGGGACTCCAGAACAGACAGTAGGAGGGGTCAAATGGGGGGTTGTGGAGGTCCCCAGGGCATGGGGTACCAATGGTTCTGAGGTAGGTAATGAGATAGGCGCTGGTTCCAGGCTGGCCTGGGTCCTTTGTCTGGGAAGGCATGCCCTGGAGGAAGTGATGTCGGTTCCTTGGGTAATTCAGTCTCCCAAGGGGAAAAAAAAAGCCAATTCTGAATCCATTGGCCAAACCGACGGTTCCGCAGAAGGGAAATGACGCCTGGACAATGGAATGGGAGACAGACTCCTCCGACAAACTGCATCTCCTGGTAGAGTCAACGCCTCCCTCATGAGGGAAGGACCTTATGGTGATGGAGACTGGAGATCAGGGAGACCAAAAATGTCAGATGTAGCGCAAGATTCTGTTTGCCCCAGAATAGGAGGTGGTCCGTCTGCCTGAACCAACGGAGCCGGAGGAGTTAGTTTGTGCCACAGTCGGGCGAGGCAGTACTGTTGGTGGTTGAGACTCTCTATGGTTGCCTTTTGCCAGTGCCAGAGGCATTGTTGCCAGCAGAGTGGTCTGGTGCCAATGGAGCCCTGGGTTTGTGGCCCTTTTTGTCATGCCCCCGAGCCGACTCATGGCACAGGCTGAGCAGAAAGACTTGCTTGACTTAGCAGGGTTGTATCTGGCTGCTTTGAAGTGGATTTAGAGGAGAATTTGCTCTTGTGCTTATGAGAGCACTCCCGGCCCACCCAACAAGACCCCAGCAGGGGGTCTGTAGGAGTTCATTCCCTCGCTCCTAAGTCTGACTTCACGGCATGAAATGCACTCCTTGCTGAGTCAGGCCAATGTATGGGGTGTCCCCCAGCTGGGGCCTGACTGCAGCCTCATGACCTTCTCCATTAAGTGCTTCTTCAGAGGAAGTTTCCACTCCTCACAGGTATGACTGAGGAAAGAGTGGCAGATAGTAAACCTTGCTGCAACGTGAGCTTCCCCCAAGGATACTAAGATATGTATGCCTGTGACAATGGACGCAGCTCAGTGAATGGTGGGACTTTCCATTCCCCACTCGGCTGGACAAAGACACTCCCTCTGAGCTACATCTTTATACCCTGATACAAACAAGTTAGTTACGGTCCCTCTGACATAGTTAGTTACTGCCCCCTGACGTGGCTAGTTATCACCCATCACCTTGTACATGTTGGTTTAAAACAAACATTTTTATTATGTACAGTTATCCTGACCTTATCTTTTAGGAGGGGTCAGTGTGTTCCTTTTATCCTTGGGGAATGTTTTTGAACCATCCTTGATATCGGGCTGTGTTTGCGTGAGCACTCTGTGTGTAGTACTTCTTAGGAATGTGAATTTCTGCAATATCAGCCCTGTTCTTGCCAGATTCTGTGAGCAGGTCCTGCCTCATACCAGGCCTATGATAAAAGGGCTTATGTCTCAGGCTCTCTTCCTACTACAAGAAGGAACTTGAGAGGCAGTTGGTTTGTTTTGCGCTTTATCTCCTGGGTTAGAGGCACAGGACAGCGAGGGCACATGTGTAGATCAATGGACACTGCTTTCAGGAACTCTGACAGCAGGCGCCTGGATACATGCATACCCACAGTGGAATAACATAGGGCGAGCGCACTTGAAGAAGAACGTATCGTTTTTACAGACCTTTGTAAATGAGAACCTCTGGCTGGTTCAGGGATTTTAAGTTGATCTAGAGAGATCAGCAGGCCCCACCCAGCCCCCAGCAAGACAGTCTTACTCAGGAGCTCCCAACAAAGCCTGCATTAGTCCCCACCTCTCTTACCTAAATATGACAGCCAGTCGATCTAGGGGCACAGTGGGGTCTGAAGACAGGCCATTGCTCGGCTCCTGAGACAGCAGCTGGAGAAACAAGCAAAATTAGCTGAGATTTCAGTGACCATACGGAGCTCCATTCTGAATGGCTGTTGTCCCGAGAACACAAAGTAAACTGACAGGTTTCAGAGTAACAGCCGTGTTAGTCTGTATTCGCAAAAAGAAAAGGAGTACTTGTGGCACCTTAGAGACTAATCAATTTATTTGAGCATAAGCTTTCGTGAGCTACAGCTCACTTCATCGGATGCATACTGTGGAAAGTACACAAGATCTTTTTATACACACAAAGCATGAAAAAATGGGTGTTTACCACTACAAAAGGTTTTCTCTCCCCCCACCCCACTCTCCTGCTGGTAATAGCTTATCTAAAGTGATCACTCTCCTTACAATGTGTATGATAATCAAGTTGAGCCATTTCCAGCACAAATCCAGGGTTTAACAAGAACGTCGGGGGGGGGGGGGGGGGGGGGGGGTGGTAGGAAAAAACAAGGGGAAATAGGTTACCTTGCATAATGACTTATGGGGGAGAGAAAACTTTTTGTAGTGGTAAACACCCATTTTTTCATGCTTTGTGTGTATAAAAAGATCTTGTGTATTTTCCACAGTATGCATCCGATGAAGTGAGCTGTAGCTCACGAAAGCTTATGCTCAAATAAATTGGTTAGTCTCTAAGGTGCCACAAGTACTCCTTTTCTTTTTACAAAGTAAACTGTGCCTCTTTCACACCTCACAAGCAATGTTCATGTCTCAGACTCCCCATGTTCTGGCCAATGCAGAGCAGAAGACTCTTCTGTTCGTAGACAGAAGTGGGGAGTATCACACTATGAGCCTGAAGGGAAAGATGTGGGACTAGGGCTTGTGAAAAGATTTGAGTGGTGACTAGTCTCAGCTGCACAAGATGGGAAGTTCCTACTACCTACGGCTTTTCCATGGGGCATTCAGAGCTTTCTTGACAGGGATTTCAGACAGAATGGCAAAGGAGAGCCCTACCAGGAGGGGACAAACTGATCAGCTGGTGAGCACGCCTCACAAGTTACTCACATCAAACTGTACACCACACTTAACTCAGCTTCCACAACAGAGAGGGAGCCATTCAGCCCACCTGGATCCAAAATGGCAGGTCATTTTAGGAATGACATATGGGAGTATCCCATGCAATCTTACTTAGCTGCCCGTCCCCTCACTTCCCAGCCCTTTCCACTTTTTACCTTCCTTTAGCCAAGACTCCAAATGAAAAGGCATCATGGGCTACTTATACTTCAGGGATGGGTAAGTGGCCCGTGACCACCATCAACTACACTGTAGGGGTACAGTCCATAGAGACTATAGATTTCAGCATGCAAAGATCCATCTTGATCACAGCAGAGATGAAGCACTGCATGCTGGGAGATACAACATGAGGAGACTAGCTCCATACTGAAGCTGCAATCGGCTACATTTCATGCAAATTGGCTCATGTATTTACAACACTTTCAAGCGTTCTGCAAATCTGGTTCTTACACCTATTTAAGTTACTATGCTCCTCTCTGAATCAGATCCTCAGCTGGTGTCAATCTGTGTAGCTGCACTGACTTCAGCGAGCTACAGCAGCGTATGCCAGCGGAAGTTATGACGCTGTATTTTCAGATCTTGCTTCACGCTGTTGTCGTTCCCACGTTATTTCCCCATGCTCAGAATAGTAAGTTGCTCAGTGCTATGGCACTTGTAGAACACTGCAGCCACAGTGGAAGTTTTCTACTGAGCAACACACAGAAAATTCCTACTACAGACTGGCATAACCAATCCAGCTGCAGAACAAGGCAAAAGTTCTGCAACTGCAGTGCCCCGAAGTACCTTTTTCAGTGCCATCACCTGAACGGCACACAGTTCGCTGAGGCACTCTGCTATCTTTTCCAAGGGTAGCCGGGCAAGAACTAATGCTGTCCCTGGAATGCAAGAGGAAAAGAATTCAGGGAGAAGGTCAAGTGGAAGTTTAGTCAGTTTCAGACACTAAATGAACAAGTTTCCCCACATGGATCCAACTGCAGCAAAATCAATTGAAAATCTCCCTACACACAGCAGGAAAAAACATCTAATAATATCCACATGTCCTGACTGGACATGAAGTTATTACCCCTCAAATAAAACACATTCCTCTGAATATACCACAACTTGGCATTGCTGCTTCATTTGGATCAGACGCTGAAATGGATGTGTGGGATGGAAGACGAAAGATGCTGGCATGCTGGAGTAAGAGAAGAACCTAGATGAATGAAAAATCTAGCAACCCCACTCAAATCACACTTGTGACCTGAAAAGAAAAGCACGATGCACCATTGAGCTTAGAATAGGCACAAAACATTTCTGTCATAGCACGTCATTATGTAGTAAAAGCTCTTTATATTTCAGCCTAATTGCAATAATCCTGGAAAATTACACACTTTTGGGGGACGGAAAAAAAAAGTAAAAGCTTATACTACAGCATTTTAGGGGTCTTACAGTCGGTACAAAATCAAACACCACTTGCATTGCCCCGTCACTGCCCATTGCTGTAAGGGCCCGTGGTAACAACAGCATCTTACCTAAAATGTACTCAGAGCACAAACATAAAATGATATGCAAAATGTGTTAATGCAACATAAAGGGTGCAGTCAGGCACTGGTCAGGAAATGCACAAGTTAAGGTTGCAACAGCAGCAGTTGTTTTAGCCAAGTGTCACTCAGTGCAAGTTTCCTGGCATGTGTTTTACAACGTAAATTGGAAATTGCATATTAAACCAGAAAACATGGACAGCGTTACCTCTCCTTGACATGGCCAATACAATACTGCTGAGGAACCTTCACTTTGCCCTTTCCTAACCATGCAATTCAATGCTCTGGTATCAGAACACGAGTATTTAAACTCCCTCAGTGCAATGTGTTGTTTTGTTTAAAGAAAACAAACTCTCCAGGGAGCGCAAGTGCTAGGATTGCCTGAAACCCCTTAAAAAGAATGTTAGATGCAAGGTCCTGCAAATCTTTTAACGCAAGCCACATTACAGACGCACAAGCAATTAAACAGCTAACGACATACATTGATAAGCAAGTACAGTAAAAGCTAGGTTATCCGACACTTTACCAACTGGAAAGCGCTATAAACCGGCATTTCTGATCTTACTGAAAGTCCGGTTTATAGTACAGTTGGTGCAGGGCCGGCAGGCGGCTCGGCTTGCTCGCCCTGCCCCGCCCCAAGCGCTGGCCCCACAGCTCCCATTGGCCAGGAATCGCAGCCAATGAAAGCTGCGGGGGCGGTGCCTGTGGGCGGAGGCAGCGCACAGAGCTGTCAAGCCACACCTCCACCTGCAGGCCAAGAGCTCCCATTGGCGTGGTTCCCGGCAAATGGGAGCTCCGGAGCCCGCGCTCGGGGAGTGGTGAGTACACAGAGCCGCCTAGCCACGCCTCTGCCTAGGAGCAGCAGGGACATGTCGCTGCTTCCAGGGAGCCGCCTGAGATGAGCGCCGCCTGGATCCGGCACCCCGAATCCCCTCCCATGCCCCAACCCTCTGCCCCAAGCCTTCCTGCACCCAAACTCCCTCCCAGAGCCCACGCCCCTCACCCCTCTCACGCCCCAACCCCGAGCCCCTTCCCAACACCCAAACTCCCTCCCTCTTAGTTAACCGGAAATTTTTTACCTACTGGCACCCTCTATTCCCCCAACATGCTGGATAACAAAGCTTTTACTGTACTTCTGAAAGACAGCTTGCTGCTTGAAGACCTTAATGCAAGTTGATGGCTATTGACATACATTGAAGAATGAACATTAAAAACTGCACGAGTGCAAATCAGTCTGTTTCCAGAAGTACAAAAACTTTTGTTTTCCACTGTGCATGAGCCGAAGCCAGTTTCCATGAACTCAGAACTATTATCAGACTAGCTTCAAATTCGGTCCCATTGGTACTTAAGAATATTTTCATGCTACATTTCAACGTTCTACCAGAGTCACTGAATGAAGTGTGGCAGTAGGTTTTAAAGCAGAAAACCTGTATTTTTCTACTTCTTCTTCAGAGCTGAGCATAACTGAAAAAATTCGGATCCAACTTTCTTTAAAACAAAAACAAACAAACAAACAAAAAAATCACCTTTGGGCCAAGAAAAGGCATGGAAAATTCTGGCCTGAAAGTGATTTGGTCAGAATTCACTGTGATTTGAGAATGTCAACTGAAGTGTGACACTGGGGGCTGTAATACACCCCCTCGGTGACCCTCACAATATCGAGTGTACGTCTGCACTAAGCAGTAAGTCCTAACAGCGGTGTCTGGGCATGTGAGGAAATACCTTTAAGGAGTCCCACAGCAGCCTCTGGAGACAGCATGAAGGAGTCGAGGGAGCGGGCAATCTCCAGCAGGCCGTTAAAGTGCTGAGCCATATGGTCCCGGCATACTGAGCAGATATTGTGAATAGCTTTGGCAGCAGCAGAGGCCAGTGACTTTTCACAGAGACCTTTCATCAAGTAACCCAGCACAGGATCTGAGAAGAGAAGAAACCCACAAGGAGACACTGGATTATACAGAGGACTCCCACAGCTTCATTTTCTGCCTCATTCTAAGAGGCACACTGGTTTATCTGTCCCGCATTGACCTTGAAGAGGTCACATTTCCCAGAGGGAAGCCAGCTGAAGTGCAGAGACTGAGCTAGTGTCAACGGCTAGACTCACCCAGGAACTGAGGGTTTCTGTCCACGACTTCACTCATTTCTCCCACCAGCTCGATGCTGGTGTAGCGGACAGCAGTGTGTACGGATTCGGGGAGGCGCACCACCCCCTCCAGCACCTCCACCAGCGTCGGGTTGTTCTCCCTGGGGACAGAGGACAGTGGTTACTCAGTATCTGGCACAGTCAGTCCTATTCCCAAGCAAGAAACCGACAGTTTCAGCCTTCAAATAGCAGAATCGATGGAAGTACCAGCTAGATCAAGGAACCATGAGGCGCTACCCTGAGGAGCCTGGATAGAAAGTCTGACACACCGCCCAGCGGGGGCCAGTATCTTTAACAATAACTGTAACAATACTCAGCACTTAAACGCTATTCAGTCCAAGCTTTACACCGGGGAGCCAGAGCCAGGGGAGAGGACCACCAAGCTCCAGAATACTAGTGGCAAGAAAGAGCAGCAAGCTGAAGAAGAGTGAATGAGAAGAGTCATCTGGTAAGAGCCAGGGTTATGGGGCAAGACAGAGAGGAAAACACTCAGCAAGGAATTCAACGGGCATTCCTGATTAACCCTGAGCGGCACTTGTACTCAGATCATTGTGGGGCTCCTACTTGGACGCACACAGGACCCTTCCATCGCCACCCACTCCACTGGACACAAAAAGCATCTCTAAGATACAAGGAATCCAACTCATCAGCCCTAGACATCATCTGTTTTATCCTGCCCTGTTCCATCAGCTATGCCCTGAACTAGGGGAAGTGCGCCTCCTAGTGGTACCAGAAGGGAATTCAGCCCTATTGGTGGAGGTGTCTCACTCCACCAGTGTGCCTGTGTTTTCAGCTGTTAACCAAGTAATCAGCGACCAGGAGGAGCCACAGTGGGAAAGGCTGTGTTCAGAGGAACAAGGGTCAGTAACCCGGGAGACACAAAGCAACAAGATGGTCAAGCTCTCAGAAACCTCCATCACTCTTGCTACAGGGGAATGACGTTAGAAAGGAGAAGAAGAGCAACACGATGAGTTTTGATGCTTGGCAGTCTGAGCCGGTGAATCTACAGGCAACAGACTAGCAACCACCTCCTCCCTGGAGCACCTGCCCTGTAGAGACCGGATAGATTTGTTCTGGCAAAACTCGAACACCTTGCCAACACTTAATTTATCCTCCCCCTCCCCCGTTTTGCTAGTCCTCTGTGACTCAGTCGTCTGGTGTCAGGGCATCCCAGACAACAGAGAGCGCCAGCCTCCAGGGACCGGCGCAGTTACGGAACTCCTGCCCTTCCCCTCTACCAGCCGGGAGGCAATGGCCTTCCGGATCCTAGGGCCGCTCCCAGCAGGGGATGCGCCAATAATCGTTTTACAGACTCGTGACGCGAGCTGCAATTGAAACAGTACTTTACAGAGTTGTTCCCTGCCCTGAAGGGCTCCCTGCCTTCCACAAGCCAGATGAGAGATACCAGGCAGTAACATTGGGAGGGATTTGAGGAGCAGAGGGCATTGGCGGATGGCACTGGCTGAGGGTGCATTAAGGAGAGGGGCTGGGAAAGAACAGAGAATGGGGAGAATGAAGGCAGAGGCCGGGTGATGCACGGTCCTGACGGTACACAAGGAGGGAGTCCAGCACCGAGGTATCTGGGGCTCCTCACTTACGTTTCACATCAGCAGTAATCTCTCTCTCGACTGAGGAGCCCTGTGGCACACGAAGGTCTCTGCATGAGCTTGCAGGACCTGCATTTTTAGCGGGTAAACCTGACTTGCTGGTTGGGGGGACAGCGGCTCAAGCGCTACAGACAAGAGCAACTCGGGGCTGCTCAGGGTATTTTCAGCCGTCCCTGAATCTTGGCAACTGGTTCTCCTGGGGGGTCCTGCTCCCCAGTGGAGGCACAGCATTCGTACCTGCCGCAGATCTCTTGGCTCCCCCACAGAACAATGAGGGAGCAAAGAAATCTGTGGGGAAACACACGCCCCTTCCGCGGCAGCCTGGGAGCATCTGCTGGGAGCAGCTGACAGCAGATCATGGGGGGCGGGGAAGCTGGGCGTGCATGCGCCCCTGGAGAGACATTAAGGGGGTAGGGCTGGGCGGGTGCCTGTATGAACCAGTGAGAGAGACTCACTCTGTCCCTCTTGCTCGCCGTTGCTGTGTCCTGGAGGCGTAGGGCTGGGTGAAGCAGGCTCTGTCCCTGAGGCAGAGCAGAAATGTAACAACTAAGCAGGCAGGCTGCTAATGTTCCCAATGTTAGTTAATTGTTCCTATTCTTAGCCAATTCAGGCTCCTATACCTTGCCAGAGCGTGCAAAGGAGCCTTATTGTAAAGGATACTGAGGGAACCCTGAGCTAGGAAGGGCTCTGGGCTTTCTCGTGTTTTTTCCCCTATGCCAGAGAGGGGGCACAAGGGGCTAGATTACAGCTGAGGATCTATTTCACTTATCCATTGGAAAAAAATGCAGGACAATTATTAGCGAAACTGTCCGACTTCCATGTGTGAAAGTCTGAGCAATTCAAAGTGACAGTCTGCTTCACAGAACACCAAACAGCAAACTAAAACTCCTGTAATTTAAATGAAAATCCAGGATTAGAACTGGAATGCAGGGTCTTGGTTACTGTGTGTTTGTAACTTAACTTTCAGGTGTTTAGGAAATGCTGAACAGCTACTGTGACTGTTTTTCTGTGTGATAGTTCAAATAAATTACCAAAATAAGTGAAACTGGTGTGATTATATTGCATTATTTTGACAAATAAAATATGCAGAATTGTGGATGTTTTGGTGCAGAATTCCCCCAGGAGTAAACTGGTCAGCTGCAGCCAGAGCCCCGAAAACAAATGGGACGAGCCCCTACACCCAATCTTCACAGAGGCAGGCAGTGCCTGATACTCACTGGTCAACGCTCTTGGCTATAGAGGCCATGATGAAGAGAACAGCTTCCGTCACCTCCCAGGGAGGGTTCCCATCCTTCAAGGTAGCATAAAGCTGTGGGGCAGAGAGAGTCGGTCACACAGGAGGATTAAGAAAGTCGGGCAGCAGCAGGGTAGCACCTCTCCTTGGGAAGTGGCAGAAGAACCTGTTTGCTCCTCTCCTCCTAAACTGCTTTCCCAGCACTCTCTGGAGCCTGGTTCTGCACCGAGGCTGATCTAATGCTCACTGCTAGCACCGCGGTCTCAGAGGCGGCCTGAAGTGCGCTGAGGCCTGTGACGAGACCCACTCGGCGGCAGCTCCTGGAGGCGATCTCACCCCGCCACCAAGAACCAGCTTTTATCACACAGCGGAGTGACTGCAGCGTCCTCACTGCTGAACGCCCCGAGGGGCAGCGTAGCGTGGCGTCAGCTGGCAGAGAGGAAAGGAACCTGGGAGACAGCCCCTGGGGCCCAGCCAGACCACACAGTGGTGAACATGACAGGATATGCAGAGATCCTTCATTTTGTCAAGGAGGGGAGAGTACACGCTCCACTGTAGCTGGAGTGGGCTCTGAACTAACAGCGAGTGGTAGGGGACACGGCAATCCAGGATCAAGCCACAGGAGCCGACTCTGGCCAGCCTGGTGGAGGTGAGCAGCCAACACCGCCACAAGGAGAAGACACGGCCTCTCAGGGTAACAATCCATTCACAGAATATGGACATTACATCATCCTGTGCGTGCAAAGCCACGCTAAACACGCCCAAGGCAACAGAATCCCCTCCGAGGCAACTTACCCAGCGCCACGGCAGCATTACTAGGGGCTCACCTGGGCAAAACATTCCACCGATCCAACCAGGAAGATCAAGTCCTTCACCAGGTCCGAGACCCTCATCCGGAACTCCCCGAAGTCATCTGTCTCCTCCGGGACACCCTCCTAGCAGAGATTTAGAGTTGGAGGAAGTGGGGTTACAGCAGCTAAGGGGACTTCCAGATCCTAATTCACCCACAGAGCAAGGGAAGGGCAAGACAAGCTATTACATTAAGCCACCCTAAACCATGTGATCCTCTCTGCCACCTCAGCCGAAGGGGATTTCAATGGATGGAAAGCAGGAGCACCAACATCATGTCAAGCGAGGTGTCTGGGGCTCATGATTGGCCCACTCCACACATCCTGCATTAACAGGCCAGATCCTCTCCCCGCACTGAGCTCCGGAAATAAAGGCAAGCTCTCAGACCCATGCAAAGTCTCCGGGAGGTGGGGGAATACAGCCGGGGATGGCACTAAGTATTCCAAGCGGCTCAGGCTCCTTCAAGAAGGGAGACAGTGACCAGCGGGGAGGACAGTCAGGTGAATGTGCTCAGCCTGCAATTCCACACTGGCATTTCAGCTGGGGGAGAAGGGGACCCAAGAATGGCAAAAGCAAAAATGAGACCTGCCAGCACCCAGCTCCCCCATCATACACTTGCCCACCCAAGAGTCATTCTAGGGCAGCACAGCCACTAGACCTCTCTGCCGGAACACAGGCTGGCTTGCTGAAGGGAGGGGATGTCAGATTAGGCCCTCTAAGTATATGGCAGTTTTCGTTACTGCCCAATCCCGTCATTTCCATCCCTAACTGCAGATGGAAATGAGGGGGGTGGGCGGTAACGAAAACTGTTACGTGCCTGGTTCCTTAGCTAGCCATTACATGCAGAGCCGTTACATGCCTGGTTCCTTAGCTAGCAGTGACAATCAGCGCGTGGGGAAGGTGAGCTGCATTTCACCAACCCCCCCATGTCCACTGCAGCCTACTGGAGCAGGGGAGGAAAAAGGAAGAGAGCTGAACGCAGCCTTACGTGGTCCGGGTCAAGCTGACAGTGTCTGGCCAGAGCATGCAGAAGCCTCTGGATGTAGGCTTTGAAGATGCTGTGTATGACTGCATCATCTGTTTTGTACAGATGCTCCCCCAGTCTGTACCAGAAATTAAAGGAAATTTCTACCACCTGTTGGGAGAGGAAAAACAGCCACTCGTCATTTTCACAGACAGGATTTTGCCCCCATCCTCCTAGTGTGGAAAGTCGTCAGAAGGCTGCTGCCGAAAAGCACCGTCACAGGCTCCACACTTACACCTGCAGCCTCAACAAAGCCACGAGCAGCTCCTTCGGCTTCACAAACCTGCATTTTTCGCTTGTTGTTTAAGCAGTTGATTTAAAAATCAAACAAGTTAGTGCTGGGACAGCGTTTGGATGAGTGACCCTGCAGAGTAACAGTGAAGATGTCCCCACGCTGGGCGTACTCTGGCCTAGGGAGCCATCCCCGAGCAAAGGGGTAATTCAGCCTCCTGGCTTCAAACCTCTTCAGATACTAGTGTATCTTGCAGCAGTGGATAGAGCTCACTAGGAGCTCAGCTGAAGTCATCAGCTCACTTCATGTAGGTCAAACATCTGTCAGACAGAAACCTCCACCCCCTCCTCGCTCAGGCATGAGTCACCCCAATAACCATGGAAAGATAATGTGACTCTCATCCCAAGGCCTGGGCCACACATAAAAACTGCATCTAAGAAAGCGCTGCACCCTGAGTGTGGACCCAGTTACATGCACAGACGCATGCTTTATATCGGTATAACTGTGTCCATATGAGGGGTGGGGTCAGTATAATTATCAGCCAAAAGCTGACAGTTATCCTGGTACCCAAACTGTGTGCAGATAAGGCCTAAGGGACTTCTGTGTATTTGAAAACCCGCACCTCTAGAAGTTAACAGCATGCTAGCCCACTTAAAACCCAGTCAGTCCAGTTTCTACTTTTCTCATGAAGAGAGACTAATTTTAAAGGCTTGACTCCTCCATCAGTAAAGTTCTATGTCCCAAATAAAGTGATGGGTGCATAGGTAGTTATGAAACCAGGTCTGGCTGGTGACATGTATTAGTGCTATATGTAACGAGCACCAATCCATAAATCAGTACCTCTGTGATGGGGGCACATTTACTGAACACAGATCTGAACAGAAGGGGCACAGCAAACACAACTAAAGGTCAGTCAGCAAGATTTTAGTTAATCAAACTGTCCCAGGGGATATCCCAAGAGGGGGAGATCTGGGGAAATCCCACATCTTACATGTGATATTTTGCTATTCTGAGCTTCAGGCGGTGTGCAAAAGTGTGCCGGGGGGAGAAAGCGAGGGGAGATGAGATCACTCATCTGATTTGGGTGGATATGCAAGAAATTACCGCTACATTACAAGGGCTAGCCTTATGGGTGAGCTGTGGTCAAGAGGCAAGGAGTGAGGAGGGCCAGTAGTGTGAGGCCGCAGAAGCAAGCTAGGGGCAATGGGTCGGGGGGAGGCAGCAGAGCTGGGAGCAATGAGGGTGGGGAGCAGCAGGGGCCAGGGGAGGCACCAAAATACATGTTCACCCAGGAATCTATTCTCCCTAAGGCGGACCCTGACTGACTACTGCACAGAGAAGATGTAGGAAGCAAGATACAGCTCCTAGCAGGTGAGAGGTTTAAAATGCTTTCAAGCAAATTGATGAGGGACTTTTCCTTACCTCTTCCATCAGGAGAGGCTGCCTCGGGTTTCTATCCCAGGCACAGATGAGTTAAACAATACCTTCTGCATCACAAATTCAGAGCAAGGCTTTCAAGGCCACTATGGAACGGGACCTGAAACCTGCCCAAACTCGCTAGGCTATAAAGAAAAGCTTTCTGAAGATCTGATTGAGGAAGAAGAGTGAGTAACGCACTGAGTCCTACCTCATACTGTGGATGGCCTGCACAGATCAGCAACAACTCCAGCGTGCGCAGGTCCCCCAGCCCGTGGCCTGGTGAACAAACAATTTTATCCAGAAACGTCTCACAGAGTTCAGTGAAGACACGGCAGTAATTGAGAACCCTGTTGAAGGAAGTGAAGCAAATCATGTTTCACATGCAAATACCCAGTGATATCGTAAATACAGGGAGAAACTGTCTCCTACTTATGTACAGCATTAGCTTCCTGAAGCTAACATGCACTAAGCAGTCATCTCAGAGGCAGGGGTACACTGAATCCTTCCATTTCAGCAGCCTTTTTATCCAGAGACGTTTCTAATTCACCCCCCAAATTCAGGGAAATGGGGTTACAATGTACTGAAGAGCATCATAGTTGTGGGAGTTATGTGCTTAACAAAATCTGAACTAAGAACGGCCATCCTGGGTCAAAGACCAATGGTCCATCGAGCCCAGTATCCTGTCTTCCAACAGTGGCCAGAGCCAGATCCTTCAGAGGGAACGAACAGAACAGGGCAATCTCGAGTGATCCATCCCCTGTTGTCCAGTTCCAGCTTCTGGCAGTCAGACATTTTGGGACACCCAGATTATGGGGTTGTATCGTTGACCATTTTGGCTAATAATCACTGATGGACTTATCCTCCAGGAACTTAACTAATTCTTTTTTGAATCCAGTTATGCTTCCAGACTTCGCAACATCCCACAGCAAGGAGTTCCACAGGTTGACGGTGCGTTGTGTGAAGAAATACTTCCTTATGTTTGTTTTAAACCTACTGCTTATTAATTTCATTTGGTGACCCCAAGTTCTTGTGTTATGAGAAGTAGTAAACAACACTTCCATATCTACTTTCTCTACACCAGTCATGATTTTACAGACTTCTATCACATTCGCGCCTTAGTCATCTCTTTTTTAAACTGAGCACTCTCTTTTTAATCTCTCCTCATATAGAAGCTGTTCCAGACCGCTAATTATTTGTGTTGACCTTCTCTGTACCTTTTCCAATTCGAATATATCTTTTTTGAGATGGAGCAACCAGAGCTACATGCAGTATTCAAGATGTGGGCGTACCATGGATTTATAGAGAGGCAATATGATATTTTCTGTGTTATTATTTATCCCTTTCCTAACATTGCTAGCTTTCTTCCCCCCCCCCCCTTTTTTTTTTTTGGACTGCTGCTGCACATTGAGCAGATGTTTTCAGAGAACTATCCACAATTATTCCAATACCCCTTTCTTGAGTGGTAACAGCTAATTTAGACCCCATCATTTTCTATGTGTAGTTGAGATTGTTTTCCAATGTGAATTACTTTATACTTAACACTGAATTTTATCTGCTATTTCGTTACCCAGTCACACAGTTTAGTGAGATCCCCTTGGAACTCTTTGCACTATCTGGAATAATTTTGTATTCTCTGCAAACTTTGCCACTTCACTGTTCACTCCCTTTTCCAGATCATTTATGAATTTGTGAAACAGCAGGTCCCAGTACAGACCCTTGTATTGACCTCTCTCCATTGTGAAAACTGACAGTTTATTCCTACCCTTTGTTTCCTATCTTTTAGCCAGTTACTGATCCAGGAGAGAACCTTCTCTTATCCCATAACAGTTTACTTTGCTTAAGAGTCTTTGGCATGTGAAACATCTAAGGCTTTCTGAGAGTCCAAGTACACTATATCCACTGGATCCCCTTGTCCACATGTTTGTTGACCCCCTCAAAGAACACTAGACTGGTGAGGCATGACTTCCCTTTACAAAAGCCGCGTTGACTCTTCCCCGACATATTGTATTCATCTATTTGTCTCATAATTCAGTTCTTTACTCTAGTTTAAATCGATTTTCCCTGTACTGAAGTCAGGCTTACCAGCCTGTAATTGCCGGGATCACCTCTGGAGCTTTTTTTAATAAAAAATAAAAATTGGGGTTACATTAGCTATCCTCCAATCATTTGGTAGAGTCTGTTTTAAGTGATAAGTTACATATCACAGTAGTTCTGCAGTTTTACATTTGAGCTCCTTCAGAACTCTTGGGTGATACCATCTGGTCTTGGTGACTTATTACTGTTTATCAATTTATTCCAAAACCTCCTCTATTGACACCTCAGTCTAGGACAGTTCCTCAGATTTGTCACCTAAAAAGGACAGCTTAGGTGTGGGAATCTCCCTCACATCCACTGCAGGAAAGACCAATGCAAAGAATTCATTTAGCTTCGCTGTAACGGCCTTGTCTTCCAGGAGCGCTCCCCTTTAGCGCCTGGATCATCCAGTGGCCCCAGTGCGTTTGGCAGGCTTCCCACTTCTGAGGTACTTAAAAAGAAACATGCTGCTGTTAGTTTCTGTGTCTTTAGCCAGTTGGTCTCCAAATTCATATTTTGGCCTCCTTGTTACACTTCTACACTTGCCGTGTCAGAGTTTATGCTCCTTTCTATTTCCCTCAGTAGGATTTGGCTTCCAACTTTTAAAGCTGCCTTTTTGCCTCTAACTGCCACTTTTACTCTGCTGTTAAGCTATGGTGGCATTTTTTGGTCCTCTTACTGGTGGGGGGAATACATTTAGTTTGAGCCTCTATAATGGTGTTTTTAAAGAGCTTCCCTGCAGCTTGCAGGCATTTCACTCGTGACCACTCCTTTTAACGTCCGTTTAACTAGCCTACTCATGTTTGTGTAGTTAGCCCTTTCTGCAGGCGTACCATGGATTTATGTCGAGTGTGATATTTTCTGTACTATTATTTATCCCTCTCCTCATGGTTCCTAACATTGTTAGCTTTTTTTTGACCGCCGCTGCACACTGAGTGGATGTTTTCAGAGAACTATCCACAATGATTTTAATACTCCTTTCTTGAGTGGTAACAGCTAATTGAGTGTAGTTTTTAGTAGTCATTTTTGTGTAGTTAACCCTTTCTGCGGTCAAATGGTACTGTGGCGGGCTTCTTTGGTATTTTCCCCTCTACAAGGGTGTTAAATTTAATTACACTATGGTTGCTATTACCAAGTGGTTCAGCAATATTCACCTCTTGGACCAGATCCTGTGCTCCACTTAGGACTAAATCAAGAATTGCCTCTCCCTTTATGGATTCCAGGATGTGCTGATGAAAGTGAAGACCACTGCCTGGTCTAAATTGGGTTCCTCAGAGTGAAACTTTAATACGTACCCAGGACAACTATGAGACTGTGGTTCAGGAGAAAGTTTAGGACATCCATCTCCATCGCTGCAAACAGACCCCAAGAAGTCTACCAAAATCAACCTCAAATGCATTCGGCACAAGAACAGGACATACAGTACCAGAATGGAGGGACTGTGCAACAGCATATGATACACAAGTACGTGAACCAGCTTTATCAGCCTTGAATTTTACAGCAGCATGTCACAGACAGGGAGGCAATTTGTGTTAGAAGACAGGATTGCTGTCCTGGAAATATCTTTAGAAAACAATTTGAGGGGCTGAGTTGAACAGCAAAAACCTGTCCTCAAACTAACCAGCTTTGCTATTCTGTTTGAAGGAGGAAGATCAAAACCAAGACCACAGAGACAGTGAGGGCTGATTGCCGAATGTGAAGTCTCTCCGTTTGCCATCTCTCAGTTCCCGAGGACCGACAGCACAGCATTGTGTAACAGACAGCATGGCCGAGTGGGCTGAGCACAGGACTGGGAGTTCTAATGGCAGTTCTAGGAGTGATCTGGGGCATGATCCATGGAAAGCCACCACCCTCTTCACCTTCATTTTCCCCTCTGATAGTGCTGACTTCAGAGGGAGGTAGCAAGGAACACTGGCTGCAGGGCGGGGGAGAGGAGACACTGCCACAAGAGATCTGCCAACTCACTTCCCATCTCTTGCCTTTGTTTCTCCTTTTACCCTTTATTCTGTCTTGTCTCTCTGCACTGTAAACCCTCTTATTGTGCTAGGCACTGTACAAGCAGAGTGAGGCCTTGATCTTGGTTGGAGCAGCTAGATGCTAACATCATAAAACCAACAAGAAGGGCTCTTTAACATCGGCACAGAACTCTGTAGATGGAAGGCAGGACAAGTCCCATGCCGTAGCACTCACAAGGCTGGTTTTTCCCTCTCCGGAAGGCTCAGCCATTCCACTCTCTGTCTCTCATCACTCCATGAGAGGCGCACAGCGGCACGTCTTCTGCTGCCCTTTGATAAGAGCAAAGCACCAGCGTGCCTGCAACGCTCCCTCCTGCCTGCCCAAGCTCAGGTTGCTCGCCCCCGGCAATTCTAGCCTGGCGTACTGACGGCAAAGGGAAGCGCCATTAACTCAGCCGTCTCTGTTCTGTGAGCAATCATTTGCATACGACACTCCAGAGCGCTGCACAAACACAGCCGATCCCAAGAATAGCTCTGAACAGACAAGTTGACAGTTAATTATTGCAGCTCTCCCCCCTCTCCAGGAACACCAGAGGCTCATTTGCTTACTTGTCTAAATCCTCCCGGGCCACAGCCATGTGATAGGCGGCCTCCAGCGTCAGGACTCCCTGGAAGAGCTGCAGTGCGAGGGGCAGGTTGGTCTCCACATTTTCAATAGCATAGAGAGCCGAGCACACACAATCAGAGGCTGCCTCGTGCAGGTTTGAGGACGTCTTGTCTTGTCGCTGCAGGACAGAAGGGGAGGAAAGGAGCCAGGTGACTGTGGAGCGATAAACAAGGCTGCACCTAACGAAGCTTTTGTTTCATCTCAAATACCAAGGCACGTTTCTTAATACACAGCTCTCCCCACACCACCTCCTTTGCCTGCCCTGCATAGCCTGCTGCTGTACCCAGGGGGCAACTGACCTTCGCCCCACGAAACCCTTCTGGCTTCTCTACATGGCACGTAAAGAGGTGGAACAGAATGACTCAAATCTCAGGTCTGAGATATTTCAGCACCATGGAAAAATTGTACTACCCCTTTCTCCTTGGGTGGTGAAGCGGGGGGGGGGGAAACACCCCTCTGAAGTGCAGATAAAATACTGGTTTTATTATCCTGGTGGCTTAGGGTGGGCCCTGCCTGGTAAACATTCATGGCCATTGTGCAAGGCTCATTTCACAGAAGCTTTAATAGCTACCATAGGGCTGGGGGCAATTAGGAAAGGAGACAGGGCTGGCGTACAAAGAAGGAGAGAGCAGACAGCGAAGAGGAGCGGAAACAAAGGAATAGCAATAATCCGGTGCACACCTATAGATGCCCTTTCATAAGGGGATCCTCAAGCATTTTGCAAACATTGAATAATTAAGCAGCACAATCCCTTGCGAACAAGGAAGGGCAGGTAGAAATTAACTGCAAAAACTATCATTAATGTAACATGCAGGCTGAAAAGCTGAGCACTCAGAAGTCAGAAAACCCCAGAGGATAACAGTTTCTATTGCAACATTAACTCAGACTTGTTTCATGCATTAAGTGCTGTCTAGTCCTCTTTCCATTGTTAAATGGGAACCTTAATTTGCATTTTTGTTTGCTTAGATTGTATCATGCAACAAATGCAAAGCAAGTTACCCGTTTCATAACGGCATAATAATAAAACATTAGACAATACCTCATCCATGCAACAGGTCTGAGCGAACAATGCAGGACGAACTGGTACCATTTGGGAATTTCTGACTTGTGTGTGCTTAGCTCAGCTCTTCAACTTTCATGTTGCATTAATGCAAGTTTTTTACATTTAATTTTCCTGTTTTACTGGAGCTCTTTGGGGTTTCCATACATATGGAGAAAGAACAGCTAACTCAGGAAAGTCTGAGTTAAAGGTGTCAGAAAAAGGAGGGATAAAAGCGCAGTACTGTACATGAACAAAATATTGACTTAAATGTTCAGAACTTGGAAAATCTACAGCCAGTTTTGTTTCTTTGATGAGGATTACAAACCAAGCCAAGTTTTATGCTTCTAGCCTTGAAAGTTAACGACGTTTGAATATTTTAAATCCTGTGCAGATGGAGAGAACTTTATTCCAACACTCGCCTAATGCGAACAAGTGTTAAAGGCACCTTGCTCAAAGCCTTACAAAACAATTCACCTTTAAGCATAGTGAATTTCAGCCAGGAAGAACTGTATATGAAGGATGCAATGTTGTAGCCCTGTCAATACCAGGATATTAAAGATGCCAGGTGGTGGAGGTAATTTCTTTTATTGGACCAACTTCTGCTGGTGAGAGAGAAAAGCTTTCAAGCCACAGATTCTTCAGGTCTGGGAAAGGTACTCCGAACGTCACAGCTAAATGCAAGGTGGAACAGATTGTTTAGTGTAAGTAGTTATGCTGGTCCCTTAGAATATGAGCTAACTACTTATGCTAAACAATCTGTTCCACCTTGCGTTGAGCTGTGATGCTCAGAGTACCTTTCCCAGACCTGAAGAAGAGCTCTGCGTGGCTCGAAAGCTTGTCTCTCTCACCAACTGAAGTTGATCCAATAAAAGATATTATCTCACCCACCTTGTATATGGAGAAAGTTATGAGCTCCTAAAAAGGGAGATTAGTATAAAACCTTGCACTCATTCTTAATTTAAGTGGTCAGTAACAGCAACTGATAGCAATGTTCAATTCGCAGATGGGAAGCAGACAGAAGTTGAAGTCAAACTTACTTCAAGTCATAAAGAACATCGGTGACAGAAGCTGGAATGGAATCCAGGAGCCCTGGCTCCCAGCCTCGTGCTCTAAGAACTCGACCACTGGTCCCCAAACTGGGGGGTGCACCCTCCTAGAGGGGCATAGAGGAATGTTTGGGGGGAAGGGGGTGCGGTGGCGAGGTCCAGGCCAGCCCCCACAGGGGGCAGGGAGTGCCACCCACCCCAGCTCCGCTCCACCCCCAGCCCAACTCCGCCTCTAGCCCCAGCTCCTCCGCGGAGCCAACTGGACAGTAATGGAGAGGGAAGCACAGACCGATTCCATTACTGGTAAGAGGGGGGTGGGGCACGACAGGAAAAGTTGAAGCACCAGTGAACTAAACAAAGTGGCCTCTTAATAGAAGTTGAGAAAACTGATGATGAATGGGCGAGACCGTGAGAACAGGAGACCAGATCGACTAGAATTTTGTGAACTTCTTTGCGGAGGTACTGTCTGCCAGAAAGTATAACTGAGTTTGCAAAGATTACAGGATCATGTGGTTTCTGCAATCCAGTGCCACCCCACTCCCACTCCAGTCCTGCCCTGGACCAATGTGCTATAACTGGAAACAGTACGGTGAGCCATTTCATGACCCATCTGGGGATACAACTGCTGAATCCCAAGCTACACAGAGGAAGGATTTGTTGCAGTAGGGCTTTCGACAGGAATGCAGGCAAAGGGAATAACGGAGTCCAGGGGGCGAGAAGGTGTCCTACCATCTGCTTTAATTAAAAACGTTCATACCACTCAGATCGAGGACTTTCAAATGCAGCATGAGAAGAAATACATGGTTCTTTTCACTATCTGAATAGCTGGAGGTTGGGAGTGTAGACAGATGATGACCCTGATGATCACCTTGAAGAAGGTGCAGGTTTCTCCCTCCTCTATGGTACACAGCCAAACTGGAGAACAGGTCTTACATTCACATTTTAAGTCTGCTGTGTTTCTGGCCCAGGGCCTTCACCTATCCATCCCCCAATAATCCCTTTGCAGTTCAGAAAACCAAGATTTTGTTTGAGTTGCTCTTTTCCCCGCCTATTTCACTCTAGAGAAATGGAGCGAGGTTTCCTCCCTGACTCCATGAGCCACAGTCCTTTGCTGTTCATTTCTCTTACTCGGTAAAGGCTAAAAATGACATCTTCAACCCTCCCTTTCACCATGCTGTGCTTGGGGCTAACTTCACCCCAGTCTGCTCACAAAGAAACTTCGCCATTCACCTTCATGGTCTCTGACCCAGAATGGAATAAGATCAGATTGGAAATTCACAGAGAACGTAAGCATCACCCCCTTCTCCACTTCCCTGTCCAGTCCCAAGTTCAGCATTCAGTGCAAGAACGCTGGCCCATGTTCTAGGCGTATCTCAGGTCAGCGACAGCAGCAGCTGGTTCCAGAAAACTGGAATCCTAAACTTGGGACTTGACATGCGGGCAGAAGCAGCACTTAAACTGGACTCTTGCTCTTAAGAGAGTCCTGTGCTCCTGTTGACACCCACTTCTCCAAATTGCCAGTTCTTGACAGCCTTCAGGCTGGAAATAGAGGGGGCACTAAGCAGAGCTATTTGGGGCACTGGGGAAGAGCTAGCGTACCACCAGCAGCACAGTGGGATAAGAGATGGGTTGGGTCTCATACTCAAGACAGAGAAAAGGGCCCGGGAAGGGGAGTAAACTTCTCTTTATGACCCGCCATGCAGACCACCAATGAGCTGTCATCCTAGTGTGCCAAAGTTTACAACGGATTTGTAACAAATCTGCACAGGGATTTCAAACTGATTTAAAAGTTTTGCTGCTCCTCTCCTGGTAAAAAGTTAACATCGTTCTTCCCGGGCAGAGAGGAGCTCGGCCAATGGCCTGAGCGAATACTCACCAGCACCTCGAAGAGGAGGGACAGTAACTTGCTGTTGGCCATGAAGTTACTATCCAGAACTCCCAGGTTGAACCAGCTCCCCAGGCAGCGGAAAATTTTCATGAGCATCTTCTCATCGTTGCCTGCTTTCTCTACACAGGTCATCTGGGGAGAAAGAGCAGGGACGGAGAATTGGTTAGAGACCCGAAGTTACCAGTTCGTTTCCACAAGCACAAAACTGACGCCCTCCTGCGTTCAACAGGTTTCTGGAAGCTGTGAACAGAGAGGATCAGCGTTTCAAGGTACGCAGCATCCATGGCGTGATCGTTGAGGGATGAACTGTATTTAAAAACCACAATTCCCCCGCACCCATCAGTGTCAACGTGAAGAGACTCGTCTATATCACTAAATGACACCCCACGCCTAAAATCAGCCTCTCGAGAAAAGCGCATGGCAAGAAACATGAGCCACCTACTATACCCGGAATGTCAGTCTGGCAGGACAAGTGAAGGAAGCACGATCGAGATAGGAGATGACTTGAGCCCCCCCGCCCTGCCTAAATAGACAAGCCCCCCACGTGATCTAGGGACTAAGCCAAGCACATCAATTGACTTCAACTGCAGTGACAGCACATGGTGAGAAAAGCAGCTTGGAATATGTTCACTCGTCCACAGCACATCAATTTCCTACAGGGTCCTGTCTCAAAGATAGATGAAGCCCAGCCCTAATGAGCTTCCTATTTGCCAAGTCTCAAGTTAAGATTTCCTTATGCTCACTGCTGCAAAATACACTCGCATCACTAGCGTCTCGGTGATGGCTTTGAAAGGTAAAAGGCATCGTTCAGGCCCGCTTGAGGACAATCATTACACCATCGTGCCGCAAGAAACTGGGGAGTTATTTCTGACTGTGGCTGGGGGCCCTCAGCCTGGGGGAGGGAGAGCCTTCTGTTGTTCATCAGCAACCCCACTGACAAGGTCTGCCAGGACCCATCCAAAGGGGGCCCTTCCTGAGCGAAGCTAGAAGAATAGCCTCATGTTTTGCCCAGTCAGGGCTTGAGTGGACCCTGGACCACCCCAGCTCCAGGGAGAATGAAGCCTACAAGTTTGACAGTGTACCTTAACTTTCCATACCAAATGGAACCTTGACAGTGTACCTTAACTTTCCATACCAAATGTTTCAAGAGGGTCATGCTTACTGGTCATTTGATAATCTAGTCCAGAAGGCTAGTAGCTCTGTACATTATTACAGCCTCTAGAGGACTCCAATAAAACCTCTGTCTTATTAGACAGAGGTTTTATTAGGACAGCAGGGGGTCTACTTAGCTCATGGAGAAATCACACAATTTTCATGGGTTGGTCACGGCATAAATAGAAAATTTCGCAGATGGGTTACATATCCCTGAAATTCACTATTTAGACTGCGATGAACCCAAGAAAATGGTGCAACTTCTCCCACAGCATTTCTCAGACTAGGGGTCCAGATCCAAAAAGGGGGTCAGAAGCCTATTAGGGGGCCGCAGTATTGCTACCCATACTTCTGTGCTGATGCTGGGGGTTGCGCTGCCTGGGCGCCAAGCTCTGCCGGCAGAGTGGAGAGTGGCGGCTGCTGGCCGGGCGCCCAGCTCTGAAGGCAGCGCCACCGGCCAGCAGCTGCAGAGAAGGGAGGGCACGGTATCGTCATCCTTACGTCGGCGCTGCCTGAAGAGCTGGGCACCAGGGCAGCAGCTGCTGCTCTCCACTCTGCCTTCAGAGCTGGGTGGCTGGAGACCAGATTTCTTGGTCCGTAATGCAATTTTCACAGCAGCGAAGAATTTGGTAGACCCCTAAATATAAGTAACTTAAAAAAAATATGAGCTAAATCCTATATGAGTTATATATATAAGTTAAATCCTAGACAGAGACACCCGATTTCTTTTTGCTCTTCAGGCAGCTCATTAAAATGCTCACTCTGGACTTTGGAAAGGAAATTTGGGTGGTCTGAATACAGAATCTTTAATATATGCAGAGCGCGCCGGGGCAAAGCAAACACCTGGGTGGAGTCTGCCTGGCAAAGCAAACAAATGACAGGCTGTCCCACGATTTCCTCTCAGAAGGCATATCTGCAGACGGACCACCAGCAGATATCACCAGAGAATTGCCACCGTGCTGCCAAAAGCCACTTTTCCTTTCAGACTTCAGGAGGGTCATCGTGGTGGAACATGCTCAGAGATTCTACCACTGGGTCCAGCTGGCCTGCTCATGATCCTTTATGATCCACCATCAGCTTTTAACTAACCCGGGCTTCCCACGTCATCTCTACTAAGGCAATAAGCAATCAGAGAGACATGAGCTTGCTCAACTAACCAATTAACTAATCAGACAGCCGGCTTCTCTCTCTTCACAGAGAAAGTGCCAGAGGTGGCTAGAGCGAAAAAGCAGCACAAAGTTTTAAGGGTAACACTTCTGCAGATCCATAAAGATAGAACTTAGGCTTTAAACTAGGTTGGAATTTAAACCAGCTAATTCTAGTACAGGCTCCAGGGTGAGGTTCTGTGGCCTGCAAGGTGCAGAAGGTCAGACTAGCTGATCACGATGGTCCCTTCTGAAAGTCTCAGACTTTTACAGTTAGAATCTGGATTAAACCAACTGGCAAAATTAGGAATGTGTTCTTCACGGCCATCCTTATATACACAGGTGCATTGTATGGTGTGAGTTGTTTTTTTTTCTGGGGCGGGGTGGGGGGGAGAAGAGAGGGGAGAAAGAAAGAGCAGACACATAATCAATCTGCCTCTGAAGCATTAGATATTGGCCACCGCTGGACATGGGATACCTAACTGATTGGACCGGTCTGGTCTGACCCCATGTTCCTAACCTCCCCTGCTCCTGTTCTTGGCTATACATTTGTATGGAGGCAGCCTTTTTGAACTTTTAAACTAAGCGTTAAGCTACCAGTTAAATTTGAAAAGAAAAGAATTAAACTTCAAAAGCAGTTTGAACACAGGAAAATGAGGAATTCTGGACAGCAAGGTAATAAACTGGGGATGAGTGCAGTGCCGGGTCACATCACAGAACAGGGTTAACCCCCATATTATTTATACTCCTGGTGAATATTTTATTTGTCAAAATAATGCAATATAATCACACTGGTTTCAATTATTTTGGTAATTTATTTAAACTACAATATAATAGATGGAGAAGGGGAGTGGGGAGCACTGGCAAAAATCCCCAACCCCCGCCCAGTAATGTAACTAGGTTTGACCTTTTATTTCTAGTTATTAGACAACAAATATATGCAGCCATAAGCTCAGTGTCACATCATAGGCACCTGAAGAGCAAGTGAGGGCTGGGGAATCAAACTCACAATTTATAGTGACTACTGACCATCTCCAAATAGATCAGTAGCAAACAGTTCATGGAGCACATTTTGATAGGAAATTTTTTCAGTCCAAAAATTTAGTTCAGTTCTAATCACTAAAGCACCATAAGCATTTCTAAGGCCATACTGTCCTTTACACCACTCTGGCAATGTAAAGGAGCCTTAAAACTTTTACACCTGTTTTATACTCCTGCGGGAATTCACAAAGACAGTGGGAACAATTCACTAAGCAGGCAGGCTGCTACATTCTGCTCTGCCTGAGGGGACAGAGCCTGCCCCATGCCTATCACCTCAGAAACACCCCAATGCCCTCTACCCTTCCATGCCGAGCATGCTGCAATAGGAAGCGAGAGGAACAGTGTCTCTCTCTCTCTCACATGCATGACTGCCAAGCGCTCCCTGCAGTGATTTATATCTCTACCAGCTGATCCAGGAGCCCAAAATCGACCTGCCTGTGCTGCCAGGGATGGGCGCATGACCGCTCTTGCAGCTTCCCTATCAGAATTCATTTTTCTGCGGGGGACATGAATTCTGCGGGGGACATGAATTCTGCGCACGCACAGTGATGCAGAATTCCCCCAGAAGTAATTATTTAGCATCTTCACTGATGAGCTGGAAAGAGGAAGTAACCAGCATGTTAACCAAACAAATGAAACTGAACGGTAGGGACTGAAGAGTCTGGGGAAAAAGTTACAAGCAACAACAAGGACACAAATACAAGGACCTAGACTGAATAAAAAGGAGCTGAAAATAAAGTGAGATTTAACACAGGAGAGATATGGAAAGCCGGGGAGTCAAGACAAACACAAGACTATATTGGACAATGAACTGGTGCTTGTTACAGGATAGCAAAGAAAAGGGCAACATGCTCCATATGATTTGGAGATCCTTTGGGGCAGAAGTACCCCATCACATTGCAGGAAGCCTCTTTATGGCTTCAGAGCACAACCAGAATACTATGCCCAATTCTGAGCAATCAGGTATCAGAAAGATACAAACAAGCTGGAGAGGATCCAGAGAACAAAAGGAATTAGAAATGGGCAAGAGAGTTGATTCACAAAGTAAGGTTAAATAGTCTACATATGGCACAGCTAATCAATGGCTAGAAGGGAACATAATAACTGTCTGCAAATAACAAAGGGTGTAGTATCAAACTGAGAAGGGAATTTGACCAGGGATGCTGGAACGGGGGTGGGGGGAGGGGCCACAGCCTCATCACTTTTAAAAGAGGGAAGGCGGGGCCTTGGGGGGGAGTGGGTGGCACGAGGGGCAGGGCCATGGTTCCGACACCAGTGTCCCCCTTACTTTTAGGGCACTTCTGCCACTCCTGAATTTGACATCTTATGAAGTTCTGTAACTAGGAGTAGTGGCATTAAAGAGTGCACAGGAAAATTTAGGGTGAGTTTGGTCGGGTGATGGAATAATTCCCTCAAAGGAAGTGGTGACCCACATCACTGGTGGCATTCAAAACTGGATTAGACAAAGTGCTGAAGACACCCTGGGGAATGAACCTGCACTAAGCGAGAGGTGGTTTTAAAGGTGAAGAAGAAGAGAGGTATGCAGATCTGTTCCAACTCCAACAGCTACGAAAATGAGAAAAATTATGGCCAGAGTTGAAGCAAAAGGAAAGCAGCTGGAGGAAAAGACTGGGGAACAGACAGCAAAGCAGACACAGATGCAAAGGGCAGCGAAAGGAGAGAAACAGAGAAAGCATGGGCTGCAAAGCAAAAAAATAATTTCTGTTACCATCTATTATAATTATAATACATCAAAATGCAATTCCATCTGGGGTTCTAGGATATTAACAGTCTTATTATGCACAGCTGGGGGGCATGTTGTATTTCCCATTTAAATAAGCAATGTGAAATGGTAAAAACTAATGAGGAGCTCTGCATTAATGTGTGTGGGGGCTGTATTTCAGTACAGCCTGGAGCTGGGTGGGGAGGGGTCCAGATTGGTCTCTCTTGAGTACTTAGTTCAAACAATTTAGTAGGAAACGAGTAAAGCATCCTTGGGAAAACACTGACTGAGTAAAGTGGGGCTGGATATATTCTAGTCAGCTCCTTTCAATCTCTGTGAACTGCTTTGGAGACGGGTTGATTCATTTCACTCCTCAAACCCAAGTCACAAGCCTTGTTGAGCACCAATGTCCTCAAGCGGTTAGCTCCCTGGAGAGCCTGGGCTCCCCTCAGTGGCACACCAGTGGGAAAACATCTAGAAATTCACCTGTGGATGTTGATTTTTCCATCCAGGTACATTTTTGCAGTTGCCACCATATAGCATCCTTTGGGTGAACAGTACGGGAGCATTGGGAACATAAGTACACCCCTGTACCCCGATATAATGCAGTCCGATATAACGTGGTAAAGCAGCGCTCCGGGGAGCAGGGCTGCTTTACCTCATTATATCCGAATTTGCGTTACCGCAAGCGGTTCCTCTGCGCCCCACCCACCACCTTATTTGCTGCGGCCCCCCCTGCCCCAGCTCACCTCCACCTACGAGCGCGCCGCAGCTCCGCTTCTCCTCCCTCCCAGGCTTGCCGCGCCAATCAGGTGGAGCGGAGGTGAGCTGGGGTGGGCTGCAGCACGTAAGGGGCAGAGGAACCACTCCCCACCCCAGCTCACCTCCGCCTCCTCCCCTGAGCGCATTGCCGCCGCCACCCCGCTTCTCCCCCCCCCCCACAGACTTCCCGCACTGAACAGCTGATTGGCGTGGCAAGGCGGGGGTGGGGGAGGGGAGAAAGGTGTACATCTCTTCAAGGCATTGCACGAAGGGCATGGGTAAGTCAAGAAAGAACTCACGGTAAAAATAAGATACATAAGATGTCCTTTAGGTAGCTGTAAATCCTAAAGTGCTTATTCTGACAAATCAATACCGCTTATTCTAGAATTACTTTAAAGGTTCTCTCTGCCAGTCTCCTTTTATATTAAAATAAGGTAAGTGAATGGTCTGAGATCCCTCATCTTTTTATAATCTATAAATAAGGCCCTACTTAATTCACAGTATTGCAGACCCCACAGGTGGCCGACAGCGGAAAAAACAATGGACATTATTACTTTTCCATGATTTTCCATGGCTTGTCCACAACTCAGCCACGACTCAAGTAGGGCCTTATGTCTAAACGCATTTAGTACCAGTGAGAGCTGCTAGACTGACAGCCCAGGAGGCTGAAGGCCTTTAAGCACAGAACAAAGAGTGGCAGGGCAAGTTTCCTCCCCACACTGCCCCTCGCTAACGTGTCTCAATCCTGACCTGGAGAAACTAGCTGGAGGGGTAGTTAAGTCTCCATGACGAAACTCATTCCTTGGCCTACTGCTTACAGCTGGGGGCCAGCTGTGCTTTTTTGCTTGACTCTCATCCGCTAGGGACTGGAGAAAGCGACTAGTTTCATACTGGCGCTGTTAGGAGCCCTGATAGCTTCCTGATCACTTCCAACCCGGGCTAGATCTGAAATAGTCTCACCCGAGCAGGCTGATTTGTCACATGCCTGCATTCCAGGTGATCTACTTACTAGAAGGGAGATCACTGTACTGGAGTAATAAGCCAGGTCTTCAATGATTTCAGTACGGCGGTTGGCTCCAATGCGCAAAGATCGGCTATTAACCTCCTCTGGCAGCACCGTGAGGATCTCCAGCAGAAAGGGCAGTGATGTCACGTCGTTACTGTACCTGAAGCAGACAGAGTGGAAAAGAGGTGAAATGGCATGGAGAAGAAAGGGGCTTGCCAACATGCACAATATCGAACTCCACAAGCGTCTAAGCACCTTTAACACCACAGTGGGAGAGGAGAGGAATCTCACTGGAAGAGATTCTGGACAGAGTTGTCCGAAAACACATGGTCTGGATTCATGTCAAAAGCAAACGTTAGGCTATGAAATAAATGAGCATTACCGACCCCGGTTTGGGGCTTAGTTCTCCCACCATAGTCGGAAGTGCCTGTCAAGGAGCATGACAAAAAACTCTTGTTCTACAAATACAAGCAGTTAAGTCCTATCACATGCACACGCCGCCAACAATGACGTCATGCAATCTCCATTTCACATTGCAGTGGCTTTGTCGAGTGGAAACTTCGCACAACACCTGCACCATTTCACGACAGCGGCCTGGGTACGTGCTGGCCTCATGCAGTGACAAGCATTGCTGGACGTGGATCCTGCTTTGAGCTCCAGTTGCTCAGTGACAGTACTCAGCCCTAGCAAGAAGCGAAAGGAATGTCTCACGACACTAACTAGCTACAGTTGCAACCCGTGAAGATGCAGCATTGACTGGCTTGAGACTCCTGATCAACCCTAAACCAGAAGGATACGCCAGCTATGCGCGCGAGAAAGGGATTGTAAAGTAATACAGAAATGGAGCTGAGGAAGACTTAGACCGGAGCCCCAAAAAAGCATGCACGGCTTCCATCACAGATATGTCTATAAACTGACTTGCCACTCGCCTCACCTAGAACACTTCACGACTATAATTCAATTGGAATCAGGAGCTACTTCAATTATCAGTCACAGAAAGGTTATTTTCTAGCACTTTTTCAACTCTTTTGTATCCGTGCACACAAGTGCAGTTGTGCTCTCAGATCATTACCTTTCTTTTCGCATTCCTGTAGGCTAAGTCTTGTAGGAGTGGAGTGATTTGTAGGTTTAATATTTCTATAAAGCTTAATGATATAAAACAAATACTTACTTTTCCACCAGTGTCTGTACACAGCCCTTCCAAGAAGCCATTTGTAGGGCGAGATCTGCTATGGCTAATGCCAGCTAAAATGTGGGGGAGGGGGGAAAAAAAGAACAAGTCTAAGACCAGTGCTAAAAACATGGAGTGTCCAATTTGTGCGGCTAGACAGGGGGAAAAAGATCCAGTTTCTGTTCAGCAACACTGGGAGAAGATGGGAGAAGTCAAACCCTCTGTGAAGGAAAGCCAGACCCCTCCAATCTCATGGGAATCTCACAGGACTTAGTAGCCACGAGCCACAGTACTATTTCTCTGGTGTATAAGCAGCAACAGAATACTCATAACCAATGCACCACTCCACCAGGACAGAAGGGGCTGCGTGACTTTTGCTGGGCACATCATTTAGTCACAGGTAACAGTCTCATTTCCTTCAGGCTGAGGGGTCATAGGGCCTTCAACTCACCTGTCAGACTGAGGCCAGCACTCTCCCACCCACTTGCAAACTGCAGTATCTGATCCAGATGGCCAACCATCTTCTCCATGGCTGCAAACCTTCTCTCAGGTTGGCTAGTGGAGGCTGCATCATACACACTATTCTCTAGAAACTTAGCCAGTCTCCTTGGTAGCACTGTGAGGTTATTTGCATTTAATTTGGAACTGAAGCCAGGTACAGTTCCTCTGCTATAAACAATTTTCATCCAGGCCCAACCTTGCCTGCACAGAAGTCAAATGCAAAATTCCCATTGACTTCAACCAGTGCATGATCGGACCCTGCAGGCTGATCGAGGACCAACAGGTAGCAAGGTTGATTTGGACTTCATAGGGATGTAGTGACAAGTGCTCTGCAGTGTCACGCAGGAGAGCTAAGTTGACGGCATGAAGGAATAATTAGTTCAATATCTAAGATGAACACAGGCCTGGGGAAATGGTAGCACCTCACGTCAGAGACCTTCCAGTCTCTGAGGGTGTTTTGATGGGTAATTCAATGTTGTTTTCATAGCTGAGCAGGGAAAAGATCCTTGCATAGCAGCTCCGCCCATCACTCTCCCAAAGCAGCACAGAAAGGGGTAAAATAATGTATTAACATATTGAATCACTGCTGAATTCATCATCGGACAAGAAATAAACTAAGCTGAGCCTATAAATGGAGATACTGCTCTGACTGGGTCTAAAGGGCATTGATTTTCCTTTTCTCCGTTTTTCCTGCTCCACGCTAAATGAAGAAGAGCCAGGGCGCATGAATGCTGGATTTCTGAAAGCCAGCAGTGAAAAACTTTAGTTATGATTAAACATGACTTGCAGCATCTATTTCTTGCCCTTTCTCCTAAACAAGGCAGCAATTATTGCACAGAATGGATTTGACGGGGCAGTGGTGTAAATGTTACAACGTGTCCACAATGCATATCTAATTAAGGCACTGAATTATTCATCCTTTATTACGGAAAGGTGGTATGCAACTGCCTTGAGAAATGCTCCTTTTCCTCCCCCACACCAGGAGTAACACACAGCTTACCTGAGTTACAATGACCGGTGACAGATCTTTCAAGTTCTGGATGTGGGACAGTAAAGAGTCCCGCAATGAAGCATGCGAGTCTGTGGGGAGTTCATAGAACGACGTCTGAATCTTCATCTTCATGGTCTGCGCTGCGAAGTAGCATGATTCTACATCCTGCCGGATCTGTAGCAACTGGTCTGAGATCTCCCACGCATGAACCTAAAGGCAAATTGGAACATTGCCGTCAAGCAGAGAAAGACATGGAATAGAACTCAGATTAGCTAAACATTAATTGGCAGGGTTTTTCGAACAAAATAGACTTTCCACAAGTTTAAGCATCAAGTCTGTAAAAGGAAGAACCCAGAATTCCTGCAGTTACAACTCCCTTGTTCTTAGCAAGACTATCACCAGAAGTGTTGAACTGGGGACTCCCTTCTGAAGGCGTTGCTGTCAAAAGTGTCAGTCACTTAGCAGAGGCTGGTTACACAGAGATGCCAGGCTCAAACACAACGTGAACCAACTTCACCTCACGGTAAAAGAGCAAATCATACACCTGACATGGGAACTGCTTAGCATTTCCAGTAAGGCGGCTACTTTGGTGATTAAACGGAGAGTCAGCTTTGCCAGTGGACCTTGGTTTACTGCAGTGAAGCTGCAGTCACCTGGGACTTTCCAGACCCGCTTCAGGATCCCAGCTGGGCCTTACAACACATTTCCTGGACCTTCACAAGTGACTAAGAACCGCACCTGAGCTGTTGATAGCTAAATGAAGTCATTTCATGGGGTCAGGGGAGAGAGAGAGGGAACAGAAATTACAGGAAAATATTTTAGTAATAATCATTCTGCAATTAGCTCTTAGATCTGCGAACGAGACTGGAATGCAGCTCACACTCCAATGACAAAAACGGCCAGATTAGCAAATAATGAGGTGGCCAGGGCAGTCTTACAGAGCGATCCTGACATCCCAGTAAGCTGGGCCCTCTGAGACAAACTGTGTTCTAATACAGCTGAGCCAAGTGCAAAGCGACGCATCTAGGAACCAGGAACATAAGCCACAGCTACAGAATGGTTCCCGGGGAGGAACCAACATGAAAAGGGTCTAGGAATCACAGTAGACAAGCAACTCAACCTGGGCTCCAGGTGCAATGCTGTGGTGCAAAGGGCCGTGCGATACTTCGACGTATAAGCAGAAAAGCGGTGAGTAGGACTTGTGACGTACAAGAGGTCAGACTAGATGATCTAATGGTCCTGTCAAGCCTTAAAACGCACAAAACCTAGGTTAGGTTATCATCATTCCCGAGTGAGTCATGAAAATCAGACCTACAATTCCTCTGTTTAGTTAGCGTGGTATCTGAGCTCCAAATGCACTCTCTCCTCTAACACAGAGAGATCACTCTCTGCCAGCATGCAGTAACAGTAGAACTGCCCCTTCTCCTTACGTCCCTGTAACAAATCCAGCGTGCCGGGAGGGCTGTAAAACGGGCACAAGGTGGAAGTGCAACCCTTTCCCCATTTCCCCCCAAGCCCCAAACTCCACTCTGATGTTGCACACTGCATGAGACACTGCTGCTCACTATGCCCTGGGCAGACTGCTCTCTCCGCCGCCCCATCCGAGGAGCCACACACGTCCCCAAAAGCCTTCCAGCCCTGTGCCCGGAGCACTGTGCAGCTCTACCTCAGCAGCAGCGGGATGCCTGCTGCTTGGCACGGTTCTGTTTTACCGCACTCTTTACGTTCGCATACAGGACTACGCTACAGTAACCCCTGCACCCGGGAGCAGAACTCGTTTCCCCTCCAAGCACCCCACGCTCAACTCGCGTTCTCCACATCTCTCTCACACAGCATCTGAAGTCAGAATTGTCTTTAGTCTACAAGCCCATCATCGTTCAAACCTGGGAGCCTAACCCCCAGCGAGATGTCTATGGGAGCTTCAACAAGGGCAAAGTATGGTTTCCCATTGTAACATCTTATAAAAGCGTGAGCATTCTGGTCAGCAGGCACAAGTTTTCTGTGCAGCTCTCCTACAGAACAACGCTTGAGAACCCAGTGGGGAATTAGGACATTGTCATCACAAATACATTTTGACTTCACGAAGTGCGGTTACACTCAGGACCCACCCCCATGGGTGCCTGAAGGAACACAGGCCATATCTATGCCACAGCTGTGCTGCCATAATGTAGACACTCCCTACACTGACAGAAGGGGCTTTCCCATGGATGTAGGTCATCTGTCTCTCCAAGAGGCGGTAGCTAGGTTGACAGAAGAATTCTTCAATGGACCTAGCCATGGCTACACGGGGGGTTAGGTCGACCTATCTACGGTGCTCAGGGAGCAAAATCTTTCACAGCCCTGAGTGACGTATAGCTAGGTCGACCTAATTTTTAAGTGTAGACCAGGCCTGAGCCTTCATTTCAGGATGCACCTGACACAACGTAACTGCAGACCTCATTCCAAGATGTTTGTTTCAGCTATACGCATTCTCTTCGCAGTAAGGCATGGCAGCTGAAATCTCAGCCAGAAGCACTTTAAAAAAAAAAATCTGAAAACGATTTGCACATATTGTGTTTAATACGAACCGCACAGCTTTTTGCATTCCCAATACAGAACAAAAATGCATCCAACACTTGTGCCTTTTTCTTCATTGACAATTCTATCATTTCTGTCTACTAATGGACCATTGTATTTATTCCTTTTGTTCCTAACATACTTTTTAAGAAAACTGATTTTCCTTAACTCTGCTGGCTATACATTTCTCCTTGTGCCCTTCTGTTTCCCTTATCAATTTTCTACAATCACTAGCTTCTGATTTATATTCATAATCACTATCAACTTCCCCTTTCTTCCATTTTTATATGTTTTGTTGTTTGTAGTTGCTTTCGCTTCCCCACTAAACTGGATTGGTTGTTTAGCCAGAGAAACCTTCTCTCTCAGTTGTGGCTTTTTAGGCATCCATTAAAATGTTCTTCTACAGTTGCCAGTTATCATTCACATTTTTCTGTTTAAATTCTTTCCAACAACTGATCTGGCTCAACTGTTTTCTGTTTTGTGAAACTGGCCCTTTTAATGCACTAAGTATATATATTGCCAGTTTGGATTTTATTCTAGTCACATATTACAAATGTAATCAAGACACAATCACAGAAATGTAGGACTGGAAGGGACCTCCAGAGGCCATCCAATCCAGTCGCTGGCAGGACCCAGTACACCTAGCTTAGACCATTCCTGTATTTCCAAACAAATATTTTTCTAACCTGTTCTTAAAAACCTCAAGTGATGTGGAATCCACAACCTCCCTCGGAAGCCTACTCCAGAGCTTAATATCCTTCTAGCGAGAAAGTTTTTCCTAAAATCTCCCTTGTTGCAGATTAACCCCATTACTTCTTGTCCTGCTGTCAAGGTTCCTCCCCCACTCTGAACTCTAGGGTACAGATGTGGGGACCTGCATGAAAAACCTCCTAAGCTTATCTTTACCAGCTTAGGTCAAAACTTCCCCAAGGTACAAAATATTACACCCGTTATCCTTGGAATGGCCGCTACCACCACCAAACTAATACTGGTTACTGGGGAAGAGCTGTTTGGATGCGTCTTTCCCCCCAAAATACTTCCCAAAACCTTGCACCCCACTTCCTGGACAAGGTTTGGTAAAAAGCCTCACCAATTTGCCTAGGTGACTACAGACCCAGACCCTTGGATCTTAAGAACAATGAACAATCCTCCCAACACTTGCACCCCCCCTTTCCTGGGAAATGTTGGATAAAAAGCCTCACCAATTTGCATAGGTGACCACAGACCCAAACCCTTGGATCTGAGAACAATGAAAAAGCATTCAGTTTTTACAAGAAGACTTTTAATAAAAAATAGAAGTAAATAGAAATAAAGAAATCCCCCCTGTGAAATCAGGATGTAGATATCTTACAGGGTAATTAGATTCAAAAACATAGAGAACCCCTCTAGGCAAAACCTTAAGTTACAAAAAAGATACACAGACAGAAATAGTTATTCTATTCAGCACAATTCTTTTCTCAGCCATTCAAAGAAATCATAATCTAACACATACCTAGCTAGATTACTTACTAAAAGTTCTAAGACTCCATTCCTGTTCTGTCCCTGGCAAGAGCAGCATACAGACAGACACAGACCCTTTGTTCCTCTCCCTCCTCCCAGCTTTTGAAAGTATCTTGTCTCCTCATTGGTCATTTTGGTCAGGTGCCAGCGAGGTTACCTTTAGCTTCTTAACCCTTTACAGGTGAGAGGAGCTTTCCCCTGGCCAGGAGGGATTTCAAAGGGGTTTACCCTTCCCTTTATATTTATGACACCTGCCATCAGCAGATATGAAGAAAACTGATCCCCGGCCCTTTTGTAGCAGCCTTTGACATATTCAAAAACTTACTTGGTCCCCTCTGAGCCTTCTTTTCTCAAAACTAAACATGCCCCGTTTTTTTTAACCTTCCCTCATAGGTCAGGTTTTCTAAACTTTTTGTTGCTCTGCTCTGGACTCTCTCCAATTGGTCCTCACTTTTCTTAAAGTGTGGCACCCAGAACTGGACACAGCACTCTGGTTGCAGGCTCACCAGTACCAAGTAGAGCAGGACAATTGCCTCCCGAGTCCCGCATAGAACACTTCTGTTAATGCATCCCAGAATATTAGCTTTTTGCATAACTGCACCATATGGCTGACTCAAATTTGATTTGTGATCCGCTATAACCCCTCCCCCAATCCTTTTCTGCTGTCCTGTCACCTAGTCCAGTGGCTCTCAACCTTTCCAGACTACTGCACCCCTTTCAGGAGTCTGATATGTCTTGTGAACCACAAGTTTCACTTTGCTTAAAAACTACATGCTTACAAAATCAGCCATAAAAATACAAAAAAGTGTCTCAGGACACTTACTGAAAAATTGCTTACCTTCTCATTTTACCATAGAATTATAAAATAAATCAATGCAATATAAATACTGTACTTACACTTCAATGTATCCTAGATACAGCAGTATAAACAAGTCATTGTCTGTGTGAAATTTTAGTTGCTACTGACTTCACTAGTGCTTTTTATGTAGCCTGTTGTAAAACTAGGCAAACATCTAGATGAGTTGATGTACTCCCTGGAAGATCTCTGCATATCCCTAGTTGAGAACCACTGGCCCAGTTATTCCTGATTTTGTAGTTGTGCAGTTGATTTTTCCTTCCTACGTGTAGCACTTTGGACTTGTCTTGATTGAATTTCCTCTTGTTGACTTCAGACCAATTCTCTAATTTTTCAAGTTCATTTTTCAATTCTAATCCTGTCCTCCAAGGAGCTAGAAACCCTTCCCTGCTTGGTGTCATCTGCAAATTTTATAAGCATACTCTGCACTCCATTATCCAAGTCTTTAATGAAAAATGATCATTTGTGCCTAAACCACCAACTTTTGGGTCTGTGATCATTTTTTCTTTACTGTCAAGCTGAAGTCTAATACAGAATTCCCTTGTGTTGGATGCAAAACTTTTTGAATTAGAAAACCGTTATGTAGAAGGTTTAGAAATCCCTAGAATGTTTTAGTACTGGCACCCAGATTGAAGTCCCCTGGGGAAACACAGCTTTTCCTCCAATACATTACAGATAGGAGCTTCAGTTACCGGTCATCCTGTTCCCTCGTGTGATTCAGTGATCTGCTGCAGATACCAAATGAGGGCAGGCCACTATATTTCATAGGGGAGAAAACAAATGGAATGACTTTCCCAAGGCCACAAATCTATGTTCGGGCCGAGATTAGAACTCAACTGGTTGGCACGGACTTCTGTAGTCTTGAGCAAAGCAAGATCTAATTTGGATACAGCAAGGATAATTCTGGGCACTTTACAGTAAGGAAGGAAGACAAGGCACCAGCTCCCGAGACTATAACCTAAATATTAAACATGTTGATATATTTCAAAGGCATTTTGGCCCAGAAAGCAATACACATGCAGCAGCTGCATGCTTTCTGAATGTGCACAACAATACACAGACATGAGACTAATGGCAAATCAAAAAAAAATTCAGCTTGTTAAAGGAGCCCCAAGATATTACTTTGGGCACAGTTACGATCAAATAGGGTTCTGTTCAGCTCCTATATCCCCTTTGCTTTAAATACCAGAACAAAGGAAATATGCATCAAAAATAAAATAAAGATTTAAACCCAGAAGCACCTGGAAATTAGGAGTTAATACTGAAACTTCTTCAAATTCACCCCTTGGTGCCTAAAGGAGACAGCGGGGGGAAACTTACATGCCCTGATTAGCTGCAATATCTAGACACAAGGTGAGTTAAGGACAGTTTCATCCTTTGCTTTGACTTCTCTGGATTTTGTAGATTTAAGAAAAGTTCTTCATAGAGCAGTTACTCTGCAGGACTGGATTTCATTCTAAATGCAGGTCCCCCCTCCCTTTCCATGCATAGTGCACTTGCCCAAATGATCTTTGTCTCAAACACCAAACTGGCATTTGCTCTGGAGGCTTTCATGTCCAGTGCCACTGCAGCCATCGCAGGCAGGGCACTGCTCCTGAGACCAAAGTCCAACACACCTTCAGAAGGCAGACTGCGTCCAAGGTGAACATGCTCATGCATCCCACAGGGGCTCATTTTCAAAGGGAACTGAACAGGCCTGAATCAATTACTAGTGATTTTGGAGGAGATTTATGGACCTCTCAGGTGCTGCCTCCCTTAAACCAGATGTCTTTGCTGTCTGAAAGTTCTTCATCTTTCAGTCCCTCTTTTCCAGCTGCTATGTACATCTGTGACAAAAATCTACTAAAGGCATTCTCTCTCATAAACCCAGCTATCACCAAAGCCTCATTACACGAAAGGCCTTGCCCACTGTTTGAAGCAGCAAAACATGTTCCAAAATGGTTCTAACAAAATCATGCTTGACCAGTGTTTACAGACATAGCTGTAAGCTAGCTGGACCTCCCAGCCCAATTTGGACAAGGAGAGTTGAAATAATGTTAGACTAATCACACCAGACTCCAAGGTAATCAATCTATAGTAAGAGACATACCAACTGCAGTCTACAGATCACCAATGGTCAGCAGAGCCCTTCTCGGTCATCTGCAGAATTAAATATATTGAGAACTGCGTAGTGGGAGGGATTGAGATGCTGGGAGTGGGTCATGAGAAGGTCTTAGCTTGTGGCCCATAGCACAAAGGCTGCAGAACTTACTGCATGATTGACAGTTTAACTGTACAGACAAGTTCACAGTCTAACACAATTGTTACAATTTTAGTGTTTGGAAAGGTTTCCAACTCAGTCCCAACAGCCCAGACATGGGCTAAAATGAGGCATTTTCGTGGCCTGAATTAACTCCAGTATATCTAGAAATTATATAAACCCTTCACAGCAGGCTCCATCCAGATCGATCGATCTCAGCAGGTTTGCTGGGATTCCAGGCAATACAAGTTAAAATATTTTTCATACTAGAAAATTAACAGAGACTTTTAGAAACACTGTAGCAAGATCAGAAACAAAACTGAAATGTAACTATGCAACAGCAGAAGGGGTGAGGGAAGACCTTAAACGGACACCATCAACTTGGGGGGGGAGGGGGGGGGAGATAACAATTTTCTATCTGCAATAGCCGCAACAAACATTTCAGAACGCTGCAACCAGCAAAAGCGTCCACCTCCTTTGTTTACTTTGTGAATTGCACTAAACCAACTGTACAGTCAGCGCTAGAGAGAAAGTGATTTAACTAAAGAGACCCTCTGTCACAGAGCCTGTTCTCCCACCCTTTGCAAGCAGTTCTCACACACTCGTATGGCTACTCCCACTCTGTCACAGGCCCGTATAAAGAAAAGAGCAGGAAATCCTTGTATAAAAACTGTTATGGATTTTTTTTTTTAAAGTAACTCGGGACACAGAAGATGCTGTATCAGGAACTGGACTTTTTAAAATTTAGTCAGTCTGAAAAAATGTGAGTTGATGATGTCCCCGGCACATGACGGCCGAAGTAGTTCCAGGGGAGATAGTGGAAATCACCAAAATGCAGTGGCTGTTTGGGTTCCAACTTTAACCATTCAATCTCTGAGGCCACAGGAACTGGGAGCTTTCTATAGGTTACAGTCAGTTTGGGGACAGAGAGTGGCATATCACTGCAATGGAGTCATTATTAAGTGGAAGCAGGACTGTCCTAAGTGGTCCTAGCTCCTGTCTTCAGATGGTGGATGCTCTCTGGAGTGGGTTTCAGGAAGGATGAAGACGCATCCCGAGGAGGGACCATGTAGCAAGTTACAGATGCACTCTTCTTTGAAGCTGTGATGATAAAGACTCAGCATTCCCCCTCACCTACATGTACGCTCTGCTCCTGACTAGACTCCCAAGGACGCGTCCAGCTGTAGGAACGAACGGGCCTGTCCACAGGGTTAGATGAGAAGCCCCGGGTTCTCCCACTTTCGTGATCATGGTAACCCAGGTATCCTAACCAAATAATGTGGGAAGTTACATTCTGACTCCATAAGTTCCCACTGAGTTTCAAAAAGGTAACAACATTCTCTGGCCCAAACTATTCTACAGCATTGTTGTTTAACATCTGCAGTATCCCACTCAGAGGCAGTCTTCATCACCAGAGAGAGAGAGATCTTTCTTGTTCTATTCAGTTCGGAAAAACCAAGCCCAGCACGGTGTCTGAACTGTTTAGAACACCCTTTGGAATTACTTTAAATGAAAGGAAGTTTATTAAAAAAATAAGATGGCTTCGTAATGTAAGACTCTAAAATAGCCTTGTCAAAACAGAGAGGTTAAGGGTTAAGATAAAGTTCTTTAGTCTTACATGCAAAGCTCAAATAATTGGTTAAATGTGCACCTATCAAGGTTAAGACTGGCTACAGGTCTGGTTTCTTCAATAAATCTTTTAAGAGTTATACATAATCTTGCTTGTGTAGAAGATTTTTGTTTGGTCCCTGCAAGTACCTTTGTCATACTGGGGTGAGTATTTTACAACAGACATAGTAAGGGTTGAGAACTAAGGGAGGACATACAGTGCAGAAAGGGAGCCTTAAAGCTTCAGACTCCTCATCCGTAGGTTCTAAAGATCCACACCCAATAGGCTTTGTCTCAAAGAACCAGCTTCCACAGACAGATAAAACAATAAACCATTTGAAGCGTGACATCTAGCAACAACGTGAAATATGAGATTTACGTGGCTGTAACAAGAGACACGGGTAAATAAGGGGACTGGAGAACTGAGAGACCATACTCACACAAAGATGTAATACTGCTTGCAAAGAGGCAATACCCTCTCTCAGTTTTAATGAGCTGCCAGATTAAAATTCATAAATTTAAAAAAAGACTACCTTAGCAAACTTAACACCTTTGAACAACAGAAGTGAAATCTAATTTACTATTCAACTGGTTACTAGTAGTCTGCCGAGTAAATCAGCTCTGACAATGAAAATAGACTTATTTCAAATCAGTTTCACTTTCTAGTTTGTAAATACATTAGGGGAACACCATGTTAGTCTGTATCAGCAAAAAAACCTGAGGAGTCCTTGTGGCACCTTCAAGACTAACCAATTTATTTGGGCATAAGCTTTCGTGGGCTAAAACCCACTTCATCGGATGAATGCAGTGGAAAATACTGTAGGAAGATATATATACATAGAGAACATGAAAAAAATGGCTGTTGCCATACCAACTGTAATGAGACTAATCAATGAAGGTGAGCTATTATCAGCAGGAGAAAAAAAAACTTTTGCAGTGATAATCAGGATGGCCCATTTCAAACAGTTGACAGGAAGGCGTGAGTAACAGCAAGGGAAAAAATTAGCAGGGGGAAATAGTTTTACTTTGTGTAATGACCCATCCACTCCCAGTTTCTATTCAAGCCTAATTTAATGGTGTCCAGTTTGCAAAATTCATTCCAATTCTGCAGTTTCTCATCGGAGTCTGTTTTTGAAGTTTTTTTGTTGGAGAATTGCGACTTTTAGGTCTGAAATTGGGGGAACAATATCAGATTGCAAACAGGACAGAAGATTAGTAACCCCTTCTGCCACATACCACATTGAGGCCTAACTAAGCAGGTGGCAAAACAAGTGCCATCCTCTCTCTCTAACTGGTCTGAAAAATAGCACCGTCTAATCACGCACAGACCTGGCTATGGCGATCCACATTCATGATCTCCAGGCAGTATTATTCCAACCAAAATCTAGGAACGAAGCCACATCCACCCACAGAAGTGCCAACTTGTTGGCAATAATTTGTCTGCTTAGACACACAGGTTGCCATAACACCACCGCCCTGGCGCGTCACGCTCTGCACTGGCTCCCTGCTGCATACACGTCCACTTCAAGGCCTGATAGTCAAAGCCATCTAGGAGATCGGTCCAAACTGCCAGAGATGGCCTCTGCCTCCATATTCATGGCCTCCCACGAGAGCTTCATTCCACCTGAACAAAGGAGTCTATTAGAAGGGCGGCACACGAGTTGACTCTCCACAGGAATCGGCCCTCAACTACCACAGTCACTTCCATGAAAGAGAAAGCAGATCTCTCTGCTTTCAAAACTCGCTTCAACTCAGCTTTCCCTCCGTGTGTTATAAAAACACAATATACCCACTCTTGCCCCCACATAGCCTATAAACTGATCAGATTATTTCTCCAACAGGCTGGGGAGGGAGAGGTAACGCTATGTATTTCAAACACTTGGGAAGCACTTACACATTGTATGATATGATGTAAGTGCCAAAACAGATTCAATCTTCCAACAAGGCCTCGCTCCTTGGACTGGTACAATCCACAGTTCTAGGGGGAAGAGCTGGCGGTATATATAAGAGCTGTGTGATTTAGAATTAATTCTGAGAGGAGTCACATCTAAAAAGGCTGCCTTAGATAAGAGGTTGAGAACAATGATAAGAGGAAAAATTCTTGTGGCTCCTCAAAGCCACCTACACACAGGACGCAATGTCTGAAGATATCAGTGAACCGTATTTTCCACTTCTGCACAAAAAACAACAAAACACACAAACAAACAGAGACAGGACCCTTTAAGAACCCTAACACACCTGTAACTGCATTAGCACAAAGACAAGCATGAAACGGATATCAGCACTGTGCAACGAACATGTGTGAATTTCATTTCTAAAATGCCACAAATAACCCCCACACATCTATTTCTACATTCACGTCTTTTAGGAACTCACTGATTGGTTGGGTAAGGAAAGGAAGTGCAGCCTTATTTTCTACTGGACAAAGCCTCCCACGCACAGGAAGAGAGACTGGCACATTGCTTCCAATCTGCACCGAGTTCAGATTGAATGATTGAAAACACAAAAGCCTCCCTCTCAAATTAAAAATTCAATGGGGTACTCACCAGGTTAAAAGCTCTGTATTTACTTCCACTAGCAGCATATTAAAATAGAAGCATTTTCAATATTTACTTCCCACACTTTATAAGGTTTACATTCTCCATTTCTCTCTGTTTAGACATTGAAAAGAAACTTGCCAGTTTCACTTTTGTGGACAGTCTGTTTCTAGTATATTTCATAGGTGTCTTAGTGTTTGGGTTGCAAAAACCTACAGGGGAATGTTTTTCCCCCTTCCAAAAAGCTTTCTACTGGAATTTTGAAAAACAGTCATGGAATCATTTCCAATGGCATCAGTTTTGTAAAATGCTTGTTTTTAGAAAGCCTAAATCCACGCTAAATTTCATACATCACTATCTTTTTAGCTGATTGGGAGGAAAACGTGGAGGAGGGAGAGGGGAAGTCTACACTGGAGTTAGCCTTGAAAGAATAAAGTAAATAAAATTATACTGCTATAATCCAGGTTTAATTTCACCTTTTTTTTAAAAAAAAAGTGTTAGTTAACTGGCATTAATACCAATCCACACGGTCTTCTGAACATCAGATGCCTGGGAACGCAGGTCTCTGTTGCAAGTATATATTGCACACTATTTTTATGAACTTGTTCACACAGATTGGAAGCTAGCCAAGTAGCAGTAAAACAGAGACTCCTCCACGGTGGAGGTCCTATTCTGAAATACACATTTATCAAATGAGCAACGATCGCGTACACATAACATCTGCATTATATAGATAAAAATAAACTCAAAACCTCCAGGAGATAGCATCTTTTATTTAACTCAAAACACAGGGTGCAGATTTTTTTGGCCCAGTGGCTTCTGCATTTTGTGCTTTAAAGACCTTGGAATACTCCCTACAGGTGAGTAAACCCCAAGGCCATGCACAGAAAGTCTTGAGGTTGTGGAAAGCAAACTTATAAGACACTCCCTTAGCTAATTTCCTACCCACATGCATTACATTTCTGGAATAAGTGATAGTTTAAAAGAAAAAGAAAAACAGAGTGACTTCTGAAGGAAGGAGCAGATGGACAAATCTGAACAGCTCAAATAAATAACCAGAGAAGCACAATGCTGACTTAGATACCTTCAAGGGGAGGAACAACTAGACACAGAACCAGACAAATCAGGGATGGCATAGTATTTACCAGAGGTGGTTACCACCCTGGGGAAAACTAGTTAGTCCCAGTTTAAAGCATTTTCTATTTTAAAAACTGTTTCATTAATGCACACAACATTACACTTAATTTTAATTACATACTAAAATCATAGATTCATCTAAAAAGTTTAATCAGTTTTACAGCTATATCAGAAAATGAATGATTGGTTATTTCATTTACCAAAGGTAACTGAAGCAGGTATTTATGAAGTCACTGGGAGGTGCACTATCTCCAATTCAACAGGTTAATCATTAATATTTGGAGGATTTTCTTACCATGCTGTATTAGGAAGAGAATATCACCAGACAGACATTTAAATTGTTTTATTTAACTAAAAACAACAACATTAAGTATTCTGGATTTTTTTCTTCAACAGCAAACATATAATATTTTAACAAAACAAGAATATGTCCCTCGCTTCTCACCTTTATCTCCAGACTTCATCCCCTCGTCCAGATCTATTCCACCCCCAACAATCTTCTATTCATTGAACTTTTTAAAACTTTGCACTTTGAGAGAGAGGTAAGGGATTGACTCTGTGTACACAAATTTGCAGAGGGACAATAGAGTTATTTCTCACCTCTCTGAAGACACAAATCCAGTTTGAGAACTGCAAAACTAAGCGTCTCTGATGGTACCTTCTAGACTGAGCACTGAGTCCCATTGGGTAGATAGAAAGATTAACCTAAATAATCTATAGAGAAGCCTCTGGATCTCATTTACAAAACTTTTCTTAAATATTACATGAATATATTGTTTCATACAATAGAATTAGAATTTATAATCCCTAGTCCATGATGAGATATCTTTGAGCTATAATGTATCTTAATTAAAAGTACGTTTAGATACTCAAAAAGCATTTTATCAAAAAAATCCGATTTAAATAAAATAATCCAATTTTTATTTTTTAAAAATAACTGATTTTTATCCACCCTGTTATAGGAAAATGACAAATAGTGCAGCGTTGTAAGCTTGACAGCATTAAGCAATTAGAAACACCCAGAGCTGCAGATAGCAGTCCAGATCCATTTGGCCAGATAGCATTCTGAAGCAGAAGACCAACTCTCTCATGTAACGGATAGTTTGAGCCTATTCTTCAGTTTTGAATGGAAGTATCCAAAGCTTGAAAAGATTTGTTCTATGCTTGCTGGACACTGATGCAATTTTTCCCAGCTTCCTGATTTAAACCGGGTTTAAGCCAGTATTTACCAGCACCCTGTCCTAAAAGGGTTTTTCCTTGGGAAACTGCCAAAATAAACAGATTAAAATATTAAATAAATTTGCTTCCCATGATGATTCTAGTAAAAATGTCTGATCACATCCACTCATACTGGCTTCTCAGTTGCACTCAATCAGTAGGGCCATATCACATGACTTATGTGCCCATTGGAACCAACCAACACAAGTCAAATATCCAATACTCATAAGTCGCTGATGCATAGTCTAACCATGGACTATAAAAGTTATTCAGGATAGTTGAGAATAATGAATACCAAGAAACCCTTAATTTGCTCAAAGACAATTTGTGAATGGAAAAAAAGATCTTAAAAACTCAAATTATTCACTGCAAATTATTTCCCCAGTTCAGGTTACAAACCGGCATTATTTAAAAAAAAAATAAAAATCCCCCCCGCCCCCAGATTGGCAAGCACTTGGTCACTGTAAGTGCTGCTTTGAGTATATACAGGATGTTGCTGAAACTCTTAAGTTGCTGGCAGGGTTTGTTAGGCCGATGGTCAACAAAGAGTTGAAGTGGCTCATGGCTCAGAGCCAATTACTTTTATTATTGAACCAACAGGACAAATCAATTACACCCAAGGGGGTTGGATTTGTTCATGGGACATGAAACAAGCCTCTTATTCCAGGTTCATAAACTATGTTGCAGCTTCAACACAAGTTGATGCACTACAGGTATGTCTACACAGCAAAGAAACAAACCAACCAAACCCCACATCAGTGAGTCAACTGGGTCAACTGACTCAAGCTCACACTATGGGGCTAAAAATGGAACGTTTATACTGCCATTTGTAGCCCTGCAGCACAACCCCGACCGAGTCAGTTGACCTGAGCTCTGTGACTCACTAACATGGTTGTTTTGTTCCCCCACACCATGCCAACGTACACTAAGTGACTGCCATAGAGAGTTAAGTTCTCAGATGGTCACAAGAAAGGGGGTGAGGAAGGCAGGGGAGACTGTAAAGGATTTTCTGTTTTTTCTATCCTTCAATTAGTTCCTCCCACAAAGTCATAATTACCCAGTGTATAACACTGTACACATAGGAGTCGGGATTCTATTCCTCCCTCTGCCGTTCACTCATTGTACAACCTTAGGCAAGATAACGTCTCTCTGTCCCAGTTTCAAGTACTTTAAGCTCTACGGACGGAGTCCCACAGAACTGCTTGATGGTATTAATAAAAAAGGGCCAGTAAAGAGACGCTGCTCCTTACTACCAAGTCGAGGTAAAGTGCTTGCATTTCAGTGGTGTTTGCTGCCCTGGCTAACAGTTTATATAATGAAATTCAACTCAGAGGGAAGACTGAGAACATAGTAACGGCCAGACTGCGTCAGACCAACAGTCCATCCAGCCCAATATCCCACTTTCTGAGAGGTGGCCAGGACCAGGTGCTTCAGAGGGAATGAACAGAACAGGGCAATTTCTCAAGTGATCCCTGTCATCCAGTTGCAGCTGTTGGCAGTCTGAGGTTTAGGGACACTCAGAGCATGGGCTTGCATCCCTGACCATCTTGGCTTACAGGTCCATCAATTGCTATCCTCCATGAATTTATCTAATCCTTTTTTGAGCTGGTTATACTTTTGGCCTTCACAACATCCCAAAGCAATGAGTTCCACAAGCTGACTGTGTGTTATGTGAAGAAGTACTTCCTTTTGTTTGTTTTAAGCCTGCTGACTATTAATTTCATTGGGTGATCCCTAGTTCTTGTGTTATGTGAAGGAGTAAATAAGACTTCCCTACTCACTCTCTCCACACCATTAATGATTTTATAGACCTCTATCATACCACCCCCCCCCTTAGTCATCTGTTTCACAGAATCACAGAACTGGCCGGAAGCTCAAAAGGTCATCTAGTCCAGTCCCCTGCACTCAAGTATTAGACCATCCCTGAAAGGTGTTTGTCCAACCTGCTCTTAAAAATCCCCATAAGCTGAACAGTCCCAGTCTTTTAAGTCTCTCCTCACATGGAAGTTGTTCCAGACCCCTAATCATTTGTGTTGCCCTTTCTGTACTCTCTCCAATTCTAATTAGGGTTGTCAATGAATCGCAGTTAACTCACGCGATTAACTCAAAAAAAAATTAATCGTGATTAAAAAAATTAATTGTGATTAATTGCAATTTTAACTGCACTGTTAAACAATAGAATACCAATTGAAATTTATTAAATATTTTGGATGTATTTCTACATTTTCATATATATTGTATTGTTTTGTAGCTGAAACCAAAGTGTATATTATTTTTTTACAAATATTTGCACTGTAAAAATGATAAATGAAACAGTATTTTTCAATTCACCTCATACAAGTACTGTATTGCAATCTGTTGTGAAAGTGCAGCTTACAAATGTAGATTTTTTTGTTACATATCTGCAGTCAAAAACAAAACAATGTAAAAATTCAGACCCTACAAGTCCACTCAGTCCTACTTCCTATTCAGCCAATCGCTAAGACAAAAGTTTATTTACATTTACAGGAGATAATGCTGCCCTCTTATTTACAATGTCATCAGAAAGTGAAAACAGGCATTTGCAATTCAATTTTGTAGCTGGCATTGCAAGGTATTTACTTGCCAGATATGCTAAACAATCATATGGCCCTTCAAGCTTTGGCCACCATTCCAGAGGACATGCTTCCATGCTGATGACCCTCTTAAAAAAAGAATGTGTTAATTAAATTGATCACTGAACTCCCTGGGGGACAATTGTATGTCCCCTGCTCTGTTTTACCCACATTCTGCCTTATATTTCATACTATAGCACTCTTGGATGATGATCCAGCACATGTTCATTTTAAGAACACTTTCACTGTAGATTTCACAAACAGTGAATGTGAGATTCGTAACTGACCCAAGGCCTTCCAAAATCTGATCTGAACAGGGTGTAGAGCATGCTTTCAGAAGTCTTAAAAGAACAACACTCCAATGCGGAAACTACAGAACTCGAATCACCAAAAAAGGAAAATCAACCTTCTGCTGGTGTGATCTGACTCAGATGATGAAAATCTGGCACATAAATATCTTGCAACGCCGTCTACAACAGTGCCATGCGAACATCTGTTCTCACTTTCAGGTGACACTGTAAACAAGAAACGGGCAGTATTATCTCCTGCAAGTGTAAACAAACTTGTTTGTCTTAGAGATTGGCTGAATAAGAAGTAGGACTGAGTGGACTTGCAGGCTCTAAATTTTACATTGTTTTATTTTTGAATGCAGTTTTTTTGTACCTAATTCTACATTTGTAAGTTCAACTTTCATGATAGAGACTGCACTACAGTACCTGTATTTCATTAATTGAAAAATAGTATTTCTTGTTGTTTTTTTTACAGTGCAAATACTTGTAATAAAAAATAAATATAAAGTGAGCACTGTACACTTTTTATTCTGTGTTGTGATTGAAATTAATATATTTGAAAATGTAGAAAACATTCAAAAATATTTAAATAGTATTCTCTTATCAACAGTGTGATTAATTGTGTGATTAATCACGATTACTTTTTTTAATTGCTTGACAGCCCTAATTCTCATATATCTTTTTGAAATGGAACAACCAGAACTGCACACATATTCAAGGTGCAGGCATATCATGGATGTATACAGTGGCATTATGATATTTTCTGTATTCTCTAACCTTTTCCCAATGGCTCCTAACATTTTTATCTTTTTTGACTGATGTTGTACATTGAGCAGATGTTTTCAGAGAACTATCCACAATGGCTGCAAGATCTCTTTGTTGAGTGGTTACAGCTAAGGCCTTGTCTACACTGCCACTTTACAGCACTGCAACTTTCTCGCTCAGGGGAGTGAAAAAACACCCCCCCAAGCGCTGCAAGTTTCAGTGCCGTAAAGTGGCAGTGTAGACAGCGCTCCCAGAGCTGGTAGCTATTCCCCTCGTGGAGGTGGGTTTTGTTTGGTTTTTTTTTTTTAATACCACTAGGAGAGCTCTTTCATGTTCAAGTGCTGCATTGCTAGTGAAGACATGCCCTAATTCAGGCCTCATCATTTTGTATATATAGTCGGGATCATGTTTTCCTATGCGCATTACTTTGCATTTATCAGCATTGCATTTCATCTGCCATTTTGTTGCCCAGTCACCAGGTTTCGTTAGAGCTCTTTGTAAGTCACTGCAATCTGCCGGAGTCATTTTACACAGTATGTGTACACTGCATTTAGACACCCACAGCTGGCCCATGTCAGCTGGCTCAGGCTGCGGGGCTGTTTGGGATCGGGCTTGTCTGGGACCCTCCCACCTCGCAGGGTCCTAGAGCCTGGGCTTCAGCCCAATCCTGAATGTCTACACCACAATTAAACAAACAGTCACCCTGAGCCCCTTAGCCCGAGACACCTAGCACAGTCCAGCCATAGACTCTTAATTGCAGTGTAGACATATCCTTATTGTCTGCAAACTTTGCCAGCTCACTGTTTACCCCTTTTTCCAGATTATTTATAAGTACGTTGAACAGTGCTGGTCCCAATACAGACCCCTGGGGGACCCCGCTATTTAAAGCTCTTCATTTTGAAAACTCACCGTTTATTCCTACTCTGTCTCCCATCTTAAACCAGTTACTAATCCGCGAGAGGATCTTTCTTCTTATCCCTTGACTGCTTAGTTTGTTCAACAGCCTTTGGAGAGAGACCTTGCCAATGGCTTTCTGAAAGTTCAAATACACTATGTCCACTGGATCATCCTTGTCCACGCTCGTTGACATGCTCAATGAATTCTAGTAGATTGGTGAGACATGATTTCCCTTTACAAATGCCATGCTGACTCTTCAACAACATACCATGTTCAGATGGGTCTGATAATTCTGTTCTTTACCATAGTTTCAACCAGTTTGCTTGGTACTGAAACTAGGCTTGCTGGCCCATAATTGCCAGGATCGCCTCAGAGCTTTAAAAAAAAAATTGGCATCACATTATCTATCAGTCAGCCATCTGGTCCAGAGGCTTTATTAAGTGATAGGTTACACACCACAGTTAGTAGTTCTGCAATTTCATATTTGAGTTCCTTCAGAACTCTTGGGTGAAGACCAGCTGGTCCTGGCGACTTCTTACTGTTAAATTTATCAACGTGTTCCAAAACTTCTATCGACACCTCAATCTGGAGCAGTTCCTCGGATCTGTCACCTGAAAAGAATGGCTCATGCTTGGGAAAACAAGGTTTTGGTTTCAGGAAGATCACTGCAACCTGATGGAAGGCAGGTGAGCTCCTAATGGGACTTCTGGAAGAGCTGCAACAGGTTGCAGTTAGTCTGGAGATAGCAGAGGAACATTTTCCATCTAACCACCTAATTTAGGCGCATTGTACAGAAGAGGCCAAAGAGAGACTTTTATAGTGGTATTTTCAAAAGGACGCTCATGGTGAACGTTTTGCAGCTACACCTCAGCAAGCTTTTCACTAGCATGGTCTAAATCCTCCTATTACTCTCCGCAACCCAGGAGAGATGAACCATCCATTTTAAAGTGTTTTGCTGCTGCATGACTCACTGCTACACACAGCTCTGAAACTGCCAACACCACTGAAATCGACTAAACCCTCTTTTACAACACAGCCTGGTAAGAGCTGAGTGTGTGTAACCCACCAATAATTATGCAAGGGATTAGTACTGCTTATTAAACACAAACAAACCTCACCCCAGACAGTCCCAAGCTACGTCCACTCTCTCGGTGAAGAAGGCTCATTAAATCAAATGTGAGATCTAGTCCAGCTCCACCACTCACCTCCAATGACTTCGGGCGAGTCATTTCGCCTGTGTCTCATTGTCTCCGTTACGTGGCAATAGCACTTGACTTCACAGGGCTATTAGAGGATTTAATTAATTCACATCTATCAAGCACTTGGAAAGTCTGGATGGAGATGCTGAAGAGTGTGACGTATTATTCCTCAAACCACAAACTGGCAGCTGGAGGTCATACTACTATTGTTAATAGAGGATTAATTAACTTTCAACACCATTCCACCCCTTTGAGGGGGACATTATTATTTGCCTTTTAACAACAGAGGAAATGAAGATTAAAGCAGTGAGATTCCCTCTGTGGCCTGGACAAGTCAGATGTCAGAACAAAGAAGATCTATCTAACTATAAAGTTCACCTCTCTCTAACTGGTAGTTGAGAGGAATCCTGTAAAGAATGGTTTAGACCAGTGGTTCTCAACCAGAGGTCTGGGGTCCCCTAGCTGGCCACGAGCAGGTTTCAGGGGGTCTGCCAAGCAGAGCCAGAATTAGACTCGCTGGGGTCCAGAGCAGAAAACAGAAGCCCCACTGCCTGGGGCCGAAGCCCGGGGCCCTGCGCCCTGCCACCCGGGGCTGAAGCCGAAGCCTGAGCAATGTAGCTTTGTTGGGGCCCCTGTGGCATGGAGCCAAAGGCAACTGCCCTGCTTGCTACCCACTCATGCCAGCCCTGGCTTTTGTACGCAGAAAGGCAGTTGTTGTGGCACAGGTGGGCCGTGGAATTTTTATTGCATGGGGAGGGGGAGGGATGCATAAATAAAACGTTGAAAACCCCTGGTTTAGACTAATGACTTGCTATGTTCGGAACGGAAACTAATTCCACCCCAATCCACTCACTGGACCAAGACCTTTAGCGTTTTGAGGAACAGCTCAGGAGCCTCCTACAAAATCGTGTGTGTGAGTGAGAGAGAGATCTAAGAAAGCAACAGAGCCAGCCGTGCTGTTAACCTGGAGACGAGCTAGGTTCTCAAGGAAAACATTTGCAATACAACACGCGAAACAGAGAGCATAGTCCACAGCTAGAAAAGAAGATTTCTGAAATCGATGGAACAACGAGCTCTCATGAGATGAGATGCGAGAGTTATGTCTCTCTAAGGGGATCCTTTGAAATAGGTCTATCGTCTTGCTAGAAATCCTATCTGCCCCACTGTCTAAGCAGTAGTTTCACAGAGAAATGCTTGTTCAGTCACTATGGATTGTTTTTTAGTGACAGTAACTTAGGTGGGGGAGTCATGCAGAGGGAATAGCTACAGAGCGATCAATTAAGCAAGAGAAGGAAGATAACAAAGGCTAAAAAGGAAAACTGTGGCCCACTAATTTATTACACCAGGCAACCCCAGATAAATACACATATGAATCATAACCAATAGGAACAAGGCTGGAGCCCAAATCACAAATTTACAACAGGGATGGGACCAGATGATAAACCCCATTGAAGGGAGAAGTTTTGAGCAGGAGATTTGACAGCCCTGCCTGCACTTCTTGATGAGAGATTCTGTAAATTAGAGGGCAAATATAGTACAGTCTACAGAGTCCTACAGAGCAGTCAGCCGGCTGATGCCATTCTCTTTAGTGTAGTGGTGCAGCCCTCAGGGACTTCCAGTCCCAAAATTCAATAAGTCATCTTGATAGAAAGCAGCTCTCCATAGGCTTCCCTCAACTGTTTTTAGTCACGTATGCCCACTCTGGTTTTGTACGGTTTCCCATTTTGCCCGAACGCCTGAATGAGCCTTATTCAACACAGGTCAAAAACCCACCTATAATGATCACCACACGCACCGTGCTTGTTCTCTTTGTACTGTACCATAACATGCAAGTCTGTCCCCTCAGATTGTTAGCTGCCCTCTAGGGTAGAGATGTAGTAGTTTAATATAGCTCACCTGACAAAAGCATCTGACTTTGTACTTACAAGTTTAGCAAAACTAAACACTTCTCTTGCTCAAGTTTTACCTCTGTGTGAACATCCCCAAAATCATTTCTAGAGCAGATCTTTTAGGAGAACACCCAATCTTGATTTTAAAATGATCACTTACAAAGAATCCACCACAGCCCTTGGTAAATGGTTACAATGGTTAATTACTCTAACTGTTAATCTCATTGTTTGCTGCCATCCTCTCGTTAGTGAGGAGGTGCAGCCTGCAAAAATGACAGGTATACAACACTACATTTCAATCCGAGTAGAGGCAGTATGCATACTGGGACCTGTCGTCTCCATAGGCTGAAACTCTTATAATACCAGTGAGAGGCGGCATTCAATTTTATGGAAATTAAGTGCAAGTCCTCAGACTCTTGGAAAGTAACCAGTTTGCTCTTCAGCTGGAGTATTACTAGTTACCCAAAACTACACAAATTTGATTCATCCTTTTACTCGATTTTTCCATTTATCAGAACCTGTGGAAACAGTCACAGCTTGGAATGTCTCTGAGATATCTAGGCACTCAGCTTCGTCCCACTACTTCCCAGGAAGTTAACAAGGAAAATATTTGTTCTCTGTCACAAAGGCTTAAGAACGTACTAGCCCATAGAAAATTTGGAGCAGCAAGATTGTTAGACTGGTCAATTCTACAACTGCTGCCTAGGTCCTAAGAAGTAGTAAAAACTGACCGGAATACTGGAAAACTTACCAGAAACTCAAGTTGCACTGCGATTCCTTGGAAACTCTGAGCAGCAGCCAAGGACTTTGGGGGAGGATGGACCACACAGGAGAGAAGAGCCAACCACAAGCCAAAGTCAATACAGGAGCACCACTATAGGTAAGTTTGTGTCACGACTTCTGTGTAAAGGTCCACCTTTCCAAGTCTTCTGTAATCAACATGCTTAGTTGGAGTCCTTTGAAATCAGATGTGTATCAGAAAGGTGCAGGGTAGGCTTAATGACCCAATGTTGAGGTTATTTGAGCTAGGGGTTGCAGAGATTACATCCTCCCCCCGCAAAATTAGCCATTTTTCAAAAAGTTTCTAGGTAGGTCCCCTTCTCCCCCTGAGCCAGAGATTGGTCTCAGTCAACTGAGTTTTACCCATGGCACCCACTAAATCAAAGGGAGAACGGTATTTGAGAAAATGTAAACTTGTGCGTGCACAAGCACCAATACAGAAAAATGTTACAGGGTTTTCATTCCCGTCATTTTATGTTTTAAAGCTTAACTCTTGTAAGTTCTCTAAAATCCAATCGGTTATTCAGATTGCTCTAAAATTTGGCTTGCCTTATAGGGGGCATGGGTAGCATTAGTGATCCAAATGTGGGGTCATTTGACAGAGGGAGGGGTTCCCAAGTTCCCTACCCAAAACAGTTTCCTGCTGCTGCTGGGTCCTGTTAAACTAGTGACTGGATGAATCAGACCTCTGAGACTGATGGGCATGAACTCACCCTTCAATGAACAAAACTAAAGGTAAATTAATCACAAGCCCCCACCCAAGACAAAAGGAGTTTTAGACTGACAGGCTGGATGTTGCTATGATCTGAGTCATGGGTGGCAATTTTATTGTGGGTGGAAAGAAATCTGAGTATTTATGGAGGAAAACTGGACACGACTGCTTGCTGGGAGGGGAGTGATATTAGGAGGCAGAGTGGGGGAATAGGGAGAAAGGGGAAGGGTGTCAAGGGAGAGGAGAGGGGTTGGGGGCTCAGGTGAAGGAGGTGCTGGCGCTAGAGAGAGTGGAGGGGTGGGACACTGGGAAGAGAGACATGGAAGTCAGTGGCGGGGAGAACAGGGGCAGCGGCACCTGTCAGCCCCAGTCTCCCATCCCACGTGTGCACTCAGATCTGAGGGGTTCTTGCCTCTCTGGGAGTCTGAGTCCCTTCGCTGCCCCCATATATGTGCCAGGATCTATCGGGGTTGGACCCACCTCACGTGAGCCAGACAGGTTCTGGGGAAAGGCTTACCCTTTTGGGAGGGACTGAGGCCCCCTCCCTGCCCCGATCTGAGTCAGGATCTGGGGTAGTCCTGCCTCTTTGGATGAGGAGCCGTGAAGAGGTATACTTCATGCGGATCACAGGCACTCAAGCACCCAGGAGGGGGATGAGAACACCCACTGAGATTAATGGAGCAGGTCACAGTCTCAGAGCTATTGTATTCACCTCCATGGGGTGTTCTCATTGAGGTGAATGGGCCATTTCACACCTTTCAGAGCCTGCAATGCTGCAGATGGAGGTGTAAAGGAGGCCTTGCTCTCCATCATCTCTACCTTCCTGTGGCCTGGGCTATACTATAAAGCTAGATGGATACAAGGCAGCTTACAGCGACCTACCTGTGCATGTGTCAACACTCAACTGGTCTCCCACTGATGTAACTGCAAATTGCCCCATTAAGCTGACTGACCCCTGGTCTATACTGCAGAATTACTCTGGTATAACTACATCGCTCAAGAGCGTGAATAAGTCACGCCCCTGAACACAGTTACCGGTGTAGACAGTCTCTCATGGAGTGGGTTCACTAAGCCATCAGGAGAAGCTCTCACCCGTCATTTAAAGAGTGTCTCCATTAAAGCGCAGCAGCTGCACGGATGCAGAACTGTCTGCGTAGCTGTGCCCTGAGCAGCCCCATCTCCCCGAGCAGCATAGAGCCACTGCCAACACGCACAGGTTGACGCAGTGCGTGTGCACACGATCTGAACCGCCCTCCAGCACCTGTCCCACAGTGACCACTCTGGTCACCATGGTGCACTCCGCTGCCCCGGGGCCGCGTAGCCTGGAAGCCCCCCTCCCCTTTAAAGCCCTGCAAATTTCTGAAATTCCTTTCCCTGACTCAGCAAGCGCACCTCCGAACTCTCCTTTGTTGAGTGCAACTGCCAAGCTGCCCATGCTCCAGACACTGGATCTCCTGGGCCTGTGGGGACAAAAGGCTCTGCAGTCACAGCTCCGGACCAGCCATAGAAATGTCGACACCTACGAACAGATTCCTCAGGGGACCCAAGAGAAGGGATCAGGAGCAGTGCTGCATGGAAGCTGAGGAACGCAGCAAGCATATCAGAACACCAAAAGAGATGCATGCCATACTCAGCTAAGGCCCCGCAAGTCTTCCCTGCACACCCCCGTGGATACCTCCAAGGGGCCCAAGTCACAGAGCCCTGCCGGGAACAGTGAGAAGGTGGTGGTGGTGGAGAATGAGGAGTTTGGGGGACAGACGACCGGGGGATCCAGCTGTGCAACGAGCCAGGACCTATTTTTGACTCCACCGCAGTCCAGCCAGTCGGGCATGGGCAATCCTGGTGCAGGGGAAGGAACCTTGGGTAAGTGTAAATTTTCAATTGCAGGGATGGTGCCCCCAAAGTAGCAGGACACATTTCTGACTCAATAATTTACTCGAGAGGTAGTGGTACAACCAAGAGGGACAGTTGGTACCTGCTTTTCATTCCCCACTAGAGAGTTAGGCGGGAGAGAAAGGGGCATTTGGAGCAGTTTGTCTATGGACACAGGGATGTCCCTTGAATCCTCCTGCGAGATCTACGAAACTTTCCTGAAGGCAATCTGCAATCCTCTGCTAAAAGTTTCTAGGAAGGGCTGCTTTATTTATTTCTTCCTCCCACATTACTCTGCAATAACTCCAGCAGGCACCATTGCTGTACATAGGCTAACAGCATATGGGCCCAGGCAGCTTCTGGATACCAGCAGTAACTGCTCTCTCTGCCTTTGTTACCCTCAGCAGTGAGATACCAGCTAAAAATCAACCCCGCCTGTGGAAAATGGCACCAGTATTCAGTGTCAATGTCCTATACTAGTAGATTGATGCAACCAGCCAATTCCCTCCTCATTGCCCCAGCCCCGAGTGGGCCATACTCAACATGGCTGGTGCCGCGACTGGTGCCGTACACAAGCAATCCCAAGCAGAAGTGAGAAGGTAGTGCCTAAAACTTTAGGTGAGCAAGAGGAGTGAGTTTGGCAGCTTAAGTTTGGGTAGTGAACAGAGTGACAATGTTACCTCTGGATGTTTTATCTGCAGCTGCTGCCATTGTGGCCTTCAGGGGCTCCCTCTCCACACCCATGGAACAGCCAAGCCAGATAAGGAAAAGATAGAAGACGACTTGGGATTTCATGTTCAATGAAATCTTGCAAGCCGGTGCTGGACTGGACTGTGATCACAGGGCCTGGGGGATGAACGTTGTGGACAGCCTGGAGAAGGCAAGAATGGAGAGAAGAGAGACCCAGGAGTCCAAGTATGAAAAGCAGAGGGAGATGCACCAGGACATAACAGGGCTTCTCAAGCAGCAAACCACAGATGCTAGCAGGCTCTGAGGCACCTGCCCATTCAACAACCCCAGGCTCATGTGCCTCTGCAGCCCACTGTAAAAACTCAATATAGAGACCACCCTAAACCTCCCTCCAGATTCCATGTGGCATCAGGGGTCACTGAACTTCCCCCACCACTCCACCCTGAGGGACATTAAAGACAATCACAGGTTCACATACATTGACCCGTGAAAGCCATGGTTGTGTACCTACATGAACATAAGTGTTCTTTCCTCTTCATAGGTTCTGTTCTCAAAATTTATTAAGTTTTTAATGTATTTGTTTTAAAACAACATGGAGTTGGTGGGGTGGTTTGTTTTTGTAGATCCTTTTTACAGAATAAAATTCTATTATTTGGAACATAATTCATCTTTATTAGTTCACAACACATGCTGCTGAGTGCTCAGCAGTTCTGAAAGCGGCCAGTTACCTGTTACTGCACACAACTCATAGGATCAGTCACAAACAAAATTAATAGGTGCATTGACAATGTTATATTCCTACATGCACAGCAACCACCACACAATTCCAACCAGGCCATAAAAAGAGCAGGGCCTGGTAGAGTATACAACACATGCTACTGTGGCTCACTGTTAAAAATGGTCTTTCACAGCCTCCCTGAGCCGGATAGCTCCGTGCTGAGTTCTAATATCCCTTGTATTTGGCTGTTCAAATTCAGTAGACAGCCACTTCACCTCCGCCCTCCACCGGCAGAAACTTTTCCCTCTTTGCTTCTCAGATATTATGCAGGACAGAGCAGGCAGCTATAACCACTGGGATATTTTTCTCACCAAGGTCCAATCTTGTGAGTAAACAATGCCAGCGTCCCTTCAAATGACCAAAAGCACTTTCAACTGCACCTGCCGAGCTGGTAGTTGAATCCTTCCTTGGTGTTGTCAAGGTGACCAGAGTATGGCTTCATGAGCCAAGGGAGAAAGGGGTACGCTGAGTCCCCAAGAATCACTATTGGCTTTTCAACATTGCCAGTGGTAATCCGCCAGTCAGGAAAAGGAAGTCCCTGTTTGCAGCTTTCTGAAAAATCCTGCATTCTTAAAGATGTGAATATCATACGCCTTCCTTGATCAGCCCACACTGATGCCGGTGAAACATCCCCGGTAATCCACCAGACGGCATAACCATAGAAAAGTAGCCCTTTCTGTTGACGTACGCTGTGGCAAGGTGGTTTGGTGCCAACAGAGGGACGTGTGTGAGGTCTATCGTCCCTCCTGCAGTTTGGTATCCCCAGTGCTGCAGATCCATCCATACACCATGTCCTGCACACTGCCCAGAGCCACAGTCCTGCATAGCAGGAGACGATTAATGGCCCACCACACTTGCATAACGGCAACCCCCACGATGGATTTTCCCGACTCCCAACTGACCGGTAACAGTCTGAAATTGCAAGTTTCCACAGTGCAATTGCCACTCACTTCTCCACTATCAGGTAAGTTCTCATTTTGGTGTCCCTGTCCTGCAAAAGGGCTGGTGCAAGCTCGGCACACAGATCCAGGAATCAGAGTAACAGCCGTGTTAGTCTGTATTTGCAAAAAGAAAAGGAGGACTTGTGGCACCTTAGAGACTAACCAATTTATTTGAGCATGAGCTTTCGTGAGCTACAGCTGTAGCTGTAAATTGGTTAGTCTCTAAGATGCCACAAGTCCTCCTTTTCTTTTTTAGATCCAGGAATGTGGCCTTATGCATCCGAAAGTTCTGCAGCCACTGCTCATCAACCCAAACCTCCATTATAATGCGATCCCACCAGTCAGTGCTTGTTTCTCAGGCCCAAAAGCGGTGCTCCACCATCTGCAGCTGCCCCATGAACGACACTAACCTAGACTTGGTTCTTGCTATGTCCCACTGCAACCTGTCCTCCAAAAAATCATTACCAATCGTTACCCCATCCACTCAGTTCTTCTTGTGGATCTTCAACTACTGCAGGACCGTGCATCCTGTGCTTGCTACACTCATGACAGTAGTGCAGAGCTGTGCAGGCTCCATGCTTCTGTCTGAGATGGCAGACAGTGAGGAGTGTGCCACGGGTTTATGGGATTTTGAAAAAAGGTACAAAAATGATGGGATACAGATATTATGCTATGGAGACAGTTGCAAACTTGGGAAATTGACCCTGTGTTCCCATTTACCACTGTGCAGCTCATTTTGGCCCCATCATGCATTGCCAAAATTTCCCAAAAGACCACCTGCTGGATCATGGCGAATTGCAGTGAGATATCTGCCCATGGTGCACTGCACTTCATTGACACAAGCTCTCCTATTGAGTATGTGCATCACTGAAACATGGAGCCAAGAACACACACAAGCGATGTATTACGTGTGGCAGCTGTATGGTGATGTAACTTGAGTTGACATAAGTTTGTATCATAGACATGGCCTGTTTAAAGGACAATGTGCTCTAAAATCTGCACATTTGCATGACTTTTCTTGAAATGTGTTATGCTTTATGGGAGTACACAGCAAGGTTAGTGACCCAAATTTCAAAAAGTTTTTGGGTGGATTTTTCTTTGCACCAAGCTAGAGGAAAAACTAGTGCTGTGATGTGGGTCAAAATGGTCTCAATTGGTCAGTTTTACCCAAGATAGCGCATGGCACCCACTAAGTCTTTGGGGAACCCAAATTGTGAACAGTATTTAAGACCATGTTCACTGCTTTGCTTACATAGACGTGTAGTCTGGAAGAATACAGTGTGCATGCATCAAAGAGAAAAGGCATGAGAGGAGAGGCATGAAAGGCATGCAGCCACTTTATGCTTGCAGGGGTAGTTTTAGGGAACATGCCAACACCACTGCTCATGGTGAACATCCCACTACTGATGTTTCAAGCCTGAACCTTTGTAGACCTGTGCAATAAATATGTAACAACCTACGTTGCTTGATACGAAAAGATGTATGTTTTGTACCCTCTGATGTGAGCAGAACGGGAAGAGCAGCATGTGTACCTTCAAGATCCAGTACGCATCTTTTCAATGCCTCCACCATTTAGCGTGGGGTACATGTACCATGCGGACTGAACCTGGAGTGTATCTAAATAATTTCCCATCAGCTACGGTCAGCTCCAGGGTATAGAAGGAATCCTGAGGGTGAGTGAATGGCTTGTAGAAGGAGGTGAAGAGCTTGCACATTTCAGCAACTGGTGTTGGCAGAGTAAAGGTGTGTGTTACTGGGGTGCATTAGAGCATTGCTGAAAAAGGGTAGGGTTAAGGTTTCCTGGGCATCCTTAACTGTGGATTTCCTGATTTTTAGAACTTTGAGATTTACTCAGCTCAACACTCTTAACAGGTCGACATACTACCAAGGAAACTTCACTCTTTATGAATATAGCTTTTTTGCCACTGAATTAGAGTATTGGTCTGTTGAGTTAAAAATATCATCACACTACAACAGGCCCCAGCAGAGACTAGGGGCTATTAAAAGATTACAAAATGGGCCAAGCAGATAAGGGGAAACAGTAGGCATGATAAAAGTTTTAACACAGGCCCATGTGACATTATCATAAGCAAACTAGGGAAATGTGGGTTAGATGAAATTACTAGAAGGTGGGTGCACAACTGGTTGAAAGACAGTACTCAGAGTAGTTATCAATGGTTCACTGTCAAACTGGGAGGATTTATCTAGTGGGGTTACTCAGGAGGTCAGTCCTAGGCCCAATACTATTCAATATATTCTTTAATTACTTCAATAATGGAGCGGAGAGTATGCTTACAAAATCCGCAGAGGACACCAAGCTGGGAGGGGTTGCAAGCACTTTGGATAACAGGATTAGAATTCAAAACGACCTTGAAAATGGGAGATTTGGTCTGAAACCAACAAGATGAAATTCAATAAAGATAAGCACTTAGGAAGGAAAAAATCAAATGCATAACTACAAAATGGAGAATAACTGGCCAGGCGGTAACACTGCTGAAAAGGATTTGGTGGAGGGCATAGTGGATCACAAAGTGAATATGAGCCAACAATGTGGTGCGGTTCAGAAAAAAGCTAATATTCTGTTGTGTTTTAACAGAAGTGTTCTTTATAAGACACAGGAGGTAACTGTCCCACTCTATTCAGCACTGGTGAGGCCTCAGCTGGAGTAGCGTGTCCAGTTCTGGGTGCCACACTTTAGGAAAAATGTGGACAAACTGGAGTGACTGCAGAAGAGAGCAACAAAAATGATCAAAGGCCTAGAAAACCTGATCTAGAAGGAAAGGTTAAAAAACACCTGGGCACATTTAGTCTTGAAAAAAGATAACCAAGGGGGAACGTGGTAACAAGTCTTCAAATATGTCATATGCTGTAATAAAGAGTCAAGTCAAAGTTTCCCCAAGCCAATGGCTCATTGGGCTGATGCGTTTAAGGCACGTCAGTTTCATAGCCAACGGTACACAAGGACACAAGTACAATGTGGCCAGCATCACATCCGACTGCCTATGTCTGCCCTAATCCAATGGATCAGATACCCATTTTGCAGTTGGGTGAACTGGAGGTGGCCCTTCTGTGTCAGATCACGCAAAACTCAAAAGTCCCTTGAAAAAGGTAGGACAAGATGCTGTCAGCTTAATCTACAGCAAAAGAGATTTATTAGATATTAGGAGAAACTTTCTAACTATAAGGATAGTTAAGCATTAGAGTAGGCTTCCAAGGGAGACTGTGGAATCACCATCATTGGCCAACCTGTTCTTAAAAACCTCCAAACACCTCTCACAGATGGTCTAGGTTTAATTTGTTCCTGCCTCAGCACCAGGGGCTGGACCTGATGACCTCTGGAGGTCCCTTCCAGGCCTATATTTCTATGGTTCTAACCCATTCCCAACAACCAGGAAGCATTGGGTGCAGACAAGGCAATATCCTTGAATAATGACAAGACTGGCAACACTTTATATTGGCTTCTAGCTAGTAGATTTAGCCCTCTGACTAATGTCTTGTAACACCGTCCGGACCTGCCTAGCATCAATCCCCTTGAAGATTCAGAAGCCAGGAAATAGTACAGTACTCCAAACTTATTGATTAGTTGAGAGTTTCCCAGCATGTCACTTACAGGGTTCTTAAATGTGGCTTGTAATTGCCATTAGATCTGCCATGTTAGATACAGAGATAGGCTCCAAGAAGTTGCCAGAAAGCTCGGGCCAATACTTCTTGGAAGGGGAGAAGGGAGTCAAATAAGCAGTGTTGAATTGATGCATCTTATCACACAACACAAAAGAAGGGATGTTTATAATCCCAGCAAAAATGAAAACTCAAGAATTTGTCATTCACATTTCCTCCTTTTCAGACATTGCAAAGATTGTGCAAAAGAAGGAGAGTCTGCCTTTCCTGTCCCCCATTAAGGAAGTATGCTTCCCTGTGAATGCTCAGGGAGGAAGAGCAGGTCTTTCTGTTTCAACAGACTATTTTTGAAAGAAAGACAGAAAGACAAAGCCTAGAAAAATTCACTCACCAAGCTGGAATTTTACAGGGAAGAAGGGGAAAAAACAAACACAAAAAAACCCAACAACACTATTTAGAAACCTAGTGGAACTTTCTGGGGGCTGCTGATAGTTTGAGAACTTTCTTTGAATACTGAGGAGGGAGGGAAGAGAGAAATCCCTTCAACAATACTTAAAATTAAACAACAAGACTATATTAAAATTAGGAAAATAGGAGAAAAAAATCACAATATTGCATAGAGTTTGAATAGAACTAATAAAAGGTTACGCATCTAAATGTAAGAAAAGCAGAAGTCTGGATCTAGACAGGAGATAATGGAAGACTTTAACCAACACTATAAACTGACAAGACAAAAGAGGAAGTCTGAGTAGAAAAGCATCAACCACAATACAATACATGATCAATACCACGGGTATTTGTAGCAGGTCTCATCAATAAATTTTTAGGGACTTTCATGGGCCAATTTATAATTGTGTATATATTAAGTTTCTCTCTAGTTAATGCATCCGATGAAGTGAGCTGTATCTCACGAAAGCTTATGCTCAAATAAATTGGTTATTCTCTAAGGTGCCACAAGTCTTCCTTTTCCCTATTTAAGATACAAAGCAATTTTTATATTTGTTATAAAAGAATAGATCTGTTAATAAATAGACTAAAAAGAAAAAAAAAAGAGCCATTACAAAGCAAGACATCTCCGTTACGAATAAACTATTAAGACAAAACCACAACAGCAATCAGTAGAGGAAGTGAAGTCTCCCCCTGCTGTCACAATTCACAGCAGCTGAACAGGGCCAAACTACAGGGGAGCTCCGAATTGGAAAAGTACTGGGGTGGAGTCCTAAAGTAACACACTGTGATCCATGTCTGTTTATCTTGCTATCAGGGCAGAGAAAATTGCCTATAGTGAGATGCAAAATCAAATCTTTCTTACAATGGTAAGATAATCCGAACGGTTGGACTACATAGCAAAAATTAGTTTGCTTTACTGTATGTCCTCAACTATACATTTTATCTATTTTTAACCACAACTTGCATATGAGCAAAACTTTTTGTTAACTGCTCCTGAATTTCAGATTCTAACTGGTGTAACACAGTGTAATAAAAATCCTTGTATGTCAGTATAGTATGAGGTTCTTAACTCCTGTTAGTAAAAACGTATGTGTCACAAAAATCTAGCATTATTACAGAACAAGCAGTATCAACACCAAATCCCCGATCTCACTTCAGACAACACAGATAAGAGGAGAAAATATGCAGTTCTTTCTGGAACAAAGAGATTCTTTCCTTTCAAATATTTGGGACTCCTGAAGGCAACAACTAGAAGCCTGGACTCCGATCATATAAGCTGCAGTCTCCAGAACTTGAGGACTCGCCTGCAGGGGCCAGGGTATATTGTCATTTCCATGCCCACAGAGCTGGTAAAGATCAGCAGGAGCGAGCTCAGGGTTGTTTGCGGTCTAGCGCCACCCCAGATGGCTGCAGTGATCCCTGGGACTCCATAAAGCCCTTTCGGATGCTGGGGCTGGGACGCCCCAGAGAAACACGAGACTGCTCTGGTTTCAGGCTGGCGAGCAGGGAGGTTCAGAAACCGGAGCCCAGGGGCAGGCTGCTAACCAGGAATCTCGCAGGAGAACCAGTGCCCAGGGCTCCCACGTGGAGCCAGCTCGCCCCCCACCCCAACGCAGAGAGGGCCCGGCGCCCCCTCCCTGTCTCCGGAAGGGGGGAGAGGCCGGGCCCGGGTCCGTCCCCGCCCGCAGACACATTCAGCCCCGGCCTGCTGCCCTCCCCGCACGCGTGGCGCGGACCCGAGAAACCCAGCCCCCGTCTCGGCCCCGGCCCGGCGCCCGCTGCGGGACCCAGAGCCCGGGAAGGGCGGTGAGTCTCCCGGTCCCGGCCGCTCCGACCCCGGCCTCCCCGCAACACGAGGCCCCCAGCCGGCCGCGCTACAGGCCTCCGCGCAGGCCTAGCCCTGCTGCCAGGCCTCCTCCGGCGCACGGGGCCCGGCCCGGACCAGCTCCGCCCCCAACGCCAGCCGGCGCCGCGCTGGGGCTCGGGGAGCGCCAAGGCCGGCCGCGCCGCTCCCAGCCCCTCGCCGGGGCCGCCCAGGCTCCGCCGCCCGGGTCCCCCTCGCCGCGGCGGCCCCGCGCCATGGCCCGTCCCGGGCTCCCCCCCGCGACCGCCCGGCCCGCGCAGTTCCCCAGGGCGCGCTCCCGGCCCGAGGCCCCGCCCGGTCCTCCAAGGCCCCGCTCCCGACCTCTGCAGCTCCCCGGGCCCCGCTCGCCCTCGCCGAGCTCACCCAGCGCCACGGCCCGGCCCCATCTCCCCGGCCCGGCCCCGCTCCCCGACCTGCCCCCGGCCCCGCTCGCCCTCGCCGAGCTCACCCAGCGCCACGGCCCGGCCCCATCTCCCCAGCCCGGCCCCGCTCCCCGACCCGGCCCCGCTCCCCGACCTGCCCCCGGCCCCGCTCCCCGACCTGCCCCCGGCCCCGCTCCCCGGCCCGGCCCCCGCTCGCCGAGCTCACCCAGCACCAAGGCCCGGCCCGATCTCCCCGGCCCGGGCCCCGCTCGCCCTCGCCGAGCTCACCCGGCCGGCCAACTAGTCTCCCAAATGCGGCCCGGCCCGGCCCCGGCCCCGCTCACCGATCGCTGCAGCTCCCCCAGCCAGCAGCTCGCCCGCTCCTTGCCGCTCGGGTCCGGGTCGTGGTAAAGCGCCTGCACCGCCTGGTACACGAGCTGCAGGCTCGGCTTCCCCGCGCTGCCCCCGCCGCTCTCCATGGCTCCGGGTCCCGCACAGGCCGCTCCGCGCCCGGCCCCAGCCCCTCAGCAGCCGCCGCTCCAGGCCGCCGCCATCTCCTCGCCCGGCCGTGTCCGTTACCGGGAGGGGCGGTGTCACCCCGAACGCGGCCCCCCGGAAGCGCGCGGCCCGCGCCCCGCGTTCCGCCCGCGCCGCGGAGCCCGCCCGCCCAGCCAGCCCGCCGCGCGGATACGCGGCTGCGCAGCCACCCCGTCGGGCACCGCCCCCGGCGCGCTTCCGGCCGGTGCCCCCGCCACACCTGTCCCCCGCACCCGGAAGTGACCTGCGCTGAGAGGCGGGAAGGAGGCTCCCCTCCTGCTCGGGCCCCCCTTGCCCAGCCCCGCGGGCCGCTCCTCCGAGTAACCCCCCGCGACTCCCCCCGACCGGGCCCGTCACCTTCCGGGGCAGCGGCCTAGACCCGCTCACAGCCCTGGGGCGCCGCCAGAGCCCCCCCTTCCCAGCCGGCCCTGCGCCTCCCGCCTGGCTGTACCCCCCCGCCCCCCAACCACATCTGGGGCCTGCCCAGCCCCGCTCAACCCCCCCGCCCCCCAACCACATCTGGGGCCTGCCCAGCCCCGCTCAACCCCCCCGCCCCCCAACCACATCTGGGGCCTGCCCAGCCCCGCTCAACCCCCCCGCCCCCCAACCACATCTGGGGCCTGCCCAGCCCCGCTCAACCCCCCCGCCCCCCAACCACATCTGGGGCCTGCCCAGCCCTCAGCCCCGCTCAACCCCCCCGCCCCCCAACCACATCTGGGGCCTGCCCAGCCCTCAGCCCCGCTCAACCCCCCCGCCCCCCCAACCACATCTGGGGCCTGCCCAGCCCTCAGCCCCGCTCAACCCCCCCGCCCCCCAACCACATCTGGGGCCTGCCCAGCCCCGCTCAACCCCCCCGCCCCCCCAACCACATCTGGGGCCTGCCCAGCCCTCAGCCCCGCTCAACCCCCCACCGCACCCGGGCCTGCCCAGTCCTGCTCAACCCCCCCGCCACATCTGGGGCCTGCCCAGCCCTCAGCCCTGCTCAACCCCCCCCCCCCCCGGGTCTGCCCAGCCCCACTCAACCCCCCCCCCCCCCCCGCACCCGGGCCTGCCCAGCCCTCAGCCCCGCTCAACCCCACCCCCAGAGTCTGCCCAGCTCTGCTCAACCCCCCCCCGCACCCCACCTGGGGCCTGCCAAGCCCTCAGCCCCGCCCAACCCTGCTCACCCCCTCCCCCCCCGGTCTGCCCAGCCCCACTCAACCCCCCCACACACATACACCTGGGGCCTGCCCAGCCCCACTCAACCCCCCCGGGCCTGCCCAGCCCTCAGCCCCGCTTAACACCCCCCTCCCAGGGTCTGCCCAGCCCCGCTCAACCCCCCCTCACCCCACCTGGGGCCTGCCCAGCCCTCAGCCCCGTTCAACCCCCCCGCCCCCCCAACCACATCTGGGGCCTGCCCAGCCCTCAGCCCCGCTCAACGCCCCCGTCCCCCCAACCACATCTGGGGCCTGCCAAGCCCTCAGCCCCGCCCAGCCCCGCTCAACCCCCCCACCCCACCTAAGGTTTTCCCAGTCCCGCTCAACACCCCCCACACACACACCTGGGGCCTGCCCAGCCCCGCTCAACCCCACCCCACCTGGGGCCTGCCCAACCCTGCTTACCCCCCCCCCCCCCGGTCTGCCCAGCCCCACTCAACCCCCCCACACACATACACCTGGGGCCTGCCCAGCCCCACTCAACCCCCCCCCCCCCCCGGGCCTGCCCAGCCCTCAGCCCCGCTCAACACCCCCCTCCCAGGGTCTGCCCAGCCCCGCTCAACCCCCCCTCACCGCACCTGGGGCCTGCCCAGCCCTCAGCCCCGCTCAACGCCCCCGCCCCCCCAACCACATCTGGGGCCTGCCGAGCCCTCAGCCCCGCTCAACACCCCCCTCCCAGGGTCTGCCCAGCCCCACTCAACCCCACCCCACCTGGGGCCTGCCCAGCCCTGCTCACCCCCCCCCCCCCGGGTCTGCCCAGCCCCACTCAACTCCCCCCCCCACACCTGGGGCCTGCCCAGCCCCGCTCAACCCCCCCCCACCTGTTTGCCCACCCAGCCCCTGCTCAGCCCTGCTCCACCTGCCCACCCAGCCCCTGCTCAGCCCTCCCATCCTCTCCAGCCCTACTCAATCCTCGCCCCCCATCCCCAACCACACTTGAGGCCAGCCCAGCCCCGCTCAACCCTCCCCCTGCAACCACACCTGGGGCCTGCCCAACCCCCAGCCCTGCTCAACCCCACCTGGGGCCTGCCCAGCCCCACTCAGCCCTCCCATCCCTTCCAGCCCTACTCAATCCTCCCCCACCCCAATCCCCAACCACAACTGGGGCCTGCCCAGCCCCTCCAGTCCTGCTCATCCCACCCTCCCACTTGAAAGACACCTGGGGACTGCCTTCCCTGTGCCCCTTCCCATCCCCCCAGTTTCCCTACCCCCAAACACACCTGGGGGGCTACGCTTCCTCCCCTGCTCATCCCACCTGGCTGTGCCCTCAAATACTCCAGGGGGCTGCCCTAGCCCCTCCTGCCCGGCTAAAACCCACCTGCCCAGCTCCACACCCCCAAATACCTCTGGGGGCTACCCTCTCCCCCAGCCCTGCTCATCCCACCTGGCTGTGCCCCCCATCCCCAAACACACCTGGGGGCTGTTCTGGGTCTGCCCAATCCACCTAGCTGGCTGTGCCCTCAGTTAAGTGTTTTGCAGCCCCCTACCTTCCAAACACACACGTAACTGGGGGCTGTCCTCCCCCACCACCACTGGAACAACCTCACCCAGCTGTGCCTTCTATCCCTCGGTCAAGTCCTGCCCAGCCCCCATGCCCCAAACACGCACACCTGGGGGATACCCTACTCAACCCACCCTACCTGGCTGTACCTTCAGTCACATCCTGCCCAACAGTCCCCTGAAACACACACATATACATACCTGGGGGCTGCTCTTCTCTGCCCAGGCCTGCCCAGCCCCGCACCCCTTGGGCGTTGCCTGCTCTATTAGTCAAAAACCAATCTCTGCCAGCTGCTAGGCCTGGCCTGCCACTCATCTGGGACTGCTTCTTATCCATATTCCAAGGAGTGTCTTGTTCTTGTCTCAGCTCAGACGAGTGACCCGATTTTAACAGTCGCTTTCTGAATAACGAAAAGGAGGACTTGTGGCACCTTAGAGACTAACCAATTTATTTGAGCATAAGCTTTCGTGAGCTACAGCTCACTTCATCGGATGCATTCAGTGGAAAATACAGTGGGGAGATTTATATACATAGAGAACATGAAACAATGTGTGTTACCATACACACTGTAACCAGAGTGATCAGGTAAGGTGAGCTATTACCAGCAGGAGAGCGGGCTGGGAGGGGGGAACCTTTTGTAGTGATAATCAAGGTGGGCCATTTCCAGCAGTTGACAAGAACGTCCGAGGAATGGTGCAGGGGGTGGGGGGAGATAAACATGGGGAAATAGTTTTACTTTGTGTAATGACCCATCCACTCCCAGTCTCTATTCAAGCCTAAGTTAATTGTATCCAGTTTGCAAATTAATTCCAATTCAGCAGTCTCTTGGAGTCTGTTTTTGAAGTTTTTTGTTGAAAAGGTCTGCTATCAAGCATTCTTACAACTACAATACCCACCTGCTGAAGTGAAGAAACAGATTGACAGAGCCAGAAGAGTACCCAGAAGTCACCTACTACAGGACTGGCCCAACAGAGAAAATAACAGAACGCCACTAGCCATCACCTTCAGCCCCCAACTAAAACCTCGCCTGCGCATCATCAAGGATCTACAACCTATCCTGAAGGACGACCCATCACTCTCACAGATCTTGGGAGACAGGCCAGTCCTTGCTTACACACAGCCCCCCAACCTGAAGCAAATACTCACCTTCAACCACACACCACGCAACAGAACCACTAACCCAAGAACCTATCCTTGCAACAAAGCCCGTTGCCAACTGTGCCCACATATCTATTCAGGGGACACCATCACAGGGCCTAATCACATCAGCCACACTATCAGAGGCTCGTTCACCTGCACGTCTACCAATGTGATAGATGCCATCATGTGCCAGCAATGCCCCTCTGCCATGTACATTGGTCAAACTGGACAGTCTCTACGTAAAAGAATAAATGGACACAAATCAGACGTCAAGAATTATAACATTCAAAAACCAGTCGGAGAACACTTCAATCTCCCTGGTCACTCGATTACAGACCTTAAAGTGGCAATTCTTCAACAAAAAAACTTCAAAAACAGACTCCAACGAGAGACTGCTGAATTGGAATTAATTTGCAAACTGGATACAATTAACTTAGGCTTGAATAGAGACTGGGAGTGGATGGGTCATTACACAAAGTAAAACTATTTCCCCATGTTTATCCCCCCCCAACCTCCCACTGTTCCTCAGACGTTCTTCTCAACTGCTGGAAATGGCCCACCTTGATTATCACTACAAAAGGTCGTCCGTCCGTTTCCCCCCGCTGCCCCGGCTCTCCTGCTGGTAATAGCTCACCTTACCTGATCACTCTCATTACAGTGTGTGTGGTAACACCCATTGTTTCATGTTCTGTGTATATAAATCACCCCACTGTATTTTTCACAGTATGCATCCGATGAAGTGAGCTGTAGCTCACGAAAGCTTATGCTCAAATAAATTGGGTTAGTCTCTAAGGTGCCACAAGTACTCCTGTTCTTTTTGCGAATACAGACTAACACGGCTGCTACTCTGAAACCTTTCTGAATAACGAGGCGCTTTGTCCTTACTCCCATCACCACAGATAAAGGGAACCTTATCTGCCTTCTCCAGATAAGATGGCGCTTTCCAGATTACTGGGGAAAGTGGTAACACTTTTTAGCCATTGTTTCTACACTGCTAGTTGGAGAATTAATTTACTGGTTCAATGCGGCTGAGGCTTTCTGCGGGCTACTCAGTGGATTTCTGGGAGCAGTGGGGCAGTATACTGGAATGCATTTACAGAATTGGGCAAAAATGTCTCACCCATGGCGCATGGCAAGATGAGCACTAAAATGGTGTTTTTTATAAGCTTTATGACTTGTGGCACCATAAAGGCTACACTTTTCATGATTCTCCTTCCCTTCCTCCCCCCCACTTATTTGTCTAAAAATTGAGATTTAAATAGGTGAAAGTCAGCCATTATTAGCATAGTATATTCTATCTCTATAAAATCCTTTAGAGATGATACACACTGCAAAATCACTTCCCCCCCCCACTACAATGGAACCACCTCTGACGTCAAAGGTGGTGGCTGTTTAACAATGCATTGCAATGCTGCACAACAATTGAAAGGAGACTTGAATGTCCAGTTGAAATTGCAGTGTGAATGGAGGAAAGTAAAATATAATTATACACACTCATATTTTGCCTGGTCTATGAGTCTAACAACCCTCTCTTGCTTAAACGTCTCATGCACGATCAAATTTAGTCTTACACCACGGATATTCTAATCTTACCTCCCTTGTACAGCATTTATCTTAGAAGTCATTGGTGATTGGTGTTCAGTGTGGGTGACGCAGAAGGAGAGGACATTTAGGGGTCAGCCGGTCACTGGATGGGAACAACAGGTAAAATCCTGCCAGTCCATCAACGAGCCAGCCCTGCAGCTGGATAGGATTTTCCTCTGTTAGCAAAGGGGATATTCATGACTGTCCATGAATATCAAGCAGGTTTCATGCTAAGAAGACACGAGCCACAAATCTCCACTAGCTGTTTGGTGGGATCTCTCAGGTTATTCCACACCTCCAGAGTGATTAGAGACAGAAAACAATTATTTGACTGTGGAGTGGCCCAGTCCATGAGGAAAAACCTTTGTAATGGGCTGGGAATGGAATGTATTGTCTGGATATTTTCCTCAGTTACACGTTAGATGGGGGTTGTTGTCTCTTTCTGATCCTCTTCATCCTCCCCCGGGCTATGGAAAAGTATGTCCTCTGTTTCACTCATTCTGTTCATGCTTTCATTGGAATCGTCAGGAGTGGCAGTAATACGTTTCAGAGGATTGCATTGTGCTACACTGTGAATGAAATAATCCTGCATGCAGCAGATATATTGTTAAACACAGTAAACGTACACACTAGAGATCATCCAAACAATATAAGCTTTTTCAACATTTTCAGTGTATAAAAATAATTTGAATAACCCTCAGATCAAGGCTGGGCTTGTCAGTGGAGCCGTCTTGGTTTCACATACACTACTAAGGAATAAAAATTATACTTCGGAGGTGTCTTATCCATGGAGCCAATACCAGAGAAGAGCTGACACAGCTAAAATTCAGACTTAAATAGATGGAAGGAAACTTCCATAGTCATGACTAGCAGGATTATGTCAAAGGTTTTGCACCCAATTTTCAGATGCTGCCCTTCTCTTCAGGGACAGCCATAATGTGTTCCAGATAAATAACTCTTGTGTCTATTGCTCTTTGCACTACAGAATAATAGGTAGACCAAGGCAGAGAGGGTTCTAAATAACTGGGTTTACAAAATGTACACAAACATGTGAGCCTAGCTACATATACACACTAATGCTCTGACTGGTTTCTAAACTGGTTTCTGTAGACAACGTATGTCTACACCGGAGCTAGCAAGTGTCATTTCCAGCTGGAGGAGATATACCCACTTTAGCTCAGATCAAGCTAGTGCACTAAAAACAGAAGTGTAGCCATCGCCACAGAAAGGCTAGCTGCTTGAGTACGTACCTAGGGTCTCAGATGGGATCATATTTGGGGTGGCTACTGTAGCAACGATTCTATTTTTAGTGCTCGGAGCAATCAGAGCTAGCACAGATGTGTCTGCTGGAGCTGGAAATTACACTAAAACACAGAACACGCTGAGCACCGCTAGAGGGCTCACAAACTATTTAAAGGGATACCCCCTATTCCTATTCACTACCAAATAAGCATTTCAAACCTCCAACCGGGCTTCATCCTGGACATTGGCCAAAACTTTTCAAATCTGAGTGCCTAAAGTTAGATATTTGATTTCATATTTAGGCACTTACCTAACAAGCCTGATTTTCAAAGGTGCAAAGCGTTGCTTGCTCCTTAGCTCTGAAAATCTGGTCAGTTTAGTTAGATGCTTAAATCGGGATTTAGGTGCCTAACTTTGAAAATGTTGGCCCCGTTCCTTATAAATACGAAGGGTTAGATTTAGTATGGAATATTCTATAGTATATCCTATAGTGTATCCTATTCTACCACGTAAGTAGACCCTTATTCCTGAAGTCAACAGTGACTACTCATAGAGAAAAGAGGGCAGACTCCGGCTCCACATAGATAACCACATAAAACAGGAAGTAGCAGTAACCTTCACTCATGTTTCACTTTTGTAATTCTCAGTCTCCCATACCTCCAATTATTTATTGTTAGGCTTTGCGATGCTCTGACTCGTTTAAGGCCAGATGCTGCTCTGCTACGTAGGCATAACTCTGGAACAACACCACTGACATAAGTGAAGCTGCTTTGGATTTACACTGATGTGAGACCAGAATGTGGCCTTACAGTTAGGAAGGTTTTCCTGAGATTTAATCTTAATCTGCTGTGCTGTAGTTTGAACCCATCGCCCCTTGTCCTGCCCTCTGTGGCAAGAGAGAACAACTTTTCTCCATCTTTTTTATGGCAGCCTTTCAAGACCACTCTCATGTCCCCACTTAATCTCTTCTTTTCCAATGAAACCTATCCAGTACCTTCAGCCTTTGCCCATACGGCTGCATTCCATCCCTTTGAGCATCTTTGTTGCTCGCCTCTCAATCCTTCCAATTTCTCTACATCCTTTCTGTACATTGGTGACCAAAATTGGACACAGTTCTCCAGCTGAGGCCTAACCAACGCTGAGAAGAGTGATACTATCACCTCCTGTGATTTACATGTTATGCCCCTGTTCACGCAACCTAAAATTGCATTTGCTTTTTTTGCAACAGCATCGCATGGCTGACTCATGTTGAGGTTGTGATCCACCAGAACTCCCAGATCCTTCTCAGCAGTGCTGCTACCAAGCCAGTTATCCCCCATTCTGTATTTGTGCATTTGGTTTTTCTTCCCTAAGTGGAGCACCTTACATTTGTCTTTATTGAATTTCATTTTGTTGTCGATAACCCAGATCTCCAATTTATCAAGATCCCTTTGAATTTTAGCGCTATCCTCCAAAGTGTTGGCAACCCCCCCAGCTTTGTGTTATCTGCAAATCTGATCAGTCTGCTCTCTAGACCTACATCCAAGTCATTAGTAGAAATGTTAAATAACACCAGACCCAGAACAGATCCCTGTGGAACCCCGCTTGAGACCTCCCTCCAATCCTGCATCAGTCCCTCTTAGTTTGCAGTTGTTTAACCAGATATGTATGCACTTAATGGTAGTTCCGCTGAGCCCACATTTCTCCAGCTTACTTGCTACATGTTAATCATGACAGGACAAATCCAGACGTCCTTCCTCAGGACTTTTGCTATTCAATTCTAAGCAGACTTTCTCATCAGAAAAAGATTTTCAAGATGCAAAGGGTCATGCGGGTGCAAAATGCAAAACCCGCCTCTAATGCCGTCAGTGCTTTCTGAAACATAGGCTATTTATATGTCATGTATGCTAAGTGCATGGGATGAGAGCCACCTGCCTGTCTAAACTGTTCTGTCCCCAAGCTGATACCCTTTCACATGATTTGGTCATGTAACAAATATAAATGCTTTGGGGACTTCATTGGTGAATTTATAGACAAGCTCTTAGAGCAAGACATAAAAGTCAGGCCCTTCCTTCTTGGCAACATGCTAGTAAATTTCACGTATATAAATAAAAGCAACACGAGAACATTTAGTTCTGTCCAGGAAATGGAGGAGGAACAGGTGGGTGGGTTCTGACCCATCACACGCGTCAGCACTAAAGCTGTAAACACACTGCTGTATGGGATGCTCTTTGCCCGGATAAACAGAAGAGGTCTTTGAGGAACTTTGATCACCAGGGTGAGCTTTGCCTTCTCCTGAGTGCTGAGGAGCAATGCGAGTAACCCAATGCTGAATACAAAGTCAAGTGTTCTGTATTCGCTGTCTGCACAAAGTCAGGGAAAACTGTGAATATTTGGATTTTCTGGATTAGACGTTTGAGTACTGACAGCCGTCCATGATCTTTGAGCTCATGCTTCAGTCCCACTTCAGATGCATTACTTGAGAGCCCCACTGCTGGATTTTATATAACATGGGTTGTTCTTTGTATTCTCACAAATACAGTTCAACTGGTTTGATTCAGTTACCATTTATTTCCATTATGAAGAAGAAAGCTAAAACCTAGTGTCACAGTTTCAGGGTAACAGCATCCACACCTCAGTGGTCCACTCCAGGAAAGCTCGGTCAGGGCTTAGGTCTCCAGCCATCATCTGTCTCTGGCAGGGGACCCTTGTTCCACTCCCTTCTGACCAGGGACTTTAAGGCCATACAGCTCCCTGCCTTGTACTGTGATATCCTCAGCAAGCCAGTCTGCCCAACGGCCGGCACCTGTACTTTGCTCTCTCGCCAAGGGCCAGGAACAGCAGTTATGAGTCACCACACAGCTCTTTCTAAGCAAGCACATTCTAACCCTAACCCTAATAAAAACAATAAACAGATTTAAACACACACTAAGCATACCAGGAGTCACCATCAGTCTTACAGTGCCCTGGTAAAGTCTTCCCAGCCCTTCCGCAAGACTTGGGCCCCCCTTGGACAGAAGGTCCTGTCCGTTTGCTGGGCAGAAAGAAGGCCCTGAGTTAGTTCAAGCTCATACTTTTATACCAAACCCCTTTCTTTGTCTCCTAGTCTCCAGAAAACGCAGCTTGAACCAGTCTATGTAAACCACCCCAGGGCTGGAGTTTCTCAGGAGTCATTTACACTCTATGGGGTAGCCGCCCCCGACTGTTTTTAGCTCCTGTAGAAGTTGTGGTTACCTTCCCCCATGGCGGAGAACACAATCGGACATCAACCCAATCCTCAGTTTAATCCAGAGAGATGGCGTGGTGTTGCAAAAGCTGTCGCATCTAGTTCCATGTGACTGTCTCCGGCATTGGTGGAATGCTTTGTGGGTCCCACTCACTGCAGCTGGGGATCTGTGATACATTCAGGGGCTCTGGAATACTTCTGTTTATTCCAAGACATGCTCTTTGCATGTTATAGTTTTACTCAATGGCACTGCTGAAAGTTTAAATAAAAGGAAATTGAATACAAAGGAGCTGATGTTCGCTATAATGTAAACCTACAAGAGCAAGGACATTTGCCGGTAGGCCTCCAGCGTCCTCAATACTCATTGGCATGGTTTGGCTTATTTCACCTACCAGACAGAGAAGCTTGTGGGAGAGCAATGTCTTTGCTTTTGCGGGTTCATGGCACAAGCGTGATTTTAGGGTAGAACGATTTACTCTTTTACAGGCCCCCACGGCAGTTCTCGGCACTTCCCTGAAAAGAAGAGCCCTTGCCCTGAAGAGCTCAACAGCTAACCGGCAGATTTGACAGACAAGTAAGGACACAGGTTACCCTGTTGTAATGACGCGGTTGCTCAGTTCAGGCACTTGTTGGAGGGCATGCGTATTTTTAATACGTGTAGAGATGCTAGAAAAGTACCAGGGCCAGATTTGCAGTAGGTCAAACATGGAGGTTTAATCCCCCCTGAAATCAACTGGGTGATCTAAGGGATGAATTTGGCCTTGTAGTTCTTATCCAGCCTGTAACAGGGTGGCCCCAAACCTGGCGTCAGGCCCTGCATTGGCTTCAGTTTCCACACTCACGCGTCAGCCAGCAGCCAACTCACCTGCCAGTGCCTCAGTGATGCCTCCACCTGTCACAACTTCATTGCCTTTCCCAAGGGTGGCGTTTACTGTTCAGTCACAAACATAGTTCAACGTCGATCAAAGCCACGTCTACGCCAGACCGTTTTACCACTGCCAGCATTGCAATGTCACGAGAGCATGTGCACACGTGGCTGCCTTCGCTGGTGGCACATTTGCATTGGTGGGGGGGTTGAAACACCAGTAGTGATCCTGGGAACCTAGCCCTTTGCTTCCCTAGCTCATAAAACTGCAGTGGGCACCTGGACAGCAGCAAGGAGAGATTTAACCGGCATCCGAGCAGGTTCAGGATGACTGTGTTGTGTAGCATTCGGTAGATAGATGGTAAGGATGTTAACCAGGCTGGATCTCATCGAAGAAAATATCCCGATCATTGTCACTGCACGGTGTGTTTTACCTAATATCCGTAAAGCAAAGGGGGAAACCGTCGCTGGCAGGGTGGGGGGAAGTGGAAAGGCCGTCTGCTGACTTTCAGCAGCCACAACTCAAGGGTCCATTGAGGCCCTGGACAGCTGAAGGTGGCCTTGTGCTTTGACCGTGCACCATCCCCAGGCAGCGTGCTGCTTTGTGTTAATTTGTATCCCTTTATGATTAAATGGTAGTTGGCTGGCATCTGAATTGTCAATTGACGGTTAACGTACTGGGTACATCTGGAGAAGGGAGGCTGGTTTTGGAGGTTGCGTGACTGTCTTGCAAGACCAAATAAATACATCTCTATTGGCACAAACCACCACTTGACCGAGCAGTTGTAAGTGATAAAAATACTCCTCTCGATCACTGCAGACCATTTAAAAAGACTGTGTGAGCTGCCGAGCTGCCCTGCATCAGTCCCAGGTCAGTGTAGGGATATTCATAGCAGTGCTCCTTGCTCCTAGTGTGGCGTGCTATGCTGGTGTCATGGGAGGGGATGGGCCTGGGCCCAGAAACAGAATTGTCCATGCTGTTTGCAACAGCTGATGGGGCCTAGGGGAGTTTTGTAGCATCTGCATTTGCCATCTCAGGAGCTCCATAATGTCTTGGCGGATGTCCCTGGGCACCCTCTTGTCCCTCTGCTGGCCCTCCCAGTCTTTCTGCCTTTCCTCCAGAATGTGTCTTCTCCAGTACCTTGTTTCATGGCCCCCCGACTCAGAGCTCCAGAGGAGACCGGAGAACATGCCCTTCCTTGTCCTTTTCTTCTTCCTCCTGCTCAAGGTCAGTTTTTCAGCAGGTGCAGAAGGGGTACCCTCGTTGAGGCCACTGCTAACAACAGGGCAGACAGACATTGTTAGAGTTAAAAGAGTTGGCAGATAGGAAAAGAGAGAGAGAAATCTCCCTAAAAGGCTCCCATAAAGATCTTAATAAAACTATGAACAGCATCAGACTAGCTTCAGAGCCGTTGGTTTTAGGACAGGTCAGCAGTTCCCAGCATGGTGAGTGCATAGGGGGCACTTTTCAAAACCTGTCGCCCTGAGGAGATGGGGGTGGTTGGCCAGGCACCCCAGCTAATAACTGGAGGGGCAGCACAGTAAATATTACCAAACTTATTACAGGCAGTGGTGATTCTGGCCAATATACCACTCCTGGGGGTGCCATATGCTGCCGCACTCCTAGCGCTGGTGGAACTCATTGCAGGGTGATGTGGGAAAGTTGCCTACTGGGGTGGAAGAAACAAAGCAGCCCTGCTGAGAAACGTTCAGGCAAATCTCAAAGAATGCCTGCTTCCATACTTCATCGAAATGGTGCCAGATGACTAATGGGAGATCTATGGCAAGATCAACGCCGTACTCCAGAAAAGAAGGGAGGTTACCACGGCCTAGCCCTACAGGCCACTTCAGAGCCAAGTGCCCTGAGTCAGCAACAAACGCCCTCTACTTCCTTCTACTCCTAATTTCAAGCACAGCATGCAAGGAATTTGTTTTGGACTTGAACCACCATACTGAATGTTTTGATACTTGCAGTATGTGTTTGCTGGGTACTTTTAGCCGTAACCCAATCAGATGGTCTGAATGAACAGCTACTGGACTGCTTGCAGGAATTATTTTTCATTTCCTGTGTATTTTCCTTGAATGCTCAGTATGGTTCTCTTTCTCCTTGCGATGAATTGATTTAAGTGGCTAGGAATTCTCTTTGCTCACCCTGGCTGAAGCATGCAGTTGGAAATGTTGATGCGTTGCTTGCAATATTTGCTCTCCTGTTTTGCCTATGACTGGCAGTGCACATTCTAAGAAACCAGCTATGCAAAAGATGATTCCAAACTTTGTTCCCTGGCCACATGCGTTCAGCACCCGTTTTGAGAGGGGGAGGAGCTTCAAGGCAGCCTGTGAACATAGTGTGAAAAAAGCCATGAATTAAACACGCAAACTCAGCTCCTTTCCCCTTCTGCAATGGGTTCCTCCTCTGGGCTCATCTGGGCCAGGTTCAGCTCTTCAGGGGGTCTTCAGCCATCACGCCCCCTCCTTGATGAGCTCTTCATCGCTGGGCACTTCTGGGGTTCCTTCCTCCAGGTCTCACAAGGGGTCCCCACCAAGTAAGACATCCAGCTCCGCATAGAAGCGGCAGATCTGGGGGGCAGCCCCAGCTTTTCTGTTGGCCTCCTTTGCCTTTTGGAAGGCCTGCCACAGCTCCTTCCCCTTTGCCCAGCATTGGGGCTCATATGGCCATACCCCTGCTGCTGCATCCCCTCTCTGCACACATCTGAACAGACAAATTTGGAGACAGGCCAGTCCTTGCTTGCAGACAGCCCCCTGGCCTGGGACAAATGCTCACCAGCAGGCACACACCACACAACAAAAACACTAACCCAGGAGCCTATCCTTGCAACAAAGCCTGTTGCCAACTGTGTCCACATATCTATTCAGGGGACACCATCATAGGGCCTAATCACACCAGCCACACTATCAGAGGCTCGTTCACCTGCACATCTACCAGTGTGATATATGCCATCATGTGCCAGCAATGCCCCTCTGCCATGTACATTGGCCAAATCGGACAGTCTCTATGTAAAAGAATAAATGGACACAAATCAGACGTCAGGAATTATGGCATTCGGAGACCAGTCAGAGAACTTCGATCTCCCTGGTCGCTAGATTGCAGACCTGAAGGTCGCAATACTACAACAGGAAAGCTTCAAGGGCGGACTTCAACGGGAGACTGCTGAATTGGAATTGATTTGCAGACTGGACACCATTAAATTGGGCTTGAATAGAGACTGGGAGTGGATGGGTCATTACACAAAGTAACACTATTTCCCCACGCTAATTTTTTTTCCCACTGCAGTTACTCACACCTTTTTGTCAACTATTGGAATGGGCCATCCTGATGATCACTACAAAAGGTTTTTTTTTCTCCTGCTGGTAATAGCTCACCTTAACTGATCACTCTCGTTATAGTGTGTATGGCAACACCCATTGTTTCACGTTCTCTGTGTATATATATATATATATCTTCCTACTGTATTTTCCACTGCATGCATCCGATGAAGTGGGTTTTAGCCCACAAAAGCTTATGCTCAAATAAATTTGTTAGTCTCTAAGGTGCCACAAGGACTCCTTGTTCTTTTTGCGGATACAGACTAACACGGCTGCCACTCTGAGATCTTTGTTTCTGTGGTTCTTCGGCAGCTAGGCTTGTGCTTCCCCTTCTCCCCAAAGACTGAGGTGATCCAGGACTTCTTTCCCGGACCAGGCAGCACCACAAGGTTTAGCCAGAGCATTGCATGGAGCCAGCCCTGCGTGTTTGCCAAGGTGGGCTGGTAAGAAGACAAACATTTCAAAAATACCTGGGGACTTTAAAATGAGCTTGGCCTTCTTCTCCTGGTGGCCCCTGGCCTGCAGAGTTCAGAGCTGTGGCCAGAGTGGTCTTGGTTGCAAGGACAGGGGCATTGTGGGACTGTTGCTGGAGGACTGGGGGGAGGGGGATAGCTCAGTGGTTTGAGCATTGGCCTGCTAAACCCAGGGTTGTGAGTTCAATCCTATTGGGGGCCATTTAGGGATCTAGGGCAAAAATTGGGGATTGGTCCTGCTTTGAGCAGGGGGTTGGACTAGATGACCTCCTGAGGTCCCTTCCAACCCTGATAGTCTATGATTCTATGACTCTTTTTACCGGTATGGGTAATGGGCGTCTAGACAGATGTTCCACTGGTAGACCAGTGCCGACTGAGGGTGTGTGGCCTTCAGGGAGGAGCTCCCTGGCAGAAGGTCAGGGCTTCCCTGACAGGACTCGAACCTGAGGGGGTGTGCATCAAAAATGTGCCAAAATAAAACAGGTTTTACCAGTCAACCTGTGCAGTGTAGACCAGGCATCTGCTGTTCCCTACGTAGCACATATGCGCAGCGAGGCCCTCTCCGCAGCTGGTGTGGCAAGCTCACTTTCCCTGACCCAGAGTCTCCTCCCCACCGTCCATGTAGCTCTAACACTGGCTGCTTGTTGGTCTTGTATCCACCACCTGGAGACAGCTGGCTAGTGCCAGGCGAGGGGGGGGAGCTAAATCCAGCTCCCACAAAGGGCTGTCCCCCTCTGTGACACAGACCTCATGCCGATAACGCCCCCCCATGGGAGTCAATAGACCAAATTGCTCCATCAACGCCCGGAACGAAGCCGGCACCTGGAGCATCGCTTGAGCGAGCCCTGAGGAGGCGTGTGAGTTTCATGACATAAGTGTTGGTTATAGAGTCGCTCCTCTGAAGTGCCAGGAGTAGGATCCTCTATGGTTTCGACTACAAACCAAGTGCAATGGGTAGGATAGAAGAGAAGGGGAAATGGCAGAGGGAGAGGAAAGTAAAGCAAGACTTCCGGGGAACCAGGCTGGCCTCACCGATCATTGTGTTAGCTTTTTTGTTAAGCGGATGGAAGAGTTTGTCTAGTTTCCACCCGGCTGGCTGCTTAAATGCTATTTTCTAACTTCTTCCAGCAGCACCTCGGTGGATTAGGATAGACAGCTCCCTGCTGCGGGTATCCGCTGCTATGTAGGTGTCCGTGTCACATGCTGCCTCGTTTCATTGGCCAGCGCTAATAGTTGGCTGCAGCGAGGATAAAAGCCTACTATTTAGTGACCGTGAATGGAGCTCCTCCTCTGCTGTAGCGACAGGGGCTTGGTCTTTTGGTGCAGAAGGTCTCCAAGTCAGGCGCCCTGCTGAGCCTTACGCCTGTCTGGATGCAGACCTATGCTCAGTGTGTAAATCCCCAGCTACGCGGCAGCTATTGCTGTGTCCCTGTGGATTGTACGGGTGCCCATCATCATGGCCTCTGAGCATAGGGTGACCAGACAGCAAATGTGAAAAATCGGGACGGGGGTGAGGGGTAATAGGAGCCTATATAAGAAAAAGACCCAGAAATCGGAACTGTCCCTATAAAATGGAGACATCTGGTCACCCTACCTGAGCACCTCCCTGGCACAGCAGGGTCCGTAGTGAACTCAATTGAATCTGCTGCTCTTTTCCCTTCCCTGCTTCTAGGAAGCTCTGCTTGGGATAATTCTGGGGGTGAGAGGGGAGCAGGGACAGCATTATTCTGTTGTAATATGGACTGGCCTTACCTGTGTAGATAGGACCCCACCCTCTGAAAGGAGCTGCTCTGTAATCCCAGTAAAGACTCTGGAAGCAGGCCCAGGGCACAGCTCCTTAACATTGTCCCATCCACACAGGCAAGTCCAAACCCTGTTACATCATGGCTGGGGCATTTGTCAGTATCAGCTCGGAGCCATGACCTCCTGTGCTGTCTAGTGTAGACAGAGTGTGTGAGCTGCGGAGAGAGAGAGGTTGAGCCACCACCCTCCATCAGCATCATAGAGCTTCTCTGTCTGCTGAGAAATGGGGCAGACCCACCCCAAACTGGGGGCTATTCTTCCATACGCTTTGCCAAGCCAGTAACAAGAGTCAACGTCTCTCTCACCCCACGGATCAACAAGAAGTCAGACATGCAGTCTCCTTAGGCGTTCCAGCCCTTGTGTCACCACCCGCAGACCAGACTTCATCATGAATGGTTATTTAAAACCAATTTCATCAAACAAAGGGTTCTTCTAATCCCAAGAGATCAGCCACTGAGCTAGGTCAATCTATAAATCAGATCTTACTCAATGATCACGCTGTTGCCAATCTATTAGTATCTAATATCTAAAGTGTTATTAATAAGAGAAAAGATAGAGGAGAGAATCAAAATCATTGGTTCTCAATCTTTTGTACTGGTGACCCCTTTCACATACCTAGCCTCTGAGTGCGACCCCCCCCCTTATAAATTAAAAACACTTGTTTATATATTTACACCATTATAAATGCTGAAGGCAAAGCAGGGTTTGGGGTGGAGGCTGACAGCTCGCGACCCCCTGGTTAAAATGGTCAAGGAAAACAAATACATACACTCATTGCAAAATTCTTGGATCAAGTTTGTAGCAGTGATGGAATGAACTGCTGGCTTGTAATGTCTCTGGTAACTTCCAAAACACTGGAAAGTCCTCAGTCCATTAGCTGTAACGCTCCTGTTAGTGTAAGTCCTTAGTCCAGAGATCAGAGCAGGAAAGAGGCAAAATGAAGATGCTTCCAGGGTTTTTTATACCTTCTCTCATGTGGAGGGAACTTCACTGTCCCAAACAAAGCTCCCAGCACCGTTTGTGGAAAAGTCCAGGCACAAGAGTCCAGAGTCACATGAGCTAGACACATGCCCTTGCATGCTTCGGTGAGTCATAGGAGCAGCTACTACCCATATTCTGGCTAAAACATCCACAGGAAGGCTCGGGAAGGAATAAGCTTCATGTGTTTGTTAATGGGCCATCAACCTGAATGGTCCATTCACAATATGCTGGCTAGACCGGATGCAAACTACCTTGTGTTTTGAAATACAGGTATATAGTCAATATTCATAACTTGAGATACAAAAATGATGCATGCATACAAACCGGATAATCATATTTGATTGGTTGTAACTTTTCCATGGATGCCTTACATGACGTACCTTATATAAGATTTGTTGCAATTATATAACAATGGTAGCAACAATAATATCGAGGGTCATATTTTAATCATAGAACATCACCAAAGCTCTAGCTCTTGCATTTCTTTCTGGGGGAAATTCACCTCTCTGGAGAGGGCCAGCACAAAGCCTATGCAACCAGTAAATCCCCAGCTGAAGGGCAGCATAGGCCCTGTGCTCGCTGGCAGCGGAGGGGGAATTTCACCTTCTGTGCATCAGGAAAGGTGCCGATGTGGCTGTTTCCAACTGGCTCCATTTTTTATTCAACCCTGCGTTCCTTATGTGTACAAAACTGCCAGGGCTGCAGCGGGTGTGGGATGGGCAGCGAATTCAGGAACAGAGCCTTCCACAGTAAAAACAGATGCAAATCTCTCTGCAGATGAGGAAACTTACAGTGCAGCTTTATTCTCTTTCAACGAGTCCAGATCTAAATCGCTCCACTTCTGGCACCCCAACCTCAAGGGGAGAGCTGGAAATCCAGCCAGGCTCCTGCTTTTGCCACGGACTCCCACAGCTACCAGAATGGCTCCAACCCCTCAGCGGTGTCCGAGCAAGCAGGACTCGAGCTCACTCTCTGACTGCTGCAGGAGTTCCGCGGGGCAAGAGGGAAATAAATGCTGGTTTGTGTGAGGGGTAGGGAGTCTCGCAGGAAGCAGAGATGTGGAGTCAGATGGGGCCAGTTCTAAAGCTCCTTTTCTGACCATATCTGCCCTTGAGATTTTGTGCAATCACTAGTGTCTTTCCAAAGCAAAATTCCTTTGTGGTTTGGTCTCTGAATGAGTCAGTGATTGGCTAAATCCAAAGAGCTTCCAATCCAGCAAGAGGGCTGCTTGTTAACAGGCCCATCTCCTCCTCTGTGGCTAACACCTTCTTTTTGTGCCACCGCCTGGCCTCCTCTCGCCTCTCCTGTGTCTAAGGTCCATGGCCCAGCTTTTGAAAAATAGGATCAAGTGGTTCCGGTCTCAGAGCAGCAACGTGATATAAGGTGCTCCAATTATCGTAATAAATTAATGACTGTCGTTCCATTTATAAACTCCCCTGCCCGAGGGAAGAGCTCAATGTGCTGGGAATCTTCATCTAAAATATATTGTCAGAAAGTAAACTGGCAACTCCCCTCTAAAACGAGTATCCAACCCATGGCCCATGGGACAGAACCTGCCTCCCTGGGGTCCTTGTGTGGCCGATCCAGATTGTGTAGAATCTCAGCTTTCACCTTAACAAGAAGTGTTTAAAAACGTTCCTAGCCCTCAAGGCTGCGAAACAACCTCTCAAAGGTGAACTGATGCCGTGTTGTCTTCCCGAGCCCTGGTTCACGTAGCTGCGTTGCTCATGGATGGTGTCATAAATATAAAGGGAAGGGTAAACCCCTTTGAAATCCCTCCTGGCCAGGGGAAAGCTCCTCTCACCTGTAAAGGGTTAAGAAGCTAAAGGTAACCTCGCTAGCACCTGACCACAATGACCAATGAGGAGACAAGATACTTTCAAAAGCTGGGAGGAGGGAGAGAAACAAAGGGTCTGTGTGTCTGTCTATATTCTGTCTTTGCCGGGGATAGACCAGGAATGGAGTCTTAGAACTTTTAGTAAGTAATCTAGCTAGATATGTGTTAGATTATGATTTCTTTAAATGGCTGAGAAAAGAACTGTGCTGAATAGAATAACTATTTCTGTCTGTGTGTCTTCTTTGTAACTTAAGGTTTTGCCTAGAGGGGTTCTCTATGTTTTTGAATCTAATTACCCTGTAAGGTATCTACCATCCTGATTTTACAGGGGGGATTTCTTTATTTCTATTTACTTCTATTTTTATTAAAAGTCTTCTTGTAAGAAAACTGAATGCTTTTTCATTGTTCTCAGATCCAAGGGTTTGGGTCTGTGGTCACCTATGCAAATTGGTGAGGCTTTTTATCCAACATTTCCCAGGAAAGGGGGGGTGCAAGTGTTGGGAGGATTGTTCATTGTTCTTAAGATCCAAGGGTCTGGGTCTGTAGTCACCTAGGCAAATTGGTGAGGCTTTTTACCAAACCTTGTCCAGGAAGTGGGGTGCAAGGTTTTGGGAAGTATTTTGGGGGGAAAGACGTGTCCAAACAGCTCTTCCCCGGTAACCAGTATTAGTTTGGTGGTGGTAGCGGCCAATCCAAGGACAAAGGGTGGAATATTTTGTACCTTGGGGAAGTTTTGACCTAAGCTGGTAAAGATAAGCTTAGGAGGTTTTTCATGCAGGTCCCCACATCTGTACCCTAGAGTTCAGCGTGGGGGAGGAACCTTGACAGATGGGAAACACCCCCGCTCCCGAGCGCTGTACTCTGCCAACCTCACCCCCATGTTATGTTGATGGATGAATGCTTTTGTTGACCTAGCTACCATTGGTCAGTGAGGTGGTGTTCCTCCAGCAACTGGAAAACCCCTTCAGTCGGGGCACACTTTGTCTACACTGCAGGGTTTTGCTGGCGTAGCTATGGCACCATAGGGCATGTCTCCACTGCCGCAGTTACAGGGGCACAATGTAGATGCTTCCTACATTAGCAGAAGGGGTTGTCCCATCGCTATAGTTAATCCTCTTCTCTGGGAGGCAGCCGCTAGGTCGACAGAAGAAGCCTTCCATAGACCTATACAACTACACCAGCGGTGAGGTCAACCTAACTCTGGTGCAGAGGGTGTACAGGTTTTCAACAACCCTGAGCGACGAAGCTAGGTCAGTCTATGTTTTAGGCGTGTAGCTCATAGTTTCATGGATTCCAAGCCCAGAAGCGACCATTGTGATCATCTAGTCTGACCTCCTGGCTGTCACAGGCCAGAGACCTGCCCCACAATAATTCCTAGAGCAGAGTTTTTAGAAAGACATCCAGCCTTCATTGAAAAATTATCAGTGATGGAGAATCCACCACGGCCCTTGATAAATTATTCCAGTGGTTAAATACTCTCACTGTTAAAAACGTACGTCTTATTTCCAGTCTGAGTTTGTCTAGTTTCACCTTCCAGCCATTGGACCGTGTAAGACCTTTCTCTGCTAGACTGAAGAGCCTGTTATTAAATATTTGTGGATACTTAGAATCATACAATCACAGGACTGACAGGGACCTCAAGAGGTCATCTAGTCCAGTCCCCTGCACTCATGGCAGGGCTAAGTATTCTCTAGACCATCCCTGACAGGTGTTTGTCTAACCTGCTCTTAAAAATCTCCAGTGACGGAGATTTCGCAGCCTTACCAGATATGCCCATTACTTTGGGGTATGCTCATTTATTAGGGTTACTCTGCAGGGATCTTTAGCTTCGGTAAAAGAAGTGCTTCAGAGAAAATGGGGGAAGCTAAAAACACAAAGAGTAAAGTGCAGAGAGAGAGAGAGAGGGAAGCAACCAGCTTAACCATAAAAGTTATTTATTGAATAATAGTGATAACTACACAAGGAGAGCCTAAACCAACATAACAGTTACATTATTAAAGGTTAATACCTGAGGTGGAAAGGAAAACAGCGAGAGAGAGAAAGAAGGGGATCTCACCCACTCCAGGAGGCTTGAACTGGTCGGGGTTCCCAGGTGATGATGTTAGCTCAGGGTCCTGAGGGCAGGAGACAGGCAGAGCCCCCAGCACGATCAGTCAGGAGATGGAGTCCCAGTGGAACTGATGCATAGTTTGGATCAAAGCATCAGAACCCTTACTTGGACATAGGTAGGGGTTTTTGTAGAGAAAATACAATGGTTCAAGGAAGAACACTAGATTTGTTTATGGGTAAACTGATGACATAAGGGTTTTCTTTAGGCTAGACAATAGGAGCTGATCACTCTTGGCTATGGGTGGTGTTTTCTTCCAGGAAGCTCACAATGCAACTGGGCCGCTTCAGTATTTTGGCTATCAATCAAGGATTCATTACTAGAATTGGTCTGATAATTGCTGAGCAGGGCGTGTGCAGGTGTAGGTTCATTAACATGTGGAGCAGAGATTCCCATGATGCAGTGCTTCTCTGCTTTTCTCGTCCCAGAGTTCAGTGTGGTTCTCTGTTCTCCATTCTGTATGCAAATTGAGTTGTCTCCCTGTCCCATCTTTCATGCAGATGAGGCTAGGGGAGTGGCCTCTGTTCTCCATTCTGTATGCTAATCATAGAATCATAGAATCATAGAATATAAGGGTTGGAAGGGACCCCAGAAGGTCATCTAGTCCAACCCCCTGCTCGAAGCAGGACCAATTCCCAGTTAAATCATCCCAGCCAGGGCTTTGTCAAGCCTGACCTTAAAAACCTCTAAGGAAGGAGATTCTACCACCTCCCTAGGTAACGCATTCCAGTGTTTCACCACCCTCTTAGCCTCTCCTCATAACTCATGTGTTCCAGACCCCTAATCATTTTTGTTGCCCTTTGCTGGACTCTCTCCAATTTATCCACATCCTTCTTGTAGTGTGGGGCCCAAAACTGGACACAGTACTCCAGATGAGGCCTCACCAATGTCGAATAGAGGGGAACGATCACGTCCCTCGATCTGCTCGCTATGCCCCTACTTATACATCCCAAAATGCCATTGGCCTTCTTGGCAACAAGGGCACACTGCTGACTCATATCCAGCTTCTCGTCCACTGTCACCCCTAGGTCCTTTTCCGCAGAACTGCTGCCTAGCCATTCGGTCCCTAGTCTGTAGCTGTGCATTGGGTTCTTCCGTCCTAAGTGCAGGACCCTGCACTTATCCTTATTGAACCTCATCAGATTTCTTTTGGCCCAATCCTCCAATTTGTCTAGGTCCTTCTGTATCCTATCCCTCCCCTCCAGCGTATCTACCACTCCTCCCAGTTTAGTATCATCCACAAATTTGCTGAGAGTGCAATTCACACCATCCTCCAGATCATTTATGAAGATATTGAACAAAACCGGCCCCAGGACTGACCCTTGGGGCACTCCACTTGATACCGGCTGCCAACTAGACATGGAGCCATTGATCACTACCCGTTGAGCCCGACAATCTAGCCAGCTTTCTACCCACCTTATAGTGCATTCTTCCAGCCCATACTTCCTTAACTTGCTGACAAGAATACTGTGGGAGACCGTGTCAAAAGCTTTGCTAAAGTCAAGAAACAATACATCCGCTGCTTTCCCTTCATCCACAGAACCAGTAATCTCATCATAAAAGGCGATTAGATTAGTCAGGCATGACCTTCCCTTGGTGAATCCATGCTGGCTGTTCCTGATCACCTTCCTCTCATGCAATGAATGAAGATGAAGATGTCTTAATGAAGATGTCTTAATCTTGTCACCCTTGTCAGGGGGGGTCTAGGTGTGTCTCCCAACGCCCTTCACTGCTCTCTGAAAGTTTTTTCTCTGATGGGTTTTGGTTTAAGAAGAAACTGGTGATGGTGTGCGTGGGGGGGGTGGTGTCTTTCATGAGTCAGACAGGCTGGATACTGCACCCTGGTTCCCCAAAAACACAGAGCTGACTGGTATCACTAGGCAATTTATTCCGGTGCTTCACCACCTGGACAGTTAGGAAGTTTTTCCTAATGTCCAACCTAAACCACCCTTGCTGCAATTTAAGCCCATTGCTTCTTGTCCTGGCCTCAGAGGTTAAAAAGAACATTTTTTTCTCCCTTCTCCTCATTACAACTTTTTATGTATTTATAGATTGTAGGCAAGTCACCTTTTAACCTTCTCTTTGTTAAGCTAAATAGACTGAGCTCTTTGAGTCCATCACTATCAAGTTTGTTTTCCCGTCCTTTAATCACTCTCCTGGCTCTTCTCTGATCCCTCTCTAATGTATCTACGTCCATCTTGAATTGTGGGCACCAGAACTGGACACAGGATTCTGGTCGCACCAGTGCCAATTACAGAGGTAAAATAACCTCTCTGTTCTTACTCGAGATTCCCTTGTTGATGCATCCCGGGATTACATTAGCTCTTTTGGCCACAGCGTCACAGTGGGAGCTCACATTCAGCGGATGATCCACCATGCAACCCCCAGCCCATAACTGTGCTGGGATAGGCCTTGGGGTGAAGGCATACCCTGAGTCTGCAGATAGCCTGAAGCAGTGGCTCCATGAGACATGAACGCCTCCCTGCCGCCTTCCCACGTGTTCATCAAACTGGGGTGCTGTATTTGGTGCCTAGATACCATGGTGCGAGGCACTCTACAAATAGATCAGATAGAATCCACTGAGGACTCTGTGCCAGAAGGTGCCCAGATACCACGGTGACAGGCAACTAGACAGATTCTCCCTACTCTCAGCATCTGCTGCTAATATGGGCTGCCAGCCCCCTATTGCTTCTTGGCTCAAGACAGAGGCCACAGCCCAGGGAGTTGACAGGGCCAGGCTAGGAGACGAAGTTGGCATGCAGGCCAGATTCCCGACCCAGCCCTGCCACCGAGCATCTTGAAATCTCCCTCCTCCTGGCCTGGTGTCTCCAGGCTGCATGATCCAAACCCTCAGGCAATTAGCAAAGGTGCTCCAGGGAAGGAGGAGGAGACACGCAGGGAAGCTGAGGCTCTGCAGGCCTGTAAACCCTGGTTCCAGCCCACGCTGTGTCTGGGCTGAGGACAGATAGTGACTCAGCACTAAGCCAGGGCCAGTCAGTGCACGCAGCCTCTGAATTAGCTGATGTGCAGCTGGGTGCACCCAGCCAGTTCCTCCTCTTGCTGTCTGCCCTGCAGCTGCTGCCCCCGGCTTTCCCCTGGAGCTGCCATTTGCTGCATCTCACCCTGGCTGGCACCCAGCCCAGCCCCTCGCAGGAGCTGCTGTCACGTTAGCTGCATGGGTTCGGCTGGCACAGTCCTGTAGCTGAGTTTCTGCAAGCCTCACTGAGTGCCCAGAGCCCGCTGCAGGTCAAATCCTCGCCAGGGGTTTGCTTTGGGGCTCCCGGGTGGCAGCTGGGACGACCGATAATTTGACTCTCGGGAGTAAAGCCCAATTCTGGTCAGCCTTCGCCCCCACCGCAGGGAAGGTCATGCACAGCACTCAAGATGATGCAATCAATGTGCAGAAGCAACCTACACAGAGATTTTCCTGTTCCTCAGATCTCTGTTACCAAGGGGCTGTGGGAGGCCAGATGGTCATTTTAGTCCAGTGAACATGCCCTGTTACGTCAGCGCGACGCATCTGTCTCCAGGTGGTGCGTGCGTGTCGGGGTTTGCCTCTGGGTGGCTGCTCTCTGGGTTGGTGAGGGTGCACCTGACGGCATGTGGCTCTGGATGTGCACATCTCTCTCCTTCCGGTTCCTCCTTTGTTCTGGGCTGGGGAAGGCTGCTTTGTTAGTCAGTGTTCTTTCTTTTCTCTTCGGTAGACCTCTCGGCACCACCATGATTTGCTCATCCTCCTGCCTGGCTGAATGGAGAGGGCTTGTCGGTAGATCTCACTACCTGCATGTGTGCACACGCGTGGGAGACTTCCCAGGTATCCTCTGGCTACAGAGGAACGCTCTTTGCTGGCGATTTGTTGCTGTTTCTTACAGGGGCGCTGGAACAGGGTGGCGGGGGGCCACGGCCCTCCCGCTTTTTACCAGCCATAAGGATGAGTGACGGGTGGAGGGGCGGAGAGCAATGAGTGGGGGTGGGGGTGGGGTCTTGGGGGGAAGCGGTGGTGTGAGGGCGGGGACTCAGGGGACGGGGTGAGGTGGGGCCGGGTCTTACGGGCAGGGTGGAGGCGGGGCCACGGTTCAGGCACCCGTGGCCCCCCTACTTTTAGGGCGCTTCCGCTGCTCCTGGTTTCTTACGCCCAGGAATGGCGCTGTGAAGGAGTGAGAGGTTCATCCGGTTTCAGGGTGGATTCTGCAAAACGCCTCTCTGTCCGCTCCTGAAAAGCAGTTTGGGAATTCCCTTAACTCCTCACGCCTCAGCAAATGGCTGTCGACCTCCTGCTGCCCCCTACAGCAAGATGGGGACTCCTTTCTGTCTGTGACCTGTGGTGACAGTCCCATGCCCCCGTATCACAAACAGCTTGTGCTACAGCCGGGCTCATGGTGTCGCTGGGGTGGCACACACCATAACTTTGTATTTCCCGGTTTACAGAGGGCGAAGTGTAGCCACTCTCTGCAGGCTGGATGGGCACGGAGCAGCGCTGGGCAACCGGCACGCTGCATTAACAGTGTTTTGGGCCATTGAATTTCCTTGGTTTTTAAAGAAATAATTTTTCAAAATCTCCATCAACTGCAGCCCAGCTGTCCCCTCTACAGCCTCAGCGATTCTGCTGGCCACAGAGTGCACTGGCTGCTAGAATCATGTGCCTAAAAATGCAAAGTACTCTGGAAAATCACACCAGGGTCTCGGTGCCTCAAGCTGGGCACCCAAAATTAGGGGACGCCCGACAATTTCAGCTTTGATCGCCCTGTGCCTCAGTTCCCCCATCTGTAAAATGGGGATGGTACCACCGTGCCCCACAGGAGTGTTGTGAAGATAGATTCATTACCGGATGTGAAGCGCTCAGATACTGGGGTGAGGGTGTCAGAGAAACACCCCGGAGGAACCGGATAACTGTATTCAGTGCAGGGCTGGATGATGTGTGGTAAATAAGGCCAAGGCCTAGGCCTACACATGGAATGAGGACAGGAAGAAATATTGAGCAACTAGCCATTCCTTGACTGAGGCAGGGATGCTGTGGGAAAATAGCATGTGATCCTGTCATTAAAGACTAGCTCATACTACGTGTGCACAACGAGGCTGAATGAAGGTTGCCTGGGTAACCTTGTTTCTGGCAGTTCCTAACTTTTGCGTGCTTGACTTTGCAGTCTTAATAATGTTCTTTTAAAGCAGGATTACCCCTTTCCGAGCTGAGCAGCCAGCCAAAGTTTGGTATTTTCTTTGATGGAATCTTGCTTATTTGCAAAGAGCGTACCAAATCCTGCTTCTCTGAATGCAGGAGAACCCAAACCCCGGGGAGAGCTTATCATAGAATCATAGATGAATAGAATATCAGGGTTGGAAGGGACCTCAGGAGGTCACCTAGTCTGACCCCCTGCTCAAAGCAGGACCAATCCCCAACTAAATCATCCCAGCCAGGGCTTAAAAACCAAAAAGGAAGAAGCTTCCACCACCTCCCTAGGTAATGCATTCCAGTGCTTCACCACCCTCCTAGTGAAAAAGTTTTTCCTAATGTCCAACCTAAACCTCCCCCACTGCAACTTGAGACCATTACTCCTCGTTCTGTCATCTGCTACCACTGAGAACAGTCTAGATCCATCCTCTTTGGAACCCCCTTTCAGGTAGTTGAAAGCAGCTATCAAATCCCCCCTCCTTCTTCTCTTCCGCAGACTAAATACACTTCTTTGCGTAGAGCTCCAAGCCTCCAGGTTGTCCTGGCTCTCCACCTCAAACTCTCTCTCACACACAAACTGTTCCCCCAAGCACAGCTCCAGCCCCTGTCTTTTAAAACCCCAGGATTCAGCTTTGACTCAACGTTTTCCTGTGCCTGTGATTTTGGGTGATAGCCACCTGATTACAATGGCATCTTTACATTTATTCTGAATGGAAGGCAACAGCCACAGCTGACTCATTACAAGGTTTAGCCCAACGCACAACAGTTGTACTTTGGGGTGTAATTTTGTAACCTTTTATCATATCCCCTCTTGTTTGTCTCCTTTCCTTTGTTTTTGGTCTCTCTGTAACAGGGCGGTCTGTCCCTGTGGGCCTGGGGCCAGCCCGCCCTGTTTGATTTACAGACCCATCTGGGAAGAGATCTTGTAATTAGCAAAGCTAGTCAGTGGCTCAACGGGGAAGGGGGGCTGGCTGCTGTGTCTGGGCTGGGAAAGAGATACAGTGTGAGAAACCACTGAGCCCCTGCAGCCTGTGTTGGGCTGGGCCCAGAATGACTTTGTGTTGTGTCACTTTGCGAGTTTTTGTTTGAATTCATAACCTGTGCCCAGAGAGAAGGGCCTGAAAGAGCCTTGGGTGTGATGTTAATGTGACAAAGTTGGGAATTTTCTTTGTGCCTCGGTTTCCCCTATGTGTTGCATGATTCACCTGTGGTGGGACAAGGGTGTTTCATCTCTGCAGAGATGCCTAGAAGATCAGGTGTGACTGCCATCTAGCCGCCTGGACCCAGATAATGGGCGGATAGTTTGTAACTTAGCAACTGATGGCCGGGGGGCCACCTTCTGCAAGAAGCCAGCAGGCTATGACTAGTTGGAGAACAAAGTGTTATACAAATAAAATAAAAAACAGCAGGATCTTATTAAAGGGGAAAAGGCAAAATACCACATTTATTGTGAATACAGAAAGAATCCTAGTAAGCAGTTACTTACAGCTATAACATTCCATTCAATTTCATATTTATTCACACATTCATTCATACAAACACACACACACACACACAGGTTCTGCAAGGTTGTTATCATAGTTACCAGCCTTAGAGTTGCTCATGCCAAGCCACTGGCCAGGTGGCCTGGACATGAGGAGGGAGCAGGGCCTCGTCAAATGCACATCTGACGCTCCTGGAAGTTGGTTTGCAGAATCAGACCCCAAAGGTCTCACTTTCTAGAGTCCATTTTTATAGGAATTTCTTCCTAGGCCAGTCTATGGGAATTGCTTCATCATGCTGTTGCTGAATCAATCAGCAGATGGCACATTCCTGACAGTTCCATGCTGCCAGATGTTATCTTGTTCTTTGGTTCTCCCATCCTTGAGGCTGTTGGGTGGATTCCAGTCTGCCCTCCGGGGTCCTCTGGTTATTTCCAGTTGACACCTTCTTCAGCCGATGGACACTGGATTCTTAAGCTGGCACCTCCCTGATCATTCAGTTATTATCCACACCAAGCATCCATCCACATACTTCCTCTATCTCTATTTTAATCACAATTGTTAACAAAGCGAGATGAATACAACAAAAGGGTGGGGAGTCTCTGGGTGCTGTTTCTGTTGTTACAGAGTATTACTTTGAGTCTCTCTCTGTGTGAGTAGTTGTAATTACAAAGAATTGCTTTGAGAACAGACTCTGTCTTAGAATGTACTAACGCAATTAGCAGCTTGCAAGTTTGACACATAGAGGGAGAGAAACAGTACCAAAAACCAAGAGACCTCTTAATTAGTAATACCCTGGAATTTAAACTATGGGGAATCAAACTCATTTGTGATTTTAATACAGAACTTCTTTAATATCATCCAACAAAAGGAAGAGAGGTGGAAGCCAGGTGAACCGTTTTGCCTGGTGGGAAACTCAACAAAGGATAGAGGAGGGGCAGCTGGGCATGACTGAGGCTGGACTGTTGGAAGCAGGACACTCTCCGGTTTGGGGTCTCGGGGGGAGACCCTGGGCTCTGGGCTCAGGGTCTGACGAAGATGGACTGAGCTGTAACTTTCTGGATTCTGTGCTAACAAAGAACTTTCCTGCACTGTGTTCCAGACCATTAATAAACCCTCTGTTCTACAGTGCTGCTGGCTGGGAGTCACTGCTGACTGTGAAGTTGGGGTGCATGACTCCCCTTTGGGGGCATGTGAGGCTTCCCCCAGGTGTCCTATTCAGGTGGACTCATTGCAGGGAGCATGGAACAGGGGGGCTGAATGCTCCGAGGTCAGTCCCAGTAGGTGCTGAAGCCAAGGGGGCTTGCCCTAGTGAGAATGCATCCTGCAGGGTGTCACACTGCAGACGGTGCTGCCTGGGTTTGATTCAGAGGTGTCCAGAGCCCCAAGCCTTTGCACCCGTGACAATTAGTCCTTTCTGAACCGGGCAAACAGGCCAGCAGCAGCCCTACCCTCTCTTCCAGGCCACACTCATTCTTGTTGCTCTTCTTTGACCCCCCTCCAGTTCTGCGATAGCCTTTGGGCTGCGGGGACCTGCACCCCGTATCCAGGCGAGGCTGAATGTTTGATTTAGATGCAGACACTATGATATTCTCTGGGTTATCCTCCATCCCCTTCCTTACGCAACCCAGCTTCTTGTTTGCTTTTCTGACTGCAGCTGTACATTGAGCAAAGGTCTCCATTGAGCAGTCCCAATGCCGCCAGCTCCCTTGCTTGGGTTGATACAGTCTGGGCAGAGCCCTGGAAGCTGTCTGGGTAGGTTAAATGTTTCCGTCCCATGTGCATCACTTCACATTTATCAACATTGACCTTCATTCACCAGCCGGTGGCCCAGAGACCATTCTAGGTGAATATAGTGCAGTCCTGCCTGGTTCTGACTAAGCGAACTCACGGTGTCATCTGCAAGTGTTGCTATCTCACTGCTCACCCTCCTTTTCAGATCATTAATATGTTGAACCCAGGACCGAGTACAGAGCCCGACTGTTAGCCTTGGCCCAGGATAAAAACTGACCCCACTCTTTGCTTCTGACTTCCAGACAGTTTTTGATCCAAGACAATACTTTGCCTCTCATTCCATGATGACTACTTAGCTTCTTTAGTAGCTCTGCTGCAGGACCCAGGGGCACCATTTAGGGAGGGCAGGGGGGCTGGAGCCTCCCCCCCCCCCCCCAGTTTCATACAGGAGTTGTGCGAGCTCCTGTCAGTGGAGCTCCAAGGTGGAGCTCTTAACTACAGCACCAGGTTCTGCAGAGGAGAGGAGCCTCTGGGGCAGGGAGTCAGTGTTTTGTTTACAAACAGAGGCAGGGTGATTAAGATAGGAAAAAGAAAAGGAGGACTTGTGGCACCGTAGAGACTAACCAATTTATTTGAGCATAAGCTTTCGTGAGCTACTGTAGCTCACAAAAGCTTATGCTCAAATAAATTGGTTAGTCTCTAAGGTGCCACAAGTCCTCCTTTTCTTTCTGCGAATACAGACTAACACGGCTGTTACTCTGAAACCTAAGATAGGAAAGCGCTGGTGATTAAATTAAGGATCTGGAAGTCCTTACATGAGCCTGTAAAACAGGAATCTCTGGGAGGGAAGGGAAGGGGTTGTTTTAGAGAGAACATAGGCAGGGACTCAGAAAAAATAAACCCAAGGCCTAGTGTTGCAGAATTTCCGGTGGCCCAGGTTGAGAGGTATATTCATTCACGAGATCTATGCTGTCAGCACAAGTGCCCATATGTCAGGCCACTCGGTCGTCACCAGCCTTTGCCTACCCCTTCTCGCCTCTGGCCCTTGGTATCCTTGGACTTCACTGTAGAGCTACCCACACCCAGGGTCGCACCAGCATCCTTCTCACCATGAATCTCCTCCCTACAATGGCACACTTGATTTCCATTCACTCCCTCCCAACTGCTCAGGGAGCGACTTGCCTTTTTCTAGATTGTGTTTTTCAGCTCAATGGGCTACCAGCCGGAGCGGTCTCATATCAAGGTTCACAGTTCACTTCCTGGTTTTGCCGCAAACTTTGCAAAGTCCTAGGAATGGAATCACTTATCTCCTTGGCCTATTGCCCGCAGACCAACGGGCAGGCAGAACAAGCGATCCAGATCCTCGAGCAATACCTCCATGGCTTTCTCACTTATCGCCAAGCTGACTGGGTGATCCTCCTGCCACATGCAGAGTTTGTGTACAACTCCTCCACCCATGCATCTGCTGACACAGCCCATTCTATGCAACCTGTGGTTTCCACCCTCAACTTCATTTGGCTGCACCTCCAGACTCCCAAATCCCTGCCACAGCAGACGTAGTTGCCCACTTTCACCAAGAGCTTATCAAGCCCATCGAAGCCTCCAAGGAGGCACACAAACATCATGGCAACTGAAAATGCCAAGTCACACCAATGCTATCTGTAGAAGAGAAGGTCTGGTTATCCTCAGAACACCTAACATCCACCCGTCCTTCAGCTAAATTGGACTATCAATGCCTAGGCCTATTTAAGATTGCGGAACAGATTAACCCTGTAGCATTTAGGCTCCAGTTGCCAGAATACTTGAAGGTCCACCTCATTTTCCACGTGTCTGAAACCTTATGTGGAGAATTCCTTTCCCAGATGCTCTGCTTCACCACAACCTTCCTTAGTTGTCCAGGACCAAAAGGAATATACGGTCATGGAAATTCTAGACTCTAAGCGAGTTCAAGGCCTCTTATCTGGTAGACTGGGAGGGCTATGGACTGGAAGAGCGATTGTGGGAGCTGATAGAAAACATCCATGCTCCAGAACTCAGAGGTTCCATCAGAAATAACCCCTGAAACCATGTTCTGTGGCTCCTCGCAGTTGCCCTTGCCGGGAGGATACTGTCAGGGGCCAGCTTGCAGCAGAACCAGTCTCCTGGCACCCAATGAGCACAGCTGGTCCAATAGAAGCTGGACCACCCCGCTGGCTGCAGGAGTCTGCAGGTTGATTCTTAAGCGCAAGAGCAGCAGCAGCCCAGTGCTGCCCAATGCATTCCTAGCCTGCAGCTGTGCTTGCTCCTGCCCCAGCCTGTATCTGCCCCAGCCTCCAGCTCCTTCCTGACCTCTGACTCCCAGCTCAGACCCTTGGCTCCCCCTCCTGACTGCGATTCCAGCTGAGGCTTCGGTCTCTGACTCCTGGCTAGGCTACAAGCCTTGGCTTTGCTCCTAAACCTGCCCATCTGGATTCAGTTCTAACTGGTAGGCCAGACTCTTGCTCCAACCACTAGGCCAGACAGCTAACAACTCGGTCACTGACACCCAGGGATCTTGAAAGGTGTGTTGTGTGGGGTGTTGATCATTGTAGCAGTGAAGATATGTCTGCAGGTTTTGCATCTGTTGTTCTGGCAGGGTCTGGTGCCACTTTGAGTTGGTGGGTCCTGGTCTGTGGGGAGCTTGCTTCTGATGAGCTTGGCGAGGTTGTGGGGTTGTTTGAAGGCCAGAGGAGAGGGTTCAGGAAAGATTTCTTTCAGGATGGGGGCCCCATCAAGCATGGGTTGTAATTGTTTGATGTTACCCCCTAGGGGTTGCAGTGTGGGGTGGTAGGTGACAACTCGGGGTGTGCAGTCAGAGGCCTCCTCCCCCCTGTTCCTGTATTGAAGCAGATTCTCTTCGGACATTTGGGGGGCCTGATCCATGATATAATTGTAAAAAGAACAGGAGTACTTGTGGCACCTTAGAGACTAACAAATTTATTTGAGCATAAGCTTTCGTGGGCTACAATTCACTTCACTGGATGCACAGCATGGAACATATAGTAAGAAGATATATATATATATATATGTATACATACAAATAAGTTGGAAGTTACCATACAAACTGTGAGAGGCTAATTAGTTAAGATGAGCTATTATCAGCAGGAGAAAAAAACTTTTGTAGTTACTTGAAGGCTGCATTTGGCATAGGCTGTTTTGGTTACTGTGAAAGCACTCAGCGCAATGGAAGGAGATTTTCTCTCCAAATCAAAATAAATGTGAAAGTAAAATATGAATAACGGTGGCCCCAAGCACACAGGACGACCCTTGTACTGTGGCTCTCCAGTGTGGCTCGGCAGAGGGGCAAAAGTCCACTCCCAGGACTCCGGCTGCAGGAGCTGGGCCAGAGCTGATAGTTACCTTGTCACACTTTGCATGGACAGTGAAACTCGACCTGGCAGTTTCACTTTGTCGGTGCTCTCACTGTCTGGTCCTCCTGCACTAATGCCGGCATTTCTGGGTTTCCAAAGCCGGTCTTCTTTAAAAGAAAAAGAGGGGACCAGGCAGTTAGTAAATTATTTTACAAAATGGAACTCCTGGGTCGCCACAGCTTGATTGGGCCTCTTTAAAGTACAGGACTGACAGGGGCCTGAGCAAATGGATCCGCAGAAAGCGTCGATCAGGGATTAAAGCAGGGAGCTGGTGACTCAGATTTTCCCTTTCAGAAAAGCCAGGTACAATCCACCGGCCAAAACCTCTGTAATTACATCAGTGCAGAGTTGCTCAGGTGTAACTAGGAGCAGACTGTGACCTGGCATCTTTACAAACCAATGGGAGCCGGCCCGTGAACTCAGCACAGCAAATGCCTCCAACAAAGAGCTTGCAAAGATGTGATGTGACTCCCAGACTCTAGGAACAGCTCCTTGAAGTCCCTGGGATTCCCGCCAAGAGCTTTGGATTTGCTGTTGACCGAGAGGTGACTAGTGCCCTCTGGTGGTGGACGGTAGGGATGAACCAAAAGCTTTTAGATGGAAAAACAGTTGTGTGTTTTTTCCTGTAGTTACAATTACTGTTTCCCTGCTGCGTACAAGCAAACAACAAAATCCCAAACAGGTTCCCTGAAGAGCACCAGTCAGATTTGCTGTCTCTCTGGGCTGGAAGGAAGAAAACACTTCACAGTCTCAACTGGGGAGAAAAAGAAAAAAACCCAAACAAAACCCATTTGACATCACGGTTTTGGAGCGGTCGTGAATATTCGAGAATGAGTGTAATGTCAGTCTCACCCCCCGCCAAGGAGTTACCAACACAAAGTTCAGTACAAGCCCAAGTCTCCCTGCTTACGCCTTGAGGAGAGACAGGAGCTGGTGTCTACAGTAATGACTACTCAAACTTATGTTCCTTTACAAATCAGTTTAATCTAGGAGTGATGACGCATGCTAAAATACCTTAATCACAATTGTATTATTATTGCATGGAAAGAATTAAGCTTCTTTCCCTGCATTTGTAGATTTTAAAGTATTTGGATTTCTTTCAAGTGAAACTTCCATTCTGAATTTCCTTGGTGTATAATGCTTGCTTTGGGATAATTCCAACATCCCTGTAATGTTTTTTTTTTTAACCTTTAGGATAAAGGTTATATGTACTCTCAACCATACCTCCATCTCAGTGCAGATTTTAACAAATCTAGAGTTACAAACAGCATCGTCAGAGATGTAATATGCCCTCGCTTCTTTACAAAGTGGGGAATAAGTGGAAAAGTTCTGAAAAGCAGGATTTTAATGAACCTGGAGCTACCTGATTCCCCCTTGAATGAGGGATCACAGTTGCTCAGCTGGGTGCATGAGGGAGCTCAGTTTCCTCTAAAGCATCTGGCCTAGATCCCCATCAGAGACTGGGGAATATCCAACTGCATGGCCCATGGGTCTGTTTAGATGAGCCAAACCCTACGTTACCAGCAAGGTGCTGTAATATTTGCTGTAAGGTGCCAGCTTCCACGCTCCAGAAGTGAGTTAATTTTTCCCCACAGCTGACCTTGACCATTTGAAACCCAGAACTGGGGATTCACACTGCTGTTACTACTGCCATGTCAAGATCAGACACCCAGGTTCAGGCCTGTTCTACTCACAGTTTTTGTGCTAATTTAGCTATGTTGGGTAGGGTTGTGGCTTCCTACCATAAATAGTTAAATTCGTATGTCAGAGGGACCTCTCAAGTGGAGGGTCTAGCTCTAATGAAACCCTCACAGGTGCTTTTGTGAAGGCTAAATCCGAATTTTAATTTGTCCTTCCTCAAATGGGGAAAGGAAGTGCCCCTTGCATGAAAAAAGCTCACGAGGAATGCAGGTTTCAAAGCCCTGGTTTTCAATATATAATTGTCCCAGGTTCACACTCAGTGCATGAGGTTTAACCCTCCCAGCACCCAGATTCAGATGGCCTGGAGCTTCTGGCACGTCAGTTCCCTTCCTAACAGTTCCATTGTACTGCACGCAACTTGCCACTCTGAGGATCACTAGGCGGCTTCCCACACACCTGCTCTTCCAGAGCCACTCCCCTCCAGTCAACTCAGGAAAGCTGTTCTGTACCTGGCTTTCCCCCTGTGCTGATTGGCCCAGACTCTGCTTTTCTCACCCAGCCTCCGCTGGTTTTTGAGGATCAAGCCGGGGCAATGAGGTCCTGCTTTTCTTGGCTAATGGTTGTCATGGCAACCCCAACTAGTTTCCAGGTGTCAGCACCCCGAGTGGCTGGAACCTGCTTACTTCCCGGCGAAAGTGAAAATGGAACCAGAACAGGGGAACGGTGCAGCATGAAGAGACATAAAGCAGAAGGGAGGGAACCCCCATCCTCAAGACTGATAATGTCTCTACTCCATTCCTGTCATATTCACTTACTCACGCCACATGCAACGTTAAGTGTTTTAAAAACCACAGAGACGCCATAAAGGTAAGGAAGGAAAAAACCTCCCCTAACTTATAACAACCCACAAAGCCCCCGGCCCCTCCATCACATGGTCCAACCTCTTGTGTCGATGCAGTATAAGAATAGCTTATACCCCTTCCCACAGGAGAACATGCTATGCCAGTGTGAATGCATGTAATTGGGGAAGGGGTGCAGAGGTAACACGTATAACTCCATTACACCCCCCTTTTTCCTGCTCCTCACCTCAACACAGGCCACAATTCCGTCTTTTCCCAAAGCATTACACAGAGTTAAACCTCAGGGCCGGGGTAGGTAAAACCGGGAACATAGCTGTTACCAGTTCCCAGTCCGCTTCAAAGACAGAGAATCGGACAATTCCTTAGTAAAGAAACATTTAATGCACACCGTGACAGGGTGTACCAGCCCTGCACTGGCTCGGCAGCAGTTAATCACGCTCTGTGGGGCAAGGAGGCAAAGCTCCCCCGGATCCAGCTGGAACCCAGATATAAAAGGGAGCAACTCAGCTCAGTCTGGGCGGACCGCTGAAGGGAATGGAGGCGCGCTGCTGGTTCCCACAGAGGGAGCGCTGGTACTCCAAGATGCAGAGGCCAGCCAGACTGTGATGACCAATGACTCCCAGGCACCACAGAGGAAGAAGAGGCTGTGGGACCCCCCCGAGATGGCTAACTATAGAGGAATGGGTAGGAAGTAATCCAGGGGAACCTGATGGGGAACTGGTCATAGAACCGGGGCTTGGCTCAGTGTGTTTTGGCAGGATTCCCACTGAGCAGGTGGCAGGGAAACCCTCCACCGCTAGGGGCCTGGGTTGGAACCCGGTGGTGTAGGGAGTGCCCAGGTCCCCCAAACCCAGCTGCCACCCACCGTGAGGCAGTGGCCCACTTCCCCAGCCACTCTGGCCATGGGGCCACACAGCCCTGATGAGGAGGGCGGTGATATTGATTCTGGGCACTAGCCCCCCAGCCCTGCAAGGAAACGCTGCCTTATTGATTCTGGCCACTAAGTCCTGCAGCCCCGCAAGGAAGGGCTGCCTTATTTACTCCGGCCACTAGGCCACATTGCCCTGAAGCTTATGGTGCTCAGTTGGATTGAGCTGTGGGGCTATAATGCCTGCCCCCGTTCCCAAAGGGGAACAGAGTGTACCAGCCCTGTGACACACACAGATATGGTGAACCGTATTTGGAATACTTACGAATAATTTTAAAAACAAAAGCTATTAAGTTCTTATACAGATTCCCCCTCCCCCTTTGTTGCTGTTTGTGTACATTTAAACGCAAGGTTCCAACATACCACCTACCCTTCAGCACCCCCCTACAAACCCATTCCCCTCTGATCTTCTCTCAGGGATGATTTCTCACTCTCTATAGTGCCACCAAAGCATGCAGCTTGTGTCACCTGGATTCTTCCTAGCTGGAGCAGAAAGAAGTGTTTGAAGAGACTGAGATACCACCAGAGCCTTGTCAACAAGTCAAAGTTTGCAAGTGGCATGGGCCACTGTGGGAAGACAAGATACGGGGCTAGACGGACCATTGGCCATTCGTATGTTCTTAAGTCGGGGGTCCTCACAGCTCGCAGTATCCCAGCCCTTGGGTTAAGAGTTTTGTGACAGGCTCAGTTGCCGGTGAAAGAGAAATGTGTAGCAAGTATCCCAAGTGGTGCAGGGATTGGGATCGACACAGAAAATATCCATTCCCTGGACTTCTCTCAGACTGTCACTAGAGGGCACTACCTTCCCCCCAGAAGCCCAGCAAAGTCAGGTTAAAACTGTGCAAACCCTCCCTTCAAAAAGCGCTGCCCCCTTCTCTCATGAAGTGAGACAACAGGGTCCCAGGTTAACGCAGTTACAGCAGCTACCTGTAAGTTCCATAGGCCCCTTCGCCCGAGGGGAACAAATGCTTCCCTCCCGGCTCTTCCGTCCATAAAGCACTCCAAAGCAGACCAGACGTTATCTCAGTGGAAAGAGAAAAGGAGTACTTGTGGCACCTTAGAGACTAACCAATTTATTTGAGCATGAGCTTTCGTGAGCTACAGTGAGCTGTAGCTCACGAAAGCTCATGCTCAAATAAATTGGTTAGTCTCTAAGGTGCCACAAGTACTCCTTTTCTTTTTGCGAATACAGACTAACACGGCTGTTCCTCTGAAACCTATCTCAGTGGAGTGTCCCTAGTAAATGAAACTGGAACAGCGCTGACCTGTATCCAAAGTGGTACAGGGACTGGTCCCCGCCCTCACAGGGGACCCACCTCTAGATCCTGCATCACTCAACTGCTGACTCCCCCATGCTGTCTGTAACTCCAGTATTTATTTATAACCTTCCTCTCCACACAGATCATAGAATCTCAGGGTTGGAAGGGTCCTCAGGAGGTCATCTAGTCCAACCCCCTGCTCAAAGCAGGACCCATCCCCAATTTAATTTATTTATTTATTTTGCCCCAGATCCCTAAATGGCCCCCTCAAGGATTGAACTCACAACCCAGGGTTTAGCAGGCCAGTGCTCAAATCACTGAGCTATCCCTTTCAGATACCATTCCCTCAAAACAGAGTAAGCTGGAGTGAAGGGAAGTGCAGGTAGGGTTTATTATTCTGGTGGGGTCTGTGTATTTCTCGTGTGATTAAGCAAAGAGAGTTAACAGGGCACACTCACCTCTTGAGCACCACCTGTTGCTGCGAGCGGTACTGCAGCCTTTTCCCTGCTCCTGGCCCCCCCACCTCGCTTGGTGGGTCTTCAGTGGCTGAGCCCTCCAGCCACGTGACGGAATCAAAATGAAACCCTTTCCGGGTAACAGAAGTCCAGCAAAACTATCTGCCCTCACCAGCGTCTTCAGCCCTGGCTCTGAGCCCTTTAATTTCAGCCTTTTGCTTGGGCCTCCAAATGAAATTTGTCCCCTTCTTGGCAAAAAGAAAAGGAGGACGTGTGGCACCTTAGAGACTAACCAATTTATTTGAGCATGAGCTTTCGTGAGCTACAGCTCACTTCATCGGATGCTCATGCTCAAATAAATTGGTTAGTCTCTAAGGTGCCACAAGTACTCCTTTTCTTTTTGCAAAGACAGACTAACACGGCTGTTACTCTGTCCCCTTCTTGGGGATACCACTTTGCTGGTGGGGGAACCTGGGCCCAAAGACTAGCCCAGGTTCCAACCCAGGGACACTCAGCACCTCCTAATAGCCATTGATGGTCCTATCTTCCAGGAACTTATCTAGTTCTTTTTTGAACCCTGTTATAGAATCATAGAATCATAGAATATCAGGGTTGGAAGGGACCCCAGAAGGTCATCTAGTCCAACCCCCTGCTCGAAGCAGGACCAATTCCCAGTTAAATCATCCCAGCCAGGGCTTTGTCAAGCCTGACCTTAAAAACCTCTAAGGAAGGAGATTCTACCACCTCCCTAGGTAACGCATTCCAGTGTTTCACCACCCTCTTAGGGAAAAAGTTTTTCCTAATATCCAATCTAAACCTCCCCCACTGCAACTTGAGACCATTACTCCTCATTCTGTCATCTGCTACCATTGAGAACAGTCTAGAGCCATCCTCTTTGGAACCCCCTTTCAGGTAGTTGAAAGCAGCTATCAAATCCCCCCTCATTCTTCTCTTCTGCAGGCTAAACAATCCCAGCTCCCTCAGCCTCTCCTCATAAGTCATGTGTTCCAGACCCCTAATCATTTTTGTTGCCCTTCGCTGGACTCTCTCCAATTTATCCACATCCTTCTTGTAGTGTGGGGCCCAAAACTGGACACAGTACTCCAGATGAGGCCTCACCAATGTCGAATAGAGGGGAACGATCACGTCCCTCGATCTGCTCGCTATGCCCCTACTTATACATCCCAAAATGCCATTGGCCTTCTTGGCAACAAGGGCACACTGCTGACTCATATCCAGCTTCTCGTCCACTGTCACCCCTAGGTCCTTTTCTGCAGAACTGCTGCCTAGCCATTCGGTCCCTAGTCTGTAGCTGTGCATTGGGTTCTTCCGTCCTAAGTGCAGGACCCTGCACTTATCCTTATTGAACCTCATCAGATTTCTTTTGGCCCAATCCTCCAATTTGTCTAGGTCCTTCTGTATCCTATCCCTCCCCTCCAGCGTATCTACCACTCCTCCCAGTTTAGTATCATCCGCAAATTTGCTGAGAGTGCAATCCACACCATCCTCCAGATCATTTATGAAGATATTGAACAAAACCGGCCCCAGGACCGACCCTTGGGGCACTCCACTTGATACCGGCTGCCAACTAGACACGGAGCCATTGATCACTACCCGTTGAGCCTGACAATCTAGCCAGCTTTCTACCCACCTTGTAGTGCATTCATCCAGCCCATACTTCCTTAACTTGCTGACAAGAATACTGTGGGAGACCGTGTCAAAAGCTTTGCTAAAGTCAAGAAACAATACATCCACTGCTTTCCCACTAGTCTTGGCCTTCACAACAAAGAGATCCACAGGTTGACTGTGCGTTGGGTGAAGAAATATTTCTTTTTTGTTTGTTTTAAACCTGCTGCCTATTCATTTCATTTGGTGACCCCTAGTTCTCGGTTTATGAGAAGGAGTAAATAACACTTCCTTATTTACTTTCTCCACACCAGTCATGATTTTATAGACCTCTATCATATCCCCCTTTAGTCATCTCTTTTCCAAGATGAAAAGTCCTAGTCTTATTAATCCCTCCCAATATGGAAGCCGTTCCATAACCCTAATAATTTTTGTTGCCCTTTTCTGAAACTTTTCCAATTCCAAACGATCTTTTTTCAGATGTGGGTTCCACATCTGCACGCAGTATTCAGGATGTGGGCGTACCATGGATTTATATAGAGGCCACAGGATATTTTGTGTCTTCTTATCTATACTTCGCCGAATGATTCCCAACATTCTGTTCGGTTTTTTGACTGTCACTGCACATTGAGTGGATGTTTTCAGAGAACTATTCACAATGACTCCAAGATCTTTCTTGGGTGGTAACAGCTAATTTAGACCCCATCATTTTCTATGTATAGTTGGGATTATGTTTTCCCATGTGCATTTCTTTGCATTTATCAACATTGAATTTCATCTGCCATTTGTTGCCCAGTCACCCAGTTTTGTGAGCTCTCTTAAAACCTCTTCGCAGTCTGCCTGGGACTTAACTATCTTGCGTAATTTTGTATCATCTGTAAATTTTGCCACCTCACTGCTTACCCCTTTGTCCAGATCATTTAGGAATATGTTAAACAGCACTGGTACCAGACCAGACCCCTGAGGGACATCACTGTTTACCTTTCTCCATTTTGAAAACTGACCATTTATTCCTACCCTTTGTTTTCTATCTTTTAACCTGTTACTGATCCATGAGAAGACCTTCCCTCTTATCTCATGACAGCTTACTTTGCTTAAGAGCCTTTGGCGAGGGACATTATCAAAGGCTTTCTTAAAATCTAAGTACATGTTGACTCTTCCCCAGCAAATCATGTTCATTGATGTGTCTGATCATTCTGTTCTTTGCTATAGTTTCAACCCGTTTGCCCGGTACTGAAGTCAGGTTTACCAGCCTGTAATTGCCAGAATCACTTCTGGAGCCTTTAAAAAAAAATGGCCTCACATTAGCTATCCTCCAGTCATTTGGTACAGAAGCTGATTTAAATGATCGGTTACAGATAGTTCTGCAATGTCACATTTGAGTTCCTTCAGAACTCTTAGGTGATACCATATGGTCCTGGTGACTTATTACTGTTTAGTTTATCAATTTGTTCCAAAACCTCCTGTAATGACACCTCAATGTGGGACAGTTCGTGTTCCGTTAGTGACTGTCACGGTGCTTTACTGTGAGCTCGACGTGCCCGTGGGGTCCTGTGTGTGCTGCTCACCCTGATGCAATCTAGAGACAGGAGAAGCAATGTTTCAACACAAAGAAAGAGACTGATTTATTTCTCTTTTCTCTGTTACATATGTTTTTACTTCATTTACAATAAATCAGATCCATGACAAGCTGGGGAAACTGGTGCCATGTAAATGTAAGTCATGGTCAGGTGAGGTGCGGAAAGCAAAGATGGGAATAATTATATAGACACACTACAGGCACTCAGCAAAATGCAAATGCAAAAACTCAACGCTGTTAGAAGAAACTCCACACCTATTTGCTATGTGGATATTAGAAAGCAGCAGAGCTGGAGGGTAGGTTTGCGTAGAGACAAGGATGGTTGCACTGTCCCTCTGAGTAGAAACAGCTGCTCAGTATCAGAAGCTAAACTCTGCTCTGCAGTGATGCTTACAAAACACTTGACAATGGCTGGGTAGCTGATGGGCTGAGACCACTGTCCATTTCGCTGACCAGTATTGTCTGCCTCTGCTCCTGCATCTGTCTGCTGGTTCCCTCCTGTTGTCTCTTGTTGCAGACTGTAGACTCTTTGGGGCCAGACACAATGGGGTCCTGGTCCATGTCTTGGCTACTAGGCGTGACTACAAGACAGGTAGCTAATAATAATTAGCAGCAGCAGCAGCAGCATATGCCATAGTCTGAGTCATTTGCAACACGAATGTCATTGTTACACAGGTGGGGAAAGTAACTCACTTCAGAAGGAGGTCTTGGTGTGTCCAGGGAAGGGAAAGGATCCCCCATGTTCTCCGGATCTCCAGTCTCCTGCTCTATTGTTGCCACGAGTGGACTTCCTCCTTTATTCAAGAGAATGACTTTCAGTCTCGTGAATGAAGTCACGTATGGCCTCAGCCTCAGTGGTTTGGGAGTTCTGCTGGAATATTTCTGCCACCTTTTCCAACTTCCTTTTCAGCAGTTGCCTCTCCGGGTAGTTGTCTGGAATGGCAAAACCTGTTTTGTACATCTCAGCTGCCTCCCACACTGACTTCTGCTGGTACAAGAGGAAATTTCCCCAGTGAAGGCAGACTGCCTGCTGACACTTCTTGCTGAGGCTGGGCATTTCACTCAGGAGATTGAGATAAATCTCTTCTCGGTAGTGAGGTGTGTTTTCTCCATACATTTCAGCTAAAGCCAGCCTTGAAAACACAGAGGCTGGATCTTTCTGCACAGCCTTTTTGAAGGCCTCAATAGCTGCTGCCAACATTTCTTCTCTTCTGCTGGATTTGGCCCCCCACACCTGTATCTTGTAGCAATAACCAAGGTCATAGTGAAGGAGATGATAATTGGGGTTCAGAGAGATTGCTCGCTCTAGAATAGAAATTTTTTTTTCTACGAATTCCCCTTCAAAGAACTTGGCTGCATGTCTCAGGACCTCAGGGTCCAGGCTATTCTGAACAACATCTTCTAAGAGGGCTTCTGCTTGCTGTCTATCCGATTTCTTAAGGATCTCGGCTAAATACACCTTAGCTTCATAGTTTTGCTGCTGTTCAGGGATAATGTCTTCCAACTTCTCTCTGGCTTCATTCCAAGACGTAGAATTGTATGAGTGATCCCATGATGCAAAGGCTGCGATTGCCAACCCAGCAAGAAATTCCCCATTTGCTTCGTCTTCTCTTAACGCCATTTGGAAACACTCTGTGGCTTCTTTGCCATTGCGGAAGCCTGCTGCCAGGAGAGACCAGCCTTTCTGTGCATGTATCTCAGGGATCTGAGCTGCATGTGGAGAGCGGCTCTTCAGGGAGCTGCAGATCTTTCTGACCTTGTCCAGGTAAAGTTCAACCAAATCATAGTGGGCCAAGTGATAATAGATCCAGGCGTAGTTTCCGTAAATGACCAGGACCTGCCGGGGGAAGTTATCTGGGTGATCTCTTTGCAGAATCTTTTCGGCTTCTCTAAGGCTTTGCAGAGCGTTTTCATATTGCCCTTGCAGGTGGCAGAGATAAGCCTGCATGGCAAGGAGCGTGGGCTGGTTCTGGTAGTGAGTGTGGGCAATCCTGAGAGCCAGAGTTTGGAGGAGGTGAACTGCATCTACCTGGTCTCTGATTTCAAAGTTCCAGGTGAAGTGGCACTGGAGGGCCTGCAGCTTCTCCTTCAGACGCAGGGTGCTGTAAAGAGAGGGGAAAATGAGACTCCATTTGGGCTGAATGAATTTCCACTACATGCTACAATCATGGGTCAGTGATTACAGAGTGACAGGGTTTCTTTCTGGTTAAAAGCAAATTGCTCAGTGGCAACAAAGAACTAAGCCTGGATTTCAGTGTCTGATGTCCTCACTCTCCCATGCATGGGACCAGTATGAATGGGTTGAATCTAACCTTTGTGAAATCCTCTTAGTACTTCCTGTGTCCTAGAAAGCAACACTGCAAAACCCCATGACTCATTGCAGTAGATGCAGCCTGTGGTATTTGTTATGTCACAGAAAGCTCCCCGCTTTGTAACTTCAGGAGAATTTCTCAGGGGGGAAATAACAATGTACAAAACATTTGTTCAAAATGTGTTTCCCTGTTTGAATGCTCCTCCAGCACCAGAGCTGCTAAGTGAGAGTATTTAGAAGTGACTATTTTGTTGTGCAGTTCACCTTTAGGGCTGAAGCTAGCTATTAACTGGACTATTTGATGTGTGTTATTCCAAGCCAAAATGTACATCATGATGTCACAACACAGAGTTTACAAAAGAAAGGGATTTCCCATGTAAGAACTTGGTGAATCTGGAGCTAAGGTTGCAAATGCAGTATGGACCAATAATGTAAGGTATGGGGGTTAACCTTTATAGAAATGAAATTTTTAGGGAGCTGACATCTAGAAAATTGAACCTTCAGGGTGCGCTTAAACCCCCTCAAACATTGGAAATCATCTGGCTGCCCACTGGGGTCATTTATGTCCTGGGATACGTATATGTGTGAGTGGAGAGAGAGTCTCGCACTGACTTCAATGGCGGCCATTTATCCAAGGAGACAGGAAGGGCCTGACTCTCATTTACACAAAGGCTAGTTCCCAGCCCGCTGGCAGCGTAAAGCGAGTGTAAATGGAAAGGCCCCTTCGCACGGCCAGGGTGCTGTGAAATGGCCGCAGGGTGTGCCTACCCTGCAGTGAGAGGTGGGACCGTAGCATGGGCTGCCCTTCCGGCACTAGCTGTAACCTAGATATCACAGCTAAAAACAGCAGTGACGCTTGGCGGTGCAGGACCTGCAAGCCCATCTGGCCCCCCAGGTACGTACTTGTGTTTCTAGCCCACATCTGGGTCTGTGCCACTGCGGCTTCACTGCTCATTTTAGTCCCACTAGTTAGATTAAAGCTCGCACGGGGATGCCTACCTGAGCTAGACACACCTGCGACTGCACTGTAGCCATAACCTTAGTATCAATGGGAACGGGGCCCACTCTAGTCAGTAGGCAGGAGAGAAATGTAATGGGGAGATTCTGAGGGTCGGCAGAATGTAAATATTCTGTCTCCGGACATTTAATTGAGACAATTGAGGCCTGTTACACCCCTCCCGCTGCTGTGCATCCTGCATGCAGATGTGGTTGCCCCATCTCGAAACAGATAAATTGGAATTGGAAAAGGTTGAGAAAAGGGCAACAAAAATGATGAGGGGCATGGAACGGCTTCCATGTTAGGAGAGATTAATAAGACTGGGACTGCTCATCTTGGAAAAGAGACGACTAAGGGGGGATATGATTGCGGTCTATACAGTCATGACTGGTGTGGAGAAAGTAAATAAGGAAGTGTTTTTTGGAACCTGAAATATGGTCACCCTGGAACAAGCACCACACTGAACAATAGAACAATCCCCCGCCCCCCCCCCCGCGTCTTGTTAGACTCACAGGACTCCCCCCTCTGCCTTGCTAGACACATAGCCCCCCCCGCACTCCCTCCAGCTGTCCCTGCGCTGTGGTCTGGTGCCGGTGCCCTGCGCTCAGGGTGGTGCTGGGGGGGCAGTGGGGTGACATGGTCTCAGCTCCAGGCTGAGCGTTCACAAGAGCCCCCCGCCCCCCCTTGCAAGCAGCTGGTTCCCCTCCCTGCAGCCTCCCCCGCGCTGTAGCTCCGGGCTCCTGCTGCTGCTGCCTTTTCTCTCTGCAGTTCCTGGGCTGGTCCCATCCCACCCCCCCGGCTGCCCCTTGGCTCCAGCTCCCCAGGGATCAGAGTTAATCTCTCCCCCCTCCCCAACACCCGCAGCCAGGTTTCCTGAGCTGTAGCTTTCGAAAGCTTAGGCTCAAATAAATTGGTTCATCTCTAAGGTGCCACAAATCCTCCTTTTCTTTTTGTGAATACAGACGAAGACGGCTGCTACTCTGAAACACAACGGAGAGGGGGACAGGGCTGGGGGGGGGCACTCTCTTACCGACTCCTCCGTTGATGCGGAGCGAAGCCGGAGTGACAGCTGGCCAGAGGGGGAGCTCTCCGTGAAGGTGGAGCGAGGGGAGCTCGCAGGGCGAGGTGCCAACAGTGACCTGCACTAGCCCTGAGAGGCACCAGCCTGGAGAGTCAACAGGACGCAGAATTACCCCAGAGTGACCCCGCCCCAGAGCTTTCAAAGCCGGAGATTTACAGCCCCAGAAATGCGCAGAGGGGGTGGAAAGCTGTCTGACTTTAGCCCTGGCTGGAAATGTCCCCCCCGCCCAGCGACCCCAATGCTCCTACCTCATTGCGCTCCGCTGAGTCCCAGCCCGGCCAGGGGAGGTGACGGCTCCTTTCACTGCCCCGGGTTTCTTCCCAAGGTGTGGACGTGCCCGGTTCTGGGAGAGACCCGAGTTCTGCCCGGGCAGGCTGGACTGTGGCCGCCCGGACGATGCTGCCCTTCTTATGCAGGGCGGGTTGCTAGCTGGGGATCTCACTGGTTTGGCTGGGGAGCTGCATTTCCCCGGAAAGCGGGAGTGAGCAGCAGAAAAGGAAACTGAAACTTAACTTTCACTTCCACTTGTCAGCTTCAGCGTCCCCTCAGCCTGAGTCGCCACCTGCAGCTCCCTGGGTGACATGGGACTAGTTATGGGGGGGGGGGGGGTGTCGGTGTGTGGGTGTGGGTGGGTGTGGGTGTGGGTGTGTGTGGGTGTGTGTGGGTGGGTGTGTGTGGGTGTGTGTGTGTGTGTCGGTGTGTGGGTGTGTGGGTGTGGGTGTGTGTGTGTGGGTGTGTGTGGGTGTGGGTGCGGGTGTGTGTGTGTCGGTGGGTGTGGGTGTGGGTGTGTGTGGGTGTGGGTGCACACACGCGCTTGCACACGTACAATCCTGGCCTGGGCTTCCCAGCACACGGACGGGGTCACTCACCATCCCCGCGCCGCGGGCGCTCCCTGCTACGCCCCCAACCAGCTCCACAGCCCCCTGCCCCGAACCGGTTGCCCGCGTCCCGGCCCCGGCCAGCCCTTCCCCACCACCGGGGGGTGTTCGTATCGCCCTCACGCACTTCCAGGGCCCTGCCTGGGGCACGGAGCAGCGAGGAGCAGAGGGCGATGACGGAGGCAGGGCAATTAGCCAAAGGTGAGAGCTTTGTACCTGCTCCCCCAGGTCTCCGCCTCTCCCCGAACCTCCCCCAGCTTTATCCGCGCAGGGTGCGACTTTCCAAAGGGCCCCCCCCCCGGTTTAGTCACCCAGGCCCCATTGGCTGCCAGCGTGATCCCTGCTCCTCAGTCACTTGGGCACTTTTGAAAATGCCTCCCCCACATACAAATTAAACCCTCTAAAGTGAGGAAATAACAGTCAGGTTGTGACGTTATTGACATGACCTGCGACCGTATAGATCATTGTTCCAACCACTGTTATATAGTTGCAGCAAATATTGTACAGAGGTTGTGGTGTGAGGTGTCTATGGAGAGGTTAGGGTTGGCTGGGTAGGATTATGATGGGTCTATCGTTGTTGTGGTTGAAGTGATGAACATTGGCTATGTACTTGTATCTCCATGTGCTTGATTCTAAGTAGCCTCAGGGAAGCATTTGGTCAGCTTCTTGAGAAGGGACTATTCTCAATAAGTGCCCAGTCAAGAAACGCTTAACTGACAGTGGACCTTGGGAGACTCCAATTCACATGAGAAGTCTTCCTGGGAATGTTCAAGGTAGCATGTGAGCAATGGCTGCTCTCCCTGTAAAAGAATTGAGTCATGCAGGGACATGTGACTTGCCCAAGTGACTCCAGACGCCATCTTGCTGCTGTGATTTTCCACAGTAAGAACAAAGGGGTGTCCTTCCACATGGCAGAGGATATAAAAGGCCCTGGAAATCCCTCCATTTTATCTTCAATCCTGTTTCTTACCTTTGGAGAGACTTTGCTACACTGAAGCTCTGAACAAAGGACTGAATGACCCATCCCAGCTGGGGATGTTCTCCAGAGACTTGATTTGAACCTGCCGTTTATTCCATCACTACGACATGCCTGAACCAAGAACTTTGCCATCACTGTATGTCATTGATTCCATTTAAGCAATTTTAGCTCTCATCTATATTTCTTTCTTTCAATGAGTAAACTTTTAGATTCTAAAGGATTGGCAACAGTGTGATTTGTGGGTAAGATCTGACTTGTATATTGACCTGGGTCTGGGGGTTGGTCCTTTAGGTTTGGGAGAACCGTTATTCTTTTACTGGGGTATTGGTTTTCATAACCAGTCGTCCCCATAACGAGTGGTCCTGGTGGTGATACTGGGGAACTGGAGTGTCGAAGGGAATTGCTTGTGTGACTTATGGTTAGCCCGTGGGGTGAGACCAAGTGATCTGTTTGGCTGGTTTGGTGTGCCTTAATAGTAGTAAAGGAAACCCAACCTTGGGCTGTAACTGCCCTGCTCTAAGCAATTTGTCCTGAACTGATACTCTCCGTTGTGTCCCGCCAGAGGCTGCATCGTTACCCAGGTTCCCTGTGCAGCCTCACCTCTTCCCTTTGTACTGCCGCATGCTGGTGCGCTCCTCAATGAGACGATCGCGTTCTATCTCCGTGGGGCCCCTGCCTGGTTCACTGCGCTGTGGGGACAGTGTGGGGGTCTCTTCTGTTCCGTCCTACATCGGTTCTTACGCTCTGCTCCTCATTGCAGTGTCTGAGCGCTTTCCAGCTGTGCATTAATTACTGTGACTCACACCTGTCACATGTTTGGTTTCTCCTCTCCCAGAGGGAGAAGCGTCTTTCTAGAGGGTTTTTTAAATGTACATTTTGTTTTGTTTCAGAAGGTGGAGGATGTAAAGGGGGGAAGGCCGGTGGCTAGTTGCCATTTCCTTCTCACTAATAGGGAGGAGCTGGCTGTGAATCTGAAGGTGGAAGGCAACTTGGGTGAAAGTGACTACACAGCGATGAAGAGTTTGTGATCCTAGGGGAAGGAAGCAGGGGGAGCAGCAGCATAAAGATAATACACTTAAAAAGCCGATTTCAACAAACTCAGGGAATCGTTTGCCTGGTTCTCTGCCCTCGATCGGTAGGGGAGACTGTCCCGTCATTGAGGGGTGAGGGGGGAACGGCCAGCACCCTAGGGCCACATCTAGAGCAATTTATTTAAAGGGGATGCAAAGCCGCGGTTGCTTTTTGTTGGGGGGTGTCGGTGCCTGAGGCCTGGGCTTGCGAGGGTTAACGGGCTCTGACCAGCTCCCAGCTGAGAGCTCCTTGCTGGAGATGCATAAAGGGCTCCTGAAAGGGACAAATCCCATCATGTCCCGTGTGCTCCCCAGCCCCGGTCATCCGAGGCTCTCAGAGCAGCCCGAGGCCTTGCCAGCCGAATGCATTCTCCCCAGAGTGAGGCAGGCTGGCAGGGGGTGGGGCCTCACCATAGCCTGCTGCGTTTCCGGCCCAGCTCTTTCTGATTCCTCACGCTCCCTTTAGGTTTCATTTCTCTGCGGTTCAGCTTCCTGATCTCTGTGCAAAGAGCTGGCAGGTGCCCAGGACGGGGAGGGGGGGCAGCAGGAGAGACGTCACCCACCCTTCCCCTCTGAACATCCCCCTCCCCACACCCCCCTCCTGCGAACACTTGGACGACTCACATGCATGCCCCTGTGAGCACATTCCCCCCCCACACTGCTGTGCTGGGGCTGATCCTGGCTCTGTGGGGCCCTGCAGAGGGTTGCAGGGGTTGGGTGGCATAGAAGCCGGGCTGCGTCTGCCCCTCATGCCTGGTCTCTGTGCAGGGTTGAGTAACTGGGGTGTCCAGCTGGTGGGAGGGAGCCGCGTTCCCCATGGGCTGTTAACCCTCCGAACCCCTTCCTGTTGTCAGCTCCCAGTGGCTATGTGAGCAGGGAGTGACTGAGCTCTCCTCTAACATCTAGTGATGGGCTGGGGGAAAAAGACTTCTGTATTTACATGAGTACATAAAAGGTTGTTACAAGGAGGAGGGAGAAAAATTGTTTTTCTTAACCTCTGAGGACAGGACAAGAAGCAATGGGCTTAAATTGCAGCCAGGGAGGTTTAGGTTGGACATAAACTTCCTACAGTTGCTGTAACTACAGGGTTTGGCAGCTCCCTGGCACGGTGAGTCGCTCCTGCCCAGATCACAAGACTAGGAGCAACGTCCGGGTCAAATTGTCGTATAGACATCCACCTTTTACCAAAAAAGCCAAAGAAAGAACAAAAAAGATAAGAACGTTCAAAGCACCTTATTTGTGTTTCTATTGCATTTGGGTCTAGTAAACAATAGAGACACCTGTACATTGTTTTTATTATTGAGTCTGCAAAATACAAACCCAGTGAGCTTTCCCGCTACCCACCGAGCGCTGGGTTCAGTGGTGGGACCTGAGAACGTGGCATCGCAGAGAACAGCGGGTGGCGGCAGAGAAGCAGCAGCAGCGCCGGGGTGACCGATGGTGGCAGAGGGAAGGGTGGCAGCAGGGTCCGTTGTGCTCGATGCACATCCTGGATGGGGGTGGGAGGCGAACCCACATGAAGGCCCCTCTGAGCTCTGGGTCTTTGCTGACCAAGGACAGCCAACTGTGAGTGGGGTGCAGTGGAGGGAGAGGGGATTGATGTGCTAATGGGACATTCATTCCTCAGACTTTCCCACCAGCAGCTGGGAAACTGAGGCAAAAGACACTGCCCTGTGTTAAAGGGGAAAAGGACTGAAAGGCAAAGGAGGAGTGTGTGTGTGTGTGTGATAAGAAAAGAGATCCTTATGGCTTTCAGTCTCCCTAGGTTCGGCCTCCCTGTCCAGCGTCTGTCATCCGGTAGGATCCCTTCTCCTGCAAAGAGGACCCCTCCCACCCTAAATAATGAGGAATCAATCAGTAAAGGTAAAATCAAATAAAGTGTATTGAAGGGTTTATAACAAAGAGTGGGACAAATAAGAAGGGGAATAAAGAGCAAAATTGCGCAATACAGTGATTACCCCCAAACTCAACCCTACAAAACAGATATAAAAACCGTCTTCACAGATCAAAGCGACAGCAGGTGCTTGGGACCTCAATCCTCTGGCTAACGGCAAGGCTTTGGAGAGGAGCTCCAAGGAGTCCCTTGATGTTCCTTCGTGGCCATAGGAAAACAGAACAAATGGTACGCTCAGGAGCACAGCGATGGACGATGAGAAAGGTAAGTGCTGTTTCTTCTCCTCTCTTCTCTTTAGAGGTGAGGAAGCTGTTGGAGGAAAATCCCTAGGATGGATAGATGTCTGCAGGTAAGACCCACGACCCGTGACCGTCCCTGGCTGCCACTCAGTTGGACAACCCTGAGGCCATGTTCGGGGCACCTTTTTATACACTGGCCCGGGAAACCCCTTAGAAAAGGCGGGAAGCCCCTTCTGGGAAACCCCTTAGGAAAACCAGTTCTGACTGGAAGTTGTTTACAACTCCAGGAGAAATAAAAGAGCGGGAAAATGGACCTATAGCTCACGTGGGCATAAAATTCCATTTTGAAACCAACATGGATTCCTGTAGTCACAAAACATACGAAAATGAACCCACCTAACAAAAGTGTGCTGTGGGGTTGGCTTGGCTCATGATCACATGTGTTTGAATGTGGTTGTGATGTTTTCTCAAACTAATGCTGGGTTCCCTTTCCCTTTCAATAGCAGTTGTCTTTTGTAAAACACAGAGTCAGTGCCTGTGAGTGGGGACGTATTGTCTCTTGGAGGCGTCCGGGGCGGTGTTAAGTTTTCCCAGATTACTGCGGTGGGGGGGCTCGAGCCAGTTCTTTGTGGCAGTGTTAGGAGGAACCCCTAGATATTGAACCTGTGTGGGTGCTGCTGACTCCACCATGCAGAAGGGTGAAGTTACATTGTGGTAGGCCACGCCTAGAGGTGCCACTCAGGTCAGGGCCTGTTGTATTAATTTAGATGGGCCAAAGGTGTTAACTACTCCTGAGGGAATTCTGCACCAAAAAAATAAAAATTCTGTGCACAGTATTTTAAAATTCTGCAAATTTTATTTGTTAATAAGTAAATGTGGATGCTCCAGTGTGGCAGTGGGGAGCACAGGCCACTGGCTGCACGGAAGTGGGAGATCACTCTGCAGCACCCCCCGACCCCCCAGGACAGGACTCGGCAGTGAGGTTGCTCTGGACCCTGATACAGCGCAAGGGCTGGACCTCCCCCGAAACTCCCAGGGCGCTGCCCCTCTGCACCGGGCACACCAGGTGTGGGCAGGCAGGCTCAGCCCAGCAGGATCCAAGTGTGGAAGGGCTTAGTGTGGGGGGCAGGGGCATGTTTTCTGCACACACAGTGGTGCAGAATTCCCCCAGGAATAGTAACATAACCCAGTCACTGTCCAACACTGACCAGTTGGAAAAAGGTCCAAGGGGTGGTATTCAGGGACCTCAGCCTGCTTAGTACTGTGGCAAATGCTTCCAGCTCTGGTGGGGCCTGATGTTTACACAACCGCTAGAAACGTCCCTGCTTTGTGTGTCTGAGTGGAGATGAGATCAGGAGGAGATGGGTGGGCCAGAAGAGAGAAGAAACTCTGGTTATTGCAGATATCTAGAGGGAGACCAAGTCCTGTCCCTTATCCAAAAGGCCAGGCCCATCCTGCCTCCCTCTGAGGGTCCCCTTCCTCTCCTCCACTGAGATCTGGGCAGTTCAGGACACAGTCAGAGGGGGCTGGATGGATGCCTCTATGCAGGGCCAGGATTGGGACAGAGGAGACACACACAGAACTGCATGCTCAGGAGAGTTTATTCTTGTTGTGGGCTGCAGCCACTGAGGGGAAGGGGCAGGAGTGTAACTAGAACAGACACACTTCGGGGAAGAGAGTTTGCAGCTGGGGAAGTGAGATCTAGTCTCTCAGGGAGGGAGAGGACTGTCCCTTGATGCAGCAAAGGCATCGGAAAGTCTGGGACCTTGTCTGATCATGCCCAAGGAGCCCAGTTCTTTTGCATCCGAGGCGCTGAGCTCCCCCTTCAGGCGCAGGCGAGCGACTCTCCTCGCTAGGGTCGATACTTGCAAACGTAGCCATTTTTCGTATGACAGTCTTTATCATTCCAGTTCTTAAAATGTAGAAGGCAAAACCAATCACTGGGGCAATGGAAGGGCGAGTGGGGCCATTCCTGCCCTTATAGTGATGTCTCTCCTCATTGCACACTGCTGAGAGAAGACCCCAGCTCCTGTGCATGAGGCTGCAAGGATGAGGAGGCTGGAGATGAAGGCCCATGTGTCTCAGACAGGGACAGGCTCCATGGTTCCATGAGGGATGCTGTGTCAGAGTGATAGTGGAAGACCCTTGTGACATTGCACCCCATAATGCTTTATGGAAATCTGCTTATGAAAGTAAATAGGACATAACTGGAATATATTTTAGGTAACATATCTCTGCAAAGGTTATGGTCTACTGAATATATCTGTATGCATGTATCATTTTTGTACTCAAAGTTATGAATATTGGCTGTGTACTTGTTTGATTTTAAGTAGCTTTAGTAAGGCATTTGGTCAGCTTTGTTAGAAAGGAATTTGCAAGTTAAGTGCCCAATCAAGAAACACTTAACAGACAATGGATCTTGGAAGACTCCAATCCACATAAGAAGTCTACCTGAGGACGTTCAAGGTAGCATGTGAACAATAGCTGCTACCTGTAATTTCTGAGTCATGCATGGACATGTGACTTGCCCATGTGACCTAAAACTCCTGTTTGTAGCTGTATTCTACATAGGGAGAGGGAGGGGTGTCCGCCCACAAGAGAGTCTATTTAAACCCCTAGGAGACCTCTCCATTTTGTCTTCAGCTGGCTCAAGAGATAGCCTCTCCACCCCAAGGGATACCTGAAAGAAACTGGAACAAAGGACCGTAACCATAGGGGTGTGAGTGATTGCTGGACCCAGACTAGAAGGAGCCTAGTCTGCAAAAGAAGCTTACTGAAACATCTCTGAGCGTGAGGTTTCCTCTGTAATCACTTTCTTACTGTATTAGGTTTAGACTTGTGTGCTTTATTTTATTTTGCTTGGTAATTCACTTTGTTCTGTCTGTTACTACTTGGAACCACTTAAACCCTACTTTTTGTATTTAATGAAATCGCTTTTTACTGATTAATTAACCCAGATTATGTATTAATACTTGGTTGGGGGGGGGGGGAGGGGGAGAAACAGCTGTGCATATCTCTCTAACAGTGTTATAGAGGGCGAAGAATCTATGAGTTTATCCTGTATAAGCTTTATACAGGGTAAAACAGATTTATTTGGGGTTTGGACCCCACTGGGAGCTGGGCATCTGAGTGTTAGAGACAGGAACACTTCTTAAGCTGTTTTCAGTTAAGCCTGCAGCTGTTGGGGGACATGGTTCAGACCTGGGCCTGTGTTTGCAGCAGGTAAGCATGTCTGGCTCAAACCAGGCAGGGCACTGAAGTCCCAAGCTGCCAGGGAAAACAGGGGCAGAAGTAGTCTTGGCACATCAGTTGGCAGCCCCAAGGGGTTTTCTGTAATCCAACCCGTCACAACCCTCTTCTATTGTGTTGGAATATGTCTGATGAGAGCACGACGGGGCCTCTTGGTGCTAGGTGCTATGCATGCACATACCAACAGACAATCCCTGCTCCGGAGAGTGCACAGTCTAAGGAGACAAGAGGTGGGAGGGGAAAGTGAGGCCCATAGTGGGGAAGTGACTTGCCCAAGGTCACCCAGGAGATCAGTGGCAGGGCTGGGAATAGAACACTCAGACTCGTGAGCATCTGAGGCTGGGCGAGTCTGTGTGACTAGCAGAGCCCCATGAAGAATGAGTCATTCATGAATTAGCGAGTGAGCTTTCCCTGTTCACCCAGCTCTCTGTCCTATTGTCAGTGAATGGGATGAGACCTTCAGCCCCGCTCCACCCCCCACGCCACTCCAGCAACATGGACAGCAGAAAGCTGGCTTAAATGGCCAGCTGGGGATTCCTCTTGCATAGGGGAATCCAGAAGAGAGACATCTGCCTTTGCCCAACCCTGGCCTCCCCAGCATAGGGGACAGGCTGGGATGTGGCGGAAGCTCCTGTGCTCTGGCCGTCCAGGTTGTTACTGCCGCTGTCAAAGCAGTCCTGAGGCTGCTCTAAATTGCCCCGGGGCCAAAATAGCCCCCTGGCTGCCTCCAGAATCAGGGTGCCAAAGGCACCAACTGAAGAACCCATACCCTGCCTGCACATCATCTAGTGGACAATAGCTCTGCTTGGGTCTTTCCGTTTAACTGATTGTCTGGGACCAAATGTACTGTATGGCCTGCCTTTGACTGGAGCTGAACCTCAAACTGGGATGCGTGGGGGAGGAGTTATCAGGTGAGTTGAGAGGAGAGGGAGTGGCAGTGTGAGCTGAGGGAGACAGGCAGGCTGACAGGACAGGGGGCCATCTCCACAGAGAGAGCTGGAGGGTGTGGCTAGGGTCCTGTCTTGGCTGCTTTGTTGGTGCATTTGTGTTTGAACCATCTGCTTACCCCTGTAATTCAGCAGCTCAGTACAGTACTCGACACCACGATCATTGTTTGGTTCCCTGGTGTTCCAAGCTTTGTAGTGATACAGGGAGCGATCTCTCCACCTCCAGCGTCTGTACTGCAGAGACAGGGGAGAAAAGCCTTTGGGTCCCCAAAAGAAGAGATCTCGGTGATAAGGCACAATAGAAACACCTAAACCCAAAAGAGAAGCTCTGACTCTCTCCCACTTCCTGAGTAGGGCAAAGGGCCATGGGGCAGTGGGTGGGGAGAGACCAGCTCAGGGGGACAGAACCTGAGACGCTGATCTAATAGTAACACAGCACATGAACTTCACCTTCTACCTTCCAAGCTCTTTGCTTGAATTAACAAATCTCCACACCATGAAGCAGTCACTCTGGAGTGTGTTCTAGTCCCTAATGGGCAAGGCCCGCCATGGGGCACCGGTGGTTTTAAGCAAAATAAAAGTGAGTCTGTGATGGAGATGTTGGATGGATCAGGGAATGGGACACGGGGCCTTTTCCCCTCTAGTGGGCTCATCACCAGTCTGACCCCAAGTTAGCAGGACTGGCTAGCTCAGTAGAATCAGAGAAGGGGACACGGGGCCTTTCACCTCTAGGGGTGCTGCCTCTCGTCTGGCCTCAGCTCATGGGGGGACTAGCTGGCTTTGGGGGGTCAGAGAACTAGTTCCAATCCATTGCCAGGTTGTGGGGAGCTGGATGCCTGAGGAGACTAGAGAACGGGACACAGAGTCTCTCACTCCTCCTGTTCTGAGTCCAGCCCAGCCTCCGGTCTGGGGCGGGGGATCCAGGGCCTGAGTCTGCGCATGCTGTTCGGGGAGCCTCTGGACCCCAGCGCCTCTCTAGCGGTGGGGAGTGAGAGGAAACGGATGGAGACAATGCTTCAGGTGGAGCTTGGTAAGTTTACGAAGGGGGTGGCGTGACGGGGTTGCCGGCCATAGCACGGGCTGGACTCGGTGACCCCGTAGGCTCTTTCCAGTCCTATGTTCATAACGGCTCTATCCCCCTCTGGGGCCTCCTTCCTAGCCTGTGACTCCTCCCCCTTCGTGTCCCTGCCCTAAGGAGCTGGGGGCTCTCCTACAAAGAACCAGGCGAGGACGGGATCCCCAAGCTGAGGGAGCAACCAGCAGTGTTAGGGGCAGTGCATAGGTCTCTGGGGAGCAGAGGCTCAAGTCTTGGGCAGGAAAAAGTGGCTAGGAAGCTTGTTGAGAGTCGAGTGGGGACGAGATGTGGGGTGCAGGGGGAGGGCACGGCACATTGCATGAGCTGGGAGGGTGTTAGGGAGACGGGGCAGTAGTTGGAGAGGCAGGTGCAGGCCTAAGGTTGGTTTGATGGAGGAGACCAGGGCCTGGTCCTAGGCAGCTGCAGACTCTGCAGTTAAGTGCTTCCCTCCTCTTCACCATGTCTTCAAGTACCTGAGATGCCCATCACCTGCAGCAGAGGCCACCAATTCCCACGCACCCCTCAGCTAGCACACAGTCGTGCAGAAAGTGCCGCCTGAATGATTTTGGGGGCTGGGGTGCCAGGAGGTTCCCATCCCTGGGCAGAACCTCTGCAACAAGCTCACATGACCCCCCTCCACTGTGGGACCAGGACCCTGTGAAGACAGTGGAGTTACCCTGTGTATAACCAGTTCTGTCCAAAGCCTGCTGAAGTGGGTGGGAGTCTTTTCATGGTCTCTAATGGGCTGTGTATAGAAGCAAAGGGTGTGGTGTTTATGAGTAAAGTGTTTTGGCTTTAGAAATTCCTCTGCAAAGTCTGGGTGTTGTTTGCTTCAATTATGACATGTCCCTGAAGGGTCAGACTCTAAACCAGAGTGCCCACAAGGGCAGAGCTCTGGGGAGGGTGGGCTTACGCTGTTGGGGAGTCTTGGAGGGGGCGGGTGGTGGAGGAGTGTGAGTGCCCCTGTGGTCCCAGCCAGACACTGCCCTGTTAGCACCCGCAGCTCCTGTCACCTGAGCCTGCTGGGCTCTGATTGGCTGCTTCCATGGGGCCTCTCTCGGCAGCCCTTTGCTGCTCTTTTCCTGGGGCAGGATGTGATAGGACCACGGGGCCTCCAGTAGGGGCCACAAAGGCCTGGTGCAGCCTGTCTCACGCGCCCATGAGCCGTGGGGCCCCACTTTCAAGAAGGGGTGCCAGATCCAGAGTCTAGGACCAGGGAGTGAGCCTAGAGGTCAAAGAAGCAGGCAGTGCTAAGGCCTGTCCAGAATCCAGGGAGATCGGCACCGACTCTGTGGGTGCTCAGCAGCCACTGGCAGCCCTGTGGATCAGCTCCTTCCCCCCCACCCACTAGCAGGTGCTGCCAATCAGCCCCTCCTGCACGCCGCGATCAGCTGTTCAGCCTCATGCAGGAGGTGCTGGGGCGAGGGGGAGGAGCGGAGGCAGGAAGAGGTGGGGTAGGAGTGGGGGCTTGGGGAAGGGCTGGAGTGGGCGTGGGGCCTGGGGCGGGGAAGGGGTTGAGCCTGCCCCCTTGGGGAACTCAGGAAGTCGGCACGTCTGCCGAGGGATATCAGAAATACACCCATCCAGTTCTGGGAGCCAATCCCAGCAGCCTGCTAAGCGTCCAGCACAGGTGACCTCAACCATGGCGGGGACAACTGGCCTAACAGTGGCAGCCACCCTGGAGGGCTGTACCAATGGAGCGAAAGCAGCTCCGTGTTTGTGTGTAGACAAGCCCTTAGCAACAGACGGAAAACGTAGTAAAGTGTCACAAGGCCTGATTCTCATTTACTTCTCACTGACACCGCTCTGGCACTTGTGAAACTTCAGCCTTGGCTCTTAAGTACATAAGAACGGCCATACTGAGTCAGACCAATGGTCCATCTAGCCCAGTCTCCTGTCTTCGCACAGCGGCCACTGCCAGGTGCTTCAGAGGGAATGAGCAGAACAGGGAATCATCAAGTGATCCATCCTCTGTCGCCCATTCCCAGTTTCTGGCAAACAGGGGCTAGGGACACCATCCCTGCCCATCGTGGCTAATAGCCATTGATGGTCCTATCCTCCAGGAACTGATCTAGTTCTTTATTGAACCCTGTTATAGTCTTGGCCTTCACAACAAAGAGTTCCACAGGTTGACTGTGTGTTGGGTGAAGAAATATTTCCTTTTGTTTGTTTTAAACCTGCTGCCTATTCATTTCATTTGGTGACCCCTAGTTCTTGGGTTATGAGACGGAGTAAATAACACTTCCTTATTTACTTTCTCCACACCAGTCGTGATTTTATAGACCTCTATCATTTCCCCTCTTAGTCATCTCTTTTCCAAGCTGAAAAGTCCCAGTCTTATGAATCCCTCCCCATATGGAAGCCGTTCCATACCCCTAGTCATTTTTGTTGCCCTTTTCTGAAACTTTTCCAATTCCAATATATCTTTTTTGAGATGGGGGAACCACATCTGCATGCAGTATTCAAGAGGTGGGCGTACCATGGATTTAAAGAGAGGCAATAAGATATTTTGTGTCTTCTTATCTATCCTTCTCCTAATGATTCCCAACATTCTGTTTGGTTTTTTGACTGTCGCTGCACATTGAGTGGATGTTTTCAGAGAACTCTCCACAATGACTCCAAGATCTTTCTTGAGTGGTAACAGCTAATTTAGACCCCATCATTTTCTATGTATAGTTGGGATTATGTTTTCCAATGTGCATTACTTTTCATTTATCAACATTGAATTTCATCTGCCATTTTGTTGCCCACTCACCCAGTTTTGTGAGATCTCTTTGCGAGAGGACCTTCCCTCTTATCCCATGACCGCTTACTTTGCTTAAGAGCCTTTGGTGAGGGACCTTGCCAAAGGCTTTCTGAAAATCTAAATACATGTTGACACTTTCCCAGCAAATCCTGTTCATCAATGTGGCTGATAATTCTGTTCTTTCCTATAGTTAGTTTCAACCAGTTTTCCTGGTACTATTAAGGAAAAAAGAAAAGGAGTACTTGTGGCACCTTAGAGACTAACCAATTTATTTGAGCATGAGCTTTCGTGAGCCACAGCTCACTTCATCAGATGTGTACCGTGGAAACTGCAGCAGACTTTATATACACACAGAGAATATGAAACAATACCTCCTCCCACCCCACTGTCCTGCTGGTAATAGCTTATCTAAAGTGATCAACAGGTGGGCCATTTCCAGCACAAATCCAGGTTTTCTCACCCTCCACCCCCCCACACAAATTCACTCTCCTGCTGGTGCTAGCCCATCCAAAGTGACAACTCTTTACATAATCAAGTCGGGCTATTTCCTGCATAGATCCAGGTTTTCTCACATCCCCCCCACCCCCATACACACACAAACTCACTCACAGCCCCGCAACCTGAAGCAAATACTCACCAACAACCACATACCACACAACAGAACCACTAACCCAGGAACTTATCCTTGCAACAAAGCCCGTTGCCAATTGTGCCCACATATCTATTCAGGGGACACCATCACAGGGCCTAATAACATCAGCCACACTATCAGAGGCTCGTTCACCTGCACATCCACCAATGTGATATATGCCATCATGTGCCAGCAATGCCCCTCTGCCATGTACATTGGTCAAACTGGACAGTCTCTACGTAAAAGAATAAATGGACACAAATCAGATGTCAAGAATTCTAACATTCATAAACCAGTCGGAGAACACTTCAATCTCTCTGGTCACGCAATCACAGACATGAAGGTCGCTATCTTAAAACAAAAAAACTTCAAATCCAGACTCCAGCGAGAAACTGCTGAATTGGAATTCATTTGCAAATTGGATACTATTAATTTAGGCTTAAATAGAGACTGGGAGTGGCTAAGTCATTATGCAAGGTAGCCTGTTTCCTCTTGTTTTTTCCTACCCCCCCCCCCCAGATATTCTGGTTTAACTTGGATTTAAACTTGGAGAGTGGTCAGTTTAGATGAGCTATTACCAGCAGGAGAGTGAGTTTGTGTGTGTATGGGGGTGGGGGGGAAGTGAGAAAACCTGGATCTATGCAGGAAATAGCCCGACTTGATTATGTAAAGAGTTGTCACTTTGGATGGGCTAGCACCAGCAGGAGAGTGAATTTGTGTGGGGGGGTGGAGGGTGAGAAAACCTGGATTTGTGCTGGAAATGGCCCACCTGCTGATCACTTTAGATAAGCTATTACCAGCAGGACAGTGGGATGGGAGGAGGTATTGTTTCATATTCTCTGTGTGTATATAAAGTCTGCTGCAGTTTCCACGGTACACATATGATGAAGTGAGCTGTGGCTCACGAAAGCTCATGCTCAAATAAATTGGTTAGTCTCTAAGGTGCCACAAGTACTCCTTTTCTTTTTGCGAATACAGACTAACACGGCTGTTCCTCTGAAACCTGTTAAGGAAAAGTTAGCACATGTGACTCCATTTTGGTTTGGGGCCCACCATTGTTTAAATGCCAGCACATCATACACCAGGAGGAGTGATCCTTAGATACTGAATCCCTGTGAAAATCCTCCTCCTTGTCTCCAGCCTGCCTTGACTCCCAGTATCTGGTTTTTGTCAGTCTCTAACTCCCTGTCTCTTGGCCTTGATGTGAGGCCTCCCATCCTGATAATAAAGGTTACTGATGCATGGCTTTAGGACCATGCTGTGTAATTAACATACTGGTATAGCACGAGGAATGCACCAAGCAGGGATAGGTGGTAGATAAGACAAGGGTTTGTTTATTGGCTAAGGTTTCCGATGCACGAAGGCAACATGCTTTGCTAAAAAGTATATAACCTTTGTATAATCTGTATTCAGGGTCCCCTCCTGGCTAGCGGGGGGCACCACGCTCGAGCGTAATAAACTTAGTGTCTTTTGGGAACTCTGCAGTTGTGGACTTTGTTTATGTGCCTCAGCCGAGATTCGAACTGTGCGTGTCCTATCAGGTATAATTTGCAGCATTTGTGTGCGTGTCCTACCAGGTGTAATTCGCAGCATTTGTGTGCGTGTCCTACCAGGTGTAATTCGTAACAGTACTGAAGTCAGGTTTACTGGCCTGTAATTGCCAGAGTCACTTCTGGAGCCTTTTAAAAAAAATGGCCTCACATTAGCTGTCTTCCAGTCATTTGGTGAAGAAGCCGATTTAAATGATTGGTTACAGACGACAGTTAGTAGTTCTGCAATGTCACATTTGAGTTCCTTCAGAACTCTTGGGTGATGCCATCTGGTCCTGGTGACTTATTACTGTTTAGTTTATCAATATGTTGCAAAACCTCCTGTAATGACACCTCAGTGTGGGACAGTTCGTGTTCTGTTAGTGACTGTCACGGTGCTTTACTGTGAGCTCGACGTGCCCGTGGGGTCCTGTGTGTGCTGCTCACCCTGATGCAATCTAGAGACAGGAGAAGCAATGTTCCAACACAAAGGAAGAGACTGATTTATTTCTGTTTTCTCTGTAACTTATGTTTTTACTTCATTTACAATAAATCAGATCCACGACAAGCTGGGGAAACTGGTGCCATGTAAATGTGAGTCATGGTCAGGGTGAGATGTGGAAAGCAAAGATGTGTCTATATAATTATTCCCATTACAGGCACTCATCTATGCAAATGCAAAAACTCAAGGCTGTTAGAAGAAACTCCACACCTATCTGCTGCGTGGATGTTGGAAGGCCGCAGAGCTGGAGGGTAGGTTTGCGTAGAGACAAGGATGGTCACACCGTCCCCTCTGAGTAGAAACAGCTGCTCAGTATCAGAAGCTAAACTGTCCTCTGCGGTGATACTTACAAAACACTTGACAATGGCTGGGTAGCTGGTGGGCTGAGGCCACTGTCCATTTCGCTGACCGGTATTGTCTCCCTGTGCTCCCCTGTCCGTCTGCTGGTTCCCTCCTGTTGTCTCTTGTTGCAGACTGTAGACTCTTTGGGGCCAGACACAATGGGGTCCTGGTCCATGTCTGGGCTCCTAGGTGTGACCACAAGACAGGTAGCTAATAATAATTAGCAGCAGCAGCAGCATGTGCCATAGTCTGAATCATTTGCAACACGAATGTCATTGTTACACAGGTGGGGAAAGTGGCTCACTTCAGAAGGAGGTCTTGGGATGCCCAGGGAAGGGAAAGGATCCCCCATGTTCTCCACATCTCCAGTCTCCTGCTCTATTGTTGCCACGAGTGGACTTCCTCCTTTATTCAAGAGAACGACTTTCAGTCTCGTGAATGAAGTCACGTATGGCCTTAGCTCCAGTGGTTTGGGAGTTCTGCTGGAATATTTCTGCCACCTTTTCCAACTTCCTTTTCAGTAGTTGCCTCTCCGGGTAGTTGTCTGGAATGGCGAAATCTGCTTTGTACATCTCAGCTGCCTCCCACACTGACTTCTGCTGGTACAAGAGGAAATTTCCCCAGTGACGGCAGACTGCCCGCTGACACCTCTTGCTGAGGCTGGGCATTTCACTCAGGAGATTGAGATAAATCTCTTCTCGGTAGTGAGGTGTGTTTTCTCCATACATGTCAGCTAAAGCCAGCCTTGAAAACACAGAGGCTGGATCTTTCTGCACAGCCTTTTTGAAGGCCTCAATAGCTGCTGCCAATATTTCTTCTCTTCTGCTGGATTTGGCCCTCCACAACTGTATCTTGTAGCAATAACCAAGGTCATAGGGAAGGAGATGATAATTGGGGTTCAGAGAGATTGCTCGCTCTAGAATAGAAATTTTTTCCCCTCCAAATTCTAGTTGAAAGAACTTGAAATTCTAGTTGAAAGGGAAAAATGAGACTCCATTTGGGCTGAATGAATTTCCACTACATGCTACAATCATGGGGCAGTGATTACAGAGTGACAGGGTTTCTTTCTGGTTAAAAGCAAATTGCTAAGCGGCAACAAAGAACTAAGCCTGGATTTCAGTGTCTGACATCCTCACTCTCCCATGCATGGGACCAGTATGAATGGGTTGAATCTAACCTTTGTGAAATCCTCTTAGTACTTCCTGTGTCCTAGAAAGCAACACTGCAAAACCCCATGACTCATTGCAGTAGATGCAGCCTGTGGTATCTGTTATGTCACAGAAAGCTCCCCGCTTTGTAACTTCAGGAGAATTTCTCAGGGGGGAAATAACAATGTACAAAACATTTGTTCAAAATGTGTTTCCCTGTTTGAATGCTCCTCCAGCACCAGAGCTGCTAAGTGAGAGTATTTAGAAGTGACTATTTTGTTGTGCAGTTCACCTTTAGGGCTGAAGCTAGCTATTAACTGGACTATTTGATGTGTGTTATTCCAAGCCAAAATGTACATCATGATGTCACAACACAGAGCCCACAAAAGAAAGGGATTTCCCATGTAAGAACTTGGTGAATCTGGAGCTAAGGTTGCAAATGCAGTATGGACCAATAATGTAAGGTATAGGGGTTAACCTTAATAGAAATGTCATTTTTAAGGAGCTGACATCTAGAAAATTGAATCTTCAGGGTGCGCCTAACCCCCCTCAAACATTGGAAATCATCTGGCTGCCCACTGGGGTCATTTATGTCCTGGGATACGTATATGTGTGTGTGGAGAGAGAGTCTCGCACTGACTTCAATGGGGGCCATTTATCCAAGGAGACAGGAAGGGCCTGACTCTCATTTACACAAAGGCTAGTTCCCAGCCCGCTGGCAGCGTAAAGCGAGTGTAAATGGAAAGGCCCCTTCGCACGGCCAGGGTGCTGTGAAATGGCCGCAGGGTGTGCCTACCCTGCAGTGAGAGGTGGGACCGTAGCATGGGCTGCCCTTCCGGCACTAGCTGTAACCTAGATATCACAGCTAAAAACAGCAGTGACGCTTGGCGGTGCAGGACCTGCAAGCCCATCTGGCCCCCCAGGTACGTACTTGTGTTTCTAGCCCACATCTGGGTCTGTGCCACTGCGGCTTCACTGCTCGTTTTAGTCCCACTAGTTAGATTAAAGCTCGCACGGGGATGCCTACCTGAGCTAGACACACCTGCGACTGCACTGTAGCCATAACCTTAGTATCAATGGGAACGGGGCCCACTCTAGTCAGTAGGCAGGAGAGAAATGTAATGGGGAGATTCTGAGGGTCGGCAGAATGTAAATATTCTGTCTCCGGACATTTAATTGAGACAATCGAGGCCTGTTACACCCCTCCCGCTGCTGTGCATCCTGCATGCAGATGTGGTTGCCCCATCTCGAAACAGATAAATTGGAATTGGAAAAGGTTGAGAAAAGGACAACAAAAATGATTAGGGGCATGGAACGGCTTCCATGTTAGGAGAGATTAATAAGACTGGGACTGCTCATCTTGGAAAAGAGACGACTAAGGGGGGATATGATTGAGGTCTATGCAATGATGACTGGTGTGGAGAAAGTAAATAAGGAAGTGTTATTTATTCCTCATAACCCAAGAACTATCGGTCACCAAATGAAATTAATAGGCAGCAGGTTTCAAACAAAGAAATGGAAGTATTTCTTCCCACGATGCACAGTCAACCTGTGGAACTCTTTGTTGTGAAGGCCAAAAAAGAACTAGAGACGTTCATGGAGGACAGGTCCATCAATGACTATTAGCCAGGATGGGTAGGGATGGTGTCCCTGGCCTCTGTTTGCCGGAAACTGGGAATGGGTGACAGGGGATGGATCACCTGAGGATTCCCTGTTCTGTTCATTCCCTCTGGGGCACCTGCCATTGGCCACTGTTGGAAGACAGGACAATGGGCTAGATTGACCTTTGGTCTGACCCACTGTGGCCGTTCTTATGGACTCTGTGGATGCAATGTCTGTTCTTTGTTCTGGAATTGGCCTGGATACAGCTGAAACCCTAAGAATTCAAGGCATAAACACACCTGAGAGTTATTTCTATGAGACTTTCTGATTCCTTCCTTTTCTTGAACTCAGAACAAAAACTGATGACACTATGTTTTTCAGTTAAAATGTAAAATTGCACAGCAGCCATTGCTCTACAACCCAGCACGGCACAGAACCTGCCACCCCTTGGGAGTTAAGTGATCTCGTCTCACCTAACTCCCATTCTCCATCCTTCCTGACCTCTGTGCTGCTTTTCATACTGTCAACCATGACATCCATCCCAACCTCCTGGGACCTCATGAAGAGGTTACATAAGAACGGCCCTATTGGGTCAGACCAATGGTCCATCTAGCCCAGTGTCCTGTCTTCTGACAGTGGCCAATGCCAGGTGCCCCAGAGGGAATGGACAGAACAGGGAATCATCAAGTGATCCATCTGCTGTCGCCCATTCCCAGCTTCTGGCAATCAGAGGCAAGTTACACTTAGAGCTTGGTGTTGCATCCCTGCCCATCCTGTCAATAGCCCTTGATGGACCTGTCCTCCATGAACTTACCTGGTTCTTTTTTAAACCCTGTTATTGTTTTGGCCTCACAACATCCCCTGGCAACCAGTTCCACAGGTTGACTGTACGTTATATAAAGAAATACTTCCTTTTGTTTGTTTTAAACCTGCTGCCTATTAATTTCATTGGGTGAGCCCTAGTTATTGTGTTATGTAAAGGACTAAATAACACTTCCTTATTCACTTTCTCCACACCAGTCAAGATTTTATAGACCTTTATCATATTCCCCCCTTAGCCATCTCTTTTCCAAGCTGAAAACTCCCAGTTTTTTTCATCTCTCCTCATATGGAAGCTGTTTCATACCCTTAGTCATTTTTGTTGCCCTTCTCTCTACCTTCTCTATTGCAGTATATCTTTTTTGAGCTGGAGCAACCAGATCTGCACGCAGTATTTAAGATATGAGTGTGTCATGAATTTATATAGGGGTATTATCATATTTTCTATTTGATCTGTCCCTTTCCTAATGGTTCCTAACATTCTGTCAGCTTTTTTTGACTGCCATCGCACAGTGAGCAGATACTTTCAGAGAGGTATCCACAATGACTCCAAAGTCTTTCTTGAGTGGTAACAGTTAATTTAGAACCCAGCATTTGTATGTGTAGTTGGGATTATGTTTTCCAATGTGCATTTCTTTGCATTTATCAACATAGAATGTCATCTGCCATTTTGTTGCGCAGTCACCCTGTTTTGTGAGATCCTTTTAACTCTTCTCAGTCTGCTTTGGACTTAACTATCTTGAGTAATTTTGTATCATCTGCAAATTTTGCCACATCACTGTTTACCCCCTTTTCCAGATTATTTATGAAAATGTTGAACAGTCCTGGTTCCAGTACTGACCCTTGGGGAACACCACTACTCACCTCTCTCCATTCTAAAAACTGACCATTTATTCCTACCCTTTGTTTCCTGTCTTTTAATCGGTTACTGATCCATGAGAGGACCTTCCTTCTTATCTCATAACAGCTTACTTTGCTTATGAGCCTGTGATGAGGGACCTTGTCAAAGGCTTTCTGAAAGTGCAAGTACACTACTTCCCCTGGATCAGCCTTGTCCATATATTTGTTGACCTCCTCCGAGAATTGTAATAGGTTGGTGAGGCATGATTTCCCTTGACAAAACCCATGTTGACTCTTCCCCAACAAATAGGATGTATTAGCAGGAGCGTCGTAAGCAAGACACAAGAAGTAATTTTTCTGCTCTATTCCACGCTGATACAGCTTCAGCTGGAGCATTGCGTCCAGCTCTGGGCACCACATTTCAGGAAAGATGTGGACAAACTGGAGAAAGTCCAGAGGAGAGCAACAAAAATGATTCAAGGTCTATAAAACATGACTTATGAGGAAAGATTGAAAAAGCTGGGTTTAGGCTGGAGAAGAGAAGACTGGGAGGGGACATTTATATACTTGAAAACGGTTATAAAGATTGTTACAAGGAGGAGGGAGAAAAATTATTCTTGTTAACCTCTGAGGATAGGGTAAGAATCAATGGACTTAAATTGCAGCAAGGGTGTTTTAGGTTGGACATTAGGAAAAACTTCCTGACTGTCAGGGTGGTTATGCACTGGAATAAAGTGCCTAGGGAGTGTGATGGCGTGGCTGCCTGCCACTGGCAGAAATGGGATTAAAAGCAGCCCTACGGAGAGTGAGCTGTAGGCAGCCAATTAGAAAGGGGCTGAGAGAAGCAGGCAATCATGACCTGGCAGGCGCATATAAGAAGGGCTGCACGGCATAGCAGAGTTCAGTAGCCGAATGGAGTTTGTGGGGAGAAGACCAGGCTCTGAGCGGGAAGAAGGAGTGCCAGCACCTGGGATAGAGCAGTGCTGCAAGCAGGGGCCGGGGGAGCTAGGGAGAGCTCTGGGCTGGTTGCTACAACCTGCAGGCTGAGGACCTGAGGTATGGGCAGAAAGGGTGCTGCAGCTACATGGGAAGTGGCCCTGGGACAATGGACTGAAGTTGCCACTGGAGGAGTGGCTGAACAGAGACTGTGGGTCCCCTGGAAGGGGGAGAATACAGAGTGTGGCACGGCCAGAGGGCAGTGTCACTGAAGAGGACTCTACGTTTCTGGGCGTGGCGTGGGTCCTGGAACAAAAGTGATGGCAACAAGGCACCACCAGAGGAGGGGGCCCTGGTGAGTAGAGCTAATTCCCATCACAGCCAGCAGGAGGCGCCACAGTGGTGACTCCCATCCCGTCACAGGGAGGTTGTGGAATCTCTGTCAAAGAGTAGGTTAGACAATCCCCTGTCGGTGATGGTCTAGATAATACTTAGTCCTGCCTTGAGTGCAGGGCACTGAACTAGAAGACCTCTCGAGGTCCCTTCCAGTCCTATGATTCTATGAAATTGTGTTCATCTGTGTCTGACAATTCTGTTCCTCATTATAGTTTCAATCACTTTGCCTGGTAGTGAAGTGAGGCTTACTGGACTGTAATTGCCAGGATCACCTCTGGAGCTTTTTTAGAAATTGGTGTCACATTAGCTATCCTCCAGTCATCTGGTACAGAAGCTGGTTTAAATGATAGGTTACATACATAGGTTTTAGGACTGTACATTTCATTTCTGTTTAACTAGCTTCCTCATTTTTGTGTAGTTCCCCTTTCTGAAATTAAATGCTCCTGTGCTGGACTTCTTTGGTGGTCCCCTCCCCCCAGATATGTTCAGTTTAATTATTTTATGGATGCTATTACAAAGCGGTTCAGCTAAATTCACCTCTTGGGCTGGACCCTGTGCTCCCGTTTAGAACTAAATCAAGCATGTAGAAGCACTCGTCCAGACTGTAGGGAGATGGGGATAAAAATCTTGGAGCAGAAGGAATTATGGTCCTTTTATCCTGTTTAGATTCTCAGGGGCAAAGATTCCTAAACACAAGCAAGAGATCGGCAGGACTAACCTGGGTTAGCCCTAATGGACACATCGAGCTGGCATATTTCATCAGCTCTGGCACCATGTGAATCCTAAGACTGCAACACGTTTTTGTGTGTATGGTTACTTGTTTTAACTTTGTAAATAATGCTCTTATTTCTTTTTCCTGGTTAATAAATCCTAGTTTACTAGAGAAATGTCTACAAGTGTTGTCTTTGGTGTGAGATCTAAGGTGCAGATTGAGCTGGGTGTAAGTGAGTGGTCCTTTGTGAGTGAGACTAACCTGAATATTTTGTGATCTTTGGTGTAAAGCAACCATGTGCCACAGAGCAAGCTTGCCTGGGTTGCGAGAGAGATTGGAATGCCCCAGGGGACTGTCTGTGGCCCCACGGTAAAGCTGCCTAGAGCCTGAGGGGTTCAAGCTTGTCACTTGGTTGGTGAAATCGAAGTATAGAACTCCCAGCCAGTTTGGGGTTTGTGCTGTGGTTCTTAAAAGTCTGCCCTGAGGCTGGTATTCTCACTCATGAGCCACTCCAGCCAGCGTGACAATAAATACGCTTCCCCATGACCCTGCGGAGCCGCCTCCGGGCTCTCACGGCGCAAGGGGGCTTGGAGCTCCGATGGACACAGTTCTCCATAGCCCTGCAGAGCCACCCCTGTGACTGGCACAGCCTCCATCCCTGACACAGAGGGTCGCTCAGGGCCGCATTGCCCTCTAGGCCCTGCCCTCACCAGCCACACTGCCAATGGGTGAAGTTTTCCGCAGCCATTCTGGCTGCTATCTCCCATTACTCTCAATGGGGCTGAAGCCAGCAAGATGGCTGCCATTTCCCTACAGGCTGTCTGCACGTGGCAGGGACGTTGCCTGTAATGAAGAGGGCAGCCATCTCCGACTGTGTTCAGTGAGACCCAAGCCCGGTGCAGCAGAGCGACCACCTTTGTTGGAGGGAAGAAAGGGGGGAAAAAAACCACAGGAGAATTAAGTTATGGATGGTCATCATAAGGGCCAAATCAATGACATAAGGGACAGTCCTATAAAATAAAGAACGGGTGGTCACCCTAACACTCAGAGGCAAACTGTCTGGCACTCCATGAGGGTGGAGTTGGGGGCTAGCCAGGACATGGTTACGTCTCAGGAGCAGCAGAGCCCTGTAAAGGGAGGGTGTGAGGAGCAGCAGAGCCCTAGCTCTCGGGGGCAGGAGGCAGATTTAAGGTTTATAGGAGGCGGGGGGGACGGGAAAGAGGCTGGTGGTGCAGGTGAAAGGATCGGGATGGGATGGGAGAGAGATGGAGGGGATCAGCTGGTGTGTCAGCTGGGGGAGAGCAGGAAGCCGTCCCGGTGTAAGGGGGCTGCTGGCCCCGCACTGACGCTGAGTGGGGTTGTTTGGCTGCCCTCTGCCAATACCGGGGAAGGGCCACGGAGAAATTAGAATCCTGAGACTGGCAGTCCCTGGGGCCAATGGGCAGGGGCCAGTACTCTAGGTCAGGCTGATTGACAGGGCGGGCAAGCCAATGAGGGAGTCAGGAGCCTGGGGGCCTGTCCTCCGTGTGTGCTGGAGCTCCCTGAGCCAGGGCAGGGCTGAGCTAAGGGGAGAGCTGGGCAGGAGGCGGAGCTGCAGCAGCCAGGGGGCCAGAGCTGGGGAGCTGGAGCGGGGGTGGTGGTGGAGAGGATGCTGGAGCTGGAGCAGCCCGGGGGTGGGGTGGGGTGGGGGGCGCTGGAGCCGGAGCACCCTGGGCTTGGGGGTGTTTACACAGGGGAGGAGCAGGAAGGGCTGGGAGAGGAATACCCCACAGCTGCTGGGTTGAGGTCCTTGGACTGGCATCCGGGACAGAGGGCGGGCCGGGTTCCCCCCCCAGTCAGTGCTGGGGTGAGACATGAGGGAGAGCCCCTGGGGGCGGTGGGGGCCGTCTGGAGCAGCCTGCGATGACACCCGGCAGGGGCAGAACGTTAACGTGAGGTGGTCGGGGGGGCGCAGGGAGAGGGAAGCGCGGCTGCTCCCAGCGCGAGAGGCCAGGGCGTGACCAAGGGGCTTGACGGGCTGAGTAACCACGGGAAGGGGCGTCCGAGCTAATTCCCCAGATGAGCCAGAAGACGGTGCTGCCGAGGGGTGAGTAGCACCAACCCCGTCACGCCATCTCAGCTCTCCACTGTGCCCACAGAATGGCCGCGCTGGTCCCCATAAAACTGCCTGAACCCCCGTAGCTGGGTCTCCGCGGCTCCTTTCCAGCTCTGAGTGGTGATACATCCATCCACAAACAGCTGCTGGGAGGGGCCCCCAACCCCGGACAGCCCTGGGGCAGGTACCTGCTGACTGCCCAGGTTTGCTGTGGAAAGGGATTGCGGCTGGAAGCAGGGCACCTGCTCTGCGTGCAAAGCAGCCCCCAACCAGATAAGAGCTTTCCTGTGTTTTGCCCCTTCCCCAAGCTCCCCGTGGATCTACGCCCCGTCCCCTCCAGCATCCCCCGACAGGGCAAACCTGCCAGTTCCAACCCCCCTCTCACTCACTCACACCCAGCCTGCCCTGGCTGTCTGCTTATCCCTTCATCGCAGCGCAAAGGGGCCCGTGGTGTTTGGATGCGCCTGGCCAGTTGGCAGCGCTGGGGTGAGCGTGTTCACCTGCACCTGATGGGGTCGCGGTGCCTGAGGGGTTGGAGCACACAGGACCCCTGGGAGGGCTTTTGAACGTGCCAGGTAAGGAGCCTTTACCCCTGCCCCACCCCTTTGTCCATCTCACCCACCTGGGAGTTTAGGGTCCTTTAAGGTAATCCCTTGAGTGCCCAGCAGACCTCAAAGGTACCCCCTTAGCTGTCTAAGCGTCTATGGCTGCTTTTCAAAAGGGCTAGCAATGTCTACTGAAAACCATGGAGAATCTTCCTCACCTCACCCCACCCCAATGAGAACAATAGAGGATTCCACCGCCCCCCCGCCCGCCCCTGAGAATACTGCAGGGGTCTTGGACCCCAGCTGAGAACAATGGGAGCTGCTGTGTGCTGAGCTCTTTGGTAAATCTGGACACTCATTTCCACCAAGTGAGCTTCTGAAACTCCAGCCTTGGCTCCTGCTCTATTAGTGACTGTCACCGTGGTTTACTGTGAGTTCGACGCGCCCGTGGGGTCCTGTGTGTGCTGCTCACCCCGATGCAATCTAAGGGCACGGAAAGGAATGTTCCAAGATGGTGTAATTGACTGATTTCTGTTTTCTCAGTTACTTTTATTGTGAATGAAATAAAACCATAGCAGATCAGTGACAAGCCAGGGATGAAGGTGCCATGTCAATGTGAGTCATTGTCAGTGAGAGGTGCTGAAAGCAAAGATGGGACTCATGATATAGGCACACTACAGGCACTGAGCCATGCAAATACAAAAACTCAACGCTGTTAGAAGAAACTCCACACTTATTTGCTGCGTGGACGTTAGAAGGCAGCAGAGCTGGAGGGTAGGTTTGCTTAGAGACAAGGATGGTCGCACTGTCCCCTCTGAGTAGAAACAGCTGCTCAGTATCAGAAGCTAAACTGTCCTCTGCGGTGATACTTACAAAACACTTGACAACGGCTGGGTAGCTGGTGGGCTGAGACCACTGTCATTTTGCTGACCAGTATTGTCTCTTTGTGTTCCCCTGTCTGTCTGCTGGTTCCCTCCTGTTGTCTCTTGTTGCAGATGGTAGACTCTTTGGGGCCAGACGCAACGGGGTCCTGGTCCATGTCTGGGCTTCTAGGTGCTATCAGAAGAAAGGAAGCTAATAATAATGATAAGAAACAGCAGCAGGATGTGCTGTGGTCTGAACAATTCAGGGAACCCAGAATCATTTGCAACATGAATATCACTGTTACACAGGTGGGGAAAGTGACTCACTTAAGAAAGAGGTCGTGGTGTGTCCACGGAAGGGAAAGGAAAGGATCCCACATTTTCTCTCCTTCTCCAGTCTCCTGCTCTGTTGTTGCCACCAGTGGATCTCCCCATGTACCACGGACTTTCATTCTCTTGAATGAAGTAATGTATGGCCTCAGCCTCTGTGGTTTGGGAGCTCTGCTGGAATTCTCCTGACACCTCTTCCAACCTGCTTTTCAGTTGTTGCCTCTCCAGGTAGTTGTCTGGAATGGTGAAACCTGCTTTGTACATCTTAGCTGCCTCCCACACTGACTTCTGCTTATAGAAGAGGAAATCCCCCCAGTGAAGGTAGACTGCCTGCTGACACTTCTTGCTGAGGCTGGGCATTTCACTCAGGAGATTGAGATAAATCTCTTCTTGGTAGTGAGGTGTGTTTTCTCCATACATTTCAGCTAAAGCCAGCCTTGAAAACACAGAGGCTGGATCTTTCTGCACAGCCTTTTTGAAGGCCTCAATGGCTGCTGCCAATATTTCTTCTCTTCTGCCTGACTTGGCCTCCTCCAGTTGTTTCTTGTAGCAGACGCCAAGGTCATAGTGAAGGAGATGATAATTGGGGTTCAGAGAGATTGCTTGCTCTAGAACAGAGATTGCTTTTTCTATGATTTCTGGTTGAAAGAACTTGGCTGCATGTCTCAGGACCTCAGGGTCCAGGCTATTCTGAACAACATCTTCTAAGAGGGCTTCGGCTTGCTGTCTATCACACTTCTTAAGGATCTTGGCTAAATACACCTTAGCTTCATAGTTTTGCTGCTGTTCATGGAGAATGGCAGCCAACTTCTTTTTGGCTGCTTCCCGATGTACAGGCTTGTGTGAGTGAGTCCATGATGCAAAGACCGCAATTGCCAACCCAGCAAGTAATTCCCCATTTGCTTCGTCTTCTCTTAATGCCATTTGGAAACACTTTGTGGCTTCAATGCCATTGCGGAAGCCTGCTGCCAGGAGAGACCAGCCTTTCTGTGCATGTATCTCAGGGATCTGAGCTGCATGTGGAGAGCGGCTCTTCAGGGAGCTGCAGATCTTTCTAACCTTGTCCAGGTAAAACTCAACCAAATCATAGTGGGCCAAGTGATAATAGATCCAGGCGTAGTCTCCATAAATGACCAGGACCTGCCGGGGGAAGTTATCTGGATGATCTCTTTGCAGAATCTCTTCGGCTTCTCTCAGGCTTTGCAGAGCGTCTTCATATTGCCCTTGCAGGTGGCAGAGATAAGCCTGCATGGCAAGGAGCGTGGGCTGGTTCTGGTAGTGAGTGTGGGCAATCCTGAGAGCCAGAGTTTGGAGGAGGTGAGCTGCATCTACCTTGTCTCTGATTTCAAAGTTCCAGGTGAAGTGGCACTGGAGGGCCTGCAGCTTCTCCTTCAGACGCAGGGTGCTGCAAAGAGAGGGGAAAATGAGACTCCATCTGGGCTGAATGAATTTCCACTACATGCTACAATCATCCCCACCACCATGACAGGGAGCGACACTGTCCCCCACCTCCAGTGAATACCCCTGCTGCAGGTATCCCCTTCAGCACCCACCAATTGTACCCCCCACCCCCACATTCCCTCCCCCTCCCCACTCGGCAGTGTCCTCTTTTTGGGAACCTGAAATATGGTCACCCTGGAACAAGCACCACACTGAACAATAGAACAACCCCCCCCCCCGCCTTGTTAGACTCACAGGACTCCCCCCCTCTGCCTTGCTAGACACATAGCCCCCCCCGCACTCCCTCCAGCTGTCCCTGCGCTGTGGTCTGGTGCCGGTGCCCTGCGCTCAGGGTGGTGCTGGGGGGGCAGTGGGGTGACGTGGTCTCAGCTCCAGGCTGAGCGTTCACAAGAGCCCCCCGCCCCCCCTTGCAAGCAGCTGGTTCCCCTCCCTGCAGCCTCCCCCGCGCTGTAGCTCCGGGCTCCTGCTGCTGCTGCCTTTTCTCTCTGCAGTTCCTGGGCTGGTCCCATCCCACCCCCCCGGCTGCCCCTTGGCTCCAGCTCCCCAGGGATCAGAGTTAATCTCTCCCCCCTCCCCAACACCCGCAGCCAGGTTTCCTGAGCTGTAGCTTTCGAAAGCTTAGGCTCAAATAAATTGGTTCATCTCTAAGGTGCCACAAATCCTCCTTTTCTTTTTGTGAATACAGACGAAGACGGCTGCTATTCTGAAACACAACGGAGAGGGGGACAGGGCTGGGGGGGGGGGGCACTCTCTTACCGACTCCTCCGTTGATGCGGAGCGAAGCCGGAGTGACAGCTGGCCAGAGGGGGAGCTCTCCGTGAAGGTGGAGCGAGGGGAGCTCGCAGGGCGAGGTGCCAACAGTGACCTGCACTAGCCCTGAGAGGCACCAGCCTGGAGAGTCAACAGGACGCAGAATTACCCCAGAGTGACCCCGCCCCAGAGCTTTCAAAGCCGGAGATTTACAGCCCCAGAAATGCGCAGAGGGGGTGGAAAGCTGTCTGACTTTAGCCCTGGCTGGAAATGTCCCCCCCGCCCAGCGACCCCAATGCTCCTACCTCATTGCGCTCCGCTGAGTCCCAGCCCGGCCAGGGGAGGTGACGGCTCCTTTCACTGCCCCGGGTTTCTTCCCAAGGTGTGGACGTGCCCGGTTCTGGGAGAGACCCGAGTTCTGCCCGGGCAGGCTGGACTGTGGCCGCCCGGACGATGCTGCCCTTCTTATGCAGGGCGGGTTGCTAGCTGGGGATCTCACTGGTTTGGCTGGGGAGCTGCATTTCCCCGGAAAGCGGGAGTGAGCAGCAGAAAAGGAAACTGAAACTTAACTTTCACTTCCACTTGTCAGCTTCAGCGTCCCCTCAGCCTGAGTCGCCACCTGCAGCTCCCTGGGTGACATGGGACTAGTTATGGGGGGGGGGGGGTGTCGGTGTGTGTGTGTGGGTGTGTGGGTGGGTGTGTGGGTGTGGGTGCGGGTGTGTGTGGGTGTGGGTGTGTCGGTGTGTGTGTGTGGGGGGGTGGGTGTGCGGGTGTGTGTGTGTGTGTGTGTGTGGGTGTGTGTGGGTGTGGGTGCGGGTGTGTGTGTGTCGGTGTGGGTGTGGGTGGGTGTGGGTGTGGGTGCGGGTGTGTGTGTGTGTGGGTGTGTGTGGGTGTGTGTGGGTGTGGGTGCACACACGCGCTTGCACACGTACAATCCTGGCCTGGGCTTCCCAGCACACGGACGGGGTCACTCACCATCCCCGCGCCGCGGGCGCTCCCTGCTACGCCCCCAACCAGCTCCACAGCCCCCTGCCCCGAACCGGTTGCCCGCGTCCCGGCCCCGGCCAGCCCTTCCCCACCACCGGGGGGTGTTCGTATCGCCCTCACGCACTTCCAGGGCCCTGCCTGGGGCACGGAGCAGCGAGGAGCAGAGGGCGATGACGGAGGCAGGGCAAGTAGCCAAAGGTGAGAGCTTTGTACCTGCTCCCCCAGGTCTCCGCCTCTCCCCGAACCTCCCCCAGCTTTATCCGCGCAGGGTGCGACTTTCCAAAGGCCCCCCCCCCCCCCCAGGTTTAGTCACCCAGGCCCCATTGGCTGCCAGCGTGATCCCTGCTCCTCAGTCACTTGGGCACTTTTGAAAATGCCTCCCCCACATACAAATTAAACCCTCTAAAGTGAGGAAATAACAGTCAGGTTGTGACGTTATTGACATGACCTGCGACCGTATAGATCATTGTTGCAACCACTGTTATATATTTGCAGCAAATATTGTACAGAGGTTGTGGTGTGAGGTGTCTATGGAGAGGTTAGGGTTGGCTGGGTAGGATTATGCTGTCTGTATGGGTCTATCGTTGTTGTGGTTGAAGTGATGAACATTGGCTATGTACTTGTATCTCCATGTGCTTGATTCTAAGTAGCCTCAGGGAAGCATTTGGTCAGCTTCTTGAGAAGGGACTATTCTCAATAAGTGCCCAGTCAAGAAACACTTAACTGACAGTGGACCTTGGGAGACTCCAATTCACATGAGAAGTCTTCCTGGGAATGTTCAAGGTAGCATGTGAGCAATGGCTGCTCTCCCTGTAAAAGAATTGAGTCATGCAGGGACATGTGACTTGCCCAAGTGACTCCAGACGCCATCTTGCTGCTGTGATTTTCCACAGTAAGAACAAAGGGGTGTCCTTCCACATGGCAGAGGATATAAAAGGCCCTGGAAATCCCTCCATTTTATCTTCAATCCTTTTTCTTACCTTTGGAGAGACTTTGCTACACTGAAGCTCTGAACAAAGGACTGAATGACCCATCCCAGCTGGGGAAGATCTCCAGAGACTTGATTTGAACCTGCCGTTTATTCCATCACTACGACATGCCTGAACCAAGAACTTTGCCATCACTGTATGTCATTGATTCCATTTAAGCAATTTTAGCTCTCATCTATATTTCTTTCTTTCAATGAGTAAACTTTTAGATTCTAAAGGATTGGCAACAGTGTGATTTGTGGGTAAGATCTGACTTGTATATTGACCTGGGTCTGGGGGTTGGTCCTTTAGGTTTGGGAGAACCGTTTTTCTTTTACTGGGGCATTGGTTTTCATAACCAGTCGTCCCCATAACGAGTGGTCCTGGTGGTGATACTGGGGAACTGGAGTGTCGAAGGGAATTGCTTGTGTGACTTATGGTTAGCCCGTGGGGTGAGACCAAGTGATCTGTTTGGCTGGTTTGGTGTGCCTTAATAGTAAAGGAAACCCAACCTTGGGCTGTAACTGCCCTGCTCTAAGCAATTTGTCCTGAACTGATACTCTCCGTTGTGTCCCGCCAGAGGCTGCATCGTTACCCAGGTTCCCTGTGCAGCCTCACCTCTTCCCTTTGTACTGCCGCATGCTGGTGCGCTCCTCAATGAGACGATCGCGTTCTATCTCCGTGGGGCCCCTGCCTGGTTCACTGCGCTGTGGGGACAGTGTGGGGGTCTCTTCTGTTCCGTCCTACATCGGTTCTTATGCTCTGCTCCTCATTGCAGTGTCTGAGCGCTTTCCAGCTGTGCATTAATTACTGTGACTCACACCTGTCACATGTTTGGTTTCTCCTCTCCCAGAGGGAGAAGCGTCTTTCCAGAGGGTTTTTTAAATATACATTTTGTTTTGTTTCAGAAGGTGGAGGATGTAAAGGGGGGAAGGCCGGTGGCTAGTTGCCATTTCCTTCTCACTAATAGGGAGGAGCTGGCTGTGAATCTGAAGGTGGAAGGCAACTTGGGTGAAAGTGACTACACAGCGATAAAGAGTTTGTGATCCTAGGGGAAGGAAGCAGGGGGAGCAGCAGCATAAAGACAATACACTTAAAAAGCCGATTTCAACAAACTCAGGGAATCGTTTGCCTGGTTCTCTGCCCTCGATCGGTAGGGGGGACTGTCCCATCATTGAGGGGTGAGGGGGGAACGGCCAGCACCCTAGGGCCACATCTAGAGCAATTTATTTAAAGGGGATGCAAAGCCGCGGTTGCTTTTTGTTGGGGGGTGTCGGTGCCTGAGGCCTGGGCTTGCGAGGGTTAACGGGCTCTGACCAGCTCCCAGCTGAGAGCTCCTTGCTGGAGATGCATAAAGGGCTCCTGAAAGGGACAAATCCCATCATGTCCCGTGTGCTCCCCAGCCCCGGTCATCCGAGGCTCTCAGAGCAGCCCGAGGCCTTGCCAGCCGAATGCATTCTCCCCAGAGTGAGGCAGGCTGGCAGGGGGTGGGGCCTCACCATAGCCTGCTGCGTTTCCGGCCCAGCTCTTTCTGATTCCTCACGCTCCCTTTAGGTTTCATTTCTCTGCGTTTCAGCTTCCTGATCTCTGTACAAAGAGCTGGCAGGTGCCCAGGACGGGGAGGGGGGGCAGCAGGAGAGACGTCACCCACCCTTCCCCTCTGAACATCCCCCTCCCCATACCTCCCTCCTGCGAACACTTGGACGACTCACATGCATGCCCCTGTGAGCACATTCCCCCCCCCCCACACTGCTGTGCTGGGGCTGATCCTGGCTCTGTAGGGCCCTGCAGAGTGTTGCAGGGGTTGGGTGGCATAGAAGCCGGGCTGCATCTGCCCCTCATGCCTGGTCTCTGTGCAGGGTTGAGTAACTGGGGTGTCCAGCTGGTGGGAGGGAGCCGCGTTCCCCATGGGCTGTTAACCCTCTGAACCCCTTCCTGTTGTCAGCTCCCAGTGGCTATGTGAGCAGGGAGTGACTGAGCTCTCCTCTAACATCTAGTGATGGGCTGGGGGAAAAAGACTTCTGTATTTACATGAGTACATAAAAGGTTGTTACAAGGAGGAGGGAGAAAAATTGTTTTTCTTAACCTCTGAGGACAGGACAAGAAGCAATGGGCTTAAATTGCAGCCAGGGAGGTTTAGGTTGGACATAAACTTCCTAGCTGTCAGGGTGGTTAAGCACTGGAATAAATTGGCTAGGGAGGTTGTGGACTCTCCATCATTGGGGATTTTTAAGAGCCAGTTAAACACCTGCCAGGGATGGTCTAGACTCTAGATCATACTTAGCCCTGCCTTGAGTGCAGGGGACTGGGCTAGATGACCTCTCGAGGTCCCTTCCAGTCCTACGATTCTATGAACTCACCTTCTCTGCCTCGATATCCAGCAGACAGAGCTGCCGTGCCAAAGGGAGAGTGTTGGCTGGTGGTGGGTTACAAATCACTTTACTATTGAATGCAGGGGAATGACAGGTTGTTACCTTGTTGTGTGAGTAAAGGGCAGCAGAAGTGGGCTTAGCCTGTCCTGATGCAGGCCGTCACCCTCCAGTGAAGTGCCCTCGTGAAGCAGGGTGTAGGCAGCATCTCTGGAGCCAGCTCTTGTCAGTGCAGGAAGTTGAGGCATTGGGTCCCCAGGGCATTCCCCTGGGCAGCTCTCCCACTCCTGCCTGGCCGGGGCACGGGGAGCCTGGGACTCCACAGCCACAGGGGAGTTCCCAACCCACCTTCCCCAGGGTGGGCTTTGCTGAAGGGCCGCACTCGCTGTTTACAGTTGCTGTAACTACAGGGTTTGGCAGCTCCCTGGCACGGTGAGTCGCTCCTGCCCAGAGCACAAGACTAGGAGCAACGTCTGGGTCAAATTGTCGTACAGACATCCACCTTTTACCAAAAAAGCCAAAGAAACAACAAAAAAGATAAGAACGTTCAAAGCACCTTATTTGTGTTTCTATTGCATTTGGGTCTAGTAAACAATAGAGACACCTGTACATTGTTTTTATTACTGAGTCTGCAAAATACAAACCCTACATTTAGATAAATTACAATGGCGTGGACGTGTCCATGTGCATATTTGTTTGTTTTTCCTAAAGTTAATTAAGTCTTTTAGGAAAAATTGTCAGAGCAGCCACCAGCAAGAGTTGGTGGCTGCACAGTGGCCACCAAAAATTTTGTTGTGAGAAGGCCTGGTGTAAAGACAGAGCTACTTGACGCAATTGAGAGTAGCTGTTCTGTTAAGGGGTCACTAGGGCTGAAATCACTGATGATGAGCTCCAGCTGCCAAACCATCGACCTGGTGAAGGACAGTGGTGCAGGGAAAGAGAGCGCCCGAGCAGTGAGGTTTCCTGCTACCCACCGAGCGGTGGGTTCAGTGGTGGGACCTGAGAACGTGGCATCGCAGAGAGCAGCGGGTGGCGGCAGAGAAGCAGCAGCAGCGCCGGGGTGACCGATGGTGGCAGAGGGAAGGGTGGCAGCAGGGTCCGTTGTGCTCGATACATGTCCTGGGTAGGGGTGGGAGGCGAACCCACATGAAGGCCCCTCTGAGCTCTGGGTCTTTGCTGACCAAGGACAGCCAACTGTGAGTGGGGTGCAGTGGAGGGAGAGGGGAGCGATGTGCTAATGGGACATTCATTCCTCAGACTTTCCCACCAGCAGCTGGGAAACTGAGGCAAAAGACACTGCCCTGTGTTAAAGGGGGAAAGGACTGAAAGGCAAAGGAGGAGTGTGTGTGTGTGTGTGTGATAAGAAAAGAGATCCTTATGCTTTCAGTCTCCCTAGGTTCGGCCTCCCTGTCCAGCGTCTGTCATCTGGAAGGATCCCTTCTCCTGCAAAGAGGACCCCTCCCACCCTAAATAATGAGGAATCAATCAGTAAAGGTAAAATCAAATAAAGTGTATTGAAGGGTTTATAACAAAGAGTGGGACAAATAAGAAGGGGAATAAAGAGCAAAATTGCGCAATACAGTGATTACCCCCAAACTCAACCCTACAAAACAGATATAAAAACCGTCTTCACAGATCAAAGCGACAGCAGGTGCTTGGGACCTCAATCCTCTGGCTGACGGCAAGGCTTTGGAGAGGAGCTCCAAGGAGTCTCTTGATGTTCCTTTGTGGCCACAGGAAAACAGAACAAATGGTACGCTCAGGAGCACAGCGATGGACGATGAGAAAGGTAAGTGCTGTTTCTTCTCCTCTCTTCTCTTTAGAGGTGAGGAAGCTGTTGGAGGAAAATCCCTAGGATGGATAGATGTCTGCAGGTAAGACCCACGACCCGTGACCATCCCTGGCTGCCACTCAGTTGGACAACCCTGAGGCCATGTTCGGGGCACCTTTTTATACACTTGCCCGGGACACCCCTTACAAAAGGCGGGAAGCCCCTTCTGGGAAACCCCTTAGGAAAACCAGTTCTGACTGGAAGTTGTTTACAACTCCAGGAGAAATAAAAGAGCGGGAAAATGGACCTATAGCTCACGTGGGCATAAAATTCCATTTTGAAACCAACATGGATTCCTGTAGTCACAAAACATACGAAAATGAACCCACCTAACAAAAGTGTGCTGTGGGGTTGGCTTGGCTCATGATCACATGTGTTTGAATGTGGTTGTGATGTTTTCTCAAACTAATGCTGGGTTCCCTTTCCCTTTCAATAGCAGTTGTCTTTTGTAAAACACAGAGTCAGTGCCTGTGAGTGGGGACGTATTGTCTCTTGGAGGCGTCCGGGGCGGTGTTAAGTTTTCCCAGATTACTGCGGTGGGGGGGCTCGAGCCAGTTCTTTGTGGCAGTGTTAGGAGGAACCCCTAGATATTGAACCTGTGTGGGTGCTGCTGACTCCACCATGCAGAAGGGTGAAGTTACATTGTGGTAGGCCACGCCTAGAGGTGCCACTCAGGTCAGGGCCTGTTGTATTAATTTAGATGGGCCAAAGGTGTTAACTACTCCTGAGGGAATTCTGCACCAAAAAAATAAAAATTCTGTGCACAGTATTTTAAAATTCTGCAAATTTTATTTGTTAATAAGTAAATGTGGATGCTCCAGTGTGGCAGTGGGGAGCACAGGCCACTGGCTGCACGGAAGTGGGAGATCACTCTGCAGCACCCCCAGACCCCCCAGGACAGGACTCGGCAGTGAGGTTGCTCTGGACCCTGATACAGCGCAAGGGCTGGACCTCCCCCGAAACTCCCAGGGCCCTGCCCCTCTGCACCGGGCACACCAGGTGTGGGCAGGCAGGCTCAGCCCAGCAGGATCCAAGTGTGGAAGGGCTTAGTGTGGGGGGCAGGGGCATGTTTTCTGCACACACAGTGGTGCAGAATTCCCCCAGGAATAGTAACATAACCCAGTCACTGTCCAACACTGACCAGTTGGAAAAAGGTCCAAGGGGTGGTATTCAGGGACCTCAGCCTGCTTAGTACTGTGGCAAATGCTTCCAGCTCTGGTGGGGCCTGATGTTTACACAACCGCTAGAAACGTCCCTGCTTTGTGTGTCTGAGTGGAGATGAGATCAGGAGGAGATGGGTGGGCCAGAAGAGAGAAGAAACTCTGGTTATTGCAGATATCTAGAGGGAGACCAAGTCCTGTCCCTTATCCAAAAGGCCAGGCCCATCCTGCCTCCCTCTGAGGGTCCCATTCCTCTCCTCCACTGAGATCTGGGCAGTTCAGGACACAGTCAGAGGGGGCTGGATGGATGCCTCTATGCAGGGCCAGGATTGGGACAGAGGAGACACACACAGAACTGCATGCTCAGGAGAGTTTATTCTTGTTGTGGGCTGCAGCCACTGAGGGGAAGGGGCAGGAGTGTAACTAGAACAGACACACTTCGGGGAAGAGAGTTTGCAGCTGGGGAAGTGAGATCTGGTCTCTCAGGGAGGGAGAGGACTGTCCCTTGATGCAGCAAAGGCATTGGAAAGTCTGGGACCTTGTCTGATCATGCCCAAGGAGCCCAGTTCTTTTACATCCCAGGCGCTGAGCTCCCCCTTCAGGCGCAGGCGAGCGACTCCCCTCGCTAGGGTCAATACTTGCAAATGTAGCCGTTTTTCAGATGACAGTCTTTATCATTCCAGTTCTTAAAACCTAGAAGGCAAAACAGAAATCAGTGGGGCAGTGGAATGGCGAGTGGGGCCATTCCTGCCCTTACAGTGATGTTCCTCCTCATTGCACACTGCTGAGAGAAGACCCCAGCTCCTGTGCATGAGGCTGTGAGGATGAGGACGCTGGAGATGAAGGCCCATGTGCCTCAAACAGGGACAGGCACCATCGTTCCATGAGGGACGCTGTGTCAGAGTGACAGTGGAAGACCCTTGTGACATTGCACCCCATAATGCTTTATGGAAAATGCTTATGAAAGTAAATAGGACATAACTGGAATATATTTTATGCGAGATAGGCCATGTAACATATCTCTGCAAAGGTTATGATCTACTGACTATATCTGTATGCTTGTATCATTTTTGTACTCAAAGTTATGAATACTGGCTGTGTACTTGTTTGATTTTAAGTAGCTTTAGTAAGGCATTTGGTCAGCTTCCTTAGAAAGGAATTTGGAAGTTAAGTGTCCAATCAAGAAACAATTAATAGACAATGGATCTTGGACCACTCCAATCCACATAAAAAGTCTACCTTAGGACGTTCAAGGTGGCATGTGAACAATGGCTGCTACCTGTAAGTTCTGAGTCATGCATGGACATGTGACTTGCTCATGTGACTCCAAAACTCCTTTTTGTAGCTGGATACTATATAGGGGGAGGGAGGGGTGTCCACCTACAAGAGAGTCTATTTAAACCCCTGGGAGACCTCTCCATTTTGTCTTCAGCTGGCTCAAGAGATAGCCTCTCCACACCCAAGGGATACCTGAAAGAAACTGGAACAAAGGACCGTAACCATAGGGGTGTGAGTGATTGCTGGACCCAGACTAGAAGGAGACTAGTCTGCAAAAGAAGCTTACTGGAACATGTCTGAGGGTGTGGCTTCATCTGTAATCACTTTCTTACTGTATTAGGTTTAGACTTGTGTGTTTTATTTTATTTTGCTTGGTAATTCACTTTGTTCTGTCTGTTACTACTTGGAACCACTTAAACCCTACTTTTTGTGTTTAATGAAATAACTTTTTACTTATTAATTAACCCATATTATGTATTAATACCTGGTTGGGGGGGGAGGGGTGGAAACAGCTGTGCATATCTCTCTAACAGTGTTATAGAGGGCGAACAATCTATGAGTTTATCCTGTATAAGCTTTATACAGGGTAAAACAGATTTATTTGGGGTTTGGACCCCACTGGGAGCTGGGCATCTGAGTGTTAGAGACAGGAACACTTCTTAAGCTGTTTTCAGTTAAGCCTGCAGCTGTTGGGGGACATGGTTCAGACCTGGGCCTGTGTTTGCAGCAGGTAAGCATGTCTGATGAGATTACTGGTTCTGTGGATGAAGGGAAAGCAGTGGATGTATTGTTTCTTGACTTTAGCAAAGCTTTTGACACGGTCTCCCACAGTATTCTTGTCAGCAAGTTAAGGAAGTATGGGCTGGAAGAATGCACTATAAGGTGGGTAAAAAGCTGGCTAGATTGTCGGGCTCAACGGGTAGTTATCAATGGCTCCATGTCTAGTTGGCAGCCGGTATCAAGTGGAGTGCCCCAAGGGTCGGTCCTGGGGCCGGTTTTGTTCAATATCTTCATAAATGATCTGGAGGATGGTGTGGATTGCACTCTCAGCAAATTTGCAGATGATACTAAACTGGGAGGAGTGGTAGATACGCTGGAGGGGAGGGATAGGATACAGAGGGCCCTAGACAAATTAGAGGATTGGGCCAAAAGAAATCTGATGAGGTTCAATAAGGATAAGTGCAGGGTCCTGCACTTAGGACGGAAGAATCCAATGCACAGCTACAGACTAGGGACCGAATGGCTAGGCAGCAGTTCTGCAGAAAAGGACCTAGGGGTGACAGTGGACGAGAAGCTGGATATGAGTCAGCAGTGTGCCCTTGTTGCCAAGAAGGCCAATGGCATTTTGGGATGTATAAGTAGGGGCATAGCGAGCAGATCGAGGGACGTGATCGTTCCCCTCTATTCGACATTGGTGAGGCCTCATCTGGAGTACTGTGTCCAGTTTTGGGCCCCACACTACAAGAAGGATGTGGATAAATTGGAGAGAGTCCAGCGAAGGGCAACAAAAATGATTAGGGGTCTGGAACACATGACTTATGGGGAGAGGCTGAGGGAGCTGGGATTGTTTAGCCTGCAGAAGAGAAGACTGAGGGGGGATTTGATAGCTGCTTTCAACTACCTGAAAGGGGGTTCCAAAGAGGATGGCTCTAGACTGTTCTCAATGGTAGCAGATGACAGAACAAGGAGTAGTGGTCTCAAGCTGCAGTGGGGGAGGTTTAGATTGGATATTAGGAAAAACTTTTTCACTAAGAGGGTGGTGAAACACTGGAATGCGTTACCTAGGGAGGTGGTAGAATCTCCTTCCTTAGAGGTTTTTAAGGTCAGGCTTGACAAAGCCCTGGCTGGGATGATTTAACTGGGAATTGGTCCTGCTTCGAGCAGGGGGTTGGACTAGATGACCTTCTGGGTCCCTTCCAACCCTGATATTCTATGATTCTGGCTCAAACCAGGCAGGGCACTGAAGTCCCAAGCTGCCAGGAAAACAGGGGCAGAAGTAGTCTTGGCACATCAGTTGGCAGCCCCAAGGTGTTTTCTGTGATCCAACCCGTCACAACCCTCTTCTATTGTGTTGGAATATGTCTGATGAGAGCACGACGGGGCCTCTTGGTGCTAGGTGCTATGCATGCACATACCAACAGACAATCCCTGCTCCAGAGAGTGCACAGTCTAAGGAGACAAGAGGTGGGAGGGGAAACTGAGGCCCATAGTGGGGAAGTGACTTGCCCAAGGTCACCCAGGAGATCAGTGGCAGGGCTGGGAATAGAACACTCAGACTCGTGAGCATCTGAGGCTGGGCGAGTCTGTGTGACTAGCAGAGCCCCATGAAGAATGAGTCATTCATGAATTAGCGAGTGAGTTTTCCCTGTTCACCCAGCTCTCTGTCCTATTGTCAGTGAATGGGATGAGACCTTCAGCCCCGCTCCACCCCCCACGCCACTCCAGCAACATGGACAGCAGAAAGCTGGCTTAAATGGCCAGCTGGGGATTCCTCTTGCATAGGGGAACCCAGAAGAGAGACATCTGCCTTTGCCCAACCCTGGCCTCCCCAGCATAGGGGACAGGCTGGGATGTGGCAGAAGCTCCTGTGCTCTGGCCGTCCAGGTTGTTACTGCCGCTGTCAAAGCAGTCCTGAGGCTTCTCTAAATTGCCCCGGGGCCAAAATAGCCCCCCGGCTGCCTCCAGAATCAGGGTGAAAAGGCACCAACTGAAGAACCCATACCCTGCCTGCACATCATCTAGTGGACAATAGCTCTGCTTGGGTCTTTCCGTTTAACTGATTGTCTGGGGCCAAATGTACTGTATGGCCTGCCTTTGACTGGAGCTGAACCTCAAACTGGGATGCGTGGGGGAGGAGTTACCAGGTGAGTTGAGAGGAGAGGGAGTGGCAGTGTGAGCTGAGGGAGACAGGCAGGCTGATAGGACAGGGGGCCATCCTCACAGAGAGAGCTGGAGGGTGTGGCCAGGGTCCTGTCTTGGCTGCTTTGTTGGTGCATGTGTGTTTGAACCATCTGCTTACCCCTGTAATTCAGCAGCTCAGTACAGTACTCGACACCACGATCATTGTTTGGTTCCCCAGTGTTCCAAGCTTTGTAGTAATACTGGGAGCGATCTGTCCACCTCCAGCGTCTGTACTGCAGAGACAGGGGAGAAAAGTCTTTGGGTCCCCGAAAGAAGAGATCTCGGTGATAAGGCACCATAGAAACACCTAAACCCAATAGAGAAGCCCCGACTCTCTCCCACTGCCTGAGTAGGGCAAAGGGCCGTGGGGCAGTGGGTGGGAAGAGACCAGCTCAGGGGGACAGGACCTGGAGACGCTGATCTAATAGTAACACAGCACATGAACTTCACCTTCTACCTTCCAAGCTCTTTGCTTGAATTAACAAATCTCCACACCATGAAGCAGTCACTCTGGAGTGTGTTCTCGTCCCTAATGGGCAAGGCCCGCCATGGGGCACCGGTGGTTTTAAGCAAAATAAAAGTGAGTCTGTGATGGAGATGCTGGATGGATCAGGGAATGGGACACGGGGCCTCTTCCCCTCTAGTGGGCTCAGCACCAGTCTGACCCCAAGTTAGCAGGACTGGCTAGCTCAGTAGAATCAGAGAAGGGGACACGGGACCTTTCACCTCTAGGTGTGCTGCCTCTCGCCTGGCCTCAGCTCATGGGGGGACTAGCTGGCTTTGGGGGTCAGAGAACTAGTTCCAATCCATTGCCAGGTTGGGGGGAGCTGGATGCCTGAGGAGACTAGAGAACGGGTCACAGAGTCTCTCACTCCTCCTGTTCTGAGTCCAGCCCAGCCTCCGGTCTGGGGCGGGGGATCCAGGGCCTGAGTCTGCGCATGCTGTTCGGGGAGCCTCTGGACCCCAGCGCCTCTCTAGCGGTGGGGAGTGAGAGGAAACGGATGGAGACAATGCTTCAGGTGGAGCTTGGTAAGTTTACGAAGGGGGTGGCGTGACGGGGTTGCCGGCCATAGCACGGGCTGGACTCGGTGACCCCGTAGGCTCTTTCCAGTCCTATGTTCATAACGGCTCCATCCCCCTCTGGGGCCTCCTTCCTAGCCTGTGACTCCTCCCCCTTCGTGTCCCTGCCCTAAGGAGCTGGGGGCTCTCCTACAAAGAACCAGGCGAGGACGGGATCCCCAAGCTGAGGGAGCAACCAGCAGTGTCAGGGGCAGTGCATAGGTCGCTGGAGAGCAGAGGCTCAAGTCTTGGGCAGGAAAAAGTGGCTAGAAATCTTGTTGAGAGTCGAGTGGAGACGGGATGTGGGGTGCAGGGGGAGGGCACGGCACATTGCATGAGCTGGGAGGGTGTTAGGGAGACGGGGCAGTAGTTGGAGAGGCAGGTGCAGGTCTAAGGTTGGTTTGATGGAGGAGACCAGGGCCTGGCCCTAGGCAGCTGCAGACTCTGCAGTTAAGTGCTTCCCTCCTCTTCACCATGTCTTCAAGTACCTGAGATGCCCATCACCTGCAGCAGAGGCCACCAATTCCCACGCACCCCTCAGCTAGCACACAGTCGTGCAGAAAGTGCCGCCTGAATGATTTTGGGGGCTGCGGTGCCAGGAGGTTCCCATCCCTGGGCAGAACCTCTGCAACAAGCTCACATGACCCCCCTCCACTGTGGGACCAGGACCCTGTGAAGACAGTGGAGTTACCCTGTGTATAACCAGTTCTGTCCAAAGCCTGCTGAAGTGGGTGGGAGTCTTTTCATTGTCTCTAATGGGCTGTGTATAGAAGCAAAGGACCCCATTCTAGACGCCAGGAGTAAAGTGGATTCTATGCTGCACTGGTTTACTGTGGTAACAGGAAGGTCTGACATGACCTAGTGAATAAGCAACACCTCCTACAATACCTAACTTTTTCTGAGAGGCCTCCTGCCCAATTACTAAATGCAAACCTGCTTCGTTTCCAAGGGCTGAAAATATCAGGCCGCGTGGCCACAAAAGCAAGGCCCTTCTGAATTCAGTAGGAATTCTGGATGTGCACAGAACACGGACAGGACTGGTTCCCGCATGGTTACAGAACTGCGGTAAAGTGGAACAATGTTCAGCTTGTGTGATTGGAGGATATCTGAATCCATATTATAAGACTGTCCTACATAAATGAGGACAAGTTGAGATGCCTTTGTTATTTTGTTCCACTCTTTGTTTCCATGGGGAATTTGCCAGTGCAATAGTACTGTCTTCCTTTTAAACAAACAAAACTAAAACAAATGGTAATGGCTGTTGAAAATAGCAATTCCAGCCCTAGTTAGCACTGGGAAGGCCCCAGCATTTGTTCCTCAATTTTACCCTACTTTTTCTACAGCAAGTTACAGTGGATAAGCATATTTGATTTGGGAGAAATGAAGTAACCGCAGCCTAAACTGAGCATGAGCACTCCTGAATTTTGAGAGTGTTCAAATCTGGAAGGAAGGTGCTCGATTCCCTTTCTGAACATTAGATAAATCTGGAAAGGAAAAGCCAATTTCTGCTTCCATGGCTCAGATCCTCCTGCGTGCCTGGTACTGTATCTAAAGCTGCCCAGGTCCTCTAGTAAAGCCTCTCCTCCCTTACTTATCATTTTAACTTCTGGTGGGATCCACAAACCTACCCTACTAGGCTTCAGATAGAGAGGGGCACTGTCCATTCATCCCACCCAGTTCCTTCTTTGGGAGCTGCCAGGCGAGGTCACACCAGCATCCCTATTCCAGCCAGGGGACGTCTTCTGAGGGTGATATTGGGGCCAAAGCCTTTTACTCCTTGGCATACTTGTTCCCCATTCCCAGTGCTACCCCCTTCTAGCAGCCAGCTCCCCATTCACAGCAAGCTGCAGCGCATGGGGTTTCAGCTTCCCCACTCCTTTTCCTGTTGATAGTGGCCAAGGGAAAGCAGGGAAATGTAGTTCCTTCCCTGCTCCAGGACCGGCTCTCTAGGCAGGGAGCTGGCCAAGGAACTACAGCTCCCAGGGCCCCTTGGTTTCTCAGCTCCCAGGCTGGATCCCTGCTGCTCTGAGGCTCAGAGCCTCCTCGTGTGCAGCGCTGTGAGGGGGGGGAGTGAGTGTTATGGGCCCCCTTCTGAGCTTGGGCCCGGGGCGCCACAGAGCCATTGGTGCCAGGGTAAATCCGGTACTGCCAACTAAATCATCCCAGCCAGGGCTTTGTCAAGCCGGGCCTTACAAACCTCTAAGGAAGGAGATTCCACCACCTCCCTAGGTAACGCATTCCAGTGTTTCACCACCCTCTTAGTGAAATAGTGTTTCCTAATATCCAACCTAGACCTCCCCGACTGCAACTTGAGACCATTGCTCCTTGTTCTGTCATCTGCCACCACTGAGGACAGCCGAGCTCCATCCTCTTTGGACCCCTGCCTCAGGCAGTTGAAGGCTGCTATCAAATCCCCCCTCACTCTTTTCTTCTGCAGACTAAACAAGCCCAGTGCCCACAGCCTCTCCTCGTAAGTCATGTGCCCCAGCCCCCTGATCATTTTCATTCCCCTCCACTGGACTCTCTCCACTTTGTCCACATCCCTTCTGTAGTGAGGGGACCAAAACTGGGCACAATACTCCAGATGTGGCCTCACCAGTGTCGAATAGAGGGGAATAATCACTTCCCTCAATCTGGCAATGCTCCTACTAATACAGCCCAATATGCCGTTGGCCTTCTTGGCAACAAGGGCGCACTGCTGACTCATATCCAGCCTCTCGTCCACTGTAATCCCCAGGTCCTTTTCTGCAGAACTGCTGCTTAGCCAGTCGGTCCCCAGCCTGTAATGGTGCATGGGATTCTTCCGTCCTAAGTGCAGAACTCTGCACTTGTCCTTGTTGAACTTCATCAGATTTCTTTTGGCCCAAGCCTCCAATTTGTCTAGGTCACTGTGGACCCTATCCCTACCCTCCAGCATATCTACCTCTCCCCCCAGCCTAGTGTCATATGCGAACTTGCTGAGGGTGCAATTCATCCAATCATCCAGATCATTAATGAAGATGTTGAAGAAAACAGGCCCCAGGACTGACCCCTGGGGCACCACTTGATACTGGCTACCAACTAGACATCTAGAGCCAACTAGAGCCATTGATCACTATCCGTTGAGCCCGACAATCTAGCCAGCTTTCTATCCACCTTATAGTCCATTAATCCAATCCATACTTTAACTTGCTGGCAAGAATACTGTGGGAGACTGTATCAAAAGCTTTGCTAAAGTCAAGATATATCATATCCACCGCTTTCCCAATATCCACAGAGCCAGTTATCTCATCATAGAAGGCAATCAGGTTGATCAGGCATGACTTGCCCTTGGTGAATCCATGTTGACTGTTCCTGTTCACCTCCCTCTCCTCCAAGTGCTTCAAAGTGGATTCCTTGAGGACCTGCTCCACGATTTTGCCAGGGACTGAAGTAAGGCTGACAGGTCTGTAGTTCCCCGGGTGCTCATTCTTCCCTTTTTTAAATATCGGCAATATATTTGCCTTTTTCCAATCGTCTGGGACCTCCCCTGATTGCCATGAAGTTTCAAAGATAATGGCCAATGGCTCTGCAATCACATCAGAAAATCCAAAGGGGAGCTGGAATTTACGGAAGGACGGAGATGGAAAGGGTGCGGGAGGGCCGGGGTTAAAGATGGAGTGCACATGGGAGACTCTGGTGCTCATGACAGGGGTAAGGGGTTAGGAGTGGGGGAGGGAGCTCCTGGCAGCTCCTATGAAGGGCTCATGTGGTATGTAGTCTGCACAGCCCCTGGGAAACAGAGTTATGGGGCGCGGGGTGGGGGAGGGGAGGAGCAGCTGCCAGAGGCAAAGCAGGCTCTGGGCACTCACCTTCCGGGGATCGTGCAGTCCGATCCAGACGCGATCCTTGAAGCCTGACTCGGTGATGTATCTGGCCACCGTGTTCCCTTCTGCCTCAGTGAGAATGGAGGCGAGATGGGCCCCTTTGTGGTGATATTGACACTGCACCTGCGGCAGAGACAGCGGCGAGGCCTGTTACCCCCCTGCAGGGGGCACTGTTTGGCACTGGTGTGGGGTCCTGCCCCACCAGGCTGCAGCAGGAGCAGGGACGGCTGTGAGGGGAGGGAGCCCCCTCTCGGTGCCTCTTCCCGAGCCCCAGGGCCTGGCACCAGCCACGTCACTTCTGCAGCCTCCCCACCCATCCTCTGCAGGGGTACACACTGGGGCTAATGGTGATGTCACCAAACCCCTTCAGCCCCTGCCCACTAACCCACCCCGTAGATCCCTGAGAAGAGCCTTGTACCTCAGCTTCTGACCAGGACACCTCTTCAGGGAACAACGCGTAGCATTGACCTTGGTAGAACAGCCAGTCACTGGGACAGGACGTGGCCCCTGTTCCTGATCCGAGAGAGGGGATGGGACGGGGAGAGAGAACAGTGTGGTGAGAGGCTGTTTCAGAGAAGACAATGGGAGCAGAGCTGCTGGCTGTCATCATTCCAGCTTCTCCAGATCTCCCCAAATCCTGTCAACGTTTGCCCTCTCTCAGAATGGCCACTATCTCCTATTACTTTCAATAGGGCTGAAGCCACGCAGTTAAAACAGCTGCCCCTCCCTTGCCACCTTTGTCAGTAGCAGTGAGGCTGTTGTACTGAAAATTACCACTGTCTCCTCTCCAAGGGGACAGGAGCTGGGCTGTCCTCAGTGAAGATGGTCTCCTCCTATCTTCTGTGCAGGAGCACTGGGGAACCTGATGGGGAGGGGAGGTAGCAAAACGGTTGAATCAAAGTACACAGGGGACTGGGGGTGAGGATGGGGAGTACTTCTGGAGGGTGGGTGAGGTCCCAGATGACTGGAGAAGAGCAAACATAGCACCTGTCTTTAAAAAGGGGAACAAAGAAGATCCGGAAAATTATAGACCAATAGCCTAACTTCAATACCTGGAAAGAGACTGGAACAAATGATGAAACAATCAATTTGTAAGCATCTGGAGGAAAATTGGGTTATAAGTAAAAGCCAGCATGGAATTGTGAAGATCATATCATGCCAAGCCAACCTAATTTCCTTCTTTAACAGGGTTACTGGCCCCATGATGCTGTGGAAGTTGTAGACTTGTTAGATCTTGATTTTAGTAATGCTTTTCACACAGTCCCACATGATGGTCTGATAAGCAAACTATGGAAATGTGATTCAGATGAAATTACTATAAGGTGTACTATAAGGTGGGTGCCCAACCAGTTGAAAGACCGTACCCAAAGAGCAGTTATCAATACTTTGCTGTCACATGGGTGGAACATATCTAGTGGGGTCCCTCAGGGGTCTGTCATTAGTCTGGTACTGTTCAACATTTTCATTAATGACTTGGATAAAGGGGTGGAGAGTACACTTATAAATTTTGTGGATGACACCAAGCTGGGAGGGGTTGCTAGCGCTTTGGAGGCAGGATTAGAATTCAAATGGCCTTAACAAACTGGAGATTTGGTCGGAAATCAACAAGATGAAATTCAATAGAGACAGGTGCAAAATACTTCACTTAGGAAGGAAAATCAAACACACAACTACAAAATGGGGAATAACTAGCTAGGTGGTAGTACTGTTGAAAAGGATCTGGGAGTTATAGTGGATCACAAATTGGATATGAGTCAACAGTGTGATGCGGTTGACAAAAAGGTTAATGTCATTCTGGGGTGTGTTAACAGGAGTGTTGTGTGGAAGACACGGGAGGTCATTGTCCCACCCTTCTCGGCACTGGTGAGGTCTCAGCTGGAATGTTCAGTTCTGGGGCCGCACTTTAAGAAAGATATGGAGAAGATGGAGAGTTTCCAGAGAAGAGGATTAAGTTTAGAAGTGTGTGCAACAAGAGTGATGTAGTGGTGGGAGTCTGCTATAGACCACCGGACCAGGGGGATGAGGTAGATGAGGCTTTCTTCCGGCAGCTCACGGAAGCTACTGGATCGCATGCCCTGATTCTCATGGGTGACTTTAATTTTCCTGATATCTGCTGGGAGAGCAATACAGCGGTGCATAGACAATCCAGGAAGTTTTTGGAAAGCGTAGGGGACAATTTCCTGGCGCAAGTGCTAGAGGAGCCAACTAGGGGGGGCGCTTTTCTTGACCTGCTGCTCACAAACCGGGTAGAATTAGTGGGGGAAGCAAAAGTGGATGGGAATCTGGGAGGCAGTGACCATGAGTTGGTTGAGTTCAGGATCCTGACGCAGGGAAGAAAGGTAAGCATTGGCCTGCTAAACCCAGGGTTGTGAGTTCAGTCCTCAAGGGGGCCATTTAGGGATCTGGGGCAAACATTGGGGACTGGTCCTGCTTTGAGCAGGGGGTTGGACTAGATGATCTCCTGAGGTCCCTTCCAATCTTGATATTCTATGATTCTATGATTCATCCCGACTTCAGGAAAGCAGACTTTCGACTCCCTCAGAGAACGGATGGCCAGGATCCCCTGGGGGACTAACATGGAGGGGAAAGGAGTCCAGGAGAGCTGGCTGTATTTCAAGGAATCCCTGTTGAGGTTACAGGGACAAACCATCCCGATGAGTCGAAAGAATAGTAAATATGGCAGGCGACCAGCTTGGCTTAATGGTGAAATCCTAGCGGATCTTAAACATAAAAAAGAAGCTTACAAGAAGTGGAAGGTTGGACATATGACCAGGGAAGAGTATAAAAATATTGCTCGGGCATGTAGGAATGATATCAGGAGGGCCAAATCGCACCTGGAGCTGCAGCTAGAAAGAGATGTCAAGAGTAACAAGAAGGGTTTCTTCAGGTATGTTGGCAACAAGAAGAAAGCCAAGGAAAGTGTGGGCCCCTTACTGAATGAGGGAGGCAACCTAGTGACAGAGGATGTGGAAAAAGCTAATGTACTCAATGCTTTTTTTGCCTCTGTCTTCACTAACAAGGTCAGCTCCCAGACTGCTACGCTGGGCATCACAAAATGGGGAAGAGATGGCCAGCCCTCTGTGGAGATAGAGGTGGTTAGGGACTATTTAGAAAAGTTGGACGTGCACAAGTCCATGGGGCCGGACGAGTTGCATCCGAGAGTGCTGAAGGAATTGGCGGCTGTGATTGCAGAGCCATTGGCCATTATCTTTGAAAACTCGTGGCGAACGGGGGAAGTCCCGGATGACTGGAAAAAGGCTAATGTAGTGCCAATCTTTAAAAAAGGGAAGAAGGAGGGTCCTGGGAACTACAGGCCAGTCAGCCTCACCTCAGTCCCTGGAAAAATCATGGAGCAGGTCCTCAAAGAATCAATCCTGAAGCACTTGCATGAGAGGAAAGTGATCAGGAACAGCCAGCATGGATTCACCAAGGGAAGGTCATGCCTGACTAATCTAATCGCCTTCTATGATGAGATTACTGGTTCTGTGGATGAAGGGAAAGCAGTGGATGTATTGTTTCTTGACTTTAGCAAAGCTTTTGACATGGTCTCCCACAGTATTCTTGTCAGCAAGTTAAGGAAGTATGGGCTGGATGAATGCACTATAAGGTGGGTAGAAGGCTGGCTAGATTGTCGGGCTCAACGGGTAGTGATCAATGGCTCCAGGTCTAGTTGGCAGCCGGTGTCAAGTGGAGTGCCCCAGGGGTCGGTCCTGGGGCCGGTTTTGTTCAATATCTTCATAAATGATCTGGAGGATGGTGTAGATTGCACTCTCAGCAAATTTGCGGATGATACTAAACTGGGAGGAGTGGTAGATACGCTGGAGGGGAGGGATAGGATACAGAAGGACCTAGACAAATTGGAGGATTGGGCCAAAAGAAATCTGATGAGGTTCAATAAGGATAAGTGCAGGGTGCTGCACTTAGGACGGAAGAATCCAATGCACCGCTACAGACTAGGGGCCGAATGGCTAGGCAGCAGTTCTGCGGAAAAGGACGTAGGGGGGACAGTGGATGAGAAGCTGGATATGAGTCAGCAGTGTGCCCTTGTTGCCAAGAAGGCCAATGGCATTTTGGGATGTATACGTAGGGGCATAGCGAGCAGATCGAGGGACGTGATCGTTCCCCTCTATTCGACATTGGTGAGGCCTCATCTGGAGTACTGTGTCCAGTTTTGGGCCCCACACTACAAGAAGGATGTGGATAAATTGGAGAGAGTCCAGCGAAGGGCAACAAAATGATTAGGGGTCTAGAACACATGACTTATGAGGAGAGGCTGAGGGAACTGGGATTGTTTAGTGCACGGAAGAGAAGAATGAGGGGGGATTTGATAGCTGCTTTCAACTACCTGAAAGGGGGTTCCAAAGAGGATGGCTCTAGACTGTTCTCAATGGTAGCAGATGACAGAACGAGGAGTAATGGTCTCAAGTTGCAGTGGGGGAGGTTTAGATTGGATATTAGGAAAAACTTTTTCAGTAGGAGGGTGGTGAAACACTGGAATGCGTTACCTAGGGAGGTGGTAGAATCTCCTTCCTTAGAGGTTTTTAAGGTCAGGCTTGACAAAGCCCTGGCTGGGATGATTTAACTGGGAATTGGTCCTGCTTCGAGCAGGGGGTTGGACTAGATGACCTTCTGGGGTCCCTTCCAACCCTGATATTCTATGATTCTATGATTCTAAGAGGAACGAAAATGATAATAGTTTTAGAAAACCTTCCCTATGAGAAATGGTTAAATAATGGGTATTGTTAGGGGGCTTATTCCTTCACCCACTTACTTCCGTGGTCCTTCTCGCATGAACAGAGAGCAACAATACCCGAAGTCCAAAGGTGCAAACAATTCGATGTTTATTGGGATGAACTTCCAGCAAGCATGATTCCAGTTTCCTTCCTTAGTGTCCTCCTTCCCAGCTCTGACACCACAGAGCCTTAGACCTGTTTCCCTGTTCCCATTCCTACCCTTAGCAAAACATGATTCCAATTTTCTTACCCCCATTCCTTGCTCCCATTTCCCTCACCCACATGCCCATGCCCACCCCCACCCACACCCACTCACTTCCTCATTGACTACAGATTATATAGTAAAACTTGAGTTCTGCTTAACTATACCTTAACCAATCATTTTCCTGAAATTTAACTAACCAATCCTAACATATTGTCCAATTATATCCCACCACCTTAATAAGTTTACACCCAGCAAAATTAATTATACAGCAGACAGGAACAATCACAGAACCAGACAGAGATTATACAGACAAACAATAGCAAAGTGGGAACTACAATGACAAGACAACACAGAAGCGAGGATTTCACATCCCAGCTATTGATAAGTGAGTTCTTGCCAGACAGGATGCTATCAAACTAAGTTTCCTTTTACATTTTCTAGGCACTTCCCTTTCTCTGGAGGTGATAGGAATACAATCCTGTCCTGATAGTGCCTAACAGCCCAATAGCACCTTATTTCAATGTGACTAGTTTGGAATGTGAGAATGTGACCGTTCGCTTCCTAGCTTATGGCTGCCTCTGCTGCTTAGCCAAAGGCCTTAGCCTAAGAACAGGGCCTCAGACTGTCACAGTAAGAGAAGGCCCTTACACCGGCAGACAGTGATTTCTTTCTTTTATACCTCTAGAACTAGCCAAGCGATAAGAATACACCTAAATTCTTAAAGTACAGGCCTTTGCAGACAGGCCTGAATATCTATATCCTAACAGGTATGTTTAGTCTACAGAAAAGAAGACTGAGGGGAAACCTGACAACCAGAGATCCTAGAAATCCATTTGCTGTGGAAAAATGCGGAATTTGTGTTTTTTACAGAGAATCTTTAGTTTTTACATTTTGTGAAAAAATAAAAATATATACACTATTAACTATTAAATAAATTTTATTGAAAGTACCAGTGCCACTTATTCAATGCATGCAACCTTCCACTCTTGTGGTTAATTTTTGAATGTGCTACATAGCTAAACATACTCCAATAAACTACTTCCGGCGTACAGATCTTACTGAATGGCATATAGTGGTTTGTGTTTTAATGCATCTCAAATTTCACTTCAGCCTCCAGCTGTGAGTAATTAAAGTTATGAGAAGATGCCAAAAACTTTCAAAATCACCCCCAAAGATTATGTCACTGAGTTGGCAAGGACAAATTTCACGTTGATGGTAATGTGCTGTTCTATTCTGTATGCGGCAAGGCTGTAGATTACGTTCGATGGCACACAACTGTAGAACACAAGGAAAGTGCTAAACGTAAACTGAATGAAAAGAAGCAAAAACAAGAGGCTGATCGAGAACAGGCAGGGCCATCGACTACAGCAACGAATCAATGCACTGTGACTGGATCATTCCATCGTTTTACAACTGTAAATATATCAGTAAAACATTGTGTTCAACTGATACCTATATATATTGTGGCAAGGGAAACTAAAGTTCAGCATTTAATAATAATCACAGAAAAACACAGATTTTTATGCTTTTTTTAATTGGAGAATTTTTTTATCATGGAAAACTAGGATCCCTCCTGAGGAACAGTCTTCACATCTATTACGGGCTGTTATAAAGAGGATGGTGATCAATTGTTCTTCGTGTCCACTGATGGCAGGACAAGAAGGAATTGGCTTAATCCGCAGCAAGAGAGATTTAAGTTCGATATTAGGAAAAATTTGCTAACTTTCAGAGTAGTTAAACTCTGGAATAGGCATCCAAGTGTGTTTGTGGGTTCCCTGTCACTGGAGGATTTTAAGAACAGGTTGGACAAACACCTGTCAGGGATGATCTAGGTTTACTTGGTCCTGCCTCAGTATGGGGGGCTGGACAAGATGACCTCTGTAGGTCCCTTCCAGCCCCCCATTTCTATGGTTCTCTGATAGCTGAGGGCCTAGAGAAGGGAGGGAAGGCAGGGAGCTAGTGACAGGTGGGTGGGGGGAGGGATTAGGAGCATGTGGAGTAAGTGCAGAGATTGGTGGGGATAAGTAAGGAAGGGGGGCCGGGGGAGAGAAATAGTTTGTGGGTCCCAGGACTCTTCTTGGCACAGGAGGAGGGGGGAAGGGTTTGGATTATCCATAGCACAGGGATCAAGCTCATGAAGAGGTGCCATTTTGAGCCCCCTGAAAAGATGGCGGTCACTCATTTGGGATGTTATTGGCACAGTCTGTTTCCTGGTTGGGACGGGACCCCTCTGCCCCGGTGGGGAGAGTCTAAGCTGCAGCAGGAGATCGGGGAGGGTCTAGCTCCCAGCCTGTCTCTCACACTCAGCCCCAGGAGGTCGCAGGGATTCCCTCTGCACTCAGAGCCAGGGGCAGTGGGAGGCAGCCTCTCTCCTCAGGCAGGGGCTGAACCGCTGGCTGGGGTCTGGATTAGTGGGTTTGGTGGGGAAGGGGCTCTGGGGACCCAGCTGTGTTGGCTGCTCCCACATGGTGGGGTTGGGGGCCTCCGAGTGAAATGAAGTCACTTCCTATCGAGGGCAAACAGAGCCTGGGGTCTCCAGCTCCGAGGGGCCTGGCAGGGGACTCACCTTCCATCAAGGGGTTAAAGATCAGGCAGCCGAGGAGGCAGAGGCCGAAGTAGGCAACTGGCCCCATCTTCTCACTTCCCTGGGGGGGAAACACACAAGGGAGATGGGGCCATGACAGCCTGAGACACCCCTGGGAGCAACCCCCACCCCAACCCTCGCAGGGCATTTCAGTGCTTTGGAGCTGGGGCTGTTTGCTAAAGGGCCTAGATGGGCTGGAAGGACCCCGAGAGCGATCCTGTCCCCCACCCTGAGGGGTTGCAGCTCGGAGCCCATCTACTTGGTTCCGAAGGGCCCTTCTGCCTCTAGCTCTCACTGAGCTATGCCCCGGGGACAGAACTGGACACCCGGCAGGGAGCCAGGTCCCAGCTCCTCAGTGGCTGGGCTCTGCAAGCCGCACCGCCAGGCACTCCCCAGACCAGGGCTGCAGGTAGGGAGGAGCTGGGGGGCAGCAGGGAGGCCAGGCCCACTCAGAGGAAACAGGATCCCAGGTAACAGGGTCCCATTTGCAGAACAAAGTGGTTCTCAGAAGGGGCATTTGCCATCTCCCGCTGTCCCTCTCTCCCCAGTGCTGGGGCTGGCAGGTCCACACAGTAGCCACCTACACAGAACTTGGAGAGAGAAGCACACGTGGGAGGAAGTAAGTTTGGAAGAGGCACCAGGGCCACCAGGATGGAGGCCAGTCTGTGTGCACATGGCTGGAATGCCAGCTGCAGGTGCAGCACCTCTGCAATAGTTCTCTGACTAGAGACCAGTTTAGGGTTAGAAAGTGGAGTCCTCTCGTGTTATCACCCAGCCCCTGGTCCACAAAACACCTACTGCCCCTGCCCCTGGGGCCTTTCCTCCACTAACAGGTGTTTGAATCACACTCATATTTTCAGCTCCCGGGCGATCGAGTGTCTGGAAAGCTAACACCGTGTATTTGGGGATGGGGAGGGGAGGGGGGAGAGTTACTGTACCTCTTGGTGGGGGATGGGATTCCCGTGGTACCATGACTGGGCAAAGGGGTCCAATGGGAGAACCGCCCTGCAGAGTGATGCTTCATTGGGGACTGGACACAGGACTGGAGGCTGGTCCCAGCTCTGGGAGGGGCAGAGGGCTTGGCACAGCTATGCGGGGCATTAGGGTGACACGGGCAGGGCTGTGCTGGGTGGGAGGAAGGGGTGAGACAGAAAAAGTCCCAGGGTCAGAGGACACACACAGGGCACCCGCCCCTGTAACGGATCAGCTGCCACCAGCTACCCAGCACAGGAGGAGGAAGAAGCTGGAGGAAGCCAGGGTCTCACCTGATTATCTCTCTGCGTAGCCGCTCCGGTGCAAGGTCGGATCAAGTGCAGCCAGCATGGGACACTGGCCGTGCCTGGGGCATTTATAGACCAGTCCAGGGAAGGGGGCGGAACAGGTGTCAATACTGAATATGCAAATCTGTCCAGATGGCAGATACAATCATTTAATGCCCTGGCAAACAGAGATAAGAGGAGCTCTGACACACCCATCCCCTGGGCTGTGAGCAGGAGAAAGTGCTTGTCAGGGCTCAGATAACAGATAAAATAAGAGCTGTTCCCTCCCCCTCGTCTGTCAGTGCTGAGATCAGTGTCACTGTTGGGAGCCATCGTGCCCTGGCACTGACTGGCCCAACTGCTCCCGTCCATCTTGTCCAGTGAAAAGTTTCGGGCAGATCCCCAGGGAGTGTAATTCAGCTGGAGCCCCACTGAAGTCAAGGGTGGGATCCCCAGCGGGTACAGTCTGGTGTAGGGCGATTGGAGTCCTTGGGGTCAGACCCCCAGCGGGTGGATGTTGCTCCGAGCTCCATTGGAATCACTGGGGCTGGAACCGCACCGGGCGTAAAGTGTCCAGAGCTCCACAGGAGTGAATGGAGTCACACCAGCTGGGACCTGGCCCCCATCAGAGTAGGCTAAAATGGCAACTTTTCCAATTCCTGGACCTCAAGCCCAGGGAGGCACTTGCCCCATCACACGCCCTGTGCTTGGCTCATCGGCGCCGTGCACTGGGTGTTGTCATTTACACCTGTGCAAAGAGACTGGGAAATGCACCATCCTGACTGGGTGGCATTTTACACCTACCGGGCACTGGTGTAAATGGTGACATGTGGGGCCAGGGGAAAGTCAGGCCCATGAGGACTGGAATATAACTGGAGGGTGCTGCCTGTGGCCGAGGTATTGGCAATGTAATGGGCTCCCCACGCTCCCTCGTGTCTGTCTCTCCACTGTATTTCAAGGGAGTCCGTTACCCTGGTATCTAGGTGCTGACCATAGCAAGATGAAAGCGGTGTAAGACTTGCACCCAATGTGACTCTGTTCTCACATGTCTGTGGTTTGGCTGCTTATATTTGGAGATATTTTTTGCCTCTTTAATATGGTCATCATGGCTCCTGTTACGAGGGGGGCGGGGGGCTTAGGGCTTCATGGGGCTGGACAAATGAGCATTATTAATCTTGTCAGTAAGTAAATATTTCACTGAAGAATGGACAGTTTTCAATAACACAGGGGACAATCCCACCAGATAGTCCCACTGCTGCAAAGCCCAACTAGTATCAAAACTTCGTTTAGACAGGGGATGAATCTCCTCTTACTTCACCTAAAATCTGGAGGCATAAGCCACAGGGCAGAGCCCTGTTCCCTGGTTCTGACTAAATACAGCTTCCATCCCCCTTTCAGTAGCCATATGGGGACTGCCCAGAAGAGAGCAAGGGAAAAAGGAAGCTCATGGGGATCATCCCTCTCATCCTCATAATGAGAAAGATTCGAGTCGAGATCTTCTTCTGACCCACCACCCTTCCTAGTCTACGACTCCATCAAATCACAACCACTATTCTCTTCTACCCTCCCAACATGGCTATCAGAGCACAAGTTTGTCTCTTACATTCCCCATGATCTGCCTGGGTCTTATTCTGAGAATCCTTCAGTAAGGCCCTAACAATTTGATGATTTAACTGGGAATTGGTCCTGCTTCGAGCAGGGGGTTGGACTAGATGACCTTCTGGGGTCCCTTCCAACCCTTATATTCTATGATTCTATGATTCTATGATTCCTTCACTCTCCACTGTCTACTGTTTCGATCCAGACACTTCCTGCTCCAGCCTCTTATTCTCTCGCTCACTGTGACACCCCTGCTTTTGCAGTGCCACTATCTCAGCAGCCCTCAGGCTGAGTATTTCTTGTCTTTCTCATTTTTCTCTTTCTTTAACGCCTCTATTTCTGCCTTTAACTGATTTATCTCTTTATCTACTAGCATCATTAACATCTGCTTACACAGCTGTAGGAATGCTCCGGGACCAGTAAAACTCCCAGGCTTCCAGAGACCATAATCATGCTCCTGCATAAAATCTGCCAAGCTGTTGCCCCAAACCATTTCCAGCTTTTCTTTCTTTCCAGATGTTCCCTTTCCTTCTGACATATCTTCTTACCCGACCAGGCTGTCAGCCTGAGCCCGAATCAATAATGGAATGTAACCGTAAATCAACTCACTGGCTACGATGTGGGAAGTTACAGGTTGCGACCCTGATCCACTGTCCCCTTCCCCTACTGCAAACAAACAAACAAACAAACAATTTATATCCATCACCCCTTCCTCTGCACCACTCCTGGCAACTGGCCCGCCAGATCTGTTACCCCGGATTTTCAGAACCCAAATCAGTGGTAACTCTGGGAACACAGCACTTCCGTCTGATAAATAATTGATACAAATGAGTGCTCTTATCTAAAATGGCTATTTCTTAGATTTAAGCACACACAGACAAGCAATAGGATTAGAAGATCCCAAATAATTACCTAAAATCTGAGATGGTATTGAGTAATTAGCAGCAGGTCAATGATGGCCAGTCGCTTCCCCACTGGGGAGTAGGGTGCCAGGCAAAAGGTCTCTCAGGATAGCTTCAGAGAACTACTCCAAAGAACTCTCTATTATCTAGTCTTTTTATAACTACCTTTCACAAAACACATAGCTCATAGTGACCCCTACTGGGTCATCACTTCTCCTAACGTCAATCAACTACTTATCGATAAAACATTCCTAACAATCTTAGCCATAATAATCTTCTATATCAAAGGTGTCTAAAGTCAAGGTCTCTGTCCACATATTTTCTTTCACGCTCATAATTTTGTTGACTCTTTTCACCCCTCCTCCCACTCTGATTAGCAGAAACTGCAAGCCTGCAGCTAGTATTTGACCTTGCCTCCAAAAGCCCTGCTTGTCCAAATTAACCCTTAACTATGTGGTGTTCTATTTTATTAATTAATGGTGGCTAAATGCACATAATATGGTTGTAATTAGCTTGCTCAAGTTCTGGGGTATCACTGCACTCAAATCCTGAATAACGACCCCTGCCATTAGACTTTGAGGGTTTTATTTAACTCTCTCAGGCCTTTGCCTTATCTTTCCTAAAAGGCCTTAATGCCAAGCCAATGCTTAAATAACAATCAATCATTATTTTGGGCCTTAGTCCCTACACTGCCATGACAGGAATAAGGGAGATCCAGTCTGAAACAAATGATCCCCACACTGGGCCTCTGTTCTCTTCTGGTGTGACAGAACTGGGAATGGTCTGTAATGTTTTTATGAACACTATGCATTTCAGTTTACCCACTGGCCTTTGTATTGTTACTCACTGGGCACAGAGGGGTTAAAATGCTTCCCCTGGAATGGAGGGAAGGGATGAGATGTTTGACTCACGTGGCTCTCAGGTTGGAGACCAGAATCATGAACATGAACTGAATAGAACCTGCACAGGTGAGAGGAGGATCAGGCAATATGAAGGAAGAGCCAAAGACCAGGCCACTAACACTTCATGACTGGGAAGTCGAGGCAGGCTGAACATGTGAACTCAGCGTGGTTGGCAGCAGGAGGACAATGGACTGCAGGTGTCAGGGGTCTGCGTTAAGAGTGGGGCTCACAGACACAGCAGCTTTCATTTTGGGACTCAGAGAGCGGAAGAGAGAAGAAGGAGGTCAGAGAAGCAGGGTATGGCGAAGCCCTGGCTTCCCCAAGGTGAATTCTGTCCAAAGCTTACCGCTCATGCTGGCCTAAAGACTCTCCCAGCTGCTGGATTTCCGGTGACTAATAAACGTTACCATGTTTTGAGAAGGCTGCCCAGTGTTGCTGCAAACACTGAAGTGCATTGCACCCGGAAGGGGTAAAATGTCGCTCTCAGGAGTCTGACTTCAGGTGGACTCACTGCAGGGAGCCGCAGACAGACATGGGGGCTGCTGGAGCCAAAAGCCCAGACTTGGAATCATTGAAGTTGTGGGCTTGCCCTTGTGCAACAGCTTGGAGCTTTGGGGTCCAACAGACCAAAGGGGTTGTGCTCCAGAAACTGTTTAAAAACGTCGGGCATAGACCAGACCCTGTGAATTCATGACAAGTGGTAACTTCACTCATTTCATTTCCAAGCACCAGCTGACTCCTAATATGAATTTTATGGATAGATTCCAATCCCAGGAGGAAACATTGTGATCATATCGTCTGACCCCCTGTAAAACACAGGCCAGAGACCTGCCCCACAATCATTCCTAGACGAGAGCTTATTAAAAAACATCCAATCTTGATTCTAAAATTGCTAGTGATGGGGACTCTACCAAGACCCTTGATAAGTTGTTCCAGTTACCCTCACTGTTAAAAATTCATGCCTCATTTCCAGTCTGAATTTGTTTAGCTTCAACTTCCAGCCACTGGACTGTGTTGCACCTTTGTCTGCTAGTCTGATGAGCCCATCACTAAATATTTGTTCCCCATGTAGGTACTGATAGAATGATCCAGTCACCCCAACCTTCTCTTTGTTAAGTTAAACAGATTGAGCTCCTTGAGTCTATCACAATAAGGCAGGTTTTCTAATCCTTTAATTGTTCTTGTGGCTCTTCTTTAAACCCTCTCCAAAGTATCAATGTCTTTCTTGAACTGTGGACACCAGAACTAGCCATAGGATTCCAGCAGCAGTTCACAGAAACATAGAATATCAGGGTTGGAAGGGACCTCAGGAGGTCATCTAGTCCAACCCCCTGCTCGAAGCAGGACCAATCCCCAACTAAATCATCCCAGCCAGGGCTTTGTCAAGCCTGACCTTAAAAACCTCTAAGAAAGGAGATTCCACCACCTCCCTAGGTAACCCATTCCAGTGCTTCACCACCCTCCTAGTGAAAAAGTTTTTCCTAATATCCAACCTAAACCTCCCCCACTGCAACTTGAGACCATTACTCCTTGTTTCGTCATCTGCTACCACTGAGAACACTCTAGATCCATCCTCTTTGGAACCCCCTTTCAGGTAGTTGAGAGCAGCTATCAAATCCCCCCTCATTCTTCTTGTCTGCAGACTAAACAATCCCAGTTCCCTCAGCTCTCCTCGTAAGTCATGTGTTCCAGTCCCCTAATCATTTTTATTGCCTTCCGCTGGACGCTTTCCAATTTTTGCACATCCGTCTTGCAGTGTGGGGCATTGCCAGCAGATCGAGGGACATGCTGGCAATGCCCCTACTTACACATCCCAAAATGCCATTGGCCTTCTTGGCAACAAGGGCACACTGTTGACTCATATCCAGCTTCTCAGCCACTGTAACCCCTAGGTCCTTTTCTGCAGAACTGCTGCCGAGCCATTCGGTCCCTAGTCTGTAGCGGTGCTTGGGATTCTTCCATCCTAAGTGCAGGACTCTGCACTTGTCCTTGTTGAACCTCATCAGATTTCTTTTGGCCCAATCCTCTAATTTGTCTATGTCTCTCTGTATCCTATCCCTACCCTCCAGCGTATCTACCTCTCCTCCCAGTTTACTGTCATCTGCAAACTTGCAGAGGGTGCAATCCACACCATCCTCCAGATCATTAATGAAGATATTGAACAAAACTGGCCCCAGGACCGACCCTTGGGGCACTCTGCTTGATACCAGTTGCCAACTAGACGGTTGCACCACTGCCAAACACAGAGGAAAAAACCCCTCTCCACCGCTAAACGAGATTCCCCTGTTTGTGCATCCCAGGATCCCATGAGCCCTTTAGGCCACAGTGTCGCACTGGGAGCTCATGTTCAGCTGATTATCCACCCCCACCCCCAAATCTTTTACAGAGTCGCTGCTTCCCAGGGTAGAGTCCTGCATCCTGTAAGTCTGGCCTATGTTCTTTGTTCCTAGATGTCTCCTTTTACATTTAGCTGTATTACAGTACATACCAATGACCTGTCCTCTTCATTATTTACCAGTTCCTGCAACAGACATCAAATACAATAAGCATCCTGGTCTTCAAAGATATGCCTCAGAAATGTTTTCCTCAGCAAACACTCATTCACAGTTTACTGCCAGTCCTGGAACCTGTTATCAGCCCCGGCACATAGAGCAGCCAGCTTTATTGCTCACCCTGACTATCACATGTTATAGAATAATTATGATCAACCCCCAGAAGCCAGTAGCTGCCCACTGGCCCATTTTGCAGCTGTTGAACCCTCCTTAGGGATGGTCAAACACCCAGAAGTTCAGTGAAAGGCACCAACGTGTGGGGCAGAGCCAAAATATCTAAACAATTTGGGCCTCCCTGTGGGACCCCCGGCACCTGCAGTCCCAGGCAGGGTGGGGAAAGTGGGCTCTTCAGGGGTCCGTATTCTTCTCACATAGAAGGTCTGGCTGAGAGCTGCAGTTTCACTCCTTTGCTCCAGTTCTCTTTCAACACTGAGAGGGGGATTGCGTGGCTGAGCCTTCAGCTCTGCCCCATATTCCCACGTGGGTGCTGCCTGGGAACAGGGGGCTGTAGGAGAGGATGGGGTGTGGGGCAGCAGTTCTCAGGTATTGTTATACCATGGTCTCTTCATAGAATCATAGAATCATAGAATATCAGGGTTGGAAGGGACCTCAGGAGGTCATCTAGTCCAACCCCCTGCTCAGAGCAAGACCAATCCCCAATTAAATCATCCCAGCCAGGGCTTTGTCAAGCCTGACCTTAAAAACTTCTAAAGAAGGGGATTCTACCACCTCCCTAGGTAATGCATTACAGTGTTTCACCACCCCCCTAGTGAAAATTTTTTTCCTAATATCCAACCTAAACCTCCCCCACTGCAACTTGAGACCATTACTCCTTGTCCTGTCCTCTTCTACCACTGAGAATAGTCTAGAACCATCCTCTCTGGAACCACCTCTCAGGTAGTTGAAAGCAGCTATCAAATCCCCCCTCATTCTTCTCTTCTGCAGACTAAACAATCCCAGCTCCCTCAGCCTCTCCTCATAAGTCATGTGTTCCAGACCCCTAATCATTTTTGTTGCCCTTCGCTGGACTCTCTCCAATTTATCCACATCCTTCTTGTAGTGTGGGGCCCAAAACTGAACACAGCACTCCAGATGAGGCCTCACCAATGTCGAATAGAGGGGGACGATCACGTCCCTTGATCTGCTCGTTATGCCCCTACTTATACATCCCAAATGCCATTGGTCTTCTTGGCAACAAGGACACGCTGCTGACTCATATCCAGCTTCTCGTCCACTGTCACCCCTAGGTCCTTTTCCGCAGAACTGCTGCCTAGCCATTCGGTCCCTAGTCTGTAGCTGTGCATTGGGTTCTTCCGTCCTAAGTGCAGGACCCTGCACTTATCCTTATTGAACCTCATCAGATTTCTTTTGGCCCAATCCTCCAATTTGTCTAGGTCCCTCTGTAACCTATCCCTGCCCTCCAGAGTATCTACCACTCCTCCCAGTTTAGTATCATCCGCAAATTTGCTGAGAGTGCAATCCACACCATCCTCCAGATCATTTATGAAGATATTGAACAAAACCGGCCCCAGGACCGACCCCTGGGACACTCCACTTGACACCGGCTGACAACTAGACATGGAGCCATTGATCACTACCCGTTGAGTCTGACAATCTAGCCAACTTTCTACCCACCTTGTAGTGCATTCATCCAGCCCATACTTCCTTAACTTGCTGACAAGAATACTGTGGGAGACCGTGTCAAAAGCTTTGCTAAAGTCAAGAAACAACACATCCACTGCTTTCCCTTCATCCACAGAACCAGTAATCTCATCATAGAAGGCGATTAGATTAGTCAGGCATGACCTTCCCTTGGTGAATCCATGCTGGCTGTTCCTGATCACTTTCCTCCCATGTAAGTGCTTCAGGATTGATTCTTTGAGGACCTGCTCCATGATTTTTCTGGGGACTGAGGTGAGGCTGACTGGCCTGTAGTTCCCAGGATCCTCCTTCTTCCCTTTTTTAAAGATTGGCACTACATTAGCCTTTTTCCGATCATCTGGGACTTCCCCCGTTCGCCACGAGTTTTCAAAGATAATGGCCAATGGCTCTGCAATCACAGCCGCCAATTCCTTTAGCACTCTCGGATGCAACACATCCGGCCCCATGGACTTGTGCACGTCCAACTTTTCTAAATAGTCCCAAACCACCTCTTTCTCCACAGAGGGCTGGTCACCTCCTCCCCATGGTGTGCTGCGCAGTGCAGCAGTCTGGGAGCTGACCTTGTTAGTGAAGACAGAGGCAAAAAAAGCATTGAGTACATTAGCTTTTTCCACATCCTCTGTCACTAGGTTGCCTCCCTCATTCAGTAAGGGGCCCACACTTTCATTGGCTTTCTTCTGGTTGCCAACATACCTGAAGAAACCCTTCTTGTTACTCTTGACATCTCTTTCTAGCTGCAGCTCCAGGTGCGATTTGGCCCTCCTGATTTCATTCCTACATGCCTGAGCAATATTTTTATACTCTTCCCTGGTCATATGTCCAACCTTCCACTTCTTGTAAGCTTCTTTTTTATGTTTAAGATCCGCTAGGATTTCACCGTTAAGCCAAGCTGGTCGCCTGCCATATTTACTATTCTTTCGACTCATCGGGATGGTTTGTCCCTGTAACCTCAACAGGGATTCCTTGAAATACAGCCAGCTCTCCTGGACTCCTTTCCCCTTCATGTTAGTCCCCTAGGGGATCCTACCCATCCGTTCCCTGAGGGAGTCAAAGTCTGCTTTCCTGAAGTCCAGGGTCCGTATCGTGCTGCTTACCTTTCTTCCCTGCATCAGGATCCTGAACTCAACCAACTCATGGTCACTGCCTCCCAGATTCCCATCCACTTTTGCTTCCCCCACTAATTCTTCCCATTTTGTGAGCAGCAGGTCAAGAAAAGCTCCCCCCCTAGTTGGCTCCTCTAGCATTTGCACCAGGAAATTGTCCCCTACATTTTCCAAAAACTTCCTGGATTGTCTATGCACCACTGCATTGCTCTCCCAGCAGATGTCAGGAAAATTAAAGTCACCCATGAGAACCAGGGCGTGCGATCTAGTAGCTTCTGCGAGTTGCTGGAAAAAACCTCATTCACCTCACCTTCTTAAGAGGGAGACCCACTCATGAACACCGATCAACACTACCCCATGGTAACACTAGCTAGGACCCCGTGTATAGAGAATGTTTTATACAAATTATTTTTGTGCTGAAAAATGCAGATGCAGGTTGACTGCAACAATTCCTGAACTCAGGTCGATTCTGGATAATGGTTTTGTTGGATTATAATGAACAAATTTTGGAAATGTTAAAATGGTTTGTCTCGGCCTTTCTCAAACGCAACATTTTGACTTTCCATTTGAGAAAGCCATTTTGGCATTGCATTGAGTTTTATTTTACAGAAACTTTTAAAAAGGTTTGAAAACATCAAGAATGAAATGAAACATTTCTTTGACCTGAAACAAAATGTTTTCTTTTTGCCAGAGTCTCAGTTTTTTTCCTTTTGGTTTTTCAGTTCAACCACTGAACCAAAATACTGATGATTTGCACATCTCTACCCCATCCTCAGGGCCAAGCTGGCAGTAAAATCTGCAGCCAGGTTCCTCCCGCCTCACTTTCTGCAGCGCTGCTGTGGGACAGGCTGGAGATTTGGTGGCAGAGTCACCGGTCTCTTGGAAACGCAGGTTTCCACTGAATTCAGCAGGAAGGTGAAGAACCAGCATCCTGGCCCTATTCCTCTCAGACTTGGATTCCCTCTGTTTTAAGCCCTAGCCCCAGATTTCCCGGCTGGTGCAGGGCGGTGGCTTGGTAGCATGTTGCTGCGTTGCAGAAGAGGTCAGGGAAGGGGTGGGGACTAGTGGCTGCTGGGGAAGGGGCAGTGGCGGCCATTGCCCAGCCGGAAGGGGTGAGAGGGTGTCAGGGTTCCTTCCCTACTTTGAACTCTAGGGTACAGATGTGGGGACCCGCATGAAAGACCCCCTAAGCTTATTCTTACCAGCTTAGGTTAAAAACTTCCCCAAGGTACAGACTTTGCCTTGTCCTTGAACAGTATGCTGCCACCACCAAGCCTTTTAAACAAAGAACAGGGAAAGAGCCCACTTGGAGACGTCTTCCCCCAAAATATCCCCCCAAGCCCTACACACCCCCTTTCCTGGGGAGGCTTGAGAATAATATCCTAACCACTTGGTTACAAAATCATCAAAGACCCAAACCCCTGGATGTAGGAACAATGGAAAAATCAGTCAGGTTCTTAAAAGAAGGATTTTATTAAAAAAAAGAGAGGTAAAAGAATCACCTCTGTAAAATCAGGATGGAAAATACTTTACAGGGTATTCAGATTCAAAACACAGAGGATCCCCCCCTGGGCAAAATCTTAAAGTTACAGAAAACAGGAATAAACCTCCCTCTTAACACAGGGAAAATTCACATAAACCAAAAGATAAACCAATCCGCCTTGCCTGGCTTACCTCTACTGGTTGTAATATTGGAGACTTGGATTAGGATGGGTTGGAGAAGATGGACTTCTGTCTAGCCTCTCTCAGTCCCAAGAGAGAACAACCCTGTAAACAAAGAGCACAAAACAGAAGCCTTCCCCCCCCCAAATATTTGAAAGTATCTTGTCTCCTTATTGGTCCTTTGGGTCAGGTGCCAGCCAGGTTAGCTGAGCTTCTTAACCCTTCACAAGTAACAGGATGTTGCCTCTGACCAGGAGGGATTTTACAGCACTGTATACAGAAAGGTGGTTACCCTTCCCTTTATATTTATGACAGAGGGCATCTGGGCTTTGGAGGCAGCTGACGACGTCTGCATTGGGGAGGGGGTGCAGCTCTCCCTCCTGTTTGTGGGCAGGCTCGGGGTGACGTTACTTTGGGGAGGCTTGAACTCCTATTTCCCCACCCTGGCAGCCCTTGACAGGAAGCAGCTGCTCTGCTGGGCCTCAGGCCGGTCCAAGGGCCCCGTCCTTACCCAACACCGCACTGCCCCAATGCCAGCTAAATGCAATTATCTGGAACAAGGGGAATGTGTCTGTGAGCAGGGAGGTCCTTCCCTTTGCACCCCCATTGCCTCTCACTGCTTCTCCCCATGGGCTGCCTGCAGAGCACCAGTGTCCCCACAGCAGGGACGAATGCTGATTTGGGGCTGGATCATGTGCCCCTTAAATCAACAACAGCTTAGTTTCCAAGAAATGCTGGTTCATAGAATCATAGAATATCAGGGTTGGAAGGGACCCCAGAAGGTCATCTAGTCCAACCCCCTGCTCGAAGCAGGACCAATTCATAGAATCATAGAATCATAGAATCATAGAATATAAGGGTTGGAAGGGACCCCAGAAGGTCATCTAGTCCAACCCCCTGCTCGAAGCAGGACCAATTCCCAGTTAAATCATCCCAGCCAGGGCTTTGTCAAGCCTGACCTTAAAAACCTCTAAGGAAGGAGATTCTACCACCTCCCTAGGTAACGCATTCCAGTGTTTCACCACCCTCTTAGTGAAAAAGTTTTTCCTAATATCCAATCTAAACCTCCCCCACTGCAGCTTGAGACCATTACTCCTCGTTCTGTCATCTGCTACCATTGAGAACAGTCTAGAGCCATCCTCTTTGGAACCCCCTTTCAGGTAGTTGAAAGCAGCTATCAAATCCCCCCTCATTCTTCTCTTCTGCAGGCTAAACAATCCCAGCTCCCTCAGCCTCTCCTCATAACTCATGTGTTCCAGACCCCTAATCATTTTTGTTGCCCTTCGCTGGACTCTCTCCAATTTATCCACATCCTTCTTGAAGTGTGGGGCCCAAAACTGGACACAGTACTCCAGATGAGGCCTCACCAATGTCGAATAGAGGGGAACGATCACGTCCCTCGATCTGCTCGCTATGCCCCTACTTATACATCCCAAAATGCCATTGGCCTTCTTGGCAACAAGGGCACACTGCTGACTCATATCCAGCTTCTCGTCCACTGTCACCCCTAGGTCCTTTTCCGCAGAACTGCTGCCTAGCCATTCGGTCCCTAGTCTGTAGCTGTGCATTGGGTTCTTCCGTCCTAAGTGCAGGACCCTGCACTTATCCTTATTGAACCTCATCAGATTTCTTTTGGCCCAATCCTCCAATTTGTCTAGGTCCTTCTGTATCCTATCCCTCCCCTCCAGCGTATCTACCACTCCTCCCAGTTTAGTATCATCCGCAAATTTGCTGAGAGTGCAATCCACACCATCCTCCAGATCATTTATGAAGATATTGAACAAAACCAGCCCCAGGACTGACCCTTGGGGCACTCCACTTGATACCGGCTGCCAACTAGACATGGAGCCATTGATCACTACCCGTTGAGCCCGACAATCTAGCCAGCTTTCTACCCACCTTGTAGTGCATTCATCCAGCCCATACTTCCTTAACTTGCTGACAAGAATACTGTGGGAGACCGTGTCAAAAGCTTTGCTAAAGTCAAGAAACAATACATCCACTGCTTTCCCTTCATCCACAGAACCAGTAATCTCATCATAGAAGGCGATTAGATTAGTCAGGCATGACCTTCCCTTGGTGAATCCATGCTGGCTGTTCCTGATCACTTTCCTCTCATGCAAGTGCTTCAGGATTGATTCTTTGAGGACCTGCTCCATGATTTTTCCAGGGACTCAGGTGAGGCTGACTGGCCTGTAGTTCCCAGGATCCTCCTTCTTCCCTTTTTTAAAGATTGGCACTACATTAGCCTTTTTCCGGTCATCCGGGACTTCCCCCGTTCGCCACGAGTTTTCAAAGATAATGGCCAATGGCTCTGCAATCACAGCCGCCAATTCCTTCAGCACTCTCGGATGCAACTCATCCGGCCCCATGGACTTGTGCACGTCCAGCTTTTCTAAATAGTCCCTAACCACCTCTATCTCCACAGCGGGCTGGCCATCTCTTCCCCATTTTGCGATGCCCAGCGCAGCAGTCTGGGAGCTGACCTTGTTAGTGAAAACAGAGGCAAAAAAAGCATTGAGTACATTAGCTTTTTCCACATCCTCTGTCACTAGGTTGCCTCCCTCATTCAGTAAGGGGCCCACACTTTCCTTGGCTTTCTTCTTGTTGCCAACATACCTGAAGAAACCCTTCTTGTTACTCTTGACATCTCTTTCTAGCTGCAGCTCCAGGTGCGATTTGGCCCTCCTGATATCATTCCTACATGCCCGAGCAATATTTTTATACTCTTCCCTGGTCATATGTCCAACCTTCCACTTCTTGTAAGCTTCTTTTTTATGTTTAAGATCCGCTAGGATTTCACCATTAAGCCAAGCTGGTCGCCTGCCATATTTACTATTCTTTCGACTCATTGGGATGGTTTGTCCCTGTAACCTCAACAGGGATTCCTTGAAATACAGCCAGCTCTCCTGGACTCCTTTCCCCTTCATGTTAGTCCCCCAGGGGATCCTGGCCATCCGTTCCCTGCGGGAGTCGAAGTCTGCTTTCCTGAAGTCCAGGGTCCGTATCCTGCTGCTTACCTTTCTTCCCTGCGTCAGGATCCTGAACTCAACCAACTCATGGTCACTGCCTCCCAGATTCCCATCCACTTTTGCTTCCCCCACTAATTCTACCCGGTTTGTGAGCAGCAGGTCAAGAAAAGCTCCCCCCCAGTTGGCTCCTCTAGCACTTGCGCCAGGAAATTGTCCCCTACGCTTTCGAAAAACTTCCTGGTTGGCACTTAATGAGCCCTGAGAAGCAGAGGAATGATAAGAGTCTGCAGGCAAATGCTCTGCTCCAGTTGAAATGCAAAGCAGGTCAATATTTGCTGATGATTTGGTGTCTGGGGTTCAGCCTGTGACTCCCCACCTACCTCTCCTCCCCCAGTCAAGCCCAACTCTACAGCTGTCTCTCTGACATCTCTTCCTGCTGCCAGATCACGGACCACCCCACCTTTCCTCCAGCCTCACCGCTTCTCTAGCACCTTCATGCTCTAGCTCAGCCATGAGCTATGGGCTTCCTGCCAGACTCAGCCGGGGAGATTCTCTGGCCTGTGTTTTACAGGAGATCAGACCCGTCTGGCCTTAACACGTGGGAACTATTGGAAATGTTATTCCCCCCTTGTCGCTCAGGCTGACTGTGACGCAGGCAGACCAGGGGCCAGCTCATGCCAAGATCCCCACGTCTCCACTGACAATACAGAGCTGTAACCAGGCCGGCTCACCTGGGTGTTAGGGTTGTTAAAACAGATATTAGATTTATAAGAATGTGTTGAGGGTTTAGACTTTATGGAACGCTCGTGAGTTGCTACCAGCATTCATCTTATATTCACCATCTGTGTCCCATGTTAGCATTTGCATTGTAAGACTCTGTGACTATGTAAATCATCAGATAGGAGAGAAAATATTACAATCATAAAATATCAGGGTTGGAAGGGACCTCAGGAAGTCATCGAGTACAATCCCCTGCTCAAAGCAGGACCAATCCCCAACTAAATCATCCCAGCCAGGGCTTTGTCGTCAAGCCTGACCTTAAAAACCTCTAAGGAAGAAGATTCCACCACCTCCCTAGGTAACCCATTCCAGTGCTTCACCACCCTTCTAGTGAAAAAGTTTTTCCTAATATCCAACCTAAACCTCCCCCACTGCAACTTGAGACCATTACTCCTTGTTCTGTCATCTGCTACCACTGAGAACACGCTAGATCCATCTTCTTTGGAACCCCCTTTCAGGTAGTTGAAAGCAGCTATCAAATCCCCCCTCACACTTCTCTTCCGCAGACTAAACAAGCCCAGTTCCCTCAGCTCTCCTCGTAAGTCATGTGTTCCAGTCCCCTAATCATTTTTATTGCCTTCCGCTGGACGCTTTCCAATTTTTGCACATCCGTCTTGCAGTGTGGGGCATTGCCAGCAGATCGAGGGACATGCTGGCAATGCCCCTACTTACACATCCCAAAATGCCATTGGCCTTCTTGGCAACAAGGGCACACTGTTTACTCATATCCAGCTTCTCAGCCACTGTAACCCCTAGGTCCTTTTCTGCAGAACTTCTGCCGAGCCATTCGGTCCCTAGTCTGTAGCGGTGCTTGGGATTCTTCCGTCCTAAGTGCAGGACTCTGCACTTGTCCTTGTTGAACCTCATCAGATTTCTTTTGGCCCAATCCTCTAATTTGTCTAGGTTCCTCTGTATCCTATCCCTATCCTCCAGTGTATCTACCTCTCCTCCCAGTTTAGTGTCATCTGTAAACTTGCAGAGGGTGCAATCCACGCCATCCTCCAGCTCATTAATGAAGATATTGAACAAATCCAGCCCCAGGACCAACTCTTGGGGCACTCCGCTTGATACCTGCTGCCAACTAGACATGGAGCCATTGATCACTACCCGTTGAGCCCGACGATCTAGCCAACTTTCTATTCGCCTTATAGTCCAGTCATCTAGCCCATACTTCTTTAACTTGCTGGCAAGAATACTGTGGGAGACCGTGTCAAAAGCTTTGCTAAAGTCAAGGAAGAACATGTTCACTGCTTTCTCCTCATCCACAGAGCCAGTTATCTCATCATAGAAGGCAATTAGATTAGTCAGGCATGACTTGCCCTTGGTGAATCCATGCTGACTGTTCCTGATCACTTTCCTCTCCTCTAAGTGCTTCTGAATTGATTCCTTGAGGACCTGCTCCATGAGTTTTCCAGGGACTGAGGTGAGGCTGACTGGCCTGTAGTTCCCAGGATCCTCCTTTTTCCCTTTTTTAAAGAAGGGCACTACATTAGCCCTTTTCCAGTCATGTGGGACCTCCCCAAATCTCCATGAGTTTTCAGAGATAGTGACCAATGGCTCTGCAATCACATCCGCCAACTCCTTTAGCACTCTTGGATGCAGCGCATCCAGGCCCATGGTCTTGTGCTCATCCAGCTTTTCTAAATAGTCCCTAACCACCTCTATCTCCACAGAGGGCTGGCCATCTCTTCCCCATTTTGCGATGCCCAGCGCAGCAGTCTGGGAGCTGACCTTGTTCGTGAAGACAGAGGCAAAAAAAGCATTGAGTACATTAGCTTTTTCCACGTCCTCTGTCACTAGGTTGCCTCCCCCATTCAGTAAGGAGCCCACACTTTCCTTGACTTTCTTCTTGTTGCTAACATACCTGAAGAAACCCTTCTTGTTACTCTTACCATCCCTTGCTACCTGCAACTCCAAGTGTGATTTGGCCTTCCTGATTTCACTCCTGCATGCCTGAGCAATATTTTTATACTCATTCCTGGTCATTTGTCCAATCTTGCACTTCTTGTGTTTAAGATCAGCAAGGATTTCACTGTTAAGCCAAGCTGGTTGCCTGCCATATTACTATTCTTTATACACATCGGAATGGTTTGTTCCTGCAACCTCAATAAGGATTCTTTAAAATACAACCAGCTCTCCTGGATTCCTTTCCCCATCATGTTATTCTCCCAGTGTGTGTGAGATGCTGGCCGAGCAGGTGCCAGCTCATGCCTGGGCCCCAGACCTCACTGATCACTGAGAAATGCATAGCTGGAAACCAGTCTGGCTTGCCTGTATGTTAGTGTTGTTAAGACAGATATTAGAATTGTAAGAAGGTGTTTGGTGTTTAGACCTTATAAATCGGTGATGCCATTTCCAATTTAGTATTGGTGAGTAGTGAGGAACCCATAGAAGAGCTGGTTGTCGGGGACAACCTTGGTTTGAGTGATCATGAGCTAATTCAATTTAAACTAAATGGAAGGATAAACCAAAACAGATCTGCAACTAAGGTCCTTCATTTCAAAAGGGTAAACTTTAAAAAATGAAGGGAATTGGCGAGGGAATTGAACTGGACTGAAGAACTCAAGGATCTAAATGTGGAGGAGGCTTGAAGTTACTTTAAGTCAAAGTTGGAGAAACTATCTGAAGCCTGCATTCCAAGCACGGGGGAAAAATTCATAGGGAAGGGTTGCAGACCAAGCATCTCAAGGAGGGGATAAAGAGAAAGCAGAAAGCATACAAGGAATGGAAGAAGGGAGGGATCAGCAAGGAAAACTATCTCTTGGAGGTCAGAAAGTGTAGGGATAAAGTGAGAACTGCCAAGAGCCAAGCAGAGTTGGATGGTGACCTTGCAAAGGAAATTAAAACCACTAGTGAAACATTCTATAGCTGTAGAAGTAAAAAGAAAACAAGGGAAGAAGAAGTGGGACTGCCAAGCACTGAGGATGGGGTAGAGATTAAAGATAATCTAGGCATGGCCCAACACCTAAACAAATACTTTGCCTCAGTTTTGAATAAGGCTAATGAAGAGCTTAGGGGTAGAGGCAGTGAGTAGGGGCAATGGGAACGAGGTTACAGAAATACAAATGACCACATCCAAGGTGGAAGTCAAACTGCTTCATGCAGTCAAACTTTTTAGTTCTCGCCACCCCTTACCTGTAATGAAATTTGTTTGCCCCCACTCCCCGGGAACCGGGGTCAGGAGCGGGGCCAGAGTCATGATCTGGAGCCAGGGCTGGGCTGGGGCCAGGGTGGGCCCACGGTCAGGAGCCAGGGCCAGAGCTGTAGCTGGGGGCCGCAGCCAGGAGTGGGGCTGGGAGCTGCAGGCCGAAGGTGCGGCTGGGGCCAGAGGCGGGGCCGGAGCAGAGCTGGGGGCAGAGTGGGGCTGGGTGGCACTGCTTCCCTGCTCCCATGGGGGCTGGCTTGGCCTTCCAAACATTCCTTCATGCCTGCCCTAGGGGGTGTGCCCCACAGATTAGGGACGACTGACTTAATGGGACTAAATTGGGGGCCTGGATAATCTCCATCCAAGAATACTAAAGGAACCAGCATAGAAAACTGGGAGCCCAATAGCAAGGATTTTTAATAAATCTGTAAACTCAGGGGTCGTACCCTGTGACTGGAGCATTGCTAACATAATACCTATTTTGAAGACGGGGGAAAAAGGTGATCAAGGAAACTATAGGCCTGTTAATTTGACATCAGCTGCGTGCAAGGTCTTGGAACAAATGTTGAGGAGAGAGAAGTGAAGGACACAGAGGCAAATGGTAATTGGATAGAATCCAACATGGGCTACAAAAGGTAGATTGTGCCAGGAGAACCCAGCGACAGGAGGGGGTTCCCGGCCTCCACGGCAACCGCTAGAACCACGGCCCTTACCCCAGGCCCTCACAGCAGGGACACACGTGGTGCCACCCCCTGGCAGCCCCCAGCAGCGGGCTCACAGCTCGGCGGCCCCCCATGGCGATCAGGAGGCGGGCAGAGGGGCGCTCGCTGCTGTAGGTTATACTGTGTGTGTATATATATATATATAATATAGGTTTTTGTCTGGTGAAAAAAATTTCCCTGGAACCTAACCCCCCCTATTTACATTAATTTTTATGGGGAAATTGGATTCGCTTACCATCGTTTCGCTTAAAGTCTCAGTTTTCAGGAACAGAACTACGTTAAGTGAGGAGTTACTGTATTAAGGGTCAGGCAGTTCTCTGGCTTTGTGAGTGGCTGGGGATGGAGGTCAAGAGGCTGGAGAAGACAAACTCGGGGAGGGGAATATCTCAGGTCCATCTGCCGGGCCTTCTTCCCCACTGACACTCTTCAGTGGTACTTCTTTGCAAGGGACTGGATTCCCTGGAGGCCTTACTGTACTTTCATCTGGTGACAAGAGGAGAAAGCCCCAGAGTAGGAGAAAGGAAGGCACCCGGGGTGGTGTTAAATTTTCCCAGATTAGTGGGTGGGGACTCGAGCTGGTTCTTTGTGGCAGTGTTAAGAGGGACCCCTAAATATTGAACCTGTCTGTGGGTGCTGCCTTCTCCAGCTGGCAGAAGGGTGACAGTTACATTGTGGAAGGCTGTGTCTAGAGGCCTCATCCATGCCAGAGCCTGTTGTATTAATTTGGATGGAATGTGTAGGCCAAAGGTGTTAACATGACCCAGTCGCTGCCCAGCACTGAACAGTGTTAAACAAGGTCTGGGGGTTGGTATTCAGAGACCTCACCATGCTCAGCGCCGTGACAAATACATTATAAAATGCTGAGCAGAGTTAGAAATGGATTGACTGAAACAGAAAAAGGAAATAAACCAGAATGGGGCCAGGAGCATTGAAATGTGAAGTGTTCAGTGAGGGTTTTATCTTCATAACATCCCTTCTTCCCTTTCCTCTTAGCAGGAGAGAGCGTGTAAAAGGTCCCCTCCCCCCTGTGTGACAGTCTCTGTGGGGTGATGAAAGATGGTAATAACTGTCCCATTGGAGGACAAGTCGTTAGGTACAATGGGCTGGAGCCGGCGTTGGTGCTGTTGTTAAAGTCTAATCCTGGTTCAATCCCAGGTGGTGCTAGGGATTCAGCCGAAGCCTGTGAAGGTGGCGATGTCACTGGGTCCCTCTCTCCTGCCCGCTCTGGCCAGAACATCTCTGAGGATTGGTCTGAAGTCAGCAAGATGAAATTCAGTAAAGACAAGTGCAAAGTAGAGCACTGAGGAAGGAAAAACAAAACGTACAACTGTAAAACGGGGAAGAAGAGCGAGGCGGCGATGCTGCTGGCGAGGATCTGAGCGTTCTAGTGGATCACAAGTAGAATGTGATGCAGCTAAGAAACAGGCTATCGTTCTGGGGTTTTGTTGTGACAACTTTGCCGATAACTTTTTGCCTGCTTGAAAATTAACCATGAAATTCTGTGCTTCTGTTTCCACTGATAGTTGTTGTCAGAGGTTATTGTGACACCTTATGAGCTCACACTCACTTTTCACAGATGAGCTGACAATGAGGGTAAAGGTGTAGGCCCCGTTATCACACCAGGCCCCATGGTGCACGGTGCTGCGCACACCCTGTAACAGTGTCAGCCCCAAAGAGCCGGCAGTCCAAACAGAGCAGATGTAACGGGGGATGAGACAAACCGGGGGTAGCGGGGGCAGGGGGGGGTGCTCTGCACTCATATTCATTACCTGGGGAAGGAGGGGTGGGCAGGCCAGGATGTGATGAACTCACAGCTGGGAGGAGCTGGTGTGAAATGCTTCCAGGGAAGGGCCAAGTTGTGATCTCTGTGTGTCCGCGGGCAGAGTGGGTTAGTGTCCATAGGGGGCCAGGGGTCTCAACACATTCAGACAGGGATGAGCACAAGACCCTCAGCCTCTCCCTGCTCAGGGAGTCAGCCCCCTTGCAGCCAATGGGAGATGCTTGCTGCCGGCCCTCCCACTGGTCGCCAGAGATAGTGAGCCCCCAATCAGTGACAGCTATTTTTGAGTGGGCTGTCCAGTCCTGTTGGGGCGATTTGGCTTCTGGGAGCTTGGGGCTGCTGCAATAAACCCCAGAATCTCAGGACAGAGGCTTTTTCATGTCTTCACATTCTCCCTTTCCTTCCTGTCAGTGCCTCCCAAGGTATCTGCATGGCGGCTCTATGCCATCGTCCTTGGGCCCATCCGCCTGATCTTGCTGATTCTGGTGATCCGCATGGCTCAACAGGGTGAGTGTTTGCAGGGAAAGAGTTGGAGTCGAACATTCGTGGGTTGTAAGTAGGGCCCTACCAAGTTCACTTTGCATTTTGGTCAATTTCACGATCATAGGATTTAAAAAATCATAAATGTCATGATTTCAGCTATTTAAATCTGAAATTTCATGGTGTTGTAACTGTAGGGGTCCTGACCCAAAAGTGGGTAGTGGGTGGGGGAGGGGTTCAAGGTTATTGTACGGGGGTCAGGGTATTGCCACCCTTACTTCTGCACTGCTTCTGGCTCTGCCTTCAGAGCTGGGCAGCCAGAGAGCAGCAGCTGTGGGCCAGGAGCCCAACTCCGAAGGCAGAGCCGCCGCCAGCAGCAGCGCAGAAGGGAGGATGGCCTGGTGCAGTATTTCTACCCTTATTTCTGGGCTGCTGCCTGCAGAGCTGGGACCTCGTCCAGCAGCCACCATTCTCCAGCCGCCCATCTCTGAAGGCAGCGCAGAAGTAAGGGTGGCAACACCACAGCCCTCCTACAATAATCTTGCAAATCCCGCCCCCCACCCCGCAACCGCTTTTGGGTCAGGCCCCCCCAGTTTGAGAAACGCTGGTCTCCCCTGTGAAATAGTATAGGGTAAAAGACCAGATTTCAGAGTGGGAGACCAGATTTCATGGTTCGTGATGCATTTTTCATGGCTGTGAATTTGGTAGGGCCCTATTTATAAGGCCAGCAGGGACCTCTGCGGTCATTTGATCTGTGTAACACAGGCGAGAGGACTTCCCTGAACTAGCTTCTCTTCCAACTGGAGCAGATCTGGCAATTTTAAAATCAAGATGGGATGTTTTTCTAAAAGGTAAATTGTGCCAATGGTTAAATGCCCTCCCTGTTAAAAAAACCTGCAGCTTACACCTTAATTCTAGTCTGAATTCATGGAGCTTGACTTCCAGCTATTGAATCTAGTTATCATAGAATCATAGAAGATTAGGGTCAGAGGAGACCTCAGGAGGTCATCTAGTCCAGCCCCCTGTTCAAGGCAGGACCAATCCCCAACTAAATTATCTCAGCCAGGGCTTTGTCAAGCCAGGCCTTAAAAACCTCTAAGCACAGAGATTTCACCACCTCTCTAGGGAACCCATTCCAGTGCTTCACCACCCTCCTCGTGAAATAGTGTTTCCTAATATCCAACCTAGACCTCCCCCACTGCAACTTGAGACCATTGCTCCTTGTTCTGTCATCTGCTACCACTGAGAACAGCCGAGCTCCATCCTCTTTGAAACCCCCCTTCAGGTTGCAGGTAGCAGTTGAAGGCTGCTATCAAATCCCCCCTCACTCTTCTCTTCCGCAGACTAAACAAGCCCAGTTCCCTCAGCTCTCCTCGTAAGTCATGTGCCCCAGCCCCCTAATAATTTTTGTTGCCCTCTGCTGGACTCTCTCCAATTTGTCCACCTTCTTTCTGTAGTGGGGGGCCCAAAACTGGATGCAATACTCCAGATGTGGACTCAGCAGTGATGAATAGAGGGGAATAATTACTTCCTTCGATCTGCTGGCAATGCTCCCACTAATGCAGCCCAATATGCCGTTAGCTTTCTTGAAAACAAGGGCACACTGCTGACTCATATCCAGCTTCTCATCAGCTGTAATCCCCAGGTCCTTTTCTGCAGAACTGCTGCTTAGCTAGTCGGTCCCCAGCCTCTAGCGGTGCATGGCATTCTTCCGTCCGAAGTGCAGGACTCTGCACTTGTTCTTGTTGAACCTCATCAGATTTCTTTTGGCCCAATCCTCCAAATTGTCTAGGTCACTCTGGATCCTATCCCTACCCTCCAGCCTATCTACCTCTCCCCTCAGCTTAGTGTTATCCGTGAGTTATATGTTTGTCTACTAGACGGAAGAGCCCTCTATTATGCAATTTCTGAACCACTGTAGGATTTATAGACTTTGATCAAGTCACCCCTTAACCTTCTCTTTAAGCAAAATAGATTGAAGTCCTGAAGTTAGAGGTGCCCAACCTAAGGCCTGTGGGCTATACAGAGCCCACCAGAGCATTTCGTAAGGCCCATGGACTGTTTCAACACAATACACGAAAACAGCATTTCTCAAACTGGGGGTCCTAACCCAAAAGGGGATTGCAAGACTGTTGCCACAGTTACTCCTTGGCTCCTGCTGTTGGTGGCGCTGCCTTCAGAGATGGGTGCCTGGCCAGCAGCCTCTGCTTTCCAGCCGCCCATGTCTGAAAGTTCAGCAAACTGGATGCTGAGAAACAACGTCAGACTTCCCAGTAACTCAGGAAGTGAACTCATTATTTGTGATTAGGGAGAGGGGCATGTGTTCTTTCGTGGGTTCCCCCCCGTTTTCTATCATTCTGGTACAAGTTTTATGCACTGATTTCTTCTGAAATAGTTCAGTATTTCTATGTACAGTATTGTCTATCTAAATACACATACAACAAGCTGAACTGAAAATAGAAATCAATACAGGTGACTTTGCATTTCATTAAAATAGGTAGAGTCTGTTTGGCCCACGTAAGTTTCCGCTTGGGGAGGCTAGCTCCCCGGCCCGCCTCTTCCGCCCACGGCCCCGCCCACACTCCACCTCTGCTTTGCCCCAGGCCCCGCCCCCTACTCCGCCCAGACCCCATCCCATCCCCACTGTCTCCCTCCTCTCTTCCCTTCCCCTCCCTGCTCGCCCCTCCCCCCTTCTAGCAAGTTGCTCCAGCATCCCTCAGTGGGAGGAGGCATCGTCCCATAAAGTCCCAATCTCCTGTGACCCAGGAGGAGTGCCTACTGCATGAATGAAGCATAAAGGTTCTGGAATGGCAAAAAAACACTTTGCAAAATTGCACTTTTAAGCGCTTTCCATCGGATGACCTCAAAGCACCAAACCAAAGCAATGAATTTAAACAAACTCCTGTGAGGCAGGCAAGTATTATTGTCCCTGTTTTTCGGATGGAGAAACTGAGGCACGGGCTTGTTAAGTCCCCTATCCGCTGCCTTTTTAAATGAATGGAAAGAGTCCCCTTGAGATCAAGCCCTAATCGGTGGGTTCAATGTCACACTGGAAGTCTGCGATAGAGGGGCCATTAATAAAACCCCAGATCTTCACATTTCTAGCTCTGCTTTCAACACCAAGCCATGCTTCCTCCCTTACATTGTACTTTCCTTTTCCCTTATCCGGAAAACAAAGGAGTCTCTTTGGAGGGACTCCTGCGTGAGTGAGGCTGTGCACGTAGGATAGTTGGACGTGCGGTGCAGTACAGTGCACAGAGGAACCCGCCAGCTGTGATTTCAGCGTGATTCCTTGTCTCGCACAGGAAGGACGTGTGATGAGTTCTACATGATGTGTGGCCTTTCAGAGAGACAAGGTGCCCCCCCCCCGACTATTATACCCTGGCGCCGCCCGTGAAGGTGGGTGAGGCAATATTGTCTTTTATTGGACCAACTTCTGGTGGTGAGAGAGGCAGGCTTTCCACCCTCCCGCCCTCTGTTAAAAGCGGCAACGTGCCCCCCCCCTCCCAGCAGCCCCAGGCTCCTTGGCTGAGTTGCTCCAGCATCAGCATGGCAGCAAGAGGAGTCCCACAGTGGTCGGGGGGACAAGCGGGGTGGGGGCAGGCGAGGCAGAAACCCATGCAGTGAGCGGGGGGCGGGGGAGAGGCGGGCTGAGTGAGTGGGGAGAGGGGGACTGCAGTGAGAGGCAGCGGGGGCCAAACGTGAGCTGGGGAGAGGAGAGGAGGAACCCAGGGAGCTGAAGCTCGGGGGGGGGGAGGAAACCCACGCAGAAAGCAGGGGGGAGGGGAGGCTGAGCGGGGAGACGGGCGAGGGACACTGCAGCGAGCGTGTGGGGAGGGGGAGGCTGAGCGGGGAGACGGGCGAGGGACACTGCAGCGAGCGTGTGGGGAGGGGGAGGCTGAGCGGGGAGACGGGCGAGGGACACTGCAGCGAGCGTGTGGGGAGGGGGAGGCTGAGCGGGGAGACGGGCGAGGGACACTGCAGCGAGCGTGTGGGGAGGGGGAGGCTGAGCGGGGAGACGGGCGAGGGACACTGCAGCGAGCGTGTGGGGAGGGGGAGGCTGAGCGGGGAGACGGGCGAGGGACACTGCAGCGAGCGTGTGGGGAGGGGGAGGCTGAGCGGGGAGACGGGCGAGGGACACTGCAGCGAGCGTGTGGGGAGGGGGAGGCTGAGCGGGGAGACGGGCGAGGGACACTGCAGCGAGCGTGTGGGGAGGGGGAGGCTGAGCGGGGAGACGGGCGAGGGACACTGCAGCGAGCGTGTGGGGAGGGGGAGGCTGAGCGGGGAGACGGGCGAGGGACACTGCAGCGAGCGTGTGGGGAGGGGGAGGCTGAGCGGGGAGACGGGCGAGGGACACTGCAGCGAGCGTGTGGGGAGGGGGAGGAGTGGAGAGGAGGACCCGGGGAGCAGCAGCTGGACTGGGGATGCAAGCGGGGGAGGGACAATGAGGAAACCCCACATGGAGCAAGCAGTGGGGAGGCTGAGCAGAGAGAGGGGGGCTGGGGCCAAAAGCAAGAAGGGGGAGGAGGTGAGGAGGAAGCCCATGCAAGGAGCAGGAGGGTGCCGAGCAGGGAGTGGGGACTGGATGGGGTGAGGGGCCAAGCAAGGAGGGAGCCAAGTGGGGAGGAGAGGAGGAAAGACCCAGCAAAGCAAGCAGCAGGAGCACAGTGGGGATCCCCGGAGAGGGAGTTGAGTCTTGGAGACGGCGTGCATAAGACCACCTGCAGTGTACCTCGAAGAAAAGGAAAACTTTGAAACTGAAGCTTGAAGACAAGAAAATCGCTGTTATCTTTGATGGCCTGAACATCTCTCAGGATCAGGATAATGAAGGCCTGGGGTCCCGGGAGATGGTGGGGGTGGCAGCCATGAGATGCTTGCTCCAGTAGGTAATTCTCCCCCCGGCCCTTTACCCCCCAGTCTCTTTCTTTAAGGCCCCCAGAAGGAAGTGGCGGATGGAACAGCCCATCCCCCGTTATCCTGTCCACCGTTAGGCCTGATTTCAAACACACCAGTTTTGGTTCATTGATTTCCAGTTCCACATCTTCTTCTTTACCAGGCTGGATCTTAACACTGCCCTTGAGTTATATCAGGAGCTGTTTATGTTTGGGCTAATTCGCTCTGTCTTCCCTTCTCCCATCTCACACTCATTAATGCCTCGCTCCTGTCTGGTGATTCGCGGTTACAGAGCAAACACTTCGTTACCTTGTGACATGCAATACAGAGATGATAAGTGAGATTAATGCAGGAAGCAATTTACAAGCATTTCACAGTCTTAATGCTAATCCCCAGGGGAAACATAGTAATACACGGGTGACCAGACTGGCTGCAGCTCAGCATTGCCAGTGTTCAGCTGAGGCCCATTCCCCCGCCCCCGAGGGCACAGCTGGCTAGAGCCCCCTCCAACTGGTGAGCTCTAGAGGCTGGATGTTGTGACCCGGCCCTCCCCTCGAGGTGCAGAGCTGGGGCCACACTAACAACGTTCCCCGGAGAACCATCCATAGAAGGATCCCCAAGTGCATCACAGACACTCCTGGCGTTACCCTCTCCCCCTCCCTGAGCGGCAGGTTGGTGTCATGAGCCCCCCTGCACAGACTGAGATGGGGAGAAGCTTTCCCCAGGCATGTTCACACAGGAAACCGATGGTGGCCAAGCCAGGAATGGAACCCAGGAACCCTGTCTCAGTCTTTTGTTGTTATTAATGGTGTTTGATTTCTATAGCACCAAAGATGTGCATGGCACCCGTGTACCAGTGCGAAGTGTGAGCTGTGTGTCCCACTCAGTGCCTGATCCCAGGAGGCTGCTACAGCTCTCAGCCACGGGCTCTGAGTCCTTTAGCTGCAGCTGTGCAGGGTCACGCTTCCAGCTCTGGTGGGGCCTGTTGTTTACAGAACAGCTAGACACGTCCCTGCTTTGAGGAGATCAGTGTCTGAGTGGAGACGGAACCAGTAGGACATGGGTGGGCCCAAAGAGAGAGGAAACTCTGGGTTTTGCAGATATCTGGAGGGAGATCAAGTCCTGTTCCTTATCCAAAAGGTCAGGCCCATGCTGCCTCCCTCTGGGGGTCCCCTTCCTTTCCTCTAGTGGAATCTGGGCTGCTCAGGACACAGTCAGAGGCTGCTGGATGGATGCATCTACGCGGGGGCCAGGAATGGGACAGAGTAGACACACTGTCATAAATATAAAGGGAAGGGTAACAACCTTTATGTATGCAGTAATATAAAATCCCACCTGACCAGAAGGACCAATGGGGAAAGAAGATACTTTCAAATCTGGGGGGGACGGGGAGGAGGTTTTGTTTGTGCTCTCTTTGTGTGTGCCCCCTGGGACAAAGAGAGGGACCAGGCAGGAAAAAACATCTCCTAAAACCCTCCTTGAAATAAGCATCTAAGATTACAAAAATTGTAAGTAAAGCAAGGAAATGTATTAGATTATCTTTTGTTTTAGCTTGTGAATTTTCCCTATGCTAAGAGGGAGGTTTATTCCTGTTTTGTAACTTTGAAGTTGAGCCGAGAGGGGACTCCTCTGTGTTTTAAATCTTTTCATTACCCTGTAAAATGACCTTCCATCCTGATTTTACAGAGGTGCTTCTTTTACTTTTGTCTTTGTAATAAAGTTCTTTTAAGAACTTGATTGGTTTTCACTGTCCTAAAAACCCAAGGGTCTGGTCTGTGCTCACCTTGTTAACCTATTGGTTGGTATATTATTCTTAAGCCTCTCCAGGAAAGCGGGTGTGGGGGGGAGATAGGGCTCCAAGTGGCCCCTCCTTGAATGTTTGTTTAAATCACTTGGTGGTGGCAGCAATACTGTCCAAGGACAAGGAAAGGAATTTGTGCCTTGGGGAAGTTTTTAACCTAAACTGGTGGAATATAAGCTTAGGGGGTCTTTCATGTGGGTCCCCACATCTGTACCCCAGAGTTCAGAGTGGGGAGGGAACCTTGACACACACACACAACTGCAAGCTCAGGAAAGTTTATTCTTGTGGTGGGCTGCAGCCACTGAGGGGAAGAGAGGGAAGGGGCAGGAGCGTAACTAGACCAGAGACGCTTGGGGGAAGAGAGTTGGCAGCTGGGGAAGTGAGATCTGGTGTCTCAGGGAGGGAGAGGACAGGCCCTTGATGCAGCAAAGGCATTGGAAAGTCTGGGACGTTGCCTGATCGTGCCCAAGGAGCCCAGTTCTTTTGCATCCCAGGTGCTGAGCTCCCCCTTCAGGCGCAGGCGAGCGACTCCCCTCAGTAGAGTTCATACTTGCAAATGTAGTTGGTTTGCTTATTACAGGGAATATCGTTCCATTTCTTAAAACCTAGAAGGCAAAACAGAAATCACCAGGGCAGGGGAAGGGGGAGTGGGGCCATTCCTGCCCTTACAGTGACCCCACCCTCATTGCACACTGCTGAGAGAAGACCCCAGCTCCCGTGCAGGAGGCTGCGAGGAGGAGGAGCATGGACGGCAGGTATAATAGGCCAGAGGAGAATAAGACTCCGCAACCAGCCGTCAACCCGCTGCCTTTAGGAGTCTGGGCCTTGGCCCCACCTGCACTCCCCCCCGAGGCCCCTCTCCGGCTCTTCCCCTTTGGGCCCAGCCTCGCTCCGCCCCTTTCTGCCGCTGCTCCTCCTCTTCTCCCCTGAGGCCTGCCCTTGCTCCACCTTTTCCTGTCCCCACTCCATCCCTTCCCTTCCTCGCCGCGTCGTTCTTCTCCTCCAACCCAAGGAGGAGGAGAGGAAAGGAGCGCGTGGCGACGCTGAGAGGTGGGCGGGCGGGGCCGAGCAGGAAGGGGGCTGAGCGGGACTGGGGCTTGGGGCGGGGCTTGGGATGGAGTGTGGACGGGGCATGGGTGGGGCCTTGGGGAGGAGGCCGAGTGTGGGAAGGCCTTGGGTGGGGGGTTCATGGTCCGGGCACCGGGGAAGCTTCTGAAGCTTGCATCAGCCTCCCCAGGTGCCAGAGCATCGTGCCGCCCCTGACAAAGAGGCTGGAGGTGAAGCCCCATGTGCCTCAGACAGGGACAGGCTCCTTCGTTCCCTGAGGGACGCGTGTCAGCGTAACAGTGGAAGACCCTCTTCTATTGTGTTGGAATGTGTCTGATGAGAGCACGACAGGGCCTCTTGGCGCTAGGTGCTGTGTCCAGGCAGATAATCCCTGCCCTCGAGAGCGCACAGTCTAAACAGACAAGAGGTGGAAGGGGAAACTAAGGCCCAGAGTGGGGAAGTGAGTTGACCAAGGTCACCCAGCAGAGCAGTGGCAGGGCTGGGAATAGAAGCCAGGTCTCCTGAGTCACAGTCCGTACATGTCCACTAGGCCACACTGCTCCTCCACCTGCAACTGCTGTTACCTCCCATTACCCCCCGGCTCCCAACAAAAAGACAGAAAGGAGAACACAGAGCCCTGGCCAGCTGCCAGCTGGGAGACAAGCTCAGGAAGAGGGAAGCCAGCTCGCTCTGTGCTGAACGAGCCGTCCCAACCTCCATTCCTACACATCTGGGTTTGTATGTGGCCCAGAGGTATCATCTCTCCCCACAGGACAGCACTAAGGATTCAGGTTGATGAATTGCTGTGAATTTCACCCTCATTCCTGTTCGCAGAGCCACACAGCCCCAGGAGCGTTATTCAGAAACGGCTCCCACAACTGTTTTGAAGAAGTTTTCACATCAACTTTTAGCTCTGTGTGTGATTGGTCATGCAGGTCACATGGCATCATTTCTGCTCCATGATTGGATGAGTGACACTTTAAAGTAGGAGACAATGGGGGAAAAAATCCTGCCCAGTGTGAGTTTGTGGGGGAAGGAGCATTCGTACCAACGCTGCTGAACACTCAGACCTGAGAGCATCGGATGGGTGGGTGAGTCTGTGTGTCTAACATGGGCCCTGAAGAATGAGTCTGTGATAAATGAAAGGGTGGGGGTAGCTCCCTTTTATGGACACCCAGCCAGCCAGTTAACTATAAAATCTCTCTTAGTAGTTGTTCTCTACTTGCTTTACCTGTAAAGGGTTAAAAAGTCTCACTGCGATGGATAGGTAAAAGGAAGGGAGTGGGCAGCTGGCCAAAAGAGCCAATGGGAAGGCTAGAACTTTTTAAAATTGAGAAAAAACTCCCCTTTTGTCTGTTTGTTATTCCTCTCCTGGAGAGAGGCGGACAGGGCAGAGCGATGCTATAAGAAGCTTGGGGCCAGGTATGAAAAATCCTCAGTATCATACCTAGAAACTGCTCATTTGAACCCCAGATATGTATGTAGATCAGGAATTGTCTAGGAAGACGCGATGAGGTTTATCCCTTTGATTCCTTTATGGCTTGTGGACTCCTCTGTGCTAACCCCGGTGCTTTTTGTTTTGCTTGTAACCTTCAAGCGGGACCTCAAGAAAGCTATTCTTGGTGCTTAATCCTTGTAGTTACTCTTTCCAAATCTAGCAATAGCCTGAGTTCCCAGATTCTTTCTTTCTTAATAAAATTTACCTTTTAAAGAACAGAATAGGATTTCTGTGTCTTAAGAGGTTTGTGCACGTTGTTTAATTAGCTTGTGGCAACAGCTGATTTCCTTCTTTTTCTTTCTCAGCTATCCCCTGGAGGGGGTGTGTGAAAGGGCTTGAGGGTACCCCACAGGAAGGAATTCCCAAGTGTGCCTTCCTGGGTTCTCAAAGGGGGTCTGCACTTGGGTGGTAGTAGCATCTACCAATCCAAGGGCAGAGAAAAGTTGTAACCTTGGAAATAATACAAGCCTGGAGTGGCAAGTATTAATTTTAGAGTCCTTGCAGACCCCCACCTTCTGCACTCAAAGTGCCAGAGTGGGGAATTAGCCTTGACAGAGTCGCTCATGAATTGGCGAGTGAGCTTTCCCTGTTCAGCCAGCTCTCCATCCTATTGTCAGCCACGGGGATGAGGCCTTCAGCCCCGTTCTTCCCCCCTACACCACTCCAGCAACACGGACAGCAGGAAGCTGGCTTAATGGCCAGCTGGGGGTTCTCTTGTGTAGGGGAACCCAGCAGAGGGAGCTGCCCTGCCCAGTCCTGGCCTCCCCAAGCCTCTGTTCGACATTGGTGAGGCCTCATCTGGAGTACTGTGTCCAGTTTTGGGCCCCACACTTCAAGAAGGATGTGGATAAATTGGAGAGAGTCCAGCGAAGGGCAACAAAAATGATTAGGGGACTGGAACACATGAGTTATGAGGAGAGGCTGAGGGAGCTGGGATTGTTTAGCCTGCAGAAGAGAAGAATGAGGGGGGATTTGATAGCTGCTTTCAACTACCTGAAAGGGGGTTCCAAAGAGGATGGCTCTAGACTGTTCTCAATGGTAGCAGATGACAGAATGAGGAGTAATGGTCTCAAGTTGCAGTGGGGGAGGTTTAGATTGGATATTAGGAAAAACTTTTTCACTAAGAGGGTGGTGAAACACTGGAATGCGTTACCTAGGGAGGTGGTAGAATCTCCTTCCTTAGAGGTTTTTAAGGTCAGGCTTGACAAAGCCCTGGCTGGGATGATTTAACTGGGAATTGGTCCTGCTTTGAGCAGGGGGTTGGACTAGATGACCTTCTGGGGTCCCTTCCAACCCTGATATTCTATGATTCTATGATTCTGTGCTCTGGCTGTACAGGTTCCTACTGCCACTATCAGAGCAGCTCTGGGGCTGCTCTAAATTGTCCTGGGGCCAAAATAGCCCCCTGGCTGACTCCAGAATCAGGGTGGCAAAAGCCACAGTGGCACCAACTGAAGAACCCATGTCCTGCCTACGTATCAACTAGTGGGCAATAGCTCTGCTCTGGTCTTTCGCTTCAACTGATCGTCTGGGGCCAAATGTACTGGATGGCCTTCCTCTGACTGGAGCTGAGCCTCAGACTGGGATGCTTGCAGGAGGAGTTACCAGGTGAGATGAGGGGAGAGGGAGTGGCAGTGTGAGCTGAGGGAGAGAGGCAGGGTGACAGGACAGGAGGCCATCTCCGCAGAGAGAGCTGGAGTGTGTGGCCAGGGTGTGTGTCTTGGCTTCTTTGTTGGTGCATGTGTGTTTGAACCGACTGCTTACCCCTTTTGCTCAGCAGCTCGACACAGTACTCGCCACCATTATCATTGTTTGGTTCCTTGGCTTCCCAAGCATTGTAGCAATACGGGGAGCGATCTGTCCACCTCCAGCTTCTGGTCTGCAGAGACAGGGGAGAAAGGTTGTGGGGTCCCGGGGAGAAGAGACTTTGGTGACAAGGCACCATAGAAACACCTAAACCCAATACAGAAGTGCCCTATTCAGGCAGTGGGAGAGAGTCGGGGAAGGGCCGTGGGGCAGCCAGTGGGGAGAGGCCAGCTCAGGGGGAGGGGCCCTGGAGACGCTGATATTAACACTTAGCACATAAACCTCATTTTCTACCTTACAAGCCTGAATTAACTAATTATCTCATGATGGAGCAGAGTCACTCTGGAGTGTCTTCAAGTCCCTAAAGAACAAATAGGCAAGGCCCGCCAGGGGGCACTGGTGGTTTAAGGTGGGTGATCTCATCCTGCTTAAGCAAAATAAAACGGCATTTGTGATGGAGATGCTGGATGGATCAGGGAATGGGACTCAGCACCAGCACCAGTCTGACACCAAGTTAAGAGGATTGGCTAGTGCAGTAGAATCAGGGCATGGGACACGGGGCCTTTCACCTCTAGGGGTGCTGGCTCTGGCCTGGCCTCAGCTCGTGGGGGGACTAGCTGGCTTTGGGGGTCAGAGAACTAGTTCCAATCCATTGCGAGGCCAGGGGGAGCTGGATGGCTGAGGAGACTAGAGAATGGGATACAGAGCCTCTCACTTCTCTCACTCTGGGTCCAGTCTAGTCCCAGGTCGGGGGATCCAGGGCCTGAGTCTGTGCGTGCTATTTGGGGAGCTTCCTGACCCCAGCGCCTCCCTAGCAGAGGGGAGGGAAAGGAAACAGATGGAGACAACGTTTCAGGTGGAGCTTGGTAAGTTTACGAAGGGGGTGGCGTGACGGGGTTGCCGCCATAGCACGGGCTGGACTCAGTGACCCTGGAGGTTCTTTCCAGTCCTATGTTCATAATGGCTCCATCCCACTCTCGGGCCTCCTTCCCAGCCTGTGACTGCTCCTGCTTCTTGTCCCTGCCCTAAGGAGCTGGGGGCTCTCCTACAAAGAACCAGGCGAGGACGGGATCCCCAAGCTGAGGGAGCGACCAGCAGTGTCGGGGACAGTGCAGAGGTCAAGGGGGAGCAGAGGCTCAAGTCTTGAGCCGGAAAAAGTGGCTAGAAAACTTGGTCAGAGTGGAGTGGAGACAGGATGCGGGGTGCAGGGGGAGGGCACGGCACATTGCGTGAGCTGGCAGCGGGGAAGGGCGATGGGACAGTAGTTGGCGAGGCAGGTGTGGGTCAAAGGTCAGTTTGATGATGGGGGAGACCAGGGCCTGGCTGTATTTAGAAGGGAAAATCCAAAGGGGAGTCGGAGCTTATGGTAGGATGGAGATGGAAAGAGTACAGGAGGGCAGGGGTTAAGGGTGAGGTGCAGATGGGAGACCCTGGCAGCCCCTATGAAGGGCTCATAGGTCATTGTCTCTGACAACCTGGGAAGCCTCCAATAGGAGGAGCAGCTGTCAGAGGCAAAGCAGGCTCTGGGCACTCACCTGCCGGTGGTCGTGCAGTCCGATCCAGACGCTATCCTTGGAGTGCGAGTTGCTGATGTATCTGGCCACCCTGTCCCCTTCTGCCTCAGTGAGAATGGAGGCGAGATGGGCCCCTTTGCGGTGATATTGACACTGCATCTGCGGCAGGGACATCAGCGAGGCCTGTTACCCCCCTGCTGGGGGCGCTGTTTGGCACTGGTGTGGGGTCCTGCCCCACCAGGCTGCAGCAGGAGCAGGGACGGCTATGAGGGGAGGGAGCCCCCTCTCAGTGCCTCTTCCCGAGCCCCAGGGCCTGGCACCAGCCACGTCACTTCTGCAGCCTCCCCACCCATCCTCTGCAGGGGTACACACTGGGGTAAATGGTGTTGTCACCAAACCCCTTCAGCCCCTGCCCACTAACCCACCCCGTGGATCCCTGAGAAGAGCCTCATACCTCAGCATCTGACCAGGTCATCTTTTCAAGGAAATACCCATAGCAGTGGCCTTGGTAGAGCAGCCAGTTAGGGAGACAGGACGTGGCCCCTATTCCTGATCCGAGAGAGGAGATGGGACTGGGAGAGAGAACAGTGTGGTGAGAGGCTGTTTCGGAGAAGAGAATGGGAGCAGAGCTGCCGGCTGTCATCATTCCAGCTTCCCCGGATCTCCAAAAATCCTGTTACTTTCAATGGGGCTGAAGCCATGCAGTGAGGCTGTCCTAGTAAAAATTACCACTGTCTCCTTCCCAAGGGGACAGGGACTGGGCTTGCCTCATGGAAGATGATCTGTGCACGAGCACTGGGGAACCTGACAGGGAGGAGTATTAAGGGGGTTGAGTCACAGGGGATGGTGGGGTAAGGGTGGGAAGCACTGGGTGTCATGGGGACACTGGTGGGACTGGGAGCAGAGGGGAGGTTGGGGACACTGGAGTATAGTAGAGGCTGAAGGGACACCACAGCCCTGTGGTGATTTGCCAACCTAGTGAGGAGGGCTTTAAACTAGGTTCAAAAGGGATGGGTGACAAAATCCCACATGTGACCTTAACAGAAGGCTAAATGTTGGTTGGGGAGGGGAGAAGGAAAATTACAATGGGGTCTTAGGAGCAACAAGAGGGAGAAGAGTGCGGGAATCTGCTGTACATCTCAGACGTCTATACACAAATGGAAGGAGTATGAGGAATAGATGGAAGAACTGGAAGTATTAGTATATAAGCTACATTATGACTTAATTGGTATCAAAGTGAGTTGGTGGGATAAATCTCCTGACTGGAATATTGGTAGAGAGAGGCATAGCTCATTCAGGAAGGACAGGCAGAGAAAAAAGGAAGGGGTGTTGTATTAGATATCAAGAATATTAACTTGTTCTGAGGTCCAGAAGGTGAGAAGCAGACCAACTGAAAGTCTCTGGGTAAAGAAAAAAGGGGAAAAAAGAGAGGTGATGTCATGGTAGGGATCTCCTCTAGCCCACCACATCAGGAGGAGGATGGGGTATTTCTAGAACAAATAACGGAAATATCCAAAAGACAAGACCTGGTAGTAATGGGGGGATTTCAACTTCCCAGATATCTACCGGAAAAGTAATATGGCAAAACATAACATTTCAAAACATTCTTAGAATGTATTGGGAATAACTTCTTATTTCCAAAAGTGGAGAAATAAAAAGGGGAAAAGCCGCATTAGACTTAATTCTGACCAGCAGGGAGGATTTGGCTGTGAATCTGAAGTTTGAAGATAATTTGGTGAAAGTGACCATGCAATGAAAGATTTTATGATTCTAAGGAAGAGTAGGAATTACAGCAACAGAATAAACACAATGGACTTCAAAAAAGCTGTCTTTAACAAACTCAGAGAACTGGTCAGTAAGGTGCCATCAGAAGAAAATCTAAGGGAAAAAGGAGGTCAGCAAATCTGGCAGTGTCTCAAAGACCATATTAAAGGTGCACCAGCACATTAGTCTGATGCAAAGGAAAGGTAGGAAGAATAATAAGAGGCCAGTGAGAGGCCATTAGGAGCTCTTCAATTACCTGAAAATCAGAAACGAATCCTACAGAAAGTGAAAACATGGACAAATTGCAAGGGAGGGGTACAAAAGAATAGCACAAACATGTACAAAGAAAATCAGAAAGACACAAAGGCACAAAATGATGACACCTAGCAAGAAGTCTAAAAGGCAATAAGAAGAGTTTGTATATATACATTAGCAGCCAAGGGAAAGATGAAGGCAAGTGTACAGCTTAGCTGGGAATAAGAACTAATAACGGACGGCATGAAGAAGGAGAATGTGTTTAATGTCTATTTTGCTTCAGTCTTCAGTAAAGAGGTAAATTGTGACCAGGTACTTAACATAATTAATCTTATCAATCAGAAGGAAGGAATGCAAGCCAAAATAGGTAAGAACAGGTTAAAGAATGTTTAGATAATTTTTATGTTTCCCAGAAGCAGAGTCCAATGAAATTCATCCTAAAATACATAAGGAACGAGCTAAAGCAATCTTGGAACCATTAGCAATTATCTTTGAGAACTCATGGAGAATAGGTGAGGTCCCAGAGGACTGGAGAAGGGCAAACATAGTACTTGTGATGGGTTCGGTCCCAGACACCCCCTTGTGCTGAGACTCTCACCTGATGTGCTGAGACTAGCTCTGAGCCCGTTTTCTCTGTTAGCTTAGGACCTCAGTACCCTGTCTTATTGAGCCAGATACGCTAATCTGCTGCAACACAGACCCAGGGTCTGAACCATGCCTCCAGAGCTGCAGACTTAACTGAAAACCACTCAGCAAGTACTCCTGTCTCCAGCACCCAGACACACAGCTCCCAATGGGATCCAAATTCGAAACAAATCTGTTTTACTCCATATGAAGCTTATACAGGGTAAACTCATAAATTGTCCACCCTCTATAATACTGATAGAGAGATATGCACAGCTGTTTGCTTCCCCAGGGTTTAATCACTTACTCTGGGTTAATTAATAAACAAAAGTGATTCTATTAAGTACAAAAAGTAGGATTTAAGTGGTTTCAAGTAATAACAGAACCAAGTAAGTTACCAAGCAAAATAAAACAAAAACACGCAAGTCTAAGCCTAATACATTAAGAAACTGATTTCAGATGAAATCTCACTTTCAGAGATGTTTAAATAAGCTTCTTTCACAGACTAGACTCCTTTCTAGTCTGGACACAAACCTTTCCCTTGGTACAGACCTTGCTAGTTCCAGGAGGCATCTCAGATGAAAAGCAGGGGAGTCACATGACTGAGACCCTTTGTTCTGTTCCAGCCCCTTTAATAGCTTTGGCACAAGGCAGGAATCCTTTGTCTCTCTCTGGGTTCCCACCCCTCCTTCTAAATGGAAAAGCACCAGGTTAAAGATGGATTCCAGTTCAAGTGACATGAACTGTTCACATGTCCAGTTCACATGTCACTGTAAGACTTCATTACCCACTTACTGGCACCCACCTATACAGGAAGGCTTGCAAGTAAACAGAGCCATTTACAACCAATTGTCCTGGTTAATGGGAGCCATCAAGATTCCAAACCACCATTAATGGCCCACACTTTGCATAATTACAATAGGACCTCCGAGTTATATTTCATGTTTATAGTTTCAGATACAAGAATGAGACATTCATACAAATAGGATGAACACATTCAGTAGACTATAAACTTTGTAATGATACCTTACAAGAGACCTTTTGCATGAAGCCTATTCCAGTTACATTATATTCACACTCATTAGCATATTTTAATAAAATCATATGGAGTGCAACGTCAGAGTACCTGTCTTTTAGAAGGGGAACAAAGAAGATCTGTGAAATTATAGACTGGTAGCCTAACTTCGGTACAGGGAAAGAGACTGGAACAAATTAAGAAACAGTCAATTTATAGGCATCTAGAGCAAGATTTCTCAAACGTCATTGCACCGTGATGCGCCTTCTGATAATAAAGTTCCTACGTGACCCCTGGGGCGGGGGTTGGAGCCCGAGCGTGAGCCCTGCCACCCTGGGTGGGGGGAAAGGAGGCCTCAGGCCAAGTCCTGCTGCCCTAGGTGGGGGAAGAGGGGGCTGCAGCCCGAGCCCCATTGCCCCAGGTGGGGATGAAGCTCAGGCTTCAGCTTCAGCCCTGGGTCCCAGCAAGTCTAATGCTGGTCCTGGCAACCCCATTAAAATTGGGTCACAATCCACTTTGGGGTCCGACCCACAGTTTGAGAACCGCTGGTCTAAAGGATAATTGGGTTATAAGTAAAAGCAACCATGGATTTGTCAAGATCAAGCCATGCCAAGCCAACCTAATTTCTTTCTTTAACAGGATTACTGGCCCAGTGAATTGGGAGAAGCTAAAGACTTGCTATCTCTTGATTTTATTAATGCTTTTGACAGTTCCACATGATATTCTCATAAGCAAAAGTGTGGAAATGTGATCCAGATGAAATGACTTTATAAGGTGGGTGCACAACTGGTTGAAAGACCCTACTCAAGGAGTAGTTATCAATGCTTTGCTGTCACATGGGTGGAACATATCTAGTGGGGTCCCTCAGGGGTCTGTCATTGGTCTGGTACTGTTCAACATTTTCATTAATGACTTGGATAATGGAGTGGCGATTACACCTATAAATTCTGTGGATGACACGAAGTTGGGAGGGGTTGCTAGCTCTTTCGAATACAGGGTTAGAATTCAAATGGCCTTAACAAACTGGAGATTTGGTCTGAAATCAACAAAATGAAATTAAATAAACACAAGTGCAAAATATTTCATTAAGGAAGGAAAAATCAAATCCCCAACTATGGTGTGGGGATTAACTAGCTAGGCAGTAGAATGACTGAAAAGGATCTGGAGTTTATAGTGGATCACAAATTGAATATGAGTCAACAATGTGATGCAGTGAGAAAAAAGGTTGATATCAGCCTGGGGTGTTGTAACGGGGTATACAAACCCCACACTGGGCAGCCAGGGCTAAGGACATGCCGCCCCGCCACACCTGTAGGAAATGGTCCAACTGAAGAAGGAGTTAAAAGGCAGGGGAGCAGCTCATTTGGTGGCAGAGCAGGGAAGAGAGCAGACCTGCAGCTCCAGCAGAGGGGAGCTGAGCTGAGGAAAAGGCAGAATCTCTCTCCAGGACATCTGCCCAAAGGTCGCTCCCTGAGGGAAGGGAGGGCCTGTTCCAGAGGCAGCCTGAGAGGGGAATATTCCCCTCTCCCTCTTCTATTTTGTTAATTCTCCTGCACTTGGCTTGGACAGCCGTAGAAGGGGAAGGCCCTAGGGCTGATCTGGCCCAGGTTGGGGGCCCCACTGCAGGAGGAAGCAGTTGCCAACCTGAGAGAGGAAGAGAGCTACCACGCTACATGCAGCCACCAGAAGGTGCCTGGTGGCGAGCAGACACCCTTGACGCTGCCCAAACCCGGACACTGACCTTGGGCCTATTGCAGGTGGGTGGTACAAAGTGGCCCAGGGAGGGCAGTCTTAAGTGGCCCCGGCTGTCAGACCACTGATAACCCTCAAAGGACCCTGAGTTGGAGCCTGGTGGAGCGGGAGGGCCAAGGCTTCCCTGCCAACAAACCCCCTGCAAGTCACGGGTCTAAACCCTGACCACTAGGGGATGCTCCCCTACCAAGCAACCTGCGAGTGAGGACTGTCGTAGGTGTGTTAACAGGAGTGCTGTGTGTAAGACACAGAAGGTCATTGTCCTGGTCTGCTCGGAACTGGCGAGGTCTCAGCTGTACTTCTGTGTCCAGGTCTGGGTGCCGCATTCTCAGAAAGACGTGGATAAGATGGGGAGAGTCCAGAGGAGAGCAACAAAAATGCTAAAAGGTTTGGAAACCTGACCTGTGAGGAGAGGTTAAAAAACGGGGCTTGTTCAGTCTAGAGAGGAGAAGACTGAGGGGTGAGCAGAGAACAATCTTCACACCTGTTACGGGCTGTTATAAAGAGGATGGTGATCAATTGTTCTCCATATCCACTGATGGCAGGACAAGCAGGAATGGGCTTAATCCGCAGCAAGAGAGATTTAAGTTCGATATTAGGAAAAACTTGCTAACCCTCAGGGTAGTGAAGCTCTGGAAGAGGCTTCCGAGGGAGATTGTGGATTCCCTGTCACTGGAGGATTTTAAGAACAGGTTGGAAAAACACCTGTCAGGGATGATCTAGGTTTACTTGATCCTGCCTCAGCATGGGGGAGCTGGACTGGATGACCACTGCAGGTCCCTTCCAGCCCCCCATTTCTATGGTTCTCTGATAGCTGAGGGCCTAGAGAGGGGAGGGAAGGCAGGGAGCCAGTGACAGGTGGGTGGGGGGAGGGATTAGGAGCATGTGGAGTAAGTGCAGAGATTGGTGGGGATAAGTAAGGAAGGGGGGCCGGGGGAGAGAAATAGTCTGTGGGTCCCAGGACTCTTCTTGGCACAGGAGGAGGGGGGAAGGGTTTGGATTATCCCAAAGCAGAAGGATTAAGTTTACGAAGAGGCGCCATTTTGAGCCCCCTGAAAAGAGATGGCGGTCACTTGTTTGGGATGTTATTGGGACATTCTTCTCTCTGGTTGGGACGGGACCCCTCTGCCCCGGTGGGGAGAGTCACCCTCTAACCTGCAGCAGGAGATGGGGGCGGGTTTAGCTCCCAGCCTGTCTCTCACACTCAGCCCCAGGAGGTCTCAGGGATTCCCTCTGCATTCAGAGCCAGGGGCAGCGGGAAGCAGCCTCTCTGGGGTCCGGATTAATGGTGAAATAAATTCACTTCCCATCAAGGGAAAATAGATCCTGGGGTCTCCAGATACAAGGGGCCGGGCAGGGACTCACCTTCCAGCGAGGGGTTAAAGATCAGGCAGCCAAGAAGGCAGAGGCTGAAGTAGGCGACTGGTCCCATCTTCGTGCTCCCCCTGGGGAGAAAACACACAAGGGAGATGGGGCCACGACAGCCTGAGATGCACCCTCAGGAGACCCCTATCCCTTGTGGGGCATTTCACAGGGGGAAGTGCGTCGGAGCTGGGGATGTTTGGTAAAGGGCCTGGCTGTGCTAGAAAGGCTCCAAGAGGGATCCCATCCTCCCAGCCCTGGGGGACCCAGCTCGGAGCCCATGTCCCTGGTTCTGGAGGATCCTTCCACCTCTAGCCCTCACTGAGCTGTGCCCCAGGGACAGAACAGGACACCAAGCAGGGAGCCAGGACCCAGCTCCTCAGTGGCTGTGTTCTGCAAGCCGCACCACCAGGGACTCCCTGAACCAGGGCTGAAGGTAGGGAGGAGCCCGGGGGCAGCAGGGAGGCCGGGTCTCAAGCAACAGGGTCCTATTTGCAGAACAAAGCGGTTCTCAGAAGGGGCATTTGCCATCTCCTGCTGTCCCTCTCTCCCCAGTTCTGGGGCTGGCAGGTCCCCACGGTAGCCACCTACATAGAACTTGGAGAGAGGAGCACAGGTGGGAGGAAGGCAGAGTTTGGAAAAGGCACCAGGGCCACCAGGATGGAGGCCAGTCTGTGTGCACATGGCTGGAATGCCAACTGCAGATGCAGCACCTCTGCAATAGTTCTCTGACTAGAGAGACAGTTTAGTGTTAGAAACATGAAGTCCTCTTGTGTTATCACCCAGCACCTGGTACACAAAAGACCCACTGACCCATCCCGGGGCCTTTTCCTCACTAATAGGTGTTTGAATCACACTCCTATTTCTGTCTCCAGGGAGATCAAGTGTCTGGAAAGCCAACACCCTGTGTTTGGGGGTGGGGAGAGGAGGGGAGGGGTGATAGTTACTGCACCTCGTGAGGGGGGTTGGGATCCCCGTTGCACCATGACTGGGCGAAGGGGTCCAATGGGAGAGCTGCCCTGCAGAGTGATACTCCATTGGGGACTGGACACAGGACTGGAGGCTGGGCCCAGCTCTGGGAGGGGCAGAGGGCTCGACACAGCTACGCAGGGCATTAGGGTGCCACGTGCAACACTGTGCTGGGTGGGAGGAAGGGGTGAGACAGAGACGGCCCCAGGGTCAGGGGACTCACACAGGGCACTCGCCCCTGTAATGGATCAGCTGCTGCCAGCCACCCAGCGCAGGAAGAGGAAGAAGCTGGAAGAAGCCAGGGTCTCACCTGATTGTCTCTCTGCATAGCCACTCCGGTGCAAACCAGTTCAAGTGAAGCCTGCATGGGACACTGGCCGTGCCTGGGGCATTTATAGACCAGTCCAGGGAAGGGGGGCCCAGGGGTCAATACTGAACACGCAAATCTGTGCTGATGACGGATACAGTCATTTAATGCCAAGGCAAACAGAGATAAGAGGAGCCATGACCCAGCCACCAGCCAGGCAGTGACCAGGAAGAAGCACTTGGCAGGGCTCAGATAACAGATAAAATAAAAGCTATCCCCCGCACCTGTCTGTAAGTGCTGAGATCAGTGTCCCTGTTGTGAGCCTCATGCCTTGGCCCTGACTTGCCTAATTGCTCACGTCCATCTTGTGCAATGAAAAGTTTTGGGAGATCCTCAGGGAGTGTAAATCAGCTGGATGCCTACTGAAGTCAGTGGGTGGGATCCCCCCTTTGTTAGCCTCTCTGCTGCGAGGAACCGAGAAGTCTGCTGCTTGCCAGGAGCTAGGATTCACGATGTGACTGAGAGACTGCCGAGACTCATCAAGCCCTCGGATTGCTACCCCTTCCTGCTCCTCCACGTGGGCACCAATGATACTGCCAAGAATGACGTTGGGGGGAGCACTGCGGACTATGTGGCTCTGGGAAGGATAAAGGAGTCTGAGGCGCAAGTGGTGTTCTCATCCATCCTTCCCGTGGAAGGAAAAGGCCTGGGTAGAGACCATCGAATCATGGAAGTCAACGAATGGCTACGCAGGTGGTGTCGTAGAGAAGGCTTTGGATTCTTTGACCATGGGATGGTGTTCCATGAAGGAGGAGTGCTGGGCAGAGACGGGCTCCACCTAACGAAGAGAGGGAAGAGCATCTTCGCAAGCAGGCTGGCTAACCTAGTGAGGAGTGCTTTAAACTAGGTTCACTGGGGGAAGGAGACCAAAGCCCTGAGGTAAGTGGGGACATGGGATACCGGGAGGAAGCATGAGCAGGAGAGCGCAAGAGGGGAGGGCTCCTGCCTCATGCTGAGAAAGAAGGGCGATCAGCAAGTTATCTCAAGTGCCTATACACAAATGCAAGAAGCCTGGGAAACAAGCAGGGAGAACTGGAATTCCCAGCACAGTCAAGGAATTATGATGTGATTGGAATAACAGAGACCACCAGATCAGGGGGATGAGGTGGACAAGGCTTTCTTCCGGCAACTAAGGGAAGTTACTAGATCGCAGGCCCTGGTTCTCATGGAAGACTTCAATCATCCTGATATCTGCTGGGAGAGCAATACAGCGGTGCACAGACAATCCAGAAAGTTTTTGGAAAGTGTAGGGGACAATTTCCTGGTGCAAGTGCTGGAGGAACCAAGTAGGGGCAGAGCTCTTCTTGACCTGCTGCTCACAAACCGGGAAGAATTAGTAGGGGAAGCAAAAGTGGATGGGAACCTGGGAGGCAGTGACCATGAGATGGTCGAGTTCAGGATCCTGACACAGGGAAGAAAGAAGAGCTTCAGAATACAGACTCTGGACTTCAGAAAAGCAGACTTTGACTCCCTCAGGGAACTGATGGGCAGGATGCCTTGGGAGAATAACATGAGGGGAAAGGAGTCCAGGAGAGCTGGCTGTATTTTAAAGAATCCTTATTGAGGTTACAGGGACAAACCATCCCGATGTGTAGAGAGAATAGTAAATATGGCAGGTGACCAGCTTGGCTTCACAGTGAAATCCTTGCTGATCTTAAACACAAAAAATCAGCTTACAAGAAGTGGAAGATTGGACAAATGACCAGGGAAGAGTATAAAAATATTGCTCGGGCATGCAGGAGTGAAATCAGGAAGGCCAAATCACACCTGGAGTTGCAGCTGGCAAGAGATGTTAAGAGTAACAAGAATTGTTTCTTCAGGTCTGTTAACAACAAGAAGAAAGTCAAGGAAAGTGTGGGCCCCTTACTGAATGAGGGAGGCAACCTAGTGACAGAGGATGTGGAAAAAACTAATGTACTCAATGCTTTTTTTGCCTCTGTCTTCACGAACAAGGTCAGCTCCCAGACTACTGCACTGGGCAGCACAGCATGGGGAGGAGGTGCCCAGCCCTCTGTGGAAAAAGAAGTGGTTCGGGACTATTTAGAAAAGCTGGATGAGCACAAGTCCATGGGGCTGGATGCGCTGCATCCGAGAGCGCTAAAGGAGTTGGCGGCTGTGATTGCAGAGCCATTGGCCATTATCTTTGAAAACTCATGGCAATCGGGGGAGGTCCCGGACAACTGGAAAAAGGCTAATGTAGTGCCCATCTTTAAAAAAGGAAAGAAGGAGGATCCTGGGAACTACAGGCCAGCCAGCCTCACCTCAGTCCCTGGAAAAATCATGGAGCAGGTCCTCAAGGAATCAATTCTGAAGCACTTAGATGAGAGGAAAGTGATCAGGAACAGTCAGCATGGATTCACCAAGGGCAAGTCATGCCTGACTAATCTAATTGCCTTCTGTGACGAGATAACTGGCTCTGTGGATGAGGAGAAAGCAGTGGACGTGTTGTTCCTTGACTTTAGCAAAGCTTTTGACACAGTCTCCCACAGTATTCTTGCCAGCAAGTTAAAGAAGTATGGGCTGGATGAAGGACAAAAAGGTGGATAGAAAGCTAGCCAGATTGTTGGGCTCAATGGGTAGTGATGAATGGCTCCATGTCTAGTTGGCAGCCAGTATCAAGTGGAGTGTCCCAAGGTCCTGGGGCTGGTTTTGTTCAATATCTTCATGAATGATCTGGAGGATGGTGTGGATTGCACTCTCAGCAAGTTTGCAGATGACACTAAACTGTGAGGAGAGGTAGATACCCTGGAGGGTAGGGATAGGATACAGAGGGCCCTAGACAAATTAGAGGATTGGGCCAAAAGAAATCTGATGAGGTTCAACAAGGACAAGTGCAGAGTCCTGCACTTAGGACGGAAGAATCCCATGGACCGCTGCAGACCAGGGACCAAATGGCTCAGCAGCAGTTCTGCAGAAAAGGACCTAGGGGTTACAGTGGATGAGAAGCTGGATATGAGTCAACAGTGTGCCGTTGTTGCCAAGAAGGCCAGTGGCAGTTTGGGATGTATAAGTAGGGGCATTGCCAGCAGATCGAGGGACGTGATCGTTCTCCTCTATTCGACATTGGAGTAGTGTGTCCAGTTTTGGGACCCACACTACAAGAATGATGTGGAAAAATTGGAAAGCGTCCAGCGGAAGGCAACAAAAATTATTAGGGGACTGGAACACATGACTTCTGAGGAGAGGCTGAGGGAACTGGGATTGTTTAGTCTGCGGAAGAGGAGAATGAGGGGGGATTTGATAGCTGCTTTCAACTACCTGAGAGGTGGTTCCAGAGAGGATGGTTCTAGACTATTCTCAGTGGTAGAAGAGGACAGGACAAGGAGTAATGGTCTCAAGTTGTAGTGGGGGAGGTTTAGGTTGGATATTAGGAAAAACTTTTTCACTAGGAGGGTGGTGAAACACTGGAATGCGTTTCCTAGGGCTGTGGTGGAATCTCCCTCCTTAGAAGTTTTTAAGGTCAGGCTTGACAAAGCCCTGGCTGGGATGATTTAGTTGGGGATTGGTCCTGCTTTGAGCAGGGGGTTGGACTAGATGACCTCCTGAGGTCCCTTCCAACCCTGATATTCTATGATTCTATGATTCTCTACAGTCTGGTGTACGGCTATTGGAGTCCTTGGGGTCAGACCCCTAGCAGGTGGGCATTGCTCAGAGCGCCGCTGGAATCACGGGGGCTAGAACCGCACTGGGTGTAAACTGGCCAGAGCTACACAGGAGTGAATGGAGTCATACCAGCTGGGACCTGGCCCCCATCTGTGCAGGGTAAAATGGCAATGTTTCTAATTCCCAGCTCTCAAGCCCCGGGGAGGCACGTGGCCCATCATGCGCCCTGTGCTTGGTTCATCAATTCCATCCACTGTGTGTTGCTATTTACATCTGTGAAAAGAGACTGGGAAATGCACCATCCTGACTGGGCAGTGTTTTACGCCTACTGGGCACTGGTGTAAATGGTGACGTGTGTGGCCAGGGGAAAATCAGGCCCACAAGGACTGGAATATAACTGGAGGGTGTTGCCTGTGGCTGAGGTATTGGCTCTGTAATGGGCTCCCCACGCTCCCTCATGTCTGTCTCTCCACTGTATTTCAAGGGAGCCCGTTACCCTGGTATCTGGGTGCTGACCATGGCCCAGTAAAAGCGGTGTAAGACTTGCACCCGAAGTGACGGTGTTCTCACATGTCTGTGGTTTTGCTGCTTATAGCTGGGGATATTTTTTGTCTCTTGAATACGGTCATCATGGCTCCTGTTACAGTGGGGGGTTTTGCCACAGGGTCAGGTTTCTATTGGGCTCTGAGGCAGGGAATGCCATGCAGGTACTTATAGACTAATCAAGTCACGCCTTAACCTTCTTTTTGTTGAGCTAAACAGATTGAGCTCCTTGAATCTATCCCCATAAGGAAGGTTTTCTAATCCTTTAATTGTTCTTGTGACTGTTCTCTGAACCCTCTAATATATCAACAATTTTCTTTAACTGTGGACACAAGAACTGGATAGAGTAATAGTACCATAAGGGGCATGTCATCAATCAAATCTTGACCTCACCCACTGACCTGTCAGGCCCTGCCCAACTGTCACCCTAAGACCTGCCCCCCTGAGGTATTGCTTCCGGGGTCAAGATGGACACATGACTGGAAGCAAGGGGTGTCATGTGACCCCTCTAATAACTCCTCCCATTGCCCTCTACCAAGCAGCATAGGTTTTGCCCCCATAGGACCACCCTGAGAGGAGATATAACCAATCGCAGGGAATTCAACATGGATTCACCAAGGGCAAATCATGCCTGACCAACCTGATTGCCGTCTATGATGAGATAACTGGCTCTGTGGATATGGAGAAAGCGGTGGATGTGATATATTTTGACTTCAGTAAAGCTTTTGATAAGGTCTCCCACAGTATTCTTGCCAGCAAGTTTAAAAAGTATGGATTGGATGAATGGACTATAAAGTGGATAGAAAGCCGGATAGATTGTCAGCCTCAACGGGTAATGATCAATGGCTTGATGTCTAGTTGGCAGCTGGTATCAAGTGGAGGCCCTAGGGGTCAGTCCTGGGGCCAGTTTTGTTCAACATCTTTATCAGTGATCTGGATGATGGGATTAATTGCACCCTCAGCAAGTTTGCAGATGACACTAAACTGGGGGGAGAGGTAGATATGCTGGAGGGTAAGGATAGCGTCCAGAATGACCTAGACAAATTGGAGGATTGGACCAAAAGAAATCTGATGAGGCTCAACAGGGACAAGTGCAGAGTCCAGCACTTAGGACGGAAGAATCCCATACACTGCTACAAGCTGGGGACTGACTGGCTAAGCAGCAGTTCTGCAGAAATAGACCTGGGGATTACAGTGGATGAGAAGCTGGATATGAGTCAGCAGTGTGCCCTCATTGCCAAGAAGGCCAACAGCAGATTGAGCTATATTCGTAGGAGCATTGCCAGCAGATCGAGGGAGGTGATTAGTCCCCTCTATTCAGCCCTAGGAGACCACACCTGGAGTATTGTGTCCAGTTTGGGGCCATCCACTGTTGGCACCAGGAGATGCTATTACCCCTGAAATGGATCTTTACTGGCTCCCAGTGCAGCAGATTACTGTCATACCAGTGAAAAAGGTCCACAGTAATTATCTTCAATGCACTGCAGTTTATTCGAGAAGGAATTACACAAGTGGTAAAAGGTTACATTAAGCACATAACTCCTATGGTAGTCATTAAGAAGTATACATTAAAAGCTATACATTCCTCTTAATGATTTCTTTTCTCCATGTCTGGTCTCCTCAGCCCTCTGGTCTGTCTTGGATTCCCTCAAGGCAAGGTCTTGGCTACCCTGAAACCCCTCTAGTTCACAGTCCTACTTGAGCCCATGGAGCAGAGTTTTGGCTACTCTGTCTAGCAGCATCTTCAAGAGTCCCAGTCATTTACTTTGCTTGATTCTTATACTCTTTTTCCTCCAAGGAGTCACATGTCTCAAAAACATGCCCAGTGGGCATGTGGTTATTAATTTGATCTGATTAGTATTTTAGAAGAAGCTGGGTGGTGTGATACCGAATGCAGATCACTCCACATTTACTCACTCATCAATCATTCACTCTGGCTCTCTGCGTTGTGTCCTTGCTGTAGGGTCACTATAACTAGGTCGGCCTGAGCTCCACGCTGGAACTTTATGCATGTGATATTTACTTTTGCATGGGCCCATATTTGCCGACCAATAGGTTCAATATTGATTGCACACACAGGCTTTGCCAATCCTTTATCAAATCTGCTTCTGCTTAAAGGGACCCTTCTCCCAGGATCCTCTGCAGCTCTTCAGCCATGTTTAAGTCACATCAAGTTATGCTCACACCATTCGTTCAGCATGGCCACACCAATCTGGCACCATCCCAACAGTCCCCCATTCGATATTCAGTTACCAAAGATAATTGTAATATCACATCAGTCATACCAGCAATTTGTACGCTAACTGTTAGATCATGTGTCTCCTTTTCTGGTTTCTATAAAACTTAAAGCATTGTTTTACAATTATTAGTTGCATAATTCAACAACTCAATCTTATAAGTTTTCCGCAAAGCTTGTTTGGGGAACAATTGGTTACATTATGATGTTCCTGGGTCACTTTAGTTATATTAACCCATGTTTTACCTTTTATATGTTGTATACTCCCTGTATATGAGGCATGGCATCTTAAAGCACATTGATGTTCCTCAGAACATTTTCGTCTAGATATTTCCCATCCCTCAAATCGGGTGTTATGGCAATGTCCCTTCACCATTATCCATTCATTTCCTAATTTCCATTCGAACACGGATTCACTGCCATACCCTAATGAACACGTGGTCTGGGTAAACCAATTACAGTCCCACTGACATATGTCCATATTCTCAGCGATGTTATACAATTTCACACTTGCGCCTATATCTATGGCAGGAACCTCAGTCCCATTTTCAAACCAAACTCCTTGAATTCTACATTCTTGGGGTGCTTTGGTTCAAAGGACCTTTCTTGGGGTACATCTGTTTTCCACAGTTCCCCACTTCTAGTATCGATAATTTGGTATTCGTGAATTCCTGACTTATGTAAACAATTAGTTACACTTGAGATCCATACACATCATTTACTATCTGGATCATATTCCCATTCAACTACCAAAGTGTATTCTTTTGATGTTCCTTGCCAGCCTTTTGTCAATATTTTAGAGTTTCACTCTTGTATCCATACAGAAACACATGCTCTATTTATTACATGAAAGGTCCATATTCCTTGAGTGTCTTTTTTTTTTTGTCCCAAAGGGATTAACAGCTTCTGTTACCATATAGTGCCAAGCTTCTCCATCTCCCACATCCAGTTCTTCCTCCTCATTATAACCTTTACCAGACCTGACCACTCTTTCCAATCTCTGAACCGAGAAATCAGCTGCTTGGATAAAAAGTTGTGTGTTCTCCTTTTCCTTTAATTCTGGGGAGATAAGCGTTGTTGAAACATAACCTTTGGACAATACTACAGAGGACGGCTCTGAACTGTTATTCATAGCAAAGTTCATGCCAGTTGGAACTGTGCCTAAATCTATATTATTCTCAGCAGTTAGGGACCATCTCTGAATTTCCCCTTCTGCTTTTTCAGTTGGTGGAGATTCTGTTATAGTTCTGCGTCCTATAAAAGGTGGAAGTAAGGTGAATGGATGCTCATATCAGAATCCCCATTCTATCCTCCTATACAGATAGTCTCCCGGTTCTACAAATACTGCTTCAAATTCTTCCATGCATCTCCAAATAAGTTGGAGACCATCTTCACAAGAACTTCTTCCTGGTCGGGGATAGGTCCACCACACAGGACCCCTATTCCATAGTCTTGTGACATTCCAGTCCCAAGTCATACATTTTTCCTTTGCTTTAATCACCTCTCCATGAGGGGTGACTGTAACACTCAGTTCTATCTCTCGTTCCTTAACCCATTCAAGATTAGTACCCCCAATTCAAAGGAGAATATCCGTGCTTATCCTTGGTATAAGCCCCTGTTGCTGTTGGAATTGCTTGATCTCACAGCCTCTGGTCACCTCTCCCGTGGGACAGATGGATGGTGATCCAGTAGCCACATGGCAGACGGGCCCATAGATGACCAAACGAAACAGTATGTTCCTTGCTTCCATGGATCAGTCTGTGAAAACAAATAAACAAACAAAGCACAGGCCTCTTACCGGGCCTTATAGGTTAGTACATCTTATATGACGATATACTATTTTATATCTACGCTATATATTCATGAACTATTATACTTACTTTCTTGATGGATACATTTTGATTTGATCAGAATGTCTCCATACATCCCCATTTGGAGTGGCTACCAGAACCACTATAGGACTGGCCACATATTTCACAGGGAATGGTCCTTTCCATGTGGGTTTTAGCTTACCTTTACTTACCAATTCTTTGAGCATCACTTTGTCTCCTATCTTCCATCGGTACCCAGATGGTCCTCTCTCTTCTTCCTTTTGTCTTCGCTGATTTTCTTGTGCCCAAATTTCTTCAAATGTTTGTACCAAATCTGCTATCCAAACTTCCTTCTGCACCCATCAGGTATCTAGGTCAGAGTAGGAATTCAGGAGTCCTCATAGCTCGACCTGTCATTAACTCAAAAGGTGAGTACTACTTCCAGCTTGTACCAAGGCTCTCATGGTCATCAGGATTGCAGGTAAAGCAATTTCCCAATCTCGGCCTTGTGTTTTAATTTGCTTGGTCAAGGTTGTTTTTATTTCTCTATTCTTCCTTTCCACTTTTCCTGCACTCTGTGGGTGGTAGATTATCTGCCATGTCTGTTTGATTCCCATCATCAATAATAATGCTTTTACCATTGCTCCCAGAAAGTGAGGTGCTTGGTCACTATCCATAATCTGGGGTATACCCCATCTGCTTAGTATTTGGGTCTATAAAGCCTGAGCTGTAGTTTGAGCTGTGTTATCTGTTGTGGGGATTACTTCCACCCATCCTGAAAAATCATCTATGACCACCAAGCAAAAGGGTTTTTCCAGTAGGAGTTCTTTTCAAAGGTCCAGTGTAATCCATTTGTAATCTTTGCCATGGGCCCTTAGTGTCAGGTTGGTGTCTCAGTATTTTGTCCTTCCTGCTTTTCGGGTTAACTTGGGCACACACCAATCATTGTTGACAAAATCTGTTAATATGCATGTCCAGTCCTGGCCACCACACTACTTTTTTTACTCGTTCTCTTAGCCCCAAAATGTCCTTGTTCATGTACAAATTGGATTCCTTCTTCTCTATATTGTCTGGAGGTACCCATCTTTCTTGATCTCCTTGTTTTGCTCCATCCTGTTCTTTTGTTGTTTCCCATTCCCCTGCTACTCCTGTTATCCTTTGTCCCACTTGTTTCCATTCCTGTTCTTCATACTGTATGAATGCTCGATGTTGTTCCAGAAGTTTTAGATCAGCTATATCAGAGTTTGTTTGCAGTTTTTCTGGATTTGCTTCTTCTTTCATTTGAGATCGAGTTACCGCTTTGATGTCACTGTGAACCACAGAAGATGCTGCAGCTGCTGCTGCTTCTTTAGCCATCTCATCCACTTTAGCATTGTAGTTCTGTGACGTTCCCCTCTGGTGTTGTCTGGACCAGTGATCTGCTAGGCCTCTCCAGTCCTTGACTCTGGGAGCCAGCCTTACCCTGCTCTGCTGGGAGAATCCCGACTCCTGGGCTGTTCACACACAGCCTCTGGCATGTAAGCTGCTCCCAGCTACTTGCAATCGAATGACACTAGCCAATATCTCTGGTCCCAGACACAACCCTGGGAACCTCCGTCTTGCAGTGTCCAGTTATGCCCGCTGAATGCTGCAAGCTTATATAAGTTCATCATTTTAACAAAGAAATTGATATGTACCAGGCTTGTTATCCCAAGGGGACCCTCTGACACACTTCAAACCAAACACACTGCTTCAGATAGAATAAACAAATTTATTAACTATAAAGGTAGATTTTAAGTGATTATAAGTCAAAGCATAACAAGTCAGATTTGGTCAAATGAAATAAAAGCAAAACACATTCTAAGCCGCTCTTAACACTTTCAATGTCCTTACAAACTTAGATGTTTCTTGCCACTGGCTGGCTGGTTACTTTTCAGCCAGGCTCTCCCCTTTGATCAGAGCTTCAGTTGCTTGGTGGTGGTGGTGGTGTCTGTAGATGTAGGTGGAAGAGAGAGAGCATGGCAAAATGTCTCTCCCTTTTATCATGTTCTTTCTTTCCTCTTGGCTTTGCCCCTCCCCCTTCAGAGTCAGGTGAGCATTACCTCATCGCTGTCCCAAACTGACCAAAGGAAGGGGGTGACTCCCTCAAGGGTCTAACAGATTCTTTTGTTGCTGCCTAAGCCAGTGTCCATTGTTCCTGTGAGGCTGGGCTGGGTTTGTCCCATCTATGCCCTGATGAGGTGTGAACTGCCCCTCTGTTCTTGGAGAGTTTTTGCATGGGCTTGCTTTAAGCCATGAGGATACATTTTCAGCCTCATAACTATAGGCATGAAATTATAACCTGTAACCTAACTATAACATTACTGTAACAACCATGCTCAGTGCATTAAGAGCCTTCCGAAGACACCCAACGTGACAAACTTTCCATTGGCTACCACACAATCATTTGATAAAGATGAACATGAGGGTGTAGGGTGTTCCCCTGGGGGTACAGAGTGTCTCAAGTACCCTTCCAGAGTATATTGTTTAGGATGAGCCTTGACATGCTAGATTTCTGTGGAACTAGTCCTTGTCCAAATCATATCAATAATGATTTTCCAGTAATCCCAGTATGCAACTTCTTTGCCTTCCTGCTGTTCCCATATGGGTGCCTACATGCTCATTCCTTGCACAGTCCATTGAGAATCAGAGCTTATGACCACATCACAGTCCAAGGGAGTTCCTTCAAATGCTAGCTTCACTGCTGCCACTTCCCATCCCTGGGCTGACATTCCTTCACATGTGATCACCAGCTCTTGTTCTGGAAACAAAAAACAAACAGCTGCTGCTGCACAGACAAGTTGACTCTCCTTGTCTCCTAGATCCATCTGTGAACCATACCCACTTGTGATCCAATATTGCCTGTAGTAGATCCCCAGCTTCTTGCACAGGCCCCTTGTGCGGTGTCTGTATGGGCATAGGACATTCATGTTGCTCCCCTTCCATTATTAGAGCCTATGGAAGTAGTGGGGGTTCTTTTACTTTTGTCACCACAAGCCTGCGGTTCTGTAGAATCAGAGCCCACTTAGCCAAGCGATGATGACTTACTCTAATATCAGAAGTCTTCCCTTGCAGAATCAGCTTCACAGGGGTGTGAGCTGTTGTTAAGGCTGATCCCCACTCTGTCACTCCGAGTGCGGAAGTGGGGGCCTGCAAGGATTAAAAAAATTAATACTGGCCACTCCAGGCTTGTATTACACTCCCAAGGTTACAGCTTCTCTCTGACCTTGGCTTGGTAAACGCTGCCACTGCCCAAATGCAAAAACATTCCCTTTGAACCCAGGAAGAAGCACATGGGAATTCCTCCCTGTGGGGTACCCTCAAGCCCTTTCATCCCCCCTCCGGGGAAGAGCTGAGAAAGCCACAGCTAATTTCCTTTGTTTTCTATCAGCTAATCAAGCAACATGCACAAACCCCTTAGGACACCAAAAAATCCAATCCTGTTCTTAAAAAAGGAAATTTTATTAAAAACAAAAAGGAAAAAAATTACACCTGGAACTTAGCTTTTTGCGAGATCTTAAAAGAAACAATTACAAAAATTAAGCACCCAAGGTAGCTTTCTTGGGGGTTCAGCTTAAAGGTTACAAGCTGTCAAGGTTCCTTCCCCACTCTGAACTCTAGGGTACAGATGTGGGGACCTGCATGAAAACCTCCTAAGCTTACTTTCACCATCTTAGGTTAAAACTTCCCCAAGGTACAAATTAATTTTATCCTTTGCCCCTGGATTTCCACTGCCACCACCAAACTTTAACTGGGTTTACTGGGAAATGTAGTTTGGACACATCTTTCCCCCCAAAATCCTCCCAACCCTTGCATCCCACTTCCTGGGGAAGGTTTGGTAAAAATCCTCACCAATTTGCATAGGTGACCACAGACCCAAACCCTTGGATCTTAGGACAATGAAAAAGCATTCAGTTTGCTTAAAGAAGACTTTTAATAGAAGTAAAGGAATCACCTCTGTAAAATCAGGATGGTAGATACCTTACAGGGTAATTAGATTCAAAACATAGAGAATCCCTCTAGCAAAACCTTAAGTTACAAAAAAGACACACAGACAGGGATAGTCATTCTATTCAGCACAGTTCTTTTCTCAGCCATTTAAAGAAATCATAATCTAACACATACCTAGCTAGCTTACTTACTAAAAGTTCTAAGACTCCATTCCTGTTCTGTCCCTGGCAAAAGCAGCATACAGAGAGACCCAGACCCTTTGTTTTTCTCCCTCCTCCCATCTTTTGAAAGTATCTTGTTTCCTCATTGGTCATTTTGGTCAGGTGCCAACGAGGTTACCTTTAGCTTCTTAACCCTTTACAGGTGAGAGGATTTTTCCTTTGGCCAGGAGGAATTTCAAAGGGGTTTACCCTTCCCTTTATATTTATGACACAAGCAAACAAAAGCATCAGGGGTTAGCAGAGAGGAGATCCAGAAGCCAAAATAAACAGAAATAAACCTAATTGTGTCTTCCTAAACATCCCTAATTTACTTACATATTTGGGTTGTTAAAAGGAGTTCTAGATATGATCTGATGGTTTTCATATCTGGTTCAAACTTTACACAGCATTCCTGCTGCCGGTCTCTGCAGCCCAAAAAGCAACAGACAAAGGGAAAGTTTCTTTCCCCATTTTAAAAAGTTCTACCTTCCCATTGGCTCTTTTGGTCAGGTGCTCACTCCTTTTCTTTTACCTGTCGGCTTGTTAACCCTTTACAGGTAAAGCAAGCAGAGAACAGACCAAGAGGGATTTTATCGCTAACGGGCTGGCTGGCTGTCCATCAAAGGGAGCTACTCCCCCCGCCTCTTCATTGGTCACAGCTGTGGTTACAATACTAGGTGCTTGTCCTGTCCTATTTCTATTTCTGCAAGGCCCATATAATAGCCAAGCATTCCAGTTCCCATGGAGAAAATCTGGACTCATGGGGTGTTAATTTGCGGCTTCCATAAGCAACAGGGCGCTGCTTTCCTGCTGCAGTGCTGCACCTGCAGCTCCCAAGCGGTGCAATGCCGGTCACTAAAGAGACGGAGTTGGATCTGGATCTGCTCATGCCGGCGCAGTCATAACTGCTTCCTTTAACTTTCTGAACGCCTCATCATGGTCTGGGCCCCAGGCCCATTGTCGGTTTCTATTTATTAGGGACCACAGGGCTCTGCAAATTTCAGCAAAATTTGGTATAAAATCCTGAACAAATCCCATAGTTCCTAATAACACTCTAACTGAACGCACCTCCACTGCCTTTGGGACGGTACTTAAGATTTCCACTCTTTGGTTACTGATAGTACCTAAGTATTCAACTTCTCGTTGTACCAGCTGTGCCTTGTCCCATGATAATGTAAAGCCTGTTTTCTCCACTATTCCCAGGACCAGCTTAGTTCGATGTTTACACTCCTCCTGGGAAGCGGCTGTTATCAGTATGTCACCCACATAAGAAGTAACCCACGGCTTATCCGAATCAGGGAGTTGAGCCCACACCCTTGTCACGTTGCATGTGCTGTAGCTGGAGCATCGTGGTATCCCATGGGGACACGTCGAAATGTCAGCTGTTTGTTCTGGAACGTACAAGCAAATCGAGACTGACTCTCAGGGGTTAACGGAACGGCAAAGAAACAGTCAGCAATATCCAATACAGAGAAACACTTAGCAGCTGCCGCTGTGCCAGCCGCTATAGCTGGGAGATTACTACGACTGGTGCCATCGGGACTATAGCTGCCTTGATTTTTCTATAATCAATTGTGAGGCGCCACCTTCCGTCCGCTTTCCGCACAGGCCAGAACGGAGAATTGTATGGACTTTGGCACTCCGCCACCACTTCTCGTTCTTTTAAATCCTGTAGCAATTCTTCTACATGCGGAACAGCTTCTGCAGGACAGGGATATTGAGGAACTGGTTTTACAAAGTCTCCTACTATTTCCACTGCTGCTTGTATGCCCCAATTCGGATTTCTTCTCGGCCCACACCACAGGGACCTCCTGTGTCCATTCGTTATCTGGTAACGCCACAGCTGCTATGGCTTTGCAAGCTCCTTTCCTTAATCCTCCTGAAATCACCTGCTCACTCACAATCCTGGTCTCCCTTTTCTACAGCCAACCTCCTGCCAGATCAATCATCCGTTTCTCCTGCTGTACCACATCTGCACCTAAGATGGCATTTTCGGTCATGCTGTTCCAGACCACTGCATCTGTCCAAAACTTACTGTGTCCTATCATCCATGACAGATTTTTTAATAAAAATCCCTTTCACTCCTGTGCCCTGAAATCCAAATAAAGGAATAGTCTGTCCTTTCTGCACATCCCCCTGCCCCGATTTCATCAGATTTGCCTCTGCTCCTGTATCAATTAATACTAGCATCCATTGTATGTTTCCTCCCGCCCCCACCTGCCCCGCTTCCACCTAAGGTCTAGGTGGGGCTGCAATTTAGCCACTAATGTCCAGTCTTGGGGGCTGGGGTTGCTAAGGGTGAGGCAACGCTACTGAGAGGTGGAGCTACCCTGATGGGAAGCTGCCACGTCCACCTGAGCCAATTCCTGGGATAACAAGCCGTAAGGGCCTACCAGATCTCCGCACCTGTTCCCACAATCTCAACAGCCTTAGCCCCAGGTTGTGGCACAGGCTGTGACTTGGTCCCTGCCAAATCACTCACAGCATTTAACAAAACCTCTAAAGGCTGTCCATCTAAACGAACCAGATCCGCGCCTTTCTCCTGGAGCAAAGCCCATATTGGTGCTCACACTGATCCTCCACCGGACCCGCCCCGTCCTTTGTTGGATCGTCCCACTCCAAGTCCCATACCGGCATGATTAGGACCCCTGTTGCCTGCTTGGTGGCTCTAAGAAACCTCGCTGACTGCCTTCCAGGAGCAGCCACTTATTCTGCTTACGACCTTCTCTGCCTCCCGGGCCAGTTAATCAATCCAACTCCTCTCGAGATCCTATAAACACCTTAATAGGTTCCCTGAAACCATCATATAACAAATCTGTTACCACCCCCGCTGGGCGCCTCCAAGAGGCAATACTTCCCCTCTCGCAAGCACAGAGTCTGAGTGTAGCAAAAGCCTTTTAATAACAGAGAGAAACAATGTGGCATTATGTTGGGGAAACACCCCCAACAGGATTCAGAACACAACCCATGAGCAAAAAACCCACCTCAAGCAAATTGGGCCATGTCCTTTCCCTTTGGTTCTTGAGTCCAGCAACCCAAAATCACCCAAAGTCCCAAAAGTCCAACAACCGAAAAGTCTCTGCCCCTGTTCAGTGCAGCCCCAGAGTTTGAAAGTTTATCTGCAGAGTTTTACCTCCCAACCTGGGTGGAGATGGAGGGAGGTTAAGGGGCACCTTACATGGTCCAAAGATGATCGCTCCACCAGCTGTCCCACAAATCACTCAGCTCTGCCAGCCGCCCCCATGAGCTGCTCCAGGCATCCCACAAACTGCTCCACTCCACCAGCAGCTCTGCTCTGCCAGCTGTCCCACAAACTGCTCCGCACTATTTCTTCAGGCTTCCCTACTACTTAACACAACACTCAGTGATTTCAGCTCTTAGTAAGTTTAGCTCTTTTGGGATTTCAGCTTGTAGCAGAGGAGCTTCAATGCTAGTACACCATTAGCCCAAAGTGAATTCAGCTCAGCAGCCTGTAACTAGACTCCTAACAGAATCAAAATTAGCTCTAATATTCTACAGTGAAGAAAGTGCAATTAGAATGTAAGGCCCTCACCAGGGGACTCATACCACCAGGTATCAATACCTATCCCCAGCCATTTTCCATTCACTGGGAATTGGAATCCATGACCCTTGCCTAGCGAGTGCTGCTTAGTTGATGGTGAGTCCCTCCATCATAACAAAAGGCCAAGTACAGTTCCACTGTCCTTGATTCACATAATCAGGATAATAACAGTTTATTCCTGCCCCAATAACAGAGAAACTAGGGCTCCTACAGCAGCCAAAGTGACCATCTAGGTGGGGTGGGAGTGTCTATGCAAAATGAGATCAGGCCCTGAAGTTCTTTTCCACAACCCACCATGACTCGCCACCAGATGTCAGGGTAGAGCTCATCCTGACTCTGCTCACATCGGTATATCAATGTTATGGTAGGTGGGCTGACTTGCTGCTTCACTCCCATACTTTTTGCCAGGTCATAATGACACCCCCCCCTTTTGCCCTTCTTTTCCTCTTTCATATATTCATGTGGAGGTGGTAGGGCACTTGGCTTTACATATTCCTCCTCCTTGTCTTGCGCTTTTCCCCTCTGCCGCTCCGTCACAGCATTTTCCCTATCCTCCTCGTCCCAGCGATTATGTTCAAAAGCCATGCTGCACATAGTTTTCCTAGCCACCAAAGCAGATTCCATCTTATTAATCACTTCAATGCATTTCTTATGATGCTCTTTTCCAGGTGGCTTTGTAGCCTGTTTAGTTTGTGCATCCATATCACATGCCAATTCCTGACAAATCTGAGTGAAAGTGGCCATCTGCTGGATGTTAGTTACATTTTGTGTCAGAGCAGTTTGCAGGTCTCTTTTCATCCCCTTGTTGGGAACACTGGGGCATGGCCACTAGGTAACTCGAGGGGATGGAAGACCACGAGTGTCAATGAAGCCCCCTCGCACTAGGCCCAGGTGTCCTTGCCCCCCTCCTGCCTGGAGGCACTCGCAGCAGCTCTGCGTACTAGGCCCAAGTGTCCTTGGCCCCCCTCCTGCCTGGAGGCACTTGCAGCAGCTCTGCGTACTAGGCCCAAGTGTCCTTGGCCCCCCCGCCTGGAGGCACACACAGCAGTTATGCTAAGAATCTGCAACAATATGTTGCAGAGTCAGACTGCCTAAAACTAAGCAAGGCCAAACAAAAAAAATATAAAAAAACAATGCTAAATAAAGCAGCTTTATGTATAGTTTAACAAATAATACAAAAAATCAAAAAACTAGCTGGAAACTAAATTAGCTAGCTATATAAATACTTAAAGCAGCTTGCTATTAAATAAATATGCTAAAAAATATATATATATAAAAGCCTATGTAACTTCCTGCTCTGTTGTGCAAAATTTAAAATTTTATTCTCCCTGTACCTTTTTGCAGCTGCAAATAAACTTTTCTGCTTCTCCACCCCGTTGTAATTATTAAATGTAGCACACCGGGTAACAAACCACTCAAGCTGTTGTTCAGCCTCTCGGCACTGGGTGCCGGCAACACCCTCATTTTGCAATCTCAGCTTCTCCAGCTCCTGTTGCAAACTTTCCTTCTCCTGTTTCCAAATCTCCCGCTACTTGTTCACAGCCTGATACATAATCCACACAGCAGCTGTCAAGGTTCCCTCCCCACTCTGACAAATAATTAACAGCAGGACAACACCCTCAGGAACCCCCTCTAAGAACTGCTCCATTTGCATTAGGAGAGACAGATCTTCCAGAGATTTAACGCTTGCTCCTGATATCCAGACATCCCAATTTTTCACTATGTGGTAGGCGTGCCGGAAAAATGCCACGTCTGGTTTCCACGTTAGGGCTCTGAACCACCGACAGGCATGCTCAGGTGTTAGCTCCATTCTAATTCTGGCCTTTTTAAAAAAGGTTTGTAGCTGTTCTTGTGTTCCTTGGCTTTTCAGCTGCCGCCTCTGTTAAGGTCCACTGAGCTGAGGTATCAGCTCCACCATATACTGGTCTGGAGAGATGCTGTACCCAAGTCAGGCCCTTTTGAAATTTTCTAAGAAGGCCTCTGTATCATCGCCTAGTTTGTAGGTGGGGAAGTTTTTGGAATGGGGAGCGGTACCTGGAGAAGGATTGTTAGGGTTGTCTGGTAGACCCAGCTTACCCTTTCCAGAGCTAAGCGCTTCAGCTCTAACTCCGTCTCCAAGCATTTTGCCTGCATTTCCGCCTCCAAGCGTTTCACCTCTTTTTCCTCTCCTCTGCTTCCAACTCCAAGCGTTTTAAATCCATTTGTCTATCATGTTCTTTCTGTTTTTGGTCAGCCTTCAATCTGGCTAATTCCCATTTTTTTCTGGACCTCACTTTCCATCATCCCAGCCTTCCTGCGCTTAGCCTAGCCCAACCCGAGAGCTAGTGTCAAGGTTCCTTCCCCACTCTGAACTCTAGGGTACAGATGTGGGGACCTGCATGAAAACCTCCTAAGCTTACTTTTACCAGCTTAGGTTAAAACTTCCCCAAGGTACAAATTATTTTACCCCTTGCCCTTGGATTTCCACTGCCACCACCAAACTTTATCTGGGTTCCTGAAAAAATGTAATTTGGACACGTCTTTCCCCCCAAAATCCTCCTAACCCTTGCATCCCACTTCCTGGGGAAGGTTTGGTAAAAATCCTCACCAATTTGCATAGGTGACCACAGACCCAAACACCTGGATCTTAGGACAATGAAAAAGCATTCAGTTTGCTTACAAGAAGACTTTTAATAGAAGTAGAAAAGGAATCACCTCTGTAAAATCAGGATGGTAGATACCTTACAGGGTAATTAGATTCAAAACATAGAGAATCCCTCTAGCAAAACCTTTAGTTACAAAAAAGACACACAGACAGGAATATTCATTCTATTCAGCACAGCTATTTTCTCAGCCATTTAAAGAAATCATAATCTAACACATACCTAGCTAGATTATTTACTAAGTTCTAAGGCTCCATTCCTGTTCTGTCCCCGGAAAAAGCATCACACAGACAGACCCAGACCCTTTGTTTCTCTCCCTCCTCCCATCTTTTGAAAGTATCTTGTCCCCTCATTGGTCATTTTGGTCAGGTGCCAGCGAGGTTACCTTTAGTTTCTTAACCCTTTACAGGTGAGAGGATTTTTCCTCTGGCCAGGAGGGATTTTAAAGGGATTTACCTTTCCCTTTATATTTATGACAGCTAGAAAGAAAGAAAAAAAACAGCTTGTGAATTCCCTTGCTGTAACTTAACTACTCTGCCCTCAAGCAAAGAAAAAAAAAACTCCAGCTGCTCTCAGCTAAAAAAAAAAAAAAAAAAAAAAATTAAAAAATTGTCCTTTTAAAAAAAACCAAAAACACCCTCCCTGGTTTACAAGCAGCGAAAAGAAAAAATGTGTCCTTTTAAAATCCTGAGGTCTGTGCTTCTGGTTCAAAATGATCCCACCGTGCTGCCACCATGTCAGGGTTCCCTCCCCACTCTGAACTCTGGGGTACAGCTGTGGGGACCCCCTAAGCTTATTTTTACCAGCTGAGTCTAAAAACTTCCCCAAGGCACGAATCCTTTCCTTGTCCTTGGATGGTATTTGCTGCCGCCACAAAGTGATTTAGACAAAAATTCAGGAAAAGGCTCACTTGGAGTCCCTTGTTCCCCAAAATATTCCCCCAAGCCCTTTCACCCCCTTTCCTGGGGAGGCTTGAAAATAATGTGAGTACTGACCAGACCCTTTGTCCCTAGGATGCTGAAAATCAAACAGGTTCTTAAAGGAAGAACTTTATTTAAAGAAAAAAGTAAAAGAATCACACCTGCAAAATCAGGATGGAAGGTAACTTTACAGGGTAATAAAAAGATTTAAACACAGAGGATTCCCCTCTAGGCTCAGCTTCAAAGTTACAAAAAGCAGGAATAAAACTCCCTCTTAGCATAGGGAAAATTGACAAGCAAAAACAAAAGATAATCTAACGCATTTCCTTGTCTTTACTTACAACTTCTGTACTTTTAGATGTATGTTTTCAGGAGATGTTTTTCCTGCTTGATCTCTCTCTCTGTCCAGAGAGGGAACAACAAAGAGAGCACAAACAAAATCTCTCTTTCCCCCACCCAGATTTGAAAGTATCTTCTTTCTTTATTGGTCCTTTTGGTCAGGTGCCAACCACGTTATTTGAGCTTCTTAACCCCTTCAGGTAAAGTGATTCTGTACCTCTGGCCAGGAGGGATTTTATGTTACTGCATACATAAAGGTTGTTACCCTTCCCTTTATATTTATGAAAGGGGGGAATCGACACCATTGTTTTGAAACTGGAGTCTCTGCAGGAAATATTGGAGATGGGCACTCCCTGCGTTTTATCCAGTAACAGCAATCACAATGCTTGGCACTTGCATATCATACATTTCAGATGGGGATGACAAACGTTAGTGAACTCATTACATGATGGATGACAAAGACCTCTTTGGCCACTGGATCCATCCCCCATCCCGGGAACAGAACTGTCACCATTTACATCCAAGATATTCCAGCAAATGTACTCAAGGCTGTATGTTTGTAGAGGGAGAGCTGCAACATCCCATGACCTAGAGGTCGCTGGACAAATCCTTCTTATACTAACGTGTACCTAAGCAGGTATTTATACAGCCATTGTCACCACAGGACCAGAGTGCCTCTGGGCACACACTAAGGGAAGAATCTCTCTCTCTAGTATCCATCACCATGGTACTTAGGCACCTACAGTTACCATTCCAATGGCCATGGCAATAACCTTTGACTCCTGATGGTCCAGGAGTTCAAAGCCAGCCTGTACAACCAGAATCCCTCGTGGTGGCACTTTTGGGCTTTGTCTATCCAGAGAGCCCTGATCTACCATGGACCTCACAACATACCAGCTAACGCACCAGCCCTGATTCCCCATGTAAAGTCCACTCTTAGTTTGCTGTTGATTCAATCCAGACACTTTCTGCCCCAGCCTGCTCCATTCTCTCTTACTGTCACACGTCTGCTTCTGCAGTACCACTATCTGAGCTGCCCTTAGTCTGGGTATTTCTTTGTCTTTTTAATTTTTTTTAACTTCTTAATTTTTGTCTTTAATTCTACCATCTACTTATAAAGCTGCAGGAAGGCTCTGGGACCGGTACAGCTCCCAGGCTTCCGAAACCATTATCATGCTCCTGCATGAAATCTGCCAAGCTATTACACAAATCTACTTCCAGCTTTTCTTTCTCTCCAGGTGTTCCCTGTCCTTCTGACATATCTTTTACTCAACCAGGCTTTTCAGCCTGAGCCCGTAACTCAACAACGGAATGGGACTGTAAATCAACTCAAGGGCTATGGCGTGGAGAATTATAGGTTGTGACCCTGTTCTACTGCCCCCTTCACCTATTGCAACAAACAAAGAAACTCCCTTCCTCTACACCACTCCTGGCTGGCTTGCCAAAGTCTGTTACCCAGGGTTTTCAGAAAACACAGCAGGGGCAACTTAACTCTTTCATGTTAGGCGGTGTCACGAATAAATCAATGGGAACATAGCAATTCCGTCCGATAAAAGATTAACGCAAGTAAGCCTGCTTTATTTAAAACTGCAGTTTATTAGATTTAAGCACACAGACAGAAGCAATAGGTTTCGAACAGTTCAGATATTTACCTAAAATCTGGAATGGTATTGAGTCAATTAACAGTGGGTGCACAATGGCCAGTTGTTCGCCCACCAGGGAGAAAAGGTGTCAGGGAAAAAGTCTCTGAAGATGGCTTCAGAGGACTGTTGTATAGTACACTATATTAACTAGTTTTTTATAATTAACATTCACAAAACACATAGGTTATAATGACCCCTACTAAATTATTACATTTCCTGAGTTTCAATAAACTTTTATATTAAAGGTGCCCAGATTTAAGGTCTTTTGTTGATCAAGGCTTTTAGTTATACTTGTTGACGTTTTTTTTATTTTACTTAGCGAAAACTGCCAGCTAGTTTTAACCTTGCCTTTAAAAGCCTGTTTTTTTAATTAACCCTTAACTATGTAGTTTTTTATTTTATTAAATGCACATAATACAGTTCCAGTTAGCTTAATTACATTCTAAGGTACACACTTCCCTTAAATCCAAAATAACACAGCAGCAGCAGCGCCGGAGTGACTGATGGTGGCAGAGCGAATGGTGGCAGCAGGGTCAGTTGTGCTCGATGCACATCCTGGGGGTGGGTGGTGAACCCAAATTAAGACCCCTCTGAACTCTGGGTCTTTGATGACCAAGGACGGCCAACTGTGAGTAGGGTGCAGTGGAGAGAGAGGGGAGCTATGTGCTAATGGGACATTTTTTTGTCAGACTTTCCAACCACAAGATGGGAAACTGAGGCAAAGGACACTGCCCAGAGTACTCTGGGGTCGGGTTGGCTTATGATCACATGTGTTTGAATGTGGTTGTGGTGTTTTCCCAAACTAATGCTGGGTTCCCTTTCCCTTTCAATAGCAGTTCTCTTTGGTTACACACAGATTCAGTGCCTGTGAGTGGGGAAGCCTCCGGGATGGTTATGAATGTCCCAGGATGGTGTTTAATTTCCCTAGATTACTGGGTGGGGGCTTGAGCTGGTTCTTTGTGGCAGTGTTAAGAGGAACCCCCAGATATTGAACCTGTCTGTGGGTGCTGCCGACTCCACCTGGCTGAAGGGTGAAGTTACATTGTGGTAGGCCATGCATAGAGGCCCCACCCATGCCGGGGCCTGTTGTGTTAATTTATATGGAATGTATAAGTGAAAGGTGTTAACATAACCCAGTCGCTGTCCAGCACTGAACAGTGTTAAACAAGGTCCAGCGGCGGGTATTTAGCCACCTCAGCCAGTTTAGCATTGTGGCATATACACTATAAAATTCCGAGCAGAGTTAGAAATGGATTGACCGAAACACAAAAAGGAAAAAACCCAAATGGGAGCCAGGAGCATTGAAATGTAGTGTTAAGCAAGGCTTTTATCTTCACCCTTGTTCCCTTTCCTCTTAGCAGCAGAGACCGTGTAAAAGGTCCCCTCCCCGCCCTGTGTGACAATCTCTGCGGTGGGATGAAAGGTGGTAATAACTGTCCTTTTGGGGAAGAAGACGTTAGGTACAATGGGCTGGAGCCGGCGTTGGTGCTGTTGTTAAAGTCTAATCCTGGTTCAAATCCCAGGTGGTGTTTGGGATTCAGCCAAAGCCCCAAAAGGAGGTGATGTCACCTGGGTCCCTCTCTCTGGCCTGATCTGGTCACCCCATCTCAAAAAAGATACATTGGAATTAAAAAAGGAACAGAGAAGGGTAACAAAAATGATTAGGTGCATGGAACAGCTTCTGTATGAGGAGAGATTAAAATGACAGGGACTTTTCAACTTGGAAAAGAGACGACTAAGGGGGAATATGATAGAGGCCTATACTATCTTGGCAGGTGTGGAGAAAATGAATAAGGAAGTGTTATTTACTCCTTCACATAACATAAGAACTAGGGGTCACCAAATAATTAATAGGCAGCAGGTTTAAAACAAACACAAGGAAATATTTCTTCACACAACGCACGGTCAACCTGTGGAACTTGTTGCCAGAGAATGTTGTAAAGGCCAAGACTATAACAGCGTTCAAAAAAGAACTAGAGAAGTTTCTGGAGGATAGGTCCATCAATGGCTATTAGCCAGGATGGGCAAGGAGGGTGACCCTAGCCTCCGTTTGCCAGAAGCCGGGAATAGGCGACAGGGGAGGGATCACTTGATGGTTCCCTGTTCTGTTCATTCCCTCTGGGGCACCTGGCACTGGCCACTGTCAGAAGACAGGAGACTGGGCTAAATGGACCTTTGGCCCGATCCAATATGGCCGTCGTTATGTTCGTATGACCGGGGTGGGGAGCTCGGATGAGCTGCGGATTGAAACGCTGCCTAAAGAGCAGCGAGAGCCGAGGTGAGCCCCTTCGGGTAGGTGCGTCCCCAGTAGGCATACTTTGCCTACTGTATTTGCTGGGGCAGGTGTGCACTGAAGCCGTTTCCCCTGGCTCCCTGGCTCTCTCCCCCTGCCTGGAGTGGTACCTGGGCTGCCGGTGCTGGGGAGCGGGGGAGGCGGGGAGATGGGCCAGCTTATCGGGGGAGCCCCCCCTGCTGCCGCGACGATGCGGCCACTCCAGCTCCAGCTGCTGCAGAGATGCGCCTCCTGGTGCTGCTGCGGCTGACTTCCTCTCAAGGCGGCTTCTGCTGCTGAGGGGATGGCGCATGCCAGGCTCCTGCTCCCCGCCCCATTCCCATATCCCCTTCTCTTCCCCATCCCCCTTCCTCTCCTCACCGCCCCCTGCCCCAACCCCTTCTCTCCCCTCTGCCCTATCCCACCCCCATTCCCCACTGTCTCTCCCCCCCATCCCCCTTCCCCCAGCACCTCTTGCCCTGCCTCCCCGCCCCCGCCGGGCACTCACCTTTGTGCAGCGAAAGGGTGGGCACTAGGACCCAGGAGGCCATGTCCTGCTGCAGAGCAGAGCACCCAGCAGGAGAACAGCAGCTCCATCCAGCCCCCTCTGCTGGGGCAGGGGGGAGTTGCACGTGACCCCCAAGCAGCCCCCCGCCCAAACTCTGTCCATCCCCTCCCTGTCTGTCTCCCAACACGGCAACCGGCCCCCAGCTGGATTCCTCCCCCGTCCTGGCTGAGCAGGGGCTGGCGCTGCTGAGACGGCGCTCCCTGCTCTCGCCGGCCCCCGAGGCCGGTTTCTTCGTGTTAAAAAGGGGGAGGGAAGAGCCCTCCCGATTCCGGCGCCCCTGCCTCTCAGTGCCGGATCCCCAGGAGTCTGCTACAGCTCTCAGCTACGGTTGTGCAGGCTCAGACTTGCACGCCCTGATGTTCACACAACAGCAAGACACGACCCTGCTTGGAGGAGCTCGGTGTCTGAGTGGAGATGGGACCAGGAGGAGATGGGTGGGCCAGAAGAGAGAGGAAACTCTGGGTATTGCAGTTATCTGGAGGTAAACCAAGTCTTGTCCTAGGTCTTAAGCTTATGATCAAGTAAATTGGTTAGTCTCTAAGGTGCCACAAAAAGAAAAGGAGGACTTGTGGCACCTTAGAGACTAACCAATTTATTTGAGCATGAGCTTTCGTGAGCTACAGCCCACTTCATCAGATGCATACTGTGGAAACTGCAGAAGACATTATATACACAGAGACCATGAAACAATACCTCCTCCCACCCCACTCTCCTGCTGGTAATAGCTTATCTAAAGTGATCACTCTCCTTACAATGTGTATGATAATCAAGTTGGGCCATTTCCAGCACAAATCCAGGTTTTCTCACCCTCCGCAGCCAAGCTCTATGATACAACCGCATTTGCTCCAACCCCTCAGACAGAGACAAACACCTACAAAATCTCTATCAAGCATTCTTACAACTACAATACCCACCTGCGGAAGTGAAGAAACAAACTGACAGAGCCAGAAGAGTACCCAGAAGTCACCTGCTACAGGACAGGCCCAACAAAGAAAATAACAGAAGACCACTAGCCGTCACCTTCAGCCCCCAACTAAAACCCCTCCAATGCATTATTAAGGATCTACAACCTATCCTGAAGGATGACCCAACACTCTCACAAATCTTGGGAGACAGGCCAGTCCTTGCCTACAGACAGCCCCCCAACCTGAAGCAAATACTCACCAGCAACCACACACCACACAACAGAACCACTAACCCAGGAACCTATCCTTGCAACAAAGCCCGTTGCCAACTGTGCCCACATATCTATTCAGGGGACACCATCACAGGGCCTAATCACATCAGTCACACTATCAGAGGCTCGTTCACCTGCACATCCACCAATGTGATATATGCCATCATGTGCCAGCAATGCCCCTCTGCCATGTACATTGGTCAAACTGGACAGTCTCTACGTAAAAGAATAAATGGACACAAATCAGATGTCAAGAATTATAACATTCATAAAAGAGTTGGAGAACACTTCAATCTCTCTGGTCACGCAATTACAGATATGAAGGTCGCTATCTTACAACAAAAACTTCAAATCCAGACATTTAGGCTTAAATAGAGACTGGGAGTGGCTAAGTCATTATGCAAGGTAGCCTATTTCCCCTTGTTTTTTCCTACCCTCCCCCCCGACGTTCTGGTTAAACTTGGATTTATGCTGGAAATGGCCCACCTTGATTATCATACACATTGTAAGGAGAGTGATCACTTTAGATAAGCTATTACCAGCAGGAGAGTGGGATGGGAGGAGGTATTGTTTCATGGTCTCTGTGTATATAATGTCTTCTGCAGTTTCCACAGTATGCATCCGATGAAGTGAGCTGTAGCTCACGAAAGCTTATGCTCAAATAAATTGGTTAGTCTCTAAGGTGCCACAAGTACTCCTTTTCTTTTTGCGAATATAGACTAACACGGCTGCTACTCTGAAACAAGTCTTGTCTGTTGTCTCAAAGGCCAGGCCCATCCTGCCTCCCTCTGGGGGTTCCCTTCTTCTCCTCGAGTGGGATCTGGGCGGCTCAGGACACAGTCAGAGGGGGCTGGATGGACGAATCTACGCAGGGGCCAGGATTGGGACAGAGGAGACACACACAGAACTGCATGCTCAGGAAAGTTTATTCTTGTGGTGGGCTTCTGTCACTGAGGGGAAGAGAGGGAAGGGGCAGGAGTGTAACTAGACCAGAGACACTTGGGGGAAGAGAGTTGGCAGCTGGGGAAGTGAGATCTGGCCTCTCAGGGAGGGAGAGGACTGTCCCTTGATGCAGCAAAGGCATCGGAAAGTCTGGGACGTTGCCTGATCGTGCCCAAGGAGCCCAGTTCTTTTGCATCCCAGGCGCTGAGCTCCCCCTTAAGGCGCAGGCGAGCGACTCCCCTCGCTAGAGTTCATACTGGCAAACGTAGCCATTTTTCGTATGACAGTCTTTATCATTCCAGTTCTTAAAATCTAGAAGGCAAAACAGAAATCACTGGGGCAGGGGAAGGGCGAGTGGGGCCATTCCTGCCCTTACAGTGACAACCCCCCTCATTGCACCCTGCTGAGAGAAGACCCCTGCTCCCGTGCATGAGGCTGCAAGGATGAGGAGGCTGGAGATGAAGGCCCATGTGCCTCAGACAGGGACAGGCTCCATCGTTCCCTGAGGGACGCTGAGTCAGCGTAACCGTGGAAGACCCTCTTCTATTGTGTTGGAAAGTGTCTGATGAGAGCAGGATGGGGCCTCTTGGTGCTAGGTGCTGTGTCCACACACACTGACAGAGTACCCCTGCCCAGAGAGCGCACAGTCTAAATAGACAAGAGGTGGGAGGGGAAACTGAGGCATGGAATGGGGAAATGAGTTGCTCAAGTTTACCCAACAGCTCAATGACAGGGCTGGAAATAGAAGCCAGGTCTCCTGTGTCACAATCCCTTCCCTGTCCTCTAGACCAGGCTGCCTCTCAATCTGTGACTGCTGTTCCGTCCCCACCAACGCCCCTCAAAAGGCCAGAAAGGAGAGCACAGAGCCCTGGCCAGGTGCCAGCGGGGAGACAAGCTCAGGAAGAGGGAATCTGGCTCGCTCTGTGCTGAACGAGCCGGCCCTACCTCCGTCTCCTACACATCTGGGTTTGGGCATGGCCCTGCGGCAGCATCTCTTCCCAGGGGACAGCACTAAGGATTCGGTTTGATGAATTGCTGTGAATTTCACCCTCTTCCCCATTCGCAGAGCCACACAGCCCCGGGAGCGCTATTCAGAAACGGTTCCCACACTTGTTTTGCAGTAGTTTTCACTTCAACTATTAGCTGTGTGTGTGATTGGTCATGCAGGTCACATGGCACTGTTCCCGCTCCAGGATTGGACGAGTGACACTTTTAAGTAGGGGACAGTGGGGGGAAAAATCCTGCCCAGTGTGAGTTTGTGGGGAAAGGAGCATTCGTACCAACGCTGCTGAACACTCAGACTCGTGAGCATCGGATGGGTGGGTGAGTCCGTGTGACTAGCGTGGCCCATGAAGAATGAGTCACTCATGAATTAGCGAGTGAGCTTTCCCTGTTCACGCAGCTCTCCGTCCTATTGCCAGCGAATGAGACGAGACTTTCAGCCCCGCTCCACCCCCCTATTTCACTCCAGCGACACGGACAGCAGGAAGCTGGCTTAATGGCCAGCTGGGGATTCTTCTCACATAGGAGAGCCCAGCAGAGAGAGCTGCCCTGCCCAGCCCTGGCCTCCCCAACATAGGGGACAGGCTGGGGTGTGTCTGAAGCCCCTGTGCTCTGGCTGTCCAGTTTGTTACTGCCACTGTCAGAGCAGCTCTGGGGCTGCTCTAAATTGTCCTGGGGCCAAAATAGCCCCTGGCTGACTCCAGAATCAGGGTGCCAAAAGCCACCGAGGCACCAACCGAAGGACCCAGACCCCACCTACATGGCACCTAGTGGGCAATAGCTCTGCTCTGGTCTTTCGCTTCAACTGATTGTCTGGGGCCAAAGGTACTGGATGGCCTTCCTCTGACTGGAGCTGAGCCTCAGACTGGGATGCTTGCAGGAGGAGTTACCAGGTGAGATGAGGGGAGAGGGAGTGGCAGTGTGAGCTGAGGGAGAGAGGCAGGGTGACAGGACAGGAGGCCATCTCCGCAGAGAGAGCTGGAGTGTGTGGCCAGGGTGTGTGTCTTGGCTTCTTTGTTGGTGCATGTGTGTTTGAACCGACTGCTTACCCGTGTAGCGCAGCAGCTCGACACAGTACTCGACACCATATTGATTGTTTGGTTCCCCGGTGTTCCAAGCCTTGTAGCGATACGGGGAGCCATCTGTCCACCTCCAGCGTCTGTTCTGCAGAGACAGGGGAGAAAGGTTGTGGGGTCCCGCAGAGAAGAGACCTTGGTGACAAGGCACCATAGAAACACCTAAACCCAACACAGAAGTGCCCTACTTAGGCAGTGGGAGAGAGTCGGGGAAGGGCCGTGGGGCAGTCAGTGGGGAGAGACCAGCTCAGGGGGACAGGACCTGGAGACGCTGATCTAATAGTAACACAGCACATGAACGTCACCTTCTGCCTTCCAAGCCCGTTGCTTGAATTAATGAATTACCTGGTGATGGAGCAGAGTCACTCTGGAGTGTGTTCTAGTCCCTAAACCCCATAGGCAAGGCCCGCTGGGGGGCACTAGTGGTTTTAAGGTGGGTGATCTCCTCCTGCTTAAGCAAAATAAAAGGGCGTCTGTGATGGAGATGCTGGATGGATCAGGGAATGGGACACGGGACCTTTTCCCCTCTAGTGGGCTCAGCGTCAGTCTGACCCCAGGTTAGCAGGACTGATTAGCTCAGTAGAATCAGAGAAGGGGACACAGGCCCTTTCTTCTCTAGGGGTGCTGGCTCTGGCCTGGCCTCAGCTCATGGGGGGACTAGCTGGCTTTGGGGGTCAGAGAACTAGTTCCAATCCATTGCCAGGTTGTGGGGAGCTGGATGCCTGAGGAGACTAGAGAATGGGACACAGAGTCTCTCGCTCCTCCTGTTCTGAGTCCAGCCCAGCCTCCAGTCTGGGGAGGGGGATCCAGGGCCTGAGTCTGTGCATGCTCGGGGAGCCTCCTGACCCCAGCGCCTCCCTAGCGGTGGGGAGGGAGAGGAAACGGATGGAGACAATGCTTCAGGTGGAGCTTGGTAAGTTTACGAAGGGGGTGGCGTGACACAGATGGCGTGACGGGGTTGCCGGCCATAGCACGGCCTGGACTCGGTGACCTGAGAGGTTCTTTCCAGTCCTCTGTTCATAATGACTCCTTCCTCCACTGGGGCTCCTTCCCAGCCTGTGACGGCTCCCCCTTTGTTTCCCTGCCCTAAGGAGCTGGGGGCTCTGCTACAAAGAACCAGGCAAGGACAGGATCCCCAAGCTGAGGGAGTGACCAGCAGTGTTGGGGCAGCTTCGAGGTCAAGGGGGAGCAGAGGCTCAAGTCTTGGGCAGGAAAAAGTGGCTGGAAAACTTGGTCAGAGTGGAGTGGAGACGGGATGCGGGGTGCAGCGGGAGGGCACGGCACATTGCATGAGCTGGCAAGGGGGAAGGGAGATGGGTCAGTAGTTGGAGAGGCAGGTGCCGGTCAAAGGTTGGTTTGATGGCCGGAGAGACCAGGGCCTGGTTGTATTTAGCAGGGAAAAGCCAAAGGGGAGTCAGAACCTACAGAAGGATGGAGATGGAAAGGGTGCGGGAGGGCAGGGGTTAAAGATGGAGTGCACATGGGAGACTCTGGTGCCCATGACAGGGGAAGGGTGTAGGAGTGGGGGAGGGAGTTCCTGGCAGCCCCTATGAAGGTCTCATGGGACATGGTCTCTGCACAGCCCCTGGGAAACAGAGTCATGGAGAGGGTGAACAACTGCCAGAGGCAAAGCAGGCTCTGGGCACTCACCTCCCGGGGATCGTGCAGTCCGATCCAGACATGATCCTTGGAGCCTGACTCGGTGATGTATCTGGCCACCGTGTTCCCTTCTGCACCATTGAGAATGGAGGCGAGATGGGCCCCTTTGCGGTGATATTGACACTGCACCTGCGGCAGGGACATCAGCGAGGCCTGTTACCCCCCTGCAGGGGGCGCTGTTTGGCAGGCAACAAGGAAGGGCAGGGCCCAGTCACAGGAACACACAGCTAAAGGAGGGAGCCGGGCGTGTTTTACCCCTACTGAGTGCTGAATAAAAAACTCCCTGTGCCGGGCTTTGCCCTCGGGCACCCTCTAGGAGCCCCTCACCCCTGAGCTCAACCCTGGCTCCTCCCACTCCTCCTTGGCCCGCTTCTGCACCAGCCACGTCACTTCTGCAGCCTCCCCACCCATCCTCTGCAGGGGTACACACTGGGGCTAATGGTGATGTCACCAAACCCCTTCAGCCCCTGCCCACAAACCCACCCCGTGGATCCCTGAGAAGAGCCTCGTACCTCAGCTTCTGACCAGGACACCTCTTCAGGGAAGAACCCATAGCAGCGGCCTTGGTAGAGCAGCCATTCAGGGAGACAGGACGTGGCCCCTGTTCCTGATCCGAGAGAGGTGATGGGACAGGGAGAGAGAACAGTGTGGTGAGAGGCTGTTTCAGAGAAGAGAATGGGAGCAGAGGTGCCAGCTGTCATCATTCCAGCTTTTCCAGTTCTCCCCAAATCCTGTGAACGTTTGCCCTCTCTCAGAATGGCCACTATCTCCTATTACTTTCAATAGGGCTGAAGCTACTTTCTTAAAACAGCTGCCCCTCCCTTGCCACCTTTGTCAGTAGCAGTGAGGCTGTTGTACTAATAATTACCACCATCTCCTCTCCAAGGGGACAGGAGCTGGGCTGTCCTCAGTGAAGATGGTCTCCTCCTATCTTCTGTGCAGGAGCACTGGGGAACCTGACAGGGAGAGGTATCAAGGGGGTTGAATCAGAGTACACAGGGACTGTGGGGGTGAGAATGGAGAGCACTGGGTGTCATGGGACACTGGTGTGACTAGGAGCAGATGGGAAGTTGGGGGCATTGGAGTATAGTAGAGGCTGAAGGGACACCACTCACTGATTTGCTAACCTAGTGAGGAGGGCTTTGAACTAGGTTCAAAAGGGATGGGTGACAAAATCCCACAGGTGACCTTAACAGAAGGCCAAATGTTGGTGGGGGACAAGGGAAATTACAATGGGGTCATAGGAGCAACAAGAGGGAGAACAGTGCGGGCATCTGCTGTACATCTCAGATGTCTATACACACATGCAAGGAGTATGGGGAGTAAATGGAAGAACTGGAAGTATTAGTATTTAAGCTAAATTATTACTTAATTAACATCCCGGAGGGATAAATCTCCTGACTGGAATATTGGTAGAGAGAGGTATAGCTTGTTCAGGAAGGACAGGCAGAGAAAAAAGGAAGAGGTGTTCCATTATACGTCAAGAATATATAGTTCTGAGGTCCAGAAGGTGAGAGGCAGACCAACTGAAAGTCTCTGGGTAAAGATAAAAGGGGGAAAAAAGAGGGGTGATGTTATGTTAGGGGTCTACTATAGTCCACCAAATCTCGGGGAGAAGGAGGTGGATAGGGTATTTCTAGAACAAATAACAGAAATATCCAAAAGACAATATCTGGTACTAATGGGGGGACTTCAGCTTCCCAGATATCTGTTGGAAAAGCAATATGGGAAAACATAAAATTTTCAAATCGTTCTTAGAATGTATTGGGGATAACTTCTTATTTCCTAAGGTGGAGAAAGTAAGAAGGGGAAGAGCCACATTAGACTTCATTCTGACTAACAGGGAGGATTTGGTTGCAAATCTGAACTCTGAAGATATTTGGGTGAAAGTGACCATGAGGCGAGGTCTTAGCTGGAGTTCTGTGTCCTGGTCTGGGTGCCGCACTCTCAGAAAGACGTGGATAAGATGGGGAGAGTCCGGAAAATGAGAGCAACAAAAATGCTAAAAGGTTTTGAAACCTGACCTGTGAGGAGAGGTTAATAAGCTGGGCTTGTTCAGTCTAGAGACAAGAAGACTGAGGAGTGAGCAGAGAACAGTCTTCACACCTGTTACGGGCTGTTATAAAGAGGATGGTGATCAATTGTTTTCCGTGTCCGCTGATGGCAGGACAAGGGGTGGGCAAACTATGGCCCATGGGCAGGATCTGGTCCACCAGCCGTTTTAATCTGGTCCTCAAGCTCCTGCTGCGGAGCAGGGCTTGCCACGCTCCAGCTGGGGAGTAGGGTTGGGAGCCACTCCGTCCTGCTTCCAGAAGCAGTGGCATGGCCCCCTCTGGCTCCTATGTGTAGGGGCAGCCAGGGGACTCTGCTCTGCACACTGCCCCCACCCGAAGCACCACCCCCACAGCTCCCATTGGCTGGGAACTGCGGCCAATGGCAGCTGCAGGGGCGGCGCCTGCAGACAGAGCAGTGAACAGAGCCACCTGGCCATGGCTCTGTGTAGGAGCCAGAGTGGGGACATGGCCAATGCTTCTGGGAGCCCCTTGAGATAAGAGCCACCTGGAGCCTGCACCCCTGAGCCTCTCCTCGCACCCCAACCCCCTATCCCATCCCTGATCCCTCTCCCCACCCTCTGAACCCCATGGTCCCAGCCCAGAGCACCCTCCTACACCCCAAACTCCTCATCCTCAGCCCCACCCCAGAGCCCGCACCCCCAGCCAGAGCCCTCACCCCCTCCGCACCCTATTCCCCCACCCCAGCCCTGAGCCCCTCTCTTACCCTGAACTCCTCATTTCTGGCCCCACCCTGGAGCCTGCACCCCAACCAGAGACCTCACTCCTTCCTGCACCCCAAACCAAATTTTCTGAACATTCATGGCCCCCAATACAATTTCTATTCCCAGATGTGGTCCTTGGGCCAAAAAGTTTGCCGGCCCCTATGCTAGGACAAGCCGTAATGGGCATAATCTGCAGCTTGGGAGATTTAGGTTCGATATTAGGAAAAAAAACTTCCCAACTCTCAGGGTAGTGAAGCTCTGGAAGAGGCTACCGAGGGAGGTTGTGGGTTCCCTGTCAGCGGTGGTTTTTAATAACAGGTTGGAAAAACATCTGTCAGGGATAATCTAGTTTTACTTGGTCCTGCCTCAGTGCCGGGGGCTGGACAAGGTGACCTCTGCAGGTCCCTTCCAGCCCCCATTTCTATGGTTCTCTGATAGCTGAGGGCCCAGAGAGGGCAGGGAAGGTGGGGGGAGGGATTAGGAGCATGTGGAGTAAGTGCAGAGATTGGTGGGGATAAGTAAGGAAGGGGGGCTGGGGGAGAGAAATAGTCTGTGGGTCCCAGGACTTTTCTTTGGCAGGGAGGAGGGGGGAAGGGTTTGGATTATCCCAAAGCAGAAGGATTAAGTTTACGAAGAGGCGCCATTTTGAGCCCTCTGAAAAGAGATGGAGGTCACTCGTTTGGGATGTTATTGGCACAGTCTGTTCCCTGGTTGGGATGCCTCCCCCTCACCCCGGTGGGGAGAGTCACCCCGTAAGCAGGAAGAGGAGATGGGGCGGGTCTAGCTCCCAGCCTGTCTCTCACACTCAGCCCCAGGAGGTCTCAGGGATTCCCTCTGCATTCAGAGCCAGGGGCAGCAGGAAGCAGCCTCGCCCCTTGGGCAGGGGCTGAGCTGCTGGCTGGGGTTGGCTTTGTTGGCTGCTTCCACATGGTGGGGCTGGGGGCCCTGGGTGAAATAAATTCACTTCCCATCAAGGGCAAACAGAGTCTGGGGTCTCCAGCTCCGAGGGGCCGGCCAGGGACTCACTTTCCAATGAGGGGTTAAAGATGAGGCAGCCGAGGAGGCAGAGGCTGAAGTAGGCGACTGGCCCCATCTTCTCGCTTCCCCTGTGGAGAAAACACACAAGGGAGATGGGGACAGCCTGCGATGCGCCCCAGAGCAACCCCCTGCCATCCCTCATGGGGCATTTCAGTGCTTTGGAACTGGGGCTGTTTGCTAAATGGCCCGACTAGAGAGCCAGTTTAGTTTTAGAAACATGGAGTCCTCTCGTGTTATCACCCAGCCCCTGGTCCACGAAACACCCACTGCCCCTGCCCCTGGGGCCTTTCCTCCACTAACAGGTGTTTGAATCACACTCATATTTCCAGCTCCAGGGAGATCGAGTGTCTGGAAAGCTAACACCATGTGGTTGGGGCGGGGAAAGAAGGGGAGGGGTGATAGTTACTGCACCTCGTGATGGGGGCTGGGACCCCCGTGGCACCCTGACTGGGAGAAGGTGTCCAATGGGAGAGCTGCCTTGCAGAGTGATGCTCCAGCAAGGACTGGACACAGGACTGGATGCTGGGCCAAGCTCTGGGAGGGGCAGAGGGCTCGGCACGGCTCTGCAGGGCATGAGGGTACTACATGCAGGGCTGTGCTGGGTGGGAGGAAGGGGTGAGACAGAGACAGCCGTGGATCAGGGGACTCACCCAGGGCACCTGCCCCTGTATCGGATCAGCTGCTGCCAGCCACCCAGCACAGGAGGAGGAAGAAGCTGGAGGAATGCAGGGTCTCACCTGATTGTCTCTCTGCGTAGCCGCTCTGGTGCAAGGTCAGTTCAAGTGAAGCCTGCATGGGACACTGGCCGTGCCTGGGGCATTTATAGACCAGTCCACGGTAGGAGGGGCCCAGGGGTCAATACTGAACATGCAAATCTGTGCTGATGACAGGTACAATAATTTACTGCCATGGCAAACAGAGATAAGAGGAGCCCTGACACACCCACCACCTGGGCTGTGAGCAGGAGAAAGTGCTTGTCAGGGCTCAGATAACAGATAAAATAAGAGCTGTTCCCTCCCCCTTGTCTGTCAGCCCTGAGATCAGTGTTGCTGTTGGGAGCCATCATGCCCTGACCCTGACTGGCCCAACTGCTCCCGTCCATCTTGTCCAGTGAAAAGTTCTGGGCAGATCCCCAGGGAGTGTAAATCATAGAATTATAGAAGATTAGGGTTGGAAGAGACCTCAGGAGGTCATCTAGTCCAGCCCCCTGCTCAAAGCAGGACCGATCCCCAACTAAATCATCCCAGCAAGGGCTTTGTCAAGTCAGGCCTTAAAAACCTCTAAGGATGGAGATTCCCCCATCTCCCTTGGTAACCCATTCCAGTGCTTCACCACACTCCTAGTGAAATAGTGTTTCCTAACATCCAGCCTAGATCTCCCACACTGCAACCTGAGACCATTGCTCCTTGTTCTGTCATCTGCCACCACTGAGAACAGCCGAGCTCCATCCTCTTTGGAACCCCCCTTCAGGTAGTTGAAGGCTGCTATCAAATCCCCCCTCATTCTTCTTTTCTGCAGCCTAAATAAGCCCAGTTCCCTCAGCCTCTCCTCATAAATCATGTGCCCCAGCCCCCTAATCATTTTCATTGCCCTCCGCTGGACTCTCTCCAATTTGTCCACATCCCTTCTGTTTTGGGGGGCCCAAAACTGGATGCAGTACTCCAGTGCTGAATAGAGGGGAATAATCACTTCTCTTGATCTGCTGGCAGTGCTCCTCCTAATTCAGCCCAAGATGCCATTGGCCTTCTTGGCAACAAGGGCACACTGCTGACTCATATCCAACTTTTCATCCACTGTAATCCCGAGGTCCTTTTCTGCAGAACTGCCACTTAGCCAGTCGGTCCTCAGCCTGTAGCGGTGCATGGGATTCTTCCATCCTAAGTGCAGGACTCTGCACTTATCCTTGTTGAAAGTCATCAGACTTCTTTTGGTCCAACCCTTCAGTTTGTCTAAGTCACTCTGTGTATCTACCTCTCCCTCCAGTTTAGTGTTATCTGAGAATTTGCTGAGGGTGCAATCCATCCCATCATCCAGATCATTAATAAAAATGTTGAACAACACCGGCTCCAGGACCGAACCCTGGGGCACTCCGCTTGATACCAGCTGCCAACTATACATCGAGCCGTTGATCATCACCCGTTGAGACCAATGATCTAGCCAGCTTTCTATCCATCTTATAGTCCATTCATCCAGCCCATACTTCTTTAACTTGCTGGCAAGAATATTGTGGGAGACTACGTCAAAAGCTTTGCTCATGTCAAGGTATATTACATTCACCGCTTTCCCCATATCCACAGAGCCAGTTATCTCCTCATAGAAGGCAATCAGGTTGGTCAGGCATGACTTGCCCTTGGTGAATCCATGTTGATTGTTCCTGATCACCTTCCTCTCCTCCAAGTGCTTCAAAATGGATTCCTTGAGGACCTGCTCCATGATTTTTCTGAGGACTGAGGTGAGGTGAGGCTGCCCGGTCTGTAGTTCCCCAGATTCTCCTTCGTCCCTTTTTTAAAGATGGGCACCATATTTGCCTTTTTCCAATCGTCCGGGACCTCCCCTGATTGCCACAAGTTTTCTACCTCACCTGTCCTTCCTGAACAGTTTATACCCCTCCATGACAGTGCTCCAGTCATGTGAGTTATCCCACCGAGTCTCTGTTATTCCAATCACATCAGAGTTCCTTGACTGTGCCAGGCCTTCCAATTCTTCCTGCTTGTTTCCCAGGCTTCTTGCGATCATGTACAGGCACCTAAGATAACTAGCCAATTGCCCTATGTTCTCAGTCTGAATCAGGAGGCCTCCCCTATTGCACCCACCTCTTTGTGTTTTCTCCCGGTATCCCACTTCCCCACTTACCTCAGGGCTTAGGTCTCCATTCCCTGGTGAATCTAGTTTAAAGTCCTCCTCACTAGGTTAGCCAGCCTGCCTGCGAAGATGCTCTTCCCTCTCTTCATTAGGTGGATCTCATCTCTTCCTAGCAATCCTTCTTCTGGGAACAACATCCCATGGTCGAAGAATCCAAAGCCCTCTCTCCGGCACTACCTGTGTAACCATGCATTCACCTCCACAATTCAATCGTCCCTACTTGCACCTTTTCCTTCAACAGGGAGGATGGATGAGAACATGACTTGCCCCTCAAACTCCTTTATCCTTCTTCCCAGAGCCACGTAGTCTACAGTGACCCACTCAAGGTCAGGTTTCAGAGTAACAGCCGTGTTAGTCTGTATTCGCAAAAAGAAAAGGAGGACTTGTGGCACCTTAGAGACTAACCAATTTATTTGAGCATAAGCTTTTGTGAGCTACAGCTCACTTCATTGGATGCATACTGTGGAAACTGCAGAAGACATTATATACACAGAGACCATGAAACAATACCTCCTCCCACCCCACTCTCCTGCTGGTAATAGCTTATCTAAAGTGATCACTCTCCTTACAATGTGTATGAAAATCAAGGCGGGCCATTTCCAGCACAAATCCAGGTTTTCTCACCCCCCCCCCCCAAAAAAAAAACCACACACACACAAACTCACTCTCCTGCTGGTAATAGCTTATCCAAAGTGACCACTCTCCCTACAATGTGCATGATAATCAAGGTGGGCCATTTCCAGCACAAATCCAGGTTTTCTCATCCCCCCACCCCCATACACACACAAACTCACTCTCCTGCTGGTAATAGCTCATCCAAAGTGACCATTCTCCTTACAATATGTATGATAATCAAGGTGGGCCATTTCCAGCATAAATCCAAGTTTAACCAGAACGTCTGGGTGGGGGGGGGTAGGAAAAAACAAGGGGAAATAGGCTACCTTGCATAATGACTTAGCCACTCCCAGTCTCTATTTAAGCCTAAAGTAATAGTATCCAATTTGCAAATGAATTCCAATTCAGCAGTTTCTCGCTGGAGTCTGGATCTGAAGTTTTTTTGTTGTAAGATAGCGACCTTCATGTCTGTAACTGTGTGACCAGAGAGATTGAAGTGTTCTCCGACTGATTTATGAATGTTATTGGTGCCCACATGGGAGAAGTAGGAAACGGTAGTGGTCCAAGGGCTTGATCAGTCTCAGCAGATACTCCATCACATTCTGATTTCCAGCTCCAGGAAAGCAGTACACTTCTCGAGTTTCCCAGTCTGGACGGCAGATGGATGACTCTGTTCCCCTTAGGAGGGAGTCCCTGAGCACCACCACCCATCTCCTCCTCTTGGGAGTGGTGGTCGTGGAACCCCCATCCCTAGGACAATGCATCCCATACCTTCTGGTCGATGGGGTCTCCTTCTGATCCCTTCCCTCAGTTGACTCTTTCAAACCGTTCTCCACCGTAGTACCTGTGTAGAGAGCCTGAAAACGGTTTCTTACCTCTATCTGCATTGGGCGTACATGGGTTCTCCTCTTTCTTCTTCGGCAGGTCACATGCTGCCAATTTTCTTCCCCGTTCTGCACTGTGCTCTGTGCCTGCAGTACCAAATGCTGACTTCTGTCCAGAAAGTCTTCCTTTTGTCTTTTTGTAAAGTGCTTTGGGATCTATGGATGAAGTATCATTAATAGGATACTGAATCATAGAATCATAGAATATCAGGGTTGGAAGGGACCTCAGGAGGTCATCTAGTCCAACCCCCTGCTCAAAGCAGGACCGATCCCCAATTAAATCATCCCAGCCAGGGCTTTGTCAAGCCTGACCTTAAAAACCTCTAAGGAAGGAGATTCCACCACCTCCCTAGGTAACGCATTCCAGGGCTTCACAACCCTCCTAGTGAAAAAGTTTTTCCTAATATCCAACCTAAACCTCCCCCACTGCAACTTGAGACCATTACTCCTTGTTCTGTCATCTGCTACCACTGAGAACAGTCTAGATCCATCCTCTTTGGAACCCCCTTTCAGGTAGTTGAAAGCAGCTATCAAATCCCCCCTCATTCTTCTCTTCCATAGACTAAACATCCCCAGTTCCCTCAGCCTCTCCTCATAAGTCATGTGTTCCAGTCCCCTAATAATTTTTGTTGCCCTCCGCTGGACTCTTTCCAATTTTTCCACATCCTTCTTGTAGTGTGGGGCCCAAAACTGGACACAGAACTCCAGATGAGGCCTCACCAGTGTCAAATAGAGGGGAATGATCACGTCCCTCGATCTGCTGGCAATGCCCCTACTTATACATCCCAAAATGCCATTGGCCTTCTTGGCAACAAGGGCACACTGTTGACTCATATCCAGCTTCTCGTCCACTGTAATCCCCAGGTCCTTTTCTGCAGAACTGCTGCCGAGCCATTCGGTCCCTAGTCTGTAGCGGTGCCTTGGATTCTTCCGTCCTAAGTGCAGGACTCTGCACTTGTCCTTGTTGAACCTCATCAGATTTCTTTTGGCCCAATCCTCTAATTTGTCTAGGTCCCTCTGTATCCTATCCCTGCCCTCCAGCATATCTGCCTCTCCTCACAGTTTAGTGTCATCTGCAAACTTGCTGAGGGTGCAATCCACACCATTCTCCAGATCATTTATGAAGATATTGAACACAACCGGTCCCAGGACCAACCCTTGGGGCACTCCACTTCATAGCGGCTGCCAACTAGACATGGAGCCATTGATCACTACCCGTTGAGCCCGACAATCTAGCCAGCTTTCTATCCACCTTATAGTGCATTCATCCAGCCCATACTTCTTTAACTTGCTGAGAAGAATACTGTGGGAGACCGTGTCAAAAGCTTTGCTAAAGTGAAGGAACACCACGTCCACTGCTTTCCCTTCATCCACAGAGCCAGTTATCTCGTCACAGAAGGCAATTAGATTAGTCAGGCATGACTTGCCCTTGGTGAATCCATGCTGACTGTTCCTGATCACTTTCCTCTCCTCTAAGTGCTTCAGAATTGATTCCTTGAGGACCTGCTCCATGATTTTTCCAGGGACTGAGCTGAGGCTGACTGGCCTGTAGTTCCCAGGATCCTCCTTCTTCCCTTTTTTAAAGATGGGCACTACATTAGCCTTTTTCCAGTCGTCCGGGACCTCCCCCGATCACCATGAGTTTTCAACGATAATGGACAATAGCTCTGCAATCACATCCGCCAACTCCTTAAGCGCTCTCGGATGCAGCATATCCGGCCCCGGCATCCGGACTTGTGCACGTCCAGCTTTTCCAAATAGTCCCGAACCACTTCTTTCTCCACAGAGGGCTGGTCACCTCCTCCCCATGCTGTGCTGCCCAGTGCAGTAGTCTGGGAGCTGACCTCGTCCGTGAAGACAGAGGCAAAAAAAGCATTGAGTACATTAGCTTTTTCCACATCCTCTCTCAGCAGGTTGCCTCCCTCATTCAGTAAGGGGCCCACACTTTCCTTGACTTTCTTCTTGTTGCTAACATACCTGAAGAAACCCTTCTTGTTACTCTTAACGTCTCTTGCTAGCTGCAACTCCAGGTGTGATTTGGCCTTCCTGATTTCACTCCTGCATGCCCGAGCAATATTTTTATACTCTTCCCTGGTCATTTGTCCAATCTTCCACTTCTTGTAAGCATCTTTTATGTGTTTAAGATCAGCAAGGATTTCACTGTGAAGCCAAGCTGGTCGCCTGCCATATTTACTATTCTTTCTACACATCGGGATGGTTTGTCCCTGTAACCTCAATAAGGATTCTTTAAAATACAGCCAGCTCTCCTGGACTCCTTTCCCCCTCATGTTATTCTCCCAGGGGATCTTGCCCATCAGCTCCCTGAGGGAGTCAAAGTCTGCTTTTCTGAAGTCCAGAGTCCGTATTCTGCTGCTTTCCTTTCTTCCTTTTGTCAGGATCCTGAACTCTACCATATCATGGTCACTGCCTCCCAGGTTCCCATCCACTTTTGCTTCCCCTACTAATTCTTCTCTGTTTGTGAGCAGCAGGTCAAGAAGAGCTCTGCCCCTAGTTGGTTCCTCCAGCACTTGCACCAGGAAATTGTCCCCTACATTTTCCAAAAACTTCCTGGATTGTCTGTGCACCGCTATATTGCTCTCCCAGCAGATATCAGGGTGAACGAAGTCTCCCATGAGAACCAGGGCATGCGATCTAGTAACTTCTGGAGTTGCCGGAAGAAAGCCTCGTCCACCTCATCCCCTGGTCCGGTGGTCTATAGTAGACTCCCACCATGACATCACCCTTGTTGCTCACACTTCTAAACTTAATCCAGAGACTCTCAGGTTTTTCTGCAGTTTCATACTTGAGCTCTGAGCAGTCATACTGCTCTCTTACATACAGTGCAACTCCCCCACCTTTTCTGCCCTGCCTGTCCTTCCTGAACAGCTTATATCCATCCATGACAGTACTCCAGTCATGTGAGTTATCCCACCAAGTCTCTGTTATTCCAATCACATCATAATTCCTTGACTTTGCCAGGACTTCCAGTTCTCCCTGATGCAACACAGGGTTGATACTTGGGTCTCTAGTCCTTTAGCCTTCTCTTCCAGTGTGGAGACCATCTTGCACTTCGTACAGACAAAGTTGCTTCTATTGTCTGGGAGAAAGACAAACGTGGAACATCCTGTGCAGGTCACAACAGCTGCTCGCTCACTATCCATATTGTCTTCCTTCTAAGAGCCTCTTCAGATGTTGTATTTACTGCTCACAGAAGCTAGAAAGGCAAAAAAAGACTGCGGGAACTCCCTGCAGGTGAACTCTCAGGCAAACTCCCTCTGTTGGCCACTCCTCTGTTTGCAAATCAGCTGGAGTCCCACTGAAGTCAGTGGGCAGGATCCCCAGCGGGTACAGTCTGGTGTAGGGCAATTGGAGTCCTTGGGGTCAGACCCCCAGCGGGTGGGCATTGCTCAGAGCTCCATTGGAATCATTGGGGCTGGAACCCCAGCGGGTGTAAACTGGCCGTAGCTCCACTGGAGTGAATGGAGTCACACCAGCTGGGACCTGGCCCCCATCAGTGCAGGGTAAAATGAAAACGTTTCCAATTCCCTACCCTCAAGCCCAGAGAGCCACTCAGCCCATCACGCACCCTGTGCTTGGCTAGTCAGCACCCTGCACTGGGTGTTGTCCTTTACACCTGTGCAGAGATTGGGAAATGCACCATCCTGACTGGGCGGCATTTTGCACCTAGTGCATATGGTGACATGTGTTTAGCTTAACAAAGAGAAGGTGAAGGGGTGACGAGTGATCATTCTATAAATACCTACATGGGGAACAAATATTTAGTGATGGCTCATCAATCTAGCAGACAAAGGTGCAACACAGTCCAGTGGCTGGAAGTTGAAGCTAAACAAGTTCAGACTGGAAATGAGGCATGAATTTTTAACAGTGAGGGTAATTGGAACAACTTATCAAGGGTCTTGGTAGAGTCCCCATCACTAGCAATTTTAGAATCAAGATTGGATGTTTTTTAATAAGCTCTGGTCTAGGAATGATTGTGGGGCAGGTCTCTGGCCTGTGTTTTACAGGGGGTCAGACGATATGATCACAATGTTTCCTCCTGGGATTGGAATCTATCCATAAAATTCATATTAGGAGTCAGCTGGTGCTTGAAAATGAAATGAGTGAAGTTACCACTTGTCATGAATTCACAGGGTCTGGTCTATGCCCGACCTTTTTAAACAGTCTCTGGAGCACAACCCCTTTGGTCTGTTGGACCCCAAAGCTCCAAACTGTTGCAAAAGGGCAAGCCCACAACTTCAATGATTCCAAGTCTGGGCTTTTGGCTCCAGCAGCCCCCGTGTCTGTCTGTGGCTCCCTGCAGCAAGTCCACCTGAAGCCAGACTCCTGAGAGCGACATTTTACCCCTTCCGGGTGCAATGCACTTCAGTGTTTGCAGCAACACTGGGCGACCGTCTCAAAACATGGTAACATTTATTAGTCACCGGATATCCAGCAGCTGGGAGAGTCTTTAGGCCAGCATGAGCGGTAAGCTTTGGACAGAATTCACCTTGGGGAAGCCAGGGCTTCGCCATACCCTGCTTCTCTGACCTCCTTCTTCTCTCTTCCACTCTCTGAGTCCCAAAATGAAAGCTGCTGTGTCTGTGAACCCTGCTGTTAACAGGGGCCCCTGACACCTGCAGTCCATTGTCCTCCTGCTGCCAACCACGCTGAGTTCACATGTTCAGCCTGCCTCAACTTCCCAGTCATGAAGTGTTAGTGCCCTGGTCTTTGGCTCTTCCTTCGTGACGCCCGATCCTCCTCTCACCTGTGCAGGTTCTATTCCGTTCATGTTCATGATTCTGGTCTCCAACCTGAGAGCCACGGGAGTCAAACACCTCATCCCTTCCCTCCATTCCAGGGGAAGCATTTTAACCCCTCTATGCCCAGTGAGTAACTATGCAAAGGCCAGTGGGTAAACTGAAATGCACAGAGTTCATAAAAACATTACAGACCATTCCCAGTTCTGTCACACCAGGAGAGAACAGAGGCCCAGTGTGGGGATCATTTGTTTCAGACTGGATCTCCCTTATTCCCGTCATGACAGTGTAGGGACTAAGGCCCCAAAATTATGATTCATTGTTATTTAAGCTTTGGCTACACATCAGTGCCTTTTAGTAAAGATAGGACAAAGGCCCAAGAGAATTAAATAAAACCCTCAAAGTCTAATGGCAGGGTCTTCAGAGTTTCTGAAGCCTTCCACAAGAGTGCAACACAGCCCAGAACTAACCTGTCAAACTAACTTGAGATTTTTTTTTGATGCAATCACAAATTTGGTTGATAAAGGTAACAGGGTTGATGGAATATACCTGACTTCTGCAAGGCATTTGACTTGGTATCACAGGGCATTTTGATTAAGAAGCTAGGACCATACAGACTCCACATGGCACACTCTGCGCCAGAGCCCAGTAGAAACCTAACCCTGTGGCAAAAGCCCCCGCACGGTAACAGGAGCCATGATGACCATATCAGAGAGTCAGTAAATATCCCCAGATATAAGCAGCCAAACCACAGACATGTGAGAACAGAGTCACGTATAGTGCAAGTCTTACACCGCTGTCATCTTGCTATGGTCAGCACCTAGATACCAGGGCAATGGGCTCCCTGGAAATACAGTAGAGACGGACACAAGGGAGCGTGGGGAGCCTATTACAGGGCCAATACCTCGGCCACAGGCAGCACCCTCCAGTTATAATCCAGTCGTTGTGGGCCTGATTTTCCAGTCTGAACTTGTTTAGCTTCAACTTCCAGCCACTGGACTGTGTTGCACCTTTGTCTGCTAGTCTGATGAGCCCATCACTAAATATTTGTTCCCCATGTAGGTACTGATAGAATGATCCAGTCACCCCAACCTTCTCTTTGTTAAGTTAAACAGATTGAGCTCCTTGAGTCTATCACAATAAGGCAGGTTTTCTAATCCTTTAATTGTTCTTGTGGCCCTTCTTTAAACCCTCTCCAAAGTATCAATGTCTTTCTTGAACTGTGGACACCAGAACTAGCCATAGGATTCCAGCAGCAGTTCATAGAAACATAGAATATCAGGGTTGGAAGGGACCTCAGGAGGTCATCTAGTCCAACCCCCTGCTCGAAGCAGGACCAATCCCCAACTAAATCATCCCAGCCAGGGCTTTGTCAAGCCTGACCTTAAAAACCTCTAAGAAAGGAGATTCCACCACCTCCCTAGGTAACCCATTCCAGTGCTTCACCACCCTCCTAGTGAAAAAGTTTTTCCTAATATCTAACCTAAACCTTCCCCACTGCAACTTGAGACCATTGCTCCTTGTTCCGTCATCTGCTACCACTGAGAACACTCTAGATCCATCCTCTTTGGAACCCCCTTTCAGGTAGTTGAGAGCAGCTATCAAATCCCCCCTCATTCTTCTTGTCTGCAGACTAAACAATCCCAGTTCCCTCAGCTCTCCTCGTAAGTCATGTGTTCCAGTCCCCTAATCATTTTTATTGCCTTCCGCTGGACGCTTTCCAATTTTTGCACATCCGTCTTGCAGTGTGGGGCATTGCCAGCAGATCAAGGGACATGCTGGCAATGCCCCTACTTACACATCCCAAAATGCCATTGGCCTTCTTGGCAACAAGGGCACACTGTTGACTCATATCCAGCTTCTCGTCCACTGTCACCCCTAGGTCCTTTTCTGCAGAACTGCTGCCGAGCCATTCGGTCCCTAGTCTGTAGCTGTGCATGGGATTCTTCCATCCTAAGTGTAGGACTCTGCACTTGTCCTTGTTGAACCTCATCAGATTTCTTTTGGTCCAATCCTCTAATTTGTCTATGTCTCTCTGTATCCTATCCCTACCCTCCAGCGTATCTACCTCTCCTCCCAGTTTAGTGTCATCTGCAAACTTGCAGAGGGTGCAATCCACACCATCCTCCAGATCATTAATGAAGATATTGAACAAAACTGGCCCCAGGACCGACCCTTGGGGCACTCTGCTTGATACCAGTTGCCAACTAGACGGTTGCACCACTGCCAAACACAGAGGAAAAAACCCCTCTCCACCGCTAAACGAGATTCCCCTGTTTGTGCATCCCAGGATCCCATGAGCCCTTTAGGCCACAGTGTCGCACTGGGAGCTCATGTTCAGCTGATTATCCACCCCCACCCCCAAATCTTTTACAGAGTCGCTGCTTCCCAGGGTAGAGTCCTGCATCCTGTAAGTCTGGCCTATGTTCTTTGTTCCTAGATGTCTCCTTTTACATTTAGCTATATTACAGTACATACCTATGACCTGTCCTCTTCATTATTTACCAGTTCCTGCAACAGACATCAAATACAATAAGCATCCTGGTCTTCAAAGATATGCCTCAGAAATGTTTTCCTCAGCAAACACTCATTCTCAGTTTACTGCCAGTCCTGGAACCTGTTATCAGCCCCGGCACATAGAGCAGCCAGCTTTATTGCTCACCCTGACTATCACATGTTATAGAATAATTATGATCAACCCCCAGAAGCCAGTAGCTGCCCACTGGCCCATTTTGCAGCTGTTGAACCCTCCTTAGGGATGGTCAAACACCCAGAAGTTCAGTGAAAGGCACCAACGTGTGGGGCAGAGCCAAAATATCTAAACAATTTGGGCCTCACTGTGGGACCCCCGGCACCTGCAGTCCCAGGCAGGGTGGGGAAAGTGGGCTCTTCAGGGGTCCGTATTCTTCTCACATAGAAGGTCTGGCTGAGAGCTGCAGTTTCACTCCTTTGCTCCAGTTCTCTTTCAACACTGAGAGGGGGATTGCGTGGCTGAGCCTTCAGCTCTGCCCCATATTCCCACGTGGGTGCTGCCTGGGAACAGGGGGCTGTAGGAGAGGATGGCGTGTGGGGCAGCAGTTCTCAGGTATTGTTATACCATGGTCTCTTCATAGAATCATAGAATATCAGGGTTGGAAGGGACCTCAGGAGGTCATCTAGTCCAACCCCCTGCTCAGAGCAAGACCAATCCCCAATTAAATCATCCCAGCCAGGGCTTTGTCAAGCCTGACCTTAAAAACTTCTAAAGAAGGGGATTCTACCACCTCCCTAGGTAATGCATTCCAGTGTTTCACCACCCCCCTAGTAAAAATTTTTTTCCTAATATCCAACCTAAACCTCCCCCACTGCAACGTGAGACCATTACTCCTTGTCCTGTCCTCTTCTACCACTGAGAATAGTCTAGAACCATTCTCTCTGGAACCCCCTTTCAGGTAGTTGAAAGCAGCTATCAAATCCCCCCTCATTCTTCTCTTCTGCAGACTAAACAATCTCAGTTCCCTCAGCCTCTCCTCAGAAGTCATGTGTTCCAGACCCCTAATCATTTTTGTTGCCCTTCGCTGGACTCTCTCCAATTTATCCACATCCTTCTTGTAGTGTGGGGCGCAAAACTGAACACAGCACTCCAGATGAGGCCTCACCAATGTGGAATAGAGGGGGACGATCACGTCCCTCGATCTGCTCGTTATGCCCCTACTTATACATCCCAAAGTGCCATTGGTCTTCTTGGCAACAAGGGCACACTGCTGACTCATATCCAGCTTCTCGTCCACTGTCACCCCAGGTCCTTTTCCGCAGAACTCCTGCCTAGCCATTCGGTCCCTAGTCTGTAGCTGTGCATTGGGTTCTTCCGTCCTAAGAGCAGGACCCTGCACTTATCCTTATTGAACCTCATCAGATTTCTTTTGGCCCAATCCTCCAATTTGTCTAGGTCCCTCTGTATCCTATCCCTGCCCTCCAGCATATCTACCACTCCTCCTAGTTTAGTATCATCTGCAAATTTGCTGAGAGTGCAATCCACACCATCCTCCAGATCATTTATGAAGATATTGAACAAAACCGGCCCCAGGACCGACCCCTGGGACACTCCACTTGACACCGGCTGACAACTAGACATGGAGCCATTGATCACTACCCGTGATCAACAACCTTCTCTTTGTTAAGTTAAACAGATTGAGCTCCTGGAGTCTATCACAATAAGGCAGGTTTTCTAATCCGTTAATTGTTCTCGTGGCTCTTCTCTGACCCCTCTCCAAGGTATCAACGTCTTTCTTGAACCGTGGGCACCAGAACTAGCCATAGGATTCCAGCCGCAGAGGCACCACTGCCAAACACAGAGGAAAAAATAACCTCTCCACAGCTAAGCGAGATTCCCCTGTTTGTGCATCGCAGGATCCCAAGAGCCCTTCAGGCCACAGTGTCGCACCAGGAGCTCATGTTCAGCTGATTATCCACCCCCACCCACAAATCTTTTACAGGACAGAGTCCTGCATCCTGTAAGTCTGGCCTATGTTCTTTGTTCCTAGATGTCTCCATTTCCATTTAGCTGTACTAAAACACATACCAATGACCTGTCCTCTTCATTAATTACCAGTTCCTGCAACAGACATCAAATACAATTAACATCCTGGTCTCCAAAGGTTTGCCTCAGCAAACACTCATTCACAGTTTACTGCCATTTCTGGAACCTGTTATCAGCCCCTGCACATATAGCAGCTGCTTTATTGCTCACCCTATCATATATTATAGAATAAATATGATCAACCCCCAGAAGCCAATAGCTGTGGGGACCAGTTGACCCTCTGGCTCATTTTGCAGCTGTTGAACCCTCCTTAGGGATGGCCAAACACCCAGAAGTTCAGTGAAAGGCACCAAAGGGGGGGCAGAGCCAAAATATCCAAACAATTTGGGCCTCACTGTGGGACCCCCGGCACCTGCAGTCCCAGGCAGGGTGGGGAAAGTGGGCTCTTCAGGGGTCCGTATTCTTCTCACATAGAAGGTCTGGCTGAGAGCTGCAGTTTCACTCATTTGCTCCAGTTCTCTTTCAACATTGAGAGGGGGATTGCGTGGCTGAGCCTTCAGCTCTGCCCCATATTCCCATGTGGGTGCTGCCTGGGAACAGGGGGCTGTAGGAGAGGATGGGGTGTGGGGCAGCAGCTCTCAGATACCGTTATACCATGGTCTCTTCTTAAGAGAGACCCACTCATGAACACCAATCAGCACTACCCCATGGTAACTCTGGCTAGGACCCTGTGTATAGAGAATTTTTTATACAAATTATTTTTGTGCTGAAAAATGCAGATGCAAGTCGACTGCAACAATTCCTGAACTCAGGTCGATTCTGGATAATGGTTTTGTTGGATTATAATGAACACATTTTGGAAATGTCGAAATGGTTTGTCTCGGCCTTTCTCAAATCCAACATTTTGACTTTCCATTTGAGAAAGCCATTTTGGCATTGCATTGAGTTTTATTTTACAGAAACTTTTAAAAAGGTTTGAAAACATCAAGAATGAAACAAAACATTTCTTTGACCCGAAACAAAATGTTTTCTTTTTGCCAGAGTCTCAATTTTTTTCCTTTTGGTTTTTCAGTTCAGTCACTGAACCAAAATACTGATGATTTGCACATCTCTACCCCATCCTCAGGGCCAAGCTGGCAGTAAAATCTGCAGCAAGGTTCCTCCCTCCTCACTTTCTGCAGCGCTGCTGTGGGACAGGCTGGAGATTCATTCGGTGGCAGTCACCGGTCTCTCGGAAACACAGGTTTCCATTGAATTCAGCAGGAAGGTGAAGAACCAGCATCCTGGCCCTGTTCCTCTCAGACTCAGATTCCCTATGTTTTAAGCCCTAGCCCCGGATTTCCCAGCTGGTGCAGGGCGGTGGCTTGGTAGCATGTTGCTGCGTTGCAGAAGGGGTCAGGGAAGGGGTGGGGACTAGTGGCTGCTGGGGAAGGGGCAGTGGTGGCCATTGCCCAGCCGGAAGGGGTGAGCGGGCATCCGGGCTCTGGAGGCAGCTGACGACGTCTGCATTGGAGAGGGGATGCAGGGGATGCATTGTGGGCAGGGTCGGGGTGACGTTACTTTGGGGAGGCTTGAACGTCTACTTCCCCACCCTGGCAGCCCTTGATAGGAAGCAGCTGCTCTGCTGGGCCTCAGGCCGGTCCTAGGGCCCAATCCCTCCCCGACACTGCACTGCCCCAATGCCAGCTAAATGCAATTATCTGGAGCATGGCAAATGTGTCTTTGAGCAGGGAGGTCCTTCCCTTTGCACCCCCATTGCCTCTCACTGCTTCTCCCCATGGGCTGCCTGCAGAGCACCAGTGTCCCCACAGCAGGGACGAATGCTGATTTGGGGCAAGATCATGTGCCCCTTAAATCAACAACAGCTTAGTTTCTAAGAAATGCCGGTGGCCAGTTAATCAGCCCTGAGAAGTAGAGAAATGATAAGAATCTGTAGGCAAATGCTCTGCTCCAGCTGAAAAGCAAAGCAGGTCAATATTTGCTGATGATTTGGTGTCTGGCCATTCAGCCAGTGACTCCCAACCTACCTCTCCTCCCCCAGTCAAGCCCAACTCTCCAGCTGTCTTGCTGACATCTCTTCCTGCTGCCAGCTCACAGAGCACCCCCACCTTTCCTCCACCCGCCCCCCTTCTCTAGCACCTTCATGCTCTAGCTCAGCCATGAGCTATGGGCTTCCTGCCAGACTCAGCCAGGGAGATACTCTGGCCTGTGTTTTACAGGAAATCAGACCCGTCTGGCCTTAACACGTGGGAACTATTGGAAATGTTATTTCCCCCCTTGTCGCTCAGGCTGACTGTGATGCTGGCAGACCAGGGGCCAGCTCATGCCAAGATCCCCACGTCTCCACTGAGAATACAGAGCTGTAACTAGGCCGGCTCACCTGGGTGTTAGGGTCGTTAAAACAGGTACAGTAACTCCTCACTTAACGTTGTAGTTCTGTTCCTGAAAAATGCGACTTTAAGTGAAACGATGTTAAGCGAATCCAATTTCCCCGTTAAGAATGAATGTAAAAAGGGGGGTTGGGTTCAGGGAAATTTTTTTTTTTGCCAGACAAAAGACTATATTATATATATATATATACACACACACACACTCAGAGTATAAGTTTTAAACAAACAATTTTATACTATACACAGCAATGACGATTGTGAAGCTTGGTTGAGGTGGTGGAGTCAGAAGGCAGGATGTTTCCCAGGGAATGCCTTACTGCTAAATGATGAACTAGCAATTGGCTGAGCCGTCAAGGGCTCAACTCGTTGTTAATGTAGCCTCTCACTCTACAAAGCAGCAGGAATGGAGGGAGGGGAGACAGCATGGCAGAAAGAGACAGAGACACACACAGTGTGTGTGTGTGAGAGAGAGATGCGCATTTCCCCTTTAAGTATGCTGACCCACTCTTAAATACATTGCCTTTTTAAGTTAATCAGCAAGCTGAGACCACAGCTGCTGCCAGGAAGCTTCCTCCATCCTGAGCCCTGTCATGTGTCCCCCTGCTCTATGGAGATGGGGTACACGGGGTGCAGGAGCAAGGGGGAGGGGGACACCCTGACATTAGCCCCCCTCGCCCCCAGAAAGAAGGAGGCTCGGGGAGCAGCTCCAAGACAGAGGGCAGGAGCAGCACACGGCAGTAGGGGGAGGGACAGCTGAACTGCAGGCAATTGATAGCCTGCTGGGTGGCTGCCCCACAGGGAACTTAGGGGAGTGGGGAGCTGATAGGGGAGCTGCCGGCCCACCCTGGTTCCAAGCCCCCAGCAGCTAGCTGCAATGGGCTGCTCTTCCTGCAAGCAGTGGACAAAGCAGGCAGCTGCCAAACGACGCTGTAAGGGAGCATTGCACAACTTTAAACGAGCATGTTCCCTAATTGATCAGCAATGTAACAATGAAACAACGTTAACCGGGACGACTTTAAGTGAGGAGCTCCTGTATTAGAATTATAAGAATGTGTTGAGGGTTTAGAATGTATGGAACGCTCGTGAGTTGCTACCAGCATTCATCTCACATACACCATCTGTGTCCCATGTTATATGGCGATATTTCAGCATTTGCATTGTAAGACTCTGTGACTATGAAAATCATCAGATAGGAGAGCTATATTAAGCAGTGTGTGTGAGATGCTGGCCCAGCAGGTGCCAGCTCATGACTGGGCCCCAGGCCTCAGTGATCACTGAGAAATACATAGCTGGAACCAGGCTGGCTTGCCTGTATGTTAGTGTTGTTAAGACAGATATTAGCGTTGTAAGAGGGTGTTTGGTGTTTAGACCTTATAAATAGGTGATGCTGTTTCCGATTTAGTGTTGGTGAGTAGTGAGGAAGCCATAGAAGAGCTGGTTGTCAGGGACAACCTTGGTTTGAGTGATCATGAGCTAATTCAGTTTAAACTAAATGGAAGGATAAACCAAAACAGATCTGCAACTAAGGGTAAAGAGTAAACTTTAAAAAATTTCAAAAGGGTAAACTTAAAAAAATGAAAGGAATTGGCGAGGGAAGTGGACTGGACTGACGAACTCAAGGATGTGAATGTGGAGGAGGCTTGGAGTTACTTTAAGTCAAAGTTGGAGAAACTATCTGAAGCCTGCATCCCAAGCAAGGGGAGAAAATTCACAGGGAACGGTTGCAGACCAAGCATCTCAAAGTCATGCTAAAGAGAAAGCAGAAAGATCTACGAGGAATGGAAGAAGGGAGGGATCAGCAAGGAAAGCTGCCTCTTGGAGGTCAGAAAGTGTAGGGATAAAGTGAGAACTGCCAAGAGCCAAGCAGAGTTGGATGGTGACCCTGTAAAGGAAATTAAAACCACTAGTAAAAGGTACTATAGCTCTAGAAGTAAAAAGAAAACAAGGGAAGAAGAAGTGGGACCACCAAGCACTGAGGATGGGGTGGAGATGAAAGATAATCTAGGCATGGCCCAACACCTAAACAAATACTTTGTGTCAGTTTTTAATGAGGCTAATGAAGAGCTTGGGGGTAGAGGCAATGAGTAGGGGCAATGGGAACGAGGTTACGGAAATACAAAAATACCACATCCAAGGTGGAAGTCAAACAGCTTAATACATCAAACTTTTTAGTTCTCGCCAACCCTTACCTGTAATGAAATTGGTTTGCCCCCATTACCGGGAGCTAGGGTCAGGAGCGGGGCCAGAGCCAGGCCTGGGAGTGGGGCCAGAGCTGTGGTTCGGAGCCAGGGCTGGGCTGGGGCCAGGGTGGGCCCGTGGTTGGGAGCCAGGGCCAGAGCTGTAGCTGGGGGCCGCAGCCAGGAGTGGGGCTGGGAGCTGCAGGCCGAAGGTGCGGCTGGGGCCAGAGGCAGGGCCGGAGCAGAGCTGGGGGCAGAGTGGGGCTGGGTGGCACTGCTTCCCTGCTCCCATGTGTGCTGGCCCGGCCCTCCAAACATTCCTTCATGCCTGACCTAGGGGGTGTGCCCCACAGATTAGGGACCACTGTCTTCATGGGACTAAATCAGGGGCCTGGATAGTCTCCATCCAAGAATACTAAAGGAACCAGCATACAAAACTGGGAGCCCAATAGCAAGGATTTTTAATAAATCTGTAAACTCAGGGGTCGTACCCTGTGACTGGAGCATTGCTAACATAATACCTATTTTGAAGACGGGGGAAAAAGGTGATCAAGGAAACTACAGGCCTGTTAATTTGACCTCAACTGCGTGCAAGGTCTTGGAACAAATGTTGAGGAGAGAGAAGTGAAGGACACAGAGGCAAATGGTAATTGGATAGAATCCAACATGGGCTACAAAAGGTAGATTGTGCCAGGAGAACCCAGCGACAGGAGGGGGTTCCCGGCCTCCACGGCAACCGCTAGAACCACGGCCCTTACCCCAGGCCCTCACAGCAGGGACACACGTGGTGCCACCCCCTGGCAGCCCCCAGCAGCGCGCTCACAGCTCGGCGGCCCCCCATGGCGATCAGGGGGCGGGCAGAGGGGCGCTCGCTGCTGTGGGTTATGGTAGCACACGCCCAGTGGGTACCAGGGGTATACGGCTGGTGGAGCCAGATGCCTTGAGCTCAGCTGTGTGTCTGGGCCCTGTGCGTTCAGCACCCAAGGGCCGTGGGATCCCCACCGAGGACCATAGCCTGTGTGTGGAGCCGTGGCTTCCTTCCCCAGCCAGGCGCGGTGTGGGGTCGGGCGCTGGGGTGACTCCTCCCAGCCGGCTAGGGTTGCCAACATTGTATTTAAAAAATACAGCACAGACCTCAGATGTCCCCAGGCTTGACGTGAGCCTCTGGGGGCAAGTGTCTTCCATCCCCTCCGGTACCCTGGCCCGATGTCCGCTGGCCTGTCTGCCAGCAGCGGGGCTCAGGGTGCTGTTCCCGCACAGGGGCGGGGAGGTGCTGCGCCCCACAGTCCCGCTCCCCAGTCCCTGCAGCTGGCTCCATCCCCCACCGGTTGGGATTCAGGCCAGGGAGCAGTGGCGTCTTCACACAGGCACGGGCAGTCGCACGGAGCCCGTTGCGCTGCCCTGTTCTCCCTACGTCCCGCGTCGCTGCCGCGCTGTGGCCCTGCTGGCTCGATGCCTCCTCCCTGCCCGCTGGCCCCAGGTCACACAGGGAGCAGGAACTGGTGGGGGTGGGGCAGGCTTGTTTGGGGGTGGGAGTGGTGACATGCGGCCGGGGAGGGAAGGGGTCCGGGTGGCTCCATCCATGGAAAGCCAATCACCCAACTAGAAAAGGAGGACTTGTGGCACCTTAGAGACGAACCAATTTATTTGAGCCTGAGCTTTCGTGAACTACAGCTCACTTCAACGGATGCTCACGAAAGCTCAGGATCAAATAAATTGGTTCATCTCTAAGGTGCCACAAGTCCTCCTGTTCTTTTTGCGGACACAGACTAACACGGCTGCTACTCTGAAACCAATCACCCAACTGCGCACAAGAGCCTGATCCCAGGCAGCAGTCTTGTGTTGGGATGGGAGGAGCAGGCTCCATTGGGATGCAACCCCAGCTGAGTGGGGACTCTGAACGGGGCACACCTGACGGGAGGATTGGCTCCCATCTCAGGGAAGAGATCCACCAGGGGTCTTCCCCCTTCTCCTCCCGACTGTCCCTTACCAGGTCCAGGGGTCCCCTCACTCTCCTCCCATACAGCAGCTCAAAGGGAAGAACCCAGTGGATTCCTGGGGCACTTCCCCGTACCACAGGTGGGGCAGGTCCTTGTCCCTGTCCTGCGGATGCTGGTTCATAAAAGTCCTCAGCATCATCCTGAGGGTCCCATAAAATCTCTCCACCAGCCCGTTGGACTGAGGGTGACCTGCAGAGGCCCAGGTGGGCCAGTGTGACGAAGTGGGACTGTTCTTAATGTTTCCTCTGAATAGTGTGGGGGTGCCTCAGTTTCCCCTAGGCAGTTCTTAAGTATCTAGGGGGTGGAGTAAGGGTGTATGATCATTGCAAAGCCCTAGAGGGCAGGTGTGTGCAGGAGTCTGGACACAGAGAATGGCCGACACCCTGTTTCCTGGCAACTGATGGCCTGGGCCCTTCCCCCCTGCAAGGTGAGAGCTAAAGGGTTGGAGAACAAAGGAATCAGGTGACCACCTGGCCCGGGAAAGGAACAAAGCCCAGAGGAGGAGGGGCTGGAGGGGTTTTCAGTTTGGGGCTGGCTGGGACATGGAGTGAAGTGCAGACGTGGTTGTCTGGCTCACTGCCCCCCAGAATGGACCCAGCTGAGGGGTCCCGTTCTCTGCACCTGCAAGCTCTGTTTTAGACCATGTTCCTGTCGTCTAATAAACCTTCTGTTTTACTGGCTGGCTGAGAGTCACGTCTGACTGCGGAGTTGGGGTGCAGGACCCTCTGGCTTCCCCAGGAGCCCCGCCTGAGCGGACTCGCTGGGGGAAGCGCACGGAGGGGCAGAGGATGCTGAATGCTCCGAGGTCAGACCCAGGAAGGTGGAAGCTGTGTGAGCTGCGTGTCCTGAAGACAGGCTGCTCACAGAAAGGCGACTGCCCCAGAGTCCTGACTGGCTTCATGGGGAGCAGTTCCAGAGCATCGCCCAGGGACTCCGTGACAACTGGTGGCAGCGGTGGGATGTACTGCACCCCGTGGATGGCGCTTCCTGCAGTAAGTGACTGGGGAGCAGTAACACGAAGGGGGATTGCCGAGGACCAGGCCTGCTGAAGGCTCAGAAAGGAGCGGTTTCGGGGGGCGGTTAACCCCTGGGAGTGTGTGACCAGCGAGAAGGACTGTGCAGTAATGGGGTCCCCCTGGGGACTGCAGTGAGCAGTCTTAGGGGCGGAGGAGTCTGCAGCTCGACCCTGGCAAAGAGGTGGTGACCTCGAGAAGGGCTGGCACACTAGGGGTTCTCCCTGGAAACCGTGGGGAGCTGAGAACACACGGGCCTGTGAGTCCACAACAACTTGGGAGGAGCGGAGTGATGGCCTGTCACCGTCTCCTTAAGAAGGACATTGTAACCCTGTGCAAACAGACAGGGTTGAGCGTTGGAAAGTTCACCAAAGCAGAGTTAATCGTGCAGCTGGAGGAGGATGACCGCTCTAAGGAACAGATTCCTGACCCCAACTGGGGCTATAGCAGGATCTGGGAGCAGCTGGAGCGGGAGCCAGGCATCGCCAAGACTCCTGTCCCCGACCAGACGGGGGTCTTCACGATCAGGTTCCCCATCGGGGGATCGAGACGGACGGGATTGGAGCTGAGTCTGAGAGAGCAAGAGGACCCTGGGAGACAGCGAGAGCCCGAGAAAGAGCTGCAGAAGCAGCAGCAGCATGAACTGGCGGTGGGGGAGCGGAGAGGCCTAGGGGACCTCCCCGGGGTGAGTGGGGATAGACCCCGGGGGGCCAGTTCCGCAGGGAACCTCGAGACTAAATTCCTGCCCCTGGTTAAGGAGGGGGGGGTGTGGATGCCCACCTCACTGCCTTTGAGCAGGCTGGCGATTTGAACCAAGGGGACCCTGTGGAAAAGCCCCGGTGTCTAGCTCCCTTGCTAGGTCCCAAGGCCATAGACTCCGTCGGCCAGATAGTTGGGGATGTGGACAGGCTCCCACTCCTGACCCCAACCTATATGTCTGTGTGGAGTTTCCTGGGGCCAGGCCCCTCGGACCTCCAGTGGGAGCAGAAGGTGATGGTCAATGGGGAGACATTCTTGGGGTGGCCAAAGGGCATGGGCTGCATAAACCTTCCCACATGCGGCCTGCGAGTTCTATCGACCACCCCTGACCTAAGGGAGGGTGTGAAAATGGAAGGGCCTGGTGTAACTCCTACCAAGGAATGGGAGAGATGCTGGGGCATCCATGGGAACGTTGGTGGCTTCGAACTTCCCCAGGTCACCGGCTAAAGTGACCCCGCTCAGTTCGATCTCGAAGGGGGGAGAGATGTGACGAAGTGGGACTGTTCTTAATGTTTCCTCTGAATAGTGTGGGGGTGCCTCAGTTTCCCCTAGGCAGTTCTTAAGTATCTAGGGGGTGGAGTAAGGGTGTATGATCATTGCAAAGCCCTAGAGGGCAGGTGTGTGCAGGAGTCTGGACACAGAGAATGGCCGACACCCTGTTTCCTGGCAACTGATGGCCTGGGCCCTTCCCCCCTGCAAGGTGAGAGCTAAAGGGTTGGAGAACAAAGGAATCAGGTGACCACCTGGCCCGGGAAAGGAACAAAGCCCAGAGGAGGAGGGGCTGGAGGGGTTTTCAGTTTGGGGCTGGCTGGGACATGGAGTGAAGTGCAGACGTGGTTGTCTGGCTCACTGCCCCCCAGAATGGACCCAGCTGAGGGGTCCCGTTCTCTGCACCTGCAAGCTCTGTTTTAGACCATGTTCCTGTCGTCTAATAAACCTTCTGTTTTACTGGCTGGCTGAGAGTCACGTCTGACTGCGGAGTTGGGGTGCAGGACCCTCTGGCTTCCCCAGGAGCCCCGCCTGAGCGGACTCGCTGGGGGAAGCGCACGGAGGGGCAGAGGATGCTGAATGCTCCGAGGTCAGACCCAGGAAGGTGGAAGCTGTGTGAGCTGCGTGTCCTGAAGACAGGCTGCTCACAGAAAGGCGACTGCCCCAGAGTCCTGACTGGCTTCATGGGGAGCAGTTCCAGAGCATCGCCCAGGGACTCCGTGACAGCCAGACCCCCCATTTCTGACACAAGCCCTGGAGCAGGGCTGACGTCATTGGACCCCTGGTCTGTAAGGACCTTGCTGGGGACCCCCCCTCTGCTGAAGATGTTCAGCAGCGCGTCTGCCCTGGTGTCTGCCTCGGTGGAGGACGGAGCCACCACCCCTGGGTAGTGGGTGGCAAAATCCATCACCCCCAGGACATATTCCTTCCCTGACCGGGTCGCCTTGCTGAGGGGCCCCACAATGTCCATAGCCACCTTCTGGAAAGGTTCCTCTGTGATGGGCAGGGGTCTCAAGGGGGCTTCTCCCTTATCCCGGCCTTTCCCCCTCTCTGGCCGGCGTCGCAGGACCTGCCGTGCCGCTGGGCCGCGTCCCAGACTCTGGGCCAGTCACAGTTCTGCAGCAGCCGCTGCCTGGGGCCTGGATCCCCTGGTGTCCCGAGAGAGGGACATGGTGGGCCAGGTACGACAGCCTGCGGTGATACTTCTGGGGCAACCCCAGCTGCCTCCTGATCCCCCACAGTTCTACTTCCCCTTGGGGAGCCCCTTCCTGGTACAGGAATCCCTTCTCCCACGGGAATCTGTCCCTGCAGCCTTCCCCAAGGGGGTTTGCAGCCTGCGGCCAGCACGTTCCCTCAGCTCCTCCAAGGAGGGATCCTTCTGCAGCTCGGGCTGGGATTCAGCTGCTGGGGAAGGGAGTGGGACCTGCTCCCTCTCTCAGGCTGGGCCTGGGGTCACAGCCCCGCTGAACCCTATCCCTGGTCGCTCCCTTCCTGCTGTGGGATCACTTCCCAGCAGCGCCTCTGGAGAAGTCAAACCTAGTTGGCAGCTGACCTGCTCTGCCTGTGGGTCCCCCCACTCAGCTGGGGTCTCAGCTCCCCCCATGCTCAGCGCTGCCCTTGCTGTCCCAGCAGGGGCAGGCAGCAAGCTCGCTGCTTTGGTCACAGCATCAGAGCCAGCGTGAGCTCCTCTCCGGTGTGCAGGGGGGTGGGGAGCATCTCTCTGTCCCACCCAGCCCCAGGGCTCTGATTACAGGCAGGCAGGTAGCCCAAGCCTAGCAGGTCCTCCCCCCTGCCAGCCAGGTCATCTGCATTTTCACTGACCATTTCCCTCTCTGCCAATTGGTTCCCTGGATTCAAATTCAAACCCTTGTCTGTTACAGGAGCCGGGCCTGGATCCTGTCCCAAAGAGACACAGTCACCCCACAACAGGGTCTCACAGCTGATATCCTGGAGAACCCCAACCACCAGCCAGCCCCACCCCTCCTGTGTCTGCACAGGGATCTGGGCCATAGGCAGGGTGAGGGGCTTCGTCCCTGGCACCTTTACCCAGGTCTCTCAGCCCTGCAGCATCTGGGGGGGCTGCACCACCCAGGGCCTAACAACAGTTCTCTGTGTCCCAGGGTCTCACCACCCCAGGAATGTCTCCCCATTGACCATCACCTTCTCCTCCCACTGGGGGGTCGGAGGGGCCTGAGCCCAGGAGAGTCCACGCAGATATATAGGCCGGGGCCAGGAGTGGAAGCCTGTCCACCACCCCACCCATCTGGCTGACGGCATCTATGGCCTTGGGACCCAGCAAGGGAGCTAGATATCGGGGCTTTTCCGCAGGAACCCCCTGGTTCAAATCACCAGCCTGCTTGAAGGCAGTGAGGTGGGCATGCACATCCCCCTACCCTTAACCAGGGGCAGCAAATTAGTATCGAGGTTCCCTGCAGAAATGGCACCCCAGGGTCTATCCCCGCTCACCCTTGGGAAGTCCCTTATGCCATCTCCGCTCCACCACCGCCAGTTCATGCTGCTGCTGCTTCTGCAGCTCTTTCTCGGGCTCTCGCTGTCTCTCACAGTCTTCTCGCTCCTTCTCACTGTCCTCCAGCTCTCTCGGACTCAGCTCCAATCCCATCCGTCTCTGATCACCTGATGGGGAACCCGATCGTGAAGACCCCCATCTGGTCGGGGACAAGTGTCTTGGGGAAGCCTGGCTACTGCTCCAGCTGCTCCCAGACCCTCATGTAGCCCCATTTGGGTCAGGAATCTGCTCCTTGGAGTGGTCATCATCCTCCAGCTGCAGGGTTAACTGTGCTTTGGTGAACTTTCCAATGCGTAACCCTCTCTTTTTGCACACGGTTACAATGTCCTTCTTCAGGAGATGGTGATAGGCCATCATTTCGCTGTTCCCAAGTTGTTGTGGACTCGCAGGCCTGTGTGCTCTCAGCTCCCCACAGTTTCCAGGAAGAACCCCTAGTGTGCCAGCCCTTCTCGAGGTCACCACCTCTCTCCCAGGGCCAAGCAGCAGACTCCTCTGCCCCTGGAAATGCTCACCAGAGTCCCCAGGGGGACCCCATTACTGCAACAGCCCTTCTCTCTCCCAGGATCAAGCCACAGATTCCTCTGAGCTTGGAACCACTCACTGCAGTCCCCAGGGTATCACTGGTCACGCACTCCCAGGGGTTAAGCGTAACTCCTCCACCCCCTGAAACTACTCCTTTCTGAGCCTTCAGCACGCCTGGTCCTCGTTAATCCCCCTTTGTTTTACTGCTTCCCAGTCACTTACTGCAGGAAGTGCCATCTACTGGGTGCAGTACATCCCACTTCTCCCACCAGTTGTCACGGAGTGTGGAGGAGTCAGGGCCCTGCACCCGCCTCCTGTGATTCACCATGACTCTCAGCCAGCCAGTAAAACAGAAGGTTTTTTAGATGACAGGAATACAGTCCAAAACAGAGCTTGTAGGTACAGAGAACAGGACCCCTTAGTCAGGTCCATCTTGGGGGGTAGGGAGCCCAGACCCCAGTGCTGGGCCTCCCTCCATTTCCCCAGCCAGCTTCAAACCGAAACTCCCTCCAGCCCCTCCTCTGGCCTTTGTCTCTTTCCTGGGCAAGGAGGCCACCTGGTCTCTTTGTTCTCCAACACCTTCAGTTGGCACCTGGCAGGGGAGGGGCCCAGGCCATCAGTTGCCACAAGACAGGGTTTTAGCCATTCTCTGTGTAGACCACTGCATACCCCTGCCTTCTAGGGCTCCACAACAATCACACACCCTTATCTCATCACTTCGATACTTAAGAAATTCATAGGGGAAATTGAGGCACCCACACAATATTCAAAGAAAACATTAAGAACATTCCCACTTCATCACAGTTATGTGCACCAATATGGAGGTGATATGTGACACATCACCTCCATATTGGTTCACTGGACAAAATTCATGTGGTGGGGGTGTGGCCGAGGGGATCAGAGTGTGGGAGAGGACACAGGGCTGGGGCAGAGGGTTGTGTGTGTATGTGGGCTCTGAGGACTCCGGCTTGGGGTGCGGTCCATGGGTTGGGGCCGGGGATGAGGGGCTCAGGGCTGGGACATAGGGTTGTGGGGAGGGGGGCTGAGGGCTCCAGCTGGGGGTGCGGACTCTGGAGTGGGGCCCGGGGTGAGGGGTTTGGGGTGCAGGCTGCCCTGGGGCTACGGTGGGGAGAGAGGACTCCCCCCAGCTCTCCCTCCCCTCAGCAGCTCTGGGGCTGGGGCCATGGGATAGGAGCCCTGCCCCCAGCCGTGGAAGGCCAGGGCTGAGGCTGGGTTGGGGCCTGGGGAGGGGCCCCCTCCCCTGGTCGAGGCAGGTCTGGGGCTGAGTTGGGGCCGGGGGAGGAGTGCCTCTCCCCCGGCCATGGCAGGTCCCATCCGGGCGGGTTCCCTGAGCGCCTGCGGGGCACTTCATAGGCTACAGGGAACTGAGCCTGGCAGCCCCTAGGAAGGGCTCATGGGCCAGGGTCTCTGCACAGCCCCTGGGAAATAGCCAATGGGAGATGCAACTGCCAGAGGCAAACCAGGCGCTGGGCACTCACCTTGTTGGGGTCATGGAGTCCGATCCAGACATAATCCTTGGAGCCTGACTTGGCCATATAGTTGGCCACCATGTCCCTTTCTACCTCAGTGAGAACGGAGGCGAGATGGGCCCCTTTGCAGTGAAGCTGACACTGCACCTGCGGCAGGGACATCAGCGAGGCCTGTTACCCCCCTGCAGGGGGCGCTGTTTGGCACCGGTGTGGCATCCTGCCCCACCAGGCTGCAGCCGGAGCAGGGACGGCTGTGAGGGGAGAGAGCCCCATCTCAGTGCCTCTTCCCGAGCCCCAGGGCCTGGCACCAGCCTTCCCCACCCCACCTTTGCAGGGATACACCCAGGGACCAGAGGTGATGTCACCAAACCCCTTCAGCCCCTGCCCCTCCCAATTAACCTGCTCCACACTGTGGATCCCTGAGAAGAGCCTCGTACCTCAGCTGCTGACCAGGTCATCTTTTTGGGGAAGAACCCATAGCAGTGGTCATTGTAGTGCAGCCAGCTGCTAGGACAGGGTGTGACCCCTATTCCTGGTCCGAGACGGGGAGAGAGGACACTGTGGGGAGAGGCTGTTTAGGAGAAGAGAATGGGAGAAGAGCTGTCAGTTGCCGTCATTCTAGCTCATTTGGATCTCCAAAAATGCTGTGAAATTTTGTCCTCTGTCAAAATGGCCACTTTCTCCTGTTACTTTCAGTGGGGCTGAAGACACTCAGTTAAAACAGCTGCCCCTCCCTTGCCACCTTTGTCTGTGGCAGTGAGGCTGTCCTAGTAAGAATTACCACTGTCTCCCTTCCAAGGGGACAGGAGCTGGGCTGTCCTCAGGGAAGATGGTCGCCTCCTATCTTCTGTGCAGGAGCATGGGGGAACCTGACGGGGACGGGTATCAAGGGGGTTGAGTCAGAGTACACAGGGGACTGTGGGATGAGGATGGAGAGCACTGGGTGTCATGGGGATACTGGTGGGACTGGGAGCAGAGGTTAAGTTGGGGGCACTGGAGTATAGTAGATGCTGAAGGGACACCCACACATCGATTTGCCAACCTAGTGAGGAGGGCTTTGAAGTAGGTTCAAAAGTGGCAGGTGACAAAATCCCACAGGTGACCTTATCAGAAGGCTAAATGTTGGGAGGGAAATGTAAAATTACAATTGAATCATAGGAGCAAGAAGAGAGATAACAGTGCAGGAATCCGCTCTGCATCTCAGATGTCTATACACAAATGCAAGGAGTAAGGGGAATAAATGGAAGAACTGGAAGTATTAGTATATGACTTAATCGGCATCCCAGAGACTTGGTGGGATAAATCTCATGACTGGAATATAGGGAAAGTTATAGCTTGTTCAGGAAGGACAGGCAAACATATTAACTGCCTTTTAAAAGGGGAACAAAGAAGATCTGGGAAATTATAGACCAGTAGCTTAACTTCAAAACCTGGAAATATACTGGACCAATTTATGAAACTATAAATTTGTAAGCATCTACAGGATGATTAGGTTAAAAGAAAAAGCCAACATGGAATTGTCAAGATCAAATCATGCCAAGCCAACCTAATTTTCTTCTTTAATGGGGCTAGAGGCCCCAGGAAAGAGGGGAAGCTGTAGACTTGGTGTATCTTGATTTTAGTAATGCTTTTGACAGTTCCATATGATGTTCTCATAAGCAAACTATAGAAATGTGATCCAGATGCAATTACTATAAGGTGGTTGCACAACTGTTTGGAAGACCCTACTCAAAGAGTAACTGGGGAGGTGTACTTGTTTACTGTCGAATTGGGCAGACATGTCTGGTGGGGTCCCCCAGGGGTCTGTCCGGGGTCTGGTACTATTCAACATTTCCATGAATGACTTGGATAACGGAGTGGAGAGTACACTTATAAATTTTGTAGATGACACCCAGCCGGGAGGGGTTGCCAGTACTTTGGAGGACAGGATTAGAATCCAAATGGCATTAAGAAACTGGAAACTTGGTCTGAAATCAACAAGAAGAACGTCAATCAAGACAGGTACAAAGTACTTCATTTAGAAAGGCAAAATCAAAAGCATAACTACAAAATGGGGATAACTAGCTAGGCAGTAGTACTGCTGAGAAGGATCTGGAGATTCTAGTGGATCACATATTAAATATAAGTCAACAGTGTGATGCAATTGAGAAAAAGGCTCATATCGTTCTGGGGTGCGTTAACAGGAGTGTTGTATGGAAGACACGGATGGTTAGTGTCCCACTCTACTCGGCTCTGGCGAGGTCTCAGCGGGAGTTCTGTGTCCAGGTCTGGGTGCCGCACTCTCAGAAAGACGTGGATAAGATGGGAAGAGTCCAGAGGAGAGCAACAAAAATGCTAAAAGGTTTAAAAACCTGACCTGTGAGGAAAGTTTAAAAAAATGGACATGTTCAGTCTATAGAAAAGAAGACTGAGGGGTGAGCAGAGAACAGCTGTTATAAAGAGGATTGAGAACAATTGTTCTCCATATCCACTGATGGTAGGATAAGAAGCAATGGGCTTAATCTGCAGCAGGGAGATTTAGATTAGATATTGGGAAAAAACTTCTTGACACTAAGGGTAGTTAAGCTCTGGAAGAGGATTCCGAGGGAGGTTGTGGGTTCCCTGTCACTGGAGGATTTTAAGAACAGGTTGGACAAACACCTGTCAGGGATGATGTAGATTTACTTGATCCTGCCTTAGCATGGCGGGGTGCTGGACAAGGTGACCTCTGCAGGTCCCTTCCAGCCCCCATTTCTATGGTTCTCTGATAGCTGAGGGCCCAGAGAGGGCAGGGAAGGCAGGGAGCTAGTGACAGGGGGGTGGGGGGAGGGATTAGGAGCATGTGGAGTAAGTGCAGAGATTGGTGGGTATAAGTAAGGAAGGGGGGCCAGGGGAGAGAAATAGTCTGTGGGTCCCAGGACTCTTCTTGGCACAGGAGGGATTGTCTCTCTGCGTAGCCGCTTTGGTGCAAACCAGTTCAAGTGAAGCCTGCATGGGACACTGGCCATGCCTGGGGCATTTATAGACCAGTCCAGGGTAGGAGGGGCCCAGGGGTCAATACTGAACACGCAAATCTGTGCTGATGACGGATACAGTCATTTAATGCCCAGGCAAACAGAGATAAGAGGAGCCATGACCCAGCCACCAGCCAGGCAGTGACCAGGAAGAAGCACTTGGCAGGGCTCAGATAACAGATAAAATAAAAGCTGTCCCCCCATCTCCTGCACCCGTCTGTAAGCGCTGAGATCAGTGTCCCTGTTGTGAGCCTCATGCCTTGGCCCTGACTTGCCCAACTGCTCACGTCCATCTTGTGCAATGAAAAGTTTTGGGAGATCCCCAGGGAGTGTAAATCAGCTGGAAGCCTACTGAAGTCAGTGGGTGGGATCCCTCCTTTGTTAGCTTCTCTGCTGCGAGGAACAGCAGAGAGGCTCACAGAGGGAGTTTGCTTGGGATCTGTCTGAGAGGAGCTACGCTAAGGGCTGCATTAGGGAGGCTGTGTTGGTGAGTGTCTGAGTATCTGTTGTGGGGACAGTTTGACCGTGTGCTCGATTGGTTGTTTGAAAAGTGTGAACTGGGAGTGCTTTGTTCCAGGTGAGCCTTGAGTGGGCCTGACTCTTATAAAAAGCCAGTCAGCAGCGAACCAGCTGAGTGGCAAACAGCAGAGAAGCTAAGTGAGGGAGTTCGCCTTGGGAGAGCCCACTGAGGCTTACATCTTGCCGGTTTCTCTGAGTAGTTACTACAACTCCTGAGGAAGCTCGTAGAAGGAAGGTAATATGGATGGGGAGCGTTCAGCTGTTGTGACCTGCACTGGATGTGCCATGTTTGTCTTTCTTCCACAGGACAGAAGCGACTTTCTCTGTACAAAGTGCAAGCTGGTCTCCATATTGGAAGAGAAAGTTCAAGGTCTGGAGAAACAAGTATCGACCCTGCGTTGCATAAGAGAAACTGAAGATTTCCTGGACAGACGTCAGGATATGCTTCTACGGGCACAATGTTCTGAAGTTTCAGAGCAGGCCACGCAGCGGGGACAGGAGGACAGTGAAGAAATTTGGCAGCATGTGACCTCCAGAAGAAGAAAGGGGAGTGTCCATGTACCAGCAGCGCAGATACAGGTAAGCAACCGTTTTCATGTTCTCTCCGCAGGTACTAATGCGGAGAGTGGACTAGATGATACGTCTGAGGGAAGGGAACAGAAGGAGACTCTGCCGATTGGAAGGCATGGGATGCACTGTCCTAGGGATGGGGTTCCACGACCACCGCTCCCAAGAAAAGGAGGTGGGTGGTGGTGGTCGGGGACTCTCTCCTCAGGGGGACTGAGTCATCTATCTGCCGCCCCGACCAGGTAAACAGAGAAGTCTGCTGCTTGCCAGGGGCTAAGATTCGTGATGTGACGGAGAGACTGCCGAGACTCATCAAGCCCTCGGATCGCTACTCCTTCCTGCTTCTCCATGTGGGCACCAATGATACTGCCAAGAATGACCTTGAGCGGATCACTGCGGACTACGTGGCTCTGGGAAGAAGGATAAAGTCCTGGCACAGTCAAGGAATTATGATGTGATTGGAATAACAGAGACCACCAGATCAGGGGGATGAGGTGGACGAGGCTTTCTTCCGGCAACTAACGGAAGTTACTAGATCGCAGGCCCTGGTTCTCATGGGAGACTTCAATCACCCTGATATCTGCTGGGAGAGCAATACAGCGGTGCACAGACAATCCAGAAAGTTTTTGGAAAGTGTAGGGGACAATTTCCTGGTGCAAGTGCTGGAGGAACCAAGTAGGGGCAGAGTTCTTCTTGACCTGCTGCTCACAAACCGGGAAGAATTAGTAGGGGAAGCAAAAGTGGATGGGAACCTGGGAGGCAGTGACCATGAGATGATCGAGTTCAGGATCCTGACACAGGGAAGAAAGGAGAGCAGCAGAATACGGACCCTGGATTTCGGAAAAGCAGACTTTGACAACCTCAGGGAACTGATGGGCAGGATGCCCTGGGAGAATAACATGAGGGGGAAAGGAGTCCAGGAGAGCTGGCTGTATTTTAAAGAATCCTTATTGAGGTTACAGGGACAAACCATCCCGATGTGTAGAAAGAATAGTAAATATGGCAGGCGACCAGCTTGGCTTCACAGTGAAATCCTTGCTGATCTTAAACACAAAAAATCAGCTTACAAGAAGTGGAAGATTGGACAAATGACCAGGAAAGAGTATAAAAATATTGCTCGGGCATGCAGGAGTGAAATCAGGAAGGCCAAATCACACCGGCAGTTGCAGCTAGCAAGAGATGTTAAGAGTAACAAGAAGGGTTTCTTCAGGTATGTTAGCAACAAGAAGAAAGTCAAGGAAAGTGTGGGCCCCTTACTGAATGAGGGAGGCAACCTACTGAGAGAGGATGTGGAAAAAGCTAATGTACTCAATGCTTTTTTTGCCTCTGTCTTCACGGACGAGGTCAGCTCCCAGACTGCTGCACTGGGCAGCACAGCATGGGGAGGAGGTGACCAGCCCTCTGTGGAGAAAGAAGTGGTTCGGGACTATTTGGAAAAGCTGGACGTGCACAAGTCCGGATGCCGGGGCCGGATATGCTGCATCCGAGAGCGCTTAAGGAGTTGGCGGATGTGATTGCAGAGCTATTGTCCATTATCGTTGAAAACTCATGGTGATCGGGGGAGGTCCCGGACGACTGGAAAAAGGCTAATGTAGTGCCCATCTTTAAAAAAGGGAAGAAGGAGGATCCTGGGAACTACAGGCCAGTCAACCTCAGCTCAGTCCCTGGAAAAATCATGGAGCAGGTTCTCAAGGAATCAATTCTGAAGCACTTAGAGGAGAGGAAAGTGATCAGGAACAGTCAGCATGGATTCACCAAGGCCAAGTCATGCCTGACTAATCTAATTGCCTTCTTTGATGAGATAACTGGCTCTGTGGATGAGGAGAAAGCAGTGGACATGTTGTTCCTTGCCTTTAGCAAAGCTTTTGACACGGTCTCCCACAGTATTCTTGCCAGTAAGTTAAAGAAGTATGGGCTGGATGAAGGACAATAAAGGTGGATAGAAAGCGAGCCAGATCATTGGGCTCAATGGGTATTGATGAATGGCTCCATGTCTAGTTGGCAGCCAGTATCAAGTGGAGTGCCCTAAGGTCCTGGGGCCAGTTTTGTTCAATATCTTCATGAATGATCTGGAGGATGGTGTGGATTGCACCCTCAGCAAGTTTGCAGAGGACACTAAACTGGGGGAGAGGTAGATACCCTGAAGGGTAGGGATAGGGTCCAGAATGACCTAGACAAATTGGAGGATTGGACCAAAAGAAATCTGATGAGGCTCAACAGGGACAAGTGCAGAGTCTTGCACTTAGGACGGAAGAATCCCATGCACCGCTACAAGCTGGGGACTGACTGGCTAAGCAAAGGTTCTGCAGAAATAGACCTGGGGATTACAGTGGATGAGAAGCTGGATATGAGTCAGCAGTGTGCCCTCGTTGCCAAGAAGGCCAACGGCAGATTGAGCTGTATTCGTAGGAGCATTGCCAGCAGATTGAGGGAGGTGATTAGTCCCCTCTATTCGGCACTGGGAGACCACACCTGGAGTATTGTGTCCAGTTTGGGGCCATCCACTGTTGGCACCAGGAGATGCTACTACCCCTGAAATGGATCTTTACTGGCTCCCAGTGCAGCAGATTACTGTCATACCAGTGAAAAAGGTCCACAGTAATTATCTTCAATGCACTGCAGTTTATTCGAGAAGGAATTACACAAGTGGTAAAAGGTTACATTAAGCACATAACTCCTATGGTAGACATTAAGAAGTATACATTAAAAGCTATACATTCCTCTTAATGATTTCTTTTCTCCATGTCTGGTCTCCTCAGCCCTCTGGTCTGTCTTGGATTCCCTCAAGGCAAGGCCTTGGCTGCCCTGAAACCCCTCTAGTTCACAGTCCTATTCGAGCCCATGGAGCAGAGTTTTGGCTACTCTGTCTAGCAGCATCTTCAAGAGTCCCAGTCATTTACTTTGCTTGATTCTTATACTCTTTTTCCTCCAAGGAGTCACATGTCTCAAAAACATGCCCAGTGGGCATGTGGTTATTAATTTGATCTGATTAGTATTTTAGAAGAAGCTGGGTGGTGTGATACCGAATGCAGATCACTCCACATTTACTTACTCATCAATCATTCACTCTGGCTCTCTGCGTTGTGTCCTTGCTGTAGGGTCACTATAACTAGGTCGGCCTGAGCTCCACGCTGGAACTTTATGCATGTGATATTTACTTTTGCATGGGCCCATATTTGCCGACCAATAGGTTCAATATTGATTGCACACACAGGCTTTGCCAATCCTTTATCAAATCTGCTTCTGCTTAAAGGGACCCTTCTCCCAGGATCCTCTGCAGCTCTTCAGCCATGTTTAAGTCACATCAAGTTATGCTCACACCATTCGTTAGGCATGGCCACACCAATCTGGCACCATCCCAACAGTCCCCCATTCGATATTCAGTTACCAAAGATAATTGTAATATCACATCAGTCATACCAGCAATTTGTACGTTAACTGTTAGATCATGTGTCTCCTTTTCTGGTTTCTATAAAACTTAAAGCATTGTTTTACAATTATTAGTTGCATAATTCAACAACTCAATCTTATAAGTTTTCCGCAAAGCTTGTTTGAGGAACAACTGGTTACATTTTGATGTTCCTGGGTCACTTTAGTTATATTAACCCATGTTTTACCTTTTATATGTTGTATACTCCCTGTATATGAGGCATGGCATCTTAAAGCACATTGATGTTCCTCAGAACGTTTTCGTCTAGATATTTCCCATCCCTCAAATCGGGTGTTATGGCAATGTCCCTTCACCATTATCCATTCATTTCCTAATTTCCATTCGAACACGGATTCACTGCCATACCCTAATGAACACGTGGTCTGGGTAAACCAATTACAGTCCCACTGACATATGTCCATATTCTCAGCGATGTTATACAATTTCACACTTGCGCCTATATCTATGGCAGGAACCTCAGTCCCATTTTCAAACCAAACTCCTTGAATTCTACATTCTTGGGGTGCTTTGGTTCAAAGGACCTTTCTTGGGGTACATCTGTTTTCCACAGTTCCCCACTTCTAGTATCGATAATTTGGTATTCGTGAATTCCTGACTTATGTAAACAATTAGTTACATTTGAGATCCATACACATCATTTACTATCTGGATCATATTCCCATTCAACTACCAAAGTGTATTCTTTTGATGTTCCTTGCCAGCCTTTTGTCAATATTTTAGAGTTTCACTCTTGTATCCATACAGAAACACATGCTCTATTTATTACATGAAAGGTCCATATTCCTTGAGTGTCTTTTTTTTGGTCCCAAAGGGATTAACAGCTTCTGTTACCATATAGTGCCAAGCTTCTCCATCTCCCACATCCAGTTCTTCCTCCTCATTATAACCTTTACCAGACCTGACCACTTTTTCCAATCTGGGAAACTTTCACGGGAGAGTACATCAGCCACTTTGTTAGAAGCTCCTGAGATGTGTTGGATGTCGAAATCAAAATCTTGGAGAGCTAAAGTCCACCAAATAAGTTTTTTGTTATTTCCCATGGCGGTATGAAGCCACTGTAGTGCAGCATGGTCAGTTTGCAGGTGGAAACGCCGTCCCCAAACATATGGGCTTAGCTTTTCCAGAGCATAGACAATGGCGTAACATTCTTTTTCACTGACTGACCAGTTGCTTTCCCTCTCAGACAGTTTTTTTGCTGAGAAAACCTGCAGGGTGGAATTCTTGATCAGGTCCTTTCTGCATTAAAACTGCTCCCACACCACGCTCGGACGCATCTGTGGTTATTAGGAACGGTTTGTCAAAGTCTGGGGCCCTTAGTACAGGGTCAGACATGAGTGTCGCTTTAAGCTGGTTAAAGGCCCTCTGACACTTTTTGGTCCACTGAACAGCATTTGGCTGTTTCTTTTTGGTTAGGTCTGTCAGTGGGGCGGCGATTTGGCTGTATTGCTGTACAAATCGTCTGTAATAACCGGCCAAGCCTAAGAAGGATTGAACCTGTTTCTTTGACTTTGGGACAGGCCACTTTTGGATAGCATCCACTTTGGCCTGTAGGGGGCTGATTGTTCCTTGTCCCACCTGGTGTCCAAGGTAAGTCACACTGTTTAGGCCTATTTGACACTTCTTAGCCTTAACAGTTAGTCCTGCCTCCCTTATGCGCTCAAGGACTTTGTGTAGATGTTCCAGGTGTTCTGCCCAGGAATCCGAAAATATGGCCACATCATCAAGGTAGGCGACTGCATATTCTCCTAATCCCGCTAGGAGACCATCTACAAGTCTTTGGAAGGTGGCGGGTGCATTTCGCAGCCCGAAAGGGAGGACATTTAATTCATACAGCCCGAGATGTGTGGTGAAGGCTGACCTTTCCTTGGCAGATTCATCTAGCGGTACCTGCCAGTACCCCTTGGTCAAGTCCAAGGTAGAGATGAACTGGGCCTTTGACCTGGTCTTGGGGTTTTCCCACTCTTTGGCATACTTCACAAGACCGGACATAGGTAGAAACATCCTTGCCCATTCCCTCCCAGTGGACTGACCCCCCCCAAACGGTCTTTGGTCCTGTTCACCCCAGCATGGCCACTAGGATGATCGTGGGCTAAGCTCAAGAGCTTGGCCCGGTATTTAGTTGGAACTACCAACTGTCTCTGAGGATGCCAGTCTTCCTGGTGTCCACCAGAAAGAGTTTCCTTGTAGAAAAGTCCTCTTTCTACAACAAACCTGGATCGATTATAAGAGCTGAGAGGCGGTGGGTTGCTCCGTGCCACCGTCCAAGCTCTCTGGAGGCTTTCATCTGCTTCCTGTTCGGTCTGGAACTGTTCCCTTGATGCTGGAGACATCAGTTCCTCATTGGATTGGGCATAGGACATTCATGTTGCTCCCCTTCCATTATTAGAGCCTATGGAAGTAGTGGGGGTTCTTTTACTTTTGTCACCACAAGCCTGCGGTTCTGTAGAATCAGAGCCCACTTAGCCAAGCGATGATGACTTACTCTAATATCAGAAGTCTTCCCTTGCAGAATCAGCTTCACAGGGGTGTGAGCTGTTGTTAAGGCTGATCCCCACTCTGTCACTCCGAGTGCGGAAGTGGGGGCCTGCAAGGATTAAAAAAATTAATACTGGCCACTCCAGGCTTGTATTACACTCCCAAGGTTACAGCTTCTCTCTGACCTTGGCTTGGTAAACGCTGCCACTGCCCAAATGCAAAAACATTCCCTTTGAACCCAGGAAGAAGCACATGGGAATTCCTCCCTGTGGGGTACCCTCAAGCCCTTTCATCCCCCCTCCGGGGAAGAGCTGAGAAAGCCACAGCTAATTTCCTTTGTTTTCTATCAGCTAATCAAGCAACATGCACAAACCCCTTAGGACACCAAAAAATCCAATCCTGTTCTTAAAAAAGGTAAATTTTTTAAAAACAAAAAGGAAAAAAATTACACCTGGAACTTAGCTTTTTGCGAGATCTTAAAAGAAACAATTACAAAAATTAAGCACCCAAGGTAGCTTTCTTGGGGGTTCAGCTTAAAGGTTACAAGCTGTCAAGGTTCCTTCCCCACTCTGAGCTCTAGGGTACAGATGTGGGGACCTGCATGAAAACCTCCTAAGCTTACTTTCACCAGCTTAGGTTAAAACTTCCCCAAGGTACAAATTAATTTTATCCTTTGCCCCTGGATTTCCACTGCCACCACCAAACTTTAACTGGGTTTACTGGGAAATGTAGTTTGGACACAACTTTCCCCCCAAAATCCTCCCAACCCTTGCACCCCACTTCCTGGGGAAGGTTTGGTAAAAATCCTCACCAATTTGCATAGGTGACCACAGACCCAAACCCTTGGATCTTAGGACAATGAAAAAGCATTCAGTTTGCTTACAAGAAGACTTTTAATAGAAGTAAAGGAATCACCTCTGTAAAATCAGGATGGTAGATGCCTTACAGGGTAATTAGATTCAAAACATAGGGAATCCCTCTAGGCAAAACCTTAAGTTACAAAAAAGACACACAGACAGGGATAGTCATTCTATTCAGCACAGTTCTTTTCTCAGCCATTTAAAGAAATCATAATCTAACACATACCTAGCTAGATTACTTTCTAAAAGTTCTAAGACTCCATTCCTGTTCTGTCCCTGGCAAAAGCAGCATACAGAGAGACCCAGACCCTTTGTTTTTCTCCCTCCTCCCATCTTTTGAAAGTATCTTGTTTCCTCATTGGTCATTTTGGTCAGGTGCCAACGAGGTTACCTTTAGCTTCTTAACCCTTTACAGGTGAGAGGATTTTTCCTCTGGCCAGGAGGGATTTCAAAGGGGTTTACTTTATATTTATGACACAAGCAAACAAAAGCATCAGGGGTTAGCAGAGAGGAGATCCACAAGCCAAAATAAACAGAAATAAACCTAATTGTGTCTTCCTAAACATCCCTAATTTACTTACATATTTGGGTTGTTAAAAGGAGTTCTAGATATGATCTGATGGTTTTCATATCTGGTTCAAACTTTACACAGCATTCCTGCTGCCGGTCTCTGCAGCCCAAAAAGCAACAGACAAAGGGAAAGTTTCTTTCCCCATTTTAAAAAGTTCTACCTTCCCATTGGCTCTTTTGGTCAGGTGCTCACTCCTTTTCTTTTACCTGTGGGCTTGTTAACCCTTTACAGGTAAAGCAAGCAGAGAACAGACCAAGAGGGATTTTATCGCTAACGGGCTGGCTGGCTGTCCATCAAAGGGAGCTACTCCCCCCGCCTCTTCATTGGTCACAGCTGTGGTTACAATACTAGGTGCTTGTCCTGTCCTATTTCTATTTCTGCAAGGCCCATATAATAGCCAAGCATTCCAGTTCCCATGGAGAAAATCTGGACTCATGGGGTGTTAATTTGCGGCTTCCATAAGCAACAGGGCGCTGCTTTCCTGCTGCAGTGCTGCACCTGCAGCTCCCAAGCGGTGCAATGCCGGTCACTAAAGAGACGGAGTTGGATCTGGATCTGCTCATGCCGGCGCAGTCATAACTGCTTCCTTTAACTTTCTGAACGCCTCATCATGGTCTGGGCCCCAGGCCCATTGTCGGTTTCTATTTATTAGGGACCACAGGGCTCTGCAAATTTCAGCAAAATTTGGTATAAAATCCTGAACAAATCCCATAGTTCCTAATAACACTCTAACTGAACGCACCTCCACTGCCTTTGGGACGGTACTTAAGATTTGGATTAATACAGTTAAATTGGTGAATACAATTAATGGAAAATGCTTATTAATTCTTATTAAAAGTCTTTAAAGGACAAGGCAACAAATAATCTGCCTAACCAATTGCATAATTTTGTTTGCTTGTTAAATTTTTCAGTATGCATTATTTTCCTAAATTTAAGTTCTTAGAATATCAGGGTTGGAAGGGACCTCAGGAGGTCATCTAGTCCAATCCCCTCCTCAAAGCAGGACCAATCCCCAATTTTTGCCCCAGATCCCTAAATGGCCCCCTCAAGGATTGAACTCACAAGCATTGCTTTAGTAGGCCAATGCTCAAACCATTAAGCTATCCCTCCTCTCTTTAATGTGCTATTTTCTGTATTTGTCTTTAAGTGTAAGTTTTCCTAAAAGTAATGATTTTGTGTGTCACATAACTATTTAAAAAAAATTCATTTTGGTTTTTTATTTTTCACTTATTTACTTTTTGTTTCCACCACAGAATTAATTTTACAAGCAAATTCATATTTTTTTTAAAACATATATATTTTAGTGGTACCACATTATCGTCAATATTATCACGGGGTCATGACCATTATCAATTTGTTATGAACGTTAATCATTTAATGGTTTTTTTTTGTTTCCCCTCCCTTACGTCATTAAAAAAAAAAATTAAAAAACCCTCAACCAATGAATCTAAAAAAAGAAATCAAACAAAAGCTATTAAAACAAACGTCACCATCCTGGCTAGCATCCCCACTGTTTCCTTAGACCCTGGCCCTTCTTCATCCTTATCCTAAAAATATTTTTACCAAACCAGACCCAAAAGCCCAACGTAATCACTTCCACCCACGCCCGCTGAGTCCCAAACACCACCCAAAATGAAATGAAATTTTATCTATGCCAGCAACAATGGCTCCAGCCCAGATCAACTCACATCTTCTCTCCCCACCCCCAGAATAGTTATTACCATCTTTAACACCATCGAAAAGCTGGCACACAAGTGGGAGGAGGGGGGCAGCGTTTCCTCTTACAAACTCTCCCTAGCTAAAAAGAAAACAAAAAATGCTATTAAAATACAAGTGTAACTACAGCTGTGTCAGTCCCAGGATACTGAGGGGAGGGAGAGCTCAGTGGCCTGAGCATTGGCCTGCTAAACACAGGGTTGTGAGTTCAATCTTTAAGGGGGCCATTTAGGGATCTGGGGCAAAAATTGGGGCTTGGTCCTGCTTTGAGCAGGGGGCCGGACAAGATGACCTCCTGAGGTCCCTTCCAGCCCGGATAGTCTAGGATACTAAACAGAGCAGGTGGATGAAGTAAAGTCCCTTCTACAGTCCAAGGAAAGGTATTACCTCACCCACTGTGTCTCATTAAAATAAAAAAGTCTTGCCCCTAACACTTTACACTGGAAGCGCTTTAACCGGCTTTCTTTCCATTCTGCATATTTAATAAACATATTTTACAATTTTAATAGTCTGAAGTTATTATTAAATCACAGACCCCTCCCTTCTCATTCAGATCAACAATAATAAGGAAACAGCAGGTGCCAGAGCAGCAGCCGTGTTCACCGGTAGCCGCAAAAAGAACAGGAGGACGTGGGGCACCTTAGAGGAAATGGCAGAAAGAGTGACAGGTGATCATACACATGATGGTGATTTCTAACCCATGGACAGCAATTCCGTTTCAAGGGTTTGATTGTTTTTCCAAGAGATTTGGGGTCTGACTGTACTAATTTTGTTTTGTTGTTTCCATGTGTTAAAAAAAGTGTAACTGTCCTGTGGATGCGTTCCCATCGGCCACGTGGGATTGCAAGAAGGGGCGGCCCTAGCAGTCTAATCAGACCGTCAAGAGTGGGACTGTTAATGCCATTATTTAGCCAAGAAGTGCGTCTATCAGTAAGAGAATCCAAACTGATGCTAAAGTGAACCATTTCCCCAGCACCCTGTCTACGAACGTAGATCAAGAACTGTGTGTAAGCTTTTATTCTTGCTGTACACAGAATTGAGGTAGTATTTTGCTGAGATTTATGAAAAAAATTATCACTTGATATAATTGTTGCTAGACACTAGGTACAAATTTCAAACAAACTTGGCTAGCAAGTGCAGACTGCAAGGACATGGAAATATTAGAGTAAGAATGAGGCAAACTAGTCTGGGGGAGTTTGTGCCCATGGGAACAGCTTAAGGTATGTACTCCTCAGCTAAAAGTTATATTTCCAGAACCGTCCAGGCTGCTGGTTGTCTCCCTAGAGCAATGGAGTGGAAAGGATTTAACCCAGATCTTTCTATATTTTTGCTGATTAATCTTTCACTCACACCCACTGGTTAATAAATCTGAATGACTGTGATTATTTGACGTCGTATTGATCAAAGAAGAGAACCCTCAAGACCCCGCCTGAGGAGGCCTGCGGGGAGGTCCCGGTGCCCCAGGCTGTTCGGCACTGGCCAGCAGGGGGCGGCAGCAGCACTGACTAGCCCAGCAGCCACATCTGAGCCAGGACATGGGGCCATTCCAGCAACGCCACTGCTCGGAGCACAGCGATTTAAAGAGCCCCACCCCGAGCGATTTACAAGAAGTCGCAGACTAAACCACAAGGGAAGCCTGGACCTTTAGCATCAGAATTTTATTTACTGCCTCAAACACAATCAATAACTGAGCAACTTACAACTGTTGTCCTCAGCCCCTTAACTGAAGGTGACAGGGAGAACTTGGCAGCCGGCTCCTGGCCACGCGTCCCCGCTGCGCTCAGTGCGGTTGTGCTGAACAGGATCTGAGTGTAACGCCTGCAAGGTGCCAGGATGGGGTAGATCCACAGGAACCGCCAGGCTGCTCCTTCTTCCACGCCTGCCTGGCTGCTTAGTTGCTGCCAAACCTGGCTGGCTTCTTGCAGATATTAACCTCCCATTTGGTGCAGCTCTGCATGTGGATGTCCCCCTCCTGCATGTATACGCAGCCAGCTGCTCCTGGGACCTGGAACCTGCCAAGCACAAGCCCCGTCTTACTGCCAGCCCTGGGGGGACAGCCGCAGGCTGGGGCATTTGCCCCTTCTCGGCTGCACTGGTAAGAATTGTCTTCAAGTGCATTCACCATAGTGCATAAACAAGAGGGGCCAGACGGACAGTCCTGGTGAGTCTCCCCTGCCCGGCACCTGGGTCGTCACTGACCCCTGTGCAAAGTGGGAGGAAAACCACACCTGAATGCTGCTATTTAACACCCACTTTGCCTGACACACAGGGCCAGGCTCTGGTGAGTCAGTCCCCAGCTAGGTCTCTGCTAAGTTTTTACACAGCCCCCTCCGTCACCACGTGTCTCAGTGCCAGGTAGGAGACGACGAGAGCGGCAGGGACTGGGGGCTGGTGAACAGCTGTCTAGTGTGAGGGAGACTCTGCACGAAGCCACCTCCTGGATGGGGACGGCGCAGGGACACTAGTAATAACCGATGCCTGGCCCTTTCCAGCCAAAGGTCCCAAAGCGCTTTGCAAAGGCAAATGGTGTCACTCGAGCTGCTCAGAAAATGCCCATTATTTCCCTTGGGGACATTTGTTTAAATTGTGGGTTTCTTACATTTCCTGTACATGGATTTTTTGATGGAAAACCAAAATGTCCTCTCCCAATTTTTGTTTTGCTTTGGTTTGGTTTTCCAACATCGTTTTGGGTACACAGTTTCAGCCTTGGATAAAAATGTCTGCTTTCTCAAAACCAAAACCTTTTACTGAACACTGAAAGGTTTTATCAAAACCTTTTTCATTTCTATTGGCGAGCGTTGACAAGAATTATAATTTTCCACAACAGCCATTTGCCAATGACCAGAACGTCCGAGTGGAAAATGAGGGGTCGGCTCTGACTGGTTTCCCCATCGACAGGGGAGGAGCCACCCCATTCAGAGCTGGCACAGAGCTCGACCAGTGCCCCTGGGTGGGCGAGGAGAGACGTACAGCTGGAAGGAGAAAGGGGAGCCGTCAGCCCACGTCCAGTTCCCGATGTCATTGTCGTAGTTCAGCCCTGTCCAGAAATTGAAGAAGTGCTGCTGACCGTGTCGTATGCGGCCCGCTTGGAGGTCTCGCGTTTCAGGAACGCCTGCCCCAGAAAGCAAGGGACAGCGATAAATCCTGAGTCCCCCTTTGAAGGCATCTGGGTGAGAACGGGGGCTCAGTCTCTCTGGAAATCAGGGCATGGATCTAATTGTGTAAATATGCGAATAGGAGCCTGAATCTAGGACTTTCCCTGGGGCACTCAGTGAGTCAGTGGTACAGAAGCCGGATCTCCCTGCTCCTGGCCCCTGCTTCAACCCTTCCTGGGATGGATCTGCGAAACAGGGGACTACTCCCATCAGCCCCTCCCCAATGCACATCCCCTTCCTCCTGGCCAGGTGGGGGGAAAGGTCCTGAATCCGGAAGTGTCTGGCTCTGCTAGGGAGGCAGCAGCCCCATGGCTGGCCAGGGGCTGCGGGGAAGCTGGCTGCAGAAAGGATTCCTCTGAACCCACAAGCGGAGCCGTGTGTGGAGCAGCCTGTGCGTGCCGGACATCGCAGCTGGGGCAGGTCTGTGTCAGCCTTATGGGGGAAAAGCGGTGGCTGGGCAGCGAGCCAGCGCAGAGGGGCCGCAATGCGAGAAACTAACTGAGCCTGGCTTGGAAACCCACAAGCATCTGTTGGTTTGACTGGAGACTGGACTGGAGAGGACCCTGCAGGCACCAGCCTGGAATAGCCCCGAACCTCGACTGGACTGAAACAAGAGCTGCTATTGCTCACCTCAGCTGTAACCGTTAAGCCTCCGGACCTAGGGAATCGGCAACCCTCCCTGCGCGGCCAGCCCAGTACAATTCCCTTTCCCTGAGCCAGGGATCTGGGGCCCACCAGGGCAGGCACCTACAAGGCCAAGCTGCTGAGCCACCTACAGTGCTGGCCCCAAATCGCTGTCCAGCTAGCGTGCTACTGGCTCCCTTGGGGCTTGGTGTGCTCCAGCCCCCCGCAGCCTGGACAGTTATACCCCAGACCGTCTGTGGAGGGGTGCACTACCCCTTTAAGGGACAGGCTGGGGGGTAATCAAGGGGGTGCGGCCCTAGGGCTGGGCTATTTAAACAGGAACAGGAAGGTAGCTGTGCAGGAGAGAGGGGGTGGAAGCCGTGCAGGAGAGGACCTTATGAACAGCTTGTTCTAATTGCTCCTGTCCTGAAGCCTCAGTCAAATTGGACGTTCTGTTTGGATAATGTGTGTGTTGGTCTCTGCTTGCCCCGGGCTGTTGAAGCAAACCTGTTCCCTCTCTACTCGTGGGGAATTCAGGTGGGGCCCACCTGCAGCACCACCCTAGGCCACAAGGCAGCTTGTAGGGGCAGCCCAAACCTTTACACCGTCCTCCTCCTCTGGGCTGCCCGCAAACAAGATCCCCACATATCATTCTTGACTGGAAGCAGGAATAAAAGCCAGAGCCAAGGGCCCAGGAACTGCCAAATCAGAGCGCAGCGATGGCCCATCTCATGCAGTAGCTCACCGCCACGAGGGGCCAGTGCTGGGTGCCTTACAAGGAGGGGTAAAAGGCCCATAATGCATCTTGCCCAGTGTGCAATACGGCAGCATAAAGGTTACTCCTCCCTGGCCACCCAGCCAGCTGATCTGTTTATGCCCTGAAGCACAAGGATCAATGGCCCTGAGCCTCAGATCCTAGCTCATGTTGCTACACTCGGAAATGCTCTTCTCATTCAGGCAGGAATCTGATCCTTTCCCAAATCTCCCTAAATTATTTGCCTCAGTATCCTGCAGAAGTGAGTTCCATAGATAATTATCTTGCCTTTCTCACTTGATTGTTAGCTCACAAAGCTCAGTCATTTGCAATGGGTTTCCCAGACACTAGTTCTATCTAACAAGGCCTAACTGTTCTTTAAATGCACGTTGTGCTCCTGAAAGGATCTGCAATGACAGAAGCAGAGAGTGGACTCAGAAGGCAAACTCCCTCCTCCTCGTGCTCTGCATGGTGACTTCTATAGAGGAAGAGGTGTTAGCTCCCGTAGCCTATTTCATCCTTGGACTCTAATGAGGGTGACAACAAGGAGACCAGTTAACAACACCTGCCCCACTGGGAACTCAATGGAAGGTGTCACTACTGAGCTGGGTCTGGGCTGGAACGGGTGCATTAGAGGTGAAAGGCCTCTTGTCCCATTCCACATCCCCCTGAGCCAGTCAGTCGCCCCTTTGCTTCTCCCCAGATTGCCACAGACACTCAGTGTGTACGTAATTTTGCCATTGGCACCATTCCTCTGGAGGTGGCTCTGGACCAGCTCCTCCTGGGTGTCTGTCTTCACCAGACTGTCCGACATCGCAGCACAAGCGTCTCTGCTTTCCTGCCAGGTTTTCTCTTTCTCAGACAGCAAGTAACAGCTGGCTGCCCGCTGGACCCAGTCGATGTCACACGTGCTGCAGTTGTACCCTGGAAGAAAGGGGAGAACAGACAGGCTTTCAATCCTTGTTCTCCGAGAGCATTTTCTTACCACAGCTTCGCGCTGCTGGGTGTGAAGGATGATGGGAAATTCCCCTCGCTTAGAATTCTAAACCGCTGACCCATCCCGGCACACGTCTTCTCACACTGAGCACTTCAGCTGGCCCTACCGCCTTGGACCATCAGCTCCTTTGTTCAAGCAACAAGTAGGATGCGCAGTAAACTCGTACCATGAGTTCTCATTTCAGTGGGGAGGGCCGGTCAGGGAGGGAGGGACAGTTATAGCCCCTCTCTGAGAACAGGAGTTATAGGAAGATGGAGACAAGAATTGGCACTGAGATGTCACGGGGATGAGCACAGTATGAGTAAGATATTCAGACAGATCAGATAAAGATCTGGAACAATGAAAATAGGTAGGAAGCTAGGGATGGATGGATGGAAACAAAGAGAAGGATATGGAGAAGTGAGAGATTAGCTAAGCATCCAGGGATGGACAGACGGATAGACAGAAACAGATAAGGATACAGGGAGAGAGATTAGCTAAGGCTCTGATGGAGGGGGGGATGAATAGGTGGGTGGGTGGAGTCTTTTTCTTTCCCCCCCCCAAAATGGTTATTATAACACACCCCCAGAGGCTCTAGCTGTGGTTCTTTACTCAGACCGGTTGTCAGCAGCTCCACGGTGTCTGACAGAATTATATTTTCCACTTCCATGACCTCCAGCTGTTGCTTTGATTTCTGGGAAAACCTGGTAAACTTTAAAGGCACAAGAAATCTCACAATACAGTGGGGTGCCCAGAGCCAGGGGACTCCTACAGCTCTGATCATCTTGGGGCCTTTACAGCCTGAGATGGACTGTGACCATGTGGGGGCAGAGTGCCACCTACTGACTGACAGAGGGAATGCAGGGCTTACGTCTCCTTTTGCTTGCACCAATTTTACACTAGTCAGATTCCACCGACATCAGGGGAGATGTTCCTTATTCACCCAAAGGGAGAGGGGAATCGACACCATTATTTTGAAACTGGAGTCTCTGCAGGAAAGAGCGGAGATGGGCGCTCCCTGCGTTTTATCCAGTAACAGCCATCACAGTGCTTGGCACTTGCATGTTGTATACATCAGATGGGGCTTACAAACGCTCAATCATTACATGACGGATGACAAAGACCTATTTGGCCACCGGATCCATCCCCCTGCCCCGGAACAGAACCGTCAACATTTACGTTGAGGATATTCTAGCAAATGTACTCAAGGTTGTACGTTTGTAGAGGGAGATCAGCAGCATCCCACGTCTCAGATGTCGCCGGGCAAATCCTTATTTCTACTTACCTATATCTAAGCAGGTATTTATACAGCCTGTGTCACCGTAGGATCAGATTTCAGAGGGGCAGCCGTGTTAGTCTGTATCCGCAAAAAGAACAGGAGGACTTGTGGCACCCTAGAGACTAACCAATGTATTGGAGCATAAGCTACAGCTCAGTTCATCGGATGCATGCAAAAAAGCTTAGGCTCCAAGGTTAGTCTCTAAGGCGCCACAAGTCCTCCTGTTCTTTTTTCATCGGCTCAGAGCGCCTCCGGGCACACTCTTAGGGGAGAATGTCTCTCTGGATCCATCACCGTGGGACCCAGGCACCTCCAGTCAGAGGTGCTGGAACGAGGGGTACTTGCAGTGCTGAAGCACCCCCTGGTTTGTTTCCATCCTATCCAGGGTTGACAGTTTGGTTCAGTGGCTCTCAGCACCCCCACTACTCCAGTTGTTCCCACTCCCCTGCCTACCGTTCCCATTCCGATGGCCATGGCAGTGCCCTTGGCTCCTGATGGTCCAGGAGCAGTTTAGAACCAACCGGGGCAGCCAGAATCCCCTGTGGTAACACCTTTGTCCTTTGCCTATCCAGAGGTCCCTGATCTACCATGGACCCCGAAACACACCAGCTAACGCACCTTCTCTGATCCCTGTCTGAGTGTCTCTCCACATGCACCTCATTGTGCCTATTATCGTAGTCTCTATCCTGAATGAAGGGTCACGCTTATACATGCCCAAGGATGGATGTCGCTCTCCACCCCATTTACAGCCACCTCTGCAGGTTGGATCAGTCTAGGTGGATGTTTTCCAGGGCAGAACCTTGCCCAGAAGCTACTACAGAGAGGCCTCGCTCCAAGAGGCGGGTCTTGTACTGGGCATTAAAATGGCAGGACTCAGGCCTAATCTGATCCCCAGTGACAGTGAGAATGCTCTGGCCCCACCTCCCCTGAGCTGGGGCGGCAGGTTTGTAGAAATTTTGGTGGTGCCCAGAACGCTCAGAGCCCGCTCCCCTCCCGAACTCCGCCCCCCACCTGCCTAAGGCTCTGTGAGGGAGTTTGGGTGGGGGGAGGAGGTCTGGGGTGCAGGTCCTGGGTTGAGGCAGGGAATTGGGGTGTAGGATGGTTGAGAGGTTGGGCTTTGGGATGGAGTCTGGGTTGCAGGCTCTGGGATGGAGTTTGGGTGCTGGGTTCAGGCTCCGGGCTGGGGTGCAGGATGGGTGGAGGGGTGCAGGCTCTGGGAGGGAGTGCGGGGGGCTGGGTGCAGGCTCTGGGAGGGAGTTTGGGTGCTGGGTTCAGGCTCCGGGCTGGGGTGCAGGATGGGTGGAGGGGTTGAGGAAGGGAATTGGGGTGTAGGATGGTTGAGAGGTTGGGCTCTGGGATGGAGTCTGGGTCGCAGGCTCTGGGATGGAGTTTGGGTGCTGGGTTCAGGCTCCGGGCTGGGGTGCAGGATGGGTGGAGGGGTGCAGGCTCTGGGAGGGAGTGCGGAGGGCTGGGTGCAGGCTCTGGGAGGGAGTTTGGGTGCTGGGTTCAGGCTCCGGGCTGGGGTGCAGGATGGGTGGAGGGGTGCAGGCTCTGGGAGGGAGTGCGGGGGGCTGGGTGCAGGCTCTGGGAGGGAGTTTGGGTCCAGGCTCTAGGCTGGGGGTACAGGTTCTGGGCGGGAGATTGGGGGCCAGAGAGGGGGTGTGGGCTCTGGAAGGGGGTGGAGGGTGCTGGCGGCGGAGGGGACTGCCATCACATGTGGCTTCCTTCCTCCCCTGCTGCCCCTCGCCATAGCCTCACTGGGGGTGGGGGATGGGGCTGCCCCTTGCCCAGTGTTTGCAGGAGTGGTGGCGGGGGGATCACAGGGTCAAACGCTCACCGAAGCCCCAGCAGCTGCTCAGGTGAGTCAAGGGGGTCCACTCCAGATGCCTCGCGCCGGAAGCCCCCTCGGCGTCTGGTGCCGGGGGAGGAGAGGGCTGCCAAGCCCGTGTGAGCCTCCTCCCGCTCCCGAGGTGCAGGAGCAGCCGCAGCTGCCTTGGCCTGCCCCCCGCCTCTTGTGCGGTGCTGTAGCCGCCGGCAGCAGAGGCCAGGGAGAGCCGGGCCGCTTTCACCCAGGCAGGGGCGTGCCGGAGGCCGGGGCGGGGCAGGCGGGGGCTGCTCCAGGGGCCACTCCAGACAGGGCCAGGGGAGAGACCCAGCTCCAAACACTGGTGGAGCAGGGCCCCCCAGCCCTGAATATTGCTGGAGCCCAGGCACCACAAGGGAATTCAACTCACCACCCCTGTCCCTGAGTTTCACTCTACAGGACCATCAGAGGGTGAATTCCTTAGCAACCCTTCCCGCCTCCCCAACCAGAACACAGAGCTATGGCTGACTCCTGGCTTCCACTTAGGGTTAGGGTGACCGTATTTCCCAAAGGGGAAACTGGACACTGTGTGGGGCTGGCCCAAGCCCCTCTGCAGTCGCTCCAGCCCTGCCTGCCCCTTGTGCAAGCCCGGCCTCCCCCATCCCCCGTGTGGGGCTGGCATCGCCGCAGCCCCCTGCACGTTCCTCCATACGGCACCCAACTTTTTTGACAAAAGTGGGCATTTGTCCCGTTAGCTCTCGCCAGCTGATCAACAGTGTAGCCTGGATGCCCTGATCGTCGGAGCCCTGGGCGCTTGGGACCCCTGCAACGAGCGTGTGCTGCGGACCGGCGGGATCGGTCGACGCTACGCACGGCTCTTGCGGTGCCTCATGGTCTCGGACACCATCCGATGGTCCAGGGACATCTACATCGACCACATCACCGGCCACCGACAGCACCAGGAGGCGTGAGCCGGTACGACATCCTGCATCCACTACGGGAAAAGGACTGAGAGACTTTTCCCATTGGACCATATGAACTGGAACCATAAACTCACGGAACATTAAATCCCACCAAATGAGGGTAGATCCATCCTCATCATCGTATCCACTCATTATACTCCACACCTGAACATAGCCATGATGTGGACAACACACCCCCATAGCTCAATGTCTGCACTTTGACCCGCTAAACTTTTACCCCCAATTGGGGAGATTGCAGATGATGTATTCCTTACGCCACTCGCTCCTAAACCGAATTTCACACCCCTTGATAATCTGTACCTTATTCCCTGATAACCAGAAACTTCTATGCTTAAACTCTGTACCGTTTTCTTTTTACTTCAACATCATCTTAATAAAATTATTAAATCTGTTGCTTTGGTGCCCTTGACGCTCTTTGACTTTTCCTTCTGCTTCCCTCTCCAGCGTGTAAAGAGAAACCTGAGAGCACGCAGGTGAGAGTCCTTGTTTCTGTTCAGTGATTATTAGGGCTGCAGTCCCGGCGGAGGGGTCTAGGGGCTAAGCCTTCGCTGAGAGGTGGGGACAGTGTGGCAGCGAGGAAGGGGCAGCTGCGCAGACGTTCCCTGCTGCCCAGTGAAATCACCGAGAACTGGGGCTAGCGGGGGGACCTCAGGGCGTGGCTGTGAGTGGCAAGCAGTGGGGGTGGTAGCGGGTAGGGTAGCAAGCGGCAGCCGAGATAACAGCGGTGCTCAGCAGTAGCAGAGGGCAGTGGCATGTGAAGGCCGAGATGGCACCAGCAGCCATGAGCCAATTGCAGAGGCCGGGGCCGGCGCGGCGGCATGGCTCAATCTCTCCCCCCTCTTCCAGGGTGGGAAGTGAACCCGGGTGAAGGCTACGCTGGAGTCTGGGGCTTCCCTGGCCAAGATCAACCCTCTGTGAGAGGGGTGGATCAGAGGGAAAGGGGCTTGGTGTGTTAAAGGGACAGCCATTCGTTGGACTTTCACATCGCAAGGTTGGAAACTGAGCCAAAGGACACTGCCCATCACAGTGTGGGGTGGGTGTTTACTTATGGTTACATGCTTTTGAAAGTGGTTGTGGTGTTTTCCCAAATTAATGCTGGATTCCCTTTCCCTTTTTAATACAAGTTTTCTTTTGTCACACACAGACTCAGTCCTTGCGAATGGGGAAATATTGCCCCTTAGAGATGCCCGGGGATGGGTTTAGTTTTCCCAGATGACTGGCTCAAGCCAGTTGTTTGGTATTGGCACCTGCAGCTCCATGGGAATCGTTTGCCTGGTTCTCTGCCCTCGATCTGTGTGTGGGGGACGGGACTCTCCCATCATTGAGGGGTGAGGGGGGAACGGCCAGCACCCTAAGGTCACACCTAGAGCAATTTATTTAAAGAGGATGCAAAGCTGCGGTTGCTTTTTGTCGGTGCCTGAGGCCTGGGCTTGCGAGGGTTAATGGGCCCTGACCAGCTCCCGGCTTACAGCATCTTGCTGGAGATGCACAAAGGGCTCCTTAAAGGTGCAAATACCACCATAGGGGAGAGGTGGGTGGTACAGAAGAGAGATGATGGGTTATACCCCTTAGTGGGTATGTGGGGCAGTACATGATGGGTAATATGGGGCATTTCCATCATCACACTCAAAGAAACTGTCAGGGATTTGCCTTTAGTAGGATTCTCTGCCCCGGCTCCCATCTCCACTGCATCCCCATCTAACCTTCCCTTCCAACCTGGCAATAGCACTGTCCTGCTTAGAGTAATTCCGGCAGGAGTTTGCTCGGGAGGCGAAAACACAGCCTGGCCGAGAATGTGCTGCCTTGCAGTTCAGTGTAATAAATGTATCAGGAAATGAACGGCAGCCCAAATCCCATCTCCCGGCCGCCTTCCTATGGCCTGTCCCTAGCATTGCCCCTTCTGCGGTCCGGCTCAGGGAAAGCCCTTTTGGGCTATTCCCAGAGGGAGAGCTCAGTGACTGGCTCCCGTCACCGAGTGTCCGAGGCTCAGGGGCTCAGATCTGTGCTGACTGTGAAGGCTTTAAGCGATCACTGTGACCCTACCCAGCGTGGGGAAGGTTTGGGGCTCTGAAGTTGAACCCCGAGAAAGCCAATAGCCCCCTGCCGCCTATAGGATCGTTGCTCCCACAAAAAACCAGCCCCAAACCCTGGGCCAGGTGGGGGGAAGCCTTGTCTCTTTGCTGTTATTCCTAGGGACAAAAGTACCAGCGCGGCATGCCCTGCTGCCCGCACCAGAGCTCGGGCTGCAGGGCCTGAGATAAAGATGGGGGCAGCCCAGCTCTAGGGAAACAAGAAATCAAGGTATCCTGTCCCAGGAGCCTCCAGCTCGCCCATCTCCAGCAGCACAAGAGCAGTCCCCCAGCTCCAGGGGTAAGGTGACGTGACCCAGTGGTGCTGGGATTGGGAGGTTCATCCCAGAGCTGCAGCGGGGAAAGCCCAGCCTGCTTAGGGTGACCATATTTCCCAAAGGGAAAACGGGACACCGCACGGGGGGCTGGCCCAAGGCCCCCACCTCCATGGGGCTGGCCCCAGCCGTTCGCCCAAAGTGCGCCTCACAGACTGTCACTGGACACTCAAAGCCTGCTGACCCCCTGCTCGAGTCTGTCGCTGGTCACTGGAACCCTGTCTGCCCCCCCCCACTGGAACCATTCCCCCCCCCCGCCCCTGCACGGGGCTGGCATCTCCACTCCCCCCCGTACGTTCCTCCGCACTGCACCCCACTTTTTAAGAAAAGTGGGCATTTGTCCCGTTTGCTCTTGCCAACTTGAGACAATGGGATAAATGTCCACTTTTGTCAAAAAAGTCAAGAGGGCCAGGTTGGGGCTTAATAAAAGGACAGTCCCAGTCACAACAGGACGAATGGTCTGCCTACGCTGCTCCTACAGTAGAGCAGATAGGAGGATGCCTCCTGCTGCCCCTCCCTGCATGCTGAGTGACCCCCCTTTCCTCCTGTAAATCCCTCACTCCCACCTTCATGAAACCTCTCTGCAGCCGTCCCTTTCATAGCGAGCGCTTGGCTCCTCCTTGAGCTGGGACCCTCGTCCGATGGACAGAGTTTGTCTGACACAGGGTCCTTTCTGCTCCTGCTTTAGTCAGTGGCAACCCCACCCGCTGCACTGATTGCAGCAGGCTCAGGATCAGGCCCTTAGACTGTGGTTGAGGAAGAGGCAATTCCCCTTTCTTTCATGCCAGGGTTGCTGGGTGCCCCCGCTCCCTTCTGCTGTTCCCTCCTATACCAGGGGCTCTGTGTGCCATGTAGAATCCGTGCAGAAAGCAAAGATGGGAATAATTGTATAGACACACTACAGGCACTCAGCGATGCAAACACAAAGGCTGTTAGAAGAAACTCCACACCTATTTGCTGCGTGGATGTTGGAAGGCCGCAGAGCTGGAGGGTAGGTTTGCTTAGAGACAAGGATGGTCTCGCCGTCCCCTCTGAGTAGAAACAGCTGCTCAGTATCAGAAGCTAAACTCTCCTCTGTGGTGTTGCCTACAAAACACTTGACAACGGCTGGGTTGCTGGTGGGCTGAGACCACTGTCCATTTTGCTGACCAATATTGTCTCCTTGTGCTCCCCCGTCTGTCTGCTGGTTCCCTCCTGTTGTCTCTTGTCTCAGACTGTGGACTCTTCGGGGCCAGACAGAATCAGGTCCTGGTCCACGTTGTGTGGAGCTCCTAGGTGCTACCACAATACTGTAACCCAAACACCTCAAGTGTTCTGCTTCTGAGCAGCAACCCTTCCTGAAGTCTCTGAATCAGAGATCGACAGGAGGTTACTAATCCCTTGCAGGTCCCCTCTGCACCCGTCTGTCAGAGTTTGCCCAGGAAGAACGCCACCCACACTGCTGTTTGAATGTAAATGTTCCTTTAATTAGTGAGGGAGGATGTAAAGGGAGGAAGGGAAGGGAGGGGAATAACAATAGAACCTTAATTTAACATTCACACGCAGGCAAGCACACGAGGTGGTCATTGGAAACCTTCTACCTTAACTTCTCCACAGGTGACACGGCTGGATGATTGATTCCTAGCTGAGCCGGATCAGACGCCTCCTCTGACAAGGACCGCTGACGATGGAGTTCAGGTGAGCGTCCCTGACACCAGTTTCCCACCCTAACCCCTTTGTGCCGTTGTGACTGCTAGTAAGAGCCTCCTCGAAGCGTCTGCGAGTGTGCTCCCCAACAAAACAACAAACCCTGACAACAACACACTCACCGGTAGCAGCAGCTGTCACAGGCTGACAGCTAGTCCCTGCTGTTACGGAGAGAGAGGTCCTGACTGCTGCTGTACTTAAAGTCACAGCTCAGCAGGCAGCAACCTTCTCCGTCTCCTGAGAAAGAGCCCCATCCCTACCCCACCGGCTTTCCTATATACCCTTCCCATTGCTAGGGCACTCCTTTCTTTGAGTCCCGCCCTGTGCCTTTTGCAGGGAACTGAAACTTCACAAATCCTATGTTCATGGACAATCTCAGGACACATAAACATATGACAACCATCACATAATAAAAACCTACACATAACCCTTATTAATTATGTACACGCACCTGACATGGATATGTCCCAAGCCTGCCCAATTTAATTAAGGGGCCTCGTTCTTTACAAGACACGTAGCTAATAATAATTATAAGAAGCAGCAGCAGGATGTGCCGTGGTCTGAACTATTCAGGGGACCCAGAATCATTTGCAACCCGAACGTCATTGTTACACAGGTGGGGAAAGTGACTTGCTTCAGAAGGAGGTCTTGCTGTGTCCAGAGAAGGGAAAGGATCCCCTGTTTTCTCCACATCTTCAGTCTCCTGCTCTGTTGTTGCCACCAGTGGATCTCCCCATGTACCACGGACTTTCATTCTCTTGAATGAAGTCACGTATGGCCTCAGCCTCAGAGGTCTGGGAGCTCTGCTGGAATTCTCCTGCCACCTCTTCCAACCTGCTTTTCAGTTGTGGCCTCTCCAGGTAGTTGTCTGGAATGGTGAAACCTGCTTTGTACATCTTAGCTGCCTCCCACACTGACTTCTGCTTGTAGAAGAGGAAATCCCCCCAGTGAAGGTAGACTGCCTGCTGACACCTCTTGCTGAGGCTGGGCATTTCACTTAGGAGATTGAGATAAATCTCTTCTTGGTAGTGAGGTGTGTTTTCTCCATACATTTCAGCTAAAGCCAGCCTTGAAAACACAGAGGCTGGATCTTTCTGCACAGCCTTTTTGAAGGCCTCAATAGCTGCTGCCAATATTTCTTCTCTGCCTGACTTGGCCTTCTCCAGTTGTTTCTTGTAGCAGACGCCAAGGTCATAGGGAAGGAGATGGTAAGTGGGGTTCAGTGAGATTGCTCGCTGTAGGATAGCAATTGCTTGTTCTGGGAATTCTGGTTGAAAGAACTTGGCTGCATTTCTCAGGACCTCAGGGTCCAGGCTATTCTGAACAACATCTTCTAAGAGGGCTTCGGCTTCCTGTCTATTTGCCCTCTTCAGGATCTTGGCTAAATACACCTTAGCTTCATAGTTTTGCTGCTGTTCATGGAGAATGGCAGCCAACTTCTTTTTGGCTGCTTCCCGATGTACAGGCTTGTGTGAGTGAGTCCATGATGCAAAGACCGCAATTGCCAACCCAGCAAGTAATTCCCCATTTGCTTTGTCTTCTCTTAATGCCATTTGGAAACACTCTGTGGCTTCAATGCCATTACGGAAGCCTGCTGCCAGGAGAGACCAGCCTTTCTGTGCATGTATCTCAGGGATCTGAGCTGCATGTGGAGAGCGGCTCTTCAGGGAGCTGCAGATCTTTCTAACCTTGTCCAGGTAAAACTCAACCAAATCATAGTGGGCCAAGTGATAATAGATCCAGGCGTAGTTTCCATAAATGACCAGGACCTGCCGGGGGAAGTTATCTGGATGATCTCTTTGCAGAATCTCTTCGGCTTCTCTCAGGCTTTGCAGAGCGTCTTCATATTGCCCTTGCAGGTGGCAGAAATAAGCCTGCATGGCAAGGAGCGTGGGCTGGTTCTGGTAGTGAGTGTGGGCAATCCTGAGAGCCAGAGTTTGGAGGATGTGAGCTGCATGTACCTTGTCTCTGATTTCAAAGTTCCAGGTGAAGTGGCACTGGAGGGCCTGCAGCTTCTCCTTCAGACGCAGGGTGCTGCAAAGAGAGGGGAAAATGAGACTTCATCTGGGCTGAATGAATTTCCACTACATGCTACAATCATTTACACAAAGGCTAGTTCCCAGCCCGCTGGCAGCGTAAAGCGAGTGTAAATGGAAAGGCCCCTTCACACGGCCAGGGTGCTGTGAAATGGCCACAGGGGTGTCTACCCTGCAGTGAAAGGTGGGATAGCAGCATGGGCTGCCCTTTCGGCACTAGCTGTAACCTAGATATCACAAAAAGAAAAGGAGGACTTGTGGCACCTTAGAGACTAACCAATTTATTTGAGCATGAGCTTTCGTGAGCTACAGCTTACTTCATAGGATGTTGCTCACGAAAGCTCATGCTCAAATAAATTGGTTAGTCTCTAAGGTGCCACAAGTACTCCTTTTCTTTTTGCGAATACAGACTAACACGGCTGTTACTCTGAAACTAGATATCACAGCTAAAAACAGCAGTGACGGATGGCAGCACGGGATCTGCAAGCCCGTCTGGCCCCCCGGGTATGTAGTATTGTTTCTAGCCCACATCCGGGTCTGTGCCACTGCGGCTTCACTGCTCGTTTTAGTCCCACTAGTTAGATTAAAGCTCGCACGGGGATGCCTACCTGAGCTAGACACACCTGCGACTGCACTGTAGCCATAACCTTAGTATCAATGGGAACGGGGCCCACTCTAGTCAGTAGGCAGGAGAGAAATGTAATGGGGAGATTTTGAGGGTCGGCAGAATGTAAATATTCTTTCTCCGGACATTTAATTGTGGCAATCTAGGCCTGTTACACCCCTCCCCCTGCTGTGAGTCCTGTGTGCAGTGCAGATGTGGTCGCCCCATCTCAAAAAAGATATATTGGAATTGGAAAAGATTCAGAAAAACAAAATGATTAAGGGTCTGGAATGGCTTCCATGTTAGAAGAGATTAATAAGACTGGTACTTTTCAGCTTGGAAAAGAGATGACTAAGGGGGGGATGTGATTGAGGTCTATAAAATCATGACTGGTGTGGAGAAAGTAAATAAGGAAGTGTTATTTACTCCTTCTCATAACACAAAAACTAGGGGTCACCCAATGAAATGAATAGGCAGTAGGTTTAAAAGAAACAAAAGGACATATTTCTTCACACAACGCACAGACAACCTGTGGAACTCCTTGCCAGAGGATGTTGTGAAGGCCAAGACTATAAGAGGGTTCAGAGAAGAACTAGATAAATGCATGGAGGACAGGTCCCTCAATGGCTATTAGCCAGGATGGGCAGGGAGGGTGTCCCTAGCCCAGGGGTTCTCACAAGACATTTTTGGTGGCCTCAGAGCGCAGCCACCAACTCTTGCTGGTGGCCGCACTGACACATTTTTCCTAAAAGACGTAATTAACTTTAGGGAAAAGCAATTAAATGTGCCTCACAGATTTACATCCAAATCAGAGTGATTTATATTTGTAGGGGGGTTGTTTTTTTTTGCAGAGTCAATAACAAAAATAACACTGTCTCCCCCCATCCCCCCACCCCACCATGCAGGGCTTTTAATGGGTCCTGGGGCTTGCTGTGCAAAGTGATATCCTGTATATTTGTTTATATCGCAGCCCGCTTCGTAGCTCCCTGGGAGGCTATGGAAAGTGATAAGTGCTATTAAGAAACACACAGGTATCCCTTTTCACAGATAGCTAGTAAGTCTGCTGTGAAAAGTGATACTTGCACGTTTGGTAATATCACTTTTCTCAGCAAGCCCCAGGACCCATTAAACCCTGGATGTGAGGGGGCAAAGGGGGAGGCAGCAGGAGCCAGAGGCGATGGTGGGATGGGTGCAGGGCCGGGGGAGGCTGCAGGGTACTGGGGGGGCGGTGGAGAGGGCAGGATGGATGCCGGGGCTGTGGGAGGCAGCAAGGGTCCGGGGCAATGGGGGTGAGAGTGGATGTGAGACCAGAAAGGCAGCAGGGTCCAGGGGCACGGGGTGGGAATGGATACAGGGCTGGGGGAGGCAACAGGGGCCGGAGCAATGAGGGTCAGTGATGAGCCCCACTGTTGCGTGGCCAGAGCCAGGGCCAGGTGTCTGTTGCCATGCAGCCAAGGCTCAGTGTCTGAACCTGGAGCTGGGGACAGGTCCTGCATGGCCGGAGCCAGGGATCGGAGCCGGCTGCCATGCACCTAGAGCTGTGGGTCAGCACCCAGGGCTATTGCCTGCCGCCGCGTGCCAGGGCTGCAGCCAGAGTCAGCGTCTGCCATTGAGTGGCTGGAGCCAGTGCTCGCTGCTGTGTGGCCAGGGGTCGGCACCTGGGGCCAGCTCCCGCCGCTACGTGGCAGGAGCCCAGGAACAGAGTTGTGGGTCGGTGCCTGGGGCCACGTGGCTGGAGCCCGGGGCCAGCGCCCACCCCCGCACGGCCGGAACGGGGGCCAGAGGCAGTCTGAAGCTCTGCCGTCAGACCCAGGGGACAGCACCTGCTGCCCCATGGCCAGAGCCAGGGGTTGGTGCCCAAAGCTCGGCGGCTGGAGCCCACTGCCGTAAGGCTGGGGCTGGGGGTTGGTACCTGTGGCCAGCGACTGCCACTGCACTCTTGGACCCCGGGACTGGAGCCAGGAGCCAGAGCCCGTTGCCACCCAGCTGGAACCAGAGGCTGGACGCTGAAACCCCACAGCTGGAGGCCAGGGCTGTGTGGCTAGAGCTGGGGGGCGGGGGGTATCAGGACCCGCTGCCCTGCGGTCGGAGCCTGCAGCCACACAGCCAGGTTCCTGAAGTCCCGCTGCTGGAGCCTGCAGCCCAAACCCCTTTCCCCAAGATGGGTCAAGAACTCGCCTCGCTCCTGCAGCGTTGTGCCCCACGTCTCTCCAGAGGTGGAGCAGGGCAGCACATCCAGGTGTGACAAGGAGGGAGAGGGAGGGGCCGATGCTTTGCGCCCCCGGAGGCTGTCGTAGCCGCACAAAAAGCCCCTGGTGGATGCATGCAGCCACATCATACACCAGGAGGAGTGATCCTTAGATACTGAATCCCTGTGAAAATCCTCCTCCTTGTCTCCAGCCTGCCTTGACTCCCAGTATCTGGTTTTTGTCAGTCTCTAACTCCCTATCTCTTGGCCTTTGATGTGAGGCCTCCCATCCTGATAATAAAGGTTACTGATGCATGGCTTTAGGACCATGCTGTGTAATTAACATACTGGTATAGCACAAGGAATGCACCAAGCAGGGATAGGTGGTAGATAAAACAAGGGTTTGTTTATTGGCTAAGGTTTCCGATGCACGAGGGCAACATGCTTTGCTAAAAAGTATATAACCTTTGTATAATCTGTATTCAGGGTCCCCTCCTGGCTAGCGGGGGGCACCACGCTCGAGTGTAATAAACTTAGTGTCTTTTGGGAACTCTGCAGTTGTGGACTTTATGTGCCTCAGCCTGGATTCGAACTGTGCGTGACCTATCAGGTATAATTTGCAGCAGTTGTGTGCGTGTCCTACCAGGTGTAATTCGTAACAGAACTGACAGCTGGCGAGAAGCGGGTGCTCTCCAGACAGTTCCAGCAAGGTGAGCTTGCAGGAGAAGGATGTGAACAGCTAACTCTTGTTAAATGGCCGAGATTGCACTTTATCCAGTGAGTCACCAGCCTGGAGATTCAACACGGCTGCAGAATTATATGACATTGATCCCCACCCCCAGGCTCGGAGAAATAAAAGCCGGAGATTTACAGTCCCAGAAATTAGCAGAGAGAAGGTTCGAAAGCTGTCTGTATTTAGTCCTTGCTGGAAATGTCTCCCCCGCCCTCCCCGCCCAGCAACCCCAATGCTCCTACCTCATTGCGATCCGCTGAGTCCCAGCCCAGCCAGGGGAGGTGACGGCTCCTTTCACTGCCCCGAGTTTCTTCCCAAGGTGTGGACGTGCCCGGTTCTGGGAGAGACCCGAGTTCTGCCCGGGCAGGATGGACTGTGGCCACCCGGATGATGCTGCCCTTTATATGCAGGGCGGGTTCCTAGCTGGTGATCTCACTGGTTTGACTGGCGAGCTGCATTTCCACTGAAAGGGAGACTAAGCAGGAGAAAAGGAAACAGAAACTTAACTTTCACTTCCACTTGTCATCTTCAATGTCCACTCAGCCTGAATCGCCATCTGCAGCTCCATGGGTGACATGGGACTAGTTATGGGTGTGTGTGTGGGTGTGTGTATGCACGTACAATCCTGGCCTGGGCTTCCCAGCACACAGACGGGGTCACTCACCATTACCACACTGTGGCGCGCTCCCTGCTACGCCCCCAACCAGCTCCACAGCCCCCTGCAGCGAACAGGTTGGCCGTGTCCCGGCCCCCGGCCAGCCCTTCCCCACCACCGTGGGGTGTTCCTATCGCCCGGGTGGGAACACCGCCTGCGCTGCCCTGAACACAGGGGCTGTGGTTGTGTGCAGAGGATGGGCCCATAGCACAGAGGAGCTCTCCCTCATTCACTTCAAGGGCCCTGCACAGGGCAGTGGGCAGCCCGGCCTATGCACAGTGACTGTGCGACCCCCGCCCCCTGCCTGGGGCACAGAGCAGCGAGGAGCAGAGGGAGATGATGGAGGCAGGGCAATTAGCCAAACATTAGAGCTTTGTACCTGCTCCCCCAGGTCTCCTCCTCTCCCCGAACCCTCCCCCAGCTTTATCCGCGCAGGGTGCGACTTTCCAAAGGGCCCCCCCCCCGGTTTAGACACCCAGGCCCCATTGGCTGCCAGCGTGATCCGTGCTCCTCAGTCACTTCAGCACTTTTGAAAATGCCTCCCCCACATACAAATTAAACCCTCTAAAGTGAGGAAATAATAGTCAGGTTCCCTGTGCAGCCTCATCTCTACTCTCTGCACGACGCATCGTGGTGCACTCTTCAATTACACGGTCGTGTCTATTGCTGCAGGGTCCCCGCCTCGTTCACTGCACTGTGCGGACATGGTAGGATAAATATAAAATTAAAGAATTAAAGTTACCTTAAGTTTGGTTAAGGAAATGTGTGTGTTGTAAAGAAAGGCCTTGACTAGCAAGTAGAAAGACCATGAAAATAATGAGTTATAAGGCAAGTAGGAATGTAGGGAGAATGTCTGGTTCAAATAATAACTCACGAGATAAGACAATGTTCTCAAGCAGGGGTACACGTACCCTGGGGGTACTCAGAGGTCTTCCAGGGGTTACATCAACTCATCTAGACATTGGCCTAGTTTTCACAGAATCATAGAATCATAGAATATCAGGGCTGGAAGGGACCTCAGGAGGTCATCTAGTCCAACCCCCTGCTCAAAAGCAGGACCCATCCCCAATTAAATCATCCCAGCCAGGGCTTTGTCAAGCCTGACCTTAAAAACTTCTAAGGAAGGAGATTTTATAGCAGGCTACATAAAAAGCACTAGCGAAGTCAGTACAAACTAAAATTTCATACACACAATGACTTGTTTATACGGCTCTATATATTATGCACTGAAAGGTAAGTAAAATATTTACATTCCAGTTGATTTATTTGATAATTCTATGGTAAAAATGAGAAAGTCAGCCATTTGTCAGGAATAGTGCGTTGAGACACTTTCGTATTTTTATGGCTGATTTTGTAAGCAAATCGTTTTTAAATGAGGTGAAACTTGGGGGTACTCAAGACAAATAGGACTCCTGAAAGGGGGACAGTCATCTGGAAAGGTTGAGAGTCCCTGAGATAAGGGGCTGTTTCTAAAAATAAGGCCTCTGATTGATAGGAGGTGGCTGTAAAGGGTTTTAAATAAGACAAAAAGAAACTGTCTTAAGAAGAGGCAACACAAACTTTCCCACCGCACATACCAGTGTTATCTTAACAATTCGGGCACTGTGAGCCCAGGCGGAATGGAAAATCTGCTGATCAGCAAGCAAGAGGGGTGCCTTGGGAGAAAAGGAGGCTACAAAATGTATCTGGATTAAGACTGGAAATAAGGGTGAATTGTCTCAAATTGGTTTGAAGCCAAAGTCAATCATTGGCAATGACAATTACATTGTTTATTAGTGGGTATAAAAAGAGTTATGAATTGGAGGGTTCTTTGTGAGACTCTCGCTGATCCCCCTGGGTCATGCCAGAATGAGAAAGTCATCCCCAGGTCTGGCCTATTTGTAAGTATACTGATCACATGCTTATGAATACTTAAAAAGAAAAGGAGTACTTGTGGCACCTTAGACTCTAAGGTGCCACAAGTACTCCTTTTCTTTTTGCGAATACAGACTAACACGGCTGTTCCTCTGAAACCTGTCATTATGAATACTTAGTTACTGTATTGGGTGTCGTGACAGCTTAGTTTCAGGCTGTCAGGCGTATTTAGAGCAATTGTATAAAATACCATTGGCCTTTGGACTAAATAAAGGGGCATATGGTTAAATTAGTGTCTGGTGGTCTCCTGTATTAATACGTTCTACTATTTTTAATTCATTCCAACACCCACCCCCTGCCCAAGTTCTGTTACCTATCAATGAGGCCCTGCTGGGCCCTGCCAAAACCATCTGGCAGACGCCAGCATCAATAGCACCCACATGCAAAAGAGCCAATAAAAAACACTACGTCCCAGCTAAGGACTCTGAATTTTTGTTTACTCATCCTGCACCCAACGCTCTGGTTGTGGAGAGACCACGAGTTATACCTACCTTGAAAAGTGGAAGAGATTTAGCCTTTGGTGTGATCAGTGACATTTTCCACTTGGTTGAAAACCAGCAAGCCGTTAAACTATTACGGTGTGTGTCTCAGAAAACTTCACTGAATCTTGGCTCTCCCCTTTTACATTTTGATAATTTAAGGATGATGCCTGGGTTGCTATTTCTGGATCACTGTTTCTGGAGCACTGTTACTAATCCTTCTCAGGAACTCTGGAAAACTAAATATTATAGAAAGGTTTTATTTGTTTCCTAAACTTAAAGCTGGCCTGTCAAAATGCAAGATCTGTTACCGAGCAACAATAATCACAAATTGTTTTAATAAAAAAGTTGCAATCTGAAATAAATTAACTACTGTTTTCAGTGTCATTAGTTCGACTTTCTGCAAGGTCACTTAATTCAGCTTTGTTCATTGCGGTAATCGGATTCTCAGGTGTTGCATGTATCCCCTCTTGATCCTGCCAGGCAACCAGCAGCTGCTTCGCTCTCATCTTCACATCCTCACTATCTGACTCAATCTGTCTTATATCAGAGTCCTTCATTCCCAAGTAGGGGGCCAGAGTCTTCCACTGTTCTCCAAGCTTGTTAGCAAACGATTCAATTTGTTCCCCTGTCATGGGTTTGTCTCGTTGTACATCTGGACTTTCATTGTTTTCCTTTAATAAAGCATCATTATCTTCCTCATCTTCATCCTCTCCTGTTTTTATTTCTTCAGAAGGGGGAGGCAACTCCTTGGCTAATTTGATTACCATGTTTTCTAAGTATTCTGGTAAACTCTTAAATTGTTCATTGGTTGGCTGGAAGAAGTGGGGACTTCTGCGTGCTAGTAATCTTAATGCTCTCCATCCATAATTACAGTTGTTCACAGCCTTATACTCATTTTCAGCCGTGTCTTCAGGATCTGCCTACTCAATAGCCTCTTCAAAGAACTCCTCCAGTGTCGGCATATATTCCCTAGTCTCAGATTTACAAGCTCCCATGTTGTCCGGACATAAATTCCAAAGCCGAGTTAGCTCCTCATTCCCTGTGAGAGTTTTTTTGTTTGGTCCTTTCCCTAGGAAATCCTCTGGAGCTGGCCTCTTTCTCATTCTTCTCTTTCAGCTGTTCTGGACTGCCTACGGCAATAGAAAACGATGGGATTATCTGTGAGTTCCTGGTGGCTATAACAGCAAGGGTTTGGGAAACCTTTTCTTTCAAGTTAGAGAAACCACCCCAGTATGGTATCTGGATTTAATTCCTAGACACCCAATGAAACCTATCTTGAGCCAATGGCTACCTGTTCCCTTGTTAACCTATCTGTGAAGATGGCCTTCCTGGTGGCTAGTACCTCTGGGCAAAGGGTAGGGGAAATAGGGGCTCTAATGGCAGATGTTCCATTTACAGTATTCTTCAAAGATAAGGTTTCGCTATGTCCGTATCCTCAATTTTACTCAAGGTTTCATCTGAGTTTCATATCAACCAAGTTATCCATCCCCCAGTATGTTTCCTGAACCACATGCAGTCCAAAGAGGAAGATGCTGTTTTACACACCTGGGATGTTGGCAGGGCACTAGCCTTGTATCTAGACAGCACCAAGTCCCCAGAAAGTTATCTAGATTATTTGTGCCTATTGCTGTACATCTAAAGAGACTCTCAGAGACTCTCCGGGGGCGGTTCTGGTTGTATTATATCATGCTCTGAATGTGCCAACATACAACCTCCCTCCAGGGTGCTAGCCCTCTCCACAAGATCCCTTTCTCCCTCTGTTGTGTTACTCAGAGAAGTTCCTGTTGTGGAGATTCGCACGGCTGCATCTTGGCTTCCGTACGCACCTTTTCCAAGCCTTGTGTGGTGGCGCCGGCTTCTCGAGCAGATGCTGCCCTTGGAAATGCAGTTTTGTCCTCAGTCTTGGACTTTGCGCCGAAGCCTCCTTCCCCAGCTGGGAGTTCGGCTCAGGAGTCACCTGAAGTGGGGCACACGTAGGGACACTACTCGAATTGGGAGGAGAACTAACTCTCCTCTGTGAAGTAGCTGGATTTCTTCGAGATTTGTGTCCTCAGCTGCTCCACTACTTGCCTTCCTTCCCAGCCGTTTCAGAGTGCCCTGCAGGGCTTTGTGTTGGAGAAGCAGCTGGGGGTAGGTTGCCCATGTAGGGCTATGTAGCCTGGTGTGGGGCATGAGGAGATGTAGGGTGCGTGAGCGGGTTGAATGGGTACTACCACCAAAAATCTGCAATCAAAGGTGTGTGAAGTGTAAGCGGATGAGAAGTGGTGTGTGAAGTGTAAGCGGACGAGAAGTGGTGTGTGAAGTGTAAGCGGACGAGAAGTGGAGTGCCCATCGGGACACACATCTCAAAGAACCTCAGTAACAGCACGGGATGTGTAACATCTCTGTCATGATCCTAAGGGAAGGAAGGAGGGAGGGCAGCAGAATAAAGACAATAGGCTTAAAAAAGCCAATTTCAGCAAACTCAGGGAATCTTATGCCTACGTACTTTGCCCTCAGTTGTTTTGGGGAGACTCTCCCACCACTGAGGAGTGAGGGGGGAACAGCCAACGTCCTACAGCCACACCTAGAGCATTTTATTTGAAGGGGGTGCAAAGCTGTTGTTGCTTTTTGTTGGGGGGTGTCGGTGCCTGAGGCCTGGGCTTGCGAGGGTTAACGGGCCCTGACCAGCTCCCAGCTGAGAGCATCTTGCTGGAGATGCACAAAAGGCTCCTTAAAGGCACAAATCCCATCATGTCCCGTGTGCTCCCCAGCCCCGGTCATCCGAGGCTCTCAGAGCAGCCCGAGGCCTTGCCAGCCGAATGCATTCGCCCCAGGATGAGGCAGGCTAGCAGGGGGTGGGGCCTCACCAGAGCCTGTGTTTCCCAGCCCAGCTCTTTTTGATTCCTCACGCTCCCTTTAGGTTTCATTTCTCTGAGTTTCAGTTTCCTGATCCATTGCAAGAAGAGCTGGCAGGCGCCCAGGACGGGGAGGAGCAGCAGGAGAGACGTCACCCACCCTCTCCCTGAGAATGCCCTTCCCCTGCCGCCTCTGCTGTGCTGGGGCTGATTGTGGGTCCGGGCAACTCTGCAGGGAGTGTAGGGCGGGGGCTGCATCTTCCCCGTCTCATGCCTTGGTCCCTGCGCAGGCTCCCTGCAGGGTTGAGTCACGGAGGTGCCTACCAGCTAGGAGAGAGCCGTGTTCCCCCCAGGCTTGTGAGCCACCCCACCCCCATTCCTGCTATTAGCTGCCATTCATTACATTACGGAGGCAGCGCCTAGAGGCCCTCCCCAGGCCGGGACCACACGGTGCTCAGTGCTGCACAGACCTAGGAAATGACAGTGTCGGCCCCCAGGAGCCCACTGTCGAAGCCAACCACATGTAACAGGGGGGTGAGACAAGTCGGGTGCAGAGAGGAGAAGTGGTCTCTGCTCACACTCATTGTCTGGGGAAGGAGGGGCACGTCACCAAGGATGTATACATGGGAATAGCATGAGCGTGTAAGGACAAAATCAGGAAAGGCAAGGCCAGGAATGAGTTACAACTGGCAAGAAATGTGAGAGACAAGGAGAATGGGGTCTTAAAAATATCAGACACAAAAGAAAGATCAGGGAAGGTGTGGGCAGGGGCAGCAGGTTTGTATAATTTTTGGTAGTGCTCAGAACGGGTCCAAGTCACACCTCCCCCTCCCTCCCCCCCACATACCTCCCTAAGGATCTGGGAGGAAGTTTGGATGCGGGAGGGGGGAAGGGTCAGGCTCTGGGAGGGCATTTGGGTGTGAGCTCTAGGCTGGGGCAGGGGGTTGGGCTGTGGGGGGGCTCTGGGAGGGAGTTTGGGTGTGGGGTCTGGGCTGGGGCAGGCGGTTGGGGTGTGGGAGGGGAGGCGGGGGGTGGGCTCTAAGAGGGAGTTGGGGTGCGGGGTGTGGGCTGGGGCAGGTGGTTGGGGTGTGGAGTCTGGGCTGGGGAAAGGGGTTGGGGTGCAGGGAGTGAGGGCTCTGGCTGGGGCCACAGGCTCTGGGATGGGGTGGGGCCGGGGATGAGGGGCTTGGGGTGAAGACAGGCTGCCTTGGGGCTAGGGCCAGAGAGGAGGACTCCCCCCAACCCTCTCCCCTCTGGCAGCAGCGAGCTCCGGGGGAGGGAACCCCACGCTTCCCTCCCTCTTCCCCTCCCACCCCCGGCAGCACACTCACCTCACACCACTGTCACTGCACATGCTCCTAGGGCCCCTCTCAGGTCCAGGAAGCCCCCTCACCTCCCCTGTGGTGGGTGCCAGGGGGGGCTGCCATCACGTGTGGCCTCCTCCCCTGCTGCTGCCCCTCACTGTTGCCTCACGGGGGATGGGACTGCCCCTTGCCCAGCGTGGGGCAGGAGCAGTGGGAAAAGGAGGAGCTGGGGAACTATAGATCAGGCAGCCTGACCTTGATACCTGGGAAGCTAGTACAACAATGTATAATGCATTGAATTTGAAAATAACTGGAGGATATAGGGGTGATCACTAGCAATCAGCATGGATTTACTAAAAACTAACAATGCCAAACCATCTTGATTTCCTCCTTTGACAAGGCAACTGGTTTGGTGGCTAAGGACATAATATACCCGGACTTTAAGGATCATAAATGATCTGGATGAAGGGATAAATGATCTGGAGGATGGCGTGGATGGCACCCTCAGCAAGTTTGCAGATGACACTAAACTGGGAGGAGAGGTAGATACGCTGGAGGGTAGGGATAGGATACAGAGGGCCCTAGACAAATTAGAGGATTGGGCCAAAAGAAATCTGATGAGGTTCAACAAGGAGAAGTACAAAGTCCTGCACTTAGGACAGAAGAATCCCGTGCACCCCTACAGACCAGGGACCGAATGGCTAGGCAGCAGTTCTGCAGAAAAGGACCTAGGGGTTACAGTGGATGAGAAGCTGGATACGAGTCACCAGTGTGCCATTGTTGCCAAGAAGACTAATGGCATTTTGGGCTGTATAAGTAGGGGCATTGCCAGCAGATCGTGGGACGTGATCGTTCCCCTCTATTCAACATTGGTGAGGCCTCATCTGGAGGACTGTGTCCAGTTTTGGGCCCCACACTACAAGAAGGATGTGCAAAAATTGGAAAGCGTCCAGCGGAGGGCAACAAAAATGATTAGGGGACTGGAACACATGACATATGAGGAGAGGCTGAGGGAACTGGGATTGTTTAGTCTGCGGAAGAGAAGAATGAGGGGGGATTTGCTAGCTGCTTTCAACTACCTGAAAGGGGGTTCCAAAGAGCATGGATCTAGACTGTTCTCAGTGGTAGCAGATGACAGAATGAGGAGTAATGGGCTCAAGTTGCAGTGGGGGAGGTTTAGGTGGGATATTAGGAAAAACTTTTTCACTAGGAGGGTGGTGAAACACTGGAATGGGTTACCTAGGGACGTGGTGTAATCTCCTTCCTTTGAGGTTTTTAAGGTCAGGCTTGACAAAGCCCTCGCTGGGATGATTTAGTTGGGGATTGGTCCTGCTTTGAGCAGGGGGTTGGATTAGATGACCTCCTGAGGTCCCTTCCAACCCTTATATTCTATGATGGATTGCACCCTCAGTAAGTTCACGGATGATACTAAGCTGGGGGAAGAGGTAGATATGCTGGAGGGTAGGGATAAGGTCCAGCGTGACCTGGACAAATTGGAGGATTGGGCCAAAAGAAATCTGATGAGGTTCAACAAGGACAAGTGCAGACTTCTGCACTTAGGACAGAAGAATCCCATGCACCGCAAGAGGCTGGGGACCGACTGGCTAAGCAGCAGTTCTGCAGAAAAGGTCCTAGGGGTTACAGTGGACGAGAAGCTGGATATGAGTCAACAGTGTGCCCTTGTTGCCAAGAAGGCTAATGGCATTTTGGGCTGTATAAGTAGGGGTATTGCCAGCAGATCGAGGGACGTGATCGTTCCCCTCTATTCCCCTCTATTTTGTTCCCCTCTGTCCAGCGGAGGGCAACAAAAATGATTAGGGGACTGGAACACATGACATATGAGGAGAGGCTGAGGGAACTGGGATTGTTTAGTCTGCAGAAGAGAGTATGAGGGGGGATTTGCTAGCTGCTTTCAACTACCTGAAAGGGGGTTCCAAAGAGGATGGATCTAGATTGTTCTCAGTGGTAGCAGATGACAGAACGAGGAGTAATGGTCTCAAGTTGCAGTGGGGGAAGTCTAGGTTGCATATGAGGAAACATTATTTCACTAGGAGGGTGGTGAAACACTGGAATGGGTTCCCTAGGGAGATGGTGGAATCTCCATCCTTACAGCTTTTTAAGACCCGTCTTGACAAAGCCCTGGCTGGGATGGTTTAGTTGGTGTTGGTCCTGCTTTGAGCAGGGGGTTGGACTAGATGACCTCCTGAGGTGTCTTCCAACCCTAATCTTCTATAATTCGATGATTTAGCAAGGCTTTGGACACAGTCCCACATGATATTTTCATAAGTAAGCTGGAGAAATGCGGGCTCAGTAGACCTACCATTAAGTGGATACATAATCGTAAAATCTTAGGGTTAGAGAGGACTGCAAGGGTCATCTAGTCTAACCCCCTGCCAAGATGCAGGATTTCTTGTGTCTAAACCATCCAGGACAGATGGCTCCAGCCTCTTTTGGAAAACCTCCAGAGAAGGAGCTTCTGCAACCTCCCTAGGCATCTGGTCTTACAGTTAGGCAATGTTTCCTGAGATTTAATCTAAATCTGCTGTGCTGTAGTTTGAACCCATTGCCCCTTGTCCTGCCCTCTGTGGCAAGAGAGAACAACTTTTCTCCATCTTTTTTAGTATTTCAAGTATTTGAAGACCGCTATCATTGCACCCCCATAATCTCCTCTTTTCCAAACTAAATATACCCAGATCCTTCAGCTTTTGCTCATACAGCTTGCATTCCATCCCTTTGATCATCTTTGCTGCTCACCTCTGGAGGCTTTCCGGTTTCTCTACATCCTTTCTATACAGCGGTGAGCAAAACTGGACACAGTACTCTAGAAGTCACCTACTACTGGACAGGCCTAACAAAGAAAATAACAGAACGCCACTAGCCATCACCTTCAGCCCCCAACTAAAACCCCTCCAACGCATTATTAAGGATCTACAACCTATCCTGAAGGATGACCCAACACTCTCACAAATCTTGGGAGACAGGCCAGTCCTTGCCTACAGAAAGCCCCCCAACCTGAAACAAATACTCACCAGCAACCACACACCACACAACAGAACCACTAACCCAGGAACCTATCCTTGCAACAAAGCCCGTTGCCAGCTGTGCCCACATATCTATCCAGGGGACACCATCACAGGGCCTAATCACATCAGCAACACTATCAGAGGCTCGTTCACCTGCACATCTACCAATGTGATCTATGCCATCATGTGCCAGCAATGCCCCTCTGCCATGTACATTGGTCAAACCGGACAGTCTCTACGTAAAAGAATAAATGGATACAAATCAGATGTCAAGAATTATAACATTCATAAACCAGTTGGAGAACACTTCAATCTCTCTGGTCACGCGATTACAGACATGAAAGTTGCGATATTACAACAAAAAACTTCAAATCCAGACTCCAGCGAGAAACTGTTGAATTGGAATTCATTTGCAAATTGGATACAATTAACTTAGGCTTGAATAGAGACTGGGAGTGGCTAAGTCATTATGCAAGGTAACCTATTTCCCCTTGTTTTTTCCTATCCCCCCTCCCCCCCCCCAGACGTTCTTGTTAAACCCTGGATTTGTGCTGGAAGTGGCCCACCTTGATTATCATACACATTGTGAGGAGAGTGATCACTTTAGATAAGCTATTACCAACAGGAGAGTGGGTTTGTGTGTGTGTGTGGGGGGGGAGTGAGAAAACCTGGATTTGTGCTGGAAATGGCCCAACTTGATTATCATACACATTGTAAGGAGAGTGATCACTTTAGATAAGCTATTACCAGCAGGAGAGTGGGGTGGGGGGAGGTATTTTTTCATGCTTTGTGTGTATAAAAAGATTTTCTACACTTTCCACAGTATGCATCCGATGAAGTGAGCTGTAGCTCACGAAAGCTTATGCTCAAATAAATTGGTTAGTCTCTAAGGTGCCACAAGTACTCCTTTTCTTTTTGCGAGTACTCCAGCTGAGGGCTAACTAGTTATCACCTTCCATGACTTGCATGCTATGCCTCTGTTAATGCAATTTAAAATTCAATTTGCTTTGTTTACAACAGCATCGTATTGCTGACTCATGTTGAGGCTGTGATCCACCACAACTCCCAGATCTTTCTCAGCAGTGCTGTTGCCAAGCCAGTTATCCCCCATTCTGTATTTGTGCACTTGGTTTTTCTTCTCTAAGTGGAGCACCTTACATTTGTCTTTGCTGAATTTCATTTTCTTGTCTATTGTCTTCCCCAGTTCTCCAGTTTATCAAGATCCCTTTGAATTTTAGCTCTATCCTCCAAAGTGTTTGCAACCCCTCTAGCTTTGTGATCAGTACACTTTCTATTCCTACACCCAGCTCATTAATAAAGATGTTAAACAACACCGGACCCAGATCAGATCCCTACAGAACCCACTGGAGACCTTCTTCCAATATGACACCATTCCTTTAATAGTTATTGTTAGTTTGTGGTTGTTTAACCAATCATGTATTGGGCCCTTGGACATGGCCAGGCACAGCATCCCCCTCTTAGTGTGTGTGTGTGTGTGTGTGGAGGGGAGGCTGGGAGCTTTGATGGGACACTGTGACGCCGGCAGACCAGGTGTCAGCTCATGCCAAGAACAATGACAAATGCATAGCTGGAAACCAGTTGGATGAGAGGGCACCTGAGCTGGAGCCCGGAATAGAGGGAGGGCCCATGTTCCCCTACGATTCATGGGACACTGGTGTGGTCCAGACAGCAGCAAGCGCGCTGCCTGGGACAGTTTGCCCCAAAAGACTTTGATACCCTGGATGGGGAGAAGCCTAGTGACCTGGTCAGAGGGCCAAGTCACAAACAAGCAGTTGCAGCTCCTGGAGCAAGAGGGGCCGCAGGGTGAGAGAAGAAGGCGGGTTGAGAGACTGCCAGAGTAGGGTGTAGCACCTGGAAAGAGCTAATTCCCACTGTGGCCAGGAGGAGGCACCACAAGCGTGAGTGGACACCCTAACAGCCTCCTTTGAGCTCTGTTGTGGGAGACATGTGAAGGGGCCCCATGATTTTATTTGCCGCTCTTGGGAGGATAGTACACAGGAGCCAGGGCAACCTGTAGGGGAGTATGTCACTTGCTGTATGGAGAATTTACAGGCTATGATGGATTTAATACAGCAAAACCTTGAAAGGAGTCAGGTGGTTCATAAAGCTTGGTATGACAGGCATGCTGAAGAAAGATCTTTGGACACAGGGGATTTGACGTCAGTGTTAATTCCAGTGAGGAAGAACAAGAGGCGACATTGTTGGAACGGACCTTTTTGAAGTGGTTGAAAGAGTGAATGAGGTCACTTACAATATAAGGAAGCCTTATGTTGTGGAGCTGTACAAACACGACAAGTCAATAGAAACATAGAAGATTAGGATTGGAAGAAACCTCAGGAGGTCATCTAGTCCAACCCGCAAAGGACTGAAAGCTTACCACGAAAGGGAGATGGCAGTGAATATGACTTCTTGTGCTGGGGGAGTGTTTACTGTCCCCTTAATTGTGTTGGTCAGCGAGTGTAAGGAAGAAATTCCTCTGGTGAGTGAGCATTGAGATGTGGAAAGGTTTGAACCCCACCCAAAAGCAGGAGATGTTAGCCCTTTCACAACACTACAGGCAGGTATTTTCCAGCTGGCTAGGTTTAACTGAACAAGACTGTAAACTCCATTGAAACTACAGAGCCCTGCCCTGCTTCTAGCAAAGTGTATTGTGCTAAAGGAGAAATGCAGAAGCAAATTCAGGAGAAAGTGGAAAGCATGCTTGATATGGGGGTGATTACTAAATCAAACAGGCCCTGGTCATCTTCCGTTGCGAACTACGCAAAAGGGGAACTACATAAATCTGCTCAAAAATGTTACACGGAAATTAAAGGGAAGAGTTACAAAAGTGAAATAGCTTCAAGCTGCATGGAAACATTTTAAAGATACCATAATAGAGGCTCAAATTAAAAGTACACCCCAAATTAAAAAACATCGCAAGAGAACCAAAATAGAGCCACCGTGGGTAAACAACGGAGTGAAAGAAGTGGGTAGAGGCAAAAAAGCATCCTTTAAAAAGAGGAAGTTAAAACCTACTGAGGATAACAAAGAGGAGCATAAACTCTGGCAAGTCAAGGTTAAAAGCATAATTAGGCAGGCCAACAAAGAACTTGAAGAGCAATTAGCCAAAGAGTAAAAAATTAAAAGCAATTTTTTGGAAGTACATCAGAAGCAGGCAGCCTGCCATAGAATCAGTGGGGCCACTTGACGATCGAGGTGCTAAAGGAATATTCAAGGAAGATAAGGCCATTGCAGAGAAGCTAAATTAATTCTTCCCATTGGCCTTCACTGCTGAGGATGTGAGGGAGATTCCCACACCTGAACCACTCTTTTTAGGTGACAGATCTGAGGAACTTCCCCAGATTGAGGTGTCATTAGAGGAGGTTTTGCAACAAATTGATAAACTAAACAGAAATAAGTCATCAGGACCAGATGGTATTCATCCAAGAGTTCTGAAGGAATTCAAATATGAAATTGCAGAACTGTTAACTTATACCAGCTTCTGTATCAAGTGACTGGACGACAGCTAATGTGATACCAATTTTTTAAAAAGGCTCCAGAGGTGATCCTGGCAATTACAGGCAATTGCCTGACTTCAGTACCAGGCAAATTGGTTGAAACTATAGTAAAGAACAGAATTGTCAGACACATAGATGGGTATGATTTGTTGGGGAAGGGAACATGGCTTTTGTAAAGGGAAATCATGTCTCACCAATATATTAGAATTCTTTGAGGGAGTCAGCAAACATGTGGACAAAGGTGATCCAGGGGAAATAGTGTACTTGGACTTTCAGAAAGCCTTTGACAAGGTTCCTCACCAAAGGCTCTTAAGCAAAGTAAGCAGTCATGGGGTCAGAGGGAAGGTCCTCTCATGGATCAGTAGCTGGTTAAAAGACAGAAAACAAGGGGTAGGAATAAATGGTCAGTTTTCAGAATGGAGACACGTAAATAGCGGTGTTCCCCAGGGGTCTGTACTGGCACCAGTCCTATTCAACATATTCATAAAAGGCCAGAACACAACCTCACTCCTTGCCCCTCCCATGGGATACAAAAGAGTTGGGACAAAGACCCCAGACTTGTGACCCCACAAAACAGAACATGCCATAAGTTGTAAGGGGTGGGACCGAGGGCGTGCATTGCAGGTATATTTGGCCCTGCTAAGAAGGAGGAGGTGGGAATGGGGAATGGAGACACAGGTAAGTCTCTGCGTCATCAGAGCTGGGAACGTAACACTGGGAAACAGACTCTGCCATCGTGTAGAGCTATGGATATGCTTGCTTGGACCTAAGCTCAATAAACATTGCATTGTCTGCACTTCGGACTTCTGGTCTTCTGCTTTCTGTCTGCGTGACAAGAACCAGGGGAAGGGGTGAAAGGAAAGCCCCCTAACACTCCATCTCAGGTTTAACCACCTTTGTTTGCCCCTTATAACCCTTCCATTGGGACCCCTGCTGTAAGGGTCAGACCAGAGCGAAAACTTCTTCCACCACATTCCTCATATATTATCTTGTGGAGGGACTTCAGCATGAAGCAGCTCATACTCCACACACTAGATTGTGAGCAGGCACCATCCCACTAGTAGAGGGATCCCATGACTAGGGAGCCCCTGCTGCAGACCTGGCAGCTGTGACTGAACTGGCCCTGATACTTGCCCCTGTATTTCGCACCTCTGACAGACAAAGGAAGTGCTTCTTTGCTCCAAGCAATGCCCATTGGCTGCCAGAATTTATTGTGCATCCAATCAGAGGGGTGTATGTTTGAGTGGGTTTTTCGGCTCTGGTTGGTTAGTTCCGGATGTGGGAGCCTGGTTCTGCCATGCGAATCAGACGTGGAGGCTCAGGAGAGAGGCTCAGTCACCATCTAGAGCCTCATTTTCTCCCTTTTCTATCCATTAGAAGCTCCTGATGTCCCAATCAGTGGCAGCTGGTGACATTCATTCTGGGGGTCTGTAGCCTTGTCTTGCTCATCATATTGATGGGCTTGATTGGCAAGTGTGTGTAGCCAATTAGTTCATTTTATCATCCACTTGCTAGTGTCTAACTTAGTGTTATTGTCAACTCATATACTATTTCATGTATAATCAATGTATGCTAAATAAATTTAAATTGTAGGATTATAGAAGTATAAGAGTGACGGGTATTTAGGATTGATGAGTGTGTGTGTTCAGGATATAAATAAGATCCTGTAAGATTTCAGCTTAGCCATACATAAGGCTTAAGGCTTAAGAATGCTTGACATAAGGGAGTGACCTAAGAATAACCCTATGCTAGTAATATCACAAGATCACTGGAAAGAATGGACCAGTGGTTGATGATATGGGAAATATGTTGTAATGTACCCATCAAGACCGCAAGACACTTGGTTGTAACATGGCAGGACCTCCCATTCTGACTGCAGGTTACCATGGACACATGTTGTGCATAGATGCTAATAAGGGGAACTAAGACAACCATCTATGAAAAACTCCATTATTCATGGGGTGTGGAAGTACAAATAAGAAAAGAAAGATTAACACTCCTATGCAGATGCTTAAGGTGTGGGCCTGGTCATAACAGGATAGAAGAGGTTCCATGGTTAGGCTAAAGTGGGAGGAAAGCCCACGGAAGACCTCACTGAGATGACCTCTCAGGAACCACCCCTCTATTGATTACCGACTGTGGAGAGACCCACCTGACTCTATGAAATATTTGGGTATTTGTATGGCGTTGGCCAGGGCATGGATTCCCTCAGGTTGTGTAAATGGGTATGTGAATGTAACTTATAATACAAACAAGATTTTTCACTTGTAACTGTGTTTGCGGTTACTGTGCTCATTCTTTGTGTGTTCCTAGAGTCTCCAGATCTCCCCGCTATTTATCTTTAAACTGTAGCAGCAGGAACCACTCACAGTAATTTAATGCAGAACTATCAATTCATTCAATTTAAAGTAAAAGCTACATGTGAGTATCCACAGGAGAGCCTGATTTCACCAGGAACATATTCTTTAATGTGACCACCATGCTGACTCTGTCACCCTAGCCCCTAATGCCTGTCCCTTGACTGCTGTGAAAAGGAGGTTCCCTAGCATGGCCATCGTGTGATAATTCATGCTTTGTATTTTCTTTACCTGGAGAACTCCACAGGGCCATATTGGGGCAGGCTGTGTGGGGTGGACAGGACAATGTGCATGCCTTCATCCCGGCCCACCCACTGCTCCCATGACCCTCCAAGTGTTCTTCCCTACATAGATTCCCAGACTGCAGGGTTGAATGGGCCAGGAGGTACTGTTTGAGGGCTTATTCCTTCACCCGCTCAATTACCTGGTCCTTCTCGCATGAACAGAGAGCAACAATACACGAAGTCCGAAGGTGAAAACAATTCGATGTTTATTGGAGTGAATAAAGTTGTCTTGAAATCTTCTAGGCTCTTCCCTTTCTCAGGAGGTGATAGATTGGATCACCTTTCTAACAGCCCAAAACTGCCTTATTTCAGTGTGGCCGGTGACGACGTGACCGGTCGCTTCCAGCTTATGGCTGCCTCTTCTGCTTAGCCAAAGGCCTTAGCCTAAGAACAGGGCCTCAGACTGTGACAGTGAGAGAAGGCCCTTACACAGGCACACAACGATTTTGATTCTTTCTTTTATTCCTCTATAACTTGCTAAGTGATAAACGTATACCTAAATTCTTAAACTATAGGCCTTTGCAGACAGGGCTGAATACCTATAGCCTAACAGATACTGTCATGAAAGCAGTTACCCCCTATCAAGGTTCCATCACCACTCTGAACTCTAGGGTACAGATGTGGGGACCTGCGTGAAAACCTCCTAAGGTTACTTTTACCAGCTTAGGTTAAAACTTCCCCAAGGTACAAACTATTTTACCTTTTGCCCTTGGACTTTCGCTGCCACCACCAAACATCTAACCGGTATTATTATTATTATTAGGAAAGAGTCCGTTTGGAAATGTCTTTCCCCCCAAAATCCTCCCAAATCTTACACCCCCTTTCCTGGGGAAGGTTTGATAAAAATCCTCACCAATTTGCATAGGTGACCACAGACCCAAACCCTTGGATCTTAAGAACAATGAAAAAGCATTCAGTTTCTTAAAAGAAGAATTTTAATAGAAGAAAAAGTAAAAAGAATCACCTCTGTAAAATCAGGATGGTAAATACCTTACAGGGTAATCAGATTCAAAACATAGAGAATCCCTCTAGCAAAACCTTAAGTTACAAAAAGACACAAAAACAGGAATATCCATTCCAATCAGCACAGCTTATTTTCTCAGCCATTTAAAAAAACAGAATCTAATGCATTTCTAGCTAGATTACTTACTAAGTTCTAAGGCTCCATTCCTGTTCTGTTCCTGACAAAAGCATCATACAGAGAGGCTTTGTTTTTCCCTCCCCCCAGCTTTTGAAAGTATCTTGTCTCCTCATTGGTCATTTTGGTCAGGTGCCAGCGAGGTTATCCTAGCTTCTTAACCCTTTACAGGTGAGGGGGTTTTCCTCTGGCCAGGAGGGATTTTAAAGATGTTTACCTTTCCCTTTATATTTATGACACGCTCCCCAAATCACAGATAGGGTGAAACGCTGGCTGGGATTTCTTAGAATCATAGAATATCAGGGTTGGAAGGGACCCCAGAAGGTCATCTAGTCCAACCCCCTGCTCGAAGCAGGACCAATTCCCTGTTAAATCATCCCAGCCAGGGCTTTGTCAAGCCTGACCTTAAAATCAGGATCTTCCTGAAGCTCCAGGAAAAAACAGAGTTAATAAGACACATGCACCTCTAAATATACTACCAAGTACATAAAGACTAACAATATTTTCCACATCTCAAGGACAATTTTAACCAGTTGATTCTGGGAAACTTTCATGGGAGAGTGCATCAGCCACTTTGTTAGAAGTTCCTGAGATGTGTTGGATGTCAAAATCAAAATCTTGGAGAGCTAAACTCCATCGAATTAGTGTTTTGTTATTTCCCGTGGTGGTATGAAGCCACTGTAGCGCAGCATGTTTGGTTTGCAGGTGGAAACGCCGTCCCCAAACATATGGGCGTAGCTTTTCCAGAGCGTAGACTATGGCGTAACATTCTTTTTCATTGACTGACCAGTTGCTTTCCCTCTCAGACAGCTTCTTGCCGAGAAACACTACAGGGTGGAATTCTTGATCAGGTCCTTCCTGTGTTAAAACTGCTCCCACACCACGCTCGGACGCATCTGTGGTTACTAGGAATGGTTTGTCAAAGTCTGGGGCCCTTAGTACAGGGTCAGACATGAGTGTCGCTTTAAGCTGGTTAAAGGCCTTCTGACACTTTTCGGTTCACTGAACGGCATTTGGCTGTTTCTTTTTGGTCAGGTCTGTCAGTGGGGCAGCGATTTGGCTGTACTGTGGCACAAATCGCTTGTAATAACCGGCCAAGCCTAGGGATTGAACCTGTTTCTTTGACTTTGGGACAGACCACTTTTGGATAGCATCCACTTTCGTCTGTAGAGGTTGATAGGTCCTTGACCCACCTAGTGTCCAAGGTAAATCACTCTGTTTAGGCCTATTTGACGCTTCTTAGCCTTAACAGTTAGTCCTGCCTCCCTTATGTGCTCGAAGACTTTTTGTAGAAGTTCCAGGTGTTCTGCCCAGGAATCCGAAAATATGGCCACATTGTCAAGGTAGGCGACTGCATATTCTCCTAATCCCGCTAGGAGACCATCTACCAGTCTTCGGAAGGTGGCGGGTCCATTTCGCAGCCCGAAAGGGAGTACATTAAATTCATACAGCCCGAGATGTGTGGTGAAGGCTGACCTTTCCTTGGCAGATTCATCTAGCAGTACCTGCCAGTACCCCTTGGTCAAGTCCAAGGTAGAGATGAACTGGGCCCGTCCCAGTTTCTCTAATAGTTCATCTGTGCGTGGCATTGGATAGTTGTCGGGGCGAGTTACAGCATTTAGCTTACGGTATTCCACGCAAAAACGTATCTCCCCATCTGGTTTGGGAACTAGAATCACTGGAGATGCCCATGCACTGCCAGAGGGGTGGATTATACCCATCTGTAACATATCCTGGATCTCCTGGTCTATAGCAGTTTTAGCTTGAGGAGACACCCCGTAAGGTTGGACTTTAATTGGGTGAGCACTACCTGTGTCAATGGAGCGGTACGCCCATTCAGTCAGTCCTGGGGTGGCTGAGAACGTCGGCGCGTAGCTAGTGCACAGCTCCTTGATCTGCTGTCGTTGCATACGCCCAAGGGTCATGGAGAGGTTAATCTCTTCCACACCACCAGCACTTTTCCCTTCGTAGTAGACACCTTCAGGCCACTCAGCGTCATCTCCTCCCTGGGCTGTAAACTGACAAACCTTTACTTCTCTGGAATAAAAAGGCTTTAGAGAATTAATATGGTACACCTTAGGCTTTTTGTTGGAGGTGGGGAATGCTATGAGATAATTAACAGCTCCCAGGCGCTCCTGGACCGTGAATGGCCCTTCCCATGATGCTTCCATTTTATGGGCCTGGAGTGCCTTTAAGACCATGACCTGGTCCCCTACTTTGAAGGAACTCTCTCTGGCATGTTTATCATACCAGGCTTTTTGCTTTTTAAGCATCCTGTAGGTTTTCTTTAGCAAGGGCTAGAGAGGTTCGGAGAGTGTTTTGTAGGTTGGTTACCAAGTCCAGTATGTTAGTTCCTGGAGAAGGTGTAAATCCCTCCCACTGCTGCTTCACCAACTGTAACGGCCCCTTAACTTCACGGCCATATACAAATTCAAATGGTGAAAACCCTAAACTGGGGTGTGGTACAGCTCTGTAGGCAAAGAGCAACTGCTGCAACACTAGGTCCCAATCATTGGAGTGCTCATTTACCAATTTATGTATCATGGCCCCCAAAATTCTCCAAACTAAACTTCTCCACCATGCCATTTGTTTGATGGTGGTAAGGAGTGGCAACCAAGTGATTTACCCCATGAGCTTCCCAAAGGCTTTCCATAGTTCCTGCCAGGAAATTAGTTCCTGCATCTGTGAGGACGTTGGAGGGCCAACCTACCCTGGAAAAAATGTCTGCTAGTGCCTGGCACACACTTTTAGCCCTGGTGTTGTTTAGAGCTACTGCTTCCGGCCATCGGGTGGCAAAATCCATGAAAGTCAGTATGTACTGCTTTCCTCTGGGTGTCTTTTTCGGAAAAGGACCCAGAATATCCACTATTAGTTGAAATGGAACTTCAATGATGGGGAGTGGCTGAAGAGGGGCTTTGACCTGGTCTTGGGGTTTTCCCACTTTTTGGCATACCTCACAAGACCGGACATAGGTAGAAACATCCTTGCCCATTCCCTCCCAGTGGAATGACCTCCCCAACCGGTCTTTGGTCCTGTTCACCCCAGCATGGCCACTAGGATGATCGTGGGCTAAGCTCAAGAGCTTGACTCAGTACTTAGTTGGAACTACCAACTGCCTCTGAGGATGCCAGTCTTCCTGGTGTCCACCAGAAAGTGTTTCCTTGTATAAAAGTCCTCTTTCTGCAAGAAACCTGGATCGATTAGAAGAGCTTAGAGGCGGTGGGTTGCTCCGTGCAACCGTCCAAGCTCTCTGGAGGCTTTCATCTACTTCCTGTTCAGTTTGGAACTGTTCCCTTGATGTTGGAGACATCAGTTCCAAATTGGATGGTGGACCTATGCTTGGTCCCTCTGGAAGCGATGTAGGGGATGGGGTTGTTTCCGTTGACTGTGAACCGCTCTCCGCTGGTGCACTGTGTTGGGGTTCAGGCTCCGGCTGAGCCTCTTGTGTAGGGTTATTGGCTGCTGCCGGTTCAGGTTCAGTGGGGCCCTTTGGTGTTGGGGTTGCAAGTACTGGATTCAGTGCTGGCAATGGGTCTGGTGCTGGTTGTTCCGCTGGTTCCAGTTCTGGCTCTGTCTGGGTGTCTGGGACTGGATCCACTATTGCTGTTGCAGACATTGGCCTGGTGTCCGGGTCCATCACCTCTGACTGGGTCCTGGTAGAAGTTTCCGGAACAGAGCTAGGCGTGACGGCTTGTTTAGCCTGGCTGTGGGTGACCATTCCCACCCCCTTGGCTCGCTTCACATGATTGGCCAAGTGTTCCCCCAACAGCATGGGGATGGGATAATCATCATAGACTGCAAAAGTCCACATTCCTGACCAGCTCTTGTACTGGACAGGCAACTTGGCTGTAGGCAAATAGGAAGAGTTGGACCTGAAGGGTTGAATCGTCACTTGGATCTCTGGGTTGATTAAACTGGGGTCCACTAAGGAAGCATGAATAGCCGACACTTGTGCTCCGGTGTCTCTCCATGCGGTGACCTTCTTCCCGCCCACACTCACAGTTTCCCTCCGCTCCAAGGGTATCTGGGAGGTATCTGGGCCTGAGGACCTCTGGTGTGATTCTGGTGCAATGAACTGTAATCTGTTGGGGTTCTTGGGGCAGTTGGCCTTTACATGCCCTGGCTTGTTACATTTAAAACATCGTCCAGCTGACGGGTCACTGGGGCGAGGTGGCTTGCTGGAAAATGGTGTTGCGGGATGATAAGGTGGCTGGAGGGTTCCTTGGGGGGTAGGTGGGGCCTTGGGCAGCCCCTGGTAGTAGGGTGTGGTCTGAGGTTGTCCCTTCTGTTATCCGCTCCAACTGCGACCAGTTTTTTTCTTTTCTGCCACCTCCACTCATTTGGCTCCAATCTCCCATGCCTCGATTACAGTTTTGGGCTTCCCATCTAGGATGTATCTTTCTATTTCCTCAGGAACACCCTCTAAGAACTGCTACATTTGCATTAGGAAGGACAAATCTTCTGGAGATTTAACACTTGCTCCTGATATCCAGGCATCCCAATGTTTCACAATGTGGTAGGAATGTCGGGTAAATGACATGTCTGGTTTCCACCTTAGGGCTCTGAACCGCCGACAGGAATGCTCGGGTGTTAGCCCCATTCTGACTCTCGCCTTGGTTTTAAACAGTTCATACTGGTTCATGTGTTCCTTAGGCATTTCAGCTGCCACCTCAGCTAAGGGTCCACTGAGCTGCGGCCTCAGCTCTACCACGTATTGGTCTGTAGAGATGATGTACCCAAGGCAGGCCCTTTTGAAGTTTTCTAAGAAGGCCTCGGTATCATTGCCTGCCTTGTAGGTGGGGAACTTGCTGGGATGGGAAGTTGTCATAATATAAAGGGAAGGGTGAACACCTTTAAAATCCCTCCTGGCCAAAGGAAAAATACTCTCACCTGTTAAGGGTTAAGAAGCTAGGATAACCTCGCTGGCACCTGACCAAAATGACCAATGAGGAGACAAGATACTTTCAAAAGCTGGGGGGAGGGAAAAACAAAGAGTCTGTCTATGTGATGCTTTTGCCGCGGACAGAACAGGAATGGAGTCTTAGAATTTAGTAATTAATCTAGCTAGATATGCATTAGATTATGATTTCTTTAAATGGCTGAGAAATTAAGCTGTGCTGAATAGAATGGATATTCCTGTCTGTGTGTCTTTTTGTAATTTAAGATTTTGCCTAAAGGGATTCTCTATGTTTTGAATCTAATTACTCTGTAAGGTATTTACCATCCTGATTTTACAGAGGTGATTCTTTTTATTGTTACTTTTTTACTGTTACTTCTATTAAAATTCTTCTTTTCAAGAACTGAATTTTTTTTTTAATTTTTCTTAAGATCCAAGGGTTTGGGTCTGTGGTCACCTATGCAAATTGGTGAGGATTTTTATCAAACCTTCCCCAGGAAGTGGGGTGCAAGAGTTGGGAGGATTTTGGGGGGAAAGACGTTTCCAAACAATGCTTTCCTAATAGAATATACCCAGATAAACGTTTGGTGGTGGCAGTGGACGTCCAAGGGCAAAGGGTAAAATAGTTTGTGCCTTTGGAAAGTTTTAACCTAAGCTGGTAAAAGTAAGCTTAGGAGGTTTTCATGCAGGTCTCCACATCTGTACCCTAGAGTTCAGAGTGGAGAAGGAACCTTGACAGAAGTGGTACCTGGAGAAGGATTGCTAGGGTTTGTTGGTATATTCTGCAGAGCCTTTGCCTCCTCCATCTCCAGTGCATGCTTCCTCTCTTTTTCCTTCTCCTCCTCCACATGCTTCCTCTCTTTTTTCTTCTCCTCCATTTCTTTGGCCCTTGCCTCCATTACCATCCACATGAGTTCTATCTGTCTTTCATGTTCCTTTTGTTTTTCCTCAGCCTCAAATCTGGCTAATTCCAGCTTTTGTTGAACCATGGAGTCTGTCATCCTAACCTCTCTGTTTTTAACTAACTTTACACCCGAGAGTTAGAAATAAAACAAAACAAACAAACAAAAAAACTTGGCTTGTAAAATTTTGCTGTGCTGTAATATGATATCTATATTCTCTGATAGTGATTGTCAGCCTACAGAAAAATCCTAAAAAAAAACCCCAAAAACCAAAAACAACCCCCCCCCCCAAAACCCCTAACACATCTGTCTCCAGGCAAGTAGGCAGAAAACCCCTCTAGTTGCTCTTAGGTAAAAAAAAAACTTCTTCAGGTCTGTGAAGACTGGTGAATTTCCCTGCAGGAGGTTAACTACCCTGCCTTTAGGTAGAGAAAACTCCAGGTCACAAAAGACAATTCCCTTTTGTCTCTGCTCTGGCCCCGAAGCAGAGAAAAAAAAAAAACGCTTACTGCTTTCAGCCAAAAACCTGCTTTTCAGCAGCCCAAAGGAAAAAAAATCTCTTTTCCAATCTCTGCTTCTGGTTTAAAAAATCTCAAATTGATCTCAAAGTGATTTCAAGTGAATCCCACCTCTACCACCATGTCAAGGTTCCTTCCCCACTCTGAACTCTAGGGTACAGATGTGGGGATCTGCATGAAAACCTCCTAAGCTTACTTTTACCAGCTTAGGTTAAAACTTCCCCAACGTACAAACTATTTTACCTTTTGCCCTTGGACTTTCGCTGCCACCACCAAACGTCTAACCGGTATTATTATTATTAGGAAAGAGTCTGTTTGGAAACGTCTTTCCCCCCCAAATCCTCCCATATCCATAAAGAAAGCAAAAATATGCTTTTCTGAACTTCCTTTGTTGTCTGCTTATTTTAAGGTAATGAAAGCAGAAAGACAGCGGCGGGGAGGGGAGGGGTGGATGAATGGATCCAGTGGGATCAGAGAAACAACTAAAAGTTGCAAAAAGAAAAGGAGTACTTGTGGCACCTTAGAGACTAACCAATTTATTTGAGCATAAGCTTTCATGAGCTACAGTATCCAGTGAAGTGAGCTGTAGCTCACGAAAGCTTACGCTCAAATAAATTGGTTAGTCTCTAAGGTGCCACAAGTACTCCTTTTCTTTTTGCAACTTTTAGTTGTTTCTCTGATCCCACTGGATCCATTCATCCACCCCCCTCCCCCCCCGCTGTCTTTCTGCTTTCATTACCTTAAAATAAGCAGATAGCAAAGGAAGTTCAGAAAAGCATATTTTTGCTTTCTTTATGGTTATTAGAAGAAGGTGAGCTATTCAAAGACCCCCTCTCACCCTGTGGCTGTAAAAGTGCAAAGGACAAAATAAATTCATTCAAACCAACCTGGTACATTTTGCATTAATTGTTAATGTGAATTTCATATTTCCAGCACAACAAGGAGAGTGATGGGAATTCTTCGAAGGCAGGCCAAGAAACTGAAGGAGTTTGTAAGGCACCTGAGAGCAGGTTAAGGTGACTGATCAATGTAGTGATGGGGCCTGCACGCTGTAAAAACAGAACCAAATTCAGATGGTGAGTGAGTACCACCGGAGGGCTGACTATTCCCGTGTGTAACCAGGCAGCTTAGTATGGGTTCTGCTGGTAAATCACATTCACACACCACCTAATACACTAGCACACCTGATCCCTCCAAAGAGGGGAAAATCCACCAGCTGCTTTGTCTTCTAAGGCAGCAAATGCAGCCTGGGTCTGGACAATTAGGTGCCTTGTGGTGAGTTCTGCTACTTCATCTCCTCTCACCAGAAAACCGGAGCAGAGTGTGTCAAATATTGCAAGAAGGAGGGAGCCAGACTCACTAAGGTGGAATCCCAAGGAGAACTGGTAAAAATACTTTTAAAATCTCTTTTCTTTAATAATATTCACCTAAGATATATTGACATCAATCTCATTTGATGGGGTGAGGACTTAGTTGCCCCCTGGAGGTAGGGAGTTATCTGTGTATGGATTCATACAATCCTGAGCTGTCCAGACCGGACTCTTTTGTCAGAAAGTGCCAATAGCCCTGGTTTGCTGGAGACAATCTGGTCTTTTACATCCCACCCTGGGTAACTGCTGCTCCAGCCAATATCCACGGACCATTGGTAGCCATTCTAACCAGAGCCTCGAGGGCTGCCTTTCCCACTCCTCCTGTTTCTACCGACTGAGCCTGCAGCCCCACATTATATGATGTGACAAAACTCCAATATTAGGGGTGGAAGCAGAAGCCACAAATGGAGCCTTTGGGAAGCTGGTGGCTGTCAATATGCCTCAAGCATAGTCAATAACTGAGCAACTTACAGCTGTTATCAACACACCTTTAACTAACGTCAACAGGGAAAACTTGGTAGCAGGTTCCTGGCCAGGTGTCCCCACTGGGCTCAGTGCAGTTGTGATGAACAGGCTGAGCGTGACACCCACATGGTGCCAGGATGGGGAAGATCTGCAGAGGCCCTGAGGCCACTCCTTCTGCTGCACCTGCACTGCTTCTCAGTTCCCCCCAAACTTGGCAGGCTTCTCGCAGATATAAACCTCCCGTTTGGTGCAGCTCTGCAGGCGGATGTCCCCCTTCTGTATGTATGCACAGCCTTCAGCTCCCTGGACGCGGAACCTGCCAAGCACAAGCCCCATCTCACTGCCAGCCCTGGGGGAACAGCTACAGGCTGGGGCATTTACCCCTTCTCGGCTGCCTTGGTAAGAATTGTCTTCAAAGTGCATTTACCATAGTGCATAAATGAGAGGGGGTCAGATTGACAACCCTGGGTGAGTCTTCCCTGCCCGTCATCTCGGTCATCAGTGACACCTCTGCAAAGGGGGAGGAAAACCAAAACTGAATGTATTTAACACCCACTTTGCCTGACACACAGGGCCAGGCACTGCATAGTCAGGCCCATGTTGCCAATGGTAGGTTCTTATATGGCTCCCATCACCATGTGCGTTTCTGTGTCCAGCAGGGACAAGGTGAGTGAGGTAAAATCTTTTATTGGACCAACGTCTGTTGGTGAGCGAGACAAGCTTTCGAGCCACTCAGAGCTCTTCTTCAGCTCTGGAAAAGGTATAAAGGTCACAGTTAAATACGAGGTGGAACAGATTGTTTAGCCTAAGGGTATGTCTACACTACCCGCCGGATAGTGATCGATCTATCAGGGATCGATTTATCGCGTCTAGTGTAGACGCGATAAAATCGATCCCCGATCGCTCTGCTGTCGACTTCTGTACTCCACTGCGGCGAGAGGCGGAAGCGGAGTTGACGGGGCAACGGCGGCAGTCGACCTCGCGCCGTTAGAACGCAAGGTAAGTCAACCTAAGATACGTCGACTTCAGCTACGCTATTCTCGTAGCTGAAGTTGCGTATCTTAGGTCAATTCCCCCTCCCCCCCGCGCCCAATGTAGACCAGGGCTAAGTAGTTAACATAATATTTCAAGGGAGACAAGGTGGCCAAGCTACTATTTGTTATTGGACCTACTTCTGTTGGAGAGAGAGACAGGCTTTTGAGGCCCAGACCTCAAGAAGAGCTCTGTGTGGCTCAAAGCTTGTCTCTCTTACCAACCGAAGTTGGTCCAATAAAAGCTATTATCTCCCCCTCCCTTGCCTCTCTAATATCCTGAGACCAACACAGCTACAACTACACTATATACATATTTCAAGAGACAGTTCAAGGTGAAGTGGCCTTTTAATAACCCTCCAGTGCTAGGCAATAAAGAAAGGGAGGAAAAAAGGCAGCGGGGGGGGGGGAGGGAGGGGAAGGGTTGTTAGTGAGTCACAGATTGTCTCTGTTCAGTCCAGGATTTTTAGTATCTGGCAAACTTATGAATTTAAGTTTCCAGGCTCGCCTTTTGAAGGTGTTGTGCAGATTTCCTTTGAGACTGAGAGTCAGATTGAGTGATTGTTTCGTGCAAAGTGTTCGCCCACACGAATTAGGGTGTTTTTGTCCTTTCTCATTTCCCTATGTGAGTTCATTTGAGCGTGTAGTGACTGCCTGGTTTCACGCACATAGTTATTATTGGGCACATATACACTAGATGAGGTACACCACACAGGACCCAGGGATCTTGAAAGGTGTGTTGTGAGGGGTGTTGATCACTGTGCCAGTGGAGCTATGTCTGCAGGTTTTGCATCTGTTGTTCTGGCAGAATCTGGTGCCACTTGGAGTCAGTGTGTCCCAGAGTGGAAAAAAAAATCAATGATTTAAAAAATAAAAATAAAAAAATTCGGATTTTTTATTTAAATTGGATTTTTTTTACTTACATCGGATTTGATATAATGCTTTTTGAGGAAAAAAACCTATCTAAAGATAGTTTTAATTAAGATACATTATAGCTTAAAGATATCTTATCATGGAACAGGGATTATAAATTCTAATTCTATAGAATGAGACAATATATTAATGTAATGTTTAAGAAAAGTTTTGTAAATGAGTTCCAATAGTTCATGGACTAGGGACCCAATCTGATGGGGTTGCAGGGGCTTCGGTATAGATTATTTAGGTTAATCTTTCTATCTACCCAGTGGGACTCAGTGCTCAGCCTAGAAGACACCATAACAGATGCTTAGTTTTGCAGTACTCAAACTGTGGATTTGTGTCTCCAGAGGTAACATGTTTGTTAACCACAAAAATGTTTTAAAATAAACAAATAATATATAGAGGTGAGAAATAACAGACCTCAACCCTATTGTCTCTCTGCAAATTTGTGAACACAGGTCAATCCCTTACCTCTCTCTAAAAGTGCAAAGTTTCAAAAAGTTCAATGAATAGAAGATTGTTGGGGCGGAATAGATCTGGACAAGGATAAGAAGTCTGGAGATAAAAGTGAGAAGTGAGGGACATATGCTTTTTTGTTAAAATATTGTATGTTTGCTGTTGAAGAAAAATATCCAGAATACTTAACATTGTTGTTTTAGTTAAATAAAACAATTTAAATGTCTGTCTGGTGATGTTCTCCTCCTAATACAGCATGGCAAGAAAATCCTCCAAATATTAATGATTAACCTGTTGAATTGGAGATAGTGCACCTCCCAATGACTTCATAAATATCTGTTTCAATTACCTTTGGTAAGTGAAATATCCAAACAATCATTCATTTTCTGATATAGCTGTAAAACTTATCTGAAAAGTTTTCAAAATAAATCACTGTTTAAAAATGTATAGTGTGTACCTTCTAAAAATGAAACCTACATCTGTCTCTGTGTTGTGAAGAATATGTATTAAGGTTATAACTACCAACAAGAATGCACTTTTATGTAGAAAACCATGATTAAAACGAGTCTTCCTGACTAGTGATTTAAATCATGAGGTGTGTCCTGGTCTGTGGCGTGCTTGCTTCTTATGATGGGCTTGGAGAGGCCTGGGGGCTTGTTTGAAGGCCAGCAGAAGTGCAAGTTTTCTCCCACCTCCCTGCTGGTGCATGTTTTTCTCCCACTCCCCTCATTGCGGATGTGCCCCATTCCTAGGGGAGCTCAGTCTATGTGGCTCATTCATTCCTTGGAGCCTCTGCCAGCATAGTCATGAGCCAATGAGAGCCTCCTAGCCACCATAGCCATAGCGTAGGAGACTGAGCTGCATGGGTGGTGGCTTGTGAACAGCTATCCGGTATGAGGTTTGCGCAAAGTCACCTGAATAGGCACAGCCTGGGGACACCAATAATCACAGAAGGGACCTCAAGGGTCATCTAGTCTAATCCCCTGCCAAGATGCAGGATTTATTGTGTCTAAACCACCCAAGACAGAGGGCCTCTTTTTGAAAACCTCCAGTGAAAGAGATTCCACGACTTTCCTAGGCGTCTGCTCCACAGTCCTACTGGACTTACAGTTAGGAAGTTTTTCCTGAGATTTACTATAAATCTGGTATGCTGTAATAAACGATACTTGTCACTTTACAGCCAAAGGTCCCAGAGCACTTTGCAAAGGGGGATCATTGTGGTTAGAGCTGCTCAGAAACTACATATATTCCACCTGGCCTTTTTTTTTTTTTTTTTTTAAATTTCCCCCTAAATATTCTCATTTTGGTAAAAATGTTTGGTTTCTGAAAATCAAAACCAAAACCTTTTGACTGAAAAGTGGAAATTTTTACCACAAGCTTTTCAGTTTGAAAATTGGAAAATTTTGAAAAAAATGAAAATTTTTTATGAAAAGCCATTTGTTGCGGGAAAAAAGGTTCTGATGACCGGTTTTAACGGTTATCCCCATTTATGGAGGAGGAGCCAGTATTGAACTGGATCAGTGCCCTTGAATGGGCACAGGCAGCGAGGCGAGACGTACAGCTGGAAGGAGAAAGGGGAGCCGTCAGCCCACGTCCAGTTCCCGATGTCATTGTCGTAGTTCAGCCCTGTCCAGAAATTGAAGCTGAACTGCTGTCCCCGGTACACGCACACGCGTTTGGAGATCTCATTTTTCAAGAACGCCTGCTCCGAACAGCAAAGGACAACAATCAATCCCCGAATAATCGTTTTTTCCCCTTTGAAAGCATCTGGGTGAGAACAGGGGCTGAGTCCCTCTGGAAATCAGGCCAACGATTTAATTGTCTAAACTATGGGTAGAGGTGTCTGACTCTGTAGGCCTCCGTGATTGATAACATTGGCCTAAGTGACCCTCCCAGGGTCACGTACTGAACCAATGGAACAGACCCCAGATTTCCTGGCTCCTAGTTCCTGACTTAACCCCCAAACCATCCTACCCCTCTGTGCTGTTCCCAAACAAGAGTTCCACATAGATTATTCTTGGCAAGGAGGAATAAAAGCAGGAACCAAGGGCCCAAGAACTGCCAAACCAGAGCACAGCGATGGCCCATCTCATGCAGTAGCTCACCGCCATGAGGGGCCACTGCTGGATGCTTCACCACGAGGTAGGAAAAGACCCATAATGCATCTTGCCCACTGTACAATACAGCAGCATGGAGGTCATTCCTCCATGACTCCCCAGTTAGCTGATTTGTTTATGCCCTGAAGCACAAGGATCAATGGCCCTAGCTCTCTTATTCGAGCTCACGTTGTTAAATGCTCTTCTCATTCAGGTAGAAATTGGATTCCTTCCTAAATCTCTCTAAATTATTTGCCTCAGTATCCTGCAGAAGTGAGTTCCATAGATAGTTAGCTTGACTTTTTCACTTGCTTGCTAATTCACAAAGTTCAGTCATTTGCAATGGGTCTGCCAGTCACTAATGCTAACTAATAAGACCTAACTGTTCTTTAAATGCACTTTGTGCTCTTTAAAGGATCTACAATGACAGAAGCAGAAACTGAACTCCGAGGGCAAGCTCCCTTCTCCTCGTGCTCTGCATGATGACTTCTATAGGAGAAGAGGTATTATCTCCCATAGCCTGTTCCATCCTTGGACTCTAACGAGGATGACAACAAGCAGGCCAGTTAACACTCACTGGGAACTCAATGGAAGATGTCACTACTGACTTGGGTCTGGGCTGGAACTGGTGCATTGGAGATGACAGGCCTCATGTCCTAGCCAGTCATCCCCCCCTTCGCTCCTCCCCAGACTGCCACAGATACTAAGGCTTCGTCTATGCTGGCAAGTGAAAGACAAAACTTCTGTCATTCAGAGGTGTTAAAAAAATACCCCCCCCCCAGAAAGACAAAAGTTTTGCAGACGACAAGTTATGGTGCGAACAGCACGTTGTGGGCAGGAGCGCTCTCCTGGTGACAACACAAACGCTACTCATTGGGGGCGGAAGTTTTCTGTCGGCAGGAGAGCTCTCTCCTGCCGACAAACAGTGGCTACACTGCGTGTTGCCAAAAGCTGAGTAGTGTAAACATAGCGTCAGTGTGTATGCAATTGTCTTATCAGCAACCAATATCAATAAAGAAGAGAAGAGGAGGCGGCTCTGTACCAGCTCCTTCTTCGTGTCTATCTTCACCAGACTGGCCGACATTGCAGTACAAGCATCTAAGCTGTTATGCCAGGATTTCGCATTCTTAGAAAAGGAGTAACAGCTGGCTGCCTGCTGGTCCCAGTCCACCTCACACATGCTGCAGTTGTCCTCTTGAAGAAAAGGAAAAACAGACAGACTTTCAATCCTCGTTCTCCAAGATCATTTTGTTACCGGAGCTCCGCACTGCTGGGTGTGAAGGATGATGGGAAATTCCCCTTGCTCAGAATTCTGAACTGCTGACCCATCCCTGCACACGTCTTCTCACCCTGAGCAGTTCAGCTGGCCCTACTGCCTTTGACCATCAGCTCCTTTCTTCAAGCAATAAGTAGGATGCATAGTAAACTGGTATCATGAGTTCTCATCTCAGTGAGGAGGGTGGGTCAGGAGTGAGGGACAGTTATAGCCCATCTTCTGAGAACAGGAGTTATAGGGAGATGGAGACAAGAATTAGTAGGCACTGAGTTCCCATGGTGATGAACACAGTAAAAGGAAGACAGATCAGATAAAGATCTGGAACAGAGAGAATAAATAAGGATGGAAGGAAAGATAGAGAAGAATATAGGGAGAGAGTGAGAGCTTAGAGAAGGATCCAGGGAGGCGGGGAGGGATCAGAGATAGGTAGGAGTATAGGTAAAGGAGAGATTAACTGAGCGTGTAAGGGGGAGAGGGAGGAACTGGTGGATGGGTGGAGTTTTTTCCTCAGAGGCTCTAGCTGTAATTCCTTACCCTTGCCAGTTGTCAGCTGCTGCAGAGTGTCCAAGAGGACTATGTTTTCCATTTCAGTGACCTCCAGCTGTTGCTCTGATTTCTGGGACAGCTGGTAAACTTTAAAGACACAAGAAAAATCATAAGACAATGGAGTGCTCAGAGCCAGTGCATTGCTCCAGCACTGATCATCCTGGGGTGTTTTACAGCATGAGATGGACTGTGAGCATGTCGGGGTACAGTGCCACCTACTGACTGACATGGAATGTGAGGCATGGGTTTCCTCTTGCTTGCACCAATTTTACACTAGCCAAATTTCACTGATATCAGAGAAGTCATTCCTTATTCACCCCAGGGTGAATGAGAGGGAAATCAGCACCACTGATTTCAAACTGGCTTCTCTACAGAAAATATCAGAGATGGGCGCTCCCTGCATTTTATCGACAAATAATCCAAACAAATGCTTAGAACTTGCATATCGTACATTTCAGATGGGGCTGACAAATGTTAACTCATTACATGACAGATGACAGAGACCTATTTGGTCACCGGATCCATCCCCCCTCCCAGTAACAGAACCATCAATATTTACATTGGGGATATTCCAAATGTACTCAAGGCTGTATGTTTGTAGAGGGAGATCAGCAACATCTCACAACCCAGAGGTCATAGGTCAAATCTGAGGGTGTAAGGGGGAGAGGGAGGAACTGCTTATCTGTACCTAAGCAGGTATTTATACAGCCAGAGTCAGAGCCAGAATTGATTCCTTGAGGACCTGCTCCAGGATTTTTCCTGGGACTGAGGTGAGGCTGAGTAGCCTGTAGTTCCCCGGATCCTCCTCCTTTCCTTTTTTAAAGATGGGCACTACATTAGCCTTTTTCCAGTCATCCTCTGGACTTCTCCCAATCGCCATGAGTTTTCACACCAGCCAATCACACCAGCCAATTCCCTCAGCACCCTTGGATGCATTGAATCTGGGCCCATGGGCTTGTGCTCATCCAGCTTTTCTAAATAGTCCCAAAACTCTTCTTTCTCCACAGAGGGATGGTCACCTCCTCCCCATGCTGTGCTGCCCAGTGCAGTAGTCTGGGAGCTGACCTTGTTCGTGAAGACAGAGGCAAAAAAAGCATTGAGTACATTAACTTTTTCCACATCCTCTGTCACTAGGTTGCCTCCCCCATTCAGTAAAGGGCCCATACTTTCCTTGACTTTCTTCTTGTTGCTAACATACCTGAAGAAACCCTTCTTGTTACTTTTAACATCTCTTGCTAGCTGCAACTCCAAGTGTGATTTGGCCTTCCTGATTTCACTCCTGCATGCTTGAGCAATATTTTTATATTCCTCCCTGGTCACTTGTCCAATCTTCCACTTCTTGTAAGCTTCTTTTTTGTGTTTAAGATCAGCAAGGGTTTCACTGTTAAGCCAAGCTGGTCGCCTGCCATATTTACTATTCTTTCTACGCATCGGGATGGTTTGTTCCCGTAACCTCAATAAGGATTCTTTAAAATACAGCCCGCTCTCCTGGACTCCTTTCCCCCTCATGTTATTCTCCCAGGGAATCCTGCCCATCAGTTCCCTGAGGGAGTCAACGTCTGCTTTTCTGAAGTCCAGGGTCTATGTTCTGCTGCTCTCCTTTCTTCCTTGTGTCAGGATCCTGAACTCTACAATCTCATTGTCACTGCCTCCCAGGTTCCCATCCACTTTAGCTTCCCCTACTAATTCTTCCCGGTTTGTGAGCAGCAGGTCAAGAACAGCTCTGCCCCTAGTTGGTTCCTCCAGCACTTGCACCAGGAAATTGTCCCCTACACTTTCCAAAAACTTTCTGGATTGTCTCTGCATGCTGTATTGCTCTCCCAGCAGATATCAGGGTGATTGAAGTCTCCCATGAGAACCAGGGTCTGCAATCTAGTAACTTCCCTTAGTTGCCGGAAGAAAGCCTCATCCACCTCATCCCCCTGGTACGGTGGTCTATAGCAGACTCCCACCACGACATCACACTTGTTGCTCACACTTCTAAACTTAATCCAGAGACTCTCAGGTTTTTCTGCAGTTTCATACCGGAGCTCTGAGCAGTCATACTGCTCTCTTACATACAATGCAACTCCCCCACCTTTTCTGCCCTGCCTGTCCTTCCTGAACAGTTTATATCCATCCATGACAGTGCTCCAGTCATGTGAGTTATCTCACCGAGTCTCTGTTATTCCAGTCACATCATAATTCCTTGACTGTGCCAGGACTTCCAGTTCTCCCTGCTTGTTTCCCAGGCTTCTTGCATTTGTGTATAGGCACTTAAGATAAATCGCTGATCATCCCTCCTTCTCAGTATGAGACAGGAGCCCTCCCCTCTCGTGCTCTCCAGCTCATGCTTCCTCCCGGTATCCCACTTCCCCACTTAACTCAGGGCTTTGGTCTCCTTCCCCCATCCATCACCATGGTATCTAGGCACCTACAGTTACCATTCCAATGACCACGGAAATAACCTTTGACTTCTGATGGTCCAGAAGGAGTTCAGAGCTGGTCTGTAAAACCAGAATCCCCCATTGTGGCACCTTTGGTCTATCCAGAGGACCCTGATCTACCATGAACCTCACAATACAACAGCTAATGTCCCAGCTCTGATTCCCCATGCGAGGTCCTGAGTGTCTCTCCACCTGCACTTCATTGTGCCTATGACTGTACCTCTGTACTGATTGAGGGGGTCACGATTATACATGTTCAAAGATGGATGTCACTCTGCACCCCATTTATAGCCACGTCTGCAGGTCGGATCAGTCTAGGTGGATGTTTTCCATGGCAGAACCTTAGGTAGAGGTCTCACTCCAAGAGGAGGGTCTTGTACTGGGCATTAAAATGGCAGGAATCAGGCCTAATCTGATCCCCAGTGCCAATGAAGATATTCTGGCCCTGCCTCCCTTGAGTTTCAGTCTACAGGACAATTAGAGGGCCAGGCCAGAGGGTCAATTCCTTAGAAGCCCTACCCACCTCACCAACTGGAACACAGAGCTAGGACTGATTCCTGGCTTCCAGGTTCACAGACGGGGACATCAGAGGCCACAGAGCTTGCTAGAGCCTGAGGGGCTCATTGGCATGAGGGGTCACAAATGAGGTGGTGAATGTTACTCCCGTGAGGGCCCCACAAACTGCCAGTTCCTCCTCTGTTTCTAACTCAGTCCATCGTTCATTGTCACCTGTAAGTGTCCTGCGGGGGGAGGACTGTGCAGTGTACAAGTGACGGGGCTTGAGCCATGTCTTACAAGTAACTGATAAATCCCCAGCCCCATGGAAAGCAGCAGTTGGAAGATTGAGTAAGAAAGATGGGGCTGAATAATCACTTTACATTACAGATTAACAAGTGAAATGCAAAAAAGACAGCGGTCAAATATTCTGTTCTCTATTTGAGAAAATTCAGATAATATAGTCTGATGATGATGATGATGATGATGAGTAAATACTTTGCATTCCAACAGTAACTCAGGAGGATGTTAAATAGTAGCTACTAATGTCAGACATTCTAAAATGAGCAGGTCTGGATTACTTGGATCAAATGGGTTTAGAAGAGCAAGCTCTGGACCATTAATGTTGATTCTCAATAAGTCTTGGAATACTGGGCAAGTTCTAGAGAACTGGAAGAAAATGAAAGTTGTGCCAATATTTAAAATGGGTAAATGGGATGATCCGGGTAATTATATTGCCCTGTCAACTTGATGTCAATCCTGGTCAAAATAAAAGAATGGCTGATGGAGGACTGAATAGTTATGGATCAATGTCCTATCAGATAAAGCATAAGATGAGTGTTAGTTGGTGTCTGCTACAGACCAGCAAATCATGTTAGGGAGAAGAGGATGACTGGATCCTCACATACCTAACTATAATATGTAGGGGGGAAAAAGCTGTGTGATCACCGGGGACTTCAATTTCAGTGACATGTGATGGCGGTCTGATGCTAAAACATCACTGGATCAGTACTAAAACATTACTGGATTTCTAAATAATATAGATGACAATTTTCTAAGTAAAAAAGTGTTGCAGCCAATACAGAAGCAGTCTGTATTTGTCTTGACAGATAAAGATGAACTGATCACAGAAATAAAAATAAGTAGTTGATTACACACAAGTGATCATGACCTGATCAAATTTATAATGTGCAAACAGAATAATGTCCAAACCAGTAATATAGATACTTAGTGCTTCAAAAGGGCCAATTTCACAAAACTGAAAATAATTATGAGCCAAATCAGCTGGGAGGAAGAACCTAATCAAAAAATGTGAATGGTAATAGGGAAGTGTTTAAGAACTCTTTACTACATGCCCCAAAATCACTATGCCACAATCAGGGAAGAAGGCCATGCTGGTTAAAACACCAGCCTTTTTTAGAGAGGTTATGAAGGCAGCTATAAAAACCTTCAATACATAATAAGCAGAAGAAAAGGGAAGTCAACAATAATGAATATAAATCACAAATTAGGAACTGTAGAAAACTGATAAGGGAAGCAAAGGGGCACCAGGAGACATCAATGGTCAGCATAATTAAGTACAATAGAACTTTTAAAAATATATTTGTAACAAAAAGTATCCTAACAATGGGATTGGTCTATTACTAGACTGAAATGATAGAATTAATAATGCAGAAAAGGCAGAAGTGTTCAGTAAATATTTCTGTTGTATATTTGGGAAGAAATAGATGTACTCATACCAGATCATGATGATGACACTCCTTCCATTCCAAATATTATTATCCAAATAATAGCTACTAAGACAGACATTTTTAAATCAACTGGCTGAGGAGCAGGCTGGACCATTTATGGTGATTTTCAATAATTCTTCGAACACTGGAGAAGTTCCCAAAGACAGTAAGAGAGCTAATGTTGTGCCAATATTTAAAAAAAGTAAACAGGATGGCCTGCATAGTTATAGGACTGTCAGTCTGATATCAATTCCAGGCAGCATAGTGGAGCAGCAGATACGGGACCCCATTAATAAAGTATTAAAAGGAGAGTAATATAATTAATGCCAATCAACACAGGTTTATAGAAAACAGATCCTGTCAAATTAATTGGTATCTTTTTGTGATGAGATTACAAGTTTGATTGATAAAGGCAACAGTGTTGACATAATATATTCAGTCTTTTGTAAGGCATTTGACTTGATACTACATGACATTTTTGTTAAAAATTAGAATATAAATTTAACATAGGACACATTAAATGGATTAAAAACTGGATAAAAGATAGGTCTCAGAATGTAACTGTAAACAGAGAATCATCATCAAGCAGGTGTGTTTCTAGTGAGTTCCCGCAGGGATTGGGTTTTGGCCCTACACTATTTAACATTTTCATCAGTGACCTGGAAGAGAATGGAAAATCACCACTGATAAAGTTTTCAAAAGGCAAAAAGACTGGGGGAGCAGTAAATGAATAAGAGGACAGGTCACTGATCCAGAGCAAGCTGGATCATTTGGCAAGCTGGACACAAGCAAACAATATGAGTTTTAATATGGCCAAACGTAAGACCCTGACAAAGATTTCAGGGTCATGGTGGACAGTCAGCTGAACATAAGCATCCAGTGTGACACTGTGGCCAAAAGGGGCTAATGTGATTCTCTGATGTATAAACAAGTGAATTCTGAGTAGGACTGGGGAGGTTCTGTTATCTCTGTATTTGGTACTGGTGCGAGTGCTACTGCAATACTGTGCCCAGTTCTGGTGTCCAAAATTCAGAAAGGATTTTGAAAACTGGACAGGGTTCAGGAAATGAGCCAGGAGAATTATTAAAGGATTGGAAAACTTGCATTATACTGTGATAGATTTAAGGAGCTCAGTCTATTTAACTTAAGAAAGACAAGGTTAAAGGGTAACTTGATCACAGTCTATATCTACATGGGGCACAGAAATTTAATACTAGAGGGCTCTTCAATGTAGCAAAGGTATAACAAGACCCAATGTCTAGAAATAGAAGCTAGACAAATTCTGGCTAGAACCTCAGTTTTCCGACAGGGAGGGTAAACCACCATTGGCCCAACTTACCAAGGGCCATGGTGGATTTTCAATCACTGACAATTTTGAAATCAAGATTGGATTTTTTTTCTAAAAGATCTGCTGTAGTTCAAAAATAATTAATTCAGTTACTCCCGTGTTCTACAGGACATCATATCAGATGATGAGAATGGTCCTTTCTGGCTTTATAATCTATGAATTATGAAACACTCACCCTGTTGAGTCATCATGATCACCAGAATCAGCAAGATCAGGCAGATTGGCCCAAGGATGGTGGTAGAGAGCCACCATGGAGATGCACTGGGAGATGCTAACAGGAAGGAAATGGAGAACATGAACATGCACTTCCTTCTGCTTGGGATCCTCAGCTGGGAACCCTCTTCTGGAGTTAGGTGCCTAAGCCAATAGCCTAGTGGTAGGGGCTCCCACCTGGGATGTGGGTGACCCAGATTTAAATTCCTGTTCTGCCTGATTTGCAGCAGATGCTTGAAGCCAGGTGAATGCCCCAAATGCTAGGCTGTTGGCTATTCGGAGGTGAGGCTCTCCCAGTCTTGTATGTTGGAACTATTCCATGTGGTACAAATCACTAAATATTCATTGGGCCAGGGAAAGTGAGAGACTGACTCTTGGTGGTTTGGGCACTCATTTGGGATGGGGGAGAGTCAGGTTCAGTCCCTGCTCCAATAAATAGTTATTTATTTACACAAATGGAAAGGGATTGTGAGAGCAGCTGCATCTCCCCCCCCCGGATAGGCTGGTGTTTAAGGCTCTCACCTGGGATGTGGAAGACCTGGGTTCAAGAGTCTCTCACATCCCAGCCGAGTGCCCTATCCACTGGGCTACTGGGTATTCTGGGACACACACACCTGGCTGTCTTTTGTGCAGGCTCCAAGCCATAGGTATGCACTGAGGGGGACCATGCCCCACTAGTGAGACAGATGGAGGAACATTTAGTTTGAGAATCTTGTTTCAGGGCTCCCAGGGCTTTGGCTTGAGCTAGGGCTCTGAGCAGCTCATTCGCTGTGGGGCAGTGCCATGAGCTAGGCATAAGCAAAGCCAACTACCAGCAGAAACATAGGTACCTAGTAAACTTAAGTACCTTCTGGGTTAGGCAGCAGCTGAGCAGTGGTTCTGAGAACATCAGGAGCACCTAAATATTGGACTCAGGTGGCTGAAAAGGTAGTTAGGCCCTAAGCCCCTTTGTGAACCTGGCCTTTCTTCTCTGTGCCTCAGCTCCCTGTCTGTAAAATGGGGATAACGATACTGCCTTTCTCCCACATGTCTATTTAAGCGCTTCAGATCAGAGACTCTCTCCCACTGTGTTCATACAGCAGCAGCACAATGGGGCCCTGAGCTTGGGTGGGCCTCTAGGAGCTACGTTAATAATAACGACCTTGTCCTACACAACTAAGTTAAACAGGTTGGCAGCCAAGGTGCCCTCTTTTCATGGTCTTCCAGCACCCGGCTACCTGCCTCTTGGATGGCGCAGGGAATCCTTGTGTGCTGTGTCCTAGCTGTCCAGGTAAGGCAGCCTGCAGCCATAGAACCCAGCAAAATGGGGGTGACTTCCTGACAGAAACCTTTCCTGATCTCCCCAGACAGGGGCACCTCCATACTATCCTCCAGCAGAAATCCTCCTTGATCACATCTCCAGGCAGCCTCCCTGCCAATTCTGGCCCTGGTCAGTGGATTAAGGAGGCAGATAGGATGCAGTGTCGACAGGAGCATAGGTCCTAGAGATCAGGGTGGGCCAGGCAGGAGTGGGGCTGGGAAGGCTGTGGGGAGCCACTCTGCAGTGAAAGAGGCAGAGGAGCTTTAGGGATCACCCTATTTCCCTTATTGCGATAGAACCTCTTTCTGTTATTCTTCACCATTGTCACATGAGAAGAGGGAGGCGTTTGGCAGGTAGGGTCTGGCAAGGCTGGGCACAGACCAGGGAGGGGGTCAGGGCACCCGTCTCAGGGGCGAAGGGGGAGAAAGGAGGCTGAGTGGTTGGGTCACCCTTCCCCTTGCTGTGGGAGGAGACCCCTGCACCTGCAATGACAGCAGCTGGTCCGGCTTGCGCGTTGGCTGTCCCTTCATCCTTGGACTCGTAGATGACATTTATGTCAGATGGAGTGCCCTTCACCTTCCTCTGCTGCACAGGCATGGGGGCCTGCAGGTGAGAGAACCCACCAACAGGAGAGGGTCTCACCTCAAGAGATCAAAAGTCATGCGTCAGACCCTCAAGAATCATGAAACTGGCCCAAGAAATCATGTTTTCTTAAAAAAAAATCAAATAGTGTTTTTTAGTCTGTTTCTATTCCTTTGCCAATGTATGCGACAATTTCAGGTTGAAAAGTCAACCTTTAATGCATTCAGAAATGCACGCCTCTCTTTGCCTGATTGGATGGAGACCCCGCTTAGCATCCCTCACCTCTATGATAGGGAAACTGCCATCCATTTCCTATTGCTGTCTTCGACCCGGCACCAGCACTCAAGGATCTCAATCTATTTAGCTTAACCAGGAGAAGGTTAAGGATTGACTTGATCACAGTCTATAAACTACCTCCACAGGGGAAAAGTATTTACTAATGGGCTTTTCAATCGAGCAGACAAAGGCATAACATGATCTGATGGTTGGAAGTTGAAGCTAGAGAAATTCAGACTGGAAATAAGGGGTAAATTTTTAACAGTGGGAGTAAGTAACCATTGGAATAATTTATCAAGGGTTGTGCGGTATTCTCCATCACTGATGATTTTTAAATCAAGATTGGACGTTTTTCTCAAATATCTGCTCTAGGAATTATTGTAGGGCAGTTCTGTGGCCTGTGCTATACAGGGGTCAGACTAGACGATCACAGTGGTCCCTTCTGGCCTTGCAATCTATTAATCTAATGTACCAGCCACTGCCCCAGGGCTTTTCCTCTGACTGGGTCCCACATCACCACTTTCTCAACTTCCCTCTCCCCTGCCTCTTGCTGCCCCGGGACCCTCTCTCTGCTCCAGGACCATATATGAAGGCAGGGCTGGTCTGCATCCTCAGCCCTAAGGTTCCTGCCCAGCTCTATCCGTGTACCCAGCCCTGACATTTGGGAGATCCAGCCTCTTGCACCATCACGGCAGTTCCTGGCAGTACCCCCACATCCTCTGCCCCCTCCCTCCGCCTCCCTCCTACCCCCACATCCCCTGCCCCCTCCCTCCACCTCCCTCCTACCCCCACATCCCCTGCCCCCTCCCTCTGCCTCCCTCCTACCCCCACATCCCCTGCCCCCTCCCTCTGCCTCCCTCCTACCCCCACATCCCCTGTCCCCCTCCCTCCTACCCCCACATCCCCTGCCCCCTCCCTCCTACCCCCACATCCCCTGCCCCCTCCCTCCGCCTCCCTCCTACCCCCACATCCCCTGCCCCCTCCCTCAGCCTCCCTCCTACCCCCACATCCCCTGTCCCCCTCCCTCCTACCCCCACATCCCCTGCCCCCTCCCTCCGCCTCCCTCCTACCCCCACATCCCCTGCCCCCTCCCTCCTACCCCCACATCCCCTGCCCCCTCCCTCAGCCTCCCTCCTACCCCCACATCCCCTGCCCCCTCCCTCAGCCTCCCTCCTACCCCCACATCCCCTGTCCCCCTCCCTCCGCCTCCCTCCTTCCCCCACATCCCCTGTCCCCCTCCCTCCGCCTCCCTCCTTCCCCCACATCCCCTGCCCCCTCCCTCCTTCCCCCACATCCCCTGCCCCCTCCCTCCGCCTCCCTCCTACCCCCACATCCCCTGTCCCCCTCCCTCCGCCTCCCTCCTTCCCCCACATCCCCTGCTCCCTCCCTCTGCCTCCCTCCTACCCCCACATCCCCTGTCCCCCTCCCTCCGCCTCCCTCCTACCCCCACATCCCCTGCCCCCTCCCTCAGCCTCCCTCCTACCCCCACATCCCCTGTCCCCCTCCCTCCTACCCCCACATCCCCTGCCCCCTCCCTCAGCCTCCCTCCTACCCCCACATCCCCTGCCCCCTCCCTCCGCCTCCCTCCTACCCCCACATCCCCTGTCCCCCTCCCTCCGCCTCCCTCCTTCCCCCACATCCCCTGCCCCCTCCCTCCTACCCCCACATCCCCTGCCCCCTCCCTCCGCCTCCCTCCTACCCCCACATCCCCTGTCCCCCTCCCTCCGCCTCCCTCCTTCCCCCACATCCCCTGCCCCCTCCCTCAGCCTCCCTCCTACCCCCACATCCCCTGTCCCCCTCCCTCCGCCTCCCTCCTACCCCCACATCCCCTGCCCCCTCCCTCAGCCTCCCTCCTACCCCCACATCCCCTGCCCCCTCCCTCAGCCTCCCTCCTACCCCCACATCCCCTGTCCCCTCCCTCCGCCTCCCTCCTACCCCCACATCCCCTGCCCCCTGCTACCCCCTCACTCTTCCCATCCACCTTTCCCAGGGTCTCTCTCTGAAGCGCCTCGCAGCCGAGTCCTGCGCCCACTCCCAGTCCGGCCCCCGACCCACGCAGGGGAGGCCATCTTGGCTTCTACCTCATGGAAAACAAGGGGAGATGGCGGCCATCTTTGCTTAGGGCAGCTCCACGGGCCCCCTGCCGCCGGCCCAGAGGGAAATGGCGGCCGCCGTGCTGGCTTCAGCCCCATGGACAGCAATGGGAGGTGGCAGCCATTTTGAATCAGGGGAAATGAGCAAGTTTTCCTCCTGTGTTCATCCAACATATTAACCCCCCCCCCGGGCGCTAGAGGGGCAGCAGGACCAGGAGAGGTGGCAATACGGGGTTCCCGCCTCCATGGCCCTGGCGCCATGGGACACCCCTGGCGCCACCCCCTGGCAGCCCCCAGCTGCGGGCTCACAGCCTGGCAGTGCCCCATGGCCATCGGGAGGCCGGCAGAGGGGCGCTCGCTGCCGTGGGCTATGGCAGCACACGCCCAGGCGGCCCCGGGGCTGTTCGGCGGGTGGAGCCCGCTGCCTTGAGCTCAGCCATGTGGCTGGGCCCTCTGCGTTCAGCACCCGAGGGCCAGGGGGGTCCCCCCATCGAGGACTAGGGTGTGTGGATGGAGCCGGGGGGGATCCTGCCCCAGCCAGGCAGCCAGGCGCAGGGCAGGGCAGGGGTCGAGTCCCGGGGTGACTCTCGCCAGCCAGCTGTGCGTCTGGAGCGGCCGCTCCCCTGGCTGCCATGGCCTGGCTCCGGATTTCCCCGGGCCGGGCGAGCAGAGATTCAGGCCACGTCGCTGCTTCGTTGCTCCAGGAGCATCCGGGGGGGCCATGCTGAGCCCCCCCCACCCCCCCGCAATGGGCTGTGGCGGGCCAAGGAGGGCGGCCCCAGCTGGTAACAGAGCCATGGGGGCTGTGGTGAGCCCTGCGGGGGCAGGACGGTCCCAGCCGGCTCTGGGCGCTAAGGGGCGGCTGGGCGGGTGGCTACCCATGGGCTCCTGGCTGGGCACCGCCTGGGAGGGCTCCGGGCAGCTCGGCCTCTGTGGGAACCGAGGGCAGCCGCCCCCCACTGCCCCTGCCCGGCCTCGCCAGGCCCCGATCCTCAGAACAACGCAGCCCGTTGGGGGGAGCGGGGGCAGCACGGCCTGGTGAGGGGAGGACGAGGTCACAAGGGGCATCGGAGGGGCAGAGGACCCCCGCTGGGTGTTTCAGGGTAAAGGGTGCCTGGTGGGTGTTGGTGGGGGCGGGGGGGGTGAGGAGACGTTGTGTGGCTCCTGACATGGTCACAGCCTGAGCTCCCCCTGTTCCCACCCACGCACCACTGTCCCCATCCCTTTCTGAGGAGCCCCTGTGCTGGGTTGTTCCTGGTTTCAGCTCCTGCCACTTAAGAGGCCAAATAGGGAGAAAATGCTGTCGAAACAGGCAAAAATCAAACCTGCCCCAGTGGCTGAGGGGGCTGCCAGCCCAGGGGCTGCCCAGGAGGGGGAAGCTGGGCCAGAGGCTCCCAAGAAAGAGGAGGCCAGCCAAGAACGCCCAAAGAGTGGAGAATCTGGGCAGGAGGCCCCCAAGAAAGGAAAGGCCAGCCCAGAGGCCCCCCAAAAGGGAGAACCCAGGCAAGAGGCCCCCAAGAAGGAAGAAGCCAGGCAGCAGGTCCCCAAGAAGGGAGAGATCATCCCAGAGACCCACAAGAAGGGAAAAGCCAGGCAGGAGGCCCCCAAGAATGGGGAAGGCAAACAGGAGATGCCCCAGGAGGGAGGGGCCAGCCAAGAGGCCCCCAAGAAGCCCGTCTTCCCCTTTGGCAGTAAGTATGTGAAGAGCATGGGGATTTTACATCACAGCAGCAACTCCCATGAGGACTCAGGCCTGGTCTACACTAGAAAATTCAGTCAGCTTAACTATGTCACTCAGGGATGTGAAAAATCCCCACCTCTGTGTGGCGTAGTTAAGCCGACCTAACCCCCAGTGTAGACAGCACTAGGCTGATGGAAGAATTCTTCTGTCAACCTAGCTACTGCCTGTCAGGAAGGTGGATTAACTACAGCAATGGGAGAGCCCCTCTGCTGGCATAGGCAGTGTCTACACTGAAGTGCTATGGCTGGGCAGTGCAGTTCTGTAGCATTTCAAGAGTAGACAAGCCCTCTGGCTGCTGGGGCTTGGAGGTTTGTCCAGGGCATCCTCAAGCATTAGGCACCAAATGTGATTTATGTGCATGGTGCTGAGGGGCCTGTCAACGTCCCCTCATGAAGCCTGGGCGGGGGAGGGGGGTGCACCGAAGCCCAGAAAGAAGCAGGGATGCAGGGGCAGGGCGTTCTTTTACTGTCCACATGATTTGTGGCCTGGCAATGGAGTCTCCATGTTTCTCTGGAAATTGTCCCTTATTGAACAGAAAAAGGGGCTGTGACCAGGGGAGGAATGGAACCTGCTGCCCTAAGATCTCCTGGCTTTTGCCGCCCAAAAGCACACCCCGTCTGCCAGATCCTGCCCATTGTCCCCAGTGTCACAGTTGAATGTAGAGATTCCTCACAGCCCTCCGATGGTGGCTCGCTGGCCTGTGTGCAGTAAACTGATGGGGAGTCTCTCCTGGTTCCAGTGGGGCAGTCTGCCCTCATCCCAGAGAACAGCATTACAGTTGGCACTAACTGGCTCCCTCAGTGGAGAGGCCATGGATTGTGTGGATCATGGAGAATTAACAGCCCTTCGGTACAGGGAGGCTGATCCAAACTGGCAGGGCACATCTTGGGATAAACAAAGGATGCTGTCTCCAGGGTTGGCCCAAGCAATGTTGAGGGCCCTGATAATACCCTTAACCAGCTTCCAGAGCCATTGCAATGCAATCTCCCTGCCCCAGCCTTCCCCTTACTTCTCCCAGATGGAGGAGGGAATTCAACGTGGAGCAGCTCATCCATCACGCTGTACGGCATTGGCGAGAGAGCAGGAAACACTCTGCTGCAGTGGTAGGGCCCCCTAGCCTGGGAGAACCCTGGCTAGAGTTTTGGTATTATCGGCTAACCTGGCCCTGATGTCTACACGTGGAGATACCAGCGTTTATGGAGCATCCCACAAGCTGGGGGTGTTTTTGAAGGGAGTTTTCAGCCCTGGTTGATTACTTCTGGTTTTGGGAGCTTGATTCTGCCCTGAGAATCAGGCTCAGAGTCTCAGGAGTGGTGCTTGACTCTTGTCTTCCCCTTTCCTTTCCACTAGAAGTTCCTTTCAGGCCTCATCACTGGCGGCTGATGACGTTGATTCTGGGGGTCTGTAGCCTGGTGTTGCTCATTGTACTGCTGGGCTTGATTGGCAAGTGTGAGTATCTGCTGGAGACCCTGATTTCACCAGGAGCATGTTATTTCACGTGCCCCCATACTGGCTTTGTCATCCGACTCCCTAGCGGCTTTCCCTCGCCCCCCATGAAAAGGGGGTTCCCTACTAGCTGTGGAGCAGTAATCTGGCCTTTGTATTGTTTTTATCTGGGGAACTCCTGAGGGCTGTTGTGGGAGGATGATGTGCATCTCTCCATTCCAGATCACCCAGTGCTTCCACGGCCCTACCAGTGCCCTTTCCTGCATAGATTCTCAGACTGTCAGACAGCCCTCTGCAGGGTTCCAGGAAATGCTGCTGCAAATTGGGCTGCTCCCCATTCCTCATGGGTGGGGGAGATCCATATATGAAGGGTGAGGCATGATCAGCCCCCTGTAATGGCTTCTCCAATTCCATGGGCATCCATTCCCCTTTCCATCTCTCTAGCTCTTCATTGCCCTAACACAGGCAGATGGCTAATATAGTTTTGAGAAACACACTTTCCTTCCTTTCTGGTCTTTGCAAGTGCCCAGAAGAATGTGAAATGTTCAAAGACATATCTCGCGGCTTCACTGTCAAAGTGTAAAGGACAAAGATTTCACTCAAATGACCCATACCCATGCTGCATCGTTAGTTTCACAGGGTGCATTTGGCATTATCTGTCCCTGTGTATTTCAGATTTGCATGTTTTGGAAGCAACAAGGAGAAAGATGGCGATGCTCCAAGGACAGAGCCAGAAGATCAAAGATTCAGTGAAGAAGCAGGCAGAAGGCAAAGGTGAGGGATGAGCTGAGGGCAGGGGTGCCCCCTTTAACAAAACAACCAAATACAGATGGGGAGCAAGTGACCTGAGGTAGGATCCATCCCAGCATGTAGCCAGACAGCCTGGGATGCGTTCTTCTGGTAAACGACCTACACACACCACACAAGACACTGTAGCACACCCAAGCCGTCCGGAAAGGGAGAACTCCACCAGCTGTGTTTTGTCTTCCAAGGCAGCAGATGCGACTCCTGTCTGGACACCTGGGTGCAGCATGGTAACACCTGCTACCTTTTCTCCAATATGAGTGCAAAGTGGCCAGAGTGTGTAGAGCATTGTAAGAAGCAGGGTGCCAAACTCGTTAAGATGGACTCTCAAGGAGAACTGGTAAAACTATGGTTTTTATTCTCTCTCCCCTACTAATATTTGACCTAATGGTTTAATACATTGATATCAGTAGGCTGAGGGATTGGTTGGCTCATGCTAAAGGGCTGTGATTGTCTGCCTGCCTGCCTACTGAGCTAAGGTTTTCTAGGGCAGTGGCATGCATACCCCTGGGGGTACACAAAGGTCTTCCAGGGGTTACATTAAATCATCTAGATATTGGCCTAGTTTTACAACAGGCTATGCAAAAAGCACTAGTGAAGTCAGTGCAAACTAAAATTTCATGCAGACAATGACTTGTTTCTACTGCTCTATATACTATACCTGCAATGTAAGTGCAGTATTTATATTCCAATTGATTTATTTTATATTTCTATGGTAAAAATGAGAAAGTCAGCCATTTGTCAGGAATAGTCTATTGAGACATGTTAGTATTTTTATATCTGATTTTTTAAGGAAGTAATTTTTAAGTGAGGTGAAACTTAGGAATATGCAAGAGAAATCAGACTCCTGAAAGGGGTACAGTGGTCTCGAAAGGTTGAGAGCCACTGTTGTAGGGTACCATCATTGTCAAGTCCATTCATGATGAGACATGCTGTTCATCTGGGTCCTGGAAGTGGTGGGAGAATGACTGGCTCAGAAAGTCCCAACACTCTAGGTCAGGGTTTGGAGCAGGAAGGAAACGGTTAATCAGCAGGCTCATGAAACAGCTGGAGGCTGGCTCATGAAGCCTGCCTGGAGCACATAGGAGGAAGTGCAAACTAGCAGCCAAGGTGTGAAAAAATACTTTCTTTTGTTTGTTTTAAACCTGCTGCCTATTAATTTCATTTGGTGACCCCTAGTTCTTGTGTTATGAGAAGGAGTAAATAACACTTCCTTATTTACTTTCTCCACACCAGTCATGATTTTATAGACCGTAATCATATCTCCCCTTAGTTGTCTCTTTTCCAAGCTACAAAGTCCCAGTCTTATTAATCTCTCCTCATACGGCAGCTGTTCCATACCCCTAATCATTTTTGTTGCCCTTTTCTGAATCTTTTCCAATTCCAAATTATCTTTTTTGAGATGGGGTGACCAGATCTGCACGTAGTATTCAAGATGTGGGCGTATCATGGATTTATATAGAGGCAATATGATATTTTCTGTCTTATTTTCTATCCCTTTCTTAATGATTCCCAACATTCTGTTCACTTTTTTGGCTGCCACTGCACATTGAGTGGATGTTTTCTAAGAACTATTCACAATGACTACAAGATCTCTTTCTTGAGTGGTAACAGCTAATTTAAACCTCATCATTTCTATGTATAGTTGGGATTATGCTTTCCAATGTGCATTACTTTGTATTTATCAACACTGATAAATGATAGTGGAATGAAGGTGGGAATAAGAGATGGAAAAAAGTCAAAGGAAAGGAACAGAAGGAAATATACAAGAACACACACACTGCACCTACTTTAAGTTAAGAAACTTTTATTTATTGTATTTACAAATAATTTAATTGTAGTTCTCTGAAATAAGAGGGCTATCAGAGCAGGGAATCCAGTTTAATTCTCCAGGGCATGAGAAATCATTTCCAATTTCATCAGACGCCACCTTGCTCACTTGTTCTTCTTGCAGAGACAGTAGTGTTTTGTAATACAATCCTTAGCATGGGACATTCCTTGTATAAAAAACACACAAGCGTCTTTTGCATCGTAGAGAACTTGTGCTCCCACAGAAGACCTGGAAAAGAAACACCAAATTTCAGTAGGGTCTAGTCACAAAGGATTTTACAATCCCAGCTTCCCCCCTTACCTCACTGCTACCCTACTCCTCTCTGTGCCCGTGCAGCGCCCCACCCTGCAACGTTGCTTTTGGGGAGAAGTGGGTGGTGGATGTGTTGCGGGGTGTGTGCGTGTGTGTGTGGGGGGGGTTGTGACCTGGTGTCTTTGTGTGTGTGTGTGTGTGTGTGTTTGTGTGTGTTGGAGATGATGCAATAAGCTACAAGCATGGACAAGCATGCGGGAGCAGAGCTGTGAAGGGCCACAGAGGAGAAGACAAGAAGCTTAACTGAGGTGGTGGAGAAGGGGAAACAGAGGCAGGGGGCAGAACAATGGGCCTGAGGGGGAGACACAGTGCGAGCTTCAGGGAGGCCAGAGGGGAGGAGGCTGCTGCTATGAAAGCAGAAGGAGGCGAAGGTGAGAAGAGCTGGTGCTCTGTGGGCAGAGGGAAAACATAAGACCTTGGCAATGTCACGGAGGAAGAATTGGCAGGATTTGGACGTGGTTTGGTTCTGTGAGGTGGGGAAGAGGATGGAGTCAGAGATGATGCCCTGGTTGCAGGTTTTTGGTCTGGAGTAACCTGGCAGCCACACGGTGGTGCTCTTGTTAATCAGGGATCGAGTTCCCCACGTGCTGTCCTTTCTTCCGATCACCTGTTACCTGGCCCTCTGCATCTGCTCTGGTTAGAGTCAAGCCCAAAGTCTTTGCCGAACAACTTTTTTCCCTGTGGCTATTTCCAGACCAAGAAGGGAAAACTTCATCTCATAAATTATTTTCTGCAGATAATTTGCCCAACTTTACTTTTAACAGAGAAGCCAGAGCTCACGGGCCACTCAAATGTCAGCTGCTGGTGTAGGATCCCATCACAATGCTCTGCAATCCAGTCCCCGAATTTAGGAGATGGGAAGGGGTGGGGCACTGGGACTAGGGCAAAGTGGAAGGGGGAATCACTGAGGTTAGGAGAAGGGAGTATCAATTTCCCTGGGGAGGGCTCATGCTGGTGGAAAAAGCATCATTGGAGCCAATGGGTGAATGCCATTAGGGCTGGGCAGAAGAAGCGTCACTGCAGCCGTGAGGAGGAGGAAAGCAGTGCTGTGACGCAGAGGGAAGGGGGCATCCCAAAGCGGGGGGCTGGGGAGGGGCGCACTGGCTTTGAGTTGGTTTAGTAGATTCCACTCCCTCTTCCAAGTCGGTACAGGACAGAGTGAGGCTCATGAAAAATACCACCCCAGACCCGGAGCTTGATGAGCTTTGTCCGTTTCAGTTATAAACTCTCCAGGGCTTTGTAGACCCACTGGCCAGGAAGGCAGCCGGCTCACTGGGGGCACTCCTGAGATACTAAACGTACATCCTCCCTTCAGGGACTTCAGGCATGTCTCTGCCGGAACCGGTACATTCCCAACACTGCGAGCCAACATCTGAGTGAATGACACGCTGAGGAAGGGGTCCAGTGTTTACGTGCATGCAGCACAGCTCTACACGCTCTTGGGGTCCATCCCCGACGGCTGTCTCTCTGCTTTCCCAGGACCTGGCCAAGGCTGGGGTTTGGGTGTGAGTGGAGCGGACAGAAGCAATGCTGGCTGGCTGGGTGAAGCACTAGAGGAATGGGCTAGGTGGTGCCTGCCAGTCACTCTCGGGGGTTGATATTCATCCCCTTTTCCACTGGGGTGCAGTCTTGGCATCTTCTGGACCCCCAGGGAGTGGAAAGAACAGTGCTACTTTCAGACTCTTGCGTGGAAAGCGACACCGATCTTTTCCTCTGCTGCGGGCCTTGCCATGGGCTCCTTTCCTGTAGCCCTGTAGTCCTGTGGGATTAATACAACGGGTGCTGCATGGGGCTGCACCCAGAACCCTCAGCAGACGCATCAGATCACCCGGAGTGGGTCAAGAACAAATGGGGAGAAACTGGTTGTGAGTAAACTTGGGCTGGAATTGAGAAGCAGGTTTCTAACCACCAGAGGTGGGAGGTGCTGGAACAGCCTTCCAATAGAAGGAGGAGGAGGAGCCGGTAGGGGGTGCTGTGATTGTGGAAGAAAGATCTGCGGCCTCTGGCGGGACTGGTGGCCCTACTGTCATCATCCTGGGAACACCGCTCCGCCCCCTTATGGCTGCTGGAGAGGTAATTGAAGCGAGGAAGCCACATGAGGTTGGCAGCTCAGGGCAGCAGAAGTAGTTCCAGCCACAGTTCTGAGCCCAGAAAATGGTCCATGGCTCAGCGACGGCCAGCTGGGGCAGAATGGCTTGTCCAAAAAGAAGGGCCTTGCCTCATGCTCTGATGATCAGTCAACTCAAGCTGTGATGGGCAGCCAGAAGAGGCCAGAAGCACAGTGGAGGGTGCTCCACCGAGAATGCCTTCCTGCTCCATAAAGAGGAAAAAGCTGAATCCAGAATGAGTGATGAAGATCTAGACACCATCGTCTCCTGCAGGGCCCGTTTCGTATTGCATTTCCTCAGCCACGCACCCTGTTATTGCAGAGACCTGTTAAGTCCTGACATGCTCGGAATATTTAGGGGTCGGGGATGTTATTGTATGAATAAAGGCTGTGAGATGGATTTGGCTTTGCTAATTCCCTTTTCATTACAGTGGAAGAGTTAGGAATAGCTTGATACGCCAAATCTCCTTTGATTCAGGAGGCAGGGCTGGTTTTTCAAGACTGGCAAGAAAGCACATGAAATAATGGTATAGCTTTTAAATGGCGGGTTCAGAATCACCCCTTCTTGCCTGCAGCCCATTGTCCCAGTCTCCCCAGGTCTCCCCAGAGTTTGGTTCTGCCCCCTGTGTCTTTGCCACCGCTCTGATTGGGGATTGTCAGCAAATCTGATCCCAATTCAGTTTACACCTTCTTCCAGATTACCTATAAAATACCACATCCAAAGCCCAGTGAAGTTGATGGGAGGCTTGCGACTGACTTCAGTTGGATTTGGCTCAGGCCTTAACATACTGCAGTTGGCTTTGATCCAATTTCCTTAAAGGTCTGTTGCAACGTGATACTTCTCCCACTTGGAGGTCTTACCCTTTATATATTCCTTGTTTACCATCCGCTTTCTAATCCCTGCAACAATATCTTCAATGACTGTGGGATTTTTCCCCTCCCATTTCCTGAAAGGTTTGTTGCCATTTGTAGCACTTTGTCAAGTGCCTGATTGAAACCCAAATATTGAGAGTCAAGGTTGTGACACTGTCAGCTCATGTTAGTTTAGAAAAGTTTCCTTATGGTTACTGTTGATACAGAGTTCAACATGGTGGGAAATTGAGGGTTTTGTTCTGACTCCATCAAACACAGAAACAATTCTTTTCTTGGCTTTCCAGAGTGTATAATCTCGTAGTCATCATTTGAATGGCTGCCCTGTCTGGAGAGACAGACAACTAATGCGTGAAAATTCTTGATCGTCTTAAGCAAAACACAATACAGACACTTCCAGGGCGCTGAGCCCAAGAATAGAATCCAGGAACTCCTGGGCGCTAATCCTTTCTCTGACACTGACTCTCTTTGTAGTCTGGTAATAGTAATTGAATCTCTGCCTTAGTTTCCTCATCTGTTATTAATGGTCTTCTTCCTCACATAGGAGCGTAGGTTCAGTAATGTTTGTTCATCAGTTTGAAAATTAAAAGTCCCATATATATGCTAAGTACCAAGAGATTAAGTTTCATTTGCATTAAGTTCTGCAGGCATATAGAATTGAGATGATGTAACACTGTTGCAAAAAAACCCAGAACATCATTCTGGGATGTGTTAGCAGGAGTGTTGTAAACAAGACAGTAGAAATAATTCTTCCACTCTACTCCACTCTGATAAGGCATCAGCTGGAGTATTGTGTCCGATTCTGGGCACCACATTGCAGGAAAGATGTGGACAAATTGAAGAAAGTCCAGAGGAGAGCCACAAAAGTGATGAAAGGTGTAGAAAACATGACCCCTACAAGGAAAAACTGAAAAAAATGTATTTGTTTAGTCTGGAGAAGAGAAAGCTGAGGGGGGACGTGTAACGGTTGCCAAATATGTGAAAAGTTGTCATAAAGAGGAGGGTGATAAGTTGCTCTTTAACCACTGAGGATAGGACAAGAAGCAATGGGCTTAAATTGAAGCAAGGGAGGTTTAGGTTGGACATTAGGAAAAACTTCCTAACTGTCAGGGTGGTTAAGCACTGGAATAAACTGCCTAGAGAGGTTGTGGAATCTCCATCACTGGAGATTTTAAAGAACAGGTTAGACAAGCAGAAGTCAGGGATGGTCTAGAACAGGGATCTCAAACTCAAATTACCAGGAGAGCCACATGAAGACTAATACATTGTCCCGAGAGCTGCATCACTGACATCGCCCACCAGCTGCCCCCGCCTCCACCCCCACTCCACCCCTTCCATGAGGCCCTGCCCCACCCCTTCCCTGCCCCAATTCCAACCCCTTCCCCAAAGTCCTCACCCCAACTCCACCCCCTCCCTGCCCCTATTCCAACCCATTCCCCAAATCCCCACCGCTGCCCCACCTCTTCTCCGCCTCCTCTCCTGAGCACATGACTCCCCACTCTTCCCCCGCCCTCCTGGAAACTGCTAAGTACCGCCAAACAGCTGTTTGGCGGTGGGAAGCGCCTGGAGGTAGGTGGAGGAGCGGGTATATGGCGCGCTGGGGTGGTGGTGGGGGAGGGGAGCTTGGTGGCCACAGGAAATAACTGGAGGGGATGGGGTGGGGGCACGGGAAGCTTGGCGGGCCACAGCAAATAGCTCTGTGGGCCGCATGTGGCCCGTGGGCCATGTGTTTGAGATCCCTGGTCTAGAAAATACTTAGTTCTGCCTCAGTGCAGGGTACTAGACTAGTAACCTATTGAGGTCCCTTCCAGCCCTACATTTCTGTGATTCTGTGATGCTGTACGTGTCAGGATCTTGTACTGCTTCTTTAAAACTAGCAGCAAGCCAGGCAAGAGGGGACTTGGGACAGTCCTAAACAGAAGTTGTGCAGTGAAGGAGAGAGAGAGAGAGAGAAGCTGCTTGAGGCAGTGTAAATGCTTCTTGAGCGATTTCATCAACTGCAATGGGGTTATTTTAAACTTGCCCCAGTGTAACTGAGAGCAGAATTTGGTCCTGTTTTCAAATAGAGTTCCTTGTTCAGCGTTAGAAGAAAGCAGCTCTTCCTCTGATTCTTTTCCATCATCATGTGACATTCTCTTTAGCACTAATAATCATTTTTAAATGGTTTGTCTCCTGTTACTTTTCACCATGTGTCTTTTTACAAAGTGTCTGTTGTAAACTCCCATGGAGGCTAATGGAAGGCCAGGTGACTGAGTAGCTCAAGTCTCTGCTTTATACTATGAGGGTTCAGAGATGGGGATGGTTCTTACAAAGACTTTTGTATCTGTTATTCTCTGTGTCAAATCACGACACTGCCAACGCTGCCCTAATGGGTATAAACTCGCTATGAATAAATTTAGGCCGGAAACGAGATGATTTCTTATCAGGCTCTGATGTAAGATCTAAGGTACCAATTGATCTGGGGAGAATGACCGGTCTCTCGGGACTGGAAGCAACCTGAATGTGGTGTGTTTTCTGCTGTAAGTAAGTGACCATTTATCACTAAGTCCAGCTTCTCTCAGTGGCAAGATAGACTGGAGAGTCTAAGGAAATGTTTCTCAAATGTGGACACCATGCCTGCATGCGGCCACCCGTGGATTTTTTTGTGGGCACGAGAGCCTCCAAAGCATGGGCGGAGATGGGGTGGGAAAGCAGTGGCCTGTCTCTGCAACACCCACCTGTTGCCGCTGAATAGCTGTTACCAAGGGCAGCGAGATGCGCCGCCATAGTGTTCATGCTGGTGCTGCCAGCATGGGTAGGCGCCCTGCACCGCGGAGCCTCCTCGCAGGCTCTGGGTAATGCCTCTGGAGACACGCAGGGCTGGTGCGCGTGATGCCGCAGGCGGCTCTTGTCAGTGGAGGCAGCTGAGGCATTAAGTCACCGGGGCGCTCCCCTGGGCATTGCCCCCACTCCCACCCGGCTGGGGCACAGGGGCCCTGGGACTCCACAGGTGGCCAGTGAGTTCCCAACCCACCTTCCCCAGGGCAGGCTGTCGCTGAAGGGCTGCCGGAAGCAGGGACGGAGAAACGGGTTTCTCAGAGGCCACCAAAAAAATTGTTGTGAGAACCCTTGAATCCTAATCCATAACCTGGGGTCCTCGAATCCCACAAAAAACTTCGACTATTAAAATAATACAGCCCTGTGCACACACACAACTCTAATGAGTCTGCAGTGCTTTGAAGTCCTTTGATTTGAGGAAGCCTCTGATCATCGAGCAGAATATCGCTATGAGATCTGGTTGATGTGGAGGTGAACAAGCACGCTGAGGAGAAGGTTGCACAGGGAGCGAGTGGCAGAGTCAGCAATAAAACCAGTCCTAGTGATTACTCACCCCCTGCTCACCACTGCTCCTGAACTGCATTGGACAGTTCCCATTCAGGGCTTCCAAATATCCCATGGCAGCATCAGTGAAGTCAGTTGAATGATCCCAGGAATGTAGCTTTTTTCATAACATTTTCAGAGGAAAGAGAGCTGCAGAGTGTAATGCACACCTCACCACATGTGGAGTTAGGAACAAACTAATCATCAAAAACATGGAGGAAAAAAATTACATCAGTTGACGAAGTTACTCAAAGTTTGATTTTTAACTAATTGGGCCTTCAGGAACAAAGGGTCTCTCAAGTCCTCTAGCAGAGTAAAAATCTGTCTAAAAATACTCATGATTCAGGGGTCTTCTAACCATTTTAAATTATTCTCCTCTGTCAACTAGAGAATCCTGTTCAAGTCGCTCTCTCCACAACCATTCAGACGATGCGCTAGTGATACTTTTAATTTAGGACTGAATCTTGCACAGACACTCTGTGATTCTTAACAATGGGGAGGGCTGGGGTTTTTTCAATTTTTTTCCACTATTGAGTTACAGGCCTCCCTAAGTTTCCTCCATAAATGACTAATTCATTGTTTTTCTGCTTTCTTCTGAAGCAGCTGGTGAGTGATACTCATTGAGACAGGATACTGCATTAGATGGGCCACTTGTCTCTTCCAGCATGGCTATTGCTAGGTTTTCATGTGCAGAAGTAATTCTAGGTGTCTCACGGGAATTGCAGTCTGGGTGCTCTGGATCTGCTCTGAGTGAAACTTGGCACAACTCTGGTGCAGTGTGACTCCCCTCTCTAGGCACTCTTACACCATGGCAAGAAGCTTCTTTGGCTCTGGCACTTCCTGAGTCTGAGTTCAGAGCATTCAGCACCTCATTCACCCTGTGAGCTCCCCCTATTGAGTCCACCTGGGTGGGACACCCAGGGAAGCCTTACTTGCCTCCAGTGTACCATGTACCCCAATTTCTCAGTCAGCTGTAACTCTCAGCCAGTGTTGTAAAACAGAAGGGTTTATTAGGTGGTTGGGGACTCCCTCCTAAGGGAGACAGAATCATCCATCTGCTGACCAGACCAGGAGACTTGAGAAGTGTGCTGCTTGCCTGGAGCTAAAATCCAGGATGTGATGGAGTGTTTGCTGAGACTGATCAAGCCCTTGGATCGTTACCACTTCCTACTTCTCCACTTGGGTACCAGTGATACTGCCAAGAATGACCTTGAGCAGATCACTGCAGACTATGTGGCTCTGGGAAGAAGGATAAAGGAGTTTGAGGTGCAAGTCGTGTTCTCGTCCATTCTCCCTGTTGAAGAAAAAGATCCAGGTAGGGACTGTCGAATTGTGGAGGTGAATGCATGGTTACGCAGGTGGTGTCAGAGAGAGGGCTTTGGATTCTTTGACCATAGGATGTTGTTCCAGGAAGAAGGATTGCTAGAAGAGATGGGATCCACCTAAGAGAGAGGGAAAAGCATCTTTGCAGGCAGGCTTGCTAACCTAGTGAGGAGGGTTTTAAACTAGATTTGCCAAGGGATGGTGACTTAAGTCCAGAGGTAAGTGGGGGAGTGGGATACCGGGAGGAAACACAAGGAGGAGGGTACCTAGTGGGAAGCCTCCTATTTATACTTAGAAAGTAGGGCAATTGGTTAATTATCTTAGGTGCATGTAGACGAATGGAAGAAGCCTGGAAAACAAGCAGGAAGAATTGAAAGTCCTGGCACAATCAAGGAACTCAGATATGATTGGAATAACAGAAACTTGGTAGGGCAGCTCACATGACTGGAGCACTGTCATGGATAGATATAAACTGTTCAGGAAGGACAGGTATTTGTGGAAAGGTGGAGAAGTTGCACTGTATGTAAGAGAGCAGTATGATTACTCAGAGCTCCAGTTTGAAACTGGAAAAAGGCCTGTTGAGAGTCTTTGGGTTAAGTTTAGAGGTGAGAGCAACAAGGGTGATGTCATGCTGGGTGTGTGCTATAGACCACAGAATCAGAAGGATGAGGTAGATGAAGTTTTCTTCGGACAACTAACTGAAGTTTCCAGATCACAAGCTCTGGTTCTAAGGGGGTCTTCAATCACTCTGACATCTGCTGGGAGAGCAATATAGCAATGCACAGATAATCCAGGAAGTTTTTGCAGAGTGTTGGGGACAACTTCCTGATACAAGTGCTGAAGGAACCGACTCGGGGCCGTGCTCCTCTTGACCTGCTGCTTACAAACAGGGAAGAATTGGTAGGGGAAGTAGAAGTGGGTAGCAACCTGGGCAGCAGCGATCATAAGATGGTTGGGTTCAGGATCCTGACAAAAGGAAGAAAGGAGAGCAGTAAAATACGGACCATGGACTTCAGAAAAGCAGACTTTGACTCCCTTAGGGAACTGATGGGCAGGATCCCCTGGGACCCTAATAAGAGGGGGCAAGGAGTCCAGGAGAGCTGGCTGTATTTTAATGAAGCCTTATGGAAGGAGCAGGAACAGACCATCCCACCGTGCAGAAAGAATAGCAAATATGACAGGCGACCAGCTTGGCTTAACAGTGAAATCTTTGGTGAGCTTAAACTCAAAAAGGAACCTTACAAGAAGTGGAAATTTGGACAGATGACTAGGGAGAAGAATAAAAATATTGCTCGAGCATGCAGGGGTGTAATCATAGAATCATAGAATATCAGGGTTGGAAGGGACCTCAGGAGATCATCTAGTCCAACCCCCTGCTCAAAGCAGGACCAATCCCCAATTAAATGATTCCAGCCAGGGCTTTGTCAAGCCTGACCTTAAAAACTTCTAAGGAAGGAGATTCTACCACCTCCCTAGGTAACGCATTCCAGTGTTTCACCACCCTCCTAGTGAAAAAGTTTTTCCTAATATCCAACCTAAACCTCCCCCACTGCAACTTGAGACCATTAATCAGGAAGGCCAAGGTACAATTGGAGTTGCAGCTAGCAAGGGATGTGAAGGGTAACAAGAAGGGTTTCTACAGGTATGTTAGCAACAAGAAGAAGGTCAGGGAAAGTGTGGGACGCTTACTGAATGGGGGAGGCAACCTAGTGATAGATGATGTGCAAAAAGCTGAAGTACTCAATGCTTTTTTTGCCTTAATCTTCACAGACAAGGTCAGCTCTCACACTGCTGCACTGGGCAACACAGTATGGGGAGTAGGTGAGCAGCCCTCAGTGGTGAAAGAACAGGTTAAGGACTATTTAGAAAAGCTGGCCATGCACCAGTCTATGGGGCCAGATCTAATGCATCCAAGGGTGCTGAGGGAGTTGGCTGATGTGATTGCAGAGCCATTGGCCATTATCTTTGAAAACTCATGGCGATTAGGAGAGGTCCCAGACGATTGGAAAAAGGCAAATATAGTGCCCATATTTTAAAAAGGGAAGAAATAGAACCTGGGGAACTACAGACGGGTCAGCCTCACTTCAGTCCCAGGCAAAATCATGGAGCAGGTCCTCCAGGAATCCATTTTGAAGGACTTGGAGGAGATGAAGTTGATCAGGAACAGTCGACATGGATTCACCAAGGGCAAGTCATGCCTGACCAACCTGATTGCCTTCTATGATGAGATAACTGGCTCTGTGGATATGGGGAAAGGGGTGGATGTGATATATCTTGACTTTAGAAAAGCTTTTGATACGGTCTCCCACAGTATTCTTGCCAGCAAGTTAAAAAAGTATGGATTGGATGAATGGACTGTAAGGTGGATAGAAAGCTGTCTACATTGTCTGGCTCAACTGGTAGTGATCAATGGCTCAATGTCTAGTTGGCAGCTGATATCAAGTGGAGTGCCCCAGGGGTCGGTCCTGGGGTCGGTTTTGTTCAACATCTTTATCAATGATCTGGATGATGGGATTAATTGCACCTTTAGCAAGTTCACAGATTACACTAAAATGGCGGGAGAGGTAGATACACTGGAGGGTAGGGATAGGGTCCAGAGTGACCTAGACAAATTGGAGGATTGGGCCAAAAGAAATCTGATGTTGTTCAACAAGGACAATCACAGAATCCTGCACTTAGGATGGAAGAATCCCATGCACTGCTACAGACTAGGGACCGAGTGGCTAGGTAACAGTTCTGCAGAAAAGGACCTAGGGTTACAGTGGACGAAAAGCTGGATAGGCGTCAACAATGTGTCCTTGTTGCCAAGAAGGCTAACAGTATTTTGCGCTGTATAAGTAGGAGCATTGCCAGCAGATTGAGGGACGTGATCATTCCCTCTATTCGGCATTGGTGAGGCCTCATCTGGAGTACTGTGTCCAGTTTTGGGCCCCACACTACAAGAAGGTTGTGGAAAAATTGGAAAGAGTCCAGGGGAGGGCAACAAAAATGATTAGGGGACTGGAACACATGACTTATGAGGAGAGGCTGAGGGAACTGGGATTGTTTAGTCTGTGGAAGAGAAGACTGAGGGGGGATTTGATAGCTGCTTTCAACTACCTGAAAGGGGGTTCCAAAGAGGATGGATCTAGACTGTTCTCAGCGGTGGTAGATGACAGAACAAGGAGCAATGGTGTCAAGTTGCAGTGGGGGAGGTTTAGGTTGTATATTAGGAAAAAACTGAGGGTGGTGAAGCCGTGGAATGGGTTAGCTTGGGAGGTGGTGGAATCTCCTTCCTTAGATATTTTTAAGGTCAGGCTTGACAAAGCCCTGGCTGGGATGATTGAATTGGGGATCGGTCCTGCTTTGAGCAGGGGGTTGGACTAGATGACCTCCTGAGGTCTCTTCCAACCCTGATATTCTATGATTCTATGACACTAGCCAATATCTCCAGTCCCAGACACAACCCTAGGAACTTCTGTCTTGCTGTGTCCAGTTGTGCTGGCTGGATGCTGCACGCTTACATGAGTTCCTCAGTTTTACAAAGAAATTGATATGTACCAGGCTTGTTATCCCCAGGGGAGTCCCTGACGCTTCAAACCAAATGCACTACTTCAGGTAGAAAAAACAAACAGATTTATTAACTACAAAGATAAATGTTAAGTGATTATAAGTCAAAGCACAACAAGTCAGATTTGGTCAAATGAAATAAAAGAAAACGCATTCTAAGCTGATCTTAACACTTTCAGTGCCCTTACAAACTTAGATGCTTCTCACCACAGGCTGGCTGGTTGCTGTTCAGCCAGGCTCTCCTTTTTAATCAGTGCTTCAGTCACTTGGTGTGGTGTCTGTAGCTGTAGGTGGAAGAGAGAGACAGCATGACAAATGTCTCTCCTTTTTATCATGTTCTTTCTTCCCTCTTGGCTTTGCCTCCCCTCCCTTTCAAAGTCAGGTAAGCATTACCTCATCACAGTCCAAAACTGCCTCATTACCTCATTGCAGTCCAAAGGATGGAGGTGACTCACTTGAGAGTCCAACAGATCCTTTTTTTGCTTCCTAGGCCAGCATCCTTTGTTCCTGTTAGGCTGGGCTGGGTTTGTCCCATACTCTCCCTGATGAGGTGTGAACTGCCTCTCTGCTCTTGGATAGTTTTTGCCTGGGCTTATTTTAAGCCATGAGCGTACATTTTCAGCCTCATAACTACATACATTAAATTATAACCTATAACATGACTATAACATTACTGTAACAACAACGCTCAGTGCATTATGAACCTTCCAAAGACACCCGACATGACAAACTTTGCTTTGGATACTACACAAACATTTACAAAGATGAACATGGGGGTGCTGAGTGTTCCTCCAAGTTACAAAGAGTGTCCTCACCACCTGAGTATTGTATCATGTCCCTAAAGATACAGAAAAATGTGTATAACTCTTTCCTTTTGTGTAGTCAAATCAAAAATTTGATTAGAGTAATATGTTCACCTTCTGGGACCGGAGAGCCAAAAAAATGTTAGAGAAAAATTTAGTGGGAAATTTAATCTTTATATCTGTAGTTCCTGCATATCCAGCCATAGTAAATCTGTAATCCACACACCTTTTGGGTGTGGTGTTCTGTCCCATCTAGTGGCACCGAGACCACTTAGAGAGAAAGATTAATGAGTCTGCTCTACAGGCTTAGCTAACATATGGCTTTTAGCAACATGGCTGCTGACCAGCTGATAAACACATGAGGGAAAAGAATGAGAAGATTAATTTCACTGAGTTTTATTGAAGCAATGAAATCCAGAATCTCAATATGAAGCTGAATTATTTTGGCCTCATTGCCCTAGATCTTGTCAGCTTATCTCCAGCATTGCAAAGTGGGTGCAAAGTTTATGTCCAGAAGCATATCCAGTTGAATTTGCACCCCCATTACGTTCTCATAAAAGACGGCTTTCTAGATGGATACTAAGTGCTACATGTCATGAGGAGAAGAGAAGAATGTCCTGGAAAGTGGAGAATTATTCTGAAAGAGAGCTGCTGACTTTGTCATTATGTTGACAGTTTATTATTCAAAATGATCTCAAAATGACATGCCGGAGATATATAAGTTTGAACATTCATCCTTAGCACCTGGTGTAACAATGCGGCCTCTGGAGGGACACTACTGAGAGTATCAATTCAGGACAAATTGCTTAGAGCAGGGCAGTCACAGTCCAAGGCACACCAAACCAGCCAAACAGAGGGGACTTTGATTTTACTCCCCTGGCTAACCAGAATTCATACAAGCAATTCCCTCAGATACTCCAGTTCCCTTGTATCACCACTGGCACTGCTCCTTATGGGGATGAATGGTTATGAAAAGCAATATCCCAGTAAAAGAACAAAAAGGGTCTCCCGATCCCAAAGGACTAAGCCCCAGATGCAGGTCAATATACAAGTCAGATCTTACCCACAAATCACGCTGTTGCCAATCCTTTAGAATCTAAAATCTAAAGGTTTATTCATAAAAAGAAAGAAATATAGATGAGAACTGAAATTGGTTAAAGGAATCAATTACATATAGTAATGACAAAATTCTTGGTTCAGGCTTGTAGCAATGACTGAATAAACTGCAGGCTCAAATCAAGTCCCTGGAATACAACCACAGATTTGGATGGGTCATTCAGTCCATTGTTCAGAGCTTCAGTTCGTAGCAAAGATCCTCCAGAGATATGAAGCAGGATTAAAGACAAAATGAAGGAGGTGCAGCTGCCTTTTATATCCTCTTGCAATGCGGCCTGTGCTTCCTTTGTTTCAAACACAAGCTGCTCAGCACATGGCTTGAAAACCTTAGAGTTGTTTCCATAGGCATGTCCCTACATGTCTTGCTGAGTCATAAGGTGTATCTGCCTTCTCTCAATGGGTCAGTTGTATAGCTGAGGGTCCTTAATGGGCCATCAAGCAGGCTAGGCAGTGCTGATGCCAAACTGTCTGGGGTGTCACCCAGAAGCATAACACAAGTTAGAAATACAGACAGTATAGAGTCAATACTTATAACTTTAAATACAAAAATGATACATGCATACAGATAGCATAATTATAAACAGCAAATCATAACCTTTTCATATACACCTTACTTGACCTTCTTTGTAGAAGATTTGGTGCAACTGTTATGCTATACAAAGCACATGAGATCTTTTACAGGGGAGAAGGCAAAACACTGCATTTATTGAGAATACAGCAGTTAGCATATGCTTTTTAGTTACATACACACACCATGCACACCGTCCCGCCAGTCAATATTTATAGTTACCAGTCCAGAGTCTGGATCAATCTAGTGGTCAGCCACTGATGCTCCTGGAGTGTGGCAAGATGAACCCAAAGTTCTATGGCAAAGCACCCTGGTTTTATAGTTTGGTTTTTTTGTTGAAGTTTATGGATTTTGCTGTGTTAGTTTATGACTGATTACTCCTTAATTGGTGCTTTTTTTTTGTTAACATTTTAAAACATTTCCGAGAGGGTTATTCTGTCCTGGATTTGATTTAATTAATTGTTTTTAGGGGTGCCAGCTTTTACCTTAGGGTTGTCAATCTGCCCTTTTTCAATTATGGATGCACATTGATGGTTCTCTGGTGTCAATAAGTTTTGATAAGTGTTTTTGCTCCTTTTTTTTTGACCATTTGGTTAACAATGGCCTTTATACCTTTTTTTTTTGATGCATGCATTTTTTATTCACACAAACAGTCTTTTACAGAGATCTTTGAGAATATAAACAGCAGTATTTTATATTGAGCGAAAAGACATTGTAAATTAAACCTTGCTAAATTTTATAACCAAAACAATTCACATTGAGGCCTAGGCCTTCAATGCGCCTTTAATTTACTTAACATAGACCCAATACAGGATTTTGTCTTTTACTAACTAAACCTTAAAACAAAAAACTAAAAGGGCCCAATTTGTAATGCGTATGGGAAACAGAATCCCATAGTCCCAAAGGGTCATTCCTTTTTGCTTTTCAAAAAGGGTGACTGGCAGGATGAAGTCAAATCATACATTAATTCTCATATTACTGTTGGGGACACTGGGGCATGGCCACTAGGTAACTCGAGGGGATGGAAGACCACGAGTGTCGATGAAGCCCCCTCGCACTAGGCCCAGGTGTCCTTGCCCCCACCCCCCCCGCCTGGAGGCACTCGCAGCAGCTCTGCGTACTAGGCCCAAGTGTCCTTGGCCCCCCCGCCTGGAGGCACACACAGCAGTTATGCTGAGAATCTGCAACAGTATGTTGCAGAGTCAGACTGCCTGAAACTAAGCAAGGCCAAACAGGGGAGATATGGAAGAACAATGCTGAATAAAGCAGCTTTATGTATAGTTTAACAAATGATACAGAGAATCAGGGAACTAGCTGGGAACTGGATTGGCTGGCTATATGGATACTTGGGGCAGCTTGCTATTGGATAAGTATGTTGGGAAAAAGGATGTATAAAAGCCTGTGTAACTTCCTGCTCTGTTGTGCAGGATTTGAGATTTTATTCTCCCTGTACCTTTTTGCAGCTGCAAATAAACTTTTCTGCTTCTCCACCCCGTTGTGATTATTGGGTGCAGCACACCGGGTAATGAACCAACTCAAGCTGTTGTTCAGCCTCTCGGCACTGGGTGCCGGCAACATTACAATTATAAAAAATCCTGCTCCTACACAACTAGAGGACCTTGGTTGCAACAGTGATCTATACGGTCACAGTTCATCTCAATAACATCACACCTGGAGGAGAGATAGGAATGGAAATCGGGATTGATTTAATCAGAGGGCTCCAAAGCAAGCAACAAATGGCCAGGTTAGTAAAGATTTCCCAGTCTTTGTCTGAATGAATAAACCCTGCTGAAACACCCAAAGCCTGGGGAAGGCAAGCTCTGTAGAACATGGAGGGCTATTTGTGGAGTTCAGGTTCAGATGAGATTTCTAGTAAAGAGGGAAACTTTCAAAGCACTCTAGAAGCAAAGGCATCCTGTCTTGAAAGTTGCTGTGCCATTCAAGGGGTTGGGGCTTGAGTTAACCTTGCATTAACCAGGCCGTTTGGTAGTGACTTTTCTTTTCCTTACTGTGATGGTGTAGGATTGAAATAAGACCATTTATATCAATGATATTGCCATTGTTAGACAACTGCAAGAAATCTTGTATGAAGTATCTCAAGTCAGGTGTAAATAGAAAAGTTATTATTTGCTAAGTATCATTATCCTGATTATATGCAGGTATCATTTTTGTCTCAGAAGTGATGAAGTTTGGCTATGTACTGGTAACTTACATATGTACTGTATTCCTGGGCAAAACCTACCAGATAAGATTAGGGTGACCAGACTGGAAGTGTGAAAAATTGGGATGGGGGGTAATAGGAGCTTAAATAAGAAAAAGACCCAAAAATCAGGACTGTCCCTATAAAATCGGGACATCTGGTCACCCTAGATAAGATTGACATCTAGGCTAGACAGCTTTGTGTTGATGGTCCATCAAAGACCATTACCTATCACAATGGGCCATAGAAGAAACTCATTCTGCCCAGATGGCTCTTCCTACTGACGCTTCAGCCTTCAAGAGGCTAATGGCTATCCCCCTGTAAGTCAGGAGGCCATGTAAGGACATATAATATTCTCATATGACCCTGGACTCCATCTTGTGCCAGTAACTTTCCAAAAACAGAAGCTGTGAGCTGTGTTTTGAACCAGAAAATTTCCAGGCACATGGCAAAGGGTATAAAAGATCCTTGGGATGACTCCATTTTGCCTCTTTCCTGCCCTCATTCTCTGGACTATGGATTTACACCTGAAAGGATCAGACTGAACTATGTACTGAGGACCTTCCAATATTTTGGAAGTTACCAGCAAAACTTTACAAGCCAGCAGTCTATATATCACTGCCACAAACCTGATGTAAGAACATTGCAACACTTGAATGTATATGCTCTATTAACCATTTTAACTCTCTTCTTCTTTTCTTTAATGAATAAACCTTTAGATTTTGGTTCCTAAAGCATTGGCAGCACCGTGATTATTGGGTAAGATCCGAGTTATGTATTGGCCTGGCTCTGCGGCTCATCTCTTGGGATTAGTAAACCCCTCTATATAATGATACTGGTTTTCAATAACCATTCATCATAAAGTCTGATGTCAGGGTAGTGAAATTAGGGCTGGAATGACTAAGAAGACTGCATTTTTTACTTCTTGTTAACCAGTGGGGTGAGACAGAAGTTTACTTTTGTTACTGGCTTGGTATAATCTAGTGACAGAATAACCAACACGGTGGGGTGAGTCTGCTCTATTTCTCAGAAGTTTGTACTGAATCTGGTATTTTGAGCTGTGATGCACTGAGGCAAGGTGACATTTACAAAAACCTGGGCAGTTATCCTGCAAAGACTCATGCAGACGCTTACTGCAAACCAAGAAATGCGTATTTTTGAAACCAAAGGAAAAACTTGCATTCTTTAAAGTGAAAATCTGGGTAAGTTTTTGAAGGAAAAGACTCTATGATGAAACAGGTAACCCTGTTATGGATGGCCCTCACAATACTATGAAACCATGTCAAGGTCGCCTATCACTCCATGGCCTTGAAAAGATGCAACTGGAGAAGTGACTGGTGCTGCCAGCTCCACAGGGAGGAATTTCATCCAGTGCAATTTTCAAAAAAAGAGGGAGGAACAAAAAGAACCAGAAGACCGATATTACGATGCAACAGAGTTTTTAATGCAAATGCAATTGGCAGTACAGAGTTGCAGAAAGAAATACTACAGAGCAGAAAGCATGTGTTTCCAGTGTTTCAAAAAGGGCTATGACCAATCACAGGCCTCAGTGGGATGTATTTCAAACACAATGTTCTTTTTGCATTGTGGCAGCTGCAGAGGTTGACAAACAAGTCCCCTTTGTAACCATTTTAAGTGTCTTGCTTTACCCCAGTCGGTGGGAAATGAGCCAAAGCCAAAGAGAAGCAGAGACTACGCAGCTTCTCCATTAGACATCTGCTGCAGCAAAGGTCAAAGCAAGATGCTAGAGGTACAGAGGAATGAAAAGGATAAAACATGTAGGGCCTAATTCTCCTTGACACCAAGGTCTCTTTTTCACACTCTCCAGGAACTTAAAGTGATAATAAATGTAAGAGGTTCCTGTGTTAAGGCCCCTGTTTCCTTCACCCTCTGGGGTTAGTGTAAAAAGCTGGAGTGTAATTCAGAATGAGTCCACATGTGAAGAAGAGAATCAGCACATGCCTGGGACAGCCTTGGCAGAAAGAGTCGTAAAGCGTAACGTTAGAAATGCAGCTTTGTAATCAGACCAAGGTGCTGAGCACACACAGCTCCCATTGAGTCCAACTGGAGCCCTGTTTGTTCAGTATTTCTGAAAGCCATGCCCAAAAGGTCAGGGGTGAATCTGTATCTTGCTGTTCAGTTCCTTCCTTCTTCCATGGATGTTCCTGCTGGGTTTAACATGGCCCACAGCTTCCACTGAGGTACCTATGTCAAGGTAACCTGGAACCGCATATCCCCCCGTAACCATAACCGCCCAGGTAACCGTCTAATCCCCCATAACCGTAATGGCTGCCATAACCATCATATCCCCCTAAAACATACCATCCTCCGTAACGGCCTCCATAGCCGTACAATCGCCCAGGACTGAAGGAGTCCCCGAAACAGGGTCTGACCACAGGTGCTCCTACGGCTCCCACTTCAGTGTGCTGAGGGAAATTGCTGAGAATTGGTCCCGGGAGGGTCACGACAACCAGTGAGGTTCTGATCACCACTTCAGAGTCAGGGCACTGCCTAACGCATGGCTTGTTGCAGCTGCCAGTGACTGGACAGGGCTGGGCCACCCCACATTGTGGATAGCACAGGCTGGAGAAAGTCATCTTTTTGGGACTAGAGTCAAAAGAAGGTACAAGTTCCGGTGGAAGAAAGGCTTCAAAGCTTGCTTACTAGTGCAGTGAAGTCTGCACGGGGCCTGAGATAGAGAGGAGAAGTGGCTTTGGTCCCTATGTTCATGGCCATGTATTTGTTCCTATATCCTATTTCTATGGCTCTTGTCCACTCGCACTAAACTTTTCTCCCAACAGGCCCCTTTGAGCCCCTCTCAATGACTTTGTTTAAAAAACACTGACTGGAATAAGTGTCACTATTTCTCTGTGTACATAAATCTCCCCACTGTATTTTCCACTGAATGCATCCGATGAAGTGAGCTGTAGCTCACGAAAACTTATGCTCAAATAAATGTGTTAGTCTCTAAGGTGCCACAAGTCCTCCTTTTCTTTTTATTATTTCTATGCTGGAATCCTGGGATTCTGTGTCCATTTTAGACATTTTTCAAAGAGAACATGTCTGGGATCATGGTAATTGCATCCTTTTGTTTGAGGGTTTAACCTCTGCATGCAAACCAGTTGAGTCTGGTATCACAGGGTAGTTCTTTGAGTTTCCAGATCGGGGGGGGGGGGTCATCAATATTGCTGATGAATAAACAGAGACTTTGCTTTTCTCCAACTAAATCACTAAGGACAAGTTCCTCAGCTGGGGTAAAATGGGTTCAGGTCCACTGACTTGCATGGAGCGACACTAAATTACACCATCTGAGAAGAAGCACCTCCAATGGGTATTACTGCTCAGAAGAACATAGGAATTGATAGATTGGATCACACCACTTGTCAGCTTCATCCATTCTCCAATCTCCAAGAGTGAGGAGTAACAGCAGCATTAGCTTAAAGGAGAAGACCTCTGAATTGGCCCTTTCTGGACTAACCTGAACAAGTTTCTTCCTAATTCAACTAAGTGAAAAATGGCTAAGGGACTTCCGAAAGTTACCAAGAAGATGTAAATGCCCCAATTCTATTTCCAGTTAACAGGAATTATGTTTCCCAAATGCATATGTTGCTCCTAGATTCACCGATCAGCTTCGAATCATGAATCCTCTAGCACCGGCAAGTGAATAACTGATCGCTGATAAAAAATCACAGGGAGTAAGTGCAAGTTTCAGTCCTAAATGTCAATGGACCCTACTGTGACATCTCTATGGTTAATAAGAGATTGAGTCGAAATGGACTTACCTAATTCTCCGAGGAGATGAAGTCCGGAGAAGTGTTTTGAAGAGCGCTGAGTCTTGTGTGCTTTTATACAGTCGCTAGGACTGCATGGAGGGTCTGCGATGTCATTTGTGGAGGAGGTCCAAATTAGTTACAAAACAAACTTGATTGCCTTGCTATGTCCTCCTTTGGATGGAGCTCTTTTCCTCAGGGGTTGCGATGATTGGGCTAATGACAGCCTCAGAGGGCACGATGTGCTCGATGCACTCTTCATCTTAAAATTCTACGGGCCAACTGCATTCCTCATGTCATTCCACTGACTTTATTGGAGTTGCAATGAGAATGAATGTCAAGGTGATTCTGAGCAGCATCAGTAGCACAAGTGGATGTCATGAAAGGAATCCAGTTTGGTCCTTTCCATTCATGCTGGTCGTGGTTAGGGATATGGGGCAGTTCATTCTAAACCTGCTAGGAAGGAGAGAGCCACCTTTTTGCATTCTTACCAGCTCCATCCCCCGTGGGTCAGATCCACGTCCCTTTGCAGTTAATGGGAATCATTCATTGCCTCCAGTGTGTTTCCTGTCAGGACCTTAAGTCTGAAATTCACCCTTTGGCACGGCAGATAGTACGAAGCCTATAGACAACTTAAGGCATTGAATTTATAAACTAGGTCTTATCAGGGTCTTAAATGGAACCTGGGCCGTTGTCATGACCCGCTGCCCAGGGGTGAATTTCACCCTGTGGTATCTGAAAGCCATGAATGGTTTATGTCCAGACAGGTTCAGGAAATAGAGGGTAGTACTCGCATGAGTAGTCCCAATCATTGGGGTTTATTTCTGACTCTGCCAGTCACTCCTCTCTGACCTCCAACTCAATGTGTCTCCGTTGACCTGCGGGGTAAACAGGTATAATTATAACTCTCCTGGGAAACATCAGTTACTGCATGGGAAACATCCATGGGAAACATCAGCTCCTGCATCTCTATCCATGAGTAGCCAAGAGCACTGCGTCTTGTGAGATACTTCAGCTAATAAAGGTAAGGAAGAAATACAAGACCGATAGATAGATCCTCTAGTGACCACATCTGAGTAATGCTGGATTAAATGATTAAATGAACTTTACAAATGCACGTTAAGGTTTCTGATGTCATACCAATACTCAGTGATGATTCCTAGCCTCAGATTGTGGGACTATTTGATTTTCATTCAAAAAAGTTTTATATTTCCATTTCTTTAACAAACATTCCCTTGTAATGCTCAAGGGGCAGATCCTGAGCCACTGCACCTTAGTAGAGCTCCATAGACTTCATTGTCTTCTGTGCCTTAAAACTGAGCTAAGGCATTTTATGCTGCTTGGGTTAGAAGCAATCTGCTGGAGGCGTACTTTCCACTTCAAAAATCATTCTAATAATAGCTGAAAAAAGCTTTCTGTCAGAGAAGTCTTGCACAATTCTGCAGGTTGGTCAGTCTTCCAATTAATCGCATCTAATCCTACAGCAATGTGACTGTTGAAAAAGTTCTCCTTATCTCTGTCTGTCTTGTGCTTCTTCCTTCTCTTTGTTAGCTGAAGTATCTCACAAGACCCAGTGCTCTTGGCTACTCATGGATAGAGGTGCAGGAGCTGATGTTTCCCATTGATTTCACTTGCTCAGCATCGACCCTTAAACTTTAAAATATATATAAAAGGGTAATGCAAAGGTATAGTAATGAAAATCAAAGAGCCCCAGTTTCAGAGGCTAAAGAAATCAGGAACTGAGTACAGTAACTCCTCACTTATTGTTGTAGTTCTGTTCCTGAAAAATGCAACTTTAAGCAAAACGATGTTAAGCAAATCCAATTTCCCCATAAGAATTAATGTAAATAGGGGGGGTTAGGTTCCAGGGAAATTTTTTTCACCAGACAAAAGGCTATATTATATATATATATATATATATATATACTCAGACACAATTTAAGTTTTAAACAAACAATTTAATACTGTACACAGTGATGATGATTATGATTGTGAAACTTGTTTGAGGTAGAGAAGTCAGAGGGTGGAAGAGGGTGGGATATTTTCCAGCGAATGCCTTACTGCTAAATGATGAACTAGCAATCAGCTGAGCCCTCAAGGGTTAACACATTATTGTTTATGTAGCCTCACACACTACAAGGCAGCACGAATGGAGGGAGGGGAGACAGCATGGCAGAGAGAGACAGAGACACACACTGTGTGTGAGAGAGATGCGCATTGCTCCTTTAAGTACACTGACCCCACTCAAAGTACATTGCCTTTTTAAGGCACAAGTCCATCCAGTACATTGCCTTTTTAAGGCACAAGTCCATCCAGTGTGCTACAGCTCACTTCATAGGATGCATTCAGTGGACTTCTGTGCCTTAAAGCTGAGCTAAGGCATTTTATGCTGCTCGGGTTAGAACCAAACCTGTTGGAGGCGTACTTTCCATTTTAAAAATCACTCTAATAATGGCTGAAAAGCTTTCTGTCAGAGAAGAATCTTGTACTATTCTGTAGGTTGGTCAGTCTTGTAATTTAATCGTGTCTAATCCCACAGCAATGTGATCGTGGAAGAAGAAGTTCTCCTTATCTCTATCTTTCTTGTGCTTCTTCCTTATCTTTATTTGCTGAAGTATCTCACAAGACCCAGTTCTCTTGGCTACTCACGTATAGAGATGGAGTAGCTCATGTTTACCATTGTCAAGGTTCATTCCCCACTCTGGCACTTCGAGCACAGAACTCCCAAACTCCCAAAGTTACAGCTTTTCTCTGACCTTGGATGGGTAGATGCTGCCACCACCCAAGTGCAGAACCCCTCTGAGGACCCAAGAAGGCACACGCGGGAATTTCTCCCTGTGGGGTACCCTCAAAACCTTTCGCACACACACCCCTCTGTGGAAGAGCTGAGAAAGAAAAACAAAGAATATCAGCTGTTGCCACCAGCTAATTCAACAACACATGCACAAACGTCTTACGGCACAGAAACCCAACACTGTTCTTAAAAAGGGTAAATTTTATTAAAAACAAAAAGAACAAAAATACATCTGGAAACTCAGGCTATTGCTGGATTTAAAAAAAAAACTTATAAGGATTAATCATCAAGAATAACTTTCTTGAGGTCCAGCTTAAAGGTTACAAGCAAAACAAAAGCATTTGAGGTTAGCACAGAGGAGTCCAAAAGCCATAAAGAAATAAAAGGAGACAAACCCGATCACGTCTTCCTAGATATTTTCTGATCTATTTACATATCTAGGGTTTCAAATAGTAGTTTCTAGGTATGATACCGATGATTTTTCATACCTGGCCCCAAGCTTCTTACAGCATGGTTGCAGCCCTGTCTACCTCTTCCTGAGAACAACAGACAGACAAAGTGGAATTTTTTCTCAATTTAAAAAAGTTCTAGCCTTCCGGTTGGCACTTTTTTCCAGGTGCCCTCTCACTTCCTTTTACCTATGCATAGCAGTGACTTTTAACCCTTTTCAGGTAAAGCAAGTAGAGAACAGCTACCAAGAGGGATTTTATTGCTAACTGGCTGGTGTCATTTATCACAACAGGTGATCCCCAACCTCTGTTCTGCTGGATTTTTGCCCCTCCCTGTGAAGCATCTGGTACTGACCACTGTGGGAGAGAGGCCTGATCTTCTGTAGCAATGCCTGTGTTCTTCTGTTCGAAGCAGGAGTCCATGGGTCTGGTCTGATATATAGAAGATTAGAGCTGGATCGCTCTTAAACCAAACCCACAGCCAGATGGCTAAACCTCCCCTCACCACCTGAGTATTATATCATGTCCTTAAAGAGTCAGAATGGTCTGGATACATTTTTCCTTTTGTGTAGTCAGATAACAAAAATTGATTAGTGGAATATGTTCGTCTTCTGGGAATGAAGAGCCACAAAAATGTTGAAGAAAAATGTAGTGGGAAATGTAATCTTTTCATCTGCAGTTTCTGCAATATCAAGCCATGGTACATCCAGGGACTTTTATACAAGAATTATAGAATTGTAGAAGAGTAGGAAGGGAAGAGACCTCCTGAGGTCTTCTAGTCCAGTCCCCTGCACTCAAGGCAGGCCTCAGTATTATCTAAACCATTCCTGACAGGTGTTTGTTTAACCTACTCTTAAAATATCCAATGGCAGATATTCCACAAACTCCATAGACAATGTACTCCAGTGCTTAACCACCCTGACAGGTATGTCCCCTCTCAGTCATGTCTTCAGACTAAACAAACACACTTTTTTCAATCTTCCCTCATAGGTCATATTTTCTAGACCTTTAATGATTTTTTTGTTCTTCTTTGGACTTTGGTAACACAGGGAGCAAGCGGCAGAGTCAGCCATAAAACACAGTCATAGTGATTACTCATGCCACATACTTCACCATTGCTCCTGAACTTCACTGGACTGTTTCCATTCAAGGCTTCTGAGTATCCCATTGCAGCATCCATGAAGTCAGCAGAATGATCCCAGGAATGTAGCTTGCCCATAAAGATTTCAGAGGAAAGAGAGCTTCAGCGTGTAATGTGTTCCTCATCCCATGTGGAGTTAAGAACAAACTGATAGTCAAAAACACAGAGGAAAAAAATACATCCATTGAAGGAGTTCTCAAAGTTTGGTTTGTAACTAATTGGGCCTTCAGGAACAAATGCCTCTCAAGTCCTCCCACAGCCTAAAAAACTGTCAAAAAACCACTCATTACTCAGAGGTCTTCTAACCACTTTAAGTTATCCTCCTCTGTGAACTAGAGAAGTCCTATTCTAGTTGATCTCTCCATTACCATTCAGATGATGTGTTAGTGATGTGTTAGAACTGAATTTTGCACATATATTCTGTGAGTCATAGCAGTGAGAAGGGTTTTTGGTTTTTGCTGGGATTCTTTTTCAATTTTTTCCCCCATTTTAAAGTTTCAGGCGTTGATTTCTTCATGGTTTAGAAATTAAGACTTCGATTTGCAGAGCAAGACATGTATTTGGGACCACAAACCTTATTTATTTAAATTGGAATATGGACATTCAAATCCCTTACATAGCTCTGAAAAATCTCGCCCACAATTTTTAATTTAGGGTTTAGGAAGAAACTCCCTAAATTTTCCACATAAGGGCCGAATTCATTTTTCTTCTGCTTTCTTTTGAAGCAACTGCTAAGTGACACCCATTAAGACAGGATACTGCAATAGATGGGCCACTTGTCTTTTGCAGCCTGGCAATTATGTTCTCGTGTGCAGAAGTAATTATACGTGCAGAGCCTCATCTCGTCTAACTTAGTGCAGCTTCAGTGAAGCCAGCGGCACACTGCAGATTTACACCCAGGGAGGAGATGATGTTTAGTGGGTTTTTTTGTAAAGAGAAAAAATCGCACTTTTGTTCTTTCATCAGCTAGTACTGGTGTCTCGTTACGGTTTACAAACCAGAGCACTGCACTGTGATGCTGGACTGAACTCATTTGCAAGTAGAAGTTACATCCTAAGAAGGAAACCAGCATTATTAATGCTATCCCAGCCATGTTCTGCGTGATATGTTTTTTTAAAAATGAACTGTGAATCCCAAGCATTAATGCTAAAAATTCTACACATTTATACTTCTTTGAAAGAGTATTTTTTTAGGACAAAGGAAGTAACAAGGATTCAAAAGAGCTGATTAAGGTTTTCTTTCTTTCTTTCTTTCTTTCTTTCTTTCTTTCTTTCTTTCTTTCTTTCTTTCTTTCTTTCTTTCTTTTCTTTTCATGTCCTCAATTGCAATAGGAGCTTATCATTAAAGTTTTTATTCAATGGACCCATATAAATTAAGTTTAATGTCTTCCATGCTGCATGCTTCAGATTTATCTCAATGGCAGAAAGCTGTCTTGCTTCACAAATGTGTGGAGTGATATTCCAGAAAGCATGTGTGGACAGCTGGAAGAAGCCAGACATAAGGCAGTGCCCTGACTCAACAGTGCTGATCCAAGCCCCGCTGTCTGTTGTGATCTTCCCAGGAGCAATTCTCAGCTCTTTCCCTCAGGAACGTGTAGTGGGATCCCCAGGAGCAGATGACATTGGAGGTGGTGATGGGGGAAAATGTGGTCATAGAGGCTTATAGTCTTATGGAAGAATTTACGTTTATGGGGGTCTGTAGAGGAGTTGGCCCTCTCAGGGGAGATGGAGAACCATACCACCTTGCTATTTCCTTTCAGTTGTGACGGGGAATTAGCCTGGCCATGGGAGTCTCTCACTCTGGCAGCTGTAGAGGCAAAACACAACAGTTATCACACCTGGTTGGCGGACAGTAGTAAGTCACTGGCTCAGGTCCTCAGACAGGAGCTGAGCAACTGTTCTATAATGAGCAGGCCCCGGCCCTGGGATGGGGTGGGTCAACAGAGAGTCAATGGCTCAGGCCCTCAGGCAGGGGCTGAGCAAACGCAGGTAAACAGCAAGTCCAGACTTTTGGCTCCGAAGCACCTGGGAGAGGGGGAGATGGCCACCCAGAAGTTGGGTGGCAGGGGACACACAGACTCACCCACTCCACTGCATCCCAGCCCGGGGCCCTAGCAGCGGCAGAAGACCCACTGCTGAGTCAGTGGGGATCCTGGCCGCAACACACTGACATGGGCTCTGGCAGAGTTGCAGCCAGACTTGGGTCATCGGCTTCCCCCAGGCTACTTCCTAACTCCCCCTCTAGAGGTCCCTGGGTCCGGACGGTGTCCTCCAAGGGATCAAGCACCATGGGCTACTCAGGGTAACTGGTGAGGGATAGCCTTGGCAGCTCTTCTGGGTAACTTGCAAGGGGCAGGCTTGACAGCTCCTCCGGGCTCTGGTTGGTGACGGGCATCGGCAGATCATGCCAGTCTTCGGGTCGGCTGCCGATTGCCGGGGTCTCCGAACAGGGAGATAGGCCACAGGTGTCTGGCCTCTCCGGCAGCTGTTCTTCTAGTGAGTTCTGGGGTTGGGCTTTTATACTTAATCATAGAATCATAGAATATCAGGGTTGGAAGGGACCTCAGGAGGTCATCTAGTCCAAACCCCTGCTCAAAGCAGGACCAATCCCCAATTAAATCATCCCAGCCAGGGCTTTGTCAAGCCTGACCTTAAAAACTTCTAAGGAAGAAGATTCTACCACCTCTCTAGGTAATGCATTCCAGTGTTCACCACCCTCCTAGTGAAAAAGTTTTTCCTAATATCCAACCTAAACCTCCCACACTGCAACTTGAAACCATTACTCCTTGTCCTGTCATCTTCTACCACTGAGAATAGTCTAGAATAATCCTCTTTGGAACCACCTCTCAGGTAGTTGAAAGCACCTATCAAATCCCCCCTCATTCTTCTCTTCTGCAGACTAAACAATCCCAGTTCCCTCAGCCTCACCTCATAAGTCATGTGTTCCAGACCCCTAATCATTTTTGTTGCCCTTTGCTGGACTCTCTCCAATTTTTCCACATCCTTCTTGTAGTGTGGGGCCCAAAACTGGAACAGTACTCCAGATGAGGCCTCACTTATGTCGAATAGAGGGGAACGATCACGTTCCTCGATCTGCTGGCTATGCCCTTACTTATACATCCCAAAATGCCATTGGCCTTCTTGGCAACAAGGGCACACTGTTGACTCATATCCAGCTTCTCGTCCACTGTCACCCCTAGGTCCTTTTCCGCAGAACTGCTGCCTAGCCATTCGTTCCCTAGTCTGTAGCGGTGCACTTCCTGTCCTGCGCATTGACCTCTGGGAGGCGGGTGCAGGATTCACTGGCTCTGCCCACTTTGGTGTCCAGAAAGGCTCATCCCCCTGAGGGGAGGCGGGGAACCACACCGCCTCGCTACAGGGTCCCTGTGGTTATTGGCGATTATACTGATCCTGGTGGGACCCATTGTGGTATACCGCTTGACTGCGGACCTCTGATAACTACTCTCTGGGAATGGTTTACGAAAACCAGTTATACATCCACCTTTTAGTAGCATCATCTAGGTTGTATTTTGGTAGTCTATTTTTGAGAAGGTAATGCAAGAAATTATCAAAAGCCTTACTAAAATTAAGATATACAACATCTTTTGCTTGCCCCCTATCCACAAGGCTTCTTACTCTGTCAAATAAGCTATTAGTTTGTTTGATGAAATTTGTTCTTGATAAATCCATGCTGACTATTACTTGTCAGTTCTTATTATCTTCAGATTGATCCCTTAATTATTTGCTTCATTGTCTTTCGTGACTCCTGCAAATGACTTTGGTGTAGAGTAATTTATCTATATGGGCACAACGGACACAGTCAGGTGTATTTGCAATATCCTTCTGAAGTCAACTTTAGGTCATGTCATTTGACCAAGGAGTGGACATGGCTGCTGACCAGTTGATGAACACATGTGGGCAAAGTCTTAGAGAAGATTAATTGAATTGAGTTGTACTGGGGCAATGAAATCCAAAATCCCAATATGACGCTGAACTGTTTCTGCCCCATTGCCCTAAAACTTCTTAGCTCATCTCCAGCATTGCAAAGCGCGTACAAAATTAGTGTCAAGGAGCAGACCTGGTTGAATTTACACCTCCCAATAGATTGTCTTAAAAGACAGCTTTCTTGATGGATGCTAAGTGCCAAACATCACTGGAGGTCCCAGCAGAGCAGAAGAGAAGAATGTCCTGAAAAAAGGAGAATTATTCTGAAAGAGGGCTGCTGGCTCCATAATTAAGTTTCCACACAGTCTCTGTTGGAGCGTTTATTTTTCAAAATGCTCAACAAAATAACATGCCAGAGATACAAAAGTCTGAATATTCATCCTTAGCCCCAGGCTGAGCGATGGGAATGGAAACAGGGATTGGTTTTGGCTGAGGGCTCCAGAGAAGAAATTAAGAACAAAAGAAAAGCCAAAACTGGGACAAGCCAAAGGTCCATCTAGCCCAGTATCCTGTCTTTCATCAAAGGCCAATGCTAAATGCTTCAGAAGGAATGAACAGACCTGGTAGTCATCAGTGATCCATCCCCTGTCACCCACTCCCAGGTTCTGACAAATAGAGGCTAGGGACACCCCAGTTCATCCTGGCTAACAGCCATTGATGGAGCTGACTTCCATTAATTTATCTAGGGTTTTTTTTAACCCTGTTATACTCTTGGCCTCTCAAAAAATCCTCTGGTAAAGAGTTCCACAGGTTGACTGTGCATTGTGTGAAGAAATACTTCCTTCTCTTTGTTTTAACCTGCTGACTATTAATTTCATTTGTTGACCCCTAGTTCTTGTGTTATGAGGAGGAGTAAATAAGATTTCCTTATTTAATGTCTCCACATTAGACATCATTATATAGACATCTATCATATCTCCACTTACTCATCTCTTTTCCAAAGTGAAAAGTCCCAGTCTTATTAATCTCTCCTCATAGGGAAGCTGTACTGCCTTTTGGTGTCCTTTTCAAAGTTTTCCAATTCCAATATATCTTTTTCTGAGAGGGGGCAACCACATCTGTACGCAGCATTCAGAATGTTGGTGGATGGATATATCTAGAGGCAATATGATATTTTCTGTATTATAAAGTATACATAACTAATGGCCAGGTTAGCAAAATTTTCCCAGCAATTGTCTGTATGAATAATCCCTGCTAAAACCCACAAAGCCAGGGGAAGGCAGGCTCCATTGAATAGGGAGGGTGGTCTGTGGAGTTCAGGTTGAGACAACCTTTCTTGTTAAGAGCTAAACTTTCAAAGCACTTTAGAAGCAAAGTCATTCGCTCCTGAAAGTTTCTCTGCCAATCAAGGAGTTGAGGCTCTAGTTAATCTGGCCTTAACCAAGCCATTTGGTGGCCACTTTTCTTTTCCTTCTGAAAACCTGGGTCGCTATCCTGCAAAGACTCACAAACACTGTTATAGTGAACCATCTGACTGGTCTTCTTCAAACCATAGGAAAACTTCCATTCTTAAATGAAAAAGCTGTCTGGTCTTTGCAGAAAAAGAGCCTTTGCTAAAAGAGGTAAACCAAGGAGGAACTCCACCAAGGTAAGGTCGGCTCTCACAATGCTGTGAACTGAAGCCCTTCAATGGCTCCGATCACTCCATGGCTTCGAAAAGGTGCAACTTGAGAAGTACCTGGTGCTGCCGCTGATAAAGGGATGAATCTCATCCAGCTCGATCTTTAAACGAGGAGGGAGGAACAAAGAGACTGATCTTATGATGCCGCATAGGTTTTAATGCAAATGCAATTGGCAGTACAGAGTTACAGGAAGAAATAGTACAGAGCGGAAAGAATGTATTTCCAGTGATTCAAGGAGAGCTGTGACTGATCAAAGGCCTCAATGGGATGTATTTCAGACACAATGTTCTTTTCGCATTGGTGGAGCTGCAGAGGTTGACAAATGAGTCCCCAGTCAGTGACACATGGAGTTGGAGGTCAGAGAGGAGTGATTGGCAGAGTCAGAAATGAACCCCAATGGGTGGGACTCTTCATGCCAATACTACCCTCTATTTCCTGAACCTGGGTGGACACTTACCGTCCACGGCTTCCAGATACCTCCCTGACCTGGGAGTAACTCTTACAGAGGCTCATTCTACCTGTGGTAGGAGGAATGAGAAGTGAATTAGGAATGAGAAGTGTATTTCAGATTCTGCTATTGATCCCCAAGTGACCTTCACCTCAACCTGCCTCTGTTTCTAGCCCTATCCAACAGAGAGAGTCAGGGTGAGAAGCTGGAAGTTCCCTCAAGATTTCAAAGCCCCGCTCAAACACTCACTGGTGTTTCACACATGAAAAGTGCTGTATTCTGGGAACACTAATACATTGTTCTGGGGATTAGACACCTGTGCATTAAGTAAGAGAGTCGTTATAAATGAAACGGAGGCCAAGGTCCCTCGTACCATTCTGTGAATCAGGTTATCACTTAAAGCCACACAAGTCGGGGCTGTTTCATTTTCATTCAAATAGAGTTAAGACCTAGATCATAAGAACTCAAAAAAGTGGCTCCCAGCTTCCTAGCCGGTTTAGAATGAACTGCCCCATGCCCCTAACCACGACCAGCATGAATGGAAAGGACCAGACTAGATTCCTTTCATCAGAGCCTGTCGTGCTACTGATGCCACTCAGAAACAGCCTGAAGCTCATTCTCACTGCAGCCCCCGTGAAGTCAGTGGAATGACACGAGGAACGCAGTTGGCCTGTACAATTTTAAGATGAAAGAAAGATGAAGAGTACAACGTGCATGTCACACCCACTGAGGCTGCGATTAGGCCAATCATCACAACCCCTGAGGAAAAGAGCTCCATCCAAAGGAGGACATAGCAAGGCAATCGAGTTTGTTTTGTAACTAATTAGGACCTCCTCCGTAAACGATGTCACAGATCCTCCAGGCAGTCCCAGGGACTGTATTAAAGTACACAAGACTCAGTGCTCTTCTAAACACTTCTCCGGACTTCATCTCCTCGGTGAATTGGGTAAGTCCATTTCAACTCAATCTCTTATTAACCATAGAGATGTCACAATAGGGTGCATTTATATTTAGGACTGAATCTTGCACTTACTCCCTGTGATCTGTATCAGCGATCAGGATTTCCTTCCATAATTATGTTGTGCAGTTATTCACTTGCAGGTGCTAGAGGATTCATGATTCGAAGCTGATTGGGGAATTTAGGAGCAACATATGCATTTGGGAATCATAATTCCTGTTAACTGGAAATAGAATTGGGCCATTTACATCTTCTCGGTAACTTTAGGAACTCCCTTAGACATTTTTCACTCAGTTGAATTAGGAAGAAACTTGTTCAGGTTAGTCCAGAAAGAGCCAATTGAGTGGTCTTCTCCTTTACGCTGATGCTGCTGTTACTCCTCACTGTTGGTGACAGGAGAATGGATGAAGCTGACAAGTGGTGTGATCCAATCAAGCAATTCCTATGTTCTTCTGAGCAGAAATACCCATTGGAGGTGCTTCTTCTCAGATAGTGTAATTTAGTGTCACTCCATGGAAGTCAGTGGACCTAACCCATTGTACCCTAGCTTGTCCTTAGTGATTTCTTTGGAGAAAAGCAAAGTCTCTGTTTCTTATTCATCAAAGAACTACACTGTGATACTGGACTCAACTGAGTTGCAATGCAGAGGTGAAATCCTCAAACGAAGGGATTCAATTACCATGATCCCAGCCATCTTCTCTTTGAGAAATGTCTCAAATGAACACAGAATCCTAGGTGACCAGCATAGAAATAGTTCCCCTTATTCCAGTCGGTGTTTTTTAGACAAAGTCATTGAGAGGGGCTCAAAGGGGCTGTTTGGGAGGGAAGTTTAGTGCGAGTTGACAAGAGGCGTAGAAAGAGGATATAAGGAGAAATACGTGGCCATGAACATAGGGACTAAGGCCACTTCTCCTCTCTCTCTCTCTCGGGCCCCAGGAAGACCTCGCTGCAATAGTAACTGAGATTGGAAGCCTTTCATCCACTGGCACTTGTACCTTTTCTTTACTCTAGTCCCTGGTGTGTGTTACAGGTTTACCTCCATCCCAGAAGGATGAGTTTCTCCGGCCTGGGCTATCCAGAATGCGGGGTGGCCCGGCCCAGTCCAGTCACTGGCAGCTGCAACGTGCCGTGCGTTCGGCAGTGTCCTGACTCCGAAGTGGTGATCAGACCCTCACCGGTGGTCATGACCCTCCCGGGACCAATTCTCAGCAATTTCCCTCAACACAGTGGAGCCATAGGAGCACCTGTGGTCGGACCCGGTTTCGGGGGCTCCTTCGGTCCTGGGGGATTGTACGGCTATGGAGGCCGTTACGGAGGATGGTGTGGTTTAGGGGGCTATGGTGGTTACGGTGGCCCTTGGGGTTATGGGAGATGTGGTTATGGGGGATTTGGCGGTTACCTGTGTGGTTATGGTTACCGGGGGGGAATATGCAGTTTCGGGGTATCTTGCCATAGGTACCTCAGTGGAAGCTGTGGGCCATGCTAAAGCCAGCAGGAACAGCCATGGATGAAGGAAGAACCAGGAATTGAACAGCAAGAAACAGATTCACCCCTGACCTTTTGGGCATGGCTTTCAGAAGTGCTGTGCAAACATGGCTCCACTTGATGTCAGTGGGAGCTGTGTGTGCTCAGCACCTTGGTCTGATAGCCATGCTGCATTTCTAATGTTACGCTTTAGGACCCTTTGTGCAAAGGCTTTTCCAGCCATGTGCTCATTCTTGCTTTCACATGTGGACTCATTCTGAATTACACGCAGGCTGTTTACACTAAACAGCTTCTCTATGAGGAGAGATTAAGAAGACTGAGCCTTTCACCTTGGAAAAGAGATGACTAAGGGGAGATATGATAGAGGTCTATAAATTGATGACTGGGGTGGAGAAAGTAAATAAGGAAGTCTTATTTACTCCTTCTCATTACACAAAAACTAGGGGTCACTGAATGAAAGTAATAGGCATCACGTTTAATACAAAGAGAAGGAAGTATTTCTTGACAGAATGCACAGTCAACCTTTGGATTATCAGAGGATTTTGTGAAGGCCAAGAGGAGAGCAGGGTTCAAAAAGAAAACCCTAGATAAATTCAAGGAAGACATTTCCATCAATGGGTATTAGCCAGGATGAACAGGGATGGTGTCCCTAGCCTCTGTTTGCTAGAACCTGGGAATGGGAGACAGGGGATGGGTCTCTTGATGATTACCAGTTCTGTTCATTCCCTCTGAAGCACTTAGCATTGGCCATTGATGAAAGACAAGGTACTGGGCTAGATAGACTTTTGGTCTCACCCAGTTTGGCTTTTCTTATGTTCTTAATTTCTTCCCTGGAGCCCTCAGCCAAAACCAATCCCCGTTTCCATTCCTATTGCTCCGCCAGGGGCTAAGGATGAATGTTCAAACCTATATATTTCTGGAAAGTCATTTTGTTGAGCATTTTGAAAAAGAAACTCTCCAACAGAGACTCTGCGGAGACTTAATTATGGAGCCAGCAGCCCTCTTTCAGACTAATTCTCCTTTTTTCAGAACATTCTTCTCTTCTGCTCTGCTGGGAACTCCAGCGACATGTACAGCAAAGTCATCTGCACGAGTCTTGAAAGACAGTGGAGCAAATAATTAAGGGATCCATTTGAAGAATTCCTAGATAATAAGATAAGTAATAGTCAGCATGGATTGATCCAGAACAAATTGTTTCCAAAAAACTAATAGCTTATTTGACAGGGTAAGAAGCCTTGTGGATAGGAGACATGCGGTAGATGTGGTATATCTTAATTTTAGTAAGGTTTTGATACTTTCTTGCATGACTTTCTCATAAACACACGAGCGAAATATAACCTAGATGGTGCTACTAAAAGGTGGTGCATAACTGGTTGGTAAACCATTCCCAGAGATTAGTTATCGAGGTCCACACTCAAGCTGGATGGATATTACAAAATGGGTTCCCCAGGGATCAATTCTGCGTTCGATTCTGTTGAATATCTTCATCAGTGATTTAAATTATGACACTCATAGAGTTTGCAGATGAGACCAGCCTGGCAGGGGTTGCAAGTGTTGTGGAGAAGAGGATCAAAATTCAAAATGAGCTGGACAAACTGGAGAAATGATGTGAAGTAAATAGGAGGAAATTCAGTAAGTACAAATGCAGACTATTCCACTTAGGAAGGACCAAGCAGTTGCACATATACAAAATGGAAAATGACTGCCTAGGAAGCAGTAGTCTGGAAAGGGTTCTGAGGGTCATAGTGGATCAGAGGCTAAATATGAGGCAACAGTGTGATACTGTTGCAAAAATAGCAAACATCATTCTGGGATGTATGAGCAGAAGTATTGTAAGCAAGACACGAGAAGTCATTCTTCTGTTCTACTCCGCATTGATTAGGACTCAACTGGAGTCTTGTGTCCAGCTCTGGGAGGCACATTTCAGGAAAAATATGGACACATTGGAAACAAGTCCAGAGAAGAGCAAAAAAAAAATGATTAAAGGTCTCGAATACATGATCTATGAGGGAAGATTGAAAAAAATGGGTTTGTTTAGTGTGACGAGAAGGCTGAGAGTGGACAGGATAACAGTGTTCAAGTACATAAAAGATCGTAAGAAGGAGGAGGGAGAAAAATAGCTCTCCTTAACCTCTGAGGATAGGACAAAGAGCAATGGGCTTAAATTGCAGCCAGGGCAGTTTAGGTTGGACATTAGGAAAAATGTCCTAAGTGGCAGAGCAGCTAAGCACTGGAAACAATTGCCCAGGAAGGCAGTGGAATCTTCATCAGTAGAGATTTTCAAGAGCAGGTTAGACAAACACCATTCATAGATGGTCTAGAGAATACTTAGTCATGCCTTGAGTGCAGGGGACTGAACTAGAAGACCTCTTGAGGTCCCTTCAAACCCTACGCTTCGATGATTCTTCACTCCAAGTCCCTTTATATACCATGACTTCATAATGCAGGAACTGCATTTCCCACCACAGAGTTCCTCAAGATAGTGGGGCTCCCCATTCCCAGAAGACGACCCTACTCCACTAATCAGGTTTTGGATCTGACGACACAAAAGGAAAAATGTATCTCGACCCGCCTACCTCTTTCAGAACATGATAAAATAATCAGGTGGTGAAGGGAGATTTAGCCATCTGGCTCTGGGTTTGGTTTATGAGCGATCCAGCTCTAGTCTTCTATATCAGACTATGCCTATGGACCACTCCTTGGAATGGAAGAACATAGGCATTGGTACAGAAGATCAGGCCTCTCTCCCACAGTGGGCAGTACTAGAGACTTCGCAGGGAGGTGCAAGAAACCCAGTAGAACACAGGTATGGGATCCCTGTCCATCGAATAACTTTTTCAGTCTCCCCCATCAATCACATCTACTTCCATTAATGGACAATACCCTGAAGCACAAGGGTCTATATCATTGCCAGAGTTCGGTCTACTCCACACATATGGCAGGCCTATCAGCTTAGATGTGAATACGTATCGTGCCTTTCATTTCATGGCTCTTTCTTTTCCCATGGATATGCCTGCTGGGATTAACATGGCCCATAGTTTCTATTAAGATACCAATGGCCCCATTGCTACCTAACTCTGCATTCCCCTACCACCATTTGCACCCCTGTGACCATATAATCCCCCACCACCATATGGGCCCCTATAACCATAAAGCCCCTACTAACTGCATGGGCCCCCATAACCGGATTATCTCCCATTACCACAGGATCACCCATAACCTTAGCATCCACCCATAACCTTATAAGTCTTCATCACCACATGCGCCCCCATCAACACCTCTGATATCAGCTGCTCCTGAGGATCCCACTCTGCTTTCCTGGGAAAGAGCTGAGCATTGCTCCTGGGAAGGTCACAACAGCCGGTGGGGGTTGGATAAGCACTGTAGAGTCAGGGCACTGCCTTACGTCTGGCTTCTTGTCGCTGTTACGCATGCATTGTGGAATGTCACTGCACATGTTTGTGAAGTAAGACATCTTTCTGCTCTGGAGATAAATTGTAAAGACACAGCAGGCAACACAAAACTAAAGGTACATGGGTCAGTGGAATAAAAAATTTAAAGAGAAAGAAAGAAAGAAAGAAAGAAAGAAAGAAAGAAAGAAAGAAAGAAAGAAAGAAAGAAAGAAAGAAAGAAAGAAAGAAAGAGAATAATTCAACAAGGTCTTTTGAATCCTTTTGATTCTCTTTGTCCTAAAGAATGCTGTCACGAAGACGTATAAATATGTCAAATTTGTATCATTAATGGTTGTGATTTCCAGTCCATTAAAACAAATATCACGCAGAACATGGCTGGGATAGCATTAATAATGCCAGTTTCCTTACCAGGATGTAACCTCTACTTACAAATGAATTCAATCCAGCATCACAGTGCGGTTCTTTGGTTTGTAAACCTTAGCAAGTCATTAACACTTACTGATGACTAAACAAAAGTGGTGGATTTTTTACTCAAAACAAAACACAAACCACCATGTGAGGTGCACATTACACCCTGCAGCTCTTTCCTCTGAAAACTGTCTGGGTCAGCTACATTGCTGGGATCATTCTACTGACTTCACTCTTGGTGCAGTGGGATATTCGGAAGCCCTGAATGAAAACCGTCCAATGCAGTTCAGGAGCAGTGGTGAGCAGGGGGTGAGTAATCACTGTGACTGGTTTTATTGCTGACTCTGCCACTCGCTCCCTGGGTAACCTTCACCTCAATGTGCTTGTTCATCTCCACATCAACTAGATCGAATAGTGATAGTCTGCTCGAGAATCACAGGCTTCCTCAAATCAAAGGACTTCAAAGCATTTGAGGCTCATTAAAGTTGTGTGTGTGCATAGGGATGTATTATTTTAATAGTAGAATTTTTTCCTTGGATTATATGCCCCCAAATTGTGGATTAGAATTAAAGGGCTTTCTCAACCGTGTCCTGGCCAGGTGGGAGTGGAGGAGCTGTACATGGGAGAGCCCCGTCGATCGAATACTACAACTGTCATAAATATAAAGGGAAGGGTAATCACCTTTAAAATCCCTCCTGGCCAGAGGAAAAATCCCCTCACCTGCAAAGGGTTAAGAAGCTACATGTAACCTCGTTGGCACCTGATCAAAATGACCAATGAGGAGACAAGATACTTTCAAAAGCTGGGAGGAGGGAGAAAAACAAAGGGTCTGGGTCTTTCTGTGTGATGCTTTTGCCGGGGACAGAACAAGAATGGAGTCTTAGAACTTTTAGTAAGTAATCTAGCTAGGTATGTGTTAGATTATGATTTCTTTAAATGGCTGAGAAAAGAGCTGTGCTGAATAGAATGAATATTCCTGACTGTGTGTCTTTTTTGTAAGTTAAGGTTTTGCCTAGAGGGATTCTCTATATTTTGAATCTAATTACTCTGTAAAGTATCTGCCATCCTGATTTTACAGAGGTGGTTCCTTTTACTGTTTCTTATATTAAAATGTTTCCTTTCAAGAACTGAATGTTTTTTTCATTCTTCTAAGATCCAAGGGTTTGGGTCTGTGGTCACCTATGCAAATTGGTGAGGATTTTTACCAAACCTTCCCCAGGAAGTGGGGTGCAAGGGTTGGGAGGATTTTGGGGGGAAAGACGTTTCCAAACTACGCTTTCTTAATAAAAATAAACCCAGATAAATGTTTGGTGGTGGCAGTGGAAGTTCAAGGGCAAAGGGTAAAATAGTTTGTACCTTGGGGAAGTTTTAACCTAAGCTGGTAAAAGTAAGCTTAGGAGGTTTTCATGCAGGTCCCCATGTCTGTACCCTAGAGTTCAGAGTGGGGAAAAAACCTTGACAACAACTGACACCACAGACAAGACAGACAGCACCTCTGTCATGGAGCTGGCTGGCTGGGCTTGGTCTTGGTCTGTCTTCCCCGTGGTGTGCCGCTATGGTTGTTCTCGTCTTTTGCAGCCTGACAATTATGTTCTCGTGTGCAGAAGTAAATATACGTGCAGAGCCTCGTCTGGTCTAACTTAGTGCAGCTCCAGTGTGAAGCCAGCGGAACACTGCAGATTTACACCCGGGGAGGAGTTTAGTGGGTTTAGTGTTCAGTGGGTTTTTTTGTAAAGAGAAAAAAACACACTTTTGTTCTTTCACCAGCTAGTACTGGTGTCTGGTTACGGTTTACAAACCAGAGCACTGCACTGTGATGCTGGACTGAACTCATTTGTAAGTAGAAGTTACATCCTAAGAAGGAAACCAGCATTATTAATGCTATCCCAGCCATGTTCTGCGTGATATTTTTTTTAACGGACTATGAATCCCAAGCATTAATGATAAAAATTCTACACATTTATACTTCTTTGAAACGGTAGCATTTTAGGAGAAAGGTAGAAACAAGGATTCAAAAGAACTGGTTAAGGATGGATAGATTTATCTAGAGGCAATACGATATATTCTGTCTTATATAGTACCCATAACAAATGGCCAGGTTACCAAAGTTTTCCCAGCATTTGTCTGTATGAATAATCCCTACTGAAACAACCAAAGCCAGGGAAGGCAGGCTCCGTTGAATAGGGTGGGTGGCCTGTGGAGTTCAGGTTGAGAAGACCTTTCTCGTGAAGAGGTAATCTTTCAAAGCACTCCAGAAGCAAAATCAGCCTGTCCTGAAAGGATTTGGGGCTCCAGTTAACCTTGCCGAAACCAAGCCATTTGGTGGCCACTTGTCTTTTCCTTCTGAAAACCTGGGTCACTATCCTGCAAAGACTCACAAACACTCTTATAGTGAGCCATATGACTGGTCTTCTTCAAACCATAGGAAAAGTTCCATTCTTAAATGAAAAAGCTGTCTGGTCTTTGCAGATAAAGAGCTTTGCTAAAAGAGGTAAACCAAGGAGGAACTCCACCATGGTATGGACGGCCCTCATAATGCTGTGAACTGAAGTGCTTCAATGGCTCCAATCACTCCATGGCTTCGAAAAGGTGCAACTTGAGAAGTACCTGATGCTGCCGCTGATAAAGGGATGAATCTCCTCCAGCGCGATTTTTAAACGAGGAGGGAGGAACAAAGAGAACCAGAGACTGATCTTATGATGCAGCATAGGTTTTAATGCAAATGCAATTGGCAGTACAGAGTTAAAGGAAGAAATAATACAGAGCAGAAAGAATGTATTTCCAGTGATTCAAGGAGAGCTGTGACTGATCAAAGGCCTCAATGGGATGTATTTCAGACACAATGTTCTTTTTGCATTGGTGCAGCTGCAGAGGTTGACAAACGAGTCTCCTTTATAACCAATTTAAGTTTATTGTTTTACCCCAATCCATGTGTAATGAGACAAAGCAAAAGAGAAGCAGGAACTATGCGGCTTCTCCATTAGACATCTGCGGCAGCAAAGGTCAAAGTAAGACACCAGAGGTACGGATTGATGAAAAGGATAGAACATATATGGCCTAATTCTGCTTGACAGCAAGGTCTCTTTTCCCCACTCAGAAAGAGTCCTGAAGCGTAACATTAGAAATGCAGCATAGCTATCAGACCAAGGTGCTGAGCACACACAGCTCCCACTGACTTCAAGTGGAGCCATGTTTGCACAGCACTTCTGAAAGCCATGCCCAAAAAGTCAGCGGTGAATCTGGATCTTGCTGTTCATTTTCTGGTTCTTCCTTCATCCACGGATGTTCCTGCTGGCTTTAGCATGGCCCACAGCTTCCACTGAGGTACCTATGGCAAGATACCCCGGAACCGCATATTCCTCCCCCGTAACCATAACCGCACGGGTAACCACCTAATCCCCCATAACCACATCTCCCGTAACCCCAAAGGCCACCGTAACCACCATAGCCCCCTAAACCATACCATCCTCCGTAACGGCCTCCATAGCCGTACAATCCCCCAGGACCGAAGGAGCCCCCGAAACCGGGTCCGACCACAGGTGCTCCTATGGCTCCCACTCCACTGTGTTGAGGGAAATTGCTGAGAATTGGTCCCGGGAGGGTCACGACCACCGGTGAGGGTCTGATCACCACTTCGGAGTCAGGGCACTGCCGAACGCACGGCACGTTGCAGCTGCCAGTGACTGGACTGGGTCGGGCCACCCCGCATTCTGGATAACACAGGCCGGAGAAAGTCATCTTTCTGGGATGGAGGTAAACCTGTAACACACACCAAGGACTAGAGTAAAGAGAAGGTACAAGTGCCAGTGGATGAAAGGCTTCAAATCTCAGTTACTATTGCAGCGAGGTCTTCCTGGGGCCCGAGAGAGAGAGAGAGAGAGGTAAGTTTCCTTAGTCCCTATGTTCATGGCCACGTATTTCTTCCTATATCCTCTTTCTACGCCTCTTGTCCACTCGCACTAAACTTCCCTCCCAACCGGCCCCTTTGAGCCCCTCTCAATGACTTTGTCTAAAAAACACCGACTGGAATAAGGGGAACTATTTCTATGCTGGACACCTAGGATTCTGTGTTCATTTGAGACATTTCACAAAGAGAACATGGCTGGTTTCATGGTACCTGAATCTCTTTGTTTGAGGATTTCACCTCTATATTGCAACTCAGTTGAGTCCGGTATCACAGTGTAGTTCTTTGATGAATAAGAAACAGAGACTTTGCTTTTCTCCAAAGAAATCACTACGGACAAGCTTGGGTACAATGGGTTTAGGTCCATTGATTTCCATGGAGTGACACTAAATTACACCATCTGAGAAGAAGCACCTGCAATGGGTATTACTGCTCAGAAGAACATAGGAATTGATAGATTGGATCACACCACTTGTCAGCTTCATCCATTCTCCTGTCTCCAACAGTGAGGAGTAACAGCAGCATCAGGAAGGAGAAGACCACTGAATTGGCTCTTTCTGGACTAACCTGAACAAGTTTCTTCCTAATCCAACTAAGTGAAAAATGGTAAGGGACTTCCTAAAGTTACCGAGAAGATGTAAATGCCCCAATTCTATTTCCAGTTAACAGGAATTATGTTTCCCAAATGCATATGTTGCTCCTAAATTCCCCAATCAGCTTCGAATCGTGAATCCTCTAGCACCTGCAAATGAGTAACTGCACAACATAGTAGTGGAAGAAAATCCTGATCGCTGATGAAAAATCACAGGGAGTAAGTGCAAGATTCAGTCCTAAATAGAAATGGACCCTACTGTGACATCTCTGTGGTTAGTAAGAGATTGAGTTGAAATGGACTTACCTAATTCACTGAGGAGATGAAGTCCGGAGAAGTGTTTAGAAGAGCGCTGAGTCTTGTGTGCTTTTATACAGTCCCTGGGACTGCCTGGAGGATCTGCCATGTCATTTGTGGAGGAGGTCCGAATTAGTTACAAAACAAACTTGATTGCCTTGCTATGTCCTGCTTTGGATGGAGCTCTTTTCCTCAGGGGTTGTGATGATTGGGCTAATCACAGCCTCAGTGGGCGTGACATGCACGTTGCATTCTTCATCTTTCTTTCATCTTAAAATTGTACATGCCAACTGCGTTCCTCGTGTCATTCCACTGACTTCATGGGGGCTGCAATGAGAATGAACTTCAAGCTGCTTCTGAGTGGTAGCACGACAGGCTCTGATGAAAGGAATCTAGTCTGGTCCTTTCCATTCATGCTGGTCGTGGTTAGGGGCATGGGCCAGTTCATTCTAAACCTGCTAGGAAAGTGGGAGCCACATTTTTGCATTCTTACCAGCTCCATCTCCAGTGGGCCAGATCCAAATCCCTTTCATTCATTGCCTGCAGTGTGTTTCCTGTCTGGACCCTTAGTCTGAAATTCCCCTTTTGGCACAGGGGATAGTATGATGCCTATACACTACGTTAATCCCACAATGAATTTTAAACTAGATCTTATCAGGGACTTCAGAGGAGTCTGGGACTTTGCGATGACTTGCTGCTCAGGGTGAATTTCACCCTATGATGAGTACAACTTGACTTACCACTGGACCTCCACTTGGGTCACCAATGCTGTCTCGAAGGGCTTCGTCCAGCAGCTTTGCTCATGGGTCAAGTCTAGGGATGGCAGAGAGTGAAGGAAAGCAGTGCTCTTTTATAGAAAGAAATTGAGGTGATGTAAGACAATTCAGCTGACTGAGACCAGCAACAAGACCAGAAGAGAGAAAAATCACGTATTCTTGGAGAAGGAGGAGATGGCTGTGTGATGAGATTTGAGATAAAATCTGACCAACCACAGGGCATGTTGCAGAAAACATTCCTGCCAGAACCAGAATGTTGTTTCAAGTGTAAAATGTGTCCTCAAGAGTGGGTCCCATGTGCAGGGAGGAAGTCAGAAATATCTTCCTTTGATTTCAAGCAACCACTTGAAGCTCTTTGAAGTTGAATCAGCTGTGCTGATTTACACCAAGAGAGCACCTGCATTTTCCAATACAAATCTTTGTAAATATACTGTGAGAAAGCTCTGTCCTTGTCTTCGTGGATCCCGCTTTCCCTGGTGGATTTCACTCGCCTCAGAGGCTCACTCTGACCCTCCAGATAACCCTTCTCTTTCTAGAGACAAGAGTCACAGTCTACTGAGCCATTTTCAACATAAGCCAGCGAGGGAGGTGAAGAGAAGCTATCCTCCCTTGCACAGTCTCTGTTGTCTCTCAGTCTGAGTCATTAATCAGGGGAGCAAAGGGGAGGAGCCTGGGCCCGCCCTCTGCTCCAGGCTCCAGCCCAGGGACCCTAATAGTATTAGCTATAGTAGCTGACCTTTTAGAAACATGACACGTACAATTCCTTGGGCTTCTTCCCCACAGCAGCCCCCACTTCCTCAGGCTCCACTTCACCCTTACATCAGGACCTCCTTCCTTGTGCCTGATATGGTGTGTACTGCTCAGTATCTCCAACAGCGCAGCTTCCTCCCACAGCTCCTGACATGCCCGCCCACCTGAGTAACTGGGAGGCTTTTAACTAGTTTCAGCCAGCCCCTGATTGGCTTCAGGTGTCCCAATCAACCTAGCATCCTCCCTGCCTTCTGGAAAGCTCTTCATTGGCCCCAGGTGTCTTAATTGACCTGGAGCAGCTGCCATTTCACTTATCCTGGTACCAGGGATTTGTTTAGCCTGGAGCTAATATATCTATCTTCTACTACTTTTCTATAGCTAGTGGGCCTTGCCCCCTCACAATACCAAATGCAAAACTCTCTTTCAATGAAAATGAAACAGCCCCAAATTGGGTGGCTTTAAGTGATAACCTGATTCACAGAAGGATACTAGTGACTTTGGCCTCCATTTTTTTTATCATGACTCTGTTAATCAATGTGGAGTTGTGTAATTCCCACAACAATTTATTAATATGCTGAGAATACTACCCTTTCCATGTGTGAAACACTAGTGCGTGTTCGTGAGGGGCTTTGAAATCTTGAGTTTGAAGCATGCTGAAGAACTTTCAGCCTTAACACCCTGACTCGCTATGTTTGGTAGACCTAAAAACAGAGGCACCTTGAGCTGAAGGTCACATGGGGCTCAGCTGCAGAAACAGAAATACACCCTAATACTTCTGACACATCCTACCATAGGCTGAGCCCTAGGTTGATCACTGTTACACTGTGTTCCAAGACAAGCTTAGTAACATGTTGGGTTAAAAATGTTTGTATCCTTGGATCTAAGCACCAACAATTAAAGAAAATGGCTAATGTTCTGATCCACTTTCACTGTGTCTTCTTAAACATGAGGATAATACTTCTCCATAGGAATTACAAGTCTGTCAGTTTCAATTTTCTCCACGAGTGCGGTGGCCTTGGAAATCTCCATATGTAATTCAACCATCACAAACTTGCTTTAAATCAAAGCACCTGTCAGGATGAAGTCACCACATGCCCCGTGTGTACTACTTTTTCTTTTCTTAGAAATACATCTCTGTAGTGGGTCAGAGTCAGGCAACGGTAATGAATTCTTTCTGGTTTGTGAAATGAGGTACAGCACAGGTTATGTCTGCCACATGGCCTTCTTTATACCTGAGGATAAGAATGGTGCAAAGGAATCGTAAGTTGTACTTTTGAAATTTTTTAATGTGTACGGAAAGAAAAAAACCTCAATATAGAATTCAGAATGGGAAAAATTTTGTGACAAGACAATTTATGTCTGCTGAAGTGTAAATATCCACCACTGAGCCAACACCTTCAAATAAAAAGAGTTAAAGGGCATTGGAAGAGTTTTGATGGTTGATCATTGTTCACATGTAGATGAGAAGATCTTTCACCCAAAAGTTCCTCCTCAAATTATCAAAACAAAATAGAAAAATATCCAGAATGAGCCTCTGTAAGAGTTACTCCCAGGTGAGGGAGGTATCTGGAAGCCATGAACGGTAACTATCCAGACAGGTTAAGGAAATAGAGGGTAGTATTGGCATGAGTCGTCCCAACCATCGGGGTTTATTTCTGACTCTGCCAATCATTCCTGTCTCACCTCCAAATGAATGTGTCTCCGTTGACCTGCGGGGTAAACAGGTATAATTATAACTCTCCTGCTGCATTACCTGAGGCTTCCTCTGATCTAAGCATTTCAAAACACTTCACAAACGCTCATCAAGTGTTGTAGGGCCAAAGAACTGTATTCCTTATAGCAATAATAACTTTTTATTAGCATTAGATGTTCCAAGCTTGAAGATTAGATTGACTTTAAAAATGTGTGTCAAGTTCTCAGATGTCATTCCGGTACTCGGCTCCTGATTTCTTTAGCCTCCGAAATTGGGGCTCTTTGATTTTCATTACTGTTCCTTTGCATTTCCCTTTTAGATATATTTTAAAGTTGAAGGGTAGATGCTGAGCCAGTGAAAACAATGGGAAACTTCAGTTCCTGCATCTCTATCCATGAGTAGCCTAGAGCACTGGGTCTTGTGAGATACTTCAGCTAATAAAGATAAGGAAGAAGCACAAGGAAGACAGAGATAAGGAGAACTTCTTCAAAGGTCACACTGCTGTGGGATTAGACGTGATTAATTGAAAGACTGACCAACCTACAGAATTGTGCAAGACTCTTCTCTGACAGAAAGCTTTTCAGCCATTATTAGAATGATTTTTGAAGTAGAAAGTACGCCTCTATCAGGATTGGTTCTAACTCGAGCAGGATAAAATTCCTTAGCTCAGTTTTAAGGCACAGAAGTCAGTGAAGTCTGTGGAGCTCTACTAAGGTGCAGTGGCTCAGGATCTGCCCCGGAGTATTACAAGGGAACATTTGTTAAAGAAATGGGAATGTAAACCTTTTTGGAATGAAAATCAAATAGCCCCAAATTATGAGGCTAGGAATCATCACTGAATAGTCGTATGACATCAGAAACCTTAAAGGCTATGGCCTTTGGCTAAGTGACAGAGGCAGCCATAAGCTAGGAAGCGACTGGTCACATCCTCACATTCCAAACTAGTCACATTGAAAGAAGGTGCTATTGGGCTGTTAGGAATACAATCCTGTCCTGATAATGCCTATCCCCTCCAGAGAAAGGGAAGTGCCTAGAAGATGTAAAAGGAAATTTAGGTTGATAGTTTTCTGTCTGGTAAGAACTCACTTATCCATAGACACAGCTGGGAAACTCTTATGTCTTTATAGATGTAGTTGTGAAATCCTCACTTCTGCATTGTTTTGTCATTATAGTTCCCACTTTGCTATTGTTTATTGGCATGGTCTCTGTCTGGTTCTGTGATTGTTTCTATCTGCCGTATAATTAATTTTGCTGAGTATAAATTAATTAAGATGGTGGGATATAACTGGTTAGCTAATCATTTTACAATATATTAGGATTGGTTAGTTAAATTTCAGTAAAATGATTGGTTAAGGTATAGCTCAGAATATTACTATATAAATTAGGGGCAGACAGGAAGTAAGTTGGGATTAGAAAATAAGGAAAAAGGAGCTTGTATTTAAGCTTGCTGGAAGTTCACCCCAATCAACATCGAATTGTTTGCACCTTCGGACTTCGGGTATTGTTGCTCTCTATTCATGCGAGAAGGACCAGGCAAGTGGGAGAGAGAAGGAATAAGATCTCTAACAGTTACCAAGGGCAGCACGACGCGCCACCTTGATATTTGTGCTGCTGCCACCAGCAGGGGTAGGCGCCCTGCACCGCGCAGCCTCCTCGGGGGTTCTGGGCCGCGGCTCCGCAGACGTGCGAAGCAGGTGTGCGCAGAGCCATAGGTGCTGTCTGACTTGTCTTTGGAGCCGGTTGTATTATTCGATTGATGGGGTTCTCCCATACGCAGCTCCTCCACTCCTCCCTGGCCAGGGCACGGGGAGTCTGGGACTCCACAGTGGGCCGATGCGTTCCCAACCCACCTTCCAGGGAGCGGGCTCTCTCTGAAGGGGTGCAGGAGGCAGGGAGAGAGAGACAGGATTTTCAGAAAGAAACCAAAAAATGGTTGAGAGACCATATTGAGATGAAGGTTACACAGGGAGCAAGTGGCAGAGTCAGTAATAAAACCAGTCATTGTGACTACTCCTCCCCATACTTCCCATTGCTCCTGAACTGCATTGGACAGTTCCCATTCAAGGCTTCTGAATATACAAGTGAAGCATCTATGAAGTTAGTAGAATGATTGAAGGAATGTAGTTGTCCCATCAAGTTTTCAGAAGAAAGAGAAAGAGGAAAGAGGAAAGACAGCTGCAGCTCCCATTGGCCAGGAAAGGCGAACTGCAGCCACTGGGAGCTGCGGGGAACCATGCCTGCGGGCGATCAATGTAAACAAAATGTCTCACAGCCTGACAGCAGATTACCCTGATGAGCCGCATGCCCCTGTTCTAAACTATGAAGAAATAAATGCTAGCAACTCAAGAATGCGGGGCGGGGGGAGCGGGAAGGGGGAAAACAATAAAAGCCCCACACCCTTCCCACTGTTCAGAAAGGTTTTGGACGGTTTTTTAGGCTGCGGGAGGACTTGAGAGGCCCTTTGTTCCTGAAGGCCCAATTAGTTAAAAAACAAACTTTGAGAACTCCTCCCATTCACAGAATTTTTTTCCTCTGTGTTTGATGATTAGTTTGTTCCTAATTCCACATGGGGCGAGGAGCACAATACATCCTGCAGCTCTCTTTCCTCTGAAAACTGTATGGGCCAGATAACATTTCTGGGATCATTCTGCCGACTAATCGCATCTAATCCCAAAGCAATGTGACCGTTGAAGAAATTCTCCTTATCTCTATCTTTCTTGTGCTTCTTCTTTAACTTTATTAGCTGAAGTGCCTCACAAAACCCAGTGCTCTGGGCTACTCATGGATAGAGATGCAGGAACTGATGTTTCCCATTGATTTCACTGGCTCAGCATCTACCCTTCAACTTTACAATATATCTAAAAGGGAAATGCAAAGGAACAGTAACGAAAATCAAAGAACCCCAGTTTCGGAGGCTAAAGAAATCAGGAGCCCAGTACCAGAATGACATCTGGGAACTTGACACGCATTTTTAAAGTCAATCTAATCTTCCAGCTTGGAATGTCTAAAGCTAATAAAAAGTTATAATAGTTACCATAATGAATACAGTTCTTTGGCCCTGTAACACTTGATGAACATTTGTGAAGTGCTTTGAAATGCTTAGATCAGAGGAAGCCTCAGGCAGTGCACCAGGAGAGTTATAATTATACCTGTTTACCCCGCAGGTCAACGGAGACACATTGAGTTGGAGGTCAGAGAGGAGTGATTGGCAGAGTCAGAAATAAACCCCAAGTGAGAAGCTGGAAGTTCCCTCAAGATTTCAAAGCCCCTCACAAATACTCACTGGTGTTTCACACATGAAAAGTGCTGTATTTTTGGAACACTAATACATTGTTCTGGGGATTAGACACCTGTGCAATAAGTAAGAGAGTCGTTATAAATGAAACGGAGCACAAGGTCCCTCGTACTATTCCTTGAATCAAGTTATCACTTAAAAGCCACACAAGTCAGGGCTGTTTCATTTTCACTGAAATAGAGTTAAGACCTAATTCAAAAGAATGCAAAAAAGTGGCTCCCACTTTCCTAGCCGGTTTAGAATGAACTGCCCCATGCCCCTAACTACGACCAGCATGAATGGAAAGGACCAGACTAGATTCCTTTCATCAGAGCCTGTCGTGCTACTGATGCCACTCAGAAACAGCCTGAAGCTCAATCTCACTGCAGCCCCCATGAAGTCAGTGGAATGAGACGAGGAACGCAGTTAGCATGTACAATTTTAAGATGAAAGAAAGATGAAGAGTGCAACGTGCATGTCACGCCCACTGAGGATGCCATTAGCCCAATCATCACAACCCCTGAGGAAAAGAGCTCCATCCAAAGGAGGACATAGCAAGGCAATCAAGTTTGTTTTGTAACTAATTCGGACCTCCTCCACAAATGACATGGCAGATCCTCCAGGCAGTCCCAGGGACTGTATAAAAGCACACAAGACTCAGCGCTCTTCTAAACACTTCTCCGGACTTCATCTCCTCAGTGAATTAGGTAAGTCTCAATCTGTTATTAACCATAGAGATGTCACAGTAGGGTCCATTTATATTTAGGACTGAATCTTGCACTTACTCCTTGTTATTTGTATCAGCGATCAGGATTTTCTTCCATAATTATGTTGTGCAGTTACTCATTTGCAGGTCCCAGAGGATTCACGATTCGAAGCTGATCGGGGAATTTAGGAGCAACATATGCATTTGGGAAACATAATTCCTATTAACTGGAAATAGAAATGGGGCATTTACATCTTCTCGGTAACTTTAGGAAGTCCCTTACCATTTTTCACTTAGTTGGATTAGGAAGAAACTTGTTCAGGTTAATCCAGAAAAAGCCAATTGAGTGGTCTTCTCCTTTATGCTGATGCTGCTTTTACTCCTCACTCTTGGAGACTGGAGAATGGATGAAGCTGACAAGTGGTGTGATCCAATCTATCAATTCCTATGTTCTTCTGAGCAGTAATACCCATTGCAGGTGCTTCTTCTCGGATGGTGTAATTTAGTGTCACTCCATGGAAGTCAGTGGACCTAAACCCATTGTACCCCAGCTTGTCCTTAGTGATTACTTTGGAGAAAAGCAAAGTCTCTGTTTCTTATTCATCAAAGAACTACACTGTGATACTGGACTCAACTGAGTTGCAATGCAGAGGTGAAATCCTCAAACGAAGGGTTCAATTACCATGATCCCAGCCATGTTCTCCATGTGAAATGTCTCAAATGAACACAGAATCCTAGGTGTCCAGCCTAGAAATAGTTCCCCTTATTCCAGTCGGTGTTTTTTAGACAAAGTCATTGAGAGGGGCTCAAAGGGGCCAGTTGGGAGGGAAGTTTAGTGCGAGTGGACAAGAGGCGTAGAAAGAGGATATAAGGAGAAATACGTGGCCATGAACATAGGGACTAAGGAAACTTACCTCTCTCTCTCTCTCTCTCTCGGGTCCCAGGAAGACCTTGCTGCAATAGTAACTGAGATTTGAAGCTTTTCATCCACTGGCACTTGTACCTTTTCTTTACTCTAGTCCTTGGTGTGTGTTACAGGTTTACCTCCATCCCAGAAAGATGGCTTTCTCTGGCCTGTGTTATCCAGAATGCGGGGTGGCCCAACCCAGTCCAGTCACTGGCAGCTGCAACGTGCCGTGCGTTCGGCAGTGCCCTGACTCCGAAGTGGTGATCAGACCCTCACCTGTGGTCGTGACCCTCCCGGGACCAATTCTCAGCAATTTCCCTCAACACAGTGAAGTGGGAGCCATAGGAGCACCTGTGGTCGGACCCGGTTTCGGAGGCTCCTTCGGTCCTGGGGGATTGTACGGCTATGGAGGCCGTTACGGAGGATGGTATGGTTTAGGGGGTTATGGTGGTTACGGTGGCCCTTGGGGTTACGGGAGATGTGGTTATGGGGGATTAGGTGGTTACCCATGCGGTTATGGTTACGGGGGGGGAATATGTGGTTCCCGGGTATCTTGCCATAGGTACCTCAGTGGAAGCTGTGGGCCATGCTAAAGCCAGCAGGAACATCCGTGGATGAAGGAAGAACCAGAAAATGAACAGCAAGATCCCGATTCACCGGTGACCTCTTGGGCATGGCTTTCAGAAGTGCTGTGCAAACATGGCTCCACTTGAAGTCAGTGGGAGCTGTGTGCGCTCAGCACCTTGGTCTGATAGCCATGCTGCATTTCTGATGTTACGCTTTAGGACTCTTTCTGAGTGGGGAAAAGAGCCTTGCTGTCAAGCAGAATTAGGCCATATATGTTCTATCCTTTTCATCAATCCATACCTCTGGTGTCTTGCTTTGACCTTTGCTGCCGCAGATGTCTAATGGAGAAGCTGCATAGTTCCTGCTTCTCTTTTGCTTTGTCTCATTACACATGGATTGGGGTAAAACAATAAACTTAAATTGGTTATAAAGGAGACTCGTTTGTCAACCTCTGCAGCTGCACCAATGCAAAAAGAACATTGTGTCTGAAATACATCCCATTGAGGCCTTTGATCAGTCGCAGCTCTCCTTGAATCACTGGAAATACATTCTTTCCGCTCTGTATTATTTCTTCCTGTAACTCTGTACTGCCAATTGCATTTGCATTAAAACCTATGCTGCATCATAAGATCAGTCTCTGGTTCTCTTTGTTCCTCCCTCCTCGTTTGAAAATCGCGCTGGAGGAGATTCATCCCTTTATCAGCGGCAGCACCAGGCACTTCTCAAGTTGCACCTTTTCGAAGCCATGGAGAGATTGGAGCCATTGAAGCGCTTCAGTTCACAGCATTATGAGAGCCGTCCTTACCTGGGTGGAGTTCCTCCTTGGTTTATCTGTTTTAGCAAAGACTCTTTTCCTGCAAAGACCAGACAGCTTTTCCATTTAAGAATGGATGTTTTCCTATGGTTTGGAGAAGACCAGTCACATGGTCCACAGTAAGGGTGTGAGTCTTTGCGGGATAGCGACCAGGTTTTTGGAAGGAAGAGACAAGTGACCACCAAATGGTTTGGTTAAGGCAAGGTTAACTGGAGCCCCAACTCCTTTCAGGACAGGCTGATTTTGCTTCTGGAGTGCTTTGAAAGATTACCTCTTCACGAGAAAGGTCTTCTCAACCTGAACTCCACAGACCACCCATCCTATTCAATGGAGACTGCCTTCCCCTGGCTTTGAGTGTTTCGGTAGGGATTATTCAGCAAGACAAATGCTGGGAAAACATTATAAGACAGAAAATATCTTCTTGCCTCTAGATAAATCCATGGCACACCCATGTCTTGAATACTGCATGCACATGTGGTCACCCCATCTCCAAAAAGGTATATTCGAATTGGAAAAGATTAAAAAGGGCACCAAAAAGCAGTAGGGGTGTAGAACAGCTCCTCTATGAGTAGAGATTAAGAAGACTGGACCTTTCACCTTGGAAAAGAGATGACTAAGGGGAGATATGATAGAGGTCTATAAATTGATGACTGGAGTGGAGAAAATAAATAAGAACTCTTATTTACTCCTTCTCATAACACAAAGAGGAAACAGTAAAGGCATTTGCAGCTCCCATTGACCGGGAAAGGCGAACTGCAGCCAATGGGAGCTGCGTGGAGCCATGCCTGCGGGAAGTTTTCCTATGGTTTGAAGAAGACCAGTCACATGGTCCATAGTAAGAGTGTTTGTGAGTCTTTGCAGGATAGCGACCCAGGTTTTCGGAGGGAAAAGCCAAGTGGCCACCAAATGGCTTGATTAAGGCAAGGTTAACTGGAGCCCCAACTCCTTGAATGGCAGAGCAACGTTTTCAGGACAGGATGACTTTGCTTCTAGAGTGCTTTGAAAGTTTAGCTCTTCACAAGAAAGGTCTTCTCAACCTGAACTCCACAGGCCACCCACCCTAGTCAATGGAGCCTGCCTTCCCCTGGCTTTGTGTGTTTCAGTAGGGATTATTCATACAGACAAATGCTGGGAAAACTTTGGTAACCTGGCCATTTGTTATGGGTACTATATACGACAGAATATATCGTATTGCCTCGAGATAAATCTATCCATCCTTAACCAGTTCTTTGAATCCTTGTTTCTATCTTTGTCCTAAAATGCTACCGTTTCAAAGAAGTATAAATGTATAGAATTTTTATCATTAATGCTTGGGATTCATAGTCCGTTAAAAAAATATCATGCAGAAAATGGCTGGGATAGCATTAATAATGCTGGTTTCCTTCTTAAGATGTAACTTCTACTTACAAATGAGTTCAGTCCAGCAACACAGTGCGGTGCTTTGGTTTGTAAACCGTAACGAGACACCAGTACTAGCTGATGAAAGAACAAAAGTGCGATTTTTTCTCTTTACAAAAAAACCCACTAAACACCATCTCCTCCCCGGGTGTAAATCTGCCGTGTTCCGCTGGCTTCACACTGGAGCTGCACTAAGACCAGACGAGGCTCTGCACGTATAATTACTTCTGCACACGAGAACATAATTGCCAGGCTGCAAAAGAAAAGAACAACCAGTCTTCCCACAGCGGCACACCACGGGGAAGACAGACCAAGCCCAAGCCCAGCCAGCCAACTCCATGACAGAAATGCAGGGAGGAGATAGGGGATCTTAGAGTTCCCAGGAGGGAAGGGTCAGCCCTCTCCCACCTGAGATCCCAGTGCCAAGATGGAGGGATGCCCTTAACCCCGGCCGAGATCTAACTATGGAAGAAAGGAATTTCTTCCTCCAGATGAAGTCCTTGGAGGTCGAACCGGAGGAGAGGAGAGGAGAGAGGTGAAGTGCTTGAAGGCGAAACGCCTGGAGGCAGAAGCGGAGGCGAATCATTTGGAAGTGGAAGAGAGGAAAGAGGCAAAGCGCTTGGAGGGAGAAATGGAGCTGAAGTGTTTAGAGCTGGAAAAGGCTAAGCTGGGTCAACCAGGTAGCCCTCACGGTCCTTCTCCAGGTACGGCTTCCCATTCCAAGAAATTCGCCACATACAAGCTAGGTGATGACACAGAAGCCTTATTAGAAAATTTTGAGAGGGCCTGCCTTGGGACTCTTTGGTTTTTGTTACTGTACCTTTGCATTTCCCTTTTATACATATTTTCCAGTTGAAGGGTAGATGCTGAGCCAGTGAAATCAATGGGAAACATGAACTACTCCATCTCTATCCATGAGTAGCCAAGAGAACTGGGTCTTGTGAGATACTTCAGCAAATAAAGATAAGGAAGAAGCACAAGAAAGGTAGAGATAAGGAGAATTTCTTCTTCCACGATCACATTGCTGAGGAATTCAACGCAATTAAATTACAAGACTGACCAACCTACAGAATTGTGCAAGACTCTTCTCTGACAGAAAGCTTTCAGCCATTATTAAAGTGATTTTTAAAGTGGAAAGTACGCCTCTAACAAGTTTGGTTCTGACCTGAGCAGCATAAAATGCCTTAGCTCGGTTTTAAGGCACAGAAGTCAGTGAAGTCTATGGAGCTCTACTAATGTTCAGTGGCTCAGCATTTGCCCCTTGAGCATTATAAGGGAATGTTTTTTGAAGAAATGGAAATGTAAAACTTTTTGGAATGAAAATCAAATAGCCCCAAATTCTGAGGCTAGGAATCATCACTGAGTATTGGTATGACAACAGAAACCTTAATGTGCATTTGAAAAGTTCGTTTAATCCAGCGTTACTCAGGGGCTCTGGGCTGCCCCTCTGGAGACATGTGGGGCAGGTGTGCGCAGAGCCAGAGGTGCTGTCTGTCTTGTCTGTGGTGTCGGTTGTAGTATTCGATCGATGGGTCTCTCCCATGCACAACTCCCCCACTCCCACCTGGCCAGGACACAGTTGAGAAAGCCCTTTAATTCTAATCCACAATTTGGGGGCATATAATCCAAGGAAAAAATTCTACTATTAAAATAATACATCCCTATGCAGACACACAACTTTAATGAGCCTCAAATGCTTTGAAGTTCTGTGATTTCAGGAAGCCTGTGATTCTCGAGCAGAATATCACTATTCAATCTGGTTGATGTGGAGGTGAACAAGCACACTGAGGTGAAGGTTACACAGGGAGCGAGTGGCAGAGTCAGCAATAAAACCAGTCATAGTGATTACTCACTCCCTGCTCACCACTGCTTCTGAACTATATGGGCCGGTTTTCATTCAGGGCTTCCGAATATCCCACTGCACCATCAGTGAAGTCAGTCGAATGATCCCAGCAATGTAGCTGACCCATACAGTTTTCAGAGGAATGAGCTGAATGGTGTAATGTGCACCCCACCCCAAGTGGAGTTAGGAACAAACTCATCATCAAAACTACAGAGGAAAATAATTCCATGATTGGAAGGAGTTCTCAAAGCTTGGTTAGTAACTGTCAAGGTTCCTTCCCCACTCTGAACTCTAGGGTACAGATGTGGGGACCTGCATGAAAACCTCCTAAGCTTACTTTTACCACTTTAGGTGAAAACTTCCCCAAGGTACAAATTAATTTTACCCTTTGCCCTTGGAATTTCCACTGCCACCACAAAACTTTAACTGGGTTTACTGGGAAACGTAGTTTGGACACTCTTTCCTCCCAAAATCCTTCCAACCCTTGCACCCCACTTCCTGGGGAAGGTTTGGTAAAAATCCTCACCAATTTGCATAGGTGACCACAGACCCAAACCCTTGGATCTTAGAACAATGAATTCAGTTTTCTTACAAGAAGACTTTCAATGGAAGTAAAGGAATCACCTCTGTAAAATCAGGATGGTAGATACCTTACAGAGTAATTAGATTCAAAACATAGAGAATCCCTCTAGGCAAAACCTTAAGTTACAAAAAAGACACACAGACAGGGATAGTCATTCTATTCAGCACAGCTCTTTTCTCAGCCATTTAAAGAAATCATAATCTAACACATACCTAGCTAGATTACTTACTAAAAGTTCTAAGACTCCATTCCTGTTCTGTCCCCGGCAAAAGCATCACACAGACAGACCCAGACCCTTTGTTTTTCTCCCTCCTCCCAGCTTTTGAAAGTATCTTGTCTCCTCATTGGTCATGTTGGTCAGGTGCCAGCGAGGTTAATTTAGCTTCTTAACCCTTTGCAGGTGAGGGGATTTTTCCTCTGGCCAGGAGGGATCTTAAAGGGGTTTACCCTTCCCTTTATATTTATGACAGTAACTAATTGGGTCTTCAGGAACAATGGGTCTTTCAAGTCCACCCGCAGCCGAAAAAACTGTCTAAAACCACTCATGACTCAGGGGTCTTCTATCAGCTTTATCTAATTCTCCAGTGTGAACTAGGGAATCCTGTTCCAACTCACTCTCTCCACAACCATTCAGACGATGCGCTAGGGATCCTTTTATTTTAGGACTGCCTCTTGCACAGACACTCGGTGATTCTGAACAGTGGGAAGGGTTTGGGGGTTTTGTTGTCCGTCTCCGTCCCCGTCCCCATCCACCCCCCTCCCCTCCGCATTATTGAGTTTCAGGCATTGGTTTCTTCATGGTTTTGACGTTCAGCCCTGGATTTTCAGAGCAAGACATGGAGATGGGACACGAGAGCCTTTTGATTTTAATAGGAACTTGGGCATTCAAATCCCTTCGGGACCTCTGATAAATCTCACCCCCAATTTTGCATTTTGGGTTTTGGAAGAAAGTCTCTAAATTTACTCCATAAAGGACTAATTCATTATTCTTCTGCTGCCTTCTGAAGCAGCTGGTAAGTGATACTCATTAAGACAGGATACTGGCTCTGATGGGCCACTCGTCTCTTGCAGCCTGGCAATTACTACGTTCTCATGTGCAGAAGTATTTCTAGGTGCAGAGCTTCATCTGTGGATTAATGTAGATTTACAGCAGGGGAGGACGTGGTGGTTTGTGTTTTGTATTGAGTAAAAAATCCACCACTTTTGTTTAGTCATCAGTAAGTGTTAATGACTTGCTAAGGTTTACAAACCAAAGAACCGCACTGTGATGCTGGATTGAATTCATTTGTAAGTAGAGGTTACATCCTGGTAAGGAAACTGGCATTAATAATGCTATCCCAGCCATGTTCTGCGTGATATTTGTTTTAATGGACTGGAAATCACAACCGTTAATGATACAAATGATAATGATACATATTTATACGTCTTAGTGACAGCATTCTTTAGGACAAAGGGAATAAAAAGTATTAAAAATTGTTGAATCAATCTTTCTTTCTTTCTTTCAATTTTTTATTCTGCTGACCCATGTACCTTCAGTTTTCTGTTGCCTGCTGTGTGTTTCCAATTTATCTCCACAGCAGAAAGATGTCTTGCTTCAGAAACATGTGCAGTGACATTCCACAATGCATGCGTAACAGCGACAAGAAGCCAGACGTAAGGCAGTGCCCTGACTCTACAGTGCTGATCCAACCCCCACCGGCTGTTGTGACCTTCCCAGGAGCAATGCTCAGCTCTTTCCCAGGAAAGCAGAGTGGGATCCTCAGGAGCAGCTGATATCAGAGGTGTTGATGGGGGCGCATGTGGTGATGAAGACTTATAAGGTTATGGGTGGATGCTAAGGTTATGCGTGATCCTGTGGTAATGGGAGATAATCCGGTTATGGAGGCCCATGCAGTTAGTAGGGGCTTTATGGTTATAGGGGCCCATATGGTGGTGGGGGATTATATGGTCACAGGGGTGCAAATGGTGGTAGGGGAATGCAGAGTTAGGTAGCAATAGGGCCATTGGTATCTTAATAGAAACTATGGGCCATGTTAATCCCAGCAGGCATATCCATGGGAAAAGAAAGAGCCATGAAATGAAAGGCATGATACAGATTCACATCTGAGCTGATAGGCCTGCCACATGTGTGAAGTAGACCGAACTCTGGCAATGATATAGACTCTTGTGCTTCAGGGTATCGTCCATTAATGGAAGTAGATGTGATTTTGGGGGAGAGTGAAAAAGTTATTCGATGGGCAGGTGTCAAGGTTCCTCCCCCACTCTGAACTCTAGGTACAGATGTGGGGACCTGCATGAAAAACCTCCTAAGCTTATCTTTACCAGCTTAGGTCAAAACTTCCCCAAGGTACAAAATATTCCACCTGTTGTCCTTGGACTGGCCGCTACCACCACCAAACTAATACTGGTTACTGGGGAAGAGCTGTTTGGACGCATCCTTCCCCCCAAAATACTTCCCAAAACCTTGCACCCCACTTCCTGGACAAGGTTTGGTAAAAAGCCTCACCAATTTGCCTAGGTGACTACAGACCCAGACCCTTGGATCTTAAGAACAATGAACAATCCTCCCAACACTTGTACCCCCCCCTTTCCTGGGAAATGTTGGATAAAAAGCCTCACCAATTTGCATAGGTGACCACAGACCCGAACCCTTGGATCTGAGAACAATGAAAAAGCATTCAGTTTTTTACAAGAAGACTTTTAATAAAAAATAGAAGTAAATAGAAATAAAGAAATCCCCCCTGTAAAATCAGGATGGTAGATATCTTACAGGGTAATTAGATTCAAAAACATAGAGAACCCCTCTAGGCAAAACCTTAAGTTACAAAAAAGATACACAGACAGAAATAGTTATTCTATTCAGCACAATTCTTTTCTCAGCCATTTAAAGAAATCATAATCTAACACATACCTAGCTAGATTACTTACTAAAAGTTCTAAGCTTCCATTCCTGGTCTATCCCCGGCAAAGACCCAGCATACAGACAGACACAGACCCTTTGTTTCTCTCCCTCCTCCCAGCTTTTGAAAATATCTTGTCTCCTCATTGGTCATTTTGGTCAGGTGCCAGCGAGGTTACCTTTAGCTTCTTAACCCTTTACAGGTGAGAGGAGCTTTCCCCTGGCCAGGAGGGATTTCAAAGGGGTTTACCCTTCCCTTTATATTTATGACAGCAGGGATCCCATACCTGTGATCTATTGGGTTTCTTGCACCTCCCTGCGAAGTCTCTAGTACTGCCCACTGTGGGAGAGAGGCCTGATTTTTTGTACCAATGCCTATGTTCTTCCATTCCAAGGAGCGGTCCATAGGCATAGTCCGATATAGAAGACTAGAGCTGGATCGCTCATAAACCAAACCCAGAGCCAGACCGCTAAATCTCCCTTCACCACCTGAATATTTTATCATGTTCTGAAAGAGGTAGGCGGGTCGGGATACATTTTTCCTTTTGTGTTGTCAGATCCAAAACCTGATTAGTGGAGTAGGGTCGTCTTCTGGGAATGGGGAGCCCCCACTATCTTGAGGAACTCCATGGTGGGAAATGCCATTCCTGCAATATGAAGTCATGGTACATAAAGGGACTTGGAGTGAAGAATCATTGAAGCGTAGGGCTGGAAGGGACCTCAAGAGGTCTTCTAGTTCAGTCCCCGGCATTCAAGGCATGACTAAGTATTCTCTAGACCATCTATGAATGGTGTTTGTCTAACCTGCTCTTGAAAATCTCTACTGATGAAGATTCCACTGCCTTCCTGGGCAATTGTTTCCAGTGCTTAGCTGCTCTGCCACTTAGGACATTTTTCCTAATGTCCAACCTAAACTGCCCTGGCTGCACTTTAAGCCCATTGATCCTTTTCCTATCCTCAGAGATTAAGGAGAACTATTTTTCTCCCTCCTCCTTGTTATGACCTTTTATGTACTTGAACACTGTTATCCTGCCTGCTCTCAGCCTTCTCTTCACCCTAAACAAACCCAATTTTTTTTCAATCTTCCCTCATAGATCATGTATTCGAGACCTTTCCTTATTTTTTTTGCTCTTCTCTGGACTTGTTTCCAATGTGTCCACATTTTTCCTGAAATGTGCCTCCCAGAGCTGGACACAAGACTCCAGTTGAGTCCTAATCAATGCGGAGTAGAACAGAAGAATTTCTTCTCGTGTCTTGCTTACAATACTTCTGCTCATACATCCCAGAATGATGTTTGCTATTTTTGCAACAGTGACACACTGTTGCCTCATATTTAGCTTCTGATCCACTATGACCCTCAGAACCCTTTCCTACCACTGCTTCTTAGGCAGTCATTTTCCATTTTGTATGTGTGCAACTGATTGGTCCTTCCTAAGTGGAATAGTCTGCATTTGTCCTTATTGAATTTCCTCCTATTTACTTCACATCATTTCTCCAGTTTGTCCAGCTCATTTTGAATTTTGATCCTCTTCTCCACAGCACTTGCAACCCCTGCCAGGCTGGTCTCATCTGCAAACTCTATGAGTGTCATACTCTAAATCACTGATGAAGATATTGAACAGTATCGAACCCAGAACTGATCCCTGGGGGAGCCATTTTGTAATATTCATCCAGCTTGAGTGTGGACCTCGATAACTAATCTCTGGGAATGGTTTACCAACCTGTTATGCACCACCTTTTAGTAGCGCCATCTAGGTTATATTTTGCTCGTGTGCTTATGAGAAAGTCATGCAAGAAAGTATAAAAACCTTATTAAAATTAAGATATACCACATCAACCGCATGCCCCCTATCCACAAGGCTTCTTACCCTGTCAAATAAGCCCCAGCAGAGCAATAGGAATGGAAACGGGGATTGGTTTTGGCTGAGGGCTCCAGAGAAGAAATTAAGAACATAAGAAAAGCCAAACTGGGTGAGACAAAAGGTCTATCTAGCCCAGTACCCTGTCTTTCATCAATGGCCAATGCTAAGTGCTTCAGAGGGAATGAACAGAACTGGTAACCATCAAGTGATCCATCCCCTGTCTCCCATTCCCAGGTTCTAGGAAATAGAGGCTCGGGACACCATCCCTGTTCATCCTAGCTAATACCCATTGATGGACATGTCTTCCTTGAATTTATCTAGGGTTTTCTTTTTGAACGCTGCTCTAGTCTTGGCCTTCACAAAATCCTCTGGTAAAGAGTTCCACAGGTTGACAGTGCATTCTGTCAAGAAATACTACCTTCCCTTTGTTTTAAACCTGCTGCCTATTAATTTCATTAGGTGACCCTTAGTTTTTGTGTTATGAGAAGGAGTAAATAAGACTTCCTTATTTATTTTCTCCACCCCAGTCATCAATTTATAGACCTCTATCATATCTCCCCTTCGTCATCTCTTTTCCAAGGTGAAAGGCCCAGTCTTCTTAATCTCTCCTCATAGAGAAGCTGTTCTACACCCCTACTGCTTTTTGGTGCCCTTTTTAATCTTTTCCAATTCGAATATACCTTTTTGGAGATGGGGTGACCACATGTGCATGCAGTATTCAAGACATGGGTGTGCCATGGATTTATCTAGAGGCAAGAAGATATTTTCTGTCTTATAATGTTTTCCCAGCATTTGTCTTACTGAATACTCCCTACCGAAACACGCAAAGCCAGGGGAAGGCAGTCTCCATTGAATAGGGTGGGTGGTCTGTGGAGTTCAGGTTGAGAAGAGCTTTCTCGTGAAGAGCTAATCTTTCAAAGCACTCCAGAAGCAAAATCAGCCTGTCCTGAAAGTTGCTCTGCCAATCAAGGAGTTGGGGTTCCAGTTAACCTTGCCGAAACCAAGCCATTTGGTGGCCACTTGTCTTTTCCTTCCAAAAACCTGGGTCGCTATCCCGCAAAGACTCACAAACACTCTTACTGTGGACCATGTGACTGGTCTTCTTCAAACCATAGGAAAACTTCCATTCTTAAATGGAAAAGCTGTCTGGTCTTTGCAGGAAAAGAGTCTTTGCTAAAACAGATAAACCAAGGAGGAACTCCACCAAGGTAAGGATGGCTCTCACAGTGCTGTGAACTGAAGCGCTTCAGTGACTCCTATCACTCCATGGCTTCGAAAAGGTACAGCTTGAGAAGTACCTGGTGCTACCGCTGATACAGGGATGAATCTCCTCCATCGCGATTTTTAAACGAGGAGGGAGGAACAAAGAGAACCAGAGACTGATCTTGCCGCAGAGGTTTTAATGCAAATGAAATTGGCAGTACAGAGTTACAGGAAGAAATAATACAGAGCAGAAAAATGTATTTCCAGAGTTTCAAGGAGAGCTGTAACCGATCACAGGCCTCAATGGGATGTATTTCAGACACAATATTCTTTTTGCATTGGTGCAGATACAGAGGTTGACAAATGAGTCCCCACTGTAACCATTTTAAGTTTTTTGTTCTACCCCAATCGATGGGTAATGAGACAAAGCAAGGGAGAAGCAGGAATTATGCAGCATCTCCATTAGACATCTGTGGCACCAAAGGTCAAAGCAAGATACCAGAGGTACGGATTGATGAAAAGGATAGAACATATATGGCCTAATTGTGCTTGACAGCAAGGTCTCTTTTCCCCACTCAGAAAGAGTCCTGAAGCGTAACATTAGAAATGCAGCATGGCTATCAGACCAAGGTGCTGAGTGCACACAGCTCCCACTGACTTCAAGTGGAGCCATGTTTGCACAGCACTTCAGAAAGCCATGCCCAAAAGGTCAAGGGTAAATCGGGGTCTTGCTGTTCATTGGCAGGTTCTTCCTTCATCCACGGACGTTCCTGCTGGGTTTAACATGGCCCACAGCTTCCACTGAGGTACCTATGGCAAGATACCCCGGAACCGCATATTCCCCACCCATAACCATAACCGCCCAGGTAACCGCCTAATCCCCCATAACCACATCCCCCGTAACCCCAAGGGCCACCGTAACCACCATAGCCCCCTAAACCATACCATCCTCCGTAACGGCCTCCATAGCCGTACAATCCCCCAGGACCGAAGGAGCCCCCGAAACCGGGTCCGACCACAGGTGCTCCTATGGCTCCCACTCCACTGTGTTGAGGGAAATTGCTGAGAATTGGTCCTGGGAGGGTCACGACCACCGGTGAGGGTCTGATCACCACTTCGGAGTCAGGGCACTGCCGAACGCACGGCACGTTGCAGCTGCCAGTGACTGGACTGGGCCGGGCCACCCCGCATTCTGGATAGCACAGGCCGGAGAAAGTCATCTTTCTGGGATGGAGGTAAACCTGAAACACACACCAGGAACTAGAGTAAAGAGAAGGTACAAGTGCCAGTGGATGAAAAGCTTCAAATCTCAGTTCCTATTGCAGTGAGGTCTTCCTGGGGCCCGAGAGAGAGAGAGAGAGAGGTAAATTTCCTTAATCCCTATGTTCATGGCCACGTATTTCTTCCTATATCCTCTTTCTACGCCTCTTGTCCACTCGCACTCAACTTCCCTCCCAACCGGCCCCTTTGAGCCCCTCTCAATGACGTTGTCTAAAAAACGCTGGCTGGAATAAGGGGAACTATTTCTGTGCTGGACACCTAGGATTCTGTGTTCATTTGAGACATTTCTCAAAGAGAAGATGGCTGGGATCATGGTAATTGCATCCCTTCGCTTGAGGACTTAAGTTCTGCATGCAAACCAGCTGAGTCCGGTATCACAGTGTAGTTCTTTGCTGATGAAGAAACAGAGACTTTGCTTTTCTCCAAAGAAAACACTAAGGACAAGTACAATGGGTTTAGGTCCACTGACTTTCACGGAGTGACATTATATTACACCATCCGAGAAGAAGCACTTCCAATATGTATTACAGCTCAGAAGAACATAGGAATTGCTCGATAGGATCACACCACTTGTCAGCTCTATCCATTCTCCTGTCTCCAAGAGTGAGGAGTAACAGCAGCATCAGCGTAAAGGAGAAGACCATAGAATTGGCCCTTTCTGGACTAACCTGAACAAGTTTCTTCCTAATCTAACTAAGTGAAAAATGGCGAAGGGACTTCCTAAAGTTACCGAGAAGATGTAAATGCCCCATTTCTATTTCCAGTTAATAGGAATTATGGTTCCGAAATGCATATGTTGCTCCTGAATTCCCCAATCAGCTTCGAATCGTGAATCCTCTAGCACTTGCAAGTGAGTAACTGCACAATATAATAGTGGAAGAAAATCGTGATCTCTGATACAAATCACAGAGAGTAAGTGCAAGATTCAGTCCTAAATATAAATGGACCCTGCTGTGACATCTCTATGGTTAGTAAGAGATTGAGTTGAAATGGACTTACCAAATTCACCGAGTAGATGAAGTCTGGAGAAGAGTTCAGAAGAGCGCTGTGTCTTGTGTGCTTTTATACAGTCCCTGGGACTGCCTGGAGGATCTGCCATGTCATTTGTGGAGGAGGTCCGAATTAGTTACAAAACAAACTTGATTGCCTTCCTATGTCCTGCTTTGGATGGAACTCTTTTCCTCAGGGGTTGTGATGATTGGGCTAATCACAGCCTCAGTGGGCGTGACATGCACGTTGCACTCTTCATCTTTCTTTCATCTTAAAATTGTACAGGCCAACTGCGTTCCTCGTGTCATTCCACTGACTTCACGGGGGCTGCAGTGAGAATGAGCTTCAGGCTGTTTCTGAGTGGCATCAGTAGCACGACAGGCTCTGATGAAAGGAATCTAGTCTGGTCCTTTCCATTCATGCTGGTCGTGGGTAGGGGCATGGGGCAGTTCATTCTAAACTGGCGAGGAAGCTGGGAGCCACTTTTTTGCATTCTTAGGAACTAGGTCTTAACTCTATTTGAAGGAAAATGAAACAGCCCCGAAGTGTGTGGCTTTTAGTGATAACCTGATTCACAGAATGGTACGAGGGACCTTGGCCTCCGTTTCATTTATAATGACTTTCTTACTTAATGCACAGGTGTCTAATCCCCAGAACAATGTATTAGTGTTCCAAGAATACAGCACTTTTCATGTGTGAAACACCAGTGAGTGTTTGAGCGGGGCTTTGAAATCTTGAGGGAACTTCCAGCTTCTCACCCTGACTCTCTCTGTTGGATAGGGCTAGAAACAGAGGCAGGTTGAGGTGAAGGTCACTTGGGGATCAGTGGCTGAATCTGAAATACACTTCTCATTCCTAATTCACTTTTCATTCTTCCTACCACAGGTAGAATGAGCCTCTGTAAGAGTTACTCCCAGGTGAGGGAGGTATCTGGAAGCCATGGACGGAAACTATCCACCCAGGTTCAGGAAATAGAGGGTAGAATTGGCATGAAGAGTCCCAACCATTGGGGTTCATTTCTGACTCTGCCAATCACTCCTCTCTGACCTCCAACTCAATGTGTCTCCGTTGACCTGCGGGGTAAACAGGTATAATTATAACCCTCAGGGTGGATCATCTGAGGCTTCCTCTGATCTAAGCATTTCAAAGCACTTCACAAATGCTCATCAAGTGTTATAGGGCCAAAGAACTGTATTTCTTATAGCAATCATAACTTTTTATTAGCATTAGATGTTCCAAGCTTGAAGATTAGATTGACTTTAAAAATGCGTGTCAAGTTCCCAGATGTCATTCCGGTACTCGGCTCCTGATTTCTTTAGCCTCCGAAATTGGGGCTCTTTGATTTTCGTTACTGTTCCTTTGCATTTCCCTTTTAGATATATTGTAAAGTTGAAGGGTAGATGCTGAGCCAGTGAAAACAATGGGAAACTTCAGTTCCTGCATCTTTATCCATGAGTAGCCCAGAGCATTGGGTCTTGTGAGGCACTTCAGCTAATAAAGTTAAGGAAGAAGCACAAGGAAGACAGAAATAAGGAGAACTTCTTCAACAGTCACATTGCTTTGGGATTAGATGCGATTAGTTGGCAGAATGATCCCAGAAATGTTATCTGGGCCATACAGTTTTCAGAGGAAAGAGAGCTGCAGGATGTAATGCGCTCCTCGCCCCATGTGGCATTAGTAGCAAACTAATCGTCAAACACAGAGGAAAAAAATTCTATGAATGGAAGGAATTCTCAAAGTTTGGTTTGTAACTAATTGGGCCTTCAGGAACAAAGGGCCTCTCAAGTCCTCCCCCAGCCTAAAAACCTCTCCAAAACCACTCATGACTCAGGGGTCTTCTATCAGCTTTATCTAATTCTCCAATGTGAACTAGGGAATCCTGTTCAACTCGCTCTCTCCATAACCATTCAGGCGATGTGCTAGTGATCCTTTTATTTAAGGACAGCCTCTTGCACAGACACTCTGTGATTCTGAACAGTGGGAGGGGTTTGGGGCATTTGTTGTTTCCCCTCGTCCCCCCACCCCCCATTCTTGAGTTGCAGGCATTTATTTCTTCATAATTTAGAACAGGGGCATGCGGCCCATCAGGGTAATCTGCTGTCAGGCTGTGAGACATTTTGTTTACATTGATCGCCCGCAGGCATGACTCCCCACAGCTCCCAGTGGCTGCAGTTCGCCTTTCCTGGCCAATGGGAGCTGCAGCTGTCTTTCCTCTTTCTCTTTCTTCTGAAAACTTGATGGGACAACTACATTCCTTCAATCATTCTACTAACTTCATAGATGCTTCACTGGGATATCCAGAAGCCTTGAATGGGAACTGTCCAATGCAGTTCAGGAGCAATGGGAGGTATGGGGATGAGTAGTCACAATGACTGGTTTTATTGCTGACTCTGCCACTTGCTCCCTGTGTAACCTTCATCTCAATATGGTCTCTCAACCATTTTTTGGTTTCTTTCTGAAAATCCTGTCTCTCTCTCCCTGCCTCCTGCACCCCTTCAGAGAGAGCCCGCTCCCTGGAAGGTGGGTTGGGAACGCATCGGCCCACTGTGGAGTCCCAGACTCCCCGTGCCCTGGCCAAGGAGGAGTGGAGGAGCTGCGTATGGGAGAATCCCATCAATCGAATAATACAACCGGCTCCAAAGACAAGTCAGACAGCACCTATGGCTCTGCGCACACCTGCTTCACACGTCTGCGGAGCCGCGGCCCAGAACCCCCGAGGAGGCTGCGCGGTGCAGGGCGCCTACCCCTGCTGGTGGCAGCAGCACAGATATCAAGGTGGCGCGTCTCGCTGCCCTTGGTAACAGCTATTCCTCAGCTGCAGGGAGCTGCTGCTGCTTTGCCGCCACCCCCAATCTCTGTCCCTGCTTTCTAGGCCGTCATGGCTGCAAAAAAATCTGCTAGTGGCCGCATTTCAGTAAGGCTGGATTAAATGAACTTTACAAATGCACGTTAAGGTTTCTGATGTCATACCAATACTCAGTGATGATTCCTAGCCTCAGAGTGTGGGGCTATTTGATTTTCATTCCACAAAGTTTTACATTTCCATTTCTTTAACAAACGTTCCCTTGTAATGCTCAAGGGGCAGATCCTGAGCCACTGCACCTTAGTAGAGCTTGTGACAAAGCTCTGTCTTTGCCTCCGTGGGTCCCGCGTTTCCTGGTGGATTTCGCTAGCCTCAGAGACTCACTGTTACCCTCCACGTAACCCTTCTCTCTCTAGAGACAAGGGTCACAGTCTACTGAGCCATTTTCATCATAAGCCAGTGAGGGGGGTGAGGAGAAATTATCTTTCCTTGCACAGTCTCTGTTGTCTCCCAGTCTCAGTGATTAATCCGGATCAAAGGTGGTGGTGGGGGAGCCGGGCCCACCCACTACTCCGATCTCCAGCCCAGGGACCCTAATAGTATCAGTTGTGGTAGCTGAGCTTTTAGAAACATGACATGTACAATTCCCTGGGCTACGTCCCCCACAGCAGCCCTCACTTCCTCAAGCTCCACATCACCCTTACATCAGGGCCTCCTTCCTTGTGCATGATATGGTGTGTACTACTCAGCCTCTCCACCAGCACAACTTCCTCCCACAGCTCCTGACATGCACACCCACCTGACTGACTGGGAGGCTTTTAATTAGTTTCAGCCAGCCCCGGATTGGCTTGAGGTATCCCAATCAACCTAGCATTCTCCTTGCGTTCTGGAAAGTTCTTAATTGGCCCCAGGTGTTTTAACTGACCTGGAACAGCTTCCATTTCACTTATCCTGGTAGCAGGGATCTGTTTAGACTGAAGCTAATATATCTATCTCGCACTACTTTTCTATAGCCATCTGGCCTTGCCCCGTCACAAGCTCCATAGACGTCATTGACTTCTGTGCCTTAAAACTCCTTCCATATTCTGAATCCTTCCCATTCTGAACTCCTTCCCTAACTCCTTCCACATAGGGCGAGTAGCAGATTACATCCTGCAGCTCTCTTTCCTCTGAAAACTGTATGGCCCAGATAGCATTTCTGGGATCATTCTCCCGACTAATCGCATCTAATCCCAAAGCAATGTGACTGTTGAAGAAGTTCTCCTTATCTCTGTCTTCCTTGTGCTTCTTCCTTAACTTTATTAGCTGAAGTGCCTCACAAGTCCCAGTGCTCTGGGCTACTCATGGATCAAGATGCAGGAACTGATGTTTCCCATTGATTTCACTGGCTCAGCATCTACCCTTCAACTTTACAGTATATCTAAAAGGGAAATGCAAAGGAACAGAAACGAAAATCAAAGAGCCCCAATTTCGGAGGCTAAAGAAATCAGGAGCTGAGCACCGGAATGACATCTGGGAACTTGACACACATTTTTAAAGTCAATCTAATCCTCAAGCTTGGAACATCTAAGGCTAATAATAAGTTACGATTGCTATAATGAATACAGTTCTTTGGCCCTATAACACTTGATGTGCATTTGTGACGTGCTTTGAAATGCTTAGATCAGAGGAAGCCTCAGACAATCCACCCTGAGTGTTATAATTATACCTGTTTACCCCGCAGGTCAACGGAGACACATTCATTTGGAGGTGAGACAGGAATGATTGGCAGAGTCAGAAATAAACCCCGATGGTTGGGACGACTCATGCCAATACTACCCTCTATTTCCTGAACCTGTCTGGATAGTTACAGTTCATGGCTTCCAGATACCTCCCTCACCTGGGAGTAACTCTTACAGAGGCTCATTCTGGATATTTTTCTATTTTGTTTTGATAATTTGAGGAGGAACTTTTGGGTGAAAGATCTTCTCATCTACATGTGAACAATGATCAACCATCAAAACTCTTCCAATGCCCTTTAACTCTTTTTATTTGAAGGTGTTGGCTCAGTGGTGGATATATACACTTCAGCAGACATAAATTGTCTTGTCACAAAATTTTTCCCATTCTGAATTCTATATTGAGGTTTTTTTCTTTCTGTACACATAAAAAATTTCAAAAGTACACACTTACGATTCCTTTGCACCATTCTTATCCTCAGGTATAAAGAAGGCCATGTGGCAGACATAACCTGTGCTGTACCTCATTTCACAAACCAGAAAGAATTCATTACCGTTGCCTGACTCTGACCCACTGCAGAGATGTATTTCTAAGAAAAGAAAAAGTAGTACACACGGGGCATGTGGTGACTTCATCCTGACAGGTGCTTTGACTTTAAGCAAGTTTGTGATGGTTGAATTACATATGGAGATTTCCAAGGCCACCGCACTCGTGGAGAAAATTGAAACTGACAGACTTGTAATTCCTATGGAGAAGTATTATCCTCATGTTTAAGAAGACACAGTGAAGGTGGATCAGAACATTAGCCATTTTCTTTAATTGTTGGTGCTTAGATCCAAGGATACAAACATTTTTAACCTGACATGTTACTAAGCTTGTCTTGGAACACAGTGTAACAGTGATCAACCTAGGGCTCAGCCTGTGGTAGGATGCATCAGAAGTATTAGGGTGTATTTCTGTTTCTGCCGCTGAGCCCCATGTGACCTTCACCTCAATGTGCCTCTGTTTCTAGGTCTATGAAACAAAGAGAGTCAGGGTGTTAAGGCTGGAAGTTCTTCAGGGTGCTTCAAACTCAAGATTTCAAAGCCCCTCATGAACACGCACTGGTGTTTCACACATGGAAAGGGTAGTATTCTCAGCATATTAATAAATTGTTGTGGGGATTACACAACTCCGCATTGATTAACAGAGTCATGATAAAAAAAATGGAGGTCAAAGTCACTAGTATCCTTCTGTGAATCAGATTATCACTTAAAGCCACCCAATTTGGGGCTGTTTCATTTTCATTGAAAGAGAGTTTTGCATTTGGTATTGTGACGGGGCAAGGCCTGCTGGCTATAGAAAAGTAGTGGGAGATAGATATATTAGCTTCAGTCTAAACAAATCCCTGATACTAGGCTCAGTGAAATGGCAGCTGCTCCAGGTCAATTAAGACACCTGGGGCCAATGAAGAGCTTTCCAGAAGGCAGGGAGGACACTAGGTTGATTGGGACACCTGAAGCCAATCAGGGACTGGCTGAAACTAGTTAAATGAATCCCAGATACTCAGGTGGGTGCACATGTCAGGAGCTGTGGGAGGAAGCTGTGCTGTTGGAGATACTGAGCAGTACACACGATATCAGGCACAAGGAAGGAGGTCCTGACATAAGGGGGAGGTGGAGCCTGAGGAAGTGGGGGCTGTTGTGGGGAAGAAGGCCAAGGAATTGTACGTGTGATGTTCCTAAAAGGTCAGCTACTATAGCTAATACTATTAGGGTCCCTGGGCTGGAGCCCGGAGCAGAGGGCGGGCCCAGGCTCCTCCCCTTTGCCCCCCTGATTAATGACTCAGACTGGGAGACAACAGAGGCTGTGCAAGGGAGGATAGCTGCACCTCACCTCCCTCGCTGGCTTATGTTGAAAATGGCTCAGTAGACTGTGACTCTTGTCGCTAGAAAGAGAAAGGTTATGTGGAGGGTCAGAGTGAACCTCTGAGGTGAGTGAAATCCACCAGGGCAAGCGGGATCCACAGAGGCAAGGACAGAGCTTTCTCACAGTATTTTTACAAAGATTTGTATTGTAAAATGCAGGTGCTCTCTTGGTGTAAATCAGCACAGCTGATTCAACTTCAAAGAGCTTCAAGTGGTTGCTTGAAATCAAAGGAAGATATTTCTGACTTCCTCCCTGCACATGGGACCCACTCTTGAGGACACATTTTACACTTGAAACAACATTCTGGTTCTGGCAGGAATGTTTTCTGCAACATGCCCTGTGGTTGGTCAGATTTTATCTCAAATCTCATCACACAGCTGTCTCCTCCTTCTCCAAGAATACATGATTTTCGTCTCTCCTGGTCTTGTTGCTGGTCTCAGTCAGCTGAATTGTCTTACAACACCTCAACTGCCCATGCCCCTAACCACGACCAGCATGAATGGAAAGGACCAGACTAGATTCCTTTCATAAGAGCCTGTCATGCTAACGGTGCCACTCAGAAGCAGCTTGAAGTTCCTTCTCATTGCAGCCCCCATGAAGTCAGCGGAATGAGACGAGGAACGCAGTTGGCCAAAACAATTTTAAGATGAAAGAAAGATGAAGAGTGCAACGTGCATGTCACACCCACTGAGGCTGCGATTAGCCCAATCATCACAACCCCTGAAGAAAAGAGCTCCATCCAAAGCAGGACATAGCAAGGCAATCAAGTTTGTTTTGTAACTAATTCGGACCTCCTCCACAAATGACATGGCAGATCCTCCAGGCAGTCCCAGGGACTGTATAAAAGCACACAAGACTCAGCGCTCTTCTAAACGCTTCTCCGGACTTCATCTCTTCAGTGAATTATGTGAGTCCATTTCGATCCAATCTCTTACTAACCATAGAGATGTCACAGTAGGGTCCATTTCTATTTAGGACTGAATCTTGCCCTTACTCCCTGTGATTTTTGATCAGCGATCAGAATTTTCTTCCACTTTTATGTTGTGCAGTTACTCACTTGCAGGTGCTAGAGGATTCATGATTCGAAGCTGATTGGGGAATTTAGGAGCAACATATGCATTTGGGAAACATAATTCCTATTAACTGGAAATAGAATTGGGGCATTTACATCTTCTCGGTAACTTTAGAAAGTCCCTTACCATTTTTCACTTAGTTGGATTAGGAAGAAACTTGTTCAGGTTAGTCCAGAAAGAGCCAATTGAGTGGTCTTCTCCTTTACGCTGATGCTGCTGTTACTCCTCACTGTTGGAGACAGGAGAATGGATGAAGCTGATAAGTGGTGTGATCCAATCTATCAATTCCTATGTTCTTCTGAGCAGTAATACCCATTGCAGGTGCTTCTTCTCGGATGGTGTTATTTAGTGTCACTCCATGGAAGTCAGTGGACCTAAACCCATTGTACCCCAGCTTGTCCTTTGTGATTTCTTTGGAGAAAAGCCAAGTCTCTGTTTCTTCATCATCAAAGGACTACACTGTGATACCGAACTCAACTGAGTTGCAATGCAGAGGTGAAATCCTCAAACGAAGGGATTCAGTTATCATGAAGCCAGCCATGTTCTCTTTGAGAAATGTCTCAAATGAACACAGAATCCTAGGTGTCCAGCCTAGAAATAGTTCTCCTTATTCCAGTCGGTGTTTTTTAGACAAGGTCATTGAGAGGGGCTCAAAGGGGCCGGTTGGGAGGGAAGTTTAGTGCGAGTGGACAAGAGGCATAGAAAGAGGATATAGGAAGAAATAGGTGGCCATGAACATAGGGACTAAGGAAACTTACCTCTCTCTCTCTCTCTCTCGGGCCCCAGGAAGACCTCGCTGCAATAGTAACTGAGATTTGAAGCTTTTCATCCACTGGCCCTTGTACCTTTTCTTTACTCTAGTCCTTGGTGTGTGTTACAGATTTACCTCCATCCCAGAAAGATGACTTTCTCTGGCCTGTGCTATCCAGAATGCGGGGTGGCCCGGCCCAGTCCAGTCACTGGCAGCTGCAATGTGCCGTGCGTTCGGCAGTGCCCTGACTCCGAAGTGGTGATCAGACCCTCACCGGTGGTCCTGACCCTCCCGGGACCAATTCTCAGCAATTTCCCTCAACAGAGTGGAGTGGGATCCATAGGAGCACCTGTGGTCGGACCCAGTTTCTGGGGCTCCTTCGGTCCTGGGGGATTGTACGGCTATGGAGGTCATTACGGAGGATGGTATGGTTTAGGGGGATTTGGTGGTTACGCTGGCCCTTGGCGTTATGGGAGATGTGGTTATGGGGGATTAGGCGGTTACCTGGGCGGTTATGGTTACGGGGGGGGAATATACGGGTCCCGGGTATCTTGCCATAGGTACCTCAGTGGAAGCTGTGGGCCATGCTAAAGCCAGCAGGAACATCCGTGGATGAAGGAAGAACCAGGAAATGAACAGCAAGATCCAAATTCACCGCTGACCTTTTGGGCATGGCTTTCAGAAGTGCTGTGAAAACAGGGCTCCACTTGAAGTCAGTGGGAGCTGTGTGTGCTCAACACCTTGGTCTGATAGCCATGCTGAATTTCTAATGTTATGCTTTAGGACTTTTCTGTGTGGGAAAAGGAGACCTTGCTGTCAAGCAGAATTAGGCCATATATGTTCTATCCTTTTCATCAATCCGTACCTCTGGTGTCTTGCTTTGACCTTTGCTGCAGCAGATGTCTAATGGAGAAGCTGCATAGTTCCTGCTTCTCTTTTGCTTTGTCTCATTACACATGGATTGGGGTAAAACAGTAAACTTAAATTGGTTGTAAAGGAGACTCGTTTGTCAACTTCTGCAGCTGCACCAGTACAAGAAGAACATTGTGTCTGAAATACATCTCATTGAGGCCTTTGATCAGTCGCAGCTCTCCTTGAATCACTGGAAATACATTAAAAAGAAAAGGAGTACTTGTGGCACCTTAGAGACTAACCAATTTATTTGAGCATGAGCTTTCGTGAGCTACAGCTCACTTCATCGGATGAAGAGAGCTGTAGCTCACGAAAGCTCATGCTCAAAGAAATTGGTTAGTCTCTAAGGTGCCACAAGTCCTCCTTTTCTTTTTGCGAATACAGACTAACACGGCTGTTACTCTGAAACCTGGAAATACATTCTTTCTGCTCTGCACTATTTCTTCCCGTAACTCTGTACTACCAATTGCATTTTCATTAAAACCTATGCTGCATCATAAGATCAGTTTCTGGTTCTCTTGGTTCCTCCCTCCTCGTTTAAAAATCGCGCTGGAGGAGATTCATCCCTTTATCAGCAGCAGCACCAGGTGCTTCTCAAGTTGCACCTTTTCAAAGCCATGGAGTGATCGGAACCATTGAAGCACTTCAGTTCACAGCATTATGAGAGTCGTCCTTACCTTGGTGGAGTTCCTCCTTGGTTTATCTGTTTTAGCAAAGACTCTTTTCCTGCAAAGACCAGACAGCTTTTCCATTTAAGAATGGTAGTTTTCTTAATGAAATGAAGGGAGGAGATAGAGGATCTTAGAGTTCCCAGGAGGGAAGGGTCAGGCCTCTCCCACCCGAGATCCCGGTGCCAAGATGGAGGGATGCCCTTAACCCCGGCCGAGATCTAACTATGGAAGAAAGGAATTTCTTCCTCCAGATGAAGTGCTTGGAGGTCGAACCAGAGGAGAGGAGAGGAGAGGAGAGGAGAGAGGTGAAGCGCTTGAAGGCGAAGCGCCTGGAGGCAGAAGCGGAGGCGAAGCGCTTGGAAGTGGAAGAGAGGAAAGAGGCAAAACGCTTGGCGGGAGAAATGGAGCCGAAGTGTTTAGAGCTGGAAAAGGCTAAGCTGGGTTAACCAGGTAGCCCTCACAGTCCTTCTCCAGGTACTGCTTCCCATTCCAAGAAATTCCCCACATACAAGCTAGGTGATGATACAGAAGCCTTATTGGAAAATTTTGAGAGGCCCTGCCTTGGGACTCTTTGGTTTTCGTTACTGTACCTTTGCATTTCCATTTTATACATATCTTCCAGTTGAAGGGAAGATGCTGAGCCAGTGAAATCAATAGGAAACATGAGCTACTCCATCTCTATCCATGAGTAGCCAAGAGAACTGGGTCTTGTGAGATACTTCAGCAAATAAAGATAAGGAAGAATCACAAGAAATGTAGAGATAAGGCAAATTTCTTCTTCCATGATCACATTGCTGTGGGATTCGACGTGATTAAATTACAAGACTGACCAACCTACAGAATTGTGCAAGACTCTTCTCTGAGAGAAAGCTTTTCAGCCATTATTAAAGTGATTTTTAAAGTGGAAAGTACGCCTCCAACAGGTTTGGTTCTGACCTGAGCAGCATAAAATTCCTTAGCTCGGTTTTAAGGCACAGAAGTCAGTGAAGTCTATGGAGCTCTACTAATGTTCAGTGGTTCAGCATCTGACCCTTGAGTATTACAAGGAAATGTTTTTTAAAGAAATGGAAATGTAAAACTTTTTGGAATGAAAATCAAATAGCCCCAAATTCTGAGGCTAGGAATCATCACTGAGTATTGGTATGACAACAGAAACCTTAACGTGCATTTGAAAAGTGCATTTGATCCAGCGTTACTCAGGGACTCTGGGCTGCCCCTCTGGAGACATGTGGGGCAGGTGTGCGCAGAACCAGAGGTGCTGTCTGTCTTGTCTGTGGTGTCGGTTGTTGTCAAGTTTCTTTCCCCACTCTGAACTCTAGGGTACAGACATGGGGACCTGCATGAAAACCTCCTAAGCTTACTTTTACCAGCTTAGGTTAAAACTTCCCCAAGGTACAAACTATTTTACCCTTTGCCCTTGAACTTCCACTGCCACCACCAAGCGTTTATCTGGGTTTATTTTTATTAGGAAAGCATCGTTTGGAAACGTCTTTCCCCCCAAAATCCTCCCAACCCTTGCACCCCACTTCCTGGGGAAGGTTTGGTAAAAATTCTCACCAATTTGCATAGGTGACCACAGACCCAAACCCTTGGATCTTAGAACAATGAAAAAAACATTCAGTTCTTGAAAGGAAACATTTTAATAGAAGAAACAGTAAAAGCATTCAATTTTCTTACAAGAAGACTTTTAATAGAAGTAAAGGAATCACCTCTGTAAAATCAGGATGGTAGATACCTTACAGAGTAATTAGATTCAAAACATAGAGAATCCCTCTAGGCAAAACCTTAAGTTACAAAAAAGACACACAATCAGGAATATTCATTCTTTTCAGCACAGCTCTTTTCTCAGCCATTTAAAGAAATCATAATCTAACACATACCGAGCTAGATTACTTACTAAAAGTTCTAAGACTCCATTCCTGTTCTGTCCCCGGCAAAAGCATCACACAGACAGACCCAGACCTTTTGTTTTTCTCCCTCCTCCGAGCTTTTGAAAGTACCTTGTCTCCTCATTGGTCATTTTGGTCAGGTGCCAGCGAGGTTACCTTCAGCTTCTTAACCCTTTACAGGTAAAAGGATTTTTCCTCTGGTCAGGAGGGATTTTAAAGGTGATTACCCTTCCCTTTATATTTATGACAGTTGTAGTATTCGATCGATGGGGCTCTCCCATGTACAGCTCCCCCACTCCCACCTGGCCAGGACACGGTTGAGAAAGCCCTTTAATTCTAATCCACAATTTGGGAGCATATAATCCAAGGAAAAAATTCTACTATTAAAATAATACATCCCTATGCAGACACACAACTTTAATGAGCCTCAAATGCTTTGAAGTCCTGTGATTTCAGGAAGCCTGTGATTCTCGAGCAGAATATCACTATTCGATCTGGTTGATGTGGAGATGAACAAGCACATTGAGGTGAAGGTTACCCAGGGAGCGAGTGGCAGAGTCAGCAATAAAACCAGTCACAGTGATTACTCACCCCCTGCTCACCACTGCTCCTGAACTGCATTGGACGGTTTTCATTCAGGGCTTCCGAATATCCCACTGCACCAAGAGTGAAGTCAGTAGAATGATCCCAGCAATGTAGCTGACCCAGACAGTTTTCAGAGGAATGAGCTGCAGGGTGTAATGTGCACCTCACCCCATGTGGAGTTAGGAACAAACTCATCATCAAAACTACGGAGGAAAAAAATTCCATGATTGGAAGGAGTTCTCAAAGTTTGGTTTGTAACTAATTGGGTCTTCAGGAACAAAGGGCCTTTCAAGTCCTTCCGCAGCTGAAAAAACTGTCTAAAACCACTCATGACTCAGGGGTCTTCGATCAGCTTTATCTAATTCTCCAATGTGAACTAGGGAATCCTGTTCAACTCGCTCTCTCCATAACCATTCAGACGATGCGCTAGGGATCCTTTTATTTTAGGACTGCCTCTTGCACAGACACTCGGTGATTCTGATCAGTGGGAAGGGTTTGGGGGTGTTGTTGTCCATCCCCGTCCCTGTCCATCCCCCTCCCCGCCGCATTATTGAGTTTCAGGCATTGGTTTCTTCATGGTTTAGACGTTCAGCCCTGGATTTTCAGAGCAAGACATGGAGATGGGACACGAGAGCCTTTTGAATTTAGTAGGAACTTGGGCATTCAAATCCCTTCTGGAGCTCTGACAAATCTCACCCCCAATTTTGCATTTCGGGTTTAGGAAGAAAGTGTCTAAATTTCCTCCATAAAGGACTAATTCATTATTCTTCTGCTGCCTTCTGAAGCAGCTGGTAAGTGATACTCATTAAGACAGGATACTGGCTCTGATGGGCCACTCGTCTCTTGCAGCCTGGCAATTACTACATTCTCATGTGCAGAAGTAATTCTAGGTGCAGAGCTTCATCTGTGGATTAATGTAGATTTACAGCAGGGGAGGACATGGTGGTTTGTGTTTTGTTTTGAGTAAAAAATCCACCACTTTGGTTTAGTCATCAGCAAGTGTTGGTGACTTGCTAAGGTTTACAAACCAAAGAACCGCATTGTGATGCTGGATTGATTTCATTTGTAAGTAGAGGTTACATCCTGGTAAGGAAACTGGCATTAATAATGCTATCCCAGCCATGTTCTGCGTGATATTTGTTTTAATGGACTGGAAATCACAACCATTAACGATACAAATTTGACATAGTTATACGTCTTAGTGACAGCATTCTTTAGGACAAAGAGAATCAAAAGGATTCAAAAGACCTTGTTGAGTCTTTCTTTCTTTCTTTCTTTCTTTCTTTCTTTCTTTCTTTCTTTCTTTCTTTCTTTCTTTCTTTCAATTTTTTATTCCACTGACCCATGTACCTTCAGTTTTGTGTTGCCTGCTGTGTGTTTCCAATTTATCTCCACAGCAGAAAGATGTCTTGATTCAGAAACATGTGCAGTAACATTCCACAAAGCAGGCGTAACAGCGACAAGAAGCCAGGCGTAAGGCAGTGCCCTGACTCCACAGTGCTGATCCAACCCCCACCGGCTGTTGTGACCTTCCCAGGAGCAATGCTCAGCTCTTTCCCAGGAAAGCAGAGTGGGAACCTCAGGAGCAGCTGACATCAGAGGTGTTGATGGGGGCGCATGTGGTGATAAAGGCTTATAAGGTTATGGGTGGATGCGAGGGTTATGCGTGATCCTGTGGTAATGGGAGATTATCCGGTTATGGGGGCCCATGCAGTTAGTAGGGGCTTTATGGTTATAGGGGCCCATATGGTGGTGGGGGATTATATGGTCACAGGGGTGCAAATGGTGGTAGGGGAATGCAGAGTTAGGTAGCAATAGGGCCATTGGTATCTTAATAGAAACTATGGGCCATGTTAATCCCAGCAGGCATATCCATGGGAAAAGAAAGAGCCATGAAATGAAAGGCACGATACGTATTCACATCTGAGCTGATAGGCCTGCCACATGTGTGAAGTAGACCGAACTCTGGCAATGATATAGACTCTTGTGCTTCAGGGTATCGTCCATTAATGGAAGTAGATGTGATTGATGGGGGAGAGTGAAAAAGTTATTCGATGGGCAGGGATCCCACACCTGTGTTCTACTGGGTTTCTTGCACCTCCCTGTGAAGTCTCTAGTACTGCCCACTGTGGGAGAGAGGCCTGATCTTCTGTAACAATGCCTATGTTCTTCCATTCCAAGGAGCGGTCCATAGGCATTGTCTGATATAGAAGACTAGAGCTGGATCGCTCATAAACAAAACCCAGAGCCAGACCGCTAAATCTCCCTTCACCACCTGAATATTTTATCATGTTCTGAAAGAGGTAGGCGGGTCGGGATACATTTTTCCTTTTGTGTTGTCAGATCCAAAACCTGATTAGTGGAGTAGGGTCGTCTTCTGGGAATGGGGAGCCCCCACTATCTTGAGGAACTCCATGGTGGGAAATGCCGTTCCTGCAATATGAAGTCATGGTACATAAAGGGACTTGGAGTGAAGAATCATGGAAGTATAGGGCTGGAAGGGACCTCCAGAGGTCTTCTAGTCCAGTCCCCTGCACTCAAGGCACGAATAAGTATTTTCTAGACCATCTATGAATGGTGTTTGTCTAACCTGCTCTTGAAAATCTCTACTGTTGAAGATTCCACTGCCTTTCTGGGCAATTGTTTCCAGCGCTTAGCTGCTCTGCCACTTAGGACATTTTTCCTATGTCTGACTTAAGCTGCCCTGGCTGCACTTTAAGCCCATTGCTCCTTGTCCTATCCTCAGAGGTTAAGGAGAGCTATTTTTCTCCCTCCTCCTTGTTTTGACCTTTTATGTACTTGAACACTGTTATCCTGCCCGCTCTCTGCCTTCTCTTCACCCTAAACAAACCCAATTTTTTTCAATCTTCCCTCATAGATCATGTATTCAAGACCTTTAATCACTGTTTTTGCTCTTCTCTGGACTTGTTTCCAATGTGTCCACATTTTTCCTGAAATGTGCCTCCCAGGGCTGGACACAAGACTCCAGCTGAGTCCTAATCAATGAGGAGTAGAACAGAAGAGTGACTTCTCCTGTCTTGCTTACAATACTCCTGCTCATACATCCCAGAATGATGTCTGCTATTTTTGCAACAGTGACACACTGTTCCCTCATATTTAGCTTCTGATCCACTATGACCCTCAGAACCCTTTCCAGACTACTGCTTCCTAGGCAGTCATTTTCCATTTTGTATGTGTGCAACTGATTGTTCCTTCCTAAGTGGAATAGTCTGCATTTGTCCTTATTGAATTTCCTCCTATTTACTTCACATCATTTCTCCAGTTTGTCCAGCTCATTTTGAATTTTAATGCTCTTCTCCACAACACTTGCAACCCCTGCCAGGCTGGTATCATCTGTAAACTCTATGAGTGTCATAGTCTAAATCATTGATGAAGATATTGAACAGAATCGAACCCAGAACTGATCCCTGGGGGAGCCATTTTGTAATATCCATCTAGCTTAAGTGTGGACCTCGATAACTAATCTCTGGGAATGGTTTACCAACCAGTTATGCACCACCTTTTAGTAGCTCCATCTAGGTTATATTTCGCTCGCGTGTTTATGAGAAAGTCATGCAAGAAAGTGTCAAAACCTTATTAAAATTAAGATATACCACATCTACCACATGCCCCCTGTCCACAAGGCTTCTTACCCTGTCAAATAAGCTATTAGTGTTTTGGAAACAATTTGTTCTGGATCAATCCATGCTGACTATTACTTATCATCTTATTATCTAGGAATCTTCAAATGGATCCCTTAATTATTTGCTCCACTGTCTGTCAAGACTCGTGCAGATGACTTTGCTGTACATGTCGCTGGAGGTCCCAGCAGAGCAGAAGAGAAGAATGTTCTGGAAAAGGAGAATTATTCTGAAAGAGGGCTGCTGGCTCCATAATTAAGTCTCCACAGAGTCTCTGTTGGAGAGTTTAGTTTTCAAAATGCTGAACAAAATAAAATGCCAGAGATACATAGGTTTGAACATTCATCCTTAGCCCCTGGCGGAGCAATAGGAATGGAAACAGGGATTGGTTTTGGCTGAGGGCTCCAGAGAAGAAATTAAGAACGTAAGAAAAGCCAAACTGGGTGAGACCAAAGGTCCATCTAGCCTAGTACCCTGTCTTTCATCAATGGCCAATGCTAAGTGCTTCGGAACAGAACTGGTAATCATCAAGAGATCCATCCCCTGTCTCCCATTCCCAGGTTCTAGCAAATAGAGGCTAGGGACAACATCCCTGTTCATACTGGCTAATATCCATTGATGGAAATGTTCCCTTGAATTTATCTAGGGTTTTCTTTTTGAACCCTGCTCTAGTCTTGGCCTTCACAAAATCCTCTGGTAAAGAGTTCCACAGGTTGACTGTGCATTCTGTCAAGAAATACTTCCTTCTCTTTGTTTTAAACCTGATGCCTATTAATTTCATTCGGTGACCACTAGTTTTTGTGTTATAAGAAGGAGTAAATAAGACTTCCTTATTTACTTTCTCCACCCCAGTTATCAATTTATAGACCTTTATCATATCTCCCCTTAGTCATCTCTTTTCCAAGGTGAAAGGCCCAGTCTTCTTAATCTCTCCTCGTAGAGAAGCTGTTCTACACCCCTACTGCTTTTTGGTGCCCTTTTTAATCTTTTCCAATTCAAATATACCTTTTTGGAGATGGGGTGACCACATCTGCATGCAGTATTCAAGACGTGGGTGTGCCTTGGAGTTATCTAGGTTTCAGAGTAACAGCCGTGTTAGTCTGTATTCGCAAAAAGAAAAGGAGTACTTGTGGCACCTCAGAGACTAACCAATTTATTGGAGCATTAGCTTTCGTGAGCTACAGCTCACTTCATCGGATAAATTGGTTAGTCTCTAAGGTGCCACAAGTACTCCTTTTCTTTTTGGATTTATCTAGAGGCAATAAGATATTTTCCGTCTTATAATGTTTTCCCAGCATTTGTGTAGATGAATAATCCCTACTGAAAGACTCAAAGCCAGGGGAAGGCCGTCTCCATTGAATAGGGTGGGTGGTCTGTGGAGTTCAGATTGAGAAGACCTTTCTCGTGAAGAGCTAAACTTTCAAAGCACTCCAGAAGAAAATAGCCTGTCCTGAAAGTTGCTCTGCCAATCAAGGAGTTGGGGTTCCAGTTAACCTTGCCGAAACCAAGCCATTTGGTGGCCACTTGTCTTTTCCTTCCAAAAACCTGGGTCGCTATCCCGCAAAGACTCACAAACACTCTTACTGTGGACCATGTGACTGGTCTTCTTCAAACCATAGGAAAACTTCCATTCTTAAATGGAAAAGCTGTCTGGTCTTTGCAGGAAAAGAGTCTTTGCTAAAACAGATAAACCAAGGAGGAACTCCACCAAGGTAAGGACAGCTCTCATAATGCTGTGAACTGAAGCGCTTCAGTGGCTCCTATCACTCTAAGGCTTCGAAAAGGTGCAGCTTGAGAAGTACCTGATGCTACCACTGATACAGGGATGAATCTCCTCCAGCGCGATTTTTAAACGAGGAGGGAGGAACAAAGAGAACCAGAGACTGATCTTATGATGCAGCATAGGTTTTTAATGCAAATGAAATTGGCAGTACAGAGTTACAGGAAGAAATAATACAGAGCAGAAAGAATGTATTTCCAGAGTTTCAAGGAGAGCTGCAACCGATCACAGGCCTCAATGGGATGTATTTCAGACACAGTGTTCTTTTTGCATTGGTGCAGATGCAGAGATTGACAAATGAGTCCCCATTGTAACCATTTTAAGTTTTTTGTTCTACCCCAATCGATGGGTAATGAGACAAAGCAAAAAAGAAACAGGAATTATGCAGCATCTCCATTAGACATCTGTGGCAGCAAAGGTCAAAGCAAGACACCAGAGGTACGGATTGATGAAAAAGGATAGAACATATATGGCCTAATTCTGCTTGACAGCAAGGTCTCTTTTTCCCATTCAGAAAGAGTCCTAAAGCGTAACATTAGAAATGCAGCATGGCTATCAGACCAAGGTGCTGAGCGCACACAGCTCCCACTGACTTCAAGTGGAGCCATGTTTGCACAGCACTTCAGAAAGCCATGCTCAAAAGGTCAAGGGTAAATTGGGGTCTTGCTGTTCATTTCCAGGTTCTTCCTTCATCCACGGATGTTCCTGCTGGCTTTAGCATGGCCCACAGCTTCCACTGAGGTACCTATGGCAAGATACCCCAGAACCGCATATTCCCGCCCCGTAACCATAACCGCCCAGGTAACCGCCTAATCCCCCATAACCACATCTCCCATAACCCCAAGGACCACCGTAACCACCATATCCCCCTAAACCATACCATCCTCCGTAACGGCCTCCATAGCCGTACAATCCCCCAGGACCGAAGGAGCCCCCGAAACTGGGTCCGACCACAGGTGCTCCTATGGCTCCCACTCCACTGTGTTGAGGGAAATTGCTGAGAATTGGTCCTGGGAGGGTCACGACCACCGGTGAGGGTCTGATCACCACTTCGGAGTCAGGGCACTGCCGAACGCACGGCAAGTTGCAGCTGCCAGTGACTGGACTGGGCCGGGCTACCCCGCATTCTGGATAGCACAGGCCGGAGAAACTCATCTTTCTGGGATGGAGGTAAACCTGAAACACACACCAGGAACTAGAGTAAAGAGAAGGTACAAGTGCCAGTGGATGAAAGGCTTCAAATCTCAGTTACTATTGCAGCGAGGTCTTCCTGGGGCCCGAGAGAGAGAGAGAGAGGTAAGTTTCCTTAGTCCCTATGTTCATGGCCACGTATTTCTTCCTATATCCTCTTTCTACGCCTCTTGTCCACTCGCACTAAACTTCCCTCCCAACTGGCCCCTTTGAGCCCCTCTCAGTGACGTTGTCTAAAAAACGCTGGCTGGAATAAGGGGAACTACTTCTATGCTGGACACCTAGGATTCTGTGCTCATTTGAGACATTTCTCAAAGAGAAGATGGCTGGGATCATGGTAATTGCATCCCTTCGCTTGAGGACTTAAGTTCTGCATGCAAACCAGTTGAGTCCGGTATCACAGTGTAGTTCTTTGCTGATGAAGAAACAGAGACTTTGCTTTTCTCCAAAGAAATCACTAAGGACAAGCTGGGGTACAATGGGTTTAGGTCCACTGACTTTCATGGAGTGACATTAAATTACACCATCCGAGAAGAAGCACTTCCAATGGCTATTACTGCTCAGAAGAACATAGGAATTGCTAGATAGGATCACACTCTTGTCAGCTTCATCCATTCTCCTGTCTCCAAAAGTGAGGAGTAACAGCAGCATCAGCGTAAGGGAGAAGACCACTGAATTGGCCCTTTCTGGACGAACCTGAACAAGTTTCTTCCAAATCCAACTAAGTGAAAAATGGTAAGGGACTTCCTAAAGTTACCGAGAAGATGTAAATGCCCCATTTCTATATCCAGTTAATAGGAATTATGGTTCCGAAATGCATATGTTGCTCCTGAATTCCCCAATCAGCTTCGAATCGTGAATCCTCTAGCACCTGCAAATGAGTAACTGCACAACATAATAGTGGAAGAAAATCCTGATCTCTGATACAAATCACAGAGAGTAAGTTGAAGATTCAGTCCTAAATATAAATGGACCCTACTGTGACATCTCTATGGTTAGTAAGAGATTGAGTCGAAATGGACTTACCTAATTCACCGAGTAGATGAAGTCCGGAGAAGAGTACAGAAGAGTGCTGAGTCTTGTGTGCTTTTATACAGTCCCTGGGACTGCCTGGAGGATCTGCCATGTCATTTGTGGAGGAGGTCCGAATTAGTTACAAAACAAACTTGATTGCCTTGCTATGTCCTGCTTTGGATGGAGCTCTTTTCCTCAGGGGTTGTGATGATTGGGCTAATCACAGCCTCAGTGGGTGTGACATGCACGTTGCACTCTTCATCTTTCTTTCATCTTAAAATTGTACCGGCCAACTGCGTTCCTCGTGTCATTCCACTGACTTCACGGGGGCTGCAGTGAGAATGAGCTTCAGGCTGTTTCTGAGTGGCATCAGTAGCACGACAGGCTCTGATGAAAGGAATCTAGTCTGGTCCTTTCCATTCATGCTGGTCGTGGTTAGGGGCATGGGGCAGTTCATTCTAAACTGGCTAGGAAGTTGGGAGCCACTTTTTTGCGTTCTTAGGAACTAGGTCTTAACTCTATTTGAAGGAAAATGAAACAGCCCCGAAGTGTGTGGCTTTTAGAGATAACCTGATTCACAGAATGGTGCAAGGGAGCTTGTGCTCCGTTTCATTTATAATGACTTTCTTACTTAATGCACAGGTGTCTAATCCCCAGAACAATGTATTAGTGTTCCAAGAATATAGCACTTTTCATGTGTGAAACACCAGTGAGTGTTTGTGAGGGGCTTTGAAATCTTGAGGGAACTTCCAGCTTCTCACCCTGACTCTCTCTGTTGGATAGGGCTAGAAACAGAGGCAGGTTGAGGTGAAGGTCACTTGGGGATCAGTGGCTGAATCTGAAATACACTTCTCATTTCTCCTACCACAGGTAGAATGAGCCTCTGTAAGAGTTACTCCCAGGTCAGGGAGGTATCTGGAAGCCGTGGACGGTAAGTGTCCACCCAGGTTCAGGAAATAGAGGGTAGTATTGGCATGAAGAGTCCCAACCATTGGGGTTCATTTCTGACCCTGTCAATCACTCCTCTCTGACCTCCAACTGAATGTGTCTCCGTTGACCTGCGGGGTAAACAGGTATAATTATAACCCTCAGGGTGGATTGTCTGAGGCTTCCTCTGATCTAAGCATTTCAAAGCACTTCACAAACGCTCATCAAGTGTTATAGGGCCAAAGAACTGTATTTCTTATAGCAATCATAACTTTTTATTAGCATTAGACGTTCCAAGCTTGAGGATTAGATTGACTTTAAAAATGCATGTCAAGTTCTCAGATGTCATTCCGGTACTCGGCTCCTGATTTCTTTAGCCTCCGAAATTGGGGCTCTTTGATTTTCGTTACTGTTCCTTTGCATTTCCCTTTTAGATATATTGTAAAGTTGAAGGGTAGATGCTGAGCCAGTGAAATCAATGGGAAACATCAGTTCCTGCATCTTTATCCATAAGTAGCCCAGAGCACTGGGTCTTGTGAGGCACTTCAGCTAATAAAGTTAAGGAAGAAGCACAAGAAAGATAGAGATAAGGAGAACTTCTTCAACAGTCACATTGCGTTGGGATTAGATGCGATTAGTTGGCAGAATATTCCCAGATATGTTATCTGGCCCATACAGTTTTCAGAGGAAAGAGAGCTGCAGGATGTAATGTGCTCCTCGCCCCATGTGGAATTAGGAGCAAACTAATTGTCAAACACAGAGGAAAAAAATTCTGTGAATGGAAGGAGTTCCCAAAGTTTGGTTTGTAACTAATTGGGCCTTCAGGAAGAAAGGGCCTCTCAAGTCCACCCCCAGCCTAAAAACCTGTCCAAAACCACTCATGACTCAGGGGTCTTCTATCAGCTTTATCTAATTCTCCAATGTGAACTAGGGAATCCTGTTCAACTCGCTCTCTCCATAACCATTCAGACGATGCGCTAGGGATCCTTTTATTTTAGGACTGCCTCTTGCACAGACACTCGGTGATTCTGATCAGTGGGAAGGGTTTGGGGGTGTTGTTGTCCATCCCCGTCCCCGTCCATCCCCCTCCCCGCCGCATTATTGAGTTTCAGGCATTGGTTTCTTCATGGTTTAGACGTTCAGCCCTGGATTTTCAGAGCAAGACATGGAGATGGGACACGAGAGCCTTTTGAATTTAGTAGGAACTTGGGCATTCAAATCCCTTCTGGAGCTCTGACAAATCTCACCCCCAATTTTGCATTTCGGGTTTAGGAAGAAAGTGTCTAAATTTCCTCCATAAAGGACTAATTCATTATTCTTCTGCTGCCTTCTGAAGCAGCTGGTAAGTGATACTCATTAAGACAGGATACTGGCTCTGATGGGCCACTCGTCTCTTGCAGCCTGGCAATTACTACATTCTCATGTGCAGAAGTAATTCTAGGTGCAGAGCTTCATCTGTGGATTAATGTAGATTTACAGCAGGGGAGGACATGGTGGTTTGTGTTTTGTTTTGAGTAAAAAATCCACCACTTTGGTTTAGTCATCAGCAAGTGTTGGTGACTTGCTAAGGTTTACAAACCAAAGAACCGCATTGTGATGCTGGATTGATTTCATTTGTAAGTAGAGGTTACATCCTGGTAAGGAAACTGGCATTAATAATGCTATCCCAGCCATGTTCTGCGTGATATTTGTTTTAATGGACTGGAAATCACAACCATTAACGATACAAATTTGACATAGTTATACGTCTTAGTGACAGCATTCTTTAGGACAAAGAGAATCAAAAGGATTCAAAAGACCTTGTTGAGTCTTTCTTTCTTTCTTTCTTTCTTTCTTTCTTTCTTTCTTTCTTTCTTTCTTTCTTTCTTTCTTTCTTTCTTTCTTTCAATTTTTTATTCCACTGACCCATGTACCTTCAGTTTTGTGTTGCCTGCTGTGTGTTTCCAATTTATCTCCACAGCAGAAAGATGTCTTGCTTCAGAAACATGTGCAGTAACATTCCACAAAGCAGGTGTAACAGCGACAAGAAGCCAGGCGTAAGGCAGTGCCCTAACTCCACAGTGCTGATCCAACCCCCACCGGCTGTTGTGACCTTCCCAGGAGCAATGCTCAGCTCTTTCCCAGGAAAGCAGAGTGGGAACCTCAGGAGCAGCTGACATCAGAGGTGTTGATGGGGGCGCATGTGGTGATAAAGGCTTATAAGGTTATGGGTGGATGCGAGGGTTATGCGTGATCCTGTGGTAATGGGAGATTATCCGGTTATGGGGGCCCATGCAGTTAGTAGGGGCTTTATGGTTATAGGGGCCCATATGGTGGTGGGGGATTATATGGTCACAGGGGTGCAAATGGTGGTAGGGGAATGCAGAGTTAGGTAGCAATAGGGCCATTGGTATCTTAATAGAAACTATGGGCCATGTTAATCCCAGCAGGCATATCCATGGGAAAAGAAAGAGCCATGAAATGAAAGGCACGATATGGATTCACATCTGAGCTGATAGGCCTGCCACATGTGTGAAGTAGACCGAACTCTGGCAATGATATTGACTCTTGTGCTTCAGGGTATCGTCCATTAATGGAAGTAGATGTGATTGATGGGGGAGAGTGAAAAAGTTATTCGATGGGCAGGGATCCCACACCTGTGTTCTACTGGGTTTCTTGCACCTCCCTGCGAAGTCTCTAGTACTGCCCACTGTGGGAGAGAGGCCTGATCTTCTGTAACAATGCCTATGTTCTTCCATTCCAAGGAGCGGTCCATAGGCATTGTCTGATATAGAAGACTAGAGCTGGATCGCTCATAAACAAAACCCAGAGCCAGACCGCTAAATCTCCCTTCACCACCTGAATATTTTATCATGTTCTGAAAGAGGTAGGCGGGTCGGGATACATTTTTCCTTTTGTGTTGTCAGATCCAAAACCTGATTAGTGGAGTAGGGTCGTCTTCTGGGAATGGGGAGCCCCCACTATCTTGAGGAACTCCATGGTGGGAAATGCCGTTCCTGCAATATGAAGTCATGGTACATAAAGGGACTTGGAGTGAAGAATCATGGAAGTATAGGGCTGGAAGGGACCTCCAGAGGTCTTCTAGTCCAGTCCCCTGCACTCAAGGCACGACTAAGTATTTTCTAGACCATCTATGAATGGTGTTTGTCTAACTTGCTCTTGAAAATCTCTACTGTTGAAGATTCCACTGCCTTTCTGGGCAATTGTTTCCAGCGCTTAGCTGCTCTGCCACTTAGGACATTTTTCCTATGTCTGACTTAAGCTGCCCTGGCTGCAATTTAAGCCCATTGCTCCTTGTCCTATCCTCAGAGGTTAAGGAGAGCTATTTTTCTCCCTCCTCCTTGTTTTGACCTTTTATGTACTTGAACACTGTTATCCTGCCCGCTCTCTGCCTTCTCTTCACCCTAAACAAACCCAATTTTTTTCAATCTTCCCTCATAGATCATGTATTCAAGACCTTTAATCACTGTTTTTGCTCTTCTCTGGACTTGTTTCCAATGTGTCCACATTTTTCCTGAAATGTGCCTCCCAGGGCTGGACACAAGACTCCAGCTGAGTCCTAATCAATGAGGAGTAGAACAGAAGAGTGACTTCTCCTGTCTTGCTTACAATACTCCTGCTCATACATCCCAGAATGATGTCTGCTATTTTTGCAACAGTGACACACTGTTCCCTCATATTTAGCTTCTGATCCACTATGACCCTCAGAACCCTTTCCAGACTACTGCTTCCTAGGCAGTCATTTTCCATTTTGTATGTGTGCAACTGATTGTTCCTTCCTAAATGGAATAGTCTGCATTTGTCCTTATTGAATTTCCTCCTATTTACTTCACATCATTTCTCCAGTTTGTCCAGCTCATTTTGAATTTTAATGCTCTTCTCCACAACACTTGCAACCCCTGCCAGGCTGGTATCATCTGTAAACTCTATGAGTGTCATAGTCTAAATCATTGATGAAGATATTGAACAGAATCGAACCCAGAACTGATCCCTGGGGGAGCCATTTTGTAATATCCATCTAGCTTAAGTGTGGACCTCGATAACTAATCTCTGGGAATGGTTTACCAACCAGTTATGCACCACCTTTTAGTAGCTCCATCTAGGTTATATTTCGCTCGCGTGTTTATGAGAAAGTCATGCAAGAAAGTGTCAAAACCTTATTAAAATTAAGATATACCACATCTACCACATGCCCCCTGTCCACAAGGCTTCTTACCCTGTCAAATAAGCTATTAGTGGTTTTGGAAACAATTTGTTCTGGATCAATCCATGCTGACTATTACTTATCATCTTATTATCTAGGAATCTTCAAATGGATCCCTTAATTATTTGCTCCACTGTCTGTCAAGACTCGTGCAGATGACTTTGCTGTACATGTCGCTGGAGGTCCCAGCAGAGCAGAAGAGAAGAATGTTCTGGAAAAGGAGAATTATTCTGAAAGAGGGCTGCTGGCTCCATAATTAAGTCTCCACAGAGTCTCTGTTGGAGAGTTTAGTTTTCAAAATGCTGAACAAAATAAAATGCCAGAGATACATAGGTTTGAACATTCATCCTTAGCCCCTGGCGGAGCAATAGGAATGGAAACAGGGATTGGTTTTGGCTGAGGGCTCCAGAGAAGAAATTAAGAACGTAAGAAAAGCCAAACTGGGTGAGACCAAAGGTCCATCTAGCCTAGTACCCTGTCTTTCATCAATGGCCAATGCTAAGTGCTTCGGAACAGAACTGGTAATCATCAAGAGATCCATCCCCTGTCTCCCATTCCCAGGTTCTAGCAAATAGAGGCTAGGGACAACATCCCTGTTCATACTGGCTAATATCCATTGATGGAAATGTTCCCTTGAATTTATCTAGGGTTTTCTTTTTGAACCCTGCTCTAGTCTTGGCCTTCACAAAATCCTCTGGTAAAGAGTTCCACAGGTTGACTGTGCATTCTGTCAAGAAATACTTCCTTCTCTTTGTTTTAAACCTGATGCCTATTAATTTCATTCGGTGACCACTAGTTTTTGTGTTATAAGAAGGAGTAAATAAGACTTCCTTATTTACTTTCTCCACCCCAGTTATCAATTTATAGACCTTTATCATATCTCCCCTTAGTCATCTCTTTTCCAAGGTGAAAGGCCCAGTCTTCTTAATCTCTCCTCGTAGAGAAGCTGTTCTACACCCCTACTGCTTTTTGGTGCCCTTTTTAATCTTTTCCAATTCAAATATACCTTTTTGGAGATGGGGTGACCACATCTGCATGCAGTATTCAAGACGTGGGTGTGCCTTGGAGTTATCTAGGTTTCAGAGTAACAGCCGTGTTAGTCTGTATTCGCAAAAAGAAAAGGAGTACTTGTGGCACCTCAGAGACTAACCAATTTATTGGAGCATTAGCTTTCGTGAGCTACAGCTCACTTCATCGGATAAATTGGTTAGTCTCTAAGGTGCCACAAGTACTCCTTTTCTTTTTGGATTTATCTAGAGGCAATAAGATATTTTCCGTCTTATAATGTTTTCCCAGCATTTGTGTAGATGAATAATCCCTACTGAAAGACTCAAAGCCAGGGGAAGGCCGTCTCCATTGAATAGGGTGGGTGGTCTGTGGAGTTCAGGTTGAGAAGACCTTTCTCGTGAAGAGCTAAACTTTCAAAGCACTCCAGAAGAAAATAGCCTGTCCTGAAAGTTGCTCTGCCAATCAAGGAGTTGGGGTTCCAGTTAACCTTGCCGAAACCAAGCCATTTGGTGGCCACTTGTCTTTTCCTTCCAAAAACCTGGGTCGCTATCCCGCAAAGACTCACAAACACTCTTACTGTGGACCATGTGACTGGTCTTCTTCAAACCATAGGAAAACTTCCATTCTTAAATGGAAAAGCTGTCTGGTCTTTGCAGGAAAAGAGTCTTTGCTAAAACAGATAAACCAAGGAGGAACTCCACCAAGGTAAGGACAGCTCTCATAATGCTGTGAACTGAAGCGCTTCAGTGGCTCCTATCACTCTAAGGCTTCGAAAAGGTGCAGCTTGAGAAGTACCTGATGCTACCACTGATACAGGGATGAATCTCCTCCAGCGCGATTTTTAAACGAGGAGGGAGGAACAAAGAGAACCAGAGACTGATCTTATGATGCAGCATAGGTTTTTAATGCAAATGAAATTGGCAGTACAGAGTTACAGGAAGAAATAATACAGAGCAGAAAGAATGTATTTCCAGAGTTTCAAGGAGAGCTGCAACCGATCACAGGCCTCAATGGGATGTATTTCAGACACAGTGTTCTTTTTGCATTGGTGCAGATGCAGAGATTGACAAATGAGTCCCCATTGTAACCATTTTAAGTTTTTTGTTCTACCCCAATCGATGGGTAATGAGACAAAGCAAAAAAGAAACAGGAATTATGCAGCATCTCCATTAGACATCTGTGGCAGCAAAGGTCAAAGCAAGACACCAGAGGTACGGATTGATGAAAAAGGATAGAACATATATGGCCTAATTCTGCTTGACAGCAAGGTCTCTTTTTCCCATTCAGAAAGAGTCCTAAAGCGTAACATTAGAAATGCAGCATGGCTATCAGACCAAGGTGCTGAGCGCACACAGCTCCCACTGACTTCAAGTGGAGCCATGTTTGCACAGCACTTCTGAAAGCCATGCCCAAAAGGTCAAGGGTAAATTGGGGTCTTGCTGTTCATTTCCAGGTTCTTCCTTCATCCACGGATGTTCCTGCTGGCTTTAGCATGGCCCACAGCTTCCACTGAGGTACCTATGGCAAGATACCCCAGAACCGCATATTCCCGCCCCGTAACCATAACCGCCCAGGTAACCGCCTAATCCCCCATAACCACATCTCCCATAACCCCAAGGACCACCGTAACCACCATATCCCCCTAAACCATACCATCCTCCGTAACGGCCTCCATAGCCGTACAATCCCCCAGGACCGAAGGAGCCCCCGAAACCGGGTCCGACCACAGGTGCTCCTATGGCTCCCACTCCACTGTGTTGAGGGAAATTGCTGAGAATTGGTCCTGGGAGGGTCACGACCACCGGTGAGGGTCTGATCACCACTTCGGAGTCAGGGCACTGCCGAACGCACGGCAAGTTGCAGCTGCCAGTGACTGGACTGGGCCGGGCTACCCCGCATTCTGGATAGCACAGGCCGGAGAAACTCATCTTTCTGGGATGGAGGTAAACCTGAAACACACACCAGGAACTAGAGTAAAGAGAAGGTACAAGTGCCAGTGGATGAAAGGCTTCAAATCTCAGTTACTATTGCAGCGAGGTCTTCCTGGGGCCCGAGAGAGAGAGAGAGAGGTAAGTTTCCTTAGTCCCTATGTTCATGGCCACGTATTTCTTCCTATATCCTCTTTCTACGCCTCTTGTCCACTCGCACTAAACTTCCCTCCCAACTGGCCCCTTTGAGCCCCTCTCAGTGACGTTGTCTAAAAAACGCTGGCTGGAATAAGGGGAACTACTTCTATGCTGGACACCTAGGATTCTGTGCTCATTTGAGACATTTCTCAAAGAGAAGATGGCTGGGATCATGGTAATTGCATCCCTTCGCTTGAGGACTTAAGTTCTGCATGCAAACCAGTTGAGTCCGGTATCACAGTGTAGTTCTTTGCTGATGAAGAAACAGAGACTTTGCTTTTCTCCAAAGAAATCACTAAGGACAAGCTGGGGTACAATGGGTTTAGGTCCACTGACTTTCATGGAGTGACATTAAATTACACCATCCGAGAAGAAGCACTTCCAATGGCTATTACTGCTCAGAAGAACATAGGAATTGCTAGATAGGATCACACTCTTGTCAGCTTCATCCATTCTCCTGTCTCCAAAAGTGAGGAGTAACAGCAGCATCAGCGTAAGGGAGAAGACCACTGAATTGGCCCTTTCTGGACGAACCTGAACAAGTTTCTTCCAAATCCAACTAAGTGAAAAATGGTAAGGGACTTCCTAAAGTTACCGAGAAGATGTAAATGCCCCATTTCTATATCCAGTTAATAGGAATTATGGTTCCGAAATGCATATGTTGCTCCTGAATTCCCCAATCAGCTTCGAATCGTGAATCCTCTAGCACCTGCAAATGAGTAACTGCACAACATAATAGTGGAAGAAAATCCTGATCTCTGATACAAATCACAGAGAGTAAGTTGAAGATTCAGTCCTAAATATAAATGGACCCTACTGTGACATCTCTATGGTTAGTAAGAGATTGAGTCGAAATGGACTTACCTAATTCACCGAGTAGATGAAGTCCGGAGAAGAGTACAGAAGAGTGCTGAGTCTTGTGTGCTTTTATACAGTCCCTGGGACTGCCTGGAGGATCTGCCATGTCATTTGTGGAGGAGGTCCGAATTAGTTACAAAACAAACTTGATTGCCTTGCTATGTCCTGCTTTGGATGGAGCTCTTTTCCTCAGGGGTTGTGATGATTGGGCTAATCACAGCCTCAGTGGGTGTGACATGCACGTTGCACTCTTCATCTTTCTTTCATCTTAAAATTGTACCGGCCAACTGCATTCCTCGTGTCATTCCACTGACTTCACGGGGGCTGCAGTGAGAATGAGCTTCAGGCTGTTTCTGAGTGGCATCAGTAGCACGACAGGCTCTGATGAAAGGAATCTAGTCTGGTCCTTTCCATTCATGCTGGTCATGGTTAGGGGCATGGGGCAGTTCATTCTAAACTGGCTAGGAAGTTGGGAGCCACTTTTTTGCGTTCTTAGGAACTAGGTCTTAACTCTATTTGAAGGAAAATGAAACAGCCCCGAAGTGTGTGGCTTTTAGTGATAACCTGATTCACAGAATGGTGCAAGGGAGCTTGTGCTCCGTTTCATTTATAATGACTTTCTTACTTAATGCACAGGTGTCTAATCCCCAGAACAATGTATTAGTGTTCCAAGAATATAGCACTTTTCATGTGTGAAACACCAGTGAGTGTTTGTGAGGGGCTTTGAAATCTTGAGGGAACTTCCAGCTTCTCACCCTGACTCTCTCTGTTGGATAGGGCTAGAAACAGAGGCAGGTTGAGGTGAAGGTCACTTGGGGATCAGTGGCTGAATCTGAAATACACTTCTCATTTCTCCTACCACAGGTAGAATGAGCCTCTGTAAGAGTTACTCCCAGGTCAGGGAGGTATCTGGAAGCCGTGGACGGTAAGTGTCCACCCAGGTTCAGGAAATAGAGGGTAGTATTGGCATGAAGAGTCCCAACCATTGGGGTTCATTTCTGACCCTGCCAATCACTCCTCTCTGACCTCCAACTGAATGTGTCTCCGTTGACCTGCGGGGTAAACAGGTATAATTATAACCCTCAGGGTGGATTGTCTGAGGCTTCCTCTGATCTAAGCATTTCAAAGCACTTCACAAACGCTCATCAAGTGTTATAGGGCCAAAGAACTGTATTTCTTATAGCAATCATAACTTTTTATTAGCATTAGACGTTCCAAGCTTGAGGATTAGATTGACTTTAAAAATGCATGTCAAGTTCTCAGATGTCATTCCGGTACTCGGCTCCTGATTTCTTTAGCCTCCGAAATTGGGGCTCTTTGATTTTCGTTACTGTTCCTTTGCATTTCCCTTTTAGATATATTGTAAAGTTGAAGGGTAGATGCTGAGCCAGTGAAATCAATGGGAAACATCAGTTCCTGCATCTTTATCCATAAGTAGCCCAGAGCACTGGGTCTTGTGAGGCACTTCAGCTAATAAAGTTAAGGAAGAAGCACAAGAAAGATAGAGATAAGGAGAACTTCTTCAACAGTCACATTGCGTTGGGATTAGATGCGATTAGTTGGCAGAATATTCCCAGATATGTTATCTGGCCCATACAGTTTTCAGAGGAAAGAGAGCTGCAGGATGTAATGTGCTCCTCGCCCCATGTGGAATTAGGAGCAAACTAATTGTCAAACACAGAGGAAAAAAATTCTGTGAACGGAAGGAGTTCCCAAAGTTTGGTTTGTAACTAATTGGGCCTTCAGGAAGAAAGGGCCTCTCAAGTCCATCCCCAGCCTAAAAACCTGTCCAAAACCACTCATGACTCAGGGGTCTTCTATCAGCTTTATCTAATTCTCCAATGTGAACTAGGGAATCCTGTTCAACTCGCTCTCTCCATAACCATTCAGGCGATGTGCTACTGATCCTTTTATTTAAGGAAGCCTCTTGCACAGACACTCTGTGATTCTGAACAGTGGGAGGGGTTTGGGGCATTTGCTGTTTCCCCTCATCCCCCCTCCCCCCATTCTTGAGTTGCAGGCATTTATATCTTCATAATTTAGAACAGGGGCATGCGGCCCATCAGGGTAATCTGCTGTCAGGCTGTGAGACATTTTGTTTACATTGATCGCCCGCAGGCATGACTCCCCACAGCTCCCAGTGGCTGCAGTTCTCCTTTCCTAGCCAATGGGAGCTGCAGCTGTCTTTCCTCTTTCTCTTTCTTCTGAAAACTTGGTGGGACAACTACATTCCTTCAATCATTCTTCTAACTTCATAGATGCTTCACTGGGATATCCAGAAGCCTTGAATGGGAACTGTCCAATGCAGTTCAGGAGCAATGGGAAGTATGGGGAGGAGTAGTCACAATGACTCGTTTTATTGCTGACTCTGCCACTTGCTCCCTGCGTAACCTTCATCTCAATATGGTCTCTCAACCATTTTTTGGTTTCTTTCTGAAAATCCTGTCTCTCTCTCCCTGCCTCCTGCACCCCTTCAGAGAGAGCCCGCTCCCTGGAAGGTGGGTTGGGAACGCATCGGCCCACTGTGGAGTCCCAGACTCCCCGTGCCCTGGCCAGGGAGGAGTGGAGGAGCTGCGTATGGGAGAATCCCATCAATCGAATAATACAACCGGCTCCAAAGACAAGTCAGACAGCACCTATGGCTCTGCGCACACCTGCTTCGCACGTCTGCGGAGCCGCGGCCCAGAACCCCCGAGGAGGCTGCGCGGTGCAGGGCGCCTACCCCTGCTGGTGGCAGCAGCACAAATATCAAGGTGGCGCGTCTCGCTGCCCTTGGTAACAGCTATTCCTCAGCTGCAGGGAGCTGCTGCTGCTTTGCCGCCACCCCCAATCTCTGTCCCTGCTTTCTAGGCCGTCATGGCTGCAAAAAAATCTGCTAGTGGCCGCATTTCAGTAAGGCTGGATTAAATGAACTTTACAAATGCACGTTAAGGTTTCTGATGTCATACCAATACTCAGTGATGATTCCTAGCCTCAGAGTGTGGGGCTATTTGATTTTCATTCCACAAAGTTTTACATTTCCATTTCTTTAACAAACGTTCCCTTGTAATGCTCAAGGGGCAGATCCTGAGCCACTGCACCTTAGTAGAGCTTGTGACAAAGCTCTGTCTTTGCCTCCGTGGGTCCCGCGTTTCCTGGTGGATTTCGCTAGCCTCAGAGACTCACTGTTACCCTCCACGTAACCCTTCTCTCTCTAGAGACAAGGGTCACAGTCTACTGAGCCATTTTCATCATAAGCCAGTGAGGGGGGTGAGAAGAAGTTATCTTTCCTTGCACAGTCTCTGTTGTCTCCCAGTCTCAGTGATTAATCCGGATCAAAGGTGGTGGTGGGAGAGCCGGGCCCACCCACTACTCCGATCTCCAGCCCAGGGACCCTAATAGTATCAGTTATGGTAGCTGACCTTTTAGAAACATGACATGTACAATTCCCTGGGCTACGTCCCCCACAGCAGCCCTCACTTCCTCAAGCTCCACTTTACCCTTACATCAGGGCCTCCTTCCTTGTGCCTGATATGGTGTGTACTACTCAGGCTCTCCAACAGCGCAACTTCCTCCCACAGCTCCTGACATGCACACCCACCTGACTGACTGGGAGGCTTTTAATTAGTTTCAGCCAGCCCCTGATTGGCTTCAGGTATCCCAATCAACCTAGCATTCTCCCTGCCTTCTGGAAAGTTCTTAATTGGCCCCAGGTGTCTTAACTGACCTGGAGCAGCTGCCATTTCACTTATCCTGGTAGCAGGGATCTGTTTAGACTGAAGCTAATATATCTATCTCCCAGTACTTTTCTATAGCCATCTGGCCTTGCCCCGTCACAAGCTCCATAGACGTCATTGACTTCTGTGCCTTAAAACTGAGCTAAGCCATTTTATGCTGCTCGAGTTAGAACCAATCCTATTGGAGGCGTACTTTCCACTTCAAAACTCATTCTAATAATGGCTGAAAAGCTTTCTGTCAGAGAAGAGTCTTGCACAATTCTGTAGGTTGGTCAGTCTTTCAATTAATCACGTCTAATCCCACAGCAGTGTGACCTTTGAAGAAGTTCTCCTTATCTCTGTCTTCCTTGTGCTTCTTCCTTATCTTATTTGCTGAAGTATCTCAGAAGTCCCAGTGCTTTTGGCGACTCATGGATAGAGATGGAGTAGCTTATGTTTCCCACTGATTTCACTGGCTCAGCATCTACCCTTCAACTTTACAATATATCTGAATGGGAAATGCAAAGGAACAGAAACGAAAATCAAAGAGCCCCAATTTCGGAGGCTAAAGAAATGAGGAGCTGAGCACCTGAATGACATCTGGGAACTTGACACGCATTTTTAAAGTCAATCTAATCCTCAAGCTTGGAACATCTAAGGCTAATAAAAAGTTATGATTGCTATAATGAATACAGTTCTTTGGCCCTATAACACTTGATGTGCGTTTGTGACGTGCTTTGAAATGCTTAGATCAGAGGAAGCCTCAGACAATCCACCCTGAGGGTTATAATTATACCTGTTTACCCCGCAGGTCAACGGAGACACATTGAGTTGGAGGTGAGACAGGAATGATTGGCAGAGTCAGAAATAAACCCCGATGGTTGGGACGACTCATGCCAATACTACCCTCTATTTCCTGAACCTGTCTGGATAGTTACCGTTCATGGCTTCCAGATACCTCCCTGACCTGGGAGTAACTCTTACAGAGGCTCATTCTGGATATTTTTCTATTTTGTTTTGATAATTTTAGGAGGAACTTTTGGGTGAAAGATCTTCTCATCTACGTGTGAACAATGATCAACCATCAAAACTCTTCCAGTGCCCTTTAACTCTTTTTATTTGAAGGGGTTGGCTCAGTGGTGGATATTTACACTTCAGCAGACATAAATTGTCTTGTAAAAAATTTTTCCCATTTTGAATTCTATATTGAGGTTTTTTTCTTTCCGTACACATAAAAAATTTTCAAAAGTACACACTTACAATTCCTTTGCACCATTCTTATCCTCAGGTATAAGAAGGCCATGTGGTGGACATAACCTGTGCTGTACCTCATTTCACAAACCAGAAAGAATTCACTACCGTTGCGTTACTCTGTCCTACTACAGAGATGTATTTCTAAGAAAAGAAAAAGTAGTACACACGGGGCATGTGGTGACTTCATCCTGACAGGTGCTTTGACTTAAAGCAAGTTTGTGATGGTTGAATTACATATGGAGATTTCCAAGGCCACCGCACTCGTGGAGAAAATTGAAACTGACAGACTTGTAATTCCTATGGGGAATTATTATCCTCATGTTTAAGAAGACACAGTGAAAGTGGATCAGAACATTAGCCATTTTCTTTAATTGTTGGTGCTTAGATCCAAGGATACAAACATTTTTAACCCGACATGTTACTAAGCTTGTCTTGGAACACAGTGTAAGAGGGATCAACCTAGGGCTCAGCCTGTGGTAGGATGCGTCAGAAGTATTAGGGTGTATTTCTGTTTCTGCAGCTGAGCCCTATGTGACCTTCAGCTCAAGGTGTCTCTGTTTTTAGGCCTATCAAACATAGCAAGTCAGGGTGTTAAGGCTGAAAGTTCTTCAGCGTGCTTCAAACTCAAGATTTCAAAGCCCCTCACGAACATGCACTAGTGTTTCACACACGGAAAGGGTAGTATTCTCAGTATATTAATAAATTGTTGTGGGTATTACACAACTCCACATTGATTAACAGAGTCATGATAAAAAAAATGGAGGCCAAAGTCACTAGTATCCTTCTGTGAATCAGGTTATCACTTAAAGCCACCCAATTTGGGGCTGTTTCATTTTCATTGAAAGAGAGTTTTGCATTTGGTATTGTGACGGGGCAAGGCCTGCTGGCTATAGAAAAGTAGTGGGAGATAGATATATTAGCTTCAGTCTAAACAAATCCCTGATACTAGGCTCAGTGAAATGGCAGCTGCTCCAGGTCAATTAAGACACCTGGGGCCAATGAAGAGCTTTCCAGAAGGCAGAGAGGAACCTAGGTTGATTGGGACACCTGAAGCCAATCAGGGGCTGGCTGAAACTAGTTAAAAGCCTCCCAGTTACTCAGGTGGGCGGTCATGTCAGGAGCTGTGGGAGGAAGCTGCGCTGTTGGAGATATTGAGCAGTACACACGATATCAGGCACAAGGAAGGAGGTCCTGATGTAAGGGTGAAGTGGAGCCTGAGGAAGTGGGGGCTGCTGTGGGGAAGAAGCCCAAGGAATTGTACGTGTCATGTTTCTAAAAGGTCAGCTACTATAGCTAATACTATTAGGGTCCCTGGGCTGGAGCCCGGAGCAGAGGGAGGGCCCAGGCTCCTCCCCTTTGCTCCCCTGATTAATGACTCAGACTGAGAGACAACAGAGACTGTGCAAGGGAGGATAGCTTCTCTTCACCTCCCTCGCTGCTTATGTTGAAAATGGCTCAGTAGACTGTGACTCTTGTCTCTAGAAAGAGAAGGGTTATGTGGAGGGTCAGAGTGAACCTCTGAGGCGAGCAAAATCCACCAGGGAAAGCGGGATCCATGAAGACAAGGACAGAGCTTTCTCTTATTGGAAAATGCAGGTGCTCTCTTGGTGTAAATCAGCACAGCTGATTCAACTTCAAAGAACTTCAAGTGGTTGCTTGAAATCAAAGGAAGATATTTCTGCCTTCCTCCCTGCACATGGGACCCACTCTTGAGGACACATTTTACACTTTGAACAACATTCTGGTTCTGGCAGGAATGTTTTCTGCAACATGCCCTGTGGTTGGTCAGATTTTATCTCAAATCTCATCACACAGCTGTCTCCTCCTTCTCCAAGAATACATGATTTTCGTCTCTCCTGGTCTTGTTGCTGGTCTCAGTCAGCTGAATTGTCTTACAACACCTCAACTGCCCATGCCCCTACCCACGACCAGCATGAATGGAAAGGACCAGACTAGATTCCTTTCATCAGAGCCTGTCATGCTAACGGTGCCACTCAGAAGCAGCTTGAAGTTCCTTCTCTTGCAGCCCCCATGAAGTCAGTGGAATGAGACGAGGAACGCAGTTGGCCAAAACAATTTTAAGATGAAAGAAAGATGAAGAGTGCAACGTGCATGTCACACCCACTGAGGCTGCGATTAGCCCAATCATCACAACCCCTGAGGAAAAGAGCTCCATCCAAAGGAGGACATAGCAAGGCAATCAAGTTTGTTTTGTAACTAATTCGGACCTCCTCCACAAATGACGTGGCAGATCCTCCAGGCAGTCCCAGGGACTGTATAAAAGCACACAAGACTCAGCGCTCTTCTAAACACTTCTCGGGACTTCATCTCCTCAGTGAATTAGGTAAGTCCATTTCAACTCAATCTCTTACTAACCACAGAGATGTCACAGTAGGGTCCATTTCTATTTAGGACTGAATCTTGCCCTTACTCCCTTTGATTTTTGATCAGCGATCAGGATTTTCTTCCACTTTTATGTTGTGCAGTTACTCACTTGCAGGTGCTAGAGGATTCATGATTCAAAGCTGTTTGGGGAATTTAGGAGCAACATATGCATTTGGGAAACATAATTTCTGTTAACTGCAAATAGAATCGGGGCATTTACATCTTCTCGGTAACTTTAGAAAGTCCCTTACCATTTTTCACTTAGTTGGATTAGGAAGAAACTTGTTCAGGTTAATCCAGAAAGAGCCAATTGAGTGGTCTTCTCCTTTACGCTGATGCTGCTGTTATTCCTCACTGTTGGAGACAGGAGAATGGATGAAGCTGATAAGTGGTGTGATCCAATCTATCAATTCCTATGTTCTTCTGAGCAGTAATACCCATTGCAGGTGCTTCTTCTCGGATGGTGTTATTTAGTGTCACTCCATGGAAGTCAGTGGACCTAAACCCATTGTACCCCAGCTTGTCCTTCGTGATTTCTTTGGAGAAAAGCCAAGTCTCTGTTTCTTCATCAGCAAAGCACTACACTGTGATACCGAACTCAACTGAGTTGCAATGCAGAGGTGAAATCCTCAAACGAAGGGATTCAGTTACCATGAAACCAGCCATGTTCTCTTTGAGAAATGTCTCAAATGAACACAGAATCCTAGGTGTCCAGCAGAGAAATAGTTCTCCTTATTCCAGTTGGTGTTTTTTTAGACAACGTCATTGAGAGGGGCTCAAAGGGGCCGGTTGGGAGGGAAGTTGAGTGCGAGTGGACAAGAGGCGTAGAAAGAGGATATAGGAAGAAATAGGTGGCCATGAACATAGGGACTAAGGAAACTTACCTCTCTCTCTCTCTCTCGGGCCCCAGGAAGACCTCGCTGCAATAGTAACTGAGATTTGAAGCCTTTCATCCACTGGCACTTGTACCTTCTCTTTACTCTAGTCCCTGGTGTGTGTGTTACAGGTTTACCTCCATCCCAGAAAGATGACTTTCTCCGGCCTGTGCTATCCAGAATGCGGGGTGGCCCGGCCCAGTCCAGTCACTGGCAGCTGCAACGTGCCGTGCGTTCGGCAGTGCCCTGACTCCGAAGTGGTGATCAGACCCTCACCGGTGGTCGTGACCCTCCCGGGACCAATTCTCAGCAATTTCCCTCAACAGAGTGGAGTGGGAGCCATAGGAGCACCTGTGGTCGGACCCGGTTTCGGGGGCTCCTTCGGTCCTGGGGGATTGTACGGCTATGGAGGCCATTACGGAGGATGGTATGGTTTAGGGGGCTATGGTGGTTATGGTGGCCCTTGGGGTTATGGGAGATGTGGTTATGGGGGATTAGGCGGTTACCTGGGCGGTTATGGTTACGGGGCGGGAATATGCGGTTCTGGGGTATCTTGCCATAGGTACCTCAGTGGAAGCTGTGGGCCATGCTAAAGCCAGCAGGAACATCCGTGGATGAAGGAAGAACCTGGAAATGAACAGCAAGATCCAGATTCACCGCTGACCTTTTGGGCATGGCTTTCAGAAGTGCTGTGCAAACATGGCTCCACTTGAAGTCAGTGGGAGCTGTGTGCGCTCAGCACCTTGGTCTGAGAGCCATGCTGCATTTCTGATGTTACGCTTTAGGACTCTTTCTGAGTGGGAAAAAGAGACCTTGCTGTCAAACAGAATTAGGCCATATATGTTCTATCCTTTTCATCAATCCGTACCTCTGGTGTCTTGCTTTGACCTTTGGTGCCGCAGATGTCTAATGGAGAAGCTGCATAGTTCCTGCGTCTCTTTTGCTTTGTCTAATTACACATGGATTGGGGTAAAACAAAAAACTTAAATTGGTTATAAAGGAGATTCGTTTGTCAACCTCTGCAGCTGCACCAATGCAAAAAGAACATTGTGTCTGAAATACATCCCATTGAGGCCTTTGATCAGTCGCAGCTCTCCTTGAATCACTGGAAATACATTCTTTCCGCTCTGTACTATTTTTTCCTGTAACTCTGTACTGCCAATTGCATTTGCATTAAAACCTATGCTGCATCATAAGATCAGTCTCTGGTTCTCTTTGTTCCTCCCTCCTCGTTTAAAAATTGCGCTGGAGGAGATTCATCCCTTTATCAGCGGCAGCACCAGGTGCTTCTCAAGTTGCACCTTTTCAAAGCCATGGAGTGATCGGAACCACTGAAGCACTTCAGTTCACAGCATTATGAGAGTCGTCCTTACCTTGGTGGAGTTCCTCCTTGGTTTATCTGTTTTAGCAAAGACTCTTTTCCTGCAAAGACCAGACAGCTTTTCCATTTAAGAATGGAAGTTTTCCTATGGTTTGAAGAACACCAGTCACATGGTCCACAGTAAAAGTGTTTGTGAATCTTTGTGGGATAACGACCCAGGTTTTCGGAGGGAAAAGCCAAGTGGCCACCAAATGGCTTGATTAAGGCAAGGTTAACTGGAGCCCCAACTCCTTGATTGGCAGAGCAATGTTTTCAGGAGAAGGATGATTTTGCTTCTGGAATGCTTTGAAGTTTAGCTCTTCACGAGAAAGGTCTTCTCAACCTGAACTCCACAGGCCACCCACCCTATTCAATGGAGCCTGCCTTCCCCTGGCTTTGGGTGTTTCAATAGGGATTATTCATACAGACAAATGCTGGGAAAACTTTGGTAACCTGGCCATTTGTTATGGGTACTATATACGACAGAAAATAACGTATTGCCTCTAGATAAATTTATCCACCCTTAATCAGTTCTTTTGAATCCTTGTTTCTACCTTTCTCCTAAAATGCTACCGTTTCAAAGAAGTATAAATGTGTAGAATTTTTATCAATAATGCTTGGGATTCGTAGTCCATGAAAAAAATATCACGCAGAACAAGGCTGGGATAGCATTAATAATGCTGGTTTCCTTCTTAAGATGTAACTTCTACTTACAAATGAGTTCAGTCCAGCATCACAGTGCGGTGCTCTGGTTTGTAAACCGTAACGAGACACCAGTACTAGCTGATGAAAGAACAAAAGTGCGATTTTTTCTCTTTACAAAAAAACCCACTAAACACCATCTCCTCCCCGGGTGTAAATCTGCAGTGTTCCGCTGGCTTCACACTGGAGCTGCACTAAGTTAGACCAGATGAGGCTCTGCACGTAGAATTACTTCTGCACACGAGAACATAATTGCCAGGCTGCAAAAGACGAGAACAACCAGTCTTCCCACAGCGGCACACCACGGGGAAGACAGACCAAGCCCAAGCCCAGCCAGCCAGCTCCATGACAGAAATGCAGGGAGGAGATAGGGGATCTTAGAGTTCCCAAGAGGGAAGGGTCAGCCCTCTCCCACCCGAGATCCCAGTGCCAAGATGGAGGGATGCCCTTAACCCCGGCCGAGATCTAACTATGGAAGAAAGGAATTTCTTCCTCCAGATGAACTGCTTGAAGGTCGAAGCAGAGGAGAGGAGAGGAGAGGAGAGAGGTGAAGCGCTTGAAGGCGAAGTGCCTGGAGGCAGAAGCGGAGGCGAATCATTTGGAAGTGGAAGAGAGGAAAGAGGCAAAGCGCTTGGAGGGAGAAATGGAGCTGACGTGTTTAGGGCTGGAAAAGGCTAAGCTGGGTCAACCAGGTAGCCCTCACGGTCCTTCTTCAGGTACCGCTGCCCATTCCAAGAAATTCCCCACATACAAGCTCGGTGATGATACAGAAGCCTTCTTAGAAAATTTTGAGAGGGCCTGCCTTGGGACTCTTTGGTTTTTGTTACGGTACCTTTGCATTTCCCTTTTATACATATTTTCCAGTTGAAGGGAAGATGCTGAGCCAGTGAAATCAATGGGAAACATGAACTACTCCATCTCTATCCATGAGTAGCCAAGAGAACTGGGTCTTGTGAGATACTTCAGCAAATAAAGATAAGGAAGAAGCACAAGAAAGGTAGAGATAAGGAGAACTTCTTCTTCCACGACAACAAAGTTTGGTTCCGACCTGAGCAGCATAAAATGCCTCAGCTCGGTTTTAAGGCACAGAAGTCAGTGAAGTCTATGGAGCTCTACTAATGTTCAGTGGCTCAGCATTTGCCCCTTGAGCATTACAAGGGAATGTTTTTTGAAGAAATGGAAATGTAAAACTTTTTGGAATGAAAATCAAATAGCCCCAAATTCTGAGGCTAGGAATCATCACTGAGTATTGGTATGACATCAGAAACCTTAACGTGCATTTGTAAAGTTCGTTTAATCCAGCGTTACTCAGGGGCTCTGGGCTGCCCCTCTGGAGACATGTGGGGCAGGTGTGCGCAGAGCCAGAGGTGCTGTCTGTCTTGTCTGTGGTGTCGGTTGTAGTATTCGATCGATGGGTCTCTCCCATGCACAACTCCCCCACTCCCACCTGGCCAGGACACAGTTGAGAAAGCCCTTTAATTCTAATCCACAATTTGGGGGCATATAATCCAAGGAAAAAATTCTACTATTAAAATAATACATCCCTGTGCACACACACAACTTTAATGAGCCTCAGATGCTTTGAAGTCCTGTGATTTCAGGAAGCCTGTGATTATCAAGCAGAATATCACTATTCGATCTGGTTGATGTGGAGGTGAACAAGCACACTGAGGCGAAGGTTACACAGGGAGCGAGTGGCAGAGTCAGCAATAAAACCAGTCACAGTGATTACTCACCCCCTGCTCACCACTGCTCCTGAGCTGCATTGGACGGTTTTCGTTCAGGGCTTCCGAATCTCCCACTGCACCATCAGTGAAGTCAGTCGAATGATCCCAGCAATGTAGCTGACCCATACAGTTTTCAGAGGAATGAGCTGAATGGTGTAATGTGCACCTCACCCCAAGTGGAGTTAGGAACAAACTCATCATCAAAACTACGGAGGAAAATAATTCCATGATTGGAAGGAGTTCTCAAAGCTTGGTTAGTAACTGTCAAGGTTCCTTCCCCACTCTGAACTCTAGGGTACAGATGTGGGGACGTGCATGAAAACCTCCTAAGCTTACTTTTACCACTTTAGGTGAAAACTTCCCCAAGGTACAAATTAATTTTACCCTTTGCCTTTGGAATTTCCACTGCCACCACCAAACTTTAACTGGGTTTACTGGGAAACGTAGTTTGGACACTTCTTTCCTCCCAAAATCCTCCCAACCCTTGCACCCCACTTCCTGGGGAAGGTTTGGTAAAAATCCTCACCAATTTGCACAGGTGACCACAGACCCGAACCCTTGGATCTTAGAACAATGAAAAAGCATTCAGTTTTCTTACAAGAAGACTTCTAATAGAAGTAAAGGAATCACCTCTGTAAAAGTAATGAGATTCAAAACATAGAGAATCCCTCTAGGCAAAACCTTAAGTTACAAAAAAGACACACAGACAGGGATAGTCATTTTATTCAGCACACCTGTTTTCTCAGCCATTTAAAGGAATCATAATCTAACATATACCTAGCTAGATTACTTACGAAATGTTCTAAGACTCCATTCCTGTTCTGTCCCCGGCAAAAGCATCACACAGACAGACCCAGACCCTTTGTTTTTCTCCCTCCTCCCAGCTTTTGAAAGTATCTTGTCTCCTCATTGGTCATTTTGGTCAGGTGCCAGCGAGGTTAATTTAGCTTCTTAACCCTTTGCAGGTGAGGGGATTTTTCCTCTGGCCAGGAGGGATTTTAAAGGGGTTTACCCTTCCCTTTATATTTCTGACAGTAACTAATTGGGTCTTCAGGAACAAAGGGTCTTTCAAGTCCACCCGCAGCCGAAAAAACTGTCTAAAACCACTCATGACTCAGAGGTCTTCTATCAGCTTTATCTAATTCTCCAGTGTGAACTAGAGAATCCTGTTCAACTCGCTCTCGCTCTCTAAACCATTCAGACGATGCGCTAGGGATCCTTTTATTTTAGGACAGCCTCTTGCACAGACACTCTGTGATTTTGAACAGTGGGAAGGGTTTGGGGGTTTTGTTGTCTGTCCCCGTCCCCGTCCATCCCCCTCCCTTCCACATTATTGAGTTTCAGGCGTTGGTTTCTTCATGGTTTAGACATTAAGGCCTGGATTTTCAGAGCAAGACATGGAGATGGGACACGAGAGCCTTTTGATTTTAGTAGGAACTTGTGCATTCAAATCCCTTCGGGAGCTCTGACAAATCTCACCCCCAATTTTGCATTTTGGGTTTAGGAAGAAAGTGTCTAAATTTCCTCCATAAAGGACTAATTCATTATTCTTCTGCTGCCTTCTGAAGCAGCTGGTAAGTGATACTCATTAAGACAGGATACTGGCTCTGATGGGCCACTCGTCTCTTGCAGCCTGGCAATTACTACATTCTCATGTGCAGAAGTAATTCTAGGTGCAGAGCTTCATCTGTGGATTAATGTAGATTTACAGCAGGGGAGGACATGGTGTTTTGTGTTTTGTTTTGAGTAAAAAATCCACCACTTTGGTTTAGTCATCAGCAAGTGTTGGTGACTTGCTAAGGTTTACAAACCAAAGAACCGCATTGTGATGCTGGATTGAATTCATTTGTAAGTAGAGGTTACATCCTGGTAAGGAAACTGGCATTAATAATGCTATCCCAGCCATGTTCTGCGTGATATTTGTTTTAATGGACTGGAAATCACAACCATTAACGATACAAATGATAATGATACATATTTGTTGCCGGCACCCAGTGCCGAGAGGCTGAACAAAAGCTTGAGTGGTTCGTTACCCGGTGTGCTACACCCAATAATCACAACGGGGTGGAGAAGCAGAAAAGTTTATTTGCAGCTGCAAAAAGGTACAGGGAGAATAAAATCTCAAATCCTGCACACAGAGCAGGAAGTTACACAGGCTTTTATACATCCTTTTTCCCAGCATACTTATCCAATAGCAAGCTGTCCCAAGTATTCATATAGCCAGCCAATCCAGTTCCCAGCTAGTTCCCTGATTCTCTGTATCATTTGTTAAACTCTACATAAAGCTGCTTTATTCAGCATTGTTCTTTCATATCTCCCCTGTTTGGCCTTGCTTAGTTTCAGGCAGTCTGACTCTGCAACATACTGTTGCAGATTCTCAGCATAACTGCTGTGTGTGCCTCCAGGCGGGGGGGCCAAGGACACTTGGGCCTAGTACGCAGAGCTGCTGCGAGTGCCTCCAGGCAGGAGGGGGGGCCAAGGACACCGGGGCCTAGTGCGAGGGGGCTTCATCGACACTTGTGGTCTTCCATCCCCTCGAGTTACCTAGTGGCCATGCCCCAGTGTCCCCAACAACTCCCCCCTTTGAGAACACTCAACAGCCTTGGCTCTGAGTTTTCTCACTTGGGCTACTTATTTCTTTACAATATGACTTTGCATAAGCACTTTGTGATAGCCCGAAGAGAAGGACTTATTAACTTTTGCAAAAGGGCCCTGACACATGATACTGCACAGCATAATACCAGTAATACAAGCAATACAGGAAAGAGAATTTTCAATAGCAGGCTAAATAAACCACCCAGACAAGACGACAAACCCCAGCCTGAAAACAAGGTTTGCAACCAATTGTTTTCTGGGGCAGTATAGGCAACCTGTGCTCCGGCTCGGGCATGGGCCTCAGCCTGTTCCACCTTTTTATAGATTTTATAACTGCTATTATTTCTATACACACAACATTGGGGCCCGACGAGGGCACAAACCCCTCCTTGGGATGCCAAGAGATAGTTCAAAGCCAGCCTGTTTTGGAGGGAAAACGTGTTGAGCTGCTGTACCTTTTTATTTAAAGTTTTTATTGCTGACCCTAAATTACTAACCGAGTTTTTTAACTTTAAGGCCACTTTTTAAATACCATCTGCAGCCTTACAGTATAGCAGCCTATGCATGCCAGGGCTGGCCCGGTAAACAGTGGCGCTATTCCCAGTACAGAGCACCCTACCAGCTTCTCGGTTGTGAGGGTATTTTTATATTGCCCTCCAATGCCTTCGTCAGTCGCCGCAGGGTCTTTTCTCGTGACTCAACAGAGGTGTCTCGGGCATTTCTAATCTTTCCTTTGGGCAGTGTGGCAGTTATGGAAAGATGAGGAACTCCATGAGCTATATAACAGCTACCTGTCCAGTTGGCTGGCAGCACCTTGTAAGCCTTTCGGCCACATACAAAATAGTGACTCTGTAGGGCCCAGTAAGGACTGTTTCTTAAGGGGATTCCTGGGATATTTAGGGCTGCTTTGGCTGCTTTTTTAAACAATTTATATGCCCCTAAGGGGGCATCCCATCCTCCTGATTGGGTACAAGTGGGGGCATTTTTAATTGTGCCATTTAAATTACACTTGCCCATTTGCTCTTGCCCATTTGCCTAATTGCTCTTTCCCACAGGATGCCCATAGTGATCAGATTGGTTTTGGGTAAAACATAACACTCCCTCAGTGAGTACTGCAACTGAATACTCCTGGTCCTGATAGGTGGCTTGCTGTAAAGAGGTCTTGTTCCAGAACGGTGAGTCCGTTCTTTCCTGCTCTTTGGTGGTGGCTAATTCTGCTAGGGTCAAGGGCAGCATGTCAAGGGGCATTCCCGTTTTGGGGGATAGTGGAGTTGGAGCACATACCCAGCAATCAGTCTGGTTTGTTAAATTAGCAACATGGTGCACAAGCAAAACAAAGGAGTTATGCTCTCGATATGCACAGTTTGGAAATACCAATACAGAGAATAACAATGTTACCCAATTAATTATGACCAGAGTCTTCCCAACCCAGGGTCTCCAGTACCTGCGTGGGCCCATTTTAGCATTAAGGTGCCCGCTATTTGTGTCTTTTAAACAGTAGCTTTAGCCCGAGATCGTCACTAGATGAGGAGTCAGCAGGTTGGATGGTCCACTGTTCTGCTGACGAGGGGGTAGGTACTGCCTTCAGACGAGAGTGATGGATCCAGTTCTTGTGTCCCTTGATCTTTGCCGCTGTATGGGAGATCAGCAGGACGGTATAGGGTCCTTTCCACTTTTCCTGGAGAGGCTCGTCTTTCCAGGTGCGAACAAGCACAGAGTCACCGGGCTGTAAGGAGTGAACGGGAGAGTCCAAGGGGAGAGGCTGGGAATCTTTGCTATACCTGTGAAAAGACAAGAGAACAGCAGACAGGGAACACATATACTGTGACAAAAAAACCATTACCCAACTCCCATTCCCCTGACAGAACCGGGGTGCCATTCATAGGCCATGCCCTTCCAAACATAATTTCAAAGGGACTGAGCCCTAATCTACCCTTTGGGAGAACGCGGATACGGAGTAGGATGAGGGGCAAAGCATCAGGCCATCGCAGTGAGGCTTCTTGGCACACTTTTGAGAGATGCCATTCAAGGGTCTGATTGGTATGCTCCACTACACTACTGGCTTGCGGTCTCCAGGGCGTATGGAGTTTTCAGGGGATCTGTAAGGCATGTGAGATGCTTTGAATGATTTTTGACGTGTAATGTGTCCCGTTGTCAGATTTCATCCACAGGGGGAGTTCAAAGCGAGGAACGATTTTCCTAACAAACTTGAGGGCCACTGTTCTGGCAGTGCAGTTACGGCATGGGAAGGCTTCTGGCCATCCGGTGAACCGATCCACTATAACAAGGAGATATTTGAACCCTTGGGTCCGGGGAAACTCAGTAAAGTCTATTTGCCACACTTGTCTGGGGCCCGGAGTGGGTTCTAGGGCAGCTGGTGGCACAGGATGTCCCGGTTGGGGGTTATTCTTTTGGCAGACTAAGCAGTCTGCTTGTACCTGGGCAGCCAGGGGTCGGAGTCCGGAAGTGATAAAATATTTTCCCATTAGTTGGATAAGTGCTTCCCTGCCAGCATGAGTGGTTTGATGTAGTTTCTGCAGCACTGGCCGGATTAGGCTCTTTGGTAAGAGGACCTTTCCTTCTGGGGAATGGAGCCATCCCTCCTTTCACAACAGCATAACCCGCCCTCTTTTGCCCATTTATTACAGTACTGCTACCATTAGTGTACCACTTATAATCTGCATTTGGGAGGGGTACATCCTTTAAATCCAGACGGCTGGAGTACTGGACATCTATGATCTCTAAACAGTCATGTTTCTGTTCCTCTGTTTCTGGCAAGAGGGTGGCTGGGTTAAGGGAGGGGCAAGGCTGTAAGGTGACTTCAGAGTTCTCTAACAGCTTAGCCTGGTACCGAGCAATCCGAGCCTGGGTGAGCCAAAGCCCTCCCTTTGCATCCAGTAAGGCTTGGACCATATGGGGAGTATAGATTTGCATAACCCCTCCCAATGTTAGCTTCTTTGCTTCCTCAAGCACTAGGGCAGTAGCTGCGACCGCCCGTAAACATGCCGGCCAACCCTTTGCAACCTGATCCAATTGCTTAGAAAAATAAGCCACGGGATGTCTCCATGCTCCTAACAGCTGTGTGAGCACTTCTAGGACCACCCCCCTTCGTTCATGTACATACAACTGAAACGGCTTAGAGAGATCCAGCAGGCCCAGAGCTGGGGCTTCCATTAATTTTCTTTTCAGGATTTTAAATGTCCTGTCAACCTCTGGGGTCCAATAGAAGGGGTCATGATCTGCTCCTTTTACACAGTCGTACAGGGGTTTAGCCCACAGTTCAAACTCTGGGATCCATATTCTTCAAAAGCCTGCCATACCCAGAAATGCCCTGAGCTGCTTACAATTATTTGGAGAGGAACTTGACAGATAGATTCCTTTCTTTTTTTTTCGCTTGAACGCTGACGCTCCCCTTGCCTTAGCTGTAACCTGATCCCTCTCCACCTCAGACAACAGGGTTCTCAGGAGGATATTACAGTCGTCTCAATCGGCTTGTGACTACTGAGGCACCCCTCAAAGACTGAAATAAACCTGCTTGCGTTCATTGAGAATTCCCCAGCCTGTGTTTTAAAAGCTGCTAAGTCTATTGCATTGAATGGCACATGGGTGTAAACTTGCATAGTGGTAGCCTGACGTCCGTCTGCCCCTGGGCAAGCCACAACAGTCTCGGTAAGCAAAGGATAGAGTCCCACCGAGGGGGCAATCTCTGTAACCCAAGGCATCCTACCCTTATACTGTGGGGGTGTGGCGGCCGAAGGGGACACCGGCTCTGCCATTACAGTGGGGGTGGGGGTCTGGGGACTAACATTAGCTGCTACCGAACCAGTCGGAGTCAGATTACAGCGCTGTAAAATATCTCGTTGAGTACATAAAGTCAGAAACAAATGCGCATACATATGTTCATTTCATTTCCTTGTTCTCTGACAGAACAGGAGTAACTGAAGGATCATGTTGTAATTAATTGACCCTCCTGGTGGCCACCACTCCTGGTCCTCTAGTTGATATTGAGGCCAGTCAACTGTACAGAATCGTTTTAATTGGCTCTTAGTCATCGGATCCGCACCAAATACCTTCCAGTTTGCTAGAATGCACTCTAGGGGCGTACACCGTGCCCTAACCTCTGAGCTCTGTCCCTGTCCCATACCTACAGGGTAACTCTGGGCGTCCCCAGGTTCCAACAGAGCATATAATCCGGATTTTAAAAGGTTCCTACCTTATCCAAGGGACCGGTTCTTCACTGTGGCCTGCAGCTGCACCTCCCCCATGTCTAAGGGACCAGTTCTTCACCGCCGTCCACAACAGCTTCTCCACTATATGAGTGCGTTGCACCGTTGTGCCCTCTGGGGTCGATCAAATCGCGTCTCCGCCGAGGCCCCCGATGAACTCACCGGTGCGCGCTGGGTGTCGGTTCTCGCCGCAATCCTCGACCTCCAGGAGGGGTCTGGGCAAGGCTAAATTGCAGCCTCGTCGCCCACCCAGGGATGCCAAAAGCTGTTGCCGGCACCCAGTGCCGAGAGGCTGAACAACAGCTTGAGTGGTTCGTTACCTGGTGTGCTACACCCAATAATCACAACGGGGTGGAGAAGCAGAAAAGTTTATTTGCAGCTGCAAAAAGGTACAGGGAGAATAAAATCTCAAATCCTGCACACAGAGCAGGAAGTTACACAGGCTTTTATACATCCTTTTTCCCAGCATACTTATCCAATAGCAAGCTGCCCCAGGTATTCATATAGCCAGCCAATCCAGTTCCCAGATAGTTCCCTGATTCTCTGTATCATTTGTTAAACTCTACATAAAGCTGCTTTATTCAGCATTGTTCTTTCATATCTCCCCTGTTTGGCCTTGCTTAGTTTCAGGCAGTCTGACTCTGCAACATACTGTTGCAGATTCTCAGCATAACTGCTGTGTGTGCCTCCAGGCGGGGGGGCCAAGGACACTTGGGCCTAGTACGCAGAGCTGCTGCGAGTGCCTCCAGGCAGGAGGGGGGGGCCAAGGACACCGGGGCCTAGTGCGAGGGGGCTTCATCGACACTTGTGGTCTTCCATCCCCTCGAGTTACCTAGTGGCCATGCCCCAGTGTCCCCAACATATTTATACGTCTTAGTGACAGCATTCTTTAGGACAAAGGGAATAAAAAGTATTAAAAATACCTTGTTGAATCTTTCTTTCTTTCTTTCTTTCTTTCTTTCTTTCTTTCTTTCTTTCTTTCTTTCTTTCTTTCTTTCAATTTTTTATTCTGCTGACCCATGTACCTTCAGTTTTCTGTTGCCTGCTGTGTGTTTCCAGTTTATCTCCAGAGCAGAAAGATGTCTTGCTTCAGAAACATGTGCAGTGACATTCCACAATGCATGCGTAACAGCGACAAGAAGCCAGACGTAAGGCAGTGCCCTGACTCTACAGTGCTGATCCAACCCCCACCGGCTGTTGTGACCTTCCCAGGAGCAATGCTCAGCTCTTTCCCAGGAAAGCAGAGTGGGATCCTCAGGAGCAGCTGACATCAGAGGTGTTGATGGGGGCGCATGTGGTGATGAAGACTTATAAGGTTATGGGTGGATGCTAAGGTTATGGGTGATCCTGTGGTAATGGGAGATTATCCGGTTTTGGGGGCCCATGCAGTTAGTAGGGGCTTTATGGTTATAGGGGCCCATATGGTGGTGGGGGATTATATGGTCACAGGGGTGCAAATGGTGGTAGGGGAATGCAGAGTTAGGTAGCAATAGGGCCATTGGTATCTTAATAGAAACTATGGGCCATGTTAATCCCAGCAGGCATATCCATGGGAAAAGAAAGAGCCATGAAATGAAAGGCACGATACAGATTCACATCTGAGCTGATAGGCCTGCCACATGTGTGAAGTAGACCGAACTCTGGCAATGATATAGACTCTTCTGCTTCAGGGTATCATCCATTAATGGAAATAAATGTGATTGATGGGGGAGAGTGAAAAAGTTATTCGATGGGCAGGGATCCCATATCTGTGATCTATTGGGTTTCTTGCAAGACCATGTATTCGAGACCTTTAATCATTTTTTTTGCTCTTCTCTGGACTTGTTTCCAATGTGTCCACATTTTTCCTGAAATGTGCCTCCCAGAGCTGGACACAAGACTCCAGTTGAGTCCTAATCAATGCGGAGTAGAACAGAAGAATTTCTTCTCGTGTCTTGCTTACAATACTTCTGCTCATACATCCCAGAATGATGTTTGCTATTTTTGCAACAGTGACACACTGTTGCCTCATATTTAGCTTCTGATCCACTATTACCCTCAGAACCCTTTCCTACCACTGCTTCCTAGGCAGTCATTTTCCATTTTGTATGTGTGCAACTGATTGGTCCTTCCTAAGTGGAATAGTCTGCATTTGTCCTTATTGAATTTCCTCCTATTTACTTCACATCATTTCTCCAGTTTGTCCAGCTCATTTTGAATTTTGATCCTCTTCTCCACAACACTTGCAACCCCTGCCAGGCTGGTCTCATCTGCAAACTCTATGAGTGTCATAATCTAAATCACTGATGAAGATATTGAACAGTATCGAACCTAGAACTGATCCCTTTGGGAGCCATTTTGTAATATTCATCCAGCTTGAGTGTGGACCTCGATAACTAATCTCTGGGAATGGTTTACCAACCTTTTATGCACCACCTTTTAGGAGCGCCATCTAGGTTATATTTTGCTCGTGTGCTTATGAGAAAGTCATGCAAGAAAGTATCAAAACCTTATTAAAATTAAGATATACCACATCTACCGCATGCCCCCTCTCCACAAGGCTTCTTACCCCGTCAAATAAGCCCCAGCAGAGCAATAGGAATGGAAACAGGGATTGGTTTTGGCTGAGGGCTCCAGAGAAGAAATTAAGAACATAAGAAAAGCCAAACTGGGTGAGACCAAAGGTCCATCTAGCCTAGTACCCTGTCTTTCATCAATGGCCAATGCTAAGTGCTTCAGAGGGAATGAACAGAACTAGTAACCATCAAGTGATCCATCCCCTGTCTCCCGTTCCCAGGTTCTAGGAAATAGAGGCTCGGGGCACCATCCATGTTCATCCTAGCTAATACCCACTGATGGACATGTCTTCCTTGAATTTATCTAGGGTTTTCTTTTTGAACCCTGCTCTAGTCTTGGCCTTCACAAAATCCTCTGGTAAAGAGTTCCACAGGTTGACAGTGCATTCTGTCAAGAAATACTACCTTCTCTTTGTTTTAAACCTGCTGCCTATTAATTTCATTAGGTGACCCCTAGTTTTTGTGTTATGAGAAGGAGTAAATAAGACTTCCTTATTTATTTTCTCCACCCCAGTCATCAATTTATAGACCTCTATCATATCTCCCCTTAGTCATCTCTTTTCCAAGGTGAAAGGCCCAGTCTTCTTAATCTCTCCTCATAGAGAAGCTGTTCTACACCCCTACTGCTTTTTGGTGCCCTTTTTAACCTTTTCCAATTCGAATATACCTTTTTGGAGATGGGGTGACCACATGTGCATGCAGTATTCAAGACATGGGTGTGCCATGGATTTATCTAGAGGCAAGAAGATATTTTCTGTCTTATAATGTTTTCCCAGCATTTGTCTTACTGAATACTCCCTACCGAAACACTCAAAGCCAGGGGAAGGCAGTCTCCATTGAATAGGGTGGGTGGTCTGTGGAGTTCAGGTTGAGAAGAGCTTTCTCGTGAAGAGCTAATCTTTCAAAGCACTCCAGAAGCAAAATCAGCCTGTCCTGAAAGTTGCTCTGCCAATCAAGGAGTTGGGGTTCCAGTTAACCTTGCCGAAACCAAGCCATTTGGTGGCCACTTGTCTTTTCCTTCCAAAAACCTGGGTCGCTATCCCGCAAAGACTCACAAACACTCTTACTGTGGACCATGTGACTGGTCTTCTTCAAACCATAGGAAAACTTCCATTCTTAAATGGAAAAGCTGTCTGGTCTTTGCAGGAAAAGAGTCTTTGCTAAAACAGATAAACCAAGGAGGAACTCCACCAAGGTAAGGATGGCTCTCACAGTGCTGTGAACTGAAGCGCTTCAGTGACTCCTATCACTCCATGGCTTTGAAAAGGTGCAGCTTGAGAAGTACCTGGTGCTACCGCTGATAAAGGGATGAATCTCCTCCATTGCGATTTTTAAACGAGGAGGGAGGAACAAAGAGAACCAGAGACTGATCTTATGATGCCGCAGAGGTTTTTAATGCAAATGAAATTGGCAGTACAGAGTTACAGGAAGAAATAATACAGAGCAGAAAAATGTATTTCCAGAGTTTCAAGGAGAGCTGCAACCGATCACAGGCCTCAATGGGATGTATTTCAGACAGAATATTCTTTTTGCATTGGTGCAGCTGCAGAGGTTGACAAACGAGTCTCCTTTATAACCAATTTAAGTTTATTGTTTTACCCCAATCCATGTGTAATGAGACAAAGCAAAAGAGAAGCAGGAATTATGCAGCATCTCCATTAGACATCTGTGGCAGCAAAGGTCAAAGCAAGATACCAGAGGTACGGATTGATGAAAAGGATAGAACATATATGGCCTAATTCTGCTTGACAGCAAGGTCTCTTTTTCCCACTCAGAAAGAGTCCTAAAGCGTAACTTTAGAAATGCAGCATGGCTCTCAGACCAAGGTGCTGAGTGCACATAGCTCCCACTGACTTCAAGTGGAGCCATGTTTGCACAGCACTTCAGAAAGCCATGCCCAAAAGGTCAAGGGTAAATCGGGGTCTTGCTGTTCATTTCCAGGTTCTTCCTTCATCCACGGACATTCCTGCTGGGTTTAACATGGCCCACAGCTTCCACTGAGGTACCTATGGCAAGATACCCCGGAACCGCATATTCCCCACCCATAACCATAACCGCCCAGGTAACCGCCTAATCCCCCATAACCACATCCCCCGTAACCCCAAGGACCACCGTAACCACCATAACCCCCTAAACCATACCATCCTCCGTAACGGCCTCCATAGCCGTACAATCCCCCAGGACCGAAGGAGCCCCCGAAACCGGGTCCGACCACAGGTGCTCCTATGGCTCCCACTCCACTCTGTTGAGGGAAATTGCTGAGAATTGGTCCTGGGAGGGTCACGACCACCGGTGAGGGTCTGATCACCACTTCGGAGTCAGGGCACTGCCGAACGCACGGCACGTTGCAGCTGCCAGTGACTGGACTGGGCCGGGCCACCCCGCATTCTGGATAGCACAGGCCAGAGAAAGTCATCTTTCTGGGATGGAGGTAAACCTGAAACACACACCAGGAACTAGAGTAAAGAGAAGGTACAAGTGCCAGTGGATGAAAAGCTTCAAATCTCAGTTACTATTGCAGCGAGGTCTTCCTGGGGCCCGAGAGAGAGAGAGAGAGGTAAGTTTCCTTAGTCCCTATGTTCATGGCCACGTATTTCTTCCTATATCCTCTTTCTATGCCTCTTGTCCACTCGCACTGAACTTCCCTCCCAACCGGCCCCTTTGAGCCCCTCTCAATGATGTTGTCTAAAAAACGCTGGCTGGAATAAGGGGAACTATTTCTATGCTGGACACCTGGGATTCTGTGTTCATTTGAGACATTTCTCAAAGAGAAGATGGCTGGGATCATGGTAATTGCATCCCTTCGCTTGAGGACTTAAGTTCTGCATGCAAACCAGCTGAGTCCGGTATCACAGTGTAGTTCTTTGCTGATGAAGAAACAGAGACTTTGCTTTTCTCCAAAGAAAACACGAAGGACAAGTACAATGGGTTTAGGTCCACTGACTTTCACGGAGTGACATTATATTACACCATCCGAGAAGAAGCACTTCCAATATGTATTACAGCTCAGAAGAACATAGGAATTGCTCGATGGATCACACCACTTGTCAGCTCTATCCATTCTCCTGTCTCCAAGAGTGAGGAGTAACAGCAGCATCAGCGTAAAGGAGAAGACCACTGAATTGGCCCTTTCTGGACTAACCTGAACAAGTTTCTTCCTAATCCAACTAAGTGAAAAATGGCGAAGGGACTTCCTAAAGTTACCGAGAAGATGTAAATGCCCCATTTCTATTTCCAGTTAATAGGAATTATGTTTCCGAAATGCATATGTTGCTCCTAAATTCCCCAATCAGCTTCGAATCGTGAATCCTCTAGCACTTGCAAGTGAGTAACTGCACAATATAATAGTGGAAGAAAATCGTGATCTCTGATACAAATCACAGAGAGTAAGTGCAAGATTCAGTCCTAAATATAAATGGACCCTACTGTGACATCTCTATGGTTAGTAAGAGATTGAGTTGAAATGGACTTACGAAATACACCGAGTAGATGAAGTCCGGAGAAGAGTTCAGAAGAGCGCTGTGTCTTGTGTGCTTTTATACAGTCCCTGGGACTGCCTGGAGGATCTGCCATGTCATTTGTGGAGGAAGTCCGAAGTAGTTACAAAAAAAACTTGATTGTTCCAAGCTTGAAGATTAGATTGACTTTAAAAATGCGTGTCAAGTTCTCAGATGTCATTCCGGTACTTGGCTCCTGATTTCTTTAGCCTCCGAAATTGGGGCTCTTTGATTTTCGTTACTGTTCCTTTGCATTTCCCTTTTAGATATATTGTAAAGTTGAAGGGTAGATGCTGAGCCAGTGAAAACAATGGGAAAGTTCAGTTCCTCCATCTTTATCCATGAGTAGCCCAGAGCATTGGGTCTTGTGAGGCACTTCAGCTAATAAAGTTAAGGAAGAAGCACAAGGAAGACAGAGATAAGGAGAACTTCTTCAACAGTCACATTGCTTTGGGATTAGATGCGATTAGTCGGCAGAATGATTCCAGAAATGTTATCTGGGCCATACAGTTTTCAGAGGAAAGAGAGCTGCAGGATGTAATGTGCTCCTCGCCCCATGTGGCATTAGGAGCAAACTAATTGTCAAACACAGAGGAAAAAAACTGTCCAATGCAGTTCAGGAGCAATGGGAGGTATGGGGATGAGTAGTCACAATGACTGGTTTTATTGCTGACTCTGCCACTTGCTCCCTGTGTAAACTTCATCTCAATATGGTCTCTCAACCATTTTTTGGTTTCTTTCTGAAAATCCTGTCTCTCTCTCCCTGCCTCCTGCACCCCTTCAGAGAGAGCCCGCTCCCTGGAAGGTGGGTTGGGAATGCATCGGCCCACTGTGGAGTCCCAGACTCCCCGTGCCCTGGCCAGGGAGGAGTGGAGGAGCTGCGTATGGGAGAATCCCATCAATCGAATAATACAACTGGCTCCAAAGACAAGTCAGACAGCACCTATGGCTCTGCGCACACCTGCTTCGCACGTCTGCGGAGCCGCGGCCCAGAACCCCCGAGGAGGCTGCGCGGTGCAGGGCGCCTACCCCTGCTGGTGGCAGCAGCACAGATATCAAGGTGGCGCGTCTCGCTGCCCTTGGTAACAGCTATTCCTCAGCTGCAGGGAGCTGCTGCTGCTTTGCCGCCACCCCCAATCTCTGTCCCTGCTTTCTAGGCCGTCATGGCTGCAAAAAAATCTGCTAGTGGCCGCATTTCAGTAAGGCTGGATTAAATGAACTTTACAAATTCACGTTAAGGTTTCTGATGTCATACCAATACTCAGTGATGATTCCTAGCCTCAGAGTGTGGGGCTATTTGATTTTCATTCCACAAAGTTTTACATTTCCATTTCTTTAACAAACGTTCCCTTGTAATGCTCAAGGGGCAGATCCTGAGCCACTGCACCTTAGTAGAGCTTGTGACAAAGCTCTGTCTTTGCCTCCGTGGGTCCCGCGTTTCCTGGTGGATTTCGCTAGCCTCAGAGACTCACTGTTACCCTCCACGTAACCCTTCTCTCTCTAGAGACAAGGGTCACAGTCTACTGAGCCATTTTCATCATAAGCCAGTGAGGGGGGTGAGGAGAAATTATCTTTCCTTGCACAGTCTCTGTTGTCTCCCAGTCTCAGTGATTAATCCGGATCAAAGGTGGTGGTGGGGGAGCCGGGCCCACCCACTACTCTGATCTCCAGCCCAGGGACCCTAATAGTATCAGTTGTGGTAGCTGAGCTTTTAGAAACATGACATGTACAATTCCCTGGGCTACGTCCCCCACAGCAGCCCTCACTTCCTCAAGCTCCACATCACCCTTACATCAGGGCCTCCTTTCTTGTGCCTGATATGGTGTGTACTACTCAGGCTCTCCAACAGCGCAACTTCCTCCCACAGCTCCTGACATGCACACCCACCTGACTGACTGGGAGGCTTTTAATTAGTTTCAGCCAGCCCCTGATTGGCTTGAGGTATCCCAATCAACCTAGCATTCTCCTTGCGTTCTGGAAAGTTCTTAATTGGCCCCAGGTGTTTTAACTGACCTGGAACAGCAACCATTTCACTTATCCTGGTAGCAGGGATCTGTTTAGACTGAAGCTAATATATCTATCTCGCACTACTTTTCTATAGCCATCTGGCCTTGCCCCGTCACAAGCTCCATAGACGTCATTGACTTCTGTGCCTTAAAACTCCTTCCATATTCTGAATCCTTCCCATTCTGAACTCCTTCCCTAACTCCTTCCACATGGGGCGAGTAGCACATTACATCCTGCAGCTCTCTTTCCTCTGAAAACTGTATGGCCCAGATAGCATTTCTGGGATCATTCTCCCGACTAATCGCATCTAATCCCAAAGCAATGAGACTGTTGAAGAAGTTCTCCTTATCTCTGTCTTCCTTGTGCTTCTTCTTTAACTTTATTAGCTGAAGTGCCTCACAAGTCCCAGTGCTCTGGGCTACTCATGGGCCCCAATTTCGGAGGCTAAAGAAATCAGGAGCTGAGCACCGGAATGACATCTGGGAACTTGACACACATTTTTAAAGTCAATCTAATCCTCAAGCTTGGAACATCTAAGGCTAATAATAAGTTATGATTGCTATAATGAATACAGTTCTTTGGCCCTATAACACTTGATGTGCGTTTGTGACGTGCTTTGAAATGCTTAGATCAGAGGAAGCCTCAGACAATCCACCCCAAGGGTTATAATTATACCTGTTTACCCCGCAGGTCAACGGAGACACATTGAGTTGGAGGTGAGACAGGAATGATTGGCAGAGTCAGAAATAAACCCCGATGGTTGGGACGACTCATGCCAATACTACCCTCTATTTCCTGAACCTGTCTGGATAGTTACAGTTCATGGCTTCCAGATACCTCCCTGACCTGGGAGTAACTCTTACAGAGGCTCATTCTGGATATTTTTCTATTTTGTTTTGATAATTTGAGGAGGAACTTTTGGGTGAAAGATCTTCTCATCTACATGTGAACAATGATCAACCATCAAAACTCTTCCAATGCCCTTTAACTCTTTTTATTTGAAGGTGTTGGCTCAGTGGTGGATATATACACTTCAGCAGACATAAATTGTCTTGTCACAAAATTTTTCCCATTCTGAATTCTATATTGAGGTTTTTTTCTTTCCGTACACATAAAAAATTTGTGATGGTTGAATTACATATGGAGATTTGTGATGGTTTGTAAAATCCTGTGTAAAATCCTCTGTAAAATTTGTGATGGTTGAAAGTTTGTGATGGTTGAATTACATATGGAGATTTCCAAGGCCACCGCACTCGTGGAGAAAATTGAAACTGACAGACTTGTAATTCCTATGGAGAAGTATTATCCTCATGTTTAAGAAGACACAGTGAAGGTGGATCAGAACATTAGCCATTTTCTTTAATTGTTGGTGCTTAGATCCAAGGATACAAACATTTTTAACCCGACATGTTACTAAGCTTGTCTTGGAACACAGTGTAACAGTGATCAACCTAGGGCTCAGCCTGTGGTAGGATGCATCAGAAGTATTAGGGTGTATTTCTGTTTCTGCCGCTGAGCCCCATGTGACCTTCACCTCAATGTGCCTCTGTTTCTAGGTCTATGAAACAAAGAGAGTCAGGGTGTTAAGGCTGGAAGTTCTTCAGGGTGCTTCAAACTCAAGATTTCAAAGCCCCTCATGAACACGCACTGGTGTTTCACACATGGAAAGGGTAGTATTCTCAGCATATTAATAAATTGTTGTGGGGATTACACAACTCCGCATTGATTAACAGAGTCATGATAAAAAAAATGGAGGTCAAAGTCACTAGTATCCTTCTGTGAATCAGATTATCACTTAAAGCCACCCAATTTGGGGCTGTTTCATTTTTATTGAAAGAGAGTTTTGCATTTGGTATTGTGACGGGGCAAGGCCTGCTGGCTATAGAAAAGTAGTGGGAGATAGATATATTAGCTTCAGTCTAAACAAATCCCTGATACTAGGCTCAGTGAAATGGCAGCTGCTCCAGGTCAGTTAAGACACCTGGGGCCAATGAAGAGCTTTCCAGAAGGCAGGGAGGACACTAGGTTGATTGGGACACCTGAAGCCAATCAGGGACTGGCTGAAACTAGTTAAATGAATCCCAGATACTCAGGTGGGTGCACATGTCAGGAGCTGTGGGAGGAAGCTGTGCTGTTGGAGATACTGAGCAGTACACACGATATCAGGCACAAGGAAGGAGGTCCTGACATAAGGGGGAGGTGGAGCCTGAGGAAGTGGGGGCTGTTGTGGGGAAGAAGGCCAAGGAATTGTACGTGTCATGTTCCTAAAAGGTCAGCTACTATAGCTAATACTATTAGGGTCCCTGGGCTGGAGCCCGGAGCAGAGGGCGGGCCCAGGCTCCTCCCCTTTGCCCCCCTGATTAATGACTCAGACTGGGAGACAACAGAGGCTGTGCAAGGGAGGATAGCTGCACCTCACCTCCCTCGCTGGCTTATGTTGAAAATGGCTCAGTAGACTGTGACTCTTGTCGCTAGAAAGAGAAAGGTTATGTGGAGGGTCAGAGTGAACCTCTGAGGCGAGCAAAATCCGCCAGGGCAAGCGGGATCCACGGAGGCAAGGACAGAGCTTTCTCACAGTATTTTTACAAAGATTTGTATTGGAAAATGCAGGTGCTCTCTTGGTGTAAATCAGCACAGCTGATTCAACTTCAAAGAGCTTCAAGTGGTTGCTTGAAATCAAAGGAAGATATTTCTGACTTCCTCCCTGCACATGGGACCCACTCTTGAGGACACATTTTACACTTTGAACAACATTCTGGTTCTGGCAGGAATGTTTTCTGCAACATGCCCTGTGGTTGGTCAGATTTTATCTCAAATCTCATCACACAGCTGTCTCCTCCTTCTCCAAGAATACATGATTTTCGTCTCTCCTGGTCTTGTTGCTGGTCTCAGTCAGCTGAATTGTCTTACAACACCTCAACTGCCCATGCCCCTACCCACGACCAGCATGAATGGAAAGGACCAGACTAGATTCCTTTCATCAGAGCCTGTCATGCTAACGGTGCCACTCAGAAGCAGCTTGAAGTTCCTTCTCATTGCAGCCCCCATGAAGTCAGCGGAATGAGACGAGGAACGCAGTTGGCCAAAACAATTTTAAGATGAAAGAAAGATGAAGAGTGCAACGTGCATGTCACACCCACTGAGGCTGCGATTAGCCCAATCATCACAACCCCTGAAGAAAAGAGCTCCATCCAAAGCAGGACATAGCAAGGCAATCAAGTTTGTTTTGTAACTAATTCGGACCTCCTCCACAAATGACATGGCAGATCCTCCAGGCAGTCCCAGGGACTGTATAAAAGCACACAAGACTCAGCGCTCTTCTAAACGCTTCTCCGGACTTCATCTCTTCAGTGAATTATGTGAGTCCATTTCGATCCAATCTCTTACTAACCATAGAGATGTCACAGTAGGGTCCATTTCTATTTAGGACTGAATCTTGCCCTTACTCCCTGTGATTTTTGATCAGCGATCAGAATTTTCTTCCACTTTTATGTTGTGCAGTTACTCACTTGCAGGTGCTAGAGGATTCATGATTCGAAGCTGATTGGGGAATTTAGGAGCAACATATGCATTTGGGAAACATAATTCCTATTAACTGGAAATAGAATTGGGGCATTTACATCTTCTCGGTAACTTTAGAAAGTCCCTTACCATTTTTCACTTAGTTGGATTAGGAAGAAACTTGTTCAGGTTAGTCCAGAAAGAGCCAATTGAGTGGTCTTCTCCTTTACGCTGATGCTGCTGTTACTCCTCACTGTTGGAGACAGGAGAATGGATGAAGCTGATAAGTGGTGTGATCCAATCTATCAATTCCTATGTTCTTCTGAGCAGTAATACCCATTGCAGGTGCTTCTTCTCGGATGGTGTTATTTAGTGTCACTCCATGGAAGTCAGTGGACCTAAACCCATTGTACCCCAGCTTGTCCTTTGTGATTTCTTTGGAGAAAAGCCAAGTCTCTGTTTCTTCATCATCAAAGGACTACACTGTGATACCGAACTCAACTGAGTTGCAATGCAGAGGTGAAATCCTCAAACGAAGGGATTCAGTTATCATGAAGCCAGCCATGTTCTCTTTGAGAAATGTCTCAAATGAACACAGAATCCTAGGTGTCCAGCCTAGAAATAGTTCTCCTTATTCCAGTCGGTGTTTTTTAGACAAGGTCATTGAGAGGGGCTCAAAGGGGCCGGTTGGGAGGGAAGTTTAGTGCGAGTGGACAAGAGGCATAGAAAGAGGATATAGGAAGAAATAGGTGGCCATGAACATAGGGACTAAGGAAACTTACCTCTCTCTCTCTCTCTCTCGGGCCCCAGGAAGACCTCGCTGCAATAGTAACTGAGATTTGAAGCTTTTCATCCACTGGCCCTTGTACCTTTTCTTTACTCTAGTCCTTGGTGTGTGTTACAGATTTACCTCCATCCCAGAAAGATGACTTTCTCTGGCCTGTGCTATCCAGAATGCGGGGTGGCCCGGCCCAGTCCAGTCACTGGCAGCTGCAATGTGCCGTGCGTTCGGCAGTGCCCTGACTCCGAAGTGGTGATCAGACCCTCACCGGTGGTCCTGACCCTCCCGGGACCAATTCTCAGCAATTTCCCTCAACAGAGTGGAGTGGGATCCATAGGAGCACCTGTGGTCGGACCCAGTTTCTGGGGCTCCTTCGGTCCTGGGGGATTGTACGGCTATGGAGGTCATTACGGAGGATGGTATGGTTTAGGGGGATTTGGTGGTTACGCTGGCCCTTGGCGTTATGGGAGATGTGGTTATGGGGGATTAGGCGGTTACCTGGGCGGTTATGGTTACGGGGGGGGAATATACGGGTCCGGGGTATCTTGCCATAGGTACCTCAGTGGAAGCTGTGGGCCATGCTAAAGCCAGCAGGAACATCCGTGGATGAAGGAAGAACCAGGAAATGAACAGCAAGATCCAAATTCACCGCTGACCTTTTGGGCATGGCTTTCAGAAGTGCTGTGAAAACAGGGCTCCACTTGAAGTCAGTGGGAGCTGTGTGTGCTCAACACCTTGGTCTGATAGCCATGCTGAATTTCTAATGTTATGCTTTAGGACTTTTCTGTGTGGGAAAAGGAGACCTTGCTGTCAAGCAGAATTAGGCCATATATGTTCTATCCTTTTCATCAATCCGTACCTCTGGTGTCTTGCTTTGACCTTTGCTGCAGCAGATGTCTAATGGAGAAGCTGCATAGTTCCTGCTTCTCTTTTGCTTTGTCTCATTACACATGGATTGGGGTAAAACAGTAAACTTAAATTGGTTGTAAAGGAGACTCGTTTGTCAACTTCTGCAGCTGCACCAGTACAAGAAGAACATTGTGTCTGAAATACATCTCATTGAGGCCTTTGATCAGTCGCAGCTCTCCTTGAATCACTGGAAATACATTAAAAAGAAAAGGAGTACTTGTGGCACCTTAGAGACTAACCAATTTATTTGAGCATGAGCTTTCGTGAGCTACAGCTCACTTCATCGGATGAAGAGAGCTGTAGCTCACGAAAGCTCATGCTCAAAGAAATTGGTTAGTCTCTAAGGTGCCACAAGTCCTCCTTTTCTTTTTGCGAATACAGACTAACACGGCTGTTACTCTGAAACCTGGAAATACATTCTTTCTGCTCTGCACTATTTCTTCCCGTAACTCTGTACTACCAATTGCATTTTCATTAAAACCTATGCTGCATCATAAGATCAGTTTCTGGTTCTCTTGGTTCCTCCCTCCTCGTTTAAAAATCGCGCTGGAGGAGATTCATCCCTTTATCAGCAGCAGCACCAGGTGCTTCTCAAGTTGCACCTTTTCAAAGCCATGGAGTGATCGGAACCATTGAAGCACTTCAGTTCACAGCATTATGAGAGTCGTCCTTACCTTGGTGGAGTTCCTCCTTGGTTTATCTGTTTTAGCAAAGACTCTTTTCCTGCAAAGACCAGACAGCTTTTCCATTTAAGAATGGTAGTTTTCTTAATGAAATGAAGGGAGGAGATAGAGGATCTTAGAGTTCCCAGGAGGGAAGGGTCAGGCCTCTCCCACCCGAGATCCCGGTGCCAAGATGGAGGGATGCCCTTAACCCCGGCCGAGATCTAACTATGGAAGAAAGGAATTTCTTCCTCCAGATGAAGTGCTTGGAGGTCGAACCAGAGGAGAGGAGAGGAGAGGAGAGGAGAGAGGTGAAGCGCTTGAAGGCGAAGCGCCTGGAGGCAGAAGCGGAGGCGAAGCGCTTGGAAGTGGAAGAGAGGAAAGAGGCAAAACGCTTGGCGGGAGAAATGGAGCCGAAGTGTTTAGAGCTGGAAAAGGCTAAGCTGGGTTAACCAGGTAGCCCTCACAGTCCTTCTCCAGGTACTGCTTCCCATTCCAAGAAATTCCCCACATACAAGCTAGGTGATGATACAGAAGCCTTATTGGAAAATTTTGAGAGGCCCTGCCTTGGGACTCTTTGGTTTTCGTTACTGTACCTTTGCATTTCCATTTTATACATATCTTCCAGTTGAAGGGAAGATGCTGAGCCAGTGAAATCAATAGGAAACATGAGCTACTCCATCTCTATCCATGAGTAGCCAAGAGAACTGGGTCTTGTGAGATACTTCAGCAAATAAAGATAAGGAAGAATCACAAGAAATGTAGAGATAAGGCAAATTTCTTCTTCCATGATCACATTGCTGTGGGATTCGACGTGATTAAATTACAAGACTGACCAACCTACAGAATTGTGCAAGACTCTTCTCTGAGAGAAAGCTTTTCAGCCATTATTAAAGTGATTTTTAAAGTGGAAAGTACGCCTCCAACAGGTTTGGTTCTGACCTGAGCAGCATAAAATTCCTTAGCTCGGTTTTAAGGCACAGAAGTCAGTGAAGTCTATGGAGCTCTACTAATGTTCAGTGGTTCAGCATCTGACCCTTGAGTATTACAAGGAAATGTTTTTTAAAGAAATGGAAATGTAAAACTTTTTGGAATGAAAATCAAATAGCCCCAAATTCTGAGGCTAGGAATCATCACTGAGTATTGGTATGACAACAGAAACCTTAACGTGCATTTGAAAAGTGCATTTGATCCAGCGTTACTCAGGGACTCTGGGCTGCCCCTCTGGAGACATGTGGGGCAGGTGTGCGCAGAACCAGAGGTGCTGTCTGTCTTGTCTGTGGTGTCGGTTGTTGTCAAGTTTCTTTCCCCACTCTGAACTCTAGGGTACAGACATGGGGACCTGCATGAAAACCTCCTAAGCTTACTTTTACCAGCTTAGGTTAAAACTTCCCCAAGGTACAAACTATTTTACCCTTTGCCCTTGAACTTCCACTGCCACCACCAAGCGTTTATCTGGGTTTATTTTTATTAGGAAAGCATCGTTTGGAAACGTCTTTCCCCCCAAAATCCTCCCAACCCTTGCACCCCACTTCCTGGGGAAGGTTTGGTAAAAATTCTCACCAATTTGCATAGGTGACCACAGACCCAAACCCTTGGATCTTAGAACAATGAAAAAAACATTCAGTTCTTGAAAGGAAACATTTTAATAGAAGAAACAGTAAAAGCATTCAATTTTCTTACAAGAAGACTTTTAATAGAAGTAAAGGAATCACCTCTGTAAAATCAGGATGGTAGATACCTTACAGAGTAATTAGATTCAAAACATAGAGAATCCCTCTAGGCAAAACCTTAAGTTACAAAAAAGACACACAATCAGGAATATTCATTCTTTTCAGCACAGCTCTTTTCTCAGCCATTTAAAGAAATCATAATCTAACACATACCGAGCTAGATTACTTACTAAAAGTTCTAAGACTCCATTCCTGTTCTGTCCCCGGCAAAAGCATCACACAGACAGACCCAGACCTTTTGTTTTTCTCCCTCCTCCGAGCTTTTGAAAGTACCTTGTCTCCTCATTGGTCATTTTGGTCAGGTGCCAGCGAGGTTACCTTCAGCTTCTTAACCCTTTACAGGTAAAAGGATTTTTCCTCTGGTCAGGAGGGATTTTAAAGGTGATTACCCTTCCCTTTATATTTATGACAGTTGTAGTATTCGATCGATGGGGCTCTCCCATGTACAGCTCCCCCACTCCCACCTGGCCAGGACACGGTTGAGAAAGCCCTTTAATTCTAATCCACAATTTGGGAGCATATAATCCAAGGAAAAAATTCTACTATTAAAATAATACATCCCTATGCAGACACACAACTTTAATGAGCCTCAAATGCTTTGAAGTCCTGTGATTTCAGGAAGCCTGTGATTCTCGAGCAGAATATCACTATTCGATCTGGTTGATGTGGAGATGAACAAGCACATTGAGGTGAAGGTTACCCAGGGAGCGAGTGGCAGAGTCAGCAATAAAACCAGTCACAGTGATTACTCACCCCCTGCTCACCACTGCTCCTGAACTGCATTGGACGGTTTTCATTCAGGGCTTCCGAATATCCCACTGCACCAAGAGTGAAGTCAGTAGAATGATCCCAGCAATGTAGCTGACCCAGACAGTTTTCAGAGGAATGAGCTGCAGGGTGTAATGTGCACCTCACCCCATGTGGAGTTAGGAACAAACTCATCATCAAAACTACGGAGGAAAAAAATTCCATGATTGGAAGGAGTTCTCAAAGTTTGGTTTGTAACTAATTGGGTCTTCAGGAACAAAGGGCCTTTCAAGTCCTTCCGCAGCTGAAAAAACTGTCTAAAACCACTCATGACTCAGGGGTCTTCGATCAGCTTTATCTAATTCTCCAATGTGAACTAGGGAATCCTGTTCAACTCGCTCTCTCCATAACCATTCAGACGATGCGCTAGGGATCCTTTTATTTTAGGACTGCCTCTTGCACAGACACTCGGTGATTCTGATCAGTGGGAAGGGTTTGGGGGTGTTGTTGTCCATCCCCGTCCCTGTCCATCCCCCTCCCCGCCGCATTATTGAGTTTCAGGCATTGGTTTCTTCATGGTTTAGACGTTCAGCCCTGGATTTTCAGAGCAAGACATGGAGATGGGACATGAGAGCCTTCTGAATTTAGTAGGAACTTGGGCATTCAAATCCCTTCTGGAGCTCTGACAAATCTCACCCCCAATTTTGCATTTCGGGTTTAGGAAGAAAGTGTCTAAATTTCCTCCATAAAGGACTAATTCATTATTCTTCTGCTGCCTTCTGAAGCAGCTGGTAAGTGATACTCATTAAGACAGGATACTGGCTCTGATGGGCCACTCGTCTCTTGCAGCCTGGCAATTACTACATTCTCATGTGCAGAAGTATTTCTAGGTGCAGAGCTTCATCTGTGGATTAATGTAGATTTACAGCAGGGGAGGACGTGGTGGTTTGTGTTTTGTATTGAGTAAAAAATCCACCACTTTTGTTTAGTCATCAGTAAGTGTTAATAACTTGCTAAGGTTTACAAACCAAAGAACCGCATTGTGATGCTGGATTAATTTCATTTGTAAGTAGAGGTTACATCCTGGTAAGGAAACTGGCATTAATAATGCTATCCCAGCCATGTTCTGCGTGATATTTGTTTTAATGGACTGGAAATCACAACCATTAACGATACAAATTTGACATAGTTATATGTCTTAGTGACAGCATTCTTTAGGACAAAGAGAATCAAAAGGATTCAAAAGACCTTGTTGAGTCTTTCTTTCTTTCTTTCTTTCTTTCTTTCTTTCTTTCTTTCTTTCTTTCTTTCTTTCTTTCTTTCTTTCTTTCAATTTTTTATTCCACTGACCCATGTACCTTCAGTTTTGTGTTGCCTGCTGTGTGTTTCCAATTTATCTCCACAGCAGAAAGATGTCTTGCTTCAGAAACATGTGCAGTAACATTCCACAAAGCAGGTGTAACAGCGACAAGAAGCCAGGCGTAAGGCAGTGCCCTAACTCCACAGTGCTGATCCAACCCCCACCGGCTGTTGTGACCTTCCCAGGAGCAATGCTCAGCTCTTTCCCAGGAAAGCAGAGTGGGAACCTCAGGAGCAGCTGACATCAGAGGTGTTGATGGGGGCGCATGTGGTGATAAAGGCTTATAAGGTTATGGGTGGATGCGAGGGTTATGCGTGATCCTGTGGTAATGGGAGATTATCCGGTTATGGGGGCCCATGCAGTTAGTAGGGGCTTTATGGTTATAGGGGCCCATATGGTGGTGGGGGATTATATGGTCACAGGGGTGCAAATGGTGGTAGGGGAATGCAGAGTTAGGTAGCAATAGGGCCATTGGTATCTTAATAGAAACTATGGGCCATGTTAATCCCAGCAGGCATATCCATGGGAAAAGAAAGAGCCATGAAATGAAAGGCACGATATGGATTCACATCTGAGCTGATAGGCCTGCCACATGTGTGAAGTAGACCGAACTCTGGCAATGATATAGACTCTTGTGCTTCAGGGTATCGTCCATTAATGGAAGTAGATGTGATTGATGGGGGAGAGTGAAAAAGTTATTCGATGGGCAGGGATCCCACACCTGTGTTCTACTGGGTTTCTTGCACCTCCCTGCGAAGTCTCTAGTACTGCCCACTGTGGGAGAGAGGCCTGATCTTCTGTAACAATGCCTATGTTCTTCCATTCCAAGGAGCGGTCCATAGGCATTGTCTGATATAGAAGACTAGAGCTGGATCGCTCATAAACAAAACCCAGAGCCAGACCGCTAAATCTCCCTTCACCACCTGAATATTTTATCATGTTCTGAAAGAGGTAGGCGGGTCGGGATACATTTTTCCTTTTGTGTTGTCAGATCCAAAACCTGATTAGTGGAGTAGGGTCGTCTTCTGGGAATGGGGAGCCCCCACTATCTTGAGGAACTCCATGGTGGGAAATGCCGTTCCTGCAATATGAAGTCATGGTACATAAAGGGACTTGGAGTGAAGAATCATGGAAGTATAGGGCTGGAAGGGACCTCCAGAGGTCTTCTAGTCCAGTCCCCTGCACTCAAGGCACGACTAAGTATTTTCTAGACCATCTATGAATGGTGTTTGTCTAACCTGCTCTTGAAAATCTCTACTGTTGAAGATTCCACTGCCTTTCTGGGCAATTGTTTCCAGCGCTTAGCTGCTCTGCCACTTAGGACATTTTTCCTATGTCTGACTTAAGCTGCCCTGGCTGCAATTTAAGCCCATTGCTCCTTGTCCTATCCTCAGAGGTTAAGGAGAGCTATTTTTTTCCCTCCTCCTTGTTTTGACCTTTTATGTACTTGAACACTGTTATCCTGCCCGCTCTCTGCCTTCTCTTCACCCTAAACAAACCCAATTTTTTTCAATCTTCCCTCATAGATCATGTATTCAAGACCTTGACCTTGTATTCACTGTTTTTGCTCTTCTCTGGACTTGTTTCCAATGTGTCCACATTTTTCCTGAAATGTGCCTCCCAGGGCTGGACACAAGACTCCAGCTGAGTCCTAATCAATGAGGAGTAGAACAGAAGAGTGACTTCTCCTGTCTTGCTTACAATACTCCTGCTCATACATCCCAGAATGATGTCTGCTATTTTTGCAACAGTGACACACTGTTCCCTCATATTTAGCTTCTGATCCACTATGACCCTCAGAACCCTTTCCAGACTACTGCTTCCTAGGCAGTCATTTTCCATTTTGTATGTGTGCAACTGATTGTTCCTTCCTAAGTGGAATAGTCTGCATTTGTCCTTATTGAATTTCCTCCTATTTACTTCACATCATTTCTCCAGTTTGTCCAGCTCATTTTGAATTTTAATGCTCTTCTCCACAACACTTGCAACCCCTGCCAGGCTGGTATCATCTGTAAACTCTATGAGTGTCATAGTCTAAATCATTGATGAAGATATTGAACAGAATCGAACCCAGAACTGATCCCTGGGGGAGCCATTTTGTAATATCCATCTAGCTTAAGTGTGGACCTCGATAACTAATCTCTGGGAATGGTTTACCAACCAGTTATGCACCACCTTTTAGTAGCTCCATCTAGGTTATATTTCGCTCGCGTGTTTATGAGAAAGTCATGCAAGAAAGTGTCAAAACCTTATTAAAATTAAGATATACCACATCTACCACATGCCCCCTGTCCACAAGGCTTCTTACCCTGTCAAATAAGCTATTAGTGTTTTGGAAACAATTTGTTCTGGATCAATCCATGCTGACTATTACTTATCATCTTATTATCTAGGAATCTTCAAATGGATCCCTTAATTATTTGCTCCACTGTCTGTCAAGACTCGTGCAGATGACTTTGCTGTACATGTCGCTGGAGGTCCCAGCAGAGCAGAAGAGAAGAATGTTCTGGAAAAGGAGAATTATTCTGAAAGAGGGCTGCTGGCTCCATAATTAAGTCTCCACAGAGTCTCTGTTGGAGAGTTTAGTTTTCAAAATGCTGAACAAAATAAAATGCCAGAGATACATAGGTTTGAACATTCATCCTTAGCCCCTGGCGGAGCAATAGGAATGGAAACAGGGATTGGTTTTGGCTGAGGGCTCCAGAGAAGAAATTAAGAACGTAAGAAAAGCCAAACTGGGTGAGACCAAAGGTCCATCTAGCCTAGTACCCTGTCTTTCATCAATGGCCAATGCTAAGTGCTTCGGAACAGAACTGGTAATCATCAAGAGATCCATCCCCTGTCTCCCATTCCCAGGTTCTAGCAAATAGAGGCTAGGGACAACATCCCTGTTCATACTGGCTAATATCCATTGATGGAAATGTTCCCTTGAATTTATCTAGGGTTTTCTTTTTGAACCCTGCTCTAGTCTTGGCCTTCACAAAATCCTCTGGTAAAGAGTTCCACAGGTTGACTGTGCATTCTGTCAAGAAATACTTCCTTCTCTTTGTTTTAAACCTGATGCCTATTAATTTCATTCGGTGACCACTAGTTTTTGTGTTATAAGAAGGAGTAAATAAGACTTCCTTATTTACTTTCTCCACCCCAGTTATCAATTTATAGACCTTTATCATATCTCCCCTTAGTCATCTCTTTTCCAAGGTGAAAGGCCCAGTCTTCTTAATCTCTCCTCGTAGAGAAGCTGTTCTACACCCCTACTGCTTTTTGGTGCCCTTTTTAATCTTTTCCAATTCAAATATACCTTTTTGGAGATGGGGTGACCACATCTGCATGCAGTATTCAAGACGTGGGTGTGCCTTGGAGTTATCTAGGTTTCAGAGTAACAGCCGTGTTAGTCTGTATTCGCAAAAAGAAAAGGAGTACTTGTGGCACCTCAGAGACTAACCAATTTATTGGAGCATTAGCTTTCGTGAGCTACAGCTCACTTCATCGGATAAATTGGTTAGTCTCTAAGGTGCCACAAGTACTCCTTTTCTTTTTGGATTTATCTAGAGGCAATAAGATATTTTCCGTCTTATAATGTTTTCCCAGCATTTGTGTAGATGAATAATCCCTACTGAAAGACTCAAAGCCAGGGGAAGGCCGTCTCCATTGAATAGGGTGGGTGGTCTGTGGAGTTCAGGTTGAGAAGACCTTTCTCGTGAAGAGCTAAACTTTCAAAGCACTCCAGAAGAAAATAGCCTGTCCTGAAAGTTGCTCTGCCAATCAAGGAGTTGGGGTTCCAGTTAACCTTGCCGAAACCAAGCCATTTGGTGGCCACTTGTCTTTTCCTTCCAAAAACCTGGGTCGCTATCCCGCAAAGACTCACAAACACTCTTACTGTGGACCATGTGACTGGTCTTCTTCAAACCATAGGAAAACTTCCATTCTTAAATGGAAAAGCTGTCTGGTCTTTGCAGGAAAAGAGTCTTTGCTAAAACAGATAAACCAAGGAGGAACTCCACCAAGGTAAGGACAGCTCTCATAATGCTGTGAACTGAAGCGCTTCAGTGGCTCCTATCACTCTAAGGCTTCGAAAAGGTGCAGCTTGAGAAGTACCTGATGCTACCACTGATACAGGGATGAATCTCCTCCAGCGCGATTTTTAAACGAGGAGGGAGGAACAAAGAGAACCAGAGACTGATCTTATGATGCAGCATAGGTTTTTAATGCAAATGAAATTGGCAGTACAGAGTTACAGGAAGAAATAATACAGAGCAGAAAGAATGTATTTCCAGAGTTTCAAGGAGAGCTGCAACCGATCACAGGCCTCAATGGGATGTATTTCAGACACAGTGTTCTTTTTGCATTGGTGCAGATGCAGAGATTGACAAATGAGTCCCCATTGTAACCATTTTAAGTTTTTTGTTCTACCCCAATCGATGGGTAATGAGACAAAGCAAAAAAGAAACAGGAATTATGCAGCATCTCCATTAGACATCTGTGGCAGCAAAGGTCAAAGCAAGACACCAGAGGTACGGATTGATGAAAAAGGATAGAACATATATGGCCTAATTCTGCTTGACAGCAAGGTCTCTTTTTCCCATTCAGAAAGAGTCCTAAAGCGTAACATTAGAAATGCAGCATGGCTATCAGACCAAGGTGCTGAGCGCACACAGCTCCCACTGACTTCAAGTGGAGCCATGTTTGCACAGCACTTCTGAAAGCCATGCCCAAAAGGTCAAGGGTAAATTGGGGTCTTGCTGTTCATTTCCAGGTTCTTCCTTCATCCACGGATGTTCCTGCTGGCTTTAGCATGGCCCACAGCTTCCACTGAGGTACCTATGGCAAGATACCCCAGAACCGCATATTCCCGCCCCGTAACCATAACCGCCCAGGTAACCGCCTAATCCCCCATAACCACATCTCCCATAACCCCAAGGACCACCGTAACCACCATATCCCCCTAAACCATACCATCCTCCGTAACGGCCTCCATAGCCGTACAATCCCCCAGGACCGAAGGAGCCCCCGAAACCGGGTCCGACCACAGGTGCTCCTATGGCTCCCACTCCACTGTGTTGAGGGAAATTGCTGAGAATTGGTCCTGGGAGGGTCACGACCACCGGTGAGGGTCTGATCACCACTTCGGAGTCAGGGCACTGCCGAACGCACGGCAAGTTGCAGCTGCCAGTGACTGGACTGGGCCGGGCTACCCCGCATTCTGGATAGCACAGGCCGGAGAAACTCATCTTTCTGGGATGGAGGTAAACCTGAAACACACACCAGGAACTAGAGTAAAGAGAAGGTACAAGTGCCAGTGGATGAAAGGCTTCAAATCTCAGTTACTATTGCAGCGAGGTCTTCCTGGGGCCCGAGAGAGAGAGAGAGAGGTAAGTTTCCTTAGTCCCTATGTTCATGGCCACGTATTTCTTCCTATATCCTCTTTCTACGCCTCTTGTCCACTCGCACTAAACTTCCCTCCCAACTGGCCCCTTTGAGCCCCTCTCAGTGACGTTGTCTAAAAAACGCTGGCTGGAATAAGGGGAACTACTTCTATGCTGGACACCTAGGATTCTGTGCTCATTTGAGACATTTCTCAAAGAGAAGATGGCTGGGATCATGGTAATTGCATCCCTTCGCTTGAGGACTTAAGTTCTGCATGCAAACCAGTTGAGTCCGGTATCACAGTGTAGTTCTTTGCTGATGAAGAAACAGAGACTTTGCTTTTCTCCAAAGAAATCACTAAGGACAAGCTGGGGTACAATGGGTTTAGGTCCACTGACTTTCATGGAGTGACATTAAATTACACCATCCGAGAAGAAGCACTTCCAATGGCTATTACTGCTCAGAAGAACATAGGAATTGCTAGATAGGATCACACTCTTGTCAGCTTCATCCATTCTCCTGTCTCCAAAAGTGAGGAGTAACAGCAGCATCAGCGTAAGGGAGAAGACCACTGAATTGGCCCTTTCTGGACGAACCTGAACAAGTTTCTTCCAAATCCAACTAAGTGAAAAATGGTAAGGGACTTCCTAAAGTTACCGAGAAGATGTAAATGCCCCATTTCTATATCCAGTTAATAGGAATTATGGTTCCGAAATGCATATGTTGCTCCTGAATTCCCCAATCAGCTTCGAATCGTGAATCCTCTAGCACCTGCAAATGAGTAACTGCACAACATAATAGTGGAAGAAAATCCTGATCTCTGATACAAATCACAGAGAGTAAGTTGAAGATTCAGTCCTAAATATAAATGGACCCTACTGTGACATCTCTATGGTTAGTAAGAGATTGAGTCGAAATGGACTTACCTAATTCACCGAGTAGATGAAGTCCGGAGAAGAGTACAGAAGAGTGCTGAGTCTTGTGTGCTTTTATACAGTCCCTGGGACTTCCTGGAGGATCTGCCATGTCATTTGTGGAGGAGGTCCGAATTAGTTACAAAACAAACTTGATTGCCTTGCTATGTCCTGCTTTGGATGGAGCTCTTTTCCTCAGGGGTTGTGATGATTGGGCTAATCACAGCCTCAGTGGGTGTGACATGCACGTTGCACTCTTCATCTTTCTTTCATCTTAAAATTGTTATGGCCAACTGCGTTCCTCGTGTCATTCCACTGACTTCACGGGGGCTGCAGTGAGAATGAACTTCAGGCTGTTTCTGAGTGGCATCAGTAGCACGACAGGCTCTGATGAAAGGAATCTAGTCTGGTCCTTTCCATTCATGCTGGTCGTGGTTAGGGGCATGGGGCAGTTCATTCTAAACTGGCTAGGAAGTTGGGAGCCACTTTTGTTTGCGTTCTTAGGAACTAGGTCTTAACTCTATTTGAAGGAAAATGAAACAGCCCCGAAGTGTGTGGCTTTTAGAGATAACCTGATTCACAGAATGGTGCAAGGGAGCTTGTGCTCCGTTTCATTTATAATGACTTTCTTACTTAATGCACAGGTGTCTAATCCCCAGAACAATGTATTAGTGTTCCAAGAATATAGCACTTTTCATGTGTGAAACACCAGTGAGTGTTTGTGAGGGGCTTTGAAATCTTGAGGGAACTTCCAGCTTCTCACCCTGACTCTCTCTGTTGGATAGGGCTAGAAACAGAGGCAGGTTGAGGTGAAGGTCACTTGGGGATCAGTGGCTGAATCTGAAATACACTTCTCATTTCTCCTACCACAGGTAGAATGAGCCTCTGTAAGAGTTACTCCCAGGTGAGGGAGGTATCTGGAAGCCGTGGACGGTAAGTGTCCACCCAGGTTCAGGAAATAGAGGGTAGTATTGGCATGAAGAGTCCCAACCATTGGGGTTCATTTCTGACCCTGTCAATCACTCCTCTCTGACCTCCAACTGAATGTGTCTCCGTTGACCTGCGGGGTAAACAGGTATAATTATAACCCTCAGGGTGGATTGTCTGAGGCTTCCTCTGATCTAAGCGTTTCAAAGCACTTCACAAACGCTCATCAAGTGTTATATGGCCAAAGAACTGTATTTCTTATAGCAATCATAACTTTTTATTAGCATTAGACGTTCCAAGCTTGAGGATTAGATTGACTTTAAAAATGCATGTCAAGTTCTCAGATGTCATTCCGGTACTCGGCTCCTGATTTCTTTAGCCTCCGAAATTGGGGCTCTTTGATTTTCGTTACTGTTCCTTTGCATTTCCCTTTTAGATATATTGTAAATTTGAAGGGTAGATGCTGAGCCAGTGAAATCAATGGGAAACATCAGTTCCTGCATCTTTATCCATAAGTAGCCCAGAGCACTGGGTCTTGTGAGGCACTTCAGCTAATAAAGTTAAGGAAGAAGCACAAGAAAGATAGAGATAAGGAGAACTTCTTCAACAGTCACATTGCGTTGGGATTAGATGCGATTAGTTGGCAGAATATTCCCAGATATGTTATCTGGCCCATACAGTTTTCAGAGGAAAGAGAGCTGCAGGATGTAATGTGCTCCTCGCCCCATGTGGAATTAGGAGCAAACTAATTGTCAAACACAGAGGAAAAAAATTCTGTGAATGGAAGGAGTTCCCAAAGTTTGGTTTGTAACTAATTGGGCCTTCAGGAAGAAAGGGCCTCTCAAGTCCACCCCCAGCCTAAAAACCTGTCCAAAACCACTCATGACTCAGGGGTCTTCTATCAGCTTTATCTAATTCTCCAACGTGAACTAGGGAATCCTGTTCAACTCGCTCTCTCCATAACCATTCAGGCGATGTGCTACTGATCGTTTTATTTAAGGAAGCCTCTTGCACAGACACTCTGTGATTCTGAACAGTGGGAGGGGTTTGGGGCATTTGCTGTTTCCCCTCGTCCCCCCTCCCCCCATTCTTGAGTTGCAGGCATTTATATCTTCATAATTTAGAACAGGGGCATGCGGCCCATCAGGGTAATCTGCTGTCAGGCTGTGAGACATTTTGTTTACATTGATCGCCCGCAGGCATGACTCCCCACAGCTCCCAGTGGCTGCAGTTCTCCTTTCCTAGCCAATGGGAGCTGCAGCTTTCTTTCCTCTTTCTCTTTCTTCTGAAAACTTGATGGGACAACTACATTCCTTCAATCATTCTTCTAACTTCATAGATGCTTCACTGGGATATCCAGAAGCCTTGAATGGGAACTGTCCAATGCAGTTCAGGAGCAATGGGAAGTATGGGGAGGAGTAGTCACAATGACTGGTTTTATTGCTGACTCTGCCACTTGCTCCCTGCGTAACCTTCATCTGAATATGGTCTCTCAACCATTTTTTGGTTTCTTTCTGAAAATCCTGTCTCTCTCTCCCTGCCTCCTGCACCCCTTCAGAGAGAGCCCGCTCCCTGGAAGGTGGGTTGGGAATGCATCAGCCCACTGTGGAGTCCCAGACTCCCCGTGCCCTGGCCAGGGAGGAGTGGAGGAGCTGCGTATGGGAGAACCCCATCAATCGAATAATACAACCGGCTCCAAAGACGAGTCAGACAGCACCTATGGCTCTGCGCACACCTGCTTCGCACGTCTGCGGAGCCGCGGCCCAGAACCCCCGAGGAGGCTGCGCGGTGCAGGGCGCCTACCCCTGCGGGTGGCAGCAGCACAAATATCAAGGTGGCGCGTCTCGCTGCCCTTGGTAACAGCTATTCCTCAGCTGCAGGGAGCTGCTGCTGCTTTGCCGCCACCCCCAATCTCTGTCCCTGCTTTCTAGGCCGTCATGGCTGCAAAAAAATCTGCTAGTGGCCGCATTTCAGTAAGGCTGGATTAAATGAACTTTACAAATGCACGTTAAGGTTTCTGATGTCATACCAATACTCAGTGATGATTCCTAGCCTCAGAGTGTGGGGCTATTTGATTTTCATTCCACAAAGTTTTACATTTCCATTTCTTTAACAAACGTTCCCTTGTAATGCTCAAGGGGCAGATCCTGAGCCACTGCACCTTAGTAGAGCTTGTGACAAAGCTCTGTCTTTGCCTCCGTGGGTCCCGCGTTTCCTGGTGGATTTCGCTAGCCTCAGAGACTCACTGTTACCCTCCACGTAACCCTTCTCTCTCTAGAGACAAGGGTCACAGTCTACTGAGCCATTTTCATCATAAGCCAGTGAGGGGGGTGAGGAGAAGTTATCTTTCCTTGCACAGTCTGTGTTGTCTCCCAGTCTCAGTGATTAATCCGGATCAAAGGTGGTGGTGGGAGAGCCGGGCCCATCCACTACTCCGGGCTCCAGCCCAGGGACCCTAATAGTATCAGTTATGGTAGCTGACCTTTTAGAAACATGACATGTACAATTCCCTGGGCTACGTCCCCCACAGCAGCCCTCACTTCCTCAAGCTCCACTTTACCCTTACATCAGGGCCTCCTTCCTTGTGCATGATATGGTGTGTACTACTCAGCCTCTCCACCAGCACAACTTCCTCCCACAGCTCCTGACATGCACACCCACCTGACTGACTGGGAGGCTTTTAATTAGTTTCAGCCAGCCCCTGATTGGCTTCAGGTATCCCAATCAACCTAGCATTCTCCCTGCCTTCTGGAAAGTTCTTCATTGGCCCCAGGTGTCTTAACTGACCTGGAGCAGCTGCCATTTCACTTATCCTGGTAGCAGGGATCTGTTTAGACTGAAGCTAATATATCTATCTCCCAGTACTTTTCTATAGCCATCTGGCCTTGCCCCGTCACAAGCTCCATAGACGTCATTGACTTCTGTGCCTTAAAACTGAGCTAAGCCATTTTATGCTGCTCGAGTTAGAACCAATCCTATTGGAGGCGTACTTTCCACTTCAAAACTCATTCTAATAATGGCTGAAAAGCTTTCTGTCAGAGAAGAGTCTTGCACAATTCTGTAGGTTGGTCAGTCTTTCAATTAATCACGTCTAATCCCACAGCAGTGTGACCTTTGAAGAAGTTCTCCTTATCTCTGTCTTCCTTGTGCTTCTTCCTCATCTTTATTCGCTGAAGTATCTCAGAAGTCCCAGTGCTCTTGGCAACTCATGGATAGAGATGGAGTAGCTTATGTTTCCCATTGATTTCACTGGCTCAGCATCTACCCTTCAACTTTACAATATATCTAAAAGGGAAATGCAAAGGAACAGAAACGAAAATCAAAGAGCCCCAATTTCGGTGGCTAAAGAAATCAGGAGCTGAACACCGGAATGACATCTGGGAACTTGACACGCATTTTTAAAGTCAATCTAATCCTCAAGCTTGGAACATCTAAGGCTAATAATAAGTTATGATTGCTATAATGAATACAGTTCTTTGGCCCTATAACACTTGATGTGTGTTTGTGACGTGCTTTGAAATGCTTTGATCAGAGGAAGCCTCAGACAATCCACCCTGAGGGTTATAATTATACCTGTTTACCCCGCAGGTCAACGGAGACACATTGAGTTGGAGGTGAGACAGGAATGATTGGCAGAGTCAGAAATAAACCCCGATGGTTGGGACGACTCATGCCAATACTACCCTCTATCTCCTGAACCTGTCTGGATACTTACCATTCATGGCTTCCAGATACCTCCCTGACCTGGGAGTAACTCTTACAGAGGCTCATTCTGGATATTTTTCTATTTTGTTTTGATAATTTGAGGAGGAACTTTTGGGTGAAAGATCTTCTCATCTATGTGTGAACAATGATCAACCATCAAAACTCTTCCAGTGCCCTTTAACTCTCTTTATTTGAAGGTGTTGGCTCAGTGGTGGATATTTTCACTTCATAAATTGTCTTGTCACAAAATTTTTCCCATTCTGAATTCTATATTGAGGTTTTTTTCTTTCTGTACACATAAAAAATTTTCAAAAGTACACACTTACAATTCCTTTGCACCATTCTTATCCTCAGGTATAAAGAAGGCCATGTGGCAGACATAACCTGTGCTGTACCTCATTTCACAAACCAGAAAAAATTCACTACCATTGCGTGACTCTGACCTACTACAGAGATGTATTTCTAAGAAAAGAAAAAGTAGTACACACGGGGCATGTGGTGACTTCATCCTGACAGGTGCTTTGACTTAAAGCAAGTTTGTGATGGTTGAATTACATATGGAGATTTCCAAGGCCACCGCACTCGTGGAGAAAATTGAAACTGACAGACTTGTAATTCCTATGGGGAATTATTATCCTCATGTTGAAGAAGACACAGTGAAAGTGGATCAGAACATTAGCCATTTTCTTTAATTGTTGGTGCTTAGATCCCAGGATACAAACATTTTTAACCCGACATGTTACTAAGCTTGTCTTGGAACACAGTGTAAGAGGGATCAACCTAGGGCTCAGCCTGTGGTAGGATGCGTCAGAAGTATTAGGGTGTATTTCTGTTTCTGCAGCTGAGCCCTATGTGACCTTCACCTCAATGTGCCTCTGTTTTTAGGCCTATCAAACATAGCAAGTCAGGGTGTTAAGGCTGAAAGTTCTTCAGCGTGCTTCAAACTCAAGATTTCAAATCCCCTCACGAACATGCACTAGTGTTTCACACACGGAAAGGGTAGTATTCTCAGTATATTAATAAATTGTTGTGGGTATTACACAACTTCACATTGATTAACAGAGTCATGATAAAAAAAATGGAGGCCAAAGTCACTAGTATCCTTCTGTAAATCAGATTATCACTTAAAGCCACCCAATTTGGGGCTGTTTCATTTTCATTGAAAGAGAGTTTTGCATTTGGTATTGTGACAGGGCAAGGCCTGCTGGCTATAGAAAAGTAGTGGGAGATAGATAAATTAGCTTCAGTCTAAACAAATCCCTGGTACTAGGCTCAGTGAAATGGCAGCTGCTCCAGGTCAATTAAGACACCTGGGGCCAATGAAGAGCTTTCCAGAAGGCAGAGAGGAACCTAGGTTGATTGGGACACCTGAAGCCAATCGGGGGCTGGCTGAAACTAGTTAAAAGCCTCCCAGTTACTCAGGTGGGCGGTCATGTCAGGAGCTGTGGGAGGAAGCTGCGCTGTTGGAGATATTGAGCAGTACACACGATATCAGGCACAAGGAAGGAGGTCCTGATGTAAGGGTGAAGTGGAGCCTGAGGAAGTGGGGGCTGCTGTGGGGAAGAAGCCCAAGGAATTGTACGTGTCATGTTTCTAAAAGGTCAGCAGCTATAGCTAATACTATTAGGGTCCCTGGGCTGGAGCCTGGAGCAGAGGGCGGGCCCAGGCTCCTCCCCTTTGCTCCCCTGATTAATGACTCAGACTGAGAGACAACAGAGACTATGCAAGGGAGGATAGCTTCTCTTCACCTCCCTCGCTGGCTTATGTTGAAAATGGCTCAGTAGACTGTGACTCTTGTCTCTAGAAAGAGAAGGGTTATGTGGAGGGTCAGAGTGAACCTCTGAGGCGAGCAAAATCCACCAGGGAAAGCGGGATCCATGAAGACAAGGACAGAGCTTTCTCACAGTATATTTACAAAGATTTGTATTGGAAAATGCAGGTGCTCTCTTGGTGTAAATCAGCACAGCTGATTCAACTTCAAAGAGCTTCAAGTGGTTGCTTGAAATCAAAGGAAGATATTTCTGCCTTCCTCCCTGCACATGGGACCCACTCTTGAGGACACATTTTACACTTTGAACAACATTCTGGTTCTGGCAGGAATGTTTTCTGCAACATGCCCTGTGGTTGGTCAGATTTTATCTCAAATCTCATCACACAGCTGTCTCCTCCTTCTCCAAGAATACATGATTTTCGTCTCTCCTGGTCTTGTTGCTGGTCTCAGTCAGCTGAATTGTCTTACAACACCTCAACTGCCCATGCCCCTACCCACGACCAGCATGAATGGAAAGGACCAGACTAGATTCCTTTCATCAGAGCCTGTCATGCTAACGGTGCCACTCAGAAGCAGCTTGAAGTTCCTTCTCATTGCAGCCCCCATGAAGTCAGTGGAATGACACGAGGAACGCAGTTGGCCATAACAATTTTAAGATGAAAGAAAGATGAAGAGTGCAACGTGCATGTCACACCCACTGAGGCTGCGATTAGCCCAATCATCACAACTCCTGAGGTAAAGAGCTCCATCCAAAGGAGGACATAGCAAGGCAATCAAGTTTGTTTTGTAACTAATTCGGACCTCCTCCACAAATGACGTGGCAGATCCTCCAGGCAGTCCCAGGGACTGTATAAAAGCACACAAGACTCAGCGCTCTTCTAAACACTTCTCGGGACTTCATCTCCTCAGTGAATTAGGTAAGTCCATTTCAACTCAATCTCTTACTAACCACAGAGATGTCACAGTAGGGTCCATTTCTATTTAGGACTGAATCTTGCCCTTACTCCCTTTGATTTTTGATCAGCGATCAGGATTTTCTTCCACTTTTATGTTGTGCAGTTACTCACTTGCAGGTGCTAGAGGATTCATGATTCAAAGCTGTTTGGGGAATTTAGGAGCAACATATGCATTTGGGAAACATAATTTCTGTTAACTGCAAATAGAATCGGGGCATTTACATCTTCTCGGTAACTTTAGAAAGTCCCTTACCATTTTTCACTTAGTTGGATTAGGAAGAAACTTGTTCAGGTTAATCCAGAAAGAGCCAATTGAGTGGTCTTCTCCTTTACGCTGATGCTGCTGTTATTCCTCACTGTTGGAGACAGGAGAATGGATGAAGCTGATAAGTGGTGTGATCCAATCTATCAATTCCTATGTTCTTCTGAGCAGTAATACCCATTGCAGGTGCTTCTTCTCGGATGGTGTTATTTAGTGTCACTCCATGGAAGTCAGTGGACCTAAACCCATTGTACCCCAGCTTGTCCTTTGTGATTTCTTTGGAGAAAAGCCAAGTCTCTGTTTCTTCATCAGCAAAGCACTACACTGTGATACCGAACTCAACTGAGTTGCAATGCAGAGGTGAAATCCTCAAACGAAGGGATTCAGTTACCATGAAACCAGCCATGTTCTCTTTGAGAAATGTCTCAAATGAACACAGAATCCTAGGTGTCCAGCATAGAAATAGTTCTCCTTATTCCAGTTGGTGTTTTTTTAGACAACGTCATTGAGAGGGGCTCAAAGGGGCCGGTTGGGAGGGAAGTTGAGTGCGAGTGGACAAGAGGCGTAGAAAGAGGATATAGGAAGAAATAGGTGGCCATGAACATAGGGACTAAGGAAACTTACCTCTCTCTCTCTCTCTCGGGCCCCAGGAAGACCTCGCTGCAATAGTAACTGAGATTTGAAGCCTTTCATCCACTGGCACTTGTACCTTCTCTTTACTCTAGTCCCTGGTGCGTGTGTTACAGGTTTACCTCCATCCCAGAAAGATGGCTTTCTCCGGCCTGTGCTATCCAGAATGCGGGGTGGCCCGGCCCAGTCCAGTCACTGGCAGCTGCAACGTGCCGTGCGTTCGGCAGTGCCCTGACTCCGAAGTGGTGATCAGACCCTCACCGGTGGTCGTGACCCTCCCGGGACCAATTCTCAGCAATTTCCCTCAACAGAGTGGAGTGGGAGCCATAGGAGCACCTGTGGTCGGACCCGGTTTCGGGGGCTCCTTCGGTCCTGGGGGATTGTACGGCTATGGAGGCCATTACGGAGGATGGTATGGTTTAGGGGGCTATGGTGGTTATGGTGGCCCTTGGGGTTATGGGAGATGTGGTTATGGGGGATTAGGCGGTTACCTGGGCGGTTATGGTTACGGGGCGGGAATATGCGGTTCTGGGGTATCTTGCCATAGGTACCTCAGTGGAAGCTGTGGGCCATGCTAAAGCCAGCAGGAACATCCGTGGATGAAGGAAGAACCTGGAAATGAACAGCAAGATCCAGATTCACCGCTGACCTTTTGGGCATGGCTTTCAGAAGTGCTGTGCAAACATGGCTCCACTTGAAGTCAGTGGGAGCTGTGTGTGCTCAGCACCTTGGTCTGAGAGCCATGCTGCATTTCTGATGTTACGCTTTAGGACTCTTTCTGAGTGGGAAAAAGAGACCTTGCTGTCAAACAGAATTAGGCCATATATGTTCTATCCTTTTCATCAATCCGTACCTCTGGTGTCTTGCTTTGACCTTTGGTGCCGCAGATGTCTAATGGAGAAGCTGCATAGTTCCTGCTTCTCTTTTGCTTTGTCTAATTACACATGGATTGGGGTAAAACAATAAACTTAAATTGGTTATAAAGGAGACTCGTTTGTCAACCTCTGCAGCTGCACCAATGCAAAAAGAACATTGTGTCTGAAATACATCCCATTGAGGCCTTTGATCAGTCGCACTTCTCCTTGAATCACTGGAAATACATTCTTTCCGCTCTGTACTATTTTTTCCTGTAACTCTGTACTGCCAATTGCATTTGCATTAAAACCTATGCTGCATCATAAGATCAGTCTCTGGTTCTCTTTGTTCCTCCCTCCTCGTTTAAAAATTGCTCTGGAGGAGATTCATCCCTTTATCAGCGGCAGCACCAGGTGCTTCTCAAGTTGCACCTTTTCAAAGCCATGGAGTGATCGGAACCACTGAAGCACTTCAGTTCACAGCATTATGAGAGTCGTCCTTACCTTGGTGGAGTTCCTCCTTGGTTTATCTGTTTTAGCAAAGACTCTTTTCCTGCAAAGACCAGACAGCTTTTCCATTTAAGAATGGAAGTTTTCCTTTGGTTTGAAGAAGACCAGTCACATGGTCCACAGTAAAAGTGTTTGTGAATCTTTGTGGGATAACGACCCAGGTTTTCGGAGGGAAAAGCCAAGTGGCCACCAAATGGCTTGATTAAGGCAAGGTTAACTGGAGCCCCAACTCCTTGATTGGCAGAGCAATGTTTTCAGGAGAAGGATGATTTTGCTTCTGGAATGCTTTGAAGTTTAGCTCTTCACGAGAAAGGTCTTCTCAACCTGAACTCCACAGGCCACCCACCCTATTCAATGGAGCCTGCCTTACCCCTGGCTTTGGGTGTTTCAATAGGGATTATTCATACAGACAAATGCTGGGAAAACTTTGGTAACCTGGCCATTTGTTATGGGTACTATATACGACAGAAAATAACGTATTGCCTCAAGATAAATTTATCCACCCTTAAGCAGTTCTTTTGAATCCTTGTTTCTACCTTTCTCCTAAAATGCTACCATTTCAAAGAAGTATAAATGTGTAGAATTTTTATCAATAATGCTTGGGATTCATAGTCCATTAAAAAAATATCACGCAGAACAAGGCTGGGATAGTATTAATAATGCTGGTTTCCTTCTTAAGATGTAACTTCTATTTACAAATGAGTTCAGTCCAGCATCACAGTGCGGTGCTCTGGTTTGTAAACCGTAACGAGACACCAGTACTAGCTGATGAAAGAACAAAAGTGCGATTTTTTCTCTTTACAAAAAAACCCACTAAACACCATCTCCTCCCCGGGTGTAAATCTGCAGTGTTCCGCTGGCTTCACACTGGAGCTGCACTAAGTTAGACCAGATGAGGCTCTGCACGTAGAATTACTTCTGCACACGAGAACATAATTGCCAGGCTGCAAAAGACGAGAACAACCAGTCTTCCCACAGCGGCACACCACGGGGAAGACAGACCAAGCCCAAGCCCAGCCAGCCAGCTCCATGACAGAAATGCAGGGAGGAGATAGGGGATCTTAGAGTTCCCAAGAGGGAAGGGTCAGCCCTCTCCCACCCGAGATCCCAGTGCCAAGATGGAGGGATGCCCTTAACCCCGGCCGAGATCTAACTATGGAAGAAAGGAATTTCTTCCTCCAGATGAACTGCTTGAAGGTCGAAGCAGAGGAGAGGAGAGGAGAGGAGAGAGGTGAAGCGCTTGAAGGCGAAGTGCCTGGAGGCAGAAGCGGAGGCGAATCATTTGGAAGTGGAAGAGAGGAAAGAGGCAAAGCGCTTGGAGGGAGAAATGGAGCTGACGTGTTTAGGGCTGGAAAAGGCTAAGCTGGGTCAACCAGGTAGCCCTCACGGTCCTTCTTCAGGTACCGCTTCCCATTCCAAGAAATTCCCCACATACAAGCTAGGTGATGATACAGAAGCCTTCTTAGAAAATTTTGAGAGGGCCTGCCTTGGGACTCTTTGGTTTTCGTTACGGTACCTTTGCATTTCCCTTTTATACATATTTTCCAGTTGAAGGGTAGATGCTGAGCCAGTGAAATCAATGGGAAACATGAACTACTCCATCTCTATCCATGAGTAGCCAAGAGGACTGGGTCTTGTGAGATACTTCAGCAAATAAAGATAAGGAAGAAGCACAAGAAAGGTAGAGATAAGGAGAACTTCTTCTTCCACGACAACAAAGTTTGGTTCCGACCTGAGCAGCATAAAATGCCTTAGCTCGGTTTTAAGGCACAGAAGTCAGTGAAGTCTATGGAGCTCTACTAATGTTCAGTGGCTCAGCATTTGCCCCTTGAGCATTACAAGGGAATGTTTTTTGAAGAAATGGAAATGTAAAACTTTTTGGAATGAAAATCAAATAGCCCCAAATTCTGAGGCTAGGAATCATCACTGAGTATTGGTATGACAACAGAAACCTTAACGTGCATTTGTAAAGTTCGTTTAATCCAGCGTTACTCAGGGGCTCTGGGCTGCCCCTCTGGAGACATGTGGGGCAGGTGTGCGCAGAACCAGAGGTGCTGTCTGTCTTGTCTGTGGTGTCGGTTGTAGTATTCGATCGATGGGTCTCTCCCATGCACAACTCCCCCACTCCCACCTGGCCAGGACACAGTTGAGAAAGCCCTTTAATTCTAATCCACAATTTGGGGGCATATAATCCAAGGAAAAAATTCTACTATTAAAATAATACATCCCTATGCAGACACACAACTTTAATGAGCCTCAAATGCTTTGAAGTTCTGTGATTTCAGGAAGCCTGTGATTCTCGAGCAGAATATCACTATTCAATCTGGTTGATGTGGAGGTGAACAAGCACACTGAGGTGAAGGTTACACAGGGAGTGAGTGGCAGAGTCAGCAATAAAACCAGTCATAGTGATTACTCACTCCCTGCTCACCACTGCTTCTGAACTATATGGGCCGGTTTTCATTCAGGGCTTCCGAATCTCCCACTGCACCATCAGTGAAGTCAGTCGAATGATCCCAGCAATGTAGCTGACCCATACAGTTTTCAGAGGAATGAGCTGAATGGTGTAATGTGCACCTCACCCCAAGTGGAGTTAGGAACAAACTCATCATCAAAACTACAGAGGAAAATAATTCCATGATTGGAAGGAGTTCTCAAAGCTTGGTTAGTAACTGTCAAGGTTCCTTCCCCACTCTGAACTCTAGGGTACAGATGTGGGGACGTGCATGAAAACCTCCTAAGCTTACTTTTACCACTTTAGGTGAAAACTTCCCCAAGGTACAAATTAATTTTACCCTTTGCCCTTGGAATTTCCACTGCCACCACAAAACTTTAACTGGGTTTACTGGGAAACGTAGTTTGGACACTCTTTCCTCCCAAAATCCTTCCAACCCTTGCACCCCACTTCCTGGGGAAGGTTTGGTAAAAATCCTCACCAATTTGCATAGGTGACCACAGACCCAAACCCTTGGATCTTAGAACAATGAATTCAGTTTTCTTACAAGAAGACTTTCAATGGAAGTAAAGGAATCACCTCTGTAAAATCAGGATGGTAGATACCTTACAGAGTAATTAGATTCAAAACATAGAGAATCCCTCTAGGCAAAACCTTAAGTTACAAAAAAGACACACAGACAGGGATAGTCATTCTATCCAGCACAGCTCTTTTCTCAGCCATTTAAAGAAATCATAATCTAACACATACCTAGCTAGATTACTTACGAAATGTTCTAAGACTCCATTCCTGTTCTGTCCCCGGCAAAAGCATCACACAGACAGACCCAGACCCTTTGTTTTTCTCCCTCCTCCCAGCTTTTGAAAGTATCTTGTCTCCTCATTGGTCATGTTGGTCAGGTGCCAGCGAGGTTAATTTAGCTTCTTAACCCTTTGCAGGTGAGGGGATTTTTCCTCTGGCCAGGAGGGATTTTAAAGGGGTTTACCCTTCCCTTTATATTTATGACAGTAACTAATTGGGTCTTCAGGAACAATGGGTCTTTCAAGTCCACCCGCAGCCGAAAAAACTGTCTAAAACCACTCATGACTCAGGGGTCTTCTATCAGCTTTATCTAATTCTCCAGTGTGAACTAGGGAATCCTGTTCCAACTCACTCTCTCCACAACCATTCAGACGATGCGCTAGGGATCCTTTTATTTTAGGACTGCCTCTTGCACAGACACTCGGTGATTCTGAACAGTGGGAAGGGTTTGGGGGTTTTGTTGTCCGTCTCCGTCCCCGTCCCCGTCCACCCCCCTCCCCTCCGCATTATTGAGTTTCAGGCATTGGTTTCTTCATGGTTTAGACGTTCAGCCCTGGATTTTCAGAGCAAGACATGGAGTTGGGACACGAGAGCCTTTTGATTTTAATAGGAACTTGGGCATTCAAATCCCTTCGGGACCTCTGATAAATCTCACCCCCAATTTTGCATTTTGGGTTTAGGAAGAAAGTCTCTAAATTTACTCCATAAAGGACTAATTCATTATTCTTCTGCTGCCTTCTGAAGCAGCTGGTAAGTGATACTCATTAAGACAGGATACTGGCTCTGATGGGCCACTCGTCTCTTGCAGCCTGGCAATTACTACGTTCTCATGTGCAGAAGTATTTCTAGGTGCAGAGCTTCATCTGTGGATTAATGTAGATTTACAGCAGGGGAGGACGTGGTGGTTTGTGTTTTGTATTGAGTAAAAAATCCACCACTTTTGTTTAGTCATCAGTAAGTGTTAATGACTTGCTAAGGTTTACAAACCAAAGAACCGCACTGTGATGCTGGATTGAATTCATTTGTAAGTAGAGGTTACATTCTGGTAAGGAAACTGGCATTAATAATGCTATCCCAGCCATGTTCTGCGTGATATTTGTTTTAATGGACTGGAAATCACAACCGTTAATGATACAAATGATAATGATACATATTTATACGTCTTAGTGACAGCATTGTTTAGGACAAAGGGAATAAAAAGTATTAAAAATTGTTGAATCAATCTTTCTTTCTTTCTTTCAATTTTTTATTCTGCTGACCCATGTACCTTCAGTTTTCTGTTGCCTGCTGTGTGTTTCCAATTTATCTCCACAGCAGAAAGATGTCTTGCTTCAGAAACATGTGCAGTGACATTCCACAATGCATGCGTAACAGCGACAAGAAGCCAGACGTAAGGCAGTGCCCTGACTCTACAGTGCTGATCCAACCCCCACCGGCTGTTGTGACCTTCCCAGGAGCAATGCTCAGCTCTTTCCCAGGAAAGCAGAGTGGGATCCTCAGGAGCAGCTGATATCAGAGGTGTTGATGGGGGCGCATGTGGTGATGAAGACTTATAAGGTTATGGGTGGATGCTAAGGTTATGGGTGATCCTGTGGTAATGGGAGATAATCCGGTTATGGGGGCCCATGCAGTTAGTAGGGGCTTTATGGTTATAGGGGCCCATATGGTGGTGGGGGATTATATGGTCACAGGGGTGCAAATGGTGGTAGGGGAATGCAGAGTTAGGTAGCAATAGGGCCATTGGTATCTTAATAGAAACTATGGGCCATGTTAATCCCAGCAGGCATATCCATGGGAAAAGAAAGAGCCATGAAATGAAAGGCATGATACAGATTCACATCTGAGCTGATAGGCCTGCCACATGTGTGAAGTAGACCGAACTCTGGCAATGATATAGACTCTTGTGCTTCAGGGTATCGTCCATTAATGGAAGTAGATGTGATTGATGGGGGAGAGTGAAAAAGTTATTCGATGGGCAGGTGTCAAGGTTCCTCCCCCACTCTGAACTCTAGGTACAGATGTGGGGACCTGCATGAAAAACCTCCTAAGCTTATCTTTAGCAGCTTAGGTCAAAACTTCCCCAAGGTACAAAATATTCCACCCGTTGTCCTTGGACTGGCCGCTACCACCACCAAACTAATACTGGTTACTGGGGAAGAGCTGTTTGGACGCATCCTTCCCCCCAAAATACTTCCCAAAACCTTGCACCCCACTTCCTGGACAAGGTTTGGTAAAAAGCCTCACCAATTTGCCTAGGTGACTACAGACCCAGACCCTTGGATCTTAAGAACAATGAACAATCCTCCCAACACTTGTACCCCCCCCTTTCCTGGGAAATGTTGGATAAAAAGCCTCACCAATTTGCATAGGTGACCACAGACCCGAACCCTTGGATCTGAGAACAATGAAAAAGCATTCAGTTTTTTACAAGAAGACTTTTAATAAAAAATAGAAGTAAATAGAAATAAAGAAATCCCCCCTGTAAAATCAGGATGGTAGATATCTTACAGGGTAATTAGATTCAAAAACATAGAGAACCCCTCTAGGCAAAACCTTAAGTTACAAAAAAGACACACAGACAGAAATAGTTATTCTATTCAGCACAATTCTTTTCTCAGCCATTTAAAGAAATCATAATCTAACACATACCTAGCTAGATTACTTACTAAAAGTTCTAAGCTTCCATTCCTGTTCTGTCCCCGGCAAAAGCATCACACAGACAGACCCAGACCCTTTGTTTCTCTCCCTCCTCCCAGCTTTTGAAAATATCTTGTCTCCTCATTGGTCATTTTGGTCAGGTGCCAGTGAGGTTACCTTTAGCTTCTTAACCCTTTACAGGTGAGAGGAGCTTTCCCCTGGCCAGGAGGGATTTCAAAGGGGTTTACCCTTCCCTTTATATTTATGACAGCAGGGATCCCATACCTGTGATCTATCTGTTTCCAGTGCTTAGCTGCTCTGCCACTTAGGACATTTTTCCTAATGTCCAACCTAAACTGCCCTGGCTGCACTTTAAGCCCATTGATCCTTTTCCTATCCTCAGAGATTAAGGAGAGCTATTTTTCTCCCTCCTCCTTGTTATGACCTTTTATGTACTTGAACACTGTTATCCTGCCTGCTCTCAGCCTTCTCTTCACCCTAAACAAACCCAATTTTTTTTCAATCTTCCCTTATAGATCATGTATTCGAGACCTTTCCTTATTTTTTTTGCTCTTCTCTGGACTTGTTTCCAATGTGTCCACATTTTTCCTGAAATGTGCCTCCCAGAGCTGGACACAAGACTCCAGTTGAGTCCTAATCAATGCGGAGTAGAACAGAAGAATTTCTTCTCGTGTCTTGCTTACAATACTTCTGCTCATACATCCCAGAATGATGTTTGCTATTTTTGCAACAGTGACACACTGTTGCCTCATATTTAGCTTCTGATCCACTATGACCCTCAGAACCCTTTCCTACCACTGCTTCTTAGGCAGTCATTTTCCATTTTGTATGTGTGCAACTGATTGGTCCTTCCTAAGTGGAATAGTCTGCATTTGTCCTTATTGAATTTCCTCCTATTTACTTCACATCATTTCTCTAAATCACTCTAAATCACTCTAAATCATTTAAATTTCTCTAAATCACTCTAAATCACTCTAAATCACTGATGAAGATATTGAACAGTATCGAACCCAGAACTGATCCCTAGGGGAGCCATTTTGTAATATTCATCCAGCTTGAGTGTGGACCTAGATAACTAATCTCTGGGAATGGTTTACCAACCTGTTATGCACCACCTTTTAGTAGCGCCATCTAGGTTATATTTTGCTCGTGTGCTTATGAGAAAGTCATGCAAGAAAGTATAAAAACCTTATTAAAATTAAGATATACCACATCAACCGCATGCCCCCTATCCACAAGGCTTCTTACCCTGTCAAATAAGCCCCAGCAGAGCAATAGGAATGGAAACGGGGATTGGTTTTGGCTGAGGGCTCCAGAGAAGAAATTAAGAACATAAGAAAAGCCAAACTGGGTGAGACAAAAGGTCTATCTAGCCCAGTACCCTGTCTTTCATCAATGGCCAATGCTAAGTGCTTCAGAGGGAATGAACAGAACTGGTAACCATCAAGTGATCCATCCCCTGTCTCCCATTCCCAGGTTCTAGGAAATAGAGGCTCGGGACACCATCCCTGTTCATCCTAGCTAATACCCATTGATGGACATGTCTTCCTTGAATTTATCTAGGGTTTTCTTTTTGAACGCTGCTCTAGTCTTGGCCTTCACAAAATCCTCTGGTAAAGAGTTCCACAGGTTGACAGTGCATTCTGTCAAGAAATACTACCTTCCCTTTGTTTTAAACCTGCTGCCTATTAATTTCATTAGGTGACCCTTAGTTTTTGTGTTATGAGAAGGAGTAAAAAAGACTTCCTTATTTATTTTGTCCACCCCAGTCATCAATTTATAGACCTCTATCATATCTCCCCTTCGTCATCTCTTTTCCAAGGTGAAAGGCCCAGTCTTCTTAATCTCTCCTCATAGAGAAGCTGTTCTACACCCCTACTGCTTTTTGGTGCCCTTTTTAATCTTTTCCAATTCGAATATACCTTTTTGGAGATGGGGTGACCACATGTGCATGCAGTATTCAAGACATGGGTGTGCCATGGATTTATCTAGAGGCAAGAAGATATTTTCTGTCTTATAATGTTTTCCCAGCATTTGTCTTACTGAATACTCCCTACCGAAACACTCAAAGCCAGGGGAAGGCAGTCTCCATTGAATAGGGTGGGTGGTCTGTGGAGTTCAGGTTGAGAAGAGCTTTCTCGTGAAGAGCTAATCTTTCAAAGCACTCCAGAAGCAAAATCAGCCTGTCCTGAAAGTTGCTCTGCCAATCAAGGAGTTGGGGTTCCAGTTAACCTTGCCAAAACCAAGCCATTTGGTGGCCACTTGTCTTTTCCTTCCAAAAACCTGGGTCGCTATCCCGCAAAGACTCACAAACACTCTTACTGTGGACCATGTGACTGGTCTTCTTCAAACCATAGGAAAACTTCCATTCTTAAATGGAAAAGCTGTCTGGTCTTTGCAGGAAAAGAGTCTTTGCTAAAACAGATAAACCAAGGAGGAACTCCACCAAGGTAAGGATGGCTCTCACAGTGCTGTGAACTGAAGCGCTTCAGTGACTCCTATCACTCCATGGCTTCGAAAAGGTACAGCTTGAGAAGTACCTGGTGCTACCGCTGATATAGGGATGAATCTCCTCCATCGCGATTTTTAAACGAGGAGGGAGGAACAAAGAGAACCAGAGACTGATCTTATGATGCCGCAGAGGTTTTTAATGCAAATGAAATTGGCAGTACAGAGTTACAGGAAGAAATAATACAGAGCAGAAAAATGTATTTCCAGAGTTTCAAGGAGAGCTGCAACCGATCACAGGCCTCAATGGGATGTATTTCAGACACAGTATTCTTTTTGCATTGGTGCAGATACAGAGGTTGACAAATGAGTCCCCACTGTAACCATTTTAAGTTTTTTGTTCTACCCCAATCAATGGGTAATGAGACAAAGCAAAGGAGAAGCAGGAATTATGCAGCATCTCCATTAGACATCTGTGGCAGCAAAGGTCAAAGCAAGATACCAGAGGTACGGATTGATGAAAAGGATAGAACATATATGGCCTAATTCTGCTTGACAGCAAGGTCTCTTTTCCCCACTCAGAAAGAGTCCTGAAGCGTAACATTAGAAATGCAGCATGGCTATCAGACCAAGGTGCTGAGTGCACACAGCTCCCACTGACTTCAAGTGGAGCCATGTTTGCACAGCACTTCAGAAAGCCATGCCCAAAAGGTCAAGGGTAAATCGGGGTCTTGCTGTTCATTGCCAGGTTCTTCCTTCATCCACGGACGTTCCTGCTGGGTTTAACATGGCCCACAGTTTCCACTGCGGTACCTATGGCAAGATACCCCGGAACCGCATATTCCCCACCCATAACCATAACCGCCCAGGTAACCGCCTAATCCCCCATAACCACATCTCCCATAACCCCAAGGGCCACCATAACCACCATAGCCCCCTAAACCATACCATCCTCCGTAACGGCCTCCATAGCCGTACAATCCCCCAGGACCGAAGGAGCCCCCGAAACCGGGTCCGACCACAGGTGCTCCTATGGCTCCCACTCCACTGTGTTGAGGGAAATTGCTGAGAATTGGTCCTGGGAGGGTCACGACCACCGGTGAGGGTCTGATCACCACTTCGGAGTCAGGGCACTGCCGAACGCACGGCAAGTTGCAGCTGCCAGTGACTGGACTGGGCCGGGCCACCCCGCATTCTGGATAGCACAGGCCAGAGAAAGTCATCTTTCTGGGATGGAGGTAAACCTGAAACACACACCAGGAACTAGAGTAAAGAGAAGGTACAAGTGCCAGTGGATGAAAAGCTTCAAATCTCAGTTCCTATTGCAGTGAGGTCTTCCTGGGGCCCGAGAGAGAGAGAGAGAGAGGTAAATTTCCTTAGTCCCTATGTTCATGGCCACGTATTTCTTCCTATATCCTCTTTCTACGCCTCTTGTCCACTCGCACTCAACTTCCCTCCCAACCGGCCCCTTTGAGCCCCTCTCAATGACGTTGTCTAAAAAACGCTGGCTGGAATAAGGGGAACTATTTCTGTGCTGGACACCTAGGATTCTGTGTTCATTTGAGACATTTCTCAAAGAGAAGATGGCTGGGATCATGGTAATTGCATCCCTTCGCTTGAGGACTTAAGTTCTGCATGCAAACCAGCTGAGTCCGGTATCACAGTGTAGTTCTTTGCTGATGAAGAAACAGAGACTTTGCTTTTCTCCAAAGAAAACACTAAGGACAAGTACAATGGGTTTAGGTCCACTGACTTTCACGGAGTGACATTATATTACACCATCCGAGAAGAAGCACTTCCAATATGTATTACAGCTCAGAAGAACATAGGAATTGCTCGATAGGATCACACCACTTGTCAGCTCTATCCATTCTCCTGTCTCCAAGAGTGAGGAGTAACAGCAGCATCAGCGTAAAGGAGAAGACCATAGAATTGGCCCTTTCTGGACTAACCTGAACAAGTTTCTTCCTAATCTAACTAAGTGAAAAATGGCGAAGGGACTTCCTAAAGTTACCGAGAAGATGTAAATGCCCCATTTCTATTTCCAGTTAATAGGAATTATGTTTCCGAAATGCATATGTTGCTCCTGAATTCCCCAATCAGCTTCGAATCGTGAATCCTCTAGCACTTGCAAGTGAGTAACTGCACAATATAATAGTGGAAGAAAATCGTGATCTCTGATACAAATCACAGAGAGTAAGTTGAAGATTCAGTCCTAAATATAAATGGACCCTGCTGTGACATCTCTATGGTTAGTAAGAGATTGAGTTGAAATGGACTTACCAAATTCACCGAGTAGATGAAGTCTGGAGAAGAGTTCAGAAGAGCGCTGTGTCTTGTGTGCTTTTATACAGTCCCTGGGACTGCCTGGAGGATCTGCCATGTCATTTGTGGAGGAGGTCCGAATTAGTTACAAAACAAACTTGATTGCCTTGCTATGTCCTGCTTTGGATGGAGCTCTTTTCCTCAGGGGTTGTGATGATTGGGCTAATCACAGCCTCAGTGGGTGTGACATGCACGTTGCACTCTTCATCTTTCTTTCATCTTAAAATTGTACCGGCCAACTGCGTTCCTCGTGTCATTCCACTGACTTCACGGGGGCTGCAGTGAGAATGAGCTTCAGGCTGTTTCTGAGTGGCATCAGTAGCACGACAGGCTCTGATGAAAGGAATCTAGTCTGGTCCTTTCCATTCATGCTGGTCGTGGTTAGGGGCATGGGGCAGTTTATTCTAAACTGGCGAGGAAGCTGGGAGCCACTTTTTTGCATTCTTAGGAACTAGGTCTTAACTCTATTTGAAGGAAAATGAAACAGCCCTGAAGTGTGTGGCTTTTAGTGATAACCTGATTCACAGAATGGTACGAGGGACCTTGGCCTCCGTTTCATTTATAATGGCTTTCTTACTTAATGCACAGGTGTCTAATCCCCAGAACAATGTATTAGTGTTCCAAGAATACAGCACTTTTCATGTGTGAAACACCAGTGAGTGTTTGAGCGGGGCTTTGAAATCTTGAGGGAACTTCCAGCTTCTCACCCTGACTCTCTCTGTTGGATAGGGCGAGAAACAGAGGCAGGTTGAGGTGAAGGTCACTTGGGGATCAGTGGCAGAATCTGAAATACACTTCTCATTCCTAATTCACTTCTCATTCCTCCTACCACAGGCAGAATGAGCCTCTGTAACAGTTACTCCCAGGTGAGGGAGGTATCTGGAAGCCATGGACAGAAAGTATCCACCCAGGTTCAGGAAATAGAGGGTAGAATTGGCATGAAGAGTCCCAACCATTGGGGTTCATTTCTGACTCTGCCAATCACTCCTCTCTGACCTCCAACTCAATGTGTCTCCGTTGACCTGCGGGGTAAACAGGTATAATTATAACCCTCAGGGTGGATCGTCTGAGGCTTCCTCTGATCTAAGCATTTCAAAGCACTTCACAAATGCTCATCAAGTGTTATAGGGCCAAAGAACTGTATTTCTTATAGCAATCATAACTTTTTATTAGCATTAGATGTTCCAAGCTTGAAGATTAGATTGACTTTAAAAATGCGTGTCAAGTTCCCAGATGTCATTCCGGTACTCGGCTCCTGATTTCTTTAGCCTCCGAAATTGGGGCTCTTTGATTTTCGTTACTGTTCCTTTGCATTTCCCTTTTAGATATATTGTAAAGTTGAAGGGTAGATGCTGAGCCAGTGAAAACAATGGGAAACTTCAGTTCCTGCATCTTTATCCATGAGTAGCCCAGAGCATTGGGTCTTGTGAGGCACTTCAGCTAATAAAGTTAAGGAAGAAGCACAAGGAAGACAGAAATAAGGAGAACTTCTTCAACAGTCACATTGCTTTGGGATTAGATGCGATTAGTCGGCAGAATTATCCCAGTAATGTTATCTGGGCCATACAGTTTTCAGAGGAAAGAGAGCTGCAGGATGTAATGCGCTCCTCGCCCCATGTGGCATTAGGAGCAAACTAATCGTCAAACACAGAGGAAAAAAATTCTATGAATGGAAGGAATTCTCAAAGTTTGGTTTGTAACTAATTGGGCCTTCAGGAACAAAGGGCCTCTCAAGTCCTCCCCCAGCCTAAAAACCTGTCCAAAACCACTCATGACTCAGGGGTCTTCTATCAGCTTTATCTAATTCTCCAATGTGAACTAGGGAATCCTGTTCAACTCGCTCTCTCCATAACCATTCAGGCGATGTGCTAGTGATCCTTTTATTTAAGGACAGCCTCTTGCACAGACACTCTGTGATTCTGAACAGTGGGAGGGGTTTGGGGCATTTGCTGTTTCCCCTCGTCCCCCCACCCCCCATTCTTGAGTTGCAGGCATTTATTTCTTCATAATTTAGAACAGGGGCATGCGGCCCATCAGGGTGATCTGCTGTCAGGCTGTGAGACATTTTGTTTACATTGATCGCCCGCAGGCATGACTCCCCACAGCTCCCAGTGGCTGCAGTTCGCCTTTCCTGGCCAATGGGAGCTGCAGCTGTCTTTCCTCTTTCTCTTTCTTCTGAAAACTTGATGGGACAACTACATTCCTTCAATCATTCTACTAACTTCATAGATGCTTCACTGGGATATCCAGAAGCCTTGAATGGGAACTGTCCAATGCAGTTCAGGAGCAATGGGAGGTATGGGGATGAGTAGTCACAATGACTGGTTTTATTGCTGACTCTGCCACTTGCTCCCTGTGTAACCTTCATCTCAATATGGTCTCTCAACCATTTTTTGGTTTCTTTCTGAAAATCCTGTCTCTCTCTCCCTGCCTCCTGCACCCCTTCAAAGAGAGCCCGCTCCCTGGAAGGTGGGTTGGGAACGCATCGGCCCACTGTGGAGTCCCAGACTCCCCGTGCCCTGGCCAGGGAGGAGTGGAGGAGCTGCGTATGGGAGAATCCCATCAATCGAATAATACAACCGGCTCCAAAGACAAGTCAGACAGCACCTATGGCTCTGCGCACACCTGCTTCGCACGTCTGCGGAGCCGCGGCCCAGAACCCCCGAGGAGGCTGCGCGGTGCAGGGCGCCTACCCCTGCTGGTGGCAGCAGCACAAATATCAAGGTGGCGCGTCTCGCTGCCCTTGGTAACAGCTATTCCTCAGCTGCAGGGAGCTGCTGCTGCTTTGCCGCCACCCCCAATCTCTGTCCCTGCTTTCTAGGCCGTCATGGCTGCAAAAAAATCTGCTAGTGGCCGCATTTCAGTAAGGCTGGATTAAATGAACTTTACAAATGCACGTTAAGGTTTCTGATGTCATACCAATACTCAGTGATGATTCCTAGCCTCAGAGTGTGGGGCTATTTGATTTTCATTCCACAAAGTTTTACATTTCCATTTCTTTAACAAACGTTCCCTTGTAATGCTCAAGGGGCAGATCCTGAGCCACTGCACCTTAGTAGAGCTTGTGACAAAGCTCTGTCTTTGCCTCCGTGGGTCCCGCGTTTCCTGGTGGATTTCGCTAGCCTCAGAGACTCACTGTTACCCTCCACGTAACCCTTCTCTCTCTAGAGACAAGGGTCACAGTCTACTGAGCCATTTTCATCATAAGCCAGTGAGGGGGGTGAGAAGAAGTTATCTTTCCTTGCACAGTCTCTGTTGTCTCCCAGTCTCAGTGATTAATCCGGGGACAAAGGTGGTGGTGGGGGAGCCGGGCCCACCCACTACTCCGGGCTCCAGCCCAGGGACCCTAATAGTATCAGTTATGGTAGCTGACCTTTTAGAAACATGACATGTACAATTCCCTGGGCTACGTCCCCCACAGCAGCCCTCACTTCCTCAAGCTCCACTTTACCCTTACCTCAGGGCCTCCTTCCTTGTGCCTGATATGGTGTGTACTACTCAGCCTCTCCACCAGCACAACTTCCTCCCACAGCTCCTGACATGCACACCCACCTGACTGACTGGGAGGCTTTTAATTAGTTTCAGCCAGCCCCTGATTGGCTTCAGGTATCCCAATCAACCTAGCATTCTCCCTGCCTTCTGGAAAGTTCTTAATTGGCCCCAGGTGTCTTAACTGACCTGGAGCAGCTGCCATTTCACTTATCCTGGTAGCAGGGATCTGTTTAGACTGAAGCTAATATATCTATCTCCCAGTACTTTTCTATAGCCATCTGGCCTTGCCCCGTCACAAGCTCCATAGACGTCATTGACTTCTGTGCCTTAAAACTGAGCTAAGCCATTTTATGCTGCTCGAGTTAGAACCAATCCTATTGGAGGCGTACTTTCCACTTCAAAACTCATTCTAATAATGGCTGAAAAGCTTTCTGTCAGAGAAGAGTCTTGCACAATTCTGTAGGTTGGTCAGTCTTTCAATTAATCACGTCTAATCCCACAGCAGTGTGACCTTTGAAGAAGTTCTCCTTATCTCTGTCTTCCTTGTGCTTCTTCCTTATCTTATTTGCTGAAGTATCTCAGAAGTCCCAGTGCTTTTGGCGACTCATGGATAGAGATGGAGTAGCTTATGTTTCCCACTGATTTCACTGGCTCAGCATCTACCCTTCAACTTTACAATATATCTGAATGGGAAATGCAAAGGAACAGAAACGAAAATCAAAGAGCCCCAATTTCGGAGGCTAAAGAAATGAGGAGCTGAGCACCTGAATGACATCTGGGAACTTGACACGCATTTTTAAAGTCAATCTAATCCTCAAGCTTGGAACATCTAAGGCTAATAAAAAGTTATGATTGCTATAATGAATACAGTTCTTTGGCCCTATAACACTTGATGTGCGTTTGTGACGTGCTTTGAAATGCTTAGATCAGAGGAAGCCTCAGACAATCCACCCTGAGGGTTATAATTATACCTGTTTACCCCGCAGGTCAACGGAGACACATTGAGTTGGAGGTGAGACAGGAATGATTGGCAGAGTCAGAAATAAACCCCGATGGTTGGGACGACTCATGCCAATACTACCCTCTATTTCCTGAACCTGTCTGGATAGTTACCGTTCATGGCTTCCAGATACCTCCCTGACCTGGGAGTAACTCTTACAGAGGCTCATTCTGGATATTTTTCTATTTTGTTTTGATAATTTTAGGAGGAACTTTTGGGTGAAAGATCTTCTCATCTACGTGTGAACAATGATCAACCATCAAAACTCTTCCAGTGCCCTTTAACTCTTTTTATTTGAAGGGGTTGGCTCAGTGGTGGATATTTACACTTCAGCAGACATAAATTGTCTTGTAAAAATTTTTTCCCATTTTGAATTCTATATTGAGGTTTTTTTCTTTCCGTACACATAAAAAATTTTCAAAAGTACACACTTACAATTCCTTTGCACCATTCTTATCCTCAGGTATAAGAAGGCCATGTGGTGGACATAACCTGTGCTGTACCTCATTTCACAAACCAGAAAGAATTCACTACCGTTGCGTTACTCTGTCCTACTACAGAGATGTATTTCTAAGAAAAGAAAAAGTAGTACACACGGGGCATGTGGTGACTTCATCCTGACAGGTGCTTTGACTTAAAGCAAGTTTGTGATGGTTGAATTACATATGGAAATTTCCAAGGCCACCTCACTCATGGAGAAAATTGAAACTGATAGATTTGTAATTCCTATGAAGAAGTATTATCCTCATGTTTAAGAAGACACAGTGAAAGTGGATCAGAACATTAGCCATTTTCTTTAATTGTTGGTGCTTAAATCCAAGGATACAAACATTTTTAACCCGACATGTTACTAAGCTTGTCTTGGAACACAGTGTAACAGTGATCAACCTAGGGCTCAGCCTGTGGTAGGATGCATCAGAAGTATTAGGGTGTATTTCTGTTTCTGCAGCTGAGCCCCATGTGACCTTCAGCTCAAGGTGCCTCTGTTTTTAGGCCTATCAAACATAGCAAGTCAGGGTGTTAAGGCTGAAAGTTCTTCAGCGTGCTTCAAACTCAAGATTTCAAATCCCCTCACGAACATGCACTAGTGTTTCACACACGGAAAGGGGTGCTCTCTTGGTGTAAATATTCTCAGTATATTAATAAATTGTTGTGGGTATTACACAACTCCACATTGATTAACAGAGTCATTATAAAAAAATGGAGGCCAAAGTCACTAGTATCCTTCTGTAAATCAGATTATCACTTAAAGCCACCCAATTTGGGGCTGTTTCATTTTCATTGAAAGAGAGTTTTGCATTTGGTATTGTGACGGGGCAAGGCCTGCTGGCTATAGAAAAGTAGTGGGAGATAGATATATTAGCTTCAGTCTAAACAAATCCCTGGTACCAGGTTAAGTGAAATGGAAGCTGCTCCAGGTCAATTAAGACACCTGGGGCCAATGAAGAGCTTTCCAGAAGGCAGAGAGGAACCTAGGTTGATTGGGACACCTGAAGCCAATCAGGGGCTGGCTGAAACTAGTTAAATGCCTCCCAGATACTCAGGTGGGTGCACATGTCAGGAGCTGTGGGAGGAAGCTGCACTGTTGGAGATATTGAGCAGTACACACGATATCAGGCACAAGGAAGGAGGTCCTGATGTAAGGGTGAAGTGGAGCCTGAGGAAGTGGGGGCTGCTGTGGGGAAGAAGCCCAAGGAATTGTACGTGTCATGTTTCTAAAAGGTCAGCAACTATAGCTAATACTATTAGGGTCCCTGGGCTGGAGCCTGGAGCAGAGGGCGGGCCCAGGCTCCTCCCCTTTGCTCCCCTGATTAATGACTCAGACTGAGAGACAACAGAGACTGTGCAAGGGAAGATAGGAAATCTTCACCTCTTCACCTCCCTCGCTGGCTTATGTTGAAAATGGCTCAGTAGACTGTGACTCTTGTCTCTAGAAAGAGAAGGGTTATGTGGAGGGTCAGAGTGAGCCTCTGAGGTGAGTGAAATCCACCAGGGAAAGCGGGATCCATGAAGACAAGGACAGAGCTTTCTCACAGTATATTTACAAAGATTTGTATTGGAAAATGCAGGTGCTCTCTTGGTGTAAATCAGCACAGCTGATTCAACTTCAAAGAACTTCAAGTGGTTGCTTGAAATCAAAGGAAGATATTTCTGCCTTCCTCCCTGCACATGGGACCCACTCTTGAGGACACATTTTACACTTTGAACAACATTCTGGTTCTGGCAGGAATGTTTTCTGCAACATGCCCTGTGGTTGGTCAGATTTTATCTCAAATCTCATCACACAGCTGTCTCCTCCTTCTCCAAGAATACATGATTTTCGTCTCTCCTGGTCTTGTTGCTGGTCTCAGTCAGCTGAATTGTCTTACAACACCTCAACTGCCCATGCCCCTACCCACGACCAGCATGAATGGAAAGGACCAGACTAGATTCCTTTCATCAGAGCCTGTCGTGCTACTGATGCCACTCAGAAACAGATTGAAGTTCCTTCTCATTGCAGCCCCCATGAAGTCAGTGGAATGACACGAGGAACGCAGTTGGCCATAACAATTTTAAGATGAAAGAAAGATGAAGAGTGCAACGTGCATGTCACACCCACTGAGGCTGCGATTAGCCCAATCATCACAACCCCTGAGGTAAAGAGCTCCATCCAAAGGAGGACATAGCAAGGCAATCAAGTTTGTTTTGTAACTAATTCGGACCTCCTCCACAAATGACGTGGCAGATCCTCCAGGCAGTCCCAGGGACTGTATAAAAGCACACAAGACTCAGCGCTCTTCTAAACACTTCTCCGGACTTCATCTCCTCAGTGAATTAGGTAAGTCCATTTCAACTCAATCTCTTACTAACCACAGAGATGTCACAGTAGGGTCCATTTCTATTTAGGACTGAATCTTGCCCTTACTCCCTTTGATTTTTGATCAGCGATCAGGATTTTCTTCCACTTTTATGTTGTGCAGTTACTCACTTGCAGGTGCTAGAGGATTCATGATTCAAAACTGTTTGGGGAATTTAGGAGCAACATATGCATTTGGGAAACATAATTTCTGTTAACTGCAAATAGAATCGGGGCATTTACATCTTCTCGGTAACTTTAGAAAGTCCCTTACCATTTTTCACTTAGTTGGATTAGGAAGAAACTTGTTCAGGTTAATCCAGAAAGAGCCAATTGAGTGGTCTTCTCCTTTACACTGATGCTGCTGTTATTCCTCACTGTTGGAGACAGGAGAATGGATGAAGCTGATAAGTGGTGTGATCCAATCTATCAATTCCTATGTTCTTCTGAGCAGTAATACCCATTGCAGGTGCTTCTTCTCGGATGGTGTTATTTAGTGTCACTCCATGGAAGTCAGTGGACCTAAACCCATTGTACCCCAGCTTGTCCTTAGTGATTTCTTTGGAGAAAAGCCAAGTCTCTGTTTCTTCATCAGCAAAGCACTACACTGTGATACCGAACTCAACTGAGTTGCAATGCAGAGGTGAAATCCTCAAACGAAGGGATTCAGTTACCATGAAACCAGCCATGTTCTCTTTGAGAAATGTCTCAAATGAACACAGAATCCTAGGTGTCCAGCATAGAAATAGTTCTCCTTATTCCAGTTGGTGTTTTTTTAGACAACGTCATTGAGAGGGGCTCAAAGGGGCCGGTTGGGAGGGAAGTTGAGTGCGAGTGGACAAGAGGCGTAGAAAGAGGATATAGGAAGAAATAGGTGGCCATGAACATAGGGACTAAGGAAACTTACCTCTCTCTCTCTCTCTCGGGCCCCAGGAAGACCTCGCTGCAATAGTAACTGAGATTTGAAGCCTTTCATCCACTGGCACTTGTACCTTCTCTTTACTCTAGTCCCTGGTGCGTGTGTTACAGGTTTACCTCCATCCCAGAAAGATGGCTTTCTCCGGCCTGTGCTATCCAGAATGCGGGGTGGCCCGGCCCAGTCCAGTCACTGGCAGCTGCAACGTGCCGTGCGTTCGGCAGTGCCCTGACTCCGAAGTGGTGATCAGACCCTCACCGGTGGTCGTGACCCTCCCGGGACCAATTCTCAGCAATTTCCCTCAACAGAGTGGAGTGGGAGCCATAGGAGCACCTGTGGTCGGACCCGGTTTCGGGGGCTCCTTCGGTCCTGGGGGATTGTACGGCTATGGAGGCCATTACGGAGGATGGTATGGTTTAGGGGGCTATGGTGGTTATGGTGGCCCTTGGGGTTATGGGAGATGTGGTTATGGGGGATTAGGCGGTTACCTGGGCGGTTATGGTTACGGGGCGGGAATATGCGGTTCTGGGGTATCTTGCCATAGGTACCTCAGTGGAAGCTGTGGGCCATGCTAAAGCCAGCAGGAACATCCGTGGATGAAGGAAGAACCTGGAAATGAACAGCAAGATCCAGATTCACCGCTGACCTTTTGGGCATGGCTTTCAGAAGTGCTGTGCAAACATGGCTCCACTTGAAGTCAGTGGGAGCTGTGTGTGCTCAGCACCTTGGTCTGAGAGCCATGCTGCATTTCTGATGTTACGCTTTAGGACTCTTTCTGAGTGGGAAAAAGAGACCTTGCTGTCAAACAGAATTAGGCCATATATGTTCTATCCTTTTCATCAATCCATACCTCTGGTGTCTTGCTTTGACCTTTGGTGCCGCAGATGTCTAATGGAGAAGCTGCATAGTTCCTGCTTCTCTTTTGCTTTGTCTCATTACACATGGATTGGGGTAAAACAATAAACTTAAATTGGTTATAAAGGAGACTCGTTTGTCAACCTCTGCAGCTGCACCAATGCAAAAAGAACATTGTGTCTGAAATACATCCCATTGAGGCCTTTGATCAGTCGCAGCTCTCCTTGAATCACTGGAAATACATTCTTTCCGCTCTGTACTATTTTTTCCTGTAACTCTGTACTGCCAATTGCATTTGCATTAAAACCTATGCTGCATCATAAGATCAGTCTCTGGTTCTCTTTGTTCCTCCCTCCTCGTTTAAAAATTGCGCTGGAGGAGATTCATCCCTTTATCAGCGGCAGCACCAGGTGCTTCTCAAGTTGCACCTTTTCAAAGCCATGGAGTGATCGGAACCACTGAAGCACTTCAGTTCACAGCATTATGAGAGTCGTCCTTACCTTGGTGGAGTTCCTCCTTGGTTTATCTGTTTTAGCAAAGACTCTTTTCCTGCAAAGACCAGACAGCTTTTCCATTTAAGAATGGAAGTTTTCCTATGGTTTGAAGAAGACCAGTCACATGGTCCACAGTAAAAGTGTTTGTGAATCTTTGTGGGATAACGACCCAGGTTTTTGGAGGGAAAAGCCAAGTGGCCACCAAATGGCTTGATTAAGGCAAGGTTAACTGGAGCCCCAACTCCTTGATTGGCAGAGCAATGTTTTCAGGAGAAGGATGATTTTGCTTCTGTAATGCTTTGAAGTTTAGCTCTTCACGAGAAAGGTCTTCTCAACCTGAACTCCACAGGCCACCCACCCTATTCAATGGAGCCTGCCTTCCCCTGGCTTTGGGTGTTTCAATAGGGATTATTCATACAGACAAATGCTGGGAAAACTTTGGTAACCTGGCCATTTGTTATGGGTACTATATACGACAGAAAATAACGTATTGCCTCTAGATAAATTTATCCACCCTTAAGCAGTTCTTTTGAATCCTTGTTTCTACCTTTCTCCTAAAATGCTACCGTTTCAAAGAAGTATAAATGTGTAGAATTTTTATCAATAATGCTTGGGATTCATAGTCCATTAAAAAAATATCACGCAGAACAAGGCTGGGATAGCATTAATAATGCTGGTTTCCTTCTTAAGATGTAACTTCTACTTACAAATGAGTTCAGTCCAGCATCACAGTGCGGTGCTCTGGTTTGTAAACTGTAACGAGACACCAGTACTAGCTGATGAAAGAACAAAAGTGCGATTTTTTCTCTTTACAAAAAAACCCACTAAACACCATCTCCTCCCCGGGTGTAAATCTGCAGTGTTCCGCTGGCTTCACACTGGAGCTGCACTAAGTTAGACCAGATGAGGCTCTGCACGTAGAATTACTTCTGCACACGAGAACATAATTGCCAGGCTGCAAAAGACGAGAACAACCAGTCTTCCCACAGCGGCACACCACGGGGAAGACAGACCAAGCCCAAGCCCAGCCAGCCAGCTCCATGACAGAAATGCAGGGAGGAGATAGGGGATCTTAGAGTTCCCAAGAGGGAAGGGTCAGCCCTCTCCCACCCGAGATCCCAGTGCCAAGATGGAGGGATGCCCTTAACCCCGGCCGAGATCTAACTATGGAAGAAAGGAATTTCTTCCTCCAGATGAACTGCTTGAAGGTCGAAGCAGAGGAGAGGAGAGGAGAGGAGAGAGGTGAAGCGCTTGAAGGCGAAGTGCCTGGAGGCAGAAGCGGAGGCGAATCATTTGGAAGTGGAAGAGAGGAAAGAGGCAAAGCGCTTGGAGGGAGAAATGGAGCTGACGTGTTTAGGGCTGGAAAAGGCTAAGCTGGGTCAACCAGGTAGCCCTCACGGTCCTTCTTCAGGTACCGCTTCCCATTCCAAGAAATTCCCCACATACAAGCTAGGTGATGATACAGAAGCCTTCTTAGAAAATTTTGAGAGGCCCTGCCTTGGGACTCTTTGGTTTTTGTTACTGTACCTTTGCATTTCCCTTTTATACATATTTTCCAGTTGAAGGGAAGATGCTGAGCCAGTGAAATCAATGGGAAACATGAACTACTCCATCTCTATCCATGAGTAGCCAAGAGAACTGGGTCTTGTGAGATACTTCAGCAAATAAAGATAAGGAAGAAGCACAAGAAAGGTAGAGATAAGGAGAACTTCTTCTTCCACGACAACAAAGTTTGGTTCCGACCTGAGCAGCATAAAATGCCTTAGCTCGGTTTTAAGGCACAGAAGTCAGTGAAGTCTATGGAGCTCTACTAATGTTCAGTGGCTCAGCATTTGCCCCTTGAGCATTACAAGGGAATGTTTTTTGAAGAAATGGAAATGTAAAACTTTTTGGAATGAAAATCAAATAGCCCCAAATTCTGAGGCTAGGAATCATCACTGAGTATTGGTATGACATCAGAAACCTTAACGTGCATTTGTAAAGTTCGTTTAATCCAGCGTTACTCAGGGGCTCTGGGCTGCCCCTCTGGAGACATGTGGGGCAGGTGTGCGCAGAGCCAGAGGTGCTGTCTGTCTTGTCTGTGGTGTCGGTTGTAGTATTCGATCGATGGGTCTCTCCCATGCACAACTCCCCCACTCCCACCTGGCCAGGACACAGTTGAGAAAGCCCTTTAATTCTAATCCACAATTTGGGGGCATATAATCCAAGGAAAAAATTCTACTATTAAAATAATACATCCCTATGCAGACACACAACTTTAATGAGCCTCAAATGCTTTGAAGTTCTGTGATTTCAGGAAGCCTGTGATTCTCGAGCAGAATATCACTATTCAATCTGGTTGATGTGGAGGTGAACAAGCACACTGAGGTGAAGGTTACACAGGGAGCGAGTGGCAGAGTCAGCAATAAAACCAGTCATAGTGATTACTCACTCCCTGCTCACCACTGCTTCTGAACTATATGGGCCGGTTTTCATTCAGGGCTTCCGAATCTCCCACTACACCATCAGTGAAGTCAGTCGAATGATCCCAGCAATGTAGCTGACCCATACAGTTTTCAGAGGAATGAGCTGAATGGTGTAATGTGCACCTCACCCCAAGTGGAGTTAGGAACAAACTCATCATCAAAACTACGGAGGAAAATAATTCCATGATTGGAAGGAGTTCTCAAAGCTTGGTTAGTAACTGTCAAGGTTCCTTCCCCACTCTGAACTCTAGGGTACAGATGTGGGGACGTGCATGAAAACCTCCTAAGCTTACTTTTACCACTTTAGGTGAAAACTTCCCCAAGGTACAAATTAATTTTACCCTTTGCCCTTGGAATTTCCACTGCCACCACAAAACTTTAACTGGGTTTACTGGGAAACGTAGTTTGGACACTCTTTCCTCCCAAAATCCTTCCAACCCTTGCACCCCACTTTCTGGGGAAGGTTTGGTAAAAATCCTCACCAATTTGCATAGGTGACCACAGACCCAAACCCTTGGATCTTAGAACAATGAATTCAGTTTTCTTACAAGAAGACTTTCAATAGAAGTAAAGGAATCACCTCTGTAAAATCAGGATGGTAGATACCTTACAGAGTAATTAGATTCAAAACATAGAGAATCCCTCTAGGCAAAACCTTAAGTTACAAAAAAGACACACAGACAGGGATAGTCATTCTATTCAGCACAGCTCTTTTCTCAGCCATTTAAAGAAATCATAATCTAACACATACCTAGCTAGATTACTGACTAAATGTTCTAAGACTCCATTCCTGTTCTGTCCCCGGCAAAAGCATCACACAGACAGACCCAGACCCTTTGTTTTTCTCCCTCCTCCCAGCTTTTGAAAATATCTTGTCTCCTCATTGGTCATTTTGGTCAGGTGCCAGCGAGGTTACCTTTACAGGTGAGAGGAGCTTTCCCCTGGCCAGGAGGGATTTCAAAGGGGTTTACCCTTCCCTTTATATTTATGACAGCAGGGATCCCATACCTGTGATCTATTGGGTTTCTTGCACCTCCCTGCGAAGTCTCTAGTACTGCCCACTGTGGGAGAGAGGCCTGATTTTTTGTACCAATGCCTATGTTCTTCCATTCCAAGGAGCGGTCCATAGGCATAGTCCGATATAGAAGACTAGAGCTGGATCGCTCATAAACCAAACCCAGAGCCAGACCGCTAAATCTCCCTTCACCACCTGAATATTTTATCATGTTCTGAAAGAGGTAGGTGGGTCGGGATACATTTTTCCTTTTGTGTCGTCAGATCCAAAACCTGATAAAAGGAGTAGGGTCGTCTTCTGGGAATGGGGAGCCCCCACTATCTTGAGGAACTCCATGGTGGGAAATGCCATTCCTGCAATATGAAGTCATGGTACATAAAGGGACTTGGAGTGAAGAATCATTGAAGCGTAGGGCTGGAAGGGACCTCAAGAGGTCTTCTAGTTCAGTCCCCGGCATTCAAGGCATGACTAAGTATTCTCTAGACCATCTATGAATGGTGTTTGTCTAACCTGCTCTTGAAAATCTCTACTGATGAAGATTCCACTGCCTTCCTGGGCAATTGTTTCCAGTGCTTAGCTGCTCTGCCACTTAGGACATTTTTCCTAATGTCCAACCTAAACTGCCCTGGCTGCACTTTAAGCCCATTGATCCTTTTCCTATCCTCAGAGATTAAGGAGAGCTATTTTTCTCCCTCCTCCTTGTTATGACCTTTTATGTACTTGAACACTGTTATCCTGCCTGCTCTCAGCCTTCTCTTCACCCTAAACAAACCCAATTTTTTTTCAATCTTCCCTTATAGATCATGTATTCGAGACCTTTCCTTATTTTTTTTGCTCTTCTCTGGACTTGTTTCCAATGTGTCCACATTTTTCCTGAAATGTGCCTCCCAGGGCTGGACACAAGACTCCAGTTGAGTCCTAATCAATGCGGAGTAGAACAGAAGAATTTCTTCTCGTGTCTTGCTTACAATACTTCTGCTCATACATCCCAGAATGATGTTTGCTATTTTTGCAACAGTGACACACTGTTGCCTCATATTTAGCTTCTGATCCACTATGACCCTCAGAACCCTTTCCTACCACTGCTTCTTAGGCAGTCATTTTCCATTTTGTATGTGTGCAACTGATTGGTCCTTCCTAAGTGGAATAGTCTGCATTTGTCCTTATTGAATTTCCTCCTATTTACTTCACATCATTTCTCCAGTTTGTCCAGCTCATTTTGAATTTTGATCCTCTTCTCCACAGCACTTGCAACGCCTGCCAGGCTGGTCTCATCTCAAACTCTATGAGTGTCATACTCTAAATCACTGATGAAGATATTGAACAGTATCGAACCCAGAACTGATCCCTGGGGGAGCCATTTTGTCATATTCATCCAGCTTGAGTGTGGACCTCGATAACTAATCTCTGGGAATGGTTTACCAACCTGTTATGCACCACCTTTTAGTAGCGCCATCTAGGTTATATTTTGCTCGTGTGCTTATGAGAAAGTCATGCAAGAAAGTATAAAAACCTTATTAAAATTAAGATATACCACATCAACCGCATGCCCCCTATCCACAAGGCTTCTTACCCTGTCAAATAAGCCCCAGCAGAGCAATAGGAATGGAAACGGGGATTGGTTTTGGCTGAGGGCTCCAGAGAAGAAATTAAGAACATAAGAAAAGCCAAACTGGGTGAGACAAAAGGTCTATCTAGCCCAGTACCCTGTCTTTCATCAGTGGCCAATGCTAAGTGCTTCAGAGGGAATGAACAGAACTGGTAACCATCAAGTGATCCATCCCCTGTCTCCCATTCCCAGGTTCTAGGAAATAGAGGCTCGGGACACCATCCCTGTTCATCCTAGCTAATACCCATTGATGGACATGTCTTCCTTGAATTTATCTAGGGTTTTCTTTTTGAACGCTGCTCTAGTCTTGGCCTTCACAAAATCCTCTGGTAAAGAGTTCCACAGGTTGACAGTGCATTCTGTCAAGAAATATTACCTTCCCTTTGTTTTAAACCTGCTGCCTATTAATTTCATTAGGTGACCCCTAGTTTTTGTGTTATGAGAAGGAGTAAATAAGACTTCCTTATTTATTTTCTCCACCCCAGTCATCAATTTATAGACCTCTATCATATCTCCCCTTCGTCATCTCTTTTCCAAGGTGAAAGGCCCAGTCTTCTTAATCTCTCCTCATAGAGAAGCTGTTCTACACCCCTACTGCTTTTTTGTGCCCTTTTTAATCTTTTCCAATTCGAATATACCTTTTTGGAGATGGGGTGACCACATGTGCATGCAGTATTCAAGACATGGGTGTGCCATGGATTTATCTAGAGGCAAGAAGATATTTTCTGTCTTATAATGTTTTCCCAGCATTTGTCTTACTGAATACTCCCTACCGAAACACGCAAAGCCAGGGGAAGGCAGTCTCCATTGAATAGGGTGGGTGGTCTGTGGAGTTCAGGTTGAGAAGAGCGTTCTCGTGAAGAGCTAATCTTTCAAAGCACTCCAGAAGCAAAATCAGCCTGTCCTGAAAGTTGCTCTGCCAATCAAGGAGTTGGGGTTCCAGTTAACCTTGCCGAAACCAAGCCATTTGGTGGCCACTTGTCTTTTCCTTCCAAAAACCTGGGTCGCTATCCCGCAAAGACTCACAAACACTCTTACTGTGGACCATGTGACTGGTCTTCTTCAAACCATAGGAAAACTTCCATTCTTAAATGGAAAAGCTGTCTGGTCTTTGCAGGAAAAGAGTCTTTGCTAAAACAGATAAACCAAGGAGGAACTCCACCAAGGTAAGGATGGCTCTCACAGTGCTGTGAACTGAAGCGCTTCAGTGACTCCTATCACTCCATGGCTTCGAAAAGGTACAGCTTGAGAAGTACCTGGTGCTACCGCTGATACAGGGATGAATCTCCTCCATCGCGATTTTTAAACGAGGAGGGAGGAACAAAGAGAACCAGAGACTGATCTTATGATGCCGCATAGGTTTTTAATGCAAATGAAATTGGCAGCACAGAGTTACAGGAAGAAATAATACAGAGCAGAAAAATGTATTTCCAGAGTTTCAAAGAGAGCTGCAACCGATCACAGGCCTCAATGGGATGTATTTCAGACACAATATTCTTTTTGCATTGGTGCAGATACAGAGGTTGACAAATGAGTCCCCACTGTAACCATTTTAAGTTTTTTGTTCTACCCCAATCGATGGGTAATGAGACAAAGCAAAGGAGAAGCAGGAATTATGCAGCATCTCCATTAGACATCTGTGGCAGCAAAGGTCAAAGCAAGATACCAGAGGTACGGATTGATGAAAAGGATAGAACATATATGGCCTAATTCTGCTTGACAGCAAGGTCTCTTTTCCCCACTCAGAAAGAGTCCTAAAGCGTAACATTAGAAATGCAGCATGGCTATCAGACCAAGGTGCTGAGTGCACACAGCTCCCACTGACTTCAAGTGGAGCCATGTTTGCACAGCACTTCTGAAAGCCATGCCCAAAAGGTCAAGGGTAAATCGGGGTCTTGCTGTTCATTGCCAGGTTCTTCCTTCATCCACGGACGTTCCTGCTGGGTTTAACATGGCCCACAGCTTCCACTGAGGTACCTATGGCAAGATACCCCGGAACCGCATATTCCCCACCCATAACCATAACCGCCCAGGTAACCGCCTAATCCCCCATAACCACATCCCCCGTAACCCCAAGGACCACCGTAACCACCATAGCCCCCTAAACCATACCATCCTCCGTAACGGCCTCCATAGCCGTACAATCCCCCAGGACCGAAGGAGCCCCCGAAACCGGGTCCGACCACAGGTGCTCCTATGGCTCCCACTCCACTGTGTTGAGGGAAATTGCTGAGAATTGGTCCTGGGAGGGTCACGACCACCGGTGAGGGTCTGATCACCACTTCGGAGTCAGGGCACTGCCGAACGCACGGCACGTTGCAGCTGCCAGTGACTGGACTGGGCCGGGCCACCCCGCATTCTGGATAGCACAGGCCGGAGAAAGTCATCTTTCTGGGATGGAGGTAAACCTGAAACACACACCAGGAACTAGAGTAAAGAGAAGGTACAAGTGCCAGTGGATGAAAAGCTTCAAATCTCAGTTACTATTGCAGTGAGGTCTTCCTGGGGCCCGAGAGAGAGAGAGAGAGAGGTAAATTTCCTTAGTCCCTATGTTCATGGCCACGTATTTCTTCCTATATCCTCTTTCTACGCCTCTTGTCCACTCGCACTCAACTTCCCTCCCAACCGGCCCCTTTGAGCCCTTCTCAATGACGTTGTCTAAAAAACGCTGGCTGGAATAAGGGGAACTATTTCTGTGCTGGACACCTGGGATTCTGTGTTCATTTGAGACATTTCTCAAAGAGAAGATGGCTGGGATCATGGTAATTGCATCCCTTCGCTTGAGGACTTAAGTTCTGCATGCAAACCAGCTGAGTCCGGTATCACAGTGTAGTTCTTTGCTGATGAAGAAACAGAGACTTTGCTTTTCTCCAAAGAAAACACTAAGGACAAGTACAATGGGTTTAGGTCCACTGACTTTCACGGAGTGACATTATATTACACCATCCGAGACGAAGCACTTCCAATATGTATTACAGCTCAGAAGAACATAGGAATTGCTAGATAGGATCACACCACTTGTCAGCTCTATCCATTCTCCTGTCTCCAAGAGTGAGGAGTAACAGCAGCATCAGCGTAAAGGAGAAGAACACTGAATTGGCCCTTTCTGGACTAACCTGAACAAGTTTCTTCCAAATCCAACTAAGTGAAAAATGGCGAAGGGACTTCCTAAAGTTACCGAGAAGATGTAAATGCCCCATTTCTATTTCCAGTTAATAGGAATTATGTTTCCGAAATGCATATGTTGCTCCTGAATTCCCCAATCAGCTTCGAATCATGAATCCTCTAGCACTTGCAAGTGAGTAACTGCACAATATAATAGTGGAAGAAAATCGTGATCTCTGATACAAATCACAGAGAGTAAGTGCAAGATTCAGTCCTAAATATAAATGGACCCTGCTGTGACATCTCTATGGTTAGTAAGAGATTGAGTTGAAATGGACTTACGAAATTCACCGAGTAGATGAAGTCCGGAGAAGAGTTCAGAAGAGCGCTGTGTCTGTGTGCTTTTATAGAGTCCCTGGGACTGCCTGGAGGATCTGCTATGTCATTTGTGGAGGAGGTCCGAATTAGTTACAAAACAAACTTGATTGCCTTCCTATGTCCTGCTTTGGATGGAGCTCTTTTCCTCAGGGGTTGTGATGATTGGGCTAATCACAGCCTCAGTGGGTGTGACATGCACGTTGCACTCTTCATCTTTCTTTCATCTTAAAATTGTACCGGCCAACTGCGTTCCTCGTGTCATTCCACTGACTTCACGGGGGCTGCAGTGAGAATGAGCTTCAGGTGTTTCTGAGTGGCATCAGTAGCACGACAGGCTCTGATGAAAGGAATCTAGTCTGGTCCTTTCCATTCATGCTGGTCGTGGTTAGGGGCATGGGGCAGTTTATTCTAAACCGGCGAGGAAGCTGGGAGCCACTTTTTTGCATTCTTAGGAACTAGGTCTTAACTCTATTTGAAGGAAAATGAAACAGCCCCGAAGTGTGTGGCTTTTAGTGATAACCTGATTCACAGAATGGTACGAGGGACCTTGGCCTCCGTTTCATTTATAATGACTTTCTTACTTAATGCACAGGTGTCTAATCCCCAGAACAATGTATTAGTGTTCCAAGAATACAGCACTTTTCATGTGTGAAACACCAGTGAGTGTTTGAGCGGGGCTTTGAAATCTTGAGGGAACTTCCAGCTTCTCACCCTGACTCTCTCTGTTGGATAGGGCGAGAAACAGAGGCAGGTTGAGGTGAAGGTCACTTGGGGATCAGTGGCAGAATCTGAAATACACTTCTCATTCCTAATTCACTTCTCATTCCTCCTACCACAGGTAGAATGAGCCTCTGTAAGAGTTACTCCCAGGTGAGGGAGGTATCTGGAAGCCATGGACGGAAAGTATCCACCCAGGTTCAGGAAATAGAGGGTAGAACTGGCATGAAGAGTCCCAACCATTCGGGTTCATTTCTGACTCTGCCAATCACTCCTCTCTGACCTCCAACTCAATGTGTCTCCGTTGACCTGCGGGGTAAACAGGTATAATTATAACCCTCAGGGTGGATCGTCTGAGGCTTCTCTGATCTAAGCATTTCAAAGCACTTCACAAATGCTCATCAAGTGTTATAGGGCCAAAGAACTGTATTTCTTATAGCAATCATAACTTTTTATTAGCATTAGATGTTCCAAGCTTGAAGATTAGATTGACTTTAAAAATGCGTGTCAAGTTCCCAGATGTCATTCCGGTACTCGGCTCCTGATTTCTTTAGCCTCCGAAATTGGGGCTCTTTGATTTTCGTTAATGTTCCTTTGCATTTCCCTTTTAGATATATTGTAAAGTTGAAGGGTAGATGCTGAGCCAGTGAAAACAATGGGAAAGTTCAGTTCCTGCATCTTTATCCATGAGTAGCCCAGAGCATTGGGTCTTGTGAGGCACTTCAGCTAATAAAGTTAAGGAAGAAGCACAAGGAAGACAGAGATAAGGAGAACTTCTTCAACAGTCACATTGCTTTGGGATTAGATGCGATTAGTCGGCAGAATGATCCCAGAAATGTTATCTGGGCCATACAGTTTTCAGAGGAAAGAGAGCTGCAGGATGTAATGCGCTCCTCGCCCCATGTGGCATTAGGAGCAAACTAATCGTCAAACACAGAGGAAAAAAATTCTATGAATGGAAGGAGTTCTCAAAGTTTGGTTTGTAACTAATTGGGCCTTCAGGAACAAAGGGCCTCTCAAGTCCTCCCCCAGCCTAAAAACCTGTCCAAAACCACTCATGACTCAGGGGTTTCTATCAGCTTTATCTAATTCTCCAATGTGAACTAGGGAATCCTGTTCAACTCGCTCTCTCCATAACCATTCAGGCGATGTGCTAGTGATCCTTTTATTTAAGGAAGCCTCTTGCACAGACACTCTGTGATTCTGAACAGTGGGAGGGGTTTGGGGCATTTGTTGTTTCCCCTCTTCCCCCCCTCCCCCCATTCTTGAGTTGCAGGCATTTATTTCTTCATAATTTAGAACAGAGGCATGCGGCCCATCAGGGTAATCTGCTGTCAGGCTGTGAGATATTTTGTTTACATTGATCGCCCGCAGGCATGACTCCCCACAGCTCCCAGTGGCTGCAGTTCTCCTTTCCTGGCCAATGGGAGCTGCAGCTGTCTTTCCTCTTTCTCTTTCTTCTGAAAACTTGATGGGACAACTTCATTCCTTCAATCATTCTACTAACTTCATAGATGCTTCAATTTTATATTCAGAAGCCTTGAATGGGAACTGTCCAATGCAGTTCAGGAGCAATGGGAGGTATGGGGATGAGTAGTCACAATGACTGGTTTTATTGCTGACTCTGCCACTTGCTCCCTGTGTAACCTTCATCTCAATATGGTCTCTCAACCATTTTTTGGTTTCTTTCTGAAAATCCTGTCTCTCTCTCCCTGCCTCCTGCACCCCTTCAGAGAGAGCCCGCTCCCTGGAAGGTGGGTTGGGAACGCATCGGCCCACTGTGGAGTCCCAGACTCCCCGTGCCCTGGCCAGGGAGGAGTGGAGGAGCTGCGTATGGGAGAACCCCATCAATCGAATAATACAACCGGCTCCAAAGACAAGTCAGACAGCACCTATGGCTCTGCGCACACCTGCTTCGCACGTCTGCGGAGCCGCGGCCCAGAACCCCCGAGGAGGCTGCGCGGTGCAGGGCGCCTACCCCTGCTGGTGGCAGCAGCACAAATATCAAGGTGGCGCGTCTCGCTGCCCTTGGTAACAGCTATTCCTCAGCTGCAGGGAGCTGCTGCTGCTTTGCCGCCACCCCCAATCTCTGTCCCTGCTTTCTAGGCCGTCATGGCTGCAAAAAAATCTGCTAGTGGCCGCATTTCAGTAAGGCTGGATTAAATGAACTTTACAAATGCACGTTAAGGTTTCTGATGTCATACCAATACTCAGTGATGATTCCTAGCCTCAGAGTGTGGGGCTATTTGATTTTCATTCCACAAAGTTTTACATTTCCATTTCTTTAACAAACGTTCCCTTGTAATGCTCAAGGGGCAGATCCTGAGCCACTGCACCTTAGTAGAGCTTGTGACAAAGCTCTGTCTTTGCCTCCGTGGGTCCCGCGTTTCCTGGTGGATTTCGCTAGCCTCAGAGACTCACTGTTACCCTCCACGTAACCCTTCTCTCTCTAGAGACAAGGGTCACAGTCTACTGAGCCATTTTCATCATAAGCCAGTGAGGGGGGTGAGGAGAAGTTATCTTTCCTTGCACAGTCTCTGTTGTCTCCCAGTCTCAGTGATTAATCCGGGGACAAAGGTGGTGGTGGGGGAGCCGGGCCCACCCACTACTCCGGGCTCCAGCCCAGGGACCCTAATAGTATCAGTTATGGTAGCTGAGCTTTTAGAAACATGACATGTACAATTCCCTGGGCTACGTCCCCCACAGCAGCCCTCACTTCCTCAAGCTCCACATCACCCTTACATCAGGGCCTCCTTCCTTGTGCATGATATGGTGTGTACTACTCAGCCTCTCCACCAGCACAACTTCCTCCCACAGCTCCTGACATGCACACCCACCTGACTGACTGGGAGGCTTTTAATTAGTTTCAGCCAGCCCCTGATTGGCTTCAGGTATCCCAATCAACCTAGCATTCTCCCTGCCTTCTGGAAAGTTCTTCATTGGCCCCAGGTGTCTTAACTGACCTGGAGCAGCTGCCATTTCACTTATCCTGGTAGCAGGGATCTGTTTAGACTGAAGCTAATATATCTATCTCCCAGTACTTTTCTATAGCCATCTGGCCTTGCCCCGTCACAAGCTCCATAGACGTCATTGACTTCTGTGCCTTAAAACTGAGCTAAGCCATTTTATGCTGCTCGAGTTAGAACCAATCCTATTGGAGGCGTACTTTCCACTTCAAAACTCATTCTAATAATGGCTGAAAAGCTTTCTGTCAGAGAAGAGTCTTGCACAATTCTGTAGGTTGGTCAGTCTTTCAATTAATCACGTCTAATCCCACAGCAGTGTGACCTTTGAAGAAGTTCTCCTTATCTCTGTCTTCCTTGTGCTTCTTCCTCATCTTTATTCGCTGAAGTATCTCAGAAGTCCCAGTGCTCTTGGCAACTCATGGATAGAGATGGAGTAGCTTATGTTTCCCATTGATTTCACTGGCTCAGCATCTACCCTTCAACTTTACAATATATCTAAAAGGGAAATGCAAAGGAACAGAAACGAAAATCAAAGAGCCCCAATTTCGGTGGCTAAAGAAATCAGGAGCTGAACACCGGAATGACATCTGGGAACTTGACACGCATTTTTAAAGTCAATCTAATCCTCAAGCTTGGAACATCTAAGGCTAATAATAAGTTATGATTGCTATAATGAATACAGTTCTTTGGCCCTATAACACTTGATGTGTGTTTGTGACGTGCTTTGAAATGCTTTGATCAGAGGAAGCCTCAGACAATCCACCCTGAGGGTTATAATTATACCTGTTTACCCCGCAGGTCAACGGAGACACATTGAGTTGGAGGTGAGACAGGAATGATTGGCAGAGTCAGAAATAAACCCCGATGGTTGGGACGACTCATGCCAATACTACCCTCTATCTCCTGAACCTGTCTGGATACTTACCATTCATGGCTTCCAGATACCTCCCTGACCTGGGAGTAACTCTTACAGAGGCTCATTCTGGATATTTTTCTATTTTGTTTTGATAATTTGAGGAGGAACTTTTGGGTGAAAGATCTTCTCATCTATGTGTGAACAATGATCAACCATCAAAACTCTTCCAGTGCCCTTTAACTCTCTTTATTTGAAGGTGTTGGCTCAGTGGTGGATATTTTCACTTCATAAATTGTCTTGTCACAAAATTTTTCCCATTCTGAATTCTATATTGAGGTTTTTTTCTTTCCGTACACATAAAATATTTTCAAAAGTACACACTTACAATTCCTTTGCACCATTCTTATCCTCAGGTATAAAGAAGGCCATGTGGCAGACATAACCTGTGCTGTACCTCATTTCACAAACCAGAAAAAATTCACTACCATTGCGTGACTCTGACCTACTACAGAGATGTATTTCTAAGAAAAGAAAAAGTAGTACACACGGGGCATGTGGTGACTTCATCCTGACAGGTGCTTTGACTTAAAGCAAGTTTGTGATGGTTGAATTACATATGGAGATTTCCAAGGCCACCGCACTCGTGGAGAAAATTGAAACTGACAGACTTGTAATTCCTATGGGGAATTATTATCCTCATGTTGAAGAAGACACAGTGAAAGTGGATCAGAACATTAGCCATTTTCTTTAATTGTTGGTGCTTAGATCCAAGGATACAAACATTTTTAACCCGACATGTTACTAAGCTTGTCTTGGAACACAGTGTAAGAGGGATCAACCTAGGGCTCAGCCTGTGGTAGGATGCGTCAGAAGTATTAGGGTGTATTTCTGTTTCTGCAGCTGAGCCCTATGTGACCTTCACCTCAATGTGCCTCTGTTTTTAGGCCTATCAAACATAGCAAGTCAGGGTGTTAAGGCTGAAAGTTCTTCAGCGTGCTTCAAACTCAAGATTTCAAATCCCCTCACGAACATGCACTAGTGTTTCACACACGGAAAGGGGTGCTCTCTTGGTGTAAATATTCTCAGTATATTAATAAATTGTTGTGGGTATTACACAACTCCACATTGATTAACAGAGTCATTATAAAAAAATGGAGGCCAAAGTCACTAGTATCCTTCTGTAAATCAGATTATCACTTAAAGCCACCCAATTTGGGGCTGTTTCATTTTCATTGAAAGAGAGTTTTGCATTTGGTATTGTGACAGGGCAAGGCCTGCTGGCTATAGAAAAGTAGTGGGAGATAGATATATTAGCTTCAGTCTAAACAAATCCCTGGTACTAGGCTCAGTGAAATGGCAGCTGCTCCAGGTCAATTAAGACACCTGGGGCCAATGAAGAGCTTTCCAGAAGGCAGAGAGGAACCTAGGTTGATTGGGACACCTGAAGCCAATCAGGGGCTGGCTGAAACTAGTTAAAAGCCTCCCAGTTACTCAGGTGGGCGGGCATGTCAGGAGCTGTGGGAGGAAGCTGCGCTGTTGGAGATATTGAGCAGTACACACGATATCAGGCACAAGGAAGGAGGTCCTGATGTAAGGGTGAAGTGGAGCCTGAGGAAGTGGGGGCTGCTGTGGGGAAGAAGCCCAAGGAATTGTACGTGTCATGTTTCTAAAAGGTCAGCAGCTATAGCTAATACTATTAGGGTCCCTGGGCTGGAGCCTGGAGCAGAGGGCGGGCCCAGGCTCCTCCCCTTTGCTCCCCTGATTAATGACTCAGACTGAGAGACAACAGAGACTATGCAAGGGAGGATAGCTTCTCTTCACCTCCCTCGCTGGCTTATGTTGAAAATGGCTCAGTAGACTGTGACTCTTGTCTCTAGAAAGAGAAGGGTTATGTGGAGGGTCAGAGTGAACCTCTGAGGCGAGCAAAATCCACCAGGGAAAGCGGGATCCATGAAGACAAGGACAGAGCTTTCTCACAGTATATTTACAAAGATTTGTATTGGAAAATGCAGATGCTCTCTTGGTGTAAATCAGCACAGCTGATTCAACTTCAAAGAACTTCAAGTGGTTGCTTGAAATCAAAGGAAGATATTTCTGACTTCCTCCCTGCACATGGGACCCACTCTTGAGGACACATTTTACACTTAGAACAACATTCTGGTTCTGGCAGGAATGTTTTCTGCAACATGCCCTGTGGTTGGTCAGATTTTATCTCAAATCTCATCACACAGCTGTCTCCTCCTTCTCCAAGAATACATGATTTTCGTCTCTCCTGGTCTTGTTGCTGGTCTCAGTCAGCTGAATTGTCTTACAACACCTCAACTGCCCATGCCCCTACCCACGACCAGCATGAATGGAAAGGACCAGACTAGATTCCTTTCATCAGAGCCTGTCATGCTAACGGTGCCACTCAGAAGCAGCTTGAAGTTCCTTCTCATTGCAGCCCCCATGAAGTCAGTGGAATGACACGAGGAACGCAGTTGGCCATAACAATTTTAAGATGAAAGAAAGATGAAGAGTGCAACGTGCATGTCACACCCACTGAGGCTGCGATTAGCCCAATCATCACAACTCCTGAGGTAAAGAGCTCCATCCAAAGGAGGACATAGCAAGGCAATCAAGTTTGTTTTGTAACTAATTCGGACCTCCTCCACAAATGACGTGGCAGATCCTCCAGGCAGTCCCAGGGACTGTATAAAAGCACACAAGACTCAGCGCTCTTCTAAACACTTCTCCGGACTTCATCTCCTCAGTGAATTAGGTAAGTCCATTTCAACTCAATCTCTTACTAACCATAGAGATGTCACAGTAGGGTCCATTTATATTTAGGACTGAATCTTGCCCTTACTCCCTTTGATTTTTGATCAGCGATCAGGATTTTCTTCCACTTTTATGTTGTGCAGTTACTCACTTGCAGGTGCTAGAGGATTCATGATTCAAAGCTGTTTGGGGAATTTAGGAGCAACATATGCATTTGGGAAACATAATTTCTGTTAACTGCAAATAGAATCGGGGCATTTACATCTTCTCGGTAACTTTAGAAAGTCCCTTACCATTTTTCACTTAGTTGGATTAGGAAGAAACTTGTTCAGGTTAATCCAGAAAGAGCCAATTGAGTGGTCTTCTCCTTTACGCTGATGCTGCTGTTATTCCTCACTGTTGGAGACAGGAGAATGGATGAAGCTGATAAGTGGTGTGATCCAATCTATCAATTCCTATGTTCTTCTGAGCAGTAATACCCATTGCAGGTGCTTCTTCTCGGATGGTGTTATTTAGTGTCACTCCATGGAAGTCAGTGGACCTAAACCCATTGTACCCCAGCTTGTCCTTAGTGATTTCTTTGGAGAAAAGCCAAGTCTCTGTTTCTTCATCAGCAAAGCACTACACTGTGATACCGAACTCAACTGAGTTGCAATGCAGAGGTGAAATCCTCAAACGAAGGGATTCAGTTACCATGAAACCAGCCATGTTCTCTTTGAGAAATGTCTCAAATGAACACAGAATCCTAGGTGTCCAGCATAGAAATAGTTCTCCTTATTCCAGTTGGTGTTTTTTTAGACAACGTCATTGAGAGGGGCTCAAAGGGGCCGGTTGGGAGGGAAGTTGAGTGCGAGTGGACAAGAGGCGTAGAAAGAGGATATAGGAAGAAATAGGTGGCCATGAACATAGGGACTAAGGAAACTTACCTCTCTCTCTCTCTCTCGGGCCCCAGGAAGACCTCGCTGCAATAGTAACTGAGATTTGAAGCCTTTCATCCACTGGCACTTGTACCTTCTCTTTACTCTAGTCCTTGGTGTGTGTTACAGGTTTACCTCCATCCCAGAAAGATGGCTTTCTCCGGCCTGTGCTATCCAGAATGCGGGGTGGCCCGGCCCAGTCCAGTCACTGGCAGCTGCAACGTGCCGTGCGTTCGGCAGTGCCCTGACTCCGAAGTGGTGATCAGACCCTCACCGGTGGTCGTGACCCTCCCGGGACCAATTCTCAGCAATTTCCCTCAACAGAGTGGAGTGGGAGCCATAGGAGCACCTGTGGTCGGACCCGGTTTTGGGGGCTCCTTCGGTCCTGGGGGATTGTACGGCTATGGAGGCCATTACGGAGGATGGTATGGTTTAGGGGGCTATGGTGGTTATGGTGGCCCTTGGGGTTATGGGAGATGTGGTTATGGGGGATTAGGCGGTTACCTGGGCGGTTATGGTTACGGGGCGGGAATATGCGGTTCTGGGGTATCTTGCCATAGGTACCTCAGTGGAAGCTGTGGGCCATGCTAAAGCCAGCAGGAACATCCGTGGATGAAGGAAGAACCTGGAAATGAACAGCAAGATCCAGATTCACCGCTGACCTTTTGGGCATGGCTTTCAGAAGTGCTGTGCAAACATGGCTCCACTTGAAGTCAGTGGGAGCTGTGTGTGCTCAGCACCTTGGTCTGAGAGCCATGCTGCATTTCTGATGTTACGCTTTAGGACTCTTTCTGAGTGGGAAAAAGAGACCTTGCTGTCAAACAGAATTAGGCCATATATGTTCTATCCTTTTCATCAATCCGTACCTCTGGTGTCTTGCTTTGACCTTTGGTGCCGCAGATGTCTAATGGAGAAGCTGCATAGTTCCTGCTTCTCTTTTGCTTTGTCTAATTACACATGGATTGGGGTAAAACAATAAACTTAAATTGGTTATAAAGGAGACTCGTTTGTCAACCTCTGCAGCTGCACCAATGCAAAAAGAACATTGTGTCTGAAATACATCCCATTGAGGCCTTTGATCAGTCGCAGCTCTCCTTGAATCACTGGAAATACATTCTTTCCGCTCTGTACTATTTTTTCCTGTAACTCTGTACTGCCAATTGCATTTGCATTAAAACCTATGCTGCATCATAAGATCAGTCTCTGGTTCTCTTTGTTCCTCCCTCCTCGTTTAAAAATTGCGCTGGAGGAGATTCATCCCTTTATCAGCGGCAGCACCAGGTGCTTCTCAAGTTGCACCTTTTCAAAGCCATGGAGTGATCGGAACCACTGAAGCACTTCAGTTCACAGCATTATGAGAGTCGTCCTTACCTTGGTGGAGTTCCTCCTTGGTTTATCTGTTTTAGCAAAGACTCTTTTCCTGCAAAGACCAGACAGCTTTTCCATTTAAGAATGGAAGTTTTCCTATGGTTTGAAGAAGACCAGTCACATGGTCCACAGTAAAAGTGTTTGTGAATCTTTGTGGGATAACGACCCAGGTTTTCAGAGGGAAAAGCCAAGTGGCCACCAAATGGCTTGATTAAGGCAAGGTTAACTGGAGCCCCAACTCCTTGATTGGCAGAGCAATGTTTTCAGGAGAAGGATGATTTTGCTTCTGGAATGCTTTGAAGTTTAGCTCTTCACGAGAAAGGTCTTCTCAACCTGAACTCCACAGGCCACCCACCCTATTCAATGGAGCCTGCCTTACCCCTGGCTTTGGGTGTTTCAATAGGGATTATTCATACAGACAAATGCTGGGAAAACTTTGGTAACCTGGCCATTTGTTATGGGTACTATATACGACAGAAAATAACGTATTGCCTCTAGATAAATTTATCCACCCTTAAGCAGTTCTTTTGAATCCTTGTTTCTACTTTTCTCCTAAAATGCTACCATTTCAAAGAAGTATAAATGTGTAGAATTTTTATCAATAATGCTTGGGATTCATAGTCCATTAAAAAAATATCACGCAGAACAAGGCTGGGATAGCATTAATAATGCTGGTTTCCTTCTTAAGATGTAACTTCTATTTACAAATGAGTTCAGTCCAGCATCACAGTGCGGTGCTCTGGTTTGTAAACCGTAACGAGACACCAGTACTAGCTGATGAAAGAACAAAAGTGCGATTTTTTCTCTTTACAAAAAAACCCACTAAACACCATCTCCTCCCCGGGTGTAAATCTGCAGTGTTCCGCTGGCTTCACACTGGAGCTGCACTAAGTTAGACCAGATGAGGCTCTGCACGTAGAATTACTTCTGCACACGAGAACATAATTGCCAGGCTGCAAAAGACGAGAACAACCAGTCTTCCCACAGCGGCACACCACGGGGAAGACAGACCAAGCCCAAGCCCAGCCAGCCAGCTCCATGACAGAAATGCAGGGAGGAGATAGGGGATCTTAGAGTTCCCAAGAGGGAAGGGTCAGCCCTCTCCCACCCGAGATCCCAGTGCCAAGATGGAGGGATGCCCTTAACCCCGGCCGAGATCTAACTATGGAAGAAAGGAATTTCTTCCTCCAGATGAACTGCTTGAAGGTCGAAGCAGAGGAGAGGAGAGGAGAGAGGTGAAGCGCTTGAAGGCGAAGTGCCTGGAGGCAGAAGCGGAGGCGAATCATTTGGAAGTGGAAGAGAGGAAAGAGGCAAAGCGCTTGGAGGGAGAAATGGAGCTGACGTGTTTAGGGCTGGAAAAGGCTAAGCTGGGTCAACCAGGTAGCCCTCACGGTCCTTCTTCAGGTACCGCTTCCCATTCCAAGAAATTCCCCACATACAAGCTAGGTGATGATACAGAAGCCTTCTTAGAAAATTTTGAGAGGGCCTGCCTTGGGACTCTTTGGTTTTCGTTACGGTACCTTTGCATTTCCCTTTTATACATATTTTCCAGTTGAAGGGTAGATGCTGAGCCAGTGAAATCAATGGGAAACATGAACTACTCCATCTCTATCCATGAGTAGCCAAGAGGACTGGGTCTTGTGAGATACTTCAGCAAATAAAGATAAGGAAGAAGCACAAGAAAGGTAGAGATAAGGAGAACTTCTTCTTCCACGACAACAAAGTTTGGTTCCGACCTGAGCAGCATAAAATGCCTTAGCTCGGTTTTAAGGCACAGAAGTCAGTGAAGTCTATGGAGCTCTACTAATGTTCAGTGGCTCAGCATTTGCCCCTTGAGCATTACAAGGGAATGTTTTTTGAAGAAATGGAAATGTAAAACTTTTTGGAATGAAAATCAAATAGCCCCAAATTCTGAGGCTAGGAATCATCACTGAGTATTGGTATGACAACAGAAACCTTAACGTGCATTTGTAAAGTTCGTTTAATCCAGCGTTACTCAGGGGCTCTGGGCTGCCCCTCTGGAGACATGTGGGGCAGGTGTGCACAGAACCAGAGGTGCTGTCTGTCTTGTCTGTGGTGTCGGTTGTAGTATTCGATCGATGGGTCTCTCCCATGCACAACTCCCCCACTCCCACCTGGCCAGGACACAGTTGAGAAAGCCCTTTAATTCTTATCCACAATTTGGGGGCATATAATCCAAGGAAAAAATTCTACTATTAAAATAATACATCCCTATGCAGACACACAACTTTAATGAGCCTCAAATGCTTTGAAGTTCTGTGATTTCAGGAAGCCTGTGATTCTCGAGCAGAATATCACTATTCAATCTGGTTGATGTGGAGGTGAACAAGCACACTGAGGTGAAGGTTACACAGGGAGTGAGTGGCAGAGTCAGCAATAAAACCAGTCATAGTGATTACTCACTCCCTGCTCACCACTGCTTCTGAACTATATGGGCCGGTTTTCATTCAGGGCTTCCGAATCTCCCACTGCACCATCAGTGAAGTCAGTCGAATGATCCCAGCAATGTAGCTGACCCATACAGTTTTCAGAGGAATGAGCTGAATGGTGTAATGTGCACCTCACCCCAAGTGGAGTTAGGAACAAACTCATCATCAAAACTACAGAGGAAAATAATTCCATGATTGGAAGGAGTTCTCAAAGCTTGGTTAGTAACTGTCAAGGTTCCTTCCCCACTCTGAACTCTAGGGTACAGATGTGGGGACGTGCATGAAAACCTCCTAAGCTTACTTTTACCACTTTAGGTGAAAACTTCCCCAAGGTACAAATTAATTTTACCCTTTGCCCTTGGAATTTCCACTGCCACCACAAAACTTTAACTGGGTTTACTGGGAAACGTAGTTTGGACACTCTTTCCTCCCAAAATCCTCCCAACCCTTGCACCCCACTTCCTGGGGAAGGTTTGGTAAAAATCCTCACCAATTTGCATAGGTGACCACAGACCCAAACCCTTGGATCTTAGAACAATGAATTCAGTTTTCTTACAAGAAGACTTTCAATGGAAGTAAAGGAATCACGTCTGTAAAATCAGGATGGTAGATACCTTACAGAGTAATTAGATTCAAAACATAGAGAATCCCTCTAGGCAAAACCTTAAGTTACAAAAAAGACACACAGACAGGGATAGTCATTCTATCCAGCACAGCTCTTTTCTCAGCCATTTAAAGAAATCATAATCTAACACATACCTAGCTAGATTACTTACGAAATGTTCTAAGACTCCATTCCTGTTCTGTCCCCGGCAAAAGCATCACACAGACAGACCCAGACCCTTTGTTTTTCTCCCTCCTCCCAGCTTTTGAAAGTATCTTGTCTCCTCATTGGTCATGTTGGTCAGGTGCCAGCGAGGTTAATTTAGCTTCTTAACCCTTTGCAGGTGAGGGGATTTTTCCTCTGGCCAGGAGGGATTTTAAAGGGGTTTACCCTTCCCTTTATATTTATGACAGTAACTAATTGGGTCTTCAGGAACAATGGGTCTTTCAAGTCCACCCGCAGCCGAAAAAACTGTCTAAAACCACTCATGACTCAGGGGTCTTCTATCAGCTTTATCTAATTCTCCAGTGTGAACTAGGGAATCCTGTTCCAACTCACTCTCTCCACAACCATTCAGACGATGCGCTAGGGATCCTTTTATTTTAGGACTGCCTCTTGCACAGACACTCGGTGATTCTGAACAGTGGGAAGGGTTTGGGGGTTTTGTTGTCCGTCTCCGTCCCCGTCCCCGTCCACCCCCCTCCCCTCCGCATTATTGAGTTTCAGGCATTGGTTTCTTCATGGTTTAGACGTTCAGCCCTGGATTTTCAGAGCAAGACATGGAGATGGGACACGAGAGCCTTTTGATTTTAATAGGAACTTGGGCATTCAAATCCCTTCGGGACCTCTGATAAATCTCACCCCCAATTTTGCATTTTGGGTTTAGGAAGAAAGTCTCTAAATTTACTCCATAAAGGACTAATTCATTATTCTTCTGCTGCCTTCTGAAGCAGCTGGTAAGTGATACTCATTAAGACAGGATACTGGCTCTGATGGGCCACTCGTCTCTTGCAGCCTGGCAATTACTACGTTCTCATGTGCAGAAGTATTTCTAGGTGCAGAGCTTCATCTGTGGATTAATGTAGATTTACAGCAGGGGAGGACGTGGTGGTTTGTGTTTTGTATTGAGTAAAAAATCCACCACTTTTGTTTAGTCATCAGTAAGTGTTAATGACTTGCTAAGGTTTACAAACCAAAGAACCGCACTGTGATGCTGGATTGAATTCATTTGTAAGTAGAGGTTACATTCTGGTAAGGAAACTGGCATTAATAATGCTATCCCAGCCATGTTCTGCGTGATATTTGTTTTAATGGACTGGAAATCACAACCGTTAATGATACAAATGATAATGATACATATTTATACGTCTTAGTGACAGCATTCTTTAGGACAAAGGGAATAAAAAGTATTAAAAATTGTTGAATCAATCTTTCTTTCTTTCTTTCAATTTTTTATTCTGCTGACCCATGTACCTTCAGTTTTCTGTTGCCTGCTGTGTGTTTCCAATTTATCTCCACAGCAGAAAGATGTCTTGCTTCAGAAACATGTGCAGTGACATTCCACAATGCATGCGTAACAGCGACAAGAAGCCAGACGTAAGGCAGTGCCCTGACTCTACAGTGCTGATCCAACCCCCACCGGCTGTTGTGACCTTCCCAGGAGCAATGCTCAGCTCTTTCCCAGGAAAGCAGAGTGGGATCCTCAGGAGCAGCTGATATCAGAGGTGTTGATGGGGGCGCATGTGGTGATGAAGACTTATAAGGTTATGGGTGGATGCTAAGGTTATGGGTGATCCTGTGGTAATGGGAGATAATCCGGTTATGGGGGCCCATGCAGTTAGTAGGGGCTTTATGGTTATAGGGGCCCATATGGTGGTGGGGGATTATATGGTCACAGGGGTGCAAATGGTGGTAGGGGAATGCAGAGTTAGGTAGCAATAGGGCCATTGGTATCTTAATAGAAACTATGGGCCATGTTAATCCCAGCAGGCATATCCATGGGAAAAGAAAGAGCCATGAAATGAAAGGCATGATACAGATTCACATCTGAGCTGATAGGCCTGCCACATGTGTGAAGTAGACCGAACTCTGGCAATGATATAGACTCTTGTGCTTCAGGGTATCGTCCATTAATGGAAGTAGATGTGATTGATGGGGGAGAGTGAAAAAGTTATTCGATGGGCAGGTGTCAAGGTTCCTCCCCCACTCTGAACTCTAGGTACAGATGTGGGGACCTGCATGAAAAACCTCCTAAGCTTATCTTTAGCAGCTTAGGTCAAAACTTCCCCAAGGTACAAAATATTCCACCCGTTGTCCTTGGACTGGCCGCTACCACCACCAAACTAATACTGGTTACTGGGGAAGAGCTGTTTGGACGCATCCTTCCCCCCAAAATACTTCCCAAAACCTTGCACCCCACTTCCTGGACAAGGTTTGGTAAAAAGCCTCACCAATTTGCCTAGGTGACTACAGACCCAGACCCTTGGATCTTAAGAACAATGAACAATCCTCCCAACACTTGTACCCCCCCCTTTCCTGGGAAATGTTGGATAAAAAGCCTCACCAATTTGCATAGGTGACCACAGACCCGAACCCTTGGATCTGAGAACAATGAAAAAGCATTCAGTTTTTTACAAGAAGACTTTTAATAAAAAATAGAAGTAAATAGAAATAAAGAAATCCCCCCTGTAAAATCAGGATGGTAGATATCTTACAGGGTAATTAGATTCAAAAACATAGAGAACCCCTCTAGGCAAAACCTTAAGTATAAAAAAAGACACACAGACAGAAATAGTTATTCTATTCAGCACAATTCTTTTCTCAGCCATTTAAAGAAATCATAATCTAACACATACCTAGCTAGATTACTTACTAAAAGTTCTAAGCTTCCATTCCTGGTCTATCCCCGGCAAAGACCCAGCATACAGACAGACACAGACCCTTTGTTTCTCTCCCTCCTCCCAGCTTTTGAAAATATCTTGTCTCCTCATTGGTCATTTTGGTCAGGTGCCAGCGAGGTTACCTTTAGCTTCTTAACCCTTTACAGGTGAGAGGAGCTTTCCCCTGGCCAGGAGGGATTTCAAAGGGGTTTACCCTTCCCTTTATATTTATGACAGCAGGGATCCCATACCTGTGATCTATTGGGTTTCTTGCACCTCCCTGCGAAGTCTCTAGTACTGCCCACTGTGGGAGAGAGGCCTGATTTTTTGTACCAATGCCTATGTTCTTCCATTCCAAGGAGCGGTCCATAGGCATAGTCCGATATAGAAGACTAGAGCTGGATCGCTCATAAACCAAACCCAGAGCCAGACCGCTAAATCTCCCTTCACCACCTGAATATTTTATCATGTTCTGAAAGAGGTAGGTGGGTCAGGATACATTTTTCCTTTTGTGTCGTCAGATCCAAAACCTGATAAAAGGAGTAGGGTCGTCTTCTGGGAATGGGGAGCCCCCAGTATCTTGAGGAACTCCATGGTGGGAAATGCCATTCCTGCAATATGAAGTCATGGTACATAAAGGGACTTGGAGTGAAGAATCATTGAAGCGTAGGGCTGGAAGGGACCTCAAGAGGTCTTCTAGTTCAGTCCCCGGCATTCAAGGCATGACTAAGTATTCTCTAGACCATCTATGAATGGTGTTTGTCTAACCTGCTCTTGAAAATCTCTACTGATGAAGATTCCACTGCCTTCCTGGGCAATTGTTTCCAGTGCTTAGCTGCTCTGCCACTTAGCACATTTTTCCTAATGTCCAACCTAAACTGCCCTGGCTGCACTTTAAGCCCATTGATCCTTTTCCTATCCTCAGAGATTAAGGAGAGCTATTTTTCTCCCTCCTCCTTGTTATGACCTTTTATGTACTTGAACACTGTTATCCTGCCTGCTCTCAGCCTTCTCTTCACCCTAAACAAACCCAATTTTTTTTCAATCTTCCCTTATAGATCATGTATTCGAGACCTTTCCTTATTTTTTTTGCTCTTCTCTGGACTTGTTTCCAATGTGTCCACATTTTTCCTGAAATGTGCCTCCCAGAGCTGGACACAAGACTCCAGTTGAGTCCTAATCAATGCGGAGTAGAACAGAAGAATTTCTTCTCGTGTCTTGCTTACAATACTTCTGCTCATACATCCCAGAATGATGTTTGCTATTTTTGCAACAGTGACACACTGTTGCCTCATATTTAGCTTCTGATCCACTATGACCCTCAGAACCCTTTCCTACCACTGCTTCTTAGGCAGTCATTTTCCATTTTGTATGTGTGCAACTGATTGGTCCTTCCTAAGTGGAATAGTCTGCATTTGTCCTTATTGAATTTCCTCCTATTTACTTCACATCATTTCTCCAGTTTGTCCAGCTCATTTTGAATTTTGATCCTCTTCTCCACAGCACTTGCAACCCCTGCCAGGCTGGTCTCATCTGCAAACTCTATGAGTGTCATACTCTAAATCACTGATGAAGATATTGAACAGTATCGAACCCAGAACTGATCCCTGGGGGAGCCATTTTGTAATATTCATCCAGCTTGAGTGTGGACCTAGATAACTAATCTCTGGGAATGGTTTACCAACCTGTTATGCACCACCTTTTAGTAGCGCCATCTAGGTTATATTTTGCTCGTGTGCTTATGAGAAAGTCATGCAAGAAAGTATAAAAACCTTATTAAAATTAAGATATACCACATCAACCGCATGCCCCCTATCCACAAGGCTTCTTACCCTGTCAAATAAGCCCCAGCAGAGCAATAGGAATGGAAACGGGGATTGGTTTTGGCTGAGGGCTCCAGAGAAGAAATTAAGAACATAAGAAAAGCCAAACTGGGTGAGACAAAAGGTCTATCTAGCCCAGTACCCTGTCTTTCATCAATGGCCAATGCTAAGTGCTTCAGAGGGAATGAACAGAACTGGTAACCATCAAGTGATCCATCCCCTGTCTCCCATTCCCAGGTTCTAGGAAATAGAGGCTCGGGACACCATCCCTGTTCATCCTAGCTAATACCCATTGATGGACATGTCTTCCTTGAATTTATCTAGGGTTTTCTTTTTGAACGCTGCTCTAGTCTTGGCCTTCACAAAATCCTCTGGTAAAGAGTTCCACAGGTTGACAGTGCATTCTGTCAAGAAATACTACCTTCCCTTTGTTTTAAACCTGCTGCCTATTAATTTCATTAGGTGACCCTTAGTTTTTGTGTTATGAGAAGGAGTAAAAAAGACTTCCTTATTTATTTTGTCCACCCCAGTCATCAATTTATAGACCTCTATCATATCTCCCCTTCGTCATCTCTTTTCCAAGGTGAAAGGCCCAGTCTTCTTAATCTCTCCTCATAGAGAAGCTGTTCTACACCCCTACTGCTTTTTGGTGCCCTTTTTAATCTTTTCCAATTCGAATATACCTTTTTGGAGATGGGGTGACCACATGTGCATGCAGTATTCAAGACATGGGTGTGCCATGGATTTATCTAGAGGCAAGAAGATATTTTCTGTCTTATAATGTTTTCCCAGCATTTGTCTTACTGAATACTCCCTACCGAAACACTCAAAGCCAGGGGAAGGCAGTCTCCATTGAATAGGGTGGGTGGTCTGTGGAGTTCAGGTTGAGAAGAGCTTTCTCGTGAAGAGCTAATCTTTCAAAGCACTCCAGAAGCAAAATCAGCCTGTCCTGAAAGTTGCTCTGCCAATCAAGGAGTTGGGGTTCCAGTTAACCTTGCCGAAACCAAGCCATTTGGTGGCCACTTGTCTTTTCCTTCCAAAAACCTGGGTCGCTATCCCGCAAAGACTCACAAACACTCTTACTGTGGACCATGTGACTGGTCTTCTTCAAACCATAGGAAAACTTCCATTCTTAAATGGAAAAGCTGTCTGGTCTTTGCAGGAAAAGAGTCTTTGCTAAAACAGATAAACCAAGGAGGAACTCCACCAAGGTAAGGATGGCTCTCACAGTGCTGTGAACTGAAGCGCTTCAGTGACTCCTATCACTCCATGGCTTCGAAAAGGTACAGCTTGAGAAGTACCTGGTGCTACCGCTGATATAGGGATGAATCTCCTCCATCGCGATTTTTAAACGAGGAGGGAGGAACAAAGAGAACCAGAGACTGATCTTATGATGCCGCAGAGGTTTTTAATGCAAATGAAATTGGCAGCACAGAGTTACAGGAAGAAATAATACAGAGCAGAAAAATGTATTTCCAGAGTTTCAAGGAGAGCTGCAACCGATCACAGGCCTCAATGGGATGTATTTCAGACACAGTATTCTTTTTGCATTGGTGCAGATACAGAGGTTGACAAATGAGTCCCCACTGTAACCATTTTAAGTTTTTTGTTCTACCCCAATCAATGGGTAATGAGACAAAGCAAAGGAGAAGCAGGAATTATGCAGCATCTCCATTAGACATCTGTGGCAGCAAAGGTCAAAGCAAGATACCAGAGGTACGGATTGATGAAAAGGATAGAACATATATGGCCTAATTCTGCTTGACAGCAAGGTCTCTTTTCCCCACTCAGAAAGAGTCCTGAAGCGTAACATTAGAAATGCAGCATGGCTATCAGACCAAGGTGCTGAGTGCACACAGCTCCCACTGACTTCAAGTGGAGCCATGTTTGCACAGCACTTCTGAAAGCCATGCCCAAAAGGTCAAGGGTAAATCGGGGTCTTGCTGTTCATTGCCAGGTTCTTCCTTCATCCACGGACGTTCCTGCTGGGTTTAACATGGCCCACAGTTTCCACTGCGGTACCTATGGCAAGATACCCCGGAACCGCATATTCCCCACCCATAACCATAACCGCCCAGGTAACCGCCTAATCCCCCATAACCACATCCCCCGTAACCCCAAGGGCCACCGTAACCACCATAGCCCCCTAAACCATACCATCCTCCGTAACGGCCTCCATAGCCGTACAATCCCCCAGGACCGAAGGAGCCCCCAAAACCGGGTCCGACCACAGGTGCTCCTATGGCTCCCACTCCACTCTGTTGAGGGAAATTGCTGAGAATTGGTCCTGGGAGGGTCACGACCACCGGTGAGGGTCTGATCACCACTTCGGAGTCAGGGCACTGCCGAACGCACGGCAAGTTGCAGCTGCCAGTGACTGGACTGGGCCGGGCCACCCCGCATTCTGGATAGCACAGGCCAGAGAAAGTCATCTTTCTGGGATGGAGGTAAACCTGAAACACACACCAGGAACTAGAGTAAAGAGAAGGTACAAGTGCCAGTGGATGAAAAGCTTCAAATCTCAGTTACTATTGCAGTGAGGTCTTCCTGGGGCCCGAGAGAGAGAGAGAGAGAGGTAAATTTCCTTAGTCCCTATGTTCATGGCCACGTATTTCTTCCTATATCCTCTTTCTACGCCTCTTGTCCACTCGCACTCAACTTCCCTCCCAACCGGCCCCTTTGAGCCCCTCTCAATGACGTTGTCTAAAAAACGCTGGCTGGAATAAGGGGAACTATTTCTGTGCTGGACACCTAGGATTCTGTGTTCATTTGAGACATTTCTCAAAGAGAAGATGGCTGGGATCATGGTAATTGCATCCCTTCGCTTGAGGACTTAAGTTCTGCATGCAAACCAGCTGAGTCCGGTATCACAGTGTAGTTCTTTGCTGATGAAGAAACAGAGACTTTGCTTTTCTCCAAAGAAAACACTAAGGACAAGTACAATGGGTTTAGGTCCACTGACTTTCACGGAGTGACATTATATTACACCATCCGAGAAGAAGCACTTCCAATATGTATTACAGCTCAGAAGAACATAGGAATTGCTCGATAGGATCACACCACTTGTCAGCTCTATCCATTCTCCTGTCTCCAAGAGTGAGGAGTAACAGCAGCATCAGCGTAAAGGAGAAGACCACTCAATTGGCCCTTTCTGGACTAACCTGAACAAGTTTCTTCCTAATCTAACTAAGTGAAAAATGGCGAAGGGACTTCCTATAGTTACCGAGAAGATGTAAATGCCCCATTTCTATTTCCAGTTAATAGGAATTATGTTTCCGAAATGCATATGTTGCTCCTGAATTCCCCAATCAGCTTCGAATCGTGAATCCTCTAGCACTTGCAAGTGAGTAACTGCACAATATAATAGTGGAAGAAAATCGTGATCTCTGATACAAATCACAGAGAGTAAGTGCAAGATTCAGTCCTAAATATAAATGGACCCTGCTGTGACATCTCTATGGTTAGTAAGAGATTGAGTTGAAATGGACTTACCAAATTCACCGAGTAGATGAAGTCTGGAGAAGAGTTCAGAAGAGCGCTGTGTCTTGTGTGCTTTTATACAGTCCCTGGGACTGCCTGGAGGATCTGCCATGTCATTTGTGGAGGAGGTCCGAATTAGTTACAAAACAAACTTGATTGCCTTGCTATGTCCTGCTTTGGATGGAGCTCTTTTCCTCAGGGGTTGTGATGATTGGGCTAATCACAGCCTCAGTGGGCGTGACATGCACATTGCACTCTTCATCTTTCTTTCATCTTAAAATTGTACCGGCCAACTGCGTTCCTCGTCTCATTCCACTGACTTCATGGGGGCTGCAGTGAGAATGAGCTTCAGGCTGTTTCTGAGTGGCATCAGTAGCACGACAGGCTCTGATGAAAGGAATCTAGTCTGGTCCTTTCCATTCATGCTGGTCGTGGTTAGGGGCATGGGGCAGTTTATTCTAAACTGGCGAGGAAGCTGGGAGCCACTTTTTTGCATTCTTAGGAACTAGATCTTAACTCTATTTGAAGGAAAATGAAACAGCCCTGAAGTGTGTGGCTTTTAGTGATAACCTGATTCACAGAATGGTACGAGGGACCTTGGCCTCCGTTTCATTTATAATGACTTTCTTACTTAATGCACAGGTGTCTAATCCCCAGAACAATGTATTAGTGTTCCAAAAATACAGCACTTTTCATGTGTGAAACACCAGTGAGTGTTTGAGCGGGGCTTTGAAATCTTGAGGGAACTTCCAGCTTCTCACCCTGACTCTCTCTGTTGGATAGGGCTAGAAACAGAGGCAGGTTGAGGTGAAGGTCACTTGGGGATCAGTGGCAGAATCTGAAATACACTTCTCATTCCTAATTCACTTCTCATTCCTCCTACCACAGGTAGAATGAGCCTCTGTAACAGTTACTCCCAGGTGAGGGAGGTATCTGGAAGCCATGGACAGAAAGTATCCACCCAGGTTCAGGAAATAGAGGGTAGAATTGGCATGAAGAGTCCCAACCATTGGGGTTCATTTCTGACTCTGCCAATCACTCCTCTCTGACCTCCAACTCAATGTGTCTCCGTTGACCTGCGGGGTAAACAGGTATAATTATAACCCTCAGGGTGGATCGTCTGAGGCTTCCTCTGATCTAAGCATTTCAAAGCACTTCACAAATGCTCATCAAGTGTTATAGGGCCAAAGAACTGTATTTCTTATAGCAATCATAACTTTTTATTAGCATTAGATGTTCCAAGCTTGAAGATTAGATTGACTTTAAAAATGCGTGTCAAGTTCCCAGATGTCATTCCGGTACTCGGCTCCTGATTTCTTTAGCCTCCGAAATTGGGGCTCTTTGATTTTCGTTACTGTTCCTTTGCATTTCCCTTTTAGATATATTGTAAAGTTGAAGGGTAGATGCTGAGCCAGTGAAAACAATGGGAAAGTTCAGTTCCTGCATCTTTATCCATGAGTAGCCCAGAGCATTGGGTCTTGTGAGGCACTTCAGCTAATAAAGTTAAGGAAGAAGCACAAGGAAGACAGAAATAAGGAGAACTTCTTCAACAGTCACATTGCTTTGGGATTAGATGCGATTAGTCGGCAGAATGATCCCAGAAATGTTATCTGGGCCATACAGTTTTCAGAGGAAAGAGAGCTGCAGGATGTAATGCGCTCCTCGCCCCATGTGGCATTAGGAGCAAACTAATCGTCAAACACAGAGGAAAAAAATTCTATGAATGGAAGGAATTCTCAAAGTTTGGTTTGTAACTAATTGGGCCTTCAGGAACAAAGGGCCTCTCAAGTCCTCCCCCAGCCTAAAAACCTGTCCAAAACCACTCATGACTCAGGGGTCTTCTATCAGCTTTATCTAATTCTCCAATGTGAACTAGGGAATCCTGTTCAACTCGCTCTCTCCATAACCATTCAGGCGGTGTGCTAGTGATCCTTTTATTTAAGGACAGCCTCTTGCACAGACACTCTGTGATTCTGAACAGTGGGAGGGGTTTGGGGCATTTGCTGTTTCCCCTCGTCCCCCCACCCCCCATTCTTGAGTTGCAGGCATTTATTTCTTCATAATTTAGAACAGGGGCATGCGGCCCATCAGGGTGATCTGCTGTCAGGCTGTGAGACATTTTGTTTACATTGATCGCCCGCAGGCATGACTCCCCACAGCTCCCAGTGGCTGCAGTTCGCCTTTCCTGGCCAATGGGAGCTGCAGCTGTCTTTCCTCTTTCTCTTTCTTCTGAAAACTTGATGGGACAACTACATTCCTTCAATCATTCTACTAACTTCATAGATGCTTCACTGGGATATCCAGAAGCCTTGAATGGGAACTGTCCAATGCAGTTCAGGAGCAATGGGAGGTATGGGGATGAGTAGTCACAATGACTGGTTTTATTGCTGACTCTGCCACTTGCTCCCTGTGTAACCTTCATCTCAATATGGTCTCTCAACCATTTTTTGGTTTCTTTCTGAAAATCCTGTCTCTCTCTCCCTGCCTCCTGCACCCCTTCAAAGAGAGCCCGCTCCCTGGAAGGTGGGTTGGGAACGCATCGGCCCACTGTGGAGTCCCAGACTCCCCGTGCCCTGGCCAGGGAGGAGTGGAGGAGCTGCGTATGGGAGAATCCCATCAATCGAATAATACAACCGGCTCCAAAGACAAGTCAGACAGCACCTATGGCTCTGCGCACACCTGCTTCGCACGTCTGCGGAGCCGCGGCCCAGAACCCCCGAGGAGGCTGCGCGGTGCAGGGCGCCTACCCCTGCTGGTGGCAGCAGCACAGATATCAAGGTGGCGCGTCTCGCTGCCCTTGGTAACAGCTATTCCTCAGCTGCAGGGAGCTGCTGCTGCTTTGCCGTCACCCCCAATCTCTGTCCCTGCTTTCTAGGCCGTCATGGCTGCAAAAAAATCTGCTAGTGGCCGCATTTCAGTAAGGCTGGATTAAATGAACTTTACAAATGCACGTTAAGGTTTCTGATGTCATACCAATACTCAGTGATGATTCCTAGCCTCAGAGTGTGGGGCTATTTGATTTTCATTCCACAAAGTTTTACATTTCCATTTCTTTAACAAACGTTCCCTTGTAATGCTCAAGGGGCAGATCCTGAGCCACTGCACCTTAGTAGAGCTTGTGACAAAGCTCTGTCTTTGCCTCCGTGGGTCCCGCGTTTCCTGGTGGATTTCGCTAGCCTCAGAGACTCACTGTTACCCTCCACGTAACCCTTCTCTCTCTAGAGACAAGGGTCACAGTCTACTGAGCCATTTTCATCATAAGCCAGTGAGGGGGGTGAGGAGAAGTTATCTTTCCTTGCACAGTCTCTGTTGTCTCCCAGTCTCAGTGATTAATCCGGATCAAAGGTGGTGGTGGGGGAGCCGGGCCCACCCACTACTCCGATCTCCAGCCCAGGGACCCTAATAGTATCAGTTGTGGTAGCTGAGCTTTTAGAAACATGACATGTACAATTTCGTGGGCTACTTCCCCCACAGCAGCCCTCACTTCCTCAAGCTCCACATCACCCTTACATCAGGGCCTCCTTCCTTGTGCCTGATATGGTGTGTACTACTCAGGCTCTCCAACAGCGCAACTTCCTCCCACAGCTCCTGACATGCACACCCACCTGACTGACTGGGAGGCTTTTAATTAGTTTCAGCCAGCCCCTGATTGGCTTCAGGTAATCTAAGTATTCTAAGGCTTAGATTCTAAGGCTAAGGATTCTAATTCTAAGGCTTCAGGTATTTCTAAGAAAAGAAAAAATAGTACACACGGGGCATGTGGTGACTTCATCCTGACAGGTGCTTTGACTTTAAGCAAGTTTGTGATGGTTGAATTACATATGGAGATTTCCAAGGCCACCGCACTCGTGGAGAAAATTGAAACTGACAGACTTGTAATTCCTATGGAGAAGTATTATCCTCATGTTTAAGAAGACACAGTGAAGGTGGATCAGAACATTAGCCATTTTCTTTAATTGTTGGTGCTTAGATCCAAGGATACAAACATTTTTAACCCGACATGTTACTAAGCTTGTCTTGGAACACAGTGTAAGAGGGATCAACCTAGGGCTCAGCCTGTGGTAGGATGCATCAGAAGTATTAGGGTGTATTTCTGTTTCTGCCGCTGAGCCCCATGTGACCTTCACCTCAATGTGCCTCTGTTTCTAGGTCTATGAAACAAAGAGAGTCAGGGTGTTAAGGCTGGAAGTTCTTCAGGGTGCTTCAAACTCAAGATTTCAAAGCCCCTCATGAACACGCACTGGTGTTTCACACATGGAAAGGGTAGTATTCTCAGCATATTAATAAATTGTTGTGGGGATTACACAACTCCGCATTGATTAACAGAGTCATGATAAAAAAAATGGAGGTCAAAGTCACTAGTATCCTTCTGTGAATCAGATTATCACTTAAAGCCACCCAATTTGGGGCTGTTTCATTTTCATTGAAAGAGAGTTTTGCATTTGGTATTGTGACGGGGCAAGGCCTGCTGGCTATAGAAAAGTAGTGGGAGATAGATATATTAGCTTCAGTCTAAACAAATCCCTGATACTAGGCTTAGTGAAATGGCAGCTGCTTCAGGTCAATTAAGACACCTGGGGCCAATGAAGAGCTTTCCAGAAGGCAGGGAGGACACTAGGTTGATTGGGACACCTGAAGCCAATCAGGGACTGGCTGAAACTAGTTAAATGAATCCCAGATACTCAGGTGGGTGCACATGTCAGGAGCTGTGGGAGGAAGCTGTGCTGTTGGAGATACTGAGCAGTACACACGATATCAGGCACAAGGAAGGAGGTCCTGACATAAGGGGGAGGTGGAGCCTGAGGAAGTGGGGGCTGTTGTGGGGAAGAAGGCCAAGGAATTGTACGTGTGATGTTCCTAAAAGGTCAGCTACTATAGCTAATACTATTAGGGTCCCTGGGCTGGAGCCCGGAGCAGAGGGCGGGCCCAGGCTCCTCCCCTTTGCCCCCCTGATTAATGACTCAGACTGGGAGACAACAGAGGCTGTGCAAGGGAGGATAGCTGCACCTCACCTCCCTCGCTGGCTTATGTTGAAAATGGCTCAGTAGACTGTGACTCTTGTCTCTAGAAAGAGAAGGGTTATGTGGAGGGTCAGAGTGAACCTCTGAGGTGAGTGAAATCCACCAGGGCAAGCGGGATCCACGGAGGCAAGGACAGAGCTTTCTCACAGTATTTTTACAAAGATTTGTATTGTAAAATGCAGGTGCTCTCTTGGTGTAAATCAGCACAGCTGATTCAACTTCAAAGAGCTTCAAGTGGTTGCTTGAAATCAAAGGAAGATATTTCTGACTTCCTCCCTGCACATGGGACCCACTCTTGAGGACACATTTTACACTTGAAACAACATTCTGGTTCTGGCAGGAATGTTTTCTGCAACATGCCCTGTGGTTGGTCAGATTTTATCTCAAATCTCATCACACAGCTGTCTCCTCCTTCTCCAAGAATACATGATTTTCGTCTCTCCTGGTCTTGTTGCTGGTCTCAGTCAGCTGAATTGTCTTACAACACCTCAACTGCCCATGCCCCTAACCACGACCAGCATGAATGGAAAGGACCAGACTAGATTCCTTTCATCAGAGCCTGTCGTGCTACTGATGCCACTCAAAAACAGCCTGAAGCTCATTCTCACTGCAGCCCCCATGAAGTCAGTGGAATGAGACGAGGAACGCAGTTGGCCGGTACAATTTTAAGATGAAAGAAAGATGAAGAGTGCAACGTGCATGTCACACCCACTGAGGCTGCGATTAGCCCAATCATCACAACCCCTGAAGAAAAGAGCTCCATCCAAAGCAGGACATAGCAAGGCAATCAAGTTTGTTTTGTAACTAATTCGGACCTCCTCCACAAATGACATGGCAGATCCTCCAGGCAGTCCCAGGGACTGTATAAAAGCACACAAGACTCAGCGCTCTTCTAAACGCTTCTCCGGACTTCATCTCTTCAGTGAATTATGTAAGTCCATTTCGATCCAATCTCTTACTAACCATAGAGATGTCACAGTAGGATCCATTTCTATTTAGGACTGAATCTTGCACTTACTCCCTGTGATTTTTGATCAGCGATCAGAATTTTCTTCCACTTTTATGTTGTGCAGTTACTCACTTGCAGGTGCTAGAGGATTCATGATTCGAAGCTGATTGGGGAATTTAGGAGCAACATATGCATTTGGGAAACATAATTCCTATTAACTGGAAATAGAATTGGGGCATTTACATCTTCTCGGTAACTTTAGAAAGTCCCTTACCATTTTTCACTTTGTTGGATTAGGAAGAAACTTGTTCAGGTTAATCCAGAAAGAGCCAATTGAGTGGTCTTCTCCTTTACGCTGATGCTGCTGTTACTCCTCACTGTTGGAGACAGGAGAATGGATTAAGCTGATAAGTGGTGTGATCCAATCTATCAATTCCTATGTTCTTCTGAGCAGTAATACCCATTGCAGGTGCTTCTTCTCGGATGGTGTTATTTAGTGTCACTCCATGGAAGTCAGTGGACCTAAACCCATTGTACCCCAGCTTGTCCTTCGTGATTTCTTTGGAGAAAAGCCAAGTCTCTGTTTCTTCATCATCAAAGGACTACACTGTGATACCGAACTCAACTGAGTTGCAATGCAGAGGTGAAATCCTCAAACGAAGGGATTCAGTTACCATGAAACCAGCCATGTTCTCTTTGAGAAATGTCTCAAATGAACACAGAATCCTAGGTGTCCAGCCTAGAAATAGTTCTCCTTATTCCAGTCGGTGTTTTTTAGACAAGGTCATTGAGAGGGGCTCAAAGGGGCCGGTTGGGAGGGAAGTTTAGTGCGAGTGGACAAGAGGCATAGAAAGAGGATATAGGAAGAAATAGGTGGCCATGAACATAGGGACTAAGGAAACTTACCTCTCTCTCTCTCTCTCTCGGGCCCCAGGAAGACCTCGCTGCAATAGTAACTGAGATTTGAAGCTTTTCATCCACTGGCACTTGTACCTTTTCTTTACTCTAGTCCTTGGTGTGTGTTACAGATTTACCTCCATCCCAGAAAAATGGCTTTCTCTGGCCTGTGCTATCCAGAATGCGGGGTGTCCCGGCCCAGTCCAGTCACTGGCAGCTGCAACGTGCCGTGCGTTCGGCAGTGCCCTGACTCCGAAGTGGTGATCAGACCCTCACCGGTGGTCGTGACCCTCCTGGGACCAATTCTCAGCAATTTCCCTCAACACAGTGGAGTGGGAGCCATAGGAGCACCTGTGGTCGGACCCGGTTTCGGGGGCTCCTTCGGTCCTGGGGGATTGTACGGCTATGGAGGTCATTACGGAGGATGGTATGGTTTAGAGGGATTTGGTGGTTACGCTGGCCCTTGGGGTTATGGGAGATGTGGTTATGGGGGATTAGGCGGTTACCTGGGCGGTTATGGTTACGGGGGGGGAATATACGGTTCCGGGGTATCTTGCCATAGGTACCTCAGTGGAAGCTGTGGGCCATGCTAAAGCCAGCAGGAACATCCGTGGATGAAGGAAGAACCAGGAAATGAACAGCAAGATCCAAATTCACCGCTGACCTCTTGGGCATGGCTTTCAGAAGTGCTGTGAAAACAGGGCTCCACTTGAAGTCAGTGGGAGCTGTGTGTGCTCAGCACCTTGGTCTGATAGCCATGCTGAATTTCTAATGTTATGCTTTAGGACTTTTCTGTGTGGGAAAAGGAGACCTTGCTGTCAAGCAGAATTAGGCCATATATGTTCTATCCTTTTCATCAATCCGTACCTCTGCTGTCTTGCTTTGACCTTTGGTGCCGCAGATGTCTAATGGAGAAGCTGCATAGTTCCTGCTTCTCTTTTGCTTTGTCTCATTACACATGGATTGGGGTAAAACAATAAACTTAAATTGGTTGTAAAGGAGACTCGTTTGTCAACTTCTGCAGCTGCACCAGTACAAGAAGAACATTGTGTCTGAAATACATCTCATTGAGGCCTTTGATCAGTCGCAGCTCTCCTTGAATCCCTGGAAATACATTAAAAAGAAAAGGAGTACTTGTGGCACCTTAGAGACTAACCAATTTATTTGAGCATGAGCTTTCGTGAGCTACAGCTCACTTCATCGGATGAAGTGAGCTGTAGCTCACGAAAGCTCATGCTCAAAGAATTTGGTTAGTCTCTAAGGTGCCACAAGTCCTCCTTTTCTTTTTGCGAATACAGACTAACACGGCTGTTACTCTGAAACCTGGAAATACATTCTTTCTGCTCTGTACTATTTCTTCCCGTAACTCTGTACTACCAATTGCATTTTCATTAAAACCTATGCTGCATCATAAGATCAGTCTCTGGTTCTCTTGGTTCCTCCCTCCTCGTTTAAAAATCGCGCTGGAGGAGATTCATCCCTTTATCAGCAGCAGCACCAGGTGCTTCTCAAGTTGCACCTTTTCAAAGCCATGGAGTGATCGGAACCATTGAAGCACTTCAGTTCACAGCATTATGAGAGTCGTCCTTACCTTGGTGGAGTTCCTCCTTGGTTTATCTGTTTTAGCAAAGACTCTTTTCCTGCAAAGACCAGACAGCTTTTCCATTTAAGAATGGTAGTTTTCTTAATGAAATGAAGGGAGGAGATAGAGGATCTTAGAGTTCCCAGGAGGGAAGGGTCAGGCCTCTCCCACCCGAGATCCCGGTGCCAAGATGGAGGGATGCCCTTAACCCCGGCCGAGATCTAACTATGGAAGAAAGGAATTTCTTCCTCCAGATGAAGTGCTTGGAGGTCGAACCAGAGGAGAGGAGAGGAGAGGAGAGGAGAGGAGAGGAGAGAGGTGAAGCGCTTGAAGGCGAAGCGCCTGGAGGCAGAAGCGGAGGCGAAGCGCTTGGAAGTGGAAGAGAGGAAAGAGGCAAAACGCTTGGCGGGAGAAATGGAGCCGAAGTGTTTAGAGCTGGAAAAGGCTAAGCTGGGTTAACCAGGTAGCCCTCACAGTCCTTCTCCAGGTACTGCTTCCCATTCCAAGAAATTCCCCACATACAAGCTAGGTGATGATACAGAAGCCTTATTGGAAAATTTTGAGAGGCCCTGCCTTGGGACTCTTTGGTTTTCGTTACTGTACCTTTGCATTTCCATTTTATACATATCTTCCAGTTGAAGGGAAGATGCTGAGCCAGTGAAATCAATAGGAAACATGAGCTACTCCATCTCTATCCATGAGTAGCCAAGAGAACTGGGTCTTGTGAGATACTTCAGCAAATAAAGATAAGGAAGAATCACAAGAAATGTAGAGATAAGGCAAATTTCTTCTTCCATGATCACATTGCTGTGGGATTCGACGTGATTAAATTACAAGACTGACCAACCTACAGAATTGTGCAAGACTCTTCTCTGAGAGAAAGCTTTTCAGCCATTATTAAAGTGATTTTTAAAGTGGAAAGTACGCCTCCAACAGGTTTGGTTCTGACCTGAGCAGCATAAAATTCCTTAGCTCGGTTTTAAGGCACAGAAGTCAGTGAAGTCTATGGAGCTCTACTAATGTTCAGTGGCTCAGCATCTGACCCTTGAGTATTACAAGGAAATGTTTTTTAAAGAAATGGAAATATAAAACTTTTTGGAATGAAAATCAAATAGCCCCAAATTCTGAGGCTAGGTATCATCACTTAGTGTTGGTATGACAACTGAAACCTTAACGTGCATTTGAAAAGTTCATTTGATCCAGCGTTACTCAGGGACTCTGGGCTGCCCCTCTGGAGACATGTGGGGCAGGTGTGCGCAGAACCAGAGGTGCTGTCTGTCTTGTCTGTGGTGTCGGTTGTTGTCAAGTTTCTTTCCCCACTCTGAACTCTAGGGTACAGACATGGGGACCTGCATGAAAACCTCCTAAGCTTACTTTTACCAGCTTAGGTTAAAACTTCCCCAAGGTACAAACTATTTTACCCTTTGCCCTTGAACTTCCACTGCCACCACCAAGCGTTTATCTGGGTTTATTTTTATTAGGAAGGCATCGTTTGGAAACGTCTTTCCCCCCAAAATCCTCCCAACCCTTGCACCCCACTTCCTGGGGAAGGTTTGGTAAAAATTCTCACCAATTTGCATAGGTGACCACAGACCCAAACCCTTGGATCTTAGAACAATGAAAAAAACATTCAGTTCTTGAAAGGAAACATTTTAATAGAAGAAACAGTAAAAGCATTCAATTTTCTTACAAGAAGACTTTTAATAGAAGTAAAGGAATCACCTCTGTAAAATCAGGATGGTAGATACCTTACAGAGTAATTAGATTCAAAACATAGAGAATCCCTCTAGGCAAAACCTTAAGTTACAAAAAAGACACACAATCAGGAATATTCATTCTTTTCAGCACAGCTCTTTTCTCAGCCATTTAAAGAAATCATAATCTAACACATACCGAGCTAGATTACTTACTAAAAGTTCTAAGACTCCATAGATTACTTACTAAAAGTTCTAAGACTCCATTCCTGTTCTGTCCCCGGCAAAAGCATCACACAGACAGACCCAGACCTTTTGTTTTTCTCCCTCCTCCGAGCTTTTGAAAGTACCTTGTCTCCTCATTGGTCATTTTGGTCAGGTGCCAGCGAGGTTACCTTCAGCTTCTTAACCCTTTACAGGTAAAAGGATTTTTCCTCTGGTCAGGAGGGATTTTAAAGGTGATTACCCTTCCCTTTATATTTATGACAGTTGTAGTATTCGATCGATGGGGCTCTCCCATGTACAGCTCCCCCACTCCCACCTGGCCAGGACACAGTTGAGAAAGCCCTTTAATTCTAATCCACAATTTGGGAGCATATAATCCAAGGAAAAAATTCTACTATTAAAATAATACATCCCTATGCAGACACACAACTTTAATGAGCCTCAAATGCTTTGAAGTCCTGTGATTCAGGAAGCCTGTGATTCTCGAGCAGAATATCACTATTCGATCTGGTTGATGTGGAGATGAACAAGCACATTGAGGTGAAGGTTACCCAGGGAGCGAGTGGCAGAGTCAGCAATAAAACCAGTCACAGTGATTACTCACCCCCTGCTCACCACTGCTCCTGAACTGCATTGGACGGTTTTCATTCAGGGCTTCCGAATATCCCACTGCACCAAGAGTGAAGTCAGTAGAATGATCCCAGCAATGTAGCTGACCCAGACAGTTTTCAGAGGAATGAGCTGCAGGGTGTAATGTGCACCTCACCCCATGTGGAGTTAGGAACAAACTCATCATCAAAACTACGGAGGAAAAAAATTCCATGATTGGAAGGAGTTCTCAAAGTTTGGTTTGTAACTAATTGGGTCTTCAGGAACAAAGGGCCTTTCAAGTCCTTCCGCAGCTGAAAAAACTGTCTAAAACCACTCATGACTCAGGGGTCTTCGATCAGCTTTATCTAATTCTCCAATGTGAACTAGGGAATCCTGTTCAACTCGCTCTCTCCATAACCATTCAGACGATGCGCTAGGGATCCTTTTATTTTAGGACTGCCTCTTGCACAGACACTCGGTGATTCTGATCAGTGGGAAGGGTTTGGGGGTGTTGTTGTCCATCCCCGTCCCTGTCCATCCCCCTCCCCGCCGCATTATTGAGTTTCAGGCATTGGTTTCTTCATGGTTTAGACGTTCAGCCCTGGATTTTCAGAGCAAGACATGGAGATGGGACATGAGAGCCTTCTGAATTTAGTAGGAACTTGGGCATTCAAATCCCTTCTGGAGCTCTGACAAATCTCACCCCCAATTTTGCATTTCGGGTTTAGGAAGAAAGTGTCTAAATTTCCTCCATAAAGGACTAATTCATTATTCTTCTGCTGCCTTCTGAAGCAGCTGGTAAGTGATACTCATTAAGACAGGATACTGGCTCTGATGGGCCACTCGTCTCTTGCAGCCTGGCAATTACTACATTCTCATGTGCAGAAGTATTTCTAGGTGCAGAGCTTCATCTGTGGATTAATGTAGATTTACAGCAGGGGAGGACGTGGTGGTTTGTGTTTTGTATTGAGTAAAAAATCCACCACTTTTGTTTAGTCATCAGTAAGTGTTAATAACTTGCTAAGGTTTACAAACCAAAGAACCGCATTGTGATGCTGGATTAATTTCATTTGTAAGTAGAGGTTACATCCTGGTAAGGAAACTGGCATTAATAATGCTATCCCAGCCATGTTCTGCGTGATATTTGTTTTAATGGACTGGAAATCACAACCATTAATGATACAAATTTGACATAGTTATATGTCTTAGTGACAGCATTCTTTAGGACAAAGAGAATCAAAAGGATTCAAAAGACCTTGTTGAGTCTTTCTTTCTTTCTTTCTTTCTTTCTTTCTTTCTTTCTTTCTTTCTTTCTTTCTTTCTTTCTTTCTTTCAATTTTTTATTCCACTGACCCATGTACCTTCAGTTTTGTGTTGCCTGCTGTGTGTTTCCAATTTATCTCCACAGCAGAAAGATGTCTTGATTCAGAAACATGTGCAGTAACATTCCACAAAGCAGGTGTAACAGCGACAAGAAGCCAGGCGTAAGGCAGTGCCCTAACTCCACAGTGCTGATCCAACCCCCACCGGCTGTTGTGACCTTCCCAGGAGCAATGCTCAGCTCTTTCCCAGGAAAGCAGAGTGGGAACCTCAGGAGCAGCTGACATCAGAGGTGTTGATGGGGGCGCATGTGGTGATAAAGGCTTATAAGGTTATGGGTGGATGCGAGGGTTATGCGTGATCCTGTGGTAATGGGAGATTATCCGGTTATGGGGGCCCATGCAGTTAGTAGGGGCTTTATGGTTATAGGGGCCCATATGGTGGTGGGGGATTATATGGTCACAGGGGTGCAAATGGTGGTAGGGGAATGCAGAGTTAGGTAGCAATAGGGCCATTGGTATCTTAATAGAAACTATGGGCCATGTTAATCCCAGCAGGCATATCCATGGGAAAAGAAAGAGCCATGAAATGAAAGGCACGATATGGATTCACATCTGAGCTGATAGGCCTGCCACATGTGTGAAGTAGACCGAACTCTGGCAATGATATAGACTCTTGTGCTTCAGGGTATCGTCCATTAATGGAAGTAGATGTGATTGATGGGGGAGAGTGAAAAAGTTATTCGATGGGCAGGGATCCCACACCTGTGTTCTACTGGGTTTCTTGCACCTCCCTGCGAAGTCTCTAGTACTGCCCGCTGTGGGAGAGAGGCCTGATCTTCTGTAACAATGCCTATGTTCTTCCATTCCAAGGAGCGGTCCATAGGCATTGTCTGATATAGAAGACTAGAGCTGGATCGCTCATAAACAAAACCCAGAGCCAGACCGCTAAATCTCCCTTCACCACCTGAATATTTTATCATGTTCTGAAAGAGGTAGGCGGGTCGGGATACATTTTTCCTTTTGTGTTGTCAGATCCAAAACCTGATTAGTGGAGTAGGGTCGTCTTCTGGGAATGGGGAGCCCCCACTATCTTGAGGAACTCCATGGTGGGAAATGCCGTTCCTGCAATATGAAGTCATGGTACATAAAGGGACTTGGAGTGAAGAATCATGGAAGTATAGGGCTGGAAGGGACCTCCAGAGGTCTTCTAGTCCAGTCCCCTGCACTCAAGGCACGACTAAGTATTTTCTAGACCATCTATGAATGGTGTTTGTCTAACCTGCTCTTGAAAATCTCTACTGTTGAAGATTCCACTGCCTTTCTGGGCAATTGTTTCCAGCGCTTAGCTGCTCTGCCACTTAGGACATTTTTCCTATGTCTGACTTAAGCTGCCCTGGCTGCAATTTAAGCCCATTGCTCCTTGTCCTATCCTCAGAGGTTAAGGAGAGCTATTTTTCTCCCTCCTCCTTGTTTTGACCTTTTATGTACTTGAACACTGTTATCCTGCCCGCTCTCTGCCTTCTCTTCACCCTAAACAAACCCAATTTTTTTCAATCTTCCCTCATAGATCATGTATTCAAGACCTTTAATCACTGTTTTTGCTCTTCTCTGGACTTGTTTCCAATGTGTCCACATTTTTCCTGAAATGTGCCTCCCAGGGCTGGACACAAGACTCCAGCTGAGTCCTAATCAATGAGGAGTAGAACAGAAGAGTGACTTCTCCTGTCTTGCTTACAATACTCCTGCTCATACATCCCAGAATGATGTCTGCTATTTTTGCAACAGTGACACACTGTTCCCTCATATTTAGCTTCTGATCCACTATGACCCTCAGAACCCTTTCCAGACTACTGCTTCCTAGGCAGTCATTTTCCATTTTGTATGTGTGCAACTGATTGTTCCTTCCTAAATGGAATAGTCTGCATTTGTCCTTATTGAATTTCCTCCTATTTACTTCACATCATTTCTCCAGTTTGTCCAGCTCATTTTGAATTTTAATGCTCTTCTCCACAACACTTGCAACCCCTGCCAGGCTGGTATCATCTGTAAACTCTATGAGTGTCATAGTCTAAATCATTGATGAAGATATTGAACAGAATCGAACCCAGAACTGATCCCTGGGGGAGCCATTTTGTAATATCCATCTAGTTTAAGTGTGGACCTCGATAACTAATCTCTGGGAATGGTTTACCAACCAGTTATGCACCACCTTTTAGTAGCTCCATCTAGGTTATATTTCGCTCGCGTGTTTATGAGAAAGTCATGCAAGAAAGTGTCAAAACCTTATTAAAATTAAGATATACCACATCTACCACATGCCCCCTGTCCACAAGGCTTCTTACCCTGTCAAATAAGCTATTAGTGTTTTGGAAACAATTTGTTCTGGATCAATCCATGCTGACTATTACTTATCATCTTATTATCTAGGAATCTTCAAATGGATCCCTTAATTATTTGCTCCACTGTCTGTCAAGACTCGTGCAGATGACTTTGCTGTACATGTCGCTGGAGGTCCCAGCAGAGCAGAAGAGAAGAATGTTCTGGAAAAGGAGAATTATTCTGAAAGAGGGCTGCTGGCTCCATAATTAAGTCTCCACAGAGTCTCTGTTGGAGAGTTTAGTTTTCAAAATGCTGAACAAAATAAAATGCCAGAGATACATAGGTTTGAACATTCATCCTTAGCCCCTGGCGGAGCAATAGGAATGGAAACAGGGATTGGTTTTGGCTGAGGGCTCCAGAGAAGAAATTAAGAACGTAAGAAAAGCCAAACTGGGTGAGACCAAAGGTCCATCTAGCCTAGTACCCTGTCTTTCATCAATGGCCAATGCTAAGTGCTTCAGAACAGAACTGGTAATCGTCAAGAGATCCATCCCCTGTCTCCCATTCCCAGGTTCTAGCAAATAGAGGCTAGGGACAACATCCCTGTTCATACTGGCTAATATCCATTGATGGAAATGTTCCCTTGAATTTATCTAGGGTTTTCTTTTTGAACCCTGCTCTAGTCTTGGCCTTCACAAAATCCTCTGGTAAAGAGTTCCACAGGTTGACTGTGCATTCTGTCAAGAAATACTTCCTTCTCTTTGTTTTAAACCTGATGCCTATTAATTTCATTCGGTGACCACTAGTTTTTGTGTTATAAGAAGGAGTAAATAAGACTTCCTTATTTACTTTCTCCACCCCAGTTATCAATTTATAGACCTTTATCATATCTCCCCTTAGTCATCTCTTTTCCAAGGTGAAAGGCCCAGTCTTCTTAATCTCTCCTCGTAGAGAAGCTGTTCTACACCCCTACTGCTTTTTGGTGCCCTTTTTAATCTTTTCCAATTCAAATATACCTTTTTGGAGATGGGGTGACCACATCTGCATGCAGTATTCAAGACGTGGGTGTGCCTTGGAGTTATCTAGGTTTCAGAGTAACAGCCGTGTTAGTCTGTATTCGCAAAAAGAAAAGGAGTACTTGTGGCACCTCAGAGACTAACCAATTTATTGGAGCATTAGCTTTCGTGAGCTACAGCTCACTTCATCGGATAAATTGGTTAGTCTCTAAGGTGCCACAAGTACTCCTTTTCTTTTTGGATTTATCTAGAGGCAATAAGATATTTTCCGTCTTATAATGTTTTCCCAGCATTTGTGTAGATGAATAATCCCTACTGAAAGACTCAAAGCCAGGGGAAGGCCGTCTCCATTGAATAGGGTGGGTGGTCTGTGGAGTTCAGGTTGAGAAGACCTTTCTCGTGAAGAGCTAAACTTTCAAAGCACTCCAGAAGAAAATAGCCTGTCCTGAAAGTTGCTCTGCCAATCAAGGAGTTGGGGTTCCAGTTAACCTTGCCGAAACCAAGCCATTTGGTGGCCACTTGTCTTTTCCTTCCAAAAACCTGGGTCGCTATCCCGCAAAGACTCACAAACACTCTTACTGTGGACCATGTGACTGGTCTTCTTCAAACCATAGGAAAACTTCCATTCTTAAATGGAAAAGCTGTCTGGTCTTTGCAGGAAAAGAGTCTTTGCTAAAACAGATAAACCAAGGAGGAACTCCACCAAGGTAAGGACAGCTCTCATAATGCTGTGAACTGAAGCGCTTCAGTGGCTCCTATCACTCTAAGGCTTCGAAAAGGTGCAGCTTGAGAAGTACCTGATGCTACCACTGATACAGGGATGAATCTCCTCCAGCGCGATTTTTAAACGAGGAGGGAGGAACAAAGAGAACCAGAGACTGATCTTATGATGCCGCAGAGGTTTTTAATGCAAATGAAATTGGCAGTACAGAGTTACAGGAAGAAATAATACAGAGCAGAAAGAATGTATTTCCAGAGTTTCAAGGAGAGCTGCAACCGATCACAGGCCTCAATGGGATGTATTTCAGACACAGTGTTCTTTTTGCATTGGTGCAGATGCAGAGATTGACAAATGAGTCCCCATTGTAACCATTTTAAGTTTTTTGTTCTACCCCAATCGATGGGTAATGAGACAAAGCAAAAAAGAAACAGGAATTATGCAGCATCTCCATTAGACATCTGTGGCAGCAAAGGTCAAAGCAAGACACCAGAGGTACGGATTGATGAAAAAGGATAGAACATATATGGCCTAATTCTGCTTGACAGCAAGGTCTCTTTTTCCCACTCAGAAAGAGTCCTAAAGCGTAACATTAGAAATGCAGCATGGCTATCAGACCAAGGTGCTGAGCGCACACAGCTCCCACTGACTTCAAGTGGAGCCATGTTTGCACAGCACTTCAGAAAGCCATGCTCAAAAGGTCAAGGGTAAATTGGGGTCTTGCTGTTCATTTCCAGGTTCTTCCTTCATCCACGGATGTTCCTGCTGGCTTTAGCATGGCCCACAGCTTCCACTGAGGTACCTATGGCAAGATACCCCAGAACCGCATATTCCCGCCCCGTAACCATAACCGCCCAGGTAACCGCCTAATCCCCCATAACCACATCTCCCATAACCCCAAGGACCACCGTAACCACCATATCCCCCTAAACCATACCATCCTCCGTAACGGCCTCCATAGCCGTACAATCCCCCAGGACCGAAGGAGCCCCCGAAACCGGGTCCGACCACAGGTGCTCCTATGGCTCCCACTCCACTGTGTTGAGGGAAATTGCTGAGAATTGGTCCTGGGAGGGTCACGACCACCGGTGAGGGTCTGATCACCACTTCGGAGTCAGGGCACTGCCGCACGCATGGCAAGTTGCAGCTGCCAGTGACTGGACTGGGCCGGGCTACCCCGCATTCTGGATAGCACAGGCCGGAGAAAGTCATCTTTCTGGGATGGAGGTAAACCTGAAACACACACCAGGAACTAGAGTAAAGAGAAGGTACAAGTGCCAGTGGATGAAAGGCTTCAAATCTCAGTTACTATTGCAGCGAGGTCTTCCTGGGGCCCGAGAGAGAGAGAGAGAGAGGTAAGTTTCCTTAGTCCCTATGTTCATGGCCACGTATTTCTTCCTATATCCTCTTTCTACGCCTCTTGTCCACTCGCACTAAGCTTCCCTCCCAACTGGCCCCTTTGAGCCCCTCTCAGTGACGTTGTCTAAAAAACGCTGGCTGGAATAAGGGGAACTACTTCTATGCTGGACACCTAGGATTCTGTGCTCATTTGAGACATTTCTCAAAGAGAAGATGGCTGGGATCATGGTAATTGCATCCCTTCGCTTGAGGACTTAAGTTCTGCATGCAAACCAGTTGAGTCCGGTATCACAGTGTAGTTCTTTGCTGATGAAGAAACAGAGACTTTGCTTTTCTCCAAAGAAATCACTAAGGACAAGCTGGGGTACAATGGGTTTTGGTCCACGGACTTTCATGGAGTGACATTAAATTACACCATCCGAGAAGAAGCACTTCCAATGGCTATTACTGCTCAGAAGAACATAGGAATTGCTAGATAGGATCACACTCTTGTCAGCTTCATCCATTCTCCTGTCTCCAAAAGTGAGGAGTAACAGCAGCATCAGCGTAAGGGAGAAGACCACTGAATTGGCCCTTTCTGGACGAACCTGAACAAGTTTCTTCCAAATCCAACTAAGTGAAAAATGGTAAGGGACTTCCTAAAGTTACCGAGAAGATGTAAATGCCCCATTTCTATATCCAGTTAATAGGAATTATGGTTCCGAAATGCATATGTTGCTCCTGAATTCCCCAATCAGCTTCGAATCGTGAATCCTCTAGCACCTGCAAATGAGTAACTGCACAACATAATAGTGGAAGAAAATCCTGATCTCTGATACAAATCACAGAGAGTAAGTTGAAGATTCAGTCCTAAATATAAATGGACCCTACTGTGACATCTCTATGGTTAGTAAGAGATTGAGTCGAAATGGACTTACCTAATTCACCGAGTAGATGAAGTCCGGAGAAGAGTACAGAAGAGTGCTGAGTCTTGTGTGCTTTTATACAGTCCCTGGGACTGCCTGGAGGATCTGCCATGTCATTTGTGGAGGAGGTCCGAATTAGTTACAAAACAAACTTGATTGCCTTGCTATGTCCTGCTTTGGATGGAGCTCTTTTCCTCAGGGGTTGTGATGATTGGGCTAATCACAGCCTCAGTGGGTGTGACATGCACGTTGCACTCTTCATCTTTCTTTCATCTTAAAATTGTACCGGCCAACTGCGTTCCTCGTGTCATTCCACTGACTTCACGGGGGCTGCAGTGAGAATGAGCTTCAGGCTGTTTCTGAGTGGCATCAGTAGCACGACAGGCTCTGATGAAAGGAATCTAGTCTGGTCCTTTCCATTCATGCTGGTCATGGTTAGGGGCATGGGGCAGTTCATTCTAAACTGGCTAGGAAGTTGGGAGCCACTTTTTTGCGTTCTTAGGAACTAGGTCTTAACTCTATTTGAAGGAAAATGAAACAGCCCCGAAGTGTGTGGCTTTTAGTGATAACCTGATTCACAGAATGGTGCAAGGGAGCTTGTGCTCCGTTTCATTTATAATGACTTTCTTACTTAATGCACAGGTGTCTAATCCCCAGAACAATGTATTAGTGTTCCAAGAATATAGCACTTTTCATGTGTGAAACACCAGTGAGTGTTTGTGAGGGGCTTTGAAATCTTGAGGGAACTTCCAGCTTCTCACCCTGACTCTCTCTGTTGGATAGGGCTAGAAACAGAGGCAGGTTGAGGTGAAGGTCACTTGGGGATCAGTGGCTGAATCTGAAATACACTTCTCATTTCTCCTACCACAGGTAGAATGAGCCTCTGTAAGAGTTACTCCCAGGTCAGGGAGGTATCTGGAAGCCGTGGACGGTAAGTGTCCACCCAGGTTCAGGAAATAGAGGGTAGTATTGGCATGAAGAGTCCCAACCATTGGGGTTCATTTCTGACCCTGTCAATCACTCCTCTCTGACCTCCAACTGAATGTGTCTCCGTTGACCTGCGGGGTAAACAGGTATAATTATAACCCTCAGGGTGGATTGTCTGAGGCTTCCTCTGATCTAAGCATTTCAAAGCACTTCACAAACGCTCATCAAGTGTTATAGGGCCAAAGAACTGTATTTCTTATAGCAATCATAACTTTTTATTAGCATTAGACGTTCCAAGCTTGAGGATTAGATTGACTTTAAAAATGCATGTCAAGTTCTCAGATGTCATTCCGGTACTCGGCTCCTGATTTCTTTAGCCTCCGAAATTGGGGCTCTTTGATTTTCGTTACTGTTCCTTTGCATTTCCCTTTTAGATATATTGTAAAGTTGAAGGGTAGATGCTGAGCCAGTGAAATCAATGGGAAACATCAGTTCCTGCATCTTTATCCATAAGTAGCCCAGAGCACTGGGTCTTGTGAGGCACTTCAGCTAATAAAGTTAAGGAAGAAGCACAAGAAAGATAGAGATAAGGAGAACTTCTTCAACAGTCACATTGCGTTGGGATTAGATGCGATTAGTTGGCAGAATATTCCCAGATATGTTATCTGGCCCATACAGTTTTCAGAGGAAAGAGAGCTGCAGGATGTAATGTGCTCCTCGCCCCATGTGGAATTAGGAGCAAACTAATTGTCAAACACAGAGGAAAAAAATTCTGTGAATGGAAGGAGTTCCCAAAGTTTGGTTTGTAACTAATTGGGCCTTCAGGAAAAAAGGGCCTCTCAAGTCCACCCCCAGCCTAAAAACCTGTCCAAAACCACTCATGACTCAGGGGTCTTCTATCAGCTTTATCTAATTCTCCAATGTGAACTAGGGAATCCTGTTCAACTCGCTCTCTCCATAACCATTCAGACGATGCGCTAGGGATCCTTTTATTTTAGGACTGCCTCTTGCACAGACACTCGGTGATTCTGATCAGTGGGAAGGGTTTGGGGGTGTTGTTGTCCATCCCCGTCCCCGTCCATCCCCCTCCCCGCCGCATTATTGAGTTTCAGGCATTGGTTTCTTCATGGTTTAGACGTTCAGCCCTGGATTTTCAGAGCAAGACATGGAGATGGGACACGAGAGCCTTTTGAATTTAGTAGGAACTTGGGCATTCAAATCCCTTCTGGAGCTCTGACAAATCTCACCCCCAATTTTGCATTTCGGGTTTAGGAAGAAAGTGTCTAAATTTCCTCCATAAAGGACTAATTCATTATTCTTCTGCTGCCTTCTGAAGCAGCTGGTAAGTGATACTCATTAAGACAGGATACTGGCTCTGATGGGCCACTCGTCTCTTGCAGCCTGGCAATTACTACATTCTCATGTGCAGAAGTAATTCTAGGTGCAGAGCTTCATCTGTGGATTAATGTAGATTTACAGCAGGGGAGGACATGGTGGTTTGTGTTTTGTTTTGAGTAAAAAATCCACCACTTTGGTTTAGTCATCAGCAAGTGTTGGTGACTTGCTAAGGTTTACAAACCAAAGAACCGCATTGTGATGCTGGATTGATTTCATTTGTAAGTAGAGGTTACATCCTGGTAAGGAAACTGGCATTAATAATGCTATCCCAGCCATGTTCTGCGTGATATTTGTTTTAATGGACTGGAAATCACAACCATTAACGATACAAATTTGACATAGTTATACGTCTTAGTGACAGCATTCTTTAGGACAAAGAGAATCAAAAGGATTCAAAAGACCTTGTTGAGTCTTTCTTTCTTTCTTTCTTTCTTTCTTTCTTTCTTTCTTTCTTTCTTTCTTTCTTTCTTTCTTTCTTTCTTTCTTTCAATTTTTTATTCCACTGACCCATGTACCTTCAGTTTTGTGTTGCCTGCTGTGTGTTTCCAATTTATCTCCACAGCAGAAAGATGTCTTGATTCAGAAACATGTGCAGTAACATTCCACAAAGCAGGTGTAACAGCGACAAGAAGCCAGGCGTAAGGCAGTGCCCTAACTCCACAGTGCTGATCCAACCCCCACCGGCTGTTGTGACCTTCCCAGGAGCAATGCTCAGCTCTTTCCCAGGAAAGCAGAGTGGGAACCTCAGGAGCAGCTGACATCAGAGGTGTTGATGGGGGCGCATGTGGTGATAAAGGCTTATAAGGTTATGGGTGGATGCGAGGGTTATGCGTGATCCTGTGGTAATGGGAGATTATCCGGTTATGGGGGCCCATGCAGTTAGTAGGGGCTTTATGGTTATAGGGGCCCATATGGTGGTGGGGGATTATATGGTCACAGGGGTGCAAATGGTGGTAGGGGAATGCAGAGTTAGGTAGCAATAGGGCCATTGGTATCTTAATAGAAACTATGGGCCATGTTAATCCCAGCAGGCATATCCATGGGAAAAGAAAGAGCCATGAAATGAAAGGCACGATATGGATTCACATCTGAGCTGATAGGCCTGCCACATGTGTGAAGTAGACCGAACTCTGGCAATGATATAGACTCTTGTGCTTCAGGGTATCGTCCATTAATGGAAGTAGATGTGATTGATGGGGGAGAGTGAAAAAGTTATTCGATGGGCAGGGATCCCACACCTGTGTTCTACTGGGTTTCTTGCACCTCCCTGCGAAGTCTCTAGTACTGCCCGCTGTGGGAGAGAGGCCTGATCTTCTGTAACAATGCCTATGTTCTTCCATTCCAAGGAGCGGTCCATAGGCATTGTCTGATATAGAAGACTAGAGCTGGATCGCTCATAAACAAAACCCAGAGCCAGACCGCTAAATCTCCCTTCACCACCTGAATATTTTATCATGTTCTGAAAGAGGTAGGCGGGTCGGGATACATTTTTCCTTTTGTGTTGTCAGATCCAAAACCTGATTAGTGGAGTAGGGTCGTCTTCTGGGAATGGGGAGCCCCCACTATCTTGAGGAACTCCATGGTGGGAAATGCCGTTCCTGCAATATGAAGTCATGGTACATAAAGGGACTTGGAGTGAAGAATCATGGAAGTATAGGGCTGGAAGGGACCTCCAGAGGTCTTCTAGTCCAGTCCCCTGCACTCAAGGCACGACTAAGTATTTTCTAGACCATCTATGAATGGTGTTTGTCTAACCTGCTCTTGAAAATCTCTACTGTTGAAGATTCCACTGCCTTTCTGGGCAATTGTTTCCAGCGCTTAGCTGCTCTGCCACTTAGGACATTTTTCCTATGTCTGACTTAAGCTGCCCTGGCTGCAATTTAAGCCCATTGCTCCTTGTCCTATCCTCAGAGGTTAAGGAGAGCTATTTTTCTCCCTCCTCCTTGTTTTGACCTTTTATGTACTTGAACACTGTTATCCTGCCCGCTCTCTGCCTTCTCTTCACCCTAAACAAACCCAATTTTTTTCAATCTTCCCTCATAGATCATGTATTCAAGACCTTTAATCACTGTTTTTGCTCTTCTCTGGACTTGTTTCCAATGTGTCCACATTTTTCCTGAAATGTGCCTCCCAGGGCTGGACACAAGACTCCAGCTGAGTCCTAATCAATGAGGAGTAGAACAGAAGAGTGACTTCTCCTGTCTTGCTTACAATACTCCTGCTCATACATCCCAGAATGATGTCTGCTATTTTTGCAACAGTGACACACTGTTCCCTCATATTTAGCTTCTGATCCACTATGACCCTCAGAACCCTTTCCAGACTACTGCTTCCTAGGCAGTCATTTTCCATTTTGTATGTGTGCAACTGATTGTTCCTTCCTAAGTGGAATAGTCTGCATTTGTCCTTATTGAATTTCCTCCTATTTACTTCACATCATTTCTCCAGTTTGTCCAGCTCATTTTGAATTTTAATGCTCTTCTCCACAACACTTGCAACCCCTGCCAGGCTGGTATCATCTGTAAACTCTATGAGTGTCATAGTCTAAATCATTGATGAAGATATTGAACAGAATCGAACCCAGAACTGATCCCTGGGGGAGCCATTTTGTAATATCCATCTAGTTTAAGTGTGGACCTCGATAACTAATCTCTGGGAATGGTTTACCAACCAGTTATGCACCACCTTTTAGTAGCTCCATCTAGGTTATATTTCGCTCGCGTGTTTATGAGAAAGTCATGCAAGAAAGTGTCAAAACCTTATTAAAATTAAGATATACCACATCTACCACATGCCCCCTGTCCACAAGGCTTCTTACCCTGTCAAATAAGCTATTAGTGTTTTGGAAACAATTTGTTCTGGATCAATCCATGCTGACTATTACTTATCATCTTATTATCTAGGAATCTTCAAATGGATCCCTTAATTATTTGCTCCACTGTCTGTCAAGACTCGTGCAGATGACTTTGCTGTACATGTCGCTGGAGGTCCCAGCAGAGCAGAAGAGAAGAATGTTCTGGAAAAGGAGAATTATTCTGAAAGAGGGCTGCTGGCTCCATAATTAAGTCTCCACAGAGTCTCTGTTGGAGAGTTTAGTTTTCAAAATGCTGAACAAAATAAAATGCCAGAGATACATAGGTTTGAACATTCATCCTTAGCCCCTGGCGGAGCAATAGGAATGGAAACAGGGATTGGTTTTGGCTGAGGGCTCCAGAGAAGAAATTAAGAACGTAAGAAAAGCCAAACTGGGTGAGACCAAAGGTCCATCTAGCCTAGTACCCTGTCTTTCATCAATGGCCAATGCTAAGTGCTTCAGAACAGAACTGGTAATCGTCAAGAGATCCATCCCCTGTCTCCCATTCCCAGGTTCTAGCAAATAGAGGCTAGGGACAACATCCCTGTTCATACTGGCTAATATCCATTGATGGAAATGTTCCCTTGAATTTATCTAGGGTTTTCTTTTTGAACCCTGCTCTAGTCTTGGCCTTCACAAAATCCTCTGGTAAAGAGTTCCACAGGTTGACTGTGCATTCTGTCAAGAAATACTTCCTTCTCTTTGTTTTAAACCTGATGCCTATTAATTTCATTCGGTGACCACTAGTTTTTGTGTTATAAGAAGGAGTAAATAAGACTTCCTTATTTACTTTCTCCACCCCAGTTATCAATTTATAGACCTTTATCATATCTCCCCTTAGTCATCTCTTTTCCAAGGTGAAAGGCCCAGTCTTCTTAATCTCTCCTCGTAGAGAAGCTGTTCTACACCCCTACTGCTTTTTGGTGCCCTTTTTAATCTTTTCCAATTCAAATATACCTTTTTGGAGATGGGGTGACCACATCTGCATGCAGTATTCAAGACGTGGGTGTGCCTTGGAGTTATCTAGGTTTCAGAGTAACAGCCGTGTTAGTCTGTATTCGCAAAAAGAAAAGGAGTACTTGTGGCACCTCAGAGACTAACCAATTTATTGGAGCATTAGCTTTCGTGAGCTACAGCTCACTTCATCGGATAAATTGGTTAGTCTCTAAGGTGCCACAAGTACTCCTTTTCTTTTTGGATTTATCTAGAGGCAATAAGATATTTTCCGTCTTATAATGTTTTCCCAGCATTTGTGTAGATGAATAATCCCTACTGAAAGACTCAAAGCCAGGGGAAGGCCGTCTCCATTGAATAGGGTGGGTGGTCTGTGGAGTTCAGGTTGAGAAGACCTTTCTCGTGAAGAGCTAAACTTTCAAAGCACTCCAGAAGAAAATAGCCTGTCCTGAAAGTTGCTCTGCCAATCAAGGAGTTGGGGTTCCAGTTAACCTTGCCGAAACCAAGCCATTTGGTGGCCACTTGTCTTTTCCTTCCAAAAACCTGGGTCGCTATCCCGCAAAGACTCACAAACACTCTTACTGTGGACCATGTGACTGGTCTTCTTCAAACCATAGGAAAACTTCCATTCTTAAATGGAAAAGCTGTCTGGTCTTTGCAGGAAAAGAGTCTTTGCTAAAACAGATAAACCAAGGAGGAACTCCACCAAGGTAAGGACAGCTCTCATAATGCTGTGAACTGAAGCGCTTCAGTGGCTCCTATCACTCTAAGGCTTCGAAAAGGTGCAGCTTGAGAAGTACCTGATGCTACCACTGATACAGGGATGAATCTCCTCCAGCGCGATTTTTAAACGAGGAGGGAGGAACAAAGAGAACCAGAGACTGATCTTATGATGCCGCAGAGGTTTTTAATGCAAATGAAATTGGCAGTACAGAGTTACAGGAAGAAATAATACAGAGCAGAAAGAATGTATTTCCAGAGTTTCAAGGAGAGCTGCAACCGATCACAGGCCTCGATGGGATGTATTTCAGACACAGTGTTCTTTTTGCATTGGTGCAGATGCAGAGATTGACAAATGAGTCCCCATTGTAACCATTTTAAGTTTTTTGTTCTACCCCAATCGATGGGTAATGAGACAAAGCAAAAAAGAAACAGGAATTATGCAGCATCTCCATTAGACATCTGTGGCAGCAAAGGTCAAAGCAAGACACCAGAGGTACGGATTGATGAAAAAGGATAGAACATATATGGCCTAATTCTGCTTGACAGCAAGGTCTCTTTTTCCCATTCAGAAAGAGTCCTAAAGCGTAACATTAGAAATGCAGCATGGCTATCAGACCAAGGTGCTGAGCGCACACAGCTCCCACTGACTTCAAGTGGAGCCATGTTTGCACAGCACTTCAGAAAGCCATGCTCAAAAGGTCAAGGGTAAATTGGGGTCTTGCTGTTCATTTCCAGGTTCTTCCTTCATCCACGGATGTTCCTGCTGGCTTTAGCATGGCCCACAGCTTCCACTGAGGTACCTATGGCAAGATACCCCAGAACCGCATATTCCCGCCCCGTAACCATAACCGCCCAGGTAACCGCCTAATCCCCCATAACCACATCTCCCATAACCCCAAGGACCACCGTAACCACCATATCCCCCTAAACCATACCATCCTCCGTAACGGCCTCCATAGCCGTACAATCCCCCAGGACCGAAGGAGCCCCCGAAACCGGGTCCGACCACAGGTGCTCCTATGGCTCCCACTCCACTGTGTTGAGGGAAATTGCTGAGAATTGGTCCTGGGAGGGTCACGACCACCGGTGAGGGTCTGATCACCACTTCGGAGTCAGGGCACTGCCGCACGCATGGCAAGTTGCAGCTGCCAGTGACTGGACTGGGCCGGGCTACCCCGCATTCTGGATAGCACAGGCCGGAGAAAGTCATCTTTCTGGGATGGAGGTAAACCTGAAACACACACCAGGAACTAGAGTAAAGAGAAGGTACAAGTGCCAGTGGATGAAAGGCTTCAAATCTCAGTTACTATTGCAGCGAGGTCTTCCTGGGGCCCGAGAGAGAGAGAGAGAGAGGTAAGTTTCCTTAGTCCCTATGTTCATGGCCACGTATTTCTTCCTATATCCTCTTTCTACGCCTCTTGTCCACTCGCACTAAGCTTCCCTCCCAACTGGCCCCTTTGAGCCCCTCTCAGTGACGTTGTCTAAAAAACGCTGGCTGGAATAAGGGGAACTACTTCTATGCTGGACACCTAGGATTCTGTGTTCATTTGAGACATTTCTCAAAGAGAAGATGGCTGGGATCATGGTAATTGCATCCCTTCGCTTGAGGACTTAAGTTCTGCATGCAAACCAGTTGAGTCCGGTATCACAGTGTAGTTCTTTGCTGATGAAGAAACAGAGACTTTGCTTTTCTCCAAAGAAATCACTAAGGACAAGCTGGGGTACAATGGGTTTTGGTCCACGGACTTTCATGGAGTGACATTAAATTACACCATCCGAGAAGAAGCACTTCCAATGGCTATTACTGCTCAGAAGAACATAGGAATTGCTAGATAGGATCACACTCTTGTCAGCTTCATCCATTCTCCTGTCTCCAAAAGTGAGGAGTAACAGCAGCATCAGCGTAAGGGAGAAGACCACTGAATTGGCCCTTTCTGGACGAACCTGAACAAGTTTCTTCCAAATCCAACTAAGTGAAAAATGGTAAGGGACTTCCTAAAGTTACCGAGAAGATGTAAATGCCCCATTTCTATATCCAGTTAATAGGAATTATGGTTCCGAAATGCATATGTTGCTCCTGAATTCCCCAATCAGCTTCGAATCGTGAATCCTCTAGCACCTGCAAATGAGTAACTGCACAACATAATAGTGGAAGAAAATCCTGATCTCTGATACAAATCACAGAGAGTAAGTTGAAGATTCAGTCCTAAATATAAATGGACCCTACTGTGACATCTCTATGGTTAGTAAGAGATTGAGTCGAAATGGACTTACCTAATTCACCGAGTAGATGAAGTCCGGAGAAGAGTACAGAAGAGTGCTGAGTCTTGTGTGCTTTTATACAGTCCCTGGGACTGCCTGGAGGATCTGCCATGTCATTTGTGGAGGAGGTCCGAATTAGTTACAAAACAAACTTGATTGCCTTGCTATGTCCTGCTTTGGATGGAGCTCTTTTCCTCAGGGGTTGTGATGATTGGGCTAATCACAGCCTCAGTGGGTGTGACATGCACGTTGCACTCTTCATCTTTCTTTCATCTTAAAATTGTACCGGCCAACTGCGTTCCTCGTGTCATTCCACTGACTTCACGGGGGCTGCAGTGAGAATGAGCTTCAGGCTGTTTCTGAGTGGCATCAGTAGCACGACAGGCTCTGATGAAAGGAATCTAGTCTGGTCCTTTCCATTCATGCTGGTCATGGTTAGGGGCATGGGGCAGTTCATTCTAAACTGGCTAGGAAGTTGGGAGCCACTTTTTTGCGTTCTTAGGAACTAGGTCTTAACTCTATTTGAAGGAAAATGAAACAGCCCCGAAGTGTGTGGCTTTTAGTGATAACCTGATTCACAGAATGGTGCAAGGGAGCTTGTGCTCCGTTTCATTTATAATGACTTTCTTACTTAATGCACAGGTGTCTAATCCCCAGAACAATGTATTAGTGTTCCAAGAATATAGCACTTTTCATGTGTGAAACACCAGTGAGTGTTTGTGAGGGGCTTTGAAATCTTGAGGGAACTTCCAGCTTCTCACCCTGACTCTCTCTGTTGGATAGGGCTAGAAACAGAGGCAGGTTGAGGTGAAGGTCACTTGGGGATCAGTGGCTGAATCTGAAATACACTTCTCATTTCTCCTACCACAGGTAGAATGAGCCTCTGTAAGAGTTACTCCCAGGTCAGGGAGGTATCTGGAAGCCGTGGACGGTAAGTGTCCACCCAGGTTCAGGAAATAGAGGGTAGTATTGGCATGAAGAGTCCCAACCATTGGGGTTCATTTCTGACCCTGTCAATCACTCCTCTCTGACCTCCAACTGAATGTGTCTCCGTTGACCTGCGGGGTAAACAGGTATAATTATAACCCTCAGGGTGGATTGTCTGAGGCTTCCTCTGATCTAAGCATTTCAAAGCACTTCACAAACGCTCATCAAGTGTTATAGGGCCAAAGAACTGTATTTCTTATAGCAATCATAACTTTTTATTAGCATTAGACGTTCCAAGCTTGAGGATTAGATTGACTTTAAAAATGCATGTCAAGTTCTCAGATGTCATTCCGGTACTCGGCTCCTGATTTCTTTAGCCTCCGAAATTGGGGCTCTTTGATTTTCGTTACTGTTCCTTTGCATTTCCCTTTTAGATATATTGTAAAGTTGAAGGGTAGATGCTGAGCCAGTGAAATCAATGGGAAACATCAGTTCCTGCATCTTTATCCATAAGTAGCCCAGAGCACTGGGTCTTGTGAGGCACTTCAGCTAATAAAGTTAAGGAAGAAGCACAAGAAAGATAGAGATAAGGAGAACTTCTTCAACAGTCACATTGCGTTGGGATTAGATGCGATTAGTTGGCAGAATATTCCCAGATATGTTATCTGGCCCATACAGTTTTCAGAGGAAAGAGAGCTGCAGGATGTAATGTGCTCCTCGCCCCATGTGGAATTAGGAGCAAACTAATTGTCAAACACAGAGGAAAAAAATTCTGTGAATGGAAGGAGTTCCCAAAGTTTGGTTTGTAACTAATTGGGCCTTCAGGAAAAAAGGGCCTCTCAAGTCCACCCCCAGCCTAAAAACCTGTCCAAAACCACTCATGACTCAGGGGTCTTCGATCAGCTTTATCTAATTCTCCAATGTGAACTAGGGAATCCTGTTCAACTCGCTCTCTCCATAACCATTCAGACGATGCGCTAGGGATCCTTTTATTTTAGGACTGCCTCTTGCACAGACACTCGGTGATTCTGATCAGTGGGAAGGGTTTGGGGGTGTTGTTGTCCATCCCCGTCCCCGTCCATCCCCCTCCCCGCCGCATTATTGAGTTTCAGGCATTGGTTTCTTCATGGTTTAGACGTTCAGCCCTGGATTTTCAGAGCAAGACATGGAGATGGGACACGAGAGCCTTTTGAATTTAGTAGGAACTTGGGCATTCAAATCCCTTCTGGAGCTCTGACAAATCTCACCCCCAATTTTGCATTTCGGGTTTAGGAAGAAAGTGTCTAAATTTCCTCCATAAAGGACTAATTCATTATTCTTCTGCTGCCTTCTGAAGCAGCTGGTAAGTGATACTCATTAAGACAGGATACTGGCTCTGATGGGCCACTCGTCTCTTGCAGCCTGGCAATTACTACATTCTCATGTGCAGAAGTAATTCTAGGTGCAGAGCTTCATCTGTGGATTAATGTAGATTTACAGCAGGGGAGGACATGGTGGTTTGTGTTTTGTTTTGAGTAAAAAATCCACCACTTTGGTTTAGTCATCAGCAAGTGTTGGTGACTTGCTAAGGTTTACAAACCAAAGAACCGCATTGTGATGCTGGATTGATTTCATTTGTAAGTAGAGGTTACATCCTGGTAAGGAAACTGGCATTAATAATGCTATCCCAGCCATGTTCTGCGTGATATTTGTTTTAATGGACTGGAAATCACAACCATTAACGATACAAATTTGACATAGTTATACGTCTTAGTGACAGCATTCTTTAGGACAAAGAGAATCAAAAGGATTCAAAAGACCTTGTTGAGTCTTTCTTTCTTTCTTTCTTTCTTTCTTTCTTTCTTTCTTTCTTTCTTTCTTTCTTTCTTTCTTTCTTTCTTTCTTTCTTTCTTTCAATTTTTTATTCCACTGACCCATGTACCTTCAGTTTTGTGTTGCCTGCTGTGTGTTTCCAATTTATCTCCACAGCAGAAAGATGTCTTGATTCAGAAACATGTGCAGTAACATTCCACAAAGCAGGTGTAACAGCGACAAGAAGCCAGGCGTAAGGCAGTGCCCTAACTCCACAGTGCTGATCCAACCCCCACCGGCTGTTGTGACCTTCCCAGGAGCAATGCTCAGCTCTTTCCCAGGAAAGCAGAGTGGGAACCTCAGGAGCAGCTGACATCAGAGGTGTTGATGGGGGCGCATGTGGTGATAAAGGCTTATAAGGTTATGGGTGGATGCGAGGGTTATGCGTGATCCTGTGGTAATGGGAGATTATCCGGTTATGGGGGCCCATGCAGTTAGTAGGGGCTTTATGGTTATAGGGGCCCATATGGTGGTGGGGGATTATATGGTCACAGGGGTGCAAATGGTGGTAGGGGAATGCAGAGTTAGGTAGCAATAGGGCCATTGGTATCTTAATAGAAACTATGGGCCATGTTAATCCCAGCAGGCATATCCATGGGAAAAGAAAGAGCCATGAAATGAAAGGCACGATATGGATTCACATCTGAGCTGATAGGCCTGCCACATGTGTGAAGTAGACCGAACTCTGGCAATGATATAGACTCTTGTGCTTCAGGGTATCGTCCATTAATGGAAGTAGATGTGATTGATGGGGGAGAGTGAAAAAGTTATTCGATGGGCAGGGATCCCACACCTGTGTTCTACTGGGTTTCTTGCACCTCCCTGCGAAGTCTCTAGTACTGCCCGCTGTGGGAGAGAGGCCTGATCTTCTGTAACAATGCCTATGTTCTTCCATTCCAAGGAGCGGTCCATAGGCATTGTCTGATATAGAAGACTAGAGCTGGATCGCTCATAAACAAAACCCAGAGCCAGACCGCTAAATCTCCCTTCACCACCTGAATATTTTATCATGTTCTGAAAGAGGTAGGCGGGTCGGGATACATTTTTCCTTTTGTGTTGTCAGATCCAAAACCTGATTAGTGGAGTAGGGTCGTCTTCTGGGAATGGGGAGCCCCCACTATCTTGAGGAACTCCATGGTGGGAAATGCCGTTCCTGCAATATGAAGTCATGGTACATAAAGGGACTTGGAGTGAAGAATCATGGAAGTATAGGGCTGGAAGGGACCTCCAGAGGTCTTCTAGTCCAGTCCCCTGCACTCAAGGCACGACTAAGTATTTTCTAGACCATCTATGAATGGTGTTTGTCTAACCTGCTCTTGAAAATCTCTACTGTTGAAGATTCCACTGCCTTTCTGGGCAATTGTTTCCAGCGCTTAGCTGCTCTGCCACTTAGGACATTTTTCCTATGTCTGACTTAAGCTGCCCTGGCTGCAATTTAAGCCCATTGCTCCTTGTCCTATCCTCAGAGGTTAAGGAGAGCTATTTTTCTCCCTCCTCCTTGTTTTGACCTTTTATGTACTTGAACACTGTTATCCTGCCCGCTCTCTGCCTTCTCTTCACCCTAAACAAACCCAATTTTTTTCAATCTTCCCTCATAGATCATGTATTCAAGACCTTTAATCACTGTTTTTGCTCTTCTCTGGACTTGTTTCCAATGTGTCCACATTTTTCCTGAAATGTGCCTCCCAGGGCTGGACACAAGACTCCAGCTGAGTCCTAATCAATGAGGAGTAGAACAGAAGAGTGACTTCTCCTGTCTTGCTTACAATACTCCTGCTCATACATCCCAGAATGATGTCTGCTATTTTTGCAACAGTGACACACTGTTCCCTCATATTTAGCTTCTGATCCACTATGACCCTCAGAACCCTTTCCAGACTACTGCTTCCTAGGCAGTCATTTTCCATTTTGTATGTGTGCAACTGATTGTTCCTTCCTAAGTGGAATAGTCTGCATTTGTCCTTATTGAATTTCCTCCTATTTACTTCACATCATTTCTCCAGTTTGTCCAGCTCATTTTGAATTTTAATGCTCTTCTCCACAACACTTGCAACCCCTGCCAGGCTGGTATCATCTGTAAACTCTATGAGTGTCATAGTCTAAATCATTGATGAAGATATTGAACAGAATCGAACCCAGAACTGATCCCTGGGGGAGCCATTTTGTAATATCCATCTAGTTTAAGTGTGGACCTCGATAACTAATCTCTGGGAATGGTTTACCAACCAGTTATGCACCACCTTTTAGTAGCTCCATCTAGGTTATATTTCGCTCGCGTGTTTATGAGAAAGTCATGCAAGAAAGTGTCAAAACCTTATTAAAATTAAGATATACCACATCTACCACATGCCCCCTGTCCACAAGGCTTCTTACCCTGTCAAATAAGCTATTAGTGTTTTGGAAACAATTTGTTCTGGATCAATCCATGCTGACTATTACTTATCATCTTATTATCTAGGAATCTTCAAATGGATCCCTTAATTATTTGCTCCACTGTCTGTCAAGACTCGTGCAGATGACTTTGCTGTACATGTCGCTGGAGGTCCCAGCAGAGCAGAAGAGAAGAATGTTCTGGAAAAGGAGAATTATTCTGAAAGAGGGCTGCTGGCTCCATAATTAAGTCTCCACAGAGTCTCTGTTGGAGAGTTTAGTTTTCAAAATGCTGAACAAAATAAAATGCCAGAGATACATAGGTTTGAACATTCATCCTTAGCCCCTGGCGGAGCAATAGGAATGGAAACAGGGATTGGTTTTGGCTGAGGGCTCCAGAGAAGAAATTAAGAACGTAAGAAAAGCCAAACTGGGTGAGACCAAAGGTCCATCTAGCCTAGTACCCTGTCTTTCATCAATGGCCAATGCTAAGTGCTTCAGAACAGAACTGGTAATCGTCAAGAGATCCATCCCCTGTCTCCCATTCCCAGGTTCTAGCAAATAGAGGCTAGGGACAACATCCCTGTTCATACTGGCTAATATCCATTGATGGAAATGTTCCCTTGAATTTATCTAGGGTTTTCTTTTTGAACCCTGCTCTAGTCTTGGCCTTCACAAAATCCTCTGGTAAAGAGTTCCACAGGTTGACTGTGCATTCTGTCAAGAAATACTTCCTTCTCTTTGTTTTAAACCTGATGCCTATTAATTTCATTCGGTGACCACTAGTTTTTGTGTTATAAGAAGGAGTAAATAAGACTTCCTTATTTACTTTCTCCACCCCAGTTATCAATTTATAGACCTTTATCATATCTCCCCTTAGTCATCTCTTTTCCAAGGTGAAAGGCCCAGTCTTCTTAATCTCTCCTCGTAGAGAAGCTGTTCTACACCCCTACTGCTTTTTGGTGCCCTTTTTAATCTTTTCCAATTCAAATATACCTTTTTGGAGATGGGGTGACCACATCTGCATGCAGTATTCAAGACGTGGGTGTGCCTTGGAGTTATCTAGGTTTCAGAGTAACAGCCGTGTTAGTCTGTATTCGCAAAAAGAAAAGGAGTACTTGTGGCACCTCAGAGACTAACCAATTTATTGGAGCATTAGCTTTCGTGAGCTACAGCTCACTTCATCGGATAAATTGGTTAGTCTCTAAGGTGCCACAAGTACTCCTTTTCTTTTTGGATTTATCTAGAGGCAATAAGATATTTTCCGTCTTATAATGTTTTCCCAGCATTTGTGTAGATGAATAATCCCTACTGAAAGACTCAAAGCCAGGGGAAGGCCGTCTCCATTGAATAGGGTGGGTGGTCTGTGGAGTTCAGGTTGAGAAGACCTTTCTCGTGAAGAGCTAAACTTTCAAAGCACTCCAGAAGAAAATAGCCTGTCCTGAAAGTTGCTCTGCCAATCAAGGAGTTGGGGTTCCAGTTAACCTTGCCGAAACCAAGCCATTTGGTGGCCACTTGTCTTTTCCTTCCAAAAACCTGGGTCGCTATCCCGCAAAGACTCACAAACACTCTTACTGTGGACCATGTGACTGGTCTTCTTCAAACCATAGGAAAACTTCCATTCTTAAATGGAAAAGCTGTCTGGTCTTTGCAGGAAAAGAGTCTTTGCTAAAACAGATAAACCAAGGAGGAACTCCACCAAGGTAAGGACAGCTCTCATAATGCTGTGAACTGAAGCGCTTCAGTGGCTCCTATCACTCTAAGGCTTCGAAAAGGTGCAGCTTGAGAAGTACCTGATGCTACCACTGATACAGGGATGAATCTCCTCCAGCGCGATTTTTAAACGAGGAGGGAGGAACAAAGAGAACCAGAGACTGATCTTATGATGCCGCAGAGGTTTTTAATGCAAATGAAATTGGCAGTACAGAGTTACAGGAAGAAATAATACAGAGCAGAAAGAATGTATTTCCAGAGTTTCAAGGAGAGCTGCAACCGATCACAGGCCTCGATGGGATGTATTTCAGACACAGTGTTCTTTTTGCATTGGTGCAGATGCAGAGATTGACAAATGAGTCCCCATTGTAACCATTTTAAGTTTTTTGTTCTACCCCAATCGATGGGTAATGAGACAAAGCAAAAAAGAAACAGGAATTATGCAGCATCTCCATTAGACATCTGTGGCAGCAAAGGTCAAAGCAAGACACCAGAGGTACGGATTGATGAAAAAGGATAGAACATATATGGCCTAATTCTGCTTGACAGCAAGGTCTCTTTTTCCCATTCAGAAAGAGTCCTAAAGCGTAACATTAGAAATGCAGCATGGCTATCAGACCAAGGTGCTGAGCGCACACAGCTCCCACTGACTTCAAGTGGAGCCATGTTTGCACAGCACTTCAGAAAGCCATGCTCAAAAGGTCAAGGGTAAATTGGGGTCTTGCTGTTCATTTCCAGGTTCTTCCTTCATCCACGGATGTTCCTGCTGGCTTTAGCATGGCCCACAGCTTCCACTGAGGTACCTATGGCAAGATACCCCAGAACCGCATATTCCCGCCCCGTAACCATAACCGCCCAGGTAACCGCCTAATCCCCCATAACCACATCTCCCATAACCCCAAGGACCACCGTAACCACCATATCCCCCTAAACCATACCATCCTCCGTAACGGCCTCCATAGCCGTACAATCCCCCAGGACCGAAGGAGCCCCCGAAACCGGGTCCGACCACAGGTGCTCCTATGGCTCCCACTCCACTGTGTTGAGGGAAATTGCTGAGAATTGGTCCTGGGAGGGTCACGACCACCGGTGAGGGTCTGATCACCACTTCGGAGTCAGGGCACTGCCGAACGCACGGCAAGTTGCAGCTGCCAGTGACTGGACTGGGCCGGGCTACCCCGCATTCTGGATAGCACAGGCCGGAGAAAGTCATCTTTCTGGGATGGAGATAAACCTGAAACACACACCAGGAACTAGAGTAAAGAGAAGGTACAAGTGCCAGTGGATGAAAGGCTTCAAATCTCAGTTACTATTGCAGCGAGGTCTTCCTGGGGCCCGAGAGAGAGAGAGAGAGGTAAGTTTCCTTAGTCCCTATGTTCATGGCCACGTATTTCTTCCTATATCCTCTTTCTACGCCTCTTGTCCACTCGCACTAAACTTTCCTCCCAACTGGCCCCTTTGAGCCCCTCTCAGTGACGTTGTCTAAAAAACGCTGGCTGGAATAAGGGGAACTACTTCTATGCTGGACACCTAGGATTCTGTGCTCATTTGAGACATTTCTCAAAGAGAAGATGGCTGGGATCATGGTAATTGCATCCCTTCGCTTGAGGACTTAAGTTCTGCATGCAAACCAGTTGAGTCCGGTATCACAGTGTAGTTCTTTGCTGATGAAGAAACAGAGACTTTGCTTTTCTCCAAAGAAATCACTAAGGACAAGCTGGGGTACAATGGGTTTAGGTCCACTGACTTTCATGGAGTGACATTAAATTACACCATCCGAGAAGAAGCACTTCCAATGGCTATTACTGCTCAGAAGAACATAGGAATTGCTAGATAGGATCACACTCTTGTCAGCTTCATCCATTCTCCTGTCTCCAAAAGTGAGGAGTAACAGCAGCATCAGCGTAAGGGAGAAGACCACTGAATTGGCCCTTTCTGGACGAACCTGAACAAGTTTCTTCCAAATCCAACTAAGTGAAAAATGGTAAGGGACTTCCTAAAGTTACCGAGAAGATGTAAATGCCCCATTTCTATATCCAGTTAATAGGAATTATGGTTCCGAAATGCATATGTTGCTCCTGAATTCCCCAATCAGCTTCGAATCGTGAATCCTCTAGCACCTGCAAATGAGTAACTGCACAACATAATAGTGGAAGAAAATCCTGATCTCTGATACAAATCACAGAGAGTAAGTTGAAGATTCAGTCCTAAATATAAATGGACCCTACTGTGACATCTCTATGGTTAGTAAGAGATTGAGTCGAAATGGACTTACCTAATTCACCGAGTAGATGAAGTCCGGAGAAGAGTACAGAAGAGTGCTGAGTCTTGTGTGCTTTTATACAGTCCCTGGGACTGCCTGGAGGATCTGCCATGTCATTTGTGGAGGAGGTCCGAATTAGTTACAAAACAAACTTGATTGCCTTGCTATGTCCTGCTTTGGATGGAGCTCTTTTCCTCAGGGGTTGTGATGATTGGGCTAATCACAGCCTCAGTGGGTGTGACATGCACGTTGCACTCTTCATCTTTCTTTCATCTTAAAATTGTACCGGCCAACTGCGTTCCTCGTGTCATTCCACTGACTTCACGGGGGCTGCAGTGAGAATGAGCTTCAGGCTGTTTCTGAGTGGCATCAGTAGCACGACAGGCTCTGATGAAAGGAATCTAGTCTGGTCCTTTCCATTCATGCTGGTCATGGTTAGGGGCATGGGGCAGTTCATTCTAAACTGGCTAGGAAGTTGGGAGCCACTTTTTTGCGTTCTTAGGAACTAGGTCTTAACTCTATTTGAAGGAAAATGAAACAGCCCCGAAGTGTGTGGCTTTTAGTGATAACCTGATTCACAGAATGGTGCAAGGGAGCTTGTGCTCCGTTTCATTTATAATGACTTTCTTACTTAATGCACAGGTGTCTAATCCCCAGAACAATGTATTAGTGTTCCAAGAATATAGCACTTTTCATGTGTGAAACACCAGTGAGTGTTTGTGAGGGGCTTTGAAATCTTGAGGGAACTTCCAGCTTCTCACCCTGACTCTCTCTGTTGGATAGGGCTAGAAACAGAGGCAGGTTGAGGTGAAGGTCACTTGGGGATCAGTGGCTGAATCTGAAATACACTTCTCATTTCTCCTACCACAGGTAGAATGAGCCTCTGTAAGAGTTACTCCCAGGTCAGGGAGGTATCTGGAAGCCGTGGACGGTAAGTGTCCACCCAGGTTCAGGAAATAGAGGGTAGTATTGGCATGAAGAGTCCCAACCATTGGGGTTCATTTCTGACCCTGTCAATCACTCCTCTCTGACCTCCAACTGAATGTGTCTCCGTTGACCTGCGGGGTAAACAGGTATAATTATAACCCTCAGGGTGGATTGTCTGAGGCTTCCTCTGATCTAAGCATTTCAAAGCACTTCACAAACGCTCATCAAGTGTTATAGGGCCAAAGAACTGTATTTCTTATAGCAATCATAACTTTTTATTAGCATTAGACGTTCCAAGCTTGAGGATTAGATTGACTTTAAAAATGCATGTCAAGTTCTCAGATGTCATTCCGGTACTCGGCTCCTGATTTCTTTAGCCTCCGAAATTGGGGCTCTTTGATTTTCGTTACTGTTCCTTTGCATTTCCCTTTTAGATATATTGTAAAGTTGAAGGGTAGATGCTGAGCCAGTGAAATCAATGGGAAACATCAGTTCCTGCATCTTTATCCATAAGTAGCCCAGAGCACTGGGTCTTGTGAGGCACTTCAGCTAATAAAGTTAAGGAAGAAGCACAAGAAAGATAGAGATAAGGAGAACTTCTTCAACAGTCACATTGCGTTGGGATTAGATGCGATTAGTTGGCAGAATATTCCCAGATATGTTATCTGGCCCATACAGTTTTCAGAGGAAAGAGAGCTGCAGGATGTAATGTGCTCCTCGCCCCATGTGGAATTAGGAGCAAACTAATTGTCAAACACAGAGGAAAAAAATTCTGTGAATGGAAGGAGTTCCCAAAGTTTGGTTTGTAACTAATTGGGCCTTCAGGAAAAAAGGGCCTCTCAAGTCCACCCCCAGCCTAAAAACCTGTCCAAAACCACTCATGACTCAGGGGTCTTCGATCAGCTTTATCTAATTCTCCAATGTGAACTAGGGAATCCTGTTCAACTCGCTCTCTCCATAACCATTCAGACGATGCGCTAGGGATCCTTTTATTTTAGGACTGCCTCTTGCACAGACACTCGGTGATTCTGATCAGTGGGAAGGGTTTGGGGGTGTTGTTGTCCATCCCCGTCCCCGTCCATCCCCCTCCCCGCCGCATTATTGAGTTTCAGGCATTGGTTTCTTCATGGTTTAGACGTTCAGCCCTGGATTTTCAGAGCAAGACATGGAGATGGGACACGAGAGCCTTTTGAATTTAGTAGGAACTTGGGCATTCAAATCCCTTCTGGAGCTCTGACAAATCTCACCCCCAATTTTGCATTTCGGGTTTAGGAAGAAAGTGTCTAAATTTCCTCCATAAAGGACTAATTCATTATTCTTCTGCTGCCTTCTGAAGCAGCTGGTAAGTGATACTCATTAAGACAGGATACTGGCTCTGATGGGCCACTCGTCTCTTGCAGCCTGGCAATTACTACATTCTCATGTGCAGAAGTAATTCTAGGTGCAGAGCTTCATCTGTGGATTAATGTAGATTTACAGCAGGGGAGGACATGGTGGTTTGTGTTTTGTTTTGAGTAAAAAATCCACCACTTTGGTTTAGTCATCAGCAAGTGTTGGTGACTTGCTAAGGTTTACAAACCAAAGAACCGCATTGTGATGCTGGATTGATTTCATTTGTAAGTAGAGGTTACATCCTGGTAAGGAAACTGGCATTAATAATGCTATCCCAGCCATGTTCTGCGTGATATTTGTTTTAATGGACTGGAAATCACAACCATTAACGATACAAATTTGACATAGTTATACGTCTTAGTGACAGCATTCTTTAGGACAAAGAGAATCAAAAGGATTCAAAAGACCTTGTTGAGTCTTTCTTTCTTTCTTTCTTTCTTTCTTTCTTTCTTTCTTTCTTTCTTTCTTTCAATTTTTTATTCCACTGACCCATGTACCTTCAGTTTTGTGTTGCCTGCTGTGTGTTTCCAATTTATCTCCACAGCAGAAAGATGTCTTGATTCAGAAACATGTGCAGTAACATTCCACAAAGCAGGTGTAACAGCGACAAGAAGCCAGGCGTAAGGCAGTGCCCTAACTCCACAGTGCTGATCCAACCCCCACCGGCTGTTGTGACCTTCCCAGGAGCAATGCTCAGCTCTTTCCCAGGAAAGCAGAGTGGGAACCTCAGGAGCAGCTGACATCAGAGGTGTTGATGGGGGCGCATGTGGTGATAAAGGCTTATAAGGTTATGGGTGGATGCGAGGGTTATGCGTGATCCTGTGGTAATGGGAGATTATCCGGTTATGGGGGCCCATGCAGTTAGTAGGGGCTTTATGGTTATAGGGGCCCATATGGTGGTGGGGGATTATATGGTCACAGGGGTGCAAATGGTGGTAGGGGAATGCAGAGTTAGGTAGCAATAGGGCCATTGGTATCTTAATAGAAACTATGGGCCATGTTAATCCCAGCAGGCATATCCATGGGAAAAGAAAGAGCCATGAAATGAAAGGCACGATATGGATTCACATCTGAGCTGATAGGCCTGCCACATGTGTGAAGTAGACCGAACTCTGGCAATGATATAGACTCTTGTGCTTCAGGGTATCGTCCATTAATGGAAGTAGATGTGATTGATGGGGGAGAGTGAAAAAGTTATTCGATGGGCAGGGATCCCACACCTGTGTTCTACTGGGTTTCTTGCACCTCCCTGCGAAGTCTCTAGTACTGCCCGCTGTGGGAGAGAGGCCTGATCTTCTGTAACAATGCCTATGTTCTTCCATTCCAAGGAGCGGTCCATAGGCATTGTCTGATATAGAAGACTAGAGCTGGATCGCTCATAAACAAAACCCAGAGCCAGACCGCTAAATCTCCCTTCACCACCTGAATATTTTATCATGTTCTGAAAGAGGTAGGCGGGTCGGGATACATTTTTCCTTTTGTGTTGTCAGATCCAAAACCTGATTAGTGGAGTAGGGTCGTCTTCTGGGAATGGGGAGCCCCCACTATCTTGAGGAACTCCATGGTGGGAAATGCCGTTCCTGCAATATGAAGTCATGGTACATAAAGGGACTTGGAGTGAAGAATCATGGAAGTATAGGGCTGGAAGGGACCTCCAGAGGTCTTCTAGTCCAGTCCCCTGCACTCAAGGCACGACTAAGTATTTTCTAGACCATCTATGAATGGTGTTTGTCTAACCTGCTCTTGAAAATCTCTACTGTTGAAGATTCCACTGCCTTTCTGGGCAATTGTTTCCAGCGCTTAGCTGCTCTGCCACTTAGGACATTTTTCCTATGTCTGACTTAAGCTGCCCTGGCTGCAATTTAAGCCCATTGCTCCTTGTCCTATCCTCAGAGGTTAAGGAGAGCTATTTTTCTCCCTCCTCCTTGTTTTGACCTTTTATGTACTTGAACACTGTTATCCTGCCCGCTCTCTGCCTTCTCTTCACCCTAAACAAACCCAATTTTTTTCAATCTTCCCTCATAGATCATGTATTCAAGACCTTTAATCACTGTTTTTGCTCTTCTCTGGACTTGTTTCCAATGTGTCCACATTTTTCCTGAAATGTGCCTCCCAGGGCTGGACACAAGACTCCAGCTGAGTCCTAATCAATGAGGAGTAGAACAGAAGAGTGACTTCTCCTGTCTTGCTTACAATACTCCTGCTCATACATCCCAGAATGATGTCTGCTATTTTTGCAACAGTGACACACTGTTCCCTCATATTTAGCTTCTGATCCACTATGACCCTCAGAACCCTTTCCAGACTACTGCTTCCTAGGCAGTCATTTTCCATTTTGTATGTGTGCAACTGATTGTTCCTTCCTAAGTGGAATAGTCTGCATTTGTCCTTATTGAATTTCCTCCTATTTACTTCACATCATTTCTCCAGTTTGTCCAGCTCATTTTGAATTTTAATGCTCTTCTCCACAACACTTGCAACCCCTGCCAGGCTGGTATCATCTGTAAACTCTATGAGTGTCATAGTCTAAATCATTGATGAAGATATTGAACAGAATCGAACCCAGAACTGATCCCTGGGGGAGCCATTTTGTAATATCCATCTAGTTTAAGTGTGGACCTCGATAACTAATCTCTGGGAATGGTTTACCAACCAGTTATGCACCACCTTTTAGTAGCTCCATCTAGGTTATATTTCGCTCGCGTGTTTATGAGAAAGTCATGCAAGAAAGTGTCAAAACCTTATTAAAATTAAGATATACCACATCTACCACATGCCCCCTGTCCACAAGGCTTCTTACCCTGTCAAATAAGCTATTAGTGTTTTGGAAACAATTTGTTCTGGATCAATCCATGCTGACTATTACTTATCATCTTATTATCTAGGAATCTTCAAATGGATCCCTTAATTATTTGCTCCACTGTCTGTCAAGACTCGTGCAGATGACTTTGCTGTACATGTCGCTGGAGGTCCCAGCAGAGCAGAAGAGAAGAATGTTCTGGAAAAGGAGAATTATTCTGAAAGAGGGCTGCTGGCTCCATAATTAAGTCTCCACAGAGTCTCTGTTGGAGAGTTTAGTTTTCAAAATGCTGAACAAAATAAAATGCCAGAGATACATAGGTTTGAACATTCATCCTTAGCCCCTGGCGGAGCAATAGGAATGGAAACAGGGATTGGTTTTGGCTGAGGGCTCCAGAGAAGAAATTAAGAACGTAAGAAAAGCCAAACTGGGTGAGACCAAAGGTCCATCTAGCCTAGTACCCTGTCTTTCATCAATGGCCAATGCTAAGTGCTTCAGAACAGAACTGGTAATCGTCAAGAGATCCATCCCCTGTCTCCCATTCCCAGGTTCTAGCAAATAGAGGCTAGGGACAACATCCCTGTTCATACTGGCTAATATCCATTGATGGAAATGTTCCCTTGAATTTATCTAGGGTTTTCTTTTTGAACCCTGCTCTAGTCTTGGCCTTCACAAAATCCTCTGGTAAAGAGTTCCACAGGTTGACTGTGCATTCTGTCAAGAAATACTTCCTTCTCTTTGTTTTAAACCTGATGCCTATTAATTTCATTCGGTGACCACTAGTTTTTGTGTTATAAGAAGGAGTAAATAAGACTTCCTTATTTACTTTCTCCACCCCAGTTATCAATTTATAGACCTTTATCATATCTCCCCTTAGTCATCTCTTTTCCAAGGTGAAAGGCCCAGTCTTCTTAATCTCTCCTCGTAGAGAAGCTGTTCTACACCCCTACTGCTTTTTGGTGCCCTTTTTAATCTTTTCCAATTCAAATATACCTTTTTGGAGATGGGGTGACCACATCTGCATGCAGTATTCAAGACGTGGGTGTGCCTTGGAGTTATCTAGGTTTCAGAGTAACAGCCGTGTTAGTCTGTATTCGCAAAAAGAAAAGGAGTACTTGTGGCACCTCAGAGACTAACCAATTTATTGGAGCATTAGCTTTCGTGAGCTACAGCTCACTTCATCGGATAAATTGGTTAGTCTCTAAGGTGCCACAAGTACTCCTTTTCTTTTTGGATTTATCTAGAGGCAATAAGATATTTTCCGTCTTATAATGTTTTCCCAGCATTTGTGTAGATGAATAATCCCTACTGAAAGACTCAAAGCCAGGGGAAGGCCGTCTCCATTGAATAGGGTGGGTGGTCTGTGGAGTTCAGGTTGAGAAGACCTTTCTCGTGAAGAGCTAAACTTTCAAAGCACTCCAGAAGAAAATAGCCTGTCCTGAAAGTTGCTCTGCCAATCAAGGAGTTGGGGTTCCAGTTAACCTTGCCGAAACCAAGCCATTTGGTGGCCACTTGTCTTTTCCTTCCAAAAACCTGGGTCGCTATCCCGCAAAGACTCACAAACACTCTTACTGTGGACCATGTGACTGGTCTTCTTCAAACCATAGGAAAACTTCCATTCTTAAATGGAAAAGCTGTCTGGTCTTTGCAGGAAAAGAGTCTTTGCTAAAACAGATAAACCAAGGAGGAACTCCACCAAGGTAAGGACAGCTCTCATAATGCTGTGAACTGAAGCGCTTCAGTGGCTCCTATCACTCTAAGGCTTCGAAAAGGTGCAGCTTGAGAAGTACCTGATGCTACCACTGATACAGGGATGAATCTCCTCCAGCGCGATTTTTAAACGAGGAGGGAGGAACAAAGAGAACCAGAGACTGATCTTATGATGCCGCAGAGGTTTTTAATGCAAATGAAATTGGCAGTACAGAGTTACAGGAAGAAATAATACAGAGCAGAAAGAATGTATTTCCAGAGTTTCAAGGAGAGCTGCAACCGATCACAGGCCTCAATGGGATGTATTTCAGACACAGTGTTCTTTTTGCATTGGTGCAGATGCAGAGATTGACAAATGAGTCCCCATTGTAACCATTTTAAGTTTTTTGTTCTACCCCAATCGATGGGTAATGAGACAAAGCAAAAAAGAAACAGGAATTATGCAGCATCTCCATTAGACATCTGTGGCAGCAAAGGTCAAAGCAAGACACCAGAGGTACGGATTGATGAAAAAGGATAGAACATATATGGCCTAATTCTGCTTGACAGCAAGGTCTCTTTTTCCCATTCAGAAAGAGTCCTAAAGCGTAACATTAGAAATGCAGCATGGCTATCAGACCAAGGTGCTGAGCGCACACAGCTCCCACTGACTTCAAGTGGAGCCATGTTTGCACAGCACTTCAGAAAGCCATGCTCAAAAGGTCAAGGGTAAATTGGGGTCTTGCTGTTCATTTCCAGGTTCTTCCTTCATCCACGGATGTTCCTGCTGGCTTTAGCATGGCCCACAGCTTCCACTGAGGTACCTATGGCAAGATACCCCAGAACCGCATATTCCCGCCCCGTAACCATAACCGCCCAGGTAACCGCCTAATCCCCCATAACCACATCTCCCATAACCCCAAGGACCACCGTAACCACCATATCCCCCTAAACCATACCATCCTCCGTAACGGCCTCCATAGCCGTACAATCCCCCAGGACCGAAGGAGCCCCCGAAACCGGGTCCGACCACAGGTGCTCCTATGGCTCCCACTCCACTGTGTTGAGGGAAATTGCTGAGAATTGGTCCCGGGAGGGTCACGACCACCGGTGAGGGTCTGATCACCACTTCGGAGTCAGGGCACTGCCGAACGCACGGCAAGTTGCAGCTGCCAGTGACTGGACTGGGCCGGGCTACCCCGCATTCTGGATAGCACAGGCCGGAGAAACTCATCTTTCTGGGATGGAGGTAAACCTGAAACACACACCAGGAACTAGAGTAAAGAGAAGGTACAAGTGCCAGTGGATGAAAGGCTTCAAATCTCAGTTACTATTGCAGCGAGGTCTTCCTGGGGCCCGAGAGAGAGAGAGAGAGGTAAGTTTCCTTAGTCCCTATGTTCATGGCCACGTATTTCTTCCTATATCCTCTTTCTACGCCTCTTGTCCACTCGCACTAAACTTCCCTCCCAACTGGCCCCTTTGAGCCCCTCTCAGTGACGTTGTCTAAAAAACGCTGGCTGGAATAAGGGGAACTACTTCTATGCTGGACACCTAGGATTCTGTGCTCATTTGAGACATTTCTCAAAGAGAAGATGGCTGGGATCATGGTAATTGCATCCCTTCGCTTGAGGACTTAAGTTCTGCATGCAAACCAGTTGAGTCCGGTATCACAGTGTAGTTCTTTGCTGATGAAGAAACAGAGACTTTGCTTTTCTCCAAAGAAATCACTAAGGACAAGCTGGGGTACAATGGGTTTAGGTCCACTGACTTTCATGGAGTGACATTAAATTACACCATCCGAGAAGAAGCACTTCCAATGGCTATTACTGCTCAGAAGAACATAGGAATTGCTAGATAGGATCACACTCTTGTCAGCTTCATCCATTCTCCTGTCTCCAAAAGTGAGGAGTAACAGCAGCATCAGCGTAAGGGAGAAGACCACTGAATTGGCCCTTTCTGGACGAACCTGAACAAGTTTCTTCCAAATCCAACTAAGTGAAAAATGGTAAGGGACTTCCTAAAGTTACCGAGAAGATGTAAATGCCCCATTTCTATATCCAGTTAATAGGAATTATGGTTCCGAAATGCATATGTTGCTCCTGAATTCCCCAATCAGCTTCGAATCGTGAATCCTCTAGCACCTGCAAATGAGTAACTGCACAACATAATAGTGGAAGAAAATCCTGATCTCTGATACAAATCACAGAGAGTAAGTTGAAGATTCAGTCCTAAATATAAATGGACCCTACTGTGACATCTCTATGGTTAGTAAGAGATTGAGTCGAAATGGACTTACCTAATTCACCGAGTAGATGAAGTCCGGAGAAGAGTACAGAAGAGTGCTGAGTCTTGTGTGCTTTTATACAGTCCCTGGGACTGCCTGGAGGATCTGCCATGTCATTTGTGGAGGAGGTCCAAATTAGTTACAAAACAAACTTGATTGCCTTGCTATGTCCTGCTTTGGATGGAGCTCTTTTCCTCAGGGGTTGTGATGATTGGGCTAATCACAGCCTCAGTGGGTGTGACATGCACGTTGCACTCTTCATCTTTCTTTCATCTTAAAATTGTACCGGCCAACTGCGTTCCTCGTGTCATTCCACTGACTTCACGGGGGCTGCAGTGAGAATGAGCTTCAGGCTGTTTCTGAGTGGCATCAGTAGCACGACAGGCTCTGATGAAAGGAATCTAGTCTGGTCCTTTCCATTCATGCTGGTCATGGTTAGGGGCATGGGGCAGTTCATTCTAAACTGGCTAGGAAGTTGGGAGCCACTTTTTTGCGTTCTTAGGAACTAGGTCTTAACTCTATTTGAAGGAAAATGAAACAGCCCCGAAGTGTGTGGCTTTTAGTGATAACCTGATTCACAGAATGGTGCAAGGGAGCTTGTGCTCCGTTTCATTTATAATGACTTTCTTACTTAATGCACAGGTGTCTAATCCCCAGAACAATGTATTAGTGTTCCAAGAATATAGCACTTTTCATGTGTGAAACACCAGTGAGTGTTTGTGAGGGGCTTTGAAATCTTGAGGGAACTTCCAGCTTCTCACCCTGACTCTCTCTGTTGGATAGGGCTAGAAACAGAGGCAGGTTGAGGTGAAGGTCACTTGGGGATCAGTGGCTGAATCTGAAATACACTTCTCATTTCTCCTACCACAGGTAGAATGAGCCTCTGTAAGAGTTACTCCCAGGTCAGGGAGGTATCTGGAAGCCGTGGACGGTAAGTGTCCACCCAGGTTCAGGAAATAGAGGGTAGTATTGGCATGAAGAGTCCCAACCATTGGGGTTCATTTCTGACCCTGTCAATCACTCCTCTCTGACCTCCAACTGAATGTGTCTCCGTTGACCTGCGGGGTAAACAGGTATAATTATAACCCTCAGGGTGGATTGTCTGAGGCTTCCTCTGATCTAAGCATTTCAAAGCACTTCACAAACGCTCATCAAGTGTTATAGGGCCAAAGAACTGTATTTCTTATAGCAATCATAACTTTTTATTAGCATTAGACGTTCCAAGCTTGAGGATTAGATTGACTTTAAAAATGCATGTCAAGTTCTCAGATGTCATTCCGGTACTCGGCTCCTGATTTCTTTAGCCTCCGAAATTGGGGCTCTTTGATTTTCGTTACTGTTCCTTTGCATTTCCCTTTTAGATATATTGTAAAGTTGAAGGGTAGATGCTGAGCCAGTGAAATCAATGGGAAACATCAGTTCCTGCATCTTTATCCATAAGTAGCCCAGAGCACTGGGTCTTGTGAGGCACTTCAGCTAATAAAGTTAAGGAAGAAGCACAAGAAAGATAGAGATAAGGAGAACTTCTTCAACAGTCACATTGCTTTGGGATTAGATGCGATTAGTTGGCAGAATATTCCCAGATATGTTATCTGGCCCATACAGTTTTCAGAGGAAAGAGAGCTGCAGGATGTAATGTGCTCCTCGCCCCATGTGGAATTAGGAGCAAACTAATTGTCAAACACAGAGGAAAAAAATTCTGTGAACGGAAGGAGTTCCCAAAGTTTGGTTTGTAACTAATTGGGCCTTCAGGAAGAAAGGGCCTCTGAAGTCCATCCCCAGCCTAAAAACCTGTCCAAAACCACTCATGACTCAGGGGTCTTCTATCAGCTTTATCTAATTCTCCAATGTGAACTAGGGAATCCTGTTCAACTCGCTCTCTCCATAACCATTCAGGCGATGTGCTACTGATCCTTTTATTTAAGGAAGCCTCTTGCACAGACACTCTGTGATTCTGAACAGTGGGAGGGGTTTGGGGCATTTGCTGTTTCCCCTCGTCCCCCCTCCCCCCATTCTTGAGTTGCAGGCATTTATATCTTCATAATTTAGAACAGGGGCATGCGGCCCATCAGGGTAATCTGCTGTCAGGCTGTGAGACATTTTGTTTACATTGATCGCCCGCAGGCATGACTCCCCACAGCTCCCAGTGGCTGCAGTTCTCCTTTCCTAGCCAATGGGAGCTGCAGCTGTCTTTCCTCTTTCTCTTTCTTCTGAAAACTTGGTGGGACAACTACATTCCTTCAATCATTCTTCTAACTTCATAGATGCTTCACTGGGATATCCAGAAGCCTTGAATGGGAACTGTCCAATGCAGTTCAGGAGCAATGGGAAGTATGGGGAGGAGTAGTCACAATGACTCGTTTTATTGCTGACTCTGCCACTTGCTCCCTGCGTAACCTTCATCTCAATATGGTCTCTCAACCATTTTTTGGTTTCTTTCTGAAAATCCTGTCTCTCTCTCCCTGCCTCCTGCACCCCTTCAGAGAGAGCCCGCTCCCTGGAAGGTGGGTTGGGAACGCATCGGCCCACTGTGGAGTCCCAGACTCCCCGTGCCCTGGCCAGGGAGGAGTGGAGGAGCTGCGTATGGGAGAATCCCATCAATCGAATAATACAACCGGCTCCAAAGACAAGTCAGACAGCACCTATGGCTCTGCGCACACCTGCTTCGCACGTCTGCGGAGCCGCGGCCCAGAACCCCCGAGGAGGCTGCGCGGTGCAGGGCGCCTACCCCTGCTGGTGGCAGCAGCACAAATATCAAGGTGGCGCGTCTCGCTGCCCTTGGTAACAGCTATTCCTCAGCTGCAGGGAGCTGCTGCTGCTTTGCCGCCACCCCCAATCTCTGTCCCTGCTTTCTAGGCCGTCATGGCTGCAAAAAAATCTGCTAGTGGCCGCATTTCAGTAAGGCTGGATTAAATGAACTTTACAAATGCACGTTAAGGTTTCTGATGTCATACCAATACTCAGTGATGATTCCTAGCCTCAGAGTGTGGGGCTATTTGATTTTCATTCCACAAAGTTTTATATTTCCATTTCTTTAACAAACGTTCCCTTGTAATGCTCAAGGGGCAGATCCTGAGCCACTGCACCTTAGTAGAGCTTGTGACAAAGCTCTGTCTTTGCCTCCGTGGGTCCCGCGTTTCCTGGTGGATTTCGCTAGCCTCAGAGACTCACTGTTACCCTCCACGTAACCCTTCTCTCTCTAGAGACAAGGGTCACAGTCTACTGAGCCATTTTCATCATAAGCCAGTGAGAGGGGTGAGAAGAAGTTATCTTTCCTTGCACAGTCTCTGTTGTCTCCCAGTCTCAGTGATTAATCCGGATCAAAGGTGGTGGTGGGAGAGCCGGGCCCATCCACTACTCCGGGCTCCAGCCCAGGGACCCTAATAGTATCAGTTATGGTAGCTGACCTTTTAGAAACATGACATGTACAATTCCCTGGGCTACGTCCCCCACAGCAGCCCTCACTTCCTCAAGCTCCACTTTACCCTTACCTCAGGGCCTCCTTCCTTGTGCATGATATGTTGTGTACTACTCAGGCTCTCCAACAGCGCAACTTCCTCCCACAGCTCCTGACATGCACACCCACCTGACTGACTGGGAGGCTTTTAATTAGTTTCAGCCAGCCCCTGATTGGCTTCAGGTATCCCAATCAACCTAGCATTCTCCCTGCCTTCTGGAAAGTTCTTAATTGGCCCCAGGTGTCTTAACTGACCTGGAGCAGCTGCCATTTCACTTATCCTGGTAGCAGGGATCTGTTTAGACTGAAGCTAATATATCTATCTCCCAGTACTTTTCTATAGCCATCTGGCCTTGCCCCGTCACAAGCTCCATAGACGTCATTGACTTCTGTGCCTTAAAACTGAGCTAAGCCATTTTATGCTGCTCGAGTTAGAACCAATCCTATTGGAGGCGTACTTTCCACTTCAAAACTCATTCTAATAATGGCTGAAAAGCTTTCTGTCAGAGAAGAGTCTTGCACAATTCTGTAGGTTGGTCAGTCTTTCAATTAATCACGTCTAATCCCACAGCAGTGTGACCTTTGAAGAAGTTCTCCTTATCTCTGTCTTCCTTGTGCTTCTTCCTTATCTTATTTGCTGAAGTATCTCAGAAGTCCCAGTGCTTTTGGCGACTCATGGATAGAGATGGAGTAGCTTATGTTTCCCACTGATTTCACTGGCTCAGCATCTACCCTTCAACTTTACAATATATCTGAATGGGAAATGCAAAGGAACAGAAACGAAAATCAAAGAGCCCCAATTTCGGAGGCTAAAGAAATGAGGAGCTGAGCACCTGAATGACATCTGGGAACTTGACACGCATTTTTAAAGTCAATCTAATCCTCAAGCTTGGAACATCTAAGGCTAATAAAAAGTTATGATTGCTATAATGAATACAGTTCTTTGGCCCTATAACACTTGATGTGCGTTTGTGACGTGCTTTGAAATGCTTAGATCAGAGGAAGCCTCAGACAATCCACCCTGAGGGTTATAATTATACCTGTTTACCCCGCAGGTCAACGGAGACACATTGAGTTGGAGGTGAGACAGGAATGATTGGCAGAGTCAGAAATAAACCCCGATGGTTGGGACGACTCATGCCAATACTACCCTCTATTTCCTGAACCTGTCTGGATAGTTACCGTTCATGGCTTCCAGATACCTCCCTGACCTGGGAGTAACTCTTACAGAGGCTCATTCTGGATATTTTTCTATTTTGTTTTGATAATTTGAGGAGGAACTTTTGGGTGAAAGATCTTCTCATCTACGTGTGAACAATGATCAACCATCAAAACTCTTCCAGTGCCCTTTAACTCTTTTTATTTGAAGGGGTTGGCTCAGTGGTGGATATTTACACTTCAGCAGACATAAATTGTCTTGTAAAAAATTTTTCCCATTTTGAATTCTATATTGAGGTTTTTTTCTTTCCGTACACATAAAAAATTTTCAAAAGTACACACTTACAATTCCTTTGCACCATTCTTATCCTCAGGTATAAGAAGGCCATGTGGTGGACATAACCTGTGCTGTACCTCATTTCACAAACCAGAAAGAATTCACTACCGTTGCGTTACTCTGTCCTACTACAGAGATGTATTTCTAAGAAAAGAAAAAGTAGTACACACGGGGCATGTGGTGACTTCATCCTGACAGGTGCTTTGACTTAAAGCAAGTTTGTGATGGTTGAATTACATATGGAAATTTCCAAGGCCACCTCACTCGTGGAGAAAATTGAAACTGACAGATTTGTAATTCCTATGAAGAAGTATTATCCTCATGTTTAAGAAGACACAGTGAAAGTGGATCAGAACATTAGCCATTTTCTTTAATTGTTGGTGCTTAGATCCAAGGATACAAACATTTTTAACCCGACATGTTACTAAGCTTGTCTTGGAACACAGTGTAAGAGGGATCAACCTAGGGCTCAGCCTGTGGTAGGATGCATCAGAAGTATTAGGGTGTATTTCTGTTTCTGCAGCTGAGCCCCATGTGACCTTCAGCTCAAGGTGCCTCTGTTTTTAGGCCTATCAAACATAGCAAGTCAGGGTGTTAAGGCTGAAAGTTCTTCAGCGTGCTTCAAACTCAAGATTTCAAATCCCCTCACGAACATGCACTAGTGTTTCACACACGGAAAGGGGTGCTCTCTTGGTGTAAATATTCTCAGTATATTAATAAATTGTTGTGGGTATTACACAACTCCACATTGATTAACAGAGTCATTATAAAAAAATGGAGGCCAAAGTCACTAGTATCCTTCTGTAAATCAGATTATCACTTAAAGCCACCCAATTTGGGGCTGTTTCATTTTCATTGAAAGAGAGTTTTGCATTTGGTATTGTGACGGGGCAAGGCCTGCTGGCTATAGAAAAGTAGTGGGAGATAGATATATTAGCTTCAGTCTAAACAAATCCCTGGTACCAGGTTAAGTGAAATGGAAGCTGCTCCAGGTCAATTAAGACACCTGGGGCCAATGAAGAGCTTTCCAGAAGGCAGAGAGGAACCTAGGTTGATTGGGACACCTGAAGCCAATCAGGGGCTGGCTGAAACTAGTTAAATGCCTCCCAGATACTCAGGTGGGTGCACATGTCAGGAGCTGTGGGAGGAAGCTGCACTGTTGGAGATATTGAGCAGTACACACGATATCAGGCACAAGGAAGGAGGTCCTGATGTAAGGGTGAAGTGGAGCCTGAGGAAGTGGGGGCTGCTGTGGGGAAGAAGCCCAAGGAATTGTACGTGTCATGTTTCTAAAAGGTCAGCAACTATAGCTAATACTATTAGGGTCCCTGGGCTGGAGCCTGGAGCAGAGGGCGGGCCCAGGCTCCTCCCCTTTGCTCCCCTGATTAATGACTCAGACTGAGAGACAACAGAGACTGTGCAAGGGAAGATAGGAAATCTTCACCTCTTCACCTCCCTCGCTGGCTTATGTTGAAAATGGCTCAGTAGACTGTGACTCTTGTCTCTAGAAAGAGAAGGGTTATGTGGAGGGTCAGAGTGAGCCTCTGAGGTGAGTGAAATCCACCAGGGAAAGCGGGATCCATGAAGACAAGGACAGAGCTTTCTCACAGTATATTTACAAAGATTTGTATTGGAAAATGCAGGTGCTCTCTTGGTGTAAATCAGCACAGCTGATTCAACTTCAAAAAACTTCAAGTGGTTGCTTGAAATCAAAGGAAGATATTTCTGCCTTCCTCCCTGCACATGGGACCCACTCTTGAGGACACATTTTACACTTTGAACAACATTCTGGTTCTGGCAGGAATGTTTTCTGCAACATGCCCTGTGGTTGGTCAGATTTTATCTCAAATCTCATCACACAGCTGTCTCCTCCTTCTCCAAGAATACATGATTTTCGTCTCTCCTGGTCTTGTTGCTGGTCTCAGTCAGCTGAATTGTCTTACAACACCTCAACTGCCCATGCCCCTACCCACGACCAGCATGAATGGAAAGGACCAGACTAGATTCCTTTCATCAGAGCCTGTCGTGCTACTGATGCCACTCAGAAACAGCTTGAAGTTCATTCTCATTGCAGCCCCCATGAAGTCAGCGGAATGACACGAGGAATGCAGTTGGCCGGTACAATTTTAAGATGAAAGAAAGATGAAGAGTGCAACGTGCATGTCACACCCACTGAGGCTGCGATTAGCCCAATCATCACAACCCCTGAGGAAAAGAGCTCCATCCAAAGGAGGACATAGCAAGGCAATCAAGTTTGTTTTGTAACTAATTCGGACCTCCTCCACAAATGACGTGGCAGATCCTCCAGGCAGTCCCAGGGACTGTATAAAAGCACACAAGACTCAGCGCTCTTCTAAACTCTTCTCCGGACTTCATCTCTTCAGTGAATTAGGTAAGTCCATTTCGATCCAATCTCTTACTAACCATAGAGATGTCACAGTAGGGTCCATTTCTATTTAGGACTGAATCTTGCCCTTACTCCCTGTGATTTTTGATCAGCGATCAGGATTTTCTTCCACTTTTATGTTGTGCAGTTACTCACTTGCAGGTGCTAGAGGATTCATGATTCAAAGCTGTTTGGGGAATTTAGGAGCAACATATGCATTTGGGAAACATAATTTCTGTTAACTGCAAATAGAATCGGGGCATTTACATCTTCTCGGTAACTTTAGAAAGTCCCTTACCATTTTTCACTTAGTTGGATTAGGAAGAAACTTGTTCAGGTTAATCCAGAAAGAGCCAATTGAGTGGTCTTCTCCTTTACGCTGATGCTGCTGTTATTCCTCACTGTTGGAGACAGGAGAATGGATGAAGCTGATAAGTGGTGTGATCCAATCTATCAATTCTTATGTTCTTCTGAGCAGTAATACCCATTCCAGGTGCTTCTTCTCGGATGTTGTTATTTAGTGTCACGCCATGGAAGTCAGTGGACCTAAACCCATTGTACCCCAGCTTGTCCTTAGTGATTTCTTTGGAGAAAAGCCAAGTCTCTGTTTCTTCATCAGCAAAGCACTACACTGTGATACCGAACTCAACTGAGTTGCAATGCAGAGGTGAAATCCTCAAACGAAGGGATTCAGTTACCATGAAACCAGCCATGTTCTCTTTGAGAAATGTCTCAAATGAACACAGAATCCTAGGTGTCCAGCATAGAAATAGTTCTCCTTATTCCAGTTGGTGTTTTTTTAGACAACGTCATTGAGAGGGGCTCAAAGGGGCCGGTTGGGAGGGAAGTTTAGTGTGAGTGGACAAGAGGCGTAGAAAGAGGATATAGGAAGAAATAGGTGGCCATGAACATAGGGACTAAGGAAACTTACCTCTCTCTCTCTCTCTCGGGCCCCAGGAAGACCTCGCTGCAATAGTAACTGAGATTTGAAGCCTTTCATCCACTGGCACTTGTACCTTCTCTTTACTCTAGTCCCTGGTGTGTGTGTTACAGGTTTACCTCCATCCCAGAAAGATGGCTTTCTCCGGCCTGTGCTATCCAGAATGCGGGGTGGCCCGGCCCAGTCCAGTCACTGGCAGCTGCAACGTGCCGTGCGTTCGGCAGTGCCCTGACTCCGAAGTGGTGATCAGACCCTCACCGGTGGTCGTGACCCTCCCGGGACCAATTCTCAGCAATTTCCCTCAACAGAGTGGAGTGGGAGCCATAGGAGCACCTGTGGTCGGACCCGGTTTTGGGGGCTCCTTCGGTCCTGGGGGATTGTACGGCTATGGAGGCCATTACGGAGGATGGTATGGTTTAGGGGGCTATGGTGGTTATGGTGGCCCTTGGGGTTATGGGAGATGTGGTTATGGGGGATTAGGCGGTTACCTGGGCGGTTATGGTTACGGGGCGGGAATATGCGGTTCTGGGGTATCTTGCCATAGGTACCTCAGTGGAAGCTGTGGGCCATGCTAAAGCCAGCAGGAACATCCGTGGATGAAGGAAGAACCTGGAAATGAACAGCAAGATCCAGATTCACCGCTGACCTTTTGGGCATGGCTTTCAGAAGTGCTGTGCAAACATGGCTCCACTTGAAGTCAGTGGGAGCTGTGTGCGCTCAGCACCTTGGTCTGAGAGCCATGCTGCATTTCTGATGTTACGCTTTAGGACTCTTTCTGAGTGGGAAAAAGAGACCTTGCTGTCAAGCAGAATTAGGCCATATATGTTCTATCCTTTTCATCAATCCGTACCTCTGGTGTCTTGCTTTGACCTTTGGTGCCGCAGATGTCTAATGGAGAAGCTGCATAGTTCCTGCTTCTCTTTTGCTTTGTCTAATTACACATGGATTGGGGTAAAACAAAAAACTTAAAATGGTTACAATGGGGACTCATTTGTCAACCTCTGCATCTGCACCAATGCAAAAAGAACATTGTGTCTGAAATACGTCCCATTGAGGCCTTTGATCAGTCACAGCTCTCCTTGAGTCACTGGAAATACATTCTTTCTGCTCTGTATTATTTCTTCCTGTAACTCTGTACTGCCAATTGCATTTGCATTAAAACCTATGCGGCATCATAAGATCAGTCTCTGGTTCTCTTTGTTCCTCCCTCCTCATTTAAAAATCGCGCTGGATGAGATTCATCCGTTTATCAGCGACAGCACCAGGTACTTCTCAAGTTGCACCTTTTCAAAGCCATGGAGTGATCGGAGCCATTGAAGCACTTCAGTTCACAGTATTATGAGAGCCGTCCTTACATTGGTGGAGTTCCTCCTTGGTTTATCTGTTTTAGCAAAGACTCTTTTCCTGCAAAGACCAGACAGCTTTTCCATTTAAGAATGGAAGTTTTCCTATGGTTTGAAGAACACCAGTCACATGGTCCACAGTAAAAGTGTTTGTGAGTCTTTGCGGGATAGCGACCCAGGTTTTTGGAAGGAAGAGACAAGTGCCCACCAAATGGCTTGGTTAAGGCAAGGTTAACTGAAGCCCCAACTCCTTTCAGGACAGGCTGATTTTGCTTCTGGAGTGCTCTGAAAGATTACCTCTTCACGAGAAAGGTCTTCTCAACCTGAGCTCCACAGACCACCCAGCCTATTCAATGGAGACTGCCTTCCCCTGGCTTTGAGTGTTTCGGTAGGGAGTATTCAGCAAGACAAATGCTGGGAAAACATTATAAGACAGAAAATATCTTCTTGCCTCTAGATAAATCCATGGCACACCCACGTCTTGAATACTGCATGCAGATGTGGTCACCCCATCTCCAAAAAGGTATATTTGAATTGGAAAAAATTAAAATGGGCACCAAAAAGCCATAGGGGTGTAGAACAACTTCTCTATGAGGAGAGATTAAGAAGACTGGGCCTTTCACCTTGGAAAAGAGATGACTAGGGGGAGGTATGATAGAGGTCTACAAATTGATGACTGGAGTGGAGAAAATAAATAAGGAAGTCTTATTTACTCCTTCATATAACACAAAAACTAGTGGTCACCGAATGAAATTAATAGGCATCAGGTTTAAAACAAAGAGAAGGAAGTATTTCTTGACAGAATGCACAGTCAACCTGTGGAACTCTTTACCAGAGGATTTTGTGAAGGCCAAGACTAGAGCAGGGTTCAAAAAGAAAACCCTAGATAAATTCAAGGAAGTCAGGTCCATCAATGGGCATTAGCTAGGATGAACAGGGATGGTGTCCCGAGCCTCTATTTGCTAGAACCTGGGAATGGGAGACAGGGGATGGATCTCTTGATGATTACCGGTTCTGTTAATTCCCTCTGAAGCACTTAGCATTGGCCATTGATGAAAGACAGGGTTCTGTGCTAGATGGACTTTTGGTCTCACCCAGTTTGCCTTTTCTTATGGTCTTAATTTCTTCTCTGGAGCCCTCAGCCAAAACCAATCCCCGTTTCCATTCCTATTGCTCCGCCAGGGGCTAAGGATGAATGTTCAAACCTATGTACTCCTGCATTTTATTTTGTTCAGCATTTTGAAAACTAAACTCTCCAACAGAGACTCTGCGGAGACTTAATTATGGAGCCAGCAGCCCTCTTTCAGAATAATGCTCCTTTTCCAGAACATTCTTCTCTTCTGCTCTGCTGGGACCTCCAGCGACATGTACAGCAAAGTCATCTGCAGGAGTCTTGACAGACAGTGGAGCAAATAATTAAGGGATCCATTTGAAGATTCCTAGATAATAAGATGATAAGTAATAACATGGATTGATCAAGAACAAATTGTTTCCAAAACACTAATAGCTTATTTGACAGGGTAAGAAGCCTTGTGGATAGAGGGCATGTGGTAGATGTGGTATATCTTAATTTTAATAAGGTTTTGACACTTTCTTGCATGACTTTCTCATAAGCACATGAGCAAAATATAACCTAGATGGCGCTACTAAAAGATGGTGCATAACTGGTTGGTAAACCATTCCCAGAGATTAGGTATTGAGGTCCACACTCAAGCTGGATGGATATTACAAAATGGCTCCCCCAGGGATCAGTTCTGGGTTCGATTCTGTTCAATATCTTCATCAGTGATTTAGATTATGACACTCATAGAGTTTGCAGATGAGACCAGCCTGGCAGGGGTTGCAAGTGTTGTGGAGAAGAGGATCAAAATTCAAAATGAGCTGGACAAACTGGAGAAATGATGTGAAGTAAATAGGAGGAAATTCAATAAGGACAAATGCAGACTATTCCATTTAGGAAGGAACAATCAGTTGCACACATACAAAATGGAAAATGACTGCCTAGGAAGCAGTGGTCCGGAAAGGGATCTGAGGGTCATAGTGGATCAGAAGCTAAATATGAGGCAACAGTGTGTCACTGTTGCAAAAATAGCAAACATCATTCTGGGATGTATGAGCAGAGGTATTGTAAGCAAGACACGAGAAGAAATTCTTCTCTTCTACTCTGAATTGATTAGGACTCAACTGGAGTCTTGTGTCCAGCTCTGGGAGGCACATTTCAGGAAAAATGTGGACACATTGGAAACAAGTCCAGAGAAGAGCAAAAAAAATGATTAAAGGTCTCGAATACATGATCTATGAGGGAAGACTGAAAAAATTGGCTTTGTTTAGCGTGAAGAGAAGGCTGAGAGCGGGCAGGATAACAGTGTTCAAGTACATAAAAGGTCATAACAAGGAGGAGGGAGAAAAATAGCTCTCCTTAACCTCTGAGGATAGGACAAGAAGCAATGGGCTTAAATTGAAGCCAGGGCAGTTTAGGTTGGACATTAGGAAAAATGTCTTAAGTGGCAGAGCAGCTAAGCGCTGGAAACAATTGCCCAGGAAGGCAGTGGAATCTTCATCACTAGAGATTTTCAAGAGCAGGTTAGACAAACACCATTCATAGATGGTCTAGAGAATACTTAGTCGTGCCTTGAATGCAGGGGACTGAATTAGAAGACCTCTTGAGGTCCCTTCCAGCCCTACGCTTCGATGATTCTTCACTCCAAGTCCCTTTATGTACCATGACTTCATATTGCAGGAACTGCATTTTCCACCATGGAGTTCCTCAAGATAGTGGGGGCTCCCCATTCCCAGAAGACGACCCTACTCCTCTTATCAGGTTTTGGATCTGACGACACAAAAGGAAAAATGTATCCCGACCCGCCTATCTCTTTCAGGACATGATAAAATATTCAGGTGGTGAAGGGAGATTTAGCCATCTGGCTCTGGATTTGGTTTATGAGCGATCCAGCTCTAGTCTTCTATATCGGACTATGCCTATGGACCGCTCCTTGGAATGGAAGAACATAGGCATTGGTACAGAAGATCGGGCCTCTCTCCCACAGTGGGCAGTACTAGAGACTTCATAGGGAGGTGCAAGAAACCCAGTAGAACACAGGTATGGGATCCCTGCCCATCGAATAACTTTTTCACTCTCCCCCATCAATCACATCTACTTCCATTAATGGACGATACCCTGAAGCAGAAGAGTCTATATCATTGCCAGAGTTCGGTCTACTTCACACATGTGGCAGGCCTATCAGCTCAGATGTGAATCCGTATCGTGTCTTTCATTTCATGGCTCTTTCTTTTCCCATGGATATGCCTGCTGGGATTAACATGGCCCATAGTTTCTATTAACATACCATTTGCACCCCTGTGACCATATAATCCCCCACCACCATATGGGCCCCTATAACCATAAAGCCCCTACTAACTGCATGGGCCCCCATAACTGGATAATCTCCCATTACCACAGGATCACCCATAACCTTAGAATCCACCCATAGCCTTATAAGCCTTTATCACCACATGCGCCCCCATCAACACTTCTGATGTCAGCTGCTCCTGAGGATCCCACTCTGCTTTCCTGGGAAAGAGCTGAGCATTGCTCCTGGGAAGGTCACAACAGCCAGTGGGGGTTGGATCAGCACTGTGGAGTCAGGGCACTGCCTTACGTCTGGCTTCTTGTCGCTGTTACACATGCATTGTGGAATGTCACTGCACATGTTTGTGAAGCAAGAGATCTTTCTGCTCTGGAGATAAATTGGAAACACACAGCAGGCAACACAAAACTGAAGGTACATTGGTCAGCGGAATAAAGAAAGAAAGAAAGAAAGAAAGATAGATTCAACAAGGTCTTTTGAATCCTTTTGATTCTCTTTGTCCTAAAGAATTCTGTCACTAAGACGTATAAATATGTCAAATTTGTATCATTAACGGTTGTGATTTCCAGTCCATTAAAACAAATATCACGCAGAACATGGCTGGGATAGCATTATTAATGCCAGTTTCCTTACCAGGATGTAACCTCTACTTACAAATGAATTCAATCCAGCATCACAGTGCGGTACTTTGGTTTGTAAACCTTAGCAAGTCATCAACACTTACTGATGACTAAACAAAAGTGGTGGATTTTTTACTCAATACAAAACACAAACCACCATGTCCTCCCCTGCTGTAAATCTACATTAATCCACAGATGAAGCTCTGCACCTAGAAATACTTCTGCACATGAGAATGTAGTAATTGCCAGGCTGCAAGAGACGAGTGGCCCATCAGAGCCAGTATCCTGTCTTAATGAGTATCACTTACCAGCTGCTTCAGAAGGCAGCAGAAGAATAATGAATTAGTCCTTTATGGAGCAAATTTAGAGACTTTCTTCCTAAATCCAAAATGCAAAATTGGGGGTGAGATTTGTCAGAGGTCCCGAAGGGATTTGAATGCCCAAGTTCCTATTAAAATCAAAAGGCTCTCGTGTCCCAACTCCATGTCTTGCTTTGAAAATCCAGGCCTTAATGTCTAAACCATGAAGAAACCAATGCCTGAAACTCAGTAATGTGGAGGGGAGGGGGATGGACAGGGACGGAGACGGACAACAAAACCCCCAAACCCTTCCCACTGATCAGAAACACCGAGTGTCTGTGCAAGAGGCAGTCCTAAAATAAAAGGATCCCTAGCGCATCGTCTGAATGGTTGTGGAGAGAGCGAGTTGAACAGGATTCCCTAGTTCACACTGGAGAATTAGATAAAGCTGATAGAAGACCTCTGAGTCATGAGTGGTTTTAGACAGTTTTTTCGGCTGCGGGTGGACTTGAAAGACCCAATTAGTTACTTTCAGAAATATAAAGGGAAGGGTAAACCCCTTTAAAATCAACTCCTGGCCAGAGGAAAAATCCCCTCACCTGCAAAGGGTTAAGAAGCTAAATTAACCTCGCTGGCACCTGACCAAAATGACCAGTGAGGAGACAAGATACTTTCAAAAGCTGGGAGGAGGGAGAAAAACAAAGGGTCTGGGTCTGTCTGTGTGATGCTTTTGCCGGGGACAGAACAGGAATGGAGTCTTAGAACATTTCGTAAGTAATCTAACTAGGTATATGTTAGATTATGATTCCTTTAAATGGCTGAGAAAACAGGTGTGCTGAATAAAATGACTATCCCTGTCTGTGTGTCTTTTTTGTAACTTAAGGTTTTGCCTAGAGGGATTCTCTATGTTTTGAATCTCATTACTTTTACAGAGGTGATACCTTTACTTCTATTAGAAGTCTTCTTGTAAGAAAACTGAATGCTTTTTCATTGTTCTAAGATCCAAGGGTTCGGGTCTGTGGTCACCTGTGCAAATTGGTGAGGATTTTTACCAAACCTTCCCCAGGAAGTGGGGTGCAAGGGTTGGGAGGATTTTGGGAGGAAAGAAGTGTCCAAACTACGTTTCCCAGTTAAAGTTTGGTGGTGGCAGTGGAAATTCCAAAGGCAAAGGGTAAAATTAATTTGTACCTTGGGGAAGTTTTCACCTAAAGTGGTAAAAGTAAGCTTAGGAGGTTTTCATGCAGGTCCCCACATCTGTACCCTAGAGTTCAGAGTGGGGAAGGAACCTTGACAGTTACTAACCAAGCTTTGAGAACTCCTTCCAATCATGGAATTATTTTCCTCCGTAGTTTTGATGATGAGTTTGTTCCTAACTCCACTTGGGGTGAGGTGCACATTACACCATTCAGCTCATTCCTCTGAAAACTGTATGGGTCAGCTACATTGCTGGGATCATTCGACTGACTTCACTGATGGTGCAGTGGGAGATTCGGAAGCCCTGAATGAAAACCAGCAGCAGGTAGGGCTTGTACTAGCACTGTGGAGTCAGGACACTGTCTTACATATGGCCTGTTGTAGCTGTCCATACATGCTTTCTGGAATATCATTCCACACATTTGTGAAGCAAGACAGCTTTCTGCCATTGAGATAAATCTGAAGCATGCAGCATGGAAGACAGTAAACTTAATCTATAAGGGTCGTTTGAATAAAAACTTTAATGATAAGCTCCTATTGCAATTGAGGACATGGAAAGAAAGAAAGCAGGAAAGCAAGAAAGAAAGAAAGAAAGTAAAACCTAAACCAGCTCTTTTGAGTCCTTGTTACTTCCTTTGTCCTACAAAAATACTCTTTCGAAGAAGTATAAATGTGTAGAATTTTTATCATTAATGCTTGGGATTTACAGTCCATTAAAAATATATATCATGCAGAACATGGCTGGGATAGTATTAAAACCAAACTTTGAGAACTCCTTCAATGGATGTAATTTTTTCCTCTGTGTTTGTGACTATCAGTTTGTTCTTCGCTGAGGAGCACATTACATCCTGAAGCTCTCTTTCCTCTGAAATCTTTATGGGCCAGCTACATTCCTGGGATCATTCTGCTGACTTCATGGATGCTGCAATGGGATATTCGGAAGCCTTGAATGGAAACTCTCCAGTGCTGTTCAGGAGTTTTGGTAAGTATGTGGCATGAGTAATCACTATAACTGTGTTTTATTGATGACTCTGCTGCTTGCTCTCTGTGTTACCTTCACCTCAATGTCCTCGTTCACCTCCACATAAACAGATCTCATAGTGATATTATGCTTGACGGTCATAGTCTTTTGCGGAATTAAATGCCCCCAGATTGTGGACTGTAGGTTTCTCACAACAATATTTTTGGTGGCCTCTGACAAACTCATCTCTGTGTCCTGGCCTCCCATGGCCTTCAGTGCAGAGCCTGTCTCAGGGAAGGTGGGTGGGAACTCATTGGATGCTTGCAGAGTCCCAGGCTCCCCATGGCCCGGCCGGGTGGGAGCGGGGAAGCTGCCCAGGGAAATGACCAGCAACCCATGCCACAGACTCCTCTGCTGACAACCTGAATTCAGCCCCTTGTGCGTGCTGAGCTAGTTCTTAATTCCATGATCATATACCGGCTTTCCACAGGACCCCTGCCTCCAAGAGTCATGCTGTTTCCTTTCCTAACCTTTGCTGGCTCCTCTCCTCCCTGCGCACCATGCTCCTGCCCTTCCCCATATCTTGGACCTGCCTCTCTCCCCCTTCTTGTAGCTATTCCTCTGCTCTACTCTGCGCTGATTAGGCCTCAGCTGGAATATTGTGTCTAGTTCTGGGTGCCACATTTCAAGAAAGATGTGGACAAATTGGAGAAAGTCCAAAGAAGAGCAAAAAAAATGATTAAAGGTCTAGAAATATGACCTATGAGGCAAGATTGAAAAAAGTGTGATTGTTTAGTCTGAAGACACAACTGAGAGGGGACATAAATACAACTTTTAACTTCATAAAATGTTGCTAGAAGTGTTACCCAGGGTTCTTTCAACCCAAAACTCTTGGTAACTTTTACTTTGTGCGAGGTGGTGTCAGGAAATAAATCAGGGAGACATGGTCGTCCGACCGATCGATGGCTGGCACAAACAGGACAACGCAAGAGTGCTTTCACTTAAAGCTAAACTTTACTAAGTCTCAAGCACTTACACATGTCCACAACAGATTAGCAAAACACCCCCAACCCTCGATAATTACTGAAGCTGAGGGTGTCTCTCTAGTGACACAGCGGCAGCCCGTCTGCCGGTGGGGAACACAAGATGCATCCAGAGGGAGAGTCCCTGAACAGCCCCTTCTGAGAAGCCCCACTGCCTCAAACTTTCCCCCCTTAGTTATACATTAGTAATACAATGACATGTCACTTAAATAAAACTTGTCAAGCAAGCAGTTTCAATGGTCAAGCAAGAGGTTTCCTTCTGATTATTGATTAACCAGGTGTGGGTTTTTTTTTCCAGAGTTTGCACGCCTTGAGAGACACATTCCTGAGGGCACATCCTGCTCTTCTACAATGCATGTATCAGCAGCTTCAACACAATTCTGATCAGAAAGGACGCGGGGTGAGGCTGCCCTTTCTGGGGCACCCAAAACTCCCTCCCACTCCTGTCTTGGTTAAGCCGGGGCTGCTGCATGGCCAATTTACGGCCTGCTGACATGACTGCTTTTAGCAATAAGCAATAATGGTTTCAGGCAATTTACTGGTTTGCCAAAATCTCCCCGTACACAAGGAAGAGGGAGAAAAATTATCTTTAATCTTTGAGGATAGGCCAAAAAGCAATGGGCTTAATTTACAGGAAGGGCAGTTTGGGTTGCACATTAGGAAAAACTTCCTAACTGTCAGGGTAGTTAAGCACTGGAGTACGTTGCCTATGGAGTTTGTGGAATATCTGCCATTGGAAATTTTTAAGAGCAGGTTAGACAAACACCTGTCAGGAATGGTTTAGATAATACTGAGGCCTGCCTTGAGTGCAGGGGACTGGACTAGAAGACCTCTTGAGGTCCCTTCCCTTCCTACTCTTCTACAATTCTATAATTCTTATATAAAAGTCCCTGGATATACCATGGCTTGACATTGCAGGAACTGCAGATGAAAAGATTACATTTCCCACTACATTTTTCTTCAACATTTTTGTGGTTCTCCATTCCCAGAAGACAAAAATATTCCACTAATCAATTTTTGTTATTTGACTACACAAAAGGAAAAATGTACTGTGATAGACTCAGGCCAGTTGGGTACAGAGTAGTAGAAGGCAGATATACTGGTCACTGGATAAGCAGTTTTCTGTTCCCTGACTGACTAGAGCGGGGGCTGCTCCAGGTTAGGCTGGATACATGACTTCGGTTAGCCTGCAGAGAGTCAGGTGAGGCTGTTAAGCTAATGGGAGCACCTGACTCTAATTAAGGCACCTCTGATAGTGTCAAAGAGTTCACTACGGTCAGGCCAGGGGAAGGAAAAGGGAGCCAGAGGAAAGGGAGTGTGGCTGAAGGGCTGGGTAATGAAGACACCCTCAAGCCACTGGGAAGGGAGCCATAAGGTAAGGGTGAAGAAGGCGTTAAGAGAGAGAAGTGGAGAGCTGTGGGGAAGTGGCCTAGGGAAGAGTAGCAACTCTGGCAGTGAAAGGTTGGCTGCCAACAGCTGCTGCCATTAGGGTCCCCCCAACCCGCCACTACAGAAACACCTCCTGGGAGGGGAGGACAGGCCCCTGTCAGGACAGGAGGCTAAACTGTTCTTGAATAAGCCCGTAGGGACAGCAGAGACTGTGGGAGTTCTCTCACCAACCTCCTTGATGGCTTATGATGAAAAGGGCTCAGTAGACTGTAACCCTGGCCCTAGAGAGAGAAGGGCTACATGGAGGGTTGCAGTGAGCCTCTGAGGCTAGCATAAACCGCCTGGAAGTGTGGGACTCATGGCGACAAGGTCAGAGCTCTGCCACAATATCCAGACCATTCTGCCTCTTTAAGGACATGGTATAATACTCAGGTGGTGAGGGGAGATTTAACCATCTGGCTACAAGTTTGGTTTAAGAACAATCCTGCTCTAGTCTTCTATATATCAGACCAGACCTATGGACTGTTCCTTGGAACGGAAGAACATAGGCGCTACAGAAGATTAGGCCTCTCTCCCAAGGTGGTCAATACCAGGTGCTTCACAGGGAGGGGTAAAAATCCAGAAGAACGCAGGTTTGGGATCATCTGCCCACCGAGTAACTTTTTCACTGTCCCCCTGTCAATCAGATCTATCTCCATGATTGGATGATACCCTGAAACATGTGAGTTTATACCCTTGCCAAACTTGAAGAAATACAGTAAATCCATCTGAGTCTCCATTTGCTCCAGGGTGCTGCAAGCACCATTCTGTCCACATCACCAAGAGACACGTCTCAACTCATCCCTCTCTCCTTTGAGATACACCAGGATCAATAAAGAATTTAAAGCTGAAGCATCAAAGAGTGAATTACTGATGAATAAACTTTTGCCATTAAGCAGTGATCTTTTCACTGGCACATCACAAGCTTCGTTGAGAACAAATGCCCATATATAGCCATGGTCCCATTCTAAAATACCTTAGTTTTGTTTTTGTTTTTGTTTTGTTTTGTTGTAATCTGGAAAATCTGGTAATTCTTGTCCTTTGAATTCCAGTGAGAGCATTTCGTGCAAGATTCCAGATCCAACAGGACTGGACCTGGGCTTAAATCAGCCACTATTCCACTGATCTGGATCCTGGACACAGCTAAGCCAACCTCGTTCCAAAGGAGTCACTGATTTTAGATGCCTTAGAGGAGAGGCAGGCCCGTTTTCCTGAAGTGCTGAGGACTCAAAACTGCCATTGTAGTTCATGGGGACTGTTCATGCTCAACATTTCTTGATTTCAGGCCACAAGCTTTCTTGACTTGTTCACTAGCACTGGAGGTATCCAAAATAGGAGGAGACTTTTGTCCAAACAATGTCCAAGCCTTTGGTGATGTTAAAAGAGAATGAATGGAAAATAAATTATACTGGGAAACTGATACTATTATGTGGTATATATTTGAATTTGAAATAAAGAGGAGTAGAAAATTGTCAAAATAAAGAATAAAGAAGGAAAGCAGAGTAGCTAGACTATATTTCAATGGGTTCATGAAGGGCCCTATCCTATCCCCAGCTCCAAAGTGATATATTTCTTACACAGTTGTATTACTTCTTTATTGCAGCTGTAGAGTTTTACCATCAAGTCTGTTTGCCACCATTTTTAATTACTTATTTCACCCCAGTCAGTCTCAACTGAAGCAAAACACAATAGAAGCAGAAGCTTAAAAAGTTTATCCATTTTGCAGCTGATGTTAGAAAGTTCAAAGGAAGAAAGAAATAGTCCATATTCATGGATAGGAGATAAACTAGCCTAATTCTAAATGACACTAAAGTCTTTTGACACTGTTCTGATATGGAAAAGAAGCATTCAAGTCAATGTAGATGTAGGTAACATATTCCTTATGGCCCCTGCTCCATTTGCACTTTAGAGAGTGATGTAAAAACCCTCAGTGTACTTGAAAATCAGGCCCATTTTGTTGATAATAGAAGAAGTCCACAGCCAGGAAGTCATTAGAAGAAACCCATCAAGGGTAACATGGGAATCATTAGGAAGGTTTGCAGTGGTGCTGATGAAATGCAGTTTACTCATCAGTGCCAGATTAAGGTACAAATTAACTAAGATACAGCTTAGGGCCTCACAATATGAGGGTCCTCTAAAAAGGAAAAAACTGACTCCATGTCAAATTTTATCAAAATCGGTTGATAAATAAAGGAGAGATGGGAAAAAGAAGAGTCTCTCTAAATATAGACATTTCATTCAAATATGACAAAAATATACATATCTGGCTACACAAATACCCTTACCGTTTGTTAGGATATAGATATTCAGGCCTGTCTGTAAAGGCCTATACTCTAAGAATGTAGGTATATGTTTATCATTTAGCTAGTAATAGAGGTATACAAGAAAGAATCTGTGTAAGGGCCTTCTCTCACTGTGACAGTCTGAGGCCCTGTTCTTAGGCTAAGGCCTTTGGCTAAGCAGCAGAGGCAGCCATAAGCTGGGAAGCGACCGGTCACCTCCTCACATTCCAACCTAGTCAATATGGGGCTGTTAGGAAGGGGATCTGATCTATCACCTCCAGAGAAAGGGAAGAGCCTAGAAGATGTAAAAGGAAATTTAGGTTGATAGTTTTCTGTCTGGTAAGAACTCACTTATCAATAGACACAGCTGGGAAACCTTTATGTCTTTATAGATGTAGTTGTGAAATCCTCACTTCTGTATTGTTTTGTCATTATAGGTTCCACTTTGCTATTGTTTATTTGCATGGTCTCTGTCTGGTTCTGAGGTTGTTTCTATCTGCTGTATAATTAATTTTGCTGGGTGTAAACTAATTAAGGTGGTGGAGCACTATGTTGGGGTTCAGGCTCTGGCTGAGCCTCTTGTGTAGGGTTAACGGCTGCTGCCGGTTCAGGTTCGGTGGGGCCCTCTGGTGTTGGGGTTGCAAGTACTGGATTCAGTGCTGGCAATGGTTCAGGCGCTGGTTGTTCCACTGGTTCTGGTTCTGGGACCGGCTCTGTCTGGGTCTCTGGAACTGGATCCACTACTGCTGTTGCAGACATTGGCCTGGGGTCCAGGTCCATCACCTCTGACCGGGTCCTGATAGAAGTTTCCGGAACAGAGCTAGGCGTGACGGCTGGTTTAGCCTGGCTGCGGGTGACCATTCCCACCCTCTTGTCTAGCTTCACACGATTGGCCAAGTCTTCCCCCAACAGCATGGGGATGGGATAATCATCATAGACTGCAAAAGTCCACATTCCTGACCAGCCCTTGTACTGGACAGGCAACTTGGCTGTAGGCAAATTGAAAGAGTTGGACTTGAAGGGCTGAATCATCACTTGGATTTCTGGGTTGATTAAATTGGGGTCCACTAAGGAAGCATGGATAGCTGACACTTGTGCTCCGGTGTCCCTCCACACGGTGACCTTCTTCCCACCCACACTCACAGTTTCCCTCCGCTCCAAGGGTATCTGGGAGGTATCTGGGCCTGAGGACCTCTGGTGTGATTCCGGTGCAATGAACTGTAATCTGTTGGGGTTCTTGGGGCAGTTGGCCTTTACATGCCCCGGCTCATTACATTTAAAACATTGTCCAGCTGACGGGTCACTGGAGCGAGGCAGCTTGCTGGAGAACGGTGTGGCAGGACGATAAGGTGTCTGGAGGGTTCCTTGGGGGGTAGGTGGGGCCTTGGGCTGCCCCCGGTAGTAGGGTGTGGTCTGAGGTTGTCCCTTCTGGTCTCTGCTCCAACTGCGACCAGTTTTTTTCTTTTCTGCCACCTCCACCCATTTGATTCCAATCTCCCATGCCTCGATTACAGTTTGGGGCTTTCCATCTAGGATGTATCTTTCTATTTCCTCAGGAACACCCTCTGAGAACTGCTCCATTTGCATTAGGAAGGACAAATCTTCTGGAGATTTAACACTTGCTCCTGATATCCAGGCATCCCCATGTTTCACAATGTGGTAGGCATGTCAGGTAAATGACATGTCTGGTTTCCACCTTAGGGCTCTGAACCACCTATGAGAATGCTCGGGTGTTATCCCCATTCTGACTCTCGCCTTGGATTTAAACAGTTCATACTGGTTCATGTGTTCCTTAGGCATTTCAGCCGCCACCTCAGCTAAGGGTCCACTGAGCTGCGGCCTCAGCTCTACCATGTATTGGTCTGTAGAGATGCTGTACCCAACGCAGGCCCTTTTGAAGTTTTCTAAGAAGGCCTCGGTATCATCACCTGCCTTGTAGGTGGGGAACTTTCTGGGATGCGAAGTGGTACCTGGAGAAGGATTGTTAGGGTTTGTTGATATATTCTGCTGAGGCTTTGCCTTCTCCATCTCCAGTGCATGCTTCCTCTCTTTTTCCTTCTCCTCCTCCACATGCTTCCTCTCTTTTTCCTTCTCCTCCAGTTCTTTGGCCCTTGCCTCCATAGCTCTCCTGCAGGCAGCTTCTAGGGCTTTTTCCTGCCTCTTTCACTGCCTCCAGTCTGGCTAACTCCAATTTGTGTTGTATCTTGGTTTCTGTCATCTTTGCCTCTCTGTTTTTAACTAACTTTACACCCGAGAGTTAGAAATAAAACAAACAAACAAACAAAAAACTTGGCTTGTAAAAGTTTGCTGTGCTGTAATATGATACCTATATTCTCTGATAGTGATTGTCAGCCTACAGAAAAATCCAAAAAAAAAAAAAAAAAAAAACCGCCAAACCCTAACACCTTTGTCTCCAGGCAAATAGGCAGAAAACCCCTCTAGTTGCTCTTAGGTAAAAAAACTTCTTCAGGTCTGTGAAGACTGGTGAATTTCGCTGCAGGAGGTTAAATACCCTGCCTTTAGGTAGAGAAAACTCCAGCTCACAAAAGACAATTCCCTTTTGTCTCTGCTCTGGCCCCAAAGCAGAGAAAAAAAAAAAACCATCTAACTGCTTTCAGCGAAAAACCTGCTTTTCGGCAGCCCAAAGGAAAAAAAAATTCCATTTTAAGATCTGTGCTTCTGGTTCAAAAAATCTCAAATTGACCTCAAAATGATTTCAAGTTAATCCCACCGCTCTGCCACCATGTCAAGTTTCCTTCCCCACTCTGAACTCTAGGGTACAGATGTGGGGACCTGCATGAAAACCTCCTAAAATTACTTTTACCAGCTTAGGTTAAAACTTCCCCAGGGTACAAACTATTTTACTTTTTGCCCTTGGACTTTATCGCTGCCACCACCAAACATCTAACAGGTATATAACTGGGAAAGAGCCCATTTGGAAACGTCTTTCCCCCCAGAATCCTCCCAAACCTTACAACCCCTTTCCTGGGGAAGGTTTGATAAAAATCCTCACCAATTGGTACAGGTGAACACAGACCCAAACCCTTGGATCTTAAGAACAATGAAAAAGCATTCAGATTCTTAAAAGAAGAATTTTAATAGAGGTAACAGTAAAAAAGAAGTAACAATAAAAAGAATCACCTCTGTAAAATCAGGATGGGGTCGGTCCTGGGGCCGGTTTTGTTCAATATCTTCAAAAATGATCTGGAGGATGGTGTGGATTGCACCCACAGCAAGTTTGCAGATGATACTAAACTGGGAGGAGAGGTAGATACGCTGGAGGGTAGGGATAGGATACAGAGGGACCTAGACCAACTAGAGGATTGGGCCAAAAGAAATCTGATGAAGTTCAACAAGGACAAGTGCAGAGTCCTGCACTTAGGATGGAAGAATCCCATGCACTGCTACAGACTAGGGACCGAATGGCTCGGCAACAGTTCTGCAGAAAAGGATCTAGGGGTTACAGTGGATGAGAAGTTGGATATGAGTCAACAGTGTGCCCTTGTTGCCAAGAAGGCCAATGGCATTTGGGGATGTATAAGTAGGGGCATAGCGAGCAGATCGAGGGACGTGATCGTTCCCCTCTATTCGACATTGGTGAGGCCTCATCTGGAGGACTGTGTCCAGTTTTGGGCCCCACACTACAAGAAGGATGTGGAAAAATTGGAAAGAGTCCAGCAGAGGGCAACAAAAATGATTAGGGGCCTGGAACCCTTGAGTTATGAGGAGAGGCTGAGGGAACTGGGGATGTTTAATCTACGGAAGAGAAGAATGAGGGGGGATTTGATAGCTTCTTTCAGCTACCTGAAAGGGGGTTCCAGAGAGGATGGCTCTAGACTGTTCTCAGTGGTAGCAGATGACAGAACGAGGACTAATAGTCTCAAGTTGCAGTGGGGGAGGTTTAGGTTGGATATTAGGAAAAACTTTTTCCCTAGGAGGGTGGTGAAACACTGGAATGGGTTACCTAGGGAGGTGGTGGAATCTCCTTCCTTAGAAGTTTTTAAGGTCAGGCTTGACAAAGCCGTGGCTGGGATGATTTAATTGGGGATCGGTCCTGCTTTGAGCAGGGGGTTGGACTAGATGACCTCCTGAGGTCCCTTCCAACCCTGATATTCTATGATGGTAAATACCTTACAGGGTAATTAGATTCAAAACCTAGAGAATCACTCTAGGCAAAACCTTAAGTTACAAAAAGACATAAAAACAGGAATATCCATTCCATTCCATTCAGCACAGCTTATTTTCTCAGCCATTTAAAGAAATCATAATCTAACACACATCTAGCTAGATTACTTACTAAATTCTAAGACTCCATTCCTGTTCTGTCCCCGGCAAAAGCTTCACACAGACAGAGAGAGCTTTTGTTTCTCCCGCCTCCAGATTTTGAAAGTATCTTGTCTCCTCATTGGTCATTTTGGTCAGGTACCAGCGAGGTTACCTTTAGCTTCTTAACCCTTTACAGATGAGAGGATTTTTCTTCTGAGCAGGAGGGATTTTAAAGGTGTTTACCCTTCCCTTTATATTTATGACAGTTGTGCTGATGAAGAAACCTTCTGTGTCCCTTTAATGAATTTGGTCAGGGAGAGCATGGCAGAGAATCCCCTGAAAACCTCTGAATTTAGGGCGGAATTAAATCCCACCCTAAAGCAGGAAACACCGGCCCTTTCAAAGTACGACAAAGAGGTATTTTCCTCACCAGGTTTAACTGCCAAGATTGCACACTCCATGCAAACCTCAGGGCCCCGCTCTGCTCCTAGCAGAGCATCCCCGGCTGAAGGGGAAATGCAGAAACAAGTTCAGGAGGAGGTGGGAAGCGTGCTTGAAACAGGGGTAATCACTGAGTCAAAAAGCCCCTGGGAGTAGCCTATAGTTATGGTACCAAAACAGGACAAAGCCCTGAGAGTGTGACAGACCCAGGGCACAGTCCAAACTAGGGAGTAGCTGTGTCACCCTGGCTCTAAGCTGGGGGGCCCGGCACACTGCTCTGCTTCTGTAGCTTCCAGTCCTGGACTGCTCCCCAACAGGCTCCAGCCCATCAGTCGCTTCCAGCTTGGGGTGTATGTGATCTGCAGCCAGGCACAGCTCAGCTCTTACCAGCCTTGTTTCTACTGCAGGGTGATGCCCACACAGACCCAGTCCTGGATTTCCCCCCAGAAATGGATTTCCTGTACTGCTCAGCCCTCTCCTGGACAATACAAGCTTAACCTGCAGCAAGGGAGATTTAGGTGAGATATTAGGACAAACTTGCTAGCTATAAGGATAGTTGAGTATTGGAACAAGCTTCCAAGGGAGACCCTACCAGACCCCTCTCCTTTGGTACAGTTACACAGGAGAAAAGGTAGCAACTCCAGAGTGATGCCCTGGAGCACAGCGCTGCAGGAATATGATATGGAAATTGTCCATATTAAAGGCAAAAAGAATGTGGTGGCAGATGCAGGGTCCGGGCAGGAGGGTTCCAAGTTGACGCATACGGATTAGCCAGTGGAAGAGTCCACAGAGTCAGGGTAAAGGGTGAGGTGCGACCCAGGACCCTCAGGAGGCACAGAGTTGCTGGCGTTTTACAGGGATACCCTGGGTCAGATGTGTACAAGTTAAGTTTACCAAAGGGTGGCATGTGAGGTATATAAATATAAAGGGAAGGGTAACCACCTTTCTGTATACAGAACTATAAAATCCTTCCTGGCCAGAGGCAAAACCCTTTCACCTGTAAAGGGTTAAGAAGCTAGGATAACCTCGCTGGCCCCTGACCAAAATGACCAATGAGGAGACAAGTTACTTTCAAAGCTGGGGTGGGAAGGACAGGGGAAGGGACAAAGGGTCTGTCTGTGTGTGTGATGCTTTCGCCAGGAACAGAACAGGAATGGAGTCTTAGAACTTGTTAGTAAGTAATCTAACTAGAAATGCATTAGACTTCCTTTTGTTTAAATGGCTGGTAAATAAGCTGTGCTGAATGGAATGTAGATTCCTGTTTTTGTGTCTTTTTGGTCAGGTGCCAGCGAGGTTATCTTAGCTTCTTAACCCTTTACAGGTGAAAGGGTTTTGCCTCTGACCAGGAGGGATTTTATAGTTCTGTATACAGAAAGGTGGTTATCCTTCCCTTTACATTTATGACATGAGGGCTCTGCCCAGAGCTGGTCATCATAGTCGTTGCAAAGCGTACGGACAGATAATGTTTCTGGAATTATGTATCTGTACTGGAAATCATGTGCTTAAGGTCTGGGAGTTAAGGCAGGTTGCACAAAGGGATGAACTTGCTCCTAACAGGGAGGAGGGAAGAGACCTGTCTCTCTTGCTCTCCGGCTGGTCCTGTGTGTATTGGGTATTGTCTGCTTTACAAAGGAGACCTGTCCACAGTCGGAGCTGAATGCTGATCAAGAGCATGTGAAATCAACAGCAAAGAGGCACACAGGAAAAAACAACAACCAGCAGGACAACACCCTGTTTGTGAGTAAAGACCTTGGAGTGTTGGAGCATCCCTGGGGGGGCAGAGGTTCCTCCCCCGCCCCGTCCCCTTCACCAAGGAGACAAGCTGACAGCATGGCTTCCCTCATGAAAACGGAGCACAGCTAGGCCTGGCTGCAAAACACTGCAAGGACTCTGGGTGTGCGTTAGTTACATACGTCCAGGTTTTACAGTGCGGGTTCTGCTTTTATTTGATAGGTAACCATTGGTTTCCAGTATTCCTATTTGCTACCATTTGACTCTCTTTGTTAAATAAACTCTGCTTCTTTTCACTCTAAACATGCCTAAGGGCTGTGTGTGAAGCGTTGTCGTGATGTGAGGTGGAGCTGGTAAGGTGGGCTGGGCTGCTCCTTCGGGAGCAGTGAACCATGCGAGTGTCCAGTGGAGCAGGGCTGGATGCTCCAGGGAGCCCCTCGGAGGGCTCGGGGGTTGAGGTGGGCCTGTTGCTAACATGCAGAGGGACAGCGGAGCCTGCCTAGGCTGAGAAGGTGGGATTTGTGTTGCCCACGGCAGAGGAGGTAGGGAGCTGACGCATGGCCAGGTACAGTCATGGCTTCCTGACATTAGTGTATGTTGTGCTCAGGTTTGGTGTCCGCACTTCAAAAAAGATGTTGAAAAATTGGAGAAGGTTCAGGAAAGAGCCAGGAAAACGATCTGAGCTCTGGACAACCTGGCTTACAGTGAGAGACTAAGAAAACTCATCCGCTTTAGTTTATCCAAGGGTAGGTTAAGAGGGGACTTGACCATGGTCTGCAATTACCCACTGGGGGAAGAGACTTCTGACTGTTGACAGTTCTTTAAGCTGGCAGGCAAAGGAGGAACCTGTAGGCAGACAAATTCAGACTAGAAATAAGATGTCCTGTTTTCACAGTGAGGGTAATTAACCGTTGGGAAATCTGACCTAGGGACACAGTGGGTCAAACCTGGATGCCTTTCTAGAGGATATGCACTAGCTCAATCGGAAGTTCTGAGCACGATGCAGAAACAATTGCATGTGTTATATAGGAGATCAGGCTGGGTCATCATAATGGTCCCTTCTGGTCTTACTGTCTATGAATCTATGGGAGTGGTGAATTGCTTCCCAGGGAAGGAGTGGGAGTCCGCTGTCACGGAATATTTATAACTTCCCCAGACCGAATAACACTCCAGACAGAGCTGTCTGCTCTCTAACATCTAGGCCAAGATAACCCCCCTGCTCAGTGAGCCAAAGCAGGTTCTCCCTCCCCAGAACCCCCTAGGGTGGTTTGTGCCTCGCCTGGAGCTTGCTTTTGTGTTCAGTTTCCCTACAGAGATGGGGATGTGGTTATTGTAACCACATCTGGGTATAAATATATCCTGTCGGCAAGGAACCGGCTAGAGTGTGTGTGACACAGAGAACCATAGGGAGAGCCCTGCCCTCTAGTGGACAGAATCAGAACTGCACAACGGTGTATTGTGAGCCCGGTCAGAGGGACAGCTAGGGGGTGATTCTCCTGTCGCGCAAGTGGGTGGGTCCTGTGTATCTGGAGCAGGAGGATCCGATTTCTATCCTGAGTGCCCGCAGCATGAGCACAGACCATGCAGCATATTGCAGTGGGACCCTTCCCCTGACACAAGGAAGACAGAAAAGGGTCAGCAAATGGAAAGAATTGGACAGGGGCTCGTGAACGGGGCTCGGCCGGAGCAGCTCGGGGAACGCTCAGCTCTGGGCCTCTCATCCCAGTGCAGGCCGGGGCCCTCTCTGCACAGCTCCAGGGAGAGCCCAGCTTGTGCTCAGCTCCAGGGATCTGGCGCCAGAAAGATGTCAACACAATGGAGGGAACTCAAATAAGAGCAGCTACACTACTGAGGGGCTGGGGGCCACTGAGTCGTGGGGCGAGCGGGAGGCCGAAAGCACTAACCCTGCCGAGGCTGGCTTAGGGACAGCCAAGAGGCAGCAGGAGAACAGGGAGAGGAATCAGCATGATAAAGGGGTGTGATAAGGAGGAGTGGGCTCAAACTGAGCAAAGGGAATGTAGCCTGAGGGTCTGGGAAGACGCCCTGGCAGAGAGATGGGTGAGGAGAGCGAACTGGCCAGCCAGGGGATGGGTGGGAAGCCCATTGTAGGCTGGACAAAGCCCTGGACAATAGCTCGTAGCTGATGGTGGCAGTGACCTGTGCTCAGAGAGGGTCAATCCCAGGGGCCAATGGGGAAACATTAGGGCACGGAGCAGTCCAAATGAGACCCTTCCACTTCCTCACCGGTGGGCAAAAAGTGCTGGGCAAGGATCCAGCAATTGTTCGCCACGGGAACAACAGGGAACAACAGGGGCATTGGTGGGCTGAGCTGCGTTGCGTGGGAGCCAGTTGCTGCACTAGGTCCCCTAATCTCCCCACTTGGGACTAGCTCCGTCCTCGGCACCACAGGGAGGAGAGCTCAGGCGTGTGGGCCGCCCCCGGTGTCCGCCACTGTGAATGGATCTCCCCCAGGAGTGAAAGTCAGAACATGAGGGGGGCCCTTGAGCTACTGGGGCTAGTGCAAATGACCCTGGCCTGTCGGGGGCACTGCAGCCAGCCTGACCTCGCCTCACCCTCTTTCCACACGCCCCCTGGAGCTCAGCACTCACATGATGGCCTGCTCCAGTTCCACTGTCCGACTGAAGGAGCCAGGCCCAAGCTCCCCGGGTCTCCCTGGGCCTGAGGAGCTGGGGGCTGACTCGCCGAAGACGACTGCACAGAGTGTTAAGTCAGTAAAGATTTTCAAATGCATAATTCTTGTCCAGCCCGTCCCTTTCACTAACGCCCGCGATCAGCCGCTCCCTCGGCTCCTCCGGCCGCGCTCGCTTAATCCACCACGTCCACGATGAGGGGCGCCAGGTAGTCGGAGTGGCGGATCCCAAAGGTCTGGCCACGCTGCTGGACGTACTGCAGGGAGAGGGGGCAGAACACCGCAGGGTCAGTGCGTGAGATCTCAGCTCCTCCCCCCAGCACCCGCTGGTACCCTGCGGAGAGCCTGGCTTCCACGTTCGAAACACACACACGCCCCCTCCCCCGTCAGATCTCAAGGCACCCCCCCCCCCGGCCCACAACTACAATCCTGCATGAGACCTTAGCTCCCCCACTGCGTGCGCACACCCCCCCTCCATCACCCACACACACACACGGCATCACCCCCCAACTCGCACACACACGGCATCACCCCCCCCACCCGCACACACACTGCATCACCCCCCCACCCGCACACACACGGCATCACCCCCCACTCGCACACACACGGCATCACCCCCCCACTCGCACACACACGGCATCACCCACCACACACGGCATCACCCCCCCACTCGCACACACACGGCATCACCCCCCCACCCGCTCGCACACTGCATCACCCCCCCCACACACAGAGACACTGCATCACCGCCCACACACCGTCCGTCACCCACACACCCACTGCATCACCCCACCACATACACAGTGCATCACCCACACACATACTGCATTACCCCCCCCACACACACATTGCATCACCCCCACTTGCACACCCACACACTGCATCACCCCCCCACTTGCACACACACTGCACCACCCACCCACGGCCCATCCACAACAGCTCTTGTGAGCCCGTGTGTGTGTGTGTGTGTGTGTGTGTGTCCCAAGACCCCTCCTCACCTTCTCCGGGCTGTGTGCCCCGGGCCCAGGTTTCTGCGTGTTGTCCCCAGGAAGCATGTTGCGGGCGAGCATGCTGTACTGTGGGGCCCGGGTCTTGTACACGCTGGGCTCCACCACCCGGTAGTTACAGGGCCCTGGCGTCTGCACACAAGGAGAGGGGAGCTCAGTCGCCAACAGGCCCCCCCCAGGGGCGCCCCCACCCCCCCAAAGCAGGCCGAGCCGCAACCCAGCCGGCAGCCTGAACCCCCATTCCCCACGGCCAGGCGCGTCCCCCATCTCCCCCTCCCCAGCGCCGCTGCTGCCTCTCACCTTGCTCAGGTCCTCACAGAAGGTGCCGATCAAGCTGCGCCCCAGGAGGGAATAGTTGGGGGCAGAGCTCTTGCTGACGACCTTGGGCCCGATCATTGGGGGGAGCCCGTAGGCGGCAGGCCCTGGGATGGAGGGAAGAGTGGGTCAGCAGGGGTCAGATCTGCCATTCAAACACCACTGTGGACAAATCAGAAATCTGACAGGGCAGCTCCGGGGGAGGGGGCGGGGGGCAGGAGTGAGGTGAGATTGGGAAGGGGGAGGGCTCAGTGGGGGGGTGAGGGCAGAAGGGAATGGGGAGGGGTGGGGAGGGCAGGAGTGAGGTGAGGCTGGGGAAGGGCAGGGCTCAGGGGGGCGAGGGCAGAAGGGAATGGGGAGGGGTGGGGAGGGCAGGAGTGAGGTGAGGCTGGGGAAGGGCAGGGCTCGGGGGGGCGAGGGCAGAAGGGAATGGGGAGGGGTGGGGAGGGCAGGAGTGAGGTGAGGCTGGGGAAGGGGGGGGGCGAGGGCAGAAGGGAACGGGGGGGTGGGGAGGGCAGGAGTGAGGTGAGGCTGGGGAAGGGCAGGGCTCGGGGGAGGGCAGTGGCAGCTGTGAGGCTGTGGCATCCCTCCCCTCCCACCCTGGGTGAGGCCAGCCCTGCTCTCTCCCATTGGCTGCCCCGCCATGACGGAGGGGCGCGCGGGCCAAATCTCAGCCAGTGGCTGCGACTCGGTGCAAGGGGTGGCCGCACCACTTGGGTTCGTTTCCCCCGGTTGCCGGGGCCCCCCCGAGATGGGGACCCTGGACTCGATCAGCTGCAGGCACCAAAACCTGTGGGTCTAAGGAGCCAGCAAGACTGCCTGCTGCTCCTGGAGGGGCAGGAACAGTCTCTCCCCACGAATTGGCATGACCCCCCACTCCGAGAGCCCCATCTACCTGGGCCTTAGTCATCTGAAAAGCCCCCTCACAAGCCTCCGGGGCCAGCCCGTCTCCGCTCTCCTAGCCGGCCGAGCTTTGCCCTGGCATCGAGGGCGGGCACCCAGAGCAACGGTGTCCCCAGGGGAGAGCTGGGCCCTGTGCACGGCTCTGGGAACAGCGTGACTCCCCCCTTTCCAGTGACGTCAGCGGGGAAACTCCCAACTGACCCCTGCCATCTCTCGGGTCCTAAATCCCCGCCTGGCGCTCCATTGCCAAGGGCTTGGATTCTGGCACAGCCAGCCGAGCGTACGGGGCCCAGGCATGACGTTCCAGGTTGGGGAAGCTGCAATTAGCTGGTTGTTTTATGATTGCACTGCCCCACTCCCCCGTGAGCAACTGGGGGAGTGCAGGGCCGTGGGGAATGATCATTATCCCCCAGCTTGTGCCGGTCACACCCTCTGAACCAGGCCCCTCTCCCAGAAGTGTGCTGGGGAGAAGCTGAGCAGTCGGAGGGCGAGGGATGATCACAAACAGATCCGGGACCAATCCTGCAACAGGCTTGGCAGAATCGTCTCCTCCAGCGGCTCTGGCCTCTCTGCAGCATTCAGCAGTTGCAAGAATCCAGGGTCCACTCGCACCCTGAACCGGTGGGTTGATCCCCTCTCTGACAGTCTCTTGCCACCCTGCCCCGTAGCACCCGCTTTGGATAAGAGGCTGGGAAAGCCGTGAACTTGCTCTAGGGTCCCTGGGCGTGGAGACAGGCATGTGCTCGAGTCAGGGCTTCCGGGAAGGGGAAGGGGAGAATCCAGACAAAGGTCTGAGCCAACGGGCACTGATTTGCACCTTGGAACCTCGAGGCCAGCCATGCAGTGGGGCGGGGGGAGCAGGAGCTGGGTCGGAGCTTAGCCCCGTGGGCTCTCCTACCTGGAGTCTGGTCATTCGCAAACTCCTTCGTGCGCGAAGCAAGCGAGTAGATGGGCGCGGAGCGATAGGCCCATTTCCCTGCCTTCTCTGGAGAATATCGACCTGAAACAAAGAGGGAGGATAATATCGGATCATAGATGGGAGGGGCTCACCCCATACCCCACTGATTGGCAGGCTCACAGATAGCCCGCGCTCCTGTCCTACGCCCTACAGCACCCCCTGCTGGAAGAAGCTGGGGCTAGAGTCGCTGGGAGCTCCCCCCACAGCCAGCACCCTGCCCTGCTCCCCACAATGTCCCCTGCTGGGAGAGGGCGGGACTAGAGTAACTAAGAACTCCCCCCATATCTAGTGCTCCTGCCCTGCTCCCTGCGCTCTACACACAAGTCTGCAAATATCAGAAGGGTGTGAAGCTTGCGACAGAGCGGGATTAGCAAGGAGGCTACACAAGGAGGAGGGGAATTAGGAGGAATGGCATAGAATTAACAAGAAGGGAATTTAGGCTGACTCTCAGGATCAGTCCTTGGCAGCGATATCTATGGGGCTGGGGAATCATCTCTCCAGGGTAACATAAGAACATAATGGTCATCAGATCAATCCAATGGTCCATCTAGCCCAGTGTCCTGTCTTCTGACAGTGGCTGGAGCCAGGCTCTTCAGAGGGAATGAACTGAACCGGGCAATTTTTCGAGTGATCCATCCCCTGTTGTCTAGTCCCAGCTTCTCGCAGTCAGAGGCTTAGGGACACCCAGAACGTGGAGTTACATCCCTGACCATCTTGGCTAAAAGTCATTGATGGACCAGTCCTCCAGGAACTTATCTAATTCTTTTTTGAACCAAGTTATAGTCTTTGCCTTCACAACATTCCCTGGCAACAAGTTCCACAGGTTGACTGTATGTTGTGTGAAGAAATACTTCCCTTTGTTTGTTTTAAACCTGCTGCCTATTAACTTCATTGGGTGACCCCTGGTTTGTGTGTTATGTGATGGGGTAAATAACACAACACTTCCTTGTTCACTTTCCCCTCACCACTCATGATTTTATAGACCTCTGTCATATCCCCCCTTAGTCGTCTCTTTTCCAAGCTGAAGAGTCCCAGCCTTCTTGATCTCTCCTTTTATGGAAGCTGTTCCAGACCCCTAATCATTTTTATTGCCCTTTTCTGTACTTTCCCCAATTCTAATATATCTTTTTTAGGGCTGTCGATTAATCGCAGTTAACTCACGCGATTAACTCAAAAAATTAACTGCAATTAAAAAAATTAATCATGATTAATCACACTGTCAAACACTAGAATACCAATGAAATTTATTAAATATTTTTGGATGTTTTTCTACATTTTCAAATATATTGATTTCTATTACAACACAGAATACAAAGTGTACAATGCTCACTTTATATTAGTTTTTATTAGAAATATCTGCACTGTAAAAATGATAAACAAAAGAAAGTAATTTTCAATTCACCTCCTACAAATACTGTAAGACAATATTGTGAAAGTGTAACTTGCAAATTTAGATTTTGTTTCTTTGTTACATAACTGCACTCAAAAACAAAACAATGTAAAACTTTAGAGCCTACAAATCCACTCAGTCCTACTTCTTGTTCAGCCAATCGCTAAGACAAACAAGTTTGTTTACATTTACAGGAGATAATGCTGCCCGCTTCTTATTTACAATGTCACCTGAAAGTGAGAACATACATTCGCATGGCACTTTTGCAAGGTATTTACATGCCAGATATGCTAAACATTCATATGCCCCTTCATGTGTCAGCCACCATTCCAAAGGACATGCTTCCATGCTGATGATGTTGGTTAAAAAAACAATGCATTAATTAAATTTGTGACAGAACTCTTTGGGGGAGAATTGTATGTCCTCTGCTCTGTTTTACCCGCATTCTGCCATATATTTCATGTTATAGCAATCTCGGATGATGACCCAGCACATGCTGTTTGATTAACGAACACTGTCCCTGCAGATCTGACAAAACACAAAGAAGGTACCACTATGAGATTTCTAAAAATAGTGACAGCACTTGACTTAAGGTTTAAGAATCTGAAGTGCCTTCCAAAATCGGAGAGGGACGAGGTGTGGAGCATTCTTTCAGAAGTCTTAAAAGAGCAACATTTCGATGTAGAAACTACAGAACCTGAACCACCAAAAAAGAAAATCAACTTTCTGCTGGTGGCATCCTACTCTGATGATGAAAATGAACATGCATCGGTCCTCTCTGCTTTGGATAGTTATCGAGCAGAACCCAAGTCATCAGCATGGACACATGTCCCCTGGAAAGGTGGCTGAAGCATGAAGGGACGTATGAATCTTTAGTGCACCTGGCACGTAAATATCTTGCGACGCTGGCTACAACAGTGCCATGAGAACACCTGTTCTCACTTTCAGGTGACATTGTAAACAAGAAGCAGGCAGCATTATCTCCTGCAAATGTAAACAAACTTGTTTGTCTAAGCCCTGGTCTACACTTGGACTTTAGGTCGAATTTAGCAGCGTTAAATCGATGTAAACCTGCACCCGTCCACACGATGAAGCCCTTTTTTCAACTTAAAGGGCTCTTAAAATCGATTTCTTTATTCCACCCCTAACAAGTGGATTAGCACTTAAATAGGCCTTGCCGGGTCGAATTTGGGGTACTATGGACACAATTCGACGGTATTGGCCTCCGGGAGCTATCCCAGAGTGCTCCATTGTGACCGCTCTGGACAGCACTCTCAAGTCAGATGCACTGGCCAGGTAGACAGGAAAAGAACCACGAACTTTTGAATCTCATTTCCGGGGACTGTGGGAACTGTGGGATAGCTACCCACAGTGCAACACTCTGGAAGTCGACGCTTGCCTTGGTACTGTGGAAGCACTCCGCCGAGTTAATGCACTTAATGAACTTAGAGCATTTTCTGTGGGGACACACACACTCGAATATATAAAAACGATTTCTAAAAAACCGACTTCTATAAATTCGACCTAATTTCGTAGTGTAGACATACCCTTAGTGATTGGCTGAAGTAGGACTAATTGGACTTGTAGGCTCTAAAGTTTTACATGGTTTTATTTTTGAATGCAGTTATTTTTTGTATATAATTCTACATTTGTAAGATCAACTTTCATGATAAAGAGATTGCACGACAGTAGTGGTATGAGGTAAACTGAAAAATACTATTTCTTTTGTTTTTTACAGTGCAAATATTTGTAATAAAAAATAAATCTAAAGTGAGCACTGTACACTTTGTATTCTGTGTTGTAATTGAAATCAGTGTATTTGAAAATGTAGAAAACATCCAAAACTATTTAAATAAATGGTATTCTATTACTGTTTAACAGTGCGATTAATCACTCATTAATCGCGATTAATTTTTTTAATCACACGATTAATCATGATTATTTTTTTAATCATGCAATTAACTGCAATTAATTTTTTTTAATGGCTTGACAGCCCTAATCTTTTTTTAAGATGATGTGACCAGAACTGTACACAGTATTCAAGGCGCGAGCATACCATGGATTTATATAGTGGCACTATGATATTTTCTGTCTTTTCTGTCCCTTTCCTAAACGTTCCTTACATTATTAGCTTTTCTGACTGCTGCTGCATATTGAACCGATGTTTTCAGAGAACTCTCCACAATGACTCCAAGACCTCTCTCTTGAATGGTAACAGCTAATTTAGACTGCCTCATTTTGCAAGTACAGTTGGGATTATGTTTTCCCCATGTGCATTACTTTGCATTTATCAACATGGAAATTTCACCTGCCATTGTGTTGCACAATTTTGAGAGATTTTTTGTAGCTCTGTGCTGTCAGCTTTGGACTTAACTATCTTGAGTAATTTTGTATCATCTGCAAATTTTGCCACCTCACTGTTCACCCCTTTTCCAGATCATCTTTGAATATGCTGAGCAGCACAGGTCCTAGTACAGATTCCTGGGGAACCCCGCTATTTACCTCTCTCCACCATGAAAACTGACCATTTATCCCTACCCTTTGTTTCCTGTCTTTTAACCAGTTACTGATCCATGAGAGAACCTTCCCTTTTATCTGTCGCTGCTTACTTTGCTTAACAGACTTTGGTGTGTGACCTTTTCAAAGGCTTTCTGAAAGTCCAAGTACACTATAGCCACTGGATTACTCTTATCCATGCGTCTGTAGGCCCCCTCAAAGAACGCTAATAGATGGGAGAGGCATGATTTCCCTTTACCAAAGCTGTGTTGACTCTTCCCCACCAAATCGTGTTCATCTGTGTGTCTGATCATTCTGTTCTTTATCATCCTTTCAACCAATCTGGCTGCACCTGAAGTCAGGTTTACCAGCCTGTAATTGCCAGCATCGCCTATGGAGCCTTTTAAAAAATAAATAAATAAATACAAAATCGGCCTTACAGGGAGCTCTATCACTTGGGACAAACACACCTGGATTGTCCAGAGCCCTGGAGCGTGGACTGGAAGGAGCAACCCTGTGCTGACATTTTCCATCACAGGCATTAAATCACACACACCACACACAAATTAAGCCGCACCCACATAGCTTGGCTGTACAGAACGAGTGAGAAGGGGACAGACTCACCTGGCCCGGGGGTCAGGAAGGGCATCAGATCCCTGGGACGGCCATAGATGGAGTAGGCAGGGTTACCATCTTTGCCCTTCATGGTCATCTTGGCTGGCACCATGTACTTGGGCCCCGGGGAGCACTCATCCTGCTGATAGGGGTGGCGGATGCCGAAGCTGTATGCAGGGTCTCGGTAGCGGGAGGGGTCGTGAAGGGGGTAACCTGCAACAGGAAGGAGAGGTAGAGCCAGGGCGCAGAGGGCATGGGCCAGATAGTGAGAGCCCCCAAGAAAAGCCCTGAAGGGAGCGTGGGGCATGGCAGAGCTCTCTCCACACAGGCCACTGGGGCAGGCATGGACCCCAGTCCAGACCTGAGAGGGCAAGGGGAGGAGAGAGCTCCCTCAGCACAGGCCTTGTTGTGTAGGAAGAGCAGTGAGTGGGGGAGAAATAAGAGATCCCTTGGTGCAAGGGGGCATGGTGAGGGGCGCCCTTGGGGTGAACACGGGATGGATGAGCAGCCCCATTCGGCTGCGGGTGGAGAGCGCCCCCAAAGCAGAGCATTGGGCATGTGCACGGAGCTGCCAGCTGGCCCGTGTGTTCCTCTCTCCATGATGCTGGCGGAGAGCCCCGGGCCACCCCTCCTCATGGAGCCGGGGGGGGATGGGGGCTCCCCTTCCCGCTGGCCTGGCCGGCTCCTCGCTGACACTTTCTCTCACCTACGTTTGTGGGGAGCCCATACTTGGGCCCGGGACTGCTGTAGAGAGCAGCGATGGGCCCTCTGGGCCGGTGGGGTCTCCATGTTCCCACCCAGACGTCGGCAGACATGCTGGATCCCCGGTGCTTTCCCACAGCTGGTGAGGAGACAGAGAGCCCCGGTTAGGGAGAGGGCTGGGCAGCAGCAACAGCCCTTTGCCCCCACAGGTGGGAAGGGGGCCCCCACGCCTACTTGATGCCCATCCCCCTGCAACACACAGGCTGGCCTGTCACACTCCAGTAGGGGGCAGCAGCACATCTAAAACCACAGCAGCATGTCTACTGGTTAGAGCAGGGGACCGGGAGTGAGGCAACCTGGGATCTCTTCCCAGCTTTTCCAGCCTCTCTGCGTGACCTTGGGCAGATTGCTTTACCTCCGTGTGCCTCGATACAGTGGGGATGGCCACACGACAGCCCTGTCTTTGGGCGGCTGTTCGAGATGCCCGGACGAAGGGTTCCGTGCGCCAGGATCATTATTTCTCCTCCGTCAGCAGAGAGAGCTGCTCTGGGAATGGCCCCGTCACGCGTCAGCCGGGGGAAGGCAGTCCCCCAGAGAACCCAGCACGCCGCCCCAGGAGTCCTGTGCCCCGGGCCCCGACCCCAGGGGCGAGGGCAGAGGTGGCGGGCGGACCTGGGCTCTCCCTAAGGTGACACAGCCATCCTTGCCCCACACCCGCGCTCTGCCCTAGCCGGAATTCCCCTCTGGGGATGAAGCTTTCTCTGCTGGGTCTCGGGCCCGGGAGAGGAATCGGTGGGGACGTTGCCGCTGCCCCTGCGTCGCTGGGTCTGCAGAAGCAGTCGCGCGGCTGCAGGAGAGATGGCCTGGCGGACTGCAGCACGGCAAGGAAGGATCCTACTTTCCCTCTGCTTTTTTAGCCCCCCTTCGCGGCTCTCTGGAGCGCTCCTGCCGCTCCCAGCGGTGCATTAGAGGCCGCCCCCCAGGGAGGCCTGCCCTGGCACACAGAGGGAGAGGCGCTGGTGCATTGAGACGCCACGCTGGGCTCCCGCTGGGCTGCTGCACCCGCCCCGCACCTGACGCGCACAGCCAAGGGTCACACCGGCTACCGGGAAGGTCTCCGGGGATGAATTGCACAAGGAGACAAGACCAGCAAGGCCAAGGAGCTCTACCGGCCCCAGCGGCCGGGATTTCCCGAGGCAAAGAACCTCATAAGGTTTGCCCCAGGGAGATCCTGCGCGCTCTCGCTTTCTCTTTTATCCAGTTACCACGGCATCAGGGACAACAAACAGAGGCCGCCCGAAAGCGGTGGGTGGAGCCAGCTGAAATTTCGCCAAGGGAAGAAATGGGGGCAGGGTCAGCCACAGCTCAAAGGGGAAAGTTCATTTCCAGGGGGACTAGAGACCAATGTCTGGGAGCTCCAGGGCTCGGACTCCGACAGAGGCACGAGGGAGTCCCATCCCCAGAGCAGGCAGAGAACCCACCGTTTTTCAGAGGAACAGCTGCTGCTGACCACACACCATGGCCTCTGCAGCTCTGCCAGATCTCAAGTGCTGGGCAAGCTGCTGCTGTTGATGCAGAGTTTCAGGAGAGGGTGGGGAGGAAAGGGCGTGGAGCAGAAGAACAGGCCTGGGCATCAGGACTCCCAGGTTCTCTCTCTGGTTGTGCCTCTGACTACCGGTCTCTGTGCCTCAGTTTCCCAATAGGTAAAATCATGATATTGATCCCATATAATGTGTTTATATCTGTAAAGCACTCTGAGATCTTTGGCTGGGAGATACTAGAGAGGGCAAAGGATCACTATGATAAATTGGTAAAGCTGGAAATACAGAGGCAGTGACCGTGAAGGGACGACCCCCAGCAGGAAAGTTAGAGGGGCTAGGATCAGCGCTGCAGTCAGAGATTTGCTCAGTACACACTGTATGGAGAGGAAGCTCAGAAAGAGCAGCTGCTCCCGCTAGTCCCAGGAGTCGGGGATGTGTGTGTGTGAGGGGAGCTGGGGGCCCTGGGAGATCTGGGGGGCCTGGCCAGGGAGCTGGGGGCCCTGAGGGATCTGGGTTGCAGGCAGGAATCTGGGGGATCTGAGGGTGCAGGCATGGAGCTGGGGGCCCCAGGGATGTGGAGGTCTGGGCAGGAAGATGGAGGCCCCTAGGGATGTGGGATGCAGGCATGGAGCTGGGGGCCCCAGGGGATCAGGGGGGTTGGGCAGGGAGCTGGTGGCCCCAGGAGGATGGGGGGTTTGGGCAGGGAGCTGGGGGTCCCGGGGGATCGGGGGGTACAGGCAGGAGTCTGGGGGCTCCAGGGGGATCGGGGGGTACAGGCAGGGGTCTTGGGGCTCCAGGGGAATCCAGAGGTGCATGCAGGGAGCTGGGGCCCCCAGGGCGATCGGGGGGGGGTGCGGGCAGGGAGCTGGGGCCCCCAGGGCGATCAGGGGGGGTGCAGGCAGGGAGCTGGGGCCCCCAGGGCGATCGGTGGGGGGTGCAGGCAGGGAGCTGGGGCCCCTAGGGGGATGGGGGGGTGCAGGCAGGGAGCTGGGGCCCCCAGGGGGATCGGGGGGGGTGCGGGCAGGGAGCTGCGGCCCCCCAGGGGGATCGGGGGGGGGTGCGGGCAGGGAGCTGGGGCCCCCAGGGGGATCGGGGGGGGTGCGGGCAGGGAGCTGGGGCCACCAGGGGGATCGGGGGGGGTGCGGGCAGGGAGCTGCGGCCCCCAGGGGGATCGGGGGGGGTGCGGGCAGGGAGCTGGGGCCCCCAGGGGGATCGGGGGGGGTGCGGGCAGGGAGCTGGGGCCCCCAGGGGGATCGGGGGGGGGTGCGGGCAGGGAGCTGCGGCCCCCAGGCGGATCGGGGGGGGGTGCGGGCAGGGAGCTGGGGGCTCCAGGCGGATCGGGGGGGGGGGGTGCGGGCAGGGAGCTGGGGCCCCCAGGGGGATGGGGGGGGGTGCGGGCAGGGAGCTGGGGCCCCCAGGGGGATCGGGGGGGTGCGGGCAGGGAGCTGGGGCCCCAGGGGGATCGGGGGGGGGTGCCGGCAGGGAGCTGGGGGCTCCAGGCGGATCGGGGGGGTGCGGGCAGGGAGCTGGGGCCCCCAGGGCGATCGGGGGGGGTGCGGGCAGGGAGCTGGGGCCCCCAGGGGGATCGGGGGGGTGCCGGCAGGGAGCTGGGGGCTCCAGGCGGATCGGGGGGGTGCAGGCAGGGGGATGGGGCCCCAGGCGGATCGGGAGGGGTGCGGGCAGGGGGATGGGGCCCCAGGGGGATCGGGGGGGTGCCGGCAGGGAGCTGGGGCCCCCAGGCGGATCGGGGGGGTGCAGGCAGGGGGATGGGGCCCCCAGGGCGATCGGGGGGGTGCCGGCAGGGAGCTGGGGGCTCCAGGCGGATCGGGGGGGGGTGCGGGCAGGGAGCTGGGGGCTCCAGGCGGATCGGGGGGGGGGTGCGGGCAGGGAGCTGGGGGCTCCAGGCGGATCGGGGGGGGGGTGCGGGCAGGGAGCTGCGGCCCCCAGGGGGATCGGGGGGGGGTGCGGGCAGGGAGCTGGGGCCCCAGGGGGATCGGGGGGGGTGCGGGCAGGGAGCTGGGGCCCCAGGGGGATCGGGGGGGGTGCGGGCAGGGAGCTGGGGGCTCCAGGCGGATCGGGGGGGTGCAGGCAGGGGGATGGGGCCCCCAGGGCGATCGGGGGGGTGCGGGCAGGGGTGTCCCCGGGAACCCGGGCGCGGGGGGGATGGAACCCACCCGCGTCAGCTGACACAGAACACTGACCTGGGTGCGGACCCGAGAGAAGCCTGCGGCGGGGCGCTGCGGACCCGAGGGAAGCCTGCGGGGGCGGTGTCCGCAGCACTGAGCCGGGCGGCGGCGGCGGCGGGGCTGGGATTAACCCCCCCCCCATTGTTTACAGCGTCTCCCGGCAACCAGCCCGGTCCGCACCGCCCCCCGCCCGCTGCCTCCCGGCAACGGGGCCGGGCAGAGGATCCCCCCCCACCGCCGGCCCCCCCAAGGATGCCCCCCGGGCAGCCCCCACGCCCTTGGGGTCTCGTTCTCTGCTTCCCGCCCTGCTTAGCGCGCCCATCACCCTGGTATCGGCCACCAAGCCAGGTCCCTTCCCCCTGGGGTCCCCCCCCCCGCCCGCCCGCCCCAGTGCCCAGCTCGGCACGGATCCGGCCCCTGGGCCGGCTGCGGTGGGCGCCCCGAGGAAAGGGCTCCGGGGGTTAAGCACAAGGCATTTCTGGGTGGTCTCAGAGGGCGGCCACCAGTTCTTGCTCCGACCATCCAGCGTCTCTGCAGCCTCCAGTGAGACCCCCAGCGCGGGGAAGGAGGGTCAGAGAGCCACCCCCTGCCCTGGATTCCAGGCTCCCCTGCACCGCCCTGGTGGGAGCGAGGGAGCTGCCCAGGGGCCGCGACCGGCGCCCAAATGCCATAGCCGCCTCCACTCCCCCTCCAGCTCCCCACACGCTCACGGGCCCTGCGTCGGGCCAGAAGCGCTGCCCAGAGCCCCCGAGAAGGCTGGGCCCTGCGGGGCGCCGACCCCTGCTGGCAGCGCCCCGGTGCAAACACCAGGGTCCTGCGTCTCCTTGCCCTTGGTACCAGCCCTTCAGGAGCAACAGGTGGGTGCTGCAGGGAGGGGCCGCTGCTTTTCCCTTACACCCCCTCACTGTCCCCCCAAGGCAGTTCCGTAGAATTCAGGACTTGTGGCACCTTAGAGACTAAAACAAGTCCTCCTTTTCTTTTTGCGAATACAGACAACCGGGGCTGCTACTCTGCAACCTAGAATTCAGTGACATTCTGTGCCTTCCAACTGAGGGAAGGAAGACATCCTGGTGGGGGTGTATTTTTCCACTTCAGAAATCATTCAAATTACGGCTGAAAAGCTTTCTGTGGGAGACAGGTCTTGCAGAACGCCCTAGCTTGGTCAGACTTGTAATTAACCCCAGTCTCATCCCACAGCAATCTGACTGTTGAAGTTCTCTTCAAATCTGTCTGTTTTCTGCTTCTTCCTTTTCTTTCCTAGCTGAAGTCTCTCACAAGACCCCGTTCTCTTCGTGGCTCATGGATGGAGCTGCAATGGCTGATGTTTCCCATTGATTTCACTGTATATTAGATATGAGCTGCTCTAGGTGGAGATGCAGACTCTGCAAAGAAAGATGCACTCCAAACACCGTTTTGTCTACCCTGGGCTGGGTAAAGTGCCTTCCTTGAATGTGAAGTCGATGGAACTGTTCCCTTTTACAGTGGCTCAGCACCTACCCTTCAACTTCAAAATATATAAAAAAGGGAAATGCAAAACTACACTGAACAAAAATCAAAGAGCCCCAATTTCGGAGACTAGACGTCAGGAACTGAGCACTGCAATGACATGTGAGAGCCTGACATGCATTTTTACAATGAATCTGATCTACACTATAGGAACATCTAAAGCCAGTAAAAAGTTATAACTACTATAATAATACACCTCTTTGGCCGTATAAAATTTCATGAGTGTTTGTGAAGTCCTTTGAAGTGCTTAGATCAGAGGAAGCTTCAGACAATCCACCCTGCAAGTTAGAATTATACCTGTTTGCCACGGAGGTAAAGGGAGGCACATTCTGGTGAAGGTCAGACAGGGAGCGACTGTCAGAGTCGGAAATAAACCGCGATAGTTGGGACGACTCATGCCAAACACTAACCTGTATCTCCGGAACCCTACTGGACACTTCCAGATATGTCACTAACCTGAGAGTAACTCCTAGACAGGTTCATTCTGAAACTTTTTTTATTTTGAAGATTTCGGGGGAAACTTTTGGGTGAAACATCTTCTCATGTAAGTGTGAACAATGACCAACCATTGAGAGTCTTGTCATACACTTTAACACCCTTTACCTGTAGTTGCTTTCTCAGTAGTGGGGATTTACACTTGAGCAGAATTAAATTGTAACAAAAATTGTCCTGTTTTGAATTCTATATTGAGATTTGTATTACTACACGGCAGATGAACAAGCTTGAAATGTACACTCTTGTAATTGTAATTGCACAATTATTATCCTCGTATATAAAGAAGGTAATATTAAAGCTACCCTGTACCTCATTTCACAAACCTGAAAGAATTCATTCTGTTACTCTGACCCATTAGAGAGATGTGTTTCCAAGGAAGGAAAGGTAGCGCACACAGTCCACCTGGTGACTTCATCCCAACGTGTGCTATGATTTAAAGGAAGTTTTTGACACTTGAATTATATATTGAGATTTACAAGGCTATCGCACTCTTGGAAAATTGACAGATTTGTAATTCCTTTGGAGAAGTATTATCCTCATTGTGATAGGATTAGGACTCACCACCGCTGGCGCCTCCCACTGGTTGCTCTGGGAATTAGCTCTGTCCAGTTGTGGAGCACCTTTTGTGTGTGGTACCTTGCCCTTCATCTGCTCTGCTGCTTTGGGGACCCTCATTGCTCCCCGCTCAGCAGCGTCCTCTTCAGGACACTGCCCTCTGCTCCAGTCTCACCCCCTTCCAGGGGTCTGGTGTTATCAGCAGTCTTTGATCTACATTAGCTCTAGTGGCCGACTGCAGCCTCAAAGTCTAGCCCCTTCCTGTATCAGGCTATGCTCCTCCTCAGCCAGGTGTAGTACAAGGGGAAAAGGGGAGGACCCAAGCCCATCTGCCACTCCGGGTCCCGACCCAGGGACCCTCTAGCGGCAGCCTCTCTGTCCTCCTTCTCTCCCCTTGTCAAACTATTGTCCCTGGGCCGCTTCCCCTTCAGCCCTTTGCACCTGCTCAGCCCTTTGTAGCAAGGCCTGCAGCCTGGGGTTTTCCTTGGCTGGAGCTCCCCAGCTCCTTCTGCCCTTCCCAGCACTGCTCTGTCCAAGGTGCTACCTTTCCACACAGAAGCCAGTCCTCCTCCCTTACCAGTCAGGGAGAAACTGACTGCTCTCTTCCTGGGCCGCCTTTATATGTGGCTGAGCCTGGCTGAGACTGGCCCTGATTGGCTGTCTTTTAGTCAGCCTGTGATTGGCCGCCCACCTGCACTGTCTCCCTGGCCTGCTGAAGCCCCATCTAGCATAGGAGTGGATATTAGGAAAAACTTTTGGATATTAGGAAAAACTTTTTCACTAAGAGGGTAGTGAAACACTGGAATGCGTTACCTAGGGAGGTGGTAGAATCTCCTTCCTTAGAGGTTTTTAAGGTCAGGCTTGACAAAGCCCTGGCTGGGATGATTTAACTGGGAATTGGTCCTGCTTTGAGCAGGGGGTTGGACTAGATGACCTTCTGGGGTCCCTTCCAACCCTTATATTCTATGATTCTATGATTCTACACTCATATTTAAAGAAGACACAAATAAAGTGAATCACAGCATTAGTCAGTTTTTATTGCTGATGCTTAGATCCACGGATGCAAATATTTTGCAACAAGACATGTTCCTAGTCTTATCTTGTAACACAGTGTAACGGGGATCAACCTAGAGCTCAGCCTGTGGTAGGAGGAGTCAGAAATATTGGGCTGTATTTCTGTTTCTGCAACTGATCCCTCTGTGACCTTCACCCCAACGTGCCATTTTTTCTAGGGCTATCAAACGTAGTAAGGATGTTAAGACTGGAAGTTCTTCAGCATGCTCAGAACTCAAGATTTCAAAGCCCGTCACAAACACTTGCTGGTGGTTCACACATGCAAAGGGCTGTATTCTTAGAATATTCATTATCAAGGTTCCCTCCCCACTCTGAACTCTGGGGTACAGATGTGGGGACCTGCATGAAAGACCCCCTAAGCTTATTTTTATCAGCTTAGGTTAAAAACTTCCCAGGGCACAAATCCTTCCCTGTCCTTGGATGAGTACTGCTGCCACCACCAAGTGAGTTAGACAAAGATTCAGGAAAACAACCACTTGGAGTTCCTGTTTCCCCAAAATATTCCCCCAAGCCCCTTCACTGAGACTCATCAAGCCCTTGGATCGCTACCTCTTCCTGTTTCTCCACGTGGGCCCCAATGATACTGCCAAGAATGACCTTGAGCAGATCACTGCAGACTACGTGGCTCTGGGAAGAAGGATAAAGGAGTTTGAGGCGCAAGTGGTGTTCTCGTCCATCCTCCCCGTGGAAGGAAAAGGCCGGGGTAGGGACAGTCGAATCGTGGAAGTCAACGAATGGTTATGCAGGTGGTGTCGGAGAGAAGGCTTTGGATTCTTTGACCATGGGATGGTGTTCCAAGAAGGAGCCGTGCTAGGCAGAGACGGGCTCCACCTAACGAAGAGAGGGAAGAGCATCTTTGCAAGCAGGCTGGCTAACCTAGTGAGGAGGGCTTTAAACTAGGTTCACCGGGGGAAGGAGACCAAAGCCCTGAGGTCAGTGGGGATGTGGGAATCACAAGCAGGAGAGCGCGAAGGGGGAGGGCTCCTGCCTCATACTAAGAAAGCAGGACAAACAGCAAGTTATCTCAAGTGCCTATACACAAATGCAAGAAGCCTGAGAAACAAGCAGGGAGAACTGGAAGTCCTGGCACAGTCAAGAAATTAGGATGTGATTGGAATAACAGAGACTTGGTGGGATAACTCACATGACTGGAGCACTGTCATGGATGGATATAAACTGTTCAGGAAGTACAGGCAGGGCAGAAAAGGTGGGGGAGTTGCATTGTATGTAAGGGAAGAGTATGACTGCTCAGAGCTCCGGTATGAAACTGCAGAAAAACCTGAGAGTCTCTGGATTATGTTTAGAAGTGTGAGCAACAAGGGTGATGTCATGGTGGGAGTCTGCTATAGACCACCGGATCAGGGGGATGAGGTGGATGTGGCTTTCTTCCAGCAACTGATGGAAGTTACTAGATCACAGGCCCTGGTTCTCATGGGAGACTTCAATCACCCTGATATCTGCTGGAAGAGCGATACAGCGGTGCACAGACAATCCAGGATGTTTTTGGAAAGTGTAGGGGACACTTTCCTGGTGCAAGTGGTGGAGGCAGCAACGAGGGGCAGAGCTCTTCTTGACCTGCTGCTCACAAACCGGGAAGAAGTAGTAGGGGAAGCAAAAGTGGATGGGAACCTGGGAGGCAGTGATCATGAGATGGTCGAGTTCAGGATCCTGAAACAAGGAAGAAAGGAGAGCAGCAGAATACAGACACTGGATTTCAGAAAAGCAGACTTTGACAACCTCAGGGAACTGATGGGCAGGATCCCCTGGGAGAATAACATGAGGGGGAAAGGAGTCCAGGAGAGCTGGCTGTATTTTAAAGAATCCTTAATGAGGTTACAGGGACAAACCATCCTGATGTGTAGAAAGAATAATAAATATGGCAGGCGACCAGCTTAGCTTAACAGTGAAATCCTTGCTGATCTTAAACACAAAAAAGCAGCTTACAAGAAGTGGAAGATTGGACAAATGACCAGGGAAGAGTATAAAAATATTGCTCGGGCATGCAGGAGTGAAATCAGGAAGGCCAAATCACACCTGGAGTTGCAGCTAGCAAGAGATGTTAAGAGTAACAAGAAGGGTTTCTTCAGGTATGTTAGCAACAAGAAGAAAGTCAAGGAAAGTGTGGGCCCCTTACTGAAAGAGGGAGGCAACCTAGTGACAGAGGATGTGGAAAAAGCTAATGTACTCAATGCTTTTTTTGCCTCTGTCTTCACGAATGAGGTCAGCTCCCAGACTGCTGAACTGGGCAGCACAGCATGGGGAGGAGGTGACCAGCCCTCTGTGGAGAAAGAAGTGGTTTGGGACTACTTAGAAAAGCTGGACAAGCACAAGTCCATGGGGCTGGATGTGCTGCGTCCGAGAGCGCTAAAGGAGTTGGCAGATGTGATTGCAGAGCCATTGGCCATTATCTTTGAAAACTCCTGGCAATCGGGGGAGGTCCCAGACGACTGGAAAAAGGCTAATATAGTGCCCATCTTTGAAAAAGGGAAGAAGGAGGATCCGGGGAATTACAGGCCAGTCAGCCTCACCTCAGTCCCTGGAAAAATCCTGGAGCAGGTCCTCAAGGAATCAATTCTGAAGCACTTAGAGGAGAGGAAAGTGATCAGGAACAGTCAGCATGGATTCACCAAGGGCAAGTCATGCCTGACTAATCTAATTGCCTTCTTTGACGAGATAACTGGCTCTGTGGATGAGGGGAAAGCAGTGGACATGTTGTTCCTTGACTTTAGCAAAGCTTTTGACATGGTCTCCCACAGTATTTTTGCCAGTAAGTTGAAGAAGTATGGGCTGGATGAATGGACTTTAAGGTGGATAGAAAGCTGGTTAGATTGTCGGGCTCAACGGTTAGTGATCAATGGCTCCATGTCTAGTTGGCAGCCGGTATCAAGTGGAGTGCCCCAAGGGTCGGTCCTCAGGCCAGTTTTGTTCAATATCTTCATTAATGATCTGGAGGATGGTGTGGATTGCACCCTCAGCAAGTTTGCAGATAACACTAAACTAGGAGGAGAGGTTGATACGCTGGAGGGTAGGGATAGGATACAGAGGGACCTTGACAAATTAGAGGATTGGACCAAAAGAAATCTGATGAGGTTCAACAATGACAAGTGCAGAATCCTGCACTTAGGACGGAAGAATCCCATGCACCGCTACAGACTAGGGACCGAATGGCTCGGCAGCAGTTCTGCTAGAAAAGGACCGAGGGGTTACAGTGGACAAGAAGCTGGATATGAGTCAACAGTGTGCCCTTGTTGCCAAGAAGGCCAATGGCATTTGGGGATGTATAAGTAGGGGCATTGCCAGCAGATCGAGGGACGTGATTGTTCCCCTCTATTCGACATTGGTGAGGCCTCATCTGGAGTACTGTGTCCAGTTTTGGGCCCCACACTACAAGAAGGATGTGGAATATTGGAAAGCGTCCAGCGGAGGGCAACAAAAATGATTAGGGGACTGGAACACATGAGTTATGAGGAAAGGCTGAGGGAACTGGGGATGTTTAGTCTGCGGAAGAGAAGAATGAGGGGGGATTTGGTAGCTGCTTTTAACTACCTGAAAGGGGGTTCCAGAGAGGATGGCTCTAGACTGTTCTCAGTGGTAGCAGATGACAGAACGAGGAGTAATGGTCTCAAGTTGCAGTGGGGGAGGTTTAGATTGGATATTAGGAAAAACTTTTTCACTAGAAGGGTGGTGAAACACTGGAATGGGTTACCTAGGGAGGTGGTGGAATCTGCTTCCTTAGAAGTTTTTAAGGTCAGGCTTGACAAAGCCGTGGCTGGGATGATTTAATTGGGGATTGGTCCTGCTTTGAGCAGGGGGTTGGACTCGATGACCTCCTGAGGTCCCTTCCCATCCTGATATTCTATGATTCTATGATTCACCCCCTTTCCAGGAAAGGCTTGAGAATAATCTACCAACCAGATAGGTAACCAAGGTAAGCACAGACCAGACCCTTGGGTTTTTAGGACACTAAAAACCAATCAGATTCTTAAAAAAACAGAACTTTATTATAAAGAAAAAAAAACGTAAAAGAAGCACCTCTGTAAAATCAGAATGGAAGATAATTTTACAGGGTAATAAGATTTAAAACATAGAGGATTCCCCTCTAGGCCAAACTTCAAAGTTACAAAAAACAGGTATAAACCTCCCTCTTAGCACAGGGAAAACTCACAATCTAAAACAAAAGATAAACTAACGCATTCTCTTGCTATACTTACAATTTGTAATCTTAGAGGCTTATTTCAGGTATGGTTTTAGGAGAGGCGTTTTTTTCCTGCCTGGTCCCTCTCTTTGTCCCTAGAGAACAACAATGAAGCACACAACAATAAACCTCCCCCCACAGATTTGAAAGGATATTCTTCTCTTATTGGTCCTTTTGGTCAGGTGCCAACCAGGTTATTTGAGCTTCTGAACCCCTTACAGGTAAAGGATGGATTTTATGCTACCCTTTAACTGTATGGTTATGACATTTCACACATGCAAAGGGTTGTATTCTTAGAATATTAATAAATTATTGTTGGGATTAGACACCTCTGCATTGAATAACAGAGTCACTTTAAAAAAAATGGAGGCCAAGGTCTCTCGTGTCATTCCCATAATCAGGTCATGATCTAAAGTCACACAATCTGGTGCTATTTAATTTTCATTCAAATGTAATTTTGCATGTGGTATTTTGTGAAACATTTTTATTGGAAAATGCAGGTGCTCTCTTGGTGTAAATCAGCACAGTTGCTTCAACTTCAAAGAGGATCAAGGCCTTAAAATCAAAGAGGTTCTGCCCTCTTCCCTGGATATGGAACCCACCCTTGGGGATATCTTTTACATTCTAAACAACATTCTGGTTCAGGCAGGAATGTTTTCTGCTACATGCCCTATGGCTGGTCAGATGTTATGTCAAATCTCATCGCACAGCCATCTCCTCCTTCACCAAGAATGAGTTATTTTCATTTTTCTTTGGCTTCTTGCGGGGCTCAGTCAGCTGCATTGTCTTACAAGACCTCAGTTTCTTTCCTGCTCATGGATGGAGAGATGGTTTCTGATGGAGTACAGATTCCAAGACTTAACTCAAACCATATCTATAAAAGAGCACTGCTTCCTTTCACTCACCACCATCCCTACTTTGACCCATGAGCAAATCTGTCCTAGGCAGCCCTTTATGACAGCATGAGTGACCCAAGTGGAAGTCCAATGTTAGGTAAATTTTTTACTCACCATAGGGTAAGATTCACCCTTGGGCAGATGGCCATCACAAAGGCCCATGCTCCACTTAGGTCCCTAATAAGATCCAGTTTGAAAGTTTAAAGTGGGACTAAAATTGTTCATAGGGCATTTTACTATATCCCTGCCAACGGGTGAATTTCAGATTTAAGGTCCTGACGGGAAACCTGCTGGAGGAAATGGAATGGCTCCCACTGACTTCAAAGGGAATTGGATCTGATCCGCTTGGGACGCACATGGTGAGAATGCACAAAAATGGCTCCCTCATGCCTAGCAGGTTTACAGTGAACGACCCCATGCCCCTGGCCACGACCAGCATGAATGGAAAGGACCAAACTGGATTCCTTTCATCAGAGCCTGTCATGCTACTGATGTGGCTCAGAATCACCTTGACCTTCATTCTCACTGCAGCCACAAAAAAGGCAGCGGAAGGAGGCGAGGAACGCAGTTGGCCCTTAGAATTTTAAGATGAAAGAAAGATGAAGAGTGCAACGTGCATGTCACGCCCTCTGAGGCTGAGATTAGCCCACTGATCACAACCCCTGAGGAAAAGAGCTCCATCCAAAAAGGATTTAGAAAGGTAATCAAGTTTGTCTGGTAACTAATTAGGACCTCCTTCAGAAAGATTCTCCAGGAAGTCCTAGGAACTGTATAAAAGCGCTCACGACTCAAGGCTCTTCTAATCACTTCTCCAGACTTCATGGTGAACTTGGTAGGTCCAATTTGACTCAATCGCTTTCAAACTCTAGAGATGTGACAGTAGGGGCTATTTACATTGAAGCCTCAACCTTGCTTTTACTCACTGTGATTTTTTATGAGGGATCAGAGTGTTCTTCCACAATTATCTTGTGTAGTTATTTAGTTGCAGGAACTGGTGGATTCATGATCTGAAGCTAAAGGAGGGACTTTGCAACATATACAATTGGGAAACATATTTCCTATTAACTGGAAAAAGAATTAGGGCATTTAAATCTTTTCAGTAACTTCAGAAAATCACTTAACCATATTTCACTTATCTGGATTATGAATACATTTTCCCAGGTTAGTACAGAAAGGGCCAGTGCAATGGTCTTCTACTTTATTCTGAAGCAGCTGTTATGCCTCACTATTGGAGACAGGAGAATGGATTAAGCTGACAAGTGGTGAGATACAATCTAGCAATTCCTACATTCTTCTGAGCAGAAATACCCATTGAAGGTGCTTCTCCTCAGATGGTGTAATTTAGTGTCGCTCCATGAAAGTCAGTGGACCTGAACCCATTTTACCCCAGCTGAGGAGCTTCTCCTTAGTGATTTCTATGGAGAAAAGTAAAGTTTCTGTTTATTCATCAGCAAGTATTGATGACTCCCAAGTTTTGGAAAACCAAAGAGCCACTCTCTGATACTGGACTCAACTTGTTTGCATGCAGAGGTTAAATCCTCAAATGAAAGGAAGTGATTACTGTGATCCCAGCCATGTTCTCTTTGAGAAATGTCTAAAATGGATCCAGAATCACAGGTGTCCATCATGGAAACAGTGACACTTATTCCAGTCAGTGTTTTTCAGAAAATGTTATTAATAGGAGCTCAAGGGGCCAGCTAGGAGGGAAGTTTAGTGCAAGTGGAGAAGAAGTGTAGAAAGAGAAAATAGGAACAAATACATGGCCACACACATAGAGACTAAGCCTACTCCCCCCATCTCTCTCGGGCCCCAGGTAGACCTCACTACAATTGTAACTGAGCTTTGAAGCCTTTCTTCCACCAGCCCTTGTACCTTCTCTTTACTCTAGTCCCTGTTGTGTGTTACAGGTTTACCTCCTTCCCAGAAAGATGACTTTCTCAAGCCTGTGCTATCCAGAATGCGGGGTGGCCTGGCCCTGTCCAGTCACTGGTAGCTGCAATGAGCCATGAATTAGGCAGTGCCCTGACTCCAAAATGGTGATCAGACCCTCACTAGTTGTCATGACCCTTCCAGGACCAATTCTTAGCAATTCCCCTCAGCACAATGGAGTGGGAGCCGTAGGAGCACCTGTGGTCGGAGCCGGTTTCAGGGGCTCATTCAGTTCGGGGGGATTGTACAGCCATGGAGGCCATTATGTAGGATTGTATGGTTTAGGGGGGTTATATGGTTATGGTGGCCATTACGGTTATGGGGGATTACTGAGCCATGGGGGATACTGTGGTTACCTGGGTCTTTATGGTTACAGGGAATTATGGGGATATGGGGGATATGGCCGTAGGTATCTTGGTGGATATTGTGCAATGCTAAACCCAGCAGGAACATCTGTGGAAGAAGGAAGAACCAGGAAATGAACAGCAAGATACAGATTCACCCCTGACCTTTCGGGCATGTCTTTCAGAAGTGCTGTGCAAACATGGCTCCAGTTGAACTCAGTGGGAGCTGTGTGTGCTTAGTACCTTGGTCTGATAGCCATGCTGCATTTCTAATGATACGCTTTAGGAGTCTTTCTGCCAAGGCTTCCCCAGCCATGTGCTGATTCTCTTATTTACATGTGGACTCATTCTGAATTACACGCAGGCTGTTTACACTGACCCTGCAGTGTGAAGGAAATAGGGGCCTTAAGATGGATAGCAGTTACATTTAGTATTAGTTTAAGTCCCTTTAAAGGGGAAAAAGAGACCTTGCTGTCAAGGAGAATTAGGCCCAACATGTTCTATCCTTTCCATCAATAGGTACCTTTAGCACCTCACTTTGACCTTTGCTACGGCCGACGTATAGGGAGAAGTTGTATAATTCTCTGCTTTTATTTTGTTTTGTCTCACTTCCCACCAACTGGGGTAAAACAAGGAACTTGCAGTGGTTGCAAAGGGGACTTGTTTGTCAACCTCTGCAGCTGCAACAAAGCAAACAGAACATCTTGTCTGAAATACACCCCATTGAGGTCTGCAATTGGTTGTGGCCCTTCTTGAAACTCTGGAAATACATTCTTTCTGCTCTGTAGTATTTCGTCCTGTAAATGTGTACTGCCAATTGCATTTGCATTAAAAACACTGCTGCATCATAATATCGGTCTCTGGTTCTCCTTGTTCCTCCCTCCTTGCTTAAAAATCGCATTGGACAAAATTCTTCCCTGTGGAGCTAGTGGCACCGGGCACTTCTCCAGTTGCAATTTTCGAAGCCCTGGAGTGATAGGAGAATCCAGCCCTGGGAGTAGCTGATTGCATTCTGCAGGCCCTGAGTACCAAGGTGCAGTTCCTCCTTGCATTACCTGTTTTAGCAAAGAGTTTTTTCCTGGGAATACTTAGACCGATTTTCACTTCAAGAATGTAAGTTTTTTCTTTGGTTTCAAGAAGACTAACCATATGGTTCATGGTGAGCATCTGGGTGAGTCATTGAAGGAATGGACCCAGGTTTTTGTAAGTGTCACCTGACCTCAGTGGGTCACAGCTCAGAATACCAGATTCAGGACAAACTGCTGAGGAATATGGCAGACTCACCCCACGTTGGTGGTTATTCTAACAATAGATACCAAGCTAGTAACAAAAGTAATGGGTTGGATGACAGAAACCCCCATAGAATCATAGAATATCAGGGTTGGAAGGGACCTCAGAAGATCATCTAGTCCAACCCCCTGCTCAAAGCAGGACCAATCCCCAATTTTTGCCCCAGATCCCTAAATGGCCCCCTCAAGGATTGAACTCACAAGCCTGGGTTTAGCAAGCCATAGAATCATAGAATCATAGAATATAAGGGTTGGAAGGGACCCCAGAAGGTCATCTAGTCCAACCCCCTGCTCAAAGCAGGACCAATTCCCAGTTAAATCATCCCAGCCAGGGCTTTGTCAAGCCTGACCTTAAAAACCTCTAAGGAAGGAGATTCTACCACCTCCCATGGGGCTGCCAACTGATGTGCCAAGACTACTTCTGCCCCTGCTTTCTTGCCCTGGCAGCTTGGGACTCCAGAGACTTGCCTGGCTTGAGCCAGACCCGCTAGCCTGCTGCAAACCCAGACCCAGGTCTGAACCACATCTCCTAACAGCTGTAGGCTTAAACTGAAAGCAGCTTAAGAAGTGTTCCTTTCTTTAACACTCAGATGTCCAACTCCCAGTAGGGTCCAAACCCCAAATAAATCCGTTTTACCCTGTATAAAGCTTATACAGGGTAAACTCATAAATTGTTCGCCCTCTATAACACGGATAGAGAGATATGCACAGCTGTTTGCTCCCCCAGGTATTAATACATACTCTGGGTTAATAAGTAAAAAGTGATTTTATTAAATACAGAAAGTAGGATTTAAGTGGTTCCAAGTAATAGCAGATAGAACAAAGTGAATTACCAAGTACAATAAAATAAAACCCGCAAGTCTATGCCTAATACAGTAAGAAAACTGAATACAGATAAAACCTCACACTCAGAGGAGTTCCAGTAAGCTTCCTTTTACAGACCTGTCTCCTTCTAGTCTGGGTCCAGCAATCGCTCACACCCCCTGTGGTTATGGTCCTTTGTTCCAGTTTCTTTCAGGTATCCTTGGGGGTGGAGAGGCTGTCTCTTGAGCCAACTGAAGACAAAATGGAGGGGTCTGCAAGGGGTTTAAATAGAATTTCTCTTGTGGGTGGAGACCTCCTCCCTCCCCTGGGTAGAATTCCAGCTACAAGATGGAGTTTGGGAGTCACATGGGCAAGTCACATGTCCATGCATGACTCAAAACTTACAGGTAGCAGCCATAGTTCACATGCTACCTTGAATGTTCTCAGGTAGACTTCTTATGTGGATTGAAGCCTTCCAAGATCCATTGTCCATTAAGTGCTTCTTGATTGGCCACTTAACTTGCACATTTCTTTCTCAAGAAGCTGACCAAATGCCTTACTAAGGCTATTTAAAATTAAACAAGTATACAGCCAATATTCATAACTTTGAATACAACAATGACACATGAATACAAATAGGATGAATATCTTCAGTAGTTCATAACCTTTACTTAGATATGTTACATGGTATATGTAGCATAAAATATATTTCAGTTATGTCATATATACATTCATAAGCATATTTCCATAAAGTCTTATGGGGTGCACCATCACACTGTCTTATCACAGTGGTTAACAAGAAGTCAAAAATGCAGTCTTCTTAGTCATTCCAGCTCTTATTTCACCACTCCGACACTTTACGATGACTAGTTATTAAAAACCAATTTCATTGTATAGAGGGTTCTACTAATCCTAAGAGATCAGCCACATAGCCAGGCCAATATATAATTCAGATCTAACACATTTTCCTGCCAATGGGAGATGCAGAGTTGGCGCTGGGGGCGGGGGCAGCATACAGAGTCCCCTCCCCCTCCTCCCAGGGGCTGCAGGGACATGCTGGCTGCTTTAAAGGGAGCCTGCCTTAAACCCGCTGCGCCACCTACTGGGAGCTGCCTGAGGTAAGCCCAGTCGAAGCCCGCACCCTTTATGCCCCCTGCACCCCTGCCTCAGCCCAGAGCCCCCTCCTGCACCCAAAGCCCCTACCCAACCCAGAGCCCCCTCCTGCACACAAACTCCCTTCCAGAGCCTGCACCCCACACCCCCTCCTGCACCCCAACCCCCTGCCCCAGGCTTAGCCCAGAGCCCCCTTCCACACTCCAATCCCCTCAGCCCCAGCCCAGAGCCCGCACCCGCTCCCACACTCCAACCTGCTATCCCAGCCCAGTGAAAGTGAGTGACAGTAGGGGAAAGCAAGTGATGGAGTGGGGGGGGGGGGGATGGAATGAGCGGAATGGGGCCTTGGAAAAGGGGCAGGGGTGGAGCAATGCTGTTTGGGTTTGTATGACTGGACAGTTGGCAACCCTATCTGGAGCCCTCTGACCAAACCAAACCCCATTTCCAGCACTACTGCCCCCCCCCCCCAGTGCTAAGGATGAATGTTTAAACCAATGTATCTCTGGCATGTCATCCGAGAGCATTTTGAATAATAAACTCTCCAACAGAGACTCTGCGGAAACTTAATTATGGAGTCAGCAGCCATCTCTGAATAATTCTCCTTTTTCCAGGACATTCTTCTCTTCCCCTCTGATGGGATGTCCAGTGACATATAGCACGTAGCATCCATCTCGAAAGCCATCTTTTATGGCAACCTACTGTGCAGGGGGAGGTTTAAATTCAACTAAGTCAGCTCCTTAACATGATCTTTGAACTTACTTTGCAATGGTGGAGTGGTCGGGTATTGGGGCGGAAATAGTTCAGCCTCATATTGAGATTTTTTTATTTCATTGCACCAATATAACTCAATGAAATTAATCTTCTTCTCATTCTTTGCCCTGATGTGTTCATCAACTGGTCAGCAGCAATCTCCACTCCTTGCTCAAATGACATGACCAAAAGTTGATTTCACAAGTATGTTGCAAACACATGTTTTCTTTTCTTTTCTTTTCTTTTCTTTTCTTTTCTTTTCTTTTCTTTTCTTTTCTTTTCTTTTCTTTTCTTTAAATTGGAAGGCCTAGCAAATCTGATCCTTTGAATTCCAGTGAGAGCATTTCACACAAGCCTGCAGGCCTAACAGAACTGGACCTGGACTAAATCAGCCACTATTCCAATGATCGAGCTTCTGGACACAGCTAAGCCAACCTCTTTCCAAAAGAGCCATTGATTTTATATGCCTAACAGGAGAGACTCCATGCCCATTTTTCTGAAGTGCTGAGGATTCAAAACTCCCACTGAAGCAAACCAGAGCAGTTCATGCTCAACATTTATTTATAGCAGGCTACAAGGTTTCCTGAATTGTACACCAACGCTGGAGGTATCCAAATCTGGAGGACATTTTTGGCCAAACGATGTCGATGCCTTTGGTGAAATGAAAAGATAACGAATGGAAGAGCAATTAAACTAGAAAACCAATAGTATGGGGTAGTATATATTTGAATCTGAAATAAAGAGGAGTCGAAAATTGTCAAAAAAAAAGAATAAAGAGTAGCAAGACTAGATTTCCATGGTTTCATGAAGGGCCATGTCCTATCACCAGATCCAAAGCGGTGTGTTTCTCATACAGTTCTCTTACTTATTTAGTGCAGTTGCAGAGTTTGACACTCAAGTCTGTCTGCCCCCATTTTTAATTACTTGTTTCACCCTGGTCAGTCTCAACTAAAGGAAAACACAATAAAAGTGAAAGTTGAAAATTTTCTCCATTATGCAGCTGCTGTTAGAAAGTTAAAAGGCAGAAAGAAAGGGTCCATATTCCTGGATAGGAGATCACCTAGCATCATTCTCATTGACACTAAAGTCTTTTGACACTCCTCTTTCATGGGAGAGAGCCATTCAAGTCGATGTAGATGTAGATAACATACACCTTACAGACCCGGCTCCATTTGCACTTTGCAGAGTGGTGTAAAAACCCATCATGTAGTTGAGAATCAGGCCCACTGTACTGTTAATAGAGGAAGCCCATAGCCAGGAAGGCATTAGAAGAAACCCATGGGGAACATGAGGAATGTTTGCAGAGGTGCTGATGAAATGCAGCTCTCTCATTATTTCACACTGAGTTCGGTGTACTCACCACTTCTCAAAGCCACGCTTATGTGATCAGACATGAATCTGTATCTTGCCATTCATTTCCTGGTTCTTCCTTTTCCTATGGATATGCCTGCTGGATTTAACATGGCCCACAGTTTCCACTAATGTAATGATGGCCCCTCGCCATCCCCACAAACCTTGTATTCCCCCAGAACCATATGGGCCCCTGTGACCATAGAGCCCATCCTAATTGTATTGGCCACATAACCGTGTAATCTCCCATAATCACAGGGACCCCCATAACCATATAATCCTCCATAATGTTCTAAGCCTCTATCACCACATGCGCCCCCATCAGCACCTCTTATGTCAGCTGCTCCTGAGGATCCCTCTCTGCTTTCCCAAGGAAAAGAGCTGAGAATTGCTCCTGGGAAGGTCACAACTGCCAGTGGGGGTTGAATTAGCACTGTGGAGTCAGGGAACTGCCTCATGTCAATGTCATGCATGGTTTGTGGCATGTCACTCCACACGTGAAGCAAAACATCTCTCTGCCGTGGAGATAAATTTGAAACACACAGCAGGCAAGAAAGAAAGAAAGAAAGAAAGAAAGAAAGAAAGAAAGAAACCCAACCAGCTCTTTTGAATCCTTGTTACTGTCTTCGTCTTTAAAAAAGCCATGTCTGTAAGACGTATAAATACAGTAAAACCTCAGAGTGATGAACACCAGAGTTACAAAGTGACCGGTCAACCACACACCTCATTTTTAACTGGAAGTATGCAATTGGGCAGTAGCAGAGACAAATAAAAAAAGCAAAATACAGCACAGTGTGTTAAATGTAAACTACTAAAAAACTAAAGGGAAAGTTTTTAAAAAAGATTTGACAAGGTAAGTAAAACTGTGTGTTTGTTTAGTTTACATTAAGATGGTTAAAAGCAGCATTTTTCTTCTGCATAGTAAAGTTTCAAAGCAGTAAAAGTCAGTGTTCGATTGTAAACTTTTGAAAGACCAGCCAGAAGAGTTATTTCAAAGTCACAGACATTTCACAGTTTTGAAGAACTTCCATTCCCGAGGTGTTCGTAACTCTTAGGTTCTACTGTTTATAACATTTCTTTCATTAATGCTTGGGATTTCCAGTCTATTAAAAAAAATATCACACAGAACATGGCTGGGATAGCAGGTGCTTTGGTTTGTAAACCTTAGCAAAACTGAAGTGTTTTCTTTTTTTATCAAAGCCCAACACTAAACACAACCTCCTCCCATGGTGTAAATCTGTGTTGTTTCACTGCAGCTACACTAAGTTAGACCAGACGGGGATCTGCCCCTAGAATTACTCCTGCACATGAGAAGGTAGCAGTTGCCAGGCTGTAAGAGACGAGTGGCCCATCTAAGGCAGTATCCTGTCTCAATGAGTGTCACTCACCAGCTGCTTCAGAAGAAAGCGGAACAATGAATTAGTCCTTTATGGAGGAAATAGGGAGTTTCTTCCTAAACCCTAAATTAAAAATTGGGGGGAGAAATTTTTCCGAGCTCCCTAAGGGATTTGAATGCCCAAGTTCCCACTAAAATCAATAAGCTCTCGTGTCCCAACTCCATGTCTTGCTCCAAAAATCCAGAACTTAACATCTAAACCATGAAGAGACCAACGCCTGAAACTTGATAATGGGAAAAAAATGAAAATACCCCAAACCCTTCCCATTGTTAAGAGTTACAAAGTGAATGTGCAAGATTAATTACTAAATTAAAAGGATCCCTAACACATCATCTGAATGGTTATGGAGAAAGCAAGTTGAATAGGATGTCTCCAGTTCACATAGGAGAATAAGTTAACATGGTTAGAAGCCCCCTGAATCATGAGTGTTTTAATAAACTTTTCTAGACTGCCTGGAGGACTTGAGAGTTCCTTTGTTCCTACAAACCAAATTTTGATAAATCCTTCAATTGATATAATTTTTTTCTATGTGTTTTTGACAACTAATTTGTTCTAGGGCTGTCAATTAATCACAGTTAACTCACATGATTAACTCAAAAAAATTAATTGCAGTTTTAATTGCACTGTTAAACAACAGAATACCAATTGAAATTTATTCAATAGTTTTGGATGTTTTTCTACATTTCAAATATATCGATTTCTTTTACAACACAGAATACAAAGTGTGCAGTGCTCACTTTATATTATTATTTTTTATTACAAATATTTCCACTGTAAAAATGGAATACAAAAGAAATACTGGTTTTCAATTCACCTCATACGAGTACTACAGGGCAATCTCTTTATCATGTAAGTGCAACCTTAAAATGTAGATTTTTTTGTTACATATCTGCACTCAAAAACAAAACAATGTAAAACTCTAGAGCCTGCAAGCCCACTCAGTCCTCTTTTTATTTGCAATATCACCAGAAAGTGAGAACAGATGTTTGCATAGTACTTTTGTAGCTGGCATTGTAAGGTACTTACGTGCCAGGTTTGCTAAACATTCATATGCCCCTTCAGGCTCCAGCCATCATTCCAGAGGATATGCTTCCATGCTGATGATGCTCGTTAAAAAAAATGATGCATTAATTAAATTTGTGACTGAACTCCTTGGGGGAGAATTGTATGTCTCCTACTGCATTTTACCCACATTCTGCCCTATGTTTCATGTTATAGCATGTTATATATTGATTTCACTTAGAACGCAGAATACAAAGTGTACAGTGCTCACTTTATATTATAAGTTTTGATTACTATTTGCACTCTAAAAATGATACAGGAAAGTAGTTTTCGATTCACCTCATACAAGCCCTGTAGTGCCATCCCTTTATCGTGAAAATAGAACATACAGATACAGATTTTTTTTTGTTACATAACTGCACACAAAAACAAAACAATGTAAAACTTTAGAGCCTACAAGTCTACTCAGTCCTGCTTCTTGTTCAGCCAATTGCTCAGACAAACAAGTTTGTGTACATTTATGGGACATAATGTTGCCGGCTTATTATTTATAGTGTCACCTGAAAGTGAGAACAGGTGTTCACATGGCACTTTTTTAGCTGACATTACAAGGTATATACGTGCCAGATAGGCTAAACCTTCGTATGCCTCTTCATGCTTCAGCCCCCATTCCAGAGGACATGCTTCCATGCTGATGATGCTCATTAAAAAAATAATGTGCTAATTACATTTGTGACTGAACTCCTTGGGGGAGAATTGTATGTCTCCTGCTCTGTTTTACCCTCATTCTGCCATATAGTTCATGTTATAGCAGTCTCTGATGATGACCCCGCACATGTTGTTTGTTTTAAGAACACTGTCACTGCAGATTTGACAAACTCAGTGAAGGTACCAGTGTGAGATTTCTATAGATAGCTACAGCACTCGATCTATAGATAGCTATAGCACTAGACCCAAGGTTTAAAAATTGGAAGTACCTTCCAAAATCTGAGAGGCACGAGGTGTGGAGCATGCTTTCAGAGGTCTTTAAACAGCAACACTCCAATGCGGAAACTACAGAACCCGAACCTCCAATAAGAAACTCAACCTTCTGCTGGTGGCACCTGACTCAGATGATGAAAACGGACTTGCGTCAGTCCGCACTGCTTTGGATCATTATCGAGAATTGAAAAATACTAATTATTTTGGTTTTTTGCACTGCAAATATTTGATATATTTGTAATCAAAAATAAATATAAACTGAGCACTGTGCTTTTTGTATTCTGTGTTGTAATTGAAATCAATATATTTGAAGATGTAGAAAACATCCAAAATATTTAAATATTATTCTATTATTAACAGCATGATTAACTGCATGATTTTTTTAATCGCTTGACAGCCCTAATATATATAAAAGGGAACTGCAAAGAATTTCAGAGACTAGGAATCATGAACTGAGCACTGGAGTGACATCTGAGACCTTGACATGCATTTTTAAAGTGAAGCTAATTTCAATATTGGAACATCTAATCCTAATCAAAATTTACTACTATTACAATAATACACCTCTTTGGCCATATAAAATTTAATGAATGATTGTGAAGTGCTTTGAAGTGCTTAGATCAGAGGAAGCCTGAGAAAATCCATCATGAAAGTTACAAGTATACCTGTTTGACATGGAGGTAAACGGAGGCACATTCAGGTGAAGATCACACAGGGAGTGAGTGATTGGCAGGATCAGAAATAAACCCCAATAGTTGGGACTACTCATGCCAAACACTAACCTGTATCTCCTAAACCCTACTGGACACATATGTCATGGCTTCCAAATACATCACTAACTGGAGAGTAACTCTTACAGAGGCCCATTCTGGATTTTTGTTCTGTTGATTTTTTGGGGAACTTCTTAGGTGAAACATCTTCTAATCCAAGTGAGAACAATGATCAACCATCGAGAGTCTTCCAATGCACTTTAACTCCCTTTATTTGAAGGTGTTGGCTCAGTGGTGGGTATTTACACTTGAGCAGATTTAAATTGTCTGGTACCAAAATTTTTCCCATTTGAATTCCATATTGAGATTTTTATTTCTATTCTGCAGATGAACAAGCTTGAAATGTACACATTTGTAATTCCTTAGGACCATTATTATCCTCTTGTACTGAGAAGGCAATGTTAAAGAGAGAACCTACCCTGTGCCTTGTTACACAAACCTGAAAGAATTTGTCTCCACTGCTTTATTCTGACCCATTAGAGAGATGTGATTCCAAGGAAAGACAAAGGACTACAAACGGGGCACTTGGTGACTTCATCCCAATGGGTACTATGACTTTAAGCAAGTTTTTGATGCTTGAATTATATACTGAGATTTCTAATGCTACCACACTCATGGAAAAGAGAAATTGACAGACTTGTAATTCCTTAGGAGAAGTATTATCCTCACATATAATGACAGTGAAAGTGGATCAAAACATTAGCCAGCTTTTTATTGTTGATGCTGAGATCCAAGGATGCAAACATTTTGTAACCAGACATGTTATTAACCTTGTCTTGTAACACAGTGCAACAGGGATCAACCTAGAGCTCAGCCTAGAGCTCAGCCTGTGGTAGGAAGAGTCAAAAGGATTGGGTTGTATTTTTGTTTCTGCAACTGACCCCCATGTGACATTCACCTCAGCGTGTCTCTGCTTCTAGGCCAATCAAACAGAGAGAGTCAGGGTGTGAAGGCTGGAAGTTCTTCAGCGACCTCAGAACTCCAGAGTTCAAAGCCCCTCACAAACACTCACTGGTGTTTCACACATGCACAGGGTTGTCATCATCATCATCATGTTCCTATTACGCCTCTGGCATTTAGAGCAGTGACAAAGCTCCTTCACTCCTGTCTGCTTCTCGCAAGTCTTTCAGTGGTTCCCCAGCTTTGCCCCAGGTTTTTCAGCTCAGCTTCCACAGCTCTTCACCATGTTGTTTTTGGTCAGCCTCTTTTTCACTTGCCTTCAGGTATCCATCTTACTGCAACTCTGGTGATGGAATCAGTTTCCATCCAAAGCACATGGCTGATCCATCTCCAACGCTTCCTGGCTATGATGGTGCGCAGATCCTCTTGGCTGCACTGTGTCAATAGATCTTGGTTTGCAAAGGGTTGTATTCTTGGAATATTAATAAATTGTTGTTGGGATTAGACACCTCTGCACTGAGTCATACAGTCACTTTAAACAAAATGGAGGCCAAGCTCTGGTGTCGTTAAGTTAACGAGGTCGTAACGTAAAGCCACACAATCTGGGTCTGTTTCATTTTCATTCGAATGTAGTTTTGCATTTGTTTTTTTTTTAAAACATTTTTATTGGAAAATGAAGGTGCCCCCTTGGTGTCAATCAGCAAAGTTGCTTCAACTTCACAGAGGTTCAGGGCCCCATCATCAAAGGAAGACTCCTCCAACTCATTCCCTGGACATGGAACCCCCCTCCCCCTTGTGGTTATCTGTTACACTCTAAACAAGATGCTGGTTCTGGCAGGAATGTTTTGTGCAGCATGCCCTATGGCTGGTCAAAGTTAATGTCAAATCCCATCCCACAGCCATCTCCTCCTTCCTCAAGAATGTGTGATTTTCATCTCTCCTCCACTCCTTGCTGGGCTCCATCAGCTGCGTTGTCTCAGAAGACGTCCTTTTCTTGGCTGCTCCTGGATGGAGAGATCCTGACATAAAAGAACACTGCTTCCTTTCTCTCTCTGCCATCCCGCTCCTTGACCCATGAGCAAATCTGATCTAGGCAACCCTTTGAGACGGCATTGGTGACCCAAGTGGAGGTCCAACTGTAGGTCACCTTTTGCTCACCATATGATGATATTGACCCATGGTCAGAGGGCCATCACGAAGGCCCATGCTCCACTTAAGTCCCTGTTAAGACCTAGTTGTAAGTTAAGCATGGGACTAAAGTTGTCTATAGGCATCGTACCATCCCCCTGCCAAAGGGTGAATTTCAGGCTTAAGGTCCTGACAGGAAACACACTGGTGGCAATGGAATGATGCTCATTGACTTCAAAGGGAATTGGTTCTCACCCACTGGGAATGGAGGTGGTGAGAATGCAGAAAAATGGCTCCCTGCTTCCTGGCCAGTTTAGAATAAACTGCCCAATGTCCATAACCACAACCAGCATGAATTGGAAGGCTCAAATTGGATTCCTTTCATGACAGCCAGTTGTACTACTGATGTTGCTCAGAATCACCTTGACATTCATTATAATCGCAGCACCAATAAAGTCAGTGGAATGACATGAGAAATGTAGTTGGTCCATGCCATTTAAAGATGAAAGAAAGATGAAGAGTGCAACGTGCATGCCACGCCCTGTGAGGCTGAGATTAGCCCAATCATCACAACCCCTGAGGAAAACAGCTCCATCCAAAGAAGGATTTTGCAAGGCAATCAAGTTTGTTTGGTAACTAATTAGGACCGCCTCCACAAACGGCATCGCAGATCCTCCAGGCAGTCCTAGGAATGGTATAAAAGTGCTCACCACTCAGACCTCTTCTAAACACTTCTCCGGACTTCATCTCCTCGGTGAACTAGGTAAGTCCAATTCAACTCAATCGCTTTTGAACTCTATAAATGTGACAGTAGGGGCTATTTCCATTTAAGATGGAACCTTTCATGTACTCACTGCGATATTTATTAGGATCAGGGTGTTCTCTCCTAATTATTTTGTGTAGTAATTCAGTTACAGGATTCATGATTTTAAGCTAATAGGGGAATTTTAGGAGCAACATGTGCAATTGGGAAACACATTTCCTATTAATTGGAAATAGATTTAGGGCATTGAAATCTTTTCAGTAACTTTAGAAAGTCATTTAGCCATTTTTCACCTAGCTGTATTAGGAAGAAACTTTCCCAGGTTAGTCCAGAAAGGGCCAAATCAGTGGTGTTTTACTTTCACCTGAAGCAGCTGTTACTCCTCACTCTTCGAGACAGGAGAATGGATGAAGTTGACAAGTGGTGAGATCCAGCCTAGCAATTCCTATGTTCTTCTGAGCAGAAATACCCATTGAAGATGCTTCTCCTCAGATGGTGTAATTTAGTGTCGCTTCATGAAAGTCAGTGGACCTGAACCCCAGCTGAGGAGCTTGTCCTTAGTGATTTGTTTGGAGAAAAGTAAAGTTTTCTCTTTGTTCATCAGCAAATTTTGGTGACTTCCAAGGTTTGGAAAACCAGAGAACTATACTGTGAAACCAGACTCAACTGGTTTGCATGCAGAGGTTAAATCCTCCAATGACAGGAAGTGATTACCATGATCCCAGACATGTTCTCTTTGAGAAATGTCTAAAATGGACACAGAATCCCAGGTGCCCAGCATAGAAATAGTGACACTTGTTCCAGTCGGTGTTTTTCAGACAAAGCCATTGAGAGGGGCTCTAGGGGGTCGGTTGGGAGGGAAGTTTAGTGCGAGTGGACAGGAGGTGTAGAAAGAGGATATAGGAAGAAATACATGGCCATGAACACAGGGACTAAGGCCCCTCTTTCTTTCTCTCTTGAGCCACACTGAGCTTTGAAGCCTTTCTTCCACCAGCCCTTCTAACTTCTCTTTACTCTAATTCCTGTTGTGTGTTTCAGGTTTACCTCCTTCCCAGAAAGATGACTTTCTCAGGCCTCTGCTATCCAGAATGCGGGGTGGCCCGGCCCAGTCCAGTCACTGGCAGCTGCAATGAGCCATGCGTTCGGCAGTGCCCTGACTCCGAAGTGCTGATCAGACCCTCACCGGTTGTCGTGACCCTCCCAGGACCAATTCTCAGCACTTTCCCTCAGCAGAGCGGAGTGGGAGCCATAGGAGCACCTGTGGTTGAACCCGGTTTTGGGGGCTCATTGGGTCATGGGGGATTGTACGGCTATGGAGGCCATTATGGAGGATTGTATGGTTTAGGGGGATATGGTGGTTACGGCGGCCGTTACGGTTATGGGGGATTGGGCGGTTATGGTTATGGGGGATTATGTGGTTCTGGGGGATTAGGCGGTTACCTGGGTGGTTATGGTTATGGGGGATTATGTGGTTCTGGGGGATTAGGCGGTTACCTGGGTGGTTATGGTTACGGGGGAATATGTGGTTCCGGGATATCTCGCCATAGGTACCTCAGTGGAAGCTGTGGGCCATGCTAAATCCAGCAGGAAGATCCGTGGATGAAGGAAGAACCAGGAATTGAACAGCAAGATACAGATTCACCCCTGACCTTTTGGGCATGGCTTTCAGAAGTGCTGTGCAAACATGGCTCCAGTTGAGCTCAGTGGGAGCTGTGTTTGCTCAGCACCTGGGTCTGATAGCCATGCTGCATTTCTAATGTTACGCTTTATGACTCTTTCAAGGCTTTGCCAGTGGAGTGCTGATTTTCGTATTCACATTTGGACTCATTCTGACTAACACACAGGCTGTTTACAGTAACTCCACAGTTTAAAGGAAATAGGGGACTTAAGACAGGCATCAGTTACATTTATTATCATTTTAAGTCCCTTGAGCAAGGGAAAAAGAGACCTTGCTGTGAAGGAGAATTAGACCCCATCTGTTCTATCCTTTCCATCAATACGTATCTTTAGTGTTTCGCTTTGACCTTCTCTGCAGCAGACATTTAACTGAGAAGCTGTGTAGTCCTCTGCTTCTGTTTTGCTTTGTCTCACTTCCCACTGACTGAGGGAATAAAAGTCACTGAAAATGGTTGTGAAGGGAACTTGTTTGTCCAGCTCTGCAGCTGCAACAACAAAAAAGCACATCTTGTGTGAAATACTTCCCATTTAGGTGGGTTTTCGGTTGCAGCCCTTCTTGAAAAACTGAAAATATGTTCCTTCTGTTCACGTATTTTTCCTGTAACTGTGTACTGCCAATGTCACTCACATTAAAAACGCTGATGCATCGTTATATCCGTCTTCTGGTTCTCCTTGTTCCTCCCTCCTTCTTTAAACATTTCCCTAGGCAAAATTCATCCCTGAAGAGCCAGCAGCATCAGGCATTTCACAAGATGTGACTTTTTGAAGCCCTGAAGTGATAGGAGAATTCAGCCCTTGAAGTAGTTTACAGCATTATGTTGGGTTTCCGTACTGGGATGGAGTTCCACCTTGCATTACCTGTTGTAACAAAGTAAAGTTAACTCTACCCCAAACTCCTGGAATAGCAGAGCAACTTTCAGGACAGGAAGCCTTTCCTTCTACAGCACTTTGAATGTCTGGCTCTTCACTAGAAAGCTCTTCCCAATGTGCACTTCAGAAATCACCCTCCCTGTTCTATGGAGCTTCCCTTCCCCGGGGTTTGGGTGTTTCAGCAGGGATTATTCATAAAGACGAATGCTGGGAAAACTTTACTAACCTCATTATTTGTTATGGGTACTTTATCTGGAGCTCTCAGACCAAATCAAATCTCATTTCCATCACCACTGCTCCTCCAGATGCTAAGGATGAATGTTTAAATGAATGTATCTCTGGCATGTCATTTGAAAGCATTTTCAATAATAAACTCTCCAACAGACACACAGCTGAAACATAATTATGGAGTCAGCAGCCCTTTTTTAGAATAATTCTCCTTTTTCCAGAACATTCTTCTCTTCTCCTCTGATGGGACCTCCAGTGACATGTAGCACGTAGCATCCATCTCGGAAGCAGTCTTTTATGACAACCTAATGAGAGGTGTAAATTCAAGCAGCTCTCCTCCTTGACACCAACTTTGCACTCACTTTGCAATGCTGGAGATGAGCTGTCAAGGTTCCTTCCCCACTCTGAACTCTAGGGTACAGATGTGGAGACCTGCATGAAAACCTCCTAAGCTTACTTTTACCAGCTTAGGTTAAAACTTCCCCAAGGTACAAACTATTTTACCTTTTTGCCCTTGGACTTTCGCTGCCACCACCAAATGTCTAACTGGGATATAATTTAGAAAGAGTCCATTTGAAAACATCTTTCCCCCCCAAAATCCTCCCAAAACCTTGCACCCCCCTTCCTGGGGAAGGTTTGATAAAAATCCTCACCAATTTGCATAGGTGACCACAGACCCAAACCCTTGGATCTTAAGAACAATGAAAAAGCATTCAGTTTCTTAAAAGAAAAATTTTAATAGAAGAAAAATAGTAAAAAGAATCACCTCTGTAAAATCAGGATGGTAAATACTTTACAGGGTAATCAGATTCAAAACCTAGAGAATCCCTCTAGGCAAAACCTTAAGTTACAAAAAGACACAAAAACAGGAATATCCATTCAATTCCGCACAGCTTATTTTCTCAGCCATTTAAAGAAATCAGAATCTAACGAATCTCTAGCTAGATTACTTACTAAGTTCTAAGACTCCATTCCTGTTCTGTCCCTGGCAAAAGCATCATAGAGACATAGAGAGAGGCTTTGTTTCTCCTTCCCCCCAGCTTTTGAAAGTATATTGTCTCCTCATTGGTCATTTTGGTCAGGTGCCAGCAAGGTTATCCTAGCTTCTTAACCCTTTACAGGTGAAAGGGTTTTTCCTCTAGCCAGTAGGGATTTTAAAGGTGTTTACCCTTCCGTTTATATTTATGACATGAGCTGACAAGATTTAGGGCAATGGGGCAAAAATAGTTCAGCTTCACATTGAGATTTTGGATTTCATTGCACCAAGAAAACTTAGTTCAATTCATCTTCCTATGACTCTTTGCCCACATGTGTTCATCTACTGGCCAACAGCAACATCCACTCCTTGGTGAAATGACAGGACCAAAAGTTGATTTCACAAGGATGTTACAAACACAACTGACTGCCTCATTTCTGCCCACCTCAGTTCTGCCCAGATAGACAAACAAAACTACACCAAAGTCATCTACAGGAGTCATGAAAGACAATGGAGGAAATAATTAAGGAATCAATTTCCAGACACCTAGAAGATAATAAGGTGATAAATAACAGCATGGATATATCAAAAACAAAATCTGTGAAACAACCTAATAGATTTCTTTTACAGGATAACAAGCCTTGTGGATAGTGGGCAAGCAGTAGATGTGGTCTATCTTAATTTTCAGTAAGGCTTTTGATACTTTCTTGCCTGACCTTCTCATAAACAAACTAGGAAAATACATCTTAGTTGGTGCTAGGATAAGGTGGGTGCATAACTGGTTGAAAAACCATTCCCAGAGAGTATTTAGCAGGGGTCTACACTCCAACTGGAAGGGCACATCAAGTTGCGTCCCACAGGGATCAGTTCTGGGTCTGATTCTGTTCAATGTCTTCATCAATGATTTAGATTATAGCACAGAGAGTACATTTATAAAGTTTGCAGATGATACCTAGCTGGGAGGGGTCTCAAGGATTAAAATTCAAAATGAGCTGGACAAACTTGAGAAATGGTCTGAGGTAAATAGGATGAAATTCAATAAGGACAAATGCAAAGTACTCCCTGAGGAAGGAGCAATCAGTTGCACACATACAAAATGGGGAATGACTGCCTAGGAAGGAGTACTGTGGAAAGGAATCTGAGGGTCATAGTGGATCACAAGCAAAATGTGAGTCAAGAGTGTAACACTGTTGCAAAGAAAGCAAACATCAATCTGGGATGTATCAGCAGGAATGTTGTAAAGAATACAGAAGTAATTATTCTGTTCTACTCTGAGCAGGCTATGCCTCAGCCGGAATGTTGTATCCAATTCTGGGTGACATATTTCAGGAAAAATGTGGAGAAATTGGAGTCCAGAGAAGTCCACAGAAGACCAAGAAAACTGATTAAAGGTCTAGAAAACATGACCTGTGAGGAAAGATTTTAAAAATTGGGTTTGTTTAGTCTGAAGAGAAGACTGAGAAGGGACATGAAAACATTTTTCAAATATATAAAAGGTTGTTAACAAGAGGAGGGAGAAAAAAAAATCTCCTTAACCGCTGAGGATAGGAGAAAAAGCAGTGGGCTTAAATTGCAGGAAGGAAGGTTTAGGTTGGACAGGAAGACAAACTTCCTAACTGTCAGGATGGTTAAGCACTGGAATAAATTGCCGAGGGAGGTTGTGGAATCTTGGTTATTGGAGATTTTTAAGACCAGGTTAGACAAACTGCTGTCAGAAATTGTACATAAGAACATATGAATGGCCCTACAGGGTCAGACCACTTGTCCATCTAGCCCAGTATCCTGTTTTCTAACAGTGGCCAGTACCAGGTGCCACAGAGGGAACGAACAGAACAGGTAATCATCAAGTGATCCATCCCCTGTACCCCATTCCCAGCTTCTGGCAGACAGAGGCTAGGGACACCATTCCTGCCCTTACTGGCTAATAGCCATTGATGGACCTATCCTTCATGCATTTATCTAGTTCTTTTTTGAACCCTGTTATGGTCTTGGCCTTCACAACATCCTCTGGCAAGGAGTTCCACAGGTTGACTGTGTGTTGTGTGAAGAAATACTTTCTTCTATTTGTTTTAAACCTGCTGCCTATTAATTTCATTTGGTGACCCCTAGTTCTTGTGTTATGAGAAGTAGTAAACAATACTTCCTCATATACTTTCTCTATACCAGTCATGATTTTATAGACCTCAATCATATCTCCCTTTAGCCATCTCTTTACCAAGCTGAAAAGTCCCAGTTTTATTAATCTCTCCTCATACGGAAGCCATACCATACCCCTAATTATTTTTGTCACCCTTTTCTGAACCTTTTCCAATTCCAATATATCTTTTTTGAGATGGGGTGACCATATCTGCACACAGTATTCAAGATGTGGGCGTACCATGGATTTATATAGAGGCAATGTGATATTTTCTTTCCTAATATCTATCCCTTTCTTAATTATTCCCAGCATTCTGTTCACTTTTTTGACTGCTGCTGCACATTGAGTGGATGTTTTCAGAAAACTATCCACATTGATTCCAAGATCTTTCTTGAGTGATAACAGCTAATTTTGACCCCATAATTGTATATGTATAGTTGGGATTATGCTTTCCAATGTGCATTACTTTGCATTTATCAACATTAAATTTCATCTGCCATTTTGTTGCCCAGTCACCCAGTTTTGAGAGATCCTTTTGTATCTCTTTGCAGTCTGCCTGGGTCTTAACTATTTTTATTAATTTTGTATCATCTGCAAATTTTGCCACCTCACTGTTTACCCCTTTTTCCAGATCATTTATGAATATGTTGAGTAGGACTTGTCCCAGAACAGACGCCTGTGGGACACCACTATTTACCTTCTCTGTTCTGAAAATTGACCATTTATCCCTACCCTTTGTTTCCTATCTTTTAACCAGTTACCAATCCATGAGAGCACCTTCCATCTTATCCTGTGCCAGCTTACTTTGCATAAGAGCCTTTGGTGAGGGACCTTTCCAAAGGCTTTCTGAAAATCTAAGTATACTATATCCACTGGATCCCCTTGGTCCACATGCATGTTGAATTCTAGTAGATTGGTGAGTCATGATTTCCCTTTACTAAAACCATGTTGACTCTTCCTCAAGAAATTATATTCATCTATATGTCTGACAATATTGTTCTTTATTATAGTTTCAACCAGTTTGCCCGGTACTGAAGTCAGGCTTACTGGCCTGTAATTGCTGGGATCACCTCTGGAGCCCTTTTAAAAATCGGCATCACATTAGTTATCTTCCAGTCATCTGGTACAGAAGCTGATTTAATTGATAGGTTACAGACGACAGTTAGTAGTTCTGCAATTTCACATTTGAGTTCCTTCAGAACTCTTGGGTGATATCATCTGGTCCTGGTGACTTACTGCTGTTTAATTTATCAATTTGTTCCAAACCTCCTCTAATGACACCTCAGTCTAGGACAATTCCTCAGATCTGTCACCTAAAAAGAATGTCTCAGATTTGGGAATCTCCCTCACATCCTCAACCATGAAGACCAATGCAAAGAATTTATTTAGTTTCTCCGCAATGGCCTTATCATCTTTGAGTGCTCCTTTAGCACCTTGATTGTCCAGTGGCCCCACTGGTTGGTTAGCAGGCTTCCTGCTTCTGATGTACTTAAAAAAAAATTTCCTATTACTTTTTGAGTCTTTGGCTAGCTGTTCTTCAAATTCTTTTTTGGCCTTCCTAATTGTATTTTTACACTTCATTTGCCAGTGTTTATGCTCTTTCTATTTTCCTCACCAGGATTTAACTTCCACTTTTTAAAGGATGCCTTTTTGTCTCTCACTGCTTCTTTTACTTTGTTGTTTAGATACGATGGCTCTTTTTGTGGTTCTCTTACTATGTTTTTTAATTTGGGGTTTACATTTAAGTTGAGCCTCTATTACGGTGTCTTTAAAAAGTTTCCACGCAGCTTGCAGGGATTTCACTTTCAGCGCTGTACCCTTTAATTTCTGTTTCACTAACCTCCTCATTTTTGTGTAGTTCCCCTTTCTGAAATTAAATGCTACAGTTTTGGGCCACTGTGGTGTTTTTCCTGCCACAGAGATATTACATTTAATTATATTATGGTCACTATTACCAAGCAGTCCAGCTATATTCACCTCTTGGGCCAGATCCTGTGTTCTCAATGGTAGCAGATGACAGAACGAGGAGTAATGGTCTCAAGTTGCAGTGGGGGAGGTTTAGATTGGATATTAGGAAAAACTTTTTCACTAAGAAGGTGGTGAAACACTGGAATGCATTACCTAGGGAGGTGGTAGAATCTCCTTCCTTAGAGGTTTTTAAGGTCAGGCTTGACAAAGCCCTGGCTGGGATGATTTAACTGGGAATTGGTCCTGCTTCGAGCAGGGGGTTGGACTAGATGACCTTCTGGGGTCCCTTCCAACCCTGATATTCTATGATTCTATGATTCTATGATTCCACGTAGGACTAAATCAAGAATTGCCTCTCCTCTGGTGGGTTCCAGGTCCAGCTGCTCCAAGAAGCAGTCATTTAAGGTGTCAAGAAACTTTATCTCTGCATCCCTTCCTGAGGTGATATGTATCCAGTCAATATGGGGATAATTGAATTCTCCCATTATTATTATTGAGTTTTTTATATTAATAGCTTCTCTAATCTCCCTGAGCATTTCACAGTCACTATCAGCATCCAGGTCAGGTGGTCACTAATATCTCCCTAATGCTATATTCTTATTATTAGAGCATGGAATTTCTATCCATACAGATTCTATGGTACAGTTTGATTCATTTACGATTTTTACTTCATTTGATTCTACTCTTTCTTTCACATATAATGCCACTCCCTCACCAGCATGACCTATTCTGTCCTTCCGACATATTTTGTACCCTGGTATTACTGTATCCCATTGATTATCCTCATTCCACCAAATTTCTGTGATGTCCATTGTATCAATATCCTCATTTAATACAAGGCACTCTAGTTCACCCATTTTATTATTTAGACTTCTGGCATTGGTATAGAAGCACTTTAAAAACTTGTCTCCTTTTAGCTGTCTGCCATTACACGATGTAATTGAATGGGACTCTTTTTTAACTGACTTTCTGATCAGACCCTGCCTGTATTTAATCATTTTCCATCCTCTCGTCCTCACTAGGACATAGAGATTCCCTATCAATAGATCCTCCCCTAAGGGATGTCTCTGTCCGAACCAGGTGCTCCTCTGCACCTGTTGGCTTTGCCCCAGCCCTTAGTTTAAAAACTGTTCTACGCCCTTTTTAATGTTAAGTGCCAGCATATAGATAATATATCATATAGATAATACTTAGTCCTTCTGGCCATGGGTTTGAATTAAGAGCTATACTGCTCTAGTTTTCTCTATCAGACTATGCTTATGGACCGCTCCTTGGAACGGAAGAACATAGGCATTGCTACAGAAGATCAGGCTTCTCTCCCATCATGGTCAGTAACAGAGGCTTCATAGGGAAATACAAGAAACCCAGCAGAACGCAAGTATGGGATCACCTGCCCATAGAGGAACTTTTTTCTCTATCACCGGTCAATCAGATCTATCTCCATTATTGGATGATACTGTGAAGCATAAGATTTTATATCCTTGCCAAACTTGAAGAAATGCAGGAAATCCATCTAAGTCTCCATTTGCTCCAGAGTGCTACAAGTACCATTCTCTATGCGTCACCAAGAGACACGTCTCAACTCATCCCTCTCCTTTGAGATACATCAGGATCAATAACGAATTTAAAGCTGCAGCATTAAAGACCTGACCTGCAGAGGAATAAACCTTTTGCCATTAAGCAATGAGCCTTTCACCGCCAGATCACAAGCTTCATAGAGAACAAATGCCCGAATATCGCCAAGGTTCCTCTCTAAAATACCTACTTAGTACTTTTTTCCTTTTTAAATTGGAAGACCTAGCAACTCTGATCCTTTCAATTCCAGTGAGAGCATTTCATGCAGGACACCAGACCTAACAGAACTGGACATGGGCTAAATGAGCCACTCTTCCAAGTATCGTACTTCTAGACACAGCAATGCCAACCTCTTTCCAAAGAAGCCGTTGATTTTATATGCCTGGCAGGAGAGGCTGCAGGCCCCTTTTTATGAAGTGTTGAGTTCTCAAAACTCCCACTGAACTAACGGGAGCTGTTCACGCTCAACATTTTTGATAACAGGCCACAAGCTTTCCTGAGTTGTGCTCCAACACTGGAGGTATCCAGAACTGGTGAAACGATGAGGAAGCCTTTGGTGATATTAAAAGATAATGAATGAAATAGCAATTAAACCAGAAGACCAATAGTACGAGGTAGTTTATATTTGAATTGAAAATAAAAGGGAGTGGAAAATTGTCAAACTTAAGAAGGAAAGCAGAGTAGCAAGACTATATTTCTATGGTTTCATGAAGACTGTATCCTATCCCCAGCTCCAAAGTGGTGCATTTCTCACACAGTTCTCTTACTTCTTTTTTGCAGCTGTAAAGTTTGACACTCAGGTTTGTTTCCCCCCATTTTTAATTACTTGTTTCACCCTGATCAGTCTCAAATAAGGGAAAACACAATAAAAGCAGAAGATCAAAAACCTTCTCCATTATGTAGCTGCTGTTAGAAAGTTAAAAGGCAGACAGAAAGGGTCCATATTCATGGATAGGACATAACCTACCCAAATTCTCAATGACACTAAAGTATTTTGACATTGCTCTGGCATGGAAAAGAGGCATTCAAGTCAATGTAGACGTAGGCACATCCACCTTATGGCCCCTGCTCCATTTTCACTTTACAGCAAGGTGTAATACGCATCGTATAGTTGAGAATCAGGCTCACTGGGTTGATAATGGAGGAAGCTCATAGCCAGGAAGGCATTAGACAAAACCCAACAAGTGTAACATGGGAAACATGAGCAAAGGTTGCAGAGGTGCCAATGAAATGCAGCTCTCTAATTATTTCACACTCAGTTTGGTGTCCTCTACAGTTCTCAAAGTCAGACCTATGTACTTAGACATCAATCTGTATTGTGCCATTCATTTTCTGGTTCTGCCTTTTCCCAGGGATATGCCTGCTGGGTTTAACATGGCCCACAGTTTCCATTAAGATACTGATGGCCCCATTGGCATCCCCCCAACTCTGGTATTCTCCCAACATCATATCGACCCCTGTGACCATATAATCCTCCAAAATCATATGAGCCCCCATAATCGTATAACCTCCCATAACCACAGGGACCCCCATAACCATATAATCAGTCATAATGTTATAAGCCTTTATCACTGCCTCTGATGTGAGCTGCTCCTGAGGATCCCACACTGCTTTCCTGAAGGAAAGAGCTTAGAATGGCTCCTGGGAAGGTCATGGCAGCCGGTGGGGGTTGGATCAGCATTGTGGAGTCAGGGCATTGCCTTAAGGGTGACTTGTTGCAGCTGTCATGCATGTTTTGTGGCATTTCACTCCACACATTTGTGAAGCAAGACATCTTTCTGCAGTGGAGATAAATTTGAAAGATATAGCAGGCAAGGCAGTAAACTTAAGGTACATGGGTCAGTGAAATGAAAATTTTAATGACAATCTCCTATTGCAAGTCAGGTCATGAGAAAGAAAGAAAGAAAGAAAGAAAGAAAGAAAGAAAGAAAGAAAGAAAGAAAGAGGAAGGAAGGGACCTAACCAGCTCTTTTAAATACTTGTTATTCGTTTTGTGCTAAAAATATGCTGTCTTTAAGAAGTATAAAGAGTGTGACAGACCCAGACAAGTGGGGTACAGGAGTCTGGTGGAAGACAAATATACTGGCCACTGGATGAATAGTTTTCTGTTCCCTGAGTGACCAGAGCAGGGGCTGCCCTAGAGCAATCAGGAACCTGCTAGAACCAATTAAGACAGGCAAGCTAATTAAGACACCTGAAGCCAAATAAGAACATACTAGAATCAATTACGGCAGGCAGACTAATCAGGACACCTGGTTTAAAAAGGACCTCCCATCAGTTAGTGGAGGGCTTGCAAGGAGCAGGGAGCGAGAAGGCATGCTGCTGGAGGACAAGTGTGGTCAGGGTTCAAGAGGAAAACAAAACATGAACCCCACCCTCTCCCCCAGTGTAAATCTGCTCTGTTCCACTGGCTTCACCGGAGATACACTAAGTTAGGCCAGACGAGGATCTGCCCCTAGAATTACTCCTGTGTATGAGAAGGTAGCAACTGCCAGGCTGGAAGAGACGAGTGTCCCATCTAATGCCGTATCCTGTCTCAATGAGTGTCACTCACCAGCTCCTTCAGAAGAAAGCAGAGGAACAATGAATTAGTCCTTTATGGAGGAAACTTAAGGAGTTTCTTCTAAAATCCTGAATTAAAAATTGGGGGTGAGATTTTTCAGAGCTCCCTAAGGGATCTGAATGCCCAAATTCCAACTAAAATCAATAGTCCCTAATGCATGTCTTGCTCTGAAAATCCAAGCATTGATTTCTGAAGCATGAAGAAACCAACGCCTGCAACTTGATAATGGAAAAAACTTTGAAAAACCCCAAACCCTTCCCACTGTTATGAATCACAGAGTGTCTGTGCAAGATTCAGTCCTAAATTTAAAGGATCCCTAGCACATTGTCAGAACGGTTAGGGAGAGAACGAGTGGAACAGGACTTTTTTAGTTCACACAGGAGAATAAGTGAAAGTGGTTAGAAGACCCCTGAGTCCTGAGTGTTTTTTGACAGTTTTTTAGAGTGCCTGGAGGGCTTGAGAGGCCCTTTCTTCCTGAAGGTCTAATTAGTTCCAAACCAAATTTAGATAAATCCTTCAATTGATTTAATATTTTTCCTCTGTTTTTGACAGCCAGTTTGTTCTTACCTCCACATGGTCTGATGTGCACATTACATCCTGCAGCTCTTTCCTCTGCAAACTTGAGCTACGGGAGAATTTCCAGTAACCGTCCTCTTTCTAGGGCTCACCACACATCGTTGTGCTGTTCTGATTCTGTCAATTAGAGGGCAATGCTCTCTCTATGGTCTGTATCATACACACACACACTCTAGCTAGTTCATTACAGACAGTATATATTTATATGCAGATGTGGTTACGATAACCACATCCCCATTTCTGTAGGGAAATTAAACACAAGAACAAACACCAGGCGTGGCACAAACCACCCTGGGGGGTTCTGGGGAGGGAGGACCTGCTCTGGCTCTCTAAGTGGTGGGGTTACATAGGCCCAGATGTTAGAGAGCAGACAGCTCTGTCTGTAGCGTTGTTTGAGTCTAAGTTGTAAATATCACAAGTGAGCGAACTCCCACCCCTTCCCTGGGAGACAATTCACCACTCCCATAGATTCATAGATATGAAGGCCAGGAGAGACCATTCTGATGACCCAGCCTGATCTCCCACCTAACACATACGAGGAAACCTCATGCAGTCGTTTTTGCATCATGCCCACAACTCCTGATTGAGCTAGTGCATATCCTTTAGAAAGGCAGCCAGGCTCGACCCACCACGTCCCTAGCTCAGTGGTTCCAATGGTTAACTACCTTCACTGTGAAAACATGTGTAATGATGCTGGTTCTGGTGGGACACAACTGAGAGTGCCAATTCAGGACAAACTGCTTAAAGAAGAGCAGTTACAGCCAAAGACTGGGGTTTCTGTGCACACCAAGGCAAACCAAACCAGCAAAACAGAGAGGACTTTGGTCTCATCCCACTGGCTAACTACAAGTCACACAAGCAATTCCCTCAGACACTCCAGTTCCCCAGTATCACCACCAGGGCCACTCGTTATGGGGACAAATGGTTATGAAAACCAATACCCCAATAAAAGAAGAGGTTCTCTCGATCCCAAAGGACCAACCCCCAGACCCTGGTCAATATACAAATCAGATCTTACCCACAAATCACGCTGTTGCCAATCCTTTAGGATCCAAAATCTAAAGGTTTATTCATAAAAGGAAAAAGATACAGATGAGAGCTAGAATTGGTTAAATGGAATCAATGACATACAGTGATGGCCAAGTTCTTGGCTCAGGCTTGCAGCAGTGATGGAATAAACTGCAGGTTCAAATCAAATCTCCGGAGAACATCCCCAGCTGGGAGGGGTCTTTCAGTCCTTGGTAAAAAGCTTCAGTATAGCGAAGTCCCTCCAGAGGTCAGAAGCAGGACTGAAGACAAGATGGAGGAGCTGCCGCAGCTTTTTACAGTCTCTTGCCATGTGATCTGTCTTTCCTTGTCCCAAAGACAAGCTGCCCCTCACACACCCTGGAAAAACCTCAGAGTTCTGTCCATAGGCACCTCCCTGCATACCTTGCTGAGTCCCAAAGTGCGTCAGCCTTCTCTCAATGGGTCAGTTGTGTCGCTGATGGTCCTTAATGTGCCATCAAGCAGGCTAAGCAGAGCTGACGCCAACTTGTCTGGTATGTCACCCAGAAGCACAGCATAAGTTTGAAATACACACAGTATACAGCCAATATTCTTAACTTTAGCGACAAAAATGATACACACATACAGACAGCATAATCATAACCAGCAAACCCTAACCTTGTCTTAGACACCTAATTTGAACCCCTTTATATAAGATTTGGTGTCACTACAGGACCTTGGTTGCAACAATGTTCTGTACGGTCTCAGTTCAAGTCAATAACATCACAACATGGCATCCAATTTCTAGTCTGAATGTGTCTGCCTTCAGGTTTTGCTTTTATCTGCCAGCTTAAAGAAATGTCGGCAATCAGAAATCTCTTCGCCATGTGAGAACATGCAGACCATGGTCAAGTCCCTCTTAACCAACCCTCGGATAAGTTAAAGAGAACGAGTTTCCTTAGTCTCTCCCTATAAAACAGGTTATCCAATACTCAGATCCTTTTCCTGGCTCTTTACTGAACCTTCTCCAATTTTTCCAACATCTTTTTTGAAGTGTGGACACCACAACTGAACACAACATACACTAATGTAGGGAAGCCATGACTATACCTGGCCATGGGTGAGCTCCCTACCTTCTCTGCCGAGGGCAACACGAGTCCTCCCATTATAGCCTACACAGGCTTCGCAGTCCCTCTGCCGGTTAGCAACAGGCCCACCTCAACCCCGGAGCCCTCCGAGAGGCTCCCTGGAGCATCCAGCCCTGCTTCACTGGACACTCGTATGTTTCACTGATCCCGAGGGAGCAGCCCAGCCCACCTTACCAGCTCCACCTGACATCACAGGATCGATTCACACACAGCCCTTAGGCATGTTTAGAGTGCAAACAAGCAGAGTTTATTTAACAAAGAGAGTCAAATGGTAGCAAATAGGAAGACTGAAAACCAATGATTACATAACAGCTAAAAGCAGAACCTGCATTGTAAACCCGGGACATATGTAACTAACGCTCACCCAGAGTCCTTGCAGTGTTCTGCAGCCAGGCCTAGCTGTGCTCTGTTTTTTATGAGGGAAGCGACGCTATCAGCTTGTCTCCTCGGTGAAGGAGAAGAGGGGAAGAGGGGTAACATCTGCCCCCCAGGGATGCTCCAACGCTCCATGGTCTTTACTCATAAACAGGGTGCTGCCCAGCTGGTTGCTGGGTTTTTTTCCTGTGTGCCTCTTTCTTGTCAATTTCACAAGCTCTTGATTAGCATTCGGCTCAGTCTGTGGACAGGCCTGCTTTCTGAAGCAGAAAATACCCAATACACACAAAACAGCTTGAGAGCGACAGAGGCAGGTCTCTTCCCTCCTGCCTGACAGGAGCAAGTTCATCCCCTTGCATGACCTGCCTTAACTCCCAGACCTTAAGCACATGATTTCCAGTAGAGATACATCATTATCTGTGTAATGATCAGATAATTAAACATAATCTGTCCATACGCTTTTCAACGATTGTGATGACCAGCGGGCTCTGGGCTCTGGGCAGAGCCCTCCCATGCCACCCTTTGTAAACTTAACCTGTACGCGTCCGACCCAGGGTATCCCTGTAAAACGCCAGCAACTCTGTGCCTCCTGTGGGTCCTGGCTCACACCTCACCCCGTGCCCTCACTCTGTGGACTCTTCCACTGGCTAATCCGTATGTGTCAGCTTGGAACCCTCCTGCCCGGACACTGCATCTGCCACCACATTCTCTTTGCCTTTAATATGGACAATTTCCATATCACATTCCTGCAGCGCTGTGCTCCAGGGCATCCCTCTGGTACATTTTTTCCTCTGTAGCTTTGCATGGAGTGTGTAATCTTGGCAGGTCAACCTGGCAAGGAAAATACCTCTTTGCAGTGCTTTGAAAGGGCCAACATTTCCTACTTTGGGGGTAGATTTTAACCAGCCCTGAACTCAGTGCTTTCTAGGGGATTCTCTGCCCTGCTCTCCCTGACCAAATCCAAGGTTTCGTCACCAGCAGAACTGTCAAGGTTCCTTCCCCACTCTGAACTCTAGGGTACAGACATGGGGACCTGCATGAAAACCTCCTAAGCTGACTTTTACCAGCTTAGGTTAAAACTTCCCCAAGGTACAAACTATTTTACCCTTTGCCCTTGGACTTCCACTGCCACCACCAAACATTTATCCGGGTTTATTTTATTAGGAAAGCGTTGTTTGGAAACGTCTTTCCCCCTAAAATCCTCCCAACCCTTGCACCCCACTTCCTGGGGAAGGTTTGGTAAAAATCCTCACCAATTTGCATAGGTGACCACAGACCCAAGTCCTTGGATCTTAGAAAAATGAAAAAAGCATTCAGTTTGTTGCCAGCACCCAGTGCCGAGAGGCTGAACAACAGCTTGAGTTGGTTCGTTACCCGGTGTGCTGCACCCAATAATCACAACGGGGTGGAGAAGCAGAAAAGTTTATTTGAAGCTTCAAAAAGGTACAGGGAGATTTGAATCTCAAATCCTGTACAACAGAGCAGGAAGTTACACAGGCTTTTATACATCCTTTTTCCCAGCATACTTATCCAATAGCAAGCTGCTCCAAGTATCCATATAGCCAGCCAATCCAGTTCCCAGCTAGTTCCCTGATTCTCTGTATCATTTGTTAAACTATACATAAAGCTGCTTTATTCAGCATTGTTCGTCCATATCTCCCCTGTTTGGCCTTGCTTAGTTTCAGGCAGTCTGACTCTGCAACATATTGTTGCAGATTCTCAGCATAACTGCTGCGAGTGCCTCCAGGCGGGGGGGGCAAGGACACTTGGGCCTAGTACGCAGAGCTGCTGCAAGTGCCTCCAGGCAGGAGGGGGGGCCAAGGACACCGGGGCCTAGTGCGAGAGGGCTTCATCGACACTTGTGGTCTTCCATCCCCTCGAATTACCTAGTGGCCATGCCCCAGTGTCCCCAACAAGTTCTTGAAAAGAAACATTTTAATAGAAGAAACAGTAAAAAAGAATCACCTCTCTAAAATCAGGATGGTAAATACCTTACAGGGTAATCAGATACAAAACATAGAGAATCCCTCTAGGCAAAACCTTAAGTTACAAAAAGACACACAGACAGGAATATTCATTCTATTCAGCACAGCTTAATTTCTCAGTCATTTAAAGAAATCATAATCTAACACATACCTAGCTAGATTACTTACTAAGTTCTAAGACTCCATTCCTGTTCTGTCCCCGGCAAAAGCATCACACAGACAGACTCTCTGTTTTTTCCTCCCCCCAGCTTTTGAAAGTATCTTGTCTCCTCATTGGTCATTTTGGTCAGGTGCCAGCGAGGTTATCCGAGCTTCTTAACCCTTTAAAGGTGAGAGAATTTTTACTCTGGCCAGGAGGGATTTTAAAGGGGTTTACCCTTCCCTTTATATTTATGACAACAACAAATTAAATTTTCTGCCCTCTCCCTTTCAGAGGAAGTTTTAATCTATTCATACGCACGATTTGCACCATTCCTCTGCTGCTGGGCTTCCTTACGTCATGTGTGACGGCATTCACCCCTTCAATCCCCTCAAACGGTCCTTCCTATAACCCTGCCTTTTTCTTCCCTCACTGGGGTCAGCACTAACGCCAAATCAGCCGTCTCAAACAACCTTTCTCCAGTACGCCCATCACACCAAACGTGCCGAGTTCCCTGACTTTTTCCAAGGGTCTGTCGCACTCAGTTCCTCATTACCTGTAAATTCTCTTTAAAATAAGTGACGTATTCTCCTACAGGCTGCCCTCTTTCCTCAGCACGGCCCTCCCCAGAGCCTCCAGTCAAATCCAAGGCTCCCCTAGCCTGCTTCCCATACAGGAGATCAAAGGGGGCAAAGCCAGTTGATTCTTGGGGAACACTTCTTTCCGCATTGAGCAAATAACGAAGTAAAACGTCCCAATCAGTCTCATGCCAGGTGACATATGTTCTTAGCGTAGCTTTTAAAAGTTCTGTTAAATCTTTCTGCAAACCCACTCGTTTCTGGGTTATAGGGAGCAGCCTTTATATGCTTTGCTCCACATCATTCCCTTGGCTTTTGAAAGACTACAGACATGGAAATTGCACCATAGCCTGTCAAGATTTCTCTGGGAAAAACCAATCTGTAAAAATGGTAAATAAAGCCGGAGCCACTGGTAAATGTATTCCAGAGCTTATTTAACCTTAGAGTTCCTTTTTTCCTAATATCATTGTTGCTAGGCGGATTTAGCACTCCCCATCCAGAAGCTTCTGGAATTGGGTGTAGTACTTTTGGGTCTCCTCCAATCAGTTCCCTGTTGCTGGGGTCAGACTCCATGAGGGAAGGGGTGAGGGCAGGTGCTTTGTGCCAGGCCCTGGGCTCTGTGCGGACTGGGAGAAGCTGGGACACAGAAGCAGGAAGCAGCCTGTTTACCCGAACGCTGAAGTATTTTCTCACAGGTGAGTGATTTTGTTACAACCGTGCAACAGGGAAGCCTGGGGAATGTTAATTACAGGGGAAATCGGGAGGGAAGATTAATTTCTTTTATTTTAATGGTGCACTTTGAATTTTTGTGATTTTAGCCCAACTGTTTAAAGTACATTGTCTCAACGAGTGTGAGTCACCAACTTTTCTGGTAACGTGATCATGGGGAAGAGTCATTTACGTAGTGCTCTTCTCAGTAAGAGAGTTGGGTTTTGAAAATTGATATACTTCACGGGGTGGTTGGTTAACCAATTCTCTGACTGGCTAAGCGTGATTTCAGCAGAGGAGGAGGAAGAGTCTGCACAGATTCCAACTGAAGATTCCTGCAGGAAAGTGGAGGGAAGATGTTGCTTTTGACTCGGCAGACTGTCTAGATTTAATGATTAGAGACTTTACCTGAGACTCCGGTAAACTCAAGCTAAGCTTTCAGTTGTTCTGTGATGCTGGTAAGCCAAGTGCCAACTCTGGTAAGCCAAGTGCCAGCTGAAAACTGACAAACTCTCAGCTGGACGCCAGGCCAATTCACTTCTTTGCAAGTATAGAGGAAACTGATGGTTGAATGGATAAGAATCTATTTGGTGTTGAAATGTCCTGACAACTAATGGGATGGTGCATGCATTGTTTTCACCTATCTGTACCCAGTTAGAATGTAATAGCAAACATTTACATTGTGTATACCCCTGTAACTACATAACCCATCCAATGAGAAAGAAGCCTTGAGTTATGCAAATGAAGAAATTAAAGAGGAAGGTGTGAATTCTTCTGCATTTGAAAGCAAGTGGCCGTTGAGTGTTTTCATCAAAGACCTGACATGCATTCTTCTCTCTCTGCCATCAGAGAAAGAGCCCACAGAGGTTGTGACTCTGTCAGCTTCTTTTCTGTGAGAAGAAACTATAAGTATGGACACAAGGAAAAATTCTTCATCTCTGGACAGGTTGGATTCTCACAGGCAGAATAACCGAATGAGAAGAAGAGTTACTCTGGGTAGCCCTAAAAGACTTTTGGGAAACTGCCAATTTCCCAAATCTCTGCTACCTTTAGGAATTATAAACTGTGACTAACCTGTACATATATTTTTATCTGCTTTAACATCTCAATAACTCCCCTTCCTTTTTCTTAGTTAATAAACTTGAGTTAGAATTGACTTTAGAATTGACTCTCAGCGTTGTCTTTGGTGGGAGATCTGGGATGCAAATCGACCTGGGTGAGTGTGGGACTGGTTGTAATGTGAGTATTTTGTGATTTTTGCTGGAAGTCACCACCATTTATCACACAGTCCAGTTTGCCTGGCAGCCACGATAGATTGGAGTCTCTCAGGGGACTGTCTGTAATTCCAATATAAAACTACCGTAGTACTTTGGGAGTTCACTTGGTACTGGGTTGGTGAAATCTAATTATAGAACATACCACCAGCTAGGGTCTCCACCCTGCTTTTTGACACTCTGCCCTGAGGACACCACGAGTGGTCATGAGTCTCTCCAGACAGCATCTCATGTGCATTCATTTTTTTTCCAAAGTGAAGAACTGTGCATTTGTTTTTACTTTTCTCCTTTTCCCTCTCTTTAATAAGAGTCTCTTTGACAATAAGCTGTGAGCCCATGACTAGCAAGACAACTAAAAGTAATACCCGAAAGAAAACTCTGGCTGGTATAAGTTATTGGTGTCTCAGTGATAGGGAAATCTGTATTAATGTAAACCATCCATGGACCCAGCTCTATTCATGTATTACCAGCAGAGGTATGTTTAGGCAGGGGTTCTCACAACAACATTTTTGGTCTCCTCCAAGTTCAGCCACTCACTCTTGCTGATGGCTGCTCTGACAAAACTGTCTCTCTGTCCCTTCCTCCTCCAGCTCTTCAGCGAGAGCCCACCCCAGGAACCATCTGATCACCTGCAGCGTCCCAGGCTCCCCTTTTCCCAACCAGGTGTAAGCAGGGCAGATGACCAGGAGAACATCCACAAAGCAAATGTCAGAACCACCTCCACGAACAAGAGCTGTGTCCGGTGCCATGCACACTGACCCACATGTATCTGGGACTGCCCAGAGCTCCTGACGAGGTGCATGGTGCGTGGTGCAAATCAATGCTGGAGGCTCCAGTGCAAACACCAGGGTGGTACATCTCACTGCCCTTGGAACAGCTATTCTGAAGTGTTCGTGTGTTCCTGATGATAATGTAGTATTCTGGCTTATATATATGCCTGAGATAGAATTTTGGGTCTTCTTTGTTCATTTGAATTTTTTATATTTTTATATTCTTACCAATAAGTGTCAACAAAGAACAAAGACACTGTGTTCACAAATAGATGGAGGCGGGTGGAGGGGCGGAAGAGATACAGCTGAAGTGTAGCTGGGTATGGTGGGAGTGTATTATATTAGTGTACACTTGAAGGACAGTCCTGCTTCAAACTCCTCTCCTGAGATAAGGTCAAGCAGCCAGTCTGGAGGGGAATGGGCATAGGAAACACTAAAAGGCCAAAGAAATGCCTGTCCCTGACTGAATCACAACCTCACTCCTTACCCCTCCCCTGGGATACAAAAAATGTGGGAGCAAATCCCCCAGACCTAACACTTACCATAAATTGTAAGAGGTGGGACCAAGGGCATGCACTACAGGTATAATGATACCTATAAGGGACTGGGACACTGGGGAAAAGGCTCTTCTCCCACCCAGAGCTATGGATATGCTTCCTTGAATTAATCCCAATCAACATCATATTGCCTGCACTTCAGACTTCTGATCTTCTGCTCTCCACCTGCATGATAGGAACCAGGGAAAGGGGGAAGGGAAAGCTCTTACCAAGCAACAACAACTGGACACTGCAGGGAGGGACTGCTGCTTTCCCCGCCCCCAATCCCTGCCCATGCTTTGGGGGTTGTCAGGGCTGCAAAAAACTCCCTTGGTGGCCTCATTTCAGAAATGCATGTTAATCATAGAATCATAGAATATCAGGGTTGGAAGGGACCTCAGGAGGTCATCTAGTCCAACCCCCTGCTCAAAGCAGGATCAATCCCCAATTAAATCATCCCAGCCAGGGCTTTGTCAAGCCTGACCTTAAAAACTTCTAAGGAAGGAGATTCCACCACCTCCCTAGGTAATGCATTCCAGTGTTTCACCACCCTCCTAGTGAAAAAGTTTTTCCCAATATCCAACCTAAATCTCCCCCACTGCAACTTGAGACCATTACTCCTCGTTCTGTCATCTGCTACCACTGAGAACAGCCTAGAGCCATCCTCTTTGGAACCCCCTTTCAGGTAGTTGAAAGAAGTTATCAAATCCCCCCTCATTCTTCTCTTCCGTAGACTAAACAATCCCAGTTCCCTCAGCCTCTCCTCATAACTCATGTGTTCCAGTCCCCTAATCATTTTTGTTGCCCTCCGCTGGACTTTTTCCAATTTTTCCACATCCTTCTTGTAGTGCGGGGCCCAAAACTGGACACAGTACTCCAGATGGGGCCTCACCAGTGTTGAATAGAGGGGAACGATCACATTCCTCGATCTGCTGGCAATGCCCCTACTTATACATCCCCAAATGCCATTGGCCTTCTTGGCAACAAGGGCACACTGTTGACACATACCCAGCTTCTCGTCCACTGTCACCCCTAGGTCCTTTTCCGCAGAACAGCTGACGAGCCATTCGGTCCCTAGTCTGTGGAGGTGCATGGGATTCTTCCGTCCTAAGTGCAGGACTCTGCACTTGTCCTTGTTGAACCCCATCAGATTTCTTTTGGCCCAATCCTCCAATTGGTCTAAGTCCCTCTGTATCTTATCCTTACCCTCCAGCATATCTACCTCTCCTCCCAGTTTAGTGTCATCTGCAAACTTGCTGAGGGTGCAATCCACACCATCCTCCAGATCATTTATGAAGATATTGAACAAAACCGGCCCTAGGACCGACCCTTGGGGCACTCCACTTGATACTGGCTGCCAATTAGACATGGAGCCATTGATCACTATCTGTTGAGCCCGACAATCTAGCCAGCTTTCTATCCACCTTATAGTCCATTCATCCAACCCATACTTCTTTAACTTGCTGGCAAAAATACTGTGGGATACTGTGTCAATAGCTTTGCTAAAGTCAAGGAACAACATGTCCACTGCTTTCCCCTCATCCACAGAGCCAGTTATCTCGTCATAGAAGGCAATTAGATTAGTCAGGCATGATTTGCCCTTGGTGAATCCGTGCTGACTGTTCCTGATCACTTTCCTCTCCTCTAAGTGCTTCAGAATTGATTCCTTGAGGACCTGCTCCATGATATTTCCAGGGACTGAGGTGAGGCTGACTGGCCTGTAGTTCCCCGGATCCTCCTTCTTCCCTTTTTTAAAGATGGGCACTACATTAGCCTTTTTCCTGTCATCCAGGACTTCCCCTGATCGCCATGAGTTTTCAAAGATAATGGCCAATGGCTCTGCAATCACATCCGCCAACTCCTTTAGCACTCTCGGATGCCCCATGGACTTGTGCATGTCCAGCTTTTCTAAATAGTCCTGAACCACTTCTTTCTCCACAGAAGGCTGGTCACCTCCTCCCCATGCTGTGCTGCCCAGTGCAGTAGTCTGGGAGCTGACCTCGTTCGTGAAGACAGAGGCAAAAAAAGCATGGAGTACATTCGCTTTTTCCACATCCTCTCTCACTAGGTTGCCTCCCTCATTCAGTAAGGGGCCCACACTTTCCTTGGCTTTCTTGTTGTTGCCAACATACCTGAAGAAACCCTTCTTGTTACTCTTAACATCTTTTGCTAGCTGCAACTCCCGGTGTGATTTGGCCTTCCTGATATCACTCCTGCATGCCCGAGCAATATTTTTATACTCCTCCCTGGTCGTTTGTCCAATCTTCCACTTCTTGTAAGCTGCTTTTTGTATTTAAGATCAGCAAGGATTTCATTGTTAAGCCAAGCTGGTCGCCTGCCATATTTACTATTCTTTCGACACATCGGGATGGTTTGTCCCTGGAACCTCACTAAGGATTCTGGAAAATACAGCCAGCTCTCCTGGACTCCTTTCCCTCTCATGTTATTCTCCCAGGGGATCTGTTAGCCGACAGCCAAGGATGTTTGTTGAGGTGCCAGCTATGCCCGTTTATACCATCCGTGACTTTAACCGCTAGGACGCACTGTCCCTTCGCGGCGGGCAGCCCGGGCTAGGCTGATGGATGCCCCAAGGTCCTAACCACCCGTGACTTTAACTGCTAGAGCTCAGAGCTCCTTCGCAGCGGGCAGTCAATACTGACTGACAGGTGCCCCAATGGCAGCACTAAGAGCCTCTCCACACCCGTGACTTTAACTGCTAGAGCTCAGAGCTCCTTCGCATCGGGCAGCCAGGATTGACTGACAGGTGCCCCAAGAGTTTGCCCCGTGGAGGCGGCACAACTCAACGCTAGGCTCTTAGTACTCTCACCTAATGGCCAGGCTTTAGAGCCAAAACGGCTGAGGTTCTTTAATTGTGTCGGCTGCTTTACAGTAAACCAGAGAAAACAAGTCAGGCTTATGCACAAATGGTTACCAAAATTTATTAAGCTAGATTCTAATCATGTGGTTACAAAATTGCTAGTGCCTACTTATTTAAATGTAGAGATGTTACACACACAAACAAGTTACAAAACTGAAGCCACAATCCCAAAGAAAGAAAACAAAGTATAGAGCTCTATTTCAAAATATGTGTACACTAAAGATAGGAGATCAGGTGTGGGTGCTTCTTACCCTCCTTGCATCTCTCGATTCCAGCGGTGCCAAGCCAGGATCGGTCACTCAATTCCGCGGAAAGACGAATAAGGGACAAGGCTTAGGGACCCTCTTAGCTGCAGAAGCCTTGGGAGGCTGTCACTTATCTGACCAGCAGATAGATAGTGAAAAGCACTCAAAAATCATGGTGCTGTAGGTCCCCTACTTATACCTCTGTACTCCTTTATTCTCTTTCTCCTTTCTTATGCCAAATTGAGGCTGCTCTGTCTGGGTGACCCCAGTTTTCGCAAGAGTAGTTTACACTTGCAAGGGAGAGAAACAATAAGTTTCGACTACTGGACATTCCTTTTATTAGGGTAAATATTTTCCCACCTAGGATGTTGGTGTGTGTGCATCACGCTACTTAGTAGGGGCTAAGAGCCATGTCTGTCACAGAGCCTCTGCCTGCTGTGAGCTTAATTGTTGTATATGTTCCCAGAGGCACATTGTAGCAGCACACCTGTGCTTTCACAGCTTCAAAGGCTGTGCTGGAATATAGGTTAAGTGCCCTGTTCCGGCTTCCTCCTGTGTTTCCAGCAATGCTGGTCGGGGGGGGGGGGGGGGGGGGGCTGGCTGGCTGGCTGGCTACAGGATCTTGACAACAGTTCCCTGAGGGAGTCAAAGTCTGCTTTTCTGAAGTCCAGGGTCCGTATTCTGCTGCTCTCCTTTCTTCCTTGTGTCAGGATCCTGAACTCGACCATCTCATGGTCACTGCCTCCCGGGTTCCCATCTACTTTACATTCCCCTACTAATTCTTCCCAGTTTGTGAGCAGCAGGTCAAGAAGAGCTCTGCCCCTAGTTGATTCCTCCAGCACTTGCACCAAGAAATTGTCCCCTACCCTTTCCAAAAACTTCCAGGATTGTCTGTGCACCGCTGTATTGCTCTCCCAGCAGATATCAGTGTTAAGGTTCTAGTCAACTATTCATGATTCCTCGCCTCCAAATTTGGGGCTGTTTTTCCATTCAAAAAAACTTTGCCTTTCCCTTTCATTAACAAACATTGCTTTGTTAAGGATGCTGAACTAGTGTACATCAGTCCAGTTCCATAGACTTCAATGATATTCTGTGCCCTACAATTGAGGGAAGTCATTTTATGCTGTTCAGGTTAGAAGAAATCCTGGTGAGGGTAAATTTTGCACCTTAAAATCATTCTAATTCTGGCTAAAAAAGTTTGTCGAAGAAGGGGCTTGCAGAATGCCCAAGGTTGATAAGACTTACAATTAATCCCACAGCAATCTGGCCATTGAAGAAGTTTTTTTTAACTCTGTCTCTCTTGTGCTTTTTCCTTTTCTTTATTAGCTGAAGTCTCACACGAGACCCAGTTCTCTTGGCTGTTCATTGGATGGAGCTGCAATGGCTGATGGTTCCCATTGATTACACTGTATATTAGATAGCAGCAGCTGTGGGTAGAGGTGCAGAAAGGTTTTCTCTAACCCAGGTTGGCTAAAGTGCCTTCCTTCAATCTCAAGTTGAGGGAACTGTCCTCCTTTACACTGGATCAGCATCTACCCATCAACTTGAAAATATATAGAAAAGGGAAATGCAAAGGTTCATTGAATGAAAATCAAAGAGCCGCAATTTCAGAGGCGAGGACTCATGAACTGAGCACTGTACTGACATCTGAGACCTTGACATGCATTTTTAAAGTGAAGCCAATCTTCAAGATTGGAACATCTAAGCCTAGTAAAAAGTTACTACTGTTCTAATAATACACCTCTTTGGCCATATAAAACATGAGGTGTGTTTTGTGAAGTGCTTTGAAATGCTTAGATCAGAGGAAGCTTCAGACAATCCACCCTTCATGTTACAAGTCTACCTGTTTGCCAAGGGGGGAAACGGAGGCACATTCAGGTGACGGTCAGACAGGGTGTGATTGGCAGAGTCAGAAATGAACCCCAGTAGTTGGGACTACTCATGCCAAACACTTACCTCTATCTCTTGAACCCTACTGGATACTTACCATTCATGGCTTCCAAAGACATCAGTTACCAGAGAGTAACTCTTGGAGAGGCTCATTCTGGTTATTTTTTTATTTTGTTTTGATGTTTTTTGGGAGAAATTTGGGGATAAACATCTTCTCACCTAAGTGTGAACAACGATTGTCCATCTAGAGTCTTGCCATGCACTTTAACTCCCTTTCTTTGAAGGTGTTGGCTCCGTAGTGGGTATTTCCACTTGAGCAGATTTAAATTCTCTTGTACCAAAATTTGTATTACTACGCCGCACGTGAACAAACTTGAAATATACACACTTGTAACTCCTTTGGACCATTATTATCCTCATGTATAAAGAAGGCCATGTTAGCGAAACAAGCTACCCTGTGTGTTGTTTAACAAACGTGAAGGAATTCATTACCATTGGGTTACTCTGACCATTAGAGAGATGTGTAAAGAGTAAACAAAGAATGAATTTACTGCGGAGGTGGATTATCGAGCAATTAAATTACCAGCAGAGCATCTGACTCTGTATAAGCAGAAGCCACCCTTTCTCTAGCCTTTTTATGAGGGACACAGGCAATTTGCGGGGCTAGGTTGTAAGATTTCTGGGTTTGCCTTTTGCATTGTGATTTTATGTTTGTAAGCAGAGTATGGATTATTGTTTGCTCCCTGGTACAATATTCTGGTTGGCTTCTACCTCATCATTTCTGCTGCTGAATCCTGCCAAGCGAATTGCAATTATGCCCCTTTCAAGGTGAAGGATTATAGCAGCATGGCGGAAGCTATGTTCTGACAGCTAATAAGAGGCGTCCTGCATCTTGGCAGGGGGTTCGACCTGATGAGCCTTGCAGTTCCTTCTAACCCCCAGGTCCGATGACATGTATTTGAAAGAAGCCTTATTAAGGGTGCAGGAACAAACCACCTCGAAGTGCAGAAAGATTAGCAAATATGGCAGGTGACCAACTTGGCTAAACAGAGAAATCTTCAGTGAGCTTAAACGCAAAAAGGAAGCTTACAAGAAATGGAAACTTGGACAGATGACTAGGGAGGAGTCTAAAAATATTGCTCAAGCCTGCAGGCGTCTAATCAGGAAGGCCAAAACATGACTGGAGTTGTGAAGGGATGTGTAGGGTAACAAGAAGGTTTCTATACGTAGCAAGAAGAAGAAGGTCAGGAAAAGTGTGGGACCCTTAATGAATGGGGGTGGCAACCAAGTGACAGATGATGTGGAAAAAGCTGACGTACTCAATGCTTTTTTTGCCTCAGTCATTCCAGACAAGGTCAGCTTCCAAACTGCTGTCCTGGGCAGCACAGTATGGGGAGGAGGTGAGCAGCCCTCAGTGGTAAAAGAACAGGTTAAGAATTATTTAGAAAAGCTGGCTATGCACAAGTCCATGGGTCCAGATCTAAGCGTCCGAGGATGCTGAGGGAATTGGCTGAGTGATTGCAGAGCCATTGGCCATTATCTTTGAAAAGTCACAGCGATCTGGGGAGATCCTGGATGACTGGAGAAAGGCAAATATAGTGCAAATCTTTAAAAAGGGGAAGAAGGAGAACCCAGGGAACTACAGAACGGTCATAGATTGGATGAATGGACTATAAGGTGGATAGAAAGCTGGCTAGATAGTCGGGCGCAAGTGGTATTGATGACTAGCTGGCAGCCAGTATCAAGCAGAGTGCCTCAGGGATCAGTCTTGGGACCGGTTTTGTTCAACATCTTTATGAATGATCTGGATGATGGGAGGATTGCACCCTCAGCAGGTTTGCAAATGACACTAAGCTGGGGGAGAGGTAGATACACTGGAGGGTAGGGATAGGGTCGAGAGTGACCAAGACAAATTGGAGGATTGGGACAAAAGAAATCTGATGAGGTTCAACAAGGACAAGTGCAGACTTCTGCACTTAGGACAGAAGAATCCCATGCACCGCAAGAGGCTGGAGACCGACTGGCTAAGCAGCAGTTCTGCACAAAACGACCTGGGGATTACAGTGGACGAGAAGCTGGATATGAGTCAACAGTGTGCCCTTGTTTCCAAGAAGGCTAAGGGCCTATTGGGCTGCATTAGTAGGAGCATTGCCAGCAGATCGAGGGAAGTGATCATTCCCCTCTCTTCCGCACTGGTGTGGCCACATCTGCAGTATTGTGTCCAGATTTGGGCCCCACACTGTAGAAATGATGTGGAGAAATTGGAATTGGAAAGTCCAACGAAGAGCAACAAAAATGATTCAGGGGCTGGGGCACATGACTGATAAGGTGAGGCGGAGGGAATTGGGCTTGTTTAGTCTGCAGAAGAGAAGAGTGAGCGGGCATTTGATAGCAGCCTTCAACAACCTGAAGGGGGGTTCCAAAGAGGATGGAGCTCGGCTGTTCTCAGTGGTGGCAGATGACAGAACAAGGAGCAATGGTCTCAAGTTGCAGTGGGGGAGGTCTACGTTGCATATGAGGAAACACTATTTCACTAGGAGGGTGGTGAAGCACTGGAATGGGTTACCAAGAGAAGAGGTGGAATCTCCATCCTGAGACACTTTTAAGGCCCGTATTGACAAAGCCCTGGCTGGTATAATTTATTTAATGTTGATCCTGCTTTGAGCAGGGGGTTGGACTAGATGACCTCCTGAGGTCTCTTCCAACCCTAATCTTCTATAAGTCGATGACTCTATGATTCTGGAGAGGCCAGGCCCCTCCCACCAAAGTGTGGAGACAGAAGAAGGTACCAGGCTGGGGTGATTGTGAAATGGGATCGTGCTGTGCTTCAGTGTGTGCCAATCCCCTGGTCACGGTGGCGAGATGGACACAGGGAAGGGTGTGAGGAACAGACTGGCTGGGTCACAGCCCTGAATGCGACAAGCACAGGTCACAGTGGACATGCGTCTTTGCCAGTGGATACCCCACCAGCAGCCCCAATGCAGCTCTGCACCCACTGGTCTCTTCACCTGGACAGTCAATGGCCTGTATTTTTAGCTGACTTGGCACAAGTGAAAATTGTCCTGAGCCCAAAATTAGAGGCCTTTGAAAAGAGAAGCCCGGGTGTGGCCAGCATCGTGGGCCAGGCCGTGCTGCAGGTGTCGGCTCCCTGGCGTGTGAGTGTACCTTGCTGACCAGGTAAAGGAGCGTGATCCTAGTGAGTCACAGGGAGACTCCTTACCCTGTTCTCTGTAACAAGGATTGAATCAGGCTGAGGCAGGAAGAAGGAAGGGCAGGTCCCAGTCACAGGACCACACAGCTAAAGGAGGGAGCCGGGCGTGTTTTATCCCTGCTGAGTGCTGACTAAAACCCTCCCTGTGCCGGGCTTTGCCCTCGGGCACCCTCTAGCAGTCCCTCACCCCTGAGCTCAACCCTGGCTCCACCCCGCTCCTCCTTGGCCCCCTTCTCCCTCTGCCTCCAGATGTGTGATCCCCCTGCCCCCGTGCAGTCAGTTACCGCCCCCAGCTCAGACCCTGCCCAGCCCCCACAATTTGCCCCCCTTAACCATTTTAATCACCAGCCAGCACAGCAGCATCAGCAGATGTTACTGATCAATGAGCACGCTCACGAGGAGCCAAGCAGCGCTCAGCACCTGGCCGGCCAGCCGCACCGTTAGCATCCTAGTGACAGGGAGCCTGCTATTGCCTGGGGCCATGGGCCTGTGATCCTGTGGACATGGGGGGCTTGGAGTCCCCTGGGCTCCATCTGGAGGCTGTTGGGTCCGATCCTGTTCGGGTTGGGTGGGGGGGGGCGGAGGCCAATACACTTGCCCCATTTTTGCACCCCAGTAGCTCTATGCCCTCGGCGGCTGACCCATTCGCCCCTCCCTCGTTACCGCCCTGCCTGTGGTAGGGTTGGATTTCTGTTCCTGCAACCTATCCCAGGTGACCTTCTTCTCAACGTGTCTCTGTTTCTAGGCCGATCAAACAGAGAGAGTCAGGGTGTGAAGGCTGGAAGTTCTTCAGCAACCTCAGGACTCCCGAGTTCAAAGCCCCTCACAAACACTCGCTGGTGTTTCACATACGCAAAGGGTTCTAGTCTTAGAATATTAATAAATGGTTGTTGGGATTAGACACCTCTGCACTGAGTAACACAGTCACTTTAACAATTTGGAGGCCAAGCTCTCATGGCGTTCTGTTAATCACGTCATAACTGAAAGCCACACAACTTGGGGCTATTTCGTTTTCATTCAAATGAAGTTTTGCATTTGGTATTTTTAAAACATTTTAATTGGAAAATGAAGGCGCCCCCTTGGTGTCAATCAGCATGGTTGCTTCAACTTCACAGAGGTTCAGGGCCTCACAATCAAAGGAAGACTCCTCGGCCTCATTCCCTGGTTATGGAACCCACCCATGCAGAAATCTGTTTGCTGGGCTCCGTCAGCTGTGCTGTCTCACAAGATGTCCTTTTCTTGGCTGCTCCTGGATGAAGAGATCCTGACAAAAAAGAGCACTGCTTCCTCTCGGTCTCCGCCATCCCTCCCCTTGACCCATCAGCAAACCAGGTCTAGGCAGCCCTTTGAGACGACATTGGTCCAATGTTAGTGTTAGGGGCTTATTCCTTCACCCACTTACTTCCCTGGTTCTTCTCGCATGAACAGACAGCTATAATACCCAATTGACAGGGAATGAGGAACTGAGTGCGACAGACCCGTGGAAAAAGTCAGGGAACTCAGTACGTTCAGTGTGATGGGCGTCCTGGAGAAAGGTCGTTGGACACGGCTGATTTGGCGTTAGTGCTGACCCCAGTGAGGGAAAACACAAGGCAGGATTATAGGAAGGACCGTTTGAGGGGATTGAAGGGGTGAATGCCGTCACACATGACATAAGGAAGCCCAGCAGCAGAGGAACAGTGCAAACCATGCATATGAATAGATTAAAGCTTCCTCTGAAAGGGAGAGGGCAGAAAATTTAATTTGTTGTGCAGGTGAAGAAACCTTGGATTTGGTCAGGGAGAGCAGAGCAGAGAATCCCCTAGAAAGCACTGAGGTCAGGGCAGGTTAAAATCCACGCCCAAAGCAGGAAACGCTGGCCCTTTCAAAGCACCGCAAAGAGGCACAGAGTTGCTGGCGTTTTACAGGGATACCCTGGGTCGGACGCATACAGGTTAAGTTTACAAAGGGTGGCATGTTTGGGCTCTGCCCAGAGCCAAGAGCCCACTGGTCATCACAATCGTTGTAAAGCATATGAACAGATTATGTTTAATTATCTGATAATTACACAGATAATGATGTATCTGTTCTAGAAATCTTGTGCTTAATGTTAGGGGGCTTATTCCTTCACCCACTTACTTCCCTGGTCCTTCTCGCATGAACAGAGATCAACAATACCCGAAGTCCAAAGGTGCAAACAATTCAATATTTATTGAGGTGAACTTCCAGCCAGCATGATTCCAGTTTCCTTCCTTAGTGTCACCCTTCCCAGCTCTGACTCCACAGAGGCTTACCTGTGTCCCTGTTCCCATTTCCCCCTTTAGCTAACCATGCTTCCAATTTCCCCACCCGCATTCTCTGCTCCCATTTCCCCCCCACACACACACCCACCCACTTCCTGATTGATTGCAGACTATATAGTAAAACTTGAGTTCTGCTTAGCTATACCTGAACCAATCATTTTACTGAAATGTAACTAACCAATCCTAACATAGTGTAACATGATTATGTAACCAATTATATCCCACCACCTTCATTAGTTTACACCCAGCAAAATGTATTGTACAGCAGACAGGAACAATCACAGAACCAAAGAGACATTGTACAGACAAACAATGGGGAAATGGGGACTACAGTGATAGAACAAACACAGAAATGAGGATTTCCCATCCCAGCTATTGATAAGTGAGTTCTTGCCAGACAGGATGCTATCTAACGAAGTTTCCTTTTACATCTTCTAGGCACTTCCCGTTCTCTGGAGGCAATAGGCATTATCAGGACAGGACTGTATTCCTAACAGCCCAAGAGCACCTTATTTTGATGTGACTCGTTTGGAATGTGAGGATGTGACCGGTCGCTTCCCAGCTTATGGCTGCCTCTGCTCCCTTGCCAAAGGCCTTAGCCTAAGAACAGGGCCTCAGACTGTCACAGTAAGAGAAGGACCTTACACTGGCAGACACTGATTTTGATTCTTTCTTTTATACCTCGCACCAGCCAAGTGATAAGAACACACCTAAATTCTTAGAGTATAGGCCTTTACAGACAGGCCTTAATATCTATATCCTAACACTTAATGTCTGGGAGTTAAGGCAGGTCAGAAAAAGGGATGAACTTGCTCCTGTCAGTCAGGAGGGAAGAGACCTGCCTTTGTCGCACTCAAGGTGGTCCTGTGTTTACTGGGTATTTTCTGCTTCAGAAAGCAGGCCTGTCCACAGACAGAGCCGAATGCTAATCAAGAGCTTGTGAAATCACCAAGAAAGAGGCACACAGGAAAAAAACCCAACAACCAGCAGGGCAGCACCCTGTTTATGAGTAAAGACCATGGAGCGTTGGAACATCCCTGGGGGGCAGAGTTTATCCCTCCCCCTGGCATCCTTCATCGAGCACACAAGCTGATAGCGTCGCTTCCCTCATGAAAAACAGAGCACAGCTAGGCCTGGCTGCAGAACATTGCAAGGGCTCCGGCTGAGAGTTAGTTACATAGGTCCAGGTTTTACAATGCAAGTTCTGCTTTTATCTGATATGTAACCATTGGTTTCCAGTATTCCTATTTGCTACCATTTGACTCTCTTTGTTAAATAAACTCTGCTTGTTTTCACTCTGAACGTGCCTAAGGGCTGTGTGTGAAGCGGTGCCGTGATGTCAGGTGGAGCTGGTAAGGTGGGCTGTGCTGTTCCTTTGGGAGCAGTGAACCATACGAGTGTCCAGTGGAGCAGATTTGCACGCTCCAGGGAGCTCTTCGGAGGGCTTGGGGGTTGAGGTGGGCCTCTTGCTATCCTCCACAGCACTTGAGACTCCTCCCAGCTCGGTATCATCTGCAAACTTTATAAGTGTACTCTCTGTGCTATGATCTAAATCATTGATGAAGATATTGAACAGAATCAGATCCAGAACTGATCTCCGGGGGATGCAACTTGATGTGCCCTTCCAGATGGAGTGTGGACCCCTGCTAAATACTCTCTGGGAATGGTTTTCAACCAGTTATGCACCCACTTTATCCTAGCCCCATCTAAGATGTATTTTCCTCGTTTCTTTATGAGAAGGTCAGGCAAGAGTGTATCAAAAGCCTTATGAAAAATTAAGATAGACCACATCTACTGCTTCCCCACTATCCACGAAGCTTTTCAATCTGTAAAAGAAATCGATTAGGTTGTTTTCACAGATCTTGTTTTTGATGTGTCCATGCTGTTACTTATCACCTTATTATCTCTAGGTGTCTGGAAATTGATTCCTTAATTATCTCCTCCATTCTGTTTCACAACTCCTGTAGGTGACTTTGGCGTAGTTTCGTTTTGCTATCTGGGTAGAACTGAGGTAGGCAGAAGTAAGGCAGTCAGTTGTGTTTGCAACATGCTTGTGAAATCAACTTTTGGTCCTGTCATTTCACCAAGGAGTGGAGGTTTATGATGGCCAGTAGATGAATACATGAGGGAAGAGAGTCAGAAGAAGATGAATTGAACTGAGTTTTCTTGGTGCAATGACATCCAACACCTCAATGTGAAGCTGAATTGTTTTGCCCCATTGCCCTAAATCTTGTCAGCTCATCTCCAGCATTGCAAAGTGAGTATAAAGTTGGTCAAGTCAAGGAGGAGAGCTGGTTGAATTTACACCTCTCACTAGGTTGAGTTAACATTACTTTGTTAAAACAGGTAAGGCAAGGGGGACCTGCACCCCAGTACAGGAAACCCAACAGAATGCTGTAAACTACTTCAAAGGCTGAATTCTCCTATCGCTCCAGGGCTTCAAAAAGTCACCTCTTGAGAAGTGCCTGAAGCTGCTGGCTCTTCAGGGATGAATTGTATCCAGGGCAATGTTGAAAGAAGGAGGGATGAACAAGGAGAACCAGAAGACGGATATTATGATGCATCAGCATTTTTAATGCGAGTGACATTTGCAATATACAGGTACAGGAAAAATACAAGAGCAGAAAGAACGTAATTTCAGTTTTTCAAGAAAGGCTGTGACCGATCACCCACCTCAATGGGACGTTCTTCACACAAGATGTGCTTTTTTCTTGTTGCAGCTGCAGAGGTGGACAAACATGTCCCCTTCGCAACCATTTTCAGTAACTTTTATTCCCTCAGTCAGTGGGAAGTGAGACAATGGAATACAGAAGAAGAGGACTGCTCAACTTCTCAGTTAAATGTCTGGCGCAGAGAAGGTCAAAGCGACAGTGTAAGGATACGTATTGATGGAAAGGATAGAACAGACGGGGTCTAATTGTGCTTCACAGCCAGGTCACATTTTCCCATGCTCAAGGGAGTTAAAATGATAATAAATGTAACTGATCCTTGTCTGAAGGCCCCTATTTTCTTTAAACTGCGGAATAAGTATAAACAGCCTGCGTGTTATTCAGAATGAGTCCACAGGTGAAAGCGAGAATCAGCACTTGTCTGGCAAAGCCTTGGCAGAAAGAGTCATAAAGCGTAACATTAGAAATGCAGCATGGTTATCAGACCCAGGTGCTCAGCACACACAGCTCCTACTGAACTCAACTGGAGCCAAGTTTGCACAGCACTTCTGAAAGCCATGCCCAAAAGGTCAGGGGTGAATCTGTTTCTTGCTGTTCAATTCCTGGTTCTTCCTTCATCCACGGAACTTCTTGCTGGGTTTAACATGGCCCACAGCTTCCACTGAGGTACCTATGGCGAGATACCCTGGAACCACATATTCCCCCAGAACCATAACCACCCAGGGAACTGCCTAATTCCCCATAACCACCGTATCCCCCTAAACCAGACAATCCTCCGTACTGGCCTCCAGAGCCGTACAATCCCCCCAAACCGAATGAGCCTCCGAAACCGGCTCCGACCACAGGTGCTCCTATGGCTCCCACTCCAGTGTGCTGAGGGAAAGTGCTGAGAATTGGCCCCGGGAGGGTCACAACAACCGGTGAGGGTCTGATCAGCACTTCGGAGTCAGGGCACTGCCGAATGCACGGCACGTTGTAGCTGTCAGTGACTGGACTGGGCCGGGCCACCCCGCATTCTGGATTGCACAGGCTGGAGAAACTCATCTTTCAGGGATGGAGGTAAACCTGAAAGACACACCAGGGACATCAGGAAGTATTGTTGACTCACAAGCTTTTGGAAAATCAAAGAACTACACTGTGATACTAGAATCAAGTGGTTTTCACACAGAGGTTAAATCCTCAAACGACAGGAAGTGATTACCGTGGTCCCAGTCCTGTTCTCTTTGAGTAATGTCTAAAATCAACACAGAATCCCAGGGGTCCAGCACAGAAATTGTGACACTTCTTCTAGTCAGTGTTTTTCAGAAAAAGCCATTGAGAGGGCTGAGGGGGCCGGCTGGAAGGGAAGTTTAGTGCAAGTGGACAAGAGGTGTAGAAAGAGAATATAGGAAGAAATACATGGCCATGAAGACAGGGACTTCGTCCACTCTTCCTTTCTCTCTGGGGCCCACACGAGCTTTGAAGCTTCTCTTCCACCAGCCCTTGTACCTTCTCTTTACTCTAGTCCCTGGTGTGTGTTTCAGGTTTACCTCCATCCCTGAAAGATGACTTTCTCCGGCCTGTGCAATCCAGAATGTGGGGTGGCCCGGCCTAGTCCAGTCACTGGCAACCACAACGAGCCATGCGTTAGGCAGTGCCCTGACTCCGAAGTGCTTATCAGACCCTCACTGGTTGTTGTGACCCTCCCGGGACCAATTCTCAGCGCTTTCCCTCAGCACACTGGAGTGGGAGCCGTAGGAGCACCTGTGGTCGGAGCCGGTTTCGGGGGCTCATTCGGTTTGGGGGGATTGTACGGCTCTGGAGGCCAGTACGGAGGATTGTCTGGTTTAGGGGGATATGGTGGTCATGGGGGATTCGGCGGTTCCCTTGGTGGTTATGGTTCCTGGGGAATATGTGGTTCCGGGGTATCTCGCCATAGGTACCTCAGTGGAAGCTGTGGGCCATGTTAAACACAGCAGGAAGATCCGTGGATGAAGGAAGAACCAGGAATTGAACAGCAAGAAACAGATTCACCCCTGACCTTTTGGGCATGGCTTTCAGAAGTGCTGTGCAAACATGGCTCCAGTTGAGTTCAGTAGGAGCTGTGTGTGCTGAGCACCTGGGTCTGATAACCATGCTGCATTTCTAATGTTACGTGCTGATATCAAGTGCTGATTCTCGCTTTCACCTGTGGACTCATTCTGAATAACACGCAGGCTGTTTACACTTATTCCGCAGTTTAAAGGAAATAGGGGCCTTAAGAGAGGCATCAGTTATATTTATTATCATTTTAGGTCCCTTGAGCAAGGGAAAAAGAGACCTTGCTGTGAAGGAGAATTAGACCCCGTCTGTTCTATCCATTCCATCTATACGTATCTTTAGCTTCTCGCTTTGACCATCTCTGCAGCAGACATTTAATTGAGAAGTTGCGTAGTCCTCTGCTTCTGTATTGCATTGTCTCACTTCCCACTGACTGAGGGAATAAAAGTCACTTAAAATGGTTGCGAAGGGGAATTGTTTGTCCACCTCTGCAGCTTCAAGAACAAAAAAGCACATCTTGTGTGAAGAACGTCCCATTGAGGTGGGTGATCGGTCACATCCTTTCTTGAAAAACTGAAAATACGTTCTTTCTGCTCTCGTATTTTTCCTGTACCTGTATATTGCAAATGTCACTCGCATTAAAAATTCTGATGCATCATAATAACCGTCTTCTGGTTCTCCTTGTTCCTCCCTCCTTCTTTAAACATTGCCCTGGACACAATTCATCCCTGTAGAGCTAGTAGCATCAGGCACTTCTCCAGAGGTGAGTTTTAAAAGCCCGGGAGCGATAGGAGAATTCAGACTTTGAAGTAGTTTACTGCATTCTGTTGGCTTTCCTGTACTGGGGTGTAGTTCCCCCTGGCCTTACCTGTGCCTCCTGCGGGTCCTGGCTCGCACCTCACCTCTTACCCTGACTCTGTGGACTCTTCCACTGGCTAATCCGTATGCGTCAGCTTGGAACCCTCCTGCCCGGACACTGCATCTGCCACCACATTCTCTTTGCCTTTAATATGGACAATTTCCATATCATGTTCCTGCAGCGCTGTGCTCCAGGGCATCCCTCTGGTATCTTTTTCCTCTGTAGCTTTGCATGGAGGGTGCAATCTTGGCAGTTCAACCTGGCGAGGAAAATACCTCTTTGTGGTGCTTTGAAATGGCCAGTGTTTCCTGCTTTGGGGGTGCATTTTAACCCACCCTGAACTCAGTGCTTTCTGGGGGATTCTCTGCCCTGCTCTCTCTGACCACATCCAATGTTTCTTCACCAGCAGAACAAATTAAATTGATTGCCCTCTCCCTTTCAGAGGAAGTTTTAATCTATTCAGATGCATGCTTTGGACTGTTCCTCTGCTGCTGGGCTTCCTTACGTCATGTGTGACGGCATTCACCCCTTCAATCCCCTCAAATGGTCCTTCCAATAACCCTGCCTTTTGTTTTCCCTCACTGGGGTCAGCACTAACGCCAAATCAGCAGTCTCAATCGACTTTTCTCCAGTACGCCCATCACACCAAACGTGCTGAGTTCCCTGACTTTTTCCAAAGGTCTGTCGCACACAGTTCCTCATTACCTGTAAATTCTCCTTAAAATGAGTGACGTACTCTCTTAGATGCTGCCCTCTTTCCTCAGCACAGACCTCCCCAGAACCTCCAGTCAAATCCAAGGCTCCCCTAGCCTGCTTCCCATACAGGAGATCAAAGAGGGCAAAAGCCAGTCAATTCTTGGGGAACACTTCTGTCCGCATTGAGCAAATAATGAAGTAAAGTGTCCCAATCAGTCTCGTGCCAGGTGACGTACGTTCTTAGCGTAGTTTTTAAAAGTTCCTTCAAAACTTTGTGCAAACCCACTCGTTTCTGGGTTATAGGAGCAGACTTTATACGCTTTGCACCACATTATTCCGTGGCCTTTTGAAAAACTACAGACATGGAATTTGCACCACAGTCTGTCAAGATTTCTGTGGGAAAAACTAATCTGTAAAAATGGCAAATAAAGCCGGAGCCACTGGTAAATGTATTCCAGAGCTTATTTAACCTGAAAGTTCCTTTTTTCCTAATATCATTGTTGCTAGGCAGATTTAGCACTCCCCATCCAGAAGCTTCTGGAATTGGGTATGGTAGTTTTGGATCTGCTCCAATCGGTTCCCTGTTGCTGGGGTCAGATTCCATGAGGGAAGGGGTGAGGGCAGCTGCTTTGCACCAGGCCCTGGGCTCTGTGCAGGCTGGGAGAAGCTAGGCCACAGAAGCAGGAAGCAGCCTGTTTGCCCGAACGCTGAAGTATTTTCTCGCAGGTGAGTGATTTTGTTACAACCCTCCAGCAGGGAAGCCTGGGAATGTTAATTACAGGGGAAATCGGGAGGGAAGATTAATTTCTTTTATTTTAATGGTGCACTTTGAATTTTTTTGATTTTAGCCCAACTGTTTTAAGTACATTGTCTCAACGAGTGTGAGTCACCAACTTTTCTGGTAACGTGATCATGGGGAAGAGTCATTTACGTAGTGCTCTTCTCAGTAACAGAGTTGGGTTTTGAAAATTGATATACTTCATGGGGTGGTTGGTTAACGAATTCTCTGACTGGCTAAGCGTGATTTCAGCAGAGGAGGAGGAAGAGTCTGCACAGATTCCAACTGAAGATTCCTGCAGCAAAGTGGAGGGAAGATGTTGCTTTTGACTCGGCAGACTGTCTAGATTTAGTGATCAGAGACTTTACCTGAGACTCCGGTAAACTCAAGCTTAGCTTTCAGTTCTGCTGTGATGCTGGTAAGCCAAGTGCCAACTCTGGTAAGCCAAGTGCCAGCTGAGAACTGACAAACTCTCAGCTGGAAGCCAGGCCAATTCACTTCTTCGCAAGAATAAAGGAAACTGATGGTTGAATGGATAAGAATCTATTTGGTGTTGAAATGTCCTGACAACTAATGGGATGGTGCATGCATTGTTTTCACCTATCTGTACCCAGTTAGAATGTAATAGCAAACATTTACATTGTGTATACCCCTGTAACTACATAACCCATCCAATGAGAAAGAAGCCTTGAGTTATGCAAATGAAGAAATTAAAGAGGAAGGTGTGAATTCTTCTGCATTTGAAAGCAAGTGGCCGTTGAGTGTTTTCATCAAAGACCTGACATGCATTCTTCTCTCTCTGCCATCAGAGAAAGAGCCCACATAGGCTGTGACTCTGTCAGCTTCTTTTCTGTGAGAAGAAACTATAAGTATGGACACAAGGAAAAATTCTTCATCTCTGGACAGGTTGGATTCTCACAGGCAGAATAACCGAATGAGAAGAAGAGTTACTCTGGGTAGCCCTAAAAGACTTTTGGGAAACTGCCAGTTTCCCATATGTCTACTACTTTTAGCAATTATAGACTGTGACAAACCTGTACATATATTTTTATCTGCTTTAACATCTCAATAACTCCCCTTCCTTTTTCTTAGCTAATAAACTTGAGTTAGAATTGACTGTAGAATTGACTCTCAATGTTGTCTTTGGTGGGAGACCTGGGATGCAAATCGACCAGGGTGAGCGTGGGACTGGTTGTAACATGAGTATTTTGTGATTTTTCCTGGAAGTCACCACCATTTATCACACAGTCCAGCTTGCCTGGCAGCCACGATAGATTGGAGTCTCTAAGGGGACTGTCTGTAACTCCATTATAAAACTACCGTAGTACTTTGGGAGTTCACACTTGGTACTGGGTTGGTGAAATCTAATTATAGAACATACCACTAGCTAGCGTCTCCGCCCTGCTTTTTGATACTCTGCCCTGAGGACACCGCGAATGGTGATGAGTCTCTCCAGACAGCATCTCATGTGCATTCAATTTTTTTCCAAAGTGAAGTACTGTGCAGTTGTCTTTACCTTTCTCCTTTTCCCTCTCTTTAATAAGAGTCTCTTTGACAATACAGCTGTGAGCCCATGACCAGCAAGACAGCTAAAAGTGGTACCCGAAAGAAAACTCTGGCTGGTATAAGTAATTGGTGTCTCAGCGATAGGGGAATCTGTATTCATGTAAACCATCCATGGACCCAGTTCTATTCATATATTACCAGCAGAGGTCTGTTTAGGCAGGGGTTCTCACAACAACATTTTTGGTCACCTCAGAGTGCAACCACTCATTCTTAGAATCACAGAATATCAGGGTTGGAAGGGACCTTAGGAGGTCCTCTAGTCCAACCCCCTGATCAAAGCAAGATCAATCCCCAACTAAATCATCCCAGCCAGGGGTTTGTCAAGCCTGATCTTGCAAATTTCAAAGGAAGGGGATTCCACCACCTCCCTAGGTCATGCATTCCAGTGCTTCACCACCCTCCTAGTGAAGAAGTTTTTCCTGATATCCAACCTAAACCTCCCCCACTGCAACTTGAGACCATTACTCCTCGTTCTCTCATCTGCTACCACTGAGAACAGTCTAGATCCATCCTCTTTGGAACCCCCCTTCAGGTAGTTGAAGGCTGCTATCAAATCCCCCCTCACTCTTCTCTTCTGCAGACTAAACAAGACCAATTCCCTCTGCCTCACCTTATCAGTCATGTGCCCCAGCCCCCTCAGCATTTTTGTTGCTCTTCACTGGACTTTCCAATTCCAATTTCTCCACATAATTTATATGGGGGGGGGCCCAAAACTGGACATAAAAATACTGCAGATATGGCCTCACCAGTGCAGAATAGAGGGGAATGATCACTTCCCACGATCTGCTGGCAATGCTCCTACTAATGCAGCCCAATAGGTACTTAGCCTTCTAGGCAACAAGGGCACACTGTTGACTCATATCCAGCTTCTCGTCCACTGTAATCCCCAGATCGTTTTCTGCAGAACTGCTGCTTAGCCAGTTGGTCCCCAGCCTCATTACATGCCTGCAGGCTTGACCAATATTTTTAGACTCCTCCCTAGTCATCTGTCCAAGTTTCCATTTCTTGTAAGCTTCCTTTTTGTGTTTAAGCTCACTGAAGATTTCTCTGTTTAGCCAAGTTGGTCACCTGCCATATTTGCTAATCTTTCTGCACTTCGGGGTGGTTTGTTCCTGCACCCTCAATAAGGCTTCTTTCAAATAAATGTCATCAGACCTGGGGGTTAGAAGGCACTGCAGGGCTCATCAGGTCGAACCCCCTGCCAAGATGCAAGACGCCTCTTATCAGCTGTCACATCATAGCTTCCGCCATACTGCGATAATCCTTCACCTTGAAAGGGGCATAATTGCAATTCGCTTGGCAGCATTCAGCAGGAGAAATGATGAGGTAGAAGCCAACCAGAATATTGTACCAGGGAGCAAACAATAATCCATAATCTTCTTAGAAACCTAAAATCACAATGCAAAAGGCAAACCCCAGAAATCTTACAACCTAGCCCCGCCAAATGCCTGTGTCCCTCATAAAAAGGCTAGAGAAAGGGTGGCTTCTGCTTATACAGAGTCACATGCTCTGCTGGTAATTTCATTGCTCGATAAACCACCTCAGCAGTAAATTCATTCTTTGTTTACTCTTGAGTCCCGTTTGTTCTCTGATGTGTCATTGAGAGAGGTGGCTGCTATTCTAGCCAGAGTCTAACTGGGGGGCGACGGAAAACCAACCACCACTATTAGTTTTTTATAATCAGAAAAGCAGTTTTATGTCTTTCTGAAGATGTTTCATGCCATAAAGTCACTGCACTATCCATATTTCTATTATGACTATTCTCAGTCCACTGTTTTTTTCAGTACCTATGAATGAGTTTACTTAAAGGTTATACAGGAGGACACTATGGGGATGTTAGAGGTTTGGGTGAAAGTTAAGGTGGCACCTCAAAGAATCAGACAGTAGTTTTTATTGTCTATGTACTGTACCAATACACAAAAATAAATACATTATCATTAAGGCTAAGATTATGTCCCAGAGGCCACGGAATCTGTGACTTCCACAGACCTCTGTGACACTTTCCACTTCAGCCCAAAGGTGGCAGGGCCGGAGTTCTCAGCTGCCGTGGGTAGCAAGGGGACCTCGCAGCTCCCAGTTGTGGGACCCGGAACTTCTACCGTGGCCAGCAGGGGACCCTCCAAGAATCTACTGGCTTTGCCCCCTTTGATCTCCTGTATGGGAAGCAGGCTAGGGGAGCCTTGGATTTGATTGGAGGTTCTGGGGCGGGCTGTGCTGAGGATAGAGGGTGGCATCTAAGAGAGTACGTCACTCATTTTAAGGAGAATTTACAGGTAATGAGGAATTGAGAGCGACAGACCCTTGGAAAAAGCCAGAAACTCAGCATGTTTGGTGTGTTGGAGAATGGTCATTTGAGATGGCTGATTTGGCGTTAGTGCTGACCCCAGTGAGGGAAAACACAAGGCAGGATTATAGGAAGGACCGTTTCAGGGGATTGAAGGGGTGAATGCCGTCACACATGACGTAAGGAAGCCCAGCAGCAGAGTAACGGTGCAGACCATGCATCTGAATAGATTAAAACTAATTCTGAAAGGGAGAGGGCAGTCAATTGAATTTGTTGTGCTGGTGAGGAAACCTTGGATTTGGTCATGGAGAGCAGGGCAGAGAATCCCTTAGAAAGAACTGATTTGAGGGTGGGTTAAAATCCACGCCGAAAGCAGAAAACACTGGCCCTTTCAAAGCACCACAAAGAGGTATTATCCTCACCAGGTTGAACTGCCAAGATTACACCTTCCATGCAAAGCCACAGGGGAATAAAGGTACCAGAGGGATGCCCTGGAGCACAGCGCTGCAGGACTATGACATGGAAATTGTCCATATTAAAGGCAAAGAGAATATGGTGGCAGATGCAGTGTCCGGGCAGGAGGGTTCCAAACTGACGCATACGGATTAGCCAGTGGAAGAGTCCACAGAGTCAGAGTAAAGGGTGAGGTGCGAGCCAGGACCCAGAGAAGGCACAGAGTTGCTGGCGTTTTACAGGGATACTCTGGGTCGGACGTGTACAGGTTAAGTTTACAAAGGGTGGCATGGGAGGGCTGTGCCCAGAGCCCAGAGCCCGCTGGTCATCACAATCGTTGAAAAGCATTTGGACAGATTTTGTTTAATTGTCTGATAATTACACAGATAATGATGTATCTGTACTGGAAATCATGTGCTTAAGGTCTGGGAGTTAAGGCAGGTCGTGCAATGGGATGAACTTGCTCCTGTCAGTCAGGAGGGAAGAGACCTGCCTCTGTCGCTCTCAAGCTGGTTTTGTGTGTATTGGGTACTGTCCGCTTCACAAAGGAGTCCTGTCCGTAGATGGAGCCGGTTGAATTTACACCTCTCACTAGGGTGAGTTAACATTACTTTGTTAGAACACGTAATGCAAGGTGGAACTCCACCCCAGTACGGAAACCCAACAGAATGCTGTAAACTACTTCAAAGGCCGAATTCTCCTATGGCTCCAGGGCTTCAAAAAGTCACCTCTGGAGAAGGGCCTGATGCTGCTGGCACTTCAGGGATGGATTGTGTCTAGGGCAATGTTTAAAGAAGGAGGGAGGAACAAGGAGAACCAGAAGACGGATATTATGATGCATCAGCGTTTTTAATGCGAGTGACATTTGCAATACACAGGTACAGGAAAAATACAAGAGCAGAAAAAACGTAATTTCAGTTTTTCAAGAAAGGCTGCAACCGATCACCCACCTCAATGGAACGTTCTTCACACAATATGTGCTTTTTTGTTCTTGCAGCTGCAGAGGTGGACAAACAAGTCCCCTTTGCAACCAATTTCAGTTACTTTTGTTCCCTCAGTCGGTGGGAAGTGAGACAATGCAATACAGAAGGAGAGGACTGTTCAACTTCTCAATTAAACGTCTGCCTCAGAGAAGGTCAAAGTGAGAGGCTAAAGATACGCACTGATGGAAAGGATAGAACAGACGGGGTCTAATTCTCCTTCACAGCAAGGTCTCTTTTTCCCTTGCTCAAGGGACCTAAAATGATAATAAATATAACTGATGCCTGTTTTAAGGGCCCTATTTTCCTTAAACTGCAGAATTAGTGTAAACAGCCTGTGTGTTATTCAGAATGAGTCCACAGGTGAAAGCGAGAATCAGCACTTGTCTGGCAAAGCCTTGGCAGAAAGAGTCATAAAGCGTAACATTAGAAATGCAGCAGAGCTATCAGACCATGGTGCTGAGCACACACAGCTCCCACTGAGCTCAACTGGAGCCAAGTTTGCACAGCACTTCTGAAAGCCATGCCCAAAAGGTCAGGGGTGAATCTGTTTCTTGCTGTTCAATTCCTGGTTCTTCCTTCATCCACGGATCTTCCTGCTGGATTTAGCATGGCCCACAGCTTCCACTGAGGTACCTATGGCGAGATATCCCGGAACCACATATTCCCCCATAACCATAACCACCCAGGGAACCGCCGAATCCCCCATAACCACCATATCCCCCTAAACCAGACAATCCTCCATAATGGCCTCCAGACCCGTACAATCCCCCCAAACTGGATGAGCCCCCGAAACCGGCTCCGACCACAGGTGCTCCTATGGCTCCCACTCCAGTGTGCTGAGGGAAAGTGCTGAGAATTGGTCCCGGGAGGGTCACGACAACCGGTGAGGGTCTGATCAGCACTTCGGAGTCAGGGCACTGCCGAACGCATGGCACGTTGTAGCTGCCAGTGACTGGACTAGGCCGGGCCACCCCGCATTCTGGATTGCACCGGCTGGAGAAACTCATCTTTCAGGGATGGAGGTAAACCTGAAAGACACACCAGGGACTAGAGTAAAGAGAAGGTACAAGGGCTGGTGGAAGGAAGGCTTTGAAGCTCTTGTGGCCCATGAGAGAAAGGAAGAGTGGACTAAGTCCTTGTCTTCATGGCCATGTATTTCTTCCTATATCCTCTTTCTACACCTCTTGTTCACTCTCATGAAACTTCCCTCCCAATTGGCCCCTTCAACCCCTCTCAATGGCGTTGTCTGAAAAACACTGACTAGAAGAAGGCTCACGATTTCTATGCTGGGCCCCTGGGATTCTGTGTCCATTTTAGACATTACTCAAAGAGAACAGGGCTGGGATCACGATAATCGCTTCCTGTCGTTTGAGGATTTAACTTCTGCATGCAAACCACTGAATTCTGGTACCACAGTAAAAAGAAAAGGAGTACTTGTGCTACCTTAGAGACTGACAAATTGATTTGAGCATAAGCTTTCGTAAGCTACAACTCACTTCATCGGATGTAGCTCACGAAAGCTTATGCTGAAATCAATTGGTTAGTCTCTAAGGTGCCACAAGTACTCCGTTTCTTTTTGCGAATACAGACTAACACGGCTGCTACTCTGAAACCTGGTATCAGAGTGTAGATCTCTGATTTCCCAAAGCTTGTGAGTCAACAATACTTGCTGATGAATAAAAAGAAAACTTTACTTTTCTCCAAACAAATCACGACGGACAAGCTCCTCAGCTGGGCTTCAGGTCCACTGACTTTCATGGAGCGACACTGAATTACATCATCTGAGGAGAAGCACCTTCAATGGGAATTTCTCCTGAGAAGAACTCAAGAATTGCTACACTGGATCTCACCACTTGTAAGCTTAATCCATTCTCCTGTCTCCAAGAGAGAGGAGTAACAGCTGCTTGAGAAGAAAGTAAAAGACCACTGAATTGGTCCTTTCTGGACTAACCTGGGAAAGTCGCTTCCTAATCCACTAAAGTGAAAAATGGCTAAATGACTTTCTAAAGTTACATCTCTAGAGTTCAAATCGATTGAGTTGAATTGGACTTACCCAGTTCACTGAGGAGATGAAGTCCGCAGAAGATTTTAGAAAATCCCTGAGTGGTGAGCGCTTTTATACAGATCCTAGGACTGCCTGGAGGATCTGCAATGCCATTTGTGGAGGCGGTTCTAATTAGTTACCAAACAAACTTGATTGCCTTGCAAAATCCTCCTTGGAGGCAGCTGTTTGCCTCTGGGATTTTGATTATTAGGTTATTCTGAGCCTGAGAGGGCGTGACATGCACATTGCACTCTTCATCTTTCTTTCATCTTCAAATGGTACGGGTCAACTGTGTTCCTCGTGCCATTCCATTGACTTCAGAGATGCTACAATGAGAATGAATGTCCGGGTGACTCTGAGTGGCATCTGTATCAGAAGTGGCAGATTTCAGAGGGGTAGCCGTGTTAGTCTGCATCAGCAAAAGAACAAAGAGTCCTTGTGGCACCTTAGAGACTAATTTGTCTCTAAGGTGTCGTCACTAAGTTGCCACAAGTAGCACAAGTGGGTGTCATGAAAGGAATCCAGTTTGTTCCTTTCAATCCATGCTGGTCGTGGTTAGGGACATCGGGCAGTTCATTCTCACCCTGTCAGAAAGGAGGGAGCCATTTTTATGCATTCTCACCACCCGCATTCCCAATGGGTCAGACCCAATTCCCTTCGAAATTCATGGGAAACTTTCCATTGCCTCCAGCAATGTTTTTTGTCAGGACCTTACGTCTGAAATTCACCCTTTGGCTGGGGGATTGTACGATGCCAATGAACAACTGTAGTCCAATATTAAATGTTCAAACATGGGCCTTTGTGATGGCCATCTGCCCAGGGGTGAATCTTACCCTCTGGTGAGTCAAGCTTCAACTAACATTGGACCTGTACTTGGGTCACCAATGCCCTCTCAAAGGGCTGCCTAGATCTGGTTTGCTGATGGGTCAAGGGGAGGGATGGCGGAAAGAGGAAGGAAGCAGTGCTCTTTTATCTCAGGATCTCTCCATCCAGGAGCAGCCAAGAAAAGGATGTCTTGTGAGAAAGCACAGCTGACGGAGCCCAGCAATGAGCAGAGGAGAGAGGAAAATCACACATTCTTGAGGAAGGAGGAGATGGTTGTGGGATGGGATTTGACATTAACTTTGACCAGCCATAAGGCATGCTGCACAAAACATTCCTGCCAGAACCAGCATGCTGTGTAAAGTGTAACAGATTTCTGCATGGGTGGGTTCCATAGCCGGGGAATGAGGCGGAGGAGTCCCCTGTTTTCCCTATTTTTTCACAGTTATTTTTAGTAAAAGTCAGAGACAGGTCACTGGCTTCCATGAGTCTTTGTTCATTGACCTTGACCCTTGACCTCTCCCTGAGTTTTACTAAAATTAACCATGACCAAATCTTAAGCTTAATTATCCTTAGTCTAGAATATCCTAACTCAAATCATCTGAAAAAAATCAAAACAGTAGGAGGCACAAATATGCTTGCTCAGCCAGAGCCCTAAAATGCCCAGTTCTGGCTCTGGACACAGGCTGAATTGTAAAGTTGTTCCCTTTTACACTGTGTTACCAGACAAGGCTAGTAACATGTAACTTGTTCCAAGATGTTTGCATCCTTGGATCAAAGCATGAGGAATAAAGAGCTGGCTAATGTTGTGATCCACTTTCACTGTCCTTATCCATGAGAATGATACTTCTCCAGACGAATTAGAAGTCTGTCCATTTCTATCATTTCCATGACTGTGGTGTAAGGGACTGCGGAAGACTTTGTTACGGCCTAGCTAGGGAACTTCTGCTTTCTTGAGGCTGCCCGGTCACTTTAGGACATGGAGAACCAACTGTAACCGGTTTTAGGCCGGTTTTGTCTGCCTTGCATGGCCTGTTGCCAGGTAGCGGAAAGCCCCCTTCGGAAAGTACCTAATTATATATTCATGAGCTGTTTCTGTGTACTGCTTATTTTGGTTGCCCCTTTGTCGGACTCCGTCCCAGGCAAAGCTCCGGTGTGCTGGGTTCTCCGCCTCCGTGACAGCAACGTTTGGAGTCCCCGTTGCGGGTGTGTCACTGACCTTCAATAAAGCCAATAACTCGCTGCTTAGCTGCGTGTGGGTCTCGTTTTCCAGAGTACCTCTGCTGGCCTGCGGTGCTTCAATCACCTTGGCCGAGAACATTTGGTCGCATTGGAAATCTCAATATATCATTCCAGCCTCAAAAACTTGCTTTAAGACATCGCACCCGTTGGGCTGAAGTCACCAGGTGCACTGAGTGAGCTACTTTCTCTTTCTTTGGAATCACATCTCTCTAATGGGTCAGAGTAACCCAATGGTAATGAATTCCTTCAGGTTTGTGAAACAAGGCACAGGGTAGCTTATTTCTCTAACATTGCCTTCTTTATACATGAGGATAATAATGGTCCAAAGGAATTATAAGTGTGTACATTTCAAGCTTGTTCATGTGTGGTGTTGTAATACAAATCTCTTTCTTGAATTAGAATGGGTAAAATTTTGATAAAAGAGAATTTAATTCTGCTCAAGTGGAAATACCCACCATGGAGCCAACACCTTCAAAGAAAGGGAGTTAAAGTGCATGGCAAGACTCTAGATGGCTGATCATTGTTCATACTTAGATGAGAAGATGTTTATCCACAAAGTTCCCCCCCAAAAAAATCAAAACAAAATAAAAAAGATCCAGTATGAGCCTCTCCAAGAGTTACTCTCAGGTTAGTGATGTCTTTGGAAGCCATGAATAGTAAGAATCCAGTAGGGTTCAAGAGATAGAGGTTAGTGTTTGGCATGAGTAGTCCCAGCTATTGGGGTTCATTTCTGACTCTGCCAATCACACCCTGTCTGACCGTCACCTGAATGTGCCTCCGTTTCCCCCCATGGCAAACAGGTAGAATTGTAACATGCAGGGTGGATTGTGTGAAGCTTCCTCTGATCTAAGCATTTCAAAGCACTTCACAAAATACACCTCATGTTTTATATGGCCAAAGAGGTGTATTATTAGAATCGTAGTAACTTTTTACTAAGCTTAGATGTTCCAATATTGAAGATTGGCTTTACTTTAAAAATGCATGTCAAGGTCTCAGATGTCAGTCCAGTGCTCAGTTCGTGAGTCCTAGCCTCTGAAATTGGGGCTCTTTGATTTTCATTCAATGAACCTTTGTATTTCCCTTTTGTACATATTTTCAAGTTGACGGGTAGATGCTGATCCAGTGTAAAGGAGGACAGTTCCATCAACTTGAGATTGAAGGAAGGCACTTTAGCCAACCTGGGTTAGAGAAAACCTTTCTGCACCTCTACCCACAGCTGCTGATATCGAATATACAGAGTAATCAATGGGAACCATCAGCCACTGCAGCTCCATCCAATGAGTATGCAAGAGAACTGGGTCTTGTGAGAGACTTCAGCTAATTAAGAAAAGAAAAAAGCACAAGACAGACAGAGTTAAAGAGAACTTCTTTTATGGCCATATTGCTGTGGGATGAATTGCAAGTCTGACCAACCTAGGGCATTCTGCAAGACCGTTCTCCAACAAAAAGAAAAGGAGGACTTGTGGCACCTTAGAGACTAACCAATTTATTTGAGCATAAGCTTTCGTGAGCTACAGCTCACTTCATCGGATGCATTCTGTGGAAAGTGTAGAAGATCTTTTTATACACACAAAGCATGAAAAAATACCTCCCCCCACCCCACTCTCCGGCTGGTAATAGCTTATCTAAAGTGATCACTCTCCTTACAATGTGTATGATAATCAAGTTGGGCCATTTCCAGCACAAATCCAGGTTTTCTCCCCCCCACCCCCACAGATATGATCATCTTTTTATATGTTTGTATCACCTTTGTATTATGAGTTATAGATACGTATGTATGTCTCTGTTTCAAACTTGTGCTAATTTTCTGGGTGACACTCCCAGACAGTTTGGCATCAGCACTGCCTAGCCTGCTGGATGGCCATGTGCTCGGCAGCTTGTATTTGAATCAAAGGAAGCACAGGCCGCATGGCAAAAGACTATAATAGGCAGCTGCATCTTCTCCATTTTGTCCTCAATCCATGCAGCCTCCTCAGGGGCTCTGGGCAGTGCCTCCGGGTCCATGTGGGGCCAGTGTGCACGGCACCGGAGGCAGCTCTTGTCAGTGGAGGTGGCTGCGACCTTTGGTCATTGGGTGTTCTCCTAGTCATCTGCCCTGCTGGCCCCTGGCTGCGGAACGGGGAGCCGGGGACTCTGCAGGTGATCAGTTGGTTCCCGGGGCGGGCTCTGGCTGAAGAGCTGGAGGAGGAAGGGACAGAGAGACAGTTTTGTCAGAGCAGCCATCAGGAAGAGTGCTGGTGCAAGGGCTGGAGGAACCAAGTAGGGGCCGAGCTCTTCTCGACGTGCTGCTCACAAACCGGGAAGAATTAGTGGGGGAAGCAAAAGTGGATGGGAACCTGGGAGGCAGTGACCATGAGATGGTCGAGTTCAGGATCCTGAAACAAGGAAGAAAGGAGAGCAGCAGAATACGGACCCTGGACTTCAGAAAAACAGACTTTGACTCCCTCAGGGAACTGATGGGCAGGATCCCCTGGGAGAATAACGTGAGGGGGAAAGGAGTCCAGGAGAGCTGGCTGTATTTTCAAGAATCCTTACTTAGGTTACAAGGACAAAGTGTTGGTCCTGCTTTGAGCAGGGGGTTGGACGAGATGACCTCCTGAGGTCTCTTCCAACCCTAATCTTCTATAATTCGAAGACTCTATGATTCTGGAGAGGCCAGGCCCCTCCCACCAAAGTGTGGAGACAGAAGAAGGTACCTGGCTGCGATGACTGTGAAATGGGATCATGCTGTGCTTCAGTGTGTGCCAATGCCCTGGTCACGGTGGAGAGATGGACACGGAGAAGGGTGTGAGGAACAGACTGGCTGGGTCACAGCCCTGAATGCGACAAGCACAGGTCACAATGGACATGCGTCTTTGCCAGTGGATACCCCACCAGCAGCCCCAATGCAGCTCTGCACCCACTGGTCTCTTCACCTGGACAGTCAATGGCCTGTATTTTTAGCTGACTTGGCACAAGTGAAAATTGTCCCGAGCCCAAAATTAGAGGCCTTTGAAAAGAGAAGCCCGGGTGTGGCCAGCATCGTGGGCCAGGCCGTGCTGCAGGTGTCGGCTCCCTGGCGTGTGAGTGTACCTTGCTGGCCGGGTAATGGAGCGTGATCCCAGTGAGTCGCAGGGAGGCTCCTTACCCTGTTCTCTGGAACAAGGATTGAATCAGGCTGGGGCAGGAAGAAGGAAGGACAGGGCCAAGTCACAGGATCACACAGCTAAAGGAGGGAGCTGGGTGTGTTTTACCCCTGCTGAGTGCTGACCAAAACATTCCCTGTGCCAGGCTTTGCCCTCGGGCACCCTCTAGCAGCCCCTCACCCCTGAGCTCAACCCTGGCTCCTCCCTCATCCTCCTTGGCCCCCTTCTGTCCCTGCCTCCAGAAGTGTGATCCCCGTGCCCCCATGCAGTCAGTTACCACCCCCAGCTCAGACCCTGCCCATCCCCCCCAATTAGTCCCCATTAACCATTTTAATTGCCAGCCAGCACTGCAGCATCAGCAGGTGTTACTGAGCAATGAGCACGCTCACTAGGAGCCAAGCAGCGCTCAGCACCCGGCCTGCCAGCCGCCCCGTTAGCATCCTAGTGCCAGGGAGCCTGCAAATGCCTGGGGCCCTGGGCCTGTGATCCTGTGGGCACAGGGGGCTTGGAGCCCCCTGGCTCCATCCGGAGGCTGTTGGGTCTGATGTGGTGGCGGGGGACAATACACTTGCCCCATTTCTGCACCCCAGTAGCTCTACGCCCTCGGCGGCTGACCCATTCGCCCCTCCCTACTTACCGCCCTGCCTGTGGTAGGGTTGTATTTCTGTTCCTGCAACCGATCCCGGGTGACCTCCTTCTTAACGTGTCTCTGTTTCTAGGCCGATCAAACAGAGAGAGTCAGGGTGTGAAGGATGGAAGTTCTTCAGCGACCTCACGACTCCAGATTTCAAAACCCCTCACAAACACTCGCTGGTGTTTCACACACGCAAAGGGTTCTAGTCTTAGAATATTAATAAATGGTTGTTGGGATTAGACACCTCTGCACTGAGTAACACAGTCACTTTAAACAAAATGGAGGCCAAGCTCTCATGGCGTTCTGTTCAGGGCCTCATCATCAAAGGAAGACTCCTCCGCCTCATTCCCCGGCTATGGAACCCACCCATGCAGAAATCTGTTACACTTTACACAGCATGCTGGTTCTGGCAGGAATGTTTTGTGCAGCATGCCCTATGGCTGGTCAAAGTTAATGTCAAATCCCATCCCACAACCATCTCCTCCTTCCTCAAGAATATGTGATTTTCCTCTCTCCTCTGCTCATTGCTGGGCTCCGTCAGCTGTGCTGTCTCACAAGACGTCCTTTTCTTGGCTGCTCCTGGATGGAGAGATCCTGAGATAAAAGAGCACTGCTTCCTTCCTCTTTCCACCATCCCTCCCCTTGACCCATCAGCAAACCAGATCTAGGCAGTCCTTTGAGAGGGCATTGGTGACCCAAGTACAGGTTCAATGTTAGGTGAAGCTTGACTCACCAGAGGGTAAGATTCAGCCCTGGGCAGACGGCCATCACAAGGCCCATGTTTGAACGTTTAATATTGGACTACAGTTGTTCATTGGCATCGTACAATCCCCCAACCAAAAGGTGAATTTCAGATGTAAGGTCCTGACAAGAAACACGCTGGAGGCAATGGAAAGTTTCCCATGAATTTCGAAGGGAATTGGGTCTGACCCATTGGGAATGCGGGTGGTGAGAATGCAGAAAAATGGCTCCCTCCTTTCTGACAGGGTGAGAATGAACAGCCCGATGTCCCTAACCACGACCAGCATGGGTTGAAAGGAACAAACTGGATTCCTTTCTTGATACCCACTTGTGCTACTTGTGGCAACTTAGAGATGACATCTTAGAGACAAATTAGTCTCTAAGGTGCCAAAGGACTCCTCATTGTTTTCCTGATGCAGATGAACATGGCTACCCCTCTGAAATCTTCACTTGGGAACAGATGCCGCTCAGAGTCACCTTGACATTCATTCTCGTTGTTGCACCATTGAAGTCAATGGAATGGCACGAGGAACGCACTTGACCCGTACCATTTGAAGATGAAAGAAAGATGAAGAGTGCAATCTGCATGTCACGCCCTCTCAGGCTCAGAATAACATAATAATCACAATCCCAGAGGAAAACAGCTGCATCCAAGGAGGATTTTACAAGGCAATCAAGTTTGTTTTGTAACTAATTAGAACCGCCTCTACAAATAGCATCTCAGATCCTCCAGGCAGTCCTAGGAACCGTATAAAAGCGCTCACCACTCAGGGATTTTCTAAAATCTTCTGTGGACTTCATCTCCTCGGTGAACTGGGTAAATCCAATTCCACTCAATCGATTTGAACACTAGAGATGTAACTTTAGAAAGTCATTTCGCCATTTTTCACTTCGGTGGATTTGGAAGAAACTTTCCCAGGTTAGTATAGAAAGGACCAATTCAGTGATCTTTTACTTTCTTCTCAAGCAGCTGTTACTCCTCTCTCTTGGAGACAGGAGATGGATTAAGCTGACAAGTGGTGAGATCCAGCATAGCAAGTCTTGTGTTCTTCTCAGGAGAAATTCCCATTGAAGGTGCTTCTCCTCAGATGATGTAATTTAGTGTTGCAGTGGGGGAGGTTTAGATTGGATATTAGGAAAAACTTTTTCACTAAGAGGGTAGTGAAACACTGGAATGCGTTACCTAGGGAGGTGGTAGAATCTCCTTGCTTAGAGGTTTTTAAGGTCAGGCTTGACAAAGCCCTGGCTGGGATGATTTAACTGGGAATTGGTCCTGCTTTGAGCAGGGGGTTGGACTAGATGACCTTCTGGGGTCCCTTCCAACCCTGATATTCTATGATTCTATGATTCTATGATTCTATGTTGCTCCATGAAAGTCAGTGGATCTGGACCCAGCTGAGGAGCTTGTCCTTCGTGATTTGTTTGGAGAAAACTAAAGTTTTCTCTTTATTCATCAGCAAGTATTTTTGACTCACAAGCTTTGGGAAATTAAAGAACTACACTGTGATACCAGGTTTCAGAGTAGCAGCCCTGTTTGTCTTTATTCGCAAAAAGAAAAGAAGTACTTGTGGCACCTTAGAGACTAACCAATTGATTTGAGCATAAGCATTCGTGAGCTACGGTCGATGAATTGTAGCTTACGAAAGCTTATGCTCAAATCATAATGTCAGTCTCTAAGGTACCACAAGTACTCCTTTTCTTTTTACTGTGGTACCAGAATCCAGTGGTTTGTATGCAGAGGTTAAATCCTCAAATGACAGGAAGTTATTACCGTGATCCCAGCCCTGTTCTCTTTGAGTAATGTTTAAAATGGACACAGAATCCCAGGGTTGAAGGGGCCAGTTGGGAGGCAAGTTTGATGAGAGTGGACAAGAGGTGTAGAAAGAGGATATAGGAAGAAATACATGGCCATGAGGACAGGGACTTAATCCAGTCCTCCTTTCTCTCTTGGGCCACAAGAGCTTCGAAGCCTTTCTTCCACCAGCCCTTGTACCTTCTCTTTATTCTAGTCCCTGGTGTGTCTTTCAGGTTTACCTCCACCCCTGAAAGATGACTTTCTCCAGCCTGTGCAATCCAGAATGCGGGGTGGCCCGGCCCAGTCCAGTCACTGGCAGCTACAACGTGCCGTGCGTTCGGCAGTGCCCTGACTCCGAAGTGCTGATCAGACCCTCACCGGTTGTCATGACCCTCCCGGGACCAATTCTCAGCACTTTCCCTCAGCACACTGGAGTGGGAGCCATAGGAGCACCTGTGGTCGGAGCCGGTTTCGGGGGCTCATTCGGTTTGGGGGGATTGTACGGCTCTGGAGGCCATTATGGAGGATTGTCTGGTTTAGGGGGATATGGTGGTTATGGGGGATATGGTGGTTCCCTGGGCGGTTATGGTTCCGGGGGAATATGTGGTTCCAGGGTAACTCGCCATAGGTACCTCAGTGGAAGCTGTGGGCCATGCTAAATCCAGCAGGAAGATCTGTGGATGAAGGAAGATCCAGGAATTGAACAGCAAGAAACAGATTCACCCCTGACCTTTTGGGCATGGCTTTCAGAAGTGCTGTGCAAACTTGGCTCAGGTTGAGCTCAGTGGGAGCTGTGTGTGCTCAGCACCATGGTCTGATAGCTCTGCTGCATTTCTAATGTTACGCTTTATGACTCTTTCTGCCAAGGCTTTGCCAGACAAGTGCTGATTCTCGCTTTCACCTGTGGACTCATTCTGAATAACACACAGGCAGTTTACACTTATTCCACAGTTTAAGGAAAATAGGGCCCTTAAAACAGGCATCAATTACATTTATTATCATTTTAAGTCCCTTGAGCAAGGGAAAAAGAGACCTTGCTGTGAAGCACAATTAGACCCCGTCTGTTCTATCCTTTCCATCAATAAGTATCCTTAGATTGTCGCTTTGACCTTCTCTGTGGCAGACATTTATTTGAGAAGTTGAGCAGTCCTCTACTTCTGTATTGCATTGTCTCACTTCCCACCGAGTGAGGGAATAAAAGTCACTGAAAATGGTTGCGAAGGGGACATGTTTGTCCACCTCTGCAGCTGCAAGAACAAAAAAGCACATCTTGTGTGAAGAACGTCCCATTGAGGTGGGTGATCGGTTGCAGCCTTATTGAAAAACTGAAATTACGTTCTTTCTGCTCTCGTATTTTTCCTGTACCTGTATATTGCAAATGTCACTCGCATTAAAAATGCTGATGCATTATAATATCCATCTTCTGGTTCTCTTTGTTCCTCCCTCCTTCTTTAAACATTGCCCTAGACACAATTCATCCCTGAAGAGCCAGCAGCATCACTTCTCAAGAGGTGACTTTTTGAAGCCCTGGAGCGATAGGAGAATTCAGCCTTTGAAGTCGTTTACAGCATTCTGTTGGGTTTCCGTACTGGGGTGGAGTTACCCCTTGCCTTACCTGTTTTAACAAAGTAATGTTAACTCAACCTAGTGAGAGGTGTATATTCAACCGGCTCCATCTACAGACAGGACTCCTTTGTGAAGCGGACAGTACCCAATACACACAAAACCAGCTTGAGAGCGACAGAGGCAGGTCTCTTCCCTCCTGACTGACAGGAGCAAGTTCATCCCATTGCACGACCTGCCTTAACTCCTAGACCTTAAGCACATGATTTCCAGTACAGATACATCATTATCTGTGTAATTATCAGACAATTAAACAAAATCTGTCCAAATGCTTTTCAACGATTGTGATGACCAGTGGGCTCTGGGCTCTGGGCAGAGCCTTCCCATGCCACCCTTTGTAAACTTAACCTGTACGCGTCCGACCCAGAGTATCCCTGTAAAACGCCAGCAACTCTGTGCCTTCTATGGGTCCTGGCTTGCACCTCACCCTTTACTCTGACTCTGTGGACTCTTCCACTGGCTAATCCGTATGCGTCAGCTTGGAACCCTCCTGCCCGGACACTGCATCTGCCACCACATTCTCTTTGCCTTTAATATGGACAATTTCCATGTCATAGTCCTGAAGCGCTGTGCTCCAGGGCATCCCTCTGGTACCTTTTTTCCCCTGTAGCTTTGCATGGAGGGTGTAATCTTGGCAGTTCAACCTGGCGAGGAAAATACCTCTTTGCGGTGCTTTGAAAGGGCCAGCATTTCCTGCTTTCGGCGTGGATTTTAACCTGCCCTCAAATCAGTGCTTTCTAGGGGATTCTCTGCCCTGCTCTCCCTGACCAAATCCAAGGTTTCTTCACCAGCACAACAAATTCAAATTCAAATTCAATTTACTGCCCTCTCCCTTTCAGAATTCTGCTGCTGGGCTTCCTTACGTCATGTGTGATGGCATTCACCCCTTCAATCCCCTCAAACGGTCCTTCCTATAATTCTGCCTTTTGTTTTCCTCACTGGGGTCAGCACTAACATCAAATCAGCCGTCTCAAACGACCATTCTCCAGTACTCCCATCACACCAAACATGCTGAGTTTCTGGCTTTTTCCAAGGGTCTGTCGCTCTCAATTCCTCATTACCTGTAAATTCTCCTTAAAATGAGTGACATACTCTCTTAGATGCCGCTCTCTTTCCTCAGCACGGCCCTCCCCAGAGCCTCCAATCAATCCAAGGCTCCCCTAGCCTGCTTCCCATACAGGAGATCAAAGGGGGCAAAGCCAGTAGATTCCTGGAGGGTCCCCTGCTGGCCACGGTAGAAGTTCCGGGTCCCACAACTGGGAGCTGCGAGGTCCCCTTGCTACCCATGGCAGCTGAGAACTCCGGCCCTGCCACCTTTGGGCTGAAGTGGAAAATGTCACAGAGGTCTGTGGAAGTCACAGATTCCGTGGTCTCTGAGACATAATCTTAGCCTTAATGATAATGTATTTATTTTTGTGTATTGGTACAGTATATAGACAATAAAAACTACTGTCTGATTCTTTGAGGTTCCACCTTAACTTTCACCCAAACCTCTAACATCCCCATAGTGTCCTCCTGTATAACCTTTAAGTAAATTCATTCATAGGTACTGAAAAAAGCAGTGGACTGAGAATAGTCATAATAGAAATATGGATAGTGCAGTGACTTTATGGCATGAAACATATTCAGAAAGACATAAAATTGCTTTTCTGACTATAAAAACTAATAGTGGTGGTTGGTTTTCCGTCGCCCCGCAGTTAGACTCTGGCTAGAATAGCAGCCACCTCTCTCAATGACACATCAGAGAACAAACGGGACTCAAGAGTAAACAAAGAATGAATTTACTGCTGAGGTGGTTTATCGAGCAATGAAATTACCAGCAGAGCATCTGACTCTGTATAAGCAGAAGCCACCCTTTCTCTAGCCTTTTTATGAGGGACACAGGCATTTGGCGGGGCTAGGTTGTAAGATTTCTGGGGTTTGCCTTTTGCATTGTGATTTTAGGTTTCTAAGAAGAGTATGGATTATTGTTTGCTCCCTGGTACAATATTCTGGTTGGCTTCTACCTGATCATTTCTCCTGCTGAATCCTGCCAAGCGAATTACAATTATGCCCCTTTCAAGGTAAAGGATTATCGCAGTATGGTGGAAGCTATGTAGTGACAGCTGATAAGAGGCGTCATGCATCTTGGCAGGGGGTTCGACCTGATGAGCCTTGCAGTGCCTTCTAACCCCCAGGTCCGATGACATGTATTTGAAAGAAGCCTTATTAAGGGTGCAGGAACAAACCACCTCGAAGTGCAGAAAGATTAGCAAATATGGCAGGTGACCAACTTGGCTAAACAGAGAAATCTTCAGTGAGCTTAAACGCAAAAAGGAAGCTTACAAGAAATGGAAACTTGGACAGATGACTAGGGAGGAGTTTAAAATATTGCTCAAGCCTGCAGGCATGTAATCAAGAAAGCCAAAACATGACTGGAGTTGTGAAGGGATGTGTAGGGTAACAGGAAGGTTTCTGTAGGTAGCAAAAAGGAGAAGATCAAGGAAAGTGTGGGAGCCTTCATGAATGAGGGAGGCAACCAAGTGAGAGATGATGTGGAAAAAGCTGAAGTATTCAATGCTTTTTTTGCCTCGGTCGTCCCAGACTAGGTCACCTCCCAAACTGCTGTCCTGGGCAGCACAGTATGGAGAGGAGGTGAGCAGTCCTCAGTGGTAAAAGAACAGGTTAAGTATTATTAAGAAAAGGTGGACATGCTCAAGTCCACACGTCCAGATCTAATGAGTCTGAGGTTCCTGAGGGAATTGGCTGAGTGATTGCAGAGCCATTGGCCATTATCTTTGAAAAGTCACAGCGATCGGGGGTGGTCCTGGATGACTGGAAAAAGGCAAATATAATGCCAATCTTTAAAAAGGGGAAGAAGGCGAACCCAGGGAACTACAGACCGGTCGTGGATTGGATGAATGGACTATAAGGTGGATAGAAAGCTGGCTAGATAGTCGGGCGCAAATGGTAGTGATGAACGTCTGGATGTCTAGCTGGCAGCCAGTATCAAGCAGAGTGCCTCAGGGGTCAGTCTTGGGACCGGTTTTGTTCAACATCTTCATTAATGGTCTGGATGATGGGATGGATTGCACCCATCAGCAGAGTTATGTTAATGCAACCTCGTGAGAGGTGTAAATTCAACCAGCTCTCCTCCTTGACTTGACCAACTTTACACTCACTTTGCAATGCTGGAGATGAGCTGACAAGATTTAGGGCAATGGGGCAAAAATCGTTCAGCTTCACATTGAGATTTTGGATTTCATTGCACCAAGAAAACTCAGTTCAAGTCATCTTCTTCTGACTCTCTGCCCACATGTGTTCATCTACTGGCCAACAGAAACCCCCACTCTTTGGTGAAATGACAGGACCAAAAGTTGATTTCACAAGGATTTTGCAAACACAACTGACTGCCTCACTTCTGCCCTCCTCACTTCTGCCCTTAGAGAAAAACGAAACTACACCAAAGTCATCTACAGGAGTCATGAAAGACAATGGAGGAAATAATTAAGGAATCAAATTTCCAGACACCTAGAAGATAAGAAGCTGATAAGTAACAGCATGGATATATGAAAAACAAGATCTGTGAAAACAACCTAATCAATTTCTTTTAAGGATTGAAAAGCCTTGTGGATAGTGGGCAAGCAGTAGAAGTGGTCTATCTTAATTTTTCGTAAGGCTTTTGATACCCTCTTGCCTGACCTTCTCATAAACAAACTAGGAAAATACATCTTAGATGGGGCTAGGATAAAGTGGGTCCATAACTGGTTGAAGACCATTCCCAGAGAGTATTTAGCAGGGGTCCACACTCCAACTGGAAGGGCACATCAAGTTGCGTCCCACGGGGATCAGTTCTGGGTCCCATTCTGTTCAATATCTTCATCAATGATTTAGATCGTAGCACGGAGAGTACACTTATAATGTTTGCAGATGATACCTAGCTGGGAGGAGTCTCAAGGCTGTGGAGGATAGCAATAGGGCCACCTCAACCCCCGAGGCTTCGGAGGACGTCCCTGGAGCATGCAACCCTGCTCCACTGGACACTCGCATATTTCGCTGCTCAAGAAGGAACAGCCCAGCCCACCTTACCAGCTCCACCTGACATCAGGGCACCACTTCACACACAGCCCTTAGGCATGTTTAGAGTGAAAACAAGCAGAGTTAATTTAACAAAGAGAGTCAAATAGGAGCAATTAGGAATACTGGAAACCAATGGTTACATATCAGATAAAAGAAGTACTCACATTGTAAAACCTGGACGTATGTAACTCACACTCACCCAGAGTCCTTGCAGTGTTCTGCAGCCAGAACTCTCCTACAGACCGCCCAGTTTCCTCAGCATGGCCCTCCCCAGAGCCTCCAATCAAATCCAAGGCTCCCCTAGCCTGCTTTCCATACGGGAGATCAAAGGGAGCAAAAGCCAGTAGATTCTTGGGGAATACTTCTGTCCGCACTGAGCAAATAATGAAGAAAAACGTCCCAATCAGTCTCATGCCAGGGGACATATGTTCTTATCATAGCTTTTAAAAGTTCCATTAAATCTTTCTGCAAACCCATTTGTTTCTGGGTTATAGGGAGCAGCATTTATATGCTTTGCTCCACATCATTCCCGTGGCTTTTGAAAGACTACAGACATGGAATTTGCATCACAGTCTGTCAAGATTTCTGTGGGAATAACTAATCTGTAAAAATGGCAAATAAAGCCGGAGTCACTGGAAAATGTATTCCAGAGCTTATTTAACATTAGAGTTCCTTTTTTCCTAATATCATTGTTGCTAGGCAGATTTAGCACTCCCCATCCAGAAGCTTCTGGAATTGGGTGTGGTAGTTTTGAGTCTGCTCCATGTCAAGGTTCCTCCCCCACTCTCAACTCTAGGGTAGAGATGTGGAAATATAAAGGGAAGGGTAAACCCCTTCAAAATCCCTCCTGGCCAGAGGGAAAATCCTATCACCTGTAAAGGGTTAAGAAGCTAAAGGTAACCTCGCTGGCACCTGACCAAAATGACCAATGAGGAGACAAGATACTTTCAAAAGCTGGGAGGAGGGAGAGAAACAAAGGGTCTGTGTCTGTCGGTACGCTCCTTTTGCTGGGGATAGACCAGGAATGGAGTCTTAGAACTTTTAGTAAATAATCTAGCTAGCTATGCGTTAGATTATGATTTCTTTAAATGGCTGAGAAAACAACTGTGCTGAATAGAATGACTATTTCTGTCTGTGTGTCTTTTTTGTCACTTAAGGTTTTGCCTAGAGGGATTCTCTATGTTTTGAATCTAATTACCCTGTAAGGTATCTACCATCCTGATTTTACAGGGGGGATTTCTTTATTTCTATTTACTTCTATTTTTTATTAAAAGTCTTCTTGTAAAAAACTGAATGCTTTTTCATTGTTCTCAGATCCAAGGGTTTGGGTCTGTGGTCACCTATGAAAATTGGTGAGGCTTTTTATCCAACATTTCCCAGGAAAGGGGGGGGTGCAAGTGTTGGGAGGATTGTTCATTGTTCTTAAGATCCAAGGGTCTGGGTCTGTAGTCACCTAGGCAAATAGGTGAGGCTTTTTACCAAACCTTGTCCAGGAAGTGGGGTGCAAGGTTTTGGGAAGTATTTTGGGGGGAAGGACGCGTCCAAACAGCTCTTCCCCAGTAACCAGTATTAGTTTGGTGGTGGTAGCGGCCAGTCCAAGGACAACGGGAAGAAGAAATTAAAGAGGAAGGTGTGAATTCTTCTGCATTTGAAGGCAAGTGGCCTTGAATGTTTTCCTCAAAGACCTGACATGCATTCTTCTCTCTCTGCCATCAGAGAAAGAGCCCACATAGGCTGTGACTCTGTCAGCTTCTTTTCTGTGAGAAGAAACTATAAGTATGGACACAAGGAAAAATTTTTTGTCTCTGGACAGGTTGGATTCTCACAGGCAGAATAACTGAATGAGAAGGAGAGTTACTCTGGGTTGCCCTAAAAGACTTTTGGGAAACTGCCAGTTTCCCATATCTCCGCTACCTTTAGCAATTATAGACTGTGACTAACCTGTACATATATTTTTATCTGCTATAGCATCTCAATAACTCCCCTTCCTTTTTCTTAGCTAATAAACTTGAGTTAGAATTGACTGTAGAATTGACTCTCAGTGTTGTCTTTGGTGGGAGACCTGGGATGCAAATCGACCAGGGTGAGCGTGGGACTGGTTGTAACATGAGTATTTTGTGATTTTTCCTGCAAGTCACCACCATTTATCACACAGTCCAGCTTGCCTGGCAGCCACGATAGATTGGAGTCTCTAAGGGGACTGTCTGTAACTCCATTATAAAACTACCGTAGTACTTTGGGAGTTCACACTTGGTACTGGGTTGGTGAAATCTAATTATAGAACATACCACTAGCTAGCGTCTCCGCCCTGCTTTTTGATACTCTGCCCTGAGGACACCGCGAATGGTGATGAGTCTCTCCAGACAGCATCTCATGTGCATTCAATTTTTTTCCAAAGTGAAGTACTGTGCAGTTGTCTTTACCTTTCTCCTTTTCCCTCTCTTCAATAAGAGTCTCTTTGTCTCTTTGACAGCTGTGAGCCCATGACCAGCAAGACAGCTAAAAGTGGTACCCGAAAGAAAACTCTGGCTGGTATAAGTAATTGGTGTCTCAGCGATAGGGGAATCTGTATTCATGTAAACCATCCATGGACCCAGTTCTATTCATATATTACCAGCAGAGGTCTGTTTAGGCAGGGGTTCTCACAACAACCTTTTTGGTCACCTCAGAGTGCAACCGCTCATTCTTAGAATCACAGAATATCAGGGTAGGAAGGGACCTCAGGAGGTCCTCTAGTCCAACCCCCTGCTCAAAGCAGGATCAATCCCCAACTAAATCATCCCAGCCAGGGGTTTGTCAAGCCTGATCTTGCAAATTTCAAAGGAAGGGGATTCCACCACCTCCCTAGGTAATGCATTCCAGTGCTTCACCAGCCTCCTAGTGAAAAAGTTTTTCCTAATATCCAACCTAAACCCCACAACTGCAACTTGAGACCATTAATCCTCATTCTCTCATCTGCTACCACTGAGAACAGTCTAGATCCATCCTCTTTGGAACCCCCCTTCAGGTAGTTGAAGGCTGCTATCAAATCCCCCCTCACTCTTCTCTTCTGCAGACTAAACAAGACCAATTCCCTCCGCCTCACCTTATCAGTCATGTGCCCCAGCCCCCTCAGCATTTTTGTTGCTCTTCGCTGGACTTTCCAATTCCAATTTCTCCATGTAATTTATATAGGGGGGGCCCCAAAACTGGACACAATACTGCAGATGTGGCCTCACCAGTGCGGAAGAGAGGGGAATGATCACTTCCCTCGATCTGCTGGCAATGCTCCTACTAATGCAGCCCAATAGGCCCTTAGCCTTCTTGGCAACAAGGGCACACTGTTGACTCATATCCAGCTTCTCGTCCACTGTAATCCCCAGGTCGTTTTGTGCAGAACTGCTGCTTAGCCAGTCGGTCCCCAGCCTCTTGTGGAGCATGGGATTCTTCTGTCCTAAGTGCAGAAGTCTGCACTTGTCCTTGTTGAACCTCATCAGATTTCTTTTGTCCCAATCCTCCAATTTGTCTTGGTCACTCTCGACCCTATCCCTACCCTCCAGCATATCTACCTCTCCCCCAGCTTAGTGTCATTTGCAAACCTGCTGAGGGTGCAATCCTCCCATCATCCAGATCATTCATAAAGATGTTGAACAAAACCGGTCCCAAGACTGATCCCTGAGGCACTCTGCTTGATACTGGTTGCCAGCTAGACATCCAGACATTGATCAGTACCCGTAACAATCTAGCCAGCTTTCTATCCACCTTATAGTCCACTCATCCAATCTATGAGCGGTCTATAATTCCCCAGGTTCTCCTTCTTCCCCTTTTTAAAGATGGTCACTATATTTGCCTTTCTCCAGTCATCCAGGACCTCCCCCGAAAGCTGTGACTTTTCAAAGATAATGGCCTTTGGCTCTGCAATCACTCAGCCAATTCCCTCAGCATCCTCGGACGCTTAGATCTGGACCCATGGACTTGTGCATGGCCAGCTTTTCTAAATAATCCTTAACCTGTTCTTTTACCACTGAGGGCTGCTCACCTCCTCCCCATACTGTGCTGCCCAGGAAAGCAGTTTGGGAGCTGATCTTGTCTGGGATGACCGAGGCAAAAAAAGCATTGAGTACTTCAGCTTTTTCCACATCATCTCTCACTTGGTTGCCTCCCTCATTCATGAAGGCTCCCACACTTTCCCTGAGCTTCTCCTTTTTGCTACCTATAGAAAAATTCTTGTTACCCTACACATCCCTTCACAACTCCAGTCATGTTTTGGCCTTCTTGATTACATGCCTGCAGGCTTGAGCAATATTTTTAGACTCCTCCCTAGTCATCTGTCCAAGTTTCCATTTCTTGTAAGCTTCCTTTTTGTGTTTAAGCTCACTGAAGATTTCTCTGTTTAGCCAAGTTGGTCACCTGCCATATTTGCTAATCTTTCTGCACTTCGGGGTGGTTTGTTCCTGCACCCTCAAAAAGACTTCTTTCACATAAATGTCATCGGACCTGGGAGTTAGAAGGCACTGCAAGGCTCATCTGGTCGAACCCCCTGCTAAGATGCAGGACACCTCTTATCAGCTGTCACAACATAGCTTCCGCCATACTGCGATAATCCTTCACCTTGAAAGGGGCATAATTGCAATTCGCTTGGCAGGATTCAGCAGGAGAAATTATCAGGTAGAAGCCAACCAGAATATTGTACCAGGGAGCAAACAAAATTCCATACTCTTCTTCGAAACCTAAAATCACAATGGAAAAAGGCAAACCCCAGAAATCTTACAACCTAGCCCCGCCAAATGCCTGTGTCCCTCATAAAAAGGCTAGAGAAAGGGTGGCTTCTGCTTATACAGAGTCACATGCTCTGCTGGTAATTTCATTGCTCGATAAACCACCTCAGCAGTAAATTCATTCTTTGTTTACTCTTGAGTCCCGTTTGTTCTCTGATGTGTCATTGAGAGAGGTGGCTGCTATTCTAGCCAGAGTCTAACTGGGGGGCGACGGAAAACCAACCACCACTATTAGTTTTTTATAATCAGAAAAGCAATTTTATGTCTTTCTGAATATGTTTCATGCCATAAAGTCACTGCACTATCCATATTTCTATTATGACTATTCTCAGTCCACTGCTTTTTTCAGTACCTATGAATGAGTTTACTTAAAGGTTATACAGGAGGACACTATGGGGATGTTAGAGGTTTGGGTGAAAGTTAAGGTGGCACCTCAAAGAATCAGACAGTAGTTTTTATTGTCTATGTACTGTACCAATACACAAAAATGAATACATTATCATTAAGGCTAAGATTATGTCCCAGAGACCACGGAATCTGTGACTTCCACAGACCTCTGTGACACTTTCCACTTCAGCCCAAAGGTGGCAGGGCCGGAGTTCTCAGCTGCCGTGGGTAGTAAGGGGACCTCGCAGCTCCCAGGTGTGGGACCTAGAACTTCTACCGTGGCCAGCAGGGGACCCTCCAGGAATCTACTGGCTTTGCCCCCTTTGATCTCCTGTATGGGAAGCAGGCTAGGGGAGCCTTGGATTTGATTGGAGGTTCTGGGGAGGCTGTGCTGAGGAAAGAGGGTGGCATCTAAGAGAGTACATCACTCATTTTAAGGAGAATTTACAGGTAATGAGGAATTGAGAGCGACAGACCCTTGGAAAAAGCCAGAAACTCAGCATGTTTGGTGTGATGGGCGTACTGGAGAATGGTCATTTGAAATGGCTGATTTGGCGTTAGTGATGACCCCAGTGAGGGAAAACAAAAGGCAGGATTATAGGAAGGACCGTTTGAGGGGATTGAAGGGGTGAATGCCATCACACATGACGTAAGGAAGCCCAGCAGCAGAGTAATGGTGCAAACCATGCATCTGAACAGATTAAAACTAATTCTAAAAGGGAGAGGGCAGTTAATTGAATTTCTTGTGCTGGTGAAGAAACCTTGGATTTGGTCAGGGAGAGCAGGGCAGAGAATCCCCTAGAAAGCACTGATTTGAGGGCGGGTTAAAATCCACGCCGAAAGCAGGAAACACTGGCCCTTTCAAAGCACCGCAAAGAGGTATTATCCTCGCCAGGTTGAACTGCCAAGATTACACCCTCCATGCAAAGCTACAGGGGAATAAAGGTACAAGAGGGATGCCCTGGAGCACAGCGCTTCAGGACTATGACATGGAAATTGTGCATATTAAAGGCAAAGAGAATATGGTGGCAGATGCAGTGTCCGGGCAGGAGGGTTCCAAGCTGACGCATACGGATTAGCCAGTGGAAGAGTCCACAGAGTCAGAGTAAAGGGTGAGGTGCGAGCCAGGACCCAGAGAAGGCACAGAGTTGCTGGCGTTTTACAGGGATACCCTGGGTCGGACGCGTACAGGTTAAGTTTACAAAGCGTGGCATGGGAGGGCTCTGCCCAGAGCCCAGAGCCCGCTGGTCATCACAATCGTTGAAAAGCATTTGGACAGATTTTGTTTAATTGTCTGATAATTACACAGATAATGATGTATCTGTACTGGAAATCATGTGCTTAAGGTCTGGGAGTTAAGGCAGGTCGTGCAATGGGATGAACTTGCTCCTGTCAGTCAGGAGGGAAGAGACCTGCCTCTGTCGCTCTCAAGCTGGTTTTGTGTGTATTGGGTACTGTCCGCTTCACAAAGGAGTCCTGTCCGTAGATGGAGCCGGTTGAATTTACACCTCTCACTAGGGTGAGTTAACATTACTTTGTTAGAACACGTAATGCAAGGTGGAACTCCACCCCAGTACGGAAACCAACAGAATGCTGTAAACTACTTCAAAGGCTGAATTATCCTATCGCTCCAGGGCTTCAAAAAGTCACCTCTGGAGAAGGGCCTGATGCTGCTGGCTCTTCAGGGATGAATTGTGTCTAGGGCAATGTTGAAAGAAGGAGGGAGGAACAAGGAGAACCAGAAGACTGATATTATTATGCATCAGCGTTTTTAATGCGAGTGACATTTGCAATACACAGGTACAGGAAAAATACAAGAGCAGAAAGAACGTAATTTCAGTTTTTCAAGAAAGGCTGCAACCGATCACCCACCTCAATGGGACGTTCTTCACACAAGATGTGCTTTTTTATTCTTGCAGCTGCAGAGGTGGACAAACAAGTCCCCTTTGCAACCAATTTCAGTTACTTTTATTCCCTCAGTCGGTGGGAAGTGAGACAATGCAATACAGAAGGAGAGGACTGTTCAACTTCTCAATTAAACGTCTACCTCAGAGAAGGTCAAAGTGAGAGGCTAAAGATACGCACTGATGGAAAGGATAGAACAGACGGGGTCTAATTCTCCTTCACAGCAAGGTCTCTTTTTCCCTTGCTCAAGGGACCTAAAATGATAATAAATATAACTGATGCCTGTTTTAAGGGCCCTATTTTCCTTAAACTGCGGAATTAGTGTAAACAGCTTGTGTGTTATTCAGAATGAGTCCACAGGTGAAAGCGAGAATCAGCACTTGTCTGGCAAAGCCTTGGCAGAAAGAGTCATAAAGCCTAACATTAGAAATGCAGCAGGGCTATCAGACCATGGTGCTGAGCACACACAGCTCCCACTGAGCTCAACTGGAGCCAAGTTTGCACAGCACTTCTGAAAGCCATGCCCAAAAGGTCAGGGGTGAATCTGTTTCTTGCTGTTCAATTCCTGGTTCTTCCTTCATCCACGGATCTTCCTGCTGGGTTTAGCATGGCCCACAGCTCCCACTGAGGTACCTATGGCGAGATATCCCAGAACCACATATTCCCCCATAACCATAACCACCCAGGGAACCGCCGAATCCCCCATAACCACCATATCCCCCTAATCCAGACAATCCTCCATAATGGCCTCCAGAGCCGTACAATCCCCCCAAACTGGATGAGCCCCCGAAACCGGCTCCGACCACAGGTGCTCCTATGGCTCCCACTCCAGTGTGCTGAGGGAAAGTGCTGAGAATTGGTCCCGGGAGGGTCACGACAACCGGTGAGGGTCTGATCAGCACTTCGGAGTCAGGGCACTGTCGAACGCATGGCACGTTGTAGCTGCCAGTGACTGGACTAGGCCGGGCCACCCCGCATTCTGGATTGCACAGGCTGGAGAAACTCATCTTTCAGGGATGGAGGTAAACCTGAAAGACACACCAGGGACTAGAGTAAAGAGAAGGTACAAGGGCTGGTGGAAGGAAGGCTTCGAAGCTCTTGTGGCCCATGAGAGAAAGGAAGAGTGGACTAAGTCCTTGTCTTCATGGCCATGTATTTCTTCCTATATCCTCTTTCTACACCTCTTGTTCACTCTCATGAAACTTCCCTCCCAATTGGCCCCTTCAACCCCTCTCAATGGCGTTGTCTGAAAAACACTGACTAGAAGAAGGCTCACGATTTCTATGCTGGGCCCCTGGGATTCTGTGTCCATTTTAGACATTACTCAAAGAGAACAGGGCTGGGATCACGATAATCGCTTCCTGTCGTTTCAGGATTTAACTTCTGCATACAAACCACTGAATTCTGGTACCACAGTAAAAAGAAAAGGAGTACTTGTGCTACCTTAGAGACTGACAAATTGATTTGAGCATAAGCTTTCGTAAGCTACAACTCACTTCATCGGATGTAGCTCACGAAAGCTTATGCTGAAATCAATTGGTTAGTCTCTAAGGTGCCACAAGTACTCCGTTTCTTTTTGCGAATACAGACTAACACGTCTGCTACTCTGAAACCTGGTATCACAGTGTAGATCTCTGATTTCCCAAAGCTTGTGAGTCAACAATACTTGCTGATGAATAAAAAGAAAACTTTACTTTTCTCCAAACAAATCATGACGGACAAGCTCCTCAGCTGGGCTTCAGGTCCACTGACTTTCATGGAGCGACACTGAATGACATCATCTGAGGAGAAGCACCTTCAATGGGAATTTCTCCTGAGAAGAACTCAAGAATTGCTACACTGGATCTCACCACTTGTAAGCTTAATCCATTCTCCTGTCTCCAAGAGAGAGGAGTAACAGCTGCTTGAGAAGAAAGTAAAAGACCACTGAATTGGTCCTTTCTGGACTAACCTGGGAAAGTCGCTTCCTAATCCACCAAAGTGAAAAATGGCTAAATGACTTTCTAAAGTTACATCTCTAGAGTTCAAATCGATTGAGTTGAATTGGACTTACCCAGTTCACTGAGGAGATGAAGTCCACAGAAGATTTTAGAAAATCCCTGAGTGGTGAGCGCTTTTATACAGATCCTAGGACTGCCTGGAGGATCTGCGATGCCATTTGTGGAGGCGGTTCTAATTAGTTACCAAACAAACTTGATTGCCTTGCAAAATCCTCCTTGGATGCAGCTGTTTGCCTCTGGGATTTTGATTATTAGGTTATTCTGAGCCTGAGAGGGCGTGACATACACATTGCACTCTTCATCTTTCTTTCATCTTCAAATGGTACGGGTCAACTGTGTTCCTCGTGCCATTCCATTTACTTCAGAGATGCTACAATGAGAATGAATGTCCGGGTGACTCTGAGTGGCATCTGTATCAGAAGTGGCAGATTTCAGTGTTAGTCTGCATCAGCAAAACAACGAAGAGTCCTTGTGGCACCTAAGAGACGAATTTGTCTCTAAGGTGTCGTCACTAAGTTGCCACAAGTAGCACAAGTGGGTGTCATGAAAGGAATCCAGTTTGTTCCTTTCAATCCATGCTGGTCGTGGTTAGGGACATCGGGCAGTTCATTCTCACCCTGTCAGAAAGGAGGGAGCCATTTTTATGCATTCTCACCACCCGCATTCCCAATGGGTCAGACCCAATTCCCTTCGAAATTCATGGGAAACTTTCCATTGCCTCCAGCAATGTTTTTTGTCAGGACCTTACGTCTGAAATTCACCCTTTGGCTGGGGAATTGTACGATGCCAATGAACAACTGTAGTCCAATATTAAACGTTCAAACATGGGCCTTTGTGATGGCCATCTGCCCAGGGGTGAATCTTACCCTCTGGTGAGTCAAGCTTCACCTAACATTGGACCTGTACTTGGGTCACCAATGCCCTCTCAAAGGGCTGCCTAGATCTGGTTTGCTGATCGGTCAAGGGGAGGGATGGCGGAAAGAGGAAGGAAGCAGTGCTCTTTTATCTCAGGATCTCTCCATCCAGGAGCAGCCAAGAAAAGGACGTCTTGTGAGAAAGCACAGCTGACGGAGCCCAGCAATGAGCAGAGGAGAGAGGAAAATCACACATTCTTGAGGAAGGAGGGATGGTTGTGGGATGGGATTGACATTAACTTTGACCAGCCATAAGGCATGCTGCACAAAACATTCCTGCCAGAACCAGCATGCTGTGTAAAGTGTAACAGATTTCTGCATGGGTGGGTTCCATAGCCGGGGAATGAGGCGGAGGAGTCCCCTGTTTTCCCTATTTTTTCACAGTTATTTTTAGTAAAAGTCAGAGACAGGTCACTGGCTTCCATGAGTCTTTGTTCATTGACCTTGACCCTTGACCTCTCCCTGAGTTTTACTAAAATTAACCATGACCAAATCTTAACCTTAATTATCCTTAGTCTAGAATATCCTAACTCAAATCATCTGAAAAAAATCAAAACAGTAGGAGGCACAAATATGCTTGCTCAGCCAGAGCCCTAAAATGCCCAGTTCTCGCTCTGGCCACAGGCTGAATTGTAAAGTTGTTCCCTTTTACACTGTGTTACCAGACAAGGCTAGTAACATGTAACTTGTTCCAAGATGTTTGCGTCCTTGGATCGAAGCATGAAGAATAAAGAGCTGGCTAATGTTATGATCCACTTTCACTGTCCTTATCCATGAGAATGATACTTCTCCAGACGAATTAGAAGTCTGTCCATTTCTATCATTTCCATGACTGTGGTGTAAGGGACTGCGGAAGACTTTGTTACGGCCTAGCTAGGGAACTTCTGCTTTCTCGAGGCTGCCCGGTCACTGTAGGAGATGGAGAACCAACTGTAACCGGTTTTAGGCCGGTTTTGTCTGCCTTGCATGGCCCGTTGCCAGGTAGCGGAAAGCCCCCTTCGGAAAGTACCTAATTATATATTCATGAGCTGTTTCTGTGTACTGCTTATTATGGCTCACTGGTTGCCCCTTTGTCGGACTCCGTCCCAGGCAAAGCTCCGGTGTGCTGGGTTCTCCGCCTCCGTGACAGCAACGTTTGGAGTCCCCGTTGCGGGTGTGTCACTGACCTTCAATAAAGCCAATAACTCGCTGCTTAGCTGCGTGTGGGTCTCGTTTTCCAGAGTACCTCTGCTGGCCTGCGGTGCTTCAATCACCTTGGCCGAGAACATTTGGTCGCATTGGAAATCTCAATATATCATTCCAGCCTCAAAAACTTGCTTTAAGACATCGCACCCGTTGGGCTGAAGTCACCAGGTGCACTGAGTGAGCTACTTTCTCTTTCTTTGGAATCACATCTCTCTAATGGGTCAGAGTAACCCAATGGTAATGAATTCCTTCAGGTTTGTGAAACAAGGCACAGGGTAGCTTATTTCTCTAACATTGCCTTCTTTATACATGAGGATAATAATGGTCCAAAGGAATTATAAGTGTGTACATTTCAAGCTTGTTCATGTGTGGTGTAGTAATACAAATCTCTTTCTTGAATTAGAATGGGTAAAATTTTGATAAAAGAGAATTTAATTCTGCTCAAGTGGAAATACCCACCATGGAGCCAACACCTTCAAAGAAAGGGAGTTAAAGTGCATGGCAAGACTCTAGATGGCTGATCATTGTTCATACTTAGATGAGAAGATGTTTATCCCCAAAGTTCCCCCCCAAAAAACATCAAAACAAAATAAAAAAGATCCAGTATGAGCCTCTCCAAGAGTTACTCTCAGGTTAGTGATGTCTTTGGAAGCCATGAATAGTAAGAATCCAGTAGGGTTCAAGAGATAGAGGTTAGTGTTTGGCATGAGTAGTCCCAGCTATTGGGGTTCATTTCTGACTCTGCCAATCACACCCTGTCTGACCGTCACCTGAATGTGCCTCCGTTTCCCCCCATGGCAAACAGGTAGAATTGTAAAATGCAGGGTGGATTGTCTGAAGCTTCCTCTGATCTAAGCATTTCAAAGCACTTCACAAAACACACCTCATGTTTTATATGGCCAAAGAGGTGTATTATTAGAATCGTAGTAACTTTTTACTAGGCTTAGATGTTCCAATATTGAAGATTGGCTTCACTTTAAAAATGCATGTCAAGGTCTCAGATGTCAGTCCAGTGCTCAGTTCATGAGTCCTAGCCTCTGAAATTGGGGCTCTTTGATTTTCATTCAATGAACCTTTGCATTTCCCTTTTGTACATATTTTCAAGTTGACGGGTAGATGCTGATCCAGTATAAAGGAGGACAGTTCCATCAACTTGAGATTGAAGGAAGGCACTTTAGCCAACCTGGGTTAGAGAAAACCTTTCTGCACCTCTACCCACAGCTGTTGATATCGAATATACAGAGTAATCAATGGGAACCATCAGCCACTGCAGCTCCATCCAATGAGTATGCAAGAGAACTGGGTCTTGTGAGAGACTTCAGCTAATTAAGAAAAGAAAAAAGCACAAGACAGACAGAGTTAAAGAGAACTTCTTTTATGGCCATATTGCTGTGGGATGAATTGCAAGTCTGACCAACCTAGGGCATTCTGCAAGACCCTTCTCCAACAAAAAGAAAAGGAGGACTTGTGGCACCTTAGAGACTAACCAATTTATTTGAGCATAAGCTTTCGTGAGCTACAGCTCACTTCATCGGATGCATTCTGTGGAAAGTGTAGAAGATCTTTTTATACACACAAAGCATGAAAAAATACCTCCCCCCACCCCACTCTCCGGCTGGTAATAGCTTATCTAAAGTGATCACTCTCCTTACAATGTGTATGATAATCAAGTTGGGCCATTTCCAGCACAAATCCAGGTTTTCTCCCCCCCCCCCCCCCCGCACAGATATGATCATCTTTTTATATGTTTGTATCGCCTTTGTATTATGAGTTATAGATACGTATGTATGTCTCTGTTTCAAACTTGTGCTAATTTTCTGGGTGACACTCCCAGACAGTTTGGCATCAGCACTGCCTAGCCTGCTGGATGGCCATGTGCTCGGCAGCTTGTATTTGAATCAAAGGAAGCACAGGCCGCATGGCAAAAGACTATAATAGGCAGCTGCATCTTCTCCATTTCGTCCTCAATCCATGCAGCCTCCTCAGGGGCTCTGGGCAGTGCCTCTGGGTCCATGTGGGGCCAGTGTGCACGGCACCGGAGGCAGCTCTTGTCAGTGGAGGTGGCTGCGACCTTTGGTCATTGGGTGTTCTCCTAGTCATCTGCCCTGCTGGCCCCTGGCTGCGGAATGGGGAGCCGGGGACTCTGCAGGTGATCAGTTGGTTCCTGGGGCGGACTCTGGCTGAAGAGCTGGAGGAGGAAGGGACAGAGAGCCAGTTTTGTCAGAGCAGCCATCAGGAAGAGTGCTGGTGCAAGGGCTGGAGGAACCAAGTAGGGGCCGAGCTCTTCTCGACGTGCTGCTTACAAACCGGGAAGAATTAGTGGGGGAAGCAAAAGTGGATGGGAACCCGGGAGGCAGTGACCATGAGATGGTCGAGTTCAGGATCCTGAAACAAGGAAGAAAGGAGAGCAGCAGAATACGGACCCTGGACTTCAGAAAAACAGACTTTGACTCCCTCAGGGAACTGATGGGCAGGATCCCCTGGGAGAATAACGTGAGGGGGAAAGGAGTCCAGGAGAGCTGGCTGTATTTTCAAGAATCCTTACTGAGGTTACAGGGACAAAGTGTTGGTCCTGCTTTGAGCAGGGGGTTGGACGAGATGACCTCCTGAGGTCTCTTCCATCCCTAATCTTCTATAAATCGATGACTCTATGATTCTGGAGAGGCCAGGCCCCTCCCACCAAAGTGTGGAGACAGAAGAAGGTACCTGGCTGGGGTGATTGTGAAATGGGATCGTGCTGTGCTTCAGTGTGTGCCAATGCCCTGGTCACGGTGGCGAGATGGGCACAGAGAAGGGTGTGAGGAACAGACTGGCTGGGTCACAGCCCTGAATGCGACAAGCACAGGTCACAATGGACATGCGTCTTTGCCAGTGGATACCCCACCAGCAGCCCCAATGCAGCTCTGCACCCACTGGTCTCTTCACCTGGACAGTCAATGGCCTGTATTTTTAGCTGACTTGGCACAAGTGAAAATTGTCCCGAGCCCAAAATTAGAGGCCTTTGAAAAGAGAAGCCCGGGTGTGGCCAGCATCGTGGGCCAGGCCGTGCTGCAGGTGTCGGCTCCCTGGCGTGTGAGTGTACCTTGCTGGCCAGGTAATGGAGCGTGATCCCAGTGAGTCGCAGGGAGGCTCCTTACCCTGTTCTCTGGAACAAGGATTGAATCAGGCTGGGGCAGGAAGAAGGAAGGACAGGGCCCAGTCACAGGATCACACAGCTAAAGGAGGGAGCTGGGTGTGTTTTACCCCTGCTGAGTGCTGACCAAAACATTCCCTGTGCCAGGCTTTGCCCTCGGGCACCCTCTAGCAGCCCCTCACCCCTGAGCTCAACCCTGGCTCCTCCCTCATCCTCCTTGGCCCCCTTCTGTCCCTGCCTCCAGAAGTGTGATCCCCGTGCCCCCATGCAGTCAGTTACCACCCCCAGCTCAGACCCTGCCCATCCCCCCCAATTTGTCCCCATTAACCATTTTAATTGCCAGCCAGCACTGCAGCGTCAGCAGGTGCTACTGAGCAATGAGCACGCTCACTAGGAGCCAAGCAGCGCTGAGCACCCGGCCTGCCAGCCGCCCCGTTAGCATCCTAGTGCCAGGGAGCCTGCAAATGCCTGGGGCCCTGGGCCTGCGATCCTGTGGGCACAGGGGGCTTGGAGCCCCCTGGCTCCATCCGGAGGCTGTTGGGTCTGATGTGGTGGCGGGGGACAATACACTTGCCCCATTTCTGCACCCCAGTAGCTCTACGCCCTCGGCGGCTGACCCATTCGCCCCTCCCTACTTACCGCCCTGCCTGTGGTAGGGTTGTATTTCTGTTCCTGCAACCGATCCCGGGTGACCTCCTTCTTAACGTGTCTCTGTTTCTAGGCCGATCAAACAGAGAGAGTCAGGGTGTGAAGGCTGGAAGTTCTTCAGCGACCTCACGACTCCAGATTTCAAAACCCCTCACAAACACTCGCTGGTGTTTCACACACGCAAAGCGTTCTAGTCTTATAATATTAATAAATGGTTGTTGGGATTAGACACCTCTGCACTGAGTAACACAGTCAATTTAAACAAAATGGAGGCCAAGCTCTCATGGCGTTCTGTTCAGGGCCTCATCATCAAAGGAAGACTCCTCCGCCTCATTCCCCGGCTATGGAACCCACCCATGCAGAAATCTGTTACACTTTACACAGCATGCTGGTTCTGGCAGGAATGTTTTGTGCAGCATGCCTTATGGCTGGTCAAAGTTAATGTCAAATACCTTCCCACAACCATCTCCTCCTTCCTCAAGAATGTGTTATTTTCCTCTCTCCTCCGCTCATTGCTGGGCTCCGTCAGCTGTGCTGTCTCACAAGACGTCCTTTTCTTGGCTGCTCCTGGATGGAGAGATCCTGAGATAAAAGAGCACTGCATCCTTCCTCTTTCCGCCATCCCTCCCCTTGACCCATCAGCAAACCAGATCTAGGCAGCCCTTTGAGAGGGCATTGGTGACCCATGTACAGGTTCAATGTTAGGTGAAGCTTGACTCACCAGAGGGTAAGATTCACCCCTGGGCAGACGGCCATCACAAGGCCCATGTTTGAACGTTTAATATTGGACTACAGTTGTTCATTGGCATCGTACAATCCCCCAACCAAAAGGTGAATTTCAGATGTAAGGTCCTGACAAGAAACACGCTGGAGGCAATGGAAAGTTTCCCATGAATTTCGAAGGGAATTGGGTCTGACCCATTGGGAATGCGGGTGGTGAGAATGCAGAAAAATGGCTCCCTCCTTTCTGACAGGGTGAGAATGAACAGCCCGATGTCCCTAACCACGACCAGCATGGATTGAAAGGAACAAACTGGATTCCTTTCTTGATACCCACTTGTGCTACTTGTGGCAACTTAGAGATGACATCTTAGAGACAAATTAGTCTCTAAGGTGCCAAAGGACTCCTCGTTGTTTTCCTGATGCAGATTAACACGGCTACCCCTCTGAAATCTTCACTTGGGATACAGATGCCGCTCAGAGTCACCTTGACGTTCATTCTCATTGTTGCACCATTGTAGTCAATGGAATGGCACGAGGAACACAGTTGACCCGTACCATTTGAAGATGAAAGAAAGATGAAGAGTGCAATCTGCATGTCACGCCCTCTCAGGCTCAGTATAAGCTAATAATCACAATCCCAGAGGAAAACAGCTGCATCCCAAGGAGGATTTTGCAAGGCAATGAAGCTTGTTTGGAAACTAATTAGAACCGCCTCCACAAATGGCATCGCAGATCCTCCAGGCAGTCCTAGGAAGTGTATAAAGGCACTAACCACTCAGGGATTTTCTAAAATCTTCTGCGGACTTCATCTCCTCAGTGAACTGGGTAAGTCCAATTCAACTCTATTGATTTGAACTCTAGAGATGTAACTTTAGAAAGTCATTTAGCCATTTTTCACTTTGGTGGATTAGGAAGCGACTTTCCCAGGTTAGTCCAGAAAGGACCAATTCAGTGGTCTTTTACTTTCTTCTCAAGCAGCTGTTACTCCTCTCTCTTGGAGACAGGAGAATGGAGTAAGCTGACAAGTGGTGAGATCCAGTGTAGCAATTCTTGAGTTCTTCTCAGGAGAAATTCCCATTGAAGGTGCTTCTCCTCAGATGATGTAATTTAGTGTCGCTCCATGAAAGTCAGTGGACCTGAAGCCCAGCTGAGGAGCTTGTCCTGAGTGATTTGTTTGGAGAAAAGTAAAGTTTTCTTTTTACTCATCAGCAAGTATTGTTGACTCACAAGCTTTGGGAAATCAGAGATCTACACTGTGATACCAGGTTTCAGAGTAGCAGACGTGTTAGTCTGTATTCGCAAAAAGAAACGGAGTACTTGTGGCACCTTAGAGACTAACCAATTGATTTCAGCATAAGCTTTTGTGAGCTGCATCCGATGAAGTGAGCTGTAGCTTACAAAAGCTTATGCTCAGATCAATTTGTCAGTCTCTAAGGTAGCACAAGTACTCCTTTTCTTTTTACTGTGGTACCAGAATTCAGTGGTTTGCATGCAGAAGTTAAATCCTGAAACGACAGGAAGCGATTATCGTGATCCCAGCCCTCTTTGTTCTCTTTGAGTAATGTCTAAAATGGACACAGAATCCCAGGGGCCCCGCATAGAAATCGTGAGCCTTCTTCTAGTCAGTGTTTTTCAGACAAAGCCATTGAGAGGGGTTGAAGGGGCCAATTGGGAGGGAAGTTTCATGAGAGTGAACAAGAGGTGTAGAAAGAGGATATAGGAAGAAATACATGGCCATGAAGACAAGGACTTAGTCCACTCTTCCTTTCTCTCATGGGCCGCAAGAGCTTCGAAGCCTTCCTTCCACCAGCCCTTGTACCTTCTCTTTACTCTAGTCCCTGGTGTGTCTTTCAGGTTTACCTCCATCCCTGAAAGATGAGTTTCTCCAGCCGGTGCAATCCAGAATGCGGGGTGGCCCGGCCTAGTCCAGTCACTGGCAGCTACAACGTGCCGTGCGTTCGGCAGTGCCCTGACTCCGAAGTGCTGATCAGACCCTCACCGGTTGTCGTGACCCTCCCGGGACCAATTGTCAGCACTTTCCCTCAGCACACTGGAGTGGGAGCCATAGGAGCACCTGTGGTCGGAGCCGGTTTCGGGGGCTCATCCAGTTTGGGGGGATTGTACGGCTCTGGAGGCCATTATGGAGGATTGTCTGGTTTAGGGGGATATGGTGGTTATGCGGGATTCGGCGGTTCCCTGGGCGGTTATGGTTACGGGGGAATATGTGGTTCCGGGATATCTCGCCATAGGTACCTCAGTGGAAGCTGTGGGCCATGCTAAATCCAGCAGGAAGATCCGTGGATGAAGGAAGAACCAGGAATTGAACAGCAAGAAACAGATTCACCCCTGACCTTTTGGGCATGGCTTTCAGAAGTGCTGTGGAAACTTGGCTCCAGTTGAGCTCAGTGGGAGTTGTGTGTGCTCAGCACCATGGTCTGATAGCTCTGCTGCATTTCTAATGTTACGCTTTATGACTCTTTCTGCCAAGGCTTTGCCAGACAAGTGCTGATTCTCGCTTTCACCTGTGGACTCATTCTGAATAACACACAGGCAGTTTACACTCATTCTGCAGTTTAAGGAAAATAGGGCCCTTAAAACAGGCATCAGTTACATTTATTATCATTTTAAGTCCCTTGAGCAAGGGAAAAAGAGACCTTGCTGTGAAGGAGAATTAGACCCCGTCTGTTCTACCCTTTCCATCAGTATGTATCTTTAGCCTCTCACTTTGACCTTCTCTGAGGCAGACATTTATTTGAGAAGTTGAACAGTCCTCTCCTTCTGTATTGCATTGTCTCACTTCCCACCGACTGAGGGAATAAAAGTAACTGAAATTGGTTGCAAAGGGGACTTGTTTGTCCACCTCTGCAGCTGCAAGAACAAAAAAGCACATCTTGTGTGAAGAACATCCCATTGAGGTGGGTGATCGGTTGCAGCCTTATTGAAAAACTGAAATTACGTTCTTTCTGCTCTTGTATTTTTCCTGTACCTGTGTATTGCAAATGTCACTCGCATTAAAAACGCTGATGCATCATAATATCCGTCTTCTGGTTCTCCTTGTTCCTCCCTCCTTCTTTAAACATTGTCCTAGACACAATTCATCCCTAAAGAGCCAGCAGCATCAGGCCCTTCTCCAGAGGTGACTTTTTGAAGCCCTGGAGCGATAGGAGAATTCAGCCTTTAAAGTAGTTTACAGCATTCTGTTGGGCTTCTGTACTGGGGTGGAGTTACCCCTTGCCTTACCTGTTTTAACAAAGTAATATTAACTCAACCTAGTGAGAGGTGTATATTCAACCGGCTCCATCTACGGAGAGGACTCCTTTGTGAAGCGGACAGTACCCAATACACACAAAACCAGCTTGAGAGCGACAGAGGCAGGTCTCTTCCCTCCTGACTGACAGGAGGAAGTTCATCCCATTGCATGACCTGCCTTAACTCCCAGACCTTAAGCACATGATTTCCAGTACAGATACATCATTATCTGTGTAATTACCAGACAATTAAACAAAATCTGTCCAAATGCTTTTCAACGATTGTGATGACCAGTGGGCTCTGGGCAGAGCCCTCCCATGCCACCCTTTGTAAACTTAACCTGTACGCGTCCGACCCAGGGTATCCCTGTAAAATGCCAGCAACTCTGTGCCTTCTATGGGTCCTGGCTTGCACCTCACCCTTTACTCTGACTCTGTGGACTCTTCCACTGGCTAATCCGTATGCGTCAGCTTGGAACCCTCCTGCCCGGACACTGCATCTGCCACCACATTCTCTTTGTCTTTAATATGGACAATTTCCATGTCATAGTCCTGAAGCGCTGTGCTCCAGGGTATCCCTCTGGTACCTTTTTTCCCCTGTAGCTTTGCATGGAGGGTGTAATCTTGGCAGTTCAACCTGGCGAGGAAAATACCTCTTTGCGGTGCTTTGAAAGGGCCAGCATTTCCTGCTTTCAGTGTGGATTTTAACCCGCCCTCAAATCAGTGCTTTCTAGGGGATTCTCTGCCCTGCTCTCCCTGACCAAATCCAAGGTTTCTTCACCAGCACAACAAATTCAAATTCAAATTCAATTTACTGCCCTCTCCCTTTCAGAATTCTGCTGCTGGGCTTCCTTACGTCATGTGTGATGGCATTCACCCCTTCAATCCCATCAAACGGTCCTTCCTATAATTCTGCCTTTTGTTTTCCTCACTGGGGTCAGCACGAACATCAAATCAGCCGTCTCAAACAACCATTCTCCAGTACTCCCATCACACCAAACATGCTGAGTTTCTGGCTTTTTCCAAGGGTCTGTCGCTCTCAATTCCTCATTACCTGTAAATTCTCCTTAAAATGAGTGACGTACTCTCTTAGATGCCGCTCTCTTTCCTCAGCACGGCCCTCCCCAGAGCCTCCAATCAAATCCAAGGCTCCCCTCGCCTGCTTCCCATACAGGAGATCAAAGGGGGCAAAGCCAGTAGATTCCTGGAGGGTCCCCTGCTGGCCACGGTAGAAGTTCCGGGTCCCACAACTGGGAGCTGCGAGGTCCCCTTGCTACCCACGGCAGCTGAGAACTCTGGCCCTGCCACCTTTGGGCTGAAGTGGAAAGTGTCACAGAGGTCTGTGGAAGTCACAGATTCCGTGGTCTCTGAGACATAATCTTAGCCTTAATGATAATGTATTTATTTTTGTGTATTGGTACAGTACATAGACAATAAAAACTACTGTCTGATTCTTTGAGGTGCCACCTTAACTTTCACCCAAACCTCTAACATCCCCATAGTGTCCTCCTGTATAACCTTTAAGTAAACTCATTCATAGGTACTGAAAACAACAGTGGACTGAGAATAGTCATAATAGAAATATGGATAGTGCAGTGACTTTATGGCATGAAACATCTTCAGAAAGACATAAAACTGCTTTTCTGACTATAAAAAACTTATAGTGGTGGTTGGTTTTCCGTCACCCCCCAGTTAGACTCTGGCTAGAATAGCAGCCACCTCTCTCAATGACACATCAGAGAACAAACGGGACTCAAGAGTAAACAAAGAATGAATTTACTGCTGAGGTGGTTTATCGAGCAATGAAATTACCAGCAGAGCATCTGACTCTGTATAAGCAGAAGCCACCCTTTCTCTAGCCTTTTTATGAGGGACACAGGCATTTGGCGGGGCTAGGTTGTAAGATTTCTGGGGTTTGCCTTTTGCATTGTGATTTTAGGTTTCTAAGAAGAGTATGGAATATTGTTTGCTCCCTGGTACAATATTCTGGTTGGCATCTACCTGATCATTTCTCCTGCTGAATCCTGCCAAGCGAATTACAATTATGCCCCTTTCAAGGTGAAGGATTATCGCAGTATGGCGGAAGCTATGTAGTGACAGCTGATAAGAGGCGTCCTGCATGTTGGCAGGGGGTTCGACCTGATGAGCCTTGCAGTGCCTTCTAACCCCCAGGTCCGATGACATGTATTTGAAAGAAGCCTTATTAAGGGTGCAGGAACAAACCACCTCAAAGTGCAGAAAGATTAGCAAATATGGCAGGTGACCAACTTGGCTAAACAGAGAAATCTTCAGTGAGCTTAAACGCAAAAAGGAAGCTTACAAGAAATGGAAACTTGGACAGATGACTAGGGAGGAGTCTAAAAATATTGCTCAAGTCTGCAGGCATGTTGATTACCAAAACATGACTGGAGTTGTGAAGGGATGTGTAAGGTAACAAGAAGGTTTCTATTGGTAGCAAAAAGGAGAAGATCAAGGAAAGTGTGGGAGCCTTCATGAATGAGGGAGGCAACCAAGTGAGAGATGATGTGGAAAAAGCTGAAGTACTCAATGCTTTTTTTGCCTCGGTCGTCCCAGACAAGGTCACCTCCCAAACTGCTGTCCTGGGCAGCACAGTATGGGGAGGAGGTGAGCAGTCCTCAGTGGTAAAAGAACAGGTTAAGGATTATTAAGAAAAGGTGGACATGCTCAAGTCCACGCGTCCAGATCTAATGAGTCTGAGGTTCCTGAGGGAATTGGCTGAGTGATTGCAGAGCCATTGGCCATTATCTTTGAAAAGTCACAGCGATCGGGGGTGGTCCTGGATGACTGGAAAAAGGCAAATATAATGCCAATCTTTAAAAAGGGGAAGAAGGCGAACCCAGGGAACTACAGACCGGTCGTGGATTGGATGAATGGACAATAAGGTGGATAGAAAGCTGGCTAGATAGTCGGGCGCAAGTGGTAGTGATGAACGTCTGGATGTCTAGCTGGCAGCCAGTATCAAGCAGAGTGCCTCAGGGGTCAGTCTTGGGACCGGTTTTGTTCAACATCTTCATTAATGGTCTGGATGATGGGATGGATTGCATCCTCAGCAGGTTTGCAAATGACACTAAACGGGGGAGAGGTAGATACCCTGGAGGGTAGGGATAGGGTCGAGAGTGACCTAGACAAATTGGAGGATTGGGGCAAAAACATGTGATGAGGTTCAACAAGGACAAGTGCAGACTTCTGCACTTAGGACAGAAGAATCCCATGCTCCACAAGAGGCTGGAGACCGACTGGCTAAGCCACAGTTCTTCAGAAAATGACCTGGGGATTACAGTGGATAAGAAGCTGGATATGAGTCAACAGTGTGCCCTTGTTGCCAAGAAGGCTAAGGGCCTATTGGGCTGCAGTAGTAGGAGCATTGCCAGCAGATCGAGGGAAGTGATCATTCCCCTCTCTTCCGCACTGGTGAGGCCACATCTGCAGTATTGTGTCTAGTTTTGCCCCCCCCCCATAGAAATTACGTGGAAAAATTGGAGGAAGTCCAGCGAAGAGCAACAAATATGATCAGGGGGCTGGGACACATGATTAATAAGGTGAGGCTGAGGGATCTGGGATTGTTTAGTCTGCAAAAGAGAAGAGTAAAGGGGGATTTGATAGCAGCCTTCAACTATCTGAAGGGGGGTTCCAAAGAGGATGGAAAGAGGTCCGTCTTCACAAAGGCCCATGTTTGAAAGTTTAATATTTGACTACAGTTGTTCATTGGCATCATAGAATCCCCCAGCCAAAGGGTGAATTTCAGCCATAAGGTCCTGACAAGAAACACGCTGGAGGCAATGGAAAGTTTCCCATGAATTTCGAAGGGAATTGGGTCTGACCCATTGGGAATGCGGGTGGTGAGAATGCAGAAAAATGGCTCCCTCCTTTCTGACAGGGTGAGAATGAACTGCCCGATGTCCCTAACCACGACCAGCATGAATTGAAAGGAACAAACTGGATTCCTTTCATGACACCCACTTGTGCTACTTGTGGCAACTTAGAGACGATACCTTAGAGACAAATTAGTCTCTAAGGTGCCACAAGGACTCCTCATTGTTTTCCTGATGCAGACTAACACGGCTACCACTCTGAAATCTCCACTTGGGATACAGATGCCGCTCAGAGTCACCTTGACATTCATTCTCGTTGTTGCACCATTGAAGTCAATGGAATGGCACGAGGAACGCAGTTGACCCGTACCATTTGAAGATGAAAGAAAGATGAAGAGTGCAATCTGCATGTCACGCCCTCTCAGGCTCAGAATAACCTAATAATCACAATCCCAGAGGAAAACAGCTGCATCCAAGGAGGATTTTACAAGGCAATCAAGTTTGTTTAGTAACTAATTAGAACCGCCTCTACAAATAGCATCTCAGATCCTCCAGGCAGTCCTAGGAACCGTATAAAAGCGCTCACCACTCAGGGATTTTCTAAAATCTTCTGTGGACTTCATCTCCTCGGTGAACTGGGTAAATCCAATTCCACTCAATCGATTTGAACACTAGAGATGTAACTTTAGAAAGTCATTTAGCCATTTTTCACTTCGGTGGATTTGGAAGAAACTTTCCCAGGTTAGTATAGAAAGGACCAATTCAGTGGTCTTTTACTTTCTTCTCAAGCAGCTGTTACTCCTCTCTCTTGGAGACAGGAGAATGGATTAAGCTGACAAGTGGTGAGATCCAGCGTAGCAAGTCTTGTGATTTGTTTGGAGAAAACTAAAGTTTTCTCTTTATTCATCAGCAAGTATTTTTGACTCACAAGCTTTGGGAAATTAAAGAACTACACTGTGATACCAGGTTTCAGAGTAGCAGCCCTGTTTGTCTTTATTCGCAAAAAGAAAAGAAGTACTTGTGGCACCTTAGAGACTAACCAATTGATTTGAGCATAAGTTTCGTGAGCTACGGCCGATGAATTGTAGCTTACGAAAGCTTATGCTCAAATCAATTTGTCAGTCTCTAAGGTACCACAAGTACTCCTTTTCTTTTTACTGTGGTACCAGAATCCAGTGGTTTGCATGCAGAGGTTAAATCCTCAAATGACAGGAAGTTATTACCGTGATCCCAGCCCTGTTCTCTTTTAGTAATGTCTAAAATGGACACAGAATCCCAGGGTTGAAGGGGCCACTTGGGAGGCAAGTTTCATGAGAGTGGACAAGAGGTGTAGAAAGAGGATATAGGAAGAAATACATGGCCATGAGGACAGGGACTTAATCCACTCCTCCTTTCTCTCTTTGCCACAAGAGCTTCGAAGCCTTTCTTCCACCAGCCCTTGTACCTTCTCTTTATTCTAGTCCCTGGTGTGTCTTTCAGGTTTACCTCCACCCCTGAAAGATGAGTTTCTCCAGCCTGTGCAATCCAGAATGCGGGGTGGCCCGGCCCAGTCCAGTCACTGGCAGCTACAACGTGCCGTGCGTTCGGCAGTGCCCTGACTCCGAAGTGCTGATCAGACCCTCACCGGTTGTCGTGACCCTCCCGGGACCAATTCTCAGCACTTTCCCTCAGCACACTGGAGTGGGAGCCATAGGAGCACCTGTGGTCGGAGCCGGTTTTGGGGGCTCATTCGGTTTGGGGGGATTGTACGGCTCTGGAGGACATTATGGAGGATTGTCTGGTTTAGGGGGATATGGTGGTTATGGGGGATATGGTGGTTCCCTGGGCGGTTATGGTTCCGGGGGAATATGTGGTTCCGGGGTATCTCGCCATAGGTACCTCAGTGGAAGCTGTGGGCCATGTTAAACCCAGCAGGAAGATCCGTGGATGAAGGAAGAACCAGGAATTGAACAGCAAGAAACAGATTCACCCCTGACCTTTTGGGCATGGCTTTCAGAAGTGCTGTGCAAACTTGGCTCCAGTTGAGCTCAGTGGGAGCTGTGCGTGCTCAGCACCATGGTCTGATAGCCCTGCTGCATTTCTAATGTTACGCTTTATGACTCTTTCTGCCAAGGCTTTGCCAGACAAGTGCTGATTCTCTCTTTCACCTGTGGACTCATTCTGAATAACACGCAGGCTGTTTATACTAATTCCGCAGTTTAAAGAAAATAGGGGCCTTAAGACAGGCATCAGTTACATTTATTATCATTTTAAGTCCCTTGAGCATGGGAAAAAGTGACCTTGCTGTGAAGCACAATTAGACCCCGTCTGTTCTATCCTTTCCATCAATAAGTATCCTTAGATTGTCGCTTTGACCTTCTCTGTGGCAGACATTTAATTGAGAAGTTGAGCAGTCCTCTACTTCTGTATTGCATTGTCTCACTTCCCACCGACTGAGGGAATAAAAGTCACTGAAAATGGTTGCGAAGGGGACATGTTTGTCCACCTCTGCAGCTGCAACAAGAAAAAAGCACATCTTGTGTGAAGAACGTCCCATTGAGGTGGGTGATCGGTCACAGCCTTTCTTGAAAAACTGAAATTACGTTCTTTCTGCTCTCGTATTTTTCCTGTACCTGTATATTGCAAATGTCACTCGCATTAAAAATGCTGATGCATCATAATATCCGTCTTCTGGTTCTCTTTGTTCCTCCCTCCTTCTTTAAACATTGCCCTTGACACAATTCATCCCTGAAGAGCCAGCAGCATCACTTCTCAAGAGGTGACTTTTTGAAGCCCTGGAGCGATAGGAAAATTCAGCCTTTGAAGTCGTTTACAGCATTCTGTTGGGTTTCCGTACTGGGGTGGAGTTCCCCCTTGCCTTACCTTTTTTAACAGAGTTATGTTAATGCAACCTCGTGAGAGGTGTAAATTCAACCAGCTCTCCTCCTTGACTTGACCAACTTTACACTCACTTTGCAATGCTGGAGATGAGCTGACAAGATTTAGGGCAATGGGGCAAAAATCGTTCAGCTTCACATTGAGATTTTGGATTTCATTGCACCAAGAAAACTCAGTTCAAGTCATCTTCTTCTGACTCTCTGCCCACATGTGTTCATCTACTGGCCAACAGAAACCCCCACTCTTTGGTGAAATGACAGGACCAAAAGTTGATTTCACAAGGATTTTGCAAACACAACTGACTGCCTCACTTCTGCCCTCCTCACTTCTGCCCTTAGAGAAAAACGAAACTACACCAAAGTCATCTACAGGAGTCATGAAAGACAATGGAGGAAATAATTAAGGAATCAAATTTCCAGACACCTAGAAGATAAGAAGCTGATAAGTAACAGCATGGATATATGAAAAACAAGATCTGTGAAAACAACCTAATCAATTTCTTTTAAGGATTGAAAAGCCTTGTGGATAGTGGGCAAGCAGTAGAAGGTGTCTATCTTAATTTTCCGTAAGGCTTTTGATACCCTCTTGCCTGACCTTCTCATAAACAAACTAGGAAAATACATCTTAGATGGGGCTAGGATAAAGTGGGTCCATAACTGGTTGAAGACCATTCCCAGAGAGTATTTAGCAGGGGTCCACACTCCAACTGGAAGGGCACATCAAGTTGCGTCCCACGGGGATCAGTTCTGGGTCCCATTCTGTTCAATATCTTCATCAATGATTTAGATCGTAGCACGGAGAGTACACTTATAATGTTTGCAGATGATACCTAGCTGGGAGGAGTCTCAAGGCTGTGGAGGATAGCAATAGGCCCACCTCAACCCCCAAGGCTTCGGAGGACGTCCCTGGAGCATGCAACCCTGCTCCACTGGACACTCGCATATTTCGCTGCTCAAGAAGGAACAGCCCAGCCCACCTTACCAGCTCCACCTGACATCAGGGCACCACTTCACACACAGCCCTTAGGCATGTTTAGAGTGAAAACAAGCAGAGTTAATTTAACAAAGAGAGTCAAATAGGAGCAATTAGGAATACTGGAAACCAATGGTTACATATCAGATAAAAGAAGTACTCACATTGTAAAACCTGGACGTATGTAACTCACACTCACCCAGAGTCCTTGCAGTGTTCTGCAGCCAGAACTCTCCTACAGACCGCCCAGTTTCCTCAGCATGGCCCTCCCCAGAGCCTCCAATCAAATCCAAGGCTCCCCTAGCCTGCTTTCCATACGGGAGATCAAAGGGAGCAAAAGCCAGTAGATTCTTGGGGAATACTTCTGTCCGCACTGAGCAAATAATGAAGAAAAACGTCCCAATCAGTCTCATGCCAGGGGACATATGTTCTTATCATAGCTTTTAAAAGTTCCATTAAATCTTTCTGCAAACCCATTTGTTTCTGGGTTATAGGGAGCAGCATTTATATGCTTTGCTCCACATCATTCCCGTGGCTTTTGAAAGACTACAGACATGGAATTTGCATCACAGTCTGTCAAGATTTCTGTGGGAATAACTAATCTGTAAAAATGGCAAATAAAGCCGGAGTCACTGGAAAATGTATTCCAGAGCTTATTTAACATTAGAGTTCCTTTTTTCCTAATATCATTGTTGCTAGGCAGATTTAGCACTCCCCATCCAGAAGCTTCTGGAATTGGGTGTGGTAGTTTTGAGTCTGCTCCATGTCAAGGTTCCTCCCCCACTCTCAACTCTAGGGTAGAGATGTGGAAATATAAAGGGAAGGGTAAGCCCCTTCAAAATCCCTCCTGGCCAGAGGAAAAATCCTCTCACCTGCAAAGGGTTAAGAAGCTAAAGGTAACCTCGCTGGCACCTGACCAAAATGACCAATGAGGAGACAAGATACTTTCAAAAGCTGGGAGGAGGGAGAGAAACAAAGGGTCTGTGTCTGTCGGTACGCTTCTTTTGCTGGGGATAGACCAGGAATGGAGTCTTAGAACTTTTAGTAAATAATCTAGCTAGCTATGCGTTAGATTATGATTTCTTTAAATGGCTGAGAAAACAACTGTGCTGAATAGAATGACTATTTCTGTCTGTGTGTCTTTTTTGTAACTTAAGGTTTTGCCTAGAGGGATTCTCTATGTTTTGAATCTAATTACCCTGTAAGGTATCTACCATCCTGATTTTACAGAGGTGATTCCTTTACTTCTATTAAAAGTCTTCTTGTAAGAAAACAGAATGCTTTTTCATTGTTCTCAGATCCAAGGGTTTGCGTCTGTGGTCACCTATGCAAATTGGTGAGGATTTTTACCAAACCTTTCCCAGGAAGTGGGGTGCAAGGCTTGGGAGGATTTGGGGTGGGGGGGAAAGAAGTGTCCAAACTACGTTTCCCAGTAAATCCAGTTAGAGTTTGGTGGTGGCAGTGGATATTCCAAGGACAAAGGATAAAATTAATTTGTACCTTGGGGAAGTTTTAACCTAAGCTGGTAGAAGTAAGCTTAGTGTGAGTGTGAGTCACCAACTTTTCTGGTAACGTGATCGTGGGGAAGAGTCATTTACATGTTGCTCTTCTCAGTAAGAGAGTTGGGTTTTGAAAATTGATATACTTCACGGGGTGGTTGGTTAACCAATTCTCTGACTGGCTAAGCGTGATTTCAGCAGAGGAGGAGGAAGAGTCTGCACAGATTCCAACTGAAGATTCCTGCAGGAAAGTGGAGGGAAGATGTTGCTTTTGACTCGGCAGACTGTCTAGATTTAGTGATCAGAGACTTTACCTGAGACTCCGGTAAACTCAAGCTTAGCTTTCAGTTCTGCTGTGACGCTGGTAAGCCAAGTGCCAACTCTGGTAAGCCAAGTGCCAGCTGAGAACTGACAAACTCTCAGCTGGAAGCCAGGCCAATTCACTTCTTTGCAAGAATAAAGGAAACTGATGGTTGAATGGATAAGAATCTATTTGGTGTTGAAATGTCCTGACAACTAATGGGATGGTGCATGCATTGATTTCACCTATCTGTACCCAGTTAGAATGCAATAGCAAACATTTACATTGTGTATACCCCTGTAACTACATAACCCATCCAATGAGAAAGAAGCCTTGAGTCATGCAAATGAAGAAATTAAAGAGGAAGGTGTGAATTCTTCTGCATTTGAAGGCAAGTGGCCTTGAATGTTTTCGTCAAAGACCTGACATGCATTCTTCTCTCTCTGCCATCAGAGAAAGAGCCCACATAGGCTGTGACTCTGTCAGCTTCTTTTCTGTGAGAAGAAACTATAAGTATGGACACAAGGAAAAATTTTTTGTCTCTGGACAGGTTGGATTCTCACAGGCAGAATAACTGAATGAGATGGAGAGTTACTCTGGGTTGCCCTAAAAGACTTTTGGGAAACTGCCAGTTTCCCATATCTCCGCTACCTTTAGCAATTATAGACTGTGACTAACCTGTACATATATTTTTATCTGCTATAACATCTCAATAACTCCCCTTCCTTTTTCTTAGCTAATAAACTTGAGTTAGAATTGACTGTAGAATTGACTCTCAGCGTTGTCTTTGGTGGGAGACCTGGGATGCAAATCGACCAGGGTGAGCGTGGGACTGGTTGTAACATGAGTATTTTGTGATTTTTCCTGGAAGTCACCACCATTTATCACACAGTCCAGCTTGCCTGGCAGCCACGATAGATTGGAGTCTCTAAGGGGACTGTCTGTAACTCCATTATAAAACTACCGTAGTACTTTGGGAGTTCACACTTGGTACTGGGTTGGTGAAATCTAATTATAGAACATACCACTAGCTAGCGTCTCCGCCCTGCTTTTTGATACTCTGCCCTGAGGACACCGCGAATGGTGATGAGTCTCTCCAGACAGCATCTCATGTGCATTCAATTTTTTTCCAAAGTGAAGTACTGTGCAGTTGTCTTTACCTTTCTCCTTTTCCCTCTCTTTAATAAGAGTCTCTTTGTCTCTTTGACAGCTGTGAGCCCATGACCAGCAAGACAGCTAAAAGTAGTACCCGAAAGAAAACTCTGGCTGGTATAAGTAATTGGTGTCTCAGCGATAGGGGAATCTGTATTCATGTAAACCATCCATGGACCCAGTTCTATTCATATATTACCAGCAGAGGTCTGTTTAGGCAGGGGTTCTCACAACAACCTTTTTGGTCACCTCAGAGTGCAACCGCTCATTCTTAGAATCACAGAATATCAGGGTAGGAAGGGACCTCAGGAGGTCCTCTAGTCCAACCCCCTGCTCAAAGCAGGATCAATCCCCAACTAAATCATCCCAGCCAGGGGTTTGTCAAGCCTGATCTTGCAAATTTCAAAGGAAGGGGATTCCACCACCTCCCTAGGTAATGCATTCCAGTGCTTCACCAGCCTCCTAGTGAAAAAGTTTTTCCTAATATCCAACCTAAACCCCCCAACTGCAACTTGAGACCATTACTCCTCATTCTCTCATCTGCTACCACTGAGAACAGTCTAGATCCATCCTCTTTGGAACCCCCCTTCAGGTAGTTGAAGGCTGCTATCAAATCCCCCCTCACTCTTCTCTTCTGCAGACTAAACAAGACCAATTCCCTCCGCCTCACCTTATCAGTCATGTGCCCCAGCCCCCTCAGCATTTTTGATGCTCTTCGCTGGACTTTCCAATTCCAATTTCTCCACGTAATTTATATAGGGGGGGCCCCAAAACTGGACACAATACTGCAGATGTGGCCTCACCAGTGCGGAAGAGAGGGGAATGATCACTTCCCTCGATCTGCTGGCAATGCTCCTACTAATGCAGCCCAATAGGCCCTTAGCCTTCTTGGCAACAAGGGCACACTGTTGACTCATATCCAGCTTCTCGTCCACTGTAATCCCCAGGTCGTTTTCTGCAGAACTGTGGCTTAGCCAGTCGGTCCCCAGCCTCTTGTGGAGCATGGGATTCTTCTGTCCTAAGTGCAGAAGTCTGCACTTGTCCTTGTTGAACCTCATCAGATTTCTTTTGTCCCAATCCTCCAATTTGTCTTGGTCACTCTCGACCCTATCCCTACCCTCCAGCATATCTACCTCTCCCCCAGCTTAGTGTCATTTGCAAACCTGCTGAGGGTGCAATCCTCCCATCATCCAGATCATTCATAAAGATGTTGAACAAAACCGGTCCCAAGACTGATCCCTGAGGCACTCTGCTTGATACTGGTTGCCAGCTAGACATCCAGACATTGATCAGTACCCGTAACAATCTAGCCAGCTTTCTATCCACCTTAAAGTCCATTTATCCAATCTATGAGCGGTCTATAATTCCCCAGGTTCTCCTTCTTCCCCTTTTTAAAGATGGTCACTATATTTGCCTTTCTCCAGTCATCCAGGACCTCCCCCGAAAGCTGTGACTTTTCAAAGATAATGGCCTTTGGCTCTGCAATCACTCAGCCAATTCCCTCAGCATCCTCGGACGCTTAGATCTGGACCCATGGACTTGTGCATGGCCAGCTTTTCTAAATAATCCTTAACCTGTTCTTTTACCACTGAGGGCTGCTCACCTCCTCCCCATACAGTGCTGCCCAGGACAGCAGTTTGGGAGCTGATCTTGTCTGGGACGACCGAGGCAAAAAAAGCATTGAGTACTTCAGCTTTTTCCACATCATCTCTCACTTGGTTGCCTCCCTCATTCATGAAGGCTCCCACACTTTCCCTGAGCTTCTCCTTTTTGCTACCTATAGAAAAATTCTTGTTACCCTACACATCCCTTCACAACTCCAGTCATGTTTTGGCCTTCTTGATTACATGCCTGCAGGCTTGAGCAATATTTTTAGACTCCTCCCTAGTCATCTGTCCAAGTTTCCATTTCTTGTAAGCTTCCTTTTTGTGTTTAAGCTCACTGAAGATTTCTCTGTTTAGCCAAGTTGGTCACCTGCCATATTTGCTAATCTTTCTGCACTTCGGGGTGGTTTGTCCCTGCACCCTCAATAAGACTTCTTTCACATAAATGTCATCGGACCTGGGGGTTAGAAGGCACTGCAAGGCTCATCTGGTCGAACCCCCTGCTAAGATGCAGGACACCTCTTATCAGCTGTCACAACATAGCTTCCGCCATACTGCGATAATCCTTCACCTTGAAAGGGGCATAATTGCAATTCGCTTGGCAGGATTCAGCAGGAGAAATTATCAGGTAGAAGCCAACCAGAATATTGTACCAGGGAGCAAATAAAATTCCATACTCTTCTTCGAAACCTAAAATCACAATGCAAAAGGCAAACCCCAGAAATCTTACAACCTAGCCCCGCCAAATGCCTGTGTCCCTCATAAAAAGGCTAGAGAAAGGGTGGCTTCTGCTTATACAGAGTCACATGCTCTGCTGGTAATTTCATTGCTCGATAAACCACCTCAGCAGTAAATTCATTCTTTGTTTACTCTTGAGTCCCGTTTGTTCTCTGATGTGTCATTGAGAGAGGTGGCTGCTATTCTAGCCAGAGTCTAACTGGGGGGCGACGGAAAACCAACCACCACTATTAGTTTTTTATAATCAGAAAAGCAATTTTATGTCTTTCTGAATATGTTTCATGCCAAAAAGTCACTGCACTATCCATATTTCTATTATGACTATTCTCAGTCCACTGCTTTTTTCAGTACCTATGAATGAGTTTACTTAAAGGTTATACAGGAGGACACTATGGGGATGTTAGAGGTTTGGGTGAAAGTTAAGGTGGCACCTCAAAGAATCAGACAGTAGTTTTTATTGTCTATGTACTGTACCAATACACAAAAATAAATACATTATCATTAAGGCTAAGATTATGTCCCAGAGGCCACGGAATCTCTGACTTCCACAGACCTCTGTGACACTTTCCACTTCAGCCCAAAGGTGGCAGGGCCGGAGTTCTCAGCTGCCGTGGGTAGCAAGGGGACCTCGCAGCTCCCAGGTGTGGGACCCAGAACTTCTACCGTGGCCAGCAGGGGACCCTCCAAGAATCTACTGGCTTTGCCCCCTTTGATCTCCTGTATGGGAAGCAGGCTAGGGGAGCCTTGGATTTGATTGGAGGTTCTGGGGAGGCTGTGCTGAGGAAAGAGGGCGGCATCTAAGAGAATACGTCACTCATTTTAAGGAGAATTTACAGGTAATGAGGAATTGAGAGTGACAGACCCTTGGAAAAAGCCAGAAACTCAGCATGTTTGGTGTGACGGGCGTACTGGAGAATGGTCATTTGAAATGGCTGATTTGGCGTTAGTGCTGACCCCAGTGAGGGAAAACAAAAGGCAGGATTATAGGAAGGACCGTTTGAGGGGATTGAAGGGGTGAATGCCATCACACATGACGTAAGGAAGCCCAGCAGCAGAGTAATGGTGCAAACCATGCATCTGAATAGATTAAAACTAATTCTAAAAGGGAGAGGGCAGTTAATTGAATTTCTTGTGCTGGTGAAGAAACCTTGGATTTGGTCAGGGAGAGCAGGGCAGAGAATCCCCTAGAAAGCACTGATTTGAGGGCGGGTTAAAATCCACGACGAAAGCAGGAAACACTGGCCCTTTCAAAGCACCGCAAAGAGGTATTATCCTCGCCAGGTTGAAATGCCAAGATTACACCCTCCATGCAAAGCTACAGGGGAATAAAGGTACCAGAGGGATGCCCTGGAGCACAGCGCTTCAGGACTATGACATGGAAATTGTCCATATTAAAGGCAAAGAGAATATGGTGGCAGATGCAGTGTCCGGGCAGGAGGGTTCCAAGCTGACGCATACGGATTAGCCAGTGGAAGAGTCCACAGAGTCAGAGTAAAGGGTGAGGTGCAAGCCAGGACCCAGAGAAGGCACAGAGTTGCTGGCGTTTTACAGGGATACCCTGGGTCGGACGCGTACAGGTTAAGTTTACAAAGGGTGGCATGGGAGGGCTCTGCCCAGAGCCCAGAGCCCGCTGGTCATCACAATCGTTGAAAAGCATTTGGACAGATTTTGTTTAATTGTCTGATAATTACACAGATAATGATGTATCTGTACTGGAAATCATGTGCTTAAGGTCTGGGAGTTAAGGCAGGTCGTGCAATGGGATGAACTTGCTCCTGTCAGTCAGGAGGGAAGAGACCTGCCTCTGTCGCTCTCAAGCTGGTTTTGTGTGTATTGGGTACTGTCCGCTTCACAAAGGAGTCCTCTCCGTAGATGGAGCCGGTTGAATTTACACCTCTCACTAGGGTGAGTTAACATTACTTTGTTAGAACACGTAATGCAAGGTGGAACTCCACCCCAGTACGGAAACCCAACAGAATGCTGTAAACTACTTTAAAGCCTGAATTCTCCTATCGCTCCAGGGCTTCAAAAAGTCACCTCTGGAGAAGGGCCTGATGCTGCTGGCTCTTCAGGGATGAATTGTGTCTAGGGCAATGTTGAAAGAAGGAGGGAGGAACAAGGAGAACCAGAAGACGGATATTATGATGCATCAGCGTTTTTAATGCGAGTGACATTTGCAATACACAGGTACAGGAAAAATACAAGAGCAGAAAGAACGTAATTTCAGTTTTTCAAGAAAGGCTGCAACCGATCACCCACCTCAATGGGACGTTCTTCACACAAGATGTGCTTTTTTGTTCTTGCAGCTGCAGAGGTGGACAAACAAGTCCCCTTTGCAACCAATTTCAGTTACTTTTATTCCCTCAGTCGGTGGGAAGTGAGACAATGCAATACAGAAGGAGAGGACTGTTCAACTTCTCAATTAAACGTCTGCCTCAGAGAAGGTCAAAGTGAGAGGCTAAAGATACGCACTGATGGAAAGGATAGAACAGACGGGGTCTAATTCTCCTTCACAGCAAGGTCTCTTTTTCCCTTGCTCAAGGGACCTAAAATGATAATAAATATAACTGATGCCTGTTTTAAGGGCCCTATTTTCCTTAAACTGCGGAATTAGTGTAAACAGCTTGTGTGTTATTCAGAATGAGTCCACAGGTGAAAGCGAGAATCAGCACTTGTCTGGCAAAGCCTTGGCAGAAAGAGTCATAAAGCGTAACATTAGAAATGCAGCAGGGCTATCAGACCATGGTGCTGAGCACACACAGCTCCCACTGAGCTCAACTGGAGCCAAGTTTGCACAGCACTTCTGAAAGCCATGCCCAAAAGGTCAGGGGTGAATCTGTTTCTTGCTGTTCAATTCCTGGTTCTTCCTTCATCCACGGATCTTCCTGCTGGTTTTAGCATGGCCCACAGCTTCCACTGAGGTACCTATGGCGAGATATCCCAGAACCACATATTCCCCCATAACCATAACCACCCAGGGAACCGCCGAATCCCCCATAACCACCATATCCCCCTAAACCAGACAATCCTCCATAATGGCCTCCAGAGCCGTACAATCCCCCCAAACTGGATGAGCCCCCGAAACCGGCTCCGACCACAGGTGCTCCTATGGCTCCCACTCCAGTGTGCTGAGGGAAAGTGCTGAGAATTGGTCCCGGGAGGGTCACGACAACCGGTGAGGGTCTGATCAGCACTTCGGAGTCAGGGCACTGCCGAACGCATGGCACGTTGTAGCTGCCAGTGACTGGACTAGGCTGGGCCACCCCGCATTCTCGATTGCACCGGCTGGAGAAACTCATCTTTCAGGGATGGAGGTAAACCTGAAAGACACACCAGGGACTAGAGTAAAGAGAAGGTACAAGGGCTGGTGGAAGGAAGGCTTCGAAGCTCTTGCAGCCCATGAGAGAAAGGAAGAGTGGACTAAGTCCTTGTCTTCATGGCCATGTATTTCTTCCTATATTCTCTTTCTACACCTCTTGTTCACTCTCATGAAACTTCCCTCCCAATTGGCCCCTTCAACCCCTCTCAATGGCGTTGTCTGAAAAACACTGACTAGAAGAAGGCTCACGATTTCTATGCTGGGCCCCTGGGATTCTGTGTCCATTTTAGACATTACTCGAAGAGAACAGGGCTGGGATCACGATAATCGCTTCCTGTCGTTTCAGGATTTAACTTCTGCATGCAAACCACTGAATTCTGGTACCACACTAAAAAGAAAAGGAGTACTTGTGCTACCTTAGAGACTGACAAATTGATTTGAGCATAAGCTTTCGTAAGCTACAACTCACTTCATCGGATGTAGCTCACGAAAGCTTATGCTGAAATCAATTGGTTAGTCTCTAAGGTGCCACAAGTACTCCGTTTCTTTTTGCGAATACAGACTAACACTGCTGCTACTCTGAAACCTGGTATCACAGTGTAGATCTCTGATTTCCCAAAGCTTGTGAGTCAACAATACTTGCTGATGAATAAAAAGAAAACTTTACTTTTCTCCAAACAAATCACGACGGACAAGCTCCTCAGCTGGGCTTCAGGTCCACTGACTTTCATGGAGCGACACTGAATTACATCATCTGAGGAGAAGCACCTTCAATGGGAATTTCTCCTGAGAAGAACTCAAGAATTGCTACACTGGATCTCACCACTTGTCAGCTTACTCCATTCTCCTGTCTCCAAGACAGAGGAGTAACAGCTGCTTGAGAAGAAAGTAAAAGACCACTGAATTGGTCCTTTCTGGACTAACCTGGGAAAGTCGCTTCCTAATCCACCAAAGTGAAAAATGGCTAAATGACTTTCTAAAGTTACATCTCTAGAGTTCAAATCGATTGAGTTGAATTGGACTTACCCAGTTCACTGAGGAGATGAAGTCCGCAGAAGATTTTAGAAAATCCCTGAGTGGTGAGCGCTTTTATACAGATCCTAGGACTGCCTGGAGGATTTGCGATGCCATTTGTGGAGGCGGTTCTAATTAGTTACCAAACAAACTTGATTGCCTTGCAAAATCCTCCTTGGAGGCAGCTGTTTGCCTCTGGGATTTTGATTATTAGGTTATTCTGAGCCTGAGAGGGCGTGACATGCACATTGCACTCTTCATCTTTCTTTCATCTTCAAATGGTACGGGTCAACTGTGTTCCTCGTGCCATTCCATTGACTTCAGAGATGCTACAATGAGAATGAATGTCCGGGTGACTCTGAGTGGCATCTGTATCAGAAGTGGCAGATTTCAGAGGGGTAGCCGTGTTAGTCTGCATCAGCAAAACAACGAAGAGTCCTTGTGGCACCTTAGAGACTAATTTGTCTCTAAGGTGTCGTCACTAAGTTGCCACAAGTAGCACAAGTGGGTGTTATGAAAGGAATCCAGTTTGTTCCTTTCAATCCATGCTGGTCGTGGTTAGGGACATCGGGCAGTTCATTCTCACCCTGTCAGAAAGGAGGGAGCCATTTTTATGCATTCTCACCACCCGCATTCCCAATGGGTCAGACCCAATTCCCTTCGAAATTCATGGGAAACTTTCCATTGCCTCCAGCAATGTTTTTTGTTAGGACCTTACGTCTGAAATTCACCCTTTGGCTGGGGGATTGTACGATGCCAATGAACAACTGTAGTCCAATATTAAATGTTCAAACATGGGCCTTTGTGATGGCCATCTGCCCAGGGGTGAATCTTACCCTCTGGTGAGTCAAGCTTCACCTAACATTGGACCTGTACTTGGGTCACCAATGCCCTCTCAAAGGGCTGCCTAGATCTGGTTTGCTGATGGGTCAAGGGGAGGGATGGCGGAAAGAGGAAGGAAGCAGTGCTCTTTTATCTCAGGATCTCTCCATCCAGGAGCAGCCAAGAAAAGGACGTCTTGTGAGAAAGCACAGCTGACGGAGCCCAGCAATGAGCAGAGGAGAGAGGAAAATCACACAATCTTGAGGAAGGAGGAGATGGTTGTGGGATGGGATTTGACATTAACTTTGACCAGCCATAAGGCATGCTGCACAAAACATTCCTGCCAGAACCAGCATGCTGTGTAAAGTGTAACAGATTTCTGCATGGGTGGGTTCCATAGCCGGGGAATGAGGCGGAGGAGTCCCCTGTTTTCCCTATTTTTTCACAGTTATGTTTAGTAAAAGTCAGAGACAGGTCACTGGCTTCCATGAGTCTTTGTTCATTGACCTTGACCCTTGACCTCTCCCTGAGTTTTACTAAAATTAACCATGACCAAATCTTAACCTTAATTATCCTTAGTCTAGAATATCCTAACTCAAATCATCCGAAAAAAATCAAAACAGTAGGAGGCACAAATATGCTTGCTCAGCCAGAGCCCTAAAATGCCCAGTTCTCGCTCTGGCCACAGGCTGAATTGTAAAGTTGTTCCCTTTTACACTGTGTTACCAGACAAGGCTAGTAACATGTAACTTGTTCCAAGATGTTTGCATCCTTGGATCGAAGCATGAAGAATAAAGAGCTGGCTAATGTTATGATCCACTTTCACTGTCCTTATCCATGAGAATGATACTTCTCCAGACGAATTAGAAGTCTGTCCATTTCTATCATTTCCATGACTGTGGTGTAAGGGACTGCGGAAGACTTTGTTACGGCCTAGCTAGGGAACTTCTGCTTTCTCGAGGCTGCCCGGTCACTGTAGGACATGGAGAACCAACTGTAACCGGTTTTAGGCCGGTTTTGTCTGCCTTGCATGGCCCGTTGCCAGGTAGCGGAAAGCCCCCTTCGGAAAGTACCTAATTATATATTCACGAGCTGTTTCTGTGTACTGCTTATTATGGCTCACTGGTTGCCCCTTTGTCGGACTCCGTCCCAGGCAAAGCTCCGGTGTGCTGGGTTCTCCGCCTCCGTGACAGCAACGTTTGGAGTCCCCGTTGCGGGTGTGTCACTGACCTTCAATAAAGCCAATAACTCGCTGCTTAGCTGCGTGTGGGTCTCGTTTTCCAGAGTACCTCTGCTGGCCTGCGGTGCTTCAATCACCTTGGCCGAGAACATTTGGTCACATTGGAAATCTCAATATATCATTCCAGCCTCAAAAACTTGCTTTAAGACATCGCACCCGTTGGGCTGAAGTCACCAGGTGCACTGAGTGAGCTACTTTCTCTTTCTTTGGAATCACATCTCTCTAATGGGTCAGAGTAACCCAATGGTAATGAATTCCTTCAGGTTTGTGAAACAAGGCACAGGGTAGCTTATTTCTCTAACATTGCCTTCTTTATACATGAGGATAATAATGGTCCAAAGGAATTATAAGTGTGTACATTTCAAGCTTGTTCATGTGTGGTGTAGTAATACAAATCTCTTTCTTCAATTAGAATGGGTAAAATTTTGATAAAAGAGAATTTAATTCTGCTCAAGTGGAAATACCCACCATGGAGCCAACACCTTCAAAGAAAGGGAGTTAAAGTGCATGGCAAGACTCTAGATGGCTGATCATTGTTCATACTTAGATGAGAAGATGTTTATCCCCAAAGTTCCCCCCCAAAAAACATCAAAACAAAATAAAAAAGATCCAGTATGAGCCTCTCCAAGAGTTACTCTCAGGTTAGTGATGTCTTTGGAAGCCATGAATAGTAAGAATCCAGTAGGGTTCAAGAGATAGAGGTTAGTGTTTGGCATGAGTAGTCCCAGCTATTGGGGTTCATTTCTGACTCTGCCAATCACACCCTGTCTGACCGTCACCTGAATGTGCCTCCGTTTCCCCCCATGGCAAACAGGTAGAATTGTAAAATGCAGGGTGGATTGTCTGAAGCTTCCTCTGATCTAAGCATTTCAAAGCACTTCACAAAACACACCTCATGTTTTATATGGCCAAAGAGGTGTATTATTAGAATCGTAGTAACTTTTTACTAGGCTTAGATGTTCCAATATTGAAGATTGGCTTCACTTTAAAAATGCATGTCAAGGTCTCAGATGTCAGTCCAGTGCTCAGTTCATGAGTCCTAGCCTCTGAAATTGGGGCTCTTTGATTTTCATTCAATGAACCTTTGCATTTCCCTTTTGTACATATTTTCAAGTTGACGGGTAGATGCTGATCCAGTGTAAAGGAGGACAGTTCCATCAACTTGAGATTGAAGGAAGGCACTTTAGCCAACCTGGGTTAGAGAAAACCTTTCTGCACCTCTACCCACAGCTGCTGATATCGAATATACAGAGTAATCAATGGGAACCATCAGCCACTGCAGCTCCATCCAATGAGTATGCAAGAGAACTGGGTCTTGTGAGAGACTTCAGCTAATTAAGAAAAGAAAAAAGCACAAGACAGACAGAGTTAAAGAGAACTTCTTTTATGGCCATATTGCTGTGGGATGAATTGCAAGTCTGACCAACCTAGGGCATTCTGCAAGACCGTTCTCCAACAAAAAGAAAAGGAGGACTTGTGGCACCTTAGACACTAGCCAATTTATTTGAGCATAAGCTTTCGTGAGCTACAGCTCACTTCATCGGATGCATTCTGTGGAAAGTGTAGAAGATCTTTTTATACACACAAAGCATGAAAAAATACCTCCCCCCACCCCACTCTCCGGCTGGTAATAGCTTATCTAAAGTGATCACTCTCCTTACAATGTGTATGATAATCAAGTTGGGCCATTTCCAGCACAAATCCAGGTTTTCTCCCCCCCCCCCCCAGATATGATCATCTTTTTATATGTTTGTATCGCCTTTGTATTATGAGTTATAGATACGTACGTATGTCTCTGTTTCAAACTTGATTGTGATTGTGAAATGGGATCGTGCTGTGCTTCAGCGTGTGCCAATGCCCTGGTCACGGTGGCGAGATGGGCACAGAGAAGGGTGTGAGGAACAGACTGGCTGGGTCACAGCCCTGCATGCGACAAGCACAGGTCACAATGGACATGCGTCTTTGCCAGTGGATACCCCACCAGCAGCCCCAATGCAGCTCTGCACCCACTGGTCTCTTCACCTGGACAGTCAATGGCCTGTATTTTTAGCTGACTTGGCACAAGTGAAAATTGTCCTGAGCCCAAAATTAGAGGCCTTTGAAAAGAGAAGCCCGGGTGTGCCCAGCATCATGGGCCAGGCCGTGCTGCAGGTGTCGGCTCCCTGGCGTGTGAGTGTACCTTGCTCGCTGGGTAATGGAGCGTAATTCCAGTGAGTCGCAGGGAGGCTCCTTACCCTGTTCTCTGGAACAAGGATTGAATCAGGCTGGGGCAGGAAGAAGGAAGGACAGGGCCCAGTCACAGGATCACACAGCTAAAGGAGGGAGCTGGGTGCTGACCAATCTGCTGAGTGCTGACCAAAACATTCCCTGTGCCAGGCTTTGCCCTCGGGCACCCTCTAGCAGCCCCTCACCCCTGAGCTCAACCCTGGCTCCTCCCTCATCCTCCTTGGCCCCCTTCTGTCCCTGCCTCCAGAAGTGTGATCCCCGTGCACCCATGCAGTCAGTTACCACCCCCAGCTCAGACTCTAACCCATCCCCCCCAATTAGTCCCCATTAACCATTTTAATTGCCAGCCAGCACTGCAGCGTCAGCAGGTGTTACTGAGCAATGAGCACGCTCACTAGGAGCCAAGCAGCGCTCAGCACCCGGCCTGCCAGCCGCCCCGTTAGCATCCTAGTGCCAGGGAGCCTGCAAATGCCTGGGGCCCTGGGCCTGCGATCCTGTGGGCACAGGGGGCTTGGAGCCCCCTGGCTCCATCCGGAGGCTGTTGGGTCTGATGTGGTGGCGGGGGACAACACACTTGCCCCATTTCTGCACCCCAGTAGCTCTACGCCCTCGGCGGCTGACCCATTCGCCCCTCCCTACTTACCGCCCTGCCTGTGGTCGGGTTGTATTTCTGTTCCTGCAACCGATCCCGGGCGACCTCCTTCTTGACGTGTCTCTGTTTCTAGGCCGATCAAACAGAGAGAGTCAGGGTGTGAAGGCTGGAAGTTCTTCAGCGACCTCACGACTCCAGATTTCAAAGCCCCTCACAAACACTCGCTGGTGTTTCACACACGCAAAGGGTTCTAGTCTTAGAATATTAATAAATGGTTGTTGGGATTAGACACCTCTGCACTGAGTAACACAGTCACTTTAAACAAAATGGAGGCCAAGCTCTCATGGCATTCTGTTCAGGGCCTCATCATCAAAGGAAGACTCCTCTGCCTCATTCCCCGGCTATGGAACCCACCCATGCAGAAATCTGTTACACTTTACACAGCATGCTGGTTCTGGCAGGAATGTTTTGTGCAGCATGCCCTATGGCTGGTCAAAGTTAATGTCAAATCCCATCCCACAACCATCTCCTCCTTCCTCAAGAATGTGTGATTTTCCTCTCTCCTCCGCTCATTGCGGGGCTCCGTCAGCTGTGCTGTCTCACAAGACGTCCTTTTCTTGGCTGCTCCTGGATGGAGAGATCCTGAGATAAAAGAGCACTGCTTCCTTCCTCTTTCCGCCATCCCTCCCCTTGACCCATCAGCAAACCAGATCGAGGCAGCCCTTTGAGAGGGCATTGGTGACCCAAGTACAGGTCCAATGTTAGGTGAAGCTTGACTCACCAGAGGGTAAGATTCAGCCCTGGGCAGACGGCCATCACAAGGCCCATGTTTGAACGTTTAATATTGGACTACAGTTGTTCATTGGCATCGTACAATCCCCCAACCAAAAGGTGAATTTCAGATGTAAGGTCCTGACAAGAAACACACTGGAGACAATGGAAAGTTTCCCATGAATTTCGAAGGGAATTCGGTCTGACCCATTGGGAATGCAGGTGGTGAGAATGCAGAAAAATGGCTCCCTCCTTTCTGACAGGGTGAGAATGAACTGCCCGATGTCCCTAACCACGACCAGCATGGATTGAAAGGAACAAACTGGATTCCTTTCTTGATACCCACTTGTGCTACTTGTGGCAACATAGAGATGACATCTTAGAGACAAATTAGTCTCTAAGGTGCCAAAGGACTCCTCGTTGTTTTCCTGATGCAGATTAACACGGCTACCCCTCTGAAATCTTCACTTGGGATACAGATGCCGCTCAGAGTCACCTTGACATTCATTCTCATTGTTGCACCATTGAAGTCAATGGAATGGCACAAGGAACACAGTTGACCCGTACCATTTGAAGATGAAAGAAAGATGAAGAGTGCAATCTGCATGTCACGCCCTCTCAGGCTCAGTATAAGCTAATAATCACAATCCCAGAGGAAAACAGCTGCATCCCAAGGAGGATTTTGCAAGGCAATGAAGCTTGTTTGGAAACTAATTAGAACCGCCTCCACAAATGCATCGCAGATCCTCCAGGCAGTCCTAGGAACTGTATAAAGGCACTAACCACTCAGGGATTTTCTAAAATCTTCTGTGGACTTCATCTCCTCAGTGAACTGGGTAAGTCCAATTCAACTCAATTGATTTGAACTCTAGAGATGTAACTTTAGAAAGTCATTTAGCCATTTTTCACTTTGGTGGATTAGGAAGCAACCTTCCCAGGTTAGTCCAGAAAGGACCAATTCAGTGGTCTTTTACTTTCTTCTCAAGCAGCTGTTACTCCTCTCTCTTGGAGACAGGAGAATGGAGTAAGCTGACAAGTGGTGAGATCCAGTGTAGCAATTCTTGAGTTCTTCTCAGGAGAAATTCCCATTGAAGGTGCTTCTCCTCAGATGATGTAATTTAGTGTCGCTCCATGAAAGTCAGTGGACCTGAAGCCCAGCTGAGGAGCTTGTCCGTCGTGATTTGTTTGGAGAAAAGTAAAGTTTTCTTTTTATTCATCAGCAAGTATTGTTGACTCACAAGCTTTGGGAAATCAGAGATCTACACTCTGATACCAGGTTTCAGAGTAGCAGACGTGTTAGTCTGTATTCGCAAAAAGAAACGGAGTACTTGTGGCACCTTAGAGACTAACCAATTGATTTCAGCATAAGCTTTCGTGAGCTATATCCGATGAAGTGAGTTGTAGCTTACGAAAGCTTATGCTCAAATCAATTTGTCAGTCTCTAAGGTAGCACAAGTACTCCTTTTCTTGTTAGTGTGGTACCAGAATTCAGTGGTTTGCATGCAGAAGTTAAATCCTGAAACGACAGGAAGCGATTACCGTGATCCCAGCCCTGTTCTCTTTGAGTAATGTCTAAAATGGACACAGAATCCCAGGGGCCCAGCATAGAAATCGTGAGCCTTCTTCTAGTCAGTGTTTTTCAGACAAAGCCATTGAGAGGTGTTGAAGGGGCCAATTGGGAGGGAAGTTTCATGAGAGTGAACAAGAGGTGTAGAAAGAGGATATAGGAAGAAATACATGGCCATGAAGACAAGGACTTAGTCCACTCTTCCTTTCTCTCATGGGCCACAAGAGCTTCAAAGCCTTCCTTCCACCAGCCCTTGTACCTTCTCTTTACTCTAGTCCCTGGTGTGTCTTTCAGGTTTACCTCCATCCCTGAAAGATGAGTTTCTCCAGCCTGTGCAATCCAGAATGCGGGGTGGCCCGGCCCAGTCCAGTCACTGGCAGCTACAACGTGCCTTGCGTTCGGCAGTGCCCTGACTCCGAAGTGCTGATCAGACCCTCACCGGTTGTCGTGACCCTCCCGGGACCAATTCTCAGCACTTTCCCTCAGCACACTGGAGTGGGAGCCATAGGAGCACCTGTGGTCGGAGCCGGTTTCGGGGGCTCATCCAGTTTGGGGGGATTGTACGGCTCTGGAGGCCATTATGGAGGATTGTCTGGTTTAGGGGGATATGGTGGCTATGGGGGATTCGGCGGTTCCCTGGGCGGTTATGGTTATGGGGGAATATGTGGTTCCGGGATATCTCGCCATAGGTACCTCAGTGGAAGCTGTGGGCCATGCTAAAACCAGCAGGAAGATCCGTGGATGAAGGAAGAACCAGGAATTGAACAGCAAGAAACAGATTCACCCCTGACCTTTTGGGCATGGCTTTCAGAAGTGCTGTGCAAACCTGGCTCCAGTTAGCTCAGTGGGAGCTGTGTGTGCTCAGCACCGTGGTCTGATAACCATGCTGCATTTCTAATGTTACGCTTTATGACTCTTTCTGCCAAGGCTTTGCCAGCCAAGTGCTGATTCTCGCTTTCACCTGTGGACTCATTCTGAATAACATGCAGGCTGTTTATACTAATTCCGCAGTTTAAAGAAAATAGGGGCCTTAAGACAGGCATCAGTTACATTTATTATCATTTTAAGTCCCTTGAGCATGGGAAAAAGTGACCTTGCTGTGAAGCACAATTAGACCCCGTCTGTTCTATCCTTTCCATCAATAAGTATCCTTAGATTGTCGCTTTGACCGTCTCTGTGGCAGACATTTAATTGAGAAGTTGAGCAGTCCTCTACTTCTGTATTGCATTGTCTCACTTCCCACCGACTGAGGGAATAAAAGTCACTGAAAATGGTTGCGAAGGGGACATGTTTGTCCACCTCTGCAGCTGCAACAAGAAAAAAGCACATCTTGTGTGAAGAACGTCCCATTGAGGTGGGTGATCGGTCACAGCCTTTCTTGAAAAACTGAAATTACGTTCTTTCTGCTCTCGTATTTTTCCTGTACCTGTATATTGCAAATGTCACTCGCATTAAAAATACTGATGCATCATAATATCCGTCTTCTGGTTCTCTTTGTTCCTCCCTCCTTCTTTAAACATTGCCCTAGACACAATTCATCCCTGAAGAGCCAGCAGCATCACTTCTCAAGAGGTGACTTTTTGAAGCCCTGGAGCGATAGGAGAATTCAGCCTTTGAAGTCGTTTACAGCATTCTGTTGGGTTTCCGTACTGGGGTGGAGTTCCCCCTTGCCTTACCTTTTTTAACAGAGTTATGTTAATGCAACCTCGTGAGAGGTGTAAATTCAACCAGCTCTCCTCCTTGACTTGACCAACTTTACACTCACTTTGCAATGCTGGAGATGAGCTGACAAGATTTAGGGCAATGGGGCAAAAATCGTTCAGCTTCACATTGAGATTTTGGATTTCATTGCACCAAGAAAACTCAGTTCAAGTCATCTTCTTCTGACTCTCTGCCCACATGTGTTCATCTACTGGCCAACAGAAACCCCCACTCTTTGGTGAAATGACAGGACCAAAAGTTGATTTCACAAGGATTTTGCAAACACAACTGACTGCCTCACTTCTGCCCTCCTCACTTCTGCCCTTAGAGAAAAACGAAACTACACCAAAGTCATCTACAGGAGTCATGAAAGACAATGGAGGAAATAATTAAGGAATCAAATTTCCAGACACCTAGAAGATAAGAAGCTGATAAGTAACAGCATGGATATATGAAAAACAAGATCTGTGAAAACAACCTAATCAATTTCTTTTAAGGATTGAAAAGCCTTGTGGATAGTGGGCAAGCAGTAGAAGGTGTCTATCTTAATTTTCCGTAAGGCTTTTGATACCCTCTTGCCTGACCTTCTCATAAACAAACTAGGAAAATACATCTTAGATGGGGCTAGGATAAAGTGGGTCCATAACTGGTTGAAGACCATTCCCAGAGAGTATTTAGCAGGGGTCCACACTCCAACTGGAAGGGCACATCAAGTTGCGTCCCACGGGGATCAGTTCTGGGTCCCATTCTGTTCAATATCTTCATCAATGATTTAGATCGTAGCACGGAGAGTACACTTATAATGTTTGCAGATGATACCTAGCTGGGAGGAGTCTCAAGGCTGTGGAGGATAGCAATAGGCCCACCTCAACCCCCAAGGCTTCGGAGGACGTCCCTGGAGCATGCAACCCTGCTCCACTGGACACTCGCATATTTCGCTGCTCAAGAAGGAACAGCCCAGCCCACCTTACCAGCTCCACCTGACATCAGGGCACCACTTCACACACAGCCCTTAGGCATGTTTAGAGTGAAAACAAGCAGAGTTAATTTAACAAAGAGAGTCAAATAGGAGCAATTAGGAATACTGGAAACCAATGGTTACATATCAGATAAAAGAAGTACTCACATTGTAAAACCTGGACGTATGTAACTCACACTCACCCAGAGTCCTTGCAGTGTTCTGCAGCCAGAACTCTCCTACAGACCGCCCAGTTTCCTCAGCATGGCCCTCCCCAGAGCCTCCAATCAAATCCAAGGCTCCCCTAGCCTGCTTTCCATACGGGAGATCAAAGGGAGCAAAAGCCAGTAGATTCTTGGGGAATACTTCTGTCCGCACTGAGCAAATAATGAAGAAAAACGTCCCAATCAGTCTCATGCCAGGGGACATATGTTCTTATCATAGCTTTTAAAAGTTCCATTAAATCTTTCTGCAAACCCATTTGTTTCTGGGTTATAGGGAGCAGCATTTATATGCTTTGCTCCACATCATTCCCGTGGCTTTTGAAAGACTACAGACATGGAATTTGCATCACAGTCTGTCAAGATTTCTGTGGGAATAACTAATCTGTAAAAATGGCAAATAAAGCCGGAGTCACTGGAAAATGTATTCCAGAGCTTATTTAACATTAGAGTTCCTTTTTTCCTAATATCATTGTTGCTAGGCAGATTTAGCACTCCCCATCCAGAAGCTTCTGGAATTGGGTGTGGTAGTTTTGAGTCTGCTCCATGTCAAGGTTCCTCCCCCACTCTCAACTCTAGGGTAGAGATGTGGAAATATAAAGGGAAGGGTAAGCCCCTTCAAAATCCCTCCTGGCCAGAGGAAAAATCCTCTCACCTGCAAAGGGTTAAGAAGCTAAAGGTAACCTCGCTGGCACCTGACCAAAATGACCAATGAGGAGACAAGATACTTTCAAAAGCTGGGAGGAGGGAGAGAAACAAAGGGTCTGTGTCTGTCGGTACGCTTCTTTTGCTGGGGATAGACCAGGAATGGAGTCTTAGAACTTTTAGTAAATAATCTAGCTAGCTATGCGTTAGATTATGATTTCTTTAAATGGCTGAGAAAACAACTGTGCTGAATAGAATGACTATTTCTGTCTGTGTGTCTTTTTTGTAACTTAAGGTTTTGCCTAGAGGGATTCTCTATGTTTTGAATCTAATTACCCTGTAAGGTATCTACCATCCTGATTTTACAGAGGTGATTCCTTTACTTCTATTAAAAGTCTTCTTGTAAGAAAACAGAATGCTTTTTCATTGTTCTCAGATCCAAGGGTTTGGGTCTGTGGTCACCTATGCAAATTGGTGAGGATTTTTACCAAACCTTTCCCAGGAAGTGGGGTGCAAGGCTTGGGAGGATTTGGGGTGGGGGGGAAAGAAGTGTCCAAACTACATTTCCCAGTAAATCCAGTTAGAGTTTGGTGGTGGCAGTGGATATTCCAAGGACAAAGGATAAAATTAATTTGTACCTTGGGGAAGTTTTAACCTAAGCTGGTAGAAGTAAGCTTAGTGTGAGTGTGAGTCACCAACTTTTCTGGTAACGTGATCGTGGGGAAGAGTCATTTACATGTTGCTCTTCTCAGTAAGAGAGTTGGGTTTTGAAAATTGATATACTTCACGGGGTGGTTGGTTAACCAATTCTCTGACTGGCTAAGCGTGATTTCAGCAGAGGAGGAGGAAGAGTCTGCACAGATTCCAACTGAAGATTCCTGCAGGAAAGTGGAGGGAAGATGTTGCTTTTGACTCGGCAGACTGTCTAGATTTAGTGATCAGAGACTTTACCTGAGACTCCGGTAAACTCAAGCTTAGCTTTCAGTTCTGCTGTGACGCTGGTAAGCCAAGTGCCAACTCTGGTAAGCCAAGTGCCAGCTGAGAACTGACAAACTCTCAGCTGGAAGCCAGGCCAATTCACTTCTTTGCAAGAATAAAGGAAACTGATGGTTGAATGGATAAGAATCTATTTGGTGTTGAAATGTCCTGACAACTAATGGGATGGTGCATGCATTGATTTCACCTATCTGTACCCAGTTAGAATGCAATAGCAAACATTGACATTGTGTATACCCCTGTAACTACATAACCCATCCAATGAGAAAGAAGCCTTGAGTCATGCAAATGAAGAAATTAAAGAGGAAGGTGTGAATTCTTCTGCATTTGAAGGCAAGTGGCCGTTGAGTGTTTTCATCAAAGACCTGACATACGTTCTTCTCTCCCTGCCATCAGAGAAAGAGCCCACATAGGTTGTGACTCTGTCAGCTTCTTTTCTGTGAAAAGAAACGATAAGTATGGACACAAGGAAAAATTCTTCATCTCTCAACAGGTTGGATTCTCACAGGCAGAATAACCGAATGAGAAGAAGAGTTACTCTGGGTAGCCCTAAAAGACTTTTGGGAAACTGCAAGTTTCCCATATCTCCGCTACCTTTAGCAATTATAGACTGTGACTAACCTGTACATATATTTTTATCTGCTATAACATCTCAATAACTCCCCTTCCTTTTTCTTAGCTAATAAACTTGAGTTAGAATTGACTGTAGAATTGACTCTCAGTGTTGTCTTTGGTGGGAGACCTGGGATGCAAATCGACCAGGGTGAGCGTGGGACTGGTTGTAACATGAGTATTTTGTGATTTTTCCTGCAAGTCACCACCATTTATCACACAGTCCAGCTTGCCTGGCAGCCACGATAGATTGGAGTCTCTAAGGGGACTGTCTGTAACTCCATTATAAAACTACCGTAGTACTTTGGGAGTTCACACTTGGTACTGGGTTGGTGAAATCTAATTATAGAACATACCACTAGCTAGCGTCTCCGCCCTGCTTTTTGATACTCTGCCCTGAGGACACCGCGAATGGTGATGAGTCTCTCCAGACAGCATCTCATGTGCATTCAATTTTTTTCCAAAGTGAAGTACTGTGCAGTTGTCTTTACCTTTCTCCTTTTCCCTCTCTTCAATAAGAGTCTCTTTGTCTCTTTGACAGCTGTGAGCCCATGACCAGCAAGACAGCTAAAAGTGGTACCCGAAAGAAAACTCTGGCTGGTATAAGTAATTGGTGTCTCAGCGATAGGGGAATCTGTATTCATGTAAACCATCCATGGACCCAGTTCTATTCATATATTACCAGCAGAGGTCTGTTTAGGCAGGGGTTCTCACAACAACCTTTTTGGTCACCTCAGAGTGCAACCGCTCATTCTTAGAATCACAGAATATCAGGGTAGGAAGGGACCTCAGGAGGTCCTCTAGTCCAACCCCCTGCTCAAAGCAGGATCAATCCCCAACTAAATCATCCCAGCCAGGGGTTTGTCAAGCCTGATCTTGCAAATTTCAAAGGAAGGGGATTCCACCACCTCCCTAGGTAATGCATTCCAGTGCTTCACCAGCCTCCTAGTGAAAAAGTTTTTCCTAATATCCAACCTAAACCTCCCCCACTGCAACTTGAGACCATTACTCCTCATTCTCTCATCTGCTACCACTGAGAACAGTCTAGATCCATCCTCTTTGGAACCCCCCCTTCAGGTAGTTGAAGGCTGCTATCAAATCCCCCCTCACTCTTCTCTAAACAAGAGACTAAACAGACTAAACAAGACCAATTCCCTCCGCCTCACCTTATCAGTCATGTGCCCCAGCCCCCTCAGCATTTTTGTTGCTCTTCGCTGGACTTTCCAATTCCAATTTCTCCACATAATTTATATAGGGGGGGCCCCAAAACTGGACACAATACTGCAGATGTGGCCTCACCAGTGCGGAAGAGAGGGGAATGATCACTTCCCTCGATCTGCTGGCAATGCTCCTACTAATGCAGCCCAATAGGCCCTTAGCCTTCTTGGCAACAAGGGCACACTGTTGACTCATATCCAGCTTCTCGTCCACTGTAATCCCCAGGTCGTTTTCTGCAGAACTGTGGCTTAGCCAGTCGGTCCCCAGCCTCTTGTGGAGCATGGGATTCTTCTGTCCTAAGTGCAGAAGTCTGCACTTGTCCTTGTTGAACCTCATCAGATTTCTTTTGTCCCAATCCTCCAATTTGTCTTGGTCACTCTCGACCCTATCCCTACCCTCCAGCATATCTACCTCTCCCCCAGCTTAGTGTCATTTGCAAACCTGCTGAGGGTGCAATCCTCCCATCATCCAGATCATTCATAAAGATGTTGAACAAAACCGGTCCCAAGACTGATCCCTGAGGCACTCTGCTTGATACTGGTTGCCAGCTAGACATCCAGACATTGATCAGTACCCGTAACAATCTAGCCAGCTTTCTATCCACCTTAAAGTCCATTTATCCAATCTATGAGCGGTCTATAATTCCCCAGGTTCTCCTTCTTCCCCTTTTTAAAGATGGTCACTATATTTGCCTTTCTCCAGTCATCCAGGACCTCCCCCGAAAGCTGTGACTTTTCAAAGATAATGGCCTTTGGCTCTGCAATCACTCAGCCAATTCCCTCAGCATCCTCGGACGCTTAGATCTGGACCCATGGACTTGTGCATGGCCAGCTTTTCTAAATAATCCTTAACCTGTTCTTTTACCACTGAGGGCTGCTCACCTCCTCCCCATACAGTGCTGCCCAGGACAGCAGTTTGGGAGCTGATCTTGTCTGGGACGACCGAGGCAAAAAAAGCATTGAGTACTTCAGCTTTTTCCACATCATCTCTCACTTGGTTGCCTCCCTCATTCATGAAGGCTCCCACACTTTCCCTGAGCTTCTCCTTTTTGCTACCTATAGAAAAATTCTTGTTACCCTACACATCCCTTCACAACTCCAGTCATGTTTTGGCCTTCTTGATTACATGCCTGCAGGCTTGAGCAATATTTTTAGACTCCTCCCTAGTCATCTGTCCAAGTTTCCATTTCTTGTAAGCTTCCTTTTTGTGTTTAAGCTCACTGAAGATTTCTCTGTTTAGCCAAGTTGGTCACCTGCCATATTTGCTAATCTTTCTGCACTTCGGGGTGGTTTGTCCCTGCACCCTCAATAAGACTTCTTTCACATAAATGTCATCGGACCTGGGGGTTAGAAGGCACTGCAAGGCTCATCTGGTCGAACCCCCTGCTAAGATGCAGGACACCTCTTATCAGCTGTCACAACATAGCTTCCGCCATACTGCGATAATCCTTCACCTTGAAAGGGGCATAATTGCAATTCGCTTGGCAGGATTCAGCAGGAGAAATTATCAGGTAGAAGCCAACCAGAATATTGTACCAGGGAGCAAACAAAATTCCATACTCTTCTTCGAAACCTAAAATCACAATGGAAAAAGGCAAACCCCAGAAATCTTACAACCTAGCCCCGCCAAATGCCTGTGTCCCTCATAAAAAGGCTAGAGAAAGGGTGGCTTCTGCTTATACAGAGTCACATGCTCTGCTGGTAATTTCATTGCTCGATAAACCACCTCAGCAGTAAATTCATTCTTTGTTTACTCTTGAGTCCCGTTTGTTCTCTGATGTGTCATTGAGAGAGGTGGCTGCTATTCTAGCCAGAGTCTAACTGGGGGGCGACGGAAAACCAACCACCACTATTAGTTTTTTATAATCAGAAAAGCAATTTTATGTCTTTCTGAATATGTTTCATGCCATAAAGTCACTGCACTATCCATATTTCTATTATGACTATTCTCAGTCCACTGTTGTTTTCAGTACCTATGAATGAGTTTACTTAAAGGTTATACAGGAGGACACTATGGGGATGTTAGAGGTTTGGGTGAAAGTTAAGGTGGCACCTCAAAGAATCAGACAGTAGTTTTTATTGTCTTTGTACTGTACCAATACACAAAAATAAATACATTATCATTAAGGCTAAGATTATGTCCCAGAGACCACGGAATCTGTGACTTCCACAGACCTCTGTGACACTTTCCACTTCAGCCCAAAGGTGGCAGGGCCGGAGTTCTCAGCTGCCGTGGGTAGCAAGGGGACCTCGCAGCTCCCAGGTGTGGGACCCAGAACTTCTACCGTGGCCAGCAGGGGACCCTCCAAGAATCTACTGGCTTTGCCCCCTTTGATCTCCTGTATGGGAAGCAGGCTAGGGGAGCCTTGGATTTGATTGGAGGTTCTGGGGAGGCTGTGCTGAGGAAAGAGGGCGGCATCTAAGAGAATACGTCACTCATTTTAAGGAGAATTTACAGGTAATGAGGAATTGAGAGCGACAGACCCTTGGAAAAAGCCAGAAACTCAGCATGTTTGGTGTGACGGGCGTACTGGAGAATGGTCATTTGAAATGGCTGATTTGGCGTTAGTGCTGACCCCAGTGAGGGAAAACAAAAGGCAGGATTATAGGAAGGACCGTTTGAGGGGATTGAAGGGGTGAATGCCATCACACATGACGTAAGGAAGCCCAGCAGCAGAGTAATGGTGCAAACCATGCATCTGAATAGATTAAAACTAATTCTAAAAGGGAGAGGGCAGTTAATTGAATTTCTTGTGCTGGTGAAGAAACCTTGGATTTGGTCAGGGAGAGCAGGGCAGAGAATCCCCTAGAAAGCACTGATTTGAGGGTGGGTTAAAATCCACGCCGAAAGCAGGAAACACTGGCCCTTTCAAAGCACCGCAAAGAGGTATTATCCTCGCCAGGTTGAAATGCCAAGATTACACCCTCCATGCAAAGCTACAGGGGAATAAAGGTACCAGAGGGATGCCCTGGAGCACAGCGCTGCAGGACTATGACATGGAAATTGTCCATATTAAAGGCAAAGAGAATATGGTGGCAGATGCAGTGTCCGGGCAGGAGGGTTCCAAGCTGACGCATACGGATTAGCCAGTGGAAGAGTCCACAGAGTCAGAGTAAAGGGTGAGGTGCAAGCCAGGACCCAGAGAAGGCACAGAGTTGCTGGCGTTTTACAGGGATACCCTGGGTCGGACGCATACAGGTTAAGTTTACAAAGCGTGGCATGGGAGGGCTCTGCCCAGAGCCCAGAGCCCGCTGGTCATCACAATCGTTGAAAAGCATTTGGACAGATTTTGTTTAATTGTCTGATAATTACACAGATAATGATGTATCTGTACTGGAAATCATGTGCTTAAGGTCTGGGAGTTAAGGCAGGTCGTGCAATGGGATGAACTTGCTCCTGTCAGTCAGGAGGGAAGAGACCTGCCTCTGTCGCTCTCAAGCTGGTTTTGTGTGTATTGGGTACTGTCCGCTTCACAAAGGAGTCCTCTCCGTAGATGGAGCCGGTTGAATTTACACCTCTCACTAGGGTGAGTTAACATTACTTTGTTAGAACACGTAATGCAAGGTGGAACTCCACCCCAGTACGGAAACCCAACAGAATGCTGTAAACTACTTCAAAGGCTGAATTCTCCTATCGCTCCAGGGCTTCAAAAAGTCACCTCTGGAGAAGGGCCTGATGCTGCTGGCTCTTCAGGGATGAATTGTGTCTAGGGCAATGTTGAAAGAAGGAGGGAGGAACAAGGAGAACCAGAAGACGGATATTATGATGCATCAGCGTTTTTAATGCGAGTGACATTTGCAATACACAGGTACAGGAAAAATACAAGAGCAGAAAGAACGTAATTTCAGTTTTTCAAGAAAGGCTGCAACCGATCACCCACCTCAATGGGACGTTCTTCACACAAGATGTGCTTTTTTATTCTTGCAGCTGCAGAGGTAGACAAACAAGTCCCCTTTGCAACCAATTTCAGTTACTTTTATTCCCTCAGTCGGTGGGAAGTGAGACAATGCAATACAGAAGGAGAGGACTGTTCAACTTCTCAATTAAACGTCTGCCTCAGAGAAGGTCAAAGTGAGAGGCTAAAGATACGCACTGATGGAAAGGATAGAACAGATGGGGTCTAATTCTCCTTCACAGCAAGGTCTCTTTTTCCCTTGCTCAAGGGACTTAAAATGATAATAAATGTAACTGATGCCTGTTTTAAGGGCCCTATTTTCCTTAAACTGCGGAATTAGTGTAAACAGCTTGTGTGTTATTCAGAATGAGTCCACAGGTGAAAGCGAGAATCAGCACTTGTCTGGCAAAGCCTTGGCAGAAAGAGTCATAAAGCGTAACATTAGAAATGCAGCAGGGCTATCAGACCATGGTGCTGAGCACACACAGCTCCCACTGAGCTCAACTGGAGCCAAGTTTGCACAGCACTTCTGAAAGCCATGCCCAAAAGGTCAGGGGTGAATCTGTTTCTTGCTGTTCAATTCCTGGTTCTTCCTTCATCCACGGATCTTCCTGCTGGTTTTAGCATGGCCCACAGCTTCCACTGAGGTACCTATGGCGAGATATCCCAGAACCACATATTCCCCCATAACCATAACCACCCAGGGAACCGCCGAATCCCCCATAACCACCATATCCCCCTAAACCAGACAATCCTCCATAATGGCCTCCAGAGCCGTACAATCCCCCCAAACTGGATGAGCCCCCGAAACCGGCTCCGACCACAGGTGCTCCTATGGCTCCCACTCCAGTGTGCTGAGGGAAAGTGCTGAGAATTGGTCCCGGGAGGGTCACGACAACCGGTGAGGGTCTGATCAGCACTTCGGAGTCAGGGCACTGCCGAACGCACGGCACGTTGTAGCTGCCAGTGACTGGACTAGGCCGGGCCACCCCGCATTCTCGATTGCACCGGCTGGAGAAACTCATCTTTCAGGGATGGAGGTAAACCTGAAAGACACACCAGGGACTAGAGTAAAGAGAAGGTACAAGGGCTGGTGGAAGGAAGGCTTCGAAGCTCTTGCGGCCCATGAGAGAAAGGAAGAGTGGACTAAGTCCTTGTCTTCATGGCCATGTATTTCTTCCTATATCCTCTTTCTACACCTCTTGTTCACTCTCATGAAACTTCCCTCCCAATTGGCCCCTTCAACCCCTCTCAATGGCGTTGTCTGAAAAACACTGACTAGAAGAAGGCTCACGATTTCTATGCGGGGCCCCTGGGATTCTGTGTCCATTTTAGACATTACTCGAAGAGAACAAAGAGGGCTGGGATCACGATAATCGCTTCCTGTCGTTTCAGGATTTAACTTCTGCATGCAAACCACTGAATTCTGGTACCACACTAACAAGAAAAGGAGTACTTGTGCTACCTTAGAGACTGACAAATTGATTTGAGCATAAGCTTTCGTAAGCTACAACTCACTTCATCAGATGTAGCTCACGAAAGCTTATGCTGAAATCAATTGGTTAGTCTCTAAGGTGCCACAAGTACTCCGTTTCTTTTTGCGAATACAGACTAACACTGCTGCTACTCTGAAACCTGGTATCACAGTGTAGATCTCTGATTTCCCAAAGCTTGTGAGTCAACAATACTTGCTGATGAATAAAAAGAAAACTTTACTTTTCTCCAAACAAATCACGACGGACAAGCTCCTCAGCTGGGCTTCAGGTCCACTGACTTTCATGGAGCGACACTGAATTACATCATCTGAGGAGAAGCACCTTCAATGGGAATTTCTCCTGAGAAGAACTCAAGAATTGCTACACTGGATCTCACCACTTGTCAGCTTACTCCATTCTCCTGTCTCCAAGAGAGAGGAGTAACAGCTGCTTGAGAAGAAAGTAAAAGACCACTGAATTGGTCCTTTCTGGACTAACCTGGGAAAGTCGCTTCCTAATCCACCAAAGTGAAAAATGGCTAAATGACTTTCTAAAGTTACATCTCTAGAGTTCAAATCGATTGAGTTGAATTGGACTTACCCAGTTCACTGAGGAGATGAAGTCCGCAGAAGATTTTAGAAAATCCCTGAGTGGTGAGCGCTTTTATACAGATCCTAGGACTGCCTGGAGGATTTGCGATGCCATTTGTGGAGGCGGTTCTAATTAGTTACCAAACAAACTTGATTGCCTTGCAAAATCCTCCTTGGAGGCAGCTGTTTGCCTCTGGGATTTTGATTATTAGGTTATTCTGAGCCTGAGAGGGCGTGACATGCACATTGCACTCTTCATCTTTCTTTCATCTTCAAATGGTACGGGTCAACTGTGTTCCTCGTGCCATTCCATTGACTTCAGAGATGCTACAATGAGAATGAATGTCCGGGTGACTCTGAGGGGCATCTGTATCAGAAGTGGCAGATTTCAGAGGGGTAGCCGTGTTAGTCTGCATCAGCAAAACAACGAAGAGTCCTTGTGGCACCTTAGAGACTAATTTGTCTCTAAGGTGTCGTCACTAAGTTGCCACAAGTAGCACAAGTGGGTGTCATGAAAGGAATCCAGTTTGTTCCTTTCAATCCATGCTGGTCGTGGTTAGGGACATCGGGCAGTTCATTCTCACCCTGTCAGAAAGGAGGGAGCCATTTTTATGCATTCTCACCACCCGCATTCCCAATGGGTCAGACCCAATTCCCTTCGAAATTCATGGGAAACTTTCCATTGCCTCCAGCAATGTTTTTTGTTAGGACCTTACGTCTGAAATTCACCCTTTGGCTGGGGGATTGTACGATGCCAATGAACAACTGTAGTCCAATATTAAATGTTCAAACATGGGCCTTTGTGATGGCCATCTGCCCAGGGGTGAATCTTACCCTCTGGTGAGTCAAGCTTCACCTAACATTGGACCTGTACTTGGGTCACCAATGCCCTCTCAAAGGGCTGCCTAGATCTGGTTTGCTGATGGGTCAAGGGGAGGGATGGCGGAAAGAGGAAGGAAGCAGTGCTCTTTTATCTCAGGATCTCTCCATCCAGGAGCAGCCAAGAAAAGGACGTCTTGTGAGAAAGCACAGCTGACGGAGCCCAGCAATGAGCAGAGGAGAGAGGAAAATCACACATTCTTGAGGAAGGAGAAGATGGTTGTGGGATGGGATTTGACATTAACTTTGACCAGCCATAAGGCATGCTGCACAAAACATTCCTGCCAGAACCAGCATGCTGTGTAAAGTGTAACAGATTTCTGCATGGGTGGGTTCCATAGCCGGGGAATGAGGCGGAGGAGTCCCCTGTTTTCCCTATTTTTTCACAGTTATTTTTAGTAAAAGTCAGAGACAGGTCACTGGCTTCCATGAGTCTTTGTTCATTGACCTTGACCCTTGACCTCTCCCTGAGTTTTACTAAAATTAACCATGACCAAATCTTAACCTTAATTATCCTTAGTCTAGAATATCCTAACTCAAATCATCCGAAAAAAATCAAAACAGTAGGAGGCACAAATATGCTTGCTCAGCCAGAGCCCTAAAATGCCCAGTTCTCGCTCTGGCCACAGGCTGAATTGTAAAGTTGTTCCCTTTTACACTGTGTTACCAGACAAGGCTAGTAACATGTAACTTGTTCCAAGATGTTTGCATCCTTGGATCGAAGCATGAAGAATAAAGAGCTGGCTAATGTTATGATCCACTTTCACTGTCCTTATCCATGAGAATGATACTTCTCCAGACGAATTAGAAGTCTGTCCATTTCTATCATTTCCATGACTGTGGTGTAAGGGACTGCGGAAGACTTTGTTACGGCCTAGCTAGGGAACTTCTGCTTTCTCGAGGCTGCCCGGTCACTGTAGGACATGGAGAACCAACTGTAACCGGTTTTAGGCCGGTTTTGTCTGCCTTGCATGGCCCGTTGCCAGGTAGCGGAAAACCCCCTTCGGAAAGTACCTAATTATATATTCACGAGCTGTTTCTGTGTACTGCTTATTATGGCTCACTGGTTGCCCCTTTGTCGGACTCCGTCCCAGGCAAAGCTCCGGTGTGCTGGGTTCTCCGCCTCCGTGACAGCAACGTTTGGAGTCCCCGTTGCGGGTGTGTCACTGACCTTCAATAAAGCCAATAACTCGCTGCTTAGCTGCGTGTGGGTCTCGTTTTCCAGAGTACCTCTGCTGGCCTGCGGTGCTTCAATCACCTTGGCCGAGAACATTTGGTCGCATTGGAAATCTCAATATATAATTCCAGCCTCAAAAACTTGCTTTAAGACATCGCACCCGTTGGGCTGAAGTCACCAGGTGTACTGAGTGAGCTACTTTCTCTTTCTTTGGAATCACATCTCTCTAATGGGTCAGAGCCCCGCAACCTGAAGCAAATACTCACCAACAACCACATACCACACAACAGAACCACTAACCCAGGAACCTATCCTTGCAACAAAGCCCGTTGCCAATTGTGCCCACATATCTATTCAGGGGACACCATCACAGGGCCTAATAACATCAGCCACACTATCAGAGGCTCGTTCACCTGCACATCCACCAATGTGATATATGCCATCATGTGCCAGCAATGCCCCTCTGCCATGTACATTGGTCAAACTGGACAGTCTCTACGTAAAAGAATAAATGGACACAAATCAGATGTCAAGAATTATAACATTCATAAACCAGTCGGAGAACACTTCAATCTCTCTGATCACGCAATCACAGACATGAAGGTCGCTATCTTAAAACAAAAAAACTTCAAATCCAGACTCCAGCGAGAAACTGCTGAATTGGAATTCATTTGCAAATTGGATACTATTAATTTAGGCTTAAATAGAGACTGGGAGTGGCTAAGTCATTATGCAAGGTAGCCTGTTTCCTCTTGTTTTTTCCTACCCCCCCCCCCAAAAGGTTCTGGTTTAACTTGGATTTAAACCTGGAGAGTGGTCAGTTTAGATGAGCTATTACCAGCAGGAGAGTGAGTTTGTGTGTGTATGGGGGTGGGGGGGATGTGAGAAAACCTTGATCTATGCAGGAAATAGCCCGACTTGATTATGTAAAGAGTTGTCACTTTGGATGGGCTAGCACCAGCAGGAGAGTGAATTTGTGTGGGGGGGTGGAGGGTGAGAAAACCTGGATTTGTGCTGGAAATGGCCCACCTGTTGATCACTTTAGATAAGCTATTACCAGCAGGACAGTGGGGTGGGAGGAGGTATTGTTTCATATTCTCTGTGTGTATATAAAGTCTGCTGCAGTTTCCACGGTAAACATCTGATGAAGTGAGCTGTAGCTCACGAAAGCTCATGCTCAAATAAATTGGTTAGTCTCTAAGGTGCCACAAGTACTCCTTTTCTTTTTGCCAATGGTAATGAATTCCTTCAGGTTTGTGAAACAAGGCACAGGGTAGCTTATTTCTCTAACATTGCCTTCTTTATACATGAGGATAATAATGGTCCAAAGGAATTATAAGTGTGTACATTTCAAGCTTGTTCATGTGTGGTGTAGTAATACAAATCTCTTTCTTCAATTAGAATGGGTAAAATTTTGATAAAAGAGAATTTAATTCTGCTCAAGTGGAAATACCCACCATGGAGCCAACACCTTCAAAGAAAGGGAGTTAAAGTGCATGGCAAGACTCTAGATGGCTGATCATTGTTCATACTTAGATGAGAAGATGTTTATCCACAAAGTTCCCCCCAAAAAAACATCAAAACAAAATAAAAAAGATCCAGTATGAGCCTCTCCAAGAGTTACTCTCAGGTTAGTGATGTCTTTGGAAGCCATGAATAGTAAGAATCCAGTAGGGTTCAAGAGATAGAGGTTAGTGTTTGGCATGAGTAGTCCCAGCTATTGGGGTTCATTTCTGACTCTGCCAATCACACCCTGTCTGACCGTCACCTGAATGTGCCTCCGTTTCCCCCCATGGCAAACAGGTAGAATTGTAACATGCAGGGTGGATTGTCTGAAGCTTCCTCTGATCTAAGCATTTCAAAGCACTTCACAAAACACACCTCATGTTTTATATGGCCAAAGAGGTGTATTATTAGAATCGTAGTAACTTTTTACTAGGCTTAGATGTTCCAATATTGAAGATTGGCTTCACTTTAAAAATGCATGTCAAGGTCTCAGATGTCAGTCCAGGGCTCAGTTCATGAGTCCTAGCCTCTGAAATTGGGGCTCTTTGATTTTCATTCAATGAACCTTTGCATTTCCCTTTTGTACATATTTTCAAGTTGACTGGTAGATGCTGATCCAGTGTAAAGGAGGACAGTTCCATCAACTTGAGATTGAAGGAAGGCACTTTAGCCAACCTGGGTTAGAGAAAACCTTTCTGCACCTCTACCCACAGCTGCTGATATCGAATATACAGAGTAATCAATGGGAACCATCAGCCACTGCAGCTCCATCCAATGAGTATGCAAGAGAACTGGGTCTTGTGAGAGACTTCAGCTAATTAAGAAAAGAAAAAAGCACAAGACAGACAGAGTTAAAGAGAACTTCTTTTATGGCCATATTGCTGTGGGATGAATTGCAAGTCTGACCAACCTAGGGCATTCTGCAAGACCGTTCTCCAACAAAAAGAAAAGGAGGACTTGTGGCACCTTAGAGACTAACCAATTTATTTGAGCATAAGCTTTCGTGAGCTACAGCTCACTTCATCGGATGCATTCTGTGGAAAGTGTAGAAGATCTTTTTATACACACAAAGCATGAAAAAATACCTCCCCCCACCCCACTCTCCGGCTGGTAATAGCTTATCTAAAGTGATCACTCTCCTTACAATGTGTATGATAATCAAGTTGGGCCATTTCCAGCACAAATCCAGGTTTTCTCCCCCCCCCGCCCCAGATATGATCATCTTTTTATATGTTTGTATCGCCTTTGTATTATGAGTTATAGATACGTACGTATGTCTCTGTTTCAAACTTGATTGTGATTGTGAAATGGGATCGTGCTGTGCTTCAGCGTGTGCCAATGCCCTGGTCACGGTGGCGAGATGGGCACAGAGAAGGGTGTGAGGAACAGACTGGCTGGGTCACAGCCCTGCATGCGACAAGCACAGGTCACAATGGACATGCGTCTTTGCCAGTGGATACCCCACCAGCAGCCCCAATGCAGCTCTGCACCCACTGGTCTCTTCACCTGGACAGTCAATGGCCTGTGTTTTTAGCTGACTTGGCACAAGTGAAAATTGTCCCGAGCCCAAAATTAGAGGCCTTTGAAAAGAGAAGCCCGGGTGTGCCCAACATCATGGGCCAGGCCGTGCTGCAGGTGTCGGCTCCCTGGCGTGTGAGTGTACCTTGCTCGCTGGGTAATGGAGCGTAATCCCAGTGAGTCGCAGGGAGGCTCCTTACCCTGTTCTCTGGAACAAGGATTGAATCAGGCTGGGGCAGGAAGAAGGAAGGACAGGGCCCAGTCACAGGATCACACAGCTAAAGGAGGGAGCTGGGTGTGTTTTACCCCTGCTGAGTGCTGACCAAAACATTCCCTGTGCCAGGCTTTGCCCTCGGGCACCCTCTAGCAGCCCCTCACCCCTGAGCTCAACCCTGGCTCCTCCCTCATCCTCCTTGGCCCCCTTCTGTCCCTGCCTCCAGAAGTGTGATCCCCGTGCACCCATGCAGTCAGTTACCACCCCCAGCTCAGACTCTAACCCATCCCCCCCAATTAGTCCCCATTAACCATTTTAATTGCCAGCCAGCACTGCAGCGTCAGCAGGTGTTACTGAGCAATGAGCACGCTCACTAGGAGCCAAGCAGCGCTCAGCACCCGGCCTGCCAGCCGCCCCGTTAGCATCCTAGTGCCAGGGAGCCTGCAAATGCCTGGGGCCCTGGGCCTGCGATCCTGTGGGCACAGGGGGCTTGGAGCCCCCTGGCTCCATCCGGAGGCTGTTGGGTCTGATGTGGTGGCGGGGGACAACACACTTGCCCCATTTCTGCACCCCAGTAGCTCTACGCCCTCGGCGGCTGACCCATTCGCCCCTCCCTACTTACCGCCCTGCCTGTGGTAGGGTTGTATTTCTGTTCCTGCAACCGATCCCGGGCGACCTCCTTCTTGACGTGTCTCTGTTTCTAGGCCGATCAAACAGAGAGAGTCAGGGTGTGAAGGATGGAAGTTCTTCAGCGACCTCACGACTCCAGATTTCAAAGCCCCTCACAAACACTCGCTGGTGTTTCACACACGCAAAGGGTTCTAGTCTTAGAATATTAATAAATGGTTGTTGGGATTAGACACCTCTGCACTGAGTAACACAGTCACTTTAAACAAAATGGAGGCCAAGCTCTCATGGCATTCTGTTCAGGGCCTCATCATCAAAGGAAGACTCCTCTGCCTCATTCCCCGGCTATGGAACCCACCCATGCAGAAATCTGTTACACTTTACACAGCATGCTGGTTCTGGCAGGAATGTTTTGTGCAGCATGCCTTATGGCTGGTCAAAGTTAATGTCAAATCCCATCCCACAACCATCTTCTCCTTCCTCAAGAATGTGTGATTTTCCTCTCTCCTCTGCTCATTGCTGGGCTCCGTCAGCTGTGCTTTCTCACAAGACGTCCTTTTCTTGGCTGCTCCTGGATGGAGAGATCCTGAGATAAAAGAGCACTGCTTCCTTCCTCTTTCCGCCATCCCTCCCCTTGACCCATCAGCAAACCAGATCTAGGCAGCCCTTTGAGAGGGCATTGGTGACCCAAGTACAGGTCCAATGTTAGGTGAAGCTTGACTCACCAGAGGGTAAGATTCACCCCTGGGCAGATGGCCATCACAAAGGCCCATGTTTGAACATTTAATATTGGACTACAGTTGTTCATTGGCATCGTACAATCCCCCAGCCAAAGGGTGAATTTCAGACGTAAGGTCCTAACAAAAAACATTGCTGGAGGCAATGGAAAGTTTCCCATGAATTTCGAAGGGAATTGGGTCTGACCCATTGGGAATGCGGGTGGTGAGAATGCATAAAAATGGCTCCCTCCTTTCTGACAGGGTGAGAATGAACTGCCCGATGTCCCTAACCACGACCAGCATGGATTGAAAGGAACAAACTGGATTCCTTTCATGACACCCACTTGTGCTACTTGTGGCAACTTAGTGACGACACCTTAGAGACAAATTAGTCTCTAAGGTGCCACAAGGACTCTTCGTTGTTTTGCTGATGCAGACTAACACGGCTACCCCTCTGAAATCTGCCACTTCTGATACAGATGCCCCTCAGAGTCACCCGGACATTCATTCTCATTGTAGCATCTCTGAAGTCAATGGAATGGCACGAGGAACACAGTTGACCCGTACCATTTGAAGATGAAAGAAAGATGAAGAGTGCAATGTGCATGTCACGCCCTCTCAGGCTCAGAATAACCTAATAATCAAAATCCCAGAGGCAAACAGCTGCCTCCAAGGAGGATTTTGCAAGGCAATCAAGTTTGTTTGGTAACTAATTAGAACCGCCTCCACAAATGGCATCGCAAATCCTCCAGGCAGTCCTAGGATCTGTATAAAAGCGCTCACCACTCAGGGATTTTCTAAAATCTTCTGCGGACTTCATCTCCTCAGTGAACTGGGTAAGTCCAATTCAACTCAATCGATTTGAACTCTAGAGATGTAACTTTAGAAAGTCATTTAGCCATTTTTCACTTTGGTGGATTAGGAAGCGACTTTCCCAGGTTAGTCCAGAAAGGACCAATTCAGTGGTCTTTTACTTTCTTCTCAAGCAGCTGTTACTCCTCTCTCTTGGAGACAGGAGAATGGAGTAAGCTGACAAGTGGTGAGATCCAGTGTAGCAATTCTTGAGTTCTTCTCAGGAGAAATTCCCATTGAAGGTGCTTCTCCTCAGATGATGTAATTCAGTGTCGCTCCATGAAAGTCAGTGGACCTGAAGCCCAGCTGAGGAGCTTGTCCGTCGTGATTTGTTTGGAGAAAAGTAAAGTTTTCTTTTTACTCATCAGCAAGTATTGTTGACTCACAAGCTTTGGGAAATCAGAGATCTACACTCTGATACCAGGTTTCAGAGTAGCAGACGTGTTAGTCTGTATTCGCAAAAAGAAACGGAGTACTTGTGGCACCTTAGAGACTAACCAATTGATTTCAGCATAAGCTTTCGTGAGCTACATCCGATGAAGTGAGTTGTAGCTTACGAAAGCTTATGCTCAAATCAATTTGTCAGTCTCTAAGGTAGCACAAGTACTCCTTCTCTTTTTACTGTGGTACCAGAATTCAGTGGTTTGCATGCAGAAGTTAACTCCTCAAACGACAGGAAGCGATTACCGTGATCCCAGCCCTGTTCTCTTTGAGTAATGTCTAAAATGGACACAGAATCCCAGGGGCCCAGCATAGAAATCGTGAGCCTTCTTCTGGTCAGTGTTTTTCAGACAAAGCCATTGAGAGGGGTTGAAGGGGCCAATTGGGAGGGAAGTTTCATGAGAGTGAACAAGAGGTGTAGAAAGAGGATATAGGAAGAAATACATGGCCATGAAGACAAGGACTTAGTCCACTCTTCCTTTCTCTCATGGGCCACAAGAGCTTCAAAGCCTTCCTTCCACCAGCCCTTGTACCTTCTCTTTACTCTAGTCCCTGGTGTGTCTTTCAGGTTTACCTCCATCCCTGAAAGATGAGTTTCTCCAGCCTGTGCAATCCAGAATGCGGGGTGGCCCGGCCCAGTCCAGTCACTGGCAGCTACAACGTGCCATGCGTTCGGCAGTGCCCTGACTCCGAAGTGCTGATCAGACCCTCACCGGTTGTCGTGACCCTCCCGGGACCAATTCTCAGCACTTTCCCTCAGCACACTGGAGTGGGAGCCATAGGAGCACCTGTGGTCGGAGCCGGTTTCGGGGGCTCATTCAGTTTGGGGGGATTGTACGGCTCTGGAGGCCATTATGGAGGATTGTCTGGTTTAGGGGGATATGGTGGCTATGGGGGATTCGGCGGTTCCCTGGGCGGTTATGGTTATGGGGGAATATGTGGTTCCGGGATATCTCGCCATAGGTACCTCAGTGGAAGCTGTGGGCCATGCTAAAACCAGCAGGAAGATCCGTGGATGAAGGAAGAACCAGGAATTGAACAGCAAGAAACAGATTCACCCCTGACCTTTTGGGCATGGCTTTCAGAAGTGCTGTGCAAACCTGGCTCCAGTTAGCTCAGTGGGAGCTGTGTGTGCTCAGCACCGTGGTCTGATAACCATGCTGCATTTCTAATGTTACGCTTTATGACTCTTTCTGCCAAGGCTTTCCCAGCCAAGTGCTGATTCTCGCTTTCACCTGTGGACTCATTCTGAATAACACGCAGGCTGTTTATACTAATTCCGCAGTTTAAAGAAAATAGGGGCCTTAAGACAGGCATCAGTTACATTTATTATCATTTTAAGTCCCTTGAGCATGGGAAAAAGTGACCTTGCTGTGAAGCACAATTAGACCCCGTCTGTTCTATCCTTTCCATCAATAAGTATCCTTAGATTGTCGCTTTGACCGTCTCTGTGGCAGACATTTAATTGAGAAGTTGAGCAGTCCTCTACTTCTGTATTGCATTGTCTCACTTCCCACCGACTGAGGGAATAAAAGTCACTGAAAATGGTTGCGAAGGGGACATGTTTGTCCACCTCTGCAGCTGCAACAAGAAAAAAGCACATCTTGTGTGAAGAACGTCCCATTGAGGTGGGTGATCGGTCACAGCCTTTCTTGAAAAACTGAAATTACGTTCTTTCTGCTCTCGTATTTTTCCTGTACCTGTATATTGCAAATGTCACTCGCATTAAAAATACTGATGCATCATAATATCCGTCTTCTGGTTCTCTTTGTTCCTCCCTCCTTCTTTAAACATTGCCCTAGACTCAATTCATCCCTGAAGAGCCAGCAGCATCACTTCTCAAGAGGTGACTTTTTGAAGCCCTGGAGCGATAGGAGAATTCAGCCTTTGAAGTCGTTTACAGCATTCTGTTGGGTTTCCGTACTGGGGTGGAGTTCCCCCTTGCCTTACCTTTTTTAACAGAGTTATGTTAATGCAACCTCGTGAGAGGTGTAAATTCAACCAGCTCTCCTCCTTGACTTGACCAACTTTACACTCACTTTGCAATGCTGGAGATGAGCTGACAAGATTTAGGGCAATGGGGCAAAAATCGTTCAGCTTCGCATTGAGATTTTGGATTTCATTGCACCAAGAAAACTCAGTTCAAGTCATCTTCTTCTGACTCTCTGCCCACATGTGTTCATCTACTGGCCAACAGAAACCCCCACTCTTTGGTGAAATGACAGGACCAAAAGTTGATTTCACAAGGATTTTGCAAACACAACTGACTGCCTCACTTCTGCCCTCCTCACTTCTGCCCTTAGAGAAAAACGAAACTACACCAAAGTCATCTACAGGAGTCATGAAAGACAATGGAGGAAATAATTAAGGAATCAAATTTCCAGACACCTAGAAGATAAGAAGCTGATAAGTAACAGCATGGATATATGAAAAACAAGATCTGTGAAAACAACCTAATCAATTTCTTTTAAGGATTGAAAAGCCTTGTGGATAGTGGGCAAGCAGTAGAAGTGGTCTATCTTAATTTTTCGTAAGGCTTTTGATACCCTCTTGCCTGACCTTCTCATAAACAAACTAGGAAAATACATCTTAGATGGGGCTAGGATAAAGTGGGTCCATAACTGGTTGAAGACCATTCCCAAAGAGCATTTAGCAGGGGTCCACACTCCAACTGGAAGGGCACATCAAGTTGCGTCCCACGGGGATCAGTTCTGGGTCCCATTCTGTTCAATATCTTCATCAATGATTTAGATCGTAGCACGGAGAGTACACTTATAATGTTTGCAGATGATACCTAGCTGGGAGGAGTCTCAAGGCTGTGGAGGATAGCAATAGGCCCACCTCAACCCCCGAGGCTTCGGAGGACGTCCCTGGAGCATGCAACCCTGCTCCACTGGACACTCGCATATTTCGCTGCTCAAGAAGGAACAGCCCAGCCCACCTTACCAGCTCCACCTGACATCAGGGCACCACTTCACACACAGCCCTTAGGCATGTTTAGAGTGAAAACAAGCAGAGTTAATTTAACAAAGAGAGTCAAATAGGAGCAATTAGGAATACTGGAAACCAATGGTTACATATCAGATAAAAGAAGTACTCACATTGTAAAACCTGGACGTATGTAACTCACACTCACCCAGAGTCCTTGCAGTGTTCTGCAGCCAGAACTCTCCTACAGACCGCCCAGTTTCCTCAGCATGGCCCTCCCCAGAGCCTCCAATCAAATCCAAGGCTCCCCTAGCCTGCTTTCCATACGGGAGATCAAAGGGAGCAAAAGCCAGTAGATTCTTGGGGAATACTTCTGTCCGCACTGAGCAAATAATGAAGAAAAACGTCCCAATCAGTCTCATGCCAGGGGACATATGTTCTTATCATAGCTTTTAAAAGTTCCATTAAATCTTTCTGCAAACCCATTTGTTTCTGGGTTATAGGGAGCAGCATTTATATGCTTTGCTCCACATCATTCCCGTGGCTTTTGAAAGACTACAGACATGGAATTTGCATCACAGTCTGTCAAGATTTCTGTGGGAATAACTAATCTGTAAAAATGGCAAATAAAGCCGGAGTCACTGGAAAATGTATTCCAGAGCTTATTTAACATTAGAGTTCCTTTTTTCCTAATATCATTGTTGCTAGGCAGATTTAGCACTCCCCATCCAGAAGCTTCTGGAATTGGGTGTGGTAGTTTTGAGTCTGCTCCATGTCAAGGTTCCTCCCCCACTCTCAACTCTAGGGTAGAGATGTGGAAATATAAAGGGAAGGGTAAGCCCCTTCAAAATCCCTCCTGGCCAGAGGAAAAAAATCCTCTCACCTGCAAAGGGTTAAGAAGCTAAAGGTAACCTCGCTGGCACCTGACCAAAATGACCAATGAGGAGACAAGATACTTTCAAAAGCTGGGAGGAGGGAGAGAAACAAACGGTCTGTGTCTGTCGGTACGCTTCTTTTGCTGGGGATAGACCAGGAATGGAGTCTTAGAACTTTTAGTAAATAATCTAGCTAGCTATGCGTTAGATTATGATTTCTTTAAATGGCTGAGAAAACAACTGTGCTGAATAGAATGACTATTTCTGTCTGTGTGTCTTTTTTGTAACTTAAGGTTTTGCCTAGAGGGATTCTCTATGTTTTGAATCTAATTACCCTGTAAGGTATCTACCATCCTGATTTTACAGAGGTGATTCCTTTACTTCTATTAAAAGTCTTCTTGTAAGAAAACAGAATGCTTTTTCATTGTTCTCAGATCCAAGGGTTTGGGTCTGTGGTCACCTATGCAAATTGGTGAGGATTTTTACCAAACCTTTCCCAGGAAGTGGGGTGCAAGGCTTGGGAGGATTTGGGGTGGGGGGGGAAAGAAGTGTCCAAACTACGTTTCCCAGTAAATCCAGTTAGAGTTTGGTGGTGGCAGTGGATATTCCAAGGACAAAGGATAAAATTAATTTGTACCTTGGGGAAGTTTTAACCTAAGCTGGTAGAAGTAAGCTTAGTGTGAGTGTGAGTCACCAACTTTTCTGGTAATGTGATCGTGGGGAAGAGTCATTTACGTGTTGCTCTTCTCAGTAAGAGAGTTGGGTTTTGAAAATTGATATACTTCACGGGGTGGTTGGTTAACCAATTCTCTGACTGGCTAAGCGTGATTTCAGCAGAGGAGGAGGAAGAGTCTGCACAGATTCCAACTGAAGATTCCTGCAGGAAAGTGGAGGGAAGATGTTGCTTTTGACTCGGCAGACTGTCTAGATTTAGTGATCAGAGACTTTACCTGAGACTCCGGTAAACTCAAGCTTAGCTTTCAGTTCTGCTGTGACGCTGGTAAGCCAAGTGCCAACTCTGGTAAGCCAAGTGCCAGCTGAGAACTGACAAACTCTCAGCTGGAAGCCAAGCCAATTCATTTCTTTGCAAGAATAAAGGAAACTGATGGTTGAATGGATAAGAATCTATTTGGTGTTGAAATGTCCTGACAACTAATGGGATGGTGCATGCATTGATTTCACCTATCTGTACCCAGTTAGAATGTAATAGCAAACATTTACATTGTGTATACCCCTGTAACTACATAACCCATCCAATGAGAAAGAAGCCTTGAGTCATGCAAATGAAGAAATTAAAGAGGAAGGTGTGAATTCTTCTGCATTTGAAGACAAGTGGCCTTGAATGTTTTCGTCAAAGACCTGACATGCATTCTTCTCTCTCTGCCATCAGAGAAAGAGCCCACATAGGCTGTGACTCTGTCAGCTTCTTTTCTGTGAGAAGAAACTATAAGTATGGACACAAGGAAAAAATTTTTGTCTCTGGACAGGTTGGATTCTCACAGGCAGAATAACTGAATGAGATGGAGAGTTACTCTGGGTTGCCCTAAAAGACTTTTGGGAAACTGCCAGTTTCCCATATCTCCGCTACCTTTAGCAATTATAGACTGTGACTAACCTGTACATATATTTTTATCTGCTATAACATCTCAATAACTCCCCTTCCTTTTTCTTAGCTAATAAACTTGAGTTAGAATTGACTGTAGAATTGACTCTCAGTGTTGTCTTTGGTGGGAGACCTGGGATGCAAATCGACCAGGGTGAGCGTGGGACTGGTTGTAACATGAGTATTTTGTGATTTTTCCTGCAAGTCACCACCATTTATCACACAGTCCAGCTTGCCTGGCAGCCACGATAGATTGGAGTCTCTAAGGGGACTGTCTGTAACTCCATTATAAAACTACCGTAGTACTTTGGGAGTTCACACTTGGTACTGGGTTGGTGAAATCTAATTATAGAACATACCACTAGATAGCGTCTCCGCCCTGCTTTTTGATACTCTGCCCTGAGGACACCGCGAATGGTGATGAGTCTCTCCAGACAGCATCTCATGTGCATTCAATTTTTTTCCAAAGTGAAGTACTGTGCAGTTGTCTTTACCTTTCTCCTTTTCCCTCTCTTCAATAAGAGTCTCTTTGTCTCTTTGACAGCTGTGAGCCCATGACCAGCAAGACAGCTAAAAGTGGTACCCGAAAGAAAACTCTGGCTGGTATAAGTAATTGGTGTCTCAGCGATAGGGGAATCTGTATTCATGTAAACCATCCATGGACCCAGTTCTATTCATATATTACCAGCAGAGGTCTGTTTAGGCAGGGGTTCTCACAACAACCTTTTTGGTCACCTCAGAGTGCAACCGCTCATTCTTAGAATCACAGAATATCAGGGTAGGAAGGGACCTCAGGAGGTCCTCTAGTCCAACCCCCTGCTCAAAGCAGGATCAATCCCCAACTAAATCATCCCAGCCAGGGGTTTGTCAAGCCTGATCTTGCAAATTTCAAAGGAAGGGGATTCCACCACCTCCCTAGGTAATGCATTCCAGTGCTTCACCAGCCTCCTAGTGAAAAAGTTTTTCCTAATATCCAACCTAAACCCCCCAACTGCAACTTGAGACCATTACTCCTCATTCTCTCATCTGCTACCACTGAGAACAGTCTAGATCCATCCTCTTTGGAACCCCCCTTCAGGTAGTTGAAGGCTGCTATCAAATCCCCCCTCACTCTTCTCTTCTGCAGACTAAACAAGACCAATTCCCTCCGCCTCACCTTATCAGTCATGTGCCCCAGCCCCCTCAGCATTTTTGTTGCTCTTCGCTGGACTTTCCAATTCCAATTTCTCCACGTAATTTATATAGGGGGGGCCCCAAAACTGGACACAATACTGCAGATGTGGCCTCACCAGTGCGGAAGAGAGGGGAATGATCACTTCCCTCGATCTGCTGGCAATGCTCCTACTAATGCAGCCCAATAGGCCCTTAGCCTTCTTGGCAACAAGGGCACACTGTTGACTCATATCCAGCTTCTCGTCCACTGTAATCCCCAGGTCGTTTTGTGCAGAACTGCTGCTTAGCCAGTCGGTCCCCAGCCTCTTGTGGAGCATGGGATTCTTCTGTCCTAAGTGCAGAAGTCTGCACTTGTCCTTGTTGAACCTCATCAGATTTCTTTTGTCCCAATCCTCCAATTTGTCTTGGTCACTCTCGACCCTATCCCTACCCTCCAGCATATCTACCTCTCCCCCAGCTTAGTGTCATTTGCAAACCTGCTGAGGGTGCAATCCTCCCATCATCCAGATCATTCATAAAGATGTTGAACAAAACCGGTCCCAAGACTGATCCCTGAGGCACTCTGCTTGATACTGGTTGCCAGCTAGACATCCAGACATTGATCAGTACCCGTAACAATCTAGCCAGCTTTCTATCCACCTTATAGTCCATTCATCCAATCTATGAGCGGTCTATAATTCCCCAGGTTCTCCTTCTTCCCCTTTTTAAAGATGGTCACTATATTTGCCTTTCTCCAGTCATCCAGGACCTCCCCCGAAAGCTGTGACTTTTCAAAGATAATGGCCTTTGGCTCTGCAATCACTCAGCCAATTCCCTCAGCATCCTCGGACGCTTAGATCTGGACCCATGGACTTGTGCATGGCCAGCTTTTCTAAATAATCCTTAACCTGTTCTTTTACCACTGAGGGCTGCTCACCTCCTCCCCATACTGTGCTGCCCAGGAAAGCAGTTTGGGAGCTGATCTTGTCTGGGATGACCGAGGCAAAAAAAGCATTGAGTACTTCAGCTTTTTCCACATCATCTCTCACTTGGTTGCCTCCCTCATTCATGAAGGCTCCCACACTTTCCCTGAGCTTCTCCTTTTTGCTACCTATAGAAAAATTCTTGTTACCCTACACATCCCTTCACAACTCCAGTCATGTTTTGGCCTTCTTGATTACATGCCTGCAGGCTTGAGCAATATTTTTAGACTCCTCCCTAGTCATCTGTCCAAGTTTCCATTTCTTGTAAGCTTCCTTTTTGTGTTTAAGCTCACTGAAGATTTCTCTGTTTAGCCAAGTTGGTCACCTGCCATATTTGCTAATCTTTCTGCACTTCGGGGTGGTTTGTCCCTGCACCCTCAATAAGACTTCTTTCACATAAATGTCATCGGACCTGGGGGTTAGAAGGCACTGCAAGGCTCATCTGGTCGAACCCCCTGCTAAGATGCAGGACACCTCTTATCAGCTGTCACAACATAGCTTCCGCCATACTGCGATAATCCTTCACCTTGAAAGGGGCATAATTGCAATTCGCTTGGCAGGATTCAGCAGGAGAAATTATCAGGTAGAAGCCAACCAGAATATTGTACCAGGGAGCAAACAAAATTCCATACTTTTCTTAGAAACCTAAAATCACAATGGAAAAAGGCAAACCCCAGAAATCTTACAACCTAGCCCCGCCAAATGCCTGTGTCCCTCATAAAAAGGCTAGAGAAAGGGTGGCTTCTGCTTATACAGAGTCAGATGCTCTGCAGGTAATTTCATTGCTCGATAAACCACCTCAGCAGTAAATTCATTCTTTGTTTACTCTTGAGTCCCGTTTGTTCTCTGATGTGTCATTGAGAGAGGTGGCTGCTATTCTAGCCAGAGTCTAACTGGGGGGCGACGGAAAACCAACCACCACTATTAGTTTTTTATAATCAGAAAAGCAATTTTATGTCTTTCTGAATATGTTTCATGCCATAAAGTCACTACACTATCCATATTTCTATTATGACTATTCTCAGTCCACTGCTTTTTTCAGTACCTATGAATGAATTTACTTAAAGGTTATACAGGAGGACACTATGGGGATGTTAGAGGTTTGGGTGAAAGTTAAGGTGGCACCTCAAAGAATCAGACAGTAGTTTTTATTGTCTATGTACTGTACCAATACACAAAAATAAATACATTATCATTAAGGCTAAGATTATGTCCCAGAGGCCACGGAATCTGTGACTTCCACAGACCTCTGTGACACTTTCCACTTCAGCCCAAAGGTGGCAGGGCCGGAGTTCTCAGCTGCCGTGGGTAGCAAGGGGACCTCGCAGCTCCCAGTTGTGGGACCCGGAACTTCTACCGTGGCCAGCAGGGGACCCTCCAGGAATCTACTGGCTTTGCCCCCTTTGATCTCCTGTATGGGAAGCAGGCTAGGGGAGCCTTGGATTTGATTGGAGGTTCTGGGGAGGCTGTGCTGAGGAAAGAGGGCGGCATCTAAGAGAGTACGTCACTCATTTTAAGGAGAATTTACAGGTAATGAGGAATTGAGAGCGACAGACCCTTGGAAAAAGCCAGAAACTCAGCATGTTTGGTGTGACGGGCGTACTGGAGAATGGTCATTTGAAATGGCTGATTTGGCGTTAGTGCTGACCCCAGTGAGGGAAAACAAAAGGCAGGATTATAGGAAGGACTGTTTGAGGGGATTGAAGGGGTGAATGCCATCACACATGACGTAAGGAAGCCCAGCAGCAGAGTAATGGTGCAAACCATGCATCTGAATAGATTAAAACTAATTCTAAAAGGGAGAGGGCAGTTAATTGAATTTCTTGTGCTGGTGAAGAAACCTTGGATTTGGTCAGGGAGAGCAGGGCAGAGAATCCCCTAGAAAGCACTGATTTGAGGGTGGGTTAAAATCCACGCCGAAAGCAGGAAACACTGGCCCTTTCAAAGCACCGCAAAGAGGTATTATCCTTGCCAGGTTGAAATGCCAAGATTACACCCTCCATGCAAAGCTACAGGGGAATAAAGGTACCAGAGGGATGCCCTGGAGCACAGCGCTTCAGGACTATGACATGGAAATTGTCCATATTAAAGGCAAAGAGAATATGGTGGCAGATGCAGTGTCCGGGCAGGAGGGTTCCAAGCTGACGCATACGGATTAGCCAGTGGAAGAGTCCACAGAGTCAGAGTAAAGGGTGAGGTGCGAGCCAGGACCCAGAGAAGGCACAGAGTTGCTGGCGTTTTACAGGGATACCCTGGGTCGGACGCATACAGGTTAAGTTTACAAAGCGTGGCATGGGAGGGCTCTGACCAGAGCCCAGAGCCCGCTGGTCATCACAATCGTTGAAAAGCATTTGGACAGATTTTGTTTAATTGTCTGATAATTACACAGATAATGATGTATCTGTACTGGAAATCATGTGCTTAAGGTCTGGGAGTTAAGGCAGGTCGTGCAATGGGATGAACTTGCTCCTGTCAGTCAGGAGGGAAGAGACCTGCCTCTGTCGCTCTCAAGCTGGTTTTGTGTGTATTGGGTACTGTCCGCTTCACAAAGGAGTCCTCTCCGTAGATGGAGCCGGTTGAATTTACACCTCTCACTAGGGTGAGTTAACATTACTTTGTTAGAACACGTAATGCAAGGTGGAACTCCACCCCAGTACGGAAACCCAACAGAATGCTGTAAACTACTTCAAAGGCTGAATTCTCCTATCGCTCCAGGGCTTCAAAAAGTCACCTCTGGAGAAGGGCCTGATGCTGCTGGCTCTTCAGGGATGAATTGTGTCTAGGGCAATGTTGAAAGAAGGAGGGAGGAACAAGGAGAACCAGAAGACGGATATTATGATGCATCAGCGTTTTTAATGCGAGTGACATTTGCAATACACAGGTACAGGAAAAATACAAGAGCAGAAAGAACGTAATTTCAGTTTTTCAAGAAAGGCTGCAACCGATCACCCACCTCAATGGGACGTTCTTCACACAAGATGTGCTTTTTTATTCTTGCAGCTGCAGAGGTGGACAAACAAGTCCCCTTTGCAACCAATTTCAGTTACTTTTATTCCCTCAGTCGGTGGGAAGTGAGACAATGCAATACAGAAGGAGAGGACTGTTCAACTTCTCAATTAAACGTCTGCCTCAGAGAAGGTCAAAGCTAAATGCTAAAGATACAAATTGATGGAAAGGGTAGAACAGACGGGGTCTAATTCTCCTTCACAGCAAGGTCTCTTTTTCCCTTGCTCAAGGGACCTAAAATGATAATAAATATAACTGATGCCTGTTTTAAGGGCCCTATTTTCCTTAAACTGCGGAATTAGTGTAAACAGCCTGCGTGTTATTCAGAATGAGTCCACAGGTGAAAGCGAGAATCAGCACTTGGCTGGCAAAGCCTTGGCAGAAAGAGTCATAAAGCGTAACATTAGAAATGCAGCAGGGCTATCAGACCATGGTGCTGAGCACACACAGCTCCCACTGAGCTCAACTGGAGCCAAGTTTGCACAGCACTTCTGAAAGCCATGCCCAAAAGGTCAGGGGTGAATCTGTTTCTTGCTGTTCAATTCCTGGTTCTTCCTTCATCCACGGATCTTCCTGCTGGATTTAGCATGGCCCACAGCTTCCACTGAGGTACCTATGGCGAGATATCCCAGAACCACATATTCCCCCATAACCATAACCACCCAGGGAACCGCCGAATCCCCCATAACCACCATATCCCCCTAATCCAGACAATCCTCCATAATGGCCTCCAGAGCCATACAATCCCCCCAAACTGGATGAGCCCCCGAAACCGGCTCCGACCACAGGTGCTCCTATGGCTCCCACTCCAGTGTGCTGAGGGAAAGTGCTGAGAATTGGTCCCGGGAGGGTCACGACAACCGGTGAGGGTCTGATCAGCACTTCGGAGTCAGGGCACTGTCGAACGCATGGCACGTTGTAGCTGCCAGTGACTGGACTAGGCCGGGCCACCCCGCATTCTGGATTGCACAGGCTGGAGAAACTCATCTTTCAGGGATGGAGGTAAACCTGAAAGACACACCAGGGACTAGAGTAAAGAGAAGGTACAAGGGCTGGTGGAAGGAAGGCTTCGAAGCTCTTGTGGCCCATGAGAGAAAGGAAGAGTGGACTAAGTCCTTGTCTTCATGGCCATGTATTTCTTCCTATATCCTCTTTCTACACCTCTTGTTCACTCTCATGAAACTTCCCTCCCAATTGGCCCCTTCAACACCTCTCAATGGCGTTGTCTGAAAAACACTGACTAGAAGAAAGCTCACGATTCCTATGCTGGGCCCCTGGGATTCTGTGTCCATTTTAGACATTACTCGAAGAGAACAGGGCTGGGATCACGATAATCGCTTCCTGTCGTTTCAGGATTTAACCACTGAATTCTGGTACCACACTAAAAAGAAAAGGAGTACTTGTGCTACCTTAGAGACTGACAAATTGATTTGAGCATAAGCTTTCGTAAGCTACAACTCACTTCATCGGATGTAGCTCACGAAAGCTTATGCTGAAATCAATTGGTTAGTCTCTAAGGTGCCACAAGTACTCCGTTTCTTTTTGCGAATACAGACTAACACAGCTGCTACTCTGAAACCTGGTATCACAGTGTAGATCTCTGATTTCCCAAAGCTTGTGAGTCAACAATACTTGCTGATGAATAAAAAGAAAACTTTACTTTTCTCCAAACAAATCACGACGGACAAGCTCCTCAGCTGGGCTTCAGGTCCACTGACTTTCATGGAGCGACACTGAATGACATCATCTGAGGAGAAGCACCTTCAATGGGAATTTCTCCTGAGAAGAACTCAAGAATTGCTACACTGGATCTCACCACTTGTCAGCTTAATCCATTCTCCTGTCTCCAAGAGAGAGGAGTAACAGCTGCTTGAGAAGAAAGTAAAAGACCACTGAATTGGTCCTTTCTGGACTAACCTGGGAAAGTCGCTTCCTAATCCACCAAAGTGAAAAATGGCTAAATGACTTTCTAAAGTTACATCTCTAGAGTTCAAATCGATTGAGTTGAATTGGACTTACCCAGTTCACTGAGGAGATGAAGTCCACAGAAGATTTTAGAAAATCCCTGAGTGGTGAGCGCTTTTATACAGATCCTAGGACTGCCTGGAGGATCTGCGATGCCATTTGTGGAGGCGGTTCTAATTAGTTACCAAACAAACTTGATTGCCTTGCAAAATCCTCCTTGGAGGCAGCTGTTTGCCTCTGGGATTTTGATTATTAGGTTATTCTGAGCCTGAGAGGGCGTGACATGCACATTGCACTCTTCATCTTTCTTTCATCTTCAAATGGTACGGGTCAACTGTGTTCCTCGTGCCATTCCATTGACTTCAGAGATGCTACAATGAGAATGAATGTCCGGGTGACTCTGAGTGGCATCTGTATCAGAAGTGGCAGATTTCAGAGGGGTAGCCGTGTTAGTCTGCATCAGCAAAACAACGAAGAGTCCTTGTGGCACCTTAGAGACTAATTTGTCTCTAAGGTGTCGTCACTAAGTTGCCACAAGTAGCACAAGTGGGTGTCATGAAAGGAATCCAGTTTGTTCCTTTCAATCCATGCTGGTCGTGGTTAGGGACATCGGGCAGTTCATTCTCACCCTGTCAGAAAGGAGGGAGCCATTTTTATGCATTCTCACCACCCGCATTCCCAATGGGTCAGACCCAATTCCCTTCGAAATTCATGGGAAACTTTCCATTGCCTCCAGCAATGTTTTTTGTTAGGACCTTACGTCTGAAATTCACCCTTTGGCTGGGGGATTGTACGATGCCAATGAACAACTGTAGTCCAATATTAAATGTTCAAACATGGGCCTTTGTGATGGCCATCTGCCCAGGGGTGAATCTTACCCTCTGGTGAGTCAAGCTTCACCTAACATTGGACCTGTACTTGGGTCACCAATGCCCTCTCAAAGGGCTGCCTAGATCTGGTTTGCTGATGGGTCAAGGGGAGGGATGGCGGAAAGAGGAAGGAAGCAGTGCTCTTTTATCTCAGGATCTCTCCATCCAGGAGCAGCCAAGAAAAGGACGTCTTGTGAGAAAGCACAGCTGACGGAGCCCAGCAATGAGCAGAGGAGAGAGGAAAATCACACATTCTTGAGGAAGGAGGAGATGGTTGTGGGATGGGATTGACATTAACTTTGACCAGCCATAAGGCGTGCTGCACAAAACATTCCTGCCAGAACCAGCATGCTGTGTAAAGTGTAACAGATTTCTGCATGGGTGGGTTCCATAGCCGGGGAATGAGGCGGAGGAGTCCCCTGTTTTCCCTATTTTTTCACAGTTATTTTTAGTAAAAGTCAGAGACAGGTCACTGGCTTCCATGAGTCTTTGTTCATTGACCTTGACCCTTGACCTCTCCCTGAGTTTTACTAAAATTAACCATGACCAAATCTTAACCTTAATTATCCTTAGTCTAGAATATCCTAACTCAAATCATCTGAAAAAAATCAAAACAGTAGGAGGCACAAATATGCTTGCTCAGCCAGAGCCCTAAAATGCCCAGTTCTCGCTCTGGCCACAGGCTGAATTGTAAAGTTGTTCCCTTTTACACTGTGTTACCAGACAAGGCTAGTAACATGTAACTTGTTCCAAGATGTTTGCGTCCTTGGATCGAAGCATGAAGAATAAAGAGCTGGCTAATGTTATGATCCACTTTCACTGTCCTTATCCATGAGAATGATACTTCTCCAGACGAATTAGAAGTCTGTCCATTTCTATCATTTCCATGACTGTGGTGTAAGGGACTGCGGAAGACTTTGTTACGGCCTAGCTAGGGAACTTCTGCTTTCTCGAGGCTGCCCGGTCACTGTAGGACATGGAGAACCAACTGTAACCGGTTTTAGGCCGGTTTTGTCTGCCTTGCATGGCCCGTTGCCAGGTAGCGGAAAGCCCCCTTCGGAAAGTACCTAATTATATATTCACGAGCTGTTTCTGTGTACTGCTTATTATGGCTCACTGGTTGCCCCTTTGTCGGACTCCGTCCCAGGCAAAGCTCCGGTGTGCTGGGTTCTCCGCCTCCGTGACAGCAACGTTTGGAGTCCCCGTTGCGGGTGTGTCACTGACCTTCAATAAAGCCAATAACTCGCTGCTTAGCTGCGTGTGGGTCTCGTTTTCCAGAGTACCTCTGCTGGCCTGCGGTGCTTCAATCACCTTGGCCGAGAACATTTGGTAGCATTGGAAATCTCAATATATCATTCCAGCCTCAAAAACTTGCTTTAAGACATCGCACCCGTTGGGCTGAAGTCACCAGGTGCACTGAGTGAGCTACTTTCTCTTTCTTTGGAATCACATCTCTCTAATGGGTCAGAGTAACCCAATGGTAATGAATTCCTTCAGGTTTGTGAAACAAGGCACAGGGTAGCTTATTTCTCTAACATTGCCTTCTTTATACATGAGGATAATAATGGTCCAAAGGAATTATAAGTGTGTACATTTCAAGCTTGTTCATGTGTGGTGTAGTAATACAAATCTCTTTCTTCAATTAGAATGGGTAAAATTTTGATAAAAGAGAATTTAATTCTGCTCAAGTGGAAATACCCACCATGGAGCCAACACCTTCAAAGAAAGGGAGTTAAAGTGCATGGCAAGACTCTAGATGGCTGATCATTGTTCATACTTAGATGAGAAGATGTTTATCCCCAAAGTTCCCCCCCAAAAAACATCAAAACAAAATAAAAAAGATCCAGTATGAGCCTCTCCAAGAGTTACTCTCAGGTTAGTGATGTCTTTGGAAGCCATGAATAGTAAGAATCCAGTAGGGTTCAAGAGATAGAGGTTAGTGTTTGGCATGAGTAGTCCCAGCTATTGGGGTTCATTTCTGACTCTGCCAATCACACCCTGTCTGACCGTCACCTGAATGTGCCTCCGTTTCCCCCCATGGCAAACAGGTAGAATTGTAAAATGCAGGGTGGATTGTCTGAAGCTTCCTCTGATCTAAGCATTTCAAAGCACTTCACAAAACACACCTCATGTTTTATATGGCCAAAGAGGTGTATTATTAGAATCGTAGTAACTTTTTACTAGGCTTAGATGTTCCAATATTGAAGATTGGCTTCACTTTAAAAATGCATGTCAAGGTCTCAGATGTCAGTCCAGTGCTCAGTTCATGAGTCCTAGCCTCTGAAATTGGGGCTCTTTGATTTTCATTCAATGAACCTTTGCATTTCCCTTTTGTACATATTTTCAAGTTGACGGGTAGATGCTGATCCAGTGTAAAGGAGGACAGTTCCATCAACTTGAGATTGAAGGAAGGCACTTTAGCCAACCTGGGTTAGAGAAAACCTTTCTGCACCTCTACCCACAGCTGTTGATATCGAATATACAGAGTAATCAATGGGAACCATCAGCCACTGCAGCTCCATCCAATGAGTATGCAAGAGAACTGGGTCTTGTGAGAGACTTCAGCTAATTAAGAAAAGAAAAAAGCACAAGACAGACAGAGTTAAAGAGAACTTCTTTTATGGCCATATTGCTGTGGGATGAATTGCAAGTCTGACCAACCTAGGGCATTCTGCAAGACCCTTCTCCAACAAAAAGAAAAGGAGGACTTGTGGCACCTTAGAGACTAACCAATTTATTTGAGCATAAGCTTTCGTGAGCTACAGCTCACTTCATCGGATGCATTCTGTGGAAAGTGTAGAAGATCTTTTTATACACACAAAGCATGAAAAAATACCTCCCCCCACCCCACTCTCCGGCTGGTAATAGCTTATCTAAAGTGATCACTCTCCTTACAATGTGTATGATAATCAAGTTGGGCCATTTCCAGCACAAATCCAGGTTTTCTCCCCCCCCCCCCCCCCCCCGCACAGATATGATCATCTTTTTATATGTTTGTATCGCCTTTGTATTATGAGTTATAGATACGTATGTATGTCTCTGTTTCAAACTTGTGCTAATTTTCTGGGTGACACTCCCAGACAGTTTGGCATCAGCACTGCCTAGCCTGCTGGATGGCCATGTGCTCGGCAGCTTGTATTTGAATCAAAGGAAGCACAGGCCGCATGGCAAAAGACTATAATAGGCAGCTGCATCTTCTCCATTTCGTCCTCAATCCATGCAGCCTCCTCAGGGGCTCTGGGCAGTGCCTCTGGGTCCATGTGGGGCCAGTGTGCACGGCACCGGAGGCAGCTCTTGTCAGTGGAGGTGGCTGCGACCTTTGGTCATTGGGTGTTCTCCTAGTCATCTGCCCTGCTGGCCCCTGGCTGCGGAACGGGGAGCCGGGGACTCTGCAGGTGATCAGTTGGTTCCTGGGGCGGGCTCTGGCTTAAGAGCTGGAGGAGGAAGGGACAGAGAGCCAGTTTTGTCAGAGCAGCCATCAGGAAGAGTGCTGGTGCAAGGGCTGGAGGAACCAAGTAGGGGCCGAGCTCTTCTCGACGTGCTGCTTACAAACCGGGAAGAATTAGTGGGGGAAGCAAAAGTGGATGGGAACCCGGGAGGCAGTGACCATGAGATGGTCGAGTTCAGGATCCTGAAACAAGGAAGAAAGGAGAGCAGCAGAATACGGACCCTGGACTTCAGAAAAACAGACTTTGACTCCCTCAGGGAACTGATGGGCAGGATCCCCTGGGAGAATAACGTGAGGGGGAAAGGAGTCCAGGAGAGCTGGCTGTATTTTCAAGAATCCTTACTGAGGTTACAGGGACAAAGTGTTGGTCCTGCTTTGAGCAGGGGGTTGGACGAGATGACCTCCTGAGGTCTCTTCCATCCCTAATCTTCTATAAGTCGATGACTCTATGATTCTGGAGAGGCCAGGCCCCTCCCACCAAAGTGTGGAGACAGAAGAAGGTACCTGGCTGCGGTGATTGTGAAATGGGATCGTGCTGTGCTTCAGTGTGTGCCAATGCCCTGGTCACGGTGGCGAGATGGGCACAGAGAAGGGTGTGAGGAACAGACTGGCTGGGTCACAGCCCTGAATGCGACAAGCACAGGTCACAATGGACATGCGTCTTTGCCAGTGGATACCCCACCAGCAGCCCCAATGCAGCTCTGCACCCACTGGTCTCTTCACCTGGACAGTCAATGGCCTGTATTTTTAGCTGACTTGGCACAAGTGAAAATTGTCCCGAGCCCAAAATTAGAGGCCTTTGAAAAGAGAAGCCCGGGTGTGGCCAGCATCGTGGGCCAGGCCGTGCTGCAGGTGTCGGCTCCCTGGCGTGTGAGTGTACCTTGCTGGCCAGGTAATGGAGCGTGATCCCAGTGAGTCGCAGGGAGGCTCCTTACCCTGTTCTCTGGAACAAGGATTGAATCAGGCTGGGGCAGGAAGAAGGAAGGACAGGGCCCAGTCACAGGATCACACAGCTAAAGGAGGGAGCTGGGTGTGTTTTACCCCTGCTGAGTGCTGACCAAAACATTCCCTGTGCCAGGCTTTGCCCTCGGGCACCCTCTAGCAGCCCCTCACCCCTGAGCTCAACCCTGGCTCCTCCTTCATCCTCCTTGGCCCCCTTCTGTCCCTGCCTCCAGAAGTGTGATCCCCGTGCCCCCATGCAGTCAGTTACCACCCCCAGCTCAGACCCTGCCCATCCCCCCCAATTTGTCCCCATTAACCATTTTAATTGCCAGCCAGCACTGCAGCGTCAGCAGGTGTTACTGAGCAATGAGCACGCTCACTAGGAGCCAAGCAGCGCTGAGCACCCGGCCTGCCAGCCGCCCCGTTAGCATCCTAGTGCCAGGGAGCCTGCAAATGCCTGGGGCCCTGGGCCTGCGATCCTGTGGGCACAGGGGGCTTGGAGCCCCCTGGCTCCATCCGGAGGCTGTTGGGTCTGATGTGGTGGCGGGGGACAATACACTTGCCCCATTTCTGCACCCCAGTAGCTCTACGCCCTCGGCGGCTGACCCATTCGCCCCTCCCTACTTACCGCCCTGCCTGTGGTAGGGTTGTATTTCTGTTCCTGCAACCGATCCCGGGTGACCTCCTTCTTAACGTGTCTCTGTTTCTAGGCCGATCAAACAGAGAGAGTCAGGGTGTGAAGGCTGGAAGTTCTTCAGCGACCTCACGACTCCAGATTTCAAAACCCCTCACAAACACTCGCTGGTGTTTCACACACGCAAAGCGTTCTAGTCTTATAATATTAATAAATGGTTGTTGGGATTAGACACCTCTGCACTGAGTAACACAGTCAATTTAAACAAAATGGAGGCCAAGCTCTCATGGCGTTCTGTTCAGGGCCACATCATCAAAGGAAGACTCCTCCGCCTCATTCCCCGGCTATGGAACCCACCCATGCAGAAATCTGTTACACTTTACACAGCATGCTGGTTCTGGCAGGAATGTTTTGTGCAGCATGCCTTATGGCTGGTCAAAGTTAATGTCAAATACCTTCCCACAACCATCTCCTCCTTCCTCAAGAATGTGTTATTTTCCTCTCTCCTCCGCTCATTGCTGGGCTCCGTCAGCTGTGCTGTCTCACAAGACGTCCTTTTCTTGGCTGCTCCTGGATGGAGAGATCCTGAGATAAAAGAGCACTGCATCCTTCCTCTTTCCGCCATCCCTCCCCTTGACCCATCAGCAAACCAGATCTAGGCAGCCCTTTGAGAGGGCATTGGTGACCCATGTACAGGTTCAATGTTAGGTGAAGCTTGACTCACCAGAGGGTAAGATTCACCCCTGGGCAGACGGCCATCACAAGGCCCATGTTTGAACGTTTAATATTGGACTACAGTTGTTCATTGGCATCGTACAATCCCCCAACCAAAAGGTGAATTTCAGATGTAAGGTCCTGACAAGAAACACGCTGGAGGCAATGGAAAGTTTCCCATGAATTTCGAAGGGAATTGGGTCTGACCCATTGGGAATGCGGGTGGTGAGAATGCAGAAAAATGGCTCCCTCCTTTCTGACAGGGTGAGAATGAACAGCCCGATGTCCCTAACCACGACCAGCATGGATTGAAAGGAACAAACTGGATTCCTTTCTTGATACCCACTTGTGCTACTTGTGGCAACTTAGAGATGACATCTTAGAGACAAATTAGTCTCTAAGGTGCCAAAGGACTCCTCGTTGTTTTCCTGATGCAGATTAACACGGCTACCCCTCTGAAATCTTCACTTGGGATACAGATGCCGCTCAGAGTCACCTTGACGTTCATTCTCATTGTTGCACCATTGTAGTCAATGGAATGGCACGAGGAACACAGTTGACCCGTACCATTTGAAGATGAAAGAAAGATGAAGAGTGCAATCTGCATGTCACGCCCTCTCAGGCTCAGTATAAGCTAATAATCACAATCCCAGAGGAAAACAGCTGCATCCCAAGGAGGATTTTGCAAGGCAATGAAGCTTGTTTGGAAACTAATTAGAACCGCTTCCACAAATGGCATCGCAGATCCTCCAGGCAGTCCTAGGAAGTGTATAAAGGCACTAACCACTCAGGGATTTTCTAAAATCTTCTGCGGACTTCATCTCCTCAGTGAACTGGGTAAGTCCAATTCAACTCTATTGATTTGAACTCTAGAGATGTAACTTTAGAAAGTCATTTAGCCATTTTTCACTTTGGTGGATTAGGAAGCGACTTTCCCAGGTTAGTCCAGAAAGGACCAATTCAGTGGTCTTTTACTTTCTTCTCAAGCAGCTGTTACTCCTCTCTCTTGGAGACAGGAGAATGGAGTAAGCTGACAAGTGGTGAGATCCAGTGTAGCAATTCTTGAGTTCTTCTCAGGAGAAATTCCCATTGAAGGTGCTTCTCCTCAGATGATGTAATTTAGTGTCGCTCCATGAAAGTCAGTGGACCTGAAGCCCAGCTGAGGAGCTTGTCCGTCGTGATTTGTTTGGAGAAAAGTAAAGTTTTCTTTTTACTCATCAGCAAGTATTGTTGACTCACAAGCTTTGGGAAATCAGAGATCTACACTGTGATACCAGGTTTCAGAGTAGCAGACGTGTTAGTCTGTATTCGCAAAAAGAAACGGAGTACTTGTGGCACCTTAGAGACTAACCAATTGATTTCAGCATAAGCTTTTGTGAGCTACATCCGATGAAGTGAGCTGTAGCTTACAAAAGCTTATGCTCAAATCAATTTGTCAGTCTCTAAGGTAGCACAAGTACTCCTTTTCTTTTTACTGTGGTACCAGTATTCAGTGGTTTGCATGCAGAAGTTAAATCCTGAAACGACAGGAAGCGATTATCGTGATCCCAGCCCTCTTTGTTCTCTTTGAGTAATGTCTAAAATGGACACAGAATCCCAGGGGCCCCGCATAGAAATCGTGAGCCTTCTTCTAGTCAGTGTTTTTCAGACAAAGCCATTGAGAGGGGTTGAAGGGGCCAATTGGGAGGGAAGTTTCATGAGAGTGAACAAGAGGTGTAGAAAGAGGATATAGGAAGAAATACATGGCCATGAAGACAAGCACTTAGTCCACTCTTCCTTTCTCTCATGGGCCACAAGACCTTCAAAGCCTTTCTTCCACCAGCCCTTGTACCTTCTCTTTACTCTAGTCCCTGGTGTGTCTTTCAGGTTTACCTCCATCCCTGAAAGATGAGTTTCTCCAGCCTGTGCAATCCAGAATGCGGGGTGGCCCGGCCTAGTCCAGTCACTGGCAGCTACAACGTGCCGTGCGTTCGGCAGTGCCCTGACTCCGAAGTGCTGATCAGACCCTCACCGGTTGTCGTGACCCTCCCGGGACCAATTCTCAGCACTTTCCCTCAGCACACTGGAGTGGGAGCCATAGGAGCACCTGTGGTCGGAGCCGGTTTCGGGGGCTCATCCAGTTTGGGGGGATTGTACGGCTCTGGAGGCCATTATGGAGGATTGTCTGGTTTAGGGGGATATGGTGGTTATGCGGGATTCGGCGGTTCCCTGGGCGGTTATGGTTACGGGGGAATATGTGGTTCCGGGATATCTCGCCATAGGTACCTCAGTGGAAGCTGTGGGCCATGCTAAATCCAGCAGGAAGATCCGTGGATGAAGGAAGAACCAGGAATTGAACAGCAAGAAACAGATTCACCCCTGACCTTTTGGGCATGGCTTTCAGAAGTGCTGTGGAAACTTGGCTCCAGTTGAGCTCAGTGGGAGTTGTGTGTGCTCAGCACCATGGTCTGATAGCTCTGCTGCATTTCTAATGTTACGCTTTATGACTCTTTCTGCCAAGGCTTTGCCAGACAAGTGCTGATTCTCGCTTTCACCTGTGGACTCATTCTGAATAACACACAGGCAGTTTACACTCATTCTGCAGTTTAAGGAAAATAGGGCCCTTAAAACAGGCATCAGTTACATTTATTATCATTTTAAGTCCCTTGAGCAAGGGAAAAAGAGACCTTGCTGTGAAGGAGAATTAGACCCCGTCTGTTCTACCCTTTCCATCAGTATGTATCTTTAGCCTCTCACTTTGACCTTCTCTGAGGCAGACATTTATTTGAGAAGTTGAACAGTCCTCTCCTTCTGTATTGCATTGTCTCACTTCCCACCGACTGAGGGAATAAAAGTAACTGAAATTGGTTGCAAAGGGGACTTGTTTGTCCACCTCTGCAGCTGCAAGAACAAAAAAGCACATCTTGTGTGAAGAACATCCCATTGAGGTGGGTGATCGGTTGCAGCCTTATTGAAAAACTGAAATTACGTTCTTTCTGCTCTTGTATTTTTCCTGTACCTGTGTATTGCAAATGTCACTCGCATTAAAAACGCTGATGCATCATAATATCCGTCTTCTGGTTCTCCTTGTTCCTCCCTCCTTCTTTAAACATTGTCCTAGACACAATTCATCCCTAAAGAGCCAGCAGCATCAGGCCCTTCTCCAGAGGTGACTTTTTGAAGCCCTGGAGCGATAGGAGAATTCAGCCTTTAAAGTAGTTTACAGCATTCTGTTGGGCTTCTGTACTGGGGTGGAGTTACCCCTTGCCTTACCTGTTTTAACAAAGTAATATTAACTCAACCTAGTGAGAGGTGTATATTCAACCGGCTCCATCTACGGAGAGGACTCCTTTGTGAAGCGGACAGTACCCAATACACACAAAACCAGCTTGAGAGCGACAGAGGCAGGTCTCTTCCCTCCTGACTGACAGGAGGAAGTTCATCCCATTGCATGACCTGCCTTAACTCCCAGACCTTAAGCACATGATTTCCAGTACAGATACATCATTATCTGTGTAATTACCAGACAATTAAACAAAATCTGTCCAAATGCTTTTCAACGATTGTGATGACCAGTGGGCTCTGGGCAGAGCCCTCCCATGCCACCCTTTGTAAACTTAACCTGTACGCGTCCGACCCAGGGTATCCCTGTAAAATGCCAGCAACTCTGTGCCTTCTATGGGTCCTGGCTTGCACCTCACCCTTTACTCTGACTCTGTGGACTCTTCCACTGGCTAATCCGTATGCGTCAGCTTGGAACCCTCCTGCCCGGACACTGCATCTGCCACCACATTCTCTTTGTCTTTAATATGGACAATTTCCATGTCATAGTCCTGAAGCGCTGTGCTCCAGGGTATCCCTCTGGTACCTTTTTTCCCCTGTAGCTTTGCATGGAGGGTGTAATCTTGGCATTTCAACCTGGCGAGGAAAATACCTCTTTGCGGTGCTTTGAAAGGGCCAGCATTTCCTGCTTTCAGTGTGGATTTTAACCCGCCCTCAAATCAGTGCTTTCTAGGGGATTCTCTGCCCTGCTCTCCCTGACCAAATCCAAGGTTTCTTCACCAGCACAACAAATTCAAATTCAAATTCAATTTACTGCCCTCTCCCTTTCAGAATTCTGCTGCTGGGCTTCCTTACGTCATGTGTGATGGCATTCACCCCTTCAATCCCATCAAACGGTCCTTCCTATAATTCTGCCTTTTGTTTTCCTCACTGGGGTCAGCACGAACATCAAATCAGCCGTCTCAAACAACCATTCTCCAGTACTCCCATCACACCAAACATGCTGAGTTTCTGGCTTTTTCCAAGGGTCTGTCGCTCTCAATTCCTCATTACCTGTAAATTCTCCTTAAAATGAGTGACGTACTCTCTTAGATGCCGCTCTCTTTCCTCAGCACGGCCCTCCCCAGAGCCTCCAATCAAATCCAAGGCTCCCCTCGCCTGCTTCCCATACAGGAGATCAAAGGGGGCAAAGCCAGTAGATTCCTGGAGGGTCCCCTGCTGGCCACGGTAGAAGTTCCGGGTCCCACAACTGGGAGCTGCGAGGTCCCCTTGCTACCCACGGCAGCTGAGAACTCTGGCCCTGCCACCTTTGGGCTGAAGTGGAAAGTGTCACAGAGGTCTGTGGAAGTCACAGATTCCGTGGTCTCTGAGACATAATCTTAGCCTTAATGATAATGTATTTATTTTTGTGTATTGGTACAGTACATAGACAATAAAAACTACTGTCTGATTCTTTGAGGTGCCACCTTAACTTTCACCCAAACCTCTAACATCCCCATAGTGTCCTCCTGTATAACCTTTAAGTAAACTCATTCATAGGTACTGAAAACAACAGTGGACTGAGAATAGTCATAATAGAAATATGGATAGTGCAGTGACTTTATGGCATGAAACATCTTCAGAAAGACATAAAACTGCTTTTCTGACTATAAAAAACTTATAGTGGTGGTTGGTTTTCCGTCACCCCCCAGTTAGACTCTGGCTAGAATAGCAGCCACCTCTCTCAATGACACATCAGAGAACAAACGGGACTCAAGAGTAAACAAAGAATGAATTTACTGCTGAGGTGGTTTATCGAGCAATGAAATTACCAGCAGAGCATCTGACTCTGTATAAGCAGAAGCCACCCTTTCTCTAGCCTTTTTATGAGGGACACAGGCATTTGGCGGGGCTAGGTTGTAAGATTTCTGGGGTTTGCCTTTTGCATTGTGATTTTAGGTTTCTAAGAAGAGTATGGAATATTGTTTGCTCCCTGGTACAATATTCTGGTTGGCATCTACCTGATCATTTCTCCTGCTGAATCCTGCCAAGCGAATTACAATTATGCCCCTTTCAAGGTGAAGGATTATCGCAGTATGGCGGAAGCTATGTAGTGACAGCTGATAAGAGGCGTCCTGCATGTTGGCAGGGGGTTCGACCTGATGAGCCTTGCAGTGCCTTCTAACCCCCAGGTCCGATGACATGTATTTGAAAGAAGCCTTATTAAGGGTGCAGGAACAAACCACCTCAAAGTGCAGAAAGATTAGCAAATATGGCAGGTGACCAACTTGGCTAAACAGAGAAATCTTCAGTGAGCTTAAACGCAAAAAGGAAGCTTACAAGAAATGGAAACTTGGACAGATGACTAGGGAGGAGTCTAAAAATATTGCTCAAGTCTGCAGGCATGTTGATTACCAAAACATGACTGGAGTTGTGAAGGGATGTGTAAGGTAACAAGAAGGTTTCTATTGGTAGCAAAAAGGAGAAGATCAAGGAAAGTGTGGGAGCCTTCATGAATGAGGGAGGCAACCAAGTGAGAGATGATGTGGAAAAAGCTGAAGTACTCAATGCTTTTTTTGCCTCGGTCGTCCCAGACAAGGTCACCTCCCAAACTGCTGTCCTGGGCAGCACAGTATGGGGAGGAGGTGAGCAGTCCTCAGTGGTAAAAGAACAGGTTAAGGATTATTAAGAAAAGGTGGACATGCTCAAGTCCACGCGTCCAGATCTAATGAGTCTGAGGTTCCTGAGGGAATTGGCTGAGTGATTGCAGAGCCATTGGCCATTATCTTTGAAAAGTCACAGCGATCGGGGGTGGTCCTGGATGACTGGAAAAAGGCAAATATAATGCCAATCTTTAAAAAGGGGAAGAAGGCGAACCCAGGGAACTACAGACCGGTCGTGGATTGGATGAATGGACAATAAGGTGGATAGAAAGCTGGCTAGATAGTCGGGCGCAAGTGGTAGTGATGAACGTCTGGATGTCTAGCTGGCAGCCAGTATCAAGCAGAGTGCCTCAGGGGTCAGTCTTGGGACCGGTTTTGTTCAACATCTTCATTAATGGTCTGGATGATGGGATGGATTGCACCCTCAGCAGGTTTGCAAATGACACTAAACGGGGGAGAGGTAGATACCCTGGAGGGTAGGGATAGGGTCGAGAGTGACCTAGACAAATTGGAGGATTGGGGCAAAAACATGTGATGAGGTTCAACAAGGACAAGTGCAGACTTCTGCACTTAGGACAGAAGAATCCCATGCTCCACAAGAGGCTGGAGACCGACTGGCTAAGCCACAGTTCTTCAGAAAATGACCTGGGGATTACAGTGGATAAGAAGCTGGATATGAGTCAACAGTGTGCCCTTGTTGCCAAGAAGGCTAAGGGCCTATTGGGCTGCAGTAGTAGGAGCATTGCCAGCAGATCGAGGGAAGTGATCATTCCCCTCTCTTCCGCACTGGTGAGGCCACATCTGCAGTATTGTGTCTAGTTTTGCCCCCCCCCCCCATAGAAATTACGTGGAAAAATTGGAGGAAGTCCAGCGAAGAGCAACAAATATGATCAGGGGGCTGGGACACATGATTAATAAGGTGAGGCTGAGGGATCTGGGATTGTTTAGTCTGCAAAAGAGAAGAGTAAAGGGGGATTTGATAGCAGCCTTCAACTATCTGAAGGGGGGTTCCAAAGAGGATGGAAAGAGGTCCGTCTTCACAAAGGCCCATGTTTGAAAGTTTAATATTTGACTACAGTTGTTCATTGGCATCATAGAATCCCCCAGCCAAAGGGTGAATTTCAGCCATAAGGTCCTGACAAGAAACACGCTGGAGGCAATGGAAAGTTTCCCATGAATTTCGAAGGGAATTGGGTCTGACCCATTGGGAATGCGGGTGGTGAGAATGCAGAAAAATGGCTCCCTCCTTTCTGACAGGGTGAGAATGAACTGCCCAATGTCCCTAACCACGACCAGCATGAATTGAAAGGAACAAACTGGATTCCTTTCATGACACCCACTTGTGCTACTTGTGGCAACTTAGAGACGATACCTTAGAGACAAATTAGTCTCTAAGGTGCCACAAGGACTCCTCATTGTTTTCCTGATGCAGACTAACACGGCTACCACTCTGAAATCTCCACTTGGGATACAGATGCCGCTCAGAGTCACCTTGACATTCATTCTCGTTGTTGCACCATTGAAGTCAATGGAATGGCACGAGGAACGCAGTTGACCCGTACCATTTGAAGATGAAAGAAAGATGAAGAGTGCAATCTGCATGTCACGCCCTCTCAGGCTCAGAATAACCTAATAATCACAATCCCAGAGGAAAACAGCTGCATCCAAGGAGGATTTTACAAGGCAATCAAGTTTGTTTAGTAACTAATTAGAACCGCCTCTACAAATAGCATCTCAGATCCTCCAGGCAGTCCTAGGAACCGTATAAAAGCGCTCACCACTCAGGGATTTTCTAAAATCTTCTGTGGACTTCATCTCCTCGGTGAACTGGGTAAATCCAATTCCACTCAATCGATTTGAACACTAGAGATGTAACTTTAGAAAGTCATTTAGCCATTTTTCACTTCGGTGGATTTGGAAGAAACTTTCCCAGGTTAGTATAGAAAGGACCAATTCAGTGGTCTTTTACTTTCTTCTCAAGCAGCTGTTACTCCTCTCTCTTGGAGACAGGAGAATGGATTAAGCTGACAAGTGGTGAGATCCAGCGTAGCAAGTCTTGTGATTTGTTTGGAGAAAACTAAAGTTTTCTCTTTATTCATCAGCAAGTATTTTTGACTCACAAGCTTTGGGAAATTAAAGAACTACACTGTGATACCAGGTTTCAGAGTAGCAGCCCTGTTTGTCTTTATTCGCAAAAAGAAAAGAAGTACTTGTGGCACCTTAGAGACTAACAAATTGATTTGAGCATAAGTTTCGTGAGCTACGGCCGATGAATTGTAGCTTACGAAAGCTTATGCTCAAATCAATTTGTCAGTCTCTAAGGTACCACAAGTACTCCTTTTCTTTTTACTGTGGTACCAGAATCCAGTGGTTTGCATGCAGAGGTTAAATCCTCAAATGACAGGAAGTTATTACCGTGATCCCAGCCCTGTTCTCTTTTAGTAATGTCTAAAATGGACACAGAATCCCAGGGTTGAAGGGGCCACTTGGGAGGCAAGTTTCATGAGAGTGGACAAGAAGTGTAGAAAGAGGATATAGGAAGAAATACATGGCCATGAGGACAGGGACTTAATCCACTCCTCCTTTCTCTCTTTGCCACAAGAGCTTCGAAGCCTTTCTTCCACCAGCCCTTGTACCTTCTCTTTATTCTAGTCCCTGGTGTGTCTTTCAGGTTTACCTCCACCCCTGAAAGATGAGTTTCTCCAGCCTGTGCAATCCAGAATGCGGGGTGGCCCGGCCCAGTCCAGTCACTGGCAGCTACAACGTGCCGTGCGTTCGGCAGTGCCCTGACTCCGAAGTGCTGATCAGACCCTCACCGGTTGTCGTGACCCTCCCGGGACCAATTCTCAGCACTTTCCCTCAGCACACTGGAGTGGGAGCCATAGGAGCACCTGTGGTCGGAGCCGGTTTTGGGGGCTCATTCGGTTTGGGGGGATTGTACGGCTCTGGAGGACATTATGGAGGATTGTCTGGTTTAGGGGGATATGGTGGTTATGGGGGATATGGTGGTTCCCTGGGCGGTTATGGTTCCGGGGGAATATGTGGTTCCGGGGTATCTCGCCATAGGTACCTCAGTGGAAGCTGTGGGCCATGTTAAACCCAGCAGGAAGATCCGTGGATGAAGGAAGAACCAGGAATTGAACAGCAAGAAACAGATTCACCCCTGACCTTTTGGGCATGGCTTTCAGAAGTGCTGTGCAAACTTGGCTCCAGTTGAGCTCAGTGGGAGCTGTGCGTGCTCAGCACCATGGTCTGATAGCCCTGCTGCATTTCTAATGTTACGCTTTATGACTCTTTCTGCCAAGGCTTTGCCAGCCAAGTGCTGATTCTCTCTTTCACCTGTGGACTCATTCTGAATAACACGCAGGCTGTTTATACTAATTCCGCAGTTTAAAGAAAATAGGGGCCTTAAGACAGGCATCAGTTACATTTATTATCATTTTAAGTCCCTTGAGCATGGGAAAAAGTGACCTTGCTGTGAAGCACAATTAGACCCCGTCTGTTCTATCCTTTCCATCAATAAGTATCCTTAGATTGTCGCTTTGACCTTCTCTGTGGCAGACATTTAATTGAGAAGTTGAGCAGTCCTCTACTTCTGTATTGCATTGTCTCACTTCCCACCGACTGAGGGAATAAAAGTCACTGAAAATGGTTGCGAAGGGGACATGTTTGTCCACCTCTGCAGCTGCAACAAGAAAAAAGCACATCTTGTGTGAAGAACGTCCCATTGAGGTGGGTGATCGGTCACAGCCTTTCTTGAAAAACTGAAATTACGTTCTTTCTGCTCTCGTATTTTTCCTGTACCTGTATATTGCAAATGTCACTCGCATTAAAAATGCTGATGCATCATAATATCCGTCTTCTGGTTCTCTTTGTTCCTCCCTCCTTCTTTAAACATTGCCCTTGACACAATTCATCCCTGAAGAGCCAGCAGCATCACTTCTCAAGAGGTGACTTTTTGAAGCCCTGGAGCGATAGGAGAATTCAGCCTTTGAAGTCGTTTACAGCATTCTGTTGGGTTTCCGTACTGGGGTGGAGTTCCCCCTTGCCTTACCTTTTTTAACAGAGTTATGTTAATGCAACCTCGTGAGAGGTGTAAATTCAATCAGCTCTCCTCCTTGACTTGACCAACTTTACACTCACTTTGCAATGCTGGAGATGAGCTGACAAGATTTAGGGCAATGGGGCAAAAATCGTTCAGCTTCACATTGAGATTTTGGATTTCATTGCACCAAGAAAACTCAGTTCAAGTCATCTTCTTCTGACTCTCTGCCCACATGTGTTCATCTACTGGCCAACAGAAACCCCCACTCTTTGGTGAAATGACAGGACCAAAAGTTGATTTCACAAGGATTTTGCAAACACAACTGACTGCCTCACTTCTGCCCTCCTCACTTCTGCCCTTAGAGAAAAACGAAACTACACCAAAGTCATCTACAGGAGTCATGAAAGACAATGGAGGAAATAATTAAGGAATCAAATTTCCAGACACCTAGAAGATAAGAAGCTGATAAGTAACAGCATGGATATATGAAAAACAAGATCTGTGAAAACAACCTAATCAATTTCTTTTAAGGATTGAAAAGCCTTGTGGATAGTGGGCAAGCAGTAGAAGGTGTCTATCTTAATTTTCCGTAAGGCTTTTGATACCCTCTTGCCTGACCTTCTCATAAACAAACTAGGAAAATACATCTTAGATGGGGCTAGGATAAAGTGGGTCCATAACTGGTTGAAGACCATTCCCAGAGAGTATTTAGCAGGGGTCCACACTCCAACTGGAAGGGCACATCAAGTTGCGTCCCACGGGGATCAGTTCTGGGTCCCATTCTGTTCAATATCTTCATCAATGATTTAGATCGTAGCACGGAGAGTACACTTATAATGTTTGCAGATGATACCTAGCTGGGAGGAGTCTCAAGGCTGTGGAGGATAGCAATAGGCCCACCTCAACCCCCAAGGCTTCGGAGGACGTCCCTGGAGCATGCAACCCTGCTCCACTGGACACTCGCATATTTCGCTGCTCAAGAAGGAACAGCCCAGCCCACCTTACCAGCTCCACCTGACATCAGGGCACCACTTCACACACAGCCCTTAGGCATGTTTAGAGTGAAAACAAGCAGAGTTAATTTAACAAAGAGAGTCAAATAGGAGCAATTAGGAATACTGGAAACCAATGGTTACATATCAGATAAAAGAAGTACTCACATTGTAAAACCTGGACGTATGTAACTCACACTCACCCAGAGTCCTTGCAGTGTTCTGCAGCCAGAACTCTCCTACAGACCGCCCAGTTTCCTCAGCATGGCCCTCCCCAGAGCCTCCAATCAAATCCAAGGCTCCCCTAGCCTGCTTTCCATACGGGAGATCAAAGGGAGCAAAAGCCAGTAGATTCTTGGGGAATACTTCTGTCCGCACTGAGCAAATAATGAAGAAAAACGTCCCAATCAGTCTCATGCCAGGGGACATATGTTCTTATCATAGCTTTTAAAAGTTCCATTAAATCTTTCTGCAAACCCATTTGTTTCTGGGTTATAGGGAGCAGCATTTATATGCTTTGCTCCACATCATTCCCGTGGCTTTTGAAAGACTACAGACATGGAATTTGCATCACAGTCTGTCAAGATTTCTGTGGGAATAACTAATCTGTAAAAATGGCAAATAAAGCCGGAGTCACTGGAAAATGTATTCCAGAGCTTATTTAACATTAGAGTTCCTTTTTCCCTAATATCATTGTTGCTAGGCAGATTTAGCACTCCCCATCCAGAAGCTTCTGGAATTGGGTGTGGTAGTTTTGAGTCTGCTCCATGTCAAGGTTCCTCCCCCACTCTCAACTCTAGGGTAGAGATGTGGAAATATAAAGGGAAGGGTAAGCCCCTTCAAAATCCCTCCTGGCCAGAGGAAAAATCCTCTCACCTGCAAAGGGTTAAGAAGCTAAAGGTAACCTCGCTGGCACCTGACCAAAATGACCAATGAGGAGACAAGATACTTTCAAAAGCTGGGAGGAGGGAGAGAAACAAAGGGTCTGTGTCTGTCGGTACGCTTCTTTTGCTGGGGATAGACCAGGAATGGAGTCTTAGAACTTTTAGTAAATAATCTAGCTAGCTATGCGTTAGATTATGATTTCTTTAAATGGCTGAGAAAACAACTGTGCTGAATAGAATGACTATTTCTGTCTGTGTGTCTTTTTTGTAACTTAAGGTTTTGCCTAGAGGGATTCTCTATGTTTTGAATCTAATTACCCTGTAAGGTATCTACCATCCTGATTTTACAGAGGTGATTCCTTTACTTCTATTAAAAGTCTTCTTGTAAGAAAACAGAATGCTTTTTCATTGTTCTCAGATCCAAGGGTTTGGGTCTGTGGTCACCTATGCAAATTGGTGAGGATTTTTACCAAACCTTTCCCAGGAAGTGGGGTGCAAGGCTTGGGAGGATTTGGGGTGGGGGGGAAAGAAGTGTCCAAACTACGTTTCCCAGTAAATCCAGTTAGAGTTTGGTGGTGGCAGTGGATATTCCAAGGACAAAGGATAAAATTAATTTGTACCTTGGGGAAGTTTTAACCTAAGCTGGTAGAAGTAAGCTTAGTGTGAGTGTGAGTCACCAACTTTTCTGGTAACGTGATCGTGGGGAAGAGTCATTTACATGTTGCTCTTCTCAGTAAGAGAGTTGGGTTTTGAAAATTGATATACTTCACGGGGTGGTTGGTTAACCAATTCTCTGACTGGCTAAGCGTGATTTCAGCAGAGGAGGAGGAAGAGTCTGCACAGATTCCAACTGAAGATTCCTGCAGGAAAGTGGAGGGAAGATGTTGCTTTTGACTCGGCAGACTGTCTAGATTTAGTGATCAGAGACTTTACCTGAGACTCCGGTAAACTCAAGCTTAGCTTTCAGTTCTGCTGTGACGCTGGTAAGCCAAGTGCCAACTCTGGTAAGCCAAGTGCCAGCTGAGAACTGACAAACTCTCAGCTGGAAGCCAGGCCAATTCACTTCTTTGCAAGAATAAAGGAAACTGATGGTTGAATGGATAAGAATCTATTTGGTGTTGAAATGTCCTGACAACTAATGGGATGGTGCATGCATTGATTTCACCTATCTGTACCCAGTTAGAATGCAATAGCAAACATTTACATTGTGTATACCCCTGTAACTACATAACCCATCCAATGAGAAAGAAGCCTTGAGTCATGCAAATGAAGAAATTAAAGAGGAAGGTGTGAATTCTTCTGCATTTGAAGACAAGTGGCCTTGAATGTTTTCGTCAAAGACCTGACATGCATTCTTCTCTCTCTGCCATCAGAGAAAGAGCCCACATAGGCTGTGACTCTGTCAGCTTCTTTTCTGTGAGAAGAAACTATAAGTATGGACACAAGGAAAAATTTTTTGTCTCTGGACAGGTTGGATTCTCACAGGCAGAATAACTGAATGAGATGGAGAGTTACTCTGGGTTGCCCTAAAAGACTTTTGGGAAACTGCCAGTTTCCCATATCTCCGCTACCTTTAGCAATTATAGACTGTGACTAACCTGTACATATATTTTTATCTGCTATAACATCTCAATAACTCCCCTTCCTTTTTCTTAGCTAATAAACTTGAGTTAGAATTGACTGTAGAATTGACTCTCAGCGTTGTCTTTGGTGGGAGACCTGGGATGCAAATCGACCAGGGTGAGCATGGGACTGGTTGTAACATGAGTATTTTGTGATTTTTCCTGCAAGTCACCACCATTTATCACACAGTCCAGCTTGCCTGGCAGCCACGATAGATTGGAGTCTCTAAGGGGACTGTCTGTAACTCCATTATAAAACTACCGTAGTACTTTGGGAGTTCACACTTGGTACTGGGTTGGTGAAATCTAATTATAGAACATACCACTAGCTAGCGTCTCCGCCCTGCTTTTTGATACTCTGCCCTGAGGACACCGCGAATGGTGATGAGTCTCTCCAGACAGCATCTCATGTGCATTCAATTTTTTTCCAAAGTGAAGTACTGTGCAGTTGTCTTTACCTTTCTCCTTTTCCCTCTCTTTAATAAGAGTCTCTTTGTCTCTTTGACAGCTGTGAGCCCATGACCAGCAAGACAGCTAAAAGTAGTACCCGAAAGAAAACTCTGGCTGGTATAAGTAATTGGTGTCTCAGCGATAGGGGAATCTGTATTCATGTAAACCATCCATGGACCCAGTTCTATTCATATATTACCAGCAGAGGTCTGTTTAGGCAGGGGTTCTCACAACAACCTTTTTGGTCACCTCAGAGTGCAACCGCTCATTCTTAGAATCACAGAATATCAGGGTAGGAAGGGACCTCAGGAGGTCCTCTAGTCCAACCCCCTGCTCAAAGCAGGATCAATCCCCAACTAAATCATCCCAGCCAGGGGTTTGTCAAGCCTGATCTTGCAAATTTCAAAGGAAGGGGATTCCACCACCTCCCTAGGTAATGCATTCCAGTGCTTCACCAGCCTCCTAGTGAAAAAGTTTTTCCTAATATCCAACCTAAACCTCCCCCACTGCAACTTGAGACCATTACTCCTCATTCTCTCATCTGCTACCACTGAGAACAGTCTAGATCCATCCTCTTTGGAACCCCCCTTCAGGTAGTTGAAGGCTGCTATCAAATCCCCCCTCACTCTTCTCTAAACAAGAGACTAAACAGACTAAACAAGACCAATTCCCTCCGCCTCACCTTATCAGTCATGTGCCCCAGCCCCCTCAGCATTTTTGTTGCTCTTCGCTGGACTTTCCAATTCCAATTTCTCCACGTAATTTATATAGGGGGGGCCCCAAAACTGGACACAATACTGCAGATGTGGCCTCACCAGTGCGGAAGAGAGGGGAATGATCACTTCCCTCGATCTGCTGGCAATGCTCCTACTAATGCAGCCCAATAGGCCCTTAGCCTTCTTGGCAACAAGGGCACACTGTTGACTCATATCCAGCTTCTCGTCCACTGTAATCCCCAGGTCGTTTTCTGCAGAACTGTGGCTTAGCCAGTCGGTCCCCAGCCTCTTGTGGAGCATGGGATTCTTCTGTCCTAAGTGCAGAAGTCTGCACTTGTCCTTGTTGAACCTCATCAGATTTCTTTTGTCCCAATCCTCCAATTTGTCCTGGTCACTCTCGACCCTATCCCTACCCTCCAGCATATCTACCTCTCCCCCAGCTTAGTGTCATTTGCAAACCTGCTGAGGGTGCAATCCTCCCATCATCCAGATCATTCATAAAGATGTTGAACAAAACCGGTCCCAAGACTGATCCCTGAGGCACTCTGCTTGATACTGGTTGCCAGCTAGACATCCAGACATTGATCAGTACCCGTAACAATCTAGCCAGCTTTCTATCCACCTTAAAGTCCATTTATCCAATCTATGAGCGGTCTATAATTCCCCAGGTTCTCCTTCTTCCCCTTTTTAAAGATGGTCACTATATTTGCCTTTCTCCAGTCATCCAGGACCTCCCCCGAAAGCTGTGACTTTTCAAAGATAATGGCCTTTGGCTCTGCAATCACTCAGCCAATTCCCTCAGCATCCTCGGACGCTTAGATCTGGACCCATGGACTTGTGCATGGCCAGCTTTTCTAAATAATCCTTAACCTGTTCTTTTACCACTGAGGGCTGCTCACCTCCTCCCCATACAGTGCTGCCCAGGACAGCAGTTTGGGAGCTGATCTTGTCTGGGACGACCGAGGCAAAAAAAGCATTGAGTACTTCAGCTTTTTCCACATCATCTCTCACTTGGTTGCCTCCCTCATTCATGAAGGCTCCCACACTTTCCCTGAGCTTCTCCTTTTTGCTACCTATAGAAAAATTCTTGTTACCCTACACATCCCTTCACAACTCCAGTCATGTTTTGGCCTTCTTGATTACATGCCTGCAGGCTTGAGCAATATTTTTAGACTCCTCCCTAGTCATCTGTCCAAGTTTCCATTTCTTGTAAGCTTCCTTTTTGTGTTTAAGCTCACTGAAGATTTCTCTGTTTAGCCAAGTTGGTCACCTGCCATATTTGCTAATCTTTCTGCACTTCGGGGTGGTTTGTCCCTGCACCCTCAATAAGACTTCTTTCACATAAATGTCATCGGACCTGGGGGTTAGAAGGCACTGCAAGGCTCATCTGGTCGAACCCCCTGCTAAGATGCAGGACACCTCTTATCAGCTGTCACAACATAGCTTCCGCCATACTGCGATAATCCTTCACCTTGAAAGGGGCATAATTGCAATTCGCTTGGCAGGATTCAGCAGGAGAAATTATCAGGTAGAAGCCAACCAGAATATTGTACCAGGGAGCAAATAAAATTCCATACTCTTCTTAGAAACCTAAAATCACAATGCAAAAGGCAAACCCCAGAAATCTTACAACCTAGCCCCGCCAAATGCCTGTGTCCCTCATAAAAAGGCTAAAGAAAGGGTGGCTTCTGCTTATACAGAGTCACATGCTCTGCTGGTAATTTCATTGCTCGATAAACCACCTCAGCAGTAAATTCATTCTTTGTTTACTCTTGAGTCCCGTTTGTTCTCTGATGTGTCATTGAGAGAGGTGGCTGCTATTCTAGCCAGAGTCTAACTGGGGGGCGACGGAAAACCAACCACCACTATTAGTTTTTTATAATCAGAAAAGCAATTTTATGTCTTTCTGAATATGTTTCATGCCATAAAGTCACTGCACTATCCATATTTCTATTATGACTATTCTCAGTCCACTGCTTTTTTCAGTACCTATGAATGAATTTACTTAAAGGTTATACAGGAGGACACTATGGGGATGTTAGAGGTTTGGGTGAAAGTTAAGGTGGCACCTCAAAGAATCAGACAGTAGTTTTTATTGTCTTTGTACTGTACCAATACACAAAAATAAATACATTATCATTAAGGCTAAGATTATGTCCCAGAGACCACGGAATCTGTGACTTCCACAGACCTCTGTGACACTTTCCACTTCAGCCCAAAGGTGGCAGGGCCGGAGTTCTCAGCTGCCGTGGGTAGCAAGGGGACCTCGCAGCTCCCAGGTGTGGGACCCAGAACTTCTACCGTGGCCAGCAGGGGACCCTCCAAGAATCTACTGGCTTTGCCCCCTTTGATCTCCTGTATGGGAAGCAGGCTAGGGGAGCCTTGGATTTGATTGGAGGTTCTGGGGAGGCTGTGCTGAGGAAAGAGGGCGGCATCTAAGAGAATACGTCACTCATTTTAAGGAGAATTTACAGGTAATGAGGAATTGAGAGCGACAGACCCTTGGAAAAAGCCAGAAACTCAGCATGTTTGGTGTGACGGGCGTACTGGAGAATGGTCATTTGAAATGGCTGATTTGGTGTTAGTGCTGACCCCAGTGAGGGAAAACAAAAGGCAGGATTATAGGAAGGACCGTTTGAGGGGATTGAAGGGGTGAATGCCATCACACATGACGTAAGGAAGCCCAGCAGCAGAGTAATGGTGCAAACCATGCATCTGAATAGATTAAAACTAATTCTAAAAGGGAGAGGGCAGTTAATTGAATTTCTTGTGCTGGTGAAGAAACCTTGGATTTGGTCAGGGAGAGCAGGGCAGAGAATCCCCTAGAAAGCACTGATTTGAGGGCGGGTTAAAATCCACGCCGAAAGCAGGAAACACTGGCCCTTTCAAAGCACCGCAAAGAGGTATTATCCTCGCCAGGTTGAAATGCCAAGATTACACCCTCCATGCAAAGCTACAGGGGAATAAAGGTACCAGAGGGATGCCCTGGAGCACAGCGCTTCAGGACTATGACATGGAAATTGTCCATATTAAAGGCAAAGAGAATATGGTGGCAGATGCAGTGTCCGGGCAGGAGGGTTCCAAACTGACGCATACGGATTAGCCAGTGGAAGAGTCCACAGAGTCAGAGTAAAGGGTGAGGTGCAAGCCAGGACCCAGAGAAGGCACAGAGTTGCTGGCGTTTTACAGGGATACCCTGGGTCGGACGCGTACAGGTTAAGTTTACAAAGCATGGCATGGGAGGGCTCTGCCCAGAGCCCAGAGCCCGCTGGTCATCACAATCGTTGAAAAGCATTTGGACAGATTTTGTTTAATTGTCTGATAATTACACAGATAATGATGTATCTGTACTGGAAATCATGTGCTTAAGGTCTGGGAGTTAAGGCAGGTCGTGCAATGGGATGAACTTGCTCCTGTCAGTCAGGAGGGAAGAGACCTGCCTCTGTCGCTCTCAAGCTGGTTTTGTGTGTATTGGGTACTGTCCGCTTCACAAAGGAGTCCTCTCCGTAGATGGAGCCGGTTGAATTTACACCTCTCACTAGGGTGAGTTAACATTACTTTGTTAGAACACGTAATGCAAGGTGGAACTCCACCCCAGTACGGAAACCCAACAGAATGCTGTAAACTACTTCAAAGGCTGAATTCTCCTATCGCTCCAGGGCTTCAAAAAGTCACCTCTGGAGAAGGGCCTGATGCTGCTGGCTCTTCAGGGATGAATTGTGTCTAGGGCAATGTTGAAAGAAGGAGGGAGGAACAAGGAGAACCAGAAGACGGATATTATGATGCATCAGCGTTTTTAATGCGAGTGACATTTGCAATACACAGGTACAGGAAAAATACAAGAGCAGAAAGAACGTAATTTCAGTTTTTCAAGAAAGGCTGCAACCGATCACCCACCTCAATGGGACGTTCTTCACACAAGATGTGCTTTTTTATTCTTGCAGCTGCAGAGGTGGACAAACAAGTCCCCTTTGCAACCAATTTCAGTTACTTTTATTCCCTCAGTCGGTGGGAAGTGAGACAATGCAATACAGAAGGAGAGGACTGTTCAACTTCTCAATTAAACGTCTGCCTCAGAGAAGGTCAAAGTGAGAGGCTAAAGATACGCACTGATGGAAAGGATAGAACAGATGGGGTCTAATTCTCCTTCACAGCAAGGTCTCTTTTTCCCTTGCTCAAGGGACCTAAAATGATAATAAATATAACTGATGCCTGTTTTAAGGGCCCTATTTTCCTTAAACTGCGGAATTAGTGTAAACAGCTTGTGTGTTATTCAGAATGAGTCCACAGGTGAAAGCGAGAATCAGCACTTGTCTGGCAAAGCCTTGGCAGAAAGAGTCATAAAGCGTAACATTAGAAATGCAGCAGGGCTATCAGACCATGGTGCTGAGCACACACAGCTCCCACTGAGCTCAACTGGAGCCAAGTTTGCACAGCACTTCTGAAAGCCATGCCCAAAAGGTCAGGGGTGAATCTGTTTCTTGCTGTTCAATTCCTGGTTCTTCCTTCATCCACGGATCTTCCTGCTGGTTTTAGCATGGCCCACAGCTTCCACTGAGGTACCTATGGCGAGATATCCCAGAACCACATATTCCCCCATAACCATAACCACCCAGGGAACCGCCGAATCCCCCATAACCACCATATCCCCCTAAACCAGACAATCCTCCATAATGGCCTCCAGAGCCGTACAATCCCCCCAAACTGGATGAGCCCCCGAAACCGGCTCCGACCACAGGTGCTCCTATGGCTCCCACTCCAGTGTGCTGAGGGAAAGTGCTGAGAATTGGTCCCGGGAGGGTCACGACAACCGGTGAGGGTCTGATCAGCACTTCGGAGTCAGGGCACTGCCGAACGCATGGCACGTTGTAGCTGCCAGTGACTGGACTAGGCTGGGCCACCCCGCATTCTCGATTGCACCGGCTGGAGAAACTCATCTTTCAGGGATGGAGGTAAACCTGAAAGACACACCAGGGACTAGAGTAAAGAGAAGGTACAAGGGCTGGTGGAAGGAAGGCTTCGAAGCTCTTGCGGCCCATGAGAGAAAGGAAGAGTGGACTAAGTCCTTGTCTTCATGGCCATGTATTTCTTCCTATATCCTCTTTCTACACCTCTTGTTCACTCTCATGAAACTTCCCTCCCAATTGGCCCCTTCAACCCCTCTCAATGGCGTTGTCTGAAAAACACTGACTAGAAGAAGGCTCACGATTTCTATGCTGGGCCCCTGGGATTCTGTGTCCATTTTAGACATTACTCGAAGAGAACAGGGCTGGGATCACGATAATCGCTTCCTGTCGTTTCAGGATTTAACTTCTGCATGCAAACCACTGAATTCTGGTACCACAGTAAAAAGAAAAGGAGTACTTGTGCTACCTTAGAGACTGACAAATTGATTTGAGCATAAGCTTTCGTAAGCTACAACTCACTTCATCAGATGTAGCTCACGAAAGCTTATGCTGAAATCAATTGGTTAGTCTCTAAGGTGCCACAAGTACTCCGTTTCTTTTTGCGAATACAGACTAACACTGCTGCTACTCTGAAACCTGGTATCACAGTGTAGATCTCTGATTTCCCAAAGCTTGTGAGTCAACAATACTTGCTGATGAATAAAAAGAAAACTTTACTTTTCTCCAAACAAATCACGACGGACAAGCTCCTCAGCTGGGCTTCAGGTCCACTGACTTTCATGGAGCGACACTGAATTACATCATCTGAGGAGAAGCACCTTCAATGGGAATTTCTCCTGAGAAGAACTCAAGAATTGCTACACTGGATCTCACCACTTGTCAGCTTACTCCATTCTCCTGTCTCCAAGAGAGAGGAGTAACAGCTGCTTGAGAAGAAAGTAAAAGACCACTGAATTGGTCCTTTCTGGACTAACCTGGGAAAGTCGCTTCCTAATCCACCAAAGTGAAAAATGGCTAAATGACTTTCTAAAGTTACATCTCTAGAGTTCAAATCGATTGAGTTGAATTGGACTTACCCAGTTCACTGAGGAGATGAAGTCCGCAGAAGATTTTAGAAAATCCCTGAGTGGTGAGCGCTTTTATACAGATCCTAGGACTGCCTGGAGGATTTGCGATGCCATTTGTGGAGGCGGTTCTAATTAGTTACCAAACAAACTTGATTGCCTTGCAAAATCCTCCTTGGAGGCAGCTGTTTGCCTCTGGGATTTTGATTATTAGGTTATTCTGAGCCTGAGAGGGCGTGACATGCACATTGCACTCTTCATCTTTCTTTCATCTTCAAATGGTACGGGTCAACTGTGTTCCTCGTGCCATTCCATTGACTTCAGAGATGCTACAATGAGAATGAATGTCCGGGTGACTCTGAGTGGCATCTGTATCAGAAGTGGCAGATTTCAGAGGGGTAGCCGTGTTAGTCTGCATCAGCAAAACAACGAAGAGTCCTTGTGGCACCTTAGAGACTAATTTGTCTCTAAGGTGTCGTCACTAAGTTGCCACAAGTAGCACAAGTGGGTGTCATGAAAGGAATCCAGTTTGTTCCTTTCAATCCATGCTGGTCGTGGTTAGGGACATCGGGCAGTTCATTCTCACCCTGTCAGAAAGGAGGGAGCCATTTTTATGCATTCTCACCACCCGCATTCCCAATGGGTCAGACCCAATTCCCTTCGAAATTCATGGGAAACTTTCCATTGCCTCCAGCAATGTTTTTTGTCAGGACCTTACGTCTGAAATTCACCCTTTGGCTGGGGGATTGTACGATGCCAATGAACAACTGTAGTCCAATATTAAATGTTCAAACATGGGCCTTTGTGATGGCCATCTGCCCAGGGGTGAATCTTACCCTCTGGTGAGTCAAGCTTCACCTAACATTGGACCTGTACTTGGGTCACCAATGCCCTCTCAAAGGGCTGCCTAGATCTGGTTTGCTGATGGGTCAAGGGTTGGGATGGCGGAAAGAGGAAGGAAGCAGTGCTCTTTTATCTCAGGATCTCTCCATCCAGGAGCAGCCAAGAAAAGGACGTCTTGTGAGAAAGCACAGCTGACGGAGCCCAGCAATGAGCAGAGGAGAGAGGAAAATCACACATTCTTGAGGAAGGAGGAGATGGTTGTGGGATGGGATTTGACATTAACTTTGACCAGCCATAAGGCATGCTGCACAAAACATTCCTGCCAGAACCAGCATGCTGTGTAAAGTGTAACAGATTTCTGCATGGGTGGGTTCCATAGCCGGGGAATGAGGCGGAGGAGTCCCCTGTTTTCCCTATTTTTTCACAGTTATTTTTAGTAAAAGTCAGAGACAGGTCACTGGCTTCCATGAGTCTTTGTTCATTGACCTTGACCCTTGACCTCTCCCTGAGTTTTACTAAAATTAACCATGACCAAATCTTAACCTTAATTATCCTTAGTCTAGAATATCCTAACTCAAATCATCTGAAAAAAATCAAAACAGTAGGAGGCACAAATATGCTTGCTCAGCCAGAGCCCTAAAATGCCCAGTTCTCGCTCTGGCCACAGGCTGAATTGTAAAGTTGTTCCCTTTTACACTGTGTTACCAGACAAGGCTAGTAACATGTAACTTGTTCCAAGATGTTTGCATCCTTGGATCGAAGCATGAAGAATAAAGAGCTGGCTAATGTTATGATCCACTTTCACTGTCCTTATCCATGAGAATGATACTTCTCCAGACGAATTAGAAGTCTGTCCATTTCTATCATTTCCATGACTGTGGTGTAAGGGACTGCGGAAGACTTTGTTACGGCCTAGCTAGGGAACTTCTGCTTTCTCGAGGCTGCCCGGTCACTGTAGGACATGGAGAACCAACTGTAACCGGTTTTAGGCCGGTTTTGTCTGCCTTGCATGGCCCGTTGCCAGGTAGCGGAAAGCCCCCTTCGGAAAGTACCTAATTATATATTCACGAGCTGTTTCTGTGTACTGCTTATTATGGCTCACTGGTTGCCCCTTTGTCGGACTCCGTCCCAGGCAAAGCTCCGGTGTGCTGGGTTCTCCGCCTCCGTGACAGCAACGTTTGGAGTCCCCGTTGCGGGTGTGTCACTAACCTTCAATAAAGCCAATAACTCGCTGCTTAGCTGCGTGTGGGTCTCGTTTTCCAGAGTACCTCTGCTGGCCTGCGGTGCTTCAATCACCTTGGCCGAGAACATTTGGTCGCATTGGAAATCTCAATATATCATTCCAGCCTCAAAAACTTGCTTTAAGACATCGCACCCGTTGGGCTGAAGTCACCAGGTGCACTGAGTGAGCTACTTTCTCTTTCTTTGGAATCACATCTCTCTAATGGGTCAGAGTAACCCAATGGTAATGAATTCCTTCAGGTTTGTGAAACAAGGCACAGGGTAGCTTATTTCTCTAACATTGCCTTCTTTATACATGAGGATAATAATGGTCCAAAGGAATTATAAGTGTGTACATTTCAAGCTTGTTCATGTGTGGTGTAGTAATACAAATCTCTTTCTTCAATTAGAATGGGTAAAATTTTGATAAAAGAGAATTTAATTCTGCTCAAGTGGAAATACCCACCATGGAGCCAACACCTTCAAAGAAAGGGAGTTAAAGTGCATGGCAAGACTCTAGATGGCTGATCATTGTTCATACTTAGATGAGAAGATGTTTATCCCCAAAGTTCCCCCCCAAAAAACATCAAAACAAAATAAAAAAGATCCAGTATGAGCCTCTCCAAGAGTTACTCTCAGGTTAGTGATGTCTTTGGAAGCCATGAATAGTAAGAATCCAGTAGGGTTCAAGAGATAGAGGTTAGTGTTTGGCATGAGTAGTCCCAGCTATTGGGGTTCATTTCTGACTCTGCCAATCACACCCTGTCTGACCGTCACCTGAATGTGCCTCCGTTTCCCCCCATGGCAAACAGGTAGAATTGTAAAATGCAGGGTGGATTGTCTGAAGCTTCCTCTGATCTAAGCATTTCAAAGCACTTCACAAAACACACCTCATGTTTTATATGGCCAAAGAGGTGTATTATTAGAATCGTAGTAACTTTTTACTAGGCTTAGATGTTCCAATATTGAAGATTGGCTTCACTTTAAAAATGCATGTCAAGGTCTCAGATGTCAGTCCAGTGCTCAGTTCATGAGTCCTAGCCTCTGAAATTGGGGCTCTTTGATTTTCATTCAATGAACCTTTGCATTTCCCTTTTGTACATATTTTCAAGTTGACGGGTAGATGCTGATCCAGTGTAAAGGAGGACAGTTCCATCAACTTGAGATTGAAGGAAGGCACTTTAGCCAACCTGGGTTAGAGAAAACCTTTCTGCACCTCTACCCACAGCTGTTGATATCGAATATACAGAGTAATCAATGGGAACCATCAGCCACTGCAGCTCCATCCAATGAGTATGCAAGAGAACTGGGTCTTGTGAGAGACTTCAGCTAATTAAGAAAAGAAAAAAGCACAAGACAGACAGAGTTAAAGAGAACTTCTTTTATGGCCATATTGCTGTGGGATGAATTGCAAGTCTGACCAACCTAGGGCATTCTGCAAGACCCTTCTCCAACAAAAAGAAAAGGAGGACTTGTGGCACCTTAGAGACTAACCAATTTATTTGAGCATAAGCTTTCGTGAGCTACAGCTCACTTCATCGGATGCATTCTGTGGAAAGTGTAGAAGATCTTTTTATACACACAAAGCATGAAAAAATACCTCCCCCCACCCCACTCTCCGGCTGGTAATAGCTTATCTAAAGTGATCACTCTCCTTACAATGTGTATGATAATCAAGTTGGGCCATTTCCAGCACAAATCCAGGTTTTCTCCCCCCCCCCCCCCCCCCCCCCCGCACAGATATGATCATCTTTTTATATGTTTGTATCGCCTTTGTATTATGAGTTATAGATACGTATGTATGTCTCTGTTTCAAACTTGTGCTAATTTTCTGGGTGACACTCCCAGACAGTTTGGCATCAGCACTGCCTAGCCTGCTGGATGGCCATGTGCTCGGCAGCTTGTATTTGAATCAAAGGAAGCACAGGCCGCATGGCAAAAGACTATAATAGGCAGCTGCATCTTCTCCATTTCGTCCTCAATCCATGCAGCCTCCTCAGGGGCTCTGGGCAGTGCCTCTGGGTCCATGTGGGGCCAGTGTGCACGGCACCGGAGGCAGCTCTTGTCAGTGGAGGTGGCTGCGACCTTTGGTCATTGGGTGTTCTCCTAGTCATCTGCCCTGCTGGCCCCTGGCTGCGGAACGGGGAGCCGGGGACTCTGCAGGTGATCAGTTGGTTCCTGGGGCGGGCTCTGGCTGAAGAGCTGGAGGAGGAAGGGACAGAGAGCCAGTTTTGTCAGAGCAGCCATCAGGAAGAGTGCTGGTGCAAGGGCTGGAGGAACCAAGTAGGGGCCGAGCTCTTCTCGACGTGCTGCTTACAAACCGGGAAGAATTAGTGGGGGAAGCAAAAGTGGATGGGAACCCGGGAGGCAGTGACCATGAGATGGTCGAGTTCAGGATCCTGAAACAAGGAAGAAAGGAGAGCAGCAGAATACGGACCCTGGACTTCAGAAAAACAGACTTTGACTCCCTCAGGGAACTGATGGGCAGGATCCCCTGGGAGAATAACGTGAGGGGGAAAGGAGTCCAGGAGAGCTGGCTGTATTTTCAAGAATCCTTACTGAGGTTACAGGGACAAAGTGTTGGTCCTGCTTTGAGCAGGGGGTTGGACGAGATGACCTCCTGAGGTCTCTTCCATCCCTAATCTTCTATAAGTCGATGACTCTATGATTCTGGAGAGGCCAGGCCCCTCCCACCAAAGTGTGGAGACAGAAGAAGGTACCTGGCTGCGGTGATTGTGAAATGGGATCGTGCTGTGCTTCAGTGTGTGCCAATGCCCTGGTCACGGTGGCGAGATGGGCACAGAGAAGGGTGTGAGGAACAGACTGGCTGGGTCACAGCCCTGAATGCGACAAGCACAGGTCACAATGGACATGCGTCTTTGCCAGTGGATACCCCACCAGCAGCCCCAATGCAGCTCTGCACCCACTGGTCTCTTCACCTGGACAGTCAATGGCCTGTATTTTTAGCTGACTTGGCACAAGTGAAAATTGTCCCGAGCCCAAAATTAGAGGCCTTTGAAAAGAGAAGCCCGGGTGTGGCCAGCATCGTGGGCCAGGCCGTGCTGCAGGTGTCGGCTCCCTGGCGTGTGAGTGTACCTTGCTGGCCAGGTAATGGAGCGTGATCCCAGTGAGTCGCAGGGAGGCTCCTTACCCTGTTCTCTGGAACAAGGATTGAATCAGGCTGGGGCAGGAAGAAGGAAGGACAGGGCCCAGTCACAGGATCACACAGCTAAAGGAGGGAGCTGGGTGTGTTTTACCCCTGCTGAGTGCTGACCAAAACATTCCCTGTGCCAGGCTTTGCCCTCGGGCACCCTCTAGCAGCCCCTCACCCCTGAGCTCAACCCTGGCTCCTCCTTCATCCTCCTTGGCCCCCTTCTGTCCCTGCCTCCAGAAGTGTGATCCCCGTGCCCCCATGCAGTCAGTTACCACCCCCAGCTCAGACCCTGCCCATCCCCCCCAATTTGTCCCCATTAACCATTTTAATTGCCAGCCAGCACTGCAGCGTCAGCAGGTGTTACTGAGCAATGAGCACGCTCACTAGGAGCCAAGCAGCGCTGAGCACCCGGCCTGCCAGCCGCCCCGTTAGCATCCTAGTGCCAGGGAGCCTGCAAATGCCTGGGGCCCTGGGCCTGCGATCCTGTGGGCACAGGGGGCTTGGAGCCCCCTGGCTCCATCCGGAGGCTGTTGGGTCTGATGTGGTGGCGGGGGACAATACACTTGCCCCATTTCTGCACCCCAGTAGCTCTACGCCCTCGGCGGCTGACCCATTCGCCCCTCCCTACTTACCGCCCTGCCTGTGGTAGGGTTGTATTTCTGTTCCTGCAACCGATCCCGGGTGACCTCCTTCTTAACGTGTCTCTGTTTCTAGGCCGATCAAACAGAGAGAGTCAGGGTGTGAAGGCTGGAAGTTCTTCAGCGACCTCACGACTCCAGATTTCAAAACCCCTCACAAACACTCGCTGGTGTTTCACACACGCAAAGCGTTCTAGTCTTATAATATTAATAAATGGTTGTTGGGATTAGACACCTCTGCACTGAGTAACACAGTCAATTTAAACAAAATGGAGGCCAAGCTCTCATGGCGTTCTGTTCAGGGCCTCATCATCAAAGGAAGACTCCTCCGCCTCATTCCCCGGCTATGGAACCCACCCATGCAGAAATCTGTTACACTTTACACAGCATGCTGGTTCTGGCAGGAATGTTTTGTGCAGCATGCCTTATGGCTGGTCAAAGTTAATGTCAAATCCCATCCCACAACCATCTCCTCCTTCCTCAAGAATGTGTGATTTTCCTCTCTCCTCCGCTCATTGCTGGGCTCCGTCAGCTGTGCTGTCTCACAAGACGTCCTTTTCTTGGCTGCTCCTGGATGGAGAGATCCTGAGATAAAAGAGCACTGCATCCTTCCTCTTTCCGCCATCCCTCCCCTTGACCCATCAGCAAACCAGATCTAGGCAGCCCTTTGAGAGGGCATTGGTGACCCATGTACAGGTTCAATGTTAGGTGAAGCTTGACTCACCAGAGGGTAAGATTCACCCCTGGGCAGACGGCCATCACAAGGCCCATGTTTGAACGTTTAATATTGGACTACAGTTGTTCATTGGCATCGTACAATCCCCCAACCAAAAGGTGAATTTCAGATGTAAGGTCCTGACAAGAAACACGCTGGAGGCAATGGAAAGTTTCCCATGAATTTCGAAGGGAATTGGGTCTGACCCATTGGGAATGCGGGTGGTGAGAATGCAGAAAAATGGCTCCCTCCTTTCTGACAGGGTGAGAATGAACAGCCCGATGTCCCTAACCACGACCAGCATGGATTGAAAGGAACAAACTGGATTCCTTTCTTGATACCCACTTGTGCTACTTGTGGCAACTTAGAGATGACATCTTAGAGACAAATTAGTCTCTAAGGTGCCACAAGGACTCCTCATTGTTTTCCTGATGCAGATTAACACGGCTACCCCTCTGAAATCTTCACTTGGGATACAGATGCCGCTCAGAGTCACCTTGACGTTCATTCTCATTGTTGCACCATTGTAGTCAATGGAATGGCACGAGGAACACAGTTGACCCGTACCATTTGAAGATGAAAGAAAGATGAAGAGTGCAATCTGCATGTCACGCCCTCTCAGGCTCAGTATAAGCTAATAATCACAATCCCAGAGGAAAACAGCTGCATCCCAAGGAGGATTTTGCAAGGCAATGAAGCTTGTTTGGAAACTAATTAGAACCGCTTCCACAAATGGCATCGCAGATCCTCCAGGCAGTCCTAGGAAGTGTATAAAGGCACTAACCACTCAGGGATTTTCTAAAATCTTCTGCGGACTTCATCTCCTCAGTGAACTGGGTAAGTCCAATTCAACTCTATTGATTTGAACTCTAGAGATGTAACTTTAGAAAGTCATTTAGCCATTTTTCACTTTAGTGGATTAGGAAGCGACTTTCCCAGGTTAGTCCAGAAAGGACCAATTCAGTGGTCTTTTACTTTCTTCTCAAGCAGCTGTTACTCCTCTCTCTTGGAGACAGGAGAATGGAGTAAGCTGACAAGTGGTGAGATCCAGTGTAGCAATTCTTGAGTTCTTCTCAGGAGAAATTCCCATTGAAGGTGCTTCTCCTCAGATGATGTAATTCAGTGTCGCTCCATGAAAGTCAGTGGACCTGAAGCCCAGCTGAGGAGCTTGTCCGTCGTGATTTGTTTGGAGAAAAGTAAAGTTTTCTTTTTACTCATCAGCAAGTATTGTTGACTCACAAGCTTTGGGAAATCAGAGATCTACACTGTGATACCAGGTTTCAGAGTAGCAGACGTGTTAGTCTGTATTCGCAAAAAGAAACGGAGTACTTGTGGCAGCTTAGAGACTAACCAATTGATTTCAGCATAAGCTTTTGTGAGCTACATCCGATGAAGTGAGCTGTAGCTTACAAAAGCTTATGCTCAAATCAATTTGTCAGTCTCTAAGGTAGCACAAGTACTCCTTTTCTTTTTACTGTGGTACCAGTATTCAGTGGTTTGCATGCAGAAGTTAAATCCTGAAACGACAGGAAGCGATTAACGTGATCCCAGCCCTCTTTGTTCTCTTTGAGTAATGTCTAAAATGGACACAGAATCCCAGGGGCCCCGCATAGAAATCGTGAGCCTTCTTCTAGTCAGTGTTTTTCAGACAAAGCCATTGAGAGGGGTTGAAGGGGCCAATTGGGAGGGAAGTTTCATGAGAGTGAACAAGAGGTGTAGAAAGAGGATATAGGAAGAAATACATGGCCATGAAGACAAGGACTTAGTCCACTCTTCCTTTCTCTCATGGGCCACAAGACCTTCAAAGCCTTTCTTCCACCAGCCCTTGTACCTTCTCTTTACTCTAGTCCCTGGTGTGTCTTTCAGGTTTACCTCCATCCCTGAAAGATGAGTTTCTCCAGCCTGTGCAATCCAGAATGCGGGGTGGCCCGGCCTAGTCCAGTCACTGGCAGCTACAACGTGCCGTGTGTTCGGCAGTGCCCTGACTCCGAAGTGCTGATCAGACCCTCACCGGTTGTCGTGACCCTCCCGGGACCAATTCTCAGCACTTTCCCTCAGCACACTGGAGTGGGAGCCATAGGAGCACCTGTGGTCGGAGCCGGTTTCGGGGGCTCATCCAGTTTGGGGGGATTGTACGGCTCTGGAGGACATTATGGAGGATTGTCTGGTTTAGGGGGATATGGTGGTTATGCGGGATTCGGCGGTTCCCTGGGCGGTTATGGTTACGGGGGAATATGTGGTTCCGGGATATCTCGCCATAGGTACCTCAGTGGAAGCTGTGGGCCATGCTAAATCCAGCAGGAAGATCCGTGGATGAAGGAAGAACCAGGAATTGAACAGCAAGAAACAGATTCACCCCTGACCTTTTGGGCATGGCTTTCAGAAGTGCTGTGGAAACTTGGCTCCAGTTGAGCTCAGTGGGAGTTGTGTGTGCTCAGCACCATGGTCTGATAGCTCTGCTGCATTTCTAATGTTACGCTTTATGACTCTTTCTGCCAAGGCTTTGCCAGACAAGTGCTGACTCTCGCTTTCACCTGTGGACTCATTCTGAATAACACACAGGCAGTTTACACTCATTCTGCAGTTTAAGGAAAATAGGGCCCTTAAAACAGGCATCAGTTACATTTATTATCATTTTAAGTCCCTTGAGCAAGGGAAAAAGAGACCTTGCTGTGAAGGAGAATTAGACCCCGTCTGTTCTACCCTTTCCATCAGTATGTATCTTTAGCCTCTCACTTTGACCTTCTCTGAGGCAGACATTTATTTGAGAAGTTGAACAGTCCTCTCCTTCTGTATTGCATTGTCTCACTTCCCACCGACTGAGGGAATAAAAGTAACTGAAATTGGTTGCAAAGGGGACTTGTTTGTCCACCTCTGCAGCTGCAAGAACAAAAAAGCACATCTTGTGTGAAGAACATCCCATTGAGGTGGGTGATCGGTTGCAGCCTTATTGAAAAACTGAAATTACGTTCTTTCTGCTCTTGTATTTTTCCTGTACCTGTGTATTGCAAATGTCACTCGCATTAAAAACGCTGATGCATCATAATATCCGTCTTCTGGTTCTCCTTGTTCCTCCCTCCTTCTTTAAACATTGTCCTAGACACAATTCATCCCTAAAGAGCCAGCAGCATCAGGCCCTTCTCCAGAGGTGACTTTTTGAAGCCCTGGAGCGATAGGAGAATTCAGCCTTTAAAGTAGTTTACAGCATTCTGTTGGGCTTCTGTACTGGGGTGGAGTTACCCCTTGCCTTACCTGTTTTAACAAAGTAATATTAACTCAACCTAGTGAGAGGTGTATATTCAACCGGCTCCATCTACGGAGAGGACTCCTTTGTGAAGCGGACAGTACCCAATACACACAAAACCAGCTTGAGAGCGACAGAGGCAGGTCTCTTCCCTCCTGACTGACAGGAGGAAGTTCATCCCATTGCATGACCTGCCTTAACTCCCAGACCTTAAGCACATGATTTCCAGTACAGATACATCATTATCTGTGTAATTACCAGACAATTAAACAAAATCTGTCCAAATGCTTTTCAACGATTGTGATGACCAGTGGGCTCTGGGCAGAGCCCTCCCATGCCACCCTTTGTAAACTTAACCTGTACGCGTCCGACCCAGGGTATCCCTGTAAAATGCCAGCAACTCTGTGCCTTCTATGGGTCCTGGCTTGCACCTCACCCTGTACTCTGACTCTGTGGACTCTTCCACTGGCTAATCCGTATGCGTCAGCTTGGAACCCTCCTGCCCGGACACTGCATCTGCCACCACATTCTCTTTGTCTTTAATATGGACAATTTCCATGTCATAGTCCTGAAGCGCTGTGCTCCAGGGTATCCCTCTGGTACCTTTTTTCCCCTGTAGCTTTGCATGGAGGGTGTAATCTTGGCAGTTCAACCTGGCGAGGAAAATACCTCTTTGCGGTGCTTTGAAAGGGCCAGCATTTCCTGCTTTCAGTGTGGATTTTAACCCGCCCTCAAATCAGTGCTTTCTAGGGGATTCTCTGCCCTGCTCTCCCTGACCAAATCCAAGGTTTCTTCACCAGCACAACAAATTCAAATTCAAATTCAATTTACTGCCCTCTCCCTTTCAGAATTCTGCTGCTGGGCTTCCTTACGTCATGTGTGATGGCATTCACCCCTTCAATCCCATCAAACGGTCCTTCCTATAATTCTGCCTTTTGTTTTCCTCACTGGGGTCAGCACGAACATCAAATCAGCCGTCTCAAACAACCATTCTCCAGTACTCCCATCACACCAAACATGCTGAGTTTCTGGCTTTTTCCAAGGGTCTGTCGCTCTCAATTCCTCATTACCTGTAAATTCTCCTTAAAATGAGTGACGTACTCTCTTAGATGCCGCTCTCTTTCCTCAGCACGGCCCTCCCCAGAGCCTCCAATCAAATCCAAGGCTCCCCTCGCCTGCTTCCCATACAGGAGATCAAAGGGGGCAAAGCCAGTAGATTCCTGGAGGGTCCCCTGCTGGCCACGGTAGAAGTTCCGGGTCCCACAACTGGGAGCTGCGAGGTCCCCTTGCTACCCACGGCAGCTGAGAACTCCGGCCCTGCCACCTTTGGGCTGAAGTGGAAAGTGTCACAGAGGTCTGTGGAAGTCACAGATTCCGTGGTCTCTGAGACATAATCTTAGCCTTAATGATAATGTATTTATTTTTGTGTATTGGTACAGTACATAGACAATAAAAACTACTGTCTGATTCTTTGAGGTGCCACCTTAACTTTCACCCAAACCTCTAACATCCCCATAGTGTCCTCCTGTATAACCTTTAAGTAAACTCATTCATAGGTACTGAAAACAACAGTGGACTGAGAATAGTCATAATAGAAATATGGATAGTGCAGTGACTTTATGGCATGAAACATCTTCAGAAAGACATAAAACTGCTTTTCTGACTATAAAAAACTTATAGTGGTGGTTGGTTTTCCGTCACCCCCCAGTTAGACTCTGGCTAGAATAGCAGCCACCTCTCTCAATGACACATCAGAGAACAAACGGGACTCAAGAGTAAACAAAGAATGAATTTACTGCTGAGGTGGTTTATCGAGCAATGAAATTACCAGCAGAGCATCTGACTCTGTATAAGCAGAAGCCACCCTTTCTCTAGCCTTTTTATGAGGGACACAGGCATTTGGCGGGGCTAGGTTGTAAGATTTCTGGGGTTTGCCTTTTGCATTGTGATTTTAGGTTTCTAAGAAGAGTATGGAATATTGTTTGCTCCCTGGTACAATATTCTGGTTGGCATCTACCTGATCATTTCTCCTGCTGAATCCTGCCAAGCGAATTACAATTATGCCCCTTTCAAGGTGAAGGATTATCGCAGTATGGCGGAAGCTATGTAGTGACAGCTGATAAGAGGCGTCCTGCATGTTGGCAGGGGGTTCGACCTGATGAGCCTTGCAGTGCCTTCTAACCCCCAGGTCCGATGACATGTATTTGAAAGAAGCCTTATTAAGGGTGCAGGAACAAACCACCTCAAAGTGCAGAAAGATTAGCAAATATGGCAGGTGACCAACTTGGCTAAACAGAGAAATCTTCAGTGAGCTTAAACGCAAAAAGGAAGCTTACAAGAAATGGAAACTTGGACAGATGACTAGGGAGGAGTCTAAAAATATTGCTCAAGTCTGCAGGCATGTTGATTACCAAAACATGACTGGAGTTGTGAAGGGATGTGTAAGGTAACAAGAAGGTTTCTATTGGTAGCAAAAAGGAGAAGATCAAGGAAAGTGTGGGAGCCTTCATGAATGAGGGAGGCAACCAAGTGAGAGATGATGTGGAAAAAGCTGAAGTACTCAATGCTTTTTTTGCCTCGGTCGTCCCAGACAAGGTCACCTCCCAAACTGCTGTCCTGGGCAGCACAGTATGGGGAGGAGGTGAGCAGTCCTCAGTGGTAAAAGAACAGGTTAAGGATTATTAAGAAAAGGTGGACATGCTCAAGTCCACGCGTCCAGATCTAATGAGTCTGAGGTTCCTGAGGGAATTGGCTGAGTGATTGCAGAGCCATTGGCCATTATCTTTGAAAAGTCACAGCGATCGGGGGTGGTCCTGGATGACTGGAAAAAGGCAAATATAATGCCAATCTTTAAAAAGGGGAAGAAGGCGAACCCAGGGAACTACAGACCGGTCGTGGATTGGATGAATGGACAATAAGGTGGATAGAAAGCTGGCTAGATAGTCGGGCGCAAGTGGTAGTGATGAACGTCTGGATGTCTAGCTGGCAGCCAGTATCAAGCAGAGTGCCTCAGGGGTCAGTCTTGGGACCGGTTTTGTTCAACATCTTCATTAATGGTCTGGATGATGGGATGGATTGCACCCTCAGCAGGTTTGCAAATGACACTAAACGGGGGAGAGGTAGATACCCTGGAGGGTAGGGATAGGGTCGAGAGTGACCTAGACAAATTGGAGGATTGGGGCAAAAACATGTGATGAGGTTCAACAAGGACAAGTGCAGACTTCTGCACTTAGGACAGAAGAATCCCATGCTCCACAAGAGGCTGGAGACCGACTGGCTAAGCCACAGTTCTTCAGAAAATGACCTGGGGATTACAGTGGATAAGAAGCTGGATATGAGTCAACAGTGTGCCCTTGTTGCCAAGAAGGCTAAGGGCCTATTGGGCTGCAGTAGTAGGAGCATTGCCAGCAGATCGAGGGAAGTGATCATTCCCCTCTCTTCCGCACTGGTGAGGCCACATCTGCAGTATTGTGTCTAGTTTTGCCCCCCCCCCCATAGAAATTACGTGGAAAAATTGGAGGAAGTCCAGCGAAGAGCAACAAATATGATCAGGGGGCTGGGACACATGATTAATAAGGTGAGGCTGAGGGATCTGGGATTGTTTAGTCTGCAAAAGAGAAGAGTAAAGGGGGATTTGATAGCAGCCTTCAACTATCTGAAGGGGGGTTCCAAAGAGGATGGAAAGAGGTCCGTCTTCACAAAGGCCCATGTTTGAAAGTTTAATATTTGACTACAGTTGTTCATTGGCATCATAGAATCCCCCAGCCAAAGGGTGAATTTCAGCCATAAGGTCCTGACAAGAAACACGCTGGAGGCAATGGAAAGTTTCCCATGAATTTCGAAGGGAATTGGGTCTGACCCATTGGGAATGCGGGTGGTGAGAATGCAGAAAAATGGCTCCCTCCTTTCTGACAGGGTGAGAATGAACTGCCCAATGTCCCTAACCACGACCAGCATGAATTGAAAGGAACAAACTGGATTCCTTTCATGACACCCACTTGTGCTACTTGTGGCAACTTAGAGACGATACCTTAGAGACAAATTAGTCTCTAAGGTGCCACAAGGACTCCTCATTGTTTTCCTGATGCAGACTAACACGGCTACCACTCTGAAATCTCCACTTGGGATACAGATGCCGCTCAGAGTCACCTTGACATTCATTCTCGTTGTTGCACCATTGAAGTCAATGGAATGGCACGAGGAACGCAGTTGACCCGTACCATTTGAAGATGAAAGAAAGATGAAGAGTGCAATCTGCATGTCACGCCCTCTCAGGCTCAGAATAACCTAATAATCACAATCCCAGAGGAAAACAGCTGCATCCAAGGAGGATTTTACAAGGCAATCAAGTTTGTTTAGTAACTAATTAGAACCGCCTCTACAAATAGCATCTCAGATCCTCCAGGCAGTCCTAGGAACCGTATAAAAGCGCTCACCACTCAGGGATTTTCTAAAATCTTCTGTGGACTTCATCTCCTCGGTGAACTGGGTAAATCCAATTCCACTCAATCGATTTGAACACTAGAGATGTAACTTTAGAAAGTCATTTAGCCATTTTTCACTTCGGTGGATTTGGAAGAAACTTTCCCAGGTTAGTATAGAAAGGACCAATTCAGTGGTCTTTTACTTTCTTCTCAAGCAGCTGTTACTCCTCTCTCTTGGAGACAGGAGAATGGATTAAGCTGACAAGTGGTGAGATCCAGCGTAGCAAGTCTTGTGATTTGTTTGGAGAAAACTAAAGTTTTCTCTTTATTCATCAGCAAGTATTTTTGACTCACAAGCTTTGGGAAATTAAAGAACTACACTGTGATACCAGGTTTCAGAGTAGCAGCCCTGTTTGTCTTTATTCGCAAAAAGAAAAGAAGTACTTGTGGCACCTTAGAGACTAACAAATTGATTTGAGCATAAGTTTCGTGAGCTACGGCCGATGAATTGTAGCTTACGAAAGCTTATGCTCAAATCAATTTGTCAGTCTCTAAGGTACCACAAGTACTCCTTTTCTTTTTACTGTGGTACCAGAATCCAGTGGTTTGCATGCAGAGGTTAAATCCTCAAATGACAGGAAGTTATTACCGTGATCCCAGCCCTGTTCTCTTTTAGTAATGTCTAAAATGGACACAGAATCCCAGGGTTGAAGGGGCCACTTGGGAGGCAAGTTTCATGAGAGTGGACAAGAGGTGTAGAAAGAGGATATAGGAAGAAATACATGGCCATGAGGACAGGGACTTAATCCACTCCTCCTTTCTCTCTTTGCCACAAGAGCTTCGAAGCCTTTCTTCCACCAGCCCTTGTACCTTCTCTTTATTCTAGTCCCTGGTGTGTCTTTCAGGTTTACCTCCACCCCTGAAAGATGAGTTTCTCCAGCCTGTGCAATCCAGAATGCGGGGTGGCCCGGCCCAGTCCAGTCACTGGCAGCTACAACGTGCCGTGCGTTCGGCAGTGCCCTGACTCCGAAGTGCTGATCAGACCCTCACCGGTTGTCGTGACCCTCCCGGGACCAATTCTCAGCACTTTCCCTCAGCACACTGGAGTGGGAGCCATAGGAGCACCTGTGGTCGGAGCCGGTTTTGGGGGCTCATTCGGTTTGGGGGGATTGTACGGCTCTGGAGGACATTATGGAGGATTGTCTGGTTTAGGGGGATATGGTGGTTATGGGGGATATGGTGGTTCCCTGGGCGGTTATGGTTCCGGGGGAATATGTGGTTCCGGGGTATCTCGCCATAGGTACCTCAGTGGAAGCTGTGGGCCATGTTAAACCCAGCAGGAAGATCCGTGGATGAAGGAAGAACCAGGAATTGAACAGCAAGAAACAGATTCACCCCTGACCTTTTGGGCATGGCTTTCAGAAGTGCTGTGCAAACTTGGCTCCAGTTGAGCTCAGTGGGAGCTGTGCGTGCTCAGCACCATGGTCTGATAGCCCTGCTGCATTTCTAATGTTACGCTTTATGACTCTTTCTGCCAAGGCTTTGCCAGCCAAGTGCTGATTCTCTCTTTCACCTGTGGACTCATTCTGAATAACACGCAGGCTGTTTATACTAATTCCGCAGTTTAAAGAAAATAGGGGCCTTAAGACAGGCATCAGTTACATTTATTATCATTTTAAGTCCCTTGAGCATGGGAAAAAGTGACCTTGCTGTGAAGCACAATTAGACCCCGTCTGTTCTATCCTTTCCATCAATAAGTATCCTTAGATTGTCGCTTTGACCTTCTCTGTGGCAGACATTTAATTGAGAAGTTGAGCAGTCCTCTACTTCTGTATTGCATTGTCTCACTTCCCACCGACTGAGGGAATAAAAGTCACTGAAAATGGTTGCGAAGGGGACATGTTTGTCCACCTCTGCAGCTGCAACAAGAAAAAAGCACATCTTGTGTGAAGAACGTCCCATTGAGGTGGGTGATCGGTCACAGCCTTTCTTGAAAAACTGAAATTACGTTCTTTCTGCTCTCGTATTTTTCCTGTACCTGTATATTGCAAATGTCACTCGCATTAAAAATGCTGATGCATCATAATATCCGTCTTCTGGTTCTCTTTGTTCCTCCCTCCTTCTTTAAACATTGCCCTTGACACAATTCATCCCTGAAGAGCCAGCAGCATCACTTCTCAAGAGGTGACTTTTTGAAGCCCTGGAGCGATAGGAGAATTCAGCCTTTGAAGTCGTTTACAGCATTCTGTTGGGTTTCCGTACTGGGGTGGAGTTCCCCCTTGCCTTACCTTTTTTAACAGAGTTATGTTAATGCAACCTCGTGAGAGGTGTAAATTCAATCAGCTCTCCTCCTTGACTTGACCAACTTTACACTCACTTTGCAATGCTGGAGATGAGCTGACAAGATTTAGGGCAATGGGGCAAAAATCGTTCAGCTTCACATTGAGATTTTGGATTTCATTGCACCAAGAAAACTCAGTTCAAGTCATCTTCTTCTGACTCTCTGCCCACATGTGTTCATCTACTGGCCAACAGAAACCCCCACTCTTTGGTGAAATGACAGGACCAAAAGTTGATTTCACAAGGATTTTGCAAACACAACTGACTGCCTCACTTCTGCCCTCCTCACTTCTGCCCTTAGAGAAAAACGAAACTACACCAAAGTCATCTACAGGAGTCATGAAAGACAATGGAGGAAATAATTAAGGAATCAAATTTCCAGACACCTAGAAGATAAGAAGCTGATAAGTAACAGCATGGATATATGAAAAACAAGATCTGTGAAAACAACCTAATCAATTTCTTTTAAGGATTGAAAAGCCTTGTGGATAGTGGGCAAGCAGTAGAAGGTGTCTATCTTAATTTTCCGTAAGGCTTTTGATACCCTCTTGCCTGACCTTCTCATAAACAAACTAGGAAAATACATCTTAGATGGGGCTAGGATAAAGTGGGTCCATAACTGGTTGAAGACCATTCCCAGAGAGTATTTAGCAGGGGTCCACACTCCAACTGGAAGGGCACATCAAGTTGCGTCCCACGGGGATCAGTTCTGGGTCCCATTCTGTTCAATATCTTCATCAATGATTTAGATCGTAGCACGGAGAGTACACTTATAATGTTTGCAGATGATACCTAGCTGGGAGGAGTCTCAAGGCTGTGGAGGATAGCAATAGGCCCACCTCAACCCCCAAGGCTTCGGAGGACGTCCCTGGAGCATGCAACCCTGCTCCACTGGACACTCGCATATTTCGCTGCTCAAGAAGGAACAGCCCAGCCCACCTTACCAGCTCCACCTGACATCAGGGCACCACTTCACACACAGCCCTTAGGCATGTTTAGAGTGAAAACAAGCAGAGTTAATTTAACAAAGAGAGTCAAATAGGAGCAATTAGGAATACTGGAAACCAATGGTTACATATCAGATAAAAGAAGTACTCACATTGTAAAACCTGGACGTATGTAACTCACACTCACCCAGAGTCCTTGCAGTGTTCTGCAGCCAGAACTCTCCTACAGACCGCCCAGTTTCCTCAGCATGGCCCTCCCCAGAGCCTCCAATCAAATCCAAGGCTCCCCTAGCCTGCTTTCCATACGGGAGATCAAAGGGAGCAAAAGCCAGTAGATTCTTGGGGAATACTTCTGTCCGCACTGAGCAAATAATGAAGAAAAACGTCCCAATCAGTCTCATGCCAGGGGACATATGTTCTTATCATAGCTTTTAAAAGTTCCATTAAATCTTTCTGCAAACCCATTTGTTTCTGGGTTATAGGGAGCAGCATTTATATGCTTTGCTCCACATCATTCCCGTGGCTTTTGAAAGACTACAGACATGGAATTTGCATCACAGTCTGTCAAGATTTCTGTGGGAATAACTAATCTGTAAAAATGGCAAATAAAGCCGGAGTCACTGGAAAATGTATTCCAGAGCTTATTTAACATTAGAGTTCCTTTTTTCCTAATATCATTGTTGCTAGGCAGATTTAGCACTCCCCATCCAGAAGCTTCTGGAATTGGGTGTGGTAGTTTTGAGTCTGCTCCATGTCAAGGTTCCTCCCCCACTCTCAACTCTAGGGTAGAGATGTGGAAATATAAAGGGAAGGGTAAGCCCCTTCAAAATCCCTCCTGGCCAGAGGAAAAATCCTCTCACCTGCAAAGGGTTAAGAAGCTAAAGGTAACCTCGCTGGCACCTGACCAAAATGACCAATGAGGAGACAAGATACTTTCAAAAGCTGGGAGGAGGGAGAGAAACAAAGGGTCTGTGTCTGTCGGTACGCTTCTTTTGCTGGGGATAGACCAGGAATGGAGTCTTAGAACTTTTAGTAAATAATCTAGCTAGCTATGCGTTAGATTATGATTTCTTTAAATGGCTGAGAAAACAACTGTGCTGAATAGAATGACTATTTCTGTCTGTGTGTCTTTTTTGTAACTTAAGGTTTTGCCTAGAGGGATTCTCTATGTTTTGAATCTAATTACCCTGTAAGGTATCTACCATCCTGATTTTACAGAGGTGATTCCTTTACTTCTATTAAAAGTCTTCTTGTAAGAAAACAGAATGCTTTTTCATTGTTCTCAGATCCAAGGGTTTGGGTCTGTGGTCACCTATGCAAATTGGTGAGGATTTTTACCAAACCTTTCCCAGGAAGTGGGGTGCAAGGCTTGGGAGGATTTGGGGTGGGGGGGAAAGAAGTGTCCAAACTACGTTTCCCAGTAAATCCAGTTAGAGTTTGGTGGTGGCAGTGGATATTCCAAGGACAAAGGATAAAATTAATTTGTACCTTGGGGAAGTTTTAACCTAAGCTGGTAGAAGTAAGCTTAGTGTGAGTGTGAGTCACCAACTTTTCTGGTAACGTGATCGTGGGGAAGAGTCATTTACATGTTGCTCTTCTCAGTAAGAGAGTTGGGTTTTGAAAATTGATATACTTCACGGGGTGGTTGGTTAACCAATTCTCTGACTGGCTAAGCGTGATTTCAGCAGAGGAGGAGGAAGAGTCTGCACAGATTCCAACTGAAGATTCCTGCAGGAAAGTGGAGGGAAGATGTTGCTTTTGACTCGGCAGACTGTCTAGATTTAGTGATCAGAGACTTTACCTGAGACTCCGGTAAACTCAAGCTTAGCTTTCAGTTCTGCTGTGACGCTGGTAAGCCAAGTGCCAACTCTGGTAAGCCAAGTGCCAGCTGAGAACTGACAAACTCTCAGCTGGAAGCCAGGCCAATTCACTTCTTTGCAAGAATAAAGGAAACTGATGGTTGAATGGATAAGAATCTATTTGGTGTTGAAATGTCCTGACAACTAATGGGATGGTGCATGCATTGATTTCACCTATCTGTACCCAGTTAGAATGCAATAGCAAACATTTACATTGTGTATACCCCTGTAACTACATAACCCATCCAATGAGAAAGAAGCCTTGAGTCATGCAAATGAAGAAATTAAAGAGGAAGGTGTGAATTCTTCTGCATTTGAAGACAAGTGGCCTTGAATGTTTTCGTCAAAGACCTGACATGCATTCTTCTCTCTCTGCCATCAGAGAAAGAGCCCACATAGGCTGTGACTCTGTCAGCTTCTTTTCTGTGAGAAGAAACTATAAGTATGGACACAAGGAAAAATTTTTTGTCTCTGGACAGGTTGGATTCTCACAGGCAGAATAACTGAATGAGATGGAGAGTTACTCTGGGTTGCCCTAAAAGACTTTTGGGAAACTGCCAGTTTCCCATATCTCCGCTACCTTTAGCAATTATAGACTGTGACTAACCTGTACATATATTTTTATCTGCTATAACATCTCAATAACTCCCCTTCCTTTTTCTTAGCTAATAAACTTGAGTTAGAATTGACTGTAGAATTGACTCTCAGCGTTGTCTTTGGTGGGAGACCTGGGATGCAAATCGACCAGGGTGAGCGTGGGACTGGTTGTAACATGAGTATTTTGTGATTTTTCCTGCAAGTCACCACCATTTATCACACAGTCCAGCTTGCCTGGCAGCCACGATAGATTGGAGTCTCTAAGGGGACTGTCTGTAACTCCATTATAAAACTACCGTAGTACTTTGGGAGTTCACACTTGGTACTGGGTTGGTGAAATCTAATTATAGAACATACCACTAGCTAGCGTCTCCGCCCTGCTTTTTGATACTCTGCCCTGAGGACACCGCGAATGGTGATGAGTCTCTCCAGACAGCATCTCATGTGCATTCAATTTTTTTCCAAAGTGAAGTACTGTGCAGTTGTCTTTACCTTTCTCCTTTTCCCTCTCTTTAATAAGAGTCTCTTTGTCTCTTTGACAGCTGTGAGCCCATGACCAGCAAGACAGCTAAAAGTAGTACCCGAAAGAAAACTCTGGCTGGTATAAGTAATTGGTGTCTCAGCGATAGGGGAATCTGTATTCATGTAAACCATCCATGGACCCAGTTCTATTCATATATTACCAGCAGAGGTCTGTTTAGGCAGGGGTTCTCACAACAACCTTTTTGGTCACCTCAGAGTGCAACCGCTCATTCTTAGAATCACAGAATATCAGGGTAGGAAGGGACCTCAGGAGGTCCTCTAGTCCAACCCCCTGCTCAAAGCAGGATCAATCCCCAACTAAATCATCCCAGCCAGGGGTTTGTCAAGCCTGATCTTGCAAATTTCAAAGGAAGGGGATTCCACCACCTCCCTAGGTAATGCATTCCAGTGCTTCACCAGCCTCCTAGTGAAAAAGTTTTTCCTAATATCCAACCTAAACCCCCCAACTGCAACTTGAGACCATTACTCCTCATTCTCTCATCTGCTACCACTGAGAACAGTCTAGATCCATCCTCTTTGGAACCCCCCTTCAGGTAGTTGAAGGCTGCTATCAAATCCCCCCTCACTCTTCTCTTCTGCAGACTAAACAAGACCAATTCCCTCCGCCTCACCTTATCAGTCATGTGCCCCAGCCCCCTCAGCATTTTTGATGCTCTTCGCTGGACTTTCCAATTCCAATTTCTCCACGTAATTTATATAGGGGGGGCCCCAAAACTGGACACAATACTGCAGATGTGGCCTCACCAGTGCGGAAGAGAGGGGAATGATCACTTCCCTCGATCTGCTGGCAATGCTCCTACTAATGCAGCCCAATAGGCCCTTAGCCTTCTTGGCAACAAGGGCACACTGTTGACTCATATCCAGCTTCTCGTCCACTGTAATCCCCAGGTCGTTTTCTGCAGAACTGTGGCTTAGCCAGTCGGTCCCCAGCCTCTTGTGGAGCATGGGATTCTTCTGTCCTAAGTGCAGAAGTCTGCACTTGTCCTTGTTGAACCTCATCAGATTTCTTTTGTCCCAATCCTCCAATTTGTCTTGGTCACTCTCGACCCTATCCCTACCCTCCAGCATATCTACCTCTCCCCCAGCTTAGTGTCATTTGCAAACCTGCTGAGGGTGCAATCCTCCCATCATCCAGATCATTCATAAAGATGTTGAACAAAACCGGTCCCAAGACTGATCCCTGAGGCACTCTGCTTGATACTGGTTGCCAGCTAGACATCCAGACATTGATCAGTACCCGTAACAATCTAGCCAGCTTTCTATCCACCTTAAAGTCCATTTATCCAATCTATGAGCGGTCTATAATTCCCCAGGTTCTCCTTCTTCCCCTTTTTAAAGATGGTCACTATATTTGCCTTTCTCCAGTCATCCAGGACCTCCCCCGAAAGCTGTGACTTTTCAAAGATAATGGCCTTTGGCTCTGCAATCACTCAGCCAATTCCCTCAGCATCCTCGGACGCTTAGATCTGGACCCATGGACTTGTGCATGGCCAGCTTTTCTAAATAATCCTTAACCTGTTCTTTTACCACTGAGGGCTGCTCACCTCCTCCCCATACAGTGCTGCCCAGGACAGCAGTTTGGGAGCTGATCTTGTCTGGGACGACCGAGGCAAAAAAAGCATTGAGTACTTCAGCTTTTTCCACATCATCTCTCACTTGGTTGCCTCCCTCATTCATGAAGGCTCCCACACTTTCCCTGAGCTTCTCCTTTTTGCTACCTATAGAAAAATTCTTGTTACCCTACACATCCCTTCACAACTCCAGTCATGTTTTGGCCTTCTTGATTACATGCCTGCAGGCTTGAGCAATATTTTTAGACTCCTCCCTAGTCATCTGTCCAAGTTTCCATTTCTTGTAAGCTTCCTTTTTGTGTTTAAGCTCACTGAAGATTTCTCTGTTTAGCCAAGTTGGTCACCTGCCATATTTGCTAATCTTTCTGCACTTCGGGGTGGTTTGTCCCTGCACCCTCAATAAGACTTCTTTCACATAAATGTCATCGGACCTGGGGGTTAGAAGGCACTGCAAGGCTCATCTGGTCGAACCCCCTGCTAAGATGCAGGACACCTCTTATCAGCTGTCACAACATAGCTTCCGCCATACTGCGATAATCCTTCACCTTGAAAGGGGCATAATTGCAATTCGCTTGGCAGGATTCAGCAGGAGAAATGATCAGGTAGAAGCCAACCAGAATATTGTACCAGGGAGCAAATAAAATTCCATACTCTTCTTCGAAACCTAAAATCACAATGCAAAAGGAAAACCCCAGAAATCTTACAACCTAGCCCCGCCAAATGCCTGTGTCCCTCATAAAAAGGCTAGAGAAAGGGTGGCTTCTGCTTATACAGAGTCAGATGCTCTGCTGGTAATTTCATTGCTCGATAAACCACCTCAGCAGTAAATTCATTCTTTGTTTACTCTTGAGTCCCGTTTGTTCTCTGATGTGTCATTGAGAGAGGTGGCTGCTATTCTAGCCAGAGTCTAACTGGGGGGCGACGGAAAACCAACCACCACTATTAGTTTTTTATAATCAGAAAAGCAATTTTATGTCTTTCTGAATATGTTTCATGCCAAAAAGTCACTGCACTATCCATATTTCTATTATGACTATTCTCAGTCCACTGCTTTTTTCAGTACCTATGAATGAGTTTACTTAAAGGTTATACAGGAGGACACTATGGGGATGTTAGAGGTTTGGGTGAAAGTTAAGGTGGCACCTCAAAGAATCAGACAGTAGTTTTTATTGTCTATGTACTGTACCAATACACAAAAATAAATACATTATCATTAAGGCTAAGATTATGTCCCAGAGACCACGGAATCTGTGACTTCCACAGACCTCTGGGACACTTTCCACTTCAGCCCAAAGGTGGCAGGGCCGGAGTTCTCAGCTGCCGTGGGTAGCAAGGGGACCTCGCAGCTCCCAGGTGTGGGACCCAGAACTTCTACCGTGGCCAGCAGGGGACCCTCCAAGAATCTACTGGCTTTGCCCCCTTTGATCTCCTGTATGGGAAGCAGGCTAGGGGAGCCTTGGATTTGATTGGAGGTTCTGGGGAGGCTGTGCTGAGGAAAGAGGGCGGCATCTAAGAGAATACGTCACTCATTTTAAGGAGAATTTACAGGTAATGAGGAATTGAGAGCGACAGACCCTTGGAAAAAGCCAGAAACTCAGCATGTTTGGTGTGACGGGCGTACTGGAGAATGGTCATTTGAAATGGCTGATTTGGTGTTAGTGCTGACCCCAGTGAGGGAAAACAAAAGGCAGGATTATAGGAAGGACCGTTTGAGGGGATTGAAGGGGTGAATGCCATCACACATGACGTAAGGAAGCCCAGCAGCAGAGTAATGGTGCAAACCATGCATCTGAATAGATTAAAACTAATTCTAAAAGGGAGAGGGCAGTTAATTGAATTTCTTGTGCTGGTGAAGAAACCTTGGATTTGGTCAGGGAGAGCAGGGCAGAGAATCCCCTAGAAAGCACTGATTTGAGGGCGGGTTAAAATCCACGCCGAAAGCAGGAAACACTGGCCCTTTCAAAGCACCGCAAAGAGGTATTATCCTCGCCAGGTTGAAATGCCAAGATTACACCCTCCATGCAAAGCTACAGGGGAATAAAGGTACCAGAGGGATGCCCTGGAGCACAGCGCTTCAGGACTATGACATGGAAATTGTCCATATTAAAGGCAAAGAGAATATGGTGGCAGATGCAGTGTCCGGGCAGGAGGGTTCCAAACTGACGCATACGGATTAGCCAGTGGAAGAGTCCACAGAGTCAGAGTAAAGGGTGAGGTGCAAGCCAGGACCCAGAGAAGGCACAGAGTTGCTGGCGTTTTACAGGGATACCCTGGGTCGGACGCGTACAGGTTAAGTTTACAAAGCATGGCATGGGAGGGCTCTGCCCAGAGCCCAGAGCCCGCTGGTCATCACAATCGTTGAAAAGCATTTGGACAGATTTTGTTTAATTGTCTGATAATTACACAGATAATGATGTATCTGTACTGGAAATCATGTGCTTAAGGTCTGGGAGTTAAGGCAGGTCGTGCAATGGGATGAACTTGCTCCTGTCAGTCAGGAGGGAAGAGACCTGCCTCTGTCGCTCTCAAGCTGGTTTTGTGTGTATTGGGTACTGTCCGCTTCACAAAGGAGTCCTCTCCGTAGATGGAGCCGGTTGAATTTACACCTCTCACTAGGGTGAGTTAACATTACTTTGTTAGAACACGTAATGCAAGGTGGAACTCCACCCCAGTACGGAAACCCAACAGAATGCTGTAAACTACTTCAAAGGCTGAATTCTCCTATCGCTCCAGGGCTTCAAAAAGTCACCTCTGGAGAAGGGCCTGATGCTGCTGGCTCTTCAGGGATGAATTGTGTCTAGGGCAATGTTGAAAGAAGGAGGGAGGAACAAGGAGAACCAGAAGACGGATATTATGATGCATCAGCGTTTTTAATGCGAGTGACATTTGCAATACACAGGTACAGGAAAAATACAAGAGCAGAAAGAACGTAATTTCAGTTTTTCAAGAAAGGCTGCAACCGATCACCCACCTCAATGGGACGTTCTTCACACAAGATGTGCTTTTTTATTCTTGCAGCTGCAGAGGTGGACAAACAAGTCCCCTTTGCAACCAATTTCAGTTACTTTTATTCCCTCAGTCGGTGGGAAGTGAGACAATGCAATACAGAAGGAGAGGACTGTTCAACTTCTCAATTAAACGTCTGCCTCAGAGAAGGTCAAAGTGAGAGGCTAAAGATACGCACTGATGGAAAGGATAGAACAGATGGGGTCTAATTCTCCTTCACAGCAAGGTCTCTTTTTCCCTTGCTCAAGGGACCTAAAATGATAATAAATATAACTGATGCCTGTTTTAAGGGCCCTATTTTCCTTAAACTGCGGAATTAGTGTAAACAGCTTGTGTGTTATTCAGAATGAGTCCACAGGTGAAAGCGAGAATCAGCACTTGTCTGGCAAAGCCTTGGCAGAAAGAGTCATAAAGCGTAACATTAGAAATGCAGCAGGGCTATCAGACCATGGTGCTGAGCACACACAGCTCCCACTGAGCTCAACTGGAGCCAAGTTTGCACAGCACTTCTGAAAGCCATGCCCAAAAGGTCAGGGGTGAATCTGTTTCTTGCTGTTCAATTCCTGGTTCTTCCTTCATCCACGGATCTTCCTGCTGGTTTTAGCATGGCCCACAGCTTCCACTGAGGTACCTATGGCGAGATATCCCAGAACCACATATTCCCCCATAACCATAACCACCCAGGGAACCGCCGAATCCCCCATAACCACCATATCCCCCTAAACCAGACAATCCTCCATAATGGCCTCCAGAGCCGTACAATCCCCCCAAACTGGATGAGCCCCCGAAACCGGCTCCGACCACAGGTGCTCCTATGGCTCCCACTCCAGTGTGCTGAGGGAAAGTGCTGAGAATTGGTCCCGGGAGGGTCACGACAACCGGTGAGGGTCTGATCAGCACTTCGGAGTCAGGGCACTGCCGAACGCATGGCACGTTGTAGCTGCCAGTGACTGGACTAGGCTGGGCCACCCCGCATTCTCGATTGCACCGGCTGGAGAAACTCATCTTTCAGGGATGGAGGTAAACCTGAAAGACACACCAGGGACTAGAGTAAAGAGAAGGTACAAGGGCTGGTGGAAGGAAGGCTTCGAAGCTCTTGCGGCCCATGAGAGAAAGGAAGAGTGGACTAAGTCCTTGTCTTCATGGCCATGTATTTCTTCCTATATCCTCTTTCTACACCTCTTGTTCACTCTCATGAAACTTCCCTCCCAATTGGCCCCTTCAACCCCTCTCAATGGCGTTGTCTGAAAAACACTGACTAGAAGAAGGCTCACGATTTCTATGCTGGGCCCCTGGGATTCTGTGTCCATTTTAGACATTACTCGAAGAGAACAGGGCTGGGATCACGATAATCGCTTCCTGTCGTTTCAGGATTTAACTTCTGCATGCAAACCACTGAATTCTGGTACCACAGTAAAAAGAAAAGGAGTACTTGTGCTACCTTAGAGACTGACAAATTGATTTGAGCATAAGCTTTCGTAAGCTACAACTCACTTCATCAGATGTAGCTCACGAAAGCTTATGCTGAAATCAATTGGTTAGTCTCTAAGGTGCCACAAGTACTCCGTTTCTTTTTGCGAATACAGACTAACACTGCTGCTACTCTGAAACCTGGTATCACAGTGTAGATCTCTGATTTCCCAAAGCTTGTGAGTCAACAATACTTGCTGATGAATAAAAAGAAAACTTTACTTTTCTCCAAACAAATCACGACGGACAAGCTCCTCAGCTGGGCTTCAGGTCCACTGACTTTCATGGAGCGACACTGAATTACATCATCTGAGGAGAAGCACCTTCAATGGGAATTTCTCCTGAGAAGAACTCAAGAATTGCTACACTGGATCTCACCACTTGTCAGCTTACTCCATTCTCCTGTCTCCAAGACAGAGGAGTAACAGCTGCTTGAGAAGAAAGTAAAAGACCACTGAATTGGTCCTTTCTGGACTAACCTGGGAAAGTCGCTTCCTAATCCACCAAAGTGAAAAATGGCTAAATGACTTTCTAAAGTTACATCTCTAGAGTTCAAATCGATTGAGTTGAATTGGACTTACCCAGTTCACTGAGGAGATGAAGTCCGCAGAAGATTTTAGAAAATCCCTGAGTGGTGAGCGCTTTTATACAGATCCTAGGACTGCCTGGAGGATTTGCGATGCCATTTGTGGAGGCGGTTCTAATTAGTTACCAAACAAACTTGATTGCCTTGCAAAATCCTCCTTGGAGGCAGCTGTTTGCCTCTGGGATTTTGATTATTAGGTTATTCTGAGCCTGAGAGGGCGTGACATGCACATTGCACTCTTCATCTTTCTTTCATCTTCAAATGGTACGGGTCAACTGTGTTCCTCGTGCCATTCCATTGACTTCAGAGATGCTACAATGAGAATGAATGTCCGGGTGACTCTGAGTGGCATCTGTATCAGAAGTGGCAGATTTCAGAGGGGTAGCCGTGTTAGTCTGCATCAGCAAAACAACGAAGAGTCCTTGTGGCACCTTAGAGACTAATTTGTCTCTAAGGTGTCGTCACTAAGTTGCCACAAGTAGCACAAGTGGGTGTCATGAAAGGAATCCAGTTTGTTCCTTTCAATCCATGCTGGTCGTGGTTAGGGACATCGGGCAGTTCATTCTCACCCTGTCAGAAAGGAGGGAGCCATTTTTATGCATTCTCACCACCCGCATTCCCAATGGGTCAGACCCAATTCCCTTCGAAATTCATGGGAAACTTTCCATTGCCTCCAGCAATGTTTTTTGTCAGGACCTTACGTCTGAAATTCACCCTTTGGCTGGGGGATTGTACGATGCCAATGAACAACTGTAGTCCAATATTAAATGTTCAAACATGGGCCTTTGTGATGGCCATCTGCCCAGGGGTGAATCTTACCCTCTGGTGAGTCAAGCTTCACCTAACATTGGACCTGTACTTGGGTCACCAATGCCCTCTCAAAGGGCTGCCTAGATCTGGTTTGCTGATGGGTCAAGGGTTGGGATGGCGGAAAGAGGAAGGAAGCAGTGCTCTTTTATCTCAGGATCTCTCCATCCAGGAGCAGCCAAGAAAAGGACGTCTTGTGAGAAAGCACAGCTGACGGAGCCCAGCAATGAGCAGAGGAGAGAGGAAAATCACACATTCTTGAGGAAGGAGGAGATGGTTGTGGGATGGGATTTGACATTAACTTTGACCAGCCATAAGGCATGCTGCACAAAACATTCCTGCCAGAACCAGCATGCTGTGTAAAGTGTAACAGATTTCTGCATGGGTGGGTTCCATAGCCGGGGAATGAGGCGGAGGAGTCCCCTGTTTTCCCTATTTTTTCACAGTTATTTTTAGTAAAAGTCAGAGACAGGTCACTGGCTTCCATGAGTCTTTGTTCATTGACCTTGACCCTTGACCTCTCCCTGAGTTTTACTAAAATTAACCATGACCAAATCTTAACCTTAATTATCCTTAGTCTAGAATATCCTAACTCAAATCATCTGAAAAAAATCAAAACAGTAGGAGGCACAAATATGCTTGCTCAGCCAGAGCCCTAAAATGCCCAGTTCTCGCTCTGGCCACAGGCTGAATTGTAAAGTTGTTCCCTTTTACACTGTGTTACCAGACAAGGCTAGTAACATGTAACTTGTTCCAAGATGTTTGCGTCCTTGGATCGAAGCATGAAGAATAAAGAGCTGGCTAATGTTATGATCCACTTTCACTGTCCTTATCCATGAGAATGATACTTCTCCAGACGAATTAGAAGTCTGTCCATTTCTATCATTTCCATGACTGTGGTGTAAGGGACTGCGGAAGACTTTGTTACGGCCTAGCTAGGGAACTTCTGCTTTCTCGAGGCTGCCCGGTCACTGTAGGACATGGAGAACCAACTGTAACCGGTTTTAGGCCGGTTTTGTCTGCCTTGCATGGCCCGTTGCCAGGTAGCGGAAAGCCCCCTTCGGAAAGTACCTAATTATATATTCATGAGCTGTTTCTGTGTACTGCTTATTATGGCTCACTGGTTGCCCCTTTGTCGGACTCCGTCCCAGGCAAAGCTCCGGTGTGCTGGGTTCTCCGCCTCCGTGACAGCAACGTTTGGAGTCCCCGTTGCGGGTGTGTCACTGACCTTCAATAAAGCCAATAACTCGCTGCTTAGCTGCGTGTGGGTCTCGTTTTCCAGAGTACCTCTGCTGGCCTGCGGTGCTTCAATCACCTTGGCCGAGAACATTTGGTCGCATTGGAAATCTCAATATATCATTCCAGCCTCAAAAACTTGCTTTAAGACATCGCACCCGTTGGGCTGAAGTCACCAGGTGCACTGAGTGAGCTACTTTCTCTTTCTTTGGAATCACATCTCTCTAATGGGTCAGAGTAACCCAATGGTAATGAATTCCTTCAGGTTTGTGAAACAAGGCACAGGGTAGCTTATTTCTCTAACATTGCCTTCTTTATACATGAGGATAATAATGGTCCAAAGGAATTATAAGTGTGTACATTTCAAGCTTGTTCATGTGTGGTGTAGTAATACAAATCTCTTTCTTGAATTAGAATGGGTAAAATTTTGATAAAAGAGAATTTAATTCTGCTCAAGTGGAAATACCCACCATGGAGCCAACACCTTCAAAGAAAGGGAGTTAAAGTGCATGGCAAGACTCTAGATGGCTGATCATTGTTCATACTTAGATGAGAAGATGTTTATCCCCAAAGTTCCCCCCCAAAAAACATCAAAACAAAATAAAAAAGATCCAGTATGAGCCTCTCCAAGAGTTACTCTCAGGTTAGTGATGTCTTTGGAAGCCATGAATAGTAAGAATCCAGTAGGGTTCAAGAGATAGAGGTTAGTGTTTGGCATGAGTAGTCCCAGCTATTGGGGTTCATTTCTGACTCTGCCAATCACACCCTGTCTGACCGTCACCTGAATGTGCCTCCGTTTCCCCCCATGGCAAACAGGTAGAATTGTAAAATGCAGGGTGGATTGTCTGAAGCTTCCTCTGATCTAAGCATTTCAAAGCACTTCACAAAACACACCTCATGTTTTATATGGCCAAAGAGGTGTATTATTAGAATCGTAGTAACTTTTTACTAGGCTTAGATGTTCCAATATTGAAGATTGGCTTCACTTTAAAAATGCATGTCAAGGTCTCAGATGTCAGTCCAGTGCTCAGTTCATGAGTCCTAGCCTCTGAAATTGGGGCTCTTTGATTTTCATTCAATGAACCTTTGCATTTCCCTTTTGTACATATTTTCAAGTTGACGGGTAGATGCTGATCCAGTGTAAAGGAGGACAGTTCCATCAACTTGAGATTGAAGGAAGGCACTTTAGCCAACCTGGGTTAGAGAAAACCTTTCTGCACCTCTACCCACAGCTGTTGATATCGAATATACAGAGTAATCAATGGGAACCATCAGCCACTGCAGCTCCATCCAATGAGTATGCAAGAGAACTGGGTCTTGTGAGAGACTTCAGCTAATTAAGAAAAGAAAAAAGCACAAGACAGACAGAGTTAAAGAGAACTTCTTTTATGGCCATATTGCTGTGGGATGAATTGCAAGTCTGACCAACCTAGGGCATTCTGCAAGACCCTTCTCCAACAAAAAGAAAAGGAGGACTTGTGGCACCTTAGAGACTAACCAATTTATTTGAGCATAAGCTTTCGTGAGCTACAGCTCACTTCATCGGATGCATTCTGTGGAAAGTGTAGAAGATCTTTTTATACACACAAAGCATGAAAAAATACCTCCCCCCACCCCACTCTCCGGCTGGTAATAGCTTATCTAAAGTGATCACTCTCCTTACAATGTGTATGATAATCAAGTTGGGCCATTTCCAGCACAAATCCAGGTTTTCTCCCCCCCCCCCCCCCCGCACAGATATGATCATCTTTTTATATGTTTGTATCGCCTTTGTATTATGAGTTATAGATACGTATGTATGTCTCTGTTTCAAACTTGTGCTAATTTTCTGGGTGACACTCCCAGACAGTTTGGCATCAGCACTGCCTAGCCTGCTGGATGGCCATGTGCTCGGCAGCTTGTATTTGAATCAAAGGAAGCACAGGCCGCATGGCAAAAGACTATAATAGGCAGCTGCATCTTCTCCATTTCGTCCTCAATCCATGCAGCCTCCTCAGGGGCTCTGGGCAGTGCCTCTGGGTCCATGTGGGGCCAGTGTGCACGGCACCGGAGGCAGCTCTTGTCAGTGGAGGTGGCTGCGACCTTTGGTCATTGGGTGTTCTCCTAGTCATCTGCCCTGCTGGCCCCTGGCTGCGGAACGGGGAGCCGGGGACTCTGCAGGTGATCAGTTGGTTCCTGGGGCGGGCTCTGGCTGAAGAGCTGGAGGAGGAAGGGACAGAGAGCCAGTTTTGTCAGAGCAGCCATCAGGAAGAGTGCTGGTGCAAGGGCTGGAGGAACCAAGTAGGGGCCGAGCTCTTCTCGACGTGCTGCTTACAAACCGGGAAGAATTAGTGGGGGAAGCAAAAGTGGATGGGAACCCGGGAGGCAGTGACCATGAGATGGTCGAGTTCAGGATCCTGAAACAAGGAAGAAAGGAGAGCAGCAGAATACGGACCCTGGACTTCAGAAAAACAGACTTTGACTCCCTCAGGGAACTGATGGGCAGGATCCCCTGGGAGAATAACGTGAGGGGGAAAGGAGTCCAGGAGAGCTGGCTGTATTTTCAAGAATCCTTACTGAGGTTACAGGGACAAAGTGTTGGTCCTGCTTTGAGCAGGGGGTTGGACGAGATGACCTCCTGAGGTCTCTTCCATCCCTAATCTTCTATAAGTCGATGACTCTATGATTCTGGAGAGGCCAGGCCCCTCCCACCAAAGTGTGGAGACAGAAGAAGGTACCTGGCTGCGGTGATTGTGAAATGGGATCGTGCTGTGCTTCAGTGTGTGCCAATGCCCTGGTCACGGTGGCGAGATGGGCACAGAGAAGGGTGTGAGGAACAGACTGGCTGGGTCACAGCCCTGAATGCGACAAGCACAGGTCACAATGGACATGCGTCTTTGCCAGTGGATACCCCACCAGCAGCCCCAATGCAGCTCTGCACCCACTGGTCTCTTCACCTGGACAGTCAATGGCCTGTATTTTTAGCTGACTTGGCACAAGTGAAAATTGTCCCGAGCCCAAAATTAGAGGCCTTTGAAAAGAGAAGCCCGGGTGTGGCCAGCATCGTGGGCCAGGCCGTGCTGCAGGTGTCGGCTCCCTGGCGTGTGAGTGTACCTTGCTGGCCAGGTAATGGAGCGTGATCCCAGTGAGTCGCAGGGAGGCTCCTTACCCTGTTCTCTGGAACAAGGATTGAATCAGGCTGGGGCAGGAAGAAGGAAGGACAGGGCCCAGTCACAGGATCACACAGCTAAAGGAGGGAGCTGGGTGTGTTTTACCCCTGCTGAGTGCTGACCAAAACATTCCCTGTGCCAGGCTTTGCCCTCGGGCACCCTCTAGCAGCCCCTCACCCCTGAGCTCAACCCTGGCTCCTCCTTCATCCTCCTTGGCCCCCTTCTGTCCCTGCCTCCAGAAGTGTGATCCCCGTGCCCCCATGCAGTCAGTTACCACCCCCAGCTCAGACCCTGCCCATCCCCCCCAATTTGTCCCCATTAACCATTTTAATTGCCAGCCAGCACTGCAGCGTCAGCAGGTGTTACTGAGCAATGAGCACGCTCACTAGGAGCCAAGCAGCGCTGAGCACCCGGCCTGCCAGCCGCCCCGTTAGCATCCTAGTGCCAGGGAGCCTGCAAATGCCTGGGGCCCTGGGCCTGCGATCCTGTGGGCACAGGGGGCTTGGAGCCCCCTGGCTCCATCCGGAGGCTGTTGGGTCTGATGTGGTGGCGGGGGACAATACACTTGCCCCATTTCTGCACCCCAGTAGCTCTACGCCCTCGGCGGCTGACCCATTCGCCCCTCCCTACTTACCGCCCTGCCTGTGGTAGGGTTGTATTTCTGTTCCTGCAACCGATCCCGGGTGACCTCCTTCTTAACGTGTCTCTGTTTCTAGGCCGATCAAACAGAGAGAGTCAGGGTGTGAAGGCTGGAAGTTCTTCAGCGACCTCACGACTCCAGATTTCAAAACCCCTCACAAACACTCGCTGGTGTTTCACACACGCAAAGCGTTCTAGTCTTATAATATTAATAAATGGTTGTTGGGATTAGACACCTCTGCACTGAGTAACACAGTCAATTTAAACAAAATGGAGGCCAAGCTCTCATGGCGTTCTGTTCAGGGCCTCATCATCAAAGGAAGACTCCTCCGCCTCATTCCCCGGCTATGGAACCCACCCATGCAGAAATCTGTTACACTTTACACAGCATGCTGGTTCTGGCAGGAATGTTTTGTGCAGCATGCCTTATGGCTGGTCAAAGTTAATGTCAAATCCCATCCCACAACCATCTCCTCCTTCCTCAAGAATGTGTGATTTTCCTCTCTCCTCCGCTCATTGCTGGGCTCCGTCAGCTGTGCTGTCTCACAAGACGTCCTTTTCTTGGCTGCTCCTGGATGGAGAGATCCTGAGATAAAAGAGCACTGCATCCTTCCTCTTTCCGCCATCCCTCCCCTTGACCCATCAGCAAACCAGATCTAGGCAGCCCTTTGAGAGGGCATTGGTGACCCATGTACAGGTTCAATGTTAGGTGAAGCTTGACTCACCAGAGGGTAAGATTCACCCCTGGGCAGACGGCCATCACAAGGCCCATGTTTGAACGTTTAATATTGGACTACAGTTGTTCATTGGCATCGTACAATCCCCCAACCAAAAGGTGAATTTCAGATGTAAGGTCCTGACAAGAAACACGCTGGAGGCAATGGAAAGTTTCCCATGAATTTCGAAGGGAATTGGGTCTGACCCATTGGGAATGCGGGTGGTGAGAATGCAGAAAAATGGCTCCCTCCTTTCTGACAGGGTGAGAATGAACAGCCCGATGTCCCTAACCACGACCAGCATGGATTGAAAGGAACAAACTGGATTCCTTTCTTGATACCCACTTGTGCTACTTGTGGCAACTTAGAGATGACATCTTAGAGACAAATTAGTCTCTAAGGTGCCACAAGGACTCCTCATTGTTTTCCTGATGCAGATTAACACGGCTACCCCTCTGAAATCTTCACTTGGGATACAGATGCCGCTCAGAGTCACCTTGACGTTCATTCTCATTGTTGCACCATTGTAGTCAATGGAATGGCACGAGGAACACAGTTGACCCGTACCATTTGAAGATGAAAGAAAGATGAAGAGTGCAATCTGCATGTCACGCCCTCTCAGGCTCAGTATAAGCTAATAATCACAATCCCAGAGGAAAACAGCTGCATCCCAAGGAGGATTTTGCAAGGCAATGAAGCTTGTTTGGAAACTAATTAGAACCGCTTCCACAAATGGCATCGCAGATCCTCCAGGCAGTCCTAGGAAGTGTATAAAGGCACTAACCACTCAGGGATTTTCTAAAATCTTCTGCGGACTTCATCTCCTCAGTGAACTGGGTAAGTCCAATTCAACTCTATTGATTTGAACTCTAGAGATGTAACTTTAGAAAGTCATTTAGCCATTTTTCACTTTAGTGGATTAGGAAGCGACTTTCCCAGGTTAGTCCAGAAAGGACCAATTCAGTGGTCTTTTACTTTCTTCTCAAGCAGCTGTTACTCCTCTCTCTTGGAGACAGGAGAATGGAGTAAGCTGACAAGTGGTGAGATCCAGTGTAGCAATTCTTGAGTTCTTCTCAGGAGAAATTCCCATTGAAGGTGCTTCTCCTCAGATGATGTAATTCAGTGTCGCTCCATGAAAGTCAGTGGACCTGAAGCCCAGCTGAGGAGCTTGTCCGTCGTGATTTGTTTGGAGAAAAGTAAAGTTTTCTTTTTACTCATCAGCAAGTATTGTTGACTCACAAGCTTTGGGAAATCAGAGATCTACACTGTGATACCAGGTTTCAGAGTAGCAGACGTGTTAGTCTGTATTCGCAAAAAGAAACGGAGTACTTGTGGCAGCTTAGAGACTAACCAATTGATTTCAGCATAAGCTTTTGTGAGCTACATCCGATGAAGTGAGCTGTAGCTTACAAAAGCTTATGCTCAAATCAATTTGTCAGTCTCTAAGGTAGCACAAGTACTCCTTTTCTTTTTACTGTGGTACCAGTATTCAGTGGTTTGCATGCAGAAGTTAAATCCTGAAACGACAGGAAGCGATTAACGTGATCCCAGCCCTCTTTGTTCTCTTTGAGTAATGTCTAAAATGGACACAGAATCCCAGGGGCCCCGCATAGAAATCGTGAGCCTTCTTCTAGTCAGTGTTTTTCAGACAAAGCCATTGAGAGGGGTTGAAGGGGCCAATTGGGAGGGAAGTTTCATGAGAGTGAACAAGAGGTGTAGAAAGAGGATATAGGAAGAAATACATGGCCATGAAGACAAGGACTTAGTCCACTCTTCCTTTCTCTCATGGGCCACAAGACCTTCAAAGCCTTTCTTCCACCAGCCCTTGTACCTTCTCTTTACTCTAGTCCCTGGTGTGTCTTTCAGGTTTACCTCCATCCCTGAAAGATGAGTTTCTCCAGCCTGTGCAATCCAGAATGCGGGGTGGCCCGGCCTAGTCCAGTCACTGGCAGCTACAACGTGCCGTGTGTTCGGCAGTGCCCTGACTCCGAAGTGCTGATCAGACCCTCACCGGTTGTCGTGACCCTCCCGGGACCAATTCTCAGCACTTTCCCTCAGCACACTGGAGTGGGAGCCATAGGAGCACCTGTGGTCGGAGCCGGTTTCGGGGGCTCATCCAGTTTGGGGGGATTGTACGGCTCTGGAGGACATTATGGAGGATTGTCTGGTTTAGGGGGATATGGTGGTTATGCGGGATTCGGCGGTTCCCTGGGCGGTTATGGTTACGGGGGAATATGTGGTTCCGGGATATCTCGCCATAGGTACCTCAGTGGAAGCTGTGGGCCATGCTAAATCCAGCAGGAAGATCCGTGGATGAAGGAAGAACCAGGAATTGAACAGCAAGAAACAGATTCACCCCTGACCTTTTGGGCATGGCTTTCAGAAGTGCTGTGGAAACTTGGCTCCAGTTGAGCTCAGTGGGAGTTGTGTGTGCTCAGCACCATGGTCTGATAGCTCTGCTGCATTTCTAATGTTACGCTTTATGACTCTTTCTGCCAAGGCTTTGCCAGACAAGTGCTGACTCTCGCTTTCACCTGTGGACTCATTCTGAATAACACACAGGCAGTTTACACTCATTCTGCAGTTTAAGGAAAATAGGGCCCTTAAAACAGGCATCAGTTACATTTATTATCATTTTAAGTCCCTTGAGCAAGGGAAAAAGAGACCTTGCTGTGAAGGAGAATTAGACCCCGTCTGTTCTACCCTTTCCATCAGTATGTATCTTTAGCCTCTCACTTTGACCTTCTCTGAGGCAGACATTTATTTGAGAAGTTGAACAGTCCTCTCCTTCTGTATTGCATTGTCTCACTTCCCACCGACTGAGGGAATAAAAGTAACTGAAATTGGTTGCAAAGGGGACTTGTTTGTCCACCTCTGCAGCTGCAAGAACAAAAAAGCACATCTTGTGTGAAGAACATCCCATTGAGGTGGGTGATCGGTTGCAGCCTTATTGAAAAACTGAAATTACGTTCTTTCTGCTCTTGTATTTTTCCTGTACCTGTGTATTGCAAATGTCACTCGCATTAAAAACGCTGATGCATCATAATATCCGTCTTCTGGTTCTCCTTGTTCCTCCCTCCTTCTTTAAACATTGTCCTAGACACAATTCATCCCTAAAGAGCCAGCAGCATCAGGCCCTTCTCCAGAGGTGACTTTTTGAAGCCCTGGAGCGATAGGAGAATTCAGCCTTTAAAGTAGTTTACAGCATTCTGTTGGGCTTCTGTACTGGGGTGGAGTTACCCCTTGCCTTACCTGTTTTAACAAAGTAATATTAACTCAACCTAGTGAGAGGTGTATATTCAACCGGCTCCATCTACGGAGAGGACTCCTTTGTGAAGCGGACAGTACCCAATACACACAAAACCAGCTTGAGAGCGACAGAGGCAGGTCTCTTCCCTCCTGACTGACAGGAGGAAGTTCATCCCATTGCATGACCTGCCTTAACTCCCAGACCTTAAGCACATGATTTCCAGTACAGATACATCATTATCTGTGTAATTACCAGACAATTAAACAAAATCTGTCCAAATGCTTTTCAACGATTGTGATGACCAGTGGGCTCTGGGCAGAGCCCTCCCATGCCACCCTTTGTAAACTTAACCTGTACGCGTCCGACCCAGGGTATCCCTGTAAAATGCCAGCAACTCTGTGCCTTCTATGGGTCCTGGCTTGCACCTCACCCTGTACTCTGACTCTGTGGACTCTTCCACTGGCTAATCCGTATGCGTCAGCTTGGAACCCTCCTGCCCGGACACTGCATCTGCCACCACATTCTCTTTGTCTTTAATATGGACAATTTCCATGTCATAGTCCTGAAGCGCTGTGCTCCAGGGTATCCCTCTGGTACCTTTTTTCCCCTGTAGCTTTGCATGGAGGGTGTAATCTTGGCAGTTCAACCTGGCGAGGAAAATACCTCTTTGCGGTGCTTTGAAAGGGCCAGCATTTCCTGCTTTCAGTGTGGATTTTAACCCGCCCTCAAATCAGTGCTTTCTAGGGGATTCTCTGCCCTGCTCTCCCTGACCAAATCCAAGGTTTCTTCACCAGCACAACAAATTCAAATTCAAATTCAATTTACTGCCCTCTCCCTTTCAGAATTCTGCTGCTGGGCTTCCTTACGTCATGTGTGATGGCATTCACCCCTTCAATCCCATCAAACGGTCCTTCCTATAATTCTGCCTTTTGTTTTCCTCACTGGGGTCAGCACGAACATCAAATCAGCCGTCTCAAACAACCATTCTCCAGTACTCCCATCACACCAAACATGCTGAGTTTCTGGCTTTTTCCAAGGGTCTGTCGCTCTCAATTCCTCATTACCTGTAAATTCTCCTTAAAATGAGTGACGTACTCTCTTAGATGCCGCTCTCTTTCCTCAGCACGGCCCTCCCCAGAGCCTCCAATCAAATCCAAGGCTCCCCTCGCCTGCTTCCCATACAGGAGATCAAAGGGGGCAAAGCCAGTAGATTCCTGGAGGGTCCCCTGCTGGCCACGGTAGAAGTTCCGGGTCCCACAACTGGGAGCTGCGAGGTCCCCTTGCTACCCACGGCAGCTGAGAACTCTGGCCCTGCCACCTTTGGGCTGAAGTGGAAAGTGTCACAGAGGTCTGTGGAAGTCACAGATTCCGTGGTCTCTGAGACATAATCTTAGCCTTAATGATAATGTATTTATTTTTGTGTATTGGTACAGTACATAGACAATAAAAACTACTGTCTGATTCTTTGAGGTGCCACCTTAACTTTCACCCAAACCTCTAACATCCCCATAGTGTCCTCCTGTATAACCTTTAAGTAAACTCATTCATAGGTACTGAAAACAACAGTGGACTGAGAATAGTCATAATAGAAATATGGATAGTGCAGTGACTTTATGGCATGAAACATCTTCAGAAAGACATAAAACTGCTTTTCTGACTATAAAAAACTTATAGTGGTGGTTGGTTTTCCGTCACCCCCCAGTTAGACTCTGGCTAGAATAGCAGCCACCTCTCTCAATGACACATCAGAGAACAAACGGGACTCAAGAGTAAACAAAGAATGAATTTACTGCTGAGGTGGTTTATCGAGCAATGAAATTACCAGCAGAGCATCTGACTCTGTATAAGCAGAAGCCACCCTTTCTCTAGCCTTTTTATGAGGGACACAGGCATTTGGCGGGGCTAGGTTGTAAGATTTCTGGGGTTTGCCTTTTGCATTGTGATTTTAGGTTTCTAAGAAGAGTATGGAATATTGTTTGCTCCCTGGTACAATATTCTGGTTGGCATCTACCTGATCATTTCTCCTGCTGAATCCTGCCAAGCGAATTACAATTATGCCCCTTTCAAGGTGAAGGATTATCGCAGTATGGCGGAAGCTATGTAGTGACAGCTGATAAGAGGCGTCCTGCATGTTGGCAGGGGGTTCGACCTGATGAGCCTTGCAGTGCCTTCTAACCCCCAGGTCCGATGACATGTATTTGAAAGAAGCCTTATTAAGGGTGCAGGAACAAACCACCTCAAAGTGCAGAAAGATTAGCAAATATGGCAGGTGACCAACTTGGCTAAACAGAGAAATCTTCAGTGAGCTTAAACGCAAAAAGGAAGCTTACAAGAAATGGAAACTTGGACAGATGACTAGGGAGGAGTCTAAAAATATTGCTCAAGTCTGCAGGCATGTTGATTACCAAAACATGACTGGAGTTGTGAAGGGATGTGTAAGGTAACAAGAAGGTTTCTATTGGTAGCAAAAAGGAGAAGATCAAGGAAAGTGTGGGAGCCTTCATGAATGAGGGAGGCAACCAAGTGAGAGATGATGTGGAAAAAGCTGAAGTACTCAATGCTTTTTTTGCCTCGGTCGTCCCAGACAAGGTCACCTCCCAAACTGCTGTCCTGGGCAGCACAGTATGGGGAGGAGGTGAGCAGTCCTCAGTGGTAAAAGAACAGGTTAAGGATTATTAAGAAAAGGTGGACATGCTCAAGTCCACGCGTCCAGATCTAATGAGTCTGAGGTTCCTGAGGGAATTGGCTGAGTGATTGCAGAGCCATTGGCCATTATCTTTGAAAAGTCACAGCGATCGGGGGTGGTCCTGGATGACTGGAAAAAGGCAAATATAATGCCAATCTTTAAAAAGGGGAAGAAGGCGAACCCAGGGAACTACAGACCGGTCGTGGATTGGATGAATGGACAATAAGGTGGATAGAAAGCTGGCTAGATAGTCGGGCGCAAGTGGTAGTGATGAACGTCTGGATGTCTAGCTGGCAGCCAGTATCAAGCAGAGTGCCTCAGGGGTCAGTCTTGGGACCGGTTTTGTTCAACATCTTCATTAATGGTCTGGATGATGGGATGGATTGCACCCTCAGCAGGTTTGCAAATGACACTAAACGGGGGAGAGGTAGATACCCTGGAGGGTAGGGATAGGGTCGAGAGTGACCTAGACAAATTGGAGGATTGGGGCAAAAACATGTGATGAGGTTCAACAAGGACAAGTGCAGACTTCTGCACTTAGGACAGAAGAATCCCATGCTCCACAAGAGGCTGGAGACCGACTGGCTAAGCCACAGTTCTTCAGAAAATGACCTGGGGATTACAGTGGATAAGAAGCTGGATATGAGTCAACAGTGTGCCCTTGTTGCCAAGAAGGCTAAGGGCCTATTGGGCTGCAGTAGTAGGAGCATTGCCAGCAGATCGAGGGAAGTGATCATTCCCCTCTCTTCCGCACTGGTGAGGCCACATCTGCAGTATTGTGTCTAGTTTTGCCCCCCCCCCCCATAGAAATTACGTGGAAAAATTGGAGGAAGTCCAGCGAAGAGCAACAAATATGATCAGGGGGCTGGGACACATGATTAATAAGGTGAGGCTGAGGGATCTGGGATTGTTTAGTCTGCAAAAGAGAAGAGTAAAGGGGGATTTGATAGCAGCCTTCAACTATCTGAAGGGGGGTTCCAAAGAGGATGGAAAGAGGTCCGTCTTCACAAAGGCCCATGTTTGAAAGTTTAATATTTGACTACAGTTGTTCATTGGCATCATAGAATCCCCCAGCCAAAGGGTGAATTTCAGCCATAAGGTCCTGACAAGAAACACGCTGGAGGCAATGGAAAGTTTCCCATGAATTTCGAAGGGAATTGGGTCTGACCCATTGGGAATGCGGGTGGTGAGAATGCAGAAAAATGGCTCCCTCCTTTCTGACAGGGTGAGAATGAACTGCCCAATGTCCCTAACCACGACCAGCATGAATTGAAAGGAACAAACTGGATTCCTTTCATGACACCCACTTGTGCTACTTGTGGCAACTTAGAGACGATACCTTAGAGACAAATTAGTCTCTAAGGTGCCACAAGGACTCCTCATTGTTTTCCTGATGCAGACTAACACGGCTACCACTCTGAAATCTCCACTTGGGATACAGATGCCGCTCAGAGTCACCTTGACATTCATTCTCGTTGTTGCACCATTGAAGTCAATGGAATGGCACGAGGAACGCAGTTGACCCGTACCATTTGAAGATGAAAGAAAGATGAAGAGTGCAATCTGCATGTCACGCCCTCTCAGGCTCAGAATAACCTAATAATCACAATCCCAGAGGAAAACAGCTGCATCCAAGGAGGATTTTACAAGGCAATCAAGTTTGTTTAGTAACTAATTAGAACCGCCTCTACAAATAGCATCTCAGATCCTCCAGGCAGTCCTAGGAACCGTATAAAAGCGCTCACCACTCAGGGATTTTCTAAAATCTTCTGTGGACTTCATCTCCTCGGTGAACTGGGTAAATCCAATTCCACTCAATCGATTTGAACACTAGAGATGTAACTTTAGAAAGTCATTTAGCCATTTTTCACTTCGGTGGATTTGGAAGAAACTTTCCCAGGTTAGTATAGAAAGGACCAATTCAGTGGTCTTTTACTTTCTTCTCAAGCAGCTGTTACTCCTCTCTCTTGGAGACAGGAGAATGGATTAAGCTGACAAGTGGTGAGATCCAGCGTAGCAAGTCTTGTGATTTGTTTGGAGAAAACTAAAGTTTTCTCTTTATTCATCAGCAAGTATTTTTGACTCACAAGCTTTGGGAAATTAAAGAACTACACTGTGATACCAGGTTTCAGAGTAGCAGCCCTGTTTGTCTTTATTCGCAAAAAGAAAAGAAGTACTTGTGGCACCTTAGAGACTAACAAATTGATTTGAGCATAAGTTTCGTGAGCTACGGCCGATGAATTGTAGCTTACGAAAGCTTATGCTCAAATCAATTTGTCAGTCTCTAAGGTACCACAAGTACTCCTTTTCTTTTTACTGTGGTACCAGAATCCAGTGGTTTGCATGCAGAGGTTAAATCCTCAAATGACAGGAAGTTATTACCGTGATCCCAGCCCTGTTCTCTTTTAGTAATGTCTAAAATGGACACAGAATCCCAGGGTTGAAGGGGCCACTTGGGAGGCAAGTTTCATGAGAGTGGACAAGAAGTGTAGAAAGAGGATATAGGAAGAAATACATGGCCATGAGGACAGGGACTTAATCCACTCCTCCTTTCTCTCTTTGCCACAAGAGCTTCGAAGCCTTTCTTCCACCAGCCCTTGTACCTTCTCTTTATTCTAGTCCCTGGTGTGTCTTTCAGGTTTACCTCCACCCCTGAAAGATGAGTTTCTCCAGCCTGTGCAATCCAGAATGCGGGGTGGCCCGGCCCAGTCCAGTCACTGGCAGCTACAACGTGCCGTGCGTTCGGCAGTGCCCTGACTCCGAAGTGCTGATCAGACCCTCACCGGTTGTCGTGACCCTCCCGGGACCAATTCTCAGCACTTTCCCTCAGCACACTGGAGTGGGAGCCATAGGAGCACCTGTGGTCGGAGCCGGTTTTGGGGGCTCATTCGGTTTGGGGGGATTGTACGGCTCTGGAGGACATTATGGAGGATTGTCTGGTTTAGGGGGATATGGTGGTTATGGGGGATATGGTGGTTCCCTGGGCGGTTATGGTTCCGGGGGAATATGTGGTTCCGGGGTATCTCGCCATAGGTACCTCAGTGGAAGCTGTGGGCCATGTTAAACCCAGCAGGAAGATCCGTGGATGAAGGAAGAACCAGGAATTGAACAGCAAGAAACAGATTCACCCCTGACCTTTTGGGCATGGCTTTCAGAAGTGCTGTGCAAACTTGGCTCCAGTTGAGCTCAGTGGGAGCTGTGCGTGCTCAGCACCATGGTCTGATAGCCCTGCTGCATTTCTAATGTTACGCTTTATGACTCTTTCTGCCAAGGCTTTGCCAGCCAAGTGCTGATTCTCGCTTTCACCTGTGGACTCATTCTGAATAACACGCAGGCTGTTTATACTAATTCCGCAGTTTAAAGAAAATAGGGGCCTTAAGACAGGCATCAGTTACATTTATTATCATTTTAAGTCCCTTGAGCATGGGAAAAAGTGACCTTGCTGTGAAGCACAATTAGACCCCGTCTGTTCTATCCTTTCCATCAATAAGTATCCTTAGATTGTCGCTTTGACCTTCTCTGTGGCAGACATTTAATTGAGAAGTTGAGCAGTCCTCTACTTCTGTATTGCATTGTCTCACTTCCCACCGACTGAGGGAATAAAAGTCACTGAAAATGGTTGCGAAGGGGACATGTTTGTCCACCTCTGCAGCTGCAACAAGAAAAAAGCACATCTTGTGTGAAGAACGTCCCATTGAGGTGGGTGATCGGTCACAGCCTTTCTTGAAAAACTGAAATTACGTTCTTTCTGCTCTCGTATTTTTCCTGTACCTGTATATTGCAAATGTCACGCGCATTAAAAATGCTGATGCATCATAATATCCGTCTTCTGGTTCTCTTTGTTCCTCCCTCCTTCTTTAAACATTGCCCTTGACACAATTCATCCCTGAAGAGCCAGCAGCATCACTTCTCAAGAGGTGACTTTTTGAAGCCCTGGAGCGATAGGAGAATTCAGCCTTTGAAGTCGTTTACAGCATTCTGTTGGGTTTCCGTACTGGGGTGGAGTTCCCCCTTGCCTTACCTTTTTTAACAGAGTTATGTTAATGCAACCTCGTGAGAGGTGTAAATTCAATCAGCTCTCCTCCTTGACTTGACCAACTTTACACTCACTTTGCAATGCTGGAGATGAGCTGACAAGATTTAGGGCAATGGGGCAAAAATCGTTCAGCTTCACATTGAGATTTTGGATTTCATTGCACCAAGAAAACTCAGTTCAAGTCATCTTCTTCTGACTCTCTGCCCACATGTGTTCATCTACTGGCCAACAGAAACCCCCACTCTTTGGTGAAATGACAGGACCAAAAGTTGATTTCACAAGGATTTTGCAAACACAACTGACTGCCTCACTTCTGCCCTCCTCACTTCTGCCCTTAGAGAAAAACGAAACTACACCAAAGTCATCTACAGGAGTCATGAAAGACAATGGAGGAAATAATTAAGGAATCAAATTTCCAGACACCTAGAAGATAAGAAGCTGATAAGTAACAGCATGGATATATGAAAAACAAGATCTGTGAAAACAACCTAATCAATTTCTTTTAAGGATTGAAAAGCCTTGTGGATAGTGGGCAAGCAGTAGAAGGTGTCTATCTTAATTTTCCGTAAGGCTTTTGATACCCTCTTGCCTGACCTTCTCATAAACAAACTAGGAAAATACATCTTAGATGGGGCTAGGATAAAGTGGGTCCATAACTGGTTGAAGACCATTCCCAGAGAGTATTTAGCAGGGGTCCACACTCCAACTGGAAGGGCACATCAAGTTGCGTCCCACGGGGATCAGTTCTGGGTCCCATTCTGTTCAATATCTTCATCAATGATTTAGATCGTAGCACGGAGAGTACACTTATAATGTTTGCAGATGATACCTAGCTGGGAGGAGTCTCAAGGCTGTGGAGGATAGCAATAGGCCCACCTCAACCCCCAAGGCTTCGGAGGACGTCCCTGGAGCATGCAACCCTGCTCCACTGGACACTCGCATATTTCGCTGCTCAAGAAGGAACAGCCCAGCCCACCTTACCAGCTCCACCTGACATCAGGGCACCACTTCACACACAGCCCTTAGGCATGTTTAGAGTGAAAACAAGCAGAGTTAATTTAACAAAGAGAGTCAAATAGGAGCAATTAGGAATACTGGAAACCAATGGTTACATATCAGATAAAAGAAGTACTCACATTGTAAAACCTGGACGTATGTAACTCACACTCACCCAGAGTCCTTGCAGTGTTCTGCAGCCAGAACTCTCCTACAGACCGCCCAGTTTCCTCAGCATGGCCCTCCCCAGAGCCTCCAATCAAATCCAAGGCTCCCCTAGCCTGCTTTCCATACGGGAGATCAAAGGGAGCAAAAGCCAGTAGATTCTTGGGGAATACTTCTGTCCGCACTGAGCAAATAATGAAGAAAAACGTCCCAATCAGTCTCATGCCAGGGGACATATGTTCTTATCATAGCTTTTAAAAGTTCCATTAAATCTTTCTGCAAACCCATTTGTTTCTGGGTTATAGGGAGCAGCATTTATATGCTTTGCTCCACATCATTCCCGTGGCTTTTGAAAGACTACAGACATGGAATTTGCATCACAGTCTGTCAAGATTTCTGTGGGAATAACTAATCTGTAAAAATGGCAAATAAAGCCGGAGTCACTGGAAAATGTATTCCAGAGCTTATTTAACATTAGAGTTCCTTTTTTCCTAATATCATTGTTGCTAGGCAGATTTAGCACTCCCCATCCAGAAGCTTCTGGAATTGGGTGTGGTAGTTTTGAGTCTGCTCCATGTCAAGGTTCCTCCCCCACTCTCAACTCTAGGGTAGAGATGTGGAAATATAAAGGGAAGGGTAAGCCCCTTCAAAATCCCTCCTGGCCAGAGGAAAAATCCTCTCACCTGCAAAGGGTTAAGAAGCTAAAGGTAACCTCGCTGGCACCTGACCAAAATGACCAATGAGGAGACAAGATACTTTCAAAAGCTGGGAGGAGGGAGAGAAACAAAGGGTCTGTGTCTGTCGGTACGCTTCTTTTGCTGGGGATAGACCAGGAATGGAGTCTTAGAACTTTTAGTAAATAATCTAGCTAGCTATGCGTTAGATTATGATTTCTTTAAATGGCTGAGAAAACAACTGTGCTGAATAGAATGACTATTTCTGTCTGTGTGTCTTTTTTGTAACTTAAGGTTTTGCCTAGAGGGATTCTCTATGTTTTGAATCTAATTACCCTGTAAGGTATCTACCATCCTGATTTTACAGAGGTGATTCCTTTACTTCTATTAAAAGTCTTCTTGTAAGAAAACAGAATGCTTTTTCATTGTTCTCAGATCCAAGGGTTTGGGTCTGTGGTCACCTATGCAAATTGGTGAGGATTTTTACCAAACCTTTCCCAGGAAGTGGGGTGCAAGGCTTGGGAGGATTTGGGGTGGGGGGGAAAGAAGTGTCCAAACTACGTTTCCCAGTAAATCCAGTTAGAGTTTGGTGGTGGCAGTGGATATTCCAAGGACAAAGGATAAAATTAATTTGTACCTTGGGGAAGTTTTAACCTAAGCTGGTAGAAGTAAGCTTAGTGTGAGTGTGAGTCACCAACTTTTCTGGTAACGTGATCGTGGGGAAGAGTCATTTACATGTTGCTCTTCTCAGTAAGAGAGTTGGGTTTTGAAAATTGATATACTTCACGGGGTGGTTGGTTAACCAATTCTCTGACTGGCTAAGCGTGATTTCAGCAGAGGAGGAGGAAGAGTCTGCACAGATTCCAACTGAAGATTCCTGCAGGAAAGTGGAGGGAAGATGTTGCTTTTGACTCGGCAGACTGTCTAGATTTAGTGATCAGAGACTTTACCTGAGACTCCGGTAAACTCAAGCTTAGCTTTCAGTTCTGCTGTGACGCTGGTAAGCCAAGTGCCAACTCTGGTAAGCCAAGTGCCAGCTGAGAACTGACAAACTCTCAGCTGGAAGCCAGGCCAATTCACTTCTTTGCAAGAATAAAGGAAACTGATGGTTGAATGGATAAGAATCTATTTGGTGTTGAAATGTCCTGACAACTAATGGGATGGTGCATGCATTGATTTCACCTATCTGTACCCAGTTAGAATGCAATAGCAAACATTTACATTGTGTATACCCCTGTAACTACATAACCCATCCAATGAGAAAGAAGCCTTGAGTCATGCAAATGAAGAAATTAAAGAGGAAGGTGTGAATTCTTCTGCATTTGAAGACAAGTGGCCTTGAATGTTTTCGTCAAAGACCTGACATGCATTCTTCTCTCTCTGCCATCAGAGAAAGAGCCCACATAGGCTGTGACTCTGTCAGCTTCTTTTCTGTGAGAAGAAACTATAAGTATGGACACAAGGAAAAATTTTTTGTCTCTGGACAGGTTGGATTCTCACAGGCAGAATAACTGAATGAGATGGAGAGTTACTCTGGGTTGCCCTAAAAGACTTTTGGGAAACTGCCAGTTTCCCATATCTCCGCTACCTTTAGCAATTATAGACTGTGACTAACCTGTACATATATTTTTATCTGCTATAACATCTCAATAACTCCCCTTCCTTTTTCTTAGCTAATAAACTTGAGTTAGAATTGACTGTAGAATTGACTCTCAGCGTTGTCTTTGGTGGGAGACCTGGGATGCAAATCGACCAGGGTGAGCGTGGGACTGGTTGTAACATGAGTATTTTGTGATTTTTCCTGGAAGTCACCACCATTTATCACACAGTCCAGCTTGCCTGGCAGCCACGATAGATTGGAGTCTCTAAGGGGACTGTCTGTAACTCCATTATAAAACTACCGTAGTACTTTGGGAGTTCACACTTGGTACTGGGTTGGTGAAATCTAATTATAGAACATACCACTAGCTAGCGTCTCCGCCCTGCTTTTTGATACTCTGCCCTGAGGACACCGCGAATGGTGATGAGTCTCTCCAGACAGCATCTCATGTGCATTCAATTTTTTTCCAAAGTGAAGTACTGTGCAGTTGTCTTTACCTTTCTCCTTTTCCCTCTCTTTAATAAGAGTCTCTTTGTCTCTTTGACAGCTGTGAGCCCATGACCAGCAAGACAGCTAAAAGTAGTACCCGAAAGAAAACTCTGGCTGGTATAAGTAATTGGTGTCTCAGCGATAGGGGAATCTGTATTCATGTAAACCATCCATGGACCCAGTTCTATTCATATATTACCAGCAGAGGTCTGTTTAGGCAGGGGTTCTCACAACAACCTTTTTGCTCACCTCAGAGTGCAACCGCTCATTCTTAGAATCACAGAATATCAGGGTAGGAAGGGACCTCAGGAGGTCCTCTAGTCCAACCCCCTGCTCAAAGCAGGATCAATCCCCAACTAAATCATCCCAGCCAGGGGTTTGTCAAGCCTGATCTTGCAAATTTCAAAGGAAGGGGATTCCACCACCTCCCTAGGTAATGCATTCCAGTGCTTCACCAGCCTCCTAGTGAAAAAGTTTTTCCTAATATCCAACCTAAACCTCCCCCACTGCAACTTGAGACCATTACTCCTCATTCTCTCATCTGCTACCACTGAGAACAGTCTAGATCCATCCTCTTTGGAACCCCCCCTTCAGGTAGTTGAAGGCTGCTATCAAAATCCCCCCTCACTCTTCTCTAAACAAGAGACTAAACAGACTAAACAAGACCAATTCCCTCCGCCTCACCTTATCAGTCATGTGCCCCAGCCCCCTCAGCATTTTTGTTGCTCTTCGCTGGACTTTCCAATTCCAATTTCTCCACATAATTTATATAGGGGGGGCCCCAAAACTGGACACAATACTGCAGATGTGGCCTCACCAGTGCGGAAGAGAGGGGAATGATCACTTCCCTCGATCTGCTGGCAATGCTCCTACTAATGCAGCCCAATAGGCCCTTAGCCTTCTTGGCAACAAGGGCACACTGTTGACTCATATCCAGCTTCTCGTCCACTGTAATCCCCAGGTCGTTTTCTGCAGAACTGTGGCTTAGCCAGTCGGTCCCCAGCCTCTTGTGGAGCATGGGATTCTTCTGTCCTAAGTGCAGAAGTCTGCACTTGTCCTTGTTGAACCTCATCAGATTTCTTTTGTCCCAATCCTCCAATTTGTCTTGGTCACTCTCGACCCTATCCCTACCCTCCAGCATATCTACCTCTCCCCCAGCTTAGTGTCATTTGCAAACCTGCTGAGGGTGCAATCCTCCCATCATCCAGATCATTCATAAAGATGTTGAACAAAACCGGTCCCAAGACTGATCCCTGAGGCACTCTGCTTGATACTGGTTGCCAGCTAGACATCCAGACATTGATCAGTACCCGTAACAATCTAGCCAGCTTTCTATCCACCTTAAAGTCCATTTATCCAATCTATGAGCGGTCTATAATTCCCCAGGTTCTCCTTCTTCCCCTTTTTAAAGATGGTCACTATATTTGCCTTTCTCCAGTCATCCAGGACCTCCCCCGAAAGCTGTGACTTTTCAAAGATAATGGCCTTTGGCTCTGCAATCACTCAGCCAATTCCCTCAGCATCCTCGGACGCTTAGATCTGGACCCATGGACTTGTGCATGGCCAGCTTTTCTAAATAATCCTTAACCTGTTCTTTTACCACTGAGGGCTGCTCACCTCCTCCCCATACAGTGCTGCCCAGGACAGCAGTTTGGGAGCTGATCTTGTCTGGGACGACCGAGGCAAAAAAAGCATTGAGTACTTCAGCTTTTTCCACATCATCTCTCACTTGGTTGCCTCCCTCATTCATGAAGGCTCCCACACTTTCCCTGAGCTTCTCCTTTTTGCTACCTATAGAAAAATTCTTGTTACCCTACACATCCCTTCACAACTCCAGTCATGTTTTGGCCTTCTTGATTACATGCCTGCAGGCTTGAGCAATATTTTTAGACTCCTCCCTAGTCATCTGTCCAAGTTTCCATTTCTTGTAAGCTTCCTTTTTGTGTTTAAGCTCACTGAAGATTTCTCTGTTTAGCCAAGTTGGTCACCTGCCATATTTGCTAATCTTTCTGCACTTCGGGGTGGTTTGTCCCTGCACCCTCAATAAGACTTCTTTCACATAAATGTCATCGGACCTGGGGGTTAGAAGGCACTGCAAGGCTCATCTGGTCGAACCCCCTGCTAAGATGCAGGACACCTCTTATCAGCTGTCACAACATAGCTTCCGCCATACTGCGATAATCCTTCACCTTGAAAGGGGCATAATTGCAATTCGCTTGGCAGGATTCAGCAGGAGAAATGATCAGGTAGAAGCCAACCAGAATATTGTACCAGGGAGCAAATAAAATTCCATACTCTTCTTCGAAACCTAAAATCACAATGCAAAAGGCAAACCCCAGAAATCTTACAACCTAGCCCCGCCAAATGCCTGTGTCCCTCATAAAAAGGCTAGAGAAAGGGTGGCTTCTGCTTATACAGAGTCACATGCTCTGCTGGTAATTTCATTGCTCGATAAACCACCTCAGCAGTAAATTCATTCTTTGTTTACTCTTGAGTCCCGTTTGTTCTCTGATGTGTCATTGAGAGAGGTGGCTGCTATTCTAGCCAGAGTCTAACTGGGGGGCGACGGAAAACCAACCACCACTATTAGTTTTTTATAATCAGAAAAGCAATTTTATGTCTTTCTGAATATGTTTCATGCCAAAAAGTCACTGCACTATCCATATTTCTATTATGACTATTCTCAGTCCACTGCTTTTTTCAGTACCTATGAATGAGTTTACTTAAAGGTTATACAGGAGGACACTATGGGGATGTTAGAGGTTTGGGTGAAAGTTAAGGTGGCACCTCAAACAATCAGACAGTAGTTTTTATTGTCTATGTACTGTACCAATACACAAAAATAAATACATTATCATTAAGGCTAAGATTATGTCCCAGAGGCCACGGAATCTCTGACTTCCACAGACCTCTGTGACACTTTCCACTTCAGCCCAAAGGTGGCAGGGCCGGAGTTCTCAGCTGCCGTGGGTAGCAAGGGGACCTCGCAGCTCCCAGGTGTGGGACCCAGAACTTCTACCGTGGCCAGCAGGGGACCCTCCAAGAATCTACTGGCTTTGCCCCCTTTGATCTCCTGTATGGGAAGCAGGCTAGGGGAGCCTTGGATTTGATTGGAGGTTCTGGGGAGGCTGTGCTGAGGAAAGAGGGCGGCATCTAAGAGAATACGTCACTCATTTTAAGGAGAATTTACAGGTAATGAGGAATTGAGAGTGACAGACCCTTGGAAAAAGCCAGAAACTCAGCATGTTTGGTGTGACGGGCGTACTGGAGAATGGTCATTTGAAATGGCTGATTTGGCGTTAGTGCTGACCCCAGTGAGGGAAAACAAAAGGCAGGATTATAGGAAGGACCGTTTGAGGGGATTGAAGGGGTGAATGCCATCACACATGACGTAAGGAAGCCCAGCAGCAGAGTAATGGTGCAAACCATGCATCTGAATAGATTAAAACTAATTCTAAAAGGGAGAGGGCAGTTAATTGAATTTCTTGTGCTGGTGAAGAAACCTTGGATTTGGTCAGGGAGAGCAGGGCAGAGAATCCCCTAGAAAGCACTGATTTGAGGGCGGGTTAAAATCCACGCCGAAAGCAGGAAACACTGGCCCTTTCAAAGCACCGCAAAGAGGTATTATCCTCGCCAGGTTGAAATGCCAAGATTACACCCTCCATGCAAAGCTACAGGGGAATAAAGGTACCAGAGGGATGCCCTGGAGCACAGCGCTTCAGGACTATGACATGGAAATTGTCCATATTAAAGGCAAAGAGAATATGGTGGCAGATGCAGTGTCCGGGCAGGAGGGTTCCAAGCTGACGCATACGGATTAGCCAGTGGAAGAGTCCACAGAGTCAGAGTAAAGGGTGAGGTGCAAGCCAGGACCCAGAGAAGGCACAGAGTTGCTGGCGTTTTACAGGGATACCCTGGGTCGGACGCGTACAGGTTAAGTTTACAAAGGGTGGCATGGGAGGGCTCTGCCCAGAGCCCAGAGCCCGCTGGTCATCACAATCGTTGAAAAGCATTTGGACAGATTTTGTTTAATTGTCTGATAATTACACAGATAATGATGTATCTGTACTGGAAATCATGTGCTTAAGGTCTGGGAGTTAAGGCAGGTCGTGCAATGGGATGAACTTGCTCCTGTCAGTCAGGAGGGAAGAGACCTGCCTCTGTCGCTCTCAAGCTGGTTTTGTGTGTATTGGGTACTGTCCGCTTCACAAAGGAGTCCTGTCCGTAGATGGAGCCGGTTGAATTTACACCTCTCACTAGGGTGAGTTAACATTACTTTGTTAGAACACGTAATGCAAGGTGGAACTCCACCCCAGTACGGAAACCCAACAGAATGCTGTAAACTACTTCAAAGGCTGAATTCTCCTATCGCTCCAGGGCTTCAAAAAGTCACCTCTGGAGAAGGGCCTGATGCTGCTGGCTCTTCAGGGATGAATTGTGTCTAGGGCAATGTTGAAAGAAGGAGGGAGGAACAAGGAGAACCAGAAGACGGATATTATGATGCATCAGCGTTTTTAATGCGAGTGACATTTGCAATACACAGGTACAGGAAAAATACAAGAGCAGAAAGAACGTAATTTCAGTTTTTCAAGAAAGGCTGCAACCGATCACCCACCTCAATGGGACGTTCTTCACACAAGATGTGCTTTTTTGTTCTTGCAGCTGCAGAGGTGGACAAACAAGTCCCCTTTGCAACCAATTTCAGTTACTTTTATTCCCTCAGTCGGTGGGAAGTGAGACAATGCAATACAGAAGGAGAGGACTGTTCAACTTCTCAATTAAACGTCTGCCTCAGAGAAGGTCAAAGTGAGAGGCTAAAGATACGCACTGATGGAAAGGATAGAACAGACGGGGTCTAATTCTCCTTCACAGCAAGGTCTCTTTTTCCCTTGCTCAAGGGACCTAAAATGATAATAAATATAACTGATGCCTGTTTTAAGGGCCCTATTTTCCTTAAACTGCGGAATTAGTGTAAACAGCTTGTGTGTTATTCAGAATGAGTCCACAGGTGAAAGCGAGAATCAGCACTTGTCTGGCAAAGCCTTGGCAGAAAGAGTCATAAAGCGTAACATTAGAAATGCAGCAGGGCTATCAGACCATGGTGCTGAGCACACACAGCTCCCACTGAGCTCAACTGGAGCCAAGTTTGCACAGCACTTCTGAAAGCCATGCCCAAAAGGTCAGGGGTGAATCTGTTTCTTGCTGTTCAATTCCTGGTTCTTCCTTCATCCACGGATCTTCCTGCTGGTTTTAGCATGGCCCACAGCTTCCACTGAGGTACCTATGGCGAGATATCCCAGAACCACATATTCCCCCATAACCATAACCACCCAGGGAACCGCCGAATCCCCCATAACCACCATATCCCCCTAAACCAGACAATCCTCCATAATGGCCTCCAGAGCCGTACAATCCCCCCAAACTGGATGAGCCCCCGAAACCGGCTCCGACCACAGGTGCTCCTATGGCTCCCACTCCAGTGTGCTGAGGGAAAGTGCTGAGAATTGGTCCCGGGAGGGTCACGACAACCAGTGAGGGTCTGATCAGCACTTCGGAGTCAGGGCACTGCCGAACGCATGGCACGTTGTAGCTGCCAGTGACTGGACTAGGCTGGGCCACCCCGCATTCTCGATTGCACCGGCTGGAGAAACTCATCTTTCAGGGATGGAGGTAAACCTGAAAGACACACCAGGGACTAGAGTAAAGAGAAGGTACAAGGGCTGGTGGAAGGAAGGCTTCGAAGCTCTTGCAGCCCATGAGAGAAAGGAAGAGTGGACTAAGTCCTTGTCTTCATGGCCATGTATTTCTTCCTATATTCTCTTTCTACACCTCTTGTTCACTCTCATGAAACTTCCCTCCCAATTGGCCCCTTCAACCCCTCTCAATGGCGTTGTCTGAAAAACACTGACTAGAAGAAGGCTCACGATTTCTATGCTGGGCCCCTGGGATTCTGTGTCCATTTTAGACATTACTCAAAGAGAACAGGGCTGGGATCACGATAATCGCTTCCTGTCGTTTGAGGATTTAACTTCTGCATGCAAACCACTGAATTCTGGTACCACACTAACAAGAAAAGGAGTACTTGTGCTACCTTAGAGACTGACAAATTGATTTGAGCATAAGCTTTCGTAAGCTACAACTCACTTCATCAGATGTAGCTCACGAAAGCTTATGCTGAAATCAATTGGTTAGTCTCTAAGGTGCCACAAGTACTCCGTTTCTTTTTGCGAATACAGACTAACACGTCTGCTACTCTGAAACCTGGTATCACAGTGTAGATCTCTGATTTCCCAAAGCTTGTGAGTCAACAATACTTGCTGATGAATAAAAAGAAAACTTTACTTTTCTCCAAACAAATCACGACGGACAAGCTCCTCAGCTGGGCTTCAGGTCCACTGACTTTCATGGAGCGACACTGAATTACATCATCTGAGGAGAAGCACCTTCAATGGGAATTTCTCCTGAGAAGAACTCAAGAATTGCTACACTGGATCTCACCACTTGTCAGCTTACTCCATTCTCCTGTCTCCAAGAGAGAGGAGTAACAGCTGCTTGAGAAGAAAGTAAAAGACCACTGAATTGGTCCTTTCTGGACTAACCTGGGAAAGTCGCTTCCTAATCCACCAAAGTGAAAAATGGCTAAATGACTTTCTAAAGTTACATCTCTAGAGTTCAAATCGATTGAGTTGAATTGGACTTACCCAGTTCACTGAGGAGATGAAGTCCGCAGAAGATTTTAGAAAATCCCTGAGTGGTGAGCGCTTTTATACAGATCCTAGGACTGCCTGGAGGATTTGCGATGCCATTTGTGGAGGCGGTTCTAATTAGTTACCAAACAAACTTGATTGCCTTGCAAAATCCTCCTTGGAGGCAGCTGTTTGCCTCTGGGATTTTGATTATTAGGTTATTCTGAGCCTGAGAGGGCGTGACATGCACATTGCACTCTTCATCTTTCTTTCATCTTCAAATGGTACGGGTCAACTGTGTTCCTCGTGCCATTCCATTGACTTCAGAGATGCTACAATGAGAATGAATGTCCGGGTGACTCTGAGTGGCATCTGTATCAGAAGTGGCAGATTTCAGAGGGGTAGCCGTGTTAGTCTGCATCAGCAAAACAACGAAGAGTCCTTGTGGCACCTTAGAGACGAATTTGTCTCTAAGGTGTCGTCACTAAGTTGCCACAAGTAGCACAAGTGGGTGTCATGAAAGGAATCCAGTTTGTTCCTTTCAATCCATGCTGGTCGTGGTTAGGGACATCGGGCCGTTCATTCTCACCCTGTCAGAAAGGAGGGAGCCATTTTTCTGCATTCTCACCACCCGCATTCCCAATGGGTCAGACCCAATTCCCTTCGAAATTCATGGGAAACTTTCCATTGCCTCCAGCAATGTTTTTTGTCAGGACCTTACGTCTGAAATTCACCCTTTGGCTGGGGGATTGTACGATGCCAATGAACAACTGTAGTCCAATATTAAATGTTCAAACATGGGCCTTTGTGATGGCCATCTGCCCAGGGGTGAATCTTACCCTCTGGTGAGTCAAGCTTCACCTAACATTGGACCTGTACTTGGGTCACCAATGCCCTCTCAAAGGGCTGCCTAGATCTGGTTTGCTGATGGGTCAAGGGGAGGGATGGCGGAAAGAGGAAGGAAGCAGTGCTCTTTTATCTCAGGATCTCTCCATCCAGGAGCAGCCAAGAAAAGGACGTCTTGTGAGAAAGCACAGCTGACGGAGCCCAGCAATGAGCAGAGGAGAGAGGAAAATCACACATTCTTGAGGAAGGAGGAGATGGTTGTGGGATGGGATTTGACATTAACTTTGACCAGCCATAAGGCATGCTGCACAAAACATTCCTGCCAGAACCAGCATGCTGTGTAAAGTGTAACAGATTTCTGCATGGGTGGGTTCCATAGCCGGGGAATGAGGCGGAGGAGTCCCCTGTTTTCCCTATTTTTTCACAGTTATTTTTAGTAAAAGTCAGAGACAGGTCACTGGCTTCCATGAGTCTTTGTTCATTGACCTTGACCCTTGACCTCTCCCTGAGTTTTACTAAAATTAACCATGACCAAATCTTAACCTTAATTATCCTTAGTCTAGAATATCCTAACTCAAATCATCCGAAAAAAATCAAAACAGTAGGAGGCACAAATATGCTTGCTCAGCCAGAGCCCTAAAATGCCCAGTTCTCGCTCTGGCCACAGGCTGAATTGTAAAGTTGTTCCCTTTTACACTGTGTTACCAGACAAGGCTAGTAACATGTAACTTGTTCCAAGATGTTTGCATCCTTGGATCGAAGCATGAAGAATAAAGAGCTGGCTAATGTTATGATCCACTTTCACTGTCCTTATCCATGAGAATGATACTTCTCCAGACGAATTAGAAGTCTGTCCATTTCTATCATTTCCATGACTGTGGTGTAAGGGACTGCGGAAGACTTTGTTACGGCCTAGCTAGGGAACTTCTGCTTTCTCGAGGCTGCCCGGTCACTGTAGGACATGGAGAACCAACTGTAACCGGTTTTAGGCCGGTTTTGTCTGCCTTGCATGGCCCGTTGCCAGGTAGCGGAAAGCCCCCTTCGGAAAGTACCTAATTATATATTCACGAGCTGTTTCTGTGTACTGCTTATTATGGCTCACTGGTTGCCCCTTTGTCGGACTCCGTCCCAGGCAAAGCTCCGGTGTGCTGGGTTCTCCGCCTCCGTGACAGCAACGTTTGGAGTCCCCGTTGCGGGTGTGTCACTGACCTTCAATAAAGCCAATAACTCGCTGCTTAGCTGCGTGTGGGTCTCGTTTTCCAGAGTACCTCTGCTGGCCTGCGGTGCTTCAATCACCTTGGCCGAGAACATTTGGTCGCATTGGAAATCTCAATATATCATTCCAGCCTCAAAAACTTGCTTTAAGACATCGCACCCGTTGGGCTGAAGTCACCAGGTGCACTGAGTGAGCTACTTTCTCTTTCTTTGGAATCACATCTCTCTAATGGGTCAGAGTAACCCAATGGTAATGAATTCCTTCAGGTTTGTGAAACAAGGCACAGGGTAGCTTATTTCTCTAACATTGCCTTCTTTATACATGAGGATAATAATGGTCCAAAGGAATTATAAGTGTGTACATTTCAAGCTTGTTCATGTGTGGTGTAGTAATACAAATCTCTTTCTTCAATTAGAATGGGTAAAATTTTGATAAAAGAGAATTTAATTCTGCTCAAGTGGAAATACCCACCATGGAGCCAACACCTTCAAAGAAAGGGAGTTAAAGTGCATGGCAAGACTCTAGATGGCTGATCATTGTTCATACTTAGATGAGAAGATGTTTATCCCCAAAGTTCCCCCCCAAAAAACATCAAAACAAAATAAAAAAGATCCAGTATGAGCCTCTCCAAGAGTTACTCTCAGGTTAGTGATGTCTTTGGAAGCCATGAATAGTAAGAATCCAGTAGGGTTCAAGAGATAGAGGTTAGTGTTTGGCATGAGTAGTCCCAGCTATTGGGGTTCATTTCTGACTCTGCCAATCACACCCTGTCTGACCGTCACCTGAATGTGCCTCCGTTTCCCCCCATGGCAAACAGGTAGAATTGTAACATGCAGGGTGGATTGTCTGAAGCTTCCTCTGATCTAAGCATTTCAAAGCACTTCACAAAACACACCTCATGTTTTATATGGCCAAAGAGGTGTATTATTAGAATCGTAGTAACTTTTTACTAGGCTTAGATGTTCCAATATTGAAGATTGGCTTCACTTTAAAAATGCATGTCAAGGTCTCAGATGTCAGTCCAGGGCTCAGTTCATGAGTCCTAGCCTCTGAAATTGGGGCTCTTTGATTTTCATTCAATGAACCTTTGCATTTCCCTTTTGTACATATTTTCAAGTTGACGGGTAGATGCTGATCCAGTGTAAAGGAGGACAGTTCCATCAACTTGAGATTGAAGGAAGGCACTTTAGCCAACCTGGGTTAGAGAAAACCTTTCTGCACCTCTACCCACAGCTGCTGATATCGAATATACAGAGTAATCAATGGGAACCATCAGCCACTGCAGCTCCATCCAATGAGTATGCAAGAGAACTGGGTCTTGTGAGAGACTTCAGCTAATTAAGAAAAGAAAAAAGCACAAGACAGACAGAGTTAAAGAGAACTTCTTTTATGGCCATATTGCTGTGGGATGAATTGCAAGTCTGACCAACCTAGGGCATTCTGCAAGACCGTTCTCCAACAAAAAGAAAAGGAGGACTTGTGGCACCTTAGACACTAGCCAATTTATTTGAGCATAAGCTTTCGTGAGCTACAGCTCACTTCATCGGATGCATTCTGTGGAAAGTGTAGAAGATCTTTTTATACACACAAAGCATGAAAAAATACCTCCCCCCACCCCACTCTCCGGCTGGTAATAGCTTATCTAAAGTGATCACTCTCCTTACAATGTGTATGATAATCAAGTTGGGCCATTTCCAGCACAAATCCAGGTTTTCTCCCCCCCCCCCCCAGATATGATCATCTTTTTATATGTTTGTATCGCCTTTGTATTATGAGTTATAGATACGTACGTATGTCTCTGTTTCAAACTTGATTGTGATTGTGAAATGGGATCGTGCTGTGCTTCAGCGTGTGCCAATGCCCTGGTCACGGTGGCGAGATGGGCACAGAGAAGGGTGTGAGGAACAGACTGGCTGGGTCACAGCCCTGCATGCGACAAGCACAGGTCACAATGGACATGCGTCTTTGCCAGTGGATACCCCACCAGCAGCCCCAATGCAGCTCTGCACCCACTGGTCTCTTCACCTGGACAGTCAATGGCCTGTATTTTTAGCTGACTTGGCACAAGTGAAAATTGTCCCGAGCCCAAAATTAGAGGCCTTTGAAAAGAGAAGCCCGGGTGTGCCCAGCATCATGGGCCAGGCCGTGCTGCAGGTGTCGGCTCCCTGGCGTGTGAGTGTACCTTGCTCGCTGGGTAATGGAGCGTAATTCCAGTGAGTCGCAGGGAGGCTCCTTACCCTGTTCTCTGGAACAAGGATTGAATCAGGCTGGGGCAGGAAGAAGGAAGGACAGGGCCCAGTCACAGGATCACACAGCTAAAGGAGGGAGCTGGGTGCTGACCAATCTGCTGAGTGCTGACCAAAACATTCCCTGTGCCAGGCTTTGCCCTCGGGCACCCTCTAGCAGCCCCTCACCCCTGAGCTCAACCCTGGCTCCTCCCTCATCCTCCTTGGCCCCCTTCTGTCCCTGCCTCCAGAAGTGTGATCCCCGTGCACCCATGCAGTCAGTTACCACCCCCAGCTCAGACTCTAACCCATCCCCCCCAATTAGTCCCCATTAACCATTTTAATTGCCAGCCAGCACTGCAGCGTCAGCAGGTGTTACTGAGCAATGAGCACGCTCACTAGGAGCCAAGCAGCGCTCAGCACCCGGCCTGCCAGCCGCCCCGTTAGCATCCTAGTGCCAGGGAGCCTGCAAATGCCTGGGGCCCTGGGCCTGCGATCCTGTGGGCACAGGGGGCTTGGAGCCCCCTGGCTCCATCCGGAGGCTGTTGGGTCTGATGTGGTGGCGGGGGACAACACACTTGCCCCATTTCTGCACCCCAGTAGCTCTACGCCCTCGGCGGCTGACCCATTCGCCCCTCCCTACTTACCGCCCTGCCTGTGGTCGGGTTGTATTTCTGTTCCTGCAACCGATCCCGGGCGACCTCCTTCTTGACGTGTCTCTGTTTCTAGGCCGATCAAACAGAGAGAGTCAGGGTGTGAAGGCTGGAAGTTCTTCAGCGACCTCACGACTCCAGATTTCAAAGCCCCTCACAAACACTCGCTGGTGTTTCACACACGCAAAGGGTTCTAGTCTTAGAATATTAATAAATGGTTGTTGGGATTAGACACCTCTGCACTGAGTAACACAGTCACTTTAAACAAAATGGAGGCCAAGCTCTCATGGCATTCTGTTCAGGGCCTCATCATCAAAGGAAGACTCCTCTGCCTCATTCCCCGGCTATGGAACCCACCCATGCAGAAATCTGTTACACTTTACACAGCATGCTGGTTCTGGCAGGAATGTTTTGTGCAGCATGCCCTATGGCTGGTCAAAGTTAATGTCAAATCCCATCCCACAACCATCTCCTCCTTCCTCAAGAATGTGTGATTTTCCTCTCTCCTCCACTCATTGCGGGGCTCCGTCAGCTGTGCTGTCTCACAAGACGTCCTTTTCTTGGCTGCTCCTGGATGGAGAGATCCTGAGATAAAAGAGCACTGCTTCCTTCCTCTTTCCGCCATCCCTCCCCTTGACCCATCAGCAAACCAGATCGAGGCAGCCCTTTGAGAGGGCATTGGTGACCCAAGTACAGGTCCAATGTTAGGTGAAGCTTGACTCACCAGAGGGTAAGATTCAGCCCTGGGCAGACGGCCATCACAAGGCCCATGTTTGAACGTTTAATATTGGACTACAGTTGTTCATTGGCATCGTACAATCCCCCAACCAAAAGGTGAATTTCAGATGTAAGGTCCTGACAAGAAACACACTGGAGACAATGGAAAGTTTCCCATGAATTTCGAAGGGAATTCGGTCTGACCCATTGGGAATGCAGGTGGTGAGAATGCAGAAAAATGGCTCCCTCCTTTCTGACAGGGTGAGAATGAACTGCCCGATGTCCCTAACCACGACCAGCATGGATTGAAAGGAACAAACTGGATTCCTTTCTTGATACCCACTTGTGCTACTTGTGGCAACTTAGAGATGACATCTTAGAGACAAATTAGTCTCTAAGGTGCCAAAGGACTCCTCGTTGTTTTCCTGATGCAGATTAACACGGCTACCCCTCTGAAATCTTCACTTGGGATACAGATGCCGCTCAGAGTCACCTTGACATTCATTCTCATTGTTGCACCATTGAAGTCAATGGAATGGCACAAGGAACACAGTTGACCCGTACCATTTGAAGATGAAAGAAAGATGAAGAGTGCAATCTGCATGTCACGCCCTCTCAGGCTCAGTATAAGCTAATAATCACAATCCCAGAGGAAAACAGCTGCATCCCAAGGAGGATTTTGCAAGGCAATGAAGCTTGTTTGGAAACTAATTAGAACCGCCTCCACAAATGCATCGCAGATCCTCCAGGCAGTCCTAGGAACTGTATAAAGGCACTAACCACTCAGGGATTTTCTAAAATCTTCTGTGGACTTCATCTCCTCAGTGAACTGGGTAAGTCCAATTCAACTCAATTGATTTGAACTCTAGAGATGTAACTTTAGAAAGTCATTTAGCCATTTTTCACTTTGGTGGATTAGGAAGCAACCTTCCCAGGTTAGTCCAGAAAGGACCAATTCAGTGGTCTTTTACTTTCTTCTCAAGCAGCTGTTACTCCTCTCTCTTGGAGACAGGAGAATGGAGTAAGCTGACAAGTGGTGAGATCCAGTGTAGCAATTCTTGAGTTCTTCTCAGGAGAAATTCCCATTGAAGGTGCTTCTCCTCAGATGATGTAATTTAGTGTCGCTCCATGAAAGTCAGTGGACCTGAAGCCCAGCTGAGGAGCTTGTCCGTCGTGATTTGTTTGGAGAAAAGTAAAGTTTTCTTTTTATTCATCAGCAAGTATTGTTGACTCACAAGCTTTGGGAAATCAGAGATCTACACTCTGATACCAGGTTTCAGAGTAGCAGACGTGTTAGTCTGTATTCGCAAAAAGAAACGGAGTACTTGTGGCACCTTAGAGACTAACCAATTGATTTCAGCATAAGCTTTCGTGAGCTATATCCGATGAAGTGAGTTGTAGCTTACGAAAGCTTATGCTCAAATCAATTTGTCAGTCTCTAAGGTAGCACAAGTACTCCTTTTCTTTTTACTGTGGTACCAGAATTCAGTGGTTTGCATGCAGAAGTTAAATCCTGAAACGACAGGAAGCGATTACCGTGATCCCAGCCCTGTTCTCTTTGAGTAATGTCTAAAATGGACACAGAATCCCAGGGGCCCAGCATAGAAATCGTGAGCCTTCTTCTAGTCAGTGTTTTTCAGACAAAGCCATTGAGAGGTGTTGAAGGGGCCAATTGGGAGGGAAGTTTCATGAGAGTGAACAAGAGGTGTAGAAAGAGGATATAGGAAGAAATACATGGCCATGAAGACAAGGACTTAGTCCACTCTTCCTTTCTCTCATGGGCCACAAGAGCTTCAAAGCCTTCCTTCCACCAGCCCTTGTACCTTCTCTTTACTCTAGTCCCTGGTGTGTCTTTCAGGTTTACCTCCATCCCTGAAAGATGAGTTTCTCCAGCCTGTGCAATCCAGAATGCGGGGTGGCCCGGCCCAGTCCAGTCACTGGCAGCTACAACGTGCCTTGCGTTCGGCAGTGCCCTGACTCCGAAGTGCTGATCAGACCCTCACCGGTTGTCGTGACCCTCCCGGGACCAATTCTCAGCACTTTCCCTCAGCACACTGGAGTGGGAGCCATAGGAGCACCTGTGGTCGGAGCCGGTTTCGGGGGCTCATTCAGTTTGGGGGGATTGTACGGCTCTGGAGGCCATTATGGAGGATTGTCTGGTTTAGGGGGATATGGTGGCTATGGGGGATTCGGCGGTTCCCTGGGCGGTTATGGTTATGGGGGAATATGTGGTTCCGGGATATCTCGCCATAGGTACCTCAGTGGAAGCTGTGGGCCATGCTAAAACCAGCAGGAAGATCCGTGGATGAAGGAAGAACCAGGAATTGAACAGCAAGAAACAGATTCACCCCTGACCTTTTGGGCATGGCTTTCAGAAGTGCTGTGCAAACCTGGCTCCAGTTAGCTCAGTGGGAGCTGTGTGTGCTCAGCACCGTGGTCTGATAACCATGCTGCATTTCTAATGTTACGCTTTATGACTCTTTCTGCCAAGGCTTTGCCAGCCAAGTGCTGATTCTCGCTTTCACCTGTGGACTCATTCTGAATAACACGCAGGCTGTTTATACTAATTCCGCAGTTTAAAGAAAATAGGGGCCTTAAGACAGGCATCAGTTACATTTATTATCATTTTAAGTCCCTTGAGCATGGGAAAAAGTGACCTTGCTGTGAAGCACAATTAGACCCCGTCTGTTCTATCCTTTCCATCAATAAGTATCCTTAGATTGTCGCTTTGACCGTCTCTGTGGCAGACATTTAATTGAGAAGTTGAGCAGTCCTCTACTTCTGTATTGCATTGTCTCACTTCCCACCGACTGAGGGAATAAAAGTCACTGAAAATGGTTGCGAAGGGGACATGTTTGTCCACCTCTGCAGCTGCAACAAGAAAAAAGCACATCTTGTGTGAAGAACGTCCCATTGAGGTGGGTGATCGGTCACAGCCTTTCTTGAAAAACTGAAATTATGTTCTTTCTGCTCTCGTATTTTTCCTGTACCTGTATATTGCAAATGTCACTCGCATTAAAAATACTGATGCATCATAATATCCGTCTTCTGGTTCTCTTTGTTCCTCCCTCCTTCTTTAAACATTGCCCTAGACACAATTCATCCCTGAAGAGCCAGCAGCATCACTTCTCAAGAGGTGACTTTTTGAAGCCCTGGAGCGATAGGAGAATTCAGCCTTTGAAGTCGTTTACAGCATTCTGTTGGGTTTCCGTACTGGGGTGGAGTTCCCCCTTGCCTTACCTTTTTTAACAGAGTTATGTTAATGCAACCTCGTGAGAGGTGTAAATTCAACCAGCTCTCCTCCTTGACTTGACCAACTTTACACTCACTTTGCAATGCTGGAGATGAGCTGACAAGATTTAGGGCAATGGGGCAAAAATCGTTCAGCTTCACATTGAGATTTTGGATTTCATTGCACCAAGAAAACTCAGTTCAAGTCATCTTCTTCTGACTCTCTGCCCACATGTGTTCATCTACTGGCCAACAGAAACCCCCACTCTTTGGTGAAATGACAGGACCAAAAGTTGATTTCACAAGGATTTTGCAAACACAACTGACTGCCTCACTTCTGCCCTCCTCACTTCTGCCCTTAGAAAAAAACGAAACTACACCAAAGTCATCTACAGGAGTCATGAAAGACAATGGAGGAAATAATTAAGGAATCAAATTTCCAGACACCTAGAAGATAAGAAGCTGATAAGTAACAGCATGGATATATGAAAAACAAGATCTGTGAAAACAACCTAATCAATTTCTTTTAAGGATTGAAAAGCCTTGTGGATAGTGGGCAAGCAGTAGAAGGTGTCTATCTTAATTTTCCGTAAGGCTTTTGATACCCTCTTGCCTGACCTTCTCATAAACAAACTAGGAAAATACATCTTAGATGGGGCTAGGATAAAGTGGGTCCATAACTGGTTGAAGACCATTCCCAGAGAGTATTTAGCAGGGGTCCACACTCCAACTGGAAGGGCACATCAAGTTGCGTCCCACGGGGATCAGTTCTGGGTCCCATTCTGTTCAATATCTTCATCAATGATTTAGATCGTAGCACGGAGAGTACACTTATAATGTTTGCAGATGATACCTAGCTGGGAGGAGTCTCAAGGCTGTGGAGGATAGCAATAGGCCCACCTCAACCCCCAAGGCTTCGGAGGACGTCCCTGGAGCATGCAACCCTGCTCCACTGGACACTCGCATATTTCGCTGCTCAAGAAGGAACAGCCCAGCCCACCTTACCAGCTCCACCTGACATCAGGGCACCACTTCACACACAGCCCTTAGGCATGTTTAGAGTGAAAACAAGCAGAGTTAATTTAACAAAGAGAGTCAAATAGGAGCAATTAGGAATACTGGAAACCAATGGTTACATATCAGATAAAAGAAGTACTCACATTGTAAAACCTGGACGTATGTAACTCACACTCACCCAGAGTCCTTGCAGTGTTCTGCAGCCAGAACTCTCCTACAGACCGCCCAGTTTCCTCAGCATGGCCCTCCCCAGAGCCTCCAATCAAATCCAAGGCTCCCCTAGCCTGCTTTCCATACGGGAGATCAAAGGGAGCAAAAGCCAGTAGATTCTTGGGGAATACTTCTGTCCGCACTGAGCAAATAATGAAGAAAAACGTCCCAATCAGTCTCATGCCAGGGGACATATGTTCTTATCATAGCTTTTAAAAGTTCCATTAAATCTTTCTGCAAACCCATTTGTTTCTGGGTTATAGGGAGCAGCATTTATATGCTTTGCTCCACATCATTCCCGTGGCTTTTGAAAGACTACAGACATGGAATTTGCATCACAGTCTGTCAAGATTTCTGTGGGAATAACTAATCTGTAAAAATGGCAAATAAAGCCGGAGTCACTGGAAAATGTATTCCAGAGCTTATTTAACATTAGAGTTCCTTTTTTCCTAATATCATTGTTGCTAGGCAGATTTAGCACTCCCCATCCAGAAGCTTCTGGAATTGGGTGTGGTAGTTTTGAGTCTGCTCCATGTCAAGGTTCCTCCCCCACTCTCAACTCTAGGGTAGAGATGTGGAAATATAAAGGGAAGGGTAAGCCCCTTCAAAATCCCTCCTGGCCAGAGGAAAAATCCTCTCACCTGCAAAGGGTTAAGAAGCTAAAGGTAACCTCGCTGGCACCTGACCAAAATGACCAATGAGGAGACAAGATACTTTCAAAAGCTGGGAGGAGGGAGAGAAACAAAGGGTCTGTGTCTGTCGGTACGCTTCTTTTGCTGGGGATAGACCAGGAATGGAGTCTTAGAACTTTTAGTAAATAATCTAGCTAGCTATGCGTTAGATTATGATTTCTTTAAATGGCTGAGAAAACAACTGTGCTGAATAGAATGACTATTTCTGTCTGTGTGTCTTTTTTGTAACTTAAGGTTTTGCCTAGAGGGATTCTCTATGTTTTGAATCTAATTACCCTGTAAGGTATCTACCATCCTGATTTTACAGAGGTGATTCCTTTACTTCTATTAAAAGTCTTCTTGTAAGAAAACAGAATGCTTTTTCATTGTTCTCAGATCCAAGGGTTTGGGTCTGTGGTCACCTATGCAAATTGGTGAGGATTTTTACCAAACCTTTCCCAGGAAGTGGGGTGCAAGGCTTGGGAGGATTTGGGGTGGGGGGGAAAGAAGTGTCCAAACTACGTTTCCCAGTAAATCCAGTTAGAGTTTGGTGGTGGCAGTGGATATTCCAAGGACAAAGGATAAAATTAATTTGTACCTTGGGGAAGTTTTAACCTAAGCTGGTAGAAGTAAGCTTAGTGTGAGTGTGAGTCACCAACTTTTCTGGTAACGTGATCGTGGGGAAGAGTCATTTACATGTTGCTCTTCTCAGTAAGAGAGTTGGGTTTTGAAAATTGATATACTTCACGGGGTGGTTGGTTAACCAATTCTCTGACTGGCTAAGCGTGATTTCAGCAGAGGAGGAGGAAGAGTCTGCACAGATTCCAACTGAAGATTCCTGCAGGAAAGTGGAGGGAAGATGTTGCTTTTGACTCGGCAGACTGTCTAGATTTAGTGATCAGAGACTTTACCTGAGACTCCGGTAAACTCAAGCTTAGCTTTCAGTTCTGCTGTGACGCTGGTAAGCCAAGTGCCAACTCTGGTAAGCCAAGTGCCAGCTGAGAACTGACAAACTCTCAGCTGGAAGCCAGGCCAATTCACTTCTTTGCAAGAATAAAGGAAACTGATGGTTGAATGGATAAGAATCTATTTGGTGTTGAAATGTCCTGACAACTAATGGGATGGTGCATGCATTGATTTCACCTATCTGTACCCAGTTAGAATGTAATAGCAAACATTTACATTGTGTATACCCCTGTAACTACATAACCCATCCAATGAGAAAGAAGCCTTGAGTCATGCAAATGAAGAAATTAAAGAGGAAGGTGTGAATTCTTCTGCATTTGAAGGCAAGTGGCCTTGAATGTTTTCGTCAAAGACCTGACATGCATTCTTCTCTCTCTGCCATCAGAGAAAGAGCCCACATAGGCTGTGACTCTGTCAGCTTCTTTTCTGTGAGAAGAAACTATAAGTATGGACACAAGGAAAAAATTTTTGTCTCTGGACAGGTTGGATTCTCACAGGCAGAATAACTGAATGAGATGGAGAGTTACTCTGGGTTGCCCTAAAAGACTTTTGGGAAACTGCCAGTTTCCCATATCTCCGCTACCTTTAGCAATTATAGACTGTGACTAACCTGTACATATATTTTTATCTGCTATAACATCTCAATAACTCCCCTTCCTTTTTCTTAGCTAATAAACTTGAGTTAGAATTGACTGTAGAATTGACTCTCAGCGTTGTCTTTGGTGGGAGACCTGGGATGCAAATCGACCAGGGTGAGCGTGGGACTGGTTGTAACATGAGTATTTTGTGATTTTTCCTGCAAGTCACCACCATTTATCACACAGTCCAGCTTGCCTGGCAGCCACGATAGATTGGAGTCTCTAAGGGGACTGTCTGTAACTCCATTATAAAACTACCGTAGTACTTTGGGAGTTCACACTTGGTACTGGGTTGGTGAAATCTAATTATAGAACATACCACTAGCTAGCGTCTCCGCCCTGCTTTTTGATACTCTGCCCTGAGGACACCGCGAATGGTGATGAGTCTCTCCAGACAGCATCTCATGTGCATTCAATTTTTTTCCAAAGTGAAGTACTGTGCAGTTGTCTTTACCTTTCTCCTTTTCCCTCTCTTCAATAAGAGTCTCTTTGTCTCTTTGACAGCTGTGAGCCCATGACCAGCAAGACAGCTAAAAGTAGTACCCGAAAGAAAACTCTGGCTGGTATAAGTAATTGGTGTCTCAGCGATAGGGGAATCTGTATTCATGTAAACCATCCATGGACCCAGTTCTATTCATATATTACCAGCAGAGGTCTGTTTAGGCAGGGGTTCTCACAACAACCTTTTTGGTCACCTCAGAGTGCAACCGCTCATTCTTAGAATCACAGAATATCAGGGTAGGAAGGGACCTCAGGAGGTCCTCTAGTCCAACCCCCTGCTCAAAGCAGGATCAATCCCCAACTAAATCATCCCAGCCAGGGGTTTGTCAAGCCTGATCTTGCAAATTTCAAAGGAAGGGGATTCCACCACCTCCCTAGGTAATGCATTCCAGTGCTTCACCAGCCTCCTAGTGAAAAAGTTTTTCCTAATATCCAACCTAAACCCCCCAACTGCAACTTGAGACCATTACTCCTCATTCTCTCATCTGCTACCACTGAGAACAGTCTAGATCCATCCTCTTTGGAACCCCCCCTTCAGGTAGTTGAAGGCTGCTATCAAATCCCCCCTCACTCTTCTCTAAACAAGAGACTAAACAGACTAAACAAGACCAATTCCCTCCGCCTCACCTTATCAGTCATGTGCCCCAGCCCCCTCAGCATTTTTGTTGCTCTTCGCTGGACTTTCCAATTCCAATTTCTCCACATAATTTATATAGGGGGGGCCCCAAAACTGGACACAATACTGCAGATGTGGCCTCACCAGTGCGGAAGAGAGGGGAATGATCACTTCCCTCGATCTGCTGGCAATGCTCCTACTAATGCAGCCCAATAGGCCCTTAGCCTTCTTGGCAACAAGGGCACACTGTTGACTCATATCCAGCTTCTCGTCCACTGTAATCCCCAGGTCGTTTTCTGCAGAACTGTGGCTTAGCCAGTCGGTCCCCAGCCTCTTGTGGAGCATGGGATTCTTCTGTCCTAAGTGCAGAAGTCTGCACTTGTCCTTGTTGAACCTCATCAGATTTCTTTTGTCCCAATCCTCCAATTTGTCTTGGTCACTCTCGACCCTATCCCTACCCTCCAGCATATCTACCTCTCCCCCAGCTTAGTGTCATTTGCAAACCTGCTGAGGGTGCAATCCTCCCATCATCCAGATCATTCATAAAGATGTTGAACAAAACCGGTCCCAAGACTGATCCCTGAGGCACTCTGCTTGATACTGGTTGCCAGCTAGACATCCAGACATTGATCAGTACCCGTAACAATCTAGCCAGCTTTCTATCCACCTTAAAGTCCATTTATCCAATCTATGAGCGGTCTATAATTCCCCAGGTTCTCCTTCTTCCCCTTTTTAAAGATGGTCACTATATTTGCCTTTCTCCAGTCATCCAGGACCTCCCCCGAAAGCTGTGACTTTTCAAAGATAATGGCCTTTGGCTCTGCAATCACTCAGCCAATTCCCTCAGCATCCTCGGACGCTTAGATCTGGACCCATGGACTTGTGCATGGCCAGCTTTTCTAAATAATCCTTAACCTGTTCTTTTACCACTGAGGGCTGCTCACCTCCTCCCCATACAGTGCTGCCCAGGACAGCAGTTTGGGAGCTGATCTTGTCTGGGACGACCGAGGCAAAAAAAGCATTGAGTACTTCAGCTTTTTCCACATCATCTCTCACTTGGTTGCCTCCCTCATTCATGAAGGCTCCCACACTTTCCCTGAGCTTCTCCTTTTTGCTACCTATAGAAAAATTCTTGTTACCCTACACATCCCTTCACAACTCCAGTCATGTTTTGGCCTTCTTGATTACATGCCTGCAGGCTTGAGCAATATTTTTAGACTCCTCCCTAGTCATCTGTCCAAGTTTCCATTTCTTGTAAGCTTCCTTTTTGTGTTTAAGCTCACTGAAGATTTCTCTGTTTAGCCAAGTTGGTCACCTGCCATATTTGCTAATCTTTCTGCACTTCGGGGTGGTTTGTCCCTGCACCCTCAATAAGACTTCTTTCACATAAATGTCATCGGACCTGGGGGTTAGAAGGCACTGCAAGGCTCATCTGGTCGAACCCCCTGCTAAGATGCAGGACACCTCTTATCAGCTGTCACAACATAGCTTCCGCCATACTGCGATAATCCTTCACCTTGAAAGGGGCATAATTGCAATTCGCTTGGCAGGATTCAGCAGGAGAAATGATCAGGTAGAAGCCAACCAGAATATTGTACCAGGGAGCAAATAAAATTCCATACTCTTCTTAGAAACCTAAAATCACAATGCAAAAGGCAAACCCCAGAAATCTTACAACCTAGCCCCGCCAAATGCCTGTGTCCCTCATAAAAAGGCTAAAGAAAGGGTGGCTTCTGCTTATACAGAGTCACATGCTCTGCTGGTAATTTCATTGCTCGATAAACCACCTCAGCAGTAAATTCATTCTTTGTTTACTCTTGAGTCCCGTTTGTTCTCTGATGTGTCATTGAGAGAGGTGGCTGCTATTCTAGCCAGAGTCTAACTGGGGGGCGACGGAAAACCAACCACCACTATTAGTTTTTTATAATCAGAAAAGCAATTTTATGTCTTTCTGAATATGTTTCATGCCATAAAGTCACTGCACTATCCATATTTCTATTATGACTATTCTCAGTCCACTGCTTTTTTCAGTACCTATGAATGAATTTACTTAAAGGTTATACAGGAGGACACTATGGGGATGTTAGAGGTTTGGGTGAAAGTTAAGGTGGCACCTCAAAGAATCAGACAGTAGTTTTTATTGTCTTTGTACTGTACCAATACACAAAAATAAATACATTATCATTAAGGCTAAGATTATGTCCCAGAGACCACGGAATCTGTGACTTCCACAGACCTCTGTGACACTTTCCACTTCAGCCCAAAGGTGGCAGGGCCGGAGTTCTCAGCTGCCGTGGGTAGCAAGGGGACCTCGCAGCTCCCAGGTGTGGGACCCAGAACTTCTACCGTGGCCAGCAGGGGACCCTCCAAGAATCTACTGGCTTTGCCCCCTTTGATCTCCTGTATGGGAAGCAGGCTAGGGGAGCCTTGGATTTGATTGGAGGTTCTGGGGAGGCTGTGCTGAGGAAAGAGGGCGGCATCTAAGAGAATACGTCACTCATTTTAAGGAGAATTTACAGGTAATGAGGAATTGAGAGCGACAGACCCTTGGAAAAAGCCAGAAACTCAGCATGTTTGGTGTGACGGGCGTACTGGAGAATGGTCATTTGAAATGGCTGATTTGGCGTTAGTGCTGACCCCAGTGAGGGAAAACAAAAGGCAGGATTATAGGAAGGACCGTTTGAGGGGATTGAAGGGGTGAATGCCATCACACATGACGTAAGGAAGCCCAGCAGCAGAGTAATGGTGCAAACCATGCATCTGAATAGATTAAAACTAATTCTAAAAGGGAGAGGGCAGTTAATTGAATTTCTTGTGCTGGTGAAGAAACCTTGGATTTGGTCAGGGAGAGCAGGGCAGAGAATCCCCTAGAAAGCACTGATTTGAGGGCGGGTTAAAATCCACGCCGAAAGCAGGAAACACTGGCCCTTTCAAAGCACCGCAAAGAGGTATTATCCTCGCCAGGTTGAAATGCCAAGATTACACCCTCCATGCAAAGCTACAGGGGAATAAAGGTACCAGAGGGATGCCCTGGAGCACAGCGCTTCAGGACTATGACATGGAAATTGTCCATATTAAAGGCAAAGAGAATATGGTGGCAGATGCAGTGTCCGGGCAGGAGGGTTCCAAACTGACGCATACGGATTAGCCAGTGGAAGAGTCCACAGAGTCAGAGTAAAGGGTGAGGTGCAAGCCAGGACCCAGAGAAGGCACAGAGTTGCTGGCGTTTTACAGGGATACCCTGGGTCGGACGCGTACAGGTTAAGTTTACAAAGCATGGCATGGGAGGGCTCTGCCCAGAGCCCAGAGCCCGCTGGTCATCACAATCGTTGAAAAGCATTTGGACAGATTTTGTTTAATTGTCTGATAATTACACAGATAATGATGTATCTGTACTGGAAATCATGTGCTTAAGGTCTGGGAGTTAAGGCAGGTCGTGCAATGGGATGAACTTGCTCCTGTCAGTCAGGAGGGAAGAGACCTGCCTCTGTCGCTCTCAAGCTGGTTTTGTGTGTATTGGGTACTGTCCGCTTCACAAAGGAGTCCTCTCCGTAGATGGAGCCGGTTGAATTTACACCTCTCACTAGGGTGAGTTAACATTACTTTGTTAGAACACGTAATGCAAGGTGGAACTCCACCCCAGTACGGAAACCCAACAGAATGCTGTAAACTACTTCAAAGGCTGAATTCTCCTATCGCTCCAGGGCTTCAAAAAGTCACCTCTGGAGAAGGGCCTGTTGCTGCTGGCTCTTCAGGGATGAATTGTGTCTAGGGCAATGTTGAAAGAAGGAGGGAGGAACAAGGAGAACCAGAAGACGGATATTATGATGCATCAGCGTTTTTAATGCGAGTGACATTTGCAATACACAGGTACAGGAAAAATACAAGAGCAGAAAGAACGTAATTTCAGTTTTTCAAGAAAGGCTGCAACCGATCACCCACCTCAATGGGACGTTCTTCACACAAGATGTGCTTTTTTATTCTTGCAGCTGCAGAGGTGGACAAACAAGTCCCCTTTGCAACCAATTTCAGTTACTTTTATTCCCTCAGTCGGTGGGAAGTGAGACAATGCAATACAGAAGGAGAGGACTGTTCAACTTCTCAATTAAACGTCTGCCTCAGAGAAGGTCAAAGTGAGAGGCTAAAGATACGCACTGATGGAAAGGATAGAACAGACGGGGTCTAATTCTCCTTCACAGCAAGGTCTCTTTTTCCCTTGCTCAAGGGACCTAAAATGATAATAAATATAACTGATGCCTGTTTTAAGGGCCCTATTTTCCTTAAACTGCGGAATTAGTGTAAACAGCTTGTGTGTTATTCAGAATGAGTCCACAGGTGAAAGCGAGAATCAGCACTTGTCTGGCAAAGCCTTGGCAGAAAGAGTCATAAAGCGTAACATTAGAAATGCAGCAGGGCTATCAGACCATGGTGCTGAGCACACACAGCTCCCACTGAGCTCAACTGGAGCCAAGTTTGCACAGCACTTCTGAAAGCCATGCCCAAAAGGTCAGGGGTGAATCTGTTTCTTGCTGTTCAATTCCTGGTTCTTCCTTCATCCACGGATCTTCCTGCTGGTTTTAGCATGGCCCACAGCTTCCACTGAGGTACCTATGGCGAGATATCCCAGAACCACATATTCCCCCATAACCATAACCACCCAGGGAACCGCCGAATCCCCCATAACCACCATATCCCCCTAAACCAGACAATCCTCCATAATGGCCTCCAGAGCCGTACAATCCCCCCAAACTGGATGAGCCCCCGAAACCGGCTCCGACCACAGGTGCTCCTATGGCTCCCACTCCAGTGTGCTGAGGGAAAGTGCTGAGAATTGGTCCCGGGAGGGTCACGACAACCGGTGAGGGTCTGATCAGCACTTCGGAGTCAGGGCACTGCCGAACGCATGGCACATTGTAGCTGCCAGTGACTGGACTAGGCTGGGCCACCCCGCATTCTTGATTGCACCGGCTGGAGAAACTCATCTTTCAGGGATGGAGGTAAACCTGAAAGACACACCAGGGACTAGAGTAAAGAGAAGGTACAAGGGCTGGTGGAAGGAAGGCTTCGAAGCTCTTGCGGCCCATGAGAGAAAGGAAGAGTGGACTAAGTCCTTGTCTTCATGGCCATGTATTTCTTCCTATATCCTCTTTCTACACCTCTTGTTCACTCTCATGAAACTTCCCTCCCAATTGGCCCCTTCAACCCCTCTCAATGGCGTTGTCTGAAAAACACTGACTAGAAGAAGGCTCACGATTTCTATACTGGGCCCCTGGGATTCTGTGTCCATTTTAGACATTACTCAAAGAGAACAGGGCTGGGATCACGATAATCGCTTCCTGTCGTTTCAGGATTTAACTTCTGCATGCAAACCACTGAATTCTGGTACCACACTAACAAGAAAAGGAGTACTTGTGCTACCTTAGAGACTGACAAATTGATTTGAGCATAAGCTTTCGTAAGCTACAACTCACTTCATCAGATGTAGCTCACGAAAGCTTATGCTGAAATCAATTGGTTAGTCTCTAAGGTGCCACAAGTACTCCGTTTCTTTTTGCGAATACAGACTAACACTGCTGCTACTCTGAAACCTGGTATCACAGTGTAGATCTCTGATTTCCCAAAGCTTGTGAGTCAACAATACTTGCTGATGAATAAAAAGAAAACTTTACTTTTCTCCAAACAAATCACGACGGACAAGCTCCTCAGCTGGGCTTCAGGTCCACTGACTTTCATGGAGCGACACTGAATTACATCATCTGAGGAGAAGCACCTTCAATGGGAATTTCTCCTGAGAAGAACTCAAGAATTGCTACACTGGATCTCACCACTTGTCAGCTTACTCCATTCTCCTGTCTCCAAGAGAGAGGAGTAACAGCTGCTTGAGAAGAAAGTAAAAGACCACTGAATTGGTCCTTTCTGGACTAACCTGGGAAAGTCGCTTCCTAATCCACCAAAGTGAAAAATGGCTAAATGACTTTCTAAAGTTACATCTCTAGAGTTCAAATCGATTGAGTTGAATTGGACTTACCCAGTTCACTGAGGAGATGAAGTCCGCAGAAGATTTTAGAAAATCCCTGAGTGGTGAGCGCTTTTATACAGATCCTAGGACTGCCTGGAGGATTTGCGATGCCATTTGTGGAGGCGGTTCTAATTAGTTACCAAACAAACTTGATTGCCTTGCAAAATCCTCCTTGGAGGCAGCTGTTTGCCTCTGGGATTTTGATTATTAGGTTATTCTGAGCCTGAGAGGGCGTGACATGCACATTGCACTCTTCATCTTTCTTTCATCTTCAAATGGTACGGGTCAACTGTGTTCCTCGTGCCATTCCATTGACTTCAGAGATGCTACAATGAGAATGAATGTCCGGGTGACTCTGAGTGGCATCTGTATCAGAAGTGGCAGATTTCAGAGGGGTAGCCGTGTTAGTCTGCATCAGCAAAACAACGAAGAGTCCTTGTGGCACCTTAGAGACGAATTTGTCTCTAAGGTGTCGTCACTAAGTTGCCACAAGTAGCACAAGTGGGTGTCATGAAAGGAATCCAGTTTGTTCCTTTCAATCCATGCTGGTCGTGGTTAGGGACATCGGGCCGTTCATTCTCACCCTGTCAGAAAGGAGGGAGCCATTTTTCTGCATTCTCACCACCCGCATTCCCAATGGGTCAGACCCAATTCCCTTCGAAATTCATGGGAAACTTTCCATTGCCTCCAGCAATGTTTTTTGTCAGGACCTTACGTCTGAAATTCACCCTTTGGCTGGGGGATTGTACGATGCCAATGAACAACTGTAGTCCAATATTAAATGTTCAAACATGGGCCTTTGTGATGGCCATCTGCCCAGGGGTGAATCTTACCCTCTGGTGAGTCAAGCTTCACCTAACATTGGACCTGTACTTGGGTCACCAATGCCCTCTCAAAGGGCTGCCTAGATCTGGTTTGCTGATGGGTCAAGGGGAGGGATGGCGGAAAGAGGAAGGAAGCAGTGCTCTTTTATCTCAGGATCTCTCCATCCAGGAGCAGCCAAGAAAAGGACGTCTTGTGAGAAAGCACAGCTGACGGAGCCCAGCAATGAGCAGAGGAGAGAGGAAAATCACACATTCTTGAGGAAGGAGGAGATGGTTGTGGGATGGGATTTGACATTAACTTTGACCAGCCATAAGGCATGCTGCACAAAACATTCCTGCCAGAACCAGCATGCTGTGTAAAGTGTAACAGATTTCTGCATGGGTGGGTTCCATAGCCGGGGAATGAGGCGGAGGAGTCCCCTGTTTTCCCTATTTTTTCACAGTTATTTTTAGTAAAAGTCAGAGACAGGTCACTGGCTTCCATGAGTCTTTGTTCATTGACCTTGACCCTTGACCTCTCCCTGAGTTTTACTAAAATTAACCATGACCAAATCTTAACCTTAATTATCCTTAGTCTAGAATATCCTAACTCAAATCATCCGAAAAAAATCAAAACAGTAGGAGGCACAAATATGCTTGCTCAGCCAGAGCCCTAAAATGCCCAGTTCTCGCTCTGGCCACAGGCTGAATTGTAAAGTTGTTCCCTTTTACACTGTGTTACCAGACAAGGCTAGTAACATGTAACTTGTTCCAAGATGTTTGCATCCTTGGATCGAAGCATGAAGAATAAAGAGCTGGCTAATGTTATGATCCACTTTCACTGTCCTTATCCATGAGAATGATACTTCTCCAGACGAATTAGAAGTCTGTCCATTTCTATCATTTCCATGACTGTGGTGTAAGGGACTGCGGAAGACTTTGTTACGGCCTAGCTAGGGAACTTCTGCTTTCTCGAGGCTGCCCGGTCACTGTAGGACATGGAGAACCAACTGTAACCGGTTTTAGGCCGGTTTTGTCTGCCTTGCATGGCCCGTTGCCAGGTAGCGGAAAGCCCCCTTCGGAAAGTACCTAATTATATATTCACGAGCTGTTTCTGTGTACTGCTTATTATGGCTCACTGGTTGCCCCTTTGTCGGACTCCGTCCCAGGCAAAGCTCCGGTGTGCTGGGTTCTCCGCCTCCGTGACAGCAACGTTTGGAGTCCCCGTTGCGGGTGTGTCACTGACCTTCAATAAAGCCAATAACTCGCTGCTTAGCTGCGTGTGGGTCTCGTTTTCCAGAGTACCTCTGCTGGCCTGCGGTGCTTCAATCACCTTGGCCGAGAACATTTGGTCGCATTGGAAATCTCAATATATCATTCCAGCCTCAAAAACTTGCTTTAAGACATCGCACCCGTTGGGCTGAAGTCACCAGGTGCACTGAGTGAGCTACTTTCTCTTTCTTTGGAATCACATCTCTCTAATGGGTCAGAGTAACCCAATGGTAATGAATTCCTTCAGGTTTGTGAAACAAGGCACAGGGTAGCTTATTTCTCTAACATTGCCTTCTTTATACATGAGGATAATAATGGTCCAAAGGAATTATAAGTGTGTACATTTCAAGCTTGTTCATGTGTGGTGTAGTAATACAAATCTCTTTCTTCAATTAGAATGGGTAAAATTTTGATAAAAGAGAATTTAATTCTGCTCAAGTGGAAATACCCACCATGGAGCCAACACCTTCAAAGAAAGGGAGTTAAAGTGCATGGCAAGACTCTAGATGGCTGATCATTGTTCATACTTAGATGAGAAGATGTTTATCCCCAAAGTTCCCCCCCAAAAAACATCAAAACAAAATAAAAAAGATCCAGTATGAGCCTCTCCAAGAGTTACTCTCAGGTTAGTGATGTCTTTGGAAGCCATGAATAGTAAGAATCCAGTAGGGTTCAAGAGATAGAGGTTAGTGTTTGGCATGAGTAGTCCCAGCTATTGGGGTTCATTTCTGACTCTGCCAATCACACCCTGTCTGACCGTCACCTGAATGTGCCTCCGTTTCCCCCCATGGCAAACAGGTAGAATTGTAACATGCAGGGTGGATTGTCTGAAGCTTCCTCTGATCTAAGCATTTCAAAGCACTTCACAAAACACACCTCATGTTTTATATGGCCAAAGAGGTGTATTATTAGAATCGTAGTAACTTTTTACTAGGCTTAGATGTTCCAATATTGAAGATTGGCTTCACTTTAAAAATGCATGTCAAGGTCTCAGATGTCAGTCCAGGGCTCAGTTCATGAGTCCTAGCCTCTGAAATTGGGGCTCTTTGATTTTCATTCAATGAACCTTTGCATTTCCCTTTTGTACATATTTTCAAGTTGACGGGTAGATGCTGATCCAGTGTAAAGGAGGACAGTTCCATCAACTTGAGATTGAAGGAAGGCACTTTAGCCAACCTGGGTTAGAGAAAACCTTTCTGCACCTCTACCCACAGCTGCTGATATCGAATATACAGAGTAATCAATGGGAACCATCAGCCACTGCAGCTCCATCCAATGAGTATGCAAGAGAACTGGGTCTTGTGAGAGACTTCAGCTAATTAAGAAAAGAAAAAAGCACAAGACAGACAGAGTTAAAGAGAACTTCTTTTATGGCCATATTGCTGTGGGATGAATTGCAAGTCTGACCAACCTAGGGCATTCTGCAAGACCGTTCTCCAACAAAAAGAAAAGGAGGACTTGTGGCACCTTAGACACTAGCCAATTTATTTGAGCATAAGCTTTCGTGAGCTACAGCTCACTTCATCGGATGCATTCTGTGGAAAGTGTAGAAGATCTTTTTATACACACAAAGCATGAAAAAATACCTCCCCCCACCCCACTCTCCGGCTGGTAATAGCTTATCTAAAGTGATCACTCTCCTTACAATGTGTATGATAATCAAGTTGGGCCATTTCCAGCACAAATCCAGGTTTTCTCCCCCCCCCCCCCAGATATGATCATCTTTTTATATGTTTGTATCGCCTTTGTATTATGAGTTATAGATACGTACGTATGTCTCTGTTTCAAACTTGATTGTGATTGTGAAATGGGATCGTGCTGTGCTTCAGCGTGTGCCAATGCCCTGGTCACGGTGGCGAGATGGGCACAGAGAAGGGTGTGAGGAACAGACTGGCTGGGTCACAGCCCTGCATGCGACAAGCACAGGTCACAATGGACATGCGTCTTTGCCAGTGGATACCCCACCAGCAGCCCCAATGCAGCTCTGCACCCACTGGTCTCTTCACCTGGACAGTCAATGGCCTGTATTTTTAGCTGACTTGGCACAAGTGAAAATTGTCCCGAGCCCAAAATTAGAGGCCTTTGAAAAGAGAAGCCCGGGTGTGCCCAGCATCATGGGCCAGGCCGTGCTGCAGGTGTCGGCTCCCTGGCGTGTGAGTGTACCTTGCTCGCTGGGTAATGGAGCGTAATTCCAGTGAGTCGCAGGGAGGCTCCTTACCCTGTTCTCTGGAACAAGGATTGAATCAGGCTGGGGCAGGAAGAAGGAAGGACAGGGCCCAGTCACAGGATCACACAGCTAAAGGAGGGAGCTGGGTGCTGACCAATCTGCTGAGTGCTGACCAAAACATTCCCTGTGCCAGGCTTTGCCCTCGGGCACCCTCTAGCAGCCCCTCACCCCTGAGCTCAACCCTGGCTCCTCCCTCATCCTCCTTGGCCCCCTTCTGTCCCTGCCTCCAGAAGTGTGATCCCCGTGCACCCATGCAGTCAGTTACCACCCCCAGCTCAGACTCTAACCCATCCCCCCCAATTAGTCCCCATTAACCATTTTAATTGCCAGCCAGCACTGCAGCGTCAGCAGGTGTTACTGAGCAATGAGCACGCTCACTAGGAGCCAAGCAGCGCTCAGCACCCGGCCTGCCAGCCGCCCCGTTAGCATCCTAGTGCCAGGGAGCCTGCAAATGCCTGGGGCCCTGGGCCTGCGATCCTGTGGGCACAGGGGGCTTGGAGCCCCCTGGCTCCATCCGGAGGCTGTTGGGTCTGATGTGGTGGCGGGGGACAACACACTTGCCCCATTTCTGCACCCCAGTAGCTCTACGCCCTCGGCGGCTGACCCATTCGCCCCTCCCTACTTACCGCCCTGCCTGTGGTCGGGTTGTATTTCTGTTCCTGCAACCGATCCCGGGCGACCTCCTTCTTGACGTGTCTCTGTTTCTAGGCCGATCAAACAGAGAGAGTCAGGGTGTGAAGGCTGGAAGTTCTTCAGCGACCTCACGACTCCAGATTTCAAAGCCCCTCACAAACACTCGCTGGTGTTTCACACACGCAAAGGGTTCTAGTCTTAGAATATTAATAAATGGTTGTTGGGATTAGACACCTCTGCACTGAGTAACACAGTCACTTTAAACAAAATGGAGGCCAAGCTCTCATGGCATTCTGTTCAGGGCCTCATCATCAAAGGAAGACTCCTCTGCCTCATTCCCCGGCTATGGAACCCACCCATGCAGAAATCTGTTACACTTTACACAGCATGCTGGTTCTGGCAGGAATGTTTTGTGCAGCATGCCCTATGGCTGGTCAAAGTTAATGTCAAATCCCATCCCACAACCATCTCCTCCTTCCTCAAGAATGTGTGATTTTCCTCTCTCCTCCACTCATTGCGGGGCTCCGTCAGCTGTGCTGTCTCACAAGACGTCCTTTTCTTGGCTGCTCCTGGATGGAGAGATCCTGAGATAAAAGAGCACTGCTTCCTTCCTCTTTCCGCCATCCCTCCCCTTGACCCATCAGCAAACCAGATCGAGGCAGCCCTTTGAGAGGGCATTGGTGACCCAAGTACAGGTCCAATGTTAGGTGAAGCTTGACTCACCAGAGGGTAAGATTCAGCCCTGGGCAGACGGCCATCACAAGGCCCATGTTTGAACGTTTAATATTGGACTACAGTTGTTCATTGGCATCGTACAATCCCCCAACCAAAAGGTGAATTTCAGATGTAAGGTCCTGACAAGAAACACACTGGAGACAATGGAAAGTTTCCCATGAATTTCGAAGGGAATTCGGTCTGACCCATTGGGAATGCAGGTGGTGAGAATGCAGAAAAATGGCTCCCTCCTTTCTGACAGGGTGAGAATGAACTGCCCGATGTCCCTAACCACGACCAGCATGGATTGAAAGGAACAAACTGGATTCCTTTCTTGATACCCACTTGTGCTACTTGTGGCAACTTAGAGATGACATCTTAGAGACAAATTAGTCTCTAAGGTGCCAAAGGACTCCTCGTTGTTTTCCTGATGCAGATTAACACGGCTACCCCTCTGAAATCTTCACTTGGGATACAGATGCCGCTCAGAGTCACCTTGACATTCATTCTCATTGTTGCACCATTGAAGTCAATGGAATGGCACAAGGAACACAGTTGACCCGTACCATTTGAAGATGAAAGAAAGATGAAGAGTGCAATCTGCATGTCACGCCCTCTCAGGCTCAGTATAAGCTAATAATCACAATCCCAGAGGAAAACAGCTGCATCCCAAGGAGGATTTTGCAAGGCAATGAAGCTTGTTTGGAAACTAATTAGAACCGCCTCCACAAATGCATCGCAGATCCTCCAGGCAGTCCTAGGAACTGTATAAAGGCACTAACCACTCAGGGATTTTCTAAAATCTTCTGTGGACTTCATCTCCTCAGTGAACTGGGTAAGTCCAATTCAACTCAATTGATTTGAACTCTAGAGATGTAACTTTAGAAAGTCATTTAGCCATTTTTCACTTTGGTGGATTAGGAAGCAACCTTCCCAGGTTAGTCCAGAAAGGACCAATTCAGTGGTCTTTTACTTTCTTCTCAAGCAGCTGTTACTCCTCTCTCTTGGAGACAGGAGAATGGAGTAAGCTGACAAGTGGTGAGATCCAGTGTAGCAATTCTTGAGTTCTTCTCAGGAGAAATTCCCATTGAAGGTGCTTCTCCTCAGATGATGTAATTTAGTGTCGCTCCATGAAAGTCAGTGGACCTGAAGCCCAGCTGAGGAGCTTGTCCGTCGTGATTTGTTTGGAGAAAAGTAAAGTTTTCTTTTTATTCATCAGCAAGTATTGTTGACTCACAAGCTTTGGGAAATCAGAGATCTACACTCTGATACCAGGTTTCAGAGTAGCAGACGTGTTAGTCTGTATTCGCAAAAAGAAACGGAGTACTTGTGGCACCTTAGAGACTAACCAATTGATTTCAGCATAAGCTTTCGTGAGCTATATCCGATGAAGTGAGTTGTAGCTTACGAAAGCTTATGCTCAAATCAATTTGTCAGTCTCTAAGGTAGCACAAGTACTCCTTTTCTTTTTACTGTGGTACCAGAATTCAGTGGTTTGCATGCAGAAGTTAAATCCTGAAACGACAGGAAGCGATTACCGTGATCCCAGCCCTGTTCTCTTTGAGTAATGTCTAAAATGGACACAGAATCCCAGGGGCCCAGCATAGAAATCGTGAGCCTTCTTCTAGTCAGTGTTTTTCAGACAAAGCCATTGAGAGGTGTTGAAGGGGCCAATTGGGAGGGAAGTTTCATGAGAGTGAACAAGAGGTGTAGAAAGAGGATATAGGAAGAAATACATGGCCATGAAGACAAGGACTTAGTCCACTCTTCCTTTCTCTCATGGGCCACAAGAGCTTCAAAGCCTTCCTTCCACCAGCCCTTGTACCTTCTCTTTACTCTAGTCCCTGGTGTGTCTTTCAGGTTTACCTCCATCCCTGAAAGATGAGTTTCTCCAGCCTGTGCAATCCAGAATGCGGGGTGGCCCGGCCCAGTCCAGTCACTGGCAGCTACAACGTGCCTTGCGTTCGGCAGTGCCCTGACTCCGAAGTGCTGATCAGACCCTCACCGGTTGTCGTGACCCTCCCGGGACCAATTCTCAGCACTTTCCCTCAGCACACTGGAGTGGGAGCCATAGGAGCACCTGTGGTCGGAGCCGGTTTCGGGGGCTCATTCAGTTTGGGGGGATTGTACGGCTCTGGAGGCCATTATGGAGGATTGTCTGGTTTAGGGGGATATGGTGGCTATGGGGGATTCGGCGGTTCCCTGGGCGGTTATGGTTATGGGGGAATATGTGGTTCCGGGATATCTCGCCATAGGTACCTCAGTGGAAGCTGTGGGCCATGCTAAAACCAGCAGGAAGATCCGTGGATGAAGGAAGAACCAGGAATTGAACAGCAAGAAACAGATTCACCCCTGACCTTTTGGGCATGGCTTTCAGAAGTGCTGTGCAAACCTGGCTCCAGTTAGCTCAGTGGGAGCTGTGTGTGCTCAGCACCGTGGTCTGATAACCATGCTGCATTTCTAATGTTACGCTTTATGACTCTTTCTGCCAAGGCTTTGCCAGCCAAGTGCTGATTCTCGCTTTCACCTGTGGACTCATTCTGAATAACACGCAGGCTGTTTATACTAATTCCGCAGTTTAAAGAAAATAGGGGCCTTAAGACAGGCATCAGTTACATTTATTATCATTTTAAGTCCCTTGAGCATGGGAAAAAGTGACCTTGCTGTGAAGCACAATTAGACCCCGTCTGTTCTATCCTTTCCATCAATAAGTATCCTTAGATTGTCGCTTTGACCGTCTCTGTGGCAGACATTTAATTGAGAAGTTGAGCAGTCCTCTACTTCTGTATTGCATTGTCTCACTTCCCACCGACTGAGGGAATAAAAGTCACTGAAAATGGTTGCGAAGGGGACATGTTTGTCCACCTCTGCAGCTGCAACAAGAAAAAAGCACATCTTGTGTGAAGAACGTCCCATTGAGGTGGGTGATCGGTCACAGCCTTTCTTGAAAAACTGAAATTATGTTCTTTCTGCTCTCGTATTTTTCCTGTACCTGTATATTGCAAATGTCACTCGCATTAAAAATACTGATGCATCATAATATCCGTCTTCTGGTTCTCTTTGTTCCTCCCTCCTTCTTTAAACATTGCCCTAGACACAATTCATCCCTGAAGAGCCAGCAGCATCACTTCTCAAGAGGTGACTTTTTGAAGCCCTGGAGCGATAGGAGAATTCAGCCTTTGAAGTCGTTTACAGCATTCTGTTGGGTTTCCGTACTGGGGTGGAGTTCCCCCTTGCCTTACCTTTTTTAACAGAGTTATGTTAATGCAACCTCGTGAGAGGTGTAAATTCAACCAGCTCTCCTCCTTGACTTGACCAACTTTACACTCACTTTGCAATGCTGGAGATGAGCTGACAAGATTTAGGGCAATGGGGCAAAAATCGTTCAGCTTCACATTGAGATTTTGGATTTCATTGCACCAAGAAAACTCAGTTCAAGTCATCTTCTTCTGACTCTCTGCCCACATGTGTTCATCTACTGGCCAACAGAAACCCCCACTCTTTGGTGAAATGACAGGACCAAAAGTTGATTTCACAAGGATTTTGCAAACACAACTGACTGCCTCACTTCTGCCCTCCTCACTTCTGCCCTTAGAAAAAAACGAAACTACACCAAAGTCATCTACAGGAGTCATGAAAGACAATGGAGGAAATAATTAAGGAATCAAATTTCCAGACACCTAGAAGATAAGAAGCTGATAAGTAACAGCATGGATATATGAAAAACAAGATCTGTGAAAACAACCTAATCAATTTCTTTTAAGGATTGAAAAGCCTTGTGGATAGTGGGCAAGCAGTAGAAGGTGTCTATCTTAATTTTCCGTAAGGCTTTTGATACCCTCTTGCCTGACCTTCTCATAAACAAACTAGGAAAATACATCTTAGATGGGGCTAGGATAAAGTGGGTCCATAACTGGTTGAAGACCATTCCCAGAGAGTATTTAGCAGGGGTCCACACTCCAACTGGAAGGGCACATCAAGTTGCGTCCCACGGGGATCAGTTCTGGGTCCCATTCTGTTCAATATCTTCATCAATGATTTAGATCGTAGCACGGAGAGTACACTTATAATGTTTGCAGATGATACCTAGCTGGGAGGAGTCTCAAGGCTGTGGAGGATAGCAATAGGCCCACCTCAACCCCCAAGGCTTCGGAGGACGTCCCTGGAGCATGCAACCCTGCTCCACTGGACACTCGCATATTTCGCTGCTCAAGAAGGAACAGCCCAGCCCACCTTACCAGCTCCACCTGACATCAGGGCACCACTTCACACACAGCCCTTAGGCATGTTTAGAGTGAAAACAAGCAGAGTTAATTTAACAAAGAGAGTCAAATAGGAGCAATTAGGAATACTGGAAACCAATGGTTACATATCAGATAAAAGAAGTACTCACATTGTAAAACCTGGACGTATGTAACTCACACTCACCCAGAGTCCTTGCAGTGTTCTGCAGCCAGAACTCTCCTACAGACCGCCCAGTTTCCTCAGCATGGCCCTCCCCAGAGCCTCCAATCAAATCCAAGGCTCCCCTAGCCTGCTTTCCATACGGGAGATCAAAGGGAGCAAAAGCCAGTAGATTCTTGGGGAATACTTCTGTCCGCACTGAGCAAATAATGAAGAAAAACGTCCCAATCAGTCTCATGCCAGGGGACATATGTTCTTATCATAGCTTTTAAAAGTTCCATTAAATCTTTCTGCAAACCCATTTGTTTCTGGGTTATAGGGAGCAGCATTTATATGCTTTGCTCCACATCATTCCCGTGGCTTTTGAAAGACTACAGACATGGAATTTGCATCACAGTCTGTCAAGATTTCTGTGGGAATAACTAATCTGTAAAAATGGCAAATAAAGCCGGAGTCACTGGAAAATGTATTCCAGAGCTTATTTAACATTAGAGTTCCTTTTTTCCTAATATCATTGTTGCTAGGCAGATTTAGCACTCCCCATCCAGAAGCTTCTGGAATTGGGTGTGGTAGTTTTGAGTCTGCTCCATGTCAAGGTTCCTCCCCCACTCTCAACTCTAGGGTAGAGATGTGGAAATATAAAGGGAAGGGTAAGCCCCTTCAAAATCCCTCCTGGCCAGAGGAAAAATCCTCTCACCTGCAAAGGGTTAAGAAGCTAAAGGTAACCTCGCTGGCACCTGACCAAAATGACCAATGAGGAGACAAGATACTTTCAAAAGCTGGGAGGAGGGAGAGAAACAAAGGGTCTGTGTCTGTCGGTACGCTTCTTTTGCTGGGGATAGACCAGGAATGGAGTCTTAGAACTTTTAGTAAATAATCTAGCTAGCTATGCGTTAGATTATGATTTCTTTAAATGGCTGAGAAAACAACTGTGCTGAATAGAATGACTATTTCTGTCTGTGTGTCTTTTTTGTAACTTAAGGTTTTGCCTAGAGGGATTCTCTATGTTTTGAATCTAATTACCCTGTAAGGTATCTACCATCCTGATTTTACAGAGGTGATTCCTTTACTTCTATTAAAAGTCTTCTTGTAAGAAAACAGAATGCTTTTTCATTGTTCTCAGATCCAAGGGTTTGGGTCTGTGGTCACCTATGCAAATTGGTGAGGATTTTTACCAAACCTTTCCCAGGAAGTGGGGTGCAAGGCTTGGGAGGATTTGGGGTGGGGGGGAAAGAAGTGTCCAAACTACGTTTCCCAGTAAATCCAGTTAGAGTTTGGTGGTGGCAGTGGATATTCCAAGGACAAAGGATAAAATTAATTTGTACCTTGGGGAAGTTTTAACCTAAGCTGGTAGAAGTAAGCTTAGTGTGAGTGTGAGTCACCAACTTTTCTGGTAACGTGATCGTGGGGAAGAGTCATTTACATGTTGCTCTTCTCAGTAAGAGAGTTGGGTTTTGAAAATTGATATACTTCACGGGGTGGTTGGTTAACCAATTCTCTGACTGGCTAAGCGTGATTTCAGCAGAGGAGGAGGAAGAGTCTGCACAGATTCCAACTGAAGATTCCTGCAGGAAAGTGGAGGGAAGATGTTGCTTTTGACTCGGCAGACTGTCTAGATTTAGTGATCAGAGACTTTACCTGAGACTCCGGTAAACTCAAGCTTAGCTTTCAGTTCTGCTGTGACGCTGGTAAGCCAAGTGCCAACTCTGGTAAGCCAAGTGCCAGCTGAGAACTGACAAACTCTCAGCTGGAAGCCAGGCCAATTCACTTCTTTGCAAGAATAAAGGAAACTGATGGTTGAATGGATAAGAATCTATTTGGTGTTGAAATGTCCTGACAACTAATGGGATGGTGCATGCATTGATTTCACCTATCTGTACCCAGTTAGAATGTAATAGCAAACATTTACATTGTGTATACCCCTGTAACTACATAACCCATCCAATGAGAAAGAAGCCTTGAGTCATGCAAATGAAGAAATTAAAGAGGAAGGTGTGAATTCTTCTGCATTTGAAGGCAAGTGGCCTTGAATGTTTTCGTCAAAGACCTGACATGCATTCTTCTCTCTCTGCCATCAGAGAAAGAGCCCACATAGGCTGTGACTCTGTCAGCTTCTTTTCTGTGAGAAGAAACTATAAGTATGGACACAAGGAAAAAATTTTTGTCTCTGGACAGGTTGGATTCTCACAGGCAGAATAACTGAATGAGATGGAGAGTTACTCTGGGTTGCCCTAAAAGACTTTTGGGAAACTGCCAGTTTCCCATATCTCCGCTACCTTTAGCAATTATAGACTGTGACTAACCTGTACATATATTTTTATCTGCTATAACATCTCAATAACTCCCCTTCCTTTTTCTTAGCTAATAAACTTGAGTTAGAATTGACTGTAGAATTGACTCTCAGCGTTGTCTTTGGTGGGAGACCTGGGATGCAAATCGACCAGGGTGAGCGTGGGACTGGTTGTAACATGAGTATTTTGTGATTTTTCCTGCAAGTCACCACCATTTATCACACAGTCCAGCTTGCCTGGCAGCCACGATAGATTGGAGTCTCTAAGGGGACTGTCTGTAACTCCATTATAAAACTACCGTAGTACTTTGGGAGTTCACACTTGGTACTGGGTTGGTGAAATCTAATTATAGAACATACCACTAGCTAGCGTCTCCGCCCTGCTTTTTGATACTCTGCCCTGAGGACACCGCGAATGGTGATGAGTCTCTCCAGACAGCATCTCATGTGCATTCAATTTTTTTCCAAAGTGAAGTACTGTGCAGTTGTCTTTACCTTTCTCCTTTTCCCTCTCTTCAATAAGAGTCTCTTTGTCTCTTTGACAGCTGTGAGCCCATGACCAGCAAGACAGCTAAAAGTAGTACCCGAAAGAAAACTCTGGCTGGTATAAGTAATTGGTGTCTCAGCGATAGGGGAATCTGTATTCATGTAAACCATCCATGGACCCAGTTCTATTCATATATTACCAGCAGAGGTCTGTTTAGGCAGGGGTTCTCACAACAACCTTTTTGGTCACCTCAGAGTGCAACCGCTCATTCTTAGAATCACAGAATATCAGGGTAGGAAGGGACCTCAGGAGGTCCTCTAGTCCAACCCCCTGCTCAAAGCAGGATCAATCCCCAACTAAATCATCCCAGCCAGGGGTTTGTCAAGCCTGATCTTGCAAATTTCAAAGGAAGGGGATTCCACCACCTCCCTAGGTAATGCATTCCAGTGCTTCACCAGCCTCCTAGTGAAAAAGTTTTTCCTAATATCCAACCTAAACCCCCCAACTGCAACTTGAGACCATTACTCCTCATTCTCTCATCTGCTACCACTGAGAACAGTCTAGATCCATCCTCTTTGGAACCCCCCCTTCAGGTAGTTGAAGGCTGCTATCAAATCCCCCCTCACTCTTCTCTAAACAAGAGACTAAACAGACTAAACAAGACCAATTCCCTCCGCCTCACCTTATCAGTCATGTGCCCCAGCCCCCTCAGCATTTTTGTTGCTCTTCGCTGGACTTTCCAATTCCAATTTCTCCACATAATTTATATAGGGGGGGCCCCAAAACTGGACACAATACTGCAGATGTGGCCTCACCAGTGCGGAAGAGAGGGGAATGATCACTTCCCTCGATCTGCTGGCAATGCTCCTACTAATGCAGCCCAATAGGCCCTTAGCCTTCTTGGCAACAAGGGCACACTGTTGACTCATATCCAGCTTCTCGTCCACTGTAATCCCCAGGTCGTTTTCTGCAGAACTGTGGCTTAGCCAGTCGGTCCCCAGCCTCTTGTGGAGCATGGGATTCTTCTGTCCTAAGTGCAGAAGTCTGCACTTGTCCTTGTTGAACCTCATCAGATTTCTTTTGTCCCAATCCTCCAATTTGTCTTGGTCACTCTCGACCCTATCCCTACCCTCCAGCATATCTACCTCTCCCCCAGCTTAGTGTCATTTGCAAACCTGCTGAGGGTGCAATCCTCCCATCATCCAGATCATTCATAAAGATGTTGAACAAAACCGGTCCCAAGACTGATCCCTGAGGCACTCTGCTTGATACTGGTTGCCAGCTAGACATCCAGACATTGATCAGTACCCGTAACAATCTAGCCAGCTTTCTATCCACCTTAAAGTCCATTTATCCAATCTATGAGCGGTCTATAATTCCCCAGGTTCTCCTTCTTCCCCTTTTTAAAGATGGTCACTATATTTGCCTTTCTCCAGTCATCCAGGACCTCCCCCGAAAGCTGTGACTTTTCAAAGATAATGGCCTTTGGCTCTGCAATCACTCAGCCAATTCCCTCAGCATCCTCGGACGCTTAGATCTGGACCCATGGACTTGTGCATGGCCAGCTTTTCTAAATAATCCTTAACCTGTTCTTTTACCACTGAGGGCTGCTCACCTCCTCCCCATACAGTGCTGCCCAGGACAGCAGTTTGGGAGCTGATCTTGTCTGGGACGACCGAGGCAAAAAAAGCATTGAGTACTTCAGCTTTTTCCACATCATCTCTCACTTGGTTGCCTCCCTCATTCATGAAGGCTCCCACACTTTCCCTGAGCTTCTCCTTTTTGCTACCTATAGAAAAATTCTTGTTACCCTACACATCCCTTCACAACTCCAGTCATGTTTTGGCCTTCTTGATTACATGCCTGCAGGCTTGAGCAATATTTTTAGACTCCTCCCTAGTCATCTGTCCAAGTTTCCATTTCTTGTAAGCTTCCTTTTTGTGTTTAAGCTCACTGAAGATTTCTCTGTTTAGCCAAGTTGGTCACCTGCCATATTTGCTAATCTTTCTGCACTTCGGGGTGGTTTGTCCCTGCACCCTCAATAAGACTTCTTTCACATAAATGTCATCGGACCTGGGGGTTAGAAGGCACTGCAAGGCTCATCTGGTCGAACCCCCTGCTAAGATGCAGGACACCTCTTATCAGCTGTCACAACATAGCTTCCGCCATACTGCGATAATCCTTCACCTTGAAAGGGGCATAATTGCAATTCGCTTGGCAGGATTCAGCAGGAGAAATGATCAGGTAGAAGCCAACCAGAATATTGTACCAGGGAGCAAATAAAATTCCATACTCTTCTTAGAAACCTAAAATCACAATGCAAAAGGCAAACCCCAGAAATCTTACAACCTAGCCCCGCCAAATGCCTGTGTCCCTCATAAAAAGGCTAAAGAAAGGGTGGCTTCTGCTTATACAGAGTCACATGCTCTGCTGGTAATTTCATTGCTCGATAAACCACCTCAGCAGTAAATTCATTCTTTGTTTACTCTTGAGTCCCGTTTGTTCTCTGATGTGTCATTGAGAGAGGTGGCTGCTATTCTAGCCAGAGTCTAACTGGGGGGCGACGGAAAACCAACCACCACTATTAGTTTTTTATAATCAGAAAAGCAATTTTATGTCTTTCTGAATATGTTTCATGCCATAAAGTCACTGCACTATCCATATTTCTATTATGACTATTCTCAGTCCACTGCTTTTTTCAGTACCTATGAATGAATTTACTTAAAGGTTATACAGGAGGACACTATGGGGATGTTAGAGGTTTGGGTGAAAGTTAAGGTGGCACCTCAAAGAATCAGACAGTAGTTTTTATTGTCTTTGTACTGTACCAATACACAAAAATAAATACATTATCATTAAGGCTAAGATTATGTCCCAGAGACCACGGAATCTGTGACTTCCACAGACCTCTGTGACACTTTCCACTTCAGCCCAAAGGTGGCAGGGCCGGAGTTCTCAGCTGCCGTGGGTAGCAAGGGGACCTCGCAGCTCCCAGGTGTGGGACCCAGAACTTCTACCGTGGCCAGCAGGGGACCCTCCAAGAATCTACTGGCTTTGCCCCCTTTGATCTCCTGTATGGGAAGCAGGCTAGGGGAGCCTTGGATTTGATTGGAGGTTCTGGGGAGGCTGTGCTGAGGAAAGAGGGCGGCATCTAAGAGAATACGTCACTCATTTTAAGGAGAATTTACAGGTAATGAGGAATTGAGAGCGACAGACCCTTGGAAAAAGCCAGAAACTCAGCATGTTTGGTGTGACGGGCGTACTGGAGAATGGTCATTTGAAATGGCTGATTTGGCGTTAGTGCTGACCCCAGTGAGGGAAAACAAAAGGCAGGATTATAGGAAGGACCGTTTGAGGGGATTGAAGGGGTGAATGCCATCACACATGACGTAAGGAAGCCCAGCAGCAGAGTAATGGTGCAAACCATGCATCTGAATAGATTAAAACTAATTCTAAAAGGGAGAGGGCAGTTAATTGAATTTCTTGTGCTGGTGAAGAAACCTTGGATTTGGTCAGGGAGAGCAGGGCAGAGAATCCCCTAGAAAGCACTGATTTGAGGGCGGGTTAAAATCCACGACGAAAGCAGGAAACACTGGCCCTTTCAAAGCACCGCAAAGAGGTATTATCCTCGCCAGGTTGAAATGCCAAGATTACACCCTCCATGCAAAGCTACAGGGGAATAAAGGTACCAGAGGGATGCCCTGGAGCACAGCGCTTCAGGACTATGACATGGAAATTGTCCATATTAAAGGCAAAGAGAATATGGTGGCAGATGCAGTGTCCGGGCAGGAGGGTTCCAAACTGACGCATACGGATTAGCCAGTGGAAGAGTCCACAGAGTCAGAGTAAAGGGTGAGGTGCAAGCCAGGACCCAGAGAAGGCACAGAGTTGCTGGCGTTTTACAGGGATACCCTGGGTCGGACGCGTACAGGTTAAGTTTACAAAGCATGGCATGGGAGGGCTCTGCCCAGAGCCCAGAGCCCGCTGGTCATCACAATCGTTGAAAAGCATTTGGACAGATTTTGTTTAATTGTCTGATAATTACACAGATAATGATGTATCTGTACTGGAAATCATGTGCTTAAGGTCTGGGAGTTAAGGCAGGTCGTGCAATGGGATGAACTTGCTCCTGTCAGTCAGGAGGGAAGAGACCTGCCTCTGTCGCTCTCAAGCTGGTTTTGTGTGTATTGGGTACTGTCCGCTTCACAAAGGAGTCCTCTCCGTAGATGGAGCCGGTTGAATTTACACCTCTCACTAGGGTGAGTTAACATTACTTTGTTAGAACACGTAATGCAAGGTGGAACTCCACCCCAGTACGGAAACCCAACAGAATGCTGTAAACTACTTCAAAGGCTGAATTCTCCTATCGCTCCAGGGCTTCAAAAAGTCACCTCTGGAGAAGGGCCTGTTGCTGCTGGCTCTTCAGGGATGAATTGTGTCTAGGGCAATGTTGAAAGAAGGAGGGAGGAACAAGGAGAACCAGAAGACGGATATTATGATGCATCAGCGTTTTTAATGCGAGTGACATTTGCAATACACAGGTACAGGAAAAATACAAGAGCAGAAAGAACGTAATTTCAGTTTTTCAAGAAAGGCTGCAACCGATCACCCACCTCAATGGGACGTTCTTCACACAAGATGTGCTTTTTTATTCTTGCAGCTGCAGAGGTGGACAAACAAGTCCCCTTTGCAACCAATTTCAGTTACTTTTATTCCCTCAGTCGGTGGGAAGTGAGACAATGCAATACAGAAGGAGAGGACTGTTCAACTTCTCAATTAAACGTCTGCCTCAGAGAAGGTCAAAGTGAGAGGCTAAAGATACGCACTGATGGAAAGGATAGAACAGACGGGGTCTAATTCTCCTTCACAGCAAGGTCTCTTTTTCCCTTGCTCAAGGGACCTAAAATGATAATAAATATAACTGATGCCTGTTTTAAGGGCCCTATTTTCCTTAAACTGCGGAATTAGTGTAAACAGCTTGTGTGTTATTCAGAATGAGTCCACAGGTGAAAGCGAGAATCAGCACTTGTCTGGCAAAGCCTTGGCAGAAAGAGTCATAAAGCGTAACATTAGAAATGCAGCAGGGCTATCAGACCATGGTGCTGAGCACACACAGCTCCCACTGAGCTCAACTGGAGCCAAGTTTGCACAGCACTTCTGAAAGCCATGCCCAAAAGGTCAGGGGTGAATCTGTTTCTTGCTGTTCAATTCCTGGTTCTTCCTTCATCCACGGATCTTCCTGCTGGTTTTAGCATGGCCCACAGCTTCCACTGAGGTACCTATGGCGAGATATCCCAGAACCACATATTCCCCCATAACCATAACCACCCAGGGAACCGCCGAATCCCCCATAACCACCATATCCCCCTAAACCAGACAATCCTCCATAATGGCCTCCAGAGCCGTACAATCCCCCCAAACTGGATGAGCCCCCGAAACCGGCTCCGACCACAGGTGCTCCTATGGCTCCCACTCCAGTGTGCTGAGGGAAAGTGCTGAGAATTGGTCCCGGGAGGGTCACGACAACCGGTGAGGGTCTGATCAGCACTTCGGAGTCAGGGCACTGCCGAACGCATGGCACATTGTAGCTGCCAGTGACTGGACTAGGCTGGGCCACCCCGCATTCTTGATTGCACCGGCTGGAGAAACTCATCTTTCAGGGATGGAGGTAAACCTGAAAGACACACCAGGGACTAGAGTAAAGAGAAGGTACAAGGGCTGGTGGAAGGAAGGCTTCGAAGCTCTTGCGGCCCATGAGAGAAAGGAAGAGTGGACTAAGTCCTTGTCTTCATGGCCATGTATTTCTTCCTATATCCTCTTTCTACACCTCTTGTTCACTCTCATGAAACTTCCCTCCCAATTGGCCCCTTCAACCCCTCTCAATGGCGTTGTCTGAAAAACACTGACTAGAAGAAGGCTCACGATTTCTATACTGGGCCCCTGGGATTCTGTGTCCATTTTAGACATTACTCAAAGAGAACAGGGCTGGGATCACGATAATCGCTTCCTGTCGTTTCAGGATTTAACTTCTGCATGCAAACCACTGAATTCTGGTACCACACTAACAAGAAAAGGAGTACTTGTGCTACCTTAGAGACTGACAAATTGATTTGAGCATAAGCTTTCGTAAGCTACAACTCACTTCATCAGATGTAGCTCACGAAAGCTTATGCTGAAATCAATTGGTTAGTCTCTAAGGTGCCACAAGTACTCCGTTTCTTTTTGCGAATACAGACTAACACTGCTGCTACTCTGAAACCTGGTATCACAGTGTAGATCTCTGATTTCCCAAAGCTTGTGAGTCAACAATACTTGCTGATGAATAAAAAGAAAACTTTACTTTTCTCCAAACAAATCACGACGGACAAGCTCCTCAGCTGGGCTTCAGGTCCACTGACTTTCATGGAGCGACACTGAATTACATCATCTGAGGAGAAGCACCTTCAATGGGAATTTCTCCTGAGAAGAACTCAAGAATTGCTACACTGGATCTCACCACTTGTCAGCTTACTCCATTCTCCTGTCTCCAAGAGAGAGGAGTAACAGCTGCTTGAGAAGAAAGTAAAAGACCACTGAATTGGTCCTTTCTGGACTAACCTGGGAAAGTCGCTTCCTAATCCACCAAAGTGAAAAATGGCTAAATGACTTTCTAAAGTTACATCTCTAGAGTTCAAATCGATTGAGTTGAATTGGACTTACCCAGTTCACTGAGGAGATGAAGTCCGCAGAAGATTTTAGAAAATCCCTGAGTGGTGAGCGCTTTTATACAGATCCTAGGACTGCCTGGAGGATTTGCGATGCCATTTGTGGAGGCGGTTCTAATTAGTTACCAAACAAACTTGATTGCCTTGCAAAATCCTCCTTGGAGGCAGCTGTTTGCCTCTGGGATTTTGATTATTAGGTTATTCTGAGCCTGAGAGGGCGTGACATGCACATTGCACTCTTCATCTTTCTTTCATCTTCAAATGGTACGGGTCAACTGTGTTCCTCGTGCCATTCCATTGACTTCAGAGATGCTACAATGAGAATGAATGTCCGGGTGACTCTGAGTGGCATCTGTATCAGAAGTGGCAGATTTCAGAGGGGTAGCCGTGTTAGTCTGCATCAGCAAAACAACGAAGAGTCCTTGTGGCACCTTAGAGACTAATTTGTCTCTAAGGTGTCGTCACTAAGTTGCCACAAGTAGCACAAGTGGGTGTCATGAAAGGAATCCAGTTTGTTCCTTTCAATCCATGCTGGTCGTGGTTAGGGACATCGGGCAGTTCATTCTCACCCTGTCAGAAAGGAGGGAGCCATTTTTATGCATTCTCACCACCCGCATTCCCAATGGGTCAGACCCAATTCCCTTCGAAATTCATGGGAAACTTTCCATTGCCTCCAGCAATGTTTTTTGTCAGGACCTTACGTCTGAAATTCACCCTTTGGCTGGGGGATTGTACGATGCCAATGAACAACTGTAGTCCAATATTAAATGTTCAAACATGGGCCTTTGTGATGGCCATCTGCCCAGGGGTGAATCTTACCCTCTGGTGAGTCAAGCTTCACCTAACATTGGACCTGTACTTGGGTCACCAATGCCCTCTCAAAGGGCTGCCTAGATCTGGTTTGCTGATGGGTCAAGGGTTGGGATGGCGGAAAGAGGAAGGAAGCAGTGCTCTTTTATCTCAGGATCTCTCCATCCAGGAGCAGCCAAGAAAAGGACGTCTTGTGAGAAAGCACAGCTGACGGAGCCCAGCAATGAGCAGAGGAGAGAGGAAAATCACACATTCTTGAGGAAGGAGGAGATGGTTGTGGGATGGGATTTGACATTAACTTTGACCAGCCATAAGGCATGCTGCACAAAACATTCCTGCCAGAACCAGCATGCTGTGTAAAGTGTAACAGATTTCTGCATGGGTGGGTTCCATAGCCGGGGAATGAGGCGGAGGAGTCCCCTGTTTTCCCTATTTTTTCACAGTTATGTTTAGTAAAAGTCAGAGACAGGTCACTGGCTTCCATGAGTCTTTGTTCATTGACCTTGACCCTTGACCTCTCCCTGAGTTTTACTAAAATTAACCATGACCAAATCTTAACCTTAATTATCCTTAGTCTAGAATATCCTAACTCAAATCATCTGAAAAAAATCAAAACAGTAGGAGGCACAAATATGCTTGCTCAGCCAGAGCCCTAAAATGCCCAGTTCTCGCTCTGGCCACAGGCTGAATTGTAAAGTTGTTCCCTTTTACACTGTGTTACCAGACAAGGCTAGTAACATGTAACTTGTTCCAAGATGTTTGCGTCCTTGGATCGAAGCATGAAGAATAAAGAGCTGGCTAATGTTATGATCCACTTTCACTGTCCTTATCCATGAGAATGATACTTCTCCAGACGAATTAGAAGTCTGTCCATTTCTATCATTTCCATGACTGTGGTGTAAGGGACTGCGGAAGACTTTGTTACGGCCTAGCTAGGGAACTTCTGCTTTCTCGAGGCTGCCCGGTCACTGTAGGACATGGAGAACCAACTGTAACCGGTTTTAGGCCGGTTTTGTCTGCCTTGCATGGCCCGTTGCCAGGTAGCGGAAAGCCCCCTTCGGAAAGTACCTAATTATATATTCACGAGCTGTTTCTGTGTACTGCTTATTATGGCTCACTGGTTGCCCCTTTGTCGGACTCCGTCCCAGGCAAAGCTCCGGTGTGCTGGGTTCTCCGCCTCCGTGACAGCAACGTTTGGAGTCCCCGTTGCGGGTGTGTCACTGACCTTCAATAAAGCCAATAACTCGCTGCTTAGCTGCGTGTGGGTCTCGTTTTCCAGAGTACCTCTGCTGGCCTGCGGTGCTTCAATCACCTTGGCCGAGAACATTTGGTAGCATTGGAAATCTCAATATATCATTCCAGCCTCAAAAACTTGCTTTAAGACATCGCACCCGTTGGGCTGAAGTCACCAGGTGCACTGAGTGAGCTACTTTCTCTTTCTTTGGAATCACATCTCTCTAATGGGTCAGAGTAACCCAATGGTAATGAATTCCTTCAGGTTTGTGAAACAAGGCACAGGGTAGCTTATTTCTCTAACATTGCCTTCTTTATACATGAGGATAATAATGGTCCAAAGGAATTATAAGTGTGTACATTTCAAGCTTGTTCATGTGTGGTGTAGTAATACAAATCTCTTTCTTCAATTAGAATGGGTAAAATTTTGATAAAAGAGAATTTAATTCTGCTCAAGTGGAAATACCCACCATGGAGCCAACCTTCTAATTAGTTACCAAAGAAAGGGAGTTAAAGTGCATGGCAAGACTCTAGATGGCTGATCATTGTTCATACTTAGATGAGAAGATGTTTATCCCCAAAGTTCCCCCCCAAAAAACATCAAAACAAAATAAAAAAGATCCAGTATGAGCCTCTCCAAGAGTTACTCTCAGGTTAGTGATGTCTTTGGAAGCCATGAATAGTAAGAATCCAGTAGGGTTCAAGAGATAGAGGTTAGTGTTTGGCATGAGTAGTCCCAGCTATTGGGGTTCATTTCTGACTCTGCCAATCACACCCTGTCTGACCGTCACCTGAATGTGCCTCCGTTTCCCCCCATGGCAAACAGGTAGAATTGTAAAATGCAGGGTGGATTGTCTGAAGCTTCCTCTGATCTAAGCATTTCAAAGCACTTCACAAAACACACCTCATGTTTTATATGGCCAAAGAGGTGTATTATTAGAATCGTAGTAACTTTTTACTAGGCTTAGATGTTCCAATATTGAAGATTGGCTTCACTTTAAAAATGCATGTCAAGGTCTCAGATGTCAGTCCAGTGCTCAGTTCATGAGTCCTAGCCTCTGAAATTGGGGCTCTTTGATTTTCATTCAATGAACCTTTGCATTTCCCTTTTGTACATATTTTCAAGTTGACGGGTAGATGCTGATCCAGTGTAAAGGAGGACAGTTCCATCAACTTGAGATTGAAGGAAGGCACTTTAGCCAACCTGGGTTAGAGAAAACCTTTCTGCACCTCTACCCACAGCTGTTGATATCGAATATACAGAGTAATCAATGGGAACCATCAGCCACTGCAGCTCCATCCAATGAGTATGCAAGAGAACTGGGTCTTGTGAGAGACTTCAGCTAATTAAGAAAAGAAAAAAGCACAAGACAGACAGAGTTAAAGAGAACTTCTTTTATGGCCATATTGCTGTGGGATGAATTGCAAGTCTGACCAACCTAGGGCATTCTGCAAGACCCTTCTCCAACAAAAAGAAAAGGAGGACTTGTGGCACCTTAGAGACTAACCAATTTATTTGAGCATAAGCTTTCGTGAGCTACAGCTCACTTCATCGGATGCATTCTGTGGAAAGTGTAGAAGATCTTTTTATACACACAAAGCATGAAAAAATACCTCCCCCCACCCCACTCTCCGGCTGGTAATAGCTTATCTAAAGTGATCACTCTCCTTACAATGTGTATGATAATCAAGTTGGGCCATTTCCAGCACAAATCCAGGTTTTCTCCCCCCCCCCCCCCCCCCCCGCACAGATATGATCATCTTTTTATATGTTTGTATCGCCTTTGTATTATGAGTTATAGATACGTATGTATGTCTCTGTTTCAAACTTGTGCTAATTTTCTGGGTGACACTCCCAGACAGTTTGGCATCAGCACTGCCTAGCCTGCTGGATGGCCATGTGCTCGGCAGCTTGTATTTGAATCAAAGGAAGCACAGGCCGCATGGCAAAAGACTATAATAGGCAGCTGCATCTTCTCCATTTCGTCCTCAATCCATGCAGCCTCCTCAGGGGCTCTGGGCAGTGCCTCTGGGTCCATGTGGGGCCAGTGTGCACGGCACCGGAGGCAGCTCTTGTCAGTGGAGGTGGCTGCGACCTTTGGTCATTGGGTGTTCTCCTAGTCATCTGCCCTGCTGGCCCCTGGCTGCGGAACGGGGAGCCGGGGACTCTGCAGGTGATCAGTTGGTTCCTGGGGCGGGCTCTGGCTGAAGAGCTGGAGGAGGAAGGGACAGAGAGCCAGTTTTGTCAGAGCAGCCATCAGGAAGAGTGCTGGTGCAAGGGCTGGAGGAACCAAGTAGGGGCCGAGCTCTTCTCGACGTGCTGCTTACAAACCGGGAAGAATTAGTGGGGGAAGCAAAAGTGGATGGGAACCCGGGAGGCAGTGACCATGAGATGGTCGAGTTCAGGATCCTGAAACAAGGAAGAAAGGAGAGCAGCAGAATACGGACCCTGGACTTCAGAAAAACAGACTTTGACTCCCTCAGGGAACTGATGGGCAGGATCCCCTGGGAGAATAACGTGAGGGGGAAAGGAGTCCAGGAGAGCTGGCTGTATTTTCAAGAATCCTTACTGAGGTTACAGGGACAAAGTGTTGGTCCTGCTTTGAGCAGGGGGTTGGACGAGATGACCTCCTGAGGTCTCTTCCATCCCTAATCTTCTATAAGTCGATGACTCTATGATTCTGGAGAGGCCAGGCCCCTCCCACCAAAGTGTGGAGACAGAAGAAGGTACCTGGCTGCGGTGATTGTGAAATGGGATCGTGCTGTGCTTCAGTGTGTGCCAATGCCCTGGTCACGGTGGCGAGATGGGCACAGAGAAGGGTGTGAGGAACAGACTGGCTGGGTCACAGCCCTGAATGCGACAAGCACAGGTCACAATGGACATGCGTCTTTGCCAGTGGATACCCCACCAGCAGCCCCAATGCAGCTCTGCACCCACTGGTCTCTTCACCTGGACAGTCAATGGCCTGTATTTTTAGCTGACTTGGCACAAGTGAAAATTGTCCCGAGCCCAAAATTAGAGGCCTTTCAAAAGAGAAGCCCGGGTGTGGCCAGCATCGTGGGCCAGGCCGTGCTGCAGGTGTCGGCTCCCTGGCGTGTGAGTGTACCTTGCTGGCCAGGTAATGGAGCGTGATCCCAGTGAGTCGCAGGGAGGCTCCTTACCCTGTTCTCTGGAACAAGGATTGAATCAGGCTGGGGCAGGAAGAAGGAAGGACAGGGCCCAGTCACAGGATCACACAGCTAAAGGAGGGAGCTGGGTGTGTTTTACCCCTGCTGAGTGCTGACCAAAACATTCCCTGTGCCAGGCTTTGCCCTCGGGCACCCTCTAGCAGCCCCTCACCCCTGAGCTCAACCCTGGCTCCTCCTTCATCCTCCTTGGCCCCCTTCTGTCCCTGCCTCCAGAAGTGTGATCCCCGTGCCCCCATGCAGTCAGTTACCACCCCCAGCTCAGACCCTGCCCATCCCCCCCAATTTGTCCCCATTAACCATTTTAATTGCCAGCCAGCACTGCAGCGTCAGCAGGTGTTACTGAGCAATGAGCACGCTCACTAGGAGCCAAGCAGCGCTGAGCACCCGGCCTGCCAGCCGCCCCGTTAGCATCCTAGTGCCAGGGAGCCTGCAAATGCCTGGGGCCCTGGGCCTGCGATCCTGTGGGCACAGGGGGCTTGGAGCCCCCTGGCTCCATCCGGAGGCTGTTGGGTCTGATGTGGTGGCGGGGGACAATACACTTGCCCCATTTCTGCACCCCAGTAGCTCTACGCCCTCGGCGGCTGACCCATTCGCCCCTCCCTACTTACCGCCCTGCCTGTGGTAGGGTTGTATTTCTGTTCCTGCAACCGATCCCGGGTGACCTCCTTCTTAACGTGTCTCTGTTTCTAGGCCGATCAAACAGAGAGAGTCAGGGTGTGAAGGCTGGAAGTTCTTCAGCGACCTCACGACTCCAGATTTCAAAACCCCTCACAAACACTCGCTGGTGTTTCACACACGCAAAGCGTTCTAGTCTTATAATATTAATAAATGGTTGTTGGGATTAGACACCTCTGCACTGAGTAACACAGTCAATTTAAACAAAATGGAGGCCAAGCTCTCATGGCGTTCTGTTCAGGGCCTCATCATCAAAGGAAGACTCCTCCGCCTCATTCCCCGGCTATGGAACCCACCCATGCAGAAATCTGTTACACTTTACACAGCATGCTGGTTCTGGCAGGAATGTTTTGTGCAGCATGCCTTATGGCTGGTCAAAGTTAATGTCAAATACCTTCCCACAACCATCTCCTCCTTCCTCAAGAATGTGTTATTTTCCTCTCTCCTCCGCTCATTGCTGGGCTCCGTCAGCTGTGCTGTCTCACAAGACGTCCTTTTCTTGGCTGCTCCTGGATGGAGAGATCCTGAGATAAAAGAGCACTGCATCCTTCCTCTTTCCGCCATCCCTCCCCTTGACCCATCAGCAAACCAGATCTAGGCAGCCCTTTGAGAGGGCATTGGTGACCCATGTACAGGTTCAATGTTAGGTGAAGCTTGACTCACCAGAGGGTAAGATTCACCCCTGGGCAGACGGCCATCACAAGGCCCATGTTTGAACGTTTAATATTGGACTACAGTTGTTCATTGGCATCGTACAATCCCCCAACCAAAAGGTGAATTTCAGATGTAAGGTCCTGACAAGAAACACGCTGGAGGCAATGGAAAGTTTCCCATGAATTTCGAAGGGAATTGGGTCTGACCCATTGGGAATGCGGGTGGTGAGAATGCAGAAAAATGGCTCCCTCCTTTCTGACAGGGTGAGAATGAACAGCCCGATGTCCCTAACCACGACCAGCATGGATTGAAAGGAACAAACTGGATTCCTTTCTTGATACCCACTTGTGCTACTTGTGGCAACTTAGAGATGACATCTTAGAGACAAATTAGTCTCTAAGGTGCCAAAGGACTCCTCGTTGTTTTCCTGATGCAGATTAACACGGCTACCCCTCTGAAATCTTCACTTGGGATACAGATGCCGCTCAGAGTCACCTTGACGTTCATTCTCATTGTTGCACCATTGTAGTCAATGGAATGGCACGAGGAACACAGTTGACCCATACCATTTGAAGATGAAAGAAAGATGAAGAGTGCAATCTGCATGTCACGCCCTCTCAGGCTCAGTATAAGCTAATAATCACAATCCCAGAGGAAAACAGCTGCATCCCAAGGAGGATTTTGCAAGGCAATGAAGCTTGTTTGGAAACTAATTAGAACCGCTTCCACAAATGGCATCGCAGATCCTCCAGGCAGTCCTAGGAAGTGTATAAAGGCACTAACCACTCAGGGATTTTCTAAAATCTTCTGCGGACTTCATCTCCTCAGTGAACTGGGTAAGTCCAATTCAACTCAATTGATTTGAACTCTAGAGATGTAACTTTAGAAAGTCATTTAGCCATTTTTCACTTTGGTGGATTAGGAAGCGACTTTCCCAGGTTAGTCCAGAAAGGACCAATTCAGTGGTCTTTTACTTTCTTCTCAAGCAGCTGTTACTCCTCTCTCTTGGAGACAGGAGAATGGAGTAAGCTGACAAGTGGTGAGATCCAGTGTAGCAATTCTTGAGTTCTTCTCAGGAGAAATTCCCATTGAAGGTGCTTCTCCTCAGATGATGTAATTTAGTGTCGCTCCATGAAAGTCAGTGGACCTGAAGCCCAGCTGAGGAGCTTGTCCGTCGTGATTTGTTTGGAGAAAAGTAAAGTTTTCTTTTTACTCATCAGCAAGTATTGTTGACTCACAAGCTTTGGGAAATCAGAGATCTACACTGTGATACCAGGTTTCAGAGTAGCAGACGTGTTAGTCTGTATTCGCAAAAAGAAACGGAGTACTTGTGGCACCTTAGAGACTAACCAATTGATTTCAGCATAAGCTTTTGTGAGCTACATCCGATGAAGTGAGCTGTAGCTTACAAAAGCTTATGCTCAAATCAATTTGTCAGTCTCTAAGGTAGCACAAGTACTCCTTTTCTTTTTACTGTGGTACCAGTATTCAGTGGTTTGCATGCAGAAGTTAAATCCTGAAACGACAGGAAGCGATTATCGTGATCCCAGCCCTCTTTGTTCTCTTTGAGTAATGTCTAAAATGGACACAGAATCCCAGGGGCCCCGCATAGAAATCGTGAGCCTTCTTCTAGTCAGTGTTTTTCAGACAAAGCCATTGAGAGGGGTTGAAGGGGCCAATTGGGAGGGAAGTTTCATGAGAGTGAACAAGAGGTGTAGAAAGAGGATATAGGAAGAAATACATGGCCATGAAGACAAGCACTTAGTCCACTCTTCCTTTCTCTCATGGGCCACAAGACCTTCAAAGCCTTTCTTCCACCAGCCCTTGTACCTTCTCTTTACTCTAGTCCCTGGTGTGTCTTTCAGGTTTACCTCCATCCCTGAAAGATGAGTTTCTCCAGCCTGTGCAATCCAGAATGCGGGGTGGCCCGGCCTAGTCCAGTCACTGGCAGCTACAACGTGCCGTGCGTTCGGCAGTGCCCTGACTCCGAAGTGCTGATCAGACCCTCACCGGTTGTCGTGACCCTCCCGGGACCAATTCTCAGCACTTTCCCTCAGCACACTGGAGTGGGAGCCATAGGAGCACCTGTGGTCGGAGCCGGTTTCGGGGGCTCATCCAGTTTGGGGGGATTGTACGGCTCTGGAGGCCATTATGGAGGATTGTCTGGTTTAGGGGGATATGGTGGTTATGCGGGATTCGGCGGTTCCCTGGGCGGTTATGGTTACGGGGGAATATGTGGTTCCGGGATATCTCGCCATAGGTACCTCAGTGGAAGCTGTGGGCCATGCTAAATCCAGCAGGAAGATCCGTGGATGAAGGAAGAACCAGGAATTGAACAGCAAGAAACAGATTCACCCCTGACCTTTTGGGCATGGCTTTCAGAAGTGCTGTGGAAACTTGGCTCCAGTTGAGCTCAGTGGGAGTTGTGTGTGCTCAGCACCATGGTCTGATAGCTCTGCTGCATTTCTAATGTTACGCTTTATGACTCTTTCTGCCAAGGCTTTTCCAGACAAGTGCTGATTCTCGCTTTCACCTGTGGACTCATTCTGAATAACACACAGGCAGTTTACACTCATTCTGCAGTTTAAGGAAAATAGGGCCCTTAAAACAGGCATCAGTTACATTTATTATCATTTTAAGTCCCTTGAGCAAGGGAAAAAGAGACCTTGCTGTGAAGGAGAATTAGACCCCGTCTGTTCTACCCTTTCCATCAGTATGTATCTTTAGCCTCTCACTTTGACCTTCTCTGAGGCAGACATTTATTTGAGAAGTTGAACAGTCCTCTCCTTCTGTATTGCATTGTCTCACTTCCCACCGACTGAGGGAATAAAAGTAACTGAAATTGGTTGCAAAGGGGACTTGTTTGTCCACCTCTGCAGCTGCAAGAACAAAAAAGCACATCTTGTGTGAAGAACATCCCATTGAGGTGGGTGATCGGTTGCAGCCTTATTGAAAAACTGAAATTACGTTCTTTCTGCTCTTGTATTTTTCCTGTACCTGTGTATTGCAAATGTCACTCGCATTAAAAACGCTGATGCATCATAATATCCGTCTTCTGGTTCTCCTTGTTCCTCCCTCCTTCTTTAAACATTGTCCTAGACACAATTCATCCCTAAAGAGCCAGCAGCATCAGGCCCTTCTCCAGAGGTGACTTTTTGAAGCCCTGGAGCGATAGGAGAATTCAGCCTTTAAAGTAGTTTACAGCATTCTGTTGGGCTTCTGTACTGGGGTGGAGTTACCCCTTGCCTTACCTGTTTTAACAAAGTAATATTAACTCAACCTAGTGAGAGGTGTATATTCAACCGGCTCCATCTACGGAGAGGACTCCTTTGTGAAGCGGACAGTACCCAATACACACAAAACCAGCTTGAGAGCGACAGAGGCAGGTCTCTTCCCTCCTGACTGACAGGAGGAAGTTCATCCCATTGCATGACCTGCCTTAACTCCCAGACCTTAAGCACATGATTTCCAGTACAGATACATCATTATCTGTGTAATTATCAGACAATTAAACAAAATCTGTCCAAATGCTTTTCAACGATTGTGATGACCAGTGGGCTCTGGGCAGAGCCCTCCCATGCCACCCTTTGTAAACTTAACCTGTACGCGTCCGACCCAGGGTATCCCTGTAAAATGCCAGCAACTCTGTGCCTTCTATGGGTCCTGGCTTGCACCTCACCCTTTACTCTGACTCTGTGGACTCTTCCACTGGCTAATCCGTATGCGTCAGCTTGGAACCCTCCTGCCCGGACACTGCATCTGCCACCACATTCTCTTTGCCTTTAATATGGACAATTTCCATGTCATAGTCCTGAAGCGCTGTGCTCCAGGGCATCCCTCTGGTACCTTTATTCCCCTGTAGCTTTGCATGGAGGGTGTAATCTTGGCAGTTCAACCTGGCGAGGAAAATACCTCTTTGCGGTGCTTTGAAAGGGCCAGCATTTCCTGCTTTCAGTGTGGATTTTAACCCGCCCTCAAATCAGTGCTTTCTAGGGGATTCTCTGCCCTGCTCTCCCTGACCAAATCCAAGGTTTCTTCACCAGCACAACAAATTCAAATTCAAATTCAATTTACTGCCCTCTCCCTTTCAGAATTCTGCTGCTGGGCTTCCTTACGTCATGTGTGATGGCATTCACCCCTTCAATCCCATCAAACGGTCCTTCCTATAATTCTGCCTTTTGTTTTCCTCACTGGGGTCAGCACGAACATCAAATCAGCCGTCTCAAACAACCATTCTCCAGTACTCCCATCACACCAAACATGCTGAGTTTCTGGCTTTTTCCAAGGGTCTGTCGCTCTCAATTCCTCATTACCTGTAAATTCTCCTTAAAATGAGTGACGTACTCTCTTAGATGCCGCTCTCTTTCCTCAGCACGGCCCTCCCCAGAGCCTCCAATCAAATCCAAGGCTCCCCTCGCCTGCTTCCCATACAGGAGATCAAAGGGGGCAAAGCCAGTAGATTCCTGGAGGGTCCCCTGCTGGCCACGGTAGAAGTTCCGGGTCCCACAACTGGGAGCTGCGAGGTCCCCTTGCTACCCACGGCAGCTGAGAACTCTGGCCCTGCCACCTTTGGGCTGAAGTGGAAAGTGTCACAGAGGTCTGTGGAAGTCACAGATTCCGTGGTCTCTGAGACATAATCTTAGCCTTAATGATAATGTATTTATTTTTGTGTATTGGTACAGTACATAGACAATAAAAACTACTGTCTGATTCTTTGAGGTGCCACCTTAACTTTCACCCAAACCTCTAACATCCCCATAGTGTCCTCCTGTATAACCTTTAAGTAAACTCATTCATAGGTACTGAAAACAACAGTGGACTGAGAATAGTCATAATAGAAATATGGATAGTGCAGTGACTTTATGGAATGAAACATCTTCAGAAAGACATAAAACTGCTTTTCTGACTATAAAAAACTTATAGTGGTGGTTGGTTTTCCGTCACCCCCCAGTTAGACTCTGGCTAGAATAGCAGCCACCTCTCTCAATGACACATCAGAGAACAAACGGGACTCAAGAGTAAACAAAGAATGAATTTACTGCTGAGGTGGTTTATCGAGCAATGAAATTACCAGCAGAGCATCTGACTCTGTATAAGCAGAAGCCACCCTTTCTCTAGCCTTTTTATGAGGGACACAGGCATTTGGCGGGGCTAGGTTGTAAGATTTCTGGGGTTTGCCTTTTGCATTGTGATTTTAGGTTTCTAAGAAGAGTATGGAATATTGTTTGCTCCCTGGTACAATATTCTGGTTGGCATCTACCTGATCATTTCTCCTGCTGAATCCTGCCAAGCGAATTACAATTATGCCCCTTTCAAGGTGAAGGATTATCGCAGTATGGCGGAAGCTATGTAGTGACAGCTGATAAGAGGCGTCCTGCATGTTGGCAGGGGGTTCGACCTGATGAGCCTTGCAGTGCCTTCTAACCCCCAGGTCCGATGACATGTATTTGAAAGAAGCCTTATTAAGGGTGCAGGAACAAACCACCTCAAAGTGCAGAAAGATTAGCAAATATGGCAGGTGACCAACTTGGCTAAACAGAGAAATCTTCAGTGAGCTTAAACGCAAAAAGGAAGCTTACAAGAAATGGAAACTTGGACAGATGACTAGGGAGGAGTCTAAAAATATTGCTCAAGTCTGCAGGCATGTTGATTACCAAAACATGACTGGAGTTGTGAAGGGATGTGTAAGGTAACAAGAAGGTTTCTATTGGTAGCAAAAAGGAGAAGATCAAGGAAAGTGTGGGAGCCTTCATGAATGAGGGAGGCAACCAAGTGAGAGATGATGTGGAAAAAGCTGAAGTACTCAATGCTTTTTTTGCCTCGGTCGTCCCAGACAAGGTCACCTCCCAAACTGCTGTCCTGGGCAGCACAGTATGGGGAGGAGGTGAGCAGTCCTCAGTGGTAAAAGAACAGGTTAAGGATTATTAAGAAAAGGTGGACATGCTCAAGTCCACGCGTCCAGATCTAATGAGTCTGAGGTTCCTGAGGGAATTGGCTGAGTGATTGCAGAGCCATTGGCCATTATCTTTGAAAAGTCACAGCGATCGGGGGTGGTCCTGGATGACTGGAAAAAGGCAAATATAATGCCAATCTTTAAAAAGGGGAAGAAGGCGAACCCAGGGAACTACAGACCGGTCGTGGATTGGATGAATGGACAATAAGGTGGATAGAAAGCTGGCTAGATAGTCGGGCGCAAGTGGTAGTGATGAACGTCTGGATGTCTAGCTGGCAGCCAGTATCAAGCAGAGTGCCTCAGGGGTCAGTCTTGGGACCGGTTTTGTTCAACATCTTCATTAATGGTCTGGATGATGGGATGGATTGCACCCTCAGCAGGTTTGCAAATGACACTAAACGGGGGAGAGGTAGATACCCTGGAGGGTAGGGATAGGGTCGAGAGTGACCTAGACAAATTGGAGGATTGGGGCAAAAACATGTGATGAGGTTCAACAAGGACAAGTGCAGACTTCTGCACTTAGGACAGAAGAATCCCATGCTCCACAAGAGGCTGGAGACCGACTGGCTAAGCCACAGTTCTTCAGAAAATGACCTGGGGATTACAGTGGATAAGAAGCTGGATATGAGTCAACAGTGTGCCCTTGTTGCCAAGAAGGCTAAGGGCCTATTGGGCTGCAGTAGTAGGAGCATTGCCAGCAGATCGAGGGAAGTGATCATTCCCCTCTCTTCCGCACTGGTGAGGCCACATCTGCAGTATTGTGTCTAGTTTTGCCCCCCCCCCCATAGAAATTACGTGGAAAAATTGGAGGAAGTCCAGCGAAGAGCAACAAATATGATCAGGGGGCTGGGACACATGATTAATAAGGTGAGGCTGAGGGATCTGGGATTGTTTAGTCTGCAAAAGAGAAGAGTAAAGGGGGATTTGATAGCAGCCTTCAACTATCTGAAGGGGGGTTCCAAAGAGGATGGAAAGAGGTCCGTCTTCACAAAGGCCCATGTTTGAAAGTTTAATATTTGACTACAGTTGTTCATTGGCATCATAGAATCCCCCAGCCAAAGGGTGAATTTCAGCCATAAGGTCCTGACAAGAAACACGCTGGAGGCAATGGAAAGTTTCCCATGAATTTCGAAGGGAATTGGGTCTGACCCATTGGGAATGCGGGTGGTGAGAATGCAGAAAAATGGCTCCCTCCTTTCTGACAGGGTGAGAATGAACTGCCCGATGTCCCTAACCACGACCAGCATGAATTGAAAGGAACAAACTGGATTCCTTTCATGACACCCACTTGTGCTACTTGTGGCAACTTAGAGACGATACCTTAGAGACAAATTAGTCTCTAAGGTGCCACAAGGACTCCTCATTGTTTTCCTGATGCAGACTAACACGGCTACCACTCTGAAATCTCCACTTGGGATACAGATGCCGCTCAGAGTCACCTTGACATTCATTCTCGTTGTTGCACCATTGAAGTCAATGGAATGGCACGAGGAACGCAGTTGACCCGTACCATTTGAAGATGAAAGAAAGATGAAGAGTGCAATGTGCATGTCACGCCCTCTCAGGCTCAGAATAACCTAATAATCACAATCCCAGAGGAAAACAGCTGCATCCAAGGAGGATTTTACAAGGCAATCAAGTTTGTTTAGTAACTAATTAGAACCGCCTCTACAAATAGCATCTCAGATCCTCCAGGCAGTCCTAGGAACCGTATAAAAGCGCTCACCACTCAGGGATTTTCTAAAATCTTCTGTGGACTTCATCTCCTCGGTGAACTGGGTAAATCCAATTCCACTCAATCGATTTGAACACTAGAGATGTAACTTTAGAAAGTCATTTAGCCATTTTTCACTTCGGTGGATTTGGAAGAAACTTTCCCAGGTTAGTATAGAAAGGACCAATTCAGTGGTCTTTTACTTTCTTCTCAAGCAGCTGTTACTCCTCTCTCTTGGAGACAGGAGAATGGATTAAGCTGACAAGTGGTGAGATCCAGCGTAGCAAGTCTTGTGATTTGTTTGGAGAAAACTAAAGTTTTCTCTTTATTCATCAGCAAGTATTTTTGACTCACAAGCTTTGGGAAATTAAAGAACTACACTGTGATACCAGGTTTCAGAGTAGCAGCCCTGTTTGTCTTTATTCGCAAAAAGAAAAGAAGTACTTGTGGCACCTTAGAGACTAACAAATTGATTTGAGCATAAGTTTCGTGAGCTACGGCCGATGAATTGTAGCTTACGAAAGCTTATGCTCAAATCAATTTGTCAGTCTCTAAGGTACCACAAGTACTCCTTTTCTTTTTACTGTGGTACCAGAATCCAGTGGTTTGCATGCAGAGGTTAAATCCTCAAATGACAGGAAGTTATTACCGTGATCCCAGCCCTGTTCTCTTTTAGTAATGTCTAAAATGGACACAGAATCCCAGGGTTGAAGGGGCCACTTGGGAGGCAAGTTTCATGAGAGTGGACAAGAAGTGTAGAAAGAGGATATAGGAAGAAATACATGGCCATGAGGACAGGGACTTAATCCACTCCTCCTTTCTCTCTTTGCCACAAGAGCTTCGAAGCCTTTCTTCCACCAGCCCTTGTACCTTCTCTTTATTCTAGTCCCTGGTGTGTCTTTCAGGTTTACCTCCACCCCTGAAAGATGAGTTTCTCCAGCCTGTGCAATCCAGAATGCGGGGTGGCCCGGCCCAGTCCAGTCACTGGCAGCTACAACGTGCCGTGCGTTCGGCAGTGCCCTGACTCCGAAGTGCTGATCAGACCCTCACCGGTTGTCGTGACCCTCCCGGGACCAATTCTCAGCACTTTCCCTCAGCACACTGGAGTGGGAGCCATAGGAGCACCTGTGGTCGGAGCCGGTTTTGGGGGCTCATTCGGTTTGGGGGGATTGTACGGCTCTGGAGGACATTATGGAGGATTGTCTGGTTTAGGGGGATATGGTGGTTATGGGGGATATGGTGGTTCCCTGGGCGGTTATGGTTCCGGGGGAATATGTGGTTCCGGGGTATCTCGCCATAGGTACCTCAGTGGAAGCTGTGGGCCATGTTAAACCCAGCAGGAAGATCCGTGGATGAAGGAAGAACCAGGAATTGAACAGCAAGAAACAGATTCACCCCTGACCTTTTGGGCATGGCTTTCAGAAGTGCTGTGCAAACTTGGCTCCAGTTGAGCTCAGTGGGAGCTGTGCGTGCTCAGCACCATGGTCTGATAGCCCTGCTGCATTTCTAATGTTACGCTTTATGACTCTTTCTGCCAAGGCTTTGCCAGCCAAGTGCTGATTCTCGCTTTCACCTGTGGACTCATTCTGAATAACACGCAGGCTGTTTATACTAATTCCGCAGTTTAAAGAAAATAGGGGCCTTAAGACAGGCATCAGTTACATTTATTATCATTTTAAGTCCCTTGAGCATGGGAAAAAGTGACCTTGCTGTGAAGCACAATTAGACCCCGTCTGTTCTATCCTTTCCATCAATAAGTATCCTTAGATTGTCGCTTTGACCGTCTCTGTGGCAGACATTTAATTGAGAAGTTGAGCAGTCCTCTACTTCTGTATTGCATTGTCTCACTTCCCACCGACTGAGGGAATAAAAGTCACTGAAAATGGTTGCGAAGGGGACATGTTTGTCCACCTCTGCAGCTGCAACAAGAAAAAAGCACATCTTGTGTGAAGAACGTCCCATTGAGGTGGGTGATCGGTCACAGCCTTTCTTGAAAAACTGAAATTACGTTCTTTCTGCTCTCGTATTTTTCCTGTACCTGTATATTGCAAATGTCACTCGCATTAAAAATGCTGATGCATCATAATATCCGTCTTCTGGTTCTCTTTGTTCCTCCCTCCTTCTTTAAACATTGCCCTTGACACAATTCATCCCTGAAGAGCCAGCAGCATCACTTCTCAAGAGGTGACTTTTTGAAGCCCTGGAGCGATAGGAGAATTCAGCCTTTGAAGTCGTTTACAGCATTCTGTTGGGTTTCCGTACTGGGGTGGAGTTCCCCCTTGCCTTACCTTTTTTAACAGAGTTATGTTAATGCAACCTCGTGAGAGGTGTAAATTCAACCAGCTCTCCTCCTTGACTTGACCAACTTTACACTCACTTTGCAATGCTGGAGATGAGCTGACAAGATTTAGGGCAATGGGGCAAAAATCGTTCAGCTTCACATTGAGATTTTGGATTTCATTGCACCAAGAAAACTCAGTTCAAGTCATCTTCTTCTGACTCTCTGCCCACATGTGTTCATCTACTGGCCAACAGAAACCCCCACTCTTTGGTGAAATGACAGGACCAAAAGTTGATTTCACAAGGATTTTGCAAACACAACTGACTGCCTCACTTCTGCCCTCCTCACTTCTGCCCTTAGAGAAAAACGAAACTACACCAAAGTCATCTACAGGAGTCATGAAAGACAATGGAGGAAATAATTAAGGAATCAAATTTCCAGACACCTAGAAGATAAGAAGCTGATAAGTAACAGCATGGATATATGAAAAACAAGATCTGTGAAAACAACCTAATCAATTTCTTTTAAGGATTGAAAAGCCTTGTGGATAGTGGGCAAGCAGTAGAAGTGGTCTATCTTAATTTTTCGTAAGGCTTTTGATACCCTCTTGCCTGACCTTCTCATAAACAAACTAGGAAAATACATCTTAGATGGGGCTAGGATAAAGTGGGTCCATAACTGGTTGAAGACCATTCCCAAAGAGCATTTAGCAGGGGTCCACACTCCAACTGGAAGGGCACATCAAGTTGCGTCCCACGGGGATCAGTTCTGGGTCCCATTCTGTTCAATATCTTCATCAATGATTTAGATCGTAGCACGGAGAGTACACTTATAATGTTTGCAGATGATACCTAGCTGGGAGGAGTCTCAAGGCTGTGGAGGATAGCAATAGGCCCACCTCAACCCCCGAGGCTTCGGAGGACGTCCCTGGAGCATGCAACCCTGCTCCACTGGACACTCGCATATTTCGCTGCTCAAGAAGGAACAGCCCAGCCCACCTTACCAGCTCCACCTGACATCAGGGCACCACTTCACACACAGCCCTTAGGCATGTTTAGAGTGAAAACAAGCAGAGTTAATTTAACAAAGAGAGTCAAATAGGAGCAATTAGGAATACTGGAAACCAATGGTTACATATCAGATAAAAGAAGTACTCACATTGTAAAACCTGGACGTATGTAACTCACACTCACCCAGAGTCCTTGCAGTGTTCTGCAGCCAGAACTCTCCTACAGACCGCCCAGTTTCCTCAGCATGGCCCTCCCCAGAGCCTCCAATCAAATCCAAGGCTCCCCTAGCCTGCTTTCCATACGGGAGATCAAAGGGAGCAAAAGCCAGTAGATTCTTGGGGAATACTTCTGTCCGCACTGAGCAAATAATGAAGAAAAACGTCCCAATCAGTCTCATGCCAGGGGACATATGTTCTTATCATAGCTTTTAAAAGTTCCATTAAATCTTTCTGCAAACCCATTTGTTTCTGGGTTATAGGGAGCAGCATTTATATGCTTTGCTCCACATCATTCCCGTGGCTTTTGAAAGACTACAGACATGGAATTTGCATCACAGTCTGTCAAGATTTCTGTGGGAATAACTAATCTGTAAAAATGGCAAATAAAGCCGGAGTCACTGGAAAATGTATTCCAGAGCTTATTTAACATTAGAGTTCCTTTTTTCCTAATATCATTGTTGCTAGGCAGATTTAGCACTCCCCATCCAGAAGCTTCTGGAATTGGGTGTGGTAGTTTTGAGTCTGCTCCATGTCAAGGTTCCTCCCCCACTCTCAACTCTAGGGTAGAGATGTGGAAATATAAAGGGAAGGGTAAGCCCCTTCAAAATCCCTCCTGGCCAGAGGAAAAAAATCCTCTCACCTGCAAAGGGTTAAGAAGCTAAAGGTAACCTCGCTGGCACCTGACCAAAATGACCAATGAGGAGACAAGATACTTTCAAAAGCTGGGAGGAGGGAGAGAAACAAAGGGTCTGTGTCTGTCGGTACGCTTCTTTTGCTGGGGATAGACCAGGAATGGAGTCTTAGAACTTTTAGTAAATAATCTAGCTAGCTATGCGTTAGATTATGATTTCTTTAAATGGCTGAGAAAACAACTGTGCTGAATAGAATGACTATTTCTGTCTGTGTGTCTTTTTTGTAACTTAAGGTTTTGCCTAGAGGGATTCTCTATGTTTTGAATCTAATTACCCTGTAAGGTATCTACCATCCTGATTTTACAGAGGTGATTCCTTTACTTCTATTAAAAGTCTTCTTGTAAGAAAACAGAATGCTTTTTCATTGTTCTCAGATCCAAGGGTTTGGGTCTGTGGTCACCTATGCAAATTGGTGAGGATTTTTACCAAACCTTTCCCAGGAAGTGGGGTGCAAGGCTTGGGAGGATTTGGGGTGGGGGGGGAAAGAAGTGTCCAAACTACGTTTCCCAGTAAATCCAGTTAGAGTTTGGTGGTGGCAGTGGATATTCCAAGGACAAAGGATAAAATTAATTTGTACCTTGGGGAAGTTTTAACCTAAGCTGGTAGAAGTAAGCTTAGTGTGAGTGTGAGTCACCAACTTTTCTGGTAATGTGATCGTGGGGAAGAGTCATTTACGTGTTGCTCTTCTCAGTAAGAGAGTTGGGTTTTGAAAATTGATATACTTCACGGGGTGGTTGGTTAACCAATTCTCTGACTGGCTAAGCGTGATTTCAGCAGAGGAGGAGGAAGAGTCTGCACAGATTCCAACTGAAGATTCCTGCAGGAAAGTGGAGGGAAGATGTTGCTTTTGACTCGGCAGACTGTCTAGATTTAGTGATCAGAGACTTTACCTGAGACTCCGGTAAACTCAAGCTTAGCTTTCAGTTCTGCTGTGACGCTGGTAAGCCAAGTGCCAACTCTGGTAAGCCAAGTGCCAGCTGAGAACTGACAAACTCTCAGCTGGAAGCCAGGCCAATTCATTTCTTTGCAAGAATAAAGGAAACTGATGGTTGAATGGATAAGAATCTATTTGGTGTTGAAATGTCCTGACAACTAATGGGATGGTGCATGCATTGATTTCACCTATCTGTACCCAGTTAGAATGTAATAGCAAACATTTACATTGTGTATACCCCTGTAACTACATAACCCATCCAATGAGAAAGAAGCCTTGAGTCATGCAAATGAAGAAATTAAAGAGGAAGGTGTGAATTCTTCTGCATTTGAAGACAAGTGGCCTTGAATGTTTTCGTCAAAGACCTGACATGCATTCTTCTCTCTCTGCCATCAGAGAAAGAGCCCACATAGACTGTGACTCTGTCAGCTTCTTTTCTGTGAGAAGAAACTATAAGTATGGACACAAGGAAAAATTTTTTGTCTCTGGACAGGTTGGATTCTCACAGGCAGAATAACTGAATGAGATGGAGAGTTACTCTGGGTTGCCCTAAAAGACTTTTGGGAAACTGCCAGTTTCCCATATCTCCGCTACCTTTAGCAATTATAGACTGTGACTAACCTGTACATATATTTTTATCTGCTATAACATCTCAATAACTCCCCTTCCTTTTTCTTAGCTAATAAACTTGAGTTAGAATTGACTGTAGAATTGACTCTCAGTGTTGTCTTTGGTGGGAGACCTGGGATGCAAATCGACCAGGGTGAGCGTGGGACTGGTTGTAACATGAGTATTTTGTGATTTTTCCTGCAAGTCACCACCATTTATCACACAGTCCAGCTTGCCTGGCAGCCACGATAGATTGGAGTCTCTAAGGGGACTGTCTGTAACTCCATTATAAAACTACCGTAGTACTTTGGGAGTTCACACTTGGTACTGGGTTGGTGAAATCTAATTATAGAACATACCACTAGCTAGCGTCTCCGCCCTGCTTTTTGATACTCTGCCCTGAGGACACCGCGAATGGTGATGAGTCTCTCCAGACAGCATCTCATGTGCATTCAATTTTTTTCCAAAGTGAAGTACTGTGCAGTTGTCTTTACCTTTCTCCTTTTCCCTCTCTTCAATAAGAGTCTCTTTGTCTCTTTGACAGCTGTGAGCCCATGACCAGCAAGACAGCTAAAAGTGGTACCCGAAAGAAAACTCTGGCTGGTATAAGTAATTGGTGTCTCAGCGATAGGGGAATCTGTATTCATGTAAACCATCCATGGACCCAGTTCTATTCATATATTACCAGCAGAGGTCTGTTTAGGCAGGGGTTCTCACAACAACCTTTTTGCTCACCTCAGAGTGCAACCGCTCATTCTTAGAATCACAGAATATCAGGGTAGGAAGGGACCTCAGGAGGTCCTCTAGTCCAACCCCCTGCTCAAAGCAGGATCAATCCCCAACTAAATCATCCCAGCCAGGGGTTTGTCAAGCCTGATCTTGCAAATTTCAAAGGAAGGGGATTCCACCACCTCCCTAGGTAATGCATTCCAGTGCTTCACCAGCCTCCTAGTGAAAAAGTTTTTCCTAATATCCAACCTAAACCTCCCCCACTGCAACTTGAGACCATTACTCCTCATTCTCTCATCTGCTACCACTGAGAACAGTCTAGATCCATCCTCTTTGGAACCCCCCCTTCAGGTAGTTGAAGGCTGCTATCAAAATCCCCCCTCACTCTTCTCTAAACAAGAGACTAAACAGACTAAACAAGACCAATTCCCTCCGCCTCACCTTATCAGTCATGTGCCCCAGCCCCCTCAGCATTTTTGTTGCTCTTCGCTGGACTTTCCAATTCCAATTTCTCCACATAATTTATATAGGGGGGGCCCCAAAACTGGACACAATACTGCAGATGTGGCCTCACCAGTGCGGAAGAGAGGGGAATGATCACTTCCCTCGATCTGCTGGCAATGCTCCTACTAATGCAGCCCAATAGGCCCTTAGCCTTCTTGGCAACAAGGGCACACTGTTGACTCATATCCAGCTTCTCGTCCACTGTAATCCCCAGGTCGTTTTCTGCAGAACTGTGGCTTAGCCAGTCGGTCCCCAGCCTCTTGTGGAGCATGGGATTCTTCTGTCCTAAGTGCAGAAGTCTGCACTTGTCCTTGTTGAACCTCATCAGATTTCTTTTGTCCCAATCCTCCAATTTGTCTTGGTCACTCTCGACCCTATCCCTACCCTCCAGCATATCTACCTCTCCCCCAGCTTAGTGTCATTTGCAAACCTGCTGAGGGTGCAATCCTCCCATCATCCAGATCATTCATAAAGATGTTGAACAAAACCGGTCCCAAGACTGATCCCTGAGGCACTCTGCTTGATACTGGTTGCCAGCTAGACATCCAGACATTGATCAGTACCCGTAACAATCTAGCCAGCTTTCTATCCACCTTAAAGTCCATTTATCCAATCTATGAGCGGTCTATAATTCCCCAGGTTCTCCTTCTTCCCCTTTTTAAAGATGGTCACTATATTTGCCTTTCTCCAGTCATCCAGGACCTCCCCCGAAAGCTGTGACTTTTCAAAGATAATGGCCTTTGGCTCTGCAATCACTCAGCCAATTCCCTCAGCATCCTCGGACGCTTAGATCTGGACCCATGGACTTGTGCATGGCCAGCTTTTCTAAATAATCCTTAACCTGTTCTTTTACCACTGAGGGCTGCTCACCTCCTCCCCATACAGTGCTGCCCAGGACAGCAGTTTGGGAGCTGATCTTGTCTGGGACGACCGAGGCAAAAAAAGCATTGAGTACTTCAGCTTTTTCCACATCATCTCTCACTTGGTTGCCTCCCTCATTCATGAAGGCTCCCACACTTTCCCTGAGCTTCTCCTTTTTGCTACCTATAGAAAAATTCTTGTTACCCTACACATCCCTTCACAACTCCAGTCATGTTTTGGCCTTCTTGATTACATGCCTGCAGGCTTGAGCAATATTTTTAGACTCCTCCCTAGTCATCTGTCCAAGTTTCCATTTCTTGTAAGCTTCCTTTTTGTGTTTAAGCTCACTGAAGATTTCTCTGTTTAGCCAAGTTGGTCACCTGCCATATTTGCTAATCTTTCTGCACTTCGGGGTGGTTTGTCCCTGCACCCTCAATAAGACTTCTTTCACATAAATGTCATCGGACCTGGGGGTTAGAAGGCACTGCAAGGCTCATCTGGTCGAACCCCCTGCTAAGATGCAGGACACCTCTTATCAGCTGTCACAACATAGCTTCCGCCATACTGCGATAATCCTTCACCTTGAAAGGGGCATAATTGCAATTCGCTTGGCAGGATTCAGCAGGAGAAATGATCAGGTAGAAGCCAACCAGAATATTGTACCAGGGAGCAAATAAAATTCCATACTCTTCTTCGAAACCTAAAATCACAATGCAAAAGGCAAACCCCAGAAATCTTACAACCTAGCCCCGCCAAATGCCTGTGTCCCTCATAAAAAGGCTAGAGAAAGGGTGGCTTCTGCTTATACAGAGTCACATGCTCTGCTGGTAATTTCATTGCTCGATAAACCACCTCAGCAGTAAATTCATTCTTTGTTTACTCTTGAGTCCCGTTTGTTCTCTGATGTGTCATTGAGAGAGGTGGCTGCTATTCTAGCCAGAGTCTAACTGGGGGGCGACGGAAAACCAACCACCACTATTAGTTTTTTATAATCAGAAAAGCAATTTTATGTCTTTCTGAATATGTTTCATGCCAAAAAGTCACTGCACTATCCATATTTCTATTATGACTATTCTCAGTCCACTGCTTTTTTCAGTACCTATGAATGAGTTTACTTAAAGGTTATACAGGAGGACACTATGGGGATGTTAGAGGTTTGGGTGAAAGTTAAGGTGGCACCTCAAAGAATCAGACAGTAGTTTTTATTGTCTATGTACTGTACCAATACACAAAAATAAATACATTATCATTAAGGCTAAGATTATGTCCCAGAGGCCACGGAATCTCTGACTTCCACAGACCTCTGTGACACTTTCCACTTCAGCCCAAAGGTGGCAGGGCCGGAGTTCTCAGCTGCCGTGGGTAGCAAGGGGACCTCGCAGCTCCCAGGTGTGGGACCCAGAACTTCTACCGTGGCCAGCAGGGGACCCTCCAAGAATCTACTGGCTTTGCCCCCTTTGATCTCCTGTATGGGAAGCAGGCTAGGGGAGCCTTGGATTTGATTGGAGGTTCTGGGGAGGCTGTGCTGAGGAAAGAGGGCGGCATCTAAGAGAATACGTCACTCATTTTAAGGAGAATTTACAGGTAATGAGGAATTGAGAGTGACAGACCCTTGGAAAAAGCCAGAAACTCAGCATGTTTGGTGTGACGGGCGTACTGGAGAATGGTCATTTGAAATGGCTGATTTGGCGTTAGTGCTGACCCCAGTGAGGGAAAACAAAAGGCAGGATTATAGGAAGGACCGTTTGAGGGGATTGAAGGGGTGAATGCCATCACACATGACGTAAGGAAGCCCAGCAGCAGAGTAATGGTGCAAACCATGCATCTGAATAGATTAAAACTAATTCTAAAAGGGAGAGGGCAGTTAATTGAATTTCTTGTGCTGGTGAAGAAACCTTGGATTTGGTCAGGGAGAGCAGGGCAGAGAATCCCCTAGAAAGCACTGATTTGAGGGCGGGTTAAAATCCACGCCGAAAGCAGGAAACACTGGCCCTTTCAAAGCACCGCAAAGAGGTATTATCCTCGCCAGGTTGAAATGCCAAGATTACACCCTCCATGCAAAGCTACAGGGGAATAAAGGTACCAGAGGGATGCCCTGGAGCACAGCGCTTCAGGACTATGACATGGAAATTGTCCATATTAAAGGCAAAGAGAATATGGTGGCAGATGCAGTGTCCGGGCAGGAGGGTTCCAAGCTGACGCATACGGATTAGCCAGTGGAAGAGTCCACAGAGTCAGAGTAAAGGGTGAGGTGCAAGCCAGGACCCAGAGAAGGCACAGAGTTGCTGGCGTTTTACAGGGATACCCTGGGTCGGACGCGTACAGGTTAAGTTTACAAAGGGTGGCATGGGAGGGCTCTGCCCAGAGCCCAGAGCCCGCTGGTCATCACAATCGTTGAAAAGCATTTGGACAGATTTTGTTTAATTGTCTGATAATTACACAGATAATGATGTATCTGTACTGGAAATCATGTGCTTAAGGTCTGGGAGTTAAGGCAGGTCGTGCAATGGGATGAACTTGCTCCTGTCAGTCAGGAGGGAAGAGACCTGCCTCTGTCGCTCTCAAGCTGGTTTTGTGTGTATTGGGTACTGTCCGCTTCACAAAGGAGTCCTGTCCGTAGATGGAGCCGGTTGAATTTACACCTCTCACTAGGGTGAGTTAACATTACTTTGTTAGAACACGTAATGCAAGGTGGAACTCCACCCCAGTACGGAAACCCAACAGAATGCTGTAAACTACTTCAAAGGCTGAATTCTCCTATCGCTCCAGGGCTTCAAAAAGTCACCTCTGGAGAAGGGCCTGATGCTGCTGGCTCTTCAGGGATGAATTGTGTCTAGGGCAATGTTGAAAGAAGGAGGGAGGAACAAGGAGAACCAGAAGACGGATATTATGATGCATCAGCGTTTTTAATGCGAGTGACATTTGCAATACACAGGTACAGGAAAAATACAAGAGCAGAAAGAACGTAATTTCAGTTTTTCAAGAAAGGCTGCAACCGATCACCCACCTCAATGGGACGTTCTTCACACAAGATGTGCTTTTTTGTTCTTGCAGCTGCAGAGGTGGACAAACAAGTCCCCTTTGCAACCAATTTCAGTTACTTTTATTCCCTCAGTCGGTGGGAAGTGAGACAATGCAATACAGAAGGAGAGGACTGTTCAACTTCTCAATTAAACGTCTGCCTCAGAGAAGGTCAAAGTGAGAGGCTAAAGATACGCACTGATGGAAAGGATAGAACAGACGGGGTCTAATTCTCCTTCACAGCAAGGTCTCTTTTTCCCTTGCTCAAGGGACCTAAAATGATAATAAATATAACTGATGCCTGTTTTAAGGGCCCTATTTTCCTTAAACTGCGGAATTAGTGTAAACAGCTTGTGTGTTATTCAGAATGAGTCCACAGGTGAAAGCGAGAATCAGCACTTGTCTGGCAAAGCCTTGGCAGAAAGAGTCATAAAGCGTAACATTAGAAATGCAGCAGGGCTATCAGACCATGGTGCTGAGCACACACAGCTCCCACTGAGCTCAACTGGAGCCAAGTTTGCACAGCACTTCTGAAAGCCATGCCCAAAAGGTCAGGGGTGAATCTGTTTCTTGCTGTTCAATTCCTGGTTCTTCCTTCATCCACGGATCTTCCTGCTGGTTTTAGCATGGCCCACAGCTTCCACTGAGGTACCTATGGCGAGATATCCCAGAACCACATATTCCCCCATAACCATAACCACCCAGGGAACCGCCGAATCCCCCATAACCACCATATCCCCCTAAACCAGACAATCCTCCATAATGGCCTCCAGAGCCGTACAATCCCCCCAAACTGGATGAGCCCCCGAAACCGGCTCCGACCACAGGTGCTCCTATGGCTCCCACTCCAGTGTGCTGAGGGAAAGTGCTGAGAATTGGTCCCGGGAGGGTCACGACAACCAGTGAGGGTCTGATCAGCACTTCGGAGTCAGGGCACTGCCGAACGCATGGCACGTTGTAGCTGCCAGTGACTGGACTAGGCTGGGCCACCCCGCATTCTCGATTGCACCGGCTGGAGAAACTCATCTTTCAGGGATGGAGGTAAACCTGAAAGACACACCAGGGACTAGAGTAAAGAGAAGGTACAAGGGCTGGTGGAAGGAAGGCTTCGAAGCTCTTGCAGCCCATGAGAGAAAGGAAGAGTGGACTAAGTCCTTGTCTTCATGGCCATGTATTTCTTCCTATATTCTCTTTCTACACCTCTTGTTCACTCTCATGAAACTTCCCTCCCAATTGGCCCCTTCAACCCCTCTCAATGGCGTTGTCTGAAAAACACTGACTAGAAGAAGGCTCACGATTTCTATGCTGGGCCCCTGGGATTCTGTGTCCATTTTAGACATTACTCAAAGAGAACAGGGCTGGGATCACGATAATCGCTTCCTGTCGTTTGAGGATTTAACTTCTGCATGCAAACCACTGAATTCTGGTACCACACTAACAAGAAAAGGAGTACTTGTGCTACCTTAGAGACTGACAAATTGATTTGAGCATAAGCTTTCGTAAGCTACAACTCACTTCATCAGATGTAGCTCACGAAAGCTTATGCTGAAATCAATTGGTTAGTCTCTAAGGTGCCACAAGTACTCCGTTTCTTTTTGCGAATACAGACTAACACGTCTGCTACTCTGAAACCTGGTATCACAGTGTAGATCTCTGATTTCCCAAAGCTTGTGAGTCAACAATACTTGCTGATGAATAAAAAGAAAACTTTACTTTTCTCCAAACAAATCACGACGGACAAGCTCCTCAGCTGGGCTTCAGGTCCACTGACTTTCATGGAGCGACACTGAATTACATCATCTGAGGAGAAGCACCTTCAATGGGAATTTCTCCTGAGAAGAACTCAAGAATTGCTACACTGGATCTCACCACTTGTCAGCTTACTCCATTCTCCTGTCTCCAAGAGAGAGGAGTAACAGCTGCTTGAGAAGAAAGTAAAAGACCACTGAATTGGTCCTTTCTGGACTAACCTGGGAAAGTCGCTTCCTAATCCACCAAAGTGAAAAATGGCTAAATGACTTTCTAAAGTTACATCTCTAGAGTTCAAATCGATTGAGTTGAATTGGACTTACCCAGTTCACTGAGGAGATGAAGTCCGCAGAAGATTTTAGAAAATCCCTGAGTGGTGAGCGCTTTTATACAGATCCTAGGACTGCCTGGAGGATTTGCGATGCCATTTGTGGAGGCGGTTCTAATTAGTTACCAAACAAACTTGATTGCCTTGCAAAATCCTCCTTGGAGGCAGCTGTTTGCCTCTGGGATTTTGATTATTAGGTTATTCTGAGCCTGAGAGGGCGTGACATGCACATTGCACTCTTCATCTTTCTTTCATCTTCAAATGGTACGGGTCAACTGTGTTCCTCGTGCCATTCCATTGACTTCAGAGATGCTACAATGAGAATGAATGTCCGGGTGACTCTGAGTGGCATCTGTATCAGAAGTGGCAGATTTCAGAGGGGTAGCCGTGTTAGTCTGCATCAGCAAAACAACGAAGAGTCCTTGTGGCACCTTAGAGACGAATTTGTCTCTAAGGTGTCGTCACTAAGTTGCCACAAGTAGCACAAGTGGGTGTCATGAAAGGAATCCAGTTTGTTCCTTTCAATCCATGCTGGTCGTGGTTAGGGACATCGGGCCGTTCATTCTCACCCTGTCAGAAAGGAGGGAGCCATTTTTCTGCATTCTCACCACCCGCATTCCCAATGGGTCAGACCCAATTCCCTTCGAAATTCATGGGAAACTTTCCATTGCCTCCAGCAATGTTTTTTGTCAGGACCTTACGTCTGAAATTCACCCTTTGGCTGGGGGATTGTACGATGCCAATGAACAACTGTAGTCCAATATTAAATGTTCAAACATGGGCCTTTGTGATGGCCATCTGCCCAGGGGTGAATCTTACCCTCTGGTGAGTCAAGCTTCACCTAACATTGGACCTGTACTTGGGTCACCAATGCCCTCTCAAAGGGCTGCCTAGATCTGGTTTGCTGATGGGTCAAGGGGAGGGATGGCGGAAAGAGGAAGGAAGCAGTGCTCTTTTATCTCAGGATCTCTCCATCCAGGAGCAGCCAAGAAAAGGACGTCTTGTGAGAAAGCACAGCTGACGGAGCCCAGCAATGAGCAGAGGAGAGAGGAAAATCACACATTCTTGAGGAAGGAGGAGATGGTTGTGGGATGGGATTTGACATTAACTTTGACCAGCCATAAGGCATGCTGCACAAAACATTCCTGCCAGAACCAGCATGCTGTGTAAAGTGTAACAGATTTCTGCATGGGTGGGTTCCATAGCCGGGGAATGAGGCGGAGGAGTCCCCTGTTTTCCCTATTTTTTCACAGTTATTTTTAGTAAAAGTCAGAGACAGGTCACTGGCTTCCATGAGTCTTTGTTCATTGACCTTGACCCTTGACCTCTCCCTGAGTTTTACTAAAATTAACCATGACCAAATCTTAACCTTAATTATCCTTAGTCTAGAATATCCTAACTCAAATCATCCGAAAAAAATCAAAACAGTAGGAGGCACAAATATGCTTGCTCAGCCAGAGCCCTAAAATGCCCAGTTCTCGCTCTGGCCACAGGCTGAATTGTAAAGTTGTTCCCTTTTACACTGTGTTACCAGACAAGGCTAGTAACATGTAACTTGTTCCAAGATGTTTGCATCCTTGGATCGAAGCATGAAGAATAAAGAGCTGGCTAATGTTATGATCCACTTTCACTGTCCTTATCCATGAGAATGATACTTCTCCAGACGAATTAGAAGTCTGTCCATTTCTATCATTTCCATGACTGTGGTGTAAGGGACTGCGGAAGACTTTGTTACGGCCTAGCTAGGGAACTTCTGCTTTCTCGAGGCTGCCCGGTCACTGTAGGACATGGAGAACCAACTGTAACCGGTTTTAGGCCGGTTTTGTCTGCCTTGCATGGCCCGTTGCCAGGTAGCGGAAAGCCCCCTTCGGAAAGTACCTAATTATATATTCACGAGCTGTTTCTGTGTACTGCTTATTATGGCTCACTGGTTGCCCCTTTGTCGGACTCCGTCCCAGGCAAAGCTCCGGTGTGCTGGGTTCTCCGCCTCCGTGACAGCAACGTTTGGAGTCCCCGTTGCGGGTGTGTCACTGACCTTCAATAAAGCCAATAACTCGCTGCTTAGCTGCGTGTGGGTCTCGTTTTCCAGAGTACCTCTGCTGGCCTGCGGTGCTTCAATCACCTTGGCCGAGAACATTTGGTCGCATTGGAAATCTCAATATATCATTCCAGCCTCAAAAACTTGCTTTAAGACATCGCACCCGTTGGGCTGAAGTCACCAGGTGCACTGAGTGAGCTACTTTCTCTTTCTTTGGAATCACATCTCTCTAATGGGTCAGAGTAACCCAATGGTAATGAATTCCTTCAGGTTTGTGAAACAAGGCACAGGGTAGCTTATTTCTCTAACATTGCCTTCTTTATACATGAGGATAATAATGGTCCAAAGGAATTATAAGTGTGTACATTTCAAGCTTGTTCATGTGTGGTGTAGTAATACAAATCTCTTTCTTCAATTAGAATGGGTAAAATTTTGATAAAAGAGAATTTAATTCTGCTCAAGTGGAAATACCCACCATGGAGCCAACACCTTCAAAGAAAGGGAGTTAAAGTGCATGGCAAGACTCTAGATGGCTGATCATTGTTCATACTTAGATGAGAAGATGTTTATCCCCAAAGTTCCCCCCCAAAAAACATCAAAACAAAATAAAAAAGATCCAGTATGAGCCTCTCCAAGAGTTACTCTCAGGTTAGTGATGTCTTTGGAAGCCATGAATAGTAAGAATCCAGTAGGGTTCAAGAGATAGAGGTTAGTGTTTGGCATGAGTAGTCCCAGCTATTGGGGTTCATTTCTGACTCTGCCAATCACACCCTGTCTGACCGTCACCTGAATGTGCCTCCGTTTCCCCCCATGGCAAACAGGTAGAATTGTAACATGCAGGGTGGATTGTCTGAAGCTTCCTCTGATCTAAGCATTTCAAAGCACTTCACAAAACACACCTCATGTTTTATATGGCCAAAGAGGTGTATTATTAGAATCGTAGTAACTTTTTACTAGGCTTAGATGTTCCAATATTGAAGATTGGCTTCACTTTAAAAATGCATGTCAAGGTCTCAGATGTCAGTCCAGGGCTCAGTTCATGAGTCCTAGCCTCTGAAATTGGGGCTCTTTGATTTTCATTCAATGAACCTTTGCATTTCCCTTTTGTACATATTTTCAAGTTGACGGGTAGATGCTGATCCAGTGTAAAGGAGGACAGTTCCATCAACTTGAGATTGAAGGAAGGCACTTTAGCCAACCTGGGTTAGAGAAAACCTTTCTGCACCTCTACCCACAGCTGCTGATATCGAATATACAGAGTAATCAATGGGAACCATCAGCCACTGCAGCTCCATCCAATGAGTATGCAAGAGAACTGGGTCTTGTGAGAGACTTCAGCTAATTAAGAAAAGAAAAAAGCACAAGACAGACAGAGTTAAAGAGAACTTCTTTTATGGCCATATTGCTGTGGGATGAATTGCAAGTCTGACCAACCTAGGGCATTCTGCAAGACCGTTCTCCAACAAAAAGAAAAGGAGGACTTGTGGCACCTTAGACACTAGCCAATTTATTTGAGCATAAGCTTTCGTGAGCTACAGCTCACTTCATCGGATGCATTCTGTGGAAAGTGTAGAAGATCTTTTTATACACACAAAGCATGAAAAAATACCTCCCCCCACCCCACTCTCCGGCTGGTAATAGCTTATCTAAAGTGATCACTCTCCTTACAATGTGTATGATAATCAAGTTGGGCCATTTCCAGCACAAATCCAGGTTTTCTCCCCCCCCCCCCCCGCACAGATATGATCATCTTTTTATATGTTTGTATCGCCTTTGTATTATGAGTTATAGATACGTACGTATGTCTCTGTTTCAAACTTGATTGTGATTGTGAAATGGGATCGTGCTGTGCTTCAGCGTGTGCCAATGCCCTGGTCACGGTGGCGAGATGGGCACAGAGAAGGGTGTGAGGAACAGACTGGCTGGGTCACAGCCCTGCATGCGACAAGCACAGGTCACAATGGACATGCGTCTTTGCCAGTGGATACCCCACCAGCAGCCCCAATGCAGCTCTGCACCCACTGGTCTCTTCACCTGGACAGTCAATGGCCTGTATTTTTAGCTGACTTGGCACAAGTGAAAATTGTCCCGAGCCCAAAATTAGAGGCCTTTGAAAAGAGAAGCCCGGGTGTGCCCAGCATCATGGGCCAGGCCGTGCTGCAGGTGTCGGCTCCCTGGCGTGTGAGTGTACCTTGCTCGCTGGGTAATGGAGCGTAATTCCAGTGAGTCGCAGGGAGGCTCCTTACCCTGTTCTCTGGAACAAGGATTGAATCAGGCTGGGGCAGGAAGAAGGAAGGACAGGGCCCAGTCACAGGATCACACAGCTAAAGGAGGGAGCTGGGTGCTGACCAATCTGCTGAGTGCTGACCAAAACATTCCCTGTGCCAGGCTTTGCCCTCGGGCACCCTCTAGCAGCCCCTCACCCCTGAGCTCAACCCTGGCTCCTCCCTCATCCTCCTTGGCCCCCTTCTGTCCCTGCCTCCAGAAGTGTGATCCCCGTGCACCCATGCAGTCAGTTACCACCCCCAGCTCAGACTCTAACCCATCCCCCCCAATTAGTCCCCATTAACCATTTTAATTGCCAGCCAGCACTGCAGCGTCAGCAGGTGTTACTGAGCAATGAGCACGCTCACTAGGAGCCAAGCAGCGCTCAGCACCCGGCCTGCCAGCCGCCCCGTTAGCATCCTAGTGCCAGGGAGCCTGCAAATGCCTGGGGCCCTGGGCCTGCGATCCTGTGGGCACAGGGGGCTTGGAGCCCCCTGGCTCCATCCGGAGGCTGTTGGGTCTGATGTGGTGGCGGGGGACAACACACTTGCCCCATTTCTGCACCCCAGTAGCTCTACGCCCTCGGCGGCTGACCCATTCGCCCCTCCCTACTTACCGCCCTGCCTGTGGTCGGGTTGTATTTCTGTTCCTGCAACCGATCCCGGGCGACCTCCTTCTTGACGTGTCTCTGTTTCTAGGCCGATCAAACAGAGAGAGTCAGGGTGTGAAGGCTGGAAGTTCTTCAGCGACCTCACGACTCCAGATTTCAAAGCCCCTCACAAACACTCGCTGGTGTTTCACACACGCAAAGGGTTCTAGTCTTAGAATATTAATAAATGGTTGTTGGGATTAGACACCTCTGCACTGAGTAACACAGTCACTTTAAACAAAATGGAGGCCAAGCTCTCATGGCATTCTGTTCAGGGCCTCATCATCAAAGGAAGACTCCTCTGCCTCATTCCCCGGCTATGGAACCCACCCATGCAGAAATCTGTTACACTTTACACAGCATGCTGGTTCTGGCAGGAATGTTTTGTGCAGCATGCCCTATGGCTGGTCAAAGTTAATGTCAAATCCCATCCCACAACCATCTCCTCCTTCCTCAAGAATGTGTGATTTTCCTCTCTCCTCCACTCATTGCGGGGCTCCGTCAGCTGTGCTGTCTCACAAGACGTCCTTTTCTTGGCTGCTCCTGGATGGAGAGATCCTGAGATAAAAGAGCACTGCTTCCTTCCTCTTTCCGCCATCCCTCCCCTTGACCCATCAGCAAACCAGATCGAGGCAGCCCTTTGAGAGGGCATTGGTGACCCAAGTACAGGTCCAATGTTAGGTGAAGCTTGACTCACCAGAGGGTAAGATTCAGCCCTGGGCAGACGGCCATCACAAGGCCCATGTTTGAACGTTTAATATTGGACTACAGTTGTTCATTGGCATCGTACAATCCCCCAACCAAAAGGTGAATTTCAGATGTAAGGTCCTGACAAGAAACACACTGGAGACAATGGAAAGTTTCCCATGAATTTCGAAGGGAATTCGGTCTGACCCATTGGGAATGCAGGTGGTGAGAATGCAGAAAAATGGCTCCCTCCTTTCTGACAGGGTGAGAATGAACTGCCCGATGTCCCTAACCACGACCAGCATGGATTGAAAGGAACAAACTGGATTCCTTTCTTGATACCCACTTGTGCTACTTGTGGCAACTTAGAGATGACATCTTAGAGACAAATTAGTCTCTAAGGTGCCAAAGGACTCCTCGTTGTTTTCCTGATGCAGATTAACACGGCTACCCCTCTGAAATCTTCACTTGGGATACAGATGCCGCTCAGAGTCACCTTGACATTCATTCTCATTGTTGCACCATTGAAGTCAATGGAATGGCACAAGGAACACAGTTGACCCGTACCATTTGAAGATGAAAGAAAGATGAAGAGTGCAATCTGCATGTCACGCCCTCTCAGGCTCAGTATAAGCTAATAATCACAATCCCAGAGGAAAACAGCTGCATCCCAAGGAGGATTTTGCAAGGCAATGAAGCTTGTTTGGAAACTAATTAGAACCGCCTCCACAAATGCATCGCAGATCCTCCAGGCAGTCCTAGGAACTGTATAAAGGCACTAACCACTCAGGGATTTTCTAAAATCTTCTGTGGACTTCATCTCCTCAGTGAACTGGGTAAGTCCAATTCAACTCAATTGATTTGAACTCTAGAGATGTAACTTTAGAAAGTCATTTAGCCATTTTTCACTTTGGTGGATTAGGAAGCAACCTTCCCAGGTTAGTCCAGAAAGGACCAATTCAGTGGTCTTTTACTTTCTTCTCAAGCAGCTGTTACTCCTCTCTCTTGGAGACAGGAGAATGGAGTAAGCTGACAAGTGGTGAGATCCAGTGTAGCAATTCTTGAGTTCTTCTCAGGAGAAATTCCCATTGAAGGTGCTTCTCCTCAGATGATGTAATTTAGTGTCGCTCCATGAAAGTCAGTGGACCTGAAGCCCAGCTGAGGAGCTTGTCCGTCGTGATTTGTTTGGAGAAAAGTAAAGTTTTCTTTTTATTCATCAGCAAGTATTGTTGACTCACAAGCTTTGGGAAATCAGAGATCTACACTCTGATACCAGGTTTCAGAGTAGCAGACGTGTTAGTCTGTATTCGCAAAAAGAAACGGAGTACTTGTGGCACCTTAGAGACTAACCAATTGATTTCAGCATAAGCTTTCGTGAGCTATATCCGATGAAGTGAGTTGTAGCTTACGAAAGCTTATGCTCAAATCAATTTGTCAGTCTCTAAGGTAGCACAAGTACTCCTTTTCTTTTTACTGTGGTACCAGAATTCAGTGGTTTGCATGCAGAAGTTAAATCCTGAAACGACAGGAAGCGATTACCGTGATCCCAGCCCTGTTCTCTTTGAGTAATGTCTAAAATGGACACAGAATCCCAGGGGCCCAGCATAGAAATCGTGAGCCTTCTTCTAGTCAGTGTTTTTCAGACAAAGCCATTGAGAGGTGTTGAAGGGGCCAATTGGGAGGGAAGTTTCATGAGAGTGAACAAGAGGTGTAGAAAGAGGATATAGGAAGAAATACATGGCCATGAAGACAAGGACTTAGTCCACTCTTCCTTTCTCTCATGGGCCACAAGAGCTTCAAAGCCTTCCTTCCACCAGCCCTTGTACCTTCTCTTTACTCTAGTCCCTGGTGTGTCTTTCAGGTTTACCTCCATCCCTGAAAGATGAGTTTCTCCAGCCTGTGCAATCCAGAATGCGGGGTGGCCCGGCCCAGTCCAGTCACTGGCAGCTACAACGTGCCTTGCGTTCGGCAGTGCCCTGACTCCGAAGTGCTGATCAGACCCTCACCGGTTGTCGTGACCCTCCCGGGACCAATTCTCAGCACTTTCCCTCAGCACACTGGAGTGGGAGCCATAGGAGCACCTGTGGTCGGAGCCGGTTTCGGGGGCTCATTCAGTTTGGGGGGATTGTACGGCTCTGGAGGCCATTATGGAGGATTGTCTGGTTTAGGGGGATATGGTGGCTATGGGGGATTCGGCGGTTCCCTGGGCGGTTATGGTTATGGGGGAATATGTGGTTCCGGGATATCTCGCCATAGGTACCTCAGTGGAAGCTGTGGGCCATGCTAAAACCAGCAGGAAGATCCGTGGATGAAGGAAGAACCAGGAATTGAACAGCAAGAAACAGATTCACCCCTGACCTTTTGGGCATGGCTTTCAGAAGTGCTGTGCAAACCTGGCTCCAGTTAGCTCAGTGGGAGCTGTGTGTGCTCAGCACCGTGGTCTGATAACCATGCTGCATTTCTAATGTTACGCTTTATGACTCTTTCTGCCAAGGCTTTGCCAGCCAAGTGCTGATTCTCGCTTTCACCTGTGGACTCATTCTGAATAACACGCAGGCTGTTTATACTAATTCCGCAGTTTAAAGAAAATAGGGGCCTTAAGACAGGCATCAGTTACATTTATTATCATTTTAAGTCCCTTGAGCATGGGAAAAAGTGACCTTGCTGTGAAGCACAATTAGACCCCGTCTGTTCTATCCTTTCCATCAATAAGTATCCTTAGATTGTCGCTTTGACCGTCTCTGTGGCAGACATTTAATTGAGAAGTTGAGCAGTCCTCTACTTCTGTATTGCATTGTCTCACTTCCCACCGACTGAGGGAATAAAAGTCACTGAAAATGGTTGCGAAGGGGACATGTTTGTCCACCTCTGCAGCTGCAACAAGAAAAAAGCACATCTTGTGTGAAGAACGTCCCATTGAGGTGGGTGATCGGTCACAGCCTTTCTTGAAAAACTGAAATTATGTTCTTTCTGCTCTCGTATTTTTCCTGTACCTGTATATTGCAAATGTCACTCGCATTAAAAATACTGATGAATCATAATATCCGTCTTCTGGTTCTCTTTGTTCCTCCCTCCTTCTTTAAACATTGCCCTAGACACAATTCATCCCTGAAGAGCCAGCAGCATCACTTCTCAAGAGGTGACTTTTTGAAGCCCTGGAGCGATAGGAGAATTCAGCCTTTGAAGTCGTTTACAGCATTCTGTTGGGTTTCCGTACTGGGGTGGAGTTCCCCCTTGCCTTACCTTTTTTAACAGAGTTATGTTAATGCAACCTCGTGAGAGGTGTAAATTCAACCAGCTCTCCTCCTTGACTTGACCAACTTTACACTCACTTTGCAATGCTGGAGATGAGCTGACAAGATTTAGGGCAATGGGGCAAAAATCGTTCAGCTTCACATTGAGATTTTGGATTTCATTGCACCAAGAAAACTCAGTTCAAGTCATCTTCTTCTGACTCTCTGCCCACATGTGTTCATCTACTGGCCAACAGAAACCCCCACTCTTTGGTGAAATGACAGGACCAAAAGTTGATTTCACAAGGATTTTGCAAACACAACTGACTGCCTCACTTCTGCCCTCCTCACTTCTGCCCTTAGAGAAAAACGAAACTACACCAAAGTCATCTACAGGAGTCATGAAAGACAATGGAGGAAATAATTAAGGAATCAAATTTCCAGACACCTAGAAGATAAGAAGCTGATAAGTAACAGCATGGATATATGAAAAACAAGATCTGTGAAAACAACCTAATCAATTTCTTTTAAGGATTGAAAAGCCTTGTGGATAGTGGGCAAGCAGTAGAAGGTGTCTATCTTAATTTTCCGTAAGGCTTTTGATACCCTCTTGCCTGACCTTCTCATAAACAAACTAGGAAAATACATCTTAGATGGGGCTAGGATAAAGTGGGTCCATAACTGGTTGAAGACCATTCCCAGAGAGTATTTAGCAGGGGTCCACACTCCAACTGGAAGGGCACATCAAGTTGCGTCCCACGGGGATCAGTTCTGGGTCCCATTCTGTTCAATATCTTCATCAATGATTTAGATCGTAGCACGGAGAGTACACTTATAATGTTTGCAGATGATACCTAGCTGGGAGGAGTCTCAAGGCTGTGGAGGATAGCAATAGGCCCACCTCAACCCCCAAGGCTTCGGAGGACGTCCCTGGAGCATGCAACCCTGCTCCACTGGACACTCGCATATTTCGCTGCTCAAGAAGGAACAGCCCAGCCCACCTTACCAGCTCCACCTGACATCAGGGCACCACTTCACACACAGCCCTTAGGCATGTTTAGAGTGAAAACAAGCAGAGTTAATTTAACAAAGAGAGTCAAATAGGAGCAATTAGGAATACTGGAAACCAATGGTTACATATCAGATAAAAGAAGTACTCACATTGTAAAACCTGGACGTATGTAACTCACACTCACCCAGAGTCCTTGCAGTGTTCTGCAGCCAGAACTCTCCTACAGACCGCCCAGTTTCCTCAGCATGGCCCTCCCCAGAGCCTCCAATCAAATCCAAGGCTCCCCTAGCCTGCTTTCCATACGGGAGATCAAAGGGAGCAAAAGCCAGTAGATTCTTGGGGAATACTTCTGTCCGCACTGAGCAAATAATGAAGAAAAACGTCCCAATCAGTCTCATGCCAGGGGACATATGTTCTTATCATAGCTTTTAAAAGTTCCATTAAATCTTTCTGCAAACCCATTTGTTTCTGGGTTATAGGGAGCAGCATTTATATGCTTTGCTCCACATCATTCCCGTGGCTTTTGAAAGACTACAGACATGGAATTTGCATCACAGTCTGTCAAGATTTCTGTGGGAATAACTAATCTGTAAAAATGGCAAATAAAGCCGGAGTCACTGGAAAATGTATTCCAGAGCTTATTTAACATTAGAGTTCCTTTTTTCCTAATATCATTGTTGCTAGGCAGATTTAGCACTCCCCATCCAGAAGCTTCTGGAATTGGGTGTGGTAGTTTTGAGTCTGCTCCATGTCAAGGTTCCTCCCCCACTCTCAACTCTAGGGTAGAGATGTGGAAATATAAAGGGAAGGGTAAGCCCCTTCAAAATCCCTCCTGGCCAGAGGAAAAATCCTCTCACCTGCAAAGGGTTAAGAAGCTAAAGGTAACCTCGCTGGCACCTGACCAAAATGACCAATGAGGAGACAAGATACTTTCAAAAGCTGGGAGGAGGGAGAGAAACAAAGGGTCTGTGTCTGTCGGTACGCTTCTTTTGCTGGGGATAGACCAGGAATGGAGTCTTAGAACTTTTAGTAAATAATCTAGCTAGCTATGCGTTAGATTATGATTTCTTTAAATGGCTGAGAAAACAACTGTGCTGAATAGAATGACTATTTCTGTCTGTGTGTCTTTTTTGTAACTTAAGGTTTTGCCTAGAGGGATTCTCTATGTTTTGAATCTAATTACCCTGTAAGGTATCTACCATCCTGATTTTACAGAGGTGATTCCTTTACTTCTATTAAAAGTCTTCTTGTAAGAAAACAGAATGCTTTTTCATTGTTCTCAGATCCAAGGGTTTGGGTCTGTGGTCACCTATGCAAATTGGTGAGGATTTTTACCAAACCTTTCCCAGGAAGTGGGGTGCAAGGCTTGGGAGGATTTGGGGTGGGGGGGAAAGAAGTGTCCAAACTACGTTTCCCAGTAAATCCAGTTAGAGTTTGGTGGTGGCAGTGGATATTCCAAGGACAAAGGATAAAATTAATTTGTACCTTGGGGAAGTTTTAACCTAAGCTGGTAGAAGTAAGCTTAGTGTGAGTGTGAGTCACCAACTTTTCTGGTAACGTGATCGTGGGGAAGAGTCATTTACATGTTGCTCTTCTCAGTAAGAGAGTTGGGTTTTGAAAATTGATATACTTCACGGGGTGGTTGGTTAACCAATTCTCTGACTGGCTAAGCGTGATTTCAGCAGAGGAGGAGGAAGAGTCTGCACAGATTCCAACTGAAGATTCCTGCAGGAAAGTGGAGGGAAGATGTTGCTTTTGACTCGGCAGACTGTCTAGATTTAGTGATCAGAGACTTTACCTGAGACTCCGGTAAACTCAAGCTTAGCTTTCAGTTCTGCTGTGACGCTGGTAAGCCAAGTGCCAACTCTGGTAAGCCAAGTGCCAGCTGAGAACTGACAAACTCTCAGCTGGAAGCCAGGCCAATTCACTTCTTTGCAAGAATAAAGGAAACTGATGGTTGAATGGATAAGAATCTATTTGGTGTTGAAATGTCCTGACAACTAATGGGATGGTGCATGCATTGATTTCACCTATCTGTACCCAGTTAGAATGTAATAGCAAACATTTACATTGTGTATACCCCTGTAACTACATAACCCATCCAATGAGAAAGAAGCCTTGAGTCATGCAAATGAAGAAATTAAAGAGGAAGGTGTGAATTCTTCTGCATTTGAAGGCAAGTGGCCTTGAATGTTTTCGTCAAAGACCTGACATGCATTCTTCTCTCTCTGCCATCAGAGAAAGAGCCCACATAGGCTGTGACTCTGTCAGCTTCTTTTCTGTGAGAAGAAACTATAAGTATGGACACAAGGAAAAAATTTTTGTCTCTGGACAGGTTGGATTCTCACAGGCAGAATAACTGAATGAGATGGAGAGTTACTCTGGGTTGCCCTAAAAGACTTTTGGGAAACTGCCAGTTTCCCATATCTCCGCTACCTTTAGCAATTATAGACTGTGACTAACCTGTACATATATTTTTATCTGCTATAACATCTCAATAACTCCCCTTCCTTTTTCTTAGCTAATAAACTTGAGTTAGAATTGACTGTAGAATTGACTCTCAGTGTTGTCTTTGGTGGGAGACCTGGGATGCAAATCGACCAGGGTGAGCGTGGGACTGGTTGTAACATGAGTATTTTGTGATTTTTCCTGCAAGTCACCACCATTTATCACACAGTCCAGCTTGCCTGGCAGCCACGATAGATTGGAGTCTCTAAGGGGACTGTCTGTAACTCCATTATAAAACTACCGTAGTACTTTGGGAGTTCACACTTGGTACTGGGTTGGTGAAATCTAATTATAGAACATACCACTAGCTAGCGTCTCCGCCCTGCTTTTTGATACTCTGCCCTGAGGACACCGCGAATGGTGATGAGTCTCTCCAGACAGCATCTCATGTGCATTCAATTTTTTTCCAAAGTGAAGTACTGTGCAGTTGTCTTTACCTTTCTCCTTTTCCCTCTCTTCAATAAGAGTCTCTTTGTCTCTTTGACAGCTGTGAGCCCATGACCAGCAAGACAGCTAAAAGTGGTACCCGAAAGAAAACTCTGGCTGGTATAAGTAATTGGTGTCTCAGCGATAGGGGAATCTGTATTCATGTAAACCATCCATGGACCCAGTTCTATTCATATATTACCAGCAGAGGTCTGTTTAGGCAGGGGTTCTCACAACAACCTTTTTGCTCACCTCAGAGTGCAACCGCTCATTCTTAGAATCACAGAATATCAGGGTAGGAAGGGACCTCAGGAGGTCCTCTAGTCCAACCCCCTGCTCAAAGCAGGATCAATCCCCAACTAAATCATCCCAGCCAGGGGTTTGTCAAGCCTGATCTTGCAAATTTCAAAGGAAGGGGATTCCACCACCTCCCTAGGTAATGCATTCCAGTGCTTCACCAGCCTCCTAGTGAAAAAGTTTTTCCTAATATCCAACCTAAACCTCCCCCACTGCAACTTGAGACCATTACTCCTCATTCTCTCATCTGCTACCACTGAGAACAGTCTAGATCCATCCTCTTTGGAACCCCCCCTTCAGGTAGTTGAAGGCTGCTATCAAAATCCCCCCTCACTCTTCTCTAAACAAGAGACTAAACAGACTAAACAAGACCAATTCCCTCCGCCTCACCTTATCAGTCATGTGCCCCAGCCCCCTCAGCATTTTTGTTGCTCTTCGCTGGACTTTCCAATTCCAATTTCTCCACATAATTTATATAGGGGGGGCCCCAAAACTGGACACAATACTGCAGATGTGGCCTCACCAGTGCGGAAGAGAGGGGAATGATCACTTCCCTCGATCTGCTGGCAATGCTCCTACTAATGCAGCCCAATAGGCCCTTAGCCTTCTTGGCAACAAGGGCACACTGTTGACTCATATCCAGCTTCTCGTCCACTGTAATCCCCAGGTCGTTTTCTGCAGAACTGTGGCTTAGCCAGTCGGTCCCCAGCCTCTTGTGGAGCATGGGATTCTTCTGTCCTAAGTGCAGAAGTCTGCACTTGTCCTTGTTGAACCTCATCAGATTTCTTTTGTCCCAATCCTCCAATTTGTCTTGGTCACTCTCGACCCTATCCCTACCCTCCAGCATATCTACCTCTCCCCCAGCTTAGTGTCATTTGCAAACCTGCTGAGGGTGCAATCCTCCCATCATCCAGATCATTCATAAAGATGTTGAACAAAACCGGTCCCAAGACTGATCCCTGAGGCACTCTGCTTGATACTGGTTGCCAGCTAGACATCCAGACATTGATCAGTACCCGTAACAATCTAGCCAGCTTTCTATCCACCTTAAAGTCCATTTATCCAATCTATGAGCGGTCTATAATTCCCCAGGTTCTCCTTCTTCCCCTTTTTAAAGATGGTCACTATATTTGCCTTTCTCCAGTCATCCAGGACCTCCCCCGAAAGCTGTGACTTTTCAAAGATAATGGCCTTTGGCTCTGCAATCACTCAGCCAATTCCCTCAGCATCCTCGGACGCTTAGATCTGGACCCATGGACTTGTGCATGGCCAGCTTTTCTAAATAATCCTTAACCTGTTCTTTTACCACTGAGGGCTGCTCACCTCCTCCCCATACAGTGCTGCCCAGGACAGCAGTTTGGGAGCTGATCTTGTCTGGGACGACCGAGGCAAAAAAAGCATTGAGTACTTCAGCTTTTTCCACATCATCTCTCACTTGGTTGCCTCCCTCATTCATGAAGGCTCCCACACTTTCCCTGAGCTTCTCCTTTTTGCTACCTATAGAAAAATTCTTGTTACCCTACACATCCCTTCACAACTCCAGTCATGTTTTGGCCTTCTTGATTACATGCCTGCAGGCTTGAGCAATATTTTTAGACTCCTCCCTAGTCATCTGTCCAAGTTTCCATTTCTTGTAAGCTTCCTTTTTGTGTTTAAGCTCACTGAAGATTTCTCTGTTTAGCCAAGTTGGTCACCTGCCATATTTGCTAATCTTTCTGCACTTCGGGGTGGTTTGTCCCTGCACCCTCAATAAGACTTCTTTCACATAAATGTCATCGGACCTGGGGGTTAGAAGGCACTGCAAGGCTCATCTGGTCGAACCCCCTGCTAAGATGCAGGACACCTCTTATCAGCTGTCACAACATAGCTTCCGCCATACTGCGATAATCCTTCACCTTGAAAGGGGCATAATTGCAATTCGCTTGGCAGGATTCAGCAGGAGAAATGATCAGGTAGAAGCCAACCAGAATATTGTACCAGGGAGCAAATAAAATTCCATACTCTTCTTCGAAACCTAAAATCACAATGCAAAAGGCAAACCCCAGAAATCTTACAACCTAGCCCCGCCAAATGCCTGTGTCCCTCATAAAAAGGCTAGAGAAAGGGTGGCTTCTGCTTATACAGAGTCACATGCTCTGCTGGTAATTTCATTGCTCGATAAACCACCTCAGCAGTAAATTCATTCTTTGTTTACTCTTGAGTCCCGTTTGTTCTCTGATGTGTCATTGAGAGAGGTGGCTGCTATTCTAGCCAGAGTCTAACTGGGGGGCGACGGAAAACCAACCACCACTATTAGTTTTTTATAATCAGAAAAGCAATTTTATGTCTTTCTGAATATGTTTCATGCCATAAAGTCACTGCACTATCCATATTTCTATTATGACTATTCTCAGTCCACTGCTTTTTTCAGTACCTATGAATGAATTTACTTAAAGGTTATACAGGAGGACACTATGGGGATGTTAGAGGTTTGGGTGAAAGTTAAGGTGGCACCTCAAAGAATCAGACAGTAGTTTTTATTGTCTATGTACTGTACCAATACACAAAAATAAATACATTATCATTAAGGCTAAGATTATGTCCCAGAGGCCACGGAATCTCTGACTTCCACAGACCTCTGTGACACTTTCCACTTCAGCCCAAAGGTGGCAGGGCCGGAGTTCTCAGCTGCCGTGGGTAGCAAGGGGACCTCGCAGCTCCCAGGTGTGGGACCCAGAACTTCTACCGTGGCCAGCAGGGGACCCTCCAAGAATCTACTGGCTTTGCCCCCTTTGATCTCCTGTATGGGAAGCAGGCTAGGGGAGCCTTGGATTTGATTGGAGGTTCTGGGGAGGCTGTGCTGAGGAAAGAGGGCGGCATCTAAGAGAATACGTCACTCATTTTAAGGAGAATTTACAGGTAATGAGGAATTGAGAGCGACAGACCCTTGGAAAAAGCCAGAAACTCAGCATGTTTGGTGTGACGGGCGTACTGGAGAATGGTCATTTGAAATGGCTGATTTGGCGTTAGTGCTGACCCCAGTGAGGGAAAACAAAAGGCAGGATTATAGGAAGGACCGTTTGAGGGGATTGAAGGGGTGAATGCCATCACACATGACGTAAGGAAGCCCAGCAGCAGAGTAATGGTGCAAACCATGCATCTGAATAGATTAAAACTAATTCTAAAAGGGAGAGGGCAGTTAATTGAATTTCTTGTGCTGGTGAAGAAACCTTGGATTTGGTCAGGGAGAGCAGGGCAGAGAATCCCCTAGAAAGCACTGATTTGAGGGCGGGTTAAAATCCACGCCGAAAGCAGGAAACACGGCCCTTTCAAAGCACCGCAAAGAGGTATTATCCTCGCCAGGTTGAAATGCCAAGATTACACCCTCCATGCAAAGCTACAGGGGAATAAAGGTACCAGAGGGATGCCCTGGAGCACAGCGCTGCAGGACTATGACATGGAAATTGTCCATATTAAAGGCAAAGAGAATATGGTGGCAGATGCAGTGTCCGGGCAGGAGGGTTCCAAGCTGACGCATACGGATTAGCCAGTGGAAGAGTCCACAGAGTCAGAGTAAAGGGTGAGGTGCAAGCCAGGACCCAGAGAAGGCACAGAGTTGCTGGCGTTTTACAGGGATACCCTGGGTCGCACGCATACAGGTTAAGTTTACAAAGCGTGGCATGGGAGGGCTCTGCCCAGAGCCCAGAGCCCGCTGGTCATCACAATCATTGAAAAGCATTTGGACAGATTTTGTTTAATTGTCTGATAATTACACAGATAATGATGTATCTGTACTGGAAATCATGTGCTTAAGGTCTGGGAGTTAAGGCAGGTCGTGCAATGGGATGAACTTGCTCCTGTCAGTCAGGAGGGAAGAGACCTGCCTCTGTCGCTCTCAAGCTGGTTTTGTGTGTATTGGGTACTGTCCGCTTCACAAAGGAGTCCTGTCCGTAGATGGAGCCGGTTGAATTTACACCTCTCACTAGGGTGAGTTAACATTACTTTGTTAGAACACGTAATGCAAGGTGGAACTCCACCCCAGTACGGAAACCCAACAGAATGCTGTAAACTACTTCAAAGGCTGAATTCTCCTATCGCTCCAGGGCTTCAAAAAGTCACCTCTGGAGAAGGGCCTGATGCTGCTGGCTCTTCAGGGATGAATTGTGTCTAGGGCAATGTTGAAAGAAGGAGGGAGGAACAAGGAGAACCAGAAGACGGATATTATGATGCATCAGCGTTTTTAATGCGAGTGACATTTGCAATACACAGGTACAGGAAAAATACAAGAGCAGAAAGAACGTAATTTCAGTTTTTCAAGAAAGGCTGCAACCGATCACCCACCTCAATGGGACGTTCTTCACACAAGATGTGCTTTTTTATTCTTGCAGCTGCAGAGGTGGACAAACAAGTCCCCTTTGCAACCAATTTCAGTTACTTTTATTCCCTCAGTCGGTGGGAAGTGAGACAATGCAATACAGAAGGAGAGGACTGTTCAACTTCTCAATTAAACGTCTGCCTCAGAGAAGGTCAAAGTGAGAGGCTAAAGATACGCACTGATGGAAAGGATAGAACAGATGGGGTCTAATTCTCCTTCACAGCAAGGTCTCTTTTTCCCTTGCTCAAGGGACTTAAAATGATAATAAATGTAACTGATGCCTGTTTTAAGGGCCCTATTTTCCTTAAACTGCGGAATTAGTGTAAACAGCTTGTGTGTTATTCAGAATGAGTCCACAGGTGAAAGCGAGAATCAGCACTTGTCTGGCAAAGCCTTGGCAGAAAGAGTCATAAAGCGTAACATTAGAAATGCAGCAGGGCTATCAGACCATGGTGCTGAGCACACACAGCTCCCACTGAGCTCAACTGGAGCCAAGTTTGCACAGCACTTCTGAAAGCCATGCCCAAAAGGTCAGGGGTGAATCTGTTTCTTGCTGTTCAATTCCTGGTTCTTCCTTCATCCACGGATCTTCCTGCTGGTTTTAGCATGGCCCACAGCTTCCACTGAGGTACCTATGGCGAGATATCCCAGAACCACATATTCCCCCATAACCATAACCACCCAGGGAACCGCCGAATCCCCCATAACCACCATATCCCCCTAAACCAGACAATCCTCCATAATGGCCTCCAGAGCCGTACAATCCCCCCAAACTGGATGAGCCCCCGAAACCGGCTCCGACCACAGGTGCTCCTATGGCTCCCACTCCAGTGTGCTGAGGGAAAGTGCTGAGAATTGGTCCCGGGAGGGTCACGACAACCGGTGAGGGTCTGATCAGCACTTCGGAGTCAGGGCACTGCCGAACGCATGGCACGTTGTAGCTGCCAGTGACTGGACTAGGCTGGGCCACCCCGCATTCTCGATTGCACCGGCTGGAGAAACTCATCTTTCAGGGATGGAGGTAAACCTGAAAGACACACCAGGGACTAGAGTAAAGAGAAGGTACAAGGGCTGGTGGAAGGAAGGCTTCGAAGCTCTTGCGGCCCATGAGAGAAAGGAAGAGTGGACTAAGTCCTTGTCTTCATGGCCATGTATTTCTTCCTATATCCTCTTTCTACACCTCTTGTTCACTCTCATGAAACTTCCCTCCCAATTGGCCCCTTCAACCCCTCTCAATGGCGTTGTCTGAAAAACACTGACTAGAAGAAGGCTCACGATTTCTATGCTGGGCCCCTGGGATTCTGTGTCCATTTTAGACATTACTCGAAGAGAACAGGGCTGGGATCACGATAATCGCTTCCTGTCGTTTCAGGATTTAACTTCTGCATGCAAACCACTGAATTCTGGTACCACAGTAAAAAGAAAAGGAGTACTTGTGCTACCTTAGAGACTGACAAATTGATTTGAGCATAAGCTTTCGTAAGCTACAACTCACTTCATCAGATGTAGCTCACGAAAGCTTATGCTGAAATCAATTGGTTAGTCTCTAAGGTGCCACAAGTACTCCGTTTCTTTTTGCGAATACAGACTAACACTGCTGCTACTCTGAAACCTGGTATCACAGTGTAGATCTCTGATTTCCCAAAGCTTGTGAGTCAACAATACTTGCTGATGAATAAAAAGAAAACTTTACTTTTCTCCAAACAAATCACGACGGACAAGCTCCTCAGCTGGGCTTCAGGTCCACTGACTTTCATGGAGCGACACTGAATTACATCATCTGAGGAGAAGCACCTTCAATGGGAATTTCTCCTGAGAAGAACTCAAGAATTGCTACACTGGATCTCACCACTTGTCAGCTTACTCCATTCTCCTGTCTCCAAGAGAGAGGAGTAACAGCTGCTTGAGAAGAAAGTAAAAGACCACTGAATTGGTCCTTTCTGGACTAACCTGGGAAAGTCGCTTCCTAATCCACCAAAGTGAAAAATGGCTAAATGACTTTCTAAAGTTACATCTCTAGAGTTCAAATCGATTGAGTTGAATTGGACTTACCCAGTTCACTGAGGAGATGAAGTCCGCAGAAGATTTTAGAAAATCCCTGAGTGGTGAGCGCTTTTATACAGATCCTAGGACTGCCTGGAGGATTTGCGATGCCATTTGTGGAGGCGGTTCTAATTAGTTACCAAACAAACTTGATTGCCTTGCAAAATCCTCCTTGGAGGCAGCTGTTTGCCTCTGGGATTTTGATTATTAGGTTATTCTGAGCCTGAGAGGGCGTGACATGCACATTGCACTCTTCATCTTTCTTTCATCTTCAAATGGTACGGGTCAACTGTGTTCCTCGTGCCATTCCATTGACTTCAGAGATGCTACAATGAGAATGAATGTCCGGGTGACTCTGAGTGGCATCTGTATCAGAAGTGGCAGATTTCAGAGGGGTAGCCGTGTTAGTCTGCATCAGCAAAACAACGAAGAGTCCTTGTGGCACCTTAGAGACTAATTTGTCTCTAAGGTGTCGTCACTAAGTTGCCACAAGTAGCACAAGTGGGTGTCATGAAAGGAATCCAGTTTGTTCCTTTCAATCCATGCTGGTCGTGGTTAGGGACATCGGGCAGTTCATTCTCACCCTGTCAGAAAGGAGGGAGCCATTTTTATGCATTCTCACCACCCGCATTCCCAATGGGTCAGACCCAATTCCCTTCGAAATTCATGGGAAACTTTCCATTGCCTCCAGCAATGTTTTTTGTCAGGACCTTACGTCTGAAATTCACCCTTTGGCTGGGGGATTGTACGATGCCAATGAACAACTGTAGTCCAATATTAAATGTTCAAACATGGGCCTTTGTGATGGCCATCTGCCCAGGGGTGAATCTTACCCTCTGGTGAGTCAAGCTTCACCTAACATTGGACCTGTACTTGGGTCACCAATGCCCTCTCAAAGGGCTGCCTAGATCTGGTTTGCTGATGGGTCAAGGGGAGGGATGGCGGAAAGAGGAAGGAAGCAGTGCTCTTTTATCTCAGGATCTCTCCATCCAGGAGCAGCCAAGAAAAGGACGTCTTGTGAGAAAGCACAGCTGACGGAGCCCAGCAATGAGCAGAGGAGAGAGGAAAATCACACATTCTTGAGGAAGGAGAAGATGGTTGTGGGATGGGATTTGACATTAACTTTGACCAGCCATAAGGCATGCTGCACAAAACATTCCTGCCAGAACCAGCATGCTGTGTAAAGTGTAACAGATTTCTGCATGGGTGGGTTCCATAGCCGGGGAATGAGGCGGAGGAGTCCCCTGTTTTCCCTATTTTTTCACAGTTATTTTTAGTAAAAGTCAGAGACAGGTCACTGGCTTCCATGAGTCTTTGTTCATTGACCTTGACCCTTGACCTCTCCCTGAGTTTTACTAAAATTAACCATGACCAAATCTTAACCTTAATTATCCTTAGTCTAGAATATCCTAACTCAAATCATCCGAAAAAAATCAAAACAGTAGGAGGCACAAATATGCTTGCTCAGCCAGAGCCCTAAAATGCCCAGTTCTCGCTCTGGCCACAGGCTGAATTGTAAAGTTGTTCCCTTTTACACTGTGTTACCAGACAAGGCTAGTAACATGTAACTTGTTCCAAGATGTTTGCATCCTTGGATCGAAGCATGAAGAATAAAGAGCTGGCTAATGTTATGATCCACTTTCACTGTCCTTATCCATGAGAATGATACTTCTCCAGACGAATTAGAAGTCTGTCCATTTCTATCATTTCCATGACTGTGGTGTAAGGGACTGCGGAAGACTTTGTTACGGCCTAGCTAGGGAACTTCTGCTTTCTCGAGGCTGCCCGGTCACTGTAGGACATGGAGAACCAACTGTAACCGGTTTTAGGCCGGTTTTGTCTGCCTTGCATGGCCCGTTGCCAGGTAGCGGAAAGCCCCCTTCGGAAAGTACCTAATTATATATTCACGAGCTGTTTCTGTGTACTGCTTATTATGGCTCACTGGTTGCCCCTTTGTCGGACTCCGTCCCAGGCAAAGCTCCGGTGTGCTGGGTTCTCCGCCTCCGTGACAGCAACGTTTGGAGTCCCCGTTGCGGGTGTGTCACTGACCTTCAATAAAGCCAATAACTCGCTGCTTAGCTGCGTGTGGGTCTCGTTTTCCAGAGTACCTCTGCTGGCCTGCGGTGCTTCAATCACCTTGGCCGAGAACATTTGGTCGCATTGGAAATCTCAATATATAATTCCAGCCTCAAAAACTTGCTTTAAGACATCGCACCCGTTGGGCTGAAGTCACCAGGTGTACTGAGTGAGCTACTTTCTCTTTCTTTGGAATCACATCTCTCTAATGGGTCAGAGCCCCGCAACCTGAAGCAAATACTCACCAACAACCACATACCACACAACAGAACCACTAACCCAGGAACCTATCCTTGCAACAAAGCCCGTTGCCAACTGTGCCCACATATCTATTCAGGGGACACCATCACAGGGCCTAATAACATCAGCCACACTATCAGAGGCTCGTTCACCTGCACATCCACCAATGTGATATATGCCATCATGTGCCAGCAATGCCCCTCTGCCATGTACATTGGTCAAACTGGACAGTCTCTACGTAAAAGAATAAATGGACACAAATCAGATGTCAAGAATTATAACATTCATAAACCAGTCGGAGAACACTTCAATCTCTCTGATCACGCAATCACAGACATGAAGGTCGCTATCTTAAAACAAAAAAACTTCAAATCCAGACTCCAGCGAGAAACTGCTGAATTGGAATTCATTTGCAAATTGGATACTATTAATTTAGGCTTAAATAGAGACTGGGAGTGGCTAAGTCATTATGCAAGGTAGCCTGTTTCCTCTTGTTTTTTCCTACCCCCCCCCCCAAAAGGTTCTGGTTTAACTTGGATTTAAACCTGGAGAGTGGTCAGTTTAGATGAGCTATTACCAGCAGGAGAGTGAGTTTGTGTGTGTATGGGGGTGGGGGGGATGTGAGAAAACCTTGATCTATGCAGGAAATAGCCCGACTTGATTATGTAAAGAGTTGTCACTTTGGATGGGCTAGCACCAGCAGGAGAGTGAATTTGTGTGAGGGGGTGGAGGGTGAGAAAACCTGGATTTGTGCTGGAAATGGCCCACCTGTTGATCACTTTAGATAAGCTATTACCAGCAGGACAGTGGGGTGGGAGGAGGTATTGTTTCATATTCTCTGTGTGTATATAAAGTCTGCTGCAGTTTCCACGGTAAACATCTGATGAAGTGAGCTGTAGCTCACGAAAGCTCATGCTCAAATAAATTGGTTAGTCTCTAAGGTGCCACAAGTACTCCTTTTCTTTTTGCCAATGGTAATGAATTCCTTCAGGTTTGTGAAACAAGGCACAGGGTAGCTTATTTCTCTAACATTGCCTTCTTTATACATGAGGATAATAATGGTCCAAAGGAATTATAAGTGTGTACATTTCAAGCTTGTTCATGTGTGGTGTAGTAATACAAATCTCTTTCTTGAATTAGAATGGGTAAAATTTTGATAAAAGAGAATTTAATTCTGCTCAAGTGGAAATACCCACCATGGAGCCAACACCTTCAAAGAAAGGGAGTTAAAGTGCATGGCAAGACTCTAGATGGCTGATCATTGTTCATACTTAGATGAGAAGATGTTTATCCACAAAGTTCCCCCCAAAAAAACATCAAAACAAAATAAAAAAGATCCAGTATGAGCCTCTCCAAGAGTTACTCTCAGGTTAGTGATGTCTTTGGAAGCCATGAATAGTAAGAATCCAGTAGGGTTCAAGAGATAGAGGTTAGTGTTTGGCATGAGTAGTCCCAGCTATTGGGGTTCATTTCTGACTCTGCCAATCACACCCTGTCTGACCGTCACCTGAATGTGCCTCCGTTTCCCCCCATGGCAAACAGGTAGAATTGTAACATGCAGGGTGGATTGTCTGAAGCTTCCTCTGATCTAAGCATTTCAAAGCACTTCACAAAACACACCTCATGTTTTATATGGCCAAAGAGGTGTATTATTAGAATCGTAGTAACTTTTTACTAGGCTTAGATGTTCCAATATTGAAGATTGGCTTCACTTTAAAAATGCATGTCAAGGTCTCAGATGTCAGTCCAGGGCTCAGTTCATGAGTCCTAGCCTCTGAAATTGGGGCTCTTTGATTTTCATTCAATGAACCTTTGCATTTCCCTTTTGTACATATTTTCAAGTTGACGGGTAGATGCTGATCCAGTGTAAAGGAGGACAGTTCCATCAACTTGAGATTGAAGGAAGGCACTTTAGCCAACCTGGGTTAGAGAAAACCTTTCTGCACCTCTACCCACAGCTGCTGATATCGAATATACAGAGTAATCAATGGGAACCATCAGCCACTGCAGCTCCATCCAATGAGTATGCAAGAGAACTGGGTCTTGTGAGAGACTTCAGCTAATTAAGAAAAGAAAAAAGCACAAGACAGACAGAGTTAAAGAGAACTTCTTTTATGGCCATATTGCTGTGGGATGAATTGCAAGTCTGACCAACCTAGGGCATTCTGCAAGACCGTTCTCCAACAAAAAGAAAAGGAGGACTTGTGGCACCTTAGAGACTAACCAATTTATTTGAGCATAAGCTTTCGTGAGCTACAGCTCACTTCATCGGATGCATTCTGTGGAAAGTGTAGAAGATCTTTTTATACACACAAAGCATGAAAAAATACCTCCCCCCACCCCACTCTCCGGCTGGTAATAGCTTATCTAAAGTGATCACTCTCCTTACAATGTGTATGATAATCAAGTTGGGCCATTTCCAGCACAAATCCAGGTTTTCTCCCCCCCCCGCCCCAGATATGATCATCTTTTTATATGTTTGTATCGCCTTTGTATTATGAGTTATAGATACGTACGTATGTCTCTGTTTCAAACTTGATTGTGATTGTGAAATGGGATCGTGCTGTGCTTCAGCGTGTGCCAATGCCCTGGTCACGGTGGCGAGATGGGCACAGAGAAGGGTGTGAGGAACAGACTGGCTGGGTCACAGCCCTGCATGCGACAAGCACAGGTCACAATGGACATGCGTCTTTGCCAGTGGATACCCCACCAGCAGCCCCAATGCAGCTCTGCACCCACTGGTCTCTTCACCTGGACAGTCAATGGCCTGTGTTTTTAGCTGACTTGGCACAAGTGAAAATTGTCCCGAGCCCAAAATTAGAGGCCTTTGAAAAGAGAAGCCCGGGTGTGCCCAACATCATGGGCCAGGCCGTGCTGCAGGTGTCGGCTCCCTGGCGTGTGAGTGTACCTTGCTCGCTGGGTAATGGAGCGTAATCCCAGTGAGTCGCAGGGAGGCTCCTTACCCTGTTCTCTGGAACAAGGATTGAATCAGGCTGGGGCAGGAAGAAGGAAGGACAGGGCCAAGTCACAGGATCACACAGCTAAAGGAGGGAGCTGGGTGTGTTTTACCCCTGCTGAGTGCTGACCAAAACATTCCCTGTGCCAGGCTTTGCCCTCGGGCACCCTCTAGCAGCCCCTCACCCCTGAGCTCAACCCTGGCTCCTCCCTCATCCTCCTTGGCCCCCTTCTGTCCCTGCCTCCAGAAGTGTGATCCCCGTGCACCCATGCAGTCAGTTACCACCCCCAGCTCAGACTCTAACCCATCCCCCCCAATTAGTCCCCATTAACCATTTTAATTGCCAGCCAGCACTGCAGCGTCAGCAGGTGTTACTGAGCAATGAGCACGCTCACTAGGAGCCAAGCAGCGCTCAGCACCCGGCCTGCCAGCCGCCCCGTTAGCATCCTAGTGCCAGGGAGCCTGCAAATGCCTGGGGCCCTGGGCCTGCGATCCTGTGGGCACAGGGGGCTTGGAGCCCCCTGGCTCCATCCGGAGGCTGTTGGGTCTGATGTGGTGGCGGGGGACAACACACTTGCCCCATTTCTGCACCCCAGTAGCTCTACGCCCTCGGCGGCTGACCCATTCGCCCCTCCCTACTTACCGCCCTGCCTGTGGTAGGGTTGTATTTCTGTTCCTGCAACCGATCCCGGGCGACCTCCTTCTTGACGTGTCTCTGTTTCTAGGCCGATCAAACAGAGAGAGTCAGGGTGTGAAGGATGGAAGTTCTTCAGCGACCTCACGACTCCAGATTTCAAAGCCCCTCACAAACACTCGCTGGTGTTTCACACACGCAAAGGGTTCTAGTCTTAGAATATTAATAAATGGTTGTTGGGATTAGACACCTCTGCACTGAGTAACACAGTCACTTTAAACAAAATGGAGGCCAAGCTCTCATGGCATTCTGTTCAGGGCCTCATCATCAAAGGAAGACTCCTCTGCCTCATTCCCCGGCTATGGAACCCACCCATGCAGAAATCTGTTACACTTTACACAGCATGCTGGTTCTGGCAGGAATGTTTTGTGCAGCATGCCCTATGGCTGGTCAAAGTTAATGTCAAATCCCATCCCACAACCATCTCCTCCTTCCTCAAGAATGTGTGATTTTCCTCTCTCCTCCGCTCATTGCGGGGCTCCGTCAGCTGTGCTGTCTCACAAGACGTCCTTTTCTTGGCTGCTCCTGGATGGAGAGATCCTGAGATAAAAGAGCACTGCTTCCTTCCTCTTTCCGCCATCCCTCCCCTTGACCCATCAGCAAACCAGATCGAGGCAGCCCTTTGAGAGGGCATTGGTGACCCAAGTACAGGTCCAATGTTAGGTGAAGCTTGACTCACCAGAGGGTAAGATTCAGCCCTGGGCAGACGGCCATCACAAGGCCCATGTTTGAACGTTTAATATTGGACTACAGTTGTTCATTGGCATCGTACAATCCCCCAACCAAAAGGTGAATTTCAGATGTAAGGTCCTGACAAGAAACACACTGGAGACAATGGAAAGTTTCCCATGAATTTCGAAGGGAATTGGGTCTGACCCATTGGGAATGCAGGTGGTGAGAATGCAGAAAAATGGCTCCCTCCTTTCTGACAGGGTGAGAATGAACTGCCCGATGTCCCTAACCACGACCAGCATGGATTGAAAGGAACAAACTGGATTCCTTTCTTGATACCCACTTGTGCTACTTGTGGCAACTTAGTGACGACACCTTAGAGACAAATTAGTCTCTAAGGTGCCAAAGGACTCCTCGTTGTTTTCCTGATGCAGATTAACACGGCTACCCCTCTGAAATCTTCACTTGGGATACAGATGCCGCTCAGAGTCACCTTGACATTCATTCTCATTGTTGCACCATTGAAGTCAATGGAATGGCACAAGGAACACAGTTGACCCGTACCATTTGAAGATGAAAGAAAGATGAAGAGTGCAATCTGCATGTCACGCCCTCTCAGGCTCAGTATAAGCTAATAATCACAATCCCAGAGGAAAACAGCTGCATCCCAAGGAGGATTTTGCAAGGCAATGAAGCTTGTTTGGAAACTAATTAGAACCGCCTCCACAAATGCATCGCAGATCCTCCAGGCAGTCCTAGGAACTGTATAAAGGCACTAACCACTCAGGGATTTTCTAAAATCTTCTGTGGACTTCATCTCCTCAGTGAACTGGGTAAGTCCAATTCAACTCAATTGATTTGAACTCTAGAGATGTAACTTTAGAAAGTCATTTAGCCATTTTTCACTTTGGTGGATTAGGAAGCAACCTTCCCAGGTTAGTCCAGAAAGGACCAATTCAGTGGTCTTTTACTTTCTTCTCAAGCAGCTGTTACTCCTCTCTCTTGGAGACAGGAGAATGGAGTAAGCTGACAAGTGGTGAGATCCAGTGTAGCAATTCTTGAGTTCTTCTCAGGAGAAATTCCCATTGAAGGTGCTTCTCCTCAGATGATGTAATTTAGTGTCGCTCCATGAAAGTCAGTGGACCTGAAGCCCAGCTGAGGAGCTTGTCCATCGTGATTTGTTTGGAGAAAAGTAAAGTTTTCTTTTTATTCATCAGCAAGTATTGTTGACTCACAAGCTTTGGGAAATCAGAGATCTACACTCTGATACCAGGTTTCAGAGTAGCAGACGTGTTAGTCTGTATTCGCAAAAAGAAACGGAGTACTTGTGGCACCTTAGAGACTAACCAATTGATTTCAGCATAAGCTTTCGTGAGCTACATCCGATGAAGTGAGTTGTAGCTTACGAAAGCTTATGCTCAAATCAATTTGTCAGTCTCTAAGGTAGCACAAGTACTCCTTCTCTTTTTACTGTGGTACCAGAATTCAGTGGTTTGCATGCAGAAGTTAACTCCTCAAACGACAGGAAGCGATTACCGTGATCCCAGCCCTGTTCTCTTTGAGTAATGTCTAAAATGGACACAGAATCCCAGGGGCCCAGCATAGAAATCGTGAGCCTTCTTCTGGTCAGTGTTTTTCAGACAAAGCCATTGAGAGGGGTTGAAGGGGCCAATTGGGAGGGAAGTTTCATGAGAGTGAACAAGAGGTGTAGAAAGAGGATATAGGAAGAAATACATGGCCATGAAGACAAGGACTTAGTCCACTCTTCCTTTCTCTCATGGGCCACAAGAGCTTCAAAGCCTTCCTTCCACCAGCCCTTGTACCTTCTCTTTACTCTAGTCCCTGGTGTGTCTTTCAGGTTTACCTCCATCCCTGAAAGATGAGTTTCTCCAGCCTGTGCAATCCAGAATGCGGGGTGGCCCGGCCCAGTCCAGTCACTGGCAGCTACAACGTGCCATGCGTTCGGCAGTGCCCTGACTCCGAAGTGCTGATCAGACCCTCACCGGTTGTCGTGACCCTCCCGGGACCAATTCTCAGCACTTTCCCTCAGCACACTGGAGTGGGAGCCATAGGAGCACCTGTGGTCGGAGCCGGTTTCGGGGGCTCATTCAGTTTGGGGGGATTGTACGGCTCTGGAGGCCATTATGGAGGATTGTCTGGTTTAGGGGGATATGGTGGCTATGGGGGATTCGGCGGTTCCCTGGGCGGTTATGGTTATGGGGGAATATGTGGTTCCGGGATATCTCGCCATAGGTACCTCAGTGGAAGCTGTGGGCCATGCTAAAACCAGCAGGAAGATCCGTGGATGAAGGAAGAACCAGGAATTGAACAGCAAGAAACAGATTCACCCCTGACCTTTTGGGCATGGCTTTCAGAAGTGCTGTGCAAACCTGGCTCCAGTTAGCTCAGTGGGAGCTGTGTGTGCTCAGCACCGTGGTCTGATAACCATGCTGCATTTCTAATGTTACGCTTTATGACTCTTTCTGCCAAGGCTTTCCCAGCCAAGTGCTGATTCTCGCTTTCACCTGTGGACTCATTCTGAATAACACGCAGGCTGTTTATACTAATTCCGCAGTTTAAAGAAAATAGGGGCCTTAAGACAGGCATCAGTTACATTTATTATCATTTTAAGTCCCTTGAGCATGGGAAAAAGTGACCTTGCTGTGAAGCACAATTAGACCCCGTCTGTTCTATCCTTTCCATCAATAAGTATCCTTAGATTGTCGCTTTGACCGTCTCTGTGGCAGACATTTAATTGAGAAGTTGAGCAGTCCTCTACTTCTGTATTGCATTGTCTCACTTCCCACCGACTGAGGGAATAAAAGTCACTGAAAATGGTTGCGAAGGGGACATGTTTGTCCACCTCTGCAGCTGCAACAAGAAAAAAGCACATCTTGTGTGAAGAACGTCCCATTGAGGTGGGTGATCGGTCACAGCCTTTCTTGAAAAACTGAAATTACGTTCTTTCTGCTCTCGTATTTTTCCTGTACCTGTATATTGCAAATGTCACTCGCATTAAAAATGCTGATGCATCATAATATCCGTCTTCTGGTTCTCTTTGTTCCTCCCTCCTTCTTTAAACATTGCCCTTGACACAATTCATCCCTGAAGAGCCAGCAGCATCACTTCTCAAGAGGTGACTTTTTGAAGCCCTGGAGCGATAGGAGAATTCAGCCTTTGAAGTCGTTTACAGCATTCTGTTGGGTTTCCGTACTGGGGTGGAGTTCCCCCTTGCCTTACCTTTTTTAACAGAGTTATGTTAATGCAACCTCGTGAGAGGTGTAAATTCAACCAGCTCTCCTCCTTGACTTGACCAACTTTACACTCACTTTGCAATGCTGGAGATGAGCTGACAAGATTTAGGGCAATGGGGCAAAAATCGTTCAGCTTCACATTGAGATTTTGGATTTCATTGCACCAAGAAAACTCAGTTCAAGTCATCTTCTTCTGACTCTCTGCCCACATGTGTTCATCTACTGGCCAACAGAAACCCCCACTCTTTGGTGAAATGACAGGACCAAAAGTTGATTTCACAAGGATTTTGCAAACACAACTGACTGCCTCACTTCTGCCCTCCTCACTTCTGCCCTTAGAGAAAAACGAAACTACACCAAAGTCATCTACAGGAGTCATGAAAGACAATGGAGGAAATAATTAAGGAATCAAATTTCCAGACACCTAGAAGATAAGAAGCTGATAAGTAACAGCATGGATATATGAAAAACAAGATCTGTGAAAACAACCTAATCAATTTCTTTTAAGGATTGAAAAGCCTTGTGGATAGTGGGCAAGCAGTAGAAGTGGTCTATCTTAATTTTTCGTAAGGCTTTTGATACCCTCTTGCCTGACCTTCTCATAAACAAACTAGGAAAATACATCTTAGATGGGGCTAGGATAAAGTGGGTCCATAACTGGTTGAAGACCATTCCCAAAGAGCATTTAGCAGGGGTCCACACTCCAACTGGAAGGGCACATCAAGTTGCGTCCCACGGGGATCAGTTCTGGGTCCCATTCTGTTCAATATCTTCATCAATGATTTAGATCGTAGCACGGAGAGTACACTTATAATGTTTGCAGATGATACCTAGCTGGGAGGAGTCTCAAGGCTGTGGAGGATAGCAATAGGCCCACCTCAACCCCCGAGGCTTCGGAGGACGTCCCTGGAGCATGCAACCCTGCTCCACTGGACACTCGCATATTTCGCTGCTCAAGAAGGAACAGCCCAGCCCACCTTACCAGCTCCACCTGACATCAGGGCACCACTTCACACACAGCCCTTAGGCATGTTTAGAGTGAAAACAAGCAGAGTTAATTTAACAAAGAGAGTCAAATAGGAGCAATTAGGAATACTGGAAACCAATGGTTACATATCAGATAAAAGAAGTACTCACATTGTAAAACCTGGACGTATGTAACTCACGCTCACCCAGAGTCCTTGCAGTGTTCTGCAGCCAGAACTCTCCTACAGACCGCCCAGTTTCCTCAGCATGGCCCTCCCCAGAGCCTCCAATCAAATCCAAGGCTCCCCTAGCCTGCTTTCCATACGGGAGATCAAAGGGAGCAAAAGCCAGTAGATTCTTGGGGAATACTTCTGTCCGCACTGAGCAAATAATGAAGAAAAACGTCCCAATCAGTCTCATGCCAGGGGACATATGTTCTTATCATAGCTTTTAAAAGTTCCATTAAATCTTTCTGCAAACCCATTTGTTTCTGGGTTATAGGGAGCAGCATTTATATGCTTTGCTCCACATCATTCCCGTGGCTTTTGAAAGACTACAGACATGGAATTTGCATCACAGTCTGTCAAGATTTCTGTGGGAATAACTAATCTGTAAAAATGGCAAATAAAGCCGGAGTCACTGGAAAATGTATTCCAGAGCTTATTTAACATTAGAGTTCCTTTTTTCCTAATATCATTGTTGCTAGGCAGATTTAGCACTCCCCATCCAGAAGCTTCTGGAATTGGGTGTGGTAGTTTTGAGTCTGCTCCATGTCAAGGTTCCTCCCCCACTCTCAACTCTAGGGTAGAGATGTGGAAATATAAAGGGAAGGGTAAGCCCCTTCAAAATCCCTCCTGGCCAGAGGAAAAAAATCCTCTCACCTGCAAAGGGTTAAGAAGCTAAAGGTAACCTCGCTGGCACCTGACCAAAATGACCAATGAGGAGACAAGATACTTTCAAAAGCTGGGAGGAGGGAGAGAAACAAAGGGTCTGTGTCTGTCGGTACGCTTCTTTTGCTGGGGATAGACCAGGAATGGAGTCTTAGAACTTTTAGTAAATAATCTAGCTAGCTATGCGTTAGATTATGATTTCTTTAAATGGCTGAGAAAACAACTGTGCTGAATAGAATGACTATTTCTGTCTGTGTGTCTTTTTTGTAACTTAAGGTTTTGCCTAGAGGGATTCTCTATGTTTTGAATCTAATTACCCTGTAAGGTATCTACCATCCTGATTTTACAGAGGTGATTCCTTTACTTCTATTAAAAGTCTTCTTGTAAGAAAACAGAATGCTTTTTCATTGTTCTCAGATCCAAGGGTTTGGGTCTGTGGTCACCTATGCAAATTGGTGAGGATTTTTACCAAACCTTTCCCAGGAAGTGGGGTGCAAGGCTTGGGAGGATTTGGGGTGGGGGGGGAAAGAAGTGTCCAAACTACGTTTCCCAGTAAATCCAGTTAGAGTTTGGTGGTGGCAGTGGATATTCCAAGGACAAAGGATAAAATTAATTTGTACCTTGGGGAAGTTTTAACCTAAGCTGGTAGAAGTAAGCTTAGTGTGAGTGTGAGTCACCAACTTTTCTGGTAATGTGATCGTGGGGAAGAGTCATTTACGTGTTGCTCTTCTCAGTAAGAGAGTTGGGTTTTGAAAATTGATATACTTCACGGGGTGGTTGGTTAACCAATTCTCTGACTGGCTAAGCGTGATTTCAGCAGAGGAGGAGGAAGAGTCTGCACAGATTCCAACTGAAGATTCCTGCAGGAAAGTGGAGGGAAGATGTTGCTTTTGACTCGGCAGACTGTCTAGATTTAGTGATCAGAGACTTTACCTGAGACTCCGGTAAACTCAAGCTTAGCTTTCAGTTCTGCTGTGACGCTGGTAAGCCAAGTGCCAACTCTGGTAAGCCAAGTGCCAGCTGAGAACTGACAAACTCTCAGCTGGAAGCCAGGCCAATTCATTTCTTTGCAAGAATAAAGGAAACTGATGGTTGAATGGATAAGAATCTATTTGGTGTTGAAATGTCCTGACAACTAATGGGATGGTGCATGCATTGATTTCACCTATCTGTACCCAGTTAGAATGTAATAGCAAACATTTACATTGTGTATACCCCTGTAACTACATAACCCATCCAATGAGAAAGAAGCCTTGAGTCATGCAAATGAAGAAATTAAAGAGGAAGGTGTGAATTCTTCTGCATTTGAAGACAAGTGGCCTTGAATGTTTTCGTCAAAGACCTGACATGCATTCTTCTCTCTCTGCCATCAGAGAAAGAGCCCACATAGGCTGTGACTCTGTCAGCTTCTTTTCTGTGAGAAGAAACTATAAGTATGGACACAAGGAAAAATTTTTTGTCTCTGGACAGGTTGGATTCTCACAGGCAGAATAACTGAATGAGATGGAGAGTTACTCTGGGTTGCCCTAAAAGACTTTTGGGAAACTGCCAGTTTCCCATATCTCCGCTACCTTTAGCAATTATAGACTGTGACTAACCTGTACATATATTTTTATCTGCTATAACATCTCAATAACTCCCCTTCCTTTTTCTTAGCTAATAAACTTGAGTTAGAATTGACTGTAGAATTGACTCTCAGTGTTGTCTTTGGTGGGAGACCTGGGATGCAAATCGACCAGGGTGAGCGTGGGACTGGTTGTAACATGAGTATTTTGTGATTTTTCCTGCAAGTCACCACCATTTATCACACAGTCCAGCTTGCCTGGCAGCCACGATAGATTGGAGTCTCTAAGGGGACTGTCTGTAACTCCATTATAAAACTACCGTAGTACTTTGGGAGTTCACACTTGGTACTGGGTTGGTGAAATCTAATTATAGAACATACCACTAGCTAGCGTCTCCGCCCTGCTTTTTGATACTCTGCCCTGAGGACACCGCGAATGGTGATGAGTCTCTCCAGACAGCATCTCATGTGCATTCAATTTTTTTCCAAAGTGAAGTACTGTGCAGTTGTCTTTACCTTTCTCCTTTTCCCTCTCTTCAATAAGAGTCTCTTTGTCTCTTTGACAGCTGTGAGCCCATGACCAGCAAGACAGCTAAAAGTGGTACCCGAAAGAAAACTCTGGCTGGTATAAGTAATTGGTGTCTCAGCGATAGGGGAATCTGTATTCATGTAAACCATCCATGGACCCAGTTCTATTCATATATTACCAGCAGAGGTCTGTTTAGGCAGGGGTTCTCACAACAACCTTTTTGCTCACCTCAGAGTGCAACCGCTCATTCTTAGAATCACAGAATATCAGGGTAGGAAGGGACCTCAGGAGGTCCTCTAGTCCAACCCCCTGCTCAAAGCAGGATCAATCCCCAACTAAATCATCCCAGCCAGGGGTTTGTCAAGCCTGATCTTGCAAATTTCAAAGGAAGGGGATTCCACCACCTCCCTAGGTAATGCATTCCAGTGCTTCACCAGCCTCCTAGTGAAAAAGTTTTTCCTAATATCCAACCTAAACCCCCCAACTGCAACTTGAGACCATTACTCCTCATTCTCTCATCTGCTACCACTGAGAACAGTCTAGATCCATCCTCTTTGGAACCCCCCTTCAGGTAGTTGAAGGCTGCTATCAAATCCCCCCTCACTCTTCTCTTCTGCAGACTAAACAAGACCAATTCCCTCCGCCTCACCTTATCAGTCATGTGCCCCAGCCCCCTCAGCATTTTTGTTGCTCTTCGCTGGACTTTCCAATTCCAATTTCTCCATGTAATTTATATAGGGGGGGCCCCAAAACTGGACACAATACTGCAGATGTGGCCTCACCAGTGCGGAAGAGAGGGGAATGATCACTTCCCTCGATCTGCTGGCAATGCTCCTACTAATGCAGCCCAATAGGCCCTTAGCCTTCTTGGCAACAAGGGCACACTGTTGACTCATATCCAGCTTCTCGTCCACTGTAATCCCCAGGTCGTTTTGTGCAGAACTGCTGCTTAGCCAGTCGGTCCCCAGCCTCTTGTGGAGCATGGGATTCTTCTGTCCTAAGTGCAGAAGTCTGCACTTGTCCTTGTTGAACCTCATCAGATTTCTTTTGTCCCAATCCTCCAATTTGTCTTGGTCACTCTCGACCCTATCCCTACCCTCCAGCATATCTACCTCTCCCCCAGCTTAGTGTCATTTGCAAACCTGCTGAGGGTGCAATCCTCCCATCATCCAGATCATTCATAAAGATGTTGAACAAAACCGGTCCCAAGACTGATCCCTGAGGCACTCTGCTTGATACTGGTTGCCAGCTAGACATCCAGACATTGATCAGTACCCGTAACAATCTAGCCAGCTTTCTATCCACCTTATAGTCCATTCATCCAATCTATGAGCGGTCTATAATTCCCCAGGTTCTCCTTCTTCCCCTTTTTAAAGATGGTCACTATATTTGCCTTTCTCCAGTCATCCAGGACCTCCCCCGAAAGCTGTGACTTTTCAAAGATAATGGCCTTTGGCTCTGCAATCACTCAGCCAATTCCCTCAGCATCCTCGGACGCTTAGATCTGGACCCATGGACTTGTGCATGGCCAGCTTTTCTAAATAATCCTTAACCTGTTCTTTTACCACTGAGGGCTGCTCACCTCCTCCCCATACTGTGCTGCCCAGGAAAGCAGTTTGGGAGCTGATCTTGTCTGGGATGACCGAGGCAAAAAAAGCATTGAGTACTTCAGCTTTTTCCACATCATCTCTCACTTGGTTGCCTCCCTCATTCATGAAGGCTCCCACACTTTCCCTGAGCTTCTCCTTTTTGCTACCTATAGAAAAATTCTTGTTACCCTACACATCCCTTCACAACTCCAGTCATGTTTTGGCCTTCTTGATTACATGCCTGCAGGCTTGAGCAATATTTTTAGACTCCTCCCTAGTCATCTGTCCAAGTTTCCATTTCTTGTAAGCTTCCTTTTTGTGTTTAAGCTCACTGAAGATTTCTCTGTTTAGCCAAGTTGGTCACCTGCCATATTTGCTAATCTTTCTGCACTTCGGGGTGGTTTGTCCCTGCACCCTCAATAAGACTTCTTTCACATAAATGTCATCGGACCTGGGGGTTAGAAGGCACTGCAAGGCTCATCTGGTCGAACCCCCTGCTAAGATGCAGGACACCTCTTATCAGCTGTCACAACATAGCTTCCGCCATACTGCGATAATCCTTCACCTTGAAAGGGGCATAATTGCAATTCGCTTGGCAGGATTCAGCAGGAGAAATTATCAGGTAGAAGCCAACCAGAATATTGTACCAGGGAGCAAACAAAATTCCATACTTTTCTTAGAAACCTAAAATCACAATGGAAAAAGGCAAACCCCAGAAATCTTACAACCTAGCCCCGCCAAATGCCTGTGTCCCTCATAAAAAGGCTAGAGAAAGGGTGGCTTCTGCTTATACAGAGTCAGATGCTCTGCAGGTAATTTCATTGCTCGATAAACCACCTCAGCAGTAAATTCATTCTTTGTTTACTCTTGAGTCCCGTTTGTTCTCTGATGTGTCATTGAGAGAGGTGGCTGCTATTCTAGCCAGAGTCTAACTGGGGGGCGACGGAAAACCAACCACCACTATTAGTTTTTTATAATCAGAAAAGCAATTTTATGTCTTTCTGAATATGTTTCATGCCATAAAGTCACTGCACTATCCATATTTCTATTATGACTATTCTCAGTCCACTGCTTTTTTCAGTACCTATGAATGAATTTACTTAAAGGTTATACAGGAGGACACTATGGGGATGTTAGAGGTTTGGGTGAAAGTTAAGGTGGCACCTCAAAGAATCAGACAGTAGTTTTTATTGTCTATGTACTGTACCAATACACAAAAATAAATACATTATCATTAAGGCTAAGATTATGTCCCAGAGGCCACGGAATCTGTGACTTCCACAGACCTCTGTGACACTTTCCACTTCAGCCCAAAGGTGGCAGGGCCAGAGTTCTCAGCTGCCGTGGGTAGCAAGGGGACCTCGCAGCTCCCAGTTGTGGGACCCGGAACTTCTACCGTGGCCAGCAGGGGACCCTCCAGGAATCTACTGGCTTTGCCCCCTTTGATCTCCTGTATGGGAAGCAGGCTAGGGGAGCCTTGGATTTGATTGGAGGTTCTGGGGAGGCTGTGCTGAGGAAAGAGGGCGGCATCTAAGAGAGTACGTCACTCATTTTAAGGAGAATTTACAGGTAATGAGGAATTGAGAGCGACAGACCCTTGGAAAAAGCCAGAAACTCAGCATGTTTGGTGTGACGGGCGTACTGGAGAATGGTCATTTGAAATGGCTGATTTGGCGTTAGTGCTGACCCCAGTGAGGGAAAACAAAAGGCAGGATTATAGGAAGGACTGTTTGAGGGGATTGAAGGGGTGAATGCCATCACACATGACGTAAGGAAGCCCAGCAGCAGAGTAATGGTGCAAACCATGCATCTGAATAGATTAAAACTAATTCTAAAAGGGAGAGGGCAGTTAATTGAATTTCTTGTGCTGGTGAAGAAACCTTGGATTTGGTCAGGGAGAGCAGGGCAGAGAATCCCCTAGAAAGCACTGATTTGAGGGTGGGTTAAAATCCACGCCGAAAGCAGGAAACACTGGCCCTTTCAAAGCACCGCAAAGAGGTATTATCCTCGCCAGGTTGAAATGCCAAGATTACACCCTCCATGCAAAGCTACAGGGGAATAAAGGTACCAGAGGGATGCCCTGGAGCACAGCGCTGCAGGACTATGACATGGAAATTGTCCATATTAAAGGCAAAGAGAATATGGTGGCAGATGCAGTGTCCGGGCAGGAGGGTTCCAAGCTGACGCATACGGATTAGCCAGTGGAAGAGTCCACAGAGTCAGAGTAAAGGGTGAGGTGCAAGCCAGGACCCAGAGAAGGCACAGAGTTGCTGGCGTTTTACAGGGATACCCTGGGTCGGACGCATACAGGTTAAGTTTACAAAGCGTGGCATGGGAGGGCTCTGCCCAGAGCCCAGAGCCCGCTGGTCATCACAATCGTTGAAAAGCATTTGGACAGATTTTGTTTAATTGTCTGATAATTACACAGATAATGATGTATCTGTACTGGAAATCATGTGCTTAAGGTCTGGGAGTTAAGGCAGGTCGTGCAATGGGATGAACTTGCTCCTGTCAGTCAGGAGGGAAGAGACCTGCCTCTGTCGCTCTCAAGCTGGTTTTGTGTGTATTGGGTACTGTCCGCTTCACAAAGGAGTCCTCTCCGTAGATGGAGCCAGTTGAATTTACACCTCTCACTAGGGTGAGTTAACATTACTTTGTTAGAACACGTAATGCAAGGTGGAACTCCACCCCAGTACGGAAACCCAACAGAATGCTGTAAACTACTTCAAAGGCTGAATTCTCCTATCGCTCCAGGGCTTCAAAAAGTCACCTCTGGAGAAGGGCCTGATGCTGCTGGCTCTTCAGGGATGAATTGTGTCTAGGGCAATGTTGAAAGAAGGAGGGAGGAACAAGGAGAACCAGAAGACGGATATTATGATGCATCAGCGTTTTTAATGCGAGTGACATTTGCAATACACAGGTACAGGAAAAATACAAGAGCAGAAAGAACGTAATTTCAGTTTTTCAAGAAAGGCTGCAACCGATCACCCACCTCAATGGGACGTTCTTCACACAAGATGTGCTTTTTTATTCTTGCAGCTGCAGAGGTGGACAAACAAGTCCCCTTTGCAACCAATTTCAGTTACTTTTATTCCCTCAGTCGGTGGGAAGTGAGACAATGCAATACAGAAGGAGAGGACTGTTCAACTTCTCAATTAAACGTCTGCCTCAGAGAAGGTCAAAGCTAAATGCTAAAGATACAAATTGATGGAAAGGGTAGAACAGACGGGGTCTAATTCTCCTTCACAGCAAGGTCTCTTTTTCCCTTGCTCAAGGGACCTAAAATGATAATAAATATAACTGATGCCTGTTTTAAGGGCCCTATTTTCCTTAAACTGCGGAATTAGTGTAAACAGCTTGTGTGTTATTCAGAATGAGTCCACAGGTGAAAGCGAGAATCAGCACTTGGCTGGCAAAGCCTTGGCAGAAAGAGTCATAAAGCGTAACATTAGAAATGCAGCAGGGCTATCAGACCATGGTGCTGAGCACACACAGCTCCCACTGAGCTCAACTGGAGCCAAGTTTGCACAGCACTTCTGAAAGCCATGCCCAAAAGGTCAGGGGTGAATCTGTTTCTTGCTGTTCAATTCCTGGTTCTTCCTTCATCCACGGATCTTCCTGCTGGATTTAGCATGGCCCACAGCTTCCACTGAGGTACCTATGGCGAGATATCCCAGAACCACATATTCCCCCATAACCATAACCACCCAGGGAACCGCCGAATCCCCCATAACCACCATATCCCCCTAATCCAGACAATCCTCCATAATGGCCTCCAGAGCCATACAATCCCCCCAAACTGGATGAGCCCCCGAAACCGGCTCCGACCACAGGTGCTCCTATGGCTCCCACTCCAGTGTGCTGAGGGAAAGTGCTGAGAATTGGTCCCGGGAGGGTCACGACAACCGGTGAGGGTCTGATCAGCACTTCGGAGTCAGGGCACTGTCGAACGCATGGCACGTTGTAGCTGCCAGTGACTGGACTAGGCCGGGCCACCCCGCATTCTGGATTGCACAGGCTGGAGAAACTCATCTTTCAGGGATGGAGGTAAACCTGAAAGACACACCAGGGACTAGAGTAAAGAGAAGGTACAAGGGCTGGTGGAAGGAAGGCTTCGAAGCTCTTGTGGCCCATGAGAGAAAGGAAGAGTGGACTAAGTCCTTGTCTTCATGGCCATGTATTTCTTCCTATATCCTCTTTCTACACCTCTTGTTCACTCTCATGAAACTTCCCTCCCAATTGGCCCCTTCAACACCTCTCAATGGCGTTGTCTGAAAAACACTGACTAGAAGAAGGCTCACGATTCCTATGCTGGGCCCCTGGGATTCTGTGTCCATTTTAGACATTACTCGAAGAGAACAGGGCTGGGATCACGATAATCGCTTCCTGTCGTTTCAGGATTTAACCACTGAATTCTGGTACCACACTAAAAAGAAAAGGAGTACTTGTGCTACCTTAGAGACTGACAAATTGATTTGAGCATAAGCTTTCGTAAGCTACAACTCACTTCATCGGATGTAGCTCACGAAAGCTTATGCTGAAATCAATTGGTTAGTCTCTAAGGTGCCACAAGTACTCCGTTTCTTTTTGCGAATACAGACTAACACAGCTGCTACTCTGAAACCTGGTATCACAGTGTAGATCTCTGATTTCCCAAAGCTTGTGAGTCAACAATACTTGCTGATGAATAAAAAGAAAACTTTACTTTTCTCCAAACAAATCACGACGGACAAGCTCCTCAGCTGGGCTTCAGGTCCACTGACTTTCATGGAGCGACACTGAATGACATCATCTGAGGAGAAGCACCTTCAATGGGAATTTCTCCTGAGAAGAACTCAAGAATTGCTACACTGGATCTCACCACTTGTCAGCTTAATCCATTCTCCTGTCTCCAAGAGAGAGGAGTAACAGCTGCTTGAGAAGAAAGTAAAAGACCACTGAATTGGTCCTTTCTGGACTAACCTGGGAAAGTCGCTTCCTAATCCACCAAAGTGAAAAATGGCTAAATGACTTTCTAAAGTTACATCTCTAGAGTTCAAATCGATTGAGTTGAATTGGACTTACCCAGTTCACTGAGGAGATGAAGTCCACAGAAGATTTTAGAAAATCCCTGAGTGGTGAGCGCTTTTATACAGATCCTAGGACTGCCTGGAGGATCTGCGATGCCATTTGTGGAGGCGGTTCTAATTAGTTACCAAACAAACTTGATTGCCTTGCAAAATCCTCCTTGGAGGCAGCTGTTTGCCTCTGGGATTTTGATTATTAGGTTATTCTGAGCCTGAGAGGGCGTGACATGCACATTGCACTCTTCATCTTTCTTTCATCTTCAAATGGTACGGGTCAACTGTGTTCCTCGTGCCATTCCATTGACTTCAGAGATGCTACAATGAGAATGAATGTCCGGGTGACTCTGAGTGGCATCTGTATCAGAAGTGGCAGATTTCAGAGGGGTAGCCGTGTTAGTCTGCATCAGCAAAACAACGAAGAGTCCTTGTGGCACCTTAGAGACTAATTTGTCTCTAAGGTGTCGTCACTAAGTTGCCACAAGTAGCACAAGTGGGTGTCATGAAAGGAATCCAGTTTGTTCCTTTCAATCCATGCTGGTCGTGGTTAGGGACATCGGGCAGTTCATTCTCACCCTGTCAGAAAGGAGGGAGCCATTTTTATGCATTCTCACCACCCGCATTCCCAATGGGTCAGACCCAATTCCCTTCGAAATTCATGGGAAACTTTCCATTGCCTCCAGCAATGTTTTTTGTCAGGACCTTACGTCTGAAATTCACCCTTTGGCTGGGGGATTGTACGATGCCAATGAACAACTGTAGTCCAATATTAAATGTTCAAACATGGGCCTTTGTGATGGCCATCTGCCCAGGGGTGAATCTTACCCTCTGGTGAGTCAAGCTTCACCTAACATTGGACCTGTACTTGGGTCACCAATGCCCTCTCAAAGGGCTGCCTAGATCTGGTTTGCTGATGGGTCAAGGGGAGGGATGGTGGAAAGAGGAAGGAAGCAGTGCTCTTTTATCTCAGGATCTCTCCATCCAGGAGCAGCCAAGAAAAGGACGTCTTGTGAGAAAGCACAGCTGACGGAGCCCAGCAATGAGCAGAGGAGAGAGGAAAATCACACATTCTTGAGGAAGGAGGAGATGGTTGTGGGATGGGATTGACATTAACTTTGACCAGCCATAAGGCGTGCTGCACAAAACATTCCTGCCAGAACCAGCATGCTGTGTAAAGTGTAACAGATTTCTGCATGGGTGGGTTCCATAGCCGGGGAATGAGGCGGAGGAGTCCCCTGTTTTCCCTATTTTTTCACAGTTATTTTTAGTAAAAGTCAGAGACAGGTCACTGGCTTCCATGAGTCTTTGTTCATTGACCTTGACCCTTGACCTCTCCCTGAGTTTTACTAAAATTAACCATGACCAAATCTTAACCTTAATTATCCTTAGTCTAGAATATCCTAACTCAAATCATCTGAAAAAAATCAAAACAGTAGGAGGCACAAATATGCTTGCTCAGCCAGAGCCCTAAAATGCCCAGTTCTCGCTCTGGCCACAGGCTGAATTGTAAAGTTGTTCCCTTTTACACTGTGTTACCAGACAAGGCTAGTAACATGTAACTTGTTCCAAGATGTTTGCGTCCTTGGATCGAAGCATGAAGAATAAAGAGCTGGCTAATGTTATGATCCACTTTCACTGTCCTTATCCATGAGAATGATACTTCTCCAGACGAATTAGAAGTCTGTCCATTTCTATCATTTCCATGACTGTGGTGTAAGGGACTGCGGAAGACTTTGTTACGGCCTAGCTAGGGAACTTCTGCTTTCTCGAGGCTGCCCGGTCACTGTAGGACATGGAGAACCAACTGTAACCGGTTTTAGGCCGGTTTTGTCTGCCTTGCATGGCCCGTTGCCAGGTAGCGGAAAACCCCCTTCGGAAAGTACCTAATTATATATTCACGAGCTGTTTCTGTGTACTGCTTATTATGGCTCACTGGTTGCCCCTTTGTCGGACTCCGTCCCAGGCAAAGCTCCGGTGTGCTGGGTTCTCCGCCTCCGTGACAGCAACGTTTGGAGTCCCCGTTGCGGGTGTGTCACTAACCTTCAATAAAGCCAATAACTCGCTGCTTAGCTGCGTGTGGGTCTCGTTTTCCAGAGTACCTCTGCTGGCCTGCGGTGCTTCAATCACCTTGGCCGAGAACATTTGGTCGCATTGGAAATCTCAATATATAATTCCAGCCTCAAAAACTTGCTTTAAGACATCGCACCCGTTGGGCTGAAGTCACCAGGTGCACTGAGTGAGCTACTTTCTCTTTCTTTGGAATCACATCTCTCTAATGGGTCAGAGTAACCCAATGGTAATGAATTCCTTCAGGTTTGTGAAACAAGGCACAGGGTAGCTTATTTCTCTAACATTGCCTTCTTTATACATGAGGATAATAATGGTCCAAAGGAATTATAAGTGTGTACATTTCAAGCTTGTTCATGTGTGGTGTAGTAATACAAATCTCTTTCTTCAATTAGAATGGGTAAAATTTTGATAAAAGAGAATTTAATTCTGCTCAAGTGGAAATGCCCACCATGGAGCCAACACCTTCAAAGAAAAGGAGTTAAAGTGCATGGCAAGACTCTAGATGGCTGATCATTGTTCATACTTAGATGAGAAGATGTTTATCCCCAAAGTTCCCCCCCAAAAAACATCAAAACAAAATAAAAAAGATCCAGTATGAGCCTCTCCAAGAGTTACTCTCAGGTTAGTGATGTCTTTGGAAGCCATGAATGGTAAGTATCCAGTAGGGTTCAAGAGATAGAGGTTAGTGTTTGGCATGAGTAGTCCCAGCTATTGGGGTTCATTTCTGACTCTGCCAATCACACCCTGTCTGACCGTCACCTGAATGTGCCTCCGTTTCCCCCCATGGCAAACAGGTAGAATTGTAACATGCAGGGTGGATTGTCTGAAGCTTCCTCTGATCTAAGCATTTCAAAGCACTTCACAAAACACACCTCATGTTTTATATGGCCAAAGAGGTGTATTATTAGAATCGTAGTAACTTTTTACTAGGCTTAGATGTTCCAATATTGAAGATTGGCTTCACTTTAAAAATGCATGTCAAGGTCTCAGATGTCAGTCCAGGGCTCAGTTCATGAGTCCTAGCCTCTGAAATTGGGGCTCTTTGATTTTCATTCAATGAACCTTTGCATTTCCCTTTTGTACATATTTTCAAGTTGACGGGTAGATGCTGATCCAGTGTAAAGGAGGACAGTTCCATCAACTTGAGATTGAAGGAAGGCACTTTAGCCAACCTGGGTTAGAGAAAACCTTTCTGCACCTCTACCCACAGCTGCTGATATCGAATATACAGAGTAATCAATGGGAACCATCAGCCACTGCAGCTCCATCCAATGAGTATGCAAGAGAACTGGGTCTTGTGAGAGACTTCAGCTAATTAAGAAAAGAAAAAAGCACAAGACAGACAGAGTTAAAGAGAACTTCTTTTATGGCCATATTGCTGTGGGATGAATTGCAAGTCTGACCAACCTAGGGCATTCTGCAAGACCCTTCTCCAACAAAAAGAAAAGGAGGACTTGTGGCACCTTAGAGACTAACCAATTTATTTGAGCATAAGCTTTCGTGAGCTACAGCTCACTTCATCGGATGCATTCTGTGGAAAGTGTAGAAGATCTTTTTATACACACAAAGCATGAAAAAATACCTCCCCCCACCCCACTCTCCGGCTGGTAATAGTTTATCTAAAGTGATCACTCTCCTTACAATGTGTATGATAATCAAGTTGGGCCATTTCCAGCACAAATCCAGGTTTTCTCCCCCCCTCCCCCACAGATATGATCATCTTTTTATATGTTTGTATCGCCTTTGTATTATGAGTTATAGATACGTACGTATGTCTCTGTTTCAAACTTGTGCTAATTTTCTGGGTGACACTCCCAGACAGTTTGGCATCAGCACTGCCTAGCCTGCTGGATGGCCATGTGCTCGGCAGCTTGTATTTGAATCAAAGGAAGCACAGGCCGCATGGCAAAAGACTATAATAGGCAGCTGCATCTTCTCCATTTTGTCCTCAATCCATGCAGCCTCCTCAGGGGCTCTGGGCAGTGCCTCCGGGTCCATGTGGGGCCAGTGTGCACGGCACCGGAGGCAGCTCTTGTCAGTGGAGGTGGCTGCAACCTTTGGTCATTGGGTGTTCTCCTAGTCATCTGCCCTGCTGGCCCCTGGCTGCGGAACGGGGAGCCGGGGACTCTGCAGGTGATCAGTTGGTTCCTGGGGCGGGCTCTGGCTGAAGAGCTGGAGGAGGAAGGGACAGAGAGCCAGTTTTGTCAGAGCAGCCATCAGGAAGAGTGCTGGTGCAAGGGCTGGAGGAACCAAGTAGGGGCCGAGCTCTTCTCGACGTGCTGCTCACAAACCGGGAAGAATTAGTGGGGGAAGCAAAAGTGGATGGGAACCCGGGAGGCAGTGACCATGAGATGGTCGAGTTCAGGATCCTGAAACAAGGAAGAAAGGAGAGCAGCAGAATACGGACCCTGGACTTCAGAAAAACAGACTTTGACTCCCTCAGGGAACTGATGGGCAGGATCCCCTGGGAGAATAACGTGAGGGGGAAAGGAGTCCAGGAGAGCTGGCTGTATTTTCAAGAATCCTTACTGAGGTTACAGGGACAAAGTGTTGGTCCTGCTTTGAGCAGGGGGTTGGACGAGATGACCTCCTGAGGTCTCTTCCAACCCTAATCTTCTATAAGTCGATGACTCTATGATTCTGGAGAGGCCAGGCCCCTCCCACCAAAGTGTGGAGACAGAAGAAGGTACCTGGCTGGGGTGATTGTGAAATGGGATCGTGCTGTGCTTCAGTGTGTGCCAATGCCCTGGTCACGGTGGCGAGATGGGCACAGAGAAGGGTGTGAGGAACAGACTGGCTGGGTCACAGCCCTGAATGCGACAAGCACAGGTCACAATGGACATGCGTCTTTGCCAGTGGATACCCCACCAGCAGCCCCAATGCAGCTCTGCACCCACTGGTCTCTTCACCTGGACAGTCAATGGCCTGTATTTTTAGCTGACTTGGCACAAGTGAAAATTGTCCCGAGCCCAAAATTAGAGGCCTTTGAAAAGAGAAGCCCGGGTGTGGCCAGCATCGTGGGCCAGGCCGTGCTGCAGGTGTCGGCTCCCTGGCGTGTGAGTGTACCTTGCTGGCCAGGTAATGGAGCGTGATCCCAGTGAGTCGCAGGGAGGCTCCTTACCCTGTTCTCTGGAACAAGGATTGAATCAGGCTGGGGCAGGAAGAAGGAAGGACAGGGCCAAGTCACAGGATCACACAGCTAAAGGAGGGAGCTGGGTGTGTTTTACCCCTGCTGAGTGCTGACCAAAACATTCCCTGTGCCAGGCTTTGCCCTCGGGCACCCTCTAGCAGCCCCTCACCCCTGAGCTCAACCCTGGCTCCTCCCTCATCCTCCTTGGCCCCCTTCTGTCCCTGCCTCCAGAAGTGTGATCCCCGTGCACCCATGCAGTCAGTTACCACCCCCAGCTCAGACCCTGCCCATCCCCCCCAATTTGTCCCCATTAACCATTTTAATTGCCAGCCAGCACTGCAGAGTCAGCAGGTGTTACTGAGCAATGAGCACGCTCACTAGGAGCCAAGCAGCGCTCAGCACCCGGCCTGCCAGCCGCCCCGTTAGCATCCTAGTGCCAGGGAGCCTGCAAATGCCTGGGGCCCTGGGCCTGCGATCCTGTGGGCACAGGGGGCTTGGAGCCCCCTGGCTCCATCCGGAGGCTGTTGGGTCTGATGTGGTGGCGGGGGACAACACACTTGCCCCATTTCTGCACCCCAGTAGCTCTACGCCCTCGGCGGCTGACCCATTCGCCCCTCCCTACTTACCGCCCTGCCTGTGGTAGGGTTGTATTTCTGTTCCTGCAACCGATCCCGGGTGACTTTCTTCTCAACGTGTCTCTGTTTCTAGGCCGATCAAACAGAGAGAGTCAGGGTGTGAAGGCTGGAAGTTCTTCAGCCACCTCAGGACTCCAGAGTTCAAAGCCCCTCACAAACACTTGCTGGTGTTTCACACACGCAAAGGGTTCTAGTCTTAGAATATTAATAAATGGTTGTTGGGATTAGACACCTCTGCACTGAGTAACACAGTCACTTTAAACAAAATGGAGGCCAAGCTCTCATGGCATTCTGTTCAGGGCCTCATCATCAAAGGAAGACTCCTCCGCCTCATTCCCCGGCTATGGAACCCACCCATGAAAAATCTGTTACACTTTACACAGCATGCTGGTTCTGGCAGGAATGTTTTGTGCAGCATGCCCTATGGCTGGTCAAAGTTAATGTTAAATCCCATCCCACAACCATCTCCTCCTTCCTCAAGAATGTGTGATTTTCCTCTCTCCTCCACTCATTGCGGGGCTCCGTCAGCTGTGCTGTCTCACAAGACGTCCTTTTCTTGGCTGCTCCTGGATGGAGAGATCCTGAGATAAAAGAGCACTGCTTCCTTCCTCTTTCCGCCATCCCAACCCTTGACCCATCAGCAAACCAGATCTAGGCAGCCCTTTGAGAGGGCATTGGTGACCCATGTACAGGTTCAATGTTAGGTGAAGCTTGACTCACCAGAGGGTAAGATTCACCCCTGGGCAGACGGCCATCACAAGGCCCATGTTTGAACATTTAATATTGGACTACAGTTGTTCATTGGCATCGTACAATCCCCCAACCAAAAGGTGAATTTCAGATGTAAGGTCCTGACAAGAAACACGCTGGAGGCAATGGAAAGTTTCCCATGAATTTCGAAGGGAATTGGGTCTGACCCATTGGGAATGCGGGTGGTGAGAATGCAGAAAAATGGCTCCCTCCTTTCTGACAGGGTGAGAATGAACAGCCCGATGTCCCTAACCACGACCAGCATGGATTGAAAGGAACAAACTGGATTCCTTTCTTGATACCAACTTGTGCTACTTGTGGCAACTTAGAGATGACATCTTAGAGACAAATTAGTCTGTAAGGTGCCAAAGGACTCCTCGTTGTTTTCCTGATGCAGATTAACACGGCTACCCCTCTGAAATCTTCACTTGGGATACAGATGCCGCTCAGAGTCACCTTGACATTCATTCTCATTGTTGCACCATTGAAGTCAATGGAATGGCACGAGGAACACAGTTGACCCGTACCATTTGAAGATGAAAGAAAGATGAAGAGTGCAATCTGCATGTCACGCCCTCTCAGGCTCAGTATAAGATAATAATCACAATCCCAGAGGCAAACAGCTGCATCCCAAGGAGGATTTTGCAAGGCAATGAAGCTTGTTTGGAAACTAATTAGAACCGCCTCCACAAATGGCATCGCAGATCCTCCAGGCAGTCCTAGGAAGTGTATAAAGGCACTAACCACTCAGGGATTTTCTAAAATCTTCTGCGGACTTCATCTCCTCAGTGAACTGGGTAAGTCCAATTCAACTCAATTGATTTGAACTCTAGAGATGTAACTTTAGAAAGTCATTTAGCCATTTTTCACTTTGGTGGATTAGGAAGCAACCTTCCCAGGTTAGTCCAGAAAGGACCAATTCAGTGGTCTTTTACTTTCTTCTCAAGCAGCTGTTACTCCTCTCTCTTGGAGACAGGAGAATGGTGTAAGCTGACAAGTGGTGAGATCCAGTGTAGCAATTCTTGAGTTCTTCTCAGGAGAAATTCCCATTGAAGGTGCTTCTCCTCAGATGATGTCATTCAGTGTCGCTCCATGAAAGTCAGTGGACCTGAAGCCCAGCTGAGGAGCTTGTCCGTCATGATTTGTTTGGAGAAAAGTAAAGTTTTCTTTTTATTCATCAGCAAGTATTGTTGACTCACAAGCTTTGGGAAATCAGAGATCTACACTGTGATACCAGGTTTCAGAGTAGCAGCCGTGTTAGTCTGTATTCGCAAAAAGAAACGGAGTACTTGTGGCACCTTAGAGACTAACCAATTGATTTCAGCATAAGCTTTCGTGAGCTACATCCGATGAAGTGAGTTGTAGCTTACGAAAGCTTATGCTCAAATCAATTTGTCAGTCTCTAAGGTAGCACAAGTACTCCTTTTCTTTTTACTGTGGTACCAGTATTCAGTGGTTTGCATGCAGAAGTTAAATCCTGAAACGACAGGAAGCGATTACCGTGATCCCAGCCCTGTTCTCTTTGAGTAATGTCTAAAATGGACACAGAATCCCAGGGGCCCAGCATAGAAATCGTGAGCCTTCTTCTAGTCAGTGTTTTTCAGACAAAGCAATTGAGAGGGGTTGAAGGGGCCAATTGGGAGGGCAGTTTCATGAGAGTGAACAAGAGGTGTAGAAAGAGGATATAGGAAGAAATACATGGCCATGAAGACAAGGACTTAGTCCACTCTTCCTTTCTCTCATGGGCCACAAGAGCTTCGAAGCCTTCCTTCCACCAGCCCTTGTACCTTCTCTTTATTCTAGTCCCTGGTGTGTCTTTCAGGTTTACCTCCATCCCTGAAAGATGAGTTTCTCCAGCCTGTGCAATCCAGAATGCGGGGTGGCCCGGCCCAGTCCAGTCACTGGCAGCTACAACGTGCCATGCGTTCGGCAGTGCCCTGACTCCGAAGTGCTGATCAGACCCTCACCGGTTGTCGTGACCCTCCCGGGACCAATTCTCAGCACTTTCCCTCAGCACACTGGAGTGGGAGCCATAGGAGCACCTGTGGTCGGAGCCGGTTTCGGGGGCTCATCCAGTTTGGGGGGATTGTACGGCTCTGGAGGCCATTATGGAGGATTGTCTGGTTTAGGGGGATATGGTGGTTATGCGGGATTCGGCGGTTCCCTGGGCGGTTATGGTTACGGGGGAATATGTGGTTCCGGGATATCTCGCCATAGGTACCTCAGTGGAAGCTGTGGGCCATGCTAAATCCAGCAGGAAGATCCGTGGATGAAGGAAGAACCAGGAATTGAACAGCAAGAAACAGATTCACCCCTGACCTTTTGGGCATGGCTTTCAGAAGTGCTGTGCAAACTTGGCTCCAGTTGAGCTCAGTGGGAGCTCTGTGTGCTCAGCACCATGGTCTGATAGCTCTGCTGCATTTCTAATGTTACGCTTTATGACTCTTTCTGCCAAGGCTTTGCCAGACAAGTGCTGATTCTCGCTTTCACCTGTGGACTCATTCTGAATAACACACAGGCAGTTTACACTAATTCTGCAGTTTAAGGAAAATAGGGCCCTTAAAACAGGCATCAGTTACATTTATTATCATTTTAAGTCCCTTGAGGAAGGGAAAAAGAGACCTTGCTGTGAAGGAGAATTAGACCCCGTCTGTTCTATCCTTTCCATCAGTATGTATCTTTCGCCTCTCACTTTGACCTTCTCTGAGGCAGACATTTATTTGAGAAGTTGAGCAGTCCTCTCCTTCTGTATTGCATTGTCTCACTTCCCACCGACTGAGGGAATAAAAGTAACTGAAATTGGTTGCAAAGGGGACTTGTTTGTCCACCTCTGCAGCTGCAAGAACAAAAAAGCACATATTGTGTGAAGAACGTCCCATTGAGGTGGGTGATCGGTTGCAGCCTTATTGAAAAACTGAAATTACGTTCTTTCTGCTCTTGTATTTTTCCTGTACCTGTGTATTGCAAATGTCACTCGCATTAAAAACGCTGATGCATCATAATATCCGTCTTCTGGTTCTCCTTGTTCCTCCCTCCTTCTTTAAACATTGCCCTAGACACAATTCATCCCTGAAGAGCCAGCAGCATCAGGCCCTTCTCCAGAGGTGACTTTTTGAAGCCCTGGAGCGATAGGAGAATTCAGCCTTTGAAGTAGTTTACAGCATTCTGTTGGGCTTCTGTACTGGGGTGGAGTTACCCCTTGCCTTACCTGTTTTAACAAAGTAATGTTAACTCAACCTAGTGAGAGGTGTATATTCAACCGGCTCCATCTACGGACAGGACTCCTTTGTGAAGCGGACAGTACCCAATACACACAAAACCAGCTTGAGAGCGACAGAGGCAGGTCTCTTCCCTCCTGACTGACAGGAGCAAGTTCATCCCATTGCACGACCTGCCTTAACTCCCAGACCTTAAGCACATGATTTCCAGTACAGATACATCATTATCTGTGTAATTATCAGACAATTAAACAAAATCTGTCCAAATGCTTTTCAACGATTGTGATGACCAGTGGGCTCTGGGCTCTGGGCAGAGCCCTCCCATGCCACCCTTTGTAAACTTAACCTGTACGCGTCCGACCCAGGGTATCCCTGTAAAACGCCAGCAACTCTGTGCCTTCTATGGGTCTTGGCTCGCACCTCACCCTTTACTCTGACTCTGTGGACTCTTCCACTGGCTAATCCGTATGCGTCAGCTTGGAACCCTCCTGCCCGGACACTGCATCTGCCACCACATTCTCTTTGCCTTTAATATGGACAATTTCCATGTCATAGTCCTGCAGCACTGTGCTCCAGGGCATCCCTCTGGTACCTTTATTCCCCTGCAGCTTTGCATGGAGGGTGTAATCTTGGCATTTCAACCTGGCGAGGAAAATACCTCTTTGCGGTGCTTTGAAAGGGCCAGTGTTTCCTGCTTTCGGCGTGGATTTTAACCCGCCCTCAAATCAGTGCTTTCTAGGGGATTCTCTGCCCTGCTCTCCCTGACCAAATCCAAGGTTTCTTCACCAGCACAAGAAATTCAATTAACTGCCCTCTCCCTTTTAGAATTAGTTTTAATCTATTCAGATGCATGGTTTGCACCATTACTCTGCTGCTGGGCTTCCTTACGTCATGTGTGATGGCATTCACCCCTTCAATCCCCTCAAACGGTCCTTCCTATAATCCTGCCTTTTGTTTTCCCTCACTGGGGTCAGCACTAACGCCAAATCAGCCATTTCAAATGACCATTCTCCAGTACGCCCGTCACACCAAACATGCTGAGTTTCTGGCTTTTTCCAAGGGTCTGTCGCTCTCAATTCCTCATTACCTGTAAATTCTCCTTAAAATGAGTGACGTACTCTCTTAGATGCCGCCCTCTTTCCTCAGCACGGCCCTCCCCAGAGCCTCCAATCAAATCCAAGGCTCCCCTAGCCTGCTTCCCATACAGGAGATCAAAGGGGGCAAAGCCAGTAGATTCCTGGAGGGTCCCCTGCTGGCCACGGTAGAAGTTCCGGGTCCCACAACTGGGAGCTGCGAGGTCCCCTTGCTACCCACGGCAGCTGAGAACTCCGGCCCTGCCACCTTTGGGCTGAAGTGGAAAGTGTCACAGAGGTCTGTGGAAGTCACAGATTCCGTGGCCTCTGGGACATAATCTTAGCCTTAATGATAATGTATTTATTTTTGTGTATTGGTACAGTACATAGACAATAAAAACTACTGTCTGATTCTTTGAGGTGCCACCTTAACTTTCACCCAAACCTCTAACATCCCCATAGTGTCCTCCTGTATAACCTTTAAGTAAACTGATTCATAGGTACTGAAAACAACAGTGGACTGAGAATAGTCATAATAGAAATATGGATAGTGCAGTGACTTTATGGCATGAAACATATTCAGAAAGACATAAAATTGCTTTTCTGACTATGAAAAACTAATAGTGGTGGTTGGTTTTCCGTCGCCCCCCAGTTAGACTCTGGCTAGAATAGCAGCCACCTCTCTCAATGACACATCAGAGAACAAACGGGACTCAAGAGTAAACAAAGAATGAATTTACTGCTGAGGTGGTTTATCGAGCAATGAAATTACCAGCAGAGCATGTGACTCTGTATAAGCAGAAGCCACCCTTTCTCTAGCCTTTTTATGAGGGACACAGGCATTTGGCAGGGCTAGGTTGTAAGATTTCTGGGGTTTGCCTTTTGGATTGTGATTTCAGGTTTCTAAGAAGAGTATGGATTTTTGTTTGCTCCCTGGTACAATATTCTGGTTGGCTTCTACCTGATCATTTCTCCTGCTGAATCCTGCCAAGCGAATTGCAATTATGCCCCTTTCAAGGTGAAGGATTATCGCAGTATGGCGGAAGCTATGTTGTGACAGCTGATAAGAGGTGTCCTGCATCTTAGCAGGGGGTTCGACCAGATGAGCCTTGCAGTGCCTTCTAACCCCCAGGTCCGATGACATTTATGTGAAAGAAGTCTTTTTGAGGGTGCAGGAACAAACCACCCCGAAGTGCAGAAAGATTAGCAAATATGGCAGGTGACCAACTTGGCTAAACAGAGAAATCTTCAGTGAGCTTAAACACAAAAAGGAAGCTTACAAGAAATGGAAACTTGGACAGATGACTAGGGAGCAGTCTAAAAATATTGCTCAAGCCTGCAGGTGTGTAATCAGGAAGGCCAAAACATGACTGGAGTTGTGAAGGGATGTGTAGGGTAACAAGAAGGTTTCTATAGGTAGCAAAAAGGAGAAGCTCAGGGAAAGTGTGGGAGCCTTCATGAATGAGGGAGGCAACCAAGTGAGAGATGATGTGGAAAAAGCTGAAGTACTCAATGCTTTTTTTGCCTCGGTCGTCCCAGACAAGATCAGCTCCCAAACTGCTGTCCTGGGCAGCACAGTATGGGGAGGAGGTGAGCAGCCCTCAGTGGTAAAAGAACAGGTTAAGGATTATTTAGAAAAGCTGGCCATGCACAAGTCCATGGGTCCAGATCTAAGCGTCCGAGGATGCTGAGGGAATTGGCTGAGTGATTGCAGAGCCATTGGCCATTATCTTTGAAAAGTCACAGCTTTCGGGGGAGGTCCTGGATGACTGGAGAAAGGCAAATATAGTGCCCATCTTTAAAAAGGGGAAGAAGGAGAACCTGGGGAACTACAGACCGGTCATAGATTGGATGAATGGACTATAAAGTGGATAGAAAGCTGGCTAGATGTTACGGGTACTGATCAATGTCTGGATGTCTAGCTGGCAACCAGTATCAAGCAGAGTGCCTCAGGGATCAGTCTTGGGACCGGTTTTGTTCAACATCTTTATGAATGATCTGGATGATGGGAGGATTGCACCCTCAGCAGGTTTGCAAATGACACTAAGCTGGGGGAGAGGTAGATACCCTGGAGGGTAGGGATAGGGTTGAGAGTGACCTAGACAAATTGGAGGATTGGGACAAAAGAAATCTGACGAGGTTCAAGAAGGACAAGTGCAGACTTCTGCACTTAGGACAGAAGAATCCCATGCACCACAAGAGGCTGGGGACCGACTGGCTAAGCAGCAGTTCTGCAGAAAACGACCTGGGGATAACAGTGGACGAGAAGCTGGATATGAGCCAACAGTGTGCCCTTGTTGTCAAAAAGGCTAAGTGCCTATTGGGCTGCATTAATAGGAGCATTGTCAGCAGATCGAGGGAAGTGATCATTCCCCTCTATTCTGCACTGGTGAGGCCACATCTGCAATATTGTTTCCATTTTTGGGCCCCCCCCCATATAAATTATGTGGAGAAATTGGAATTGGAAAGTCCAGCGAAGAGCAACAAAAATGCTGAGGGTGCTGGGGCACATGACTGATAAGGTGAGGCGGAGGGAATTGGTCTTGTTTAGTCTGCAGAAGAGAAGAGTGAGGGGGGATTTGATAGCAGCCTTCAACTACCTGAAGGGGGGTTTTCTTTCGGGTACCACTTTTAGCTGTCTTGCTGGTCATGGGCTCACAGCTGTATTGTCAAAGAGACTCTTATTAAAGAGAGGGAAAAGGAGAAAGGTAAAGACAACTGCACAGTACTTCACTTTGGAAAAAAATTGAATGCACATGAGATGCTGTCTGGAGAGACTCATCACCATTCGTGGTGTCCTCAGGGCAGAGTGTCATAAAGCAGGGCGGAGACGCTAGCTAATGGTATGTTCTATAATTAGATTTCACCAACCCAGTACCAAGTGTGAACTCCCAAAGTACTACGGTAGTTTTATAATGGAGTTACAGACAGTCCCCTTTGAGACTCCAATCTATCGTGGCTGCCAGGCAAGCTGGACTGTGTGATAAATGGTGGTGACTTCCAGGAAAAATCACAAAATACTCACGTTACAACCAGTCCCACGCTCACCCTGGTCGATGTGCATCCCAGGTCTCCCACCAAAGACAACACTGAGAGTCAATTCTACAGTCAATTCTAACTCAAGTTTATTCGCTAAGAAAAAGGAAGGGGAGTTATTGAGATGTTATAGCAGATAAAAATATATGTACAGGTTAGTCACAGTCTATAATTGCTAAAGGTAGCGGAGATATGGGAAACTTGCAGTTTCCCAAAAGTCTTTTAGGGCTACCCAGAGTAACTCTTCTTCTCATTCGGTTATTCTGCCTGTGAGAATCCAACCTGTTGAGAGATGAAGAATTTTTCCTTGTGTCCATACTTATCGTTTCTTTTCACAGAAAAGAAGCTGACAGAGTCACAACCTATGTGGGCTCTTTCTCTGATGGCAGGGAGAGAAGAACGTATGTCAGGTCTTTGATGAAAACACTCAACGGCCACTTGCCTTCAAATGCAGAAGAATTCACACCTTCCTCTTTAATTTCTTCATTTGCATGACTCAAGGCTTCTTTCTCATTGGATGGGTTATGTAGTTACAGGGGTATACACAATGTCAATGTTTGCTATTGCATTCTAACTGGGTACAGATAGGTGAAATCAATGCATGCACCATCCCATTAGTTGTCAGGACATTTCAACACCAAATAGATTCTTATCCATTCAACCATCAGTTTCCTTTATTCTTGCAAAGAAGTGAATTGGCCTGGCTTCCAGCTGAGAGTTTGTCAGTTCTCAGCTGGCACTTGGCTTACCAGAGTTGGCACTTGGCTTACCAGCGTCACAGCAGAACTGAAAGCTAAGCTTGAGTTTACCGGAGTCTCAGGTAAAGTCTCTGATCACTAAATCTAGACAGTCTGCCGAGTCAAAAGCAACATCTTCCCTCCACTTTGCTGCAGGAATCTTCAGTTGGAATCTGTGCAGACTCTTCCTCCTCCTCTGCTGAAATCACGCTTAGCCAGTCAGAGAATTGGTTAACCAACCACCCCATGAAGTGTATCGATTTTCAAAACCCAACTCTCTTACTGTGAAGAGCAACACGTAAATGACTCTTCCCCACAATCACGTTACCAGAAAAGTTGGTGACTCACACTCGTTGAGACAATGTACTTAAAACAGTTGGGCTAAAATCAAAAAAATTCAAAGTGCACCATTAAAATAAAAGAAATTAATCTTCCCTCCTGATTTCCCCTGTAATTAACATTCCCCAGGCTTCCCTGCTGGAGGGTTGTAACAATATCACTCACCTGCGAGAAAATACTTCAGCGTTCGGGCAAACAGGCTGCTTCCTGCTTCTGTGGCCTAGCTTCTCCCAGCCTGCACAGAGCCCAGGGCCTGGTGCAAAGCAGCTGCCCTCACCCCTTCCCTCATGGAGTCTGACCCCAGCAACAGGGAACTGATTGGAGCAGACCCAAAACTCCCATACCCAATTCCAGAAGCTTCTGGATGGGGAGTGCTAAATCTGCCTAGCAACAATGATATTAGGAAAAAAGGAACTCTAAGGTTAAATAAGCTCTGGAATACATTTTCCAGTGACTCCGGCTTTATTTGCCATTTTTACAGATTTGTTTTTCCCACAGAAATCTTGACAGACTGTAGTGCAAATTCCATGTCTGTAGTTTTTCAAAAGGCAACGGAATAATGTGGTGCAAAGCGTATAAAGGCTGCTCCCTATAACCCAGAAACAAATGGGTTTGCACAAAGTTTTGAAGGAACTATTAAAAGCTATGCTAAGAATGTACGTCACCTGGCACGAGACTGATTGGGACACTTTACTTCATTATTTGCTCAATGCGGACAGAAGTGCTCCCAAGAATCGACTGGCTTTTGCCCTCTCTGATCTCCTGTATGGGAAGCAGGCTAGGGGAGCCTTGGATTTGACTGGAGGCTCTGGGGAGGGCTGTGCTGAGGAAAGAGGGCAGGTATCTAAGAGAGTACGTCACTCATTTTAAGGGGAATTTACAGATAATGAGGAACTGTGTGCGACAGACCTTTGGAAAAAGTCAGGGAACTCAGCACGTTTGGTGTGACGGGCGTACTGGAGAAAGGTCATTGGACACGGCTGATTTGGCGTTAGTGCTGACCCCAGTGAGGGAAAACAAAAGGCAGGATTATAGGAAGGACCATTTGAGGGGATTGAAGGGGTGAATGCCGTCACACATGACGTAAGGAAGCCCAGCAGCAGAGGAACAGTCCAAAGCATGCATCTGAATAGATTAAAACTTCCTCTGAAAGGGAGAGGGCAATCAATTTAATTTGTTGTGCTGGTGAAGAAACCTTGGATGTGGTCAGAGAGAGCAGGGCAGAGAATCCCCTAGAAAGCACTGAGTTCAGGGTGGTTTAAAATGCACCCCCAAAGCAGGAAACGCTGGCCATTTCAAAGCACCACAAAGAGGTATTTTCCTCGCCAGGTTGAACTGCCAAGATTGCACCCTCCATGCAAAGCTACAGGGGAATAAAGGTACCAGAGGGATGCCCTGGAGCACAGCGCTGCAGGAATATGATATGGAAATTGTCCATATTAAAGGCAAAGAGAATGTGGTGGCAGATGCAGTGTCCGGGCAGGAGGGTTCCAAGCTGACGCATACGGATTAGCCTGTGGAAGACTCCACAGAGTCAGGGAAAGGGGTGAGGTGAGAGCCAGGACCAGCAGGAGGCACAGGTAAGGCCAGGGTGAACTCCACCCCAGTACAGGAAAGCCAACAGAATGCAGTAAACTACTTCAAAGTCTGAATTCTCCTATCGCTCCAGGGCTTTAAAAACTCACCTCTGGAGAAGTGCCTGATGCTACTAGCTCTTCAGGGATGAATTGTATCCAGGGCAATGTTTAAAGAAGGAGGGAGGAACAAGGAGAACCAGAAGACGGATATTATGATGCATCAGAGTTTTTAATGCGAGTGACATTTGCAATATAAAGGTACAGGAAAAATACGAGAGCAGAAAGAACGTATTTTCAGTTTTTCAAGAAAGGCTGTGACCGATCACGCACCTCAGTGGTATGTATTTCACATAAGATGTGCTTTTTTGTTGTTGGTGCTGCAGAGGTGGACAAACAAGTCCCCTTTGCAACCAATTTCAGTTACTTTTATTCCCTCAGTCAGTGGGAAGTGAGACAATGCAATACAGAAGGAGAGGACTGCTCAACTTCTCAATTAAACGTCTGCCTCAGAGAAGGTCAAAGTGAGAGGCTAAAGATACATACTGATGGAAAGGATAGAACAGACGGGGTCCAATTTAGCATTTAGCTTTGACCGCAGAGAAGGTCAAAGCTAAATGCTAAAGATACAAATTGATGGAAAGGGTAGAACAGACGGGGTCTAATTCTCCTTCACAGCAAGGTCTCTTTTTCCCTTGCTCAAGGGACTTAAAATGATAATAAATGTAACTGATGCCTCTCTTAAGGCCCCTATTTCCTTTAAACTACGGAATAAGTGTAAACAGCCTATGTGTTATTCAGAATGAGTTCACATGTGAAAGCGAGAATCAGCACTTGGCTGGCAAAGCCTTGGCAGATAGTGTCATAAAGCGTAACATTAGAAATGCAGCAGGGCTATCAGACCAAGGTGCTGAGCACACACAGCTCCCACTGAGCTCAACTGGAGCCAAGTTTGCACAGCACTTCTGAAAGCCATGCCCAGAAGGTCAGGGGTGAATCTGTTTCTTGCTGTTCAATTCCTGGTTCTTCCTTCATCCACGGATCTTCCGGCTGCGTTTAACATGGCCCACAGCTTCCACTGAGGTACCTATGGCGAGATACCCCAGAACCACATATTCCCCTGGAACCATAACCGCCCAGGGAACCGCCGAATCCCCCATAACCACCGTATCCCCCTAAACCAGACAATCCTCCACAATAGCCTCCAGAGCCGTACAATCCCCCCAAACCGAATGAGCCCCCAAAACCGGCTCTGACCACAGGTGCTCCTATGGCTCCCACTCCAGTGTGCTGAGGGAAAGTGCTGAGAATTGGTCCCGGGAGGGTCACGACAACTGGTGAGGGTCTGATCAGCACTTCGGAGTCAGGGCACTGCCGAACGCACGGCACGTTGTAGCTGCCAGTGACTGGACTGGGCCGGGCCACCCCGCATTCTGGATTGCACAGGCTGGAGAAACTCATCTTTCAGGGATGGAGGTAAACCTGAAAGACACACCAGGGACTAGAGTAAAGAGAAGGTACAAGGGCTGGTGGAAGAAAGGCTTCGAACCTCTTGTGGCCCATGAGAGACAGGAAGAGTGGACTAAGTCCTTGTCTTCATGGCCATGTATTTCTTCCTATATCCTCTTTCTACACCTCTTGTTCACTCTCATGAAACTTCCCTCCCAATTGACCCCTTCAACCCCTCTCAATGGCTTTTTCTGAAAAACACTGACTAGAAGAAGTGTCACGATTTCTGTGCTGGACCCCTGGGATTCTGTGTTGATTTTAGACATTACTCAAAGAGAACAGGACTGGGACCATGGTAATCACTTCCTGTCGTTTGAGGATTTAACCTCCGCATGAAAACCACTTGATTCTAGTATCACTGTGTAGTTCTTTGATTTTCCAAAACTTGCGAGTCAACAATACTTCCTGATGAATAAAGAGAAAACTTTACTTTTCTCCAAACAGATCACGAAGGACAAGCTCCTCAGGTAGGGTTCAGGTCCACTAACTTTCATGGAGCGACACTAAATTACATCATCTGAGGAGAAGCACCTTCAATGGGTATTTCTTCTGAGAAGAACACAAGAATTGCTCAACTGAGTCTCACCACTTCTCAGCTTAATTCATTCTCCTGTCTCCAAGAGTGAGGAGTAACAGCTGCTTGAGAAGAAAGTAAAAGACCACTGAATTGATCCTTTCTGGACTAATCTGGGAAAGTTGCTTCCTAATATGGCTAAGTGAAAAATGGCTAAATGACTCTCTAAAGTTACATCTCTAGAGTTCAAAATCGATTGAGTTGAATTGGGCTTACCCAGTTCACCGAGGAGATGAAGTCCGCAGAAGATTTTAGAAAATCCCTGAGTGGTGAGCGCTTTTATACAGTTCCTAGGACTGCCTGCAGGATCTGCGATGCTATTTATGGAGGCGGTCCTAATTAGTTACCAAACAAACTTTATTCCCTTGTAAAATCCTCCTTTAGATGCAGCTCTTTTCCCCTGGGATTGTGATTATTAGGTTATTCTGATCCTTAGAGGGCATGACATGCACGTTGCACTCTTCATCTTTCTTTCATCTTCAAATGGTACGGGCCAACTGTGTTCCTCATGCCATTCCATTGAATTCATTGGTGCTACAATGGGAATGAATGTCTGGGTGACTCTGAGTGGCATCTGTAGCACAAGAGGCAGGTTTCAGAGGGGTAGCCGTGTTAGTCTGCATCAGCAAAACAACGAGGAGTCCTTGTGGCACCTTGGAGACTAATTTGTCTCTAAGGCGTAGTCTGTATGTTGCCACATGTAGCACAAGTGGGTGTCATGAAAAGAATCCAGTTTGTTCCTTTCAATTCATACTGGTTGTGGTTAGGAACATCGGGCAGTTCATTCTCACCCTGTCAGAAAGCAGGGAGCCATTTTCCTGCATTCTCACCACCCGCATTCCCAATGGGTCAGACCCAATTCCCTTCGAAATTCATGGGAAACATTCCACTGCCTCCAGCGTGTTTCTTGTCAGGACCTTACATCTGAAATTCACCCTTTGGCTGGGGGATTGTATGATGCCAATGAACAACTGTAGTCCAATATTAACAGAACGCCATGAGAGCTTGGCCTCCATTTTGTTTTAAGTGACTGTGTTACTCAGTGCAGAGGTGTCTAATCCCAACAACCGTTTATTAATATTCAAAGACTAGAACCCTTTGCGTGTGTGAAACACCAGCGAGTGTTTGTGAGGAGCTTTGAACTCTGGAATCCTGAGGTCGCTGAAGAACTTCCAGCCTTCACACCCTGACTCTCTCTGTTTGCTCGGCCTAGAAACAGAGACACGTTGAGAAGAAGGTCACCCGGGATCGGTTGCAGGAACAGAAATACAACCCTACTACAGGCAGGGTGGTACCTAGGGTGGGGCGAAGGGGTCAGCCTCCGAGGGCACAGAGCTACTGGGGTGCAGAAATGAGGCAAGTGTATTGTCTCCCCACCACAGCATCGGACCCAACAGCCTCCAGATGGAGCCAGGGGGCAAATGATTAAAATGGTTAAGGGGGGCAAATTGGGGGGGATGGGCAGGGTCTGAGCTGGGGGCAGTAACTGACTGCATGGGGGCAGGGGGATCACACATCTGGAGGCAGGGGCAGAAGGCGGCCAAGGAGGAGCGGGGTGGAGCCAGGGTTGAGCTCAGGGGTGAGGGGCTGCTAGAGGGTGGCTGAGAGCAAAGCCCGAAACAGGGAGTGTTTTAGTCAGCACTCAGCAGGGGTAAAACACACCCGGCTCCCTCCTTTAGCTGTGTGGTCCTGTGACTGCGACCTGCCCTTCCTTCTTCCTGCCTCAGCCTGACTCAATCCTTGTTCCAGAGAACAGGGTAAGGAGCCTCCCTGCGACTCACTGGGATCACGCTCCATTACCTGGCCAGCAAGGTGCACTCACACGCCAGGGAGCCGACACCTGCAGCACGGCCCGGCCCACGATGCTGGGCATACCCGGGCTTCTCTTTTCAAAGGCCTCTAATTTTGGGCTCGGGACAATTTTCACTTGTGCCAAGTCAGCTAAAATACAGGCCATTGACTGTCCAGGTGAAGAGACCAGTGGGTGCAGAGCTGCATTGGGGCTGCTGGTGGGGTATCCACTGGCAAAGATGCTGTGCATTGTGACCTGTGCTTGTCGCATTCAGGGCTGTGACCCAGCCAGTCTGTTCCTCACACACTTCTCTGTGTCCATCTCGCCCCCATGACCAGAGCATTGACACACACTGAAGCACAGCACGATCCCATTTCACAATCACCCCAGCCTGGTACCTTCTTCTGTCTCCACACTTTGGTGGGAGGGGCCTGGCCTCTCCAGAATCATAGAGTCATCGAATTATAGAAGATTAGGGTTGGAAGAGAGCTCAGGAGGTCGTCTAGTCCAACCCCCTGCTCAAAGCAGGACCAACACTAAATAAATTATCCCCCCTCACTCAGCCTCTCCTCAAGAGTCCTGTGCCCCCGCTCCATCATCATTTTCGCTGCGCTCTGCTGGACCCTCTCCAATGTTTCCACATCCCTTCTGTAGGGGGGGCCCAAAACTGGACGCAGTTCTCCAGATGTAGCCTCACCAGTGCTGAATAGGGGGAATAATCACTTCCCTCAATCTGCTGCCAATGCTCCCACTAATGTCACACAATAGGCCCTTAGCCTTCTTGGCAACAAGGGCACACTGCTGACTCATATCCAGTTTCTCATCCACTGTAATCCCCAGGTCCTTTTCTGCATAACTGGTGCTTAGCCAGTCGGACCACAGCCTCTGGTGGTGGATGGGAGTCTTCCATCCTAAGTGCAGGACTCTGCACTTGTCCTTGTTGAACCTCATCAGAATTCTTTTGACTCAATCCTCCAATTTGTCTCGGTCACTCTGGACCCTATCCCTACCCTCCAGTGTCATATGCAAACTTGCTGAGGGTGCAATCCATTCTATCATCCAGATCATTAATAACATGTCGAAGAAAATGGGACCCAGGACCAACCCCTCAGGCAGTCCGCTTGAAGCAGCTGCCAGTTAGACATCGAGCCGTTGATCACTACCTGTTGAGCCCCACAATCTAGCCTGCTTTCTATCCACCTTATAGTCCATTCATCCAATCCATACTCTTTTATCTTGCTGGCAAGAATACTGTGGGAGACCATATGAAAAGCTTTGCTAAAGTCAAGATATATCACATTCACTGCTTTCCCCATATCCACAGAGCCAGTTATCTCATCACATAAGGCAACCAGGTTAGTCAGGCATGACTTGCCCCTGGTGAATCCATGCTTACTGTTCCTGATCACCTTCGTCTCCTCCAAGTACTTTAAAATGGTTTCCTTGGGGACCTGCTCCATGATTTTTCCAGAGACTGAGGTGTTCAGAGTGGGGGACGAACTTTGCCATGAACCTGCATGAAAACCTCCTAAGAAATCTTACAACCCCAGAAATCTTACAACCTAGCCCCGCCAAATGCCTGTGTCCCTCATAAAAAGGCTAGAGAAAGGGTGGCTTCTGCTTATACAGAGTCACATGCTCTGCTGGTAATTTCATTGCTCGATAAACCACCTCAGCAGTAAATTCATTCTTTGTTTACTCTTGAGTCCCGTTTGTTCTCTGATGTGTCATTGAGAGAGGTGGCTGCTTATTCTAGCCAGAGTCTCACTGGGGGGCGACGGAAAACCAACCACCACTATTAGTTTTTTATAATCAGAAAAGCAATTTTATGTCTTTCTGAATATGTTTCATGCCATAAAGTCACTGCACTATCCATATTTCTATTATGACTATTCTCAGTCCACTGTTGTTTTCAGTACCTATGAATCAGTTTACTTAAAGGTTATACAGGAGGACACTATGGGGATGTTAGAGGTTTGGGTGAAAGTTAAGGTGGCACCTCAAAGAATCAGACAGTAGTTTTTATTGTCTATGTACTGTACCAATACACAAAAATAAATACATTATCATTAAGGCTAAGATTATGTCCCAGAGACCACGGAATCTGTGACTTCCACAGACCTCTGTGACACTTTCCACTTCAGCCCAAAGGTGGCAGGGCCAGAGTTCTCAGCTGCCGTGGGTAGCAAGGGGACCTCGCAGCTCCCAGTTGTGGGACCCGGAACTTCTACCGTGGCCAGCAGGGGACCCTCCAGGAATCTACTGGCTTTGCCCCCTTTGATCTCCTGTATGGGAAGCAGGCGAGGGGAGCCTTGGATTTGATTGGAGGCTCTGGGGAGGGCCGTGCTGAGGAAAGAGAGCGGCATCTAAGAGAGTACGTCACTCATTTTAAGGAGAATTTACAGGTAATGAGGAATTGAGAGCGACAGACCCTTGGAAAAAGCCAGAAACTCAGCATGTTTGGTGTGACGGGCGTACTGGAGAATGGTCATTTGAGACGGCTGATTTGGCGTTAGTGCTGACCCCAGTGAGGGAAAACAAAAGGCAGGATTATAGGAAGGACCGTTTGAGGGGATTGAAGGGGTGAATGCCGTCACACATGACGTAAGGAAGCCCAGCAGCAGAGGAACAGTGCAGACCATGCATCTGAATAGATTAAAACTAATTCTGAAAGGGAGAGGGTAGTAAATTGAATTTGTTGTGCTGGTGAAGAAACCTTGGATTTGGTCAGGGAGAGCAGGGCAGAGAATCCCCTAGAAAGCACTGATTTGAGGGCGGGTTAAAATCCACGCCGAAAGCAGGAAACACTGGCCCTTTCAAAGCACCGCAAAGAGGTATTATCCTCGCCAGGTTGAAATGCCAAGATTACACCCTCCATGCAAAGCTACAGGGGAAAAAAGGTACCAGAGGGATGCCCTGGTGCACAGCGCTGCAGGAATATGACATGGAAATTGTCCATATTAAAGGCAAAGAGAATGTGGTGGCAAATGCAGTGTCCGGGCAGGAGGGTTCCAAGCTGACGCATACGGATTAGCCAGTGGAAGAGTCCACAGAGTCAGGGTAAAGGGTGAGGTGCGAGCCAGGACCCAGAGGAGGCACAGAGTTGCTGGCATTTTGCAGGGATACCCTGGGTTGGACGCGTACAGGCTAAGTTTACAAAGGGTGGCATGTGAGGGCTCTGCCCAGAGCCAAGAGCCCGCTGGTCATCACAACCGTTGCAAAGCGTTTGGACAGATTTTGTTTAATTATCTGTTAATTACACATAATTATCTGATAATTACACAGATTATGTTTAATTATCTGACAATTACACAGATAATGATGTTTCTGTGCTGGAAATCATGTGCTTCAGGTCTGGGAGTTAATGCAGGTTGTGCAAAGGGATGAACTTGCTCCTGTCAGTCAGGAGGGAAGAGACCTGCCTCTATAGCTCTCAAGCTGGTTTTGTGTGTATTGGGGATTGTCTGCTTTACAAAATCAGGCCTGTCCACAGACAGAGCCCAATGCTAATCAAGAGCTTGTGAAATCGACAAGAGAGAGGCACACAGGAAAAAAACCCAACAATCAGCTGGGCAGCTCCCTCTTTATGAGTAAAGACCATGGAGCTTTGGAGCACCCCTGGGGGGCAGAGGTTACCCCTCCCCCCCCCCCCCGCATCCTTCACCGAGGAAACAAGCTGATAGCGTCGCTTCCCTCATGAAAAACAGAGCACAGCTAGGCCTGGCTGCAGAACACTGCAAGGACTCTGGGTGAGCGTGAGTTACATATGTCCCGGTTTTACAATGCAAGTTCTGCTTTTATCTGATATGTGGAGCAGGATTGCATGCTCCAGGGAGCTCCTCGGAGGGCTCGGGGGTTGAGGTGTGCCTATTGCTATCCTCCACAGCACTTGAGATTCCTCCCAGCTAGGTATCATCTGCAAACTTTATAAGTGTACTGTCCGTGCTATGATCTAAATCACTGATGAAGATATTGAACAGAATGGGACCCAGAACTGATCCCCGTGGGACGCAACTTGATGTGCCCTTCCAGTTGGAGTGTGGACCCCTGCTAAATACTCTCTGGGAATGGTCTTCAATGAGTTATGGACCCACTTTATCCTAGCCCCATCTAAGATGTATTTTCCTAGTTTGTTTATGAGAAGGTCAGGCAAGAGGGTATCAAAAGCCTTACGGAAAATTAACATAGACCACATCTACTGCTTGCCCACTATCCACAAGACTTTTCAATCTGTAAAAGAAATCGATTAGGTTGTTATCACAGATCTTGTTTCTCATATATCCATGCTGTTACTTATCACCTTCTTATCTTCTAGGTGTCTGGAAATTGATTCCTTAATTACCTCCTCCATTGTCTTTCAGGATTCCTGTAGGTGACTTTGGTGTAGTTTCGTTTTTCTATCAGGGCAGAACTGAGGTGGGCAGAAGTGAGGCAGTCAGTTCTGTTTGCAACATGCTTGTGAAATCAACTTTTGGTCCTTTCATTTCACCAAGGAGTGGGGGTTTCTGTTGGCCAGTAGATGAACACATGTGGGCAGAGAGTCAGAAGAAGATTAATTGAATTGAGTTTTCTTGGTGCAATGAAATCCAAAATCTCAATGTGAAGCTGAACGATTTTTGCCCCATTGCCCTAAATCTTGTCAGCTCATCTCCAGCATTGCAGAGTGTAAAGTTGGTGTCAAGGAGGAGAGCTGGTTGAATTTACACCTCTCACGAGGTTGAGTTAACATTACTTTGTTAAAACAGGTGAGGCAAGGTGGAACTCCACCCCAGTACGGAAACCCAACAGAATGCTGTAAACTACTTCAAAGGCTGAATTCTCCTATCGCTCCAGGGCTTCAAAAAGTCACCTCTGGAGAAGGGCCTGATGCTGCTGGCTCTTCAGGGATGAATAGTGTCCAGGGCAATGTTGAAAGAAGGAGGCAAGAACAAGGAGAACCAGAAGATGGATATTATGATACATCAGTGTTTTTAATCTGAGTGACATTTGCAATACACAGGTACAGGAAAAATACAAGAGCAGAAAGAACGTATTTTCAGTTTTTCAAGAAAGGCTGTGACAGATCACCCACCTCAAAGGGACGTTCATCACACAAAATGTGCTTTTCTGTTCTTGCAGCTGCAGAGGTGGACAAACAAGTCCCTTTCGCAACCATTTTCAGTTGCTTTTATTCCCTCAGTCAGTGTGAAGTGAGAAAATGCAATACAGAAGCAGAGGACTACTCAACTTCTCAATTAAATGTCTGCCGCAGAGAAGGTCAAAGCAAGATGCTAAAGATACTTATTAATGGAAAGGATAGAACAGACGGGGTCTAATTCTCCTTCACAGCAAGGTCTCTTTTTCCTGCTCTCAAGGGACTTAAAATGATAATAAATGTAACTGATGCCTGTCTTAAGGTCCCTATTTCCTTTAAACTGCAGCATTAGTGTAAACAGCCTGCGTGTTATTCAGAATAAGTCCACCAGTGAAAGCGAGAATCAGCACTTGGCTGGCAAAGCCTTGGCAGAAAGAGTCATAAAGCGTAACATTAGAAATGCAGCAGGGCTATCAGACCAAGGTGCTGGGCGCACACAGCTCCCACTGAGCTCAACTGGAGCCAAGTTTGCACAGCACTTCTGAAAGCCATGCCCAAAAGGTCAGAGGTGAATCTGTTTCTTGCTGTTCAATTCCTGGTTCTTCCTTCATCCACGGATCTTCTTGCTGGATTTAGCATGGCCCACAGCTTCCACTGAGGTACCTATGGCGAGATACCCTGGAACTACATATTCCCCCGGAACCATAACCACCCAGGTAACCGCCTAATCCACCATAACCACCGTATCCCCCTAAACCAGACAATCCTCCATAATGGCCTCCAGAGCCGTACAATCCCCCCAAACCGAATGAGCCCCCAAAACCGGCTCCGACCACAGGTACTCCTACGGCTTCCACTCCAGTGTGCTGAGGGAAAGTGCTGAGAATTGGTCCCGGGAGGGTTACGACAACCGGTGAAGGTCTGATCAGCACTTCGGAGTCTTGGCACTGCCGAACACACGGCAGGTTGTAGCTGCCAGTGACTGGACTGGGCCGGGCCACCCCGCATTCTGGATTGCACAAGCCGGAGAAAGTCATCTTTCTGGGATGGAGATAAACCTGAAAGACACACCAGGGACTAGAGTAAAGAGAAGGTACAAGGGCTGGTTTAAGAAAGGCTTTGAAGCTCTTGTGGCCCAAGAGAGAAAGGAAGAGTGGACTAAGTCCCTGTCTTCATGGCCATCTATTTCTTCCTATATCATCCTTCTACACCTCTTGTCCACTCTCATGAAACTTTCCTCCCAGCTGGCCCCTTCAACCCATCTCAATGGCTTTGTCTGAAAGACACCAACTAGAAGAAGTGTCACGATTTCTATGCTGGACACCTGGGATTCTGTCCATTTTAGACATTACTCAAAGAGAACAGGGCTGGGATCATGGTAATCACTTCCTGTCGTTTGAGGATTTAACCTCTGCATGCAAACCACTGGATTCTGGTATCACAGTAAAAAGAAAAGGAGTACTTGTGGCACCTTAGAGACTAACCAATTGATTTGAGCATAAGCTTTCATAAGCTACAACTCACTTCATCGGATGTAGCTCACGAAAGCTTATGCTCAAATCAATTGGTTAGTCTGTAAGGTGCCACAAGTACTCCGTTTCTTTTTGCGAATACAGACTAACACGTCTGCTACTCTGAAACCTGGTATCACAGTGTAGTTCTCTGATTTCCCAAAGCTTGTGAGTCAACAATACTTGCTGATGAATAAAGAGAAAACTTTACTTTTCTGCAAACAAATCACGAAGGACAAACTCCTCAGCTGGGGTCCAGGTCCACTGACTTTCATGGAGCGACACTGAATTACATCATCTGAGGAGAAGCACTGGATTTCACCACTTGTCAGCTTAATCCATTCTCCTGTCTCCAAGAGAGAGGAGTAACAGCTGCTTGAGAAGAAAGTAAAAGACCACTGAATTGGTCCTTTCTGGACCAACCTGGGAAAGTTGCTTCCTCATCCACCGAAGTGAAAAATGGCTAAATGACTTTCTAAAGTTCATAGAATCATAGAATCATAGAATATCAGGGTTGGAAGGGACCCCAGAAGGTCATCTAGTCCAACCCCCTGCTCAAAGCAGGACCAATTCCCAGTTAAATCATCCTAGCCAGGGCTTTGTCAAGCCTGACCTTAAAAACCTCTAAGGAAGGAGATTCTACCACCTCCCTAGGTAACGCATTCCAGTGTTTCACCACCCTCTTAGTGAAAAAGTTTTTCCTAATATCCAATCTAAACCTCCCCCACTGCAACTTGAGACCATTACTCCTCGTTCTGTCATCTGCTACCATTGAGAACAGTCTAGAGCCATCCTCTTTGGAACCCCCTTTCAGGTAGTTGAAAGCAGCTATCAAATCCCCTCTTGTGGCGGTGGCGGTTCAGTGATGAGACAGAACACAGCTTTATGCAAGCAAACAGGCTGGTCAGCTGAGATGGGCCGTTTCTGCCCCCCTGCCTTCCACCTTCTCCTTTTATTATATTTCTCCCCCTAAGCATTACACACTGCTACACAAAGGAATGTATGACGTTAATTCATATACTTAGTTACCATCCCCTATCTACTACAATCCTGGTTCTCAGGCCTTGAGCCCAGGCTAAGAAAGCCTCCCACCGTTGCTGTCCAAACAATCAAGTTCTCATGGTTCATATCTAGCCCTTGTCCTTGGATAGAGCAATGTGTGCATTGCTTCTACGAAACAGTCAGGGTGTGCCCCGCCTGCTTCCAGGTGGACTAGCTAAACATTAACCCTTCACCCCCTCATTCTTCTCTTCTGCAGACTAAACAATCCCAGCTCCCTCATCCTCTCCTCATAACTCATGTGTTCCAGTCCCCTAATCATTTTTGTTGCCCTTCGCTGGACTCTCTCCAATTTATCCACATCCTTCTTGAAGTGTGGGGTCCAAAACTGGACACAGTACTCCAGATGAGGCCTCACCAATGTCGAATAGAGGGGAACGATCACGTCCCTCGATCTGCTCGCTATGCCCCTACTTATACAGTTACATCTTTAGAGTTCAAATCGATTGAGTTGAATTGGACTTACCCAGTTGACTGAGGAGATGAAGTCCGCAGAAGATTTTAGAAAATCCCTGAGTGGTGAGCGCTTTTATACGGTTCCTAGGACTGCCTGGAGGATCTGCAATGCTATTTGTTGAGGCGGTTCTAATTAGTTACCAAACAAACTTCATTGCCTTGCAAAATCCTCCTTTGGATGCAGCTGTTTTCCTCTGGGATTGTGATTATTAGCTTATTCTGAACCTGAGAGGGCGTGACATGCACGTTGCACTCTTCATCTTTCTTTCATTTTCAAATGGTACGGGTCAACTGCGTTCCTCGTGCCAATCCATTGACTTCAGTGGTGCTACAATGAGAATGAATGTCAGGGTGACTCTGAGTGGCATCTGTATCAGAGGGGCAGATTTCAGAGGGGTAGCCGTGTTAGTCTGTATCAGGAAAACAACGAGGAGTCCTTGTGGCACCATAGGGACTAATTTGTCTCTAAGGTGTTGTCTCTAAGTTGCCACAAGTAGCAGAAGTGGGTGTCATGAAAAGAATCCAGTTTGTTCCTTTCAATCCATGCTGGTCGTGGTTAGCGACATCTGGCAGTTCATTCTCACCCTGTCAGAAAGGAGGGAGCCATTTTTCTCCATTCTCACCACCCGCATTCCCAATGCGTCAGACCCAATTCCCTTCGAAATTCATGGGAAACATTCACTTGCCTCCAGCATGTTTCTTGTCAGGACCTTACGTCTAAAATTCACTCTTTGGCTGGGGGATTCTATAATGCCAATGAACAACTGTATTCCAATATTAATGGAATGCCATGAGAGTTTGGCCTCTATTTTGTGTAAAGTGACTGTGTTACTCAGTGCAGGGCGGTAACCAGGGAGGGGCGAATGGGTCAGCCACCGAGGGCGTAGAGCTACTGGAGTGCAGAAATGGGGCAAGTGTATTGTCCCCCCACCACAGCATCAGACCCAACAGCCTCCAGATGGAGCCAGGGGGCTCCAAGCCCCCTCTGACCCGAGGATCGCGGGCCCAGGGCCCCAGGCAATTGCATGCTCCCCGGCACCAGGATGCTAACGGGGCAGCAGGGAGGCCAGGTGATGAGCGCTGCTTGGCTCCTCGTGACCGTGCTCATTGCTCAGTAACATCTGCTGACGCTGCTGCGCTGGCTGATGATTAAAATGGTTAACGGGGGCAAATTGGGGGGGATCGGCGGGGTCTGAGCTGGGAGCGGTAACTGACTGCATAGGGACACGGGGATCACACTTCTGGAGGCAGGGACAGAAGGGGGCCAAGGAGGAGCGGAGTGGAGCCAGGGTTGAGCTCAGAAGTGAGGGACTGCTAGTGGGTGGCCTAGGGCAAAGCCCGGCACAGGGAGTGTTTTAGTCAGCACTCAGCATGGGTGAAACACACCCGGCTCCCTCCTTTAGCTGTGTGGTCCTGTGACTGGGACCTGCCCTTCCTTCTTCCTGCCCCAGCCTGATTCAATCCTTGTTCCAGAGAACAGGGTAAGGAGCCTCCCTGCGACTCACTGAGATCACGCTCCATTATCTGGCCAGCAAGGTACACTCACACGCCAGGGAGCCGACACCTGCAGCACGGCCTGGCCCACGATGCTGGCCACACCCGGGCTTCTCTTTTCAAAGGCCTCTAATTTTGGGCTCGGGACAATTTTCACTTGTGCCAAGTCAGCTAAAAATACAGGCCATTGACTGTCCAGGTGAAGAGACCAGTGGGTGCAGAGCTGCATTGGGGCTGCTGGTGGGGTATCCACTGGCAAAGACGCATGTCCATTGTGACCTGTGCTTGTCGCATTCAGGGCTGTGACCCAGCCAGTCTGTTCCTCACACCCTTCTCTGTGTCCATCTCGCCACCGTGACCAGGGCATTGGCACACACTGAAGCACAGCACGATCCCATTTCACAATCACCCCAGCCAGGTACCTTCTTCTGTCTCCACACTTTGGTGGGAGGGGCCTGGCCTCTCCAGAATCATAGAGTCTTTGAATTATAGAAGATTAGGGTTGGAAGAGACCTCAGGAGGTCATCTAGTCCAACCCCCTGCTCAAAGCAGGACCAACACTAAATAAATGATCCCAGCCAGGGCTTTGTGAAAACAGACCTTAAAAACTTCTAAGGATGGAGATTCCACCTCCTCCCTTGGTAACCTATTCCAGTGCTTCACCACCCTCCTAGTGAAATAGTGTTTCCCAATATCCAACCCAGACCTCCCCCACTGCAACTTGAGACCATTGCTCTTTGTTCTGTCATCTGCCACTGAGACCAGCTGAACTCCATCCCTTCAGGTCGTTGAAGGCTGCTATCAAATCCCCCCTCACTCTTCTCTCAGCCTCTCCTCAAAAGTCCTGTGTCCCAGCTTCAGAATCATTTTTGCTGCCCTCCGCTGGACCCTCTCCAATGTGTCCACATCCTTCCTGTAGGGGGGGCCCAAAACTGGACGCAGTCTTCTAGATTTGGTCTAACCGTACTGAATAGAGGAGAATAATCACTTCCCTCAATCTGCTGGCAATGCTCCTACTAATGCCAGGCAATAGGCCCTTAGCCTTCTTGGCAACAAGGGCACACTACTGACACATATCCAGCTTCTCATCAGCTGTAATCCCCAGGTCCTTTTCTACATAATTGGTGCTGAGCCATTCGGACCCCAGCCTCTGGCGGTGGATGGGATTCTTCCGTCCTAACTTGCTCGCAAGAATACTGTGGGAGACCATATCAAAAGCTTTGTGAAAGTCAAGGAATAACACGTCCACTGCTTTCCCCTCATCCACAGAGCCAGTTATCTCGTCATAGAAGGCAATTACATTAGTCAGGCATGACTTGCCCTTGGTGAATCCATGCTGACTGTTCCTGATCACTTTCCTCTCCTCTAAGTGCTTCAGAATTGATTCCTTGAGGACCTGCTCCAAGATTTTTCCAGGAACTGAGGTGAGGCTAACTGGCCTGTAGTTCTCAGGATCCTTCTTCTTCCCTTTTTTAAAGATGGGCACTACATTAGCCTTTTTCCAGTCATCTGGGACCTCCCCCAATCGCCATGAGTTTTCAAAGATAATGGCCAATGGCTCTGCAATCACATCCGCCAACTCCTTTAGCACTCTCAGATGCAACGCATCCGGCCCCATGGATTTATGCACATCCAGCTTTTCTAAATAGTCCCGAACCACTTCTTTCTCCACAGAGGGCTGGTCACCTCCTCCCCATGCTGTGCTGCCCAGTGCAGTAGTCTGGGAGCTGACCTTGTTCGTGAAGACAGAGGCAAAAAAAGCACTGAGTACATTAGCTTTTTCCAAATCGTCTATCACTAGTTTGCTTCCCTCATTCAGTAAGGGGCCCACACTTTCCTTGACTTTCTTCTTGTTGCTAACATACCTGAAGAAACCCTTCTTGTTACTCTTAACATCTCTTGCTAGCTGCAACTCCAGATGTGATTTGGCCTTCCTGATTTCACTCCTGCATGCCTGAGCAATATTTTTATACTCCTCCCTGGTCATTTGTCCAACCTTCCACTTCTTGTAAGCTTTTTTATCTTTTTTTTGTGTTTAAGATCAGCAAGGATTTCACTGTGAAGCCAAGCTGGTCGCCTGCCATATTTACTATTCTTTCGACACTTCGGGATGGTTTGTCCTGGTAACCTCAGTAAGGATTCTTGAAAATACAGCCAGCTCTCCTGGACTCCTTTCCCCCTCACGTTATTCTCCCAGGGCATCCTGCCCATCAGTTCCCTGAGGGAGTCAAAGTCTGTTTTTCTGAAGTCCAGGGTCCGTATTCTGCTGCTCTCCTTTCTTCCTTGTTTCAGGATCCTGAACTCGACCATCTCATGGTCACTGCCTCCCGGGTTCCCATCCACTTTTGCTTCCCCTACTAATTCTTCCCGGTTTGTGAGCAGCACGTCAAGAAGAGCTCTGCCCCTAGTTGGTTCCTCCATGCACACTGTCCCAGAGGCACTGCCCAGAGCCCCTGAGGAGGCTGCCTGGTGCGTGATGCAGGTCAATGCTGGAGGCTCCAGTGCAAACACATGTATTTTTTCCATGGGATAGAATTTTGGGTCTTGTTTGCTCATTTCAATTGTTGATATTTTTATATTCTTACCAGTATGTGTCAACAAAGAACAAAGACACTGTGTGTTACATCTGCCCACAAGCAGATGGCGGGGGAAGTACGGGAGGGAAAGAGATAAGAGAGAGAACTAAAGTGTTGCTGGGTGTGATGGAGTGTAATATACGAGTGTACACATGAAGGACAGTCTTGCCTCAAACTCCTCTCCTGAGAGAAGGTCAAGCAGCCAGTCTGGAGGGGGACGGGGAAAGGAAACACTGAAAGGCCAAAGAAATGCCTGTCCCTGACCAAAGCACAACCTCACTCCTCACCCCTCCCCTGGGATACAAAAAAGGTGGGAGCAAAGCCCCCAGACCCAACACTTACCATAAATTGTAAGAGGTGGGACCAAGGGCATGCACTACAGGTATAATGATGCCTACTAAAGAGCGGGGAACTGGGATGCTGGGGGGAAAGGCTCTTCCGGCGCACAGAGCTATGGATATGCTTCCTTGCGGTTATGAAAACCAACATCCCAGTAAAAGAAAAATGGTCCTCTCGATCCCAAAGGACCAAGCCCCAGACCCAGGTCAATATACCAGTTAGGTCTCACCCACAAATCATGCTGTTTCCAATCGTTTAGTATCTAAAATCTAAAGGTTTATTCCTAAAAGTAAAGAAATATTGATGAGAGTTTAAAATAGTTGAAGGAATCATTTCCATACAGTCATGGCAAAGTTCTTGGTTCAGGCTTGTAGCAGTGATGGACTCAACTGCTGGCTTAAGTCAAGTCTCTGGAGTGCATCCACAGCTTGGATGGGTCATTCAATCCATTGTTCAGAGCTTCAGTTTGTAGCAAAGTTCTTCCAGAGATAAGAAGCAGGATTGAAGACAAAATGGAGAAGATGCAGCTCCCTTTTATGGTCTCTTGCCATGTGGCCTCTGCTTCCTTTGTTTCAAACACAAGCTGCCCAGCACATGGCCTTCCAGCAGGCAATGCAGTGCTGATGCGAAACTGTCTGGGAGTGTCACCCAGAAACATAGCACAAGTTTGAAATAGAGACATACATACGTATCCATAACTCATAATACAAAGGTGATACAAACATATAAACAAGATGATCATATCTGGCCAATTATAACATCATAACATTTTTGCAGATATCTTACATGGCATATCTGGCTGATTCCTTCATAGGTGTTACCCCAGGAGCCAACATTTGAAATCCAGGTATAGAGCCAATACTTATAACTTTAAATACAAAAACAATACATGCATACAAATACCATATTCATAACCAGCAAATTATAACCTTTTCATAGATACCTTACTTCATCCCCCTTGTACAAGATTTGGTGCAACTATAGGACTTTGGTTGCAACAATGATCTATATGGTCACAGTTCATGTCAATAAAGTCACAACATCACTTTGCGTACATTTCAGACTTCTGGCTTTCTGCTCTCCATCTGCGTGATAGGAACCAGGGAAAGGGTGAAGGGAAACTCCTTACCAAGCAACAACAGCTGGACACTGCAGGGAGGGACTGCTGCTTTCCTCGCCCCCAATCCCTTCCCATGCTTGTAAAGTTGTAAATGCATGTAAAGTTCCAGTCAACTGTTCATGAATCCTCACTTCCGAATTTGGGGCTGTTTGGCTTTTCATTCAAAAAAGCTTTGCATTTCCCTTTCATTAACAAACATTGCTTTGTAAAGGATGCTCAACTAGTGTACATCAGTCCAGTTCAATAGACTTGAGTGATATTCTGTGTCCTACAATTGAGGGAAGTCATTTTATGCTGTTTAGGTTCAACAAAACACTGGTGAGGGTAAATTTTGCCCTTTAAAATCATTCTAATTCTGGCTAAAAAACTTTGTCAGAGAAGGGGCTTGCAGAATGCCCTAGGTTGATCAGACTTGCAATTAATCCCACAGCAACCAGGTCACTGAAGGCGTTTTCTTTAACTCTGTCTGTCTTGTGCTTTTTCCTTTTCTTTATTAGCTGAAGTCTCTCAAAAGACCCAGTTCTCTTCGCTGCTCATTGCATGGAGCTGCAATGGCTGATGTTTCCCATTGATTACACTGTATATTAGATAGCAGCAGCTGTGGGTGGAGGTGCAGAAAGGTTTTCTCTAACCCAGGTTGGGTAAAGTGCCTTCCTTCTATCTCAAATTGATGGAACTGTCCTCCTTTTCACTGGTTCAGCATCTACCCGTCAACTTGAAAATATGTACAAAAGGGAAATGCAAAGGTTCATTGAATGAAAATCAAAGAGCCCCAATTTCAGAGGCTAGGACTCATGAACTGAGCACTGGACTGACATCTGAGACCTTGACATGCATTTTTAAAGTGAAGCCAATCTTCAATATTGGAACATCTAATCCTAGTTAAAAGTTACTACTATTCTAATAATACACCACTTTGGCCATAGAAAACATGAGGTGTGTTTTGTGAAGTGCTTTGAAATGCTTAGATCAGAGGAAGCTTCAGACAATCCACCCTTCAGGTTACAATTCTACCTGTTTGGCATGTGGGGAAACTGAGGCACATTCAGGTGACGGTCAGAGGGGTGTGATTGGCAGAGTCAGAAAGGGGACCTCTCATGCCAAACACTAACCTGTATCTCCTGAACCCTACTGGACACTTACCATTCCTGGCTTCCAAATAAATCACTAACCTGAGAGTAATTTTTAGAGAGCCTCACTCTGGATTTTTGGTTTGTTTTGATGGTTTTGGGGGAAACTTTTGGATGAAACATCTTCTGATCTAACTGTGACCAACGATCAACCATTGAGAGTCTTGCCATGCACTTTAACTCCCTTTCTTTGAAGGTGTTGGCTCAGTGGTGGGTACTTACACTTGAGCAGAATTAAATTCTCTTGTACCAAAATTTTGCCGATTTCTATTCTACACTGAGATTTGTGAGATCTATTCTACACTGCGCATGAAAGAGCTTGAAATGTACACACTTGTAATTCCTTTGGACCATTATTATCCTCGTGTATAAAGAAGGCCATATCAGAGAAATATCCTGCCCTGTGCCTTGTTTCACAAACCTGAAGGAATTCATTACCATTGGGTTACTCTGACCCATTAGAGAGATGTGATTCCAAAGAAAGAGAAAGTAGCTCACTCAGTGCACCTGGTGACTTCAGCCCAACGGATGCTATGACTTAAAGCAAGTTTTTGATGCTTGAATTGTACATTGAAATTTCCAATGCTACCATAGTCATGAAAAAGATCGAAATTGACAGACTTGTAATTCCTGTGAAGAAGGATTATCCTCATAGATAAGGACAGTTCAAGTAGATCACAACATTAGCCAGCTCTTTGTTATGGATGCTTAGATCCAAGGATGCAAACATTTTGTAACAAGATATGTTACTAGCCATGTCTGGTAACACAGTGTAACAGGGAACTTTACAATTCAGCCTGTGGTCAGAGCTCGAACTGGGCATTTTAGCGCTCTGCCTAAACAATCATATTTGTGCCTTGTATGGGTTTTTTTTCCCCCAGATGATTTGCGTTAGGATCATCTAGACTAATGATAGTTAAAGTTAAGATTTGGTTAATTGTAATAAAACTCAGGGACAGGTCATGGGCAATCAACAAGTTTCACGGAAGCCTGTGACCGGTCTCTGAATTTTACTAAAAATAACTGTGAAAAAATGGGGAAAGGGAGAGAAGCACCCAGTGCTGCTGTGTCTCAGGGTCCTCCCGGTACCCATGGTAGCTGGGAGATCCGGAGTACCCCCACCACCTACAGTAGCTAAGAGTACCAGGGTTCCACCCCCCACCCACCATCTGCAGTGGCTTAAGAGCTGTGGAGAATAGCAAATAAGGCAGGCAACCAGCTTGGCTTAACAGTGAAATCTTTGGTGAGCTTAGACACAAAAAGGAATCTTACAAGAAGTGGAAACTTGGACAGATGAGTAGGGAGGAGTCTAAAAATATTGCTAGAGCATCCAGGGGTGTAATCAGGAAGGCCAAAACACACCTGGAGTTGCAGCTAGCAAAGGATGTGAATGGTAAGAAGAAGGGTTTCTACAGGTATGTTAGCAACAAGAAAAAGTTCCGGGAAAGTGTGAGACCCTTCATGAATGGGGGAGGCAACCTAGTGACAGATGAAGTGGAAAAAGCTGAAGTACTCAATGCTTTTTTTGCCTCGGTCTTCACAGGCAAGGTCAGCTCCCACACTGCTGTCCTGGGGAACACAGTATGGGGAGGAGGTGAGCAGCCCTGAGTGGTGGAAGAAGAGGTTAAGGACTATTTAGAAAAGCTGGACAGGCACAAGTCCATGGGTCCAGATCGAATGCATTGTGAAATGGTGATTGTGAAATGGGATCGTGCTGTGCTTCAGTGTGTGCCAATGCCCTGGTCACGGTGGCGAGATGGACACAGAGAAGGGTGTGAGGAACAGACTGGCTGGGTCACAGCCCTGAATGCGACAAGCACAGGTCACAATGGACATGCGTCTTTGCCAGTGGATACCCCACCAGCAGCCCCAATGCAGCTCTGCACCCACTGGTCTCTTCACCTGGACAGTCAATGGCCTATATTTTTAGCTGACTTGGCACAAGTGAAAATTGTTCCGAGCCCAAAATTAGAGGCCTTTGAAAAGAGAAGCCCGGGTATGCCCAGCATCGTGGGCCAGGCCGTGCTGCAGGTGTCGGCTCCCTGGCGTGTGAGTGTACCTTGCTGGCCAGGTAATGGAGCGTGATCCCAGTGAGTCGCAGGGAGGCTCCTTACCCTGTTCTCTGGAACAAGGATTGAATCAGGCTGGGGCAGGAAGAAGGAAGGGCAGGTCCCAGTCACAGGACCACACAGCTAAAGGAGGGAGCCGGGCGTGTTTCACCCCTGCTGAGTGCTGATAAAAACATGCCCTGTGCCGGGCTTTGCTCTCGGACACCCTCTAGCTGCCCCTCACCCCTGAGCTCAACCCTGGCTCCACCACCCTCCTCCTTGGCCCCCTTCTTCCCCTGCCTCCTGATGTGTGATCCCCATGCAGTCAGTTACTGCCCCCAGCTCAGACCCTGCCCATCCCCCCCAATTTGCCCCCGTTAACCATTTTAATTGCCAGCCAGCGCAGCAGCGTCAGCAGATGTTACTGAGCAATGAGCACACACATGAGGAGCCAAGCAGCGCTCAGCACCCGGCCTGCCAGCCGCCCCGTTAGCATCCTAGTGCCAGGGAGCGTGCTATTGCCTGGGGCCGTTGGCTTACGATCCTGTGGGCACGGGGGGGCTTGGAAGATATCTTTATGAAGATATTGAACAAAAACGGTCCGAGGACCGACCCTTGGGGCACTCCACTTCATACCGGCTGCTCCTGGATGGAGAGATCCTGACATAAAAAAGCACGGCTTCCTTTCGCTCTCTTCCATGCTCCCCTTGACCCATCAGCAAACCAGATCTAAGCAGCCCTTTGAGACGGCATTGGGGATCCAAGTGCAGGTCCAATGTTAGGTCAAGCTGTACTCACCACGGAGTAAGATTCACCCCTGGGCAGACGGCCATCACAAAGGCCCATGTTTGAAAGTTTAATATTGGACTACAGTTGTTCATTGGCATCATACAATCCCCCAGCCAAATGGTGAATTTAAGACGTAAGGTCCTGACAAGAAACACGCTGGAGGCAAGGGAATGTTTCCCATGAATTTCGCAGAGAATTGGGTCTGACCCAATGGGAATGCGGGTGGTGAGAATGCAGAAAAATGGCTCCCTCCTTTCTGACAAGGTGAGAATGAACAGCCCGATGTCCCTAACCACGACCAGCATGAATTGAAAGGAACAAACTGGATTCCTTTCATGACACCCACTTGTGCTACTTGTGGTAATTTAGAGACTACACCTGAGAGACAAATTAGTCTCGAAGGTGCCACAAGGACTCCTCGTTGTTTTGCTGATGCAGACAAACACGGCTACCCCTCTGAAATCTGCCACTTGTGATACAGATGCCACTCAGAGTCACCCAGACATTCATTCCCATTGTAGCACCAATGAATTCAATGGAATGGCATGAGGAATGCAGTTGGCCCGTACCATTTGAAGATGAAAGATGAAGACTGCAATCTGCACGTCACGCCCTCTCAGGCTCAGAATAACCTAATAATCACAATCCCAGGGGAAAAGAGCTGCATCCAAAGGAGGATTTTGCAAGGGAATAAAGTTTGTTTGGTAACTAATTAGGATCGCCTCCACAAATAGCATCGCAGACCCTCCAGGCAGTCCTAGGAACTGTATAAAAGCGCTCACCACTCAGGGATTTTCCTAAATCTTCTACAGACTTCATCTCCTCAGTGAACTGGGTAAGTCCAATTCAGCTCAATCGATTTTGAACTCTAGAGAGTTTAGAAAGTCATTTTGCCATATTAGGAAGAAACTTTCCCAGGTTAGTCCAGAAAGAACCAATTCAGTGGTCTTTTACTTTCTTCTCAAGCAGCTGTTACTCCTCTCTCTTGGAGACAGGAGAATGGATTAAGCTGACAAGTGGTGAGATCCAGTGTAGCAATTCTTGTGTTCTTCTCAGGAGAAATACACATTGAAGGTGCTTCTCCTCAGATGACGTAATTTAGTGTCACTCCATGAAAGTCAGTGAACCTGAAGCCCAGCTGAGGAGCTTGTCCTTAGTGATTTGTTTGGAGAAAAGTAAAGTTTTCTCTTTATTCATCGGCAAGTATTGTTGACTCACAAGCTTTGGAAAATCAAAGAACTACACAGCGATACCAGAATCAACTGGTTTGCATGCAGAGGTTAGTGATTACCATGATCCCAGCCCTGTTCTCTTTGAGTAATGTCTAAAATGGATACAGAATCCCAGGTGTCCAGCATAGAAATCGTGAGCCTTCTTCTAGTCAGTGTTTTTCAGACAAAGCAATTGAGAGGGGCTGAATGGGGCTGGTTGGGAGGGAATTTTAGTGTGAGTGGACAAGAGGTGTAGAAAGAGGATATAGGAAGAAATACATGGCCATGAAGACAGGGACTTCGTCCACTCTTCCTTTCTCTCTTGGGCCACACGAGCTTAGAAGCCTTTCTTCCACCAGCCCTTGTACCTTCTCTTTACTCTAGTCCCTGGTGTGTCTTTCAGGTTTACCTCCATCTCAGAAAGATGATTTTCTCTGGCCTGTGCAATCCAGAATGCGGGGTGGCCCGGCCCAGTCCAGTCACTGGCAGCTACAACGTGCCGTGCGTTAAGCAATGCCCTGACTCCGAAGTGCTGATCAGACCCTCACCGGTTGTCGTGACCCTCTCGGGACCAATTCTCAGCAATTTCCCTCAGCACACTGGAGTGGGAGCCGTAGGAGCACCTGTGGTCAGAGCCTGTTTCGGGGGCTCATTCGGTTTGGGGGGATTGTACGGCTCTGGAGGCCATTATGGAGCATTGTTTGGTTTAGGGGGATACGGTGGTTATGGGTGATTAGGCATATCCCTGGGCGGTTATGGTTCCAGGGGAATATGTGGTTCCGGGGTATCTCGCCATAGACACCTCAGTGGAAGCTGTGGGCCATGTTAAACGCAGCCGGAAGATCCGTGGATGAAGGAAGAACCAGGAATTGAACAGCAAGAAACAGATTCACCCCTGACCTTTTGGGCATGGCTTTCAGAAGTGCTGTGCAAACTTGGCTCCAGTTGAGCTCAGTGGGAGCTGTGTGTGCTCAGCACCTTGGTCTGATAGCCCTGCTGCATTTCTAATGTTACACTTTATGACTCTTTCTGCCAAGGCTTTGCCAGCCAAGTGCTGATTCTCGCTTTCACCTGTGGACTCATTCTGAATAACACGCAGTCTGTTTACCCTAATGCCGCAGTTTAAAGGAATTAGGGTCCTTAAGACAGTCATCAGTTACACTTATTATCATTTTAAGTCCCTTGAGCATGGGAAAAAGAGACCTTGCTGTGAAGGAGAATTAGACCCCGTCTGTTCTCTCCTTTCCATCAATACGTATCCTTAGATTCTCGCTTTGACCTTCTCTGCGGCAGACATTTAATTGAGAAGTTGAGTAGTCCTCTGCTTCTGTATTGCATTGTCTCACTTCCCACCGACGGAGGGAATAAAAGTCACTGAAAATGGTTGCGAAGGGGACTTGTTTGTCCACCTCTGCAGCTGCAAAAAAAAAAAGCAGATCTTGTGTGAAATACGTCCCATTGGGGTGGGTGATCGGTCCCAGCCTTTCTTGAAAAACTGAAATTACGTCCTTTCTGCTCTCGTATTTTTCCTGTACCTGTGTATTGCAAATGTCACTCGCCTTAAAAACTCTGATGCATCATCATATCCGTCTTCTGATTCTCCTTGTTCCTTACTCCTTCTTTCAACATTGCCCTAGACACAATTCATCCCTGAAGAGCCAGCAGCATCAGGCCCTTCTCCAGAGGTGACTTTTTAAAGCCCTGGAGCGATAGGAGAATTCAGCCTTTGAAGTAGTTTACAGCATTCTGTTGGGTTTCTGTACTGGGGTGGAGTTCCACCTTGCATTACGTGTTTTAACAAAGTAATGTTAACTCAACCTCATGAGAGGTGTAAATTCAACCAGCTCTCCTCCTTGACTTGACCAACTTTACACTCACTTTGCAATGCTGGAGATGAGCTGACAAAATTTAGGGCAACGGGGCAAAAACAGTTCAGCTTCACATTGAGATGTTGGATTTCATTGCACCAAGAAAACTCAGTTCAATTCATCTTCTTCTGACTCTTTGCCCACATGTGTTCATCTACTGGCCAACAGAAACCCCCATTCCTTGGTGAAATGACAGGACCAAAAGTTGATTTCACAAGGATGTTGCAAACACAACTGACTGCCTCACTTCTGCCCACCTCAGTTCTCCCCTTAGACAAAAACGAAACTACACCAAAGTCATCTACAGGTGGCATGAAAGACAGCGGAGGAAATAATTAAGGAATCAATTTCCAGACACCTAGAAGATAAGAAGGTGATAAGTAACAGCATGGATATATCAAAAACAAGATCTGTGAAAACGACCTAATTGATTTCTTTTACAGATTAAAAAGCCTTGTGGATAGTGGGCACGCAGTAGATGTGGTCTATCTTAATTTTTAGTGAGTTTTTTGATACCCTCTTGCCGGACCTTCTCATAAACAAACGAGGAAAATACATCTTAGATGGTGCTAGGATAAGGTGGGTGCATAACTGGTTGAAAACCATTCCGAGAGAGTATTTAGCAGGGGTCTACCCTCCAACTGGAAGGGCACATCAAGTTGCGTCCTACAGGGATCAGTTCTAGATCCCATTCTGCTCAATATCTTCATCAGCGATTTAGATCATAGCACAGAGAGTACACTTATAAAGTTTGCAGATGACACCGAGCTGGGAAGAGACTCAAGTGCTGTGGAGGATAGCAATAGGCCCACCTCAACTCCCGAGGCCTCCGAGGAGCTCCCTGGAGCATGCAACCCTGCTCCATTGGACACTCGCATGGTTCACTGCACCCGAAGGAACAGCCCAGCCCTCCTTACCAGCTCCACCTGACATCAGGGCACCGCTTCACACACAGCCCTTAGGCATGTTCAGAGTGAAAACAAGCAGAGTTTATTTAACAAAGAGAGTCAAATGGTAGCAAATAGGAATACTGGAAACCAATGGTTACGTATCAGATGAAAGCAGAACTCGCATTGTAAAACCTGGACGTATGTAACTAACGCTCAGCCGGAGCCCTTGCAATGTTCTGCAGCCAGGCCTAGCTGTGCTCTTTTTTTCATGAGAGAAGCCATGCTATCAGCTTGTCTCCTCGGGGAAGGATGCTGTGGGGAGGGGTAACCTCTGCCCCCCAGGGATGCTCCAACGCTCCATGGTCTTTACTCATAAACAGGATGCTGCCCTGCTGGTTGTTGGGTTTTATTCCAGTGTGCCTCTTCCTTGTCAATTTAACAAGCTCTTGATCCGCATTCGGCTCCGTCTGTGGAGAGTCCTCCTTTGTGAAGGTTTCAGAGTAGCAGCCGTCTTAGTCTGTATCCGCAAGAAGAAAAGGAGGACTTGTGGCACCTTAGAGACTAACAAATTTATCTGAGCATAAGCTTTCAAGAGCTACAGCTCACTTTATTGGATGCATGCAGTGGAAAAATTTGTGAAGCAGACAATACCCAATACACACAAAACCAGCTTGAGAGCGACAGAGGCAGGTCTCTTCCCTCCTGCCTGACAGGAGCAAATTCATCCCCTTGCATGAGCTACCTTAACTCCCAGACATTAAGCACATGATTTCCAGTACAGATACATCATTATCTGTGTAATGATCAAACAATTAAACATAATCTCTCCATACACTTTGCAATGATTGTGATGACCAGCGGGCTCTTGGCTCTGGGCAGAGTCCTCACATGCCACCCTTTGTAAACTTAACCTGTACACGTCCGACCCAGGATATCCCTGTGAAATGCCAGCAACTCTGTGCCTTCTATGGGTCCTGGCTCACACCTCACCCCGTGCCCTGACTCTGTGGACTCTTCCACTGGCTAATCCGTATGTGTCAGCTTGGAACCCTCCTGCCCGGACACTGCATCTCCCACCACATTCTCTTTGCCTTTAATATGGACAATTTCCATATCATATTCCTGCAGCGCTGTGCTCCAGGGCATCAGTCTGGAGTTGGTAACTTTTCTGCTGTGTAGCCATACCAAAGGAGAATGATCTGGAAGGGTCTCCCTTGGGAGCTTGTTCCAATACTCAACTATCCTTGTAGTTAGCAAGTTTTTCCTAATATCTCACCTAAATCTCCCTTGCTGCAGATTAAGGTTGTGTCATCAGATGTCACCGGAGTGGTGCTCTGCTCTTGTCCAATGTTGATAACAGTCTGCTGTGTGCGTGTGTTTCCTGTGTATGCTGCCCCGGCTCTGCAGATCGCTGACACAGCGGACCCCAAGAGAACCCCCAGTGACCACAGACTCCGATAAGGTACAAAGGCACCGGGCCAGGTTTATTGTCAAACGAAGCACAGGAATATTTCTCCGCAGACTCTTTCTTGGGACATGATGGTTCGAACAAACAACTCTATCCATCATATTATCCTTTTGACCCTGTCTTTTAGGAGGGGTAAGCCTGTTCCTTATTATCTCTGTGGAATGTGTTCATACCGGACTGTTCTGGTGCCATCCTGGCCCATGTTTATCCTATTAGTGCTTAATACCCTTTAGATATGTGTATATGTCCAATTAGCAGCCTTCCTCTTGCCAACTTCTGTGAGCAGGGCCTTCCTCTGTCTTACAGCTGAACTTTGCTTTATGTTAGCAGAGTCTTGACCGTTACTTTAGTTCTGGCCTCGGGCCTCATACCAAGCCTCTGATACCAAGGGTTTATGTTTCAGGGACTCATCTTACTACAAGTTGTATTGTCCAGGAGAGGGCTGAGCAGTAGAGAAAATCCATTCCTGGGGGAAAATCCAGGACTGGGTCTGTGTGGGCGTCACTCTGCAGTAGAAACAAGGCTGGTAAGAGCTGAGCTGTGCCTGGCTGCAGTTCACACACACCCCAAGCTGGAAGCGACTGACATGCTGGAGCCTGTTGGGGAGCAGTCCAGGACTGGAGGCTGCAGAAGCAGAGCAGTGTGCCGGGCCCCCCAGCTTAGAGCCAGGGTGACACAGCTACTCCCTAGTCTGGACTGTGCCCTGGGTCTGTCACACTCTCAGGGCTTTGTCCTGTTTAGGTACCATTGCTATAGGCTACTCCCAGGGTCTTTTTGACTCAGTGATTACTCCTGTTTCAAGCACGCTTCCCACCTCCTCCTGAACTTGTTTCTGCATTTTCCCTTCAGCCAGGGATGCTCTGCTTAGAGCAGGGAGGGGCCCTGAGGTTTGCATGGAGTGTGCAATCTTGGCCGTTAAACCTGGCGAGGAAAATATCTCTTTGTGGTGCTTTAAAAGGGCCGGAGTTTCCTGCTTTGAGGTGTTAATTACAGGGGAAACTGGGAGGGAAAAGTAATTTCTTTTATTTCAGTTGTACACTTAGAATGTTATTTGATTTTTGCCAACTGTTTTAATTAAATTGTCTCAACAAGTATGAGTCACCGACTTCTCTGTAAATGTGATTGTGGGGAGGAGTCATTTATGTGTTGCTCTTCTCAGTAAGAGAGTTGGGTTTTTGAAAATCGAAATACTTCACGGGGTGGTTGGTTAAGCAGTTTTCTGACAGGCTAAGCGTGATTTCAGCAGAGGACGAGGAAGAGTCTGCACAGATTCCAACTGAAGATTCCTGCAGGAAAGTGGAGGGAAGATGTTGCTTCTGACTCAGCAGACTGTCTAGATGTGGTGATGCGAGACTTTAACTTAGACTCTGGTGAACTCAACCTAAGCTTTTGGGAAATCTGGGTTTCTTCTCACTGTATCTGTGGGGACTGAGTTGTTTAGATTTAATTTGTTTTCTTTATCTATAACTGTGAAGATAAGGTCTGTGGATTATAAAATAGCCATGTTATTTTGTAAAAATTAAATTATTATAATTATTTATTTTTCTTGATGATAAGATTGATAAAGTTAACTACGTTTCATCCCTTTTGTTGACTGGGGGACTTGAACATGGGGAGGTTGACCCTGCGCAATCCTTGCTTAAAATCCTTAGAGACTGAACTCTGCGTCTCCAGCTTCGTCTCCAGCTTCGTCTCCAGCTGCTTTTCTGTGAGGGGGGCGGGTTTTGACACTAGAGAAGGGCAATGAAGTGAACTCTAGCCCAGGAGAACACCCAACGCCCAAATGCCGCAGCCGCCTCCACTGACAAGAGCGCCCTCCGGCGCCCTGCACGCTGGCCCCACCTGGATCCAGAGGCACTGCCCAGAGCCCCCGACGAGGCTGCACAGTGCATGGTGCTGATCAGTGCTGGAGGCACCAGTGCAAACACCAAGGTCGCACATCTCGCTGCCCTTGGCAACAGCTGCTCAGGAGCGTTACTGATGATAACGGAGTATTCAGGCAAGTGTATTTGCATGGGACAGAATTTTGGGTCTTGTTTGCACCTTCGAATTTTTGATATTTTTATATTCTTACCAATATGTGTGAACAAAGAACAAAGACACTGTGTGTTACATCTGCCCACAAGCAGATGGCGGGGGGTGGAGGGGCGGAATAAAGAGAGATGAAATGTTTCTGGGTATGGTGAGAGTGTAATATAGGAGTGTACACTTGAAGGACAGTCTTGCCTCCAACTCTTCTCCCGAGACAAGGTCAAGCAGTCTGGAGGGGGAGTGGGGAAGGGAGAGGAAACACTAAAGGGCCAAACAAATGCCTGTCCCTGACCGAAGCACAACCTTACCCCTCCCATTGGGATACAAAAGAGGTGATACTGAAGCCCTTAGACACAAGACCCTCTAAAACGGAAGAAGAGCATAAATGATATGCAGTGCCCTACAATTGAGGAAAGGCATTTTATACTGTTCAGGACAGAAGAAATCCTGGTGAGGGTAAATTTTGCATTTTAAAATCATTCTAATTCTGGCTGAAATTTTAAAATCATTCTAATTCTGGCTGAAAAACTTTGTCGGGGAAGAGTCTTGCAGAATGCCATAGTGTGGTCAAACTTCCAATTAATCCAGTCTCATCCCACAGCTCCTTAACTGTCTGTCTTGTGCTTCTTCCTTTTCTTTATTAGCTGAAGTCACTCACAAGACGCAGTCCTCTCGGCTGCTCATGGATGGAGATGCAATAGCTGATGTTTGTCATTGATTGGAGGATTGGGCCAAAAGAAATCTGATGAGGTTCAACAAGGACAAGTGCAGAGTCCTGCACTTAGGACAGAAGAATCCCATGCACTGCTACAGGCTGGGGACCGATTGGCTAAGCAGCATTTCTGCAGAAAAGGACCTGGGGATTACAGTCAATGAGAAGCTGGATATGAGTCAGCAGTGTGCGCTTGTTGCCAAGAAGGCTAACGGCATATTGGGCTGCATTAGTAAGAGCATTGCAAGCAGATTGAGGGAATTGATTATTCCCCTCTATTCAGCACTGGTGAGGTCACATCTGGAGTACTGTATCCACTTTTGGGCCCCCCACTACAGAAAGGATGTGGACAATTTGGAGAGAGCAATGAAGGGCAATGAAAATGATCGGGGGGGTGGGGCACATGATTTATGAGGAGAGGCTGAGGGAACTGGGCTTGTTTAGTCTGCAGAAGAGAAGAGTGAGGGGGGTTTGGATGGCAGCCTTCAACTACCTGAAGGGAGGTTCCAAAGAGGATGGAGCTCGGCTGTTCTCAGTGGTAGCAGATGACAGAACAAGAAGCATTGGTCTCAAGTTGCAGTGGGGGAGGTCTAGGTTGGATATTAGGAAACACTATTTCACTGGGAGGCTGGTGATGCACTGCAATGGGTTACCTAGGGAGGTGGTGGAATCTCCATCCTGAGATGTTTTTAAGCCCTGGCTTGACAAAGCCCTGGCTGGGATAATTTAGTTGGTGTGGGCTCTGCTTTGAGCAGAGGGTTGGACTAGATGACCTCCTGAGGTCTCTTCCAACCTTAAACTTCTTTGATTCTATGATTTCACTATATATTAGATATGAGCAGCTATGGGTGGAGGTACAGAGTATGCACAGAAAGATACACTGCAAACAAGGTTTTCTCTCACCCAGGTTGGTTAAAGTGCATTTTTTTCAATCTGAAGATGATAGAACTGTCCTCCTTTACACTGGCTCAGCATCTACCCGTCAACTTTAAAATATATGTAAAAGGGAAATGTAAAAGTACATTGAACAAAAATCAAAGAGCCCCAATTTCAAAGGCCAGGAATCACAAACTGAGGACTGGAGTGACATCTGAGACCTTGACATGCATTTTTAAAGTGAAGCCAATCTTCAGTATTGGAACCTCTAATGATGGTTATAATAAATCCAATGAAGTGAGCTGTAGCTCCTGAAAGCTTATGCTCAAATAAATTGTTTAGTCTCTAAGGTGCCACAAGTACTCCTTTTCTTTTTGACTTCCTGAGGAAACTACAATCCATCGGTGATCTTCCTGAAAACACCATCCTGGCCACAATGGATGTGGAAGCCCTCTACACCAACATTCCACACAAAGATGGACTACAAGCCGTCAGGAATAGTATCCTCGATAATGTCACGGCAAACCTGGTGGCTGAACTTTGTGACTTTGTCCTCACCCATAACTATTTCACATTTGGGGACAATGTATACCTTCAAATCAGCAGCATTGCCATGGGTACCCACATGGCCCCACAGTATGCCAACATTTTTATGGCTGACTTAGAACATCGTTTCCTCAGCTCTCGGTCCCTAATGCCCCTACTCTACTTGCGCTACACTGATGACATCTTCATCATCTGGACCCATGGAAAAGAAGCCCTTGAGGAATTCCACCAGGATTTCAACAATTTCCATCCCGCTATCAACCTCAGCCTGGACCAGTCCACACAAGAGATCCACTTCCTGGACACTATGGTGCTAATAAGCGATGGTCACATAAACAGCACCCTATACCCGAAACCTACTGACCGCTATGCCTACCTACATGCCTCCAGCTTTCATCCAGGACACACCACACAATCCATTGTCTACAGCCAAGCTCTACGATACAACCGCATTTGCTCCAACCCCTCAGACAGAGACAAACACCTACAAGATCTCTATCAAGCATTCTTACAACTACAATACCCAACTGCTGAAGTGAAGAAACAGATTGACAGAGCCAGAAGAGTACCCAAAAATTACCTACTACAGGACAGGCCCAACAAAGAAAATAACAGAACGCCCCTAGCCATCACGTTCAGCCTCCAACTAAAACCTCTCCAGCGCATCATCAGGGATCTACAACCTACCCATCACTCTCACAGATCTTGGGAGACAGGCCAGTCCTTGCTTACAGACAGCCCCCCAACCTGAAGCAAATACTCACCAGCAACCACACACCACACAACAGAACCACTAACCCAGGAACCTATCCTTGCAACAAAGCCTGTTGCCAACTGTGCCCACATATCTATTCAGGAGACACCATCACAGGGCCTAATCACATCAGCCACACTATCAGAGGCTCGTTCACCTGCACATCTACCAATGTGATATATGCCATCATGTGCCGGCAATGCCCCTCTGCCATGTATATTGGGCAAACTGGACAGTCTCTGCGTAAAAGAATAAATGGACACAAATCAGATGTCAAGAATTATAACATTCAAAAACCAGTTGGAGAACACTTCAATCTCTCTGGTCACTCATTTACAGACCTGAAAGTGGAAATTCTTCAATAAAAAAAACTTCAAAAACAGACTCCAACGAGAGACTGCTGAATTGGACTTAATTTGCAAACTGGATACAGTTAACTTAGGCTTGAATAGACACTGGGAGTGGATGGGTCATTACATACAGTAAAACTATTTCCCCATTTTATTCCCCCCTCCACCCCCCCACTGTTCCTCAGACGTTCTTGTCAACTGCTGGAAATGGCCCACCTTGAGTATCACTACAAAAGGTTTTTCCCCCCCTGCTCTCCTGCTGGTAATAGCTCACCTTACCTGATCACTCTCGTTACAGTGTGTATGGTAACACCCATTGTTTCATGTTCTCTGTGTATATAAATCTCCTCACTGTATTTTCCACTGAATGCATCCGATGAAGTGAGCTGTAGCTCACGAAAGCTCATGCTCAAATAAATTGGTTAGTCTCTAAGATGCCACAAGTCCTCCTGTTCTTTTTGCGGATACAGACTAACACGGCTGTTACTCTGAAACCTGTTTATGAGTAAAGACCATGGAGCGTTGGAGCATCCCTGGGGGGCAGAGGTTAACCCCCACCCCCCGCACCCTTCACCGAGGAGACAAGCTGATAGCGTCGCTTCCCTCATGAAAAACAGAGCACAGCTAGGCCTGGCTGCAGAACACTGCAAGGACTCTGGGTGAGCGTGAGTTAAATACATCCAGGTTTTACAATGTGAGTTCTGCTTTTAATTGATATGTAACCATTGGTTTCCAGTATTCCTATTTGCTATAATTTGACTCTCTTTGTTGAATAAACTCTGCTTTTTTTCACTCTAAACATGCCTAAGGGCTGTGTGTGAAACGGTCCCGTGATCTCAGGTGGAGCTGGACTTTTCCTTCAGGAGCAGTGAAACATACGAGTGTCCAGTGAAGCAGGGCTGGATGCTCTAGGGAGCCTCTTGGAGGGCTCGGGGGTTGAGGTGGGCCTGTTGCTAACCAGCAGTGGGACAGCGAAGCTTGTGTAGGCTATAATGGGAGGACTTGTGTTGCCCACGGCAGAGGAGGTAGGGAGCTGACCCATGGCCAGGTACAGTCATGGCTTCCCTACTTTAGTGTATGTTGTGCTCAGTTCTGGTGTCTGCACTTCAAAAAAGATGTTGAAAAATTGGAGAAGGTTCAGAAAAGAGCGAGGAAAAGGATCTGAGCTCTGGACAACCTGTCTTATAGAGAAAAGGAGTACTTGTGGCACCTTAGAGACTTGAGCATGCTCAAATAAATTGGTTAGTCTCTAAGGTGCCACAAGTACTCCTTTTCTTTTTGCGAATACAGACTAACACGGCTGCTACTCTGAAACCTGTCTTATAGAGAGAGACTATGGAAACTCGTTCACTTTAATTTATCTGAGGGTAGGTTCAGAGGGACTTGACCATGGTCTGCAAGTACTCACATGGGGAAGAGATTTCTGATTGCCTACTTCTTTAAGCTGGCAGACAAAAGCAAAACCTGATGGCAGACAAATTCAGACTAGAAATAGGATGCCATGTTTTCACAGTGAGGGTAATTAACCAATGAAACAGCTGAGCTAGGGAAGTGGTGGGTCAAGCCTGGCTGCCTTTCTAAAGGATATGCACTAGCTCAATCAGGAGTTCTGGGCATGATGCAAAAATGACTGCATGAGGTTCCCTAGCATGTGTTAGATGGGAGATCAGGCTGGGTCATCAGAATGGTCCCTTCTGGCCTTAATATCTATGAATCTATGGGAGTGGTGAATTGTCTCCCAGGGAAGGGGTGGGAGTTCGCTCACTTGTGATATTTACAACTTAGACTGAAACAACACTCCAGACAGAGCTGTCTGCTCTCTAACATCTGGGCCTATGTAACCCCACCACTTAGTGAGCTAGAGCAGGTCCTCCCTCCCCAGAACCCCCCAGGGTGGTTTGTGCCACACCCAGTGTTTGTTCTTGTGTTTAATTTCCCCACAGAAATGGGGATGTGGTTATCATAACCACATCTGTATATATATATAGATATAGATATATACTGTCTGTAATGAACTAGTTAGAGTGTGTGTGTGTGTGTGTGTGTGATACAGACCATAGAGAGAGCATTGCCCTCTAATGGACAGAATCACACAATGATGTGTGGTGAGCCCTAGAAAGAGGACGGTTACTGGGAATTCTCCTGTAACTCAAGTTTGCAGAGGAAAGAGCTGCAGGATGTAATGTGCACATCAGATCATGTGGAGGTAAGAACAAACTGACTGTCAAAAACAGAGGAAAAATATCAAATCAAATCAAATCCTTTAAATTTAGGACTGAATCTTGCACAGACACTCTGTGATTCTTAACAATGGGAAGGGTTTGGGGTTTTTCAATTGTTTTTCCATTCTCGAGTTGCAGGTGTTGGTTTCTTCATGCTTCAGAAATCAATGCTTGGATTTTCAGAGCAAGACATGCATTAGGGACAGTAGATCCGGTTGAGTTTAGTTGGAACTTGGGCACTCAGATCCCTTAGGGAGCTCTGAAAAATCTCACCTCCAGTTTTTAATTCAGGATTTAGGAAGAAATTTCCTAAATTTCCTCTATAAAGGACTAATTCATCGTTCCTCTGCTTTCTTCTGAAGGTGCTGGTGAGTGACTCACTGAGACAGGATACGGCATTAGATGGGCCACTCGTCTCTTACAGCCTGGCAACTGCTACCTTCTCATGCGCAGGAGTAATTCTCGGGGCAGATCCTCGTCTGGCCTAACTTAGTGTATCTCCAGCAAAGCCAGTGGAGCAGCGCAGATTTACACTGGGGGAGGAGGTGGGGTTTTATTTTGTCTGTATCTAAAAATTCTGCCTTTGTTATTTCCTCAGCAAGTGTTGGTGACTCGCTGAAGTTTCCAAACCAAAGCCCCGCCTTGTGATGCTGGACTGAAGTCGTTTGTCAGTAGAGGTTACAGCCTAACAAGGAAACTAGCGCTGTTAATGCTATCCCAGCCATGTTCTATGTGATATTTTTTTAATGGTCTGGAAATCCCAAGCATTAATGGTAAATATTTAATATCTATTTAAACTTCTTAGAGACAGTATTTTTTAGGACAAAACGAATAATAAGTATTCAAAAGAGCTGGTTAGGTCCCTTTCTTTCTTTCTTTCTTTCTTTCTTTCTTTCTTTCTTTCTTTCTTTCTTTCTTTCTTTCTTTCCAATTTTAAACTTTCAAACTGAGTCTTAATTCGGTTTCAAGTGCTCTATGGGATATTGTGATGGCCGTCTGCCCAGGGGTGAATCTTACCCTGTGGTGAATAATACTTGTCCTAACATTGGACCTCCACTTGGGTCACCAATGAGGCCTCAAAGGGATGCCTAGATCAGATTTGCTCATGGGTCAAGGGGAGGGACGGCGGAGAGCGAAAGGAAGCAGTGCTCTTTTATGTCAAGATCTCTCCATCCAGGAGCAGCCAAGAAAAGGACGTCTTGTGAGACAGCACAGCTGACGGAGCCCAGCAATGAGCGGAGGAGAGAGGAAAATCACACATTCTTGAGGAAGGAGGAGATGGCTGTGGGATGGGATTTGACATTAACTTTGACCAGCCATACGGCATGTTGCAGAAAACATTCGTGCCAAAACCAGCATTCTGTGTAAAGTGTAACAGATATCCGCGAGGGTGGGTTCCATGTCCAGGGAATGAGGCGGAGAAGTCTTCCTTTGATTATGAGGCCCTGCACCTCTGTGGAGTTGAAGCAAACGTGGTGATTGACACCAAGGGGACACCTTCATTTTCCAATTAAAATGTTGCCCTCCCCTGGACTCTCCCCAATTTGTCTACATCCTTTCTGTAGTGGGAGCCCCAAAACTGGACGCAATACTCCAAATGTGGCCTCAACAGTGCCAAATAGAGGGGAATAATCACTTCCCTCAATCTGCTGGCAATGCTCCTACTAATGCAGCCCAAAATGCTGTTAACTTTCTGGGCAACAAGGGCACACTGCTGAATCATATCCAGCTTCTCATCCACTGTAGTCCCCAGGTCCTTTTCTGCAGAACTGCTGCTTAACCAGTCGGTCCCCAGCCTGTAGCCGTGCATGGGATTCTTCTGTCCTAAGTGCAGGACTCTGCACTTGTCCTTGTTGAACCTCATCAGATTTCTTTTGGCCCAATCCCCCAGTCAATGGGAAACATCAGCTACTGCATCTCCATCCATGAGCAGCCGAGAGGACTGCGTCTTGTGAGTGACTTCAGCTAATAAAGAAAAGGAAGAAGCACAAGACTGACAGTTAAGGAGCTGTGGGATGAGACTGGATTAATTGGAAATCTGACCACCCTAGGGCATTCTGCAAGACCCTTCTCTGACAAAGTTTTTTAGCCAGAATTAGAATGATTTTAAAGGGCAAAATTTACCCTCACCAGTGTTTTGTTGAACCTAAACAGCATAAAATGACTTCCCTCAATTGTAGGACACAGAATATCACTCAAGTCTATTGAACTGGACTGATGTACACTAGTTGAGCATCCTTTACAAAGCAATGTTTGTTAATGAAAGGGAAATGCAAAGCTTTTTTGAATGAAAAACCGAACAGATCCAAATTTGGAGGCGAGGAATCATGAACTGATGATTGGAACGACATCAGAAATCATAACATGCATTTGTAAAGTTCATCTCATCCAGGATGCACTGTCCTGAGATGTGGGGTTCCACGACCACCACTCCCAAGAGAAGGAGGCGGGTGGTAGTGGTCGGGGACTCTCTACTCCGGGGGACTGAGTCATCTATCTGCCGCCCTGACCGGAAAAACCGAGAAGTTTGCTGCTTGCCGGGGGCTAAGATTTGTGATGTGACGGAGAGACTGCCAAGACTCATCAAGCCCTCGGATCGCTACCCCTTCCTGCTTCTCCATGTGGGCACCAATGATACTGCCAAGAATGACCTTGAGCAGATCACTGCGGACTACGTGGCTCTGGGAAGAAGGATAAAGGAGTTTGAGGTACAAGTGGTGTTCTCGTCCATCCTCCCCGTGGAAGGAAAAGGCCTGGGTAGGGACCGTCGAATCGTGGAAGTCAACGAATGGCTACGCAGGTGGTGTCGGAGAGAAGGCTTTGGATTCTTTGACCATGGGATGGTGTTCCATGAAGGAGGAGTGCTGGGCAGAGACGGGCTCCATCTTATGAAGAGAGGGAAGAGCATCTTTGCGAGCAGGCTGGCTAACCTAGTGAGGAGGGCTTTAAACTAGGTTCACCGGGGGAAGGAGACCAAAGCCCCGAGGTAAGTGGGGAAGCGGGATATGGGGAGGAAGCACAGGCAGGAACATCTGTGAGGGGAGGGCTCCTGCCTCATACTGAGAATGAGGAGCGATCAGCAGGTTATCTCAAGTGCTTATATACGAATGCACAAAGCCTTGGAAACAAGCAGGGAGAACTGGAGGTCCTGGTGATGTCAAGGAATTATGATGTGATTGGAATAACAGAGACTTGGTGGGATAACTCACATGACTGGAGTACTGTCATGGATGGTTATAAACTGTTCAGGAAGGACAGGCAGGGCAGAAAAGGTGAGGGAGTAGCACTGTATGTAAGGGAGCAGTATGACTGCTCAGAGCTCCGGTATGAAACTGCAGAAAAACCTGAGTTTCTCTGGATTAAGTTTAGAAGTGTGAGCAACAAGAGTGATGTAGGGGTGGGAGTCTGCTATAGACCACCGGACCAGGGGGATGAGGTGGATGAGGATTTCTTCCGGCAACTCGCAGAAGCTACTAGATCGCATGCCCTGGTTCTCATGGGTGACTTTAATTTTCCTAATATCTGCTGGGAGAGCAATACAGCGGTGCACAGACAATCCAGGAAGTTTTTGGAAAGCGTAGGGGACAATTTCCTGGTGCAAGTGCTAGAGGAGCCAACTAGGGGGGGAGCTTTTCTTGACCTGCTGCTCACAAACCGGGAAGAATTAGTGGGGGAAGCAAAAGTGGATGGGAATCTGGGAGGCAGTGACCATGAGTTGGTTGAGTTCAGGATCCTGACACAGGGAAGAAAGGTAAGCAGCAGGATACGGACCCTGGACTTCAGGAAAGCAGACTTCGACTCCCTCAGGGAATGGATGGGTAGGATCCCTGGGGGACTAACATGAAGGGGAAAGGAGTCCAGGAGAGCTGGCTGTATTTCAAGGAATCCCTGTTGAGGTTACAGGGACAAACCATCCCGATGTGTCGAAAGAATAGTAAATATGGCAGGCGACCAGCTTGGCTTAACAGTGAAATCCTAGCGGATCTTAACCATAAAAAAGAAGCTTACAAGAAGTGGAAGGTTGGACGTATGACCAGGGAAGAGTATAAAAATATTGCTCGGGCATGTAGGAATGAAATCAGGAGGGCCAAATCGCACCTGGAGCTGCAGCTAGCGAGAGATGTTAAGAGTAACAAGAAGGCTTTCTTCAGGTATGTTGGCAACAAGAAGAAAGCCAAGGAAAGTGTGGGCCCCTTAATGAATGAGGGAGGCAACCTAGTGACAGAGGAGGTGGAAAAAGCTAATGTACTCAATGCTTTTTTTGCCTCTGTCTTCACTAACAAGGTCAGCTCCCAGACTGCTGCGCTGGGCATCACAACATGGGGAATAGATGGCCAGCCCTCTGTGGAGAAAGAAGTGGTTAGGGACTATTTAGAAAAGCTGGACATGCACAAGTCCATGGGGCCAGACGAGTTGCATCCGAGAGTGCTAAAGGAACTGGCGGCTGTGATTGCAGAGCCATTGGCCATTATCTTTGAAAACTCGTGGCGAACGGGAGAAGTCCCGGATGACTGGAAAAAGGCTAATGTAGTGCCCATCTTTAAAAAAGGGAAGAAGGAGGATCCTGGGAACTACTGGCCAGTCAGCCTCACCTCAGTCCCCGGAAAAATCATGGAGCAGGTCCTCAAAGAATCAATCCTGAAGCACTTACATGAGCGGAAAGTGATCAGGAACAGTCAGCATGGATTCACCAAGGGAAGGTCATGCCTGACTAATCTAATCGCCTTCTATGATGAGATTACTGGTTCTGTGGATGAAGGGAAAGCAGTGGATGTATTGTTTCTTGACTTTAGCAAAGCTTTTGACACGGTCTCCCACAGTATTCTTGTCAGCAAGTTAAAGAAGTATGGGCTGGATGAATGCACTATAAGGTGGGTAGAAAGGTGGCTAGATTGTCGGGCTCAACGGGTAGTGATCAATGGCTCCATGTCTAGTTGGCAGCCGGTGTCAAGTGGAGTGCCCCAGAGGTTGGTCCTGGGGCCGGTTTTGTTCAATATCTTCATAAATGATCTGGAGGATGGTGTGGATTGCACTCTAAGCGAATTTGCGGATGATACTAAACTGGGAGGAGTGGTAGATACGCTGGAGGGAAGGAATAGGATACAGAGGGACCTAGACAAATTGGAGGATTGGGCCAAAAGAAATCTGATGAGGTTCAATAAGGATAAGTGCAGGGTCCTGCACTTAGGACGGAAGAACCCAATGCACAGCTACAGACTAGGGACCGAATGGCTAGGCAGCAGTTCTGCAGAAAAGGACCTAGGGGTGACAGTGGACGAGAAGCTGGATATGAGTCAGCAGTGTGCCCTTGTTGCCAAGAAGGCCAATGGCATTTTGGGATGTATAAGTAGGGGCATAGCGAGCAGATCGAGGGACGTGATCGTCCCCCTCTATTCGACATTGGTGAGGCCTCATCTGGAGTACTGTGTCCAGTTTTGGGCCCCACACTACAAGAAGGATGTGGATAAATTGGAAAGAGTCCAGCGAAGGGCAACAAAAATGATTAGGGGTCTGGAACACATGACTTATGAGGAGAGGCTGAGGGAAGTGGGATTGTTTAGTCTGCAGAAGAGAAGAATGAGGGGGGATTTGATAGCTGCTTTCAACTACCTGAGAGGTGGTTCCAGAGAGGATGGTTCTAGACTATTCTCAGTGGTGGAAGAGGACAGAACAAGGAGTAATGGTCTCAAGTTGCAGTGGGGGAGCTTTAGGTTGGATATTAGGAAAAAGTTTTTCACTAGGAGGGGGATGAAACACTGGAATGTGTTGCCTAGGGAGGTGGTGGAATCTCCTTCCTTAGAAGTTTTTAAGGTCAGGCTTGACAAAGCCCTGGCTGGGATGATTTAATTGGGGATTGGTCCTGCTTTTGAGCAGGGGGTTGGACTAGATGACCTCCTGAGGTCCCTTCCAACCCTGATATTCTATGATTCTATGATTCTATGATTTCTCAAATGCGGCCACCAAGGGAGTTTTTGCAGCCCTAACAGCCTCCGAAGCCTGAGCAGTAATTGAGGGCGGGGAAAGCAGCAGTCCCTCCCTGCAGTTTCCAGCTGTTGCTGGTTGTTAAGGGCTTTCCCTTCGCCCTTTCCCTGGTTCCTATCACGCAGACGGAGAGCAGAAGACCAGAAGTCTGAAGTGCCAGCAGTGTGATGATGTTGACTGGGATTAATTCAAGGAAGCATATCCACAGCTCTGCACGCCAGAAGAGCCTTTTTTCCCAGGATCCCAGTCCCCCCCTCTTTAGTAGACATAATTATACCTGTAGTGCACACCCTTGGTCCCTCCTCCTAGAATTTATGCTCTTGTTCCATTTTAGAGGGTCTTGTGTCTAAGGGCTTCAGTATCACCTCTTTTGTATCCCAATGGGAGGGGTAAGGTTGTGCTTCGGTCAGGGACAGGCATTTGTTTGGCCCTTTAGTGTTTCCTATCCCTTCCCCACTCCCCCTCCAGACTGGCTGCTTGACCTTGTCTCGGGAGAGGAGTTGGAGGCAGGACTGTCCTTCAAGAGTATGCTTGAATATTACACTCCCATGATTCTCAGCAACATTTTATCTCTCTCTCTTCCACCCCTCCACCCCCCGTCATCTGCTTGTGGGCAGATGTAACACACAGTGTCTTTGTTCTTTGTTGATACATATTGGTCTTTTTTTAAAATGGACTGGAAATCCCAAGCTGTGATAAATGAATGGGGGTGGGTGTAGCTCCCTTTTATGGACACCCAGCCAGCCAGTAGCTGTAACATCCCTCTTAGAAGCTGTTCTCTAATGGCTCTACCTGGAAAGGGTTAAATGGCTCACTGCCTTGCATAGGTAAAGGGAAGTGAGTGGGCACCTGGCCAAAAGAGCCAATGGGAAGGCTAGAACTTTTTTAAATTGAAACAAGACTCCCCCTTTGTCTGTCTGTTGTTGTTCTCGGGGACAGGCAAACAGGGGGCAGCTATGCTGTGAGAAGCTTGGGCCAGGTATGAAAAATCATCAGTATCTTATCTAGAAACTATTCATCTAAAACCCCAGATATGTAATTAGATCAGGAAATGTCTAGGAAGAGGAGATTAGGTTTATCCCTTTTATTTCTTTTTGGCTTTTGGATGCCTCTGTGCTAACCCCAGGTGCTTTTGTTTTGCTTCTAACCTTTAAGCTGGACCTCAAGAAAGCTATTCTTGATGCTTAATCCCTGTGGTTGTTTTTTTTCTAATCTAGCAAAAGCCTAAATTCCCAGATGTATTTTCTTCTTTTTTTATTAATAAAATTTACCTTTTTTAACAACGTAAGTGGACCTTGCTGGTGGCCAGTAGATGCGGACAAAGAGTCAGAAGAAGTTTTAGTTGTGCAATGAAATCCAAAAGTTCAATGTGAAGCTGAACAATTTTTCCCCATTGTCCTAAATTTTGTCAGCTCATCTCCAGCATTGCAAAGTGAGTGCAAAGTTGGTGTCAAGGAGCAGAGCTGGTTGAATGTACCCCCTCTCACTAGGTTGTCATAAAAGACTGCTTCCGAGATGGATGCTACTTGCTACATGTCACTGGAGGTCCCATCAGAGGAGAAGAGAAGAACGTCCTGGAAAAGGAGAATTATTCTAAAAAAGGGGCTGATGACTCCATAATGATGTTTCAGCAGAGCCTCTTTTGGAGAGTTTATTATTCAAAATGCTTTCAAATGACATGCCAGAGATACATTGGTTTAAACATTCATCCTTAGCACCTGGAGGAGCAATAGTGATGGAAATGAATTTTGATTTGGTTTGAGGACTCCACATAAAGCATCCATAACAAACAGTGAGGTTAGAAAAGTTTTCCCAGCATTCGTCTGCATGAATAATCCCTGCTGAAACACCCAAATGCTGGGGAAGCAAGCTCCATAGAACAGGGAGGGTGATTTGTGGAGTGCACTGGGAAGAGCTTTCTAGTGAAGAGCCAGACATTCAAAGTGCTCTAGAAGGAAAGGCATCCTGTCCTGAAAGTTGCTCTGCCATTCAAGGCGTTTGGGGTAGAGTTAACTTTCCTTTGTTAAAACAGGTAATGGAAGTTGGAGCTCCACCCCGGTACAGAATCCCCATATAATGCTGTAAACTATTTCAAGGGCTGAATTCTCCTATCACTCCAGGGCTTCAGAAAGTTACCTCTTGAGAAGTGCCTGATGCTGCTGGCTCTTCAGGGATGAATTGTGTCCAGGGCAATGTTTAAAGAAAGAGGGAGGAACAAGGAGAACCAGAAGACGGATATTATGATGCATCAGAGTTTTTAATGCAAGTGACATTTGCAATACACAGGTACGGGAAAAATACTAGAGCAGAAAGAACATATTTTCAGTTTTTCAAGAAAGGCTGTGAACCATCACCCACCTCAATGGGACGTATTTCACACAAGATGTGCTTTTTTGTTGTTGCGGCTGCAGAGGTGGACAAACAAGTCCCCATTGCAACTATTTTCAGTTCCTTTTATAACCCCAGTCGGTTGGACATGAGACAAAGCAAAACAGAAGCAGAGGACTATGCAGCTTGTTAATTAAACATCTGTGCAGAGAAGGTCAAAGCGAGAATCTAAGGATACGTATTGATGGAAAGGATAGAACAGACAGGGTCTAATTCTCCTTCACAGCAAGGTCTCTTTTTCCCATGCTCAAGGGACTTAAAATGATAATAAATGTAACTGATGCCTCTCTTAAGGCCCCTATTTCCTTTAAACTGCAGAGTTAGTGTAAACAGCCTGTGTGTTATTCAGAATGAGTCCACATGTGACTAAGAGGATCAGCACATGGCTGGGAAAGCATTGCCAGGAGAGTCATAAAGTGTAACGTTAGAAATGCAGCATGGCTATCAGACCCAGGTGCTGAGCACACACAGCTCCCACTGAGCTCAACTGGAGCCATGTTTGCACAGCACTTCTGAAAGCCATGCCCAAAAGGTCAGGGGCGAATCTGGATCTTCCTGTTTAGTTCCTGGTTCTTCCTTCTTCCACGAATATCCCTGGTGGCTTTAGCATGGCCCACAGCTTCCACTGAGGTATCTATGGTGAGATATCCCGGAACCACATATTCCCCCATAACCATAACCACCCAGGTAACCGCCTAATCCCCCATAACCGTAACGGCCACCGTAACCACCGTATCCCCCGAAACCATACAATCCTCCATAATGGCCTCCATAGCCATACAATCCCCCATGACCCAATGAGCCCCCAAAACCGGGTCCGACCACAGGTGCTCCTATGGCTCCCACTCCAGTGTGCTGAGGAAAATTGCTGAGAATTGGTCCTGGGAGGGTCACAACAACCGGTGAGGGTCTGATCACCACTTCGGAGTCAGAGCATTGCCTAACGCACGGCTCGTTGCAGCTGCCAGTGACTGGACTGGGTCGGGCCACTCCACAGTCTGGATAGCAGAGGCTGGAGAAAGTCATCTTTCTGGAATGGAGGTAAACCTGAAACACACAACCGGGATTAGAGTAAAGAGAAGATACAAGGGCTGGTGGAAGAAAGGCTTCAAAGCTCAGTGTGGCTCAAGAGAGAAAGAAAGAGGGGCCTTAGTCCCGGTGTTCATGGCCATGTATTTCTTTCTATATCCTCTTTCTACACCTCCTGTCCACTCGCACTAAACTTCCCTCCCAACCGACCCCCTAGAGCCCCTCTCAATGGCTTTGTCTGAAAAACATAGACTGGAATAAGTGTCACTATTTCTATGCTGGACACCTGGGATTCTGTGTCCATTTTAGACATTTCTCAAAGAGAACACTGTTGGGATCATGGTGATCACTTGCTTTCATTTGAGGATTTAACCTCTGCATGCAAACCAGTTGAGTCTGGTATCGCTGTGTAGTTCTTTGAGTTTCCAAAGCTTGTGAGTCAACAATACTTGCTGATGAATGAACAGAAAACTTTACTTTTCTCCAAACAAATCACTCAGGACAAGCTCCTCAGCTGGGCTTCAGGTTCACTGACTTTCCTGGAGTGACACTAAATTACATCATCTGAGGAGAAGCACCTTCAATGGGTATTTCTCCTGAGAAGAACACAAGAATTGCTACACTAGATCTCACCACTTGTCAGCTTAATCCATTCTCCTGTCTCGAAGAGTGAGGAGTAACAGCTGCTTGAGAAGAAAGTAAAAGACCACTGAATTGGTCCTTTCTGGACTAACCTGGGAAAGTTTCTTCCTAATATGACTAAGTGAAAAATGGCTAAATGAGTTTCTAAAGTTACTGAAAAGATTTCAGTGCCCTATATCTATTTCCAACTAATAGGAAATGTGTTTCCCAATTGCATATGTTGCTCCCAAAATACCCCAAATCATGAATCCACCAGCTCGTGTAACTGAATCACTACACAAGGTAATTATGGAAGAACACCCTGATCCCTAATAAATATCACAGTGAGTCAATGCAAGATTCAGCCTTACATTAAAATAGCCCCTACTATCTACCATCTCTAGAGTTCGAAAGCTGTTTAGTGGAATTGGACTTACCCTGTTCACCAAGGAGATGAAGTACGGAGAAGTGTTTAGAAGAGCCCTGAGTGAGTGCTTTTATACAGTTCCTAGGACTGCCTGAAGGATCTGCGATGCCGTTTGTGGAGGAGGTCCTAATTAGTTACCAAACAAACTTTATTGCCTTGCAAAATTCTCCTTTGGATGAAGCTGTTTGCCTCAGGGGTTGTGATTATTAGGTTAATCTGAGCCTCAGAGGGCGTGACATGCACGTTGCACTCTGCATCTTTCTTTCATCTTCAAATGGTATGGGCCAAATGCATTCCTCCTGCCATTCCGTCGACTTTATTGGTGTTTCAATGAGAATGAATGTCAAGGTGACTCTGAGCAGCATCTAATCTTCAATATTGGAACATCTAATCCCAGTAAAAAGTTACTACTATTCTAATAATACACCTCTTTGGCCATACAAAAGACGAGGTGTGTTTTGTGAAGTGCTTTGAAATGCTTAGATCAGAGGAAGCTTCAGACAATCCACCCTACACGTTACAATTCTACCTGTTTGCCATGGGGGGAAACGGAGGCACATTCAGGTGATGATCAGACAGGGTCTGTGATTGGCAGAGTCAGAAACTAACCCCAATATTTGGAACTGCTCATGCTAAACACTATCCTGTATATCCTGAGCCCCACTGGATACTTACCATTCATGGCTTCCAAATAAATCACTAACCTGAGAGTAACTTTTAGAGAGCCTCATTCTGGATTTTTGTTTTCTTTTGTTTCGGTGGTTTTTTGGGGTAACTTTTGGATGAAACATCTTCTGATCTAAGTGTGAACAACGATCAACCATCGAGAGTCTTGCCATGCACTTTAACTCCCTGTATTTGAAGGTTTAGCCTCAGAGGTGGGTTTTTACACTTCAGCAGACTTACATTGACTTGTCCCAAAATTTTTCCCATTTGAATTCTATACTGAGATTTTTATTCCTACTCTGCACATGAACAAGCTTGAAATGTACACACTTGTAATTCCTTTGGACCATTGTTATCCTCCTTCATAAAGAAGGCAATGTTGAAGAGACATACCACTCTGTACCTCTTTTCACAAACCTGAAGGAATTCATTACCATTGGGTTACTCTGACCCATTGGAGAGATGTGTTTCCAATAGAGCGCACACAGTGCACCTGGTGACTTCAGCCCAAAGGATGCGAGGACTTAGAGCAAGTTTTTGAAGTTGAATTATGTGTTGAGATTTCCAGTGCTACCGCGCTCATGGAAAAAATGGAAATGGACAGACTTGTAATTCCTGTGGCAAAGTTTTATCCTCACATATAAGGACAGTGAAAGTGGATCACAACATTAGCCAGCTCTTTATTCTTGATGCTTTGATCCAAGGATGCAAACATTTTGTAACTGGACATGTTACTAGCCTTGTCTGGTAACGCAGTGTAACAGGGAACAACTTTACAAGTCAGCCTGTGCCCAGAGCTAGAACTGGGCATTTTAGGACTCTGGCTGAGCAAGCATATTTGTGCCCCTTACCTGTTTTTTTTTCAGGTGATTTGAGTTAGGATATTGTAGACTGATGGGAATTAAGGTTAAGGTTTGGTCATGGTTAATTTTAGGAAAAGTCAGGGACAGGTCACGGGCAATGAACAAAGACTCACAGAAACCCATGACCTGTCTCTGACTTTTCCTAAAACTACATGTGAAAAAATGAGGAAACGGGATGGGGGGGAGTTACAGCAGCCAGTGCTGCTGTGTCTCAGGGGTCCTCCAGGTGTCCACTGTGGCTGGGAGATCCGGGGTACTCCTGACACCTGCAGTGGCTGTGAGTACCAGGGTCCCACCTCCCTCCTGCCACCCGTGGTAGCTTAGAGCGGTGGAGGGCCCCCTCCTGCCCAAAGTAGGAGCTCTGGGTCCCACAGCTGGGAGCTGCGAGGTCCCCTTGCTACCCAGGGAAGATGAGAGCTCCAGGCCCCAGCACCCTTGCGCTGAAACGGAAAGTCTCACGGAGGTCTCTGGAAGTCACGGATTCCATCATCTCTGTGACAATCTTAGCCTTAATGAAAATGTATTTATTTTTGTGTATTAGTACAGTACATAGACAATAAAAACTACTGTACGATTTGGTTAGGTGCCACATTAACTGTCACACAATTCTTTAACATCCCTATAGTGTCCTCCTATATAACCGTTAAGTAAACTCATTCATAGGTACTGGGCAAAAAGCATGGACTGAATAGAATCGTAATCGAAATATGGGCACTGCAATGACTTTATGGCATGAAACATATTCAGAAAGACATAAAATTGCTTTTCTGATTATAAAATACTAATCGTGGTGGTTGGTTTCCCATCGCCCCTCAGTGAGACTCTGGCTAGAATAGCAGCCACCTCTCTCAATGACACAACACAGAACAAAAGGGACTCAGAAGTAAATAAAGAATGAATTTACTGCAGAGGTGGATTATCTAGCAATTAAATTACCTGCACACACTTTCTCTGCCCTTTTTATGAGGGACACAGGCATTTTGCGGGGGTAGGTTGTAAGATTTCTGGGGTTTGCCTTTTGCATTGTCATTTTAGGTTTCTAAGAAGAGTATGGATTATTGTTTGCTCCCTTGTACAATATTCTGGTTGGCTTCTACCTGATCATTTCCCCTGCTGAATCCTGCCAAGCGAATTGCGATTACGCCCCTTTCAAGGTGAAGGATTATCGCAGTATGGCGGAAGCTATGTTGTGACAGCTGAGAAGAGGCGTCCTGCATCTTGGCCGGGGGTTAGACGAGATGAGCCTTGCGGTGCCTTCTAACCCCCTGGGTCGATGATCTTTGACTTCTGGCCAAGTGAGGCCCCTCCCACCAAAGTGTGGAGACAGAAGAAGGTACCTGGCTGTGGTGACTGTGAAATGGTATCGTGCTGTGCTTCAGTGTGTGCCAATGCCCTGGTCACGGTGGCGAGATGGACACAGAGAAGGGTGTGAGGAACAGACTGGCTGGGTCACAGCCCTGAATGCAACAAGCACAGGTCACAGTGGACATGCGTCTTTGCCAGTGGATAACCCACCAGCAGCCCCAATGCAGCTCTGCACCCACTGGTCTCTTCACCTAGACAGTCAATGGCCTGTATTTTTAGCTGACTTGGCACAAGTGAAAATTGTCCCGAGCCCAAAATTAGAGGCCTGTTAGAAGAGAAGACTGGGTGTGCCCAGCATCATGGGCCAGGCCGTACTGCAGGTGTCGGCTCCCTGGCGTGTGAGTGTACCTTGCTGGCCATATAATGGAGCGTGATCCCAGTGAGTCACAGGGAGGCTCCTTACCCTGCTCTCTGGAACAAGGATTGAATCAGGCTGGGGCAGCAACAAGGAAGGGCAGGGCCCAGTCACAGGACCACACAGCTAAAGGAGGGAGATACCCCACCCTCCAATTTTACAACTTGGCCCCCTTCTGCCTCTGCCTCCAGCTGTTTCATCCCCCTGCCCCATGCAGTCAGTTACCGCCCCCTGCTCAGACCATGCCCATCCCCCACAGTTTGCCCCCCTTAACCATTTTAATTGCCAGCCAGCGCAGCAGCATCAGCAGATGTTACTGAGCAATGAGCATGCTCACGAGGAGCCAAGCAGTGCTCAGCACCCAGCCTGCCAGCCGCCCCGTTAGCATCCTAGTGCCAGGGAGTCTGCAATTGCCTGGGGCCCTGGGCCCGCGATCCTTCTGGGCAGAGGGGGCTCTGAGCCCCCTGGCCTCCATCTGGACACTGCTGGCCCAATCCTGTGAGGGGAGGCCACTACACTTGACCTACTTCCTTTCACTCTCCGCCATCCCTCCCCTTGACCCGTCAGCAAACCAGATCTAGGCAGCCCTTTGAGATGGCATTGGTGACCCAAGTGGAGGTCCAATGTTAGGACAAGTATTATTCACCACAGGGTAAGATTCACCCCTGAGAAAAAGGGCCATCACAAAGGCCCATGATCCACTTAACACCCTGTTAAGACCCAGTTTGAAAGTTTAAAATTGGATTAAAGTTGTTCATTGCCATTGTACCATCCCCCAGCCAAAGGGTGAATTTCAGACTTAAGGTCTTGACAAGAAATACTCTGGAGGCAATGGAATGATTCCCAGTAACTTCAAAGGGACTTTGGCCTGACCCGTTGAGAATGTAGAAGAATGGCTCCCTCCTTCCTGGAAGGTTTAGAATGAACTGCCCCATGCCCCTAACCACGACCAGCAGGAATTGAAAGGACCAAACTGGATTCCTTTCATGACACCCACTTGTGCTACTGATACCGCTCAGAATCACCTTGACCTTCATTATAATGGCAGCACCAATAAAGTCGACGGAATGGTACGAGGAATGCACTTGGCCGGTACCATCTGAAGATGAAAGAAAGATGAAGAGTGCAATGTGCATGTCACGCCCTCTGAGGCTCAGATCAACCTAATAATCACAACCCCTGAGGAAAACAGCTGCATTCAAAGGAGGATTGTGCAAGGCAATCAAGTTTTTTGGTAACTAATTAGGACCGCCTCCACAAATGGCATAGCAGATCCTCCAGGCAGTCCTAGGAACTATATAAAAATGCTCACCACTCAGGGCTCTTCTAAACACTTCTCCAGACTTCATCTCCTCGGTGAACTGCATAAGTCCAATTCCACTCAATCGCTTTCGAACTCTAGAGATCATAGATAGTAGGAGCTATTTTAAGGTAAGCCTGAATCTTGCATTGACTCACTGCGATATTTATTAGGGATCAGGGTGTTCTTCCATAATTACCTTGTGTAGTGATTCAGTTACACGAGCTGGTGGATATATGATTTAAAACTAATACGGGGACTTTGGGAGCAAAATGTGCAATTGGGAAACACATTTCCTATTAATTGGAAATAGATTTAGGGCACTGAACTCTTTTCAGTAACTTTAGAAATGCATTTAGCCATTTTTCACTTAGTCATATTAGGAAGAAACTTTCCCAGGTTAGTCCAGAAAGGACCAATTCAGTGGTCTTTTACTTTCTTCTCAAGCAGCTGTTACTCCTCACTCTTCGAGACAGGAGAATGGATTAAGCTGACAAGTGGTGAGATCCAGTGTAGCAATTCTTGTGTTCTTCTCAGGAGAAATTCCCATTGAAGGTGCTTCTCCTCAGATGATGTAATTTAGTGTCACTCCAGGAAAGTCAGTGGACCTGAACCCCAGCTGAGGAGCTTGTCCTGAGTGATTTGTTTGGAGAAAAGTAAAGTTTTCTGTTCATTCATCAGCAAGTATTGTTGACTCACAAGCTTTGGAAACTCAAAGAACTACACAGCGATACCAGACTCAACTGGTTTGCATGCAGAGGTTAAATCCTCAAATGAAAGCAAGTGATCACCATGATCCCAACAGTGTTCTCTTTGAGAAATGTCTAAAATGGACACAGAATCCCAGGTGTCCAGCATGGAAATAGTGACACTTATTCCAGTCCATGTTTTTCAGACAAAGCCATTGAGAGGGGCTCTAGGGGGTCGGTTGGGAGGGAAGTTTAGTGCGAGTGGACAGGAGGTGTAGAAAGAGGATATAGAAAGAAATACATGGCCATGAACACCGGGACTAAGGCCCCTCCTTCTTTCTCTCTTGAGCCACACTGAGCTTTGAAGCCTTTCTTCCACCAGCCCTTGTATCTTCTCTTTACTCTAATCCCGGTTGTGTGTTTCAGGTTTACCTCCATTCCAGAAAGATGACTTTCTCCAGCCTCTGCTATCCAGACTGTGGAGTGGCCCGACCCAGTCCAGTCACTGGCAGCTGCAACGAGCCGTGCGTTAGGCAATGCCCTGACTCCGAAGTGGTGATCAGACCCTCACCGGTTGTTGTGACCCTCCCAGGACCAATTCTCAGCAATTTTCCTCAGCACACTGGAGTGGGAGCCATAGGAGCACCTGTGGTCGGACCCGGTTTTGGGGGCTCATTGGGTCATGGGGGATTGTATGGCTATGGAGGCCATTCTGGAGGATGGTATGGTTTAGGGGGATACGGTGGTTACGGTGGCCATTACGGTTATGGGGGATTAGGTGGTTACCTGGGCGGTTATGGTTATGGGGGATTATGTGGTTCCGGGATATCTCGCCATAGATACCTCAGTGGAAGCTGTGGGCCATGCTAAAACCAGCAGGAATATTTGTGGAAGAAGGAAGAACCAGGATCTGAACAGGAAGATCCAGATTTGCCCCTGGCCTTTGGGGCATGGCTTTCAGAAGTGCTGTGCAAACAGGCTCCAGGTGAGCTTTGTGGGAGCTGTGTGTGCTCAGCACCTGGGTCTGATAGCCATGCTGCATTTCTAACGTTACGCTTTATGACTCTCCTGGCAATGCTTTCCCAGCCATGTGCTGATCCTCTTAGTCACATGTGGACTCATTCTGAATAACACACAGGCTGTTTACACTAACTCTGCAGTTTAAAGGAAATAGGGGCCTTTAGAGAGGCATCAGTTACATTTATTATCATTTTAAGTCCCTTGAGCGTGGGAAAAAGAGACCTTGCTGTGAAGCACAATTAGACCCCGTCTGTTCTATCCTTTCCATCAATACGTATCCTTAGATTCTCGCTTTGACCTTCTCTGCACAGATGTTTAATTAACAAGCTGCATAGTCCTCTGCTTCTGTTTTGCTTTTCTCACATCCCACCGACTGGGGTTATAAAAGGAACTGAAAATGGTTGCAATGGGGACTTGTTTGTCCACCTCTGCAGCCGCAACAACAAAAAAGCACATCTTGTGTGAAATACGTCCCATTGAGGTGGGTGATGGTTCACAGCCTTTCTTGAAAAACTGAAAATACGTTCTTTCTGCTCTAGTATTTTTCCAGTACCTGTGTATTGCAAATGTCACTCGCATTAAAAACTCTGATGCATCATAATATCCGTCTTCTGGTTCTCCTTGTTCCTCCCTCCTTCTTTCAACATTACCCTGGACACAATTCATCCCTGAAGAGCCAGCAGCATCAGGCAATTCTCAAGAGGTGACTTTTTGAAGCCCTGGAGTGATAGGAGAATTCAGCCCTTGAAGTAGTTTACAGCATTCTGTACCAGGGTGGAGCTCCAACTTCCATTACCTGTTTTAAGAAAGGAAAGTTAACTCTACCCCAAACTCCTTGAATAGCAGAGCAAATTTCAGGACAGGATTCCTTTCCTTCTAGAGCACTTTGAATGTCTGGCTCTTCACTAGAAAGCTCTTCCCAGTGCACTCCACAAATCACCCTCCCTGTTCTATGGAGTTTGCTTCCCCAGCATTTGGGTGCTTCAGTAGGGATTATTCATACAGACGAATGCTGGGAAAACTTTACTAACCTCACTGTTTGTTATGGATGCTTTATGTGGAGTCCTCAAACCAAATCAATTCATTTCCATCACTATTGCTCCTCCAGGTGCTAAGGATGAATGTTTAAACCAATGTATCTCTGGCATGTCATTTGAAAGCATTTTGAATAATAAACTCTCCAAAAGAGGCTCTGCTGAAACATCTTTATGGAGTCAGCAGCTCTTGTTTAGAATAATTCTCCTTTTCCAGGACGTTCTTCTCTTCTCCTCTGATGGGACCTCCAGTGACATGTAGCAAGTAGCATCCATCTCGGAAGCAGTCTTTTATGACAACCTAGTGAGAGGGGTACATTCAACCAGCTCTGCTCCTTGACACCAACTTTGCACTCACTTTGCAATGTTGGAGATGAGCTGACAAAATTTAGGACAATGGGGAAAAATTGTTCAGCTTCACATTGAACTTTTGGATTTCATTGCACAACTAAAACTTCTTCTGACTCTTTGTCCGCATCTACTGGCCACCAGCAAGGTCCACTTATGTTGTTAAAAAAGGTAAATTTTATTAATAAAAAAAGAAGAAAATACATCTGGGAATTTAGGCTTTTGCTAGATTAGAAAAAAAACAACCACAGGGATTAAGCATCAAGAATAGCTTTCTTGAGGTCCAGCTTAAAGGTTAGAAGCAAAACAAAAGCACCTGGGGTTAGCACAGAGGCATCCAAAAGCCAAAAAGAAATAAAAGGGATAAACCTAATCTCCTCTTCCTAGACATTTCCTGATCTAATTACATATCTGGGGTTTTAGATGAATAGTTTCTAGATAAGATACTGATGATTTTTCATACCTGGCCCAAGCTTCTCACAGCATAACTGCCCCCTGTCTGCCTGTCCCCGAGAACAACAACAGACAGACAAAGGGGGAGTCTTGTTTCAATTTAAAAAAGTTCTAGCCTTCCCATTGGCTCTTTTGGCCAGGTGCCCACTCACTTCCCTTTACCTATGCAAGGCAGTGAGCCATTTAACCCTTTCCAGGTACAGCCATTAGAGAATAGCTTCTAAGAGGGATGTTACAGCTACTGGCTGGCTGGGTGTCCATAAAAGGGAGCTACACCCACCCCCATTCATTTATCACAGCTTGGGATTTCCAGTCCATTTAGAAAAAATATCACATAGAACATGGCTGGGATAGCATTAACAGTGCTAGTTTCCTTGTTAGGCTGTAACCTTTACTGGCAAACGAGTTCAGTCCAGAATCACAAGGCGTGGCTTTGGTTTGGAAACTTCAGCGAGTCACCAACACTTGCTGAGGAAATAACAAAGGCAGAATTTTTAGATACAGACAAAACACAACCCCCACCTCCTCCCCCAGTGTGAATCTGCGCTGCCCCACTGGCTTTGCGGGAGCTGCACTAAATTAGGCCCGACGAGGATCTGCCCCGAGAATTACTCCTGCGCATGAGAAGGTAGAAGTTGCCAGGCTGGAAGAGACGAGTGGCCCATCTAAGGCCGTATCCTGTTGTTAGACCATATTAAAGAAGTTCTGTATTAAAATCACAAATGAGTTTGATTCCCCATAGTTTAAATTCCAAGGTATTACTAATTAAGAGGGTTTTTGGTACTGTTTCTCTCCCTCTAGGTGTGAAACTTGCAAGCTGCTAATTGCGTTAGGACATTCTAAGACAGAGTCTGTTCTCAAAGCAATTCTTTGTAATAACAACTATTCACACAGAGAGAGACTCAAAGCAATACTCTGTAACAACAGAAACAGCACCCAGAGACTCCCCGCCCTTTTGTTGTATTAACAATTGTGATTAAAATAGAGATAGAGGATGTATGTGGATGGATGCTTGGTGTGGATAATAACTGAATGATCAGGGAGGTGCCAGCCTAAGAATCCAGTGTCCATCGGCTGAAGAAGGCGTCAAGTGGAAATAACTAGAGGACCCCCAGAGGGCAGACTGGAATCCACCCAACAGCCTCAAGGATGGGAGAACCAAAGAACAAGATAACATCTGGTAGCACGGAGCCGTCAGGAATGTGCCATCTGCTGATTGATTCAGCAACAGCATGATGAAGCAATTCCCATAGACTGGCCTAGGAAGAAATTCCTATAAAAATGGACTCTAGAAAGTGAGACCTTTGGGATCTGATTCTGCAAACCAACTTCCAGGAGCATCAGATGTGCATCTGACAAGGCCCTGCTCCCTCCTCGTGTCCAGGCCACCTGGCCAGGGGCTTGGCATGAGCAACTCTAAGGCTGGTAACTATGATAACAACCTTGCAGGACCTGTGTGTGTGTGTGTTTGTATGAATGAATGTGTGAATAAATATGAGATTGAATGGAATGTTATAGCTATAACTAACTGCTTACTAGGATTCTTTCTGTATTCACAATAAATGTGGTATTTTGCCTTTTCCCCTTTAATAAGATCCTGCTGGTTTTTATTTTATTGGTATAACACTGTCTCAGTGAGTGTCACTTACCAGCACCTTCAGAAGAAAGCAGAGGAACGATGAATTAGTCCTTTATAGAGGAAACTGAGGAAATTTCTTCCTAAATCCTGAATTAAAAACGGGAGATGAGATTTTTCAGAGCTCCCTAACGGATCTGAATACCCAAGTTCCAACTAAAATCAACAGGATCTACTGTCCCTAATGCATGTCTTGCTCTGAAAATCCAAGCACTCATTTCTGAAGCATGAAGAAACCAACGCCTGCAACTCGATAATGGAAAAACAACTGAAAAACCCTAAACCCTTCCCATTGTTATGAATCACAGAGTGTCTGTGCAAGAGTCAATCCTAAATTAAAAGATCCCTAGCACATCGTCTGAATGGCTAGGGAGAAAGTGAGTCAAATAGGACTTTTTTAAAAAAGAAAAGGAGTACTTGTGGCACCTTAGAGACTAACCAATTTATTTGAGCTTAAGCTTTCGTGAGCTACAGCTCACTTCATCGGATGCATACTGTGGAAAGTGTAGAAGATCTTTTTATACACACAAAGCATGAAAACATGATCTTCTATACTTTCCACAGTATGCATCCCATGAAGTGAGCTGTAGCTCACGAAAGCTTATGCTCAAATAAATTGGTTAGTCTCTAAGGTGCCACAAGTACTCCTTTTCTTTTTGCGAATACAGACTAACATGGCTGTTACTCTGAAACAGGACTTTTTTAGTTCACACAGGAGAATAAGTGAAAGTGGTTAAAAGACTCCTGAGCCATGAGCATTTTCAGACAGTTTTTTAGACTGCTTGGAGGACTCGAGAGGCCCTTTGTTCCTGAAGGTCTAATTCGATCCAGACCAAATCTAGATAACTTCTTCCATTGGTTTAATATTTTTCCGCTGTTTTTCACAGTCAGTTTGCTCTTGACTCCACATGGTCTGATGTGCACATTACACCCTGCCGCTCTTTCCTCTGCAAACTTGAGCTACAGGAGAATTCCCCGTAACTGTCCTCTTTAGAGGGCAGCTAAACCTGGTGAGGAAAATACCTGTTTGTGGTGCTTTAAAAGGGCCGGCATTTCGTGCTTTGGAGTTGGATTTAACCCTCCCTGAACTCAGTGCTTTCCAGGGGATTCCCTGCCCTGCTCTCCCTGATGAAATCCGTTAAAGAGACACTGAAGGTTTCTTCATCAGCACAATAAATCAAATATACTGCCCTCTTCCTTTCAGAGTAAGTTTTAATATATTGATGTGCACGGTTTGCACCGTTCCGTGGCTGCTGGGCTTCCGTATAACATATGTGACGGCATATGATATAAGTCTCCCCAGAGCCTCAAATGAAATCTAAGGGTCCCCAACCTGCTTCCCATACAGGAGATCAAAGGGGGCAAAGCCAGTAGATTCTAGGGGAACACTTCTGTCTGCATTTAGCAAATAGTGAACTAAAACGTCCCAATCATTCTCATGCCAGGAGACGTACGTTCTTAGCATAGCTTTTAAAGTTCCATTAAATCTTTCCGCAAACCCATTCGTTTGTGTGTGACAGGAAGCAGCTTTTATATGCTTTGCTCTACATCATTCCCGTAGCTTTTGAAAGACTACAGACATGGAATTTGCACCACAGTCTGTCAGGATTTCTCTGGGAAAAACTAATCTGCTAAAAATGGTGAATAAAGCTGTAACCACTGGTTAGCCTATTCCAGAGCTTAACTACCCTTAGAGCTTTTTTCCTAATATCTAACCTAAACTTCCCTTGCAGCAGATCAAGCCCATTTCTTCTTGTCCCACCTTCAGTGGACATGGAGAACAACCGATCACCGTCCTCTTTCTAACAGCCTGTAGCAGATGTGAATGCTGTTCTCAGTTCCTCACTCAGTCTTCTTTTCCCTAGACTAAATGTAACCCAAACAGGGCCGGTTCCAGCGTTTATGCCACCCCAAGCGGAAAAAAAAACCCAAAACTTGCTTCTGAACGGGGAGGCGGAGGGATGATGCGACCAAAGAAGAGTTGCGTCCTTGCCGCCTAATTGCCGCCGGCGCGAAACGCGCTGTGACGGAGCGGCCGCCAAATTCCCACCGCCGCCGAGGGCGGATTGCCGCCCCAGAGCCCGACATCCTGCCGCCCCTTTACATTGACCACCCCAAAAGGCAATTGCTTGGTTCGCTGGTGCCTGGAGCTGGCCCTGAACCCACATCGCTAACAGGGAGATATCTCTTTCAGAGCTCTACGGTGGGGACAGGAGTGGATAGGAGTGAGTTGTGTCTGGGTCATTGTTGCTAGGCAGATTTAGCACTCCCCATCCAGAAGCTTCTGGAATTGGGTATGGTAGTTTTGGGTCTGCTCCAAAAGCTTCCCTCTTGCTGGGGTCTGACTCCATGAGGGAAGGGGTCAGGGCAGCTGCTTTGCGCCCGGCCCTGGGCTCTGTGCGGGCTGGGAGAAGCTCGGCCACAGGAGCAGGAAGCAGCCTGTTTGCCCGAACTTGGAAGCATTTTGCAGCAGGTCAGTGATAGTGTTACAACCCTCCAATAGGGAAGCCTGGGGAATGTTAATTACAGGGGAAAGTGGGGCGGGATTAATTTATTTTATTTTAGTGGTGTACTTTGAATGTTGTTTGATTTTAGCCAAACGGTTTTAATTAAATTGTCTCAACAAGTGAGAGTCACCAACCTTTCTGTAAATGTGATCGTATTCTCAATTTTGCAATTTTTTGTAACAGAGTTGGGCTTTTGAAAATCGATTTACTTCACGGGGTGGTGGGTTGAGCAATTCTCTGACAGGCTAAGCGTGATTTCAACAGAGGAGGAGGAAGAGTCTGCACAGATTCCAACTGAAGATTCCTGCAGGAAAGTGGAGGGAAGATGTTGCTTTTGACTCTGCAGATTGTCTAGATTTAGTGATCAGAGACTTTTACCTGAGACTCCAGTATATTCAAGCTAAGCTTTTGGGAACTCTGGGTTTCTTCTCACTGTATCTGTGGGGACTGAGCTGTTTAGAATTAATATGTTTTCTTTATTAATCTATAACTGTGAAGATAATATCTGTGGATTATAAAATAGCCATGTTATCTTTCTTTATGGTAAGATTGATCGTGTTGGTACTTAATTCAGTTTTATCCCTTTTGTTCTTTGGGGGGTCTTGAATATGGGGAGGTTGATCCTGTTCATTCCTTGCTCAAAATCCTTAGAGACTGAACTCTGGGTCTCCAGCTGCTTTTCTAAGGGATTTGGGGGGTATTTCAGCCCTGGAGAGGGCAATGAAGTGAACTCTAGCCCAGGAGAACACCCAACGCCCAAATGCCGCAGCCGCCTCCACTGACAAGAGCGCCCTCCGGCAACCTGCACGCTGGCCCCACCTGGATCCAGAGGCACTGCCCAGAGCCCCCGAGGAGGCTGCACAGTGCATGGTGCTGATCAGTGCTGGAGGCACCAGTGCAAACACCAAGGTCGCACATCTCGCTGCCCTTGGCAACAGCTGCTCAGGAGTGTTACTGATGATAATGGAGTATTCAGGCAAGTGTATTTGCATGGGATAGAATTTTGGGTCTTGTTTGCTCATTTCAGTTGCTGAGATCTTTATAGTCTTACCAATATGTGTCAACAAAGAACAAAGACACTGTGTGTTACATCTGCCCACAAGCAGATGGCAGGGGGGAAAGGGGGGGAAGAGAGAGAGCTAAAGTGTTGCTGGGTGTGGTGGGAGTGTAATATACAAGTGTACACCTGAAGGACACAAACTCCTCTCCTGAGATAAGGTCAAGCAGCCAGTCTGGAGGGGGATGGGCATAGGAAACACTAAAAGGCCAAAGAAATGCCTCACCAAAGCACAACCTCACTCCTTACCCCTCCCCTGGGATACAAAAAATGTGCTAGCAAATCCCCCAGACCCAACACTTACCATAAATTGTAAGAGGTGGGACCAAGGGCATGCACTACAGGTATAATGATGCCTATGAGGAACTGGGACGCTGGGAAAAAAGGCTTTTCCTGCACACAGAGCTATTTAATCCCAATCAACATCATATTGCCTGCACTTCAGACTTCTGGTCTTCTGCTCTCCGTCTGCATGATAGGAACCAGGGAAAGGGGGAAGGGAAAGCTCTTAACAAGCAACAACAGCTGGATACTGCAAGGAGGGACTGCTGCTTTCCCCACCCCCAATCCCTGCCCATGCTTCGGAGGTTGTCAGGGCTGCAAAAAGCTCCCTTGGTGGCCTCATTTCAGAAATGCATTTTAAAGATCCAGTCAACTGTTCATGATTCCTCGCCTCCGAATATTTGGGGCTGTTTGGTTTTTCATTCAAAAAAGCTTTGCATTTCCCTTTCATTAACAAACATTGCTTTGTAAAGGATGCTGAGCCAGGGTACATCAGTCCAGTTCCAAAGACTTCATTAATTTCCGTGCCCGACAATTGAGGGGAGGCATTTTATGCCGTTCAGGTTAGAAGAAATCTGGGCAAGGGTGAATTTTGCACTTAAAATTATTCTAATGCTGACTGAAAAGCTTTGTCGAAGAAGGGGCTTGCAGAATGCAGATTTGCAATTAATCCAGTCTCATCCCACAGCAATCTGGCCATTGAAAATAGTCTCCTTAACTCTGTCTATCTTGTGCTTCTTCCTTTTCTTTCTTAGTTGAAGTCTCTCAGAAGAGCCAGTTTTCTTGGTTGCTCATGGGTGGAAATGCAGTACCTGATGTTTGCCATTGATTTCACTGTATATTAGATCAGAGCAGCAGGAGGTGGAGTTGCAGAGTATGCACAGAAAGATACATTCCTAACAAGGTTTTCTCTAATCCAGTCTGGGTAAAGTGCCTTCCTTCAATCTGAAGTTGATGGAACTGTTCTCCTTTAAACTGGCTCAGCATTTACCCTTAAACATTTATATATATATATATATATATATATATATATATATATATATATATATAAGGGAAATGCAAAGGTACATTGAACAAAAATCAAAGAACCCCAATTTCAGAGGCTAGGACTCATGAACTGAGCACTGGAATGATATCTGAGACCTTGACATGCATTTTTAAAGTGAAGCTAATCATAGAATCATAGAATATCAGGGTTGGAAGGGACCTCAGGAGGTCATCTAGTGCAACCCCCTGCTCAAAGCAGGACTGATCCCCTACTAAATCATCCCAGCCAGGGCTTTGTCAAGCCTGACCTTAAAAACTTCTAGGGAAGGAGATTCCACCACCTCCGTAGGTAACGCATTCCAGTGTTTCACCACCCACCTAGTGAAAAAGTTTTTCCTAATATCCAACCTAAATCTCCCCCACTGCAACTTGAGACCATTACTCCTCGTTCTGTCATCTGCTACCACTGAGAACAGTCTAGAGCCATCCTCTTTGGAACCCCCTTTCAGGTAGTTGAAAGCAGCTATTAAATCCCCCCTCATTCTTCTCTTCTGAAGACTAAATATCCCTAGTTCCCTCAGCCTTTCCTCGTAACTCATGTGTTCCAGTCCCCGAATCATTTTTGTTGCCCTCTGCTGGACTCTTCCAATTTTTCCACATCCTTCTTGTAGTGTGGGGCCCAAAACTGGGCACAGTACTCCAGATGAGGCCTCACCAATGTCGAATAGAGGGGAACGATCTGCTGGCAATGCCCGTACTTATACATCCCAAAATGCCATTGGCCTTCTTGGCAACAAGGGCACACTGTTGACTCATATCCAACTTCTCATCCACTGTCACCCTTAGGTCCTTTTCTGCAGAATTGCTGCCGAGCCATTCGGTCCCTAGTCTGTAGCGGTGCATGGGATTCTTCCGTCCTAAGTGCAGGACTCTGCACTTGTCCTTGTTGAACCTCATCAGATTTCTTTTGGCCCAATCCTCCAATTTGTCTAGGTCCCTCTGTATCCTATCCCTACCCTCCAGCGTATTTACCACTCCTCCCAGTTTAGCGTCATCTGCAAACTTGCTGAGGGTGCAATCCACACCATCCTCCAGATCATTTATGAAGATATTGAACAAAACCAGCCCCAGGACCGACCCTTGGGGCACTCCACTTGATACCGGCTGCCAGCTAGACATGGAGCCATTGATCATTACCCGCTGAGTCCGACAATCTAGCCAGCTTTCTATCCACCTTATAGTCCATTACTCCAGCCCATACTTCTTTAACTTACTGGCAAGTATACTGTGGAAGACCGTGTCAAAAGCTTTGCTAAAGTCAAGGAACAACACGTCCACTGCTTTCCCTTCATCCACAGAGCCAGTTATCTTGTCATAGAAGGCAATTACATTAGTCAGGCATGACTTGCCCTTGGTGAATCCATGCTGACTGTTCCTGATCACTTTCCTCTCCTCTAAGTGCTTCAGAATTGATTCCTTGAGGACCTGCTCCAAGATTTTTCCAGGAACTGAGGTGAGGCTAACTGGCCTGTAGTTCTCAGGATCCTCCTTCTTCCCTTTTTTAAAGATGGGCGTTACATTTGCCTTTTTCCAGTCATCTGGACCTCCCCCAATCGCCATGAGTTTTCAAAGATAATGGCCAATGGCTCTGCAATCACATCCGCCAACTCCTTTAGCGCTCTCGGATGCGACGCATCCGGCTCCATGGAATTGTGCACGTCCAGCTTTTCTAAATAGTCCTGAACCACTTCTTTCTCCACAGAGGGCTGGTCACCTCCTCCCCATGCTGTGCTGCCCAGTGCAGTAATCTGGGAGCTGACCTTGTTCGTGAAGACAGAGGCAAAAAAAGCACTGAGTACATTAGCTTTTTCCACATCCTCTGTCACTAGGTTGCCTCCCTCATTCAGTAAGGGGCCCACACTTTCCTTGACTTTCTTCTTGTTGCTAACATACCTGAAGAAACCCTTCTTGTTACTCTTAACATCTCTTGCTAGCTGCAACTCCAGATGTGATTTGGCCTTCCTGATTTCACTCCTGCATGCCTGAGCAATATTTTTATACTCCTCCCTGGTCATTTGTCCAATCTTCCACTTCTTGTAAGTTTCTTTTTTGTATTTAAGAGCAGCAAGGATTTCACTGTGAAGCCACGCTGGTCGCCTGCCATATTTACTATTCTTTCCACACATCGGGATGGTTTGTCCCTGTAACCTCAATAAGGATTCTTGAAAATACAGCCAGCTCTCCTGGACTCCTTTCCCCCTCATGTTATTCTCCCAGGAGATCTTGCCCATCAGTTCCCTGAGGGAGTCAAAGTCTGCTTTTCTGAAGTCCAGGGTCTGCATTCTGCTGCTCTCCTTTCTTCCTTGTGTTAGGATCCTGAACTCGACCATTTCATGGTCACTGCCTCCCAGGTTCCCATCCACTTTTGCTTCCCCTACTACTTCTTCCCGGTTTGTGAGCAGCACGTCAAGAAGAGCTCTGCCCCTAGTTGGTTCCTCCAGCACTTGCATCAGGAAATTGTCCCCTACATTTTCCAAAAACTTCCTGGATTGCCTGTGCACCGCTGTATTGCTCTCCCAGCAGATATCAGGAAAATTAAAGTCACCCATGAGAACCAGGGCCTGCGATCTAGTAACTTCTGCGAGTTGCCGGAAGAAAGCCTCGTCCACCTCATCCCCCTGGTCTGGTGGTCTATAGTAGACTCCCACCACGACATCACCCTTGTTGCTCACACTTCTAAACTTAATCCAGAGACTCTCAGGTTTTTCTGCAGTTTCATACTTGAGCTCTGAGCAGTCATACTGCTCCCTTACATACAGTGCTACTCCCCCACCTTTTCTCCCCCGCCTGTCCTTCCTGAACAGTTTATATCCATCCATGACAGTACTCCAGTCATGTGAGTTATCCCACCAAGTCTCTGTTATTCCAATCACATCATAATTCCTTGACTGTGCCAGGACTTCCACTTCTTCCTGCTTGTTTCCCAGGCTTCGTGCATTTGTATATAGGCACTTGAGGTAACCTGCTGATCGCCTTCTTTCTCAGTATGAGGCAGGAGCCCTCCCCTCTCATGCGCTCCTGCTCGTGCCTCCTCCCGGTATCCCACTTCCCCACTTACCTCAGGGCTTTGGTCTCCTTCCCCCGGTGAACCTAGTTTAAAGCCCTCCTCACTAGGTTAGCCAGCCTGCTGGCAAAGATGCTCTTCCCTCTCTTCGTAAGATGGAGCCCGTCTCTGCCCAGCACTCCTCCTTCATGGAACACCATCCCATGGTCAAAGAATCCAAAGCCTTCTCTCCGACACCACCTGCGTAGCCATTTGTTGACTTCCATGATTTGACAGTCTCTACCCAGGCCTTTTCCTTCCATGGGGAGGATGGACGAGAACACCACTTGCACCTCAAACTCCTTTATCCTTCTTCCCAGAGCCACGTAGTCCGCAGTGATCCACTCAAGGTCATTCTTGGCAGTATCATTGGTGCCCACATGGAGAAGGAGGAAGGGGTAGCGGTCCGACGGCTTGATGAGTCTCGGCAGTCTCTCAGTCACATCGTAAATCTTAGCTCCTGGCAAGCAGCAGACTTCTCGGTTTTCCCGGTCAAGGCGGCAGATAGATGACTCAGTCCCCCTGAGGAGAGAGTCCCCGACCACCACCACCCGCCTCCTTCTGTTGGGAGTGGTGGTCGTGGAACCCCCAACCCTAGGACAGTGCATCCCATGCCTTCCAATCGGCAGAGTCTCCTTCTGCTCCCTTCCCTCAGACGTATCATCTGGTCCACTCTCCGCATTAGTACCTGTGGAGAGAACATGAAAACGGTTACTTACCTGTATCTGCCCTGTTGGTACATGGACGTTCCCCTTTTTTCTTCTGGAGGTCACATGATGCCAAATTTCTTCACTATCCTTCTGCTCCGATGTGCAGCCTGCTCTGAATCTTCAGAAACTTGTGCCCGTAAAAGCCTATCCTGACATCCGTCCAGGAAATCTTCAGTTTCTCTTATGCAACGCAGGGTTGATACCTGTTGCTCCAGACCTTGAACCTTCTCTTCCAGTATGGAGACCAGCTTTGTACAGACAAAGTCGCATCTGTCCTGTGGAAGAAAGACAAACATAGCATATCCAGTACAGGTCACAACAGCTGAACACCCCCCATCCATATTACCTTCCTTTTTGAGCTTCCTCAGGAGTTGCAGTAATTACTCAGAGAATCCGGCAAGATGTAAGCCTCAGTGGGCTCTCCCCAGGCAAACTCCTTTTGTTAGCTGCTCTGCGGTTCACTGCTCAGCTGGTTCGCAACTGACTGGCTTTTTATGCACTCAGGCCCACTTAAGGCTCACCTGGAACAAAGCACACCCTGTTCCCGCTCTTTTCAAACAACCAATCAAGCACACAGCACACAGTCACACTGTCCTCACAACAAACACTCAGATACTCACCAACACAGCCTCCTTAATGCAGCCCTTAGCGTACCTCCTCTCAGGCAGATCCCAGGCAAACTCCTTTTGTTAGCTGCTCTGCTGTTCACTGCCCTTTTCAATATCTTTAATATTGAAACATCTAATCTTAATTAAAATTTACTATTATTATAATAATACACCTCTTTGGCCATATAAAACATGATGAATGATTGTAAAGCTCTTTGAAATGCCTTGATTGAAGAAAGCCTCAGACAATCGACCCTGAAAGTTACAATTATACCTGTTTGCCACAGAGGTAAAGGGAGGCACATTCAGGTGAAGGTCAGACAGGGAGCAATTGGCAGAGTCAGAGATAAACCCCAATAGTTGGGACTACTCATGCCAAACACTAACCTGTATCAACTGAACCCTGCTGGATACTTACCATTCATGGCTTCCAAATATGTCACTAACCTGAGAGGTTTCAGAGTAGCAGCCTAACCTGAGAGTAACTTTTGGAGAGGCTCATTGTGGGATTTTTTTTATTTTGTTTTGATGATTTTAAGAGGAACTATTGCACTTTATAGAATGGTGTAAAACCCATTGTGTAGTTGAGAATCAAGCCTACTGGGTTGATAAGAGAGGAAACCCATAGCTAGGAAGGCAAGAGAGGATACCCATATATGTAACATGGCAAACATTAGGAATGTTTGCAGAAGTGCTGATGACATGCAGCTCTCTCATTATTTCACACAGATGTCTGTGTACTCAAAACTTCTCAAAGCCAGGCCTATGCACTCAGATGTGAATCTGAATCTTGCTGTTCATTTCCTGCTTCTTCCTCTTCCCATGGATATGCCTGCTGGGTTTAGCATGGCCTACAGTTTCCATTAAGGTCCCGATAATCCCATCACAATCCCCCCCAAACCCTCTTATCCCCTACAACCCTATGGGCCCCTGTGACCACGGAGCCCGTCCTAACTGTGTTGGCCACCATAATCGTGTAATCTCCCATAACCACTGGGACACCGGTTACAATATAATCCTCCATCACTTTATAAGCCTCTGTCAGCACATGAGCCCCCATCACCACCTCCAATGTCAGCTGCACCCGAGGATTCCGCTCTGCTTTCCTGAGGGAAAGAGCTGAGACTGGCTCCTGGGAAGGTCATGACAGCCGGTGGGGGTGGGATCAGCCCTGTGGATTCAGGGCACTACCTTACGTCTGGATTGTTGCAGCTGTTGTACATGCTTTGTGGAGTGTTACTCCAGATGTTTGTGAAGGAAGACATCTTTCTGCAGTGGAGATAAATCTGAAACATGCAGAAGGCAAGACAGAAAACATAAGGAGCATTGTGGCCACTTTTCTTTTCCTTATGAAAACCTGGTCGCTGTCCTGCAAAGTCACACAGATGCTTACCGCGAACCATGTGATTGGTCTTCTTGACACCAAAGAAAAACTTACATTGTTAAAGTGAAAAATCTCTCTAGTCTTTACACTAAAAGACTGTCATAAATATAAAGGGAAGGGTAAACCCCTTTAAAATCCCTCCTGGCCAGAGGAAAAATCCTCTCACCTGCAAAGGGTTAAGAAGCTAAAGGTAACCTCGCTGGCACCTGACCACAATGACCAATGAAGAGAAAAGATACTCTAAAAAGCTGGGAGGAGGGAGAAATCAAAGAGTCTGTGTCTGTCTGTGTGATGCTTTTGCCGGAGACAGAACAGGAATGGAGTCTTAGAACTTAGTAAGTAAGCTAGCTAGGTATGTGTTATACTATGATTTCTTTAAATGGCTGAGAAAATAGCTGTGCTGAATAGAATGACTATCCCTGTCTGTGTGTCTCTTTTGTAACTTAAGGTTTTGCCTAGAGGGATTCTCAATGTTTTGAATCTAATTACCCTGTAAGGTATTTACCATCCTGATTTTACAGAGATGATTCTTTTTTTACTTCTATTAAACGTCTTCTTGTAAGGAAACTGAATGCTTTTTCATTGTTCTAAGATCCAAGGGTTTGGGTCTGTGGTCACCTGTGCAAATTGGTGAGGATTTTTACCAAACCTTTCCCAGGAAGTGGGGTGCAAGGGTTGGGAGGATTTGGGGGGGAAAGACGTGTCCAAACTATGTTTTTTCAGGAACCCAGATAAAGTTTGGTGGTGGCAGTGGAAGTCCAAGGGTAAAATAGTTTGTACCTAGGGGAAGTTTTAACCTAAGCTGGTAAAAGTAAGCTTAGTAGGTTTTAACGCAGGTCCCCACATTTGTACCCTAGAGTTCAGAGTGGGGAAGGAACCTTGACAAAGACTATTTGCTAAACAACGTAATGCAAGGAGGAACTCAACCTGGCAAGTAAGGGCCTGTAGAATGCTCTCAGCCACTCCAAGAGCCAGATTCTACTATCACACTAGGGCAGAGGTGGGAAAACTACGGCCCGCGGGCCACATCCGGCCCGTGGGTCTGTCCTGCTTGGCCCCTGGAGCTCCCGGCCAGGGAGGCTCGCCCCTGGCCCCTCCCCCGCTGTTCCCCCAACCCGCAGCCTCAGATCGACACACAGACAGTGCTCTGGCCCGCTGCTCCTGCTGGGCAGCATGGCAGCGTGGCTGGCTCCGGTATGGAAAGGGGGTGGGGAGCAGGTGGTCCTGGGGGCAGTCAGGGGACAGGGAGCAGGCGGTGGAGGTTCTGGGGGGGGCAGTCAGAGGATGGGGAGCAGGGGGAGTTGGATGGGGGTAGGTCCCCGGGGGTTGTGAAGGGCAGGGGTGTGGATAGGGATTGTGGCAGTCAGGGGACAGGGAGCGGGGGGGGGGGGTTGGATAGGGCATGAGGTCCTGGGGGGCGGTTAGGGATGGGGGTCCTGGGAGGGGCGGTCAGGGGTCAAGGAGCAGGGGGGGTTGGATGGGTCGGGAGTTCTGAGGGGGCGAGAAGAGGGAGGAGGTGAATAGGGGGTGGAGGCCAGGCTGTTTGGGGAGGTACAGCCTTCCCTACCTGGCCCTCCATACAGTTGCACAACCCCGATGTGGCCCTCGGGCCAAAAAGTTTGCCCACCCCTGCACTAGGGGTTTGGAAGGTGCAACTTGAAAAGTTCCTGGTGCTGCCAGCTCCACCGGGAAGAATTTCATCCAGTGCAATTTTTTAAAAAGAAACAAGGAGAACCAGAAGACCGACATTATGATGCAGCAGAGTTTTTAATGCAAATGCGATTGGCAGTACACAGTTACAGGAAGAAATACTACAGAGCAGAAAGAATGTATTTCCAGTGTTTCAAGAAGGGGTACGACCGATCACCTGCCTCAATGGGATGTATTTCAGACAAAATGTTCTTTGTGCTTTGTTGCAGCTGCAGAGATTGAGAAACAAGTCCCCTTTACAATCATTTTAAGTTCCTTGTTTTACCCCAGTCGGTGGGAAATGAGACAAAGCAAAATAGAAGCAGAGGGACTACACAGCTTCTGCATTATACATCAGCCATAGCAAAGGTCAAAGTGAGGCATTCAAGGTACATATGGATAGAGAGGATAGAACACGTGGTGCCTAAAAGGGAATTAAAGTGGTAATAAATGTAAATGATGCCCATCTTAGGGCCCCTCTTTCCTTCACACTGCAGGATCAGTGTAAACAGCCTGCGTGTAATTCAGAATGAGTCCACATGTAAATAAGAGAATCAGCACATGGCTGGGAAAGCCTTGGCAGAAAGAGTCATAAAGCGTAACATTAGAAGTGCAGCAGGGCTATCAGACCATGGTGCTGAGCACACACAGCTCCCACTGAGCTCAACTGGAGCCAAGTTTGCACAGCACTTCTGAAAGCCATGCCCAAAAGGTCAGGGGTGAATCTGGATCTTGCTGTTAATTTCCTGGTTCTTCCTTCTTCCACGGATGTTCCTGTTCGGTTTAACATGGCCCACAGCTTCCACTGAGGTAGCTATGGCAAGATACCCTGTATCCCCATAATCCCCCATAACCATAAAGGCCCGGGTAACCACAGTATCCCCCATGGCCCAATAATCCCCCGTAACCGTAAAGGCCCCCGTAACCACCATATCTCCCTAAACCATAAAACCCTCCATAATGGCCTCCATAGCCGTATAATCCCCCCAAACCCAATAAGCCTCTGAAAACGGCTCCAACCACAGGTGCTCCTATGGCTGCCACTTCGCTCTGCTTAGGGAAATTGCTCAGAATTGGTCCAGGGAGGGTCACAACCACCGGTGAGGGTCTGATCACCACTTCAGAGTCAGGGCACTGCCTAACGCATGGCTCATTGCAGCTGCCAGTGACTGGACTGGGTCGGGTCACCCTTTCTTCCTAGTGCCGGTGGAAGAAAGGCTTCAAAGCTCGGTTAGAATTGTTGTGAGGTCAGCATGAGGCCCGAGAGAGAGCAGGAGTGGACTTAGTCTCTTTTAGTGTGGTCATGTATTTGTTTCTATTTTCTCTTTCTACACCTCTTGTCCACTCGCACTAAGCTTCCCTCCCAACCAGCCCTTTGATTCCCTCTCAATGACTTTGTCTGAAAAACACCGACTAGAATAAGTGTAACTATTTCCATGATGGACACCTGTGATTCTGGGATCATTTCACATATTTCTCAAAGAGATCGTGGTTGGGATCATGGTAATCACATATTTTCATTTGAGAATTTAACCTCTACATGTAAACCAGTTGAGCTTGGTATCACAGTGTGACTCTTTGGTTTTCCAAACCTTGGGAGTCACCAAAACTTGCTGATGAACAAAGAGAAACTTTGCTTCTCTCCTAACAAATCACTAAAGATAAACTTCTCAACTGGGGTAAAATGGGTTCAGGTCCACTGACTTCCATGGAGTGACATGAAATTACATCATATGAAGGAGCAACACCTTCAATGGGTATTTCTGCTCAGCAGAACATAGGAATTATTAGCCCGGGTCACACCACTTGTCAGCTTCATCGATTCTCGTGTCTCTAATAGTGAGGAATAACAGCTGCTTCAGAGGAAAGTAGCAAACCACTGAATTGGCCCTTTCTGGACTAACCTGAGAAAATATCTTTCTAATCCACCTAAGTGAAAAAGGGCTAACTGACTTTCATAAGTTACTGAAAAGATTTAAATGCCCTAATTCTTTGTCCAGTTAATAGGAAATATATTTCCCAATTGAATATGTTGTTCTTAAAGTCCCTCCTTTAGCTTCAGATCCTGAATCCACCAGCACTTGCAACTAAATAATTACACAAGATAGGTATAGAAGGACACCCTGATCCCTGACAAAAATCACAGTGACTACATGCAAGATTCAACCTAAAATAAAAGGAGGCTCGAAAATAATATCTCTGGGGTTACAAAGAGATTGAGTTGAATTGGACTTATGTGATTCACTGAGGAGATGAAGTCCAGAGAAGTGTTTAGAAGAGGTCTGAGTCGGGAGCACTTTAATACAGTTCTGAGGACTGCCTGGAGGATCTGTGATGCTGTTTGTGAGGAGGTCCTAATTAGTTACTAAACAAACTTGATTGCCTTCATAAGTCCTCCTTTGGATGCAGCAGTTTTCCTCAGAGTTGGTGATTAGTGGGCGAATCTTAGCCTCAGAGGGCGTGACGTGCACATTGCACTCTTAAGCTGTCTTTTATCTTAAAATTGTACAGGCCAACTGCATTTCTCGTATCATTCCACTGACTTTATAGGTTTTGCAATGAGAATGAAGGTCAAGGTGATTCTGAGCGGCATCAATAGCACAAGTGGGCGTCATGAAAAGAATTCCGTTTGGTCCTTTCAATTCATGCTGGTCGTGATTAGGGGCATGGGGCAGTTCATTCTAAACCTGCTAGGATGCAGGGAACCATTTTTCTCCATTCTGACCACCTCCATTCCCAGCAGGTCAGATCCAATCCCCTTTGAAATCAATAGGAATTATTCCATGGCCTCCAGTTTGTTTCCTGTCAGGACTTTAAGTCTGAAATTCACCCTTTGGCAGGAGGCTAGTACAATGCCTATGAACAACGTTAGTCCAATTTTAAACTTTCAAACTCGGTCTTAGCAGACTTCAGTGGCGCATGGGCCTTTTTGATAGCCCTCTGCCCAGGGCTGAATCTTACTCTATGGTGAGTAAAACGTGACCTAACATTGGACCTCCATTTGGGTCACCAATGCTGTTTCAAAGGACTGCCTAGAGCAAATTTGTTCATGGATCAAGCAGGGGTGGGGGGGCAGAGAGTGAAAGGAAACAGTGCTCTTTTACAGAATGGTGTTAAGTCTGGGAACCTCTACTCTACCATAAATCATCTCTCCATCTTTGAGCAGCCAAGAAAATGAGGTCTTGTAAGAAAGACGAAGGGTCCATCCTGGGGCCGATTTTGTTCAATATCTTTATTAATGGAGGATGGCATGGATTGCACCCTCATCAAGTTTGCAGATGACACTAAGCTGGGGGGAGAGGTAGATACGCTGGAGGGTAGGGATAGGATACAGAGGGACCTAGACAAATTAGAGAACTGGACCAAAAGTAATCTGATGAGGTTCAACAAGGACAAGTACAGAGTCCTGCACTTCAGATGGAAGAATCCCATGCACCGCTACAGACTAGGGACCAAATGGCTAGGCAGCAGTTCCGCAGAAAAGGACCTAGGGGTTACAGTGGACAAGAAGCTGGACATGAGTCAACAGTGTGTCCTTGTTGCCAAGAAGGCTAACAGCATTTTGGGCTGTATAAGTAGGGGCATAGCCAGCAGATTGAGGGATAAAGAACAGGTATACTTGTGGCACCTTAGAGACTAACAAATTTATTAGGGCATAAGATTGAGGGATGTGATCGTTCCCCTCTATTCGACATTGGTGAGGCCTCATCTGGAGTACTGTGTCCAGTTTTGTGCCCCACACTACAAGAAGGATGTGGAAAAATTGGAAAACGTCCAGAGGAGGGCAACAGAAATTATTAGGGGACTGGAACACATGACTTATGAGGAGAGGCTGAGGGAACGGGGATTGTTTAGTCTGCAGAAGAGAAGAATGAGGGGGGATTTGACAGCTGCTTTCAACTACCTGCAGGTGGGTTCCAAAGAGGATGGATCTAAACCGTTCTCAGTGGTAGCAGATGACAGAACAAGGAGTAATGATCTCAAGTTTCAGTGGGGGAGGTTTAGGTTGGATATTAGGAAAAATCTTTTTCACCAGGAGTGTGGTGAAACACTGCAATGCGTTACCTACGGAGGTGGTGGAATCTCCTTCCTTTGAGGTTTTTAAGGTCAGGCTTGACAAAGCCCTGGCTGGGATGATTTAGTTGGAGGTTGGTCCTGCTTTGAGCAGGGGGTTGGACTAGATGACCTCCTGAGGTCCCTTTCAACCCTGATATTCTATGATTCTCTGAAAATGCAGCTGAGGGAGCCCAGCAGGAAACCCAGGAGAGAGGAAAATCACACATTCTTGGTGAAGCAGGAGATGGCTGTGGGATGAGATTTGACATAAAGTCTGATCAACCATGGGGCATGTTGCAGAAAACATTCCTGCCTAATCCAGAATGTTGTTCAAAGTGTAAATGATATTCACAAGGGTGGGTTGCATATCCAGGGAAGAGGGCAGAAGTGTCTTGTTTTGATTTCAAGGTCCTCAACCTCTTTGAAGGTGATGCAACCGAGCTGATTTGCCCCAAGAGAGCACCTTCATTTTTCAAATAAAAAATCCCTCCTAAAGCAAATGAGCCCCCGAAACTAGCTCTGACCACAGGGGCTCCTATGGTACCACTTGGCTCTGCTGAGAGAAATTGCGTAGAATTGGTCCTGGAATGGTCATAAGAACCGGTGAGGGTCTGATCACCACTTAAGAGTCAGGGCACTCCCTAATGGTCGGCTCCTTGAAGCCGATAGCAACTAGACTGGGCTGCTCTACCCCACATGGTTTTTAAGAAATACCAAATTTGAAATTACATGTGAATGAAAATGAAATAGCCCCAAATTGTGTGGCCTTAAATCATGGCCTGATTAAGGGAATGACACGAGAGACCTTGGCCTCCATTTTGTTTAAAGTGTGACTGTGTGACTCAGTGCAGAGGCGTCAAACCCCAACAACAATAGAAACAGAGAGACAACCCAAGACTTCTGACTCCTCCTACAACAGGTGGAGCTTGAAGCTGTTCCCTTTTACACTGTGTTACAAGACAAGGTAAGTGACATGTCTGGTTACAAAATGTTTGCATCCTTTGATCTAAGCGTCAACAATAAAAAACTGGCTCATGCAGTGATCCACTGTAACTGCGGCTTCTTTATACCTTAGGATAATACTTCTCCAAAGGAATTACAAGTCTGTCCATTTTCCAAGAGTGCGGTAGCCTTGTAAATATCAAGATGGAATTAAAGCTTATAAACCTTGTTTTAAGTTATAGTACCCATGGCAATGAAGTCACCAAGTGGGTCAGAGTAACGCAGTGGTAATGAATTGTTCCAGCTTTGTGAAATGAGGTACAGAGTAGTATATCTCTTCAACATTGTCTTCTTTATACATGAGGATTATAAAGATCCAAAGGAATTACAAGTGTGTACATTTCAAGCTCGTTCATGTGCAGTGTAGAAATAAAAATCTCAAAGAATAATTCAAGCTGCGAAAAATTTTGGTACAAGAGAATTTAATTCTGCTCCAGTGTAAATACACACCACTGAGAAAACAATTACAAATAAAGGGAGTTAAGGTGCATTGCAAAACTCTCAATGGTTGATCATAGTTCACACTTAGATGAGAAGATGTTTCACCCAAAAGTTCTCCTCAAAATCATCAGAACAAAAAAAAAATTCCACAATGAGGCTCTCTAAGAGTTTCTCTCAGGTTAGTGACATATTTAGAAGCCGTGAATGGTAAGTATCCAGCTGGGTTCAGGAGATACAGGTTAATGTTTGGCGTAAGTCATCCCAGATGTTGGGGTTTATTTCTTACTCTGCACGTGGACAGTAGTAAGAAGCAGTTCAACTATAGGCTGAGCAAGTGCAGAATGGTGGTAGAATGTGCGTTTGGATGTTTGAAAGCATGCTGGCGCAGTTTACTGACTCGATTAGATCTCAGCACAGCCAATATTCCAATTGTAATTGCTGCTTGTTGTGTGCTCCACAATATCTGTGAGAGTAAGGGGGAGACGTTTATGGCGGGGTGAGAGGTTGAGGCAACTCGCCTAGTGGCCAGTTTCTCACAGCCAGACAACAGGGCGATTAGAAGAGCGCAGCAGGATGCGCTGCACATTAGAGAAGCTTTGAAAGCCAGTTTCATGACTGGCCAGGGTAGGGTGTGAGAATTGTGTTTGTTTCTCTTAAAGTTCCCCACCCCCTATATATATATATATATATATATATATATATATGAAAGGAAATAAAGTTACAATTGTTTAAAAAACATTCTTTATTATTTGTTGCACAAAACATTGAGAGAAATCAGAAGCTAGACGGGGGGGGGCGGTATTGGGTTAGGGGGGTAGAGGAGGAGGGAAGGACAAGTCCAGAAACCAAATCAAAATTTAGGATATGCCAGCTTTCTGCTGCTTGTTCAATCCTCTGGGGTTGACCATGTGGGTCCCCGTAGCCTCCCCGCCCTGTGTTCTTGGGCGTCTGGGTGAGGAGGCTATGGAACCTGGGGAGGAGGGAGGGCAGTTATTCAGGGGCTGCAGCGGCAGTCTATGGTCTTGCTGCCTTTCCTGCATTAGATCCACCATACAGCAGAGCATGTCAGTTTGCTCCCCCATGAGCTTGACCATAGCATCCTGCCTGCTCTCATCACGCCCATTCCTCCTCTCTTCGTATTCATGTAACGCTTTACACGACTCCATAATTGTTTGCCTCCACGCATTCCACTGGGCCCTATCAGTGCAGGAGGACTGCATGAGCTTGGCAAACATGTTGTCCCAAGTTCATTTTTTTCTGCCTTCTAATCTGGACCAGCCTCTGGGACGGAGCAGATAGGGGCCGCATTGAAACATTTGCACCTGCTGCAGGAGGAGAAAAAGGGAGGGTAGGATTTTAAAAGATACATTTTAGAGAACAAAGTGGACACTGTTTCTCAGTGAAACAGGCAATTCATAGTACACAGCACATGTTCTTTCTGTACAAGGTCTCATTTTGCCTCCTATATTGAAGGGCCTGCCACTTTTGTGTGAGTAAGCCATCACACGCGGCCGGGCAACAGAATTCAGCTTGCAGGCAGTGGCCAGGCAATAGAATTCAGCTTGCAGGCAGCCTGCGGGATCTCTGGGATGATTGCTTCACACAGCACCCTCCCTCCCCCCCCACCCCCACACACACACCCCGCGGAGCTCCGATGAGGCTCTGAGAAGGGATGAGCCCTTTAAACTAAACTCAAATATTTCCCTCCAACCCCCACCGTGTGGCTGTGATCAAACTCTCACTCACCAGATGTGCTTTCTCCAGGGTCATGGTCCGGGTGCATGCTTTGGGAGTAGGGGGAGGCTATTGACTCCAGCATTAAGAATAGTTCCTGGCTAGGGGGGAAAACAGATTCCCCACTTGCCATCTGTACACTGTCCTCCTCCTCCTTCTCCTCCTCTTTGTCCTCCAAAAACTCATCCTCCTCGCTCCGTGCTACTCCCCCCTTGCAGGTGTCCACGGACAGTTGTGGGGTAGTGGTGTCGTCACCCCCCATAATTGCATGCAGCTCATGGTAGAAGCGGCATTTATGGGGCTGTGGCCTAGAGTGCCCGTTCGCCTCCGTGACTTTTTGGTATGCTGGCCTGAGCTCCTTGATTTTTGTACAACACTGTTCTGTGTCCCTGGAGTAGCCTCTTTCCATCATGGCCCTGGAGACTTTAGCATACGTATTTGCGTTCCTTTTTTTTGGAACATAGTTCTGCCATAACAGATTCATCTCCCCAACATGCAATGAGATCCAGTACCTCCTGTTCGGACCGTGCTGGAGCTCGTCTGCGAATCCGGGACTGCGTGGTCTCTTGAGATGGTGGACTCTGCATGGTCGCCTGTGATGGTGGACTGTGCTGATGGTCACCTGTGCTGATGGTGACCAAACAGGAAATTCAAAAGTTCCCTGGGCTTTTACAGCCTACCTGGCTAGTGCATCGGAGTTCAGAGTGTTGTCCAGAGCGGTTACAAGGGAGCATTCTGGGATAGCTCCCGGAGGCCAATATCATCAAATTGCGTCCACAGTACCTGTAACCCGGAACTGCGATCTCGATTTTAGCGCTACTCCACTTGCCAAGGCATAGTACAGAAATCGGAGTAAAGAGCCCTTTAAATCAAAAAAACTGGTTTGGTCGTGTGGACGGAACCAGTTTTATTTCAAGGTAACTCGGCTAATTCCGAAATCACCGTGTACTGTAGACCAGGCCTAAATTAGACCAGATGAGGCTCTGCACCTAGAATTACTCCTGCACATGAGAAGGTAGCAGTTGCCAGTCTGGAAGAGACGAGTGGCCCATCTAAGGCAGTATCCTGTCTCAGTGAGTGTCACTCACCAGCTGCTTCAGGAGAGAGCAGAAGAACAATGAATTAGTCCTTTATGGAGTAACCATAGGGAGTTTCTTCATAAACTCTAAATTAAACATTGGGGTTGAGATTTTTCAGATTTCCCAAAGGGATTTGAAAGCTTAAGTTCCAACTAAAATTAATAGGCTCTAGTGTTCCTAATGCGTGTCTTGCTCTGAAAATCCAGGGATTAACTTCTAAACCATGTAGAACCAAGGCCTGCACCTCGATAACAGAAAAAAATTGAAAAAATACCAAAACCCTTCCCACTCTTCAGAATCACAGAGTGTCTGTGCAAGATGCAGTCCTAAATTAGTGCAGTTCAGGAGCAGTGGTGAGCAGGGGGTGAGTAATCACTGTGACTGGTTTTATTGCTGACTCTGCCACTCGCTCCCTGGGTAACCTTCACCTCAGTGTGCTTGTTCACCTCCACATCAACCAGCTCTCATAGTGATATTATGCTCGATGATCACAGGCTTCCTCAAACCAGAGGACTGCAAAGCACTGCAGGTTTATTAAAGTTGTGTGTGCGCACAGGGGCTGTATTATTTTAATAGTAGAAGTTTTTTGTGGGATTAGAGGTCCCAAAATTATGGATTAGGATTCAAGGGTTCTCACAGCAATTTTTGTGGGATAGCTTAGTGGTTTGAGCATTGGCCTGCTAAACCCAGGGTTGTGAGTTCAATCCTTGAGGGGGCCATTTCAGGATCTGGGGCAAAAATTGGGGATTGGTCCTGCTTTTAGCAGGGAGTTGCACTAGATGGCCTCCTGAGGTCCCTTCCAACCCTGATGTTCTACGATTCTATGGTAGCCTCTTCCAGTCAGAGGTTCACGCACCACCCATGGCTCTGAGCACCAGAGGGTAGAGGTGCTGAGTATGCACAGAGAGAGACATTCCCAACATGTTTTCTCTAAAGTACATTCCTTCTATTTGAAGTTGATGGAACTGTTCCCTTTTACACTGGTTCAGTATCTACCGTTAAACTTCAAAATATATTTAAAAGGGAAATGCAAAGGTACATGAAACGAAAATCAAAGAGCCCCAAATTCAAAGGTTAGGAATCACAAACTAAGTGACATCTGAGACCTTGATGTGCATTTTTAAAGTGAATCTAAACTTCAGTGTTGGAACATCTAATCCCAGTAAAAATATTACTACTTCAGTAATTCATCTCTTTGGCTGCAAAAACACTTGATGAGTGTTTGTGAAGTGCTTTGAAATGCTGAGATCGGAGGAAGCCTCAGACAATCCACCCTGAAAGTTACAATTACACCTGTTTGCCACGGAGGTAAATCGAGGCACATTCAGGTGAAGGTCAGACAGGGAGCAATTCGCAGAGTCAATAATAAACACCAACTTGATATTTACAAGTCTACTGCACTCTTGGAAAATTGACAGACTTATAATTCGTTTGGAGAAATATTATCCTCAGGTATAAAGAAGCCACAGTTCAAGTGGATCACAGCATTAGCCAGTTTTTTATTGTTGATGCTGACATCCAAGGATGCAAACATTTTGTAACCGGACATGTTACTAACCTTGTCTGGTAACACAGTGTAACAGGGAACAACCTAGAGCTCCGCCTGTTGTAGGAGTCAGAAGTATTGGGTTGTATTTCTGTTTCTGCAACTGACCCAATGGGACCAATCTCACGCTAATCTCAGCCTCAGAGGGCGTGACATGCACGTTGCACTCTTCAGTTTTCTTTCATCTTAAAATTGTTTTGGCCAACTACATTTCTCGTGTCATTCCAATGACTTTTTTGGTGCTGCCATTATCATGAATGTCAAGGTGATTTTGAGCGGCATCAATAGCAATAGTGGGTATCATGAAAGGCATCCAGTTTGGTCCTTTCAATTCATGCCGCTCGTGATGAGGGGCACAGAACGTCATTGAAGTCTAGGGAACTCTACTGATGTCCACTGGCTCAGTTTCTGCCTCTTGGACTTTGTAAACGACCGTTTTCTAAGGAAAGGGAAATGCAAAGCTTTTTTTAATGAAAATCTAACAGCCCCAAATTCGGACTCTGGGAATCATCCACTGACTATTGGCATGACATCAGAAACCTTAACATGGATTTGTAAAGTTCATTTAATCCAGCATTTCTCAAATGAGGCCACCAGTGGATTTTTTTGCAGCTACGTCAGCCTCAAACACATGGGCAGGGATTGTGGGGGTGCAAAGCAGCAGCCCCTTCTGGCAGTGCGCATCTGTTGCTACTGAGTAACTATTACCAAAGGCAGCGAGATGCACCTCTTTGTTCTTTACAGTGGCATCACCAGCATGGGGTTTTGCCTTCCAGCGTGCAGCCTTCTCTGGGGCTCCGGGCAGTGCCTCTGGAGAAATGTGGGGCCCATGTGCGTGGCACGTGAGGCAGCTCTTGTTGTTGGAGGCGGCTGCAGCATTTGGTTGCCGGGCCGCTACCCTGCTCCTGCCTGCATGGGACATGGGGAGTCTGGGACTCTGCCGGCAGCTGGTGAGTTCCCAACCCACCCTCCCCAGGGCAGGCTCTCGGTGAAGGGTTCTGGGAGGCAGGGACAGAGAGACGGGTTTGTCAAAGGCCACCAAAAAAATTGTTGTGAGAACCCTTGAATCCAAATCCATAATTTGGGGCCTCTAAACCCACAAAAAACTTCTACTATTAAAATAATACAGCCCTGTGCAGACACACAACTGTAATGAGCCTCCAGTGCTTTGAAGTCCTTTGATTTGAGGAAGCCTCTGATCATCGAGCAGAATATCACTATGAGAGCTGGTTGATGTGGAGGTGAACAAGCACACTGAGGTGAAGGTTACCCAGGGAGCGAGTGGCAGAGTCAGCAATAAAACCAGTCACAGTGATTACTCACCCCCTGCTCACCACTGCTCCTGAACTGCATTGGACAGTTCCCATTCGAGGCTTCCGAATAGCCCACGGCAGCATCCATGAAGCCAGTAGAATGATCCCAGCAATGTAGCTGACCCATAAAGTTTTCAGAGCAAAGAGCTTCAGGGTATAATGTGCCCCTCACCCCATGTGGAGTTAGGAACAAACTAATCCTCAAAAACACCAAGGGAAAAAATTACATCAGTTGAAGGAGTTACACAAAGTTTTCTTTTTAACTAATTGGGCCTTCAGGAACAAAGGACATCTCAAGTCCTCCGGTGGCATAAAACACTGTCAAAAAAAACTCATGACTCAGGGGTCTCCTGTGTGAACTAGAAAAGTCCGATTCAAGTCGCTCTCTCCATAACCATTCCGATGATGTGCTCGGGATCCTTTTGATTTAGGGCTGAATCTTGCACAGACACTCTGGGATTCTGAACGGTGGGAAGGGTTTTTTCAATTTTTTTCTCTTATTGAGTTGCAGATGTTGGTTTCCTCATGGTTCATAACTTAAGGCTTGGATTTTCAGAGCAAGACAGGATACTGTATTAGATGGACTTGTGGCACCTTAGAGACTTACAAATTTTTTTGAGAAGAAGTTTTCGTGAGCTACGACTCACTTCATCGGATGCATTCAGATCCACTGAATGCATCCGATGAAGTGAGCTCTAGCTCACAAAAGCTTATGCTCAAATAACTTTGTTAATCTCTAAGGTGCCACAAGTCCTCCTTTTCTTTTTGGGGATGCAGACTAACACGGCTGCTACTCTGAAACCTGTATTAGATGGCCCACTCATCTCTTCCAGCATGGCAACTGCTACCTTCTCATGTGCAGATGTAATTCTAGGTGCAGAGCCTCGTCTGGTCCAACTTAGTGTAGCTGCAGTGAGACCAGTGGAACAGAGCAGATTTACACCGGGGAGGAGGTGGGGGTTTGTGTTTTGTTTTGATTTTAAAAACCCAGTTTCGTTTATTCATCAGCAAGTGTTGGTGAGTCGCTGAGGTTTACAACCCAAAGCACCACCTTGAGATGTTGGACTGAACTTGTCTGTCAGTAGATGTCAGGAGACTGTTGGTCCCCTACTAAAGCTCGGCGGGGTGTTTTCGTGGCGCTCTCCCAGTACCAAAAGAAAGGGGAAGGGCCAATGAGAAATAAGGATCCTAAGACTAACAATGAGATCCCAATGCTGCAGGTCAGCCTGATTGACAAGGTGGGGCAGGCCAATGAAGGAGTCAGAAGCCCGGGGTCTCGTCCTCTGTGTGAGTGGGAGCTCCCTGAGCGGGAGGCCAAGCTAAGGAGAGAGCAGCAGCCAGAGGCAGGGTGGAACAAGTAATTAAAAATCGGGGCAGACAGACTTGGTTGTCAGACTCTACCACTGCACTAAAAAAGTAAGAGAACTGTGTGAGAAATACCACTTTGGCACTGGGGAGAGGATACAGCCCTTCATGAAACCATGGAAATGCATTTCCTCGAATCCACCCCCGCACCTGGGATTCCTTTGAGTTGCCCGCCCCCATCACTCAGTGTTTGATGCTTAGCTGTGGGGAGGGATTTACCTGCCCAGGAAATGGCTGTCTCCCCCCCTTCGTCAGAGGGTTCATTAGCATATTCACTGACAGGGGAAGGCTTGGAAGAACCCCTAACCCCCACCTTAAAGGGACAGAGTTAGTTTTCACAAGTACAACAGGAAAAACATTTTGCAATAATGGGACCTGGCTTGGGGGACCCTTGGTCACCTCTCTCCATTCCCCAGAGGCCAGTTGTCTGGCTGCTCCCACAGGGAGGTCAATTACACGGTTCCCCCTAAAAATCTGAGCCACAGGTGGGGTCCCTGGGATTACAGATGCAGATCCAGCAAATTTCTCCTGGGCAAGACTTCCTCTGTAAATAGTGTGGAGACATTCCTGTAGACATCCCCCCCGCCCCAATCCCATCTTTACTTCTTCCTCTGCCCCCCCTCCACCCTCGGGGGCACACTCCCCTGTGCTCCCTCGAGAGGAATCTGCCCCCTGTTCAGCTGTGGGCTCACAGCTAACAGCCAGAACAGACCCTTTACTGGGAAGCATTGCACCCTGCTCCCTCTCTGAACTGGGTTTGCCTCCAGTTTACAGAGCCCATGCAATCCACACCCACCGCAGCGGTCCCCGACACTCACCACTTTTCTCTGGGCTTCCCTGTAGGACAGGGGCTCTCAAACTTTTTTACTGGTGACCCCTTTCAAATAGCAAGCCTCTGAGTGCGACCCCCACCCCCTTATAAATTAAAAACACTTTTTATATATTAACACTATTATAAATGCTGGAAGCAAAGTGGGGTTTGGGGTGGAGGCTGGCAGCTCGTGACCCCACCATGTAATAACCTAGCGACTCCCTGAGGGGTCTGGACCCCCAGTTTGAGAACCCCTGCTCTAGGACACCTTTTTCTGTGCATTTTAGAGTGAGTTCTGCTTCTTGCTTAACTGCAACATCCTGGCAGCCAGCAACCTGGACAAACTTCCTTCTGTCTGGCAAAACATTCCCATCCCCTGAGGGAACAGCCATGGGACAGGAGCTGGTTCTACCCTCCCCACCCCTGGTAGCAAACTGCCCTGCATGGCTGGAGAGGAATTAAAGAGACACTCTCCCATTTCCTCAGCAGTTTCTGTAGCTTTGTCCTTCCCACTTGGGCTTCAGCACAAGATTCCTCCTCGCTGCTGACAGACCCCGGGACAGACGTACCCACACACAAAAAAGTCATTCCCAGAAGAATTCAGCATATTTATTCACTTCTTTCATATTCTAATTATTGAATATGTGTCTATGCGCGGACCCTCCAGCTGCCATGTGTGTGGGACCCAGGAGCTGTGGACACGGACCGGGGGCTGCTCTGAGGCCCCTCAGCCCTGGCAGACAGAAGAACCCAGGCTCCCCAGCCTGGATCCAGCTTCGGTTTGGCCAGGGAGACAGTACCTCGGGGACAGAAGAGGGATTGAATGGGCCCCCGGAAGGAGCAGGGCCACACACACACTCTTAGGAAGAATCCGTCGCCCCTGGTCTACCGTTAACATTGCAAAAAGAAAAGGAGGACTTGTGGCACCTTAGAGACTAACCAATTTAATTGAGCATAAGCTTTCGTGAGCTACAGCTCACTTCATCAGCCACAGTATGCATCCGATGAAGTGAGCTGTAGCTCACGAAAGCTTATGCTCAAATAAATGGGTTAGTCTCTAAGGTGCCACAAGTCCTCCTTTTCTTTTTGCGAATACAGACTAACACGGCTGTTACTCTGAAACCTGTCATTATCATTGCGTTAACTAACTGATCTGGTGGCCACTTTTCCTTTCCTTACAAAAACCTGGGTCACTGTCTGCAAAGACTCACACAGACTCTTATCACGAACAATGTGATTGGTCTTCTTGAAATCAAAGGAAAAACTTACATTCTTAAAGTGAAAATCTGTCTAAGTCTTTGCAGGAAAAGACGCTTTGCTAAAACAGGTAATGCAAGGAGGAACTCCACCCTGGTACTCAGGGCCTGCAGAATGCTATCAACCACTCCCAGGGCTGGATTCTCCTGTCACCTCAGGGCTTTGAAAATTGCAACTGGAGAAGTGCCCAGTGCTGCCGTCTCTCCCAAAGGGAGGAATTTCATCCAACATGATTTTTTAGGAAGGAGGGAAAAACAAGGAGAACCAGAAGACTGATATTACGATGCAGCAGAGATTTTAATGCAAAAGAAATTGACAGTACACAGTTACAGGGAGAAATACTACAGAGCAGAAAGAATGTATTTCCAGTATTTCAAGAAGGGCTGCGTCCGATCACCTGCCTCAGTGGGATGTATTTCAGACAAGATGTTCTGTTTGCTTTCTTTCAGCTGCAGAGGTTGACAAACAAGTCCCCACTGTAACAATTTTAAGTGCCTTGTTTTACGCTATTTGGTGAAAAATGAGCCAAAGCAAAATAGAAGCAGAGGACTACGCAGCTTCTCCATTATACATGGGCCGTAGCAAAGGTCAAAGTGAGGCATTAAAGGTACATATGGATAAGAAGGATAGAACATGTGGACTTAAAGTGATAATAACCATAAATGATGCCTATCTTAAGGCTCCTATTTCCTTCACACTGCGGGGTCAGTGTAAACAGCCTGCGTGTAATTCACAATGAGTCCTCATGTGAATAAAAGAATCAGCACATGGCTGGGAAAGCCTTGGCAGAAAGAATCCTAAAGCGCAACATTAGAAATGCAGCAGGGCTATCAGACCAAGGTGCTGAGCACACACAGCTCCCACTGACTTCAAGTGGAGCCATGTTTGCTCAGTACTTTGGAAAGCCATGCCCAAAAGATCAGGGGTGAATCTGGATCTTGCTGTTCATTTCCTGGTTCTTCCTTCTTCTGTGGAGGTTCCTGCTGGGTTTAACATGGCCCACAATATCCATCAAGATACCTACGGCCATATCCCCCGTATCCCCATAATCCCCCATAACCATAAAGGCCCGGGTAACCGCAGTATCCCCCATGGCCCAATAATCCCCCGTAACCGTAAAGGCCCGGGTAACCGCAGTATCCCCCATTGCCCAATAATCCCCCGTAACCGTAAAGGCCCCCATAGGCACCATATCTCCCTAAACCATACAACCCTCCATAACGGCCTCCGTAGCCATACAATCCCCCCAAACCGAATGAGCCTCCCAAACCAGCTCCGACAACAGGTGCGCCTACGGCTGCCACTTCGCTCTGCTGAGGGAAATTGCTCAGAATTGGTCCTGGGAGGGTCACGACAACTGGGGAGGGTCTGATCACCACTTCGGAGTCAGGGCACTGCCTAACGCAGGGCTCGTTGCAGCTGCCAGTGACTGGACTGGGTCGGGCCACCCCGCATTCTGGATAGCAGAGGCTGGAGAAAGTCATCTTTCTGGGATGGAGATAAACCTGAAACACACAACCGGGTTTAGAGTAAAGAGAAGGTACAAGTGCCGGTGGAAGAAAGGCTTCAAAGCTCGGTTAGAATTGTCGTGAGGTCAGCATGGGTCCTGAGAGAGAGAGGAGAAGTGGATTTAATCTCTTTATATGTGGTCATGTATTTGTTCCTATTTTCTCTTTCTACGCCTTTTGTCCACTGGCACTAAACTTCCCTCCCAACTGGCTCCTTTGAGACCCTCTCAATGATTTTCTCTGTAAAACACTGGCTAGAATAAATGCAACTATTTCTATACTGGACACTTGGGATTTTGGGTCCATTTTAGACATTTATCAAAGATAACATGGCTGGGATCATGGTAATCACTTCTTTTTGTTTGAGGATTTAACCTCTGCGTGCAAACCAGTTGAGCTTGGTATTACAGTGTGACTGTTTCGTTTTCCAAACCCTGGGAGTCACCAAAACTTGCTGATGAATAAACAGAAACTTTGCTTTTCTCCAAACAAATCACTAACAACAAACTCGTGAACTGGAGTAAAGTCAGCTCAGGTCCACTGACTTTCATGGAGCCCCATGCTATTACACCATCTGAGGAGAAGCATCTTCAATGGGTATTTCTGCTCAGGAGAACATAGGAATTATTAGCCCGGGTCACACCACTTGTCAGCTTCATCGATTCTCGTGTCTCTAATAGTGAGGAATAACAGCTGCTTCAGAGGAAAGTAGCAAACCACTGAATTGGCCCTTTCTGGACTAATCTGAGAAAATTTCTTCCTAATCCAGCTAAGTGAAAAATGGCTAACTGACTTTCATAAGTTACTGAAAAGATTTAAATGCCCTAATTCTTGTCCAGTTAATAGGAAATATGTTTCCCAACTGCATATCTTGCTCTTAAAGTCTCTCCTTTAGCTTCAGATCCTGAATCCACCAGCACTTGCAACTAAATAATTGCACAAGAGGGAAGAACACCCTGATCCTTGACAAAAATCACAGTGAGTACATGCAAGATTCGACCTAAACTAAAAGGAGGCTCTAGACTGATATCTCCAGGGTTAGAAAGAGATTGAGTTGAATTGGACTTACCCAGTTCACCGAGGAGATGAAATCCAAAGAAGTGTTTAGAAGAGGTCTGCGTCGTGAACGCTTTTATACAGTTCCGAGGACTGCCTGGAGGATCTGTGATGCTGTTTGTGAGGAGGTCCTAATTAGTTACTAAACAAACTTGATTGCCTTTGTAAGTCCTTCTTTGGATGCAGCTGTTTTCCTCAGCATTGGTGATTAGTGGACTAATCTCAGCCTCAGAGGGCGTGACATGCACATTGCACTCTTCAGTTGTCTTTCATCTTAAAATTGTTTCGGCCAACTACATTTCTCGTGTCATTCCAATGACTTTATTGGTGCTGGAATGAGAATGAATGTCAAGGTGATTCTGAGCAGATCAGTAGCACAAGTAGGTGTCAAGAAAGGAATCCAGTTTGGTCCTTTCAATTCATGCTGGTCGTGATTGGGGGCATGGGGCAGTTCATTTGAAACGTTCTAGGAAGCAGGGATCCATTTTTCTCCATTCTGACCACCTCCATTCCCAGCAGGTCAGATCCAATCCTCTTTGAATCATTCCATTGCCTCCAGTATGTTTCCTGTCAGGACTTGAAGTCTGAACTTCACTCTTTGGCAGGGGGATAGTACGAAGCCGATGAACAATGTTAGTCCCATTTTAAACTTTCAAACTCGGTCTTAGCAGGGACATCAGTGGCACATGGGCCTTTGTGATGGTCTTCTGCCCAGGGTGAATCTTACTCTATGGTGAGTAAAAGATTGGACCTCCACTTGGGTCACCAATGCTGTCTCAAAGGGCTGCCTAGAGCAGATTTGCTCATGGGCCAAGGGGAGGGATGGCTCAGAGTGAAAGGAAACAGTGCTCTTTTACAGAAAGGTTTTGAATTAAGTCTTGGAAACTGTACTCTACCACAAACCATCTCTCCATCCATGAGAAGCCAAGGAATTGAAGTCTAGTTCGACAATGCAGTTGAGTGAGCCCAGCGGGAAGCCCAGGAGAGATTAAAATGATGCATTCTTGGTGAAGGAAGAGATGGCTGTGGGATGAGATTTGACATAATGTCTGATGAGACAAAGGGCATGTTGCAGAAAACATTCCTGCCTGGACCAGCCTGTTGTTCAACGTGTAAAAGATATCCCCAAGACTGGGTTTGATATCCAGGGAAGAGGGCAGAAGCGTCTTGCTTTGGTTGGTAATTTACCCCAAGAGAGCACCCTAATTTTCCAATAAAAAAATCCCTCCAAAAGTAATAGAGCCCCCGAAACCGGTGTTGATGCCAGGGGCTCCTATGGTCCCACTTGGCTCTGCTGAGGGAAATTGTGGAGGATTGGTCCTGGGAGGGTCACGACTCCCGGTGAGGGTCTGATCACCACTTCGGAGTCAGGGCACTGCCTAACGCACATGTTGTTAAAGCCAGTGGACTGGGCCGTTCTACCCCGTATGGTTTTTTAAAAATGCCAAAATCAAAACTACATCTGAAAGAAAATGAAATAGCCCCAAATTGTGTGGCCTTAAATCATGACCTGATTTTGGGAATGACATGAGAGACCTTGGCCTCCATTTTGTTTCAAGTGACTGTTTGACTCAGTGCAAAGAGGTGTCTTATCCCAACAACAATTTATTAATATTCTAAGAATACAACCCTTTGCGTGTGTGAAACACCAGCGAGAGTTTGTGAGGCGCTTTGAACTCTGGAGTCCTGAGTATGTTTAAGAACTTCCAGTCTTAACACCTTGATTCTCTGTGTTTCATAGGCCTAGAAACAGAGGCACGTTGAGGTGAAGGTCACAGGGGGAAAGTTACAGAAATACAGCCCAATACTTCCGACTCCTCTTACTACAGGCTGAGGTCTAGGTTGATCCGTGTTACACTCTGTTACAAGATAAATGTTAGTATCATGTCTGGTTACAAAGTGTTTGCATCCAGTAGGGATCAGAAGATACAGGTTAGTGTTTGGCATGAGTCGTCCCAACCACTGGGATTTTTTTCTGACTCTGCCAATCGCTCCCTGACTGACCTTCACCTGAATGTGCCTCCCTTTACCTCCATGGCGAATAGGTATAATTGTAACTTTCAGGGTGGATTGTCTGAGTCTTCCTGTGATCTCAGGATTTCAAAGCACTTCACAAACACTCATTAGATTGTATACAGCCAAAGAGATACATTACTAAAGTCATAATAATTTTTTACTGGGATGAGATGTTCCAACACTGAAGATTAGATTCACTTTAAAAATGTATGTCAAGGTGTCAGATGAAAAGGAGTACTTGTGGCACCTTAGAGACTACCAATTTATTTGAGCATAAGCTTTCGTGAGCTACAGCTCACTTCATCAGCTGTAGCTCACGAAAGCTTATGCTCAAATAAATTGGTTAGTCTCTAAGGTGCCACAAGTACTCCTTTTCTTTTTGCAAATACAGACTAACATGGCTGTTACTCTGAAAGGTGTCAGATGTCACTCCAGTGGTCAGTTTGTGATTCCTAACCTTTGAAATGGGGGCTTTTTGACTTTTGTTCAATGTAACTTTGCATTTCCCTTTTATATATATTTTAAAGTTTCAGGTAGATACTGAACCTGTGTAAAAGGGAACAGTTCCATCAACTTCCAATTGAAGGAATGCACTTTATCTAGCCCGGGATAGAGAAACCTTGTACGGGGTGTATTGCTGTGTGCATTCTTGGCACCTCTACCCCTTGGTGCTCAGATCCAACTTATAGGGAAACCAAGAGAACTGGGTCTTGTGAGAGACTTCAGCTAATAAGGAAAAGGAAGAAGTACAAGATTGACAGAGTTAAGCAGAACTTCTGCGAAGGTCACATTGCTGTGGGATGAGACGGGATTAATTACAATTCTGACCTACCTAGGGCATTCTGCAAGACCCGTCTCCCACACAAAGCTTTTCAGATGGAATTAGGATGATTTTTAAACTGGAAAATACGCTCCCACCAGGATTTCTTCTAACCCGAGCAACATTAAACGCCTTTTCTCAGTTGTAAGGCACAGAACGTCATTGAAGTCTATGGAGCTGTACTGATGTCCAGTAGCTCAGTTTCTGCCTCTTGAGCTTTGCAAAGGAATGTTTACTAAAGAGAGGGAAATGCAAAGCTTTATTGAAAGAAAATGAAAGAGCCCAAATTCAGAAGCTCGGAATCATCCACTGACTATTGGCATGCCATCAGAAACCTTAACAGGGATTTGTAAAGTTCATTTAATTCAGTAGATTTTTTTGCAGCTATGTCAGCCTCAAAAGCATGAGCGGGGATTGTGGGGGTGCAAAGCAGCAGCCCCTCCTGGCAGCTCCCACCTGTTGCTGCTGAGTACCTGTTACCAAAGTTAGCGAGATGTGCGGCATTGGTGTTTGCAGTGGCATCGCCAGCAGTGGTTGGCGTCTTGTACCTTTCAACCTCCTTGGGGTTGCAGGCAGCGGCTCTGGAGACATGTGGGGCCGGTGTGCGCGGCACATGAAGCAGCTCTTGTAGGTGGAGGTGGCTGCGGGATATGGTCACATCCGTCTGGATGGGACATGGGGAGCCTGGGACTCTGCGGGCAGCCAGCGAGTTCCCAACCCACGGTCCCCAGGGCAGGCTTTCGGTGAAGGGTTCTGGGAGGCAGGGTTTGTGAAAGGCCACCAAAAAAATTGTTGTGAGAACCCTTGAATGCTAATCCATAACTTGGGGTCCTCGAATCCCACAAAAAACTTCGACTATTAAAATAATACAGCCCTGTGCACACACACAACTATAATGAGCCTGCAGTGCTTTGAAGTCCTTTGATTTGAGGAAGCCTCTGATCATCAAGCACAATATCGCTATGAGATCTGGTTGATGTGGAGGTGAACAAGCACGCTGAGGAGAAGGTTACCCAGAGAGTGAGTGGCAGAGTCAGCAATAAAACCAGTCACAGTGATTACTCACCCCCTGCTCACCACTGCTCCTGAATTGCTTTGGACAGTTTCCATTCAGGGCTTCTGAATAGTCCACGGCAGCATCAGTGAAGTCAGTAGAATGATCCCAGCAATGTAGCTGGCCCATAAAGTTTTCAGAAGAAAGGGAGCTGCAGGGTATAATGTGCCCCTCACCCCATGTGGAGTTAGGAAGAAAATAATCCTCAAAAACACAGAGGGAAAAAATTACGTCAGTTGAAGGAGTTATGTTAAGTTTTCTTTTTAACTAATTAGGCCTTCAGGAACAAAGGGCCTCTCAAGTCCTCTGGCGGCATAAAAAACTGTCTAAAAATACTCATGAGTCAAGGGTCTTCTAACCACTTTAACTTATTCTCCTCTGAGAACTAGAGAATCCTATTCAAGTCGCTCTCTCCATAACTGTTTAGATGAGTTGCCAGTGATCCTTTTAATTTAGGACTGAATCTTGCACAGACACTCTGTGATTCCAAACAGTGGGAAGAGTTTGAGGGTTTTTCAATTGTTTTCTATTATCGAGTTGCAGGTGTTGATTTCTTCATGGTTTAGAATTCAAGGTCTGGATTTTCAGAGCGAGACAAGCATTTTAGACACTAGATCCTGTTGATTTTAGTTAGCATTTGGACATTCAAATTCCTTAGGGAGCTCTGAATAATCTCACCCCCAATTTTATTTTAGGGTTGTGATAAATGAATGGCAGGGGAGGAGCTCCCTTTTATGGACACCCAGCCAGCCAGTTAGCTATAAAATCCCTCTTAGTAGCTGTTCTCTATTTGCTTTACCTGTAAATGGTTAGAAAGTCTATCGGTAGAAGGAAGGGAGTGGGCACGTGACCAAAAGAGCCAATGGGAAGGCTAGAACTTTTTAAAATTTGGAAAAAAAACTTCCCCTTTGTTTGTCTGTGTTGTTCTCCCGGAGAGCAGAGCCAGGGCTGGAACTATGCTGTAAGAGCTTGGGCAAGGTATGAAAAATCATCAGATCATACCTAGAAACTACTCATTTGGAACCCCAGGTATGGAAGTAGATCAGGAAATGTCTCGGGAGACGCGAAGAGGTTTATCTCTTTTATTTCTTTATGTCTTGTGGACTCCTAAGGGTAACCCCAGGTGCTTTTGTTTTGCTTGTAACCTTTAAGTGGGACCTCAAGAAAGCTATTCTTGCTTCTTAATTTTAGTATTTTCCCTTTTTAAATCTAGCAGTAGCCAGAGGTTTTAGAGGTTTTTTTTAAATAAAGTTCACCTCTTTTAAGACCAGGATTGCAGTTTTGTGTCTTCAAAAGGTTTGTGCACATGTTGCTTAATTAGCTGGTGGCAACAGCTGATTTCCTTTGTTTTCTCTAAACTGCAAGCTTGGAATTTGAATACAAGCCTGGAGTGGCCAGTATTATTTTTTAGAATGCTTGAGGGCCCCCACCTTCTGCACTCGAAGTGCCAGAGTGGGGAATCAGTCTTGACAAGGGTTTATGAAGAAACTCCCCAAGTTTCCTCCAAAAAGGAGTAATTCATTGTTCTTCTGCTCTCTCCTGAAGCAGCTGGTGAGTGACACTCACTGAGACAGGATACTGCCTTAGATGGGCCACTTGTCTCTTCCAGCCTGGCAGTTGCTATCTTCTAATGTGCGGGAGTAATTCTAGGTGCAGATCCCCATCTGGTCTGACTTAGTGTAGCTGAAGTGAGGCCAGTGAAACAGAGCAGATTTACACCAGGGGAGGAGGTGAGGGTTTATGTTTTGCTTTGATTAAAAAAATCCATTTTTGTTTATTCATCCGCAAGTGTTGGTGACTCGCAGAGGTTTCCAAGCCAAAGCACCACCTTGTGATGCTGGACTGAACTTGTTTGTCAGCAGATGTCAGGGGACTGTTGGCCCCTTACTAAAACTTAGTGGGGTTTTTTCATGGCCCTCTCTCAGGACCAAAAGAAAGGGGAAGGGCCAATGAGAAATCAGGATCCTGAGACTGAGAGTCTCTAAGGCGAATGGGGAAAGGCCAATGCTGCAGGTCAGCCTGATTGACAAGGCGGGCAGGCCAATGAAGGAGTCAGGATCCCGGGGTCCCGTCCTCCGTGTGAGCGGGAGCTGCCTGAGCGGGAGGCCGAGCTAAGGCGAGAGCAGCAGCCAGAGCTGAGCTGAGCAGAGCCTCAGCAGCCTGACGGGCCAGAGCAGCAGCCCAGAGGCAGAGCCGCACCCAGGCTGAGGCAGAGTGGAGCCGGGGCCGGGGCTGGAGCCGTCCGGAGCTGGGTGCGGTGAGCAGCTGGGGACAGTGCCGGGGCGGGGGCCCTGCGCAGAGGGCCCAGCGCAGGGAGACGCCCCCAGCCAAGGCGGGGATCAGAACCCCGATGGGGCCTGACGCTGGGAAGAAGGGTCCTCCCACCTAGAGCCCGAGGGCGTGTGGGAACCGGCAGAGGAAGGGTCCGACCCGCAGCATCCCTGCAGCACAGCCAGGGCCCGGGCAGGAGGCCTGGCGCATGGTGAGGAACAGACTGTGAACTGCCCTTACGCTCCAGAGACGGCTGTTTGTGGTGTCCCTCTGCCCACAGGGTGGGGTGACTTGTTCCTTTAACCTTCCCCATTTTCCCTTATTGATTTATTAGTTGCTGTTTAATAAATTGTTTTTGCTTTGCACTGTATGTAGTGATCAGTGGGTGTCCGGGAAGCATCTCGTGTGAAGAGAGCACCCCGTTGTGGGGACACCCTACCCCTGTCCTAAGTGACCACGAGCAGACTGCAGGTCGAGCCCCTCAGGAATCCTGAGCCCAGTGCTATCGAGGTTACAAGGTCCCTGCCACAAGGGAGAGTGGAAAGGGAGACCTTGGGGTCAGGCATCCTGTGGATAACGGATGTGGGAGCGAGGACTCAGGTTCTTTCTGTAGCCAATTCCACTGGGGGATTGCAGGAGCTAGAAAAGTTCCTGGCTATTGTGGGACCATCCCCCACTCACACAGAGGTTTCAGCCAAACAAGGAAACTAGTATTATAAATGCTATTCCAGCCATTTTCGGTGGGATATTTTTTTAATAGACTGGAAATCCCAGGCATTAATGATAGACATTTTATGTATGTATGCTTCTTAGAGACAGGATATTTTTAGGACAAAGAGAGTAACAAGGATTCAAAAGAGCTCCATAGGTCCCTCTTTCTTTCTTTCTTTCTTTCTTTCTTTCTTTCTTTCTTTCTTTCTTTCTTTCTTTCACAGATTCTGAATGAGCTATTTCCTGACATCTAGTGGTGAGCTGTGGAAAAGGATTTCAGGAGTTGATCTCGTTTTCCTGGGCACACCCACCCTGCATAGGTTCTCAGCACGGTGGGATTGATTGCCCAAATGATCACTTGTGACTAGTGCTGAATCCCCAGTCTCCTTGTTATTGGGGCAGGAGTAAAAAAGGGTTGTTATCCTAGTTGTCTGAATAGAGGGCAGCAGAACTGTACCCAGGCCCTCTCAGCTTTTGAGGCCCCTAGCCATAATAAAAATGAAGAAGGACGACACATGAAAACAAAATAAGGCACCAAAGAAAGGGTGAGACATAATTTGAATATTTTTTTATTTAACAAATGCTTTTCTAGCCTTTTTCTGTGCAAATGCACTAATTGTTGAGGAAAAATCTTGCTCTTGTGCAATGTCACAGTTGATATTAAGCATGGTGAGCCCATTCAAACGCTCTTGTCCCACAGTTGAATGATGATAGTTCTTTACCTGCTTCAAGATGTTGAAGGCGTGTTCACCTGAAGCCACTGATGGAGGCAAACTGATAAAAATACACAATGCAATTGTGATATTAGGAAACACCCCATTGAGTCCAAGTTTGAATATTTCTTGAATATTGCAATCCAATTGAAAGTTTGTGGAATATATTTGTTTGAGGAAGATGACCTCGTCACTGAGATCTTTTGAGATTTCTGTGTTCTACTGTTGCTGAAATTGTTCAGCTACAAAAAGTAGATCTTCATTTCTCAGTCTGTTGAACTGCCAAAGAAACGCCAAAAGGGTACAAATTAGAGGCAGTGACTGAAATTGACATGTAAGACCTGATTGAAGAGAGTGAATGATGACAAGGAAGACATTGACCCTATAGTGTTGCTCGGTATTGGATTCAGTCGGTAAGTTGCGATTGGTGGAGAACTCAGATTGTGGGGGAGGGATAGCTCCGTGGTTTGAGCATTGGCCTACTAAACCCAGGTTCTGAGTTCAATCCTTGAGGGGGCCATTTAGGAATCTGGGGCAAAAATTGGGGATTGGTCCTGCTTTGAGCAGGGGGTTGGACTAGATGACCTCCTGAGGTCCCTTGCAACCCTGGTATTTTATGATTCTATGATTCAGATGAAATGCCAATATTCTGTGCTACTAATTTGGACTCAGTCAGGATCACATCGCATTGTTCACAAATCTGTTGAATATCATTGATAAGACTTTCAGTGTTATCCCTCTCAACATCAAGTGTAGCATGGCATGGTTCAATTACAGATTAGTTTGGTGGATCATTGTAAGTAGCTTCATCCACAAAAATGACATCGGAATGCATTCAAATGTGGACATGTGAATGAAGCAGCGTGCACAGTACAGAGATTGTTTTTCCGTATTCCAGCATAACCAGTCTCTTGTACAGGTCTCACCATTTGGAAGAGTTTTTGTGAGCAGACGAGTAGGGAAAGCCTGATTCTCAGCATCTCATGGAATGTTACTTGGAATTTCAAAACAACTAATTTGAAGAAAAGATTGCATTTGGGCAGCATTGCTCTTGTCAATAATTCCAGTGTCAGTTACAGTCAAAGCTGTACTCATAAATTGCTCTTGCTATGTAAAATCTATATCTTTGAGCTCTTAGCTGCTGCTTCACTCAATTGTTTTTGCCGTCTCTTGCTTGCACCACTTTCAAATCTCCTCTTCATCATGATCTATCTGGTCAATATGTAGCCTAACCACACTTGAAATATTCTGCTGTCAATAAGTAGCTTTTACTGTAAACATGTACACAAATGCTGAAAAGATTGAAAACCAAGGAATACTAATTAAGAACACAAAATAAAACAGTCAGACAGGTTGTTATCCTTTTCACTGAATCAAAACTCAAGCATGCAAGGTACAATATAACAGGCTGAGCTGAAGACAAAGGGATGAGATATATATAGTAAACACAGACACGGATACAGACAGAGAGATAATGTCCAAAAATTTCAAACATGTGTCCTCACAAAACTCACTCTACAAGATTGTCCTCACAAATTTTTGCCTTGAATCTGGGCATACAGACACACATAAACAATTCCTTAGACAAGTAGACGTAAAACTATAAAGACACTAAAATGTAACAATTCTCTACCTTTCCACATGCACTTGATCCAGCACCTGCCACTAGTAGTGGTTTGTTTATGTAATCAGCTGATCTGAGAGGACACATTCATCACGGTCTAATCTTGTGCCATCAGAACCAGTGTATTTTTATTAATATTTATGAACATTTTAAACTGTTTAATATGACAAAATCTATATCAGTTAACAAAAAAATTATGTCTTTTACCAAATCACATCTCTTATTTGCTTAAATTTGCAGCTGTAAGCTGAGAGAGTGTGTCTGACAGGGATGCACATAAAAACAAGTTGCAAAACTTATAAAATGGCAAAAAATTTATAAGTGTTTAAATTTGAGGCCCCCTTTGAGCTTGAGGGCCAGGCCAAATGGCCCTCCTGCCCCCCTCCCCCACCAATTGTCCCTGGTAATGACCTTCCCAGGAGCCATTCTCAGCTCTTTCCCTCAGGAAAGCAGAGCGGACTCCTCGGGTGCAGCTGACATTGGAGGTGGTGATGGGGGCACATGTACTGATAGAGGCTTATAAAGTGATGGAGGATTATATTGTAACTGGTGTCCCAGTGGCTATGGGAGATTATACGGTGTGACGGGGCAAGGCCAGATGGCTACAGAAAAGTAGTGGGAGATAGATATATTAGCTCCAGGCTAAACAAATCCCTGGTACAAGGATAAGTGAAGTGCTCCAGGTCAATTAAGACACCTGGTGCCAATTAAGAACTTTCCAGAAGGCAGGGAGAAGGCTAGGTTGATTGGGACACCTGAAGCCAATCAGGAGCTGGCTGAAACTAGTTAAAAGCCTCCCAGTCAGTCATGTGGGTGTGCATGTCAGGAGCTGTGGGAGGAAGTTGCGCTGTTGGAGAGGCTGAATAGTACACACCATATCAGGCACAATGAAGGACTCCCTGAGGTAAGGGTAAAGTGGAGCTTGAGGAAGTGAGGGCTGCTGTGTGGGGGAAGTAGCCCAGGGAATTGTACATGTCATGTTTCTAAAAGGTCAGCTTCCATATTTGATACTAATAGGGTCCCTGGGCTGGAGCCCGGAGCAGAGGGTGGGCCTGGGCTCCTCCCCGACCTTTGCCCCCTGATTAATCACTGAGACTGGGAGACAACAGAGACTGTGCAAGGAAGGATAACTTCTCCTCACCTCCTTCACTGCCTTATAACATGGCCCATATGGTTGTTGGGGAAAAGAGGGTTGGGGGGATCGTGATGGGGTCATCGGTACCTTAATGGAAACTGTGGGCCATGTTAAACCCAGCAGGCATATCCAAGGGAAAAGGCAGAACCAGGAAATGAATGGTACAATACAGGTTGATATCTGAGTGCCTAGGTGTGACTTTGAGAAGTGTTGAGTTCACTGAACTCAGTGTGAAATAATGAGAGAGCCTCATTTCATCAGCACCTCTGCAAACAGTCCTAATGTTTGCCATGTTACTCTTGATCGGTTTTGTCTAATTTCTTCCTGGTTATGGGCTTCCCCTGTTATCAACCGAGTGGGCCTGATTCTCAACTACACAATGGGTTTTACACCAGATTGTAACGTGCAAATGATGCAGGGGCCATAAGGTGTTCTGCTGGATGTCTTGCACCTCCCTGTGAAGCATCTGGTACTGACCACTGTGGGAGAGAGGCCTGATCTTCTGTAGAAATGCCTATGCTCTTTCGTTCCAAGGAGGGTCCATGGGTAAGGTCTGATATTGAAGACTAGAGCTGTATTGCTCTTACACAAAACCCTTGGCTAGATGGCTAAATCTCTCCTCCCCACCTGAGTATTGTATGATGTCCTTAAACAGGCAGGAATGTCTGGATACATTTTTACTTTTGTGTTGTCAAATCAAAAATTTGATTCGTGGAAAATGTTCATCTTCTGGGAACTGAGAGCCACAAAAATGTTGACGAACAATGTAGTGGGAAGTGTAATCTTTTGATCTGCAATTCCTGCAATATCAAGCCATGGTACATCCAGGGGATTTTATACAAGACCGATAATATGGAGTGCAGTGAGTCACAGTTACCTCAAAAACCATGTGATTCTTGTATGGAATGAATGGTCTGGAAATGAGTCTCTTGATATCACACATGAGATTCCTGACTTCTGCAGATGACGTTTGTGATGCTGCACCCCATAATGCTTTATAGAAATATGTTTATGAGTGTAAATATGACATATCTGGAATATGTTTTATGCTAGACATACCATGTAACATATCTTTGCAAACATTGTGTTCTACTGAATGTATTCCTCCTATTCGTAATCATGTATAATTTTTATATCTGAAGTTATGAGCATTGGCTCTATGCTTGTATTTAAAGTGTTTGCTCTAGGAAGCACATAAGGCAGATTTGGTCAACAGAGCGTGAAGGGGTTAGTTAAGTAATTGGGAGTACTTCGTTAACACTGGACCTTCAGAGACGCCAATCCACATCTGAGTTTTCCTGGGAATGTTCAAACTAACATGTAAAGAATGGCGTCGGCCTGTAAAGAACTGAGTCATGCATGGACATGTGATTTGCCCATGTGATTCCAAAACTCCATCTTGTATCTGTGATTCTGCACAGGAGAACACCAGGGGTTTCCACCCAAGAGAAAGACTATATAAGGCCCTGGGAAACGCCTCCATTTTGTCCTCAGCTGGCTCAAGAGATAGCCTCTCCACCCCAAAGAGATGCCTGAAAGAAACTGGAACAAAGGAGAGTAACCACGGGGGGGCAAGTGATTGCTGGAACCAGAGTAGGAGGAAGTCTAGTCTGTAAAAGAAGCTTATTGGAACACCTCTGAGGGCGAGATTTACCTGCATTTAGTTTCCTACTTTATTAGGCTTATACTTGCATGTTTTATTCTATTTTCCTTGGTAACTTACTTTGTTCTGTCTGTTCTTATTTGGAACCACTTAAATCATACTTTTTATATTTCATAAAATCCCTTTTTACTTATTAATTAACCCAGAGCAAGTAATTAATACCCGGGGGAGCAAACAGCTGTGCATATCTCTCTATCAGTGTTATAGATGGCAAACAATTTATGAGTTTACCCTGTATAAGCTTTCTATAGAGTAAAACGGGTTTATTTGGGCTTTGTGTCTCATTGGGAACTGGGTATCTGGGTGCTGGAAACAGGAGCACTTAGGGTGAGCAGATGTCCCGATTTTATAGGGACAGTCCTGATTTTTGGGGCTTTTTCTTTTTCGACACCTATTACACCACACCCCCCTCCCGATTTTTCACACTTGCTATCTGGTCACTCTAGGAGCACTTCTTAAGCTGTTTTCAGTTAAGCCTGAAGCTTTTGGGGGATGTGGTTCAGACCTGGGTCTGTGTTTGTAGCAGACTAGTGTGTCTGGCACAACCAGGTAAGGTACTGAAGTCCGAAGCTGCCAGGGAAAACTGGCTTCGAGGTAGTCTCAGCAAATCAGATGGCAGTCCCAAAGCGGTTTCTATGACCTTATTTATCACATCAGGGACATAGCGTAATTTGTCTATATGGGCAGAACGGACTTCAGTCAAGTGTGTTAGCATCATCCTTGTGAAATCAACTTTTGGTTGTGTTATTTGACCCAGGAGTGGACATGGCTGCTGACCAGTTGATAAACACATGAAGGGAAAGCATGAGAAGATTAATTTAACCGAGTTTTATTGGTGCAGTGAAATTCAAAATTCCAATATGAAGCTGAACTATTTCTACCCCATTGCCCTAAATGTTCTCAGCTCATCTCCAGCACTGCAAAATGCATGCAAAGGTTGTGTCAAGCGTAGGAGCTGACTTTTCTTTTTGCCAGTGGGTTCTCTCGAAGAGGTGTGTGTGTTTTGGGGCGGGGGAGGCTGGCCAATTTTGGGGGTAGACTATTTTCAGCATAATTATACACTTCTTTCATATTCTAGTTTGAGAATATGTGTCTGTCCTTGGTATCTTTACAATTTTAATTAAATTGTTAGAACGACGTCTTCACTAACATCCCAGTTGAAGGACATTATGTCTCACTGTAGCTTTCGGAATGAAATGGTCAGCAATCTTATTTACATCTAGTTCCCTGGTATGGTCTTGATGCACGTTAAGGACAGCGGCATTACTCAGTTGCGTCTGTCCCACTGGTGACTGGAGATAATTTGTAAATCTTGTGAAGCTGGAGAATGATCATTCCGCACTTCAGGATGATACAGGCACAGTGAGAAGGATTCTCATAAATTTGCAGCACTCTGGAAGCATAGTGCTTTCAGAGTACGGCAAAGGACTTCAGAATCTCTTTCTTGATGGGTAACAGCTAATTTAGACCCCATCATTTTGTATGTATCGTTGGGATTATATTTTGTCATGTGCATTACTTTCCATTGAACATTCAATGTCATCTGCCATTTTGTTGCCAAGTCACCCAGTTGAATAATTTTGTGTCATCTGCAAATTATGCCACCTCACTGTTTACCCCTTTTTCTAGATCATTTCTGAATATGTTGAACAATGCTGATCTGAATACAGGCCCCTGGGGGGCACCACTATTTACTTCTCTCCATTCTGAAAATAGGTCCTTTATTCCAATTTTTTGTTTCCCATTTTTTAACTGAGTTGCCTGGCAATGCTTTCAGGATCATCCTTAATTTAATTTAATGACAAGCCTTTTATCTTAATCACCCTGTCCAAGGGCAGAAGCTGAGAGTAGCACAGAACTTATTACATTCCTCACTCAAGCTGAGGAAAACCTGGGTCGCTGTTCTGCAAAGACTCCCCACAAACTCTTACCGCGAACCATGTGATTGGCCTTCTTGAAACCAAAGAAAATCTGTCTAAGTCTTTGCAGGAAAAGACTCTTTGCTAAAGCAGGTAATGCAAGGAGAAACTCCACATGGTGCTTAGGGCTTGCAGAATGCTTTCAACCACTCCAAGAGCAAGATTCTTCTATCACTCCAGGGCTTTGAAAATTGCAATTTGAGAAGTGCCCTGTGGCCCCGACTCCACAGTTAGGAATTTCGTCTGATGGAATTTTTAAGCAAGGAGGGCGGAACAAGGAGAACCAGAAGACCGATACCATGATGCAGCAAAGTTTTTAATGCAAATGCAATTGGCAGTACACAGTTACAGGAAGAAATAGTACGGAGCAGAAAGAATGTATTTCCAGAGTTTCAAGAAGTCCTATGACCAATCACAGGCCTCAGTGGGTTGCATTTCAGACAACAGATTCTTTGTGCTTTGTTGCAGCTGCAGAGATTAACAAAGAAGTCCCCTCTGTAACCATTTTAAGTTTTTTGTTTTACCCCAGTCGGTGGGAAATGAGACAAAGCAAAATAGAAGCAGAGGACTACACAGCTTCTCCATTATACATCAGCCATAGCAAATGTTAAAGTGAGATGCTAAAGATACGTATTGATGGAAAGGATAGAACATATGGGGCCTAATTCTCCTTGACAGCAAGGTCTCTTTTTCCCCTTGTAAAGGGACTTATAGTGATAATGAATGTAAATGATTCCTATCTTAAGGCCCTTGTTTCCTTCACACTGTGGGCTTAGTGTAAATAGCTTGCGTGTAATTCAGAATGAGTCCTCATGTGAAAGCGAGAATCAGCACATGGCTGGGAAAGCACTAGCGGAAAGAGTCCTAAAGCATAACATTAGAAATGCAGCATGGCTATCAGACCAACATGCTGAGCACACATAGCTCCCTCAGGTGGAGCCATGTTTGCACAGCACTTCTGAAAGCCATGCCCAAAAGATCAGGGGTGAATCTGGATCTTGCTGTTCATTTTCTGGTTCTTCCTTCCTCCACGAACGTTCCTGCTGGGTTTAACATGGCCCACAATATCCACCAAGATACCTACGGCCATATCCTCCGTAACCATAAAGGCCCGGGTAACCGCAGTATCCCCCATGTCCCAATAATCCCCCGTAACCATAAAGGCCCGGGTAACCGCAGTATCCCCCATTGCCCAATAATCCCCCGTAACCGTAAAGGCCCCCGTAGGCACCATATCTCCCTAAACCATACAACCCTCCATAACGGCCTCCATAGCCGTACAGTCCCCCCAAACCGAATGAGCCTCCCAAACCAGCTCCGACCACAGGTGCTCCTACGGCTGCCACTTCGCTCTGCTGAGGGAAATTGCTCAGAATTGGTCCTGGGAGGGTCACGACAACTGGGGAGGGTCTGATCACCACTTCGGAGTCAGGGCACTGCCTAACGCATGGCTCATTGCAGCTGCCAGTGACTGGACTGGGTCGGGCCACCCCGCATTCTGGATAGCAGAGGCTGGAGAAAGACATCTTTCTGGGACGGAGGTAAACCTGGAACACAAAACAGGGACTAGAGTAAAGAGAAGGTACAAGTGCCGGTGGAAGAATGGCTTCAAAGCTCGGTTACTATTGCAGCAAGGTCTGCATGGGGCCCGAGAGAGAGAGGAGAAGTGGCCTGAATCTCTTTTTGTGTGGTCATGTATTTGTTCCTATTTTCTCTTTCTATGCCTCTTGTCCACTCGCTCTAAACTTCCCTCCTAGCAGGCCCCTTTGATCCTCTCAAAAAGACTTTGTCTGAAAAACGCTGAGTAGAATAAGTGTAACTATTTCTGTGCTGGACACCTGGGATTCTGGGTCCATTTTAGACATTTCTGAAAGAGAAGATGGCTGGGATCATGGTAATCAGATTGTTTCCTTTGAGGATTTAACCTCTGCATGCAAACCTGTTCAGTCTGGTATCACAGTGTGGCTCTTGGCTTTCCAGACCTTGGGAGTCACCATTACTTGCTACAAGAAGAAACAGAAACTTTTCTTTTCTCCAAACAATTCACTACAGAGAAACTCCTCAGCTGGGGTTTAGTGGGTTCAGTTCCACTGACTTCCATAGAGCGGCACAAAATTACACCATATGAGGTATGGGTATTTCTGCTCAGGAGCACATAGGAATTGCTAGCCTGGATCACACCTCTTGTCATCTCAATCCAGTCTCTTGTCCTCAGTAGTGAGGGGTCACAGCTGCTTAATAGAGGAATGTAGAAAACCACTGAACTGGCCCTTTCTGGACTAACCCGGGAAAATTTCTTCCTAGTCCAGCAAAGTGAAAAATGTTAAGAGACATTCCAAAGTTACTGAAAAGATTTCAATGCCCTCATTCTTCTTCCAGTTAATAGGAAATATGTTTCTGAATTGCATGTGTTGCTCTTAAAGTCCCTCCTTTAGCTGCAGATCATCAATCTACAAGCGCCTGCAACTGAATCACGACTCAAGATAGTTATGGAAGAACCCCCTGATCCCTGACAAAAATCACAGTGAGCAGATGGAAGATTCCGTCTTCAATGGAGAGAGGCCCTATTGTGATACCTCTGTGGTTACAAAGAGATTGAGTGGAATTGGACTTACCCAGTTCACTGAGGAGATGAAGTCTGGAGAAGTGTGTAGAAGAAATCTGAATCGTGAGTGCTTTTATACCGTTCCTAGGACTCCCTGGAGGATCTGAGATGCTGTTTGTGGAGGAGGTCCTAATTAGTTACCAAACAAACTTGATTTCCTTCGCAAGTCCTCCTTTGGATGGAGCTTATTTTCATCAGCGTTGGTGATTATTGGGCTAATCTGAGCCTCAGAGGGTGTGACATGCACTTTGCACTCTTCAGCTGTCTTTCATCTTAGAATGGTATGGGCCAACTGCATTTCTCGTATCATTCCAGAGATTTTATAGGTGCTGCCATTATAATGAAGGTCAAGGTGATGATTCTGAGCGGCATCAGTAGCACAAGTGGGTGTCATGAAAGGAATCCAGTTTGGTCCTTGCAATTCATGCTGGTCGTGGTTAGGGGCATGGGGCAGATCATTCTAAATGTGCTATGAAGCAAGCACCCATTTTTCTCCATTCTCACCACCTCCATTCTCAGCAGGTCCAATCCAATTGCCTTTGAAATCCATGGGAATCATTCCATTTCCTCCAGCCTGTTTCCTGTCCTGACTTTAAGTCTGAAATTCATCCTTTGGCAGAGGGATAGTACAATGCCTATAGACAACTTGAATCCAATTTTAAAGTTTCAAACTTGGTCACAGCAGGGACTTAAGCTGAGCATGGGCCTTTGTGATGGCCATCTGCCTGGGGTGAAGCTTTTTCTATCGTGACTAAAACTTGACCTAACATTGGCCCTTCACTTGGATCACCAATGCTGTCTCAAAGGACTGCTTAGAGTAGATTTCATCATGGGTCAAGGGGAGGGATGGCAGAGAGAGAAAGGAAGCAGTGCTCTTTTACAGAAAGGTTTTGAATTAAGTCTTGGAACCTGTACTCTACCACAAACCATCTCTCCGTCCATGAGCAGCTAAGGAATTGAAGTCTAGTTCGACAATGCAGTTGAGTGAGCCCAGCGGGAAGCCCAGGAGAGATTAAAATGGTGCATTCTTTGTGAAGGAGGAGATGGCTGTGGGATGAGATTTGACATAATGTCTGACGAGACAAAGGGCATGTTGCAGAAAACATTCCTGCCTGAACCAGCCTGTTGTTCAAAGTGTAAATGATATCCGCAAGGCTGGGTTCGATATCCAGGGAAGAGGGCAGAAGTGTCTTGCTTTGGTTGGTAAATTATCCGAAGAGAGCACCTTCATTTTCCAGTAAAAATATCCCTCCAAAGGTAACAGAGCTCCTAAAACCGGCGTTGACGACAGGGGCTCTTATGGTCCCATTTGGCTCTGCTGAGGGAAATTGTGGAGAATTGGTCCTGGGAGGGTCACGACTACTGGTGAGGGTCTGATCACCACTTTGGAGTTAGGGCACTGCCTAACGCACGGGTCTTTGAAGCTGATAGCCACTGGACTGGGCCGTTCTACCCCATATGGATTTTTAAAAAATGCCAAAATCAAAGCTATGTTTGAATGAAAATGAAATAGCTCCAAATTGTATGGCTTAAATCATGGCCTGATTAAGGTAATGACAAGAGAGACCTTGGCCTCCATTTTGTTTAAAGGTACTTTATGACTCAGTGCAGAGATGACTTATCCCAACAACACTTTATTAATATTCTAAGAATACAACCCTTTGTGTGTGTGAAACACCAGCGAGTGTTTGTGAAGGCTTTGAAATCTGGAGTTCTGAGGACACTGAAGAACTTCCAGTTTTCCCATCCTTACTCTCTGTGTTTGATATGCCTGGAAAAAGAGGCACGGGGAGGTGAAGGTCACATGGGGTCAGTTGCAGAAAACAGAAATACAACCCAAGAGTCCTGACTCCTCCTACCACAGGCTGAGCTCTAGGTTTATCCCTGTTGCACTGTGTTACAAGACAAGGTTAATAACATGTCTGGTTACAAAGTGCTTGCATCCTTGGATCTAAGCACCAACAATAAAAAACTGGCTAATGTTGTGACCCTCTTTCACTGTGGCTTCTTTATACCTGATGCTAATATTTCTGCAAAGGAATTGCAAGTCTGTCAATATTCCAAGAGTGTGGTAGCCTTGTAAATATCAAGTTGGAATTCAAGCTTTAAAAACTTGTTTTAAGCCACAGCACCCACTGCAATGAAGACACCAAGTGCCCTGTGTGCACTACTTTTTCTCTCCTTGGAATGACCGCTCTCTAATGGGTCACAGTAATGCAGTGGTAATGAATTCTTTCAGGTCTGTGAAATGTGGTACAGAGTGGTATATCTCTTCAACATTGCCTTCTTTATACATGAGGATAATAAAGGTCCAAAGGAATTACAAGTGTGTACATTTCAAGCTTGTTCATGTGCAGTGTAGGAATAAAATCTCAATATACAATTCAAACTGGGAAAAATTTTGGAACAAGAGAATTTAATTCTGCTCAAGTGTAAATACCCACCACTGAGAAAACAACTACAGGTAAAGGGAATTAGAATGCATTGCAAGACTCTCAATGGTTGATCATTGTTCACACTTAGATAAGAAGATGTTTCACCCAAAAGTTCACCCCCAAATCATCAAACCAAAATTAAAAAAATTCCAGAATGATCCTCTCTCAGAGTTACTCTCAGGTTAGTGACGTATCTGGAAGCATCCAGTAGGGTTCAGGTGATACAATCAGGTATAATTTTAACATGCAGGGTGGATTGTCAGAAGCTTCCTCTGATCTCAGCATTTCAAAGCACTTCACAAACACTCATCAAGTTTTATGTAGCCAAAGAGATGAATGACTTAAGTAGTAATAACTTTTTACTGGGATTAGATGTTCCAACACTGAAGATTACCTTCACTTTAAAAATGCATGTCAAGGTCTCAGATATCACTCCAGAAATCTTGTTGGGAATGTCTCTCTCTGTGCATACTCAGCAGCTCTACCTCCTGGTGCTCAGATCCAGCGTATTGTGAAACCAAAATGGGAAACATCAGGTACTGCATCTCCATTCATGAGCAGCCAAGAGAACTGGGTCTTGTGGGGGACTTCAGCTAATAAAGAAAAGGAAGAAGTACAAGATTGACAGAGTTAAGCTGAACTTCTTCAAAGGTCACATTCCTGTGGGATGAGACTGGATTAATTGCAATTCTGACCAACCTAGGGCATTCTGCAAGACCCGTCTCCCATGGAAAGATTTTTAGGCAGAATTAGAATGATTGTTACAGTGGAAAGTACACCCCCACCAGGATTTCTTTTAACCTAAGCAGCATTAAATGCAGTGTTTTCCCCAGGAATTGAAATTAGGGGGCGTGTTCAAATTTACAGGGGGAGGGGGTGGTGGTGGTGGTCAGGGACAAATAAGGGTGAAGGTTGGCTGTATGGCACCACAGTAAAAACTGAAAAATATTTCATGACCATTTTATTAGATTTAACTCATGTTTTAAAATCGTCACACAAATTACAGTTGGTTTCTCAAGGTTTCTATGAAGCACTACATCTCCATCCTTCTTGGTTTCTTGTTATAATTTTGCACAACCCTGTTAATGAACTTCTTGAATGCAGTGCGTTCATCTTTGGTGGCTTCTTGTGTGTTCGGTACTTCCATTCCTTCAATTGATATGCCCATTCACATGATCAGGCAGAAGGCGACTTCTTTCAGAACACAAAATTGTATTCAGTGATGAAAAAGAACGCTCAACTGTAGCAGTCGTTACTGGGAGTAGCAAGAGATGAAGTCTTACTTCTTTCATCCCAGGAAATATAGCATAAAGATCGGGTCGAACGACTAGTGATGATAAAAAAGAAGTTGAAGTCAAATCTTCATTCATTTGTCGTATGATATTCCACTCTGTGTTCAAATTCTCTGTTCTGTCCTGAGCACATGGCAGCCCCATTGCTGGTAGTGCCTCACTCCACTCAACTGTCGGTGTTTTATAGGACAGGGATCTGTAAAAGCTACGTAGAGGTTGTGTCAAATCGAGAAGTCGCTTTTGTAGCTTTTTAAGAATCAAGTCTGTGTACTTTTTCAGTTGTCTTAACAAACACTTCTTGTCCTCTTCACTTAAGGATTCAATATAAATGCCTTCATTAGTCAACTTCTTGACTGAAGTCTTTGCTTCTTCCAGTACTTTTTCAATGGATAGCTCTCTGATTGATCCAAATGTAGCTTCTATTGCTGGACAAAGATCTACTACTGTTGTAGCAGATGCCTGCATGGCATTGTTTAATGACTCAAGTGGTTTCAACAGTAGACTTACAAGAGAGAGAATGGCAATAGTCTTCTATGAAGGAAGTAGCAAAAATAATCCACCAGCCTCACTACTTAGATCCATCCCATCTTGGTAGATACTTTCCAAAGTCAGTAAGAATGGCTGGAATAATTTTAAGACAACAGCCGAGGATCACTCAAGAGAAACCAGAGGGTTTTCCCAGGTTGGACTAATTTGAACTTCAGTCCAAGTGTATCTTCTATATTTTCCAAGATATTCAGTCTTTTTGGACTCTTTCTGAAAAAAAGACTATAATGAAGACATTAAATGTATAGTTTTTTAAATGTCTTTTGAAGAGTCTGCAGCTCGTACTAGCGCTAGTTGGAGTGGATGGCCTCTGCAGTGTGTATAGGAGAGATTAGGGTTACACTTTTCTCTGAGGAAAGCTTGCACTCCACCATGTCTTCCAGAGAAGTTCGCTGCTCCATCAAATGCACAAGCAGCCATCTGTTTGGGGTCCAATTGAGAAGCATTCAACTCTTCTAAGATGTGGGTTGTCACAGATGCAGCCGATGTGTCTTCTATAACTTGAACATCTAGAAATGCATCTACTGGCCTACTGCTGACATCAAGACAACATACACAATGACTTAATACTTGATGCCCATTTGCATTGGTGCATTCATCAGCCATGTATGCAAATTTTTTGAATGTGGTGAGAGAGTTCTTCACTTTTTCAACTGTTGAGTCTTTCACTGTTGCACCACGTGCTTCTAGCCAGTCAGCTGAGTTTCTTGCAGAAAGATAGTGAGCATTTGCTGGTCTTGTTCGGAACCAGTGTTCAACTCCAGGTTGAACACGTGACAATGCACTTAACATTGGCCTCCAGTTTGTAGCGTGTGGCATCTCTTGCTTAAATAGAAAGTATGATGCCACAGCCATGTTTGTTCGCATGAACTGTGCTGTGTCTCCAGCATTCTTAACAGCCTCATGAACACTCACCGGTGTTGTCCTTGGTCAGTGGAGACTCAGAGTTCAGAGGTGCTTTCACATGAGTTCACCTCCCAGGTTGGGGGCAAGAAGGCACCTTGCTCGTTCCTCCAGCTGCTCACTGTTCGCTCTGGCCACTGCTGTTTGTTGTGCCACCGTTCACTCCATCGTTCTGTTGCCAATGGCCATGCGCCGTCACCTTGTGTTGCCACCTGTCACTGTGACCTCTGCGAGTTGGTCTCTTGAGCTGGTCCCACCCAGCTCCCAGTGATTTCAGCTGAGCTCTCAGTGGGGGAACCTCGCTGCCAGTGCAGACTGGGCTGTCTCTTCCACAGAAGCACTGTCCCACAGCCGGTCTGAGCACATAGACCCGATTATCAGTGATTTCAGCTGTAGTGGTCACTTAACACAACAAAAGACTTATCTATGGAGCCTAATCAGCTCTGTCTTTAAACAGTGGAGAGGGGCAGGTGAATTAGTACTTGTGACTCAGGGAGACCATCAAGCAAAACACCTGTGGAAGAAAACTCAGTCTTCACTCTTAGGTTATTTGCAACAAGTCAGAGACAATTCATTCATGCAATTGCAGGGAAGAGAGCAATTGGACAGAGTGTCCGTCCTTAGGCAAATCTTCAAAGTACAAACAATATAAAGCGATATTTATACCCTTTCATTACATATAGCTGTGTCCTGTTTATACATTTTTCTTCTCATTATGTTAGTCAACATTGCATTCCATTCTTATCTTAAAGCAAGGTCCCTTGTAGTTTTCTCATCCGCCTCGCCCAAACCCCGCTTTCACAAATCTAGCGTTATTAGGGTTAAGGTTGGCCTGTTTCTTGCTCTGTCTCTTAACCAAACTAAAATAACTGCACACAAATCCTCTTTTCCCTTTCACACTTCCACACACCTGTCCCCACCCTCTCTCTTGATACCCTCAATCAGCACAGGCTAAGTACAGTTCTACTGCCCATTACCCATACAATAAGAATAACAACTTTTCATTACACCCCCCACCCTGCATTCAAGTGATTTGTAACCCAACAAAAGGTGCCCCAGAGTCCATAGACACCCTTCCCCTGGGGTGTGAGAGAGTGGAAATCTTCTCTAGTTTATGGGCCGCTGACCCAGCAGACAGGGCACCTTTTCCCGGAGTGTGTGAAACCCTTCTTTAGCTTATCAGCCACTGACTCAGTGGACAGGACACTCCTGTGTGATTGGAAAGTGGGTGGGGGACAGTCTAAGAATACCCCCACACCACTGAAGAGCACCCCTGCATACTACATGTACGTACATTATGGTCCTAGGACCTGCAGGTATTTAGAAATTGGGATGTTTACATGCATGATAATCCATCTAAACAGTTCCCACTAGAAGGAACCTTTGATCTAGATAAAATCATACACCTCAGAGGAAGCCACAAAGAGATTCCATGGGTCTCGAGTGAGTCTGAAGGACTCCCAGGCAAAATTAAAGACTCAAGTGCAGGATTTAAAAATGAAATGTAAAGCATCCGGATGCCTCCCTACCTGAACTACTGCATCAACTCCCTCAGCTCCTTTATAGCCCCAAATAATTAAGGCTGAAAGCGAGGAGGGAAAGGAACAGGTTAATTTGAAAAATCAGCTTGGCCTAGAGATAAAGAGAAAGCTGCTCTGTGTTCAAGGTCAAGAATCAACACAGACCATGCCAAGTACAAAAAAAAAAAAGGCAACACAAGTTGCAGGACTGAGATTACATTTACAAAGGTTGGCCGCCCAGTGAGACCCAACAGTCTGCCTTTGCGACCCTGGAACCGGTGTGGTTTGGGGACGCTGAAGAAGCCACAGGCAGCCGGCCTGGACAGGAATACTGAGCAAAGGTCTCTGAAAGAGATGCTCCAAAAGACCCCAGGGTGAAAAAACCCTCCCAAGAGCGGAAGCAAGTTGGAGATTTTTTTTGCAGCTTACCTCTGGACAACCTGTGCACAGGATAACCTCCCGTCCACCTCTCTCTCTCTCTCTCTCTGTGTCTCTCCTACCCCTGAGCCTGGCCAACCCGGGCAGCATGTTTGTGAGTATGAAAAAAGGTTGCAGGTGGGTCTACCCCTGGTCGTAGCAGGACTGGGGAATAAGAGGAGTTGGGGAAAAATCCTTCCATTTGGTTTTGAAAGGGTGTCTACGGACTCTGGGGCTGCACTGACCAAGGACAACAACTGTGAGTGGGGTGCAGAGAAGGGATGGGCACGTAAAAGGGACTTTTGGGTTGCTGGATTTAAGGACCTGTGGGGAAAAGGACACTGCCCAACTTATTTGGGGTTGGGTCTTTTGCTCGCAGTTTACGTTTATGAATCTAGTTGTGGTGTTTTCCCGAATTAATGCTGAGTTACTCCCCTCCTTTTATTAAAAGTTTTTGCTACACTCAGACTCTGTGCATGCCAGAGGGGAAGTATTGCCTCTTACAGGCACCCAGGGGGTGCTGTGTAATTGTCCCCGGTCACTGGGTGGGGGCTCGAGCCAGTTTTGCGTTGTATTGTTGAAAAGGAACCCCTAGATACTGAACCCGGCCCTTGTTTCTGCCAACTCTGACTGGCAGAAGGGTTTCTTTCTTTCTTTCTTGCCTCCTGGGTGTTTTGGATTTATCTCTACTGCAGAAAGATGTCTTCCTTCACAAACGTATGGAGTAACACTCCACAAAGCATGTACAACAGCTGCAACAATCCAGACGTAAGGTAGTGCCCTGAATCCACAGGGCTGATCCAACCCCCACCTGCTGTCATGACCTTCCCAGGAGCCATTCTCAGCTCTTTCCCTCAGGAAAGCAGAGCGGAATCCTCGGGTGCAGCTGACATCAGAGGTGGGGATGGGGGCTCATGTGCTGATAGAGGCTTATAAAGTGATGGTGTCCCAGTGGTTATGGGAGATTACACGGTTATGGTGGCCAATACTGTTAGGATGGGCTCAATGGCCACAGGGGCTCATATGGCTGTTGGGGAAAACAGGGTTTGGGGGCATTGTGATGGGGTCATCGGGACCTAAATGGAAACTGTAGACCATCTAACACCCAGTAGGCATATGAAATAATGAGAGAGCTGCGTGAAATAATGAGAGAGCTGCATTTCATCACCACCACTGCAAACATTCCTATTGTTTGCCATGTTACCCTTGATCGGTTTTGTCTAATGCCTTCCTGGCTAGGGGCTTCCTCTCTTTTCAACCCAGTGAGCTTGATTCTCAACTACATGATGGGTTTTACACTATGCTGTAGAGTGCAAATGAAGCTGGATCCATAAGGTGTACGTTACCTACATCTACCCTGACTGGAATGGCTCTCTCCCATGCCAGAGCACTGTCAGAAGGATTCAGTGTTAATGAGAATTAGGCCAGAGGATCTTCTATCCAGGAATATGGACTGTTTCTTTCTGCTTTTTAACTTTCTAATAGCAGCTGCATAATGGAAATGCTTTTTGAACCTCTGATTTTATTGTGTTTTGTTTTCGTTGAGACTGACCAGGGTGAAAGAAGTCATTAAAAATGGGGGCAGACAGACTTGATTGTCAAACTCTACAAGTGCAATAAAGAAGTAAGAGAACTGTGTGAGAAATACACCGCTTTGGAGCTGGGGATAAGTTGTAGCTCTTCATGAAACTATGGAAATGTGGTCTTGCTACTCTGCTTTCTTTCCTTCTTCTTCTTTTTTTTTTTTGGACAATTTTTGACTCCACTTTATTTCTAATTCAAATATATACTACCTCATACTATTGGTCTTCTGCTTTAATTTCTCTTCCATTCGTTATCTTTTAATATCACCAAAGGCTTCCACATCTCTTGGCCAAAAGTGTCCTCCAGGTTTGGATACCCCCAATGTGGTGCACAAGCCAGAAAAGCTTGTGGCCTATTATCAAGAAATGTTGAGCATGAACAGCACCCGTTAGCTTTAATGGGAGTTTTGCATACTCAATACTTTAGAAAAATGGGCCCGTAGCCTCTCTTATCAGACATCTAAAATTAGTGGCTCCTTTGGAAAGAGGTTGGCTTAGTGGCTTTCACAAGCAAGATCACTGGAATAGTTGCTGCTCTAGCCCACGCCCCGTTCTGTTAAGTCTTCAGTCTTCCATGAGATGCTCTCACTGGAATTCAAAGGATCACAATACCCAGGCCTTCCAATTTAGAAGAAAAGAAAAGAAAAAAGAACTATGTCGAAATTTTAGAGAGGAACCTTGGCGATATTCGGGCATTTGTTCTCAATGAAGCTTGTGATCTGGTGGTGAAAGACTCATTGCTTAATGGGAAAAGGGTTATTCCTCTGCAGTTTAGGTCTTTAATGCCGCAGCTTTAAATTCGTTATTGATCCTGGTGTATCTCAAAGGGGCGGGAGGAGTTGAGAGATGTCTGTTGGGGACGTGGACAGAATGGTACTTGGAGTACTCTAGAGCAAATGGAGACTGAGATGGATTTACTGCATTTCTTCAAGTTTGGCAACGATATAAACTTCAGGGTATTGTCCAATCGTGCAGGTAGATCTGATTGATGGGGGGAAAGTGAAAAAGTTCCTCTATGGGCAGGTGATCTCAGAAAAACTGTGTTCTGATGGGGTTCTTGCACCTCCCTGTGAAGCATCTGGTACTGACCACTGTGGGAGAGAGGCCTGATCTTCTGTAGCAATGCCTGTGTTCTTCTGTTCGAAGCAGGGGTCCATAGGTACGGTTGGATATTGAAGACAAGAGCTGTATTGCTTTTACACAAAACCCGGAGCCAGATGGCGAAATCTCCCCTCCCCACCTGAGTATTCTATCATGTCCTTAAAGAGGCAGGATGTTCTCGATAAATTTTTACTTTTATGTTGTCAGATCAAAAATTTGATTCGCGGAAAATGTTCATCTTCTGAGAACTGAGAGCCACAAAAATGTTAAAGAAAAATGGAGTGGGAAATGTAATTTTTTTATCTGTAGTTCCTGCAATATCAAGCCATGGTACATCCAGTGTATTTTAAAGAAGACTGGTCACAGTTACCTCAAAAACCATGAGATTCTTGTACGGAATGAATGGTCTGGGCATGAATCTCTTCATATCACACCTGAGATTCCTGACTCCTGCAGATGATGTTGGTGTAGTTCATAATTTGTCTATGTGGGCAGAACGGACTCAGTCAAGTGTGTTGGCAACATCGTTGTGAAATCCACTTTTGGTCGTATCATTTCACCAGGGAGTGAACATGGCTGCTGACCAGTTGATAAACACATGAGGGCAAAGCATGAGAAGATTAATTTAACTGACTTTTACTGGTGCAATAAAATTCAAAATCTCAATATGAAGCTGAACTATTTCTGCCCCATGGCCCTAAATGTTCTCAGCTCATCTCCAGCACTGTGAAATTAATGCAAAGGTTGTGTCAAGCGTAGGTGCCGACTTTTCTTTTTGCCAGTGGGCTCTTTTGAAGAGGTGTGTGTGTTTTTGGGCGGGGGAGGCTGGCCAATTTTGGGGGTAGACTATTTTCAGCACAATTATACACTTCTTTCATATTCTAATTATTGAATATATGTCTTTCATTGATAACGTTACTATTTTAGTTATGACTAAATTGTTAGAATTACATAATTACATTGTCATGAATTGCAGTATATTCAAATCATTGCAATCACCTACAAGCGGTCTTCACTAACTTCCTAGTTTAAAGGCATTATGTCTCACTGTAGCTTTCTGGATGAAACTGTCAGCAATCTTATTTGTCATTTAGTTCCCTGGTATGGTCTTGATGCACGTTAAGGACAGCTGCATTATTTAGTTGCATTTGTCCCATTGGTGACTGGAGATAATTTGTAAGTCTTCTGAAGCTGGAGAATGAGCATTCTGCAGTTCAGGATGATACAGGCACAGTGAGAAGGATTCCTATAAATTTGCAGTACTCTGGAAACATGGAGCTTCCAGAGTACTGCAAAGGACCCCAAGATCTCTTTCTTGATGGGTTACAGTTAATTTAGACTCTATCATTATGTGTGTATAGTTGGGATTATATTTTGCCATGTGCATTACTTTGCATTGAACATTGAATGTCATGTGCCATTTTGTTGCCAAATCACCCAGTTTTGTGAGTCCTCTGCTGTCAGTTTTGGATTTAATTATTTTGAGCAATTTGTATCATCTGCAAATTATGCCAGCTCACTTTTTACCCCTTTTTCTAGATCATTTATGAATATGTTGAACAATGCTGGTTCCAGTACAGGCCCCTGCGGGGCACCACTATTTACTTCTCTCCATTCTGAAATTGGGCCATTTATTCCAACCTTTTGTTTCCTCTCTGTTAACTGGATTGCCTGGCAATGCTTTCAGAATCATCTAATGATCCTTAATATCATTTAATGACAAGCCTGTCTCTTTTTATAAACAAACTCCCTGCCCCAAGGGCAGAAGCTGGGAGAAGCACAGAACTTATTACATTCTACACTCAAGCTCTGTCTGGGGCTAGGGTGTGGACTGTGAGCAGACTTCTGGTGCAAAGGTTGGGGATGGGGCAGGAATCACTGTGGGTCGGTCCAGTTTTTAGGTGGGCCAAACCCCCTGCCCCTCCTCTTACCCATGAGACTCCAGCCTCAGTCTTGGCCAGAAGTGGGAGCCGGGTCAGAGTAAGAATGACACAGGTAGCTGTGGGGAACTGTGGCCCATCCACCTGCCATGTGTGGGCGGTGCAGCAGCTAGGGATATGGGCTGAGGTCTGCTCTCAGGCCTCCCCACCCTGTCAGATGTGGGTGGGGGGAGGGCTCCCCAGCCTGGATCCAGCTTCGGCTTGGCCAGGGGGATGGGGCCTTGGGCAAGAAGAGGGGCAGGAGTGGGCCCACAAAGGGGGCCAGACCTCGTGGCCCTTCCACTATTGGGAAGAATTTGTCATCCCTGGTCTAGAGTTAACACTGCATCAAGTATGTGATCTGGTGGCCACTTTTCTTTTCCTCATGAGAATGTGGGTCACTGTCCTGCAAAGATTCACGTCGACTCTTACCACGAACTGTGTGATTGGTCTTCTTGAAAGTCAAGAAAAAACTTACATTCTTAAAGTGAAAATCTCTCTCAGTCTTTGCAGGAAAAGACTCTATGTATCCAGGGCTTTGAAATTTGTAATTGAAGAAATGTCCAGTATTGCCTGCTCCACAGCGAGGAATTTCGTTCAGTGCGATTTTTAAGAAAGGAGGAAGGAACAAGGAGAACCAGAAGACTGATATTATGATGCATCAGAGCTTTTAATGCAAATGCAATTGGCAGTGCACAGGTACAGGAAGAACTAGCACAGAGCAGAAAGAATGTATTTCCAGAGTTTCAAGAAGGCCTGCGACCAATCACAGGCCTCAATGGGTCACTTTTCAGACAAGATGTTCTGTTTACTTTGTTGCAGCTGCAGACGTCGACAAACAAGTCCCCTCTGTAACCATTTTAAGTTCTTTGTTTTACCCCAGTCGGTGGGAAATGAGACAAAGCAAAATAGAAGCAGAGGACTACACAGCTTCTCCATTATACTTCGGTCGCAGCAAAGGTCAAGGTGAGATGTTAAAGGTATATATTGATGGAAAGGATAGAACATATGGGGCCTAATTCTCTTTGACAGCAAGGTCTCTTTTTCCCTTGTAAAGGGACTTATAGTGATAATGAATGTAAATGATGCCTATCTTAAGGCCCTTGTTTCCTTCACACTGCGGGCTTAGTGTAAATAGCTTGCGTGTAATTCAGAATGAGTCCACATGTGAATAAAAGAATCAGCACATGGCTGGAAAAGATTCCTTAAGCGTAACATTAGAAATGTAGCATGACTATCAGACCAACCTGCTGAGCACACACAGCTCCCACTGACTTCAAGTGGAGCCATGTTTGCACAGCATTTCCGAAAGCCATGCCCAAAAGATATGGGGTGAATCTGTATCTTGCTGTTCATTTCCTGGTTCTTCCTTCTTCTATGGATGTTCCTGGTGGGTTTAACATGGGCTACAGTATCCACCAAGATACTTACGGCCATATGACCCGTATCCCCATAATCCCCCATAACTGTAAAGGCCCGGGTAACCACAGTATCCCCCATGGCCCAATAATCCCCCATAACCGTAAAGGCCCCTGTAGCCCCCTAATCTCCCTAAACCATATAACCCTCCATAATGGCGTCCATAGCTGTATAATCCCCCCAAACCAAATGAGCCTCCCAAACCAGCTCGGACCACAGGTGCGTCTACGGCTCCCACTCCACTGTTCTGAGGGAAATTGCTGAGAATTGGTTCTGGGAGGGTCACGACAACCGGTGAGTGTCTGATCAGCACTTTGGAGTCAGGGCACTGCCTAACGCAGGGCTCGTTGCAGCTGCCAGTAACTGGACTGGGCCGGGCCAACCTGCATTCTGGATAGCAGAGGCTGGAGAAAATCATCTTTCTGGGATGGAGATAAACCTGAAACACACAACAGGGACTAGAGTAAAGAGAAGGTACAAGTGCTGGAGGAAGAAAGACTTCAAAACTCAGTTTCAATTGTCGTGAGGTCAGCATGGGTCCCGAGAGAGAGAGGAGAAGTGGATTTAATCTCTTTGTGTCTGGTCATGTATTTGTTCCTATTTTCTCTTTCTACGCCTCTTGTGCACTTGCACTAAACTTCCCTCCCAACTGGCCCCTTTGAGACCCTCTCAATGATTTTCTCTGTAAAACAGTGACTAGAATAAATGCAACTACTTCTACACTGGACACCTGGGATTTTGGGTCCATTTTAGACATTTATCAAAGAGAAGGTGGCTGGGATCATGGTAATCAGATTGTTTCCTTTGAGCATTTAACCTCTGCATGCAAACCAGTTGAGCTCGGTATTACAGTGTGACTGTTTGGTTTTCCAAACCTTGGGAGTCACTAAAACTTTCTGATGAATAAACAGAAACATAGGAATTGCTAGACGGGGTCACACCACTTGTCAGCTTAATCCATTGTTGTGTCTCCCGTAGTGAGGAGTAACAGCTGCTCCAGAGGAAAGTAAAAAACCACTGAATTGGCCCTTTCTGAACTAACCTGAGAAAATTTCTTCCGAATCCAGCAAAGTAAAAAATGGCTAAATGACTTTCATAAATTACTGAAAAGATTTCAATGCTCTAATTCTTCTTCCAGTTAATAGGAAATATGTTTCTGAATTGCATGTGTTGCTCTTAAAGTCCCTCCTTTAGCTTCAGATCATCAATCTACGAGCGCCTGCAACTGAATCACGACTCAAGATAGTTATGGAAGAACCCCCTGATCCCGGATAAAAATCACAGTGAGCACATGCAAGATTCCGTCTTCAATGAAAAGAGGCCCTACTGTGATATCTCTGTGGTTAGAAAGAGATTGAGTGGAATTGGACTTACCCAGTTCACCAAGGAGATGAAGTCCGGAGAAGTGTTTAGAACAGGTCTGATTGGTGAGCACTTTTATACAGTTTCTAGGACCACGTGGAGGATCTGCGATGCTGTTTGTGGAGGAGGTCCTAATTAGTTACCAAACAAACTTGATTGCCTTCGTAAGTCTTCCTTTGGATAGAGCAGTTTTCCTCAGCATTGGTGATTATTGGGCTAATCACGTTCTCACCACCTCCATTCCCAACAGGTCAGATCCAATCCCCTTTGAGATCAGTGGGAATCATTCCATTGCCTCCAGTATGTTTCCTGTCAGGACCTTAAGTCTAATATTTGCCCTTTGGCAGGGGGATAGTACGATGCCTATGAACAATGTTAGTCCCATTTTAAACTTTCAAACTGAGTCTTAGCAGGGTCTTAAGTGGAGCATGGGCCTTTGTAATGGCCATCTGCCCAGGGTGAATCTTACCCTAAGGTGGCTAAAACGTGACTTAACATTGGACCTCCATTTGGATCACCAATGCTGTCTCAAAGGGCTGTCTAGAGCAGATTTGCTCATGGGTCAAGGGGAGGGGTGGCAGAGAGTGAAAGTAAGCAGTGCTCTTTTGTACAAAGGGTTTGAGTTCAGTCTTGGAACCTGTACTCTATCAGAAACCATCTCTTCATCCATGAGCAGACACGAAACAGAGGTCTTATAAGACAATACAGCTGAGTGAGCCCAGCAAGAAGCCCAGGACAGGTTAAAATGATGCATTCTTGGTGAAGGAGGAGATGGCTGTGGGCTGAGCCTTTGGTGATATGAAAAGATAACGAATGGAAGAGCAATTAACCAGCAAACCAATAGTATGTTGTAGTATCTATTTGAATATGAAAGAAAGGGGAGTAGAAAATTGTCAGAATAAAGAACAAATAAAGAAAGCAGAGTAGCAAGACTATATTTCCAAGTTTCATGAAGAGCCGTATCCTATCCCAAGCTCCAAAGTGGTGTCTTTCTTACAGTTCTCTGACTTCTTCCTTGTAGCTGTAGAGTTTGACAACTCAAGTCTGTCTGCCACCATTGATAGTTACTTGTCTCACCCCGGTCAGTCTGAACTGAAAAAAGCACAATAAAAGCAGAAGTTCAGAAAGCTTCTCTGTTCTGCAGCTGCTGTTAGAAAGTCAAAAGGCAGAAAGAAAGGGTCCATATTCCTGGATAGGAGATCATCTAGCCCAGGGGTCGGCAGCCTTCAGCACATGGCCCATCAGGGTAATCTGCTGTCAGGGCGCGAGGCATTTTGTTTACATTGACCGTCTGTAGGCATGGCCCCCCGCAGCTCCCGGTACCCGTGGTTCACTGTTCCCAGCCAATAGGAGCTGCGGGAAACAGCACAGGCTGCAGGGCTGTACTGGCTGCTGATTCCCCTTTCTTTTGGTACTGGGAGAGGGCCACAACCCCCCAGGCCCCACCAAGTTTCAGTAAGTGGCCAACAGTCCCCTGACCTCTACTGACAAATGAGTTCAGTCCAGCATCACAAGGTGGTAGATTGGTTTGTAAATCTCAGCGAGTCACCAATACTTGCTGATGAATAAACAAAAATGGAGGTTTTTAATCAAAACAAAACACAAACCCCCACCTCCTCCCCTGGTGTAAATCTTCTCTGTTCCACTGGCTTCACTGCAGCTACACTAAGTTAGACCAGATGAGGCTCTGCACCTAGAATTACTCCTGCACATGAGAAGGTAGCAATTGCCAGGCTGGAAGAGACGAGTGGCCCATCTAAGGCAGTATCCTGTCTCAGTGAGTGTCACTCACCAGCTGCTTCAGAAGAAAACAGACCAGTGAGTTAGTCCTTTATGGAGGAAACTTGGAGAGTTTCATCATAAACCGAAAAGGAGTACTTGTGGCACCTTAGAGACTAACCAATTTATTTGAGCATGAGCTTTCGTGAGCTACAGCTCACTTCATCAGATGCATACCGTGGAAACTGCAGCAGACTTTATATATACACAGAGAATATGAAACAATACCTCCACCACCAGCAAGACAGTGATTCATTTTAAAGTGATTTAAAGTATTTTTTAAAGTATTTAAAAAAGCTTTGCATTTCTCTTTCTTTAGTAAACATTCCTTCACAAAGCTCAAGAGGCAGATACTGAGCCACTGGACATCAGTACAGCTCCATAGACTTCAATGACATTCTGTGCCTTACAACTGAGGAAAGGCATTTAATGCTGCTCGGGTTAGAAGAAATCCTGGTGGAGGACGTATTTTCCACTTTAAAAATCATTCTAATTCATAGAATCATAGAATCATAGAATATAAGGGTTGGAAGGGACCCCAGAAGGTCATCTAGTCCAACCCCCTGCTCGAAGCAGGACCAATTCCCAGTTAAATCATCCCAGCCAGGGCTTTGTCAAGCCTGAACTTAAAAACCTCTAAGGAAGGAGATTCTACCACCTCCCTAGGTAACGCATTCCAGTGTTTCACCACCCTCTTAGTGAAAAAGTTTTTCCTAATATCCAATCTAAACCTCCCCCACTGCAGCTTGAGACCATTACTCCTCGTTCTGTCATCTGATACCATTGAGAACAGTCTAGAGCCATCCTCTTTGGAACCCCCTTTCAGGTAGTTGAAAGCAGCTATCAAATCCCCCCTCATTCTTCTCTTCCGCAGACTAAAATATCCCACTTCCCTCAGCCTCTCCTCATAAGTCATGTGTTCCAGACCCCTAATCATTTTTGTTGCCCTCTGCTGGACTCTTTCCAATTTATCCACATCCTTCTTGTAGTGCGGGGCCCAAAACTGGACACAGTACTCCAGATGAGGCCTCACCAATGTCGAATAGAGGGGGACGATCACATCCCTCGATCTGCTCGCTATGCCCCTACTTATACATCCCAAAATGCAATTGGCCTTCTTGGCAACAAGGGCACACTGCTGACTCATATCCAACTTCTCGTCCACTATCACCCCTAGGTCCTTTTCCGCAGAACTGCTGCCTAGCCATTCGGTCCGTAGTCGGTAGCTGTGCATTGGGTTCTTCCGTCCTAAGTGCAGAACCCTGCACTTATCCTTATTGAACCTCATCAGATTTCTTTTGGCCCAATCCTCCAATTTGTCTAGGTTCCTCTGTACCCTATCCCTGCCCTCCAGCGTATCTACCACTCCTCCCAGTTTAGTATCATCCGCAAATTTGCTGAGAGTGCAATCCACACCATCCTCCAGATCATTTATGAAGATATTGAACAAAACCGGCCCCAGGACCGACCCTTGGGGCACTCCACTTGATACCGGCTGCCAACTAGACATGGAGCCATTGATAACTACCCGTTGAGCCCGACAATCTAGCCAGCTTTCTACCCACCTTGTAGTGCATTCATCCAGCCCATACTTCCTTAACTTGCTGACAAGAATACTGTGGGAGACCGTGTCAAAAGCTTTGCTAAAGTCAAGAAACAATACATCCACTGCTTTCCCTTCATCCACAGAACCAGTAATCTCATCATAGAAGGCGATTCTGTCTGAAAAGCTTTATGTGGGAGACGGGTCTTGCAGAACGCCCTAGGTTGGTCAGAATTGTAATTAACCCTGTCTCATCCCACAGCAATGTGACATTTAAAGACGTTCTGTTTCACTCTGTCAGTCTTGTACTTCTTCCTTTTCTTTATTAGTGAAGTCTCTCACAAGACCCAGTTCTCTTGGCTGCTAATGGGTGGAGATGCAATATCTGATGTTTCCCACTGGTTTCCCGTTATGTTGTCTCTGAGCACTGGGTCTAAAAGTGCGGAGTATGCAGAGAGAGATACACCTCCAACAAGGTTTCTCTAACCCTGGCTAGGTAAAGTGGATTCCTTCAACTGGAAGTTGATGGAACTGTTCCCTTTTACACTGGTCCAGTATCTTCCATTAAACTTCAAAATATATATGAAAGGGAAATACATGGAACAAAAATCAAAGAACCCCAATTTCAAAGGCTAGGAATCAGAAACTGAGCACTGGAGTACATCTCAGACCATGATATGCATTTTTAAAGTGAATTTAATCTTCAGTGTTGGAACATCGAATCCCAGTAAAAAGTTATTACTACTTTAGTTATTCATCTCTTTGGTGTATAAAACTTGGTGAGTGCTTGTGAAGTGCTTTGAAATGCTTAGATTGGGGAAGCTTCAGACAATCCACCCTGCACAAGTACTCCTTTTCTTCTCATCTAAGGGTATGTCTACACTACGAAATTAGGTCGAATTTATAGAAGTCGGTTTTGTAGAAAGCGTTTTTATACAGTTGATTGTGTGTGTCCCCACACAAATGCTCTAAGTGCATGTAGTCGGCGGAGTGTGTCCACAGTACCAAGGCAACCGTCCACTTCCAGAGCGTTGCACTGTGGGTAGCTATCCCACAGTTCCCGCAGTCTCCGCCACCCATTTGAATTCTGGGTAGAAATCCCAGTGCCTGATGGGGCTAAAATATTGTTGCGGGTGGTTCTGGGTACATATCGTCAGGCCCTCCTTCCCTCCCTCCCTCCCTGAAAGCAAGGGCAGACAATCATTTTGCGCCTTTTTTCTTGAGTTACCTGTGCAGACGCCATGCCACGGCAAGCATGGAGCCCGCTCAGCTCACCGTCACCATATGTCTCGTGGGTGCTGGCAGACGTGGTACTGCATTGCTACACAGCAGCAGCAACCCATTGCCTTGTGGCAGTAGATGGTGCTATAGGCCTGAAAACCATCCTCATCGTGTCCGAGGTGCTCCCGGCCACCTCGGTAAGGTCGGTCAGGAGAACCTGGGCAGACATGGGCGCAGGAACTAAATTAGGGGTGACTCGACCAGGTCATTCTCTTTAGTCCTGCAGGCAGTCCTATTGTAACATCTTATGGTGAGCAGGCAAGAGATGAGGATGGCTAGCAGTCCTATTGCACCATGTTCTGCCGAGCAGCCAGGAGATGTGGATGGCTTTCAGTCCTTCTGCACCCTCTGCTGCCAGCCAAAGATGTAAAAGATAGATGGAGTGGATCAAAACAAGAAATAGACCAGATTTGTTTTGTATTCATTTGCTCCCCCCTCCCTCCCTCCCTCCGTGAAATCAACGGCCGACAATCGTTTTGGTGAGGTCTGTAAGGGGCACCTTGAAATCTTTAATGGAGATTCAGTCCTGCCTGAAATACCAGAGGGAGGGATAGGTTAGTGGGTTGAGCATTGGCCTGCTTAACCCAGGGGTTTGAGTTAAATCCTTGAGGGGGCCATTCTGTGTGACAGTTGTTTTTGTTTTTCCTTAATGTAAAGCCACCCCCTTTCTTGATTTCAATTCCCTGTTAGCCAGCCCTGTAAACCATGTCGTCAGTCACCCCTCCCTCCATCAGAGCAAAGGCAAACAATCATTCCGCGCCTTTTTTCTGTGCAGACACCATACCACAGCAAGCATGGAGCCCTCTCAGATCACTTTGGCAATTAGGAGCACATTAAACACCACACACATTTTCCAGCAGTATATGGAGCACCAGAACCTGGCAAAGCGAAACCGGACGAGTAGGCGACATCAGCGTGGTGACGAGAGTGATGAGGACATGGACACAGACTTCTCTCAAAGCACGGGCCCTGGCAATACGGGCATCATAGTGCTAATGGGGCAGGTTCAAGAGGTGGAATGCTGATTCTGGGCCCAGGAAACAAGCACAGACTGGTGGGACTGCATAGTGTTCATAGAATCATAGAATCATAAAATATCAGGGTTGGAAGGGACCTCAGGAGGTCATCTAGTCCAACCCCCTGCTGAAAGCAGGACTGATCCCCGACTAAATCATCCCAGCCAGGGCTTTGTCAAGCCTGACCTTAAAAACTTCTAGGGAAGGAGATTCCACCACATCCCTAGGTAACGCATTCCAGTGTTTCACTGCCCTCGTCGTGAAAAAGTTTTTCCTAATATCCAACCTAAATCTCCCCCATTGCAACTTGAGACCATTACTCCTTGTTCTGTCATCTGCTACCACTGAGAACAGTCTAGAGCCATCGTCTTTGGAACCCCCTTTCAGGTAGTTGAAAGCAGCTATCAAATCCCTCCTCATTCTTCTCTTCTGAAGACTAAACATCCCCAGTTCCCTCAGCCTTTCCTCATAAATCATGTGTTCCAGTCCACTAACCATTTTTGTTGCCCTCCACTGGACTCTTTCCAATTTTTCCACATCCTTCTTATAGTGTGGGGCCCAAACCTGGACACAGTACTCCAGATGAGGCCTCACCAATGTCGAATCCATTGGAACGATCACGTCTCTCCATGTGCTGGCAATGCCCCTACTTATACATCCCAAAATGCCATTGGCCTTCTTGGCAACAAGGGCACACTGTTGACTCATATCCAACTTCTCATCCACTGTAACCCCTAGGTCCTTTTCTGCAGAACTGCTGCCGAGCCATTCGGTCCCTAGTCTGTAGCGGTGCATTAGATTCTTCCGTCCTAAGTGCAGGACTCTGCACTTGTCCTTGTTGAACCTCATCAGATTTCTTTTGGCCCAATCCTCCAATTTGTCTAGGTCCCTCTGTATCCTATCCCTACCCTCCAGCGTATCGACCACTCCTCCCAGTTTAGTGTCATCTGCAAACTTGCTGAGGGTGCAATCCACACCATCCTCCAGATCATTTATGAACATATTGAACAAAACCGGCCCCAGGACCGACCCCTGGGGCACTCCACTTGACACCGGCTGCCAACTAGACCTGGAGCCATTGATATCTACATATTGAGCCCGATGATCTAGCCAGCTTTCTATCCACCTTATAGTCCATTCATCCAGCCCATATTTCTTTAACTTGCTGGCAAGAATACTGTGGGAGACCGTGTCAAAAGCTTTGCTAAAGTCAAGGAACAATACGTCCACTGCTTTCCCTTCATCCACAGAGCCAGTTATCTCATCATAGAAGGCAATTAAATTAGTCAGGCATGACTTGCCCTTGGTGAATCCATGCTGACTGTTCCTGATCACTTTCCTCTCCTCTAAGTGCTTCAGAATTGATTCCTTGAGGACCTGCTCCATGATTTTTCCGGGGACTGAAGTGAGGCTGACTGGCCTGTAGTTCCCAGGATCCTCCTTCTTCCCTTTTTTAAAGATGGGCACTACATTAGCCTTTTTCCAGTCATCTGGGACCTCCCCAATCGCCATGAGTTTTGAAAGATAATGGCAAATGGCTCTGCAATCACATCCGCCAATTCCTTTAGCACTCTTGGATGCAACGCATCAGGCCCCATGGACTTGTGCTCGTCCAGCTTTTCTAAATAGTCCCGAACCACTTCTTTCTCTACAGAGGGCTGGTCACCTCCTCCCCATGCTGTGCTGCCCAGTGCAGTAATCTGGGAGCTGACCTTGTTCGTGAAGACAGAGGCAAAAAAAGCACTGAGTACATTAGCTTTTTCCACATCCTCTGTCACGAGGTTGCCTCCCTTATTCCGTAAGAGGCCCACACTTTCCTTGCCTTTCTTCTTGTTGTTAACATACCTAAAGAAACCCTTCTTGTTACTCTTAACATCTCTTGCTAGCTGCAACTCCAGGTGTGATTTGGCCCTCCTGAGTTCACTCCTGCAAGCCCGAGCAATATTTTTATACTCATCCCTGGTCATTTGTCCAATCTTCCACTTCTTGTAAGCTTCTTTTTTGTATTTAAGAGCAGCAAGGATTTCACTGTTAAGCCAAGCTGGTCGCCTGCCATATTTACTATTCTTTCTACACATCGGGATGGTTTGTCCCTGTAACCTCAATAAGGATTCTTGAAAATACAGCCAGCTCTCCTGGACTCCTCTGTTGATCACTTTAGATAAGCTATTACCAGCAGGACAGTGGGGTGGGAGGAGGTATTGTTTCATGATTTCTGTGTGTATATAAAGTCTGCTGCAGTTTCCACGGTAAACATCTGATGAAGTGAGCTGTAGCTCACGAAAGCTCATGCTCAAATAAATTGGTTAGTCTCTAAGGTGCCACAAGTACTCCTTTTCTTTTTGCAAATACAGACTAACACAGCTGTTCCTCTGAAACCTTTCCCCCTCATGTTATTCTCCCAGGGGATCTTGCCCATCAGTTCCCTGAGGGAGTCAAAGTCTGCTTTTCTGAAGTCCAGGGTCTGTATTCTGCTGCTCTCCTTTCTTCCTTGTGTTAGGATCCTGAACTCGACTGTCTCATGGTCACTGCCTTCCAGGTTCCCATCCACTTTTGCTTCCCCTACTAATTCTTCCCGGTTTGTGAGCAGCAGGTCAAGAAGAGCTCTGCCCCTAGTTGGTTCCTCCAGCACTTGCACCAGGAAATTGTACCCTACATTTTCCAAAACTTCCTGGATTGCCTGTCCACCGCTGTATTGCTCTCCCAGCAGATATCAGGGTGATTGAAGTCTCCCATGAGAACCAGGGTCTGCGATCTAGTAACTTCTGCGAGTTGCCAGAAGAAAGCCTCATCCACCTCATCCCCCTGGTCTGGTGGTCTATAGTAGACTCCCACCATGACATCACCCTTGTTGTCACACTTCTAAACTTAATCCAGAGACTCTCAGGTTTTTCTGCAGTTTTATACTTGAGCTCTCAGCAGTCATACTGCTCCCTTACATACAGTGCAACTCCCCCACCTTTTCTGCCCTTCCTGTCCTTCCTAAACAGCTTATATCCATCCATGACAGTACTCCAGTCATGTGAGTTATCCCACCAAGTCTCTGTTATTCCAATCACGTCATAATTCCTTGACTGTGCCAGGACTTCCAGTTCTCCCTGCTTGTTTCCCAGGCTTCGTGCATTTGTAAATAGGCACTAGAGGTAACCTGCTGATCGCCCCTCTTTCTCAGTATGAGGCAGGAGCCCTCCCCTCTCATGCGTTCCTGCTCATGCCTCCTACTGGTTTCCCACTTCCGCACTTACCTCAGGGCTTTGGTCTCCTTCCCCCGGTGAACCTAGCTTAAATCCCTCCTCGCTAGGTTAGAATCATAGAATATCAGGGTTGGAAGGGACCTCAGGAGGTCATCTAGTCCAACCTCCTGCTCAAAAGCAGGACCAATCCCCAATTAAATCATCCCAGCCAGGGCTTTGTCAAGCCTGACCTTAAAAACTTCTAAGGAAGGAGATTCCACCACCTCCCTAGGCAACACATTCCAGTGTTTCACCACCCTCCTAGTGAAAAAGTTTTTCCTAATATCCAACCTAAACCTCCCCCACTGCAACTTGAGACCATTACTCCTTGTCCTGTCCTCTTCCACCACTGAGAATAGTCTAGAACCATCCTCTCTGGAACCACCTCTCAGGTAGTTGAAAGCAGCTATCAAATCCCCCTTCATTCTTCTCTTCCGCAGACTAAAATATCCCACTTCCCTCAGCCTCTCCTCATAAGTCATGTGTTCCAGACCCCTAATCATTTTTGTTGCCCTCTGCTGGACTCTTTCCAATTTATCCACATCCTTCTTGTAGTGCGGGGCCCAAAACTGGACACAGTACTCCAGATGAGGCCTCACCAATGTCGAATAGAGGGGGACGATCACGTCCCTCGATCTGCTCGCTATGCCCCTACTTATACATCCCAAAATGCAATTGGCCTTCTTGGCAACAAGAGCACACTGCTGACTCATATCCAACTTCTCGTCCACTATCACCCCTAGGTCCTTTTCCGCAGAACTGCTGCCTAGCCATTCGGTCCGTAGTCGGTAGCTGTGCATTGGGTTCTTCCGTCCTAAGTGCAGAACCCTGCACTTATCCTTATTGAACCTCATCAGATTTCTTTTGGCCCAATCCTCCAATTTGTCTAGGTTCCTCTGTACCCTATCCCTGCCCTCCAGCGTATCTACCACTCCTCCCAGTTTAGTATCATCCGCAAATTTGCTGAGAGTGCAATCCACACCATCCTCCAGATCATTTATGAAGATATTGAACAAAACTGGCCCCAGGACCGACCCCTGGGGCACTCCACTTGACACCGGCTGCCAACTAGACATGGAGCCATTGATCACTACCCGTTGATCCCGACAATCTAGCCACCTTTCTACCCACCTTATAGTGCATTCATCCAGCCCATACTTCTTTAAATTGCTGACAAGAATACTGTGGGAGACCATGTCAAACGCTTTGCTAAAGTCAAGATACAATACATCCACTGCTTTCCCTTCATCCACAGAACCAGTAATCTCATCATAGATGGCGATTAGATTAGTCAGGCATGACCTTCCCTTGGTGAATCCATGCTGACTGTTCCTGATCACTTTCCTCTCATGTAAGTGCTTCAGGATTGATTCTTTGAGGACCTGCTCCATGATTTTTCCGGGGACTGAAGTGAGGCAGACTGGCCTGTAGTTCCCAGGATCCTCCTTCTTCCCTTTTTTAAAGATGGGCACTACATTAGCCTTTTTCCAGTCATCCGGGACTTCTCCCGTTCGCCACGAGTTTTCAAAAATAATGGCCAATGGCTCTGCAATCACAGCAGCCAATTCCTTTAGCACTCTCGGGTGCAACTCGTCCAGCCCCATGGACTTGTGCACGTCCAGCTTTTCTAAATAGTTCCTAACCACCTCTTTCTCCACAGAGGGCTAGCCATCTATTCCCCATGTTGTGATGCCCAGCGCAGCAGTCTGGGACCTGACCTTGTTCGTGAAGACAGAGGCAAAAAAAGCATTGAGTACATTAGCTTTTTCCACCTCCTCTGTCACTAGGTTGCCTCCCTCATTCATTAAGGGGCCCACACTTTCCTTGGCTTTCTTCTTGTTGCCAACATACCTGAAGAAACCCTTCTTGTTACTCTTAACATCTCTCGCTAGCTGCAGCTCCAGGTGCGATTTGGCCCTCCTAATTTCATTCCTACATGCCCGAGCAATATTTTTATACTCTTCCCTGGTCATATGTCCAACCTTCCACTTCTTTTAAGCTTCTTTTTTATGTTTAAGATCCGCGAGGATTTCACTGTTAAGCCAAGCTGGTAGCCTGCCATATTTACTATTCTTTCGACACATCGGGATGGTTTGTCCCTGTAACCTCAACAGGGATTCCTTGAAATACAGCCAGCTCTCCTGGACTCCTTTCCCCTTCAAGTTAGTCTCCCAGGGGATCCTACTCATCCATTCCCTGAGGGAGTCGAAGTCTGCTTTCCTGAAGTCCAGGGTCCGTATCCTGCTGCTTACCTTTCTTCCCTGTGTCAGGATCCTGAACTCAACCAACTCATGGTCACTGCCTCCCAGATTCCCATCCACTTTTGCTTCCTCTACTAATTCTTCCCGGTTTGTGAGCAGCAGGTCAAGAAAAGCTCCCCCCCTAGTTGGCTCGTCTAGCACTTGCACCAGGAAATTGTCCCCTACGCTTTCCAAAAACTTCCTGGATTGTCTATGCACCGCTGTATTGCTCTCCCAGCAGATATCAGGAAAATTAATGTCACCCATGAGAACCCGGGCGTGCGATCTAGTAGCTTCCGCGAGCTGCCGAAAGAAAGCCTTATCCACCTCATCCCCCTGGTCCAGTGGTCTATAGCAGACTCCCACCACTACATCACTCCTGTTGCTCACACTTCTAAACTTAATCCAGAGACACTCAGGTTTTTCTGCAGTTTCATACCGGAGCTCTGAGCAGTCATACTGCTCCCTTACATACAGTGCTACTCCCCCACCTTTTCTGCCCTGCCTGTCCTTCCTGAACAGTTTATAACCATCCATGAGAGTACTCCAGTCATGTGAGTTATCCCACCAAGTCTCTGTTATTCCAATCACGTCATAATTCCTTGACATCACCACCTCCAGTTCTCCCTGCTTGTTTCCAAGGCTTTGTGCATTCGTATATAAGCACTTGAGATAACCTGTTGATCGCCCCTCATTCTCAATATGAGGCAGGAGCCCTCCCCTCACAGACATTCCTGCCTGTGCTTCCTCCCGGTATCCCGCTTTCCCACTTACCTCAGGGCTTTGGTATCCTTCCCCCGGTGAACCTAGTTTAAAGCCCTCCTCACTAGGTTAGCCAGCCTGCTCGCAAAGATGCTCTTCCCTCTCTTCGTTAGGTGGAGCCCGTCTCTGCCTAGCACTCCTTCTTGGAACACCATCCCATGGTCAAAGAATCCAAAGCCTTCTCTCCGACACCACCTGCATAGCCATTCCTTGACTTCCATGATTCGACGGTCTCTACCCAGGCCTTTTCTTTCCATGGGGAGGATGTTGCAGGTCTGGCATGATTCCCAGTGGCTGCGAAACTTTCACATGCATAAGGGCACTTTCATGGAACTTTGTGACTTGCTTTCCCCTGCCCTGAAGCACATAAATACCAAGATGAGAGCAGCCCTCACAGCTGAGAAGTGAGTGGCAATAGTCCTGTGGAAGCTTGCAACGCCAGACAGCTACCGGTCAGTCAGGAATCAATTTTGAGTGGGCAAATCTACTGTGGGGGTGGCTGTGATGCAAGTAGCCAACGCAATCAAAGATCTGCTGATATGAAGGGTAGTGACCCTGGGAAATGTGCAGGTCATAGTGGATGGCTTTGCTGAAAATAACCGTTTGATATGTTGAAATGCCTATAGTTCTCCTTGGGGACCCAGCCTACCCCTTAATGCCATGGCTCATGAAGCCATACACAGGCACCCTGGACAGTAGTCAGGAGCTGTTCAACTACAGGCTGAGCAAGTGCAGAATGGTGCTAGAATGTGCATTGGGATATTTAAAAGCGCGCTGGCGCAGTTTACTGACTTGGTTAGAGCTCAGCGAAACCAATATTCCTACTGTTATTACTGCTTCCTGTGCGCGCCACAATATCTGTGAGAGTAAGGGGGAGACATTTATGGTGGGGTGGGAGGTTGAGGCAACGCACAGCCACACACCAGGGTGGTTAGAAGAGCACAGGAGGGCGCAGTGTGCATCAGAGAAGCTTTGAAAACCAGTTTCATGACTGGCCAGGCTACGGTGAGAAAGTTCTGTATGTTTCTCCGCGATGAAACCCGCCACCCCTTGGTTCACTCTACTTCCCTGTAAGCTAACAACCCTACCACCCTCCTCTCCTCTGTTTGATCACCGCTTGCAGAGACAATAAAGTCATTGTTGTTTCACATTCATGCATTCTTTATTAATTCATCACACAAATAGGGGGATAACTGCCAAGGTAGCCCGGGAGGGGTGGTGGAGGAGAGAAGCCCCGGGAGAAGTGGTGGAGGAGGGAAGGACAAGGCCACACAGCACTTTAAAAGTTTAAAACTTTAAAACTTATTGAATGCCAGCCTTCTGTTGCTTGGGCAATTCTCTGGGATGGAGTGGCTGGGTGGCTCCTGAGGCTCCCCACCGTGTTCTTGGGCGTCTGGGTGAGGAGGCTATGGAATTTGTGGAGGAGGGCGGTTGGTTACACAGGGGCTGTAGCGGCACTCTGTGTTCCAGCTGCCTTTCCTGCAGCTCAACCATATGCTGGAGCATATTAGTTTGATCCTCCAGCAGCCTCAGCATTGAATCCTGTCTCCTCTCATCATGCTGCTACCGCCTTTCAGCTTCAGCCCTCTCTTCAGCCCGCCACTTACTCTCTTCAGCTCACCACCTCTCCTCCTGGTCATTTTGTGCTTTCCTGCATTCTGACATTTTCTGCCTCCACACATTCGTCTGTGCTCTGTCAGTGTGGGAGGACAGCATGAGCTTAGAGAACATTTCATCGTGAGTGCATTTTTTTCACATTCTGATCTTCACTAGCCTCTGGGAAGGAGAAGATCCTGTGATCCTTGAAACACATGCAGCTGGTGGAGAAAAAAAAAGGGACAATGGTATTTAAAAAGACACATTTTATAGAATAAAGAAAAGGAGTACTTGTGGCACCTTAGAGACTAACCAATTTATTTGAGCATGAGCTTTCGTGAGCCACAGCTCACTTCATCAGATGTGTACCGTGGAAACTGCAGCAGACTTTATATACACACAGAGAATATGAAACAATACCTCCTCCCACCCCACTGTCCTGCTGGTAATAGCTTATCTAAAGTGATCAGCAGGTGGGCCATTTCCAGCACAAATCCAGGTTTTCTCACCCTCCACCCCCCCACACAAATTCACTCTCCTGCTGGTGCTAGCCCATCCAAAGTGACAACTCTTTACATAATCAAGTCGGGCTATTTCCTGCATAGATCCAGGTTCTCTCACTTCCCCCCCACCCCCATACACACACAAACTCACTCTCCTGCTGGTCTAAACTGACCACTCTCCAAGTTTAAATCCAAGTTAAACCAGAATATCTGGGGGGGGGGGGGTAGGAAAAAACAAGAGGAAACAGGCTACCTTGCATAATGACTTAGCCACTCCCAGTCTCTATTTAAGCCTAAATTAATAGTATCCAATTTGCAAATGAATTCCAATTCAGCAGTTTCTCGCTGGAGTCTGGATTTGAAGTTTTTTTGTTTTAAGATAGCGACCTTCATGTCTGTGATTGCGTGACCAGAGAGATTGAAGTGTTCTCCGACTGGTTTATGAATGTTATAATTCTTGACATCTGATTTGTGTCCATTTATTCTTTTACGTAGAGACTGTCCAGTTTGACCAATGTACATGGCAGAGGGGCATTGCTGGCACATGATGGCATATATCACATTGGTGGATGTGCAGGTGAACGAGCCTCTGATAGTGTGGCTGATGTTATTAGGCCCTGTGATGGTGTCCCCTGAATAGATATGTGGGCACAATTGGCAACGGGCTTTGTTGCAAGGATAAGTTCCTGGGTTAGTGGTTCTGTTGTGTGGTATGTGGTTGTTGGTGAGTATTTGCTTCAGGTTGCGGGGCTGTCTGTAGGCAAGGACTGGCCTGTCTCCCAAGACTTGTGAGAGTGTTGGGTCATCCTTTAGGATAGGTTGTAGATCCTTAATAATGCGTTGGAGGGGTTTTAGTTGGGGGCTGAAGGTGACCGCTAGTGGCGTTCTGTTATTTTCTTTGTTAGGCCTGTCCTGTAGTAGGTAACTTCTGGGAACTCTTCTGGCTCTATCAATCTGTTTCTTTACTTCTGCAGGTGGGTATTGTAGTTGTAAGAAAGCTTGACAGAGATCTTGTAGGTGTTTGTCTCTGTCTGAGGGGTTGGAGCAAATGCGGTTGTATCGCAGAGCTTGGCTGTAGACGATGGATCGTGTGGTGTGGTCAGGGTGAAAGCTGGAGGCATGCAGGTAGGAATAGCGGTCAGTAGGTTTCCGGTATAGGGTGGTGTTTATGTGGCCATTGTTTATTAGCACTGTAGTGTCCAGGAAGTGGATCTCTTGTGTGGACTGGACCAGGCTGAGGTTGGTGGTGGGATGGAAATTGTTGAAATCATGGTGGAATTCCTCAAGGGCTTCTTTTCCATGGGTCCAGATGATGAAGATGTCATCAATATAGCGCAAGTAGAGTAGGGGCTTTAGGGGACGAGAGCTGAGGAAGCGTTGTTCTAAATCAGCCATAAAAATGTTGGCATACTGTGGGGCCATGCGGGTACCCATAGCAGTGCCGCTGATCTGAAGGTATACATTGTCCCCAAATGTGAAATAGTTATGGGTAAGGACAAAGTCACAAAGTTCAGCCACCAGGTTAGCCGTGACATTATCGGGGATAGTGTTCCTGACGGCCTGTAGTCCATCTTTGTGTGGAATGTTGGTGTAGAGGGCTTCTACATCCATAGTAGCCAGGATGGTGTTATCAGGAAGATCACCGATGGATTGAAGTTTCCTCAGGAAGTCAGTGGTGTCTCGAAGGTAGCTGGGAGTGCTGGTAGCGTAGGGCCTGAGGAGGGAGTCTACATAGCCAGACAATCCTGCTGTCAGGGTGCCAATGCCTGAGATGATGGGGCGCCCAGGATTTCCAGGTTTATGGATCTTGGGTAGTAGATAGAATATCCCAGGTCGGGGTTCCAGGGGTGTGTCTGTGCGGATTTGATCTTGTGCTTTTTCAGGAAGTTTCTTGAGCAAATGCTGTAGTTGCTTTTGGTAACTCTCAGTGGGATCATAGGGTAATGGCTTGTAGAAACTCGTGTTGGAGAGCTGCCGAGCAGCCTCTTGTTCATATTCTGACCTATTCATGATGACAACAGCACCTCCTTTGTCAGCCTTTTTGATTATGATGTCAGAGTTGTTTCTGAGGCTGTGGATGGCATTGCGTTCCGCATGGCTGAGGTTATGGGGCAAGTGATGCTGCTTTTCCACAATTTCAGCCCGTGCACGTCGGCGGAAGCACTCTATGTAGAAGTCCAGTCTGCTGTTTCGACCTTCAGGAGGAGTCCATCTAGAATCCCTCTTTCTGTAGTGTTGGCAGGGAGACCTCTGTGGATTAGTATGTTGTTCAGAGGTATTTTGGAAATATTCCTTGAGACGGAGACGTCGAAAATAGGATTCTAGGTCACCACAGAACTGTATCATGTTCGTGGGGGTGGAGGGGCAGAAGGAGAGGCCCTGAGATAGAACAGCTGCTTCTGCTGGGCTGAGAGTATAGTTGGATAGGTTAACAATATTGCTAGGTGGGGTGAGGGAACCATTGCTGTGGCCCCTTGTAGCATGTAGTAGTTTAGAAAGTTTAGTGTCCTTTTTCTTTTGTAGAGAAGCAAAGTGTGCATACCACACGATCCATCGTCTACAGCCAAGCTCTGCGATACAACCGCATTTGCTCCAACCCCTCAGACAGAGACAAACACCTACAAGATCTCTGTCAAGCTTTCTTACAACTACAATACCCACCTGCAGAAGTAAAGAAACAGATTGATAGAGCCAGAAGAGTTCCCAGAAGTTACCTACTACAGGACAGGCCTAACAAAGAAAATAACAGAACACCACTAGCGGTCACCTTCAGCCCCCAACTAAAACCCCTCCAACGCATTATTAAGGATCTACAACCTATCCTAAAGGATGACCCAACACTCTCACAAGTCTTGGGAGACAGGCCAGTCCTTGCCTACAGACAGCCCCGCAACCTGAAGCAAATACTCACCAACAACCACATACCACACAACAGAACCACTAACCCAGGAACTTATCCTTGCAACAAAGCCCGTTGCCAATTGTGCCCACATATCTATTCAGGGGACACCATCACAGGGCCTAATAACATCAGCCACACTATCAGAGGCTCGTTCACCTGCACATCCACCAATGTGATATATGCCATCATGTGCCAGCAATGCCCCTCTGCCATGTACATTGGTCAAACTGGACAGTCTCTACGTAAAAGAATAAATGGACACAAATCAGATGTCAAGAATTATAACATTCATAAACCAGTCAGAGAACACTTCAATCTCTCTGGTCACGCAATCACAGACATGAAGGTCGCTATCTTAAAACAAAAAAACTTCAAATCCAGACTCCAGCGAGAAACTGCTGAATTGGAATTCATTTGCAAATTGGATACTATTAATTTAGGCTTAAATAGAGACTGGGAGTGGCTAAGTCATTATGCAAGGTAGCCTGTTTCCTCTTGTTTTTTCCTACCCCCCCCCCCAGATATTCTGGTTTAACTTGGATTTAAACTTGGAGAGTGGTCAGTTTAGACCAGCAGGAGAGTGAGTTTGTGTGTGTATGGGGGTGGGGGGGGAAGTGAGAGAACCTGGATCTATGCAGGAAATAGCCCGACTTGATTATGTAAAGAGTTGTCACTTTGGATGGGCTAGCACCAGCAGGAGAGTGAATTTGTGTGGGGGGGTGGAGGGTGAGAAAACCTGGATTTGTGCTGGAAATGGCCCACCTGCTGATCACTTTAGATAAGCTATTACCAGCAGGACAGTGGGGTGGGAGGAGGTATTGTTTCATATTCTCTGTGTGTATATAAAGTCTGCTGCAGTTTCCACGGTACACATCTGATGAAGTGAGCTGTGGCTCACGAAAGCTCATGCTCAAATAAATTGGTTAGTCTCTAAGGTGCCACAAGTACTCCTTTTCTTTTTGCGAATACAGACTAACACGGCTGTTCCTCTGAAACCTGTCATTATGCAAGGCACTGCATTTAGCCGTATGGAGTGGAAATCTATCAACTGCATGAAAAAACTTGTACAGATACAGACAGACATCATCTTCCTTTCCAAATGCAAACAGATGGACATCGTACCAAAAGGACTGAAGGTAAAAAATCCATTACAATCTACATACCACACAGACTATGCTGACAGCTTGTGCCTCACGCTCTCAAAGAAACTGCGGAATCACCTGATCAAGATCCTCTACAGCAAACAGGGAAAGATTAAGAATGAGCTCTCAAAAATGGATACTCTCATAAAGAACCAACCTTCCACACAAACTTCCTCGTGGCTGGATTTTACTAAAACTAGACAAGCCATTTACAATGCACACTTTGCTTCTCTACAAAAGAAAAAGGACACTAAACTTTCTAAACTACTACATGCTACAAGGGGCCACAGCAATGGTTCCCTCACCCCACCTAGCAATATTGTTAACCTATCCAACTATACTCTCAGCCCAGCAGAAGCAGCTGTTCTATCTCGGGGCCTCTCCTTCTGCCCCTCCACCCCCAAGAACATGATACAGTTCTGTGGTGACCTAGAATCCTATTTTCGACGTCTCCGTCTCAAGGAATATTTCCAAAATACCTCTGAACAACATACTAATCCACAGAGGTCTCCCTGCCAACACTACAGAAAGAGGGATTCTAGATGGACTCCTCCTGAAGGTCGAAACAGCAGACTGGACTTCTACATAGAGTGCTTCCGCCGACGTGCACGGGCTGAAATTGTGGAAAAGCAGCATCACTTGCCCCATAACCTCAGCCATGCGGAACGCAATGCCATCCACAGCCTCAGAAACAACTCTGACATCATAATCAAAAAGGCTGACAAAGGAGGTGCTGTTGTCATCATGAATAGGTCAGAATATGAACAAGAGGCTGCTCGGCAGCTCTCCAACACGAGTTTCTACAAGCCATTACCCTATGATCCCACTGAGAGTTACCAAAAGCAACTACAGCATTTGCTCAAGAAACTTCCTGAAAAAGCACAAGATCAAATCCGCACAGACACACCCCTGGAACCCCGACCTGGGATATTCTATCTACTACCCAAGATCCATAAACCTGGAAATCCTGGGCGCCCCATCATCTCAGGCATTGGCACCCTGACAGCAGGATTGTCTGGCTATGTAGACTCCCTCCTCAGGCCCTACGCTACCAGCACTCCCAGCTACCTTCGAGACACCACTGACTTCCTGAGGAAACTTCAATCCATCGGTGATCTTCCTGATAACACCATCCTGGCTACTATGGATGTAGAAGCCCTCTACACCAACATTCCACACAAAGATGGACTACAGGCCGTCAGGAACACTATCCCCGATAATGTCACGGCTAACCTGGTGGCTGAACTTTGTGACTTTGTCCTTACCCATAACTATTTCACATTTGGGGACAATGTATACCTTCAGATCAGCAGCACTGCTATGGGTACCCGCATGGCCCCACAGTATGCCAACATTTTTATGGCTGATTTAGAACAACGCTTCCTCAGCTCTCATCCCCTAAAGCCCCTACTCTACTTGCGCTATATTGATGACATCTTCATCATCTGGACCCATGGAAAAGAAGCCCTTGAGGAATTCCACCATGATTTCAACAATTTCCATCCCACCACCAACCTCAGCCTGGTCCAGTCCACACAAGAGATCCACTTCCTGGACACTACAGTGCTAATAAACAATGGCCACATAAACACCACCCTATACCGGAAACCTACTGACCGCTATTCCTACCTGCATGCCTCCAGCTTTCACCCTGACCACACCACACGATCCATCGTCTACAGCCAAGCTCTGCGATACAACCGCATTTGCTCCAACCCCTCAGACAGAGACAAACACCTACAAGATCTCTGTCAAGCTTTCTTACAACTACAATACCCACCTGCAGAAGTAAAGAAACAGATTGATAGAGCCAGAAGAGTTCCCAGAAGTTACCTACTACAGGACAGGCCTAACAAAGAAAATAACAGAACGCCACTAGCGGTCACCTTCAGCCCCCAACTAAAACCCCTCCAACGCATTATTAAGGATCTACAACCTATCCTAAAGGATGACCCAACACTCTCACAAGTCTTGGGAGACAGGCCAGTCCTTGCCTACAGACAGCCCCGCAACCTGAAGCAAATACTCACCAACAACCACATACCACACAACAGAACCACTAACCCAGGAACTTATCCTTGCAACAAAGCCCGTTGCCAATTGTGCCCACATATCTATTCAGGGGACACCATCACAGGGCCTAATAACATCAGCCACACTATCAGAGGCTCGTTCACCTGCACATCCACCAATGTGATATATGCCATCATGTGCCAGCAATGCCCCTCTGCCATGTACATTGGTCAAACTGGACAGTCTCTACGTAAAAGAATAAATGGACACAAATCAGATGTCAAGAATTATAACATTCATAAACCAGTCAGAGAACACTTCAATCTCTCTGGTCACGCAATCACAGACATGAAGGTCGCTATCTTAAAACAAAAAAACTTCAAATCCAGACTCCAGCGAGAAACTGCTGAATTGGAATTCATTTGCAAATTGGATACTATTAATTTAGGCTTAAATAGAGACTGGGAGTGGCTAAGTCATTATGCAAGGTAGCCTGTTTCCTCTTGTTTTTTCCTACCCCCCCCCCCAGATATTCTGGTTTAACTTGGATTTAAACTTGGAGAGTGGTCAGTTTAGACCAGCAGGAGAGTGAGTTTGTGTGTGTATGGGGGTGGGGGGGAAGTGAGAGAACCTGGATCTATGCAGGAAATAGCCCGACTTGATTATGTAAAGAGTTGTCACTTTGGATGGGCTAGCACCAGCAGGAGAGTGAATTTGTGTGGGGGGGTGGAGGGTGAGAAAACCTGGATTTGTGCTGGAAATGGCCCACCTGCTGATCACTTTAGATAAGCTATTACCAGCAGGACAGTGGGGTGGGAGGAGGTATTGTTTCATATTCTCTGTGTGTATATAAAGTCTGCTGCAGTTTCCACGGTACACATCTGATGAAGTGAGCTGTGGCTCACGAAAGCTCATGCTCAAATAAATTGGTTAGTCTCTAAGGTGCCACAAGTACTCCTTTTCTTTTTGCGAATACAGACTAACACGGCTGTTCCTCTGAAACCTGTCATTTTATAGAATGTCACTCTTTCACGGTAAAGCTTGCAGTTAATATTACATACATAGCACATGTGCTTTCATTCCAAGGTCGCATTTTGCCTCCTCCCTCCCCGTGGCTAACAGCGGGGAACATTTCTGTTCAGCCACAGGCAAACAGCCCAGCAGGAATGGGCACCTCTGAATGTCCCCTTAAGAAAAGCACCCTATTTCCACCAGGTGACCACCAATGATATCACTCTCCTGAGGATAACACAGAGAGATAAAGAACGGATGTTGTTTGAACGCCAGCAAACATACACTGCAATGCTTTCTTCTACAATGATTCCCGAGTACGTGCTCCTGGCCTGGAGTGGTAAAGTGTCCTACCATTGTGGACGGAATAAGGCTGCCTTCCCCAGAAACCTTTTGCAAAGGCTTTGGGAGTACATCCAGGAGAGCCGCGAATGCCAGGGCAAATTAATCATTAAACATGCTTGCTTTTAAACCATGTATACTATTTTAAAAGGCACAAGCACCAGAGGTTCCTTCTCCGCCTGGCGGGTCCGGGAGGCAGTCTTGGGTGGGTTCAGGGGTACTGGCTCCAGGTCCAGGGTGAGAAACAGTTTCTGGCTGTTGGGAACACCGGTTTCTCTGCTTGCTTGCTGTGAGCTATCTACAACTTCATCATCTTCCTCGTCCCCAAAACCTGCTTGCGTGTTGCCTCCATCTCCATTGAAGGAGTCAAACAACATGGCTGGGGTAGTGGTGGCTGAACCCCCTAAAATGACATGCTGCTCATCATAGAAGCGGCATGTTTGGGCCTCTGACCCGGAGCGGCCATTTGCCTCTCTGGTTTTCTGGTAGGCTTGCCTCAGCTCCTTAAGTTTCACGCAGCACTGCTTTGGGTCCCTGTTATGGCCTCTGTCCTTCATGCCCTGGGAGATTTTGACAAATGTTTTGGCATTTCAAAAACTGGAACGGAGTTGTGATAGCATGGATTCCTCTCCCTATACAGCGATCAAATCCCGTACCTCCCATTCAGTCCATGCTGGAGCTCTTTTGCAATTCTTGGACTCCATCATGGTCACCTCTGCTGATGAGCTCTGCACTCATCTGCAACTTGCCATGCTGGCCAAACAGGAAATTGAAATTCAAAAGTTCGTGGGCCTTTTCCTGTCTACCTGTCCAGTGCATCTGAGTTGAGAGTGCTGTCCAGAGCGGTCACAATGGAGCACTCTGGTATAGCTCCCGGAGGCCAATACCATCTAATTGCATCCACAGTACCCCAAATTCGACCCGGCAAGGCCGATTTCAGCACTAATCCCCTTGTCGGGGGTGGAGTAAGGAAATCTATTTTAAGAGCCCTTTAAGTAAAAAAAAAGGGCTTCGTCGTGTGGATGGGTGCAGGGTTAAATCGATTTAACGCTGCTAAATTTGACTTCAACTCTGAGTGAATACCAGGGCTAAGTGTGAACTATGATCAACCACTGAGAGTTTTCCAATGCACCTTAACTCCCTTTATTTGTAGTTGTTGTCTCAGTGGTGGGTATTAACTCTGGAGCAGAATTAAATTCTTTTGGATCAAAATTTGTGCCAGCTTAATTGTATATTGAGATTTTTATTCCTACACTGCACATGAACAAGCTTGAAATGTACACACTTGTAATTCCTTTGGACCTTTATTATCTTCATGTATAAACAAGGCAATGTTGAAGAGATACACTACTCTGTACCTCTTTTCACAAACCTGGAAGAATTAATTACCATTGCATTACTGTGACCCATTAGAGAGATGTGATTTGAAGGAGAGAAAAAGTAGCGCACACAGTGCACTTGGTGACTTCATTGCCGTGGGTGCTATGACTTAGAACAAGATTTTTAAGTTTCAATTCCGCACTCTTGGAACAGGACAGACTTGTAATTCCTGTGGAGAAGTATTATCCTCAGGTATAAAGAAGCTACAGTTACAGTGAATCACAGTATGAGCCAGTTTTTTATCCATCGGTGATCTTCCTGAAAACACCATCCTGGCCACTATGGATGTAGAAGCCCTCGACACCAACATTCCACACAAAGATGGACTACGAGCCGTCAGGAACACTATCCCCAATAATGTCACGGCAAACCTGGTGGCTGAACTTTGTGACTTTGTCCTTACCCATAACTATTTCACATTTGGGGACAATGTATACCTTCAAATCAGCGGCACTGCCATGGGTACCCGCATGGTCCCACAGTATGCCAACATTTTTATGGCTGACTTAGAACAACGCTTCCTCAGCTCTCGTCCCCTAACACCCCTACTCTACTTGCGCTACATTGATGACATCTTCATCATCTGGACCCATGGAAAAGAAGCCCTTGAGGAATTCCACCAGGATTTCAACAATTTCCATCCCACTATCAACCTCAGCCTGGACCAGTCCACACAAGAGATCCACTTCCTGGACACTATGGTGCTAATAAGCGATGGTCACATAAACACCACTCTATACCAGAAACCGACTGACCGCTATTCCTACCTGCATGCCTCCAGCTTTCACCCTGACCACACCACACGATCCATCGTCTACAGCCAAGTTCTACGATACAACCGCATTTGCTCCAACCCCTCAGACAGAGACAAACGCCTACAAGTTCTCTATCAAGCATTCTTACAACTACAATATCCACCTGCTGAAGTGAAGAAACAGATTGACAGAGCCAGAAGAGTACCCAGAAGTCACCTACTACAGGACAGGCCCAACAAAGAAAATAACAGAACGCCACTAGCCATCACCTTCAGCCCCCGACTAAAACCTCTCCAACGCATCATCAAGGATCTACAACCTATCCTGAAGGACGACTCATCACACTCACAGATCTTGGGAGACAGGCCAGTCCTTGCTTACAGACAGCCCCCCAACCTGAAGCAAATACTCACCAGCAACCACACACCAAACAACAGAACCACTAACCCAGGAACCTATCCTTACAACAAAGTCCGTTGCCAGCTGTGTCCACATATCTATTCAGGGGACACCATCATAGGGACTAATCACATCAGCCACACTATCAGAGGATCGTTCACCTGCACATCCACCAATGTGATATATGCCATCATGTGCCAGCAATGCCCCTCTGCCATGTACATTGGTCAAACTGGACAGTGTGTATGTAAAAGAATAAATGGACACAAGTCAGACATCAAGAATTATAACATTCAAAAACCAGTCGGAGAACACTTCAATCTCTCTCGTCACTCGATTAGAGACCTAAAACTGACAATTCTTCACCAAAAAAACCTTCAAAAACAGACTCCAATGAGACACTGCTGAGTTGGAATTAATTTGCAAACTGGATACAATTAATTGGCTTGAATAGAGACTGGGAGTGGATGGGTCATTACACAAAGTAAAACTATTTCCCCCACCCCCACCCCCACCGTTCCTCAGACATTCTTGTCAAGTGCTGGAAATGGCCCAACTTGATTATCACTACAAAAGGTTTTCTCCCCCCTCCGCCTCCCCCCGCTGGTATTAGCTCATCTTAAATGATCACTCTCCTTACAGTGTGTATGGTAACACCTATTGTTTCATGTTCTCTGTGTATGTGAATCTCCCCACTGTATTTTCCACTGTATTTTCCACATGAGCATCCGATGAAGCGAGCTGTAGCTCACGAAAGCTTATGCTCAAATAAATTTGTTAGTCTCTAACGTGCCACAAGTCCTCCTTTTCTTTTTGAGAATACAGAGTAAGACGGTTGCTACTCTGAAACCCTTTTTATTGTTGATGCTTAGATCAAAGGATGGAAACATTTTGTAACCAGACATGTGACTAACCTTGTCTTGTAACAAAGGAACAGCTTCGAGCTCCACCCGTTGTAGGAGGAGTCAGATGTCTTGGGTTGTCTCTCTGTTTCTATTCTTGTTGGGGTTTGACGCCTCTGCACTGAGTCACACAGTCACTTGAAACAAAATGGAGGCCAAGGTCTCTCGTGTCATTCCCTTAATCAGGCCGTGATTTAAGGCCACCCAATTTGGGGCTATTTCATTTTCATTCAAATGTAGTTTCAAATTTAGGATTTCTTACCGTGTGGGGTAGAGCGGCCCAGTCCAGTGGCTATCAGCTGCAACGAGCCGTGTGTTAGGCAGTGCCCTGATTCCGAAGTGATGATCAGACCCTCACCGGTTCTTGTGACCCTCCCAGGACCAATTCTCTGCAATTTCTCTCAGCAGAGTCAAGTGGGACCATAGGAGCCCCTGTGGTCAGAACCGGTTTCGGGGGCTCATTTGCTTTTGGAGGGATTTTGTTATTGGAAAATGAAGGTGCTCTCTTGGGGTAAATCAGCTCGGTTGCATCACCTTCAAAGAGGTTCAGGACCTTGAAATCAAAGGTTCTGCCCTCTTCTCTGGATATGGAACCCACCCTTGGGGATATCATTTACACTTTGAACAACATTCTGGATCGGGTAGTGTTGCGGTTCAAATACAAGACAGCACAGAGCTTTTAGCAAGCAAGCGAGCTGGTCTGCCAACCGACTTCTGCCTGTCAGCATTCCACCTTCCCCTTTATTCTTTCTCTCCCCCCGCGCATTACATTCTCCAACAGATAAAAGGAAAACACTGGCTTTGTTTAACATTCTTATTTACCAGTTTCTAACTACCGCATTCCTTGCTCTCGGGCCTTGAGCCCAGTCCTGGGAGGCTTCCCACGGTTCATGTCATCTGGGCAAGATTCCAAGGTTCATGCCCTTGAGAAGAGCTGTGTGTGCACTGCTCCTGTACAACACTCTGGGTGTGCCCTGAATGTTGCCAAGCGCATGAACCTTGTATGAATCCTACAGGGTAGGAATGTTTTCTGCAACATGCCCCATGGCTGATCAGACTTTATGTCAAATCTCATCCCACAGCCATCTCCTCCTTCACCAAGAATGTGTCATTTTCCTCTCTCCTGCGTTTCCTGCTGGGCTGACTCACTTTCCTGCTGGGCTCACTCAGCTGCATTGTCTGAAGTCAAGACTGAACTCAAAACCTTTCTGTAAAAGAGCACTGCTTCCTTCCACTCTGAGCCATCCCTCCCCTTGGCCCACGAGCAAATCTGCTCTAGGCAGCCCTTTGAGACAGCATTGGTGACCCAAGTGGAGGTCCAATCTTTTACTCACCGTAGAGTAAGATTCACCCTCGGCAGAGGACCATCACAAAGGCCCATGCGCCACTGACGTCCCTGCTAAGACCAAGTTTGAAAGTTTAAAATGGGACTAACATGATTCTATGATTGTAACTTCTGCTCACTGTTTGGCATTCATTATACTTGTCCATATTGTAACTCAAACTCCATTTTAACTTGTCCCAAACTCCACTGGGGAGATCCCAATGCTGCAGGTCAGCCTGACTGACAGGGTGGGGCAGGCCAATGAAGGAGTCAGAAGCCCGGGGTCCCATCCTCTGTGTGAGCTGGAGCTCCCTGAGCGGGAGGCCAAGCTAAGGAGAGAGCAGCAGCCAGAGCCAGGGTGGAACAAGTAATTAAAAATGGGGGCAGACAGACTCTTGGTTGTCAGACTCTACAACTGCACTAAAAAAGTAAGAGAACTGTGTGAGAAATACACCACTTTGGCACTGGGGCTAGGATACAGCCCTTCATGAAACCATGGAAATGTAGTCTTGCTACTCTGTTTTCTATCCCTTTTTCTTTTTTTTTCTTTTTTTTCTTTCTTTTTTTTTTTTTTTGACAATTTTTGACTCCACTTTGCTTCAAATTCAAATATCTACTACCACATACTGTTGGTCTTCTGGTTTAATTGCTCTTCCATTCTGTGACCGATTGGACCGCGCCGCTCCCGCCCCTTGTCCAGGATGCCACCCCATGTACTGGGGTTTCACTGAGTCTCTCCTGCTCCACCAGCCTGGGGTCCCTTGCCCTGTTCTGTTGACTAGGCTCTGCGGCCTCTTGCAGCACACACACACAAGGAGGGCCACACCCAGCTGCGGACACAGACCGAAGTCAGCTCTGTGTGAGAGGACTCACCCAGTACTCTCATACACACGCCTTTTGGGAGATAAACCCCAAATCATATTGTCTTGAACTGTACAGAAAGTTCTGCACAGCGAAAGCTCAGAAAAATTCATCCTCTCCCTCAATGTAGAGAGAATTGTGCATAGCTTCTTACCCTCTCCCCCCCAGCCCCAAATAGGAATTGTTCAAATTGGGCTCTGTTATAAACAAGAAATATGTTTATTAACTACAAAAGGTAAATTTTAAATGCTTATAAGGGTTAGAAAACAGATTAAAGCAGATTACCTCAGTAAATAAACAAAAACCTTTTCAATGATAGCTTACATAAATTATATCTGAGTTATGCCATATTCATATCATAACCATATTTCTATGAAGACTATGGGGTGTAATGTCACACCTCTCCCCTTCGACTACTGCCAGAGGTTTGGTCAATGACCAATGCGGAGGCGGTGTGCCTAAAATCCATTTTTGGCTTTGCTTATACTACCTCCAGTGTTGTCCATAGGTGCTTTTGCAGAGTTCTGGGTTTCTGTTCCCAGGATGTCTGAAAAGATTTTGGTGTATTTTCGCCATTGAAAACATCCTGTTAAAACATTGTTAACATCATGCAGATATCAATATCCTTTAAAGTGTAGGTATTTAGCCACCAATGCCATGAGGCGATGTGCCTCAGTTTCCCCTTCCACACACCAGTCTAGATTGGTTATGCTTTCTCTGCTATGCCAAGCTCTAAGCCTGTTTACAGGTACTAGCTGAGAAGCAGTGTTCTTATAGGACTTTCTTGTTACCTCTCCTAATCTGTACCAAACAGTCTTCCAAAATCATGCATGTCACATATTTTTAAAGTATTTACCACCAGGATCAAATTCCTTATCTTAACCCACAGTGTGTGTAGTAAGAGACATAACATTACCAGCAAATTCGTAACATGGAGGCGCTTCCAAGTATGATTATCATACCATGCCTTCTGTTGAAACAGATCCGTTTGTTCAGCATTTATTGTATTCCTCATCCCCTCAGTAAAGGTACGTCATTGGGGGTTTGGCAAGGAAAGGGCATATGGGGACCTTGTATGTCACTGGCCCACCTCCTGGGGTGTTGCATTTCCTCGAATCCACCCCCAGGGCCTGCAGAACGCGATCAACCACTGCCAGGGCTGGATTCTTCTGTCACTCCAGGACTTTGAAAATTGCAACTGGAGAAGTGCCCGGTGCTGCCGTCCTGGGATTCCTTTGAATTGCCCACCCCCATCACTCAGTGTTTGATGCTTAGCTGTGGGGAGGGGTTTACCTGCCCAGGAAATGGCTGTCTCTTCCCCTTCGTCAGAGGGTTCATTACCATATTCACTGACAGGGGAAGGCTTGGAAGAACCCCTAACCCCCACCTTAAAGGGACAGAGTTAGTTTTCACAAGTACAACAGGAAAAACACTTTGCAATAATGGCTTGGGGGACCCTCGGTCACCTCTCTCCATTCCCCAGAGGCCAGTTGTCTGGCTGCTCCCACAGGGAGGTCAATTACACTGTTCCCCCTAAAAACCTGAGCCACAGGTGGGGTCCCTGGGATTACAGATGCAGATCCAGCAAATTTCTCCTGGGCAAGCCTTCCTCTGTAATTAGTGAGGAGACATTCCTGTAGACACCCCCCCCCACATCCCATCTTTACTTCTTCCTCTGCCCCCCCGCCACCCTCCGGGGCACACACCCCTGTGCTCTCTCGAGAGGAATCTGCCCCCTGTTCAGCTGTGGGCTCACAGCTAACAGCCAGAACAGACCCTTTACTGGGAAGCATTGCACCCTCCTCCCTCTCTGAACTGGGTTTGCCTCCAGTTTACAGAGCCCATGCAATCCACACCCACCGCAGCGGTCCCCGACACTCACCACTTTTCTCTGGGCTTCCCTGTAGGACAGGGGCTCTCAAACTTTTTTACTGGTGACCCCTTTCAAATAGCAAGCCTCTGAGTGCGACCCCCACCCCCTTATAAATTAAAAACACTTTTTATATATTAACACTATTATAAATGCTGGAAGCAAAGTGGGGTTTGGGGTGGAGGCTGGCAGCTCGCAACCCCACCATGTAATAACCTAGCGACTCCCTGAGGGGTCTGGACCCCCAGTTTAAGAACCCCTGCTCTAGGACACCTTTTTCTGTGCATTTTAGAGTGAGTTCTGCTCCTTGCTTAACTCCAACATCCTGGCAGCCAGCAACCTGGACAAATTTCCTTCTGTCTGGCAAAACATTCCCATCCCCTGAGGGAACAGCCATGGGACAGGAGCTGGTTCTACCCTCCCCACCCCTGGTAGCAAACTGCCCTGCATGGCTGGAGAGGAATTAAAGAGACACTCTCCCATTTCCTCAGCAGTTTCTGTAGCTTTGGTCCTTCCCACTTGGGCTTCAGCACAAGATTCCTCCTCGCTGCTGACAGACCCCGGGACAGACGTACCCACACACAAAAAAGTCATTCCCAAAAGAATTCAGCATATTTATTCACTTCTTTCATATTCTAATTATTGAATATGTGTCTATGCGCGGACCCTCCAGCTGCCATGTGTGTGGGACCCAGAAGCTGTGGACACGGACCGGGGGCTGCTCTGAGGCCCCTCAGCCCTGGCAGACAGAAGAACCCAGGCTCCCCAGCCTGGATCCAGCTTCGGTTTGGCCAGGGAGACAGGACCTCGGGGACAGAAGAGGGATTGGAATGGGCCCCCGGAAGGAGCAGGGCCTCGTGCCACACCCACACTCTTAGGAAGAATCCGTCGCCCCTGGTCTACCGTTAACATTGCGTTAACTAACTGATCTGGTGGCCACTTTTCCTTTCCTTACAAAAACCTGGGTCACTGCAAAGACTCACACAGACTCTTACCACGAACCATGTGATTGGTCTTCTTGAAATCAAAGGAAAAACTTACATTCTTCAAGTGAAAATCTGTCTAAGTCTTTGCAGGAAAAGACGCTTTGCTAAAACAGGTAATGCAAAGAGGAACTCCACCCTGGTACTCAGGGACTGCAGAATGCTATCAACCACTCCCAGGGCTGGATTCTCCTGTCACCTCAGGGCTTTGAAAATTGCAACTGGAGAAGTGCCCAGTGCTGCCGTCTCTCCCAAAGGGAGGAATTTCATCCAACATGATTTTTTAGGAAGGAGGGAGAAACAAGGAGAACCAGAAGACTGATATTATGATGCAGCAGAGATTTTAATGCAAAAGAAATTGGCAGTACACAGTTACAGGGAGAAATACTGCAGAGCAGAAAGAATGTATTTCCAGTATTTCAAGAAGGGCTGCGTCCGATCACCTGCCTCAGTGGGATGTATTTCAGACAAGATGTTCTGTTTGCTTTCTTTCAGCTGCAGAGGTTGACAAACAAGTCCGCACTGTAACAATTTTAAGTGCCTTGTTTTACGCTATTGGGTGAAAAATGAGCCAAAGCAAAATAGAAGCAGAGGACTACGCAGCTTCTCCATTATACATGGGCCGTAGCAAAGGTCAAAGTGAGGCATTAAAGGTACATATGGATAAGAAGGATAGAACATGTGGACTTAAAGTGATAATAACCATAAATGATGCCTATCTTAAGGCTCCTATTTCCTTCACACTGCGGGGTCAGTGTAAACAGCCTGCGTGTAATTCACAATGAGTCCTCATGTGAATAAGAGAATCAGCACATGGCCGGGAAAGCCTTGGCAGAAAGAGTCCTAAAGCATAACATTAGAAATGCAGCATGGCTATCAGACCAAGGTGCTGAGCACACACAGCACCCACTGACTTCAAGTGGAGCCATGTTTGCTCAGTACTTTGGAAAGCCATGCCCAAAAGATCAGGGGTGAATCTGTATCTTGCTGTTCATTTCCTGGTTCTTCCTCCTTCTGTGGAGGTTCCTGCTGGGTTTAACATGGCCCACAATATCCACCAAGATACCTACGGCCATATCCCCCGTATCCCCTTAATCCCCCATAACCATAAAGGCCCGGGTAACCGCAGTATCCCCCATGGCCCAATAATCCCCCGTAACCGTAAAGGCCCGGGTAACCGCAGTATCCCCCATGGCCCAATAATCCCCCATAACCGTAAAGGCCCGGGTAACCGCAGTATCCCCCATGGCCCAATAATCCCCCATAACCGTAAAGGCCCCCGTAGGCACCATATCTCCCTAAACCATACAACCCTCCATAACGGCCTCCGTAGCCATACAATCCCCCCAAACCGAATGAGCCTCCCAAACCAGCTCCGACCACAGGTGCGCCTACGGCTGCCACTTCGCTCTGCTGAGGGAAATTGCTCAGAATTGGTCCTGGGAGGGTCACGACAACTGGGGAGGGTCTGATCACCACTTCGGAGTCAGGGCACTGCCTAACGCAGGGCTCATTCCAGCTGCCAGTGACTGGACTGGGTCGGGCCACCCCGCATTCTGGATAGCAGAGGCTGGAGAAAGTCATCTTTCTGGGATGGAGGTAAACCTGAAACACACAACCGGGGTTAGAGTAAAGAGACGGTACAAGTGCCGGTGGAAGAAAGGCTTCAAAGCTTGGTTAGAATTGTCGTGAGGTCAGCATGGGTCCTGAGAGAGAGAGGAGAAGTGGATTTAATCTCTTTGTGTGTGGTCATGTATTTGTTTCTATTTTCTCTTTCTACGCCTCTTGTCCACTTGCACTAAACTTCCCTCCCAACTGGCCCCTTTGAGACGCTCTCAATGATTTTCTCTGTAAAACACTGGCTAGAATGAATGCAACTATTTCTATACTGGACACCTGGGATTTTGGGTCCATTTTAGACATTTATCAAAGATAACATGGCTGGGATCATGGTAATCACTTCTTTTCGTTTGAGGATTTAACCTCTGCATGCAAACCAGCTGAGCTCGGTATTACAGTGTGACTGTTTGGTTTTCCAAACCTTGGGAATCACCAAATCTTGCTGATGAATAAACAGAAACTTTGCTTTTCTTCGAACAAATCACTAACAACAAACTCGTGAACTGGAGTAAAGTCAGCTCAGGTCCACTGACTTTCATGGAGCCCCATGCTATTACACCATCTGAGGAGAAGCATCTTCAATGGGTATTTCTGCTCGGGAGAACATAGGAATTGCTAGAATGGGTCACACCACTTGTTAGCTTCATCGATTCTCGTGTCTCTAATAGTGAGGAGTAACAGCTGCTTCAGAGGAAAGTAGCAAACCACTGAATTGGCCCTTTCTAGACTAATCTGAGAAAATTTCTTCCTAATCCAGCTAAGTGAAAAATGGCTAACTGACTTTCATAAGTTACTGAAAAGATTTAAATGCCCTAATTCTTGTCCAGTTAATAGGAAATATGTTTCTCAACTGCATATCTTGCTCTTAAAGTCCCTCCTTTAGCTTCAGATCCTGAATCCACCAGGACTTGCACCTAAATAATTGCACAAGAGGGAAGAACACCCTGATCCCTGACAAAAATCACAGTGACTACACGCAAGATTCGACCTAAACTAAAAGGAGGCTCTAGACTGATATCTCCAGGGTTAGAAAGAGATTGAGTTGAATTGGACTTACCCAGTTCACCAAGGAGATGAAATCCAAAGAAGTGTTTAGAAGAGGTCTGAGTCGTGAACACTTTTATACAGTTCCGAGGACTGCCTGGAGGATCTGTGATGCTGTTTGTGAGGAGGTCCTAATTAGTTTCTAAACAAACTTGATTGCCTTTGTAAGTCCTTCTTTGGATGCAGCTGTTTTCCTCAGCGTTGGTGATTAGTGGACTAATCTCAGCCTCAGAGGGCGTGATATGCACATTGCACTCTTCAGTTGTCTTTCATCTTAAAATTGTTTCAGCCAACTACATTTCTCGTGTCATTCCAATGACTTTATTGGTGCTGCAATGAGAATGAATGTCAAGGTGATTCTGAGCAGCATCAGTAGCACAAGTGGGTGTCAAGAAAGGAATCTAGTTTGGTCCTTTCAATTCATGCTGGTCGTGACTGGGGGCATGGGGCAGTTCATTCTAAACGTTCTAGGAAGCAGGGATCCATTTTTCTCCATTCTGACCACCTCCATTCCCAGCAGGTCAGATCCAATCCCCTTTGAATCATTCCATTGCCTCCAGTATGTTTCCTGTCAGGACTTGAAGTCTGAACTTCACTCTTTGGCAGGGGGATAGTATGAAGCCGATGATCAATGTTAGTCCCATTTTAAACTTTCAAACTTGGTCTTAGCAGGGACGTCAGTGGCGCATGGGCCTTTGTGATGGTCTTCTGCCCAGGGTGAATCTTATTCTATGGTGAGTAAAAGATTGGACCTCCACTTGGGTCACCAATGCTGTCTCAAAGGGCTGTCTAGAGCAGATTTCCTCATGGGCCAAGGGGACGGATGGCTCAGAGTGAAAGGAAGCAGTGCTCTTTTACAGAAAGATTTTGAGTTAAGTCTTGACTTCAGACAATACAGCTGAGTGAGCCCAGCAGGAAAGTGAGTGAGCCCAGCAGCCCAGCAGGAAACCCAGGAGAGAGGAAAATGACACATTCTTGGTGAAGGAGGAGATGGCTGTGGGATGAAATTTGACATAAAGTCTGATCAGCCATGGGGCATGTTGCAGAAAACATTCCTACCTGATCCAGAATGTTGTTCAAAGTGTAAATGATATCCCGAAGGGTGGGTTCCATATCCAGGGAAGAGAGCAGATGTGTCTTGTTTTGATTTCAAGGTCCACTGGACTGGGCCGCTCTACCCCACACAGTTTTTAAGAAATCCCAAATTCAAAACTACATGTGAATGAAAATGAAATAGCCCCAAATTGGGTGGCCTTAAATCATGGCCTGATTAAGGGAATGACACGAGAGACCTTGGCCTCCATTTTGTTTAAAGTGACTGTGTGACTCAGTGCAGAGGCATCAAACCCCAACAACAATAGAAACAGAGAGACAACCCAAGACATCTGACTCCTCCTACAACGGGTGGAGCTCGAAGCTGTTCCTTTGTTACAAGACAAGGTTAGTCACATGTCTGGTTACAAAATGTTTCCATCCTTTGATCTAAGCGTCAGCAATAAAAAACTGGCTCATGCAGTGATCCACTGTAACTGCGGCTTCTTTATACCTGAGGATAATACTTCTCCAAAGGAATTACAAGTCTGTCCATGTTCCAAGAGTGCGGTAGCCTGGTAAATATCAAGATGGAACTGAAGCTTAAAAACCCTGTTTTAAGTCTTAGCACCCACGGCAATGAAGTCACCAAGTGCACTGTGTGCGCTACTTTTTCTCTCCTTCAAATCACTTCTCTCTAATGGGTCACAGTAATGCAATGAGAACAGGAGGACTTGTGACACCTTAGAGACTAACCAATTTATTTGAGCATGAGCTTTCGTGAGCTACAGCTCACTTCATCGGATGCATTCAGTGGAAAATGCAGTGAGGAGATTTATATACAGACAGACCATGAAAAAATGGGTGTTGCATACACACTGAAAGGAGAGTGATCACTTAAGATGAGCTATTACCAGCAGGAGAGCGGGGGCGGGGGGGAGGGGGAAACCTTTTGTAGTGATAATCAAGGTGGGCCATTTCCAGCAGTTAACAGGAACGTCTGAGGAACAGTGTGTGTGTGTGGCGGGGGGGAAATAAACATGGGGAAATAGTTTTACTTTGTCTAATGAGCCATCCACTCCCAGTCTCTATTCAAGCCTAAGTTAATTGTATCCAGTCTGCAAATTAATTCCAATTCATCAGTGTCTCGTTGGAGTCTGGTTTTGAAGTCTTTTTGTTGTAATATTGCGACTTTTAGGTCTGTAATTGAGTGACCAGAGAGATCAAAGTGTTCTCCGACTGGTTTATGAATGTTATAATTCTTGACATCTGATTTGTGTCTGTCAAGGTTCCTCCCCCACTCTGAACTCTAGGGTACAGATGTGGGGACCTGCATGAAAACCTCCTAAGCTTCCTTTTACCAGCTTAGGTTAAAACTTCCCCAAGGTACAAATTAATTTTATCCTTTGTCCTTGGAATAACCACTGCCACCACCAAACTCTAACTGGGTTTACTGGGAAACGTAGTTTGGACACATCTTTCCCCCCAAAATCCTCCCAACCCTTGCACCCCACTTCTTGGGAAAGGTTTGGTAAAAATCCTCACCAATTTGCATAGGTGACCACAGACCCAAACCCTTGGATCTGAGAACAATGAAAAAGCATTCCGTTTTCTTACAAGAAGACTTTTAATAGAAATAGAAGTAAATAGAAGTAAAGGAATCACCTCTGTAAAATCAGGATGGTAGATACCTTACAGGGTAATTAGATTCAAACATAGAGAATCCCTCTAGGCAAAACCTTAAGTTACAAAAAAGACACACAGACAGAAATAGTCATTCTATTCAGCACAGTTCTTTTCTCAGCCATTTAAAGAAATCATAATCTAACGCATACCTAGCTAGATTACTTACTAAAAGTTCTAAGACTCCATTCCTGTTCTATCCCCGGCAAAAGCAGCATATCGACAGACCCAGACCCTTTGTTTCTCTCCCTCCTCCCACCTTTTGAAAGTATCTTGTCTCCTCATTGGTCATTTTGGTCAGGTGCCAGCGAGGTTACCTTTAGCTTCTTAACCCTTTACAGGTGAGAGGATTTTTCCTCTGGCCAGGAGGGATTTTAAAGGGGTTTACCCTTCCCTTTATATTTATGACAGTGTCCATTTATTCTTTTATGTAGAGACTGTCCAGTTTGACCAGTGTACATGGCAGAGGGGCATTGCTGGCACAGGATAGCATATATCACATTGGTAGATGTGCAGGTGAACAAGCCTCTGATAGTATGGCTGATGTGATTAGGCCCTATGATGGGGTCCCCTGAATAGATATGTGGACACAGTTGGCAACGGGCTTTGTTGCAAGGATAGGTTCCTGGGTTAGTGGTTCTGTTGTGTGCTATGAGAGCTGGTTGATGTGGAGGTGAACAAGCACACTGAGGTGAAGGTTACCCAGGGAGCAAGTGGCGAGGCAGCAATAAAACCAGTCACAGTGATTACTCACCCCCTGCTCACCACTGCTCCTGAATTGTTTTGGACAGTTTCCATTCAGGGCTTCTGAATAGCCCACGGCAGCATCAGTGAAGTCAGTAGAATGATCCCAGCAATGTAGCTGGCCCATAAAGATTTCAGAAGAAAGGGAGCTGCAGGGTATAATGTGCCCCTCACCCCATGTGGAGTTAGGAAGAAAATAATCCTCAAAAACATGGAGGGAAAAAATTACGTCAGTTGAAGGAGTTATGCAAAGTTTTCTTTTTAACTAATTAGGCCTTCAGGAACAAAGGGCCTCTCAAGTCCTCTGGCAGCATAAAAAACTGTCTAAAAATACACATGAGTCAGGGGTCTTCTAACCACTTTAACTTATTCTCCTCTGAGAACTAGAGAATCCTATTCAAGTCGCTCTCTCCATAAGTGTTCAGATGAGGTGCCAGTGATCCTTTTAATTTAGGAGTGAATCTTGCACAGACACTCTGTGATTCCAAACAGTGGGAAGAGCTTGGGGGTTTTTCAATTGTTTTCTTTTATCGAGTTGCAGGTGTTGATTTCTTCATGGTTTAGAATTTTAGTATTTGCTCTTTTTAAATCTAGCAGTAGCCTGAGTTTTTAGATTTTTCTTTTTTTTTTTTTTAATAAAGTTCACCTCTTTTAAGACCAGGATTGCAGTTTGTGTCTTCACGGTTGGTGCACATGTTGGTTAATTAGCTGGTGGCAACAGCTGATTTCCTTTGTTTTCTTTCTCACCTCTTCCCCCTGGGGGGTGTGTGTGTGTGTGTATGTGTGTGTGAAATGGCTTGAGGGTATCCCAGAGGAAGGAATTCCCAAGTGTGCCTTCCTGGCCTCTTGAAAGGGTTTTTGCATTTGGGAGGTGGCAGCATCTACCCACCCAAGGTCAGCGATAAACTGCAAGCTTGGAATTTGAATACAAGTCTCGAGTGGCCAGTATTATTTTTTAGAATGCTTGAGGGCCCCCACCTTCTGCACTCGAAGTCCAGAGTGGGGAATCAGTCTTGACAAGGGTTTATGAAGAAACTCCCCAACTTTTCTCCAAAAAGGTCTAATTCATTGTTCTTCCGCTCTCTCCTGAAGCAGCTGGTGAGTGACACTCACTGAGACAGGATACTGCCTTAGATGGGCCACTCGTCTCTTCCAGTATGGCAGTTGCTCTCTTCTCATGTGGAGGAGTAATTCTAGGTGCAGATCCCCGTCTGGTCTATCTTAGTGTAGCTGCAGTGAGGCCAGTGAAACTGAGCAGATTTACACCTGGGGAGGAGGTGGGGGTTTGTGTTTTGTTTTGATTAAAAAAACCCATTTTTGTTTATTCATCCGCAAGTGTTGGTGACTCGCTGAAGTTTCCAAGCCAAAGCACCACCTTGTGATGCTGGACTGAACTTGTTTGTCAGCAGATGTCAGGGGACTGTTGGCCCCTTACTAAAACTCAGTGGGTTTTTTTCATGGCCCTCTCTCAGGACCAAAAGAAAGGGGAAGGGCCAATAACTAATCAGGATCCTGAGACTGAGAGTCTCTAAGGCGAATGGGGAAAGGCCAATGCTGCAGGTCAGCCTGATTGACAAGGCGGGCAGGCCAATGAAGGAGTCAGGATCCCGGGGTCCCGTCCTCCGTGTGAGCGGGAGCTGCCTGAGCGGGAGGCCGAGCTAAGGCGAGAGCAGCAGCCAGAGCTGAGCTGAGCAGAGCCTCAGCAGCCTGACGGGCCAGAGCAGCAGCCCAGAGAGCAGAGCTGAACTGGAGGCAGAGCCGCACCCAGGCTGAGGCAGAGTGGAGCCGGGGCCGGGGCTGGAGCCGTCCAGAGCCGGGTGCAGTGAGCAGCTGGGGACAGTGCCGGGGGGGCAGGGCGGGACCCTGCGCAGAGGGCCCAGCACAGGGAGACGCTCCCAGCCAAGGCGGGGATCAGAACCCCGATGGGGCCTGACGCTGGGAAGAAGGGTCCTGCCACCGAGAGCCCGAGGGCAGAGCAAGGGTCTGACCCGCAGCATCCCTGCAGCACAGCCAGGGCCCGGGCAGGAGGCCTGGCGCATGGTGAGGAACAGACTGTGAACTGCCCTTATGCTCCAGAGACGGCTGTTTGTGGTGTCCCTCAGCCCACAGGGTGGGGTAACTTGTTCCTTTAACCTTCCCCATTTTCCTTTATTGATTTATTAGTTGCTGTTTAATAAATTGTTTTTGCTTTGCACGGTATGTAATGATCAGTGGGTGTCCGGGAAGCGTCTGGTGTGAAGAGAGCACCCCGTTCTGGGGACACCCTACCCCTGTCCTAAGTGACCACGAGCAGACTGCAGGTCGAGCCCCTCAGGAATCCTGGGCCCAGTGTTGTCGGGGTTATAAGGTCCCTGCCACAGAGGAGAGTGGAAAGGGAGACTTGGGGTCAGGCATCCCGTGGATAAGGGATGTGGGAGCGAGGACTCAGGTTCTTTCTCTAGCCAATTCCACTGGGGGAGTGGATAAGGTAGGAAAGATCCTGGTTATCGTGGGACCATCCCCCACTCACATAGCGGTTACAGCCTAACAGGGAAACTAGCATTATGAATGCTATTCCAGCCATTTTCTGTGGGATATTTTTTAATAGACTGGAAATCCCAGGCATTAATGATAGACATTTTATGTATTTATGCTTCTTAGAGACAGGATATTTTTAGGACAAAGAGAGTAACAAGGATTCAGAAGAGCTTCTTTCTTTCTTTCTTTCTTTTGCAGATTCTGAATGAGCTATTTTCTGACATCAGCCACACTATCAGAGGCTCGGTCACCTGCACATCCACCAATGTGATATATGCCATCATGTGCCAGCAATGCCCCTCTGCCATGTACATTGGTCAAACCGGACAGTCTCTACGTAAAAGAATAAATGGACACAAATCAGATGTCAAGAATTATAACATTCATAAACCAGTCGGAGAACACTTCAATCTCTCTGGTGACGTGAATATAGACATGAAAGTTGCGATATTACAACAAAAAAACTTCAAAACCAGACTCCAGCGAGAGACTGTTGAATTGGAATTCATTTGCAAATTCGATACAATTAACTTACGCTTGAATAGAGACTGGGAGTGGCTAAGTCATTATGCAAGGTAACCTATTTCCCCTTATTTTTTCCTACCCCCCCCCGCCCCAGATGTTCTTGTTAAACCCTGGATTTGTGCTGGAAATGGCCCACCTTGATTACCATACACATTGTAAGGAGAGTTGATCACTTTAGATAAGCTATTACCAGCAGGAGAGTGGGGTGGGGGGAGAGAAAACCTTCTGTTGTGGTAAACACCCTCTTTTTCATGCTTTGTGTGTATAAAAAGATCTTCTATACTTTCCACAGTGTGCATCCGATGAAGTGAGCTGTAGCTCACGAAAGCTTATGCTCAAATAACTTGGTTAGTCTCTAAGGTGCCACAAGTACTCCTTTTCTTTTTGCGAATACAGACTAACACAGCTGTTACTCTGAAACCTTTCTGACATCTAGTGGTGAGCTGTGGAAAAGGACTTCAGGAATTGATCTCATTTGCATGAGCACACCCACCCTGCCTAGGTACTCAGCATGGGGGGATTGATTGCCCAAATGATCACTTGTGACTAGTACTGAATCCCCAGTCTCCTTGTTATTGGGGCAGGAGTAATAAAGGGTTGTTATCCTTGTTGTCTGAATAGAGGGCAGCAGAACTGTACCCAGCCCCTCACAGCTTTTGAGGCCCCTAGCCACAATAAAAATAAAGAATGATGACACATGAAAACAAAATAAGGACCAAAGAAAGGGTGAGACATAATTTGAATATTTTTTTATTTAACAAATGCTTTTCTAGCCTTTTTCTGTGCAAATGCACTAATTGTTGAGGAAAAATCTTGCTTTTGTGCAATGTCACAGTTGATATTAAGCATGGTGAGCCCATTCAAACGCTCTTGTCCCATAGTTGAATGATGATAGTTCTTTACCTGCTTCAAGACGTTGAAGGCGTGTTCACCTGAAGCCACTGATGGAGGCAAACTGATAAAAATACACAATCCAACTGTGATATTAGGAAACACCCCATTGAGTCCAAGTTTGAATATTTCTTGAAGCAATTCCTTTGGCTTGCAATCCAATTGAAAGTTTGTGGAATATATTTGTTTGAAGAAGATGAAGTCGTCACTGAGATCTTTTGAGATTTCTGTGTTGTACTGTTGCTGAAATTGTTTAGCTACAGAAAGTAGATCTTCATTTCTTAGTCTGTTGAACTGCCAAAGAAAACCCAAAAGGGTACAAATTAGACGCAGTGACTCACATCAACATATAAGACCTGACTGAATAGAGTCAATGATGACAAGGAAGACATTGACCCTATAGTGCTGCTCGGTATCGGATTCAGTCAGTAAGTTGCGATTGGTGGAGAACTCAGATTGGGGGGGAAGGATAGCTCAGTGGTTTGAGCGTTGGCCTACTAAACCCAGGTTCTGAGTTCAATCCTTGAGGGGGGCATTTAGGGACTGACTCCGAAGTGGTCATCAGATCCTCCCCGGTTGTCGTGACCCTCCCAGGACCAATTCTGAGCAATTTCCCTCAGCAGAGCGAAATTGCAGCCGTAGGAGCACCTGTGGTCGGAGCTGGTTTGGGAGGCTCATTCGGTTTGGGGGGATTGTACAGTTACGGAGGCCATTATGGAGGGTTGTATAGTTTAGGGAGATATGGTGGTAACGGGGGCCTTTATGGTTATGGGGGATTATTGGTCCATGGGGGATACTGCCGTTATCCAGGCCTTTATGGTTATGGGGGATTATTGGGATACGGGGGATATGGCCGTAAGTATCTTGGTGGATATTGTAGCCCATGTTAAACCCACTAGGAACATCCATAGATGTTCCCCCCAAAGTATTGTTTGTACTTTGAAGATTTGCCTAAGGACGGACACTCTGTCCAATTGCTGTCTTCCCTGCAATTGCATGAATAAATTGTCTCTGACTTGTTGCAAATAACCGAAGAGTGAAGACTGAGTTTTCTTCCACAGGTGTTTTGCTTGATGGTCTCCCTGAGTCACAAGTACTAATTCACCTGCCCCTCTCCACTGTTTAAAGACAGAGCTGATTAGGCTCCATAGATCAGTCTTTTGTTCTGTTAAGTGACCACTACAGCTGAAATCACTGATAATCGGGTCTAAGTGCTCAGACCGGCTGTGGGACAGTGCTTCTGTGGAAGAGACGGCCCAGTCTGCACTGGCAGTGAGGTTCCCCCACTGAGAGCTCAGCTGAAATCACTGAGAGCTGGGTGGGACCTCAGGAGACCAACTCGCAGAGGTCACAGTGACAGGTGGCAACACAAGGTGACGGCGCATGGCCATTGGCAACAGAACGATGGAGTGAACGGTGGCACAACAAACAGCAGTGGCCAGAGCGAACAGTGAGCAGCTGGAGGAACGAGCAAGGTGCCTTCTTGCCCCCCACCTGGGAGGTGAACTCATGTGAAAGCACCTCTGAACTCTGAGTCTCCACTGACCAAGGACAACACCGGTGAGTGTTCATGAGGCTGTTAAGAATGCTGGAGAACCAACACAGTTCATGCAAACAAACATGGTTGTGGCATCATACTTTCTATTTAAGCAAGAGATGCCACACACTACAAACTGGAGGCCAATGTTAAGTGCATTGTCACGTGTTCAACCTGGAGTTGAACACTGGTTCCGAACAAGACCAGCAAATGCTCACTGTCTTTCTGCAGGAAACCAACTGACTGGCTAGAAGCACGTGGTGCAACAGTGAAAGACTCAACAGTTGAAAAAGTGAAGAACTCTCTCACCACATTCAAAAAATTTGCATACATGGCTGATGAATGCACCAATGCAAATGGGCATCAAGTATTAAGTCATTGTGTATGTTGTCTTGATGTCAGCGGTAGGCCAGTAGATGCATTTCTAGATGTTCAAGTTATAGAAGACACATCGGCTGCATCTGTGACAACCCACATCTTAGAAGAGTTGAATGCTTCTCAATTGGACCCCAAACAGATGGCTGCTTGTGCATTTGATGGAGCTGCGAACTTCTCTGGAAGACATGGTGGAGTGCAAGCTTTCCTCAGAGAAAAGTGTAACCCTAATCTCTCCTATACACACTGCAGAGGCCATCCACTCCAACTAGCGCTAGTACGAGCTGCAGACTCTTCAAAAGACATTTAAAAAGCTATACATTTAATGTCTTCATTATAGTCTTTTTTTCAGAAAGAGTCCAAAAAGACTGAATATCTTGGAAAATATAGAAGATACACTTGGACTGAAGTTCAAATTAGTCCAACCTGGGAAAACCCTCTGGTTTCTCTTGAGCGATCCTCGACTGTTGTCTTAAAATTACTCCAGCCATTCTTACTGACTTTGGAAAGTATCTACCAAGATGGGATGGATCTAAGTAGTGAGGCTGGTGGATTATTTTTGCTACTACATTCAGAGAAGACTATTGCCATTCTCTCTCTTGTAAGTCTACTGTTGAAACCACTTGGGTCATTAAACAATGCCATCCAGGCATCTGCTACAACAGTAGTAGATCTTTGTCCAGCAATAGAAGCTACATTTGGATCAATCAGAGAGCTATCCATTGAAAAAGTACTGGAAGAAGCAAAGACTTCAGTCAAGAAGTTGACTAATGAAGGCATTTATATTGAATCCTTAAGTGAAGAGGACAAGAAGTGTTTGTTAAGACAACTGAAAAAGTACACAGACTTGATTCTTAAAAAGCTACAAAAGCGACTTCTCGATTCGACACAACCTCTACGTAGCTTTTACAGATCCCTGTCCTATAAAACACCGACAGTTGAGTGGAGTGAGGCACTACCAGCAATGGGGCTTCCATGTGCTCAGGACAGAACAGAGAATTTGAACACAGAATGGAATATCATACGACAAATGAATGAAGATTTGACTTCAACTTCTTTTTTATCATCACCGGTCATTCGACCCAATCTTTATGTTATGTTTCCTGGGATGAAAGAAGTAGGACTTCATCTCTTGCTACTCCCAGTAACAACTGCTGCAGTTGAGCGTTCTTTTTCATCACTGAATACAATTTTGTGTTCTGAAAGAAGTCGCCTTCTGCCTGATCATGTGAATGGGCATATCAATTGAAGGAATGGAAGTACCGAACACACAAGAAGCCACCAAAGATGAACGCACTGCATTCAAGAAGTTCATTAACAGGGTTGTGCAAAATTATAACAAGAAACCAAGAAGGATGGAGATGTAGTGCGTCATAGAAAGCTTGAGAAACCAACTGTAATTCGTGTGACGATTTTAAAACATGAGTTAAATCTAATTAAATGGTCATGAAATATTTTTCAGTTTTTACTGTGGTGCCATACAGCCAACCTTCACCCTTACGGTCTGACCCTCTATTGTCCCTGACCACCACCACCACCCCCTCCCCCTGTAATTTTGAACACCCCCCCTAATTTCAATTCCTGGGGAAAACACTGCATTTAATGCTGCTCAGGTTAAAAGAAATCCTGGTGGGGGTGTATTTTCCACTGTAACAATCATTCTAATTCTGGCTAAAAAGCTTTCCATGGGAGACGGGTCCTGCAGAATGCCCTAGGTTGGTCAAAATTGCAATTAATCCAGTCTCATCCCACAGCAATGTGACCTTTGAAGAAGTTCAGCTTAACTCTGTCAATCTTGTACTTCCTCCTTTTCTTTATTAGCTGAAGTCCACCACAAGACCCAGTTCTCTTGGCTGCTCATGAATGGAGATGCAGTACCTGATGTTTCCCATTTTGGTTTCACAATACTCTGGATCTGAGCACCAGGAGGTAGAGCTGCTGAGTATGCACAGAGAGAAACATTCCCAACAAGATTTCTGGAGTGGTATCTGAGACCTTGACATGCATTTTTAAAGTGAAGGTAATCTTCAGTGTTGGAACATCTAATCCCAGTAAAAAGTTATTACTACTTAAGTCATTTATCTCTTTGGCTACATAAAACTTGATGAGTGTTTGTGAAGTGCTTTGAAATGCTGAGATCAGAGGAAGCTTCTGACAATCCACCCTGCATGTTAAAATTATACCTGTTTGTATCACCTGAACCCTACTGGATGCTTCCAGATACGTCACTAACCTGAGAGTAACTCTGAGAGAGGATCATTCTGGAATTTTTTTAATTTTGGTTTGATGATTTGGGGGTGAACTTTTGGGTGAAACATCTTCTTATCTAAGTGTGAACAATGATCAACCATTGAGAGTCTTGCAATGCATTCTAATTCCCTTTACCTGTAGTTGTTTTCTCAGTGATGGGTATTTACACTTGAGCAGAATTAAATTCTCTTGTTCCAAAATTTTTCCCAGTTTGAATTGTATATTGAGATTTTATTCCTACACTGCACATGAACAAGCTTGAAATGCACACACTTGTAATTCCTTTGGACCTTTATTATCCTCATGTACAAAGAAGGCAATGTTGAAGAGATATACCACTCTGTACCACATTTCACAGACCTGAAAGAATTCATTACCACTGCATTACTGTGACCCATTAGAGAGCGGTCATTCCAAGGAGAGAAAAAGTAGTGCACACAGGGCACTTGGTGTCTTCATTGCAGTGGGTGCTGTGGCTTAAAACAAGTTTTTAAAGCTTGAATTCCAACTTGATATTTACAAGGCCACCACACTCTTGGAATATTGACAGACTTGCAATTCCTTTGCAGAAGCATTAGCATCAGGTATAAAGAAGCCACAGTGAAAGAGGGTCACAACATTAGCCAGTTTTTTATTGTTGGTGCTTAGATCCAAGGATGCAAGCACTTTGTAACCAGACATGTTATTAACCTTGTCTTGTAACACAGTGCAACAGGGATAAACCTAGAGCTCAGCCTGTGGTAGGAGGAGTCAGGACTCTTGGGTTGTATTTCTGTTTTCTGCAACTGACCCCATGTGACCTTCACCTCCCCGTGCCTCTTTTTCCAGGCATATCAAACACAGAGAGTAAGGATGGGAAAACTGGAAGTTCTTCAGTGTCCTCAGAACTCCAGATTTCAAAGCCTTCACAAACACTCGCTGGTGTTTCACACACGCAAAGGGTTGTATTCTTAGCATATTAATAAAGTGTTGCTGGGATAAGTCATCTCTGCACTGAGTCATACAGTACCTTTAAACAAAATGGAGGCCAAGGTCTCTCTTGTCATTACCTTAATCAGGTCATGATTTAAGCCACACAATTTGGAGCTATTTCATTTTCATTCAAACATACCTTTGATTTTGGCATTTTTTAAAAATCCATATGGGGTAGAACGGCCCCGTCCAGTGACTATCAGCTTCAAAGACCCGTGCGTTAGCCAGTGCCCTGACTCCAAAGTGGTGATCAGACCCTCACCGGGAGTCGTGACCTTCCCAGGACCAATTCTCCACAATTTCCCTCAGCCGAGCCAAATGGGACCATAAGAGCCCCTGTCGTCAACGCCGGTTTCGGGGGCTCTATTACCTTTGGAGGGATTTTTTTATTGGAAAATGAAGGTGCTCTCTTCGGGTAAATTACCAATCACAGCAAGACACTTCTGCCCTCTTCCCTGGATATCGAACCCAGCCTTGCGGATATCATTTACACTTTGAACAACAGGCTGGTTCAGGCAGGAATGTTTTCTGCAACATGCCCTTTGTCTCGTCAGACATTATGTCAAATCTCATCCCATAGCCATCTCCTCCTTCACCAAGAATGCATCATTTTAATCTCTCCTGGGCTTCCCGCTGGGCTCACTCAACTGCATTGTCGAACTAGACTTCAATTCCTTGGCTGCTCATGGATGGAGAGATGGTTTGTGGTAGGGTACAGGTTCCAAGACTTAATTCAAAACCTTTCTGTAAAAGAGCACTGCTTCCTTTCTCTCTCTGCCATCCCTCCCCTTGACCCATGACCAAATCTACTCTAAGCAGCCCTTTGAGACAGCATTGGTGACCCAAGTGAAGGGCCAATGTTAGGTCAAGTTTTAGTTACGATAGAAAAAGCTTCACCCCAGGCAGATGGCCATCACAAAGGCCCATGCTCAACTTAAGTTCCTGCTGTGACCAAGTTTGAAACTTTAAAATTGGACTCAAGTTGTCTATAGGCATTGTACTATCCCTCTGCCAAAGGATGAATTTCAGACTTAAAGTCAGGACAGGAAACAGGCTGGAGGAAATGGAATGATTTCCATGGATTTCAAAGGCAATTGGATTGGACCTGCTGAGAATGGAGGTGGTGAGAATGGAGAAAAATGGGTGCTTGCTTCATAGCACGTTTAGAATGAACTGCCCCATGCCCCTAATCACGACCAGCATGAATTGCAAGGACCAAACTGTATTCCTTTCATGACACCCACTTGTGCTACTGATGCTGCTCAGAATCATCACCTTGACCTTCATTATAATGGCAGCACCTATAAAATCTCTGGAATGATACGAGAAATGCAGTTGGCCCATACCATTCTAAGATGAAAGACAGCTGAAGAGTGCAAAGTGCATGTCACACCCTCTGAGGCTCAGATTAGCCCAATAATCACCAACGCTGAGGAAAATAGCTCCATCCAAAGGAGGACTTGCAAAGGAAATCAAGTTTGTTTGGTAACTAATTAGGACCTCCTCCACAAACAGCATCTCAGATCCTCCAGGCAGTCCTAGGAACGGTATAAAAGCACTCACGATTCAGATTTCTTCTACACACTTCTCCAGACTTCATCTCCTCAGTGAACTGGGTAAGTCCAATTCCACTCAATCTCTTTCTAACCACAGAGGTATCACAATAGGGCCTCTTTTCATTGAAGACGGAATCTTGCATCTGCTCACTGTGATTTTTGTCAGGGATCAGGGGGTTCTTCCATAACTATCTTGAGTCGTGATTCAGTTGCAGGCGCTCGTAGATTGATGATCTGAAGCTAAAGGAGAGACTTTAAGAGCAACACATGCAATTCAGAAACATATTTCCTATTAACTGGAAGAAGAATGAGGGCATTGAAATCTTTTCAGTAACTTTAGAAAGTCCCTTAACATTTTTCACTTTGCTGGATTAGGAAGAAATTTTCCCAGGTTAGTCCAGAAAGGGCCAATTCAGTGGTTTTCTACATTACTCTATTGAGCAGCTGTGACCCCTCACTACTGAGGACAAGAGAATGGATTAAGATGACAAGAGGTGTGATCCAGGCAAGCAATTCCTATGTTCTCCTGAGCAGAAATACCCATACCTCACATGGTGTAATTTCGTGCCGCTCTATGGAAGTCAGTGGAACTGAACCCATTAAACCCCAGCTGAGGAGTTTCTCTGTAGTGAATTGTTTGGAGAAAAGAAAAGCTTCTGTTTCTTGTTTTAGCAAATATTGGTGATTCCCAAGGTTTGGAGAACCAAGAGCCACACTGTGATACCAGACTGAACAGGTTTGCATGCAGAGGTTAAATCCTCAAAGGAAACAATCTGATTACCATGATCCCAGCCATCTTCTCTTTCAGAAATGTCTAAAATGGACCCAGAATCCCAGGTGTCCAGCACAGAAATACTTACACCTATTCTAGTCAGCGTTTTTCAGACAAAGTCTTTTTGAGAGGATCAAAGGGGCCTGCTGGGAGGGAAGTTTAGAGCGAGTAGACAAAAGGCATAGAAAGAGAAAATAGGAACAAATACATGACCACACAAAAAGAGATTCAGGCCACTTCTCCTCTCTCTCTCAGGACCCATGCTGACCTCACGACAATTGTAACCGAGCTTTGAAGCCTTTCTTCCACCGGCACTTGCACCTTCTCTTTACTCTAGTCCCTGTTTTGTGTTCCAGGTTTACCTCCGTCCCAGAAAGATGGCTTTCTCCAGCCTCTGCTATCCAGAATGCGGGGTGGCCCGACCCAGTCCAGTCACTGGCAGCTGCAACGAGCCCTGCGTTAGGCAGTGCCCTGACTCCGAAGTGGTGATCAGACCCTCCCCGGTTGTCGTGACCCTCCCCGGACCAATTCTCAGCAATTTCCCTCAGCAGAGCGAAGTGGCAGCCGCAGGAGCACCTGTGGTTGGAGCTGGTTTGGGAGGCTCATTCGGTTTGGGGGGACTGTATGGCTATGGAGGCCGTTATGGAGGGTTGTATGGTTTAGGGAGATATGGTGCCTACGGGGGCCTTTACGGTTACGGGGGATTATTGGGCAATGGGGGATACTGCGGTTACCCGGGCCTTTATGGTTACGGGGGATTATTGGGACATGGGGGATACTGCGGTTACCCGGGCCTTTATGGTTACGGGGGATTATTGGGACATGGGGGATACTGCGGTTACCCGGGCCTTTACGGTTACGGAGGATATGGCCGTAGGTATCTTGGTGGATATTGTGGGCCATGTTAAACCCAGCAGGAATGTTCGTAGAAGAAGGAAGAACCAGGAAATGAACAGCAAGATCCAGATTCACCCCTGATCTTTTGGGCATGGCTTTCAGAAGTGCTGTGCAAACATGGCTCCACCTGAGGGAGCTGTGTGTGCTCAGCACCTTGGTCTGATAGCCATGCTGCATTTCTAATGTTACGCTTTAGGACTCTTTCTGCTAGTGCTTTCCCAGCCATGTGCTGATTCTCACTTTCACATGTGGACTCATTCTGAATTACACGCAAGCTATTTACACTAAGCCCGCAGTGTGAAGGAAACAAGGGCCTTAACATAGGTGTCATTTACATTCATTATCACTGTAAGTCCCTTTAAAGGGGAAAAAGAGACCTTGCTGTAAAGGAGAATTAGGCCCCATATATTCTATCCTTTCCATCAATACGTATCTTTAGCACCTCACTTTAACCTTTGCTATGGCTGATGTATAATGGAGAAGCTGTGTAGTCCTCTGCTTCTATTTTGCTTTGTCTCATTTCCCACCGACTGGGGTAAAACAAAAAACTTAAAATGGTTACAGAGGGGACTTCTTTGTCAACCTCTGCAGCTGCAACAAAGCACAAAGAACATGTTGTCTGAAATGCAACCCATTGAGGCCTGTGATTGGTCGCAGGCCTTCTTGAAACTCTGGAAATACATTCTTTCTGCTCTGTACTATTTCTTCCTGTAACTGTGTACTGCCAATTGCATTTGCATTAAAAACTCTGCTGCAGCATAATATCAGTCTTCTGGTTCTCCTTGTTCCGCCCTCCTTGCTTAAAAATTCCATCAGACGAAATTCCTTCCTGTGGAGTCAGGGCCACAGGGCACTTCTCAAATTGCAATTTTCAAAGCCCTGGAATGATAGAAGAATCGTGCTCTTGGAGTGGTTGAAAGCATTCTGCAGGCCCTAAGCACCAGTGTGGAGTTTCTCCTTGCATTACCTGCTTTAGCAAAGAGTCTTTTCCTGCAAAGACTTAGACAGATTTTCTTTGGTTTCAAGAAGGCCAATCACATGGTTCGCGCTAAGAGTTTGTGGGAGTCTTTGCAGGACAGCGACCCAGGTTTTCCTCAGCTTGAGTGAGGAATGTAATAAGTTCTGTGCTACTCTCAGCTTCTGCCCTTGGGCAGGGTGATTAAGATAAAAGGCTTGTCATTAAATTAAGGATGATCCTGAAAGCATTGCCAGGCAACTCAGTTAAAAGATGGGAAACAAAAAGTTGGAATAAAGGGCCTATTTTCAGAATGGAGAGAAGTAAATAAAGTAGTGGTGTCCCCCAGGGGCCTGTGTTCAGATCAGCGTTGTTCAACATATTCAGAAATGATCTAGAAAAAGGGGTAAACAGTGAGGTGGCATAATTTGCAGATGATACAAAATTATTCAACTGGGTGACTTGGCAACAAAATGGCAGATGACATTCAATGTTCAATGCAAAGTAATGCACGTGACAAAATATAATCCCAACGATACATACAAAATGATGGGGTCTAAATTAGCTGTTACCCCTCAAGAAAGAGATTTTGAAGTCCTTTGCCGTACTCTGAAAGCACTATGCTTCCAGAGTACTGCAAATTTATGAGACTCCTTCTCACTGTGCCTGTATCATCCTGAACTGCGGAATGACCATTCTCCAGCTTCAGAAGATTTACAAATTATCTCCAGTCACCAGTGGGACAGACGCAACTGAGTAATGCCGCTGTCCTTAACGTGCATCAAGACCATACCAGGGAACTAGATGTAAATAAGATTGCTGACAGTTTCATCCAGAAAGCTACAGTGAGACATAATGTCTTTCAACTGGGACGTTAGTGAAGACGTCGTTCTAACAATTTAATTAAAATTGTAAAGATACCAATGATAGACACATATTCTCAAACTAGAATATGAAAGAAGTGTATAATTATGCTGAAAATAGTCTACCCCCAAAATTGGCCAGCCTCCCCCGCCCCAAAACACACACACCTCTTCGAGAGAACCCACTGGCAAAAAGAAAAGTCAGCGCCTACGCTTGACACAAACTTTGCATGAATTTCGCAGTGCTGGAGATGAGCTGAGAACATTTAGGGCAATGGGATAGAAATAGTTCAGCTTCATATTGGAATTTTGAATTTCACTGCACCAAGAAAACTCAGTTAAATTAATCTTCTCATGCTTTCCCTTCATGTGTTTATCAACTGGTCAGCAGCCATGTCCACTCCTGGGTCAAATAACACAACCAAAAGTTGATTTCACAAGGATGATGCTAACACACTTGACTGAAGTCCGTTCTGCCCATATAGACAAATTACGCTATGTCCCTGATGTGATGAATAAGGTCATAGAAACCGCTTTCGGACTGCCACCTGATTTGCTGAGACTACCTCGAAGTCTGTTTTACCTCGCAGCTTCGGACTTCAGTACCTTGCCTGGTTGTGCCAGATACACTAACCTGCTACAAACACAGGCTGTCATAAATATAAAGGGAAGGGTAAACCCCTTCAAAATCCCTCCTGGCCAGAGGAAAAATCCTCTCACCTGTGAAGGGTTAAGAAGCTAAAGGTAACCTCGCTGGCACCTGACCAAAATGACCAATGAGGAGACAAGATACTTTCAAAAGCTGGGAGGAGGGAGAGAAACAAAGGGTCTGGGTCTGTCTATATGCTGCTTTTGCCGGGGATAGACCAGGAATGGAGTCTTAGAACTTTAGTAAGTAATCTAGCTAGGTATGTGTTAAATTATGATTTCTTTAAATGGCTGAGAAAAGAATTGTGCTGAATAGAATGACTATTTCTGTCTGTGTGTCTTTTTTGTAACTTAAGGTTTTGCCTAGAGGGATTCTCTATGTTTTGAATCTAATTACCCTGTAAGGTATCTACCATCCTGATTTTACAGAAGTGATTTCTTTTACTTCTATTTACTTCTATTTCTATTAAAAGTCTTCTTGTAAGAAAACGGAATGCTTTTTCATTGTTCTCAGATCCAAGGGTTTGGGTCTGTGGTCACCTATGCAAATTGGTGAGGATTTTTACCAAACCTTTCCCAGGAAGTGGGGTGCAAGGCTTGGGAGGATTTTAGGGGGAAAGACGTGTCCAAACTACGTTTCCCAGTAAACCCAGTTAGAGTTTGGTGGTGGCAGTGGATATTCCAAGGACAAAGGATAAAATTAATTTGTACCTTGGGGAAGTTTTAACCTAAGCTGGTAAAAGTAAGCTTAGGAGGTTTTCATGCAGGTCCCCACATCTGTACCCTAGAGTCCAGAGTGGGGGAGGAACCTTGACACAGGCCCAGGTCTGAACCACGTCCCCCAAAAGCTTCAGGCTTAACTGAAAACAGCTTAAGAAGTGCTCCTAGAGTGACCAGATAGCAAGTGTGAAAAATCAGGACGGGGGTGGGGTGTCATAGGTGCCTAAAAAGAAAAAGCCCCAAAAATCAGGACTGTCCCTATAAAATCAGGACATCTGCTCACCCTAAGTGCTCCTGTCTCCAGCACCCAGCTACCCAGTTCCCAATGAGATACAAAGCCCAAATAAATCCGTTTTACTCTATAGAAAGCTTATACAGGGTAAACTCATAAATTGTTCGCCATCTATAACACTGATAGAGAGATATGCACAGCTGTTTGCTCCCCCGGGTATTAATTACTTGCTCTGGGTTAATTAATAAGTAAAAAGTGATTTTATTAAATATAAAAAGTAGGATTTAAGTGGTTCCAAGTAAGAACAGACAGAAAAAAGTAAGTTACCAAGCAAAATAGAATAAAACATGCAAGTCTAAGTCTAATAAAGTAGGAAACTAAATGCAGGTAAATCTCGCCCTCAGAGGTGTTCCAATAAGCTTCTTTTACAGACTAGACTTCCTCCTACTCTGGCTCCAACAATCACTCACCCCCCGTAGTTGCTCTCCTTTGTTCCAGTTTCTTTCAGGCAACTCTTTGGGGTGGAGAGGCTATCTCTTGAGCCAGCTGAAGACAAAATGGAGGGGTTTCCCAGGGCATTATATAGTCTTTCTCTTGGGTGGAAACCCCTGGTGTTCTCCTGTGCAGAATCACAGATACAAGATGGAGTTTTGGAATCACATGGGCAAGTCACATGTCCATGCATGACTCAGTTCTTTACAGGCCGACGCCATTCTTTACACGTTAGTTTGAACGTTCCCAGGAAAACTCAGATGTGGATTGGCGTCTCTGAAGGTCCATTGTTAACGAAGTACTCCCAATTACTTAACTAACTCCTTCACGCTCTGTTGACCAAATCTGCCTTATGTGCTTCCTAGAGCAAACACTTTAAATACAAGCACAGAGCCAATGCTCATAACTTCAGATATAAAAATTATACATGATTATGAATAGGAGGAATACATTCAGCAGAACATAATGTTTGCAAAGATATGTTACATGGCATGTCTAGCATAAAACATATTCCAGATAGCATAAACATATTCCAGATAAAACATATTCCAGATATTCCTTCTCCAGGTGAGGAGAAGTTATCCTTCCTTGCACAGTCTCTGTTGTCTCCCAGTCTCAGTGATTAATCAGGGAGCAAAGGTCGGGGGGAGCCCGGGCCCACCCTCTACTCCGGGCTCCAGCCCAGGGACCCTATTAGTATCAACTATGGAAGCTGACCTTTTAGAAACATGACATGTACAATTCCCTGGGATACTTCCCCCACACAGCAGCCCTCACTTCCTCAAGCTCCACTTTACCCTTACCTCAGGGCGTCCTTCCTTGTGCCTGATATGGTGTATACTACTCAGTCTCTCCAACAGCACAACTTCCTCCCACAGCTCCTGACAGGCACACCCACCTGACTAACTGGGAGGCTTTTAACTAGTTTCAGCCAGGCCCTGATTGACTTCAGGTGTCCCAATCAACCTAGCCTTCTCCCTGCCTTCTGGAAAGTTCTTAATTGGCCCCAAGTGTCTTAATTCATAGAATCATAGAATCATAGAATATCAGGGTTGGAAGGGACCTCAGGAGGTCATCTAGTCCAACCCCCTGCTCAAAGCAGGACCAATCCCCAATTAAATCATCCCAGCCAGGGCTTTATCAAGCCTGACCTTAAAAACTTCTAAGGAAGGAGATTCTACCACCTCCCTAGGTAATGCATTCCAGTGTTTCACCACCCTCCTAGTGAAGAAGTTTTTCCTAATATCCAACCTAAACCTCCCCCACTGCAACTTGAGACCATTACTCCTTGTCCTGTCCTCTTCTACCACTGAGAATAGTCTAGAACCATCCTCTCTGGAACCACCTCTCAGGTAGTTGAAAACAGCTATCAAATCCCCTCTCATTCTTCTCTTCTGCAGACTAAACAATCCCACTTCCCTCAGCCTCTCCTCATAAGTCATGTGTTCCAGACCCCTAATCATTTTTGTTGCCCTTCGCTGGACTCTCTCCAATTTATCCACATCCTTCTTGTAGTGTGGGGCCCAAAACTGGACACAGTACTCCAGATGAGGCCTCACCAATGTCGAATAGAGGGGAACGATCACGTCCCTTGATCTGCTCGCTATGCCCCTACTTATACATCCCAAAATGCCATTGGCCTTCTTGGCAACAAGGGCACACTGCTGACTCATATCCAGCTTCTCGTCCACTGTCACCCCTAGGTCCTTTTCTGCAGAACTGCTGCCTAGCCATTCGATCCCTAGTCTGTAGCTGTGCATTGGGTTCTTCCGTCCTAAGTGAAGGACCCTGCACTTATCCTTATTGAACCTCATCAGATTTCTTTTGGCCCAATCCTCCAATTTGTCTAGGTCCCTCTGTATCCTATCCCTGCCCTCCAGCGTATCAACCACTCCTCCCAGTTTAGTATCATCCGCAAATTTGCTGAGAGTGCAATCCACACCATCCTCCAGATCATTGATGAAGATATTGAACAAAACCGGCCCCAGGACCGACCCCTGGGGCACTCCACTTGACACCAGCTGCCAACTAGACATAGAGCCATTGATCACTACCCATTGAGCCCGACCTGGAGCAGCTTCCATTTCACTTATCCTGGTACCAGGGATTTGTTTAGCCTGGAGCTAATATATCTATCTCCCACAACTTTTCTATAGCCATCTGGCCTTGCCCCATCACACCGTATAATCTCCCATAACCACTGGGACACCGGTTACAATATAATCCTCCATCACTTTATAAGCCTCTATCAGCACATGTGCCCCCATCACCACCTCCAATGTCAGTTGCACCCGAGGAGACCGCTCTGCTTTCCTGAGGGAAAGAGCTGAGAATGGCTCCTGGGAAGGTCAATCGGTGGGGGAGGGGTGCAGGAGGGCCATTTGGCCTGGCCCTCAAGCTCAAAGGGGGCCTCAAATTTAGACACTTATAAATTTTTTCCCATTTTATAAGTTTTGCAACTTGTTTTTATGTGCATCCCTGTCGAACACACTCTCTCAGCTTACAGCTGCAAATTTAAGCAAATAAGAGATGTGATTTGGTAAAAGACATAATTTTTTTGTTAACTGATATAGATTTTGTCATATTAAACAGTTTAAAATGTTCATAAATATTAATAAAAATACACTGGTTCTGATGGCACAAGATTAGACCGTGATGAACGTGTCCTCTCAGATCAGCTGATTATATAAACAAACCACAACTAGTGGCTCATGCTGGACCAAGTGCATCTGGAAAAGTAGAGAATTGTTACATTTTAGTTTCTTTATAGTTTTACGTCTACTTGTCTAAGGAACTGTTTATGTGTGAGAATTCCTCATTGTTATCTTCATATGGTAGCTAAGAGAGGTGACTGGTTGGTTGGTTGGTTGAGCCCTAGCTTGGTAGCTTGGCCATCATCATAGTCTTTTGTAGTCCGTACGCCGAGATTCAAGGTGAAAAGTTGTGAGGACAATCTTGTAGAGTGAGTATATATATATATATATATATGTCATCCCTTTGTCTTCAGCTCAGCCTGTTATATTGTACCTTGCATGCTTGAGTTTTGATTCAGTGAAAAGGATAACAACATGTCTGACTGTTTTATTTTGTGTTCTTAATTAGTATTCCTTTGTTTTCAGCCTTTTCAGCATTTGTGTACCATTTGTGTACATGTTTACAGTAAAAGCTACTTATCGACAGCAGAATATTTCAAGTGTGGATCGGCTACATATTCAACAGATAGATCACGATGAAGAGGAGATTTGAAAGTGGTGCAAGCAAAAGACAGCGAAAACAATTGAGTGAAGCAGCAGCTAAGAGCTCAAAGCCAATAACTTCATTTCTCAAACCATTGGAAAACGCACCTTACCCAACAAACAACGCTACAGATAATGAAAACTCTGCAACTGCAACAGGTGATATTTCAATGCCAATACCCGAACATGACGACAGTAGTCAAGAAGGAGATGTGTCAATAGTAACAGAGGCAGAAGAAGATCCTGTGGACGATCAAGAAACTCAACACCAACAGGAAGATGTAGATCTTACGCAGCAAGAGCAATTTATGAGTACAGCTTTGACTGTGACTGACACTGGAATTATTGACAAGAGCAATGCTGCCCAAATGCAATCTTTTCTTCAAATTAGTTGTTTTGAAATTCCAAGTAACATTCCACGAGATGCTGAGAATCATGCTTTCCCTACTCGTCTGCTCACAAAAACTCTTCCAAATGGTGAGACCTGTACAAGAGACTGGTTATGCTGGAATATGGAAAAACAATCTCTGTACTGTGCACGCTGCTTCATTCACATGTCCACATTTGAATGCATTCTGATGTCATTTTTGTGGACGAAGCTACTTACAACGATCCACCGAACTAATCTGTAATTGAACCATGCCATGCTACACTTGATGTTGAGAGGGATATCACTGAAAGTCTTATCAATGATATTCAACAGATTTCTGAACAATGCGATGTGATCCTGACTGAGTCCAAATTAGTAGCACAGAATATTGGCATTTCACTTCAATCATAGAATCATAAAATATCAGGGTTGGAAGGGACCTCAGGAGGTCATCTAGTCCAACCCCCTGCTCAAAGCAGGACCAATCCCCAATTTTTGCCCCAGATCCCTAAATGGCCCCTTCAAGGATTGAACTCAGAACCTGGGTTTACTTGGCCAATGCTCAAACCACGGAGCTATCCCTCCCCCACAATCTGAGTTCTCCACCAATCGCAATTTACTGACTGAATCCGATACCGAGCAGCACTATAGGGTCAATGTCTTCCTTGTCATCATTCACTCTCTTCAATCAGGTCTTACATTTCGATTTCAGTCACTGCGTCTAATTTGTACCCTTTTGGGGTTTCTTTGGCAATTCAACAGATTGAGAAATGAAGATCTACTTTCTGTAGCTGAACAATTTCAGCAACAGTACAACACAGAAATCTCAAAAGAGCTCAGTGACGAGGTCATCTTCCTCAAACAAATATATTCCACAAACTTTCAGTTGGATTGCAAGCCAAAGGAATTGCTTCAAGAAATATTCAAACTTGGACTCAATGGGGTATTTCCTAATATCACAGTTGCATTGTGTATTTTTATCAGTTTGCCTCCATCAGTGGCTTCAGGTGAACACGCCTTCAATGTCTTGAAGCAGGTAAAGAACAATCATCATTCAACTATCGGACAAGAGCGTTTGAATGGGCTCACCATGCTTAATATCAACTGTGACATTGCACAAAAGCAAGATTTTTCCTCAACAATTAGTGCATTTGCACAGAAAAAGGCTAGAAAAGCATTTGCTATATAAAAAAATATTCAAATTATGTCTCACCCTTTCTTTGGTGCCTTTTTGTTTTCATGTGTCATCCTTCTTCGTTTTTATTATGGCTAGGGGCCTCAAAAGCTGCAAGGGCCTGGGTACAGTTCTGCTGCCCTCTAGTCAGACAACAGGAATAGCAATACTTTATTACTCCTGCCCCAATAACAAGGAGCCTGGGGATTTAGCAGTAGTCACAAGTGATCATTTGGGCAATCAATCCCACCATGCTGAGTACCTATGCAGGGTTCGTGTGCCCACGCAAACGAGATCAACTCCTGAAATCCTTTTCCACAGCTCACCACTAGATGTCAGGAAATAGCTCATTCAGAATCTGTGAAAGAAAAAGAAAGAAAGAAAGAAAGAAAGAAAGAAAGAAAGAAAGAAAGAAAGAAAGAAGCTCTTTTGAATCCTTGTTACTCTCTTTGTCCTAAAAATATCCTGTCTCTAAGAAGCATACATACATAAAATGTCTATCATTAATGCCTGGGATTTCCAGTCTATTAAAAAATATCCCACAGAAAATGGCTGGAATAGCATTCATAATGCTACTTTCCTTGTTAGGCTGTAACCGCTATATGAGTGGGAGATGGTCCCACAATAGCCAGGAACCTTCCTAGCTTATCCACTCCCCCAGTGGAATTGGCTAGAGAAAGAACCTGAGTCCTCGCTCCCACACCCTTTATCCACAGGATGCCTGACCCCAAGGTCTCCCTTTCCACTCTCCTCTGTGGCAGGGACCTTGTAACCCCGATAACACTGGGCCCAGGATTCCTGAGGGGCTCGACCTGCAGTCTGCTCGTGGTCACTTAGGACAGGGGTAGGGTGTCCCCACAACGGGGTGCTCTCTTCACACCAGACGCTTCCCGGACACCCACTGATCATTACATACGTGCAAAGCAAAAACAATTTATTAAACAGCAACTAATAAATCAATAAGGGAAAATGGGGAAGGTTAAAGGAACAAGTCACCCCACCCTGTGGGCTGAGGGACACCACAAACAGCCGTCTCTGGAGCGTAAGGGCAGTTCACAGTCTGTTCCTCACCATGCGCCAGGCCTCCTGCCCGGGCCCTGGCTGTGCTGCAGGGATGCTGCGGGTCGGACCCTTGCCCCGCCCCCCCGGCACTCTCCCCAGCTGCTCACTGCACCCAGCTCCGGACGGCTCCAGCCCCGGCCCCGGCTCCACTCTGCCTCAGCCTGGGTGTGGCTCTGCCTCCAGCTCTGCTCTCTGGGCTGCTGCTCTGGCCCGTCAGGCTGCTGAGGCTCTGCTCAGCTCAGCTCTGGCTGCTGCTCTCGCCTTAGCTCAGCCTCCCGCTCAGGCAGCTCCCGCTCACACGGAGGACGGGACCCCGGGATCCTGACTCCTTCATTGGCCTGCCCGCCTTGTCAATCAGGCTGACCTGCAGCATTGGCCTTTCCCCATTCGCCTTAGAGACTCTCAGTCTCAGGATCCTGATTTCTCATTGGCCCTTCCCCTTTCTTTTGGTCCTGAGAGAGGGCCATGAAAAAAACCCACTGAGTTTTAGTAAGGGGCCAACAGTCCCCTGACATCTGCTGACAAACAAGTTCAGTCCAGCATCACAAGGTGGTGCTTTGGCTTGGAAACCTCTGCGAGTCACCAACACTTGCGGATGAATAAACAAAAATGGGGTTTTTAGTCAAAACAAAACACAAAGCCTCGCCTCCTCCCCTGGTGTAAATCGGCTCAGTTTCACTGGCCTCACTGCAGCTACACTAAGTTAGACCAGACGGGGATCTGCACCTAGAATTACTCCTGCACATGAGAAGGTAGCAGTTGCCATGCTGGAAGAGACGAGTGGCCCATCTAAGGCAGTATCCTGTCTCAGTGAGTGTCACTCACCAGCTGCTTCAGGAGAGAGCGGAAGAACAATGAATTAGTCCTTTTTGGAGAAAACTTGGGGAGTTTCTTCATAAACCTTGTCAAGACTGATTCCCCACTCTGGCACTTCGAGTGCAGAAGGTGGGGGCCCTCAAGCATTCTAAAAAATAATACTGGCCACTCCAGGCTTGTATTCAAATTCCAAGGTTACAGTTTATCGCTGACCTTGGGTGGGTAGATGCTGCCACCTCCCAAATGCAAAAACCCTTTCGAGAGTCCAGGAAGGCACACTTGGGAATTCCTTCCTCTGGGGTACCCTCAAGCCATTTCACACACACACACACACACACACACACCAGGGGAAGAGGTAAGTAAGAAAACAAAGGAAATCAGCTGTTGCCACCAGCTAATTAAACATGTGCACAAATCTTTGAAGACACAAAACTGCAATCCTGGTCTTAAAAGAGGTGAACTTTATTTAAAAAAAAAAAAAACTCTAAAAACTCAGGCTACTGCTAGATTTAAAAAGGGCAAATACTAAAATTAAGAAGCAAGAATATCTTTCTTGAGGTCCCGCTTAAAGATTACAAGCAAAACAAAAGCACCTGGGGTTACCACAGAGGGGTCCACAAGACAAAGAAATAAAAGAGATAAACCTCATCGCGTCTCCCAAGACATTTCCTGATCTACTTACATACCTGGGTTCCAAATGAGTAGTTTCTAGGTATGATCTGATGATTTTTCATACCTGGCCCAAGCTCTTACAGCATAGTTCCAGCTCCGTCTCTGCTCTCTGGGAGAACAACACAGACAAACAAAGGGGAAGTTTTTTTCCAAATTTTAAAAAGTTCTAGCCTTCCCATTGGCTCTTTTGGTCAGGTGCCCACTCCCTTCCTTCTACCGATAGACTTTCTAACCATTTACAGGTAAAGCAAATAGAGAACAGCTCCTCAGAGGGATTTTATAGCTAACTGACTGGGTGTCCATAAAAGGGAGCTCCCCCCCTGCCATCCATTTATCACATCCCTAAAATAAAATTGGGGGTGAGATTATTCAGAGCTCCCTAAGGAATTTGAATGTCCAAGTTCCAACTAAAATCAACAGGATCTTGTGTCTAAAATTCATGTCTTGCTCTGAAAATCCAGACCTTGACTTCTAAACCATGAAGAAACCAACGCCTGCAACTCAATAATAGAAAACAATTGAAAAACCCCCAAACTCTTCCCACTGTTCGGAATCACAGAGTGTCTGTGCAAGATTCAGTCCTAAATTAAAAGGATCACTGGCACCTCATCTGAACAGTTATGGAGAGAATGACTTGAATAGGATTCTCTAGTTCACAGAGGAGAATAAGTTAAAGTGGTTAGAAGACCCCTGACTCATGAGTATTTTTAGACAGTTTTCTACGCCACCAGAGGACTTGAGACAGGTCTTGCAGAATGCCCTAGGTAGGTCAGAATTGTAATCAACCCCATGAGTATGCACACAGAGATACACCCCGTACAAGGTTTCTCTATCCTGGGCTAGGTAAAGTGCATTCATAGAATCATAGAATATCTGGGTTGGAAGGGACCTCAGGAGGTCATCTAGTCCAACCACCTGCTCAAAGCAGGACTAATCCCCAACTAAATCATCGCAGCCAGGGCTTGGTCAAGCCTGACCTTAAAAACTTCTAAGGAAGGAGATTCCACCACCTCCCTAGGTAATGCATTCCAGTGCTTCACCACCCTCCTCGTGAAAAAGTTTGTCCTAATATCCAACCTAAATCTCCTCCACTGCAACTTGAGACCATTGCTCCTCGTTCTGTCATCTGCTATCACTGAAAATAGTCTAGATCCATCCTCTTTGGAACCCCCTTTCAGGTAGTTGAAAGCAGCTATCAAATCCCTCCTCATCCTTCTCTTCTGCAGACTAAACAATCCCAGTTCCCTCAGCCTCTCCTCATAAGTCATGTGTTCCAGACCCCTAATCATTTTTGTTGTTCTCCGCTGGACGTTTTCCAATTTTTCCACATGCTTCTTGTAGTGTGGGGCCCAAAACTGAACACAGTGCTCCAGATGAAGCCTCACCAGTGTCGAATAGAGGGGAACGATCACGTCCCTCGATCTGCTGGCAATGCCCCTACTTATACAGCTCAAAATGCATTTGGCCTTCTTGGCAACAATGGCACACTGTTGACTCATACCCAGCTTCTCGTCCACTGTAACCCCTAGGTCCTTTTCTGCAGAACTGCTGCCTAGCCATTCGGTCCCCAGTCTGTAGCGGTGCATGGGATTCTTCCATCCTAAGTGCAGGACTCTGCACTTGTCCTTGTTGAACCTCATCAAATTTCTTTTGGCCCAATCCTCTAATTTCTCTAGGTCCCTCTGTATCCTATCCCTACCCTCCAGTGTATCTACCTCTCCTCCCAGTTTAGTGTCTTCTGCAAACTTGCTGAGGGTGCAATCCAAACCATCCTCCAGATCATTGATGAAGATTTTGAACAAAACCGGCCCAAGGAACGACTCTTGGGGCACTCCACTTGATGCCGGCTGCCAACTAGACATGGAGCCATGGATCACTACCCGTTGAGCCCGACAATCTAGCCAGCTTTCTATCCACCTTATAGTCCATTACTCCAGCCCATTCTTCTTTAACTTGCTGGCAAGAATACTGTGGGATACCATGTCAAAAGCTTTGCTAAAGTCAAGGAATAACATGTCCACTGCTTTCCCCTCATCCACAGAGCCATTTATCTTGTCATAGAAGGCAATTAGATTAGCCAGGCATGACTTGCCCTTGGTGAATCCATGCTGACTGTTCCTGATCACTTTCTTCTCCTCTAAGTGCTTCAGAATTGATTCCTTGAGGATCTGCTCCATGATTTTTCCAGGGACTGAGGTGAGGCTGACTGGCCTGTAGTTCCCAGGATCCTCCTTCTTCCCTTTTTTAAAGATGGGCACTATATTTGCCTTTTTCCAGTCATCCAGGACCTCCCCCGATCACCATGAGTTTTCAAAGATAATGGCCAATGGCTCTGCAATCACAGCCGCCAACTCCTTCAGCACTCTCGGATGCATCGCATCCAGCCCCATGGACATGTGCTCATCCAGCTTTGAGGGAACTTTTCCCTTTTACACTGCCTCAGTATCAACCCTGAAACTTTAAAATATCTATAAAAGGGAAATGCAAAGGTACATTGAACGAAAGTCCAAAAGCCCCAATTTCAAAGGTTAGGAATCACAAACTGACCACTGGAGTGACATCTGAGACCTTGACATATATTTTTAAAGTGAACGTAATCTTCAGTGTTGGAACATCTAATCCCAGTAAAAAGTTATTACTTCTTTAGTAATTAATCTCTTTGGCTGTATACAATTTAATGAGTGTTTGTGAAGTGCTTTGAAATCCTGAGATCACAGGAAGACTCAGACAATCCACCCTGAAAGTTACAATTATACCTATTTGCCACCAAGGTAAAGGGAGGTAGATTCAGGTGAAGGTCAGACAGGGTGTGATTGGCAGAGTCAGAAATAAACCCCAGCACTTGGGACTACTCATGCCAAACACTAACCTGTATATCCTGATCCCTATGCAAACATTTTGTAACCAGACATGATACTAACATTATCTTGTTACACAGTATAACAGGGATCAACCTAGACCTCAGCCTGTGGTAGGAGGAGTCAGAAGTATTGGGTTATATTTCTGTTTCTGCAGCTTTCCCCCTGTGACCTTCACCTCAACGTGCCTCTGTTTCTAGGCCTATCAAATTCAGAGAGTCAGGGTGGTAAGACTGGAAGTTCTTAAGCATCCTCAGGACTCCAGAGTTCAAAGCCCCTCACAAACACTCGGTGGTGTTTCACACACGCAAACGGTTCCAGTCTTAGAATATTAATAAATTGTTGTTCGGATTAGACACCTCTGCACAGTCACTAGAAACAAAATGGAGGCCAAGGTCTCTCTTGTCATTACCTTAATCAGGTCATGATTTAAGCCACACAATTTGGGGCTATTTCATTTTCTTTCAAATGTAGTTTTGATTCTGGCATTTTTAAAACACCATACGGGGTAGAACGGCCCAGTTCAGTGGCTTCAACAACATGTGCATTAGGCAGTGCCCTGACTCCGAAGTGGTGATCAGACCCTCACCGGGAGTCGTGACCCTCCCAGGACCAATTCTCAGCAATTTCCTTCAGCAGAGCCAAGTGGGACCATAGGAGCCCCTGGTGTCACCGCCGGTTTCGGAGGCTCTATTACCTTTGGAGGGATTATTTTATTGGAAAATGAAGGTGCTCTCTTGGGGTAAATTACCAACGAAAGCAAGACACTTCTGACCTCTTCCCTGGATATGGAACCCAGCCTTGGGGAAATCATTTACACTTTGAACAGGCTGGTTCAGGCAGGAATGTTTTCTGCAACATGCCCTAGGTCTTGTCAGATATTATGTCAAATCCCATCCCACAGCCATCTCCTCCTTCACCATGAATGTGTCATTTTAATCTCTCCAGAGCTTCCTGCTGGGTTCACTCAGCTGCCTTGTCTTACAGGACCTCAGTTCCTTGGCTGCTTATGGATGAAGAGATGGTTTCTGGTAGAGTACAGGTTCCAAGACTTAACTCAAAACCTTTCTGTAAAAGAGCACTGCTTACTTTCTCTCTCTGCCATCCCTCCTCTTGACCCATGAGCAAATCAGCTCCAGGCAGCCCTTTCAGACGACATTGGTGACCCAAGTGGAGGTCCAATGTTAGGTCAAGTTTTAATCACCATAGGGAAGAGTCACCCCTTGGCAGATGGCCATCACAAAGGCCCATGCTCCACTTAAGACCCTGTTAACACCAAGTTTGAAATTTTATAATTGGACTCAAGTTGTCTGTAGGCATCGTACTATCCCCCTGCCAGAGGGTGAATTTCAGACTTAAAGTCCTCACATAAAACATACTGCAGGCAATTGAATGATTCCCATTGATTTGAAAGGAAATTGGATCTGACCTGCTGGGAATGGAGGTGGTGAGAATGGAGAAAAATGGGTCCCACCTTCCTAGCATGTTTAGAATGAACTGCCCCATGCCCCTAATCACGACCAGCATGAATTGCAAGGACCAAACTTTCCTTTCATGGATTCCTTTCATGACACCCGCTTGTGCTACTGATGCCGCTCAGAATCATCACCTTGACCTTCATTATAATGGCAGCACCTATAAAATCTCCGGAACGATACGAGAAATGCAGTTGGCCCATACCATTCTAAGATGAAAGACAGCTGAAGAGTGCAAAGTGCATGTCACACCCTCTGAGGCTCAGATTAGCCCAATAATCACCAACGCTGAGGAAAATAGCTCCATCCAAAGGAGGACTTGCAAAGGAAATCAAGTTTGTTTGGTAACTAATTAGGACCTCCTCCACAAACAGCATCTCAGATCCTCCAGGCAGTCCTAGGAACGGTATAAAAGCACTCACGATTCAGATTTCTTCTACACACTTCTCCAGACTTCATCTCCTCAGTGAACTGGGTAAGTCCAATTCCACTCAATCTCTTTCTAACCACAGAGGTATCACAATAGGGCCTCTTTTCATTGAAGACGGAATCTTACATCTGCTCACTGTGATTTTTGTCAGGGATCAGGGGGTTCTTCCATAACTATCTTGAGTTGTGATTCAGTTGCAGGCGCTCGTAGATTGATGATCTGAAGCTAAAGGAGAGACTTTAAGAGCAACACATGCAATTCAGAAACATATTTCCTACTAACTGGAAGAAGAATTAGAGCATTGAAATCTTTTCAGTAATTTATGAAAGTCATTTAGCCATTTTTTCTTTGCTGGATTAGGAAGAAATTCTCAGGTTAGTCCAGAAAGGGCCAATTCAGTGGTTTTCTACTGTATTAAGCAGCTGTGACCCCTCTCTCCTGAGGACAAGAGAATGGATTAAGATGACAAGAGGTGTGATCCAGGCTAGCAATTTAGATTTTTCAGACAAAGTCTTTTTGAGAGGATCAAAGGGTCCTGCTGGGAGGGAAGTTTAGTGCGAGTGGACAAGAGGCATAGAAAGAGAAAATAGGAACAAATACATGACCACACAAAAAGAGATTCAGGCCACTTCTCCTTTCTCTCTCGGGCCCCATGCAGACCTTGCTGCAATAGTAACCGAGCTTTGAAACCTTTCTTCCACTGGCACTTGTACCTTCTCTTTACTCTAGTCCCTGTTTTGTGTTCCAGGTTTACCTCCATCCCAGAAAGATGTCTTTCTCCAGCCTGTGCTATCCAGAATGCGGGGTGGCCCGACCCAGTCCAGTCACTGGCAGCTGCAACGAGCCCTGCGTTCGGCAGTGCCCTGACTCCGAAGTGGTGATCAGACCCTCCCCGGTTGTTGTGACCCTCCCCGGACCAATTCTCAGCAATTTCCCTCAGCAGAGCGAAGTGGCAGCCGCAGGAGCACCTGTGGTCGGAGCTGGTTTGGGAGGCTCATTCGGTTTGGGGGGACTGTACGGCTACGGAGGCCGTTATGGAGGGTTGTATGGTTTAGGGAGATATGGTAGTTACGGGGGCCTTTACGGTTATGGGGGATTATTGGGCCATGGGGGATACTGCGGTTACCCGGGCCTTTATGGTTACGGGGGATTATTGGGCCATGGGGGATACTGCGGTTACCCGGGCCTTTACGGTTACAGGGGATTATTGGGCCATGGGGGATACTGTGGTTACCCGGGCCTTTATGGTTATGGGGGATTATGGGGATATGGGGGATATGGCCGTAGGTATCTTGGTGGATATTGTGGACCATGTTAAACCCAGCAGGAACATCCGTGGAAGAAGGAAGAACCAGGAAATGAACAGGAAGATCCAGATTCACCCCTGACCTTTTGGGCATGGCTTTCAGAAGTGCTGTGCAAACATGGCTCCAGTTGAGCTCAGTGGGAGCTGTGTGTGCTCAGCACCTTGGTCTGATAGCCATGCTGCATTTCTAACGTTACGCTTTAGGACTCTTTCTGCTCGTGCTTTTCCAGCCATGTGTTGATTCTCTTATTCACATGTGGACTCATTCTGAATAACACACAGGCTGTCTACGCTGACCCCGCAGGGTGAAGGAAACAGGGGCCTTAAGATAGGCATCATGTATATTCATTATCACTTTAAGTCCCTTTGCAAGGGGAAAAAGAGACCTTGCTGTCAAGGAGAATTAGGCCCTATATGTTCTATCCTTTCCATCAATATATACCTTTAACATCTCACCTTGACCTTTGCTGCGACCGATGTATAATGGAGAAGCTGCGTAGTCCTCTGCTTCTATTTTGCTTTGTCTCATTTCCCACCGACTGCGGTAAAACAAAGAACTTAAAATGGTTACAAAAGGGACTTCTTTGTCAACCTCTACAGCTGCAAGAAAGCAAAATAACATGCTATCTGAAATGCACCCTACTGAGGCGTGCGATTGGTCGCAGGCCTTCTTGAAACTCTGGAAATACATTCTTTCTGCTCTGTAGTATTTCTTCCTGTAACTGTGTACTGCCAATTTCATTTGCATTAAAAACTCTGCTGCATCATAATATCGGTCTCTGGTTCTCCTTGTTCCTCCCTCCTCTCTTAAAAATTGCGTAGGACAAAATTTCTTCCTGTGCAGCCAGTACAACCGAACTTCTCAAATTGCAATTTTCAAAGCACTGGAGTGGTAGGGGAATCTGGCCCTGGGAGTGCTTGAAAGCATTCTGCAGGCCCTGAGTACCAGGGTGGAGTTCCTCCTTGCATTACCTGTTTTAGCAAAGAGTCTTTTCCTGCAAAGACTTAGATACATTTTTCATTTTAAGAACATAAGTTTTTTTCTTTGGATTTCAAGAAGGCCAGTGGTTCTCAAATTAGGGGCACCGCTTGTTCAGGGAAAGCTCCTGGTGGGCCGGGCCAGTTTGTTTACCTGCTGCATCTGCAGGTTCGGCCGATCGCAGCTCCCACTGGCCACGGTTCACTGCTCCAGGCCAATGGGGGCTGCAGGAAGGGCAGCCAGCATATCCCTCAGCCCGCACCACTTCCTGCAGCCCCCATTGGCCTTGAGCGGTGAACCGTGGCCAGTGGGAGCCAGGATTGGCCGAACCTGTGGACACGACAGGTAAACAAACCAGCCTGGCCCAACAGGGGCTTTCCCTGAACATGCGGCGTCCCTAGTTTCAGAACCACTGAAGAAGGCCATTCACATGGTTCACGGTAAGAGACTGCCCAAGTCTTTGCAGGACAGCAACCCAGGTTCTCCTAAGCCTGAGTGTGGAATGTGATAAGTTCTGTGCTGCTCCCAGCTTCTGTCCTTAGGGCAGGGATTCTTTTTTATAAATAGAGGCAGGATGATTAAGATAACAAAAGGCTTGTCATTAACTTAAATTGATAATTAGATGATGCTGAGAGCATTGCCAGGCAATCCAGTTAAAAGATAGGAAACAAAAGGTTGGAAGAAATGGCCCATTTTCAGAATGGAGAGAAGTAAATAGTGGTGTCCCTCAGGGGCCTGTACTGGGACCAGCATTGTTCAACATATTCATAAATGATCTAGAAAAAGGGATAAACCGTGAGGTGGCATAATTTGTAGATGATATCAAATTACACAAGACAGTTAAGTCCAAAGCTGACAGCAGAGGACTCACAAAACTGGGTGACTTGGCAACAAAATGGCAGATGACATTCAATTTTCAATGCAAAGTAATGCACATGGCAAAATATAATCCCAACTATACATACAAAATGATGGGATCTAAATTAACTATTACCCATCAAGAAAGAGATCTTGGAGTCATGTGGAGTACTCTGAAAGCACTATGCTTCCAAAGTACTGCAAATTTATTACAGTCCTTCTCACTGTGCCTGTATCATCCTGAACTGCGGGAACGCTCATTCTCCAGCTTCAGAAAACTTACAAATGATCTCCAGTCACCAATGGGACAGACGCAACTGAGTAATGCCACTGTCCTTAACGTGCATCAAGACCATACCAGGGAACTAGATGTAAATAAGATTGCTGACCCTTTCATCCAGAAAGCTACAGTGAGACATAATGTCTTTCAACTGGGATGTTAGTGAAGACAGCTTGTAGGTGATTGCAATGATTTTAATATACAGCAATTCATGATAATGTAATTGTGCAGTTCATAACAATGTAATCATTATTAAAACAGTAAAGATACCGATGATAGACACTGTGGTGGGGCAAGGCCAGATGGCTATAGAAAAGTAGTGGGAGATAAATATATTGGCTCCAGGCTAAACAAATCCCTGGTACCAGGATAAGTGAAATGGAAGCTGCTCCAGGTCAATTAAGACACCTGGGGCCAATTAAGAACTTTCCAGAAGGCAGGGAGAAGGCTAGGTTGATTGGGACACCTGAAGCCAATCAGGGGCTGGCTGAAACCAGTTAAAAGCCTCCCAGTTACTCAGGTGGGTGTGCATGTCAGGAGCTGTGGGAGGAAGCTGTGCTGTTGGAGAGGCTGAGTAGTACACACCGTATCAGGCACAAGGAAGGAGGCCCTGAGGTAAGGGTGAAGTGGAGCTTGAGGAAGTGAGGGCTGCTGTGGGGGAAGTAGCCCAGGGAATTGTACGTGTTATGTTTCTAAAAGGTCAGCTACCATAGCTGATACTATTAGGGTCCCTGGGCTGGAGCCTGGAGTAGAGGGTGGGCCCGGGCTCCCCCCGCACACACCTTTGCCCCCTGATTAATCACTGAGACTGGGAAACAACAGGTTTCAGAGGAACAGCCGTGTTAGTCTGTATTCGCAAAAAGAAAAGGAGTACTTGTGGCACCTTAGAGACTAACCAATTTATTTGAGCATGAGCTTTCGTGAGCCACAGCTCACTTCATCAGATGTGTACCGTGGAAACTGCAGCAGACTTTATATACACACAGAGAATATGAAACAATACCTCCTCCCACCCCACTGTCCTGCTGGTAATAGCTTATCTAAAGTGATCACCAGGTGGGCCATTTCCAGCACAAATCCAGGTTTTCTCACCCTCCACCCCCCCACACAAATTCACTCTCCTGCTGGTGCTAGCCCATCCAAAGTGACAACTCTTTACATAATCAAGTCGGGCTATTTCCTGCATAGATCCAGGTTTTCTCACTTCCCCCCCACCCCCATACACACACAAACTCACTCTCCTGCTGGTAATAGCTCATCTAAACTGACCACTCTCAACAGAGACTGTGCAAGGAAGGATAACTTCTCCTCACCTCCCTCGCTGGCTTATGATGAAAATGGCTCAGTAGACTGTGACCCTTGTCTCTAGAGAGAGAAGGGTTATGTGCAGGGTCATAGTGAGCCTCTGAGGCTAGTGAAATCCACCAAGAAATGCAGGACCCACAGAGGCAAGGACAGAGCTTTGTCACAACACATATTCAATAACTAGAATATGAAAAAAGTGCATAATTATGCTGAAAATAGTCTACCCCAAAATTACCACACACACACCCCCAAGCAGACACACCTCTTCAAAAGAACCCACTGGCAAAAAGAAAAGTCCACGTCTATGCTTGACACAACCTTTGCATTAATTTCACAATGCTGGAGATGAGCTGAGAAGATTTGGGGCAATGGGGCAGAAATAGTTCAGCTTCATATTGAAATTTTGGATTTCATTGGCCCAATCAAACTCAGTTAAATTAATCTTCTTATTCTTTGCCCTCATGTGTTTATCAACTGGTCAGCGGCCATGTCCACTCCTTGGTCAAATGACATGAACAAAAGTTGATTTCACAATGATGTTGCCAACACACCTGACTGAGTCCGTTCTGCCCATATAGACAAATTACACTATGCCAATGTCATCTGCAGGAGTTAGGAATCTCATGTGTGATATGAAGAGATTCATGCCCAGACCATTCATTCCATACAAGAATCTCATGGGTTTTGAGGTAACTGTGACTCACTACACTACCATATTACCAGTCTTGTATAAAATCCCCTGGATGTACCATGGCTTGATATTGCAAAAACTGAAGATTAAAAAGATTACATTTCCCACTCCATTTTTCTTCAACATTTTTGTGGCTCTCAGTTCCCAGAAGATGAACATTTTCCACTAATCAATTTTTTTATTTGAATACACAAAAAGAAATACCTATCCAGACCATTCTTCATCTTTAAGGACATGATACACTACTCAGGTAGGGAGATTTAGCTGTCTTGGCCATGGGTTTTGTGTATAAAAGCAATTCAGCTCTAATCTTCAATATCAGACCATATCCATGGATGCCTCCTTGGAACAGAAAAATATAGGTATCGCTTCAGAAGACCCAGCCTCTCTCCCACATCTGTCAGTACCAGATGCTTTACTCAGAGGTGCAAGAAGCCCAGCAGAACACAGTTTTTCTGGGATCACCTGCCCATAAAAGAACTTTTATACTATCCCCTGTCAGTCAGATCTGTCTCTGTGATTGGATGATACCCTGAAGCACAAGACTTTATACCCTTGCCAAACTTGAAGAAATGCAGTAAATCCATCTCAGTCTCCATTTGCTCCAGGGTGCTGCAAGCACCATTCTGTCTGCATCCCCAACAGACAGGTCTCAACTCCTCCTGCCCCTTTGAGATACACCAGGATCAATAACAAATTTAAAGCTGCAGCATTAAAGACCTGAACAGCCCAAGAATAAACCTTTTGATATTAAGCAATGAGCCTTTCACCACCAGATCACAAGCTTCATTGAGAACAAATGCCCAAATATCGCCAAGACGCCTCTCTAAAATATCTACTTAGTTCTTTTTTCTTTTCTTTTCTTTCCTTTTCTTTTCTTTTAAATGGAAAGGCCTGGGAACTCTGATCCTTTGAATTGAAGTAACAGCGTTTCATGCAAGACTGACGACTTAACAGACTGGGGCCTGGGCTAAATCAGCAGCTATTCCAATGATCTTAGCAACTTAGCCAACCTCTTTCCAAAGGAGCCATTGATTTTAGATGCCTGATCAGAGAGGCTATGGGCCCATTTTTCTAAAGTACTGAGTATTCAAAACTCCCATTAAAGCTAAGGGGAGCTGTTCATGCTCAACATTTCTTGAGGCCACAAGTTTTCCTTCCTTGTGCACCAACTGAGGGTATCCCAAACTGGAGGACATTTTTGGTCAAGAGATGTGGAAGCCTTTGGTGATATTAAATGATAGCAAATGGAAGAGCAATTAAACCCAAAGACCAATAGTATGATGTGGTATATATCTGAATTTGAAATAAAGAGGAGTGGAAAATTGCCAAAATAAAGAAGAAAGAAACAAAGCAGAGTAACAAGACTATATTTCCATGAAGGGCTGTATTCTATCCCCAGCTCCAAAGTGGTGTATTTCTCACACAGTTCTCTTACTCCCTTATTGCAGCTGTAGAGTTTGACACTCAAGTCTCTCTTCCACCATTTTTAATTACTTCTTTCACCCTGGTCAGTCTCAACTAAAGCAAAACTCAATAAAAGCAGAAGTTCAAAAAACTTCTCCATTATGCAGCTGCTGTTAGAAAGAAAGAAACGCTCCATATTCATGGATGGGAGATCACCTGCCCTAATTCTCATTGACACTAAATCCGTCCGACACTGCTGTGGCATGGGAAAGAGGCATTCAAGTCAATGTAGATGTAGTTAACATACATACTGTGCCCCCTGCTCCATTTGCACTTTACAGAATGGTGTAAAACCCATTGTGTAGTTGGAGAATCAGGCCTACTGGGCTGATAAGAAAGGAAACCCATAGCCAGGAAGGCATTAGAAGAAAATGATCAAGGGTAACATGGCAAACATTAAGAATGTTTGCAGAGGTGCTGATGACATGCAACTCTCTCATTATTTCACACAGAGTTCGGTGTACTCAACATTTCTCAAAGTCAGGCCTATGCGATCAGACCTGGATCTGTATCTTGCCATTCATTTCCTGCTTCTTCCTGTTCCCATGGATATGCCTGCTGAGTGTAAGATGGACTATAAGGTGGACTATAAGGTGGATAAAAAGCTGGCTAGATTGTCAGGTCAACGGGTAGTGATCAATGGCTCCATGTCTAGCTGGCAACCGGTATCAAGTCGAGTACCCCAAGGGTCGGTCCTTGGGCTGGTTTTGTTCAATATCTTCATGAATGATCTGGAGGATGGCGTGGATTGCACCCTCAGCAAGTTTGCAGATGACACTAAACTGGGAGGAGAGGTAGATACACTGGAGGGTAGGGATAGGATACAGAGGGACCTAGACAAATTAGAGGATTAGAGGATTGGGCCAAAAGAAATCTGATGAGGTTCAACAAGGACAAGTGCAGAGTCCTGCACTTAGGACGGAAGACTCCCATGCACCGCTACAGACTAGGGACCGAATGGCTCGGCAGCAGTTCTGCAGAAAAGGACCTAGGGGTTACAGTGGATGAGAAGCTGGATATGAGTCAACAGCGTGCATTTGTTGCCAAGAAGGCCAATGGCATTTTTGGATGTATAAGCAGATCGAGGGACGTGATCGTTCCCCTCGATTCGACATTGGTGAGGCCTCATCTGGAGTACTGTGTCCAGTTTTGGGCCCCACACTACAAGAAGCATGTGGAAAAATTGGAAAGAGTCCAGCAGAGGGCAACAAAAATGATTAGGGGTCTGGAACACATGACTTATGAAGAGAGGCTGAGGGAACTGGAATTGTTTAGTCTGCGGATGAGAAGAATGAGGAGGGATTTGATAGCTGCTTTCAACTATCTGAAAGGGGGTTCCAAAGAGGATGGATCTAGACTGTTCTCTGTGGTAGCAGATGACAGAACAAGGAGCAATGGTCTCAAGTTGCAGTGAGGGAGGTTTAGGTTGGATATTAGGACAAACTTTTTCACGAGGAGGGTGGTGAAGCACTGGAATGCATTACCTAGGGAGGTGGTGGAATCTCCTTCCTTAGAGGTTTTTAAGGTCAGGCTTGAGTACAGTAGCTTTTTCCACATCCTCTGTCACTAGGTTGCCTCCCTCATTCAGTAAGGGGTCCACACTTTCCTTGGCTTTCTTCTTGTTGCCAACATACATGAAGAAACCCTTCTTGTTACTCTTGACAGCTCTTGCTACCCGCGGCTCCAGGTGCGATTTGGCCCTCCTGATTTCATTCCTACATGCCCGAGCATTATTTTTATACTCTTCCCTGGCCATATGTCCAACCTTCCACTTCTTGTAAGCTTCTTTTTTATGTTTAAGATCCGCTCGGATTTCACCGTTAAGCCAAGCTGGTCGCCTGCCATATTTACTATTCTTTCGACTCATCGGGATGGTTTGTCCCTGTGACCTCAACAGGGATTCCTTGAAATACAGCCAGCTCTCCTGGACTCCTTTCCCCTTCATGTTAGTCCCCCAGGGGATCCTACCCATCCGTTCCCTGAGGGAGTCGAAGTCTGCTTTTCTGAAGTCCAGGGTCCGTATCCTGCTGCTTACTTTTCTTCCCTGTGTCAGGATCCTGAACTCAACCAACTCATGGTCATTGCCTCCCAGATTCCCATCCACTTTTGCTTCCCCCACTAATTCTTCCCGGTTTGTGAGCAGCAGATCAAGAAAAGCTCCCCCCCTAGTTGGCTCATCTAGCACTTGCACCAGGAAATTGTCCCCTATGCTTTCCAAAAACTTCCTGGATTGTCTATGCACTGCTGTATTGCTCTCCCAGCAGATATCAGGAAAATTAAAGTCACCCATGAGAACCAGGGCGTGCGATCTAGTAGCTTCTGCGAGTTGCCGGAAGAAAGCCTCATCCACCTCATCCCCCTGGTCCGGTGGTCTATAGCAGACTCCCACCACTACATCACTCTTGTTGCTCACACTTCTAAACTTAATCTGGAGACACTCAGGTTTTTCTGCAGTTTCGTACTGGAGCTCTGAGCAGTCATACTGCTCCCTTACATACAGTGCTACTCCCCCACCTTTTCTGCCCTGCCTGTCCTTCCTGAACAGCTTATATCCATCCACGACAGTACTCCAGTCATGTGAGTTATCCCACCAAGTCTCTGTTATTCCAATCACGTCATAATTCCTTGACATCACCAGGACCTCCAGTTCTCCCTGCTTGTTTCCAAGGCTTTGTGCATTCGTATATAAGCACTTGAGATAAGCTGCTGATCGCCCCTCATTCTCAGTATGAGGCAGGAGCCCTCCCCTCACAGATGTTCCTGCCTGTGCTTCCTCCCGGTATCCTGCTTCCCCACTTACCTCGGGGCTTTGGTCTCCTTCCCCCGGTGAACCTAGTTTAAAGCCCTCCTCACTAGGTTAGCCAGCCTGCTCGCAAAGATGCTCTTCCCTCTCTTCGTAAGATGGAGCCCGTCTCTGCCCAGCACTCCTCCTTCATGGAACACCATACCATGGTCAAAGAATCCAAAGCCTTCTCTCCGACACCACCTGCGTAGCCATTCGTTGACTTCCACGATTCGACTGTCCCTACCCAGGCCTTTTCCTTCCACGGGGAGGATGGACGAGAACACCAAATCTGGTCTATTTCTTGTTTTGATCCACTCCAACTATCTTTTACATCTCTGGCTGGCAGCAGACGGTGCAGAAGGACTGAAAGCCATCCACATCTCCTGGCTGCTCGGCAGAAGATGGTGCAATAGGACTGCTAGCCATCCTCATCTCTTGCCTGCTCACCATAAGATGGTACAATAGGACTGCCTGCAGGACTAAAGAGAATGACCTGGTCGAGGCACCCCTAATTTAATTCCTGCGCCCATGTCTGCCCAGGTGCTCCTGACCGACCTTACCGAGGCGGCCGGGAGCACCTCGGACACGATGAGGATGGTTTTCAGGCCTATAGCACCATCTACTGCCACAAGGCAATGGGTTGCTGCTGCTGTGTAGCAATGCAGTACCGCGTCTGCCAGCACCCAGGAGACATACGGTGACGGTGAGCTGAGTGGGCTCTATGCTTGCCGTGGCATGGCGTTTGCACAGGTAACTCAAGAAAAAAGGCGCAAAATGATTGTCTGCCCTTGCTTTCAGGGAGGGAGGGAGGGAAGGAGGGCCTGACGATATGTACCCAGAACCACTCGCGACAATATTTTAGCCCCATCAGGCACTGGGATTTCTACACAGAATTCAAATGGGCGACGGAGACTGCGGGAACTGTGGGATAGATACCCACAGTGCAACGCTCCGGAAGTGGACGGAAGTGGAAGTGGACACACTCCGCCGACTACATGCACTTAGAGCAGTTGTGTAGGGACACACACAATCAACTATATAAAAACGCTTTCTACAAAACCGACTTCTATAAATTCGACCTAATTTCGTAGTGTAGACATACCCTTAGATGAGAAGAAAAGGAGTACTTGTGCAGGGTGGATTGTCTGAAGCTTCCTCCAATCTAAGCATTTCAAAGCACTTCACAAGCACTCACCAAGTTTTATACGCCAAAGAGATGAATAACTAAAGTAGTAATAACTTTTTACTGGGATTCGATGTTCCAACACTGAAGATTAGATTCACTTTAAAAATGCATGTCATGGTCTCAGATGTCACTCCAGTGCTCAGTTTCTGATTCCTAGCCTTTGAAATTGGGGTTCTTTGATTTTTGTTCCATGTATTTCCCTTTCATATATATTTTGAAGTTTAACGGAAGATACTGGGCCAGTGTAAAAGGGAACAGTTCCATCAACTTCCAGTTGAAGGAATCCACTTTACCTAGCCAGGGTTAGAGAAACCTTGTTGGAGGTGTATCTCTCTCTGCATACTCCGCACCTTTACACCCAGTGCTCAGAAACAACATAACGGGAAACCAGTGGGAAACATCAGGTATTGCATCTCCACCCATTAGCAGCCAAGAGAACTGGTCTTGTGAGAGATTTCACTAATAAAGAAAAGGAAGAAGTACAAGACTGACAGAGTGAAACAGAGTGTCTTTAAATGTCACATTGCTGTGGGATGAGACAGGGTTAATTACAATTCTGACCAACCTAGGGCGTTCTGCAAGACACGTCTCCCACATAAAGCTTTTCAGACAGAATTAGAATGATTTTTAAAGGGGAAAATACGTCCTCCACCAGGATTTCTTCTAACCCGAGCAGCATTAAATGCCTTTCCTCAGTTGAAAGGCACAGAATGTCATTGAAGTCTATGGAGCTTTACTGATGTCCAGTGGCCTCTTGAGCTTTGTAAAGGAATGTTTACTAAAGAAAGAGAAATGCAAAGCTTTTTTAAATGAAAAAAAAAGCAGCCCCAAATTCAGAAGCTAGGACTCATCCACTGACTATTGGCATGACATAAGAAACCTTAACATGGATTTGTAAAGTTCGTTTAATCCAGCATTTCTCAAATGAGGCCCCCAGTGGATTTTTTTCAGCTACGACAGCCTCCAAAGCATGAGCGGGGATTGTGGGGGTGCAAAGCAGCAGCCCCTTTTGGCAGCGCCCACTTGTTCTGCTGAGCAGCTGTTACCAAAGGCAATGATATGCGCCTCTTTGGTGTTTGCGATGACATCGCCAGTAGGGGTTGGGGTCCTAAACCTCACAGCCTCCTCGGGGGCACCGGGCAGCACCTCTGGAGACACATGGGGCCCGTGTGCATGGCACATGAGGCAGCTCTTGGTGGAGGCAGCTGCGTCATTTGGTCGCCGGGCCGTTCGCCTGATCCCGCCTGCCTGGGACACGGGGAGCCTGGGAGTCTGCCAGCAGCCAGTGAGTTCCCAACCCACCCTCCCCAGGGCAGGCTCTCGGTGAAGGGTTCTGGGAGGCAGGGACAGAGAGATGGGTTTATCAAAGGCCACCAAAAAAATTATTGTGAGAACCCTTGAATCCTAATCCATAATTTGGGAGCCTCAAATCCCACAAAAAACTTCGACTATTAAAATAATACAGCCCTGTGCACACACACAACTTTAATGAGCCTGCAGTGCTTTGAAGTCCTTTGATTTGAGGAAGCCTCCGATCATCGAGCATAATACCACTATGAGATCTGGTTAATGTGGAGGTGAACAAGCACATTGAGGAGGTTACACAGGGAGCAAGTGGCAGAGTCAGCAATAAAACCAGTCCTAGTGAGCAAAGAGAGCTGCAGGGTGTAATGTGTGCCTCAGCCAAAGTGATGTTAGGAAGAAAATAATCATCAAAAACAGAGGAAAAAAATTAGATCAGTTGAAGGAGTTTGTCACAGTTTTCTTTTAGCTTATTAGGGCTTCAGGAACAAAGGGCCTCTCAAGTCCTCCAGCAGCGTAAAAAACTGTCTAAAAATACTCATGACTCAGGGCTCTTCTAATCACTTTAACTTATTCTCCTCTGTATACTAGAGAATCCTATTCAAGTCACTCTCTCCATAACTGTTCAGACAATGTGCTAAGGATCCTTCTACTTTAGGACTGAATCTTGCACAGACACTCTGTGATTCTGAACAGTGGGAAGGGTTTGGGGTTGCAGGCCTTGCTTTCTTCATGGTTTAGACGTGAAGCCCTGGACTTGCAGAGTAAGATACGGATTTGGGACACTAGAGCCACTAGATTTTAGTGGGAACTTGGGCATTCAAATCCCTTAGGGAGCTCTGAAAAAATCTCACCCCTCAATTTTTGATTTAGGGTTTATGATGAAACTCTCCAAGTTTCCTCCATAAAGGACTAACTCACTGGTCTGTTTTCTTCTGAAGCAGCTGGTGAGTGACACTCACTGAGACAGGATACTGCCTTAGATGGGCCACTCGTCTCTTCCAGCCTGGCAACTCGTCTCTTCCAGCCTGGCAACCTTCTCATGTGCAGGAGTAATTCTAGGTGCAGAGCCTCATCTGGTCTAACTTAGTGTAGCTGCAGTGAAGCCAGTGGAACAGAGAAGATTTACACCAGGGGAGGAGGTGGGGGTTTGTGTTTTGTTTTGATTAAAAACCTCCATTTTTGTTTATTCATCAGCAAGTGTTGGTGACTCGCTGAGATTTACAAACCAATCTACCACCTTGTGATGCTGGACTGAACTCATTTGTCAGTAGAGGTCAGGGGACTGTTGGCCACTTACTGAAACTTGGTGGGGCCTGGGGGGTTGTGGCCCTCTCCCAGTACCAAAAGAAAGGGGAATCAGCAGCCAGTACAGCCCTGCAGCCTGTGCTGTTTCCCGCAGCTCCTATTGGCTGGGAACAGTGAACCACGGGTACCGGGAGCTGCGGGGGGCCATGCCTACAGACGGTCAATGTAAACAAAATGCCTCGCGCCCTGACAGCAGATTACCCTGATGGGCCATGTGCTGAAGGCTGCCGACCCCTGGGCTAGATGATCTCCTATCCAGGAATATGGACCCTTTCTTTCTGCCTTTTGACTTTCTAACAGCAGCTGCAGAACAGAGAAGCTTTCTGAACTTCTGCTTTTATTGTGCTTTTTTCAGTTCAGACTGACCGGGGTGAGACAAGTAACTATCAATGGTGGCAGACAGACTTGAGTTGTCAAACTCTACAGCTACAAGGAAGAAGTCAGAGAACTGTAAGAAAGACACCACTTTGGAGCTTGGGATAGGATACGGCTCTTCATGAAACTTGGAAATGTAGTCTTGCTACTCTGCTTTCTTTATTTGTTCTTTATTCTGACAATTTTCTACTCCCCTTTCTTTCATATTCAAATAGATACTACAACATACTATTGGTTTGCTGGTTAATTGCTCTTCCATTCGTTATCTTTTCATATCACCAAAGGCTCAGCCCACAGCCATCTCCTCCTTCACCAAGAATGCATCATTTTAACCTGTCCTGGGCTTCTTGCTGGGCTCACTCAGCTGTATTGTCTTATAAGACCTCTGTTTCGTGTCTGCTCATGGATGAAGAGATGGTTTCTGATAGAGTACAGGTTCCAAGACTGAACTCAAACCCTTTGTACAAAAGAGCACTGCTTACTTTCACTCTCTGCCACCCCTCCCCTTGACCCATGAGCAAATCTACTCTAGACAGCCCTTTGAGACAGCATTGGTGACCCAAGTGGAGGTCCAATGTTAAGTCACGTTTTAGCCACCTTAGGGTAAGATTCACCCCTGGGCAGACAGCCATTACAAAGGCCCATGCTCCACTTAAGACCCTGCTAAGACTCAGTTTGAAAGTTTAAAATGGGACTAACATTGTTCATAGGCATCGTACTATCCCCCTGCCAAAGGGCAAATATTAGACTTAAGGTCCTGACAGGAAACATACTGGAGGCAATGGAATGATTCCCACTGATCTCAAAGGGGATTGGATCTGACCTGTTGGGAATGGAGGTGGTGAGAATGTGATTAGCCCAATAATCACCAATGCTGAGGAAAACTGCTCTATCCAAAGGAAGACTTACGAAGGCAATCAAGTTTGTTTGGTAACTAATTAGGACCTCCTCCACAAACAGCATCGCAGATCCTCCACGTGATCCTAGAAACTGTATAAAAGTGCTCACCAATCAGACCTGTTCTAAACACTTCTCCGGACTTCATCTCCTTGGTGAACTGGGTAAGTCCAATTCCACTCAATCTCTTTCTAACCACAGAGATATCACAGTAGGGCCTCTTTTCATTGAAGACGGAATCTTGCATGTGCTCACTGTGATTTTTGTCAGGGATCAGGGGGTTCTTCCATAACTATCTTGAGTCGTGATTCAGTTGCAGGCACTCGTAGATTGATGATCTGAAGCTAAAGGAGGGACTTTAAGAGCAACACATGCAATTCAGAAACATATTTCCTATTAACTGGAAGAAGAATTAGAGCATTGAAATCTTTTCAGTAATTTATGAAAGTCATTTAGCCATTTTTTCTTTGCTGGATTAGGAAGAAATTTTCTCAGGTTAGTTCAGAAAGGGCCAATTCAGTGGTTTTTTACTTTCCTCTGGAGCAGCTGTTACTCCTCACTACGGGAGACACAACAATGGATTAAGCTGACAAGTGGTGTGACCCCGTCTAGCAATTCCTATGTTTCTGTTTATTCATCAGAAAGTTTTAGTGACTCCCAAGGTTTGGAAAACCAAACAGTCACACTGTAATACCGAGCTCAACTGGCAGGGAGTTTGTTTCAAAAGAGGCAGGCTTGTCATTAAATGATATTAAGGATCATTAGATGATGCTGAAAGCATTGCCAGGCAATCCAGTTAACAGAGAGGAAACAAAAGGTTGGAATAAATGGCCCATTTTCAGAATGGAGAGAAGTAAATAGTGGTGCCCCCAGGGGCCTGTACTGGAACCAATCTTGTTCAACATATTCATAAATGATCTAGAAAAAGGGGTAAAAAGTGAGCTGGCATAATTTGCAGATGATACAAATTGCTCAAAATAATTAAATCCAAAGCTGACAGCAGAGGACTCACAAAACTGGGTGATTTGGCAACAAAATGGCACATGACATTCAATGTTCAATGCAAAGTAATGCACGTGGCAAAATATAATCCCAACTATACACACATAATGATAGGGTCTAAATTAACTGTTACCCATCAAGAAAGAGATCTTGGGGTCCTTTGCAGTACTCTGGAAGCACCATGTTTCCAGAGTACTGCAAATTTATAGGAATCCTTCTCACTGTGCCTGTATCATCCTGAACTGCAGAATGCTCATTCTCCAGCTTCAGAAGACTTACAAATTATCTCCAGTCACCAATGGGACAAATGCAACTGAATAATGCAGCTGTCCTTAACGTGCATCAAGACCATACCAGGGAACTAAATGACAAATAAGATTGCTGACAGTTTCATCCAGAAAGCTACAGTGAGACATAATGCCATTGTCATTCTAACAATTCAATCATAATTAAAATAGTAACGATACCAATGAGAGACATATATTATTCAATAATTAGAATATGAAAGAAGTGTATAATTGTGCTGAAAATAGTCTACCCCCAAAATTGGCCAGCCTCCCCCGCCCCAAAACACACACACCTCTTCAAAAGAGCCCACTGGCAAAAAGAAAAGTCGGCACCTACGCTTGACACAACCTTTGCATTAATTTCACAGTGCTGGAGACGAGCTGAGAACATTTAGGGCCATGGGGCAGAAATAGTTCAGCTTCATATTGAGATTTTGAATTTAATTGCACCAGTAAAAGTCAGTTAAATTAATCTTCTCATGCTTTGCCCTCATGTGTTTATCAACTGGTCAGCAGCCATGTTCACTCCTTGGTGAAATGACACGACCAAAAGTGGATTTCACAACGATGTTGCCAACACACTTGACTGAGTCCGTTCTGCCCACATAGACAAATTATGAACTACACCAACATCATCTGCAGGAGTCAGGAATCTCAGGTGTGATATGAAGAGATTCATGCCCAGACCATTCATTCCGTACAAGAATCTCATGGTTTTTGAGGTAACTGTGACCAGTCTTCTTTAAAATACACTGGATGTACCATGGCTTGATATTGCAGGAACTACAGATAAAAAAATTACATTTCCCACTCCATTTTTCTTCAACATTTTTGTGGCTCTCAGTTCTCAGAAGATGAGCATTTTCTGCGAATCAAATTTTTGATCTGACAACATAAAAGTAAAAATTTATCCAGAACATCCTGCCTCTTTAAGGACATGATAGAATACTCAGGTGGGGAGGGGAGATTTCTCCATCTGGCTCCAGGTTTTGTGTAAAAGCAATACAGCTCTTGTCTTCAATATCCAACCGTACCTATGGACCCCTGCTTCGAACAGAAGAACATAGGCATTGCTACAGAAGATCAGGCCTCTCTCCCACAGTGGTCAGTACCAGATGCTTCACAGGGAGGTACAAGAACCCCATCAGAACACAGTTTTTCTGAGATCACCTGCCCATAGAGGAACTTTTTCACTTTCCCCCCATCAATCAGATCTACCTGCACGATTGGACCATATCCTGAAGTTTATATCGTTGCCAAACTTGAAGAAATGCAGTAAATCCATCTCAGTCTCCATTTGCTCCAGAGTACTCCAAGTACCATTCTGTCCACGTCCCCAACAGACATCTCTCAACTCCTCCCGCCCCTTTGAGATACACCAAGATCAATAACGAATTTAAAGCTGCGGCATTAAAGACCTAAACTGCAGAGGAATAACCCTTTTCCCATTAAGCAATGAGTCTTTCACCGCCAGATCACAAGCTTCATTGAGAACAAATGCCCGAATATCGCCAAGGTTCCTCTCTAAAATATCTACATAGTTCTTTTTTCTTTTCTTTTCTTCTAAATTGGAAGGCCTGGGAACTCTGATCCTTTGAATTCCAGTGAGAGCATCTCATGGAAGACTGAAGACTTAACAGAACGGGGCCTGGGCTAGAGCAGCAACTATTCCAATGATCTTGCTTGTGGAAGCCACTAAGCCAACCTCTTTCCAAAGGAGCCACTAATTTTAGATGCCTCATAAGAGAGGCTACGGGCCCATTTTTCTAAAGTATTGAGTATGCAAAACTCCCATTAAAGCTAACGGGTGCTGTTCATGCTCAACATTTCTTGATAATAGGCCACAAGCTTTTCTGACTTGCACACCACATTGGGGGTATCCAAACCTGGAGGACACTTTTGGCCAAGAGATGTGGAAGCCTTTGGTGATATTAAAAGATAACGAATGGAAGAGAAATTAAAGCAGAAGACCAATAGTATGAGGTAGTATATATTTGAATTAGAAATAAAGTGGAGTCAAAAATTGTCCACAAAAAAAAAAGAAGAAGAAGGAAAGAAAGCAGAGTAGCAAGACCACATTTCCATAGTTTCATGAAGGGCTACAACTTATCCCCAGCTCCAAAGTGGTGTATTTCTCACACAGTTCTCTTACTTCTTTATTGCACTTGTAGAGTTTGACAATCAAGTCTGTCTGCCCCCATTTTTAATGACTTCTTTCACCCTGGTCAGTCTCAATGAAAACAAAACACAATAAAATCAGAGGTTCAAAAAGCATCTCCATTATGCAGCTGCTGTTAGAAAGTTAAAAAGCAGAAAGAAACAGTCCATATTCCTGGATAGAAGATCCCCTGGCCTAATTCTCATTAACACTGAATCCTTCTGACAGTGCTCTGGTATGGGAAAGAGCCATTCCAGTCAGGGTAGATGTAGGTAACGTACACCTTATGGATCCAGCTTCATTTGCACTCTACAGCGTAGTGTAAAACCCATCATGTAGTCGAGAATCAAGCTCACTGGGTTGAAAAGAGAGGAAGCCCCTAGCCAGGAAGTTATTAGACAAAACCGATCAAGGGTAGCATGGCAAACAATAGGAATGTTTGCAGTGGTGGTGATGAAATGCAGCTCTTTCGTTATTTCATGCAGCTCTCTCATTATTTCATATGCCTACTGGGTGTTAGATGGTCTACAGTTTCCATTTAGGTCCCGATGACCCCATCACTATGCCCCCGAACCCTGTTTTCCCCAACAACCATATGAGCCCCTGTGGCCATTGAGCCCATCCTAACAGTATTGGCCACCATAACCGTGTAATCTCCCATAACCACTGGGACACCATCACTTTATAAGCCTCTATCAGCACATGAGCCCCCATCCCCACCTCTGATGTCAGCTGCACCCGAGGATTCCGCTCTGCTTTCCTGAGGGAAAGAGCTGAGAATGGCTCCTGGGAAGGTCATGACAGCCGGTGGGGGTGGGATCAGCCCTGTGGATTCAGGGCACTACCTTACGTCTGGATTGTTGCAGCTGTTGTACATGCTTTGTGGAGTGTTACTCCATATGTTTGTGAAGGAAGACATCTTTCTGCAGTAGAGATAAATCCAAAACACCCAGGAGGCAAGAAAGAAAGAAAGAAAGAAAGAAAGAAAGAAACCCTCCTGCCAGTCAGAGCTGGCAGTAACAAGGGCCGGGTTCAGTATCTAGGGGTTCCTTTTCAACAATACAACGCAAAACTGGCTCGAGCCCCCACCCAGTGACCGGGGACAATTACACAGCACCCCCTGGGTGCCTCTAAGAGGCAATACTTCCCCTCTGGCATGCACAGAGTCTGAGTGTAGCAAAAACTTTTAATAAAAGGAGGGGAGTAACTCAGCATTAATTCGGGAAAACACCACAACTAGATTCATAAACGTAAACTGCGAGCAAAAGACCCAACCCCAAATAAGTTGGGCAGTGTCCTTTTCCCCACAGGTTCTTAAATCCAGAAACCCAAAAGTCCCTTTTACGTGCCCATCCCTTCTCTGCACCCCACTCATAGGTGTTGTCCTTGGTCACTGCAGCCCCAGAGTCTGTAGACACCCTTTCAAAATCAAATGGAAGGGTTTTTTCCCAACTCCTCTTATTGCCCAGTCCTGCTACGACCGGGGGTAGACCCACCTGCAACCTTTTTTCATACTCACAAACATGCTGCCCGGGCTGGCCAGGCTCGGGGGTAGGAGAGACACAGAGAGAGAGAGAAGTGGACGGGAGGTTATCCTGTGCACAGGTTGTCCAGAGGTAAGCTGCAAAAAAAATCTCCAACGTGCTTCCGCTCTTGGGAGGCTTTTTTCGCCCTGGGGTCTTTTGGAGCATCTCTTTCAGAGACCTTTGCTCAGTATTCCTGTCCAGGCCAGCTGCCTGTGGCTTCTTCAGCGTCCCCAAACCACACCGGTTCCAGGGTCGCAAAGGCAGACTGTTGGGTCTCACTGGGCGGCCAACCTTTGCAAATGTAATCTCAGTCCTGCAACTTGTGTTGCCTTTTTTTTTTTGTACTTGGCATGGTCTGTGTTGATTCTTGACCTTGAACACAGAGCAGCTTTCTCTTTATCTCTAGGCCAAGATGATTTTTCAGATTAACCTGTTCCGTTCCCTCCTCGCTTTCAGCCTTAATTATTTGGGGCTATAAAGGAGCTGAGGGAGTTGATGCAGTAGTTCAGGTAGGGAGGCATCCAGATGCTTTACATTTCATTTTTAAATCCTGCACTTGAGTCTTTAATTTTGCCTGGGAGTCCTTCAGACTCACTCGAGACCGATGGAGTCTCTTTGTGGCTTCCTCTGAGGTGTATGATTTTATCTAGATCAAAGGTTCCTTCTAGTGGGAACTGTTTAGATGGATTATCATGCATGTAAACATCCCAATTTCTAAATACCTGCAGGTCCTAGGACCATAATGTACGTACATGTAGTATGCAGGGGTGCTCTTCAGTGGTGTGGGGGTATTCTTAGACTGTCCCCCACCCACTTTCCAATCACACAGGAGTGTCCTGTCCGCTGAGTCAGTGGCTGATAAGCTAAAGAAGGGTTTCACACACTCCGGGAAAAGGTGCCTTGTCTGTTGGGTCAGCAGCCCATAAACTAGAGAAGATTTCCACTCTCTCACACCCCAGGGGAAGGGTGTCTATGGACTCTGGGGCACCTTTTGTTGGGTTACAAATCACTTGAATGCAGGGTGGGGGGTGTAATGAAAAGTTATTCTTATTGTATGAGTAATGGGCAGCAGAACTGTACTTAGCCTGTGCTGATTGAGGGCATCAAGAGAGAGGGTGGGGACAGGTGTGTGGAAGTGTGAAAGGGAAAAGAGGATTTTGAGTGCAGTTATTTTAGTTTGGTTAAGAGACAGAGCAAGAAACAGGCCAACCTTAACCCTAATAACGCGAGATTTGTGAAAGCGGGGTTTGGGCGAGGCGGATGGGAAAACTACAAGGGACCTTGCTTTAAGATAAGAATGGAATGCTATGTTGACTAACATAATGAGAAGAAAAATGTATAAACAGGACACAGCTATATGTAATGAAAGGGTATAAATATCGCTTTATATTGTTTGTACTTTGAAGATTTGCCTAAGGACGGACACTCTGTCCAATTGCTGTCTTCCCTGCAATTGCATGAATAAATTGTCTCTGACTTGTTGCAAATAACCTAAGAGTGAAGACTGAGTTTTCTTCCACAGGTGTTTTCCTTGATGGTCTCCCTGAGTCACAAGTACTAATTCACCTGCCCCTCTCCACTGTTTAAAGACAGAGCTGATTAGGCTCCACAGATAAGTCTTTTGTTCTGTTAAGTGACCACTACAGCTGAAATCACTGATAATCGGGTCAAAGTGCTCAGACTGGCTGTGGGACAGTGCTTCTGTGGAAGAGATGGCCCAGTCTGCACTGGCAGCGAGGTTCCCCCACTGAGAGCTCAGCTGAAATCACTGAGAGCTGGGTGGGACCTCAGGAGACCAACTCGCAGAGGTCACAGTGACAGGTGGCAACACAAGGTGATGGCGCATGGCCATTGGCAACAGAACGATGGAGTGAACGGTGGCACAACAAACAGCAGTGGCCAGAGCGAACAGTGAGCAGCTGGAGGAACGAGCAAGGTGCCTTCTTGCCCCCAACCTGGGAGGTGAACTCATGTGAAAGCACCTCTGAACTCTGAGTCTCCACTGACCAAGGACAACACCGGTGAGTGTTCATGAGGCTGTTAAGAATGCTGGAGAACCAACACAGTTCATGCGAACAAACATGGCTGTGGCATCATACTTTCTATTTAAGCAAGAGATGCCGCACGCTACAAACTGGAGGCCAATGTTAAGTGCATTGTCACGTGTTCAACCTGAAGTTGGACACTGGTTCCGAACAAGACCAGCAAATGCTCACTATCTTTCTGCAAGAAACTCAGCTGACTGGCTAGAAGCACGTGGTGCAACAGTGAAAGACTCAACAGTTGAAAAAGTGAAGAACTCTCTCACCACATTCAAAAAATTTGCATACATGGCTGATGAATGCACCAATGCAAATGGGCATCAAGTATTAAGTCATTGTGTATGTTGTCTTGATGTCAGCAGTAGGCCAGTAGATGCATTTCTAGATGTTCAAGTTATCGAAGACACATCGGCTGCATCTGTGACAACCCACATCTTAGAAGAGTTGAATGCTTCTCAATTGGACCCCAAACAGATGGCTGCTTGTGCATTTGATGGAGCTGCGAACTTCTCTGGAAGACATGGTGGAGTGCAAGCTTTCCTCAGAGAAAAGTGTAACCCTAATCTCTCCTATACACACTGCAGAGGCCATCCACTCCAACTAGCGCTAGTACGAGCTGCAGACTCTTCAAAAGACATTTAAAAAGCTATACATTTAATGTCTTCATTATAGTCTTTTTTTCAGAAAGAGTCCAAAAAGACTGAATATCTTGGAAAATATAGAAGATACACTTGGACTGAAGTTCAAATTAGTCCAACCTGGGAAAACCCTCTGGTTTCTCTTGAGCGATCCTCGCCTGTTGTCTTAAAATTACTCCAGCCATTCTTACTGACTTTGGAAAGTATCTACCAAGATGGGATGGATCTAAGTAGTGAGGCTGGTGGATTATTTTTGCTACTACATTCAGAGAAGACTATTGCCATTCTCTCTCTTGTAAGTCTACTGTTGAAACCACTTGGGTCATTAAACAATGCCATGCAGGCATCTGCTACAACAGTAGTAGATCTTTGTCCAGCAATAGAAGCTACATTTGGATCAATCAGAGAGCTATCCATTGAAAAAGTACTGGAAGAAGCAAAGACTTCAATCAAGAAGTTGACTAATGAAGGCATTTATATTGAATCCTTAAGTGAAGAGGACAAGAAGTGTTTGTTAAGACAACTGAAAAAGTACACAGACTTGATTCTTAAAAAGCTACAAAAGCGACTTCTCGATTCGACACAACCTCTACGTAGCTTTTACAGATCCCTGTCCTATAAAACACAGACAGTTGAGTGGAGTGAGGCACTACCAGCAATGGGGCTTCCATGTGCTCAGGACAGAACAGAGAATTTGAACACAGAGTGGAATATCATACGACAAATGAATGAAGATTTGACTTCAACTTCTTTTTTATCATCACCGGTCATTCGACCCAATCTTTATGTTATGTTTCCTGGGATGAAAGAAGTAGGACTTCATCTCTTGCTACTCCCAGTAACAACTGCTGCAGTTGAGCGTTCTTTTTCATCACTGAATACAATTTTGTGTTCTGAAAGAAGTCGCCTTCTGCCTGATCATGTGAATGGGCATATCAATTGAAGGAATGGAAGTACCGAACACACAAGAAGCCACCAAAGATGAACGCACTGCATTCAAGAAGTTCATTAACAGGGTTGTGCAAAATTATAACAAGAAACCAAGAAGGATGGAGATGTAGTGCGTCATAGAAAGCTTGAGAAACCAACTGTAATTCGTGTGACGATTTTAAAACATGAGTTAAATCTAATTAAATGGTCATGAAATATTTTTCAGTTTTTACTGTGGTGCCATACAGCCAACCTTCACCCTTACGGTCTGACCCTCTATTGTCCCTGACCACCACCACCACCCCCTCCCCCTGTAATTTTGAACACCCCCCCTAATTTCAATTCCTGGGGAAAACACTGCATTTAATGCTGCTCAGGTTAAAAGAAATCCTGGTGGGGGTGTATTTTCCACTGTAACAATCATTCTAATTCTGGCTAAAAAGCTTTCCATGGGAGACGGGTCCTGCAGAATGCCCTAGGTTGGTCAAAATTGCAATTAATCCAGTCTCATCCCACAGCAATGTGACCTTTGAAGAAGTTCAGCTTAACTCTGTCAATCTTGTACTTCCTCCTTTTCTTTATTAGCTGAAGTCCACCACAAGACCCAGTTCTCTTGGCTGCTCATGAATGGAGATGCAGTACCTGATGTTTCCCATTTTGGTTTCACAATACTCTGGATCTGAGCACCAGGAGGTAGAGCTGCTGAGTATGCACAGAGAGAAACATTCCCAACAAGATTTCTGGAGTGGTATCTGAGACCTTGACATGCATTTTTAAAGTGAAGGTAATCTTCAGTGTTGGAACATCTAATCCCAGTAAAAAGTTATTACTACTTAAGTCATTTATCTCTTTGGCTACATAAAACTTGATGAGTGTTTGTGAAGTGCTTTGAAATGCTGAGATCAGAGGAAGCTTCTGACAATCCACCCTGCATGTTAAAATTATACCTGTTTGTATCACCTGAACCCTACTGGATGCTTCCAGATACGTCACTAACCTGAGAGTAACTCTGAGAGAGGATCATTCTGGAATTTTTTTAATTTTGGTTTGATGATTTGGGGGTGAACTTTTGGGTGAAACATCTTCTTATCTAAGTGTGAACAATGATCAACCATTGAGAGTCTTGCAATGCATTCTAATTCCCTTTACCTGTAGTTGTTTTCTCAGTGATGGGTATTTACACTTGAGCAGAATTAAATTCTCTTGTTCCAAAATTTTTCCCAGTTTGAATTGTATATTGAGATTTTATTCCTACACTGCACATGAACAAGCTTGAAATGCACACACTTGTAATTCCTTTGGACCTTTATTATCCTCATGTACAAAGAAGGCAATGTTGAAGAGATATACCACTCTGTACCACATTTCACAGACCTGAAAGAATTCATTACCACTGCATTACTGTGACCCATTAGAGAGCGGTCATTCCAAGGAGAGAAAAAGTAGTGCACACAGGGCACTTGGTGTCTTCATTGCAGTGGGTGCTGTGGCTTAAAACAAGTTTTTAAAGCTTGAATTCCAACTTGATATTTACAAGGCCACCACACTCTTGGAATATTGACAGACTTGCAATTCCTTTGCAGAAGCATTAGCATCAGGTATAAAGAAGCCACAGTGAAAGAGGGTCACAACATTAGCCAGTTTTTTATTGTTGGTGCTTAGATCCAAGGATGCAAGCACTTTGTAACCAGACATGTTATTAACCTTGTCTTGTAACACAGTGCAACAGGGATAAACCTAGAGCTCAGCCTGTGGTAGGAGGAGTCAGGACTCTTGGGTTGTATTTCTGTTTTCTGCAACTGACCCCATGTGACCTTCACCTCCCCGTGCCTCTTTTTCCAGGCATATCAAACACAGAGAGTAAGGATGGGAAAACTGGAAGTTCTTCAGTGTCCTCAGAACTCCAGATTTCAAAGCCTTCACAAACACTCGCTGGTGTTTCACACACGCAAAGGGTTGTATTCTTAGCATATTAATAAAGTGTTGCTGGGATAAGTCATCTCTGCACTGAGTCATACAGTACCTTTAAACAAAATGGAGGCCAAGGTCTCTCTTGTCATTACCTTAATCAGGTCATGATTTAAGCCACACAATTTGGAGCTATTTCATTTTCATTCAAACATACCTTTGATTTTGGCATTTTTTAAAAATCCATATGGGGTAGAACGGCCCCGTCCAGTGACTATCAGCTTCAAAGACCCGTGCGTTAGCCAGTGCCCTGACTCCAAAGTGGTGATCAGACCCTCACCGGGAGTCGTGACCTTCCCAGGACCAATTCTCCACAATTTCCCTCAGCCGAGCCAAATGGGACCATAAGAGCCCCTGTCGTCAACGCCGGTTTCGGGGGCTCTATTACCTTTGGAGGGATTTTTTTATTGGAAAATGAAGGTGCTCTCTTCGGGTAAATTACCAATCACAGCAAGACACTTCTGCCCTCTTCCCTGGATATCGAACCCAGCCTTGCGGATATCATTTACACTTTGAACAACAGGCTGGTTCAGGCAGGAATGTTTTCTGCAACATGCCCTTTGTCTCGTCAGACATTATGTCAAATCTCATCCCATAGCCATCTCCTCCTTCACCAAGAATGCATCATTTTAATCTCTCCTGGGCTTCCCGCTGGGCTCACTCAACTGCATTGTCGAACTAGACTTCAATTCCTTGGCTGCTCATGGATGGAGAGATGGTTTGTGGTAGGGTACAGGTTCCAAGACTTAATTCAAAACCTTTCTGTAAAAGAGCACTGCTTCCTTTCTCTCTCTGCCATCCCTCCCCTTGACCCATGACCAAATCTACTCTAAGCAGCCCTTTGAGACAGCATTGGTGACCCAAGTGAAGGGCCAATGTTAGGTCAAGTTTTAGTTACGATAGAAAAAGCTTCACCCCAGGCAGATGGCCATCACAAAGGCCCATGCTCAACTTAAGTTCCTGCTGTGACCAAGTTTGAAACTTTAAAATTGGACTCAAGTTGTCTATAGGCATTGTACTATCCCTCTGCCAAAGGATGAATTTCAGACTTAAAGTCAGGACAGGAAACAGGCTGGAGGAAATGGAATGATTTCCATGGATTTCAAAGGCAATTGGATTGGACCTGCTGAGAATGGAGGTGGTGAGAATGGAGAAAAATGGGTGCTTGCTTCATAGCACGTTTAGAATGAACTGCCCCATGCCCCTAATCACGACCAGCATGAATTGCAAGGACCAAACTGTATTCCTTTCATGACACCCACTTGTGCTACTGATGCTGCTCAGAATCATCACCTTGACCTTCATTATAATGGCAGCACCTATAAAATCTCTGGAATGATACGAGAAATGCAGTTGGCCCATACCATTCTAAGATGAAAGACAGCTGAAGAGTGCAAAGTGCATGTCACACCCTCTGAGGCTCAGATTAGCCCAATAATCACCAACGCTGAGGAAAATAGCTCCATCCAAAGGAGGACTTGCAAAGGAAATCAAGTTTGTTTGGTAACTAATTAGGACCTCCTCCACAAACAGCATCTCAGATCCTCCAGGCAGTCCTAGGAACGGTATAAAAGCACTCACGATTCAGATTTCTTCTACACACTTCTCCAGACTTCATCTCCTCAGTGAACTGGGTAAGTCCAATTCCACTCAATCTCTTTCTAACCACAGAGGTATCACAATAGGGCCTCTTTTCATTGAAGACGGAATCTTGCATCTGCTCACTGTGATTTTTGTCAGGGATCAGGGGGTTCTTCCATAACTATCTTGAGTCGTGATTCAGTTGCAGGCGCTCGTAGATTGATGATCTGAAGCTAAAGGAGAGACTTTAAGAGCAACACATGCAATTCAGAAACATATTTCCTATTAACTGGAAGAAGAATGAGGGCATTGAAATCTTTTCAGTAACTTTAGAAAGTCCCTTAACATTTTTCACTTTGCTGGATTAGGAAGAAATTTTCCCAGGTTAGTCCAGAAAGGGCCAATTCAGTGGTTTTCTACATTACTCTATTGAGCAGCTGTGACCCCTCACTACTGAGGACAAGAGAATGGATTAAGATGACAAGAGGTGTGATCCAGGCAAGCAATTCCTATGTTCTCCTGAGCAGAAATACCCATACCTCACATGGTGTAATTTCGTGCCGCTCTATGGAAGTCAGTGGAACTGAACCCATTAAACCCCAGCTGAGGAGTTTCTCTGTAGTGAATTGTTTGGAGAAAAGAAAAGCTTCTGTTTCTTGTTTTAGCAAGTATTGGTGATTCCCAAGGTTTGGAGAACCAAGAGCCACACTGTGATACCAGACTGAACAGGTTTGCATGCAGAGGTTAAATCCTCAAAGGAAACAATCTGATTACCATGATCCCAGCCATCTTCTCTTTCAGAAATGTCTAAAATGGACCCAGAATCCCAGGTGTCCAGCACAGAAATACTTACACCTATTCTAGTCAGCGTTTTTCAGACAAAGTCTTTTTGAGAGGATCAAAGGGGCCTGCTGGGAGGGAAGTTTAGAGCGAGTAGACAAAAGGCATAGAAAGAGAAAATAGGAACAAATACATGACCACACAAAAAGAGATTCAGGCCACTTCTCCTCTCTCTCTCAGGACCCATGCTGACCTCACGACAATTGTAACCGAGCTTTGAAGCCTTTCTTCCACCGGCACTTGCACCTTCTCTTTACTCTAGTCCCTGTTTTGTGTTCCAGGTTTACCTCCGTCCCAGAAAGATGGCTTTCTCCAGCCTCTGCTATCCAGAATGCGGGGTGGCCCGACCCAGTCCAGTCACTGGCAGCTGCAACGAGCCCTGCGTTAGGCAGTGCCCTGACTCCGAAGTGGTGATCAGACCCTCCCCGGTTGTCGTGACCCTCCCCGGACCAATTCTCAGCAATTTCCCTCAGCAGAGCGAAGTGGCAGCCGCAGGAGCACCTGTGGTTGGAGCTGGTTTGGGAGGCTCATTCGGTTTGGGGGGACTGTATGGCTATGGAGGCCGTTATGGAGGGTTGTATGGTTTAGGGAGATATGGTGCCTACGGGGGCCTTTACGGTTACGGGGGATTATTGGGCAATGGGGGATACTGCGGTTACCCGGGCCTTTATGGTTACGGGGGATTATTGGGACATGGGGGATACTGCGGTTACCCGGGCCTTTATGGTTACGGGGGATTATTGGGACATGGGGGATACTGCGGTTACCCGGGCCTTTACGGTTACGGAGGATATGGCCGTAGGTATCTTGGTGGATATTGTGGGCCATGTTAAACCCAGCAGGAATGTTCGTAGAAGAAGGAAGAACCAGGAAATGAACAGCAAGATCCAGATTCACCCCTGATCTTTTGGGCATGGCTTTCAGAAGTGCTGTGCAAACATGGCTCCACCTGAGGGAGCTGTGTGTGCTCAGCACCTTGGTCTGATAGCCATGCTGCATTTCTAATGTTACGCTTTAGGACTCTTTCTGCTAGTGCTTTCCCAGCCATGTGCTGATTCTCACTTTCACATGTGGACTCATTCTGAATTACACGCAAGCTATTTACACTAAGCCCGCAGTGTGAAGGAAACAAGGGCCTTAACATAGGTGTCATTTACATTCATTATCACTGTAAGTCCCTTTAAAGGGGAAAAAGAGACCTTGCTGTAAAGGAGAATTAGGCCCCATATATTCTATCCTTTCCATCAATACGTATCTTTAGCACCTCACTTTAACCTTTGCTATGGCTGATGTATAATGGAGAAGCTGTGTAGTCCTCTGCTTCTATTTTGCTTTGTCTCATTTCCCACCGACTGGGGTAAAACAAAAAACTTAAAATGGTTACAGAGGGGACTTCTTTGTCAACCTCTGCAGCTGCAACAAAGCACAAAGAACATGTTGTCTGAAATGCAACCCATTGAGGCCTGTGATTGGTCGCAGGCCTTCTTGAAACTCTGGAAATACATTCTTTCTGCTCTGTACTATTTCTTCCTGTAACTGTGTACTGCCAATTGCATTTGCATTAAAAACTCTGCTGCAGCATAATATCAGTCTTCTGGTTCTCCTTGTTCCGCCCTCCTTGCTTAAAAATTCCATCAGACGAAATTCCTTCCTGTGGAGTCAGGGCCACAGGGCACTTCTCAAATTGCAATTTTCAAAGCCCTGGAATGATAGAAGAATCGTGCTCTTGGAGTGGTTGAAAGCATTCTGCAGGCCCTAAGCACCAGTGTGGAGTTTCTCCTTGCATTACCTGCTTTAGCAAAGAGTCTTTTCCTGCAAAGACTTAGACAGATTTTCTTTGGTTTCAAGAAGGCCAATCACATGGTTCGCGCTAAGAGTTTGTGGGAGTCTTTGCAGGACAGCGACCCAGGTTTTCCTCAGCTTGAGTGAGGAATGTAATAAGTTCTGTGCTACTCTCAGCTTCTGCCCTTGGGCAGGGTGATTAAGATAAAAGGCTTGTCATTAAATTAAGGATGATCCTGAAAGCATTGCCAGGCAACTCAGTTAAAAGATGGGAAACAAAAAGTTGGAATAAAGGGCCTATTTTCAGAATGGAGAGAAGTAAATAAAGTAGTGGTGTCCCCCAGGGGCCTGTGTTCAGATCAGCGTTGTTCAACATATTCAGAAATGATCTAGAAAAAGGGGTAAACAGTGAGGTGGCATAATTTGCAGATGATACAAAATTATTCAACTGGGTGACTTGGCAACAAAATGGCAGATGACATTCAATGTTCAATGCAAAGTAATGCACGTGACAAAATATAATCCCAACGATACATACAAAATGATGGGGTCTAAATTAGCTGTTACCCCTCAAGAAAGAGATTTTGAAGTCCTTTGCCGTACTCTGAAAGCACTATGCTTCCAGAGTACTGCAAATTTATGAGACTCCTTCTCACTGTGCCTGTATCATCCTGAACTGCGGAATGACCATTCTCCAGCTTCAGAAGATTTACAAATTATCTCCAGTCACCAGTGGGACAGACGCAACTGAGTAATGCCGCTGTCCTTAACGTGCATCAAGACCATACCAGGGAACTAGATGTAAATAAGATTGCTGACAGTTTCATCCAGAAAGCTACAGTGAGACATAATGTCTTTCAACTGGGACGTTAGTGAAGACGTCGTTCTAACAATTTAATTAAAATTGTAAAGATACCAATGATAGACACATATTCTCAAACTAGAATATGAAAGAAGTGTATAATTATGCTGAAAATAGTCTACCCCCAAAATTGGCCAGCCTCCCCCGCCCCAAAACACACACACCTCTTCGAGAGAACCCACTGGCAAAAAGAAAAGTCAGCGCCTACGCTTGACACAAACTTTGCATGAATTTCGCAGTGCTGGAGATGAGCTGAGAACATTTAGGGCAATGGGATAGAAATAGTTCAGCTTCATATTGGAATTTTGAATTTCACTGCACCAAGAAAACTCAGTTAAATTAATCTTCTCATGCTTTCCCTTCATGTGTTTATCAACTGGTCAGCAGCCATGTCCACTCCTGGGTCAAATAACACAACCAAAAGTTGATTTCACAAGGATGATGCTAACACACTTGACTGAAGTCCGTTCTGCCCATATAGACAAATTACGCTATGTCCCTGATGTGATGAATAAGGTCATAGAAACCGCTTTCGGACTGCCACCTGATTTGCTGAGACTACCTCGAAGTCTGTTTTACCTCGCAGCTTCGGACTTCAGTACCTTGCCTGGTTGTGCCAGATACACTAACCTGCTACAAACACAGGCTGTCATAAATATAAAGGGAAGGGTAAACCCCTTCAAAATCCCTCCTGGCCAGAGGAAAAATCCTCTCACCTGTGAAGGGTTAAGAAGCTAAAGGTAACCTCGCTGGCACCTGACCAAAATGACCAATGAGGAGACAAGATACTTTCAAAAGCTGGGAGGAGGGAGAGAAACAAAGGGTCTGGGTCTGTCTATATGCTGCTTTTGCCGGGGATAGACCAGGAATGGAGTCTTAGAACTTTAGTAAGTAATCTAGCTAGGTATGTGTTAAATTATGATTTCTTTAAATGGCTGAGAAAAGAATTGTGCTGAATAGAATGACTATTTCTGTCTGTGTGTCTTTTTTGTAACTTAAGGTTTTGCCTAGAGGGATTCTCTATGTTTTGAATCTAATTACCCTGTAAGGTATCTACCATCCTGATTTTACAGAAGTGATTTCTTTTACTTCTATTTACTTCTATTTCTATTAAAAGTCTTCTTGTAAGAAAACGGAATGCTTTTTCATTGTTCTCAGATCCAAGGGTTTGGGTCTGTGGTCACCTATGCAAATTGGTGAGGATTTTTACCAAACCTTTCCCAGGAAGTGGGGTGCAAGGCTTGGGAGGATTTTAGGGGGAAAGACGTGTCCAAACTACGTTTCCCAGTAAACCCAGTTAGAGTTTGGTGGTGGCAGTGGATATTCCAAGGACAAAGGATAAAATTAATTTGTACCTTGGGGAAGTTTTAACCTAAGCTGGTAAAAGTAAGCTTAGGAGGTTTTCATGCAGGTCCCCACATCTGTACCCTAGAGTCCAGAGTGGGGGAGGAACCTTGACACAGGCCCAGGTCTGAACCACGTCCCCCAAAAGCTTCAGGCTTAACTGAAAACAGCTTAAGAAGTGCTCCTAGAGTGACCAGATAGCAAGTGTGAAAAATCAGGACGGGGGTGGGGTGTCATAGGTGCCTAAAAAGAAAAAGCCCCAAAAATCAGGACTGTCCCTATAAAATCAGGACATCTGCTCACCCTAAGTGCTCCTGTCTCCAGCACCCAGCTACCCAGTTCCCAATGAGATACAAAGCCCAAATAAATCCGTTTTACTCTATAGAAAGCTTATACAGGGTAAACTCATAAATTGTTCGCCATCTATAACACTGATAGAGAGATATGCACAGCTGTTTGCTCCCCCGGGTATTAATTACTTGCTCTGGGTTAATTAATAAGTAAAAAGTGATTTTATTAAATATAAAAAGTAGGATTTAAGTGGTTCCAAGTAAGAACAGACAGAAAAAAGTAAGTTACCAAGCAAAATAGAATAAAACATGCAAGTCTAAGTCTAATAAAGTAGGAAACTAAATGCAGGTAAATCTCGCCCTCAGAGGTGTTCCAATAAGCTTCTTTTACAGACTAGACTTCCTCCTACTCTGGCTCCAACAATCACTCACCCCCCGTAGTTGCTCTCCTTTGTTCCAGTTTCTTTCAGGCAACTCTTTGGGGTGGAGAGGCTATCTCTTGAGCCAGCTGAAGACAAAATGGAGGGGTTTCCCAGGGCATTATATAGTCTTTCTCTTGGGTGGAAACCCCTGGTGTTCTCCTGTGCAGAATCACAGATACAAGATGGAGTTTTGGAATCACATGGGCAAGTCACATGTCCATGCATGACTCAGTTCTTTACAGGCCGACGCCATTCTTTACACGTTAGTTTGAACGTTCCCAGGAAAACTCAGATGTGGATTGGCGTCTCTGAAGGTCCATTGTTAACGAAGTACTCCCAATTACTTAACTAACTCCTTCACGCTCTGTTGACCAAATCTGCCTTATGTGCTTCCTAGAGCAAACACTTTAAATACAAGCACAGAGCCAATGCTCATAACTTCAGATATAAAAATTATACATGATTATGAATAGGAGGAATACATTCAGCAGAACATAATGTTTGCAAAGATATGTTACATGGCATGTCTAGCATAAAACATATTCCAGATAGCATAAACATATTCCAGATAAAACATATTCCAGATATTCCTTCTCCAGGTGAGGAGAAGTTATCCTTCCTTGCACAGTCTCTGTTGTCTCCCAGTCTCAGTGATTAATCAGGGAGCAAAGGTCGGGGGGAGCCCGGGCCCACCCTCTACTCCGGGCTCCAGCCCAGGGACCCTATTAGTATCAACTATGGAAGCTGACCTTTTAGAAACATGACATGTACAATTCCCTGGGATACTTCCCCCACACAGCAGCCCTCACTTCCTCAAGCTCCACTTTACCCTTACCTCAGGGCGTCCTTCCTTGTGCCTGATATGGTGTATACTACTCAGTCTCTCCAACAGCACAACTTCCTCCCACAGCTCCTGACAGGCACACCCACCTGACTAACTGGGAGGCTTTTAACTAGTTTCAGCCAGGCCCTGATTGACTTCAGGTGTCCCAATCAACCTAGCCTTCTCCCTGCCTTCTGGAAAGTTCTTAATTGGCCCCAAGTGTCTTAATTCATAGAATCATAGAATCATAGAATATCAGGGTTGGAAGGGACCTCAGGAGGTCATCTAGTCCAACCCCCTGCTCAAAGCAGGACCAATCCCCAATTAAATCATCCCAGCCAGGGCTTTATCAAGCCTGACCTTAAAAACTTCTAAGGAAGGAGATTCTACCACCTCCCTAGGTAATGCATTCCAGTGTTTCACCACCCTCCTAGTGAAGAAGTTTTTCCTAATATCCAACCTAAACCTCCCCCACTGCAACTTGAGACCATTACTCCTTGTCCTGTCCTCTTCTACCACTGAGAATAGTCTAGAACCATCCTCTCTGGAACCACCTCTCAGGTAGTTGAAAACAGCTATCAAATCCCCTCTCATTCTTCTCTTCTGCAGACTAAACAATCCCACTTCCCTCAGCCTCTCCTCATAAGTCATGTGTTCCAGACCCCTAATCATTTTTGTTGCCCTTCGCTGGACTCTCTCCAATTTATCCACATCCTTCTTGTAGTGTGGGGCCCAAAACTGGACACAGTACTCCAGATGAGGCCTCACCAATGTCGAATAGAGGGGAACGATCACGTCCCTTGATCTGCTCGCTATGCCCCTACTTATACATCCCAAAATGCCATTGGCCTTCTTGGCAACAAGGGCACACTGCTGACTCATATCCAGCTTCTCGTCCACTGTCACCCCTAGGTCCTTTTCTGCAGAACTGCTGCCTAGCCATTCGATCCCTAGTCTGTAGCTGTGCATTGGGTTCTTCCGTCCTAAGTGAAGGACCCTGCACTTATCCTTATTGAACCTCATCAGATTTCTTTTGGCCCAATCCTCCAATTTGTCTAGGTCCCTCTGTATCCTATCCCTGCCCTCCAGCGTATCAACCACTCCTCCCAGTTTAGTATCATCCGCAAATTTGCTGAGAGTGCAATCCACACCATCCTCCAGATCATTGATGAAGATATTGAACAAAACCGGCCCCAGGACCGACCCCTGGGGCACTCCACTTGACACCAGCTGCCAACTAGACATAGAGCCATTGATCACTACCCATTGAGCCCGACCTGGAGCAGCTTCCATTTCACTTATCCTGGTACCAGGGATTTGTTTAGCCTGGAGCTAATATATCTATCTCCCACAACTTTTCTATAGCCATCTGGCCTTGCCCCATCACACCGTATAATCTCCCATAACCACTGGGACACCGGTTACAATATAATCCTCCATCACTTTATAAGCCTCTATCAGCACATGTGCCCCCATCACCACCTCCAATGTCAGTTGCACCCGAGGAGACCGCTCTGCTTTCCTGAGGGAAAGAGCTGAGAATGGCTCCTGGGAAGGTCAATCGGTGGGGGAGGGGTGCAGGAGGGCCATTTGGCCTGGCCCTCAAGCTCAAAGGGGGCCTCAAATTTAGACACTTATAAATTTTTTCCCATTTTATAAGTTTTGCAACTTGTTTTTATGTGCATCCCTGTCGAACACACTCTCTCAGCTTACAGCTGCAAATTTAAGCAAATAAGAGATGTGATTTGGTAAAAGACATAATTTTTTTGTTAACTGATATAGATTTTGTCATATTAAACAGTTTAAAATGTTCATAAATATTAATAAAAATACACTGGTTCTGATGGCACAAGATTAGACCGTGATGAACGTGTCCTCTCAGATCAGCTGATTATATAAACAAACCACAACTAGTGGCTCATGCTGGACCAAGTGCATCTGGAAAAGTAGAGAATTGTTACATTTTAGTTTCTTTATAGTTTTACGTCTACTTGTCTAAGGAACTGTTTATGTGTGAGAATTCCTCATTGTTATCTTCATATGGTAGCTAAGAGAGGTGACTGGTTGGTTGGTTGGTTGAGCCCTAGCTTGGTAGCTTGGCCATCATCATAGTCTTTTGTAGTCCGTACGCCGAGATTCAAGGTGAAAAGTTGTGAGGACAATCTTGTAGAGTGAGTATATATATATATATATATGTCATCCCTTTGTCTTCAGCTCAGCCTGTTATATTGTACCTTGCATGCTTGAGTTTTGATTCAGTGAAAAGGATAACAACATGTCTGACTGTTTTATTTTGTGTTCTTAATTAGTATTCCTTTGTTTTCAGCCTTTTCAGCATTTGTGTACCATTTGTGTACATGTTTACAGTAAAAGCTACTTATCGACAGCAGAATATTTCAAGTGTGGATCGGCTACATATTCAACAGATAGATCACGATGAAGAGGAGATTTGAAAGTGGTGCAAGCAAAAGACAGCGAAAACAATTGAGTGAAGCAGCAGCTAAGAGCTCAAAGCCAATAACTTCATTTCTCAAACCATTGGAAAACGCACCTTACCCAACAAACAACGCTACAGATAATGAAAACTCTGCAACTGCAACAGGTGATATTTCAATGCCAATACCCGAACATGACGACAGTAGTCAAGAAGGAGATGTGTCAATAGTAACAGAGGCAGAAGAAGATCCTGTGGACGATCAAGAAACTCAACACCAACAGGAAGATGTAGATCTTACGCAGCAAGAGCAATTTATGAGTACAGCTTTGACTGTGACTGACACTGGAATTATTGACAAGAGCAATGCTGCCCAAATGCAATCTTTTCTTCAAATTAGTTGTTTTGAAATTCCAAGTAACATTCCACGAGATGCTGAGAATCATGCTTTCCCTACTCGTCTGCTCACAAAAACTCTTCCAAATGGTGAGACCTGTACAAGAGACTGGTTATGCTGGAATACGGAAAAACAATCTCTGTACTGTGCACGCTGCTTCATTCACATGTCCACATTTGAATGCATTCTGATGTCATTTTTGTGGATGAAGCTACTTACAATGATCCACCGAACTAATCTGTAATTGAACCATGCCATGATACACTTGATGTTGAGAGGGATATCACTGAAAGTCTTATCAATGATATTCAACAGATTTCTGAACAATGCGATGTGATCCTGACTGAGTCCAAATTAGTTGCACAGAATATTGGCATTTCACTTCAATCATAGAATCATAAAATATCAGGGTTGGAAGGGACCTCAGGAGGTCATCTAGTCCAACCCCCTGCTCAAAGCAGGACCAATCCCCAATTTTTGCCCCAGATCCCTAAATGGCCCCTTCAAGGATTGAACTCAGAACCTGGGTTTACTTGGCCAATGCTCAAACCACGGAGCTATCCCTCCCCCACAATCTGAGTTCTCCACCAATCGCAATTTACTGACTGAATCCGATACCGAGCAGCACTATAGGGTCAATGTCTTCCTTGTCATCATTCACTCTCTTCAATCAGGTCTTACATGTCGATTTCAGTCACTGCGTCTAATTTGTACCCTTTTGGGGTTTCTTTGGCAATTCAACAGATTGAGAAATGAAGATCTACTTTCTGTAGCTGAACAATTTCAGCAACAGTACAACACAGAAATCTCAAAAGAGCTCAGTGACGAGGTCATCTTCCTCAAACAAATATATTCCACAAACTTTCAATTGGATTGCAAGCCAAAGGAATTGCTTCAAGAAATATTCAAACTTGGACTCAATGGGGTATTTCCTAATATCACAGTTGCATTGTGTATTTTTATCAGTTTGCCTCCATCAGTGGCTTAAGGTGAACACGCCTTCAACGTCTTGAAGCAGGTAAAGAACAATCATCATTCAACTATCAGACAAGAGCGTTTGAATGGGCTCACCATGCTTAATATCAACTGTGACATTGCACAAAAGCAAGATTTTTCCTCAACAATTAGTGCATTTGCACAGAAAAAGGCTAGAAAAGCATTTGCTATATAAAAAAATATTCAAATTATGTCTCACCCTTTCTTTGGTGCCTTTTTGTTTTCATGTGTCATCCTTCTTCGTTTTTATTATGGCTAGGGGCCTCAAAAGCTGCAAGGGCCTGGGTACAGTTCTGCTGCCCTCTAGTCAGACAACAGGAATAGCAATACTTTATTACTCCTGCCCCAATAACAAGGAGCCTGGGGATTTAGCAGTAGTCACAAGTGATCATTTGGGCAATCAATCCCACCATGCTGAGTACCTACGCAAGGTTCGTGTGCCCACGCAAACGAGATCAACTCCTGAAATCCTTTTCCACAGCGCACCACTAGATGTCAGGAAATAGCTCATAGAATCTGCAAAATTATGCAATAGAATCTGTGAAAGAAAGAAAGAAAGAAAGAAGCTCTTTTGAATCCTTGTTACTCTCTTTGTCCTAAAAATATCCTGTCTCTAAGAAGCATACATACATAAAACGTCTATCATTAATGCCTGGGATTTCCAGTCTATTAAAAAATATCCCACAGAAAATGGCTGGAATAGCATTCATAATGCTACTTTCCTTGTTAGGCTGTAACCGCTATATGAGTGGGAGATGGTCCCACAATAGCCAGGAACCTTCCTAGCTTATCCACTCCCCCAGTGAAATTGGCTAGAGAAAGAACCTGAGTCCTCGCTCCCACACCCTTTATCCACAGGATGCCTGACCCCAAGGTCTCCCTTTCCACTCTCCTCTGTGGCAGGGACCTTGTAACCCCGACAACACTGGGCCCAGGATTCCTGAGGGGCTCGACCTGCAGTCTGCTCGTGGTCACTTAGGACAGGGGTAGGGTGTCCCCACAACGGGGTGCTCTCTTCACACCAGACGCTTCCCGGACACCCACTGATCATTACATACGTGCAAAGCAAAAACAATTTATTAAACAGCAACTAATAAATCAATAAGGGAAAATGGGGAAGGTTAAAGGAACAAGTCACCCCACCCTGTGGGCTGAGGGACACCACAAACAGCCGTCTCTGGAGCGTAAGGGCAGTTCACAGTCTGTTCCTCACCATGCGCCAGGCCTCCTGCCCAGGCCCTGGCTGTGCTGCAGGGATGCTGCGGGTCGGACCCTTGCCCCGCCCCCCCGGCACTGTCCCCAGCTGCTCACTGCACCCAGCTCCGGACGGCTCCAGCCCCGGCCCCGGCTCCACTCTGCCTCAGCCTGGGTGTGGCTCTGCCTCCAGCTCAGCTCTGCTCTCTGGGCTGCTGCTCTGGCCCGTCAGGCTGCTGAGGCTCTGCTCAGCTCAGCTCTGGCTGCTGCTCTCGCCTTAGCTCAGCCTCCCGCTCAGGCAGCTCCCGCTCACACGGAGGACGGGACCCCGGGATCCTGACTCCTTCATTGGCCTGCCCGCCCTGTCAATCAGGCTGACCTGCAGCATTGGCCTTTCCCCATTCGCCTTAGAGACTCTCAGTCTCAGGATCCTGATTTCTCATTGGCCCTTCCCCTTTCTTTTGGTCCTGAGAGAGGGCCATGAAAAAACCCCACTGAGTTTTAGTAAGGGGCCAACAGTCCCCTGACATCTGCTGACAAACAAGTTCAGTCCAGCATCACAAGGTGGTGCTTTGGCTTGGAAACCTCTGCGAGTCACCAACACTTGCGGATGAATAAACAAAAATGGGGTTTTTAGTCAAAAAAAACCACAAACCCCCACCTCCTCCCCTGGTGTAAATCGGCTCAGTTTCACTGGCCTCACTGCAGCTACACTGAGTTAGACCAGACGGGGATCTGCACCTAGAATTACTCCTGCACATGAGAAGGTAGCAGTTGCCATGCTGGAAGAGACGAGTGGCCCATCTAAGGCCGTGTCCTGTCTCAGTGAGTGTCACTCACCAGCTGCTTCAGGAGAGAGCGGAAGAACAATGAATTAGTCCTTTTTGGAGAAAACTTGGGGAGTTTCTTCATAAACCTTGTCAAGACTGATTCCCCACTCTGGCACTTCGAGTGCAGAAGGTGGGGCCCTCAAGCATTCTAAAAAATAATACTGGCCACTCCAGGCTTGTATTCAAATTCCAAGGTTACAGTTTATCGCTGACCTTGGGTGGGTAGATGCTGCCACCTCCCAAATGCAAAAACCCTTTCGAGAGTCCAGGAAGGCACACTTGGGAATTCCTTCCTCTGGGGTACCCTCAAGCCATTTCACACACACACACACACACACACACCAGGGGAAGAGGTAAGTAAGAAAACAAAGGAAATCAGCTGTTGCCACCAGCTAATTAAACATGTGCACAAATCTTTGAAGACACAAAACTGCAATCCTGGTCTTAAAAGAGGTGAACTTTATTTAAAAAAAAAAAAAAACTCTAAAAACTCAGGCTACTGCTAGATTTAAAAAGGGCAAATACTAAAATTAAGAAGCAAGAATATCTTTCTTGAGGTCCCGCTTAAAGATTACAAGCAAAACAAAAGCACCTGGGGTTACCACAGAGGGTCCACAAGACAAAGAAATAAAAGAGATAAACCTCATCGCGTCTCCCAAGACATTTCCTGATCTACTTACATACCTGGGTTCCAAATGAGTAGTTTCTAGGTATGATCTGATGATTTTTCATACCTGGCCCAAGCTCTTACAGCATAGTTCCAGCTCCGTCTCTGCTCTCTGGGAGAACAACACAGACAAACAAAGGGGAAGTTTTTTTCCAAATTTTAAAAAGTTCTAGCCTTCCCATTGGCTCTTTTGGTCAGGTGCCCACTCCCTTCCTTCTACCGATAGACTTTCTAACCATTTACAGGTAAAGCAAATAGAGAACAGCTCCTCAGAGGGATTTTATAGCTAACTGGCTGGGTGTCCATAAAAGGGAGCTCCCCCCCTGCCATCCATTTATCACATCCCTAAAATAAAATTGGGGGTGAGATTATTCAGAGCTCCCTAAGGAATTTGAATGTCCAAGTTCCAACTAAAATCAACAGGATCTTGTGTCTAAAATTCATGTCTTGCTCTGAAAATCCAGACCTTGACTTCTAAACCATGAAGAAACCAACGCCTGCAACTCAATAATAGAAAACAATTGAAAAACCCCCAAACTCTTCCCACTGTTCGGAATCACAGAGTGTCTGTGCAAGATTCAGTCCTAAATTAAAAGGATCACTGGCACCTCATCTGAACAGTTATGGAGAGAATGACTTGAATAGGATTCTCTAGTTCACAGAGGAGAATAAGTTAAAGTGGTTAGAAGACCCCTGACTCATGAGTATTTTTAGACAGTTTTCTACGCCACCAGAGGACTTGAGACAGGTCTTGCAGAATGCCCTAGGTAGGTCAGAATTGTAATCAACCCCATGAGTATGCACACAGAGATACACCCTGTACAAGGTTTCTCTATCCTGGGCTAGGTAAAGTGCATTCATAGAATCATAGAATATCAGGGTTGGAAGGGACCTCAGGAGGTCATCTAGTCCAACCACCTGCTCAAAGCAGGACTAATCCCCAACTAAATCATCGCAGCCAGGGCTTGGTCAAGCCTGACCTTAAAAACTTCTAAGGAAGGAGATTCCACCACCTCCCTAGGTAATGCATTCCAGTGCTTCACCACCCTCCTCGTGAAAAAGTTTGTCCTAATATCCAACCTAAATCTCCTCCACTGCAACTTGAGACCATTGCTCCTCGTTCTGTCATCTGCTATCACTGAAAATAGTCTAGATCCATCCTCTTTGGAACCCCCTTTCAGGTAGTTGAAAGCAGCTATCAAATCCCTCCTCATCCTTCTCTTCCGCAGACTAAACAATCCCAGTTCCCTCAGCCTCTCCTCATAAGTCATGTGTTCCAGACCCCTAATCATTTTTGTTGTTCTCCGCTGGACGTTTTCCAATTTTTCCACATGCTTCTTGTAGTCTGGGGCCCAAAACTGAACACAGTACTCCAGATGAAGCCTCACCAGTGTCGAATAGAGGGGAACGATCACGTCCCTCGATCTGCTGGCAATGCCCCTACTTATACAGCTCAAAATGCATTTGGCCTTCTTGGCAACAATGGCACACTGTTGACTCATACCCAGCTTCTCGTCCACTGTAACCCCTAGGTCCTTTTCTGCAGAACTGCTGCCTAGCCATTCGGTCCCCAGTCTGTAGCGGTGCATGGGATTCTTCCATCCTAAGTGCAGGACTCTGCACTTGTTCTTGTTGAACCTCATCAAATTTCTTTTGGCCCAATCCTCTAATTTCTCTAGGTCCCTCTGTATCCTATCCCTACCCTCCAGTGTATCTACCTCTCCTCCCAGTTTAGTGTCTTCTGCAAACTTGCTGAGGGTGCAATCCACACCATCCTCCAGATCATTGATGAAGATTTTGAACAAAACCGGCCCAAGGAACGACTCTTGGGGCACTCCACTTGATACCGGCTGCCAACTAGACACGGAGCCATGAATCACTACCCGTTGAGCCCGACAATCTAGCCAGCTTTCTATCCACCTTATAGTCCATTACTCCAGCCCATTCTTCTTTAACTTGCTGGCAAGAATACTGTGGGATACCATGTCAAAAGCTTTGCTAAAGTCAAGGAATAACATGTCCACTGCTTTCCCCTCATCCACAGAGCCATTTATCTTGTCATAGAAGGCAATTAGATTAGTCAGGCATGACTTGCCCTTGGTGAATCCATGCTGACTGTTCCTGATCACTTTCTTCTCCTCTAATTGCTTCAGAATTGATTCCTTGAGGATCTGCTCCATGATTTTTCCAGGGACTGAGGTGAGGCTGACTGGCCTGTAGTTCCCAGGATCCTCCTTCTTCCCTTTTTTAAAGATGGGCACTATATTTGCCTTTTTCCAGTCATCCAGGACCTCCCCCGATCACCATGAGTTTTCAAAGATAATGGCCAATGGCTCTGCAATCACAACCGCCAACTCCTTCAGCACTCTCGGATGCATCGCATCCAGCCCCATGGACATGTGCTCATCCAGCTTTGATGGAACTTTTCCCTTTTACACTGCCTCAGTATCAACCCTGAAACTTTAAAATATGTATAAAAGGGAAATGCAAAGGTACATTGAACGAAAGTCCAAAAGCCCCAATTTCAAAGGTTAGGAATCACAAACTGACCACTGGAGTGACATCTGAGACCTTGACATATATTTTTAAAGTGAACGTAATCTTCAGTGTTGGAACATCTAATCCCAGTAAAAAGTTATTACTTCTTTAGTAATTAATCTCTTTGGCTGTATACAATTTAATGAGTGTTTGTGAAGTGCTTTGAAATCCTGAGATCACAGGAAGACTCAGACAATCCACCCTGAAAGTTACAATTATACCTATTTGCCACCAAGGTAAAGGGAGGTAGATTCAGGTGAAGGTCAGACAGGGTGTGATTGGCAGAGTCAGAAATAAACCCCAGCACTTGGGACTACTCATGCCAAACACTAACCTGTATATCCTGATCCCTATGCAAACATTTTGTAACCAGACATGATACTAACATTATCTTGTTACACAGTATAACAGGGATCAACCTAGACCTCAGCCTGTGGTAGGAGGAGTCAGAAGTATTGGGTTATATTTCTGTTTCTGCAGCTTTCCCCCTGTGACCTTCACCTCAACGTGCCTCTGTTTCTAGGCCTATCAAATTCAGAGAGTCAGGGTGGTAAGACTGGAAGTTCTTAAGCATCCTCAGGACTCCAGAGTTCAAAGCCCCTCACAAACACTCGGTGGTGTTTCACACACGCAAACGGTTCCAGTCTTAGAATATTAATAAATTGTTGTTCGGATTAGACACATCTGCACAGTCACTAGAAACAAAATGGAGGCCAAGGTCTCTCTTGTCATTACCTTAATCAGGTCATGATTTAAGCCACACAATTTGGGGCTATTTCATTTTCTTTCAAATGTAGTTTTGATTCTGGCATTTTTAAAACACCATACGGGGTAGAACGGCCCAGTTCAGTGGCTTCAACAACATGTGCGTTAGGCAGTGCCCTGACTCCGAAGTGGTGATCAGACCCTCACCGGGAGTCGTGACCCTCCCAGGACCAATTCTCAGCAATTTCCTTCAGCAGAGCCAAGTGGGACCATAGGAACCCCTGGTGTCACCGCCGGTTTCGGAGGCTCTATTACCTTTGGAGGGATTATTTTATTGGAAAATGAAGGTGCTCTCTTGGGGTAAATTACCAACGAAAGCAAGACACTTCTGACCTCTTCCCTGGATATGGAACCCAGCCTTGGGGAAATCATTTACACTTTGAACAGGCTGGTTCAGGCAAGAATGTTTTCTGCAACATGCCCTAGGTCTTGTCAGATATTATGTCAAATCCCATCCCACAGCCATCTCCTCCTTCACCATGAATGTGTCATTTTAATCTCTCCAGAGCTTCCTGCTGGGTTCACTCAGCTGCCTTGTCTTACAGGACCTCAGTTCCTTGGCTGCTTATGGATGAAGAGATGGTTTCTGGTAGAGTACAGGTTCCAAGACTTAACTCAAAACCTTTCTGTAAAAGAGCACTGCTTACTTTCTCTCTCTGCCATCCCTCCTCTTGACCCATGAGCAAATCGGCTCCAGGCAGCCCTTTCAGACGGCATTGGTGACCCAAGTGGAGGTCCAATGTTAGGTCAAGTTTTAATCACCATAGGGTAAGAGTCACCCCTTGGCAGATGGCCATCACAAAGGCCCATGCTCCACTTAAGACCCTGTTAACACCAAGTTTGAAATTTTATAATTGGACTCAAGTTGTCTGTAGGCATCGTACTATCCCCCTGCCAGAGGGTGAATTTCCTCACATAAAACATACTGCAGGCAATTGAATGATTCCCATTGATTTGAAAGGAAATTGGATCTGACCTGCTGGGAATGGAGGTGGTGAGAATGGAGAAAAATGGGTCCCACCTTCCTAGCATGTTTAGAATGAACTGCCCCATGCCCCTAATCACGACCAGCATGAATTGCAAGGACCAAACTTTCCTTTCATGGATTCCTTTCATGACACCCGCTTGTGCTACTGATGCCGCTCAGAATCATCACCTTGACCTTCATTATAATGGCAGCACCTATAAAATCTCTGGAACGATACGAGAAATGCAGTTGGCCCATACCATTCTAAGATGAAAGACAGCTGAAGAGTGCAAAGTGCATGTCACACCCTCTGAGGCTCAGATTAGCCCAATAATCACCAACGCTGATGAAAATAGCTCCATCCAAAGGAGGACTTGCAAAGGAAATCAAGTTTGTTTGGTAACTATGTTTTGGTAAATATGTTTTCTGCAACATGCCCTAGGTCTTGTCAGATATTATGTCAAATCCCATCCCACAGCCATCTCCTCCTTCACCATGAATGTGTCACTTTAATCTCTCCAGAGCTTCCTGCTGGGTTCACTCAGCTGCCTTGTCTTACAGGACCTCAGTTCCTTGGCTGCTTATGGATGAAGAGATGGTTTCTGGTAGAGTACAGGTTCCAAGACTTAACTCAAAGACTTAACTCAAAACCTTTCTGTAAAAGAGCACTGCTTACTTTCTCTCTCTGCCATCCCTCCTCTTGAGCAAATCGGCTCCAGGCAGCCAGGCAGCCCTTTCAGACGGCATTGGTGACCCAAGTGGAGGTCCAATGTTAGGTCAAGTTTTAATCACCATAGGGTAAGAGTCACCCCTTGGCAGATGGCCATCACAAAGGCCCATGCTCCACTTAAGACCCTGTTAACACCAAGTTTGAAATTTTATAATTGGACTCAAGTTGTCTGTAGGCATCGTACTATCCCGCTGCCAGAGGGTGAATTTCAGACTTAAAGTCCTCACATAAAACATACTGCAGGCAATTGAATGATTCCCATTGATTTGAAAGGAAATTGGATCTGACCTGCTGGGAATGGAGGTGGTGAGAATGGAGAAAAATGGGTCCCACCTTCCTAGCATGTTTAGAATGAACTGCCCCATGCCCCTAATCACGACCAGCATGAATTGCAAGGACCAAACTTTCCTTTCATGGATTCCTTTCATGACACCCGCTTGTGCTACTGATGCCGCTCAGAATCATCACCTTGACCTTCATTATAATGGCAGCACCTATAAAATCTCTGGAATGATACGAGAAATGCAGTTGGCCCATACCATTCTAAGATGAAAGACAGCTGAAGAGTGCAAAGTGCATGTCACACCCTCTGAGGCTCAGATTAGCCCAATAATCACCAACGCTGAGGAAAATAGCTCCATCCAAAGGAGGACTTGCAAAGGAAATCAAGTTTGTTTGGTAACTAATTAGGACCTCCTCCACAAACAGCATCTCAGATCCTCCAGGCAGTCCTAGGAACGGTATAAAAGCACTCACAATTCAGATTTCTTCTACACACTTCTCCAGACTTCATCTCCTCAGTGAACTGGGTAAGTCCAATTCCACTCAATCTCTTTCTAACCACAGAGGTATCACAATAGGGCCTCTTTTCATTGAAGACGGAATCTTACATCTGCTCACTGTGATTTTTGTCAGGGATCAGGGGGTTCTTCCATAACTATCTTGAGTCGTGATTCAGTTGCAGGCGCTCGTAGATTGATGATCTGAAGCTAAAGGAGAGACTTTAAGAGCAACACATGCAATTCAGAAACATATTTCCTATTAACTGGAAGAAGAATTAGAGCATTGAAATCTTTTCAGTAATTTATGAAAGTCATTTAGCCATTTTTTCTTTGCTGGATTAGGAAGAAATTCTCAGGTTAGTCCAGAAAGGGCCAATTCAGTGGTTTTCTACTGTATTAAGCAGCTGTGACCCCTCTCTCCTGAGGACAAGAGAATGGATTAAGATGACAAGAGGTGTGATCCAGGCTAGCAATTTAGATTTTTCAGACAAAGTCTTTTTGAGAGGATCAAAGGGTCCTGCTGGGAGGGAAGTTTAGTGCGAGTGAACAAGAGGCATAGAAAGAGAAAATAGGAACAAATACATGACCACACAAAAAGAGATTCAGGCCACTTCTCCTCTCTCTCTCGGGCCCCATGCAGACCTTGCTGCAATAGTAACCGAGCTTTGAAACCTTTCTTCCACCAGCACTTGTACCTTCTCTTTACTCTAGTCCCTGTTTTGTGTTCCAGGTTTACCTCCATCCCAGAAAGATGTCTTTCTCCAGCCTGTGCTATCCAGAATGCGGGGTGGCCCGACCCAGTCCAGTCACTGGCAGCTACAACGAGCCGTGCGTTAGGCAGTGCCCTGACTCCGAAGTGGTGATCAGACCCTCCCCGGTTGTTGTGACCCTCCCCGGACCAATTCTCAGCAATTTCCCTCAGCAGAGCGAAGTGGCAGCCGCAGGAGCACCTGTGGTCGGAGCTGGTTTGGGAGGCTCATTCGGTTTGGGGGGACTGTACGGCTACGGAGGCCGTTATGGAGGGTTGTATGGTTTAGGGAGATATGGTAGTTACGGGGGCCTTTACGGTTATGGGGGATTATTGGGCCATGGGGGATACTGCGGTTACCCGGGCCTTTATGGTTACGGGGGATTATTGGGCCATGGGGGATACTGCGGTTACCCGGGCCTTTACGGTTACAGAGGATTATTGGGCCATGGGGGATACTGTGGTTACCCAGGCCTTTATGGTTATGGGGGATTATGGGGATATGGGGGATATGGCCGTAGGTATCTTGGTGGATATTGTGGACCATGTTAAACCCAGCAGGAACATCCGTGGAAGAAGGAAGAACCAGGAAATGAACAGGAAGATCCAGATTCACCCCTGACCTTTTGGGCATGGCTTTCAGAAGTGCTGTGCAAACATGGCTCCAGTTGAGCTCAGTGGGAGCTGTGTGTGCTCAGCACCTTGGTCTGATAGCCATGCTGCATTTCTAACGTTACGCTTTAGGACTCTTTCTGCTAGTGCTTTTCCAGCCATGTGTTGATTCTCTTATTCACATGTGGACTCATTCTGAATAACACACAGGCTGTCTACGCTGACCCCGCAGGGTGAAGGAAACAGGGGCCTTAAGATAGGCATCATGTATATTCATTATCACTTTAAGTCCCTTTGCAAGGGGAAAAAGAGACCTTGCTGTCAAGGAGAATTAGGCCCTATATGTTCTATCCTTTCCATCAATATATACCTTTAACATCTCACCTTGACCTTTGCTGCGACCGATGTATAATGGAGAAGCTGCGTAGTCCTCTGCTTCTATTTTGCTTTGTCTCATTTCCCACCGACTGCGGTAAAACAAAGAACTTAAAATGGTTACAAAAGGGACTTCTTTGTCAACCTCTACAGCTGCAAGAAAGCAAAATAACATGCTATCTGAAATGCACCCTACTGAGGCGTGTGATTGGTCGCAGGCCTTCTTGAAACTCTGGAAATACATTCTTTCTGCTCTGTAGTATTTCTTCCTGTAACTGTGTACTGCCAATTTCATTTGCATTAAAAACTCTGCTGCATCATAATATCGGTCTCTGGTTCTCCTTGTTCCTCCCTCCTCTCTTAAAAATTGCGTAGGACAAAATTTCTTCCTGTGCAGCCAGTACAACCGAACTTCTCAAATTGCAATTTTCAAAGCACTGGAGTGGTAGGGGAATCTGGCCCTGGGAGTGCTTGAAAGCATTCTGCAGGCCCTGAGTACCAGGGTGGAGTTCCTCCTTGCATTACCTGTTTTAGCAAAGAGTCTTTTCCTGCAAAGACTTAGATACATTTTTCACTTTAAGAACATAAGTTTTTTTCTTTGGATTTCAAGAAGGCCAGTGGTTCTCAAATTAGGGGCACCGCTTGTTCAGGGAAAGCTCCTGGTGGGCCGGGCCAGTTTGTTTACCTGCTGCATCTGCAGGTTCGGCCGATCGCAGCTCCCACTGGCCACGGTTCACTGCTCCAGGCCAATGGGGGCTGCGGGAAGGGCAGCCAGCATATCCCTCAGCCCGCACCACTTCCTGCAGCCCCCATTGGCCTTGAGCGGTGAACCGTGGCCAGTGGGAGCCAGGATTGGCCGAACCTGTGGACACGACAGGTAAACAAACCAGCCTGGCCCAACAGGGGCTTTCCCTGAACATGCGGCGTCCCTAGTTTCAGAACCACTGAAGAAGGCCATTCACATGGTTCGCGGTAAGAGACTGCCCGAGTCTTTGCAGGACAGCAACCCAGGTTCTCCTAAGCCTGAGTGTGGAATGTGATAAGTTCTGTGCTGCTCCCAGCTTCTGTCCTTAGGGCAGGGATTTTTTTTTATAAATAGAGGCAGGATGATTAAGATAACAAAAGGCTTGTCATTAACTTAAATTGATAATTAGATGACGCTGAGAGCATTGCCAGGCAATCCAGTTAAAAGATAGGAAACAAAAGGCTGGAAGAAATGGCCCATTTTCAGAATGGAGAGAAGTAAATAGTGGTGTCCCTCAGGGGCCTGTACTGGGACCAGCATTGTTCAACATATTCATAAATGATCTAGAAAAAGGGATAAACCGTGAGGTGGCATAATTTGTAGATGATATCAAATTACACAAGACAGTTAAGTCCAAAGCTGACAGCAGAGGACTCACAAAACTGGGTGACTTGGCAACAAAATGGCAGATGACATTCAATTTTCAATGCAAAGTAATGCACATGGCAAAATATAATCCCAACTATACATACAAAATGATGGAATCTAAATTAACTATTACCCATCAAGAAAGAGATCTTGGAGTCATGTGGAGTACTCTGAAAGCACTATGCTTCCAAAGTACTGCAAATTTATTACAGTCCTTCTCACTGTGCCTGTATCATCCTGAACTGCGGGAACGCTCATTCTCCAGCTTCAGAAAACTTACAAATGATCTCCAGTCACCAATGGGACAGACGCAACTGAGTAATGCCGCTGTCCTTAACGTGCATCAAGACCATACCAGGGAACTAGATGTAAATAAGATTGCTGACCCTTTCATCCAGAAAGCTACAGTGAGACATAATGTCTTTCAACTGGGATGTTAGTGAAGACAGCTTGTAGGTGATTGCAATGATTTTAATATACTGCAATTCATGATAATGTAATTGTGCAGTTCATAACAATGTAATCATTATTAAAATAGTAAAGATACCGATGATAGACACTGTGGTGGGGCAAGGCCAGATGGCTATAGAAAAGTAGTGGGAGATAGATATATTAGCTCCAGGCTAAACAAATCCCTGGTACCAGGATAATGGAAAGCTGAAATGGAAGCTGCTCCAGGTCAATTAAGACACCTGGGGCCAATTAAGAACTTTCCAGAAGGCAGGGAGAAGGCTAGGTTGATTGGGACACCTGAAGCCAATCAGGGGCTGGCTGAAACCAGTTAAAAGCCTCCCAGTTACTCAGGTGGGTGTGCATGTCAGGAGCTGTGGGAGGAAGCTGTGCTGTTGGAGAGGCTGAGTAGTACACACCGTATCAGGCACAAGGAAGGAGGCCCTGAGGTAAGGGTGAAGTGGAGCTTGGGGAAGTGAGGGCTGCGGTGGGGGAAGTAGCCCAGGGAATTGTACGTGTTATGTTTCTAAAAGGTCAGCTACCATAGCTGATACTATTAGGGTCCCTGGGCTGGAGCCTGGAGTAGAGGGTGGGCCCGGGCTCCCCCCGCACACACCTTTGCCCCCTGATTAATCACTGAGACTGGGAGACAACAGAGACTGTGCAAGGAAGGATAACTTCTCCTCACCTCCCTCGCTGGCTTATGATGAAAATGGCTCAGTAGACTGTGACCCTTGTCTCTAGAGAGAGAAGGGTTATGTGCAGGGTCATAGTGAGCCTCTGAGGCTAGTGAAATCCACCAAGAAATGCAGGACCCACAGAGGCAAGGACAGAGCTTTGTCACAACACATATTCAATAACTAGAATATGAAAAAAGTGCATAATTATGCTGAAAATAGTCTACCCCAAAATTACCACACACACACCCCCAAGCAGACACACCTCTTCAAAAGAACCCACTGGCAAAAAGAAAAGTCCATGTCTATGCTTGACACAACCTTTGCATTAATTTCACAATGCTGGAGATGAGCTGAGAAGATTTGGGGCAATGGGGCAGAAATAGTTCAGCTTCATATTGAAATTTTGGATTTCATTGGCCCAATCAAACTCAGTTAAATTAATCTTCTTATTCTTTGCCCTCATGTGTTTATCAACTGGTCAGCGGCCATGTCCACTCCTTGGACAAATGACATGAACAAAAGTTGATTTCACAATGATGTTGCCAACACACCTGACTGAGTCCATTCTGCCCATATAGACAAATTACACTATGCCAATGTCATCTGCAGGAGTTAGGAATCTCATGTGTGATATGAAGAGATTCATGCCCAGACCATTCATTCCATACAAGAATCTCATGGGTTTTGAGGTAACTGTGACTCACTACACTACCATATTACCAATCTTGTATAAAATCCCCTGGATGTACCATGGCTTGATATTGCAAAAACTGAAGATTAAAAAGATTACATTTCCCACTCCATTTTTCTTCAACATTTTTGTGGCTCTCAGTTCCCAGAAGATGAACATTTTCCACTAATCAATTTTTTTATTTGAATACACAAAAAGAAATACCTATCCAGACCATTCTTCATCTTTAAGGACATGATACACTACTCAGGTAGGGAGATTTAGCTGTCTTGGCCATGGGTTTTGTGTATAAAAGCAATTCAGCTCTAATCTTCAATATCAAACCATATCCATGGACACCTCCTTGGAACAGAAGAATATAGGTATCGCTTCAGAAGACCCAGCCTCTCTCCCACATCTATCAGTACCAGATGCTTTACTCAGAGGTGCAAGAAGCCCAGCAGAACACAGTTTTTCTGGGATCACCTGCCCATAAAAGAACTTTTATACTATCCCCTGTCAGTCAGATCTGTCTCTGTGATTGGATGATACCCTGAAGCACAAGACTTTATACCCTTGCCAAACTTGAAGAAATGCAGTAAATCCATCTCAGTCTCCATTTGCTCCAGGGTGCTGCAAGCACCATTCTGTCTGCATCCCCAACAGACAGGTCTCAACTCCTCCTGCCCCTTTGAGATACACCAGGATCAATAACAAATTTAAAGCTGCAGCATTAAAGACCTGAACAGCCCAAGAATAAACCTTTTGATATTAAGCAATGAGCCTTTCACCACCAGATCACAAGCTTCATTGAGAACAAATGCCCAAATATCGCCAAGACGCCTCTCTAAAATATCTACTTAGTTCTTTTTTCTTTTCTTTCCTTTTCTTTTCTTTTAAATGGAAAGGCCTGGGAACTCTGATCCTTTGAATTGAAGTAACAGCGTTTCATGCAAGACTGACGACTTAACAGACTGGGGCCTGGGCTAAATCAGCAGCTATTCCAATGATCTTAGCAACTTAGCCAACCTCTTTCCAAAGGAGCCATTGATTTTAGATGCCTGATCAGAGAGGCTATGGGCCCATTTTTCTAAAGTACTGAGTATTCAAAACTCCCATTAAAGCTAACGGGAGCTGTTCATGCTCTACATTTCTTGAGGCCACAAGTTTTCCTTCCTTGTGCACCAACTGAGGGTATCCCAAACTGGAGGACATTTTTGGTCAAGAGATGTGGAAGCCTTTGGTGATATTAAATGATAGCAAATGGAAGAGCAATTAAACCCAAAGACCAATAGTATGATGTGGTGTATATCTGAATTTGAAATAAAGAGGAGTGGAAAATTGCCAAAATAAAGAAGAAAGAAACAAAGCAGAGTAACAAGACTATATTTCCATGAAGGGCTGTATTCTATCCCCAGCTCCAAAGTGGTGTATTTCTCACACAGTTCTCTTACTCCCTTATTGCAGCTGTAGAGTTTGACACTCAAATCTCTCTTCCACCATTTTTAATTACTTCTTTCACCCTGGTCAGTCTCAACTAAAGCAAAACTCAATAAAAGCAGAAGTTCAAAAAACTTCTCCATTATGCAGCTGCTGTTAGAAAGAAAGAAACGCTCCATACTCATGGGTGGGAGATCACCTGCCCTAATTCTCATTGACACTAAATCCATCCGACACTGCTGTGGCATGGGAAAGAGGCATTCAAGTCAATGTAGATGTAGTTAACATACATACTGTGCCCCCTGCTCCATTTGCACTTTACAGAATGGTGTAAAACCCATTGTGTAGTTGAGAATCAGGCCTACTGGGATGATAAGAAAGGAAACCCATAGCCAGGAAGGCATTCGAAGAAAATGATCAAGGGTAACATGGCAAACATTAAGAATGTTTGCAGAGGTGCTGATGACATGCAACTCTCTCATTATTTCACACAGAGTTCGGTGTACTCAACATTTCTCAAAGCCAGGCCTATGCGATCAGACCTGGATCTGTATCTTGCCATTCATTTCCTGCTTCTTCCTGATCCCATGGATATGCCTGCTGGGTGTAAGATGGTCTACAGTTTCCGTTAAGGTACAGATGACTCCATCACCATCCCCCTAACCCTGTATTCCCCCACAACCATATGGGCCCCTGTGAACCATAAAGCTCCTCCTAACTGTATGAGCCCCCATAACTGTATAATCTCCCATAACCACAGGGATGTCGGTTACAATATAATCCTCCATCACTTTATAAGCCTTTATCAGCACATGAGCCCCCATTCCCACCTCTGATGTCAGCTGCACCTGAGGGAAGAAGCTGAGAATGGCTCCTGGGAAAGTCATGAAGCCGGTGGTGGTTGGGTCAGCACTGTGGAGTCAGGGCACAGCCTTACGTCTGGCTTGTTGCAGCTGTCGCGCATGATTTGTGGAATGTCACTTCACACATTTGTGACGCAAGGCGCCTTTCTGCCATGGAGATAAATCTGAAGCACACAGCTGGCAAGACAGGAAACTTAAGGTACATGGGTTGGTGGAATAAAAATTTTAATGATAATCTCTTATTGCAGCTGAGCTCATGTAGAGACCTACAGAGAGAGACACAGAAAGAGAGAAAGAAATAAAGGAAGGAAGAGGGACCTAATCAGCTCTTTTGAATCCTTGTTACTCTCTTTGACCTAAAAATATCCTGTCTCTAAGGGCTGGTCTATACTACAGCTATAAGTTATGTAAGTAAGGTAACTGAAGAAGGCAGCGAACAGCAGAGAGGCTAACAGAGGGAGTTTGCCTGGGATCTGTTTGAGAGGAGATACTCTAAGGGCTGCATTAGGGAGGCTGTGTTGGTAAGTATCTGAGTGTCTGTTGTGGGGACAGTTTGACCGTGTGCTTGATTGGTTGTTTGTTTGAAAAGTGTGAATTGGGAGTGCTTTGTTCCAGGTGAGCCTTGAGTGGGCCTGACTCTTATAAAAAGCCAGTCAGCTGAGCCGTGAACAGCAGAGAGGCTAACAGAGGGAGTTTGCCCGGGTAGAGCCCACCGAGGCTTACATCTTGCCAGCTTCTCTGAGTAGTTACTACAACTCCTGAGGAAGCTCGTAGAAGGAAGGTAATATGGATGGGGAGCGTTCAGCTGTTGTGACCTGCACTGGATGTGCCATGTTTGTCTTTCTTCCACAGGACAGAAGCAACTTTCTCTGTACAAAGTGCAAGCTGGTCTCCATATTGGAAAAGAAAGTTCAAGGTCTGGAGAAACAAGTATCGACCCTGCGTTGCATAAGAGAAACTGAAGATTTCCTGGACAGACATCAGGATATGCTTCTACGGGCACAATGTTCTGAAGTTTCAGAGCAGGCCACGCAGCGGGGACAGGAGGACAGTGAAGAAATTTGGCAGCATGTGACCTCCAGAAGAAGAAAGGGGAGCTTCCATGTACCAGCAGCGCAGATACAGGTAAGCAACCGTTTTCATGTTCTCTCCGCAGGTACTAATGCGGAGAGTGGACTAGATGATACGTCTGAGGGAAGGGAACAGAAGGAGACTCCGCTGATTCGAAGGCATGGGATGCACTGTCCTAGGGATGGGGTTCCACGACCACCGCTCCGGTGGTGGTCGGGGACTCTATCCTCAGGGGGACTGAGTCATCTATCTGCCGCCCCGACCAGGTAAACCGAGAAGTCTGCTGCTTGCCATGAGCTAGGATTCGCGATCTGACGGAGAGACTGCCGAGACTCATCAAGCCCTCGGATCGCTACCCCTTCCTGCTTCTCCACGTGGGCACCAATGATACTGCCAAGAATGACCTTGAGCGGATCACTGCAGACTACGTGGCTCTGGGAAAAAAGATAAAGGAGTTTGAGGTGCAAGTGGTCTTCTCGTCCATCCTGCCCGTGGTACGAAAAGGCCTGGGTAGAGACCATCAAATCATGGAAGTCAACGAATGGCTATGCAGGTGGTGTCGGAGAGAAGGCTTTGGATTCTTTGACCATGGGATGGTGTTCCAAGAAGGAGGAGTGCTAGGCAGAGACGGGCTCCACCTAACGAAGAGAGGGAAGAGCATCTTCGCAAGCAGGCTGGCTAACCTAGTGAGGAGGGCTTTAAACTAGGTTAACCAGGGGAAGGAGACCAAAGCCCTGATGTAAGTGGGATACCGGGAGGAAGCAGGAGCAGGAGCGCGCAAAAGGGGAGGGCTCCTGCCTCATACTAAGAAAGCAGGACAAACAGCAAGTTATCTCAAGTGCCAATACACAAATGCAAGAAGCCTGAGAAACAAGCAGGGAGAACTGGAAGTCCGGGCACAGTCAAGGAATTAGGATGTGATTGGAATAACAGAGACTTGGTGGGATAACTCACATGACTGTAGTACTGTCATGGATGGATATAAACTGTTCAGGAAGGACAGGAAGGGCAGAAAAGGTGGGGGAGTTGCATTGTTTGGAATGGAGCAGTATGACTGCTCAGAGCTCCGGTATGAAACTGCAGAAAAACCTGAGTGTCTCTGGATTAAGCTTAGAAGCGTGAGCAACAAGAGTGATGTCGTGGTGGGAGTCTGCTATAGACCACCGGATCAGGGTGATGAGGTGGATGAGGCTTTCTTCCAGCAACTCATGGAAGTTACTAGATTGCAGGCCCTGGTTCTCATGGGAGACTTCAATCACCCTGATATCTGCTGGGAGAGCAATACAGCGGTGCACAGACAATCCAGGAAGTTTTTGGAAAGCGTAGGGGACAATTTCCTGGTGCAAGTGCTGGAGGAACCAACTAGGGGCAGAGCTCTTCTTGACCTGCTGCTCACAAACCGGGAAGAATTAGTAGGGGAAGCAAAAGTGGATGGGAACCTGGGAAGCAGTGACCATGAGACAGTCGAGTTCAGGATCCTGACACAAGGAAGAAAGGAGAGCAGCAGAATACGGACCCTGGACTTCAGAAAAGCAGACTTTGACTCCCTCAAGGAACTGATGGGCAAGATCCCCTGGGAGAATAACATGAGGGGGAAAGGAGTCCAGGGGAGCTGGCTGTATTTTAAAGAATCCTTATTGAGGTTTCAGGGACAAACCATCCCAATGTGTAGAAAGAATAGTAAATGTGGCAAGCGACCAGCTTGGCTTAATAGTGAAATCCTTGCTGATCTTAAACACAAAAAAGAAGCTTACAAGAAGTGGAAGATTGAGCAAATGACCAGAGTATAAAAATATTGCTCGGGCATGCAGGAGTGAAATCAGGAAGGCCAAATCACACCTGGAGGTACAGCGAGCAAGAGATGTTAAGAGTAACAAGAAGGGTTTCTTCAGGTATGTTAGAATCATAGAATCATAGCAACAATTAGCAACAAGAAGAAAGTCAAGGAAAGTGTGGGCCCCTTACTGAATGAGGGAGGCAACCTAGTGACAGAGGATGTGGAAAAAGCAAATGTACACAATGCTTTTTTTGCCTCTGTCTTCAAGAACAAGGTCAGCTCCCAGATGGCTGCACTGGGCAGCACAGCATGGGGAGGAGGTGACCAGCCCTTTGTGGAGAAAGAAGTGGTTCGGGAATATTTAGAAAAGCTGGACGAGCACAAGTCCATGGGGCCGGATGCGATGCATCCGAGAGTGCTAAAGGAGTTGGCGGATGTGATTGCAGAGCCATTGGCCATTATTTTTGAAAACTCATGGGGATTGGGGGAGGTCCCGGATGACTGAAAAAAGACTAATGTAGTGCCCATCTTTTAAAAAGGGAAGAAGGAGGATCCTGGGAACTACAGGCCAGTCAGCCTCACCTAGTCCCTGGAAAAATCATGGAGCAGGTCCTCAAGGAATCAATTCTGAAGCACTTAGAGGAGAGGAAAGTGATCAGGTACAGTCAGCATGGATTCACCAAGGGCAAGTCATGCCTGACTAATCTAATTGCTTTCTATGACAAGATAACTGGCTCTGTGGATGAGGGGAAAGCAGTGGACATGTTGTTCCTTGACTTTAGCAAAGCTTTGGACATGGTCTCCCACAGTATTCTTGCCAGCAAGTTAACGAAGTATGGGCTGGAGTAATGGACTATAAGGTGGATAGAAAGCTGGCTAGATTGTCGGGCTCAACGGGTAGTGATCAATGGCTCCATGTCTAGTTGGCAGCCGGTATCAAGTGGAGTGCCCCAAGGGTTGGTCCTTGGGCCGGTTTTGTTCAATATCTTCATGAATGATCTGGAGGATGGCGTGGATTGCACCCTCAGCAAGTTTGCAGATGACACTAAACTGGGAGGAGAGGTAGATACACTGGAGGGTAGGGATAGGATACAGAGGGCCCTAGACAAATTAGAGGATTAGAGGATTGGGCCAAAAGAAATCTGATGAGGTTCAACAAGGACAAGTCCAGAGTCTTGCACTTAGGACGGAAGAATCCCATGCACCGCTACAGTCTAGGGACCAAATGGCTAGGCAGCAGTTCTGCAGAAAAGGACCTAGGGGTTACAGTGAATGAGAAGCTGGATATGAGTCAACAGTGTGTATTTGTTGCCAAGAAGGCCAATGGCATTTTCGGATGTATAAGCAGATCAAGGGACGTGATCGTTCCTCTCGATTCGACATTGGTGAGGCCTCATCTGGAGTACTGTGTCCAGTTTTGGGCCCCACACTACAAGAAGCATGTGGAAAAATCGGAAAGAGTCCAGCAGAGGGCAACAAAAATGCTTATGGGACTGGAACACATGACTTATGAAGAGAGGCTGAGGGAACTGGGATTGTTTAGTCTGTGGAAGAGAAGAATGAGGAGGGATTTGATAGCTGCTTTCAACTATCTGAAAGGGGGTTCCAAAGAGGATGGATCTAGACTGTTCTCAGTGGTAGCAGATGACAGAACAAGGAGCAGTGGTCTCAAGTTGCAGTGAGGGAGGTTTAGGTTGGATATTAGGACAAACTTTTTCACTTGGAGGATGGTGGAGCACTGGAATGCATTGCCTAGGGAGGTGGTGGAATCTCCTTCCTTAGAGGTTTTTAAGGTCAGGCTTGACCAAGCCCTGGCTGGGATGATTTATTTGGGGATTGGTCCTGCTTTGAGCAGGGGGTTGGACTAGATGACCTCCTGAGGTCCCTTCCAACCCTGATAGTCTATGATTCTATGATGTAACTTAGATGGATTTACAGTGGTGTCTACACCACACTGTGTCGACAGGAGACGCTCTCCCACCGATTTACCTGACTCTCCTCGGGGAGCTGGAGTACAAGAGTCAACGGGAGAGCGCTCTGCCATTTATTTAGTGGGTCTTCATCAGACCCGCTAAATCGACACCACTGCATTGATCGCAGCAGTGCCAATCTAGCCTTAAGCTTAGACAAGCCCTAAGTATCAATATATAAAATTTCTGTCATTAATGCCTGGGATTTCCAGTCCATTAAAAAAAATATCTCACAGAACATGGCTGGGATAGTATTAATAATGCTGGTTTCCTTGTTAGGATGTAACCTCTATGTGAGCTGAAGATGGTCCCACTATTGTGGGGAACTTTCCGGGCTTATACACTCCCCCACTTGAATTGGCTAGAGAAAGAATCTTAGTCCTTGCTCCCACTCCCTTTACCCAGAGGCTGCCTGACCTCGAGGACTCCCCTTCCACTCTCCTGTGTGGCAGAGTCCTTGTAATCCCAACAAGTCTGGGCCCAGGATTCCTGGAGGGTTCAGCCCCGAGTCTTGTTATGGACACTTAGGACAGGGGTAGGGTGTCCCGACACCGAGGTGCTCTCTTCACACCAGATGCTTCCCTGACCCACTGATCATTGCATATAGTTCAAAGCAAAAACAATTTATTAAACAGCAGCTCATAAATAAATAAGGAAAAATGGGAGAGGTTAAAGGAACAGGTCACTCCACCCTGTGGGCTGAGGGACACCCCACAAACAGCCATCTCTGGAGTGTAAGGGCAGTTCACAGTCTGTTCCTACTTCCCGGACCCTGGCTGTGCTGCGGGTTGGACCCTTGCTTTCAGCTCTGATTCTTTCCAATTCCTGCCCCTGGTCTTTTAACCGATCTATCTCCTGATCCAGTGTTGTTGCAACCACCCACAACCCCTGCAAAGCAGCCTTTTTCTTTGCCAAAACATTCAGATCTCCCCACCTTCCTGCACTAACCCGGATATCCCAGCACTTGTGGAGCTTCAGAAAGGCTCCGGGGCCAGTGGAGGCCCCGGGCTTCCAGGGTCCATTTTCTGAGTCCCATTAACGGAATGTATCCATAGATTAACTCATGAACTGCGACATGGGAACTATAGGGACCAACCCCACCTCGCCCTCTTTCACCTCCTATTGCAAAGGACAAACTACAAACTGTTTGTGCCATCCGTCTCCTTCCTCTCTACCAATCCTCGCTGGGGCCTCCAAATTCTGTTACCCGGGGTTCTTTCAACCCAAAGCTCTCGGTAACTTTTACTCTGTCGAAGGTGGTATCAGGAATTAAATCAGGGGAGACACGACCGTCCGACCGATCGATGGCTGGCACAAACAGGACAACACAAGAGTGCTTTCACTTAAAACTAAACTTTACTTAGTCTCAAGCACTTACAAACATCCGCAACAGGTTAGTAAAACACCCCCAACCCTCGATAATTACCGAAGCGTGGCTTTCGAGTGGCACCATAACAGGCTTCTGCTGGCCAAACTTCTGTCTGCCGGTGGGGACCCCAAGATGTGTCCAGAGGAGTGTCCCTGAAGAGCCCCTTCTGAGTAGTCCAGTTACCTCAAACTTTTCCCCTTATTTATACATTAGTAACATAATGACATATCCCTTAAAGAAAACTTGCTAAGCAAGCAGGTTTTAAAGATCAAGCAAGAGATTTTCTTATGATCATCAGTTTACCAGCTGTGTTTTTTTTCCAGAGTCTCCATGCCTTGGGGGCCTGACAGACATTCCCGGGGGCACATATAGACAGACTTCCTGTTTTTCTAAAGTACGTAGATCAGCAATTTCAACGTTCTTAGCAGGAAGGATGTGGGGTCAAGCTGCCCTGTCTGTGGCATCCAAAACCCCTTCCCCTCTTGCCTTGGTATGCTGAGGCTGCTGCATGACCAATTTATGACCTGCTGACTTGGCTACTGTTAGCAACAAGCAATAGTGGTTTAGACACTTTACTGGTTTGCCAAAATCTCCCCGTACAGCAGGTTCCTCGGACTCCTAGGGTCAGCAGCGGCTGGCGGGGTCTCCACTCCATGTGCTGCGCTTGCCACAAGCACTGGCTCCAGCTGGCAGGACTTATTTGGGGGCATGAGTAACATGCAGCACCCCAGGGTCAGGGTCAGCCGGGGGTGGGGCGCGGTCTGCGCCTTGCCTGTGCCCGCAGCTCCCATTGTCTGGCCCGCGATGTAGCCAGCACTTATGGTAGGTGCAGCATGCAAGGACACCTCTTCCCCTCCCTCCCCCGAACCCCCCGGCTGCCCCTGTACCCAGGGGCTGCAGCGTCCTGCGGCCCGCCATTTCCTGGGAGCCACCTCAAATAAGCACCTCTGGGACCCCAGGTAAGCTCTCACCAGTGTACTCCTCCAGCCCCAAGCCAAAATATCGGGACAAAATGGTGTCCCAAGCGTACGTCGGTCAGGACACGGAACAAACAACCAAATATCAGGACAGTCCCGACTTTATCAGGACGTCTGGTCATCCTATGCACTGGGATATATCAGTAACCTTGACTAGTAACTGCCCAATGCAGTTCAGGAGCAGTGGTGAGCAGGGGGTGAGTAATCACTAAGACTAGGTTTTATTGCTGACTCTGCCACTCGCTCTCTGGGTAACCTTCACCTCAGTGTGCTTGTTCACCTCCACATCAACCAGCTCTCATAGTGGTATTATGCTCGATGATCAGAGGCTTCCTCAAACCAAAGGACTTCAAAGCACTGCAGGCTCATTACAGTTGTGTGTGTGCACAGGGCTGTATTATTTTAATAGCAGAATTTTTTCCTGGAACCAGATGCTCCCAAACTGCAGATTAAAATGGGGATTGCTTTTGCTTTGGACCTGGAGGGTACATGTCAGCCAGGTCTCAGGGTAGCTGACAAGACTCTTTGCTGTTTTTTCAGCAGCATAGTTACAAGAGAAAGTCAGCACCAGAGATGTTTTCTGGTGCTCCATTTTCTCGCTTCGAGGTTCTTGTCTCTGCCCTTTTGCAGGAGTTTTGTTTTGTTTTGTCTTTAAGGAAACAAGATTTGATATTAACAACAGCAGCAGCTCCAGCCTGTATCAACTAACTTGTTCTCTTTTCCCCAGACAGGACAGTCAGGACCATCTTTAATACTATCTAATACCACCTAATACCAGCCCGTCAGACAGGTTCTCGCTATAAAACTCTACAACTCCAGGAAAAGGGAGTAAGGGAGAGTCCTCAAATGAAAATCTTCCTTAACTCTTTCATTTCCAAATGCTTTCACTGTTTTTCCTTCTCTTTTTCTGTGTCTTTTATAAAACGTTGTGAAGGGTGTTAATGGAGTGTTTGCCATGTGACTAAGCAGGCTGAGGTCTCTATCCTCCAAACCCTGAAGTATGCTTTCCTGTCTAGTGTTGTACAGTGACAGGGTCCTGGTAACACCTTTGACTCTCTGGGCCCATTTATTCCACAAAAACTAACACAAGAAGCTCAGCTTTAACAACCAATTCAACCCCAGTGAAAACCCAGCCTCTGCCGTTCTCAACAGCCTCCTTGTGCACAGATGGGGACTCCAGTCTCGCCCAATCAAACAATGAAACTATAAACTTTCCACACTTATGATGTTTATTAATAATCCCCCACATACACTATTTGTCAGGTATCACAAGTTCTTTACCAAGGTGGGCTCCACAGAAGGGACCGTGGGTCTGGCGGGATCTGTGACATATATTTATTCAATTAAACCCTTACTTAAAAACCATGTGATTCTACTCATCAGTATACCCAAACAACAGAAAGCCCCACACAGAGCCACTGCTTTTAACCCACCCGGAAGCATGACAGACTTACAACATACAGTAATTACAACAATCAGAAGACATAAAGAGATGAGGACATAGACAGTGAAATATTGCAGAAGGCCACAAATTAGTTGACAACAATTGAGGAACCTGCAGAACCCAAAAATAGGGAACTAGATTGGATTTTTTCATACCCCTTCTTTATGTCACTCTTCGGATACACAACCATGTTTGATCCATTTTCATGGATAACAAGATTAATACCTGCCTATTACCCACATGAGGCATTCCAGGTGTTCATAACCTTACTTCTAATCACTAATATTAGTAAACTGTCAATCATTCTTTAATCATTCGTATACATTATTGCGATCTAACTGCCTAGTTACCAAATTGCAAAAAACAAACCAACCCCAAAGCCGCATCTAACTTGTGCAACTTATGGTGTAACTGTCCTTTTGTGATTGTTTGTTTACTTGCACACAATGAGAAGACATAACTTGTGACCTGAGGTTATGTCCTGAGGCCTTGATCATTTCAGCCAAAAACCCCTCCCTAACATGACTGTCACACAAGGCCTTACATTAATATCACAGGCCTTTAACAATAACAAAGCCCAATAACCCAATTATTGATATTTTCCTACTTCCTATTACAGCTTCAATAACTTTCATGGTTAATTCTATAAGCATGCTTAGCCGATAAATTATATTTTACCCAAAACTATAGCTCTCCATCATCATGTAAGGGGTCAACAGACCCCCATTGTTAGGGTGATAATCTTGACAGTAGCCCCAACACTTCACTAATTAGCAGTGACCTGATCTTCTTTTTCAGGTGATGTTCTCAAAAACAGGAACCAGAATAATGCCTGTGGGTCTCTAATAGTTTTTAACAATGATATAAAACAAAGCTTTGGAGTGATAACAGCACAGCTGGTTCCCCCAACAATTATAACATTTTCAGTGAGTTACTAGGCAATACTAAGCATTCAGGGTATAGGTTAGTCTTTGCATGGAATCTTCCACCTTGTCAACTACACCAGACATGATGACATACCAGCTGCTGCTCCTTTGGACCCATCTTGCACGTTTTATTTCTCCTCCTGACCACACACAGGGGGATCACCTCAGAGACACTGCACCTGCATGAATACTGGTAGGCAGGGCTCTTCACATTTGGGTGTTCCATTGATCAGCCTTCTTTAACCACCATTTTTAACACAATTTGGTTTTGTTTCTTGTTACCCAACTGAATACCTATTGCATACAGACCTGACATATGTGTGGGAGTATTATACATTGGTACGAAAGTTTCATTGATACAAGCTGGACAGGCAACATATTTTGGTTATTAAAGCTCCTTAGGATGACATGTATAAACAGTTCCCAAATGCTATGACTGTCACAGGTTACAAGGTTGGATTCTGACTGATGTGAAATTGAATCTCAGTCCCAAAAGTTACCTCTTGATTGCTGCTTTCAGTGAAAACTTCTTTTTCTACGTGTGGCACGTCGCATGTGAATTTTTGCCTGGCTGTAGGTGCAAAGCAAATGACTCAGCCAGGCCCTGGTTGGTGAGCGCACCATGGAGACTGCTGATGCAGGACGAGCAGCCCCACCAGGATTTGGGATTCATCTGTGGCCCTTCTCTGTGGGGACAGACCTTCCTCCTGGTACAGCTTTAATTAATTAGCAAGGCAAAACCTATTTACGTTTTGTTTGTTACCAGTGATTTGAATTTATTATACAACTAAACTAAGCTTGTTAATAATGTGATATGATTTTAAGCACGTGTGGCACCAGCCATGCTCTGACACATCATATGAGAAGGGCTACCAACCTCCAAGGTTTTTGTGTTTTATTTTCCTTTTTCTCTTTTTGACAGCAACATACTGTTGGTAGATGTTTGGCTGTGTGTGTGTTTTCTCTGTGTGCTGTCCCAGCTCTGCACAGACAGACAGCACAGCAGTCCTTGAGCGAACCGCCCAATGACCACAAGATCCGTTAAGGTGCGAAGGTGCCCAGCCAGGTTTATTGTCAACAAAGCACGGTAATTGCACCTGGAAGACTACGGGGATACTAAGACATGTATGCCTATGACAATGGACGCAGCTCAGTGAATGGCGGGACTTTCCATTCCCCACTCAGTTAGCCAAAGACATTCCCTCTGAGACTCCATTTTACACATCAATACAAACAAGTTATGTACTGCCCCTCTGACGTAGTTAGTTGACACCCTCTGATGTAGCCACTTATCACCCATCACCTTGTTCATCTCTATCCATTGCACTGTTATTCTGATCTTATCTTTAGGATAAGTCAGCGTGTTCCTGTTCTCTTTAGGGAATGTGTTGGTCCCAAGGTGTTCTGGTACCACCCTTCTGGAATGTGTTTGTATGAGTGCTCTGTGCCTAGCACCTCTTAAGATTCTGTGTTTCTGCAATACCAGCCCTGGTCTTGTCAGATTCTGTGAGCTTGCACGCAGGCAGAGCCTGATTTCTGCGCACTTTGCTTCTTTGCTTTATATCAGCAAAGCTTGACCACTCCTTTAGTTAAGGGCTTAGGCCTCACACCAGTCCTCTGATACAAGGCCTTATGTTTCAGGCTCTCTTTCTACTACACATACCAATGCACCAGCTTAACCATCTTTTAATTTCATAATTCGGTTGGTGCTTTGCATTGTCCCCAAAACCTGGGGCTGATAAGGGAAAGGGACCCTCTGTTAGAATTATAATAATCATCAATAACCTTGGAATACTTGACCAGTAATGTGAGTCTCTTGCTCTGATTTTATTTTTTATTATATTGGTTTTTCTTTTGTGTAGGAAGCAGCGATCCTGCAAAATCAACTGGAGAGTTATTTGGTCCCTGATGTTTTTCAGAGGGAACCTCTGTAGTCTAAGGCCTTTTTGGATTGAGGAGCAGTAGTAGCAACTGTGACAAAGCTCTGTCCTTGCCTCTGTGGGTCCTGTGTTTCCTGGCAGATTTCACTAGCCTCAGAGGCTCACTGTGACCCTGCACGTAACCCTTCTGTCTCTCAGTCTACTGTCTCTGTCTCACAGTCTACTGAGCCATTTTCATCATAAGCCAGAGGGAGAGGTGAGGAGAAGTTATCCTTCCTTGCACAGTCTCTGTTGTCTCCCAGTCTCAGTGATTAATCAGGGGGCAAAGGTGTGTGCGGGGGGAGCCCGGGCCCACCCTCTCCTCTGGGCTCCAGCCCAGGGACCCTAATAGTATCAGCTATGGTAGACGACTTTTTAGAAACATGACACGTACAATTCTTTGGGCTACTTCCCCCACAGCAGCCCTCACTTCCTCAAGCTCCACTTCACCCTCACCTCAGGGCCTCCTTTCTTGTGCCTGACATGGTGTGTACTACTCAGTCTCTCCAACAGCGCAACTTCCTTCCAGAGCTCCTGACACGCACACCCACTTGACTGACTGGGAGGCTTTTAACTGGTTTCAGCCAGCCCCTGATTGGCTTCAGGTGTCCCAATCAACCTAGCCTTCTCCCTGCCTTCTGGAAAGTTCTTAATTGGCCCCAGGTGTCTTAATTGACCTGGAGCAGCTTCCATTTCACTTAACCTGGTACCAGGGATTTGTTTAGCCTGGAGCTAATATATCTATCTCCCACTACTTTTCTATAGCCATCTGGCCTTGCCCCGTCACACAACCATTAGCTAAAAGTGGAGTGTCACGTCCCATCTAAACTGTACAAAACAATAGAATATCTGGTTGTTAAGAAAGCATTCCAGCCGTAAGGAAGTATAGCGCCAACAGTGGCCAGATCAACAGACAGACATTAAGATGTTTAAAGGAAAACTTTGCAAGATAACACTCTCTCTGGCAGAAACACATATCAGCAGTTTCAAGCTGGGAAAGCTATAGTTCCCTTTTGTTGTACTTTGTCTGGTCTTAAATTGTTTCTGTCTGTTGCATAACTGGCTTCACAATATTTGAATTTACTCTTGTACGTAGAGGGGTAATGTGCTAGGACTAGTTAAAGAATTGTTTCGCAGTGTGCTAGGATTGGTTAAAGAATTGTTTCGCAATGTGCTAGGATTGGTTAAAATATTGTATTATAATACTTTAGTAAAAATGATTGGTTCAGGTACAGATAAGCAGGACCTACGTTTAACTATATAAACTGAGGTCCAAAAGGAAGTTCTTTGGAACCTTACTACTGGACACAGCCCAAGATCAAACCTTCCAGAACTCAATACTCTGCACCATCATTCCGTGCAGAAGCCAGAACCCCAGACAATCCTATCCTGACTGGCCATCAGGAGAAGTTAGTCTGCCGTATCGGGAGTGGTAAGCATTGTGTGCTTAGTGAACTTTGTTGATTAATTGTTAATAAATACAAGTTAAGGATATTATTGGGTAAAGGGTCTTTCACTGGGAAAAGGTCCCACAACCCAGGGCTTGTCAGACTTTTGTACTTGTGACCCCTTTCACATAACAAGCCTCTGAGTGCGACCCCCCTTATACATTAAAATCACTTTTTTATATATTTAACACCATTATAAATGCTGGAGGCAAAGTGGGGTTTGGGGTGGAGGCTGACAGCTCACGACCCCCCGTGTAATAATCTTGTGACCCCCTGAGGGGTCCCGACCCCCAGTTTGAGAACCCCTGCACCAAGCCATAGAGAGACATTGAACCGTAGGCCCAGGGAGGGTAGCGATTGGGAGCCCTAAATTGTGAAGGTAACGCCAACATTCAGAGTTTTAACTGCTAAATTGTTTTTTCCAATATTTTTATTTTCTTTTTGTGATGCTGGCAGGCCAAGGGCCAGTGCATGCTAAGATCCCCATGTCTCACCTGGATACTAGCAGATACATAGCTGGAGTCAATCTGACTCACCTGTGGATTAATATTAATAAAATAGGTATTACAATTATAAGAAAATGTTTAGCAGTTAGACTCTATTGAATGCTTGTGAGCCGCTGCCTGCATTAATCTAACTTGTAATAACTCGTATATCTGGACGTGACATATCTTGACTTTAGCAAAGCTTTTGACACGGTCTCCCACGGTATTCTTGCCAACAAGTTTAAAAAGTATGGATTGGATGAATGGACTATAAGGTGGATAGAAAGCTGGCTAGATTGCCGGGCCGTAATGATCAACGGCTCAATGTCTAGTTGGCAGCCGGTATCAAGTGGAGTGCCCCAGGGGTTGGTCTTGGGGCCGGTTTTGTTCAATATCTTCATAAATGATCTGGATGATGGGATGGGTTGCACCCTCAGCAAGTTTGCAGATGACATTAAGCTGCGGGGAGAGGTAGATACACTGGAAGGTAGGGATAGGGTCCAGAGTGACCTAGACAAATTGGAAGATTGGGCCAAAAGAAATCTGATGAGGTTCAATAAGGACAAGTGCAGAGTCCTGCACTTAGGACAGAAGAATCCCATGCACTGCTACAGGCTGGGGACTGACTAGCTAAGCAGCAGTTCTGCAGAAAAGGACCTGGGGATTACAGTGGACGAGAAACTGGATATGAGTCAGCAGTGTGCCCTTGTTGCCAAGAAGGCTAATGGCATATTGGGCTGCATTAGTAGGAGCATTGCCAGCAGATCAAGGGAACTGATTATTCCACTCTATTCGGCATTGGTGAGGCCACATCTGGAGTATTGCATCCAGTTTTGGGCCCGCCGCCCACTACAGAAATGATGTGGACAAACAGGAGACAGTCCAGTGGAAGACAACAAAAATGATCAGGGGGCTGGGGCACATGACTTACGAGGAGAGGCCGAGGGAACTAGGCTTGTTTAGTCTGCAGAAGAGAAGAGTGAGGGGGGATTGACAGCAACCATCAACTACCTGAAGGGGGGTTCCAAAGAGGATGGAGCTCAGCTGTTCTCAGTGGTGGCAGATGACAGAACAAGGAGTAATGGTCTCAAGTTGCAGTGGGGAAGGTCTAGGTTGGATATTAGGAAACACTATTTCACTAGGAGGGTGGTGAAGCACTGGAATGGGTTCCCTAGGGAGGTGGTGGAATCTCCATCCTTAAAGGTTTTTAAGGTCAGGCTTGACAAAGCCCTGGCTGGGATGATTTAGTTGGGGATTGGGTCCTGCTTTGAGCAGGGGTTGGACTAGATGACCTCCTGAGGTCTCTTCCAAACCTGATACTCTATGATTCTATGATTCTATAATCTGTGTTCCGTATTCGAATGTAATATCTGAGCGGGTGGAGGGTGAGCCTCTGTGACTGTATGAATTACCATTCAGGAAAGGGAACTGTGAAGAGCTACAGAAATTGCTACGCCCCTCCTGAAGGAGGAGACCCATCGATACAAGACCGGCTCAGTTTGGATTTTACAACTGGAAACTCCCCTGGATTGAGAAACCATCTGCATCAAACAGGACTAAAGACTCTTATTGTTCTGCTCTCCTCCCACTGAAGATAAATCAGGCAAGGGGACTCATCCCAGCAGCTGAGTTTGCAGCTCAGAGCACAGGGAAGGAGGGAGATAAAAACCTCAAGCCAAAGGAACTAGGTATCTCTATGCTGCTTGGATTCAGGGGCTGAGGGGGGAGAGGTGTTTCTAGGCATAAGCAAGAGGTCCCCAGCTACTTAGCCTGGGTTAGCCCTAAAGGACAAATAGAGTTTGCTGATTATTGAAGCCTATATTACCTTTGGAAACCTATGGGTGTAACTCACTGATGTGTCTATGGGCTTCTCTTCATGTATAGACCTGCAGCTTTAGTGAAGATGCTATAGTATTACACTTCTCCCATCGGCGTAGTTAAATCACCTCCCTGAGAGGCGGTAGCTATGCCAACAGGAGAAGCTCTCCCATCGCCTAGTGCTGTCTACAGTGTGGGTTAGGTCGGTGTAACTGCATCGCTCAGGGGTCTCGATATTTCACTCCCCTGAGCGATGTAGTTAGACCCATATACGTTTATAATGTAGACCTGGCCTATGCTTGCTCGCTTTAACCTTGTAAATAACTCTCTGGTTATTTTGCCTGGTCCTTTGGGATTAGGAATAACGGGAATATTGCTGCGGTTCTTGATGTAAGGGGTGATCACAGAGATTCACTCACCTGGGTGACAAGACAGACAAGTGTGTCCAAGAGGTCGGTCTGTGATTTTGTGTTAAAGCTGATAAAGTGCCTGCAAAGTTGCCACTTGGAGCAGTTGGTTGGTGAAAATCTCAGGGCTTGGCTACACTTGCAAGTTAGAGCACATTAAAGCAGCTCCAGGCACCCTAACTCACTACCCGTTCACACTGGCAAGGCACTTAGAGCACCGGAACTCTGCTGCTAGAGCGCTCCTGGTAATCCACCTCCACAAGAAGCATAACGCTGGGTGCGCCTCAGCTGAAATGCCCCGGCGTCAGTGTGAACAAGGTGCTGCATTACTGCACTCTGATTGGCCTCCGGAAAAGTCCCCTAATCCCCTGAAGTCAAGTGGCCACCCTTGTCATTGTTTTGAACTCAGCTGTAGGAATGGGGATATGCCCTTTCAAAGCTCCGTTTCGGACAGCCGGCTGCTTATCTGCTCCGGGACAAAGCAACCATTAGTGTGATATGTTGCTGCTGTGAGTGTGTGAGAGAAAGTCAGGTGGGAGGGGGGTCTGCTGCTGTTTGAACTTACAAGACGGCATGCTGACATGCTCTCAGCCCCCCAAAAACCCACTCTCTCTCCCCCCACATACACACAACACACTCCCTGTCACATCCCCCCCCCACCTCCATTTGAAAAGCATGTTGCAGCCACTTGCATGCTGGGATAGCTACCACAATGCACTGCGCTCTGTGGCATTGCAAGAGCTGCTAATGTGGTCACACCAGTGCCCTTGAAGCTGTCAGTGTGGACACACTGCAGCGCTTTCCCTACTGCGCTCTCCAAGGGCTGGTTTAACTCAAAGCGCTCTACATCTGCAAGTGTAGCCATGCCCTCAGTTTCAAATTAACAACCAACTTAGGGTTTGTGCCCTGGTTTTGAACAATCTGCCCTGAGGTTAGTACTCACACTCTTGCATCACCGTTGGGAGTGCCACAACTTTTATAGGCCTTTTTATCAGGGACTAAATCCTTTGACTTCCCTGAACTGAAGAAAGTGCATGGGAGTCTCAGGCTGGCTCACAAACACGTGACAGCCTGTTTGCATTTCCACTCCCTTTCTGGTTACTAAATTAGCTCTGTTGTTTTGGAGATATAAAGCATTCATTCACAATGACCTTTTACCTTGTGTACATAAAGGAGTTCACTACAGCAAAAGGCTAAAATGCCCACATAAAATAACAGAGTAGCATACTTGAGGGTGAACCATTTAAATAGGTGAAATCTCAAAAATAACAGAATGAAAAATATGTCAGGGCATTGCAGAGCCAAGCAGAATCAAAAAAGAATATGATTCAAATATTAACTCAGAGTGCACTTCAAAATTTCAGTGCACAAGCCGCTACGATCACTTCAGAATACGTGGTGCAGAACGTAGGTTTTTTGCCACAGCTTTAATTACCATGAGCTGAATCTACCTCTAATCAACAAGCCTGGGCACATTAGCTTATCCATCATGGGTTGACCCAAGGCAGCTCTCTCAAGATCAGTCCAGAGTCAACACTCGCCTCCTGTCAGGGTGATCAATTTAATATTTATCCCAACACCATGTTACTTAGCTGAGATTAGATTTGACGTTTAGAACACAGATACCCAAACAATATATACTGTTATATTTTACAACATTTTAGCCATAGCATGCTTGCAGCTATCAATACTGCATTTATGGTAACTTACCCCAACATCTTAACAATTCCTATACGTTATTGCAGTCTTACTGGTTAGTTACCAACTTCCAAAAAAAACCAAAACTCCCTCTAACTTGCGCAACTTGCAGTGTACCTGCCCTTTCGTGGTTACTATAGCAAAGCTTACAACCCAATTATTTCTATTCTCCTACTTCCTATTATTATTTCTATAAGCACGCTTGGCAGATGAATTATATTTTACGAAAACTACAGATCCTCCCTGATCACTTCAGGGGTCAGTGTGATGGGGCGTCCATACCACACAGGACTGGAAATTTGTAAGGTGGCCAGATAGGCCTATTAACCCCACTGGCTGCACCTGGAGCAAGAGCCAGGGAGTGGGAATGAATTGCAAGCAGGTTCAGCTGGGCAGGACTAGGCAGGGCCTATAAATCCAGGAAGTTGGCAACAAACAGGGGTAGCTGCTGGGAAAGGGCAGCCACTCCCTGTGAAGAGGGAGAGGGGTTGGGAGTGGTTCACCCAGAGTAAGGAGGGAAACCAGAAGTTGTAGGAAGCAGGCCAGGAAAGGTGCAGTGAGGGCTGGGAGAATGAAGCCCAGAACTGCTGGCCTGAGGGTCCCTGGACTGGAACCGGGAGAGAGGGCAAGCCCAGGTTCCCCTGCCAGCTGCTGAGGGAGTGGCACCTGAGGAGTGAATGGGAAGACTACCTAGGACTGCTGAAGGAAAGACTTTGATACACCCCAGAAAGGGGGACTGGCGAATGACCAGGCTGGAGGGCGGAGTCACAAAGAGGACGCTGCAGGTCCTGAGATGAGAGAATTGCTGCAGACCTGGGAGAGAGACAGTGTGACGGCATGCGAGCACGGGAATTATAGAATCATAGAATATAAGGGTTGGAAGGGACCCCAGAAGGTCATCTAGTCCAACCCCCTGCTCGAAGCAGGACCAATTCCCAATTAAATCATCCCAGCCAGGGCTTTGTCAAGCCTGACCTTAAAAACCTCCAAGGAAGGAGATTCTACCACCTCCCTAGGTAATGCATTCCAGTGTTTCACCACCCTCTTAGTGAAAAAGTTTTTCCTAATATCCAATCTAAACCTCCCCCACTGCAACTTGAGACCATTACTCCTCGTTCTGTCATCTGCTACCATTGAGAACAGTCTAGAGCCATCCTCTTTGGAACCCCCTTTCAGGTAGTTGAAAGCAGCTATCAAATCCCCCCTCATTCTTCTCTTCTGCAGGCTAAACAATCCCAGTTCCCTCAGCCTCTCCTCATAACTCATGTGTTCCAGACCCCTAATCATTTTTGTTGCCCTTCGCTGGACTCTCTCCAATTTATCCACATCCTTCTTGTAGTGTGGGGCCCAAAACTGAACACAGCACTCCAGATGAGGCCTCACCAATGTCGAATAGAGGGGAACGATCACATCCCTCGATCTGCTCGCTATGCCCCTACTTATACATCCCAAAATGCCATTGGCCTTCTTGGCAACAAGGGCACACTGCTGACTCATATCCAGCTTCTCGTCCACTGTCACCCCTAGGTCCTTTTCCGCAGAACTGCTGCCTAGACATTCGGTCCCTAGTCTGTAGCTGTGCATTGGGTTCTTCCATCCTAAGTGCAGGACCCTGCACTTATCCTTATTGAACCTCATCAGATTTCTTTTGGCCCAATCCTCCAATTTGTCTAGGTCCTTCTGTATTCTATCCCTCCCCTCCAGCGTATCTACCACTCCTCCCAGTTTAGTATCATCCGCAAATTTGCTGAGAGTGCAATCCACACCATCCTCCAGATCATTTATGAAGATATTGAACAAAACCGGCCCCAGGACCGACCCTTGGGGCACTCCACTTGATACCGGCTGCCAACTAGACATGGAGCCATTGATAACTACCTGTTGAGCCCGACAATCTAGCCAGCTTTCTACCCACCTTATAGTGCATTCATCCAGCCCATACTTCCTTAACTTGCTGACAAGAAAACTGTGGGAGATCGTGTCAAAAGCTTTGCTAAAGTCAAGAAACAATACATCCACTGCTTTCCCTTCATCCACAGAACCAGTAATCTCATCATAAAAGTCGATTAGATTAGTCAGGCATGACCTTCCCTTGGTGAATCCATGCTGGCTGTTCCTGATCACTTTCCTCTCATGCAAGTGCTTCAGGATTGATTCTTTGAGGACCTGCTCCATGATTTTTCCAGGGACTGAGGTGAGGCTGACTGGCCTGTAGTTCCCAGGATCCTCCTTCTTCCCTTTTTTGAAAGATTGGCACTACATTAGCCTTTTTCCAGTCATCCGGGACTTCCCCCGTTCGCCACGAGTTTTCAAAGATAATGGCCAATGGGAAGGGGCGTCGACCTTGAGAGCTAATCCCCAGCGTGACCAGGAGGGGGCACCAGACAAGCGGCAAGGGGAGCACCCCTTGACAATCAACACCAGCAACAACAGCTGCCAATCAGAACTGGGCCGAGTCCCGCTGCCCAGCAACGCACAGACCAGCCCTTCCAGGCCCTGGAGCTCCCTCCCGCCGAGCAGCAAACGCTTTGTTCTCCAGGAGCCGTAATGAGCTCCAGGTGGCAAACTGAGATGACGACCGGGTGGAACATCCCTGACTGGCAGCTGCACAGCACAGAACTCGAACGGGCTGACTCCATGGGCGCCGAACAGGCAACCCACCCAAGCCCACAGGAAGCCCATGACACTTGGCCAACCTCTAAGGCTTTGCCTAAACAGAGGATTTGCTTCAGTTGCTGCCATGGAGACAGCTCCGCCCTCTCACCCAGGCAGAGCTCACTCCTGCTTGACACCGAGGTCAACTGCAGGTTGCTGCAGAGCAGCTGCACAGATGGCCGGCCCTGAGCGTGTGCAATGTGACTGAAGGAAACGCAAAGCGAAGCCAATGCCAGCCCAGCCCAGCCCAAAAGCCACCATGCAGACGCTGCCCCTGGTGGCTGGGTACAATAAACCCACATGCACACATCTAATAACCACACTCGCAGTAAGTTATGGCATCCGCCACTCTCAACAGGAGCCCGGCTCAGCTGGACGTCATAAAATCATAGAGTATCCGGGTTGGAAGGGACCTCAGGAGGTATCTAGTCCAACCCCCTGCTCAAAGCAGGACCAATCCCCAACTAAATCATCCCAGCCAGGGCTTGGTCAAGCCTGACCTTAAACACCTGTAAGGAAGGAGATTCCACCACCTCCCTAGGTAACGCATTCCAGTGCCTCACCACCCTCCTAGTGAAATCGTGTTTCCTGATATCCAACCTAGACCTCCCCCACTGCAACTTGAGACTGTTACTTTCCTCCCCACATCACCTCCCCACGGCCGAGCCAGTACGAGCCACGCTGAGCTGGGCTTGGATTTAATCTTGGCCGACTCTGTGCAACCCCAGCCCGCAATTTGTGTCTTCCCTGAGTCCTCCCTCTGGTCCCGTCCCCGTGCGACGGGCCCCTGTGTCTAGAGCTCAGGAAGGGTGGTCTCCTTTTGCAGGCACTGAACAGGGACTCTGAAGATCTAAGCTGACTCCCCGCAGACTCCTTGTGTGACCCTGGCCACGTCCTTGTGTCTCCCGGTGCCTCAGTTCCCCTCTGTAACATGGGGACCACAGCACTGCCTTCCCTCACTGGAGAGTTGGGGCCACAAATCCAGTAACAAGGGTGAGGAGCTCAGAACTATGGCTGGGTCATATAAGTACCTGGAGAGAGATGGAAGGTCCGCAGCTGATTACAGAGAGCCTAGGCGGGTGGATTTCTGGCCCAGTCCGCATTGGCTGATGGCATTAAGCTATTACTGTCCTTGCATACCCTCAATAGAGCCGTGACCTCATTGAGGGCAGGAGCTGCCCAAATGGGCCTCACAAGGCCGATTTAGGTCACCTGACCAGCCTCACAAGGCCAATTTAGGTCACCTGACCAGCCAGAGAGAGAGAAAAAAATTACTTCTAACATACCCTTGGACTTCAGACACTGGGCAGCCCACCTGTCCCCATGCCCCGCAAACAAGGACAGCTCCCTGGCTTGCCAGCATCCTCTGGGAAGAGAGCCAGGAAACTGGATTTAATGAATGGGGATTTCACAGGCACCTGTCCCCCTGAACAGTACCCACACCCCAGCTGAGAGGGGAGAGGGCCCAGTGCCTGGCGCTGCCGGGGAACTCTGGCCCAGGGCATCAGGGCAAACCGCACCTCTGAGGGAGAGAGGCCTGGGTCTTCTGAGTGCCCTGAGATTTGAACCATGGTTGCAGGGGGCCCTGGGGGTTCACCCCAGGGAGGGTTCACCGGGCTAGGGTCACCTTAAACCCGGCCAGACGGCTGATCTCGGGGCTGGATCAGGACGTCCAACTCCCCCCCGGCCGGGTGTCCCCAGGGTGACTCTAACTAAGCCCCGATTGGCTGAGCCACATGGGAGTTTCCCAACACACCTCTCCCGGCCCGAGACGGCCCGGGGCAGCGGGGCCCCTTCAGCCAGGACTGGTCCCGGGAGAGGGGCGCGGTCGGGGCAGAGCCAGCGGCTTCCCCGGGGGCTGGGCCAGGAGCTGCCCGGGGCAGGGACGCCTGGAGACCGGCCCCGGGCCAGTGTTCGCCCCATGTCCCAGCGAGGGGGCTCCCGGCCGGGACCCGAGTCCCCGCCTGGGGTCTCTCCGCTGAGCGCCCCGCGGGACCGGGCAGCGCCCTCCGCAGCCCCCGCCTGCCGCCCATGCCCCGGCCCTGTCCCCGCAGCGCCCGGCCCCATGGACCGGCCCGGCCCGGGCTCGGGCAGCAGCTTCCCGGCGCTGATCCGCAAGAAGCGGGACGGGGAGACGCTGCGGGATGAGGAGATTCGCCACTTCGTCCGGGCCGTGACCCGCGGGGGGCTCCAAGAGGGGCAGATGGGTGAGATGGGCCGGGCACCCCCAGAGCCGACCCGGGGACCTCGGCGGGGGCGGGCGCGAGGGTCCCGGGGGGGTGGTCCCAGGGGGGTACTTCCTGGGGAGATGGGGAGCCCAGGGGGCAGGGGGGTCCGGGGGCGATGGGGAACAGGGGTTAGGTCCTGGGGGGATGGAGGACCCAGGGGGAAGGCAGGTCCTGGGGGTGGGGGATGCAGGGGGCAGGTGGATTCTGGAGAGATGGGGATTAGGTCCTGGGGGGATGAGGAACAGAGCAGGCAGGCAAGTCCAGAGGGGAGGGAGACAGGGGTTAGGTCTTGAGGGTATGGGGGACCCAGGGGGCACGCGGGTCCTTGGAGGGATGGGGAACAGGAGTTAGGTCCTGGGGGTGGGGGATGCAGGGAGCAGGTGGGTCCTGGAGAGATGGGGATTAGGTCTTGGGGGGACAGGGGACACAGGGGGCAGGCAGGTCCCTGGCAGGATGGGGACCAGGGGTCTCTGCTCTGAGCTGAGAAATGGGCTCCCAGACTGAGTTGGACGTGGATCCTAGGGGAGCCCCGTCTGCTTTGGCCCCGACGCAGCGATGGGCTGGTTCTGCCCAGGACAGGAGGCCCTAAAATGCCTGGAGTTAATTGCTCCCCTGGGTGGACTCCCGCCCATCCCCTCCTCTCCCCACAACACACCCCAGCCTGCCCATTCCCAGACCTGTGCGACCCTGGACCATCACACCCTGCCCAGTTCCCATCAGTGCAGGTACTGCGCATCCCCCCGAGCTCTGCCTCCAACCCCCGGTACTCAGCCCTGGCTCTGTCCCCCAGGGGCCATGCTGATGGCCATCCGGCTGCGGGGCATGGATCCGGACGAGACGCTGACTCTGACCCGGGAGATGGTGGTGTCGGGAAGGGTCCTGGAGTGGCCTGACAGCTGGCAGAGGCTCCTGGTTGACAAACACTCCACAGGGGGCGTGGGAGACAAGGTCAGCCTGCCCCTGGCCCCGGCCCTGGCTGCCTGCGGCTGCAAGGTGAGTGCCAGGGCCCAGCAGCCTCTGCTCCCTGCGCAGAGGCCCGAGTGGGGCCCAGGGGTTCATGGCAACCCCACGCGCCTGCCCGGGTCCCCATAGCCATGCCTAGAAGGGTGGAGTTGAAGATGGGTGTGCTAGGAACCCGGAGAGGCCTGTGTCTCTCAGCAGGTGGGGCTGGCAGCGTGATAGTGGGTACACCCAGGTGCCCTGCTGCTGGCCTGGGTCTGCCATTGTACAACTGCCAGCAGAGATGGGTGCCCTGGCAGAGCCTCTGCCCGGTGTGCGTTCCCTTTGGCACCAAGGAAAGGGGCTCATCCCTCCCCATCTCTCCTGCCCGGCTGCCTCTCACCAGGGCCTGTGGCTTTTTCCTCCCCTGCCAGGTGCCCATGATCAGTGGCCGGGGTCTGGGCCATACCGGGGGCACGCTGGACAAGCTGGAGTCCGTGCCAGGGTTCAACATCTCTCAGAGCTCCGAGCAGGTGAGGGGGCCGCGGCAGGGGCTGAGTCCGTGCCAGGGGAGGGAGACCCGAGGGCCTGCCTGGTATTGTGCTGCCCCCAATCCGGTGCCCCGTGCCTCTGGGACAATGGGAGGGGGCACAGAGCAAGCATCCATAGGGGCTCAGCCCATGAAAGGGGTGTCTGATGGAGGCAGGGGGAGACCTGAGCCGGGGGAGAGCCAGTCAGTGCCTTGGTGCTCCCCTCATCCAGGCTTCTCACTGAGCCCCTCAGACAGCTGGGCATCCTGCGCCCAGTGCCTCTGCCCATCACCAGGGGCAGGCATCTGGGCTCTGCCCACCTCCTGGCACTTGGCTGTTGCCCAGAAAGGGCCCTGCTGGGGTAACTGGCCGCACCTGGCTTTGGGGGGTGCATGGGGTCACACACTGACAGCCCCTCCCCACTGCTGCAGATGAGGAGCATCCTGGAATGTGTGGGGTGCTGCATTGTGGGGCAAAGCGAGGATCTGGTCCCAGCAGACAAGGTGCTCTACGGCCTGCGGGACGTCACGGCCACCATCGACAGCCTGCCCCTCATCACAGGTACCACAGCAACTGCCCCCACCCTGACGCCTGGCTGCCTCCCCCGGGGCCTTTGCAGGGGGCAGAGGAAAGTGGGGTGGCACTGATGGGGCAGGCGTCCCTGGAATCTACACTGTGGCTGCCCCCTTGGGGTGGCAGAGCCCGCAAGGCGCAGTGGGAGCCAGCGCTCTTCACCCAGTCAGCGATGTCTGAGATCCAGGGGGGACTGGGAATGGTGAGGACCGTGGGGGGCCCAGGAGGCTGCCCGTTGGGCTGGGAGACCCACGTTCAGAGAGAAGAGAGCTGACCTCTCACCCCAAAGTCCAGCCCCCACCAGCCCTGGTGTGAACTCCTTCCCCTTGGGCTGGCTCAGAGCAAAGAGCTCACCCCTTGTGCCGTGCATGGCGTCACTGCCCAGCAGCGGGTCGGCCAGGGGACTCGCAGGAGGGGAGACGGTCGGTGGGAGCCAGAGAGCAGAAATCAAGGCAGGGCATGGCAGCAGTCCCCGGGGCAGCAGCGCCCTGCCCCAGCAATGGAGGTGCCCAGGCCTCCCCATCTCTGAGCCGGCCTCCCCCTGACTCTGCAGCTTCCATTCTGAGCAAGAAGGCAGCAGAGAAGGTCTCGGCCCTGGTGCTGGACGTGAAGTTTGGCAGCGCTGCCCTCTACACCAGCCTGGAGAGCGCCCGGACCCTGGCCCAGAGCCTGGTGAACACCCAGACCCGCCAACCCTGGGACAGGGGGCACAGCCATCCCCACCCACCCCAGGAGCCCCGAGTGGCCTGACCTCCTCCCTACTCTGCTTGCAGGCGCCTCCTGTCCGCCCACAATCCCTATGCTGACTGGCCTCCCCGGCCCTCTCCCTATGGGGCTAGAGGCCTCCTACAGGTCCCTGACACCGGGAGCCGTGCCCCGTTCCCATACCTGTGCTCTGGCACAAAGGGAGCTGGGACGTGTCCGTCACTCCAAGACAACCCCCAGAGAAAGGTCTGTTCTTCCTGGGGAGCCGAGTCTGCCATGTGCAGCAGGACGGCAGGGTGAGGCCAGGCCAGGCAGGGCAGGAAGGGAGGGGTGCTGGGACCCTCAGCCAGCCACACGGTCTGCAGCCCCTGTGAGATGGTGATGCAGGGTGAGAGCTGCCCCCCGTCCCCTGGGGAGACGCCAGGCTCCTGTCCCCAGGCCCAGCTGTCCCAAACACTCTCGGCCCCTCCCTCCCATCCCTGCAGGTGTCGGTGGGCAGCCAGCTGGGGATCTGCACGGTGGCCATGCTCAGCAAGATGGATGGGCCTCTTGGGCAGCGCGTGGGCCACTCCCTGGAGGTGCTGGAGGCCCTGCAGTGCCTGGAGGGCCAGGGGCCGGCGGATCTGCACCAGCTGGTCACCACGCTAGGTGTGGGGAGCTCAGGAATTGCAGTGCTGGGGGAGACGACAGCTGCCCGAGGGTTAATGCCATGAACATGGGCGGCAGGTGACCCGGGGGCTTTGGGAGGCTAGCTCTTAGCTGGACCGCCCCATCTGCCCAGGGGCCCCATACCTCCCACCCTCCTTCCCCCACCGGAGCCCAGACCCCCCCCACCAGCCCCGGGCCACCCGAATACTCCCCACTCCCCTCAGCCCTGAATCCCCAGGCAGGTAAGCAGCTGAGCGCGGCCCCCAGCACGGCAGGCAGTGCAGCTCCAGCCCCCGAAGGCCAGGCAGGCGGGCAGCTCGAGCCCTGGCTCCAGCCACCCAGAATCCCTGGCTGCAGGCTGGCCCCCACTAACCCCAACCCCAGCCGGGGCAAGGATGCCGGAGCCCTCCCAAAAGGTGGGGGTGAAAGCAGCCCCCTGCCTGCCCCCAGCTGCCTGCCCAGCTCTCCCCCAGCGCAGCTCTCCCCGACCCGGCTCCAGCTGGGGGGGCCCTTGGAGCCACAGCCCAGCCATGACAAGAGCCGGGCAGGCAATTGTGGGGAGCCTTGGCAGACCCTGTACCTGCCCGTAGTGCGGGGGGCCCAAGCAGCCCCAGGCCCATGCCCCTGCCCCCCCACATGCCCCACACCCAGGGCCGTGCGGCTCTTATCTGGGTCAGACTGCGGCTCCGAGGCCCCCCCACAGCCGGAGCCAGGTCAGTGAGACGCGCGGGCCGTGTGAGGAGCCGACGTGGAGGCGCTCGAGTGAACCTCCACACAAAGCGGCCACCTCCTAGCGCCAGCCCTTTGTCCCCTCCTGCCCCTGGCCAGGCTACAGTCATATCCCCCCGCACCCGTGAGGAGAAGTGGGGGGCGGAGGCCAGTAGCTGAGAGCGGCTATGGCCATTGGGCTCCCCGTCACAGCACGGTGACTGGGTGGAACGGGGCCCGTGGGCAAGCCTGGGGGCAGGGCGTGTCGGGGACGACGGGACGAGGAGCAGCACCTTGGGGCAGAGGGGCGGGAGGGGGCTGCGGGAGGGAGGGGGGTCTCCGTGGGTAGGAGCGAGACCCCAGCCCCTCTCTCCCTGCGCAGGGGGCTGTCTGCTATGGCAGTGCGGGGAGGCCGGCTCGGTGGGGCAGGGCGCTGCCCGCATCGCAGCCACGCTGGCGGATGGCTCGGCGCTGGGGAAGTTCCAGGCCATGCTGCAGGCCCAGGGAGTGGAGGCCGGCGTGGCCCGGGCCCTGTGCACAGGAACGGAGGAGCAGCGCTACCAGGTGCTCGGCAGGGCTCGGGCCCAGGAGGAGCTGCCCGCTGCCCAGGACGGTAAGCAGGGGCGGGCAACGAGGGTGGGGCAGCCCCAGCCTGCAGGAGGAGCTGCTCTCTGCCCCTCATCGCAATAGGAACCAAGGGAGCCGGTGCTGGGGAGAGGGGCCCAGGCTAGTGCCCCCTGCCCGGGCCCAGAGGGACACCCTTGGGCAAGAGGGGAGGGCAGGCCAGTGGGATAGGCAGCTTGTGCTGCCCCCCGCACCTCCATGTCCCCAGATTCCCGCCACCATCCCCACATCTGTGCTCCCTGTGACCCCGGCTCGCAGGCTGGTCTGGTGCCTCAGTAACTGCTGGCCCGTCTCCGCCCTTCTCCCCAGGCACAGTGCAGCGGGTCGAGGCCCTGCCCATCGCCCTGGTGCTGCATGAGCTGGGCGCCGGCCGCACCCAGAAGGGGCAGCCCATCAACCACCTTGTGGGGGCCGAGCTGCTGGTGACGGTGGGGCAGCGCGTGGCTAAAGGTAAGAGCCAAGCGCGCCCCGCCCAGGGCGCCAACATGCAGGGCTCTCCAACCACCCCCTGCTCTGCGCTGCCTGCCCTGGGGTCTGCTGCTGGGGCCAGACAAGGGGGCAGAGTCCGGCCAGGACTTCTGTCTATCTTAGGGTTTTATTCCGCTGCCCATTCCCATGGTATCTGACCTGCTCTGGGGCACCCATCCCGAGCTGCGCCCAAGTGCCCTTTGCCTGGCAGTTATTCTGCAGCTGGCAATGCCAGTTCAGTAGTCCAGAGCCTGGGGGCTCACTTGGGTTCCCTTTGCCTGGGTGTAGGTGGCACTTCTGGACTGAGGGCCCCTGGGCTGGAGACTGGCTTGAGGAGGGGAGAGACACCCGGGCACTACCCCCTACCAAACTGCAAACGGGGTAACTGGCTGGGATTAGAGCAGGTGGAGGGAGTGGTAGGGACTCGTGAGGAGGGGTGCCCACTTGGAGAGCCCCAGCCCATGACTTCTGAGACCCCAAGAAGACCTGGGACGCGCCTGCCTCCCCTCCCTTGGGTTAGGAACCAGTTGGTTCTACTTTGGGTCCTGTTTTGATCCCATCTCTGCCCAGGAAACGAGGCCCTTGCTGCCCATCCCAGCCCCGGCAGGTGCACCCCAAGAGCCCCGCTCCCTCCCAGTGCTGTCCTTCCCCACGCCCAGCAGGGGGTGACAAGTGTCTCAGCCCCTGCCCCCCATCTCTGTAGGTTCACCCTGGATCCGGATTCACTACGACACCCCGGAGCTCAGCAACGATCAGAGACAGACCCTGCAGGAGGCGCTGGTCCTGGCAGGCTCGGAGCCCTTCCTGCCCAGCTGCAAGGTCGCAGAGGTTGTCCTGCCACAGGGCAGCCGGACACTGGAGGAGCTGACAGAGGAGCAGGGCTTGGGGAGCAGCCAGGAACTGCTCTGCTCCGCCTGAAGGGAGGGATCCCCAGCCGCTGCCCCCATGGACCCTCTGACTCCTGGACAGTGCAACTCGCCACCACCCTTCAGCCCCACGGCCAGCCCCTGCCAGCATTAACGACTGGGCAATAAAGCGTCTTGCTCTGCTACCCCCTAGTGGCCATTTGTGGTAACAGCCTGTCCCTCCCCCTCTGCTGCACTGCAGCCAGATGGTTTGGGCTGGGCCAGACACTTGGCTCTAGGGGTGCTGCCGCCTAGAACGACCCAGCCCGCCCGTCCTGTCACTGGCACCCTCGGGTGTCTGCCTTGCCACCACGATTCAGGCAGGCCGCTCACGTCAGGCTGCCGCAAGCTGCTGTTCTGCCCTCGCCCCCCGTGGGGACAAAGCGACTCCATTCGACACCTTCCTCGACCGCGGGCGGCCTGCACTGGGGTGTTCAACGGGCCACTCCTGGCAAGGGCCCACCCCAGGTCTCTCGACGTGCATGCAGCCCTCCCACTAGGGGTCACGTGCTGGGGCTGGATCGGGCACCCCCAAGTTTGGGGGAGCCATGGGGGGGCATCCCCAGCCAGGGCTGCCCCCCATGCCCAACAAAGCCCCCTGGCTGGGGAGGGGCTCTGCAGGGGCATGGGAGACACGCCCAGCAGGGAGCTCTGCAGGAGGGGGGTGTGGGGGACACCCCCAGATGGGGGTGCTGTGCGGGAAGGGGGCACCAATTGGGGGGTTCTGTTGGGGGAGGGTGGAACCCCCAATCTGGGGGCTCTGCAGGAGGGAGGGGACACCCCCAGATGGGGGTTCATAGAATCATAGAAGGTCAGGGTTGGAAGAGACCTTGGAAGGGACCTCAGGAGGTCATCTAATCTAACCCCCTGCTTGAAGCAGGACCAATCCCCAGTTTTTGCCCCAGATCCTTAAATGGCCCCCTCAAGGTTTGAACTCGCAACCCTGGGTTTAGCAGGCCAATGCTCAAAGCACTGAGCTACCCCCCCCCCCGGGTTCTGCGGGGGGAGGGACACCCCTAGATGGGGGTTCTGTGTGGGGAGGGGGGAATTGGGGAGCACCGGGGGGGAGGGGGACACCCCCAGTACAGGGTTCTGTCGGGGGAGGGGGTCGAGCCCTCGCAGCCCCGCGCGCGCCCAGCGCTGTGCGGGCAGCGCCCCCTGCTGCCGGCAGCCGGGTATTACACATGAGCCGCGGAGCCCAGAGCGCAGGCGCAGCGTTAGCGTCCGGGCGGGGCCCGAGTGCCCGCGCTCTGAGAAGGGGAGGGGGCTGTACAACCACGCATGCGTTGGGCGGGGCCCTGGGTGCGCGTGTTGGCGTTGGGGGATTCGCCACGGCACTTCCTGGTTTGGGCGCGCCCCGCCCCGGCGCGCGCTCGGAGCGAATCTGCCGGTGGAGAGAGAGCACGGCGCTGCCGCCAGGTGGGAGGAGGGAGCTCGGCGCCGGGCTGGCGGGGGCTGCGGGTCGGGAGTGGGGGGCACCGGCAGAGCTGGGGGGGCTGGGCTAGCGGGGGGCTGCGGGTCGGGAGTGGGGGGCACCGGCAGAGCTGGGGGGGCCGGGCTAGCGGGGGGCTGCGGGTCGGGAGTGGGGGGCACTGGCAGGGCTGGGCTAGCGGGGGGCTGCGGGTCGGGAGTGGGGGGCACCGGCAGAGCTGGGGGGGCTGGGCTGGGCTAGCGGGGGGCTGCGGGTCGGGAGTGGGGGGCACTGGCAGAGCTGGGGGGGCCGGGCTAGCGGGGGGATGCGGGTCGGGAGTGGGGGGCACTGGCAGGGCTGGGCTGGCCGGGGGCTGCGGGTCGGGAGTGGGGGGCACCGGCAGAGCTGGGCTGGCGGGGGGCTGTGGGTCGGGAGCGAGGGGCACCGGCAGAGCTGGGGGAGTGTGGGGCTGGCGTACCAGGGGGCTGTGGGGCATCGGCAGCGCTGGGGGGAGCCCAGTGCTGCAGTGGGAGGGGCGTGGCTGGAAGGCTGGAGCCAGGTCTATCCGCACAGAGCCGAGGGAGGTGAGGGTCGCCCCATGGTCCAGGAGCCTCTAGCCTGAGCTCCAGCGTTACCAGGCTTCTGCTGCCATGCGGGTCTAAAGTCGGTTGTTTCTCCCATCTCTGTTCTGGCTTCCCACGATCTCCCCGGGCCTGGCCCGCAGGCCGCCCACAATTCCCGCAGTGCAGAATGCTACGGATGAGCCCAGCCCAAAACACTCGTTACTTGAGGCTTTTTCGTCCTTTCAGCTTTGCCCAGGATGTTTCAGACCCTCCCGCTCCGGAGCCGCTGGCCCTTTGCCCCATGTGGTGCCCAGCAGCTCAGCCTCCAGGGGAAATCCTGGGCTTTCCGGGAACGTGCCCAGAGACGCCCTCCAGCCGGCTGCGCCAGGTGGTTTGAATCGACAGCCCATAAAACAGTCTGGCCGTCACCCTGCTTAAAAGCCTGGGAAGTTGGCAGTAGCGGGTACACCAAGCCTGCAAGGTGGTTCCCAGGTGCAGCAGCAGGGACTCAGCAGCAAAGGTGGGCAGGTCAGACCCTTTCCTGGAACAGGGTCACCAGGAGACTGTTCGCCCAGGGGCCCCCGTCGACCGGCGGCTCCGCCACACGGATACAGCTGAGGACTCGGCTGCTCATCACCTGCCTCTTTGGGGGGGCAGTCCTGGGTGCGTGGCTCTACATCCGCTCTGAAAAGGAACGGCAGCAGAAGCTGCAGCGCATCCAGGAGCTGAAGAAGCTGGCCATCGGCCAGGGGGACTTCCACCTGGTGGACCACACCGGGCAGCCCCGCTCCAAGGCCGATTTCTTGGGGCAGTGGGTGCTGCTCTACTTCGGCTTCACCCACTGTCCAGACATCTGCCCCGAGGAGCTGGAGAAGATGAGCCAGGTGGTGCAGCTGCTGGACCAGGAGCCACAGCTGCCCCGGGTGCAGCCGGTCTTCATTACGGTGGACCCCGAACGGGACAATGTGGCCGCTGTGGCCAAGTACGTGAAGGAGTTCCACCCGCGCCTGCTGGGGCTGACTGGCAGCCCGGAGCACGTGCGGGAGGCTGGCAGGGCCTATCGTGTGTACTATAGCGCCGGGCCCAGGGACGAGGACAATGACTACATTGTTGACCACACGGTGATCATCTACCTGCTCAGCCCCGACGGGCTCTTCCTGGACTACTACAACCAGAGCAAGAGTGAGGCGCAGATCGTCCAGAGCATCAAGGGGCACATGGAGACCTACCAGACGCTCTTCAGCTGAGCACCACACGGCAATAAACGCCCTGCTTGCAGCTAGGGCAGAATGACGGGGCCTGATCTCCTTTCTGTAGCCCAGCACTGCTGCTCCATGCTGAGCGTTGTGAAACAGGCAGCAGGGAAGGGGCCTTCTGCAACTGCAGGGGCTCGGCTCCTCCAGGGCCCCTTCCCTTACAGCCACAGGGGCTCATCTCCTGTGCCAGGTGGGGAGGACCCCCTACAGCCGTAGGGGCTCGGTTCCTCCTGGGCCCAGTGGCCAGGATCCTTCCCCTACAGCCGCAGGGGCTTGTCTCCTCCTGGGCCAGGTGGGCAGGACACAGACAGACACACACACCCCTGCAGCCCCAGGACCCCCTCCCCTTACAGCCACAGGAGCTCCTCTCCTCCTGGGCCAGCTGGGCAGGATCCCCCTGGAGCTGCACAGTGAGTGCTGTTCTCAAAACTGGCTGGACCAGGCCTGTCACCATCAGACCCAGCTGCTGTTTTGCAGCTCCCAGCCCTGCTTGTGGTGCTATCATTAATCCTTAGCACAGGCAGAGCAGCCAAAATCCCTGAGCCTCCTAGAAAAGAGAACAGCGTGAGGGGCGCGGGAGCGGTTGTGGGTGATGGCGTGCTGGCAACAGCAGGGCAGCTGTCCTGTATGTTGTGGGTGTTGGCTTGATGCAGCACCATGTGCCGGAAGCCGCAGGCGGGATGGTGGAGGGAGGTGGAAGCTGCACTGAACCTAAGGATTATTCAAAGCCATGCTGGATGGATATTGGAGGGGGGGGTGTATTTCCCACCAAGTCTCCTGGGAGGAGCTGGCTGGTCTGTGGGGCTCAGCCCACCCTGGGGAGCCAGGTCTCCTGCTGTCGAATCCGCACCCTGCAGCTCTAATGCCACCCCTTAAAGGACTTTGCTCCTTCCACTAGGCCAGTTTGCAGCAGGTCCCCCCACCACCCCCAGGCAGGCAGGCTCAGGCAGCACGTTGTATTTATGGAGCCTGTGCGCTCATGTGGCGGGGAGAAGAGGCAGAGCAGCATGGGCCACACGCTCAGTCCATGCTGCGCCTGCCCCTACTTGGAACATTGGTTGCCCCATCTCAACAAAGCTCTTAGAGTGGGAAATGGTAGAGAGCAGAGCAACACAAATGGTTAGGGGGCTGGAACAGCTTCCATCTGAGGAGATTAGAAAGACGGACTGGTCAACTTGGAAAAGAGACAACTAAGGGGGTATATAATAGAGGCCTGTAAAATCATGGAGGATGTGGAGAAAGTGAACCAGGCAGTGTTGTTTACCCCTTCACACAGCACATGGTCCAGGGGTCACCCAATTACATTAACAGGCAGCAGGGTTAAAACAAACAAAGGGAAGTATTTCTTCACACAATGCCCAGGCCCCCTTGGAATGCATTGCCAGGGGATGCTGTGACAGCTGAAAGTAGAACTGAGTTTCACAAAGAATTAAGTAAATTCCTGGAGGACAGCTCAGCAGTGGTTATTAGCCAAGCTGGTCAGGGACAGCCCCATGCTCTGGGTGGCCCTTACCTCTGACTGTCAAAAGCTGGGACAGGACAGGGTCTGGATCACACGATAAATGGCCCTGTTCCGTTCATCCCCTCAGAAGCCTCTGGCACTGTCAAGATGACAGGACGTTGGGCCGGCTGGCCAGGGGGTCTGATCCCATTCTTATGGCTGCCACAAGGGTTGTGGAGCAGGGGCTGCCCATGCTGGCAGCTGAGGAAGGAATCACTCCAGGCAGAGCCATGTTTTTCTTTAACAGTTACATGCTGGGGGACTGGGGGGAGGGAATAGGAAGGATAAGACAGGATCCTCCACACCCAGCCTGTGAGCATTTGGGGTCAAAAGCTGGGCCCACCTTGGGAATGGGGAGGGCATAGCTTGTTTATACGCCCTGAGCCTGAACCTGCCCTGCTCCTCACCTGGCGGCCCAATCCCCCCCATTCACAGGGAAGGCACTTCCCAAGACCATACCCATGATTTATTACTGCACAGGCTGTGCCAATGGAAAGAGGCAGAGCAAAGGGAGAAGAAGAGGGGCCCACCCCACATGAGGAGGGGCTGGGCCCACAGAAGACAGCTGAGGCAGCGAAAGGGACAGGCTGTACAGGGCATGCTGCCGGAGCTCAGTATATACACAGGGAATAGGCAGGGCGCTAGGAACGCAGCAGCCCTGGGGGTGCCATGCACCCCAGAAACCCACAGGCGCTCTCAGTTTGACACAGAGGGGGCCATGTAGGTGTGGAATCGCTCGTGCGCTCGCTCTTGGGTCAGGAGTCGCAGCCTCATGGTGTCCACCGCCTCCTCCAGGCCCGGCTGCTGGCTGATTTCCACCGTGTAGTCGTTGGCCTGTAAGGGGGCAACAGCAGGGTTAGGGGACCGGCTAGGACTGGGATCCAGAAGTGGGGGCATGGGCCTGTTGCTGGGGCACACCACTGATGAGGGGGCACAGGTCAGGGCCTGCAGAGGGGCACATGGGAGCAGCAATGCAGGTGCATGGAGTGGCCCTGGGGAGTTGCGCTGAGAGCCAAGGGTAGAGGGCAGCAGCCTGCATGGGAGTTCCAACCGCAGGCAACTCTTGCAGGGGGGAGGCCGGCCACCCGCACAACCCACAGCAGGGTGGAGGGGCTGATTGCTGTCCATGGGGAATAGGGCACTCCGCCTAGCCCAGACACTCACCAGCTGTAGCGAGGCCAGCATGGAGCGACACACCTCGAAGGCCGGCTTCCCTGCCACCAGGCTGGCGAAAGAGTGCCACTCACCCACCCGCCCACAGCTCGCCGCCAGCTGGTCCCCATAGCTGTGGATGTCGAAGGCGGCTCGCTCCTCCTGCATGGGAAAGGGGGAGTTAGACGCTGTGCCCAGCACTGAGGGGCCAGGCCAAGCCCCACTCACCCAAGGCCACTAGCAAAAGCTGGCCAACTCCTGGGGGAGCGGGAGGATGACCCAGGCAGCCCCCTGCCCTAAACCACATTACAACTGTCTCTATCCAGGGCTGAGAGGCACCAGAAGAGCTGTGGTGGGAGCCAAGGGCGGGACAGCCAAGGGTTGGGACAGCAGAGCTATGGGGAAAGCCCAGGCTGTGGGTCAGGATTGGGGGCCACTGGCAGCTGGCAGAGGGGGTAGTAACAGTGCTGAGAGCCCCCCAGGCCTGGGCTCCTGCTCTAGGTTATGCCACTGTTCATTCCCCAGGCAGCAGCTAATCAGAGACACGCTCAGCCTGTAGTGCAGTGGGGTGGCAGGGCCTTTAAGTCAACAGGGTGAGAGGAGGTGCCCGCCAGGGACTGGGACCCAGGCCTGGGCTTCCCTGCAGGGAGCAGAGTACCAGGCTGAGAGCTCTGGCCAAATCTGCACAGAGCTGGGGGGGACGGGGACATGCTCTCAAGCCTCACTTCAGCAACACCCTGCATGCCCCACTGCCAGGGGCCCAGCCACCCTCGCTCCTAGCCCTCTGCTGCGCACTCCACCCACCCCTGGGGCTCATCCCTGCAGAGAGCCCAGCCCGTGCTCCACCTGGAGCAGCTCCCCCACAGCCAGGGACAGGTTCCCATGCTCCGGCCTCACCTGCTCCTGCAGCTTGGGTTCCATCTTGTCCTCCCAGTCACGGATGCGCTGGGACAGCACCGTCTCGCGGGCATACTTCTGGGAGTTGGCAATGAACAGCTCCTGGGGACAGAGAGATGGGGGATCGGCGAAAAGGAGGAGGGGGGAAGATTCCAGCATCCGCCCCGGCTGTGCCTCACTCCCAGCTCCCCACTGGCTCAGGGGAACATTGACACGAAGACGTGGGCAGGGGTCACTTGAGCCAGCATTGCCAGACGTGGCTGCTCCCCACACCTAAGGCGGCGCTGGCAGGGGGGCTGCCCCCCAGCTGCAATGGGTGTGGTGGTGCTCACCTCTCAGCGCTGAGGGCTCACCCCAAGGAGCAGCTGGGCAGCTCCCCATCTCTGCTGGAGAGCTCAGGCCTGGCCCTCTAACTGCACGGCCTAGAAATGGGGGAATCAGACAGCTAAGAGGCTGAGAGAATCCAGTGCTGTCTCTGGCCCAGCTGGGTCGAGGCTTTCTGACCTGCTAACAAGCCCAGCCTGCCCCCCGCCATCCCTCTTATTCCTGGGCTAGGAGGGAATGAACATTTACAGGCATCCCTGGAGAGCCACGGCCCTTAGCTGCACCATCAGGAAGGGCACAGCTACCCAGGCAGCAAGAAGGGCCGATGGGCAGGTGGCACTGCAGGGCCAGGCTGAGGCAGAGAGGCCCTGTGCTCTGCCCCAACCGCCCCCAGGGGATGGGTACGTACCACGTTTCTCCTCACCAGCTCCTCATAGCTCAGGGAGTCAGGAATCGCGCAGGGGCCTGAAAGCAAAGGGGAAGCTGTAGCTGAGAGCAGCGCAAGCTGTCACGGGCGCCCTGCCAACCCACTGACAGGGACCGCACTTCCCCAGCGCCATGGGGCTCACTGTCCCCAGAAAGCGCATGGAGCTTGCTACCTGAGCAGCTGGGTATGTGCAAATGTGCACACGCACGTGTTCGGGGTGGGGAGACACACCACTCTCCTAACATAGGCAGGTTTTGATGAACCCAGAGGCCAGATGGGGCCTGGTGCAGCCAAACACATCTCTGGGGCGCTACCAAATTCAAGGCCGTGAAAAACACATCATGGGCCATGAAATCAGACCTCCCCTATGAAATCTAGCTTTGGAGGGGCAGGGCTGGGGGCACCCCCACCCGGGACTCCTACCTTTGGCTCCAGCTGCTGGTCCCCCAGGCTGGGGAGGAATGGGACTCCCCCTGCACAGCCACTCTGGGAGAGGTCGGGGCCGGGGACGTTGAGAGAGATCAGACCCATCTGAAGTGAAGTGAGAGTGGCAATCCCACGACCCCCTTACTACAGTTTTGTGACACCCCTCCCCCAAGACCCCTTTTTGGGTTGGGACCCCCCAGTTACAACACCCTGAAGTTTCAGATGTAAACATCTGAAAATGTGAAATTGACCAATTTTTAAACCCTCTGACCATGAAATTGATTAAAATGGACTGTGAATTTGGTAGGGCTCTAGGCATCTCTAACTTAACTGCAACCCATGGAGCCTACAGGTCCCAGCATGCAGTGCTCCATGTAAGGCGGAGCACTGCATGCTGGGACACGTAGTCCACAGGTGCCCAGCTATGGTAATGCCCGCTCTGTGTTACACATCCTTGCTGTAGCTCCAGGCTCGGGCACGTTGCCACACAGGCCCCTTGGGGTAAATGAGGCTGCACCAGTCTGGGACTACGTTACCCAGGTTGCCCTCGGCCAGCTGCTCCAGGGCCTCTGGGTGGATGTCCTCTTGCTCCAAGAAGTCATCTGCAGAAGGAGAGAGGACTCTGGTCAAAGGTTCGTGGGAAAGTTCCTGCTCGGACATCGAGCCCCGTTTAGCTCTCACGCGCTGAGTGCAGAACCGCTGAGCCAAGGGGAGCAGGGATTGTGGGGAGTCCCTGCAGCCTGCTCTGACCTGGACCCACCCAAGAGAGGACAAAGCCGTCACACAGCAGCTGCCCTGGGCCAGGAAATCCTGCACTGGCTTCCAAGGGGCAGAGCGGGGCACAGAGCCTGCCTGTCTAGCTCAGGTATGGCCCAGGTCAGAGCAGACGCTGTCCGACAGCTGCAACAGCCCCAGCACGAATTCTCACTCCAGTTTCTAGTTGGCCCCAACGTAGCAAATGCCACCCCTCTGATGGGCGCTAACTGGCCCAGACCTCCAGGGCAGGAGTGAGGCACAGTGGCCAGGATCCCATGCCCAGGGTGGCAGTGATGGTGCACAGATTGCCCCAGGCTCTGAGGCTTTCGGGAGTACCTGCCCCCCCGTCGTGGTCCAGGTAGTTGTCCATTCGCTCCTCGTCCACGGCATTCAGCTCCTCCTCGGCCTCCTCCCACAGCTCCTCCTCCTGCAGATGCTTCCCCAGCAGCAGGCCCTGGGAGAGGTAACAGGCCCAGCCGTCACCGCTGGTCTCAATGTGAGTGCCTGCCTACCACCAGCCAGCGGCCGTCCTCGGGATTTACTTCGCCATGACACCCACAGCCCCTGAGCAGTACGTGCCGGGTGGGGCTGCCCACGTGGTCCCTGCCCTGTGGGGAGCACGCCAGGGAAAGGTGCCCTAGCCACTGGCCAATCTCTGTGGCTGCCCAAGTGCCACCCAGCCCCATAGCAGCACGAGTGCTCACAGGAACCTGCCCCTTTCTGCAGGCGGACCAAGGGCACCTCCACATTCACACTCGTGCCCCAGCGTAGCTGCTGCCTCACCGTTCTCCTCTGCAGCTTCCTCTGCACGGCCAGCCGCTCCTTCAGCTGCTTCCAGTACAGAACCTCCAGATCTGCCAAGACACAGTGGGAGCATGAGAACTGCCCTGCCAGGCAGAGACGGACGGAGCCAGGCGGCATGGCTTGGACGCCCGGCACAGCTCCTGCCCGCGGGCTCTAGGCACAGCCCTGGCTTGGCTGTAGTCACAAACTGGCTGGGCTCCACCCCCACCCCCGAGGGAAGAAATAGCTCCAGGACAGGTGCATGCAGCCAGAGCCCTGGGGCGGGAGCTGCTGCCAACCAACTGGGCATGCAGTTCCCATCCCCCTTCAGTGAGACAGCTGGCTGGACATCCCACCCCAAGCAGTTTGGCCCAGCGCTCCCTGGGGTGGGGACGTGCGTGTCCAGGTGGGGAGAGGGCTCGAGGCACATTCTCTCCCTGACCCTCCACCTCACCGGCTGGATCTCCCGCCACGTGGGAGCTGAGGGCTGGTATATGCTAGAAAAGCATGTCGACCGAGCTGCATCACTTGGGGATGTGAAAATCCACATGCCGAAGTGACACAGACCTAAGACCCCGTGTAGGTGGGTTCTTCTGTTGACCTAGCTCCCACCTTTCAAGGAGACAGATTGGCCTGCCAGTTGGGAGAACCCCTCCCGTCGGCATAGCTAATGTCTACACTGCAGTGTGCTTTCCAGTGTAGACAAGCTGGGAGGAATGCTCTGGGGCTGGGACAGCGCTGATGCACTCATTGGTTTCGCTCTGCGAGGCTCCGTGAAAAGCAGGCTCCAGAGGTGTTTGGGTGTAGGAGGGGAGGGGCGTTTAGCGCAAGCAGAGTGGGCAGCGAAGGGAGGTTGCCTCATACGCACATCACCAGCCCCGCTCACCAGCAAACGTGGGCCCTTTCCTCTTGGTTCTTCTGCTGTCAGCTCTGTCGTTCTCTGGGGAGAGACCAGAAATGGGCAACACTAGACAGCTGGGTTCTGCGGGGATAGCCCTGTCAGTCAGACACCAGCCAGCGGATTACTGGGGGCAGGAGTGGGATTAAGGACAGATGTGTGGCTGACCCAGTGCTTCAGGCACCAGCCGAGGATTGGGGTGACCTGGGTTCAAGTCCCTGCTCTTCCAAACTCCCTCTGCCTCCTGGGGTGAGTCACATCGTCTCTGGGTCTCAGTCCCCAGGTGACCAGAAGGGAGGATACCCTGCCAGGCCTCAAGGGGGGTGCGGAGGAGCAATATATTATAGGTGGCAAGGCTCTGATACTACAGCAATAGGGCCCGGATAAGATGGACAAACACATGGATGCCAGATGATGATGCTACCTCCTCTCCAAGAGCCCTGGGGCCATGCAAAGCTCCTTTACCAGCCCTGGTACCACACGACGGTTACACGGTTACCAGAACCTCTCTGGAGAGGCAGAGCAGCCTAAGGAGACCTGCACCACGGGGGGAAGAAGCGGCAAGAGAACCTGATAGAGGGATGCAAACAAGTGGGTTAGGGACGGTCACATCAGACATAGCTCTCTGCGCTCTCATGATACCCGAGCAAAGGGCAGCCACTGATGAGAGGAAACGCCACGTGCCGCGCTCAGTCCTCTCGTAGTAGTGACCTTACTGAACTTAGAAAGGACCTGACGTGTATCTGTAGATGAGAACACCCACAATTCTATTAGGCAGGGAACAACGTATAAGGAATAGAAACCAGAGTAATTGAGAGGTGCTGGGAAGAACCATCCCCTACGGGCAGGGCCCATGAGCAATGCGCCCCTGGCAGCGGAACAGGGCTCCAGAGAATGAATTTTCATTTTTAGGAAGCTTGTGGGCCCTCAGCTTTATAGAGAAAGCCTTGACAATGTGACCCACGCGTAACTGATGCAGCTATATCTGCCTGAGTCTGCAGACAGTCTGAACCAATAGCTCTGCACCATTCTTTCCATTTGACCGACTCTGAATTGTGATGATGACACTTTAAATGTCAGTACCATTAATTATTCCACTGCCGATCATTTCAGCAAGAACGCCCAACTAGTATGGCCTATCCCATGATTTCTAACCCCCTCCCCAGGCTCGCACCTTCTCCCCTGATAATCTCCACAGTACAGTTCTACACTGGGCAATGCAAGAGTCTCTGGTGCGTGTGGACCTGAGGTGGGGGGACAGCCTGAACTAAATGGAATTTGATATCACAATAGGCGGACGTGGCCACTCTGCCTTTCAACCTCCATTGCCTGGCTGGGGAATTCCAGTCTGCTGCGCCGGGCACGGTAGAATTCAGGGCTCATGGCAGAATTTAGGACCAGCTTGCTGCGGAGCACACGGAGCCCTGCTGTGAGCAGCATATTCTGTTCTGGGGTTTCCAGTCCTTCCTGATGCAGCTGGTGCTCGTCACTGGGCTGGATGGAGCCTGGGGCCAGTTCTGTGATCCACGCCAAACAGCAGGCAGGCGACAGGCTGAATACAAGGGCCGCCGAACGGGTGGGGCTGTAGTCCCATGTGACACCGGCAGGACAAGGGGAGTCCCCAGAGAAGGGCCCTGCCAGGGAGCAGGCTGCAGGGGACGGGAGCAGAGCTGGAGCGAAGATACTCACGGGTTGCAGAAAACCACTGCATGAAGTCCTGTAGCTTCCTGGGTGCCCTCCTCTTCCGCTTGCTGCCGGGCACATCGTCCAGGTCACGCGGCACCGTGAAGGGTCTGCCTGGAGCCGGGTGCAGAGAAGGGAATGAGCTGCAGTCACAGTGGGTGGGGAAAGGAAGGAAGCAGCAGGGGGTTCTGCCAGTCTCTGCAGCAGCAGCCACCAGTACCGGTACCAGGGAGATCCCAGGGCAGCTGGGTGGGTGTTAGGAGCCACTGACGCCCAGTCATACAGTCACATGCCTCGGGACTCAGGACAACGCCCGTGAACATAGTCCCTGCCAGATCTACGGGTAGTGATCAATGGCTCCATGTCTAGTTGGCAGCCGGTGTCAAGTGGAGTGCCCCAGGGGTCGGTCCTGGGGCCGGTTTTGTTCAATATCTTCATAAATGATCTGGAGGATGGTGTGGATTGCACTCTCAGCAAATTTGCGGATGATACTAAACTAGGAGGAGTGGTAGATACGCTGGAGGGCAGGGATAGGATACAGAGGGACCTAGACAAATTGGAGGATTGGGCCAAAAGAAATCTGATGAGGTTCAATAAGGATAAGTGCAGGGTCCTGCACTTAGGACGGAAGAACCCAATGCACAGCTACAGACTAGGGACCGAATGGCTAGGCAGCAGTTCTGTGGAAAAGGACCTAGGGGTGACAGTGGACGAGAAGCTGGATATGAGTCAACAGTGTGCCCTTGTTGCCAAGAGGGCCAATGGCATTTTGGGATGTATAAGTAGGGGCATAGCGAGCAGATCGAGGGACGTGATCGTCCCCCTCTATTTGACATTGGTGAGGCCTCATCTGGAGTACTGTGTCCAGTTTTGGGCCCCACACTTCAAGAAGGATGTGGATAAATTGGAGAGAGTCCAGCGAAGGGCAACAAAAATGATTAGGGGTCTGGAACACATGACTTATGAGGAGAGGCTGAGGGAACTGGGATTGTTTAGTCTGCAGAAGAGAAGAATGAGGGGGGATTTGATAGCTGCTTTCAACTACCTGAGAGGTGGTTCCAGAGAGGATGGTTCTAGACTATTCTCAGTGGTGGAAGAGGACAGGACAAGGAGTAATGGTCTCAAGTTGCAGTGGGGGAGGTTTCGGTTGGATATTAGGAAAAACTTTTTCACTAGGAGGGTGGTGAAACACTGGAATGCGTTGCCTAGGGAGGTGGTAGAATCTCCTTCCTTAGAAGTTTTTAAGGTCAGGCTTGACAAAGCCCTGGCTGGGATGATTTAATTGGGTATGGGTCCTGCTTTTGAGCAGGGGGTTGGACTAGATGACCTCCTGAGGTCCCTTCCAACCCTGATACTCTATGATTCTATGATCTGCCTTTCAGTTCAGAGGCACCTCCAAACTCATTGTGGCTCTGTTGCACTGGAAGACGTGCTGCGGGGGCCTGACACCACCCCTCTTCCCAGCACAGAGCAGTGCTGCAAGCGCCTTGGGAGGCAGGTTTGGGACTGCTCAGGAAGGAGGAAGTTCCCTTTGCTTTCCAGCGTCAGGGTGTCAAAGTGCAGCCCATGATATTCGACAGTCTGGACTGCAGCCGCTCCCGCTGTCAGTGCAGGGGCCTTTCCCAGAGAGACCCCCAGGCCCAGCAGGCAATGCAGGCTGGGTGCTCCAGTCCAGGCAGGCAGGAACACATACTCGCTCCTTGTCAAACGGCTCAGCTCAGGACGGGGGCAGCCACATTCACTCCACTAGCCACGCCCATCTAGGGGGAACGGTAGTTTGCTCCATGGACAGCAGGAGGTGCTACGATGGGGGCTTCCCTGCTCACAGCACACGCAGCCCTTCCAGTGGTTCCTGCTTCCTGGAGCTAAACACCCAAGCTAGGATATCATCCCAGGCCCTGCTATGGTCAAGCAGCTGCTAAACCCCGGAGAGCAGCCAGGCCAAGTCACTGGTCAGCTGGCCCCTCGTTACCTTTCTTAAAGGGCTTGTCCTCAGAGTCGTCAAAGGAGTCAAGGCTTCGCCACAGATCCAGCATCTCCTGGCACAGAACATGAGTGAACAGTGAATGGGACAGCTTGATGGCCAGGCTGTCAGTTCCCACTCAATTCCCCGCTGCAGTCCCCCTCCCTGAGCAGGCAGGGAGCATCCGTTGTCACCAAAGCACGGCTTAGGCAGCCAGTTCAGGACTCACAGCGATTAGCTCTAGGGCCTGTGCCCATTGGCAGCTGCTCCCTGGCATACACAGTGCAGTGGGGAAGTTCCCAGATCACCAGCCTCCCCCTGAGTTACTATTTGGGAACTGCTCTCATTCCCAAAGGGACTCTGCTGCCCCTCTGGATGGTCCCTACAGACCTCTCTCACCTTTACGTGGGCGCTGGGCTCCACGGCAGGGGCCCTTCCCCGCAGCATGTACCCCTTGCCCTCGGGCGCACTCTAGCAGGCAGAGAACAAGGCAGTTAGTTTCCTGAAGCATCGTACAGAGGCGAGAGTGATCAGCTGGGCCTGTGGGGACCCCAGGCTGCTGGACAGGAGTGAGTGCAGCAGTCCCACCTCCCCATGCCGCCCCCACGACGACGGCCCTACTCCTACCTTCTGCGGCTGAATGTGCTCGACAGCCGCAGGACTGGTCTCCACGCCCCCTTCTGGGGCATCAGGCAAGAAATCACCTCCTCCTCCTGCATCGTCATCACCACCCTCTGGTGCCACAGCGCCTACCAGAGAGGGGCACAGTCAGTCCCTGAAGAGATGGGTCCCTTTCCATCCATGGGGCCACAACCAGCCTCGGAAGCCATCCATCCTCCGCCCTCCCGAGAGGAAACCTCTCCTTCAATTCTGAAACCCCGGATCTCACACAGCAAACCGGCAGCATCTCTCACCTTCATTTTCAGAGAAGTTCAAGACTGGGACAGGAGTCTCACAGGCACTGACCTCCATGGGCGCGTTTCCAGACCCCAGGGTGGCATTCTGCCCTCCTGACAGGGATGAGGCAGAATCAGGGGAGGGGGGAGACTTGTTAATGATGTCCCCCAAGCATTACCCTGCTGGGATCTCATCCCTTGGCTCCCCGAGGACCCCCCTTGAATAGCTGCTGGTTTGGTGACCAAGGCTCACTCCAGCCTGCCATAAACGAGGCCGGCTTGTATAGCCAGCTTCCCCCATACCCCTCAGGTCGGCCTCTCCGATGGAGGGGAAGCACCTAGCACAGGGCTACAGCCACAACACAGGAGAACCCAGGAGCCCCCCGGAAGGCATCGCTGCCTTTGGGGCGAGCTGCCTCAGCCAATCCCCTTGTCTCTCCCGCCCAGGCCGTGCTGCAGCAAGCCTCTGTCATCGTCCCCACAGCATCCTCGCTGGAGGCAGGTCCAGCCAATGGAGAGTGCTCCAGGCCCTACGCGGGAGTCATGCAGCAGCTAAGCAGCCTACCTGGCCCGTCCCAGGGAACGGAAGGGGACAGGGATGCTGACAGGGCAGGAATGAAGAGCCTCTCCACAGATGTGAGGGGGAGCGGCGAACAGGACAGGGGCTCTGCGGCTCCCACATCCCCTCCCAGGAGGTCTTTGGAGCGGCTCTGGGAAGGTAAGGGGAGATCCCCAGCCCAGCCCTGCACCTGTGGTACTGCCGGGGTCCCCAGCCTGGTGTCTGGCTTGGAAGCACTGTGTAGGTGAGAGGCCCGCCAGCTCCAGCATGAAAGCTCCGCTGGCGTGAGGGGTGCACGTGTTCATGCGGAAATCCTTCCGGCTGGCCAGGATCTCCCCCTTCCGGCTGAGGAGAAGGAGCAGCATTAGAACGGCTCTGACCTAGCACCATCGCTGGTTTCCAGGGCGCAGCCGGAGCGTGGGTTCGTAAAAGGTCACATTGGGTGCTAGGAAGAAGGGAGAGAGACCCAGACCTGGGAGAGACCCACTGGGTCCCATTGAGCCCAGTCACATCCCCAAGCCAGCAATGAATGGGACTTCTGTTGGCTCAGATCCTAGTGAGGGGGCCTACATAAGGGAGACCAAGATCTCCTTGTCTCCAGGCTGGCCATGCCCTTCTAAGCAGCACAGACTGGTGTCACATCCCCCTGTTGTTTAGCCAGACAGGGCAGGTTTAGCTCCGCTCATCTCTTCCTAAATCTCAACCTCTGCACCCCAAATGTTTTGTTGCTCTCTGAACTTCCCCCACCACTGGACAGACCCCCTCTTTCCAATACAATAGGGCCAGAGCTGAGTGCAGAATCCCAGCTAGGATCTCCCTGGAGCCAGGCAGAGGGGGGCTATCCCCTCCCTGCTCCAGGACACAGGGCCTCTCTCAGCCCAGGCTCATGGTGGCCCATCTCACATGGCAATCTCAATCGGATTGGCTTCTCACTCTCCCGCCTCCATCCCTGGCTGCTCTCCAGGCTTGTGCCTCCATGATTGTTCTTCCCCCCAGTTGCGTTTCCCATGAAGAATCTCATGTGATGTCCTGCCCACATCTCTGAACTCACTGGAGCCCTTTGGATTCTTTCCCTCCTGCTGCTGTTCTCCCTCCTCTAGCTCGTTAATGAAGATGTTGAGTAGGGCCAGACCCTAACACCAATGGTGAGAAAATCCAAGAGAGATAGATAGCAGATGGCAAGAGAGGAGTGACTGAAAGGCATCACAAGGGAAGCCTTTACCTGAACAGGGGGTTGTCCTTCTTTTCTGCCTCTTCTGGGGGTACCAGGGCCATCGGAGTCAAGGGGACAATGTTCACAGTCTGCAAAGATAGGACAGCATGATCCCAGCTGCCCATCGCGGGAAGAAAGGGGCCCAGCTGCACTCCACAGACAGGGCCCTTGCAGCTGGGAATAAGCATTTACACATACAGAGAGCTTTTTCATCTGCTTCTCAGGGCTATCAGGGCAGGCCGGGCGCTGGGCAATGCCGTCCTGCCAGGGTACAAACACCAGCTCTCACCAGCCAGATGACAGTCATTGGTACCCACGGTGTGTCACCGCTTGCTGCTGAGGAGGGTTCTGTCTGCAGAAATGGCTGGAAATACTCCTCGCTGGCAGAGGTCTCCCCTAACGGCACTGCTCAGTTAGATGGGGTGCTGGGGTGGGCAAGCTGGCACGTAGGACACGGCAGACTCTAGTCTCGGAAACCCCCTGATCAGGAGGCAGAAGGGATATGAGAGGGGCAGGGAGGGCATGAAGGACGGGGACCGTGTCACTTACATTAGGCTGGTGATCTTTCTTCATGTCCACGCTCACCACGTTGGTGTCCTTGATGTCATCCAATGAGAGGAACTGCAGGGAGAGAGCAGTAACATGGAGCACTTTTCACAGAGAGCTGTGTCTCTTTGACATGCCATACAAACACACTCTGCTGATCCCCACAGCACCCCCGAAGGCAGGTCGGGATCTCTGGGCCACGGGGGAGGGAAGTGACATGCCCAAGGTCATGGAGTGACTCCTGATTTCTTGCCCTGGGCTCAGTCCATCCTGACCCAAACGAGAACAGGTCTGCAGATCCGCATCTGAACCCGGGACCGGGGAGAGGAGGCAGAGAGCCAGTGGGAGCTCTCCAACCGGTGCATAGGGGCTATGGGCTCCCAGATGCTTGGTGGCAAACTCCTTCCAAAGCAAGCTGGTCTCTTAGCAGAAATGCCTTAGAACATGGTGGCCAGTGAGTTTGGGGATAGCAGCAGAATTCACCGATACACTGTTATCTGTATAGAGGCAGGGTGACACACACACAGTGCGCTGAGCCTGGGAGCCTCAACAGGCCCTGAGAAACATCCCTAGCTCCCAGGGGCCTTGGAGCTGGGAACCTGTTATCTCCACAGACACCACAGGGCAGCCACCGCTCCCCCGAGGGCAGCACGCCAGGCTTCCACAAGCCGCGCTGCTGGTTAGCCATTACAGCTATATTGTGCACCTGCTAAAGGCTCTCCCAGCCCTCAGAGTGGCCCGGCAAGCATTTACACACCCTTCAGCTGAGAGCCCTCTGTCCCAAGAGACGGAGAGAGGCATGGAGGTCCAGCGTTTAGTCTCTGGGGTGGAGCTGGAGGGCTGCAGAGGCTGAGGGCTCTGTCCCACAAGGTGAAGGGGTGAAATGCTACAAAGCTACACTTACGGTGGCGTGTAGAGAACAGATACTGCATGCCCAGCTAGCAGTGTAGACACATCTTAGGCAAGTAGAATACAGTCCCCCACAGGCCTGACCCCTGGGGTATACACATGCCCAAGCAGGGCCTCCCACGGCTACACGGCTACTTTCAGCAGTGCAGCGTCCCACTGCCTCCCCACTGCAGGAGCCTTTCGCTCTGGTGTGTAGCTACAGGTGTGTCTGCACTCTACAGCTATGTCTGCACTTATGGTGGTGAGTAGAGACCAAACCCTCAGGCCCAGGGTGTTTGGGGGCAGGGTCGAGTCTAAATACCCCATAGCCAGAGAAGAGCAGTTTGGGAGTGGCAATCAGGCCGGGCACAGTTAGACTTGGCACCCGAGGCTGCAGCCTAAGGTCAAACCACCACCATTTAACCCACCTAGCACACTCCAGGCAGAGGACCGTCCGAGTACTGCCTGCACTCCCACTGCTGGCACACAGGAAGGATACACACCACACCTGCTGTCTTACCTCTTCCTCCTCTGTCCTGGGCCCAGCGCTCACGTCAGCGTCGGTGCCGTCCTCCCCCACCGACGTAGGCTGTTTGTCCCGCCTGGGTCAGGGAGGGAAGAAACACAAGAGGGCACTGGAGTTTTTTAAAACCATTATTATCAGCTGGGCAGTTCCCAGGGGCAGAGCCCAGGATGTCCGAGTCATTGGTTGGGTGTGCCCTGGGGCAACAGTTACTCTGACAAAAGACACAGGGATGTAACATGTCTCCTCCAGCCCGGGAGTGGGCAGCAGATGAAGCTCCCAGGGCCTCTTTTGTCCTTGTGAAGGGCTATCGAAGGGCCCAGCATTAAATAGCCCAGGAGGGAGACAGCCACATCGGTAAATTATTCTTCTGATGAGAGCCAACTAAAGTGCACTTGATTCCTATATGCAGGCCTGGCTCGGACCTGGAGCCCACCACTCCTGTGCAGGAGTGCAAGTGGCAAAATGGGATTTGGCTGCAGTAGGGAAGAGGGGCTTAGGCCTGGCCAGCAAATCCCTTATTTGTTGAGGCGATTCCCTTTCCGTCAGGGAATGGGGAAGGGGAAATGGAGGCATGTTTCACTTCGAGGCAGCTTGGAGAGAACTGTTTAACACACTCCATTTCTAGCAGCTCCAGCTCCCCAGCAGCATCCTTCCCTGTCGGTTCTGTCCCTTCCTGCCTCAGCAAGGCCCTAGCAAGTGCCCCCGGTGTGCCAGGCCTCTGGCTGAGAGAAGCAGAGGAGCCCAAAGTGAATTCCATTTCGGAGGTGGGTTCGTGTGGCTGGAGCCAAGTGCCTGTTCAAAGTCAGAGCCATTAGCAGAGCTTCACCCGTCCGGGGGATTTCCGTTTCAGAACGGCTGCTGCCATCCACCCTGAACAGATCTCTCCTCTCTTAACCGAAGACCTGTACTGAGCATGGGCCAGTTCGAATGGGGATATACAGGGAAGGAAAAGTTACTAAAGAGACGACATGCTACATTTGAAAACTGCTACTACATGGGATCCGTCTGCTAGCGAGGTGCCGAAAACCCCCCATATACCAGGCCTATTCGGCCATCCTGCCTAGATCCTCCTTCTATTTAATACCTCACTCACTGGGCTGCATTGTGTGTTTTGTTACAGTAATTAAGTTGTGCACTGAGACTGCTTGTAAAGCCTTTTGGGATAAAATGATCACACCAGCTAAGGCCCCAGTCCTACAGCTGGATCCCCACCAGAGACCCCTCAAACCTGCACGGAGACCCACTGACTTCAACATTATTCCAGGAGGATCCTATTGCAGGACAGGAGCCTAGCATTAAAACCAGCAAAAAATAGCCACAGAGATGGTCCTGGATGACAACAGTTTAAAACCAGATAAAGACCGAGCGTGCCTTATGATCTGAGCAGGGAGTCAGGACTCATGGGTCTATTCCCCGCTCTGCGGGGGACTTCCTCTGTAGACTTGGTCAAGTCACTTTGCTTCCCACCTGCAAAAGGAGGATAATTTACCTATATCTAAGGGAAGGGGTGTTGGAAGGATTAGTCAGTGATTGCGAAGTGCTACAAGACCCTTGCTTGGAAGGGTCTAGGGAGGGGCAAAGAAACGTGAACGTGATAAAAAGGACAGGAGCTACAGGTCAGAAAGAGATGCATTAGCCTGCTGAGCTGGGCTGGTGGAAGTCATTATCATTATCATGGTGGGACCCCGCCCAGACAGACTTTGCAAGAGGCAACCTCCCGGAAAAGGAAAATCTTTACTTACTTTTTGTTGGAGATGAAGTCGAGGGCCTGGTAAACAAGAGAGTAGAGATATTCCACCTGCCAAAATAAGGCAAGAGGGTTAGAGGGTGGGATGTAAGGATCTCAGGGAGGCTGCCTCTATTAGGGGATAGTGTGGACGTGGTCCTTAAAAAGGCCCCAATGTTTGTTTTTGATAACTTCAGTGTCCTCACCAGGTCTTGACACTTTCAGCCTTAACTCCAGCTTAGGGGAGCATTTTGCTTGAGGGACAAAGAACTATGTGGTGAGACTGGTAGCGTCTGCAGGCTGCACGTCCATAAACAAATAGAGATGGGGCTAGCCACATTGGGGGCTGAGTAATGTCTATTGTTTCAGGGCTACATTTAATAAATCAGCACATGTGCAGGTGGCTTAACACTTTCAGAGTCAAGCAAAACTCCCCAAAACACCCACTGTACAAGCCTCCAGCTGGCAAACTCCTCAAAAGCTCTCCTCCTGGCCATGCAGGGGCAGCAGAAGTGAGTCACAGCAGTTCTCCTTGGCTTCCCCACCTTCTTGCTGTAGATGCAAGCAGAACCCTGGATCAGCAGAGCTGCCTCTATGAAGTTCATGGTGGTTTTGCCGCCATCGAAGGAAATGCAGATCTGGTCCAGCTACAGAACACACACATGGGACAACATAAGCTGATTTCACAGACTGGGTTTGAGAGACAACACAGCAGGAAGAGATACTTTGGAGGGGACAAAGCCCTGGCCCCACAGCAAACCTGCAGTGGCACCTGGGGGACGAGATGAGAGGGGTGAATGGAGAACGCATTCTCTTATAACCTTTGAGGCTAGAGCTCTTCCATAGGTGGCAATGGTTCTCCGAGGAACAGGTCTGTGCTGAGCATCATTTCTAAAACTACTGTGGATCCAGGAGCACTTCACAGGGAGGGCAGGGAGCAAAAGGAACAGATCTGAGGTCCAGGACTTGATATTTAGAGTTTAATGCCAGTGACAACGTGTCAGGGCTGGCCTGAGGGACAGGAACATTAGGGATCGAAACAAGCACTGCATGCTAGGAATTCCAGCTGCATGGCCACTGGCCACACTGTGGCACTTGGATACTGACATTCCTCCCCGCCATCCTGTTCTTTGTGGAAGGAAAGGATGCTTTACCTCCTCCAGATACTCCCCCAGCTGGGCTGCCACATCCACCTCCCAGTTCTTTGTGAGATCCCGGATGGGCTGCAGAAGGTGCAGGAAGCGTGACTCCACATCCTCCATCGTAACAGATCCCTAGAATTGCCAGGAGGGGACACAGCGAGGACACAGGTCCATCAGTTTGCTGACAATGCTGTCCTATGTGGCCTGTAGTCATTCAATGGGATGCAGTCAGCTCAAAGCTGGCTCCAATTTTGTTTTTATAAAAAGTCAGCTTTTGCAAAACCTGAGGCCAATAAAAATGTTTTAATTCAAACAAAAAACAGGGCTTTGTTTTGACATAAACATTCCCCTGTGTTGTCACAACACACGGTAACAGTAAGCTAGTGTCTGAGAACCTACAAATAAAAAAATATTTATCTGATTTTAGACCTACACAAATGCCTGGAAATAAACAAACCTGACCATGAAACTGACTAGAAATCCCAGTGAAACTGACCAAGCCAAGCTAAAAGAAATAAAGTAAAGCATGTTTCATAAATGACTGATTGTATTATTTATACGTTAGCAGCACCTGGTCAGAATTATGGCCTTGTTGGACTAGTTTTTGCCTCTGTCTTCACGAACAAGGTCAGGTCCCAGACTCCTGCACTGGACAGCACAGCATGGGGAGGAGGTGACCAGCCCTTTGTGGAGAAAGAAGTGGTTCGGGACTATTTAGAAAAGCTGGACGAGCACAAGTCCATGGGGCCGGATGCGCTGCATCTGAGAATGCTAAAGGAGTTGGCGGATGTGATTGCAGAGCCATTGGCCGTTATCTTTGAAAACACATGGTGATCGGGGGAGGTCCCCGATGACTGGAAAAAGGCTAATTTAGTGCCCATCTTTAAAAAAGGGAAGGAGGAGGATCTGGGGAACTACAGGCCAGTCAGCCTCACCTCAGTCCCTGGAAAAATCCTGGAGCAGGTCCTCAAGGAATCAATTCTGAAGCACTTAGAGGAGAGGAAAGTGATCAGGAACAGTCAGCATGGATTCACCAAGGGCAAGTCATGCCTGACTAATCTAATTGTCTTCTATGACGAGATAACTGGCTCTGTGGATGAGGGGAAAGCAGTGGACGTGTTGTTCCTTGACTTTCGCAAAGCTTTTGACATGGTCTCCCACAGTATTCTTCCCAGCAAGTTACAGAAGTATGGTGGATAGAAAGCTGGCTAGATCGTCGGGCTCAACGGGTAGTGATCAACGGCTCCATGTCTAGTTGGCAGCCTGTATCAAGCAGAGTGCCCCAAGGGTCGGTCCTCGAGCCGGTTTTGTTCAATATCTTCATTAATGATCTGGAGGATAGTGTGGACTGCACCCTCAGCAAGTTTGCAGAGGACACTCAACTGGGAGGAGAGGTAGATATGCTGGAGGGTAGGGATATGATACAGAGGGCCCTAGACAAATTAGAGGATTGGGCCAAATGAAATCTGATGAGGTTCAACAAGGATAAGTGCAGAGTCCTGCACTTAGGACAGAAGAATCCCATGTACCGCTACAGACCAGGGACCAAATGGGTAGGCAGCAGTTCTGCAGAAAAGGACCTAGGGGTGACAGTGGATGAGAAGTTGGATATGAGTCAACAGTGTGCCCTTGTTGCCAAGAAGGCCAATGGCATTTTGGGATGTATAAGTAGGGGCACTGCCAGCACATGGAGGGAGGTGATCGTTCCCCTCTATTTGACATTGGTGAGGCCTCATCTGGAGTACTGTGTCCAGTTTTGGGCCCCACACTACAAGAAGCATGTGGAAAAATTGGAAAGCGTCCAGCGGAGGGCAACAAAAATGATTAGGGGACTGGAACACATGACTTATGAGGAGAGGCTGAGGGAACTGGGATTGTTTAGTCTGCGGAAGAGAAGAATGAGGGGGGATTTGATAGCTGCTTTCAACTACCTGAAGGGGGGTTCCAAAGAGGATGGATCTAGACTGTTCTCAGTGGTAGCAGATGACAGAACAAGGAGTAATGGTCTCAAGTTGCAGTGGGGGAAGATTAGGTTGGATATTAGGACAAACTTTTTCAGTAGGAAGGACTGAAATGCGTTACCTAGGGAGGTGGTGGATTCTCCTTCCTTTGAGGTTTTTAAGGTCAGGCTTGACCAAGCCCTGGCTGGGATGATTTAGTTGGGGATTGGTCCTGCTTTGAGCAGGGGGTTGGACTAGATGACCTCCTGAGGTCCCTTCCAACCCTGATACTCTATGATTCTATGATAGTTAATCTGCACACCTGAGCTCCAATTCTGCAAACAATTAAGCACACATGACCTGACTCCTGGGTCTTAGGATCCAGTCTGGTACAAAAAGTAATTTTCCCTCTGTTGATATTCACACCTTCTTGTCAATTGTAGGGAATGGGCCACATCCACCCTGTTTGAATTGGCCTTGTTAGCACTGACCCCCGCACTTGGTAAGGCAACTCCCATCTTTTCATGTGCTGTGTATTTATACCTCCCTACTGTATTTTTCACTCCATGCATCTGATGAAGTGGGTTCTAACCCATGAAAGCTTATATCCAAATAAATGTGTTAGTCTCTAAGGTGGCATAAGGACTCCTCATTGTTTTTACACAGGTGCAGGCTCACTCATGGCCAGACTGCTCTGAACATGGGCATCACTCCAATGAAGTGAGCTGTAGCTCATGAAAGCTTATGCTCAAATAAATTGGTTAGTCTCTAAGGTGCCACAAGTCCTCCTTCACTTTACACATAGGATTTTCTTACGCTTTAGGAAGGAGCTGCCTTTCATTACACACCTGAGTGTTCTCCTCAAAACCAGCCCATCTCATGTGCCTCTCCTGCTCCCCATCCTGCCCTCCCATGCTGTGGAGGGTGCCTCGCCTCGCCTCCCCTCCCTTTTTTAGCCAGTGTCAGGTAGTGGGCCTTGGTGCCTCATACAGGACCATGCTGACTGCAGTATTTGGCTGTCAGCGAGGGATGGAGAGGTCAGACCCAGGAGCGAAGAGAGCGGATGGGGTGGGGGAGGGTCAGGGAGTGTGAAAAGTTGGAGCAATAAAGACTCAGGGAGGGGTCAGACCCTAGGGCAGTGGTTCTCATCCAGGGGTACGTGTAGCTCTGGGGGTTCGCAGTGGTCTTCCAGGGAGTACAACTCATCGAGATATTTGCCTAGTTTTACAACAGGCTACATAAAAAGCACAAGCGAAGTCAGTACCAACAAAAATTTCACACAGACAATAACTTGTTTATACTGCTCTGTATACTCTACATTGAAATGTAAGTACAATATACATATATTCCAATTGATTTTTTTATAATTATATGGTAAAAATGAGAAAGTCAGCAATTTTTCAGTAATAGTGTGCTGTGACACTTTTGTATTTTTAGTCTCAAGTTTTTAAGTGAGGTAAAACTTGGGCTGTGCAAAGCAGATCAGACTCCTGAAAGGGGTACAGTAGTCTGGAAAGCTGGAGAACCACTGCCCTAGGACACAGGGGACGTCCGATCATGGTACGCAGGCGCAAAAGGGGACAAGGCTAAAGGAACCAGGATCTCCCCAGGGATGCATCAGACTCAGGATGGTTAGTGTATCTTGGGGAAGACCCTGATACCAGATTGGGGTTTTCCCCACAGCACCCCCCTCCACTCTGGCCCCCCGAATGCCCCTCCAAGCTCTGGCCCCTCATCCCCACAGCAACCGTCTCAGCTCTGCCCCGATCCCCACCCCCCCATTCCCCACAGCTGCCTCCCATCCCCACAGCATCCCGCCAGCTCTGCTCCCTGTCCCACAGCACCCCCCCATTCCCCATCTCTGCTCCCGACCCACAGCACCCCCCATCCCCACCTCTGCTCCCCGACCCACACCACCCCCCCATCCCCACAGCACCCCCACAGCTCTAGCCCCCACCCCCCAGTGCTGCCCCAACTCTGCCCCCCGTTCCCACAGTATCCCCCTCAGCTGTCCCACCCCCCAAGCTCTGTCCCCCTGTTCCCACAATGGCCCCCCAGCTCTGTCCCCCCATCTGTGCCCATTCCCACAGCACCCCCCCAGCTCTGGCCCCCCCATCTCCCAAACACCCCTCCAAGCTCTGGCTCCTCATCCCCACAGCATCCCCCCAGCTCTACTCCCCATCCCCACAGCACCCCCCCATCTCTGTCCCATCCCCACAGCATCCCCCCAGCTCTACTCCCCATCCCCACAGCATCCCCCCAGCTCTGCCCCAGCCCCACAGCATCCCCCCAGCTCTACTCCCCATCCCCACAGCACCCCCCCATCTCTGCCCCATCCCCACAGCATCCCCCCAGCTCTACTCCCCATCCCCACAGCATCCCCCCAGCTCTGCCCCAGCCCCACAGCATCCCCCCAGCTCTACTCCCCATCCCCACAGCACCCCCCCATCTCTGCCCCATCCCCACAGCTCTACTCCCCATCCCCACAGCATCCCCCCAGCTCTACTCCCCAGCCCCACAGCACCCCCCCAGCTCTGCCCCAGCCCCACAGCATCCCCACAGCTCTGCCCCAGCCCCACAGCTGCCTCCCATCCCCACAGCATCCCCCCAGCTCTGCCCCAGCCCCACAGCACCCCCCATCCCCACAGTATCCCCCCAGCTCTGCCCCAGCCCCACAGCTGCCTCCCATCCCCACAGCATCCCCACAGCTCTGCCCCAGCCCCACAGCTGCCTCCCATCCCCACAGCATCCCCACAGCTCTGCCCCAGCCCCACAGCTGCCTCCCAGCCCCACAGCATCCCCCCAGCTCTGCCCCAGCCCCACAGCTGCCTCCCAGCCCCACAGCATCCCCCCAGCTCTACTCCCCATCCCCACAGCATCCCCCCAGCTCTACTCCCCATCCCCACAGCACCCCCCATCTCTGCCCCATCCCCACAGCACCCCCCCAGCTCTACTCCCCATCCCCACAGCATCCCCCCAGCTCTGCCCCAGCCCCACAGCACCCCCCATCCCCACAGTATCCCCCCAGCTCTGCCCCAGCCCCACAGCTGCCTCCCATCCCCACAGCATCCCCCCAGCTCTGCCCCAGCCCCACAGCACCCCCCATCCCCACAGCATCCCCCCAGCTCTGCCCCAGCCCCACAGCATCCCCCCAGCTCTGCCCCAGCCCCACAGCTGCCTCCCAGCCCCACAGCATCCCCCCAGCTCTGCCCCAGCCCCACAGCTGCCTCCCATCCCCACAGCATCCCCCCAGCTCTGCCCCAGCCCCACAGCACCCCCCCAGCTCTACTCCCCATCCCCACAGCACCCCCCCAGCTCTACTCCCCATCCCCACAGCACCCCCCCAGCTCTACTCCCCATCCCCACAGCACCCCCCATCTCTGCCCCATCCCCACAGCACCCCCCCAGCTCTACTCCCCATCCCCACAGCACCCCCCCAGCTCTGCCCCATCCCCCCAGCTCTGCCCCAGCCCCACAGCACCCCCCCATCTCTGCCCCATCCCCACAGCATCCCCCCAGCTCTACTCCCCATCCCCACAGCACCCCCCCAGCTCTGCCCCAGCCCCACAGCACCCCCCCAGCCCCACAGCATCCCCCCAGCTCTGCCCCAGCCCCACAGCTGCCTCCCATCCCCACAGCATCCCCCCAGCTCTGCCCCAGCCCCACAGCACCCCCCCAGCTCTACTCCCCATCCCCACAGCACCCCCCCAGCTCTACTCCCCAGCCCCACAGCACCCCCCCAGCTCTACTCCCCAGCCCCACAGCACCCCCCCAGCTCTGCCCCAGCCCCACAGCATCCCCACAGCTCTGCCCCAGCCCCACAGCTGCCTCCCATCCCCACAGCATCCCCCCAGCTCTGCCCCAGCCCCACAGCACCCCCCATCCCCACAGTATCCCCCCAGCTCTGCCCCAGCCCCACAGCTGCCTCCCATCCCCACAGCATCCCCCCAGCTCTGCCCCAGCCCCACAGCTGCCTCCCATCCCCACAGCATCCCCCCAGCTCTGCCCCAGCCCCACAGCTGCCTCCCAGCCCCACAGCATCCCCCCAGCTCTGCCCCAGCCCCACAGCTGCCTCCCAGCCCCACAGCATCCCCCCAGCTCTGCCCCAGCCCCACAGCTGCCTCCCATCCCCACAGCATCCCCCCAGCTCTACTCCCCATCCCCACAGCATCCCCCCAGCTCTACTCCCCATCCCCACAGCACCCCCCATCTCTGCCCCATCCCCACAGCACCCCCCCAGCTCTACTCCCCATCCCCACAGCATCCCCCCAGCTCTGCCCCAGCCCCACAGCACCCCCCATCCCCACAGTATCCCCCCAGCTCTGCCCCAGCCCCACAGCTGCCTCCCATCCCCACAGCATCCCCCCAGCTCTGCCCCAGCCCCACAGCACCCCCCATCCCCACAGCATCCCCCCAGCTCTGCCCCAGCCCCACAGCTGCCTCCCATCCCCACAGCATCCCCCCAGCTCTGCCCCAGCCCCACAGCTGCCTCCCAGCCCCACAGCATCCCCCCAGCTCTGCCCCAGCCCCACAGCTGCCTCCCAGCCCCACAGCTGCCTCCCAGCCCCACAGCATCCCCCCAGCTCTGCCCCAGCCCCACAGCTGCCTCCCAGCCCCACAGCTGCCTCCCAGCCCCACAGCATCCCCCCAGCTCTGCCCCAGCCCCACAGCTGCCTCCCATCCCCACAGCATCCCCCCAGCTCTGCCCCAGCCCCACAGCATCCCCCCAGCTCTACTCCCCATCCCCACAGCACCCCCCATCTCTGCCCCATCCCCACAGCACCCCCCCAGCTCTACTCCCCATCCCCACAGCACCCCCCATCTCTGCCCCATCCCCACAGCACCCCCCCAGCTCTGCCCCAGCCCCCCAGCTCTGCCCCAGCCCCACAGCACCCCCCCATCTCTGCCCCATCCCCACAGCATCCCCCCAGCTCTACTCCCCATCCCCACAGCACCCCCCCAGCTCTGCCCCAGCCCCACAGCACCCCCCCAGCCCCACAGCATCCCCCCAGCTCTGCCCCAGCCCCACAGCTGCCTCCCAGCCCCACAGCATCCCCCCAGCTCTGCCCCAGCCCCACAGCTGCCTCCCAGCCCCACAGCATCCCCCCAGCTCTGCCCCAGCCCCACAGCTGCCTCCCACCCCCCAACTCTGCTCCTCGTCCCCACAGCTCTGCCCCATCCCCACAGCGCCCCCCCCCCCGCTCTGGCCCCTGTCCCGCCCAGCGCTGCCCCCCACCTGTTCCCACGGCGCCCCCCCCCAGCTCTGCCCCTCACCCCCCCAGCGCCGGCCCCCGCCCGTTCCAAAGAGTGTCACGTGACGGTACCTCCCGGAATGCGTCCCCCCAAAACCGGCACCTAACAGAACACCCCCGCCCCCAGTCGGTTCCCGCTCCCCGGGGCGGGGCGAATCCAGACAATACGGTACCGGAGGGGTGGGGGAGGCATTGGGGTATCCGGACCGTACCACGGGGCGGGGGCGGGGGGTGTCGCGTCGGGGAGACCAGGACCGTGCCACACTCACCCCGCGGCGCAGGGGGAATAGCTCCGCTCCGCCTCAGCCCCCGCGGCCGGCCGCCCTTTCGATTTTCCCGCTCAAGAGCGGTGACGTCGGCCAGCGCGCGCGGGGGCCGCGGTGACGTCGCGGCGGGGGCGGGTCTCCCCTGGCGCGGGGCGGCGCGCGGGCCGCGGGGACGTGTCGGGCGCTCGGAGGCCGGGTCCCGCCGCCGCCGCCGCCGCTCGCGCCATGGGGGAGCCGCCGCGCCTGGCCCGGCAGCTGCTCCTGGGCGGCCTGGCCGCCGTCTACGTCGCCGCCTTCGCCTCGCTCTACCTGCAGATACCGGGTGCGGGGCGGGGGCCCGGGGGGCTCTGTCCCCAGGCGTCAGGGCGGGGCTGCCGGGGGCGGTCCCGGGGGGCTGGGGAACGGGTCCCGGGGGGGCCTGCCGCGAGCTCGAGGCCTGGGGCGGAGGGGGGAGCGCAGCTCCCTGGGGGGGGGTACCGCGGGGGGAGGGGGGAGCGAAGTCCGGGGGGGGGCCCTGGGGGGGTACTGCGCGGGGGGGCGGGGGGGGCTGAGGGGGGAGTGCAGCCCCGGGGGGGTACCGCGGGGGGAGGGGCTGAGGGGGGAGCGCAGCCCCTGGGGGGGTACCGCGGGGGGAGGGGGGAGCGAAGTCCCGGGGGGGCCCTGGGGGGGTACCGGGGGGGCTGAGGGGGGAGTGCAGCCCCGGGGGGGTACCTCGGGGGGAGGGGCTGGGGGGCGCAGTCCTGGGGGGGGTACTGCGCGGGGGGGCGTGGGCGGTACCGCAGGGGGAGGGGGGAGCGCAGTCCCGGGGGGGCCCCTGGGGGGGTACTGCGCGGGGGGGTGTGGGGGGTACCGCAGGGGGAGGGGGGAGCGCAGCGCAGTCCCGGGGGGGGCCCTGGGGGGGTATTGCGCGGGGGGGTACCGGGGGGGCTGAGGGGGGAGTGCAGCCGCGGGGGGGGTACCGCGGGGGGAGGGGCTGGGGGGCGCAGTCCTGGGGGGGTACTGTGCGGGGGGGCGGGGGCGGTACCGCAGGGGGAGGGGGGAGCGCAGTCCCGGGGGGGCCCCTGGGGGGGTACTGCGCGGGGGGGTGTGGGGGGTACCGCAGGGGGAGGGGGGAGCGCAGCGCAGTCCCGGGGGGGGCCCTGGGGGGGTGAGGGGGGAGTGCAGCCGTGGGGGGAGGGGCTGAGGGGGGAGCGCAGGACCTGGGGGGGTACCGCAGGGGGAGGGGCTGAGGGAGGAGCACAGCCCGGGGGGGCACAGGCCCGGCCCGGCGGGGTACCTCGGGGGGAAGGGCTCGCTGGTTCGGCGACGCGGTGTCGGTTATGACAGACCGCGAGGGGTCCCAGCCCCCCACACTGGGGGGGCGGGGAGTTCCCTGGGAACGGGCTGTGGTACCTCAGTCATCTCATCGCCTGCGGAGAAACCCATCGAATGGCCTGGGTGGCTCCTGTTGGGCCTTGTGTCAGGCCCTGATGCCGTTGGGGCAAAGGGGAGGAAAGATGCAGGAGTTGGCGGGGCCAGGGCTGGTGCTCTGGGCTGCTCCCTGGAGGTGGGGTTGGGAAGGAGGAAGAGGAGGAGCAGACAGAGGCCGAAGATGAACTAGGAGCGGTAGGACGTAGAATCCTAGACTATCAGGGCTGGAAGGGACCTCAGGAGGTCATCTCGTCCAACCCCCTGCTCAAAGCAGGACCCATCCCCAATTTTTGCCCCAGATCCCTAAATGGCCCCCTCAAGGATTGAGCTCACAACCCTGGGTTTAGCAGGCCAATGCTCAAACAACTGAGCTATCCCCCTCCCCCCCCCCCCCCGCCCCAGGATGTGTTGGTCTCCTGCCTGTAGCGGGGTCAGATGCCACCCTGAGACTCCAAACACCGGGGAGGCGGGTAATGCGGAAACAAGGGGAACAAGTCAGTAGCTCCTTGGGGGAGGATTGGCTCAGTGCAGTGAGGCTCCTGGACCAAGGCATGAGGATGGGCAGTGAAGGCCCTTGTCGGGGAGGGGGAAACCTCTGTTACACTTCATTGACTCCTGCTGTTTTGGGGTGAGGGGGAGCAGAGCAGGTCCCAGCTGAAGGGCCTCATTCAGCAGTGACCCACGATGGCTAAGTGGCCAAGGTATGTAACTTGCCTCCATCTGGTGTTCTGTGGGGACTAAATTCTGCCCCCTGTCCCCCAGTGTAAGCAGGTGTAGCTCCCCTGAAGTCAATAGGAGTTGGTTCCACCTGGACCAGATCTGGTTGGTGTCTGGAAGTGGTGGGTTGAGGTGTGTGAGACCAGGTGGAGGATGAGGGGGTTCTGTCTAGGTGTGCATAGAGTCCCCATTGCCCTACTATGCTAGTACCCCTCAAACACTAGTATTTAATCCTAACTCTGAAGTAGGACAATATTATCTCCTCCCAAGACACAGACTGCATTGCACAGGAAGTCTGGCTGAGCTGAGAATTGACCAGGATCCCCTGAGTTGTAGGCTAGTGCCCTCCCAGTGCCTTCTTTACCTTGTACCCCCCTCCTGATAGCTTTTCCCGTTACCCTTCTCTTCTGTATACATTACCCATGCCCACAGAATGCTACCCTGCTCCCAGTTGCACTACCCTACTCCTTATCACACCATTCATGCTGCTGCGTCTCTCCCTGCGAGCTGTGCCTGCAAATACAGGCTGTGCTTGACCCCAGGTGCGGAGTTCTGTGCCGCTACCTTGGGAAGCAGTTCCTCGAGGCCTTCCAGCTGCTGCCTTCTTCCTGGGGACTAAGAGGAAGTAGCTTCTGCTCTGCCCAGCTGGTCCCTCCCTTTGCCCAGTACTTCCAGCCTCTGTTTAACCACTTTATTTGAGAGCCTTTTCTCTGTTTCCTGCCAATTGCTGGCTGGGAGCCGGGCGAGCGGCCAAGTGCTTAGCCACTCCGAGCAGGGCTTTTAATCTCCCTAGTTTGAGGCTGTGCTGGAGCGTAGCAGGGGGGGTCTTTCTGATGTTGGCATCTCTAAATCTGGAGTGGCCCCTAAAATCCACAGGGAGAGGATAATTCCCCCCCCCACCCCACCCCACCCCCATGAGTCCAGAGCTGCTCTAGAGAGTGAAAGAAGATGGCTGTGGCACAGTTTGGGCCCCTGCCCTTGAAATGGTCACGTCCCGCAAGGGAGCGTACCCTGCAGGCTGGGGAAGGAGAGAGAACCCTTGCTCGGCAAAGACTAAAAGGCTTCAAGTCTGTTTAAGGCCTTGATCACATATGGGTCCAGGCTGTGCTGAGTACAGTGTGCTTGGGCCCTTACAACAGGTGTGAGTGGTCCCGGCTGCTATACCTCTGCATGCTGCTGGGCCCACCAGGATGGAATGTGCATCACTCTGCTCTCCTGCAGCTGCTCCCCCAGTCCCCAGCACCAAGCCTGGTTTGCTTGGTGAGCAGAGTCCTTGTAACCATTCCACGTGGGCAGCCCTGCAGGCTATGGCCATGGATCGTTAGGCAGCTGTTCACCCCAGGAGCTGCAGGTGGATGTTTCCCATGGTATGTTCATTCCCTCTCCCAGGCTCAGTGGCAGCAATGGAGGGTTGAATGTTGCTGGTAGGCTTCTGGACCTAGCTCTGTTCCTCTGATCCTGGAGAAGGTGGTATTCAGTGGAACCTCCTCCCAGGGCAAACTTGCTCACCAGAAAGGCTGGGTGTCCCTTGGGAAGGGAGGACCGCATGTTTCTAGCGGATGGATAGTTACCTGGGGGGAGAGGTTGCTGGGGGTTACAACTTTCTTTCTTGTCTCCTCCCCCCCCCCCCAGGGCTCTATGGGAAAGATGGCATCCTGCCAGCCCGCAAGATGCTACGTGTCTCCGGGAAGGGCTTCTGGGAGCAGCTGCGGGACTCCCCAACGCTGCTGTGGTTTGGCCCACACCTGGGGCTGGACACGGAACAGGGCATGGAGCTGCTGTGTCTGCTGGGAATATTGACCTCCTTCGGCGCCCTGGTGCTTGAGCCCCTGCGGGACAGCCTCGTCTTCCTGCTGCTCTGGGTGTTCTACCTCTCGCTCTACCAGGTATGTGGGCACTGGGGGGTGGATGGAGCAGTACATGGTTGGGGGTAGAGGCAATCCCTTGGAGTGTGGGGGCAGGGGAAGACTTCTCATCTGTGACAGGTACATGGTGGGAGTGCCCTCCTTGCTGCTCTGCACCCACCTGTAGCTTGGGTCCTAATAGAGCAGTGGGTTAGCAGAATCCGTGCTTGGGGCAGGGTTTGTTCACCTGATCCTCTTCCCTGCTGTTCTTCTTTAGCTTCTCACTCTTTAAAGCAGCCCAGCTCTCCTCCTGTCAGTCCTCTTCCCTCACCTCTGCCCAGGGCGATGGGGTGGGTGATTTTTCTCTCCATAGCAGGTGTTGGTCTTGCCATCTCAGGTTGAATTCAAGTCTCCATCCCTGCCCCTGTTCCTGGTGGTTCCATAATGTCCCCCCAGTTCCTTCTGGGGTTAAAATTCTCCATATTTGGTCTGTGACTACTGATTGGGCTTTGGAGTAGCCTCTTGGGAAGTGGGTATGTCACATTCTCACCTGCTCTTAGCAGGAATTTTACTCACTTAATGACTTGGGCTAGAAACATCACACTATACTTTTCTTCAAAAAAACAAAAACCCCAAATCTTTTAGCTCTCCAAAGCAAGCCAGGTTTGCAAAGAATCACTTCGCTAAGTGCACCACCACTGAGGACAGGATATTGCACACAAGCATAGTGGTGCCTAATAGTTTTAGCACACTTAAGGGATCTTAATCTGCTGGTGGTGCTTGCAGGCTGCCTGGGTCCCATAGCTCCCTATTGAGGAACTTGTGGTGAGAGTCAGGTATCCTGGCAGTTTGTAAGCATGGTTTCTCTTCCTTCTCACACCAGAAGAATTAAATGCAAAAGGCGGCACTTGCTGTATTGTATACCCTGAATTCCCTTGCGTAGGCAGCGTAGTTGAGTTAACCCTGTCATTGCTACCTTAGCTTTCAGAATATCCTGGCTATTGAGTGTTTGATGTTTTGGCCTTAACACTGCATTAATACTAGTGCGTTGCATTTAATTGCTGGCTCTGATCTCTCTGATCAGAACAGAGCTTCTCCCAGTTGCTGAGACGGGAGTCGTTTCCTGGCAGATCTCAATCAGAAGTGATTCCTGCAGGGATCGGTGAAGGAGAGTGGAGCTAGTTGGGTCAGTTTGGGACACTAAGGAGACCAGCCATCTGGGATCGCTGCATCCTAGGTGCTCTCCCCAAATCCGTACACCTGTCTGGTATCCCTGTGTGCACCAAGCAGTGAGTGCTGACAGCCTGCTCCAGCACTAACACTGTGCTGATGTTATACTCACCCCCACATAGGGCTCTGGCCCCGTGCCAGCCAGCCAGGTCCCCATTGAGAGCCTGCTGGGTGGTTCTGCCTCTCCAAAGAGCTCCACTCCAGTTCGGCTCAGTCTGACCAAAGTACTCTAATGCCAGCAGCCACCTCTGCCAAACCACCCACAGCTTGTAGCAGCCCTGTCAGTTGTTGCGGTGGTAGGTGTGGAAAGGGGACAGGGTGGGGAGCTTTTACTGTGGCCATGAGTGCTGTCCCCAGCTGTGCAGAGGGAGTGAAGTATCCTGGCTGCAGCTTTGTGTAGCCAGGAAAAGCAAAGGTAACTGGACTGTCCTCTTAGCTGGGACGGTAGCTGCCTCTGAAACAGGGCCATGGGGAGGTGCTCTCTACCTTCCAAACTGATGGAGTTTGGTCTGCTAGGTGCAGTATCTCAGAGGCCCTCTCTGTCCCCAGGGCAGTGACCTCTGGGCCGAGGTGTTAGGGAGCTTATTCCTTCACCCACTTACTTCCCTGGTCCTTCTCGCATGAACAGAGAGCAACAATACCCGAAGTCCAAAGGTACAAACACTTTGATGTTTATTGGAGTGAACTTCCAGCAAGCATGATTCCAGTTTCCTTCCTTAGTGTCCCCCTTCCCAGCTTGGACACCACAGAGCCTTACATCTGTGTCCCTGTTCCCATTCCTGCCCTTAGCAAAACATGATTCCAATTTCCCCACCCCATTCCCTGTTCTCATTTCCCCCACACACACCCACTTCCTGATTGACTGCAGACTATATAGTAAAACTTGAGTTCTGCTTAGCCATACCTTAACCAATCATTTTCCTGAAATTTAACTAACCAATCCTAAAATATTGTAACATGATTATGTAATCAATTATATCCCACCACCTTAATTAGTTTACACCCAGCAAAATTAATTATACAGCAGACAGGAACAATCACAGAACCAGGCAGAGATTATACAGACAGACAATAGCAAAGTGGGAACTATAATGACAAAACAATACAGAAGTGAGGATTTCACATCCCAGCTATGGATAAGTGAGTTCATGCCAGACAGGATGCTATCAAACTAAGTTTCCTTTTACATCTTCTAGGCACTTCCCTTTCTCTGGAGGCGATAGGCATTATCAGGACAGGATTGTATTCCTAACAGCCCAATAGCATGTTATTTCAATGTGACTAGTTTGGAATGTGAGGAGGTGACCGGTCGCTTCCCAGCTTAGGGCTGCCTCTGTTGCTTAGCCAAAGGCCTGAGCCTAAGCACAGGGCCTCAGACTGTCACAGTAAGGGAAGGCCCTTACACTGGCAGACAGTGGTTTTGATTCTCTGTTTTATACCTCTAGAACTATCTAAGTGATAAGAATACACCTAAATTCTTAGCGTATAGCCCTTTACAGACAGGCCTGAATATCTATATCCTAACAAGAGGCTTGGGAGGACCATCCCCTGCCTCTGCCAGGAGTCTTGCCTCCCTTTCACGCAGGCCCGCTAGCACCTTCCTGGCTTTAGGGATGTTCCACTTGTTGCCTCTTCCCTTTTAAGGTGACACTGGAGAGAAACATCATTCCTCTTATTGGAGTCTCTAGGGCGCCTCCCCTCTGGAGCAGCACTGACTCAGAATCTGGCAGTAATCCAATCCCCTGCGTTTCTAGTATAGTGTTGGCATGTCCACAGCTGTGGGCGAGTCAGGAGCTGGCCTCTGGAGTCAGCCTGTTACACTGTCAGTATTGATCGTCCTGCCCTGATCTCTGAGCGTGCTTAAAGCGTTAGTGGGAGTGAGACGCTGATAGCACCAGGGCTAGAGGCAGCCATAGTGCAGGCTGGTATGAAGCAAGATTCAGCTGCAAATGCCCATCAGTCCTGACTCTCAGCCCCCCGCTAGCCCAGCCCTGGGCTCCCCCAGTTCTGCTGCTACCCCTCAATCCCAACCCACAGTCCCTTGTCCTTTGAGTCTTCCTTGGATAATCATCTGGGTGCCAGGCTCGACCCAGACAGCCCATCCCACTGGAACAAGCGAGGCCTGAAGCAGACTCTCCGGAGAGGAGGCTGGTGCAGTAGCTCCCAGCATCATCCAGCCTTGTTGGAGCACGTGACGTAGATGTGTCCCAGCTCCCCGCCCCCTCTGTCTTTGCACCCCTCCCCTCACCCAGGCATTTTGCTGGGGCCTTACCGTGGCCCCACAGCTCTTGGCTGTGTGACAGTGCCTGGTCTCAATTCCCAGGGGTTGGATCGGGGCCTGTTGCCACAAGGGAGCTGGCATTGCTACCTGAAATGTGCCCAGGAGAAGGCGTTGTCTTCCCATGATTCTTTGCACTCTTCTCCGCTCTAGTTTGGGTGGGATAGAGAAGACCGGAATGGAGCGATCCTGTGATCAGAACCTATTTGTACCTGTCATTCCGTAGTGCACCCTGGGTCACCTGTTGATACCCTTGTGCTCCCTCTCCCCACAGGTGGGGCAGGTGTTCCTGTACTTCCAGTGGTAAGTGACTCCGTCTCCCCAGATTTACACGTGGCCACTCCTGTTGGGTCGTTCAGCCCTTTCCAAGCACAGCTTTGGTTCCCCGGCAGGATGGGCCCCCGATGGGTGGGCCGTGGAAGCCCCAGCTGTAATATGCAGGTGTTCACATGACCTCTTGTGTGGCTGCACTGTAGCTCTGTAGGGGTTCAGAGTGGCAAGTCTTGTGCTGTGCTGAATCAGTTCAGAGAAGCAACACTGAAGTACAGATCCCTGCACCGTGCTGCCTGGACACTGCTGTCCTAACTCAGTGTAGTCAGGCAGGCCTCTTGTGCTGAGCATTCCTGGGAACTATCCAACTTATAAATCATGCTTGGTCTGGTGTGCCAGGAACTGGTTCTGACTGTTACCGCCTGCCACGTGCTCCTGGGGTGGGGGGAGGTGGCCGTTCTCTTTCAAGATGGCTGCTGTATGTCTAGGTTTGTGGGACTCCTGTTTCACTATGAATGCTCGCTGGGGCCATTTAAGCAGGCATTGTGGGGAGTGGGCCACAGTTTGTCCTATTTTCAAAAACCGCTCCAGTAACATGCTAAAGGCAGGAGAAAGACACTGATTCTGCAGTGGTACCTGAGACCATCAGCTGGGGAAGCTCGCCTCCCCTCTGGGGAAGAGGGATCACCAGCTAAGCCTGGAGAGTCTACCCTAGCGATGGCCACTGCTACATCCTCCAGAAGGGCCCAAGCTCCGGGTTGCCTAGGGTGTTGTGTACAGGTGGTGGGCAAATGGGGTTGGTGCCTCATCGCGGTGACAGTTAGTCACTGGTGACCCCGTGGCTGTACGTAGGCAGAGGTTGCAGCTCAGCTGTATCGTGCCCTGCATTGCAGCCTCTGGGGGCTTGGTCGCAGTACAGCCCTGCTAGTGCCTTGCTGACCCCTGGACATGGGCACTCTGTAGGAGCAGTCTGGGTGGTCAGCGCTCTTGTGCAGCCATGCATGCTATCCGCGTGCAGGTGGCTAGAAACGATTTGCAGCCAGGTGAAGCAGCCTGACCGTGACCTTTCAGACCTGGCCTCTTGGAGGCTGCCAGACAAAGAGGCATGTGGAGGGGGCTTCTATGAGGCACCCGCGGGGCCAGGACAGTTGAGGGGAGGTTGGCCCCAGCAAACAGGGAGCCTCTGGCCCCTCTGTCTGATGCCTTGTGTGGTGTGCTCCCTGCAGGGACAGCCTCCTGCTGGAGACAGGCTTCCTGGCCGTGCTGGTGGCCCCCCTGCACCTACTGAAGTGGCGCTCCACAGCCTGGCGGCCACATGACAACATCACCTTCTGGCTGATGCGCTGGCTGCTCTTTCGCCTCATGTTCGCCTCGGGGGTGGTGAAGCTGACCAGCCGCTGCCCCACGTGGTGGGGGCTCACAGGTGAGGGGCTTGGCATGGCCACAGTGCGGGGGCGGCATCGCTGTGGCTGCTCTCTCAACCCATGCAAGCACTCCTCCCTAGCACCCCTGGGGGTGAGTTAGTGTCACTGACCCTTTCCTACAGGTTGGGTGGGCCATAGAGCCTGGATGAGAGAGAGGTTCCTGGCTCCCAGCCCTGTGCTCAGCCCACTAGGCCATGCTCCCATTTCCAGACACTGGCAGGGTTTCCTGCACCAGGTCTCATGGCAAATGCACTGCTGTGCAGCCCAAGTGACTTGTTCAGGGCAGCACTTAATATTGTGTGCAGCTTGCTCCAGCATCTCTGCATATCCCTGCATGGCCTCTGTCCCCATATGGTCCTGGCTCTCCCGCTCTCTGAGGCACATCCAGTTATTACCCTGCACTGGCTCCTCCTTCCTTGCTTGTGTCTAATGCATCCCTTCATGGCCCTGACCCTGCTCTCTCCCACGCAGCCCTGACCTATCACTACGAGACCCAGTGCATCCCTACGCCGGCCGCCTGGTTTGCCCACCAGCTCCCTGTGTGGTTCCAGAAGTTCAGCGTAGTGGCCACGTACGTCATCGAGATCGCTGTGCCCCTGCTGTTCTTCTCCCCCATCCGCCGCCTCCGCCTCTTCGCCTTCTACTGCCAGGTACGTCCACAGCCAGCGAGGGCTGGAAGACTTCGGATGCGCCCCTGAGGATAGGAGCAGGAAAGAGAGTTCGGGGGCCTTGTGCTTGTCCCACGTGTTGTCCAGTGGGAGCCATTAGTTCAGATCTCGCTTTCGGGTATAAGACTTAGGGGACAGGAGACCAAGGGGGATACAATGGAAATGAGCATCCCAGCAGTCTGTTCCCATTATGCATTGCAGGCTCACCATGGTCAAATGCCAGTGACCTTGGACCCTTCAAGTTCTGGGCCCAGAAGGGGGTGTTCCTGCCTTGCTCACTGGAGGCAAAGGGCAGCAGAGCCTCAGACTGAAGGGTGCAGCTTACAAGCAAGATGGGTTTCCCCCTGCCTTGCAAGGCCAGACAGGGAGGGTCCCCCTCACCTCTCCCCTGCATACCTTCCTCTCGTGCCACGATCCTGGCCCTTTGGCTGCTGGTGCCAGCCAGAAGAATGGTCATGCTGCTGTGTGGATCTCTGTTAACCCTCTGGAGTTGACAAGCTGCCTCCTAGGCTGAGCGGCAGGCAGTGCCAGTGTGGGGCAGCTCCCCTACAGGGAGCAGGACCCCTCCGTGGGGGAATGTTGAGAGTGGAGGCCTCTTGGGCAGGGAGCCTGGGAGGGGGTGCATGGGAAGGGATGTTGGGTGTTTCTCTTCGCACTTTGTCCCCGGGCTCAGGAAGGGAGGTGCTGGGGATGACAGGCCTGCACTTCATGCCGTGATGGGACCCAAGCCATGGCTCTGAGTTCCTGCCCTCCTCCGCAGGTCCTGCTCCAGCTGCTGATCATCATCACAGGCAACTACAACTTCTTCAACCTGCTCACCATTGTCCTGTGCTTCTCGCTGCTGGATGACGAACACCTGGGGCTGGGGCGCAGCAAAAGGAGACCCACCAGCGGTGAGTCTGTGTGGGTTAGGGCTCTGCTGTGGTCTGAGCTCACCTGGGCTCAAGCTGTTCCACAGGGTGAGGTGGGTCCTGCTCTGGGGGTGGGCAGGTCCTGGGGCTGATCCAGAAGTGGCAGAGGGGGAGCCCTTGGCAGAATTCTCGGTGATCAGTCCCATGTGCTGTGCAAGGAGCTTGCTCTGAGCCCTGTAGCAAGGGGGCAGCGCCCTGGTGCAGACAGGAGATCCTGCAGCAGACTCAGCTGGGCTATTTTAAACTGTCCCATAATTAACTTTTAGGGGGCTGTAGGTCTAATAAACACAGCTGCACTGAAACAATCAGGGGTGCTGTGGGGTAGGCAGGAATTGTGGGAGAAGCACATTGGCTGCATGCATCTGCTAAAAGAATGGTGAGAGAGAAGGTGGGTGAGATGATGTCTGTCAACAGCAGAAGCTGGTTCAATACAAGATAAGCTTTTGAGCCTCCCCAGCTGTTCAGGTCTCAAAAGGTACTCAGGCCTGGTCCACAGCGGGAACTTGAATTGGCAAAGCTACATCTCTCAGGAGTGTAGAAAAATCCTACTTTGAGAAACATGGCAATGCTGACCTAACCCTCAGGATAGACAGTGCTTGGTCAACTGAAAAATTCTTCCATTCAGCTAGCTACCGTCTCTCCAGGAGGTGGGTTACCTACGCTGGCAGGAGAAGCCCTCCTGTTGGCGTAGGTGGTGTCTACACTAAATCTACTCCAGCAGCTCAGCTGCAGCAGCGTTTTAGGTGTAGACATACCCGAAGTGTAGCCATGCGCAGTGTCTCAGCTAAACGTTAGCATAAGGAATTAACACGCATTGTAAGAAACCAAGGTGCAGCGGGCCGTTAACACCCTTCAGTCATAAGAGAAAAGATTTGTTAGGTCACAGATTGTTGTAATGAGACTTAAAATTAGTGTGTCTGTTTAGTTCATGATTTTTAGTGTTCAGCAGAGTTCTCCCAGGCTCATCTTTGGAAGGTGCTGTACAGGCTTCCTTTGAGGACAAGGACTGAGAGCTCGGGTGTGGAGTGATCACTTTGTGAGAAATGTTCACTTCTGGTGATAAGATGGTTTTGTCTTATCATTTTTCTGCATGAGCTCATCCAAGAACGTCGTGATAGCTGTTGTGAAGTTTGATGCACTGGATGAGGTACACCATGTGTTGCAATAGGCCTGCATAGGGTCTTGATCATTGTAGCAGTGGAGATATGACTGCAGGTTTTGCAGCTGTTCTGGCAGGGTCTGGTGCCGCTTTGAATTGGCGTGCCCTCAATTATGGGGAACTTGCTTCTGATGATGATGGGTGCATGCTTGAAGGCTAGAAGAGAGGGGTTGGAAAAGGTTTCTTTTAGGATGGGGTCCCAATCGAGTCAGGGTAGTAATTATTAGATGCCAGTACAAGTTCCAGTGTGGGGTGGTAGGTGACAACTAGAGGTGTGTGGTCAGTGGGTGTTTTTCTCGATTGAAGCAAGTTCTCTCAGGTTATTAGTGTCGCTTGTTCCATGATGCAGTATACTTCTCTGGTGGATAGGCCTTGCTTGGTGAAGGCGGTTTTAAGTGTGTTAAGTTGTGCATCCCAGACTTGCTCCTCGGAGCATGTTCTGTGGTACCTGGGTGCCTGGCTGTAAGTAACGGATTCCTTGCTATATCTGGGGTAGCTGCTGGATCTGGAGAGGTGGCTGTTGAAGGATGTGGAGCATAGCTCAGTGGTTTGAGCATTGTCCTGCTAAACCCAGGGTTGTGAGTTCAATCCTTGAGGGGGCCATTTAGGGATCTAGGGCAAAAATTGGGGATTGGTCCTGCTTTAAGCAGGGGGTTGGACGAGATGACCTCTTGAGGACCCTTCCAACCCTGATATTCTAGGATTCTATGATTAACAGTGCCTCTCAAACTGCCATTGTTGGGTTTCAGAGTTAATAGTTGAGCAGGCCCCCATGGCACAATTATGCTTCCCTTGGAGCTGTTTCAGGCTCTGATCAGATTCTGGCAGACAGCATTGTGCATCAGTTCCACTCAGTCCCTGTAACATCACTTGTTTCCTCCCCTACCCTGCAGCCTGGCCTCCAAGCCTGCTGTCTGTCCTCTCCACGCTGCTGGAGCTGACTGTCTATGGGTTACTCATCTACTGGAGCATCCAGGACTTCGGCCTGCATTTCAACTGGGAAAAGCAGCTCATTGAATCCAAAACAGGTGTGGTGCTTCCTCCCCTCACTGCAGGGTGGGACAGCATGCACAGCCCACAGCTGGGTGCTGATGTGCCCTTTGGCTGGTATCCCATCTCTTCTGTGATCCGCTCTGGGCCTTGCAGCTCAGCCAGGAGAGTGACACTAGTAGGACGCAACCTTGAGCAGCTCCTGACCCAGCTACCATCCAGGCAACATCCTGGCAAGGCCTCCCTCAGGTCAGGTGCAACTTGGCTCCCCGACCCTTTTACTCCGCCCAATGGTGAAGTTGGTCCATGTCCTGGTGAGCCTGTTGACTTTGGCTGAGTGACTCAAAACGAGCCACCTTGTTGCTAACAGTGACACCCCTCGGTGCCTCTGTGTCATATGACCTGCACTCCTTCCTGGAGGAAAGGGGTGATTTGTGCGTCCCCCCTTCCCTGCCCAGGCACTATCTGACTCCTGTGGTTTTACCCCTCCTCTCTAGCTTTCACTTATCATGACTTCATCCAGTGGTTGAAGACAGTGACTCTCCCTTTAGTGGGGTTGGGCCTCCTCTCCCTGGCCTGGGAGATTCTCTCTGCCATGTACAGGTGAGTCACTGTTCCAGGGGCAGGCTCTGCTGCTTGCTGTGCCTCTGAACTGGAGGGGTTTTGTGGCAAGCATCAGTTCTCTGCTGTATCATCCCCTCCTAAAGCTGAGGGGAACTGCCCCGGAGGTGCAGCCATGGGGTCTGGAGTGGTAGAACAATGCAGCCAATCCATGCACAGATCTGATTACTCCTGACTTGGAGCTAGAGTACAGCAGGTCTGAGGGAATTGGCACCCCTCAGATCAGTGGGGCAGGCTGTCTGCCTGGGGGATCCCAGGATCCCCACAGCTCCTGGTTGTTGGCATGGTCTGCAGGAACACTGCATTCAGATAGAGTTTCATGCTGTAGCCACTGGCTGCCCTGGGAGAGTCTTGTCAGATTGGCTCATGGGCTGATGAGGCACTGCTATGCTTAACCCTTCACCCACAGCCTCAGGGGCCCCACAGGGTCAGACTTCCCTGCAGAGTTGGCTGGAGTTGTCTACACTCTCCTTACCCCTCTCCAGTTATCCTGGCTCGAGTGAGAGCAGCCACACTGCTTGAAGCACTCGCTGCTGTCTACACTGGCGTGGCGTAGCACATGAGTGCAGCTCTTTGGGGCACTTCCCAGGGTTCCTAGTGCTGCAGTTAGCTCTGAGGGTATTGTGGGGGAGCCTGTCTGCCCCTCTTGGGCACATGGGGGTCAGGGGAGAGGCACTGGTGGGCTACCTGCACTCAAGGAGAGCAGCCTGCAGTACACTGCAGAACAGCTGTGCTGGCAGCTGATGAGTTGCACTAACTGGAATTTTAGCCTGTACCCCCTGCTGGGCCAGCAACTCGTATGAAAAGCCTCGCTTCTGTGGGTTAAGGGGTTGGGGATGGGATTGAAGTTAAACTCCAGTTGTCTTTGCTGCAAAGTCTCTAGTCCGGAGCACAGCTAAGGACTGCGGCTGGCAAACCCTTCGTACAGCGGTGTCGTCTGGCGGCCTGGGCCTCTTGAAGTGGGGCAAAGTCTGCAGCCCCTCCCCCAGCTCTGCTGTTCAGTGGGTGCTTCACTTCCAGTCGTGGGCTAATGGGGGACTTTGGCCCTGTCTGCTGACCTGTCCTTCTCATGCCTCCCACACAGGTGTGCCTGCATCCGGGGCTTTCCCTGGAAGCTCTGGGCTACTCTCCAGTGGGCTGTCTTCGCTGCTGCAGCAGCAGGGATGTTTGCCGTCAGCCTGGTGAGTGGGTGGGATGGTGTGGGGCAGCGGCCTATCATGTCTTGTGTGATCAGGGGATTGGCGGTTGGCTAATCACTCCCCTTCCATACCTAGTACAGGCCAGGCAGGGTCACTGCATGGGGTGGTGCCTGGTTCCTGCAGCCACCCTCTAGGGAGCCCAGGCTGGTAGAGGGCGGGCAGGGTTCAGGGTGCTGTGGGCACTTCAGGAAAAGAGAAGGCAGGTGGAGACTGAGCACCATCCATTACAATTCAGGGTGAGGCTCTGCCTCAAGGCATTGGGGCCTTCTGGGTCAGAAGACATACAGGATGCGGGAGGGACAGGAGCATGGTTAAAGCCCCGGGTGATCGGATCACGCTACCTAGCTCTTGCAGCTCTAGCTTCGTTGCAGTCTCGGGCTCGGACTACTGGACCCAGGCCCATCCCCTGAGGCGTAGTAGAGGGCAGTGCCATCTGCTAGGGGGAGCACGTTGGCGATGCAGCCAGGCAGAACAACCTGCGCTGGGGAGCAAAGCTGTGAACGCTGCCAAGGCTGCGTCCTGGCAGCTCTCCCCGCTGGTGAGGCTTGTCTCTAAGGCAGCCTCAAATTTTGGAAGGGCCACTGGTGCTGGAGGGTTGGCTGGGTCTGGGGAAATGCTGTGTGGCATAGTATGTGACCAGCCCACAGAATCCCCACCATGGGTAACAGGGAGTTAGATACTCTGGCTGGGTAACTGCAGGGGTGATTTAGTCATGCCCTGAGGTCAAGGTAAAGCTCCATCTTCTGGGCATTGGCTGGCACTATCCTCAGGGCTTGGGTGGACAGCATTGGATATTGACTGCTGCAGACACCAGCCAGGGTTGCTTCCTGGCGTGAGTTGGGCAGGGCCAGCAGATGAACTGGCCCACTCTGCTGCATCGCCCCTCCCCGGTGCCTATTGCACAGGGTGATTAAGCCGGCCTGTTCTCTGCTGCTGCCTCCCAGGTGCCCTTCACCTACCTAGAGTACGAGTCGAATGGGAAGCTGTGGCCCAGCATCCACCGGATGTTCAGTGCTGTTGACCGCTACCAGCTGGTGAACTCATACGGGCTCTTCCGCAGGATGACGGGGGTCGGGGGCCGGCCAGAGGTGGTGGTGGAAGGAAGCTATGACAAGGAGAACTGGACGGTAACTCGCTGCTATGCCCTGCCAGTGATCTCATGCCGCTGCTGTAGCTTTTCCCTAAGGGGGGGGAGGGGGCGGGATACGTCTGGGGTGAGTGGGGAGGGGGAGTCTAGGTTAACCACGAGACCCAGACTCTGTTGGACATCAGCAGTGAAATCAACACTAGTTAGCCCCATTGACCCCTTGCGGCTCCAGGTGGCTGTGTTTCCCTGAAGAGGAGGTGACCATCCCTGGGGCTTGAACAGGAGTGACGTGCTCTGGAGGTGCTGCTTGTGCCATGTGGCCATCAATGAGCCCCGCCCCCCTTCCCCCCAGCAAGAGCTGGCTGTCAGCCCCATTTGCAGTTTGGCCTTCTGGTCTAAGGCCCCATGCATCTAGATGTGGCATCCTTCAGTTCCTGCCCTGAACTGTTGTGTTGGTGCTGTGTGCTGTTAAACAGCTGCTGTGTTCCACCCCATAAGTAGCTGCATTTAGGAATGGGGCAGTGATGCTGTAAAGTGCTTTGGGGCGTTGCCGGTGGCATCCTCATTCCAACCATGTTGGTCCAGAATGTTCGAGCCCCATTGCATGTGGGGTGAGGTAGCAGTTCAGAGGCACCTTTGCCCCATTCTCCTCTGTCCCTGCAGGAGATTGAGTTCATGTACAAGCCAGGGAACATCAGCGCAGGGCCTCCTGTGGTGGCCCCGCACCAGCCCCGCCTCGACTGGCAGATGTGGTTTGCGGCCTTGGGGAATCACGCTCACAGCCCCTGGTTCACCAGCTTCGTCTATCGCCTGCTGCAGGGCAAGAAAGAAGGTGAGGGGGCCATGCATGCCCAGCCATTCTGTGTCCCAGGCTGAGCTCGGGGTGGGCGCTCTCACCCTGTGATCAGCCCCTCACCCTGCCCACCCAGTAAATTCACGTGGTGCCCTGGGCAGTGGGTGTTACTCTGCTTTGTCGACGGAGCTAGTCACTTCAGTGGGCTGTGGCTTGGGGCTGGGGGCACCGGCAGAGCTGCGTGCATGAGAAGTCCAGGGCTGTGATAGCAGGGGGAACTCTGGGTCAGGATTGACATGAACAGAGCTGTCTTCCATACCACTCCCTGCTTGCCTCTTAGCCTCAAATTGGCCAGCGCTCTGAGTCCTTGCTGCTTTCCTGCCCCGCCTCCCCAGTGCCATGCAGTGCAGCCAGAGCATGCCTGTGCTAAGGTGGTCCCAGCCCTAGGCCTGCCCAAACCTGGCAAGCTGCACTCCCTGGGATGGCAGCAGGGGCCTCCCCGTGTGAGCCCAGCAGCTGGGGTGCGGTGGTAAGGCATGCTCTGCTCTTCCTCCTACTGGGGTCCCCACAGTGACAGGGCAGGGAGTTAGCTGCCCCATGCATCATCGTGGGAGTTCACTCCTGCTGGAGCGCTTGGCCTCTGCATTGGCTGCACTGGAGTCGTGGCCATCAAGCTTCTCTCTGCAGCACTGAGAGCTAGAAACCCTAATGTGAGAGCGGAGACTCTGGTGAGATCACCAGGCTCCACAGGCTGGGGCCCGCGGCATGGCCTTGATGCCTGGTGTTAATGCAGCTGGGCAGGAGGAGCAGCCTGGGGTAAAGGTGTGCTGGGGCCTTGCGCTAACTCCTCTGTTCCCGGCAGTGATCCACCTGGTACAGGTTGATGAAACTAAATACCCATTCAGCTCACGGCCGCCTGCCTACGTCCGAGCCCAGCTCTACAAGTACTGGTTCACGGAGAGCCCTAAGGCCGGGTGAGTGACGCCAGCACCTTTCGCCATCAGCCTCCATCTGAGGGGATGAGGAGCTGGCTTGAGCAGCAGGCACAGCCCACTGTCCCCAGGGCTCACCCTGCGCTGCTTATTCCCATGGCCAGCATTCCCTGGTGCTTAACATGTTAATGATCTGAGAAGGGGGTGGCAACAAGGAAGCAAAACTTGCAGAGGATTCTGGTCTTTAGGTTAGTCAGGACCAGAGAGGACTGTGAGGAACTCCAGAGACCGAGCCAAATCAGGGGAATGGGCAAGAGGCGAGCAAATGCAATTCGGTGTTAAATGTGAAGTAATGCATGCTGGAGGGAAACATTTAATCGCTTAACCGGAAAGGCTCTAAATGAACTGTCAGCCCCTGAGATGGAACTGGGTGACAGCTGTCTACGCACTGCAGCTGCAGTCAGAAGCTGTTAGGATGTGAGGAATGGGATGGTGAATAATGGAACTAGAGTTGGGCAAATACTGGCATCTGTCCTGTGTGTGTGGTGGGGAGACTCTTGGCTGCAGAGGGCCTAACTACTCGGAGGCCACTGCCTCCCAGCCTGGCTTCTGCAAGTGGGAATATTCTGGTCCTTATGCAATAACCGTTCAGGGCAGGGCCGGCTGTGCTGTCAGGAAAGCTCTCCAGGAGTGGGAGTTGGGACCGCACCTGCCGCTCAGCATGGCTGATCTGAGCAGCTCCTGCCTCTTCTCCCTTCTCTGCAGGGGCTTCCCCCGCCAATGGTGGCGGCGGCAGCACGTGGAGGAGTTCTACCCCACTGTGTTCCTGGGAGACCCCAATCTGGAGGCCATGCTCAATCAGTACGGGCTGAAGGTAGGATTGGCAGAACACCACATCTAGGCTGTGAGCCATACGAGGCCTGGGCCACTTCCTGGGCACTTCCAGGGGGAGTGTTCTTGGAGCAGGGAGGGCTGCCTGCCATGGGGTTGGATTGCAATGTGTCCCCCTGTGTGCACACACCTTGTATGTCTGCCTTGGAATCACTTCTGAGCAGCAGAGCCCCACACGCCCCCTTGCAGTGGGGACAGATATGTCATGGCCCTGTGTTAAGACCAGGTACTCAGCACTGCATCTCAGCGAAGTGGTGATGGAGGAATTGAGCCCCTAGTGGTGGGTGGCTCCAGAGAGGCTTGTCTGCCCCGAAGCAGGGACCACCCATAGGCTTGGTGGGGCAGCCAGGGCTCCAACAGCCCAGCTCTGTGACTGCATCTGCACTCGTGTCTCTTCCTCTGCATGCAGGACAAGACGCCCCTGAAGCGCCCTACGGATGCCTTCCTGCCCATGACCCTGCAACTCATCCGGGAGCTTAGCTGCCCCTACACAGGCCCTGCCGTGGTGTGGTCTCTCTACCTCACTGCTGCCACCATCTGCATCCTGCGAGTGCTGAGCAGCAGGACACTGGGCAGCGCCCCCATCAGCCGGCACAAAGGCTCCAAGCGGCCTGATGTGGCAGAGGGAGACGGAGACCATGCGGGCAGTGAGAAGAATGGGCAGGTGAAGAAGAAGGAGGCAGAGGAGAAGGTCGAGGGCAGAGCCAGAGGGGCTGGAGATGCCCTTTCAGATAGCCTCCGTAGCACCAAGAAGAAGAAGTAGCCCCGGAGGTGCCAGCCCTAGACCCCCCACCCCTTTCTTCCAGGCAATGACTGATATCACCTCTGCTCTGAACTCCTGTTTCTGGACTTGCCGCTCTCGCCTTGCCTGGCTCCACTCTGATGGCTCCTCCTAGCTCTCCTGTCTCCATAACCATACGGCAAATGGATCTTGTCTGCTCCGGCCACAGGCCTTACCGTGGGGGCCCATTGGTTATCAGCCTCCACCCCTACTGGCTCCATGTTGGCCTGGACTTTTTCCCCCATAGCCCCGAGGATTTGAGCTGTGGAGCTGCCTGCTCCCCGGGAGGCTGCTCTGCCCCAGCTCAGGAAAGGTGTGGAATGTCACTTACATCCCTGTCTGCCCAAGGAGAGGCCATGCCCTGACCTACCCCTCACCCACCCTGCTCTGTGGAGCAACAGTTGTCATCCCCTTCCCTTAGGACTGCAGTCTCTGGACACCTGTGAGGTCAGTCCCTTCCCTCCCCGCTGGGGAGTTTGCTGCCCCTGAGTGCCATGGGCACTCCCGGTTATTGCTGCTCAACAGTGGCCTTATTTTGCCCATGGAGCTGGCCCTTACAGCTGAGAAGAGAACTGGGGTTGGGTACTTGGTAACGGGGATCCCTACAGCAGACCCAGGGCAAGGAGCCACATACTCTTTTCCCCCATGGCCAGTGGCTCTTGGGGGCTGAATTGCCCCAACCTGGCAGATCTCCAGCTCCTAGGGGCACTGTAAAGTGGGCAGGGTGGGAATCCTGGATCTCATCCCAGAGATGCCTTTAGGCAAGGAGCTGTGGCCCAGCTTGGATAAGCTGCAGGCTCCAGCTACGCCCAGCCCTTCCCCTTGTGCTCAGGGACAGCAGTACTATGCTCATACAGGCAGGCAGGAGGCCCAATAGAAACCATGCCATCCTCTCCCCTTCCACTACTGCCTTAATGCTGCCCCCTCCTGTACCAGCCTGCTGTGGGGGGGTGGGGGTTGCTGTGCTTGCCCAGGGTTGCTGGGCAATCCCATGATCGTGTTCAGGGGCATGAGCACCTGTCTCGCTTGCCCTGGCCCCTCCCTGGGCACAGAGCCTGGCTGGCACGTGCTTCCCAGCAGCTGTTAATGGAGCGGAGACATTTCCTGTAACTTTCTAAATAAAGCCTTTGACATTCCAGCCCTGCCTCCCTGCCAGGAGTGGGGGGTGGTTAGCCCCTCACCCAGGAGCCAGTGCATCCAGCCTGAGACAGGAGCTGGGGTGCATAGGGCATGGGCTGACAGTTCCTGCCAGGCTGCCCCAGGTTGTAATACTAATCCCCCGGGGCCACGTGGTGGGTGCGTGCACACATTCCCTCCTCCTCTGAATGTTGAGGCCCGGATCCTTGGCCAGCAGGGCCCTGGAAATGTGGCTGCAGAAACTGCAGGGCAGCTGCCTGGCTCAGGCTGATCTAGCCTAGCCCCTGTGTGCTCTGCCCCCTGAAGCTGTGGTACCAGGATTTCTGCCCTAGCTGTCTCCATGACACCACCGTGCCCCCCCCCCCTCCCCTGTCCATCCTCGCCATAGAGCCGCCTGACCTCTAGCGTAACAGTGTGAGGTGCTGGAGACGGCTCATGTTTTCCCCTGCTGGGCTCCAAGGCTGAGCCCACACGGGAGGCAGCTGCTACAGCAACTGTGCTATGAAAAGCCACCCTCCCCTCCTGCCCCTTCTTGGTCAGGGACTCAGCGCAGAGCCTCTGTGTTCTTTGGCCTTTGGACCTGTTTCTATTGTTCTGTCAGGCCTACATCCTCCCCGTACCATCTCCTGCAGGCTGCTGATAGTGCCAGCTGCCTTTCTCTGCAGCTCTAGCCTCTTACATGGCTTCAAGCGGCCCAGCTTGTGTCCTGGGGCCATGGGCCCTTCACTGCCCCCTTAGAAAGCCAAGCTCTCCACCATGTGAACCATCCCTGGGGTGAACAAAGGAGCCTTGGTGTAGGAGGAGATGCTGCGTGTGCAGGCCCGGAGAGCAGGTGCTGAGGCAAGCTGCACGAGGGCCTTGGGCTGAGCCCAGCGGGGCTGGGTCTGAGTAGATGGTAAAGGCAAGAGGGCACTGGTCCCTGCCATCAGAAGCGGGGGCGGGGGGAGAAGAGGAGTCAAGCCCAGGCAAAGGGGTTCAGCAAGAAGAGCTGCTGCTGCTCTTTACTGCAGCAGCAGAAAGTAGCTGGCAGGAGGCGGCTAGGGTCTGTGCTGCGGCCTGTTAGCCAGCTCGGAGCAGGGCAGCCTGGGCCCTGGTGCTCTGAGTTTGTGTTGGAGCTTTGGGGGCCAGGCCAGGGTGCGTGTTGGTAGCGAAGGAGGAAGGGTGGGGGGCAGGCAGTTGGTTGCAGAGATGCTGAGGCAATGGTGGCGGCTGCCCCCTAGGAGGAGCAGGAGAGCCAGGCCAGGGGCGATGAGTTACAGGTGCCCCCAACATGCCAGCATCAGCTCAGTACCCTAACTCCCTACCCCCTTTGCTGTGATGCTAGCTCTGCAGGGCTCTGCAGCGTGCATGGGACAGGTCCAGCACCATGTATGCTAACAACCTGTTTATTGAGCTCTGAAAACAACCCCCAGCACAGCGGCGCCCTGGTTGAAGGGGAGATCAGACACAGCAGCGCTGCTCCTGCGTACCCCGCCCTGGCTGCAGGGGGCTAGAAACTGAGCTGCGCCGGGGGCTTTCAGCCACTTGATAATGACTGTGTGGGCTTGTGCAGGGGCAGAGAGGGGCAAAGGAGGGGTGCTTCGTGGAGGAAGCGGTGTCTCTAAGCAGGGGGTGGGCCAGGGCGGGGGGAGTGGGTGGCTGCAGCTTGCTCTTTGCCCATGTGGCATTGTGTAAAGTACCCGGGCCTCCGCAAGCTGGAGTGGGGAACAGAATGAGAAATGGAGCCATCTCCTCTCACCGCTTCCACCCGCATGTACCTTCCCTGGCCCGGGGCGCCTGGATCGCCCAGCCCAGCGGCTCTAGGGGACCTCCTTGCAGGCTGATCGGTGGGAGAATGCAGGGCCAGGCCTGAAGGCGGCTGTTCCCTAAAGGCTGGCTCCTGTTGTGCTCAGGGATTGAGCTCAGCCAGCTGGGTGAGGGTAGGGGACTGGGTGGGGATGCTGTCTCGGGGCCAGGTGGGCGCTTGCTCAGCGGGTCACCAGTACAGCTGGCCGGGGCAGTACTTGTCAATCAGGGACTGGTAATACGGCTTCAGCTGCGTCACGTCGGGCAGATCCTTGCACTTGGTGTAGAGATCAAACTTGCTGCAGGGAGCAGAAAGCAAAGGCTGAACTAGGCTGTTCCCCTTCTGCTGTCCCTGCCCCACTCACCTCCCAGGAACCTGGCTGAACCCTGCCCCATAGCAACAGGGCAAACATCCCAGGAAGGCAAGGATAATCCACCCCAATGCTGCTCTCTGTCTCCACCCCGTGGAGCATGGAGGTGATCAGTTCTGTCCCATGTCTGTAACTGGGCTAGCTCTCTCCAGGGCTCCCTGTGGGCGCAGCAACTCATTCCATATACGCCTCCTAGCCAAAGCCAGTCCCCAAACACTGACCCTCAGAGACCAGCCTCAGCCAGGGAGCCTGCCCCCTTCCCCAGCCACAGCCCTGCCCCCATTCCCTGCTCACTCCAGCCTCTCTCTGTTCACCCTGATCTCAAACCCTGTGACTGCCAGATGGGATCAGCCCTGAGGTCCCCCCAGTCCTGGATCCTGTCTCCAACAGGGGATAGAACCAGTTGTGCGAGAGAAAGGTGCAAGCACTCTGTAATAGGAGGTGAGGAGTGGGGAGGATCCCACATTAGGTCCCCTCCTGCTCTCTAATAATTGGAGCACAGCTCAAGCCCAAAAGCTTAATATCGGTGCAAAAACATGTTAGCATCAATAACTGTGTGTGTTCCTATTGGCCACATAAAATGTCCAAGGCCTGGGTGAATCTTAAATTTTTGACCTTGATGACTTCATGTGGCAGAGAGTTCCACAGCTCGCTGGTACTCTGTGTTGTGTGTGGGGGGAGTATTTCCTAGTATCGGTTTCAGATTTGCTGCCTTTGATTGCATGGCTGCTATGCCCATCCTCAGGGCCTGGCTCAGCAGCCCCTTCCCCTCTCCCCAGGGCTGGGCACGCACTTGAATTCCTTCACCCAGGCCAGCATGCGCAGGTCCTCGTTGCTGCACAGGTGCATGTAATCCCCGCCCGTGTGCCAGGGGTAGAAGGAGTGGAAGCGGATCATGTAGAAAGCCTGCACGAGGAGAAAGGGTGAGAGGGCCAGCATCGGCCCGGACCCAGCCATCCCACCAACTCTGATGTAGCCCAGCCCAGGGGGCAGCTGCTCCTTCTCCAATCCCCAAATCTCCCCTTTGTGTCCCCAAGGCTTTTGGTACCTCATCCTGAGAGCCTGCGTGGGTGGGGGGGTATCAGCCCTGTGCCAATGGGGCATCAAGGAGTAGGTGGAGGCAGAGGAACCGGACTGTGAAGAACTCCTGCTGCTGCAGGGGGTAGCATAACCCAGCTGGACAGCAGGGGAAAGCCGATGGGGCAAATGCCCAGCATGCTGTCCCTGGGGGCAGCAGGAGACAGTCGTGGGGGGTTGGCTCAGCTGTGGGACAGGCATGAGCCAGTTCTCACAGCCACATACCCCCATTTTGCCCCCCACCCCCCAAAAAACCTCCAAAAATCCCAAACCACTTACCTCCTGGGGGAGAGCAAAGTGGTTGAATTTCATGACTTTGTACATGTACTCTGGGGAGAAAGAGCAGTGTTAGTCCCATGAGCCCAGGCACCCAGACTGGCTCCAATGCCCTGTCCCAGCCTGTCTGCTCACAAGACACTGCTACCCTTCTCGGAGCTTGTGGGCTGTGGCAGCCAGAAATGAACCTACTGTAAGGAGGGCATGTAGCTGAAAACCAGGCCCTGGGAGCTTCTTGCTGGCACCCTTGATCACCGCCCACATCTGACAATATTAGCCCCGGTGCCAGGCGCTGTGCAGATCAGTCAGGACGGAGCACCCATCGCAGGAGCTGACAATACCAAAGAGACTGCAAAGTGGTGCAGGCGTGCAGCCCGAAGGATGCAGGGGTGGGAGAAGGCAGAACAGGGTTCTTCTGTTCCTGATTCTGACAGTGATTTGCAATGGGACCTTGGGCAAGTCTGTGCCTTTGTTTCCCCAGCTGTGAATGGGGGATACACAAGTCACGCACTACCTACTGGCGCCCCTCTGTTAGCTGGCAGCAGCAGTAGGCTGCTATCCTCTGTGGCCCAGCCGCTAGCGGGCGACAGGAGAGATGCTTTGCAAGGGTATTCCATCACAGTGCCCTAAGCCCCTATGGATGGGGAAGGGCTGCTGGGGGGAAGATCCCGGTTGCTCTGGGCAGAGGAGAGGATCATGTGTCTGGAGAGCCGCCCCCACACCCACCGTTTTGTTTCTCTGCCACCCAGCTGCTCTTTGGTGGCGGCTATTGGCGTGGGGGGGGTGCACAGGCCAAGGGTGCAGCAAGGTGAGAAGAGGGCCAGGGAAGCAGGGCCCGACGCGCAGGAGGTGGGGAGTGGGACAGTGGGGCAGGAGAGGGCGGTGGGTTTGGGAACTGCAGGTGGGAAGGGGGGGTGCAGCTGTGGTCCCAGGGGCGAGGGAGATAGTGCGAACGGAGCCCTATGGGACACTGACCACAAGGGGCAGGGGAGGACCCCCAAGGAGCGAGACAAGGGCGAGCCGGGAGGAGAGGGCAGCCGAGAGCTCCAGGAGCAGGGATCTGCTCCCACTGGTGCATTGACCCTCACCCTGAAGGGGCCCTGAAAGCAAATCCCCACCCCACCCCCAGCTCCGTTCTCCAAGGGGCTTCCGGAGCCAGGCCCAGCCCTCGGCCGCAGCCAGGAGCCCCCTGCCAGGCACGCCCTTACCGTCATGGCCCCAGGACATAAGCACGTTGGCCAGGCCGCTGTGAGGCTGGTAGATCCCGTACTGCGAGCTGAGCAAGAGAGAGAGCCGGTCAGCGGAGCTCCTGGCAGGGCCTCAGCCCTCCTGCCTCATCCCCTCTCCTTGGGGGAGCGCCCCACAGGGCTACAGGGCACGAGCACTGGCTCCGAGACACAGGCCAGGTACCTGCAGGCGGGTGCGGAATATAAGCCGCAGTAACAACCGGCCGACTCGGTGTGTTAATTGTTGGGGAAACTCAGCCTCGTGCCCCCCATTGGGGGGGAAGGGGGCAGGACCCGACCTGCCCCTGAGGGGCGCAGTGGGGACTCGGGACTGCAGCTGTGCCATTGGAGGGGGATTACACCTCACCCGCCCCAGTGCCCAGCTGCTCTCACCACCCCAGGCCCAGCGCTCTGCTGCTCCAGCCTGCAGACCTTGGGAGGCTGCTGGGTGTAGGGGCGGCCGGGGGGTCAGGCAGAGCAGTCCCAGTGGGTGGCTGCCCTGTAGGGTGCGGTGAGCCTAGGGGTCACTTCCTAGTGGAAGGGACCCCCAGGGCTCAGGTGCTCTGGCGGGGGGAGGGGACTCACTTGTACAGGGGGTTTTTTGTGTCGGGGTTGTCGTGGAAGGTGGAGTCGCTGAAGACGACGGACTCCTGGACCCTGCAGCCCACGGGGAACGTGTCACCCACCACAGCCCACTGCAGAGAGAACATGGGAACAAAGGGCTCGCCAGCCAGGGCCGAGCTGAGGGCCACCTAACCCAGTGTCCTGGCTCCAACCATGGTCCCTTCAGTGGGTAGCTGGCGGGGAGGGTAATCTGCCCTGCGCCAGTCCCATCCTGGGCTCTCGTAGCCAGATATCAGCTTGAGCTCACCCATCGCCTTGCATTTGTGAGCATTAACTGTAATAGCTCCAGATCTCCATAGGACCCATGGACGCGGCCCTTCCCTCTGAATCTTGCTGGGTGCTTGGCCCATCCCGCTGGAAACACACAGTTGAGGAGCTGGCCAGGGATGGGGGATGGCCCCCACTGGCTCCCGTCGCAAAGGGCTCTGTGTCTCTGGCAGGTGGCCTGCATGCACCCACCCCCTTAGGGCATTGCCCCCCTCACTCCCCCTCCCCTGGCTGATCCCCAGGGGTCACACGGGGGTAACCAGTCATACTGAGTGCATTCGACTGGAGCACACGCTGCCTCCACGGCTGTTCACCTGAGGCTCCCCGGCCAGGGCCAGGATTTTGCCCATGTCATGCAGCAGCCCGACCAGCTGGAACCAGTCTGTGACAGAGAGAGCAGAGAGGGGTCAGCCTGGGGCTGGGATGGGGGCAGCCCACGCGCGGGGCTGTTTGACAGCAGAAAAACCCACGCTGGTTTCTTGGCTGCACCCACGAGGAGCCGCTAATGCAGCAGCCTCTCGTCCCGGAGAAGGAAGGGGGTCGGTTCCTACCTACCCAGCTCTGTGGAGACCCCAACTGGGATCCCGCACCCAAGCTGCCCCAGTCCCAGCGCACAGAGGGGCTGGCCCTACCTTTGTCTGGGTGGGCCTGGCGGATGCCCTCAGCGGTCTGGTACGCGTGGTAGGAGTTGGGAAAGTCCACGTCAGGGTCTGATTCATCCACCACGTTATCCAGTAAATCCAAGGCCTCCATGATGCTCATTCGGCGCTGGGCGCAGGCCCCGTACTCTGCACCCTGGGGAGAGGGGAGCTGGTGAGGCCCAGCTGTGAGCACAGGGGTCACTGCCAGCTCTAGGGGCCAGAAATGGGGCGGGGAAATGTCTGCAATAGCCTCACTCCCTTGGCTGGGGTTCCCAGGGACTGTCGGGGGAGCAGCGTTCCCTAAGGGGCTCTGGGTTGGGCTGGGGAGGGGAACGGAGGGGGCTCCCATGGGCTGGGGCTCCTGGGGAGCCGGGCTGTGGCTAACCCTTTCCTAGACACAACCGCTGGAGATTCATAGTCCCCTCTCAGGAAGGGGCTGTGTGCTGCATCTCGGGGGGCTGGATCAGCAGTGCTGGAGGGGCACAGGTGGGGTTCTGTGAGTCCCCAGGAGACGTACCTTCTTCCGGACAAAGTCCACGGTCTGGTGCGTGTGCATCAGCAGGTAGGTGTTGTACACGCGATCTAGCAGCGGCCCGGCCTGGAACAACACACCCGTGACTCAGATGAGAGCCCAGGCCTGCTACTCCAGCCCCAGCCTCTTCCACAGGAGGTAGCTATGGATCTCTGGCCATGGGGAGCAGGACAGTAGTGCTGGCTGTGGGAGGAGCTCCCGGCTATTCCAGTCCTGGTCACTCCCAGCAGGGGGTGCTATGGGCAGCGGGACAGGAGTGCTGACTATGGGAGGCGATCCCGGCTATTCCAGTCCCAGTCTCTCCCAGCAGAGGGCGTTGTGGAGAGTGGGGCGGGAGCGCTGGCCATAGGGGACTCCCGGCTATTCCAGTCCCGGTCTCTCCCAGCAGGGGGTGCTATGGGGAGCGGGACGGGAGCACTGGCTGTGGGAGGCGCTCCTGGCTATTCCAGTCCCAGTCTCTCCCAGTAGGGGGTGCTATGGGGAACGGGACAGGAGCACTGGCTGTGGGAGGCGCTCCCGGCTATTCCAGTCCCGGTCTCTCCCAGCAGAGGGCGCTGTGGAGAGTGGGACAGGAGCACTGGCTGTGGGAGGCACTCCCGGCTATTCCAGTCCCGGTCTCTCCCAGCAGAGGGCGCTGTGGGGAGCGGGACGGGAGCACTGGCTGTGGGAGGCGCTCCCGGCTATTCCAGTCCCGGTCTCTCCCAGTAGGGGGTGCTATGGGGAACGGGACGGGAGCGCTGGCTGTGGGAGGCGCTCCCGGCTATTCCAGTCCCAGTCTCTCCAAGCAGGGGGTGCTATGGGGAGCGGGACGGGAGCGCTGGCTGTGGGAGGCACTCCCGGCTATTCCAGTCCCAGTCTCTCCCAGCAGAGGGCGTTGTGGAGAGTGGGGCGGGAGCGCTGGCCATAGGGGACTCCTGGCTATTCCAGTCCCGGTCTCTCCCAGCAGAGGGCGTTGTGGAGAGTGGGGCGGGAGCGCTGGCCATAGGGGACTCCCGGCTATTCCAGTCCCGGTCTCTCCCAGTAGGGGGTGCTATGGGGAGCGGGACGGGAGCACTGGCTGTGGGAGGCGCTCCCAGCTATTCCAGTCCCGGTCTCTCCCAGCAGAGGGCGCTGTGGGGAGCGGGGCGGGAGCGCTGGCCATAGGGGACTCCCGGCTATTCCAGCCCTGGCCTCCCCCTTGGCCCCTCCTAGCCCCAGCAGGGAGTGCAGTTCCTACAGTCACCGGGTCGCCAGCCTGTTGGCCAGAGCAGATCGGCTCCAGCCTGAGCGCCTAGCACCGGGACCCGTCTCTGCCTAGACATGGGGGATTGACACCCCATGCCCATGAGGTAGGTCCCAGATATCCAGTGGCAGACGACAGGGCGGCGGGAGCTCACCGTGTAATTCCTGTAGTCTGTTTTCAGCTTGCCATGCTCAGCCCCTGCCTCCGGCCGGTAAACTTCAGAGGGGTCTGCGTCCTGGGGCGAGGGAAGGCATGAGGGACCAGCGAGGGTAGCGCCCACCTGCTCCCCTCCCTGCCAGCCCCTCCCACCCGGCCCTGGCCAGGTCGTCCTTACCAGGGGCTATTGCCTCAATAGATCAAACTGTATGTCCAGGTGGTATGTTTGTCTGTATGCTGGGTCAGTATGTCCAACTGTCCGTTAGTCCGTCACTCTGTCTGTGCATGTGTCTGTCTGTCCATGTTCCACAGTGGACTCCCAGTTCCACAGAACATGTCAGTGAGCCTGAAAGCTCTCAGAGACCTGGTTCCCCAGCAGCCTACCTGCCGGGCTGGCCGGCACTGGGAACCCCGGCAGCCCGGACTCCCCAGCCGACTACCAGGCAGGCTTCCGCAGAGCCAGGAAGTGCATCCACAGACAACAGACCCGTCTGCTTCCTGCAAAAGTTTTGTTGCAATTGACACATTCCCATGGAACAGTTCGACTTCAACAAATCGGCATTTTCTGATGGAATCATGATCCAGTGGCAAATTCCCAACCAGCTCCAATGCCCAGCTCTGTGTCACTAGTGATACTCTACACCTTTCCTCCTCCTATAGTTCTGACAGGTTTCCATGCCCCCCCCAGCTATTATAATCCACCAATCAGACTCCAGTGCTCCCCTTCTTGTCCAATGAGATGGCCATATGGCTCTGGAAGTCCTGTCTATTTTTCCAGGACCCCCTAGGTTGCAGGTTTGGTCACGTGCACTTATAGCGCCATTCAGCCATTTTGGGGGGGAAAACAAGATTTTTTGGGGGTACTTTTTTTAATGTATCCTTACTGGAATCATTCAAAACAAACCAATAAATATAAATCTCATCCTTCTTCCTTCTTTTTCGTTTAAAATGTACTTTGTGTGCAATTAGCACAAATCTAAATCAAGTTGATTAAATAATTGTACACAACTACTACAGTAGTACAAGTCTAAATAAATTAAATACATGCAACAAAGCTTAGTAACAGAGTAATAGTATATATATATATATATATATATATATATGAGAAAAATCAATCTTTATATATACTCATGCATTATCCTCACTTTTGCTGTTAGTACAATTCTAAATTTAGTCAAATTACGTAATTGTACAAGTCTATATAGAATAAATACATGTAAAAAATCTTAATAACAAAGGAATAAAAGAGAAATGTTATGTTATATATATATGTAAGCAGTCAGAATAAGCTTTACCCTGACATCTGGTGGTGAGCTGTGGAAAAGGACTTCAGGGGCTGATCTCGTTTGCATGGGCACACCCACCCTGCCTAGCGTGATGGACTGCTTGCCCAAATGGTCACTTTGGCTGCTGTGGGATCCCCAGTCTCTCTGTTATTGGGGCAGGAGTAATAAAGCATTGTTATCCTGGTTATGTGAATCAAGGACATAGAACTGTACTTGGCATTTTATGACGGAGGGACTTGCCCTCAACTAAAGAGCACTCGCTAGACAAGGGACATGGGTTCCAAAACCCAGTGAATTGAGACAGGTTGGGGTTAGGTATATATACTGGGGAGTGTGGGCCCTTTTGAAGGCTCTGAACACTACTTTAATTCCTTCTCTTCTTCCATGGTGTAATAACAGAACTACTTTTGGCTCCGTTAGGAGTCTTGTTTTATCCTGCAGAGCTGAAATCACTAACACCTGGGCGTGAGCATTGGACCTACTTTAGGCTAGTGGTGCACCAGCACTGAGGCTCCCCCTATTACCAGCTAAAAGTCAGAGAGCTGAAGGTGCTGAGAGCTGTGTTAAATGGGGGGGGCCTGAAGACAACTTGGTGAGTGGACAGCAGGACAGTGAGAGCGGTGTGGGTGGCTGGCAGAGAGGAGTGGACAGCAGGACAGCTCGGGGAGAGTGGAGTGGATAGCAGGGTGGCTGGCGGAGAGGAACAGACAGCAGGACAGCTGGCGGAGAGGTGTGGAGAATGGAGAGCGGAGTGGAGCGGATAGCTGACGTGGCAATTGGCTAGCTCAGAGAGCGGATAGCTGGGTGGCTGACGGAGAGGCGTAGAGAGCAGAGTGGATAGCAGGGCGGCTGGCGGAGAGGCGTGGAGAGCGGAGTGGATAGCAGGGCGGCTGGCGGAGAGGCGTGGAGAGCGGAGTGGATAGCAGGGCGGCTGGCGGAGAGGTGTGGAGAGCGGAGTGGATAGCAGGGCGGCTGGCGGAGAGGTGCGGCTGGTGGTGAAGACTGCAGCAGAGCCCTATGGAGAGGCATGGCACTTGGCCGTTGACCGGAGCAGCGGAGCATGTAAGATGCCCCCCACCTCCCTCCACTTCCACCCGGGCTGGGAGGTAAACTCAGCAGATGAACTTCTGAACTCTGGGGGGCTGCACTGACCAAGGACAGAAACTGGGGTTGGGGGGCGGGTGACTATTGGGTTGCTGGACTTAAGACCCTGAGGGGAAAAGGACACTGCCAAACTTACTTGGGGGAGGGTCTTTTGCTCATGGTTGGTGTTATGAATCCTGTTTGTGGTGTTTCCCCAACATTATGCCTCATTGTTTCCCTCCTTTATTAAAAGGCTTTTGCTACACTCAGACTCTGTGCTTGCGAGAGGGGAAGTATTGCCCCTTAGAGGCGATTGGGGGGAAGGGGGGGTGTAATTGTCCCAGGTCACTAGGTCGGGGCTCAAGCCAGTTTTGCATTGTGTTATTGAAACAGAACCTCTAGATACTGAACCCGGCCCTTGTTGCTGCCAACTCTGATGGGCAGAAGGGTTACATATATACATAACTTTTCCTCATTTTTAAAGGTATGTATTCTCTTATGCAGTTAGCTCAATTCTAAATCAATTAAATATATGCAAAAAAGACTTAATAACAGAGGAATAAAGGAGAAATGTTTATATATAATTCTATGATATCTATCATCCATTTTTCTAATTTTCAGGAAAAAATATTTGTATGCAGTTAGGACATTTCTAACTACATTACACACATGCACAAAGGCTGCAAGGGATTCCTGTTCGGAAGGGTAAATATAACTTTAGGATTAATGACGTGTGTATGGGATCTAGTTGTTCTACAGCCGCCTTTCAGAGATGGCCAAGAAGGTTTTTAAAAGGGATGGGGAGAGTCGGGAGAAAGATGAGAAAAGCCATTTATGCAACAGAAAGTGAATATTTTGGACCTCATTATGATGGACAAAGATGAATTAATCACTGGACTGGAAGTTGGTGGTTGCAGAGGCCCAGTGATCATGACATAAAATGTTTGATTCCACAATCCTCATTTCTGGGGTCCACACTTTAAAAAGGATGTTGAAAAACTGAACAAGATGCAGAAAGGAGCCACAAAAACAACTCAAAGCGGGGGGAGAAAATGCCTTGAAGCAAGAGACATAAAGAGCAGCACCATCTGTTTAGCTCATCAACAAGCTGCTGACAGGTGACTCTTGGTTCCAGTGTATAGGGACTTTCGTAGAGAGAAGCGACTGGGCACTAAAGGGGTCTGTACTCTAGCTAAGAAAGGCAGAACAAGAACCAGCAGCTGGAAGCTGAAGACAGACCAAATCAAATTAGAAATAAGGCACATTTTGTCGTAGTGAGTGAGGGGGATTAACCATTGGCACAAATTATCAAGGGGGGCGGGGTGGATTGTCCATCTTGGAGGTCTTCAGAGCAAGACTGGCTGTCTTTCTGGAAGATCCACTTTAGCTACACCACAAGTTATGCGGTAGTGAAACACAAGCTATTGGGCTCCATACAGGGGGAACTGCGTGAATTTGAATGGGCTGTGAAATGCAGGTCAGGTTAGATGATCTAATGGCAGGGTCGGCCTTATGGGTGCGCAATGTGGGTGACCACCCAGGATGTTGTGGTCAAGAGGAAAGGAGCGTGCTGGGTCTGGGGTGCAAGGCCGTGGAAGGGAGCTCGAGGCAATGTGGGGGAGGCAGCGGGGGTCAAGGGATATGGAGGCAGTGGGGAACCCAAGGAGACAGTAGGGGACATAGGTGATGGGGGAATGGGTGGGGAGCCTGGGGAGACAGTGGGGGCCAGGGGCAATGGGGAGATCAGTGGGGGGCAATGGAGGCTTAGGGGGATGGGTGGGGAGCTCAGGGAGGCAGTGGAGGCCAGAGCATCAAAATACAGGTTCACCGAGGGTGCCATTTCCCTAAGGCCCGCCCTGTCTAATGGTCCCTTCTGAGCTTAAACTCCATGAACCTATGAATCTACCCCACCGAAAACTCCCAGCTCTGGGAGCAGGCAACAAACCACACACCCCTGCCTGAGCCAATTAGCAAGTGGTCTTTAACTACGCAGCTTTTTGCATAATCACACATCATAAAATATTAGGGTGCGTCACATTTTTCTGCGCCAGTCAGAAGGTTTTTTTGACCCCCGTAGCCTTTTACGGTACTGTACCAGGCTTTCTCCCCAAATTTCCCTATTCCATTTACTCATCATCCTCTTCTCCCAAATGGCAATCAGCCCCTAGTGGCTTCCACCGTAAAGAGGCCTCGTAATTTTAGTAAAATTTTGCCTACATGAACTGCACAGAATGAAGACTTCAATCCAACCCTGGGGAAGGGGCGGGGCCTCAGGGGGAAGGGGCAGGGCAGGACCACAGTTCAGGCGATGGTGGGCCCCCCATTTTTAAGGGGCTTCCGCCACTCCTGGATGAAGTACCCTGCATGTTGTGATAGGCATGTGCAGGACCCATGGATTTTGAAAGGTGTGTTATGGGGGATATTGATTATCATGACAGTGGAGATTTGCCTGCACGTTTTGCATTTGTTGTTCTGGCAGAGACTGGTGCCACTTGGCATTGGTGGGTCCTAGTCTGTGGGGAGCTTGTTTCTAATGATGACTTGGCAAAGTTGGGGGGTTGTTTGAAGGCCAGAAGGGGCATTCGGGAAAGATTTATTTCAGGATGGGGTCCCCATCGAGTATGGGCTGTAAGTCTTTGATGCTACCCCATGTGGGTTAGGGATTAATCACAGTTTTAATCACACTGTTAAACAGTAGAATACCAATTGAAATTTATTAAATATTTTTGGACATTTGTCTACATTTTCAAAAATATGGATTTGGTCTAATGAAATAAAAAATCACCCCAATTAATGGTTTAGAAAGTATTTCTTACATGCTACGTACAGCGAGAGAAAGAGAAAGAGTAACCCAACCTTTAAAAAGTATAATTCATAAATAGGGCCCAAGGATAAGACATCAGACCTGGCTTTTAGGGGAAACTTTGACAACTGTCTGGAACCTTTATTTAGCAAAGCAAATGTTATATGCTTTGTTTGTCAGTCGGCATACTTTAGCACAGGTGAGCACTATGTAATATAAAAGCTCTCCCCTGCCTCCTGAGGTGTTATCTCCCCACCTTTCTTTTGCCAGTCTTTCTAATCGTTTTCCCAAGGGGATCAGCAGTGAGAAATAAATAAATTACATTAACAAGGGCATCGGACATATTGGGCATATATAACAGGCCAAAACACCGTGCTTGGTCGTTTCTAACTGGCAAGAAAAATGCTCAGTGATCTATTGTAGCAGTGTCTGCAAAGGAACAATTAAATTTTTAAAATTACGTATTTGTCATCACATTGAAGGGGTCCCAAGAAATAATTCCCCCGCTCTTATATCAAACGTTACATTGTACACAAACTGTGACCCTAGAGCAGTGGTTCCCAAACTTGTCCTGCCACTTGTGCAGGGAAAGTCCCTGGTGGGCCGGTTTGTTTACCTGCCGCGTCCACAGGTTCGGCCGATCGCGGCTCCCAGTGGCCGCGGTTCACTGCTCCAGGCCAATGGGAGCTGCTGGAAGCGGCGTGGGCCGAGGGACGTACTGGCTGCCGCTTCTCGCAGCCCCCATTGGCTTGGAGCAGCGAACCACGGCCACTGGGAGCCGCGATCGGCCGAACCTGTGGACACAGCAGGTAAACAAACCGGCCCGGCCCAGCAGGGGCTTTTCCTGCACAAGCGCCGGAACTGATCTAGATACTTGATAGAGATAAATACACATCTGATAGACCTGAGAAATCATTGAAAACAGAGGCGTCGTGGTGACTAAAGCCCTAACGCAGAGGGGTTTGGGAGGGATTGAAGGCCTTGCTGAAGTGAAAGAGGATATGATGTAAGAGAGGATTGGAAGAAAACAGGAAAGCTCAGAGGTATTTTGCACCAAATATGAAACTCAAATATGAAATTGCAGAACTGGTACTTGTTAAATGTAACCTATCACTTAAATCAGCCTCTATCCCAGATGACTTGAGGATAGCTAATGTAACACCTGTTTTTAAAAAAGGCTCCGGAGGTGATCCTCACAATTACAGGCTGGTGAGCTTGAAATGATAGTAAAAAACAAAATTATCAGAAGCACAGATGAACAGAATATGATGGGAAAGAGTAAACAGGGATTTTGTAAAGGGAAATCATACCTCACCAATCTAACAGAATTCTTTGAGGGGGCCAACAGGCATGTGGACAAGAGGGATCCAGGGGATATAGTGTACTTGGACTTTCAGAAAGCCTTTGACATGTTCCCACACCAAATGTTCTTAGGCAAAGTGAGCAGATGAAATTCAATATTGATAAGTGCAAAGTAATGCATATTGGAAAAAATAATCCCAACTATGTATACAAAATGATGGGGTCTAAATTAGATGTTACCGCTCAAGAGAGAGATCTTAGAGTCACTATGGATAGTTCTCTGAAAACATCCACTCAATGTGCAGCAGAAGTAAAAAAGCCTAACAGAATGTTAGGAACTATTAGGAAAGGGATAGATAATAAAACAGAAAATATCATTATGCCACTATATAAAGCCATAATACACCCACACCTTGAATAGTGCCTGCAGTTCTGGTTGCCCCATCTCAAAAAAGATATATTAGAACTGGAAAAGGTGCAGAGAAGGGCACACCAGCACCAAGCCAGACAAGCCATGAGACCATGGTAGCTGACAATGAAAGTAATCGCAAGGATGGGGCGGAGGAAGAGAACCAGAAGATGGCTCCTCAGCCCCGCTGTTGTTTGAGGCTCTGAAACTCAATCAGGAGACCCCAAGTCATTCAAACAGTGGGGTGGAAGAGACGAGGCACACGTAAGTTATTTTGGGATGTTCTCTTGCCTGTGTTATGCAGATCAGACGAGATGATCACAAGGGTCCCTTCTGGCCTTGGAATCTATGAAGCTGCATGTAAGAATGTTTAAGGCGCTGCACAAAAGGCGCGGTAGGGGTGAGAAGAGCAGGCTATGGTTGCTGAACTTGCTAGAGCAGTTGGTTGCCCCACACCCGCCAAAAGGTCTGTGGAGCAAGACCAGCCTGAGGTGAATTTTTTGTAAAGGCCGAAGAGGCCTCCTGACACAAAGTGTAAAGGTTTTAAAGTGTGGCATAAAAACTACAATCAAACCTGGCTTGTGTTTTGTATTTAAATCCCTCAGCAGCTGAGCACTGTTTCCTCAGAGGCCTTGGAGTACCGGGAGACTACCGTCTCTGAAGGCACGACTGGGTTCGGCCCAGCCTGCGCTCGCCAGACCCGAAATCAGATGCTCAACCGGGTGCTGGGAGAGCAGAGTGTGATAATTTTGCAGCTGGGTTTTATCTGACTGCCAAATTCCTGCCTCTAAGTTAGATAAAATGTAGGTGTTTGTGGCCGTTTCAGGATTTTTCATTTCTTTTTTGTATTTTGCTCAATGGGTCAAATAAGTGAATAATGTAAAAATACTGACTATTAAACCGTTTCAGAGGCGTTGAACATTTTGTTTGTATCCATCGCCTCCCAAATATTAAAATATGGGTTTCCTGAACACTCCATTATTGTTTTTTCATTTATTAAATCCAAGTTTTATCAATATACATTCCAGGCAGGCACCTTAAACACTGAACGAGTTACAGGTTAACAAAATGGGCAGCAGCTGTGGACAGAAAAGTAAAAAGTGTTATGAATTCTTTTACATAGAGTAGGAATAGTTTCATCTAGGCCTGCATTTTGTCTCCTGCCCGGGTATATTGACCAATTTTACACAGTTGGAGTTTCTTTAAGTTGGGCTGTGTGTGTGTTGTATAAACTAGGGCTGAAAAACAAGTCTGAGTGTGTACACTTTGGGGGATTGTCTGTGCATGGCCTGTGTGCACCCAGGGGGACGTGTACAGGCTTCCACGCATGTGTCATGCGATTGCCTGGTTTTTATTCTTGATTCCTCTGAAATAACTTGTTATCGACCCCCATATGACCACGTGCAGGCAGCACACACCGGTTGCTGAGCAGGGCTTCGCATGGTCCTCTGTGTATGTCCAGTTTCCATTTGCGTGCACTTGTGATGCATGCACTGGCTGTCCACATGTGCCCAGAGTGCATCGTTTTCTAAATACAAGGGCACTGTTCTCTCCTTACTAACACTGGGGGGGAGGGGGGGAGGTTGGTTGCTGGCTCCCAGTACCAAAAGAATCATAGAATCATAGAATATCAGGGTTGGAAGGGACCCCTGAAGGTCATCTAGTCCAACCCCCTGCTCGAAGCAGGACCAATTCCCAGTTAAATCATCCCAGCCAGGGCTTTGTCAAGCCTGACCTTAAAAACCTCTAAGGAAGGAGATTCTACCACCTCCCTAGGTAACGCATTCCAGTGTTTCACCACCCTCTTAGTGAAAAAGTTTTTCCTAATATCCAATCTAAACCTCCCCCACTGCAACTTGAGACCATTACTCCTCGTTCTGTCATCTGCTACCATTGAGAACAGTCTAGAGCCATCCTCTTTGGAACCCCCTTTCAGGTAGTTGAAAGCAGCTATCAAATCCCCCCTCATTCTTCTCTTCTGCAGACTAAACAATCCCAGTTCCCTCAGCCTCTCCTCATAAGTCATGTGTTCCAGACCCCTAATCATTTTTGTTGCCCTTCGCTGGACTCTCTCCAATTTATCCACATCCTTCTTGTAGTGTGGGGCCCAAAACTGGACACAGTACTCCAGATGAGGCCTCACCAATGTCGAATAGAGGGGAACGATCACATCCCTCGATCTGCTCGCTATGCCCCTACTTATACATCCCAAAATGCCATTGGCCTTCTTGGCAACAAGGGCACACTGCTGACTCATATCCAGCTTCTCGTCCACTGTCACCCCTAGGTCCTTTTCCGCAGAACTGCTGCCTAGCCATTCGGTCCCTAGTCTGTAGCTGTGCATTGGGTTCTTCCGTCCTAAGTGCAGGACCCTGCACTTATCCTTATTGAACCTCATCAGATTTCTTTTGGCCCAATCCTCCAATTTGTCTAGGTCCCTCTGTATCCTATCCCTGCCCTCCAGCGTATCTACCTCTCCTCCCAGTTTAGTGTCAAGAAAGGGGAAGGGTCGATGGAGAATCAGGACCCTGAGACTGACAGTCCCCAGGACCAATGGGGAGAGGCCAATGCTCCAGGTCAGCCTGATTGACAGGGCGGGCAGGCTAATCAGGGAGTCGGGGGGGTCCCATCCTGCTGTGAGCTGGAACTGCCTGGGGCAGGCAGCTTGGGGCTGAGTTAAGGAGACAGCAGGGGCCCACGGCAAGCCGGGGAGCAGAGCTGGGCCAGATCCAGAGGGGCCAGAGAAGCACCCAGGGAGCTGGAGGCAGAGCCGCACCCAGGCTGAGGCAGAGTGGAGCCGGGGCCGGGGCTGGGGCTGGGGCTGGAGCCGTCCGGAGCCGGGTGCAGTGGGCAGCTGGGGAGAGTGCGTGGGTGGGTGGGGGACCCTGGGCAGAGGGCCCAGCGCAGGGAGACGCTCCCAGCCAAGGCGGGGATCAGAACCCCGACGGGGCCTGACGCTGGGAAGAAGGGTCCTGCCACCGAGAGCCAGAGGGCGTGTGGGAACCGGCAGAGCAAGGATCCGACCCGCAGCATCCCTGCAGCACAGCTATGGCCCGGACAGGGGCCTGGGACTTGTGAGGAGCACACTGAACTGCCCTGACAGTCCAGAGACGCTGGGTGCGATGTCCCCGGGCCACAGAGCGGGGTGACGGGTTTTCCTTTCACCTTTCCCACTGTTTCCTTATTTTTAAAGTTGCTTGCTGTTTAATCAGTTGTATTTGCTTTGAACTATATGTAATGATCAGTGGGTCAGGGAAATGTCCAGTGCGGAGAGAGCCCCCCAGAGTGGGGACACCCTACCCCCTGCCTTGAGTGACCACGACAAAGTTGGGGGTCGAGCCCCCCAGGAATCCTTGGCCCAGTCTTGTCGGGGTTACAAGGACTCCGTCACACAGGAGGGTGGAAGGGGAGCCCTCGAGGTCAGGTGGGCCCCTGGGTAAAGGAAGTGGGAGTGAGGACTCAGATCCTTTCCCTAGCCTACTTCACCGGGGTAGCGTATAAGCCAGGAAAGTTCCCCACAATAGCAGGCCCATTCCCCCTGCTTACATAAAGTTCCCCCAGCTTACATAAAGTGTTACGTTGGAGGGTGGCGGAACTGGTAAAGCCTTTTGTTAGTCTCGAAGGTGCCCCAAGTCCTCCTTTTCCTTTTCTCTTTGTGAATACAGACTAACACGGCTGCTCCTCTGAAACCTGTGCTATGAAAGAGTGTCGGTATTTCAGACATTAACATTAGCCAAAGGCAGCACTGCCGTCTTTATCCTTTCAGAGCTTGGTGTGGAGAGAGAGGAATTTGGGAGGGGGAAGGGCGATCCTGCAGGTCCTGCATAGCCTTGTTACTGGCCTTCAAAAAGCAACTAACACCTGTTCTCTGTCTTCACACTTAAGATACCTGTGTTATCTAGCAACACAATGACAAAATGGCCAGGAAGATTTCAAAGAAAATAACTTTTTCCTCATGGTGCTTTTCTCAGGAGTTTGGGAGAGTTTAAACCAGGGCGCTCTGCAGTTCGGCTTTAATTTTTTAAATAGCAGCCACAAAGGAGAGTGTGGTGTGTGAGTGTTTGTGTCTGTGCGGGTGTTTAATTTATTTAGAATTGTACTAACTGCTTAAAAGAATATTTTCTCGAAAAACGAGGAAAATGCATGAGGCATTATGTATTTATATATAAACACTTCTTTGTTCCTCTGTTACTAACCCTTTTTGCAAGTGTTTAATCTGTTTAGAATTGAACTAATAATATAAATGCATATTTTTCTCTAAAATAAAGGAAAATGCATTAGATAGATGTGGCGGGTGTCTGGGGATAGATAGATAGATAGAGGGAGAGTCTGGGGGTAGATACTTTTATTCCTTTGTTAAACCTTTTGCACATATGTATTGAGAATTTTGCTAGCACTTTCATACAATTATTTAATTGGCTTTATTTAGAATTGTAGTAATGGCATAAAAAGCATATTTTTTCTAAAATGAGTGAAAGGCATGAAATATGTATTTAGTCATTTCTTTTTAATGATTCCAGAAGAATGAATTAATTAACATTTTTTTTAAATCTCGTTTTTTTCCCAACCGGGCCCATGGCACCATAAATGCACACATGGCTCGAAAGGAACCCTAGGGGCCCTGGAAAGGGAGGGCATGATAGGAAGGACTTCCAGAACCATACAGCCAACTCACTGGACCAAAAAGAGGGTCTAATGCTGAAGTCTAATTGAGACAATATCATGGGGGAAGGGGAGTTGGAAACCTGTCAAAAATATATGCTGAGGAAAGGTACAGAGATATCACTACTTATGTCATAAGAACAGAAGAACGGCCATACTGGGTCAGAACAATGGTTCATCTATCCCAGTATCCTGTCTTCCAACAGTGATCAGTGCTAGATGCTTCAGCAGGAATGAACAGAAATGGGCAATTATTGAGTGATCCATCCCCTGTTGTCCAGTCCCAGGTTCTGGCATTCAGAGGTTTAGAGACACCCATAGCATGGGGTTGTGTCCCTGAGCATCTTGGCTAAAAGCCATTAATGGGCCTGTTCTCCAGGAATTGATCTAATTCTTTTTTGAACCCAGTTATATGTTTAGCCTTCACAACATCCCATGTCAATGAGTTCCACAGGTTAACTGTGTGCTTTAAGAAGAAGTGTTTCCTTTTGTTTTAAACTGGCTGCCTATTCATTTCATCAGGTGACCCCTGGTTCTTGTGTACAGGTAAATAACACTTCCTTATTCACACACCGGTCGTGATTTTACAGCCCTTTATCCTATCCCCCCTGTCGTCTCTTTTCCTAGATGAACAGTCCCGGTCTTTTTAATCTCCCCTCATTCGGAAGCTTGTTCCCTTCTCTGCACCTTTTCCCATTTCAAGGTGTCATTTTTGAGATGTGGCAACCACATTTGCACGCACGATTCAATTTGTGGGCAGACCATGGATTTATCTAGTGACACTACGATATTTTCTGTCTTATTACCTATCCATTTCCTGATGGTCCCTAACAATCCGTTGGCCTGTGTGTCTATCTTTTACTGATGGTTAAAGGGCTCACTGTTTTATTTAGGGCTCAATTTTGCCCTGACCTATGGCGGGGAGGAGTGTGGGGACAAGAATCCCCCTATCCTCCTAGCAAACTCTTGTAGGGCCCGAGCGTAAGGGTGAGAGGTGGGCAAGTGTGCCTGACACTGCTATGAGATCAAGGAGAAGGGGCTGGACCCTGAGCTCTGGGCGTCTCCTTAGCATCTGAGCACAGCAGATCTGGCAGATCTGTACATGTGGGAGCCAGTGGGGGAAGGCAGGATCTATATGTATAGGATTGACTAGGAGCATCCACACACATCTGGGAACCTGTAGGGTCTGTGTGTGCAGGATACCTGATGGGGTATGACGGGGTCTGTGCACAGACAGTAGGGTCTGTGCATAGGGGATCAGATGAGAAGCAGCAGGATCTCTGTGTGTGGGATCCAGCAGGGTCCAGTGGGGTCTGAACACAGAGGATCCAGTGGTCTCTCTGCATGTGGGGGATCCAGTGGAAGATGCAAGCTCTGCATGGGGGTGGGGAGGTACAGTGGGGTGTGTACACAGAGGAGCCAGAGGGAGCCGTAGGACCAAACCCAGCAAAGGAAAATCTCAGGGGAACCACAGGAAAACCTTCCTGCCAGCCTGGCTGGTGAGTCATGTCCCCAATGGAATGAGTGGGAGCCTTGTCTCTTGGGACACTGAAAACTAGCCAGGGCCTAGCCCTGGCTAATAGACGCTAGGCAAATCTGGACCTGGAGGATGGGAGGCGTGGGGGCCGATGGCTGGGCACGATGGGAGTGACCCCACGGCTTTTCCTCTGCTGCCTCTAGGATTCAGATCCCAGGCCAGTCTGCCTCTCCCTACTCACCAAGCGTATGACCTTCATCCCGGCTCCTCACCCTGGCAGCCCCTGGAGGAGGAGAGTGTGTGAGGAGGGGAGCTCTGTAGTCTCTGGGGCCAGGGCAGGCGTCTCTCTGGGTTTATAAAACCCCCTGAGTTATGCAAGGAGGGCCTAGGACTGGCCAGAACCTGCCTGAAGAAGTGCTGACCCCAGGGCGCAATGAGTCACCAGTTAACTAGCCCTGGGCCAAACTCTCATTGCTTGGAAGTAGCCTCTGGGAAAGCAATTAATGTGTGAGCCTTTGACAGCTAAGGAATGACAGCTGCAGGAGGGGCGGGGGTGGGAGAAGGATCTTGTTGCTGATCCAGAGAACTCGTATCTGTGTCCTTGAGAGGCACAAACCAGTGGCCTGTCCTGTGCCCCGGGCAGTGGGTCGCACTGGGGAAGGGGAGAGGCCATCCCAGCAGAGCGGGCCCTGCGGAGCTAGAGGCCTGGTCACATACCCAGACATTTCGGGGGAAGCTCAGGAAGTTCACGCTCCACCTGGCTAACCCAGAGCACTTAATCTTTCACCCCATGCCCTTCCTCCGTCCTTTCTCATTCTCTAAACAGCACCACCCGCCTGCCTGGCACACAAGCCCGTAGCCTGGGGGTCATCTTGCACTCCACCCTCTCTGTAGGTCCTCCCAGCCGGGGACCTCTGAATCTTGCCATTGCTTTCTGCCTAATAGCTCGAAGATCCGGCCTTTCCCGGCCATCCACCCAGCCAGACCTCTCACCGTCTCTGGCCTTGACAAATGCCATCCCGCCCTGCTCCCAGCCAGGCTCAATGTCGCTGCAAAGACCATTTGCCTTTTGGCCATGTCTCCCCCGGCTCCCCCTTCTCTTGCGTGGCTTCTCTGCACGTTTGAGCCCCTTCGTGGCCTCGCCTCATCCCCCTTATCATCTCTCAGGCCTTGTCTGCGCGAGGCAGTTGTATCACTTTAACTCTCCTGGTGTAATTAAACCAGTAGGAGCCCCTTAGTGGAGAAGCATTTATTTTACTAGATGGGTACTTGATGCCAATATAGCTATTCCTGCCTGGGAAGGGTAATAAAGTACCCGTACAAGGCACCTTTATACTGGTATAACTGTGTCCACACTACTGGTATCACAAGTGTAGTATTCACCCCTAGCCAGGATAGTTCCACCAGACTGACTTTCAAGTGCAACTCCTCAGGCCTCATTCACTATCTGACACCTGCCTGCAATCGGCTCCTGGCATCAGCCTCCATCAGCCCCTTGTCAACTTTGCCAACAAGCTCCTTGGTCCTTTCTCCCACGCTGCCCTTCATGTGTGGGAAGAGCTCCCTGGAAGCATCCACAAAGCCACCTCGGCAGCCACCTTCAGAGCCCTCCTTAAAGCTCTCCTCTGCCATGATGCCCACACGAAACATGACGATGGTGAGGCTGTGTCATGCAGATAGGGGCACGGCCCCTCGTTTCGCCCTGTGTGCGTACAGCGCCTAGCGCAGTGGGGTCTCGGTCCTGGGCTCAACCTGCCGGGCGCTACGATCGCACTGTCGTGAGCTGGCTGGAACGTTGCTGTGGGAAAAGGAGCGTGTGACCACACCCAGGAGCTTTTGGCTGTTTATTGTTCTGGGTAGGGCTGCGTGTGGGAAGGCAGAACGGATCCAACTGGGAAAGACAGAGAGAGAGAGAGAGTGTAAAGGAGCAGCTGCAAGCACAGTGGCTGACGCTGGAAGAAACCTGGAATGAGACGAGTGCTCTTGGTGCTGTGAGCAAAAGAAGCTGTTTCCTGCTTTCTGTTTCCTTCTGGACTCAGGGCCACAGCACTTTGTACATTCTTTGGAAACAAACAAAACTGCATAGAAGAAAATACCCGATTCCATCCTCTGCCACCTGGAACATCCCCGGGGGCCCGAAACTTTTTGACTAGCCGCTCAGGTCAGAAAGGGGCAACAATATGAACAATAACAATACCGGGCTGACTATGGACTGTCACAAAGCCTTGGACAAGGGCCCTCTCAAGAGGCAGCTCAGGAGAACAAGTGGTCGTGGGGTAAAGGGTCAGTCCCCAGAGCTTTCAATCCTGCACTAAGTTCAGCCCTGAATCTTTGGCCCTGTGCTAAGGGGCAGAAGTGTCTGGGGTAAATTCCCCTTCCAAAGCCCAACATGAAACAAAACTTCTATCTAATCCATCTACCCTCCCCTCCCTCTGCTTCTGCATCCAGCCAATCACCCCGCTCTCTCCCCCTAGCCACCCATCTAGCTATCTGTCTATCTGACTATCAGCACTCGATGGATAGAGGATGGTGCCTAGCCCTGTGCATGGTCAGTGCGTATCATAGGCCGGGGAAGGCTGTGCCTCCCCAAACAGCCCCATGGAGCCCTGCCTACCCTGCGCCCCCAAGGCCCCCTCCTGCTGCTAGCTAGCCCCAGCCCAGGCAGCCTGCTTCTCTTCTGGGAAGGGAAGCCTGCTGGGGAAGGGGCAGCTGGGACTGGAGGTGGCTGGGGCCATGCTGCCTAGTGCTCCAGGGCTGGGGGGCGGAGGCGCGTGCTTCCCACCAGGCACTCTGAGGCTGGAGGCACTCGGGTGATCCGGGGCTGCAGGGGGGCTGGCAGCTGCGGGGGGAGGGGGGAACGACTCTGGGCTTTGGGGGGGGGGCTCAGGTGGATGGGGTGGGCTGGGCCAGGGGCTAGCCTCCCCGAGCCCCTGGTTCACCCATGGCCCTGAGTATTGCTGGGAGTTTGATGCCTTTACCTGCCCAGCTGGTTATCCGTGAGCAGGGAATACCATTGTTTTGTTTCTGAAACTGGAGCTGGCTGGAAACTATTTGTTCCGAACTTTCATTCTGCAGGTTATTTTGTTCCTTGCCCAGGGACAAGGGATGCCTGGCTGTGAGCAGGTACCAGCGCTCATGGGGCTTGAGACGAGGCTGCTGTTGTTGATCTGCCTTTATGCAGCATTGGAAACATGCCTTTCGAAGCACAAGCTGCTGCCGGTGGGTTTCTGTGTCCCAGGCTTCCTGCTTTCCCAGATGGGGGATAGCTGGCATGCTTGGGATGTTTGACACTATAAACGTTCCCTTCCAAATGGCAGCCAGCCCAGCTGAGACAAAGGGCAGTGGGGCAGGGATGAAACCGATATGGAGACAACACAGACTGCTTCTGAGGCTAGAAAACCAATCAGTTACAGCTACAACCCCAAGCTGATGGATAGGCCCAGGAGAGAAACTGAAGCTCTGTCTAGACCAGCGAGAGGGGGGCCTGCACAGAGAAGGTGGGTGATCATAGCTGCCCAGCTTCCATTCCTGACCCAGGGTTTTTTTCTGATGGTTATTTCTAACTTTGGTTATATATTGTTTGACAGAAGCTGGGATTGTGTGACAGGAGATGGATCACTTTATGATTCCCTGTTCTGTTCATTCCCTCTGGGGCACCTGCCATTGGCCACTGTTGGTAGACAGGATACTGGGCTTGATGGACCTTTGGTCTGACCCAGTCTGGTCGTTCTTATATTTTCCTTTATGCAAGAAAATGCTTTATGGGTCTGGGCCTGAGAGTAGCATAATTTTGACCTGCACTCCCATCCCATCCCATCCCATCCCATTCTATTCTCTATTCTATTCTATGCAGAGGTGGCAGTGATGCCTATCGAGATAAGGTTGCCTGACAATTTCCCTTTATAACACTCACTTTTCAGTTGTTTGTAACTTCTCCAAACTGTAATGCGCTGAAATTTCCCACGCTAGGTGTCCACATAAAGGATTTTTTGTTAAAGTTTCATCTGAATCAGTTCAGCCATTTCTGAGACTGGGGTGAGAGGGAAAGACATTGTTTTGCCCATGTTAATTTTTTTTTTTTTACAACCGTTTAGTTGAGAAGCCTTAGCACCTCCCATGCTTTGGAGCAGGGACTTGAAGTTTGCCAGGTATATTGCTCTGGTGTCACTGAGGTGTAAATTTCAATGAGCACATGCTCATTAGAGGCTTGTTCGTGTTTGGTAGCTAAATACTCTGAAGGTTCCATCTCCAGGGAGCTTGGTCCATCTCCGCACAACTCCTACATGTGGCTGGATGGCGCATGGGCCATCTCCCAGAGCAATTGACCATGCACCATCCCAGGGCTACAGGGGCTGAGCAGAACTTTCCCTTGCAATTGCCAAGGGACACTGTGGGGGGCCAGGTACCAGAACTGAGAGCAGGGCGACTGTCTCTCCTGTGCTTCAGTGATCCTACAGCTGGGCCCAGGTGGCATAGAGGAGAAGGAGGACTGCAGAGGGGTACAAGGTTGTTGCAACTAGTTACACTGCTCTCCTATGCTAACTATTCCACCCTGCCGGTGACCCAAGATGCGGGTCAATATGGTTCCACATGATGGAATTTCTCCTGTTTCAAGGTCTCTTTTTTAAAAAAATTTAGGAACTTGCTTCCAAACACCCTGTTACCGAAGATTAAGGTTGCAAAATCCGGCACTCAAAAGTTAGGCGATGCCAGGATTAAATTAGCCCCTCATCTCCCAGGGGTGTTGCGAAGATCAATACATTCACGTTTGTGGAGATACTGTGGTGCGAGCCCCATAGATACGCTATAATGTGGTGTTCAGGGTAGGGCTTGGCTGGTGTGGGTTAAATAAGGCCTAGGGCTCCTGCTGAGTGGAGGATACAAAGGGATATCGAATAACTGACTGAGACTGGTCCTGTGGCAAACACCCCATAAGATCACGTAATTAACGACTGCATTGAAATGGAGACGCACGAGGGGGCTGAAATAAGGTTGCACAGGCAGCTTAATACTGGCCTTTCCTCCAGTCCGGTTGGGTCTGCTCCCCAGTCTCAGCCTGGCCCCCACGGAAGCTCTGTCCCCTGTGCAGGCGAGCGTTACCCTGGACTTCCCCAACCCTTCTGTCAACGTTTTAGCTCCTGAGCTGTCGCCCCACTGATTATTCCAGTCTAGATCCCCCTTCCTGCCAGCTCTGCTGTGGCCCCCTCAGTCCTGATCTCTGGCCTCCCTTGTTATTCCAGGCCTGTCCCTCCCAGATCTGCTTGTGCCCCACATTCCTAACCCGCAGCCACTTCTGCTAGTCCAGCTCTGGGTTCTCCACACTCAGAGCTGTGTCGAGGCCTCTGTCTGCAGCCGCCCCTCTCTTCCCCCTCAACTCCCCGCTACTTCCCAGATGCTCAGCTCTGCTAATACTCCTCAATCCCAGCCCGCAGCCCTCTGCTGTTCCAGTCATTGACATGTGCCAAACTGGGTGGAGGGCTTGTGCCCACCTGGAATGCCTGGGTGAGCCCCTGCCATGTATTTTACCTGTGGCCTAGCAGGGTTTGAACCTAGACTCACCAAGGTAAAGGCAAGTACAGGGACTTCTGCTGTCAGCACTTCCAGTTTGCATTGCCTTAGCACAGGAAGGCAGCAAGGTTTAGTGGTGTGAGCAGAGGACTGGGAGCCCTGAATTCCAGCTTGGACACCAACACATGGTGGCCTTGAGCAACTGACTTAATGCATCTGTGCCTCAGTTTCCCCATTTGTAAAACTGAGCTAATATGGAGTCGCTGCTGGTGGGTGAGGTGGGGTGAGGGTCAATGTACATGCGGATGGTGCAGGGCAGACATACAGCTCTGTACAGGGGTTGAAACAGCCAGCGACCAGAGACAGGAAACATGAATGTGCACAGGGAACGTGTGGGAAGGAATGAACTTGTCAGCAGAGGGCACTGTGACCTCAGGGGAAAGGGCCGCCAAATGGGAACTGGGGGAGAGTTTAGCCACAGGACACGCTCTAATTTACAGCCCCCAGCCCAGCAGCCCCTGCAGTGTTGTCTTTTGCTACCCAGCCTCCCTCCCCGAGTCACTCACACCCTTCTCAATCAACGTCTCTCTTTTTTTTTTAAACAGTTCTGTGTTGATGAAAGCTGGGAGCGAATCTGGGGAATCTCCCCCCGGCCCCCGTCTGTCTCTTCCCCACCCACCACTGGCTCTTGATCCAAATCAGCTTGAATCTGTTTCTAAGCCCACTTTTTCCCTGGTGTTACACACACACACCCGGGCTGCCGCCAGTCACTGGTTAAACAGCATTAGCCTCAGCTGGTCCCAAAGCAGGTTTCAAAGCCCTTGAGCCCTCTCTCTCGCCCTCCAGGAGCCAGCAGGAGTTACTGGGGTCCTGGAACGAGAGAACATGGGCCTAGTATAGACAGGGCGCTGCCTCTCTTGCTCTGCCCTCCTCCTTCTACCCTGGCCCTCTCTCTCCTGCTGGTCTTTTGGGTCGGTTCAGGTTGCCCTATGCACTGCACACCACAGCTAGCGCTGGATGGCCCCAAGCTCGGGCTCTGCTTGGCTGACGGGCTCTGAAAGAACTTGGGCAGTTCCACGCTGCATCCGGCAGGAGCCAAGGGTGCCACCGAGCGTAGCAAAGCCGTGCTGAGTGGGAAGGGAGTGAGGCAGCCACAGGGGGAGGAAGCAGCCCTGTTGGGGGGCTAGGGTCAGTGTGGGGAGAAAGGGGAATAACCTTCATTTCCCCAGTCAGTCCCCTATGGTCTCCAACCCTGGGGCTGCCCACCCAGGCCCACCCACTAATGCTACTACCAGCAAGACAGTGGCAGGCTCTGAAAGGCCCTTTGTAAACTGTGTGTTTATTTCTGCGGCTCCCAGGTCAGGGCATCCTGTGCAGCTCCGATCCCGCCAGAGCTCTTATCTGCTAAACCACAATGCAGCACATGGTCTCCGTCCCATGGGCCTGCCTGCGAGCTCACTGCCGCGACCCAGGAGGAATCCATCCCGACTCAGTCCCGGAGAGGGGAGAACCATATTGTGCTGCTGGTGTGATACCGTATGGGCGCTCCTGGGCGCTGTTAGTTTGGGAACCACCCAGCTGACAATTCGCAAAGGGGCTGGCCTCAGAGGAGCTCACCGGGGAATCACTGAGGTTGACTGATGACGTACACATCATACAGCGAGGAAGAAACATCCCTTCCCCGGGAGTCGCTGGTACCTGAATATTCAAAAAGAGAGAAAAGACATTCTTGTCATATTATTGGGAGGCACCAGGTGGCGCTGTAGTCGATAGGGTTACACGTTCTTTCTAAATGATTGTATCCGCAGTTAGATCTTGGAGAAATGCTGTGGGGTTAGCTGCAGTGTAGTTCTTAGAAACGGAGTGTTAAGCACTCTTGACACAGTTCAGAGTGTTTGCTGCCTTATTTCTCTAGCTGAAATAATTTCTTAGGGTTGTTGCCTACAGGATCCCCTCATGAGCAAACACGTTACTATTTACAATGCAATTACATAGATGTGCATGTGGAAAACAGTGAGAAAGGCAAACATCAGCTGTGTTTGGATTATTCATGGGGAACAATTTAGTAGATGATTGTAGCACTTTGCTCATGGATAATCTAGAGAGAAGACTTTGGTTCTAACAGATGGGCTTGTTATATGCAATTGCCCAGTGAACGGTTAGTGCAAAAGTATTTCACCAAACTATTTGCTATTGCAAAATGAGTGTAACATCTCACACTATGTGATGGGTCAGCTAGATCACATGTTATTGGTTTTGCTCCGAGGTTGGATGTTTCCCAAACCCACAGAGTCCTTTCAAGTGTAAATAGGGAATCGAAGCAGGCAACAGACACCACAGGACCTGATGGGTTGTTTTAATTCAGGCAAATGTTTGCAAATACTTTTTTGCAGTATCTTCTTAGCTCTATCTTAGTCTGTTTATTGCCTTCCTGTCATTTCGGTGAGGCGGCGGTGGGCAGGCACTATAAACGCTGACTGCAGATGAGATTAGCTGGAGGTCTCCGAGTATGTCTGCAGGCCGGAGGAGCCAGGAAGGGCTGGAATTGGCATGAAGAGAGGCGTGTGTTTTGTTTTACTGTTAATGAGTGGCCTTTTCACAAAGAACAACCACTCCAGTCTGGATTAAGGGTTTAGCTCATCCCCAGAGACTAATTGAGAGCTGACCCGTGGATTCACAGAGCCGGCCTGGACTATACGAAAAAGAGGCCTGGCTGTGCACAAATGCTGGAACGTGGCACCACAACTGAGATGCTCTGAGCTGGCAGAGGGGAAGAAGCTCTCTGCAGCCTTCTGCATACTGCTGCCTTACCCTATGGCTAAGCTTAGGGCCAGACTAGCCTGGCTCCTGCCCTATGGTTCCGGCTGGGTTCTCTCTGAATTGCCAAAGCAGACTCAGAGCGGGGTGCTGCTGGCTAGTGTCTCTGGGAAAGATCCCATTCTCCAGCTGTCTCCCACTCCCAGTCATAAGCTACCTAAGTACAAAGCTACAGGGCCAGAGAAGGCAGCGAACTTCTTCCTCAAGCAGGCCACTGCGGGCCTGGCATGACTCAAATGAGATGATGATTATTGGGAGGCGGAAGGTTGCTGTGAGGGGGGAGGTGGGGTGGAGGGATAGGAGTGGGAGCAGTGTGGGGGAAGGGGGGGTGGCCCCAGGCTGGAATGGGGGGTCCTGGTATTTCCTGCCGGGTCCACGGCCCGATCCCAGGTGCAGCTGCCGCTACCCCAGCCCTGCCAGGTCCTGCTCTTACCTCTGCTCCCCCCACCCGCCCCCGAGCCGTGTGCATGAGTTTATGTGGGGATGGATCCCCCACAATATTTCCATGGTGGGGTGCTAGTCCCCCTCCCCGACCTGGTTCCTCTGGCCCTGGTATTTATGGGTTTTGTGTTACCAGCCTACGAACGTGACAGGAAAAGCCCTCGATCACAGTGCTAGATCACATGTGGGGTACAGCAGTATGTGCTGGGTCATGCATGTCTATCCAGGAGGAGGGGAGATTTATTTTCCTCTGCCTTTATAAAGTCAAACCCTTTGGTGACAGGGCTCCATTCTCCCCATTGGGAATGACAGTGTTTCATTGTGGATGAGAGTTCCCCCGGCCAAGCTGGATTCTGCTCGCCTACCAGGACTCCTGCCTGGGCTCTTGCATAACTATTCCTTTGTCTAAACGAAGCTGGGCACCACACACCACGACTGATAACCCTCCTCTGCAGTGCACAGTTCAGACCTGCTCCCCGTCCAAGCTCCCTGTCCAGCGCTGGCTGAGAAGGGAACAGAGCAGGTAGCAGGAATGTGAGTTGTGAAACATGGTGTTGATTGCAAACAACCTGAACCAGGTATCGCAGACACAAACACCAGCCAGATAACCAGCCAGTCAAACGTGCAGGGCCCTGGTGTCAAGCCCGAACCCCCCCGGGGTGACATCAGGAAAGAATCTGGCCCTGTGCTTCCTTAATGCTGAACAACCCATTCATTCTCTCTGTATAAATGTTTAAAGTGGCGGTGTGAAATTCAGCGCGATCAAAATGATGCTCGTGGAAAGGTGGAATTCAGGTGGGAGGGGATGCCAAAGCCAGGGCTAAGGACATTTTCCTTCTCTGTTTCAATGTTCCACGGTCCCCACTGCAAGGAAATACTGCAGAGAATTCAAAGGGGGCAGGACACACAAATGATCCTGGGGCTGGAAAACAAGCTGCCCCAGGTGAGGTTAAAAGGCGCTCAACAGATGCAGCTGATCAAAGAGAAGTGTCGTGCGGTGGCATGATTGCTGCATCTGACACACGGACAGGAGAGCTGAAACTGGGCAGATTTTCAGTCTTGCTGACAAAGACGGAACAAGATCCAACGGCTGGAAGCCGGAATGAGACCAACTCAGCCGTGCAGGAAGGTGCAGCCGTTTCTTGGCAGTGGGAGCGGTTAGATGTTGGAACCATTCACTGGGGCGGTGGTGGCCTTTACAATGAGGTTAGAGACCTTCCGGAAAGATAGGCTTTAATCCAGCCTCTGGCAGAAATTCAGCTGTTTGTGCGTGTTGTGGGTAAGCCTGGATGGGCATGGATGTCCATGGGGGGAGGGATAGCTCAGTGGTTTGAGCATTGGCCTGCTAAACCCAGGGTTGTGAGTTCAATCCTTGAGGGGGCCATTTGGGTCAAAAATTGGGGATTGGTCCTGCTTTGAGCAGGGGGTTGGACTAGATGACCTCCTGAGGTCCCTTCCAACCCTGATATTCTATGATTCTATGTCCCGTCCAGCCTGGGAATTTGTGACTCTGTGAATCCCCCTGGTCATCCCCTTCCCTCACAGGCCATGGGGAGAATGGGGTTGCCAGGATTGCCCTCCTAATAGGGTTGCCACCCTTCCGATGTTCACCCAGACAGTCCTGGTTCCGGCTTGTGTGTCCCAGTGCCATTTGACAAGCCCTGATCTGGGGAGGAAGGGGCAGAGCCGGGGGCGGAGCCTTGGGGGAAGAGGTAGAGCAGGGGGCGGGGCCTGGGGGGTCCAGTTACCAACCATTAGGTGGGTGGCCACCCTAGCCCTCAATGTGCGCATACCACTCGCAGCTGTGTATGACGGCAATGTCTAAATCTCATTCTTTAGGCTTCAGGTGGTTGCCTCCAGTGGTCAGGAAGGAATTGCCCCCTCGATATTATGCAGTTGTAATTGTGGGGTGGGGAGTGGCAGGTTGCCTTCCTGTGAAGCATCAGAGGTTGGCCACAGTGAGAGATGGGGTACTGGCGGGGATAGACCAGTGTTGTGAGGTGGTGCAGAGCATCCTCTGTCTTAGATATCTGGCTGGTGGGTCTTGCTTACATGCTGATAGTCTAACTTCGCCCCAGATTTGGGGTCAGGAGGGAATTTCTCCCAAGTCAGCATGGCAGGGACTTTGGGGGTTTTCACGTTCCTCTGCAGCATGGGTCACCTGTGGGGATCACCCGGGCAGGTCTCACCTAATCAGTTCCTGCCATCGCAGACGCCTCAGATATTGCTGACATCTCAGCCTCTCCTGGTCTCTGCCTGTAGGGACAGTTAATTAAAGTCAGCTTAAGTTTGGTTAAGAAAATAATATCTGCTTTATGGTTTGTGGCTAGTAAGGGAAAGGCCCCAATCAACACATAAAATAAGGTCATGAGAATAATAAGTAATATTGTTTATAGTGTGGGAAAGAAGTTTGGGTCAAAAGGAACTGCTCAAGTGAAAAGTTGCAGTAATAAGACAAAGGGAAACTGTCTTAAAAGAAACAAGCGAAAACCTTCCCATGGTTCTCCTGGTAAGAGTAGTGGGTTGGGGGAGGAGATAAGAAAGGAAGGCCTTGGCAGAAGGGAAGGAGCAAGCCTGAACTGCTTCAAACTGGGATTTTGCTAAAGCTAGCAAGGTAGCTGAGGTGTATAAAGAGAACTGTGAATGTGAAGGTGCTTTGTCAGACCCGACCTGATGACGCCGGGGCACGGCAGGATGAGACGGTCATCCCCAAGTCTGGCCTGTTTGTAAGTATACTGAACACTGCTTGTGAACACTTTGTTACTGTACTGGACGTAGTGATGGCTGAGTCTTAGACTGTCAGACGAGTGTGGAGCAATTGTATAAATACCATTTGGCCTTTGGGTTTAATCAAGGACTTTCTGGTTACATTAGTATTGTGGTAGTACCCTGCCTAAATTATACCAGTGTTCTGGGGACCCACGAAGGGACGCCCACTGGCATTAATTTCAGTTGCTCTAAACCCCCAGACTGAAGGCGTAGAGCAGGGGTGGGCAAACTTTTTGGCCTGAGGGCCACATTGGGGTGCAAAACTGTATGGAGGGCTGGGTAGGGAAGGCTATGCCTCCCCAAACAGCCTGGCCCCGCCCCTATCCACCCCCTCCCACTTCCCGCCCCCTAACTGCCCCCCTCAGAACCTCCGACCCATCCAACCCCCCCTACTCCTTGTCCCCTGACTGCCCCCTCCCGAGATCCCCTAATCCTAACCACTCCCCCGGGACCCCACCCCCTATCCAACCCCCCATCCCCTGACTGCCCCAACCCCTATCCACACCCCCGCCCCCTGACAGGCCCCCTGGGACTCCCACGCTTATCCATCCCTCCCATTCCTCATCCCCTGACCGCATCCCCGCACCAGAACCTCCACCCCATCCAACCGACCTCTGCTCCCTGTCCCCTGACTGCCCCCTGGGACTCCCTGCCCCTTATCCAACCCCCGCACTCCCTTACCATGCCGCTCAGAGCAGCATGTCTGGCAGCCCCGCCGCTCGGCCAGAGCCAGACATGCTGCCGCGCTGCCCTGCATGAGCACGCAGCCCCCCGCCCAGAGCACTGCCCGCATGGCAGCATAGCTGCGGGGGAGGAGGGACAGCGGGGGAGGGGCCAGGAGCTCAGGGGCCGGGCAGGATGGTCCTGCGGGCCATAGTTTGCCCATGTCTGCTGTAGAGACCTGCCCTCCAGAGTTACGATAATTTCTCTCCTAACTAGAAAATCAATAGCAAAAGGGAGATGGAAGGTACTTTGGATACCTGTGTGGAAAGCTTCTTGGCAAAGCTCGGCAGAGGGCTGTTGAGCGCCACTGAACTTTTAAAGAATAAGACCCGTGGGTGACCAGGAAGACAAATATGAACACTGCCTTCTTAAACCACGCAGGTAAAGAAAGCCCAGCCTTCTGCAGCGGTGTTACAGGGGCTGCACTTGGTGGCTAAAGCTTTGCAGGCAAAGGGCACCACCTTGAAGGATGAGTGCAAAAAGCACAAAACTGAGCTCAGGGCCGCGGAGAGAGATCAGCGGATGAATGTGTCACTTTGGGAGATAAGTGTTTTAAAGAAAGAGCACACCGAGTTCAAAGTAGCTTCCGCACAAATTCACACCTCAGAGTTCAGAGGGAAGTAACCAGTCAGAGGTTGTAGACGTGTTAAAAAACTGGAAGAAGTCATCATGAGGGTGCTAACGGGTTAAAAGCTTGGTTTAGTATTGAAACCCAGTTATGGCAGTACAGCTCGAGGACGGTCACGCTCGGTGGAACTCTGGTCGTCACATCATGCAGACAGGAGGTTAGGTGGCAAGATCACCACTACTCTGCTTTTGTCCCCAGGAGCCTTTACAGCCCGTCCGAAGGAACATGGACTCTTTGCCCTAAGAAATGCTCTGTGAATAATCAATTGTAAATGGCTGCTGCAGGCAGAGGGACAATTTCCTTTGACTATGGATGATTTAGTCAAAATCACTGAAAAGGACAGAGGGATTTCTATGAGGTTGGACTGCTTCCCAATGTACCAGTGGGGATGTAACCTGGGTACAGTTGTGGAGGCAAATTATTAAGAACAATGCGAGGGGCGTTGATCAGCTCAAAGAACAGATTGTAAGAAAAAAGGGGAAACCATCTAGTAAGTTACAAAAGAAATCCTGCCTGTCAGAACAAGACAAATCTCAGTGTAACAATCATAGAATCATAGAAGATTAGGGTTGGAAGAGACCTCAGGAGGTCATCTCGTCCAACCCCCTGCTCAAAGCAGGACCAATCCCCAACTAAATCATCCCAGCCAGGGCTGTGTCAAGCCGGGCCTTAAAAACCTCTAAAGATGGAGATTCCACCACTCGCCTAGGGAACCCATTCCAGTGCTTCACCACCCTCCTAGTGAAATAGTGTTTCCTAATATCCAACCTAGACCTCCCCCACTGCAACTTGAGACCATTGCACCTTGTTCTGTCATCTGCCACCACTGAGAACAGCCGAGCTCCATCCTCTTTGGAACCCCCCCTTCAGGTAGTTGAAGGCTGCTATCAAATCCCCCCCTTTACTCTTCTCTTCTGCAGACTAAATAAACCAAGTTCCCTGAGCCTCTCCTCGGAAGTCATGTGCCCCAGGCCCTAATAATTTTCCTTGCCTTCTGCTGGACTCTCTCCAATTTGAATCATAGAATCATAGAATATCAGGGTTGGAAGGGACCTCAGGAGGTCATCTAGTCCAACCCCCTGCTCAAAGCAGGACCGATCCCCAACTAAAGCATCCCAGCCAGGGCTTTGTCAAGCCTGACCTTAAAAACTTCTAAGGAAGGAGATTCCACCACCTCCCTAGGTAACACATTCCAGTGTATCACCACCCTCCTAGGGAAAAAGTTTTTCCTAATATCCAACCTAAACCTCCCCCACTGCAACTTGAGACCATTACTCCTTGTTCTGTCATCTGCTACCACTGAGAACAGTCTAGATCCATCCTCTTTGGAACCCCCTCTCAGGTAGTTGTCCACATTCCTTCTGTAGTGGGGGGCCAAAACCGGACGCAGTACTCCAGGTTTGGCCTCACCAGTGCTGAATAGAGGGGAATAATCACTTCCCTCGATCTGCTGGCAACGCTCCTACTAATACAGCCCAATCTGCCGTTGGCCTTCTTGGCAACGAGGGCACACTGCTGACGCAAGTACTGTACGCTAACCCATTGCAGCACTGGAGCCCGCAATCGTCTCACTGATGTCTCAGACAGCTGAGACAGAGAAGGGAGGAAAAGTGGCAGTAAAACAAAACATTGCTAGGATATAGCAATTACCAGTGCCCAGGCCAGAAGAGTTCTCCTGCCTGTGGAAAAACTTATTCGAAGTTTAAATATCAAAATAAAATGTCAGGTTAGAAATTTGAGCAACTGCAGTACGTCCTCAGCTCCTAACTCGCAGTTTACAAAGGGGAAAAGTCCGGAGCATCAAACCATTTTTAGGAAAGAGGAAGGTTCAGAGGCTCCACTGGCCAGGCGAAGCCAAGCAAGTTAAAAATATTTATTTGGTTTCTTGTAATAAACTGTTTACAGCGCAGCAAGAAGCCTCAGGATTTAATCTTAGAACCCCCCAGCTATTTAAAAAGAAAAGGTAAAATGTATGTGTGAAATAAACTGACTTTAAAAAAAAAATCCCCTAAAATCTATCCAAATCTTTCATTCAAAGCTGCAGAATTGACAGACAGTTTTTGCCAAGCCCAGGTAGCCAGTGTTCGAAGGGTTTATTATTTAGCATGTAAACCTTTGCTTTTATACAGTTCAACGTCTTTTTAACTAAGGACAAGAGCACGTGATCGTGGCTGTGGCAGAGTCAGCCAGGACCAGGAGAGTGGGGAGAGACCCTGGATCCTCTTTCCGTAGTAAAACAGCAGCTAAAAAAGCTGCAGAAGAGGAATGAAAAACTCCAAAGACAGCACCCCTCTGGAGCAAGGGCCAGGGCAAGGTATACAAGAGAAGTAATGTCAGGAACACGGAGCCTTGAGGTGGCCCTGAGCAATCAGACAGCCACTTTGATAAGGGTCCGTGGAAACTCTGCAAGCTCAAAATAAAGTTGCACTTCATGTGAAAATTGATGTAGCTGATATAATGTGATAGCAAAGAAAGTGGGAGTTAAACTCTGGAAGGAACGTGCACTTCCCCCTGGACGGTGCAATGTATATGTAAAAGGGGTAAAAGAAAGGTAAACAAAGCATGCTTCTGAATTAAAATCTTCTTTTTCGGGAGGCTGTGTGCTTCGGAAGCAGAAACCAACCCAGCACCAAAAAAAGATCTGTGCATTTAAGAAATGGTGCTTAACCAGTGTAAATCTTTCCAAAAGTTATGATGAATTGTGTTGTAAAGTAAGGTTTCAGAGTAACAGCCGTGTTAGTCTGTATTCGCAAAAAGAAAAGGAGGACTTGTGGCACCTTAGAGACTAACCAATTTATTTAAGCATAAGCTTTCGAAAGGTGCCACAAGTCCTCCTTTTGTTGTAAAGTAAATGTTGTTAGGGAGTGAAACCCTACATGGTGGTGGTGCGTAAATGAAGAAGAGTAATAGTATTAAAACGAAGTAACTGAATAATAGACTGAAATGCCCGAGCTTGAAAACAAATCCAGCTAATGGCTTACGGTTAAACCTGTTACGAAAACGTTGGCCAATCTGGGGGTGATATTCTGGTGCACGCTGCTGACCAGGAAAGCCCTCAAAAAGTATTGGAACCCCTGTGTGCAAGCCCTGGGACTACCCCTGCAACCCAGCCAGCAAGCTGCAGACAGACAAAAGAGTGAAGTGATTTTGGAGCGGCCCCTCCCTGGTTCAGACCCAGCGCTGCGCTCACCACTGGGCGGGACGAGCTTTTGTCAGGGTTTCACCCCTGCCGAGGCAATCGCTGCACGTCTCTGCAGCAGAAGGTTGAGTAGGAACGTCCCCGCCCCCAGCAGCGTATACAGTAAAAGAGGCTTTAACACAAGCACCAGGTTTTGGCACCCCAGACGAGACAAAACTTTTTGGATTGTTTGTAGGAACCAGGGACGCAGCCGTTTCAGCTGCGTGGACTCAAGACGGTCATGAGAGAGAAAACCTGTTGGCCGTGCATCCAGGATACTGAATGGCGCTGAAAAGACGAACTGCCTGGTTCATGGCCTCGACACGTTTTAGGTGGGGTTGGGACGAATAAACCAGTTCACTGTTCATATCCCTTCAAGTATCCTTTGTGTGGTAAAATCAAGGGTGCTACAGCCCCTCTCCACGCGCGAGTGCCCTGGGAAAGGGGCCCTAACCTTTTCTCCCGTGTGCAGTACATCAGTTAAATTCTGCAGGGCTGCACCCTGAGGGGCTGGCAGCATATGCTGAGGGGTCGTCCTATCACCAAAGAGGGCCCTCAGGCGCAGGACCTGGGGGTTGCTCCCCCTCGGGGCCGGCTGTGCAGTACAGGTGTAGTACGCACACCTCCCTGTCCGCTGCATGGGCTGCTGTAACAGAGGCATTCCCACTCTGGGACAAAGGGCAAGTGCCGGCAGGTGTGATCCGTCCAGATACGTTCAGACTCTCAGTGAGTGTCTCGCTTGGCGGAGCATGAATTTATTTTGCCTGCAGCTCATGAGCCTTGATGTTATTGAGCCCTTTTTTCCTATGCCTGGGAACCAACAAATCAATGAGGCGAGTCAGTGGACCCTGTGGGTAAGGTAAAAGCTCACTCCGGACATGGGGAAGCCAGCAAGAAAACAGCGCAGGGGGGATGAAGCTGTGGCCAGTGCGGGTCCTGGCCCCTGCTCATCCGGTCCTCGCTGTTCCCCCTCCAGCACTTTGCTTTAATAACATTCCAAGACGCTGCTCCACAGGGATCTGCTCTTAACCAGAAAGCGATGCCCCGGGCGCTAAACCAGTTCCATGGCAAATCGCTCCTTGGTGCTCAGCGAAGGGGATGAATGAGCTTGTCCGCTCTGATAGGTGCTGGAACTAGGGGTGCTGCCCTACCCCTGGCCTGAAGTGGTTTCCATTAGACAGTTGGGTTCAATGGCTCTCAGCACCCGCACTGTCCGAATTACTGCAGCATCCCGGCCTGCTTTGAATTCCTCCTCGGCCTCTTCAAAAGGAAATGTTGCGACTGGTGAGTGACGTACCATCGGGGGCCCACTGAAGTGCTGATGCCACTTAGCAGGGACTGACTGAGGCAGCCGGGTGGCCCGATTGTAAAAAAGATGTAACAATTCGTGTTAGTTGTTGCCTGGTTTGTGCTAAAAGCCACCCACCAGGGAAACCAGACTGTGGATGTACCCGGCACAGCACTTCCGGGATCCGTGGGAAAGATTGCAGGTTAACTACGCACGGGAGTTGCCCCAGCACAAGAAGAGGCAACCAATATTTACGGGTAATCGCTGGTGCCTTTACTAAACGGATAGAAGTGTGAGGATATAGATATTCAGGCCTGTCTGCAAAGGCCTAGACTCTGAGAATTTAGGTGTGTTCTTATCACTTAGCTAATTCTAGAGGTATAAAAGAAAGAATCAAAATCGCTGTCTGCCGGTGTAAGGACCATCTCTTACCGTGACCGTCTGAGGCCCTGTGCTTAGGCTAAGATCTCTGGCTAAGCAGCAGAGGCAGCCATAAGCTGGGAAGTGACCGGTCACCTCCTCACATTCCAAACTAGTCACATCAAAATAAGGCAATCTGGGGCTGTTAGAAAGGTGATAACGCCTATCACCTCCAGAGAAAGGGAAGAGCCTAGAGGATGTAAAAGGAAGTTTAATTTGATAGTTTTCTGTTCGGTAAGAACTCACTTATCATAGATATCAAGGTCAGAAGGGACCACCACGATCATCTAGTCAAACCTCCTGCACAACGCAGGCCACAGAATCTCACCCACCCACTCCTGCGAAAAACCTCTCACCTGTGTCTGAGCTACTGAAGTCCTCAAATCGTGGTTTAAAGACTTCAAGGAGCAGAGAATCCTCCAGCAAGTGATTATCAACAGACACAGCTGGGAAACCCTTATGTCTTTATAGATGTAGTTGTGAAATCCTCACTTCTGTATTGTTTTGTCATTATAGTTCCCACTTTGCTATTGTTTGTCTGTATAATCTCTGCCTGGTTCTGTGATTGTTACTGTCTGCTGTATAATTAATTTTGCTGGGTGTAAACTAATTAAGGTGGTGGGATATAATTGGTTACATAATCATGTTACAATATGTTAGGATTGGTTAGTTAAATTTCAGAAAAATGATTGGTTAAGGTATAGCTAAGCAGAACTCAAGTTTTAGTATATAGTCTGCAGTCAATCTGGAAGTGGGTGGGGGAAATGGGAACAGGGAATGGGGGTGGGGAAATTGGAATCATGTTTGGCTAAGGGCAGGAATGGGAACAGGGACACAGGTAAGGCTTGTGGTGTCCGAGCTGGGAAGGGGGACACTAAGGAAGGAAACTGGAATCATGCTTGCTGGAAGTTCACCCCAATAAACATCGAATTGTTTGCACCTTTGGACTTTGGGTATTGTAGCTCTCTGTTCATGCAAGAAGGACCAGGGAAGGAAGTGGGTGAAGGAATAAGCCCCCTAACAAGAAGCCTTGCTACTGTCAAGGTTCCTTCCCCACTCTGAACTCTAGGGTACAGATGTGGGGACCTTCATGAAAGGCCCCCTAAGCTTATTCTTACCAGTTTAGGTTAAAAACTTCCCCAAGGTACAAACTTTGCCTTGTCTTTGAACCGTATGCTGCCACCACCAAGTGTTTTAAACAAAGAACAGGGAAAGAGCCCACTTGGAGACGTCTTCCCCCAAAATATCCCCCCAAGCCCTACACACCCCCTTTCCTGGGGAAGGCGTAATAACAATCCTCACCAATTGGTACAGGTGAACACAGACCCAAACCCTTGGATATTAAGAACAATGAAAAATCAATCCGGTTCTTAAAAGAAGAATTTTAATTAAAGAAAAAGTAAAAGAATCACCTCTGTAAAATCAGGATGGTAAATACCTTACAGGGTAATCAGATTCAAAACATAGAGAATCCCTCTAGGCAAAACCTTAAGTTACAAAAAGACACAAAAACAGGAATATACATTCCCTCCAGCACAGCTTATTTTACCAGCCATTAAACAAAAGAAAATCTAACTCATTTTCTAGCTAGATTACTTACTAACTTAACAGGAGTTGGAAGGCTTGCATTTCTGATCTGTTCCCGGAAAAAGCATCACACAGACAGACAGAACCCTTTGTCCCGTCCCCCCTGCCCACTCCAGATTTGAAAGTATCTTGTCCCCACATTGGTCATTTTGGGTCAGGTGCCAGAGAGGTTACCTTAGCTTCTTAACCCTTTATGGGTAACAGGATGTTGCCTCTGGCCAGGAGGGATTTTATAGCACTGTATACAGAAAGGTGGTTACCCTTCCCTTTATATTTATGACACCTACTGGATAAGCCTCGGCTCCTGTTACAGCCAGACTCTTAGTGGAGCATGTCTTTTCTGGGGGATACTCCATACCATAGACAGTAACTGGGGAACAACCTTCACAGGGAAGGTGATGAAAGATGATTGCATCATCCTGGGACTTCAGTAAAAATTTCACATACCTTAGAGTCATAGAATCATAGAAGGTTAGGGTTGGAAGAGACCTCAGGAGTCCAACCCCCTCTCAAAGCAGGACCAACCCCAAATAAATCAGCCCAGCCTTATCACCCCCAGGCTTCTGTCTCGGTGGAAAGGCCAAACAGAAAGATCAGAATGATGCTAGAGAAGGTGGTATGTGAATCAGGCAAAGAGTAGGATGCAAAATTAACTATGGTTCTTATGGGTTTAAGGGGAACCAAAAATAAACCTACCGTAGTCTCTCCTTTTACTGCCAACAAGCCAAGAAATGAGACTCCCAGAACATTTGTTCTCTGATCCCATGCCAAGCCTAATGAAGGAAGGGTTGGTCACAGAACAATGGGTCAGACAGCTGGAAAAAGAGGTACAAGTCGTGTGTGTGTAGGGCAGAGTAGCAGGGATGGGATCATGCCAAAAATGAGGGCATGCTTTAACAACAAGCCCAAAATCCAGAGGACAGAGTGCTGGTACTGGTAACCCCAGAAAAAAACCCGTTTCCAGCACCCACGTGGTGAGACCCCTGCTATATGATGCAAAGCAGGCAGCTCTGCAGGTCTTTGGGCCGAATAGAAGCAGGACCTAAAAGCAAGGATCGATGGCTACCTGCTACTCCAGTTAAACCTGGTTAATTGCTCCCACTAAGGCCATGTCTACACTTACGAGCTGACAGCAGCCCAGCGGCACCGGTACAGCTGTGTTGCTGTAAGTGCATTCGTGTAGCCGCATTGTGCTCTCTCGGCAACATAATACAACCAGCTCAAGGAGCAGCGGTCACGACATAACCAGCAGAGCGTCTCCCGCCAACATTGTGCTGTGCGTACGAGAGCTTAAGCCAGCAAAAATTACGTTGCTCCGGGGGTTGTTTTTTCATACCCCTGAGTGACAAAAATTTTGCTGACATAAGCGCAAGTGTAGCCGTGGCCTAGGGCAGCACCAGAAATTGTGGTTTGTTTTTCAGGCTGTTGGTAGCGTCCGGAGAGGCCGGTGTGATTGTGCGTGGAGAAGGCACGTCAATAAAAGGCAGAAATAACAATCCGAGTTTGGGGATCTGAGGAAGCCGCTGTCATTGAAGTGACAGCCGGAAGTCAGCTCAGTCAGGGTGTGAAATAAACAATGCCGCTGGATATCACACACAATTCTGCACGTGGCCTGAAGACAAGCAAAAACACGCTGATTGCATAAGAATTGACAATTGTAGCATCAATCCCCATTTAGGGAATGGTACCTTGAGTTTTCCATATGTGCATCTAGGCATGAGGGGCATTATACGTGTTTTGAGTTTCCTGTAACATTTAATCAAACAAGCGTTTAGCAATGTGTACCCTTCTGAGCATCAGGGAAGGTAGCCATAGGGGTGGCACAAATACCGTACATTGGAAAAAAAACAATGCCCCACGGCGGGACCCAATAATGGACAGGTATTAAGGCCTCTTAAAGAGCTGTTCAATTATGTTCAATTTATACATGTACCTGTTTTGTTCAACTTGACTTTACTGCGTCTGCCAAAGGGATTATGTCTGCCAGGGTTTGGCCAATTGTAACGCAAAATGATAAAGGACTCTTGGAAAGACTTTGTTGATAGAAATGCAGATATAAGCAGGGTCTGAATGAACTGATGAATTCTCCCCTGACAGCTAGCTATGAGGGGGAGAGACTTCAGGAGCAAACTGTATTTACATAAACACACCTTCTCTGCTTAGATATCCAGCAGATAGAGCGGTGTTGCTCAAAGTAATCAACTTTGGCTGGTGTTGGGTTACAAATCACTTTAGGGTTGAATGTAGGGGTAGTGAAATGCTGTTATCAATGTGTTGCCATTATTGTATGAATGAAGGGGAGCAGAACTGTGCTTAACCGGTCCCAAATGAGGAGACCAGCCTCAGCTGAAAGGACCTTCTTAAACCAGGCGCTTGAATGCCAGAGCCCTGGGAAAGTAAAAGGGGTGGGGACAGGTGTCCCAGCCAGGCAGTGTGAACTCTTTCTAGGGGTCACCCCCCCCAGACTGGTTTACCCTCTTCTTCCCCACTGCTCAAATCAAAAGCTAAATAGGCTTCATTATGAGCATCTTTGTTATTTTAAACGTTCAGTCAGAGCTAAAATGAGTTGTGGTGGGGCTGTGTTTCTGCCCAGCCTGCACAGAGCTGACAATCACTCAGAGATGGACATACGGAGGTCACAGCAGAGAGGCAGGTGGCAGCAGAAGGCGACTGACAGTCGGCCGGCGAACGAGCGGCTGGTGAAGCGGTGAGCAGAACAAGCTGCTGGCGAGGCAGTGAGGAATCGCGGCTGGCTGGGCAGCCAGCAGAGAGGAACCACGGCTGGTGGGTCGGCCAGGCAGTGAGGAGCAGCAGTTGGCGGGGCGGCCAGGTGGCCAGCCAAAGCAAGTGCTGGGATGGTGGAGCAAGCAAGGTGCCTTCTTCCCCAGGTGGGAGGGGAACTCACACAGATGCACCTCGGAACCCTGGGTCCTCACTGACCAAGGACAACCCCTGTGAGTGGGGTGTGGAAAGGGAGCAGCGAGAGGCACAGGAAAGGAACTGTTGGTTGTAGAACTCAAGAGCCTGGGGCGGAAGGCCCTGTCCCACGCACTCTGGGGTGGGCGTCCTGCGTACAGTGTTGTGATTATGAATCCTGCTTGTGGCGTTTTCCCTAATGAATGCCGGGTGACGTCTCTCCATTCATTAAAAATGTCTTTCCTACACTCAGACTCTGAGCTTGCAAGTGGGGAAGCAGGGCCTCTTAGAGGCGCCCAGGGGTGATGTGTAATTGTCCCAGGTCACTGGGTGGGGGCTCGTGCCGGTTCTGTGTTGTACTGATGAAGACGAACCCCTGGATACTGAACCTGGCCCTGGTTGCCACCGGCTCCACCTGGCAGGAGGGTTACACATAGGTAAAGGCACCTGAATCAATTCAAAGGTGAAGCCGATGGTGCCAATCCACCTGTGATATAACAGGATGGTTTGGAGCCCGAGCATTAATCTGGAGCCGGGGGGCACTGAGACCCTGGGGGAGCACGATCAAACTTTCCAACACGATCTGGCTGGGACATACGAGGCCCAAAGAATGAGCAAAGCAAAGACCTCATGAATCAAGAACTTCCACATGTATCTAACATGCATGATGTTGTTAATTCGTGTAAGGAAGTACAGCATAAAGTAAATGAAATAATCAGCCAGACCAGTGAGGATCATCAAAACAGGGCAATCGCCAGGGCCATGACACATTCAGTGGATGGGGGGTATGCACTAGACAAAATCAAAGTCACTCTCCCTGATATAGAACACAGCAAATCACCCTCTTTTATCACCTCAGAGAAATGGACAACTTGGTGTGGCAAAGATCATATTGATTGGTGTAAAATAACCACAGCAAAATGTCGCACGGATCCAATGCCATAGGGTTAACTGTGGGAAGGATACAGGACACCTTATCCCATTCACGCTAGCCATCCCAGCAATTGCAGAACACCAGATCATTCAAACCATTGTTAGAATAGCACCAATAGGAGCACTGGAAGACCCATAAGGCTTGAAAAGAATTAGTTTCTCCTCCATACTGTTGCCAGATAAGGTCTGGAAAGACCCGGACTTAAGAACATAAGAACGGCCACACTGGGTCAGTCCAAAGGTCCATCTTGCCAGTATCCTGTCTTCCAACAGTGGCCAATGCCAGATGCCCGAGTGGGAATAAACAGAACAGGGAATCATTAAGTGATCCATCCCCTGTCGCCCATTCCCAGCTTCTGGCAAACAGAGGCTAGGCACACCATCCCTGCCCGTCCTGGCTCATAGCCATTGATGGACCTATCCTCCATGAACTTATCTAGTTCTTTTTTGATCCCTGTTATAGTCTTGGCCTTCACAACATCCTCTGGCAAAGAGTTCCTCAGGTTGACTGTGCGTTGTGTGAAAAAATACTTCCTTTTGTTTGTTTTAAACCTGCTGCCTATTAATTTCATTGGGTGACCCCTACTTCTTGTGTTATGAGGAGAAGTAAATAACACTTCCTTTTTAGTTTCTCCACACCAGTCATGATTTTATAGACTTGCCCCATTGGCCGCACCTGGGGGACACCGACAGGTGCAGATGCAATGTCTTGCAGACAGTTGCCAGCATGTGGGTTCAATCCCCAAACTGCCCAGTGCGAGTGAGAGGCTGGGGAAGTGAGGAAATGCAAACCTCCTATTCTGGGAATGGTAAATAGAGGGTGGTGGCTGGAAGTAGCCACTTTCACTGCAGATCCAAAGATGGTTATTCTGATTGGCCGATGTCTTGTCTCACACCTGAATTCACTGCGCTGATAGGTGGACCTAGACAAATTGGAGGATTGGGCCAAAAGAAATCTCATGAGGTTTCAACAAGGACAAGTGCAGAGTCCTGCACTTGGGACAGAAGAATCCCATCCACCGCTAGAGGCTGGGGACCGACTAGCTAAGCAGTTCTACAGAAAAGGACCTGGGGGTGACAGTGGACGAGAAGCTGGATATGAGTCAGCAGTGTGCCCTTGTTGCCAAGAAGGCCAATGGCATTTTGGGCTGTATTAGTAAGAGCATTTCCAGCAGATCGAGGGAAGTGATCATTCCCCTCTATTTGGCACTGGTGAGGCCACACCTGGAGTACTGCGTCCAGTTTTGGGCCCCCCACTACAAGAAGGATGTGGACAAATTGGAGAGAGTCCAGCGGAGGGCAACAAAAATGATTAGGGGGCTGACTTATGAGGAGAGGTTCAGAGAACTGGGGTTATTTAGTCTGCAGAAGAGAAGAGTGAGGGGGGATTTGATAGCTGCTTTCAACTACCTGCAAGGGGGTTCCAAAGAGGATGGAGCTCGGCTGGTCTCAGTGGTGGCAGATGACAGAACGAGGAGTAATGGTCTCCAGTTGCAGTGGGGGAGGTTTCGGTTGCATATGAGGAAACACTATTTCACTAGGAGGGTGGTGAAGCACTGGAATGGGTTCCCTAGGGAGGTGGCAGAATCTCCATCCTTAGAGGTGTTTAAGACCCGGCTTGACCAAGCCCTGGCTGGGATGATTTAGTTGGGGCTTGGTCCTGCTTTGAGCAGGGGGTGGGACTCGGTGACCCCCTGAGGTCCCTTCCCGCCTGGACACTCTAGGATTCTGTGAAAGACCTGACAGACCTGACATCCCAGACACTTTTTTCATAATGGAATTAAATTGCAGGCTGAATTCAGATTACCAGAGGACGCTTTAAAAGCGGTGCCCAAGTCTGGACAGCCTATTCCTCAACCTGTGGAACTCCTTGCCAGAGGATGTTGTGAAGGCCAAGACTATATAACAGGGATCAAAAAAGAACTAGATAAGTTCCTGGACGACAGGTCCATCAATGGCTATGAGCCAGGATGGGCAGGGAGGGTGTCCCTAGCCTCTGTTTGCCAGAAGCTGGGAATGGGTGACAGGAGCTGTCCCAGGGGTTGGCAACCTTTCAGAAGTGGTGGGCCGAGTCTTCATTGATTTGCTCTAATTGAAGGTTTCGTGTGCCAGTCATACATTTTAACCTTTTTCGAATGTCTCTTTCTAGAAGTCTATAATATATAACTAAACTATTGTTGTATGTAAAGTAAATAAGGTTTTTAAAATGCTTAAGAAGCTTCATTTAAAATTAAATTAAAATGCAGAGCCCCCCGAACCGGTGGCCAGGACCCAGGCAGTGAGTGCCACTGGAAATCAGCTCGCGTGCCTCCTTTGGCACACATGCCATAGATTGCCTACCAGTGGGCTAGATCATTTGATGGTTCCCTGTTCTGTTCATTCCCTCTGAAGCACCTGGCATTGGCCACTGTCAGAAGACAGGATACTGGGCTAGATGGACCTTTGGTCTGACCCAGCATGGCTGCTAATTATGTTTTTATTTCTCCTTGAGCTTGGTTCGTAAAAGCTTAATAGGCAGCAACAGGGAATTCGGTAGTTAACTAGCCCTTCCTGGTGGGAACAAGCATACAGAGTGGGACTACATCCACGGTGAAGATTTCAATCAAAGCTTCAGTAGTTATCAACATAATTGTGGTAATTGTACGTTTGACTTTGTATTATCGAGTTTATTTGTTGTACAAAATGTTGCAAAATCAAAACAAGAAGTTTGTTTGAAATGCTTAATGTAATAAAGTCCATATAGTATGTAGGATTTTAAGGTGGGGAATGTAGGGGTAATTACTTAAGGTTAGCTTAAGTTTGGTTATGAAAATAATATCTGATTTATGGTTTGTGGCTAGTACAGAAAAGGCCCCAATCAACACGTAAAAGGCTCCAATCAACACATGAGAATAATAAGTAATATTGCTTGTAGAGTGGGAAAGAAGTTTGGGTCAAAAGGAACTGCTCAAGTGAAAAGCTGCAGTAATAAGACAAAGGGAAAAAACTGTCTTAAAAGAAACAAGCAAAAACCTTCCCATGGTTCTCCTGGTAAGGGTAGTGGGTTGGGGGAGGAGATAAGAAAGGAAGGCCTTGGCAGAAGGGAAGGAGCAAGCCTGAACTGCTTCAAACTGGGATTTTGCTAAAGCTAGCAAGGTAGCTGAGGTGTAAAAAGAGAACTGTGAATGTGAAGGTGCTTTGTCAGACCCGACCTGATGATGCTGGGGCACGGCAGGATGAGACGGTCATCCCCAAGCCTGGCCTGTTTGTAAGTATACTGAACACTGCTTGTGAATACTTTGTTACTGTACTGGGCGTAGTGATGGCTGAGTCTTAGACTGTCAGACGAGTGTGGAGCAATTGTATAAATACCATTTGGCCTTTGGGTTTAACCAAGGACTTTCTGGTTACATTAGTGTCGTGGTGAGACCCTGCTTAAATAATAATTGCAACAACAATTATAATAATTATATTATATATATATTAAATAACAAAGATAATAATAATAACAAATCCAGCCCTGCCTGTAGCAGACAACAGGTTAGTTTCCTGGGGACTGAAACACTCTTCTTTAGCTGACGTCATAGGGCTCAGCGGAGGGGGATTTGGGTGGAATGTCACAGCCTGTGTTATACAGACAGTCAGAAGAGATGATCTCTTGGTCTTAGGCTTTATGAAACACCCCAGGCACTGGCTGACAACCCGGGATCCTCCGTCCCCTGACCAGGCCCAGCCTGGGAAGCGTCAGTAAGAGCTTTCCCCTGACACATTGCCCCCCAGCCAGCGTTCCTCAACTGGATGCCCCCTCCTTAAGGTAGTTCAGTCTCCATGGCCCAGTCACTTCTTGCTTATGGCAGCTTTGATCTGTGGGGACCCCACTGGCTGAGAGAGCCCAGGTTAAAAAAACTTGCAATCTTTAATCTTCCTTAAATACCCCTACTTTTGTTTTATGCTAAGTGCTTACAAGTGCTGTGTGGTTCACAGTGAGCTGTAGCTCACGAAAGCTTATGCTCAAATAAATTGGTTAGTCTCTAAGGTGCCACAAGTCCTCCTTTTCTTTTTGAGAATACACACTAACACGGCTGTTACTCTGAAAGGAGCAGCAGGTTAAGGTAAAACTGGTAAACTGAGGCACACTGCTCCTTTTAGGGCAGAGGATCTGGGATTTCTGTGAGGAGCCAGCGTCAGGTGCTGGAGATCACAGGGGAACAATTCAAAGGGGCTCAGGGCCTGGGGTGCACCTACTTTTAGGCTGCATGGCAAGGACAGGGCTGGCATGACCCAGAGGAGAGTGCATGCAGGTGGAGTCAAGGACCTGACGCCCAGGCAAGATGCTCTCATGCGGGTGGCAGGAGGGTAACAAGGAGACTCAAATCCTGGGAGCTCCGCTAGAAGGCTGATCCTTAGAGAAAGGTACCTGTTTAGGACAGTGAAAGGCACCCTAGAAATCCGGCTATTGGAGCTGGTTGGGAAATGGGAATTTTCTAGTAGGAATTTTAAAAAAAAATCCTGCAAACTCTTTTGGTTAAATAAACAAATAAATGGGTTCTCCGAAATTGGGTTTTGGTTTAAAAAAAATAAGTTTGGATTTAGAAAATAAAAAAACCCTGAACATTTTTATCCAAAACGAAACATTTTGACTCAAATATTTATTTTTTTATTGGAAAAAATGGAAGAACTTTGGCCAAAACTCATTTTCCACCCGGCTCCTACTGCACGTAAGTGGGGGCCCAGCCCCCGCCCCCCAGCTCCTGGGCGGGGTTGAGTCAGTGCCGAGCGTTGGAGCTCCCTGGCCTGAGCTGGCTGGGGCTGCCCTGACGGGGGGAGACTGAATTAATTTCACCACACTCCTCTGAGTGGGAGCTGTTCAGCAGAACAAAAAGCAGACGGGAATTGGGAATATTTACTTCCAGCCATGCAGACCCTGGCTGCCAGCCAAACGAATGCTAGAGAGGCTTTGCTGGAGATACCATAGACTTGGTCTTCAAAGGGTTGTCAATATGCAGGTGGAGAGCAGGCCAGTTCCCATGTCCCTGTTCTATTTGCTTCAGGTGTTATCAGCCCTATCTCTGACCCCAAAGCTATGAGTTCGGCCATGGGCGGCACATGCACCCCCCATTCGGGGAGGCTCGCCCCCTGCCGCACCTCTTCTGCCTGAGGCCCCACCCCCACCCCACCCCAGCCATCCCGCCAGCACAGCCCTGAACCCCAGCCAGCCCAAAGTGCCCAGAGCTGGCCAGGGCCAAGTCCTCGGAGCTCTGAGGCCCGCCTCCCCCAGCCACCCCCAGCCTCCATTGCCCACCACCCATGAGTCCAGCCCGCGAATGGGTTGGAGGGACAGATCGGGATACTTGGGACGTACTCTCTTACCGGTAGCCATGCCTCCAGTTAGGGTTGCCTGCCACGTCGGATGTTACGATCCGCTTTACAGTGGCTTATCACTTTGCCAAATTGAAACCACTCAGGCCGAAGTTGCCCACGCTGGGCGTCTGCCTCGGGCTGGTATGTTCTGGGAAATTTCAGCTAAAACGGCTTAGCCGTTTTGAGAACGAGGTCGGGGGCAAATACCGTGTTTTGCCCCTGTTCTAAAACCCCAGTGACTCTCAACCATTTTGCTGAGAAGTTTTAGCGACCCCATGCTCTGGAGAGAGGGGTGTGAAATTTGCAGGGGTGTCACTTTGGCCTCTGGGCGACGCCTTTTGCCATTCCCATGAAAACCCACCCAACTGTGGCCAAGTTAGGAGCCTCTGAAAAATGTCAATTCCACAAGCTCAGCAGAGACTTCCTAGAGTCCAGCACAGGGGTGGGCAAACGACGGCCTACGGGCCAGATCCGGCCCCTCAGGGCTTTGGATCCGGCCCATGGGATCGCCACCCCCGTGGCACTGCACCGCTCCGGGAAGCAGCCACACCACATCCCTGCAGACCCTGGGGGTGGGGGGTGGGGGCAGAGAGCTCCGTACGGGGCTCTTGCCTGTGGGTACCTCCCCCAAAGCTCCCATTGGCCAGCAATGGGTTACCACGGCCAATGGGAGCTTCGGGGGCGGTACCCACAGGTGAGGGAAACACGTGGAGCCCTCTGCACCCCCACCCTCGCCCCCAGGGGCCGCAGGGACATGGTGCCGGCCGCTTCCCGGAGTGGCGCAGGGCCGGGGCCGGAGCAGGCAGGCAGGGAGCCTGCCCTGGCCCCGGTGCACACCGCTGCCACCCCGGAGCCGCTCTAGGCAAGCAGCACGAGGCCGGAGCCTGAACCCCTCCTGCACCCTGCACCCCAACTCCCTGCCCTGAGCTCCCTGCCACATTCCGCACCCGTCCTGCACCCCAGCTCCCTGTTCTGAGCCCCCTCCTGCACCCTGCACCCCTCCTGCACCCCAACTCCCTGCCCTGAGCCCCCGCCACATCCCGCACCCCAACTCCCTGCCCTGAGCCCCCTCCTGCACCCTGCACCCCTTCTGCACCCCAACTCCCTGCCCTGAGCCCCCTGCCACATCCCACACCCCAACTCCCTGCCCTGAGCCCCCTCCTGCACCCTGCACCTCTCCTGCACCCCAACTCCCTGCCCTGAGACCCCTCCTGCACCCTGCACCCCTCCTGCACCCCAAATCCCTGCCCTGAGTCCCCTTCTGCACCCCGTACCCTCCTGCACCTCAACCCCTGACCTGAGCCCCCTCCTGCACCCTGCACCTCTCCTGCACCCCAACTCCCTGCCCTGAGCCCCCTGCCACATCCCACACCCCTTCTGCATCCCAACTCCCTGCCCTGAGCCTCCATCGCACCCTGCACCTCTCCTGCACCCCAACTCCTGCCCTGAGACCCCTCCTGCACCCTGCACCCCTCCTGCACCCCAAATCCCTGCCCTGAGTCCCCTTCTGCACCCCGTACCCTCCTGCACCTCAACCCCTGACCTGAGCCCCCTCCTGCACTCCACACCCCTCCTGCACTCCAACGCCCTGCCCTGAGCCCCCTGCTGCATCCTGAACCTCTCCTGCACCCCAACCCCCTGCCCTGAGCCCCCTGCCGCATCCCGCACCCCAACCCCCTGCCCCAGCCCTGCAAGCAATTTCCCCACCCAGATGTGGCCCTCGGGCCAAAAAGTTTGCCCACGCCTGGTCTAGCAGTTCAAGTCACTGGAGATGCCCTCTGCCCTGTGAGCATGCCCTGCCCCGGCTCTCACTGAGCATGTTCCCTCTCAGGGCTGCAGAGGCTGAGCAGGACTTTCCCGGCAATTGCACCTCCCAGCTGCCAGGGGCCAAGAACTGAGAGCTGGGATGAGAAACCAGGGGAGACAGGGACTAGGAGGAGCCATAGAGATAGGGGACTGGGATGCTAAGCTGAGGAGGGGGGCTGGGACAGGGAGGTCATGTGGGGGGTGGATAGGGACTGGAATGAGGAGCCAAGGGTGCATGCAGGAGGGATGACTGGGGGAGAGAACTGGGGCAGAGGCAGGGGTCCTATGGAAAACATAGGGCTTTGACTCTGAATTCCTTACTTCCACATACAACCTGCAAAAGGGAAGGCTTGCCTGGTGGTGAAAGCACCACACGGGGTCTCGGAAGAGCCGGGGAGTCTCCCTGCTGCGCCACCGCCTGCCCGTGTGACCCAGGGCTGTCCCTTAGTAGTGCTGTGCCTCAGTTTCCCAGCTGTGCAATGACACTTCCTTTCTCTCACCCTGTGGCTTGTCTATTTAGACTGGGAACTGTAGACTAAAACTTGATCCTCTACCCTAGGAAAAGTGGCTGGGTTTAGCTAGCCTGTGTTAGCTAAGCCCAGCCTGTACTGAGTGGCTCTTCTTAGCCTAGACAAAGCCTAAGTGTATGGTCAGCATCAAGCACAACCTGTTTATTGGAGGGTTCTAGACTGCTGCCCATCACCAGGTTATCTGGGCGCCGTCTTGTGACGTTGCACTCCATATGTTTTAAGTGTCAATATAATGTAACTGGAATATGCTTCATCCAAAAGGTCTCTTGTAAGGTATCATTACAATGACTATGATCTATTGAGTGTGTTCCTCGCATTTGTTTGCATATATTGTTTCTATGTCTGGAGTTAGGAGAATAAGACATAAACTTGTTTCAGAGTAGCAGCCATGTTAGTCTGTATCCGCAAAATGAAAAGGAGGACTTGTGGCACCTTAGAGACTAACCAATTTATTTGAGCATAAGCTTTCGTGAGCTACAGCTCACTTCATCGGATGCATAAAGTGGAAAATACGGTGGGGAGATTTATATACACAGAGAACATGAAACAATGGGTGTTACCCTACACACTGTAAGGAGAGTGATCAGGTAAGGTGAGCTATTACCAGCAGGAGGTGGGGGGGCCATTTCCAGCAGTTGACAAGAACATGTGAGGAACGGGGGGGGGGGGGGGGGGGGGGGGGGGGAATAAACACGGGGAAATAGTTTTACTTTGTGTAATGACCCATCCACTCCCAGTCTCCCAGTCTCTAATCAAGCCTAAGTTAATTGTATCCAGTTTGCAAATTAATTCCAATTCAGCAGTCTCTCGTTGGAGTCTGTTTTTGAAGTTTTTTTGTTGAAGAATTGCAACTTTTAGGTCTGTAATCGAGTGACTAAAGAGATTGAAGTGTTCTCCAACTGGTTTTTGAATGTTCTAATTCTTGACGTCATTTATTCTAAATGGACACAAATCAGACGTGTCCATTGGGAGCTGGGTGTCTGGGTGCTGGAGACAGGAGTACCTGCTGAGCTGTTTCAGTTAAGTCTGCAGCTTTGGGGGCGTGGACCAGACCCTGGGTCTGTGTTGCAGCAGGCTAGTGTGTCTGGCTCAGCAAGGCAGGGTTCTGGAGTCCCAAGCTGGCAAAGAAAATGGGCTCAGAGGTAAATTCAACACCTCAGGTGACAGTCCCAAGGGGGTGTCTGTGACCGAACCCATCACACCATTCATATAAAATCGACAGCCAGGGCTAGGGCTTCCCGAGATCGGCTGGCACCTCTGCATGCTGCCGCAGGGCAGGGACTAACAATGCGTGTTGGGGACAGAGGAGTCAGATCGTCAAGGGCATCTGGCAGCAGCTGAGGGTACGTCTACACTTGTGCTAAGCCTGGACCCCAGACGTGTGGACTCTGTGGGTACGTCTACACTGCGATGAAAGACTCACTGTGGCTGGCCCGGGTCAGCTGACTTGGGCTTATTGGACTGGACCCCGGGGCTATAACATCACAGTGTCGACCCTGGGGCTTGGGCCAGAGCCTGGCTCTGAGCACCTCCCCACTCACGGGGTCTCCGAGCCCCAGCTCCAGCCCAAGCCCTGTGAGCCCGAGTCAGCTGACCCGGGCTCTGCCAATGGGTGCCATGGGTTTATACCCTACGTTTCCAGGCCTGTGCTTTGGCGTCTACACTGACTTGTAAACCTGGGCTCACAGTTGCTGCACCAGGTCTCGCTAATGCAGCCCTGCTGTACTACGCGGACCTGCTGACTCAGGTCTGTGCCTTGAGCTGCATCCACACTGCAAAACGACGGGGCTTGGACCCGAGCCACAGCGGGTCTAGCAGGCAGAGGCCCTGACTTCCCCAGTTCCTGGGGGGTGCTCGACTCCTGCTCCAGGACCCGCCCCCATTCCACCCCTTCCCCCAAAGCCCCCACCCCTTCCCACCCCTACCTGTTCTGCCCCCTCCCCATACTTCTTCCTGCCCCCCATTCCTCTCCCTTCCTCCCCAGTGCCTCTGAACGCCACCAAACAGCTGATTGTGGCAGGCAGGAGGCACTGGAAGGGAGGGGGAGGAGCTGATTGGTGGGGCCGCCGGTGGGCGGGAGGGCTGGGGGGAGAGGGAGGAGCTGATTGGTGGGGCTGCCAGCAGGCGGGAGGGCTGGGGGGAGGAGGAGGAGCTGATTGGTGGGGCTACCGGTGGATGGGAAGTGCTGGAAGGGAGGGGGAGGAGCTGACTGGTGGGCCAACGAGTGGGAGGGCTGGGAGGGAGGGGGAGGAGCTGGTCCGTGAGGCTGCTGGTGGGTGCTGAGCACCCACAGAGTCCGCGCTTATGCAAGCAGGGCCCAGGTCCTGAGCGCTTGCTGACCCAAGTCCGATTTGTATGTGGACGGAAGGAGGGCTGGGGCTCAATCCAGAGTCAGACCCTGGGCTTAGTGTGCAGTGTAGACATACCCAGAGTGGACCTGGGAGTGGGAGAGAGAATAACCCAATAAGAACCCTCAGTAGCTCCGTGGGGCTTTTCTTCTTCCAAGCTCTCAGCAAAGATGAATGAATGTGGGCAGGCGACTTGGAAAACGGAGCCTGCAGAAATAAAGGCAACAAGGAGCCATCACCCTCCCCCTTTTCTGGGACGGGCGGTTTCGAAGCCTGTCAGCCTGGGCTGGAAGGGTTCAGGCCCCTGCCAGCGGGAGATCTTTGATGTCTCCAGGTCTTTGCTGCAGCGGGAGCGTGATTGACGGCCCCGTCTCTCCAGCCGGCGGTCTGGCCGGCGGGAACGCAGCGAAAGAATTGCCAGGGGTGCATGGGGAACGGAGCCAGCCCCGGCCTAGCTCTGGGAGCTTGTCTCCTGCCAGATTAAGAGTGGAATCTGAAGGCGGGGGGGCAGGGCGCCGTGTCCCCCCCCTTCGCCCCTGCGGAGGATTCCAGAGCAGGTGCTTGCCCATGTGATTCAGCAGCAGGCTGGGCCCTTTGGGCTCGCGGAAGATGCAGAGAAATGAATAGGAACAACACCTTGAAACCTGCTGCCGCTGCTCTGTGTGTGGAGGGGTGTTCTGGCGGGAGAGCAGGGAGACTGTGCTGCTTGGAAACCCCAGGGCCCGGAACTGACCCTCCGTGTCGCCTTCTGCTCTCCTCACTTTGGTAGGGCTGACGGGATCCGCGAAATCAGAGAGGGAACAGACTCATTAGCCCCTTCCGGGGGGGGCGGAGTTGGAGTTGTTCCCCACGCTCTGTTCTTCGGGGTTTTGTCCCGTTCCGTTTGACATGAGCAAGGGTGTGACCCAAAGCCCATGCCATTGACTAGCCCGGTCTTTGGATCAGCCGCTGTCATGCAGTTCTCACTGTAAATCAGCCCTGCCGTCCCCTGGTGCTGTCATGCAGCTCCTCTCTGAATTCCCCCCAATTTGTCAGTATATTTCGGGGGGGGGAGGCCGGGAGGGTGGGGGGCTCCTCCCCAGAAGTGGACCAAGAGGGGCTGTCCTCTCCCTGCTCCGGGGTGGGCCACCTCCGCATTACCAGCTCAGAGCTGGGCCGGGGCTTTTTGCTGATCTGTGCAGACCGCACCCTTCAGGCTCTCTGCTTATCCTGTTTTGCACGGTACAGTGCTCCGAAGTTGAGCCTTTAACAGCCGGGATTCCCGTGCTTCCTGGGCCCAGAGCACTTACCATACAGCCCCGTGTATGTACATTTGTGGGGTGAATTCCTGCTCAGTCTTGGGGGGGGGGTGGATTATATCCCCCCAATGGGTCCTGGCTGAATCTCACTGGGCTATCCCCTGCCTGCACCCACGTTACGCATCCCCAAAGGGCCCCCATCCCAGAATACTCAGGAAGATGCGAAGCGTGAGGATGGTTCAGAGGGGTTGCTAGGGCAAGTCAGTACACGACTGGGAGCATCACCCCTCCCTTGTGGCCCTTCCACTAAGTTCCACTGCCATGTGGCAGGACTGGGCTCCAGTTTGCATGAACTGTAGGCTGGCAGGGAGCCGCCGCCCTGCGCACCCAGCCAGTCTCTGTGAAATCAAGCTGGGTCGTGGTTACCTCATTCATTCTCCTACCCCTTTGTGTTGCATCCACCTGTTGCAACTTGTCATTCACCTAGAGCAGGAGCTCTCAACCTTTCCAGACGCCTGTTCCCCTTTCAGGAGGCTGATTTGTCTTGCGTACCCCCCAACTTACAACTCACGTGTAAGCTACTTGCTGACAAAATCAGACATAAAAATACACAAGTGTCCCTGCACACTGGTACGGAAATATTGCTGGCTTTCTACCATATAATTATCAAATAAATCAATTGGAATGTAAATAGTGTACTTACCTTTCAGTGCGTCATACATAGAGCAGTATAAAGTCACTGTCTGTGTGAAATGTTCGTTGGTACTGAATTCGCTGGTGCTTTTTATGTAGCCTGTTGCAAAACTAGGCCAATATCTGGATGAGTCGCTGTACTCCCTGGAAGACCTCTGTGTATCCCTGGTTGAGAACTGCTGACCTAGACTGCGTGCGTACTGCATGTTTTCACACCGCGGTCCTGATCGCGGGCTGCAGCATCCCGGCACTGCCATTGGCCAATAAATATCTCAGGAGAAACTGTCCCAAACACGTCATTAAATTCCAGATTCAGGCCAGGTTCCCATCTGGTATAAATCATTTGTGGGTCCGTTTATTCCAGCTGAAGGCCTGTTACACTTACTGGAGTCTTTCCATGCACGGAGCTTGTAATTTGATTTTAGAGAAGCACCCGTCATGTTGGCCAAGCATAACTTGTTGTTTTTTTATCTTAGCCCATCGCTGTATTATCTGAGCACCTGCCAAGTACAATCAATAGCAACAGCGAAATCCCTAATGGACTTCGGGAAGTCTCTGCGCTTCTCTCTGTTTGGAGTGGGCCTTGAGGGTTTGATGGGGTCTTTTTAAGATTTTATTAATTTCTATTATTTATGTATTGTTTGACTGCCCAGCAGAAGAGGATGTCACCCTTGTGAGTGACAAAAGGCCATAAATTACTGTTCTTTATTTCTCATGGATCCTTTGTCCTCCAGGTGTTAAACTTTTCCTCTTACTATTGGTTGCACTTTTTTTTACCAGGAAGTGGAGCTGGATTTATGAGCAATAACTACTAGGCTTTGCCCCAAGTCTCTTTATGAACATTGGTACAATGTTTGCCTTCTTCCAGGACTTTTCCTCAATAACAGTCAGTCTCACAGGGTCGTTGGCCCTTTATGGGTCTCTGCTTCCCCTCTGACATTAATAACTCTCCTTCTCAGGTGGGGTACATCAATCAGGCCCCTTAGATAAATAAAGCACAAGCCTGAATGGATGGAGAGTAACTTCAGCAAAGGCCTGGGGAAGGCTCCTAGCGGCTGCAAAGTTCCTGCAGGGCCCCTGAGATGCCAGGCCAAGGCCAGGAGAGCAGCCAAGGGGGTTCCCTGCGGCGTCTCTAAGCCAGAGAGAGGCCCACCCAGGGAGAGTTTTGGTTCCTTCCCTGGGGGGAAGGAAGGACTCCAGGGAGGAAGACCTGGAAGTAGCTGCTGGATGAAGAGCGGACTGGGACTGAGAGGGGCCTCAGGACTGGCAGAAGGTGCCAGAGTTGAGTATAAACTTTTGTGCTGGGGGGATAGACTCTATCTGATGACTCTGCGAGGTGCTTTGAACTGTTTTGGTTATTAAGCCCGCCCCAGGAAGGGGGATATTAGACACGAGAAAGCCTTTGTGGATTATTTCTGAGAACCCTGGAAGGAAACTGAGGCAGGGCTGCTGCAGAGCCCCTCCCCACACCCCCAAGGGGGTGTTCAGGAATCACCAACCCTCTTACAGTCAGAAAATGTCATGGCTCATCGTTCCCTTTACACTCCAGGCTGCCGGGCTGCTGATCGGTCTGGATTCACTGTTTCCTTATCGGCTTCGTATCAAGACTTGGCTCTGAAAGGTGTGACATGTTCCAGGGTTACCTGAGGTGCCCGGGGGTGAACCACCACCTGCTTACAGCAGGAGCGCCCTGCCAGTAGGCTCCTGTCCGCCGCCTCCACAGAAGCCGCGCACCCCGATTACTGGCATCACCTCCATTGCACCAGGCACTTAGATGTGTCCACAGGAAAACCAAACGGAAGTGTTTTGAACAGAGCTTGAGCGAGTGACTCAAAGCAAAGCAAGGAGAAGGGTTTGGAAATTGGTTAGAACTAAAAGGAAAACCTAAGCCACAACTTATAGCCTGTACGTATTAACGAGGTCCTCGCCGCTGTGGCATGGAGCAAGGAAAGGGGTTCTTCCCGTACTGTAATCCACCCCGGAGAGGCAGTGGTGAGCCAAGGAATAAATTCTTCCATCACGCCGGTGGCGTCTCGCCCCAGACGTCAGCTGGCTGACGGACCTGGCATAGGGCATGGTGTTTTTCACTGCGCTGTCGTTGGAGGGTAGATCAGCCCATAGCCCCAGGCGGGTCCCCTCTTCCAAGACTTTTCTTGGGGCTCTTTTGTCTTTGTCAAGGCTCCAGCCGGCACCTGGGCCAGCCAGTAACCACGGGACTGGCCCCCCGGATGGGCCTGGTTCTCGGTGTCAGCTCTCAGACTCCCCCGCCTCAGGTGACGCGTCTCATGTCTGGTGGTTTTAGAACCCAACACCCTACCCGTGACATCACCTGACGACTGTTTCCGGTACCAACATCTCACACCAACCGTGACGCCCAGCCTTCAGCGGAGACCCCACACGGCCTGCTGAGAAGACGGATGGGGCGCAGGGATAGACTAGGTCTGTTTCACCAAAGGTCTTAATTGTTTTACCCCTTTCTCCTTATTTGACCTGCCACACCCCTCTGAAAAGCAGTCCAGCTCCTCGGCCATTTCGGAGGCCTCTTGATTTCCACCCTCCTCATTATTTATCACTGGAGCCACTCTGTCTCCAGCATTTCGTCTGCCCCCTGATCGGCCAGACTCCTCGCCAGGGACCGTGGAGAATAGACCCAGCTCCACCTTAGATGACACATCCCAAAGCAAGAGGCTCGCTGGGTGAACCCGAGAAAGTGCTCGCTGGCTCGTCTCCCGAGGAGCAGGGCTGCAGGCACAGGGATCCGTCCCTTGGCTCGATAACTCGCCCCAGCAGGACGGTAACTCACTACCAGCACTCTCCCATGCCAGCGTCTGTGAGCACGCCACTGCCCTCTCCTGGATGGAATCCATGCTGCTCCTCTGTGTGTCATTGGCCCTACACTGCTAGCAGGTCATGGCGATTCCGCTTTAATTCAGCAGCAGGAGGCTGTGATCTTGGAGCAGATGGATCCAAATTCTAGCTCTGCTGTTGCTGGGAGGTCTAAGTGGCCGCAGCCGAGTGACAGGGGGAAGTTCTAGCTGGATTTGGTTTTCTTACCTTAGCTACCAAAGGAGGCGCTCCCTTTCCGCTCAGCAAGCCACATGGGCCCCTTTTCTCCCTTGCCTTATTCTTTGCAGAGCAGCTGTCACCATTTGTCTCCATTGTAGCCCCCCGGCCTTCTCGTGCACTGGGGTGCCTTTGATACTCCCTCCCGCTGCACCTTACTCACTCGATTTCTTAATTCCCTCCATGTTTGCTTTCCTGATGCCTGGCCCCCCGCACAGCTCCGTTCTGTGACTCCGCACCACACACAGGCTCCCCCCTAGGGCACGTTCACGTAGTGCCTGGTCAAGGGCGCCTGGCTTCCCCTCGATTTGCAGGGGCTGTTTGGAGCTTTAGCTGCCCACTGTTCCTGTGTGCGGCTCGGTTGGCTTTGGGTGTCTGAGCGCTGGCTTCTCTTGGGCCCGGCCCCTTTGTCCCTCCAGTGTGGCTCAAAGCAAAAGGAGTAAAGAGCAACGCAGACATTGAAATGCTGCTAGACTCACCCCCGTGTGCCCCCTCGCAACCACCGCGGGAGGCCCCAGATCATCCCTTGGCCTCCGGTGTTCACAGCCCAGAGCCTGAATCTCTCCTGCCCAGCACCTGGAGTCATCGTGAATACCTGTGCAAAGGGTGGGTGCGGCACGAGCTGGTTGGAATGGCCATACACTACCTTGCACCTTGCACCAGCATCAATGCCAAGCCAAGGTCCCAGGCCTGGCAGAATCAGGCCCAGGAACCCCAAGACACTTTGCACAAGTGACTGGCTCAGCCCCCTTACACTCTTTGGGACCACGATCACTATCCTAGAACTACTGGAGGGAAACTGAGGCAGTGCATGGCAAAGTGGGCTGCCCCAGCTCAGCGGCAGATCCAGGAACAGAACCCAGCTACCCTCACACCCGTGTCTAGGCCTTAATCACAAAACCACCCGGCCACCTACAAGGCTTCCAATCGGCTGCCTGAGCTAGCCCAGTCTTGCCCTACCCTGCCAGCTGAGAGCAGCTGGGGGAGGGGTTTCCTGATGAGCATGGTGTATTGATTACTTGATTCAAGCTCAATTAAAAGAGTGATGGGCTGACAGACACCAGAGGCTGGTCTTTGCCCTGGGGGGTCCCTCCTGCGGGCAGCTGCCCCACGTGTGGGTAGCCGCTCTGGGCCAGTGCAGCCACCCTGTTGCACAAGTCCCGCTCGCTGCACAGAGCAGCTAGCCGTGCCGGTGGGCAGCATTGCCAGGTGTGCGGTTTTTCGACCCGAACGCCTGGTCGAAAAGGGACCCTGGCAGCTCCGCTGACCGGGCCGTTAAAAGTCCGCTCAGCAACGCAGTGGGGCTAAGGCAGGCTCTCTGCCTGCCCTGGTTCCCCGCAGCTCCCAGAAACAGCAACATGTCCCTGTGGCTCCTAGGCGCAGGAGCCAGGGATGCCTCCCGCGCTAGCCCCGCCCTGAGCACCGGCTCCGCAACTCCCATTGGCTGGGAACCGTGGCCAATGGGAGATGCGGGGCAGCATCTGAAGGTGCAGGCAGCACGTGGAGCCCCCTCCCACAACCTGAACTCCTCATTTCTGGCCCCACCCTGGAGCCCGCACCCCCAGTTAGAGCCCTCACCCTTTCCCGCACCCCAACCCCTTGCCCAGCCCAGTGAAAGCGAGTGAGGGTGGGGGAGAGTGAGCCACGGCAGGAGGAGGGCTGGAGTGAGTCAGGGGCGGGGCCTCAGAGACGTGGGGTGGGGCCTCAGAGACGTGGGGTGGGGCCTCAGAGACGTGGGGTGGGGCCTCCGGGAAGGGGTGGGGAAGGGGGCTGGGCAGGGGTGTTCAGTTTTGTGCAATTAGCAGTTGACAGCCATGGGGGGGGCGGGGCTGCAGCTGGGCTGTGGCAGGGGCGGACATCCAGCTGCAGAGCTGCCGGGGGGCGGGGGGGAGAATCGCTCCCGGGGGGCGTGAGCCCCCTAGATTTGCCTCCTGTGGCCTGGGGCTCTGTGCTCACAGCCAGGAGAGCCCGGGACCTGTCCTGCTACCTTGCTCCCGCCGAGGGGAGTCCAGCACTATCCCCTCCTCCCCTGGCCTGGGCCCTGGGCAGCTCCAACTTGGCGCACGCTGATGGGCCCAGCCAGGGCCCCTGCGCCCACACACAGTCACTCCGTTGGGGTCCAGGGCCTCTTTCCAGGGCTCCCTGCCCTGCCCCCCGGGGCTGGGTGGGGATGTGTCCAGAGCAAGGAACATGGAGGGCGGTTTGGAGGGGAAGGTCGTTACGGAAACGGGGCAATGGGTGTTTCCTTTTGTGCCTCACCTGGAGCAGTAATGCGGGGGGAGGCGGGTTGAACCAGGGCCCCCTGCAGCCATGGGCGTGGCTGCTTGGCTGACCTGGCTCTGCTGGGCGGGAGATCCCAGCCCTGCGTCCTACAAGGGACGGGGGACCCCAGAGTCCCGGTGAGAAGCAAAGTATGTTCCCCGCCTGCAGAGGGGCCCGGTGCCAGGCGGATTCCCTGGGCTGGGGGAGCGGAGCCGTGCGGGCCCCGTGTGGGCGCTCCCCAGGGGCCGGGAGCAGAGAGGTCGCAGGGCAGGGGAGGTGCAGATGGCTGGAGAGAGGGGGCCATGCAGAGCTTTAACCACCGCGCTCTCGTTATGAACTCAGACCGGGTCACTGGTGTTTCCCACAGTGTTTAATGCCAGAGCCTCAGTTCTCTGAAGGAGCCGCGGCCAGGTGAGCCGCCCGGCGGGTGCAAACTGGACAGGGGCCAGCCTATAACAGACAGGGCTGGGCCCTCTGGGGGGTAGTGACTCTGCGTCTGGGCGGTTCTTGGCCAACTCTGCTGGTGACTGTCTGAGGGCTCCCAGACCGGAGGGGCCTGGCCTGCTCCAGAGCAGCTGGGGCCCCCTAAACGCAGCCTAGGGGGCACATTAACCCCAGCCATGGAGCGAGCCTTGTAACAACTGCCAGGCACCTTAGCCCCACAGCAGGCCATGGGTCTGCTCCCCCAAAGTAGCCCCCCAGGAAATGCCCGAGCCCGGTGCCTGGGGGTTGAGGCCAGCCTTGCCAACACTTGGGCGCACGAGATATGTGACCCATCTCCCGGGGCATCCCAACAGCGTGCGCTTGGCCCAGGCCCCGTGAGAACAAGGCCCTCGCCCGTTAAGTGCTTCAAACTCAACCTACTTTCAGTGCTGGCTGCAGGCTGACCTGCAAGGCCCCTGACAATCCCACCCCTGACACCCAGAACCCCCACCCCTGGGCAGCTGCCCCCAGGCCCACTGAAATTTTGGTGGCAGGAGGACCTATGTCCTAGCTGAGCTTCTGTCGCCCACCCCCCTCCTGATCCAATGTGAGAGAGATCCCACCCCTTTGTGTGGAGTGCACGTTGTCCGAGGTGGGGGGGGAGCACCTTTGAACCCTGTTCCACACCCGGGCGTGCCATCGTTAAGCCGACCTAACCCCCGGTGTAGACGTGGCTGGGGTGGTGGCAGAATTCTTCTGTCAACCTGGCAACCGCCTCTGCTGGGTGGATTAACTACAGAGCTGGAAAAACCTCTTCCACCAGCGTAGGGTATGTCTACACTACGGCCACTGCAGCTCCATGGCTGTGCCCTGGTAGCCTCTGTGGTGCAAACTAGACAGTAGACCGCATTACGCGGGAAATGCAGTGCTGTTATCTAACCCCTGCGCCGGGTTCCTCCTCCTCAATTACAGGGCAGAGAAGAAACGGGAAAGGTCCAGAGAAGGGCCGCGAATGAAACTAGGAACAGGCACATAGGGGTCGGTCTGTGCCGGGGGAGAGGAGAGATGGGCTACGGGGTTTGAAAAGGAGGAGAGAGGTGAGCAGACCCTGATGCAGAGAAGGCTGGTCAGGCTGCCTGCCCCAGCAGGTGTGAGCAACAAATGTAACGTGGTAGAGAAAATGCCCTTAGCGGAGTCTGATTCACTGTGGAACTTGCTGGTGCAGGAGATGGGGCAGATAGCACCAACAGTCACCCCTTGGACTTGTCTACAGTTAAACCAGCTGGAGTGGAAATTTCACGGGCCCTCGGTCCACCTGGAGCTCAGGTTCTGAGCTGGTCCCAGCTGGGAGCAGGAGAAATGTGCCCTAGGATTGCAGAACCGAGCAGGTTGCCTGCTTTCCTCTGCAGCAGCCGTTATCAGCCGTCGCTGGAGGCAGGGTTGGGGGCTGCATGGCCCATCACCAGCCTGCTCTGCTAGGGATGCTGAGCCGAGAGACCAGCTGAGCGCACCTCCCCGGGCTCTGAACAGCTCACCAGGAAGGTGCCAGTTCCCGACAGGTTCGGGGCAGCTCCTCTCAGCTCACCCAGGGCAGACCCTCTGCCTGTCCTGGAGCCTGGTGAGGGGCTCAGCCGGATTTGTCTGGGAGATGCCCCATGGCAGGGTGGGCTGGCATCGCCCCCTCCCACAGCTGACCCCAGGGAAGGACCCTGAAGCAAGGCAGGGCTGGGAGCGTGGAACGGCGCAGGGGTTAGATAACAGCACTGCATAGCACCACTGCCTTGCATAGCCAGAGTCCAGGGGAGACAGGGCCCGGGTGGGCGATGGCTTGAAGTCCGAGTGACGAAGCAAGAGGAAAAGCAAACAAAGCAGCAGCGACCAGGGGCCGCGTCCCCCCGGCCCAGCTCCCCATGTTTGCAGAGCAATTCCGCAATGGCCTGTAATTAGTGGTGAGTCCTGAGGCCCCCCCGGCTAATCCCCAAGGAGAGACCTGGCTCCCAGGAAAGGCAACGGAGCTCTGACCTAGGAGGACACCCGCCTTTCTCAACTCAGCGCCGTCCGCCCCTCAGAAACACCCCGCACTGCGCGGCCGGAGACCCCTGGCCAAGGCTCAGCCCGGGGCCGAGCCAGCTGAGGGAGACCGCGCCACGCTGCACAATGCGGGGCATGTCGGGGAAGGTGGCGCTCGGACCCCGCCCCAGCCAGCAGCACCCACCATCCTGCTCCAAGCGGCCTGCAGTGCTCCCTGGGGTCCCCCCGCCCACTGGGGAACGGCGGGCTTCAGGGGAGACGCCCTCCTGGTGCTGGGGCGCAGGCTGTCATGGGGTGCTGCTGGCCGCGGGAGCTGGGGAAGGGCCATTGTAAGCCCTGGGTGGGGGGTACCGCAGGCCCTGACGCAACGGGACTGGGGATCCGGCTGCCCTGCGGACCCAGCAGGGCGGCCCCCAGTGCCTTGCCGTGGCCTGTTGTGCAGGGAAGCTGCTGACTCAGGGGCTGAGCACGCCAGGGGCTCGGCCCAGCACTGTCTGCTCCACTGAGCACTGGCACAAGTCCCCACTCCTGCTTCCGTCAGCAGGACTGAGCCCGCCCCGGGTGCCCCTTGGACCCAGGGTCGCCATCCTGCTCTCTGCTCGGGGGGCCAGGCCCCAGCTGCCTGTGCCACTGCCCGCCGGCACTGGTCATGGGCCTGCCAGGGACTCGGTGCCAGGGACACGTCCTTCCCACCCAGCCCGAGCCCCGGCCCCTTGGGGCTCGGGCTGGGGCTTGGGGAACCCTCTCCCTGGATTCCCCACCCACAGCAGGGACTCCTTCTTGGGGACTGATGCTTATTCTGTAGCCCTATATATGCCAGGGGCCTGGGTGACCTATGGCAGCTCTGCCCCCGGGCACCCCTTGTGCCCACGGTGGAATCCCGCCATGGCGTTGCCCCAGGCCCACAAGCCCCACCCAAGCTCCTGACTCTTAGAAGAGGTTGGGGCACCCCAGAGTTCGCACCACCGCAGGCCAGGGGCCTCTCCGCCTAGTGCTGCCCCCTAGGGGTGACTCTAGGCAAGGCCCTGGAGCCAGCTGTGCCCCAGTCCTGTTCAATGGCCGCTCGCTCTCTGTCCCTCTCTCTGGCCTGTGGAGGAACTGGCCCAAACCCCAGCCCCTGCTCTGCTCTGACCTGGCTCAGGTGCCTCCCTCGGCGCCTGTGAGTGGGACACAGCGGGGAGCTAGTTACCCATTAGCGGGAGGTGGCTGCGCTCTGGCAGCCAGCCCGGCCTCGTGATGGACCCCAGCAGGCCAGTGAAGCAGGCCAGACTGCAGGGGGGCATCTGGCAAGGCACAGCTGGGACCCTGCAGCCTGCATGCTTCTGCATGACAACCTGAGGGATCCCAAAGCACTTCATGGACTGCAGGCTAAGTCCTGCCCTGGGTTATGCCACTGGGTCCACAGAGACCTCTCCATCCAGCGCTGACAGACAGCCACCTCTGAGGTGGAGCACAGCAGCTGCCTGACAGCATCCAGCAATGCTACAGCAGAGTTTAGGAGAGGCCGTGAAGGGGGAAGCACAGATCCAATCAACAGAAGAGAATTTGGGGAGGTGAAAAGCAATTCCTAGAATTGGCACATGCCCAGGATGCCCTGAGCATTATGAAAAGGGCATGGGGAATCTTCCTTGCCCATGGGGGTCAGGTCTTCAGCTTCACCTCTCCCAATTTGGGGAACATTTGGCCCCCGGAATGAGTGGCTGGGCTCCGGGGAAATACCCCACCCCATATACCATGGGACCCCTGCTAGCCACATGGCCTCCCACATCCAGATGTGGGGGGCACGTGGGCAGAGACAGCCAACATCTCCTTCCTCTCCTACATCATTGCCCTTCTCCTGATCCATAGTGGAGCAGGGTTTGCTCCTCCCCCACTGGCCACACTGCCCCCCTCTTCCCTCAGGACTCTGCATCTCTACCCTCTGACACCTGCCGGACTGGCTGTGTCCTGCCCCACAACCCCATGCCCTTCCTTTAGGGCACAGCCACTGGCATCCTCTATGCATTATCTGGCGGGCTGGAAACCTACTGCCCCTCCCCGTGTCTATGCACTGGGCTAGGCCACCCCCTGCAGCCATGGGGTCTGCAATCTCTGCATTGGGGGGCAGCTGTCCCCTTGTGCTGGGTGCCCAAGGTCCCAGCCAGCGCTGCATGGTACCAGAAGACACAGCAAATGGGGGTTTGGCTCTGGAAGCACTTTAGTAAAGGCTCCTACACAATGTATGAGGGGGCGTGACCACCCCCTGGCAGCACATGGGGCGAGGTCTCGGCCCGAAGCAATCCAGTCCCACGTGCTCGCACCCTACGGTGGCCCCCTCCTTCATCCATAGCTGTGGGGACTGTTGGGGTTCATGGGCGACGAGTCCTGGCGGCCTGACTGGCCCATCAGCTGCCAGAGGCGATGCCCGAGGTTCTGTACCTGGCAGGTGCCCAGTACGCAGCCCACGCGCATCAGGTGGGCGTGGTGGCGGCGTGGGGCCGCGTGGCGCTTGGCACGCCGGGGGCCAGTCAGTGAGCGTCGCGCTCTGCCTTTGGGGCTGGCCACGGGCTGCAGCAGGGTGGCTGGGGTCCCCCCAGGCTGCTCCCAGTCCAGCTGAGCTCTTGCAGCGCCAACCCGGAGCAGCTCCACCGTCCTCCTCTCCAGGGGCTGATTCCCCAGCGGCGTGGCGGGTCTCCTGTCCGGGGGCTCCCTGCACCGGAAAAACACAAAGGTCAGAATGACGGCCTGGCTCGGCCCACCTATATCCCCTCAGGTGTGCAAGAGTGTCGGAGGGAGGCTGGTGCATGGGCCCTGGGAGTGGGCATGGCTGGGTGGAGCTGGGGCCTGTGTCCTGCGCCACCCCCATGCTGCGCGTGCCATGTGCAACAGTGACGGTGCAAAGGAACAGTCGTGGCGGGGTGGAGGTGAGGGGGCACTTGTGGCTCTGCGGGCACAGCGTGTGTTTGAGCATGACTGTGGGCTGGGGCCGCGCTGAGCCCCCTCACTAACATCTCAACCCCAGGGGGATGGAGAAACCAAGGGGCCTGATTCTGATCTCATGCCCATGTCGCTTCATGGACCTTCGTGGCATCACTCCCGGTTTGCGTTGGTGGAAGTCTGGGCGCTGCTGCAAGGAAGCTCACAGTGCTGAAGTCAGACCCAAGCATGGGGGGTGGGGGGCAGTCTCTCCCAGCTCACCAAGCCCCATGGAGCAAGTCCCAGGGCACAGAGCTGCTTTTCGAGTGGATTGGGCCGATGGCTGCAGCGTGGAAGCCGAGGGCCATGGTGTGTAGGCTGCGGGGGCACCCTAGCCCCCAGAACGGTCCCCAGGGCCCAGGGATCAAGGTCCTGGGCAGCACAAACCGGCTTTTGCCCCAGCCCTCCAGGGACCTCTCCAGCCGGGCTTTTCCCCTGCTCTAAGCACTGTCACGGCTGCAGCGACCACCTCCCGCCCCCGGGAGCAGCCTGCTCTGTAATCCGCCAAGCTGGGCTGCCTTTCCCAGGCAGGGATCCCAATGACCCTGACCCGGGCACCCTTCCAGAGCGGCCTCCTCTGCCCAGCAGAGAGGCGAGGCAGGCAGGGCTAGACAGAGGCAGCTCTGGGGGTGTCGGTCCACAGCTGATGGCCCGTCCCCCAGAGGTCTGGGGAACAGCCAGACACAGAGTCCCCGGCTCTGGCCCCCCTCTCCCTGCAGCGCCTGGCGACTTCAGTGCTCAGCCTCTGTGTAAAACAGGCCAGTCCGTCTGGCAGTATTGGCCTTAAGAAGCTCTAAGGGGCAATCCCTGGGAACCTCCCCTTCCCCACCTCCCAGGCCTGCTGCGAGGCTGTGAATGTTTGTGCAGGGCTCTGAAGCCGGAGCAGTATCACTGGGCGAGCCGGATCCCTGCTGGTGGTAACCGCCTACAAACACAGCAAGGGCGGAGAGGTTGAGGCTGGGAGCCCGAGAGTGGAGCCATAGCATGGAGTTCCTAGGCTGAGTGTCAGGGGCCGATTCCCTGATCCAGAAGCCCCGTTGCTTGGTGCAGTTTGGATCAGACTGGACCAAACCCTGGAGACTTGACCGCAGGGGCCGTGGCTGGGACCTCCCTGGCTTCTCTCGTTCTCAGCTGGGCCCAGTGGCATGGCCCGTGTCCCAAGGCCTCTGCCGGTCTCGCAGTGGCTCCCGGAGGCAGGGCCAGCGGCTCATGCCCTGCCCAGCCGCACTGAGAGATGTTCGGCTTTTGCCCAGCCGCAGATGCCGCCCACATACTCTCTCCCTCAGCAGACCCTGGCTGAGGTCTGGCAGTGACACAACAAGCCCTTTGAGAAAGATCCCGCAGCGGGCAGCGGCTGATGGAACCGGCCCCCAGCTTTCCAAGGAGCAGATGAGCCAGCCTGGCCTACAGCGCTCCACAGCCTACGGGGGGGCTTCCTTCAGGAGGCTGGGAGGGGACGGAGGTGGGATTCCAGGCAAAAGGGAGAGAAATCTGCTACATCAAGAAAATGCATGCTGTGAAATTATAGAAAGAACTGCTGGGGCACTGCTGCAAGGAAGCTCACAGCACCAGCAACAGGCACAGAACTAGCAGGGCACTGCTGCAGGGAAGCTCGCAGCGCCGGGACCTGAACTAGCAGGGCACTGCTGCACGGAAGCTCACAACGCTGGGACCTGAACTAGCAGGGTGCTGCTGCAGGGAAGCTCACAGCACCAGGACCTGAACTAGCAGGGCACTGCTGCACGGAAGCTCACAACGCTGGGACCTGAACTAGCAGGGTGCTGCTGCAGGGAAGCTCACAGCACCAGGACCTGAACTAGCAGGGCACTGCTGCAGGGAAGCTCCCAGCGCCGGGACCTGAACTAGCAGAGCACTGCTGCAGGGAAGCTCGCAGCGCCGGGACCTGAACTAGCAGGGCACTGCTGCAGGGAAGCTCCCAGCGCCGGGACCTGAACTAGCAGGGCACTGCTGCAGGGAAGCTCCCAGCGCCAGGACCTGAACTAGCAGGGCACTGCTGCAGGGAAGCTCACAGCGCCAGGACCTGAACTAGCAGGGCACTGCTGCAGGGAAACTCACAGCGCCGGGACCTGAACTAGCAGGGCACAGCTGCAAGGAAGCTCACAGCACCGGGACCTGAACTAGCAGGGCACTGCTGCAGGGAAGCTCCCAGCGCCGAGACCTGAACTAGCAGAGCACTGCTGCAGGGAAGCTCCCAGCGCCAGGACCTGAACTAGCAGGGCACTGCTGCAGGGAAGCTCACAGCGCCAGGACCTGAACTAGCAGGGCACTGCTGCAGGGAAGCTCACAGCACCAGGACCAGAAATAGCAGGGCAATGCTGCAGGGAAGCTCGCAGCGCCGGGACCTGAACTAGCAGGGCACTGCTGCAGGGAAGCTCCCAGCGCCGAGACCTGAACTAGCAGGGCACTGCTGCAGGGAAGCTCCCAGCGCCGGGACCAGAACTAGGAGGGCACTGCTGCAGGGAAGCTCCCAGCACCGGGACCTGAACTAGCAGGGCACTGCTGCAGGGAAGCTCCCAGCGCCGAGACCTGAACTAGCAGGGCACTGCTGCAGGGAAGCTCCCAGCGCCGGGACCAGAACTAGGAGGGCACTGCTGCAGGGAAGCTCCCAGCACCGGGACCTGAACTAGCAGGGCACTGCTGCAGGGAAGCTCCCAGCGCCGAGACCTGAACTAGCAGGGCACTGCTGCAGGGAAGCTCCCAGCGCCGGGACCAGAACTAGGAGGGCACTGCTGCAGGGAAGCTCCCAGCGCCGGGACCAGAACTAGTTGGGCACTGCTGCAGGGAAGCTCCCAGCGCCGGGACCTGAACTAGCAGGGCACTGCTGCGGGGAAGCTCCCAGCGCCGGGACCTGAACTAGCAGGGCACAGCTGCAAGGAAGTTCACAGCGCCGGGACCTGAACTAGCAGGGCACTGCTGCAGGGAAGCTCCCAGCGCCGGGACCAGAACTAGCAGGGCACTGCTGCAGGGAAGCTCCCAGCACCGGGACCTGAACTAGCAGGGCACTGCTGCAGGGAAGCTCCCAGCGCTGGGACCAGAACTAGCAGGGCACTGCTGCAGGGAAGCTCCCAGCGCCGGGACCAGAACTAGCAGGGCACTGCTGCGGGGAAGCTCCCAGCGCCAAGACCTGAACTAGCAGGGCACTGGTGCGGGGAAGCTCCCAGCGCCGAGACCTGAACTAGCAGGGCACTGCTGCAGGGAAGCTCCCAGCGCCGGGACCTGAACTAGCAGGGCACTGCTGCAGGGAAGCTCCCAGCGCCGGGACCAGAACTAGCAGGGCACTGCTGCGGGGAAGCTCCCAGCGCCGAGACCTGAACTAGCAGGGCACTGCTGCGGGGAAGCTCCCAGCGCCGGGACCAGAACTAGCAGGGCACTGCTGCGGGGAAGCTCCCAGCGCCGAGACCTGAACTAGCAGGGCACTGCTGCAGGGAAGCTCCCAGCGCCGGGACCTGAACTAGCAGGGCACTGCTGCAGGGAAGCTCACAGCATCAGGACCTGAGCTAGCAGGGCACTGCTGCAGGGAAGCTCCCAGTGCCGGGACCAGAACTAGCAGGGCACTGCTGCAGGGAAGCTCACAGCATCAGGACCTGAGCTAGCAGGGCACTGCTGCAGGGAAGCTCCCAGCGCCGGGACCAGAACTAGCAGGGCACTGCTGCGGGGAAGCTCCCAGCGCCAAGACCTGAACTAGCAGGGCACTGGTGCGGGGAAGCTCCCAGCGCCGAGACCTGAACTAGCAGGGCACTGCTGCAGGGAAGCTCCCAGCGCCGGGACCTGAACTAGCAGGGCACTGCTGCAGGGAAGCTCCCAGCGCCGGGACCAGAACTAGCAGGGCACTGCTGCGGGGAAGCTCCCAGCGCCGAGACCTGAACTAGCAGGGCACTGCTGCGGGGAAGCTCCCAGCGCCGGGACCAGAACTAGCAGGGCACTGCTGCGGGGAAGCTCCCAGCGCCGAGACCTGAACTAGCAGGGCACTGCTGCAGGGAAGCTCCCAGCGCCGGGACCTGAACTAGCAGGGCACTGCTGCAGGGAAGCTCACAGCATCAGGACCTGAGCTAGCAGGGCACTGCTGCAGGGAAGCTCCCAGTGCCGGGACCAGAACTAGCAGGGCACTGCTGCAGGGAAGCTCACAGCATCAGGACCTGAGCTAGCAGGGCACTGCTGCAGGGAAGCTCCCAGCGCCGGGACCAGAACTAGCAGGGCACTGCTGCAGGGAAGCTCCCAGCACCGGGACCTGAACTAGCAGGGCACTGCTGCAGGGAAGCTCCCAGCGCCGAGACCTGAACTAGCAGGGCACTGCTGCAGGGAAGCTCCCAGCGCCGGGACCAGAACTAGCAGGGCACTGCTGCAGGGAAGCTCACAGCATCAGGACCTGAGCTAGCAGGGCACTGCTGCAGGGAAGCTCCCAGCGCCGAGACCTGAACTAGGCTCTGCTGCCGGGCAGTCTGGAAGGACAGCAGCTAACGGAGGAGGAGGGGCGCGGAGGGGAGGGAAGGAATCCAGAGCAGGGCGCGGGGGCAGGGAATCCCTATAGCAGCAGGCGCGTGAGGCCGCAGGGTGTGGGAGCCAGGCGGAGGAGCAGCTACCTGCCGTGGCACACGTACTCTCCGGAGTCACTTAGGGCCGGCAGGGAGGTGCACGCGCTGCATCAAAGGCCCTTATCCCACAGACATGCCAGTTCTGGCTCCTCCAGACAAGCCAAGCCAGAGCCTCGCCTCCGAAGCGTCACGATTCCACCAGGCGGTTGGGAGCCGCAGGGAAAGGGCGCCCGCTCTCTGCCTCTGCAAACGCCGGCCCGCAGCTGGCGACTCATGCATGCTGCTGGCCTCTGCCGGGGCCGCCCTGCCACGTACCTGCCTGCCAGGGCCCCGCTCCTCTGGGAGCCACACGCAGCATGGAGCCGCGCAGCCCTAGCTGGGCTTGTCCCAGCCTTTACCGCTGGGAAAACTCTCCCTGGCGTCCGCCTCTCCCGGGCTCCGGGCCTCCCGAAAACCACAGGCCACAACATGGGGCCCTCCGGCTTCCCCTACGCACACGGAGCTCCTGAGTGCTCCCCGAGCTCCCGCAAACCTTACTCCCCCCCGGCACCCCTAAAACCCAACCCCCCAGCCCAGCTCGCCAGCCACGGGCTGGGCAGCCTGCCCCACGGGGGAGAGTGTTCCGAAGCGGGGGGCTCTCCTGCCAGCAGCTCCCTCCTGTATGTCCCGGTGCCCACAGAAGCTGGCTCTTAGGTAGGTAGGATTGCTGTATTGGGCCAAACCAGCCCTGAGCCTTCTGGGAAGGGTCTGGGGATCTGCGGTGCCCACCAAGCTCAGGTCCTCGCCCCTGGCACTGGCTTAGCTTGGGGAAGCGAAGTGTGCGGGCACGAGCGTGCAGACCCAGGGACTCGGGGGAAGAGCCCACCCCAAAGCCCCTGATGACAGGCCAGAGGGGCTGGAGATGGGCTCAGGGAAGCGCACGTCACACCGGGGAGATTGTGGCAGAGCAGCAAACAGAGCCTGGCTCAGCTGCCCCCCAGGCCAGGATCTTAACCACAAGGCCAGGCTGTCTGGATCTGGAACCTTAGTGACACCTGGGCTGGGCCCTGCCTGCTGCCCCCTGCCCCCCCGCCAGCCAGCGTTTCAGGGTCACTTCCCCAGAGGAACCTCCCAGCGGGTGCTGACTCAGGGAGTGTGCCAATAATTCTGCCTTTCCCACAATGGGGTAGGGTTTCACGTGCATCCACACCTACACGCACACACCACACGCACCCTCTCGTGCACCCACGCCTGCGTGCACACACCCACGTGCACCTGTCCCTGCGTGCACACACCCACGTGTACCCACGCCTGCATACACACATCCACGTGCACCAACACCTACATGCACCCACCCACATGCGTCCATCCCAGCGTCACACCCTGTGGGTCAGCCCCCTCCCCCCCCGTGCAGGACATACATCCCAGCATACACACACCCACGTGCACCCAGCCTGCATCCACACACCCACCTGTACACGTCCCTGCATGCACACACCCACGTGCACCCGTCCCTGCATCCACACACACCACATACACCCTCTCACACACCCACGCCTGCATGCACACACCCACGTGCACCCGTCCCTGCATCCACACACACCACATACACCCTCTCACAACCCCACCCACCCATGGCTGCACACACAGTCCCTCGTGCCAACCTGCATGTGTCCACCAGTCCACCCCCATACACCCACACCTGCATTCACATCCCCACACTCCAACCTGCCCAGGCCTCACCTCTCCATCCCCGCCACGGCACCTCCCTGTGTGCCGACACACCCCATAGCATCTGCACACACCTGCCTGTGCCCACCCAGCCCCTCCCATATGTGCCTCCCCAGCTCCCTCTCACTCCTCTGTCCGGACGTTGGCGCCCCGCCGGCCTGCCTGCTCTGTGGGTCTGCGGAGGAGCGTTTCGAAAGGGTGGAGGTGCTGACTCGCACAGCCCTCTGGGAGCCATCACAGCGGGTCAGGTCAGGGCTGTGACCTCCGCCCAGGAAGAGACCTCCGCCCAGGAGCGGCAGTGTGAGTCCCCTGCCGGAGCCCAGAGGGCCCTTTGGCTGAGGGTAGGGGGGTCACTCCCAAGGCAGAGGCTGTGATTTGAGGGGGGGCGGGCAGGGAAGCAGAGGCCTGGCTACGGAAAGCCAGTCGCGGGACGCTCAGACACAGGCCAGGCTGACAGTGTCCAGACAAGAGTGTCAGACAGGCCTTCCCTATTAGGCTTCCCCCAGGAACGGCCCCCGGGGGGCAAGGAACAACCAGAGAAATTCCTACAGCCCCTGTGACAGAAACCCTCGCCCTGGGCCGGATCCTCAGCCTTGGTCTTCGGTTTCTCCCGAATGCTGCCTGGGGTTTAGGCGGCGGTGCCTGGCGCCCCATCGACGAATGGACAACTCGGGGCACTGGACCGTGTCCCCAGCCCACAGGCTCTGTCTGGCACAGCTCTGCTTGCTGCCCAGCCCCGTGGCCACTTATGCCACCGGGTGATTAATATAAACATTAAAAACGCCCTTCGCCGGATTTCCGTACGATTCGTACTGATGTGGAGTTCCCCTTCCATCCCTGGGCTGGCTTCTCTTCCGCCCGCCCGCCCATCTCCACTCCTCACTCTCCTGGCCCTTCCTGAATGTCTAGCCTGGTGGATTAGCTCGATTAGACTCAAGGGCAAGGGAGCCCGCGCTGCGTGTGGCTGTGAGCCTCTTTCCTCTTGCTGTGAGGTGCACGCCGGCCGCGTCAGCAGCCAGAGCTAGGTGAGGGAAAGCAGGTTTATTGCTGCCCGTAATTGCTGATGGTTTAGCACGTTGCAGACATGCAGCACCCTAAACCTCAGCGTGACGCTCCCTGCAACCAGAAATGTTGCAACCAGGCAGGGCCCGGGCTGCTGGCCCAGACCACTAGAGACAGGACTTGTACTGCAAGGGCACCCAGAGTGGGCACTGCCCACAGGCAGGCTGAGAACTTGTGTTGCCTTGTGCATGTGCATAGGCTGCAGCGGTCCTGGATCATGGCACACGCAGGGGCTGTAGCTGCCAGTCCGCCTGTGATCTGAAAGTCCGCACCTGCCTTTTCGGCCCTGGGGTTACAGGGCAGTTAGGAACGTCCATCCCCCCGTGCAGCCCTGCACTGCTCCTACGCTGGGCTGTGGGCAGTGGGGCCAGGGCAGCACCTGGCAGCAAGGCCCCCGGGGGGGCTCTGTGGGAGGAGTCAGCGCCGCGCTTGCAGGAGACGCTGGCGGGCAGAGGACACTGTGCCGCAGCCTGGCGCTCCCTGCCTGTGCGGGATGCAGGGCGTCGTCTGCTCCTCTGGAGCAGAGCAGGGCAGCATTTCACAGTCATGCTCCAAACATTCCCACTATGTCCAGGGCCGCCTCCTCCTGGAGAAACTTCCCTTGGCCACAGCCCCTTGTCCTGTTCCTCCTGGCGCCGTCCCACAGACTACTCCTGTCCTAGCACCCCTGTGCTCACACGAGACAGCGTCACACCCCTGTGGGTCAGCTCCCCCCCTCCCCACCCCCGTGCAGGACACGCAGGGCTGGCTCAGCCTTCGCCCCCAGCAGGAGCTCTGTGCCGTCCCAACAGAAGCAGCCGCTCATACAGAACCAAGTGAAGATGAATCAAGCCAAGGAGCCCAGCCAAGGGCTCACTGCACCAGGGCCCCTCTGCACTGCAGCCCCTCCCCCTCCCCCCAGCCCCACTAGCCCTTATGACCCTAGTACAGGGGTGCAGCCGCAGAGGAACGGGGCGGGGTTCACAAGCGGAGGGAGCAATAGTGCATTGCTGGGAACACATGTGCACGCGCGTGCGAACACAGGGGCTGCGGCAGTCGCTTGCCCACAGGCGGGTGAGAAGGCAGCAGCTGCATCCTGCACGCACTGGGGTCCGGAGGGCCGGGACAAGGGCGGACAATCTGGAGGGAGGGTTTTTAGGTGGGGGAAGCGGAGGGAGCTAGGGCAGGCACCAGCAGCAAAGGGGTGGGGGGGTATCAATATACTGCATCCCAGGGGACGGATCACTCGATAATTGCCCTGGTCTTTTCCTCTGACGTGCCTGGTGCCAGCCACTGTCCAAGACAGGTTCCGGGCCCCAAAGGACCATTGGTCTGGCCCAGTGTGGCCCCTCTTATGCACTCCCAGCAACCACGCCACCTTGTGGCCAGTTACATGGGTGCATGCTGAATATTCCCCCTGGATCCCAAAGAGGAGACAACCCCATCTCTCCTGCCCCAAAGTGGGAGGCTGCTCTTCAGCGATAGCCCAAAGGAGAGCCCTGGTGGCCCCTCCCCCCATGCCCCTCCCATGAAAGACCAATCAAAACTATGGCTCCAAAGCCTCCGTGGAGCAGACCAGAGCGGAGAGTCTGAGTGTGAAGCTACGGGCCAGGGACCACTCGCCTGCTGAGCTGACGGGGAGAGGCCCATGCTGCTCAGGGAGCTGCCCAGAGAAGGGACCCTGGTTTGAATCCCCGCCCACTTTTCTGCCAGAAGGCAGATATCGCAAGTGACCCCAGCACAGACAGGCCCCAGCCCCCCAACACACCAGGCTGAGCGGCTGTCCTCTGTGATCAGCACACCCTGAATCTCCTAGGGGCTGGCACACACCATCTGTTCGCCAAGCTCATCATCACTAGCAGCTTCTGTTCATAACGTGCTCTGAGATCTACTGCTGAAAAGTCCAGTCTGGGGGCTAGCTGTTCTTATGTGAGACGTTCCCAGCTCGTTCATAAACATTCATTCCTTATTTGACCTCTCAACACCTGGGGGAGTTGACTAAGTACCTTTGTCCTATTTCATGCCTGGGAAAACTGCAGGATGGAGGCATAACAACTCAGCTCAGGTCACACAGCCAGGGAGTGGCAGAGTCTGGAATAGAACCCAGGGCCCCCAGTTGCAGGATCTAAGCACTGGACAATTCTCCCTCCCTAGCTGCTCAGCAGGGCTGGGCAGACACAGAGAACCTGCCAGTCCCCATAAGCGCTGTTGCACCCAGCCAGGTAATGAGAACTGCCCACCTTATCTCTAATGTCCTGGGACTCCCACAGCTACAATCCATGACAGGCACACGCCAGTCCCCGCCACCAAGCCCCCGCCAGCACATTCCCTCCCCCTTCCCCTCCACACACACACACACATACCCCCCCGGCAGAGGAGCCACATGACAAGGCCACAGTGTCTCTGAGACTCCCGGCCAGGAGGCCATGTAGCCAACCTGCTGCGAACACAAAGGCCCTTCTGTTCCAGGGAAGGGGAGTCCCTCCTCGCCCCATCCCATGCACCAGCACGCAGGGCAATCAGGACGCGCTGGCTGCAGGTTGCAGAGCACGTCCTGGGCTAGCCTAGAACAATGCTGAAGCCTGGTCACGGTGGGTTTGCTAAGCTAGCCAGGGCTCTGCTCTGAACGGGATGCACCACCTGGGCCATGCCCAGGCCTTACGAAGGGAGATCTCCAGGGAGCCAGCCAAAAGAAGAGAGAGAGGGACCCAGAATGTGCTTGATGACCTTGGTGGGCATCTTTGTAACGACTCCTTGTCTTTTCAGTAACACCGAGGGCCCTATGGAAAGGTCCCACTTGCTACACAGCCCCCAG